>NC_138101.1:170937710-175737710 GCF_964146895.1 Miniopterus schreibersii
TACCTGGTGGCTGGCTTCTCCCAGAGCAAGCACTCCAAAGAGATCAAGGTGGAAGCTGCAAAGTTTCTGATGATGTAGTCTTGGGAATCCTGCTGCAGCCACATTCTCTAGTTCAAAGGCGGTCACAGGACCTCAGAAATGAGAGCCCTGATTAAAGAGGAGGGAACCACATAGGAAGAAGAGACCAGGAGGCAAGGCTGGAGGGGTATCTTTGGAGACAAGCTACCACAGGTGCCTAGTGTTGATTATCTTGGGTCCATATTTAGCATTCAGTAAATTCTTATTAAATCAAAACCTAGAAACTTGAGATAAATTGTTTTCTGAAAATGCCATTTGACCTTTCATTTCCTTTGCTGATGGAGGTGGGCCCAGGGAGTGAGCCATGAAAAATGAGACTTCGGCATAGATGCAATTTAATCTCTGAAGAGCAAGTAACCTCGAAGAAATTCACTTATGGGTGTAATTATATCCTACTGACAACTGGATATTTTATTCCAAGATTCTGTTATCTTTAGTTATCTAACCAATGTTTTCCTATTTATCCTAATTTTCTGCCTCTGAATAGGGAGGCAGCTGAATTGATGCCAGATCTCCCATCACGCATTCTGTTGTTAAACATTATAAAGTTACTTCAGTGCCATTGCACATCCTTTCTAATTCATAACGTTAGAAGTTTGGTGTTGGTTACAGTGACAGCCCATCTTCTCACACGAGATCCAAAGCAAAAGGTTTGTTTCTGAATGTGGGCAGGGGGTCGGGGGCAACCATTGTATCTCTGCCAGACTCAGTCAGGGATGTTTTTGTTCAACTGCTTTGGCCTCAAGTGTAAGATCGATCCATTCATTTCCCGCGCAATAACAATTTCTGATAGCCTTCAAATAGAAAACACATGCTGCTTTAAGATTTCATTAATTCAGTTAAGGATGATTTCTGATTGACTCAGTTTAAGATGATACTACATGCCTTCCAGGTACACAAGGCAGAGAAGGGGGTAAGACATACATACCTAGATGCAAAACCAGGCCCCCTGCACTGAAGGCCATATAGACCATCCATATGTGAAATGCTTCAGGGACTCAGAGTGGGACGAAATCACTCAGACTTGAGTGGCATTTGTTGACCATCTGAAAAGGGTTTCGATACATAAATTTGTCCAATTTCATAGCTAAAAGCAGTCTCAACACAGAACCCAACTCAACTGGGAAAGGGTCGAAGCTTTGTTTCTCTGATAGTGTTTCCTAAGCGCCCTTAGGAGGCAAGGAGAGACCAAAGCGGGTTAACCCCCTCCGTGCCCTCTCAACAGAAACCAGACAAGGGGGGGAGCCTCTGTGTAGCCCCGCGGAAGCCGGCCTCCTGTCCTCTCAACTTGTGCCAATGTTTGAAACATCTGTAGGTGTGGCAGTTTCTCTGCTGTAGGTTTGCAGGTCCCCTGTTGGGCGGGGAGGCCTGGCAGAGGAACAATCCCAGCTCCCATTCAGAAACAAACACTCAAACGCGCCTGTGGGGGCCTTGAACAGCTCACGTCCTAGGTTTCAGCTCCGGGGCCTGTGGAGCTTCTTTGCAGGCAAGCGGTTAATGTGTCCCAGCACTTTCCAAGCCAGAAGAATCTCGCCGCCCCTCCCCCACCTGGGGCTGGCTTCCAGCTGAGTTTAGGGGATTTGGAGAGGATTGGAGGTGGGTGTGGCCCTGGTGGTTCAGTTTCTAGGAAATAAAACAACCCTTTCCTTTGACCTTTGTCGTGATTCAGACCAGCGTCTACTGGGCGCTCAGCCTTTTCTGTGCAGCCGGCTTGCCGTGAGTGTAGCCCCTGGGCCTCGGTTTTGCGCTGCTTCTGCCACCAGCAGCCTGAATTCTGAGCGGGAAGCCGGGGAATTCAGAGCTCAGCCTCTGACTCGGGTATTGGCTGACGCCAGAGAAGTTCAAACCCTGGCTCAAAGCCTGGCTCCGCGGAGAGTTGCCTCTCCTCCCTTATCTGTAAAGGAGGCAGGGGAGGAGGCCTCCTTTAACACTTGGTGGATGGCAAAATTGCAGGGGCTTAAGGAAGGATTTATAACTAGTGTTTGGACGGTCTGGAGCCACACTTTGGAATTATCACCTGATCCCAAATGGCACGCATCGTACTCTCCGGAGGGAAGTTGAAAGCAAGAATCAAAGAAATTAAGGACAAAGGAATGTACAGTAAGCCCCCTCCCAAACCAGGGATTCGATTAATCTTGATGGAGTCAGGAATCTGAGAGGAGTTCTGTTTTTCATGTACCCCATGACGCACGGTGCCCCCCGTGGGAGCAGAAGTCCTACCATAGATTGGGTGCTGCTCTTCCCCCTCTGGTCGGATGTTATAATATGTTTTGGCTGTGCAATTTGTAACTAAGAAAAAACACCCACAACAAAGTCGAGGCTTGGTTATCAGGTAGCTTTTGAAGTCTGTAAAAACTCAATTATAAGGAAGATAATTTTTTTTTATTGTTAAGGAAACACAGATTTTGTTTAATCAATGGAGATAAACAGGTTTAACTACAAAATCAACAGAATTTGAAGCAGACAATCCATACTAAGTGATATAGATGAACCGTGCAAACGAAGTCAATATGCAAGGGAGCGTTGTAAAAAGCAGGAAGGGCTGCGTGGTTCTCAGGCATCAGTGGACATAAGAGCTTTCATGGGGAACTTCGTGGAAGCTCCCAGAGATGCTGATTTGGCAAACGCATTTTGAGGGCAAAGAAACAGAGTTTTAAATAAGTACCCCAGGTAATTCTGATATTTTGAGGTCCACACTGAGAAATGGACTAGAACTAAAGTGGATTTTGATCTATGCAAAAAGCCAAAACAGGGATTTAGAACCCTGGTAGTTTAAACTATACTCAGGATCCATTCCTGAAATCCTGCCATTGCCCTCACTGAGTTAAGCAACCTGTTTGTTAGGGAATGTATTTAACTGTGAGTTACAGAAAACTGGAAAACAGTGGCTTACACTAATAAGGATTTTTTTTTTTGGAAGGGGATGGGTAAATAAGTTTTGAGGTAGGCAATCCAGGTATGGTGGACCCCCCAAAGGATATGCCCATGTTCAAACTCCTGAAACTGTGAATATTACCTTTTTCAAGTAATGGAAAAAGGGTCTTTGCAGGTATAATTAAGTTAAATATCTTGAGATAGTACTGGATTACCCTGGTGGGCTCTAAATCCAATGACAAGTGTCCTTCTAAGAGTGAAGCAGAGGGTGATTATGTTACATAGGACAGGTTCTCAAGGTCTGGATCCTTCTTACTAAATGTTATTTCTTGCTAAATGTTAAAATGTAGCATAGTATTTCCTAGATGCAGCTATAAACAGCTTAAGCTGATAGGAACTCAACTGGATGAAAGTAGCCAACTATAAAAAAAAAAAGAAAAAGAAATAAACATGTAACTAACCAAATAGTGTATATAAGCAAGGGATAAGCCTCCTTTCCAGGAGGCAGAGCTTTGGATATGAATCCTCTGCCTCCTTTACTTGCTGCAAGTAAATAAAAATACCTTGAGACAACCCTATCTCATTCTTGAATAGAGCACACCAAGCGGCGAACCTCTCGAGTTCAGTAACAATTAGACAGAAGAGGAGACTGCAATGTGACTACATAGGAAGAGATTGGAGTGATGTGGCCACAAGCCCAGGAGCAGCCACCAGAAGCTGGAAGAGGCAGAGAATGGATTCTCCCCTAAAACACTTGGAGGGTGTCCCTACTTGATTTCCCACTTCTAGCCTCCAGAACTGTGAGAGCGGTTTTAAGCCACCAAGTTTATGATAATTTGTTACAGCAGCCGAAGGAAACTAATACACCAGCACTGTGTGCAGGCACACGTGTCCTCCTTTCTGCCAAGCCTTCCTCAGCATGGGCTTGTTGCCTCATGGCCATGAGACGGCTGTTCCATCTCCTGCATGCTGTCTGTGTTCCAGCCCAGAGGAATAAGAAAGAGCAAAGGGAGAGGCACAGGTATTTAATCTGCCTCTATTTTAAGGAGATTTTCGGAAGTCTCGCCAAATAATTTTCTGTTATCTCTCACTGGCCAGGACTGGGTCAAATAGCCACCCCACTTGCAAGTGAAACTTAGGAAAGTACCTTTTAAAAAGATGTTAGATAAATTGTCACATCCAACAAAATTGGGGTTTTCTGGATGGATGGATGGATGGATGGATGGATGGATATTGTGTAAGTAACCAGAAAGCTTTGCCAGGGCAAGTGTTCCCATCAAATCCTAGTGTCCCGGTAAAGTGGCCCTTCTTTCAAACGTAGGTAGCAAGAGGCTGAGACTGTCTGGTTACTTGAAAACACTAAGTGAGGGGTAGAGATTCCTTCTTGACCAGTCCTTAGTGATTAATACATTCATATCTTAAAGGGGTCAACCTAAAGTAAAGGAGTTTACAACCTAAAGTAAAGTATAGGAGATGCAACTATCCAGGGATCTCTTTGCGTCTCTGTTCTTTATGTGGTGCTATATTGCTAAGGTCACACATTTTACGGTGGTTCTGAGATTAGGCTGGCGGACTGGGCCGCCATCTAGGAATATTGTTGAGCCTGAGCTGTACTTTTTGGTAAGCGGCCGGGGAGATACATGATTTACATAGGTGCTCTTTTCTTGCACATCTGTGTGAGATTTGCTCAGGAAAGTTGTGCTTGCCCTCAGATGGTCAGAAGAGTTTGATTCCAAAGCTAACTCCCCTGGTCACTGATGTGCTGCTTTGAAATCCAACTCAGCGGGCTCCAGGGCAGTGGGTGATGGGCTCATGCCACTGTGTCCCCAGCCACCGCCTCACAGGCCTCAGTGAGGGCAGCTCCGCTGTTCGCCCGTCCCCAGGCCACTACCACCTCCCTCGTTGACTAGTCTAAAAAAACAATTCCTTTTAAAACACCATGATTCTTCTCACTTGTTTCCTTTAACTTAGAAGACATGAACTTGGTACTGCAGCTGCCCAGTAGGGCTAATGTGGTTAAAAGCAGTAAGGTAGCCCTTCCTCAGCGCTGGGGAAAGGACTGACGTGGCTAAGGAGCTCCTGAGTTTTAGAATTAAAGTTCTACTTTTCTAGGCAGACTTTGGTTACTAAATACTGGGGTCCCCAAAGGGGCCACTGCGGTGGTGGTACAGGCTCTGGTCAGCCCCCTGCTACAGGCAGTGGCTGCTGATGGCCCCGCACAGCCTCCTTTCCTGGCTTGACAGTCATGTTGTTTTTCTTGTGGAACATATTTCTATAAAACTGGATTTTTTGAGCCAAGTTTTCACATTTAATGGTTCTCGATGGGGAGACATTTGACAGTGTTTGGAGACATTTTTGGTTGTCACATCTCCGAGTGGGAGGTGGTGCTACTGGTATCTAGAAGGTAGAGGCCTGGGATGCTGCTGACCATCCCACGATGCACAGGACAGCCCATGACAAAGGACTCTCCAACTCTAGGTGGGCTGAGGTTGAGAAACCCTAACATAAATAAACAATAACTTTTAAAGGTAAAACTAAAAAACCTTAAGTTAAAAAACACAAAACAACAACCCTTTTCCTAATGTCCTTCCGATTCTTCCATGAAACCCAAAGAGGCAAGTGAGACCCAAGCGGGCTGCTAACTAGAGATGGGATTATTATTATTGTCTGAATGAGGAAGATTCTTTTCTAAAAAAATACTTTTTAATTGATTTTTAGAGAGAGAGGAAAGGAGAGGGAAAAGGAGAAAGAGATAGAAACATGGATGAAAGAAAAACAAGGATCGGCTGCCTCCTGCACGCCCCCTACCAGGGATGGAGCCTGCAAACCGGGCCTGTGCCCTGACCGGGGACTTCCCGGTGCACAGGACGGCGCTCAACCAACTGAGCCACACCGGCCGCGCTGAATGAGGGAGATTCTAGGTAAGAGGACAGCAGGTAAAGTTCTAAAAAATAAACAGTTAATATTTTCACAGTGTTATGTTGCTTGACTTTTGTACAAGTTTTCAATGGAGAGCATTTGATATGGCCACTCCATTCTGTGTGAGTCATCCCGACAGCACTTCCTGGGAGAGGAATGGCTGAGCCCAGCCTGTCAGGATCTTCTGATAAGTCCCAGGCCATCCCCTGACCATTGAGAGGGGTGATTTGCTTTCTATTTAGTACAAATGGAACAACGGGTTTTGAGCCAGACAGTTATTAATTATTATGAATGCATCAGCACATATCGGTCAAAGGGATGAAAGCTGTTGCACAATATCCCAGACGTTCTCGAGAAAACTTGTGTAATGCCGTGGACTAATGGTGTTAGTCTATACTGTGTGATTTTTTTCCCTTTCCTTTTGCGGGCCCCTTCAGTACATGTCCAAGTGAGGATCTGTTAAGTAGATTAACTTAAACCAGAGGGAGGTACCATTACTGTTAGAGGCACGGCATTACAAACAAGCTTGAGATAGCTTCATCTTTTAAGCTCCAGTTAATTTTCAGTAAAAGTTGTATTCCAGTGAGTTGATTGCATACAAATCAAGTGCATCAGATAATGTTCCTCGACAGTTTTCAAGTTGCTTCATTATCTTTCCACTGCAGCTTTTGTCTACAGTCCTCCCGGGCTAGTAGACAGACAACGCAATCAGATGCTTAAAAACAGTCACACCTACTTGGATGCTCCAAGAGAAAAAGTTGGTAAAAACATCTGTGGACAATCCAGTCCCTCACTGACTGGAAGGACTAACCACATGAGACAACCCTTATGAATCATGTTTATTCCTCTTTTAGGCATTATTTGTATCCAAGCTTTTCAAACCCCAAATTCAAAAGATAAGTTTCTTTTCCTGACTATTGTTATTTACATAACTCTCTGGACCTTGGAGTTTAAGCTCATAAAAGCCAATGAATAAATGTCCTTCTTAAGCGTTTTAAAATTGTAGATTATCTTTGGCTGCATTAGAGCATTTGCATTTTGGGAAGAGAAGTCTATTATAAATGTTTGCTTTTGCCTGTAAAATATAACTGAGGTTGGCTAACTGCTTGATGATTAAGACTGAATTCTCTCTGGGCTGACCTAAGCCTGTTCGATTCTCTGACCCATGGTCAAGAAATGCAAATATATGTGAGCTTATATGGAAAATCATTCCTATACCAATGGAGACATATGTGGAATTGATCCCCCCACCCCCGGGTCTCTAAGTAGATGCATCTTTTCGATTTCTCCTCCCCCTTTCTCCTTCCTGTCTGTTTCCCACCATTTCTGCTAACCTATTGACCCGATGTTGAGTGAATTCCTAGCTTTGAAAACACAGACTCCGTTGCTGCTTCTGGTTGCACAGGGACTTGCTCAGCCACATTTTGACTCAGACATATAAACAGTTATGGAGGACTTTGGTTTGATACGAAAGATTTCTGGAACCCCATAGTACTTTGCATCCTTGGGTTATCTTAAAAATTCCCACCTGGAACTTTTTACAGCCTCAGTTATTTGAAAGCAAATGAAACAGTTTGTGCTTATATAGGGTATTGCTTCTCCAATTAACTACAAAAGGCCTGCATCTTAATCCCTAATATTTCAATCACAATTTGCACAGTTAGAACCATGTAATTTGGGCAAGTCATTTAATCCCTGTGGGTCTGTTTCCTTATCTATAACATGAGAGAAATTGCACTAAGTGACCTCGAATGTTTCTTCAAGCTCTAAAATTCTATGATTCTATGATTTATTTTTCCATATGCACATTAACCTTTGTTGAATTGAAGCTGAAGGTCTGTAGCACACACTAGAAGTAAATAAAATCCAGTTTACAAACTTAGGTAATATTCTACCTTCCCACCCCTTATTTAAATTTAAACTACTTATGTACTTCTCTGAGGTGGATTCTTTTATCCATGACATGGGGATAGTACTACCTATCTCATAAGATTCTCATGAGAATAAAGAGGTAATTTCACCCGGCCAGCGTGGCTCAGCAGTTGAGCGTCGACCCATGAACCAGGAGAACGCGGTGCGATTCCCGGTTCGATTCCGGGTCAGGGCACATGCCCAGGTTGCGGGCTTGATCCCCAGTGGGGGGCGTGCAAGAGGCAGCCGATCAATGACTCTCTCATCATTGATGTTTCTATCTCTCTCTTCCTCTTCCTTCCTCTCTCTGAAATCAATAAAATCCAAACCAAAACAAAAAAGAATAAAGAAGTAATTTTAATTAAAGAAATCGTTAGAGAGATAATTTTCAGATGCCTGAAATGGTGCCTGGCACTTGTTAGATGTTCAATAAATTTTACTTCTATTCTCTTTTGGAGCATTATAATAACACTCTCTTAAGTGCCCCAATTTCTTCCACGTTTGCAAATCATTCCTCATCAGTAGACATTGGCATGGCTGCCCGTATTTATTAAGGGTAAGCTAAGAGGGACAGGGTGAAATCCAGTCCAAAGGCCTGTCTCTTTTGCTGCAGACACAACTTCCTCATTTTTGTCATTAAGAGCTCTCAGCAGCAAAAGCAACTTGGGATTTAACAGGAAAAAGCTATCAGCCAGATTGACTCCTGTCAAAAGCTCCATGTCAATAAACATTTACAAGAAGTGAAGCTTGATAAATGTGGCTTCATTCCAAGAAATGTGTGGCAATGGCAGCTTTGTGTTCGGTGTTAAGATCTTTCTAGGTTATTTTTTCGTTCAACATCAGTTTCTCTCCAGTACAGAAGTAATTGAAACCGAGCGTCTATGAAGAATTTTATAGATAACAACACTGACTCATTTTTAACCAGGAAAACAGTAATTTCCTTCTAAAATAAGACAGATTTCTTTCTGCATCTAAGACCTAAGAATCCTTGTCTTCCTGCTGAAGATGAACTTACCATACTTCATGCTGGTTAAACATAGCTGAGATTTATTTTGGCCAAAGAAAACTTTGGGCTTTGTGATACTGATGGACTCACTGAAAGAGAACTGAGAAATAAGGGTCCGAATTCACCTTCCCCCACATGGCAGGTGAGCGAGGTGGGCATAGCTGGGATGGGAGCGTAACAGTCAGGGCTCAGCCTAGAGAATGGTGTTGTGTTCGAGGGTGAGTCAAACTCTGCATCCTTTTAGGAGAGTCAAGAGACAGAACAGCAGAGTCAACCACCTAAGCAGTGGGGCCAAAAGAGGGGCTGGGAGATGGAGCCAAGGGAGGGGAACCACATGAGCTGGAAGAAAAGCAAGGAGGGTCCTAGACCACTGCTCCAATAAGTGGACACGGATGTGCCTCGCGGTCGGCAGGTGCCTGGGGTGTAGGAGGGTCAGGCCGGTTGAAAATTCAGACATAAAACAAAGGCCAACCTCATTGTTTTTTGAAGAGAAAACCACTGTACAGAGAAGCTAAGAGTTAATGTTAACACTGACACAGCTTGGTGGCTGTATTTCAAAATAATTCGTTCAGAGAAGTCTGATTAAATATGGTGGAGTTTATATGTTTTTGTACCCTCTTCTTTTGGAAACTTCAAAAAAAATGAGAAGGGTATTAGAAATTTAAAAAGAGATAAGGCCAAGGAACAAAGATTATGAGTGAGGCAACATTGCCAGATGAGAGACGACCACAAAAGTTGGAAAGTAGAAGCAGTCAAATGAGCAGAAACTGGCTTAGCAGAGTACAGAACATGGAACTGCTATGTGAGCAGATGGAGAAGCCAACAAGCAGCACCCCAGCTTGTGTGTAGAACCCCAGAAAGGCCAAAGAACTTGAAGCACCAGCTATCGCTGGAGGCAAAGAACGGAAAACAGACTGGCTGCGTCTTCACCAGCTCTACGCCCTGATACCTCTTGGTCAAGAAGAGCTGCTAAGTTTCTGTTTTTTTCTTTTTGACGTTTACAGTGATGCACTTTACATTTTATATAGGGCTATATCTCCACACACAGATTGAACTGGAGAAAAACTGGATTTAAAAATGCTTATTTTGGAATTATTTTAATTTAGCAAACACCTGAGCGTCTACTGTGTTGAGCTGATACAAAATGACTAAGCTCCAAATTCCTTCCCTCTGAGTCTCAGAATCTAACTGGGGAGACAGACAGCTCAGCTAATTATAAACATGGCAGAACGTGCTGAAGGGCTGTGAGAGAGGCGTGAACCACTATAGGATCACAGACAGAGGAGCCCATGGTCCAGCCTGCGGGAGGCACAGAGGCCTCAGAGAGAAGGGGTGTTGGACTGGATCATGAAGTATGTGACTGGGGAGGGAGAGGCTTCTAAAGGATGTTCCTGGGAATACAGCATTGTCAGATTGCTACTAAGAAGCAGAATGAGGCGCACTTTACAGGGACAAAGTACCCATGAGGCTTATATTATGAAATATAGAAATTTATCACACAGGATCTGGAGATGAGAAGACATTTGGTTTTAGCTTCTTTCTCAGGCCATTCTGCTAATAGTCCCACACTGTCCGAGTGCAAAGCTCCAGAGGAATGTCAGGAATTACATTTATTGTTAGTGGGTCATCATTGCTATTATCACTTAGTCAGGGGGCTTAAAGGGATCTCCCAGGATGTGCAGGCTATCACAGATAATCTGGAAGTCATTCTTTAGATATCCAGGAACTCATTTGAGAGTGAGCTCACCAATGGGACTATCAGACATCACAAAAGCCCTGAGGAGATATCCTGTGGCACGTGGGGCTCAGTGAGAGGAACCCACTGGGCAGTCAGATTGGTCATAACCTCCAGGCTGCTTCAGCCTGTGTAGTAGAGAATAGTATTAAGAAGACAGTGGACTGATGGAGCCCCATGATCTGTTGTGGTGACTCCTGGAAATCAAGGACCCACATAACTTGGTTTTCCAAGAGGCCATGTTGGTAATCTGCCACCTGGGAATGGTGGAAGTTAGTAATGGTCTTACCTGTTCTACTAGTTTAGCCACTCCATAGTAATTAATTCAATAAATAATTATTGAATAGTTTCCATGGGCCAGGCACAGTTATGACTCATTCTTACCTCTTAAAAAGCATACCTGCTGCCATGGATTCTCATGGGCTTTGCAAGGATGAGCCCATTCCTAAATTACCTTGCTAAAAGGCCCCTGGATCCTGGATAATAAGGTGACTCAAGTTACCATGTTGTGTTTGCTAGGTTTTATGCTTTAAAAATGTATTATTTGACTGTTAAGTTCTAAATTTTATTGGCTATTTAGAATGATTTATGTTCTACTTATTTACCTAACCATTGGAGTTATAAGAACTGTTTCATAAGCATCATAACTGACTGGTCTGGATTAAGTGTCTATTTTAAAAGTTTCTCGTATTTGCTGCAAATCCAAAACATAACAAGTGCAAGGTTTATTTTGAAATTGCAGCAGTGAAATTGTATGGTCTTCAGTGTCCATGAGGGAACAGGTTTCCCTTTGCATTCAGGATCACAATTTATTATTGTTTAAATCAATGCATGACTCTTTGCATACCAGCCAGTACTTTGGGTCATACAGACTTAACCTCAGAACAAAATCACTTTGTTCAATGAAAAACAGGGCCCCTCCAGTCCTCTGGACCCCTTTCCATGTATTCCATAAGAAAAAAAGTTTATTTGACTGCATGATAACCTCAAGCATAATTACTCATAGAAATAAACCCGACTAATGTCTTATCCACCCAGCCATAGAAGGGAACTTAGTGCCAGTGTCAGCTTTAACTCCTACAAAGCAGGTAGGCAGGACCCTAAAAGACAGTGGCCTAGGAGAGTGGACACAGATTCTTAACAAAACTGTAGTAACATAAAAATTCTCATTGTGTTCAAAGTTCTTCTATGTACACTTTTGATTTTATTTTTCCAATAGTTATGAGTCCTTCATGATGTTATGCCACTAGAAACATTTTCTGGGATTGTGGAAACTACTTCTGTGTTAATTCCCCCAAGAGCAAGGTGGTTAGTAGATGCACAGGCTTTGACAGTTCCTGGCATGTCTGCAGTTTACCTCCACTTTTAAGAAGATGTTTGTCCAATAGCCCCATATTTTTAGTGTTGTCTTAGAGATGGAGGTGCTGCTCCTTTAGGGGATACTGCATGTCTTGAGTCCACCCTAGTATAATATTTTGTAATCCAGATTAGTTAAGGGTATCTAAGATACTTAGATGTGATGGAAAACCACTGCAGTATGTTCCTTCTCTCACACAACTACTCTCACAACACTTCTGACACTGGATGTGTGGGGTTTTCCCCCCACATCAAGTAATTCTCTACAACACCAGCTGGGTATCCTGTAATGGAATTCAGTTTTGACATTAACTGGAGTTAGTGCGGACCCCACAGGTTAAGGGCTCTGTCTCATGAGACTGTCCCCCCACTTCAGACACCAGTTGCAAGTAATAGGTCTCCAGGTTCTCCTCCACAACTTCTATCTGACTTGGCTACAAATTCCAGGTTCCCACTATCCCCTCCTTGGAGTCTGTCATTTGCTAGAACAGTTCACAGAACTCAGGGAAACATTGACCTATGTCTGTAAGTTTATTATGTAATAAAGGGTACAGATGAATAGCCAGATGAAGAAGTACATAAGGAGAGATCTGGAAGGGTCCTGAGCCAGGAGCTTCTGTCCCTGGGGAGATGGGGTGTGCCACCCTCCTAGCCCGTGGATGTGTGCACCAACCTGGAAGTTCTTGGAACAGTGTACTTTTAGGACTTTTATGGAGACTTCATCATATAGGCATGATTGATCATTAACTCTTATTTTCAGCCCCACTTGCCTCTCTGGAGAATGGGCAGTGGGGGTGGGTGTGGGGACTTAAAATTCCAGGCTTCTAATTATAGTTTGGTCTTTCTGGTGACCAGCCCCCCGTCTAGGAGCCCACCAAGAGTCACCTCATTAAAACAAAAGACATTCCTATCACCCAGGAAATTCCAAGGGACTTAGGAGCTCTGTGTCTGGAACCGGGGTCAAAACCAAATATTAGAACAAAAGATGTTCCTAGTGCTCTTATCACTTAGGAAATTACAAGGGTTTTGGGAGCTCTGTTCCAGGAGCAGAGAACAGTATACATATTTTCTGTTTCACGTAGGAGAGATGATTTTATTATTTAAACTATTTAAACTTTGTAGCTTGGAAGCTCTATATGTCTACTGTTTCAGATCTATTAAATTTGGGGCTGAGAAGCCAAGTATGGGAATAGTGCTTTATAAAATTGCAGTAAAGGCACAGCTTGCTCCCTGCCTCTCTACCTCTGGTGTGGGTTATCAGTCCCCTAAGGCCCTTCTGCTCTGATCTCTCTGGTCACAGTTTGTTACTATTTCTATCATTCAGGACGTGTATGTAGTGGGCACTAAGTGTTCTGTTTGTCCAAAACATTCTTTTCGTCTGAGAATAACACTCCCCACCCCTACTAATTTTTTGGAGAACTCTTCCTTCCCTTACTCTCTCCGTGGGGTTCCAGTGAGAACTGCCATCATCTTTTATTGCATGTACTATGGCCCCCGTGGCCACAGCTGATTAGCCCAGAGTTGGCATTGACTGAGTCTGGGCCAGTCAGAGTCCTTTCCTGGGAACTGTTAAAGTTGGAAAGCAGAGAGTCAGTCTCTTTCTGGAGGTTTCTTCGGAGTGGTGGTGGTGGTGGTGGGTGTTGTAAAGCTCTGGGGAGCTCTTGAGCCTCTGTTTCCTGCCTGGTAGAGGAGACTGAGGTGCAGTGAGAAAGGGGGCTGCTATGTAGAGAGAAGCAGAAATGAGAGGTGGGGCCAGGATTTGTGTTTCTGGCTCCAGGTGCTCCTGAGCAAAGCTGAATTTCTGCCTTTCTTTCAGTTTGGTCCTTCAACTCTTCCTTAGATTTTGTGAACTAATAGATCCCCCTTTTAATTTTGCTAGTTCAAGTTGGATTTCTGTCACTTGGAACCAAAAGAGTCCTGTCTGATAACCCCATCCCCCAAACCACTCCTTCTAGCATTTGAAAGATACCTATCTTGCAAGTGATCTTTTCTGTGCCCAAAACATCAACTACCTGATTTGATTAAATAACCAGTTACCCATGGATTAGAGGAAACATAGGTGAGCTCCCATGAGATTGTGGGAAAACTTCCCTGCTTTGTTATCTTATAGATTATTGACACTATGGTGGGATTTTCAGGCTTGGCAGAGGGTTGTTAAGAGCCTGGTGAGCCCTGGTGGTGTGGCTCAGTTGGTTGGGCATCATTCCCGTGCACCACAAGGTTGCTGGTTCGAGTCCCGGTCAGGGTTGTGGGCTTCATCCCGTAGGGAGCATGCAGGAGGCAGCCGATCGATATTGCGCTCTCTCACCGATGTTTCTCTTTCTCTCTTTCCCTCTCCTTTCCTTTCTCTCTAAAAAATCAATAACGATATTTTAAAAAAAGAGACCTGGTGATATGCCTCAAATCACACAAAGCCAGCTTAGTGGGGCTCTGCCACTGCACCGACACCTGCTCTTGGTGGACTGGCATACTTGGCTGACTAAAGTGCTGAAGAAATGTGAACCTGAAAGACTGAATCTGACTTAGTTTTGCTTAACTGTGTTGTTTATACCAGTTCAATTTCTTGATCATATCCGGATCAGACTTTAAGGAATTCTATCTGCTCTACCCGATGACTTTTTTTTTTTCTTTCTCAGTCTTGCTTTTCTTTTTCTCTACCTGCATGTGGTAGCTTTTCGGGTTTATCTAACTTTCTGGGAGTAAAAACATTAATACCTCAAATGAAAGAAAGCCTTGGAAGGAGTGAATCGGATAGAGGAGAGAGAAAAATGTAGAACTTAAAAAGGGCAGAAGAGAGAAGAGACACAACAGAGTTGGGAAAAGTGAGCTAAGGAGCGGTAAGCACCACGAAGCAGGGAAAAGGTTCGAGGGGAGAGATCCGTGTAACAAAAACGGAGTTGAGTCGGGAGCTTGAGCCCTCTTCATGTGTTTTGAAAGAAATGGAGAGCTGCTCATGCTTCCAGAAGAGAAAAAAGGAAAAAGCAACAGCGAAGTTTCAACCCACGGTTTCCTGCCCCTCTGGAGCGAGCCGTTAGCCCAGGGTCGCAGCCCCGCGAATCCCCGGCAGGGCAGCCTGGCGCGGACTCGGCGCTGGGCAGGACGATCTGGGCCAGCGGCAGTGCTGCTCAACTTGGCGCTGGATCCGGTTTCACCTGGCTCCTCTGGTATAAAAAGATGCTGCTGGAAACAGCCTGATGTCCCAGAAGGGCCATTCCCTGGCCTTTCCTGCTGGGAATGACTTGAAAACAGGGCTCACGTAGCCGCCTGGCAGGCTTCCCCCTTGACTTGGAGCCTAGGCCGAGTCTGCCCGTCCCCTGGAAACAGCTCCTGCGGCAGGTTGGAGCGAGCAAAGTACCACCTATGGACGGTGATGCATCTGTCTGTCTTGTCCCATTCTGCTCCTTTGTTTTCCTTTCTTTTCCATCTAGTTAGAGGAGCTATTTTCTTACATTTTCATTAACTAATGCCTCCGCTGGCTTGTAAAGCACAAAGAATCAGCTGATTCATCTAGAAAACAGCTTCATGCTCCCTACACACTGTGGATTCAGCATAAATACAGTTTAATCCTATCACCTCCCAGACAAAGTCAGCCTTTCAGTTCTTGCTTTAAGGGTGAGCAAGAACAATACGAGTGTGTTTCAGTGGTTTCAGAACACTTAGGAGTAAGAATGTTTCAAGTCGTGGAATATACAAAACCTTTGCCAGCCAATATGTTTGATAGATGATAAATGTGTTTGCAGAAGAAATCCACGCTTGGGCAGAGACCCATTATCAACAGCTGCAAAGCTTAAAGTGGATATCCTGCAGGGATAGCTTTCACAAACACAAAAACACATGAATACCAGGGTTGTTTCAGATGGACTCTGTCACCACTAAAAAATCACTTCTCAGAGATAAAATGTCACCATGAGAATTTCATTGCTTCAAGAATGACCTGAGCTCTGTTATTTATGGACGCGAATGGACGGAGGAGGCCTTTTTCTCAATGTGCCACTTTCCTGAGCTGGAAATCAAGTGGAGCCAAGATGGTGGAGAGGATGTTTGTTTTGTGTTGTGACAGAGGAGCATGAGGATCCCGACTGCTAAAACAGCTGTGTCATAAATAACCCACGCAGAGCAGATGCACCGTGGGTGGGGGGCGGGGGCTGCAGGATGCATTTGTGAATGAGATGGCTAGTCACATAAAACCCTCTATAAATATTGAAAGGTAACTAAAATCACCCATATGTATTTTGTTTTAAAACAGAGTTGGAAAGTTAGAGCCAAGGCTTAATGTTAATGGGATGGCCAGTCTTCGGGGGTTCAGTATTTTAGGGAATCTGCATCCATTTTATACAGTCTCCTCTAAGCCAGAGACCTGAGCAGGAGTCCTGTCTCCTGCCTTCTCCACATCCAGCCAGTCATCAGCCCATCGCTTCTACTGCCTGGATATTTATTGAGTCTCTCCCACCTCTATTTTCTTTTTCAGTTTTATTGAGATAGAATTGACATATAACATCGTAGTGGTTTAAGGTGTACAATATGATATATGTATCTATGGTAAAATGATCACAACAATAAGTTTAGTTATTGTCACCTCACAGTTACACTTTTTTTCTTTGTGATAAGAACTTTTAAGATCTACTCTCTCAGCAACTTTCAAATGTACAATATAGTATTGTTACCATGATGTACATTAGACCCCCAGGACTTATCTGATAACTGGAAGTTTGTACCTTTTGACAACATTCACCCATTTCCCCGACTACCTACCCCCCTGCTTCTGACAACCACCAATCTGCTCTCTGTTTCTATGAATTTGTGTGGGTTTTCTTTAGACTTCACATAAAAGTGAGATCTACAATATTTGTTTTTCTCTGTCTTTCTTATTTCACTTAGCATAATGCCCTCAAGGTCTCCCTATGTTGTTGCAAATGGCAGAATTTCCTTCTCTCTCTCTCTTTTTTTTTTTTTACAACTGCCTATCTTTTTTTTCCTCATTTATCTTTATGTTGAAAGTATTACAGATGTCCCCCTCTTTCCCCCATTGACCCACATCAGCCAAAACCTGCTCCCCAGAATTTCCTTCTTTTTTATTAGCCTCACCTCTTAATCTCCATGGCCAATGACCTTGGTTCAGGTTATGTAAAATATTTTTGACTGAGATTCCACTTCATTCTCATAGCCCTTGTCTCACCTATCTGATACTCCATTACTACTCAAGAGATCAAATCCTGGCTTAATGTATCTTTCTCCATGCTCCCCATCTCTTCATGAAGGACAAAAGTCTAAATTCTTGTGTGTGGGATATAAAGCCCAACATGATTAGCCTACTTTTGTAGTCTCAATTATCGCAACCTCTCACAGGCACATTCATACAGAGCTTCTTTCATTTTCCTGGGACAGATGAGACTTTTTGCCTGTCCATTGCATGTGTGCATAGTGTTCTAGATTTGGATGGCCTATCTACTCTCATCCCAGCCTTCTTGGCCTAGCAAACTCCTACTCATCCTTCACAACTTAGTCCCAAAGTGCTTTCCAGCCTCCTCTATTTAGCATTTTTGATAATCTCTGCAGAACTGAGATAGCATAATGAATGCTTATTAAGTTTGCAACTCAGCACTCGCACACCCTTCTTGAAGACACAATTTTACTTTGATGGCACCCCTTTCCCATTCTTAGTCCATGTGCTTCATGTGAGGCTGACTTCATCCCTGGACCTGAGGGAGTGGAGCATGTGACTTAGGTGGAACTAATCTGAGCAGTTCATTCCTTTGGCCACAGCCATTGTTCAGACATGAACATGATCAAAAGTGGACCAAAGTCAAATGAAATTCAGTTATGGCAATGCTGTTTGATCTACTGGGGAAGCAGGTTTTCTTTTTGTTGAACTAGGGGTTGTGAAGATATGAGCCTGAAGTTGCTAGAAACCATCCTGTAGAATCAAAGATTGGAGCTTATTTTGAGGAAGAAGGAGGAACCCAGAAACACTATTTGTGACTGGACCAAGCTCCTCCAGCAGGCAAGTTCCAACATGGACTCTTCAGTTTTGCAAGTCCATAAAATACCCTTTTTTTCTCTTAAGCCAGTTGGGGTTAGGTTTTTTTTATTACTTGCAACCTAAAGAATCTCAACAAATGCCCCAATTCTTTCCCTCTGCTCCACAGCACCTTTACAACCATATATTTTGCCCTTGCCCTACTGTGAAGAGTTGACTAAAACCTAGTGCCTGGGTGAAGATGGAACGTCTAGGACTTTCCTGTCTAAGGGAGACATGGAAGTCAACCACCAGGTCTTCCCTCAGTGTGAATGATTGAGGACTTTATATATCTGGCATAAAACTATATACTTGGAGGAAGAATGCATAAAAAGTAGAGAAAGCAGAAGTGGAAGGAAGTAGGGCAAAGAGAGAGGTGGTTTCTATGCTAAATAGAGGAAGATGGAATTATCTCTGGTTCTTTGCCTCTAATCAGATACAAAGTAAAGGAAGGATTGAGTTGGGGAGGGAAGGAGAGTGAACGTTTCTACTCCAACCATTCACAATAGTGAGGACTTGAGAAGATATTGCCCTTCTGTTTATATTTGCAAAGAACATGGAGACGGGAGTCAGTTGAACCTAGACTTGACCTTCCTTAGTCATGGTTCCCATAGAAATTGATCACAAGCATAGGCATTTTTACAGCTCACACAAGGAGAGTCCTTGACTAAGGCAACACAATTTCCTAAGGTGGCAATCTAGATACTAGGGGTTGATTTAATAGGTCATTTTAAGAACAACAGCTTAGTCATCAGAGCTCCTGATGGCCCTCTTCCAATATTTGATTTGCTCCAGATGCCCCCAGGAGCTCTGTTTGATAGTCTTAAACTTCTCAAACTAAGCCCAGGATTTTTTAATTTGGGAATTATGAGTTTGGATGTATCCTGCTCAGATCACATGGTAGATGCTGGAATAATAACACATGAAGAGGAAGTATGTTATTTCAAAATTCCCTTGGATTAAAGAAGAGGCCAAAGACTGTTAGATGTCATTGCTAAAATATCCAATTAATGATCCTTATTCTGGAAGGAAGAGGTACCATAGCTAATAACAAATATCCCCCTATAATTTATTAAATGTAATTTATTCTTGCCTCAAATCAAGTAGATCATGTCGACTTTTTAGTCATCATTTTTGGAGGGAGGAATTGAGGCCGTTGATGTGTAGTGCCTTGCCCTAGTGCCCAATGAATCCCTACACTCAGACCTTCAGACCTTTCTCTGTTTTTCACCGCTCCCCACCTCTGCTCTATTTCAAACATCCTGTTTAAGATTGGGCTGAGTGTCTGTCCCTGACTCATTTTGTAGCAGATGGAAGATAGGGCATTGAGAACGATGTGGAGATACATGAGTGTGTTTTCTGAAAAACTAATGTAACTCAAGGATTTTTCTATTCTATATTTTATTAATATGATTACCACAAATACCCATCTGGATCAATGCATAGTTATGTTGCAAAGACAAAATAGTATATCTTCAGAAATACCAGCTGCTTATAAATTTTACCCAGAAAATTTAAAAAAGGATGAGATGAATATTTTATATATTCTTCTTTACATACACATATTATTTGTTACCTTTTTAGTCCCTTCTAGTTGGGAGATAGAATTATTTTGCTTGGCAAATTATGGAGTAATTGTCTGACAAGCTCACAAATGGAGAAGTTAAAGTGGAAAGGGATTAGTTTCTCGGCATACAAATTTTGCTTCAAGTAAGAATGGAGTTGAGCATGATAGATTTTTAAAAATTTTAATAATTCCTAAATGTATTCGTCATAAAATGTCATTCAATTTGAAAACTTAAAAAAAATTATCTTTATTGTTGAAAGTATTACAGATGTCCCCTTTTTCACCCCACTGACCCCCTCCACCCTGCACCCACTCCCTGCCCCAGGCCTTCTCCACACTCTTGTCTGTGTCCATGGGTTATGCCTATATGCATATAAACTCTTTGGTTAATCTCTCCCCACCCACCTAACCATCCCCACCTTCCCTCTCAGATCCCTCAGTCTGTTCCATGCTTCTGTGTCTCTGGATCTATTTTGTTCATTGGTTTATTTTGTTCATTAGATTCCACATATGAGTGCGATCATGTGGTACTTGTCTTAAGGATTAGTAATGACCAAAATGTGTCGCATCTGCTGAATAGTTGCTAAAAATATGTTAATATTGGGAGAGGGGTTCCCTTTATACCCTTTTCTCTTTTCTCCGCTCTTCTCCCCCTCCTCCTTGTCTCCTCTTCTCTCTCTTTCTCTTGTTTTATTTTCAGCAGTGCTACATATATTAAGGACAAACCCTTACCTGGGTACTTGGCTGGAGTAACATCTTGTTCTCACTCTTATTTGGGGATCCTTTTGTGGCCCAGGCAGCTAGGCTGCCTCATGCCTTTCAAGTTGCCCTAAGGCACTCATGCTTCAGGGAAGCTGAGGTTACCCCAGTCTTTTAACAGAAGCATCCAGATTTCTATATTTTATATTTTCAATGACTGTGGAGCCAAATGTATTGGGTGGGGTGAGGAGTATCTTTTGGCTGGAGACAGGATGGTGGTGGAGGCGATAAGAAATATTTCACTGATAGCAATCAATCAACTTTTGTTCCTAAGTTTTAATAACTCAAGAAAGTAGTGTGTAACCCCAAGAAGCTCACAGTATCCTCTCTTCTGTTGGTCTTATGTTTTCCTGGACAAGAGTTTCAATAAAACCTATGTACCATTGACCTTCCTCCATGGGTGTCTGGAGGAAAAGAAAGGAATCATAAAAGAGTTTTTCTATTCTTGCATGAAAAGTGCTATAATACTACAAAGTGCTGCTCTGTTTTATAGCGGGAACCATGTAGTAATAGAACTTTCTGATGAGGTTTTTTGGGAATTTTTAATGCATGGAGGTATGAAGATGCAGATGGGATGTAAGTTATTAAACATCAAGACCATGGCAATAAAGATGCCACTGTTCTTTTGATAACATGCAGAACTTCGTATTTTTGTGTGTGCATGTCTGTGTGGGCCTTCATTTCAAAAGATAAATATGCTTTTAAAGTTGTTACAAATGAAGTGCTTTTTGACTGTTTGTGAGTCAGGCAAGAAAAAAAACCCCAGGAAACCCCCCCCCCCCCACAAAATTGATGACATGAAATCAGTCATGTGCCAGTGATTGAGTGGACTCCACAATCATATTAAGAGTAAAGCCCTCTTAAGATGCCCCTATGAAAAAGTTTTTCCATATAATATATTTAGAATTTTATGTCTATATATTTTTACTTTACTCCTATAAATGTTCTCTTGTAAGATATTTTTAAAGTGCTATTTCTTGGAATAACGTTTAAAAAGCATTTACTATGTAGGTATGGGATTTAAATATTTTGAAAATTTCTTGTCTTTCTTCTTCTTGAAAGTCAAGAAAACTCTGAAGATCAAAGGACTCTCCTTTTCAGATTATCCAGCAGTAGAATTTGGGATTTTATTTTATGAGAAATACAGTCAGAAGAATGTTAAAAGTGAAACAACAAAACTCCCAGCTGGAGTGAGAAATATCAAACCCTCACAGGCATTTTTGTCTGTGGCCAATTGGTGACTTTCCAACAGGGTCTGCCTTTTGAAATCTGGTTTCCTCTCTTCAAAATTAAACCCTGGTTGTGTGTTATACAGGACAGGCTTCACCATTCTGTCCATCATGACGCTATAAACTTTCTTTCTTGAAAGAGAAGGCGAGTGTTCTGAGAGTCTTGGAATGGCCAGGAAGGTGATTTCACAGTTGAATTCACATTTACTGCATTTCCCCCTGTAATATTTCCTTAGCCTAAAATAAATTCTAGATTGAAACCCTAATAGCACTGGAACTCTTTCCTGAGACCAAGAAGTCTAAACTGTTCATGGTAACACAGTATAATACTCACAGAGTGTTTATAAGTGACATTTAAGTTTCATATTATTAATCATAACTGATGATTAATTTGGTTCCTCAGACTTTGGTCTAGTGAAATGCTTGAGGACATTCTGCTATCAAGAGAAGGCAACCAATACAGCTGAAGACAAAAGGTAACCGATCTGTTTGTATGTAGCATGTACATCCTCTGTACCTGCCAAAGTGCATGGAGCTACAGGGAATATAGCAGATGGCACAGCCCCTGTCTCTGAGAAACTGGAGTCTGGAAAGATTCAGAGGCAAAGAGGTATTAGCATGTCTGGAGGCAGAGGTCCCAGCTAATGGGGAAAGGAAGGCAAGAAACAATTCGCAGATGATGGAAGACATATAACTGTAAAATACTAGAGTCTTCCTTTGAATGTAACACTCTTTGAATTTGCTTTTAGAAATTAACAGCCACCACATTTTGCTTTTCAAATGGCTGCAGCTTCCTTTTGGCATTGTCATGAGTTGATCCCCTTATATCTAATATCTGTCTCTTAAAGACCCAGGAGCTTAGATAATGAATGTTTGCAAGTATCACCAGTAATTACCACCCTCCTCACTTGATAGATCTGCTCTGCTGTAGGGAAGGCGAGGGGTTAGTGGAGACCACCATTATCAGAAATAATTAGCCATTTAGCCAGAGGGGAAGGCTTAGTGGCCTAACTATGGGCTTTACTCATCCAGGTGGGATCAGGGGCTCTATTCTCTAGGGAACCTCTTCAGCCTCATTATCTCAGAACCAGCAAGTTTGCTATTTGTGTCTTTTGGCTAAGAAATTTTCCTCCTGTACAAAAATCTTTGGAGTCACCAGATTACCAGCTAAGAGCATAGCTGACTTTGGAGGCACAGGGGCGGTCGCCTCCTTCAGAAAGGTGGGCGATGCTGTCCGGCAGCCCCGCTCGCAGGGCTTGGCTTCCTGCCTTCACCGCCCCGACAGAGACGCCGAGGGGCCTGAGTGCTGCACAGTCATTGCTATCCGAACAGCAGCCCGTGGGACAGCTAAAGGGGGGGACAGGCCACCTGTATTCAGTCTCCAAGGACAGAGATTTCCTTCATAAAGGAACCCCAAACTGAAAGGTGTGAGGGAAGACATACTGAGACACAGCAGTTCATTTGGCATAAAGCCGTTTCTCACGCACACATTTCTATGTAGGACGCTCCAGGGTGAGTAGCCACAGGTACTTACTTATTTAATGAACACGAATCGTTTTCCTAACCAGCAATCTCCAACAGAAATAAAATGTGTACAGCATATGTAATTTTAAACTTTCTGGCAGGCGCACTAAAAAAGTGAAAAGAAACAGGTACAACTCAATTTTTTTTTTAAATTCTCACCTGAAGATATTTTTTCATTGCTTTTCAGAGAGAGTAAGGGGGGGAGAGAGAGAGCGGGAGAGAGAGAAACATCGATGTGAGAGAGGCACCTGGATTGGCTGCCTCCCGCACACGCCCCGACTGGGGCCGAGCTGCAACCGAGGTCCCTGTCCTTGGCTGGAATCGAACCCGGGACCCTTCAGTCCACGGGCCAGTGCTCTAATCACTGAGCCAATTAATTTTAGTAATACATTTTATTTAACCCTATATATTAAAAATATCATTTCAGGATGCAATTAATATAAAAATTATTAATGAGATATTTTACATTATTTTTCTTCTCTACCAGGTCTTCAAATTTTGATGTGAATTTTGCACATACAATACATGTCAGTTTGGTCAAGCTACATTTCCAATGCTCTGCAGCATTCCCACCAGCTCAGCTCTATATGCAGTGCTCCAGGCTATCAATAGCAAGGTGCTAATTTATCCCTGGTTGGAGGTCCTGGGCAGTGAGGTAGAGAGGGCCAGCTTCTATAATCAGGCAGCCACAGAGGCCCCTTACCCCCAGTGGGAGGAGACCAAGTCAAATCGATCTTCTGTTCTGCCCCGGCTGAGATTCAACCCAGATGGGCTGGTCTGTCGACCGGGGTCTGTATGCCTTTGGCTGAGGGATGGCACGTTGTTGGAATCACTTGAGGGATGGAAATGGTGAAATAATTTGGAATAAAGGGTGTTTGCGGTAGAATGAAAAATGGTTGTTGGCTTGCTACTCTTGTTTTTCCCCCATACCAAAACAATCAAAGTGGGTATTTTGAGCTAGTTTTAACAGCAGTTGAGAGGGTGGAGCCCACCAGGCAAGCTGTTACAGCCTGAATTCACCAGGCCTTTGCTCTCCCTTGGAAAACCCAGATAATAAAATATGATAAAGTTGATTTTCGTATTGGTTTTGAGTAAGAATTTGAGTTGTAGCAACAAGTATTCAGGTGACTTTTTGGGTTTGTTTTCCAGTTATAAACTAATTTTACAGAAAACTGGAAAATTCCAAAAGGTATAAAGAAAAAAATACAAAACAACTCATTATTTCACCATCCAGTGATATACCAGTATGATGCTAACAGTCATTATTTTCTTGAGCTTTTTTCTCTGCAAGTGTAAATATATTTAAGAGTTGGTATTATAAATAAATTTGTGTTCTCTTTCACCTGGCATAGCATAGACATTTTACCATGTTTTAAATCATTCTTTATAAACTATACATTTACATTGTATGACAATGTATTCATCCTTTCCCTTAATGCTAAGCTTTGACATTTTTGCTACCGTTTCCTAAGTGACATGCAGAAACATTTAAATTTACTTGATTGAAACCTTAAATAGCTTAGTTTAAAAATCACTATTTGGCATTTAATAGTGAAATAATTAAGCTGTAAGAAGATAAAATAAAAAAACAACTTTTTATTTCATAATCTTTGCCTTGTATCTAGGGACTTTTCAATGAAGTTGAGTTATATTGGGTCTTCAACGGAGCAACTACCAATTTTATGCAAATCAGTGAGGACTTTTTTTTTCTGGTCATGGGCTTTTTGAGTTATTAGACAAACAATGGTGGAGAGTGTATATCAAAAGAAAATCACTCCAAATCATGACATGTTCTGTCTCATAGCCAGGAGCTATCTCGTTGGTGGTACTTATTCTTACAGTGGTATTTGGTTTTTAAATGCACTTTTTCTGGAAAAATATCTTTATAAAAAGTGCTGATGGCATTGACTAAATGGCAAGAGACTTGCATTTATTTTTTAGCTTTTTAAAATGGAAAATTGCAAACAGATACAAAGTAAACAGAATGATATAATGGCATTTATGTACCCATCATTCAGCTTCGGCAGTTATTAATACTCTGCTATTCTTGCTTCATCTATACTTTTTTAAAAATCCTCACCTAAGGATATGTTTAGAGAGAGGAGGAGAGACATCAGTGTGAGAGAGAAACATTAATTGGTTGCCTCCCATATGCTTCCTGACCGGAGATTGAACCCAAAACCTAGGTATGTGCACTGATGGGGAATTGAACCCACAACTTTTTGGTGCACAGGACAACGCTCCAACCAACTGATCCTTCATCTATACTTTTACCCACTATCTACATCTTCCACTTGATACACTTCTATTACTCACATCCCTATCACAATATAGAACATTTCTATCCCCCCAGAAAATTCCCTCATGTCATTTCCCATGCAATTTCCTGCCCATCTCCCAGTCCCAAGAGGCAACCACCATTCTGATGTTCACCTTAGATTTGCTTTGCCTATTTAGAATTTCATATAAACGGGATCACATAGTACGTACTCTCTGTGTCAGTTTCTGTCTGTGAGAGTCATTAGAAGTTTGTTCATCTTTATTGCCAAGTAGTATTCTATTGTAGAAACATATCGCAGCTTGTTTTAGTCTCGTACTAACAGATGTTTGGATTATTCCTGGTCCAGGGCTATGAGTATTCTCGTGTAAGTCTTAGTGTGGACACATCTTCAACTCTTTTGGGTAAATAAATGTGTAGGAGTAGAATTGCTGGATCAAAGAGTAGGTATATTTTAACTCTAAAAGAAACTGCCAACTCTTTTTCCATTCCTGCCAGCTATGTATGACAGTTCCGGTTGTTCCATATCCTTGCCAACATTTGCTGTTGTCACTCTTTTTAATTTTAGCCATTCTGGTGGGTGTATAATAGTATCTTGTAGTGGTTTTATTCTGCATTTCCCTGATGGCTAACAATATCAAGCACATTTTTTTATAGACTTATTGTCCATTTGTGAGGTGTTTGTTTAAGAAAGGCTTATTTTTTTTAGAACTGCTGGACTAAGCTTTTGTCCTAGGCACTGTTTCTTTGACTGTACCAGGGCACAGGTTAGGCATATACTTCTCAAAGCAGGATGCATAGGAAAGCTCTGCAGGGTCACAGCTTGTGTCTATGCTTTGTTATAGATTTCTCTTTCATTTGGAGCTCTTCTTCCAACTCTCTGATATCACTCAATTTCTAGTACTTACCTTTTGTGATTTCTCCTTTGGCTGAGATTGTGATTCCCTTTGCCTTTGCTCTGTCTGCTTGGGGCAAAATTCACTGGGAAGGAACCATTGCCAAGATCCTTAGTGCTTTAGGATCTTTAACTCAGTGCATTAGTGTCTTAAAAAGTCCACTGAGAACTCAGGATCCCATTCTAATCCAGAGTCATGAGAACTAAAAATATCTCAAAGAACTCTATTTTGAAACATTGGAATTGAATCAAGATATAATATATTTTGGGATTGCCAAGTGACACCAACATTATTCATAGAAACTTAAGAGCATTTGAAGAAAGGTTGTGATTTATATCTAAATCACTGTACTTACACTCCAAGCTAAATAATGTTTCTTATATTCTGTGGTGAAGGATAAGATTTAAAAAAAAATTCCCATTCATCATGGCCTGATACTTTTATACATAAAAAATGATGCAGCAATGTCAGCTTGCCATGAAGGTTTCTAAGCACATACTTTTGATTTTTCCTCGCAGACAGAAGTTTATAGATTGGAACCAGTCTGTGGGTCACTCTGAGGAGCCCTGGCTCACCGCACTGACTCTAGAGGCAGACAACTTAAGTTTGAATCCCGATTTCATCACTTGTTAGCTGGGTGGCCAGAAGGAAGCTCTTTTTCTCAATTTCCTTGTTTGTAAAATGAAGACAATGTTGATAATAACACCTGCTGCATGGAATCATGGTGAAGATTAAATGTTAATATATGGAAAGCGTTTACAATAGTAAGTGCTGTGTAAGGGTAAGTTGTTATTATCACTATCATTTCCTAAGTTCTAGATCAGCCAGGACCGTTTCCATTATAACTAACAGAAAGCCAGTTCAAGTTAACTGAAACAGAAGCAAGCATATGTTGGTATTTGTAACCAGGTGCTCACATGCTGTCATCTAGATCTGATACTTCACTTCTTTCTTCTGTGTAGGCTCTGCTCTCAGATGGGCCCTCTCTGTGGGTGCCAAGACAGCCACCAGCTGCTCCCAACTTATATCTTACCAGCTTAGCAACCCAGTAAGGAGAGAGTCTCACCTTCTTACTCTCCCCAGTTTTATGTTATTACTTTTATTGACCTGGCTTGTTTCCTTTCATGAACTGACAAGGACTGCTAGAACTAAGACTTCAGGACAGGAAACCCCCTGAAGAAAAATGCAGTGTTGTTTCCAGAATAATAGAGAATGGTGGTTTTTGTCAAGTAAGTAAGGAAGAGGGTTAGAATCTACTAGCTCTGTGGGTGGAAAATGGTTTTGATCCATGGTGGAGCTTTTAGGAAAAGATACCCTACAGGAGGAGAATATAATTTCTTCCTTGGGAGAGACTTCCAGTGTATGAGGTAGAAGGGTGTACATAGCAACCTAATAAAAACCATGATTTTGGTCTTCCAAAATATGAATCTTCTTAACAACAGGATATAGTATGTGTTGGAAATATTTAGTAAAAACCTCCTTGTAAAATTTGTCAACATGAACCAGGAGAATCTAACCTCTCACCAAGAAGAAATTTAAAAAGTCTTATTGTGGAAAAGCTGAGCGCAGTGGTCACATACAGGGCACCTGCCATGTGAGGGGAAAGAAGACATGGGCATTTTGCTCAACCATACGAGAAGGTGAGTAGGTGCCTTTCCATTGCATCATTTGTTGTGGAGATCTGTGCTGAGAAGTCTGTAAGTTCTTTGTATGATGTGATGGAGGAAATGATCAGAGTTGGGAATGTTCTTCTCATTTTTGCCCTTAACACTTGCCAGATTATGGGAGGTTGGGAAGACATTGATTGATGCAGGGTATGGAAACTTAGCTTATTTTTCTGCAGGCAGATGGCTAGGTGATGGAAACTTGTTGGAAAGATGGAATTTTTTGAGCTGCTTTCTTAGATCAAGGGCTTTGAGGCTCTTAGAGACCCAATTTATTGGATCCCAGAGACTCACAAGATTGTACTTCCTTACTGATGAGAGAAGACATATGAGTACATTCAACTTAAAACTACAGAGGGAAAAACCAAGACTTGTGGGTATAGTTAAGGATGTGTAGGTATGCACACTCACATACCACAGGTTACTGGATACTACATTCATTTGCCATTTACAAATTGCTTTGAGCTCCCAGAATTACAAAATTTGAAGAACTACATGGCTATTTAATAGAGATAAAGGCCTATTTGCAGACCAATTTCACACATATTGATCTATTTGAATCCCACTTTAACTTTCTGCCCTTGTCAATTGGAATATAAACCTCAGGGTGTATCTGAATTATCACATTGAAAATATTGAGTGATTTTCAAGCATGGTTTAAGACTCCTTGCTACTCAAAGTGTGGTCCATAGACCAGCATCATAGGCAGAACCTAGGAACTCGTTAGAAATGTAGAATCTCAGCCTGTCCTCTCTTCCTACAGAACTACTGGTTCAGAATCTGCACTTTAACAAGATTCCCGAGTACTTCCAATGCACATTGTAGTTTGAGAAGCATTGGCATATGCTTTTGTCACCCGAGATGATGATTAAATGGAACTGCTTTAGGAACTGCCACATTTATACATTTTTGAATAGTTAACAAGTAATATTTTACTAGTGTTAGCAATAAAAACTCATGTGACACCCCGCCCCCCAACTCTGTCCCTCTATACATACATTCACTGTGATCACTATTGGGGAAGAAAACTATGTTCGCTACCATGGGAACTCCTTGATCATAGCTACTTGGATACATGTCTTATCTTTGCTTCTAGATTCTAAGGTAGGCACACACATTTTATTATAAGTTATTGTACAAGTTATTATAAGTAAATTGAGGAAGAAACTTAAACATATTTAAGTACAAGCTCTGGGGATTCAAAACAAGGAGAAGAGAGATCACTCGTGATTAGTATGGAAGAACAGAGAACTGAGTTTGATGTTGGGGGGGGGACATTTCAGACAGAGGAACCATGAATAGAGACTCAGAAGAGAATAAGCATGATGGATGTTCATGGACTAAGGAGCAGTCGAGTTTGGTGGTTGCATAAGGTATAAATAAAGTAGATGTGGGGTTTGAGTCTTGGAAAGGAAGTTAAGGTCATTGTTTGAAGATTATTTAACAATAGGATGAGGAATGTGGACTTCATTTTTAGGGCAGTTAGGAACTGGAAGTCCTAGGGAGTGACATGACCAGAGCTCTGTCTTTGGAACATTTATCTGGCAAAAGGACTTTGGAAGGATGGGAGATGGGAAGAAATGGAGGAAGGAAGACACTGAGATTATTGAGATGTTGGAAGTGTGAATGAAAAAGAGGGAACAGATTAAAGGTCAACCAAAGGTTTGAACTATGATAGTGGTAGTAGGAATAAAAAGAAGGGAGAGAATGTGAGATATGTTGAGGAGATTGAATCTATAGGATTTGATAATCTCTTGGATTTTAAGGGCTAAGAGTGTGAGATGACACAAATTAACTGGACGAATGTGAAAATAGGTATATCATACATCGGAATTGTAAAATCAGGGTAAAGACTTTGTTGCTTTGAGAGGTGAGAGGGAGAGAAGGACCATCAAAGAAGTGAAAGAAAGACCAGAGAGGTTGGAACAGGGTGAGGTTGGAACAGGGTGAAAGTCAGAGGGCACTTTTCAAGGTGAAGCAGGTGAGCAACAGTATTAAATGGTTCAGCAAAATTGAGAAAGATCAGGCATGAGATGAAGCAGTCAGAAAGAAAAGGCGATTAAGTGATTCTGGTGACCAAGGAGCAAAACAGTTTTAGGAGAGGCGTGGGGACTGAAATTGTATCACAAGGACTTAAAACAGCGAGTGAGTACTTCAGCTGGGAAGGCAAGGAGCAAAGATGGCTCCCTCAAGAAACTGTTGGTGAAGAAAAGAGGAAATAGAGGAAATGAGAAGGAAATAGGACTACAGAATTGATACAAAAACTTTAATGGAATAACTGAGTGTATTAGAAAACAGAGAGGATGGACCAAAAAGTGAGAGGAAACTGATATAATCATGCTTGGGATAATTTATGGTACACAGGTCTCAGGTGGCCTGGAAGGGTGGGAAGGGATGCAATTAAAAAAGGGCTGAGCAATGTTTCTCCTGAAGAGACAGGCTGGTCTCGGAGAGCAGTCATTTCCTGCTCTCAAGGTTTCCAACCTAGTAAAAGAGGTCAGAGGTGCACCAAACAACAATGCCAAAGAAAGGTTTCACTACATATGCAGACTCTACCCTGTATTCGTGAAGATTCTCCCTTTGTATCTAAAGCTGTGAGTATAGCACAAAGAGATTCATTCTCTTCTGAGTCACATATCAAATACAGAATCTCCTCTCAATCTCTGGAACTCTAGTGGGTTCCTCTGTTTCGCCCTCCAGTGTTTTGCTAGCTTGTGTGATAATAGCTAGAGACCTGAGCTTACAGTGGGAAGTGGTGGACTGAATCCTACTTATGCGAATTGGTAATTGGTGTGGGCAGTGTTAACCCATTTTTCTAAGTCTCAGTTCTGTTTGTAAAATTGAGGGTGGTAGCTACTTCAGAAGGTGGCCATGAGCACTTAATAAGATGTATGTATGGAGAGAGTACCTGGCACATGCACTCATGTCAGTAAGCACTCAATAAATGTTCTTTGAGAGGAGATTCAGTGGTTCCATGATGGCAGAGCCTGTGTCTCTGTGCGTGTCTCCTATGGGAAGGGGCCATGTGTCTTCCTTAAAGATGTGTCCTATCGCGTTAATCTCCTACTGGATGGATCACTTTCACCTGTTGCCTCCCATTTCCCTCCCCTTTTTGGTGTCATTGTCTCCAGATCCATGGTGTGTAATGCAGATAAAGAGAAAAAAAAGTAGCACTTTTTAGAACACTAAAAAAAGACTTGTGTGTGTTTTGCCAGAGGAAAGGAAAATAATAAAGGCAGAGGACAGAATGAACATAACTAGCAAATAAGAGGTATGGAATAGAAAAACAAGGTGCTTAGGAATAAAATAAGGTAGTGAAAGAAGTAAACAAGGGGCAGAGGGCTTTTAATACGCACACTGCTGAGAATCTGGATGAAGGGAAAACTCGGTTTCTCCAGGTGGGCAGGGGGTGGTGGTGAATGTGTGATGTGTAGAGAGACAGCCAAACCCAAGTGATTTAGCAGAAGGCAGGCTTAAACAGTTTAATAGCCCTCGTGTAACATGGTAAGCTTGTGTTTTGAATTTTCAATCAAGGACATCTTTGTACAGAAGAACAGCGTGGTTTGGTTTTGTGCCCGGTTGACAGGAATGAGTGGGAGGCAAGTGGCCAAAAGGGAGACTGTGGTGTTGTGTTGAGGTGTCAGTGAACAGACAGGGGGAGTGCTGGCCCTCAACAGCAGACCCATTTGGGGGTCCAGATGACTAGATGAGTCTACTGTTAATCACCTCCATACAAATCGATGGGAACTAGATCACAACCTTCATGTCATGGGATGATGGCAGCGTGGAGTGATTTAGGGACATGGAGGTTTCTCTAGGAAGCCTCATGACAGTAAGCAATGAGATATGGTGGTCAGCATTAGGGAAGGGTAGAGAGAGGCATTCTGGTTCCCTCTGTCCCACCTCAAGGTATCCCAAGGCAGGCTGGGGAAGAGGAGAGTCTGCAGGTACAGGAAAATGAAGCACTGGGTAAGGGTCTTAACTTCTGAATCCACTTTGCATCTGCAAAATGGGCCATGCTCCTTCAGGATGTTATGAAGTGAATTAGTGTCAGTTCTGAGAAATGTTAGCCTTAGACCGAGATGGGAACTTAGACATCTTGGAGAATCAAATTCCTTCCTTTCGCAAGCAAGAATCGAGGCCAGGACAGTTAAGCAACTTGCTTAGGAACACAGTTACTTTATAACAGCTCTAGGAGTAGAACCCAGGTCTCCAAGTCCCAACCTAGGGCTTAAAACATTTAGAACCTTATTCTGCTGCCCTTCTGTGTTAAATTCTGGAAATAAAGCTACTTTGCACTTTAATTTCTGGACGGTTGACTTCTTGACCTTCAGAGTGAAGGCAAGAATGCTTAATGATAAGTCTTTTAACAGCTGGCAATTCTGAGTCTGACTTTCCATTTTACTGAAAGGGATAACTTTTACATTTTACCCAAATCTTAACTTTTGGGTTGTCTCATTCTTTATTTTAAATTCCAGTGAACTCTGCACACACTACTCTTGTGGATATTTGTTGGTATCTTGAAAAGAGCGTCAGTGGGCTTTGAAGTCACACTAGCCTGGCTCAAATCTGGGCAAGTTCATTGATGGCTCTGAGCCACAGCGTTCTTTATAATAGTGTACCAGTCAGGGTTCTCTAGAGAACCAGAAACTACACGATTACATGATTGAGGAGGCTGAGCAGTACCATGAGCTGTTGTCTGCAAACTGGGGACCCAGGAAAGCCAATAGTATAATTCAGTCTGAGTTTGAAGGCCTGAGAACCAGGGGATCTGTTGATGTAAATCCCAGCCTGAGGTCTGGAGAGGATGAGATTAGATGACTCAGCTCAACCAGTGAGACAAGGAAAAGAACTGGCAATTCCTCTTTTCCCACCTTTGGTTCTAGTAAGGCCTTCAGCAGATTGAATGATGCCCATCCACATTGGGGAGGTCTCTACTTTACTGAGTCCACCAGTTCAAATGCTAATCTCATCCAGAAACACCCTTGCAGACATACCCACAGACAACTAATCTGGGGGTCTCATGGCTATCACAAATTAACCATCACAAATAGGTTATCTCATTTTATAGGGTTGTTTGGTAATTATTCAAAATAATGTTTAAAAGTGCTTAAAAGAGGATCTGGAATGTATAAAAAGGACTCAATAAACGTTAGCTATCATCATCAACAAGTGCTTATTGAGTACCTAACTGAATGAAGTGTGAGGATTGACTGGGAGCTCAACCTCACAGATATAAAATATATACCAGGTGTCTTCACTGATCTGCCAGTGTTTACATTGCAGATAGCAAAACCAATAATTTAATATCCTATCATCAGGCCCCACCCCAAATCTGAGGGTAAACCCCTGATTGCAGGTAATACTCAAAGAAGCACTTTCTGTGGCAAGTTAGCTACCCTTCTTTCCCGTAGTTCCTCCACATTTTCCTGCTCAAGTCTTCCTGCTGGCTCCCACACCAGGCTGGGCGGCTGCTCTCCCATCAGGAGGTTCACTTCTCTTGAGAAGGGGGGTAGGGTGTTGCTATTTTCCTGGGTCATTCATTACTTTATTGCTTTTCTGTAGAGACATTTCCCTTGCATCTCAAACTTCAGTTTCTCATTTCCTTGGGAAGTTTCCTGTTTGGTCCTGCTGTCTGTAGGCTGGCTGTACATTCTAGGAGATACTAAAAGCTACAAAAGCAGCTGCTTGTACAAAGAAAAAGGGCAGCAGTGGTCTACTCATCTGCTTTTTTTTTAGAAAGGAAAACTCACTTTTACTACTTTGCATACAGTGGGTTGTTTGGGCTTCATCCATATTGATAAGTGGTAAAGGGGCTATTGATATGGGACAACTGGGGAATGACTTTTTGTGACCGAAATAGGAAGAGACATGCTAATGTGATATTGAGCAGAGTGTGGATTTCCGTTCCCCGCTGTGATTGGTCTCTCGGCCCAAGAGGACACGCACATGCAGCTCCAGAGTACTGACGAACAGAACAGCAGCATTAGTATTCAGTGAAAAACCCTGATCTGTTGGTCTTGGAATAATGGTGTGAAGAGGGATGTAGAATGAATAATTAGAATGTAATCTAATATTAGCAGCCATGGACTAGCTTCCTGTGAGGTGGATTTAGGGATGCTTCGATTCTTAATACCATCAACATGAAGCTGAAACATACACACACACATCAGACACTGGGTCACAGCTGGTATGCCATTGGGTGTTTTCAGAAGAGGAAATAAAGGATTTACAGGGGGCAGAAATAAGTAAGCCACATTTCCCCTTGTCTGTGTGGTGCCAGACAGGGAGACTGTATATTTGTAAAATAATCCATTTCACTCTATATTTCTTAATGTCTTAACATGCACAGAGGAAAGGCGGCCCATTCCCTTTTCAAATTTTATACCATTGCCTCCAGAACTTAGGGCGAAATGCCCTTCAACCCTTTTAGGCTGGGTCAATGCCCCACTAATTCAGGGAGGGCAGTTAATGTATCAGATGTATTCTCATCTGATGATCTGGGGGCCAACAGACCCAACTTGGCAGTATCTTACCCATAGCTAAAAGCTTGATTCAAACAGAGACTTGAGAAATAGATGTTTAAATTTCAGAAGCAATCTCACGTAATATTCTACATGACATTCAGGGCTTAAGGGAATATACAGAATTGCTTACGGGAGGCACCAGATGAAAGCATGAGACCTCGATGCTCCCTACACTCAGAGAAGGGCGATGGGAGTGGATCTCGGGCTTTCATTCCGTCTGCACCAGCGTCAGGCACTCAGCAAGCTTCCGAACGCAGGCTGAGTTGTGACTAGCTTCCCGTGTGACTGATTTATGTTTAAATGGGGGCCATAAAAACTGTGGTAAGTATGAGGCAATTCAGGAAGGATCAAAACAAAGTTAGCTCTCAGACATCTTGTCTCAGAAAATATAATCAGTGCTGCGGTGGTTTTCTGTTCTGGCTATCGTATTGATTGTGCCAGTCTGACGATTTTCTGGAAAACGTGTTGATCTACTCAAGCAGGCTCCTGCTAGCTTTGATTAATTCGCTCTTTCCCAGCCACATTCCACCGTTGCCTGCTTATGGAGCTTTTGGAAAGCTTGCTTGGTGGGTGGTGAATCCTCAAAACTCCAATCCATCAATCTTTTACTTTCAGAAGGCAGAAGATACCTTTGGATAATCTTCTCTTCAACTGCCAGATTTTAGGGAAGATAAGCCGGAGAACAGCTCTTACTGGTGTCACCTGGAACTGATTTGGGCACCCCCCAGGAGCTGGGGTGGGGGTGGGAAGTGTGTCATAGCATACCGAGTGCAGCTTGTTTCTTAGGTGTCGCTTTGGAACAGGCCATTGAAACAGAACTCCATTCGTGGGGCTGTGGCTCAGAGATCTCTCATCTCAAAGAAGAGTTAGACTTTTCCTGGCAAGAACTAATGCTTTACAGAGCGGCAGTGCAAATAAAAACAGCCGCCAGGGCAAAGTCTAACGTCCCCCTGCCCAGACAGCCGAAATGCCTCCCTGCCCTTTTCTCCCTTGAGCGGGGGTAGCCGTTTCAGCTACGCAAAGATGAGGCTCTGTTGGTGGGTGAGCTGGTTGTCCTTCGTGGAGGAAGGGCGTCTCGTGGGGCAAGGAGAGACACAGGCAACGCTGGCTGGAAGGAAGGAATGTGGGATGAGAGGACAGACCTGCCCTCCTCAGTTCCACCCCCTGAGAGGGTGAAGAGGCCCCAGGGTGATCACACACCAAGCCTGTGTCAAGGCCTCGCACCCCGACACTATGGGCCGTTGCCTCACCCTTTGTGCCCAGGGCACTGCTGCCCAGGAGTGGCCTCGTCATTGGGTTCGCGCAAGGCCCAGGCAAAGCGAGGACAGCTCACCTGCAAGTTTAGAATCCAGCCAGTGTCCGAGGCTGCTTCTGTTCTGGGGAGGTCCCTTGTTTGGGATTCACCCTTAAGGATCTTGTTGGAAATCCCTGTCTCTGCCCCTTCTCTTTGCAATTATGTCACATGATCCAGAGAAGAAGTTTGTATGGTTATTTACCTCCTGTCCAGGAAGAGGGGTAGTGGGGAAATACCCAGAAGTGCCTCGGACTTACCTGGTTATTTACAACAAGACATCTATTCAACAGAGAGGCCACTCTGACCATGAATGGATCCCTTACAAGAGATCTCAGGGAGACTGGTAAGAACTTTTCATAGCTCAGGGTTAAGAATTAAGTTTCATTTGCTGCATTTGGCTTCCTCAGAGAAGTGACTTGAGATGTATTCTAAAGAAATGACAAGGACTTGGGTAGTTCACAGTGAGGTTACAAATGTGTCATCTGAGCTTGCAAGTGGAATTCTAGGTGGCAGTTGTCACTGCATTATTGTGGCTTCCATCCAAGAACTTCACAGTCCCAGCAACTCCTTATGCTTATAGCATCTTGATGAACAAGTGGCACGTAGGAATGTCCTTGTTTTGCAGCTGAAATGAAGGCAGAGAAAGGAGTTCTTAGGACTAGGCAACCTGGATTTGTGCCCATTTCTTATTAATCACAGACTTCTGGAGAGCTCGCTTTCCGGACAGGGCTTCTTTGCTCCAATAGAGCAAATATTGCCATGGGTAGCACAAATTGCTAATGGCACTTACATTATTCACATGGGGGTTAATCGAGAGAAGATACCAAGTTTCTGAATAGCAAGTTGGCTCCTAAATGTCAGAGACTAATTATATTCGATGCAGAGGTGGAGAGAGTGCAAGAATTTCTATTTTTGTCATTAGAATGGCACAAGAAATAGAGTCAGTCCAGTTGGTCATTTTTCACACAGCAGACAGCAGACTAAACAGTCCTAAATCAGGCAATTATTTTAGTAATGATAATTTTAGTTTTCTTTGAGTGATTTGAAAATGCTTAATGAAGCAGAAATATTTCTTCATAACCAATTTCCTCCATTGAACCATCAGAGTATTCATGAATTTACTAACCTCTGGGATGCGGATGAGCAGAGAGGGAGGCCCTGATGACAGCTCTGGATGACCTGGGGCTGGACAAGCCTTCCCTGGAGGAGGAATTTCACAGCCACCACCTTGCTCCTACTGGGTCAGCTCACCCTGCTCTCACTCTGCTGGGTTTTGCCAACTAGGCGAACCACAGGCAGAGCTCCTTGGATCTTGGGTAGCCACAGTGGCTCAGAAGGCAGGTACAGAAGCTAATTTTACTTGCTGCAAAAGCAAGAAGACTTGGGTTTATGAAGGGATCATTGGGTTCTGTTAAATTTGCTTAAACATTGCCCAAGACCAACAAAATACACATAATGATAAAGAGTAACCAATTTCCCACTTTTCTGTGTGGGAGGCTGACAAAATTGCCATTGACAAAATTGCAGCTGGATACGAGATCATGAACTAGCGGAACTTTTTAGAGAACTGTGTGACACATCCTGAATGGTAGCTTGATTTTACTGTGAGGAATGAATTCTGAGCATGCCAGAGAGAGAAGCAGTGAGGAAGCCACCTCCAGAGGTTTTAACCTTCTTTCCTGCTCCACAAAAATGTTCTTGTTAGATTTACATTCAACACAAAGGCTCCGTGTGAGTATTTGTGGAGTAATCGCTTGCTTATTACTTATCTTACATGTTATAATCACTTATGCATGCACGACCCTTTTAAACACTAATTACTACCATGAGCTCCTGGGAAACCCTCATCCATGCCAGGGCTAGAACATAATCAACACTCTCATCAACCCAACTGCTTTTCCTTATTGTGTCTTACTCCCTCACCCCCTGAGGCGTTTCTTAGTCACTGGATTTATTTTTCAGTTTATGATAATGCACCATTTAGTTTTATTCATTTTTAAACTTTATATAAAGAGCACCGTACTCTATAAGGTCTTTTGGAATTTGCCTTCAACATTGTGATACTAAAAATGTTCTGTTATTGAACTTAGCTGAAGTTTGTTTTCTCTGCTATATAATATTATATGACATCGATACATTACTATTTATTTATTCATCCTACTTTTGATAGGTATTTTGTTATGTCCAGTTTTTAAGTATTACACTGTTCAATGCCGTGAGCATTTCTGTTTTGGTAAATATGTGTGTTTCTCTTGGGTATACACCTAGGAATGGAGTTCTGAGCATAGAAATGGTCAGCTTTAAAAGATAACACCAGTTGGTCTTCCAGGAATTGTGTTTTTTACTTAAGAACAAACTAACTTAATTGTTCATAGCATGCACCAGATCTGTTCTTCCTGAGCTCTCATGAGAAATGTGAATATAATCCTGAGGGTGAGTGCTGGTGGGTTATGGTGGTGGGCAAATAAGACAATATGGAAAATTTGGCAGCACTTTCAAAGAGGTCTTGTCAGACAGATGTTTTCAGAGTTTAAATGAGTCAGAGAGTTGTTTACCTTTGGACCAAAGCCAATATTTTCTGGAGCTGACTGATGTGGATGGAGAGGGATCAGTAAAGCATCTTCCATGGAAGTTCCGACAAAAGGAGGGTTGGAACTGTGACACGGGTAGAGTCAGAAGCAAGGGCTTCTGCAGACATGAGCAGCACAACCGACTACTCTTACCACGTAGTTAAGCTTCCCACTTTCAGGTCATGGGGCCAGTCTCAGATTTATCACCTGCTCTCACAGAAATGTCAGAGATTCTCATTGCTGCTCTTTTCTCAGCCTGCCAGGGACGAAATCACATGGGGGAAAGTTGAAGATTTGTCTTCATCTTTGCTTGTGAAATGGTTGGAAAATGTTTGAGTTAGTAACGGGAATCTATAGGTCTATCACAACCTCCTTTTTATAGTTGGGGCTACTTTTCCCTCCTTGATAATTACCTTTCCATCTCCTGGAGACTTCTATGGGAAACACCAATCTTTAGGGCATTTTCTCTCTTTTTTCAATTTTCCATGAGCTGGTAGCCAATGGTCTGTATTTTCTGTCAAACCAAAAGAACCAGATTTCTTATTTTTCTCTCTGCCTTCTTCCCATACAGTGACCATGGTGATTCAGTGGCCCATGGGAATTTGAAATAAAGGCATGCCATTGTATATCTAAATTGAGGCCTGGAGCTGCTGGGTTGGAGTGAAGTTTGAATTAGGGGAAATAGGATTGCTGAATCCTCCATGGGCCCTTAAAGTCTGAGACAGACCACCCATTGGCTGGGAAGGGTTAGGGTTAGATATAGTTCTGCTTGAAGACAAAGGAACTAAAATGTGACTACTGACTTTTCCAGCAGTATGATTTAAATGTCTCTGCATGGTCTGTTCTGAAAACCTCCTTGGGCCCAGCCAAGGAACTGCTTTGAGGTCTCCTTCCCCCCTCTCCATATCTTCTCCCCTCTCCCCGCCTGCCTGCCTTTCCCACCCCTTCTTCCCACTCCCAAACCCCCTCCTTGCTTTCATTTCTTCTGGCAGCTAGTGGTGAAGCCAGAAGAAAACAATTAGCTGAGACAGTCATCAGTTTGGACAGTATTCTGTTCACCTGATTTGGGTCCTGTTCTGCAGTGTGTTTGAGCCTACTCAGAGCATAAAAGAAATAGAACAGTGAGCCTAATAAGTGTAATAAATGATGGAGCACTTCTGTCTGTATTTTATTAGCATTTAGAGTGTGGGGGAGAGATTAAAAGCTGTGTGACTAGGCGAATGGAATAAGGGAGATGACTAATTTTCTCTGTTCTTAAGGCCAGTGGTGTCACCCAACAGCCAGCACCGTCCATGCTCCCTTTCTTCATTGTGGTCATACCATCTTATAAGCACAGTCTCGCTGAACCTTCATAGAAGCCTTACAAGGAAAGTATTAGTATTGTGGCCAATATACAGATGAGGAATCCAAGGCTGAGGAAGTTAAGTACCCTGTCCAAAGTTATTTATCTGCGTAGGGGAGGAGCAGGTATATTAATCTTAACTAAAGCCTGGCTTAGCAAAGGTCCTTCTGAGTGGTTTTCTGTTGTTAGAAGGCAAAGGAGCCTAGCAGCAGCTGATGGAGGAGTCTTCATGCTTACTTTTGAGCTACCAAAGGCTGGGCACCGGAATACAGCCGATCCCAAGGCTGTTCCTCAAGCCACAAATGGCCTGCTTCAGTGTGTTTCTTAGTTCAAATCAGGAATGCTTTATCTCGCTCCATAAAACGAGTCCATTAAATTATGAGTGTAGTGGTCCCGTCTAAACCATCGGAAGTAACACCTCTTTTGCATTAAAGCACATGCTGTTGACCCCTGAACAATGAGGGGGTTAGGGGCGCCGACCTCTTACATAGTCAAAAATCCATGTATAACTACAGTACTGTGTCTTGAGGGGAAAAAATTGGCCTCTTATAAGCTAAATATATGAAAGAATGTGTTCTTTTAATGAAAACCTTAGTAAACACGCAACTATTATGAGTCCAGTGTTTGTTCCAAGCTCAGAGTACGGCCCACACTCATTTGGGTTTTATTCTCACTTCCAGCCAAGTGCCACAAATCAAGGAGTGTTCCTGGCAAGGGCTGGGCTCAGTTACAGGCAACAATAGAAAACACGGTTCCAAGCAAAAGTCAGGAGCAAATGTGCTGCTGACAAAGAGCAGATTTGGCAGGCGGCGGCGGGCACTCTCAGAAACTCTGCTCGGCAGGTTCCCTGTTACGCCAAGTCCCCAGGGAAGGCCTGAAACTGAAAGAAGGGGCCCCCCTCCATCAGTGGGCCCACTGTGTGTCGGCTGGGGAAAGGTCACCTCACGTTTCATGAAGGAGGCTCCTGCCCACGTTACCGGTTCCCGTTTTTCTGTTAAGTGTTACTGTTGAACAGAACAACCTTCCTGGTGCGGGCTTACCCAACAAAAATAAACTTAGTGAGCTCTTAAACCACGAAGAGTCCAGGGTAGAAGGGACAGAGATTTTTACAACCAGTGTGACTACCTGTAAGAACAAGGAGGCCAGCTGCTTTGCATTTGAATTGCAAATAAAAAAATCTCCATCCCGCAATTTTCTTCCAAGGCTGTTGTTCCTCAGTTCTGAACACTTGTATTTTATATTTTATACATCACTTTTGCCTCACAGAAGCAATGTTTAATTTACAAACATCTTTTGTTCTAAAAAATTATTTGAAAACTGGTAGTTGGGAACTAAAAATACATTTCTCATAGAATGCTATAAAGTAGAAGTTTTAGAATCTCAATTGACCATTAATACAATAAAACTTATCCTCATGAGAATATATAATTATTTCTATAGGAAAATGAGCTCCTCATTCTAATTCTAAATCTAATCTCCACTTAATTGATCAACTCATTTGTTTTTTTTATTGTTCCAATTAAAAATAAGAGAATAATTTAAAACAAAAAAATATCAAATGTTTGTGTGGAATGCAATATATGAGACATCATGAGGCGCGACTTCATCTAGGCTTTGGAGGATGGTTAGGATTTGAATTGGTGAAGGGCAAAAAGGACAGCGTTTCAGGCAAAATGAGGAAAAATATGAAAAGTGAAGCAATCATGGGTAGGAAACAGGTCACGTTAACGGCAAAGCTCTGGTGAAATCAGAGATTTGTGTTGGAGAGCAGAAGACCATACTTGGGATGGCTCAGCATTTGGGCTACAAATGAGGAATCTGGGACTGAAGAATGGAAGAGGCACATTATATTGTTGACACATTTATTGAATGAATGTCTTACTGATATTTTGGTCCCTTCCCTTTTCTCTCTTTGGTTTGTTCCCTCTCATCGTCTTCTCTCGTTCCTTTCTTCCCAGCCCTCTCGAGCCTTCTAGTCTGCTTCCTCTTCCCAGCTTTTCCCATCTTCCTGTGCATGGGGGAACTGTAATTCTTTTCAGTCACATCCAGTTTTGTTTTTTGGTAAGTCTTGCTTAGGAGGCTATTATATCACCTCTTCACTCTCCGGCCCCATTTCTCTTAGGGGCCTCCTATGCTCTCTGCCGCGGCGCTGGGCCTGGGAGACAGTGATGTTGACACCTCTGTTCTGAGTAGGCTGCTCAGCAGTGGGCCCCTCCTGCAGGTCCCCAGCAGCCCCGTGCTCTGCAGCTTTGCTCACACGGCAGGTTTTTAGTGGGACAAAGCTCAGGCTAGAAATCAAAAGGATGAGTGCCCTATCTTCTGATTCTGGCCATGACATTGGCAGTGGGGAATGTATAGGACTCTAGGATGACCTTCCCCTTCATTCCCCCTCTGCTCCTACCCTGCTGCCACTTTCCATCTTTCTGGCTCAGATGCCCGGCACTTTGCCTTTATTACTACCCCCAAATAGTTCTCGCTGCTCCTAGCTTTCCCCAGCCATGGACTCTATTAATTTGAGGTTTTGCAAACTGGTTCGTTGGGTCATCTTGAAGAATTAATTGGTATTAGTTTTCAGATTACAGTACCTAATTCAGGATTGGTTTCTCGTTAAAAAAAAAAAAAAAAAAAAAAAGGTCAATCTTTTTCTATTCCACTGCTTTTTGTTTCTTTTTTTGTTTTAGTTGTGGTCTTGTTCACCGTAAAATATATTGATGGGGGACCTTAAGGAAATAGAGGCCACTTATGGGCATGATAAACATACTTTCTAAATTCCCAGGGCCCAAGGATTTCAATGTGTGAATACATATGGGGACTTCGGAACAAAATTTTTGAAATTGGGGTGGTTGAGTTGAACTTGCATGTGTATGTGCTATATCTATGTTCTCCAGAACAATCTCCATGGACCCTGTCACTAGATCTGAGTTCCTGCTCTTAGAGAGTCATTTCTTTCCTTTAGGGCAGAGTCTAGTTATAATGTAGAAACTTATATGTTTAAGCCTATTGTTTATTCATTCCCAAATGTGAATTAGTTTTAGATCCTTTGAGCTGTTACACGCTTGAGAAACAGGCTCCAAGGAGTATGGGGAGGGGCCACAAAGTTTCTTTAAATTAGCTCTCAGCTGTTGCTCTCAACCTGGGGAGTTCTAAAAAATACAAATTCTTGGACCTCACTCTTGGAAATTCTTTTTTATTAGGTCTGGGGTATGTGTGGGCATTTGTGTTGTAAACTCCCAAAGTGATTCTGATACCTAGTTGAAGTGTAGCCACTGACTATAGCATAGCGCCTTTCCCTTAGCAGAGTATCACTGTGTTGACTGTTTGAATGGCGGGTCTAAGCCCAAATGGGTGGGCAGACCCGTGTGGGATTCTGCAATAAGGGGCTTGTTTTGAAAAGAGGTTCTGTGTTAAAATGGGAGCAGTCTTCATGGAGGGTTTCTGGCCAGTTTGGGCTAGGCATTTGGGGGATAATTTCTGCTGCCATTAGGAAAATGGGGAGATTTCTTACCACTTCAGAGGATTCCTTTGGGGTGTGCCAAACTGAGTGATATTTAGGCTCTGTGCTGTGCAGAGCAGCTGGGGAGAGGAAGAGCTAGCAGCTAGCAGCTGGCCCTGAAATGAGCATCAGTGTCTAAATACATCAGTACCTACAAGCCAGCAGCTTTTGTATCTTTTGTCACACCTCCTCCCTGGGACATTTGTACCCAGTGACCTGTGCCTGCTGTTTGTACATTGGTCCTTTCATCAGGGCCATTTTTGAGGCTTGTGGTCCCCAGATTTCTCTAGTATAGAAATAAATTTTCCCTGCATAGAAATACTTGTTTGGGGAAGGGAGTCTTGAACAAAATTATTCAATAATCTCCCTGGGGATGGCTTTTTGCTTGGCCTTTCCCCTCTCACTTCCCCCAGAACATCCATATAGCAAAAACAAAAACACACTCAGTCCTCTTTCTGGATCATTATAATTGGGAGGGTTTGCCCAGGCTGGGTGTGGATAGAGGGAAGGAATCATGATTTAGAGCAGATGTGCAATTCTTATGTAACCTGAGCTTGAGGCACTGAAGGGAAACTTTTGCATCACTCAGGTCCTGAAACTGCACCTCTGAGCGTCTGTTTTCCTGACAACCACCTTCCTTCCTCTGCCTACCCCATCCCCACCCCAGGCCTCAGGAGAAAAGGCAAGTGTGGTAAACTCTTGCCAAGAGAGAATTCTGCAGGGAAAGTTCACCAGAGCAGGTGTGGTTCTGCCTTCTGTGCCAGCTACAGGGTGGGGGGTGTTGGTATGGCCAGCAGAGTGGCCCCCACAGACGTCATGCCTCCACCATTTTCCTGCCTCTGTTTAATGAACTGGTGTTCTTTCATTTATGTGTGTGTGTGTGTGTGTGTTAAAACAAATTCCACTGAGGGCCCAGGGGAGACATTTCAAACCCTTTGAGGGGGACTGTGGCATGTTTGTCATTGTATCCCAGCATCTACTATGGGTCTTGGCACATAGTGGGTGCATTAAAATGTTTTTATTCGACAAACCATTCCACCTCCTGGCTCTGGCTAAATTAAGGCTGATTATTTTTCCATTTTATAGCTACCAAGCTTTCTTCTTTATCTCAGCAATAACCTTTATGTCCTGCCCACTCCCCTCAAAGACCAAGTTTGGCCCTTGGAGATGGAGTGTAATTATTTTCATATGGCCTTGATGACGGACTGCAGCCCGACACTGTGGAGACACGTGGATGTAAGTCTGATTTCTCACTTATCCGTTTTTTTCTTAGTGGCTCTTTGCCCCCCACTGACAAGCCGAGGCTTGTAAAATGCTCCTTAAGTAAACCAGAGCAGCATCATTTCCAGTCCCACCTCCAGACAAGCTTTTTGGGCCAAGGCCAGGTGCAAGCACACAGTCTGTATCTATAGAATGGGGGTAAAGATACCACTTGATTCGTGGTGAGAAGACAAATGTGTTTAACAAATTAGGACAGTGTCATGGCTGAGTGTGGGTTCAGGATGCAACCGCCCTGGTGTGGGTATGGGCCCCGTCACTTCCTACCTATGTGACCTTGATGAGTGACTTAATCTTAGTGCCTCAGTTGCCTCCATGGTAAAAACAGGTTCATAATAAGGTTCATAATGGTACCCAAAGGTCATATAGCTAATAAGTGGTAGATTGTAGATTTGAACAGAGATTTACTAGACTTTCAAGCCCGTGTGTTTAATTTTTCTTCCTCTCCCGAGTTGTGAGCTGAGATGATGGTTTGAGGCAGAGGCTGAAGTGTGAAAAAGGGTAAGACTAACAAATGAGCTTAAATAATACATAAGGTAATAAGAAAGAGAATATGACAAAAATAATATTTTTCTAACTTGGGGTTGAAAGCACCATCTCCCCTTTATCAAGCAATCAAAACTATTATTTATTTGAAGGCAAAAGTGAGAAACAAGACTCAAAAAACATAAACCATTTTAGTGCTCAGTGGGAATCGGCATTACGAGCTGGCACCGAGCTCGAGGAGCCTGGATCAGAGTGTCATCGGTCCACTTTCTATTCTTTGCTGTTGCTTTTCCCGACGAATGAGAGCAAAGCTGGTGCCCCATCGGCATGTCTTTCACCAGGCGGCCATTTACAATGAAAAATCATCTTTTCTGTAGTGTGAGGGTTTGCAGGGCCAGAGCCAAGGCCTCGCAAGGTCACACGGAGACATCGCCTGGCGACAGAGCTTATGCCTTAACAGCCCCCTTCATTCACGGCTCCGATTCCCTTGTCCTTGAGGGGAATACGTTTCCTTGGATACGGTTCAGAAAGAACTCATGAGTTCAAGTCAGGCCTGATTTCCACGGCGGGCAGGTTAGGTGCTTAACGCCCGGGGCTTTATTCGGAACCCTTCAGAATCGGTCCTTAGAGACACCATCCTCCCCCAAACTGCGGTCCCTTTCACTGGCTGAGGGAGCCTCCCTCCGTCTTCTTTCCTCCATCTGTTCTTTCCTAGGCACCCCGATTCATGTTGCCTGCTCGTAGCACCCTTTGAGAGAAGTCTCAATATGTTTCCCTCACTTCTATGGCATCTCATCTTCACCAGCCTCCGTTTCATTAAAAATCAGTACTTCCAGCCCGGCCGGCGTGGCTCAGGGGCTGAGCATCGACCCATGATCCAGACCACGGTTCGATTCCCGGTCAGGGCACATGCCCGGGGTGCGGGCTCCATCCCCAGTGGGGGGCGTGCAGGAGGCAGCTGATCGGTGACTCTCTCATCATTGATGTTTCTGTCTCTCTAAAAACAAAAAAATCAGAACTTCCAGCCCTGGCCTGGTGGCTCAGTTGGTTGGAGAGCCATCCTTTACACCAAAAGGTTACGGGTTTGGTTCCCGGTCAGGGAACGTATCTGGGTTGTGGTTCCTTCCCCAGTTGGGGTGCGTACAGGAGGCCTCCAACTGATGTCTCTCTCTCTGTCTCTCTCTCCCTTCCTCTCTCTAAAGTCAATAAACGTAACCTTAGATGAAGATTTAAAAAAAAAAATCAGCACTTCCAGGTTTATACGTGCATTATTGCTCTGAATGTTGCCCTAAACGGTTAAGGTCAGAATTTTATATTTATTCAAGTTTGAATATCATCCTAACAGGGTGGGAAGTGGCTTCTCTATGGGATAATTCATTCTTTGTTTCCTTCCCTTTTCTGTCTGCAAGAATTTTGGTTCACCGTTCTGGCGTCACTTTCTGCTACCCTGTTATTAGTTAAAAGCTGGACCAAAGAAGTTCTGATCACACAGAAATCTCTAGCTTCTAGTGTCACACACACACAAATGTGATTTCACCCACACATACACTAAACATTGACTTAAAATAGCAAACTTAGATGTTCTTTGTTTTACAGTTTCATGCAGAATGTTATTTAAGGTCTATTAATGTATTCGTAGTTTTAAAAAAGAACAGAACTAAAAATAAAATTTGGGCTTGAGGATAACCCACTAGATTGTAGGGGACCCAGTTCTTTCCTGGTGGTGTTCTCAGTCCTGACCGCTCTCCTGTCCTAGATGATTTAGTAGGCTTCTTCATGCCTAGAAATGAATTTTCAATTGTATGGCCCTCTGATGGTGACCAAGTGACATGGAGTCATAGAGGAGCCTGCAGACGTCTCTCTTGGAGATGGTGATGCCAGTGAAGTGTGAAAATGTGCTTAGGTTTTCCTTCAATCAAAGCTAACCGTTTACTTGAAAAGATCCACCAAGTATTAAGAGCTTTAAATGTAATTTTATTTTGACATCAGTAGGAATAAGAGCATTGATTCTTCTTAGCCCGAGGAAAAATGTCTGATAAACTTTTCTGGTGACCTACAGGGATGCTTCTTATTGTGAACACAAACAAAATATGTAAAGGGATATTGTCCTGTTTGTCCACCTTGAACCAGAAGTGTTTCCTAGACGATTTCTAGGCTTTCTTCTTGCCGCAATTCCACGATAACGTATAGAATGGAGTCTTCAGTGCGACATATAGAGTCAGAATCTTGAGAAATTATTTTTTTCCTCCTTCTGGCTTCTCCATCCAGCTTATGATGATCAGTAAGTGTCCCCTGTTCAGACTTTCAGGGATGTTAGAAACAAAAATACAACAAAATGTTCTCTCCAGGCCTCATTGCTCTCTCCAGGCTATTGCTGGCCTGGTTTGGGAGAAAGGTGATTAATCCAGGGCCAGCACCTTCAAGATCGGTGGAAAAGATCTTACTGCGCAATGAATTCCACAGGGGAGCCTCGGGGCGGGGGTGGGGACTGCTTGCAACCTGGATGGCTTGAGGTCCCAGACACTGTGCTGGCCTCACATGGAGGCCCCAGCAGATGGGCTGCTGCTCTAAGTCTCCTCCTGCTGTTACTGCTCAAGCTCTCTCTGTCTTCTGTTTTGTCCCTCAAAGGCTAGGAATGATTTGTTTTTGCTTTTTAAGTGAAGTCCGTTATACTTAACTACTACATACCTACATAACTACTATATACTTGAATACATGAATACAAGACAATTGAGAGCCAAAAAAGGTATTTAGTCTATTTGAAAATTCTTTATATACTCTAATGAGTATAGATGAGCTGGGCAAATGCTAACTGATATTATCATATGTACATATTCATCTGTATTTAAAATAACACATCTAAAATAATATTAATAGAGAAATATTACTTTTTCCACTCCCAGTTTTCTGAAACAATTTTATTCAAACTCTTTATATGCATTTTTTTCATGACTTTGGCTTGAGTGACCTAACAGAGCTTTCCTGAGCTCATCATTCTCACTTCTAAGTTGCTTGAAAAATGGCCCTTTCGAATCCCTGTTTAATGTGATCATAAGAACCACTGGGACAAGCCACAAGTACCTATTTGGTGAGCATTAAGTGGCTGCTTTTTTTCACTGTCATGTAGGTATATATTTCTAATCTCCAAAATGTGATGGACTACTTATTATATTGCTTTAAAAAGTTATTTCTAAAGGTCTTTTGGTTTATTTTTAAATACATTCAGTAGTCACAAATATAAATCTTAACCTACAGGAACAAATGGCTAAATTGGGGTTATATTTCTTCTGTTTCCTTTTTTATCGATTCCACACTGACATCTGTAAATACCTCAAACAAGCATGGATGGAGGTTGTTTTAAGGCTTTTGTGCTTCCCTGCCCGCCCCACCCCAGCACTTTGCAGTCAAACTAAAATAATCAAGAAAACACCATGTTATTTGCAAGATTTAATAAGGAATCTATTTAAGACAACTCCTTTTATAAGGGACGGTCCTAGGAAGGCAAAAGAAAATATCTACTTATAATAGGGAGTTTGCAATATAACAAAGTGGGTTCCCTAATGAAAGATGGATGGACTACAAGAATTCTATTTTCCTATTTAAAATGTCCATTTAATTTGCCTACTGTGTGGAAGTCCCTGTTAATCCATTCCCTCATCTTTCTTTCTACTTATAGGTAAGGCTGATAAACCAATGGGCTGAAACTTGGAGAATGCCCTTCTGTTTACTCACTTCTGTTTTTCTTATGGATTCATTCAAAAATCCATTTAGAAAAGTGATATGGAGGATTTGTTTGCTCAACAAACCCTTCTGAACCTAGCACTTTGAAACTGGATCATGGCAAAACAGTTTTAATTGTTGAAAATATCATGAATAATGAAAGCCGAGTGGTGTACCTACCTGTCAGGATGCTTGAGACGGTTTTCTATGCAGTGTTTTGGAGTGACCTTGGATCATTTCTTGATTCAGTTCTCACCATCACCGTCATTACTGGAATTCGCTGATCACTGATGGTGCCAAGGACTGCACGCGTTGATTGACACAAATCATCTTTCCTAGTTTGCACTGTTCCGTTCCAGCTTGCCTGGGGTAGGAGAGTGTGGAGAGGAAAATAATTTGTATGCAATAATATAGTCTTGCCCGCTTCAGTAGCTTGTTTTCAGCCCCATGTCAAACTTTGCCATATTAACACCCACAAGGTTGTGAAGGAAACTAGCTTTATGCAAAATGACAAGGTAAGACAAAGGATTTTTCAGTCCCTTTCACTCTCCTTTCCTCTTCCCTTGGGCTGCAGACCCAGCTCCAGGTCCCTTCCTTTCTTAACTTTCCTCCCTACCTCTTACTCTTGCTTTTTGTGGGGGGGATTCTGTCCCTGTTAAGGCTCATCTGTGGCAATTGCTTTGTTATGGAAAAGGTCTAAACTTGAAATTTTGAAGATTTGGCCTTGAAACCTGGGTTTCCCACTTAAGAACTGTGTTATCTTGAGCAAAACACATTTTCCTATCTCAGTTAAAAGTGGTTGTGTGTGAATTAAGAGAATATGTATGTTGCTGAGGCTAGAGTGTGAGTGTGGTCCCAGGTATCAATTTACATTTTAATGTGGAAGGGTGTCTGTTGGGGGAATTTGAGCTATAGAATCAGAAGACAAGAGTGCGTGTTTGGGGGCTGGGGCTGGGAACAAGGCCACCAGCACCCCTAGCATAAATGATGGTCGGGAGGTAGTGTTTGCTGCTTGTCCACATCTGCTCTGCCTTCTTAATTCTCAGTTTAGAACCATAGAGTCTTATAGTTCAGACTTTTGAAATCCTCTAGGCCCAATCTTCAGGGGCCTGGAGAGGTCAAAGGTCTTGGCCAACATGACATAGCTCACCAGCAGTGGAGCTGGGGGGAGAACCAGATGCCATCTGTCCCAGTGGTGGAATAGACAATTAAAGACCAGAGGCTTGCAAGTGTCCATGTTTAGTCTGAAGGAGGCTTGTTAAATTCCATTTCCTCCTAAGAGTTCCTAAGGGAAGCTTCTAGATAACCAATGCCTGCTTTTTTGTGAACCCTCTGGGTAAAATGATTTCACAAGAGCCTTCAAAAAGGTCTCTGGCCCTGACCCTCCTCACCAAAGGCTGGTCAGGACCATGCAGGGCTGGAGATAGCATCTCTTGGATCCCAGAGGCCCTGTCTGAAGTCCTTCCAGATATTCCCGGGAGTGTGGGAGCCTTATGATTGAATCCAGTGGGCGTCTAAAGTTGTACACTGACTTCCATATGAGGGCAATTCTCTGAGCTTTTTAGCGTTTTTATGGTGAAATGTTTCAAGCACGCAGTAAAATGTTAAAAAACAGCACTGAACACTGCTACTCATTGCAGCTTTATTTTTTGCCATACCTGTTTTATGTCACTTTTAAAATAAATAAAACAGGTAGAGTAGAAACGCCCTGAGCATTCCTCCTCCTGTCTCCTTCCCCTGAGGAAGCCACTATTCCAAATTTGGCCTTCATCAGTTTTTGCATATTTTATATTTTACATATGTACCCATAAACATCTGTACTTATCCATAAATAGTATATAGTCAAGTTTTGCGTGTTTTTAAACTTTCTATAAATAGCATTAGACTGTATGATTCCCATCTCTGCTTATTTTATTCAACACTGTGTTTTAGGGATTTACCCATGTTGACACATGTAGTCCAGAATATTTTAATACTGTAATTTACATTACATGGATATGCCGCCACTTATTTATCAAGCTTTTTGTGGCTCACCTGTCTCACTGTCTTCCCACTGTGCTTTAATCTTTTCTCTTTCTTTTTTTTCCCTCCTTTCTTCCTCCTTTTTTTTTTCTTTTTTAAATATGTCTCCACCGATCTCAGAGAGAGGAAAGGAAAGGGAGGGACAGACAGACAGAAACATCAATGATGAGAGAGTCACCGATTGGCCGCAGCCCGCAACCCGGGCATGTGCCCTGCCCGGGAATCGAACCCCGGTCGCCTGGATCCTAGGTCGATGCTCAACCGCTGAGCCACGCCCGCCGGGCTAACCTTTTCTCAATTGTTCCATTTTGTTTCTCCTCGAGAGCTGCGCGGAAAGCAGGGCGCGCTGTTGCAACAGGAGAGTGCGGGGCGCCGTGCAGGAGCTCGGGGGGCGAGCGGCGGGTTGGAGCGGCAACGACGCGAAATTCTGTTCGGGATGATACGAGGGCCTCCTCTACAATTTGTGAAAGGAAACTTGTTTTTATACTGCTAGGTTTCCTTTTATCCAAAAGCATATTGAAAGCAGACCTCGGAATGTCTTTAAGATTGTATTTTTAAGAAATGATTCTGTTTGCTTGTTTTCTTTGCTTAAACAAACCATTTCTCTCCCTTGGTCTTGTCTCTTCTTTCTGCACGAGAAGGGGTCCCAGTCGGACCTGGATTGCTGCCCAGGAACTTTGGGCCAATTCATCTTCTATTTACCACCTTTTCTTGAAAATCAAAGGGGCGGGGGGGAAGGGATGCTGTAGGAGGTTAGTTTGATTGTTTCAGGAGGAGTGTCAGGAAAGACTATTCCTCCCACCCCTCACAGCCCCCACCCAAGAACCTTCCAGATTCCCCCTAAGCCGGTGCCTCACTTTGCATGCCCCCCCTGGCAGACCGGATCCTTTAGTATGGCTTTACATCCGCGAGGTCCCCCTATGGCCCTCCTTGCCCTCTTTCCCTGGATCCATGCACCCCAGTGAATGACCCCATCTGGTCGTGGCCGCCGTGCTCCCCCTTTAACTATATTTAGGGGGCTGGAATCCGAGTCCCAGCCTCTTTGGGGAGCGCTATTTCCAGGCAGGCAGAGGCCCGTGGGGGGCAAGCAGACAGCGCAGCTGCAGGGACGGTTGTAAAGAAGATGAAACCCTCCCCACAGCTGAGTGTATTTACTAATGTAAATGCTGATCTCCTTTTTTTAAACCCTCAAGGGACCCGAAGAGAGGGATGTGTCTCTGGAACCTTAACTACGAAAAAAAAATTGGTATCATGGTTGAGAATGCGGCTGACCCAAGGCCAGAAGCTGTAGGTGCTGAGAGAGGGTCACCGAAAGGTCAAGGGGAAGGAAAGTGGGGGGTGAGGGGGCTCAGATGGAATATTCCAGGCACTGTAAGCTTTTAAATAAATATTCCCACTCCTGTCCTTGGCTTATCAGGTTCTCCTAATCTTTTGAAGTTTACTAATCTTGCCACTATCAAACTCGCTGTGTTCTAGCCGATAAAGTCTGGATCTGGTTTGAACTGTCACATTGTCTCAGAAACAAGGCAGTCAGGGCTGGGAAGAGTGTGATCAGGAGGGAAGTATCTGTGGGGGCCCCTGGGCCTGTTAGAAAGTCAAAGTAAAGGTAGGTGCCCTCCTGACCCCCCAATCAGATCCCCTGACTCTGTTCTTTGGTGGTGCTTAAGGATGGGGTGCTCAGATGGCCCCTGGCAGGGGTCTTATGCCTCCTCTTACAGTTTCTTGGTTTCTCTGCCTCATGATAGCTAATGGTTTATTTATGGTATTTCACCCAAGATACTCCCAGCTTAATTGCAGGATTATCAAAATAAACATAACAGGATCCAGGTATGATAAGGTAGTGGGGCAAAAGCGTTCAACAGGATTGAAAATATTTGAGAATCATTATTTTCCAGTGTTTCCTGCCATAGTCTATTTCAGGGCACACTAAATGATATTTAAGAAGGGTTAGCACTTTCTGAACACTCACCGTATGCCCCACACTTTGCTAAGCCCTCTCTATATGTATTCTCATTTCATCTTTCCAACAAGCCTATGAATAAGTCCTATTTTACAGGTAAGAAGACTGAGGCTTAGGGAGTTCAGTAATTTCTCCAAGGTCACAGAGTAGGTGGAAAAGCCAAGGTTTGAACCCATATCCGTGTTACACTGTGATGGTATGTGGTGTACAATATTAGGGACTATATTTCAATTTGGTCGCATGAGGATGCTAATTGATTTTGAAGTTGCCTTTCTTGTATTGGTTCTATATAAAACCCACAAGGCTTTGTTCCTGGTATTAAAATTTGGAGGAATCTTCAGGTGTTCTAGGAATTTCCCTTTTTTTTCCCCCTGGTGAAGGTGACCACTTACATCATTCACCCAGTTACTCAATATTGATTGGGAGTCTGTGCTAAATGCTGGGGAGATGATAGTGAGGAACAGGAGACATAAACTATGGGCACACAGAACTGGAATAGTGTAATTAAAGAATGACAAGATTATGAAATTTCTCTTGGAATAAGTGCTGTGCAGGAGAGGGGTACAGGGTGCGGGCATTCATGATACGGGGACATGACTCATCAGAGAGGTCAGGGAAGGCTTCTTGGCACTGGACACAGGAGCAAGGTGTGCATGGGGAGATTCCGTGACTGTTTGGGGTGATTAGGCTGCTCAGCAGAAGAGCACCCTTTGGGAAACTACTTGGATTAGGCCTTGGCTTTGGCCTAGAGAAAAAGATGCTCAAAGCTTTCAGAAGTCCAGGCCTGCTCAAAAAGTCAGCCAAACACAAGTTAGCATAGATGCCCAGGAGACAGGAGGCTCCCACTTGTCCAGCCTAAAAATGGACTCAGATATCACTTGTCCGTTGGAGAGTGGTTGTACTAGGGACTAGTACTGGAAGCCAGTCTCTAGAGTAATCTAATATTTATTTAGGCTTCATGAAGATACATCCATGAAGTTTCTTCCACACAGAATAGCAATCGTGGGATCCTGGGATGTTAATGGTGGAGTGATGTTGATGAATATTAATGGAGAAGTATCGTTTTCAGTCTAGCTCCCTATTGGCCAATGAGAGAGTGAGAGGCAGTGGTCAGATTTACACAGCCAGGCAAACTCATTCATTCACTCACCTTGGTGCTGTGGCCACCGTGGTGATCTCACCAGAAAAACTGCCCTCGTCGAGGTCCACTCTAGTGGGTCTCCGGTTTCTCAGCTTCAGCCCAGTTCTCTTTTATGACATATTCACTTTCCAGATCTTATTCCTTACTGGAAATGAGTTCTAGAGGCATGAATTATTTTGATCAATGACCTTTCTGAAATTTGGAGCTCAGAATTAGAACGACCAAGGCAAATGCCTGTGAGATACTTTTATAGTAAAATGACGCCAACATTTTCTTAATTAACATACAGTTGCTCTCTCTAAAAATTGAACATTACCACCCCATGGCAAAGTCATGCTCCTTTTAGACTCCTAGCATTGCTTCGTGTGGGCTTCAGCTGAAGATTTTTTTGGAAAATACTGATTTTTTAAAGTTGCTACTTTAAAAATTGCATCAGCAACAAAATATTGATTTTTTAATGGCTTTTTTTTTGTTTATTGTTCTTAGAGTAAGAGTAATAGTCTCCATTAGAGGTTGAAAAATCATCTATTTCTCTTTAAAGTCATCTAGGCCCTTTTCAGATAATTTATTTTATTTTATTATTTCTGTGGTAAGTGAGGAATCAAGTACAACTTGTTTTTTCCTCCCATAAAGGTCTATCCCTGAAAAGTAGTACCTACTTGCTGAGTGATTATCACCAATTTTAAATTAACATACTGTTTTCAATGGATAACTTTCCTAGCGAGGCCCCATACATTTTTATCGCTGATGACCCTTGTGTGTTGGAACTAGATTCCTGGACATCCTCAATCAATGGATTGTAAGCCAAATAATAATGATAACATACTTAAATAGTGCTTGCCATGGGCTAGGAACTGTTTCACCGCTTTAATAGAACTCATTTTAATTTCCCTAATAACCCTGGGGAAGCTGTGCTATTATTTTCCATTATTCAGATGAGGATGCTGTGGTCAAAGATTAAGGACCAGGATGTTAAAACACTGCCTTTAGCTCTACACTGGCTGTAATTCTTTCTCTCATTCCCAAGTCTTCGCTACGTGTGCTGAACCTTCTCCAAGTCGGTTGCTTGTTGCGCAAACTCCCATCAATTTTCAATCTCTGAGTCAGAGCTGATAATGACTTTGGCCCCCAAAGCGTTTGCCTGCCTCCCCTCTGTGACTCCACCAAACTTTCCAGGGAAATCAAAAGCTTCAGGGGGAAGCCCAGGACACTTTCCACCCTGCTTCAGTTACCTTTTATCTAAATCTCTCTAACGATATGCTCCTAATGAGCTGATTTTTGCCATTGGAATTCTGGGTTTGTTTGGCTTTATATTGTTGTGTTGGCTCCAAGGGAGGTCATTTAACACATGAAAACACCCCTTACCCCCTTCAGGGCTACACACTGTGCCGTGCTTTATCTAGTTAGGTTTCTGGCTTTGGGCGAGGAGTGATGGATGTGTGGGATTCCGAGGTCAAAAGTTCTACATCCTTGCTGCTCAAAATGTGGTCCACAGACCAGCAGCAGGAGCAGCATGTGGAAGCTTGTCGACAATGCAAACTCTCAGGCCCTGCCCTGCACCTGCCCAACCAGAATCTGCAGGGAGCAGCTTTCTCCTTCAAGTCTGGGTAGTTAGGTTCTACTTTGCAGTCCAGAAGATGGGACTGGTTGGGTTAATTTTAGAATTCTACCTTTCTTCACTCCTGTTTCTTTTCTGTACCCCACCCCCAAGTGACCAGGACAGATCTTACTTCTGGTCATTTCTCTTATTAATATGCTCTTCTCTAAGTCTTAAAAATGAAAATGAAAATGGATCTTCCCTTTTGGGTTTGACACCTGTTCGTACTTCATGAAGTAAACTGTCTCTAGGCAGCTTACATTTTCAAAAAGTTCTGAAATGCTATGTGTGTTTCACAATGTGGCACTATTTATTTCTCTGAAGTTTTCAAGAAATATTACCCTTGTTTTCCCATGCTTCATATTGGTTGAAAAGAGTTGTTTTCTTTTTATAAGCCGACACTGCTTTTGATGTGAGATGAGAACCAACATCCCTGAGCCAAATTATTTTGCTTTGAAGTCCTATAATTGCAGCTTGATTTTGACTAGATGTATTTCTTATCTAAACAAACCAACAGTTAATACTTCATTGGGAACCTTCTACTGTTGTGATATGTTTGGAGTAGCACTTTATTTATCAAACTACTTACAGTTGACCCTTGAACAACACGGGTTTGAACTGCACGGGTCCACTTACATGCGGATTTTTTTTCCAATAAATACAATAAACGTATTTTGTCTTTCTTATGATTCTCTTAGTAACATTTGCTTTTGTCTAGCTTTATTGTAAGAACACAGTATATAATACATCTAACATACAAAATATGTGTTAATTGCCTGTATGTTATTGGTAGGGCTTTCAGTCAACAGTAGGCTCTTAGTAGTTAAGCTTTTGGAGACTCAAAAGTTATATGCAGATTTTTGACTGGGGGTAGGTGTTAGCGCCCCCTAACCCCCATATTGTTCAAGGGTCAACTGTATTATTTTCCAAGTGGAAAAGAATATATTACATCTTTATCTATATTTTAAAGTTCCCAGGATTTAAGTGAGAGATCTCAGGTTTTGGTTTTAAATTGAATTTGAATCTAAAAGAGAAAAGGGTGGTACTGAAGTTAACTGGAACTACATAAAGGCACATAGCAAATCGCCATAGTCCTGAAGCCTGAAAGAATTTAGGGTTTAAAGAAAAACTAGCTGCGGATAAGATATTTGAAGAAAATTCAAAATGCCTTTTGGGAAACTGCTGTGATTTTCAACGCAGGCATTTATTAGGCCCCTACTGTGTACATAGTCCTGGGTTGCTACAGCTCTGGAGAACATATGTCCAAGACTTTTTGAAACAGTTTTAACTTCATTTTTTTCATGACCAGACCATGTGTCTCAATTTTTGGTACAGCAAATATGTTCACAACAGGGGAAGCAAAGAGCAGAAGGTGAGAGAGCTGACTCTCAGTGAGGAGTCGTGACGCCTGGGTTTCCTTCTGCAGATGAGCCCTTGCTCCACCTGGCAAGTGAAGGACATGGTTCAGAAAGCACACCAGGCTGGGAAAATTTATGCACGTAGAAAGATTTTTAGGGAACTCTACCCCCTCCACTTCCAGGCACCCCCTTTATCCCACCCCACCCGAGGAGAATTTCATTTTCTGCAAAGCTCGATTATAGGCCAGATTAAACCTCTATTTGTATTGGGCCTTGGAGATTTTTGCAAACAAATCGTGCGGTTAGTGAACCAGTCACCAGGCAGCAAAGTACACACAATAAAATATTTTTTGTTAATTTATGTACAAGACTAACAGTTCAAACTTTTATAGCTTGATTTTTATAGCCAGTTTAGATGAGCTGGAACAAGGAGTTTAAAGATATATGGTTAATCTAAATTTAAAGAAAATCACAAACATCATTTTAAACAATGTCCTTTCAACTTTCTTCCCTCTCTGTACCCTCCTAATACTCCTTACTTCTTTAAAAACAAAAACAAACCCAGGCTTGGTTACGAACAGCAACAATTTCCTCTTCGAATTTATTTTTACATTTATTTCTTCTCTGGGAAGAGCTGCAGAGCAGGGCTGTGCCTGGCTCTCTCTGCTGGCCTGAAATGTTCCAAACGAAAAGGTTAGGAACTTCCAGTTTGGTTGCAGAGTGTCCTCACTTTCATTTTAAGTGGCTGTAGATTTTTTTCCCAAAGTTCTTTATGTCATTAATCTTTTCCCCCCCGAGTGGGAGATACGCTGCAGTGTTTCTCAGAAGAAAACCTGGACTCCCTCAGAGTGACGCAGAGGGAAGTGAGCGTGCTGAGGAGCCCCACGTCTTGGCCTGGATTGGGGTTCACTGCTTTCCTGTTCTGTGTGTTTGGGTAAGTCACTTAGACTCAATGAGCCCATTTCCTCGTTGTCAGATGTGCACAACAGTATACATTTCACAGGCACATTGTATTAAAGGAGAGAACACGTATCAGTGGACCTCTGCATGGAAAAGCCTGTAGGTCACTCACTCACTCATTGGCTCACTCGTTCCGCATATAGTATTTATCAGGCACTAGGAATATAAAAACAAATAAGACCGGCTACTCCTGAGGGATTCGTTCTGTACCCCTCACAACATTTCTCAGATTACTCTCTTTTACAAAGACTTCTTTTATGGTCTCAACTGTCTGTCCTGCCACCTGGATGCACTGTTTGCTTTCATTCTGAGTCCATGGATTGGCCAACTGCACTGACCAACAGACCATTAAAAAAAGACTGTTGATTTCTCTTTATTTAAAATAATTTTAATTCATACTGATTATCACTGCTTATCATCTTCAATGAGAATTATTGTTTACTGGAACTAAAATCCTCACACTCCAGGGAAAGCTACATACTCTCATTCGTCTAATATTTAATGATGCCTCCTGAAGTATTTACAGTTTGTATTGCATTGATTAATATGGCCTGGCACGTAGTAGGCATCTAATATTAACCGGAGTAAAGTATAGTTCTCAGAAGGCAGATAATATAGCATTTCCTATCCTGCTGCCCAATAAATTAAGATTTGAATAAAAGAACCCAAGAGCAGTAGCATTTGTAGCCTCTGGATGAACTGCACTGTTTTTCTAAATAGGTACCTTCCAGTGATTGTTGGGGGCGAAAAGCATAGGCTTTGGAGTCAGACATGGACTATGCTTTCAGCCTGGCCACGCACAGGGTTAACAACCCATTAAATCATCAAGCTGTGACTTTGGGCAGCTCCCTTGATCTCTCCGAGTTTTTGTTTCCTCATGTGTAAACTCAGCATCCTAGCAGCACACAGCTCTCTGGCTTGTGGTGAGGCTACATGGGACACTGTGTGCAAAATGCCCTGCCCAGGGGAGCAGCCAGGGAGGGGTGGCCGCTCTCAGTAAGTCAGGTGTGAGGACCCAGCCGGCTGGAATCTTGGATGTATGGCTTTGCCTTCTGAGATGAACATTCCCATTATCATCACATAAATCAAGTGGACAGTCTTTGAGGGTTTATGGCCCTTCCATCTTCTTAGGACGCACTGCTTCCTCCAGATGGAGTTCTTAACCCAGAGGCCACCTGGAGGGGCTCCCCAGGCGTCATCTATTAACAGGCTCTGGGTTGTATATACCCAGGAGGGAGGAGGCAGCCATTCCCTGGGGATGGGGCAGCATGTCTGGGGCAGCTCCAGGCCCATGCCCTCATCCCCACCTCCGTCGCCACACTTTATTTAGCTTGACTTCAGGGACAGGGCGCTCGGGCCTGCAGATGGGAGCTGTTTCATCTTGGCTGGGTCAGAGGTTAATGGAGATAAGTAGTGTCTTCTTACCAGGAGGCCTCAGGAAAGCCCAGTGTGTTGCTGGAGTTCAATCAGAATCTCAGAGATTGAACAGGCTGATACTCTCCTACCTCGGGCAGAAAAGCGGGGCCCTGCGAGAGAAAGCTGCAGCGGGCCAGGCCGAGGGAGGGGGGAGGCGGCTAGAGGGCCCGTCAGTCACTGAAAGGCTCTGGGAGAAACAGGATGATTGCTCCCCCAACATCAGGAGTCTGGGATCAGTGTGCCTCACTGTACTAAGCTTGGAGCACCTGCCCAGCCCCACGTTGAACTAATGGCAGCTCCCCTCCTTCTCCCCCCCCAGGCCTGGCCCGCTGCAGTGCCATGGGCCCGCTGTGGACTGCTTTGCACAGACGGCCCCTGTGGTGGCCTGACTGCCCCTCTGACGCGTGGGACCAACAGCCTGGAGTCTGAGCCAGTGTTCCCTCCAGCCAGAGTCTGTTCTGACAGGGGCAGCAAGCCTGGGATTTAGACCTGGGCCTTCTCCTTTGAGATGAGGCCATCTCAGCAAGACAACCATGGTTACTAAAGAGGGGAAAGCTCTATATGTCAGGGCTGTTTCTAAACACCCAGCAAACCTCTGCCCTTCTGAAAGGCCTTCCCTGGCCACCTACGTAGAAATAGTCTTCCTCTGTATTCCTAGAGCATTGTGGCCTTTCCTCTCTGTGGCCCTGATCATTGGCTGCCCTACATGTCAGACTCTTACTTAAAGTCCTAAAGGGGACTGAAGCAGCCTGTCTCCCCACTCCCTCCCTCCATACCTCCTTCCCTCTTTGTTTGATCTCTCTTTCCTTCCATTCAACAATATGTATTGGGAAACTGGATGTCAGGTACCTTCTAGGCACTGGGGACATCTGTGACCATAACAAGCTAGTCTCTGGCCCTGTGGAGCTGTGTTCTTGTTGGCATGTTTACCCCGCATTGAACCGTGCTCTCTGGGACGCAGGAGCCATGTCACACCTCTTGTATCTCTTATGTACATTGTAGCAGCATGAATACATGCTTCTTGGTATATATGTACAGGTTACTCCCGACCCCAGAAAATGAATCAAGCAGACTGAATGTCTGAGAAACACTAGGGAGCGGTAGTGACTTTGGCAAACTGGAGACTGTGGGCACTGGCTGACAGCTATTACTGTCACTTCAGCTGGAGGTGGTCATCTGGGAACATGAGTGTTGTCTTGCTGAATCTTCTAATTTCTTAGGAGAAGCTGGAAATTAGAGTTTTAATGTGAAATCTCATATTTAAATGCTTAAATTTAATTCAATTAGAAGAGCCATGCAAATACATCTGTGGGCCAGATGAAGAGCATGGGCGGCCGGCTACATTGCTGCTGTTGGAGGGGATTTCCTGCTCTGCAGTGAGATGAGATTTTTGTTGGTGAAGAGGTGAGATACCACAGCCCAGGCCATCACACTGGAAATCTGTGCTAACCCACAGATTCCTCCTTCGCGCCGTCCCCTCAAGCCAAGCAGTCACCCCCTGGCCTCCATCTGGGGCAGAGACATGCTTATCACCTGTCTGTCCTTTAGCTCCTCCCACATTCTCCAGCGACCACTCACACTTAGCAGAGGGGGGAGGAGACCTCTGGGGAGAAGTGCAGGGGGGCAGCGATGAGCCCCCCGGCTGGCAGCCTTGCACTGCAGCTACCCCGCTTGTTTAGGAGGGAGGCCGACCTGGTGTGAATCTCGGCACCAGCTGCTATTGGATGTTTTACTTCACTTCTCTGGGCCTCAGGCTCTTGATCTGTGAAATGATCATAATATCGGCCTTGCAGGAGAGTGATAAGAATTAAATTATATGTTAAGGTTATAAATTATACATTAAAAAGATCAAAGATTAAAACATATAATCTCCTTATTTGGTGTTCAAGGAGGCACTGGAGAGCTACTTATCTCCTCAAGGGTCGTGACCCAGACAGGGCTGGCCTTGGATTTGTCTTGGGTTTGAGGGATGGTAGTGGGGGTGGGGGTGGCTAAGGGCACAGTGAGGAGCTTGGGGTGCAAAACCGGGAGATTAATTGCAACTGACTCACAATTTGGGCTCGCTTGACACTTTGCAATGGCCTTGAGTATTATCAGTATTTTTATTTCTAATCTGTGATCGGAACACTGCTGAAATCATGGAGGCATAATAAATGATGCTCTTTCCATCTCTTTTATTAGCTGTGGCCGGCTTTCTCTGGGTGTCAGACAGACTGCATAGTGCCTGCAGGATGACAGATAGGTGGCTGGCATTTGAGAGGGGGATGTGGTGGGAAAGTTGGAGGGGTCTCTTTCATGTGTTCCTTGGGTGCTATTGGAAAGCAGGGAGAATGTTAAAAAACTTTGTCTAACTTGTGGAGCTAGAATTCAGTACATAGAAGACACCCCGGGGGAGTGGGTAATATCTCGCTACATCTAGAGTTATCCTGGAGTGTGTGTGTGTGTGTGTGTGTGTGCACGCATGCACAGGCACACACACATTCTGGTTTTCTGAAGATGCTGATGAACCAAGATACATCTGAGAAAATAAATACACCAGATAGAATGAGAGAGTAGGCCCTTGGTTTCACAAATATTTCTCTGCAGCCTGCCACATCATTGCTATCAGGGTTACTGGCTCTAAGCTCAGCCCGAGAGAGAAACCTCAGCAAACTTGTCTGATACTGAACATTTATTCTACTGGCTTCTAACACGGGTACAAAATACACAGTGTGAGTGAAGAGTGGTGTCTCCCAGGTTGGATGGCGGGCACTCTCTCTCGGCCCCGCTGACTGGAGTAGAAAGCTCTGCTGCTTTCTAGCCGTGCATCTCCGTGAAGCTCGCTGACCCTGTCCGGGTCCACTTCCCCATCTGTGAACTGGGGATGTATTCTGCAGGGTGTGGCTCGCACTGCTGGAAAATGCTTTCTATGTGGTCCCCTCGCTTGGGAGGACGGGATACTGTGTCTATGTCTGTTTAAAGTCAGGGCTGATCCCAGTTAAACACAGAAATGTGTAAGAGTATTACTGTAATAAATTGGAGAAATAAAATTCCGTTTTTATCTTAAGCCCTATCCACCTCGCACCTTCCCTTGAAAAAGCCTGGAAACACCACCTCTAGGGCTGGGGACTAGGAAGGATGGACAAACAATGTGGGTGGCAAACAGGATGGAAATTCAATTGGGTGCGGAGAAAATGACCAGTCCCGCAGCCTTCTGGAGCTTCTTTGGGGGGTCTGCGTGAGGGATAAAGGCCCAAGCACCAGCCAGTTTATTGAGCACCAGCCCTGGAGTTCCCATGGCTGCCATGAGGTGGAAATGAAGACAGCGGGCAGTGAAAGCCTCCTGGGGCCCCTCCTGGTGACTTCCTCCTATAAATCAGCCACAGACAGAAGCGTCCACTTGCGCCATGAGATAGAAAAATAGACCCTGTTGCTAGACAGCAACGCAGGCTCCACAAACATTGTGGGATCAGAGGGCAGGGGGCTCAGCCAGGCACTGGCCAAACAGTCCCGCAGCCCCACAGATTGTTTGTTTATTTTCACAGTGGCATTGCCTGTCTGTGCCACAGGAAGGAGGATGACCCCCCCCCCCAGGCCCCCTCTGCTCCGCATGTGTAGACCACTTACCGCTCACCCTGCAAAGGCAGAGGCTGCAGAGAGGCCCGCTGACCTGCTGGCTAATTTATTTATTTGAGTTGCACAAGACTGTCTGCTAGGTCCAAGTTTTGAAGCTGGGGAAGCACACAGTCTACTAAGGATATTCAGCAATTTGATTGTATTTATTTGGTCTGCCAAATATCCGACTGAGCAAGAAAGAGAAACCTTGTACTTACAGATTTCCCCCCTCCCCCATGCACCCTGCCATTCCACCATCGCCACCCCCTCACTTCCATCAGGGTCCTCACTTTCCAGTCAGCCTCTGGCCACCCAGATATTCAGGCTATGGCAGCTCTGAGGTTGAGCCCTCTTTCCTTTGACCCGAATCGATCTCTTCTAAAATAAAACGACTTTCCCAACATTTTAAAATAAAATTTAAAAACATACATTAAGGTAGAAAGATTTTTACAGTGAACCTATAAAACCACACCTATGTTCCACTATTAACATATTAGGATACTTGCTTTATCACATATTTATTTATCAATCTATCTTATTTTTGACACATTTCAAAGTAAATTGCACCTTCCCCCCAATTACTTTGTTATGTATACCAGCAACTAGAACTTAATATTTGTTTGCATTTTTCTTTTTTAAAAAAATATTTGCTTGATATATTTAGGTGCTCCTATATTGGGTGCATAAAGCAGTTTTTTCTTTTCATGTGAAACTTAACAATGAAACACATATGACTTTAGCATATGTTTGTTGAGTTGACAGATGCGTACATCTGTGTAGCCCAAACCCCTATCAGAATATAAAACATTGGCATCACCCAGAACGTTCCCTCATACCCCTGCGTAGTCAATGCCCACCTGCACTCCCTCAGAGCGGGCGCTTCTGTTCTGATCGTTCCCCCCATAGGTGAGGGCTGCCTGCTCTAGAACCAACGCTCTTTGCGTACGTTGTCCTGCGCCCCACATGATGTTTCTGAGGCTCTTCCATGTTGTCGCCTGTATGGATAGCTTTATCCTATTTATTTCTGAGAAGGATCCTACTGGGTGGGTATGCCACAGTCTGCTTCTCTCTGCTCTCATTTATTGGACTTGGGCTGTTTTCGGTTGTAGGGTAGAGTTTAAAAAGTTGTTATGAATGTTCTTGTTCAGGTCATGTTGTAGACATATGTTTTTATTTCTGTTGTTATAAATATCTAGAATTAAAGTTATTAGCTTGCAGAGAGTATGTGTAGATGATTTTATAAGAAACTGCCAGTCATTTTTTTTTTTTTGCCAAAGTGATTTTAACCTTTTACACTCTACCAACAATGTACAAGAGTTCTAGTTGCTCCACAGTCCTTGTTAACATTTGCCATTGTCAATCTTTTAAATTTTAGCCATTTTGGTGGCAGAATGGTAGTATCTCATTATGGTTTTAATAACTTTAAGTACATATATTTGTTGTTCTAAATTCTGAGACTTGATGGATCAATATCCCTGGCCTGGCTTTAAATTTAATTTTCATTTTCTAGAATTAGGTTGGAGCATATAGGTACTTGTCCTAAATGATCCTGGGGCTTAATTAAATATATGTTTTTCAAGTTATTATGATTGCTGCCTGTTAAAAACTCATCTGGTATGAGAGTTCCCATTATAACACTTTTCTTAGGGAAGGAGGTATATCTTAGGAAGTGAGTGAGGGATGTGTTTTTAGGAATAGGGTTTGATAAATATGGAATCTTGGGGATGCTGTTTTTGAATAAATGAAGTCAGCAAGCGTATCAGTTCCTAGGAATGCTGACATCGGGTGTTTTGTGGCAGCACCTCAGATGTCATTTACTTAGTTCTTGAAGCTTTCCTTCTACCCAGTCTGAATTCAGAATGGACTCTCATCCTCCTTGCAGGTCTCTTTGGCTTTCCTAGTAGCCAGTCTGACTTCTGTCCTGTCTTTCCTGCTCCTGCTGCTCAGAGGGCCTCTTCAACAGGCCTTTCCCTTTCTCTGTGCTCTACCTAAGCTTCAAGCCCAGGCTGCTGGTTTCAAGCCTCATGTACATGTAAATTTAGCTCCAGCTTTAACCTTTCTCCTGCAAGGACACATCTCATCAGAGCCATTTTCTAAAAGCACAACTCTGTTTGTGATGACCTAATGCTTCCTCCTCACCTGTAAGGGAAAGCCCTTACTAGCTCACAGCATTTTGAATGTCTGTGATGAGCCCAGCTCTGTACGAGCACTTGATATGCGTTATTGCATTTAATTTCCACAGGAATATCTACGGGGTAAGTCATAGTTTTATATTCATTTTTAGATGAAGAAACTGAGGCTTAGAGAAGGTAAGCAATTCACATGTAGTCACATGGTTGGTAAGTTGTGGAGTCGAGAGTCAAAGCCAGGCAGCCTGACCCCAGAATCCCAGCTTCTAAGTTCTTTATGGTTCCTTTGTAATGTGACCTCATCCTGTTTGCTGAGCTCCAGTTCTGACACTTCCTATCTCCCCTCCTGCCTCACTCTGGGCTTCAGCCACACTGACAGATATACTGTAACTTGAAGCAAGCCAGGCTCTCATACCTTTTTGACTTGGCAAATGCTATTGCATCTGCCTGGGAGAGCTGCTTCGCTTGGGGCCTTTTCCAGAGTTGAACTCATCTGACAAAAATGAGTCCAAGCGTCACTGCCCCTGTGGGCCCTTCTGGAACAAGTGCTGTTGCTTGCTACTCCTGGTTTCCTATTTTGTGTTGTTTTCGGCCTGTGAGTTACTTGAGACAGAGACAGGACCTTGTTTTACTCATCTTGTGCTCAAAAATTAGCTTAGAAACTGAAAAATCATGGTTCCTTAGGTGGGGTTCCCTAGGAAATGGACACTGAGAACCACACGTGGGAGGGAGGAAGCAGAGAATTGGGCAGAGGAGAACTGAGCTCAGTACAGCTACTGCAGAAGCCTCAGCTGGTCCACGAGGAGCTCTGGAGATGTGACTGTCTTTTGCATTTGTTCCTTCACTGAGGCAGGAGGTCAGGCCTTTGTCCACCAGTGTCTGCCAATCACTAGATGTGGGCTGCCCCGGGAAGGGGCATAACCTTAGGTGGCACCCAGGGCAGTTCTGGGAGAAGAATTTAGCTATGAGTCTGCAGCATTCAAAGTACTGTGGGCAGATCAGGAAAAGAGTGTGTGGGTTCTGGCGGGGATAGCACACCACTGCACGCACTCCACGCAGCAAACACGCGAGGAAGGAAAGTGTGTGAAGGGAGTCTGCCTTAGCGACTAGATTCGACATACCGTGTAGCCTCTCGTACAGATGGCAGTCTTTAAAAAACAGAGGAACATTTTTTTAGAGAATTTGGAAATAGATTAATAGATCGTTAATGGATTAAATCTGTATTAAGAAAATAGATATTTGTTTCATTTTAATGGAATAGAAAAGTTCCTTGTGTGGTGAACATTGCTCAGCAATGCATTTGCTATTTCTGAAGGAGGGTGGGTGTATTCTCTAAAATGGAAAAGGCTTTTATTTTGCTTTGTAATCTGCTCAGTGTGCTAAGTGATAAGAAGTGTTTACTGGTCATTATTGGATTCTGAGACCATGAATGTGACTTAAGTGCATTCTTTATCTTTTCTTACTAAGGCCACTTAAATGAACCTTCTGCGTCTTTCTGGTGACTTCCTTTCTCAACTAGAAGCAGTGCTTTGAGCTCCTAGTGTGCTTGGAGTGTTAGGTTTAGCTGTAGTCCATGGAGTTTGTAATCAGCAGTCCTCCCCTCTCCATTCCTGTAGTTTTGTTGATTTAGTCCTGGATGTGGTTTGGTTGGTTTATAGCCCCTTTAAGATATCATCATCAACCGGAATTATCACCCTGATTCCTCTCTCACAGAAGGAGGCAGAGGTAGCCCTTTGGGTTAAGACTCTGGGCCCGGAAGCCACAGGACCTTTGACCTCAAGCCACCCCGTGGAATCCAAGCCACCTCTGGAGAGTCTCAGAATGACTGAGCCTGTTAATGGACTCCATCCCTTTGTGGAGCATTTCAAATTGTGGTCATTTAGAGCGTTATTATGGAATTGTTTATTGACCTGTGCAAACATATACACCATTTATCACTATAAATGTAACGTAACAGGTGCTTCCCAGGCTGCCAGCTGGAGGTACTTAGAGTCTCCAAAATAGCAACAGAGCCGTATTTTCCAGGCTTAGTTGTCTTTACAAAGAACTTTGGAAACCTCAGCTGCCTGTAAATTCTTCCTTTGAGTTCAAGGCAGAGGAGGTTGGGGAGAGAGACTGTGACACCTTGAAAATGCTCTTTCCCCACATTCTATATAGTCACTCAACTCTCCATGGAAAATGCCACTGGTGGAGCATGCACCCACGACAACATGCTGCTATTTATTTATTCTTTTCACCTTAATGGAGGGGGATTCTCAGTATTTCATACTAATGACTGCATTCATTCATTCATTCATTCATTCATTCATTCATTCACCAAACACACTGAATTCCTGTTATGTGCTAAGCATTGCTCTAGGTAGTAGAGTATACCTATAAACAAAATAAATCAAGTCCCTGCTCTCATGGTGCTTGGGGAAAGAGATGCTCTATGAACAAATTATGGGGTGATATGTGCCACAAAGGAGAGTAAAGCACCAAAAGGGGACCCAGAGCAATGGCGGGGTGGGTATATTTAATGCAGATAAGGTGATATTTGAGTAGGGATTTGGAGGAAGTGGAGGAGTGAACTGTGTGGCTATGGCTCTTCTAGGTAGAGACAGCACATTCAAAGTGGTACAAGCAGGCTTGACACATTTAAGGGGCAGCAAGAGGGCCAATGTATCTGGAAGGGAGTGACTGAGGGAGAGAAGGGTAGAGGGTAGGAAGGGCCGGTCACGGGGGACCCGATAGGCCTTGGAACAACTCTGAGTCTTACTCTGAGTGAGGCAGGAAGCATTGAAGGGGCCCAGGCAGATGAATGAGGTGATCTGACTGCTAGTTTAACAGAATCCCTGTGTCTGCCATGTGAAGGATAGACTATAGAGGGTGGGGCACGAGGTAGAAGAAGGGAGGCCACTGCAGCTGTCAGGGGGAGGGAGCAAGATGACTCATCACAGGAAATCAGGGAGGAAGGACGTGCAGAGAAGTGGTCACGTTCTGGATACATTTAGAGGGAGGGGTTAACAGAACCTTGTGATGGATTGAATGTGAGTTTGAGAGAAAGAAGATGACCCCAAGGATGTCGGCTTTAGCAATCGGTTAAAATGGAAAAGTCATTTGCTGGGGACGATGAAGGAGGACCAGGTTGAGTGGAAATACAAGTGTTCCATGTTGACATCTAAAGTGCTGAGTAAATAGCTGGAAATGCGAGCTTGGGGTTAAGGGAAGGTGATGGGGTTGGAGCATATAGAAATATCTCAAGTCAGGGTACCAAATGAAATCACCCAGAAAGAGTGTAGAGAGAGAGACTATGAAATCTAAGATTGAGGTCTGAAGCCCTCTAACGTTTAGAGGTCACAAGTGACTGAGAGAGGGTGACTGCTAAAGCCTTCCTGGAAATACAATGAAGGAGGCATTCCAAGAGAAAAAGATTAATTAAGGCAAATACTCCTGATGTGTCAGGTTAGATGAAGACTTAAAAATGAGCATTGGTTTTGGCAATAGAAGGTCACTGGAGACCTTGTCATGAGCAATCTTGGTAAATTGGGGTGAACTCAAGCCAAATTTGGATGAATTCAAGAAAGAATTGAAGAAGAGTGGAAATAACAAGTACACACAAGTCTTTGTAGTAGTTTTGCTATAAAAGGAAACAGCGGTGTCCCTGGAGGGGGGATGTGGATTCTAGGGAAGCTTTTAAAAAATCTTTTTAAAAGGTGTGGGTGCAACAGAATATCTGTATAATAGTGGTATGATCTGGGAGAGCAGAAAACAGTGATGAGAAGGGGTGAGATTCTGTGCATAAGTGGAAGCTTTGGCCATTGCTAGGGCTCGGATGGCTTAGTCATGACAACGAGAGAGGCGGCAGTAGACGGGCACAGATGCAGGTAAGATGGTTGACTAAATGGTAGGAGCATTTGCAGGTCCTCTTTTGATTGCTTCTATGTTTTTGGTGAACCAAGAAGCAAGATCGGGGCTAAGAGTGAGGATGTGGAGTGCTGGAGATCTGAACAGAGGTGAGAAGGGATGGAATAGGTGTTTAGAAGTGTGGCGACGTAAACTGACAAAGGAAACTAAATTTACTGCACAGCCAAGGTCTCATTTGAGAATTAAAAACAACAACACCTGTCACTGTGGTTGTGTACTTTTCCCAGCCGTGTTCAGGTACTTAGGTAGATATGTGGAGGAAGTGAAACATTGGGAGTTTTGTCAGATGATGGCAGAGGGAGAGGGAGACTGATCTCTCTTGGATACTAAATGGAAAAAACAATGGAAAAGATACATATCACTACTAGTTGCTTTGCCTACACTAAGCCACAGAGCACACCCCCTTGAAGTCTCTGAAATTTGTCCAAAGTGAATGGGACAGAAATATAAGTGTCATTTTATCCAAAGGCCCTCCCCCTATTTTTTAAATATATCTTTATTGATTTCAGAGAGAGGAAAGGAGAGGGAGAGAGAGAGAAACATCAATGATGAGAGTCATTGATTGGCTGCCTCCTGCACGCCCCCTGCTGGGGATCGAGTCCACAACCCGGGCATGTGCCCTGACTGGGAATCGAACCCCGATCGCGTGGATCGCGCTGAGCCACGCCCGGCTGGGCGACCCTCCCCTTTGACACCAATGATCAACTACTCCTGCCACGGTCACATGCCCCAAGCTCCTCTCCCATCCAACACTGGTATGATAGGTGGGGTGATCTAGGAGCCCAGAGAGGATAGGATTATAGGCTAGTCCTTATTGCCCAGTGACTGAAGGGGCTTATTCCAGGGATTCTCTTACCACCATGCCCACCCTCCTCCTGGCATCCAGTTATTTTTTTTACCAGCCCTGCCAAGACTTTGGTTCCTTCTCCAGGTAGCTGGAGCCCTTCAGTTGTGCCTGGAACATTCCTTGGCTACATGTGCACAGAAGGAATCTGAATGCTGGGACCTCTGTCATCACACTGCTCTACTGGTTTGTTTTCCTAGTGTGTGGATCCTATAGTTCCCAGGAAATTTGAAGAATAAATAATGTGGGTATTTATTTATGTTGTTGCGGCAGAGATCCACTTGCATTTACTTGGCGATAGACTTAGGAATGACAAGAAAGTCTTCCTTTTGAAAGCCTTTTGAAAATGTTTGTCCCAAATAAGACTTTTGTGTTTAAAACAGAATGATATCTCTGTTCTGTGAACTGAGAGTCAAGGGTACAATCACTTGAAAATAATCCTTCTGTCATTCCGAGGCTTAATACATATTTTTTCTCCAAATTAACGTGAACTTTTTCCATTAAACAGTGTGATCTTGCAAAAAATTTTTTTCTTTCTCACTCACAATGTCTTGAGACAGTGTCTGGTAGGAAGTAGCGTAAACTTGGGATCACAGAAACAGCCTTCTGTTATTGTCTTGGGGTTAAAAGTCCAAAATCATAAAAGTGCGACTCTGATTTTTCTGTTGTCCCTTAATTTTTCCCTTATTTTGTGCCCAAGGCAGCTAAAGTCTTGTGTGTGTGTTTTCTTATATGGCTTGGAATTATACATTTCTTAGCATATCAGATGAGTCTTGTGTTTGCACTGTTCAAGCTTCTGTTCCCCAAACCCAGCCCTCTTCTAAACAGCACACTCTCCAAGGGCTAGAAATAAGATTGAGGTACAGTCACTATGGAAAACAGCATGTATTTCCTCAAGGAATTAAAAACAGAAGTACCATGTGATCTAGCTGGCAGCTCCACTTCTGGGCATATATCTAAAGGAAATGAAATCTTTATCTCAGAGAAATATCTGCACTCCCATGTTCATGGTAGCATTACTCACAATGGCCAAGGTATGGAAACAACCTACATTTCTTACATGGATGAATGGATCACAACAATTGCATACGCAACGGACTAGTCAGCCTTCAAGGAGAAGGAAATCCTGCCACTTGCGACAGTGAGGATGAACCTGGGGGCATGATGCTAAGTGAAATAAGCCAGATGGAGAAAGGAAAATCCTGGATGGTATCATATGTAGAATCTGGAAAAAATAAAACGTCAAACGCATAGAAAGCAGTGCCTGGGGTCGGCGGGGGGTGGGGAAAATAGGGAGAAGTTGGTAAAAGTGCAAACTTTCAGCTATAAGATAAATAAGGTCTGAAGCTCTTATGTATAATTTGGTGACTATAGGTGATAACACTGTACATTGTGTAACTGAAATTTAAAGAGTGTAGACCTTAAATATTCTCTCTCACATACACACACAAAATAAATATGTGAGGTGATGGGTGTGTTAATTAACTCAAAGGTTGGAATCCTTTCACAATGTGTAGCAAATCATCCCAGTGGATACTTCCAGTATCTTACAGTTTTATTTGTCAGTTATGCCTCAATAAAGTTGGGGAGAAAAAAGAAAACTAAATGGGCCTGAGCTGGCTGCAGAGCAGAGACAAGCCCTGTTCTACCGATCACCGATCACTGATCACCGATCACCGATCAGCGATCACGGCAATTTGACTCGCTTAGGCTGGACCTGGGCCTTCGGTCGCCCGCAGCTGATCCTGCACAGCAAGCTCTCCCCTAACGACTGTGACTTCCGTGACTCGATTTTGTTGAGGGCTGGAGATAAAGGGGGCCTGCTGGCCATTCCTGGAGAAGTCAGGAAAGCAGAGGGGAAGGGGAGAGGGGGGCGATGGGTGATCTTGCAGCGCCGAGTCCTGGTGGCAGTGATGAAAGGAGACTCCCCGAGGTGCTGCCATTAGCGTCTGGGGCCTGAGCCCCTCTGCTGTTGCGTGTGGGGGGGTGTGGAGTGGGGTGGAGGGGGCGCTCTGCTCTCCCCTCAGGCTGTACAACTAGGAAAACAGTGTCTGTGAGGCCAGAGAAAAGGCTTCTCCGCAGCAAAGGATGCTCCCGAACCCTTCCAGCCGCACTTCACTGGCATACTTCGTGACAGCCCGTCTCCCGGGCAGCCTGCGTTGAGAGGGAAGCTGAAAAGACAATAGTCCGTTTAACAAAGCAGAGCCTTTCAGCGCCTGTTTTAACTTCCTCCGCATCCTGTCGTCACTCCTTCACGTGCAGTTTCCACAGATTGGGAGAGAACTGTCGGGAAGAAAGGCCTACGGCTGCGTGCTGGGCACAGAGGCGCAGGTGGAGCGGGCGAGAGGGAGAGCCCAGCTCCCACGCAGCCCTGCCCGCACGCTGCCGCCCGGCCTCCCCGCCGCGCTCATTCCTGGACCCGCCGGCTCCGTCCTGCTCGGGCCCTCACAAATGTTCCTTCGAGAAGCAGAACCCTCCCACGAGCTCCACAGCCTCTGAAATATTGGCTAACATCTACCAAGCGCTGAGTGTGCCGCAGACACTATGCGAAGCCCGGTACATGCTTATTTCATTGAATTCTCACAGCTATGAAGTGAGAATGATCTCATTTACAGATGTAGAAACAAGTTCTCAGCGAGGTGAAGAGACCTGTCAAGGTTTCACAGCTAACGAGCAGCTGGATTCTAGATCTGTCTTATTTTGTCATTAAAAACAAAACATTTAATCTTTTTTTATTCCACTAGATCTAAGTTCCATGAGGGCAGGGACCATGACTGTTTTATTCAACACTCTTGGTCTCAGACGAAGCATGTTCCCAGAATGTAGTAAATATTTACTGAAATAATAAATAAGAAGTGAAATGAAACATAGTTGCAGCCGTGGGATGCTCCACGGTGGATGTGCCGATATTTCTTTATGGTTCCTATTCTCAGAAAACAATGATGCTCGGGCCCTGAAAGGTCCCGCCATCAACTTGTTTGAGCCATAATTTGGAAGACAGGTTTGGGGACGGATTCCTCTCCTGAGACTCTAAGCCATGTATCCAGTTGCCAACTTGACTTGAGCACTTGGATATCCAATAGGTTTCCCAAGTTTAATGCGCCTTCAATGGTCCTTCCTCAGTCTTTGCTACCTTAGTCAATGGCCATGACACCCACCCACTTGCTCAACCACAGAAACCTGAGAGGTATTTTCGATGCCTTCAAGATGCTATTCCTCCCATCCAATCCAATCTAATTGCTGTTGGTCAACCTCCAAGGTGGATCTTTAGATTGTTCATATCTCCCACAACCATCCTAGTCCAGGGCACCATTGCAGTCTCTTCCTTACCTACAGGATCCCTGGTTTTCACTGTGGTTTCTGCATCTTTGTGGATTCTCACTGGATCATGAATTTCTATGGGAGGAGCATGGTATATCAGGCCAGGAAAGCATGACCAGCTAGGGAAGCGCATAGCACAGGTGGGTGGGTTGGTTCGTTTGAGCATATTGGTGTGTGTAGGCTGGAGAAAGTGGTAGGAGGACTCAGTGATCAGATCACCCCTCTGTTTGGCAAAAGGAGATCACAGCTCAGCCCCCAAGCCCTGGGATGGCTGTGGGTACTGCTTCTCTCTCTTTCTCACCATCTCTGCATCTCCCCTTGGCTGGAGTCTCCTTGGAGACCCTGAGGTCCTGATGGTGACTGCAGAATCCTTCCTACCACCTTCCCCTCTGTTTTCTGTCCTTAGTTCAGCCCACTTGCACCTTTCCCAAGGCACACAGGCAGACAAGACCAGGACCTCCAGTCTCAAGATGAGCTCCTAAGAGAATTGAGAGGCACCTGGGGATATCCTCATCAGCTTTTCTTACATACAGTCATCCCCTCTCATCCACGGTTTTGCTTTCCATGGTTCCAGACACTTCTGGAACCTTGGTAAAGCCTGAACAATAGAAGTGCAAGAAATAGAATCTTTGATACCAGATAGAGTACAGAGACCAAAGACCACAGTTGGCCAAAGGAGGAAGGGTTCATAAGCAGATAAGAGACTAAGATGGAGACATGCTTGTGGGGGAACACGTGGCAGAAAACTTTGCAGAAAACTTTAGTGATTTGCTATAATGGTTGTATAGAAAGAGGTGATGGTTTCCTTCACATTGAAGTTTCTTGAAGGTAAGGGCCACATTTTGGTGATTTTGTATCATCCCACCAGGCCAGTGCTTTGTGTCAGTTTATCAAATAGTTGTTGCATTTATCTGGAGCCTCTAGGCACATTTCCATGCACACCCACCATCTGAGCTTCTTGAGGATGGAAAATAATTTCTGTGTCAGAGCGGCTCCACCGTTATTCAGAACTGGCACAAGAAGGATTATCAGAGCGAGAGATTTTTCAGTCAGGCTTTCTGGGGGCCTCTTTGAAGTGGGTGTTTGTAACACATTTTGCTGACTTCTTCCATAAATCCCAAGAGCTCTGGTAATTTTACATCAAAAAATAAGAAGTGAAAATGAAGCAATTTGGCTGTGAGCACATCCTTGAATTTCTACTGGTTGCTTCTGATTATAATTTGACTGTGAATAAATTTTTACTATTTGCAACCTGGTATGAAGAAAAAACACACCCTGATCCTTTAGAACAGAACAATGTCTAAAAACATCCCCAAGTTCAGAGGGCGAGGGGAAGGTTCTGAAACAAGCTTGGCCAGCACTCCTGAGGACATGGGGAGGAAACTTTTCATTCCATAAGAACCACTGACCTCGGCCCTGTTTTGGCCTTTGTAGTGCAAATACTGCATTTGCGGAGGCACTGGGAGGAGGGGGTCATTAATTACAAACGGGTGCTCCTTCTGTGTGGGGAGACCCTGTTCAGATTCAAGGCCTTGAAGTTTTGGATGAAGCCAGTCCTCAAACATATTTTTTCCATTGTTCTTTATTAATTAGGAAAAAACCGAACTTTGAAATAATGAGACCAATAAGAATTGAAATAATAATAGCTGACATGTAGTGCTCACTAGAGCCAAGAACTATTCTATGTGCATTAAGTCATTTAATCCTCACAGCATCTCTGTGTTTAGAGTTGAGGAAGCCTAGAAACAGAAAAGTGAAATCAGCCTCCCAAGGCCACATGGCAGAGCCGGGATTCAATCCCGCACTAGCCGGGTGCCAAAGCTGAGCCCCTCTGTGAGCGATACCACTTCTCGTGAGTGCCAAGCTAATTGAAAAGCTAGGGAAACTAGGCCTTCAGGCTTTATGTTTTGTGCTGAGCTCTGGTGTTTAGGCCCCTGAAAAATTAACCTAGTTAGAAAAATTAAAAAAAAAAAAAAGCTGAAACTGAAGGGTCCACCCGTGTCTTCCACTAGTCCAAGGCCAAGCTGACAAAGCCAGTTTGGGGCAGCTTAAGATTTTCCCTTTCCATGGCCGGATCTGTTTTAGATCGACTCTTCCAGCTGGTCCTGATTTGCAGAATGGTGCTCAGTTTTCCAAACAAGCCCTGCACTGACATCTCCGAATTCCATTCCAGCGAATGCCGCTTCGGTTGTGCCACAATTCTCATGGTTGGGGGATATGGTCCCCCCTTCTTTTTGTAAAAGTGGAACGTAACAGTTCATTCTAATTGTTGCATGTTGTAATATTTTTACATGCAATTTTCTCCTTCAGTTCATTGCTCCCTACAAAGGAGTTTGTGGGTATGATTATTGTATTATGTTTATAATTGAAAACAGCTGACTTCATGGATTTTTACATTTTACCTCGTTTTCCAGCTGGGTCTGACTTTGGCTTGTCATGTGAGGCATAAGGGGAGGTGGTTTGGGGGAGAAAGCAAGGGAGGGTGTCAAATCATTGCTCTTGTAGCCAACATCAATAGTAAACTGGCTCCGGAGAAGAAAGGACAGGATTCTCTCAGTGCAATGATTTCAGAGCCTGAGAAAGGTTTCTGGAAAGGAACTTTCAAGTATAAAAAGGGAGAGAGAACAGGGTAAGTGAAGGTGTGGGATCATGATGCCAGAGCCACCATTGAGAGCCTATTATATGCCAGGCACTGTGCTAAGCACTTCATGACTTACTTCATTTAATCCTCACAACAGCCCTATTTGGCTGATGAGACAACTGAGGCTCGGGAGGGTAAGGGCGAAATGTAAGTGAGGGAGCTGAGAATTCAAGCCTGAGATTTTTCTGAGGCCAGAGACCAGGCTCCTATGCACTCACCCCACTGTCCCTGCCACTGGGTTCTAGCTGGAGAACCATTCAAAGGCCCGGTCCACCTCCACGCTTTCCTGGATTGCACAGCGGGAAGGTGAGTGTCATCTGTGATGGAGACCCCTCCCTAAGTCTGATAAGAGATCGTATTGTCAATCATTTGGGGTTGTCAGTTATTGTCAGCCCCACCACCATCACTTTTAATATCACCCTTTCCCTGTACTCCTCCCCCCAAGTCCTGGGGAATTGAAAAGGGCAAGGTGTTCCCGTTTGTCGGTTCTCCTCTATGAGAAATGTTATGGACACTGAAGATGTGGGCCATGGATGGACTCCTCGTGTACTTGCTGGAGATTCTTAGTGCACTGTGTCACTGGGGGTGACCTCTTGGTCCCCCTACTCTCATCCGGTGCGTTCTCTGCAAATTATTTAGGATTACAGTGGTTGCTGTGGTCTGATGTGTGTATCCTTCCCCCAACACACACGTTGGCATCCTAACACCCAATATAACGGTGTTAGAAAGTGGGGCCTTTGGGGGTGACTGGGGTATGAGGGTGAAGCCCTCATGGGTGGGATTAGTGACTTTATAAAAGAGACCCCCAGAGGCCACAGATCCCGAGCTCTTTTCGCCATGTGAGGGCATGAGGAGAACTCTGCAGCCAGGGAGAGGGGCCTCACCCGGCGGCGGCACCCTGACCTCAGACCTCAGCGCCCCTGTGCGCGAGCGGTCGGTGTCTGCTGCTTATAAGCTGCCCGCCTGGACTAAGACAGTCGTAGAGATCTCCGATGTGATGGCCCGTCTTTTCTCAGACACAGGAAGATCTGCCAGAGCTTTGTGTTGACTAAAAAGAAAACAAGCCCCGTTTTCCTTCTCGGGGGGTCCCGTGTGAGTGATTCCTGGGCAAGCCGGCCTCCCGAATGCCTGGCACCTGCGGCCTGCGCCCCCCCCCCCGGACCTCCACTCTCTTGGTTGGTGGGCTTGGCCTTGGCAAGCAAGGCTAGGACAACTTCCACAGGTTAGAAGTGGGGCTTAAAACTCCAGCGGAAGTATGTGCGATTCACGAGTTATTCTTTCCTTTTGCTTTGAGCTGTGGCAGTGACGCTGGAAATGGATGGGCTCAATTCGTGGCTAGAGTCTACCCCATAATATCGCATATTATCCCATATTCTGTGCAACAGGACTGAACTTTTGAGGTAAGTGTATGGGGCTTGATGAGTTGCAGTCTGGATTTCTGGTAGAAAGAGACCTGAATGATCTTGATATCCCTTTTTCCCTCGTTCAGCACAGATTTGGCCATAGACTTACCACATTTGCTTGATTCAGTGAGATGCTTGCTGTCCCTTCAAAAAATTGTTTACGTCTGCCGCTTTCTTTCTAGAGAGAAAAAGAAAACATCTTGATTTTTTTCCCTTAGTGGACAAACTATTCTTTAAAATATAAATAAACACTGAGTCTGATAGCATTTGTGCTGTGGTTTTTCCATGGGTGAGATTTTTGCTCTGTCTTGAGCATTGAGATCCTCTCCCTAAGAGATAATGCATTTCTTTCTGGGTACAGTGTGCTTGTATTCAGATAGCTCCACATTGTTTGGATAGTGGACTCGGGTCCAAAGGGCAAGGCTTTCCCCTTAAGCAAGCGTACCTGAGTATATAGCATGTTTCTCGCCAAAGTGAAAGGAAGACTTTCATTCATCAGAAATTATCCATGAAATTGTTAATGAAAAACAAATCAGAAGAATTCCCAGGAGTCTGCATGCTTTCTTCTCAAGGGATTGAGGAAGGATCTGGTGACATGGGGGTTACACAGTGGCCAGGGAGTGGGTCAGTCCTGGTGGTCACACCTGGCTAGGAAGTCAGGAAAAGGGCTCACAGGCAAGTGGGGGAACTAAGCAGAGAGCAGAATTGTGGTGAGGCAACCCCAACAATGAGAGAGAACAAGAAAAATCTTAGCAGCTATAGAGGTTATGGAATTCAGGCAATAGGACTGATGTCTAAAAATAATTTCTGGCAAATTTTCTGGTTGGTGCCCTGTATAAAAATCCAGCTTGTACCCATTTTTAAAACTCTACAGAAAATATTTACAATATTGTCCAAAGTTTAGAGATCATCTATATTTACAGCAAATATCTATAATGTTGTGCAAAGTTTATGAAGTTTGATTTATATTTTCTTTGAATGTATGTCTCATCTGAGACAGAGCCACATGGGGCCTCAGGGATTATTTAGATTAAATTACATATTACAAAATATAAACATATTCTCTAGTAAAATATCAATGCATTAATGTCAACTAATTACAGTTGCATAGCTCTTAAAGATCGTTTTGAGCAGAGTTGAAAGAAATGTGCATAACTGGACAGAACCAAGAGTTTGACATTATTCTCCTCCTATTATCAATTCTTTGGCATACTTAATTGAAACTTTGAAGGGAGTTCAGTAAATGGACAATTCACAGAGCTGTGACCAGGGTTAAGGGGACCAAGGAGGAATGTTGAAGCACTAAGGGACCAGCAACAATGAGAAACTGTTTCCTGGGACTGAAGGGAGGAGGGAAGAGACAGTATTTCTGGAGTCCATTGAGTTCTACGGCCTAACACTTCAGCCACAGACACCTTCCCCTTAGAAGATGCAATCACTCTTTTATTTCAAACTTCAAAATATATTATGATAATACTCTAAAGGTAAAATGGTCATGTCTCCAAGTGATGACATCATATAGGTGAATGCTCACTTCCAGCTTGCCTTAATATTGTTAAATTAATACCTAACAGGCAAACACTTATTTAAGTCCAACATAGTAAGTTTTTCTTTGCAATTTATTTCATTTTAAAAACAATATAGACACATGGTCATTGTAGCAAACTTGAAAAATTAAGAAACATTTTACCTGTGAATTTATAATAGCTAATCTTCAAAAACAATAGCTAATCTTTTGAGGCTAGTATGTGCAGTCCATTACCGCCCTTCCCTCCTTCCCTCCCAGGATGTATTTTAATAGCTGTGAAAAATCATCTAGTTTTTCTCTAACAATGTGAATATTTGCACATTGTTACTACAGATTTTTTCATAAACAATTTTAATGGCCTGATAACATTCTATTCAATGGATAGAATGTTAACATGAAACATTTAGGTGACTTGTTTTTACTGGATCTTGATATATATTCCATTGAATTGACTAAGGACAAGAGGAGTTTAAGAAGGAAAGAGGAACTTCTCACCTATTCACAACTTCCTCTGCTTTACCAGGATCTCTTCCACGTCTCATCAAAATGTAAGTAACTTGTTTTACAAGCAGCTCTTGGAAACCCTGGCGGTGTGATAGACACATCCCTTTCACTCCTGATCACACGGGCCAAGCTGTGGCACCACCCTGGCAGAAGCAGTGTCAGACATATGCGTTATTTTCTGAACTTCCCAAGAGAAAATCTGAGCTTTCAAAAATCTGGGTTTGACAGCTGTTTCTGCTATACACATACACACACAAGGGTTGACTATTGGGATTCTAAATGGCTTATTTTCAGTATTTGAAGAAAATTGTCTCTTTCCCAAGATGTCAAAAATACTTCTACATGTCCCGAGAATCATGGAAAGTTAGGGAGTTTATGAGTTATCTATGTAAGATTTTTAATATATGACATGTCTGCCATGTTTTTTCCATTCCAAACACATGGCAGACATTACTAATCAGTCTGTCTTTCCTGAGACAGCTTCAGACTTCTTCCCAAAATAGTAATACCACAGCCATCCCTCATAAATGGTTCAAGACAACAAACCTACTTGCCATCAAGTGCTCATTGAACCTCTTTATTTCACTGATAAGGTTATGAAGCATTTTAGATTCTATGCAGCAAAAAAATAGTGTCTCTGCTTGCTTTGTTAAACATCTGTGGAGGTTTACATTTTAAAAAGATTCCAGGTGATTTGCAAGTTTGAAGACACACCTACTTAGAACATAGGATCAAAGATACACAGATAAGAACAGATCCAGAGAAAGGCTGTCTGGCAGCCATGGGCAGGACCCCATGGGAATCAGTACCTTGGAGAGAGCATCACATATGATGGACTGGTCCTCAACTTCACAGGTCCAGAAACTTAATTTTGTTAATTAAGCAGAGATAACCGCCTTACAGGAGATGGTCTTGCTAATGAAACTCTCAAGGCATTGATGTGCAAACCAGAATCCTATGTATTAAATTATGGTATGAACAACATCTGTCAGAATAATTCTTTGTAGTCATACCTAGTATGAGTATGGTGAGTACCTCCATGCAGGACCTAGGTTAGAGGCCTAAATGTGTCTTGGTCAACAGAAAATGATAGCAGTAATGCTGGACATTTTTGAGGGATGGTTTCTTCAAATTAGGGTTGTGTCTCTTTCAAGAGAGTTTGATAACATGAAGAAATTCTCACCATTGCATTCATTGCCTTTAAAAACTTTTCACCACAGCCATCCCCTGCTAGATGACTTTCTGTGAGTGTTCTTGTCCATCAAATATATTTCAGCTATCTTCCTGAAGATGTTTGCTGATTCCCCACTTTCTGGTACAATATACTTGCAAACTATTCATAGGGAGTCTGTTTCTATAGCTTCTAAATTCCATGTGTTTTGAGTCTTACTGGCTTCATTTTCTAAGCAAGCCTTTTCCCAACTTTATAAATTCTAACAGCTCCTTCCTGTGGCTCCCAACAATGACTATTTTAGTCAAATCTTGGCTCCCCAGCTGATTTGGGACAAATCGCTTAGCCTATAAGTATTCAAGTTACTTTTCTGAAAAGCAGTGATGAAGAAGTTGAAAGGACTTCCAAAAAGAGTCAGTGCCTTAACTGTAAATGTAGTTGGAGAGAACAGAGTCAAGATGTTGTTTAAATACAGGATATTCTTCCCTGCCAGGTGGGAAAAGGCATAGTCTCATGGTCATGAAGGGCCTACTCGGTGCTATTAATGTCACTTAAAGCCAGACTACTACAGACTAACATGTTAAGGAGCAATTGGGGATACTACACATTTGCTTGTCATGCGTCAGATCCAAACATTTCTTAACCCTGGTAGAAGGAGAAAATTCTACTTTTCCAACAAGTGAGCCTGGGAGGATATGTTCTTGGAGAACTGCATATACTTACAGTACATCTATTTCCATAATCAAAAGATAGCCTTTCCTGTTTTATATTATTGGACAATAAGAAGCTTTTAATGCGTTGTACTTCTTTTCCTGGATATTTCTGGAACATAGTTCATGCCTACTACTCATAACATGAGGGAATACATGATGTGGGGACTCTTACTGAGCTTCCACAAGGTCTCAAATCAGACCCAGGACTTAAGAAGGAAATTGATCAGTTCATCAGTGATTATACAACATTAGCCAAATGTGTTTCTTAAATCAAGGCAGAGTTTACATTTCCTAGGGGTCCAATTCCATTAGCAGTGCTTTCATACTTAGCAAAGTGGAGCCGTGGGTCACTTAGCCAGTGTGTTAAGACTGTGAACACTGAACTGCAGACACAGCCAAGGGCCAGAGGGAGCTTGCTTTGTACCCAGCCACTAGCTGCAGTTGCATGTGAGATTCAAGTGAGACCATACAGCAAGGACTTTGCAGAGGTAGAAGCACTTTAAAAAGTAAAAAATAAATGCAAGGGGATTTGCACCTAAATAAAATGTTTTTATGCCTTCAGTTTCTACTAAGCTGCCCAGGAACCAGTGCTCCTCCCCTCCCCTCCCCTCCCCTCCCCTCCCCTCCCCTCCCCTCCCCTCCCCTCCCCTCCCCTCCCCTCCCCTCCCCTCCCCTCCCCTCCCCTCCCCTCCCCTCCCCTCCCCTCCTCTTTTCTTTCTTTTGTGTGTGTAAATTCCTTTTCTGAAGCTGTTTTAGAAAATATATTGTCTGAAGACATTGGCCCTCATCACTGTATCCACAGTAGAGGTGATCCCCTCACTCAACTCAACACGTTGGCTTTTTCATCTTTGAGGGGACAACTTTAGAACCTGAAGTTAGATCTGTACTTAGTATCCTCTTCAAAGTAATGACGTTCAGCCTTTTCTCTATAACCTCATTTAAAAAAAAAAAATTAAATATATCAATTTTAGAGAGAGGCAGGGAGAGGGAGAGAAAGATAGAAAAACATCAATGATGAGAGAGTCATTGATCAGCTGCCTCCTGCACGCCCCCAACTGGGGTGGAGCCTGCAACCCGGGCATGTGCCCTGACCAGGAGTCGAACCTCGATCTCCTGGATCGGGGCTGTAACCTCACTTCCTGCTATGCAATTCCTACCCATTTTTAAGTTTGACCTCAAGTCCAAGTTTCTTCATAAAATCCGACTTCTCCTCAAGTTTCTCTGAATTCTTACACCCCTTTGGGCACCTACTGTCTGGTCTGAGTATGGTTATGTGCTGCTTTATCTTGCTTTTGAGATGGCTTCATGTGCATGCGGCTCTTCAACAAAGCCGTACATTAGTTCAAAGCAAGTTTCCAATCCCTCTTCAATGTTCTCTTGTTTCAATTGTTTTAATTATTATAGCCAGAGAAATCATATTTCATGAGTAAGGTAATGAGATATGTATTAAACTCAAAGTCTGCCAGTGGGGCCAAATACTTGAAATATCAGGGTCATCCTGGAAAATCCAGGAGATTTGTTTCTGTATATATGGTGCCACTTGTACTCCTGTTGCAGCCTCGTGTCTGTCTGCCCTGCTAGGTTTTGAGCAAACCAAGGTCAGTAAAATACTACTTATCGTCCCATTGCTACTGCCCACCGTGGCCGTCGACGCTGTCCTTCATTGTAGCTTTTATGTGGCACTTCTCCTGGGCCAGGCACAGCACTGCCCTCGCAAACCTGATCTCCATAAGGTTCACTCCTTGTCTCTGCTTTGACCCCGAAGTCCCACTAGCACCTCAAGAGGAGGCGGCACGTAAGCTGGAGTCACGAGTAAGTCCGCGCTTATGTGACCGATGGCCGAGCCACGTGGGAATGTCCTTCTTGCGCCGATTAGGAAGGTGATCTTAGAAACCCAGGCCTTTCCCTTTCTCGAGGTAGGTTAGGGAATGTGAGGATATGAATTCTCGTTTTGATTCTTTAATTACTTACAGTGACTTTCTTTGTGGGATTTTTTTTTTTTTTAAAAAAAGCTATTGACTAGTACATGTTGGGGGATACTTCAGTGTTAGAAATGATCAGCTTTCCTGTATTAAGCTGAGAGATTTGTGAAGAAATTATTGTGTGGGAGTAAGTGGGGGAGGAGAAAAGGGAATAATAAGGATCCAGTGGTTGTGGAAATATTTATGTTTTTCGACCCATGGGGTTCTAGATTCATTTGATGAAATAGAAATACCAAAACTCAGTAAAATTAAATCTTGGGATTGAAGATTGAAATTCCATATAAAAGTGAAGGAAGAGAAATGTTTAGAAAAAGTTGATTACTTCATGTCTTTTGCGAGTAGATTATTTGATAGACTGGAGTATTTCAGAGGACAATTTGCAGGTAGTTTAGTTTTATGGATATGATTGCCAATTGGTCACTTATTTTGCTGGGAAATAGAAAATAGAAGACATATTTCAAAATTATAGAAGCCTCAGGCTATATAATTCTTGTTAAGTACCCCTTGAGATTACTAAATAAGGGAAAAAAGTAAATTTTGCAGTACCCGTGGTGTGCACAAAACTCTACACGAACAAGGATTTGAAAGATGTTCCTATGACCTCGTGGCAGCTGACTGGCTGAGAAATCTCTCACATGTCATGACAGAACCTGAGGATGCATTGTGATCATGATTAAATTTCCACTGGAGAAAAGTAATATCACAAAGGAGAAGATGTTAATTCCTGCTCAGTAAAAACAAACTAGTCCTCAGTCATAAGGACACTTGTGAATTATTGCAAAAAACGGAGGCTAGAGAATGCAGTGGTTTTCTTGAGACTGTGCTCTGTTTGAAGTCAGCTCGGATTTTGCCTGGTTACTTTCATTTTGGGGGTGTGGCTTAATCATCTCAATCTGGGCTCTATGAGGAGAACCCCGTTTTATGCTTTTTCATCTTCCTCCAGGGTTCAAATTCCTTCCTAGGTTTGGGCTCCTCAGGGCCTTCCTTCAGAGTTCTGGTGATCTGAGCTCTGAAATGCAGCCCTTGCGACCCCAAGGCCCGGGCTATAGATGAAAACAGACTTTCCCAGGGTTCAGCCAGCACTGAACTGGCTTCGGTGAGCTGCTCAACTGCTTAATAGATGTCAAAAAAATTCCCAGCTACTCCTGCTTGGCTGGCAATGCAGTTGACTCTGGCAGGTAAGTCATTCACTGGGTGTTGTCCTTCTGAGGAGGAAACATGGTATAAAAAAGTAAACACTGTGTTTGTTAATGCCCATCTGGAAAGGATGTGGAGAACTGAAACCAAGGTGAGTGTGGAGTTTAGCTGCTAAGAAGAAAGATGGCCATTTTCAGCACTCAGATAAAAAGATTACTTATATTTGGTGGTGTAGCTGACTGAGATTACAGAATAATTGAGAATAATTCCTTCCTTGGCTGGAAACTTGTAGGATTAAACTTTGGAAAAGGGCAAGACAGTAGAACAATACCCAATAGGAAAATACCAACTCCACTTTAAGAATGTCCTAGAATAGTAACATTGCTAGAGATACAGCATATAATCTCTTGGTTAGGAGAGAGGTCTCTGGAAACAAACTGATTGGGTTTAATCCTGGCTCTGCCGCTTACTCTGCTACTGAATGTGGAAAAGTTACTCTACCTGTCTGTGCTAAGTTTTCTCATGTAGTTAAGGAAACTAAACGCGATAGTGCACGTTAATGCTTTTATAGTACAGATGCGCAGCGAGGGCTCAGTAAGGTATATCCCATTCGGTTCCCACAAAGTGTTCATCAGTAGGTTGTATCAGTTCCACCTCCAAAATCTTCTGGAGTTCATCCACTTCTCTCCATCTCCATTGCCACCTCCCTACAGCAACTGTCCCCAACTGGTGGCTCCCTCTCCCAGCCCTGCTTCCTTAATGAAGGCCAGTACAATTTAGTTTTCTCCATTTCTTCTTTCTGTAGCCCAAGTTTCAGGAATAATTTTCGGATTTTTTTTTTCACATTACTTTTATTTTTTTCAGGCTCAAATTCTTACTCACTTAGGTTTCTCTCTGCTCTATTTTGTTCATATTCAATATTTGTAGCAGAAGTCTTAGAAATCTTCATTGGCAGTTTTTTAAAAGTTAATATTTTAATTCAGAGAGGGCTTTGTTCTTATTTAACTCTATTCAAAGAATGGCAAACATACAAACCACCTTGAGAAATTAATAGAAGTCACAATAGGCATTGTGAAAATAAGGACCAGGCCAAAATAACAGCAGGGGAAAGAGTCCCTGGTGTTCAGCTAAGTAACAAGAGAAATTAACAACAGATCTTTAGAAGGAGAGCAAATCTATTCTAGAGTGATCATTTCAGTTCTCAATATTCTTCAGGGTCCCACAGTTTCATGGCCATTCTTTCTAAGTACCTGTTTTCAGGGATGCTCTTCATATAATTGATCGACTGGTATAGCTCAGGCACAGATGTGTCAAGATAGATAAGAGTGGATGCCAGCTTTAATGCTGGAACAGAGTCCTGAACTAGATTCACCATGTTAGTTACTGGATGGTGGGACGATCAAAGATCCAGGGAGAGGGGCCAGGGTAGCTGGGGACATGGGATTGCAGTGGTGAGTTGGGTGCAGTAGCTACTTACCAAGAAATATAAAAGTATCTCAATATTTTGACAACCAGTATGACTGTACTAGTTGGTATAAGCTGGCTTTCTGTCCTACAAGTTCTACCATAGCCTGTGAAACTGCATCTATCATGTTGCCTAAGACCACAGTTGCAGTTGACCTTCCAGCTGGGGTTGGCACTGAAGGCCTTATCTCATGTTTGTCTCATCACAATGCTCTATCCTATTGAGATGGACACAAACTTCTGGGAACCGGAGAGCTGAATAGAAAGAGTTACTGTTATAGAAGGAGGGGTTCCTGGGGAAAATGGGTCAAGGGAGAAAGCTTTGGCTATCCATCACCCATCCCAGCAGAGATTTCAGCAGAAATTTAATAAGTCAGGCTCCGTAGTGATTGCAGAGCTCTCAGGCACAGTTCGGACTAAATCGGGGTGTAGATGGAAGCCAGCTGCTTTTGATAAATGACTCTGCACGGCTGGGTGTTCTACAAAAGGAAACCTTTGGTTCGGTGAGCATGCACAGATGATGTCATGAGCCCTTCAAACGGATGAAGGCTAATGGGTCGAAAGTGAAACTGATGCCAAAAAAAAATTTTTTTTAAAATGGCTTTGCCAAGCGAGAACCCAGGGATGGAGTTGCTCCTTCACACAGGGGATGCTGCCGTCTTTCTTTGCCTCAAGGCCTTAGTTCAGTGCACTGCTCCAGTTTATTTAGTTTTAACTAGAAAACACTCCATCTTCTTAGACTTTTATTGCCGAATGGATTTGCTACACATTTCTTAATCTAAATTTTCCAAGGTGGGTAATTGCTCTAGGGATTGTTAACACTATAACAAGAGATTAAGGAGATTGGCCGGTAAATCCCAAACACTTGTAACTGTTGGCAAAGTTCTGGTGATCTCTACCAATATCTCATTGTGTATAATTGGATGGAGATGGAGATTTGACTTGGATGGGTGAGTCTCAACATTTAACCTTTCAGATGAGTGGCAGGATTTGCAGGTGGATTTGTTCCACGAAGTAGCTAATGAACGATGTATTTATTTCCAAAGTGGACCAAAGCCTGGAAAGATTTGGTGAATGTTGTTTATGCTGCTACAAAGGTTAGAAATGCTGTTAAAAATGCCCCTAGACATTTGGGCAGCCTCTAGTTTTAAGGTGTTTAATTTTATTGTAGGAGAACAGATTCTAGGAGATAATTTAAGGTGTGGTCATCTACCCATTTTAAGAGACAGATCATACTAACTAACACCGAGCCTAACTTATCTGGAGTTAGATAGGGCTAATTGGAGTGCTTAATTAACAGCAGCAGATGAATTAGGCAAGAGACTAAGCACAAGAATGAGGACACCGGGTCTTAACCAAACTGCCTGAGTCGCCGTGCAGCGTGCAAATAGCAAAGCTGGATAAGGTTTGTTGAAAACAAACCAAGCTAAACAATCCACTGAAGAGTTCCCAGCCTATCCCCAGAAACAGCACTTTAGCTTTGGGGAGACATGGTGAAATAGTAGCTTGGATGGGTGCCCAGGGCTCTCCGAGATAAGGTGACAGGAGACTGTGTGTCTTGGACCAGAGCCATTTCCACAGAAGATGCAAGGCCGAGGCAGAGTCTTGGGAGGACCCTGTCTTACGATGGAATTTCCCTTCACTTGCGCCTCAGTAACGCCTGGCTCCAGGGAGAAAGCGGAGCCTGAGCTCGGACCCCAAGAAAGGTTCAATCAGCTGCTGGGGCCTAGGCCTGCTGTGGCTTCTCAGGTTCCCCCGACTACCATTTTTGTTCTGTCCTGGTTGGTGCCCCCCCTCCCCTGGGTGCCCCTTCATTTTTGGACTTGGATGAGGTCTGGCAGGTTGAGGGTCTCCTGAAGGGCTGGATGATGCGCCCAGGAAATGAGCAGGCGACGGCTCCCCCGGGTGAGTCCTGACCAGCGTGCAATGAGAGACGCCAGGGGCTGGGCAGGAAAACTCTGCCTCCCTCCGCCTTCCCCGGGCTGCTCGGGGCACAGAGCTTCCCTGCAGCCCTTCTAGAGAATGGGCCCTGTGAGCACAGCTGCCGGTGACCTGCGGGCTCCCTCCGGGTCCTGTGCGGGAGCGGCGGGGAGGGCCGGTGGCAAAGCGCGTCATATTGTCCTATTGCCGTGCGCGGCCCCTGGGCTCGTTTTCTGCTTTCCCGGGCATTGCGTCTCCCACACCAGGCCTTAGCACCCTAAATTCTCATCTCAGGCTCTGCTTTCTAGAGTATCTGAGCTTTGGATACCAGACTAATCGTTAAATAGTCAAGCAGTTCATTAACAGATTGGCCTAATTCGTTGTGACATTAGCTTCCCTAAGGTCAGAGTGAGAAGTGATTGAAGTTTTTTCATATTCATAGTTTAAATTTGTGCTCTAACAGTCAACACCAGCCTTTGAGAGAATTAAGCCCTGATGCCCGAAGTTGCCTATTGCATGTAATGAATTACCTTCTCTTCTGTGTATCTAGAATTACCATCCTTGGGAGAACCGAGAATATAGCTACTCAAATAATAAATTTTTAAGGACTTAATTTTCTTGAGGAATTCTCATTTTGAAGACCTGGTCTAGATATTTTCCTAAGAGATTGTTTTTATTTGTGTTGTTACTACATCTAAAAAGTGTGTATTTGACTTATAAGTTTTTAAATTGTAGTCCTTGTTTGGCTACTAAGGAACAAAGGCAATGAATGACCCAATTCTTACTTACTTAATAAATATTTGAATATCTACTAAGTGCTAGGTCCTAGGAAAACAAAGACCGAGGCTTGCTCTCTGTTCTCCCAGAGCTGTGTCTAGGGGGAATATAATGTAGACAAATATCACACTGTGTGTACCATACTGGATGTGTGTGGAAGTGACATGAGAACTGGAGAAGATGAAATAACATTCTCTTTTCACGTTGTATGTTTGCCTCACTTTTGTGCCACACATAGCATATATAACTGCTGTGTTCTAGGGAAAATAACTGAAGGAAACCGTGATGAAATTTTCTTGACCATTCATATTGCAGCAAATTTTCTGGATTCTCTAAACAAAACAAAACAAAAGCTTAATTCTAGATAGTATCAAACAGAAAAAGAGGCTGAAACTTGCTGAAACATCCAGTCTTGAGTCTATTAGCTGGATTACTCGTAATCAAGTCTTTGGTGCAGTATGTTATTTTTTTTCCTGACACTTCTCATGAAAAGAAGGAATAGCAAAAGTTCTATGTATTATTTTTCAGAGCCTGACTTTCAGTATGTCCCTCATTGTGTCATTCACAAACACTGGGAGACCAGAAGTTTGGTGTCAAGATTGAAAGGGTGTCTGTCATTTGTATCTTTTGTCAAAGAAGCAAGTCTTTAAAAATATTTGTGGAGGGTCCATTTAAACTGTACTGACATATTCATATCTGTAAACATTACTCTGCTTGTTTTAGGATAGAAGAAGTTTATTACTGGAATTTGCAATTTTAGAAAATACTCTAAAGTATTTTAAATTATATAAATAGCTCTAGTGAAATCTCCTTAGGAGACATGGTTAGGGGTCATGACCTTGAGCTGTGTTAACTTATATACCTCGAAGGAAGGGCAGAGTTAACTGCAAAAACTGTGCTATTTGAGAAAAACAAAATAAAGACTAATTTCTGGCAAATAAGTTTTCAGATAGGAGAATTACAAATTTCTGGCATTTATAAATTAAAGTTGTACTGCAAAGGTAAAGAGGGTGAATGTTCTTATTTCAAATATGATGAACACTTTTTAAAATTAAGGGGGAAAATAGGGACAGCGTTTTTGTTTTTTAATTTTAAAGATTTTTTAATTGATTTTTTTAGAGAGAGGGGAAGGGAGAGGTAGAGAGAGAGAAACATCCATGTGAGAGTGAAACATTGATCCGTTGCCACCTGCATGTTCCCTCCCGGGATCAAACCCGCAACCCAGGCATGTGCCCTGACTGGGAACTGAACATGCAAACATATGGTGCACGGACGATGCCCAACCAACAGAGCTACACCGGCCAGGGCTGTTTTTTGTTTCTTTCTTTGTTTGTTTTTGCATTGGAATAAAATTTTATTCTTGGATCTTAAACAAAAGAATTAAGATTCTATCATGGGACAATCAAGTATGGGAAAGGCCTGTAGGTACTAAAGCATACCTGCCCCCTGGGAGGAAAATTTGTTGTCGAAAGCCTTGTTGAAATCTGGCAGAATCCCTATTTATTTTTTAATGCCCTAGAAGAGAGGATAGAAATTACAACTCATTATTCATGATTAAACAGACAGTGTTTCTAAACATCCTTGTCACGTCTCCCCTGTTTGCCATTGTTACCACTGCTCATTTTCATCTGTCAGTGAGCGCAAATCTTCCACATTCTGGACCATCTCAGGGTCACCACAGGAAAAGACAGGATCCTCATCAAATCGTTATTAAACACACAAATCTTAATCGTGCTTTTCTCTTGGGCAAGTATAGAAAGGGATCCATTTTACATGTCTAGAAACAATTCCATGAGAAATAGAAGCTGCAGAAAATGATTTCAGTGGCGAGTCTCTTTGATTTCAGAATGACTCCCAGACTTGATACTGATTTAACTAACTCTGACCTACCGGAGGAAAATGAGCTCTGCGTTCTGCTCCCTCCAGTGAGGTCTTTCTCTTCATTCCTTATCACATTTGGGACACAGGTTCTTACACGGACAGAACCGCAAGGAGCCGCACACAAGCTGTTTCTGTTTGTCCATTTTCTTCTCAGTAGCAGCCCATCCTCCCAGTTCTGTAGCCAGCATTCCAGGAGACAGTTATCTGGGCGAGAAGGTCAGAGCTTTTTCTGTGTGGAGCCAAGGCTTCTGTTCCCTGGGCTGTGCGATTTGACTCTCTAGTTGGCCTCTCCCTTGAATCAGTGAAGAGTCCACAGAGTGAAATGCTTGGGGCTCTCTTAGTCAGGAGCCAGGGATGGCTGAGCCTGCAAAACAAAACAAGTCCCTAATGAGGTTCTGTAAACAGCGAGCAGTCAGCTGACTAGTGCCTGGTTCGCAGTGATGCCTGGCGTCTGTACTTTTGGTGGAAATTTATGTAAAGGAGCAAACTGATTTTGTTCTTGTTACACTCTTTTGATTAGATGGGTATTGTGTTTTCTGGATGGATGTCATTTATGGTGCTAAGGCTGCCTTTGCCCAGTAATTTCCCCCCTCGTGTAGGTTTACCCTCCTTTGTTGGTTCCTGTTTGAGACCATTGGGAAACTATTTCTTATTGGAAAAAAACCACCACAACAAAACATGGTAGCACTTAGACCTACTAATTGTTTTCTTTAACATGGCGCTTATCATCCCTGTGAAGCTCTGGAACACCTCTAGGTCCCATAAGAAGTTGAGAACAAATGGCTGGGACAGGAGACACAAGGTACTCAGGGAGTAAACATTTTGCTAAGAAGTGTTGACTCACCTATGTTCAATAGTACTGTCAGTTGCCTTTTAATGTGCCTATACTATGTGATAGGCAATGTTATAATTGTTTTAAAAGAGCCCTTAGTATGTGCCAAGTACTGTTCTATGTGTTTTATATTTATTCATTTAAGCTTTATAACCTTATAAGTAGGTGATATTATTATTCTCACTAGAATGTAACCCCCGTGAAGACAGAGACTTTGAATCAAAGCACCTAACACGTACTAGCTGTACAATAAATAAATAACCCCATTTTGCAGCTGTGGAAACTAAGAGGTTAAGTGTATTGCTCTAGCCCAGAGTTTCTCAACCTCAGCATTAAGAACATTTTGGCTAAAGAGAGTCACCTCATCCAAGGTCACAACTCCTTCCCGGAGCAGCTCCTGTCGCAAACTTATCTATGTAGGGTTATAAATATCTGAACCCCTCACTTCAATTTTCAATAATTCTGAATTATCACCCCAGCTTCAGAATTCCCTATGATGTCATCCAGTGCCTCTCCCTCAGTTTACACCCAAAGTATATAGGGGAAATCTCTTATGATCAGCTGGCAGAGAAGGAAAAATCCTAAGCTTGGTTCACAGTTGGGTTAACTCAGAAAGAGAGTGCAAGGGGAAAATGGACCTCGGTTGCATGGTAGTCCACGCAGAGGTGGCCTTGAAAGGCAGCGATGAAGGGAAAATGCCCCAGTTAGCCTGTGAATGGAGCAGTCATGGTGATAGAGATGACGGCTATGCCATTTATCACAGCAAACGGAGCTACTGCTTCAGCACATGCCCAGCTGCCAGAGCACAGACTGTCATTTGAGGAGACCAACCAGCCTCTTGGTGGCAAGTTGACAACACCGGACACTTTTCACCCTGAAGGGAGTGTGATTTATTTTTATAGCTATACATACTTTTCCAGGCATGATTTTCCTTTATCTGTCTTCAGGGCTTCAGTTAGCACATTTTCCTGAGATTTCTTTGAGATGTTTGAAGCAGCATATGGCCAAGCAGGGCTAGGGACCACGGAAGATGTCCACTTCTTGACTTGCCCATAGGCTTCCAGGATTTGCTGTTCTCCCATGGGATGACAGTTATCAGTTTGATATGTTTATCATGGGGTGAGATTTTGGGGGGAAAAATGTCATGGGCCATAAGTTATATTTAAATTAGCAACCAAACTCTGGGGTTACGAGGAATAGTGTGATGTGACATGAATGTGTAGTACATTGAGTCATGGGAACTGCTAATTATGCATTATCTTCAGCCTTGATCACCTCCTGATCTTACATCCCTTTATGAAAAAGATTCTTGAGAGCCTGTCAAAGATCCTGAATAGGACCATGGAAATTATTAAAAATAGGAAAATAAGATGAAAGAAGAAAGGTTAAAGTTACAGCTCTTTTTAGCATGCCCATCCCTACATGAAGAAGCTAATTGTAGATGGCACAAAAGAGCAGGGACTCTAAATAATTTCAGAGTTATAGCTTAGGCTGTGCTGGATGAGGCGATCACAGATATTGGTGGTCGTGGTTGTTACTAACTAAAGTTGAAAATAAGGGAGGAAGGGCAGAAAGGAATCTCTCCAAAGAAAGAGATCTTTCAAAATTTGAAGGCTTCTCCATGGCATTGCTGCAGGAGGGAAGAGGGAAATGTGGAAAAGGCAGATTTCACTGGGAAGCTTAAGAGTGGAGAAATGAGAAAAAAGCAGAGTCTGGGCTGTAAAGCCAGTTTCTTCAGACTCTCCAGCTCATATTCAGTGCTCTATGTTGAGGTCCTAAGGGGGAACCTGATCTTTGGCTTCGAAAGTCTGGACATGCAAGGAGCATGAAATAACAAAAGATGGTATGTTTGGACAGTAGAGAGGCTGCAGGCAGTGTGGTCAGGGAAGATGTTGTATCTGAAATGTTGTGTTTTCTAGGGAGAGAGAGGCATGGTTTTCATCAATTTATTGAAGCTTTTCATGACTTAAAAATAAAGGCATCGATCTTTGCAAAAATGATTAGAAGTATCCTGGACATACAAGATCCTCTATAATTTGTTTTTTATTTCACTTTTCAGCATTTACCCACCCCCCACGTCACTGCTTTCTGCTGATAATGACATATGCATCACTTGCCCGCTGTTTTTCCCTCACCATGCACAGCTCTCCCTGCTGTCTGGAACCCCTTTCTCTCTGATTCCCTTCAGAGAATATCTCCTCATCTTTCTGAGAACCGGATGAACTATGTTTTCCTCCTCATGGCCTTCCTCAGCACCCAGACAGAGCTGGCTGGCCCTCCTCTGCAACTACCTCTGTTGTATCTCTGATAAAGTGGCATTAACTTGATTCATTGCAGGTCTTTCCTTCACTAGATTGTGAGTTCCCTAGGCCAGGAACTGCCTTATTTTCTTTATAGGCTCAGTTCTTAGCAGGTGACACAATAAATGCTTCTTAAAAGTGTAAATTTAGAGATGAGTAGTTCTGGAGGTAGCTCATCAGGTGTCCTCCAACTTAAGTCACTAAATAAGGAAAACATATTTAGAAGCAGAGTAGAAACATGAATTTGCACAGGAAAGATGCTTGTTAGGTATGTTTAAACTAAATGATAAACGACATTACAGAAAACATCTTCTAGGGAATCTGAGACCAAGATAGAATCCCATTTGTCTCTGCCAACAGAGACATGGTCTGGCTCTCATTTTCTTTTCTGTGATTTTGTAGCTTCAGATCTAAATTTCACAAAGCAAACAGCTAATAAACTGGACAAATGTTGGAATATATGTAATGCGAAAAAAATTTTCCTTTATTTTGCCTTCTCTTCATTGTGTTACTTAGTCAACTATTTCCATGATGAAGGGTTGGTCGTATTTAAGGAGAAAGGACAAGAATAAGTGTTTGTAAAAGGGCTGTGTGTTTGGGTGGGAAAACATTCTTGTTTTCAAATCCCATATATTTGGTGAAGCAATATTATTTGTGTTTATAAGCTCATTTACCCTCAATAGTGCCATAGAAAAATAATCACTGATTTAGACTACTAAGTTAAACTACCATAAAAGTGAAATATTGTAGAATATTTAAAAAACAATTCATTTAGCATTTTTAGTGTATCTTTAAAGGGAACAAAATACAATAAAACATTGATGGAAAAGTCCAGTTAGCATGCTTAAATAAATATGACTCATATTTAAAAAGCCTAAACCCTTTCATGTGCAAATAATCACTATGAAAGTACTTAAATATTTAATTCTCACAAGTAGGATTAACGTGGTCTCCTATAATCTTATTAATATATTTACTTGCATGCACTATGTATTTGCCTAAACAGCTTCTTTTGTCATAGATGTTAAAGATATAAACTTCAGCTCAAGTCTAGTCTAATTATTAAAACTCCCAAATGGATAATTATTCAAATGAATTTTGAACTGTGCTTCTGTTTATTCTAACTCAACTATTTGCATTGCATTAACTACAGACTTGCATTAAGAGAACAGTGAATATGTATCTAGAAACATTTTGGGTGTTCAGAGAAGAATCTGAGCAGCAGGATGTCATAGTCTAAACAGAACGAAGGTCTGTCCGCTTCATGGTGGGGGTATCTGCTTTCTCAACAGATTCTGAAGGTGGAGAACAGCAGGAGTTGAAGGGCTGTCATCCTGCGGTGTGAGCAGATAATGGCACTTCAGCTACTTTTCTGCACAGGCAGGAGGTTGGATTTAGCAATTTTGTTAGAATCTTCTCATTTCTTAATATCTGTATCGTTAGTTGACAGATGGGTTTCTGTGCGAAATCCTGTTTCAAGAAAGCCACCTCCTGCTAGATAATCTCCTTAAACTATAATTAATAAGTGGAATGAATTTCAAGTCCCTAAATTTTGGCTGATATACTAAAAGTTATCTACTCCTATTTGTGGAGCACACTGTTTCAATAAATATTTACTGAGCACTTACTATGTGCCAAACATCCTGCTAGAAAGACACTGTCCTTACTTTTCAGTGACACTCAACAAACCAGGATTTGGGTACAAATGCTCTTACATAGTAGGACTTTTCATCAAGGAGGTTGTGACTACAATTCTATCCTTGTGGTTCTTTTATCTTTTTAGGTGAAAAAAGGGAGGTTTTCTAGGTTTTAAAGAGTAGTCAGCTTCTCCAGTCAGCTTTTTCAGACCATAGGTTCTCGACTTGGGAATAGTCGCAGTGGAGATCCCAGAGAAATTCCCTTTGAGTATGAGGCCAGTTGTCACAGATGCGTCTAATAAACCACAGCCCAGCTTCTCAGCCCAGCCCCTGGGACTTTACTGCTGACGGTGAGAGAATCTATCATGTTGTTCTCCTGCTGCTTCAGTGATACTGGGAAAGAAAGTTCTGCCTAAAAATTTGATCTGGCTCAAGGGAAAGGCACCTAGTATAGACAGAGTTTGCCAGCAGGTGTGCTGGGCCCCCTGGGGGCGGGGGGCAAAGGACAGAGCAGGTTTGTGCCAAGATACTGCTTCCTTTATGGCTCTGGGAGGCCAGATGGGGCCCGGGGCAACCTCTTGCCATAAGTTGCCCATTCCATTTATCCGGTTGTACTGTATGAGTTTATCATGACGTGAGTGTATTATGTGATCAAGTTGGAGAACTGTCTTAGGGTGTGACTCAGAGGGAAGGAATTCTGTTGTTAGGAAAGGCCCTCTGATGTGTTCCAATTCCCAGGCTTAGTCAGGCTCCCAGGAGTCATCGGGAATAGGGAGTTGATGAAACGGAAACCAAAATCACTGTGCACAATAACATAAAATGTACTTTCTGTTGTGGGCGGGGAAAAGCTTGGCAGATCTTTTGTTTGTTTGAAAAAATTTATTTTCCTTTGTTCATATAACTTTGGCCTGCACTGCTTCGGAGAATTATTTCTGTTCTTGGGATGCGCATGTCTGCATTGGGCAGGCGTGTTTTGTCCAGAGTTTCTGCAGTGTCCTCGAAGACTAAAGGAGGGATAGTACCTTCATAGTACCACCTTCGGATCGTGCTGTGGAGAGATCTCTATGGGGGACTGCATTTGAAAGGCTAAAGCCCAAACCTGATGGCTCAAAGCACGTTTTTGATGACTAATCCCAGGTTTGAAGAGGTATTGCTGCGGGCTGTGGAGGCCCACCGATTTCCTGGGAAGGGTCGTGGATGGGCCCTAGTGAGAATGGAGATTCACTCTGGGAAGGATTGAAGAAGTAGCTCACCTTCCAAGGGGTAAGGGCAAGATGGACTTTAAGACAGAGAACTGAGACTTGGAATTGGGCTGTAGCTAAGGGGAACCCCTAAAGCGGGTTTACCTTGGCTAATTTCTGTAGACATTGAACAGTCACGCTTAGTGTTGAGCATTAATTTATTCTGACGCTGCAGTATGTCGCAGCCATCTCCAAGCCTTGAGCACAGTCCGTTGCATCCACACGGCCTGGTGTGTTAGATGAGGGCCTAGGGAAGGAACCCTGGAGGCTTCTCCTCCTGGCCGTCTGCCCAGGCCGGCCTCTTCTTAAGGGAGACATGTTCCTGGCCTTCAGGGGATTCCCAGGAGCAACACAAGTGGAAGCACAAGGAAGCCTTGAGGCCAAGGAGAGGAACAAATGATGGTAGAGAGCGACGTGAGTCAAAGCTCCTTTCCCCCAAAATGTGGCAGAGGAAGGTCAACCCAGAAAGGGGGCGGGGTGTGAAGGGAGGCAGACCCCGCCCTCCCCTCAGCTCACGAAGTCCTCACACATCTCTCCTGGCTCCAATCTGAAGGAGGCTGCTGTCCTCAGGCCCCGGAGGATGTTGTATGTGGGTGTGAGGCAGGCCGTATCGGCCGTATTCAGCCAGATGTGGGAGTATGCTGGCAACCCTCATAGTGTAGCCATGTCATCTTCAGCCCAGTATGTTTTGGGAAAAAGTAATGCGATGGTTAATTTTATGTGTCTACTCGGCTAGGCTATGGCATCCATTTGTTAGGTCAAACACCAGTCTAGATGTTGCCGTGAAGATATTTTTAGATGTAATTAACACTTAGAACTACTAGACTTTGAGTTAAGTTAAATTACTCTCCATAATGTGGTGGTGCCAGTTGAAGTTTACTTTAAGACTGGAACCCAGGTACCCTGCCAGAATGTCCTGCCTGCCAACCTGCCCTGCATTATGCACACTCAAGGCCAAAACATCAGCCCAGCGGGTGTGGCTCAGCGGTTGAGCATGGACTTAGGATCCAGGAGATCACTGTTTGATTCCTGGTCAGGGCACACGCCCAGGTTGCAGGCTCGGTCCCCATTCAGGGGAGTGCAGGAGGCAGCTGATCAATGACGACTCTCTCACCATTGATGTTCCTATGTCTCTCTCTCCCTCTCCCTTCCTCTCTCTGAAATCGATAAAGATATACTTTAAAAAAAAAGTTGATATTTTGGTCTTTTTTATAAAAAATATATATATATATCTCTTTATTGATTTCAGAGAGAGGAAGGGAGAGGGGGAGAGAGAGAGAGAGAAACATCAATGATGAGAGAGTCATTGATCGGCTGCCTAGCCCGCAATCCGGGCATGTGCCCTGACTAGGAATCAAACCCCGATCGCCTGGATCTAGGTCAATGCTCAACCACTGAGCCTCGCCCGGCTGGGCCAAAACATTAACTCTTACCTGAATTTCCAGCCTGCTGGCCTGCCCTGAAGATTTCAGACTTGCCAGCTCCATAATCACATGAGCTAATTACTAAAAATCAATCAATCTCTTTGGATAGGTAGATAGGTAGAGATATATTGAATCTGTTTATATCTATATCTATTTATCTCCTTATATAGTATATCTATATATATTATATAATATATAATGCAATATATAATACATTGTATATATATATAATCCAATTATATTATGTAATTATATATAATATGTAATCTATTATATAATATATGTTACATAATATATGGCATATCTATATCTATTTATCTTTCTAGAGATATCTATATTTATCTATTTATATATATCTGTATGTATCCTATTAGTTCCATTTCTCTGGAGAACCCAGACTAAACCAGGAAATCCGAAAGACAATAAATATTTACTGTGTTGTACTGGGTTTACTCATCATCTTAGTAAACCCAGCACATTTTGCTGACATCCAGCTAGAATCTACGAGCACATACGGCCCAAACCCTTCATCTGGCTAGGAAAGCGCATAGACTCTGCCCTTGGCCCCGGGCTCCTTAAATATCTCCTGAAAGTGTCATCTACCTGCCTCCATCTCCTTGATTCCTGTCCAGGGACTAGGAGAAGGCAGTGCTCAGAGCCTGATGTCACCCCGTATTGTCTTTGTCCCGTTAGCCCCGCGTGTGGCTGCCTGTAGTGAGTATTGAACCATCGCTCAGGGAAGTGCGCCGCTAATGGTGCGTGGCAGCTTTACAAACACTGTCTGTTTGCGTTAGACCTGGACTGTCCTCTGATTTAAAGATCCTTCTGTGACTGTCAGAGCCTTGGGGATGGAGCTGGCCAGAAAGAATGTGCGCGGCTGTCATCGCGCCAATTTTATAATTCACCTTTTAATAATCTAACCGAAGAGCTGAGCGGAGTCCGGCAAAGCCTGCCTCGGGTCTCACTGGGGGGCTCTGTGCGTTGTGACTGAGCCAAGGCCGCAGGCAGCTGTCGGAGCCGTCACCGGCCTTCTGGTTCACCAAATACTGATCATAATTACTCCTGCCTCACGTGGGAGGCATTGATTTACATTTCTACAATGGAAAGGCTCGTTATTGGCTTTTAAGATTTACAGCGAGTACGTCAAATGGGCAGATGACATCTGTAAACTGTTTGGAAAGAGCCGAATCTCTCTGCTGCATAGCGCGCAGGGCCCTGCTCTTCATAGAAACGGGGAGAACTTATTACCGGATAATAATGACACTCGCAGAAACGCCCCCGCGCGGGCAGGCCACGGCTGTCCCCAGCACCACAGCAGCCTGTGAGGACCAGCGGGACGACCAGCCGGCCCTTTCCGTCGGAGGGGGGGAACAGCTTGATGAATCTTGTCCACCCTGTCATTACTCCACCCTTGGCTTTCCCAGGTTACAGTCACAAGCAGGTCACATCGCATTAAGCATCCTTCATGCAAAGTGCTTGGGAGTGGCGTCTGGGGCCTGGTCCGACTGGGAAAGGCCATCTCATCATCGCAGGGCTGAAAAGCTGCTTCTGACCCTTGTCAGCCAGCGCACTGGGAAGCCCGTCGCTGGCACAAAGCACTGCTTATAGTTCCTCCTTGTAGTTTCCCTTTTGGGGGTCTCCTTGCCGTTCCTCATCTGCCTGCTCTGGGTGGTCTTCTGTCTCCCGAAGCAAATTCTCTTTGCTCTTTATGATGGGAGACATGTTAGTTGCTCCTATCAAGATGATTTTATTTTGAAGAGAGTGTCTGATCACCACCGAGGGAATGCAGAGCCTCCACTATTTAGGGCCCATAGCAGGTGGCGTGACCTGATGACTGTCTGGCTGCAGGGGGCTAAGGAGATCTTGTGAGAAAGAGCCCTGGGGGCAGAGGGAGGGTTTTTATATCAAAGCCTTACTCATCAGAGAGGAGGAAGATTGACTCCAGCCCTCGAGCCATTAGGAGACTCCAGTCACAGCCCAGCTCCTGGAGCACATCTGGGCTTGGAGGAGAGAGACAGCTGTAAGTGAAAACCATTCCATGGCACTATGTGACACATTGGCGCTCAGTGATATACTGATTAGGGAGCCATCTAACAGATGTAACCCAAAGGGAGGGAGCCTCCTCTCCCCCACAGGAGGATTTCAGTGCCTGGAGCAACTGTGGGCAGCAGCCACCCTCAGTCTGCCCGGTCAGCCGGGAGGCTACAGCAGAGACCCACTGTGCCTCCTGGAGCCGCAGCACCCAGGCACACAACGTGGGTGCTGTGGGAACCAGCACGTGTGAGACACCCTCCAGAGACTCCTAGAAAGACAGGGCTGGGGAGCACTCCTCAGGCAGCTGGGGATTTCTTATTAGCACACAGGACTAGAGTCAGCACAATGGGGAGATGAATGCTAATATATTGGGCCATGTTTGTCCAAACAAGATGTCAATCCCCGGGGGGTCAGTTCCAGGAGAACAGTCCTGAATGAGCCCAGCCGGGCGTGGCTCAGCGGTTGAGCGCCGACCTAGGATCCAGGCGATCGGGGTTCGATTCCCAGTCAGGGCACATGCCCAGGTTGTGGGCTTGATGATGTTTCTATCTCTCTCTCTCTCCCTCTCCTTTCCTTTCTCTGAAATCAATAAAGATATATTAACAAAAATAAAAAAGAATAGTCCTGAATGAATAGATAATATACCTTTCCGTTCTCTTACCCATGTGTTAGGCGGTCTATCTGGGGTGGTCAGAGCCTTGCTCCATGTATTCTGAGTCTTTTGCCAGAAAGCTTTCTGGATTTCTGCATCTTGATTTGAGCTAAAATCAAGAATAAAAATAGCTTCTGTCTCAAATCCCAGCTGAAATCTAAAATTTGACCAGCTTTCCAGTAGCCTGTTGGCTAATAAAGAAGTTTGTTTTCAAGGAGTAACTTTTGTGACTTAAGTGGATTCGCTGGTAAGACAAACTGGAGAATAATTTAGGAGATATAATATTGTTAAGACTGAAAAATACTGGGTGAGAAAGAGGTGATGAAAAGAATGTTATGCTTGGCCAAGTTAGCCATTTAATGCAAAACTCCCCTTGTTTAAATCGGGAACTGTCTATTTTGGCTGTTTAATGTAGTTTTAAAGAATATTCTTAATTTCTGAAGGCTTTGTTATAAAAAAGCCAAAGTAATCAGAATTTACCAATAGGTTTCAGAGCCCTTCTGTTTTAGGGTGGACTGGCTTGAGGTTCAGAAAGATGCATTATGTAATTTCATAAGAATCCCTTATAATGCAGTAGGAAATTATGCTCACATGCTCTGAAGTGTTTCTAAACAGCTCTGGCCACATCTTGGATATTCATTGTCTGAGAATGTATAATTTGAGAAATGGTAACAAGATGGCAGAATTTCGTTCTAAAGGATTCTCTTTCCTGATACAACTCTCAACTCTTGCTACATTCACTCCCCAACCCACAATTTTTAGAGCATGGGCTCTTCCAGCTTGGGCTGGTGGTTTGTAAGATTGCGAAGAATTTGTGGACCCATGGGACCCTTTCCTCTCAGTTGATGTCATGACTTTAGGGCCTGACTTCTGTTCTCAGCTGACTGTCGGTTCCTTGCTAAATTACTAAGTGATCATTAAGGCCTTTGATTAAAGCAGGAAGACTGACTTACCCCTAAAAAAAAAAAATTAGGCTAAACTTGATCTATCTCAGGTAGATGAGCATATTTTAGGGGACTTTTTTTTAAATCTTCAGTCGAGGATATGTTTTTATTGATTTCAAGAGAGAGGAAGGGAGAGAGAGAGGGAGAGAGAAACATCGATCTGTTGCCTCCCACATGCACCCCAACCAGGGATACAGCCTCCTGAATGCACCCCAACTGGGGATAGAACCCACAACCTAGGTATGTGCCTTGACCAGGAATTGAACCCATGAACTTTCTGTGCATGGGACGATGCTCCAACCAACTGAGCCACACTGGCCAGGGCTACGGGAAATTTTCAATCAGAATCTTAAAGAGTTTTGTAACACTCAAGGACTGTGCTATGGCTGTGTCTTGAGAACTCCAGGCTAAAAGCTAACTAATGGTGAAATGAATGGTGATGCAATTGATATTTGGGGGCCTAGGAACATTGAACAACACGTTCAAGTCTACTCTTTACAAGGCTGGCTTTGCTTGTGGGTTCTTCCAAGAAGCTGACAGTTTTCACTTTGTCTTCTGTATGAATCAGTGGTTTGGGTTACTTGAGTCATGCTTTGCTTGTAGGTATTCTGCTTTCAGAGGAGCTCTCAGGCCAGAGAAGTTACATACAAATGAATATATGATAAACCAAATACTGCATTAACTCTTTAAGGTTAGCAGACTTTAAAATAATTTTTTGGGGGTGAAACCTTTGTATGGTGAAGAATGACCAAATAATTCATTTACTTGTATTGTGTGTATCGGCACCACTTAAATTGGGGAGACCTCTTACCGCGCAGTCCTCTCTGAGCCTGAACTTTTATTGGGAAAGTCAGTTAGGACATCAGATTTCCTGCTCTCTCCTGCTGCTGCTTCTTCCGAATACAAAAAGATAGGTCCTGCCCTGGCTGGTGGCTCAGTTGGTTGGAATGTCTTCCTGTACACCAAAAAGTGGAGGGTTCAGTTCCTGGTCAGGGCTCACACCTAGGTTGTAGGTTGATCCCTGGTCGAGGCATGTATGGGAGGCAACCAACTGATGTTTCTCTCTCCCCCCTTCCTCTCTCTAAACATATCCTTAGGCAAGGATTAAAAACAAAAATCTTGGCTATCCCTAATAAAAGTCCTTAAAAAAAAAAAAAAAAAAGGTAGGTTCCTAGTAGCAACGTCGTTTTAATATTTTAGATTTCTTTATTGCAGGCATGAAAATTTGGAAATGAAAGTATCATGATACTCAACATTTTCCTTGATTTTTAAAGTTGATTTTTGAAAACACACACATTTGCATTTCTGAATTATATTTGGATAGATAAATACTTATGTCTTCCTGTTCCGTTTTTCTTTTGTTGCTGTTGTTTATTTCCCACAGAACATTTGCCAGGACCAACCTTCACATGGGCTAGGCTAAGGCAAGGGTGGGGTCAGTACCCTGGCTGGGGAGTAGGAGCATAAACATCGAGAACCCAGATGCACAGAGGCCTGGGGCGGGGTAGCTGGGAGGTGGGGGGGGGTGGAGGGTGGGAGGAGCCCCTAAGTAACCACAGTGGGGAGTCACTGTGGCAAGAAAATGGGGAAAGGCTGAGAAGAACTAAAAGAAAAGAAAAGGAGCAAAGAGCTGAGAGAGAACTGGGAAGTAAAAAGGCAGGAAGGAGCAGGCATTAAAGGGGAGGGATGGGTATGGTAGGTCAGAAAGAGTTTGCATCCTCCTGCTGCGGTCCCCTCCATTTCATCATCAAAGAAGGGTGGGGGGAGGTGTGGTGAGCTGGAGAAATAGGCTCAGGGTGAAAGCAATGAGAGAGACACAACACAAAGATGCGAAGAGAGTGAGGGATATATGCAAGTGAGAAATATAATATATATATTGATATATGAAGACAAAAGGTAGGGGTATGAGTGAGGTGCTGGCTTTATTTGTGGCATTAAGAATAGGAAGTGATTAATATAAGTCCAGGAATGGAGGATTGGCCTCAGAGGGCAAGGAAGTGGTTTTCTAGTGTTCTGTCCCCCGCCCCCTGAAAAAGGGGATGAGAGGACCATGAGCAGACCCTCCTTCACTCCTCCCCAGCTCAGGACCGAGTGTGTGCAGACATGTGAGGCTGAGGCAGACAGTCCTGCTGCCCACAGAGACACAGTCATCCAGAGAGAGAACCTGTGGAGTCTGACAGATGTGCACTTGAGTGCCAGCTCTGCTATTCCTGTCTCTGTGATCTTGGGCAAGTGATTTAAGTCCTCTGAGCCTCAGGCTTCTCATCTGCAAAATGGAGATGAGAATATATATACCTCCCCAGGTTGCTGCTGGAAATGAGACATGTGCCTGAAGTGGATTCTCAGTCTCCTCTTAGGCCCTTTGGGTAAATTGCGTCATGGGTGTTGAGAGTTACTGCTCTGTTGGAATGCTCCAAGACAGTTGCTGCGGAGCATATGGTTCTCTGGAGACTGGAGTGGCCTTTAGTCCATCCCAGGCCTGGTCCCAGTTCCCCCACATCTAATGGTGATAAAACTTCAGAACTTCACTTGTCTTTAGGACAGGCGGCCACAGTGCACGGGCATTCCAGTTCTCCCCCCACAGGATACACCTCAGAGTGAGCAGGGTGTTGTTTACACATCTTTTTGGGCTAACCTGCTTGATTACTCTACAAGCCAAATGTGTAAGAAGGCAAACGTAGCCCGTGGACTTCTAACTTCTAATTTTGACTATGGTAACCAATGGGCGTTGGCACCAATTCAATGCCAACAGGAATCCCCAATTTGGGGTGTGGCGGAGAAGGAACTTTATTCTGTGCAAAACAGCTCAGTTGTGACGCAGCAGGGCTACGGAGGCAGCCCTGGGGCCAGGTCAGTTCTCCAGCTAGACAGCTCTGTCCTGCTCTGCTTTGCGCTGGGCTGCTCTGCTCTGTTCACCAAGAAATCTTTGGTGTTTCAGCTCCAGCTGGGAAAACGCAGTCTTCCCTCTTGGGTGGAAAAGGAAAGTGTGCGCTGTCAGCGTTAGGAGGGAGCTGACTCATGTAGGCAGAAGGCCCTGCCCATGGCCCCCGACTGGCCCAGCCTCATGCACATGAGGACTCTAAGTCCTCGCAATTTGATTGGTCCAAAAGGCATTGTCCTGATTGGCCAATGTGGACTAAAGGCTACTCTAGACTGTGATGGGCTAAAGAGCCACTCTGATTGGTCAGCGAGGAAGCCGATGGGTCCGCGGGGCACAGCTCTGATTGGAGGAAAGCCTCAGCGCTGCTGGTTGAAATGGGATTTCAGGAACTCGTTTGCAAGGGCTGGCTCAGAGGCAGAGAGGTGCAGGCGTTTCAGTGCAGGTTTCCCCCTGCAGCGCAGTTTGCGTGAGAAGTTTCTGAGTAGAAATGGCCTCTAGGCTCTGTTTTTCTTCTTCTTTTAGCTCCTTTAGCCACCAGGAGCCCTTCTTATTAAATACCTTCTTTCTCAGGGTCCACAGCTATAATAGTCCTGTACTTTTTCTAAAGTACAGCTGTAGACCTCCTTGCCATGGAGTCACTTATAAATAATGGAATGGCTGGGAATGGGATTGATACTTTGGGGCCTGGGAACCTTGACGAATATACTTTAAATACAATAAGGTTGGCTTGCCTGTGGGTTCTTAAAAGAAGCTCACTCTTTTTTCCCTTTCATATGAATTGGTGGTTTTGGTGTCTTGAACTTAGTTTCTGCCTGCAGGCACACATGTCTTCTCTAAGTTTAGAGCTGAGCCTTCTTTGTTTGCGGCTAGCACTGTACTCTTCCACATGCCTGTCCTTACCTCCTCCTTCGCAACTCTAGTTACTGGATTTGGGCTATTACTCATCCATCTGGGCTGTCTGGGACTTGCTTTTTGGATCTATAAAATGGAGTTAATATTACCTCTTTGCCAGTAATGTGAAAATTAAATGTGACTATGCAGTTATTAAGCACATAAATATATATGGGAGGGCCTAAATAATAGTTGTGAATGACTGTATTTAGACAGAGATTCTGTATGTGTTTAAATTATTCATTTACAGACAATGGGATGAGAGATGAACCAGAAAAGGCAACTCAACTAAGAGTGAGGGATTTTAAATTCTAGAATCACATGGTATATTTCGTCCCTTACCCACTTTCTAGGAATTTTTCTCCCAATCACATTGTTGTTGTGGAAGCGGTCAAGTTACGATGTGACCATGTTCCTGGGCTGTTGGTGATCGGTCAAGTGATGAGCCTCGGAGCTAGGCTAGGTCAGTGAGTTTATTCCCCCGAATCTTTGGGCTTCATCTGGAGAAGTCAAGGAAGCAGGTTGAGAGGAAAGCACCATGGAGCAGCAGCAGTAGAGGAGAAACTGAGGCTGCAAACAAGGCATGAATCTCTGATTCTCTTTGGTTCCCATGTCTGCTTATATTTCTGCCCTTGAGTTTCTAAAGGCATTCCCATATCCCTGTAGTAATCATTCCTTTTGCGTAAAGTTGTCTGAGATGAAGTTCTGTTGCTTGCAACTAAGGGCTCTAACTAAGTGGTACAAACTGAATTATCTGTAAGTCCCCTTTGATTTCTGTGAAGTGTGTGTGTGTGTGTGTGTGTGTGTGTGTGTAGGAGATGATGGCATGGTTTGGGCAAACATGATTTGCCCAATAAATGTCGAATGGGCCACTAATGATAAATGGAACCGTAATAAATGGTGATGGAAGGAGACTTGACTTGGGGTGGTGAACACACAATACAATAGACAGGTGATGTGTTATAGAATTGTACACCTGAAACCTATATAATCTTATTAACCAATGCCACCCAAATAAAGTCAGTAAAAAGGAAAACAGAACAAAACAAACAAAAAAAACCAGAACCAGAAACTATAGTTTTTTTGGACAGTGGACACTCTGAGGGGGTTGCTAACTGCATATATGATATGAATACATAAGTATTGGAAACACAGTTTTCAATTACTTTCCTCGAGACACTTCTTAACTTTGGGTGTTGATGAATATAGGTGTGAATGTGGCAAAGAAGAGTTTTTAAATAATCACCACAAGAAAATAGAAAAATACAATTGGAAATTGGTAAATATTATACTCCAAAAATGAGGTAAGTTCAGCACCATTTGATTGCCCTGAGACGTGCATTTGGGACAGCTCTTTCCAAATAATTTCTGAGAGATGAGTGGTATCCCGTCTTTGAAGCGGGAAGGATGGATGCGCTGCAGCTGTCCCTTCAGAGGGGAGCGTGCCAGGTGCGATCTGGCATACTGGCCTCTTGATGATAATTTATGAGCTTTGGGCTTTAATTACCATGTACATGATGGAGATGTAATTTATCATTGTTTTAGGGACTTTTGTTCCAAATATTAGGGAAAAAAACCCTCAGCCCTACCTTGTTAATGGTTTATTTTAAAGAGATATTTGTGCTAATACTTTCAATAGGTGACTTTTGTTGCCTTATATCTGGACTGAAAGAGCAGCTGCTATCTTTGTTTTTTAGCTGGAGTTAGCTTTCATTCATTTTCAACTCAATTTTGTTCCCTACCATGCACAATTAAAAAGCCATTAATTTATCAATAAGCACTCTTGGAGTTCAACCTCTAGGGGGTAGCCATCCACCTAAGGGGGTAACACTCCCTTATTCCATGGGCTATCTTGGTTAGTGGCTAAAAGCCCTGATTCTGTCACCAGACTGCCTGGGTTCAAATCCTAGCTCTGCCACTTATTATTTGTATGACCTTGGAGTTACATAATATCTCTGTATCTCAAGTTCCTCATTTTCTGAGGATAATAACTTCAAATGGGTAAATACATGCCAAACATTTAGAACAGTGCCTGGCACTTGCAAATGCTATTCAAGCAATTGCTGTGATTGTTCTTAATTAGAGACAGTGAGTTACTTCTTTATTAGAAGAATGGGCTTAAAACTCAAGTCTCCCCATCCCACCCAAACAAGAGCCACACTAAGACAAAATTTGTTTGTTGTCTGATGCTTTTCTGAGAAGTGGGAAGGATCAGGAAATCTAATGGTGAAAAGAGATCCTTGGAAAAGAGCACCAAGACTGTTCCTTTCAGGTAACCTTCTACTTCTAAAGAAACTGCAGGATAGGCTGAGAGATTTGCCTCTTCTGAGTACCTGCTGCCACCCCTGGGAGCCCTACAAGCCAGGGTTCCCCGTTAGAACTATGACACTGTGCTCCTTCGACAACAATGGCGCAGTTGTAGAGCAGGTTTGAAATAAGCTGTCCCTCGTTTTTTCACAGTGTGTCAATAGAGAACAGTGTTCAGGTGAAAGAAATAACTCATCACTTTTTATTTTCCAGGGTATCACTCACCCACTACAAAGAACACAGTTGAGGCAGCTGTGAGAATACAAAGCATCAGGCCCCACACCAGCTGGCAGACTAAAAGGGGTGTTTTCTGGCTCCGTGAAGCTGACATTAAATGAATTGTTAGTGCTGGCTCCTACAGTGATCAGCCTAGCTTTAGGCAACAGGAACTTCGGGTGGGGAGATAAAGCCCTGATAGATTGGTTTCACAATCTTAAAGAGTTTTCCACGTGGCATTTTCTTTCCCCAAAAGGATAATTCTTTGAAAAGCTTTTATTGTATTGTTGGGCAATGATTCTCCATGGGTCCCTCTCATTTCTGCATGTCTTCTTATGAGCAGAGACACTGGCTGCTCTTTGTTCTGGACAGTCTTTCTAAGAATGTAAGTGATGAGCCTGAAAGATAGTGTGTCCCTCTTGGGCAACGCACAGGCATCCTTATTGTCCAGTATAATAAAGATCGTGTCTGACCCTGCAGAGAAGGGCCTGCATGTTTCTACGACCCATTATAAAAGATTTGGATTCCCTCAGCTCAGGATTCCCCTCTGTTTATGCAACCTGCTCTTCTCATGGCCTCAGAATTGTGAATTGGGGCTTGAAGCTTGGGGAACTGGCACAAATGACTGCCAATACTCTAGCTATTGCGAGTGCTAGTAATTAACTGTCCTTCATCTCTGATCCAGGAGTCTTGTGTCTTCTACCAGCATCCATGAAACTGTGCTAAGCTAACTTGTTAGCTTGCAAGTAGCGTAAAATCTTTGATCCTTTATAATTGTTAACATGCGTTCTTTCTAGACTTGTTGAGACTGTGGAGCACGTCATAGAGTATCAGTGATTCTACAGCTGAATGTGATTCACACACTAGCTGCAATGGCACACACTAGCTGTAGGAATCAAAAACCTCTTTCCTTTCTGTCAGCTTTCGGGTCTATGTCATTTTTAGGGGAACTTTTTATTCCTGTTTAAAAATTAAATAATTTTGCTAGGATTTAAGATATAGTATGACAACTTACACATTATCAGGGCTCTCCTGAAAAAAATAATATATTTCCCCTCCCTAATATCCCTCTTGGCTTTTCCCTTTAACCCCCTCTAATGAAGAACCCAAGCTTTCCAAGATTCCCTTCCTGGAAAATAGCTCTATATTTGCTTAGTTCCATAAATAGTAAATCATTGAATGAGGCCTGTACACACTGCCCAAGATCTTCCTGAATCCCAATCTCACATGCTTCTGCTATACCATTCCACATTCCCATACTAAAAAGAGTAACCACTAATATTTACAAAAGATTTATTCTGGCCAGACACTGCAATAAGAGCTTCACATGTGTTCTCTTCCCTAATCTTTATAACAACTCCTCAAGGTAGGTACTTTTATTATCATTTTTAGACAGATTAAAGAAAACCCATGGCTTAGAAAGGTAGCTAATGTGTGTAATCTAGTACAACTAGTAAATGGTAAAAATACAATGGGAACCCAAGTCTGCCTTCTTCCTCCTACCCCCATTATTTATTTTTAATTTTTAAAATAAATTTTCAGTTACCATTGATGTACAATATTATATTAATTTCAGGTGTACAACATAGTGATTAGACATTTATATAACTTATGAAGTGATCACCCCAACAAGTCTAGTACCCATCTGCCAAGTCTGTCTTCTTAACCACCAGACCACATTGCCTCCTAGGGAAGTCCTGCCCAACTGGTCTCCAAATAACACAGTAAATGAAGGAGACTTTATTGAAATAAATTATGCCACCCACAAAATATTCATTTTATTTCAAAGGTAACCTAAAGTTAATTGCAATTAAGTGAAGATTACATAGCTTTGATTCTCTACTGCAAAGAGTCAAGAAGAAACAGTTATGTTCCTTGCTATCTTTTCTCAGACTTGTTATTTTGGCATTTGATAATGTTTTTACATCAATGTAGAGGTCTTTTGACTTACCTATGATAAATATTGAGTAATTTATTCATCTTAGCTTGGTCAAGTGGGGACTATGTTGCTTGTATAGTGATGATAATAATGGTATACAAATAATTTAACCATAATTTAACCGTAATATAACCAGGGGTCCATTTTCTCTTTTATTTATACCAGTGTTAGGTATAAATGACTATCAGATGGCCCATCAAGTAAGAATTATTTTTGTCCTTTTGTTTGCTTACTTGCATAGTATTGTTTTATCTAAGTCCTTGGTTAGGTTTCTTAAGTTTCATTCAGGAAATGGTACATGATTTGAACTTTTTTATGTCATAGTATTTATGAGCCATTATTTGAAACAAAAGGAAAGAAATCCTCACCAGGGCCTCTGAGGGACGTCATGGTGTTTTAGAGATAGCAGGGTAAATAAATAAAAAATGAACCAAATGGTTAGGCATGGGTCCAAACTCAGCTCCTCCATTTACCACCGGAGCGATTTTGGTAACTGCGTCATCTCTATAAGTCTGTTTGGTTTTGTTTTTCATTTGTAAAGTGAGATAATACTGTATAACCTGCAGAGTTTTTGTGGAGATTAGAAATAAAGTATTGAAGGCAACTAGGACATAGTCGGCACTCAAGAAGTGATCGTTGTTGTTTTTAAAGTAATTATTATCATCATCATTAATGTGTGTGATTAGTTAGTGGCTACTATGTGTGAGATATTGTTCAAAATGCTATACATGGATTTCATTTCATTTCATTTCATTCTGACAACAATCCAATGAGGTAGGCGATTATTATTACCCCAGGTCACATAGTATGTGGCAACCTGGGATTCGAGTTCATTTTTGTCTGACTCTGTAGTCTACACTCCTGATAACCACAATAATGAGAAATTTTTATTCAGAATCAAAGAGCCCAGTCATTGATATTTAACAAAGACCAAGGAATGTCTGTATGCAAATGTGGTGTCACCTGTGAAAATATGCATGAGTCCTATGCACTTTTTGAAAACCACATCTCTAAGATTAAAAAGCTCTCAACCACCAATTTCTTAGATCATCTTGCAAATGTTCCACTATAAAGTAAATGAATCGCACAGTTAATTAACTCAAGTTTACTATTAAAATGATTAAATTCTGTTTTAAGGAGCGAATATATTTCAAGATATAAGGAAAATGCTGTTTTCATAGATATACCAGTGAAAATATGGTGTTGCATGGGGCATGTGTGTGTGTGTGATGTTTCTGTGATGTCTCTATATTGCTATAGATTTATTTAGACATACAGCTAGAGTCTTACTAACAAAATAAAAATCATGAAAATAATTCTTTTTAAAGCAAATTTAAATATTTCTCTGACTTTCTGCCTTCATGAATTGTAAATTAAGATTCTCTGGGTACAAAAGAATATTCTGCCATAATTAGATATTTCATATCAAGCATTTAATCCATAGAATTTCAAACTTTAAAAATGAATAAGTTTGGCCACAGGCTTCTCTTCATCTGAACTTCGGGGCTTCAGGATACCATTTCCTTGCCCCCACTGCCAACATTGGAGCCTGGCTTCCTTTATGGCACATGATTACTGTATTTCTATGGCAACTGGCTTAGCATTTTACAGGACTCAAAAAAGAACCCATTCTGATATGTTCAAAGCACCAAACAGCAATTGTCATTTAACATCAATTCCAGTCAACCTCAATGTTTTCCCTCCATTCAAACACTTCCTTCAATTAACTTCTTACTAGTTTCCGAAAACACATTACATTTTCTTGTTTCATTTTGTTCCCTTTTCTTAGAATGTCCTCTCTCTTTTCTCCTACTGAAATTGTACCTACCCTTTCAGGAAGAGCTGCAAAGTCCTATTTCCGGGAGGCCCATCCCACTGGTATACAAGCCTGAAGGTTTTCCTACTTTTATAACCTTGAGATTTTCCTGCTAACTGGATACTTAATTCAGATATCTTAAGGTTGGTCAGCTATTTGTGCATTTTAATCTTTCAAGAGAAAAAATTGTTATCTGCACATCTTTATTACTGCATAGTGCCTATGAGAGTCCTTAATAGTCAATAGCAGGTGCCCAGTTTAGGGTCCTTAAAAGAATAACTAAATAAATGAAGATTTGTTTGCAAACTAGATAGTCAGACACTGCAGTGTAGCAGGAAAGCTAGAAAACACTGGGCTGGAGACCCAGGCCTGTTGCCTGTTAGGTGTCTGACTTGGGAAAATAATATAACCTCTCGGAACCCAGTTTCTTCATATGTGAAAACATGAGTGATCCTGCCCCTGTCCTTGCCCTACCTATTTCGGGGAGAGTTGTGGGAACCAAATAAAGATGTGTGCACATGCTCAAGTACACTGTACATGCAGACCTAAGCTATTAAATACCTAGACAGCTGGACGGCTCAGCTGACACTAGACACGTTAATAGCAAAGTTCATATGCTATTATCTCACCTCATCCAAGAATATATTTTCAAACTCTTTTGATATTACGTAGCAAAGATGGTTCCTTTATTTCCTCACCTTGCTTTTTGTTCATTCATTCATCTAGATATTTAGGACTTGCCCACTATATAATGGGCACCGTGCTAGACATTGGGGCTATAAACATGAAAAAATAGATATAGTTCCCTGCTCTCAAGGACCTGGCACTCTTGTGGGGGAGACCTAAAATAGACAGGTCTACAAATCAATGAGCCCACAAATAAGGAAATTTAAGATGGGGATAAGTGCCAGAACGCAAATGAAATAAGGCAACATGCTGGAAAGTAGGTGGGATGGGCGTGATTAGCATGGTCAGGAAAGCCCTCTCTGGAGTGAGCAGAAGAAAGAGAAGGAACAAGCTTTGCAAAGGTTTGGGGACAGCAAGTGCCAACACTCCGAGGTAGGACCACGCTTGGGATAATCAGCAGAAGGAAGGCGAGTGGGCTAAAGCAAAACAACATTCTGCAGGAGAACGGAGGTATTGGGCGGTGGGGAGGTGACCTATGTGACCTATTTCTTTTGTTGGCAACAAAGATAAAAAAATTTAAGACCGGCTTAATTCTGGTGAGAATTTAGCTCATTGGATTATTCTTCAGGATATTAGGAATGTTTGGCTTCACTATTTTTAAAATTACTTTAACATTCATAAAAGTAAAGGGATGCTAACCTTGTCCATGATTGTCAATATTTTACCAGAATAGCTTACTACTTATATTATTATTATTATTTTGGTGATTTACTGTCATTTCATTATAACCAATATTTAATGAAAAGTCTGAATTAAAATATTTTAAAGACATTTAATTTTATTGCATTCATCGTATTCTGTAGTTGGAGACAGTAGTCTCTCTGTAGGTACTAGTGGAAGGGAAAGAGACCACATACACAGAAAATTAAGTAAAGCTGTTAACTGTGATAAGTGTTGAGAAAGAGGTTATATGGTATTATGAGAATTCTTAATAGCAGGAATTAGCCAAGTCAGAAAGGCCAGGGAAGGGTTAACCTATTCAAGAGTTACATATTAGCAGTCAACTTTAATGAGTGGATTAGAATGGTCTTAATAAGCTTCTATCCCCACCATGACGTTACCTTTCCTTAGAGATAAATTGCATGAAAATAAATATATATTAAAGTGCTTCAAATCAATTTGGTCTCTTTAAAATTTTTCCCTTGTAACCTGCTGCTACTTTTAATTTGCTCAGCAAATCAATATCCTCTCCCTACCTTTTTCATATTCAAAACAGGGAAGTCAGTCCTGTCCTTGCACATAGTGCACTAAGTAATAATTACTGACATTGGCTTATGGAGAGATTTATCCTGTGTCCTGCGAGCTTTCTTCGCTCTTTCTGCACACGCCACCCTTGACATTCAGGATACAGTTGCCGGAAGGTTCTGAGTGCTCCACTATCCTTCCTCTCATCAGCTTTCACTCCAGGCTTGCCTACGTGTCATCCTTCTGGTCACCGAGGTGCCCTGACCTGCCACAATCCCTGCAGCTTCCTGACGCTGTAACCCACTCACGCAGACCACAGGGCTTCCTCCAAGCAGCAACTCTGCCAGGCATCGAACTCCCACACTCATAATGTGGGATCTGTCAGACTGAGAACATAAGTGCCCCAGCCCATTATTGGCTGATAGAAAGCACATAAAAAAGGACTTTAAAAACCAAGGCATGAATAAATAATTTCATGAGCAAAGCTGCAGTGTGGCAGCCGGCGGTTTAAAGTTGAAAGCATTTCTAATGTATTGCCAGAGGATTAAATGCTATCACCATGTTTCAGGCAGTAATTTTTATTGCATGTTTCATTCAGAATTTGGCATTGGAAAAGAAAGAATTCTGCACACACCAAATTGAAATTAGAAGGCAGTGCACTGTTATTTGAAGCTTGAATGCTATTGTTTCAAGGGCATTATTTTCTGTTGTTTTACCCCCTTGCCTCTGCCCCTCCTTCCCTCTCCCCTCTCCCCCTCCCCTCCCCCTCCCCTCCCTCTGTTTCTCTGTCTTTCAACAGATAGTTACCACCTTTGCAGTCTGTGATAAACCCTTCCCATAATGCCTGGTACTTTTCAAAATGATTCTTCATGATGACATTTACAGCAGTAAGTTCACAGTAGAAACTGCATAGAAAATCCAGTTAAAATAGGTAGAGAAAGAAGTCAGGGACGCTTGTCTCTTACTTAAAAAATAAAAAGCGTCCACAGCGCATTGGGCACAAGATCACAGCTTTAGATTGGTCATGCTGAGGCAGGGAGACACTCGAGGGTCTGAGTCTAATTTTAAGTCATTTCAGGCCCTGGTTGATGGGCCCTTTGCGAGTACAGGCCACACTCTAGTTTACCTCTGAGATGGTAAGCACAAGTTCCCCAACTCTTTACCATCAGCTCCCTCTCTTTGTCTAATATTTTCTACCCTCATTTTTTTCCTCAAATAAGGGAAACAATTTTTTAAAATGTGTTTTTATTGATTTCACAGAGAAGACGGAAAAGGCAGAGAGAGACAGAAACATCAATGATGAGAGTCATCGATTGGCTGCCTCCTGCACGCCCCCTACCTGGGATCGAGCCTGCAACCCGGGCATGTGCCCTGACCAGGAATCGAACCACGATCTCCTGGATCATAGATTGATGCTCAACCACTGAGCCACGTGGGCTGGGTGGGGAAACAAAATTTTATTATCTTAGTGGCTGACGCCCGAATTCCTCTTCACAAGGTAACTTTCCTGGTCAGGAAAAGGTGCCATGATGGTGATAATAACAATTACGGACAGAAGAGATGAGGCAAGGCTGGGGAGTGGGCAGGTGCCAGTGCTTCATCCATGAAGGCAAGAGAGAAGTGGCACTTGATGGGCTGGGGAGGGAGAGCACGAGACCATGAGGCCTGCCTGCTGGGAGTGCGGTGTGAAGGGCCTGTGGGCCCTTGGAGAGGCGGGGGGGCTGAAAGCACACTTAAGAACCTCAATGCCAGTTCCCAGGTGAATTTCTGAGGTGGAAATGCCCCCTCCAACCCCCTCTTAACACCTTCTGTGCTGCTGCTGTGTTCCTGCTCTGAGTGGCCTGCTCTGAGGGCCTGCGATTCACGCAGAGGGAGAACAGCACAGAGCCAGCCTGCGGCAGCCGGAGGCCAGGAGGCCATCAGGAGTTCGGCCCGTTAGGGACTTTGTGGAAATGTTGGGGGCAGGGTCTGAACTGCCCTAGGTCATAGAATCTGGAGATTTGAGCCCATTTATCTTGGGTCTCCAAAGGGCAGAAAACCTTCTATTGACTTTGGGTTATACTAGATTTTCAAGGAGTCGACAATATAGTACTTTGTAGTAAGTGTTATGAAAATGAATGGGAGTAGGTCGTCTGCAGAGATCCTGGCTTGCAGCCAGATGAAAGGAGGGCAAAAATGTGCTTAGTGCAATAGGCAATTAAGAGAAGGTATTCTTTTTTATTCCAGTGGGCTGGTTCATTGTAGAATAAAATGCTATTCTGTTCTGTTTATACAAGCATTTTTTCTACTGGCATATATTAGAACCCATAGAAAATCAGTTAGGGAAAATCCAGTTATAGCTCTTCATGGGCTCATGCTCTAACAATGTTCTTAGAAATAAGACTTGCAGAAGAAATTGTTATACTTCTTATTCCACATTCTTTCAGGGAACAGTCTCCTGCAGATTGCTTCTTTCCTGATTTCGTCTCAGAACTCTTCCTCCCACCCTCTCCTCCTCTCTCAGCCACAAATGCAGCACCGCTTTACCTGTGGACGGCCACAGTGGGTGGTGGCCCCTGCGTGGTGGCTCGGGCACTTCCCTCCTGAGCCCCTCCAGGGCTTGCTTGGGCCACCCCTCAGGCCTCGTCCCGCTGCCTGCGTGACCTGCCGCAGGGTTTGGGGCCCGGCCTCTCGCAGGGACCTCTCCGGTCCACCTGAGGGCGGCTGCCCAGCCCCTGCGCCCACAGGAGCCCCTGCGAAGAGCAGTCCCCAGGAGCCTGAGGAGGGTTTTCCAGCGCATCGAAGATAGAATCTCGGAATGTGAAGCTTTTCGAGTGGACTTCCTTCCATTCTGTTCAGAAAAGCAGTTTTACTTCGCAGACTGGGTGGCTTTGCCTTTCTCTTTGGATCTGAGTGAAAAATAATGCATGGTACGGCGTCGAGTGTGAATGTATTTGTGAGTGTGTGTGTGTGTGTGTGAGTGTGTGTGTGTAGAAGGATATAGAAAAGGAGGGGGGAGCTTAATGACTTAACTCGTTAGTGAGCAATCACTTTTGGTGCAGGACAATTATGGACCTGATTTTAAGAGTATTATCATTTGTCTCAGCACACACAATTCCTACAACAGTTCTTCAAGCATTTGCTTTTATTACCTTGTCACTAAACGGTTTCCTTTTTTTTTTTTAAGTTTATTTTATTATTATTTTTAATATATCTTTATTGATTTCAAAGAGAGGAAGGGAGAGGAAGAGAGAGATAGAAACATCAATGATGAGAGAGTCATTGATCGGCTGCCTCCTGCTCGCCCCCGGCTGGGGATCGAGCCCGCAACCCGGGCCTGTGCCGTGACCGGGAATCGAACCCCTATTGCCTGGATCCTAGGTCGATGCTCAGCTGCTGAGCCACGGCCCGCTGGGCAAAGGGTTTCCTTTTAAGGGGGTTAAATACAAAATGACACACAGCACGAACGGCCCAACCTGATTGCTATACTGCGCCTTTGTGCATTTCTGTTTAAAGCTGGCGGGGGCGAGAGGAGGGATTTGGGGAATGTGGGGGGGGGGTGCGTGTAAATAGGATTAACGTTCAGCCACGGATCAGGCAGTGACCTTTCTGTGCGTGGGAAGCTGGAGGACAGATGCTGTCGTTTGAGAGAGTGCTCTGACCAGAATGGCTTTAAATGCTCTGTGAATATGTGCTTTTACTTTTTTACCCACAGCCTGTACCATTTAGGCTTCTTGGTTGCAAGCAACGGACACAGGCTCTGTATATTTTAAACAAAAAGGGAGTTTGTTGGAAGGATATTTGGGGCTCACAAAATCAGTGGGACACTACAAAACAACCTTGAAGAAAGGAGCAACCAAAGTCTCCTTAAGACCAGGCATCAGAGCTGCCCCATCTCAGGTCCCCTCTCCGGACAGGCTGCTCTGCACAGTGTCTGCACAGCTGTGAAAATGTGACCCCCATACATCCTGCCTTTTCCTCACATGTTCGGGATCCAGATTTCTGGGTGGCAGTAGGTGACAGTTTCCCTTTTCACCAAGACCATACAAATGGAAACTCTCCACAAAGGGAGACTGGGGTGCAGACAGGAAGATTGTAGGAAGTTGAAGACTGTTGAGCTCAAATGTAAGTCAAGTCTACCTCATGCCTCCTAACTTGGTCAGAAGGGACTGGGACACTGCGGCACATCCTTACAGGTTTCTTCCTGAAGGGGACCTCTTCTTCCCTCAGCTCCAGACCTAGCCCCACATTTGCCACATTTCTGGGAGCCGCTGTCCAAGTGTGGACACAGCAGTGAGACTCTGTCTTCTGTTTGCTCACCTATCAAGTGAAGATAACAACATCTATCTCAGTGTTATTGTGAGGATTAAATGGGGTATTTGTAAAGTGTCTGGTACTGTGCCTGGCATTAAGCAATGCTCAGCAGATGTTATGTCATTTTCCTCAATGTGCTGTCTCCCAAAAGACAGTGTGCATGAATGTGTGTACCAGCTGTCACTATTTATTCAGCAAGTATTTATTTAATGCCATTGCCCTCATTTTTCTCAGTTTATCAAGGACTGGTGAAGACCTTGCTCAGGAACGTCACCACTACTAGTTGTACAATGCTGGGTAAGATAGTTAACCTCTCTGAGGCTCAGCATGGTTGTCTGTAAAAGGGAGATGATAGTCATGCCTATGTTGGAGAATTCTTCTGGGCATTAAATGCGATAATCCATGTAGAGCACTTAGCACAGTGCCTAGCAATATTATTATTATAATTATTAATAAGAACCCAAAGAGTTTAAAATTTTTCCTTTTATATCTTCAGCCTCTTCTATTAGAGTAATATATTCTACAAGTTTACTACAGGCTCTTGGTGATACAACTTACTGTGTGAAGACCCAAGTAACCCCCGTGTGCACTCAGAGCTGGAAGGGCATTAGGAGTATTACAGCTCAATCTCTTTGCTGTTCCCTGGAGGAAATGGAGGCTGGTTGGTGGAAGATTTGCTGACTCCCAGCCTGGGGTTCCATCAACCTCATCTCACTGGGTTCATCATCATCAGTAGCAAAAGGCTTTCTCTTTCTACCCCAACTCAAAGCAAAAAAAATCAGATGTTGGTGCGAGGCAGGGTTCAGCAATCCTGGGATTCTGCTGCATGTTTCCCCATTTCTCTGCCCCACTACCTGTGATGGAAGTGGTCGGGCTGTGTTACTAGGTAAGGCCTGTCAGTCTCACCCTAGCTGATCAGTGCCACCTACTTGGGGCAGACTTGGGGCATTTCCACGCACAGGAAATGCACATGGCACTTGGAAGACTTTGGCTTGCTTTTATTTCCTACCCTTCTTTAAGTGGTTACTTAACTTTCTGTCTATTATTCCTTGGAGAACCTCTTTGGCATTATAATTCCCATGTTTTCTCATGAAATTAAATTAGTTTCAAGTTATTTTTCTCATGCTATGGTAGCTTGCATTTTTCTAAGCTGACTCTAGCTTATTTTCTGGCTTTAGATCCAATCCTTTCAGATCTTTGTGTATCTGAGCACAACCTTTGCCTATTTGAAATAAAACTTCTACTAGTGTCAATAACCTAATGCTCATTTTCTATTCCAAGTTATTAATAAAATTTTTATTGAGACCAGAGAGACTAGACCTTCTGCCAAATATCTTGTCTCAATTGGATACTGGGCCATTTATCCATTTCCTTTGTTTAAAATAGTTTAGCCAATATTTAATTTATTTGACAATGTTTATTTTCAAGGTAATTTAAATTTGCTTCAAATAACACTTTATAAATGCTATATCATATGCTTTATTAATGCCCTCCCCCATATAATTCTGTATTATTTCCTAAACAAACTTCATCATTTTGCCAAGAGAAGCAATTGTATTTTATTTGGAGCAATTTGTTTTAATAAATGCTTGATATTGTTTTGCTATTGCTTGGGATTTTAAAATTACTTTTCTTCTAATTAATTGCTTTAACAATTGCATTTGAGGTAAAGTTTTAAAAATTATAGTTTCCATTTTTCTTTTGCTTTTAAAAATATATGAGCCACACAGTTCCCTTTAATCAAGAATTTGCTAATTATTAACATTCATATATTTTCATACCAAATTAAAAAATCATATAATTCTTTAAAAATTGGTGCTTTTATAGAGACTTTGATTTCTTTCCAGTGATATCCTTTTTGGACTTTAGGGACTGAGGATTTTTTGTTATTGTTGCAATTTTTCTAACACCGCAATATACTTCAAATTACCCTTCAGTTTTATTTTAAAGACATTTAAAAAAGACTGAACCTAGTGTATAAGCTTTTAAAAAAAAATGTCACTCATTCTGTGCATGTACTTATTTATATTGTGTATATTTTCTACAATTCCTATGTTCTGATTTACTTAGTCAAAGCTAGGATTTCTCAGGTGGTTCTCATTCATGTGAGACTTACTGTAATTATCAAGTACAGATTTTCTGTGGGCTTATTTTTGTGCTCACTGGCTCAGGATGGTTCTTCATATAACTTGGGGCTTTGATGCCAAGCAATGGGCTGTAAATAGTTTAATGCGTCCATTCATATAACATCATGAACCTCACCACCTAGATAGTCAGTTCCATTTCTCTCTCTCCCTGGGGGAGTAAAATCAGCATCTACTGCAACAATCTCTCCTTATTTTCAACTATATACTATTTTATTGGACTAGAGATTATTTTTTTCAAAATTTATCCAAATCGCCTCTAGATACTTTGCAAAATCACATTCTTTAAATGCCTAAGCATATAGTATTGATATTAAAAAATCTGTTCAATGGGCTATGCTGTCTTCCCGCTCAGTTTTTGTTAATTATTTTAAATTCGGTATTGATCAACTGATACTATATTTATGAGAAACACTGTTCATATTTAATCTGAGATGATTAGGTAACATTTCCAGCTTTACATATTCAGCTTCATAAGTTTCTCACATCTTTTGTATATTAGACTATGGTAACCTGGCGTTTTTCTTTTTCACAGAATTTAAGTTCTTGATTAAGCTTTCTTATGCAGCATTAAATAAATATACACTGCATTTTTAGAATGAAATATGCAGATGATCTAGTCTCATGTCTCTTACTTACATGTGCATGTGAGTTCCCTGCCCTCACCTGACAATTATGTCTAGCATTTTATTAAAATCAAGCTCTCCTCTGAGTTAACTTTTGCTTCCATCAAAAATGTTCAGGCCTCAGTTTTCTAAACTCCTCATTATTTGTTCTCTCTCGAGGAGCTTTCTTTTCCCTGTTTCCTTTTCTTCTTTTTGAAAACAATGTTGTAGTAAAAAAAAAACAACCCATGAAGTTTTTTCAAATACTACCAAGAAGTAACTGTCTGTGGAACAGCCTCTGGGAAGAAAGGAACTGGGGTGAAATATAGGGTAAGCCCATCCCCTGTGCTGCCCATTCCAGCGTCACAAGGCAGCGCTGTGTCTTGGAAGTCAGGAAAGGGCTCTTGGTGGCTGACATCTCGCCGTGATACTGTGCTGACACTTCACACTTTGGGGCGGCTGGGTTTCCTTGACACCCGGTTCTAGTTAAAAGGCACTGATGATCGCCCGGCCAGCATAGCTCGGCGGTTGAGCATCAACCTGTGATCCAGGAGATCGGGGTTCGATTCCCGGTCAGGGCACAGGCCCAGTTTCAGGCTCGACCCCCAGCAGGGGGCGTGCAGGAGGCGGCCGATCAATGACTCTCATCATTGATGTTTCTATCTCTCTGTCTTCCTCTCTTTCTGAAGTCAATTAAAAATATATTTAAAAAAAAAGTCACCAATGATCAACACAGCTCAAAATGCCACCATAGTGTTTATTGTGGTAAAATATATATAACATAAAATTTACCTTTTCAGCCATTTTCAGGTGTACAGTTCAGTGGCTATAAGGACATTCACACTGTTGGGCAGCCCTCACCGCCATCCATCAGGACTCTCTTCATCTTGTAACATGGGAACCCCATGCCTCTTAACAGTAACCCCAGCCCCTCCTTCCCCCAGCTCCTGGCAACCACCGTTCTACTTTCCGTCTCTGTGAATCTGACTACTCGGGGTACCTCATACAAGAGGAATCATGCAATACTTGCCATTTGGGTTCTGACTTATTTTGCTCAGGTATAATTCTTTAAGGTTCATCCATGTTGTAATGTGTCAGAATTATTTTTCCTTTCAAAGGCTGAATAATATGAAAATGTATATACCACTTTTTAAAATCCATTCATCTGTCAATGAACATTTGGGTTGTTTCCACCTTTTGACTATTTTCAATAGTACTCTTGTGGACATTGGTGAGCAAATATCTGTTCAAGTTCTAGCTTTTGGGTATATAGAGAAAAAGAATTGCTAGATCATATGGTAATTCTATGTTCTAAATTTTTTGAGGAACCCATGAATTTGCTTTTACCTGTAAAATGATTATTTCTTCCTGTCATATTCCTTAGTAAACAAAATTTTACTTTCTTGTGACTTCTGAATTAGTTTTTAGTTGCTTTTTGTTGTTGTTTTTGTTTTTGTTTTTAACAGGTACAAAAACCCTGGTTAAATGAAGGACCAGGATTTAGTAATTGTTTAGTAATCCTTGTTTAGTAATTTTTTTTTTAAAGGTACAAAATTAACCTCTAAGAATAACCAGTTACAGTTTCTCTTTCTGTAGTAACAGTTTAACAGACTAAAACAAAATACTTTTTTTTCAAAATCATAATTTTAAAACTGAATTTTTCTCATAATTATGTTTTGGTAATGTTCTAATATTTGAAGTTTTCAAAATATTTTTTGCTATTCATAAAGCTTACTCTAAAAGGAAACAAGAGGTATAATACCTTGATGAGCAATAATTATAGGTGTGTCCTTTAAGTACTCTTCTACTGCTAAAAGTCTGAACTTAAAACAAGTCCATTAAAAGATGTTTATCAGCATTGTCAAAAATTCTTGGATTGATCAAAGGTTGTTTTGTTTTTTAATGAGCCCCCCAAATATATTTTTTTAAAAGGATTTGATTTATTAATAATTTTCTATGAAGGCATCATAAAGACTTTATAGTAAAGTTGCCTTGATTTGTAGCTGAGTAAATTTGTGATATTTGAACAGGGGTCATGAAGTTGGCTTTTTTGCAAAGTTGTTTTTGGGGGAAATAAAAGCCTGTTAACAAGACTATAAACAGAGTTCCAAAGGAAAATGATTGCCTATTGAAGAGAGCCAAAGGATTTCCAAGCATGGAAGAAATAGTAATTTAGAGACAAACTGCCATTTTAGTGTCCTGTAGAGCCTAACAATGCTTATGCCGGAGCTGCACGCCATTCTTACTGATTAATGCTTTAATAGGCTCTTTGCTAGGCAACATTTAGTTAGCATGATTGTTACACATATTTGTATAAGATGGCATTTCTTGAATATCCAGTTTGGGGGACGATAAAGGGAAAAATTACACTTTTCTTGAGTTGTCTCTGGGACTGTGTTCAGGTTACTGCTTTTTGAGTGCTTGAAATGAAAGCTTTCCTCCTGAATTATCAAAGAATTTCTGCTTTATTTTCTGATTATGGTCTATAGTCAGACTTAGCGGGTGACTTAGAGTGGGGTCTGGCTGACGTAACTGTGAGAGAAGGAGGGAAAAGCTGGTTGGATTCCCCTGTAGATCAGGATTTTTGGTTTTGGGAATAGACATTTACCCACATCTGTTTCAAAAGGGAAAATGGAAGCCCACCCTAGAAGTCTAAGGGTCATCAGGAAATAGACAAACATCAGGATATTATATTAAAGCACATCTGTCTCCACTTTGGCATGGAAAGCCTATATTTAGATATTATTTTAAGAGCTGTGTTTAGAAATGCTGATAAAGTGAATTCCGCACTCATTTTTTGGTCAACTGTGTTATTTCTCTTTTTCACAGATGTGCACACTTGGTACCGTAGTCTGAAATATGTTTTACCAAGACCAAAGTTTAAAAAAATAAAAATGTGGAACTCCTCTCTTTTATAGCCTGGCTTATAAACTCCAGAGCAGACTTTGCATAGCTTATGCATCCTTGGTGGAAAGTCTTCTCATCGTTACTTTACCTCGTGTGCGTGCGTGCAAGTGGATTTTACTGTCTTTGCCTAGAGCTTCCTCTGTCCCCGTGCAGAGTGCTGGTCTTCAAAGGTGTAGAGTAGCCCCAGAGGACTGGTGCTTGCTTGAATCCAGTCTGGTAGCAACCTTCTGCAGATCTAATTCTCTGAGCTGTGAATTGTCATAGAGAAAGAATTGTTCGGGCCTGAGGTCTACGTCAGCTGCCCAGGGTTCTGTGTAGAGCTTTGAGCTGGTTGTGGAGCTACCCACGGTGCATCCTGAAGCCAGATTTTGGCACAGTCATGGAGCCATGCAAAGCATCGTTCATTTCACAATCCTAGACTTGAGCAGCCTATTATGGGTTGGGTTTACAGTTATCATGAGACATTTAGTGTAGTGTTTGGTTCTTACAACATAAAATTTATTTGTAGCTTCCCTCTTCCCTTCCTAGTCACTGGTTTGCTCTGCTATTTTGAAAAAGACAAAGAGGTGATCCCCTCCCCCATCATAACTTATTCTTGGAAGCCTGCTGAACTATTTAGGAGCAGCAGGAATTTCTTTATAAGGTTAGAAGGAACGATGAAAGCGGTATGATTGGCTTTGTTGCTGAAAGAAAAAGAAAGTGTTATTTAGTTATTAAGAAAGGGAGGAAGTCTCAGTTTGGTGTTAATGTCTTTAACATCTTTCTATAATCTCCTTTATAAGAAAAGGAGAGAGCAGGCCTCAGGCCCAGAGTCTTAGCAGGCAACTGTTTCAAGTGAGAATTTAATAACATGATTGTGCTTTGATTTCTTTATGGCTTGCTTCTATTTATGGCAAATAGTATAATTTTTAAGATTGCTGTTGTCCTATAGGAAGCACAGAGATTTATATACACCCAGTTCCTCCTGGCCCCAGCCTGGGTGTGGTGATGTCATGTGCTTAAATTCAAGATAGTAACATTCTCATAAAGTCTTCTCTTTTTGAGAAGTGGGAGCAGGTTAAAATAAGACTACTTTTCCCACCAGCCGTATGTTTTTATATGTGGAAAGAGATAAAATGGAAGAAAAAAGGAGCACCAATATTCAGTGTAATTTATATCACTCGTGAGTGGCTGAATATACTGGAAGAAACATATGTCTGTGCGCCAGGGAGAAGCTCTGATCCTGGACCCAGCACAGCTCCAGTCCTTTGTGGACAGGTCCAGAGACCACGGGGGACTTCTGCTGCTTCACAGACTACACATTGGCCGGATTAAAATAGTGATTTTCACATATTTAAAAAAATAATAAAGCATATATTTCTCTTTTTAAAAAAATAAACTTTACTTTAGGATATTTTTAGATTTACAGAAAATTATGAAGATAGTGGAGAGTTCCCATGTACAGCGCAACCACCTTCCCCTATTATTAACATTTTGTGTTAATAGAGTATGTTTGTTACAATTAATGAACTAACATCATTATTATTAACCAAAGTCCATATTTTAGTCAGATTTCCGTTGCTTTGCTCTAATGTCCTTCTTCTGCTCCAAGATCCCATTGAGGACATCACATTATGTTAAGTTTTCATGTCTCCTTAGGCTCCTCTTGACTGTGAGTTTCAGACTTTCCTTGTTTTTGATGATTGTCACAGTTTTCAGGAGCACTGGTCAGCATTTTGTAGAATGTTCCTCACTTAGATGTGTGTGATTTTTTTCAACTTTATTGTGGCATAATTGACAAATAAATAAATTCTTTATATAAATATATATATAAAGAATGTAGTGTATAAAAATGAATTAAATGGGAGCTGTTCTATTTTCTAATTAGGGAGGGGGAGGGTACAGAAATTTGTCCACTAAGGTTTAACTCCATACTCCCCCTACTTCCTATCGTCATCATTTTAGGCAAGTTATTGAATCTCTCGCAGCCTCAGTTTCATCATCTATAAAATGGGCACAATAATAATATTGACTTTATAGAGTGGTTGTGGAGATAAATGTCCAAATCAATGTAAAATGCTTAGAACAGCACCTGGTACAGAGAACCATTGTTTCACGTTGTGATTTTCTTTTATTGGAAGAACCATTTGCCTGATTGATCTCTAAAGTCTCCGAATTCTAGAGTGTAACTCAGGAAACCAAATTTAACTAGAATTATTAAATTAGCATATTTAGTAGTGTTTTTGCTTGCTCACTAACTTTATGTTTTTTTATATTAAAGCATAGGTGACATACAATATTGTATTAGTTTCAGATGTATAACATCGTGATAACACATTTATATACCTTATGATGTGATCACCTTGATGTGTCTAGTAACTGTCTGTCCCCATACAAATTATTAAGATATTATGGACTATATTCCCTGTGTTGCACATTACATCTCCAGGACTATTTATTTATTTATTTATTTATTTATTTATTTCGTGACTATTTATTTTATAATTGGAAGTTTGTATCTCTTACTCACTAACTTTATGTTTTAAGTTCTAGAAAACATTGCTGAAAACTGTGTGCCTATGAGGGTTGTGTTCTTTTTCTCAATGGGATTAGTCTCTGGGAGGTTGAAATAAAAATGTTTAGGAAGTGACACCAAAGAAATAAGTCTAGGCTTTGTTGATTACCCCTAGTTGTTGTGAAAATGTCCAACAACTAGAAGATCACATCCACACAGAGAACCTGCTTTCCTTGATGTGATACATCGTGTTATTTATTCTACCTTGGAAACAACAGTCTAACCCACTGTGCGTACTGCTGAAGTGTCTAATTAACTGAAGTCCTTGATTTCATCAGTACCTCCGGATCCTCGACCCCTGACCTTTTTGGCTCCACAAAGGCTGCAGGTACAGATCTATTTGCCTGTCAAGAAGCTGGTATTGAGTCTCCTCTGCCCCACTCCTACCCCCTGTTCAGTAAACAATACATTCTAATATAAAATAGATGGGATGATAGCTTATCAGGGAAACTGCCAAGCCCCCAGAGTCTGTCTCCTTGGAAAATTACTAAGCCACATTTAATACTATAGACATCAGCTTCTTGAGTCCCAGAATTAGCCTGCCTTTTTGGTATTAGGCAGCACTGCTGGTATGATCTGTGTTAAAGGCAGAAAAGAAATGAGGATTTCTATCCTACTGTCTTAAAATAAACACAGGCAGATCTGCTGGAGAAATTCATCACATTTTAAAGTTCAGAAGGCTGTGAAAATAAGCACAAATAGATCACTGTGAATGCAGAGAGGACATATGCCTTTGGCACAAATTCTTCATTAAATAAGAATTACAGTGGATGCTAAGAAGACTCAAGATGTTATATATACCCTATCTTGAGAAGTTAATTAAAATTTTAAAATAATTCAGTGGAGTGGTTAAGAGTGGCTTTTGAAGCAGGCTGCCTGAGTTGGAATCTCAGCTGCACCATTAATTAGTCATGTGATTCACAACATGCTGCTTCGCTCACTGTGATTTTGCTTCTACATCTGTGTCTAAAGCAATGACCCTCTTATTGCATCTCATGACTTTGTGAGTCAGAGATTTAGGCAGGACTCTGCTCCATGCGGCACTGACTGGGTCACTTGGTGGTTTTCAGCTGGCAGCTGTTCTGGTCTAAATGGTCCAGGAGGAATTCCCTCGTGGGACTCGCTGGAAGGCCGGGCTGAGCTGTGCCCCTTTCCCTCTCTGCATGGGCTTCAAGGCTCTCCAGGTGATGTTCCTGCAGAGTAGCCGGGCTTCTTACAGTGGCAGCCGAGGGCTTTGAAAGTGAGTGTACCGGAGGCGAGAAACGGCAGCTCTTGAGGTGTGGGCCTGGAAACGGTCACTACATTACTTTCCCCACAAACTACTGGCCAAAGCAGTCACATAGCCTGCCCAGATTCGAGGGAGGGGACTTCAACCTCACTGCGCAGTGGGAGGAGTGTCAAAGAATTTGTGGTCCTTTTAAATCAACCACAGGTGGTGCTTATAACAGTTCTAATCTAATAAAGTAATTATAAGGATTAATACTATATATACACACAGGGTGTCCCAAAAGATGTATATACACTTTAATTTCAAAATTTCAATTTTGAAAATAAAATGTATTTTAATAAACACTGTCTTTATTATTACTCAAAGTATGTGTGTACATTTTTTGGGACACACTATATATAAAGTGCTTAACGGTCCCCATCACAGACTAAGTGTTCCGTGTTAGGTGTTACAACATATGTCCACATATACTATTACCACATACAAATATATATATGTATATATAAATTTATTTATAAAATTTCTTTTATTCATACGTATATTAGCATAACACTTCCATGCATGAGATGGAGCGCTTGCCAACAGAAGGGTACAGGAAGGGAGCAACTCAGTCAGGTTTAGGCAGCAACTACACCCCGATATAATTCTCTTTTTTTCTTAAAGTTGAAACTTGAACACACCAAACTAAAAAGTCATTTCAAACAGTAAAGTAATTCTTCATTTTTCACACCTGACATCCAGGTGAGTTTGACTTAACTCCACCATTCAAAATTATCCTAGCAAACAAAGCACGGATCCCCGTGGGTTGCAGCTTGCAGACGGCGTGGCCCGGGAGCAGTGGGTGCTCTGGCCTGCTGGGTCAGGCGTCTGGTCTCTGCTCCTCTCTGGCCCCCCTGAGATCCTGCCTGAGGGCTGGGGCTTCTGTTCCTGTGTATACTCTTGATATTTACTGGACAGTAGACCTTCATTCCCACCAACTGTGTTTGTGATATGATTGCCTTATTTGTTTTATTTTTCCTTTGGGTTGTCAGGTTTTTTTCCTAATTGATTTGTATGAACTCTGTAAATTAAGGAAATTGACCCTTTTCATATACAGGGTGGGGCAAACGTAGGTTTAGAGTTATTCGTATGGAAAATAACACAATAATTAAGAAATAATATAAGAATAAAATCTGTATTTTGCATACTCACAACTGTAAACGTACTTTGCTCCACCCTATATGTTGCAAATATGCTCCTGGTTGGCTGATGTTTGACTTTATGATATATTTTTTTCCAAACAGATGTTTGGATAGATGTGACCACATAAACATTTTACTGTCCTTTAGTGTGACTAAGCTTTATACATGTTGCCTAGAAAGCATTTCTTATTCTAAGATTATAAATAAGTTCATCTATGTTTTGTTTTACTTCTATAATAGGTTTATTTTTTAAAAAAATCACTGATTAATCTTATAGTTTCAGTAAAAAATATCTCTGATTAATTTGGATTTACTTGTTGCAAACACTGGGGAAGACATTTATCTTTTTTGAAATGGTTAGCTGGTTTTCATATTAATTTAAAGATTAATTCACTTCCCCATCTTGATTTGAATATTCTAAACTCCCATTCGAATTGGAGTCTATTTCTGGGTTCACTGTCTTCTTCTTCGATCCTCTCATTTCCTCCTCAGCACCAAACTGGTTTTAATTATTGTAATTCCATAACGCATTTCATTATCTGGGAGGGCTCATCACTCTCCTACCTGTAAACAAGATCAAGTCATAGAATATAATGAAGAAAAGATCTCATTTATAATTTTAATAAAGAAAGAATTTAGGAACAAACTTAACCAAAAAATATGCAGACCTATATAAAGAAAAAATTTAAAATTACACTGAGAACATAAGAGAAAACGTAAAGACATGCCTTGACCTTGGCTATAAAGGCGCAGCAGTGTGAAACCGCCTGTCCCCCTTCAGTAAATCCGTAAATTTAACACAGTGCTAATTAAAATACTCACAAGAGTCTGAGGAAATCATAACAAAATGTTGCCGATGCTGTCCCAGAGGAGCAAGCGTTCAAGAATGGCCGCAAAATCCCCCTGTTTTTATAACCTTATTAATTTTCTCTATTCTCCTCACTTAGGCTTTTAAAGATTCACAGAAGTGGCTCATGCTTGTGGTAAAATGACACAGACATCACTGGAGGTGTAATAATAACACTCACAGCTGGCAGTGATGGGGGGTTCTGGGTGCCAGGCCCTGCTCCGGGTGTTGTTTGGGTGAAATGTTCGTGACCTCATTTCATCCTCATGACAGCCTAGCGGGCCAGCGTTCTCATTTTCCAAGCGGGTAAAGGAGGCTCAGAGAGGTTAAGTAACCAGCCCGAGGTTACTGAAGCGGCAGGCCTGCAGACTCCGGGTTTTTAAGCAGTGTGTACCATTTTGCCTTCCTCTGGGTAAAGAATATAAAAGGAAAAGTCCCTCCCACAACCTAGCCCCAGTTCCCAGACTCTCGGTTGTGTATCTGGCTCATCTATGTAACTATAATCATATAAAATATTCTCATAAAATAGGGCAATTTCATATACACAATGTTCTGCACTTTATCACTAAACACCATATCAAGGGTTTCTCCGTGTCAGCACATAGAGAACCATACATCCTTTTAGCAGTCGCCCAGGATAGAGATGCACCATAATTTATTTAACTAACATCCTTTCTTGATGGGCACGTAGGATGTGACCTCAAATTGCGAGCATGTTTCCTCTTTCTTCAGGCAGCGATTATTAACCCTCATTATTTCATGGTGGAGCGCATTTCAACCTTCTCTCATATTTCACGGAGGCAGGGGCCTGGACAGTCTCAGTTGTCTTGTAAGAAGCCGGCAGCGAGTCTGCTAGACCCGGGCGTCCTTTCCCTCCAGCAGACACTTCGACAACTCGGCCCATGCTTTGAGCTGTGTGTGTTAAATGAATTATTCGAGAGCTGTCCTTTCCTTTCTTGGTTCTCAAACATTATTTCACATCTCTATGTGCATTTTATTTTGCACCTGAAATAGTTCCTCAAAGACATCCTGTGCACTATCTGCAGTTTCTCTTTCAGTGCCGTTTGCTGGTTTCATCTTTGAAGGTTATCATAAATAATTAATCATCGTCACGAACATTTATGAGCGAGCCAGGCCCCATGTTAAAGCTTCACACTCATTATCTCCTTTTACTTCTCATAAAAACCCAGGCTAGAGAAGGTAATATAAGTATCAAAACTCCCCTTTCTCCAGTTTTACACGTAAAGAGAAACTGAGACACAGAGAGGCTAGGAAAGCTGCCTTACAAAAAAAATAAAAAATGTTGCTTTAGATGTGGTACTGGGACTGGAACCCTGTGTGTCTAACTTCTATTAATCCTCACCGAGGAGGTTTTTCCCATTGCTTTTTAGAGAGAGTGGAAGGGAGAGACAGAGACAGAGAGAGAAAGACAGAGACAGAGAGACAGAGAAAGACAGAGAGACAGAGACATCGACGTGCTCGCACATCGATGGGTTGCTTCCCACAGGCATCCTGACCGGGGCCGGGGATCAAACCTGCAACCCAGGCATGCGGCCTTGACCGGGATTGAGCCCAGTACCCTTTGGTGGGCAAGCCACCGCCTAACCACTAAGCCTCGCCGGCCAGGGCCCCGGGTCTACCTTTCAAACCCAGCCTCCTACCTTCTAGCCTTTCTTGCCTCTCCTTGAAGCCGTGGCCACTTTCTCAGCTTTTTGACCACTCACATGTTCACAAGAAGAAATTTCACTTTCTTGATCCTGGTTTTTTCTCACATTACCTTGACTTTGAAGCAAGCGTTTCTCATTTGGTCATCTGTTTGTTTTTTTGGCTTCAGCTTCCATCCTTTCCCTCTTTCTCTGCTCATTTCATTAGCCATCCCCACAGCTGGGAGCATTTATTTGTTTTTTAAGAAGACTTTGGCTTTCGGCCTCCCTTTGAGCCGTCTCTGTATCATTTTTTCAGCAGGGCCTGCCATTCTCTTATCCTTTCCCAAGCCAGGGGGCCTTTCACCAACTCGATCGTTCCTCTTACATATTTATTTCTTCTTGTTTGAAGATGACTTGATCGCCTGCCATGTACCTCTGTAAAATATCCCTCATTCTGATAGATTATTTTCAGTTATTTCCTTATCATTAATAAAGAGGCTTTATTCCTTTCATAGCTCTCAAGCTTCCTTGGCCCAGCGCCGTTTTGCGGGACCGTGAGCACGTGTGCTAAATAAGCAACCTTTAAGCTCTCTCTCCTTATTGGGGGAGTCTAAATGGTTGGCGTTGGGGTGACTTTGATTTACTTCCAATGTCATCACCTTTCGCAGAATCTCATTTGAAATCCCTTCTTGGGGCTGCCGCTTTGTATTGTACGTAGGAAGTGAGAGCTGGTGCTGTTCCACTGTCCCCCAGCTCCTCCTGGCCACGCACAGTCCCACAGAGCTCGGTCTAAAAGCTTCGGGCGTGTGTTTGGAAGGAAGGAAGGAAGGAAGGAAGGAAGGAAGGAAGGAAGGAAGGAAGGAAGGAAGGAAGGAAGGAAGGAGGGAGGGAGGGAGGGAGGGAGGGAGGGAGGGAGGGAGGGAGGGAGGGAGGGAGGAAGGAGGAAGGAAAAGAGGAAGGGAGGGAGGGAGAGAGGAAGGAAAGGAGGAAGGAAAGGAGGAAGGAAGAGGGGGCAGGGAGGAAGGAAAGGAGGAAGGAAGGAAAGGAGGGAGGGAGGGAGGGAAGGAAGGAAGAAGGAAGGAAGGAAGCGAGCTGCCCTCCAGTCTCATCTCTTTCTGTTTGACTAGAATGACAGTCTCCCCCAGGCCTCTCACTGACCATACAATTTCTCATTCACATGCAGCCCTGCCTTCTCACCCTAACGTTTATGTTGCCGGGCAGCCATGTGATATCCTGGAAAAGATCAAAGCTTTGGAGCGAGGCAGAAGCCGTCTTGAGTCTGGCTCTGCCATTCCCTGTCCTAGGTGAGCCTGAACAAACCACTGAAAGCCTTCCTGCCCATTTTTTCATCTTAGGGGTAAGCGAGTTTACCCTGTGGTGGCTGTAAGGCAGGGAGGAGATGAAGAACTGCACAGCCGCCTGCCTGGAGAGAGCAGGTGCTCTGCAAATGGGAGCTGCCCTCATTAGCGTCATCACGAAGGTTTATTACCAATGGCCTCTGGACTGGGACCCCGCAGCTGAAACTGAGTTAGCTGGACTCTTCTATTTGTTCCTTTAGGTTGTTCTTTGCATTTTCTTTGCCTCCCTCACCCCTCACCCCCTTTCATTCTTTGCATGTTACCTCTTACCCATTAGGTTTTACTTTACTTCTTTCTTTCCATCTACTACGATCACGTAATTTTTTTCTGCACTGTTCCTCTCTTACTTTTCCCTGTTGCTCTCTTTATTTCCTTCTCTATTTCTCCCTTTGTGGACATTTTCTTTTCACTTCGTGGGAGTCACAATAATGTGCTCTTAATAAACAAGTAACCAGATTAAAAGAAATTTGCCAAAATGCTCAAACAATTGAGTGAGCAAAGAGCCCATGAATACCTGCTTTGAGGAGCAATGAAGATATGTATGAAAATGACCTGACAGGAAGGGAAGGGAAGCCAGCTGGTGGTGCGATTCTAAGAGGATTGTAAGAGAATGGTTAAGCCGCGTTGTTTCCTGTTGGAAAAAAGGCCCCGAGTAGAAAGTGGTGAATAGTTAGCCTAAGAAAGTGTTTCTCAAATGTGGTCCATGGAGCCACAGGACAGAAAAAGTAAGCCTGGAGGTTCTTATTTCTGGACCCTACCGCAGAGCTACTAGTCAGGACTGGATAGGTTCTGTTGTGGTAACAAACAACCCCAGATAGTCCTGGCTTAATGCAACTAGAGTTTACTCCTAGCTCACCCAAATTCAGAGGCACGTCTGGCAGCCCTCCAGAGCACCTGCCTCCATTCAGTGACGCCTGGTCTAGGTTGCAGTCATGCCCCCCCCCCCCCATCTCACATGAGGACTCTGCCTTCTCCTCTATCGATGTGGCTACAAGAAGAGAGTTGAGGTTTGAGTAAGGTAAGGAGGGAGGTGCAATCAGACAGAAGGTGTCCGGGCTCAATGACAAGCACTTGTTTTATTAGAGAGACACAACTGTAGCTTGTCAATTAGCCTATTGAGCAAGCTATGGGCAGAGGGCGCAGAGGACCAGGATGGGTGCCACCAGTGGGTGGTCAGACTAGCCCTCATGAACGGAGAGTCTCATATAGCTCATATTTTAGTGTATCATGAATATTAATGGTACTTGGTCTTTCCAGCCTCTTTTTATCTTTTTTACCTCACATCCTATCTTTTATCTTTTTCTAGAAAGCATAAGTAAGGCATATTAAACACTCATTATGCTCTACTTATGTTTTCTATTCCTAAATATGTCATCCAGATTACTAATTTACATACATATGTGCTTAATACATCTTACCAGTTTCATGCCTCCCGTTTGTTTCCCTGTCTTGAATAGTCTCAAACAATACACCAAACACACATTATAAACATTTAAGTAACAGAAAACCTTTACTGAGTCCTTATGATGGGCCATCAGCATGTTACAGGTATTAACTAAGTTGGCCCTCCCAACAGCTGTGTAAGGATGTAGTTATCAATGGACTTAATTATAAATTGATTCAGAAGAAACCAAGATGATTTTGGGACCTGGAGGTGAGGTGCTGTATATCAAAAACTTAAAGCATGTGGAACTGATCTGAGACCAGGTGGAGGGTAGGAGGTGGGCTGGGCCTCTAGGAGGGTGTTGGCAGAGCCCGTGAAGCCTGGAGGAAGCTGCTGGTGAGGGCAGAAAGGGAATTAAGGAAAATGCTACTGAAGCTGGGAGGAAGGGGGGATCCTTGTTACATAGTGGTGGGAGGTTTGGTAGCCCTGTTGCCAGCAGGTGTGGAAAATAGGAAATGCACCTAATGAGTGCTCTAGCAAGGAGATTTTCAGGAAGAATATGAGAAGTGCTGCCTGGTTTCGTCTCACAGTCTATAGAAAAAAAAAAAAAATGAGATGAGAGAGAAGAGCTAAAGAATGAACCAGTAAATGTAAAGGAGCCAGGACTTGCTGGATTTGAAAATAAAGCTATTTTTCTTCTAGCTTCTCCAGATGGCATACAATTCTCAAATCAAGAAAGGGCCGCAAGCCGAAGATCAACTCCAGATGGGACCCTCAGATCCTTTGTTAAGACTTGGGGGAGATCTAAGGCAGTGCCTAGTAGAACTTTCAGGTAGACTAAAGGTCCTCTATGCATCTGAAGGGTGGCTCTTAAATGCTCCTCAGTAAAAATCAAGGCTTCTCAGTATCTTAAAGATGTTTTTGGGTTTTTTTCCCCACTGTGGTCTCACAGGGAGCCCAAGTAGAGAAAGATTCATCTCAAAGACATTTGCATTTGTGGCTTTTGTCTAATGGAATGACCTCAGTATGATTTACACGAAACCCCCAAAGTTTCTAAGAGAATTGTTCTAGTGGAATCACCACCAGCTTGGCCTAAAAAGTCGGATACAGTACAAAATAAAACCCCCAATGCCTGCTGCTGTAATGGGGGTCTTTGGGAGAGTGAGTGTACTTTGCATGTGGGAGGAATGTAAGTAATTTGTGACCAGAGGGCAGATCCTTGCAGTTTTAAAACACGACTCCACAGTTCTTTGACACACTCCCCACTGCGAGGTGTGCATGGCCTTGTGCCTCTCCTTTTGAGCCTGTGCACTATGGCTGCTGGATCAATAGAATATGGCATGTGCCGATCAGTGGGCACAAGCCTTAAGAAACTGACAGCCTTTACTTTCTGTCCCTAGGGGGCATTTGCTCTTGGAATCCAGTCATCACAGTTTGAGGAAACCCCAGAAACCTATGGAAAGTCACACACTAAGGAACTGAATCCTAGGCCCATAGTCCTGGCTGAGCTCCCAGGCAACAGTCGCTGCTAACTTGCCGTTTTATAAATGGATCCTCCAACCCCACACTGGGCCACCCTAGCTAAGGCCCTGGGCAGCATATTCCAGCTGTTGCTGCCACGTCCTGCTCAACTAGCAGATTTGAAAGCGAAAAGTTATTGTTGTCTTAAACCGCTAAATTTGCAGTGATTTGTTACATAGGAATAGATAACTGGAACGTCCCATTTTATAGATGAGAAAATTGAGAAACAGGGAGATTAAATCACATGCCCAAGGCCATGTAACTAACAAGTGACAAACCCATGTGCACATGCCAATGCCGCCTTCACCAAGTGCTCTTCCAAGTGTTACTTGCTTTCCTTTGGAGACTGCCTGTGGGGAAGCATGCACTTCTGCGTGTCTACATTGACATTCTGGTTTGTGTATCTCTGGGAGCCTGGGCTCTGGACCCAGTCCCAGTGCTGATAAAATCCAGCTTTTGAGCGTGCAAGGCTGAGGGCCAGCCCCTGGAGCTGGTGGATCAGCACATCAGCACATGCAAAAGCTGCACAGGGAGGCTGGCAGCCAGAGACCTCTCTGTCCTGCAGGCTGGCACAGTCCTCAGATACCAAACCCTCACTTCTACAACGTGCATTCATGGGTCTCCTTTTTGTTTCCTGGGCTCTGTAATTCCTGCTAGTTTTTCTTTCTTTCTTGCACTTGCTGGTTTCTTATTAGTCTGCCTGTTTCACTCTCTGACCCCTCAATTCTCACCCCTAAATCCTAAATTCATCTTTATTTTTCTAATTTCCTTCTGGAAGTGTCTTCTTCTCCGGCTTCTCCTTTTACAGCCTCTGGAGCCTTCGCTAAATTCATCCTGGCAGATGTTACTGGCTCAGTTGTTCATTCATGTTAACTGGCCCAGCTGTGTAGGCCTCTTCTCATTTTGATATGAATTGGACCATTTGCACAAATATGCTTTAGTTTTGTCATTATGAAGATTGTATAAAATTCTACTTTTAAAAACTAAGGACTTATTCTCATAAAATACCTAAATACATTTTTCTGCACATTTCCCTGTCGTTTGGATTTATCTATTAATCTATTGACCACTTATCCATCCATCCGTCTGTCCGTCCGTCCGTCCGTCCATTCATCTTCATTCATTCTTCAGTCCCGAAGCATGCCCTTCCCATCTCTAATTGAAAAGCATATCATAAGAACTTCATCGCACCCATCTTGCTAGAATTCTTTCTCACATATGTTCCCCATGTATACATTTCAAATGTTGCTACTTTTTCTGCAACTGCTAAAACATCAGGATGCCTTTTGACCCGAGCACAAACTGCTTGCCTTCATTGTCATTTTTGAAGAGCCGAAACTGTAGCCTTGGCCTGCTACACAGAACTGCCGCAGAATGACTTCTGTAGACTAGTCGTCTCCTCGGAAATAAGCTTTAAGTAATCTAGTTATGTGGACGGTTTGAAGCTCTCCTGTTTCCTGGCATTTAATCCCGATTCCATTAATAACCGCAGTCTCTGCCTCACTATCTCTTGCTGGGGAGGGGCTCTCATCGCTGCTGAGTGAACCCACCCCACAGGCCTCCCCGAAAGGCTCCCCGCTGTCCTCCCTTATCTTCCAGCGGAGCCCTAACGGGAGGCAGAGCTGCAGGCCGACCTGTTGGGCTTGGCCCCTCGTCCTGGGCCGCCCGCCCTCCTTCGTTCCTTCCCTCCCTCACCCTACCTCCGTTGCCAACTTTATGGGTCTCCCCCCTTCAGAGTCCCCGCCTGCCGCTGGCTGTGGCAGCTTCCTGGCCCCTCGGGGAGCTGGGGGAAAGGCAGTGCTTAGTCCGTCTAACCTTTCACAGCCCTGCTCTCCTGCCGTCTCCCAGGCTCCTGCTTTCCCACCCCCGTGTTCGCATCTCGTGTTCACAGCGCACTTACGCTATCACTCTGCCTCTCTGTCAGCTGGTGCCCACTGCTGCTTTGAGACTTATATTAGCATATCTGCTGCAAATGATTTTCCACTCCCCGCCGTTACCAAAATAGGAGGCCAGCGCATGCTTCCTGACTTCCTTCTGTATGTGACAATCCATATAATAAACTTATCCCATATGCAAATATCCATGTCTAATTCTTTCCAGTGCAGTGGCCTATTTGGGATCACTCAAAACTATTAGTGCTCTATTCCCTTGGCTTTGAGAGGAAAGCAATCAATGTATTTATTAAGTACAACTAATTTTTATCACTTTCTCTGTCTTTCAGTCATTAAAGTATTTTTAATTTAAAGTTTACTTTTCAATTGCAGTTTATATACAATATTATTTTGAATTAGTTTCGGGTGTACAGCATAGTGGTTAGACAATCACATACTTTAGAAGGTGTCTCTCCCCCCCCCCGCCCCCTGATATTCCAGTACCCACCTGGCACCATACATAGTTATTACAATATTATTGCCTATGTTCCCTATGCTGTACTTCACATCCCCGTGACAATTTTGTAACTACCAATCTGTACTTCTCAACCCTTCACCTTTTTACCCAGCCCCCCAACACCCCTCCCCTTTGTCAATCATCAGTTCATTAAAGTATTTCTTAAAAAATAGAAAATTTTGAAATAACCATATAAGACTAACTATGTCCAAACTATTTGAACAGAAAGTCTCTTTGCATAAACACCTTTTGATTCTGAATGATGATTGGAGTAAGGAGGGTGAATGACTTTTATAGATCTTAACTTGTGGAAGATAATATTTTACTTTTGTACTCATGGGAGAAATTTAAGGGTAAATAGAGAATATTTTCTGTTTGTTTTCCCCCCAGCGAATGCTATGCAGCTCCTTTTGTTCATAATGTAATGTAATTTCATATAGACTAACCTACCAATGCACTGGCCACTTTCTTGGGAAGGAGGTATAAAATTCTTTCCCAAAAGAAGGGGAACTTTGCCATAAGTGCTACATATTACCAGTTAAATACACTGCTGAGAAAGAGCCACACAGGCAGTAATTCATCCTATCTGATCCCAGGAGACTGGGCATATGCCTAGGTGTGAAATTGGGAGCCCAGCAAGCACTTATTTCCTGGAAGTGGAGAGGCAGCTTCAGTGGGCTGTGTTGACAACAAAGCTGGAATCAATAGGCTGTTTTATTAATTTATTGTAGGGTGAGTTGCTTTTGCCTCTGGGCATTCCTGTGTTCAACTGGGGTTTGTGCCAAAAAAACCAGAACTCCCTTAATCTCTTCTTTCCTCATTAAACTCACAGCTTTGGTTAGTCACAGATCTTGCAGATCTGGGCTGTGCTCTCTGCTCCTCAGTTCTGTCTCAGCACCATATGGCTTTTGACAAAGTCAGGCCACAGCTCCAACCTAAACAGTTTGACGTTATCAGAAGCCCCGCCCACTGAGGAAGTCGCCCTCCCCCGGTCCTGCAGGTCCTGCAGCTGGGAGCCTGAGGGATGGGGAACCTGTGAAAGAGGGAAAGGAATTAGGTGGGGGGTGGGGGTGAGAGGATCCACATAGACAAGATGTAGCTGATTCTGAGCAATAGTTTCCAAGTCCAAGGAAAACACTTCGCTCACATTCATTTCTTTCTAAGGAGAAGGAACTTTCACCTGGATTTAAAAGAAACGAGTATCCAAAGTCTGGCTTCAATTAGCATGTTTTAGAATATACAGGAGTGTTTTCCATATTGTTTCCATAGCTTACATTTGATGTTTAGGACGGAGCTGTGTTATATAAGTGGGGACGTGGGAATGTGAGTGTTGGGGTGCTGGGGCTGGGGTGGGGGCGGAGGCAGCCCGCCTGCATAGGGTTCTATGTTCCAGACCTCACCCAACTAGATGCTGATTTTGGCTTGCCACCTCCTTCCGGGCAAGCTTGATGAACATTGACATTAGGGGAAAGGGAGAGAGGGGCGAAATGGAGCCAAGTATCTCCCGCCCCCACATCGATTCATTTAACTCTGTAAGACCTAGAGAACCAGCCTCAAGCTTCAAACCTTCCCACTAAGATCCACCACAAATTGTGAATCCTGGGCCGAGGTGAACCTAATGACTGCTAGAAACCAAGACGGCCAGATGTATCTTTTCCTGGTCTTGTCGTGAAGAGAAAAATGACCCATCCATCTAGGGTATGATCACTTGGCCTGAAGTAAATAAGAAGCTCACGAAAGTCAGCACCAGAGAAAAGCAATTTTATTTTTTATGTTCACGGATGAATTTGAAGTTGAGAAAAGAAAACCTGCCATAAGAATTATTTTCAGTGAAGTTGTGATAATTAACTAAGCTACTTTCCTTGCAAGCCCAGGACTGGAACTGAATTTAATGCTGCTCTTTGAAAAGGTGTGGAAACTGATAAGCAAAAGACTTGGCTTTCACAAAGTTACCTTTAAAAGCTCTAGCCTCAAACAGCACCCAGGCCATGCCCTCTCCTTGCTTAGAAACCTGCTGTGGCTCACTTTTCTCCTGGACCGAAATGGCTGACAATATCTAGATCTAACCCACTTTTCTAACTGGATTTCCCACTTTTAACTCTTTCCCCCCCCTCCAAGTTCCTGATATGTAAGCCACATTGGTTTATGCACACTTACTCCGAGGTACTAGGAGTTCTTCAGACACTGGATTCTGCTCATGTTGTGCCCCTACAGTTGGAACATCCCACCTCCTACCTCAAACGTGTGCAAGCTTCCCTTCCCTTCCCTTCCCTTCCCTTCCCTTCCCTTCCCTTCCCTTCCCTTCCCTTCCCTTCCCTTCCCTTCCCTTCCCTTCCCTTCCCTTCCCTTCCCTTCCCTTCCCTTCCCTCCCCTTCCCTCCCCTCCCCTCCCCTCCCCTCCCCTCCCCTCCCCTCCCCTCCCCTCCCCTCCCCTCCCCTCCCCTCCCCTCCCCGAATCAGGTCGTGACTTCCACAGAGTTTTCCCCACGTTGGCCAGAGCCTAGCACGGACGGTAAGAGAACAGACTGGGGCTAGCCAGGCCCGGGGGGGCAAGTCCTTTCTCCCTCACTATGTGCCCCGGGCAAGGTACTCAACCTCTCTCCTACCTTCTCTTTCTTTACCTCTGAAAAAGACAATACATTTAGAACCAACAAATAGGGTTAATAAAACTGGGATACACTCAACAAGTATCATGTCATGAATTTAAATTCTAGGAATCAAAAGGAACTTCCCATCATCAGAGGAGCTAGACATTTATCATTTTAGCCTATGCCAGAGCAAGAATATGAGGCCTCTTAAAATAATTCTGCAGCAATTCCATTTAGCTCTATGCACTTGTTTGCACATGGGCTTAACCATTCACTGCGTAGCCCATGTTTGCCAAGTGCAGAGCTAGGCACCAGGGGTGAGCAATGGGTGGCACATGCAAGGCTATTCTTCCGTGGGGTTTATAGCTGAACGAGGAGTCCAGGCAGCGAATAAAGTCCCAAATGTTGTGCAAGAGAAGCGCAGGGTGTTTGAGGATAACAAAAGGGGGTGCCGACTGTCTTGGGTTCAGGTTATGGAAACAGCCTCCTCGTGGATCTCGAGTTTCTTCCCCTTCTCTGTTCCGCTTCCTCTTCCTCCCGCGCCTCGTTATTTATTTGTTACTATTATTATTTTAAAGCTACACTGAAGCCAGAGCGATCCTTCCCAAGACAAATCTGCGGAAACGCTTCCCTCCTGCAGATGTTCCCATGGTTCCCTAACGCGTGTGCAAAGCTGTGTCTGAACAAGACGCGGCACAGGAGCTTCTTCGCGTCTCTCCACAGGCCACCTGTGCCCGCTTTGCCTCCCGCAGCCCGGCTGGCCCAGAGCAGTCGCTCGCCCTCGGGGGCCCGGAGGTGTAGCTGTCCTGGCTCCGCTGTAAGTTCTAAATTTCCTTGAAATCTCTTGAAAAGTCATGCACATTTTACAGCGCACTTCACTGTGCCATCTGAGTTTATTTTAACAGGAAAATTTAATAGGTGTGAGTTTGTCATACCTGCTGTTGAGTGAATGTGCTTCTCAGGCCAGAAGTGCCCTCGGCGTAGCCTCTCCCAGGGCTCTGGCTGTGGGGAAGGGAGACTTGACCCGACGGGGCGCACGCTGCAGCCCGAAGCAGGGGCCAGCTGGTGCGCCAGCCCCTGCGGCCTTCCCTGCCTCGCCCGCCCGGCCCGTTACCCCCAAGCCGCCTGCCTGGCTTGGCGGCTTCTCCCTGCCTCGCTCCTCTCCAGGGCCGGCTGCGTGACTGCTGTCCCCGACGCCCTGCCTCTCCTTTTTGGCAGGACAGGTTCCAGCTTACCCCAGCGCCCCAGGCTCCCAGGGCGCTGAAGCTTCTCCAGCATCTTCGGGCGGAGTTCGCCGCTTCCTTCCTTAGCCCCGTGGTGCCTTCTTCGGGTCTACAGATGACACGTAGCACGCCACTCTCAGGATTGCTCACTGGCCCTCCTCTGGCCACTGGGCAACCTCTGGGGGCCGGGGGGGGGGGGATCCGTGTCCCCACCTTCCAGCCAGGAGTAATGGTAAGGGCCGGCATTGACTGAGGCCTTAGTTCCCAGACACCGCCTTATGTCAGTTTCCAAGTAAATTAAATAAATGTAAAATTTAATCATCACGGAAATCCTCTAATGTCTTATCTCCACTTTATACATGAGGAAACTGAGGCACAGAAGGAAATGTAATTTGTACAAGGTCACATAGTAAGAGCTGAGGCTTTGAACCCAGGCAGCCTGACTTCAGGGGTCATACTCTTAACTATATATGTATATGTGTGTGTGTATATATATATACACTTTATTCATAAAGTAATTATTTTATGAATGAATGAGGCTAAGTTACATAATTTGTAATTCACTCTAGAAATATGTATGTTCTTCCCACCTCAAAATAGAGTTTGAAGCTTAATGGTAAGGAAGGCGTGCCTGCAGGTAGCCTCCTCGCCTGTTAGGTCTGCGTCATCCACTCCTGGGGAATCCGCTCCATCCAGTGATGTCTGCTGCACAGAAAAGGCTTTGACAGGAACGTGGGGTGGGCTGCTCTGGACCTGCAGGGCTCTGTGGGCACCAGCCTGAGCTAATTTCCACGGCCTCAGAGGACCTCCGGGGGCCATGGGAAGGCATGTTCTCCAAAGAGTCTGAAAGAGCCTCTGAAGGAATCTGCTAATCTCATGGTTCTCCCAGGAACCTGGGCTGGCCCTTGCTTTAAACTTGGCCCACAGAACCTTTGACAACAGAACTCTGCCTTCTACTGTAACTCACCTTGACCCACAAACATCCACAGGCCCAAGATGAATGGTCACAGGCAGGCTGGTTCTGCCTGGAGTCCCCTCCCATGACTATGCTGGGCAGCCCCTGGGGGACTGTATGACAGGACAGTGTCTACTGGATCCAACATCCACCCACTTTGAAAAATAGCACAATGTTACATCAATTAAGCAATATCAAGAGCTCATTCTTGCTATCTGTAATTATAGCTCCTGATGTTAGAGCAAAAAAGTGATGTAGGCTACCAAAGAGCATTGATATTTGACTCAGGGATATATGACTTTGATTTCTTTAAAAAAGGATACTCTGAATCACTGGTGGTAAAAAGGGTAAATTGGTTTATGTTCTGGAAAGCATATTGAAAATATGTATCACTTGATATAGCCTTAGATCCAGCAATTCCATTTTGAGAATTTATCTTAATTAAATAACAAGTATGTGAACATTTATATTCAAGGATGGTCAATAAAGTATTATTTATACAAGCAACTCAAGGTTCAACAACAAAGAATTTGGTTGAATTAATTATGGTTTTAACCATATAAGATAAACTATACAACTACTAAAATAACTGCAAAAGTGAATATTATAGACATGCAAAGATATTCACAATATATTAGATTTATAAAAGCAATAGGTATAGTATAATCTATTTTTCTTAAAGTTCTGGACAAGCATACACTAAATGGAATTATAAATGTTTTAAATTTTCTTTCAGTTTTCCTGTATTTTCCAGTTTTCTACAATAGCCAAGTACAATTCTTTCGTTAAAATATCTTAAATTTCAAAACTAAAAGTAAAAAGCAAACACAGAGTAAACATCAGTAGGTCTGTCCTGCACTCTCGGTGATCAATTGCCTCCACTTTGCTTGCTCTGCTGTTGCTGGTACACTGGAGTGTCTGTCATTAGCAGCGTGGGCTGGAAGGCCTTCGTGGGATGGTGAACAGGCACTTGTTCTGCTCTCTAGGATGTGAAATGAGGCGTTGCAAGCCTGTAGGAACTCCTCAAAGCCTTGCTTACAGAGCCTTGGAACCTTGCCACACGCAGCTGCATCAGGCAGCTCTCCTTTTTGAATATTTATAATTTTATTTAATCTTGAAAAACAAATCATTATTTTTCTAAAACTGCCCAGCATGGGTCCATATTGGTTTAAAGCAGTGATTTTCAACCTTTTCATCTCATGGCACACATAAACTAATTACTAAAATTCTGCTGAACACCAAAAAATATATTTTTTGCCAATCTGACAAAAAAAAAATAGGTATAGTTTTGATTCATTCACACAGGACAGCTATTGTGTTTCGCTGTTGACAATCTAAGGGAAAAGAGGTCAGTGCCCCTGACTAAGTAGATATTGCATGTTTAAAAAATTTTTGCAGCCCAGCTGGCATGGCTCAGCGGTTGAACATTGACCTAGGATCCAGGAGATCAGGGTTCGATTCCCGGTCAGGGCACATGCCCAGGTTTCGGGCTTGATCCCCAGCAGGGGGTGTGCAGGAGGCAGTTGATCAATGACTCTCTCTCACCATTGATGTGTCTATCTCCCTCTCCCTTCCTCTCTCTGAAATCAATATTAAAAAAAAAAAATTCTTGCAGCATGCCAGTGTACCTCTTGCACCAGTTGAAAATCGCCAGTTTAAAGAATCGAACATGCCTATTTTGGTATCATTAGTTACAAAAGGAATTCTCAAATCGACATTGTGAATCTAGTAGAGGGAAATAATGTGGCAAGTATGTGGTAAGCCAGGCAAAGGTTTCTTTCCAATCAGCAAAGATTTTCCGAGCACTGGTCTTGAGCCAGACACTGTGCTGGGTCTTATAGAGAGAATACATTGTAACTGTCACCTTACTCGGAGAGGAGGGAAGGGGGAATTTACTACTGCGCTTAAGGGCTTCTGAAAAATAATAAATACACTGAGATTAGATAAAGGCGACCTTAGGCTTTGGCCATGGTAAAACCGGAGGTAGTCTGTCTCTAGGTCATATGGTTTCAGGAAAAGTTACCCAACTTCTCTAAACCTCAAAACTATGACAATCATGTCATTTCTACAAGTTGTGGAGTTTCTGAGACCAAATGAGGCAATGCATGCAAATTATACTTTCAATGGCATTTGGTATCTGTTCAACAAATATTAGCTATAATTAACACCATATTATTCGAATGTTATGCGTATGGGCCACAAGTTTTCCCGTGAGAGCTCTGCATCAATGAAACGACAAATCGCATGTGAGAGACTCCCCAGCTGATAGTTCTCAGCACAAACGCACCTCTTTCTGGTGCTGTTTGTTCCCTCTTCTGCCACCAAGTTTTCACTGGAGCCCATGAGAGCTTCCCTCACAAACGGGCAAAGGCAATGGCATGGCTTTACTGAAATCCCAGAAAAGTTACTTAGACTTATCCAGTCATGTTTGAGGAGGGAAGGAATGGACATGACCCCCTGGAGTGGAACATAAAGAGCTACCACCGAGCGCTGGAGGACCGTATGATTTTGAAAATGTACTTCCTTGTCATTCTTCTTCTTAAGCCGACCACAGCACGAGTCATGAATGGAAACGGCTGATGAATGAAAATATTCCCTGAAGGACATTTGGTTTCCAGCTCACATGAAACTTTTAAGAGCTATGCATTTATTATTTAAGAAGGATGGTGAATGGAGGGCCCTTTGTTGTTATGACAGGTGTCATGAACAACATGGTGACACTGAGGGGCTTCAAAATCACCTAAGGCGGTCGGTCACCCACCATGAGTCAATTCCTTTGAGTTTCGTTCAGGAAATAGAATTAAACAATTTTGGCTGCACTGTCTTGTTTCCACCTGAGAAGCATTTGTGCATTCGGACAAATGGAGAAATACAGGCAATCCTTTAGCAAGCTAGCCACTGGAAAGTGCACCTCATGGGTGAGGGATGTGCTGTCCAAGGTTTGTTGAGCATCCAGGTGGGGTTTTGACAGAAGTTAAAGGTAAGAAAATAGCCTCGTGGTCAGCATTTCAGCCTCAGCCTGAAGATTGACTGCCATGAAATAAGAGGGTATCTGTGACCCTACTCCCCTCACAAGCCCAAATGCAGAATATCTCTGTCCAGAGCATCTTGTACCCCATAGGAACGCATCTGCCTCACTCGCACACTTCACGTAGCAATGTCCAGAAGAAAGAATATGAAAATGTTGTCCCTAAGGCATATCATAGTTCATGAAGTTAAACATTAACTCCTTCAATTAAGTTAAAGAACTCTAAAATTTTAGCCAAAGAACCAAGTTAGGGAAGCTCAGTCAAGCAGTATTTCACCCCAGTGCAAAGTGCTGGCTTTGTGTCCGGAATCTCCCTTACAGATCTTACTGGCTGTCACTTAAAAGGGATGGTGCGAGTGATCTTCCCTCAGCCTGACCAGCTTCCCTGTCATCTCAGCAATTGGATATGGGATGAATGCAGGGACCAGTTGCCACAGCAACAGCATCTTCCAGCAAAGGTGATGAGAGAAATCATTTCTCTCTGAATGCTAATAGGTTGTCACTTTCATCTTAAACCCACTGTCTCCCACTGTTTTCCTGATTGCCATGAAGCCAGAGAGATTATTTGCAGATTAAGGGCTGCTACTTGATCTGATCATCTAGGTCCTAATTTATGCTGTATCTTTCATGAGAAGAAAAAAACAAAACACAGCAATTTGAACAAAATGTTAAGGGTTATGTTTTCAGAAATTTAAGGTGTGACTTTTACTCGAGGGAAGTATGACTTTTCTGCAGTACCTAGAAAGCGATCCAGCCACTGTCTGTGGATGACCTGCCCTGCAGAGCCTGGCCCCGGTTGCCTGTGCTGAGTCTGTGGGGACCAATGTCAGAATGGGCCCTCTTACTAAAATGTAGGGCGAGGTTGTGAAGGAGACCATTCAAAGACAGAATCTGCACGTGAGGCTGTATTTTTAAACCCTGGAAGTCACTTGCAACAGGAGTTTAGTTTATCTCATCATTGGCTCCAAAACACAAGGTTAAAGACTTTACCCACTCACAGAAGTAAAGGATTATGCAAGTTTCTCTCACTTCATGACTTGTTGAGAAATAGTTATTGTGTGATGGGGTAAGGAGTTAATTGCAGCCTGGGTCCCTCTTTCATTCCTTAGAGCAGGGGTGGGGAACGTCCGGGCCGTGAAATCATTCGGTCTGGCCCTGCCAAGGCAACCACAGGCAGCGCTGGAAATTCAATAAATTCAATTAAATGTATGACCAAATATAGCAGGCTAATTTTTAAGTAGATAATTTTATACGGCCCGCGAATGATGTCATAAATATCCAAAAGGCCCTTGGCAGAAAAAAGTCCCCCACCCCTGCTGTAGGGAGGAGAAATTATTGTTGGAGGGGCATGAGATCAGTCATACACAACATCCATTTTTTTATTTTATTTTTTTGATTAATGAAGGTCGAACTGTAGGTCTTTCACAAAAATCTCAGTTTCCATATGGGTAAAATCAGGAAAACAACAGTCTTATATTAAAGGGTGTTGATGAATTTGGATGAGCTAATGCATGGGAATTGCTTAGCACAGTACCTGGCATGTGATGGCTGTAAAGAAAAAAAAAAAATGTTATACATTACCATTACTATTTTCTTGACATGAAATATCTCTGATGGCCTTAGGCTTTGAATAAAAAGACTGTCTAAAGTGCAGAGTTATGAAGAGGCGTTTAGCAGTATCTATCCCAAAAATCAGGTTCTACCAGACAACAGCAGTGCCTGACCAGCCCCTTTATTCTGTCCTGTGAACAGCTGGCAAACAGTATGACAGCTTAGATGGATGGAAATATGTTTTTAAAAGTAAATTTGTCCTTGAATACTAAGCATACACTAAAAATAATGTTGGAGACTTTTTAATAATATGGGAAAATGTCTATGATACACTGTTAAGTAAAAAACATGGGTTAATGACAGCAAGCACACCATGATCCTGTTTTAGGATGGCAGAGAAGAATGTCTGGAAAAAATTACATGTATACAAACACACATATGCACAGATACATACTCTGTGAAAGAACATTCTCAGAATTATTAATAGATATCACTGGGTCTTGGGATCATGAGTGATGTTTTTAATTTTAATTTTTTATTTATTGTATTTTCTACAAGGAACATGCACTATATTTGTAGTTAAAAAAAAAATAGACACTTTAAAAGTGAAACTGGAATTGACCCTAAAATATGAGTTAAGTAGAATCTTCTTGTCTTTCCTGTTATTAAATCGCCCCTGTGGCCTGGGGGGCAGAAACAGAAATCCCTATGGCACTCACACACTAGTTTGGTGCCTCATTAGAGCTGTCTCTTGTTTCCTGGGAACACTGAACTCAGCTGCTCCTGCTCTTGGGCTCAGGGCCCAGGGAGACTGAGTCACAGGTGTTGCCTTGTCATCCTGAGGTCTTTCTTGAATGTATCCTCTTTGGAGTGGGCCCTATTTGTGCTGATTGCTATAAGGCAGCAGTTGAGTCATGGCCCCTCCTGACTGCTCACCAAGGCTTTGATCGACCATTTCCGAGCCCAGGGAACTCTCTCGCCCTGGGATCCGCAGCCAGTGAGAACGGAGCTGGGAAGGCAGCTGGAAAGGAGTGTCCTGTCCCCTCGTTCCTGGGTCTGTGTGGTTTTCGGTAGAGACTGCAAGAGCTCCCTTAAGGGGAAGTAAGGCCATTAGACTCAGAGGCGCACTTGAACATAGCAAGGGGTTACCTTTCCAAAGTGGCACTTTGGGCTCCCTGTGTTGAAATCCAATTTACTTTCTGCTGGTGACCTGCATCTCACCTACCACGGAGCGCTGTGAAACTGCAGCCTGCAGCACACACAGAGCGTCTGTGTTGCCTCTGTGAAGGTGAGCGAACCTGGAGTTAGTTATGAACTCAGAAGTCTGCTAATGAGACTGAGCAATTGGCATATTGTGTTAGAGAAAATAGCCTGACCCACTGCCTCCAGTTTACAAATGTTCCCCCACGACTGCCAATTACTGCATTTTTTATAATCTCTCCTATTGAGAAAACATAACCTCAGAAATGGACTTTAATATGTAGACCCCAGCGGGATGGTACTGTGGAACCATTTTAAAATTTAAGAAAAAAAATCTATTCAAATAGGAAATTTTGTTTCAGCAGTCGACATTTCAGAGGGCCGTGTTCAAAACAGTTTGTTTTCCTTCTAGAGCTAGAAAATGCATCACCCTGCAATCTTGGGCGTGCTTTATGTGTTATTGGCAGTAACAATTAAAGTGAAGAGCAGCCCTTGCCCAAGAGAGCTGCAGCTGATGCTTTGGTGAACTGCTACTTTCTTGCAGCTTTGGCAGCACCTTAAGATGATAAAACGGGAACATTGTCAGGACCCCACTGAGAACTGTTGCATGGGAAGTGACAGAGGAACACCGGGCTTTAAGAAAGGACTTGAGCACGTATTAGTAAGCTTGTGTTGCTAGGAGTCCTGGGGGTGAGATGAAGTTAGGGATTTATTTAGTAAAGAGCTTGCTGGGGGGGATGGAAAGGAGGGGGTGGAGGTGAGAGATGACAAGGAGTTAACGGGTGTACTCCACAGGCTCTAGCAGCAAACTGGCTGTGGGGTTGGATTGTGAAGAGGCTTGTGACTGTGCGAAAGGTATTAATCACAGAAAAGAAGCCTGGAGGCAGAACTGGTTGATGGAGAGGTAAGGAAAGGATAGCTTCACCTCAGACTGCTAATTTGCGATCCTAGGGAGATAACCAGCCAAAGGTCTCTAGAAGTCAAGTTGAAAAAGTCTATCTGGGATGCATCAGAGACACTGGCTACAAAGAAATATCTGGGAATCATCCATATGGCAACTGAACAATTGGAGGATATGAAAATGTCATGTGAACGGGTTTTGAAAATTAAAAAGGGCTGAAGAGAAAACTTTTGAAGGAGGTGGGAGGAGAACCAGAAAATTACCTCTAATTTTGGTGACTAATGTAATTATTCATGTAGTACTCTAGATTTTAATCCGTCTCCCGGCCATGCACTCCTGTGACATGCCCTTCAGCTCTGAGCCTCCGGCCAGCGCCAGCTCCTTTAGGCAGGTCGCTTAAATAAGAAATAACACTTCTTCTCTTGTGTTCCCTTCTCATTCATTTCACTCGGGTGTGATGAGCAGAATCTATAACAGTCCCCCCTCTCCCTGCCCAAGACTGAGAAAAACTGGAGGGAAGGAACCGTGTCTTTGGTGTCCTCAGGGCCTGGCAAACTACCTGATTCATAATTGGGGTTCAAGAAATGTTTTGTATATTAAAAGAAAGCAGAGAACGAGCTGTTAGAGATGTGGAAGGAGAGCCAGGCTGGTGTCAGTGTCGCCCAGGGAAGACAGCTTTACAAAGAGGGGCTGAGTCTCAGGAATAAATGAATCCCAAGGAAGGGAGCCTCTCAAGCGGTGGCGGCCTCCACCTTCTTGCTACCCACTCACCTCGCAACCGCCTGCAGCCTGGGGTCTGTGTCCACATCTGTACTGTAGCTGCTCCCTGGAAGGTCACCGCTGACAGGCTAACTACCACGTCCAGCGGATTCCCCTCCTCCCCTCCCCGTCTTCAGCGCGGCGCAGGCACTTGGCCGCGGCTAAGGCTGAGCCAAGGGAAGCGATAAGAAACGCCCCTGGGACGGAGGAGGCTGTGTAGCGACTGGATGTTATAAGGGTCCGGGTCCGGGATGCTGATGATGGTCTCTGAAGCTGGGGGTGGGGAAGCACATGAAGTCATGGGGAAGTGAGAAAGGGCAGAAGTAAGTGTGTGAGGGCAATGAGGGCGATGAAGACGGCAGGCAAGGCGAGGACGGGACAAGGGGACAGGACAGTTGTTTGGGGAGCTGTGGGAGGCGTGAAGCGGGCTCGCTCAGGCAGCGGCTGGACTGAGAGTCAGGTTCCCACTTGATGAGGAGTGAAGGGGGCGCAGGCCTTCCACAGGGCAGCAGGAACGGGGCGGGGGGAGCAGGCCTTGGAATGGAGGCTGGATGGAGGCAAGGCTGTGGGAGGCAAACTAAGGCAGGTTTGCTCCTAAACAGGAGGGAGAGTTCAGTGGATTTAGAATTTTATGGGCCTGTTTTAAAAAATGGTGATTGTGGCCCGGCTGGCGTGGCTCAGCGGTTGAGCGTCGACCTGGGATCCAGGAGGTCACGGTTCGATTCCCCGTCAGGGCACAGGCCCGGGTTGCGGGCTTGATCCCCAGCAGGGGCGTGCAGGAGGCAGCCGATCAATGACTCTCATCAATGATGTTTCTCTCTCTCTCTCCCTTTCTCTTCCTCTCTCTGAAATCAATAAAGACATATTTAAAAAAATAAAAATAAATAAAATAAAAAATGGTGATTGTGTAACTTTCTTTGACTCTCATTTCATAAACGTTTACATACTTGAGCATAATCTCAGCAAGTTCTTTAAATGGTACATAGTTTTCATGTACAATTGTATTTAGATATATAATTTATATTTTTTAAATTGTATATACAGTATTTATCAGAAAGCTACTGCATTATCCTTATTTTTGTCAGTTAGACATATGATAGTCAAAACTGTGTCTACTTACTAACATTTACTCGCAGTGTGACCTTGGGACACTTATTTAACCACTTCATGACTTGGTTTCCTTTTGTATAAAATGGGGATCATAGTACCCATCACACAGTGTCGTTGTGAGGATTAAATGAATTGATGTCATTAGAGTTCTCAGAACAGTGCTTGGCACACAGTGGGTATCTTTGAGTCTCACTTGTTAAAACTGTTATTCATGAGCCAGCATTTGGGGTCAAATAGGCAAGATAGTCAGGATAAAGGAAGCAGGGGAGGGGTAACAGATTGAAATCATGTGTTAGTGCTGAGGAAAGGAAATTTTGAGAGACTGAATCTTGCTGCTGGAGAGTATTTTAGGATGAGATATCTCTAGGCTCCCAGTGGAGTGTTCATGGGCTCTTGGATCATTAATTAAATAAATGCAAGACTGAGGCTTCCTCACAAGGTTTTCTGCAGGTCTTCACTGTTCTCTCCTCCAAGATAACCTACCCAACTTGTCTTCTGAGGGAACAGCTCATCATCTCCCCAGATTATAACTTCACGAGAACATGGACTTCACCTCGTACAAGGTTCCACTTTTACCCAAGGCGGGGCCTTACACATTGTCATTGTTTGTTGAATGAATGGCCGGGGGGATACAACACCGTCTAAGCCCAATACGTCTCGCAGTGCTCCCGATGTCCGGCTCTCTTTACTAGGTGTTCCAACACCTTGTAAGAGACTTTACAGTTAGAGGCTTATTAAACAACAACAGGAAAGGTTTAACATTGCCCATTTTACCTGACAGTAATGGGAAATGCTAGATTTCCAGATAAATATATAATCTTTACTAAATGTACATGGGTCCACTTGTGGCAAAGAGAATTTACCTTGATATATTGATAACTCAGGAACATTATTATCAATATCGGTGACTTCCCTTGAAGGCCACTGAGGTATGGGAAACTGCTCTTATGCTAAATGGGTCCTCTGTCTGACTTTCATAGGGAGGGGTGAAAGCTACTGCTGCTGAGTTCAGAAGATGCCATTATTAGTTTTGCTACAACATACAGGCCACCTCTAGCCGCCTCTTGTCCTTCTCTGTGCCACATCTAACTGCAAGAGGGGGGGAGGCTGAGAAACGTGGCCTTTATTCTGAGTGTGGTGTGTTCCAATAAAATTGGGGACTTTATTAATCAGTTGTTCATTCAAAAATTTTTATTTAAGCCCTACTATGTGCCAGACACTCTCCTAGGTGCCAGGGATACATCAGAGATAAAATCTGGGAGTTGTCAGCATAGATAGTGTTTCCAGCCCTGAGACTAGATGAGAGATCTCCAGGGGCCGAGTGGATGCGGAGATGAAGTGAAGAGATCTGAGCTCGGGGTGCCCCTATCTTAGAGGCAAGAGAGAAGAGAAAGAACCTGCCAAGGACATTAAGAAGGGGGGAGTAGTGAGGAAAACCAAGAGGAGGGAATGGACACTAGTGGACAACTAGTAGTTTTTGCTACAGCTGAGAAACTAGCGATCGGTACACTTGTTAGAACTGAGTGAAAAAGTTCAGTGGCGCCCAAGAGGCTTTCCTATGGCTAAATTTGTAGGAATAATAGTTATAGCAGTAGTAAGAGCCATAATAAAAATGATAACAATAAAGTTAACAACAAAAATATTTATTGAACGTTTTCACTATGTGCTTTATACCTTCATTAATAGCTGAGGAAACTGGAGCATAGAGAGGTTATGAACTTGCCCAAGGTACAGGTGTCTTGGGGGGGGGGGTGTGCTGCCTTTTTAAGCTCAAGTCCCTCAATTATATTCTGAATAAGTAAGATTTCTGGGTGTGGCTCTCAATTAGATGATGTACTTCTAGGCAATGTTTTTCTTTTTTTGCCTATTAACTTAATTGGTAGACCCACATGCTGAGTGATTAGTTTTTATGTTCAAGTGACTCTGTTGGAGATTTTTTTTCCTTGACAGCTAATTACTTTGAAAATCCCCCCTAAAATAGTCCCCAATTAGGACATATTCAACTCATGTCTGTCATGAGCCCTTGTTAGATTGACCTGGGTACCTTTGAAATAGCTGGTAAGTGTTCTTTCATCTGGTGGCAGTTACTTGTATTCTCCCTAAACTTTCCCTTTTCTATGCACCCCTCCCAGCTGTCCCTTGGCCTTGCCTTTGATAATGTCATGTATGTGTGATTGTCATTTCTATTATTACCTTCAACTCCAAGGGGAATGGTTCCTGAGAAGTGGAATCTGGGAGTCCTTGAAGGGCCTGGTGCATTTCTCACACCTCTTCTTCTTGATCATTCCAATTGATAAGGGATTGGGGCCATTCCAATATGTGGGGGCTTTAGAGGTTTGATGATGAGGAAAATATGGGGCATAGCTGCAGAGATTTTTGGAGAGAAAACAATGAATATTCATTTGAAGTGTTATAATGATAGAGTGGAGGTTACCTTTTAAATTGTCCTGCAGAAATCAGCTTCCCCCATGTCCCGATATATGTAAGACCCTGATTAAAGGCCTGAAGGGAAACTGTGGCATGTGCTGTGTTAACAAAGGCAAACTCTGCTCACATCTGCCAACAGCTGAGAGGCAGATTCTTGTGGTGACATCTCTGAATTATAAACAATGCCATAGCAACACTTGTAATTTGCGATGTCATCAGCTAAAATAAGAGGCAATTATTGCTCTCTAAATCGTTTTGCTAGTATTTTGAGAAACCGAAATCTAATGTCTCTAAATCAAATTCCTATGGATTCCACGGGGCACTGAGCACATTAGAAGATTTCACTGTGCTCTGAGCATGTCCCCATTAAGGCTGCTGGCTGCTGCGTTTTTATTGCTCCCCTGGGAGTTTTATTGAGTTAATGCTACCAGGGAGAAGTAGTGTTTGCCTAGCCTCCCTAGTATGCTGGCCTCCCAACGAGGTCTGTAGCCAATGGACAAGCAAAGTTAGGTTATGACCATATGTCTTTGGCACCTCCATGAAAAGTGAAGGCAATTAGAAGTCAGTGTGAACTATGGTGTAGCCATAAAAAAGTACAAATACCTACATAATTTTACCACAGTGAGGAATGCTAGAATAATAGCATTTCATCCTGGGGTGAAAGTACTGAAGGATAGGAAAGCCAGTGGCATTAATGTTTTAGGTTGATGTTCCATTTGTTTGTGCTTTCATCATTACCATCACTATTACTTACTATAATTATTATTAGCGAGTGGCTATGAGCACTCCCTGTGAGCTAGGCACTGGGAGCAAGGCTTGACCTGCATTATTTCACTTTATTCCTATCAAACCTTGTAAGTACCTAATAATGGCCCCATTTTACATATAAGAGAACAAAAGTTTCCAGCTGTTTGCTGACTATGCTTCTAGTCATGTTGTAAGAAGAGGTTGAGCTTGGGTTTGAACCTAGAGCAGCTGAGCTCATGAACTTTCATTACTAACCATTGGACATACTGACTACTTCATAGAAAAGTTATAAATCGAGGGGGGAAAAACCCTCAATTTAGAATAGTTGTAATACCTTTGCTCATCCATTTCTATCTAACAGTTTAAAAGAGTTAAAAATTAAGGAAAAGAGTTGAAAAGTATTAGATGATATCTTTTCTATAATAATTTTATTTATTTGCTTTAGGGTATACTTTTTCTAAGCTTCATAACAAAATTATAAGATAGGTATCATTCTTCATCAATAAGGAAACAGAGAACCATTGGTTATTTAATTGCTCAAGGTCATCCAACTAGCAAGCAATGGAGCCCAGACTGGATCCCCATCTATCTAATCCCAAACCTGGGCTCTTTGACTACCTCCTATGACGTCTGTTCAGTGTGTGTGTGTGTGTGTGTGTGTGTGTGTGTGTGTATTATTTGTATCTCTGGGAATAGTAGCTTATTGTAAAGATATATATATAGGCAAATTTCAACACCTTTTAGACAGCAACCACATTCATTTTTGCCTGTTTACTAAAGTTCACTAGCTGAGTCTGTTTATTGTCTGCTGCTTGGTAGGTGCCCATTTTTACATTATTATAGTGTTTTCATCTCCTACCAGAGTCCTCATTGCTCTGCACTGGAACTATATTTGTCTTGCTTGTTTCATCCCTTGGGTTGTGAGAGCCTTGAGGCTTGGTCACAATTGTGTGCCCGTTGCCCAGTGCAAAGTCAAGGTTATGGTGAGTGCTCAACGCACATGTGTTGAACAAAGCAGAGCACACCTGGTGCATGCTGCATGGAGAAGGCAGGCTTTTCTGTAGGTAAGTAGCTGGCTTTGGGAAGCACAATTTTCCATGTAAAATCTTGAGCCTGCTACTGGGAAACAGATTCAGTGACTGGCATCTTGCCACGCTTTGTAATCCTCCGGAAATTGCATTTTGAGAACACAATCTTCTCTTTGTGACAGGCAATTAAATAACACACGACTAACTGAATATAAATTATGCACGTATTTTGATTTTTAAAATGTTAGGAGTACTTTCAATTTAAAAATATTTTTGATGTTCATGATACATTTATGTTAGTCCACAAAGGACTCAATTTCTTCCTGCTTAGTTCTATTCATGAATCAGACTTGATACTGGGCACGTAGCATCTGGTCTCTGTCTTCTTGCTAAGGCAGGGCTGAGAGTGGCAGGGTGAAAACCATGGTATTATTATCAAAAAGAGGCAATTGTCTTTATTTGAAGTCAATGAGAAACCCATGGCCCAAGAATGTGGGTCAAAACCCTTCTACTTGGAGAAAATATACACTTCCTTAGAGTTCTTTGATGGCATGTGAGCTCATAGTAAACGTGGAATTAGGGGGTTTATTGGCATAATCAGGGTCTTTGTGGTCCCAACCATACACCCCCCCCCCCACCTGCTTCAACACCACGGCACACGGACTCTGGACTCTGCCACATTTATTACGATTCCACTCTATCAGTATTTCAGGGAACTGAGCTGGTGCTTTCACCTAATAAGGCTCTGCAACCCTCATCCTCTCTGAATGACGCTGGCTTTCCCCTCTGCTTTGGGGAAAGCTGAAAGTTTTAGATTTAGCCAAGGGTAGAGTCACTAAGGATTTTCCAGATACACTTGAGCATTCTAACACTCAAGAATGGTACTTTAATAGAGAAATGTATTTATGTTTGCCACTGGGTTAGCTAGATAAAAGTTAAGGAATCATTGCCTTTGCTCTTAGTTTCCCTGTAAGTTGTTTTCCAGCCTGCGTGGATTTTCTGAAGTTTGTCTTCATTGTCTCCCCAGACCCAACCATGAAGGAAGATGCCCGTCCAAATTCTTTGTTCTCTGGTTCAGCAGTTTGTTGTGATGGTTGTCTCAGTGTATATGGTCAACTACTGTATGTGGCATACATTGCAGAACTGTACTGTGAGTTCCAGAATAACCAGTCTTTGAATTTTTACTTTATTAATATATGTGAGAGTTCCAAGAGTGCAATTATATCCAAATCCATGTGAGAAACTTTGATTTATGTTTGACTGCACCAGTAGAAGCTAGAAAATGTGATCAAGAAAAAGTGCTAATCTTTTGGAAGCCAATGGAGTTTGATGGCAGCAGAACTATTGATTAAGTTAAAAGTCCAAAGGCAAGTATTCTACATTTTGTAATTCAACAAATTACATTGATTTATGTGCATGGGATGTAGACATGGGGTCTAGCTGCATGGGGAGACAGATAAGTAAACAGAGCAATACACATTAGTGCAATGAGCTCTATGATAGAAATCAAGTCTATGAATATATAAAGCACAGACACTTAACCCAGTTGTTGGTTTTAACAATAAGCTTCTTATTGAGTGTCTGTTATGTGCCAAGCACTGAAGTATTTTATATATATTATATTTAATCTCCACTACAGCTGTATGTACTCATTTATTTCATGGCCAATAAACTTAGTGGGGGCACTGACATTACCATCAAATTTGAGTGCCACTTTTACTGGCACCCTTTTACTTGCCATTTATCATGAAGTGAGATCATAGCCATGACTTTCTGACATACAAGTTGGCTGGAATTAGAACCATACTTGGAATAATTCATTTCCCCTGATCCAGACAAACAAGAAAGACAGATTACAATAGGACTTCTGAGCTAATTATTTAATGGCAAGCTGGGATTCCAAAACCACAAAAGAAGAAGGCAGAAGAAATTTTAATAAAAATATGCTTCAGCATGGCTTTGGGTCATATGGTATAAACCTTTGCAGCAACTTTTGTGTTGCTGCCTAAGTTCCATGCTTATTCAGAACTATGTGGCAAATACTGAACAAAGGAAGTGTATGCCCAACAAAATGTGGAAACTGAGCTGCCCACCCAGGCAAACCTTAGACATTTAATGAGTAGAGAGAGCACAACTACATATGTCCCCAATGTGGAGGCCATCCTGAGGGTGTGTGCAACCACATTTGCACATGAGATTGGTTTCACTGTCAGTACAGTATCCAAAATGCCAGACAATAATATGCAAATTATAGCCTTCCAATAAAGGAATGCATTGTCTTAATTTTTGTTGTAGTCATTGAAAGTGAAAAAAACTAAATCCCTGAAAGAATCCTTGCATTTCAAAGGTTTAATTTTGACAAGTATCCAAAGGCCAGATCTCAGGGATTTTGAAGGCATTTTATTTCTTTCCAAATCTCCAGTGGCCACCCACCTTTTCTGAGATTCCATTCCTTCCAGAAGCCTGAAGTTTTTTGAGGGCCAGTATATTCCATTCATTATTATTTTTTCACCTGCAAGAATTTTTATTACAGCACACACATTCAAAATGTATGACTTTTCAAAAACAGACTTACACTAAAGGTCATACCACCCCCAAAACAAATGATTTCTTTTTTTTAAATCTTTATTGTAGAGAGTATTACAGGTATCTCATTTTTCCCCCCCAATTGACCCCCTCCACTTTGCTCCCACCCCCTCCCCAGGCCTTCACCTTGTTATTAACTGTGTCCGTGGGTTGTGCATATATGCATATAACTTCTTTGGTTAATCTCTGCCCACCCTCCACCCCCCTTCCCTTTTTCCTCTGAAATATGATCATCTGTTGCATGCGTCAGTGTCTCTGGATCTATTTAGTTCATCAGATTCTTTTGTTCATTAGCTTCTTCTTAAAGAAGACCCTTCAACTTTTCCTGTAGTGCTGGTCTGGTGGTGATGAACTCCTTTAGCTTTTTCTTATCTGTGAAGCTCTTTATCTGACCTTCAGTTCTGAATGATAGCTTTGCTGGGTAGAGCAATCTTGGTTGTAGTTCCATGTTTTTCATCACTTTGAATATTTCTTGCCACTCCCTTCTGGCCTGCAAAGTTTCTGTTGAGAAATCAGCTGACAGTCATATGAGTGCTCCTTTGTAGGTAACTAATTGCTTTTGTCTTGCTGCTTTTAAGATTCTCTCTTTGTCTTTAACCTTTGGCATTTTAATTATGATGTGTCTTGCTGTGGGCCTCTTTGGGTTCCTCATGTTTGGAACTCTTTGTGCTTCCTGGACTTGTAAGTCGATTTCTTTCCCCAGGTAGGGGAAGTTTTCTGTCATTATTTTTTCAAATAGGTTTTCAATTTCTTGGTCTCTTTCTTTCTCTTCTGGCACCCCAATAATATGAATGTTGGGCTCTTGAAGTTGTCCCAGAGGCTCCTTATACTATCTCCATATTTCTGGATTCGTTTTTCTTTTTGCTCTTCTGGTTGGGTGTTTTTTGTTTCCTCATGTTCCAAATTGCTGATTTGATTCTCAGCATCCTCTACTCTACTGTTGATACCCTGTAAATTATTCTTCATTTCAGTTCCTGTAGCCTTCATTTCAAATTGGTATTTTAATATGTTATCATTTTCTCAGCTATTTGCCTGATAGTCTGCTTAAATATCCTTATAAACAAAATTCTGAACTCTGTATCTGTTAGCTTGTTTGGATCTATTTCATTTAGTTCCTCTTCTAGAGATTCCTTCTGTTGTTTCCTTTGTGACATGTTTCTTTGCCTCCACATTTTGGCTGCTTCCAGGTGTTTGTTTCTATGTATTAGGTAGAGCTGTTATGTCTCCTGGAATTGGTAGAGTGGCTTTGTGTAGTAGGTGTCCTGTAGGGTCTAGTGGCTCAGCCTCCCCAGTCACCTGAGCTGGGCCTTCTAGGTGCTCCCCTGCGTGGGCTGTGTGCACTGTCCTGTTGTAGTTGAGCCTTGGTTGCTGTTGGCGTCACTGGGAGGAACTTACCGCCAGGCCCATCAGCTGTGAGGATCAGCTGCAACTACAGCCAAAGAGCTGCTGTGCTGGAGACACCCCTATGGAGCAGGATTTCCTTCAGTGGTGCTTTGGTGTTCACCAAGTGTGTCCCTTGAGTGTGTCACTTGTGGATGTGGTAGGGTTGTAATCCAGCATGGTCGAGTCTGCCCACCAGGTGCACTGTCTCTGGGGACTCCCTGGAGGTGCAAAGTCAGCCTCTGCCAGTGCCTTGCCCAGGGCCACCCAGCATGAGCTACACAGTAAACCTTAGTTGGCTGCTACTTGTGCTGGGTTTGGGGGTGTCCAGGAGAGGCCAAGCTATGAGCCAATGCAGCTGCCGCTAGTGCCAGGCCTGGGGCCACTTATCAAGCTGTATGGGGCAGCTGCTGCTTGCCTGAGAGATTTTAGGAAAGTCCTAAGCATGAGGCTCGAGAGGCCACTTGCACAGAAAAGCCCCTGGAAATGGCCTGGATGAGCTGCAGGTGGGGAGGGGCGGGGCCTCCGGGAATCACGGGGCGGGGCCAAAGGTGAGAGTCAGGTGCTGGCGATTCAAACATGGCGCCTGCCTGCCGGCTGTGTGAGGGGAGGACTCACCAAAGGAGCCATGGCCTCCGCCAGCCCTTCTGCCTGGGAGGAAGCCGCCCCTCCGCCTCTCGCCCGGATCTCAGGCAGGTTAGTTCCTCCCCGAGTGTCCCGGGTCCTTTCAGGCCGCTGCCCGGCGCTGGCTCAGAGGGAGCGTCCGAGTGAGTCCGTGCGCGGGCCCTTTAGGAGGAGCTGCTGGGGCTCCCGCAGCCTCCGCGACCCTCAGCCACAGTCCCCACTGGTTTCACAGCCCAGAGTTGTGGGGACGTCTCTTCCCGACCCTGGAGCCCTGGGCTGGGAGCCTGCTGGGGGGCTGAGACCCCTCACTCCTCCAGGAAACCTCTGCCACCGAGATTCCCTCCCGGGTTTAAACTGTGGCACCGGGTGTGGGCCTGCGGCCGCGTCTCCGCCCCTCCTACTGGTCTCAGTGCTCCTTCAGCTCCCTGGTTGTGGGGCTTCTGTGCAGCCAGATTTCAGGAGGCTCCGAGTGATGGTGGTTCTGTATTTTAGTTGTAATTTTGATGTGGTTGCGGGAGGCGGCGGGTGCAGCTGTGACCTCCCCTCCATTCATTATTGACATCCATCAAAATGTACCTACGCTTCACAACACAGGTAGAAACACATTTACAACCTAATAGGTCGACTACTTGTCAGGCAGAAATGTGATTCCTGAGAAGGAGAAAGCAACACCAAGTTCTTCCTTTCTCAGATGAAGGCCACCACACGAAACTCTGAGCAAATCCAGTTGTAGGTAGAATTAAAGAAATGGAGCTTTTTATTTTGACTTTTCTTGTCTCCTTCATGTTTTCCCATTTCAGATACCCTGCCCCCTTTTCCTTACCTCCTAGCTGTAGTTTCTGGTGCTCATTTCATGGACTCCTAGAGGTGTAGAATTAAAAAAAAATCTTAAAGAAGATAGTCCTCCTTTGATCCCCTACCCAACTGACACATTCATGGGCCCTTCTATGTCATTGCTGGCAGGTGGTCAGGAAACCTCTGGCTGAATGCCCCAGGTGAGGAAGAGACATACAACTACAATTCCCAGCATGAACAACTTTGTTTGCCAGGTCTTCCTTCTGCTCAATCAGATTTGCCTCCTTAAATGTATTTTAAAATACATTTGTTGATCCTAAGTTGCTTCTCTGGAATTAATTCCACTTAAACACTATAGCTGATTTTCCAAATATTTAACACCAGCTCTTGTGACCTCTCTGTGTTGTGTTTATTTTCTTGATTTCCCCCTCTAGGCTATTTCTCCATTTCCCTGGGCTTGTCTCATATGATCCATACTCTAACCTCTTCGTGCCCAGAGGTTTTGGGAGTGCTCTGCCGCCTTACTGGGCTATCAGATCTCTGGTTTTGGTCTGAAGCTCAGGACTATGCTCCTCCCCACACTTCCTCCTGCAACCACACCTTGTCTCTGTCTCAGGTTGACTTTATATTTCAGGAGACCTCCTAGGCTCCAGTAGCACACCGGCTACTTTGAACTACGTGCATGCCTTAACATCTCTTCTTTTTGTGCATCACTCCAGGCTGTCAAGGTTAATTTTGGTTTCATTTTGAATCTTGAAGCAGTCAATGACTGTGCCTTTTATATCATTACCCATGTCCGTTAAATACAGAATCAAGTAAAAATCATTGGCTGAGAGGGCAGGCTCATGAGTCTGATGGCTCTGGGGTGGAGTTCTGGATCTGCCCCTTGTGTGGCCATGGCCTCATTACTTACCTTCTCCAAACTTCAGTTTCCTCATCTGTAAAATGTTTACACTAATAGTTCCTCCTTTGTGAACTAGTTGTGTGAATTCAGTGAGATAAAATACCTGGCACAGCATATGGCCCAAAATAAGAGCTCATAAAATGTTAGCTGCCTTTGTTATTTCAGTACCTTCGTATACTTCAATGTGGATGCAGTTTTTCTAATATCTATTTTTCCTCTGGCCCCTATTGTATTGATGGGAAGCAAAGAGCAAGGCTGCTGGAGAGGTGAGCTGAGGTTAGGAGCGGGAGTCTGAAGCCCCAGCGCTGCTGTTCACTGAGTGAGCTGAGCAAGGCACTTCATTTCTCAGGGCCTCATGTGCTCCTTTGTACAACGGGAGTGGCAATGGCACTGACCCCATAGGTGGTTGTGAGGACTTAAAGAGTGAACAAATGTAGATCAGTACCTGGCGCATTAGAAATACTCAGAAGATGTTTATTATTGTTTCTGCAAAGGCCTCAATGTGGCTACATTTCGAGATTCCTACCAACTCTTTATTTGGGGGACAAGTCTGTTCTAGGGTGTTGAGGTATTATACTCAGCTAGATCTTAAAGTGGCCCACAGATTGGGGTAGATCTGGGAGAGGATCCTATGAAGATCATCTTTAGTCTTAATGTAGAAATCTTGATATCTGGGGATGTTATTAGAGTGGTAATATCACAACAACAAAAACTACTGTCAATTGTTACTTAGTAAATCTGAATTTCCAATTTTTATTACCTTTGTCATCAGGAACTCATATTAGAACACTATTGACTGTCTGGTTGGTTTCCTTCTTTTCTTCCTTTTTACTTAAAATTTTTTTTTCTTTATTTTCATCTTTCTTTCTTTCATTCTGATTTTGTTTCATTTCCTCCCGCATGAGTCCTCTAGAGACATTCTCCCTGACCCATGCCTATCTCCAATTATATTTTGTTTTCCAAAAATTCATCTAGATCTTTTCTTGCTTCATATCTATGTTCCTTCTATAGTCTGAACCGTGTCCTCTCAAAATTCATATGTTGCAGTTTTGACCCCCAGTACCTTAGAATGTGACTATTTGGGGAGAGTTTCTTCAAAGAGGTGATTAAGATTAAATGAGGTCATTAGGGTGGTACAACTGGTGTCCTTACAAGAAGGGGACATTTAGACACTGAGAGACACAGAAGAAAGACCATGCTTCTGGGATAAGAAAATTATCTACAAGCCGCCCGGCTAGGCGTGGCTCAGTGGTTGAGTGTCGACCTAGGATCCAGACGATCAGGGTTCGATTCCTGGTCAGGGCACATGCCTGAGTTGTGGGCTCGATCAATGACTCTCTCATCATTGATATTTCTATCTCTCTCTCTCCCTCTCCTTTCCTCTCTCTGAAATCAATAAAGATATATTTTTTAAAAAAGAAAAGAAAGTTATCTACAAGCCAAGGAGAGACTCTCAGAAGAAACCAACCTTGCTAACACCATGACTGGACTTCTAGCTTCCAGAACTGTGAGGAACTAAATTTCTGTTGTTTAAGCCACCCAATCTGCATACTTCGTTATGGCAGCCCTAGCAAATGAATACCTTTCCCATTCTTGGGACACTTTTAAGAGAATTTTTAAAAAATACCCTTTACTGTAATTCAATCAGATTTAGGAGGGGAAGTTGATGCATGTTTTCTGTCTTCCATCTTGAACTGGAGGCCAGAGTTACTTCTGAGCTGCTTTCCCTGTGGAATGATGACTAGGTACAGGGAGGTAGGGTAGGGGGTCTGGGGTTTGTTTAACTCTCATAGATAAATCCAGCTTTAGCTCTTGTTTCTTAAATTTTTACTCTGTGCCAGGCCCTGTGCTAAGGTCTTTACAAATATCATCCAACCATCCTAGACGGAGGATATAGATATTCCCCCTGCTTTGCATATGAGAATACTGAGTCACAGAGAGGGTGAGTCATGCTCACTTTAGCCTGGCCCTTTGATATTGGAGAAGATTCACCCCAGGTGTGTCTTCTTAATTAGATCTTTGCCAACTTTAAGTTTTGAATCTGTCTCATTTAACAAAGAGTCATTTAAAGGGAGAAATTATTTAACTGGCATTTGAAGCAATCTGTCATTGACATCATCTCTCCTGCTAACCTGACTGCTAATCTTCTGTTGTTTTAGCATTTGGTTAGCCTCACTTGGAACATGAATTGGATGGATTTTCATCAAGTTGCTTTTGATTGACAGTGCTGGCTTAGGGGTGTGTATGAGTGAAAGGAAGCAGGCAGTTCTCCCTTATCTCCCATTCACTTCAACAAAGTTTCATCTGTGTGCAAGCCATTGTGCTAAGGCGAGCGTGACACAGTCCTTACACGCCAGGCGTATAGGAAATGAACAGATAGCCCTGGGAGGAGAGAGAACCAGTATCGTTTCCTTTTCGTCTGTTTCATGGCCCTAAAGCTTGAAAAATAACTGAAACTTTACTCTGATCTCACAGTTCCTTTAACCTTTAGCTCTATTGACTTTTGTCTCAATTCCTTTTTTTAAAATTTTTCAGTCCTGCGGACACATTCCGGATTTGTCATCTCCAGTAGCGGCTCCGCCTTTCGTGCTTTGAAAGCCACACAGATCTCTTGCACCCTCTTATCCTGCTGAGTCTTCCTTTTGGCTCATGAAATTCTCTGGCCCTGCGCGGTAGTTCTGCTTTGCAGGTTTCATCCCCAGTCTCACGTCTCATTCACTTATGCAATTCCCAAAATTCTCTTCTGTGTTCCCTCAGTTCTTTCCCATCTTCATTCTTCCATTCTACACATCCACAACTGGTGTGGCTTTTATGATTTCCCTTTTGCATTTCTGTGCCCATTAATTTATTTGTTCTCTTGACTGCCACTTACTGAGCACCTGCCCTGCACCCGTGGCTGGAGGTGGTGGTGAACAGATCCTGCTCTCGGGGAGCTCACGCTTTCATGATGGGCAACGCATGGATCAGCACAGACCAATGAAAGCGAAGCACACAACCAGGCAGGTGGTGGCCACTGCACATCTATGGTTTCTAGTTTCACTGAGGTCCTCAGCAATGCTCATCTGCTTAAATTGTCTTTGGTCACCACTGTCTCCTGTTCCTTTTGGCAACTTGTTCTAGACTACCCCAGCACATTTATTATCAGAAGGTCATTTCCTCTCATACTTCCCTGATAAATCAAGGTTTTCAATCATGGACTCTATCAGTTTCACAGCTCCTCTCCTTCCGGAGACAACCTTCTAAATCAACAGTCCCCCCCCCCCCTTCTCTCCAGTCTGGGACCATGAGCTACCCTTCTTCTTGGTCAAGGCCAGCTTCTTCACCTAGCTGCTTGATCTTGTTAAGTCTGGTCACAGAACCTTTCTTCATCATTTTTCTCTTATATCTATTATCTTCGGTCCCTCTCACTTTCTTTCTGCCTGCCAAGAAATATCCTCAATTTCTCATGTCCAGTTTTCAATAATAATGGCTATCATTTATGGAACATATGCCACATGCCATAGACCTCTGCCCTTCATCTAACTTAATCCTCATAACAACTCTGCAAGGCAGGTATTTCTATCTCTGTTTAACAGGATTGGAAACAGGAGCAGAGAGAATTACAGTTGCTGCCTGATCTCACTCTTTTCTTTTATATGTAAACTTCTTAAAAGAGGGTCTCCATTCCCATTCTCTTTAATCAGGCCTCTGCCCCACTATTCTGTGGTGCTTGGGTCACCATCAACCTCCCGGTTTCTAGATCCAATGGACGCTTTCAGTCTCAGTCAGACATGAATGTATTCAGTATTATTGTCCACCTGGAATTCTTGCCTCCCCTGCCTTCCACAGTATCGATCTCTACTGGTTCTCTTCTTATCTCGTAACTGTGCCTTCTCCGTCTTCTTTACACGTCTTTCTCTCCCCCCTTATGTATTAGCATTCTCTGAGGTTCTTTTCTCAGTGTCCTCTCTCTTCTTCTCTCTCTTTCTTGATATTCAGGATTCTCCCTGAATGACCGATAGTCCCATTTTTTTTTTTTTAAACTTCTAAAACTATATCTCTAGCTCTGGCACCTTTTATAACAAAGATTAAAACCCACCCATGAAAACAGGCACAGTGGAGGTCTGCGTTGACCTCACTGAGTGCTGCTTTGGTGCAGTGGTAGGACAGAAACCAGATGCGGCAGGCAGAAGTTTGGGAAGGGAGCAAGGAAACAGAAAAAGCAGGGACAGGCTACTGTTGACAGGCATGGCTATGAAGGAAGACTATCTATGAGGTAGGGCAATCAAATAACTTTGTTTTCAATTGGAAAAAATATGAGAATGTTTAAATACTGGTATTTTAAAGAACCTATAAGAGGGGGCAAGCCAAAAATGCAGGCATGAGAAGAGAATTGATGTAAGAATGGGCTCCAGAGGAGAAGCAGGGTTGTCCTTAGGAGGGATGCCTCCTTCACCAGAAGGAAGAAAGATGATGCAGATGCAAGTACATTTGCTGAAGACAAGGAGGTTCCTATGCACGAAGCAAGGCCCTGTTGTAGGAGTGGAAGATATTGCTACAGTCATCTTTGGAAAATGCAGTCTGCCACAGGGGTGTAAGGTAAGGCATGGCATCGGGGAGCAAAAAGCACAGCACCAACCCTAGGTGCTTGGTGTATGAGAGAATGAAGAGCCTCATTTGAGGGAACTATGTGGAAGTGGGTATCCCTGAGGAAAGCCAGCTTTCAGTTAATGCACACAAGTGGAGGAGGCCCTTGTAGGAGAGGTTGAGATGGTAGGAAGCAGTCTAATAATAGAGTGGAGACTCAGGGAACTCAAGGGAGGAAGAGGTTAGGTTATCAATTTGAGGATAAGAAAGGACAGAGTATTACCGTGATGGTAGTGTCTGGAGAGTAGATTAAAGACATAGGAAGCTTAGCCTTTGTGAGTTGACTGATAAGAACAGGGATGAGAAACATGAAAGTGTTTAGTCTTGACAGTCCCCTGTTGGAAGGTGGGCACTGGACCCAAAGGGTGGGTATCTTGTCTTCATGAACTTGAGGTAGCTTCAGCCTGGTCTGAGAGAGTTCAGGGTAAAAGGCTTGGAAGGTAGAGAGTCCTATGGGTCTGGATGTTTTGGGGAGTCAGCCTGGTCTTGCCTTGCCCTGGTGATTGAAACATCACCCAGTAGAGGGGAGCCTTTGAGGTCAGGACTATGGCTTACTCACCTTGGTATCCTAGCTCTTAGCACAGTGTTATGTGTATCCAGACACTCAAAGATGGTTGGGTAATTTAAAGAATTAATGATAGAACATGGGCCCAAGCCCCAGTCGGCTGAAGCCAAAGCTCCCATTTAGAGCATGCCCCCTTCAACCCTCTGTTCCCAGGCCCTCTACCCAGAGCACCGAAGGGACATTTCCTCTTAGGCTGTGTGTGAATGACACAAAGTGTTGATAAAACCTGACAGTTTCCCAGGGAGTTTGCTCAACATAAACATTCAAATCAGATATTTCAGGCCAAATTACATCTACTCAATATAATTACTTGAAATCTACTCCATCCCATGCTGCCTAAGGCATATGGCTTCCCTTCAAAATGTAAAAAACTACAAACCTTAGAATGAATGCTGCACTCCAGGATTTGTGACAATGTGCCTGATTAACAGCTGCTACCAATTAGACAGATATCTGTGAAAAAGATAACTCTCTGAGAGCCAACCCATGCGTATAAGATGTGCCTAACAACTTAAGGCCATGGGAGCAGATGGGCATAGTCTAAAATTGTGTTTATGAGATTTTTATTTAGGAGAAAAAAGAATGTTGCATTGGTATCAATTGCTATTCTCATATCATCACCAGCAGGAAAAATAAAAGCCTTCATGAATATATTCAGCTCTTCATATATCTGTCAAAAGTGAATTGCTGCAAAATAATATTTTCCTATTAATTCAAACTTTGGGCCAGCTCTGCTAAAAAGAAACACAAAAGTACTGAATTGGAGACTATAAAACCCCCAAATAGAGAGTGGTTATTCACATTACCAAAAGGATACACATATATAAGAGATTTACACAGGCTTTTTTCCTTCAATACCCGTGGCTATTTAAAATACAACTTGATTTATAAAATTTAAAAAGTTATATCCATAAAATTTTTCAGGGGACACATTAGTAGGAAGTGAAATATACATGCACATTATAGTGAGAGCCATGTTATTTAGTCAACAACCTCACACTGGTTAAATTTATTAGATTCACTTAGGGTTTTTTTCATATCTCTTTCAGAACCCAAAATATTTTCGGGTTGTTTAAAATTCTCCAACTTTAAGATTGATAACTCTTGGAATTACCACTATTCACTGTGGTAGCATCTGATCTTTTAAAATACAGTTCCATGCTGGAGATGTGATTTATTCCAGTAGATAAAATACCAGTCTGGGAACCATAACAACTAAATCTGCTTGCATGTCATTCAATAACTGCTCAGTTATTTTTGGCAACACACTCAACTCCTCTGCATTCACTCTTCTCTTTTAGAGAAGGGATAATAATTATTTGCTTGTTACTTGCCTTGTAGGGGTGTCAAGCTTTCGAGAGCCATTATAGGTAGTAATCAGAGAAGCTTTGTTCTTTCAGGTTTCTAGAGTGAGAAACTGGGACCCAGGCAACTTGTTTTATTTACTTAAAAATTTTTATATAAGATTTTTTATTGATTTTTAGAGAGAGAGGAAGGGGGGGAGAGAGAGAGAGAGAGAGAGGAAAATTGATGCAAGAGCAAAATCGATCAGCTGCCTCCTGCAGGCCCCCTACTGGGGATGAAGCCCATAACCAAGGGATGGGCCCTGACTGGAAATCGAACTGACAATGTTTCCATGTACAGGACAGTGCCCAATGAACTGAGCAACTGAGCGATTGTGCAGGGACCCAGGCAATTTAGAGAAGTGTCTTGAGGCCTTGGAAGGTGTCGATGAAAGAGAGAGTCCTTTAAGCTGCCTATCTAAGGAAGGGAAGAATGGTCTTAACATTCCATGAGAACAATGTAGTTATAATAATATTTGAAAAACTCCTGCAAAGTAATATAACCATACGAGTGTTTCATTTCTGATAATGAACAACATTCTCTTTTGCTCAAGAATAATATTAATATGATCTTTTGGACTGAAAGAGTAGGGTGACATAAGTTTTTTGATAAATATTATGATTTCTGAGTCTGCCTCAATATTCTCCAGTGTTTTAGTTCCCTGGCTACCATTGCAGATTTCAAATCCACCCTTAAAAGTTGCTGAATCTGATTTACTTTCGATCCACAATGTGTCCTTGTATGCAGCTGAATTGCCCTCTGTGAGATGAAAACCAGTAGCTTAACCACAGTCCCTTTTAATACTTCCTTTAACAAGGCTTAATAGCCAAGAACCCACACTTTACCTTTAGTTTAAAAACCTCAGAAAACTTCAGTAAAGTCAGGAATCAAAATATAGAAGATAAAACTCATCAAACACTGACAAATCCTAATGCTATTCTAAGACGTGCATTCCCACAAGAAGCTCTTTGTTCTTTGCTTATGTCAATGTTGAATGGTTTCTGAACTTTCCTGGAAGGTAGTATACCACGCTATAGCAGAAGGCTGGGTTTTAAAAACTCGCTTAGGATGGACACTGTGTTCCTTGTTTTGGTGGGAGGGGGAGAGGGGAGGGTCCAAACAATGTCTCATTGGTCAGCCAGTGATTGATCCCATATGACTTATCTGTTTCTTAGCCTTCTGCACTGTTAAGAGCCAGGCCTCTGCTGGTGACTGGGATGAAGAGGAGTGAAGGGAATGGCCTAAGCTTTTCCTCAGCTGAGTAAATGCACACACAGGCCCCCAAAGAATGTTCAAGCAGTTCTTTGCCTCAGGTTCTAGTGACATAATCCGACCAGTGCAAAGAATCCTCTCACTGACTTGTGTGTATGTGTTGCCCACAGGTCAGGGGCCTCCGCTCATGGACTCTCCACATGTGTCAGGTGGCTGCTCCACTCAGTAGTGGACAGCATCCACATTGACTCTTTCACTCCTTTCCTGCCTCCTCAGCTCAGTCCCTTGGCTTTGTGGCCAGTTATCTTCCTTGGAAGTGTCTTTATCGCCTCTGTCACATCCTCTGACCTGGGTGGTCACTGCTGTGAGGCCTGAAGGGGCCAAGAGGAAGCCCGGAGAATGGGAAAGAGCAGACTCTCCAAAGGACAGTCAGATCACTTGTATATAAAAGTTCTTCTCTGGCTTATATTCTGTACCGTATTATGCTAATAGAGTGTTTGGCTCCTGCCAGAAGGAATTGCTCCTTCAGCCTGGACTCCAGAATGAAGATTCTACCCACCCAAGAGCTTAAGCCAACCTTAAATGACTCATAACATGAGTAGGAGATATAGGTTGTCCCAAAAAATGTACACACACACTTGGAATAATTATAAAGGCAGTGTTTATTAAAATACATTTCATTTTCAAAGTTGAACTATCAGCTTTTAAAGTGTGTATACATTTTGGGGGAATGCCCTGTATATATACACACACACACACATACACATATATAAAAATTATATGTATTATTTATGTGCATATGTATATACATATGTATACGTGTGTGTATGTATCTATATCTAATGATTTAACATTGAAGTCAAGGATAATTGTTTCCATTAAAAGGGGGTTTGTAAACCACTGAAGAAACTCTGGCCTGCAGAAAACATCCATATTCTTTAGCTTCCTAAGTCTTTTTGACATTGGCTCTAGGGTCCTTTCTTTCCAATGTCCTTTCCTGTGTGCCTCTGTCACCTTCATTGTTCCTAACCTGTTCATTTAAGCACTTCTACCTTGGTTTATCTTTTTCCTTATGGGACAAACTTGAGAAAATCACAGCAGTCCAATCAATTTTGTGATGCTAACTGAGCTGGGCAGAGCCTGCACCAGTCCCAGAGGAAGCAGCGCTGTTTCAGCTGCCGTGATCACACTTCATGGAGTCGCTAACAAGTGGTAACCATGGTGTGGGGGAGTCTCCACCTTCCCAAGCCCAATCTGGCCTCACACAGAGGTGCCAGCAAGTAATGAAGTCCCCAGGCAAGAGCACCAGTCTCTTGACGATGGAGAATCTGACTGTATTCTATTTCCCGAGCCCTTCTGAAACATCTCCTGGTGAGCTCTGCTTAGAGCTCCCACAAGCTGTGTAAATAGGAGGTTATGAGTTATCACATCTGAAGCCTGCTGCTACGGTTCCAAATTATCTCTTTCTTGGACAGCTCTGGGACTGCGGTTAGGCAAATTAATCCTGGGAGAAGTTAAGTAATTGCAATCTTAGAGAAGAGATTCTATGCCCTCAAGGCCCTGCAACCACACACATCCAAATCTCACATTTAATTTACATCAAGCATGGAATTAATAAGAGTAGGTGGTAATAAAGCGTCAGGGCAAGAAATGGAAAATAGATATCATAAAATATTTATGTAATAAAAAATAATCCCCTTTACAAATATAACCCACATTTTTTCTCTCTCGATAGACCTAGTAACAAAAGCATTTAAATCACTGGAAGATGGAATTACTATCCTCTGCATGAGACACGAAAGACCCAAACACAGTTCACTTATCAAAACCACAGTATCTTGAAATAAATGATCTCTGAGCGAGAATAAACTGTGCTGCTGGATACTTGTCAGTTTCTAATGGCAAATTCAACATCTATTTAATAAATTATCCTTCCTGGAACATTTCTGAAAATTTGTAATGAATGCAGCTGGCAGAAAGAAATTGAAACGTAATTGAGTGACATCTTCTAATCACATGTGCAGGTTGAAGATGGGGAATAGAGACGGGAAAGGGGCCCCAGGATTCCTTTCCTGTGACTCATGTTAAATGGCTGCTTGTATTGTTTTAGCCACTGCCCAAACCCAGAAGCTTCTATATGAAGGCAAGCTGGTTTTGTCTTGGAGAGAGAGATCTATATACCGTTGCATATTCAACAGTGAGTTTTCTGTCTTTCTGCTGGCATAGTATGTCATTTCCATTAAAAAAAAAAATCAGCTCTAGAGAAGCTGTAATGAAATCATCTTTGAGTGGAAGGAGTTGGATTAGGGGATGAAGGATTAAACCTCATTTAATTGTGGGAGTTTGGAAAAGCCCACGTTTGTGAGTGTTTCACCCTCTGTGACTGTTTTTTTTGGTACATGACCTGAACTAAAATGTTAAAGGTTAACATCAGTATATGACATTTTCAAGGTAGCACCTTTGGTGACACTTTCAAATGCTCAGTATGTGTACATAAAAACACTCTTGCTTTGTCTGATGTCTTTCCTTTTTTAGGTTACCTTAATAGAGTTTTCTGTGATAGAAACATGGGAATAGAGATGTTACGACTCTGAAGCTGTCATCTTCTGGGCTCTGTTTTTGTTGTTGTTGTTGACAGCCTTTCCTGTCAGGAAATTACACAGACGTTGTCCTTCACGATTCCCTCTGAGTCCGCACTGCACAACATTCTAAGTTGCTTTTGATCCTTTGATAATTAAATGCTCTACTGAATGGTAAGAGAGACAGAGCTGCCTTGTATTAAACTCTCCTCTAAGGAGGAAGGAGGTTAATGACACCCACAGATAGTGATTGGTAGTATTACTATAAGAGAATGAGCTATTTGCCACAGTCGGTCAGCTATTTGCTATTTGTACGGTCCTCATGGCCGTATCTGTGGCTCACTCTGTTACCCCTGGCAGTGTGGTCATGTAATCAGTTGGAGGCTTGAAGAGCAAAAACTGAGGTTTCTCAGAGGAGAAATTCTGTCTCAAGACTGCAGCATCAGCCCCTTGCCTGAGTTTCCAGTCTGCTGGCCTGCTCTACAAGTTTTGGACTTGCCAGTCCTTACAATTCTATGAGCCAACTCCTTAAAATAAATCACTTTTGTGTGTGTATTTATGTTATATTATATATTTATGTTATAAATATATATAGGGGTGGGGAAAAGTAGGTTTACAGTTGTGAGTACATGGAACACAATTTATTCTTGTATTATTATTTATTAATTATTATATAATTTATTTGTATTACAACTGTAAACCTACCTTTGCCCACCCTGTCTATATGTACATAATCCTAATTATTCTGTTTCTCTGGACAACCCTGACTGATACAGGTGGTAGATGAAAGCTAGAAACAAGTGACTTGCAAATCACAGGAGAGTTTATGGGGCCCTTGATGCAGGTGGGTTCATGGGCTTAGCCAGACCTAGCTGCCAGGTGGGCTCCTCACTGCAGCATGTTTATTTAATAAGCGCCCCGCCACTCAAATCACCTCTCCACACACCTTGCCCAGTCCATTATAAGCAACATGCTCTTCCATACAACCTTTGCCACCAATCTGGGGGTGCTGGTGTTCAGTGCTCTCGTCCGTGGCAGTTATATGAACCAGTGGCCGTTCAGTTGAAGAACACCAGTAAATGCCAGGTGCCTAGAAATTCTCCCCATTAAAGGCCCTGGTTAGAATCAGTGTTGTCTCCAATAGCTGTCTTGTCCCTTATCTCTCTGCACAGCTAAATGTCTTGAGAGCCTTGCATGCACTCGTGGCTGTCATGGCCGTATTTGTGGCTCTCTCTGTTACCCCTGGCAGTGTGGTCTTAGCCCTCACTACCCTATACACACAAACCTTCCTGCTGTCAAACCCAGTGTGTACTTAGTCTTTATTTTACTGAATGTCTTAATTGGATCAATACACTACTGTTGGCCACACTCTTCTATCAATCTCTCCCTTTGTCTTCTGCAACCCATTCTCTCAGGGTCTGCATCCTGTGCATCTGGGTAAATTGCTTCAGCCTCCTTCAACCAAAGTGGTCTGTTGTGGGTTGAATAGTGTCTCCTAAAAGGTATGTTGAATCCTACCCACTGTACCTGTGCATGGGACTTTATTTGGAAATTGGGTCTTAGCAGATGTAATCAAGTTAAAATGTCATTAGGGTGGGCCCTGGTCCGATATGATTGATGTCCTTATAAGAAAAGCAGACACCTTGTGAAGACACAGGCACACAGAGAGAGCCATGTGGTCATGGAGGCAGAGGGTGGAGTGATGCACTTTCTAGCCAAGGAACACCAAGGATTGCCAGGAAATACCAGAAGCTGTAAGAGGCGAGGAAGGGTTCTTCCTTAGAGACGTCAGAGGGAGGACGCCTTGCCAGCACCTTGATTTCAGACTTTTGGCCTCTAGAACTGAGACAACTGTTTATTATTTTAAGCCATCTGGTTTGCTGTACTTTGTTACAGCAGCCTTAGGAAACTAATACATAATCTCACAGGATGCTTTGAAAATCAAAGCACTTTTAGTATGTTTTCTATTGGATGTTTCTTTCTCAGGCTAATAACATCTAGGCTGGTATGTGAGCAATGCTCTTAGTGGAAACAGGGAGAGTATGCTTAGTACAAATGGACACATGGGTAGACTGTGTTCTCAGTCAGACGGACTTGTGTTGAGAAGCTATAGGATACAGCCGCTCGGGCCTCCGGTAGTGGGGCCTCCCGCTGCCTACGTGTCTGGAGTGTTCTACCCAGGGGTTTGCCCTGAACGGGCACATCAATCTGCTTCTTGTTTGCTTATGGTTCCTAGGGACCTGACAATCACGAAAGGCCAACCTGTTCTCGGGAAAGACCCTCATGGATACATTCTACTGGTCAGGCTGTCTAGCTCAGTCACGTTCTGCGGCGGAATTTCAATTCATAATATATTCCGTAAGAAGCATGTCCTTGGGCAGCTCTATCCCCAGTGGAATTGTCTGATGAAGTGGGCTCTGTTAACCACGCAGGAGGCTTCATGGGCTTTGATTACTGCTCATGAGGTTTCCATTTCTTCAAGGAGCTTAATGAGGTTTTTCTGGAGGGCAAAAATCATAAATTTCCATTTTTTAGTAGCTCTCCTGATAGGAGTACAAATTGTACATCCCTATCACAGCCCGTAAAACAATGTTCCTCATTTCTTTCTCTTGTGAGGTAGCAATTCAGATGTCTTCTGGCCCATCACATCTAAGAAATATTGAGAAAAGTATAATGAAATATAAGTATTAATTATCTCTTTAAATGTGCCTACTTTAAAATGTGTAATTTCTGAGGTTTTCAAAGTATGTGTTGCCGAATGTGTCTTGAGCAGAAATCAATTTCAATGGCCAAAACATGATCTTGTAGCCTGAAAAAAAAATGTCGGTATTCATTTGCTTTTACTCAGACATAATTACAGAAGAAAGGTAGTCTTTTTAGTAAATTCTAACTTTTAAAAATTGTTTTGTTCTCTCTCCACAATTTCTCCTTTATTTATTTCTGTTTACTTTTGGCTCTTGCATGTGAAAGTACTTCTATAACTTAAACGATTCTGACTGAATTCATGGTGGACAGCCAAGTGTTTTAATAACTTTCCCCCTTCGTTTGATGACAAATGCATCGCTGGGTGTTTGGCTGCCTGTCAGATCACCAACAGCGGCGTCCATTTCCCTGAGGAGGAGGGAGATATTTAAAAAAATGCAATCAGAACATTCTAAATGAAATGGCAAATTTAGCGGATGGAATGTGCAGAATACTAATGGGACGTGCAGTCAGCTGGGCCCGCTGTGCACTCGTGCATCGCAGGCTGAGAATAATGACCTTGCTCAAGCCTCAAGCCGTAAGCAGACAGTCGGTGCAGCTGGGAACAGATGCCTCTGATTACACGCCAGCCCCTTCCCCTCCCCTGGGACCTCTGCACCGAAAGCTGCCACCTTGATTCAGGGCACGCATTTGCTCACTTTGGGGATGGGGCACAGACTAGGGGAAAGTGGGGGAACAACCTCTGACGTTCACAACAGTCCAGCTTCAAAATGCCTGACTCTGTCTGACAGATTCTTCAAATTCGTTTTTTAAATGAAATAAAACAGCCTTTCACTACTTTCCCTTGCTGCTCACAGACTGTAAAAATTAAAAATCTCTTATGAGCCCTGGCTGGGTGGCTCAGTTGGTTGGAGCCTCATCCCATACACCAAAAGGTTGCGGGTTCGATTCCTGTTAGGTTGTGGGTTCGATCCCCAGTGTGGGGGGGGCGTATGGGAGGCAACCGATCGATGCTTCTCTCTCACATCAGTGCCTCTCTCTCTCTCTCCCCCCCTCCCCCTTCCTCTCTCTAAAAATCAATGAAAACATATCCTTGGGTGAGAATTTTTAAAAAATCTCTCATGAGACACCTGCCTTCTATAAAAAGCAAAAAGGACTCAATAACTTCCTTAAAGTAAAGAAGAGGGAGGAGGGAATGAGGTTGGAAAAAACTTTCTGAGGACCCCTTGCCCCATGTGGGTACAGTGCAGAAACACAAAAGCATCGTGGTTGACAGTGATCACCTTCGCTAAGCACTTTCCTGATTCCCATGCAGCAAGGCTCAGAAGTTGCTGTTATTTGTGTGCCCATTTTATAGATGAGAAAACTGACACAGTGATGCTCAGTCTGTCCAAAGTCAAACAGCTTATGAGGGACAGAATTAGGATTTGCACCCAGGCCAGTGTGACTCAGGCTCTGAGTCTGAATTGCTGTATTTCATTGCCATTCTAGTCTTTCAAATGGCTTTTACTATTAGAATAATGTTACTGTTTTCCCTTGGAAAGGCATTTCAAGAAAAATATACCAAAAATTCTGATGATGTCAGCATGACAGATTCACTGTCTTATGGCCAGTAAAGCTGCTATGAAGGATCAAACGTTTATTTGAATTTAAAAAAAAATTATGTTAAGTTATTTTGGAAGATTGTCCTTTAAATGCATTTCCTTGGATATCATTGAGCTGCTGGTTAAGATGCAGAAGAGTGTGAAACCTTACTGCCACTGAGGCAGGAAGAAGTCACTGGATAAACAAATGAGTCACAGTTTCTGGAACAGCTGCGGTAGGCAGCATCCAGCATGGCCCTCAGCAGTTCTTGCCTTTCAATGTTCGTGCCCTTGTAGGTGCCTTGCACATTTTGCAGGAGTAAGTCTGCATAACCAAAAGACTGTGGTAGACACACTCTATGCCCCTTTTCAAGACTAGGCTATTAAGGACTATGTGACTTCCATTTGGTTGCTGTCTTGTCATTTTTCCCTCTCTTGGGTCATTCACTTTGCGTTAACCAGCTGCCATGTAATGAGCAGCCCAATGAAGAGGCCCACAGGGCAAGGATTGAGGCCTTTAGCCAAACGCCCACAAGGAACTGAGGCTTCCTGCTGACATCCACAGCCCTAGTCAAGCTGTCAGATTCCTGATGACTAGAGCTTCTGCTGAAAGCTTGGCTGCAACCTCAGAACAGATCTTTAGCCAGAACCACCAGCTAAACAACCTTCATATTCCTGACTCTCAGAAACTGTGCAAGATAATGAATGTTTGCTGTCTTAAGGTGCTAAATGTCGGGGGGTGATTTGTTATGCAGCAATAGATGACTAACACAAAAGCCAGCAGAAGCCATAGACACAAATAATCTGAAGAAACTAAAATTCAGAGGCCAAGTTCTTCTTTGGAGAGCAAGAGAAGGAAGGTACTTACAGTGACTAAGACAGTGTGATCATATTACTTAATTAAAAGACTGCACAATAATTTTTATTAGAGGTGAGAGAAAATCACGATCAAACTTATTTATCTTACATGTAAAATATGTATCTTTTCCCCTCTGGCGGAAAAATTTTATATTCTATGAAACTTCTATCTATTAGTCAGGGAGCCAGAAAATAAGTTTCATTTGGGCTTTGCCGGTGGCTGCTGTGGCATCAGCTTTCTTGCTATTCTTGTGTATTTCAGAGGGTAATGATGCTAATAATGCTGACCTTCCTCTTCGGAGTGATGTGAAAAGTTACTAATTATTTTGGCAAGGTGCCCCCGAACAACAGCATACTTACTCTATGAGTGCTAAGCAGTAGCAATTAGCAAAACTACAGTTTCACCAAGTCGGTAGGACTTGCTGCAGAAACCATTGTCCTTGGCACCCTGGGCCAGGGCTAGACAGCGAGGCGAAGGATGGCCAGAAAGGACCGTGCTTGGTCTGTCGTGCTTTTTCTTCTGAGATGAGGCCACCTCTGAGAAAGGTTATTTTGAAAATATTCTCTGGCTCTGGACTCCGTTCTACCTTCGTAGCAAATGTGGATCAGTTGCGTAGCTGCCGCCTACTGATTAAACAGAAATACATCATTGTTATTGCAGCTGACTCGGTGACCGCCTGCTGACAGGGCCCGGTCTCTGACGGAGACGGTTGTGCCTGCTTGGCCTGCCTGCTACTTTGTCACTGTCCCATGAGCCTTTGAGCCTAAGGCCACCTGTAGGGCTCCCCTTGCACCTACTGTGACTTGAGCAGGGAGGTATGAAGGATGAGACTGACTTCACCGTATCGCTTCTACCTGCCCGAGTAGATTTTGTACTAGAAGCTATAGAATAGGGTTATTCTTTGGGGCTGAGGATTTGTTGCTTTAGAAGGCTACCTTCAAGGGTAAATAAATCACAGAAAGTAAGTCTGTGAGAAACTGGGACACACACACACACACACACAATCTGATCATAAGAGGAATTCATGTCTATTACAGAAAATTTGGAATACAAAAATCATACAGAAAATAAACATGATTCTACCTCCTTTATTACAGATATTAACTGTTAACATTTTACCACATTTCTGTTTAATAATTTTCTTTACATATTTAGAAGTTTTATACATAATTATTAAAAATAGCATCGTATTATAAATGTTTTCCCATGTCATTGAAAACATGACTTTTAATGAGTGTATGGTATTGAGTTATCATGATTTGTTTAAGCAATTCCTTATTATTAGGTATTTATGCTATTTTTACTTATTTATTTTACTTTTGCTGTTAAAATAATATAGCCTCGAACATTCTTATATACATACATCTTTGTTGCATTTCGGAGTATTTCTTTAGGAAATTTTTCATAAGTTGAATTTGGGGTCAGAAGATATAAACTTTTTGGGGGGAGGGGTCTTGATGTGTATTAATAAAATACTCTCTAGATATTTACTTTATCATCAGCATATCAGCATATCCCTTACTGCTTTTTTATTTTTTATTTTTTAATTTTAATTTTTAAATATGTTTTTATTGACTTCAGGGAGAGGAAGGGAGAAGGAGAGAGAGAAACATCAATGATGAGAGCATCGTCATTGATCAGCTGCCTCCTGCACACCCCCCACCGGGGATAGAGCCCACAGCCCAGCATGCGCCCTGACCAGGAATTGAACCTTGATCTCCTGGATCCTAGGTTAATGCTCAACCTTTGAGACATGCCCAGTCAGGCTTACTGCTTCTGATGACACTGAATATTATCATTTAAAACTGTTTACACTTGTCTAGGTATAATGGTATCACTGGGTTAACTTTAACTTAATCACTAGTAAAGTTAAACTTTTTAATGTTTACTGATACTTTGTTTATCTCTTTATATAAATTGCTGATTGCCTTTCTTGCTGGTTTTTCCTGTGACTGAGTCCAGCAGTCTGGTGGAATAATTCTTAGGGGTCAAGAAAAAATAATCTGGAACTAGAATGAGGTGGGTTTCTTTAACTGCACTAGTTTCCTCAAAATTGGATATTTGCATGTAGTTTGCACCTCAGGGCTCTCATGTAAGTAGCTGATGGGGCTTTGTGGATGGTTTCCTAATGCCTGAGGTAGATCAACCATCATTTAATGAATGAAGGAATGGTCGGGAGGAAGGAGGTCGGACTGAGTCTCTAAAGCAGTAGTCTGTGGCAACAGCTATGTATTGACTTCTTACTCTGCAGTGAATTCTTTACATAAATTATGTCATTGAATTTTCCCCAAAACTCAAAGAGGTAGTTGTATTATTATCTTCAATTGATAGATGAGGAACTGAGGCTCAAAAAAGTGGAATAACATGCCCAAGGCCTCAGAACTAGTGAAAAGTGGAGTCGGAATTCAAACCCAATTCATTTTGTCTTAAACCCAAACTTTTAATCAGACAGCGGGCCAGCAGTAGGCTGAGCCAGAAGTAAATGCAGGCCGTTTCCTGTGACAGGCCCTGCTGGTGCTTTGTCACTCTCTCTCCTTGTTCAGAAGCCCCATGGTCTAGGCAGAAGGGCAAGAGATGCTCAGGGGGTCTAAAGGATGGAGGCCGTCACAGTTGTTCGAAATGGTACTTGGAAAGAACTGGGATAACGCGGACCATGGAGGGGCAATGCTTGGCCCGGTTAGGTGTTCTGCAGGATAATTAATGGTCTCGGGCTTTAAAGCATTCTTTCTTGTCTTTCTGAGACTCTTGGGACTCTTCAAACCTCCACGACTGTGGTGCACACAGACTTGTACGTTTGGGGGTTTAGTGCAGCCAGGTTGGGGCAACCTCATAAAGCATGTTGGAATGAAGGAAAGGATAATTCCCCTGGAGTCATGTTCAGGAACGTCTACAGAAGCAATAGTCTCTTTGATAATTTTTTTCCATCGCTGGTGAAAGGAATTCTATGTTAGAGTTAAGCATGTGGTTGAACTGCTTTTGAAAATATGTTAAGCCACAGAAAATAACTTGGGTTAGAGATGCAGGAACACTCTGTCTAGTTTCTAAGCTCTTTGTAACAGCTAGTTTATCATTATACTGCGTGGGGAGTGTCTGTGTTTACGGCAGATTCAAAATATCTTTTTTGTGGCAAGCGAAGGGCCGCATGTCGAAAAGGAAAAGCAGTGTGAACCAGGAACCTAAGCAAGAGGTCATTCTTGCTCCGGGCAATTTACTGAAAGTAGCAAAGAATAAATCTTTTTTGCAGATGCATTTGGAATACTTTAAGCATGTCACTTGCATCTCTCGAATTCTCCTATAGAATCTACTTTTTCACCACCTAACATGTTAGCTCTGTTTGAGGTCTGGACAAGGTGCAGATTTACTGCTAAGGTATTGAGCTGTCTCAGCCCCTAATCTTCCCACCCTATAAAAGCAACACTAAATTTGTTAAGGGATCTTTGACTTGCCAATCTAATGATCTTGAGAAAAGACATGTTTTCAATGCAAATCTTTCATTGAATTAAGTATATTTTCCCGTCCATTTTTATGAATATACTTAATAGGTCTCTTCTTAGATTCACCCAACAAAGCTTAAACTGCACATTTAACTGTTGTCTACACACTGTGCTCCATTCTGTCCAGAGAGAACCTTAATATGCTTTGGGCAACTAATTGGCCTCTCCTGATTGGCCACTTTCATGGCCTCACCAGTTTCCAGTTTTAGTTTTTTCTGCCCTCCTCTGTGTTTACTCTCTTGGAGTGTGACAGAGAGATCTGTCCGATGAGCAAAGGCACTGCTCTTCACTGAGACAGATTTCTCAGAGGTTGTTTTAACAAGTAGCCAACTATTATTGAGTCCTCACTATGCTCTAGGCAATGGACTAAAACTTTATGTGGATTGTCTTCTATAATCCTCCTCATATCCCTTTGAGGTTGGTACTGTTAATATTCATAGTTTGTGGATAGAACACTGAAAGTCAGAGAGGAGAGGTAACATTGGTCACTCATTCTAAGAGTTATTGGTCAGCAAAATGCTCACCGAGGGCCAGGACTGGAACCTCTCAAGCCTCACTTCAGAGTCCTCCTTCTCTTCCAGGGGATCTACACTCCCTGGTCAGGCAGTAAGGAGGGCAATCTGCTTTACTGAGTCCACCCATTCAAATGCTACCCTCTTCTGGAATCACCCTCCCAAATGCACCCAGAAACAGTGTTGAACCAGCTATCTGGGCATCTGGTGACCCAGCCAAGTTGACACATATAATTGACCATCACAAGTCCACCTGTTGTCAACTTGGCACCCACACACATCTCTGTGAACCATGCTTAATCCCAAATAAAGACAATAACAAGGATGTACTTCCGCCTAACATGATACAACTACCCTGCATACAACCAAAAACAGCACTAATCCCTTCCGCAGAAGAGAAGGCAAAGTCCTTGGGTGATATTTACCTTTCTCCTCGATATCCCGTAACTGAGATGGTACGATGTAAAATTAGTAATACTTAAATACTGTGATACAAAGCCGACACATCTTTGTTGTATGATAAGGGAATAAGGGAGGAAAGAAACAAAGGTGTGTGTGTGTGTATGTGTGTGTATATGTATACATACGTATATATGAGTCCAGAACAAGTATTCTGGGTACTCAAAGCTTTGTGTGCAGAAAGCACCCAACACTAGCATGTCACTGGCTATTGACTTTTGAGGTGATTAGTGATTGTTTTTGGACAAACATCATGGGTATAAAATTACATTCTGGCACTTCTGCGTTCACTGGCTAGAGCTCTGTCCTTTTTGGTTGTAGCTTTTTGTGTGGAGTAATTAGGGGAGATGAATCTCGGGATCTTTTAAACAACGGAGTCAGCACTGTGATTCCTTTCGAGTGCCCTCAGCCTCGTGCTTTCATCCCTTCCCAGTTCACACTCCTCGACTCCTCTCCCTGAAAAGGTTGGGGCCAAAGGCAGAATCCCCAGGGAAGGTGAAAAGCAGGCGGACAACATTCTAGCTAATTTTTAATTTTTTTTGGACACATCTTCCTGAGTTTCCCTCTCACTGTCTAAGCTGTCTCTTGTTAACTGGCCATCTTTTATGTCATATTATGGTTTCCCTCAGTCACAAATATGCCTCCTGCTAGTGAATTAAGTGTCTGTTATTCCAAAGCTGGGTGGTGGTTTCTTTTCCTTGAAAGAAAATTAAGGTGAAATGTTTTCACTTAAACATATATACTTGCTTTCCTGTTTCCCAGTCTCTAAAGCCACCTGTCTTTTTCTTTAACAATGTACCCAGCTTCGCTCCTCAGCAACCTCCCCCACCATTTTTGCTATTTCTACAGTTAACACAAATTAGAATAAGGATGATATTGGATCAAAATTGTATTGAATCGATTTGCTTTGGAGCTGAAAGCTGATGGGGGCAGGGAAGCAGGAGGGTGTAGGGGAAATGCAGGTTTTCCAGGTAGCATTCTTGAATTCCGTCCTAGTGCTAACACTGCGTCCTCCTGTGTGTGCGATGGGCACCTCACCACTCCGTGCCTTAGCTTCTCAGCCTGCAGAAAGGCTTCTCAGCCCCTCCCATCTTTTAGGGATGCTGTGAGGGTAAGGCCGTAGCACATCTGAACGAGCGCTGAGCACTTAGCAGCAGGGACACTGTAGTCTGTCTTCTATTATCTTACGTTATAAAGGGGACTAGCTGGCATAAGGAATAATTTAGGACCACAGTGCTATAAAAATAATCGCATATGCTTATTCAACCTGTCTCTACCTCTTCCTCACATATGCCTGTTCTATTCATGTCTGTCCTGGGCACCCGGGTAGATAGGGTGGAAACACCCCGAGACTGGTTGGCATGGAAACTAATCCTGCGCACGCAGGCCCTCCTTGGACCCAGCTGTGTGGCAGGTGTGAGAAACACCCGCCCCCTGAAACAATCACTATGGAACGAAGGAATGTCTAATTTGACTAGAACTAGAATAACAGAAAAGAACTGAGTTGTAAATATATGCCATCATTCCTTCTCTTATTTAAAAAAAGCACTTTATGGCCTTATGAAAGAAAGACTAGCCCTGGAGGGTGTGGCTCAGAGGTTACAGCGCCGGCCTGAGCACCAAAGAGTCACAGGTTCAACTCCCGGTCAAGGGCACGTGCCTCAGTTGCAGGATCGTTCCCCATCCCGGTCAGAGTGCACATGGAGGCAACCAATCGATGTGTCCCTCTCACATCGATGTCTCTCTCTCTCTCCTTTTCCCCTTCTCTCCCTTCCACTCTCTAAAAAATCAATGAAAAAAATATCTGCCCGGCCGGTGTGGCTCAGCAGTTGAGCATCAACCTAGGATCCAGGAGGTTGCGGTTTGATTCCCCGTCAGGGCACATGCTGGGGTTGGGGGCTTGATCCCTGGTGGGGGGTGTGCAGGAGGCAGCCGATCAATGACTCTCTCATCATTGATGTTTCTCTCTCTCTCCCTCTCCCTTCCTGTCTCTGAAATCAATAAAGACATATTAAATAAATTTTAAAAAAGAAGGAAAAAATATATCCTTGGGTAAGGATTAACAACAACAGAACAAAAAAAGAAAGAGAGACTAACGGGCCTCACTATCTACTGTGATAGATGCTGTAGGATGTCTGCTGGTCCAGTACCAGAACCCTTTCTCCAGAAACTCCCTCTTGAGCCACCGTGACTGGATTAGAATTGAACACCCATTTCAGATGGGCAACCAGCTTATCGCTCCCCAGAACTGGGAATTAGAAATGATGATATAACAAAATTATTTAGCAAACATTCATTGAGCAGCTTCCAGGGCATGCAGTTCTAGCATGAGAGAGAGAGGGGGTGGAACAAACGTGGGCTTGCTCCTGTTCATGAATGACTGTGACAAAACAGGTAGCAGAAGGCGACACATCTGGAACTGAGTTCTAGCACTGCCTCCCACACAGACCAGCCGCTTCTGAGCCTTCGTTTCCTAAACTAGTTTAACTAGGTTTTTTATACAGTCTCCCCCTCCCCCATTTTATGGAGATATAATTGAGTAAGTTTAAAGTGTACATTTATATATTACAAAATGATTGCCACCACAGCATTAGCTAACACCTCCATCACATCACGTAATTACCATGTCTTTTTTGTGGTGAGAACATTTAAGATCTACCTTTTTTAGCAACATTCAAATATCTAGTACAGTATTATTAGCCATAATCACTACGCTGTGTGTTGGATCCTAGAATGTGTTAATGTAATAACTGGAAGTTTGTACCCTTTGACCAATATCTCCCATGGAAATGGCTATATTAATTCAGTCTGGACTCTCTGCTTAAACTATGCTATGGCCGGGAAGCATGCCAAAGATTAGTCTGGTGGGTTTTACTGTTAAGTGTACAAGTTTATATCCCCCACTCATTTGTGAACTTGTCAGTAGCAGGAATTTAGTTTATTCCTCTGAACTCATTGGAACCCACTGGATTGTGACTTTTGACCTACCAACCAAGAGCTGTGAGAGCTAAGAACCATTTGGGGGTGTATGATCATTTCTCGTAAAAACTAGGGCCTCCAGGTTATACAGAGAAGTTGCAAGAGTTGTGAAGAAATGGAGTTTAAGTGAGGGTGGGGCTTAGTAATTATATTAGGATCCTAGCAGGAAACAGTTGGCACATTTATTGCACAACTTGAGAATTTAATAAAGGGACTATTCACAAAGGGCATAGTGTGGGGAAACCACGGGGATAGTGTAATATCCTGTAGGTAGTGAGTTGTTATCACTGCCGTGCCTGAATGGGGAAGGGCAGGGAGTGGTTCTGGGAACCAGGAGAAGAGCAAGCCAGAGCTTTAGGGAAGGGAGGAAAAGCAGGGCAGCTCTGTGGAGACTGGACCACATGGAAGAGCGTGAAGCCAGCCCCGGGTAGCACCCCAGGCAGGGAACTGGAGCACAGATACCCACCTGACCTTGCTCTCACGAGTCTTCCCCATTAATCTCCTGTTGCTCTCTTTTTGCCCAACCCAACTGGAAGCCAGAGGACAAGAGAGCCCATGAATGCTGTCCAGGCCCCGGAGCAGAGCGGAGAAGCGTGGGGTAGACCAGGGGAGCATCCGAGAGATCTGCAGCTCCGTGGGCCCCTCTCCACCAGTTCGGTTTTAGCTCTCCTGCTACCTAGACACTTGCCATAACATAACCTCTCAGCAGGCCTGATCGGGTGACTCCCCGGCTGGCTCGGTCCTGATCTCCCACCTCTCCCCGCTGCACCCTGAAACCTTACACTAAATTACTGACAGTTTTTCTTCACGCCTCCCTTTAGATTTGTAGGTAGTGTCTACTCTGCCTAGAATGCTCTTTGTAGCCCTTGACCATCTGTCAAACTTCTGTTCATCTCTCACAAACTAGAGCTCACTCTGCAGTTTTCTGTCCATTTCCAGCAGGGTTGGTCATGCTCTTTACTATCCCTCCAGGTCATCCTCTGCCTTGCTGTGGTCACATGTTGCAGGGTACAGAGAGCACTGGTTCACGTCTCTCCCTCCGCTCTGGGTCCTTGAGGGTTCCTGTGACTGCGGCTCTCCATTTGGTATCCTTAGCACTTAGTGCCTGGCATGGCCTTGGTGCTCAGCAAATGCTTGATAAGTGAACAGTTTTCTTACTTTCAGCTATTCCCGTCTCTGTCGCCTTCCACATTACCATACCCCGCCCCCACCCCAGGAATCATTCAAAACACAAACTCATTGTGGTCCTCCCACTTCTAGTCCTCTGAGCACAGGATGGTGGGGAGGCTCTCCAACCTGTCTACACCTCAGTGCCGTATACCACTCCTCCCCAGCTCCCTTCCTGCACCCTGATCCCTATTCCAAATCCTGTGGCACTGTGTACAGCTCCCTTGCAAGCCACAGTTTCCCATATTTTGTCACATTTGCATTTGTTCCTCCTTCTGCCTGGAATGCCTACTCCACCTTCCAATACTCTCTACCGTCTCTTGCCTCCCCATGCCCACCTCCACCTCCACCCCCACCCCTTCTCCACCAGGTTAGTTGGTAAAATCATATATATATTTTTTTCTTGCTTCTCTTCTAACTCTTTTGTATTTAAAAAAAAAAAAATCTTTATTTTTGAAAGTATTACAGAGGTCCCCTTTTCCCCCCCATTGATTCCCCTCCACCCTGCATCCACCCCACTCCCAGGCCTTCCCCATACCAGTGTCTGTGTCCATGGGTTATGCTTATAAACATGTAAATTCTTTGATTAATCTCTCCCCACCCACTCCCTCATCCCCGCCTTCCCTCTGAGATCCCTCAGTCTGTTCCATGCTTCTATGTCTCTGGATCTATTTTGTTCATCAGTTTGTTTATTACATTCCACATATGAGTGAGATCATGTGGTACTTGTCTTTCTCTGACTGGCTTTTTTTGCTAAGCATAATACTCTCCAGTTCCTTCTATGCTGTCCCAAAGGATAAGTGATCCTTCTTTTTTACAGCTGCATAGTATTCCATGGTGAAAATGTACCACAGCTTTTTTATCCACTCATCTTTTGTTGTGCACTTGAGAAGAATGTGTATTCTGCAACTTTGGGGTGGCATGTTCTGTAAATGTCAAATAAATCCACCTGATCTAGTGTGTCATTTAGGGTCACTGTTTCCTTGTTGATGTTTTGTCTGGAAGACCCATCCAGTGATATCAGTGGGGTGTTAAAGTCCCCTAGTATCTAGACTCTTGCTTTCGATATTTCCCTTAAAGTCCTCTAGAAGTTTTTTATAAATTTAGGTACTCCCATATTAGGTGCATATAGATTTATCAGTGTTATATCCTCTTGTTGGATTGATCCCTTTAGTATTATGTAGTGACCTTTCTTGTCTCTCATTATGGTCTTCATTTTGAAGTCTATTTTGTCTGATATGAGTACTGCTACCCTACCTTTTTTTTTTTTCTCATTTCTATTTGCATGGAAAATTTTTTTCCATCCCTTCACTCTCATCCTGTGGCAGACTTTTGTTTTGAGGTGGGTCTCTTTAGATAGCATATATTTGGGTCATATTTCTTATCCATTCACCACCCTATTGGGGCATTTAATCCATTTACATTTAGGGTTATTATTGTTAGATAGTTATCTATTGCCATTTTAATTCTTTATGCCTATGTTTCCCTTTCTTTCTCTTTCTACTTCTAATTACAGCAGTTTCAACATTTCTTGCAATGCTGGCTTGGTGGTGATAAACTCCTTTAGCCTTTTTTGTCTGGGAAGCTCTTTATTTCACCACCTATTTTGAATGATAGCCTTGCTGGATAGAGTAGTCTTGGTTTCAGATCCTTGTTTTGCATTACCTTGAATACTTCATGCCATTCCCTTCTGGCCTGTAAAGTTTCTGATGAGAAGTCAGCTGACATCCTTATGGGAGCTCCTTTGTAGGTCACAGATTGCTTTTCTCTAGCTTCCTTTAAGATTCTCTCTTTGTCTTGAATTTTTGGCATTTTAATTATGATGTGTGGGTGGGGGCCTCTTTGGATTCTTCTTGCTTGGGACTCTCTGTGCCTCCTGAACTTGTGTGGCTTTTTCCTTGACCAGGTTAGGGAAGTTTTCTGCCATTATTTCTTCTCTAACCCTTGCTTACTTTCGACCTCCTCTGGCACTCGTATAATGTGAATATTGTTACACTTCATGTTGTCCCACAGATCCCTTAAACTGTCCTCCTGTTTTTTAATAGTTTTTTCTTTTTGGATCTCTGATTGAGTGATTTTTTTCTACCCTGTCTTCTAATTCACTGATCTGATCCTCAGCTTCCTCTAATCTGCTGTTTATTCCTTTCAATGTATTCTTTATTTCTGCTATGTCATTCTTAATTTCCTGAATCATTTCCATATCTTTTTTCAGGCTCTTGAGCTTCCTTATGGTCAGTATTCTGAACTCTATATCTGATAGATTGCTTATCTCCATTTCATTTAGCTCTTTTCCTGGAGACTTCTCTTGTTCTTTCATTTGGGCCTTGTTTTTTTGTTTCCCCATTTTGGCTGCCTGTTTGGGTTTGTTTCTATGTATTAGGTAGATCTACTAGGACCCTCAGTCTTTTGGAGGGTCTCTGGTGCAGGCCAGTGTCAGACGCAGTTTGTGACTGGCCCTGAGTACCCTGTTTGGAGCTATTAACAACCCTTGGCTTGAGGTCTCCTCTGCTGGGGCTGGGTGCAGTTGGACAGGACCAAGATGCACACCAAAGTCTGCTTTGCCAAGGCCCAGGTCCAGAACCAGATCAGGCAAAGACTCAAAGCACTCTGAAGTCTGCCTCTGCCTGCAGACTGATTAACCTGATTCTCTTAATGAGCCTCAGGCCGTAGAAATTTCACAAGGTGAGGCAGCTGGTTGTTATCAGTCTCTTAATGAGCCTCAGGCTGTAGAAACTCCTCTGGATAGGGTGAGGTTTTCCAGGGAGTCCTGTAATTGCTTCCCCTCAGGCAAAAGCAGCAAATTGTCTGCCTGAGAAAGATGTCCTCTGCATTATGGGGGAATGACTTGGCACTGGAACCCAGAGGAGTGCCCTCTGATCTCAGTCTCTAGAGTCCACAACCCTAGATTCTCCTTACACAGCTCCAGTCCACTCTGCCCTCCCTCTGCTGGAGCCCAAGGTGAGTGGCCAGACAAGAAACTTTGTGTGTTGGCTTTTTAAGAGGGTGCCTACTCTTCCAGCTGTCTCTCCCTGGCAGACAGAAACTCTGCTGCTTTTCACAGCCAGATGTTATGTGGGCATCTTTCTCAGTTCTGATGCTCTTGGGTGGGAAGCCCAGCCTGGGATTTAGGCCCCAGAGTCCTCAGTGTGAACCCCCCACAGTTGAGATATCCCTCTGGGACCTTCAGCTGCTGCCTGTGGGAGCCCAGTCGGCCCTCTTGTGCCTCCACACTTCCTACCAGTCTCTGTGGTCTCCACTTTTCCTCCTTGGTTATGAGGGCGCTCTCCAGCTCATCTTCAGTTGCAGTTGATTATTCAGGATGGTTTTGCTATATTTTAGTTGTAATTCCAGTTTGGTCTCGGGAGAGTGTCAGTGTAGCTTCCACTCAGTCTGCCTGTCTTTAGTCTCCCAAAGTCATATTTTTGAAACACTTACCTTATACAGCATTTCCTCTGTGAAATTTGCCTTGAAAGCTCTCCCTTGCAATGCAACACAATTAGCTACATTTTTTACCTGTATGAAATTCCTGGCACATTGTGCTGAAATGACTCTTTTACTTATGTTTACTTATTTTCTTTCTTACGTCCAAGATCTAGCACGTAGCCTGGCACATAGTGCGTGATTAATAATTGTACCTTAAAGAATAAATGAATCAAACCCGAGTCCCATGGCCCCCTGGACCACGCAGAGAACACGGTCCTCTTTGATGATTTCTATACAACTTTGGTGAGGTCCTTCTTCTCTGTGGCACACAGTCAGGTGGCACAAGGCCAATGGGATGTAAGTAGACGTGTATGAAACTAGAAAGTGCTGTCCTTGAAGGGAAAGGGAGCGCCCATCTTCATTCCTCCTGCTTTCTGCTGGCTCTGTTGTGAACGTGTGGGCTGCAGTGCCAACAGCCACCTTGGGCCATGAGTTGGCAGTCACAGATGGTGGGGCAACATACTGGGATCGCTAATGATTGTGGGGCTGCCATATCAGCCCTAGATGATCTACGTAGACTTTTAAATGAGAGAGAAATCAAATTTTATGTTGTTTAAGCCACTGTTACTTTGGGGTTTCTGCCATTTGCAGTCAAACCCAATCTTATAATTAAAATATCTACCAAATCATTTTTATGGGCTGAATCTGAGTCAACTGTCATTAAAAAAAAAAAGGGGGGGTAAATCATATCTCACTTTTCTGTACTTGCCATTCTCGCTCCAACTTTCTGACTTTTCAAATCAGCTCTCAGAGAGGCATATGGAAGGGCCTAAATAGATAAGCAAGGACACTACCTTTTTTTTTTTTTCGTGAGCAGACTTGGCCTGACTGTGATGGCTCCCTTTCAGTGGACAGTGTGTTTGTGCCTCAGCATTACACACACACTCACCAGAGGTTGGTTTGTGCTGCCAAAGAGGGTTTTCTTTTGCTTCCAGTGGAGGCTGCTGCCTCCGTTGTCAGGGGAGAGACCAGCTCTACTTGCCTATTTATCTCAGTCTGTTTCACGCTCCTTATGTCAGTGCCCATAGCTCCCTCTCCAGCACCTCTTGATGTGGCTCCAGGATGTATGCATCCAATGCATTGTAGCCCTTGTTCTTGCTTTTCGGTATTATTTTGCTTTTATTTTTGTCTTGGTTCACTTCTCAGCAGGCAGAGGATGGGCAGCAGTTCTGGGAAAGAGAATCGTTATCTCCCCCTCTGGCAAAGTTCAGCTTACTGTATAAACTGGGATTTTGGTATTAGAAGAAAAGCCGAGGAGATTTTTTGATCAGGTGGATTTTTCAGGGAGTTTTCCACTAGGAGTCAGCCGCCCCCGGTTATGTTCTGCACCTATTAAAAGGTGGAGTTGTAAACTGACGCACATTTAATCTCTTTTCAGGTTTCCATGGCAACAGTGGCAGCAATTCGGTGAGTAGTTTTTTTATTCTTTCTTTAAGACCTTCTGGCTATAAAATTGTTTCAGATAAAAAAAGCAGTTCTTCCTTAAAATATAATATATACATTTAGATTCGTTCTAATGAGACAGGTCCCAAGATGTGAGTCCAATAAGTACATGGCTCTGTCACTAACAGGCTGTGTGACCTTGGGCAAGTCAGTTACCCTCTGTGAGCCCCAATTTTCTCATCTATAGAATATGAACAAAAATACATCTACACTACAGGGGTGTGGGAGGCCTAAATAAAAGGATGTGTACAAACTGTTTAGCACAGGCCATGGCTTATGATAACTACTGGTCATGATTCTGAATGAACATTTAGCCAGCTGGGATACAATGTTAGCTGGTAAGCCTTCAATATGAACATAACCCAGCGCCGCTTTTTATATCAGCAGAATCTGTGGAGATGTCCCTTCTTTCGTTCCTGATGTCAGCAATTTGTGTTTTCAATCTTTTTTCTTACTAGGATTTTATCTGTGACTTTATATTTAAAGTGTGTCATTTGTAAACAACATGTATTTGGGCTTTGTTTTTTTATACGGTAGGATAAGCTCTGCCTTGGAGTGTTTAGTCTATTTACATTTAATATAATTATTGATATGATCGAGTATAAGTCTATTTACTTTTGGTTTGTCTCCTCTGTTCTTTATTCCTTTTATCCTGCCTTAATATGGAATAATAAAATATTATTTAGTATTGCATTCTATCTCTTCTATTGGATTTTTAACTACAACTTTTTGTATTCTTATTTTTTTAGTGGTGCTCTAGAGATTACCATATTCACCCTTATTCCATTTACCTTTCCTCTCATCTTCATGCTATTGATATTGTATACTTAACTTCTGCATATGTTACATTGTTATTATATTTATAAGTCAATTATCTTTTTAAAAATTTAATTAAAAATATTCTTTATACGTAGCCACGTATTTCCTGTCTTTGGTATGTTATATTCCTTCCTGTAAATCTGGTATCCTTTTTGCCCGTCATGAAAACGTCATTTAGCATTCCTTATAGTATGGGTCTACCAGCAACATGTTCTCTCTGCTTTTATTTTTCTGGAAATGGCTTGATTTTGCTTCATTTCTGAACAATATTTCTATTGGCTATATAATTCTAACTTGCAGGTTTTCTTTAAGCACTAGAAAGTTTTATTCTTTGGGCTATGTTGTTTCTAATAAACAAGTCAGTGGTCATTCTTAATATTGTTCCTCTGGACGTAATATGTCTTTTTTTCTCTGGCTGCTTTTATCTTTGGGTTTCAGCAGTTTGATTATAATGTATCTTGTTTTGGTTTTCTTTGTATTTATCTGCTTGGAGTTCACTAAGCTGATTAAATGTTGATTGATGTTTTTAATTAAATTTAGAATATTTTTGACCAATATTTGTTCAAATATTTTTATCTGCCTTTTGAGGCTCTCTTAATTTTATAAAACATTTTCTTTGTGGTGCCGTTTGGGTAAATCTTATTAATTTGCCTTCTAGCTTACTGATCCTTTCTTGTTGATGGTCTAATATGCCTTAATCCCATCAAATGAATATTTTTAGCTAGCTATATAGAGAGATGATTAACATACAATAAAACTCACCAATTTCAAGTATACAATTCTATGAGTTTTGACAAAAATATACAGACATGTAGCCATTATCATAATGAGGCTATAGAACATTTCTACAACCCCGAATGTTCTTTTTACCCTTTGCAGTCAATTTCCTCCTGCCACTCTCATCTGCTAACTACTGGTCTGTTTACATCACTATAGTTTTCAATTAAGCATAAAAGAATCTTTTGTGTTTGGCTTCTTTCACTTAGCATAATGTTATCTTCTAGACATTTTATAGATTTAATTATAACACATCTATGATCTATTTCTAGTTCATTTTTGTATATTGGAAGATGAATATCATTTTTCCAATAGGGATATCAACTGTACCAGTCAATTGTTAAAAAGACTATCCTCACACTATTAAATTATTTTTCCCCTTGTCAAAAATCAGAATATCTCATTTTTCTCTTTACTCTCTCATGTCTGCCTGCCTTTCTTTCTCCTAAACCTCACTTCTCTGTAGCCATTTGTACATTCACTCATCCATCCACTCACCTACCTATTCCCTTTCTTGGTCCAGAGAAACTTTGTCTTCATATCATAATGCTTTCATAGACAGAAAATCCTTAACCTTGTTATATTTTCATAACCAGTAGAGGGAATATAACTCGTGACATCTAATTTCTATCATTTGTTTAAAAAAAGTACAGAGAATTTTACTTGGGATGGTTGCTTAAGCCCCAAAGTAATAGTCTACCCAATAAGATTCATGAAGCAATGAAATGAAAATATCAGGCTGTGACTTAAAAAGTAAATAGATGATAGTCAAGACTATTTTTTTATTTAATGCAAAATAATGTCAATTGGATTTAGAGTTATGGAGTGATATGGGGTGCGAGGGTCCATGTAAGAATTACCTTTTGGAAAAATATTCCTTCTGAAACAGTTTGAAAAATTGCTGTGACAATCTTTTTGACAATTTGAAGAGCCTTTATCAGAAAAATTGCTATGTTTCACTATTATTCAGTTTTTTATGGTGCCTTGCTACCCTTAACTATATTATTAGACAGTATAAACTTTAAATATCAAAAGGTAGAGAAGGAAAGAAGCCATCTAGAGTGGGTTTTTTTCTGTTAGAGTCAAGATTTCTAGTTGTACTTTTGCTAAATCTTTATTGTTCATTCAAAGGTTTTCTGTTTCTAAGATGATTAATACTATAACATTGTATATAACCACTTATTTGCAGAGGGATTTATAGTTTGAAAATACTTTCATACCCATTATCTTATTTGACCCTTATGACATCCATTCAACAAATATTTCTTCTCATATTAGCCGTCTCCCCTAAGCTCCCCACCTCTCTTCCAGTTCAAGTCAAAACCTGGGAGACATCCTTGATTTCAACCATCCCCTCTCCCCAGTTAAACTGTGAGAAACTCCTGTAGCCTCTACCTTAAAAAATATAACTGGAATCAAAGCCCTTCTCAGCACTGCCATTGCTCCCACCCGTCCAGAGCGCCTGAGTTTCTTATGTGGATCTTAGCTCCACAGGTCACGTTGCCACCCATCAAACCCCTCTTCTCTCTGCTCTCCACACAACTGCTGTAGTGTCCCTCATAAAACAGAAGCCATACCTTCACCTCAAACCAGCCGTCTTCCCATATCACCCAGAATAAAAGAAAAAGTCCTTCCTGTGAACTACATGTTCTTTCGTGAGCTGGGCTCCCTTTTTGTCTCCTCGCTCTGTGCCCCTCCCTCCCTCCCTCCCTCCGTCCCTCCGTCCCTCCCTCCCTCCCTCCCTCCCTCCCTCCCTCCCTCCCTCCCTCCCTCCACACTGCCCCTGCTGTTCTTGGAACCACCAGGCAGGACTTGTGTCCTCAGAGCTGCCCCCTTCTGGAATATACCAGCTCCAGAATTAGCAGGTCTCTCTCCTTCACTTTCTCCAGGGCTCTGTTAAAGTGTGATACACTTAGGCCTTCCTTGACCACCCTGTATAACTGCACCCCCCCCCCCCCCATGATCCATTTTAGTCCTGTAGCCCACCTGTCGCCACTGGACACACTAGAAGTTATTTGCTTATTTGTTCAAGGCCTGACTTCTCTATTAGAAATCAGGGTCTTAATCTCCATACTTTATGACGGACCCTCAGTGCGCTGAACAGAGCCTGGCCCCTAGGAGCTACTAACCAGTATTTGTTGAATGAATCGCAGAGCCAATCGGTCCTTACTCCATAGTCCTTACACTGTCATTAGTGGAGACAGGCAACAAACACCAAAGCAGAGTTTGGGGGAGGGATTGGAACTAGGTGATGTAATATTAAAACCAGAACCCAAATAACAGTATGAAACCAGCCTTGAAGTAGAATTATTTTTTCACCTTATGAATCAGGAAACAGAGGGTAGGAGAGGCTGTGTGACTCTTTGCATCTGTTGAATGGTAGGCATGCGTTTATAATCCCAAATCTGACCACAGTTTGTTATCCTTCCTGTTAAACTTCAAAGCCTTTCACAATTAAAATGGCTAAAAGGCAACACTCATTTAAAAAAATATGCAGCCCATGTCTCTGCTAACTTAAGGGTGAGAATCGCCACCCAGGCTGGGCGGATTGGCAGCTGGCCACATGGAGACAGTTGGAAAACACATTTATTTTTTTCTGCTTCGTTTTATATTTAACCTTTGCATTTAAGACTAGTGAGCATGCAGCTCAGGCCTGGAAAAAAAGAAAAGAAAAGAAAGTCCCTGATTGTTCTCAGATAGACAGCCACTTCTTCAAGTCATTTCTCTCAATTCCACAAGCTCGTCCCCGAGGAGTGACCTCCTTTGGCTGCACAGGGCCGAGCTTGTCTTCGTGTTTCTGGAATGTTGCAGGATTTCGTTCTTAAACAGTCAAGTCGTGCTGGCTGTTTTCAAGTCCTCAGAGCTCTCAGGCTTTTCCTCAAACGCAGGGACCCGGCACAAGGCCGATCCTCCTGGTTTCGTTCCTGCTTCCTGCAGCAGATGGTAATCCTGCCTCTGAGACATCGAGCCTTCCTTTTGCTTTGCTAATAACTCGTGAGCCTTTGGGAAAGCTTGATTGATAACATCTTTGGGAAAAAAATGTAAAAGAAAAACTTACTGAAATGACTCGTTCTGGTAATGGCTCGAGGCCTAGCTTGGAATGTGCCCAACAGCACAAACTTGGATGAGCAGAAGCAAAAAATTCAAAGGTTCGCTGAGCCCAGTGCTTAGTAATTCACCAGCTCACTATCTCATGCTTTCTTTCTCTAGCATTCATTTTTATGTACGTGAATTAACTAATTTCTAGGCTGGTTTCCAAGGACTGATGTAGAAAAGCAGTTGGGAGGAAATAAGACAAAGAGCGCACAATTCCTAGAGTGAGAAAGGGCTCTGGAATGAGCTCAGGGAAAGGACATTCTCTCTCCCTTTTTCATTCTGTATCGGGGGTGGTGTGTGTGTGTGTGTGCAAAGAATAAGAAAGAATGGCCCGGCCTACGTGGCTCAGTGGTTGAGCATTGACCTAGGATCCAGGAAACAGCGGTTCAATTCCCAGTCAGGACACATGCCCGGGTTGCGGGCTCGATCCCCAGTAGGGGGCGTGCAGGAGGCAACCAATCAATGACTCTCATCATTGATGTTTCTCTCTCCCCCTCTCCCTTCCTCTCTCTGAAATCAATAAAGAGAAAGAAAGAAAGAAAGAGAGAGAGAGAGAGAGAGAGAGAGAGAGAGAGAGAGAGAGAGAAGAAAGAAAGAAAGAAAGAAAGAAAGAAAGAAAGAAAGAAAGAAAGAAAGAAAGAAAGAAAGAAAGAAAGAAAGAAAGAAGAAAGAAAGACTGTTGGTTGATGCTAGTAAGACTAGTTTATGGTGTTACTAAAGAAAAGAGATCAATAAAGGCTCAGCCTATGAGCAGCAGAGATGAATGTATTAGAATCTGGGGAGCAGGAAATGGTTAAAGAGAAAGCCCAGCTGAAAGCGTCCCCGTGCACAAAAGAAAGAAGGGTGAGTACATGCTCAGCATCTCAAGGTCTGTGATGCTGGTGAAAAGGAAAGCAGAGCAGGGTATAAAAATGTGTGTGTGTGTGTGTGTGTGTGTGTGTGTGTGTGTGTGTGTGTAGGACCACTATATGAAACTGCAGAGCAAGTACATGCACCTCGAATTGGCCTTTCTGATGGGGGCGGGGTTGCAGGTGAGCCTTTGGGAATGCTGGAAGTAATGGCACAATGTATGCTCGATGGAAATAATTTAGTGAAAGCACATGATTGCTACATGCAATTAGAACTTGGAATAAAGCATGATTGCTGTTTTCATGTTTGCATATGTAGGATTATATTATAATTAAATGGAATAGTAACAAGAGGTACGTGTAAACTGTTTTCCGGCCTGTGTGGAAGACAGCAATAAGCTGTGGACCTGGAACAGTGGGGAAGCCCTGTCTTTGGGCTTTTGTTCCAGGAAATCCTGGCACCTCGCTAAGAAGATAAAGCTGTTTGGGAACTGGCCATTCAGGCAAGAAAATAGCCAAGATCCCTGCTTTGAATCATCCAAGGGCTAAAGTTTTATTGGCTAGGTGGAGAGAATTTGTAGCAGAGATTATGCTGTCAATGCCAGACTGTGCCACGTGTAAAGCAGTTTTCCCCATGAGAGCTCCATTTCCATTGGCATACAGATTTGATTAAGGAAACACTGCTCACCACATCCCTACCTGCTAGTGATATTCTGAAACTCACCTTTATTTTCTTGCTGTCTTTATTCCTTTTGTTTGAAGCTAAGGAAGAACTGGTTGACTGCTCCTCATTAAATGTTAACTGTTTATTATTAACCTAAGTAACTGGAGTCTCAGGGTGTGAGAATGGGAACTCGCCATTCACGAATGGTAGATTTTTAGTTAACGTTTGTTTGGTGTATGATGATATTATTAAACCAGATATAGGACCAAGGAGGGAGAATGTGGTTTGGGGAACAGACATGTTGCGTTAGGGGTACCCATAGAACATCCAAATTGCACTGTCCAGCTTCTCACTCTCCCCATTCATCCCAGGGTATTTCATTCACTCCTATGGCTTGGTTTGAACACCCATATATGCTGATAACTCCTAAATGTCCATCCCTAATCCATTCCTATGAGATATACATACAACCATCTCCTGGACACTGCAGTTGGGGTGAGTAGAGTCAGAGGATCTCAGTATGAGAAGAAACCAGAGATACAACGGGAAAGGCCGGAGAGGCTGGTGTCAGGGAAGCTAAGAGAGAAGTTTCGGGGTGCCCACACAGAATGATAGTGTAAGTGCTGCAAAGAGGTTAACACAGTAAGACTGAAAAAAACCACGACTACATTTCAAATGGATGAGATTTCAAAGTGATTAATGGGATCGAAGTGCCAGATCCAATAGGTATATATCTAATCTTTTAAAATGATTCAAGCCAGTGTGATTCTACCCAACAAACGAACTGGGCCAGTCTACAGACTTCCTTTCCCCGGCGGCTCCGGTGCCTGTCCGTCTATACGCTAGCTCCTGCTTTGGGGCTGCCGACTATAGCTCCTGCTGCTTTTCTCTTCGGACCCCTGACCATGATCTCTGTTCCCTATGGCAGTACCAGTAACCCTTCCAGACTACTAAGGACCTCTCTGAACCACCTTGGGTTCTGCTTCCTTGAGCAGGAGAGAAAATGGGTCCGTCAACTAACAGGCAGTTGGGCAACATGTTTAGTGGGACTTCAGGAGCCAGCAAGGACTTGACTGATGCGGCAAGACAGGCATCCTAGAGAGTGCAGTCTCACAGCCCTCGTTCCTGAAAGGCAGAGGGACACGTGGGACATGAAGGGACAGAGGCACCCGATGTGCTGCTATCTTGTGACGCTGGCCCAGCCAGGGGACCTCATAAGTCTCCTTCCCCTCCTCCCAGGGTGGTTTGGAGTGGAGGAGTGGATTCCAAGGAAAGATTCAGAAACAGCAAATGGGACACGGCTATAAAACAGCATAGGAAGTGGCCTCAGAATTTCGACATCTGCCCGCACATTATTCCCAGCTCTGGGCGTGTCCTCTCGGGGAAGGAGGGTGCTGTTCCAGCGTTGCAGTCACTACCCTGAATGTCTTTTTCCTTCTATATTAGTTTTCTGTTGCTGCAAAACAAATTACCACGAATTTAGTGGCCTGAAAGCAACACCCTTTTCTTAGCTCACCGTTTTGTAGTTTTTGTGGGCTTGGCTGGGTATCAGGAGGCTCTGGGGGAAGAACTGGCTCCCAAGCTCGTTGGGGCTTTTGGAGAAACTGGTTCGTCGCTGGCTTCCAGGTGGGGCCGCGCGCCTCCCTCATCGTGTGACCCTTTGTCTTCACATGAGCAATGGCGTGTCTAGTCAGTCTCATGCTGGGAATCTCTGACTTCTGCCGCCAGCCAGAGAAATCTTTTTTGCTTCTAAAGGGATCATGACCTAGCCCACCCAAGTATTCTCCATTTTAAGGTCAGATGATTAGTAACCTTAATTACATCTGCAAATTCCCTTTTGCCGTGCAACGTGACACAGCACAGGAAGGACGTCCCATGGTCTTCGTAGGGAGGAAATTACACAGAGGCGAGGGTCTTTCTGTATCATTTCTAGAATTCTGCCTCCCACACTTTCACGACCTGCCTTCTTTTAAATGACACCAGGAGTGCCAGATTTTTATGAGTGGAGCTGCTCTTTTGGATACAACCAAAAGTCATTTGGGGAGGGATGGGGGATTGATTTTTTTAATTAAAAAATGGATTTGAATATAACACAATATGAATGTTTTGCTTACATAACCCATAAACAAGATTTGAAAGTAATTTCAACATGGAAGTTTTCTCAGTTCACCTTGATTATGCTACTGGAAAGGGAATGATTTTTATGGGAACTGAGGATTGAGAAAAAAGAGAGTGATGAGACTGGAACACAAACATAAGTATGTGAAGCCCAAAATGCCCTTCCCACTTTTAGAGAGACTAGTCTCCTGGGTCCAACATTTATTCACTAGCAATGGAATTTGTCTCTTAATTTCCCTTCTCCTCCCACCTGCCCATGACACTGGGCCAGAGGAGGAAAATTCCTGTCCAGCTCAGCAATTCGAAGGAAAGGAGAGCCTCCTGGGCACTGTCTGGGAGATAGTGCGAGGCAGGCTTTTGTGTTCCATGGAATTTGGACAGACTGTGTATCTATTGCAGGTGGGTGGTCTAAATGGTCTGCAGACAGTCTAACTCCTTGGGGTCTTGGGTCTTGGAATGTGCCTAATATTTCAAAATCAACTCAGTTCTGGACGGATTTCTGGAGGCAAAACCTCAGAACAAAAAATGATCTCATCAAAGAAGGAGAGACAGCTGAAGCCACGGTCCCAGGAGGCTGTGTTTTTCCTCGGACTTCCTCTATTTGACTTTCATCAGCCCAAAATTAATTAAATAAACAAATAAATAAGTAAAGCCTGAATGTTTTAACCAGTATGGAACACACCATCTTCCTAAAGCTCTCCGCTTCCTGCTCTCTAGCTTTGTAATGCTCGCCAGTGACAGGAGGGGGGCAGTGGGGGAGAGAGCAGGCTGGCCTCCACTGACCAAACCTGTAAGATAAATTATAAAGATCAAATTCAGGCGAAAACACCAGACCTCAGGCTCAGTGTTACATACATATGTCAGATCCCATGATAAAAAGGCCGTATCTGTCAGAAGTTCAAACCATTTCAAAGAATGAGGTGATGCAACCCCCATAATAATGACAAAACTTCTTAAATTTGCAAGTTTTGGACTTGTAAGACATGTGGTGGGTAGAGAAAGGAAGAAATAATGCCTCATTAAGAGACTGGCTGGGTATAATAATGGAAATACTCTTAAAGTTTATATATACTCATTGGCAGATTGTTCATTATTTGTGTCTGATCGAGATTCCCTCTCCACCACCAGGTACCTTATGTAAACAGGCATTTTCTATTTTCGTTTCATCAGTTAAAATGCTGGCCCTATAATATTTTGTCCATTCCTTCCAGGAAACAAATTCATTAAATTAAATATTTAATAAGATGAATTAAATAATAAACTTACTAAACTCTTCCTCTTGGCATCTCTTTCCTTTTCTTGCTTTTTCGGGCCCAGGATGTTATTCTCTTTCAATAACAGAATGTAAGCAACTCAGCGGGTGGAGAATTTGATTTGGGGTGTCTTTGAAACATGAGAGTTAGAAGTTAGTTTACCATCTATTTAAAAATCACTGTCAAAATCCTTTGTGATCTGAAGACTTAGCTTTTAACAAGAAGTGAGGAGAGAAAATAACTTAGTATAATGTAAAGACTGAGAATATGGGCTCCCAAGTCAGACAGATCCATTTACAGACACTAGCCCTGCTGCTTAATATCTATGTGTCCATGAGCAAATTACCATTCCTCACCTATAAATTGGGGTATAATAATACTAAATATAATAATACATAAAACTAGAACACAGTAACTCAAATATTTGCTATTAATATTATTATCCCCACTCTGAGAACTCAAAGCACAATTATTTTAAGGTTGGATGTTTAAAACTTGGTGATTTACCAAAAAAACAAACAAAAAAATTCCCTAAGAGCTGGTGTATTAGACTCTAGTTTATGAAGCCTCTATCAGTCCCATTAACCTCAACCCTGAACTTGAACCTTTGTCTCAAGGGTTTAGAAAGAATTTCATCGTCTATTGCTCTTCCAGATTCCTTCACCCACTTTTGTTTCTTCCTATAAACCACCCCCAGTTTGTCAACAAAACGTTGACAGTCTTCTCTGTTTGTCTTGGCTAATTGATTTTCCTGAGAACCATTAGAGGCCTTGGCCTTCACCGGTCCAAATTGGATCGTTTGGTTTGTAATGGCCGGGAATGCTCTTACACTTACCCTTTTAGAAGAGGTGAAGTTAGAACTCAGGCCTTGCCTGTAAGTGATCCTGATAGTGACAATGCCTTGCCTTGATATACAACCCTAGCAACTAGGAATTGATAAAAGGGCACTAAATGCCTTTCTCTTTGGGCATAGAAATTCATTGCCTCCATTCAGGAAGCTGAAAAAAAGGGGACAACTTTTTGTGTATGTTTTACAGGTGTGACACGTGTTAGGTAATTATGTGGGATACTGGGAAAACAAAGTACCGTTTTGGGGTTTTTTTGGTGGCATGTTTGTTTTTATATAAAAGAATGTTCTTGGATATCCTAGAACAGGGGTTGGCAAACTATGATCCATGGGCCAAACTGGTCCTCTGCCCATTTTATAAAACTATGACTGCTTTGTGCTACAACAGCTGGGTTGAGTAGTGGAAACAGAGGCCATGCAGTTCACCAAGCCTAAGATATTTGCTCTCTAGCCCCTTAAAGGAGAAGTGTATGGCCGTGTGCGTTTCAAGTAAGACGAAGCTTCCGCAGAGCCTCTGTTGCTTTGCCTGCTGAGTTTCACTCAGCTGGTATGGAAATAGCAGCCATATACAATTTTCTGGGACAGTCTTGTCCAATGCTATTTTCCTATTGCCCTCGTATATATACATGAGGAAATTTATGCTGATTTGATAGTATGTTTTGTTCTTTGGTTTAAATAATTCAGCCCCCACGGGTATGGACGCCAGGGCTGGCGAGGAGCACGGAAAAACAGAAATTGGCAGAGGCTACAGTGATCACTGGGTTGAATCAGTGTGATCATGATTAGTCCTGAGGCTTTCTAGGTACTTAGAAAATGTCTGCTTATTGCAATTTAGCTCTTCATGTTAGAACAGAAGTGAGGACTTTCACTTTCTTCAGCCGCAGAGAAAGCAAGGGAATTTAAATCAGTGCGCGGTTCTCCCGCCTCCCTGCTCATCCATGCCTGAGGCTATGCAAACATGTTTACGAGAAGTATTCTTCAGGCAAACAGGATTCTTAACGTGAAAGGCGCTAAAAAATGTTGTTATCCTGTACAAGATGACATGGTAAGAGGGCATGGCCCTTTGGGACGGTGCTTTACGTTTGCTCCCTAGCATTATTTTAGTAATTGTGAGATTTACGGTGATAGGTAAAGGAAAGTCTGTTAAAGTAAACCAGAGAGCCCCAGCAGAGAACCAGAGACTACAGAAAGAGGAGTAAGGCTGTGGGGAGAAAGATTAAACTCTCTAAATTGTTTTCATTGTCCCACTGCTTCCGGTACGCAAAAACACGCAGATAATTCAAATACAGCATTCGAAAGGTGAGGCAAGAAACAAATCCTGAGGATGTAAAAGCAGCCTGGAAATGTGTGAAGATGATGCTTTGCCTGGAAATTATTTTTTAAATGCACAGCTAAGTACAAAGTTATTTCAGGCCACCCCCGACCTAAAATGCCTGTTCACTAACCAAATAATCAGTTTTCTTACATAAGTGCCCTCCCTACTCCATGGAATTCCCTTTGCTGCCATCAGGAGAACAAATTGGAACTATTTTGAGAATTTGCAGGTTACAAAAGGAGAAAGTTCTACAACTGAAAAAATAGCTTGATTAAGGGAGTTGATTTGGGTGTGTAATTTTGGATTATGACCCTTAAACTCATCCAGGCATAGGGAAACCATGCAGCTCAGGTTAAAGGCAAGGATGTGAGAATTGATGGTTTTTGGAGAAGTGGAACAAAAACCTGGGTATGTCCTCCAGGGTAAACAGAGAAGAAGGCTCTAGACACGGGACCACTAGGGGGGAGGGGGCACAAATGGAGACCAGAAATAAATGGAGCTGTGCCGTGGCAGGTGGGGTTTGTAGGGATGTGCTGGGGGCACATGAAGGTTGGGGAATGTGCGAATGGTGCTCCTATTAAAGCGCCTGGAGCCACAGCTGAGAGTGTCCCGGATGTGTTATATTAGTCAGAAATCACAACCACTTATTTTACCAGAAAATCAGACAAAGAGACGAACAAAAAAACACCTTAATATGAAAAATTGACTAGATATTGAAGAACTGAAAAGAAGAAAATAGAACAAAAGTTATCAAACGGGTGTCAACTGGAGAGAACAGCTGCTGCCCCTGGGTCTGGGGAAAAAGGAAGGGGCTGGAGAAGGGTCCAGTGGGCCTGAGAGTCAGACCTCTGAGGAGGGAGTCGTCTGCTCAGGCTGCCATGACAAAACACCAGAGAAGGGGGACAACAGAAATTTATTTTCTCAGTTCTGGAGGCTAGGATCAAGGTGACAGCCTGGTCCGTTTCTGATGAGAACTCTCTGCCTGGCTTGCAGGTGGCTGCCTTCTCGCTGTGTCCTCACATAGCTCTCCCTGAACCAGAGTTAATGGAGAGGGGGGACAGGGACAGAGACAGAGACAGAGATAGAGGCAGAGAGATTAGGATTAGGGCCCCACCATTATGACCTCATTTAGCCTTAATTACCTCCTAAAAGCCCAAGCTCCAAATACAGTCACATTTGGGGTCAGGGTCATGAACAGAGGAATTTCGAGTGCACACAATTCAGTCCATAATAGGGGTGCCAGCCGGCCTGGCGCTGGTGCATCTAAAGTGGGGAGAGGTGAGGCTGGCCTGTGAATGCTGAGAAACCTGCAAACTGGGACCAACCGCCGCTCCCGGAAAGATCTGTCGATGCCGGGGTGAAGCACGGCTGGGTGACTCAGACAGGGACAGCATGCTTTCTCCTCAGGCTTCTTGTCTCCCCCAGGTCCCCTGGCAAAGCAGACTGTAGTGTGCAGCCCCATCTCCATCATCGCAAAGCCGAGTTTGAAAGGGAGAAGTTACAACTGAGATACAAGAAGTGAAAGTGTGGCTCAGTAGTGCTGTGGCAAAGACTGCTGGTTGCTTATTTTTAACATCTGTTCTTTCCTTCATTCTTAGTAATAGAATGCTAAATTTACGTGGAAGGCAAGACTCAGCTAAAGGATTTTTCTCAGCCTTGCTTGCAGCTAGATAGGTCATGTGACTTTATTTTAGCGAATAAATGCAGCGAAATTATTCTGTGGGGCTTCCAGGAAGTTTTGTTGTTTTGGGTTGTTTTTTTCCCCCCTTCTTTTATCATGCTGCCCAGAATGTGGATGTGATGGCTGGTGCTCTATCAGCCATTTTGGGCCATGAGGCCAAGAACCACGCTCAAAGACAGCAAAGGAGCTATGGATTTTGACAACTATGTGAAGTATCCACACCAGTCCTGGATTGCTCACTTCTAGATCCCTTTTATGTGTGTGCGAGAGAGTAAATTCTATCTTGTTTAAGCCTGTAGCTTGGACAGGTACATCCACCTTGCTTTCAAACTATTTTCCCTCATGGTACTTCATATTTTAGTTGGCTTTATTATTAAAAGAATGACTGAAAACTCCTTTATTTATGTATTTAATTAGATTAGAACTATTTCTCTTTTACAAGTGCAAATAGTTCTCTCTCTGAGGATTAAGGGAACATGAGTCATCTATAGTTTAGAGTAGATTTGTTTAATCAGATTCTAACCCCTAGCCAAGAAGTATTGGGTACCTTATGGAAATTGTTACTGATTCTTACAACAAACCTATAAGAAAAGATATTGTTATCCCCATTTTACATATAAGGAAACTGAATTGGTGTGAGGTGCATTGTGAGTTGTCCCTTCAGCACTCCAGGTGGCAAGTGGGGAGCAAAGCCCCTTAGCTGAGGGGTTTTCTATTGCCTGGGGGTCTTGGTTTGCCCCTCCCTAGCAGGACTTCCAACCCTGGCTGGGGGGTGGGGGTGGAAAAGCAGCCAAGGGCAGGCTGGGAAGGCTTCTCACAGCATCTTGAGGCTCCTGATTCCTCTCTCCAGCCTCCTTCCTGCCCAGGAAGCAATCCGATCTCCCTCCTGTGGGGCAAGAAACTGCCATTAATCCCTATCTTGCGTGATTTCCTATGTGGCTGTGTTCCACCCCAGACTCCAGCTCACTCTTACACTCAAGCCCTTTCAGAAATCAAAACAAAACCCCTTCTCTCTCAAACTCTTGGCTCTCACACACCAAAAATGCTTTGGTTTTAGACGATTATGCCTGCCATGACTTAAAAAAAAAAAAAAAAAATCACTTAGCAAGTCAGTGGAAGTCTTTGTCTCTGTTTCTGCCCTCCCCTCCTCTCGCAGCCAAGGATGCCCTATATCCAGTGTGTGGGGAGCTGTAGGGCAATGGGGATAATTTTCAGAAAGGAAAACCTCTGTTTGAAATCTCCGTGCATTATCCCATTACGTAAATAACAGAAACCAGCTTAAGCTAGGTTAAAGAGAAGAGAAAGGGATGTTTCTGCAGAAAGCCCTCTTGGTTCTCCTTGCCGGCCCCCTGCTCCTCTGTTTCGCTGGTCTCCCTGTCTCGCTGGGTAAAATCCGTAGGGAGCCCAGGGCTGCTTTTCCTCTCTACAGATGCTCCCTGGAGGATTTCCCTCAGACTCGGAGCCTTTCAAGTCCAAGTGTACACTAGTGACTCTCAAATTCATGTCTCCAATTCAGTGCTCTGACTTCAGCTTCATATTCATACAGCCAACCGTCTACTGATGTTACTGTGGCTGTCTAAAAACACACTCAAACTTAGCATGGCCAAAACCAAAGTTCTGATTGCCCTAAAGCCTCTCCCTCTCCTCCATTTCTATTAATAACTACTCTGTCCCTCCAGTTATCAGGCTAAAACCTTATAGCGATCCGTTCCCCCTCATTTATTCACACCCCATATCCAGACTTGGAGAAAATCCTGTGATCACTCCTATAGGAAAGTATCCAGACTGCCTGCTCCTCTGTTACTACGTTGATCCAAATCACCTGATTATTGCAGCTGCCTTCCAAGGTCTCCCTTCTTGCCCATCTAGAACTTATTTGCACAATAAATAAGGGTGAGCATTTTAAAATGTGTTATCTTTCACCCCAGCTGGCTTGAGTCAGTAGTTAGAACATCGGCCCGGGGACTGAAGGGTCCCAGATTCAATCCCGGCCACGGGCTCTTATCTCGGTTGCAGGCTTAATCCCTGGTCCCAGTCAGGGCACATGTGGGAGGCAACCAATGGATGCCTCTCTGTCTCTCTCTCTGAAAAGCAATGGAAAAAATATCAGGTGAAGATTTAAACTAAATAAGTAAATAAATTGTGTTATCTTTCATTTAACTACTGTGACCAAAGCTCTTTAATTGCTTCTCATCTTGCTCAGAGTAAAATACAAAGTCTTTATCATCACTCTCAAGTGACTCTTGGCCATTGCTCTGACTCCTCCCCTGACCGCTCTTTCCCTTACCTCTCAGCCCCAGGAAACACTTACCTCCTGTTTCACAAAACATGCCCAGCTCACTCCTGCCTCAGGGCCTTTGCACTTGCTGTTCCCTCTATCTGGAATGCTTTTTCTTCAGATATTTGCATGACATGTTCACTCACTACCTTCAGGTCTATGCTCAAATGAATTCTTAGAGAGATACCCTCCCTTTGCATTCTTTATAAGATACTAATTTCTTCCCCTCACACTATACTCCCTATTTTCCTAATCCTGTTTTATTACTTTCCATTTGTTATAGTGTATATTTACTCTCTTACTTGTTCTTTGCCTTTCTCCTCACCTCCCCAACAATGCTTACTAGAATGTGAGCTTTATGAAAGTGGGGACTTTGTTTACAGTAATGTCAGTAATCTCATTTTTAAAAAATATATCTTTATTGATTTCAGAGAGAGGAAAGAAGAGGGAGAGAGAGAGAAACATCAATGATGAGAGAGTCATTGACTGGCTGCCTCCTGCACGCCCCCTCCTGGGGATCAAGCCCACAACCTGGGCATGTGCCCTGACCGGGAATCAAACCACGATCTCCTGGATCATAAGTTGATGCTCAACCGCTGAGCGCTGCCGGCCGGGCAGTAATCTCATATTCTTAGCATAAAAACGTACTCTGGTATTTACCAGATGCTCAACAAATATTAAATAAACAGGCAAACACACAAATTAGGGTATATGAATTAGACATTGCTTCATGATAGATCACCCAAACTCTGACTTAAAACAATGAACATATTCTTACTTGGGCATGTGAGTCAGATGGATGGTCTATTGCTCTAAGCCAGGTTTTGCTGATCTTTCCCGGGTTTGTTCATAAATCTGTGATCAGCTGGCAGATCCAGTGAGGCCCGGAAGGTCTGGGGTAGCCTCAGTGCTTCCTTCGCATGCCTGGAGATAGAGCTTGTACATCATTTTCACCACAATTCATTGTTCACAGCTCATTCCAGATTCAAGGGACAGGTAAACATATTCCACCACTGAGAGGAGCTGCAAATCACATTGGAAAGAGAAGTGGTTACAGAATTGCTGCTGTTGACACAAATCATTCTGCCACACAGAGCATTTTATGGAATCCAAGGAAGAGTCTAACAACCAGGCTAGGGAGGCTTGCCATTCAGCTATGGAGCTTATGGGCCTTCTCAGTCAACTTCTGACACTAAAGTCACTGTTTCCAGTTCCCACACTGTGCCTCTCGCAGTTCAAATTCTAGACTCCCAGGAGAAATATTTGGCCCAGCTTGGGTCAGGAGTTCTTCTTGTCCCTTGCTTGTTCCAGTTCACACTGGCAAATAGGAAAGACTAAATTTAGGGCCTGTGGGTCAAGAGACAATGCCCAAAGAGGGGGAAATTATTTGGGAAATTAGAGGAGAATCCCCGAAACAATCTATCACATCTAAATATGTTTTTGAAATTCTAAGCATTTAAATGTATTGCCTTTCAAATATTCAGATTTGCATGAAATGTGTGGAAGAGATTTCTCTGAAGACAGCCTTGCTAAAGGGCTGTGGTGAATTTAATATATTTAATATGAATCTGTAAGAGACACTGAAAATATTTAAATACATTGAATTGGCAACTAACCAAAGACGGGCATAAGGCTTACAGTGTTATTCCATATTTTTCTTGCTTCCATTTGGATCTATGTGACAGCTTTTTCATGCTTTCCTAAGTAGGCTTTGTTGAATTTCCCTTCAGTATTGGACTTGGCTATTGGGCTCTCTGAATTTATGAGGCAAAGAAATGAAGAAAACAATAATGAAAGCTATTTGGTGTCATAGGTTTATATTGCTGCTGTAACGAACTACCACAAATTTAGTGTCTTGAAACATTTATTTTCTTACAAACATGGGGGTCAGAAGTCCAAAATGGGTTTCACTGGGCTAAAATCAAGATGTTGGCAGGATTACTTTCCTTCTCAGGCTCTAGGGGAGAATCCATTTCCTTGCCTTTTTCCAACTTCAAGAAACCATCTGCATTCCTTGGCTCATAGCCCCTTATTCAAATCACTCCAACTCCTTCTGCCTTAGTCACATCTCCTTCTTGGACTCAGACACTCTTTCGTTTATGGACCCTTGTGATTAAATTGGGCCCTTGTGATTATATTGGGCCCACAGAGATAATCCGAGATAGTCTCCTCATCTCAAGGTCTTCAATGTAATCACATCTGCAAAGTCCCCTTTGCCATGTAAGCTAACATGTTCACAGGTTCTGGGGATTTGGACCTGGACATCTTTGGGGGCTATTACTCTTCCTACCACACAAGGTAAATGTGGAAATCAGACAAATCCATCTTTGGACATGTAGAGTCTACATTTTCCCAAATATAGACGGTCCTTTCTTTCTCAAGATGTCTTTAGAGAGCATTGGGGTCTTCAAGAAGTAGGAGTTGTACCTATACATATTTAACTGGTTTGTCCCCCCAACCCTTAGATGTAGGAATAAACTAGAATTTGTTAATTTGATATCATTATGTTATTGCAGAGTTAGTAACATTTCCAAGTATGCATTCATCATTCAGCAATTGTTGTTAAACTGCTCTGAATTACTGTGTGGTTCATAAATTATTCTACAACGTTGGCAGGCAGAATTGCCACTGTTGTCAAGTCTTTAAGACACTCTTTCTTTTTTGGCAAGGTGGTTTTACTCTAACGTTCTTCATTCATCACTAAGAATCATAATTTTTTATAAAATCTTTAACCCTGCGTCTGAATCTTCACATGAGGCCAGCTCTACACAAGCTCAGCTCCTCGCCAGTGCCTTTAGGCCTCTGCTTCAGGGTTATTAAGGCACTCACTGGTGGGCCCTCAACAATCTGCAGACAGTGTGTCTGGCTTGAGAATATTCATTGCAATTTAATTCACATTAAACTGGCCTCCAGGTACTAATGTGGCGCTTAGAGGAATCTTGCTAAACTAGTTGACTTTTCACAGAATACCTGCTTTCTGTAGAGTCGTACATTGCAAAGTATCTGGAGAAATTGTTCAGTCCTCCCCTGAGGACTTGGTCTTGCCTTTAAAAATCCGCCCTGTTATTTAAGGGCCACCTAGAATCTGACTGTTGAAAACATACCTGTCAAATTTCCATTCTCCTGCTAAGAGCTCTTGGTGAGGTTTTAAGTGCTAATGATTTGGGGCAGAGGTGGAGTAGAGTGGGGGGGAAGGGGTTCCCTATGCCACCGAGCAATTCTCTGACACTAGCTGGGTATTCTACAATCCAACTCGGTTCTGACACTGCCTACCTGGAGATAGCTGGGAGATGGCATCAGATCCCATCGGTTAAGGGCTTGGTTCTACAGGCTGCCTTGCCACCATTTCAGATGCCTATCACAGATCCAGGTTATCACCAGTGCTTCTGACCGCCCACTAAAGATGGGAGGTTCAAATAGCTGCCCATCTTGGGTTCGATTAGTTGCTAGAGTGGCTCATAGAACTCAGAGAAACATTTTACTTACTAGATTACCAGCTTATTATAAGGAAAAAATATAACTCAGCAACAGCCAGATGGAAGATGCATTGGGCAAGGTATGTGAGAAGGGGTGAAGGGCCTCCATGCCCTTGGCAGGTTGGCACCCCCAGCACCTCCCAGTGTTCATCACCCAGAAGCTCTGCAAGCCCTGTCCTTTTGGGTTTCTATGCAGACTTCATCACATAGTCATGATTGATTAAATCATTGGCCACTGGTGATTAAATTCAATCTCCAGCCCCTCTACCTAATTACATCACTAAAGTAACAACAGACAACAATTGCTCTTATTTCTTGGGAAATTCCAACGGTTTTAGGAGCTCTGTGCCAGAACCAGGAAGACAAATCAAATATATATTTCTTACTATAAATCACAATGTTACAAGAGTGCTCCTCAATCACTTTTGAAGGTTGTAGAGCCAGAGTGCAGATGTTGACAGGCGAGTCCTGGGAGGATGCTGAGGTCAAGGCCAGGACAGCAAGTCCAAAGGGGGTTTGTTCATCAAGGGGGCTAGGCAAGCCATGGAAGATAAGATGGCCTGCCAAAAAATCAGGCAACGGTTAAGGACACAGGAAACTAGTAGTGAGGAGGAATTGGTGGGAATGGACAATGGGAGATGATGAAAGAACTCTGGAGAATAAGTGTGACTACCTATAGCATATTTTTATTTTCACTCTTAATAAGCCTTTTAGATTAAGCTACATTCATTTAAAGAGACTCAAATATGCACCACAGCATTTCTTTTAGCAGCAAAAACAAAACAAAAAAATGAAAAGGGCTGGTTAAATAAATTATAATCTCTGTGATGAACTAGTTTACTCTTGGTAAAAGAATAAAGGAGATTTGTAGGTGCTGAGATGGAAGGACCCCCAAGATATACTATTAATTGAAAAAAGCAAGGTCAGATATACACACACAGATAGATGCCTTTATATTCCTCTGAAGTGTATACGAGAAAATGTTAAAGGGGGGTACTTTAGGGAGTGATCCTGGGAGAAGGGAAAGAGACTTTTATTTCTCATTTTATACTTTCCTGTACTATTCCAACTTCCTAATCATGTACCTATATTTCTTTTGCTATTGTTTTTCAATAGCAGCAATGATGAGCTGGGCATTAGAATTGTGTATCATTTTCATTTCCTCCCTTGTACTTCTTTGTGATTTTTTACCCAATAATTATTATCTTTAGGAAGAAATCATATACAGGATGACAGTGGGGCCGCCATCTCTAAACAGAATTATTTGCTTTCTTTCCTTCATCTTTACAGCCCCATTATCTCTCCTATGTCCCCTATCTCCTATTTTCCATTACTCTCACACAGCTAGTAGGTGCCATTTCAGGACTTGAACCCAGGACTTTTTGACTCTCAAATCTGGGCTATATTTTAAATCAACTCTAAGTGAAACTCAGTGGAATGTTTAAGTCTGTGCCTAACTTGCCTTGCACATTGCTACCTGGTCTTCTCACGCAGGGAAAGTCGTTTATGGAACAGAATACTTGCATGCATAAAGTCATTATTTTATAAATTTATTTATTTGCTCTTTTCTTCACAACTAGATGATAATCCGTTTGTGAGCAGAGGTAATGTCTTCCTTCTCTTTAAAGAGTAAATTTCTCCTATCTGGAAATTTACAAAGCAAACTCTCATATTTATGCTGAAAAAAAAATGCAATAAGTTGCATGCACATAAATGTGAGCAGAAAGTGTCCTGAGGTGCCAACTATATGGTTACCCGTCATTTCCGTCTCCGAAGGGCTGCTGGGGTCACCGCCGGCAAGGCTGGGGTCAGGGAGCAGTGTCTGCGACGGGGCTGCCACCTGCTGTCTCCATGTAACCGACTCCTCCCTTCCACTTAGAAGATGAACTCGCTGATCGCCCTAACTGTGGGTGCAGGGAAGAAAGGGGGCAGTATATGCGCAATGTATTTGTCATCCTGTGCTGTCATAATTCTGTAACTAAGATTTCAAGGGCCAGGGTCAGCTTCCAGGGAGAAGTGTGAGCACAGCAGAGATGAGCCGTCTGAACTCCAGCCGCGCAGCAGACACAGGAGCAAAGTCCAGGTGTGCGGGCCAGAGAGAGCAGAGCTGGGTGCGCACCTGAATGGCCTGCGCTCATCACAGGCAAAATGGGTCTTGGGCAAAAAAAAACCCCCACCATTACGTGACCTTCCCTGAAGATGAGATGAGGAGTCACTCCAGAACTGGCCAGGATCTGAGCCTACAGATTCCAGTCTTTGACGATTCCAACCAAGAGGTCTGGAAAGAAAAGTTGCAGAAATGGAGCATTTATACTCTAGGGTTTGGGTACCTGGAGAGATTTAAAACAGGAGCTGCTAGAACATCTGCAGATATCATAGGACTCAGTCATTAAGGCTACCGAGTGCAAATAGCAGGAGTTCACGGATCAGTTGCATTCAAATATTACACAGAGAGAACAAACAAGAAATGGTTCTGTTTTACTATCTCTTCCATAAAAGATGGGTGACGAGGTCAGTGACTATTTGCAAGGCTGGTTAGCACCGAATGTACAAACTGTCCACTGAGTTTCCCTTAGTGCTGATATTCAGCATCGCGTAGTGATGAGGAACTTTGGATATGGGGCAGAGACAGACCTAGTTTTGAGTCTCAGATCTGCCACTTGCTAACTGTGATGCTGAACAAGTCGCTCAGCCTCAGAGCCTCAGGATCCTCATCTGTGAAATGGGGAAAGTAAAAATGGTGACACATAGGACTCCTGTGAAGATTCAGTAAGATAACGGAGAGCTGGCACACGGCAAGTGCTCAGTAGATGCCAAGTGAGTCAGTGACATTAAAGACAACAGTTTCCTCTCCGTAGGCACGTTGGCCGGTGTGATGTCCTATCTCCATTGCATGTGAAGGTCCTTCAGACATGGCAACTTCCACCGTGATTCAAGGCTCTGGTCAGAGAGCTCAGCATCGCTGAACAGCTGGGAAGTGTCTGGGGTGTGCTGAGAAGCTGGGAATTGGCCTGGAGAGAATTGTTTTGGTGATAAAGAGGTTGCTATTTTGGCTCTCTCACGGGAGCAATTCACCAATGGCACAGAAAGATTGTTTTTTGTCCACTCCCATTACAGATCTGTTCCAGCTGTTTTCTGCTGAGCTGCCCCTGGTCCCCAGCCTTAGAAAGCCCAAATATTTCTCTTAGGTATATCTTTTCTCCTTTAAAAAGAGAAGGAAAATATAAGAAAGGGAAAGGTGTTTTTACTTTGGTTACTTCCCAAGGAGGACAGGGGCTAGCTCACCCACACTCACGGTACATTTTCTCTCCTGATTAGCCCCACACCTCAAAGTTCTGCAAGACACATGACAAAACCTCCCTGTCAGCCGGGGGCTCATCCCACAGCCATTTTCCCCATGACAGCTCGTAAAATGCTGCATAATAGTTTATGTGCAAGCATGAGAAAATATTGAAACGATGTCTAGAAAATCAAGAGAAAAGCACTGGTCCCCTGCATGAGTCTGCAATGGGTCCCCTTGGACAGAACGTTTGCTGGAAGAACTATAGCGACTGATGATACCATAGCTGAGTGGTACTGAGCTGGCTGAAAGGAGTAAGGCAGTTTCTTTGGCTGCTGCAGCCTTCAGAACCTAATCGCCCCCATTATCCGATAAGCTAGAGCTTTCATAGCAGGTATATTTTTTCTTTAGCTCTGAGAAGTCAGAGAATGGTCAAGAAAAATGTGATCTCAGTGTGCCCTCGGATTCCTTTCCTTTCTCCTGCTCTGAGCTCTGTGGCCGTGGGGCTGACCCCTGCCTGCAGACTAGGGTTCCCAGACTCCTTTGTCAACTGGCTTCGAGACAGGTTGAGGGGTGCAGGAGGAAGGGACCTCACAGGACAGCTCTGCTTTGAGTGGCTTCTCCAGCATGGCTGAATTTGCCCTGTGCCCTCCCCCCCCTTCACTGGACAGGTCTGCAGTGGTGCCAGCTACTGTCCCTTGACCTTGGCTCTGGATTCTGGAAGCCCCACTACCTCCTTTCAGCTCTCTCTGCTGCTGTTAATCTCTGGGTTGCCTCACTATCTGTTTGGCTTCCAGCTCTTCTATCAATCACACTTGTAACTAATTCACTGCATTGATTTTTCTTTATAAAAAAAAAATAAAGTGGTTTTCTTGTTGGACTCACTTTTTGAACAATAAATTCAGTGAACGTTTGCATCTAGATTATCTTGGAAAGAAGTCAACTTAATGCAAACATTTGGAGGCCATTTATAATTAGACCTTTGCTGTCTGAACAACGTATGGTCATTTTAAAATTTGAAAGGCAGGGCAAGCGTCCTAGATAAGTGATGGGAAAGATGAAAGGGCTCTCGGCATTCCCCTTTTTATTTCTCAGGGCTCGGGGCACTGCCTGCTTCACTCCTTCCCCCCACTTGCTCTCTGGAGAGAAGGCGCAGGACGGGCAGATGTGGGCAGAGGGGTCTGGAACCGCTCGGCTTCTTTGTTCCTTTGCCTCGAGGCCTGAGTGAAACAGATTTATTTGTGCCAGGAAAACTGCATGTTGCGGCAACCAGCTCTCTTTTTATTTCTTGGCTCCATCAAGCCCTCAGTCTGTTGGAGTCTGAGGTTTTGATAAAAATGCAAAAACATACTTTCTATTATGATCTGCAATTTTTCAGAGAGGAACCCTCATAAATGTTCAATACGGCTTTTATACCCGGGACACATAAAGTGCAGTACATATACACACAGTCATTTGTGTTCGGCTGCTATGAAAAGCATGCTTTAAAACTAGAATTTCAAAGCCGCCTGCTTGAGGACATTTAATTCCACCTGGGATGTGGGTGGCGTGAGACCTAGCGGCAGCCCGGGCGCTGGATTGACTTTGTGCACCTTTAGCCACAAGGCAGGAATTCACAGCAAACCAGCTTCTTAGTATAGTTCCAATAAAATCAGAGGCATCCAGGCCAGTTACAGAACAAGGCCTTCATTTATAGAAGAAAAGTGCTATATTGAGTGATATTCAACTGCTGAAGAAGCCGTCCTGATTCATTTGATAGCAACAGCCTGATGGAATTTTCTGGGCACTTTTTCACATCCCTGAACCTTTTCAATGAACAACACAGATGTATGAGTTGTGTTACTTATCTATACGTTATTTGTTAACAAAAGTGAGCTGATTCCCCACTTTATCCAAAAATAAATAAATAAACAAACAAATAAATAAAAATATGTATTTCAAAGGATCATTTGTGGATTTTTAAAAATTGTTTCCCACCCCATACTTTGAGGCACAGAATACTGTATAATTTGAGCAAGGGCTTTTGGAGTTATACTGCTTAGAGTTCTTCAGCTAGTAGGATGCTTGTGTGACAGGATGATTTGTCGAGACATTAGCTTCTCTGCTATCCCCCTTCCTCTAGTTTCAAGCAGACAGTTTTCTGTGTTCTCTTGACCCAGGGGATGTTCCTGTCTTTTGCCAGCAGCCTTACCTCATTAAGTAGAATATGTCAGGGGTGAGGGTGAGGTTTGAAGGTAAGATGCAGTCCTCGTAATTGGCATGTGAACCACTGCTTGTCCTTCCTTAAAGTAAGCTGAGGGGATGATGGCAATTCCCGTGACACAGTTTCTGGAACTGAAATGCACAATAGTAGCTTATTAGAGTCAAGAAAGTAAGGTCAATAAAAGCTAAGTAACTTGCTCAAGGCTACACAGATTAGTAAGTGATACAGCTGGGATTTGAAATCATAAATAAAAAATAAATGTGTAATAACAGTGAGTGTTAGTATGATTGTTACTACTATTATATATCTATATATTAGCCCTTGACCCTGAGTTCCATTCCTACAACCCATTTTCCCTCATTGTAGTCCATGGACATATAAACCCTCCTTGGAATGTGGAGAGCTGATATGTTTAGAACAGAAAGTCATGCATATTTAAACATAAGAGTCGCTTAAAGTACTCCATCAGTCCTATCCTAGTTTCTTTTCCTTTTTTCTACATTTCTATTCTGTTTCAAAAGCAGCTCTACTTATATCTGTTTTACAGTCATTGGCATATAGTTTCCATTGAAGAAAGGGTTCTAGTCTTGAATACCACTGCTATAGTGTCTATCGACATTTTAAATGTGCATACTTTTCTGAGGAATTCTATTTTGAGGAATCTATTATACAGAAGTATTGTAAAATGTTCAGAGATATATGTAGAAGGGTATATTCCATGATGTTTTTGGCAATAGTAAAAAAAAAAAAAAAAAAGAGGAAAAAGAAAAAAATAAACAAAGTATTAATTAGTTAAATATGTCATTGTATGGCCCTCTATGGAGGACTATTAGGCCATTACAGCGGAATGCAGCACATCTAGGTTAGTGCTTCTCAACCAGTGACTCTTTATAACACATATTTTGTAAAGCCCCCTTTGCTATTGTAAAATTAAATCCATAGATAACATAATTGTCTTACACAATTAGTGTTTTGGAAACCAATATAACTAAAATATGTAGAAATGAGAGAAATTTGTATATTGTCTCTGTGATGGTTGATTTTATTTGTCAACTTGTCTGGGCCACAGGGTACCAGATACTTAGTCAAACATTATTTTGGGTGTTTCTGTGAGAATGTTTTTGGGTACACATTTAATTAGTAGACTGAGTAAAGCAGATTGCCCTCCCTAATGTGACTGGGCCTTGTCTAAGCAGTTGAAGGCCTGAGAAGAACAAATAGGCTGACCCTCATTTGAGTAAGACGTAATTCCTCCTGCCTGATGCCTTCAAACTGGGACGTCAGTTTTTACCTGTCTTTGAACTTGAACTGGACATCATCCCTTCCTGGGTCTCAAACCTATTGGCATTCAGGCAGGAACTATAACATTGGCTCTTCCGGATCTCCAGCCTACTGACTCACCCAGGGGACCTTGGGACTTGTCAGCCTCCATAATCACCTGAGTCAATTCCTTACAATAAATCTCCCCAAATTAATTAAGAGAACCCTGATTAATATAATATCTATTTCATTATGTAATGTTTAGGCACAATGAAATCAACAGGTAAAATAATGTCAGGTGCTTTAGGGCAACAGATACAAATGCGGACCAGCATACTTGTATTGATACGATTCCAAACAAAAGAAAATGTAAACTTCCCTTACTTTACAGTAGTTGTTTTTCTTGAAAATTCAGGAAATGTATGTGTATTAGACTATGTAAAAATACTTCATGTTCACTTGTATAGCAACATAGGGTCCTTGCCTAAAATAATTATAAATGGGTTTTTCACCTACATAAATGAGGCATTCAAAAATCATGTAGAAGACTGAGTCATTTCTCATTGTGTGGGACTGGCACGAATGTTGCCCACTCAATGCCTGTAGCATTCTCCAATTATTTGAAACCTAAACCACCTTCATGTATTTCTATATGGGGCAGTATCACCTCCATTGAAAACCACTGATCCTTATGGAAACTTTCCAAGGTAATAATAGTGTGTGTGTGTGTGTGTGTGTGTGTGTGTGTGTGTGTGTGTGTGTGTGTTTTAATAATTATGTACTGAGTTAGTTTCCTAGGGCTGCCTTAAAAAATGAACACAAAGCTGGTAGCTTAAAACAGCAGAAATTTATTCTCTCACTGTTCTGGAGACCAGAAGTCTGAAGTCAAGGCATCATCAATGTCGGTTCCTTCTGTAGGCTTTGAGGGACAGTCTGTTCCATGCCTCTGTCCAGGTTCTGGTGGCTACAGACAGACCTTGGCTTACAGATGCACCACTCCAGTTTTTGCCCTCCTCTTCACATAGCTTCTTCTCTGTGTGTCTGTGTCTTTTTTCCCTCTGTCTCTTATAAGGGCCTCATTGAATTTAGGGCCCTTCTTATTCCAGGACAATCGCTCAAGCTCCTCACCTTAATCACATCTGCAAAGTCTTTTATTTCTTTTCAATTTATTTTTTTACTGAGATGACACTGGTTTATGTCATTGTATCTTTAAGTAGTACATTATAAATCAACATCTTTATGTATCACATCATGCTCACCACCAAAAATCACAGTATATGCAATCTTTTTTCCAAATAAGGTCACATTCTGAGGTTTTGGGTGCATGTGAACAGTTAAGCACTAGCTTAATAATTCTAATCATTTAAGAAATCTCACCCCGGCCAACATGGCTCAGTGCTTAGAGCATCAGCCTGAGCACTGAAGGGTTGTGGGTTCAATTCCTGGTCAAGGGGAACTACCTGGGTTTCAGGTTCTATCCCCAGCCCTGGTGGGACACGTGCAGGAGGCAACCAATCAATGTCTCTCTCTCACATTAATGTTTTATTTTCTTTCTCTTTCTCCCTCCATCCCTCCCTCCTTTATACTCTCTCTGAAAAAAAAAAAAAAAAAATCAATGGAAAAATATACTCAGGTGAGGATAACAAAAAAGAAAGAAAGAAACACTTTTCTTTGCCATAAGCAAAAGAGAAGCAGGTTGTAAGCAGATACACTGCATAGTCTTTTTCTTCAGCTAATGCCTACTTAAAGAACTAGAGGATTAGAATTTACGATTTGTGTGTGTTTGAGGGGAAAGCATCTCAATCATGAGAAAGAAAACAAAACTCTAGACTTGTAAAGGGCTGAAGCAAGGGCCAACTGGCCTTGTCAATAGAGGGGCAGCCAGGCCTCCTGCTGCATGCCTATGGCTGCCATTGCTGGGCATCCCAGCAGAGAACACGTGCGAAAATGATCGTTTTTCTTAGAAACTTGTAGGTAAGAAAAAAAATCCTTTGTACCCATAAACTAGTACAAGTGTAGGATAGGCTGATTCAAAATTGGGGCAGTCATATGGCACCATTTGGAATAGAGAACATTTTAAATTGGAAAAGGGTCAGGCGTGCAGTGCTGAGGCCATTACTCTGAGTTTGGAGCTAACAGATTTTCCTTTCATGGTTCATTTCCTGCTTATCTGTATATTGCAGCACATACTTCCCCCTATGAACAGTGACTTCAAAACAAACATTTGCAAGGGCACTTTCGGAATCAAAGCTACAGGTACCAGGTGGTGCTGAAAGGCTAATATATATTCTGGGGATCCTGATTTGCTTTCAATTTTTCATGCTTTGGTGCATGAATGAAGTTGGGTTATTTTAAAATTGTTTCCAAGGAGAGTTATTAAAATATTTAAGCTGCAGGGTTCAAAGTGCATATACCATTTTATTTCTGCTAAAACAAACCATGTGAACTTGAAAAGATCTAGACTTTTATTTTGATGTTGATTATTTGTTAAGAACTCAAATAGTCATTTATTTAATCAAAGGACATTGGCTTCAAATTGCTTCCATCCATTGTCCTGACCATGAAAGACTGATTGTGTTTTGAACTAGGCTCTTACTTTTTTTTTTATTATGAGAGATAAAGAAAAATTTGTATGAAAGAACCTGCACATCAAAGAATCAGCTCCTTAAGACATTTTCCTTTTATACATGTTGGCTACGTGCCTACATCTGTTCATAAACTGATATGTAGTCTTTTTATGTACATTTGACATTACTGAACATTTCCTACCTTCAAAGATGAAAAATTCCAATGCACTGGAAAATGCACTTGAGATAAGGAATTACATAGAAAAGGCTGTGGCTTATGGCTATTTGTTTTCTTGTGGCTTTGCATTAGGTTTATTATAACCTTCTGTTTAACCTGAGATTGAGTTTTTAATACAGTGGAACCTCCGTTCTTGAACTTAATTCGTTCTGGAAGGCTGTTTGAGAAGTGATATGTTCGAAAACCAAATCATTTTTTCCCATTAGAAATAATGTAAATTGACTTAATCCGTTCCAGACCCCCAAATGATTCCGTTTTAACATTTCTTGTATGCAGTACATGTCTAATGCACTGTTTAATCTATAAATAAACACTTTAAAAACAAAAAGGACATGAGATATAAATGAAAGTTTAACAAAAAGGAAATGATCAGACAGGAAAACACCTCTATTGTACTTTGCAATTATTTTTTAAGCTCTATCTTTGTTCTCGCAATTTTCCTTTTCACCCTGCTGCTGTCACTAACCTTCTTAGGACCCATGGTGACTTACTATACATATTTAATAATAATAAGCAGCAACAGAAGAAAAAAAAACACGAAAATATTCACAGCACAAATTCCCGAGATGTTAACAATTCAAGGTTTAGTGGTAAACTGACTCATACTCACACATTCTTTCCTTCGTCACTGAAGAGATGCGTGAGCGATCACACAGGTGTCGGCGCAAAGGGTTGCCGACCAATGCCTGCGAGCCTCTGCAAAACACTTGTTAAATGATAACCAATGACTGGATGTCTGATTACATCTCGAGTCGGCACACTTTCTCTGTGAAGGGCCTAGAAGTAAACATTTTAGGATCTGTGGATCATCAAGTCTCTGTTACAACTGCTCAGCTCTTCTGGTTTAGTGTGAAAGCAGCCATAGAAAATATGCAAATGAATAGGCCTAGCTTCATTCCAGTAAAACTTTATTTATAAAAGCTGGTGCCTGGCCTGTGGGCTGCAGTTTACAAATCCCTGGGTTAAATGCTTGAAGGAATTATAGGTGATTATGAAGTGTTTCAATGAATTGAACTAAACTCTAACTTATAGTTCTTTTGTAGGTAAGTAAAACCCATTTTCTCTACCTCTGGTTTACCTAAGAAAAAAGTAATTGACATTTTCCCCATCATAAATCCATCATCAGAAATAAAAATTAGTCATTTTATATTTTAATATGAAAATTGTCACTTGGGTCAACAGGGGGTGTTGGGTTTTTCTTTGTCCCTCTTCATTTAGTCTTTCTGTCTTTTCTTGCTTTTTATTATTTCACATAAGTCAAGGTACAAGGCTAGCCAAAGAAATCAGGATAGTAAATTAGCATGGTTAAGTGACAATTTACACAGGTATGCTCAGCGTAGTTGTAGAGAACTATGAAGAAATGTGCCAATTAGGAATATCATTGAAAAGCGACAGTTTGACATTTTGAAACTATTTGTCATTATGTCTTTTCCCTGCTTTTATCTACTTAATAATACCATGTTTTACATTAATGCACTTACCTTTTTAGCAATGGAGTCAATTAATTAAATAAAAATCGTTGCATTATTTGATGGTACTTGCCCTTTAAGAATCGCTGTATTCTGTTCTATGAATTTACATGTATAATTATGAAGAAACATACTTTAGCTAGGTAATATTTTTATAATTACTAACAATTACATAGTATTGCAGAGACAACTTATTATATTCCTTACAAAACTGATTAGTATTTCTATTTTTGATCAGTTTTGGGGCATTTGCCCTAAATGTACATACAAAAGGAAGCAGAATAGTGAAGCTCATTGATAACATCTGAATGTACATTTAATTTATAAACTTTAAAAATTAGCATTCTCTGATTTTACTTCCAAGAAGTGTTTTTGTCACTTAAGAAAGAAAATGTCCAATGTCAATTATACAATAAAAAGGAGAAAAAAGCAGAAGAAAGAAATAGGATGTCTTATTCAATGCTTTTATTAGAATTATTTTATGGGAGAAAAATAGTTTTTAACTACATCGTAGAGTTTTTTCAAAGTATTCAGATGCAATGTTTTACTACTAAAGAAACGTATAGTGGGTGTTAATGTAATAGGGGTTTCATTATTGATGTAGAGAAAAACCTGATGTTATATTTCTGAAGTCACCTTCCACTCTTGGGGAGTTTTGAGGAAAGCCTGAAGGAGAAATTACATGAAAATCCTGCCTCTGGATATCTCAGGCAAAAGGCCAATGACCTTGCGTTTGCATCAGGTACTTCTAGATCAACTGATTCACAATAGGTGGCTGAACTGATAATTTGTTTATCTTAGTGGTTCATTTAATTGTGCTCATTAAAGCTTAGGGAAAGGCTGTTCTAAGAACTCAGCAATTAGTCCTGGGAAACTGCATAAACAAAAAATATTTATCTCAGCATGAGATTCAATAAATACCACATTAAGGATAAGAGTTTCTAATTAAAGGGAGGGGACCACATGTCTATACCTGCACACAAAGGTATCTGAGAACCAACCGGAACTGTAAACTCAGCCACATGCACAGCATTACAAGTAGGTTGCTTCTTCCAAGTGAATTTGAATGCACATAAGTTGAAATAATGTTTCTTATTTACAAGGGCACTTCTGAAATCTCTATTTTAATAGGTTTCACACAAACAAAGAGCTCTGTGGTCAGATACATCGGGATACCCTGTGTTAAACAGAAGAAAGTAATTGGTTCTCTTTCCTAGGGGACTTGTCTGATCCTTGAATATGCTAAAATGTACACTAGACTGACTATATTTTCTTTTTCTGAATTATGAATAAGCTTACGTGCTGAACCAAAATTAAATACCTTACCTTCTATTACAGTCCAGGGCAGATATGTTCAACCCTGTGGTTTCAACCCAGCTGGTACACTAACTTATTGATAGAGTTAAAACTGAGACAGCCCACTGAAAGAGTCACTGAACTCTGTCATTTGGGTCTTTTCTGGGGTCCTTTTCTCTGTGTACAACTCTATTATTGATCCTGTTCAACGTAGTGTTGGAGTCCTGGTCTATGAAATAGGACAGTAAAATAAATAAGAAGTTAAAGACTGGAAGGGAAGAAAGAAAAGAGTCATTATTTGCAAATGACAAGATCATCTACATTTTAAAAAAGCTGAATCAGCTGAGACACTGATAGAACTAATAACAGTATAGCAAGTTTCCTTAATGCATACTTTTTCTTTACACCAGCAATAACCAACTGGAAAATGCATTAGAAATCCAGTTATCATCCATAAAAGCACTTTAAAGAATCTGTAAATTATATATTTTTACTTAATAAACAAATTTTTTTTTTCACTTTGTCATTCCTTTTCTATTTTATAGTGGTCATATAATGTGGTGATACTGGTTAACATTAAAATGTAATTCATGATTTCCTGGATAGCAAAGCAGGATTGTTATTGGACTATAGGAGAAATAGACATCACCAAGAAATGGAAATAATCTAACAAAAATTTATAAAACTTTTTTTTTATTATTATTAAGTATATCTTTATTGATTTCAGAGAGAGGAAAGGAGAGGGAGAGAGAGAGAGAGAGAGAAACATCAATGATGAGAGAGTCATTGTTCGGCTGCAGCCCGCAACCCGGGCATGTGCCCTGACCGGGAACCGAACCCCAATCGCCTGGATCCTAGGTCGATGCTCAACCTCTGAGCCACGCCTGGCCGGGCTATAAAACTTTTATACAGAAATTTAAAAAATGTTATTATAGGACATAGAAGAAGCCCAAATAATTAGAGAGCCATACCGTGTTCATAGATGGACAACAATATTATAATGATGTCAGTTATCCAAAATCATTCAGTAAGTCTATGATTTTTAAAAAATTTTTACCTGAGGATATGTTTATTGATTTATTTTATTTTTTTATTTTTAGAAAGAGAGAAAGGGAGAGAGGGAAACATCAATCGGTTGCCTCCCTTACGTACCCCGACTGGGGATTGGACCTACAACCTGAGTATGTGCCCTAATCGGAAATCGAGCCCGCAACTTTTTGGTGTATGGGACCACGCACCAACCAACTGAGCCACCCGGCAAGGGCAGTCAATATGATTTTAATAAAAATCCAAGAGTATTTTTCAGTCTCTCATAAAATCTATTTCAAATATATATGGAAAAATAAAAGTCCACAGATAAAACCCGGCAGTGAAGTGTTATAATGGGAACCAGATCCTCACTTCTTTCATATTTAACCTATCTGAATAGATCCTAGATTCTAGTTTTATTCCTTGAGGGTTTTCAACCACTTATGCTACCAATTACTGTAGAGATCAGCCTTCTTAGTTGCCAACAGAATCCCTCTAACTATTTTGAGCAGAAAGGGATTCTTAAAGGGTATGTATGGTTCACAGAATCATTGGGAGAGTTGAAAAAACAGACTAAACCGAACACCCCCAGCATCTGTCTCCAACACCCCCTCACCCCCATTCAGCTCAGCATCCATACAGTCTCTTCTCCATTCCCTAATATAATATAACTACCCTCAAACAAAATGCATTCCGCTTCCTCCCCAAAGGATATACCGAAATCTCAACATTTTTGTTAAATCAACAAGATACCACTTTATGCCCATTAAAAAGGCATTATCAAATATTAATGAGAATGTGAGGAGACAGTAAGTCCAACTGGCCTGGCTCTCCTAGAGCAAGAGTAGGTCCTAGACTGCTTAGTAAAATTCAGTATGCATATATGACCATGGAATCCTACTCCTGGATCCTTACCTTAGAGAAACTCTCTTACAGATCCACAAAAAACTGTACAAGAATATTTATCACAGTGTTGCTTGTGGTGGTGTGTACAAACTGGGAAATAATAAAGAAAATGTGGTGACTACACACCATGGGCTGACTATTATGCAGTAGTAAAAAAACAATTCATGCACATACACCAACAGGGGTAGATCTTAAAAGTATAATGTTCCAATAAGAAACAAAGACTATCTATACTACAGTGCCCCTGTGTGAGTTAACACACACACACACACACATACACACACACACAGAGTGTATTTATAAGTATCTATTCATACATATGGATCCACATCAAGCACATTGGTGAAGGGAACTGTAATGTAGAGAATGGAAGTAGAGAAATTTTTCAAAATAATTTTCAAAAACGGTGGGCCTTGCATGGACGCATAACAATATGTTTGCATAGACAAATGGGGTTAGTTCAACTCTGCACCTGAGGTTTGTTTGTTTTTTAATGGGGGAGATGTTCTGTGATTAGGGCATCCCATTTCCCCAGTTAATCATAATGATTAAAAATGCAAAAATTGCCTCAGGGGTACAGACACATTTTACTTTCAAACATAGTGTTGCCTCTTTACGTCTCTGAGGCGACTTCTACCAAACACATCAGTCTTACTCATCTCCAAGTTTCTTATTTTCTTGATTCCCTCTAGTCTTGGCAAAGGAATGGGGGAGATTAGAACAATCTTTCGAAACTTTGAAAATGGTTCTAATTGCTCTACATTTAGGTAAAGTTGCCTAATAGCCATTTAGAGCTCTTTTTGGAGAGCAGGCAGCAATTCCAGGCTATAAAGGTGGTTTAATGAAAGTGTTCCTTTCGACAGAAGGAAGACGTTGGAGAATTCGCATGCTATTTTAGCTGGCTCTGGGATTGCAATCACACAAATCACTACATTCCAGAGAGATTCCATGAACAGAGGGTTTTTCCATTTTAGTCTTTCAAGGTAAAACCTCACCTTTTCATTTTCTATATACTCCAGGGTATCAAGAAACGATGACATGGAAGCTATAATTACAATAGCATTTCTAAGTTTTCTTGATGGTCAGAGGTAGGAAAAGGAGAGAGGAGGAAATTTTTTTCTCTCAGTGACATTAAAATGCCCATTCAGATAAGAAATGTATATATTGGGTTGGCTCCCCTTTGTTTAACTGTTGTAACCTCCTGCGATCTCACTGCCTACTTCCCCCAACACAAGTTAGAGTTGCAGAGCGAGATAAGGACTGTCTTCCATGGGCCTGTATAGCGCTATGGAGCTGAAATTGGGGGTGCAAAGATCTGGAATGAAATTAGAAGCTGAATGGACTGTAGGTTTGTCATACATTTTTTCCAGCTGTTCAATCTGGCCTTCTGTTCCTCTCTTTGGTAATTTTATTTGTGCACATGTAACACGATGAGGAAGCACATAGTATAAACAGTGAATATCTCTTGGGCCATTCAATTTTGGCTTCATATTTTCAACCATGCTGATGACTGCTGGTCACAATTCTAGCCTGTTTGGGTGGTCTGATTTGGATGCAGAATACTGCATGAGGGATGGCCAGAATGGCTACCTCAAGTGAAAGCTTCTCCATTTAGTAATGCAGATTTAATTGCTCAGGAAATTCTAGTGTGGGAAATGCAACTTATCCAGGCTTCCTGAGGACTGACCTTTGCTGAAGCATCTGCTAAGATCCGGTGTGCTTGGCCTCCATGCACTGCGGAGGGAAGACTCTTTTAGGAAGAGAGCAGTGTTTAGTACGTTAGTAGAAAATAAAATTCTTTATTTAGAAATAGAGATTGCAAGATATGGGTCCATGGGCTATTAAAAATATTGCTCTATGTGATGAGAAAGAGAATCCAAAGTGACTTCTTTTCCAGGATTCTATCTTTAGCCATGAATACTATATGAGATTTAAAAAAAAAAAGATGCAATAAATTGAAATTCATCCTTTAAGTTGAACTCTAACCTTGAAACTTTTCTAAACATTCTCTCACTGGAAGTGCCTTTCCTCTTCATTACTTTTCTTGTTTTGTATCTACATGGCCATGAGCAACCGAAATCTCTGGCAGATCTGGACAATATTTGCTAAAAGCATGTTGGCACCCAGATCCCACGGTTACTAACTAAACATGGAGCTAAAAATAAGTGAGATATGCTAGAGATATGAGTAAGTCTGCAGTCACATGGTAAATGGCAACAGACTCTTTCAACTATAGTCTGCTTGTTGCAGGGGGATCAAACCCAGTATCAAAATTGTTTGGGTGATAATCTTCTGCTCTTTCTCTTCCAGACAGCAAATAGCCTACACTCTTCAAATCCCTAAATATTTTCGTGTTCACATTTTCCAAATACTTAAGGCTGCTATTCCGAGATAGTGGGAACCAGCCCGATCTGTCATCTTATCGCTCTGAAATAATAAAACCCAGATTGCCGCAATCAGCTAAAAGCAGGGTTCAGAGGTTGCCATTCGGGAATGTGGCATGTTGTTAATGGGTGAAGTACAACTTCCATAGCCAAGGATTCAAAGTCACAGCCAATGTGTTAAAGACCCTGGATATCTGAGATAATTGTGACTATACAGGAACATATGTGAGCCAAGAGGTTGAGGAGTCCTAAAACATTAAAGATACCCTATATTTAGTTGAATTATTCTACTTTCCTAAAGTGAAAAAATATTTTAAAAATACTTGGAGGGAGTTCTCTCTTCTCTAGACGCATCAAACTTTTCAAAGCCCAGTTAATTTTACTTTTCTTGATTTCAAGCCTCCATCATTTTACTTCTAGTGGCAAAGTGAATGAGTTTGAAATGCAAGAAATTATAAAAGTTTAGTTTACTGTGCCCTAAGGAATATTCTGCCATTGGATTAATATGTGTCAGTTTACGCTGACTTCTTCCTTGGTGCTGAAAGTGGGTTGAACAAACTTGATGCATGGATTGTCCCTATAGGGCTAGGATGTGTTAGGTAGGTGAACTGTCTGGAGGGATGAGTCTCAGGATCAGGTCAAGCTGGTAGGGTTATTAGCCAAGATGGTTTTCCATGCATTGCAAGGATAGAGGCAATAGGTAAGAGCCAAGGTCATAACTAGAACATTGCAGGACACACATTAAACCTGAGAGGTAAGATGGAAAAATTAACAACATGATTATTCAGAAAATACTCATCCCTGAAAAATGCAGAATGTTTAGCAGAGGTAGCTGGTTTAGAAGCTGGTGTGTTACTCAAGTGTGCAGTGGGGCTTCCTTTGATGGGAAGCTTGGAGTGCTGTGCGTGCCACTGCTTAATGGAAGCGTGCTAAAATGGAGACAATGCCGCAATCCAAATTTAGGTTGGAGCAGCAAGAGTGGGGACAAAAGGAGATATGCGTACATAGGCATAGCAAGTTCCTGGAAACCTGCTTATTGCAATATTTAATAGAACATATTTGCCTATATTGGCATGTTTGGATAATTTTACTTTTCAATTTAATTATATTTTTAAATTTCCCCTTTAATAAACATATATTACCTGAATAATAAGAAAGTTTAGAAAAATATTTAAAAGGATCAAATGAAACATACCAGAAAGCCAACCAACATAGTTTAAGACTCATACTGTAGAATTCTAATGCAAGAACATGACCAATTATCTCACACACACACACACACACAGACACACACACACACACAGACTCTGCATCTCAAGCCAAGAGAAACACGTGATTTGGTTTGCTCTTGCTGGATGATATTATGAGGAAGACAATATCCTGGGAAGGTCATGGTCTTTATTCTCATGTGTACAATGAACAGCTCTTCCAGTGGCTTACAGCTTATGATTTTAAAGGGAAGGAAGCGGTCACTCTGTCCTGTGAGCTTGGTGAAGGCAGGAACCAGGTCTGTCATGCTCACTAATGTGTTTCCAGGGCTCAGCACAGTGCCTGTTTATTTATTGGTAATGTCATGTTAATCATACCTACTTCGCAGTGGTCATGAGGATGGAATGAGATGACGTAGTATTTGGTTATTCTGGTTGTCTATTGTTGCATAATAAATGACCTCAAACCTACTGGCCTAAAGTAACCACAATAACTATTTTGTTCACAGAGCTGCAGTGTAGGCAGGGCACGGTGGGACTAGCTCATTCCTGCTCCACTAAGCTTCAGCAAGGGTGGCTTGAAGATGGGGCCTGGAATTAATTACCTGAAGACTCACTCACTCATAGGTCTGGTGGTGATGCTGTGGCCAGTTGAGAATTTAGGTGGGCAGTTAGCCAGAACACCTACATGCGGCCTCTCATATCAATCGGACATCTTCAAAACGCCATCCTTAGGTTCTAAGTGTGAACATCCCAAGAGAGACAGCCAGATGGAACTCTTATGACCTTGCCTTGAAAATGGGCACTGTTGCTTCCACTACATTTTATTTGTTTAGGCAGACAGTCACCAAGGTCAACTCAATTTCAATAGAAGGTCAAATCAATTTCAGTGGGAGGGGAAATTGACCCCAATGCATGACTAGTGAGACGCAGGACCAAGAATATTGCTGTGGTCTTTTTTGAAAAACAATCTGCCATACTGGCACCTAAGAGGTACTGAAGATTTGACATAATTTTCATCTTAAGATAAAATGTTGGCGAGGTGTTATTAATCATTCTATTTATAGTAAGACTGCCTCTCCTCAAACATGCCATTAATTAATGACTGTGGCATTTTGTAACAAGAAATGAGCTCTTTTTGGTGTGAGAAGGTCCCAGATTCCTAGAGAGAGTAATCTGAATGTCTAGAAGAAATGTGAGAGTTAGATCATAATCACAACCTTTCATTCTGGAAAATTTATTTGAAATGAGAATTAAAATGAGCGATATTATTGATACATTTTTAAAACAAAGGCAAAATTAATATTACTTGAATAGGTGGATACATTTTGCTCAGATGTTGACAGTAAGAGCAAGCAGTATGGTTATTGTAACCACAAAAGATTTTCTGGAAACTGATTTTTTTAAATCCTATTTTGTGTTCACATTAGACCATTGAACTTCTGAGCAGTATAAAGAAAAATTCCCTCCAGTTCTTTAGGTAAAGGAGAGGTCTCTGTTTCTACTGTTTGGACAGCTGGAACTCTCTCTCCTTAACCTCATGGAAGAGAAGGGATGCTGGCTTCCAGTACCCAGGAAATGTTGCATTTCCTCCTGCTCCGCGACTGAGAAAGGTGTGAGGAGAGTCTTTTGTTTCAGTCTTTTATAACCTAGAATGACCACAAGGAAAGAGCTGCTGGATATGGAGACCACACAAATGAAATAACCTGGGATTAAAAAAAAACCATTTGCGTTTCTGAAGCCAGAGAAAATGCTTCAAGGCCCTGTTTAATTGGCAGGTTAGCACATGTTTCAAAGTTTGCATTTATATACTCATTCATCCATCACTAAGTATTTATTGAAAGCCAGCTGTATGTTGGGTACCAAGCTAGATACTCAAGACAGAAAGATGAACAAAAGAAACAAGGCCCTTGTCCTCACAGCCCTTAGAGTTTATAAAGATAAAATTGCATGAGAATTCTGTTGGTTCTAAGGTTTGGAGTAGCCCCATGGAGGCACAGGCTGGTATTGGAGCTGGACAGAATTAGTGTCAGTGGGTCAGCTAGAATATGCAGCCATGGTGACGGCTTAGAAGGGGACCTAGAGCCTCAAAGGAGACTAGAAAATAGAGGAGAGAGTTCATGTCCATGCCGTCTGTGTCCAGAGACTGGCAGGGATTGGACTGTGAACCTGCAATAGAATCTCTGTCTCAGGACTTTGAATGGGTAGGTGTGATCCCTTTCACGAATGAGGCAAGACGTCACGGCTACTTGCCATTGGTGATTGAGATGCAAGCAGGTCTTGGGCAACAGCACACCTTCTATCGAGGAGAGAATGGAGAAAGAGAGAGATGGAAACTGCACCCCAGCGTTGGGGTCCTCTCTATCTCTTAGAGCCCTTTCCTGGCCAAAATGTAGTGAAGTGCTTTTTTAGTCCCAAGTCTGCCACTTGATACCAAAGCTACTAAGTCTCACTTTGGCTTCTGTCTTCTCTGCAGTGAAAAAGGGACTTCAGGGTGGACCAGATGGGACCCCACTTTCCCTGGCTGGGTCTCCAGGTAGATGAAGTGGCCTCCAACTTCATTCCAAAGTTTATTAGCTTTTTATAGCATCATTAAGTGAATAGCCCATGGGTATGGCAAAAATGTACCCCCAAATACCCAAAAGACACCAATAAATGGATTGATTTCACTGAGGTACTTGCCAAACTTTGTCATGGCATTCTGTGGATAAGCTTGAAAAATTGGATCGTTGAGTGGTCAAGAACACTGAGAAATTAATCAGTGCTAAATTGGACCATCGTTTCTCAGACTTGAGTAATTATGTGCACACCCTTTAAAGGAAATATATACTCATAGACCACCCTGATGTTGATTTAAAATTTTTATTATAATATTCAAACACATAAACCTAAAACTAGAAGTCAGGTTTTTTTTACACTTGCAAGCCTTACTCAACAATAAATATTTTAAAATCAAAACAAACACATGAATCAAATAAAAACACAATATAAGTTAATAGTACTGATTTAACTTGACAAGATAATGTTGTTTGCTGACACTAAATCACTAATGTTACATTTAATATTAAAGCGATGAGTCTTCATGTCAGGTTGTATAACTTCCAGCATTTTGTCTTTGCTGTTTCCGAGGCAGAAAAGGCTCACTCACATCAATATGCTGCACAAAATGAAAGGTAGAGCTCTGAGGATTTGTTTCATATGTCAGGTTAGTCAGACCTTAGGATTTATCAAAATTCTGCCAGCAAGAAATTCTTACATGCCAGTTTTAATCAATTACTAAAGATTAACATTAAGGTTAGTATTTTTACACAATTGAAATCTACATTAAATGGAAACCTAATCCACTTATTTCTGGAAACAGAAACAGAATTTCTTTATAGTTATTAGGTAATTTCCTGAAAAGTTAAATATTATTTTTAAAACAAAGTATTCAATTAACAAGCATTTATTAGCACATTTCTCAAACTACTACGTTCACTGTGAACACAGATCTCTCATTGCATTTCCCCATATGAACGGCCAGAAGCCTTTCCTTGTGCGGATGCCGTGAGATTGTTTGGCTTTTGCGTGGCGTGAACACAGTGGCTGCCGTAAATGCAAGCTTGACCTCTAAAATGCAGGCGCAGTAGTCAGCGTTAAGACAATCCCCAGGTGATGAAGAATATGTGCACATTATTTTTTTAAAGATCATCATTCGGTGTAAATCCACATTTAAAATTCTGATTTCAAATTTGTTGTTTGAGCAATTCTTACCTTAATGATTGGAAATGCTCAACAGATGATAATTAATCTCTTATCATTGTTGGTGTTTATTTATTTAAAACATTGGGTTGACAACACAGCCAAAAACCACTGGTACCAGAGAAAGAATTCAAAGTCTCTTTTTCAATCTTGTGTTGACCAGCCAGCTCATCTTGGATATCTCTGTACTTGAGGTTTCTATCCATGAATGAAGTTGAAATCTTCTAGAATTATTGGGAAGATCATATGAGTTTAAAATTTAATTCAATCGATGCCTATTATGCAAAAGCCCCAAGATAAGTCATATTTATGATAGGGGAAACTATCTTTAGAATAAAATTTATTTTTATGAATTATTATCTCCCAGTTGCTTAATTTTTATGAAGCACCCATTAGAGAAGCATCTTTCCTGGTTGGCTGTTTTGATCTTGTTTTCTTTTAATTTCATCCCCAGAGAAATAAAAGATAAAAAATATATTTGTATCTTGATGTACAGTTTGTAAAAATATCACATCTGTTTATTACAAGAACCTGAAAAGTATGTATTATTATCTCCATTTTACAGACTAGTGAACTGAGGCCCCAATAGGTTAGGTGCTCCGCCCAAGAGGTAGGGAGTGTAGAGTTCAGTACCCGGTTCGCTTGCTGGGTCGCTGGTAGAGTGTCATATGCGCAGCGCCTAACGTTGTTGGCCTGCATTTCTAGTACTGGTGTGTTGAGTTAAGAGACAGTGAGCGGGTAACTGTTCTTCCCCCGAGATCTTAGTGCCCCCCCCCCATTTCCTAGCCCATCTTGAATGTTGGTTTTATCTTTTATTCACTTGTAAATAGTTTTTAATTTAAACTTTAAAAGCCTGTTTCCATCAGAAGAAGAGAGGAAATCATTTCCAAAAACTTGAGAAAGTGCCAGGAAAAGTTAAGTGATTGATTTTCCATAAAGTTCATCAGGCTTTTCATTTGGGCAAATGACTCTGAATTAGAAATCTTCCCTAGACTGGATGTAAAAGATTTGCGAGATGGTCTGAACCAGGAAAAGGCATATTCGCCTGGATGGTGAGGAGGGACAAAGCATTGCTGTCTCGGGCTCCAAATGGGGCCGTGGCTGTGGCTGAGCGGCTGACGGCCTGAAGGCCTTCAGATAACACAGGCGAGAGAGTAAGGGGGAGGCTGAACAGCAGAGAAAGCAGATGACAAAGGGACAGGCCAGGCCGCTGGACAAAAGGCTGTGCAGGCTGTTAGGGGCCAGGACAGCCACAGGAGGGCAGCAAAAGCACCACAAATGTGAATTCCCGAGCATCCTCTGATGAAGCGTGTTTTTAGAGATACAAATCTGTCACAGAATTCAGTCTTAAAACTGCTGGGAGTCAGTCAGTCTTCATAACTTTTATGTAATTTAATCCAAAATAACTTTTATATTCAATTTAAATATTCAAAACATCGAGTAGGAGAAGTGGATTGGGTGAAAGGATTTTTCTGATGAGATTAAAAACACAAGATGCATTATTCCTTTTATTATTTTCTCTTTGCCATGATGAATAGAGAAGTCCAGGGCTGGTAATTAAGAATTAAGGACAGATGTTGTGGCCTTTCTTTGAAGCAGCAGCAAGCAGGCAGCTGAAGATATACTAATGTCTTTAATCAGAACAGGATACATGAAAGTGTATCAGAGGAAATTGACAATTGGTTGATGAAACTACTTAATTGGTTGATTGAGTAGTTGACTAAACTACTTAATTAAAATTATACCTGGTGGCTACAATGAGGCTCCCTTCAGAAAGGACTCCTTACCCATTTCTTGTGCTCCATGAGTTTTCAAAAATTGTATGGTGGAAGGATTCTAGATTTTTGTTTAAATCACATTTTTCTTCAAAGAGGAAAGTGAGACTCCATAACTGAAAAAGAAAATGCTGTTCTAGTAGGTCATCTGAGTGGCCCTCAGAAGAGCCCTGTTGTTATTTAGGAGTTAATTTTGACCTGTAGATGGGCTGGATGACTCCGATTTCAGGGCAGGAAGCCCAACTTCGGAGGAAATGGGTGAATCTACCCTGTAATGTTGGGAGGGGAACTGGAAGACTAAAATGGAAAATACTGAGTTCTGGAAATGTATTCTCGCTACTGCCTCTTGAGGCCTGAATTTCCTGCTTTTTTGTGTTTATAAAACTCCGATTAAGTCTCAAAAACAAAAGACATTAACCAGGAATTCCGTTCCTGGAAAATGATCCCAAAAAATAATCAGGGATGCAAAAAAGTGATTTATGTCCAATGATGTCCTAAGATATGAATGTTTCATTTATATTTGAGAAGATGAAAAATAATTTTATAATAATTCACTGAGTACTAACTTTGTGCCAGATCCTGTTTTAAGGTCTATACTATTTGTTTACAAGCCTGGGAGGTAGGTGTTATTATTATTCCCATTTTACATATGAGGAAACCAAGGCTCCAAGAGGTTATATACCTGGTCTAAAGTCACACATCTAATCAAAAGTGGAGTTGGGATTTTTACTTCCGAATACATAGTTTTAACATTATATTATATAGCTTTCTATATAATGTAATGATTAAATACATTTTGATAATGTATCAAATACATTAATACATTCATAATTAGATATTTTTATAATAAGATATTTTAAATAAGATATCTTATTTATAATAAGATATTATAATATCTTATAATAAGATATTTTTATATCTTCATAATAAGATATTTTTCAACCTTTAAACATCATGCTTTTGAAGAACAGCAGTGCAAGACTTAAAACCAGGATACAAAATCGTACTCGCAGTATGACTACAGTTATATAAGATTCAAAAGAAATAACACTGAACTGATAACGTACTTCTGGATGGTAGACTGACATTTCTTCCTTTTATCTTCTGGCATTTTCCAGTATATCCTATGAATACACTTTGCATTTAAATTATGAAGAAAGTTATTATGTAACAGATGTGCAATGGGGAGGAACTTCACATTTTTATTCTGTAAGGAAATTTGGTGCGATGAACTTGACAGTTGCTTAGAAATTTGTAGGCACATTTGCATAAGCAGCCCAAACATTTGGTGGGAGGTGAGGATCAGGAATCTGACTTTATCTATGAATGATTCATAGTTACCGAAACCTGTCCGGGAGAATTATGGTGGCTTTAATTAAGCAGCAGTGAAATACAGCTGAGATCTGTAAAAGAAAATGGCCACGAGGGTAGAAAAGAGATGAGGTCTGCGGGTTCACTCCTGTCTTGTGGACATCACACAAGAGCAGCGTGTCCCAGCTGGGATGCTTTGGACTATAAGTGGCACAATATACCCAACTAAAATTGTCTTAAGTAGTAAGGATATTTATATTATCAGGCATATTTATATTATCACTTCATAAGGTATATAAATGTCTACTCACTCTGTTGTATACCTGGAACTAATATAATGTATGCCGCCTGTCCTTGGAAAATAAATTAATTTTTTAAAAGTGAGTCTAAAAAAGATAAGGATAGTCATTATCTCCCGTAAGAGGTCCAGAGGCAAAGTGGTTCCAGGGGTGGTTCAGGGACCCAATACGCAGTGATGACCCCAGGTACTTTCCCACCTTGCCCCTCACCATCCTCAGCTTGTTGGCAGTATCCCTCCTCATTGTCTCCTGATGGCCTCAGTCATTCCAGGCATCACATGTAGACAAAATCACATTCGACATATGTGAAAAGCTGGTTGTTCCCCATGCATTTCTTCTTACTGTAGGTACACTTCCCACTCACCCCCATTGGTGAGGAGTGCATACCAGCAGGAGGGGAAGGGGAACGGCCGCTGAGTAAGCAAAAAACATTGTCTGCACAGGTTCTTCTGGGTGATGTAGTAAATGCTAGAACATGACCTGGGCCTTCAGGTGACACAGCCGTGTTTTGGAAGAACTGTAACAGTGTGCATTGGGAGTCCCAGCCACATTGGGCACGGAGCATCCTAGAGTCAGGGTGAGGGTGAGGGTGAGGGTGAGGGACTGACTCCTGGGTGGGATAAAGCATTCCCAACGCCGTTGGGTACCATAGGACAGAAGGCCCCGGTGGACTCTAGTGGTTTAATGGGAACATTTAAAAGAAATGTGACCATTCATCATGCTGGAATAATGGGATGTGGTGATTACATTTTTATAAAGCAGAAGGTTAAAATTACATAAGAGGATATAGTAAGATCAATATCTGGTGAGACAAAATATTTTTAAAAATAAGATAATATAGAGAATAAATATAATAAGGAAACAAAAGCTACTAGACAAAGGAAGAAAATAAACAAGGTAAGACAATAGCAGGCAGGTGAGTAAAGAATAAAAGGAAGTAATAGACCAAAGGATCGATTATAGTAATAAATGAAATCCAATTTAATGTGCATACTTAAAACAAGATTAAAAAAAAAGAAGAAGAAACAGCTCCAGAAACCTTGTTTTTCTGTTCTGTTTTCTTTTGTTTTTTATATGACTTCAGTTTACAGCTCTTTAGGTTGTGGTAGTTACAGAAGGCCAGCAAACCTCTTCTTAAATTTCTTACGTAATTTTGAAATGTAAGAGTGTCTCTATAGCCTCATGTTGAAGGTAGGTATCGCCGGGTGTTTATTTCTTTTTTAACCTTCTGTTAAAGAAACTGCCAGCTAACTTTGGCCCAACTCCAACTGTTCTTCCTCTCTGGCCCTGGTGGAAATGCAAAGCCTCCGCTTTATTCCTGCCCAGGCAGACCACCAAGTCCACATTTGGCTCTTGCTATTTTAATGAAGGCATCATTTTTCAAGAGAAAATGCATAATTGACTAAATCATGTGCACATCACACTCACGCCTGGGGAATTCTCACTGGGTAGTCCGCAAAGGGAGCTACCCAATTTTCGATTGCAGTATCTAAAAATAATCCAGAGCAGTCACACGTCAAGTCCCCAGATGATTAGGACTATCTGTTCCCTGTGTGCCTTCTAGGATCCAGCAGCAGCCTGTAGACTCTTTAGGCTTAGAAACCTGCTTTGTTTTTAACATTCGTTTGTTCGGTCTCCCTTTATCAGCCATTTGCAAGACTTGCCACTCTACCTAGTAAAAGCCCATGGCCTTGCTGAGTGCACTCTGACCCTCGGCTTGAGACCTGAGCTAGGTGATGATGAATTACAGTTATTCCCGATAATGGACATTTTCTAAACTCTTAGCCTTGAAGCATATTGAAACTTATAAACCTTCAAACAAATGTTAAGTGAAAGCAATATTTTTATTAAAAGGCATATGTTCATTTTAAAAGTTAGGAAATGTAGATAAGTATGAAGAAAACTAAAAAACCATTTAATGTTATTACCCAAAGATAAATTCATTGACATATTGTAATAGGTCCTTTGAGTTTTAATATTAAACAGGTATTTATTGTGACTGGGCCATGCCCTGGGAACCAGGTGTAGGGAATATAGCATTAAAAAAAAAAAGGTCCCGCCTTTCATGGATCTTACATCTGAGTATCTTTTATAAAAACTGGAATCATTCCATACTTAAAATCTTAAAACCTGGTTTTTGTCAATTTAAAATGCACATCGCATGTATTTGCATGCTAACTATAGATCTATGCAGTAATTTTAAATGAGTAATAGGCTACCATTTGAATGTTCCATAATTATTTTATCCAATTTCATAATTATAAATTGTGTCCATTGTTTTTTGCTATCACTGTATAGACAACGTTTTAGAGGAATTTTGTACATTGGCACCTTCATTCAATTACATCCATAAGATGAACCTCACCCTCCAGGGTTTGAGTCCTAGATTGTAGACCTCTTTCCCAGTTAACGTATAGGTCTACTTTATAATTTATTGTAGGATAGTCCGGCATTTAAAAGCATTGCCCGCCCAGCCGGGCGTGACTCAGCTGATGAGCGTCGACCTAGGAGGTCGGGGTTTGATTCCCGGTCAGGGCGCATGCCCAGGCTGAGGGCTCGATCCCGGTCGGGGGCGTGCACGAGGCAGCTGATCAATGGTGACACTCTCATCATTGATGTTTCTGTCTCCCTCTCTCTCTCTGAAATCAATAAAGATTTTTCTTTTTAAAGCATTTCCCTACTGATTGTCATTATAAACAGTGAAGCAAGTATGTTCTTGTGCATGTCCTCAGGCACGATTATATGACTAGTTGTTCCTTTGTTTAATTAATTTTAAAATTGAAATACATGCCTGGCATGAAAACGATAAGTAGAGAAGTGTATTAAATGAAAAGCAGAGGCTCCATCCTATCCTTTCTCCCTATTCCCAGGTCGATGCCTTGGAAGTAAACCACAAACATTTATTTTACGAATCTCCTCCCTATATGCTACATGCACTGCATGGTGTTTTTGATCACACAGCATCCATGCTCTCTCGCCTTTGCCACCATGTTCTGATTTTTAGGGGTACCCACTCCTTCTCCGCCGAATCTGCTCCAGCTGCTCCGGCTTCCTTGCCCCTCAAAACGAATTGAAAATATTCCAGCTTCAGGGCCTTTGCACTGCCACTGCCACAGCCTGGAAAGCTTATCCCCAGGTTCCCACAGCTTCCTCCTTAACCCGTTAGGTCTTTGTTCAACTTTTATCTTGTGAGCGAGATATTCCCTCGTCCCTCCATTTAAAACGGCACCCCCGTCGCCCTGCCCCCCCGGTCCCCTCCTCCGGGGCGCTGGCCATCACCTGACGCTCCGGGTGCCCCTTCAGTGCTGAGCCCGCCCTGGGATGTGAGCTCCCCGGGCGGGACCGCCTGGCAGGCCCGCCGTGCTAGCCTCAGCGCTGAAACGGTGAGTAGGTGCCACAGTCTGTCTGACGGATGAATGAACAGAGCCAAGGGAGCGCTTACCTTGGGGGCCGAGTAGACGTTAGTTTGAACCTCTGCTTATTAAGGTCACAATAGGTGTGTGACCTTGGACAAATTTCTTAGTTTGTGTCAGCTTTAGTTCCTTTATCAGTGAAAGAGAGGAATTAAAATGAATTACTTGGGGAGATAAAGGGACATTTGTAATATTTTAAATATATCTTTATTGATTTCAGAGAGAGGAAAGGAGAGGGGGAGAGAGATAGAAACATCAATGATGAGAGAGTCATTGATCGAGCCCGCAGCCCGGGCATGTGCCCTGACCGGGAGTCGAACCCCGATCACCTGGATCCCAGGTCGATGCTCAACCACTGAGCCACGCCCGGCCGGGCTGTAATTTTTTAAATAAAAATAAAATAAAATAAAAGTAATGTCATGAAAAAATAAAATAACACTATAAACATAAATTTAAAATAAAATGTAGTATTAAATTCACTGTTAAATAAAATAAATAAATAAATAAAATAAAATGAATTACTTTACAGGCGTTACGGTGATTCGGAGAACTCTGGTTATGGCCAGTGTTTAGAGCAGCACCTGGCGTGTGGCAGGCACCCACAAACCTTCCCTCGCTGCTCCTGCTCCTTCCTCCCCTCCCCGCTCCTCTTCCCCCTGGTTTTCTTCTTCTCGTTACTGCTCTGCAGTAAAAAGCATGGCCTTGCTGTTTGTCTTCCCTCGAGTTCCAACTGCTGCTTAGCACGCAGGGCGTCGGGAGGCTGCTCCTGCCTGGGGCTGCCTCCTGCTGCTCTTCAGGGCATCCTCCTGCACGGGGCAAGCGACAGGCCAGGGGGGACGCGCTCTGCCGCTCTGCTGCTGCAGGGTGATCGGCGCTACCGGGGCAGTTGTTTGAACACAGGGACGCTGTAGTCTCCTTCTACACGGTACGGGACAGCCATAGAGGTGGGCCCAACATCAGAGTCACTCATGATCCACAAGCACCTGAAACCTGGGGGAGCTCCAATGCTTCCCTGAGTGTTTGGGGGCCACACTTGGTTCATACACTCAAAATAGCTGTCTCATTCCTAGTTCACAGCTGTCGTGGATAAATTAGCAGAGGCAGAATCCCACTTGGTTCCTTGGGATTCAAGGGAAGAGGAAATGACCCATTCGTGTTTCTCACAGACTAATTCCCAGGAGCTTCTGGCCAAGGCTTCAGGTCCCTTTCCAAGTTCATTTCATTATCACATTTTTCATTCATTCAACAAACTTTTTTTTTTAAGAAACACTAGAGGGAAGTTGCCATAAAGTGTGCCACAAGGATTCTTTCTACCTACAGACAATTATTACAACTAATAAAAAGAATCATAAAAGGTATTTATTGAGAATTTCTGTTGTGTTAGGTAATCTTCACAGGAACTCAAATACAAACAGATACTAATGTGAGATGATGAAATCTACACTACAGATAAGAAAACAGATTCAGAGAAGTTCCCTATCAAGGTCACAAACAAGACAGTGACTGAGCCTGGACTCAAAGCCAGTGCCACAAAACTCTGAAGCCCATGATTTTTGCAATAGTTTATACTGCCTTTGGATATTGTCATCAGGAGGGGAAAATATAAAGCTTGTCAATAATATGTTATATGGAAACTATTCAGTTGCATCCAAGAAGCATTTATTGAGGATGTAGAGCCCTGTTAGTTGTTCAAAGGAGGTAGAACAACTTGAACAAGGTAAAGTCTGACCCTCCTCTAGGGCGTTGTGCGTGAGTATAGCACAAAGAATGCTAAGACGGAGTGAACAGCGAGAACCTTGTGTCTGATTAGAGAGGAACAGAGGGGGTATCACAGGTGAGGTCAGATATCCGGGCCTGGAAGGCCGAGGAGCAGTTCAGCAAGTGGAGAAGGGCGGGGAGAGCACAGCTAAGGCCCAGAGGCCTGGCAGTGTTGAGTAGGAGTCTGAAGGGACTAGACCAGAGCAGCAAGTGGTCTGGTGGGGCAAATATAAAGATTCTCTGACCCCAGGACAGGAGCCACATCATTGCCATGAAAGGGATCCTCGGGGGACTGATAGGACAGGGAGGTTTCGCTGAAGGAGATCACAGCAAAATGTCACGGGGGAGGGGCTTGATGCAGAATGAATGTGGATTTCCAGGTGAAGGAGCTGGACCAGAGCTGACTGGAGGGATGTGGTAACAATGGGGCAGTGACTGTGTGTAGAACTAGCCATCTCCAAGGTTCCAGATGGAACTGTGGAATGGTGATAAAATCATCTAGACCGGCTCAAAATGTCCTTTAACAGTGAATTAACCTATGGTTTTAAAGGGCAAGAGATTCATTCTAGAGGTGGGATTACTTGAAATGGCCTCACCAGAGTGGGGGCCTGGCCTTTGGTGACATAAATGTTGAGGAGCAACGTTGGCTTGGTGGTATGACTACTGGAGGGTACACCCTTAATGATGGAGTGTTAGTGAAACGTTTAGTCTTCCTAGGGCAGCATCTTACCCCAAGAGATCAGTGAAAGCCCTCTTGCAAAATGTGGCCAAATCAGATGCGTTTGTTTTTAATGTTCTCCTAATAGTTCCTGAAAGGTGGTTTTTTGTTTGTTTGTTTTCGAGATCTAGTTGACATGTAGCATTTTATTAGTTCTAGGCTACAACATAATGATTTGGTTGCTCCCTATTTCCAGTGTTTTACTGAAGGCAGGAGGACCTAAGATTGCTGCTATGGAGGCTGAACTCAGATGTCTCTTAGTCACAGTGTTTATTGTTAGTTTAAACCTAGATATAGATGATAATAAAAGCATATTGTTATTCTGGTCGAAATCAGAAGTAAAATGGCTGCTTAGGCAAGACTATATTGTTTTACTACTATTATGATTATTTACATATAGTATGAGAAAATTCATTATTCGACACAGGAAATGTGTGTTAATAACTGGCTATGACATATTTAATTGCACAATATTTTATTAACATGCATTTTGGATACTTTCAGAATATTGGCTTTAAAATGTGCTTGTTCTTGTAACTTTTTTTTTTGCCTTAACTGAGGCAGGATTTTTTTTTTTAATTGACATATCATTGGCATACAATAGCCTATTTCTTATAGTTTTGATATCACATAGAAAATATAATCGTGTGCTTTCATTTTTAAAATCTCACTGGGAAAGAAAGTTCACCCAGCTGGTGCGGGTTCAATGCTACCGAGACTTGCCCTGTTGTCCAGTGGAAGAGGCGTGGGGAGGCAGACTCAAGGGGAGAGCACTGCTCCTTCAAAGCCACGTGCCTGCCTCAGCGCACTGCCCCAGAGCCTTATGCAACGCACAGGGGCTTAGGCTTTCTTAATATTAGAGTCTGGCCCCATCAAGATAAGAGTCTTCTTCATTTAGCCAGCAACTGTGCTGTTCCTTTGTGCCTCGTGTTTGCAGGACAGAGGGGAGAGGAATGGGAGGCAGAGTAGAGACTCCTCCTAACACTCCTGTTGCTGCTGCTCTACCAGTACGACCACTCCTGGCTAATAGCTAAGATTTGTTGGACTTGGCCATTTGCTAGACCTCATCTTATGGATTTAAATATATTAACTCATTTAAACTTTATAACAACCCATCGGGTAGCTATTATCTCCATTTTACAGATGAGGAATCTGAAACAGCAAAGATACACAACTGGCGTTAAGTTCACAGCGCTAATATCTGGTAGAGTTAAATGGTCCAGCTTAATCCATTTTATCAGACAATTAAAGCATGAACAGTGTATTCTTTAAAAAATATTCACCGGGCACACTCCAAAGTATAACTCCATAATAAAATATCCTCTAAGGAAATTGAGTAACTGAGTCACTTGGCTAGCTTTGACCTTGCAGTATTTCCCGATCTCCCAAAATGGCACAATTCTTTTTTCTTTTTTTTTAAATAAGGAAGCTTATAGTCAGGAGCAAAGTGGGGTTATTCTTCTGCTTCCGTGGCTCTTTAGGATTAGTCTCTTTTGTATAGTTGTTTAAAAGTAGGTTAATAAAATTAGGAACAAGTTCATGTTTTGTATCTGGGGAGCTTGTTATATTGGGTTTCTTTTGAGAGGAAATTAACATGATTTGAATTCTCTAACCCTCATTTCACTATATAAAGAGGAGCCGAGCACCAAAGTCCAGACGATCATTTTCTTGTTGGCCTACGTGTTGTACCTTGTGCTTGGGGCAAAGATATTTCAAGTTTTGGAGGAAGACAATGAGATAGATCAGCGACAGTTGGTAGTGCGCGTGAAAGCTGACTTTATGAGACATCGTTCTAATTTGACTGAAGGGGATGTTGAAGTCTTTGTGCAGGTAAGAGATGAAGATCTAGTCATATTCTGAGTCATACAATACTCCTCTCTCTGCAGAGACGCCGTCTAATGTGCACGTTCCTTGGCCTAGCTTCCTTCAGTGAGTACTTAGGTACATGTAGTGCCAGTGTTTCCTCCTAAACGGTCGCTTCATTTTAATTTTGTCCATGGTTTCTTCTGAAGAGAATTTTGGTTTTTATAAACTCCAGTTCATAATTTTTTTCTTTTATTGATGGTGCTTTTTGTGTTCTAAGAAACCTTCAGCTATTCCAAAGTCAGAAAGCTTTCAAGATGTTATGTAGTTTAGCTTTTATATTTGTTTGTTCATATAATGCATTTCCAGTTAATTTTGGTAAGTTATGTGACATAGGCTTCAAGGTTTGTTATTTTTAGTGCACATATTCTGCTGTTTCAGAATCATTTGCTAAAAAGACTACCTTCCTCCCTCCCCTCCCCCCCATGAAATTGTTATGGCAAGTTTGTCCAGAGTCAGTTGATCAGGCTCTGGTATGGGTAAGGGAGGGTGAGTACACTCCACTCTTCCTCCCTGACGGAATTACCTATAAAACCTGGAAAGAATAGATGAATCAGGTGTTGAGGAGTCTGAAAAGAATATTTGTTTTAAGCTCTTTTCAGACTTAAAGTAGCCTTTTTTTCTATGGCTAATTTTGCTGCACTTGTCAGTCACGGCCTTTTCAAGTTTTCTACTAGATGTTGTGAACATAGAATGAGGCCTGTTCACTCTGGCTGAGAAAACCCAGACAGTTCCTAACCCGTGTGAGCTGTAGGAATTGCTTAGCTTACAGGCCATAGTAATTCTTCTCCCCAATATAGTAGTTAGCTGTCGCTGCATAATAACATTGCCACAAACTTAGTAGCTTAAAACATTTATTATCTCAGTTTCTGTAGGTCAGGAATCCGAGCACAGCTCAGGACTATTTATTCCTATTCTCAACTTACATTTGACACCAAGACAAATCAAAGTGTCAGACAATTCTGTGGTCTCATCAGAGGCCCAACTGAGGAAAAATCTGCTTGCAAACTCACGTGGCTTTTAGCATTCGGCGCCTTCAGACTGTCAGACAGGGACCCCGGCTCCACAGTGGCTGTCGGCCACAGGCTCCCTCCAGGCCCCTACCACATGGCCCTTTCCATCAGCAGCTCACAGCATGGCAACTGCCTTCTTCAAAGCGAGCAAGGCGGAGAGAGACTCCAGCCAGATGAGCACTACAGTCTTATATAATCTAATCACTTACGTGCAGTCACGTGCATCCTGTCATGTTTGGTACATTCTCTGTCACTAGAAATAAGTCACAGGTTCGTCCTACCCATGCTCAAAGAGAGGGAGTCACACAAGAGCACGAGCGCCAGACCCCGGGGGCCACTTCAAGAATCTGTCTGCCACACTCACATTGTTTCTGACCAACCTCATGAAGCTTCACCCTTGTCATGAGTGGAATGTCACCGAGCCAAAGACTCAAAGAGACCTCTATGCAGATTTCTGAAATTCTCTCTGTGTAAGCTTCCTCCTCTAAGCAACTCTGCCCACAAGTTGTAGCCACCTCAGCTTTATGGAACTCCGATCTGTCTCCTCAGCTCAGCAAAATCCCCATGCTGTCTATGGGGTGCCCCTCCCTACACTACAGTCTAGAAATTACCCCCAAACAGCCCGGGCGATGGCAGTACTCACCTCATATGTTTTCCTTCTCTTAGTGATTGCAGTTCTGAATTTCCTCTTGTCCAATGTCTAGAAATAGTTGCTTTCTATATTGTGAGCAGCGTCCTGTCTCTTAGAGCATTTTACCTATGATTACCGTTCCCCTTCTGCTCATCTAACATGGGATCCAAGCGTGTTTTTGTTTAACATCATTTTTATTATTATACAACATGTGCTTAATTTTTGTTTAGATTTACCTATATTTTATTGATTTCTTCATTCATTCTTACTCTCATTCTTAGTTTCAGAGATAATTTTCCCTCCTGTGAAATATCTTTGGTAAATTTTACTCATGAGAGTCTGCTAGTGATAATTAACTCTCTTTTTTTTGTATGTTTTGTTTTGGTCTAAAAATATATTCATCTCCTCTTATTTCTTGAAAGATATTTTAGCAGAATATCTAAAATAGGTTAACAATTGTTTTCTTTCAGAACTTGGGAGACATTATCCCACTATTTTATGGCTTCCTTTACCTGCTTTCAAGAAGTTTTCTGTCAATCTAATTGCCCAGAGTTTGTAGGTAATTTATCTTTTCTCTCTGGCATCACAGACCTTCTCTGATTTTATGAACTTCTCTTGATCTCTGTTTTATGGTTTTAATTCAACAATCTAGATATGACTTTTGTTCCTATTTTGCTTGGGATTTTCTTCATGAATCTTTACATTTATTTCTCTTAGCAATTCTTGGAAATGCTGAGACATTAATTCTTTTTAAATGATCAATATGGTTGATCTATTTCTATCTTCCATATATCCTTAAGCTTTCTTTTATATTCTCCACTATCTTTCCTCTTTTGGTGTATTTTGAGAAATTCATTAACATATATCTTCCTTTACTTATTTTCTCTTTGGCTCCATCTTCCACAATGCACTGAATTTTTAATTTCAGTGACTATGCTTTTCTTCTCTGAAAGTTCTGCTTTATCTTCTTTCAATTTGTGTGGCCTTTCGCGTTAATGTCGTATCTTACCTGTCTCTCATTCCTTCTGCTTTGTTAAACATTTTACACCTATTTTATGTTCTGTGTCCAATTACTCCATATTTAAAACTCTAGGATTTCAATTATACTGTTAGATTTTTCTGTGACTCTCATAGTGGCATTTTTATCTTACCTTGTCCTTTAATTAGAATATTTCTAGTGTTTCACTGTTAAGCATAAGCTGCTGAAGTTTGTTACAGTTACCCTGTATCAAATTAAAACATTTTGTTTCTACTTTCAACTTACAAATAAATATTTTTTATTTTATCTAATTTTGTATTTATTGAAGTGATTAATATATGGGTTTTTGTTTGTTTTTAATTTATCTATATTGTTGAAAGTATTACTGATATCTCCCTTTTTTCCCCCATTGATCCCCTCCACCCCACATCTGTCCCCCCCCAACAGGCCTTTACCACACTATTGTCTGTGTTCATAGTCAATAGGCATATAGGCATATGCATATAGGCATATAAGTTCTTTGATTAATCTCTCCCCACCCACTCCCCTACCCTCACCTGCCCACTGAGATCCATTAGTCTGTTCCATGCTTCTATGTCTCTGGATCTATTTTGTTCCGTAGTCTATTTTGTTTATTAGATTCCACATATGAGTGAGATCATGTAAAAGTGAATCAGGAAGAATCAGAAAACCTGCATAGGCTAATAACAACAGATGAAATCAAAGCAGCAATAAAAAAACTCCCAGCAAGCAAAAGCCCTAGTCTAGATGGCTTCACAGGGGAGTTTTCTAATTCTTTAAGTTGTAGGATTAGATAGTTTACTAAAAATTTTTCTTGATTTTTGAGGTAGGCCTGTAGTGCTATGAACTTCCTTCTTAGGACATCTTTGCTGTGTCCCACAGATTTGGGGTTGTTGTGTGTTCATTTTCATTTGTTTCCAGGAAGTTTTTTATTTCTTTCTTGGTCTTATTGGTCACCAATTCATTGTTTAATAAAATGCTATTTAGCCTCCATGTGTTTGAATGTTTTTACTGTAGTTGATTTCTAATTTCCTGCCATCATGAACTGAGATGCTTGATATGATTTCAATCTTCTTGAACTTGTTTTGTGTCCTAACATGTGGCCTGTCTTTGAGAATGACCCATGTGCACTTAAGAGGAATGTATATTCTGCAGCTTTGGGGTGAAATATTCTGTAAATATCAATTAAATCCATCTGATCTAATGTGCCAGTTAGAGTCACTGTTTCTGTGTTGAGTTTTTGTTTGGAAGATCTATCCAGTGAAGTCAGTGGGGTGTTCAAGTCCATGACTATGAATGCATTGCTGTTGACCTCTCCCCTAAAGTCCTTAAGGTTATTTTTGATAGGTCCTTATTTATTGCAATTTTAATTCTTTATGCCTATGTTTCTCTCTCTATTTCTTCTTATTATTACAGTAGTTCTTTTAACATTTCTTGCAGTGCTTCTATTTCTACTTTTACTTACAGCAGTCCCTTAACATTTCCTGCAATGCTGGCTTGGTGGTGATAAACTCCTTTAGCCTTTTTTTTTTTTTTTTGTCTGGGAAGCTCTTTATTTCATCATCTATTTTAAATGATAGCTTTGCTGAATAGAGTAGTCTTGGTTTCACATCCTTGTTTTGCATTACCTTAAATACTTCATGCCATTCCCTTTTGGCCTGCAGAGTTTCTGACAAGAAGTCAACTGACAACCTTATGAGCCCTCCTTTGTAGGTAACAGATTGCTTTTCTCTTGCTGCCTTTAATATTCTCTCTTTGTCTTGAATTTTTGGCATTTTAATTATGATGTGTCTTGGCATGGGCCTCTTTGTATTTTTCTTGCTTAGGACTCTCTGTGCCTTCTGAACTTGTGTGACTTTGTCCCTGACCAGGTTAGGGAAGTTTTCTGCCATCATTTCTTCAAATAGGTTCTCTAACCCTTGCTTACTTTCTATCTCCTCTGGCACTCTTATGATGTGAATATTGTTACATTTCATGTTGTGCCACAGCTCCCTTAGACTGTCCTCCTGTTTTTTAAGTTTTTTTTCTTTTTGGACATCTGGTTGAGTGATTTTTTTCTACCCTGTCTTCTAATTTGCTGATCTGATCCTCAGCTTCCTCTAATCTGCTGTTTATTCCTTCCAATGTATTCTTTATTTCTGCTATGTCATTCTTCATTTCTGACTGGTCGTTTTTCATAGTTTCCATATCTTTTTTCATGCTGTGGAGCATCCTTACAATCTGTATTCTGAACTCTATATCTGATAGATTGCTTATCTCCATTTCATTTAGCTCTTCTTCTGGAGAATTCTCTTGTTCTTTCATTTGGGGCTTGTTTTTTTGTCTCCCCATTTTGGCTGTCTATTTGGGTTTGTTTCTATGTATTAGGTAGGCCTGCTAGGACTCTCAGTATTTTGGTAAGGTCTCTGGTGCAGGCCAATGTCAGGTGCTGTGTGTGACTGGCCTTGAGTACCCTGTTTGGAGCTATTAACAACCCTTGGCTTGAGGTCCCCTTTGTTGGGGCTGGGTGCAGTTGGACAGGACCAAGATGCACACCAAAGTCTGCTTTGCCAAGGCCCAGGTCCAGAACCAGATCAGACAAAGACTCAAAGCACTCTGAGGTCTGCCTCTGCCTGTAGGCTGATTAATCTGATTCTCTTAATGAGCCTCAGAGTATAGAAACTCCACAGGCTGGGTCAGCTGGTTGTTATCAGTCTCTTCATGAGCCTCAGGCAGTAGACACTCCTCGGGGTAGGGGGAGAGGTTTTCCAGCAGGGTGGGGCAATTGCTTCCCCCTCAGGCAAAAGCTGCTTGGAAGCTAAATGTCTGCCTGAGAAAGCTGTCCCCTGCTGCAAGGGGGAATGACTTGGCACAGGAATTCAGAGGGGTGCCCCCCCCTGAGCTTTATCTCCAGAGCCCACACCCTAGATTCTCCTCACACAGCTCCAGTCCACTCTGCCCTCCTTCTGCAGGAGCCCAAGGTGAGTGGCTGTTCACAAAACTTTGTGTTTTGGCTCTTTAAGTGGGTGCCTGCATTTCCAGCCATCTCTCCATGGCAGACAGAAACCCTGCTGCTTTTCACAGCCAGATGTTATGTGGGTACCTTTCTCAGTTCTGGTGCTCTTGGCTGGGAAGCCCAGCCTGGGGTTTAGGCCCCAGAATCCTCAGTGGGAACCCCCTACAGCTGAGATATCCCTCTGGACCTTCAGCTGCTGCTCGCACCTCCACACTTCCTACCAGTCTCTATGTGGTCTCCACTTTTCCTCCTTGGTTATGAGGGTGCTCTCCAGCTCATCTTCAGTTTCAGTTGATTATTCAGGATGTTTTTTCTATATTTTAGTTGTAATTCTAGTTTGGTCCTGGGAGAGTCTCAGTGTAGCTTCACTCAGTCCACTGCCATCTTTAGTCTCTCCCTAATATATATGGTTTTCATCTTTATTTTATATTTAGTGATTTCCTATAACATTTATTGCATTCCTTTCATCATAATGTATCCTCTATAACTCTGCTAGATTTGATTTAGTAATATTTTATGTAGAATTTGGGATTCTATATTTATTGGTACTTTATAATTCTCTCCCTCCCTCCCTTCTTCTTTTCTCCCTTTCCCATGCTATTCATGTCTGGTCTTGTTATATTAGTGTCAAATTCATTCTAGGATTCTATAAAGAATCAGGAAACATAGAAAAATATTTTTAAATTATTTTGTTCATTGTACCACTTTCCCTTCCCACCTTCGTTTTCTCCTAACTCTGTATTTGAGGTTTCTTGGGGGTGTTTAGGGAATAAAGACATCAACATCTCTAACAGGTCATTACTATTGCTGTTTAGATTGTAAAGTTATTTGGCTGAGGGTTTTTTCATCAATAGAATTCTATGTATTTTAGACTTTCCAAAAGTTGCTAGCACTATCATTAATTCCTTTCTTATTTTCCAATGCTGTGATAAAATTATTATGTCCTTATATCTGTTTTCCTCATATCTTTCACAATTTTTTTGCTATAGCTGTCTTTGAGCCAGATTTGCTAATTATTTAAAGATAATTGAACTTTATTAACATTTTAAATAATTGTGCTAAGTCTATATACATCACTCTCACAAATTTCCTCAAAAATATTGTTATAGCCACATATTCAACCCATATACAACTTCTAAATGGTTGACACCACTAAAACAAATAAGGCCCTCCACCATAAGTTATCATCATAAACATTTCTATTTCACTTGATCCTAAGGAAAATTTCCTATTTGACCCAATTAAATGTGGGTTTGGGTTTGAATCCAACTAAAAGGCACTAATTTTCTTTAGTGTTCTACTTAAAGAAATATAAGTTACACAACCCCCCAAATTTTTTTTCTCTTATTTTTACTTGTAGATGATGGCTTATTTCATAGAATTAGGAATACTTCCCACAGGAAATAAAACTACTGCTCTCTCTTGGACTTTTGGCAACTCATTTATAACTTCCATAATTATTCTATCTACAATAGGTAGGTATTGTGCTTTTTATAATTGTTTTGCATGAGGTACTGTCTACACACTGCCCATAACTTTATATGGTATTTTAGATTTAATGAAATAAAGTAGTTAGTTTAAGGGACACTGAGTCTACTAAGATAAAGGAGGGAAGCTAGCAATATTTTGGCCTTCTGTGAAAAAGAAAAACAAATTTTACTTTTCCCTACATTTTGGTCCCTTAAAATCTTGGATTAAGACTATGGTCTCTGAACCAGGAATTATGGAGAATAATTCACACTCCACACACTCCATTTCAACAACAACAACAAATGTTTCAAATCTAGAAAAAATGTCCCAACTAAGTCAAATGGGACTGAACTCTATTCTCCCACTCCCCAGAAAGCTGCATCATCAAGTCTTGGGTAAAAAAGGGCCCATGAGTGAGGCCAAAAAAATACATTGTTAGAATAAGGAGCTCCTAAAAGAGGTAGGTTATAGTTTCAGAACAGAGTGTGTGATCACAGAGAATGCTATAAAAAGAAACCAGAATGTGGAAAGATGGAGGGGAGAAGAAGAGAGGGAGAAATGATAGGGGGGGATAAGCACTTTCATTATACAATACCAGGAGTCAGGAATTTATAACGAAAATTGAGCCAGAGGTTTAAGAATATTATTTGAAAGTACAAAGACAAATGCAAAAGAATGAAATATAGCAATATAAATATCAAACAAACCTGGAGAGGAGCACGAAGAAGGTAGTATATAGGACTTGAATCCCTATCTTTATATCAAAAATATCAATCAAATATATGATCTAAAATTTAAGATTGATAAATCAACACATTGATATATAACCATATACACAAATCTAATTTAACAGGGTAGCTTTGAAGCAAGAATTGCACCACAATATTGGTGTCACCCCGCAGATAGGGTCTGGCCTTTTATATTTCTGTGTCAGACAGCTGCTGGTGCAGGTATAAGGCAAACCTCCCAGGTGAGACGGCTCCACTGGGCTAATGGCAGTTCTCCAGAGAAGGAGGCAAACAAATTGAAACAGACTCGTAAACACAGAGAACCAACTGATGGTTGCCAGAGGGGAGGGTGTTGGGGGATCAGGTGTAAAAGGTGAAGGGATCAAGAAGTACAAATTGGTAGTTACAATATAGTCATGGGGAAGCAAAGTACAGTATAGAGAACAGAGTCAATAATATTGCGATAACTGTGTATGGAGCCTGGTGTGTACTGGAAATATCTGAGGGAACACTTTGTAAAGTATATGATTATTTAACCACTATGCTGTACACTAAAACTAATACTAAATAATAGTGAATGTAAACTGTAATTAAATGGTAAAATTAAAAATAGCCCTGGCCAGTGTGGCTCAGTTGGTTGGGTGTAGTCCTGTGCACCAAAAGGTTGCCGCTTGGTTTCCGGGTCAGGGCACATCCCCAGTAGGGGGCATGCAGGAGGCAGCAGATTGATGTTTTGCTCTCACTTTGATCTTTTCTCTCTCTCTTTCTCTAAAAATCAATTTAAAAATCTTTTTAAAAATAATAATAATAATTTAAAAAGAGAAGGAGGCGCCCAGCCGGCATGGCTCAGCAGTTGAGCATCAACCTAGGACCCAGGAGATCTCAGTTTGATTCCCGGTCAGGGCACATGCCCGGGTTGCTGGTTCCATCCTCAGCAGGGGGCATGCAGGAGGCAGCTGATCAATGACTCTCTCATCATTGATTTTTCTCTCTCTCCCTCTCCTTTCCTCTCTTTGAAATCAATAAAGACATATTTAAAAAATCAATCAAGAAATATTTAGGAAGAGAGAGAGAAGAAGGTAACCTCCTTACCAGCCATTTTACTCAAGGCACCTAGGGGCAGGTGTACCAGAGGGTCAAGAGAATCTGAGTGAGGCCCAAGAGCATAAAATCCAGCATGCATTCTTAAAATTAGTTGATTCTTATGTTGATGCTATTAACTTTCTTATTTATTACAGTAGAATATGCTAAATGTAGAAAACTTGGAAAACATAGAACAACACAATTTTTAAGTAATTGACCATAATCTCACTGCTCCACACACAATAACTGTTAACCTTTGTCACAGAAAGTTCTTCACAGAAAGTTCTTCAGATATATAATGACAGTATACAGTGTTAGACTGCTTTCTCAGGGCAATGCCATTAGTATCTTTCTATGTCATATAGACTTTATTATAATTCTAATATACATCACACTGTTTCATTATATCAATATATCATAATGTACATGATCAGTCTCCTTTATTGAACATTTATGTTGTTTCAGTTTTTCAAAATTTGAAATAACAATACTGTAAAAAACATTTTTATTTTAGCTCACATTTCTTGATTACTTTCTTAGGATAAGATCTAGCTAAGTCATTGAGGTTTTTTGTTTGCTTTTAAGTATGTACTGTCTGTGCTGGGGCTCTTAGAATACCAATAACTGAACATTTGCCCTCAAAGCCCAATGTTAAATGTGCATATTATACCAAGTTTCCATATTGAGGGGCATTGCATTTACCTTTTTTTCTGTTATCAGGTTATGGGACAGTTTTTCCTATAACTCCTAGAGGACAGATGTTCTGTGTTGTCTTTGCTGCAATTGGAATCCCTCTAACTATTGTATTATTTAAATATATCAGTAAATTAGTTTTTCTGCCATTTGAAAAACTTGGAGGTTACCTTGAACATAATGGAGTAAGTAAGGTAAGATCTCTCTCTCTCTTTACACACACACACACACACACACACACACACACCCAGAAGAAAAGTTTTGTTTCTTTAAATATATATATATATGGATTCACAACCTTAGATCGACGAGTCACATGACATGTATAAATATTTAGTGAACTCATGTCGAATGAAATTTTTAGGGGTAGAAAGAGCAAGTTGTTCTGTGTTGTGAAACAGAAGTGAGAAAATCCAGTGTTCCAGAGACCATCTATTTCCCCTTAGGTAACTTACCTCTAATCACTGAACTTACAATAAGATGAGTAGTGGTGAATTGTGTATGAACTAGGTGTTCTCAGAAGTCATTTAGTCAACCCCTTCATTTTATAGAACAGGAAAGCATTTCATAAAGGCTAGGTGACTTGCTCAAGATTACCTAGAGAATTCATGGCAGTGTGGGCACTAATCCCAGAGATGTTTGGACAAGGCTTTGACCACATATTGAGTTGAGTCATGTGTGGTCAACTCAGTAATTAGTAGTGCAGGTTTTACCCTTTAAAAAAATTATAATATAGTTCTTTATTAAAGTAATTGAAAATTTATTATTAAATCAAGTTGTAGACGTTCTTTAAGAAGGTATTTTATTTTCTATAAAGGAATATAAACAAGGGGTCCCCTTCAGAGAGCCCGAGGGAGCAGGAGAGATTCCCATTAATCATCTGTGTAATCAAGTCCTTACTCTGGGTCAGAGCACTTCACAATGTTGGTGCCACTTTCTTTGTTATTGCTTTGTGCCCTTTCTGGAGGTCTATGGTTACTGTAGGATCTGCTTTGTTGTTAGATTCTAATTGCATTGCCATAAAAGAAAATACAGTACAGCGCAGGCTCCAATGTGACCACTATAACAAATTAATATTAAAACATAAATCTCCTTATGCAATAGTATTTTTTAAAATCAGCCCTGTTATTTGTGGTACTTAGAACTTACAGTTCCTGGTGCTGTGAATTAAATCGTATTTAAATCTAAGTAAATGACATGTACATACATAAATGGTAAACAAACTTTCTAAATGTTTATTTACTTATCAGAGCTTGGTAAAGGCATAAAATATGGTGTGTGTGTTTTCTTTTGTTTGCCTTTCATCTCATATAGAGCTGGCAAGCCTTAAAGGCAAAAGATACTGAATGAGTGATAAATGATGAATCTATAATAAATGAGTAGAGACTCGAATCATATGATAAAAAGTAATTGATAAATAAGAAATTATAAGATGAGTGTCTTGAATTTGTTTGAAAATATAAATATCGTTTGTTTTGTGGGACTTTCTAAACAATAAATGAGATGTTTATTGATGCCAATTAGTACTCTGATCTTTCAGCTGACAGTTGTCTAACTTACCTTATTATGCAAGCAAGCAGGAAGGTTTCGTGCTATGTCCAGATTGGGTGTCCCAGGGTAGGCTGGGGGGGTATGGACAGAGCCCAGATCAGTGAGGCAAGGACCCTGATATCTAGACAAGGGCAATCTTAGAAGGAAGTAAAGTTTACATAAAAATTAATCTTAAATCAAGATCTAGATGCAGAGAATAGTAAAGAAAGAACAGAAGAGAAGAAAAGAAAAATGGGAAAACAAAGGATGCTGTACAGGAGGTAGAATGACAGAGCCCGTACATACTGCTAAGGGCAAGATTATTAAAGGGAAGGGTCCCTTTATAGGGCTCTAAGCCTTTGAGCAATAAAGGAGTAGATAAGAATACTGAACTAATAGAACAAACAATAGTTTTTGAATGCTGCTGGTTTGTGATATAACTCCTAACATCTTTTTCTAATATATTTTAGAAATATGTTTCTCTTTGGAAGATCGTAATTTTTACTATAACTGGATCACTTGTATTTCTGTTATTACCGCCATTTGTTTTCATGTCATTAGAGAACTGGACTTATGTTGAAGGAATTTATTATTCATTCACCACCATAAGTGCTATTGGTTTAGGAGACTATGCAATAGGTGAGTCTTAATAATCTTGAAATAAGAGTCACTATCACAGCAACAGATTGAAACAGAATGTAAAAAAAAAGTCTCAGAAATGTAACAGATTTCTTTGAAAGATAAGATAAAAGTCAACCCCTTTTAAATAAATCTTCAGTGTATAAATAAACTCACCCATCCTCCTTCCTCTGTCTTCACACCACAGCTATCACTATCAAAATAAGATACAGAATAATTCCTTTTAAACTAAATATTTCTGAATAATCACGCATGATAAACAAAAGGCATATGCAAGCAAACCACTAGGCTTAAGAGATTAATCTTATATCATATACCTTATATAGCTTTTCCAAAAATTATTTCAAATTCCTCCCTAAAATAAAGATGGAAAAAGGAAAGTTGTAGAGCCATACAGACATTAAGTGTTTCCATAAATATCTGTGAATCACAATTAAAATAGCTCATCAATTATTTCGGGTATAGAATTCTAAATTGGTAGTTATTTTCTTTCAATATTTTAATAATACCATTCCATTGTCCCAGGCTTCCATCATTTCTAATGATAAGTCAGCTGTAGTCTTATTGTTGGTTCTTGGAAGTAAGGAGCCTTTCCCTCCCCCACCATCACCCCCACCTACTTTTAATCTTTTATCTTTGTCTTTGGCTTTCAGCAATTTAACTATCATTTGCTTTAGTGTGGTTTACATTGTATTGATTCTGCTTGGGGATGACAGATTATTGAACTGAGGAATTGAAACCTTTTATCTGTTTTGAAAAATTCTCAGCTGCTATGTATTTGAATGCTGATTATTCCTTTTTCTCACTCTGCTACCTCTGGGACTCCAATTACATGAATGTAAGACCTCCTTACTGTGTTCCACATGTTCTAATATGCTTTCCATATTTTCCATATTCTTTTCTGACTTCACTTAAAATATGTTCTATTTGCCAACTTTAGTTAACTAATTCTAAAGTCTGCTATATGTAATATGCTTTTAAATTTATATAATGAGTTCTTAATATTAATATAAATATTTTTTATTTTAAAGTGTCAATTTAATACCTCCTTTTTGGTAGGCTCCCATTCTCTGGTGAAATCTTTCATCTTTTCATCCATTTTTCCATATTATCTTATATTTTTTTTAAACCATAATTATTATAAAACAATTTTTTTTACTTCAAATTCTGTATTTTAGTTTCTAGCATTCCAATTTGCTTACCATTCGTTTCCATCTCTGTGCTGAAATTTCCCCCCAACTTTTTCTTCATGTTATCCACTATTTCTGCTATATCCTTTATCATATTTGTCATAGTTATTTTAAATGTCTATCTAATAATTCTAATATTTTGTCCATCTCTAAGACTATTAACTATGTTTTCTTTTGATCATGTGTCACATTTTATTTCTTCTTTTTCTAAGTTTTTATTTTATGCCAGCCTGTGTGTAAAAGAGCAGTGAGACTGCAGGCAATAATGTGTAACCTTCAGAAAAAGGCATAATCCTTCTCAGTTACGAGTATGAGCAGGTGGTGTGGGGATGAGGTGAAACTATTGAATCTTCAGATGATCTGGTTCTGGGCTTTGTTGCAGCTTTACTTAGAGTCAGTTCATCACTGGGTTGGAATATTTTGAGGCTGATTCAAAACATACCCTTTGGCAAGGCATGGGAGCCGAGACCCAGTGATGCTCTAGACTATCATGGGGGATTTTTCTCTAGTTGATGGCCTAACCACAGCTATTTGGGTTTCTTGAGTATTCTCTTTGCTCTCCAGACCCCAGTTTCTCCCCTTTGTCAACTGTTGCCTTCATTCCATGAAAGCCTGCTGGGCTACAGGCAGATTCCCTGAGAAGCCCTACCTCCAGGCTTCAGTGGATAATCTTTCTTGCACTTAGGATACCCATAGTGGGTATCATTCTGTAGGATAGAGAGAAGCTATGAATATCTTCTCTCATAGGGAGGGCTTGTCATATTCTAAAATTTAGTTTATTTAGGCTTCTTTTTCATGTCCTCAGTTCTCAGACTTTTTAAAAAAATAAAACTATAATATTGTAGCTTATCCAGTTTTTTCTTTTTTTTAGTGTGGGTTCAGTTTCTGGTCAAAGGCACCTACCTGGGTTGCAGGTTTGACCCTTGTCCCCAGTCAGGGCATGTGTGGGAGGCAACCAATGTATGTGTCGCTCTCACATCAATGTTTCTCTCCCTCTCACACTCTCTCCCCTCCTCCCAACTCCCTCCCTTCCACTCTCTCTAAAAATCAATGGAAAAAATATCCTCACTCCTCAGATGAAGATTAAATAAATAAATAAAAATAAATAAATACATAAGTGACAAGACCTGAAGGGACTATAAAAGTTGTAGTATTTGTAGTGTTAGGATGATTGAATTATAAGTGCTTTTCTTTTCCTTTTTCAAAGTGTTATACCAAGATTTTTAATGACAAAAGCAATGAATGTATAGAATTTTAAACTCAGAAATATAAATAAGTGGCCCAGTGAAATGTACTGTATTTTTGTTAACAAGATCTGAATTCCATTTTAAGTAATTTTGTGTTATATATGTATTTTTTTCTTACCTCATTTTAATAGTTTTCCAGCAGTAGCAATGAAAAATAAATTACCTCACAGCAAAATATTATACTTATTGCAGTATTTAAAAGGATGATTTTTAAAGGGGAAAATAGTTTTTCAACCTGCAGATGTGCTCTAAAAAACAAATCTTAATATTTGCAATTTAAATTATATCCTTTTCTTGAAAGCAGTGATATTTTTAGATACACTTTATTTTAATTTCTAATTTGTTTTTTGGATGAAAGGAGGCATTTTTCTAGGTATAAATAAATGGAAAGACAATGTTATGGGAAACAGTCACCATCTGATTATTTGCATGTTATTTGCTTCCTGTCTTTAGTTTCAAATCCTATGAAAGAAACTAAGAGCCTCGTCTACTCAGCCTTATTATTAATTTGGAACCTCCATGGCCTGGTCTGGATTGCTCTCCTATTTAATTTGATAACCGAATTCTGTTATGAAATGGAATCAAAACTAAATGCAGTCTCTTCTGAAATAGAAGTTGGAAAAGAAGACAATAGGTCCGATGCTCAAAATCAATGTGCTTAGTAGATTTCCTCCATCCAAACTGCAGAGGGTTTCCACAGAGCCCTTTCAACGGGGCCAGACCAGGAAAGAGGACCAGAAAAGCAACCAGCTGTTTCTCCATAAACCTCTCACGTGGGTTGCATTTCCACATCAAACTTTAATTGTCATTAAGAAAAATAATTTTAAAATATAATGCATATCTCAGCTTTACTTGTCCACCTTCTCTACATCAGGCTCACCCCATGTTGGATCTGCACTGGCATTTGTGTAAATAGAAGCTTATTCTGAAAACTGTGTTTCCATGTTTTTTTCTACCATGTATTTCAATAAAGGTAGAACCCTGCATGTACAAAACTATGGAGCTCTTTTCATTGGGTTCTGTTTCTTGTACACATTATTTCTAATTATCAATCAAGTGTGTTTTAAAAATTTATACATTTTCCCACCCAGTTAAATAAGTGAGGCTATTCTAGTTTGCAATCAAGTCCAGGACTCTTGTGTATTTACAAAGCTCTTCATGGTGAACATGAACAAATATTGCCCAGACTGCTCCCTCTTTTATCTGTTGCTGCCACTTGCAGCAGAGGGTCTTGTCCTGATGCCATTTTCTTGAGAGAGATAATCTGGGTAAGTGAACATGAAAAGCTGTAACACGAGAGCCCAGGCCAGACTCACCCTAGAGCACCCCACTGTCCTGGAGGACATGTTCCAGTTACAGGGACAAAGCAGGAAGAACTTTGGACAGAAAATGCTTCTCAAAAACTTTAAGGGATTCACTCCAGAAGGGCAACAGCAGAGAGGAAAGGAAGCCTTTTTAACCACTACTGACACAGGCCTCCAGCCTTTTAATCAGAACACTGACAGAAGAGAGGTTACTTTGCTAAGAGTGTGTCCCTTACCAAAGCCTCACAGACTTCCTGTTCCATGGTTGGCTCAAGGCAGGTTTCACCGAAAGGACGGGGCTTCATGATGAAGGCAGGGCTTCTGGCATATTGTAAACCTTCAGACAGAAACTGTACCTTCAGACACTGTCCTCAGAACCTTTCCTCTCTGGCCCCAGAAGGTATAGAAAACCAATGCCCAATCCCTTCTCAAGCAGTATGTTTGGGTAGATGTAAGTTTTGTGATTGCTATTTTAATTTTTAAAATTCTGTTACTTCATTTTATTAAAGAATTTCCAATGAACTCTGTCATGTGTAAATCTGGGTTTTCATTTTCCCATGCCTGGTGAAACCCTAACTGGTGAGCTCCCAAAGCCAAAACTTAGAGTAGCACCATTTGTTCTAACAACAGCTACTTATATGTAGACATAAGATCGAAAAAGAAAGAAGTGTCTCTGAAGGACTGGCCTTAAGAATAAATACTTATAAAGTGGTTGCTAGTGTTACTATCAGTGTCTTTCCCTCGGTTCCCCTTCCCCTTTGGACCCCCATTTTTTAGTGTAGGAAGAAATAGTGCCCTGCAAACTCACCCACCTTAGAATTGTGGATTTGACACTGTTGGCCTTTCTCTCATGTTGTCAAAGGCAGCCGCTTCTGCAACGATAAATACCCAGAGACCTGCTCAGGGATCTGTGTTCTCACTGGGCAGGCCATAGATGATTGACACTTGAATTTTGAGGTTGAGGTAGAAAATAACTTTTTCCTCACAGCTTTGATAGCATTGTTCTATATCCTTCTAGCATCCAGTTTTGGAGAATTTTTCCCTCTGAAATTTTATACTAATGATCCAATATATGGGACATTCATTTATTCACTGTTCCAGGCCCTTGGCTACCCTTTCAATAATTACTGTCAACAATAATTAAATAAAACGACACACCTATGAGGACAGCTTAAATTCAAAACACAGACAACATGAAATGCTGGTAAGGATGTAGAACAGCAAGAACTCTCATTTATTGACGGAATGCAAAGTGATAGTCACTTTGGAAGACGGTCTGGCAGTTTCTTACAAAGGTAAACATAGTTTTACTATATAGTCCAGCATTAGTGCTCCTTGGTATTTACCCAAATGAGTTGAAAATGTATGGTCACACAAAAACCTGCACACGAATGTTTATATCAGCTTTTTCATAACTGCCAAATAGGTGAATGGATAGAGAAACTATCCACACATGGAATGTTATTCAGCAATAAAATTAAATGAGCTAGCTATCAAGCCATGAAAAGATAATAGGGGAAACTTAAATGCATATTACTAAGTGAAGGAAGCCAGTCTGAAAAGATTACATGCATATTGTATGATTCCAACTATATGACATTCTGGAAAAGGCGAAACTAGGAAACAGAGAAGATCAGTGGTTGCTAAGGGTTCAGGGGAAGGGAGGGAGGGAGGGATCGGTAGAGCACGGGATTTTTAGGGCAGTGAAGCTTCTGTACGATACAGTGATGATGGGACCTTTCTGGGCCCTCTGCCTAGAGTGCTCTGCCTCCAGGTACACTGCTGGCTGGCTCTCCCTCCTTTCCCGTGTGGCCCATGTTGACCAGGATATTTTCAATGTTTCCCTTCTCCCTCCTCTTCCCTGTAGAAGTTATTTTCTAATATACTATTTTAATTTCTTTTTACTTATTGTCTGTCCTTCTTTCCTAAACTGCAAACCCCTTTAGGGCAGGGATTTTGTTTGCTGTGTTCAGAGCTGTATTCCCAGCATGTAAAATCTTCCTGAAACATAGTAGGTGCCCAATAAATATTGGATGGGCAAATGAAATGGGCAACGGCGCCCTCTAAGAGCAAACTTCTTCTTGAGGTCTCTGTATCAAAAGTCATACTATAAATCTGGGCCACTGTATAGAGTGATTTTTCATGGTTTTCATAGCTATGGGACCATCATTTTATCCAATTTACCTTTCTAGTGGAAATGGCTCTAAATGTGTGCTGCACAGCTCTAGGATGTAAAAAATGTTAGATGTGGCTCCTGGTTCTCTCGAATAATTTTTGAAGAACCCTAGGCTACATATCACAATCACGTAAATAACAGTTGGGTTTTTTTCCCCAAGAGCAAGGGTTAAATATAACCCTTCTCCCATATTTTTACTTGTGGCTAAAGGTATCCAACTTTTCTGTAGTGGTACTTCTAGATTCATACACTTGTTGCATATTTTTCATTACTGGTGTTATGGTGCAGTGTCTTCTGAATCAAAGAAGCCGATCTCTTTACTACCTTTCTAAAATGAAAGAAGGGCCGTTGTACACTTGCAATGCTCCCCAACGCACGAGGCCTTGGTCACTGCCTCCGTCAGTTGAGTTCATACTGACATCTGGAGGCCGAGTCTGGAACTACATAAGGACTATCACATTGCATCAGGGCTCTTCATGCCAACCCCCTTTAAAATAAGTAAAACATTAAAAATATCAAAAAGTAGTTAAAATTTATTTTGACTGTTTGTGCACCTTCTACATAAAACTCTGTTGCTTGGGAAATTGAGTGTATAACTCTGGGAAAAGAATAACTAACTGTAGCTAACATTCCTTGAGTACCGACCAGACTTCAGGCAGCATACTAGTAGTGCTTTGCTTGCAGTAACCCATTTTAATCCTCAGGCCACCCTATGAAATAGGGACAATTTTTCAGTTGAGTTGTAGGCTTAGAGCGGCTGGTAATTGCTCAGTGGCACTTAAGCAGTCGTGGCGGAACAGAGCTTGAACCCAAATTGGTGTGTTTTCAGATCCTAGTTGGCGCTGTTGCAGTTTCTGCAGCAAGGATCGTGTGGTGGGATCAAAAGATATTCCTGTGCAGAATAAAGTGTTCTGGGTCATTCCCACAAGGAGCCGAGTTATGTAACTTCCTGAGTCATAAACATTCAAAATATGCCATCAAAATTTTTTTCTTAGGAGGAGAATTGGTGGGAGGAGACAGGAGTGTCTCAGGATCAACATCATCATTTGCAGACTAAGTTTGAGGTCTATTAGTTTCTTGGGTCAAGTGAGTTGAGCCCAGCCCTATCCTAATGGGGAACTGAGATACCAGTTGTTTGAGGCCCACATTTGTGAAAGGCCTCAAATGTGGATCTCCAAGTGGGATAAACTGAACACATTGAAAGATGATGACTTTCATCTTACAATTTTATGTGTGTGTCTCGTTAAGTGAGTTTCCAGCCCCATCATGTATTATATCATTTCACCAGTGTTGTAACTATTTTCCAAATAGCATAATTATGTTGCACTATTTTCTGCATTAAAAGTATTATTAAGTATAGACATACTTCAAGAATTGTAACTCTATTTTGTCATTAATTTTTTTTAAAATCTAAGATCCTCCAAAGATCGAAGTTACCCATGTCTCTATTGCCCTTTCAAATGCTCTAGGTGCACAGCGTTATAATTCCACAATTACTCTCGGAGCATTTAGCCAAGAAAGTGCTCGTCTTTGCTGGAAGGACCCTCTTCCCAAACTCAGCCTTTTCTTGCAGTAGTTTCTCTAAGGTATTGGAAAGCCTTTACTAATAAGTCAAAAGGCCTCAAAAGCTAAAGGCAGAGTTGAAGAAAATGTGTCAGAAATTAGAAGAAGGCGCTTTGCTTTTGGGAGCTAGCTGATTAAATAAGGAACTCTATCCAAAGCATTTTGGCCAGTGTGGTTCTTGTACTTGGCTAAAGGGACTTAATTGACAGTGTCTCTCAATGATTTAATACTCCCAGTAACAAGGGTATGCTTGTTGTAGAAAGAGAAAAAAATATGTTGTTGGGTTTTTGTTGTTGTTGTTTGTTATTTAAATATGTTTTTATTGATTTCAGAGAGAGGAGGGGAGAGGGAGAGAGAGAGACATAAACATCAGTGATGAGAGAGTCATTGATCAGCCGCCTCCTGCACACCCCCCACTGGGGATCAAGCCCAGAACCCCGGGCATGTGCCCTGGCAGGGAATCAAACTGCGATCTCCTGGATCCTAGGCCAATGCTCAGCCGTGGAACCACACCTGGCCAGGCTGTTTTGGTTTTTGTTATATTAAGGTGACCACAATCAATGAACACCTCAGAAGAAAGTTAATGAATTTTCAATCAAAATTTATGGTAGGACTAAGCACGTGTTTGTAGGTAGGCACAATGTTTTCCCTCCTCCTGTTCCCAGTCCTATGCGCAGAGATCATAAATGAGGGGGCACTTTTTACACTTCATCCCCTCATGTTTCCCTCTGTTACAAACTTGTCAACTCAGTATGTTGATGATAGCAGCCTGGCAAGAGCCCGTATCTGTCTACGGCTTGGAGGAGAAAGGAAAGTGTGTTAGGGCCAGGACTGCGGCTTCCCTATTGCATTGCATGTGGTGTCTGTAACCCAATTAAAGACTTTCATTCCAAAGCGCTCTGTGTCTCCTATCCTGGGAACATGGAATCTGCTGTTACCATTATGCCTTATGTGAGAATTAAATGTGATGATGTGGGTAGTTGGAATACCCAAGCTGAAAAGCTCAGTCGCTCCTGACTCCTTGCATTCCTTCATGCACTCTCACCCAACCTCTCCTACCAATAAATAAATAGATAAATAAAAATAAAGTCACCTCTAGTCATCTTTATTCTTCATGAAAGCACTAAAATCACATCAAGATGTTTACCATGCTGTCGCAGCCCACAACCCCTGAAATGTGCGTCCCACACTATGGTTAGAGTGACCTGGCTAATGGTGGTGTCTCTCGTGTTAAAGAGACTGGAGTTTGAACCACAATCCTGTCATTTAATAGCTCGGGAAACTTGGGCAAGCTATTTGCCCTCAATTTCCACATCAGTAAAAGGATAATAATTATATTTAGCTCATAAAGTATCTGAGTGTATTCCTATATATAACTAATCATAGGGGCTTCTATACAACTTCATTATTTCAATTATTTCAGTACAGGATTAATAGAAATGAATTAACCTTTTAATAGATCATTTTCTGAGGGGAAACTGTGATGGTTAATTGTACGTGTCAACTCCACTAGGACGACAGAGTGCTCAGATATTTAGGTAAATGTTATCCTAGGTGTATCTGTGAGGGTTTTTGAACGAGATTTAACATTTGAATTGGTACTGAGTAAAGCAGATTGCCCTCCGCAATGTGGGTGGGCCTCATTCAATCTGTTGAAGGCCAGACTAGAACAAAAGACAAGTAAAGGAGAATTTGCTCCCTCTGTTTGACTGTTTTTGTTCTGGGATATTGTCTCTCCAGGTTCTCAGAACTTCGGACTCAGACTACAATTATACTACCGGCTTTCCTGGGTCTCCAGCTTACAGACAGCAAATCATGAGACTTCTCAGCCTCCACAATCATGTGAGCCAATTCCTTAGAAGTTTCTTTATATATACAGATGCTCCTTGACTTACAATGGAGTTACATCCTGATAAAGTAAAAAATGCATCACACCTAACCCACTGAACATCATCGTTTAGACTTGCCAGTTTCTACAGAATGTGTGTCATTTTAATACCATCATAAACTCAGTAAAATCCTAAGTCAAACCATTGTAAGTCAGGACCATCTGTATAGGTTTGATATATATATATATACATATTGTTTATTTGTTTGTTTGTTTGTTTCTCTGGAGAAGCTTGACTAATACAAAAACCAAGCTAGAAACTACACTAATTTGTGTAAAATATTCTCAAATGTTTATAATTAATGAGTAATTCCAAATGAATTAATGTTTCTAAGCATTACAACTTATTACCTCTTATGTCAGAAGAAAGACATGCAGAACATTAGTTTTGTCTAATTACTGAAAGGGTTGAAGAAGTTATGAATCCAACTGAAAGGGTCTGGTTTTGTGTACTAATTAAGGAATCTGCCTGGTTATGAGGGTGATATTCACTAGAACCTGCCAAATAGTTTTGTTTTCAAACTTGCACAATTTGGTAGTCAGAATTTTTCGAAGTCACCACTTTGGGATTTATAACTTAGATGTCCTAAACCATTTTATAACTTGGAAATGGTGTTTGGTGTTAGACTACAAAAATAGTAAAGTAAAATGTTTGAAATATGTAGAAGGTTTCAAATCCCTTAAAATTGAACACTTTGTGCTGAGATAGTCCTTATAGAGATTTCCAATGCTCTTCAACCGCTCTGGTGTTCTTGATCTCTTAGAAATCTAACTCTATGCAAGGCATCTATTTTTTTTTTATTCCTGGGCTTTATTTTCAAAATATATTGTTCTGTCTACCAGAAGCACATTCATTTAGGTAACTGGATTTAGATATTCTCCCAAGAATGTTGTTGTTATGTTCACTTGTAAACAACAGGGTTAAACAGTGCATCTCTGGCTATGATTTTGGCAAGTTCCCATCAGGATATTTTGTTCTGTCGGTGTTTCTTCTGTTGGTGACCTCTTAGCTCTTGACGGTATTTATTGAGGCAGCGATACTACTGTTTTGCATTTCATTCCTTTGTGATCTTTGCTCGCCTGTGAATATTATTCAAATTAAGTAAGCCTCTTGAAAATATTTTAGTTTGCTATCTAAAACTTTCTAAATATTGTGCCATTTCAGTATGTTCTGGTTAGCTATCTACCCTCGTAGCTTTGGTACTTGCCTGTGATTGAGATATTTTTTTCCAAACATTCCAACCTCCTTTTTAATGGATTTATTGTTTTAATTTCAATGACTTATTAACTTCACATTTAAATTGCTGGTGAAAATTTCATAGCTATGGGTCTGAATGATAACATAAGGCTATATTTATTTGAAATACAGATGAAACATTTATTCTGATTTCTGACTTCTGCAGTGGTTCAATAAAAATGAATATGATGTATATGCAATGGAATTAAAAGCCCTGTATAATTGTGATTAATTCAAGGATTATACAGGAAGTGAGAAATTTTCTATGCCTGGTTAATTTAGTGAGATTAACATATTGCAGCTGGTAACACATATAAACTATTTCACCACGAACCACAATTTATGCAGGTGTATATACAAGGAGACAGGTGGCTTGAATAAAAATATCACACAATAAAAATAAAACATTTATCTATTTAATAAGGAATTGAATGTTTATTGTATGGATATAGCACATTTAGTTTATTCATCAGTTGATGGGCATTTAGGTTGTTTCCATTTTGGGGCTATGATCAATAATGTTGCTATGAATGGTCATTTACAAGTTTTTGTGTGGACAAATGTTTTAATTTAGGGGGGTATACACATAAGAATGGAACTGCTGGGTTGTACGGTTACTGTCCTTTTAGCATTTTGAGTAAGTGCCGAACTATTTTTCATAGCAGCTGCATCATTTTACTGTCCCACCAAAGGTAAGAGGGTTCCAATTTCTCCACATTCTTGCCAACACTTATTATTATCCTTTTATTATTATCAATGCCATCCTAGTATGTGTAATGTGGTATCTTATTGAGGTTTTGATTTGATTTTTCCTAATGACTAATGATGTTGAGCATCTTTACATATGTTTATTGGCCATTTATGTATCTTCTTTGGAGAAATGTCTATTCAAATCCTTTGCTCATTTTAAAATTGGGTTGTCTTTTTATTGTAGAATTGTAAAAAATTTATATACATTCTGAATACCAGACCCTTATCAGATATATTACTTGCTAATACTGTCTCCCATTCTGTGGGCTATCTTTTTACTTTCTTGATCATGTATTTTGACCCACAGGAGGTTTTAATTTTGATGTTCAATTTTTCTATTTTTCATTGGTTACTGATGCTTTAGGTGTCATATCTGAGAAGTATCACTTAATTAAGGCCACAAAGACTCACTCAGATGTTTCCTTCTAAGAGGTTTTCCATTGTAGCTCTTACATTTATATCTTTGGTCCAGGTGGAGTTAAGTTTTGTATGTGCTGTTAGGTAGGAATCCAAATGCATCTTCTTTCATGTAGATATCCAGTTGACCCGGCACCATTTGGTGAAAAAACTATTCTTTCTCCATTGAATGGTCTTGGTACCATATCAAAATCAGTTGACCACCACAGAATGTACAACACAAAGAGTGAACCCTAATGTAAATCATGGACTTTAGTTAATAAATATCAATATTGGCTCATCAATTGTAACAATTGTGCCAAACTAATGCAAGATGTCGATAATAGCAGAAACTGTGCAGTGAGATGAGGGATATCTGGAAACTCTCTGTGCTTTGTACTCTCTGTCCAATTTTTCTGTAAACCTAAAACTGCTCTAAAAAATAGCCCATTATGTTTTTAAAAATAATTTTTGAAAAAATCAATTGACCATAGAGGTATGGGTTTATTTCTTCTTCTTTTTTTTTAATATATCTTTATTGATTTCAGAGAGAGGAAGGGAGAAGGAGAGAGAGAGACAGAAACATCAGTGATGAGAGAGTCATTGATCGGCTGCCTCCTGCAGGCCCCCAACTAGGGATCGAGCCCGCAACCCGGCATGTGCCCTGACCGGGAATCAAACCACAGTCTCCGGGATCCTAGGTCGATGCTCAACCGCTGAGCCACGCCCGACCAGGCTGGGTTTATTTCTATTCTGTCAATCTTCATGTCTATTTTTATGTGAGTACCACATTGTTATATTTTTTTGCTGTAGCATTGTAATTCTTGAATTCAGGAAGTGTGAGTCCTTATAAAAGTGTGTTAAGGGATACACAATATAAAAAGCAAATGTGACATCAATAAAAAAGTGTGTTTGGGAGGAGTAAGAAGTGCCGAATTTCCATGTGTGATCGATGTCAGTTATTGTCAACCTAAAGTAGACTATGTTCAGCATCTAACTTGCTGAGTGACTTGGATAAATTTTCGTAGATCTATTGCTTCATCAGTAAAGTAGTATTATTTACCTACTTCCAAGGTTATTGAAAGAATTAGATAATATGATAAATGCAAAGTATTTAGCATTTAAGTGCTCAATACATTTTAGTCCTTCAAAACATTTACCACAGTGGCTGACACGCAACAGGCATTTATTATTCTGGATCTAATATTAGTTAATATTTAAATACCATTAAGACAGTGACTATGCATCTTCATTTCATATTCCTCACAGTCCTTAAGCAGTCACTTACCCATGTTAGGTCCTCAATTAACTTGATTAAGTACATTAATCAGAAACTATTTTGTCACTGTGGGGTATGAAGGGATTTCTAAAAAAAGGGGAAAAGTAGTGATTATAAAAGAAAAGATAAACTGCATTTTAATTAAGAGCTCATTTATCAAAAGATACCACAAGAGTGAAAGATGAGCCACAAATGGGATATAATATCTACAATAAATATAACTGAAAATGGCTTAGTATTTAGAATTTATTTAAAAGAAAATTACTTCTACAAATTAATAAATAGAAGGCAAAAACCTAGTAGGAAAAATGGGCAAAAATCATGAAGAGGCAATTCACAAAAGAAAAAAGAAAAAATGTCCAGAAACACTAGGTACTCAGCCTCATAGTAATCAGGAATGAGCAAAGCTAAACTATAATGAAATAGCAACTTATACCCAGTATATGGGCCAAAAGTTTAAACCTAAAAATATCAAGTTAAAGTGAAAATATGGAATAATGGAAACTCCAAGGCCCTTTTGGTGTGAGCAGTAATTAAGTAACTACTTTAAAGAATAACTTAGGTCCTGGCCAGTGTGTCTTAGTGGTTGAGTGTTGACCCAGGAACCAAGAGGTCACGGTTCGATTCCCAGTCAGGGTCCATGCCTGGGTTTCGGGCTTGATCCCTGGTGGGGCGCATGCAGAAGGCAGCTGATTGATGATGTTTCTCTCTGCCCTTCCTCTCTCTCTAAAAATCAATAAAAACATATAAAAAAATAATGATTTGGTACCTGTTCGCTGACAACAGGGATGGAGGTAGCTATGGCCTTTGGTTGGGGAGGAGCACACAGAGAGCTCCAATTTATTGTCATTAGTTCTACTGCGCAGGTTGTCTGATGGGTTCCTGGGAGTTTATTACTTTTTTCAACTTATGTGATTGCATAAGTTATTTTGAATATATCAAATATTACACAATGAAAGGTTTTTAAAATCAAAAATTCAATGAAGACAATTGAGGTTGTGCACTATTTTATTATAATTCACAATAAAACATGAATTACAAAACTTCCCTGTGGGTGTGGCCCACATGGCAGGTTAGTAAAGAAAGCACATTCTCTTTTGCGTCGCCTTGTCTCACCATCCACAAAAGAAGTCTGAGGCACTCTTTTTAAATGTCTATCTGCCAAAGGCCAGAGATACAAATAACTATTCATAGGTGATATTCTTTTTTTTTAACATTAAGAGTTTGCTTGTAAACTTTGTTTTAGTTTTTTCCAAAAGTTTTGAAAACAAATGAAACAGAAGAGCAATCCAAGAAAGACCAAAGGCACACCAAACTAGTATTAACACTGGGTAAATTGGTGAGTACTTCTGAGAAGCATCTATACCTAAAAACAAAAAGAAAATCACTTTTAAGTCATTGGAAGATGACTCTTACCCTCTTGCCTCTGATCTTTTCTTGACCCTCATAAACCACGCCATCTTAGTCCACATTTGGAGTCTAACCACTGATATTAAAGACCAGTTGGAAATTAAGAAGTGGTGCTTCGGAAGTGAATAGCATATTCAATGAGAATGTGGAATTATAGTTACAAAATTTAAACTACATTGAACTTTTTTGTAACGTATCTATTACAGGAGGAGAAAAAAAACTCTATTTTTATATATGATCTGAAAAGTATTTGTGCAAATATACAGAGCTGACGGAACAGCTCACAGGATAGATAGATATCCTGATGTGCCATAAACCTTTAGGACATACGTTAATATAATTTTTAAATTTTTTATTTTTTAAAAACTCAAATTTTGTTTAAAATGTGATGTGGCCATCCATGAATATACATTCCTACCTGGCCACTGGTTTGTTCTTTATGGCTACAAACACACCAGGTTTTTTTCTAACTTTTCATTGTAAAAAGCAATTTGAAGTAATAATAAGAAACACAAGGGAAAAAGGCCCATCATCCCAACAACCATCTCAGACTGTCTTGAGACTCAATAACACTGGCTTCATTCCTGCAATCTTTATGATATTTATTTTGTCTCAAATATCCTTAAAACTAATACTGTATATTGAAATGTAAATAATCACATAAACTCTGGTCACATTCTGGCATTTGCTAATCCAACATGTCATTCAATGAAGTCTTGCCAAAGAGCACAGGGAAAACTAATGGTTATTTTCAGCAAAGAACACAGTTTAACTGCCTTTAACCTTATGTTAGAATAAGGGGAAGAAGAATGTAAATCAGTGGCATAAATTAGCAAACTTAACTTCATGAAAGACAGCATCATTTTATTGACTGAGATGAATGTTGAAAAGGTTTCATTTGTTTTCCAGTTTAAAATGGCACACTACTTAGAGTCCCTTATCCAGCATCCTCCAAATTTCTAATAAAGCATCTGTGAAGTCCTAGTTCCAGTTAGAAAAATAGGGGGATAGGCTGGGTTTTTTAATTCCCCAGTAAAAAAAAACTCCCCCAAAAAACAAAAGAGGAAACAGTCAAAACCAAAATCATAGTTATCAATGGTGCTGGCAAAGAGCAGTGGATGCAAGAAAACTTGGCAAGCTAAGTTCTAGAGAGAAGAGAGCTCTTCACAAATGAGCAGAGAGCTGTGGCAGCTTCCATGCCAGGCCTGGGTATGGATGGACCTAGCAGACTAAGCAGAGGTGCTGGAGACGGTGAAAAATTGCAGAGACAAAGCAAAATCTACCCTACCTTAAATGACAGGTGGGTTCACAGATTGAATTGTAATCCAGATATACCAACAGCCCACTCCCCCCGAAAAAAATCGTTCAGCCAAACAATTCTCCCACCCCACCATACCAGATTTGCCAACATTTTGACATTGGAGGAGGGCCAGCCCGAGGCTTTCTTCAATGTGACTGTCGTTATCCCCTACCCAACACCATATGCACCACATGCGCCACATTCTCTCTCTAGTGTCAGTTTTCTAAATAAGGGGGCTAATAGAGATTATGCTATTTTTGTGACCTAGTGATTAAAAAACAAATACCCAGATATTCAGACATGTCCTTTCTGGGAACTTAATCAGAAATTAGTAAACACTAGAGCTAAGGGGGGTTTCACAAGTGTTCTCCCTGGACTGTCAGCTATTCTCGCTCTCTGACTGCTACATTGAGGACTCACCTTAAGCCATGTCTGAAGCAACCAGTAAAGCTTTGTAGATCCTCACAGCCGAGAACATTTTCTTTTCCCCTGTTGCCATCATAGCCCTAAGTATTCACCTCAGTTATGGCTTATTGCAGCGTGAATCCATAGTTATCTATTTATATGTCTAAATCTTGCCCACTCCAACGTGTCATGGCTGATTCCAAAGCACACATCACGTAAGACTTTCTTATGGTAAGAAAGGCTCAAGACGTACTGATTGCTAGGTTGGCTGAGTGACTATTGACAGGAAAAAAAAATCAACTGGTTCAAAGTCTCCCTTACCCCAACTACTTAATACTAGATCAAATTGAGTCCTTTAGTCAAGTATCTTGTCCAAGTGGACCCAGGTAGATTGTGGTAGAAGGACACCAAATGTTGTGCTTATTGTGGTAGGATATGGATTCTTTTATGTAGGTATGAGGCCTGTGCCTGTATGCACAATGGGGTATTATACCTATGTTCTTTGGGCTAATTTTTAAAAAATGTTAATAGTAAGAATGATGCCCAATATGATGATTAGAACTTAAGGTAGAGATGAGTCAAGACTAATAAAAAGGTTTTCTAAAAATATATAGCCTGGAGATTTGCTTTGTTCCTTTAAGGAATTTATAAACACAAGAAGGCCTTGTCCAAATAATCCTTTACACAAAAGACTTTTGGATATTTAACTGTTGAATTTTAGGTATGTACATTAATAATTAAGGTCTGGGGATCTTTATTTCCTGCTTATGCAGTGTATTTATTCCAAGATGAAAGTGGACTTATCTACTGGGAAAGATGCTAAGCGCGTGTTGCATGGGATTCAACCTCTGCACCTACTGTTTTCATTATACATGAACTTTGAATACCTGTATGAGCAAGTGGTGACATGCTTTGAGAAATTTCTCTGTTCCGTTTCCCCATAATTAGTGTACTCTATGGCCTGAACAAAGGAGAAAGGTGGATGGAAAGGAATTATTTTGGAATCTTTCATGGATTGTCAGGTGATTGGAGTTTCTTATTCATTTTGGCCTCTACCCTAACTCTGATAGATAAATGCTATAGTTCTGGTTATACTTTTACTTCAAATCCTGTTGATCGTGACTATGAATTCTAAAACAATTCCAAGATTAATATCAGTTGACTTACCTAGTATATAGTCACCAAACCCAATGGTACTTAAGGTGACAAATGCAAAATATACTCCTTCATTGTATGACCAGCCCTCCATGTACATGAAAATTAATGGTGGTAGCAGGATGAAAATAAGAAGTCCAGTTACCAAGAAAAAGAGTAATATGCACATTTTAATTTGTCTCTAAAAAAGAAGAAAATGGTGGAAGGAAGGAAGGAAGGAAGGAAGGAAGGAAGGAAGGAAGGAAGGAAGGAAGGGAGGGAGGGAGGGAGGGAGGGAGGGAGGGAGGGAGGGAGGGAGGGAGGGAGGGAGGGAGGGAGGGAGGGAAGAAAGATGTTAATAATCCAATAGCAGTCAGAGAGCTATTAATAATCCAACAGCTAAACCACCATTTGCCCTTTACAGATTCCTTCCTGACCAAGGGCCTGCTTGGATATCCCTACCACTCTGACATACAGACTTCCTTTGCATCTGGGAAGTATTTCCCAGCTCTGTCACATGAATCCTCTCCCTTATGAATCTCTGTTGCTTAGCCTTTATTTACGTTTTCTCTCTTCATGCATTTTGTTGCACTTCACATTTTTAAAATGTAAAGTAATCTCTCCCTTCCTGCCCTCCCTAGGTCTCAGACTACAGTGTTCTTTTGCTTTGTGACCTGCTCACTTGCACCCCCAGCTCTGGGTCCCACTGTCTGTGCAAAAAAGACATTCACCATCTGAAAGTTCAGGACATTAACTTTTTGAGACAAATAAACTAATCATATTTTATTAAGAGACATTCCAACACTTTAAATTATAAGAGAAAATAAATGTATTTTCCCATCTAAAAACTAGCTGTTCCATTTCCAACTCTATATTATATTAGAATTGCTTTTATAGAGTTTATTAAATGCTTTTTATAATATAATTCAAATTCATTCAACAAGCATTTGTTGAGTTTTACCTGTTAGTTAATACCATGAAAGATACTCAAGATAAAGAGTAAAAATAAGACAGTTTGTCCGCATACAGATTATAGTTTTGTGGGGGGAGAGGAGGAGAGACAGATGAGTAAACCAATTAGAATAACATGCTTTAAACTTTCATTTATAGAGTCCCTCATATGAGACAGACACTATGCTAAGGGCTATACATAATATTTTAAAATATATTATGGCAAAGGGACATATCCTAACCATTTCCTTAAATTGTAGTGTTTATTATAATGATTACATTGGATTGTGGGGTTTGCAGTGCTTTCTAAACTTGGAGGGATATGAAGCTGAGGTTATAAAATGTTTATGTCTTATTTCTCTAGAAATTTGTAAACAGAGATTCATTATCAGCTTTGGAGATGCACCAACCTATATAAAATACCTTGAGCAGAATAGAGCAGAATTAGAGGAAAATGGAAGAAATGGATTGCTGACTTTTAGTATATATTTTGTGACTGTTAAGAAGTTTTAGGAACAAGAGGAGATTTATATTACAAAGTTCATTTTCTGTGAGAAGTACTGTTAATAGCTCCTTTTGCTTAACTTTTTATGGTGGTGGCAAACTCAGAGCATTCTGTACCACTGATACAGTTTTATTTGGGTCGTGCTATTAGCTGGTGTACTTGAGTGACCCTGTCTGATGAGTTTGTTTGGACATATTTATAAGCATGAAATAGGTACAACCTTGGCCTCTTGTAGGCTTTGAAAGGCAACATCCAAGAGACCTTGAGTTTCTGAAAAGGCCAAATCTTTGCTACCAGACATGAGTACAGGGTGGATAACATGGCCTCAGGAAAAACAAATGGGCAAAATCTTTTCAGGTGCTGTCTGATTGCCTCCTTTGAAGGGGACAGAAACTTCTCTAATTGAACTATTTCACAGAGGATTTTGGTTTCTAAAGAATGCTCACAGCTCTTGCCTCTCTTCTACCCTTCCTAGAATCCACCCCCAAGAGAGAATGGCTGGTACGAATGGATTAAGCACATGAGCATTCTCCTGCATAGCGGAGAATGGTCAGGTAACCTCCCAGGAGTTTCTGTCTCTGGACTCCACTCCTTGGAGACTGGGGAAGTAACACCAGCCAGGACCTGCTCTTGCTCAGCATTGCTCTTTCCTGAGAAGGGCTTTTCAGACATCAAGTTGGCCTCTGAATTATCACTCTTAAGCCAGTGGGTGAGAGTTCAGAAAGGAAGGGAAAGGAACATCCTGCCTCAGTGGTCTACTCAAAATGGATTAGTTAGGTAAAAGGAGTTATTGCTAAAGTGCAACCTAGTTCACAGGAATACCTGATACAAGCCTCCCTGGCAATAAGAACAAACAGTTGCCTGTCCTTAGCCTCTCTGCATATCTCTTTGTGGACTATCAGGTATGGACTATCCATCCATGTCATCTCTCTTCATCTCACTTTACCCCAACTCAACACAAATTTGCCTAACAGTTTTCCAAACAGCCTCTTCAAATTATATACTTTTGTAATCTATAGCCATAAAAAATGTCTTGCCCTTAGCAGTGTTGAGAAAGGAATTGTGAGATAAAAGAGCTCAGAACCCAGGATCAGAGGAATTGAATTCAAGTTGATAACTTCCTCTAGAAAATCTAGATGTTAGGTTTTATATACTTCATAGAGTGGCTCAGGAAATCAAATAAAATCATGGTGGTGAAACTGCATTTATACTATGATACTCTACCAATATTATTTAACATAATATTCCTGTTTTCTGAAGAAGAAACATAAATCACTGTAGAGCCCGGCCAGTGTGGCTCAGTGGTGGAGCGTCAACCCATGAACTATGAGGTCATGGTTCAATTTCTGGTCAGGGCACACGCCTGGGTTGCAGGCTCGATCCTCAGTAGGGGGCGTGCAGAAGACAACCAATCAATGACTCTCTCTCATCATTGATGTTTCTATCTCTCTCCCCTTCTCTCTTCCTCTCTCTGAAATCAATAAAAACATATTTTTTTTACAAAAAGCACTGTAGATATTTGGGGTTGAATACCCTTGTTTTTTTGGGTTTTGTTTTTGTTTTTGTTTTTTAAATATATCTTTATTGATTTCAGAGAGAGGAAAGGAGAGGGAGAGAGAGAGATAGAAACATCAATGATGAGGGAGTCATTGATAGAGCCTGCAACCCGGGCATGTGCCCTGACCGGGAATCGAACCCTGGTTGCCTGGATCCCAGGTCGACGCTCAAGCGCTGAGCCACGCCCAGCTGGGCATGAATATCCTTGTTTTGATTAAGAAGTTCCATAAAAATAGGACAGGCATATCAAATATATACATTAAAAATAAGTATATGTATACACACATATACTTACATATATATATACACACATATATACATATACAGATTCTTTTTAGCATGTATTTTAACAAGAATTTATAAAGTGTTGTGTGCTTATTCTATGTAGGTTTATAAACCAAAGCATGTGTAAAAAAATTATTTAGTAAACATTACCTCTTTCATTTCTATACTTTGAAGGTAATTCCGAAGTCCTGAAAATGGTTTTGATATTGCCTTACCCACAAATTTCAGGAATATGATAGTTAGAGGAATCCCCAATAAAGCATATAAGACACAAAATATCTGGCCCATAGGAGTTCTGGGAGCAATTGTCCCATAACCTGATGGATGATAAGAGACAAATTTAATATCTGCTCAATATTACTATTCCTCAGAACATGTACTTTTAATGTTTTGTTGTTGATGATATTTTGTTATGAGAGTCCCAGCCACACACACAGTTTTAAGAGAAAACATATAATCTGGTCATTTTACATCTAAGAATTTCTCCTAAGAAAATGATCAGAAAAGTGAGAAATGTGTAAGATTATCACTAAAGCAGTGTTTGAGTGAAAAATTGGAACTAACATAAATATTTAGCATTAGAAAGGATACACTGAGTAAAATGGCCCAATAAAATACTTTGCAGTCTTTAAGAATTATATTGTGGAAGTATATTCAATAATATGGAAAATTTATCATAGGTTTCTGAGTTAAAAAAATACTTTTTTTTGTAGATTTCACTTTATTCATTCATCACACCTATTTATGGGATAAAAAATGAAGAAATTTGCTACTTTGTGTATAGTCAAACTTAAATAAGCCAATCCCTATTATTGAATCAAATTTTAATTTACATGTCAGTATTTGCTGTCTTATGTATAGCACAAAATTTAACAAAATCTTATTTCTCTAAGTTATGGATTTGGGGTTGCTTTTATGAAAACATATTCTATATACACACACACATAATTCCTGACCTAAACAATTCCGTCCCTTCTATGCTCAAGCTCTTAAGTTCAATTTTTATTTTCAGTGACATAAAAAGGAGAATAACAAAGCTATCACACACACACACACACACACACAGAGGAAGAATATTATACCAAAGTCTCACAATTTTTTCATGGAGTTTACACGAAAGCTCCCTTGGCTGCCTGTGGTAATACTTTAAACAGCCTGGCAATGTCAAAGCCATTACAAGTGAGAAGTTCACGCCCATTTGAAGTCATGCCTGAAGCCAAATAAATTCATAGTTTGCCTTCACTCACATTTGTTCAAAATAATTTGTTTTAAGAATAAAGGCAGAGATCCAAGATGATGGCGGAGTAGGTGGGAGCTATACTCACCTCCTCCCAGGACCAAAATTGAATTACAATTAAACTATAGAACAATTATCCTGAATAACCAACTGAAGACTAGCTGAAGAGAAGTCTTATAACCAAGGATTTATAGAAGTCACATCAAGACTGGGAGGAAGAGTGGAGGAGTGAAAATGGCTGGCCCTCCTCTCGTTGGTGGCAGCTAAGGTTCCAGAGAGATATATCAGCAGCAGGGGGTCCCCCCTGAGGAGCATGGGGTCTAAACCCCAAGCTAGGCTCCCCAGCCCAGAACACCAGAGCGAGGAAGAATCACCCACATAACATTTGACTGTGAAAGCAGTGGGGTTTTTGTCAAGCAGATGGGAATCTGCTAGAGACCCAAGCACCCTCTTAAAGAGCCAACACACAAAATTTTGTTTGCAGCAACTCACCCTGGGCTCTGGTGGAAGGATGGTGGAGTGGACTAGAGTCACATGAGGAGAGTGTGGGGTTTGTGGCTCTGGGGAGAGAGCTGAAGGGACATCCACCAGGATTCCTGTGCTAAGTCATTCTCCCATACTGCAGAAGCCATTTTTCTTAGGTGGAGCACTCCCCTCTGTGTTGCATCAGCCTGGAGGGAAGCAATAGCCCCACCCTATGGACTCCCTCTTCCCCACCCTCTGGAGCTTATGCCTTGCTGAGGAATACAGCCAGAGGGTCTTTCAGTGACTGAGCCTAACAGGCAGCTGGCAGGAGGAGGGAGGCAGAGGAAGATCTCAGGGTGCCTTGGAACTATTGATGACCGGCTCCTGGTCCCAGTTCTTGTAAAAGCAAACCTTGGTGTGCAGCTTGGTCCTTCCCATGCATACCCAGGCCAAGCTGAGGCAGCCACAAACTGTGGATTGCTTGGAGCTCCAAAAAGGTTGCCCAGGGCTAGTCACAGGCAGCACCTGACACTGGCCTGCACTAGAGTACCCCCCCCCAAGAGACTGAGAACCAACATACCCAGTGGCCAGCTTCAGACAACACCAGAGCAGGAGCCAATGAGCTTCACAAGCAGCATATCCAAAGGGAGATTTCAGCAGGCACCAAACCCTGCTGAAGTGAATTTCACTTCACGTGGTCAGCACCTGCACAGCAGCTCACATGCCACGGTCAGATTGAGCTTCACAGCCAGCCAGCCTGAGGGTCAATCCCACATCCAAATGGTCCAATTGCAATCAAGACTCAGTTACAGCAGGAGGATCCACATAACCCACACAAGGAATATTCCTGGAGTACCCAGCTCAAGTGATCAAGGAGACTGTACCACTGGGCCCCACAGGACACCTACTACATAAGGCCACACCATGAAGACTTAGAGTCACAGTAGGCCTATTTAATACATAGAAACAAACACAAAGAAGCAACCAAAATGGGGAAACAAAGAAACATGCCCCAAATGGAAGAACAGGAGAAATCTCCAGAAAAAGTCCTAAATGAAATGGAGGCAAGCAACATCAGATATAGAATTCAAAGCAATGGTTATAAGGATGCTCAACAACACAAAAAAAGACATAGAAACCATAAAAAAGGACCAGTCAGAAATGAAGGGTATAATATCTGAAATGAAGGAATAAACAGTAGTTGGATGAAACAGAGGATCAGATCAGCAATTTTGAAGACAAGGTAGAAAAAACACTGAATCAGAGCAGCAAAAAGAAAAATTTTAAAACATGAGAATAGTTTAAGGTACTTTGGGACAACATGAAGAATAACAACATCCACAATCATAGGGGTACCAGAAGGAGAAGAGAGAGAGCAAGGGATCAAGAACCTATTTGAAGAAATAATGACCGAAAACTTCCCTAGCCTGGTGAAGGGAAAAGACACACAAGTCCAGGAAGAACAGAAAGTCCCAAACACGATGGACCCAAAGAGGCGCACACCAAGACACATCATAATTAAAATGACAAAGGTTAAAGACAAAGGGAGTATCTTAAAAGCAGCAAGAGAAAAAACAATTAGTTACCTAAAATGAAGCTCAGAGAAGACTGTCAGCTGATTTCTTAACAGAAACATTTCAGGCCAGAAGGGATTGGCATGAAATATTCAAAGTGATGAAAAGCAAAGACCTACAACCAAGACTACTTTACCCAGCAAGGCTATCATTTAAAATTGAAGGAGCCCTGGCTGGTTTGGCTCAGTGGTTAGAGAGTGGGCCCGCAGACTGAAGGGTCCTGAGTTCAAGGGCACACACACACACCAAGAAAACACACCCAAAACAAACAAACAAAAAATTGAAGGAGAAATAAAGAGCTTCCCAGACAAGGAAAAGCTAAAGGAGTTACTTATCACCAAACCAGTATTACAAGAAATGTTAAAGGCCTGCTTGAAGGAGGAGGAGGAAGAGGGGAGAAGAAAGCAGAGGAACATAGTTAAAAGAATAAAATGGCAAGAAATACGTACCTAGCAATAATCACTTTAAATGTAAATGGCTTTAATGTTCCAATCAAAAGACATAGGGTAGCTGAATGGGTAAGAAAAGAAGACTCATATATATACTGTCTATAAGAGACTCATCTCAGAATGAAAGATACACACAGACCAAAAGTAAAGGGATGGAAAAAGATATTTCATGCAAATGGAAATTAAAAAACTGGGGTAGCAATACTTATATATGACAAAATAGACTTTAAAACCAAGGCTATAGTAAGAGAGAAAGAAGGACACTATATAATGATAAAGAGAGCCATCCAACAAGAGGATATAACCCTTGTAAACATTTATGCACCCAACATAGGAGCACCTAAATATGTAAAGCAAATCTTGATTAACACAAAGAGAGAGATTGACAGTAATACAGTTATAGTAGGGTATTTCAACACCCCATTGACATCAATCTTTCAGACAGACAATCAACAAGGAAATGGTGGCCTTAAATGACACACTATATCAGATGGATTTAATTGATATCTTCAGAGCATTTTACCCCAAAGCAGGAGAATATACATTTTTTCAGGTACACATGGATCATTTTCTAGGATAGACCACATGTTAGGACACAAAACAAATATAAGTAAACTTAAGAGAATTGAAATCATATCAAGCATCTTCTCTGACCATAATGGTACAAAACTAGAAATCAATCACAAGAAGAAAAATGAAAAACACACAAAGACATGGTGGCTAAATAACATGTTACTAAGCAACGAATGGGTTAACAATGGGATCAAGAAATAAATAAAAAGATACCTTGAAACAAATGAAAATGAGAACAAAACAACCCAAAATCTATGGGACATGGTGAAAGCAGTCTTAAGAGGGAAATTAATAGCATTACGGGCCTTTCTCAAGAAACAAGAAAAAGCTCAAATAAACAATCTTACTTTATACTTAAAGGAACTAGAAAAAGAACAACAAACAAAGCCTAAAGTGAGTAGAAGGAAGGAAAGAATAAAGATCAGAGCAGAAGTAAACAAAATAGAGTCTAAAGAAAAACAATGCAAAAGATCAATGAAAGAGCTGGTTCATTAAAGAGATAAACAAGACTGGCAAACTTTTAACCAGACTCATCACGAGAAAAAGAGAGAGGACCCAAATAAACAAAATCAGAAATGAAAGGGAAGAAGTAACAGCTGACACCAAAGAAATGCAAAGGGTTGTAAGAAAATATTACAAACAACCATATTCCTACAAATTGGTCAATCTGGACGAAGTGGGTAAATTCCTAGGAGCATGCAATCTTCTAATACTGAATCAGGAAGAATCAGAGAATCTGAATAGACAGATTACAAATAGTGAAATTGAAGCAGTAATCAAAATACTCCCAACAAACAAGAGTCCTGAACCGATGGCTTCAAAGGTGAATTCTATCAAACATTCAAAGAACTAACACCTATCCTTCTCAAACTATTCCAAAAAATTCAAGAGGAGAGAAGGGTCCCAAGCTCATTTTAAGAGGGCAGCATTAGCCTAATTCCAAAACTAGACAAAGACACTACATAAAAAAGAAAATTATAGGCCAATATCCCTGATGAACATAGATGCTAAAATCCTCAATAAAATGTTAGCAATCTGGCAGGAGCAGTACATTAAAAAGATCATACTACATGATCAAGTGGGATTTATTCCAGGGATACAAGGTTGGTACAATATCTGCAAATCAGTAAACGTGATACATCACATAAACAAAATGAAGGCTAAAAACCACATGCTCATATCAATAGTTGAAGAAAAACCATTTGATAAAATCCAGCACACGTTTATGATAAAAACTCTCAGCAAAGTGGGAGTAGAGGAAACAGACCTCAACACAATAGAGGCCACATATGACAAACCTACAGCCAACATCATACTCAATGGCAAAAACTACAAGTGTTCCCCTTAAAATCAGGAATAAGACAGGGATGTTTGCTTTCACCACTGTGATTCAACATAGTGCTGGAAGTCCTAGCCACAGCAATCAGTCAAGAAGAAGAAATAAAAGGCATCCAAATTGGAAAGGAAGCAGATAACATGATCTTGTATATAGAAAACCCTAAAGATTTTATCAAAAAATTACAAGAACTAATAAATGAATTCAGTGAAGTAGCATGACACAAAATAAATATCCAGAAATCAGTTGCATTTTTATACACCAATAATGAACTATCAGAAAGGGAAACTAAGAAAACAATCACTTCTACAATCACATAAAAAATACCTAGCAATAAATTTAACCAAGGATGAAAAAGGCCTGTACTCAGAAAAGTGTAAGACTCTAAAGAAAGAAACTGAAGAAGATACAAATAAGTGGAAGCATACACCATACACAAGAATAAATTCAAAATGGATTAAAGACTTAAACACTGGACTCAAAATCATAACAATCCTATAAGAAAACAGTAAAATCTTGGAAATTTCTCATAGCAATATTTTTTTCTGATATATCTCTTCAGGCAAGGGAAACAAGAAAAAAATAAACAAATGGGACTACATCAAACTAGAAAGTTTTGGGGGGTTTTATGGCATGAATTTTAAACTTTATTTACTGTACTTTTTAAATGATCATTAAATAATGCTGGCCTCTTGTGTCCAGAGTTTTGGAATGTAGGAGCTGTAAGGGTGGGAGGTTATACATTAAACAGTTACACACTTATGGGCCGACGAAAACCAGGAACTGAAAACCTAGTTGCAATCCTTGGAAAAACCCATTCAGGATTGAACTGCAGTCCTTGTCAGCAATTGCTCCTGACTACAGACTTTATTAATCAAGAGAAATAGCAGCAACAGGACAGAGTAAGTCTTTGGCTCATGTGAATCTGGATGGTGGACCACAGGGCTGACTGGAGGCTGGAAAACCTGGCTGGTGGCTACAGCTCACGTTCAGGATCTAGGGCAAAACAGTGGACTGGAAAAGTCTAGAGGCAGAATGGTTATTTCACTCCTTAAACTCTTTTTCCAAGCCACCTCCTAAGATGCTTTCCTCAAACAGGGCAAACTAAAAAGTTTTTGCACAGTAAAGGAAACCATCAACAAAATGAAAAGACAACCCACTGAATGGGAGAACATATTCACCAATGATATCTTTGATAAAGAGTTAATATCCAAAATTTATAAAGAACTTATACAACTCAACACCAAAAAACCACAAACCATTCGATTAAAAAGTGGGCAAAGGACCTGAGTAGATACTTCTCCAAAGAGGACATACAGATGGCCAATAGACATTTGAAAAGATGCTCAGCATCACTGATCATCATAAGAATGCACATTAAAACCACAATGAGTTATCACCTCACACGTGTCAGGATAACTATCATCAATAAATCAACCAACAAGTGTTGGCAAGGGTGTGGTGTGGAGAAAAGGGAACCCTTGTGCACTATTGGTTGGAATGCAGACTGGTGCAGCCACTGTGGAAGGCAGTATGGAATTACCTCAAATAATTAAAAATGGAACTGCTTTATAACCCAGTGATCCTACTTCTGGGAATTTATGCAAAGAAACCTGAAACACTAATTTGAAAGAATATGTGCACCCCTATGATCATTGCAGTGTTATTTACAATAGCCAAGATTTGGAAGCAATCCAAGCACCCACCAGTAGACGAGTGGATAAAAAAGCTATGGTACATGTACACGATGGAATGCTACTCAGCCGTGAAAAAGAAGGAAATCTTACCCTCTGCGACAGCATGGAGGGACCTAGAGAGCATTATGCTAAGTGAAATAAGCCAGTCAGAGAAAGATAAGTACCATATGATCTCACTCCTAGGTGGAATCTAATGAATAAAATGAACTAACAAGCAAAATAGTGACAGACTCATAGATAGAGAGCAGGCTGGCAACTGTCAGGGGATGGGAGGCTGGGTGGGGCAGTGGAGGGATTGGACAAAAAAGAAAAAGAGAAAAAACTCATGGACATAGATAAGTGTGGTGATCACTGAGGGTGGGGAAGGTACAGCAGGGATAAATGGTGATGGACGGAGATTTGGCTTGGGGTCGTGAACACACAATACAGTGTACATATGATGTGTTGTAGAATTGTGCACCTGAAACCTGCATAATTTTGTTAACCGGTGTCACCCCAATAAATTCAATAAAAAGGAAAAAAAAGAATAAAGGCAAAAAGTAGGCTTATTGAATGTTTTCAGGACTACAAAAGAGGACTGCCTTCATTTTTGGGGCAAGCTGGAACTTTGATTTTATCTCAATATAAAACTATCAGAACATTAAAATAATAGGGACTGGCCAAATGTTTTCAACTCCCTTAATTCCTTGTTGAACAGAGCCATTGAATACTGTAGAACCACCTGAAGCTAAGAGGTTGCATCTGCTGTGGCCCAGAGCCGGAGTGACTCTCTGGACTTGGGGATCAGATGACAAAAATGCATGCCCACCATTCAACTGGCCATGCCTCGAGGTAGAAGGGACTTTCAGACCTCTAATGTTATTCCCAGGGCAGAAATCATGGGTCATGTGATATCCAATGCCAGCACTCTGACCTCATGCAGCCCCATGAAATTCAAGATTCTCCCAATTCTTTTATTGAAATAAATTAAGCAAATGAGAATGGTTTCTAAACAAATACAATCATTTTGCTCGGAGTTGGCAGGCATTACATTCTCCATAACTGCGAATATGCATCCTATTTTTAGTAAGGGAAAATAGATTTGAGCATGCCATACTTGAGAATAACGTCTTATTAACCTTCTCTGTTCCCACGAGAAGGAAAATTCTATGGCAGTGCCAAAGGTCTCTGGCAATCTGAAGTGGTATTTCCCAGGATCCTCCTGAGGGTCTTTGGCAACAGCTATCTGAAGCTATGCTTATTTTTTTTGTAAATCCTAATGGCTCTTAGTTGATAATAAAATAGAATTATCTAAAGTTTAGCAGGAACCTCTGGTAACTTTTTGTTTTTATTATTATTATTATTATTATTTTAAATATATCTTTATTGATTCCAGAGAGAGGAAATGAGAGGGAGAGAGAGAGATAGAAACATCAATGATGAGAGAGTCATTGATCGAGCCCGCAACCCGGGCATGTGCCCTGACCGGAAATCGAACCCTGATCGCCTGGATCCTAGGTCGACGCTTAACCACTGAGCCACACCCGGCCAGGCAACTTTTTGTTTTTAAGTTACACAATCCTCTAGCTAGATTCTTCCTGAATTCCAGAGACATCATTGTTCTATCAGAAGTCCTAGAAAAATCTGGCTGGTTCTGACTTCGCTACTTATCTCACCAATATGTTGGAAGACTAGGTGGAAATCTCATTTCCAAGACACCCACTAAAGAGAAAAATCTCATAGGCTTTGTTATCAAAGAGAAAAATGGTTCAAAATTACAAAATAGAGGGGAAGCTACGTGTATTGATGAAGCATCATCTTAAAGACAAAAAACATCATCATGTAGACAAAGTTCTAGCTATGATAAAAATTTTAATGATTGGCATCCTAAGTAAAAATAAAACTAGACTAAAATACCTTACTTACCTATTGTGCTTAGTGTTGATGTCACAAATGAAAGAGCATTTGTAAATTCCCAAGAAATATAATTAGTTCCATTTATTACAGGGATTATTCCATATTTTACAGAATAAGCCAGCTTCTACAAGTTAAAACAAAATAAAAAGAAGCAAGCATTACTTTGATGAAATGTACAATCTGTGCCTTAAAAAATATAGGAAACAAGTCTACCTTTGTGGAATTTAGATTCTAGCAGGGGGAAAGAAACATAAGTATTATATAATACGTTAGGAAGTGATAAGAAATAAAGCAGAGTAATGGTAAGGTGGAACAGGAGTGTTGGGGAGGGAGATGGTCTAAGGAAGCTTCCCTGAGAAGGTAAGATTTGAGCAAGGACATGAAGGCAGTGAGAAAGTTAGCCAAACAAGTATTTGAGGAGAGAGCATTCCAAGGAGAAGAAACAACTAGATCAAAGTTAAGAGCCTTAACGTGTGAGCCTGGAATACTTTAGAAACATCAAACACTATGACTAGAGTCAAGTTGAGGGCAGGGGAAGGGAAGTGGAAGTTAAGGAGAAAACAGAAGAGGAGCAGAAGGTCACAGACGCTCAAAGAACTTCAGCTTCTAATCTGAATGAAATGGGGAGAGTCTTTGAAAGGTTTTGAGCAGAGAAGGTGACATATATTTAAAAGACTACAAAGGGATCGCTTTGGCTGTGATATGAGGAAGAGAATATATAGAGCAAAGTTGAAGCCGGGAGGTCTGTTGGGAGAATATTGTGGAACTCCAGAAGCTCCAGAAGGGATCAGATGGTGACTCCATGAGGCCAGGTAGAGCAGTGACGGTGATGAGAAGCAGTGAGATCCTGAGGTTTGGAAAGCCCAGCCAGCAAGGTTTCCTGGGAGGTTAAAACTGAGTCTAAGAGAAAGTGCCTAGTCAAGACTTTTCACCTGAGCAACTTAAAGAACGGAGTTGCCATCAATTGAGGTGAGGAAGGTTGTGGTGGTTGGGGAAGAAGTTTCCTTTTGAAGGAAAAGAGCAGGTGTTCGTTTTTGGAAATGATGAGTCTGAGTATTGTGTTAGACACCCCAGTGCAGATTTCAAGTAGGCAAGTGGATATACAATCTGGAATTGGTGAGAAAGGCTGCGGCTGGAGATAAAAATCTGGGAGTTATTGGCATGTACATAGTACGTAAGGCCTTGCATGAGATAGAAGAACCACAAAGGAGATGCGTAAAAATAGAGAAGGGGAAAGGTCCGAGGACTGAGCCCGGGAAGCCTTTAACATTGAGAAGAATGGAACCAGCAAAGGCAATGGTAAAGGAACAACTGGTCAAACAGGAGGAAAATCAGAAGCAGAGTGTGGTGCCTTAGAAACCATGCAAAGAGAGTAGATCAAGAAAGAAGCAGTGGTCAACTGTGGCACACGCCGCTGGAGGTTATATAAGACAAGGACATACTGTGAACAGATTTTGATTATGGCCACGTTGTTGAGTGAGTCTGCAGAAGGGATGTATGTAGGTGGCCGAGTGAAAGGTAGGCACCATCATCATTTGTAAATAGTGTGCAGAGGATGGCATAAGACCACATGAGGGCTACCTGTGTTCAAAGCAGTGAGTGGGCTCTTTTTTTTTTGGCCTGCTCACCTAAAATTCCATTAAAATAACACTAAAAGTACATAAAACAAAGTAATAAAACAGACTGAAAAGCAAGAATCATACGTAAATCTGAAGTATGAAGAATTTCTAAAAGAAATGAAATTGATTCTTAAGGAAACAGACAAAAAGCTCAAAGCTCAAAAGAAAAATAGGGGGCAGTCTGCCATAGGGATGAATGCTGCTTTTCACATAAAAATCCCAAAGGAACTTCAAGCTCAGCCTCGTTCATTAGACATGGGCCAGGTAGATGCACATAAAAATCATTAAAGAAAGAGAGGAAGGTAGGCAGGAAGGAAGGAAGCAAAGGAGGGAGGGAGAGAAGGAAGGATTTTTGCTCCCAGTGCTCTCTGTAAGGCTCACATAACTCTGATAGCAAAACCAGAAAAATAAAATAGCGTAAAATGATTGTACAACTCTGGATAAACTAAAAACCATTGATTTGTAAACTTTAAATAAGTGAATTGTATATTATGTGAATAATATCTCAATAAAAATGTTGTTTTTTAAAGTGAATTATGATTTATGAACCACCGTCGCAACCAAAATACAGAGTTATTCTATTAATAAAACACAACGATCTCCCTCATCTCAACCCCTTTATAGTCATATCCACCCACACAACCCCCGCCCCAACCTCTGTAACCATTAATATGTTCTTCATCTCTACAATATAGGTTTGTTGCTTTTTTAAAGAATTCCAGACATTTACTGCAATTCTCTACCCTTTCCTAGGTTTTCTTAAACTAGTAACCATATTTATTTTAAAGTCTTTAGATAACTCCATATCAAATAATTGATGAGTCTCTCTTTCTAATACCTATGGTTCCACCTAGTTTCCAGTCAACTGTTTGTATTTTTAATCATACTTTCTAATTTTTACCTGGATGCTGACCACTGTGGATGAACATTTATAGATTCTAGATAATGCTCTCTTCCTTCAGTGAAGGTTTTGTGTTATTGGGCAGGCAGATGGAAAACCAGCAAATCACCTCGATCCTCTTGAGAGTTAATTTCATCCTCTGTTAGGGCTTCTGCATTTTCAGTTTGTCTTCTAGGATACTGCGTTTCTGGGGTCTCAACAGAAAGCCTCGGGTGCTCACCAAATCCCTCTGACTTGGTGGGCCTTGGGGCCCGATCACTGCCTCCCCAGCAGCAGAGGGCTGCTAGCGGCCTGCGGAGACCTTGAGAATCACAGGCGCTCCTTTCCTTTGCTTTTCTGAGGTTACTCTGCACAACTTGGGAGTCAGACAATAGCTTGAGAGCATTTCATAGCAGGTTTGGAACTGGGGGGCTTTCTCACCCTGAGGGTTCCTCCTCTGGGGGCTCTTCCCCTCCAGTTCCAACCACTGTCGGAGGGCCCATTGCCTGGCATCGTGCCGAGTTAACTGGAAGGGCTCCCAGGGGAAAGCGCAGGCACCTGCGGGACTCGGCTCCTGTGCCCCCTTCACACGGGTGGCCCCCTCCGGGTCCTGTCTGCTCCCCTCATACGCCTGTGTTTGCGGACAGTTCTTCTGCGATATTTGTTTTGCTTTATAGTCGTTATCAGTCTAGTACTAGGTATTCTCTCCTGACCCTCAGGCTGGCTTCTAGAGTTTCTATGCCCTTGCAATGCCTGCCCTGGAATTTTTCCTGTTTCCTGGATCTGTCTTACCCCTTTGCATTCTTACTGTTCTCTTTATGTCTCCTCTCTTCAGAGGACAAGCAAACTCATGCTATTATTTATATAAATTTAGGTAAAAAACATAGGAAGTCATTCTATAAAATCTTTTATCTACAGCTCTCTTTTACACAATTGGCAAATTTTTAACTCTCAAAACAAAACCCCTTTAGCTCTTACCTGCAGAAAGATATCAAGTTCTTCCTCAGTTATGTTGACATAGTGATTTAGTAAAGAACTTTTGGCAATTATAAAGGAATTTCTCAGCTCTATGTGAATGTCCGTCTCCAATGCTTCAAATATCTTCGCCCCCATCAAGTAGTAGCCCACAAAACCAATCAACAGTATGCACCTAGAGACTTGAGAAGCAACCAGCTCTATTAGAAAACTGAAGACCAATGAAGTGAGAGAGACACAGGAGACCAGAGTGCTTTAATATAAAAGGTATCCTTCCCCCCTAAAAAACAACGAATCACTATCCCCCATTAAAAAAATAGCAATCTTACATTTAAACAAATATACAAATAGTAAGCAATCCCAAAATATTCATGCAAAATGAAATTTAAACTTCAATTGTATCCTGACATGAAACTGAAAATTCGGGGGGGAGGGGGAGGATTGTTTCTGGTGAATGTTAGTTAAAAGTAGAGGGGACTTTGTCAAATATCACTGTTTAATCAGACATATACTGGAATGTAGAGGCAGGTAAGTCCAATACAACTTTTTCTTGGGAAATGATTACTGTAGATTCAAAAATATTTATTATTATTATTGTTATTATTATTGCCCAATCCAGATGAATTTGGATGGATTATCTACCCTGAGGTCTCTTTTCTAATTCTCATGTCTCATTCCTCTCCATGCTGCTCAGCATAAAGAAATAAAAACTGCCTACTGAGTGGAAAGATAACCATTACCTTGATGAGTAAAGATAACCATTACTCTAATATTAAAACAAGGCAGCCAAATGACTGTCTTGATTCTCAGAGATTTTCTTTGAAGATATACTTGATTTTTACATTGCTGTTCCTTCAGATCAAGCCTGCCTCCCACCAATCTCTTTCATCAGAAACTGAGTCATATCTCAGCTGAACAAACCCTCAGCACTATGGGATAACTTTGTTATTGTGCGATTTCCAAAGTAAAAATATCCTAATACTTTGGAAGTGTCATAGTCATAACAACTAGAAACACTTTCTCAAATAGGTACATGTTAAAGTCAATATAGCAATTTGAGTAAATAAAATTCCAAATACACCAATATAAAGATAGATGACAGATAAAGATATATTCTTCAAAACACAATAAATTTAATCTGTATTTAGATCGTTAAACTTCTGTTAAAACAATAAAAGTGGTATTTAATTTTCTTCCAGATTTGTGATGGGATGACATTGTCTGTTAGCCTGTGTTTAAAATAAAGAATACACAGGTTTGAACAACACAGGTTTGAACTCTGCGGGTCCACTTCTATGCTGCTTTTTCTCAATAAATCCCTATACTGTTTCCTATTTGCGGCTGGGAGTCTGCGGTTGAGGAAGGCAGGCTGCATGCATTGATCTCTGCCATTTTATGTAGGGCACGTGAGCATCCACAGATTTGGGTATTTGGGGGGGGGGGGGCTGGAGCCAATCCCCTATAGATACTGAGTGACAACTTAAGTGTTTAGGAAGTCAAGAGTTATAGTGGGTTTCTTTACTGCAGCAGGGGGAGAGGGGAGAGGTGATGGTAGTGAGGGTCAGCATCCCCACCCTGCGTTTTTCCAGGGTCGACTGTAATGTTAGATTTCAAAAAGAAAAGGCCTGGAGTTAAGTAAGGCCTATCACATTCATTTTTATTTTTATTGTACTCTACGAATAAGGAAGAAAATAAAACATTCTAAGCGTCACCATAAAAGTATGAAAAAGTAAAATAGGTCCAGTGATTTGTCAAGAAACACTTATTATACTATGAGGAGAAAACAACCCCCGAGGAAATCCGCCCAGGGTTAGTCCAGAGCCCATCCTCAGACAGAGCAGCTGGAGGCCGCCCTACCTTTAAGCGAGGGTTTCTCTTTACCCTCTTTGGCCATGGTTACTTAGGCAGCGCTCCTTCGGCGTGTGAGCGGTGACCTGCGACCCTTCTAAGTGACCTCACATCACCACCACCCTTGTCTCTGGAACCTTGGGAGACGCTGTTCTCTAGGCAGTGCCCTCGCCTCTTAAACGGGTTCGTTTCCTGTGGCTGCTGTAACAGCAGTTTACGCCTGCCATCCCCAGGTCGTTAGTTCAGGACGGGCTCACGGAGCTAAAGCCAAGTGTCGGCAGGGCCGCGTTCCTCTGGAGGCACCGGGGAGAATCTGCTTCCTTATTTTTCCAGTTTGCAGAGACAGCCTGCATCCCTTGGCTCGTGCCTCTCCCTCCACGTGCAAAGTCAGCAGCGTAGCGTCTTCAAGTCTCCCCCGATGCTGACTCTCCTTACAGGACCCTTGTGAATGCATTGTGCCCACCCTGATAATCCAGAGTGATCTCCCTGTCTCAAGGTCAGCGGATCGCAACCTTAATTCTTCCCTTGCCAAAGAGAATAACATATGTGTAAAACAAAATAACACAATAAAGAGTCTTGGCTCCAATTAAGGACTCAATAAGTGTAACTTTTTATTGCCATATAAATGACTAGCATAGGGACCAACGTAGAGTAGATGGCCACTAAATTCAAAGTATAACTATTAATAAGTGGTGACTATTATTAATCAGAGTAATTAATATGTTTGATATGGGTTCTGTGCTTTATTCATCTTGGTATTTCTCACAATAATTTTACAGTGATATATAGTGGTTATGTATTATTTCAGATATAACACATATAGGCATGCAATATATGTCTACTATGTGGATTAGTCAGCATTGTTGGCAAAAAGTGATATAAATCCAAATCAAATTTTCTTAAAAATAGGAAATTTATCAGCTCACATACCTGAAAAATATAAGCATGGGTGACCCTGGAGCAGACGTAATCAGTACTTGCCCAAATATTTCCTCTCTGTAATAAAAGTCTGAGAGCTTTTATCTGACTTTGGGAGCAGACTATCAAGCAGGGCGAGGGAGTATCAAAGAGTTAATGTCCCTGCTGATGTGGTTCCGTTGGTTGGAGCATCTAAGCACCACCTTTATCTCTCAGTAACAGTCTGTTTCTCAACAACATCAATATCTACATTTACCTATTCTCATTTGCTCAACTCTAAAATATGCACAAATAATTTTAAAATTACTATAATACCTCTACTAACAAAAATTCTACTAAGTAATTTAATTTTTTATAGTTCTTTTTGTGTTTGAAATACAGTCTGCTAAGGGTAGACATCAAAGCACTATACTTAAACTGCACTTGGATTAATTATTTTTGTTCTGCGTGGTTATGTTAGCATTTTGATATACATCAAGGTTCATTTGCTTCTGTTTGTATTCAGTTTCAAAGGTTTTTTTAATACTTCCTGTTTTATCAGTTACTTTTGACCAACAGAAGTACCAATAAAGACATGTTCCCCAAAAAGGAGATTATAAAGAAAAGGCTGATGTCCTTACTGTTCAAGGTGCACATCTACACCAAGAAAAATAGGCAAAAGACAGAACAGAAATTCACCAAAAAAATTGTAAGTGGCCAGCAAATATATGAATGAAAAGGACCTACCTCACTGCACTGTTCTGAGAACTAAAGATGTATGTTTATTATAGTGATTGGTCACAGTAAGTCCTACATAAATAGTAGTGATAATGACCATCATCATTGTTATCAGGAGTAATCTAAAAATAAAACAATGATGTGCCATTTTTTCACATTTCAGATTAGACATATTTTTAAATTTTAATATAATTATAATAGTGTTGGGGACAACACTAAAGAAATAACCATTCTCATATAGATTTTGTAGAAATATAAATTATCTTATTGGAGGGCAACTTAGCAATATATATCAAAACTTTAACATTTTGCAAACTCTTACCCAGCAATCACATTTTAAGGCAATTTTTATAGGGTATACTCAAATAAATGTAACAAGATGTATGTGCAAGGATTCTTGCAGGCCAAGACACAAAAAAGGACTAGAAATAAGTTAAATGTTTATCTGATTTTTAAAAAATGGCTAAATAATTTATGATGCATCCAGCCTGTTTTAATTTTCTTTAGGCCCCCTGAACAGTTCAATTGTTTTAAGCTCTTTTCCCACCATATTTTTAAACAGGGAAATAATTCTAATTATTGGATGTAAAAACAAAATTAAATCTATAGCCATTGCCAGTGACATCCCTCCCCAAGACCTTCTCACCCTTGTCCTAATTAAAGACTCTCATGGGCCCAGATATGTTTCTCTTCAGAATGGATGTATTTTGCTCCTCCTGGGTCATAGGTCCTCTACATAAGTCCACAGGCTTTCCCACTTTAAATGATCCAGAAGGAAAAGTCTGGGCAGGTTTCATCCAGGTAAGACAGAGGCAATGCTGACCGCAGCAGCCCCAGCGTGTTCAGAGCTCACAGATTTACAGCGTCTCTCCAGATTCTGTCCGCCAGAGTAGAGAGCTTTGTATCCCAGATCAAGGCCGTTCCGTCCAGAGGAACAGGGGTGGGGGTTGGGGGTTGGGGGGCAGTCTGTCTCCTTGGTATATATTTCATTGTAAGACTCAGGGACAGAGGAACAGGGCAAACTAACACTGGCTCAACTGTCTTATCCACCATAAGGAGGCAAGTCTGGTAAACCAGAATATTCTTCTGCCTGGGGCCTGCTGACCTTCACAAAATTATCTTTTAATTCATGGAAATTTATTATCTTAAGTCTGATTATGAGTATGGCCAGAGTGGCTGTACTTGACACGAAGAGGAAAAACATCTGTAGAGGAAAGTTTTCACTTACCGACAGAATGCTGTTCACCATCTAAGCCCAACAGCCAAGTTAGAATATCACAATCCAAATGTTAAAAACTCACTGGCCACAGCATGGGATCCCACACAGCCATGGAAAGAGGTGACCTAGATCTGTATTTGTTGATGTACAAATATACACCTGGTAGGTTTTTAAGTTAAACAAGTTGCAAACAGTTGTGTATGGTAGAGAATCTCAAAGGATACATAACAAAATATTAACAATATTTATCTGGAATATTCCTCAAGCTAATTATTTTTATTACTATTTATATAATCTCGATATTTCTCCTCTGGTTGTCTTATTTTTATAATTATTGAGGGTATTTTCTGATCTTAATCATTCTTGACTTGTATTATACCATTTCATCTCATTTTACAGAACTTTATCTCAACATCTTGCTTGTATGTGTTCTTAGCTAATTTACCCTTTAAAAAAAAAAAAATGACAGCTGTTAGGTCCCATTTTACCAGCTTGGAGGTACAAAATAAGTTTACATCTTCTTTTAAGGTTTCAGCTCAATGGTTTGTGCCTACATCTCCCCTTCTCAAAGAATGCTCTCCTTAGCAGAGGCCTCTCCAGGATATTATCAAATGTCGCTGAGATGCACTGTTTTGATTTAAAGCATCAGAGCAGAGCTAGAAACTGCGAGGACAGTCAGGACAGATACCTCTCTTCACCCCACCAGACCCAGGCATCAGTCCTTTTTGACAACCAGTTGGCACTGCCTCTTTTTATCGTTGTAACCACTATGTCACTGGGTCACATTGGGAGCTGTGCAGCCCACCCAACGTTTCCCTTACTTTGAATGAGGAAGGGGACTCAGATCTGGGTCTTTCTCTCCTGACGCTCTGGGAATTCTCAGGCAGATTACCCATCTCTTCCCTAGTGACTCCAGGTTCCTTTTCCAGTAGATTTCCTTACAGAATAAAAGTATGTCAGCTTCTGCCTGCATAAGTACCTTGCTACATAATTAGCTTTTTTTTTCTAGTTCTAAAAATAATGCATTCTCTTAATAGAGGATGTATGCAATAAAAGAGGGTCCAGAGGGAAAAAAATTTAAATTATTATTAATTCCAACACACAGAGATAAATGGTATTAATGTTTAGGTTAATGTTATTGTTGTCTTTTAATGCTAATCTCTATACATTTTTAAACATATAGGGATTATATTCGATTTACTTAACATTCTCACTAAATTAACTTTATCACAATAGTTAATGTACACTCACTTAACATTTATATCAGGATTTTCTAAAATCACTTGTCTTCAACAGCATGACATTGAAGGGCTATATAACATCCCCATGTATGAATGTATCGTAATTTACTTAACTGAATTCCTGCATATGTCAGTAGTTTCCTATTTTTCCTCTTTATAAGTAACTGAAACATTCTTGTACATAAATCTTTTTTTTTCATCTCTAAATATCTCTTAGGATGTGTTCCCATAAAGGAATTTACTGACAAGTCAATTTTTGTAGGAACAGATCAAAGGGGAATGTAGCTTTTTATCTCCCAATAAACAAAGATGTTACTTGGGTTTTGACTTTTAAAAAAATTGTGGCCTCACTTTTTGCCCTGGGATAATCCATTAGTAGATAGGAATCCCTTTTTAAAGTATCTTTTTCAATCTCAAACTTAGTCCTTTTAATTCTGAGAACAAAGCATACACATTTCTATTTCTTTTCATTAAGACAAAACCCTTCCCAAAAGCAACAGCCCTGGACTGTAATCTGTAGGTCAAATACATTGGGTTCTGTATAAACCTACGGTGGACTTAGCTACAAAGAGCGTGTGGGGTTCTAGGTTAAGTTTTGGCTGGTATTCAGTGAGGCTCGTCCAGCAGCAGTTACCTCTGCAGAGATGACATGCCAGCAAGACCATTAGCGCCAGTTTCCAGTTTAGATGTGATCTGGGAGTTTACAAAGATTTCGGGTGGGCCTTCACTGCAGGGTGGTGAGAGCCTCCCCCCGTGACCTGCTCTCCCAAGCACCGCCGCTGTCTTCATCATCAGGTCCGTCTATCTTTGTGGCCCTTGGTTTTGCTCCCTGTTAACTTTGGCTCATCTCTACGGGCCTTAAGAGGTGTTAACTCCCATTTTGAGAATGATGGTCTACTTAGCTACATAGTTTTTGTGTGTGTGTTTTCAGCACAGTGTTCTCTACAAATTATTTTCAAGTACATTTTTAAGCAATGAAAAAATTTTGCCCCCACAAGAAACTTTATAAGAAACTCCAATATATGAAAAAGATCAGAGCTGCTCTGGTTGAAACCAGGCAGGGTTTTCTCCCCTAAAACTTTACTCATTCCTAGTCCCAAGCCATGTGCCCCCCATTCCCAAATCATTTCAGAGAGCCTGTACATTTAAAACCAGAGGCAACAAACAAACAAACAAATCACAGGCTTCTACCAAATGGAAATTTGGTTCACTGAGAAAAGAACAGAGAGTAACCATCAAAGTACCCAAGTGCATACCTGAAGCACTCTCAGGCAATTTAACTTAAAAAAATGATGTTAAAACTTCCCTTTATGCCATTTATCTACATGAAGCTTTGCATAGTTTACTTTGCATATGCTCGCATCCATTGAGCACATCTATGGGCTAATTAGCAGGTCATCGTGTTCTGAATGTTAGATAACAGTTCTGCCCTGTCCCATTGGCATGAGTGAGTCCACAGTAGCTTTATTTGGGACACAGAGAAATACTAAAATAAACATCTTTGTTTTACGCTCATGGGAGTCTAGAATTTAGACAGAGGCGGCTATCCCGAAAGGCAACACAGTATTTACTCAGTACCTAGTCACCTATGGGGTCACCCGTCTTATATCCATGCTTCTGCAAAGAAACGGTAATGCAGTGGGTTCCTTTAGCTCCTGATCTTAACTTATCCTGACCTTGCAGAAACCTAGGCATCAGGCTGTGGTACATTACGGTCTTGTTTTCATCAACATTGATAATAAAGCATGTTGCCTGTAATTACTAACATGGTATAAACAGTTTTAATTCAATTATACTTCAGAACTGAAGACCAAACCACAAGATATGGAAGCACAGTCTAATATACAAAGTCAGTAGGTTGTCTCACACAAACTATAATGCTCTGGGATCTTTCCTTGGGTAACAGGGTAGAAAGTGGCACTCTTTAGTTTGCGAGGTCTTTTTGGCTCTCTCAGAGGATTTTAAAGCCATGATCATCCTTAATGTGTATATAAATTGAAGAACATGGAGACTGAGTCCGTGTGATTCAAACCTACGCCCTTTGCAGACAGCAAGCATGTAGTTGTTACACTGGATTGGATTGTTTACCCAGCTGGGTTTTTTATTAGCGAATCCTTAGCTGCTGTGAACATGGCCTGGCAGCATATAGAAATAAGTGGTTTATCATATGGTTTGGAGACAGTCAGTTCTGCTCCTGACCAGACTTTCTTGGAATTCGCCTTACTTGTGAGATGTTAGCAATCCCAAGATGGCCGAGATCCAGTGTTTCCTAGTAACAAAAATTGTAGCAATGCAAAATGTTCTCTTTACTTTTCTTCTTCCCAAGCAAATGGAATGTGTTTGTTTTGTATTTTAGGTGTCCAAATACTATTCAGAAAATTTAACTTATCTCTGTGCTCTGGGACTCATTTTTAGTTAATATCATCTGTTCTTCTTCTAATTTTTATTGTCTAATTCAATTGTTGGAAATTAGTTATCAATTATTAGCATAGTAAACTTAAATGAGAGCTTTTGGCTGAAAGAGGTGCAGCATCTGTGGGAAACCTATGAAGATTATTAAATCATTTTACCACCCAGCAGAGAGAAAAGAGTGACAAGATCTCCCAAGAAAACCCAGCATTGTTAGGCCAGGACAGGAAAGGCACCTTCCAAACCAGCTGGGGTTTCTGGGCTCTGCTGCACCCACTGCCTCCGCCCTACCACTCATCCTACTTAAGCGGCAACCGGAACCCCTTCCCTCTATGTTTGTCCCCATCAAGGGACAACATTTTCAAGTATATCTGTAACTTGAGAAACAAAACTCAAATGATCATTTCACAGAGAAAAACTAAAAACACCTGACAGGATAACCAAAAAAAAATTTTTTTTAAAATGAGGGTTGCTCAGTGGTTAGAGTCTCAGCCCAAAGGACTGAAGGGTCCTGGGTTTGATTCCGGCTAAGGGCATGTGCCTCATTTGTAGGCTCAATCCCCAGCCCTGGTCGGGGCACATGTGGGAGGCAACATTTCTCTCTCTCTCTCTCTCTCTCTCCCTCTCTCTCTCTCTCTCTCTCTCTCTCTCTCTCTCCTCTCTCTCCTCTCTCTCCCTCCCCCCTTCCACTCTCTCTGAAAAACAATGGAAAACATAGCCTCAGGTGAATATTAAAAAATAAACGAGGGGGCCCATGACTTCTCTAATGTGGCTTAATCACTGTACAGCAAACAGAAGCTCAAGGACCCCAAAATGTAGGCATGAAGCATCACTTATTAGATAAAATAAAGCAGGAACGAAACTGACATAGACAGTTGTCCTTGTCATTCTCCTGGGTTCTTTCATCTGGTGTGTCATGGGGACTGAAGGATGCAGTTTTCCGGGGCAGCTTCCAAATGAAAATCTCATTTTTTGTACGTACCTTCAAACAACTGACTTTTTTTTTTTTGGAATGGGAAGTCTTAGATTTATTTCCTTAGTAGGAAACTTTCTATAATATAAAATGCAGGTGCAGAGGAAAGAGTCCTTTTATACATTAGCTCCTTTTTCCTTTTTTAAAACAAAATACTACATGCCAACCTGCAAGTGAAGTTTTGAAAGCCCCAATTTCCCTCTTTGAACCTCTATTGCCAAGGGTGGCATTGGCAGGAATAGATCTTATTTCACATACATACCCAGCCAGATTTCCTCCCAACTGCTGGTAACATCTGGTATCCCTCCAGGGTCTATTTGAGATCTATAATTATTTCTTTACCACATTAATGATTACAAATATCTCCTTTCCACTACCCTGCTTTGTCTAGACTTTTCTTTCTTTGCTGTTGACACACCATTGTAAGAAGAATAAATAAGACAATTCCTAATCCCATGGTTGAGATCTCTGCCTCACAGAATGATAATCCTCAACAGGAGGAATGATTCTGAAGTAATGGTCTGGCTGAGGGATTCTAACACCAAATATAAGATCATTGCTTTTCCTAGGAACCATCAATCTCTGGTTCTATCTTCACTATTCCATGTGGACCCAAGGCCCCTTTCTCCAGGGTCATACTTGGCTTTCAGTATTGTGGGGGAATCACTTTTGACAATGCCAGTGATTTGGAAAAAGACCACCCACTCTTAAGTTGCTTTCCTTCCATGTTTTATCTTTCTGTTGGCAGGGAAGCCAAGTTTTCAAACCAACATCCCACTTAGGCCTGGGAAGATATTTAGCTATAAATGCATCTGCCAAATCCTGACTCCTGAGTATAAAAAATTTCCTTTAACCACTGGACACATTCAAGCTAGAGCAGGAAAGACACTCCTTCCTCGTACATGAAGCACCTCGGGAATCATCAATAGTCTTTTTACTAAGCTGTAGGAGGATTCTAAATCAATTCCAAGGTCAGAGGAAATACACTAAAAGTTGATATTTACGTGCAGATGTCTTTAGCCATAATAGTAATGAAATACAAATTTTAGGGTAGAAAAATCTGAGATCTCGCTGTGCCTGAGATTGGGGTTTATGGGCCCTGTCTGACACCTGTGGATCTTTCTTCCTTCATGACCTAGGGAGCCTGGGCACTCCGGTATATTCTGGGGACTTGTTGATGTACCATTTCTCCATGCAGAATGGCCTGAGAGCTGTGCCCCTCCAGTGTTCTGTGACTCTCCCCTGCTCATAACCTTTAATTAGATTGGGACAAGAGCCTGGCACACTTTAAAGATCAAGAGCTACAACCCTGTCTCCTCCCTGCTAGAATGTAAGCGCCTTAAGGGCAGGATCCTCCTTTGCACACAGTCCCCTCCCCAGTGCCTAGAACAGAGCCTGGCACACACAACAGGAGTTCAATATCTGTGGACTGAACAAATGAGAGAAGCCTTTAGGACAATGGGTCATCGAGTGCTTCTCTGTGTGGGGCCATCTGTAAGTGTGGGAAGAGTTTTGAGGATGAGCAGAATAAGGGGCCAGAGTGAATGGAACAGACTTAGCAGAGAAGAAAACCCTTGAACTTGACCTTGAAGGTAGAGTAAGATTCCAGTAAGTGGAAGGCTTTCCACAGAATGAGAGTGGGGTCAGGATAAGAGCCAGGCCCGGAGTAAAAGGGGACCTGCAGGAAGATCCCTCTCTCTTCACCTTCTTCATAACCTGCTGTGACATGTAGGGTGTGTAACTCTTGGTGCACCACCTGTGGCCTGCGTCCCTGGGTACACCATGCAGCCATCCCCCTTTGTGGCCACTTTCCTGGACCACTTCTTGGAAGCCAGATACCAATCCCCTTTGCAACTCCATCTCACAGATGGGCGGAGAGGAATGCGCAGGCCCCCAGCCCTTCAGCCCTTCCCCAGTCATCTCTCCTGTATGTCGCCCCCTTGCTCTCTTCAGAACCTTCTGTCTCTCTCCCCTCTCTCCAGACCCCTGCATCATCTGATCAGTGGGCTTGAAGTTTTGCGAAAGAAAGAAAAGGCGTCTAGTGCCTGTGCTTTCCTCACCCAGGGCGGACTCCCAGGAGGCCTGGGTAACCTTAGCATATCCGGGAAAAGGGACAATTCAGGGGGGAAACATAAATAAATACTTCAATGAATTAAACTTCTGCAATTTCTGCCAGTGGCTCTAGGACGTCTTTCTGCTCTCCTAAAGTGCTTTAGGTATAAATAAATAAATGTAAGAGCTGTCAAAATAAAAAGAGTTGGAAATCAACCCCAAACGCTGGGTTCAAGCCTCATCTGTGTCCTCTGGGGAACTTAGAATCTAACAGAAAACACTGCAGCCCAGCAGGGACCTTTCTTGTCAATGACCTTGTTAATTAAACACTACAACAGGGGCTGGGCTGGGAGTGGGACTCCATGTGACTAAGATAATGAATTGAGGAAAATGCAAACTGAACTGAACAAAGAGATTTGATTTCCTGCATGAGTCGTCCAAAGACAGTGATGATTTGCCTCTTTGAGAGATGAGATTAAATAACTCAGAAAATTAAGTCACACATGGAAATTCAACACCACCTTTCCCTCTGCGGCCTGCTGCTGAGTCTCCTGAGACTTCCCAGTGTCCTAGAAAGGAATACATTGTGCATGTGTTGCAACAGTGCCAAGTTGAATAAAAGAAATATTACCAACAGATGGCAATTAATGGACTTCAGAACCAAAGTATAAATAATTCTTTAGTAAAATCGATGCCTGCTCCCCTCCTGGTTCTCCCTTCCGACCACAGCCTGGGGAAGCTGCCACAATTTTTTTTAGGAAAAACCACATTAGCTGAAGTGCTTGAAGAGTAGAATATCGTGGTTACCTTGGCATTAGCTAGAGAATGCAATAAATATAATAACGTTATATAAAAGGCTGAGAATGCTTTATAAGGTCCTTAGACTCAATGAGCCTGCCTCAGTAAGCAGAGCATAATTAATAAAATGGAATTCCTTTTTAATTATAGGGAGTGTTTTAGCCTGCCTTCAACTCCCCCGTGTAAGCACCTGATGATGGACTTTTATAAATCTCAATAGGGAAGTTTGAAGGGAAAATAGAACTTTCCTGACAGCCTTCCATCATCTGCGTGAAAGTGCCTGCCTACCTCTAGGAGCAAGTCTGGGCCCTGCAGCATCCTTGATGCTCAGAGGTAGCTGCTGTGGTTCTAGGATTTATGGCCCATGTGACTGGCTGCTTTCTGGGATCCCCCTACTAATGTCTCAGAACCAAGAGTAGCAAAGATGTCAGCTTAACAGAATACTGCAGAGAGGTGGTCACTGAACGCTCACATTGCATTTTTCTCCCTGGCCTGTAGCCTAGTTCTTATCATGCTTGTCATAGTTGTCAACAGCACCAAATTGGGTCACCTTAAATAGACTGACACCTCAACTGACCTGGGAAGAGCTAAGATGGCAGGGGGTCTGTTTGTTTTATTTTAAAATGACGTTAGCCCTGTTTACTGTCTGTGGTTATGTTGCTTAGAAGCCTCATAATTCTGACTTGATTCCAAGGTACAAACGGAACATTTGGAAAACTATGGGAAGATGCTCTTGGAACCCTGTCATCATTCAGGGAACTTTTTTCCATGTTACCCTCTGTGTCTCCCCACCTATATGTACAACTTAATAGATATGACTTAAAACTATTGCTTTGGGTTGTTACTCCATATCTTATAATGGAGGAAACATTCTCTTGTTTTCCCCAAGTTCTGGCCTCATGTGATAAAAGACACTTCCACTAAATTGGTGATGTTGGAAAGAAAGCTTTCACCCGTCTTTCCTCCATTCATTCTCCCTGGACAGGAAGAGTGACCAGAACCAGTGAGCAGAGCTCTCCCCTCTCGGCCAGGGTCAATGTGTCAGCACCCACTGCCCACATGTGGCCTCTCTCTTGCTCTCTCTGGAGGGAGCTGGCCTCCCTGCAGCGGCCTCTGCTCACCTCGCGTCCGGTCGGTAAGCCTGCTGGGGAGCAGCCCGCCCCTGCCGGGAAAGGCCAATGCCTGGCCAGGACTGGCTTGGTAAATGCAATGCAAGGCACATGGACTGAGGAAGGTCCCTTGGGCCCTGGTCCAAGCTACATTCTCCAGTCCAGCTTTTCCGGTAATCAGCTGTTACTTTGATTTCTTACTCTTACGTCTATTTCTCAGCCTTCCCAGCACTTGAGAGAAGAGCTGATTCAGTCAAACCCCAACAGATTGACAGAATGAAATCACAGAACAGGAGCATCCTTATACCTGGAAGGAATCTTAGAGATCATGCTGAATAATTCCCTCATGCTCCATGAGCAGATTAAAACCTGGAGGCATTAAGCTACTTGCTTGAAGTTACTGGGATAGCTGGTGACCACGATGAGCGGAGAAATTGGCTCCCTAGACTTTGGATTCAGTGGTCTCTCCATTACTGCTATGGTCTTCAGGGCCAGCCTTGGTCATAGGCACTTGAAATCTCCATATCTGTCTCCTACCATCTTCTTGGGGGACTTCAACATCCAAAGATGCTCCTTTAGAAATCAGGTCTCTCATCTCCAAGGAGCCTTTGCTGCCACTTCACGGGAGGCAGTCACTGTAAGAGTCACACACGTTACGCGACTTACTGTGCTGATCACTTCGTGAGGGGTTGTACACATGCTGAATCACTACATTGGACATCTGAAACTAAAATAACATCATATGTTAACTATAAAAATTTTTTTTAAAAAAAGAACCATGCACAGAATATTGTCAACAGCAGAATATTGTCTCTACCACCCAAATCCCTAATTTAAATACTTTTCTTTTCTTCCAACCCTCCTGCCCCTTCTTCCTGCTTGCTATTTATTTTATTTTATTTTTTAAAATATATCTTTATTGACTTCAGAGAGAGGAAAGGAGAGGGAGAGAGAGATAGAAACATCAATGATGAGAGAGTCATTGATCGGCTGCAGCCCGCAACCCGGGCATATGCCCTGACCGGGAATCGAACCCCGATCGCCTGGATCCTAGGTCGATGCTCAACCGCTGAGCCACGCCCGGCCGGGCCCTGCTTGCTATTTAAATCACTGCCATGAAGACTATTTCCCAACCACACCGAGACCTCCTTCAACTGCCTATTTTCTTGTCATCTCCCCACCCCCTCCTTGTTTTCACTTTCTCAATATCAAGCTTAGGTTTCGGGGACCTTCCTTTCGAACGCTCTTCTTATTTCTTCCCATAATCCTACTGCCCATCTCCTTTCACCAGACCCTCGCAAAACCGCCTTGGATAAGTCTAAGGATTCCACCTCCGCGTTCCTGAGCCCGGTGGATGGGTGCTGCTGCGGGAAGTCCCCAGCCGGGGCAAGCGGGCCTCTGCAGCTCGAGGTCTCCAGCGCCTCCTGTGCGACAGTGCTGCCGGGCAAGCCTGCGTTTCTCTGCCCGTCTCACTCTCCTGTCTGAAAGGCCGATTTCCAAACCTGTCCGTGCTCCTCAAACCTCTGAATCCCTTTCTCCCTCCACACTCAACGGCAGATGCTCCCTTGTTTAGATAAAGTACAAGTCTCCAGGTGAGAAGGCCTCACCTCTGCATGATCAGCCTCGTTCCCCTCTCCCCCCGGTGGAGCGCAGGAGGCATGCCTTCTCCCCAAAGTCAGCCCCTTCACCCAGGGTAGGGACCCATGTCTCCCACCCGAGAACCCTCGGCCGGCGCCTGTCTCCTGGTGCTCACAGTCCACGTGGGATTCTTGAACACGTCACTCACCTGTCAGACAAACTTATCTTTGCTGCGACTGAGGACCCTCACTGTCGTGATGGGCTCTGAGAACAGAACAGCAAGGAGTAAGGGCCCAGCGACACGGCCTGCTCTAGATTCTAAAGTGTGTCATCCCGCGCCTATAAAGTCTTCCCTCTGTATAGATTATTTCAGTAGGCACTGAAAGGTGCTAGTCTAGCATCTTCAAAACAAACAGAGATATAAACCAGCTCCCTCCGCTCCACCTTAGGCCTCTATCGCCCTGACTTCTCAAAAGGACGTTCGCACTCTCCACTGGTATCTCTTCCCTGCCCATCCCCGGTGACCTTCCATCTGCGCATCTCCCCACCTGCCCTGCAGCTCCCCTCGCTAAGCTCACCAGTAAATGCTCACTTTCTCTTCTCATCTTCCTGGCCTTCAGCTGCATACATCCCAGCAGAACATCCCTTCTCCCTGAAACACAGCGATGACACTGTCCTCTCCTCGCTTCCTCCGTGATCCCCGAGCCATCTCTCAGTGTGTTTCCCTGCTGGACCGGGCACCGTGGCTGCCTCCTCCGTGCCCAGGCATCTTTATTTTTTTTATAGCTAAACCACCCCGTCCAGGTAGTCGAGCCTCACACTTCGGCTCACGGCCAATGGACAATGAAGAACTTGACTTCGCTCTCAGCGTTTGTGAGGGTTGTATTGTGGGCCAAGTTAATCATCAGAATCCCATTCTGAGCTTACCAAAGTTTGGTTTAGAGATGGGTGTATGACCCAATTCTAGTCAATGAAAGGAGAGCTTTTAACAGGGTACACAAAGGGAAAAGCCTCTTGTTTCTCTGAGAAAATAACAGACCCACCCTCCTTTCTCGCTGTGGAAAAGGAAGCATTGTAGCCCTGGAAATTGTAGACAGCAGTCCTGCAGCTGCATAAAGGAGTCAGCCTTAGAAGGAAGCTAACACCGCATAAGACAGTGCCCAGAGATGGAAAGACATTGAGAACTTGAAGGCCTGATTGAACCGCTGAATCTAATCGACCCTGGAGCCCACATTGCCAGGGGGCTTTCGCATTTCGTAACCTTTTCACTGTTGGAGCCAGTCTGGGTTGGTCTAATTATCTGCAACCAAACTCATTGTTTCTGACTCACTGACTGATCCAGAAAGTGGCCTGCAATTATAGATCTCTCTGATTTTGAGAGCCAGAGGGAGAAGTCTTATCCAAGTGCTCAGTTCGATTTCCATGAGAGGGTGTGTGGGTAACCGTTCTGGCTCCATCGGCTGCCCCGGGAGGCTCTCTGCAAATTCCCTCCGCCGTGGAACACTGAGCTGACTCACATCCACACAGCCTTTGCAGCGAGCGCTAGTCCAATTTTGTCAGCTTCAGCCTCCAACGCGCCACCGTGTGGCCTATCACACATACACTCCTGCGATTTAGACCGTGTCCACTGGCACCAAAGTGCCAAACTATCATGAGTACAGATGGCCCAAATAATTGGGAGAAAAATCGGGCCTAGGACATCCAATGAATGAGCCAGGCTAGCCTTTTCTGCAAGACACCCAAGCACTGCATGTGCTACTTCAGGGCCCCGAAGAATGAAACAGAGGCTGTGGGTGGCGTGGCAGAGAGCACAGAGAACCTGGGTCCTAGCTGCTGTCTGTGAGGCTCTGCACCAGCAAGTCCTGGTGCCTGGCCTGCCCCAGAGAAGCAGGGAGAGAAAGAGTGTTCCAGGCTGAGGGAAGTGGTGCGGAAGGGTCACATATCTGAGTAAGAACACTGGTGGGGCTGGGCTATTAACTTAGAGAGGCTGGAATTGTGAGTGGGGACAAGATCATGCAGGAGCTTGTAGTCAACCTAAGTACCAGATCAGAACTCAGTCTCTAGATTTTGGAAAACTATTTAAAGGGTGATTTTCTGTTACTTTTTTAAAAATTGCCTTTTGCTACATCTGTTCTTTTCATGTGCAGCCAACTTGTCAAAACTACCAGTTTTGATGAAAGGCAAAATGGATCACTTGGAACCAGGATACTAATGATTGCTCATCTTGACTTTTTTAAAATCCTGACATAAAATGAATTTGACTGGAAAGGCAAATAGCTATTATGGAAGCGATTTGCTGTTGTTACAGGGTTATCTGTACTTTGTTTAATGGCAAAAATGTGGAAACGTATGTAAAGAATGTGAGACAAGAGTACAGCCCCGCCGGGCGTGGCTCAGCGGTTGAGCGTCAACCTAGGATCCAGGCGATCGGGGTTCGATTCCTGGTCAGGGCACATGCCCGGGTTGTGGGCTCAACCAGTGACTCTCTCATCATTGATGTTTCTGTCTCTCTCTCTCCCTCTCCCTTCCTCTCTCTGAAATCAATAAAGACATATTTAAAAAAGAAAAAAAGAGTACAGAATGGATGATTTGTATGGGCTTTTACCTGTGTTTATGTTCTAGCAGCAGGAAAAGTTTCTCTGTATCTCCTCCCCTTTACCTGTAACTATTTTATTTTCTACTGTTAATTACATTGTGTATTTATAGTTCTATGCTTAATGTTGGGCATATACTGGCAATAAAATGGTACATAATATTACTTGAAAAAAATTTTTAAAAAAGAACTCAGTCTCTGGAACCGAGCAAACCTGGGTGCAAATCCCAGTTCTAATTTTAGTTGGGTAATCCTGGGAAAGCTACTTAATCTCTTCTCTAAACCTCTTGTTTTCTCTTTGGTAAATGAATGGCAACCTAGTTGCTTCTCTGTGGTGTTCTTGGGAAGAGAAATGAAATATTGCAAAGAATTTAGATGTTTGATAAATGAACCAAATAAGTAAAATAAAAAGCTATTGTTATTGTTTGGGGACAGAATTAATGCAAGCTGATAACGTTAACTAGCATGATTTTGGACCTTCTAAGAGTTTAAGCAGAAAACATCATGATCAAATTTTCATGTTACGTAATTTCTTCAGGTTGCAAAGTAGATAATGCATTCGAGAAGGGCAAGTGCAGAGGCAGGGAGACCAGGTGGGAGAGGCTATTGCATGTTTCAGGCAAAGCTGTTGGAGGTTTGCGCTAAGGTAGAGGCAGTAAAGATGGAGGGAAATAGATGAATTAGAGTTACTTAGGAGGTAGAATTGGTAGGATGTGATAAATGGTTGACTATGAGGGGGTGAGGTAGAGGGGAGAAATACAAATGACTCAAAATTTCAGCTTGGTGCATTTATTGAGCCAGGTAGCCCTGTATGAGAAACAAGCTGTGGGTGCCTGGGGCAGTGCTAGCAGTAGATAACTTAAAGTTTTGGACTTGATGAGTTTAAGTTACCTGTGAGCTATCCAGGGGGAGACACTCAGCAGTTGAATATATATGTCTAGCCTTTAGAGAAGAGGTCTGGTCTAGATATATAATTTTGATTGTCAAAATATAAATGGTTACTGGAGCCATGGGGGTGGGTGAAAACTGGGAAGAGAAAAATGACCAGACCCTAGAGGAAATTTAAATTCACAGGATCTCTGCCCAGAGTTGACGGTTTAGTGGGAGGGACAGAGATGAAACAAACACATAATTACAGTGGTGCTGGGTTCTCTATGGGACAGCAGGTTACTGTGGGAGTGGGGCCAAAATTAAGTTTTGATGTTAGAAATGGCCATCGTGAAGAAATGCAGTTCGGCTTAGACCCGAGAGAAGAATAAAAAATCGCCAGGCAATAGGCAAAAGAAACGGCCAATAGGAACATGCAGACGAAAGAGCCCAGGGTCACTGACAGAGTCTTGTCTCTTTTCACTCCCGTAATCTGTTCCCTCTGGATTTTTCCTTCCAAAGTGAGGTCAACATCTGGGGAGACTTGTAATGTAATATAAGCTTTTAAACCCATGCATTACCGATGTAAAGGCGTCCCTTCCGGCAGGTGAAAGGCGGAGGCAGAGAGGGAAAGTCAGGATGGTAGGCGTAGCCAATGTCCCACTTATATAGAGGAGGCTTGAAATGCTGACTTCATTGATGGCACGAGAAATAACAGTATAAATACATCATTTAAATTTATAAAAAGATAAACTTCAGGTTTAAGATAAACTACGGCATAAGCTTTGGCTTTCTGTCCCTTTCAAGCCCCAGTGAAGTGAAATTGTAGAAGCACTAAGATAAAGAAACTCGGCACAAGACATTAGAGGACAGAAGAGGGAGGGAAAGCACCTGCCCCTTGACACCATGGTTAAAAATACCCAATTTTTATTTGTTCTTAAGGGAATACCTTATAGACTCTATTAACAGAAGTTTCTCTGCTTTTTTTTTTTAATTTACTGAATTTGTGGTTATTAACCCTAGTGTATTTAATTTTTATTTAAGTTTATTGGGGTGGCGTTGGTAACGAGACTGTATGGGTTTCAAGCAGACGCGTCTATGATGCATCTTCTGTCTGTGGCACTGTGTGCCCACCGCCCAAGGGTGAACCTTCTTCCATAGTCATATATTTGGGCCCCTTTACTCTTTACTATGCCTTCCCCCTTTTCTCTGGTAACCACCACACTGTTGTCTGTGTCTGTGGGTTTTGTTCATCTTTCTTTTTTGTTCATTTGTAGCCTTCAGTCTTATATCCCACATATGGGTAAAATTTTATGGTTCTTAACTTTTTCAGTCTGACTTATTTCGCTTAGCACGATATTCTCAAGATCCACCCATATGGTTGCAAATGGCAGCCTTTCATCTTCTCCTCTGGCGGAGAAGCATTCCATGGTATAAATGCACCGCATCTTCTTTATCCAGTCATCCCTCGAAGGACACCTTGGCTGCTTCCATGTCTTAGCCACACCGTGAATAAAGCTGCTCTGCTTTCTGTCAAGTAAAAGGAAATAAAGGCGCAGAGTGTCCTTTTCAATTATTTGTTCTTTCAAAGCAATAACTGCCTAGACCCAAAGCCAGACAGGAAAAACCTCCAAATACTGCTTGTGTTGGTTGTATCATCATAACAGACTGTTACATATCTCTAAAGAGAAAGAAACCAGATTTTCTATAAAGACTGCAGAAGTGTTTGACTATTTTGTTAGTGTCATTTGAAATTTGGATATTTGAAATTATATGCTGTAATCTACAGTATTATACAAAGAAATGTTAAGAAATAGCATAGTGAAAGTCAGTGCACAGTGGAGCCTGATCACTTAAAAGCTGGTGGTGTTTTGCAGGAAGCTTGAGAAATTCTTCAAGGTTGGCAATTGGGTTTGTTCCTCACCTACCTGGCAGCAAAATTCAGGGAGTTCAAGATGAACCACACACTTGGCAATGGCTATGAGATAAACTTAGAAGTGCCATCCATGGAAAATCTGAGAAAAGCAAGGCCTTCCAGCAGGAAAGCTCAGCTCTCTAAACCTCTGTGTTATCCCTGGTATGGTCTCAGTTTCAAGTCCCTGCCATTTTCAATTTAAACTGAGCATAGTACAATTGCTTTCAGAATTGTCAGCAAACAGAGTCAAAGGAGTATTAGATTTATAACCCAACGGGGGAAATGGGCAAAGTCTATTTTATACAGTTAATATTACCAGCTATTTCATGCATCAAAATATCCAGATGGTAACCCAGCAGGACAGGTCTAAGCTTCATGTGCGTGGAAGTTATCCAACTCAAGTCTTGGGAGAAAAATCTGATTTAGGCTCTGACAACCTGGGATTCAGCTCCAGCTCTGGAAATTTTCTACCTTTCAATCTCAGAAATAAAAATAATGCCTATTACATGGGATTAACTTGGGGTCATTTGAGACAATGTGAGCATTTTGTAAACCATGGTACCTACAAAGTACCCTACTCCATCCCCACTTCCTGTCTCTGGATCATAGCCTTTCCGCCACCTCAGCTTTTGGTTCTATAAAAAATTCCCGACATGCACAAAAGAGAACACCATGTGCAGATGGAGGCAGAGACCAGAGTGATGAGCCTATGAGCCAAGGAATGCCAAGGATTGCTGGCCACCACCAGAAGTCAGGAGAGAGGCGTGGAACAGATGTTCCCCTCAGAGCTTCTAGAAGAACCCAACCCTGCTGACACCTTGATTTCAGACATCTGGCCTCCAAAACTGTGAGAGAATAGATTCCTATTGTTTTAAGCCAGTAAATTTGTGGTCATTTGTTACAGCAGCCATAAGAATCTAATATAGCCTTTCATCTGAAAGCTGACTATTCAAATTCCTTAATACTCAGCAACCCCATTTCTAGGAAGACACCCAAAGAAACTTTTGCACATAAACACCGTATTCATAAAATGATGCACTTTGTTCACAAAATAGTGCAACTTGTTCCACCATTGATTAGATAATGTGACATAGTCGCAAAATAAAATATTTATATAGCAATGAAAATGAATGATTTATAGCTACATGCAACAGCATGGAGAAATCTTGGGAATCTCCATGTTGAGGGAAAAAGTAAGTCCCAGCCCAGCCAGTGTGGCTCAGTGGTAGAGCATAGACTCATGAACCAGGAGGTCCTGGTTCGATTCCTGGTCAGGGCACATGCCCAGGTTGCAGGGTCAGTTCCCAGTAGGGGGCGTGCAGGAGGCAGCCGATCAATGATTCTCTCATCGTTGATGTTTCTATCTCTCTCTCTATCCCTCTCTCTTCCTCTCTCTGAAATCAGTAAAGACATATTTTTTTTTAAAAGTAAGTTCCAGCCCTGCTGGGCATGGCTCAGTGGTTGAGCGTCGACCTAGGATCCAGGCGATCGGGGTTCGATTCCCTGTCAGGGCACATGCCCAGGTTGCGGGCTCGATTCCCAGTCAGGGGCGTTCAGGAGGCGGCCGATCAATGACTCTCTCATCATTGATGTTTCTATCTCTCTCCCTCTCCTTTCCTCTATCTGAAATCAATAAAGGTATATTAAAAAAAAAAAAAAAGTAAGCTCCAGAAGACTATATACAGTGCAATTTTATTTTTATAGAACACAAATACTTGCCAAGATTAAACAAAATATTAAGCATACACATACTTCCAGTGAAGCAGTTCCTTAGAAAACTAAATATGCACTTACCATATGGATTAAGCAATTTCACTTTTAGACAGTTATCCCAGAGAAATTAAAACTTGGGTTTACACCAAACCTCTACATGAATGCTCAACTTTATTTGTAATGCCTCCAACATATGAACAAGTTAAATTGTGCTATATCTATACCATGGAATACTATTTGGCAATAAAATAAATAAACTGATAAATATAGGAACTTGGATGAATCTCATTATGCTGTATTAAAAAAAAGCAAATCCCAAAAGTATGCATACTACATGACTCCATTAATACAGCATTCTTGAAATGACAAAATAATATAGATGGAAAGCAAATTAGTGGTGACCAGTGGTTAGAAAGGAGTAAGAAAGGGAGGAAGACAACTGTGAAAGAATGGCACGAGGGATCCCTGTGATGGAACTATTCCCTATCTTGACTGTGGTGGTGGCCACGTAATCTATACATGTGATAAAATTGCAGAGAACTAAACATATACACACATGAATAAGTGCATGTAGAACTAGTGAAATCTGAATAAAGTTGATGGACTGTATTAATGTTAAAAAAATAATAATGAATTCTGCTCAGCCAGTGTGGCTCAGGGGTTGAGCACCGACCTAGGATCCAAGAGATCGAGGTTCGATTCCTGGTCAGGGCACATGCCCGGGTTGCGGGCTGCAGCCGATCAATGACTCTCTCATCATTGATGTTTCTACCTCTCTCTCCCTCTCTTTTCCTCTCTCTGAAGTCAATAAAGATATATTTTTTAAAAAAACAAAAAACAAAACAAAACAGGTAGCCCTCACCCGGTCATTTAGGCCAGTGAAGGCTTTCCCAAGAGAGCCTTGCTTAAGCAAAAACTTAATGAGAAAGTAAGCGGAAGCTAGGTAAGTAGCTGGGATCTTAATGTTGGGAGAAAGAAGCGTTTCAGATGAAGAGAAGGCACGTGTTCCCTCAAGTGTTGCCTTGAGCTGGGAAGCAACAGGACTTCAAGGAACTAAAAGATGCTCAACAAGACTGGAGCAGAGAGAGTGAAAGGGAGAGCTGCAAGGTGCGGGTGAGAGGCAGTCAGGGCCTAGGTGGCCCAGAGTCTTGTAGGCAACTGCATGACTATGAAAGGAGCCAGACCAGAGAGGAGACGGAACCAAAAATGATTAAAGAATTCAATGAGGGCACCAAGGAGTGCCTGGAGAAATTTTATCTCCCACCCCATAATATCCACTAACCCTGCAAAGTCACCCAATAGTAGTAGTAATAGTAAAATTACTAATATGGGCAAGAGATCAATTGCTGTGTGGAGGGGTGGGAAGTTAGGTGTCTTTTTTTAAATTGAACAAATTTTTAAATTTTATTTTTAAATTATACAATATTATATGACTTTCAGGTATATAACATCTGTTTAGGCAGTTATATACCTTACAAAGTGGTCACCATGATAAGTCTAGGACCCATCTGCCCCATGCATAGTTTTTATGATATTATTGACTATATTCCCTATGCTGTACATTACATCCCTATGACTAATTTTATAACTGGCAATTTATGCTTCTTAATCCCTTTTTTACCCTCCCTCTCTCCTCACCTCCCATCTGGCAACGATCACTTTGTCTTCTGTTTCTATGAGTTTGTTTCTGTTTTGTTTTGTTTGTTCAATTATTTTGTGGTTAGATTCCACATAGAAGCAAAATCATGCAGCATTTGTCTTTCTCTGTCTTTGGCAGGATTCTGCTTTTTTATTGCTGAGGAGTATTACTTTATATATATCACATTTTCTTCATCCATCCATCTATGAATGGACACCTCAGCTGCTTCTGTATCTTGCCCACTGTAAATAAAGCTGCAATGAGTATGGGCGTCCTACCTGCTGGATCAGGTTGATGCCTGGGGCAGGGGCTCAGCCCTTCGCTAAGACGCTCCGGTCTCCAGCTCCTCAGCTCAGTAAGAACCTTCCACTGGCAGATCCATTCAAATCTTCCTCATCGCAACCTTCTCCCTTAACCCTGCGCACGGTCTGTCAACTGCTAACTCTTCCCAGCTGAACTTACTGAAAGGCTGAGGGCAGTGGGACAATGGTATCGGAGCTGTCCCCGGGGACGGGACAAGGACTGGGGCTGCCGAGGTCACGTCTATCACTGTCATCGCCTCTGACTCCCACGACAGGCTGGGGGTTCTATGAAATGAAGGAAGATTCTTTATCTTTCAGCCTGGCTTGTGAATAGAGAGAAAAAGCAGGGAAAGACGAACAGCACCTCTTGTCATAAAAATGCAGAGGAGTAACCGTGAAGGCGTGAACTTGGCCGCTTTTGAATCCCCCCTCCCCACCCCCTCCCCACCGACCCCTGCTCCCTCTCGGCCCCATTTCTCCCGCCTTCGGTGGCGTCGAAGGCCTTGCTCTTCCCGACCCCCCTGTGCGTGCAGCCTGTCTCTTCTCCTTGGGATGCCTTACCCGCCAGGCCCCCTTAGCCTTCAACTCCCAGGAGAGCAAGCAGACCTTTAAACGCTAAATGGACAGATCCTCTCTTTTGTTTAGAACAATGAAGGAAGTTGAAGAAAAAACAATCATAAGGTTTCTGAGATATTTGAAGTTGTTAGGAAAACATAAAAGAACATTGAAGACATGAAGTCCAAGTGTCTTAGCATTTTGTCCAAAGGATACTTCTAAAAACAAGAGGAAGATTATATGAAAGTACTAAGCGCTCTCACGAAGCATCTACTAGATGAAATCAGGATGACTAAAATGGCAAGAAAAGCGAGCAACTACTATGTCCACGTGTTACAAGTTCTGAGTTAACACTTTTCGTGGGGATCAGAGGTACCCATGATGGGAGCCCGTAGGTCAGAAAGATGCCGCAGCTTCTTCACTGTTAAGGGTCTCCAGTGGCCAATCTGTTAAAATCAAATCAAACCCGAAGTATGTAAATGAAGTGGCCCTCCGCCTAGTTAGGACACAATCAGGAAGTGACCTGTCCTGGTGCATAATTATTGCACAATTGGACACCGTCTGCCTTCCAAAGAGGCAAACAGCTTACCCTGGCCTTTGAGTTAGTTCCGCCATGAGGTAGGGAATGATGGAAAGAGGCTATTCTTTTCTTAAAAGAAGGACATGCTGTTAGCAGGAAAAATCAGACCATTTTAGTCATCTTCAAAGAATGAACCAAAGGGTCGACCAGCGACTTAGATGTTACTTTTTCTGTGAACCTTTTTATTACTGTCTACTACATTACTTTCATTGCTTTTATGATTCTCTTCTGCATCTCATAAATATTGCATTATTGCCCATTTTTCACTCTGCTCCAGTTTATTTGTTTGCACGTCTGTCTCTGTTACTGGGTTGTAAGCCATTTAAGGACAGAGGCGTTTGGTCCCATCTTTGCTCCCCATGTCTGCTCAGGCTTGACCCTGTAGCTGCCTACTCATACTAAACCTCACTAAAAAAGGACTCCCTGTGTCCTCCCAAGGAATGGTACTGGCACATGAATCCTCTAAGCTACAGGACAGAATATGCATGTATTTTATTGACTGGAACTCTGATACCTAAGTAGAAGCAATGTGCAACACAAAGCCAAGTTTCCTGACAGGACTTTAAATCAAATGCTCTTTGTTTATGAGAACCTATCCCAATCTCTTGCTGCCTTTGTCTGCTAACTCATGGTGATTGTTTAATGCTCTCCAGCTGTTTTCACTTTTAAGATTTTAAGTTTTTCTTTCACTGACCAAAAGACATTGAACAGCTTATAAAGAAATCGTTTTTTTGAATGGAATTACTTCCCAATTTTGCACCCCTGCCACCATCCATCCCAAGCACAAGCTAGCCTCCCCCACACAATACATCAGTTACCTATCTATGAATGGCATCACCTTAGATGCAGTGTAACCCAGAATTCCTCACTTATGCACCAGCTCAGCACATCCATCCATCCCAAGGCTTGTTGGCCATGTTGTTTCTACTCTGCTTTCCTTCATACATGCTTCACATCATTGGGCAATCCATGAACTTGAATTTTCTATGAAAATACCACTGAAAAAGCACAGCCCATCAATCTTTACATAGGAAAGCTAGCAAAGGAAATGGTGGCCTGAGGATGACTTTATTCAAGCCCCAATGGGCCAATAGGAAAGCATTCCTTTTGGATGACAGAATGTCTAACGACCTGATAAAACCATGTTCTCTTTGCATATTCTTTGCCTGTGTTGTTTAACCAGGGTCAGTGCCTGAAGACAGTAGCAGAGGGCTAGAAGTCATGCGTCCAGCATTCTAGACGCAGCTTGGATCTAGCTCTATGACCTTGGTCAAGTCATCTACTTCCTTTAGCTGTCATTGCTGATTTCACCAGACAAGCCCTTGGGCTAAGCAAAATAAAAATACTGAACCTGTGATGAAAGTGCTTTCATCAAGAACTGTGAAGGGCCTAAGATTTATCCTACTTGAAATTGTACGAGTTAGCCTGCCACAATTTCATGGATGCTGACAAAAAGGTGGAATTCCTGGTCAGAGACCAAGGACTTTTATCCTGACGTAGCAAGCGGCATGAGCAGCAGTATATTTGCAACAGTTCTTCTTGTGCCCAGGTTGCATGTGTATGACAGTGGGCCCAAAGGGAAGCTTACCCATAGTTCATTGCATTTCAGGGCAGGACCCCTGATTTTAGGGAACTCATCTTTTTTATAATGGGCAATGAGCATGCCCGCCTTTGCCCCAGAGGGAGACACTATTTACCAATGCTGTTTGCTATACAAATATCCTTGAAAAGATAGCACAGAACAAGAAGCAATCCATGCTTTACTCACAAGACATGCAGAAATGTGAGACCCACACAGATTTGTCTCCCCAAATTTGGCAACCTTTATACAAAAGAAGTATGTCCTACTTATCTATCACTTTACTGACAAAACTATTTCTAGAAGATGTACTTAATTATGATTTTTCTTTAGATTCAGATATAATGCAAATGATATGATCATTTTTCTATAAGCATCTCACTTTATAAGAGTCTCATTTTCTCAAGCATGGAGTTTTGGTATGATATCTATTTAATGGGATTTTATATTGAGTTATTTTATCTGCCATTATCAGGTTCTAATATGGACCAGATACTGTGCTAGGTCTGTGTTTGACATATTTTTTTAAGTATTCTTTAATTTTTAAATCTGTTTTTATTGATTTCAGAGTGAGGAAAGGAGAGGGAGAGAGAATCAGAAACATCAATGAGGAGAGTCATTGATCGGCTGCCTCTTGCCTGCCCCCTACTGGGGACTGAGCCTGAAACCTGGGCATGTGCCCTGATGGAGAATTGAATCATGACCTCCTGGTTCATGGGTCAATGCTCAACCATTGAGAGAGCTACACTGGCCGGGCTGTTTGACATATTTTGTCTTTAAAAAGTACTGCAAGGTTTTTACAGATGTTGGAAACTGAAGCTAGATAAATTATCAAGGTCTCAGTGCTTCTGCTTTCATGCCTTCCCACTAACCAGTGCGATTGGCTAGTAGCCAACAAATGCCATGTGGAAGTGGCCTGGTGCCTGAGTCATAGTCATTGATCCTTAAAGTTCACTAAGTGCTGCCTAAACGTCAGTCATTCCCATGGTCTAAGCCAGCGAGTGCGTCAGTATTTAGTGTGTCTAAGAAATATCTGGGGAAGATGTGAAGACGCAGATCCTTGGACCTCAGCCCAAGAGACTCGGACTCAACTGATCTTTCTTGTGGCCCAATAATCTCTATTTTATTTTTATTTTTATTTTATATTTATTGATTTGAGAGTGAGAGTGAGAGAGAGAGAGAGAGATTTGTTGTTCCACTTATTTATGCATTCACTGGTTGATTCTTATATGTGCCCTGACAGGATCAAACCTGCAGCCTTGGCATACAGGGACAATGCTCTAGCCAACTGAGCTGTCTGGCCAGGGCTCCAATAATCTTTATGTTAAACAAACTCTTCAAATTATTTTAATACAAGTGCTCCTTGAACATTAGCTGAAAAACACTGGGACCCCAAGCTCTAAAGAGAATGACATAAGACAATGTTGCCACTCTGGGACAGATTACAGTTTTACAAGTGTGAGAGTGCTGGTTAATTTAAAATGCTATTAAAAAGCTAATCAGGAGGGAAAGTGCTTAAATAAATAAGTGAATAAATTTACACATTATTATCAACCAGATGTGGGATTTGGCTATGCAAAATATAGGAAAAGATAATATCCAAAATTTGTAAATATGGAAGGGATTAGATTGGTTAGTTTATGACCTAAATTAGGGATTCTAGATCCTGGTCTATTCATAAGGAAGATTGATTTCTTATTTCCCAAAGGTTTTATGAGAAATAGTGATGACTGCCAAGCAGAGAAATGCTGTGAGACTTGCAGCCTCTCTGAGCCTCAGCAAAATGGAAATAATAAAGTTGGCTTCTTGGGGTTTTTATTTATTGACCTTTTTTTTTTAAGAGAGAGGAAAAGAGATTTGTGGCTCCGCTTACTTACCCACTCACTGGCTGATTCTCATATGTGCCCTGACAGGAGCTCGAACCCACAACCTTGGCATATCACGGTGACGCTCTAACCACGCTACCCAGCCAGTTCTATGTTTTTAAATAAAGATTAAAATTATTTTCCAAGGGCCTATGTCTAGCACATTGCAGGCACTCATTAAGCAGCAGAGCTATCGTGTGCTTTTCTTGTGTTTCCCGCCAGCACCGGAGGAGCGTGAGGAGGCTGCCAGCTGGCCTGCGCCAGGCTTGGCACAGGCCGGGGAGGGTCTCGCGCTGCCCGCAAAGCCTGGTTCGGATCTGATGCGGGTGGGAGGCTGAGGGTCCTGCAGGGAGCAGCGCATATTCCAAAGAAGAGTTTCCGCCAGAAGGGGGCACTCTGCTTATTGGAGATACAGTGTCATCGGGTACTAAGGTTTTGTGTATTGTTCAGGTTTGTCTCTAACAGAGCTGAATACAATTCACTGCTATTTTATGTAATGATTTCATGTGTTTTGTAAGTATAATAGGAGATCTGATTCTAGAGAAATGAGACAAGTATTTTATTTTAAAAGAAGGGCATAGATATGAAATAAGACGAAGTAAAGGTTGTGGTATATTTCAGGTTGATGTTTAAATGCTGTTTGTCGTTCCCTGTGTGAAAGCAGCCATGTGTAATCCATTCGCTTTTTCATTTTTGTTGTTCAAACGCTGTCCTTGGCAGAGGGAGCCAAACAATGCCTTCCATGCCCTCTACTGGATATTTGAAGTTAAACATCAATAACACGGCAAAGTAACCAAAATAATAATACTCAGGATCTTCAAAACCTGTTTTTAAAATAGCTTTTTAAAATTAAAATCTAGCTACATCGATTCATTGGGATCAGAATTCTTTTTTTCTGTGCCTAAAATGCAAATTTCAGAGTCAGCTCTTCCTATTTTGTAGAAGTTACTGGTTGAGGGGGGAGGGAGGGAGTAGATGTGGCATGTATCACTGCCCCCTTTGGGGCGTCTCTGAAGAGTGGCTGCGCTGCCGTGATACTTAAGAAGCCTCTACTTTATTCCTGTCCTGGTTCAACAGTAATATGTGCTGGCAGGTGACACTTGTATCGGAGGGTGGAGTGGTAGAACCAGCCCATTAATGAAGAATTCTCTATAGTAGCTGTTCCGTCTCACACACAGATTTTATCAGGAAAACAAGAGTACTTTGCTTGATCACCTAGTTGCCTATGGCCATCCCTACAGAATACCTTGGGTGTCTGGCATGATGTCCCCCAACCCCAAATCATCTCATCTACCTTTTCTCAGGGCTGATTTTTACTCAGCAGGACCACGCCAGTTATTAAATATTGAATACTTCGAGAGCGATTGGTACACCAGCCACGGACTGCCTTTGGCTACCACGTGCCACTCAACAAACCTTGAGCTCTGGGCCCTACCCAGGGACTCCTTGGACTTCCCCACAATCAAGTAATTGAAAGGCCTGGTCTACTCACACTAAGAAATTGCCTGGCCCAGTCTACCCAGTGCCCTTAGATCCACTTCAGGACCTGTGCAGGCCCACATGAGTGTAGTCCTGTCTGAGTTAACCATGACCTTCACGCATCACTCTCATAGCTACGATTCAGCAGGGCTAACGTAGAAACCAGGGCTTCCAGCTCTCAGCCTATGATCTTCTCTCTATGTGGCAATAATAGATAAGATTTATGGAGCACTTATGCACCAGACAAATAGGCATTATTTTGTTCACTCTTTACATCAGTCTTACTTTATAGATAAGTAACCCAGAAACATCTAGTAACTTCCACCAGATCCCACAGCCAGTCCATAGGAGAGCAAGAATTTGAAGTAGATCTGAGCAATACCCAAGTGGGATGTTTAGTAAGATGTTCCCAGTGCTGCAAACCCAAGGGTAGTGCAGAGACTATGCAGCAGGTTGTGAAGGCGCCTCCACAGAGCAGTTTCCAGAAGTGGTTCCCACAGAGGCAGGATCATCAGGCCGGGTACAGAGCCACCCAGCGGGGACTTCACACCAGTGGCAGACAGTCTCCCACCTTTGTTATCATATAGTCTCAGTCACTCTGAGTCATCCCTTCCTTGCCTTCAAGGAGGGCAAGGGAATGAAACTTTGGCTTACCTGTGCTGAGACTCCCATAGAAACCAAGCGGGAGGAGGCCCAGACTCCTCCCCCAGTGTGGATTTTATCGTTGAGTGTTCAAGGAACTTTAAAAGAAAGTGCAATCATGACTCCCATATGAGTATAAAACAAACATGTGTCAGAGCTTTCATTTAACTCATTAATTAAATGAGGAAACTGGTAAAACGAGGGCCTCAAATAACTCAACAGGAAATTCCATTAAATAGATAAGAGCACCGCCGCCTGTTGATTGAGAGAGTAAGGCTCCATTAACAACCGGTTCAAAGGAGAAGCCAAGAAGCCAGGCAGTTATAAGTCAGGAATAGAAAGGAGTTTGCAAGTGGAAACATAACTGATACTTTTTTGGAGAAGAGGGGAGAGAAAGTCAACTAACCCTTCACCAGACAGAGTTTGTACGTCTATTGACGTGTTTGCATTGCTCGCAATTTTTTACAAGTTAGCTTTGAGCTTGCTAGAATTATAAAGCAGCCTAGCCAAAGTCAAAGATGCATGTTACTATATGCAGATAATCCCCAGTGGCTACAGCATTCCCTTGAAAAGATATTAATCTTGTTGCTTATGCCAAGGTCTTCAGTGTTTCCTTACCTAGGTCAAGCGGAAGAGCAATGAATAGGACTGATCCATGAGCACTTTCCTTGCCCTCTGAGCAGTTGCCATTGGGTTTGGATTGGGGAATTGGTAAAAAAAAAAAAAAGATTAGGAAAATTATCTACTTACTCTTCAGTGCCAATCCCAGCAGAGTATTTCAGGATAAATTATAGAAACAAAGATATTTTCACTTTCACTCATTCATGCAACCAGTTCTTATTGACACCTACTGTATGCCTAGCTCTAGGAAAACCATGAATTTACATGATTTTCAGGGAACTACCCCAGTAACTGTAGCTAAAAAACATTTAACCCCAAACAAGCTGAGCTACAAAGTTTCAAAACACAGTATGAAAAATTCCATTCAGCTGTTTGTTTACCTCTTAGGCTATCTGTCTGACCAGCTTGCTCATCCATATTTTTCATGATCGATGCAACCCATCTGCGAATTTTTCACCATAATCTTCTTTCACTCACTCCCATCATCCCCAACACTAATGCCAGAACGTTCTTGGTCATGTTAAAGGTCTATTAGAATACCCCAGCAAAATAGTACGTCTTAAAGCTGACGTCACAGTCGGCCTGGGGTAAGATTTTCTATCTTACATTAAAATCACATCCCTCTCCAACACAGGTATGTCAAAAGAGCCTTGTTTTCAGGCCTTTGGTCTTCAGCCATGTTGCCTAAAATATTATTTGGACTTGATTTAAACTTTGCAAACTTCAAAGCAAATTAGATCTGTACCTACTAAAACAAAAACTGTGAACGGGCGGGAAAGCCACGAGTGAGCTGAAAGAATGACATGTATCTACCAGTAGGTGGCAGTGTTGCTTCTCCAAACATCTCACAGATCAGAAAGGACCTTAAATCTAAGGGTGGAAACTACAGGAGGCTATTTCTTAACTCATTCTACACTTAATTCATAAGTATTCTTTACAGAAAAGAATGTGACTTAGCTCTATCCCAAATTTCACCATAATGATAACACTCAAAATGTACACAGAGGCAAAATGTAATATGAAGAATATTTTTTTTAATTCAGTATGAGTCCATAGACATGGATTGAACCCTCACTGTGTGGAAGGTTCCTCCTGGAAGTTCTACGTGGAAGATAGAAAAGTAAAAGACCTCAACCCTTAAGAAATTTGGAAGATACATGGAAGGAAGAACTATATTCATAAAATCATCAAAACTTATCTTTTTTTTAAAAATTAAATATTTCTGGCCCCAATCTAACTAAGGTGCTCCTAGGTCTTTCCTGCTCAGAGACGCTCAGCCTGTTGCTTCCTGTCCAGCCCTAGGATTTTCCTTCATCCTATCATGGCCATGCTTTCTTTACCCCTTTTCTCTTGTTTGACTTAAAATATCTCAGCCCTTTACATTTGTGGTACTGGAGGCAAAGAAAATAAGTCTTGAAGTAGCCGCTTCCCAGTGGAAATAAAGGGGGCGTTTCGCAGCCTTCCTTCCCAGACAGCCAAATGGCCCCCGACTCTAAGATGATGCCCAACTTCTCAAGGTCAGTGTGGTATTTCCCACAGAGACCTCAGCAGCCTACTCACACTGAACAGAAGTTCAGCAGCCAAGGATTTTGAAAGCAAAAAAAAAAAAAGGCTTATCTTGCTCATATTCTCAACTTTCACGATTTAACAAACTACATTTCAAGATATTTACTAACATGTTATGACAAAGAATAGCAATTGACCAGAAGCCCCTCTGTTTGCCAAACAATAACAACAACAATAATAGCAATGAATAGCCTGTTTTCTGGTCTTTTTCTCTATCAGGCTCAAGCGCTTCCTTGGTCTCTGTGAAATGGAAGTCACTGTGTGGACACTGAGTCTGTTACCAGGCTGGGACCCAGAAAGCTCATCAATTAGCCCCAGTGTCGCCACACAGCTTTGCATAACTGTAGGATGTACCTAGCTGGGTAGAAGGAGTGATTATTTGTGTGTTAATTTATTTTATTTACAAGCAAAAGAAATACTACAGTCAACCTTCCTCCGGCCACTGATCCAGACCTGCTGCTCCCTTCTCTTCACCACCTCCCAGGTCTGAGCCGTTTTGCTGGTTAAAGCTCGTGGCTGAGAGCGAGGCTGCCAGTGCAACCGAGGGAGATGCCAGGTCAGCAACCCAGCCACTGCAGCCACGTGCGCCCGCTCCAAAAACGCCTATTTTTCATCTTCAGTGGGCTTCAGAGTTAAATAGCCAAGACAGGCAACGCGAAGAAAAATATGACCACAGCCCAGCAGCAACTCCGCTAGGGCTAAAATGAAGTCTTCGTCCTAACCATGCATTTTTAATGTGAACGTTTATGAAAGCTGCCTCTTAATGTTTAGACAGTATGTGTCTTCATTGGTTATTTATGATGCTTTGAGCTGGAAACACGAGCTAAATAAGAAAGCCAGAGAATGGGGTTTACTTAACAGCCAATGACCTTGTCCTAACGTAAATAAAAAGAGGAAAGCCCATCAGCTCCTCAAGCTGCATCGTGATAAATAAACTGGAAAAAGACACCGGGATTCAGCACATCTTTTGTCCCTTCCATCCTGAAATTCCCTGATGACATGATGTCTGATTGGTTTGTTTTCTCTACAAGAGATTCTCTGCCACGCTGTTTAGTATTTGTGCCATTTTATTATTTGGAATGTAACTATAGAAAAAAAAATTTTCAATAAAATTGAAGAGCTAATAATTAAGTGCCTTCACCCAAGTGAAAGTAGCTTGGGGGAAAGGAAGGAGGTGCTGGAGATTCACACAAAACTAGGTCTGAGAGTAGGACAAAGAAGGGCTAGAGACCCCAGGAGTGAAGGTGGCCCTCCAGTCTGTTCGATTTTTTCATGCCAGATCCCTCCTGGAATGCAGTTTTTATTTTGGACCTCGGGTGCAAGATTCCCTAGGAGAGTCTTAAAGGTACGCAGTGGGGCTCCCCTGGGATCGAGCATCTTCAAACAGATTTGCTCCTGAAAAAACGGATTACTGAGCCCATGTGCTTCGGCTTCAGGCTGGACCATTGTTTACTTGCTTGTACATCCATCAAATTAAGATACGTGTCCTAAACAGCCATCTAGACAATTCTACTATATTCAGAGCAGCAGACTGTGCTTGCCTCTGTGTCCTCACTTTGCACTCCGAAGTGTCCCCAGAAATACTGTAAACAGATTTAGAATGCCCTGGGCCCAAGGCCCGGAGTAAAGGGGAGATCTGGGATGCACCGAGGGGACTTGTGAGGCAGCTTGTTTCTGTGTCAGGCAGAGACCCTGTGAGCCACTCACAACCATTCCTGTATCTAAAGGAGCCTTTCCAAGTTCTGCTTTTACAAAGCCAAGAGGCTTTGCCCCCCATGGCAAAGCAGATACAGCAAACATGATACAGAAACTACCTTAAGTGCTCTCAGCAGCCAGTTACCCTCCAGGAGTGATGGCTTTCCTCCCGGGACTGTGTCACAACTCCAAACCTTCGCAGCTGATTTGCCGATAAAGGTGAACTTCACCCAGCTCTGACCTGACAGGCTGTGGGCCATGCTGACTGATCTCTACCTTAAGCTCATTCTTAAAATAATACCTTCTCACCTGGGCACCCTGTGAGGGGATGCACAGAGCAGGAATAAGAGGGGGTGACGCAGTTGATGACCTGCAGGAGCTATGGTGCCTTCCCAAACAGCTCCAAATCCGAGGATTAGCTCAGCTGGCCAACGGGCAGGTAACTGCCAAGATGGAAGCATTTGGATCACTTCAGGTCTCCGTGATGTGTAGACAGAGGGTAAGGACTCTTCGGTCACAGTCCAATCCATTTGGGAAGCATTCTGCAGTTGTGCACAGACTCAGTGCCAACCACCTGTGGGCCAACTTGTGACACCAGTAGTGTTTTGTAAAATAAACTCACAGTTATTTCTTTTTCTTCTATTACAGTTGACATTCGATATTATATTAGTTTCAGGTGTGCAGCATTACCGTTAGACATTTCTATAACTTGTGAAGAGTTCCCCCGATAAGTCTAGTACCCACCCTGGCATCATACAGAGTGATTACACTATTATTAACTATATTCCCTACGCTGTACTGTACATCCCTAAAAGTCACAGTTAGTTCTTATTCTGAGCTGCATTACATGAGTGTGTTCACATCATGAAAAATTATCAAGGGATCCACTTAAAATTGTGTATATTTTCATATACTTCGATAAAAAGTTTACTTTAAAAAAAGGCAGAGGATTGGTCTAGATATGGGGTCAGCAAATGATGGTTAGTGGGCCAAATCCTGCCACCTACTGGATTTTATGACCTGTGAGCTATGAATGGTTTGTATATTTTAAATGGTAAAAAAAGAGAGAGAGAGAGAGAAAAGAAGGAAAGAGGAAGGAAGGAAGGAAGGAAGGAAGGAAGGAAGGAAGGAAGGAAGGAAGGAAGGAAGGAAGGAAGGAAGGAAGGAAGGAAGGAAACAGGAGGAAAGTCGTATTTTGTGCATGTGAAAATTATATGCACTTCAAATTTCGGTGTCCATGAAGGTTTTGCTGACACACCATCTGCACTCCTTTACACAGTACCTATGGCTGTTTTGTGCTGCGACAATGTTGAGTAGCTGAGAAAGAGACAAAATGACCTGCGAAGCCTAAAATACTTATATTTACAGTTGACCCTTGAACAACACGGGTTTGAACTGCACGGATCCACGTATATGTGAGGCTTTTTTTCCAATAAATACTGTGAATGTATTTTCCTTACGATTTTCTTTTAAAATTTTCTCTTTATTTTTCAATTACAACTGACATATATTGGTTTCAGGTGTATGACACAGCGATTAGACATCTATATACCTTGCAAAATGATCACCCCAATAAATCTAGTACCCATCTGGCACCATACCCAGCTATTACAATGATTTTCTTAGAAATGTTTTTCCTCTAGCTTACTTTATTTTAAGAATACCATTTATAATACATATAACATGCAAACTATGTGTTCATTGACTTTATACTATCAGTAAGGCTTCTAATCAACAGTAGGCTACTAGTAGTTAAGGTTTGGGGAAGTCAAAAGTTATACATCGAATTTCAACTTCTCAGGGTGGGGAGGGGGCCTGCCAGCACCCCTAATATGTGATTTGTTTGAAGGTCAACTGTATATTATATTATATTATTATATTATATTATATTATATTATATTATATTATATTATATTATATTATATTATATTATATTATATTATATTATATTATATTATATTATATTATATTATATTATATTATATTATATTATATTATATATAAATATCATATTTATATCGTTTTTTACAGAAACTGTTTGCTGACCCTTGTTCTGGATTTAAGAAGACAAAGGCCATAGGACAACCAACTACAACACATGATCCTTGGTAGGACCTAGATCAGAATAAGAGGACATTTTGGAAACCACTTTGGAAATGTAAGTACATTCTGTGTAATCAGATAGCATTTTTAGAGCCATGTTAAATTTCCTGGCGTGATAATAGCGTTGCGGTTACGTGGGAGAAGTCCTTGCTCTTAGGAGGTGTGTCCTGCTGCAACTTACTTGCAAATGGCTGGGGCGAGATGTACACAAAAAGCACACAAACCTATCACGGACGCGACAGAATGTTAACAATTCATGAATTTAGGCGGAGGCGCTAACAGTGTTTATCCTACTATTCTTTGAACATTTCTGTAGATTTGAAAGCTTGCAAAATAAAAAAGTTGGGGAAAATAAAAAATACAAGCCTGAAACAATAATAGTTTAAAAAGAAGTCACAAGCAGGAATATACATGATCGATCGGTAGCACATGCTGAGGGTTAATCAGTTAATACAGTGGTTTGAGGTTTGCACATAAACCTCTTTAGCAGTTATACTTTGGGGGTTGTCATCTGCCAGCCCACAGCTCTCATCCTTGTGGCTTTTCTGAATTCTCCTTTCTGTTTTTCCTGAGCCAATTCCAGACTGCGAGGGGTTTACCAAAGATTTACTTGTTATTTGATCTCCACATTCGAAGCAAAAATGATAGTCGGTGTTTATCCTGTCCTTGGAGAAACTAAGAAATGACCTCCCACGTAAACGTACTTTTTAGTTTTTCCTAGTGGGACCCAGCAATCTATCGTTAACTGTCGCTGTGCCTTTTAAGAATTATTGAACTCCTTGAAGATTTATTATTTCTTTAATCAGAGCAAGCTCTTAACACACCAGTAATGATCAGTAATGTACCAGTAATTATACACCATTTTCAACCTCTATTTTCGGCGTGTGTGTTTTATGGAGGTTTCTTTTCTAAATTATGCCTCTGTCTGTGGGCAGCAATTTTGAGGTTTAGGAACCAGCTGAGGTATCGATTATCTTGAAAGGTTGCATATGGATTTGCAAGGGCTCGATAATCCTGTGCAGAAGCGCTCGCAGGCCGGGGCCTCGACACGTTTGTGGCTCTGGAATGTAGTAAATGTCGTTGTCACTCTTCAGGGCCAGTCCCTCGGCTCCCGTGTCAGGTTGACTTATTGTAATATAAAATCCACTTTATCACAATTCGTTTTCGTCTCAGACTGTCAAGGGGAGACTGTGCAGGTTGTGGCTTCTCAAGGAAACGAAAACAGCATTTGTTTTATTAATAGAGTCAATGGCCTTTTCAGAGCAGAAATGTAGATCAGAAACAAATTATTCTTTCCCTACTGGCTGAGATTGAAAACAACTCCCAACTGTCACAGAAAGGAACTAGGCTTAATGTAAAAATGCATGAACCAGTTTCTAAAAATAAAATTGGAAGCACTTTTCGTTGCTGCAACCTTCATTCCAGGAAAGTGAGTTATATGAGTGTCTTATATTGTTTTATGGGACTTGGAGATTAAAATGATTTTTGGTAGACATCGTGTCGGCTTCCTATTTGAATCAGTCCAGAATGACGCCGAATAGAATTTTAGGGGGAAAAAGTGAATGACCGTTACTGGCAGTGAAACAACCAGCCATTGCCAATACCTTTTTAAGCGCATGTACACACGTTACACTCCCTTCTAATTTTTTTATTGGTCATGTTCTACACCAGTGGCCCCTCTCAAAGCTGATTTCTGATGACTCAAACATGATCCACTCCACAGTCTGAAGGAAGGGGATAGCAGTTAGCTCTTTGCGACCCCATATCTTTGACTCCCATTCCAGACCAGCAACAGGTAGCATTATCCTCCACCTCCAAGAAGATGAAGCTCCATTGAAAATGAACATTTGGTGAGCCCTGCAAAAGGCTCAACTTTTGCAAAGCAAAGCACAAAAGTTAAAAAAAATCAAACATATGTCATGAGAATAACACATTTTTCTCTCTCCTTCTTGGGAATTTCTTTATATTCTACAGTCATTCTATCATTTATGCTGAACCTCAAGATTGAGGCTTCTTGCCCTGGGCTGGTGATTCAATATCTCCTCGGGTAAGGATTTTTTTAAAAATTTAAGAAAAAGACTTGCCAAAGAGAAGAGAGGACACCAATTACCCCAGAAAGAACAAAAGGAGTAAATAGCAGTCCTGGAAGCCTGTATTGATTTCCAAAATAGGTTCTTCCACCTACAGCAGAGGCAGGGTCAGAGGGGAAAGGCTTCCTGAGCTCCAAGAGGGAAAGAACATGAAGTGCTCAGGACATAGTGCTTCTGTGATCAAGTCCCGTGTCTGATTGTGAAAGTAATTTTTCTGAAACACATAGAAAAGATAAGAACAATTGGAGGGAGCTGAAGAGACGTGGGGGAGTGAAAAGACAGAAAGGGAGTTAATGACCCGGGTCTTTGTAAATGGGCTCCTGGGCCCAAACCCTGGGAGGGAAGGGGTGATGGGACCCCGCCCCCAGAAAGATGTGGGAAGACAAGTTGGGGAGAGGGGGGGACTTGTGCCCTGGGTCCTGTCTGGCATGCTAGGAGGAAATGACCTTCCGGGGAACCCCGTGCCAACAGGGAGTAGCATGGGAAGGACAGGGCCAGTGCGGGAGAGGAAGGATGTGAGGCTGGCCCACGTGACCCAGGTGCCACCTGGAGTCTCCTTCTGGACCTGCAGTACCTGAAGGAGGCCAGGGGGTGATCAGGGACTTGAGTGGGCACAGAGAGAACTAAAGTGCCGACTGTGGAAGAGGGAGAGGGGCCCCCGAGGGAGAGGCTGCGGGGTGCAGAGCCGGAGAGGAGTGGAAAGTGTTTCTCAGTGCGGACTAGGCACCAATCCCCCAGGGCTTCTGCCCGGTCCTGGGGGATGAACAGGAGAAGGGAGAAGAGGTGGGACAGGAGATGACCATTACCTCCAAAGAGATGGGACTTCAGCTAAATGTTCCTAAACAGGGACAATTTGGCCCCTCCAGGGACATTTGAAAATGTCTGTGACATTTTTTGGTTGCTACGTGGGCGGAGGGGAGGTGGCTACTGGCATCTAGTTGGCAGGGGCCAGGGATGCTGCTAAGTAAGCATCCTGCAATGCACAGGATAGTCCCCAGCAAAGAACTGCCCACCCAAACTGTGAATAGCATTGAGGGTGAGAAACCGGAGTGAAACTGACTTACCACCATTAACAGAAATGAAAACATGAGAAATGTTCCCCCAAAATGTTATGTTTTTGCACAATTGAGTTTCTAAGCACACACAGGTGCAGACACACACATACAAACAATACAAGGATGGATATTGGAAGAAAATGCTGAATGGAACATAAAATGTTAGGGCATAGGCCTGAGAAACTTTAACATTTAAAGGTTAGGTAGGAAAAACCAGTAAAGGAGACTTGGGGGAGGGACAGTGAGGTAGAAAAACAAAAACAAAAACAAAATAAGGGAGTGTGTACTGTCACAAAGGAAAAGAGTAGCTCGAGAAGGACAGAGCAGTCAGCTGTGTAAAACACTCTAAGAGGTGGCAGTGACTAGTAAAAAGTGTGTCCGCTGACGCCAGCCTCCTGCCTGTGAGGTGGGAAGCGATGAGATGCAGGGCACGTGTGCAAGGATTGGCTTTCGGCAGAGAGGAGGGTGCTCCCCCATCGCAGCAGCAGAGGCAAAATTGTCTGCTAAACTCCCCACATCAGAGGCAGAATTGTCCGCTGAAACTGAGATGGAAAGAAGAGAAGCCAAAGAATGTGGAAGCTTTCAAACGGTAATTATGAAGAGCAGGCCGGTCAGTCAGTCACAGAAACTCGGTGAGAGGCATGGGCAGGGCTGAGGCCCGGGTGAGGCTGGTGGTCATGACATCGTGGTGGCAATGATCAGTGTGTGCTGTGATGTTTCCCCAGCACTTCTCGACTGCCTGCTGCAATCACAGAGAAGATGCATAGCTCGATTAGGCAGCCTGGGGTTTGTAGGAAGGGGTGGTTCTCAGCCAGGGTTCGTGTCAGAAGCACGCTGGAACTTTTGGGAAGCACTCACATACAGGCATAGATTATATCCCAGGGTTCTGGCTCCAAAAACCTGATGGTTGGTCCGTGCATCCCTTCTGTTTGGAGGAAATTCCTCAGTGACATGCACCCCCCCCCCCCCAGTTAGCAACCACTCATGCATTTGGGTGCCACCAAAGACAGACCGGCAAAGGAGTTCACAAGGAAGGGATTAGAAGGATGGGCAGTAAAATCTAAACCATATTAGGGAAATAAATAAAGTCCCAGTATCTCACAAGTAGGAATTTACAGAGATCAGTAGATAGGAAGTCCCAATAAAGTCAAATAACATGTTCTGTGCTGATAGCAGGTTTTGAATTAAGCAAATTTAGGGTACATTTTCACCATAAATTTTTATAGAGGAGAAAACAATAACCTGTCATCACCCATAAAGCTGAGTTTTCTTGTAAACTGTGGCCCAGAAATGCTTGTCATTTCTCTGATACTAATTATAATCCCACAGGGATTATAAGCATTTTCTCATCATTGACAGATGTCTTCCCACAGCGGATGAAGGACAGAGAGACAAACACGCTCTGAGCACTGCCAGAGGAAACCGTGATGAGAAGGGCTGTCCCCACGCCGACAGCTGAGCTCCCATCCTTTCCCCATGAGCCCCCGCTTCTTGTCATTCAAACGTTAGGACAGTAACACTGAATCTGAGGCGGAAATTGTGGCTTTCTTATACAATTCAGACTTTGCCATTTTTCTGTACATTTACTCTTAGAACTCTCCTTAGGGTAAATGAAGCAATTGCTAAAAAGAGAACATTGTTTTAGGATGAAGCCAGAAGGAAGACTTCGAATAATGAGGGCTTTAGGAAATAAATTTAGGAGAATTTTTAACTCTGGTGAATAAATTATTGAACAGATCATTCCTTTAAGACCAGTGAGTATTTAAATTCCTCTCTGAAGTTGTCTTCTACTCATTTTAAAGATGCCGGCTGATAGTCTCATCCCCCAGCAACCCTTCTGCACGACTCCATCAACCAGGGCGAGTGCAAGGAGACCCTCCTCGCAGCTTTCTCTCAAGGACAAGTTGTTCTGCTCTCATTTGGTAGCTCCCCAAGTTTTTGCTTTCAGTTTTTCCAGGATTGGGTCCAAGCTCTTGGAGTGGCAGAGGAGGTTCTTCAGGGCCCAGCCGCCAGCTCCTTCTCCAGCCCTATCTCCCATCCCTTTCCTCCCTCTCTCTCCGAAGCCTGCGCTTTAGTCACACCGAGCGACGGCGTTTCTTGGTGATAATACGCTCTCACGACTGTGTCTTGACAGTCTAGGAACACATTCCCCCAAGTCTTCAGGATGGGAGACAGATGCAGATTCTGTTCTCAGCTACTCCATCATCTAGGTGGCCTCAGTCGCTCCCTCTACAAAATCAGGGGCTTGGAGACTTAGCAGTTGTCAAGTGTGGTCCCTGGGTCAAACCTGACCCCGTATATATATTTACTGTGATAGGCATAGTGTTGTGTGTGTGTGTGTAGGTGTTCCACTCTCCCATCCAGCCTAGTCCCCACCACTCTCTCTCACCTATACCCAGCAACATACACATTTACGTCAGTACCTGGCCCCTGAAAGCACATGAATTGGCACCAAAAGTCCAGATGATCTCTAAGGTTTCTTCTAGGTCTAACAACATGTGAAATGAATTAACTCCAAAACTCAGGCTCAAGCAGAAGGTAAATGTGCAGGAAAAGCACACAAGACCTCAGCCTCAGGTACCAGAGACCCTATCAAATAGTCCTGGACTGACACCAAGACCTTTACAAAACAGTCAGATTCCCTTGACTGGTCCCATATGGCGAACGCATTCGCTCTCTTACCATGTGGCTTAGCAGGTATTATCGCCATCGCTCCCAGCGTGGTCTGTTTTCCACACAAAACCAAACTGATTTCTCCACAGAACACCTGTTCCTTTTGAAGCTGTAACCCAATGATCAATAACCTTTATTTCCTTCCTGAATAATAATTTATATGAGAGAAAATGAAGGTCCTAATCTTTCTCATTCTAGCACTGGCCAGCACCTGCAAGGTTCAGCTGCAGCGGAGGAAATCTGGGGCCCATTTCTCCCCAGCCCTTGGCTCTGACAGGATCATGAACCACTGGAATTCCAGGCCGCTCCGGGGAAGCTTGTTGTTCAGATTCTGTGATATATGCTCACCTACTCCCAACATCCATTTCCTTTGACGTAAAGAGTATGGCCTTTTCTTTGACCAAAGCCCAACTCATCTTAAACTAGTTTGAACTTTTTTTTTTTTTACACTAAACTCATGCTGTTCAGATGTGGTAAAAACAAATAAATCACCCAATTTGCCCCAAAGGGAAAAGTCTATGACAACTGCTGAAGGGCAGATGGTCTAAGACCCCCTTCTTCTCAGCCATTTTATGAATCTAATTTAAGTTCATTGAAAGATAATGCCAGAACTGTGGATGCCTCACAATAGCGTATGAATAAAAATTACTGGGGACAATGTAATTGGTGTGCATGAAGAACTCTCTCCTCAAAAATGAAAACAAGGAATCATTGAGGAAGTACATGTGGAGACACCAACTTCTGGGCATCAAAGAAAAGGCCAGAGCAATGCAGGGCTGGAATATGCAGAGTGGCACCCAGAGATTTGAGAATTATGTTCGGGTGATGATCTATAGCCCTAGAGAGTCCAGACCTGGGGTACTCGCGATGATTTATGACTGCAGAACTATGTACAAAAAAATATGTTTAGACGTGGAGGAAAGAAAGATAGCTAGTGTCTCAATAAGCGCTTGTAACCCTCTGAGAAATCGCTAAGCGCTTTTAAAGGTTATAACCAAATATGTGAACATTTCTAACCTTGATGAACCTTTTGGAAGTGAGTACACATTGTGACTGAAAAGACGGGGGTGGGGGGGGGGGGTCATGCAACCAGAATCATAGCAGCCTTCCTCTGATTTCATTCATTCGGAAATTACCTTTTACTTCTGGAACACCTGGCTAGGCGGTGTGTCAGCCAAAACCCCTACCAGTTGGCGAGCTGGTGTAAACACAGAACAGCATTCTAATAACTGCTTATCTGCACGGCTGACCGAAAGGGTTGTCTCTCCACTGCATTAAAAAGAGAGAAACATCAATGTGAAAGACAGAAGAAAAAAGCAACAAAGGGCAAAGAAGGAAGGAAGGAAAGAAAAGAGGGAGCGAGAAGGAGAATACAGGAATAGAGAGAGACATTTTCTGAAAAGATATTAGAAAGAATGGCCTTGGGATCTGCATCTCTGAAGGGTGGGGCAGAGGGGACAAGGTAAGGCATGCCCTCGGTGTCTCTGTGCCCCCCGGGGACAGGCGGGGCAGGGGGTCTGCAGGGCAGGGAGCCGGGCTGCACACTCCCGTCCTCCCAGGGATTCCAGCCACGTGCCAACTGCAGGATGGAGCCCATGCGTCCTCTGCACTTAGGTTCATCGGTGCAGGAAACCAGAGCCAAGACCCAGGCTGGTTAATCCACTCATTTACTTTCCATAAGTGTTTGCAACTATTTAACAGTCACCCCGCATATTTTGAAATAGTAAGTGTGTTGCTTTCTGGCCCTTGGTGCTTTCATTCCAGGTCAGGGACGTTCCAGCAGAAGCCTGTGGCGTCCGTGCTTTAGTTCTAGTCAGCAGGTCCCAGACGGCAGGGGAGGGGGGCATCTGCCTTGGTGCTCAGCAGGCCCAGGACGCCAGGACAGCGCCTTGAAGCACAGGCAGGGGAGGGTTCTCTCCCCGGTCCTATTGCCCTCCTCCCCGCAGAGATGCTAATCTCTGAACCTACTGACAGTAGTAACCGTGGTAACATTCGAGTTGCCGTCATACATCCCAAAGATGGAAGACTCACATTCAGTCCACACCCGCATGAGTGAGTGGGGGTCTCCCCACCCAGCCGGAGACCAGAGAGGCTGTGTCCTAGAAAATTGCTCACGTCCACTTCATTGCATAGATGGATCCGGACAAAAATGCCTCGTACCAGAGAGTATTTGGGATATAAAAATAAATATTAGTTGAACAACAACAAAAAAGAATGGCCTTGGGAAGGTAGGTATCAAAATCCTACAGATAGGCTAGGATGAGATAAACATGCAGCTCAAAGGGAGGAGGTGGTTTGCCCAAGATTATACAGATCAGGGACAGAGCAGGACTTGAACTCGGAATCTAGCACCCTTTCCCACAATCCCTGGCTGCCCACTGGACAAGGCTACTCAGTGGGTGTGGCTTCCAAAGATGGCCCCACAGTGCCCGCTCTGCAAGGCAAGGTATACGAGGTTTCCCCTTCCTGTTCCCTGCCCCCAAAAGAATGGCAGCATTGGTAAATTGATCAACGATATGTATTTGCAACCAAAGAGAATAAAAAAAGACGCTCATTTTTAAATAACAAGTCTGGGAAAAAGTCTACATAATTGGTAAACACTTGGCAAAATTAATTTTTCTTCTCTGTATAAATAGACAACATTAAGCATTTGTGGTGTGAATCCAAAGCAGATCAAATCTATGTGGCCAATGAACCTTGTCAGGATGCCTTTTTCTGCTGCACCTGACCTTTCCTGCATAATCAGCTCTTTGGGAAACTGAGGTACAAACTGGTATGTATGGCATATCAAGCCACACCTTGGCCTCCCACTTCATTTTTCCCTAACATGAAATGGGAGCTATCCTTTTGAACAGCTCTGAAAGTTCCCAGCCTTTTAGTTGCAATAAGTTATATATGATAGTGAAAGAGGAGCTTTTGATAATATCTTGGCTGATTTTATGGATGTTGCTTCACAAAAAAATACATAGAGAATTTAAGTCAATTTGGTTATGGGAGAAACTGTTTTGAAGTAACATGCAAAATATGTATTTAAGATATTTATGCTAAACACTTTAAGAAATATTTGCCTTAAAATGTGGGTGTATTTTTCCTTTATATGTATACAAGGCAATAGAGTATATTAACCCTTTAAGTTTTAATCATTCATTTTGTTCAAAATTTAGCTAAAGAAAGAATTCAGAATCTGATTTATTAGCTAAATACAAGTTTTTAAGCATTAAATACATGTCTTCTTAAAAATCAGAAAATAAATACAGCAGTAATTAAATAAAAGACTATATTACCCAAAAACTCTACTCATGAATAATCCTTGGGAAAAATGTTATACACGGTCATTAGGGTCACAAAGTAGAAGAGAAATGATGGTAAATTCAACATTTTATAGTTTGATCTTACTCATGTTAAGACAAGTGAATTCCCTAAGTCTGAGAATCTAATAATAACTGTATACCTGCCATTTACAAAGCACTTACCATAAACCAGACACTATACTAAGTACCTTGCATGCGTTACCTCATTTCATCCTCACAATAACTTCTGAAGTGGGTGCTATTTATATTCCGTGTTTAGAAATGCCTAAAGTTTAGAGGCATCGCCCAAGGTCACTGAGATTAATAAACAAAAATCTCTGAGTCAGACTATGCCGGGCTCCTGAATCTGGACTCGAACATGATGCAACATTAACTCGCTATTAAAGCAATCCATTGTTCATTCATTTAAACACTTGCATTGATCGGAGAACCAATGGAAGTTTTAAAGCATAATCAGGCCTGCTGTTTAGGATGTTCACTCTGGCAGTGGAGTGGGGATGGCCTATGTGGAGGAAGGACACAGTTGAGGATGCCAGTGCAGTGGCCTGACCAAGACGTGAAGACCTGCACTTAGGTAGTAGTAGCAGTGACAAGGGAGAACAGGAACCAAGCTCCATACCTAGTTCTGTAGTAGAGGTGGGAGCAGCGGGTAGTGACAGGGGAGGGAGAGTGAGTTATTGGGGATGACTCTGTCTCCCAGCGTAGAGCCTGAGCGATGACACTGATGGCAGATAAAACGGCCAAGAACAAGTTGACGAACACAGTGTGGATAACGAATTCGGTTTGGGCGTCTAAGGTTATTCAGTGAGGAGTGCAGAGCTCAGGATAGGCCTAGGTAGGAGTCATGACCACAGGACAGAGGCTAAAGTCAGGGGAACGTGGGGAATCACTCAGGAAGGGTTTATAGGGTTAGAAGAGAAAAAGACCAATAGCTGCAACCTTGTGAAACACCAGCATTTAAGGACTGGGCAGAAAGGGCGGGACAAGCAGTTGACGCCCAGAAGCAGAGTGCTGAGTGGCAGAAGAACTGCACTGAGCTGTATTCGGAAAGCAAAAAAGGGGTGTCACGAAGGAAATGCTACAGGGAAGCCAAGCGAAAAAGGTCCAAATATAGATCTTTGGATTCAGCCATTAAAAAGCTATCAGCACAGGGTATATCGAGCAATGGAAGTCAGTATCATTTCGGAGTCATCAGAGCCTGGGTGGGATTAGGAATAAACGCCTTTCCTGATGGAAGAAGGCTGTGGGACTCTTACTATGGTTTCAGAAGGGTACAGGCCTGGCATTTGGTGTTCCAACAAATTCTCAACCATGTGTTTAAGTGGATTTAAACCACTAACATTGCATGACTTAATTTTTTACTTAAATTCAAAGTCGCCTGGCCGAGCGTGACTCAGCGGTTGAGCATCGACCTAGGATCCAGGAGATCGCGGTTCGATTCCCGGTCAGGGCACATACCTGGGCTGCGGGCTCAGTCCCCGGTTGGGGGTGTGCAGGAGGCAGCCGATCAATGACTCTCTCATCATTGATGTTTCAGCTCTCTCTCCCTCTCCCTTCCTCTCTCTGAAATCAATAAAGACATATTTAAAAAACAAAACAAAAACAAAGTCAAACCGAGAGACCTTCAAGATAATGAATGCTTGACATCCCACACTTGTTTGCTTCTTTTAAATTGATTTTAGAGAGACAGGAAGGGAGAGAGAGAGAGAGAAAAAAAACACACACACATTGATGTGAGAGGGAAACATTGATCAGTTGCACCCTGGCTGGGGATCAAGCCCACGACCTGGGCGTGTGCCCTGACCTGGCATCAAACAGGCAATCTTTCGGGACAAGGGCTGATGGTCAATCAGCTGCGCCACACCAGCCAGGGCCCGTAATTGTTTCTATGTAAGGAGCAGGAACATGTTATACAAAGGAGAGAAGCCCAGGGACTTTGATTAATTCATGCTCACGTTTATGTCAAGGCCTTTATTATCCAGGACTAGTCCTGAAGAGAGAAACCATGTAATTTTGTTGACCTAAAGGGCTAAAATGAAGTTGTCACAGAATCAACGATCCACTGGGCCTGCCAGTTTTAAAAACGATGGGATTCGTGATCAATTTTTAATTTGGGCATTCTCATTCCAAATTTTGTACATTAAAGAAAACTTAGTTTTATTTTTGTATTGTACTATTTTAGTGCAGATTATTCAGATTCGCATAAAACACACCCACACTGTTTATATTAAAGAATGTTACTTTATATATAAAATACCTAAATAGGCTTTTCAAATGTTAATATCTGACAAATTTGATTGAGATTACATTTTTACTTTGCCATATTACTTTCTAAACAAGTTCTATACAAATGTAAGATGTATTAATATTATCTTTCATCAAATATCAAAGGATTCTAACATCTTGCCACTTGAAACCCTTCTTAAAAAGCTGATGGAACTTGTGAGGTGTTCGTGTTGGTTTGAACTAATCTCCACTTTGAGTGGGCCACCTATTCCCAACCCTGTGTTTTATGTGAAAGGCATAAATTATTTTGTTTTACAGTTCACACACTGGGTCTCTGAGAAAGTGACAAAAACAACTTGAGTTACGGGCAAGTCAGAGATTAAATCAGACAAAGAATGGACAGATTTCTGTGCTGCCAGGCCTGTTCTCCCCTTCCTTACACCACAAATAGGCTGCCTTTATACCCATAACCAACCTGCTCTACCAATCTGATGGAATTAATTGTATTGTTTGGATTTCAAAACAAGTCTTTGTTTTAGCATTTTCATTTGTAGTTAACTGGTACGATAACATGGACTCCTCCTCGGCTCTAGTGTTCTCCCAAAAATATATCATAGAAATGCAGTGTTAGCTACACACAAATTTTCCTACTGTATATACTCCATTAATACATACAATGCTCTTGTGGAAGTTCCCACCCCTTTTCCATGTCCTCCTTAGGTCTAGAATAGTGCTCCTTGAAGATACTTATTAAATAGCTGTTGGCTAACAATGTAATTGTCAGGATTCATCTTACATCCCTTCAAGCTCAATATATATTCTTCCTCCAAATTTTGCCTTCACGGTCCAACGTCCAGTTATGTTTCTTCTCCCTTCTTACCTCTTCCTATTTTAATGTCCCTTTTTAATGCAGCTGTTACCATTCCCTAAAGAGACACCATTTCATGGCATCCTGGATGGCCATGGCCATTCAATAAGCACTTAAGAGGATGACTGCTGTGTGGCATCTTTAGAGATCAATAAAATCATCCCTATATGGACCATCAATTTTGGAAAAATAGTGCCCTTTTCTTTTGCTGCAAAAGAAGGAAGCAGCTGGTGAAGAGTCGATAATGAGAGCTGCACTTTCGATAAGCAGCAGGAAGGACCAGGCCAGAGGCACTGATGACGAATGACTAGTCAGCCTTTCCCAGAATGGAGTCTAGCCTGGCTCCCAGTTTCTGCATCTCTGCTCTACCAACAGCTCGGGCCACCAACAACGAACCCTGACCTTTGGCAGGAAGGATTTTAATAGAACCAGATAGTTCTATTTGAGACAGAGTACATCTGGCTCTGACCTTGGGTACAAGAACTCATCATGGAACTTCCCACATATTCAATCAGTCATTTGTTATTCAACATTTTTGAGTACCTATTATGTGCCAGGTACAGTAGTGAACAAAACAGGCATGATGCCCACCAAAGGCAATATATGGAATAATTGGGGGAAGCTTTAGATGCCCCAAAACCTCCATTACTCACCCCCCATCCCACACAAATTCCTACCCTTCTTCTAACCAGGCTGCCACTCAAATCCTCTCTTATGGAAATTCCGGAGCCACCACTTGTCTGATCCTTGCCCTCATGGAATTTACATTTAGTGGGTCAAGAACCAACAAGTAAGCAGTCAGTGACAACCCAGGACTACAAATGCTTTGATGGGGGCACTAACTAGGGCTATGGACACTCAAGAAGGACAGTGAACCCAAGTGTCATGGAAATGACATCCAAGATGAGATCCAAAGCATAAGATGACTTAGGTAGCAAAGAGGCAGGAGAAAGAGTCCTAAGCAGAGGATTCAGTATCTGCCAAGGCCAGAAGGAAAGTCTAAGAACTGTTAGTTTTGGAGCATAGAAAGTGAGTGGGTGAAGGGTAAGGGAAACAGGGCAAATCACAAGATATGGCCTGGGGAAGTGAGAAGGGCCAGATGAAAGAGCACACTAAGCCATGGGGCTTGGACTCTATCCAAAAAGAACTGGGAAGCCAACACGTCGAAAGCAAGCGAATAAACGGATCAGTGTGTGTTTAGAAAGACAAGAGGGTGGACGCTGGAGGGGAGAGGAGCAAAGCTGGAGAAGTGGGCTGCATCCAGTCTACAGGCGGTCATGTGGCTGGAGCCGGGGTGGTGTTGGGGATGGAAAGAAGTGTGAGAGTTGTATTCGTTTTCTAGGGCCGCCGGCACAAAGGACCATGAATTGGGTGGCTTAAAACAACAGAACATTTATTATCTCACAGTTCTGGAGGCTAGAAGTTTAACACCAAGGCGTTGGCAGGGCCACGTGTCCTCTGATGCCTCTAGCAGACGGTCCTTCCTCACGCGTCCAGCTGCCGGCATTTGACAGCAACCCCAGGCTGTGGATTCACTGCTCCAGGCGCACGGCCGTCTCCTCCCCGTGCATCCTCACATCACCTTCGCTCTGTGCATGGCTGTCTCTGGGTCCAAATTTCCCCTTTTTATAACAACAACAGTTATATTGGATTAAAGCCCACACTAACCTCATTTGAACTTGATTGCCTGCGTAAAGACCCTATTTTTTTAAAAAAAGGTCACATTCTGAGGTTCTGGGGATTAAGACTTCAACATGTCCTTTTTTGAGGAACACAATTCAACCCATAACAGGTTACTTCAAGTCCCAGTTTCTACCTGATGCCCTGGGTTAGATGGGTGCCTGTTCCCTGGGCCTAAGCCCTTGATCTCCAGGATACAGCACTGCCTTTTTCTTAATGGCTCTCCTTCCAAAGGCTAGAGACTTGTCTCAGCCCAGGACATGGGATCTTCGGGACTTTCCTACTTCCATTGCTTGCCAGTTCAACTCTGAGAATGCTCTCTGTATCTGAATTCCTCAGCCAGCGCTCTGTCCATCTTCCACGGCGTCTCATTCCCAGGATGCAACATCCCTGGGCCAACTGCCATCCTTACCCCCTATTACCTATTTTGCAACCCACTAGGTCAGTGTTCTCAAATTGTGGTCCACAGACCACCCGCAGCAGAAGCACTAGAGTCTTGTTAAAATATCATTTATTTTGCCCCCCCAACCCCACTGAATCAGAACCTCCAGCTATGGGTCCAAAATTCCATGTTTCTAACAAGTTTTCCCAGAGGTTTTCGTGAACACTCAAGTTTAAGGATCACTACTCAGACTGATGCATCCTGCTTCCCTGGGTGTCCTGCCAGCCGCTGCGGCAGGGTCTGCCTCTCAGTGGTGCTCAGCGTCTGGCCGTGCTTCCTCTGATGCCTCTAGCAGACAGTCCTCCCTCACTGTTCTAGCTGCCGGCGTTTGACAGCAACCCCTGGCGGTAGATTCTCATCCTAGGCCCTCCTGCCTTTCTAGTCAGCTCCATGTTATCATGGTTAAAGCAGTTTAGATTTCACAACCAGGCAGAGAACAACAGTACCAAAATAAACTATTCTTATGAAGAAAAGACCCAAGTGTGGGGATTTCACTTAGCCTAGTAAAGAGCTGTAATTACATACAACTGATGAAAATGAGAATAAAACTATTTATTGTGCCCTGGTCAGTGTGGCTCAGTTGGTTAGGGTGTCATGCCCTACATGGAACGGTTGTGGGTTCGCAACCTTGGTCAGGGAGCATTCAGGAGGCAACTAATTGATGTTTCTCTTTCACATCTCTCTCTCTCTCTTTTTCCCCTTTCTCTCTCTCTCTCAAACCAATTTTAAAAATACTTAATTAAAAAAAACACAATATTTATTGAAGAGCTCTAATAAATATCCCCCCAAAATTAAAAACCTGATAAATTATCTATAACAGAACCATCTAAAGATTAATTATATGTTATATATTTATATATGTAAAAATGTATATAGGTACATATTATATATATAAAGTTGATGGTAGATATAGGCTATCCAGAACCATGATTGTTTCCCACAGCTCAAATACTCATCCCCACTCTAAAGGGGAAAAGTCATAGTCTGAAAGTTCTCAATTGTCTGATATTTAGTTTAAAAGAGCAAATCTACCTTCTCCTTGGTGCCTTAAGGATTTAGATTATGGGAGTTTGGCTCCAGTATTTGTGAGCTATACAATAGATGTATGTAGGTAAAAATACTAACTTTTAAAGCTCAGGTCACAAATGAATTTTCAAAATTTTCTATAAGGGATTGAAGTTTCAACTTGATTGAATCACCAGAAGAGAGCAGGCATGGAGCCCAGTGTAGAATCAGCACTCCTGCAGGTACTGAATAAATATTTGATGATGTTGATTATATTCTTGCCCAAGGCTGAGAGATTGCACCAACATAGAGAGAGCTGATCATCCCTCAAATGGTTTGTTCTTATTAGTACATGAAGCTCATATCAGACTTTTACTTGTTCGTAACATTACAAGTTTTAATGATAGAGTTTTCTAAGCACAGATGCTTACCAGTTATGTGTAAGTAAATCCTTCAGTAAATCGAATTGGGTTGAGAAACTCCAAAACAATGCCTGGTTTGACAGAATGGTCTCTTCCTCTCATTAAAGTAAAGGAAGAACTAAAGTGATTATTTAAATAGATGAAGTCTAAATCTGACTTGACCTCAATAATATTTGCTGGATATGCCAGCCAAGTGGTGTTGCTACTCACTTCATTCGCCCATTTTATAAAGATGAACCCATCACAGTCACACTAAGTTTAAAGGAAAGATGCTTCTGTTCAATCTTTTTAATTCAGCAAACTTGTATTTCTAAGAGCAACAACCAACCTGTTATGTAATCAACATTTACTGGGTCTTGTTCATCTATTTTTAATCCTGCTTCCATAACTCAAAAAAATTAAACTCTTTCTCTCTTTTTTTTTCCTGTGTTCTTGCTGGTATGTTGTTTGGTGGATGCTAGGGGGAAGGTGTATTACAGTAAGGGAGAAAGCCGGGGATGGGTGAACCTCTGACACCACTAGAGATCTATCAGATTTTACTCGAGTAGGAGGAAGCTTGTCCTTGCTGCCTTCTTGTGTCCTTTTTGGTCTCAGGCCTGCCACCCTCACCACACTCTCTGTACTGAGCTTCCCCAGGTTGTCCTCTGCTGAGCAAAGCCTCCTACTAAAATTTGCTTCGGTTCCCGCCATTACCCTCACCAAGTACCCTGTAAAAGAAAAGACACAAGATGCTGCCATTCTCAGTGTCCCCACTCCCCTTCAGAGTATCTCCCTTAGCTTGGGACTAAGAACATTTAGCTGATTAAAGTAGCTCACGTTAATGTCACATTACAGGAGAATAGGTTAGATACAATGTGGAAAGAAAAAGAGTGAAGTAGGGTTCTCAGTGGCCTCGCCACGGCGCCTTCTCATTCCCCGGGAAGGCAAAGACGCTTGTGTTCGGGACTCCCCCACACCCCGCCCTCTGTGTCTCTTCATTGGACGGGTCCAGATTTGTGTACTTTATAATAAAGCTTTAATGATAAATATAGTGTTTTCCTGACTTCCGTGAGTTGTGCTAGTGAACTATTGAACCTGGAGGGGTTGTAGGAACCCTCAGATTTGTAGCCAGTCAGTCAGACGTGCGGGTGGCCTAGGGACCCTGAAGTGTGGCTGGCGTCTGAAGTGAGGGCAGTCCTCTGGGGGGCTGAGCCCCTAACTTGGGTGGTTAGGGACAGAAATGAATGGCAGTACACCAGCTGGTGGCAGAATATGTTTAAGATGCTTAGACAGTACTTGGAAATGTGAGAGCTCGATAAAGCCTAAGTGCTATTATCGCATTTAATTATTATACTAGAGTTATCATTACTTGGTTGAGTTACTGGAATCCTAGTGATGGTCAAATAATATTGACTATTATTCTACAGTCCTTTTTATCAGAGGTTAGTAAGTGTTTTCCTCAACATGTGGCATCGCCAAACCTCTTCCTACAAATGTTAAGTTGAAATGATCGCCTTGTGTCCCTACCAAGTTAGTGAGAAACACTCAGTTTGCTCCGGTGAGAACAAAGACCACCTTCAACAGCACCCAGTTCCAAGGCTCCCGCGTGAGTGCCACTTAGAAAGTCCGCAGGCCTCTGAGCCCCTCAGGATTTGTAGTCATCTGAAGGAGGCAGCATTTTATTCAAGCTAGAAGCCACCTCGTGTATGTATTTGAGGGCTGCCACCATGTGGGAGGGGTTCCTGACTCACAACGTCACCTTGCCCGGCTGGCCAAGGCTTGTGATTTATGACAAAGAGGAATTATTACCAACATCTGGGCAAGACATGGGGAAGATATTTTAAAAACAAGTGTGGTATAAAACAAACAAACATGTGATTTCCTGTTTGGCAGGACTGTGCTCAAATTTAGTCTTTGCCGTTAGATTTGAAGTAAACTTTTTAATCTCTCGGAACCTTAGCTTCCCTCTTATATAAAAAGGAGTAACAATGAGTCACGCATGAGGTCGTTGGGAGGAAGCGCTGAGATTAGATGGTGCGTGCAGAGCGTTTACCACCCGGCTGGTGGAAGCGAGCGAGTGGTGTTGGTCCCCCCCTCCCCGTCCTGGGCGTGGTGGGAGGGGGAGCCCCTGCTCCCTGTTTAAAAGCCCAGTGCAGAAAGCTTTCTAGGATCGGATTACCAGTTATTCTTTTCCTGAAAGGCAAGTCTTAAGTTACAGTTCTACTGTAAACATCTCCAAAACACTATAGGCAGAAAGATCAAGGAGATTTGCAGTTCTTAGAAGGAGTCATGGTATCCCATGAAAGTTCATATTTCAAGGCTGATCTGTTGGTTTGATGGGATCCTGTCATCAGGAGTTTTCTTTCTCCATGTGGCTTCTTAGAAGATAATCTGACCATCACAGTTTATTTCCCACAATTTATCCCTTTGCAGGGGTAGTATTTTCTATCACTTTGGCATTTTAGAAAACATTTCTATTCAGAATTCACCCTATGGGAAGGAACTGCATGCTTCCGTTAATGAAGGTTTTTTATTTTATTTAGCAGAACTTTCAACTCTTCATCTCTCCTGTCTCCCCGATGCTAAAATCCTGCCTGCCTTTACTGCCAAGGTAGAAGCAACTGCAAAGTTCAAGGTCTCAACCGATAGCTATTTGTGTGGTGCCATAGGGAGGCGGGAGGTAAATCCTTCAGAAGGAATGTGCCTTTATGGTGCACATGATCTATAAGTTGCTGGGCTTAAAAACATCATTAGGCTAATACTAATCAGTTAATAAGTAAGTCTTTGTAATTATGGGTGTGTGAAAACATTGATTATAAAAATGTGTACCCTCATATTTTTCAGTGTTTCTACTTCATAAAACAATAATTTGTAAAAATGTAGAAGCAAAGCAAATGCCCAACCAATAAAGAATTCGTTAACAATTGTGGAATTCTATATAATAGAATACTATTTGGCCATTAAAAATGAAGTTGTAAGAGTATGTTTATTAATATATTTGCATATTAGCAATCTACATGTGCAAAAAAATAAAATTATAAAATCATGTGTGGTACAATACCATTTTGGTAAAAAAATAAAATTACATATTTATGTATTATTTGTATACTATGAATAGGCCAAGGGAAATGTCTAGAAGCGTATGCACTAAAATGCAAGGGAGAGGATTACAGTTGATTTTTATTTTCTTCTTTTTCTTGAATCTAGTTTCATTTTTCTGTAATGAACACCCATCACTGGCATACATTTTTAAGTTACTATTAAAATAATTATTTTCTGATCATCCCACTAAGCTCTCTGGGATGTAAGAACAGCTTAAGAAGGCTTCACGGTAGAGTTTATGTGCTAGAAGGGGCAGTGAACCAAGAGTCCAGGCCCTAGCTGAACACTAGGATGCTCTCTTGCATCCATAATAAACTCGCTTCTGTGCGAGATAACCTCGGGCAAGCCCTATGCCTTTTCTGTACATCACTTTTTCCACATGGGAAAGCACGATGACATTCCACACCCCGGCATGATATCACCGAGACGGGGTGCACACCCCTTACATGCTCCGGGTCACAGGAAAAACCCGCCCACTGTCAGCACTTGGATTTCCATCACTGATGCGAGCTACGGGTTTGTTGGAGTATTTATTTAGTATTTCTATTTATTTTGCTATTATTAGATTATGTCCTGGAAACTCTTCCATGCATCATGGAGAGAGGCTTCTCTGTGGGTAACCTTGCTGGTAATCATTTCCATCAGGAGCGGGGGAGCTGTGCTGCTTTTTGCTTCTCTGTTAAGTTCGAGGAGATCCTTTATATAGCTTTGTATTTGGTTTTGCAGCGAAGACTTCACCAAAGCAAAATTTACCTCTGACTATAGAGCTGGATAATTCAGTGAAAGGGAAATTAAGAGTTTGTAATGGCTGTTTGGACAGTATTACAGCCCACTGAAGAGAAAAATAGAGGATAAACCAGAGAAATACCATAAAGTTGTGTAGGTTGATCTTCAACTTTTTAAAAATACAAATATGTAATACGTGCATTATACCACTGTATGCATTCATACTGTATTAGTTATTTTTCTTGTGTTATTTATTTATTTACTTATTTATTTATATTTAAACCTCACCCAAGGATATTTTTTCCTTTGCTTTTTCAGAGAGAGTAGAGGGGAGACAGAGAGAAACATCGATGTGAGAGAGACACAGCAGTTGGTTGCCTCCTGCACACACCCTGCAACCGAGGTATGTGCCCATCACCAGAACTGAACTCAAGGCCCTTCAGTCCACCGGCCAGTGCTCTAACCATTGAACCAAGCTGGCTGGGGCGGCCTTCAGCTTATATAGTCTTTATTATTCTCTGTGAGACTCTATGGTTCAGACGGAATAATGTGGGGAAATGCTCATCTAATCATTTAAAGAGATGGGAGGTTAGGGGGATTACTATCCATTGTTTCTTCAAATTAAACTTAACAGGATAAATCCGACATTGGGCATTTAAATCAGAATAAATAACAAAACCAGTAAGCCTCACCTGGGCTGCTGAGACTGCCTTCCTGATTAGCACTGTGTTAAACACGCATCTATGTGCAGGTGAAAACCGGAATGTGAGCATCTTACTCTGAGGTTACAGATGACCAGCGTCAGGTGGTTAATCAGGATTCATTTTTGATTCCAATTCAACCGTTAATTAAAATTGGCATCCTCGACTTAACATTCAGTGCAGGAAAGGCTCAAAAAGAAAATGTGATATATAACCCTCCTGAAAAGCCACTGCCTTGGTTCCATTAGCACCTTTTTATATCTGTTGCTCACGGTAGCTGTAGTATCTAGCGTTTAAGACGGCAAACACACAGAATCAAAGTCCCAGGCTGAAGCTACAGCCCTCGGATGGCTTTGTTCCAAGTCTAAGATTTCTCAGTCCACTTTTGCATCATGTTTCACCTCCAAAGCCTTGAGTGACTAACTTACTGCTTGGGGGTGGGCAGGCTAAGGGGGAAAGGGGGTAGGGAGTGCTGGAGACAGGCTGCATTAGGGCCACCTGCCCTTTCAGAGAAAAAAACATGTAGATGTCCAGCGCAGCCAGGGAGACTGAGCTCTCTGTGTGTTCAGTTGGGAGAGAAAGAGGCTGGTCTGCGACAGCTGTTGCATTGTTGTGAGCGGTGCTCTGCCAGCCCCCTCCCAGGAGCGGAGATGGGGTCAGGCCCTGCGTTGCCGGGCCACAAACTCACCGTAACCTTGCTTGGGCAGGGGGTGGGGTGGGATCATGGCTTCCAATCCAGGCTGAAAAAGAACAGATGATTTTTCAAGTGTTGAAGTCAAAGCAGAGAAAGAGGAAGGGAGCAGAGAGGGGGGAGAGGGAAGCTAAGAGAGAATGAATACTCTGAGTATTTGTGAAAAACAAACGGGGCTGGTGGTTTTTATCTGAATTTAAATACATTTTGCTTTATCTCCTCTAGTGTTTTAGCAGATGTGGGTAACATGTTTAAACATGTTGTAGTAAAAAGTGAAAGTGGTAAATAGGAACTACTCCATGTGAGCTTTTATATTTTCAACATAAAGGGATGCTGAGAATTGTATCTGAGACTGGCCAGTATGCTAAATGCACACTTTTCTGGCATTCCAGCAATTAAGACACACTTTCCAAACAAAAATTGCAGATTCCAATATCCCTTTTGGAAGACTACATATGAAATGACACTGCAGGGCACATTAACCTTGGTTGGGATATTTTTACACATATAAACCCTTAACTGAAAGACAAACTAATAATTTCCAAGCATTTCTTTAAAGGAAGCATTTCTTTAATATTTTGGTTGGCAACTGTCACCAGGGGAAGTATTACATTAATAATACTTGCTTTTTACACAGTTGCTTCTTCTTTTTTTAATGTAGTCAGAGTGCTTTATGGTAGATCAGATCCACAAACTGAAAAGAGACTGAATACACTTAGCTTTTATGACTTAGTCCGTGGGAAGAATACTCTTAAGAAGCACAAAAATAAAGCCCTGTCTCATGTCTGAGGGAAAGGTTTGATGATTAATGGCTTGAGAAACAGATATATATATATATATATATATATATATATATATATATAACTATATATTATGTTATATATAATTTATACATATAATATCCATTAATCAGATGTGAGATAAATACACAATATTGCTTTGCTAATGAGTATTGTAATTTATGTGATCTGGCCTTCGACCTACTCAAATCAGGTTGGACCGAAATCCAATAATCTGGGGATAAAAAATATAAAAAATTATGACCCATAACATACATTCTCCATTTCCTCAAACCCTTTAGTCACATCTCTGACACTGCTAAGTGGAGAAATACCTTGTGGAAGAGTTCTAGAATGTTCTTATATGTCTGAAGTGCTGCATATGACATTTAGGCTGGAAAAGCTAACTTATTAGTGCAGTTCCATAGTCAGTGCCTGTGTAAGGGGTGGGCAAGGCCAGGGAACTAGGAATCCCATTCTTTTTATCTTATTGGTCCTTTTTTTTTTTTTTTTTGCTAAGCTCAAAAGAAAGGCAGCAGCAGTTAAAGAGGTACAGCTGTTGGAAGTGCTTTTTTATTTCGGTCCATTGGCAGAGAAGTATAATGTGATTTCTTAATGCAAAGGGACAGATGCCATGTAATGCAGCCATTAGCAAAAGAAAGGTACATCTTATTGATTGCAACAGCTAAGAACTGTGCTGATAAATACAGAGTTGACATTTATAAGGCATTATGCCTTGAGAAGTTCAGGCATTCAAGGGAGACATATAAGGAAGTTGGGTGGGATGGGGAGGGGCTCTCCCCTCCAGTGTACCAAAAGTCCCACCAAAGCCAATATCCTACCTGTCTTGATCCCCCAGAGACACCCCAGAGCATAGGCTTAAGGGCACCAGAGAAACCTAATTTCTAATACAGTTGTGTGACCTTGGGCAAATTACTTAAATTCTCAGAGCCTCAGCTTACTGTCTATAAATCAATGGATTGTTTTGAAAAGTAACAAAGTATATAAAGTGTTTACTTAGCACAGTGCCAGGTACATATTAGACCTTCCCTCATGCTCATCAATCTCACTCTCCTGACACTTACTTCTCTGCTTTAAACCTATGCAGCAATAGGAAAGCTGTTCTTTTGCTTAGTACCTTCATTTGCTCAACATTTTATCAGCTGTTCATCTTCCAATTTTTTCCAATTGCAAAAGAACCATAAAAAAAAAAGCAGAATGGCATAGAGTTATCATGAGGATCAAAAGAAGTGATGCATATAAACTGCACGTTGGAGGGGGGCATTCATACATTCATTCTTTCCACAAATACTTGTTGTGTGTGTCTGTGTCAGAACTGGGAGCCAGACTTGTCCCCAATGTGTATAGGGTTGTATAGGGCTACAGGAAAGTACTGGGGCAGAATGGAGCACCAAAACCACTTCCAAAAAAGAGGTAATGCTTGAATTGAATCTTGAAAGGAAAGAGGGAGGCAGTCAGATTGGGAGTAGGGGAGAGTGGGGAGGGTATGTTAGAAAGGGGAGGAGAGGGGAAGAAAGAAGTGCCAGGTAAATACAACACCTACTATTCCTCAGTCTAGAGAGGAACATTGCTGTCTCCTGTCCTATGAGGGCTGTTGGTCACCAAATCCTTTGGCAGAAAGTGGTGAGACTGTGCTCTTAGTGTTTCATGTGTTAAAGAACAATTTTTATTTTTATTTTCTTTACAAAAGGATAAAATAATGGCTCTCATACAAATGTAAAATAAACATATTTGAAAAGTTTTATTTAACTCACTCATGAGGGAACCAGCAAGATATTATAATTCATTCAGAAAAGACTCCAAGTGGCACACATTTACGATGAGAAAAGGAATGACGAAATGAATTTGAAGGATAAAACTTGGAAAGTAAATCTGAGTTGCCTTAGTTTTTTAATAGCTGAATAGGAAAAAGCAGTGATGCAGTATATTAAAAATCTTAGTAATATATGCTCAGTTTTGATGGCCTTACCTTTTTTTTTTTTTTTTTTACTGATTAATGCCTTTGCCTGCAACATAAAGGGTTATTTTTTTCTTTGAGTGCAATCTGCCTAGATAGCAAAATTTCAGTGCCTTACCAGAAAATTTTTCTGTGCTCCATATTGACTTTATTATGTCCTTTATTATTCAAGCCCCCAACCAAAAGGTTCCTCACTTCTGATAGACCTATGTTGTCCTTTTCTGCTGTTTTCTATGTTTATTTTTAACTGTTTTACTTTGATTAGTAACCAAATGCTTTCTCACAAACACCCATGATCTCATCTTAATCAAATATCCAGATCTCCTCTAACAACTTTTTTTACTTTTGCCTTCCCAGAAAATGGGCTGGCCCTTATCAAAATTGTTAATTAGGTGAGTTCTTCAGCTCCTTCTTCTTATATTCTAATTTCTATTTCTTCACAGCCCCTTTCAAGGACCCAACACCAGGACATGCACTTCCAGTTGCCCAAGGTATTACCTTAGCCAGGCAAGACCAATGCTGAAGATTCTCCCTTCCCCTAACTTTTCCAACAAAACCCACCTGTCCTGTGCCTTCTTCCTTAGAATTTAGGTTACCGTCTAATCTGATGAACTATTCCATGATAAGGAATTAATAATGTCCTTTTTCAGAGATCATTTGCATTTTAGCAGAAGAAGACATTAAGATATATTTAAATATTGGAGTATGTATTGAGAACTGTTTTGTGTTGGGCATTATGCTCTATCTATATCACCAGACATGGCCAATTCCTAGGCCCAGGAAGCTTAAATTCTATTAAATTCAGTCAGTGTGGTAAGAGGTATAGTAAAGTTATATGTAAAAAGTGCCAGAAGCCCTCACCTTTATGTTCAATTGCTTTTTGGAAAGGGTGCCAAGACAATTCAATAGGGGAAAGATTAGTCTTCAACAAATGGTACTGGGACAACTGCATATTTACATGTAAAAGAATGAAGTTAGATCTCCACCTCTCACCAGACACAGAAATTAACTAAAAATGGATCAAAGATCTAACTGTAAGAGCAAACTATAAACAGCAGAAGAAAATATAGGAATAAATCTTCATTACCTGGGTTAACCAATGGTTTCTTAGATACAATAACAAAAGCACAGCAAAGAAAAAATTGAAAAGTTAGACTTCAAAATTATTAAAAATGTTTGGGCTTCAAAAGGCAGCATTAAGAAAGTGAAAAGACAACACACAGAATGGGAGCAAATATTTGCAAATCATATCTCTGATGAGAGACTTGGATCAAGAATATATAAAGACTGGTACAACCACTATGAAAAACAGTATGGAGGTTCCTCCAAAAATTAAAAATGGAGCTGCCTTTTGACCCAGTGATCCCACTTCTAGGAATATATCCTCAGAATCCTAAACACTAATCAGAAAGAATATATGCACCCCTATGTTCATAGCAGCGCTGTTTACAATAGCTAAGATCTGGAAACCCAAGCGCCCATCGGTAGATGAGTGGATCAAAAAGCTGTGGGACATTCACACCATGGAATACTATGCAGCTGTAAAGAAGAAGGATTTCGTACCCTTTGGGACAGTATGGATGGACCTGGAGAATATTATGCTAAGTGAAATAAGCCAGGCAAAGAAAGACAAATATCACTTGATCTCGCTTATACGTGGAATCTAAAGAACTTAATAAACTGATGGACAGAAATGATTCAATGACATGGAAGCATAGATGAGACTGATGAATGTTAGAGGGATGGAGGAGGGCGGGTGGGTGGAGGGGGAGAGAGTAACCAAAGAATTTATATGCATATATGCACAACCCAAGGACACGGACAATGGAGGGGAGAGGGACTGGGGAGGGGGGTGTATGGGGTGGGATGGGTCATTGGGGAGAAAAGGGGACATCTGTAATATTTTAAACAAAAATAAAATTAAAAAAAAAAAGAATATATAAAGAATAGACATTTCTCCAAAAAAGACATACAAATGTCTAAGAAGCACATGAAAAGATGCTCACCTGGGTTAATCATTAGGGAAATGCAAATGAAAATCACGGCGAGGTACATCATCACACAAACTGGGATGGCACGTTAAAAGGACATAAGAACAACTGTTGGAAAGGATGTAGAGGAATCGGAACCTTCGTCACTGCCAGTGGGAATACACTGCCGCTCTGGAAATCATTTTGGTAGTTCCTGAAAATGGGAAACATAAAGCTGCTCTACAAAATGTATGTCTCCACAAAAGCTTGGACGTGAATGTTCATACCAGTATTCTTCATAATATCCAAAAAGTGGAAACAACCCAAATGCCCATCAGCTGATGAATGGAAAACAAAATGCGGCATAGTCATGTAATGGAATATTACTTGGCCGTAAAAAGGAATGGAGTACCGGTGTGTGCTACAGCATGAATAAACCTGAGAAACATTACATTAAGTGAAAGAAGCCAGGCAGAAAAGACCACCCATTGTGTGATTCCATGGATGGGAAATGTCCAGAATTGGCAAAACCACAGGGAAACAAAGTAGATTTGTGGTTGCCAGGAGCTGAGAGGGGTGGGGAGTGACTGCTAATGGGTACAGGGATTCTTTTAAGGGTAACGAAATGTTCTAAAACCAGATTGCAGTGATGGCTATATAACTGGAAATATTATAAAAGCCACTGAATTGTACACTTTAAATTGGTGAACTTTATGGAATGTGAAATATATCTCTCTATATTTTTTTAAAAGGCCCCAGAACCATGGAGTAATGAGAAGAGGAAAGCTTTATGAAGAAAAAGGCATTTGATCTACGGATTAAAGGGTGAGAAGCAGTTTGCCACGTAGAGGAAGGCGAAAGGACTTTTCAGCGGGACGAAAAAGCCAGACGACAAGGCATTTGGGAAATGTGCGGCCGGTGCACTCCTTCAAAGAGGTCAGCAGGGAATGACACTGGGAAATAAAACGAAGGCCTGCATCGGCCGGTCTCGGCTGCAGACAGGAGTGATCACAAGAGAGTAAAGAGCGTGTGATGAGGAGATGGTTCCCGGGGGCCCGGGCAGAGTTAAGGGAACCCAACTGGGGTGGTGGTGCTCTCCTGGGCCCGAGCACCCCAGGAAGCTGTATGAGCCCTAAGCTTATGGGTCTGATGGAGGGGAAACGAGGGGAACTCAGAGAGAACTGCAGCTGTGGGAAAGAACCCAATCAATTTGGACCCGGGGTGGAGGGATGCGGCCACCGCCGAGCCTTGGAGGAAAGAAGGCTGGGGGGGAATCCGGGACTTCCCTGCCTTCCCACCCTCCACTCCTCGGCCAGCCGGCCCAGAAGGCACAGAACCAGCTGACACAGTCCACGCGGGTCGGCTTCCTGGGCGGAGGGCTGGCCCAGGGGTGGAGAGGGAGCCTGGAGAGGAAGCAGCTCACGGCCAGACCATAAAAGACGCGTGCGCCTTGCCAAGCAGTCTGGACTCTGTCCTGCAGACAGGAGGAAACCATAAAAGGGGCTTAAATAGGGGAGTGACAGCAATGTGATGGTTTGGAGGGAGAGAGCCTGAAGCTGGTTCTCAAAGGGTGGTCCCCAGATCAGAGGCATGTGCACCACCCGAAAACTTGTCAGAAATGCAAATTCCCGGGTTCCCTCACAGATCTACTGACTCAGAAGTTATGGGCGTGGGCCTGGCAATCTGTATTTTAACAAGCGGCTTCAGGTGCTCTGATGGGTGCCGAAGTTGGAGCACCACCTAGAACATTCTCCCTGAATCACATACTCAGCAAGATTACTGCAAAGTTGCCAACCACACCTGTTTTTAGTAAGAGTGTGGCTTGGCCTGAGCGGGGCCACCACTTACAGGTGAGCAGTGCACGTTTCTACAGGGCGCCATTCAGCTAGACTCCCATGGCCCTGCTAACTGAGGACCTGGAGAGGGTGGAGAAAATGCTATGGGCCCACACATCTCCCTGAACAATTAGGATTTTCAGATGCAAGGCTTAGTCTTTAGGGAAGGAAATGTAATGATCCTATATGTCAGGATGATGTTCATCTTCAGTCTTAGAATAAACTGTCATCTGTGGAAAGAGCACACTTTTGCCCCTTGGAAAGAGACTGTGTGAAGGATTGCTTATCCCATGCAAGAACCAGAGAGATTCTCATTTGAAAGTAATCATATCTGAAAACAGTCTAAATGCTGTAGTCAAAGATAGGAGATCGGCTAAATAAATGATGGAACATCCTCAAATGTAATACTATATAGCATTGTAACTGATGATTCATAAGAAAATTTAAATGTTCATTTAAACTTTTAAAATCACAATGGTATATTCTATATAATTCTGTTTTTTAATTATATGAACATTATATATGCATAGAAAAAATCTGGAGGGATATATTTCTAAATATTAATAATTCTTATCTCTAGGTGGCAAAATTATATGGGTTTTACTTACTTCTTTTAATTTACTTTTATTTTAACAATTTTTCATAATGAACATGCATTTTGAGATAAGAAATACAAGTTATTATTTCAAAGAGAAAGGAGAAAATATAATAGAAATATGTCAATATTTAAATACTTGACATTTTAAAAATAGCAATAGCTAAATTACCATAAACAAAGTTAAGAGGGAGTCAAACTGGCAAGATATTTGTAAATTATATGACAATGGGCTAATAAGAAAAAAATACCCTGATATAAAAGTTGGCTAAAGTTATAAACTGCAATGTATAAACGAAGAAATCTGAGTCCATTTAACACTATATATTTAACCTTACCAGTAACCAAATAAATTAAAAATGAAAACAAGGTACACTTTTTTGCTTTTCTGACTGACAAAGCTTAAAATGAACAATCCAAAATAAAATAAAATGAATAATCCAGAGTTTTGAGAGTGTACGAAATAGATATGTTATCATGGTTTTGAAAAGAATATAAATATATTCAGAATAATATTATTTATGTAAAAAAACAAAAGACATTACTAAATGTTTTTCATACATATATTATGTATGTACGTATGTATAAAAATGGATTACAGTATGAACCCCACTCATCATAGTTATCTCCTCTGCAGAGTAAAGAGGGGAACAGATTGGAAGATGGTAACCAAAGGGAATTTTCATTTGAAACAGTCTCATCTTTTTTATTTTTTAAAGAATATTTGTAGTCCAGCTGGTGTGGCTCAGTGGTTGAGCATCGACCTAGGATCTAGGAGATCATCAGTTCACTTCCCGTCAGGGCACATGCCCGGGTGGCGGCCTCGACCCCTAGTAGAGGGCATGCAGGAGGCAGCCAATCAATGACTCTCTCATCACTGGTGTTTTTCTCTCTCTCTCATCCTCTCCCTTCCTCACTCTGAAATCAATAAAGATACACACACACACACACACACACACACACACACACACACATATATATATTTACTTTTTAAAAAATAATATTCTTATACTTTAAAAATATTTATATATATGGAAAGGCTGGGAAATAATGTGTTGAAACATTTGTAGTAGTTAATTCTGAGTAATGGGAAATGAGTGTTAGTTTCTGCTTTTGACGTTTTTATTTATTAAAAATTCAAGATCTTTCCCCAAAGAGATGTATATAAAGAATTTTTATTATAGCTTTGTTACAAAGAAGGAGGGGGAGGACGGGGCAGGGGCAGGGAGGTCGAGGAGAGGAGAAAGAAAGAAAAGAAAAGAATCTGAAAGGCTACATAGTGTATGATTCCAATTACAGGACTCTGGAAAAATCAGAACTCTGGAGACAGTGAAAAGATCAGTGGTTGGCGGGGTCGGAGGGGGGGCAGGGATGACTAGGAGGAGCACAGAGGATTTTTAGGGCTGTGGAACTACTCTGCTGTGGTGCTATAATAGTGGATACAAGTCATTGTACATTTGTTCGAACAATAGAATGTGCAAAGCAAGTGTGACCCCTGTGTAAACTATGGGCTTCGGGTGATGATGTGTCGATGTAGGTTCATCAGCTGTAACAAATGTATCACTCTGGAGACGGATGTTGAGAATGGGGGAGACTATGCATGTGTGGGTGCAGGGGTATAAGGGAAACCTCTGAACCTTCCTCTCAAGTTTTCTGTGAACCTAAAACTGCTTTAAAATATAGTCTATTTAAAAAAAAAAAAGTTCCAACAAAGAGGCTTGATGAAATTATGGTACATCATGGAAGAAACTGTTATTGAAAACATGGATAATGACATTTAAAACTTACAAGTTTAAAGATCAAAATTTAAAACAAAATTTTTTTAAGGCTGGTGCAAATAGAATATATGTTAGGAATCCATTTTGTTAAAAAGAAGCTGATGTTTCTGAATGACAGATCTGCAGATAACTTTCTTTTCGTTTATATTTTCTCACTTATCTAAAGAGAGCCTTAATGATTAAATAATGAAATTGATAAAAAGAAAAAAAAAGTCTAGCAAGGGTAAGGAAGAACATAAGATGGCAAACTTAGTATCACCCTATTTGATTTTTTAAAATTTTAATTGATTTTTGAGAGAGAAACATGGATTTGTTGTTCCCCTCATTTATGCATTCATTGGTTGCTTCTTGTCTGTGCCCTGGCTGGTAATAGAAGCCCAAACCTTGGCGCATCAGGACGACACTCTAACCAACCGTGCCACCCAGCCAGCCTATTCTATTTTTATTTAGCTTATATACATCTCTTTTATCTGCCCAGCAGATCCTTATCCCAAAAGACACTCAGGATTTCATGCTGCCAAGGGAAACTCTATGATGGGCAAAAAGGATTTAAGATATAATTTCCTATGAAAATGCAGCTCTGGCTGGTGTGGCTCAGTGGGTTGAGCACCATCCCATGCATGGGGAAGTGGCTGGTTTGACTCCAGGTCAGGGCATATGCCTGGGTTGTGGGCTCGATCCCCAGTAGGGGGCGTCCCGGAGGCAGCAGAGCCATGTTTCTCTCTCTCTCCCTTTCCTTTCCTCTCTCTCTCAAATCAATAAAAACAGTTGAAAAAATTCAAGCGATTTATCATGTTACCTCCTAATGTGGGACAGCTAAGGACACAGCACAGTGAGGTCCATGTGCAGGAACCTGGGTTCCAGTACCCACCAGTATTTCTAAACTGTAGAGAGGCAAGCCTCCTGACTCAGAATTACCTGGAGTGCTTGTTAAAAATGAAGCTCCACGCAAGGCCTGACCCTCAGTAAGTCCCTCGAAGGTTCTTCCCTAATGCTAACATTCAAAAGCCTTGGCCAGAGACTGACCACCAAATCGCTGTGATATTCCAGAGACATGGCCTCTTCATCAAAGTGCCAGCCCGAACAGATTGCAGAGAGGGAGACACAGTGCACCCTTGAGCTTGCTTTGAGAAGTCCCAGCACCAGAGAAGCTATTGCTGTCAGTTACGCTCCCCCTAGACAGAGCCTTGGCATTTCAGAGAGTTCCAGAGACAGAAGGAAATGCGTGCAGGGTGGATGATCTCCAGGTAGTCTCAGAGAAGCAGAGTGAGTCAGGGAATTCCTGTCCACCCAAACGACAGGCCAGGCCTATCACCTAGGTGAGGACTGGCAAGGAGATAAACTCCTAGGATGCCAAGAATGCTCCGGATACGTCACAGAGGAAGTCTGCTGTTGACAAAAGACTCTCCTGTTCCTCGGGACCTCAGGATGATAGCAAGCATTGCTAAACCTCTCCCTGGAAAACTTTAAAAATGATTTGCCCTGTCCGTTCCCTGCCTCCAACCAATTTCGGACTGCAGGAGGTGGAGAGGGAACAAGAAAGCCGAGTGCCCCCTCCTCCATAAATGTGATCTTCGGTACACATGGCACACCCTCTGAAGTGGACCTGCACTGTCCCCTGTGTGGCCGCTGAGCCCTTGAAGTGTGGCTGGTCTGCACCGAGATGTGCTGTGAGTGTAAAATACACTCAATTTTGAAGGCCGTGTGAAAACAAGAATGTAAACTATCTAGGTAATAATTTTTTAGTACGTGGCTACAAAATATTTTGGATAGTTGGTTAAAACTGATTTCACCTGTTTCCTTGTACTTTTTTCTAGACCATCTTAAGGTGCATTTGTAGCTCGTGATGTATTTCTATTAGACAGCAGCTCTGCAAAACAAAACGGCGGGCAGATGCTGCCCCGCAAAAAGCGCGACGCGGGGGGAGACTGGTCCGCTGCCCTTGAGCCTGGCCTAAACAGCGGCAGTTTCCGCTGCAGAAATGCCTCTCTCTGACCTTCACGCAAGTCGCCGAGGCTTCTCCCCCTTTCTCTGGCGAAGTCCCCTGTGGTGAAATGAGAGATGCACTCTTGCTTTTATTTTATTTTTGTAATCTCTCAGTGCCCCAAGGTCAAGGACTTCGTGTTCTGAGTTTGCCTGGCTCCTCCCCCACTATGAAAGCAAGATACAGACACAGCCCGCAATGACCACGGGCCGTGCAGGCCCCCTCCCTTGTCCACACCTCACGCCGTTCATTAACGTTTGTGGCTGGTCGATAGCGGCCGGGGGTACAGATGAACAGCTCTAGCTAATTGCTGAACATTTACTGCTAATGAGTAAAGGCTGATGGAGAGTTGATAATGAAGGCTTCTGGTTAAATCTGAACAATGGGTCAAAGGCAATTCAAGCGCCAGAAGACACCTGTTTTGTGCAAAGCATACGAGAGTAATGAGGGGAAAAAGAAGCGAAGAGATTAGAATTGTAAGTAGAACATACACGTAGTCATCAAAGCAGGAGGACCTTGTTCTGAGAAGGGAATAGCTGGAAAGAGGAATTTTAGATGTGAGTTTAGATGTTAGAGCTAAGACATGTCTTCTAAACTGGGCAAAGCTAGAACTGGTGCACTTTTTGTGTGTTTAATTACACATGGAGCTCTTCTTAAAGAGTAAGAAATAGTGGTGCATGCATACATACATCTGCAACCTACCCCAGCACACACACACACACACACACACACTTCACTGGCTCGCACACTGCACCTCACACCATCCCCCTTGTAAGGCTGGAGGCTCCACAGCTCCCACAACCACCCCTCATGGGAAATGTGGAGCTTTTCAAGTATGAATCTGAAAAAAATATAGAGGATTGCAATGTTTAATTTTCAAAACATGTGTTATTCTGGGGCTGCTTGTACCAGTGGGCAATGACCAAAACAAGGATTAACTTAAATCCAACTTTGGCCAGATCAGGAAGATCTGTGGGTCAGAAAATCACAGACACATCTTAAAAGATTAAGCTGCTTGCTTGCAGTGTCTTTCTGTGGGACCTGCCCTACCCCTTCCTATTTCAATACTCTTCCCCCAACTCTTACTTTGTCTTGTTTTTTTCATATTATTTGTTTTCTAAATGTTACAATATACTGCCCGTTAGAGATAACTTGTGTTTGCAAGATTCCTTCCTAAAAATTCCAATGATTCTAAAAAAGTAGGGACTATCAGTTATTCACACATTTATGTAAACTTGTTGAATGACACCCGAAACCAGCGGTGTTGGAAAAATGGGTGGAGAGGCTACAGCTGAGAGGAGGAGAGAGCAAGCAATTTTTGGAACTTGGAGGACTTGAGGAATTTAGACAGACCTGTGATGGTACCGTGGTGGGGAATGCAGAGTGCCAGGAGGGAATGGGAGCCTGCTGAGAGGGATACCAGACACTGAGAGAGTAGGCATAGGGCGAGCTGAGGGGCTAGATGAGGGCACCCCTCACCAGTTTAGATCTTTCACCCTAGCCGTTTTGGCTCAGTGGTTAGAGCATCAGCCCCCAGACTGTGTCTATCTCACATCAATGTTTCTCTCTCTCTCTCTGTCTAAAAAGCAGTGGAAAAAAATATCCTCTGGTGAAGATTAAAAAAAATCACAAAAACTAGATCTTTCTAGGGCACGGTCAATTGGCTCAGGAGAGGGGAAGGTAATGCTCTTTCCTTTCTTCTTTCTTATTCCTGCAAAGACTGCCACCTTCGCCCACATAATTAATGCTATGACTGTTCTACTCTGGGATGTATTTGCATTTTTGGTCTAGCCTGGGAACCTGATCACCATTTATAACATTAATCTTTTTTCTTTTCCTTAAGAAAAAACACGTATTCTCTAATGCAAGCAGGTGAAATGGGAAAAAATAATTCTTAAGATGTAAACTACCCACAAATATAGTTTAGATAACAGCTTTATGCTTCCAATAAAGTCGTTGTTATTATTCTGATTAACCTATGATCCCAGAATAAAGAATCACCCTTTTTATGAAAAAAAAAAAAAAAAATTGATTTCATAAACAACTCTCCACATTGTCTTTGTGAGATTATTTTTATCATTATTTTGCAGACTCGTGCACATGTTTTTAAGAACAGCACGGTGCAGCCTCAGTGCTGGTGCAGCTCTTCCCGAGCTCTCTCTGCATCCCAGCTGATATGTGCAGAAGCCCCAGGCTGTCTCCCTTCCCTTCCTGGTCCCAAACCACTTACCCCCTGCTCACCCTATCACCAAGTTCTTCTTTCCTGTTTGAGGGAAAATATTCAGCCGCATAAGGAACGGGGCTCTTCTCTGTTCAGGATCTGATGCCACACCCCTGCCCACACTGAGTAAAATGACACGTGTAGTACATTTCTAGAACCCAACAGTAGAGTGAAGTCACGAGAGAGAAATATGGATCATTGCAGAGCAGTTAGAGGAGGACTGTTCTCTTCTATTACAAATGCGGGGGTGGAAACGCCAGTAAATGTTTAACAACTGGATGTCGGGGCGCGGGGGAGCTCTAATTTGTAGCATTTGCAGGTTTCCGTGATGTAACTGCTCCCACCATTATCGATTTTGACTGCCAGTGTGATGTCACTGACGGTGGAGCTGGGAAGAGACGTACAGTGGCACACCAGGAATCTCAAGATCACAGATAATAGTAAAATGTAGAAACAATGAACAAGGGATGAGTTGTTATTCTTTAAATCCTCACCCAAGGGTATTTTTTTCACTGATTTTTAGAGAGAGTGGAAGGGATTGGTGGAGGGAGGGAGGGAGGGAGAGAGAGAGAGAGAGAGAGAGAGAGAGAGAGAGAGAGAAACATCGACGTGAGAGAAGCACATTGATTGGTTGCTACCCGAATGCACCCCGACCAGGACCAGGATCAAACCTGCAAGGGTACGTGCCCTTGACTAGGAGTCAAACCCACGACCCTTGCATCCTCAGGCCAAAGCTCTAACCGCTGAACCAAATCAGCCAGGGCAAGGGATGAGTTTTGAGTCATCACTTTTGTTTTTAATATAACATTTAACTAAGTTTATATAATTTAATTTGTAATAGTAACTGTGTTTAATACCTGGCTCACAAAATTTCCCAAATCTAGCCATGGTTTTTGTGAGACAGTGTCATGGGGCTCCAATGTACCAGTGACATCAATCTGCCTCAAGCAGGGGACTCTCACCTGCATGTTTTAAGTAGGGATGTGCAGAGTGAAAAGGCTTCCTGAAATGATGGCTGTTGGGATCTGCCAAACTTATTTAAAATCATATATTTATCTTAGAGACATCTGGGTTTTCTTTGGAGGTTCCCATCCTAGCTGTTGACCTTACTCAAACCTACTCGACTTGCAAATTCTAGTGGGCTTGTAGCCAGAGGTGGTAGAGCTTCCAGCATAGTTAACATACATGCAAAGTCAAGAGGGGATGACCCTGTTTCAGAATTACTGTCACACATGAGTGAAAAGAAACGGGCTTCTATTTTACTTGTTTTAACTATGTTTAGATTTAAATGAGTATAATTTCCTAAAACAATAACATAAATCCCAGAGAAGAAAACCTGTCACTTGCAGGGAAGCAAAGCCAGAATAAAGCATTCCAATATCTCCTTTTTCCATTTTAACTGGGTGGCTAGCCTTCTGACAACCCAAAATATTATTTTAGGAGCTTGAGACATAGGGAGAGGGCAGAGACAACCCGAGAGAAAAGGTTACAATCACAGCTTGGTGAAGAGAAAATACTCTCACAAAGATAATAGGCCGTGACATATTGTATCGAAGTGTGGCTTTCCATGAGAATTTCCCCATCACGAGGTTCTCATGTAACGCAGGCCTAAAGTCGTCCCTAATCTCCAAATCCAGCTTCTAAGTGCTAACACAACCTGCTGTGAGACAAGGCTCTCACATAAATCCCACGCGCTGTAATATTTCAGCTACAAAGGAGAGTGTATCTGCCAGGGTAATTCCCAAAGAGGAGAGTTACAGAAAGTCAACAGAATTCTCTCCACAGAACACCCAGCCCATTTTTTACTTGTAGACAAAGTTTTTGTCACAATTGGATTCCCTGTTTTAGGGTAAAAGAGTGCATATAGAAATTTGACATTTAAAGAGAAAAAGGAAATTAAAATTGTGTGACACACTCAGTAGGGAGTATTTTGAAAGTTCATGTGGGATGGTTTGTCTAACGTGTATGGCCGGGGAATGTTCTACCAACGGAAGGTCGGGAGTCTTCACGGAGAATTCCTAACCAAGGCGACAGGACTGTGTACCTGGAAGCAAGACTTCAGTCTTCAAAACCAGAAATAGCATCAGGCCTTCCACACGATGCAGGAAGCGCTCTGCATTTCCTGTGTCTGTTACTCTTGGGAAGTTTTAGGGTGCTATCCTCAATTTTTAGAGCCTATCTTTGTTTCCTAATCAGTTGTTCTACTGCTTTAGAATGTATGTGACTAAATTGATTAGTTAGCTCAGAATGTTACAAAGTCCTCTCCCTCCAGAAGAACCAAATTTTACTGTTAAGATGCTGACAGATTTACCAGCTTTACCAGACACCTCTTGGGGGTGTCTGCCAACTCCACAGCTTTTTCCTCTCTGGGAAGGCTCCCGCACTGAGATAGGTCCTGAGGGATCATATCTGAGCCACACAACCTTGCCATCTTTGTTATGGAGGAGTGATCTGAAACTTTCATGCATCAGAATCGGCTGGAGGACTTGTTAAAACACAGACTGGGAGACCCAGCCCTAAAATTTCTTTTCCAGTAGGTCTATGGGTGGGGCTCAAGCATTTGCATTTCTCACGAGTTCTCAGGTGAAATTGACGTTACTGGCCTGGGCCCACAGCGTAAAAACCACTGCTGTAGCTAATTAAGGCGGAGACCTTTACTCTAAGACTCGGCAATCGGCTTCTCTCGGGAATTTGAAATTTGGAACAGAGACATAGAGACCGGGGCTATTAGAACAATGCTCTGGAGGGAAGGTCCAAAACCACCACTGTTTAGGTTTGCAGAGCTGGTCTTGTTCTTAGGTGGAGACTTGGTTGTTCAATTCTTTGAATAAATACTATTACATTTTTTATTTTGCATAAACTGGCCATTGATAGTTTCTGTAGTCTGCTCCTAAAAGAACTTGAAATTAGACATGAGTATATCAATTAAGTGCCCTACCACGAAAAAACAAACATTCTAAGTATTTATTTATTTTTAAATATGTCTTTATTGATTTCAGAGAGAGGAATGGAGAGGGTGAGGGAGAGACAGAAGCATCAGTGATCGGCTGCCTCCTGCACGCCCCCGACTGGGGACCGAGCCGGCAACCCGGGCATGTGCCCTGACCGGGAATCGAACCTGGATCTCCTGGATCCTAGGTCGATGCTCAACCGCTAAGCCATGCTGGCCAACTACTGAGCCATGCTGGCCGGGCCATTCTAAGTATTTAAAACAGGTATAATATAGTACAGGGAATTGGTCTTCTGGGTGACAGAGGGTCTAAGACAAACAGGCAGTGAGAGATTAGCAACAGCAGGAAGCTACCCCCACCCGTAGGCTGGAGGGACAAATGGAGAAGGTGGCATTCACAGAAGCTGGGGTGATCTGGAAGGAGCTAGAACCACAACAGATTAGTCCAGCGGAGGAAATGCTGCTGATGCTGCCGGAAACATCACCCAGGACAACTCTGCGGAGGTGGAGAAATACCCTGCAGCCTCCCAGCAGTCCTGTCCGTGCTGAGAGGCTTGGGGAAGACGGCTTGTGACACTGAGGACAACGTGGGGCACTGCGGAAGGACAAAGTATGGGACTGAAAACTAGCTAAGAATGAGCCCTGTTCAATTCGGATTTCTCATTTTTTTCTTCAAAGTACATTTTGCCTACTTACAAATTAGTGAGATAATATATACATACTGTATAATTTCTCATAGTTTCTTGTTTAGAATGAGGGTGGATATTTTTGAGATAATCTTTAGGGGGAAAGTGCAAATGATGACAAGAACCGGCATTTGTATAGTTCTTTTCGATTTGAAAAATGTTTTCATATGTCTCATCTAATTTAATCCTCAAAAATCTTGTGAAGTGGGTTTTATTATGAGCCCCCTTCTTTAGATAAGGAAACCAAGGCTCAGAGGGAATAAGTCACACAGGACAAGCAAAGAAACATTGTTCCAAAGTGGCAAAATGGCCCGGTCCCAAACGTGGGCTCAGCACACAACCTCAATTGTTGCAAAATGCCAAGTATCGTGTGAAAACACATGCAAGGCTACAAACTTAAAATTCTTTCTCTGTTGCTATCTCATTTTCTTCCTGATCGTAAACCCGACATCTAGTAAAATCTTGTAACCAGAGCTAGGAGATTACTTTGAAAGACCAGCAAAATACCCCATGGCGTCTTCCCCCCTCCTCTGCTTCTAGGAGGTCAATTATATCTGTTTTCAGTGGTCCCACAACTTCCTAAATTAGGCAATGATTATGAGACAAGGCCTTTCAAAAGATCATTCTAGAATAGCTGCAGTCGTTTAAAAAAAGAAGAAAAAATTAAAGAAACCCATTGACTGAGAATATAAATTAAGAGACAGAGTGGCTATTTTTTGTTAATCCTCACCTGAGGATATTTTTTCCATTGATTTTTAGAGACAGTGGAAGGCAGGGAGTGAACGGGGGGGGGGGGGCGAGAGAGAGAGAGAGAACATCGATGTGAGAGACACACATCAATTGGTTGCCTCCCTCATGCACCCCAGCTGGGGCCGGGGATTGGACCTGCAACCCAGGTACATATATGCCCTTGACCATGAATCCAATCTGCAACCATTTGGTGCGAGGGTGGACGCTCTAACCACTGAACCACATGGGACAGGGGCAGAGTTGGCATTTTTTATGCCTATGAGACTACTTAGTCACCTAGAAAGAATTAAACACACGTGTGTGTGTGTGTGTGTGTCTGTATGACGAGAGAGAGAGAGAGAGAGAGAGAGAGAGAGAGGTCGCTTGTATCTCCATAGGAGTTAAGCTTCTGGTCCCAGGTCCACAGACTGCATTTCCGATGCTAAAGAGCCATCTTTGTTTCCCCTGGTTACCAGTGAAAGTGTGCGGGGATCAGTTCAAATGCATTACACTTATAACAAAATGCTTCCCAAAATAATGCCTTGCTTTCAATTTTTATCTATATATCAACTTCACAGAAAGTACAGCTCACACATGCACAGCCCCACATCCCTGTGCTTATACTCCATTGTGCACGATGTTCTTTACATATGGAAATAAGCTGTGTGACATGGCACACCCCTATAATATCAATTGCTATAAAAAATACATTTTTTTTCCCAGGCAGACTCCATTCTCTCTTTCACTGCTGAAAACCCAAGAGAAATTGCTGTAAGGTGATTTGTCCTATAAAGTTATTGCTCAGTGTGTTCAATACACTTTTATCTATAAGGGTAAACCTGCCTTATGGAGGATCTCCACATCCAATTTGACTAAATAAATTTCAGGCTCACTGATTATATTTCCATCTGAAAGCTTTGCACAGTTATAAAACTGGGAGAGCTTTTAGGATCATCCCAGGTAGAGTTTCTGTCTGAATATTTTTCCGCAATGATCTGCGATACATTAAGCCTACCCATTAGTTAGAATATCACTGATTGTACTCTTGATCTGATGGCCAATGGAACATTTGTATTGTCTGGGTTCCACTTAAGACAATATTTGGAATGGATGGAATAGCTCAGAACAGGAGAGCAACATTAAAAGTTATCTTCCTTCAGTGGAACAAAATGTGTCTGGTACATAAGCAATAGGCTTGTTAAAAGAAAACCAGAATTCAGCACTAAAACACCTCTATCAGCAGAACAAAGAGTTTTCCTGAGATTCTCAACTAGTTCCGTGACTATTTTTCTGTTGAATCCAAGTTATCATTGCACAATAAAATGAGAAAATAAGTGATAGGACTTCCTCCAACAATTAGGTGGCTAGTTGTTTAAAATCTTAATTGTGAACTTTTCACAAGACCTACAGTATTCTAGAGATTTTGCTAGTGGAAATGGGGTCTGAGCTGACCCATATATGTGACTTTGACCTCAAATGTGGTTGCGAAGTACTCTACTTTTACAACTGGAATAACTAGATGCATTGGGTTTTTGTTTTTTCATTGAAAAAGACACCTTGAGCCCTGGCAGGTTTGACTCAGTGCTTAGAGTCGCCCATGGACTTAAGGGTCTGGCGTTTGATTTTGGCCAAGGGCAGGTACCTGGGTTGCAGGCCCAGTCAGCGCATGTGCGGGAGGCAACCAGTAGATGTGTCTCTCTCACATCCACGTTTCTCTCCCTCCCTCTCTCTCTCTCCCATCCTCTCTGAAAAGCAATGGAAAAAATATCTTCCGGTGAGGATTAATAATAATAATAATAATTTAAAAAAAGCTCCCTTATAAAAAAAGTAAATAAAAAGGCACCTTGAGATTGGCTCTCAATGTTAATTTTTTCATATTTGTTATTCATTGAACAGTGAAAAACGCCACGGAAATATTTTACATATTAAAAATAAAATCTTCCTGAAGGTTCAGAACGCTGACACACACCTTTTGCTCCCCTTTAACATTTAGGTATATTAAAATCAGGGCAGTTCTTGAACAGCTGCACGCTGTTCGGTTTAGGTCATTTAAAAATATTTGAGGCTAAAAGCATGGAAAATGAAGGTACAGTGTTATGGATTTAAAAGTACGTGTGTACGCATAGATGTCATTTATTAAAACTTTAGAGAAAGATGTCTTCCTGGGAGGTGAAAGCCCTGGGAGCGGGAAGGCTGCTGCAGCGAAGAACAAAAGCGCGGCCGCGCGATAGCAGTATCTCTGCAGCCGCAGGCGCGGCGCGGGCGGCGGGCTGGGCGGCCGTCCGTCGGTTACGCGGCGTTTTCATTAGTGACAGCCTCCGTCACTGTCAGCTCGGCCGGCTGAGCTCTTCCCGGCGAACTCCGTTAAACGGGAGAAGGGACGACAGAGAGGTAAACTGTACCGAGTGGTGCCCTCGGGATTTATTTCTCTCCCTCAGAGTGGGCTTCGCCTCGTCCCGGGGGCGCGGGGGATTCCCGGACTGCGTGTGACCCAGAAACCCATGCGTCCCATTAATTAGTTGCTACGCGTAGCGAGGGCAGTGAGAGGCTGAATCTTCTGTTTGCAGCTGGGGCCAGCAGAGCGCGGCGGGTCAGAGCTGCCCGGCCGGTGCACGCCAGCCCCGGAGCATTCGGGGCCCTCAGAGCCCCCACCCGGCGAATGGAGGTCAAGTCAAAGAGCACGACCGCAGGATGCCGCTCCCCCCCCCCCCCTTTCGCCCGCGCTGTCCGCAATTTAGCTTCTGAACGACCACCGCTACCACTGCAAAGCTGGAGGGCGGGGAGGGGGCGGGTCCCTGTGGGGGCGGGACTAGGGGCGGAGCCAAACAGGCGGAGGAACGCGTCGGGAAGTGTAGTTCGACTAACCCCAGTAGCCCAGCTACCCGGGTTCTTCTTGGGAAATTGGGACTACAACTCCCAGGAGTCTGCGGGGCGGACAGGGCAGTCCATGCGCAGTGAGCGCCGCATTGTATCCTATCAGCGGAGGAGAGGGTGATGTCACCTGCGAGTTAGTAACCTACGAGAGGCTGTGAAGGAAACTGTTTAACCGGATCCCATTGTACCCGGAGCGCAGAGCCGCCTCACCAGCATGCAGGGGCTGCTCAGGTAAGGGGGCCGTGCCGCCTCGCTCGCCGCATTCATTCATTAAGTGGCACCGCGCGGTGGCGTGGGGGTGGGCGCCCTTCTCGGGTCCCGCGCTGGTTTCGCCGCGCGCCCTCAGGCTCCCTCTCCGAGGCTCCGCGACCAGTAGGTAAATATTAAACCCGTCCTTCAGGTTGGGTCTGGGTGGGAACAGGACCTAGATAGCTCCCGGCTGCCAAGCTGGATTTGGGAAAATGGCTGCAAGCGCGGCGCAGAGCGAGGCGAGCCCAGAGGAAGGCGCCCCAGAGGATGAGGGTCCCTCCTTCCTTTCTTTGAGAGGCGCTCGGATGCCCAGGGAGCCGGCAGGGTACCAGGTACGCCCGCCCCACTGCAGTCACCGGGAGCCGGGGCGCGGGGGTCGTGGCCTCGCCTGCGGGCTGCGCGCACCGCTGCTGTCGGGAGCTGGTGGCCCGGAGGCTCCGAGGGGGAGAACCCTGAGGCTTGGTGGCCTCGGAGGTGGCGACAGGGAAGGAGGGGCTCCGAGCGGAACCCCCGCCACCCCTGGCATCTTCGCTGACACGAAAGGGATGGGTAACTGTAATTCGGCAAAGTTGTAAGCTGAAGGTTTCGAGAGAGAGGGAGAGGAGGGGAAACCCGCGCCGCGGAGCGAGCGAGGGGTGTCGGCGGCCGCGGCGCGGAGGCTGCGCCGCCTACGGACGGACGCCGGCGCCGCAGAGCGCTCCCGCCCCGCCGCCGTGGAGCGAGCATCTCGGTCCCCCTGCACCGATGGCTCCCTCCACAAAGAGCACCTGAGCTGGGTGAGGCGGCTCCCCGGAGCCCGGGGCGGGAGGTGGCAAAGCCGTGGAGGATGTCGAGTAGTCGAATGACAGGGCTCGCTGCGCGGCCGGAGGGCTCGGCCACCGGCTTTTCCCAGCCTGTGCGGAAAATCCAAGCAGCACTTGTGATCCGCTCGCCTTCCGCCTGGAGACGCGAGCGAGGCCCGAGAACTCCACAGAAGCCCTCTGGATGCCCTTCGCGGTCCCTAGCACCCTAGTTCATTCGCTCGCTCACGCACGGATCAAACCCCGCTAGTGGCCCTGCACTCCGGTTGCTCGCAGCCTGGGGTTGGGGCGCCCCGGACCCAGGAAGAGATGCCAACCTCCCGTTTCCCCCAGCCCCGCCCCCCTCTGCCCCCTGCCCGTCTCCCCCCGCAGGTGAGCCTCGAGAGCGAATGGCACCCACCCGTGACGGGTTCTGCTCTCATCGAACTGGTAGTTTCTTGAGGCCCGAGAGGGACCCAGTGCATTGAAGCGGAGTTTGTCTGCAAGATGAATCCCGTTGCCATGGCGACTCCTGCCGTCGGAATCTTAACCGCTCCGGCCGCCGCCTCGGTTCGAGGTGGCTCTGCGGGCAGCGGGGAGGGAGTGGCCAGGGAGTGTGGTCAGGCGCTCGCCCTGGGCCCCGCTGCCCTCTGCTCACCGGTGCCACAGCCCTGGCGCTCTCTCCATTTTCGCGTCAACAGCTCGGACACAGTTCTTAGCCCCTCTCCCTCTCAGGGTGCCACTACCTCCTCTCTCCACTTCCCTCCCCGGAAATAATTGGAGCTTTCTTCTTAAGGCAGACTCTGAAAATTACAGGGGAAAGATCTCTTTGCCCTTCCAGGCTAGGTGCTTCATTTTCCTAGCACCGTGGATTATTACAGTGTTGCAGGTAGCTTTCCCAAGGAGGGAGCCCTCTGTTCTGCTGGAAGAGAGCTCCCTGGCCGCCAGTAAAGGTCCTCAGTTTGACCTAGGTGCAACTCCCTCGAAGCTTTTAAGGACAAATAATAACTGGAATTGAATTCTGGAAGTCACTGCCATCCCTTGCGGTTCTGTTAAAATCTAAAAGCCTGCCTAGAGGATGCAGGCACTTGAGAGTGAAGCTGGCTGGGATGAGTTCTAGGAAGCCTGCCCTAGGTCCTACTCTGGCTCTGTCATTACTGGCTACCCCACTCTGGGGTTAACCCTTTACCTCTGGGGACCTCGGTCATAAGTGATGTGGACAGAAAGGTACAGAGGGTTTCCTAAAGTTGATTCTGGGTATAAAATCTTGTGACTCTAAGAAGGACTTGGTCATTGTCTTTTATTTTCCTTAAAGAAATCTGACGATGAGAATTTAAACCCAGCTTCTAATCCTGTGGCATTGGGTTAATATCTCTGAGCCTCATTTGTATGGCAAAATAACCTGGCTATTCATGGCAAGCCTTCAAAGTGGACAAGGCAGCCATGTTACTATTTATATTATTTCTAATACTGCTACTGTTATCCCAGTATCTGGACTTCTATTTGTTCTTTTATGTTAGAATTAATTGTTTAGGTTTTGCCATTTTTGAATGCAATTATTTGCAACTTAATTGAAATAAGTGTAATTGACTACACAAATATTTTGTTTCCCTTCTGCTTTCATTTCATACCAAGGTGTATTATCCCAGATATTGCTGTTAAGGGGGGGAAAGTGTGTATCAGTGAGTGTCTATGCATGTGCATTTGTATGCAGGTAAATGTTTGGGAATGCTATGTGCCAGGTAGTTGACATCATCAACTCATTTTAAGTAGGTAGATCCTTCCCCATCAGGAAACAGGATCAGAGGTTATCACTTACTCTTTATTTTTACCCTAGGTTATCACTGACTGAAACAAACATTACCTTTAATTATCTGTTTACTTTCTCCCTATAGTTCTGACATCAATTCCGATATATGGGGGTTTCCCCCACTCTTCAAAGGTCTTCGAGAGCAGGGTCTTTGTCTTGTCTCTCCAGCATTTAAATCAGTGCTTGTCCATGTAGGTACTTAATAAATATTTGTGGAATCAGTATTAAGTAGTAGAGCCATGATTGGAGATCCAAGATCTGTATCCTTTCCACTGATAGTTCTGTCATCAATTATAATATTCCTCATAGCTTTCTGTCAAGCAATTTCATCTCAGCATAAACCAAAACTCCTGTGTAGCATGTGACTTGAAGCATAAAGGCCACTTATATGTTTGAAATAGACATATATTGTAATTATTTGCTTTTGGAATACATTCACCCACATAGACTTTCCTCCCCTATAATTCTTTCTTTTATAAAGATTTATTGATTTTTAGAGAGAGAGAAACACTGATTTTTTTGCTCCATTATTTATGCATCCATTGGTTGATTCTTGTATGTGCCCTGACTGGGAATAGAACACGAAACTTTGGCATATTGTGACAATGCTCTAACCAACTGAGCTACCTGGCCAGGGTCCCCTATAATTCTTAACACAATTCTTATTACCCCAGACCAGACATTTCTAGATTTCTCTCCATTGTATTATCCTTGGCCCAGATAACTTTCTCAGGAGGTGTATGGCTGGAGTACAGGGAGAGAGACCAAGACAAAGATAACTAGAGGTTTTTGCCAGGCCACCAGTGGCTCCTGGGGCACCATTTGGGAAGAAAAGCTAGACAATAGTGCTCTCATCTGGGATGGAGTTGTTCTATAAACAGATCAGTTGTTCTGGGCTGGCTGACCTGATGGAGGAACAGGGTGGGAGCCATTTGTCCAATATTTGTAACATTCTGTTACCATCTGGTAAGTCGGGTTCTTTGGATTTTCAGAAGTATAAATTAGTGAGGAGGTGTGATAGTGAAGAGGGTGTGGTGGGTCATGCCCTTGGGTGGTGCCCACAGGAGCTCAGTGAATAGATGCCAAGGAATTTGAATCCTGGCTTTCTTGCTTTGTGGACACGCTCTGGGAGTTAAGAATGTGTGTGTTGTGTCTGTGTGGTTTTATTTGAGCTACTTTGTTTAGAAAGCTGCTTTTTTTTGTTGGTAGTATGGTCATTAGAAGAAATAAGGTATTTACCAACAAAATATAGTTAAGATTGAGAGTGTTACATTTTGTAAATATTTGGAGGATCGTATAAAGAGTGGCTTTGGCTTGAGAATCTTGAGTTCTGTGAAATCCCTTAAAAAGTCACAGCTGGTGGATCAGGGGAAGCAAGCTCTTCCAACAAAGCTTGGTACCACTGAGAACCTTAGGTGTTTGGTTCAGGAAATAATCACAGAGCTTGTAACTTCTGTGGGGCCCTCCCTGGCTTCATGTCATGTTCCTGGTATTTCCAAGTGTTCAAGTCTGTCCTTCAGATTGCAGGAAACAGAGCAGTTTTGTCAAGTTACGTTAGCCACCTTGTTTAATCTCTAGAGGGGGCACCAGAGTGAAAATTTTCTATTTTGTTTGTGACTTTTCTTTGAATAAGGAGTGTGCACTACTGTCACTTATTTTGGCATTACAATTTCTAACTTGGTAATGAAGGAAAACTTCTAAATGAATATATATTTTAAACACTCGTAGCGTCAGTTCTTAGTAGTTTTCCCAAGAACTCAGTTTAGAGGCAACTGATAGCACAGGTAACATTTAAGAAATAGGTAAGGAGGGCAATGTCTGTATGTTGGTAGGGCAGGGTGGGGCAGGCCGGGGCTGTGGATGCTTCTCTTTTTATTTTTATTTATGTATTTATTTTATTAAATTTATTGGGGTGACATGGTCAGTAGGGCCATATAGGTTTCAAGTGTACGTTTCTATGATACATGATTTGTACATTGCATTGTGTGCCCACCACCCAAAGTCAAGTCATCTTCCGTCACCATATATTTGGCCTGTTACCCTTCTCTTGCTACCATCACTTAGCAAGTGTACTGTCTTTTTATATAGATTGTGCTTAGAGTGGCTGAGAGCTGTGGGTAGAGAATGGAATTGAAGATGGATCTTTGTCCCCCCACCTCACCCCACCCAGCTTCCTTCAAGCCACCACTTAGTACCCCCACTGAAAGAGGGACAGATAAAGATGAGATGCAAGTTGATTTTGGTGACCTACATTCCACTCTAGCAGACTATTTCTTCAGGGAGAAAAGTGTTTTCCTTTTTATTTTCTGGCATCCTTTCCACTGTTCCATGAACAGAGAACTAAGCATTTCAGAGTGAGTTTGCATAATACACGTGTCTAAAAATGGGTTAAATGGGAAATCCTAGGAGCACAGCAACAAGCCTACTAAGCCTCCTTCTCTCATTTAACTGAGATTACCAAATACACCCTCAGCAGCTTTGGTGGGCTTATTTTCCTTGCTGATGATTAAGCACTCCTGTTTTTTCCTATGTCTGTGAACTTCTGTGGTAATGGCCCCCCCCAACTGGAATGTGCACTCTTCTGAGTATCTAAATTCTCCTTGTGCTTTCAGATCCAGCTGGAGTGTCACAGCTTCCAGGAAGCCTTCCCTGCCTGTCTTTCAGCTTTCACCACCCACTTCTGCTTCCTCTTTAGAGCCCTTAGCCTGACTATACAACATAATACTTACAGCTAATGTGATAGTAGTAGTCAGGGTATGTGAGGTGTTTACCTTGTGCCAAGCCCTTCCTACTATTTTACGTGAGCTTAACCATTGCCTCTTCACAACAACTGTACCAAGGAGGTACTATTGTGACCATTTTATAGGTGAGGAAACAGGCATGAAGCAGTTAAGGAACTTGCCTAGCTCAGGTCACACAGCTGTTATAAGTAGCAGGCCAGGTTGAGGAACCAGGCAGTCTAGTTCTTCACACCCTACACTCTTGTCTTGCCTTTAGTTTTCCTATATATTGTATTCTTTTCTCTCCATCAAGTTGGAGGAACCACAACTTCCTTTGCATCTCTTAATTCTGATATAGTGCTAGTTCAGTAAATGCTGAGTTGATTGAGGGTAAAAATGCTTTTACACTTAATAGTGTCATATAGTCTGATTTTCTGGAGCAGAAAATGTTGCATGAAATTAAAAATGGTGCACTTGCTTATTTGAGTGATAAAACTGTTGAACTCCCTTCTGTTTGCTATGTGAATGATAGGCAAACTATTTGAAAAAGGAAATGCTCTTATATTCCAAATCTATTTGGAGCCTGTCCAGCCTCAGACCCTCTTTATGACCTGAGATAACTTTTCAGTAGGCTGAATCCCTTATCTGAAGAAAGCCCTTCTTATCCAGAACAGACCCACAGAGCCTGCCTGGAGAGTTAAGACTTCCACAACTTCTTAGCTTCCCTCTTCCCTGTTGTCTTTTAACATAAATTGTAAAAGCTTCTTTGAAAAGAAAATAATGAAAACTCAAGCAGTAGTCAAACATGTAATCTAATATTGGGTAGTCTTAGATAGTAAACAGCTCTTTTTCCCCCACCTCAGAAGAAAGACTTTTATTTATTTTTACAGTGGAGCAAATTTGGTGCCAAATATACAATTGTAATTCTTTTAAACCATAGTCACCATTGTGAATTACATGTGGAAAACTGGGGAAGCAAGTTCAATTTCCAATGCAGTCAGTGAGATTTCCTGACTTACAATAGATCTTTTCCTTTTGGCTTAAAACTGGATATTGTGCCACTTTGACAATTATTAATGAAGACAATTCACTAAAACATGAGCTGTGTCATTTGGGGAAATAATAGGAAAATTATGCCCTAGTAGCATATTGCAAGGGAATGAAAATAAAAACAAAAGACTTGTTAGTCATTAGGCTACTCAAACGTAATATTCATTCACCAGACATTGATTTCAGAAGCTTTTTGTTTTTTCATTCATCTTGTTACACTTCCTAAGTGTGTCATTCACCTTTAGTGACAACCTGAGCTCATTCTGTTCTATATATTGCATCAGGATTGGAGCTGAAGGTTACTTGTGCCTCTGCCAGGCACGTAATTAGGGTTACCCATTAAGTGTGTCTCTGTCGTTTTTCACTTCTTAAAAAAAAAGTTTGTGAGACTGGCAAATGTTGCCCATCTGATGGACTTTCTGAATTTAGACTTCCAAAAGTAGATAGCCCAGATCTGAGCATTGGGCATTGTCTGGGCAATACAGATGTCCATCTTTTGTTTTTGAGATGGGTTCTTATTTTCTGGCTTGTTGGCTAAGCTCAGTTTGTTAGTGACGTACAAACCAGGTCAAGGGCATGGGGTTAGTTTGACTTGTTTTGGAGCCACAAACTGCACCTGTAATCCTAGTCACCTTTTTTTTCAAACTCCTCATGCTTTTGGCTACAAAAGAGAGTGGACAGTACACTGTGCATATATCAGTGCTTCGCCATCACCACTAGGGGCAAAAGATGGTGCCATATTATAAAATGAACTGATGGAAGGGGGTGTCTTAGTTTTTTCAGACCCCATGAGTTAGAGGCAAAGCTTTGCTGGCAGTTTGCCAAGGAACTATATGCTTCTGACAGGTATCTGCCTGTGAAAAGTGGGTCAGGACTGGGGAACGCTTCCTAAAACTTTGTCAAAGCCCTGCAAGCCGGGGTCTTTTCCCTTTCTTGGGGGTGTGACTGAAGTCATTAGTGTGAGTTTTGGTGCCACTTCTGGGCTTCACTGTTCTTCATAAGCTTCTACAGATAATGCACCCTAGAAGCAGAGTGAGGGATGGTAGTCACCATCATTCACCGAGTGGGTCACGTTGTTCATATGTGTCTAGGCATAAATTTGTATTTGTTTCATAGAGATTTGGTAAAACCAAGCAGTGACATATCTAAACACGAGTTGAGTTAGAACCTGCAGTTCTGTGACAGGGCTAGATCTGGGGCCCTCCTAAATCCTGACAATTTATCACAAAACTTATTGTAAAAAGTTAAAGAAAATGGAATGGGCAAATTTAACCATCTGAAGGACCTTTTTGCGCTCTCTACTTTATTCTTGATAGTTGGTGAAATGGTGGATACAGAAAATGTCCTGTTGTTCTATCCAAGGTAAATCCTTAGGATTTTGTTTAAATGCATTTACAGTTACCCCACAGTAGTAGTTATTTGATTTAGGATAATGGTGACAAAAGAAACAACAATAACATTTGTTTGTTTGCCATTCTGTTTGTGTGTGGTGATGGAGATCGCATTAGAGGTAGTGCCCACCCAACCCCAGCTCTCAATGATAATTCAAACTAAGAGTCAGGATGTGGAATGAATTGTGCTGAAGTTGAAGCTCATGGCTGAGATTGCACAAGGTTTTCAGATGGTTAAATGAATGGCCTGTTATTATATTTTTGTGTTTTTAAAATCAAGAATAGAGATTGGATTGGACTGGAAAACCTCTGTGACCCATGTGGAACTTGACAATCTGTGAGTAGGTGATACTTCCAACTATAGAAGTCCTTGCCTATGACATTTTCTGTTAGAGATTAATTTAAAATTTAAAAAATATATGTTATTTTTAGTTTGACCCAGTATTCTGAGGCTATGACTGAGGCCTCCTTTCTTCCATACTCCACTGTTTCCTACTACACTCCTTGGACTGTAATTTGAGTCCGGAGGACCAGTAAACGGCTTCCTTGCCAGTCTGCTCTCTCAGCCTCCCTGTGGGCAGAGGGAGACTGCTGTCCCCAGGCTGCCGGTTTCCATATAAGGGGAGCCACAGTCTCTTACCTTACAAAGAAACACATCTTTCCCCTGAACCTCCTAATTTAGGATGGGGAGCCATGTGGCAGCCGAGAGGGGAAGGTTTGCATTTTAATTCTCCAGCGCTCAGATTGTTTTTTTGATGGAACAAGTTCGGGGAAGAAAGGTGGACGGGAGGACAGAGGGAGTTACTGGGTTTCACTTATCTTATCATTTGTTTCCCTCTGGATTGCCTTTGTTTATACTGTTTCTTCAGGCCAGGAATTCCTCCAGCAGAAAGCATGCATACACGTGGGGATATTCAGATGGCGCTTCCTTCTTGTGTTCCTGCTGACTCGGCTTTCCTCTCTGCAGCCTGATCTGAAGGGAGGGCTGGAGATATTTAACCTGCTTTGAATTTTTCCATTATGTGGAGAAGAGATCTTAAAACAGTGACTTGGGGCAAACGTGTTAATGACTTCTCTGATGAGAAAGAGGATGATGCTGAGTGGGTTTAGTTTAAGTTTAACATATAACTTATTTATGTTGGTAGATAGTTTAGTCACGAATGTTTGACACCTTGAATGAAATTCCTTTGCCTTAGGTTGCTGCTTTGCAATTGCACAGGGGAAAAGAAACACCAATAGGTGATTAAAAATTTTTTTTGTTAATCCTTACCCAAGGATATTTTCCCCCGTTGCTTTTAGAGAGAAGGGAGGGGGAGAGAGAGAGAGAGAGAGAGAGAGAGAGAGAGAGGGAGGGAGGGAGGGTGGGAGGGAGGGAGGGAGAGAGAGAGAGAGAGAGAGAGGGAGAGAGAGGGAGGGAGGGTGGGAGGGAGGGAGAGAGAGAGAGAGAAACATCAATGTGAGAGAGACACATTGATTGGTTGCCTCCTGCACATGCCCTGACCGTGCCCTTGACCGGGGCCTGGGGATTGAGCCTGCAACCGAGATATGTGCCCTTGACTGGGAAGTGAACCCGAGACCCTTCAGTGTGTGGGCCGACTCTCTAACCACTGAGCCACACCAGCCAGGGCAACACCAGGTGATTTTAGATTCAGATTTGGGTAATCTTTTTTATTTATTTAAGATTTTTAATTGAGTTTTAGAGAGAGAGGAAGGTAGAGGGAGAGAGAGAAAAACATCTACGTGAGAGTTGAACATCAGTCAGCTGCCTCCTGCAGGCCCCCTACTGGGGACTGAGCCCACAACCCTGCACGTGCCCTGACCCAGAATCAAACCTGCAACCCTTTGGTGCTTGGGATGATGCCCAACCAACTGAGCCACACCGGCCAGGACAGATTTGGGTAATCTTGGCAATTCTTTTAGACATCCTTGGGCCTCATTCCTCATCTGTGAAACAAGATGAAAATTCTAAAATTTTATGAGAAAGTTATCATTTTAAAATGACCTCACTTATGTGGCATTGTGTAACATTGGGTTTCCTAGAATGGAGATCATTGGCCATTGCCCTTAGCACCTGAGACCCTGTCCTTGGGTTGAGCTAAACCCTCAATACTGGGTTTGTAGTCTGTTCTCCTTAACTGAACAGCTTCTAGTCACCTTCTCCTCTGTCAGCTCTCAGAAAGGTTCATGTGATAAGGCTACGCAGTGTCTTTGAGTGGTCATCTAGTTCTGTTTAAAGTGATAATTCTCTTTAACCAGAGTTTGACCACCAGTGGTACCCAGGATGGATGTAGCCAGCTGTCATGTTTTGTTTGGCCAGCACAGTGTTATTCTTCAAAATGGAATGATTTTAGTGAGCATTTATATTCTGGTTTGTCGTACACCTCACCCCACCGTAGTGGCTCAGACACAGCCACTTTGTTTATGTGATATTTCTTTAGCAACTTGGCCCTTGAAGGCATTTGAGTTTGTGATCCGCATTTTAAACTACAGCCCAGCCGGGCGTGGCTCAGTGGTTGAGTGTCGACCTAGGATCCAGGAGGTGGAGGATTGATTCACAGTCAGGGCACATGCCCAGGTTGCGGGCTCGATCCTCAGTCGGGGGCCCACAGGAGCAGCCGGTCAATGCCGACTCTCATCATTGATGTTTCTATGTATCTCTCTCTCTTCCTCTCTTTGAAATCAATAAAGATATATTTTTAAAAAATAAATAAACTACATTAAATTGTGATGAGAGTATCTTCAAAATTTATCCAGCAGTGGGCTAGGAAATGGCCCAACCCAGGATCTCTCAACCTCAGCACTATTAGCATTTTAGACTGGATAATTCTTTGTTGTGTGGGGCTATGATGTACACTATAAGATGTTTAGCAGCATCCTTGGTCTCTACCCACTAGATGCCATTAGCAGTTTCTCCCCCAGTTGTAACAACCAAAAATGTCTCTAGACATTGCCCAATGTCCCCCAGGGGGCCAAATCAGCCTCAGTTGAGAGCCAGTTAACAGATTTGGAATGGCCTGAGAACTTTAAACATTGGACCCGGCTTGGATATTTAGAGATAAATTGGAATTCATCTGGGAAACCCGAGCTACCCTGCTGTTTTTATTTATTTGGGCAGTTGGTTAGAGCAAAGTAAAGGTCAGTGGATTAGGCCCTTTGGGGTCACTTCTCCATTCTTCCATGACCACTGCCTGGGAGGCCAGCCACATTTTAAGGACATGTCCTTGGTCACAACAGGGGACTCTGTGAGACACTGATGCTGGGTCAGGGCAAGCCCACCAGAGCTAGTGGGTAAACAACTTTGAAGCCCATGGCCTATGTTGGTAGATCAGTAATGGTATCTGTTGGGTGAGGAAGATGAAGCTTTGGGGAAAGAAAAGGTCATCTCTGTCATTACTGCCAAAGGCCAAAATGCTTTAAAAAAAAGAAAAGAAAAAAGAGCCTCTAATCAGCCTGTGGGAAGAGCTCTGAAAAGGATTAGCAGTGACATTCCATTTTTTTCTCACCCTTAAACAAGAATGTCTTTAAAACTTGACTCTAAAACTTGAGCTTTGGCAACACTCAAACTTGCCTTGCCTCTCAGAAAAACATTGATAAGATTTTCAGTGTACAAAGGGAGAATGTTGTCAAGTTTCAGTTAACCAATGGAAAGAGTATGCTTGGGGAAGCACAGTTTCAGTTAAAAGGTAAAAACCAGAGTCCCTTCTCAGAGGCAGAGGTATGTCTTTTGAAAGGATCCCTACCTCTTCCCAAGGGCTGTGCTGTGTGTTGGTTCTGCACCTTGAATGTACATCAGAATTTTTTTTATTTTTTATCTTCACCCCAGGATATTTTTTCCATGCTTTTTAGAGAGAGCAGAAGGGGGAGAGAGAAACATCAATGTGAGAGAGACACATCGTTGCCTCCTGCACGTGCCCCAACCGGGATTTGGGATTTGGGATTTGGGATCTGGGATGAAGCCTACATCCAAGGTACGTGCCCTTGGCCAGAGCCCAACCCGGGGCCCTTCAGTCCACTGGCCAGCGCTCTAACCACTGAGCCAAGCCGGCCAGGGCAGCATCAGAATTCTTCATGGCAGAAATTAGGAAGAGATGCCTAGGGGTTTTGATTCAGTAGATTTGGGGTTTGGGCCCCACCTCCTGGATACTTCAAGCTCCCCAGGTAATTGTGATATTTAGCCAGGACTGAAGACTAGAGGGAAGAGCAAACGATCGATTTTGCATTTGGCAAGTGTGGTTATAGTTGCAGATGTGTGCTGGGCCAGATGGCTGGCTGGTTAAATTTTTTATTTTTAAAACTTTTGCATCCATTTTGGCTTGAATGTTTTGTTTTTTTGTTTTTCACTTTTCTAGAAGTTAGAATTTGTGAAAAGGATCGCTCTTTTGCACGTGGTATAGCATGCGCTATCTGATACATGGAACCTAATGCTTCTAATAATCTTGAACCTGTATTATTTTTTGGCAGACTTGTCAGGATGCTTCTCTGAGAGGATTCAGTTTGCATATTAACCTATTGTTCAAAAGATAAGGAAACAGAAACCACCCTATCACAAATGGCCAACACCTAGAGTGCCCTTGAGATAAAGGAGGTGGGAGAGTAGTAGTAAATGCTCTTAGTATTAGCTTCTGGTCTAGAAAAATCTACATCCTAAGAAGGATCTAAACATTTCACAGCTAAGTTTAACTTAGGGAGTTTCCCATCAGACTTTTCTCTCTGGCTTCATAAACGTGGGGTAGATTTTTTTTCCTGCAAGTTTCCTTCTTTAGCCTATGCCATGTGCCACCGTGGAGGAGTACAGAGTCCCAGAGTTATAACTACCAAAGGTGGGAAATGAATGAAATGGCTCCTTTCACTCAGATATTGCTTAGAATTTCAGATCCAGATTTCTGTCAAGGATAGCAGAGGCAAGAGAATAACTGAGTTTCAGGGCACAATATTATACTGGGCATTTTATGGACCTTCTCATAAAACATTTTAAAACATCATTCATTCATTTTAGAATGTAAAAATATGTTTAAATGTTGTGTGTAAACATTTCAGAATGCTGTTTTAAATCCCAGATTTTTTCCTTTGGAATATAGAACTCTTGTTTTACTTAAATAAAACTCAGGTCGTTCTCTGCTGTCAGCTTCTAAAACAAACCAGTTACGTTGTGCAGTAGGTGAAGAGTCTCCCCAATGAAAGATTCGTTGCTTTCACTGGCAAGTAGTTTCACGTTTTGCTTATTTGGATCATGTTGGTGTTTTCAAAGATATGTTCACAGCATTAGTTATAGGATGCAATACTCTACAATCCCAAATGACAGTTTTTCCAATGCAGTAGAACCTCAGTTCTCAAACTTAATTCATGTTGGAAGGAGGCTGTTCGAGAAGCAATTTGTTCGAAAATGGAATCATTTTTTTCCCCATTAGAAATAATGAAAATTTAATTAATTTGTTCCAGACCCCCAGTGATTCCGTTTTAACCTTTCTTATATACAATTTTTGTCTAATGTACTTTTAATCTATAAACAAACAGTTCTTTTCTTAAATTTATTGAACCACCCCCTGCTAGCCTTAAAGGAATCACTTTCAGCACTTGCTCCAGGGGTGTCTTCAGGTCAGCGTGCAGCATCTTTGCTTGTTCGTATATCACTGCCTCCAAAATGCTGTCACTGGCTAACTGCTTTTTGTTTATCCAAATCAAATACAGTTTTTCTACCTCCTCAATTGTCTGTGATCATTGCTTCTTTCACACCCTTAGCAACATTAGCACTCTTGATGGCCTCTTTATGTTTTAAAACTGTGCTCATCATTGATCTCGCCAGCAACAAAAGCATTCCCTCCTTTGTTGCCTGACAGCTTTTTGTCTGCTGAGGTAGCAGCAGGAAAGGGTTGGCAGGTGGAATAACAAAGTTTGGTTCCACAACCGAGACTTTTTTTCTGTGGACAGCTTGGTGGAGAACCGGATTGTTCGAGATGGGAAACGAGATTGGACTGTATTTGTTATGCCTACAGATCAAGTCTTCTGCCCTCAGTTCCTTTCTTCCCTACATGCTGATTTTGAGTCTCAGATGGCCAGCGTTGTGCTGGAGAAAATGTGTTAGCATGACATGGTATTAAGGAAAGAATGACAGTTAAAAACAATGACAGAATACAGGATTTCTTTATAGGGTAATGAAAATGTCCTCAAATTAGTGGTAATGGTTACACAGGTTGTAGATATATGTTTGTCCCCCCTTATCCACAGGGGATATGTTTCAAGTCCCCCAGAGGATGCCTGAAACCATAGGGAGACCAAACCCTAGACATACTACGTTTTTTCCTATACATGCATACTTATGATAAAGTTTATTTTATAAATTGGGCACAGTAAGAGATTAACAACAATAACTAGTAATAAAATAGAATAATTATAAAAATATACTGTAATAAAAGGTATGTGAATGTGGTCTCTCTCTCAAAATATCTTACTGTACTGTATTCACCTTGTGATGATATGAGATGATAAAATGCCTGGTGATAAGATGAAGTGAAGTGAATGACGAGGCATTGTGATGTAGCCTGTGATGCTACCGTTGACCTTCTGACGATCTTTCAGAAGGAGGAGCGTCTTCTTTGTGTGATCCTGGATCATCTGAGCCATGTTGATGGTTGAATGTCAGGAGCAGATGATGTCAGTGGTTGGGGAAATTTATTATTTTCTGACCATGGTTGACTGCCAGTAACTGAAACCACAGAAAGTGAAACACAAATTCTAGGGGGGTGGGGGGGGAGCACACACACACTACTATACTAACTGTACATTTTAAATGGATGAAGTTTATAGTGTGTGAATTATGCCTCAATAAAGCTGTTATTTCAAAAAAGGAATCAGACTAAGTTAAACTTTAGAAGCATAATTTTAGACCTTAGGGATAATATCTATGACTTACTTTTCCATTTCTTTTCCTCATGTATATCTCAAATTTTTCTCAAAATAAATAGATGTACAAAGATGGACAAAAAATAGTTGTGATAATTCTTTAATATCTATGGGCCACTTGAGACATAGGAAACTGTCTAAAGAAATTTTTATTGTGGTGGAATCTGGCTTATATTTTTCTTATACCTCCTACTTGTGAGCTAGGGTAGGCATTCAAGGAGAGAAAGCTCTGCACTATTTTGTACCTGCTGTGATGGTAGGCTAGGGTTTGGGTGGTACATTTGGCTTAGTCATACTTTGCTTTAAACTTGTTCCATTTGATTATTTTGCAGGATTTTTCTGCTGTATAAACCTTTACACTGTAAAAAGCACTCAACTATGTAATCTTGCCTGTAAAGCTAACTGTGTGTGTTGGAAAAGAAATATTTCACTTATAAGGGATTATGTAGCTCAAGGTTTCTCAAATTTGGATTCATGATCCTTTGAGAAACACTGCATAAAAAGTTAAATGGCTTGATGTTTAGGTACTCACTTGGTGCCAGTGGGATCATAAACTCATGTGCAGAGATGGTAGACTTTGAGGTACTATGGTTCTATTCAGGTATAAGATGCTTATCCAGGTATATTAGTTTTATTATTGCGTAACGAATTGCCACAAATTTAGCGGCTTAAAATTCCACCAGGTCAGAAGTCTGGGCATGTTTTGGCTAGGTTCTCTGCTCAGGGTCTCACCAAGCTAAAACCTACTTGTCAGCCAAGGCTGCAGTTCTCATCTGGGGTGCGGGGGATTCTTCCAAGCTCACTGGATGTTGGCAGAATTTATTTCCTTTTGGCTATAGGAGTGAGGATTGCTACCTGTTAGCCAGAGACAGCTTTTAGCTCCTAGAGGCCACCCACATTCCATGCGGCCCACTTTGGCAGTTCACACATGCATGTTTGCTTTCTCCCAGACTGGCTGGAGCACACACTTCTCTGACTTTCTCTTCTTCAGTCAGCCGGGGAAACTGCTCTGTTTAAGGCCCCACCTAAGTAGGACTGGCCGACCCAGGCCATCTCCCTTTGACCACATAATATAACGTAATCATGAGAGTGATATCATATTCACAGGTTCTATTCAAAGTTCGGCCTATCATACCAGATAACAGAAATTATTCTAATAGACTGATGTTTATTAAGATGAAAATCCAAAATCGAATGACACCTCACAAACGTGACCCCCTCCAGTCTTCCTAAAATGGCTCCCCCTTAGACTTACTGCTTTCCATCCCAACTTTTCTTGTTTTGAGTAGAGTGAACATGAAGATTTTTAAAAAAGTTTTATTATTTAAAATTTCCTACACACACATATGTGTAGAATTACTAATATAGCTAATATGAGAATCCTCCATATACTCACAGCTTCACCAATTGTCAATTCATGACTAATCTTTCATTTCTACCACCAACTACTTTTCATCAACTCTGGGATTATTTTATAGCATATTTCAGACATCTTATAATTTCCTCTGTAAATATTTTAGTATTTATGTCCAAAAAAATTAGGACTCTCTTTAAAAGCAAGGTTAAAATACCACTGTCATACCTATAATAATTTTTATATTATTTCTTTAAAATTACTGAACATCTCATCAGTTTTCAAATTTACCCTTCACTTTTTTAAAAGTTTGTTCAGCTCAGGATTTCAATAAGGTTCACGTGTTACAGTTTTTGATATATTTCTTAAGCCTCTCTAAATCCATGCAGTATTTTTCCTTGCAAATTACTTATGAAGATAACCCTATTTGTCTTATAGAATTTCTCACAGTCTGGACTTTGTGGTACAAATCTCTGTTTCCTGTAAATTAGTTAAGATGAAAATAATTAATGCCATGATCACTAGAGATAGAAAAGCTTATTTGGTAAATAGAATGTATAGATATAATTTACTAAATTCTTTTGTGTATAGATAATTAGAAAAACATTTGGGAGCAGAGCAAAGTATGTTGGGTTTTTCAGATAACTGTTATTGAGAGCAGTCTAAGTGTTACATACTTACAGTGCATGAATTAGTGCAGTTTAAATTCTTATAGAAAATATACAACATACAGATTCATTACATGACACTTGGATTGGTTTAGTTCTTTGGCCTAAGTGTTTTTGTTAAATCAAGTTTTAGCTTCCATAAAAGGGGAAAAATTCTTGAGGAAGGTGTTTCAGTTTTGAGTCTTGGAAAATAGCCATATTTAAAAATTTTGAACATTATGAAATAATTACTTTTTTATAATAGGGCTTTGCTAGTTATTTCATATCTCTAGACTTTCCAAAGGCATGCCCTTTGTCCTCAAAGAACATGATGAATATTTTAAATCTTCCTGTTGGAATATTCTATTTAAAAAAATGCAGTGCTTAATTTAAGAGAAAGTTTTGTATGTCTGCCATTGAAAGAAATTCGAGGAGGTTATCTACTTTAAATTTTGTTTTGGAGGAAAAATAGCATTGGGTTGAAATAAGTAAAATCTTATATAGAGCATAATAGCTTAGAATATGGGGTACAGACCCTTTTCTTTAAAGGGCCAGATAGTAAATATTTTAGGCTGCGTGGGCCATACTGTCCCTGTCAACTATGAATTCTTCCATTGTGGTAAGAAAAGCAGCCACAGACAATATGGAAACATGGGTGTGGCAAGTTGGGAAGAACTGACATCTTGACAATATTGCCTTCTTATCCATGAACATGAAATCTCTCTCCATTTATTTAGTTCTTTGATTTTGTTCATCAGAGTTATGTAGTTTTCCTTATATAAATATTGACCTAGTTTAAAAAAAAACCTCAAAGATAATACCTGGAGGACCTGCTCGACCACAAATAGCACTACCTTGAAAAGATACTCAGTAATCTCTTTTGCCCATATCTAAATCTTGGGTTTTTCCTTAAAAGTACTCCATTCTCTGACAAATGTCCTGCCTAGCGTGGGGAACGTATAAGGCTATTCTGAAACTATTAACTCAGAAACTTATTTTATTTGGTTGTAAAAATTAATATAACGCTGGCTGGTGTGGCTCAGTTGGTTGGGCGTCTTCTCATGCACCAACGGGTTGCCGGTTCAATTCCCAGTCAGGGCACATGCCTGGCTTTCAGCTTGATCCCTGGCAGAGGACATGAGGGACGCAGCTGGTTGATGTTTTGCTTTCACATCGATGTTTCTCTCCCTTAACCTCTCTCTCTCAAAATCAATTTTTTAAAAATCTAAAAAAATAAATTAATATAGGTTACTATATGAAAAAAGTAGGAAAGTATAAGGAAATAGAGAAAAATCTCACAAAGGAGGCAAATGTTAATATGGGAAAATGTCTTTATGAAGTTTAAAAGTATTTTAAATTTTATATATATATATGTATATATATATATATATATATATATATATTTTGTTGTTGTTATTTTTCAACCCTCACCCAAGGATATTCTTGTGGGGGAGGGAGGGAGGTTGAGGGGAGAAAGGGAAAGGAAAAGATCGATGTTATAGAGAAACATCAGTTCGTTGTCTTCCATACATACCCTTATGGGGGGAGGGATCTGCAACCTAGATATTTGCCCGTACCCGGAATCGAACCCACAATCTTTTGGTGTAGTGGACAATTTATTGTTTGATTTTAGAGACAGAGGAAGGGATGGAGGGAGGGAGAGATTTGTTGTTCCACTTATTTATGCATTCATTGGTTGATTCTTAATATGTGCCCTGACCAGGGATCGAACCTACAACCTTGGCTTATTGGAACTATGCTCTAACCAACTGAGCTACCAGCCAGGGCCAAAAAATATTTTAAATTATATCTTATCTGCACTCTTTTGCATCTTTCTCCCAGCCAAATGTTGCTATAGCATTTTTCAACTTATTAAAACTTTTTTTTATTGTGATAAAAAACACATATCATAAAGTTTGCCACCTTAACCATTTTCAAGTATACAGTTCAATAGTATTAAGTATATTTACATTGCTGTAAAACACATCTCCAGAACCTTTTCATCTTGCAGAACTGAAACTCTATACCAATTCTCCCTTTCTCTCTCCCCCATTCCCTGGTAACCACCATTCTGTTGTTTTTATGAATTTGACTACTTGAGAGACCTTATATAAGTGGAGTCATACAGTATTTGTGCTTTGGTGACTGGCTTATTTCACTTAGCATAAGGTCCTCAATGTTCATCAATTTTTGTAGCATGTAAAAGGAAGGCCTTTTTAAGGCTACATAGTATTTTGCTGCATGTATATACAACATTGTGTTTATCCATTCACTCACTGATGGACATTTGGTTGCTTCCACCTCTTGGCTCTTGGCTGTGACCGTGGATGTGCAAGTACCTCTTTGAGATTGTGCTTTCCATTTTTTTGGATATATACTCAGAGGTGGGGATATATCTAGAGCTGGATCATATGGTAGTTCTATTTTTAATATTTTGAGAAACTGCTATACTATTTTCCATAGCAGCTGTACCATTTTACATTCCCACTAATAAAGTACACATCCTCACCAACATTTGTTATTTTCTGGGTGTTTTTAAGAAATTTTTTTATATTAGCCATCCTAATGGGTATAAGGTTATTAAAACTCTTAATTTACTTCTTAGATGGTGGCATTTCTTTCCACTTTATGTTCTGCATAGGGTAATCATTTTCTTAATGTTTTTTCATTAAAAACTTAACTTTTTTTTTTTCATGTTTCAGATCATTTTCTTAGGATACATTCTTAGAAATGAAATAAATAGCTCAAAAGGTATGTAATTTTAAAGCTTTTTGTAAGTACTGCCAAATTGTCCTCAAGAAAGGTTTTGCCAGTTGACACTGAATTAGGGTATTAAAGTATCTTTCATTTCACCCTCGTCTATGCTGAGTATTATCTTAAAATTAATCTGTGATTGAACAGCTGACAAGTGCTATCACATTGTATTTTAATTTACATTTTAAAAATTTGTTAAATAGATTCTTTTTCTCTGTGCTATTTGTATTTTTCCTTTCTTTCGCAAATGGCCTGTTTGCCCATTTATCTGTTTAAATCTAAATATTTTGAAAAGATTGTAAAAGAAATTAATTAGTAATGAAAATATGAAGCTACCAGAACTTTTCATAAATGCAGTAAACAATCATGGGATCCATTAGAAGGAAACTTATGAGACCTCCAGGCACATTTAAAACGATCAAAAATATTTTTCTGTGATTAAGGGCCTCTGGCTGCAGATTTGCAAAATTAATTATCTCAACAAGCCCTTTCCTCATTATCCGGAGGGAAACCATAGGTTAGCTCCTGTCATTTTATGGCCAGGTTGTATTTCCTGGAGTTTGCCTCAGTGGTTTTCCCACTGTGTGTGGTTTTTCTGCTGATAATGAGATTGCTACAGGGAAGGCGTTTCTGAAGGCAAAGAGAATGGGGAGATGATATGTAGTTTTTCCGTTGGACTGAATATGTTTGGAAGAATAGGAGGTAGAACAATGAAATAATCCAAATATTATGAGGAGGGAGGCAGAAGTTTATGTTAGAATGGTTTATGTGATAAAAAAAATGTTATACCCAGTACTTTTTGTTTATAAATGGTGTTGTAAAACAGATACTCAAATGCTTAGCTAAAATATTTACAGCATTGCCTGTACAGCAGCTAATATTAGAGAAATGCTGTACCCCTCACAGTCCGATTGTCTTCATGTTCATCAGCGTAAGTCAGTATTGTGGGGGAGATGGGTTTTCACCTTCCTTAAGTGCTTTAGGTTTGTTCTCATTTAAACAGAAAATAAAAAAGATTCATGTTTTGAAACTAGTTTAGATGGTTATGGTAATCCAATAATAGAATGTAATGCAATGTTTCCCAGCACATTTTAGGAAGACCACTTATTCAGTGTTATCATGGTTCTGTTCGTATATGTATTTTTTTCTGGGACTCTGTTTTGAGACCCTGTGGCTGCCTGTCTTTGTTCAAAGAGTAACAAACAAAACACACAACACATCCTGTGGAGCTCTCTTTTTTTTTTGTTTTGTTAATCCTCACATGAGGGTATTTTTTCCATTGCTTTTCAGAGACAGTGAAAGGGAGGAAGGAAGGAAGGGGGGGAGAGAGAGAGAGAGACATTGATGTGAGAGACATCGATGTGAGAGACACATGGACTGCTTGCTTCCCCCATGTGCCCAGACTGGGGGTGGAGAGTGAACCCACAACCCAGGTACGTGCCCTTGACTGGCATTCGAACCTGCACCCCTTCAGTGTGCATGCCAGTGCTCTAACCATAGAGCCACACTGATCAGGGCTTATGGAGCTTTCTTTTTTTTTTTTAAATATATATTGATTTCGGAGAGAGGAAGAGACAGAGATAGAAACATCAGTGATGAGAGAGTCATTGATCTGCTGCAGCCTGCAACCCGGGCATGTGCCCTGACCGGGAATCGAACCCAGATCTCCTGGACCCTAGGTCGACGCTCAACCACTGAGCCATGCCCAGCTGGGCGATATGGAGCTTTCTTTAGGGCAAGTGTTGGCAGGTAGTTCCTGTGCATTCGTTGGGAGATAAGGTTTGACCCAGTGATGTAGAGGTTGTTAAGAGAGTATTCTCTGGAGTAAGGACCAAGATCCTGAGGAGAAGGTCACTTTTGCACTCTCCTTCCTGAAACAACAATTCATGTCTTCCTAGCCCGGAAGAATGGATATTTCAGCCAATTGGTTAGTTCCTAAGTACCATTCAAATCACAAGTGTTTTGACTCATTATAAAATTGACTGATGGAGCAGAATTTCCAGGAGTACCAAATGCCCTCTCTTTGCCACCTCTACTGGGAGGTTGAAGACCATTCTCAGCAATCAGATTGTCTACATTCCAGAAAATGTCGAAAGGAAGCACAGTTATTATGAAGGGCCCCAGAGGCACCTTTGGGGGGTACTTCAACCACATCAGTGTAGAGCTCCATCTCCTTGGAAAGAAAAAGAGGCTCCAGCTGACAAATGGTGGGGAAATAGGAAGGAACTGGCCATGGTTCGCACTATCTGCAGTCATGTACAGAACATGACCAAGGGTGTTACACTGGGCTTCCCTTGTAAGATGAGGTCTGTGTATGCTCACTTCCCCATCAACGCCATTATTCATGAGAATGGTTCTTGTTGAAATCAGAACTTTCTTGGGCAAAGAATACATCTGCAGGGTTCAGATGAGGTCAGGCGTTGCTTGTTCAGTATCTGAAGCCCAGAAAGATGAGTTAATTCTTGAAGGAAATGACATTGAACTTGCATCAAATTCAGCTGCTTTGATTCGTCAAGCGACAACAGTTAAAAACAAGGAGATCAGAAAATTTTTGTATGTCTCTGTGTTTCTAAAAAAGGAACGTTTAGTTCAGCAGGCTGATGAATAAGATCTAATTTCAGCAAGATGGCAGATGATTCCTCGGACTTATTTGTGATATTTTAAAGACACAATAAAATTTGTGTATTGATTTGGGAGGGGTGTAGTATACCAATACCTTTTTAAGAAAGGAATCAGACACTTCACTCCACATTCTGTGGACAAACGACACCTCCAGTGTCTAGTGGATCATGAGATGTTTGAGATGTTTTATCTTAATTAAAAAAAATTTTTTTTTACTTGCAATGGCAAAATCTTCTGAAACAATAAGATTATAAAGTCTTTTCTTTTGTGGCTGGTAAGGTTCTGGACTAAAAGTATTCAAACATACTTTTCTTATTAATGGCAAGGAATTCCATATTATTTTATGAATTTACCAAAGAAAGTTGAGTTAAGAAATATAAAACACTGCTCTATCATTTTCTGATTCTGCCATCCTTTGTTAATTCTTATTATAAATATATAGATAGACTATATAACCACTGAGTTCGCATTCTGTAATTTTCTTTATTTAGGTTTTATTTTTTAAAGGGGCTAGTTTCCTAAGTGGGTCCAACTTTGACATTTTATAGGATATCATTAATTTTCTACCAAGATTGGCAACTATTATTTGGACTGTGTTTACTGAGTGTCTCAAATGTATAACTTATCTTGTTTTCTATTGAAGAAACATTTTTAATACCTAAGCTTAAAAGTGACAAAGTGTAGGTTTATTTATGCATTCATTGGTTGATTCATGTATGTTCCCTGACCAGGGATCAAACTCATAACCTTGGCATATCAATTCTAGCCGGCCATGGTGGCATGAACTTTTTTGGAGTGAGAATCTTTTTATAGAATCAAGTCAGAAGCCCTTATATTATGAATTGTCCCAAGGAGAACTAATGCAAGTAATTAAGTCAAAGTTTCAAACTACATGTTATGACTCATGTTGTAGAAAACTCCCCAGTGGGGGAAACACAAATTCTTTAGCCTGCTCTCTACTTGTGTGACTTTGGCTAATAATCTTTTGGTCTTCAATTTCCTCACCTTTAAAATGGAGAGGTTTGGGTTAGCTTACCAGTTGTGTGACAGTTTTGTTGTGTGTCCAGTGGCTTTTAAAGGAGTACAGCATTCACTGTCTGAGTTGACTCTGTTCTGAATCAGAAGTCAGGATGCCTCCTTTTTAGACCTGGACAATCGAAACCTGGAATGAGTTATTTGCCTACTAATAAGTTTAGTGTGACTACAGAATCAAAATTAGAACTCAGTTCTCTGCTAACCATTGCATCTTAGATGATTATCTGACACAGCCCTGGATATCGGATCCATGTGTCCCTTTCCTCACTTCCTATTCCCTCCAAAGCCATGGCAGACAGTGTTTATCTGATGATTATCTAATGTGACATATCTTTCCTGCTTGGACATGGCCTCAGAATCCTCCAACCAACAATTTACTAGCTGTAGTTAACAGACAAGGGCATCTAACTAGTTTGACACTGTTGGTAGTAGAATCTTTAAAATAAAAAAGGCCACTGTAAATTCTGTTAAGGAGATTTACTTATATTGTTTAATTCAAGTGGAATATTGTTTCTCTTTAGGAGTGGTTCCCAATGTGATGATTCCTTTTTAATTTAAAAAGAAACTATAGATTCCCACATGACCATGAATTCAGTTACACTTCAATGGATTTCAGTTTCATCAATCACACAGCACACACATTCATTTGGGCAAATGAGCCTACATATCTGTGTGAGATGGTTTACATGCTTATAAATGAAAGGCCCCTTGTAATGCCGTCCCACCCCTCCCTCCCCCCAAGAGCCAGGCGTTAGACACCATTACTCTATACCACTTGGTCCTTTTTTCCCTTGGTTTCAGTTTAAATTTTTAAATAGGATCAGGTTTTTTTCTTTGTTTGTTAAGAAATACATTCTTTTAAAAAAAAGATTGATGAGAGAGAGAGAGAGGGAAAACATCGATTTGTTGTTGATTCTTGTATGTGCCCTGACTGGGGATCGAACCCACAACCTTGGCATATTGGGACGGCGCTCTACGCAGCTGAACTCCCCAGCCAGGGCAGCATGAAGGTTTTGTTTTAAGAGATCTTGGTGGTTTTCCTACATGTGCTTAGAGTCCCAGTCCCAGGAAGTGCCTCATGGGAGAACCCCCTCCCCATCGGCCTACCCCCTCCCAGCTTTAATCAGCTTGTCTGCTTCAAACTCTTCTCTATATTGGGGCTCTTCAGGAGAATTCATTTGGATAAAGGATTACACAGCTTAAAAAATATTGAAAACCACTGCTAACCCCACCTGCCCATTTTACGCAGTGTTTCGGGGTTATACTATTAGGATAACCAGGATGCAGCGCTCACTGTCCCACTTGCAGGCCACCCCCAGTCTCCCTACCTGAGCTGCTATTCATAGACGCCCTGGGGGCTGTAAGCTGACGCCACCGCCGGCTGAGAGCAGCACAGACTTATAAGGGAAGAAAAGTTCTTTCCGTTGTAATACCAGGGGAGGCAAATCTGTCTCCACCCTTGAGTAAAAGGCTGTGTGGTGTACATATTTGTAAAGGGTGTCTTGTTTGGGTGTGGGCTTCTTTTACTATTTGGGGTGGGTGGAGGGATGGTAAAACCTTTTTTTAAAACTTAATTTTCTCTTAAAACCGTAAGAGCTATGCCATGGGCAGAAGACAGTTTCCTTTTTCTTTTCTCCCAGCTCTGTGTCCTTCCCTGTTGTGTTCGTGGCATGCGTTACCTTGACCTTATTTTAACCACTGTCCACCAGTCTTTGGTCTCTCTCCTGGATTTTGCCATCTATCAAAGGACAGCTTCAGGGCTCATTTCTCTGCAGTGCTTACCTATCGCCATTATTCCATTAACATGCCATCAAGATATCAGCCAAATTGATATTAACATGCCTGGTCTGGGCTTCTGTTTTTTTTTTGCCTAAGGTTTTAGCATGAAGCCAAATGTCCCTCCAGAGCTTGCTGTGATTTCTAGGACTTCCTTACATCAGTTTACCTTGGATGTTTGAGGCCAGGTGATCCAGAATCACTACAGCCAGTGTCTGGTGACAGTTTGCAGTGGGTCCATCTCAGCTCCATACCTGGGTGTGGGGTGTTTCTCATTCAGATCCTTGGTTGGCAGGACCTAGGCAGTGCTGACTGTTCCCGCAGACCCCTGCCAGCCTGCCTGCTTCCTCACCCTCCTCAGGAAGGTCATCTCCTCCTGGGTAGAAACGCTTTTCTGCCAACTGTGGCAAAGCCAAACACTTAACTTCAGTCAATAGTTTCAACCCCCTCCTTGTTTCTTATGAAACTGAAATGACTTTCTCTGGCCCACCTCATTTTTTACTAAAGCAGAAGAGCCAGAAATTAAGAATGTAAAAAGAAGAGCCCTGACTGGGCACCTCATTTGGTTAGTGTTGACCTGATATGCCAGTGTTGCAGGTTCTGTCCCTGATCAGGGCACATACAAGAATCAACCAATGAATGCATAAATAAGTGGGAAAACAAATCTCTCTCTCTTCCCTCTCTCTCTTTCCCTCTCTTTCTCTCCCTATCTCTAAAATCAATTTTAAAAAAGAATATAAAAGGAAGAAAGAACAAAACACAGGAAAGCCTTACATCGGAAATCTGATCATCAGACAATTGAGCAGTAATTTTTGCTTCTAAGTATAAAGCTGAGATGTAAAGGGGATTTCGGGAATTAGTGAAAGCCTTCACTCTAGCAGGGATTTCTTCCTGTCATTTCCCATATGGAAATTAAAAAGCTATTTACTGTCTTTAGCCGGAGATATTTTCCTCTCATCTGTCAGCCTGTCAACAGTCTATTTTCTTTCAGAAAGAACTAGGGTAGCTAATAGCATATTCTGTCCACCTAAGGAAAGACTACGGGAACTTTAGTTGTCACAGCATGTCACCAACACCCTCTAGAGACTCAACAAGTTCCCTTCCAGGGAAAAAGGCTGGTGAGCAACGTAATGACTTTGAAGGACCCTTAAAGTATATATGAACTTAATGTTCTTTGGTGGACATATTTCACTAATGGTAATTTAGTTTCTTCCCAAGGCAAATTAGGAACTGGGAGGTGTTAAAAGTATCCACTGATATCTCTGTCACTGGAATTATCAATTAGCTTGTGATAATCACAACCAAAGTGACTGCTGTTTCAGGTAAAAAAAGTAGGAGGGTAACCTCAAGGATTATGACCCAGAAGCTCTTTTAAAAAGGCATCTCTATCTGAGTAAGATCTGTAGTCTTGTTAACTGTAATGTGTCAATAACAGTTTTTTTGATAATGTACCATAGTTATATAAGATATCACCGATGGGGGATGCAGGAGACATTTCTGTACTTTTCCCCCCAATTTCTTATGAGCCTATGGTTATAGAAAGATAAAAAGTTTAAAACAAAACAAAAAAACCCCCACAACCCTGAGAAGAATTACCCTTCCAGGTGAGACGTTTCTGGTCTGAATTCCTTCCCTCCCACTTTCTTTCATTTCCTACCTCCCTTCCTCCCTCAGCTTTGCTTTATTGAGGTATATTTCACATACATAAGTCACCTATTTAGAGTACAGTTAGTTTTTTCACTGTTCATTGATTTATTCACAAAGTTGTACAGCCATCACCACAATCCAATTCTGGAACATTTTCATCTCTCCAAGAAGGAGCTCTATAGGCATTAGCAGGCATCTGATAATCCTCCCCCTCCCCACTCCCACCCCCATCTGCATCCCCGGCAACCATTAATATGCTTTAAAAAAATGTTTTTAATTGATTTCAGAGAGAGAGGAAGGGGTAAGGAGGAGAAAAACATTGATGTGAGAGAGAAACATCAATCGGTTGCCTCCCGCACGCACACTGACCAGGGACTGAACCCGCAACCTGGACATGTGCCCCGACCAGTAATTGAACCGGCGACCTTTCAGTACACGGGATGACACTCAATGAACTGAGCCACACCTGCCTGGGCACCATTGATAGGCTTTTTGTCTGTATAGATTGGCCTGTTCTGGACATTTAATATAAATGAAGTCATACAATATGTGGCCTTTTGTGACTGGCTTCTTTCATTTCGTATACTGTTTTCAAAAGTTCATCCCTGTCATAGCATGTATCAGTATGTAATCCTTCTTTCGGCCCAATAATATTCCATTTTATGGATATACCACATTTTACTTATTCCTGGACATTCAGGTTGTTTTCATTTTTTGGCTAGTATGAATATGCCGCTGTCAACATTTGTGTATAATTTCGTGTGAACATATGTTTTCAATTCTCTTGGGGTAAATACCTTAAGTATAGCATTTCTAGGGCATATGGAGACTATGTTTAACATTTTGAGGAACTGCCAAACTGTTTTCCAAAGTGGCTGCACTGTTTTATATTCCCACCAGCAATGAATGAGTGTTTCAGTTTCTCCACATCTCAGGTGTTTCCTAAGCACTGTGTTTTTGTTGTGTTTACAGAATGTTTCCTCTTGTCTTGGTAGGTGTGGGAGCATGGAGTTGAATGATAATTTGGAGGAAATGAAACAAATGAAAATCAAATAAATTATTTTCAGATTGGCTCAGTGTAGCTCTGGAAACCTTTCAGCCCTGAGCCTACAAACCTTCCTGTTTGACTGGATATGACATTACCAGGAATTTTACTTTCCTGCTTTTATTTTCCCCGAGGAGAAAAAAGAAATATGTCTTTTCCTCAGCTAGACATGGAGGGTTCAAACAAACATGAAGGACCCTTGAGTTATTAATAATTCTACGGGAACATGTACCTGGTTGATGCCCAGATTAGTTTCTCTAAAATCCTTCTCTTGGTGCTTCCTCTGTGCTGTTCTCCACCAGAGCGTAACTTAAGAGCTGAATCAAGGTTTGTTCACTTGGTGTTTGGAAAAGAAACGGTGACTGGATGCTGGTCAGCTGGCTCAGGGCCGTTGGCAGGCCTGCCACAGACCATGCTTTCTGCAGGCCGTAGCCTCTCAGGCTCCTTAAATGCCTGCAACAGGCAGTGGTGTTTGAATTTACCGTCTGAGCTCAGAATAATGGGACCTTTTATAATCCACCATGGCAGAGAGCAGGCAAATCTGGGGATTCTGGAGGTGGCCCAGTGCACCAGCCAAGACAAGGCCCCAGCTCCTGTGCCCTGGGTGGCCCTCCTGGGGAGTAGTCAGGGACAGAGATACCAAGAAATGTGGTTTCTTAATGCTGGTATATAAAGATGACAACTCCTACTGTGTTCTGGCCACTGTTGGTTACTTTTGGTCATATATTGACAGTAAGCAATCAGATTATTTTGCCTGCTGAAACCACTATAACGGAGGAGGCCCTCCTCTTACGATTGCCTTTCTCACATTGCTCCCGTTTTTACTCCTGGAGAGCAGAACTTGATGAGTGACATTTGCAAGGGTAGATTCCCTCCAGATTTCGTTCACACACCCAGTGTGAGCCTTTGACACTCCCCTTGTGGGTGGGGTTCACTACTTGTAGGTAGGGTCTGGAAGGTGAGTGTTGGTTCCTAGGGCTCTTCCAGGCCTGTTTTAGCTCACCTCCTTGATCAGTGTCTAGTCATACCTCCTCTGACTTCCCTGAGATTTCTCACTCAAATCAGGAGAGGATCCCATGCTCCCTTTAAAAACTGCCCCTCTCAGGCACATTCTTTCAATGTCCTGTGTTATCTTTGTCAAATCAGTATCTTCCATTAAAATGAGGTTGGGGGTGTGTATGTGTATATGTGTGTGGGTGGGCGTGGTTTGAACACCTGCCTATGTATTACACCATGCAAATTGTCTACCCATTTTATTAAGCCTATATTTTAAATTAGGCAAAAATAAGACTTTAAGTACATCAATTTCAAGGGTCAATTTCATATCACCATAAAGAGTTTAAGATCAGAGTAACAGTTGACGTGTTTTCTTTGGCTAACCCATTGTGTAATTTCTGTAGTAATCAACATATTTGGCTTACTGACGTCAATTGGAACTATAAAGAATTGAATTCTAAATATGTACTACATATATATATATTTTTTTTTTCTTTTGACTTGTTTGTGGCCAGTTATGCTTTGACCAGATTGAGCATTCATACACCTTCCCAAACTCTCCAAAATGGAAGTTTCCAGCAGTTTTTAATGTTTAAAAACAGATCTTCAATACACATTTGTTCACCTGGCATTGTGTTTGACCTGGTCTTGGGAGAAAGGGCACTGTTTGAAAAAGGCTAGTTTTCATGTGGGTGGGGAGTGGAAAACTGGCTCTTCCTAATCTGTATATGTGCTTTTTTTGTGATTGACCACAATAACTCAGAGAGGCAGCCTGTCTGACCTGCCAGGGTCAGGCCAGCTCCCTGTGAGTGTCTGTGACTGGTCTCTAAGGCAGTAAGCATTTATCAAGTGTCAGTCACCGTTAACACTTCATATAGCTACCTTCAACTTGAGTACTGTGAGTGGATTTATTCACATGACAACTTATCCACAAAGTCATCCTTTTATCTCTTTGTGACATTTTCACCTTTGATGGACTTCCGATTATATCAGTGTGAGCTTATAACTGGAGTTCTGAGGGAAGTTTGAGATTCCATTCTTATAAATAAGACATGTCTTATGCTGTCAATATGGTAGTGACTAAGCTATACATGGCTATTTAAATTATAATTAGTTAAAATTAAAAATTCAGTTCCTCAGTCACACTGGCCACATTTCAGACCCTCGTTAGCCTCATGTGGCTAATGGAAACTATTAAACATGCACAAATAGAACATATCCATCATAACAGCCAGGTGGCTGACTGTAGACTTTTCTCCACCTCAGAAGATCCAAGAAAGCCGTTAATCACACTAAGGGAAAAGCTTTGCTTAGGTCAATTCAGGTGCTAGAAAAGTTCTGCTGTCTGTCCCTAGCCTGAAATGAGAAAAGTAAGCAGATGTGTCATTCGTTCTCTGGTTTTTTCTGGGCAGTATTTACTGGCTGTGGTTTTGTTTTCAAAGGTCTGTGAATGTCCAGTAATTAGACTTGCTCATATTCAAATGCAAGTTTAATATTCTGAAACAGCATATAAATAAGTTATTATCTACTATTTCCTTCCATTAGAACCGTAATTCTATGTCCAGGAGTGAGATGAGGGTAAGTTAAAAGTTTCCCAAGATTTGATTATTTAAGGCTCTCAACCCTGGTTTTACCTTTCCCCACCCCCTTCTTTCCCCAGCATATGCTTTCCTTCTCCTAAGTTCCAGCGGCCCTTCTTTTGCTTCTGTAACTTGTTTCTTGAGCTCACAGAGCCCAGCTGGCTCACTTCTTCTACCTCTTTGACTTTCTAAATAAACTTTTGCTTATAAAAAAATAAAGATTTGATCATCACTATTGACCTGTTTTCTAATGATGCCCATATGTATGAGTTTCGTCTTATTGAGGTTTTGTCTTTTTTGAGAGTTCAATTTCATTTTGGTGTAAATGTATGTCTATCTGCTTTTAGTTCTTTGGGGATAGTTTTGTGACTGGATATTTGTTAATTATCTCTGTCCACCCTGAAATTTGAATTTACAGGCTATAATCTGTGAATAGAATTGAGCACAAATCTCCTTCCTCAGTCCTCCACACATGATTGTTAAGTTATTGAAGCTTTTGTGTGACTGATGTCCGAGAGTTGAGGCTGCTGCATACAAGACATATAACATAGACAAACAGTGTGTTAGCTCTCCGAGAAGGTCCTGGCAAATGGACAGAAGAGTGGCAATGAACTGAAAGACCTTTCCTAGACAATGCGAGCATTCCTTTAATTTCCATTAACTTGAATAATTCTCAATGGCTTGAGAATATATAACTGTGTTATTCCTAATGTTGGCATTTGGTGGTGATGGTGTCTACATCAAAATTATATCTAGCTCTGGCTAGTGTGGCTCATTTGGTTGAGCATGATCCCGTGTACCAAAAGGTTGCCAGTTTGATTCCTGGTCAGGGCACATACCTAGGTTGCTGGTTTGATCCCTGGTTGTGGTGGTCGAGGTACATGCAGGAAGCAACCAATTGATGTTTCTCTTTCTCTACCTCTTCCCCCCCCCCCCCCCAAAGTCAATGAAAACATATTTGGAAAAAAAATCATATCTAAATGTAGGCCAAGCAGGTGATGCTGAAGAGAAATTTAACTCCCTCCACCCCTACCACCCCACCACCCCACCATCCCATCACCAGCCTATCTTCAGGAACCTTGTAGGTGAGGTTGTGTGACTTGTTTCTTTTTTTTTATTTTTAAAAAATAATCTCCCTGAGGGCTGGAAAAACTCCATAGCAATTAGCTAGTTCTTGCCATCACCTCCAAGGAGATCATTGGTGTGAGGTGGTGAGTATCCTGGTTCTTGTTCTCTGCTGTCTTCTGGGACAAGCAAGAGCACTTTTTATTCTTGTTACAGCACTTCAAGAAGGGCATTTACATTTTCTCCTTCAGGAAAGATCACTCAGATTATTTATTGTTGTTTCACATCTGCTTATAATTGGTGGTACTTTTTTTTTTTTAAGTCCGTGGTAAATTTGTATGTAGACTATTATATAATACTCTTTCCTCCAAGAGTAAAACCTGGGTTAAAGTCTAGAAAATTGGAATTTCTGCTTTCCAGAACTGGCTGTTAGATCTAGTCAAGACTTAGTGCTGATGTCTTTACATGTTCATGAACATATAAACATATAATGCTTGGCGTGAACATGAACTTGGCCACCATGTATTCTGATTCAGTCAGCTCCTACTTTGGCTTCCTGCTCTCAGGATTCTGTTTTTCTCGAATGCCTTTGGTGCCCACTTATTGCCTCAGGGACTGTGTATGGTACTACATCTGGCCATGCGTTTATTCATTCTTAACTGTGGTCCAACATCTTGCTCCAAATGCATACATTTACCTTGTCTGGGTGCTAGCATTAGATTGTGTTTGGACCCCAGAGTGGTTTGTGCTATGGATGTGGTTTTTGTTTTGAAAATACACATTTTCCAGAATGGCACCCCTTGCCCATCAATGAACCACAATGAAAAGTATTGTTTTGGCTTCAGTTCTTGATTTTAAGCATTTGACCCAAGTTTCAAGGCTTCTCCTCCTGGGATCTTATTTTATGAGAAGCTTCTGGCAGGAGATAGATTGATCTGAGGAAGAGATCCATAGAAGTCAGACAATTGATGGATCTATTCTCTACATGTCATAGAACTTAACTAAATTTTAAACTCCTAAAAGGCAAGGGCAAAATATTTTATTTTATTACCTCAACTTATAAGTAGTTAACTTATAGTACTTAATCTATAATTGGCTGACTGATTAACTCTAGAGCAAACATGATCAGTGTGGTTTTAAAATTTTTGTTAACATTTAAATGTACTAAAATTAAATATTCTATAATAAAAATGTTTTCCTGGTTTTGAACAATGAATTTGCTTATTACATGGTTTTCTCATTAGCCACACTCATTATTGCTTCCAACAATATTTACTGTGACTCTATTAATGATAATTACTATCTCTCATGATGAAGCCAAAATGCATATGGTTAGTGAGGCAACACTGATAAAACTGTTTTTCCCTCTAACACAAGGTACAACTAGGGCTCCTCTTTCTTTGCCTTTGCTTCCCCTGCCGCCTTACCCCACAGATTTGTTTAGCCCCTTTTCTTCCATTAGGCACTGAGGAAGCCTGGGACTAAATACAGTGTGATTTAAGGATTCTGGACTTGTCAGTGTGGTGCAGTAGCATGCTGGGTTTTGCAGGCAGAGATCTTTTTTCTTTTTTTTAAATCCTCACCCAAGGATATGTTTCCATTGATTTGTAGAGAGAAAGGAAGAGAGAGGGGGGAGAGAAGCATCAATGTGAGAGAGAAACATCAATCAGTATATCGATTGGTTGCCTTCTTGTACATGCCCCGACTGGGGATGGAACCTACAACCTAGACATGTACTCAGGCCTGGAATCGAACTGCCACCTCTTGGTGTATGGGACAACCCTCCAACCATCTGAGCCACCCTGCCAGGGTGCAGGCAGAGATCTGGATTTGAGCCTATTCTTGGGCTAGCTTTGCCACTACTAGCTCGGTGATTCTGGGAAAGCTTTGATCTAATTTTCCCGTTTATAAAGTATTATGACATCTGGCCTCCCTGCCTACTTAGAAGGGGCTTGTGAAAATCAAAGGGGAAATAGTACATGGAATCATTTTGCACAGTACTATAAAATGTATGGTCTTGCTAATAAAAAGTAATAAATTGCCCGTGTATATCTGTGGATTGATGTTAGTATTCACTGAAATCTTATTCATGTGTCAAGAAACTCAAGCCTTGTGGCACTGAGGCAACTAAGAACAACTGCAAGGAATCTAATGAAACGTATGCTAAAACTGTATTTTAGTTTCTTGTTGATGGTTTTTTTTTTGTTTTTTGTTTTTTATAGTTGAATGGTCAGCTTGGTACCTCTTACTATTTTCAAGTCATTTGAGAATGGAGCCCAGGACATTTCTCACTAGAGACCTTTTGGCAGGCTTTCCACGGGGACATTCCACTTGGAGAGGGGTACTGAGCTGACGCCTGCTTCCTCGGTGTGCTGGTCTAAGCTGACTTGGTTTGTGCCTCTGTACTATCACAGAGAAAGCACAAACTAGTGCCAAAGTGGCTATTTCTTTGTTTTTTTCCTTTTAGTTAGTGCATCAGAATTATTTTGATTGCAAGTAAGAGAAACTAAACTTAAGCAACAACAACAAAGAATTTACCAGAAGATTATGGGGTAGCCTTTTTACCTATGGAAAGCTGGAAAGCACGAGTGGCTCTGGAGATTGAGAATTCCAGGGAGAAGTCTACGTGGCCTATCCTTGGTATTCTGCTCAGCACTGGCACGTTTTTGGCAGGGTTGGAGGGGTGGGGGACATGACATCCAGAGTGGAAGGAAAATCATAGCATCCTGTAAAATCAGTATGCTAGACAGGCAAAACAACAGTAGATGTCAGCAGGATTCTCAGTTCTCTGGGATTAGGGGGGTGACTTCACATGCTTCTGTCCATGTGTCCACCAGCATAAGTGTGATTTCCCTTCCCCTTTTCTTAACAAGAGAAGATCAAAGAGGGAAAGATCTTCATTGAATTAAGAGGCATTTGCCCTGAAAATATAAAAGACAGCCGTTTCCCTAGAGACTAGGACTGGGCCATGGTGCTCAGCATCCTGTGTCACTGTAAAGGCAACACGTGTCTACATAGGGTGTCACTGCCTGACTCCAGTCACAGGAAGTACAGTGTGAATGCAAAGTTCCCAGAGTTATGCAAAGTTATGGTTTCTACCTTTCTGTATTTTTGGCTATGTTTTTGTCAGATTATTTTCCCATTTCTGGACTTTAATAAAAGTATCCATCATAGATTTGTAGAATTTCCACTGGAACAACTAACCACTGTTTTCAATCAAAATATTTCTTTCTCCATAGACAAACTAATTAATACATAATATACCTTCAAAGTAATTCTCTTAGGTTCTAATCTTAGCGTCTGATTCTTTATACAGTTTCCCTTGCAAATACTGACGTTGCTTTTAGAAAGTGAACCACTGTACTGAAATAGGCTTCCATGTGAACAGGAAAGGTGTGGTGTACCTTTCATTTCCTTCCTTCTGTTCCTCACTCCTGAAACTGCGCTTTCAGTGAATGGGGGATGTCTCTGGCTCTCCATTACAGACCACCTACGTAGGCTACCTTCTTGTCTTCCACTGTTCAGCTGAGACAGCTGGCAGTGAGATGGAGAGATCCATGTATGGGACAAGTCCTGCAGGACCTGTTTGGGATGGCCAGGTATCAGAAGTGTGATTTGCAAGTTTAATTTGTTCCAACAGAACATTTCTGTAGTGTTCATTCTTTGCTGCATAAACTGCAGAACAATGGGGGGGTGCACACTGGGGCCTGGATTTTCTGAATAGGTTATTTGTAACCTCATACCTGGGCCAGTTTCCCAGGATCCCAGAACAGATCTGGTGCTTGCTGTTCACACTGTAAGTTCTTCCTCTAAATTTAACTCTTCTTGAGATCAGGGATGGGAGTGACCTTGTTTTCTGTCATAGCATCACTGCTGGGCTCCCATCTGCACACCCAGGACTATTAAATGGGTGATACTCACTGTCAAAGGCAGGCTGTCAGTGGGACTCAGTGACTTCTTATGCCCAGTCATCCCCACCAAGTTGTATCAACTGTTTGTGTACTCAAGCAGCTGAGGCAGCCCTACTGTTTCTGCACGACCAAAAGGACATCCCCATGTGACTCCTCTTTGCTGTTATATAGTGGAATGGGATCCTCTGGTACTCCTTTTTTCTTTTTTCATTTTTGCACTACCTTTGTAGTTGTATAATTTTAAATAGTGTGGGAAAATGCAGTAAGGCTGTTCTTTTCTGCCTGCCATTGGGGAAAAGGTTTGCCTCAGCTGGGGCAGCACAGAGCCTAGAACCTGGCTACTAGTAGATGCCCCTTAAAGATTTTTTGAAGAAGAGCTGGAATTACAACACAATACGACTCACAAGTTGTTTTTTTCCCCACCGCTTTTTTTTTTTTTTTTTTTTAAATCTTAAGTGTTCGGAGGATCCTGGGTGGTGATACTGAAATCTTTTAAATTTTGACATGATAGGAAAATGTAATCACAATGTCAACATTCTGTCATTCACTGTTCATCTTTCTTTATGGAAAAAAAATTATTATATTGGTTCTCATTGACACAATTCCTAGGATCTAATCATTTCCCATGCCATAAGTTAGATATTAAGATGTTTTACCTACAGGTAATATCAGCTTCTCATACAATTTAGAAATTACACTCTTGCCCAGTATTGTCCTTCATCTCCCCACCCCAGACATTTACGTACAAGACAAAACTAAAAGAAGGGGAAGTTGTATGTTTACTATTGTTTGAAAGTGGTCTCGAGCATCACTTGACTTGATAATATCTGGAAAGTCACTTAACTCCAACTGTTTTGTCTTCCCACACATTTCGAATGAATGCTGAAAGGAAAATACCTCTGTAGAAGCAGAAGAGTTATTTTTAGATTGCACTCCTATATTTGGGCTTCATTGCTCAGATTTTATTCCCCAGGGCCAGGGTCATATTTATGTGTACTGTGCTTGATGGCTTTTCCTTATTTTTCTCTTTACCCAGAACCACCTGGAGGCCAGCACCTCAGTACACATGTCTGTTTGTAATCTGAATAAATCGTGTGTCATCTTTGCGGGCCTTTTCCCTCTGCCCTTCTCCCAAGTGTTGTAGATCAAAAGGTTACTTTGTTTTAGATTTACCTCTGGTTAAAGTAATTTATTTCTCCTGGTTACCACTGGCAGTCCATTGGTAGAATGAATACTCTCTATTCCCCCCCCCCCCCGAACTCTAAAACACCTTTCTTTTCCACTTTTTAAAGATATATTACATTTAGAAAATGTTAGAGAAGTAGTCTAATAAATTCCTTTTTTTAATGAGGATTTGATTATGAATATTTGTGGCTCTGATTAGCCAGCAAGTATTGAAACTAAGCATTTAGTGGGCTGATCTAGAAAATCCCTCTCAGGCTGTTGCCTCTGTGGACGCTTTTTTGCCCAACCTGACAAGTCAGCAGTGGAGATTATTGACTTAACATGTTTGCCAAAGACACTCCTGGTTTTTATTGAACAGAGACGCTGCTTTCTGTAGTTTGTTCTTCATTACGTTTGCAGATCTTCCTGACATCAGTGAATCATTTAGCTTTTGGTTTTTGTGAGTTGTAGTTTTTTTATTTTTGTGAGTAAAAAACATGCAAATAAGATGAAAAGGAAGACCTGCATTTACTTGTAATCTGTGTTGGCCCTTTGTGTATTCATTCTGCTCTAAATTTAGAAGTAAATACAGTTGAAAGATTTCTCCATTTGTTTACTTGTAACAGGTGGTCAACAGTGTAGCCCTAAATTTTAAAAACTTGGTAAGAGTAAATAAGGTTGGTTTAATTAAACTTCTTGGTTGAAATTCAAAGGAAGGAGGCTTCCCCTGCCTGTGGGTCAGCTTCCGTTCTTAGCAAGCCCTCAGAGACCCTTTAGCGAAGCCAGGGCTCTGGGTGGTGGTTTCCATCGTATGGGTGGCCATGGCTATTTTCCTGCCTATAAATAGTTCACTATGTTGGAATGAATGTCAAATAACTTTCTTCCCTCACTGCCCATTTTAATAGTAGAATGTTTGAGATAATGGAACAGTGTGAGAGGGATAAATTTAGCTCTGTCAACTTACTAGTGTAAACCTTCCTTAATTTGAAGTTTAAGGCCCATCATTAACTCTCTTCCCCTTGCAAATGGAATTTCTGCTGTGATGTAGATGAGGCAAACCGTATGACAAATCCTTTATTTCGCTGTGGAACAGTAGATACCTAGGTGGGCCTCTTATCACTTCCTTACAGATAGATCCTCTTAGGTGGCCATAGTGGAACTAGACTCATGTAGCCTTTGTTACCTGGGGTAGTACAGAAACTAGTGTCACTGGAAGCAAACATTGCAGCCGAACGAGTGTGTGTGTGTGTGTGGGAGGGGGTTGGACACTGGAGCTTAGAGGCCTCTTTTATAAATGGGAGTCCCCTTGTCCTGGGAGACAGTAGTGTTCCACAGAGTAACATGGGTCCTCTTCCTGGGGCTGGGTTTCTTTCTATTGAAGCAAATTAAACACACAAAAATAAAGCAGATATTAATTGACTAGAGACTTCCAAGTTGTGTGAATTTAAGAAACATTATTTATGGCATGTTGAACTCCATCCATCATTCTTTTATAAGAATAACAATTTTCTTTGTTGAATAACTGTATACTTGCTGTCAGTATGGCTTTTGCTGCTTACAGTGATGTAGAGTTTAAAACAGATCAAATTCAAATGTTTCTAGCAGCTAGGTAATATAACTGAGGATGGGAAGGAAAGCAGTCATTAATTTTGCGCATTAAACATACAAGAATATTAATTTCCACCCGTCTCCCATTTTTCTTCGGACATGTGGCACACTGCCTTCTCTTTTCTCACTTTTGATAGAAATGCAAACCCAAGAATTATTTTATCTTCCTCCTAATTCTTCTATATAGGAAAAGACAATAACAATGAGGAATGGCAGCTGACTCCTAACCTTGGTGTTGGAGAAAGAGTAGAGGGAGGTGGGACCATGGCAAACTGCACCAAATTGGTGCTGCTTGAGAATGAAAGTCCCGTGTTAATAGAATGCCCAGCTACTTGGCAATTAATAAGACTGCATTTTAAAACATTATTATTTTTTCAGGAGACTGTTTGCTCTAGTGGTTAAGAGTTTGGCTTTGGAGCCAGACAGCCAGGGTTCAAATCTCAGCTGCACCGTTTATTAGTGTGTGACCTTGGGCAGTATTCTTAATCTTTGAGCCCCAGGTCCTCCCTGTAAAACAATGCCAATAATAAAACACTCCATGGGCTTGTAGGTAGAACTTGATGAGATAGCCCATTAGAAGAACTCTGCGTGGCGTATAGAAAATGCTTAACACACATTAGCTGCTGTGTTATTAGTCAACACCAAGTAGATCTAAGAAAGTGTGTTGGTGAACTACCAATATCAACTTCTGTTTAAGGGCATAGACTTTGGGCATTTACTTTATCTTTGGGAAAGTTATGTAATACCGTTGAGCCTTTGCTTCTAACCAATTTTAGGCATGGCACAATAGAAGCTACTTCCGAGTTTAATGAGGATTCAGTGAGGTAAGGTATGTGAAGTGATTGGCATAGTTAATAAATGTACTATTTATTGAGCACTTAGTGAAGTGTCCACCAGCCTGAGGGTTAATACTATTTTATCCCCACTTTACAGGAGAGGAAACTGATTGCAAGTTAATTCTGGCTTTTCTCTAGCAGTGCTGCTGCTTGAAGGTTCACACTTAGCACATTTCTCAAAGCTGTTCTTCTATAGCCTGTTCAAATCTGCTTTATAAACATCTATCCTGTCTCCACACAGTGTTCACCGTCAGGAGAGCTTGCTCTGCAGATCCATGCATTGCCACGTCTTCGTGAAGGCCAGTTGGATGTCACCCCTCCAGAATATCTCATAACTAATTTTTCCTCCTAAATTTAGATGGTTCACTGCGAGTCATGGTTTTATCAAAACACTTCTTTCTTGGCCTTTCTTCTGAATGCCTTTGACTTCTTTTATTCTTGGATCTAAAAATGGAAAGTTGTCTTTTCAGATTCAACCCTCTAAAAATTTGGAGGGGAAAGGGCATTAACACAAGAGATTGGTATGGTGGCTGTTCATCAATGTGTTGAAATTCAACCCTCCATCGAAGAATATTGCATTTTGATCAAACCAGTCAACTACTTTGAAAGATTTCTGGTGGGACATGCTCACAGCTAGTACACAGAGGTGGTGAGGAAACAGACCTTGGACCTCACTTCATCCAACAAATAGCCTAGTAGACTTAAGAAAATAAACTTAATTATGCTTAATAACAGGAAATTTCCTTTCTTTAAAAAAACAAATCCCATTTGAAATGGTCAGTTTATCAGTTTATGTCTTTACAATGAGAAGAGCAGTCAGTCTTTTTTGGGGTGGGGGGGCTGGGAATGGTAATTGCTTCCTTAGTAGAATCTGTTTCTAACAAAGTGTGCTTGAGCTGCTAGGCATTTGAGGCTTCAGGTAATTTTCAGCAGATCAAAAGGAAGAAGTTGTGGCAGAAAGAAGTTGCCAGAGCAATCCTTACACTTTGACTTGTTTTCTATCTAGTAGTATTTTTAATAGCTAAGGATCTGAAGATAGAAATTTATTAGGTTCATGATTCTGCTTATTACTCATCACACATGGTCTGGCCCTTGCTGACTCCTCTGACCTTGCCTCAGGTCTCTCTTGTCCACTGTGCTTCATGGACATTAGTCACCTTTTTGTTTCTTGAGCAGGCCTAGCATTTCCTCCCTTCAAGCCTTTGCTATTCTCTCTGCCTGGGACAATCTTTAGATTTTTGCATGGCTGTCTTCAACATGACCTTGCATCTGCTAAAGAATCACTACTCCTTGGTCACATTCTCTTAATATCCTGTTTTATCTGTCTGAAATTAGAGTGGTTATGTTTGCCTGCTTTCTCTCCCAAGAATATGACCTCCATGAAGATGGGGGCCTCATCTTTCTGGCTTAATGATGGGCCTCTGGCGCTTAGAATTTCCCCAAAGGTAGTCAATATATGCTTGTTAAATGAATAAATTAATTTATTTTTAATGCAAGTATTTTTGAAAACATTCCCCAAACTCTTGTTTCATATACTTAATGTAGACCAGGGTTCAGCAAACTTTTTCTATAAGGTACCATATTGTAACTATTTTAGGTTTTGGGGGCCAAAATATTTCTGTGGCAACGACTGCCATGGACAGTCTATAAATAGTGGGTGTGGATGTGATCCAATAAACTATCTACAAAGACTGTTGGTGAGGGAAGGGGTACCACATTTGGCACTGGCTGTAGTTTGCCTGACCCTCGTGTGGAGTCCGTCGGTTTTAACCTACACACTTTGGAATATATGTGAAAGAGTGGGATTTGAAGAACAGCTGTCTCAATTGGAGGCTCGGTTGATTTACAACTAGGAGAATGTGGACATCTGTTCCTGTTCTGCTAGAAGGGAACATGTAGTGAAACGGTTTGTAGCATCGTAGGAACATCCCCAAAGAGAGACACCCCCAGGCGTGAAATACACATTAGAGATTTGTCACAGAAAAATTAAGCACCGATTTAGCATTGCGGTGGAAATGCCAAGGGGAATATTTATAAGAATTCAAAGTTGGAAAAGTTCCTTTTGCCAACCTAAGCACAAATTTAGGAAACAGGAGCACCTGAAATTATGGAGCACTATGCATTTTTCTTCTGAAGGAAGAATGAACTCGAGAATACCTGTATGCGCCCTGGCCGGTTGCTCAGTGGTTAGAGCATCGGCCAGCGGGCTAGAATCCGGCCAAGGGCATGTACCATGGTTTTAGGCTCAATCCCCCCACCCCGGGTTGGGGTGCGTGCAGGAGGCAACCAATCGATGTGTCTCTCACATCGATGTCTCTCTCCCCCCCCCCGCCCCCTCGACTCTCTCTGAAAAGCAATGGGAAAAATATCCTCAGGTGAGGATTTAAAAAAAGGGTACCTGTGTGCTATTATGCATCCTTTTGGAAACTTGAACTTATAAAATGTTTTTTTAACCAAGCCCTGTCGTCTCTAAGACCCTCCCACATGACTGAGCTTCCTAGCAGCTAAGGAAGCTGTTAGTCCCTGGACCTTTCCCCTCCCCCACACTACCCCCACAGGCAGGAGGCAGCTGGTCAGTGGGAAGCCTCTGAACTAGCTCTCAGTTATTTGAAGGGCCACAGATTCACAGATGATATGCCGAATAGTTTGTCTCTGGAGTTGGGTTTCTACTTTTCTTCTTTGAGAGAGGAGAGAAAATGTAATGAAAGTTGACTCATTCTACTAAGCAGTTAGAAGTTGATTGTTGAAATCTTGATAGAATTCCAAACAATGTTCCATAAACAGCATCATTAGAAACCAAAAATATTCATATAGATTTTTTTGTTGTTTATTTACCTACCAATCAATTTTTAAATTTGTGGTTTAAAAAAAAACAAAAATGCATTTATGCAGGATTTTGAGATTCATTTGCTAGGTCAGGCCTCCCAGTTTTCAAGAATCTTTTTAGAATCACTTCTCGAGTCTTATTTAATTGTCATGTCTACAAAATTAGTCTGTGACCTTGAGGAAGTCATTTAATCTCTCCTTGCCTCATTATCTATAAAATGAAGATCATCTCTCAAGTCTCTTTTATAACTTGTGATGAATTTTAGTTGAGCACAAATGCTAGCTCCAGTTTTGCTGGAAATGGGAAAATTAGTGAAACCCATATATCCTTTTGAAGCTATTAGCGTGCTTTTAGGTGATATATTCATAAATCGCCTTTCCTTCAGAACTAAATGGTCTGTTTAGAATGACTTGTGAGGATGTAATTGAAGAGTCGGGTATTTGTTCTTTACATTGCGGTCTTTCCGTCAGTGGGAATGAAGGCTGTTTAGAAATATTGGAGGACAAGTGATTCATGTTCTTAATATAATGGCTCAGGTCCTAGTAAGATGAGTGTCTTGGATGTCTTTCATCAGTTTTGTATGTCTGTTTGATGAGATGTCTTTTTGATCTTGTGAATCAGAGGAAGTTCAAGGAAGTCCAGTGGCACCCCTGTTCTCAGCTAGTCCCAAATGGAGCCCCGAGTTTCTCAGAATCTGTCTCTAACCGGGAGCAGGCAGCTGGCTTGTAGGCCCTTCCTTGGGCTCCACTAAGATGTGACAGTTCTCTAAAGGCCCATTCATATTTCATCTTTTAAAAAAATGCTCTGAGGTCATCCTAATTGGAAGTGCCCTTTATGTCCTCTGAACCCTTATAGTGCTTAATACCTCTTTTGTGGCATTTATGTCTGTTGCTCTGTATTTTGCTGTGTTCATGAGTCTCTCCTCTGTTAGATTGTAAGCTGCCAAATGAGTGGAACCAAGTGTGATTTCTCTTACTGTTTCCCACCCTATCGAGACCGTCTTGGATACAGTTCGTTTCTCCTTCCTCTGTGTTCTCAGAGTATCTGCAGGTCAGTCTCTCCCTTTTATCTGCTTAATTTCTGAAAGGCACAGAGTATGGCTTGTTTCATTTTGTATTCCTAATTTTTCACATTTATAACCCCTGACATAGCTGCTTGATTGATGTTTAGATGAATGGGAGAGAGAGTAAAGCTGTATTTGGCCCAATAATACACTGGAATATCTACATTTGTATGATTTTTTGCTGCTATAGACACCTCCTGGAAGTGTAATGCATGGCTCTTTAAAACATCATCTATTTCAAACATAACGTAAGTGATGTTTCTTCTGTCACAGCCTTTCAACAAAGAGCCCCAGGCTACTTTTTGTGAGATGATTCTAGGTCAGGCAGGCTGGCATTGCAGAATATTGTTAAAAGGGTCGTCTGAATTCAAGTTCCTTCTCTGCTACTTACGAGTGGTTTGACCTTGTGGAGGTCACTTTAGTGTTCAAAGCCAGTTTCTCATCTAAAAACTCGAAATAAAAGCAATATCTGATTGCCTGTGCCTCTCTCTTCCTCTCAGGGTTGTTGGGAAAATCAAATGATACAGTATATGCACAAGTACTTAGAAAACCATACATTACCTTGCAGAGGGAGGGAGTATACTATTACATGTTATGAAATAGGCTGACACCCTATGGTTTTAACACTTACATTTTTTGTGGTTATATAAAATAAGTAATCCAACCTACAATTAGGACAGTTGGCTATTACCCAAATAGGGGCCTCAAATTCCACCTGTTATACCCACACCCTAAAAAAAAGGATGGTAGTGTCCGGTTAGAGAAACAGTTTCCCTGTTTCCATGCCTGCTCTTTTTCTAGGTGGAGAAAGAGAGATGTGGCTAATTGAGTTTTATGCTCAGAGCAGAGCACTCAATTTGATTCACCCCACCCTTGCCTATTTTCTCACCTCCCCCAACCAGTGTGATACCTTTACCTGTGATGCTTTCTTTTACAGGCTCCATGGTCTAATTCTTAGGTCTTTGAGGCTTTTCTTAAATTTTGCCTTTGTTGTATGTTTCACCCCACCCCCGCCCTTGTTATATTCTCTTTCCTTCTCTCAAACTCTACTCCTGGGGACGGAGTTAGAGATGAATGGCCAAAATTGTGGATTGTAGCCTGTCTTTGAGAAAGAAGGGTGGTGATGTGACTTCTGAATGCTCCCTACTTAGCAATGATGATGACTTTTACTAACTATACCTTTCTAGCACCATACATAGCAAAACTTGCTTTATTTCCAAGCTTTGAGGTATAAGGCCCCCATAGGCTTATCTAAGATTCCTAGAAAGTTAATCTGGCAAAATTTGTTGCCAAAAATAAGAACCCTTTGAGAAAAGAGGTGTTACATTATTCATACTGATTTGTGGGCAGCAAAATCTTTAGAGCCTTCTCTAAAATGAGACATTTGTCTTTGGATTTATGACTTGATTATTAGGTTGACTATTAGGTTGATTCTTAGAAAATAATAATACAGCTTAAAAGAGATGAGTTTGTGGTTCGAAGGTGTATGATTTGTAGAAAGAGAGTGGGCTTTGGGATGAGACAGACAGGGTTTTTAACTCCTTGCTAATACCTTCTAGTTCTATAAATTTTCTTTGTATCTTGCTTTCGTTATTGTGGAACTGTCATATCTTCTTCCCAGCGTGACTGTAAAAATTAGCCAAAGTCCCACGTCATCTCTGACACTTGGGAGGTTCTCAGTAAATGAATTCCATTTCATTTACTCAAGTAGAGCATGAATCAGGGTTTTTTTGCATTGTTAAGGGACAGAAACCCCCCTTAAATTGGCCTAAGGGGAGAAAGTTCATTGAGTCATGCATTGGGAAATTCAAGAGATATTTGACTTATGGCTCAGCTGGATCTAGTAGTTAAATGATGTCATTGAAACCTCCCCATCTCCCCCCTCTCCTGGTCCCAACTCTCAGTTCTGCGTTTGTCCATGCTGGCTTTATTCTTGGGCAGTTTCCAACACGGGGTGGAAAAGACAGCTATTGTAAATTCCAGGTGTATTTGGTCCTTATATCTCAGGATTCCAAGAAAAGGAGAGCAGCTTTCATCTGCAGCATCCATTCACATACAGACCTCTGGTCTCCTTTGTGTTGTGTGTCCATCCCTAGATGAGTGCTCGGTCCAGGGCATGAAGTGCCTTGATTGGCCAAGCCAGTGCCATGTGTCTATCTCTATGGAGAGGCAGGACCACTTATTTGACTAACCCATTGGAGTCACATGGAGGAAGAGATGAAGTAATTCCCAAAGGTGTGCAAGGCAGACAGATAAGAGACATGTTTATTAGCAGTAGCTGCCCGAAGTCCCAAAGACAGGTCGATACAGCAAACTCTCCATTTCACTCTGTGTGTGTGTTTAGGTGGATTATATGTGTACATCTCTGTCCCGGATGCTTCTCCAGTATGAGCAAGTACAGTTGTTACCCAGCATGTTTTTCCACACAGGGACTGGCTTTTACCTTTTATGTGCCACCACCCAGTGAGGTGGGTGGTATTTATAAGAGGAGCAATAACTAAGAAGGAGCCGGTACCCAGGCGAGCAGGAACATTGGGCACAGCTCTGTGTCTGCTGATGACTAGGAGAGAGACCTGACGAAACAGACCATCCTGGTTGATTATGTTCATGGAATGGAAAGTGGTACCTGTAAGGTAAATGGTAATTTTAGAAGGAAAGGGAAAAACAAAACAAAACCATGCGGGGCACAGGGGAAAGGTGATGATATGTATGTAGAAATTATAAATAAGTAAGAATTGAACGTTTTTTATCCTGTCTTCAAGTAGTAGATTGAATGTTCCCTTGAAATGCAGAGCCTAACTTTCTTGATTTTGTTATTTAAGGTCTCTTTTAGTGTTATACTATCTCTTATTTTGGCATTAATTTTCTTGTCCCTCTTTAAAAAATAGTTACCAACGTTTGCCTTCTACTTTTGTGGACAGCTGTTATGCTTCCACTTGGTGCCCGTTTGTAATTTATACTTTCTATTACTGTATTTGCTGGCTCTTTTAAGGTTGGGTCAGAAGCCACGATGTAACAGGATACACTGTACTACCATTTCAATAGTTTTAGAATCCAACTTTAGGAAGCAGGACTTTGAGATTACTAAAACAGAACAAAAAAAGTCCTTAATTAGACACTTCTAGTCTTTTACATAATATTCCTGGGGCTGCCACCTAGAGAGTAGATGTTCTGAAAGTAAAGGTAGCAAAAAATACAGTGAATTTAAAGGGATTCTGAATTGTACTTGGGGGAAAGTGAGCAGTTCTGCATTCTGTTGCTATGGTGATAAGATGGAATTGTGTTGATATACAGCATTGTCTTTAGTAAATGGTTTGGTACCCTCCCCCCCCATTCTGAATTATAAGTTTAAAGGAAAAAAGTCATTGCTCATATTGGTGTTTTACAGTTGAACAGATTGTTTTCGTTTTGAGATCTAGCAATTGCAGGGTTGGGTGCAGTGACACGGAAAAGTGCAAAAATGAAAATATTCTGTGAAGCGAGGTCAGGCCTTAGATATTCAAGGACAGTGGACTGTATGCCCAAGAGGACACAATGAGGCACTTAAGGACCATAGCTTATCTCTTTGTTAACCCAGATAACAAATGGTAATAAAGCAGATTGAAAGCGCCTGATACATTGAAGAGCATTGATAACTGAAAGTTATTTTTAAAAAATACTAGTTTACAAACAAATGTGGCTAAACCTTTTAAACTTTCACAACAGCTTGATAATCAAGGCAAAAAACTGTAGTTCAAGCCCCTGTTAAAAAAAAAAAAATTAGCCCTGGCTGGGTGGCTCGATTGTTCGGAGCATCACCCGTACAGCAGTCGTGAGGCAACAGATTGATGTTTCTCTCTCTCTGTCTCTCCCTTCCTCTCTCTAAAATCAGTAAACATATCCTCTGGTGAGGATTAAAAATAAATAAATTAGTAGAAGGAACTAAGATGCAAACAAGGTCCCTTCTTTCTCTAATCTCCATTTTATTCTCCAGAAGGAGCCACTCTGTGGGTTTTTGTATCTATTATTTTATCACATGCTAGACAATTTCTTTGCATGTTTAAATAAGTATATCCCTTTTACATTTATGATATACCATGTATATTATGCAACTTCAACTTTTTATTTAATATAATTTAGGTTTCTTAATATCAGAAAAGATGCCCCATTCTTTTTAATGGCCGTATAGTATTTCATTCTACAGAGGTACCCTAAGTGATTTAACCAGTCATCTCAATAGCTTCCCATATTTAGCCACTTGATGACTTTTGGCTCTTTAACAATATTTCTGAGAATGTAAAGTCCAAATATTAACCCTCAGTCCACCTACTCTAGGCTTGGTCAATGAGTCCAAGTAACAATTTAAAACAGCTTTCCTGTTGTCACATTCAGAATAAATTTTGCAAGAGAAGCAGTCTCTAGTGTCTAGTCTTGAGTTACCCAATAAAGCAATTACTGCTCTCATCTAATTATATAGAAAATTACAGTTGGGTGGAGTGGGCACATTGAACTGTATCAGCTTCCTTCACACTTCCCTTTTGTTGTTGTTTTTAAAATCCTCACCCAAGGATAGTTTTCCCATTGCCTTTCTGAGAAAGTGGAAGGGAGGGAGGGGAGGGGAGAGAGGGAGGGAGAGAGAGCGAGAGAGAGAGAGAGAGAGAGAGAGAGAGAGAGAGAGAGAGGGAGAGAGAGGGAGAGGGAGGGAGGGGGAGAAACATCATGTGAGAGAGACACATGGATTGGTTGCCTCCCACAGGTGCCCTGACTGGGGTGGGATCCAGCCTGCAACCGAGGTACATGCCCTTGGCTGGAATCAAACCTGGGATCCTTCACTCTGTGGGCCAACTCTCTAACCCCTGAGCAAAGCTGGCCAGGGCACACACTCCCTTCCCTTTTGATGACTGTGGAATGACTTTTTTTGTGTTTTGCTCAGGTTTAAATCAAGATTGTGGTAATCCATGTATAGTAATTAAAATTCAGTAAAGATCTTTATTATTTGTTTGGCTCCTGCCATTTCAGAATTGTTTATTAAGCTATGTGAATAACTTCCCAACGATACTTATCACATAGAACTCACCAGTGAAAAAACACATTCTTTATTGCAGCTGATGATAATTTTAATTTGGTTGATTATTAGCGTGTCTAATGAAAAGAGATGATATTCACCAATTTACCTGCTCAACACATGTGCTCTCCAGTCCTTGACAGTGACCGCTAGTTCTCACAACTTCTCCCTCTTCCTTCTCCATCCTCAAGGTCTATGCATTTGCTTTTATTTTATACAGGGTGGGCAGTTTTAAAGTGCATATTAAGAGGCAAACACTTTTCCCAAGAGCACGTGCTGGACTTGTACTTCCTCAAGACTCTACCTTTGTATGGCTTCTTAACTCCCAGAAATGGCATCATTATCTGTTATCCATCTTCCTACATCAGCTGGGATTTCTGGAAGTGACTTGAAACTCAGTTGCCAAAGGGCCTGATTAAGTCTAACAGGTATCAGAGCAAGTCCCTGCTGTCTTCTGTATTTTCCCAGAGCTTGATAGGCGTGTCCCATGGACTGATGCTGGACCATTTGTTCAGACCTGTCATCACTGTCCTACGAGCTGTGTGCGCTTACGTTCTGGTGTCTAATAATGATATCAGGAAAGTCCATCTTACTTTTACTTTTCCAGTGAGCATTTTCTTGCAAAGTAATGGTAACTTTATTTCACTGGGACTGATATCAGTATACTGGTAATCGTTTTGCAGTTTTCAGAATCAATTTCCTTTCCAGCAGTTTGCAATGACTATTTAGTGACATTTGAAGGAATCAGGTCTCAATTATGTAAACTTTTTGAAGGTGTGGTCAGGAAATAATTAGAACCATCTCCTAGGAGTATTGTTAGCATTCAGACCTCAATTTTATAAAATTCCTTGATAAAGTCTTGTCTTGGTCCTGGAAAGACCATCTCTTGCCTCTTATAAATTCATATGATCACTGTGTTTTCGTTTGGTTCTATAAGTCGTGTGATGACTTTTTATTGATTAATAAGGAGGACTCCAGGCATTTTACTTTTTAAAGATAGAACCTCTGGAGCATGTACTTGAGAGAAAATTGCTAGAAACCAGCCTTAAATTTGTTGTACCCAAACAGTCTGCCCAAATAAATATGACCTATGCATCATTTTTAAAAAGTATCTAAGCCCTAGCTGATGTGACTCAGTTGGTTAAGCATCGTCCTGTGCACTGAAAGGTTGCTGGTTTAATTCCTAGTCAAGGCACATGCCTGGGTTTCAGGCTTGGTCCCCAGTAGGGGGCATGCAGGAGGCAGCCTATCGCTGTTTCTCTCTCTCTCTCTCTCTCTCCCCCCCCTTTCCCTTCCTCTATCTCTAAAAATCAATAAAAAATCTTTAAAAAATAAAAGTATCTAAAAAGTAGTGAAGAATTTTGAAAATTGTACTGAATTCACTTTTATAAAAATACAATTTTAAAATATTTGATTATATCTTAAAAACATATCAAGTACTAAGTTCCATTCATCTATGAGCATCCTTAAGCCTCCTGTTCTGGGTCATACCTGTGATGCCCGTATGATTTCTCATCCACAATAGAAGTCTAACTGAAACAGTGCCAAATAAAAGGAAAATATAATAGAACTTCCCGAGTTCTCTTCTAACTGGCCCTGTGACCATTTGAAGAACTTCCAACATAATGGCTTTCGTGAACTGGAAATTCTCCAATAATTGCCTCTTGGGAACATGCAGAATTTAAAACAAAACAAAACATTTTTTTAAAAGTTTGTTATGTTGTATTGCTATAGCTGGTGCCTGCAGCCTTGGGAATGTTCGTCCTCTCTGTGTTCGTCAAGGTTGCAACTAGCGTTATATCCAAACATTTACATTTGTTGGCTGACAGAACAACTTTTAAATGGACCATGTCAGCGGATCTCCAAATCAATATGATGACAATGAAGCTGTCAGCATTTTGGGGCATGGATTTCAAGAATGCACAAAGCAAGCAGTAATTTTTAAATAAAAGAATCAATGTAATGACTAACAAGTTTCAGGTGTGTTCTTAGAGTTTTAAAGAGGTTATTGAGAAGGCTTGCAAATGTGCTCATTTCAGTAGAATACTGACATCTGTATGATTCATTTATGAGAGTTCATTATCCACATGAAACTATTCCTATAGGCTCCAAAAAACTTAGATGCACATGGAAATAATAGCCACCATTTATTGAGCATCTTCCATGTGCCAAGCATTTGACTAAATATTTTAGTGACTTTACAGTTAATATTTCCATTTTTGGATGGATTTTTATGCATTCACATATATAGGGGGGGGTGTTGTGTGCGCATGTAGCTATAAATACAGTTTTGTTTTAGTTTTAACACAAATGGTGATGCATATGTATTGTTATGCAACTTGATTTCTTTCTCTCTGCCCCCCTCAATGAATATGTTAGATTTTCCACCTCGGTATCCATGGACCTAGCGTAGTCTTTGAACCTGGGCATAAGGTTCTCTTCTCAAACTTGCTTGCACATTGGAATCACTTGTGAAATCTGGAAAAATTCCCATGCTTGGGCCCCCAATACAAGAGAATCTGATATAATTGGTACAGAGTAAAGCCTGGGCATTGAGATAAGAGAACCAGTATTTTATACTATGGATGTACTAACACTTTTTAAAACAGTCCCCTATTGAAGGACACTTAGATGATTCTCTTGTTACAAGTAATGAATCCTGCTTTCTTTCTATTACAGTGTTGCAGTGTACATTTTGTTAGTATATCTCTGCCCCATCTGTAGGTTAATCCCTAGATATGCAATCCAGGGATTCTTAGCTGTGGATCAAAGAGCCAGTACATTAAAAATAACAACAGATACTGCCAGATTGCCCCCACTGAGGAGACACAATGGACTTTCCCAGCCACAGGTTATTAAATTGCCATTGTGGGGCTGAGGCCTCCCCCCTTTATCCCCACTCCCCAGTTAAAAACATTAGTTCTGATTTTGGAGGGTTGTATATCTCAGTGCTTATGGAGGTTCCCAACGTGAAGGGAGACTGAGGAAACCTCATGTCAAAGCTTTATTTCTCTAGGTGTTTTTAGTTCTGTCCCTTTAAGAATTAGCTTTATAGGCTGACAGACAAAGTAATGCCTTCACTTCTCATCATTAGAGGGTGTGTGTGTCTCTCTCAGGAAGGGCTGGGACAGGGTTGAAGAGCAACACCCACTAGAGCCATACAACACCTGAAACAGGTGGAGGCTGGAGCGCCTCTTTACTGCCTTATTTCTATACCTGTATTTGCATTCAATTGAAGCTTTTACTATAATCTTTCCATAAACCTCTATTGAAGATTTATTATGTAAAATTTGTAGGTAGAGTTTTTATGAAGGGCAGAGTGCTTCTTTCAAAGGGAGTTTCAGTTCTCATAATATGACTCTCCATGATCTGTCCTTATTGTTTCTGGGTGGCTTCTCCCTGCCTCGTCATGAGCAGGATTCATTAGGGAACAGCCCGAGCATAGGTGTGGTGCTGGCCTTGCCCGAAATGAACCCCTCTTTGAGCAGCAGGCGTTTGGAGAGACTCAGGATCTTGTAAACAACTCATCACACTGTAATTTTAAACCCAGAAATCACCATGTGTTTAGCTTTCTATAAACATATTTTGTATTTGTAATGGCAAGTGGTGGTTGTGTCCACACGTTTTCAGAATGATCTTTCTGAGGCAAAAATGTGTAAGCCAGTGGCCCTGGGTGCTCTCAGTAGTAGGTTTTCTATCTTATGACCAATTTGCAGTTATTCCTCTGGGCAGACAAGATGCCTTCAGTTGTAAAGAGCAAAGTAATCAGGAGATGAGATCAGTGAATAAGGACAGTCAGGTCCATATCACAGAGGTCAGCATCTTTGCAGTGACTAAGCTGGGTATGCTACGTGGCAGTTTTCATGTAAGTGGTTGGATTGAAATATTAAACCTGTTCAAGGCTTTAGAATGCACAGGAAAGCTAAGATTTTTCTAATGCCTTTTTCCACACTCTCCCACTCCAAACCCTCAGAGAATTTCCCACAGTTTGCACATAAGCTGACTAACCTGCAGAGCCCTTGATTTAGTGATGACAACTGCCCTGTAGAGATTAAACCAGCTTCATTCCAGGAATTTGTTCTGCTGATACACACAGGAATGTCAGAGAAAGGAATCTGGTTAACATACTTTCACCAAACAGTAGCTGTCAAACATAAACTCCCCCTCTGACTTTGTAATGTAGTTCTCATTTCCCTCTGTAGGGTCCACTTACAGTCCACCCGTTACTGAGGGATTCAGGATGCTGAAATTGTTCCTACAGTCACTCCCTCCAGGGCAGAAGTGGTTGAGCTGTTAGAGCCCAGCTCGTGACCCTGAGGCTGCCTGCGTCGGACTGTCTGTTCGTCAGCGTTGCCCTAACTGAAGAGCATGGACAGTGGCAGTGAGAAAGAGGAGGGTCTCTTGATAGTTACTGGAGAGTGAGGCTAATTTTAACCAAGAACTTCTGCTCTACCTGGTGTTTCATTTTTTCCTGTTGCAATTGTATTAACATCATCTCGGCATAAAAGTAGTCAGAAGGACATGAAGAGAGGGCGGTAATAAGCGAGTTTTAAAATTTGCTTTCAGTAAACACGAACAAATAAAACCCTCTTTCAACAATAAAGATAAGTATTTGTTTTTAAAAAATAAATAAAAAATAAAAATCAGTAAAAAATAAAACATGAAGCCCTCTAGGTAAGCTTTTATGTCTCTCTTTCCAGTCCAGAGACCTGGAGTTTCTGTAGCACACCAGCAGACATTGTTCTTCATAGGGGCCTGTGTAGAAATAAAAATTACACCTACATGGCAATAAAATGTCCTGATGACACAATGTGGTTATAGTGCTTGAGAGGGAATAAGATTGAACAGCATTTGACTGAGGGTTATGAAGGTCAGTGGCAGTAATCGCTTTTCCAGGGGACCACGTCTCCTGGCCTCCTCGGGGAGAGGGACTTAACGTTACTGTGAGGATGGCGCCATGAGTCCTTGGCCCAGAGCACCTTCCGTTTATCTCTAACTCATGCTAAACTGCCTGGAGATCTGGAAAACAGTTATTCAAGCTAACTATGTAGCTGTTCAACCTCTTCTCTCGGGATTTGCCAGAATTATTTCAGTTGTGAGAAGGTTCCAAAAAATGACTAATGATATGTTTCCTTTTTGGGCAGTGACTTTTAATGTCATTTGCAGTTTCTGTAGGGATGGCACCAAAGGCTGGCTGCTTGTTGGGGAAGCTCTGAAACCTATGATGCCTACAGTGTGGTGATTGCTGTGGGGGACATTTTAAGCGGCACCACATTTACCTGTCGTGGTGAAGACCAACTTTAGGGGTTATTTCTGTGGGATCAGCAGGAGCCCAGAGCATATAGAGTGCAGGTGATTGCTGGTGTCTTATTCTCATATCCTTTCTGAAAGACCTGCTGGGGGATTCAAAAATATTGTGGGGGTTTTTTGGGTTTTTTTACAAGCTTGTTAAAGAATAAAACTTGGCTTATTGGAAGAGTGAAGGCTTTGATATAAAAATCGAGTTGTAGCTTCTGTGTGTGTAACTGTCTTTGTGCCATCTGAGCGGGTCCCTTAGAGGCAGTGAGGATAGAAACCCAAAAAGGGAATGTGATTTGCATTTCTTTCAGTTTCAGCTTAAATGTTTATTGACTTAAATCACTGACGAGCAGCAGGTCAGCAGGCCCGAGGGCGCGGGCTGTCTGGGAGGCTGTGCATTCTTTGGTGGGGAGCTCCAGTGACACTTTTGGTTTGGCTCTTCTCCCAGATGATCAAGAGATGTCCTGGCTTCCAGACTGGTTTCTGTCACGTGAACAACACAAACTTCCTAACTCTAGAACCGTGTTGTGTTGGCTCTAGGGATTTATGCCCTAAACCCATGGTTAAAGTATTGAGTCATGACAGAGCACTCATCGCCAGCTTTTTAGGGTGAAACCTAGAGGTCTCCCCCTTTGCTCTTTACAGGAGGGAGAGGGTGTTTTTGGCAGGAGTCTATGACTTGGGCTTGGAGAACCACTGTTAATTATGTGCTGGTTGAGGCTCGGTCTGGCTAGAGTGTGCATGGACTTCACTTGGGCTCCTTCCTCCCTTATCTAGGGAGGAAGTGGGAAGGAAGGGCTTGGCTCTGGCTTCCACTCTGCACTGCCCTGCCTGCCCCAATGCAGAGAGGACTGAGGAGGGATGCACTTTGCCTTCGCTGCTCTGCTTTAGGCGGTACAGCGAAAGTGTCTTCTGGGTGCCTGGGGCTTGTTTGAATGCTTGGCTTTTGGTTTTCTCCTTAATGGTGGGGTGGCTCCCTCATTTTCTTCTTGCATCAGAAAAGTCAGTGGACTGACAGGACTGACTGCTGGGGGAATTTCCAGGAGCCACTCTAAGTAGTGCCCTCTTAGAACATCCTTTTGGGACCAAGTATGTGGGAAGGGCTGTCCCTACACTGGACACACTCACTGAGAAACGCCCTTTCCGTTTCCTGATGGTGACGATGTTGAAACTTGCAGGGAATGCACATCCCCTTTCAAATGTTTCTCCTACAACCTTTAGACTGTATCCCATGATTTTTTTAAAATTTTTTAAAAACTCCAAATAGTATTTGGCATCTAGTGTATTTGGGAAATGAAACCAGACATGAGGAATGTGAGAGGGGAGAGAGATGGCCAAGGAAAGAAGCAAAGCAATTTTTTTCCTTTCACATTCTTTTTGATAAGAGAATTTGGGTTAACATTATCGTGTTGTTGAAACCCAAATTGCATGTCAGGCCCTTTGGAAAATGGGAAATGTGGGGGTAAACTGCAGCTCTGAAAACAATGGTATGGCGATTAAAATTGAGGGTTCTCCAACTATTCTAGTCGGCCTATGGCATAAACTTTCTTTCTTGCTCCCCTTTTTATGTCTGTGACATCGTTCCAGTAACTCCAGAGGCCGTTTGTAATAGAGAAACTAACAGTATTTTGGTTTTAGAATTATAATTGGAGAATTAAATGTGAATTATTGTCTAGATTAAAATAATAGAAATGGGGCATGACATACATGGTCCCCTCTGCCCTCTGAGGATACATGCAGAAACTCTCAACTGCTGAACCAAGTTGGTGGCTGGGAGGAGCTCACAGTCTCTCCTTCTTTCTCTCCCTCCAGCATCTAATCTTGTTGTTTCCCATGTAACCACTTTGGTGAGAGGAAAACCTTGGTGACTTAGCCAGTGAGCATATTTCTCTGTCTGGATAGCCATCTTATAAATGTATGACAGAAGTCTCTGATGAGCCAGTTTAAATGATGTATATATATATATAAAACAATGCAAATTTATTATCAACACGACCTTCAAGTTTCTCGCATATATTTGGTACAGATTGTGTGTTGCTTTGTGGAAAATGAACTGTACATACCGCACATGTATTGTGACTTGGCATTATCAAAGGAAAATATTAAGGAGGGTTTTCTTGCAGACTATAAGTGTTCTTCAGTGTTTTTTATCATCATGATTTTCATCATCTACATTCTTTAAAACTCGGCTCTCATTTTTTGACTGTTGCCACATTGAGAGTCCTGTTTGTTTTGTTAAAGGCAGTACAAATGACTCCAACTTTGAGCTAGGCCACAGATGGATAAAATTTCTTATTCTTTGCTAAGCAAAATGCACCTGCTCCAGAATCTTAAGTAGCTTTTTAATTACTTCCTTGTGCATGGCATAGCAATAGTCATCTGTAATGTTGAAGATGGATTGCATTTTGGATGTCCCAGAAGTGACTTTTCCCCCCTGCAGCAATGCCAGAAGCTGAGATTAGAAGATGTGTTCTGGTTGAGGGCCCAGCTGTCATGGTGGAATTAGTCCTTTCCCTCAGGCTGATCTGATTAAAGGGCCAAGATGTGGAAACACTGGCTCCTGGTTTCAGTAACTGGAATTCCCTCTTCACGGGACAGAAGGACCAACTTCACTGCTTCCTAAATGTTCCTACGAGGCTGTGATATCCCTGATCTGTGGGTCTTTATCTGTTTCTCTAGCACCAAATGCTGTATCTGGCCTATGGACTGAGGAAGCTCAGCTATGATAGCTAAGTAAGTGAATACATCATGGGCAGAGTGTACCCTGAATGTAAGGAATGGGGAAATGTCTCAGAAATTCTGTTGGTGGGTCTGTTTCCGAAGGAGCTTACTTAAGGATGGGTGGGGGGAAACCGGCACCAGTTAGTTCATCCAGAGGAAATTCCTCGCTCAAAGGAAGGTGCAAATACCCCAAGGATGAGTCTATTTGTGAGGCTCCATCAGTGTCAGAAAGCTTGACAAGTGGCTAAAGAGCACTTGGCCATCTGATAGGCTTCAAATGTTTTGGCAATTGTGAAAAACAGATCTACAGGCAGCATGGGAAGAACACCCAGTCACACAACCCTGAAGTTCAGAGACAAGATCATTTGTTCACTTAGGCATTTGTGCCTTGGCATTCAACAAACATCTATTGAGAATATACTGTGTGCCAGGGACTGAATGAAACGTGGCCCCTGTCTCAGGATCTCATAGTCTAGTGGCATGAAACAGGCATGATTTTTTTAAAAAAAATAACAACAACCAAAAAACAACACATCCAACTATGAATATAATGCTAAGGGTGTGGGAAGAAATGTATGACTGTCTCTGGAAAACTTAAGGCTCATAAGAGCAGCAGTATTTGAGCACATCTTGAATGGTGAGTGAAAGATGGTCAGGTAAAGAAGGAAGAGAGCACACTGGGCCGAGGGGACGGCAGAGGGATGGGCTCAGAAGTATGGTTCCTGTCAAGGCCTGACGACTACATGAGGGGTGTATGGGGTTTGTGGGGTAGGGGGCATGTGGGCACACAGTATTCAGGGTATTGGGACACAAGGATGGAAAATAAAGTAGGCAAGGGCTAGGCCATTGAGGGTCTTGTGGTCCAGGTTGGAGAGCTGGACTGTGTCCAGGAGACAGTGCAGAGCTGAGTGGCACAATCAGATTTATGATGTGCTGAGAATCAATCCCAGATTCCTCACTCTGGTATATGAGGCCCTGGGGTCTGGGCCCCTGCCCTCTCCAGACTCTTCCCTCTTCACACTCATTGTTATCCACTATGCTGCGGCCGCACTGGTCTTCCTTCCCTCACTCAAACATGCAAGTTCCCCACCTGCTTCAGGCTTTTGTACACGTTCCTGCCTGGAACCCTCCTCCCTGACACTTTGCAGGGCTAGTCCATTTATCCATTAGGTCCCCATTTAAACGCCCTTCTCTGGAGAGGCCTTCCCTGATCACACTATCTAAAGTAGCTGTCTACTCCCACCACACCATTTTCTTTCACTTTCTTCTTGCATCCTCTGTAACACCAACAAAAATCAATACTTGTTTTAGTTTACTTGATTTTTTTTCTGCCTTCTCCAAAGTAAATAAGCCCTCTGAGAAGTTACATTATCTCATTTTCATCCCTCTTTCCTAAGTACGTAGCCCAGTGTTTAACATGTAATTTGATCAACATTTGACATCATGAATTAAATGGGTGAATATGATGGACTAGGGCAACTTTGGCAACCTTCAACCCACGGGCCCACATGGGCGCACCACCTGTTTTTGTGTGGTCCACGAGCTAAGAATGCTTCTTACATTTTTAAATGGTACAACAAATCAAAAAAAGAATAATATTTTGTGACATGACATATGAAATTCAAGTTTCAGAGTCCACCGATAAAGTTTTATTAACACACAGGCATGCCCATTTCACAGATGCCTGTGGCTGCTTTCATGATAAAATGGTAGAGTTGAGTAATTGTGATAGAGTCTTAATGGCCTGCAAAGCCAAAAATATTTACTATCTGGCCCTTTACAGAAAAGATTTGCCAACCTCTAGACTGGGAAATCAAGGGTCAGGGAGAAGAGTTCAGAAGCTGTTGCAGTCATTCAGATAGGAGATGAGGGTAGGCTGAACTAAGGTCATGACCTTGAGGCTGAAGAGGGTGGGGACCTATTAAGCAGGCAGATTTCCTGACTTCTGCCAAGCTTCCCTGTCCCACTCCCAACCCATTAGGCTTTTCTGAATAAACATCTTTTTGCCTTTACCAGCAAATCAAGTCTCTCTCAAACTTTCTGTAATTGCCCTGCTCCCTTCCAAGTGCCCTCTTAAGTCTCAAATGTGAAATGGGGATGATGGAATGAATTGATGGGTGTGAGTGTGCTTACTAAAATCATATACACAGGCAGTGGCTGGAATCACTCTTTGGTGAAGACCTGGAGCAGCTGACGGGTGAGGCACATCTGCGTCCACCGAGGGGTCCGTGGACGGATTCCTTTTGCTTCCTGTTTTGGTCTGTGTCTAGGAGACTTGGTTCTGAACAGCAGAGTTCCAGACAAGTGTTTTAAAAATGGTTGCTTGTTGAAAATCTCAAAGATTTGCCATCATTATAGTTTTAAGTTTTGGTTTCAAAGAGGACCTTGTATTTGGGGTTCCACAGAGGAACCAGCATTAAACTTGGCCTTTGGGCTTTACTGAGGCATTTAAACAGAAATCACCTGTTAAAGGCAATATTTTGTCCTTATTAAAATGATTTCAGTTAGTTTCTCAAATGTAATAGGTTCTGTATCTTATTACACGTCTTAGAAACTAGCCAAGACCCTCATATTCTTTGGTTTATAGAACTATTGGCATTTTTTTAAGACTTGAAAAATGCTTTGGACTGATTTTTAGATCTTAGCATTTCCTCTGCGCCCCTCCTCAATGCAGCCAAAATGTCATATGACTTGGGTTTAAGTGAAACTAGTAAAATGCAAAACCAAATCAATTGTCTTTCTACATTTCCCAGGTACTTCAGTTATATGTGCAAGGCACTAATTGACACTTTGGTGGGCACTTTTCCTTTTGGAGTTGACTCTTCAGTGGGTGAAGAAAGACCCAGATTACAAATTACTCTGTTGGCTGTGCGTCACGGGGTCACAAAATACTAAGAGGGCTCAGACCACATTCCATCAAATAGCTTAGTACATGTGTCCCATGTACTATCATGTGCTGGGGACAGAGCAGTGAAAGATATGTGCCAGGCCCCTGCCCCATGAAATAATCGATTGAGATCATTTTGTTGGCGGTGGTGGGAACAGCACCAGGTGTTAGACCAGTGGGGTCAGAAGGGCCTGCGTTCAGCAACCTCTGCACTTGAGTTCTGGCTAGGAAAGAATTCAGAGCCAAGACTCAGACTGTAAGAGAACGTTTATTTAGGAAATCACAGAGGTGGAAGAAATGAACAATAGAAGAAATGGGCTTAGAAAACAAGTTATAGAGGTAAAGGAAGGGCCCTTTTAGCTTGGGAGTGAGGAAGGTAATGGTAACTTGCCTGGGGGGAAGGACTGAGGTAGGGAGAGGGGAAAGGCAAGGGCATGCTCTTGGGAGGGAGAGTGCAAGGGGTCCTCCGTCCTAGGGTTTTAAGGGTGGAGATTTTAGGGGAAGTCCAGGGGAAGATCTCAGTAGAATATTCAGCAGCTTTCCAGGTGTCCTTTCAGAGTCTAGGTCAGTGCCACGGCAGGGGGTCATTAGTCAGTGCGGCTGGTCCTGAGGTCAGCCGCGGCATTGCTTATCTGGTTTTGCTGCTTTTCTGGGCCTGGAGCTGAAATACTACTGAAGTCTTGATGTTATATCTAGAGAGGAAAGGTCAGGCATGTGACCAGTGTTATGCCAGACTAGAAAAGGTCACGCAGGGATAGGTCCCACCACCCTACAATTGTCCGTTGCTAGGCACCTGGGGCTTTCCATCCTGGTGACCTTCTGAACCTGGCCCGTCGCCCTTGCTCTGCTCATGTCCGTCTAACTGCCTACCACAATTTCAAATAGTGGTAACTGCCATGAAGAACAACTGCTGGGCAAAGGGTACAACTCCGGTCAGTCCACACCACCACGGACGCTGCCACCACGTTGGGCGCTTGGCCATTCTTTGCACATCACATGCTCTTTCCTGCCAATCCATTTTGTTGTTATTCCCCTGGCATGAATGACCATCTCTTCCTTGCCCTAAGGGGATAGAGAGTGACTGGGGCATGGAAGGAGGACTACTGCAGATAGTTGGGGATGTCTTCTCTGAGAAAGTGAAATGTGTGTTGAATTCATAATGATGAGGAAGAATTAACTATGCACAGATGTGGGCCAGAACATGCCAGTTAAGGGCGTGGCTGATGCAAAAGCCCTGGGGTAGGAGCCAGCATGGCCAGTGTGAGTCGTGCGGAGAGACAGGCAGGGGCCAGATTGTGGAGACCCTTGGCAGTTGTTGATGGCCTTTTCATATTCTTATAATTACAGTGAATAGCCATAGGAAGTTTATATAAAATAAGATTAATAACTAATAATTCAAGATCCAAAGAGGATCAAAGCATACTGCTAGAATTAGCACCTAGTGAAAATCTCTAATCTCTCCCCCATCTCCCATCTTATATTTGGGGTACCTTACTCCTTAGGCAGAGCCAGGGGCTTCTCACTTCCATCCTGTCCCATTCGCAGACATTAGAAAGTTCTTCCTTATGTCTCCCTATAACAGCTACTCATTGGTTTTAAATGTCACCTTGGGGATGACACAGCTCCATTCCTCTGAGTATCAGCCCTGAAATCAGTTCAAGGTTAGCTGCAGACTTCTATCTGCCCCTCAGGCCTTCAGTTCCTTTGCAGGATGTGCCTGCAGTAGTGGTGTATCTGGGCATGCTTACATTGTCAGGATGGTGACACTAATAACATTGATTATCTGCAATCTACCACACATGCATTTTTCCTCCTCTGCCTTTACAATTTGTGAAATGCCAAGTCACACACCCTACCTTTTTATTTTTTCTTTCTACCCTATCTCTTTTTAAAAATGGAATATCTACAAAAGTTATACGGAAGTGTTCTCTCATTGAAAAGAGTGTTTCCTTTCTCACTTTTCCCGCGTTCCCTTTCTCTTTCAGAAACAGGAATTTGCTGTGTATCTTTCCAGGCCTTCTTCTATGCATTTACATACAAACAGTTTAGGTTTTTGCTTTTTTCACTTGTAAGCCCATACATATAGTTGTAACTTTAATAAAACTTACGCAGTCATTAAAAATGTATTTTTATGGTAAGAATTCAAATTCAGAAAGGTATAAAATGAAAAGATACAGTTCTCCAATTCCCTATTTTTATTTTGTAGGTTATTGCTTTTAACACTATCGTACATATACTCACAAATGCTTTAAAACATGTAATCCTGTAGTACGTGGTCTATATACCATATAGCATCTTAAACATTTTTTCATATCTAGAAACACAGATACCTGCTCTTTTTAATGAGTGCAAAGTATTCTATTATGTGTATATGTTTTAATTTATTTAACCATCTCCCTATTAGTGAACTCATTTTTATCTTTTATGTTTGAAACCCTCTGACCCTTCTAGCTCATGTTAAATTGCTCTTCCTTTGTTATAAGTTTAAATTATTCAACACAATAAACATTAACCGAGTGCCTCCTGTCTTCTTGGCACTGTGCAGGCTACTGGGCTCCGAGATGCTTAATACATAGCCCCTTCCCCCACTCTGAGTTATCACAGTCTAACAGGAAGACACACTCCTAAAAAACTTAGAAGGTGACATGAGCTGGAATGAATAAATATACCTTAGCATATACACTATTAATTCCACTTGGGAAAGGTAAAGAAGGGAAATTAGAATTGAACTGTAAAGGACGAATAAGAGACCTGGGGGCAAGGAGGAGATGGTCATTCATGCGAGGGGAATAATAGCAAAGTGGCTTGGCAGGAAAGAGCATGTCATGTACAGGGAATGACCAGGAGCCCAGTGTTCTGGCAGCGTCTGCAATGTGGGCTGACCAGTTATACTGTTTGCTCAGCAGTTGGTCATAGGAGACATTCAACAAGTGACTAGAAGGACGTGTGCTCTTTGCCCAACTGGTTGCAAGTCCTCCTGGATTATTCTCTCTGTGCCCTGCAAGGCACTGCCATTGCATTGCCTCCAGTCCCTTGCACTCTTTCTTGAATCGGTCTGATTAAAAAAATACATTTTATTCACTTTTCACTCTTAACCATGTCATGTCCTCTTTTTTGCAGAGTGTAGTCACTCAAGAAATAGAACAGAATTCAGCCATGGCCCCAAGGAAGAGAGGCGGACGGGGGATTTCGTTCATCTTTTGCTGTTTCCGAAATAATGATCACCCAGAAATCACGTATCGGCTGCGAAATGATAGCAACTTTGCGCTTCAGACCATGGAGCCAGCATTACCTATGCCCCCTGTGGAGGAGCTGGACGTCATGTTCAGTGAACTCGTGGTAAGTCTCAAGCTTCCATCCTGGCGGTGGCTGGGAGCTGGGAGGGAGAGGAGAGGATGTGGGTGGCTTGGTTTGGTTAGCCATGGGCTTGCCCTGCTTCGGTGACCTGACCCCCATCTGTCCCTTATGCCTGCAGCCCCACTGTCAGCACTGAGCCTGTGGAAAGAGAGGAGACAGGAGAAGGGGGTGTTACTACATCAAAGGGCCTTGCTAGTAGTTTAAGTGGAGTGATTTAGACCTTTAGGTCGTCAAATGTGTGGCAGTGCTGCATCCTAAGTTACCCTTTCTAATTCCTCTCCCTCCCAACCGGAACGTGTACTTGTGTGTGTAAACAGTTCCCTCACCTGCCTCGTACCTCGTGGGAGTCCCCAGTGCTTCCTCCACCCCCGCTCCCAGTGTGCAGCATTAATGTCTTTTTTAAAAGTAGTCATACTACCCCTCCTGTCGTTGACCCTTTGATGGAAGACATTATTACTTAAGTACAGTATAATTATTTAGCCTAATGATAGGATTGCAATAATAATTGTTGTGGGAAACTTTTAATAGATACTATCATATTTGAGAATCCACTATACTGAAGTGAGAGATGTATGTGGTATAGGACCCAATAACTGTTGTGAGAAACTTTTTATAGATACTATCTTATTTTAGAATCCATTATACTGAAGTAAGAGATGTATCTGGTGTAAGACCCATTCATCAAGAGATATAAGGGCTTTCTTCAACTTAACTTTTCAAGCATCTTGAAGTAGTGTTTCTTTCCATCCCATGTTTCAGGAGGATATTATGGCACTAGAATGGGGATTAGGAAGATCTTGGTTCAAATTACTGCCTGACTTTATTATCTGTATAAGTATGGAAAAAGCATATGACTTTTCTGAGCCTGTCTTCTGGAAAGTGAAGGAAGAAATAATACTTCCTCCTAATTTGATGTAATGTTTAAATGAGAATAATAAATAATGTAATTGCCCAATGCCTTGTCCTCATTGGTGCTCAATAAGTGTTACATGAGTACTCTATCTGCCTTGGTCACCACTGGCATTTTGTAATGGAGTTAGTTCTAATCACACCATTTATATTGTTGGACAGATACTAGAGAGCACTATTGTTTTGCGTGGCTGTGTCAGGAAAGTAATGTAGGCTGTGTCACTGCCCTCCAGGGGTATTATCCAGACTGACCATGTCACTTCAGCTCTTCTAGGCCAGAATCACCTGTAAGCCTTTCCTACAAGATAAGGCAATATGAGGGAGTACTATGAAGCTGCCGTTTGAGCTCTGGTCTCCTGAGTAGATTAATGGGCCTGTTGCCAACTAGAACTGGTTGACAAAAAGAAGAGATGACTTTTGACAGCATGTTTATACTTTACGGTGTTGAATATCTCAGTGTTTCAGGAATCTCTACCCTCTGCCATCTTCAGTGCATACAGAACTCTCTTCTAGGCGTTAATGAGGAGGTTCGAAATAGAACACTAGAGCCTGCTCCTAAAGAGCTGACAGTCTCAGTTGCCAAAGGGGACCAGTGAAGGCATAATGCCCCAGAAGGAAGCAGCCCACCCACCTGTGCCTAGATTGTGTGTAAGTGGGTTGTGGTGATGGTGGCGTGGTGATGAGGAGGGCAGCCGAGGAAAACTTGCTGGAAGGAGTGAGTTGTGAGGAGAGATTGAAGGTGAGAAGGGAAGTGGAGGGGATGAATGTCAATGGCTCTCTTAGTCATCTTAAGCTAGTTTTTCCCATGATAGCAAAACCTCAGTGGTTACAACGGCAGATGTAACCAGTGTGGGTCAGCTGTGGTTCTGCTCCTCTCGATCTTCTATTCAAGACCCAACCCTGATGGAAGAGGAACGAGAAACATGGTACTTGGGGTGGTGGATACATGATACAATATATAGATGATGTATTATATAGAATTGTACACCTATCATGAAATATAATTTTATTAACCATTAATAATTATATTAATATATAATTTTATTAACCAATGTCACCCCAATAAATTCAATAAAATAGAAAAGAAAAAGAGAGACTTGGTAAACTGTTGTAAGCAGGCTCTAAGCTTTCACATTGCCACTCTTGAGTTTACAGGGCAGGGATGTATCATCCTTCTGTAAAGACTGGCACCGTAAGTCACACAGCTCAGCCCGAGGTCGTTGGTGTGGGTGGAGGACACATAATTTTATCCTAGGGAGGGGCAGGGAATCATCTGGCATGATGGCCACCACTCAGGCAATAATGGTATATTGGCAGGCTTGGTTTTATTTCCCACTTAAAGCATTTTAAAGTCAAAAATCAACCTCAGGAGACAGATGTTGCTGATAGATAAAGACCTCCTTGGTGGCCGTGGAGCTGGTGGGCAGAGCCTGTATCCCTCAGAGCATCCACATCCATTGTCCTTTCAATCGCATTCTGCTATCCTCCCAAAATGAGACCTGAGCCAGAGCCTGGGTGGGGCAGCTCCATGCACATCTTGAAGACAGCTCATTGTTCTGTCTTCATAAGGGAGAAACTCCCACGTTCTGCCTTATTGATGTCTTTATTCTGTGTGAAAATTGCCTACAGCTGTTAGTTGTTAAAAAGCCAATGCCAAACCAGAACTTGAAGCTGAAACCATTGGAAAACAAATTATCTTGAGGTTTGTATCTGTCCTAGTGAGTGACAGATGAATTTTTGTCTACTTCTCATTTTAGGGACTTAGACCACAAATCTATCCAGCTGCCAAGGGTGTCCTGGGACAAGGGCAGTGGACTCAGAGCCGCTGGAAAACTCTGTCCTGGGTTCTCTTGAGCAGTTGCAGAAGCAGTTCTGCCTCTGCCAATTCCCAGGAAAGGGAGGCCACGTGGGGAGGCAGAGTGTGCATGGCCTCTCGCGTCAGACCACTCCGCAGCCTGGAGTAACCTCCTTTAAGGTGGTTTCCTTTGGAATTTGAGTTTATTTTGTTGTCTATAAAATGGGGTCAGTACCTTCTTTCCTACAGGGCTGGTATGAAGATTAAAGCAGATCACTTCTTTTAAAAGGTTGGCTCCTAGTAGGTGCTGTATGTCCCACAACCTAGTGCAGGGAGGTAATTCAGGTGTTTTCTGGGCACAACACCCTGAGCAAATATCCCAGGCTTTTCCTTTTCTTGAAAGCTAATCTGCCTGCTGTGAGCGAGCCAAGGTGGCTTCCAACTGTCAGGCCATTTTACCTTTGTATCTGTTGGAAAGCATCTCCTCGGAGCTGGTTGTTGTAAGCTAGTTTCCTTGGCCTTGTCTGATGAGTTGCTCATTTGATGTTTTTAAAGTGATACCAAATAGGTTGCTTTCAGAACAGCTTACTGCAACCTTATCATCTCATAAATAAAGCAGGCCTATACGGGAGGTCAGCCACGTGAATCTTTAAAGAAGGTGGGCAGCAAGGATGCCTCATTTTCTAGCAAGTTCCCTGTCATAGGCAGGAGAAACAGGATCATTCCAATTCAGGAAGTAGTGGTTTTGCAGGTCTCAGTCGCACACCCTGCCTATTTTTTTTTAAAATAACAACTTTATTGAGGTCCAATAACCATACCATATAATTCATCTATTTAAAGTGTACAATTCAGTGGCTTTTAGTATATTCACAGAATTGTGCAACCATCAGTACAATAAATTTTAGAACATTTTCATCACCCCCAAAAGCAGCTCCCTTGTCCATTCATTGTCACTCATTGCTCCCCAACTTTACCATCCTCTGACAACTGCTAGTCTGCTCTCTATTTCTGTGAATTTGCCTATTCTGAACATTTGAGAGAAATGAAATAATATAATATGTGGTCATATGTAGCTGTTTGTGACTGGTTTCTTTCACTTAGCATAAATGTTTTCAGGGTTCATCCATGTTGTAGCATGTATCAGTACTTCATTTCCTTTTATTGCGAAATAATGTTCCAGCATATGGATGTACCACATTTTGTTTATCCATTTATCATTGATGGACATTTGGGTTGTTGTCCTTGTTTTTATGAATAATGCTACTATAAACATTCATATACAAGTTTTTGTGTGGAAATGTATTTTCAGTTCTCATGGATGTACACCTAAGAGTAGAATTTCTGGGTCATATGGTAACACTATTTAACTTTTGAGGAACTGCCAGACTGTTTTCCAAAGTGACTGCACCATTTTATATCCCCATCAACAGTGTAGGAGGGTTCCAGTTTCTCCAAGTATTTGCCAACTCTGAGAATTTGTGTAATCTCTGCTAACTGTACATTTTATGCCTATGAGTATCAGATCTTCTTTCCTGTGTTACCTTCTCTGCCTCACCTCTGTCTCAGGCACAAATCAAGAACAAAAGCAATCTGAGATCCAGCACTGTTCCCATAAAATAAGATTAAGCTGAAGTTTCTTTCTACAGGCTTTTACAGGTCTTAGATGATGCAGAGTCCTAGGTATGACAACTGTATATACTGTTTCGGCTCAAGCAGCTTTTCCAGCTCCCTGTTGGCAATAGGAGATTTCTTTGGGAATGAACAGAATGTGTCGTTAATTGGCAGACCAGTTTTTTTTTATCTGAATGTGGGTTAAGTGCCAGGCCCTGAATTAACTGGTGAGCAAAACAGCCTTGGTCCTTCGGGACTTAGGGGCTGAAGGTCTAGCAAGGGAAATAGGTAACTAAACACACAGTCTTACCCAGTGTGACCACCTGCTGTGAGATGGGGTGTGCTCAAGCAGTACATTTTGTTGGGGAATAACCTGTATTCCCATTTTTTTTACAAGGAGGAAGTTCCACTCACGGGTTCCGTTTCCATCACCCTTAACTCTCCTGCTCAGGAGTAACATTGCCAGCTTCTGTTCCATCTCCTCTTTGGAATATGCAAAGCTCAGTTTCTCTCCTGGTCTCTATTTCTCTGCTAGTCACCCTGCTTTCAGAAAACACATATTCTGTGACCCTTGGTGCTATAAATATCATAGGATTGAGCTCCCTTTGGGGAGTGCTGCAATTACTCAGCTATCCTTATGATTGCTGGGTGAATGTCTAATTCGCATTGAACTCTCAGCAGGCCCACTTGCCTGCAGATGAAAGCTGAGTTCTTCTAACTTTTCATTTCCATGTGCTGATTCCTTAGCTTAGCTCTCAGATAATTCCAGACTTGCTGAGGAAGGAAGGTAGTATTTACTGACACCTACCCTCAAGTCCTATACAGGTACCTTCACACTGTGACGGATCTTGAAAGGCTTCCTGGAGGAAGTGACATTGAATATAAGACATGAAAAACAAGAAGGAATTATTGAAAAAAAGAGGAGAGATAAAAGAGTGTTACAGACAGTGAAATAGCATCCATAGGTGCTGGGAGGTGAGAGAGAAAGTGTGAAGGCTCAAGGAACTGAAAGTTCATATAGATGGAGCATAAAATAGGAGGCTGTGAGCATTGGGGGTTCTGAGAGGTGAGCCTGGAAAGGGGGTTAGGGATCGCTGTATCGTTGGTTAAATTATTTATCTCAGATTTTTTCTGAACCAGAAGAAACTACCTCTGCTTTTTTTACAGGTTTTTTCTTTCTTTCAGTGAACTAAATATACCAAAGTACTTAAAAATATTTTGCCATCTGGTTATATTTACAGAACGATTGCCTTTTGCCGTCTCTGAGATTTTGGTAAGTTGAGCAAAAGGTGTTATGTCTCCTGAGTAGATTCTGAGTATGTTTTCCTTTGAGTCCAATTGTTGAGGTGAAATGCTTTCTTATTAACAATTCATACCTCTTCTGGCTACTTTAATTTTGAAATGAAATTATTAGAAGTTCCCTTCCCCTTTTCTACTCAATGCATAGACTCCTGCATACACCAAGAGTTGATGAACTGAGGGTTTCCTACAGAGTATGTGCAGGGAACAGCGATAATGGAATTGATGTCTCCTCTTAGGTTTCCTCTGCTCTCTTGCCATGTGAAACATAAAATGTCCCACTGCTTTTCCGGGTGAGATTTTAGGTGAGAAACCAGGCTTATTGTTTTTGAAGTGTACTATAGTACATGTCATGTCTTATAGCACACACATTGTTTGTGTAACTGGAATCAGTTTACAGACTTATTAGAGGGAGGGAAGCTTTCATCTCTAATATTGTCCATCACTGTGCATTTATAGCTACTTGGAAATAATATGCAGTGTGCACCCAAGTTTTCCTAAGCCTAAAATGTTACCAATTCCATTTCCCACTGTTTTTTGGTTAATCTGCCTTTTTCCAAACCCAATGCTTAGTCTTCCATTTATTTGGCCAATGTGTCTAATGTTTTGGAATAATATAGAGTGCTGTGCCTTCTAGGAAATGTAAACTATTTTAAAGAAACTTGATGAGAAATTCATTACTGATCATGAAACTACCATTTATGCTACTGAGGACTGTCAACAAAAGTTATAGTCTCAACGAGGATGATGGGAAGATTCATATTTTCACAAATATAATTACTTACTGTAGGTCCATTTGAGTATTGTTGAATGCTGAGGACATTCTTAGCATTAGTAACCAGCATAGAATTTGAGAAACAAAGATAGAAGGAAGGAAAGAATTTAGCTGATACATCAGAGTTAGATGAATTTGCAGGCAAACTACGCTGCACCAGATGAGCTCCCCTAGGGACCTGCATCAGTAATCTCTTAATTTTCCAACATAGTCTGAAGTCACTTTGGTATGAAAGGAGCTACAGGAATCCAAATTAGTCTTATGTATTTACCAGCATACAAATTTTGTTCTTTTACTAGCCATCTTCTCAGGCTGCCAACATAATTCCCCCCCCCCCCCCAAAGGCTATTTTAAGCTCTCTTTAATAATAAAATTCTTCCATTTCCACCAGAATTGATTAAAAGTTTCAACACTTTTTATCTCTTTATTTTCAAAACTTGCCTTTGCACTAAGACCATGATTCAGAATAGAAAGTTTCTTACAGGAGCTATTATTCAGTTCCCTGTGTCCAAGAAAGATGAAAAGATTGGGTAGCAAGCACATTTCATTTTAACCTGATTGAAGAAAAAAGAAACTGGTTGTAAGGAGTCATACTTTTAATCTGTTGTTTCTTAATTAGAATGTAAAGGATTGCTCAGAAATTAAGCAGAGGAAATCACACTATATAAAGACTTCAAAGATATACCTAGTATAGTCTCAAAGTATTCAGTTGTCTGGAAGCTAAAAATCAGGGTCTAATGAAGGAAATGATATTAAAATTGTTCTATTTTCATGAGGTTAAACATTATTTTTATTCGACAAACCTATAAAGGTCAAAAGAAATAATTCTGTTTAAGTAAAGGACATGATTAGTTGATAGAAAAGAAAAAATGTTGAATAGATCATCTCTTAACACTGTACATTTTTGGATAAATCAACTTGATGAGTAGATAGAAAAGTATTTAGAACAGCATGAAAATATGCAGTATATCACAAAGGGAAGTGGGAATGTAGATATAGGCTTAAGTGTGTTCAGTGCTGAAATTCCTCTAAAGTCGATGTGAGCTGCTGCCAATATACAGTCAATTTAAAGATTACAAAAAATGTTCCCAAACCCAGAACTTCATAAATAAATTACTTTGGCCCTGAGAACAACTGATGGCAGTGAAACAGGGCGATGTTGATATAGGTGGTCTTGCTTTACTAATATCTGTTGCACTTTTGAACAGAACATCACATTACTCATAAGAATCAAAGTACTGTTGGCAGTAGACCATCCCTGTAGGCAGAACACATTTCTTTGCACTGGTTGAGGTCCTGTCTGCTTAGAGACAGTAAGATGGTCAACATGGCTTCTTAAATTTCTTTCTTGTTCTCTGATTCACTAACCAAGTGCAGTAAAGTTTAAGGTAAAGCCACAAAACCATTTTATTCCTTCTACTTCTAAATTTATATTTTATCTCGCTAACATCATTTCAATTATCCTTTTCTACAGGCTGTTCAATTCAGATTTTTACTGCATGCTGGATACTTTGTTATCAACCATTACCCCTATTTCTGGGCGCTCCTTAATTTAGATTGTGGGGATTGAAATGGGAGGAGGCTGGAGAGATGGAGGAAAGAAACTTTCTTTTTTTAAAATGCAAATACTGCAAAATCATCTCTGAACTTAATAATGTTATTAAGAAAATGGTTGTCCCATTGGCCCTGATGACTTTCATTACTGTGGGTTTTAAAGAGACCCTGAGCAGTATGTACCTACTTAGTTTTGGGCTACAGTTTAAAACCTGATTATTTAATTTAATCTTCAGTCTACCATGTGCAAATTACACAGTCAGCATACTCTCCTGACTTGCTAACTTTACATGTCCCCATATAAACCAGTACAGGTTTTAAAAAACTGGAAGAAAATTTGATCTCCACAAGTAGTGTGGTTTAGGTAAGCTTTCAAGTGTAATTTTGAAAATGTGTTTTAGCAATGGCTGGAACAGTCTGGTAGTTTCTACAAATAACTGCACATGAGAATATATATTGATGCATTGGGAATCATCTAAACATCATTTGCTTTTAGAAAACATATGTCACATGACCCTTGGAAGGTAAATGCCCAATATGTGGATTGTGTGTTTTAGTCCTAAACTCTCCTCCAGTATTTTATTTTGCTGTGCTTGGAACCCTCCCCTTCCCCACCGTTAATTCCCAGAATTCCTCTGGAATTTAAAACTGTTTCTTCATGCGCGTTGTAGGAGTTCAGTTCCAGCTTCATCTTTTAGTTACGATTTTCTGGCTCGTGGATGAAGAGCCATATATATATGTATTATTATTCTTTTCTTTGAAAACCAGTTTCCTGAGAAAGTTGCATTTTTCTCTCTTGTCCTATGTTAAATAAACCCACTAGAAACATCCTACAGCTGCTAGTTGTTTATTTCATTACACAGTGTAATATTTAAGAACTAAACCAAACCAAGTGACTGAAAGATCACTCAGAATACATGTGCGCGCGCTGTTTTCAGGAAAGATTGGCATTTCTTGGATGTAGAAGAAAAAGTCAGCTGTCTTCTGCCACTGCCTGAACAATCAGTGTGAGCTTGTTCCCACAGGGACACTCGTCGCGTTAAATGGGCTGTGAGCATGCAGCCCGCGCCTGCGGGAGCAGAAGGGCACCGGGCAGTTCCTCGCTGCTGCGCCCAGGCCGGGCGGAGAGGGCGCGGGTGCAGGCTGGCTGCTGAAGGCTCGCGCCAGGGCCCAGTACGATCCGAGTGCATGCGTGCGTCTGTCAGCAGCGGGGTTTGTGTTTTTAATTATTCTCAAAGTAGTTGTGGTGGATTTGGGCTGGTCCCTCCGCCCTTCCTGCACCCCGTCACCCGCTGTCATTCTCTGCTCATCTTCTTGGAGGTCCCTTACTGTGGGAGCACCGAAGTGGCAGATGAAAAGGGTAAGGGTGATGGTGTTTAAGTAATGTTTTCTGTCCTCAACAGTCTCTCAGCCATATATTACTCAGTAAAAAAATACATAGACTCAATGTGGGAAGAGACTCATTGTACTAGATATCTTTTGTCCCAATTAAAACTTAAAAATGTCACCTAAGCTGCCAAACAAGTCCCTGGAGGGCGTGCTGAGCAGGTGTGGGAAGGGCTGGTAAGAGCAGTGCTGGTGTCACTGAGGGAGGGGGATGTGTGTGGAACTTGGCTTCACAGTTGCCCACCAGTGCTTTTCTCGTCTGTCACTTTACAGCTGGTGCTGTGTCCCAGGAGACAGAGTCCCTCCATTCAATTAGGAAAATACTGCTTAGAAATCCTCTCAATGAAGCCTTGTCAACAGAAGTTGTACTGGATTGTAGGTGTAAAAACTGCAAATTGGGGTGGCTGGATGGATGGAAGATGATTTTAACATATATTTAGAACAGTTACTCTAGATTACTTGAAAGCTGTTGGTGATGCAGACCAATTAAAAGTTAAAGTTACTCTAATGAGTTTCTAGTTGAAAAAACACAAAGAAGCTAAATGAGAAGCGTACAGGGGTAACAGCAGATTTTGTCTAGCAAAATGGGTATAATTTGCATTGCCCACTATTAAAGGCAGGAAGAGAAAAAGTATAAAACACTCAACAATTGGTAGTAAGAAACCAAAAATTATTTCGATTAGTCAGGCTTTGCCTATGGGATTTCTCCAGTTTTATTTTTGTATATTGAAGGAAGACATGTCTGTCAGACACAGAACATTACTGTGTAGGTGGTGGTGAGTCATGTTGTGGTATTTTGTGTAATGACTGAGAATGTTGGCAGAAATCTTATAGGCTGAAAACCTGTAAGGTTTGGTGTCTGTGTGTAAACATCCCTATTGAAATTTAAAACTCTGTTGTTTTTCATTTATGTCTTTCCTGACTGGTAGGAGCAGCTAATAATTCACTGAATGTATCGCTATTTAGTATGACAAAAATTTTATTTAACTTTCAGATTCCAAACCATTACTAAGAAGATAAAATACTGTTCTCAGGGTCATTGTGGTTAAATTTTAAGAGCTATGTTGGCAATTCATGATTCCTGGGTGTGATGGTCATTTGCTGTGGTGGGGATGGATGTTCATAAATTTAATGAATTGTCACAGCCTAATAGTACATTTTCTCCATACTGCCAAAGTGTCCCCCTTCAATCCACCATCTGCCTTGTGTGGCCTTTTCCCTGTCATTGGAATACTTATCACCATGTCGTATGACTTAAGGTTTGGTCACTTGCCCCTCCGAAGGTTTGACTTATTTCTGGTAGTGTTGAGCCGTAGGATGGGAGGAAAGGGTTAATGATGGAGAGGGTTAAATGCAGAGAAGGAGGCACTGCTAATGGTGGTGAGGTAGGGGAGGTGAGCCCTCGGGTTCCTGCCTGTTGGGCATGTGGGAAAACTTGGGCATGTGGTCAGATTAGAATGAGTGAATTGGGCTTGTTTGCTGTGGGCAAATACTTACTATATTTAATTTGAAGGAGAGAAGTTAGTCTTGTCTGAGTAATAGTATGATTAGAAGTTCTGTGAGCTCTGTATATTGAGTCAGATAGATGCTTACCTTGTCAAGAACCATTAAAAAGTAAAACTCAAACCACCACAAACAAACACACACAAAACAACGAGTTAATTGTCAGGTGACTCCAAGGGCCTGTCTTAGCTTCTTCCTCTCCTCATTTTCCTTCTCCATTCCCCCAGTAATTAACCACGGCTCCCACCTCCCTGAGAATATCTTAGTATGTATGTAAAGAATTAGCTTAACTCATTAGAAATAGAAATCCTGAATTACTGTCTTAGAACTTTCTCTTGTTAGCTAGAAATTCACTTGTTGACTCACTGAAATCTATTGATTTGGTAGATTTTCAAAGAATGAATGCTTTTAATATTGCTTGGGAGGTTTTATAAATAGTCCCATATTTCTATTTAGTTCACATCACTGAAAAGAGGCTTTTCAACTCATTCAAGACCCTAATTGTATATTATTTCAAAATTCCTTCCCTTGCTTTATCTAGCAAATCAGTCCATTTCCTTAGATTTATTGGTACTGTGTTAATTGTTTTCTGATTTATGTAGATTTCTCAATAGAGCTGCCTGCTTACTCCAGAGCACAAGGCTGGTGAGATTCCTTTGTACAGAATATTTTAGAAGTAGGGCTTAATAATATGCTTTGTTAGGGATGAAGCCTAGAACTTTAGTTCCCACAGCTGGGCTTCTCTTAAAGAGCCTTTCTCCTTAATAAAAAAAATATATATATAATCAATACCTTTTCTCTAAGATATCATAAATATTTTATAAAGATACAAAAAAATATAATATCTTCTCCAAGAAGGGTTTTGTTTGTTGTTATTTTCAAAAATGTGAACTTTCTGTGGAGACGAATGATGCTTGGTAAAAATATTTCTCCTTTCCTCACTTGCTAAGTGATTTTACTTTAGTCAACTTTTAAAAATGTTTAATAACATGAAAAAAAATTCTATGGCCAGTGAACGGAGCTAGACCATCCAAGTCTAAGGTGTAGTGGCAGAAACTACATTTGTTCCCTTTATCTTTGTATTAATTGCCAGTCCCCAAAACAATTGGGCATGTGATCAGAAGTCCCAAAATGTGGCTGCTGTTGGAGGAGGAGGAGGTGAGGTGGGGCAGGTTGGCAAAGGCCATGCCATAAAGGGTCTAGATCTACCAGCTAAGGAATTTGGACTTGATCCTGAAAAGCAAGGGAACCGTCAGAGCCGTCTGTCGTCTTGTCTTCTTCCTAACTAGATTCCAAATTCCATAAAATCAGGGTCTGTTATTCATCTTTGCATTCTTTATAATGTCTGGCCTTGGTCCTGGAATGGGCAGGACAGCAAGTGAGTGCTGATTGATCTCAAAGGCTGTGATAATCGCTTAGAGTCTTGCATGCTCGATGCAGCCATATTATTAAAGTGGGATGAGTCAGAGCACAGACAGTTTTGGAATGGAGGGATGGGGGTCGTATTACACCCTGGGCATTGTGCCTAGGCACTCCCAGCTATTATCTAATTTAATCTATGTCACTCTCCTTGCACAGAGTCTGTCAATGACCTCTGATTGCTCTTAGGATAAAGACCAAAGTTCATCATGGCCTTCAAGCCTGCTGTTTACTGTCTGCAGTGCTTTCTCTTTTTTTTAACCTATTGAATTCCTAGCCATCTCAGATCTCACTTCCCTTCCCTGGGACAGCCGTCAGTGCCCCACCTTCCCTTCTGCCTGCTTAAGAATATGAGCTCCGTGATACCTTTGTGGCCTCAATACCTAGCATAGTGCCTGACATTTAGTAGTCACTCAAAACACTTTTTTGGTTGCAGGAATGAATCCTTGAGATAACTATCAAACATATATTATTGCTCTAATGTTTCAGGAGAAGAAACTGAAGTTCAGAGGTTAAGTCACTTGTTCAAGGTGGAATAGCCCATAGGGTTAGACTTGGAACTCAGGGATGTCTGACAACAAAATCCTCCTCTTTCTGCTAACAGACAGCGTGCTGCGTTTTTACATTTGCCGCGGCGTCGTGATTCTACCTACGTGCCGAATGATCGATAGAATGAACAGGCTTTTGTGGCTAAGAATGTGGGCTCTGTTACCAGGCAGTCTAGACTCAAGTTCCTCCCCATCCTTTGTTACCTTGAGCAAGCAAGCTATTTAATCTCTCTGAAATCAGCTTCCTGGAAAATGAGGTAATATATTACCCACTTAATAGAATTGTTGTGAGGATAAACTAAATTAATTCACATAAAACACTAATACTAAGCACACAGAATGAGCTCACTAATTGCTAGCTGTTACTATTACCAGGATTCATTAATTCCTTCCCTTTTTTTACTGTAATCTAAAATTATATCCAGAGACCCTGTAGCAATTTTTAATTTATTTTATAGAAATTCATTTCTTGCATGAAACCATCTACCCCCTAAGTCCTTGTTCAACTGTGTTCTCTCAGTTCAAGATTGGTCATTCCTGTGTCATAGCAGAAGCAGAAGTTTTCTACCTGTAACAGCAAAATGTGGTAACATTAATGCTGTGAGGTTTTAGGATCCACATTTCTTTTCACATCTCAGCTCAGAAAGCAAAACCACAGTGTGGTAGTGTAGTAGAGGATGCAACACTGATAACACAGATCACTCTCTTACAAATCACTAACCTTTCCCCAAACTAAGCACCAGATTATCAAGCTGTTTGAATAACTGACCCCCCCCCAAAGTAATCCCAATTGTTGGGAAGTGATTTATGTCACCATTATTGTCCCCATTCATCAATAGATGAAAGCAAGTGTGTCACTTACAGGAAATTAAAAAAGAAAGAAAGGAAGAAAAATAATTACTTCACATATATAATAGTTGCATGCCAAATTTTAACATTTTTAGCATGTTCCCTCGTAATGGGACTTTCTGTAAATATCTTTCATTCTTTCCCTGGTTCCCTGGTTGTTTATTGTTGAAATTCTTAACTGGCTTTTTTGTGGTTAGGATATAATCATATGTGGGTGTGTTTTAGTGACTTAACTGTTTACCTTTTTTTTTTTTTTTTTACTGATTCCAGAGAGAGGAAGGGAGAGAGATAGGGTGCCTCCCGTACACACCCACACCGGGGATCAAACCCACAACCTGGGCATTGCCCTGACCAGGAATCAAACCTGCCACCTTTTGGTGTATGGGGCAACGCTCCAGCCTACTGGGCCATACCTTGTTCTTAAAGAAGACTTGTGTTTAAATGTTGAGAGAAGTAACAATAGAGTTGCCACCCCCCTCCCCCATCAGGCATTGCTCCCTGCTTGATTGATGTTGTTAATCCTCACAACAGCCCGGCAAAGGAAATGATATGCCCATCCTGGAGATGAGGAAGTACAAGCTTAATAGACTAAGAACTTCCCGGGAAGGCCAGCATGGATCAGGCCCTCAGTGGCTAGGCCCTGGTGGTATGGGTGTTAACAAGGCAGAAGCAAGCCTGGCAAAGTAAGTTGGGCTCATACATGGAAGACCTTCAGGGCAGGCTGAGGAATGTATAGTTCATTTTGTAGGTAAGGTGGAACGAGTGAAGTTTTTTGAACTGGGAACTCAAAACAGCCCAGGGGCTCTATTTTGAAGGCAGTGGTTTTAAAGTGTGGCCCCTAGACCAGCAACATTGGCAACACTTGGAAACTTATTAGAAATGGAAATTCTTATACTTCCTCCCCACTGCTCAGCCCTAAACACTGGGCGGTCAATGGTGCAAGGAGTCCTCGGGTGAGTCGGATGCTGGCTCAAGTCTGAGAATCCACTCCTTAGTGGATCCTGGCCTTGCTGTAGGAAGGAGTGGAAGGGCGAGGAGGAACATGTGGAGACTATTGCCAGAAGCCAAGGGAGAGGCTTTTAGGGCATAGGTTTGGGTGGTTTCATTAGAAATGAAACACAGGGAAAATCATGAGACTTTTCAAGGAAGAAATAATAGGACTTAATGACGAAATGGAGGTGTGAGTATGAGATAGGCAGGCGGGGTCCGTGAGTGGCAGGGTTGCCAATATACACCAGAGGCACTTGGAGAGGGGACTTGGTCATACTCCTCAGGGATCTAAACTTAATTGTGCATTAATTTATAGCATTTTTTAATAAGTCTTACACCCGCCAATCCGCCACGCTCAACTAGATAACTTTCCCTATAGGAATAAAAATGGGCCCGATGCTCAATACCGACCATGGACTGAGGGATCAAATGCCAAGGGCTTTCCTCTATGCACTTTATAGTCGTTATCCCATGGTTGTTATTCATTAGTTATGGATCTTTGTAAATTGCCTTCCCGTAGTGTCCAAGCTAAGATGCACAGCACTGTAAAATTAATGTTTCCAGACGCTGGTCTAGGAGGCCAAGAGTCTGGGCTCTGGAGTCAGACAGCTCCCGGCTGAAAACCCAGCCCATCCTTTACCAGGTGTGTGGTCTTGAGCAAGTTACTTACCCCGACTTCTGCCGAAAGTTCCCTCAGCTGTATGAAACAGGGATTATTACCACAGTGAGGATGTGATAATGAGTGGAAATCAGGGTTGTCGTGAGAACTAAAAGAGAAAATGCCTGCACAATGCTTGGCACATAGGTACTGAATAGATATCAGTGGAGCTTATGGTGATGAAGATATCACTCCCTTGCTCAGAACCTTCATCAGCTTTCCTTGGTCAAGACACTTACCTCTCTACTCTGTCATTTAAGGCTTTCCACAAACTGGTCACTCTCTGCCTCTCAAAGTTTTTATGTGATGGTGCTTTGCATAATCCCAGTGCTTCAGCCTAAGCTGGTGTGTGTCCCCCCAAACATACTGAGTCTGTGACTCTGTCCCCGCCTTTGATTCTGTCCCTCCCCTCCTCTCTTATCACATCCAAGTCCTTCAAGGCCCAGCCTGGTACTCAGTGTTTGTGGAGCAATCCCTAGCAAACCGTGATCTGTAATAGGATTAATCCTTTCAAACTCAAGCTTCCAGGCCTTTGCTGATCAATGCACCCTCTGCAGCAGTGCGCATGGCTCAGGAAGATGCTGTCCGTGCTCGGCCCACTTCCCTACACCCTTCAGTAAGTGCAGGGCCTCGTCCCGCGTGCTTGTGCTCAGTGCCAAACCCCAGGTCAGGGATGTGCTTTCTTGATGATGGTAACATGCACCTTCACTTAGCTCCTTGGTCTTTTCTGAGTTCATTTAAATACGTGTTGGTTTTTTCCCCTCTCCCCGATGATGCTAATAACTTCCTCTATAGGAATCTGTGAAATACTAATTATTTTTTTTCTTCTCAGGATGAACTTGACCTCACAGACAAACACAGAGAGGCCATGTTTGCACTTCCAGCTGAGAAAAAATGGCAAATATACTGTAGCAAGAAAAAGGTAAGATATCCATTATACATATGGTTACCTGGAAAATTATCATGTGTTATTATTCCCTTTGCTTTCTGCGTCACCACCAGAATTCAGACAGCTGTTCATTATGTGCAAACCAGACTGATCATGCTCTGCTGTGGCCTGGTGCTACCTTCGGCAGAGTGCCAATTCCTCGGATGTTGTGTTTATCAGTGTATGACTGGATACCCCCCACCCCCCCTGTACTTGTAACTGTATCCATAATCCTGAACATAATCCTGCACAAAATAACATTGGCTTACACGGTGATCAAAATGTCCCTCTCCCCACTCTCTTTGTATAAAAGTTTATATATAGGTGGATTAGGGCTAGTACTGTGGGGTCACAGTCCTCTGTGAGCACCTTCTTCTTTTTTCTTCTTTTTTTAAAATATATATTGATTTCAGAGAGAGGAAAGGAGAGGGGGAGAGAGAGATAGAAACATCAACGATGAGAGTCATTGATCGGCTGCCTCCTGCATGCCCCCAACTGGGGATCGAGCCCTCAACCTGGGCATGTGCCCTGACTGGGAATCGAACCCTGATCGCCTGGATCCTAGGTCAACGCTCAGCCGCTGAGCCACGCCCGGCTGGGCACCACCTTCTAAAAACTTCCCATTTCACCATCTCTAAGGCCTTGTCCTCATGGTGCCTTTCCAGCCATTTCGCATCGCTAAGGATGGAGGAAAGGAAAGAAGGCAAACTTCCCACCTCCACTGTCAGGGAACATGCCCTGGGAGTTACCCACCCAAATTCCCCCTCACATCCCCCTGTTAGCAGATGGCTACACCTCACTGCAAACGACACAGTCTTTGTTGTGGGTAGTCATCCCCACTTAAAAGCTTGGGGTTCTGTTACCTCCACAGAAGGGGAGAATGGATATTGGCAGCAAAAACACCACAGCTCTTATTTCCTAGCATCCATCATGTTAGGCATCACCCCGTGGACTATAGCTTCTGCAACAAAGTTCAGTCCATCATCTTTTAAACCCTCTGGCAAATTCTTAGACTATTCCCATCCTATTTTTGGAACCAATCATGCTCTTGGCCATCTTTAGCCACTTCTCCTTCTGTTCCAGTAGAGACCCGAATCAAGCTGGGGTAGGCGGGAAGGGCAGGGACAGCACCCAGGAGAAATGTTACCTCTTCTCTCCAACAGGCAGTGGACACTGATTACTCACTTTTGTCCCAGGGAAATCAGAACAAATTACAGCAATCCAGGATCTTTTCAAGACATGGTATCAGTCAGGGAAGCCTTTCCTTAGGTGACGTGTGCATTTTGGGACCTCCATTTGCCCACGTGCTGTCTCCCGGCACGTCTGGCTCTCTGCTGCCTTGTGTGGTCGGTGTGCTCCCTCCTAGGAGCCCTTCTCCTGCGTGAGCCTGCTTCTGCCCCTCTCCAGCCAGACTTGATGCCTCTGGTGGAGGCACCGTGCCTTACTCCTCTCCAAAACTCCAGCTTCTGAAATGAACGTCTGATGAGTGAACCACTAAGTTTTCATTACTGTTATACTGAACTGTCAACATTTTGAAGCACTTTTAATTTTCCACCTGAGCAGTTGCAATTGATAAAACTATGTGTGGGGCTTGGTTCCGGGGGCCTTGCTGAGAGACGTGTCCAGCTGTAACTTCTCAGTATGATCTTTAAGCTGCCGCCAGATGAGACCAAGCTGCAGTCCTGAGAGTCCCCGATCCGTCGTGACCAGGAAGATGCTCGTGCGAGACTCTCTCCTTTTCTTGCCTTTCTCTTTGTACACATCTTACCAACACCTTACCAACTAGTAGAATGTGTACTAGTTTCTTGTTGAACTGATTGTCATGGCTCAGGAAGCGGATGTAATACACTGGGAAAGAATTTTAAAATGAAACAATGTACTCAGTTCTGCAAGCGATGGTATTGTGAGGTCTTTGGAAACAAGGGAGCGTTGCACGCAGCTGTCTTAAAGACCCGCTCCCTGGAACCAAGAACGCAGAGTCCTCAAGTGCCTGTGTACACAGAGGACATTGTCTATTTTGGCTCACCCAAGAGTAGATTTTTTTCCTCAAAATTAGGAAGCAGTATGAAGCAGGGATTGAAATATGCACTGGAGGAAAGGAAGGGGCAGGAAAATGGGAGCAGCTCACCGAGGGGAAAGTTTTCTCCTTTCCCAGATTTTATTACACCCTTGACAGCAATTGAAAGTTAATCATGGAAACTACTGCCCCTTAGATTAGAAAAGGCAAACCCTAGAGAATAGTAATGGCCTCGAGCTCGCAGCTGCTGCTCATTTTTCAATTTCCAGGCCTATCAAATCCCCTTGCAAACCTTGTCTCTTGTGCTCATGGTGGGGTTTTAGTAGGAGGGTGGATATGGATGTGGCCACTGGCTCAGAGTCCCCTTCTTGATGGATGGCCCCTTCCTGCGAGTACCCGGCCAGACTGCGCAGATCTTTGAGAATATAGTTCTCCTGCTAGCTTCATCCCGGTAGCTTGGGTTTCTTATGTGACTTAGTAGTGGCGCAGCTGAGGGGAAAAGGTGTTTAACTCTTTGGAGAGTCCCATGGGCTTATAGATCTGCCTCTATTTATTTATTTTTAAAGTATGTTTTTATTGATTTCAGAGAGAGGAAGGGAGAGAGAGAGAGAAACATCAGTGATGAGGGAGAATCATCCATTGGCTGCCTCCTGCACAACCCCTACTGGGCATCGAGCCCTCAACCGAGGCATGCCCTGACCAGGAATCAAACTGTGACCTCCAGGTTCATGGGTCGACACTCAACCAATGAGCCTCATGGGCTGGGCAATCTGCCTCACTTTAAAATGGATGGTAGTGGTGCTTCACTAAGATTTTCTTGATTAGAGCTTCTCATGCCTTTGGTCTGAAACTGACCTTTTTGAGCTCTTAATAAATCGGGAAATAACACAGTAGTAAGAGAGCACAAACACCGAAACACACAGAAAGGGCATGACGTTTGCCTTTGCCTGAGAATGTGCTCTCCAAGGGGACAGGTTAACCGTCATCGTAATGGAGCTGCAGTGGCCATCCTTAACACTAAGGATGGATTATTTTCCTTGGATCATCTCTTGTGTAACCTTTTCAAATCAGGCTTGTCACCAGCAAGCCAAACCAAAGGCTGAGAGAAAGCGGCCTACCCGTGGCTCCTTCAGATCTCCCATCTTTCAAGATTAGAACCCAGGGCACTATCGACATTCTCATGCATAATGAAGCCGCCGGGCAAGGGCCCATGAAAGCCAAAAGAAACAGACACAGGAGCTGGTGAAAGGCAGGCTTTCTGCTAAAAGTGCACAGGACTGGGAACTGAAGAGGGGCCAGGTCTTCCTTAGCCAAGTGGCTCTTTTCCATCCAACAGTGACTAGAGTCCCAGCGGTGGCTATCTGCTTATCAGGCTCTGTGTTCATTTCTCAAACTTCTCTATCAAGTCTCTGGTTGAAAGACCTGTTTCCAGAGCCAAAATGAAAGCAGCAAAAGTATTTCTGGGTCTAAAAGAATTGGAAAGAAACTAATTGGAATTCTGCCTAATTGAGTAATCCGGGGGAGAGCAAGAGATGGATGCTGTGGCCTTGTTGAAAGTCCAAACAAATCTGTAGAAATGACTGGACTGGTTGGTCAGCCATGGTTTGTCACACACAGCAATCCACTGTCACATTTTTTAACTTTCATGAAAGGTCCTCAAAAAGGTCCTGTTGAAGGGGCAGAGGGTCGGGGGTTGTTTTCAAATAGGAAATGTTTGTGGTTCTTATCTTTAAAGGTAATTCCCTTTTTACTTCCAATCACAACATACTCTTTTGTTTAAGTGAGGTTTTTCCCAATCTCCAGCCAGAAACTGCATCTGTTAACAATCTTTTGGATTTTAAACTGAAGCTTTTTAAACAATGAACCATCTGACCACGAAAGGCATCTGGCCATGCTGTATTTGCTTATTGTTAACATGATTTTTAAACCCTGGGAAAATGAGGAGTAGGTCTTCAGAGGGGAGAAAACAAAATGGGTGTATTTACTGCATTATGGTGACAGCAATCTTATCAGGCAGGAATCTTTAACTGCAGCTCTTCACAAGAGAGCTGTGTCACTCAACCAGCCCTTGGAAGTATCTACAACATGCTTTTTCTCCTCTTTGGGCTTCCGAGTTTGCAAAGTAAGTGAGTGGGGCTAGACACTGTTAGCCGTGGTGACATCAGATATTTGAGGCAAAGATCAGGATTTGACGACTGCACCTGATTTTTCTTCCTTTCATTTCTATCTCTAAAGCTAGGCTTAAGCGCAGGCTTTGTAGGCTTCATGTTACACTTCTGCACCTTCCTAGGTTTGCTTTGGAGAAGGTGAATTTGTACTCTGCTGCTGAGTTTGACTCTTGTTTAATTAAATCATTCCAGAATCTCGCCCAACCTGGCTGCGGTTCAGCTGTTGTGATTTATGCAGAGTTCAGATTTTGAAAACATTTAGGAAAGTGGCTGAAAATTCAGCTGATACTTTTCATGCAGTCCCTTCATTTGATTTGCTTATCCTAATTGGATCACCTCCCCACGCCTCTCCCCAGAAAGGAATTCTCTCCTTTCACCGCGCACACACAAAGATAAAAGCTGCACTGTGTATGGTCATCAGGTTCACTTCTTTCGGTTCCTTGAGAGTTGAGGCCCTCCTGCATTTGCAGCGCAGGGAGGGAGTGGTTTAATAAAAATACAGGTCTAAAGGAACATGTGCTAAAGTGGTGGAATTAAAGACAAAAGGAATCATCAGTGTTCCACACAAACTGTCAAACAAACGAGCTGCAAAAGAAAGATGGTATGCTAATCCTCCAGTTGTTCCCAGCACCCTGATGGGAAGCTGCTGTGGTCCCCTGGGAGAAGCAGCAGGAATGGTTGGGCATTGGACCTGGAAGATTTGAGAAGAAGGACAAGTTAGACAGCCTCCTCTTCTTTACTGTAGTTGTTTGGATTGACATTAGAGTGAGCTTTGGATTTTCAGTGCCCACTTTGCTAGATGTCAAGATTTGGGAGAGGGATCCAGTAAAAGGGAGAAAATGAGATTTCAGTAACACTATTTCTAGACTTCTTGAGAAGTACCTGGTTTAGTCTCCTGCCATTGAGAGTTCACCCCAAACATGGATTCCAGTTGGCATTTGTGCTCCTAATGCTAAGGGGTTAAAGAAAGTGGCAGAAGTAGTAATGATTAGAAGTGGGATTGAGCTGTCTTTCCCCCTCTGTTTCTCTAAAGACTAGATGAAGGAAGCACAGTAGTTGGAAGACAACAGGCATTTCTAGGCTCTGTCTCTGAAGCTCTCTGCCTTATCTATGTATTTCCTGGCTATGAGAGATGGGGATTTGTGTACAATCCCAGACTGAAATGGTAAGAAACAACAAGCTTTGAGTATCGGGCACTTCACTTAACGAAACAATGCTGTTGGTGAAGGGCAGGTTGGTGTGCAAGTCACCTGATGTGTATTGAGTGCTTTCTCTGGGGCAGACTCTTGGCTAGATTCTGAGGATGATTAAACCAATAAGTCAATTTTCCTGGAATGGGTGGTTCTGGTAGGAGAAGCAGATAAAATCAAGTAATTGCCAGGTCTTGTCATAAGCTCCATTATAACGTAAGCAGACAGGCTCTGGGGCACAGAGGAAGGAGCCACCAAGCTCTGAGGGTATATGTATGTGACTAGGATGAGTTCCTTTGCCCTCTGACCCATCCAGCTGTTACGCCAGTGAAAGGACTGATGTCATGCTTTCATCCCCTCATCTAGAAACTGGCTCCTTTTCTAGGAGTTGAGCTGTGTAGGCATGCACTGAACACTTTTTGTCTTGATTTGTACTTTGTTTTTTGTTGCTTTTGCCAATGCTTAAAAGGCCAAGTTTAGCCTGTTGGCCTAATCTGATCTTTTACCTAGCACAATTTGTAGGGCTTGTTAGGAAATCTATAAAGAGGCCTAAACTTTGGAAAAATGAAGACACTGGGGTTGGGGGAGACTGAAATAACAGGATTGTTCAGCCTGGAGAAGAGAAAGGTGGAAACTTCAACACAGGCTGATATTCACTGCTTATACCCAGTAGAACTACAGCATCTGTTGAAATACTGTCAACTTCCTGTTGGTAAAGAGCAGCTATCCCAATAAAAACCACACTGACAATCTGACTCTTCCCCCAAGGATCCACCAGTCTTCCTCCATGATTCAGGAACTCAAGGGTCAACTCCTAGCATGGTACAGCAGGGACTCAGAACCTGTTCTCATATTGCATCATTGGTTCCAATTTATTGATGCCCATGCTTAAATTTTTGGTAAATATTTTGAACACTGGCCTACAAATGAAAAGGTGACTGACCTGAAGATGGTGACCAAAACCATTTGATGATATGTATCCAGAGCCTGAAACATGCCTCGGAAGTTAATCCCACGGAGCGATGAGAGATACAGTGAAGGACTGTGTGTGAGGTGTTCTTTGCAGTGTGGTCTCCGAAAGCCAAGGACTAAAAACAACTCAGAGGAGCATAGTTACAGTACAGCCACAGCCACGACATTATCTGCAGCCACCGGAAAGCCGTGTCTTCAAAGGAATTTTAGTGACATGGGAAACTGCTCAGCATGTAATAATAAAATTAAGAAAAAGACATGCAACTGTGATCAGTTCAGTCAGAAGCTGGCAAATATAGGTAAAGGTAGGTGGACAGACAGCCGTCGGGTGGGATCACAGGTGACTTCTGGTGATTTACATCTCTTTCTTTACACATCCCCCAGCGCCTTGCCCTCCCTGCTGCCTTGGAATATATGTTCCTGATGGTAAAAATAAACTAGTTCTGCTTTAAAAGCGCATACAAGGCGTTTTGTATCGGTGAGGCTGCGGTGAGAGAAGCAGGCTGAGCGGGGAGACGGAGCAGAGGCCTGCCCTCAGGGTGCCCTGGACGCTGGCTCAGCCTCCCCAGAGCTGATGGCTTTCACCCAGCAGGGAGCCCCTGCCCAGGGCGCAGCCACTGGGGAGGAAGGCGGTGCGCCCCTGCGGGAGCAAGGGCGGCCGAGCCCGCGGGTCAGTTCTCGCTGCCCCGCCTCTGGGTGCCCCCCGCCACAGCCTGAGCCCCGGTCCTGGAGGCAGCCCCCGCCCGCGCACAGAGGCCACGGAGGGCCCGGGAGGGGAGCAGGGCCCGCCTGCGGCTCCGCTCCGGGGGGGCCTGCGCGCGCTGCGGGGTGACCAGCGCCCGTGGCGGGGACAGGCCCTCGGCGGCCCGCGGCCCGGGCACCGGCAAGAGAGGGTGTCCTTCTGCCCGGCCAACTGGAGCATCAGAAGCCACCACATGTTTCTATAGAGATTAGGCGGAAAAATAAATATTGTTTAAAATGCAACCAGTGCCTGTCTTGTCTAGACAACCCTGGCACTTGTTTTCATTGGCTAACTCAGGGACACCCCCCGCCCTGCTCTTACCCGGGGTCAGTAAAACAAAAGCGAATCTGCCAATGGCATTTATCTGTTTAGGCAGAGACTGTGAAAACCTGGCGACCGGGCCCTGGTGATACCTCCGTAGCTCTCTGCCGGAGGCGTGCTTCTCCTTGCTCTTTCCCCATCAAGTAGCATCATCTCAAAGCTAGCGATTCTTTTTTTTTTTCTTTTTTTTTTTTATTTATTACAAAAGCAGTGCTATCGAAATGAGTACCAAGTTTTAGATTTGGAGTACAAAATTTAAGGATTCTCTGCTTCCAGCAGCCCTTAAATCAAAATTGTGTTCCAGTAAGGGCAGTTGGTTCATGAGTATTTATTTGCCTCTTCCTGCAATCCCTTTGTTCAGTAACACCAGTTTGGGGTATTGTTTTCTCCCAGTGTTACCAATTCTGTCACTCCAGCCATGCCTGCTACCATCCCTGCCTTGTGGTGTCCATAATGGTCCTGAGCTCACAGTTTGTGTTTCATAAATGTTGACTCTCAGCGCCCAGCTTCAGTAATGAAGCAGCAGTCAGCAAACTCACCCACAGAATGAGCCAAAACATACCCATCTTTCTTCTTTGGTGCTTGGACAAGTGGACAAATCTAAGATATTGTAGACACCCTCTGAGTCTTCTGTCGGGGTGCTTTATTCTGGTTCTGCGTACAGTCCTGTTTTTCAGGCCTGAGATACTGCTAGAGGAAGGATACAACACTAAGAGGTTTCATTAAACAAGTCAATTTTCACAAATTAGTAACTTATTAGGTCGAAGTGAGCCAGATTTACAAGTGCCCTGTTCAGCAACAACAGTTGTTCAGAGACTCAGCATTAAAATTCAGTAGTGTGATCTAGCTGTGAGATTTCCGAAGTTAAGCTAACAAACAAAACTTCAGTGTTGGGATTATAAAAGACTGTTTCAGCACAGTTGCAGATGCCGTTAGTGATGGAAGCCTTAAGCCTAGTTACCGGAGCAGACAGCCTGGGCCCCAATAAATGGGCACTTCCTAAAATTTCTAAAAAAAGCCTAAACACTAACAAACCTCAAGTCATGGGATAAGTTATTATTTCCTGGTTTGGTTATTTTATTTTTATTGTGGAATTTTTAAATGTACAAAAAAGTACAGAATATAATAACCACTCATGTTTAACATGCCAACATTTTATCATACTCACCTTGAATTTTTTAAGGACATAAACCATTATAAATATATTGTAATCCCAGTGGTGCCTTCTATTCTGAAGATGGTATGTGTTTTTCCCTCATCCATATATTTATAATCTTACTCTACATGTTTAGATTCATAAACAATATATGATATTTCATTTAACTTCTATATAATAATGTTCATTACATGAAAATGCCACAGTTTATTTTCCCCCCTTTGATTAATACTTATTTCCAGTTTTTTGTTATTAAAAAAGTATTGCAATGAACATCCTTGTGCATGCAATCAAAAATTTCCCTAGGATAGACACCTAGACAGCTAATTACTGGTTTGTTGAGTATGGACATTTTCACCTTTAACTGTCTCCAAAGTGGTTGTAACAACTTATATCTGCAGTAAATTAGTTGCCAATCCTCTGAGGAGCTGGTGCTGTCTGAGGGGAGAGAATTGGTTTCCCATTGACCTGCTCAATCACTTTGCGAAAGTTTGAATGTTTCAGGTATAAGAAACTTTCATTAAAGCTCTTCCATTTTTCTCCCGTATGTCTTAGCAAATCAAATTGAAGTAAAACTTACCAGAATAGAAGGTGTTCATTTTATAAAGGAAACCCAAGGTTTAGAAAATGGAAAGCGTTCATTCAAATACCTGTCAAGCCATACAGAAGTACAAAATGCCAAAAGGACTTAAAATGGACAATTCACCCAGAATTGTGTTTATTTGGTTTGACTGCAAAGGAAACTGCTCTGTGTGTGGTTCACCTTCCTCCCCTCTCGATCTCTTTACACCCTCAGTTCCAGCCCCAGGCACATTGTGTTTCCATCTCCAGCTCCTCCCTGATGTGTGCCACCGCCCAGCGCAGGAAGTTCCTCTGAGGCAGTGACCACTTCCCTGCCGGTGACTCAGGTGCAGGTGCGGAATCAGCACGTCTGCATGAACAAGCAGATTAGCTGTGGCTGGACATCGCACACTGGCCACAGCATCTCCTTATAAGAACTGTGAAAGCCTCTTTTTTTCTCGCATCCTCGATTCCTTCGATATTGAAGAAATTGAGAAGTGCACCTTGCCGTCTCTCTCCCCCAGGCCTAAATTCTGAGCTAGTGCATATGTACAAGTCAGCTGATGGATTTGGGGGTTGCTGATTCTTCAGTCTAGAAATACTTTCTCGGCTTTGTTCTTTAGAGCGTTGTAGAAACAGTGAATATGTATCTGCTACGTAGGTACCACCTCTCTTAGGGTTTTCCTCAGACTTGCATTTCTTCATTGAGCAGCCCTTTTATCCAGGGCCTTGCTTTCTTTGTAATTAGGGAATGCCAGGCTGGAAGAGGGTAGAGAGAATGACCCTGTGTTTGTGTTCATTTATAATCCTCCAAACAACAATAAAAATAAATAAGCAAGCAGTGTACAGTTGAGAGAAAGTAAGACAATTTCTCAGTTGGACAGACCAATTACTGTAGAGACCTGGGGAGTCTGGGGGTTGTGTGTCCTGTGAAGCTCTCTTTTGTCCTCTGGAATGGAGGCTAGAGAAGCACCTCTTACAGCCTTCCCTCTGTGCCTGTCACTCATGCCCCCGTGGGTGCTGCACTATGGGGAGAACACTCCTGCGTAGGCTCCAGTCCCTGGGAGAGCCTTGGAGCTCTGGGTTTGCATGGAAGCCCTGGGAGGGTAGTGGTCTTCAGCTGCCAGAGAGCAGCTATTCTTGGCTTCCCAGTCTTCATTCTTAACCAGGTTCCTTTTGACAACTCGGGTACAGGACAAATTCCATCACGTATTGATTGCAGGGTTAGGAATCCAGGACTATCTTGGAGCTCTTTATCTTTGCCATCAAGTACTTGTCAATACTGCTATTGTGGAACCAAGGTTCTGACTGCAGCTACGTGAGGCCTTGGAGCCCCTTGCCTCTGGATTGAAGCACATAGGCGTAACTCCATTTCACCTCCAAAATTCTGCAATCTGCAGGGGTAGGATTACATATTGAACGAGTGGCTGTGTGGTAGCTATATTCTGATGGAAAGGGATGTCACTGTGTCTCATATCCGAGAATCCAGAAGTAGCTCAATTTGGTTATCACCAGCCCAGTGGACCCTGAGGGGCATACAGCGGGGAGACACTCCAGAACAGTGCACATCCTTTATTTTGATTTTCCTTAAGGACTTCGGCTTCCTTCCCTGGTTAACTGAGCACAACCTCAAGCAGAGTTGGCAAAAAAGTTTATCTTGATTACTCACTGAGCAATTGGGGGTTGAAGCCTGGAGCATTGTGAGAAGCTTTCAGAGGCGATGAATAGATTCAATAAGCACAGTGTGGTAACTTATCAGCAGTGTCTGCCACAACACTGATGGGAAAATGTGTCATATGTAGCAAATATTTGCCATCTTTGCCCTTGAGGGTTCCTCTTGCTCCTAGATTACAGCTGGGTGTAAGTATCATATTTCATGCTTCTTTTCTCTCTGTCTCTCCCTGGTTCTCTGCAGACTCTCTAAGGGCCGTGGCACCTACTTTCATAGAAAGAATGCCCCAAGCCTGCCTGACTTCACACCCGCAGGGGATGGGGTTATGAAAGACGTCAGTGGAGGGGAGTTTCCACTTTGGAATAGAGATCAGAGAAGAACAAAACCACGTTTTCTGAGTTTTTCATATATGTGTATATATGTGTGAAGTAAATATACATATATATTTATTTATTCTTTTCACTAATAGCTCTAACACACCAATACTATTGGGTCCATGTTATGCTTGGTGCATTTCAGAGCCTCACACCCCCCTCACGCCCCCCACAAAGTAGGAAGACGCTTTTAGCTTCCAGTGTAAGTTAGGATGTGCTGCTAATACCTCTGATTTGGGCTTCTCCAAATTCCTTACTCTTCAGGAACCTGGTGCTTTGTGAAACCAGAAGCTGGTTACAGTAGAAAGTCTACTGAGAATACAAGACTCTAAATTATGGTGCCTTAAATTCTCTTCTTCAATGCGGTGCAGAGCAACACTTGACTTAAGGGGTCTTAAGATGGTCCCTTTCATCTGTCCCCGTACATGCACGTCTCCTCAGTTTCTAAGGTGTACTTCCCCACATCCTCACGTTTAAACATTTCTGAGATGGTGACTTCTTCCAATGGATGCTTTCCTTCTTTATTTTCTTTGACCAAAAATGCAGTCATTAGTTCAGTAATGTGCCACAGAGTCAGTGATGGCTAAAATCAGAAATATGATTATAACTCTCTTTCTCGGGACAGTTAGCCTTTTAGCTTTTTTCAGTCATCCTGAGAATGCCTCCATGAATGGAACATGCCTTTGTGGGCTCACTGTTTCCCCGGATTCTCTTCTTAGTTTAATTACTGTTTTCCAAAGTCCTCCCTTTATAGCCCTGTGTTAAGCATTATATTGCAAATCATAAACACACTTTGATTGTTTTCCCAAGAGCAGGTTACAGAACATCAAAACCTGCTTCACGGCATTCTGAAAGGCTGGTCTGGGAGCAGGAAATCTGGTAGCAAGATGTGAGGCAACAAAGGCCGTTGACACCACTGATTGGATTTCCACACTGCATTAGAGTAGCGATGTGTGTCCAGACATGTAAATCTACCGACCAGCTGGTCTAAATCGTACTTAGGACTGTAGCACTCCATGGTGACATGTGGGTCAAAGACTTGACTCTTAACAAGCTACATAGAAGTAATTTGTTTTATGTCACTGTATACTTTTTTGTCATAGGCAACAGGGGAATGTGGGCTTGTATCATTTCTGAAAATAATAATTGGAGAATGTTTCTTTTTCTTTGCCATGAAAATGAGGGGAATTGTCATCTAAAATTGGCTTCAGATGTTGGAGTTGTACTGATTGAGAATTTTAGGCTCCAGTCATAATCCATGCTGTGAAGTGCTCTGCCAAAGAAATGAGTTGTTAATAAATAAAACAAATGTCTCGTAGTTTGGGAAGTGGAAAGTAAGTCTCAGTCTTTAGTTCTAGGTAAGGATTGTGACTGTTTTTTAGCTGTATCAGAACATGAAATGCATTTTCCCCCAGGCTCCTGTAGCATATGACTTTTAAGATTTCAATTCTGTTAAGTCAGCGGAGGCCTTTTCAGGAAAGGAGAGGGTGTTGGAACAGACTGGGTCCTGAGCTGTTTCTGAAGTACAGTTGGTTTCTTTACTCTGGAAGCCTTATTGTCATTCGTCTCTTTGTTTCATGCTGCTGTTCCCCATCAAGAGACTAGATGTCTTTTAAATGGCACGCTTTTCTTGCTTCTCTGGGGTATGTTATTTGGGGAAGAACAAAAATGATAGCTGATTGAGAACTGCAGTGCAAGCCAGATTTGCCATGTGCTGTCTTTCAATTCAGGTCATTCAGTTTGTGACAATAAGAAAATAATGTCACATTTTATGCTATCGAGGAAATGTTTCAAAACATTTTTTCCAGTAGAGCTTAGGAATGTTTACACTTGATTTTTATTTTGAAGATACATTGATAGAGACTGGAGTTTAGTAAAAATGCAGAAGTTAATAATACTTGACTGTTTCTTTTTATCATGATGAGAGGAGGGAGTGAAGTCTATAAATGGATACAGTTCTTTGTAGCTATACTTGCAAAGACTGAGAACCTATTGTCAGAGTAAGTTAGTGATCTTGTAAGAAACTCTCAATGCTCAAGTTTGGAAACATTCTCATATATCTCATGTCTTGTATTCATGGATCGCTAACAGGAAAGCAGGGAGCTTTGTTCTTTTATCTGTGTATTCTAGCACCTAGAACAGTGTCTAGGCCATTATACAACTCAATAAATGTTTATTGGATGAGTAGATGAATTAACTGGAAAGCAAATGACTTTTTAGATTCAGTTCAGCACTGTGAGTTTTAAGTATAATGACAGAGGGCTTGTTCCTATTCTGCCCTCGAGAAGCCCTGTGTTCAGCAGTGTAGTGTTAATACTGCTCCCAAAGTAGGCTAGGTGTTACTCTTAAATGTCATCAGCTCCAGACCAAACTCTTAGGCAACAGTGGTCAAGTTTTGCTTATTTTCTGGCTGGAGGTGGGAGGGTGTGGGGTATGAGTCTAAACTCACTGAACTCACAGCTTTTGTTTCATTTTGTTTTGTTTTATGAGCAGTGCACAAAGTCTTAGAAGCACTCCAACAATTTGCCCAATAAATTTCTGGGTAGGATACAGGACCAGGTGCAGCTATGCGCCGTGTAAGGGGACTAGAGTGGAGTGGTCTCAGTGGTTTCACGTCAGAGACTCAGTGGTGCACAAGTAGAAACAGTCAAGGCCATGCCCGGCCGGGCATGGCTCAGCAGTTAAGCATCGACCTAGGATCCAGGCGATCAGGGTTCGATTCCCGGTCAGGGCACATGCCTGGGTTGTGGGCTCGATCAATGACTCTCTCATCATTGATGTTTCTATCTCTCTCTCTGCCTCTCCTTTCCTCTCTCTGAAATCAATAAAAATATATTTTAAAAAAAGAAGAAAAAGGAAAAGAAACAGACAAGGCCACAGAAACAGGCGGAATTGAGGTGAAGTGGTCAGGATGGGGTAGGTGTTCTTGAGCAAGAGCTTTGGGCAGGCCTGAGCAATTGGGTAATTTAGGTGTGAGGAGCCTGGAGCAGAGTTAGTCATATAGCTTGGCTTCCACATTACACCTTTACAGATGGTGTTCTCCTCAACCAGGAAGCACTAGTCACGCACCTCTTATTCGGCTACACTGTAATTATATTGAAATGGGGGTGGCGGTGGGTACTGAATGTTCTGCCTATAGCAGTCTGCAGTGTGATCTCTACTTTTCACTATCTTTGAGCTATCTAACAAATCTAAAAATTGTTTTTAAAACCAAATAGTGCAAATAATTCTTGTCCATTGAACTGCAAATTGTCTGATGTAATTTATCGTCCTGTTGACCAGTTTTGTATCTATTTGTAAATAGATGCTTATATATGTTTTTGCCCCTTGGGTTCTCTGTTGAACCCTTTGTAACATCTTGGCGGTTCCCTCATTTATTAATAAGTTCAGTAAAATCTTGGACATCAGTTCATGCCATGATTTTACCTTTTGAAAATATGTCCTCGCCCGGCCGGGCGTGGCTCAGCGGTTGAGCATCGACCTAGGATCCAGGCGATTGGGGTTCAATTCCCGGTCAGGGCACATGCCCAGGGACCTAGGATCCAGGCAATTGGGGTTCGATTCCCAGTCAGGGCACATGCCCAGGTGCAGGCTTGATCAATGACTCTCATCATTGATGTTTCTATCTCTCTCTCTCCTTCTCCTTTCCTCTCTCTGAAATCAATAAAGATGTATTTTTTAAAAAAAGAAAATATGTCCTCTATAGAATTTTTAGCTTAGAGGATTGATAAAGGGGTTAATTTTCTAAATGATCTGAAATCTTTAATAATATTTTAGGCTGGAATACATAATATGATTGTGGGAGATTATGGGAGAACGTGCATTGTATATCGATTCTACTGAGTTTGATATCTACCTAGACCAAAGAAGGGGAAGGAGCAAGGCTCAGGGATTCAGAGGCGTCAGGCTTCACACACGTTCAGGAAAGAAGTTCCCGTGATGGTTGAAGGTGGGGTGGAGGCACAGGAGAGAAGCAGGGGTTCAGAAGTATGATCCAGAGACCTGGAAAACAATGCTCTACAGGGGCTTAAACGTCCCACAAGGTTTCTCTGCAGTTCCTAGTCACTCGTTTTTAATTCTTTAACTTACATTTATGTTTTAGAGATAAAGTGTCCTCAATTTTATAACAAGAAAACTAATTTTACTCTTGCTAAAATAGATAACACCTAATGCAACGGGGACTGTGCGTGTTTACCCCTGCTCCGTATGACATGTATCTTTTGTGTCTAAATCATAAATGCTGTTTGCTGTGGACCATCAGGACAGCAAGAGCTTGTTCTTTCTCTACTTGGGGAGACACTGGCCAGAAATCTTCCAGGTGCCCTCTCGGTAGAAACTGTCTGGAGTTGTGCACCACTAACAAGCGTGTGAGAGGTGCCCTTTCATAGGAATTGAGATATATTTGTTGGAGTTATTTTGGTGAAGGATGAACATGAGGGCATGATGAACTTATGGAAAATTTGAGATTTATTTATGAATTGAGGAAGATAAACTTGTGCTATACAGCCAGTGGAGAATTTTTGTTTTGGTTAAAGAGAAGAATTTCGGAGAACATAATAGCTGTATTCAAATTGTTTAAATATTTGCTGGGTTATAGCTCACAGGAAAAATTAGACTTACTCCGTGCAGTTCCTAAGGGCAAAACTAAGGCCGATGAATTCAGCATGAGGTGACTTCTAATAGTGCTGGCTGAGTGTGGACCCCTCGAAACCTTCTCTCAGAGAGCACACGATCAATCACCCGCTGATGGTTTATGTAAGGGACCCCTGGGAGGGGAAACTCAAACGGGGGTGTCTCGAGGGTCAAAGACCTAGCTATATAATTATGTGATGGCTTTCCTTAAAAACATACAGATGTGTTGTAGCATTAGGAGAAATGGGGACAGAGGTTTGCTTTTCCTCCATGATTCTAAATACCAAATATGAAAGCCATTGTTTTGTTTGGTTTTTGTTTTCTGAGGAAGAGAGAGAGAGAAACATAGATGTGAGGGAGACACATCACTTGGTTGCCTCCTGCATGCAACCCAACTGGGGCCAGGGATCGAGCCTGCAACCGAGGTACATGTCCTTGCCGGAACTGAACCCAGGACCCTTTAGTCTGAGGGCCGATGCTCTGACCACTAAGCCAGACTGGCTAGGGCATCCATTGTTGTTGCAAAGTCACCCTCCAGTCTTCCCAGAAAATAACTGCCGTGCTGAAGCTTGGGAGGACGCACTGGATTTCCGGGCGGATGAAGAGGCTTCTGTTCTGTGTGGTCCCAACCGGATTTTGGCAACAGATGCACTTGATATATAATTGTGGCAGTGACCAAAAAATGTAACCAGGACTGGCAGTCCCAGGAAACACATGACTCTCTTGAAATGTGACAACATAAGAGTTATTTTTTGAAACCAACTGCCACCCTTTGGCAAGCTCCGGATATAGGATCTAGCTTCAGCCTACAGTTAGGGGTTAGAGGTGAGTATTGGGAGGACTGTCTCAGGAATCCAGGCTTGTGGGCCTGCTGGTTCTTCTCTTCCCAAGAAAGATGAATAAGACAGAAGCAGCTGGGGGCTAACATCAGGATATAAAGGGCCAAGGGATGCTATGCTGTTTTAACCACTCTCAGGGAGAAGTGAGCTTGGTAAGAAGGTAGACTTGTCAGGCATGGTAGCTCCAGCTGCTTCTCTAGAAAAAGTGCGGGTTACTGGGCAAATTCCAAACACCTCATGGGCTGATCCTAGCTCACAGCTGGGGTTTACTGGAGATAGAGTGGCCTCAAAAAGAGGAAGTAGCATGGAAAATAGCTGGTGATCAAGTGAGAATTTTGATGTACTCCCATCCTCTCTAGAGCCAAGCTCTGCCTAGCACGAACTGTGCCCTGTGGGCCGGATCGGGCCAGTCACCTGTTTTCATAAGCGCAGTATTATTGAAATGCAGCACTGCTCATTTGTTTAAGTGCTGTCTGTGGCTGCCTTTTGCACTGTGCAGTGGCAGGGTCAAGTAGTTGCAACAGACTGTGTGGTCTGCAAAGCCTAAAATATTTATTACCTGGCCCTTTCCAGAAATAGTTCTCCAACCGCTGGTCTCTAGGCTGTTCCTCCACACTTCATTGTGGCTGTCTTTTGAGGAGATGCTGGTTACACTGTTACTTAGGCAGAGGGGAAAGTTAGCAGAAGTGATTAGCAAGGGCTTCCACAAAATGTTTTTCCATCTTCCATCATACCTGCTCTTCGTTTCCTGTTCCTTCGATGCAGTTTCACCCACATTGACTCCTGTTTCCTATCACTCACTTGAGTATAATAGATGCCACACATATCATGTAGACATGCCTAAGAGAATAAAGCCTTCCTGCCTCTTTCTGACTAGAATTCTCTAAAAATTATAGGTAAGAATGAATTTATTTATTAGTATATGGGGGTGGGCCCATGGAATCCAGAATAGTAATGACAAATTAATGCAATGTGTTGACCATTTTGAATGTTACCAAGGGATAGAATTTCTTGATCCTAGAAATGATCACAGTTAACATGTTTTCTAATAGTATTTTCTTGACAAATGGAACAGGTTTTTATTATTATTTAGTTGCCTTTATTCTGTACTGCAGATTCTCAGAATGAAATTTACTTCATACTATCATATCAAAATAATACCTTTCTGCTGTTGAAATTTATTTGGTTAAACCTTAAAATGTCCCTACTATTTGGGGCTGATAGTACTCTTATACACTGCTGGAGGCTTGTTACCAATCCAGGCAGGGAACCTCATCAGAATATAACAGAGCACATGGAGACTTATAGTTTTAGCTGGCCAAGTGCTTGTTGCTTCAGTCTGTGATTTGTGGTCTTGTGAACAACCCCAGAGCATGTCCTTTACCATCAACTGACCTTCGCATAGCCTATTTTGGGCCTTACGAAGAGCATCTTACACTGAAGAAAAACTCTACCAGTTCTTACATGTTATTACTTGGGAAATGATCCTATTAAAAGTTTGTCCTGTGTTAATTTCAAAAGCTGTTATTTTTAAAAACTTAATTTTTAACTGTACTCTGAGTCCCACTTATATTACTGAAAGACTTCAGCTGCTACCAAGAGACTGTTTGCCACACAAATATGTAAGTGGAAATTTAGAAAATTTTAGCATGCTTTGGGTGCATAAATCTTAGCTCAAATCATAGTTTCTTTCTCTGCACAGACAGTTGCTATTAGGATTATAGTGTGTTGTAGAAATAGAAAATCCAGTGAGAGGAAGACAGTTAGAGAAATGTTTTTAAATATTTGCTGTGGGGAGTAGAGGGGTGCCCCAGGGGTGGAGAACAGACACCTCAAATGTTGCAGGGTCCTGACTCAATGCACATTACACAGGACATCAGAAAAAGCAAAGCACTCGTCCCAACAGAACATATAATGCTTTAGAACTTCTGTTTTAATTGTGAAAATAGTGCATGTGTTTGGCAAAATACAAGTTTGGATTGTACAAAAGTTTATAAGTAAAAGACCTATTGCTGTGGAGAGGTGGCCATTGTTAAATTTTATTGTATATATTTCCAGAAATGTTTTGTATAAAGTATACATATTTTTCCTACAGGTAGGAAATAATATTCTGAAGCACTTTTACCTCAATATATTTGGTTGTTTTAAATATCATTACATAGCTCTACTTCATTCTTTATTACTGCTACAAGGTAATTTATTCAACCTTCCCCGTCAGTTTGTTAGCTTTATTATTTGCTAATCCAAACAGCACTACAGTGAGAAAAAAGTCTTTGTAATATAATATATATCTGTGCAAGGCTAAATATGTAATTGTGGGCTAAATTCCTGAAAGCAGACTTACATGATCAAAGGGTGTGTTTTAAATTTGAACAATTACTGTCAAAAATTTACCTCCAAACCGGTTGCTCCAATTTTTCAGCCCTAGTAACAAGGATTTAGAGTGGCCACAGTTAGAGATTCTGGAACAGTTTCATTGTCATCCTAGCTGACCTTCATTTAGCATGTTTTCTGTGTTTTGTTGTTCCCAGTGCTTTTTTTACTTGTGTTAACTTTTTAAATCCTCCCAATGACCCTATGAGGTAGGCACCCATTTTACAGATAAGGAAACTGAAACTAGGTCACATAGAGAGGTTACTTATCTTGCCTGCCTGTCAGTCACCCAAGGTAGTGAGTGACTGAGGATTCAAATGCATGTCGTTGGTGGTGACAGAAGTGGCCATGTTTGAGTTTCTTATAGTGAAGTGGTTTAGAGAGGCCAGCTTTGCACTTAATGTGTACTGCTTGTGATTAATCTGAGGTCTGATCTTAGAGAGAAGTTGCTCTGATTCTTTCCTACTGACTCTGAGATTTCAGCAAGGTGACCTTTGGCAACTCGCCTGTATCCTCTCTTTGCCTCTCGTTTCCTCTTTAGTAAAATGAGTATAATAACACCACCTACCTCAAGGGGCAGGTTAAATGAAGAGCACAGTTCTTAGAAAAGTGTTTGACACATAAGCTATATGTGTGTTGGGTTTTGCTGTTGCTTCCATTATAACTTCCTTTATACAATGTATACAATCTTGTATATTTTCCATTTGTTTCTCTAGAACAAATAAATAGACTTGAGACAGCTCAAAGAATAATAACTGTTAGAGGTGGAGAAACAAGGACCCAAGTGCCTTCCAAGGGATATTGTACACATTGCGCTCCATCAGGAGTTTCTTTCACGGACTTCCTAGGAGGGTGCCCGCCTGGGCATGTCTCAGTGTGCAGTGCTCCTCAGGGGACTCCCAGGGAACCACTGCATTCGGTTCCTTCTGTTCTGTGCCTCTGGAACTGAGGCTCTGGCAGCCATGCAGAGTAGGTAGTTCATTGATGTGAGTTTCAGCTACGGAAGCCACATCTGCAGAAGGACCAGGATCGTGCAGGGAAACCGGAGATGGGTTAATAGAATGAAGAACTCTGAGAATCGCCCCCCAGGAATATAGTGATAATACTTGGTACATTTACAAGAAGTTTTCACATATGTGAGCTCACTTGATTTTCTCAGCGTTGAGGCATGTGAAATAAAAATACGTCTTCCTCTTATTTTGACTACCGTATCTAGGTCTCCTCTTAATTTGTTTACATTATTAAAGCATTTTCAAAGTGTAGCGATTTCTCTCTATATATTAACCTTCAGTTTCTAAAGTGATTTCTGTTCCATAGCCATGACTATTAAGCTGTATTACAACAGACAGGTTCTCCTGGGACCCCAAACATGGGGTGTGATTTTGTTGTAGTTTTGGAAATTTGCCCTAGTTTGGGGGAATAAAAGATCTGGCACCTTCTATTTCATTTTATAGGTTCAAATACCATTGGATACCATTGTGGGTTTTGGCTTGTTGAAAACATTGGTAACAGTGGGGTTTTGCTAACTTTGCTCCCTTTTAAGAGGAGAGAAGGGCTCAGCCTTTACACTACCATTTAGCTAGTTTATTAACACATTAAATAATATTCAAGGCCTCTTCTAAAAACTCATCAGATTTCCTAAGCTTTTTAAAACCATGGAAGTGTAATCCAGCCCAACTTCAAAGCTGCTGCTGAAGCCTTTTTCCCCATCATCTGGCTTGTTCAGTCTCCAAATAAAATTCATGCAACTGCCCAAGTTCAGATATCAGTTACTGCCAGCTTCTAAGGCACTGTAACCAATAGTTACTTTGCCCCCTTTTTGTGACTACTTAAAGAATAGTTTTGAAATTACGTCTCTTTTATCTTACCCAAGTAGACCTGACTAGAAAGATTGTTTACAGAAAGTGGGGTTTTGTGTTTTGTTTTTAAGGGAAAGTATAGGACTGAAATTAAAAGCCCCACCTTGAAACTCTGTTCTGAGGATTGGGATTCCAGCACCAATAAATAGATAGTAACTCCTTTCATTGTCTGATAGCAGTTAGGAGGACCTGGTCTAGTATCTTCTGCAAGGGGGTCACTTGTACTAAGCTGCTCTCTGAATGTGAAGCTAGAGAATAGCTGAATTTTCTTCTTCGAGTCTGTTTGCTCACAATTGACTTGCAGCATATAGGTTTGCAAACATGCACCGAGATCCCCAACCACAATGCCATCTTCTGACCCACTTGATGCTCCAGTGGGGCTGCCTGATTCACTTATTTATTTATTTTGAAGGTGTGGGCTCAGTCTGGCACAGACCTCCCATCCATGGAATCCCTGGGGGCCCTGGTGCTGGCTTCAGGTCACTCTGGTTTGTAAGACAAGACTGGCTGGAGCCGTTTAGGAATAAGTTCCCAAATCCCTTGGGTGTCGGTTCTCTTCAGCTCAGACGCATTGCATTTTCTGTCCAAACTCACAATCCGTCATGGCCTGAGGGCTGGGCCTAGGACTAAAGTGTGTTCATTTATTACCTTCCGTTCAGTGTCAGGCTTTATTCTCTGCCCTCATCTGAAGCAGCACCTAGTTTTGGTCACATTAAATGAAACCCTCCTTCAGAATTTTTACTGTCTGCTCTGGAGTCTGAATAAACTAACTGAAAAAGTCTAGTTAACAGCTAGCTAAATCCTGTGGTCATTTTTTAAGACAACTTTTCCTCTCTTGTGGATTTCATACAGACGAATAGTCCAGCAGTACTGTCCTCAGTGTGACACAGGACTTAGGGGTCCTTTGTCCTTGCAGCAAACACAGTGCCCTGCCCAATGTTATCGTGCCCCTGAAGAAAAACAACTTCGCACTATGTGTGGCTAAGTTCCCACTGAAATGACTTCAGCACTCCCTGGAAATTGAATCAGGGAGACCACCCTAGTCAGGTAGACAGCCTGGTGATTGAAAGCCAACATTTACAAATATTTTCTATTTAAGTGCCTTCTGATGGTTTGTGTGGGCCATTGTCTAGATGCTCTGGGAAGTCAGATGTGCTTATGGCCCTTGGGTGTAGACTTCTGGTGGTTTATCACCTTTCTGTTTTTCTCTTCAGGATCAAGAAGAAAACAAGGGAGCCACAAGTTGGCCTGAATTCTACATCGATCAGCTCAATTCCATGGCTGCTGTAGGTATACTTTCTGTTCTCTGACACACGGTTTAAAATGCAAGTCCAGTACAAAGCATACAGTTACACAACAAATTCACTTGAGTAAGAACTACCAAATGTCATTACCTTTCCAAACTCCATTCCAAATGCTCAATCTTGGGGGAAGGGGATGGCGGTGAGGGATTCGGGGGAGGAGTGGTACTTGGCAAAATGATTTTTTCCAATATGTTTTAAATAAAATCAGCACACCTTCAAATATAAGTGAGTTTAATGTTATAAGAGGAAATGTAATCTTAAATCTGGCTTTTGTTCAACTTAAACTTGCAACCGTTCTTAACAGTTATTTGGAGTTTAGTTCCGGCAGCACTGTTCTAAAAGTTAATACCATTTAAAATAGTGCAGTGACGGTCTTCATTGCTCTCCTCCTGTTCTCTTACTGAGAATTTGATTAGTTCCTCGGCTCTTGAGTTTACTGGGCCCCAAGGTACTCTTGCTCATATAAATAACAAAAAAAGAGTCCATGGTATGAGCGGTGTTATGAAAAGGCGTAATAGTAATAACAATACCGAGATGTCCTTGGGAAATCTTTGGTACCTGTATCTTTGGTTCAGTAATTGCTTAAAACGCCTTCTCAGTGTCTGAATACACATTCTGGCCACATGGGTATCTCTGCGATGTCAGCGTTCTGAGCAGCTTGAGGGACACGTGTTGATCCCAGCTGCATATGCCGCGGGAAACAGTTCATCAGCCTCTGAGCCTTAAATCCTCTCTGGGTAACGACAGGAGGTTGTCCCCAGTAGAACGGCCTTTGCCTCAGAGGACACTCACGTTTAAGAGTCGCCCTGTTAGATTCAGCGTTGAGCTTATGCTGTCTCCCGTAATTCTTTCCTCAACCTCTTTCTCGCCTTTCCCAGCGTCCTTACTGAGAATTCGTTTCTTATCACTTAAAGCAAACATTTTGCTGCTGCTGCAAAAGTTAAAAACTGACCAGAATATGTGAATCATTCACACTTTTGCTAAACTTTCGGAGGCCTTGGCTTTTAGTACTTCCTCTTTTCCAGGTTTCTCTGTGAAGGGGCTGCCTCTGCTGTCCCACAGTAAATAACAAACAGCCTGGTGAACGCCAGCAGGGCTGTGTAAATCAGAGAGGCTCTGCCCCACGCGCTCCCAGTCTAAGTGCACAGCAGAAAGCAGCAGAAGATAACCACCAAACCCTGACACGAGGCAGCCCACGCAGTGGCAGCGATGAGAAAAGGGTGACTTCAGCGTTTGTATGAATATATTAGCCGAATGTGAGGCTGTGATGACCACCAGGGACTTTCTGTGCTTCCGCTTAAACCATGATAATTTAGAGCCATTTACATTTCCTGCATGTAAAGGTTATTTTCTGAATTCTTGTTCGTTGCTGTTAGGGAAAAAGCTGCTGGGCCGGCCGTCTCTTTCTAATGAAGGCGGCATTGTTGGGTGCCGGGCAAGGGCAGCCGCCTCTCTGTTAATGGATTCACTTCTGTAAGTGGGGGAGCACTAAGCACTGCGGATTCTTCTTTCTGCATATTTTGGGGCAGTTAGGTTAATTTGTCCTTTCGTGACTTTGTCCACACCTGGCCCGGAGTCGACCTGGCTCCTTTCCTGCTGAGGGTCCACAGTGTGCCAGCGTGTGGAACTCCTTCGGGAGCCTCCTTTCTCCTTCGTCCAGTTCCTTGGGCAGCCCTTGGCTACGTTCACGAGTTGTGGACATTTCAGTTGCGTTTGCTTTCTAGTCCAGAGCCCTTTCCAAGAGAACCTCAAGGCTATTAAATTATCGGTCACTCTGCTGTTATGTGTTGAACACCCAAGAAAGCTTCCTAATGCTCCTTTAAGGACCCAGACAGCGTCTTTCCAGGGTGAAAGGTAAAGGCACGAACGGTTCAGGAACTAACGAGGCCTGGAGCTCCTGCGTGCGGAAAGGAGGAAGGAGGCCTGATGAGCCGGAGCTCGCTGAAGGATCTGGTTTTCTCCCCGCATTTGTTCCACCGCCTCCTCCCATAGCTCTGGCTAGTCTCTCTGATAACTGTATTAGAGAAACTCTGCAACACACAGCAGAAATCCTGAGGCATTGTCCCTGGGGACTGGAAGGCACAGGGTTTGTTCAGATCCTTTCATGGCCTGGCAGCGAGACTGGCTCTTGGCATAGGACATTGTTGAAGGGGCGTTTACCGTTGTCACCATCCTTTGTCTTCAGTGTCAGTCACGACTACTGCTGTTGAGTGTGCATCTTGTGACAAGCAGTGTAACAGGCACTTTACATGTTTTAAAGGCTTACAGGCAACCTATGCTGTAAGTGCTATTTATAGATAAGGAGTCCAAGTGTCAGAGAAAGGTTACCTTGCCCAAGGTCATCTAATGAAGAGGTGATGGAGCTGGAATTTAAACCTATCAGCCTGAGCTCAAAGACCCCTTTCCAATTTGCCTCTCGCTAACTTGGGTTAAAAACCTGTAAAAGAGGCCTGGTAATCCCACCCCACCCCCAACTTTTCTGAGGTGGGGCAGGCATCTGTTTTCTTTAATGGCTTGAGGGTGATAAACAGCCCGGGTCAAGGACTGCAGCACTTACTAGTTTGTGGAACAAGTTCAGTTCCTTACGTAAGCCTCCTAACAAGAGTGCTTTGTTCTTTAGAGGACCCCTGAATGATCTGCTAAAGAGTGAAATACAGAATAGTGAAAGTGCAGCCCAACAGGTTGTAGGAGGACCAGGGCTTTCCTTTGTGATTTCTCCGTGCCCTCTCAGGGTGGAAGGATGTGAGATGGGATTCAGTATGCCCAGCCTGCTGGCTTACTGATTTCACACCAGTGCAATGTCTCAGGCCGGAGCTTGCTTCTAGACTCCCAGCCTGGAAGGACTTCCGTGCCTCGTCTCTGCCTTTCTCTTAGACCTGCATGTTCAGTGTATACTGACTGTAGCAGCTTTGACCAGAAGGTCCTCTGCCAGGCTACCCTTGCCTTCTGCCCACTTCCCATGTGAGCAGGGATTTATTCGGTGCACAGAGGGTGCACGGAGCCTGTCCTGCATGTGCCCACGTGTGTACTGGGTGTTTGGTGGAGCAGCCATCTTCAGAAATGTAGGCATGTCCCCCTTTTCTGTAAAAAGCTGCAAATAAGCCTTCTTCCTAAATGTGAAGCTTGAACACTTGAGACTTTCTATAAGTTACTTCATTTTGAAAAGTCACATTAGAATATTAGATTAGATTCATCTAAATATCCTCAGCTTTCCAAATACAACAAACAATCTTAGATTTAAATCTCGTATCATGTTCAAAAAAGAGCATGTTGTCTTTTGTTTTGAGAGGAAAGTAATGGTCCTTATATTGGGAAGGGAAATTCCAGTTTAATTTTCTTGACTTTTCATAAATCTCCCAACTCTGCTAGGGAGATTTTATTCAATGTAGTCTACTTTTATACAGGCGTCCCACCCTCTTCAAGGTTGTTAAGATAAATATGTGCATCTTCTCTCAGTATTAGTGAGCTGTAATAAAAAATGCGAGTCTTTAATTTGGGGATCGTTTTGTGTGATTAAGCTTAGGAACAAAGAATGATATTCATAAAAGGCTTGATTCTAAGCTGCAGATTCAAAGGGGTTGCTTAGGAGTCTAGAGTTCAGCTGTCCCACAGGAGATTAAACGTACTTGGCTGGATTTGTGCTCAGTTTTCCAGGGGATGGGTCGCACAGAGCTGTGAAGGAATTCACTGACTATTTCTGCACACAGCTTCTTCCCTGGCCATCCTCTGGTGACAGCTGTCCAGGCGCATCACCAGCAGGAGGACAGCTTTAGCAGAAACAATAGCAGTTTAAAAAACAAGACTTGACTGGTTTTTATTTCAGTTGCCATAAATGATACTGATACATTGTTTGCTTTGGGCTTGACCCTCCAAATTGTGAAGTCAAAGTTAGGCTGTAATTAACATCTAGTTACTTAATGCTGATATTGTTAACTTGAAAAAAATTAAGTCCCCCCTTGATGATTTGTGGTCCTGAAAGAAAGGGAGAGACTGGATCATTGGGACACCTTGGATACGAGCCAAACTTTTTTTCTTCAATACCCCAATCTGTTCCCCCACCATGCATTTTATCAGTATTGGTAACAGATAAAAAGACTGAGACTAGACAAGCCCATGTTCAGAGTAGGATGAAGGCAAGGGACCAGTGGTTCCATGGGTAGAGGCACCTGGGGCCAGAAGACTTGGGAGACTTTTTGTATAACTAAGTGATCATGGGGTGAAAGGAACGGAAAATACTTTTTAACAGATCTGAGCTTTACTAGCATTCGTGCCTTAATAATACCAACTGAGATCTGCTTCCTTAGAGTCTCGTTCTTCAGAGTGAGGCCCACAGACCTGCAGTGTCTGCATTACACGGGAACTAGTCAGAAATGCAGCACCTCAGGCTTCACCCCAGACCCACCAAGTCAGAACCTGCATTTCAACAAGACTCCACGTGGTTCATATACACGCCAGAGTTTGAGAAGCAGTGCTCTAGCAGATCCCTGGGTAGGCAGAGTGTACGCACACACGCGCGCGCGTATACACACACACACACACACACACACACCCCTCCATGTCCTGATTCCCAAATGATGTTGAGTCATTCCTAAAACAAGCATTTCCTCTGAAGGAACTGTCCATCTTAGTATCAAGTCCAATTTAATTCTTCCTTTTGAAAAATAATGTGGTGGAACAAAGCATGTAAAAGACTAACTTTGCGTCTGAGGGATGGGAGAGGTGGGGTGGGAGGACCGCCGCCCACATCAGTGTGGTGCCGTGATAATGTCACCAACTTTAATTGCCCGGATGTTGTCATTAACTACAGGCCCACTCTTCTTTCTATCAAATATAAATAGTAATATCTCCATCAGAGTGTGGTTATGGGATAGTTATACAAACATTTGGACAACTTAATCTCTACTAAGATTTCTAAACATTTCCCTAAAGCTTTATTTACAATTTGAAAGAACTAACTTTTAGTAGAGATACATTTGTGGAATTCTTGGTGCGTTTTGGCTTGCCGTAAATCTTAGCTACAGATTTATTATTCATTCGTATTAAAAGTGATAGTAGCATGTAATCTGTGGGTTCGTCTTGCTTGTACTGTAATTAAAATACAGAATGGGATGAGGTAACTTCTGTTTTCCTCGCGTAGAGAAAGTCCCTGCTGGCGCTGGAGAGGGAGGAGGAGGAAGAGAGGAGTAAGACCATAGAAAGCTTGAAGACGGCGCTGAGGACCAAGCCCATGAGGTGACGTCTCCTGGTGCTGCGGCTGCCCCCTGCCCTCCCCTCCCCCTTCCCCTCCTCTCCCCCCTCCCCTCCCCTGCCCTCCCCTCCCCTCCTCCCCACTCCCCCTCCCCCCTCTCCCCTCCCTCCCCTCCCCTCCCCTCCCCTCCCCTCCCCTCCCCTCCCCTCCCCTCCCCTCCCCTCCCCTCTCCCCTCCCCTCCCTTCCCCTCCTCTCCTCTTTCTCTTCTCCTTCTCTGCTCTCGGCTGTCCCTTCCTCCTCTCTTCTTTTTGCTTTTTTTCCTGCAATAGCCAAACTTTTGAGGAAGTCGTAAATTAAAAGCATGCACTTGAACCATGGATGAAATACTTTAATCACTGAACGTTCAATAAATTGATCTTCTTCAACTAAAGGTATGCAAGCAGCCATTAAAATGGCTAAAATATAAAAAAAGACAGACTAACAAGTGTTTGTGTGAAGGTGGAGAAATCGCCGCCCTCGTTAGCTGCCGGCGTGAATGAAAAGTGGCGCGGCCACGTTGGAAAACAGTCGGGCAGTTTCTCAGAGTGTTAAGCATTGTGTTGCCACGTGACCCAACGGTTCTACTCGATGGATAGCCAAGGACAATGAAAAAGCATCCTCCAAAAAAACATGTAGGCAGATGCTCATATCAGCATTATTTATTATAGCAAAAAAGTAGAAACGACCCAAATTCTATCAACTGATGAATAGATAAGTAAAATATGACATATCCATGCAATGGATTATTCAGCCATAAAATAGAATGGAGTTCTGATACACCCGACAGTGTGGATGGGCCTTGAAAATATTTGCACATAGTGGAAGAAGCCAGGCACAAAGGACCGTGTGTTGTATGATTCCATTTATAGGAAATATCCAGAAAAGGCCAGTCCACAGAGACAGAAGGAATAGTGGTTGCCGGGGTTTGGGGGATGATTACATTGATAAAGTGCTCTGAAATCACATCGTGGCAACGGTTGCACAACTCTGTGAATATATTAAAAATCACAAAATTGTACATTTGAAAGTGTGAATTTTATGGCATTTGAGTTTTATCTCAGAAACACTTAATAAAAAGAGGATGGGTAATCGCTTCCACTGCGTGCCTCCAGCACCCTCATTCTCCGTTAGTGCCTCCGAGGTTTGCTGGGGTGTTGGGCTCATCGGTGCACCTCATTAGCACCAGTGCTGTGAATGAGGCCAACTGGTTTAACCAGCTTGGCTATATCTGGGTCGTGTTTGGGTGAAAAGGCTGGAAAATAAAAATTTACTTCCTTTATTTGACTATAAAATGCTAAGAAAAGACCTACTGGTTCATCAAAATCTTAGGTAGTTGTGTGACAGAGGTTTTCTAGCCTATCCTAACCAGCTCAGTGTTTCCCTCTGGGTGTGTTCTGCATTCTCAGATGTCAGTGGGGGTCCAAGACTCAATAAGTTTGGAAATTTCTGGGGTAGTCAGATAAACAGGTTATGTTACTTCTGAACTTTTCAGAGGCTTAACATGCAGATGTACATTGTGAATTATTCCTGTTCATTGACTTTACAGTAAATAAGTACCATAAATATCAATAAAATTAATATTGCTTTTATTGATAAAGTACTACTTTTATTTATTTTATATACTTGGATTCCATGTAGCATGCCACACAAAACAAGGGTTTTGCAGCAAAACCTTAGGGATACAGATTATCATTTGTTTAATAAGCAAATACCCTGGGTTTAAGGGTTCTCTTTGACTTTCACTGATATGAGGCCTGAGTCAGTGGTCAGCACGTGAAAGTGCAAGGGGGCTGGGTGCTACAAGAACCCAGGTCGGCAGGTGGCTTAACCTAAGGCAGATATTCTGAGTGCTTTCTTGTTCCTGATGTTCTGTGGTTATATGATCTGTTAATTGGTTCTTTGTGTCAGTTGAGATCTGTTTACCTCAAATGGAGATTTTTTTTTCACACTCCTGGTTAGACCTGACCATTGGGTCTGTGCTGAGGAAGAGGCCAGAATTAAGAAGACTTCATCAGTGTAAGCCTTTTGGTACCTTAGGAACTGCATCTTCTTGCTTTCTCCTGCTCCCCACCCACTGAACTTTTCTGTTAAGGGCCATTGCAAGATTCCAAAGAGATGTAAGTCTAATACATTTCAACCTCCTCCCGACAGGTTTGTGACCAGATTCATCGACTTGGATGGCCTGTCATGTATTCTCAACTTTCTAAAGACCATGGACTACGAGACCTCAGAGTCTCGCATACATACCTCTCTGATCGGATGTATAAAAGCGCTAATGAACAACTCTCAAGGTCGGGCTCATGTCCTGGCTCATTCTGAGAGTATTAATGTAATTGCTCAGAGTCTGAGCACAGAGAACATTAAAACGAAGGTGGCTGTGCTGGAAATCTTGGGCGCCGTGTGCCTGGTTCCCGGGGGCCACAAGAAGGTTCTGCAGGCCATGCTGCACTACCAGAAGTATGCCAGCGAAAGAACCCGCTTTCAGGTGGGTGTGCTCCCCTCCACCTCTGCACTCACCCCTCTCACAGGCCCTTTCCCGGCACAGGGGGAACATGACTTGAGATTTCCCTTGGTGGTGGTTACTCACACCATGACATCGAGCATTTCTTTCCCCTTAGGTTTTAGGACCAAAGAGTAGAGTATCCTTTCTGTAGCTGATCAGTCTGGGATTTTGGATTTACCGAACTTAAAAATGTGGCCCTGCTTCCTACACACTATAGAGCGAGCACACATCTTTTGAATCCACTAAATGAGGTGTTCCCTGAAAATTTTACAGGTTGTCACTCTTGATTTAGGATCAGTATAAACAGTGAGATTATGTTACCATATTTATACTCACATATAAACAGCAAGCAGAGTTAATGGAGCACAGTCTTTTGTACTTTGTATACACATACATATGAATGTATATGATATTAAGAATTTTGAAAGAATTTTCAGGCCTAACCTTTAAAAAGTGGCTTTCTATGTATCAGTGTAATTCTGACTAAGCACAAAATTTTTAAAATTAACTTCTGAATATAGAAAAATTAACAAAATGAGTGGAAGGTTAGTAATGATTCAGTCTTTTGTTTTTATATTTGTATCCTTGGCAGACGTTAATTAATGACTTAGATAAAAGCACAGGGCGGTATCGGGATGAAGTGAGCCTCAAGACTGCCATCATGTCCTTCATCAATGCGGTGCTGAGCCAGGGCGCGGGCGTGGTAAGAACCTTCTGCACCACAGTGTAAAACATCCATTATTAAAGAATATTTTTTTGAAAAGATTACTGCATATGCGGTCTAAAAAGCATAAATATGTGTTTTATCACCCTTTCACTTTCAGGAGAGTTTGGACTTTAGACTTCATCTTCGCTATGAGTTTTTGATGTTAGGAATTCAGCCTGTCATCGATAAACTAAGGGAACACGAAAATTCCACGTTAGACAGGTAAGCCAGGCTGCGACCCGCAGTGCACGCTCTCCCTGGGGTGCAGGCCGCTCCGTGAGCTGTCTGCAGCCCTTGTGTCACACGGTCCTCACACCAGAGCGTTTATTAGGCTAACGGGGTCCCTTGTTAAGACTTTCTTGAGGAAAGAAGCAGCACGCAGTGTGGAGAAGTTGGTGTGGATTTTAGCGTTAGCCCTGAATCCATTCTCTAGACCTGATTCCCATGTGCCTGTTTGTGGGGCGTTCTACTTTCAGTTGCTTCTCTTTAATTGTCTTTCAGGCATTTAGACTTCTTTGAAATGCTCCGCAATGAAGATGAACTAGAATTTGCCAAAAGATTTGAACTGGTACGTCTGCTTACAGTTACTGTGGCTTGGCCCATCAGCTCGCAGCGCTTCCCATCGTGGTGCGTGTCGTAGTCGACACGGAGCAGGGTGAGCTCAGAGCAGCCTCAGAGCTCTGTTTGGCTCCCTGAGCGGCGGGATGAGCTGCAGTTTGCCTGGGGTTTGCTTACCTTGCCTTGTGGGAATTGAGGAACTTGGCTGTTTGACTTAGATTTCCTCTGCGTGTGAAACAGGTTCACATAGACACAAAAAGTGCGACGCAGATGTTTGAGCTCACCAGGAAGAGGCTGACCCACAGTGAAGCATATCCTCACTTCATGTCCATCCTGCACCACTGCCTCCAGATGCCTTGTGAGTGTTTGTGACAGTTATCTTTCAGTGCTCGGCCATCGTCCGAAGGGCTGTGTCTTCCCGACAGTGCTGATTAGGTTGGGTGCACACTGGGGACTCAGACCTTGGTTTTGTGACAGCCCAGTGTGTCTCCACACAGCCTGTGGGGTGTCGTGAAGTTCTCAAAATGAAATTAATTGTAACTTACTTCGATTTTAAAAATAAATGTATGCCTTACAGCAAAGGGGTAGAAAGTTCCTCTCAATCAAATAAATGGTCATCGCAGATCTGAATTCCAGAAACTTTGGGAAGCGTAGGTCCAGACGTAAACATCTCTCTGGTTCTGTGGCTGGGCCTTCGGGTGACCACTGTTGAGAAAAAGATTCATTCTAGTTGAAAAATAACCTGAAGTATTTTCCACCACTATTTTCTTTTTTAGACAAGAGAAGTGGTAACACCGTTCAGTACTGGCTGCTACTAGATAGAATTATACAGCAAATAGTTATCCAGAATGACAAAGGACAGGACCCGGACTCCACGCCTTTGGAAAACTTTAATATTAAGAATGTTGTACGGATGTAAGTTTCTTCTTATTTTACTGTCTGTAAGATAATAGTGACAGTTAAGTAAGACACTTATTTTAATCCTACTTTAAAATAGCAGCTGGGAGAACTGAAATGTTTTAGAGGTCAAATATGAATTCTTTTATATAGGCATGTATTATATCTAAGTCTCAGCTGGATTGAGATGGGTTTCAGGCATGCTGAAGGTTTTCTCTGCAGTAGACTATTTTTGTAGCTAGAGAGCATGTATTTAGCAGTGGGCCTTTTATGTTTTTTGTAATGAATGCTACTTTAACTATTACACAGGTTGGTTAATGAAAATGAAGTTAAGCAGTGGAAAGAACAAGCAGAAAAAATGAGAAAAGGTAAGTGATGAGACCCTGGCAAGAAAAGAGACCATGTTATCGGTTATCAGGCAACTAACTATCCTTTCTGTATATTTCAGAAATTTACATTGATACATCTTACTGACTTTAGTGCCTAGCCTTTCTTTTTCATGTCTTATGGGTATTTTGTACTTTTTTTTCTTGAATTAAGCTATTTTAGTTGTCATGCTAATTCCCAAATTGTATCCTTTTACTATAACCATATACATTTTTTGGTAAATTTGAAATATTTGCTGTTCAGTATTTGTTAATTCAAATTTTCTTGACTACGGTTCCCAACCCATCCCCCACTGCATAGCTGGTCCTTAAAGCACACTGGGCTTTAAGAAATGCACTAAGGAACACCAGGGATTACCCCGAATTTGAAAAGAGAAACAGAGGGCACTTGATTTCTGCAGCCCAATTCTCCACATGACCTTAATTTGGTACCAGTTGTAAAAAGAGAAATCATGCAGCGGATCACTAACCATTGTAGATACATGTTATGAAACATTAGCAGGCCAGCTATTACTGCGTATTTGGATATGTCTTTGATATCAACACTGAGTATTGAATGACAGGAGGGTCATTTGTGCCCATCACTGTGCAGCCGCTCAGAATGGATATAACTTTCTCCCCTCCTTTAACATATTAGCAAATAAAAGTCGGCCCCGTGAGAAAGCAGTCATACTCCCAGCCGCTGTCAATTGTCTTCCTGTTCCTTGTCCGAGTTACTCGGTGACAGCCCCTGAAATACAAGGGCACTCACCCCTGTCGTTAGTGTTGGAAAGAAGATCCAAGAGATGCTGAAGCATTTCCTTCCCTCTTGTCACATCTGTGCTTTTCCACTGAGCAGAAGGGCAGGGCCACCACTGACACAGGAAAATACCAAATGTGAAGCACTGTGACATTCCAAGTTCCTCATATGAATTCAGATTGCTCTCAAAAAAATAAAGGTTGCCCATTTGTTTTTATAAATAAATTCTAGGAACTCGTATAGAAAAAAAACAATAGAACACTGACTAAAAGTTAGGGCCAAGAGAAATGATACCAAAGAGAACATGGCCACTGAGTGGTATTTTAAGGATACACCCTCAGGGCGGGGACTCAGGTGTGCGAGTTGAGGAGAGAACTCAGGCATGAGCTTTGGAGTCCTTCAGTCGCTCACTCGGTGGATGCTCATCGCGTGCCTGTGTGTGTCAGGCATTGTGCTGGGCTCTGGCTCTGAGCCTCAGCTCTGCCCCTGATCGTGTGGGTCCTGTTCTCTTCTCCTCCAGTCTCCTTCTCTGAAAAATGAAGGTTAAACCTAAATCAAAGCGTTGTTGTGGAGACTGAAGGACAGAAGGAATATGAGGACGGTAGCATAGTGTCTGGCACGTGCTAGTTGCGCAATAAATGATAGAACTTTTGTAGGATTTCAGTGGCTGTGGTGGTACAAGAGAAGATGGCCACAGTCAGTAGGAGGAACAGGATCTTTTAAAGTGAGGTCAAAGACAGGTGAAAGGAGACATAGTAGATAAAATTAATTATTTTCTGGGAGCTTCAAGTAGCAAAGTTGTATTAAAGAGGGCACTGCTGATGAGTCAGAGAGTGGAGGCTGCGAGGAGACGGGAAGTTCTGTGGCCCTGAAAGGTGGAGAGTATCTGGGGAGAATTCTCTTTCGTGCAGCACACCCAGCGAGTGCTGAATAAAAGCTTAGCAAATGGATGATAAATGGGTGCCGTTCGTGGAGAGAATCCTGTAGGCTGGCGCTTCCCAAGCCTGGCATTACCTCAGAATCACCTCAGGAGCATTTGAAAACCACAGATCCCCACGCCTGCCCCAGCCTACAGAAAAGACTTCCTGGGATGGGCCTGGGGGTCCTGAGATGTTGCTCTCGCAGGCGGTTCTGAGGCAAGGCCACATTTGTCAGAGGCTAATGACTGGTGATGGAGAGTCAGGTCTTCACAGCTGTCAGAGTAGAAGGGAAATAGGAGACAGTGAGGGGGTTTTCAGATGTGTCTGACTGCAGGAAATGGTAGAAGTGGTAGGCGTGAGTTAGCAGTTCCTTCACTCCAAGGCTGGTCAGTCCAAGGGTTTGGGTGTCTTGAACCCTTCTCTGCACACTCTGATTTTGGAGGACCGTAAGAGACAGAGGAAGCAAAATTTTAAACGTGTTATCAAATTCAGACATAGACACCAGCTCTGCATAGCTCTGCCCCAGCAGGTTATATCTCTAGCGGGTTTACTGATATAAAAAGAATAGGAACTGGGGCCACGTATTTGAAATGAAGATCTGCAGCCTAAACTTCACTGGTCTTCTTTCCCAAAGCTCATCCCTCCTGTTAGTGCTGGAGCCGGCAGGCGTGTTGGCCGTGTAAGTCAGCACCAGTGCTCAGCTACAGCAGGACTGGGGACGCAGTGAACTACAGATGAGAGTTAGTATCTTCCTCCCCTTAGAGCGGTGAGCCTCGTGTTCGGCCAGTACTACTGCCCTAAAGATATTCAGTGCTGAGAGGACAACGTTTGCTTTCACAAATTTTAAGAATTGTTTGCCAGAAGCATAAAATTCTTCTCGTCCAAGGAGCCTCCTGAGAGCAAGGGGAGAAATGACTGCCTCGGGACAAACGCTGTCCAGCCGCAGCGTTGCCTCACACGCAAGGTCCTCCCTCCCAGCCCCTCTGCTAGTCGGACACAAGCCAGGAAACCTAGCCAAGGAGCCCGGGCCTCTCTCCTTCTCATCTCCAGTTGGTGGAAAGAGGTCCTTTTAATACTCATTCTCCCTAGTGTGGGTGCAGGGCTGTTTCTACGACAGGAGCCTGATGAAGCACCAGACTCCTCCACACCGTTCTCCTCCACAGGAGCTGGGACTCTAGGGCCTCTTCTCCCATCTTTTACAAAATGTTGTAGTTAATGGAGTTGTTCATCTGAAGCCCCCTCCAAGGACGAGCACCACTGAGCCCATGAGTCGCTCCCCTTGATGGAGAAGTGGAATAATATTTACCTAATAAAGAGCTTCCCGATCCTCAGTCAGTTTTCTTTCTTGAGGAAACGCTTCGGCTTTGAAGAGTCCCTTGTTTTCATGTCTGATTGTTTTCCTGTGCAGAGCACAATGAGCTACAACAGAAATTGGAAAAGAAAGAGAGAGAATGTGACGCCAAGACCCAAGAGAAGGAGGAGATGATGCAGACCTTAAATAAAATGAAAGAAAAACTTGAAAAGGAGACCACTGAGCATAAGCAAGTCAAGCAGCAGGTGGCGGATCTCACGGCCCAGCTCCACGAGCTCAGCAGGGTGAGGCCCGGGGCAGCGGCTCCCGCCCTCCCTCGTCCTGCCCCTCAGCCCCGAGCAGACAGCTCCTGGCTGGGGAAGAAAGCCTGAGCCATCTCCTGACTTATCACCTGCTTGTGAGACTGGCTCCCTCTGCTATAGCATTGGTTGGGCAGCAGAGGCGGTTTGGGGGGGTGTTTGTAAATACAGATCCTCTAGTAGGAGCAGGGGAAATCACATCAGCCTTGTAAAATGAAAACTGATTTCATGAAAACCAAATTGGACAATAGTTCGAGACATGAGAGACATGTGAACACTGTACAGGCACCAGAGTGCCAGATACAAAGGGCCGGCCCGGTAGAGTCCACCAAGGCCTAGAAGGTCCGTTTGATTTACTGCCTCCTAACACCCACATTCCCAGAGGGGTGAATATCTCTGTAATTTTAGGCAGTGTCAGACTCTCAAAATCATCCAGTGAATCTACCTCTTCCATTGATCTTCTCTTTTCCTATTTTTGTCATTGCAGAGGGCCGTCTGTGCTTCAGTCCCAGGTGGACCCTCGCCTGGGGCCCCAGGGGGCCCCTTTCCTTCCTCTGTGCCAGGGTCCCTCCTTCCTCCCCCACCGCCCCCACCTCTACCAGGAGGATTGCTCCCTCCGCCACCTCCTCCTCTTCCTCCTGGTGGTCCTCCTCCTCCCCCAGGGCCTCCTCCCTTGGGGGGAATCATGCCACCTCCTGGTGCTCCGCTGGGCCTGGCACTAAAGAAGAAAAACATTCCTCAGCCCACCAACGCCCTGAAATCCTTCAACTGGTCCAAGCTGCCTGAGGTAAGCCCATTGTTCCACTCCCTCTCTAATGGGGGGCATTAGCAGCTCACGGTGCTATCCCAGAAGGGGATGCAGCCCTGGCTGTTAAGTGATTTCATTTTCTAGTATGGACTCGGGTTCTCACCAGCTCATATATTTAAGTGATAAAGCTTCTGAAATAAATGACATGTTGTTGGAAGCCAGCTCACTTCGAGCATCTGGTAGGATGAAAAATTGGGGACAGCAGCATTTTAAAATATAACCACGTCTGTTCTTTTTTGTGTATAACTATAAACCCTAGTGCTTATTAACTTAATGTTTGCAGAACAAGCTGGAAGGAACAGTTTGGACTGAAATTGATGATACAAAGGTCTTCAAAATTCTAGATCTTGAAGACCTGGAACGAACTTTCTCTGCCTACCAAAGACAGCAGGTAAGAGCACGTGCTCTCCAGATGCCACAGAAGGAAAAAACATGTCCTTGTACATGATCCCTGGGCCACCTGCCATAACCACGACATGATAGGCATCTTAGTTCTAGGCTGCTTGGCCTACCCTGCATGTTCCTGCAGAGCAGCATGGTGTATGTGTCCACACGTGTGTGCCTGTCAGAGTGTGCGTGTGAACATGTCAAAGGGAGCTTCACACCCTGGTGTGTGTCCAATACCTTGTCTCCACTGGTGGAAGTTCTATACATTATTATCACTGTGCTTAGTCAAAATAGTGTTTATTTCTGAAGCCATTTTAGTTTACCTGACTGAAAAATATATATATATCAAATGGTTTTCAGAAGTGGACTGCTTTTTTCAAATAGATGGAACCTTTAGACATACGGGGGTTGGTAAATGATTATAATTTGGCAGCTAGCTAGAGCCTAGAGAGAAGTTTTTACTGTGTCATGAACACGCTCGACTCAGAAGTGGGACTGGGAGGCTGAGCAAGCGTTCAGATGACTGTGGTACAACTAGGACCAGGGAAGCTGCTGAAAGTGAGCAGAGCTTTGGTGAGAGCGTGTGATCCAGGGCTTGCGTACGTGGCCAAGCAGCCTGTCTGACGTCTTCAGCCCTGGTCACATCTGCTTGGTACCTCTCACTCCTTGAGAGGGCATCTTAGTAGAGCCTCCTAAGGGTGGACCAGAAGAGGTCACAGCAAGGCAGCTGGGTTCAGAGGTTCAGAAGAACAAGGAAAAGGGGAGCGGGGTCCCAAACAGTCTGTCAGGGACCTGGGAGGGACACACGGATCCGCGCATCTGCACAGGGGCTTCCCTTGGGCTTTGCTGGGAGTTACTCCCAAATGACTCATGCCCAGAGTGGGGCATCCTCAGACGGGCAGCACACTTCCTAGTCTGTCTGCTCAGGTGTGGCCCGGTTCCTAAGAAACAGTCTCCAAACACAGCTGCTGAGCTCCAAGGGCAATGTCTGAGGCTGGGGAGAAGCACAAGCCGAGGGGTTTTATTTTCAAAATGACCTTTGTTACCTCTGCAGTTGAAAATAAAAAGTGGTATGTCCTTTAGCCAGAACATTTTCTCTTAGAGGAAAGCTGTCTGCAGTGCATTTTAATGCTATTTTAGAAAAGTACAAAAACACAAGTGGTTACCTGTCATGGCCGAATAACCCTAAAACAGGATTAGCTGGGCTGCCCGTAAGCATGAGGCAGACAGTGTCATACACAGCATTACAGGAGAGGGGGACGGGAAGATACAACGTTGTCCAGTAGGAAGCAAGACACTTCACCTTTCAAATAAAGGGTGTGTTTAGAGCCCTCATGCAGCAGGTGCTCCCTGCAGACTCTCCTGATGGGCTGCAAGGGGCCTCTTCTCTCTGCTGTCACAGGAAGGAATTCTCTGGGCTTTGACAGGAAGTCTTAGAACATTTTAGCTGATTTCCTGGTGGATTTAAACAATTTTCATTACATGGCCCACTGATTTCCTACTTCAGTTTCATTCTGGTCCATTCTGGTTGCTGAAGGTGAGAGTTTGGGAAGTAAATTAAAGGAAGGGAAAACAACAGTTATTCCAAATGGTACCATTCAAGTCTGAGCATGTGGGTTGCATTTATTATGAAGGCAGGTGGTTGAAAGACCCAGGTTTACAAGGCTCATAATTAACTGGCTTTCAGCAGAAGGTGCAAAGGATGCTGCCAAAACGCTCTGGGACAGATATGTGGACAGTTCTCAAGAGCCCTGGGAGACAGGGTTGCAGAAAGCCTGGCAATGGGGTAATTGTCTCCTAGCAACCAGCCACTGTTTGAGTAATCAGTAGGCATTGCAGTCAGGCTAGACCAGACCTTTCAGTTGTACTTAACGCTAAGTAGACTGGTAAGTGGAATCATTTGTGACATTCGTAATGGCACTTCCTGGGAGAGATTTCAACACACCTGCTCAGCTTGATTCAAGTATGTTTCTCCTCTTGCTGCAAGAATTTGAGATGAGAACTTTAAAGCCATAAATGTATTTCCTAATGAAGGAAATTTGAGCCACTTAATTGAATTTACTGACTGTCAGAAAGATGAACGCATTCAGTGGGAAGGTGTAGGACAGAATAAAGGAAACAGGGTCCCTGTCATTGAGTGTCCCCTAGTCTCACAACTGATGACAACGTCAAAGATGATGCATTTTCTTTTCAGTCTTGGCAAAGCACCATATAATTATCATCACACTTGAACTGCTTTCTTTCCCACTCCCAGATGAATCCTGGGAACCAATTTTTCCTATGGTATCTCCTTTCTTCCCTCCAGAGGTAAAACAAACAAACAAAAAAACCCTATTCAAACTCTCTGTACTTCAGCCAGTTGTTTGGCCAAGTAAACCCCTCAGAGGGGAAAGGCACACATGCATGCATTATCTGTGTGCAGCAGGAACACTGCACAGGGGAAGATTTTGAAAAAAAATCTGAAATATCACCGAGTAATGACATTTAGGAGAGATTTTATATAAATAGATATACATACACGCAGAGATATGCTCCATTGATTTGAGCAATATCGTGTCACTAAAAACGAATATTTATACTGTCTGCTTTGTATATGAAGTACTTCAAATGATGCAGATGTAGTAAGCTGTAGCACAGGCTACAGTGCAACTTGTATTATAAAAGCAGAGATGGGGGAAATCTTTAAATAACCATAAGATAGAGTAAAAGATCATCTTCAGAATTGATACTGAGTTTTGGTACTGAGTTCCCAGCCTCACCAACCCTGAAGTTTAGCTCTCAAGGAGCTCTTATACTTATTTTTTAATTTAATCTCACACCAGTTCTATGAAGTGAGTATTATTCCTATTTCACAGATAATTAAAAAAGGCTTAGTGTTTTCAGTGTCCGAACAGGTGGCATGGTCAGGTGTACAAGTGGCATAATTCCTAGTTTCATGTTGTCCGTATGCCATGGTTTTATTCATTACGAAGGTCGGCTTTCAGAAAGGGTTTTCTTTAACTGCAGTTTGAAGAGCAAGACCATTCTTACTCAGGATTTTTTTCTGGGTGGATGTCAAAGGTGTGTGGAGCTGATTATGTAAGCTTGAGTGCCACACGAAATGGAATTTAATAGCATGCTCACGTTCCAAAAGTTCATTTGAAAGTCAATTTTTAAAATCTCAAAACCTCTTTTTCTCATTAAAACTATATTATACAGGCCAGCCACAAAAGGCTTATTTTATGATATAAAGTGGCACATTGCATAGTAATACTATTTACGATACAATTAAACACTATTCATCTTGGTTTTGGGAAATTTTATCTTGAGATGTTATAAATTCATTCTCGCTATCCATGCAGTTGGACAGAAGGAAATGAACTTGACGATTACCGTAAGGGAGTCATATCTTTGTAGCAATCAATTAACAGCTCACTGTCTTTTTTCCTCCTCCCTGCTCTTTGCCTGAGGGACACCCCTTCTTTACAGATCCTGTTATCAGTACACAGAATAATATTTCAGAGCCTCTGCCCTGATTTAGGGAATGAAGAGTAACTGCTCTCTCAGGCTCCACAACCTGACCTCTCCTGCCAATATGTAGCACACAGATCATTCTGGGGGTCCCTTTCGGAACATTTAATGGTATCTTCTGATTTTTATAAACGGTCAAAGAATTTCCCTTTTTATTCTTTTTATATTTTTCATTATTCCTTATAGCTCATTTTACATTGAAAATTTATGTGATTTAGGGTATATATTTCAGTAATCTTGGTCCTTAGCTATGGCACATGAACGCCGAAGAGAAAATTGTAAATGATGGTTTTTCTTAAGACTAAAGTATAGGGTAGAGGTTCTATAACTGGACTCCATGGTAAGAGTTAATCAAATGCAGGGTTTATATAAATATTAGTGGGTACATTTTTTCTGGAGAGGGATCCCCAGCTTTTATCAGATTTACAAAGGAACCTCAACCTCAAGATTAAGAACCATTCATGTAAGGGTTATTATTATCCAAGAAGTGTTGAGTCATTACTTTATTGTGGAACCTCATCTATAGGAATCTATCAGCACTAGTTCCTGAAAATGCAAGTGCCAACTTCCTATTTATATCCCAAGCCCAAAGCTCTACACCAGAAATCATCTGGAAAAATCAGACCTCCTGTTAGATGGAGCCGAAGATAAATGATTCTATCATGTTTGGTTCAAGCCAGTTACTGAAGAATTTAAGGTTTCAAAAAAGAATGTTAGCATATTTGAAATAGGCCAGGAAACATTGTCATTCTTATCATGCCCCATTTAATAAACTTTGTGATTTTATTTAAAATATGATGATTAAAGGGCCCTTAAAGAAGGGGAATCGTAAGGCTAACAATTAACCAAACCTCTCCCATGGCATTCCTCATCCTTACCTCTGGAAAGATAAGATGTATCACTTAGCTATCAACTGCTACACGTATTGCTGCTGCCGGTTTAAGGTGGGAGTTCTTGACCAGCTGTTCTTCAGAGAAAAAAGACTTGATCGTCAGCTTGAAAGATGATTTAAGATAGTTCCCAAGTACTGAGCTCCTAACTGTGTGTTGGGAACTGTACAAAGTGCTTTCCATGCATTATCACATTTAATCCTCACACGAATAATCCAGCTGTCGGCCCCATGTTACAGACAGACTGAGCTCCGGTACACACCTAATTATTGAGAGTTGTCCGATTCCATAGCCCACAGCAGGAGAGGTCAGAAACCTCCATTTCCTGATGGTGGGAACTTAAGGAGAGTGGCCAGAGAGCTTAGAAGTTTATATTTCGAAGGCCAGACAGTGAGAGCCAGATCTGAATTCAACTGGCAATTTGTCTCTTTAAGAGAGAAAAGTAGGGTAAGACCTCATGGAGTTCACATCAGCGTAGTTTTTTCTGCCCTTGAAAGGAGAAACTGCTTTTACAGGGAATGAGGTCGAAGGAGTTTCAGAGTAGAAAATGGACAGTTACAACAAGGGCAAAGAAAACTGTGACATCAGAGAAGAAAGGTTTCTCATGCTTATCAATTATTTTTTCAATGCCATTCTAGAAAAGCAGTCCCTTGTCTGGGAGCAGCGGGGAGGGGCATTTTGTTTTCGCTAGAGTGACGTGGAGCAGCTCATCTGTGCACAACCAGCCTTGACGGTGCTGCCAGGACCACTGAGGCCTTAAGGAATTTGCTGAGTACATGTCAGTTGTACAAGCAGTTGGCCCGAAACGGGGCGGGGGGGGTTTGCACACTGAAGCTGTATTCATTTCATCACGGCAAAAATATGCCAAGAAAGCCGTGACTTTCTCATAACGTGTCAATTACTTTTTTCTTCTTCGTTCCAAGTCTTTTCTCTGGACTATTTCAGGAAGAGGCTGTTAACTTGTACGCTTGAAACAGCCCTGAGGCAGTTGGGACGGGGCCACCAATGTTTGCACACCACACAAATCCCTGACTGTCCCAGTTGTGTTCTGTCTTTTCCCTCCCTGTAGCACCTACAGGCATTGTTTGGACTCTGGGCTGGTACTGAGGGTTTATACTACTGACCTGTGTTGTTGAACCAGTCTTTCGTCTTTTCATAATCCTTCCTTATGATACAAGAAGACAGAAGATTACTTCCACCAAATATATATATATAGTAGTATATAACAATGGGAATAATTTCCTTAAGTTGATTCAATTGATTTTTTTTTTTTTTTTTTTACTTCAAGTAAAAATCTTGTTGAATCAATGGTGCCCAATGGTCCTTTCAAACAGGATATGTTCCTTTCCCTACTTGACACTTTCGGAGTGCTTTAAGTCCTTTCTCTTCTCATTTTGATTTTCCACCAGTGGAAATGAGGTGCAGCCCATGCCGTCCTCTCTCTCCCCGAATGCCCAGCACCAGGCTCTCTCATCTTCATTAACCCTCATTGCCGCTCCTAGGGGCGTAAGTCACCTCTCCCCCGTTACTGATCTCCTTAACTTTCCCCATTCGTTGCTGTGGTTTCTGAGCTGCATGTATCTGATTTGCCTTTCTCATGCCTCTGCCGCGGCTGTAGGACTTCTTTGTGAGCAGTAACTCTAAGCAGGTAAGTGAGCTACTTCCTGAACCTTGCTTAGTGTCAGCTCCTGGCTCACTGTAAGCTCGAAAAGTATCTGCTATCTCATTTTGTTCAGATAGTGTAATGTAGTGCCTGGATAATTTCACATTGGGTTTCAACTCTTAACTGAAATCTCATCACGACAAAAGACAATGGTTAAGTTTGTCCGCATGGTGCTCTTACAATAAGCTCCATGTTGTCTTTGTTTCCTAAACTGTTACACAATTGCAGAGCTCCTTGGGTTCCTTATATTTTTTAAATGGATCCTGACCTCTAATGAGATTAAACTTGCTATTTATTAAGCTAGTTTGTTTTTACCTTGATGTCCAGTTTACTCAAACAGTATCTTATGTATAATTGTTTTGTGTATCTCCCAGGATAAGTCATGACTGGCCATCATTGCTTACAGCTTTCTGTGCAGCAGCAGAGTTGCAAGAGTGTTTCATTGTTAATTCAAGTAACTGAACTAATGCCTTAAGCTGTCTCCTCCCCTTGAGCTGTCCATCAGGCTCCAGGGTAACGAAAGGCACCATCTGGGCTTGGGAGCTTCCTGTTGCACATGAAGACGTTTGGGGGTCTTTATTGTTTAGCTTTTTGAGTGCTCAGGATGCAAATGGTTGTGGGGTGAATGTGCCCTACAAATGGCAGGCCTCCACTGAGCTTGATGCATTGTGACAGTGCTGTCTGCTGTCCATAGGGATCTGGGGGACAAAAGGAGGCCACCACTCACTGATAATTGATATACACTTAGCATCTTCAACTTAGAAACACTTTGTTCTTCCAAATAATGCTTTTTCAAATGTGGGTGGTCAGCTTTTCTTATAACTGCCCTTTGTCTACTAGATTTTAGTCTTTGTTGCAGTTCCGCCCCTCCCTGCACTCCCCCCCTCACCACCTCAGCTTTGCCTGTGTGTGTGTGTGTATGTGTGTGTGTGTGTGTGAGAGAGAGAGAGAGAGAGAGAGAGAGAGAGAGAGAGAGAGAAATATATAAAGGAAAAGTATGTGTCTGAAGTCAGAATGTCCCTGTTTGACTGTGATGGATTTCTCTCCTGCTCTTTATAGAAAGAAGCAGATGCCATTGATGACACACTGAGTTCCAAACTAAAAGTCAAAGAGCTTTCGGTGATTGATGGTCGGAGAGCTCAGAATTGCAACATCCTTCTATCGAGGTATTGTTGGTGTTGAATAACTTCTCTATCATGTGGCTCCAAAACACCTGTTTTCACTTGTTCTTATGTCTGGACTCTGTGGGGTGCTGTTCTGTGGACTGAATCTCTCCTGTCAAAGGTGAGGGTGACTGTGGTCCTTACTTTCCCTAGTGGAATACATCAGAACTGGTTGCCTACTGTCTAAGAGTTTAATTTCCACAGACTCCTAAACTTACAAAGCAGAACCTCCCAAGTCAGTGTGTTTGTTTGTTTTTTCCCAGATAGCCTGTAAAATGGACATTGCTTTTATTTTTACTTCTCGGCTTCAGAGATATTTTGGCCGTTGAGTAATGCTGTCACAGAATCAGGACCAGTGATGAAGCCTTTTTTTTTCTTTTGCCCTCTGAAGTCATCTTTTTATACTTCAAAGTTATATGATTTTATATTCTTTCTGAGCATTTTTATAACTAAAAGAATATGTAAATCTCAAACCTCAATGAAATGCTAATTTATCTAATTCAGCCTGTTCAGAAATCTTTCTCATAATTAGTGAACCAGCACGACCTTGGAACTTGAAAAGAAGAAAGGAAATTTGGGAGCCTGGAATCTGATTGTGGCTTCAGGTCATCTTGGGCATTTCTAGTAGCCTGTTCTAAAAGAGACGTTCACATTAGGCAGAGATACCTAATGCTGATGAGGTGAATGAAGATGGAAAGAGTCCTGAACTTTGAGGCTTTAAGTGTAAGACCCATTGGTTGCTTTCTAGAAAGAATGTTGTGCATGCATTGAGGCTGGTGCGTGGCTTCTCTTTCAGGGAGAGTGAAGAGGGAATGCAGTAGTTCTTAGTTTTTAGAGGATCTTAGAGTAAGTTTCTTTTAACACAAAGAGCTGCTGCTTGGTTTTCAGCACGGAAGCTTGATTGTTAGCCAGATATATATTACTTCAGGGACCAAAGGTTTCTTTTAGTGAAAGGGAAATTGAAGCCTAGTGAGATCCCTGAATTTTAATACAACTAGTAAGGTAACATGAGGCAGCCTGTTAGCCAGCATTTCACTTCTGCCTCTAGAAGAAGGGGCGCTGTGTAAATGGCCGGGCCCTGTGTTTATCCCCACGTGTGCTTCCTGATCACATGCTCAGGGCGACACCACTGAAGAGAATTGAAGGCCTCTTATTCTACAGTCTGTTTTGTTCCAACTTTTTTCTTTTTTTACAAATAATATTCTTAACCAAAATAAAATGAAAATTAGGGAAAGTTTTTGTTTTTATTTTTAATTGATAAGAGAGGGAGAGATTTGTTGTTTCACTTATTTATGCATTCATTGCTTGATTCTTGTGTGTGCCCTGACCAGGGATCGAACCTACAACCTGGAGGACACTCTAACAAACTGAGCTACCCAGCCAGGGCAGAAAGGTTTTTTTTAATTCTAGAATTTCCCCCTATATTTTCTAGAGGAATACTTTACTTTAAAACAACTTGGTAAAGAGAGCTATCTCTCCAGTTTCTGTAGTATTTAAGCGCTCTTAGGAGTATAAATTGTGACCCAGTTCCTTATAGACAGATTATTCTGTGCTAGGTGCCAACCAGGATAATTACACTAGTTATAGATAAGGTTACATCTCTTGCTGGCAGATTTCCCACCCCATAACTGAAGGAATCATTTCATATTTGTGGTATGTAATTCCCTTGTTACCTCAAAAGTGTCAGAGACTAAGGTGACTTAGAACTCGAATGTGTCTAAACTCTCTCTAGAAAACGGTTTTAAGAATTTGCCTTGTATCTATTAGATTATCTGTTACAATCCAGTTTAATGAGTAAGTGCTATTACGTTGTGCATAATTGAAAGTTATTGTGCATAACAGTAATTTGAGTCTCAGTGGGCCTTTTGGTGATTGAGCCTTATTGATCAGGTTCCAAACCCTCCCTCCCACAGAGGGCGCATGAGCCCATGCTTCCCGCCCAGCGGTCAGCGGTTTCAACTCTCCCTGCGAAAGCTCAGGGCTGGCGTGCTACGTGTGCTGTGGTAAAGGTGAAAGAAATTAAGCAGGTTTAATTTTAACTTGTTTTTTATTTAGTTTTTGTAACCAGTCAGCAGTTTCCCTGCTCTCATCCCTCCCTTTTCCTTGGCAATGCATTACTTCCACTGAGGAGCCAAGGGCCTAAAGGAGGGAAGAGGTCTGTGAGGGCGTCTGATTCTCTTTCTTAGAGAGTTACTGCTTTGGAGCATCTCTGCCTGGCGCTCTGCAGGGTGCCATAGGATGTCCCCACACTTAAGATAGTTCTGCTCCCGTGGGAAGCTCATGGCTAACAGGAGAAGAAAGATGACATGGGCAAGGCGACTTGTGAATGATTCAGGGCTCAGGCTGGTCTGACTGGGAGGAGACAGGAGCTCATCCAGGCAAGAGGATCACCCGCAGGGTTTACAGGACCGTGGGCCTCGAAGGGCGATTAATGGAGGGGGATGGGGGTAGTTTCCAGGAAGTGTGCATGGAGGAAAGCACTGGAAGGGTGCGAGCTGCTAATAAAGAAAGCCCTGTCCTTGCAGCAGCCTCTTGTTGCTTGGATTGAATGAGACCAGGCAGGAGGGCCTGCAGTCCATGCCTGGTGCCTTTGTGAGGGCACAAGTCTGCCCAGGCTTGAGCCATACACTCCTCATCTATAAAACAGAGATGGTGAAAGTGGTCCCCTTGTAGGGGGCTTGTGAGAATTCAACCTGGCAGGGAGCCTGTATGTGGAAGCTGCTCAGTCAGTGGCCTGTTCACGTGCCCATGAGATAGGAAATCGGTGCAGTTTGTTTGGGAGGAGATCACTTTGTTTTAATAAGGTTGCAAGTTTGGTCTCTCCAAGGTTTGCAGGACAGGTTGGAATGGATCAAGGACTGGAGGCAAAGGCAGCCATGGGTAGGAGGCTCTTTCTGTTGTCCAGGTGAGGCCTGAGGAGGGGCAGAGTTGAGAGAGACAAAGAAACGCTGAACAGGACTCGGAGACTGTTTTGTGCATGGGGACAATGGATAGGAACATATCCAAGTCCATGTCAAGATTCCTTACCTTTCCACACTTATCATCTTTCCTGCTTATTTCATTCCGAAAGAGTGGCAACCCTCTCTGTTTCATATCTCGCTGACTAGGAATCTAATTCCCAGCAATGCAGTCATTACATCAAACTCCACCACAGTGAAAAGTCTGTGGTATATTCCGTGTTAATGAGCGCATGTCTGCAGTGTTTGGTGATCCTGAAAAGCTCTTCTTTACCCAGACACACTGCGTAAGTCAGTGGGCCCTGTGGTCAGAGGCACCTGCCCCAGCCTCACCTGGAGCTGAGCAGACAATCAGAAAGGAAGCCCTTCCCCTCCCAGGGGCCAGAAGGGAGGCGGTACAGGACCTTTTTATGTGCTCACAGCTTGAGTGGCCAGGTTCATTCGCAGCTCCTAGGAAGAGAGGGCCTGGAAGATACAAGCTTGAATCAGAAGCTCCGGGCCTCCAGGGACCCCGCCTTCCACAGACCTGAGAAGGGAGTGGAATGGGAACCCATTCCTCAGGCCCTAGGCAGGGTGAGCAACCACTTTTCTACTGCGCGTCTGCGGGCGACATGTGGCAATCTAAAATCACTCTGCTTTATTCCCCAAACAGACTTCTCCTTCCAAAAGGAGGAAAAATAAAAAAGACAGGAAGAAACTTGGAAGCTGGTTTATGTTGCAAAATGAACCCACCTAAAAAACACGTTTACAAAGTATCCTGCCATTCTTTTTTCCAGATGCTCACTTAGCGCGGCAGCCGGGGTGTCGTAAACCACAGAAAGCTACTTTAAAGCAGGAGGATTTGGCTGAAATCCACCGGAGCCCAGCTAAGGCTGATGTAGCCATCCATCCCTAACTTACTGTAATTACGCCTGGATGTTCCAATTCTCTCGGCACATTTTTAAAATACTTGAGTAGAGCAAGGTAGATTTAAATACTGTTTGTAAATGGCCAGTTTGCTTCCTGCCTTGTAAAAAGAGTTGAAGTGGGTGTCTTAGAAGTTACCACCCTCCAGCACACCAGAACAGGCTGCCAAGCTTTAAAAGCAATTAAAAGGTTAGAACTGGTAGGGTCCTTAAATTACAGAGATTAGCAGCTCATTCTGCGGATGACAGATGATACTAGGAACTGGGCAACCTATGGAGCCATCCCGGAGGGCAGCATACCCTTCTCCTCTTTCCCCAAAGGTATAGTTTCTTTGTCTGCTACAATAGGCCGCGTGCAAGGCGGTATGTTGACAGGTAGATTTTCTTAAGTACTATCCATTAAAGTCTCAAGTCTCTTTGTGGGCCACATTAAGAGAAACCAAAATTGTTATGAATTAGAGCTAGTGTTTAGTCCAGAAAGCCTCTGGGGGGGAGGGAGAGGGAGGAGCATAAATATATACAATTTCAAAAGCAAGAAGTTCTGCACTCCATATGGGGAGCTAATGAAATGCAAATCTGATACTTCAAGTATTGTTCTCACTGATTCTCAACTCCTTTTCCTTTAAATGCAAAACAGAAGGACTCAACAGGATTGCTCCCTAAAGTGGTTTCTTCAACTCCTGTGAAAGGGACAGAGGACTGATTTATTCTCATAAGCGGAGCTTTTCTCATGACGACTGTACCCGTTTCCACAGCCAGTTGGTTTTCATTAGTGGCAGTTTCAACCTTCCCTGCTGTTCTCTCCCCCAGCCTTGCAGGGCCGCACTGTGCTGTTTGCCCTTCACTGACGGAAGACCCCTTGGTGTCCTGGGATCGAGGGCTGCCCAGAACCTGACGGTGGAGACCGAGATGCTGGGATACAGTTTTATCCTGTCATTCGGTTCACCCAGGCCAGCTTGCCGAATTGTTCCATTTAAGTTTGAGGCATTTCCATCATGATGTGCTAGTGAACATCATGTTTAGGGGGCACTGATTGTCCCCAGAATGACTAACAGTCTGTAGAAGTCTGCTTAGGTCCAGGGGTACTGTCCACAGCCCAGGAGCTCTGATGATTCAGACTCAGTGATAGACTGGGTCTTATTTCAGAACATGGACACCTGGGCGTGTTGCCTGGGTGCTCTATTTGGATATGAAAACATGAAATAGAAGAGAATGGTATTAATACAGTAGGATTCCCAAATTTGTGTTCCTTCCCTGTCCTACTTATTGGCACATGAAACAACATTCAGTTTAAATGGCGGGATGGATGGTTTTGACAAGATATCAAACTCTAGAGGATAAGCCGGAGGTGTCAGAGCAGGTCCTCCCTGGCGCTCTTTCCTCTGTCTGTGGCCTTTGTGTCCACCCTGCTCTCAGCCAGCCCTGCCATTCGTCTGTGAGAACACGGGGAACCGCGTGTTTGCATACTCTTGTGTCCTGTGTGTCTCAGCTTATCATTTGATTCTCCCAAACATTATACCCACCTTTAAAATAAACATGTCTTCTAATTCTTTTTTTTTTTTTTAAGGTTTTTTTAAATTGATTTTTAGAAAGAGGAAGGGAAAGAGTAAGAGAGAGAAACATCCATGTGAAAATGGAACATGGATCGGCTGCCTCCTGCATGGTCCCTGCTGGGGATCAAACCCGAAACCTGAGTATGTGCTCGGAATCAAATGGCAGCCTTCCAGTGTACAGGGCAATGCCCCGTCAACTGAGCCACACTGGCCAGGGCTATTCTTTTGTAATACTCCCAGGCCTCATGGGTAGGGTATGTGGAGAGGAAACTATGGCGAAATAGTGGGTATGAGGATACTTTGCAAAATGTTCCTAATAACCCTTTCCCTGGCCTGTTTGCTCAGTGGTTAGAACGTCGGCCCATGGACTGAAGGGCCCCGGGTTCAATTCTGGCCAAGGGCATGTACTTCAGTTGCAGGCTTGATCCCTGGCCCCGGTTGGGGCTTGTGCAATAGATGTGTCTCTGTCACATCGATGTTTCTCCCCCCGCCCTTCTCTCTCTCTCTCTTCCACTCTCTCTGAAAAGGAGTGGAAAAAAGATCCTCAGGTGAGGATTAAAAAAATGAAATAACCCTACTAAGTGCTGTTTAATGATCGAATTACTTCACGTGGCTATTAAGATTTCATAAGTATTGCTGCCCTTTGTTTTCTGGTGTAGGAAAGTCCACCTTGTAGAGTATACATGGAGCGCCTTGAGCCTGCCTGCGGTCAGGCGCTACGCTAACCGGCTTACGTGTATTATTTCACTTTATACTCCCGCTCTCTCTATCTCACACACACACTCCTTTATTTAAATGTAGTTGTTATTATCCCTATTTTATAGATGAGGAAGCTGAGGCTAAAGGAAAACTTTTCCCAAGGTCACACTGGCCAAGAAGTGTCAGAGCCGGAGCCTGGGGCCCAGGCTGTCTGATGTCAGATCTCCCTCTTCAGATGTTACGAGCGAGGGCTGTACCTCTTGCTCTGTATTTGTGTCTGTGCCTTTCTCTCTAGTCCTAAATGCTATTCTTCCTGAAGATCATAGAAGAACTGATCAAATGAAGTTAATATGCCACATTAGTGGTAGCTCGTAAGAAAGTGAGACTTTTAAAGTAAGCCTGGATTGAATGCTCACAAATAAAACAAAAGAATGACTCTATTGTTACAGCTAATAATCCGATTAGGACATTTTTGCCCTGCTTATGACTATTGGTTGTGTCTAATAAAGACACATTTTACAAGTATGTTTTCATTTCACAACTCCTTAGAGCCAACACGTTGGTGTCCTGACATAATCAAAACATGAATCCTTACTTAAATTAGTAAATCATATAAATTTATGGTGGATAGAAAACAGATTTGTGTTTTTGCTTAAATCCTTCCCTGTGAGATATTAATTAGGTAAGCAAGATTTATAAAAAGAATTTGGTATTAGCATCAAGAATGTTGGGTTTGTGTGAGGTATTGCTACTTTCTATGTGTTTGACCATGGGCAATTGCTTAATTAGTCTGAGCCTTGGTTTCTTCCTCTATTATAAAAAAAATGACCGTCACAGTTATTTTCAAGTTCAGCTGAAATAACATGTGAAAACTCCTCAACTATGAAGTACTTGTACATTTTATTTTGTATGTTGACTTGTTCAACTTTTTAATAGTAACAGGTTCTAAACTTATTTAAATCCACTTTCAATATGAGAGCAAGCTTTAAACACTCCTGATATATAATCAAATTAAGATTCTAGTTTCCCTCTTTTACCTGCAATTCACGGATATACTAAAGAGAATGGTGTGTATGGGTGTTGTCCCTCCTCTTCTGCTAATCCCTTGCTTAAGGAAACTAAACGACAGAACATAACAGCTTTGTGCGCTGTGTCAGCAGAGCATTACAAAGCCCTGAAAGAATGTTAGAGCAGTTTCAAAATACTATTTTTAGGCGCAATATTGTCAGGAAATAAGCTCTCACTGAGAGATTTTTGAGCAAAACAGTATTTGAAAATCAGCAGCTGGAGTAGCAAAATGAATTATCTTCCATTAAATTTTAATACTCAAGCCAGTATTGTTAACAACAAAATAAAATATTCTTTCTCCAGGTTGAAATTATCCAATGATGAAATCAAACGGGCAATTCTAACAATGGACGAGCAGGAAGATCTGCCCAAGGACATGTTGGAACAGGTGAGCCGCCAGACGTCTCTCAGAGCACAAGTGACAGCTGACTTTCAGCAGGGAGTGAGATACTGAGAAAAGGTGGTGTTGCTGGTAGACAATTTCTTCATCTCTGAACTGAGGAGGTTGAGCCCCGGTTCCATAGGCTTCCATTAGGAAACAATATGACTTTCTCCTCTCGGTGTTCCTCAAAATGATGGGTGAGAAGCAAAGTGACAAGTTTGTCAAATGCCTGGAATCCACAATGCCAGAGCTTTAGTGGAAAGAAAGTCTGTTTCACAGGAATATTAAGAATCTCACCAGCACTGAGATCACATTGCTAAATCCTTAATATAGTTTGTGTCTTCGCTCGCCGTTCCCACAACCACAAAAGTCCCCAGCACTGTCATCTACGTCTAATACTCACATACGTCATACTGCGGGGTTTCATTTTCTTGGGGCTAAGTCCTGTCTCTGTCGTGTGGCACGCTGCTTGCATTGTACATGGCAGTGCATTCAGTTGCCGGGCTGGCAAGTATGGGATGGGTTTACCCGCAGTCAGCACACATCCTTGTTCGTGGTATTTGGAGATCATTTGTATTATCCTTGTCGGGCCAGCCAAGTGTGGTGACCTAGCCTCTTTGTGCACTATGTCTGTGACTCGCTTTGTGTAGCCACTTTGGCTTTGTCACATGTTGTTCCGCAGCTTTGTTCAGTTTTCCTCCAAATGACAGTGCTGTTAGTTAGCAGGTAATCTAGAGATTATCACCTGTCTCTAGGTCTGGCCTAAACTGTTCTGTGCTTTGTAGATAGTCCCAAGACTGTCCTGTCTGCTTGCCTCCTGGTCCTGGGGACAGAATCATGTTCTGAGTGATTTGGGTCAAGAGGTCCGTGTTTGTTAGAGCCACATCCACTTAAGGTTGACTGTGGACACAGCAATCATGACCCAAGCTGAACTTGAGGGCTCCCCTGTAGGCGTGCTCAGCTCCCCAGAGCCAGAGAATACTTTGCACTGCTAACAGTGACCCTGGGTGGCGAGGCTGCTCCAGATGGGGTGCCTGTCTACATGTACATTTTCAGGGGTTCTCCCTGATGTCCTAAAAGGCCTGCAACTCAAAGCAGGGAGGAGTGATGTGTGTGGCACCACCACACCAAGTGGACCCGCCTCCCTGAAGCCACTGCAGCTGCAATTGTCCCAGTGAAAACCCTCACACTTAGTAATGGGAAGACTTTTCAGGCTGTCCTTTTAAGGTTTGATTTAGTTATCAAAACAGTTAATGACTGTGTTTCCGAGTCTGTTAGGATGCTCTGTATATGAATAGTTTAAAACCTCACATTCATTTTTTAGAGCATTTTGCAGCTCCTCCACACACTTCTCCCTCCCTCGCTGTAGACGGGTCAGAACGGCCGCCGCCGGCCCCGGCCCGCAGGTGGCCCCACACGGCATTTGTCTGCATCAGAAGTTGTTCGCCCAGAGCGAGGAGCTGTGCAGAAAGCTGCCTTAGTCTTGAGGCCTTCAGCCCCTATCGACAAGGTCATATGTTTAAAATTCCACAAGATCTGTTTACTGTGAAATTGCATCCAGCAAAATTCCTCCTTGAGGGAAAGGATTTCAAAATCTTGCCAAAAAGGCTTGCAGTGCAAATAGAATGTACTTCAAATAAATGCAAGTAAGAGAACCAGTCTGCTGGAGCCGAATCTGGCCGGCGAGGGTACCTCTGACCCGGTCTCTCCGGGTCACGCCGGCTCATGCCCTGCTCGTCTCCTCTCTCTCTCCCCCGACTCTGGTTCCTCCTGTTCCTTTGCCTTCATGCAGCGCTTCCCAGGCGTGCGGAGGCCAGCATCTCCTTCCTCCCCTCTGATGGGATCTGGTCTGCGTTTGGACCACACTCCTTTCCTCCTCTCCTGCCTCAGCTGCTGGGCTCAGAACTCAGACGGCCGCGTGCTCTTCCTGGGAGTGTATACCTTTCTCCACCCCAGCTCTTTGCCTCCCGCTTTCTTCTCTTAAAACTCCCCGTGCACAGTCTGTTGTTTGTGCTTGGAGGAGGCCTGTGCCTCCAGCATGCTCTCCTACTGTTCCCTACATGACGAAAGAGAGCTTAGTGACCCCATTACCCTAAACGGGTGGGTGGGCTCAGCACCAAGAGCTGGGCAACACCTGAGGCTAGGACGGGATTTCCTCGCCCGTAGATAAAACCCAAATAAGGAGAAAACAGGCCTTTTCCTCCCTCCTCCTCCCCCATTGCCCTTGCCGGCTGCCTTACCTCCTTGCCCTGAGGAAGAACAGGAAGAGTCTTGCCCTGGTCACTGTCACTGTTTGAACAGGGGAACATAAATGACCAGAAGCTGTCTGGCCTCCAGGCCTATGACCTCCCAGCATCCCCTTCAGCTCCCCGCCCCTCCACACCACAGGAAAGAGGGGTGTCCCTGGCTCGGGGGCCCAGCGAATGAGAGACTCTGCCCCTCTCTTGGATCTCTCACCTCTCCCTCTTGACACAGAACTTGTTTGAGCCTCAGCTTTCCACACACTCACCTCTTAAGCCCCCACATCTCCATCTAGCTGTTGTCCTCTCTTTTGACAGCCCAAGTTCTCGAAAGCCTCTCCCACTCGCCTCCCATTCACTCTTCAGCTCACTGCATCTGTCTTCCTGGCCTCCCTAACGCTGTTCTCACTAAGGACACACAAGTTCCTTGCTGCCAAAGCCATGGCACTTTGCAGGCCTTATCTTCCTTGATTTCTCCGTGTGTGACCCTGATGGCCTCTTGCTCCCTGATGAGTCCACATTCGCCCCTCCATTGCCTCCTTTGAAGGATCCCTGGAATGCTGGCTTCTCAGGAGCCCTGCTTTTTTTCTCTTGATGGCTCTCCAGGTTGCCTCTCTTATTTCAGTGCACGTTAAAACCAATACGAATGCTTTGTCTTCAAAACAGGTTAGGATCTCAGACCCATTTGTCCACCTCCCACTAGAAATCACTACTTGGTCCTCTTGCCAGTATTTCAAGCACTAAACTCACCTCCCCACCCACCCTTCATCAGCCTTCTCTCTCTGGGTTCCCTGTTCTACTCTGTGTACATCGTAGCCTAAGCCCGAAGCCTGGACTGTATCGTGCTGATGCTCATCTGCCATAATTCATCCATCAACAAGCCAGCCCAGTTCTGCTCAACCCCCTACGTAGCTCTAGAATCTCCCCGCTACCCAGTCCCTGCCACCGTCATCTCCCACCTGGACTATTACTGCATCGGCCGTCTAATCACAGCCCCTAATACTTCCCATCCCTTCTAATTCTTTCTGATTCATCAGGCACAATAACCTTTTCAAAATGCAGACTTATTCCTCTACTTAAGATTTTAAGTTTATCCCAGTACCCTCAAAATAAAGACTGAGCTGCTTATAAGGCCTTTGCTACTCCCCAACCTTGACCACTGCTGCCTCCCCCACTCTTCCACCTGCGTAAATTCTGTGTCACCCATGCCAGACCCCGAGCATGACAGGCACTCCGCCTGGGATATACGTCCAACCTCACACCGTTCGCCTCCTGCCCTGTAGTTCCACTTCCCTTCCTCTGCTGGTCGCACCCATACTGACTGTCTCTTCTGAGGTGCTGTAGTTAAGTCCAACAAACATTTGAAAACCTGCTCAGTGGAGCACCCAATGTCAGCATCAAGCTCTGGGGAGGACCATGGGGCCCACAGGGTCAGGATAATTTTTTTCTTAATGTCCACGGGCATTTGATCTAGAAAATAGCACCCAGGCCTGTGCATACACATACACATATTTGTTCCTTTAAAGGAAATCAGACACGCAGAAGTCCTTTTTTTACTTTAACTGTTGTTGCTATTTCTTCCACATTCCATGCTCATTTCTTCCTCCAAAATAAAATGTAGGATTAAAAACTTCAAATCCCACTGTGTTCCTCTCATCCAACTCTACATGGAGCAAAAAAAATGAGATGGAATTAGATAAGCCAGATAAGCAAACTGAATGGAAAGTGCACATAGAATCACTCATTCCAGCATGATGTAATAGGAACAAGCATATCGCTGGGAGTGGGGAGACACTGGCTCTGTTTCTTATGATGACACACACTTGCATTGTAATCCTGGGGAGGTTTCTAATCTCTCTGGATCTCATTTGTATTCTAATAAGGGTTGACTCTCCAAGGCCCCTCTGATGGTCTGTAACCTAGGGCCTGGTAAAGAACTGCCGCCTTCTGACTTGAGAGGCAGCATAGAACAGAACGGTGCCGGGAATGCATCTTACACCAATTTAACTACATTCAAGTAAAAAAGGAAAGATTTAATCATTTCTATTGTATCTTAACAATCACTTTGTGAGCAGAGCTTATAAATTAAACAAAAGTTAAAATTTCATCTTGGGACAAAGTAACCGAAAGGGTGAAAAATTACTGAAGAAATTTAAGTTATAGATTTCACTTTTAATATTTGTGTGTACTTTTTAGCTCTTGAAATTTGTTCCTGAAAAGAGTGACATTGACCTTCTGGAGGAGCATAAACATGAACTGGATCGAATGGCCAAGGCTGACAGGTTCCTTTTTGAGATGAGCCGGTGAGTTTAAAATGTTTAAAAAGTAAAGATGCCCTTTACCTCTCTAAGGAAGTAAAACTTTTGACTCATGTTGAATTGTTTGGTTTAACTTGAAGGCTTTTTGTTATTTTGTTTTGTTTTTGTTACTCCTCACCTGAGGATATTTTTCCCATTGATTTTTAGAGAGAGTGGGAGGGAGGGAGAGAGAGAGAGAAACATTGATGTGAGAGACACATCGATTGGTTGCCTCCCACACATGCCCTGACCCCGGCCTGGAATTGAACCTGCAACCCCTGGGTGCCCGGCCAACACACTGACCACGACCTGCCCTGGGTAGGGCTTGAAGACTTCTTGAATTGCAGAATCTCTTCAGGTTGGAATTGTGTGGGATTTGTTTTGCTTAATTGAGTTCTTGTTCCTGGGTGAGACAAGGTCAAGGTTTCTTCACAGTTAACTCTATTTCTGGGCCTTTTTGACTAATGATCTTCAACCTATTCAAGTCCTAACTTTCTTGTTCCAGTCAGTGTCATTCTCCTCACCTCTTTGATTTGGGGGGACTGTATCTCACTCTCCTACTACTTTTGCATCTCAAGGTTATTGTAAAGCAGAAAACAATAGACATACTCTGTAATGTCAACTGGAGCCCACATAGCTGAACAGCCGGGGTCCAGGCATCGAATCATGACACATGCAGACATCGCTAATCGATCACGCATTCTGGCAGGCTCTCTGCAGCCTTTCCCTGCGGCAGCCCTCCTTCTTAATTGAGTGGCGTGTGAGCTGAGTGTGTGTGCCAGCCCAGGCCTAGCGAATTGGTTCTGCATTAGAGAAGGACCAGTGATGCTGAAACTCTCAGTCAGTCCCCGGGCAGAGCCCTTCCCGAGTGCCAAAGGCCAACACATGTACCCAAGGTGGACATGCCTCTTAGTCCACATTTCTGCCCTATCCAGGCTTATTTTTGCTGTTGTTCTGCCTCAGCTTGCCTACTGCTGGAGGGCAAAGGTTGGTTTTGAAATTTTGACAGGTGTGCCCAGCACCCTGTGTGTAGACCAACCGGATGGCCACCTGCAGTAGCTGCCACTTAGTCATTGTCCAGATCTTTGCATGCATCATCTCACTTAGTCCCTGCCAGGAAGGCTGTGAGGTCCAGAGCTGTTCTCTTCCATTTAACGGAAGAGTTAAGGCACCTGTTCAAGGTCACCTGATTAAAGGAGAATCTCAGCCGCAAAACCCAGGTTTCTCTGATTGTATAGTATAGTTTTGCAGGAGGGGCTGACCTCTGGTCCTTCTGGACTGAAATGTCCACCAGCGAGCAGATTAGGCAGTGATTCCTGAAGGTCTGGGCCAAAATGCCCACCGGCACCCCTCAGCAGCGCAGAGCTGCTAGCCTGGGTGGTGACCAGAGGCCAGTTCTGACCTTGTAATCCTGAGTAGCTGGTGGCTATCTTGGAAGGCAGAGCTTGCCAGCCCCGAGGGAGCAGAAAGGGAGCTGACTGTGGAAGAAAGAGTGAGGTTTGGGGATGTGAGTGAGGAGAGGGTGATATGAGGGGTAAATGCTGGAAACAGTTTTCCTTACAGTTTTGCCAAAGGCAAACTTTATGGAAAGGTAAGGAGCCAGCCAGAGAAGCTATAGGAAACAGCCCTTTGTTTGCAGCAGATGGAGAGTCTTTTCATTTACATTCCTTTTTCTTCCTTTTCTGTGCACTGGAGCTGCTGGGACTCTGAGAAGGGAAGGGGGCTTTAGTCAGTTACAGCCAGCCATTGCCTAGTCTGATTGGAGATGAGGACCCTGGTGCACTTGCCCAAATACCCTTGTAAGTCAGAGGAAAGTGGGCCCTCCAGGCAAAGATGCCTCTTGCCCTGTGCTCCTCTCCAGGAGAGGAAAGAGAGAGAGAGAGCGAGAGCGAGCGAGCGTGTGGTGGGTTAGGGAGAGGGCTCTGAGGTTCCTTCGCCTCCATTTCCATTGAGTGAACAAAGACATGTTGAGTGAATGTTCATTCGCCTGTGCTTGCTCTTACAGAATTAATCATTATCAGCAAAGATTGCAGTCGCTGTACTTCAAAAAGAAGTTTGCAGAGCGCGTGGCAGAAGTTAAACCTAAAGTGGAAGGTAAAGTCAAAGTCAGGCCGCCCAGATTGCAGATGATGTTCATCTTAAGTGCCCACATACAAGTGCATTCCAAATGCATATAGTAAACAGGATTCCTTTGGTGGTTTTTTTGCTTGAAATCTTTTGGAATTCTAATGGATAATTACTTAGGGTCAGTGCTTGGCTCGCTGGCCTGGGTTCTGGAGCTCACAGCACACCTGGGCCTCTGCAGGATTGGGCTGTTGACCACATGGGTGTTGGTGAAGAATATATTTTACTGTTACTAACATTAAATCTTTAATTAGCTTTCTTGCAACAGGGCCTTACTAGATTTTTCTAAGGGGAGATTTGGGGCTAGAAATATGGGTTGATTTTGAAGCAGTTAAATGTGTAAATGTTTGAAATGTGGTCCAGGCAACTAAAGAGCACAGCCCCAGAAGGCAGGCTGGGCCCAGGCCTCCGATTGTGCCTTCATGGTCCATGGCACCTGCAAGCTGTAACATGTGACGCATCTGACCAATTTTTCTATCAATGGAATTGATCAGTAATCCTGGTGATGTGACTCACACCAGGCAAGAAAGTGTTTGCAAAGGAATGTGGCAAAAGTGCACTTTCTATTCTGTGTATTTCTTACTGCTTCTGGTTGATAAGTCAGCCAAGAGGGACTGGAGAAGGACAGGGTTGTTCAGCTGCCTTCAGGCCTCTTGAGCGGCCTTAGCTGGCTCTGCCTGTCCTCTTGCTCTTTGCTTCTAGTTTCGAAAGTGCTCCTGGTCATCTAACAGCCCAGTCTTGCACCTTCAGTATATGCTGTTAGGTGTGTGGAGTTAGGGTGGGTACCACAGAAAAGTGTTGGTTGTCATAGTTGTGTTTTTGTATGTTTTGTCTTGAAGCAATCCGTTCTGGCTCAGAAGAGGTATTTAGGAGCAGTGCCCTGAAGCAGTTACTGGAAGTGGTTTTGGCATTTGGAAATTACATGAATAAAGGCCAAAGAGGCAATGCGTATGGATTCAAGATATCCAGCCTAAACAAGATTGCCGACACGAAATCCAGTATTGACAAGTACGTACCAGATCTTCCAACACTTGGAGGACCCAGGCACTTAGTTCAGGGCTTGAATCTGGACCCTCTGGTCCTGCGCCTCCGTGATCCTGTGGCATCCGATGCTCACGCTTCTCTCTCACTCCTCTCTTCTCACACAACCACGGTTTTCCCCAGGTTCCTGCTAGGCCAGTTATCCTTCACCCACTTTCAGTCTACGGGGATATCATCTAGGCCAAGCTTCTTGTTTTTTGGGGTTTTCATAGATAAACTTTTTATTTTAGACAAATAAAGACAAATTCACTAATTATAAGTGTACATCTTGGTGAATTTTCACAAATTGAGCACATCTGTGTAACCAGTGCCAAGGTCAAGAAATAGAGTTCTACCAGTGCTCTCATTCAGCTCGTGACTCTCCCAGTCACCACCCTCCGCAGAGAAGCTGTTCCAGGGAAAAGGAACAAACCCTGGCAGCTGATGGTAGAATCTGAAGCGTGTGGGGTTTTTACACATTGAGGCTGGCAGCTGTGAAAAAACTGTGGTGTATAAAAAATGTCTCTTGGCTGTTGGTACTCAGCTGCTCATCCCCAGACTCCTTAAAATGCTTCCTAGAAAGTGCATTTTAGGTGAACAGATTCTTGTCAGAGACACTGAGATGTGCAAATGCTCTGGTGTCATTAGCAGTTAGGGCATTAAGCACATTAAGCCCAGTCTCCCTGAGAGCCGCGTTTCTCTAATGTTCTCACTGACCTCAAAGGAACATGTGCAATTGTTTCGAAGATAAACTTCTCTGTACCGCATTCTTCTGTAAAAAAAAAAAAGGCTCTTCACCCCAATGATTCCTAACTAGTGAGGCTTTTTACTCCGTATTTTCTGTAGGGTTACTGAGGGGTAGGGTTATGGCCACCCTGACCCCTCCCATAAGAAACGTGTCAAATTGCAGAGCTAACCCTTGCTTTTGCTTTGTGCAGAGGCAGATGAACAAAGGGCAGCTGTTACATTGTACTGTGAGCACCTGATCCTTTCTAGGGCACTTCCACATTTGATTGTTACAACAGCCTGTGACTACGCAGGCCGAGTGCTTATCAGTTGTTGTCAGATAAAGAAACTGAGGCAGGCTCATTCAGGAGGGTATTTGGCTGTACAGGTATTCGACACCTGTTATTGCTCTGTCCGCAGCTCTACTCTGCAAAAAATAGATCTTACTTGGAGGTTACAGTAAATACCTACACCGTCTTCCTTGCATGTCAGGAGCAGCCACCTCTTTGAGGAAGGATGTTCCCTGCAGCTGGGCTTGGAGGTTGGAGAGGAGGGGAACCCCCAGCACCAGTCAGTCCTGTTCTCCCACTCGCTCTCCCTCCTGTACACACACACAAGCCTTTGATCCCCTTTGCCCTCCCCAACTTACCGATAACCTGATACTACTCAATGATCTGCTTATTGAAGTTACTACACACTTTATCTAACCCATAAGCCTTTTCAAAACAAATAAATTACACACATTTCTGATCTCTTTCTTTTTCTTCTTCTTTCTGCTTGTGAATATTGGCCCCCCGAGCTGCACAGTGTCTTACAACCCTGCAGTGCCTAGCAGAGGGCCCTGCCCGTAAGCACTCATTAAATGTTGACTTAATCTAATCAAACTGCATAAGGGGGGAGAGTCAGCATGAAGGGAGGGGGCAGTCACTGTGTTAAAGGCTTGTTTCTGGTCATGACAAGAGGATGATCGAATGTGTGCCCGAGTTGTTTTTTAATTCTTCAAGAATTTATATGCAGTCAAATGAGGTGTTATTTAGATAGCAAACATATGCAGAAGCTCGGATCTGGTTTTGAGTGTTTCTATACTAAGAAAGGTGTCTGTGGACAATTGAATTGAATTTCTCTAAACAACAGAGCATTTCTCTGAAATAATGAAGAAAAACGGCACTTCTCCTTCAGTGGTGTTTGGGATTTGCTCCCTCCAGCTCCTCACGTGGCAGGCACACAGGCAGACATGGAGATTCTGGGAACTGCAAAGTTGACGTGTGCTGATCCAGCGGAACATCTGCAAAATGAGCGGCTAAAATTTTCAGCCACTGTTTCACTTTGCTGAACAATTATTATTAGCTGTTGAAAGCAAGAAAACCTGTGAGCCGGTTGACTCAGAGGACTAGGGTTTCCTCGACTGAACTGCAAGGGTAACCAGAGTGGTTTTTATTATTATGGAAAAGAAAATTGTGTGACAGCTCTGTTACTTTAGCTGGAGGTGGGAGGGCTGTTGTGACAGCATTGAGAATTAGCAAACCACTTAAAAATTATGGAAATGTTTTAAAACACATGCATCACATCCTCCTGATTATAACTTTCAATAGATCAGTCGTTCTTGATCCTGGCTGTTAGAACCATGGGAGAGTTTTTAAAAATACCCACACCTGGCCCCACCTCATTCCAATGAAATGAATTTTAGTTGGGTCCAGGTATCTGGGGTCCAGGTGATTATAATGTGCCGTGGAGTCGGCGACAACGGGACCAGACTACCACCACTTGGCCTAATAGATAGTGTTAGGAGAAGCCTGCCTTTCAACCCAGGTCAGTCAGGGTTCAGGCCTGTCACCACTGAAGAGGGAGGTGGGTGATGCAGTTAGGAGCTGAAGTGTTGCTAAAATTAGCAAGTGGATTCTTGGCCGCCAGGATATCGAATCCATGATGGCACAATCCTGGCCCACCTCCAGGCCCAGCCCTGAAGTAGGGAGCTTTCTAAATCTCTGACCACCCTTTGCTGCAACAGCAAAACAGATGAGTCAGGGGAAAAGAATTACCATAGAGTTGAAAGAAACCTTAAATGAGAATCATCAACAGTTGTCATCAGTGAGTCTCTGCTTTGAACATTTAGACTTGAAATAGTAGTCCTTGTTAGTGGCTTAAACATCCCTCGGTCCCCACCCCACCCTGCCGCTTATGAGCTCTCCGGGCGCACCTCTTTTTTGGGTGGATGCTCTGTGAAGGTGTGTCTCTATTGGTAATGGTTCAGGTTCATTTCTACCACCCATTGAATTACCCAGATTTAGAAGGATGTACATTATGGGCCGAAGAAATAAATCTTATCCCCTGCCCTTCCCTTGTAGATGTACGCTTCCGTTTGACATATATTTATGTAAATTTCATGTGGCCTCTCTGTGTATCCCCTTCTTTTGAGAATCCTTGCCTTATAGGAACCTCCAGAGTTTGAAATTAATATAGGAATATAGCATTCTTATAGGTTCAACCACTTGAATGTACAAATCATATGCAGATATTAACCATGGTTAATACTCTTTCCTTCTTTAATTGTAGGAACATTACACTTTTGCACTATCTCATAACTATTGTGGAAAATAAATACCCCAAGGTTGTCAACCTAAATGAAGAACTGCGGGACATTCCTCAAGCAGCAAAAGTAAAGTAAGTACTTACAGTGAAATTTTTAGTTTTTGTATCATTTCGCCTGTGCTTTAGCCATTGAGAGCACAGTTAGCTTTGCCTGAAAAGGGTCCTTCTGTTTGCTTTCCCCTGAATACTTGTATATGAAGTGAAGCTTGAATCTTATCCCAATCACTCAGATGTGTTCCATGTTTGAATATATGTATGTGTTCTAGCTCCTTTGGAACACTCCTACATGCAGTGTTTAACTTTCACAGAGCTCATCATGAGTTTATTCAGAGTATGTCTTATGAGTTAAGGAATGTGGTTTCACTAGTACTTTTCAAAGGTAGTTCTATTAAAATATAGTCAGTCAAATGAGGATAGATACGTAAGCAAACAGAAGACCTAAATGTCAGGGTGCAGCTAGTAGTGTTCACATGTGCACACACACACTCCCAGAAACCAAGGCAACCTTTGAATGGAAAACAGTCTTTATGCAAATGAGGGCACTAAAAATAAAAAGTGGAAAGTTGCCAAACTTTTACCCCAAACTTCACACCACTTTTCAGAGAGACTGGGGAACCGTCAATTTCCCTTGCTGTTCTCTCTCCTCCTCCTTTTGGCCTCTTTTTAAAAAAAACAAACATTTTAGCTGCATCTCTTTGCAGTGAATTTGAAAAGCATGATAAACAGGCTGACTCCTCTCTGTTTGCGGAGTTTGGTAGAAACCTATCGTGTGGGACATGAAGTTCAGATGAAGTGTTGGTGAATTTGTTCACATGTGAATTATCTGGGAGAAGTTGTATTCTCTCATTTAAAAGTTGTCAAATTGAAAGCATTAATGGAAGAAGCCCAGGAAGCAGTCTCTGTTTAAAAAAAAAAGAAAAAGGAAAAACAATAAAAACTAGTTAGTACAAACTTAAGAAAAATCATTGTTGTTGAAATTTAAGCCGTCGCCTTATAGTTTTCACGTCGCCAGCGCTTTAGTGACAAGCAGTGCAATAGTTATGGAGAGCACAGCGTGTGTGGCTGTGGATAAGTTCGCTTCTTTCACTTCCCTTCTTTCAAAGGGAGCCGCACATGGCAAGACATTCATTTCTGCACAGAGTAATTTGCTTAATGGAGATCTTTGAGATTAAAACATGGAATATTTTTGTACAGATGGAAAGATATTTTTATTCTGCTATTTTTAACCTATAAAATAGACCTGCTGGCTGTGGAAAATAAAAAAAGATAATTCTACAAGTTTAAAATCGTGTTGCTTTCTGTGAGATCTGAACACTGAAGGGAATTTTAAACATTTAAAGTAAACCGGTATGGACTTGCAAGCATGAAAGATTAAACCCATCATATGTTTTGTACGTGTAAGTCACATGTTGGTTACTAAAATGTTGCTGTTTGCAACAGCATGACGGAGCTGGACAAAGAAATCGGTACCTTGAGAAGTGGCCTGAAAGCAGTGGAGATGGTGAGTATGTGTTTCTTTAATCCCCAGTCTCATCGCTACCTAGTGCTGGCAACATCCAGCAGATGAGGTGCTGTTGCTGTGGCATGTGGTGTGCCCTGATAAACATTTATTGATTTAAAAAAACAAAACAGCAACAATGAAGCAAAGGCAGGTTGTATTCAGCCAGGCAACTCAACTGCAGGCCACAGGGTGTCCTGGGGGTGTCACTGGAGCAGGAGCTAGGGAGCTGGACCTAGAATTGCACCAGTTGCCTGCCCTTGAGGCCAGGACTCATCAGAGTGGGCTGGACTAGGCATCTTCAGGGATCCTCTCAGTGTTCCCCTTCTGTTAATAAATGATGCTTGCTCCTTAGAGTAATGGGTCTTCCCTGTTGTCTTTGAGTTGGTCCTTTGGGGAGTACTTATTGAGCAGACACTTAATTGTACATCCATTCTCAAGGCGAAGGGCCGGGATGATTCAAATCCTTGCCATCCAGGTGTTGCAACAGCCAAGAGCAGTCAGTCCAGAGAATATTTGCTCAGCTTGGCCACACCCAGATAAGCACTGCGAATCCGCAAAGGTGCTCGGGAAGACGGGTGGACTTAGGTTAGTCTGAGGCTTGTGCCATGACTGGCATGTGTTAGAGGGAGCTTCTCTTCTGGAGGAGATGAACTTTGAGCTGTGGCTGACAAGGAGGGTGGGATAAACCTCGGCTCAGCGGAGGGAGGTTGTCCAGGTTTACAGAGAACCTGGCCCAGGCCTCAGCAGGAAGAAAGCAGGTCAGACCGCTGGAGGCGGAAGAGGCGGTGGAATGGCCCATGGCTGCGATGACACATGCCACCCAGCTACTGTACAAATGGGCCATCAGTGAGGAGGCAGGTCAGGGGAGAAACCTCGCTCTGGAGAGTGGACACAGCCAGCCGGGCACTTGGTGAAGGAGACTGATTCACAGGCAGCTTGGAAGGGTGCCCCTCTCTTAAATATCTTTCAAAACTTTGCCATAGGAAGTAGTTGACTCCACTAAAGACATAGCTCTAATAAAAACTGAAGTTATGCCCGGCTGGTTGTGGCTCAGAGGTTGAGCATTAACCTGGGATCCAGGAGATCGAGGTTCGATTCCCGGTCAGGGCACATGCCCGGGTTGCGGGCTCCATACCCAGCAGGGGGCGTGCAGGAGGCAGCCGATCAATGACTCTCTCATCTTTGCTGTCTCTATCTCTCCCTCTCCCTTCCTCTCTCTGAAGTCAATAAAGATTTTTTTTTTTTAAAAAAGAGGTGAATTTAAAAAAAATTAAAATTAAAGTTATAATGTCTAATCTTTTCTGTTTGTTTTTAATAAACTAAGGATCATGTTAGGTTTTCTTTTTTCCCTGGGGAGGAGGGGGGAATTGTTTAAAAAGAAAAGCAGATGAACTAATTGAGTGAACTCTCCTCCCAGCCCCAATGGGCAAGAGACAGTGAGCACGTAGGACGCCCTCGGCTTTCAGAGGCCAAATTGGAGAAGGGCAGCGTGGGACGAGGCTTGTTTTATTTCCTCCCAGTGGAAGACCTTCTTGAGGCTGGCGTGGCAGTTAGGACAGCCCTACAGCCTGATCGTGGATGCTCTGACCGTCGCATCTGAGCTGTGGGCTACTTCACAGCAAGGCTTGGTAGGGGTGGGCAAGGAAGTTTTGTGTTTGGGATTTATTAAGGGTAGTTTTGCTTAAATCTCTCCAGCCCCTGGGTCATGTACACTGTCATACACTCTTCATAGGAAAGGGGCTCCAGAAGCCTCCTCCCCCTCCCCCGGGCAGCTTAAATGTCAAGATGCAGCATGGGAAGGAAGTATCAGGAGGCAAGCCTTGGCCTGTCTAAATATTCATGTATCCAAATTGTGATTTGCACAAATTGATTATATTGTTTGACGATACCAAAAATGGAATTCTTTTGAAACTATACATTAATAAAGCACTTTCAAATTGCTCTCACATCTCTACCTCACAGTGCTCAGTTTCCAGGCCAAAGTACTAGGACACAGGCAGTTTTTTCCATCAGAGAAGCTCTATAATTTATGTGTTTCCACTTGTTATTTCATTTGATTCTCATGGTGATGTAGATACTGCCCTCCTTTTACAAGTGAAAGAACTGAGGTCCAGGCCACTTGACACAGATAGAACCCTGTCAGTGGTGGGGCTGAGTCAGGAACCCATGGTGTGTGACCTCTACACGCCTGCTGTTGGTACCTCTACCAAAGCAAGTGAAGAAAACAGATCCAGATTGCGTCGTGGGTGCACAGCATGGTTGTCACTGAGACTCTGGAGTCAGGCAGACCTGAGTTCAAATTCTGACCCTGTCACACATCAGTTACTTGACTTTGCACGAGGATTTTAAACTCTCTAAACTTCAAACGATATGCCTCTACAATGGGGATAAACATGCCTCACTCATAGAGGAATTGTGGGATTAAGTAAGAAAGTGCATCTGGCAATGGTTGAAATTAATTATTAAAATTAATTTTGAATTATCTGTGTTTATCACCATGGAACAGAGAATATGAATAATTAACAAGGTACTGGTCCTCCTTACTTGCCTGTTCACAAAAACCTAATCACTGGTATGGGCAAGAAGAAAAATGGTAGCTGACTATGTTGCCAGACATTGCTTTTGAAATCCTACTCACCCAGATGATATGGTTTAGGAAGTAAGTAGGCTTGGCAGAAAGGGAAAGAAGAAAAAAATCAGGGAACCAGAATTCTGTTTAACTTCTATTAATTTTATCCGGATACTAATCTGCTGACGTTTAAGCCAGTATAAGAAGTCACACTGATGAAGTACTCAAACAATTAGATAAGTTGCTGTTTGCAAATATGTGTGTGCACATGGGCATGGTTCTAGCACGGTGGGCAGAAGGGCAGATGGAGCTAAGGCATCACAGGAGGTTCCAGAGCAGGTTTCTGACTTATTAAATTTAAGGCACATGGGAAATGAGACAAGGTGTATCTGCATTCAAGGTCTGACATTATCCATTTCCTGTCTTTAAGGAGCTGGAATATCAGAAGTCTCAGCCCCCGCAACCTGGAGACAAGTTTGTGTCAGTTGTCAGCCAGTTCATCACAGTGGCCAGCTTCAGCTTCTCTGATGTCGAAGATCTCCTAGCAGAAGCTAAGGACCTGGTAAGTGTGCCCCTGCACACTGAGTGTTGTTGACAGGGCTGGTACTTTCAGATATTAGGCTATAAGTATATACATATATATAATTTCCCCCCCCCAAGCTATGATCAGTTAAAACACACACTTTTTGTCTGACTCGCCTATGTTGCCTTTAGGTTAGCAAGGACATGCAGTATCTAAATGGTGTAAAACCATTAAATAGACTAAGACAGTTTTCTCTTGGTTAATAGTACATCGAAGTACTTATCTCTGAAACCCAGAAAAGAGATCATGAAAACCAACATTAGGATGAAATGTGAGATCAAGTGTTGCCAAGGCGTGTGCCTCAGTACCTCTAAATAATATGCTCTCCTGAGATACTCAGGACAAGATACTCCCTCTTGAAATCTCTAGCAGAACTTATTCAAAGTTCAACAGGGCAGAGATGGCCCACATATAATATCCATAATGAAAATTTAGAGTAGTTATTCTACTAAAAGTTTGTAAAAATATATTACTTTCAGGAATTGATTATATTTTCAAGAGGCAATCTATAAAATACAACTACTGTACAATAAGAGAGAAATCCACAACAAATGATAAATAATATAGATATTCAGAATAAATTTAAAAAGAACTTATTAAATGAGATGTCTCTTAATCTTCAGTCTTATGGCAAGAGGAATACTTTTAAATAAGCCATTTCTTTTTATAATTTTTGCTATTTCAAAATTTTGTTTTTCTCTAAAGGAAAAGTTTTTATTGGCTAATTACCAAGACCTTTAAATCTTCCTGTCCCTTCTCTCCCTCTTTCTCTCTCTCTCTCATTATTTCCTCTTCTAAATACACATTCACATACATATATTGGTATATATTCTCTCATTTCCTTTCTTGTTGTTTATAAATGATACAAAGCCCCTACCATGACCTATTGATTACTTCCATACTGCCCATTTCTCAGTTTCCACAAATTTTGCTGTAACTTGAATCTTTCCTTTGAAACTTGAGTAATGAATGTCATTTTTCTGTGCTCACATGTTCAGCTTTAGAATTGGATGTTTTTGTAAATGTACACACACACTGGTTAAAATTCAGAAGTAGATACATTAGTCTCAACATTAAGCCCCATTTCCAACATTACTAAATAAATGGACAACGATACCTGTTCAAATAACTGCTGTTAGAGGTCCAGCCTCTGGTATCCCATGATTGCAAGAGGTCAGCTACGTCAACAACCCCCACTGGGATAGCCCCCCATGTCTTGCCTCAGCACTTTGGAGTACCCACTCTGTAAAGGAAGCGGGGCCCCCCATCCCGACCCCCCCCCCAAGCCGGGCAATACAGTACCTGCTTCATCAATGGCTCAAACATTTTTATAAGAAGCAACTGGATAGTTAATATTTAATTTAAACACACACATGCAAAGTCCACTTTTTTCCCTTTATTTTAGCGTGGGAACTTTAGTCTGGAACTAGTTTTCTTCAGATTTCTAAGACGAAAATATACATGACTTCATCATTACTAGAATTCCTAGATAAAAAGATCATTTGGGATGGCTTGAAGTGCATGAACTTGACTGTTTTAGAAACACAATTGCAGGCTGTCTGTTGCCGCTTTGTTCATACCAGAACTTTGAGAAATGAGCTTATAAAACCGTGGAACAAGCTGGAGTGCTATATGTGGTGCATGATGAATGTTGTGTGTTTTCCTAAAGAGCTCTGGTTTCTAATAGAATATTTCCAAATATGTAAAACATTGGGAGCCATTCCTCAGTGAAGGAAAAAGTAGTGAGAGAATATTTTTATTATCAATTTAAAGATATGAAATAATATTTATAAAATAGCATGTATATATATACACACACGTATAGCATAATCAAAAATTGGTTATTTAAGAATAAATATTGAGGGTAAATTAAAGGAAGGTGGTCAGAGGTACAAACTTCAGTCAGATAAGGAAGTCCTGGGGTGTGATGTACAGCATGGTGACTGTAGTTAACACTGCTGCAGAGTGTATTTGAAAGATGTTAAGAGAGTAGACCTAAGCATTCTCATTGGAAGGGAAAAAGTATATTTTTCCCTTTTTTTCTTTTTTTTCTATCTATATGACATGATGAATGTTAACAAAACTTAGTATGGTCATCATTTCATAATATACATGTCAAGTAATCATGCTGGACACCTTAAACTTATACAGTGCTGTATGCAATTATATCTCAATAAAACAGGGGGGATTAAAAATAAAAAGAGACTAAATACTGAAAACATCTCCTTTAAGTAGATAGGATCACTGAAATATCAGAAAAACTTCATGATCTAAATCTGAAAAAATTAAAGATCTGGAAATTTTTAAGTAGTGAATTAGGCATAGGGAATGAGCTTTTATTTGACTTTGAAACTAGAAACACCATCCTTAGTAGCTTAGGAGTAACTGCCTTAGCCTTTTACAGAAGGAAGAAAAGTCTAACAGTTTGACCAGCACTGAACATTACTTGGATACTCACAGTGATGCTAAGACTTCTGGAAGCATGTGATCTCGAGTTATAAAGATAACTACCAGAAGAACTAAAATTAGAAACAGTTAAAACTAAAACGACTGAAAATTCTATTTTGTTATCATATACATATATTTTTAATACAATTTTTTAAAGTCTCCCTTAATAATCAGTTATTGTTTTATAATTGAGGCCCAGGAAAAATGATAATACCAGCATTATTTATGATTAGAAAGAGTATCTAAGAGGCACTGGATCCCATTTGCTTTTGATATTGACCATATGGCACCAATAAGTGATATTAAACTACTTCAAAGAAAAGTTAAAAGTACAAGTTTCCCTACCCCTGCTGAGTTTGCTATTAGTTTCATGTCTTGAGTGCTCTATCCTGTGATATTTTGCTTTCTTGTTTTTACTACTGTTTAGTTAATAAAAAGTCATAGGAGGTAATCATAGATGTTAAGCCGAAATGAGACGGACAAGAATAAATGGTTTCAGAAGTCGAGGGGTATTAATTTTTTTACTTTAGAAATGACTGATGGGCATGTCTGGCAGCCAGAGAGAAACGCGGGCTCCCTCAGGCCCGGCAGCCTCCATCGGGCTCGGTGTGAGCCCGAGTCCCGGGGGCTCTGTATTTGGGCGCGGGGCCTGTGCACCGCCGGACTCACGCAAACCTCCTCTTTCCCAGTTTACGAAAGCAGTGAAACACTTCGGGGAAGAGGCCGGCAAGATACAGCCGGACGAGTTCTTTGGCATTTTTGATCAGTTTCTTCAAGCTGTGTCCGAGGCCAAGCACGAGAATGAAAACATGCGGAAGAGGAAGGAGGAGGAGGAGCGCCGCGCCCGCCTGGAGGCGCAGGTGAGGAGCCGGTCGGTGCGGCCCCAGGGCCTTTGAGCAGCGCCCCGCGCCGCAGGGACGCACCAGCGCACCTTGCCTCCCAGGCCGCTGGGCGCGGAACTGCCATGAAGTTTCCCGTGGGCAGTTGGCTGCCTGTATGCAAATCCCCCAAATCATAGCCACATCCTTTGATCTGGAATTCCATCTCTTAGAAATTATTCTAAAGAAATCGTCATAAATTTGCACGAGAACAGCAGCCTTTATAATTGCCCCAACCTGGAAACAACCTAAATGTCTCCCAGCCACGCATCGGTTCCAAGTGAGTAATAGCTACATGATGGAATATTTGTGCAGCCCTTAAAAGTCATGTCTTCAAAGACTGTTTAATAATGCAAGAAAGCTTAAAAAATTATTTCTACATGAAATCTTTTTTTATGTCAAATAAGTGTAAATATAGAAAATAATAGTGGTGTAATATTCCCCTCAAAAGATCACAATGGTTATGTCTTGATAATGGAATTAAGGGTGAATTTTTCCCTTTTTATTTATCTGAATTATCTAAATTTTCTATAATGTATACTTATTTGGCTTTTAATAATAGTGACACTTGCATAGCGGGTTCCAGGCATTCTCAGGAGATACAGGCTAAGCCTTTGGTGTAAGGAGAGTGGCCCGATGAGCATTTGCTTTTAGTCTCTGTACCATCAAAGAAACAATAGTTGGGGTCTATTGAATAGTGATAACTTTCTCATTCCATATAGAAATATGAATGCTTCAGTTGCTCTTTAACTGGAGTCTCATGAGGTTTACCTAGATTCCAGATGGCGAGGTTCTAATCACAGAGCGGGGGTCACTTTCTTTATTGCGCGTTGCTTTCACAATGAGACCTCATGTCCCAGGGACCCCTGTCTTGTGACACTGAGGGAGGTTAGCAGCTATGATGAGGATGGCTTGGTGTGGCCGAAGCATCGCCGTATTTCATAGAATTCATCTGAAAACAAATGCAGCAGTGTGACACTTCTAAGAGGGTGCTTTGTGTTTGCAGCTGAAAGAGCAGCGAGAAAGGGAGCGGAAAATGAGGAAAGCGAAAGAGAACAGCGAGGAAGGCGGGGAGTTCGACGACCTGGTGTCAGCCCTGCGCTCGGGAGAAGTGTTTGACAAGGACCTCTCCAAACTGAAGCGGAGCCGCAAGCGCATCACCAACCAGGTGACGGACAGCAGCCGGGAGAGGCCCGTCACAAAGCTGAATTTCTAATTCTCCTTGAATACTTTTTTAGAAAGCTCGTTAGCAGCCCTCTGAAGGGACTAGAACTTTTCATTACACTGCCTTGCAACCCGAACAGTGGCAATTTCTTCTTTCATCTGTGAGTGAAGGTGTGAATGTGTGCGTATGTAAATGTATGTGTATATGTATATTACCACATGTATATAGGAGTCTGCGTGTTGTCCGGAGACCTCTCTGTATGGTTTCGAAACCTTGTTACTGTTCGTGCTCCGAAGCCCTCTGTGTGCATTCATATTGAGTGTGGCTCGCCTTCCCCAACACCACGGCTGTTCAGAAGCACAATACTATCTCCTGAAAGAGATGCCAGAGACATTCCCTAGAGTAAAGAGAGAAAAAAGCTTGAGAAATATTTTATGGTTTCCAAGCTTGGTATACTTTGAAATTATTTTCATTGGTGAAACTGGTGTTGAAAAAATATAGATTTGAAATGGTTTTTGATAGCTGACCGTGTGATGCTGGCGCATCGCATCAGGGCCTGACAGGACCAGCTCAGAATTTCTGGCGTTGGTGTGGGGATGCAGCCTGTAATGTTCATGGAGAGCATCTTGCACACAATCTGAATTATGTAGAATGTCAATCAGAATTTTTTAATATATTTAAAACTTGGACATCCATTTTTTTCTCTTTTCTTAATTTCATCAAGTTCACCCGCCAAGGGTCTTGATGATTTCTTTACATTGCTTTTGGAAGGAACACTGTTTGTCTAAATGCAGTCCGTGCTCTTGTTACAGAGCGAGACTGCCAGAATGCGCTTGTTGTTCTAACAGTAGAGATGTGAATTTTAAAAATAAAATTCCCCACCCAAGACGTAAAAGGAGGAATTCTCTGAAGGGATAAAAATTATCTTAAATTTTTATGGGGTGCCTTCCCTTTTTTTTTGTATTATCTATTTTCTGTTTATTTAGGACAAGCTGCATCTTCTGTAAATATAGGTCTGGACTAAAGGATACTTAGTAAATGCACAAAATGTCAACAACACCAACAGAGATGCCAAGATCTATTTATCTCTAAGTACGTCTGGAGTGGTTTCCTGTTATATGTTGTCATTTTAAATTGTGTGTCAGTGAAGCTACCTGTAAAACTTCAGTCCAAAAGATAAAGCTCTCAGGGAGAAATGAATAAAAACAATGAACATTAGAAAGTAAAATATAGATGCTTACCATTAACCTACCAACTCTTAATATCTTTAAATTATGTGATATAGAAAGAGGACTGTTACTTTTTTTTTTTTTTTTTTTTGGCTTTGCTTTATTTATTTGTAGTGGGGGTGGGGGGCTAAGGTTCTCTCTTTTCTTTCCATCGATCCTGTTGTGGTTGGGTTTCCTGTGGAGAGAGTAGTTTGTCCTGTTGCACTAGAACATTATTTACTCACTAAATTGAGTTTTTTCAGTCAATTAACAAATATTTATTAAACACCTACTGTGTGCCAGGCATAGTAGGGCTACAGTGGTAAGCAAGACAGAGCCCCTCTCCCCAAGGAGCTCATGTTCTAATGGGGATATTAGGGGTGAATAGAATACCAGTGCGTGCACTGTACAGGAATCGTGCTATTTAAAAATAATTTGTATAAACTATAACGCTGAGCGCGGACGGCAAGGTCTCTGCGCTGTGTGAAAGCTGTGAACTAGTGCTCTAAGAGTTGTCAGGAGCTGTGGTTTTACATTTTCCCCCTCATTGCAAACTTAGTGACTTTCTACAGATAAATGGAAGTAACCGACTCTAGCAAATAAAACTCATAAATACACAGCAGAGGCTGCGCTCCCCTAACCCGTAGTTACCAAGGTCTGCAAATACACCACGCTGCAGGTGCAGACGGAGACTTTGCTCAGAACAGGCTTGGAGATGAGGAGTGGGATATGCTGATGGGTTTGTCTGTTCCTTAACTAAAGTGCCTCTATGTATATTCTTTTCTATTTATAGCAGGAGAAATTTGGTCTGGCTCAATTTGGGGACTGTATTTTGAAAATGGCTTTGTTCTACAGTTTAAGGAACAGACAAGTGAATGGAGAGTCTCATAAAGGAGCAAGCTGTGTGTCATGTCCCTCTTGCCCTTTCCAGTCACCCTCATTTTCACGTGGCCACCCTGGTAGGCCTCCTTCACCATTTCCATTTTTGTTTTTTCCCCCCCAAAAGCTGTGTGCAGGTAATTCCATGTGCCATTGTTGAAAAAAATTCTACTTTTTTAGATTGGTGCTGGTGTAAGTAGCCACTTTTCTCTCTTGGGTGTGTATTTTAAAGTTTTGGTTTTTTTTAAATTAATGCCAAAAAGAAAAAGCATTCTAATTTGTAAACTGAATTGTATGTCTTGTATCTTATTAGCTTAGTAGTTGGAACCACTTAGTCTTTAGGTGCAAGACTATTGCTGTAGTACCAAGAAAAAAATGTTGTATGTGTTATGAGATTGTACATTTTTTTAAATAGCAATATGCAATAAAGAGATGAATTCATTGGGTGTATGTATATACTTTCTATGAGTTATTAGCACAGCATTATCGAATTTCTTTTCACTTTCCACCATTAAATTTAAATATTGCAAGTTATTTACCAAATCAGAAACATATACATATGCTTTAACTTGTATATGCTAGACCTAGAAGGGTCAGTTTTCAGCGACGGCAGCATTCAGTATGTCCACAGACCACGTGTGCTGCCTCTTTCTGTAACTTTCCGTGGCCTCTGTAAAACTATGAGGTATACAGTTTCATGGTGGGCTACTGAGGAAATTATTCATCTGGGCATATTGAAAAGGCTCTAGTCTCTAGAATCGAAACATTTCCTTTTGAAGCATTTCCTTTTAAAAGTTAGTGCCTGGTCTAGGGCATTGTGGGAAGTGTTACCTGTACCGAGCAAGGAAGGTGTATTTTTCCTTCTGGAAATTGGGGCTTTCTCTTGGCCCCACATCACTTTGGCTGCCTGGCTGTCCTCAGCCCATTCAGATCCAGCTGAAAACAACTTGTCCCGGCGGTTGGTAGAAGCCCCCGGCACGTTTGATCTTCACAGCGGATTGATGACGTCCCTGTGATGAGCCATCTCGTTACCATCTGGTCGCTGGGTCGTGCGTAGGGCCCGAAGTTCCTCCGTCTTCTTGCTCTTCCTCATTCAGGTGGAGGAGGGCCTCCACTGTCGGGCCTCCACCGTCGGGCCTCCAGTCGGGCGGGTCCTATCCTCCAGCCCGCAGGCTGAATGTCCTGCCGTCGCCTCTTCGTACGTTTGAGCGCGAAGCTACGTGCAGCACCACTGAGACCCTCAGGTGTCCTTAGGGTGTTGATAGAAATAGGGGAAAACATGAAACTTTCCAGTCACTACACTTACTTTTGTGTCTTTGGTCCCCCCCCCCCCCCCCAAATCATCACTGGGGAAAATGTGCTTCTGTCAAGAGGTGAAGCTATTTGATGCCTTCAGAACTTTGCCCCTTTTCTGTAACCTAACATGGGTTTAGCTGAGGCAAAAGGGTAATCTTTATTAAACTAGTTTGGACACAATGATTCAAAAGACTGAGTTCTGAAAGAGTTGGTTTTGTAAGATTTTGGTTTCCACCAAGTGGAAAACCTAAAGTAAGGACTCCAAAGGTTTAACAGTTACTTAATACCATAAACACTAGCTTTGAGAGCCATTGGAATGTGTGTAGAGAAATTCATTTTATTTTTAAATATGTTTGTATTGATTTCAGAGAGAGGAAGGGAGAGGGAGAGAGAAATAGAAACATCAATGATGAGAGTCATTGATCGGCTGCCTCCTGCATGTCCCCCGTCGGTGATCGAGCCCACAACCTAGGCATGTGCCGTGACCTCCAGGTCCATGGGTTGATGCTCAACCATTGAGCCAAACCAGCTGGCCTGTGTAGAGAACTTTAGTCAAGGTTCTAGGCTTCTTGCTTTGGGGTCATTTCTAGACCATCACTATGTTGAGTTAGGTGCCATTTTCTCGGAGTCTCTTTATGCCTGTTTTTCCTACTAATGTGAACTCTACAGTAGTCTAAAAACCTGTTGAGTTCAAAATTAAGAGATGGCTTAAAATCTTAAATTCTTTATCTTAGAGGAAATTTGAAACCCTAGAGGAAGGATTTTCTTGTTTATAAGGATTTTTGTGTTTTCTGTTGCAGAGACCAATCAAAATTATTTTTCATTGGTCTTGTGGGGAAAATATCAGAACTAACCTTTGATCTCTTCCCTGACACACGTGTGTCTCTACTGCACTCAACTGTGTGTTTCCAATAGTATCAAACAAACAACATGAACACAGGACTGCACAGGAGAGGTTCTTCACAAAGAAGATCTTTATTTTATCAAACCTTGATAGGCTCTTATTTCTCATGGGGGAGGGAAAGGGGAACTTCTACCAGCTTCTTAAACCAGAAAAGCCCCTGTGCCCATTGCCCAGACACTTACCTAGGAAATCAGGGTAGATTGCCCTACTCCCTTGCACACGCCCCGACACTTACCTAGGAAATCAGGGTAGATTGCCCTACTCCCTTGCACACGCCCCCCTCAGCTAAACTCCCTTTGATAACTTATCATGCCCCTTGGCTCCCCCGGCTTGTCCACATCTGAGTATATCTCCGAAAAACAGCCCGACTGGTAGCTCCTCCTGCTCCGTGTACTCCCGTTTCAGACCACCGCCCTTTGAGATGTCAGCCGTCTCTAAAACCTGGTTAACTCCTAGGCCAGCAGGACCACACTGTTCACTCCTTAACTCTGCTTTAGAAGCTGGGGGCGGGGGGGGGGCAGAAATAAAAGGATGGGTCGGTCGCCAGGGAGCTAACCACGCTCAGGCAGTTCAGATGGTAAGCCAGTAGGACTTCCAGCTCAAGACATTTCTGCAAGTCGACTCATCAGAAAGGAGCCTGTCCTCCCTCCCTCCCTCCCTCCCTCCCTCCCTCCCTCCCTCCCTCCCTCCCTCCCTCCTTCCCTCCCTGCCTTCCCTCATACCAGCTTCATCCACCATCATAAAGGCTTCGTTATTAGGAATTCTCTTAAGACTTTTGCGGAAAACAGTCCTGCCCTGCTGCCTCAAATGTGAGCTGTTTGACCCTGAAATGCAGCAGCTGTTTAGGGACCCGACGTTTTTGCGGGCGGTGAGTTCCCACCGCAAGCTCCGTGTTTCGACGTCCGCAGCAGCGCGGCGTGGCGCGGGGTCCTGCGGCCCCGGCTCGCTGGAGTCGCTGCTGGAGGGTTAGTGCGATGGCCACGGAGCTCTACGACCCGGATGATGCTTTGAGGTCAGTGGCATTGACTCCCTCATTAGAATGCGGCAAAGGTGGCCCTGATGAATTAAAACCACCTACAGTCATTAAAGCACTCCCCACATGACTGCTCGCAAGCTCCCTTGTGCCAGTTTCTCAGCCACACTGCAGAGCCTAAAACTCTGAGTTCCAGAGTTGTCTGTTGCCGTTGGACATGAGCTGTGACGCTAGGCGAGTCTCCTAAGTACCTTCGCTTCCCCTTTGGGAGCTGGGCAGAGCAGCTGCAACACTTCCCATCGCAGGTGAGCAGCCCCGGCTGAGCTCCTGCAGGCGACCCACTGACAGAATCAGACTCCTGATCTGCGCGCCCCGCAGCCTGGGAACCTCTCCGCCTGGCCGGCTGGCTGGGAGGGCCAGGGCTCAGCAGCTTCCATCTCGGCAGCAAAGAGCCTCTCTCCGGGCTTCCTTTTGTTTTACCAGGAAACTGGTAACGTGGATCCGCAGGGCCCATCGGGGCTGCACCCAAACCGCCGGCGTTGATTTAGTCATAAAATCAGTGAATATCATTAAACGGCTTTTCCCTGTAGAGGTTGTGGCGACTTAGAACGAGCGTGGCTGGAAGAAAAGGCTGGAAGAAATCAGCTAAACGGATGGGCCCGCTCGCTCTTCACTGCGGGGCCACAGCTGGAGAGCCTGTCCTCGGGATGCTGCCTTTTGAGAGCGACACTGACAAACGAAAGTGCGTCCTGACTCAGCACCAGATGCCGGCCAACCTCAAGTATTTGAAGAGGGAGAAGACTCAAGCAGCATTTCACCAGACTGCAACCAACAGGTAAAAGGTGCCAACAAATTGATTTCATTTTTCTTAACCTGTGGAGAACTTCCATACCCCCTTTGATAACCAACAATTGAGCAGGTGCCGCAGGAAGATGCTGAGGATGCCGTCCTTAGAGGCATTCAAACCTCTCCACTGAGTGACCGTCCGTCATGTCAGAGCTGTTGCCAGAAGTTTGGGACTAAGTGGCAGGCTGGATAGATGATTTTTTAAAACTTTTCATTTGGAAATAATTTCAGATTTACAGAAAATTGCAAAAATAAAATTAGCATGAGGAACACCTTATTTGCTCTTTTCCCCTGTTCGCTTATGTTAACATTTTGCCCCCTCGCCTCACTGTTTGTTCCCTTGCCCTCTGTGGGTGTAAGTACACATCACCTTTCTCTCTGAACCATTAAAGCTTTGTTTATACAATGGCCCTTAATTCCTACACACTCCAGGGTGCATCTCCTAGGAATAAGGATGGATATACTCATATAATTCAGCACACTTATCAGCTTCATAAAGTTATATTTACATCTCTGTCTCAGCAACCACTCGTGTTCCATTTTGTCAGTTGATATAATAATGAATGTCCCTTATAGCATTTCCCCTCCAGAAAAGGAGCTAGTCCAAGATCAGATATTGTACTTACTGTCATTTCTCTTTAGCCTCTTATTCTCTTTAGCTTTTCTTTGTCTATTATGACATTGATATTTTTTAATAGCCCTGTGGTAGGCACAACAATGGCCCCCCAAAGATGTTCATATCCTAATCCCCCAAAACTTGTAAATGCATTACCTTACATGGGAAAAAAAGACTTTGATTAAGTAAAGAATTTTTAGGCAGGAAGACTACCCTGGGTCATCCACGTGGGCTCAGTGTCACCGCAGGGTCCCATCAGAGGGAGCGGCGAGGTGTCCGAGTCAGAGAAGGAGATGGGAGGAAGGAAGCTGAGGTTGGACTAATGCCATTGCCGGCTTTAAGGATGGAAGGGCGCCACAAACCAAGAAACACAAGTACCCCCATTCACCTTTTCAAAAAATGTATTGGGGTGACATTGGTTCCCAAAACCATACAGGTTTCAAGTGTACAACTCAATAAAACATCATCTGCACAGTGCATCGTGTGCTCATTGCCCCAAGCAAAGCCTCTTTCCATCCCCCCTCCCCCCTGCTCCCCACGCCCGCCTCCACCTCCACCCCACTCCCGTTCCTTCTGGCTACCACCACACTGCCTGTGTCTGTGTTATATATATATATGTTTTTTGGCTAATCCCTTCACCTTCTTTCATCCAGCCTCCCTTCTCCCCTCCCCTCTGACAGCTGTCAGTGTGTTCCATGGATCCATGACTATTTCTATTTTGTTCATCAGTTTACTTTGTTCATTAGATTCCACAGATAAGTAAGATCATACAGTTAATTGTCCTTCTCTGACTGGCTTATTTCATTTAGCATAATAATTTCCAGGTCCATCCACGCTATCGCAAAAGGTAAGATTTCCTTCTTTTTTCTGGCCTTGTAGTATTCCACTGTGTACATGTCCCATGGCTTTTTTATCCGCTCATCCACTGATGGGCCTTTGGGCTGTTTCCAGGTATTAGCTACTGTAAATAACGCTGCTATAAACACAGGGGTGCATATATTCTTTCTGACTGGTGTTTTGGAATTCTTAGGATATATTCCCAGAAGTGTGATCTCTGGGTCAAAAGGCAGCTCCATTTTTAATTTTTTGAGGAACCTCCACACTGCTTTCCACAGTGGCTGCTCCGTCTGCACTCCCACCAGCAGTGCATGAGGGCTCCCTTTTCTCCACACCCTCGCCAGCACTTATTATTTGCTGATTTATTGATGGCAGCATTCGGACAGGTGTGAGGTGTGAGGTGATATTTCATTGTGGTTTTAATTTGCATCTCTCTGATAACTGGTGACGTTGAACATTTTTTCATATGTCTCTTGGCCATCCGTATGTCCTCTTTGGAGAAGTGTCTACTCAGGTCCTTTGCTCCTTTTTCAATTGGGTTGTCTTCCTGGTTGATGTGTATAAGTTTTTTACATAGTTTGGAAATGAACCCCTTCTCAGACGTAGCATTGGTGAATGTGTTCTCCCATTCAGTGGGTTCCCTTTTCGTTTTGTTGATGGTTTCTCCTGCTATGCGAAAGCTTTTTAGTTTGATGTAGTCCCATTTGTTTATTTAACTATAATTTCCCTTGTGTTGTATTTGTCTGATGTTTCTTTTTGTTAGACTGAGGTTATGCGCTCTCGGCTGGAGGACAGCATAGGTGGGATCGGGGAATCACACAGTGTTTATCTGTCCCTCATAGGGAACATAAATTTTCATCACTCTGTCAAGGTGTGACCCCGTTTCTTCTCTGTATAATTATAGGGTTTTGTTCTCTTTTGCAATTAATAAGCTGTCCATTCCTCATCAAAATTCCCCCCTCAAGTTGGCAGCTACCGATAATCCTTGGCTAAAATAAGCTTCACTATAACGGCTGGGAACGGATGAGATAGCTCAGCTCCAACAATCTCTCCACATTTACGAATCGGCCTCAGCTTCCTACTTGAAGCAAGAGCCCCCGCAGCTCCTCCATCGTTCACTTACCTCTGATCAGTATAGGCTTCTGAATTCCTATTTTTTCCAGTGGTTTATAATTCATTACGTTCGTACTCAGTTTATTCCAGATCTAACCTGAGAATGCACCCTCAGGCTTGCTCCTGTGTCTTGTCATATGTCCCATTTAAAAAAATAATCTCCTTACTGTCTGGCGTAACAAAAGCTTCCAGGTTTGTCTTGTACCTACCCTGGCCCAGCCTTGGAGGGGGCATTTCTCCAAGGCACTCGGATGCTGTTAGTGGGAAATGGCATTAGCGACCGAGATTAACTTTGCCTCTTGACCTGTTTCAGAGGCAGTGAGGAAATGTATCCATGTGTCTATCCATATAACATACGTGCACACAAATACCCATGTGCACGCAGACATGCTTATATACATGCACATATTTTAGGAATCGTGACTTCACACCAAAACCGCAAATTCTAATCCACCCCCAGGGTCCTGCCCCGCCTTCCCCGTTTCATATTTGTATGTCCCGTCCTCCCCGTGGGAACACTACCTCCCAACCACGCAACACGCTCGCGCATTTGCTCAGCCCCGCGGCGACTCTAAGGAGTCTCAGCACTCGTCCTATGCAGCACCGCAAAGCCGCTGCCCTCCGGGCGGCGCAGATTCCCGCTTCCCCCTGCTTGCCTCCCGCACCCACTGTGCCCCACGCGACGACTATCATCAAACTGCTCATAAGTTCTTAGGCTGGTCCCTTCTCTTTCCCTCCTCCTTCGGCGAGGTTATAAAATCACTGAAATACGCTTCGAGCCGTTGCTTTGCCTTAGTTAGAGCTCGGCCCCTGGTCATGGTTGTCGGCTTTGTCTTGAGGCCCCAGGCCGCCAGCCAGAGCTGTTTGCAAAGGTGCGGGGCGGCCTCGCCCTCCCCCGTCCTGTCCCGCAGCCTGCCTCCAGGCGTCCAAGCGGACCGTTCTCTGGCTCTCTTCCCCGTGTTCCTTTCATAATGACAGGTGGATGTGTGTTTACTCGGTTCTTCTTTTCTGCACAAAGCAGCGTGCTGGCCGCGCTCGTTTGCAGGGGCCCTTCAAGCCTTGTATCTGCGGGAAAGCGCCTGTCCCTTTGTCCCTTTGTCCCTGCGCAGAGCTGCAGCCTCGCTCTCAGAGCTGCACCGCGCTCCGCGGGGGGCACGTAACAGTTTTCCAACCGACCCCCAGCACTTTCCAGCTGCGTGTCGCCCTTTATTATCCTTGGAGATATATTTCCCATATACATTTCTGGAAGCAGGGGTTGCTGGGCCGAAGAGCCGGCGCCCAGGTCACTGTTAGAGACGCTGCATAACCCTGATGGGGTTGGAGCATTTTGCATTCCCACGGGCAGTGGGTAAGGGTGCGAGTGAACTCAGTCAGCGCTCACTGTCGGCACGGTCAGCCCGCAGTAAGCACCCCTCTCCTGGGTTATGGCTTCAGCCTTTCCTGCCGGAAGCTGTTCTCGTCACAACGGCTGAAGTGATGCTTTCAAATACATGTAAAATCATGTCGCTATGCCCAGCTCTCCAGGGGCTTCCTATCTCAGGAGGAAACGTGCCCGTTCTCACAATGGCCTTCCAGACCCTGATGATCTGGGTGCAGCCCAGCACCAGCACCCTTCTGACCCCGTCCTCACTGCTTCCCCTCTCCTTCCCTCGGCTCCAGGGGCACTGATCCCCCCCCTTCCTTGGTCACACCGAGCACCGAGCACCGCACCAACCAGGCCACAGTCTTTGCACTTCTGCGTCCTTGGCCTGAAGAGCCCTTCCCTTTCTTCGCCTCTGTGACCTCCCCCAGGTCTTTCTTCTAATGGAAACTTCTCAGTGAAGCCTCCTTGCCGCTCAGTTTACAATCACAACCCGTGCCCACCCAGCACCGCCCCTATCCTCCGCATCTTTGTTTCCTTCATAACACTTACCATATATTTTGCATATCATTTGTTTATTAGATCTCTTGATCCTACCCCACCCACTAGAATAAAAGCTCCATGAAGTTAGAGAGGTTTGTTTTGTCCGCTGAGTATCCCAGCATCTGGAACAAGGTCTGACATACCGGAGGTTCTCAGTGTTTGTTAAATTAAATGAATGACTTCAATATATCACTCTCTCCTTTGATAGATCAAATGCACAAAAACATAGAGACATGAATAATGTGATTGATGAGGCTTATTTCATAGATATATTTTAAACAAGAATATACTTGAAAAGATAAATCTTTTATTTATTATTATATTTTTTAATCCTTACTTGAGGATATTTTTTCCATTGCTTTTCAGAGAGAGTGGAAGGGACAGAGAGAGAGAGAGAGAGAAACATCGATGTGCGAGAGACACATTGATTGGCTGCCTCCCGCAAGCTCCCCGACAGGACTGGAGATAGAGTCTACAACCGAGGTATGTGCCCTTGGCCAGAATTGAACCCAGGACCCTTCAGTCCACGGGCTGATGCTCTAAACACTGAGCCAAACCAGCTAGGGTGATAAATATCTCTTTTTAAAAGTTTATGGCAGTATTTTTCAGTAGCAACTATTACACTTTGTGCTCAATAGTTCTTTGTAGTGGAAGCTGTTGGGAGCATCGAAGGACAGTTAGCAGCGTCCCTCACCCCCACCCATTAGCGTACCTCCCCAAGTTGTAACAACCAAAAATATCTCGACATTGCCACATGTCTCCTGGGGAGTAAAATCGCCCCCAATCGAGACCCACTCACTATGGTTACATTTCTAAAATTGAGCTATACATTCATAAAAAGAACAAAATTTAACAATAAAAGTTTAAACAAAAAAACATCACAATCATTTGGGGCAAAATCTTCCAAGAAATATTGGATCAAAAGTTAACCAAAACTAATAGGGTTGCCAGATAGAATACAGGACACCCAGTTTAATTATAATTTGTTTTTTAGTATAACTCTGTCCCATGCAATATTTAGGACATTTACACTAAAAATTTATCTCTTGTTCATCTGAAATTAAAATTTAACTGGGGAATCTTATATTTTTATTTGTTAAATCTGGCAACTCTGATTTATACAATAATGACTATAACATCATTACATATAAAAATACAACCACTACACACAGAATACAGCCCGAGCTGTACTCAAAGGCAGAGGTATGTTTGTTGATGCCTTCATTTCTTAAGCAGATAAATGATTAAAAATGAACTAAATGTTTAACTTAAAAATAGGAAAACCACTAAAATTATCGAAGAAAAACAAAACAAGTAATCTAAAGGGGTGTTTCACAGCTAAGTTAAATGAAAGAGTTAATTATAACTCTAGTTATAGCCTTGCCAATGGGATTATAATCTCCAGGATCTTTGGTTCTTGGACAGTGCTGGACACATTCTAATAATCCTCTCCATCTGCTTACCCTTCTTCTAGGTGCTCATCAGCCTCTTCTATTGATGTCTTTTCCATCTAAACATATTACCACACATCCTTTTCATGCTCTGTAATGTCCATCAGATTTCATCTACAGCCTCTGATCTTTTGACTAAAGGAAACTCTTGAGTTACAAGGAAACTCTGGAGTTACTCTTGTAATTCTTGAGTTACGAGACCTCTTCTAGAGTCACTCTTGCATAAGCTGGTGACTTTAGAAAAGGCCTACTTTATATCCCCTTAGTTGATTTAGATGAGCTGAAACCTAGAGAATCTCACTGTCTCTGTTACGCATTATTTTCTAGCATCTTTAGATGAGTCCAGTATTTTAAGGCGTCTCTCGCACATCTCCTCAGACATTGTCAGGGAGGTGGCAGTGCCTCCCTGAAGGCATCAGGACTCAGACGTGAACCTGTGAGTGACCGGACTCCCTGAAGGAAGTGATTCTATCAACTAACTTTGAAAACCAGGATGGGAACAGAGAAATAAGGCCTATTGTGTACAACGGGCTGTCACTGTATTGTCATTTCCTGAGCAAACTTCTTCTTATCTGCAGCGGCTCTGTTGCCAAATTTCATCTTGGAAGAGCATTACAAGGGGAAGCCAATCCAAATCTTTATGTAGTATTTCCCAGTTAGTAAACACAGGATTTCCTGCATGCGAAATGATTTCAACAAATTGCCTTCAGACATGGCCCAGTGACACTGTTCCGTCAGGCGCAGATAAGCTGCTGACTGAAGCCTCCTCCAGCTGAACGAGGGGTTTTGCCAAGAGTACAGCCAAGTTCATAAGCGGCCCCTCCCCACCTGGCCTCTGAGCCACAGAAATGAGTTTGCATCACACCGACTTCCCCTTGGTCTTAGTATCTCATGTGTCTCCGTGTCCTTCAAGCAGACTCTAGAAGTGAGAATCACCCTTTTCTTCTGAGAGCCCAGAGGGGCAGCATGGTGACCATTGAAGAAGTAGGTGGGTGGTCAACAAAGGCTTCTGGTTCGCTGCTTTTAGAAATAGTAAGCTGAGGGTTCTGGAGGCTGGGCGCTGAGTTTTCTAGCACTGGTGCTTGTTTCTGGGAGGAAAGGCTCAACTTTCCAATTCACAATCTCCAGAGGAAGGAAGTGTGTTCAGCAAAGGGGCAGGACTCTTTTCCTCTCAGACATAATTCTGGTCACACCAGGATAATTTGTAAATCGGCACTAGGAACAGTTCCTCTCCGTATTTCCCATCCCTAATAAGGTGCTTGTGATGAACTAAGTGACGAAAATTCTCTCCCTAGACTTCAGTCCCTCTTTGTTTTAAAATCCTACGTTAGTGAGTTCCTTCCGGAGCATGTGGTTGCATAAATCCCCAGGGCACTGCTGGCCTGAAACTCATTTGCAGTTTACTCATCACGATGATGCACCCAAGAGTCACAGCAACCCCTCCAGTTTGCCAAAGGACAGAGGGTGTGCGGATTTGGATTCTATACCAAAGTTCTACAGGAATATGTTATCCCTGCCATTATGTGGAAGTCACTGCAGAGGAAACCTTTTCAGGAAAGGCCAGGGTAAATCTTACAGGTGATCATCTATAATATTTTTCCTACAGTGTTGCCCCGGCTGCTGTTACACATAAATACAGGCTGCGTACCGGACACAGTCCCTCCACATGTCTTGTGTTCATGGAACACAAATCCGCAGCTTTGGTGAACGGCCACCACTCAGTTTGCTATTCCCCCGGCCTTGGTTGTAGATAATCCAAGAACATCTAGTTGTTCACCATGTCTCCAAGCTCTAATGGATTTATGAAAATGACCTTGTTAAAATCAGAGTATATAAATTTCTGTCATTAACATTTGAAAGGAAATTCCCTTTTAGAATACTAGCTACCATTTATTAAGGCCAGACACTGTAATAAGCATTTCCCATAAAACAACCCAGTAAAAATCCAATGACTCATATTTTACAGATGAGGAAACTGAGGCCCAGGGAAATTAAGAAATTTATTGAAGGCCCCACAAAATCAACCATAATCTTACCAAAGAGTGTGAACCCTTAACAAATATTTAATTAAAACAAGAAACTGCAAAAAACACTGCCATTACTATCTCTCTAATTTTTTTTTTTTTTTACTTCTATATTGATGCTGCTGTTCTCAGAGATTAAACTCAGGTGTAGAGCAGAGCCTGTGGCTGGCTCTCTGGGGCCAGTTTGGTTTGCTGTTGCAAGTGGGAATTTTCTAGTGCTGGAACAGCAGTCACAGACTCACAGGGCTGGAGGGAGACGGAAAGGACGGTAGTGGACACATGTTTTAGTTTCCTACCGTCAGCTCCCCCTTCTGCTAACCATCCTCTCCCACCAGATGATCAGTCAAAATGTTCCCACCCCTTAGATTAAGGGATGGACATGTGACCCAGGCAAGGCAATCAGAGCTGAGGAACCAAGTCCGGTTCCAATGACCATCCCTGAAGAGCCAGCATCGTTCTTGCCACCCAGAACTCAGGAGCGTCCCTGGTTCCTGTCCTTTCTGAAGCTTAGTTCTTCAGCTTTCCCAGAAATTCTGAAAACTGGCCCAAGTCAGATCATGTTGGTTGGAACTGAAGAATCCTAACTGATACAAATGTCTAATCTGGGGTCTTCAGGGAGGGGAGGGGCCAGACATGTAGGCACCAGCTCTCCACTTCTGCTTCAGCCAAAGGGCTGTTTGTCATTAACAAGGGTTTTGTTATTAAAGTCTGAAACATCACTAATCTAGTCCAAGCGCCCTCAGTCCTTGGTAGCTCAAATTGTGACTGTCTAGCTCAGTTTTGGGGGACTTTAATGTTGGCTGTTACATTCATTTATTTTGCAAATTAGTTCAACCGTGAGGAGAGGGCACCTAGGAGCCCCTTTAATCTCACCACGATTTGTACCCAATCAGGACAGACATGGGAACGACTGCCATCCCAGCTCACCTCCCGCTGACAGCTTCTCAAGCCTGGTTCCAAATCACAGCTGAACTTTCCTTTAAACAGTGTATCATCATCACCGAAGTGTAAATGTAAAACGGCACATTTGTTTGCGTACATTTTCAGCGCTGGCAGTTTTTATTATTTTTTACTCCATACCTGTCAAAAGAAATTTGTTCAATAATTTATTTTGAGAGTCATTGAACTTGAAATTTATAAAATATTAAAGGACCATTCCGAATTCAAAACTAAATCTAAAGAAGCTGACCAGGACTTCTAAGCCACACTCCCTATTCCTCATACTATCCCTCTCCAAAAAGGCAAGAATCCAAAGGTTTGGGGGGGTGGGGGAAAGAGAGGCCCAAATCTGACTTGTAGCTTTTGGCATGAGAGTGAGAATAATCTTATATTTAACAGTGAACACCTCTCCCCTTTTCTCAAAAATAAGTTTGTCTTTTTTTCTTTCTATGTTGTTAAATGAGCTGAGATCAATGTGAAAAACTGAAGGGCATCTAAATAGTTACGTCGGGGTGGGATGGTTTTCCAAATTCTAGTCGGGAGGCTTACGGCATGGCGGCCGGGACAGATCGTCAGGATAGGAACCGACTGAGTTCCGAAAGTTCAGATGGGAACTTGTTTTTAACTTGAAACATATTTTCCACTGGAAACCGTGTTGAAAATGATAGCTCTGCCCTCAAGGTTAGCCTACAAAGGGCTTTCAGGCTGTTCTAAAAGTCCTAGTATTCTAGTAAACAGTCCTAGTTGACATGGAAAAGAAAGAAATAATGTTAAAAGTTGACACTCCTGTGACCCTCACCCCAGCTTCCCAGGGCCCTTTGCTTCCCTGGGCTCCCCTGGGGATCTCTCCAGCTGCTACCCTCGGGTCACCTGCTGCAAAATTACATCAGGGGCTTATTAAAATGAAGATAACTAAGCCCACCTCTTACATAGAAATTTCTAGAAATGGGGCCAAGGAATCTGCATTTTAACCAGGTACCCCGGGGATCCTTTACACACTGAGGGTTGAGAGCCAAAATGTTTTGGTTTCATTCTAATAGCCAACTTCCACCTCCACCCCAAATCCAAGCTTCTGTTCGCTCAAGCTGGCTGATCTGAGCTGAAGCGGAGGGAAAGGCAGGAAATGAATGAGAGTTTGCTGAAGACTTAGATAATGGTGTTCTGGGGGTTCCTGCTCTTTCCTCTGCCTGTGGAAACCCCTCACCTAAAGATAATTATTTTTAACAACTAGGTGTATTTCTCTTCAGATAGAGATAGAGAAATTTGGGGGGGGGGTAGAATTATATATAGAGATTTTTTTTATTGATTGATTTTTTTAGAAAGAGAGGAAGGGGGAGGGAGAGAGAGAAATGTCGATTTGTTGTTCCACTTATTTATGCATTCATTGGTTGATTCTTATATGTGTCCTGACAGGATGAACCTGAAACCTCAGCATATCAGGTTGATGCTCTAACCAAGTGAGAGATTTTATATAATAAAATCTTACTTTTTAACAAACTTAATAAAATGTATTTTCCCACCTGTTAGGAATTTTGTGACAACAGAAATTTTAATGTTTACCTAATATTTTAATTTTATGAATTTGACAAATTCCCCGTTGAACATTTATTTATCATTTATTACAAACAAAACTCTGATGAATATTTGGAATATGTCTTTGATAGAATCGTGTTTCCCTTGGGGTTCATTCCTGGAAATAGAATTCATAGTTTCTCACTACAGATGCCAAAATGCCCTCTGGAAAGGATCGAACCAATTTACACTCCCAGCAGCCACCCATGAGAGTTCCGTTCCACTAACACCACCATCATCAGCACTGAGTAATGCTAGGATTAGCAAACTTTTAAGCACTTTTTTTTTAAATTAGGGATGATTCAAGCTGTGACTTCAAAGAGCAAAGGGATCAGGAAGAGAAGTGAATCCGAGTGTGGGCAGAGCCCTGGAATGGGAATCAGCCGCTGGATCCATGGTATCGGGACTTGGTGACTCTATCATCTCTCTGAGTCCCAGTGACCCACGCCCATGGGAAGGCTGAGTGGATCGGGAGGCCACAGTCCAAGTAGAACCACTCGCTTGGTGGTGTGCCTCCTACATTTCCAGGCAAAATTATTAAATCAGAGTTTGCACATGTTCACTTGGAATGAAGAATTACACAAGGCAAGAACAAAAATTCAGATCCACCCAGAGATCCTGATTCAGTCAGCCTCAGGTAGGCACAGAAATCTATATTTTTATTAAGAACCCATGTGAGTCCAACCAGGTGGCCTAGGACTTCACTTGGAGAAATACTAAGCTCAAGGAGGGAAGAACATTTTTGGAGGCCAACTCCATGTACCCAAACTTATTTTATCTCAGGAAGTTACTCCAGTATCGCTCTTTCCAAGAGAATCCACTCTGAACAGTTTCATATATAATGATTTTCTTTGTTCTGTTTTGAAATGGATATCTGCCCTCAGAGGTTGCTCTGACTGGCCCAGCTTTCACTCCAGCACTGAGGATGGGTGACCTCAGCTATATGCAATTCCAGTTTGTGAGGACGGAACACAGACCTTAGCGGGTCAGCTTTTCCTCTCTAGCCTCATGCACAAGCTCTAACCTGGTTCAGGGCTGGGTGGTGCTAACTAGAGAACAAAGATAGCAAATGCTGCCATAGACTTTCGGTGGCACGTTCCTTTGTGGTATAAAAGCAGCCTGTGAAATATAGGCTGCATTGTGCAGTCAGGACCATGTACCTTTGACATCGCGTGCAAGGTTCCCCAGGCTCCCCAGGCTAGGTCTCCCCATCCCCGGGTAGTACTGAAAAGAGGGAGAAAGGTTAGGATTATCTGCATTAGTATCCAGGCTCCACAGTTGCCAGCTCCAATTATCATCTCAATGTGAGTTTAGAGGGACTCTGTCAACATTGCTTAGATCTGAAGATCAAGTTCAAGGAAGGTAAAAAGAGTTTTCAGAATTGACTTACATGTCAAGCCTTAACCTCAGGCAAAGAGGCCAGTTACCCACCATTATAGACCCAATTGCATCCCTTCAAAATGCATGTGTTGAAGTCCTAACCCCCCAGAATTTGGCTGTACTTGGAGAGAGGCCTGTAAAGAGGTAATTAAATGAGGTAATTTAAATGAGCTCACTAGGGTGGACCCTAATCCAGTGTGATTAGTGTCCTTATGTGAAGAGGAAGACCTTGTGAAGAGGAGAGAGAAGACAGCCGCCTAGAAGCCAAGGAGAGGCCTCACGGTGAAACCCACCCTGGAGACACCGGATCTCAGACTTCTTTCCTCCAGGGTCAGGAGAAAATAAATTTCTGTTGTTTAAGCCACCCAGTCTGTAGCGCTTTGTTACAGCAGCCCTAGCGAACGAATATACTCGTTACAGTATGTTCTGAACAAGTCTCTCTCTCCTCAGTGCCTGGAATGCTCCCATTAGAGAAAGCCAACCCTTTGGCTTTGGCTATGCAGCTTAACAATCTCCTACTTAATATTAATCACACACACACACACACACACACACACACACACACACATTCTCGTTGCTCCTTCTAGGCCAGGCAGCTGGCTTCCTTATCTCTCTATTCTCAGGCCACATATCAGGATCTCCATCAAGTGGAACTTAACAAACATTTATTAAATCCTTACTATATGTCAGACATGCTAAGTAATACAGATTTTAAAATAGAGACATAATCCTTATATTTGAGACACTTGCTGTCCGGGGAGGGAGAGCCAGGCACAGTTTGAGGGCTATGAGGGCAACCACTTTAGGCCAGAGGTGGAAATGACTAATTTTGCCCGAGGGACCTGGGGAGGCTTCACGGCAAAGGTAGGTTTGAAAGGATGAGCGGGAGGTTTCCAGATGAAGACGAGAGAAATTCTGACTAGAAGAAATAGTATGAACCAAAACACAGGCGTATCAAGTGAATGTGTTTGGAAATGCTGAGAACTCCGGAGGCGCTGGAGTGTGCGGTTGTTAGGAGAACCTCAAGTGGCCGCACGCACCATCCTCGGGCAGGACGAAGCCACTCTGCTTAGCTCACGTTGGTCAAGAGGGTTCCCAGGCTCCCCAGGCTCTTACAACATCTCTGAAGCAAATGACGGTCCCTCCCTGCCAACCAAAGCCAGCCCCATTCCTGCGCCTTGGCTTTTAGGGGCACAGGGCATCCAGCCCAGGAGCCAAAGTCCATCTCGCTCTCATGGAATCAACGCTCCCAGGCCCACTTCCCACTTCTGGAGAGCTGGAAAGGAGCCAAAGTGAGAGATGCGGTTTCAGCTAGCCCCTAACATCTGCTCGGGAGAACATAATATCTTTATTGCTGTCTTTGTGTCCAAGGTTCACTCAGCTCGTCGGAGAGCCCGATGGTGCTCCTACTCCTCTCTCTCTGTGTGGTCAAACCCAAAGCTGTGTGTTTTGGCAAATAACTGATATTCTTCCTATTGATAGACTGTTTCCCAAGTTACTCACTTATAGGGTTTCTGTGGCCCAGGGTTCTGTCAAGTTCTGTCCAGGGGCCAGAGAGCAGAACAGTCATTACCAGCGCAGCTGCTCTTTTTATGGTCTGGGCTTAGATAAGTTGAAACCCGTTTGTGTTCAAACACAGAGATCTAGCTGGGTAAAAATGCTCGTTTGTGTTAAGTGCCTTCCAAAATTAATGTCAAAGCTAAAAATAACAGTTCCCCGTTATCCAAATGATGAAATATTCATTTTTGCCTTTTCGAGATATAGAAGAGTAAAAGCTATTTTTGAAAAAGCATAATTTCTGATGAAAGTATTATGTCCCAGCAACAGAGCAAAGAACCAAATACCTTTTCCTTTTTCTTTTTTCTGCTTCCTTATAATCTGTTTTGAGAAAGAAAGTTTGGACGGTGCCGATTCATATGTTGAATTTCCTCTTTCAAAAAGAATTTTTAGCAGCTTCTGTTACCTTTCGACTAACATAGCTCTTTATCCCATAATAATCCTTGATATCAATTGACTGCTTTTTAAAATAAGGTTTATTGAGATATAATTTACATATTATACAATTCACTCATTTAAAGCGTACCATTCAATGGCTTTTAGTATATTTGCAAATTGTGCAACTGTCACCACAATCAATTTTAAAACATTTTCACCACCCCCAAAAAAACCCCCACACCCCTTAGCAGTCACTCCCCATTTCCCCCCATCTCCTTCCTCACCCCCCCCCCCAGCCCCAAGGAAACCACTTTCTTTAGATTTGCCTAATTCTAGACATTTCATATAAATGGAATTATACAATATTTGGTCTTTTGAGACTGGCTTCTTTTAAGACTGGCTTAACGTTTTCTTAGTTCACCCATGTTGCAGTATGTATCAGTATTTCATCTCTTTTTATTTGCTGAATGATTCTCAGTTGTGTGGATACAGCACTTTGTCCATTCACTCATCAGTCGATGGACATCGGGTTGATGCTACTTTTTGGCTGTTATGAACAATAGTGCCCCGGTTTTTGTGTGGACATGTGCTCTCATATATTTCATATGGAGTGGACTCACTGGGTCAGGTCACTTTGGCTGCCTTTCCGTACTGAGTGAGGACACCCCAGATTTCATAACTGTTTATAAACACAGTCCCAGGTACCAGTGAGACATTAGTGTGACGGTGTCTGCAAGACAACCCAACAGGTCAATGTTGCTCCCACAGACTCAGAAAAGAGTCCAGCTGTTGCCAACATCCCGACATAACTTCTTGCGCGAAACAGGAATTGGTGATAACTCCCCTCCGCCCCACAGAAGAATCAGGTTGGTCAGCAGAGTGTTGACTGACTAAGAAAGCGTCTGTTACTCAGATGAACAAGCCACACGACCCAGGTATTTAATGTCAAAAGTCAGCCTTTCAGTAAGACACCCTCCTCTCCTTTGTGTCATATTTAATTGCTTAGTTGCTAAATAGGACATCACGATTTCCAGGGAAGACACAAAAACTATAATGTAGGGACTTCTAGCCATTCTTTTGCCCACCCTAGTGTTGCCTATATTCTGTTTATTTGTGGGACAATTCATTTAAACGTTGAACACCTAGAATGTCCCAGGATTTGTGTTCAGTGCAGGGGGTAAAAATATGACTAAGACATGGCCACAGTCCGTAAAAGCCCACGGCCCCGGCGGTGGGGACGAGACGACAGGCTCCCCAATCGCTAGAGCCAGGGTGTGTTAGCACACAGCCCGCTCAGATGAAGGACATAGCACCACCAGTGGGGGACATCAGGAAAACCTCAAGTAAGAAGTGGCATTTGACGGGTCTTGGAGGGCGAGTACGATTTTGATATGCAGATGTCTGTGGTCAAGACACGGCAGAACTGCACTTGAAGGGAGATGTACGAATAAAGGCAGGTAAGTAAGAAAGCATAGGGTTTATTTGGAGAGCTCAGATTTAAATTTTCTCAGTGCTACTTACTAACCATAATACTTTGGACAATTTACCTGAATTTTCCAAAGACTCAGTTTCTTCACTTGTAAAGTGGGCAAAATGATACCATCATATGTTGTAAGGATTAAATGATACAATATATTTAAAATGTTCATCACAGTGTCTAAAACATAGTACGAGCTCAATAAAAAGTTGGTTTCAAGTGGTTTGGTTGGGCTGAGGAAATATAAGGGAGCAGAAAGTAGGTTGGACTCATAGGCAGAGAGCCTTGCTGTGGGTGAGAATGGGACCTTAGATTCCCCGAGCGATAAGGAGCTGCAGAGCTCTTGGAGGGGGAGCAGCGTCCTCAGAGCCGACCGGCATGAGCATGTCTAACGGACGAGCCTGGGCTGCTCTTTAGAAGGCCACGGCAGCAGCCCTAGGGAAGGTAATGAGGGCCTGAGATAAGCAGAAAGTACAGAAAAGTAAATGAGGAGTCCATTCGAAAGGCTTTATAAAGGAGACTACAGAGACCACAGCGACTGCTTACATTTTGGAAGCAAAAGAGAAGCCAAAGGTTTGTGAATCTGTCTCTAGGGAATGTAGTGAGGCCATTACACAGGAAAAAGGAGTGAGGAGGAGAGATGGGCTCGGCTTTGGCTCTGAGTTCAGGTACCTGTGAGACACTAGTGTGAAGGTGTCTGGCCGACAGGTAGCAGTGGGGCCTAGAGCATGGGAGAGAAGCCTGGAGCTACCTGCAGGGCTGGTGGAGGCGAGGGGGTGGGTGACACAGAGCTTACCGGGGAGTCAACACTGCCGCAAAGAGAAACAAAAATGGGGGGAGGTTCCAGTCCCCGGGCCTGTCGGGTTTACCTGGAGGAAAATCCTTCACTAGCCGTCCTGTGCTGCAGAGACTCAGGCTGATGAGAAACAGAGGAACGAACAGCTGCTGCGGAGAAGGTCACAGGGAGCCAGCCTTTCCCGAACCTAGGACACGACTCTGATTTCTTGACAGATCTGATAAACAGTCAAATGAAATAATCACACTGCTAGTGTTTGGATAATTGGATGGGATAGCAAAGGAGTGATGAAGCCAGGCTTTCTTGACAAGAGAATTTGCTCCTGTGTGTTTCAAATCACTGTGTTGATCCTTCCAACTTTCTGGATTATTCCAACTGCTTTTGGGGTCTGCACTTTCAGCCATGTTTCCAAATTAAGTAATGATGCTTGGGGGCTTCTATGGCAAGGCATTGGAATAGGAGTTATGATTGTCCCCTTCTTGGATGGAGACAAAATTCCCGAGCAAACTTCTTTTCTCCATCACACATTTTGTATCAGGTCTTCAAAGTATAAACATTTCCACATTTTAAAGTTTGTAATCTGTCAGCAGATAATGGCCCGTTGGTGGCATCTGCCCATTAAGTTCCAGCAAAATCTCACTTGATGTCTCCCCAGATGGTCATTTGGGAGGTCGCAACCTGATGCGAGAGGAAGTCAGGGACCATAGAGGCGGGAAGCCACTGTGCACCCAGCTGCCCGGGTGCCAGCACCTAACACCTGCAATCACAACAGTTTCTCAAAAGGACCGCAAGAGGTAATTATCTCCAATTTTCAGACAAGGAAATAGTGACTAAGAAAAGTTAAAGTTGACCAAGGTCAAAATCTAGTAAGTGGCTGTGCTAGACTTTGAACCTATATTTGTCTGACACAAGTGATTTTTTCCCTACTAAGTAACTTCTTTTTTGTCAGATTTTTGAAGATTCCTACAATATTCCCCACCACGGTGCCTAATGGTACAATTCTGACACTGAAAGTACCTGAACTTCATGGCACTGGGCCTTTTTCCCCCTTAAAACATTTAACATTTTTCCATGTTATGCAACATTTACTATTCCATATATTTTTCTGAATACACTTTATTTTCACACGCCTCTCTGATTGAATGAAAGGAAACGACACTTATTTCAGCTGAACTACTTTCCCTATGCCCTTCGTAGATAAATCTGTGATGTGAGAAGGGTTTTCCATGTCAGTGAAAGGTTAGTCTTAGATATAACATTAATAAGTGTTATAATTCATAATCCAAATTGCAAACGTGAAAAAGATGTATGTAAAGATATTTAGCAGCAATAAAGCTCTATTCTACACATGCGAGAATTACTAATAGTTGTATATTTTAGTTGCTTATGGATAATGCAACTATAACAGCCATTTGGTACAAAATATATGACAAATCAGAGTAAACTAAGAATTCATGTGTAAATTTAATTTACAAATTTAATAGCTTTTATGCTTCTCTCATACGATATGCTAAAAAAGTCTTGCATGCCCCAGGGAAGTACATACACAGTAAAGCACGCCTAGTGATGTCTGTAATTTGACTGAGATAAATCACTGCTTGCCAACATTAAGGGGAAACAGTAATTTATAAGGCTGCAAAGAACACAAGCTTTTAAAATTATGCTCTGTCCTAGGGGGAAACTACCCCCATAGAAGTGCATTTACAAGAAAATAATTGGAAAAGTTCGGAAGCCCAGGCACCTTCTTTATTTTGCAGTGGCATAATATTTTATTGCCATCATCATTTGCCTAAGTTAAAGTGCTTATCAGACTTGATCTCAGCCCCAAGAAAATTTAAAGTAATAAAAGAGTATTCAAAGCAGACCTACCTCTTTACAACAAAATCCCTGGTTCTTCATATTTGAGGAGTTCTAAAGTTTTCTAAGCCTTTCATCACACTGCTTCTCAACAAAAAACAAAAACGGTTCCTCACCTAGAACAAATAAGGGATTTACATGTGCAGATTTATAAGCCATTTGACAAGGGTAATTTGTAAATTAGGTTGGACCTAAGGATGAGCGATCGTGTTTTATTAAGATTAAAACTAGTGTCCAGTCTCTGTGGGGGATGTTTTTCTCTCTGGCCAGAGGATATTTGAAAAGTTTTCCTTTTATGGCTTTAGTTAAAAAAGAGAGTTAAAACCTGCACACACCCTCATGAGCTCCCAGAGGGTGGTGCATTTCTGTACGTCACCCCCCATAAGCTCACTTCATTTTCTAGCCAACCTCTCGGCCTGAGGTCCTCCGTGTGAACCCCTCTCTCTTGCCTACACCCACTTTTCTTCAGAGTACCAGGTAAACTCCTTCCCTGGATTAATCCCATTGTCTGGCTTTTCAGAGCCCCACAAAGGGCTGCTAGGCCCACACAGGATGAGACAAAGGAAGAGCGCACCGGGTCTGTGGATTGGAGCCCCGTCGGTTCAAGTTCTCTGACTGTCTCCTCCTCCCACAGGATGCCCTTGGGCAGCCTCTATTCCGCCCTCCTCGGAGGCTCTAGCAAGCCTGCCCCCCCTCCCCCCTCCAACTGCATCACTTCCGCACAGTAGGGACCCACCCCTGTCCCCTCGCACCTCAGCCACAGGAAGCAGCTTACTCCACCCCTCAGGAGTCCTGCTCCGTTAGTCGTTAGTCCTTGTCGCCCTGGTCCCACCGTTCCCTTTCCTTCCTGGGTGACCTTTCTGGTGCAGACACACTCGCTTGGACTTGCCAGCGCCTCCCTGGCCCAGTCCTTGGGCCGACAGCCCTTAAATCCGGGGTTCTTTTCTGTCAAAGCTCTCTTCTTTCAGGGCGCTCTGCGCTCTCCTTGGGGGCCCGACTCACCCTACAGCAGTCAGGGCACAGTCAGGAGACGGGGCCACGCCAGTTACCTGAACCACAGGAAACTAATACAAAGAACTGTCCGCTGGGCAGAGAGTTGTTCACTAGATACCTGAACCGTGAAGAGGGAGCTCGAGGGTGTGGCGGAGGTGACACCCACAGGCAGCAAGGCCACCTCTAGGGCTGAAGGAACGCAGGAGGAGGCTGGGATGATGGAGACTAGGACTTAGAGGAGGGGTGCCAGGGCTGGGACCCAGACCTCGGCCAGGGGGCCTAGCTGGGCCCTGCTGGGGTCTCTAAGTCTGGCTAAGTGGCTGGGCAGGTGTTACAAGAACTGCTGCTGCGGGAACCCACAGCTGCTGCGGGAACCAGCTGCGGCCGCTGGCAAGGAGCGGGGCTGGGGGCTGCACCCCCTCCCCTCCGGCCCTGCAGCCTCCCTCTGCTGGCAGAGCCTGAAAGGCGGTCCCCGGAGTCCCGCTCCAGCACCTGAGAGCGAGTGCTAAGGGCGGATTCGGATCCAGGGATGAGGCTGGGCCCAGCCCTGTAACCTCCAGTCCCGCCGGAGGGCTCGCAGGCCCACCTCCCCAGCTCGAGCCTCTCTCTTGAGCCCCAGGCTCCTTTAGCCTGTATTTATTTGGATGCCCATAGTTGCTTCAAACTCAGTGTGCTCTAAATTGCCCTCAGAGCCTTTTCTTCCCAACCCTGTCCCCTCCGCCCACCCTGCTTTCCCCAGATGAGTGAGTACCATCGTCATGTCTGGATGAGACCCACACATGTTATTTCATCAGTGACACCCCCTGTCCCTTACTCTCCGCATTCAGCCTTATCAGAGTCCTTTCACTGCCTTTAATGTCTCCCAAGCCAATTCCCTCCTCTCCATCCCCACTGCCACTCTCTTAGTCTAATCCTTGTCATTTCTTACCGGATAAAGGCATTGTCCCCTAACTGGCCTCCTTGTCTCACAGGTGACTGCCACCATACGCTGGGTCCCTATACAAACAGTGATCTTTCTGAAAAGCAAATCTTGTCATCCTGATCTCAGCTTAAAATCCTTTACTGCTTTTCCTTAACCTTCAAAATTCAATTCTGTTTAATTTTACTTAGCAAGCTCTCCAGTCTTAATTCTTACGTCTGCTTCTGCCCCTGACCTGCTTGCTGGGTTCAACCAAAATGCCATGACCCGAGCACACTGCACCGCTCCGCTTTCCTCACGCTTGCCCCTTGCCTCTGTGTATTTGTATGTCCCATTTCTCTTTCTGAGTTAATCTGCCCATTTCTCACTTCTGACCCTTCTTTCCCTTTCCAGCCCCTTTTCCTGCTTCAGGACTGAGCACAAGTTCTGACTCCTAGGAGGATCCTGTCTGTCTCAGTCCCCAGCCTGTGTGTGTCTCCCACGGGCCCCCATTACCCTTTGTGGTGGTTCTTCTTGGTGGAACTGCCCCGTGGTTAAGCACGAGAGCTCTGGGCCATGCTCAGTGCCCAAGCTTCATCTTGCTGACTGTGTGACTTGGGGACGTTATTTCATCTCACCACCCCTCGGCTCCCACATGGGGCTTGTAACAGTATCTTCCTGATAGGTGGTGTGAAGATTGAATGAGATATTTGTAAAAGCCCCTCACCAGTTTTTCATCATTCTTTTCAAAGGCTCTCACTTCTCTGCCTGTTGGTACACGTGTGACTCTGAAGCTGGGACGCAGAGTGATAGTACCCCGCTTCATGTCACCCCTTTTCCCTGAAACTCACAACTGCATTTACTTTGGAAGGGCCAGACCAGATGGATACTATAATTGCCTTGATTCCATAATTATTTGGGGATGGGCTCAAGTCTCACATTTTCTTAGGCACTAGGGCCTTCTACTTCCTCTAGGAAAAGGAGTGAATGTCCTGCCAGTCCTGGATCCTCTGGCGTGAGTTTGGTGGGAATGCCATTAACTTCTTATGGGAAAGAGGAAATTGGCCGGCACCCTTCCAGTTTTGCTGGGGCCTGACAGGGCCTGGGGAGGGGAATCCAGTGATGCATGAACTGAGGTAGCAGGCTCTTCCCCGGGGTCCAGCCAGCCAGCAGGCCTCTGTTCTAGCTTGACCCAAACTCTCCTCAACATTGACTTGTGCTTTCAAACCCAAAGTCCAATGGGATCGTAAAACATATTATTCCAAAAGAGATTACCCCCCACTAATTCATCCTACCACACACAGAGAAAAAAAGAAAACCATGCACAAGCCAACAGCACGGGACTTCTCGAGGGAGCCCCCCGACCACCATGCACGGAGCCCTCACACACAGCGAGGGGATCGCAGCTCGGGGCAGGCCCGACGTGCAGAATGAAGACGCTCGGGTAGATTTTGTTTCGATTTTCTTCTCACCAGGCCTATCCTTGACTTTTCACAGATTTCCCAGCAGGAGAGTCGGACTGGATGAGAACATGGGAGAAAAATGTTCTGTGTCGTTTGTGTTCCTCGGGAGACCCATTTGCGTGCACGTGGATGGACAGCTGAGAGCCCCTGCTGGCTCACGCGGTGGGTGGGGAGGTCACGCTGCCCCCCTGGGAGCAGGGATGAGTGGCCTCTGTCTCTGGGTCCTCTGGGAGGATGCAGCTCATGTCCGGCCACAGCTGTCACCTCAGATGGCCTCCCTGAGGCACGCGGAGTTGCTGGCGAGTTAGCAGCAGCCTGGCTGCACGGTGCCCTCTTGTGTCCCCCTCCAGGAGCCCTGACTGTGCCACTCCCACCGCCGGGCTGTGAAAATTACTAGCAAAAGTTGGGATATTGTGTGTGTGTTTTAATGTGACAAGTTGTTTGGCTTTGCTCAAAAAACATCTCTCCTCAATGAAGAAGCAAGAGGGCCTGAGAATGGGAAGAAAAGTCTAAAATACTGGTGTGTGTAGGGGAACTTTCCCCCGGAGGTATACGAGTTGCAGCGTGACCGCTCCCTGGGAATGGTTTATTTCCTAATAACTGATCTGCAGAATCGCGAAACCAATGATGAGAGATGTGTTAGCCTTTTTAAAATCAGTGAAAGATATAATTTTCACTTTTAAAGATTAGAGTCTTGTACTCATTTATTGTGAAGAAATCATGTAAAGAAATAACAAAGTTAAAAAAGAGCACCCACTGGCTTAAGTAGTTGGCTTTGGAATATATTGTTATACCAATATATTTGAGTGTATTTATTTCTAATTCTGAATTTAGTTTGTGTCTAGGATTGTGGGAAGTCAAGTCACTTCCTTCAAAATAACCTGCAAAATAGATGAAGTCAGTTGATCTCACACTTTTTTTCATTTAGAAAAGGAAACCTTGTTTAAATGGAATCTTACAAAATGGGTGAGAAAATCATCATCATCATCATCATCATCATGGGGCAGCTTTGGCTGGAGCAGAGGTTACTAACTCTCTTGGAAGCCACATCCACCTCACAGTGACACCAAGGGCCCTCTGGACACAGCAGTTAAAATAAGCAAATAAGCACATGCAAAGATGTTCACTGTCATTAGCCAATAGGGAAATTAGAAATTAAATGCATGACTACTATACAACCCCAAAATTGAACTCACTGGCATTTATCCTGGATAAACAACAATTTAGGTTTATGCAAAAGCCTGTATACAAATGTCCATGTGTGCTCTGTTTGTCATGGCCCCCCAATAAAACAGCCAGGATGTCTTTCAACAGATGGTGAACCATGCTGTGGTAACTATAAAATAGTATACTGAGAATAGCACTACAGGTTAGTCCTCAGCAATAAAAAAGAACCAAGTATTAATGTATGCAACCTCGATCAATCTCCAGAGAATCATGCTGTATGAAGAAAGCCAATCCCTAGAGGTTACATACTGTATGATCCTATTCATATAACATTCTTAAAATGACAGAATTCTAGAAATGGAGAGCAGATGAGTGGTTGCCAGGGGTTAAGGTTGTGGGAGGAAATGCATGTGGCTACAAAGGGCAGCATGAAGGACTCTGATGGTAATGAGAATGTCCTGTGTCTCGTCTGTGTCAGCATCAGTATCCTGGTTGTAATATTGTTCTATAGTTTTGCAAGATGTTGCTGTTGGGGGAAACTGGGTAAAAGGCGCACAACATTTCTCTATTATTTCTTACTACTGCATAGAATTTATAATTTTCTTTCAATAAAAAGTTTAACAATGATTTTTTTTTTTAACTATCAAAAAAGTTGATCTCTCTAAATGCTGTGTCTGAGATTCTGAGTAACCCCATATGACTGTGACTTGGATGTCACATGCCCGTGGTTTTGTCCTGTTCAGAATGGACCCAGATATCAGCCTGGAGGTGGTCAGGCCGCCCTCTCAGGCTCCAGGTAAAGCTCAACTTTCCTCCTTTCCGATTCAGTCAAAAGCACTTATTTGAGTACTGCTTTTGAATCAACACAGGATTCAATGTTGGAAATGAACATGCTCGGTTGTTGTTTTTTAAAATTCATTTCTTCTCTTAATTGGGAAGGAATTTTAGTGATAAGCCAGTGAATATAAGCAAAAGATAAATAATATCAACAAGAGCTATTTGGTTGTCTGATTAATTGGTGTCATGTACCTACTTAATTCTAAAAATAATTTAGGATGTATTATTTAAAAAATACATATTCTATACTGTGGTAGGTTGAATTATGGCCCCCAAAGAGGTTCATGTCCTAGTCCCTGGGACCTGTGAATATGTTACTTTATGTGGCAAAAAGGACTTTTTGCAGCTATAATTAATTTAAGGGTTTTAAGATGGGAAGACACTCCTGCATTATCCAGGTGGGCCTCATGTAATCACGAGAGTCTTTACAAAAGGGAGGAGCAAGGTCAGAGAGAGAAGGCCATGTGATGATGGAAGCAGAGACTGGAATGATGTGGCCCTAAGCCGAGGAATTCTGGAAGCATCTCGAAGCTGGAAGAGGCAAGGAATGGGTTCTCTTCTGAAGCCTCTAGGAGGAATCAGCCTGGCTGACACCTTGATTTTAGCCAGGTAAGACTTGTTTCAGATTTCTAAACTCCAAACTATAAAAAAAGAACAAATGTGTTTTGTCTTAAACCACCAAGTTTGTGGCAATTTGTCACAGCAGCAAAGGAAATTAATACGTGTGCCATAAAATTGTTCAACTGAAAAAAGAGAGAATAGTGAGAAATAAGGAAAAGCAAGAGCTTACTCTCTCTTCTGTCTAATTTTATTGAAATATTTTGAAGGCGAGATTTACTCCCTATAAACTGCATGTAGACTGTGTACTTGAATGCTTACCAAAACCCACAGTCAACTCCCATGGATGATATTGGATCTAATAATTATCTTTTTTGAACTCTGCTAGTAAACAAGCCCATTTTGGGAATTCTTTCTAAAAAAAATTTTAAGTATTTCTATCATCTGTCCTAGCCTCAGTAAGAGTTGAGCTCTTTTCTATATTTGCATTTTGGAAAACCGGGAGTCAAGTAAATTACGGCAAAGTTATTTACAGCTGTCCACACATTTCTCTATTTTTTTTCTCTGTTTTATATTTTGGAGGCAGCTTTATGTTCGTTGGCATCACTCCCTCTACCATTAAGTCATCACCATTCATTTATTCATTCAATGGGTGATTACGCAGACATATATGTACACACACGTGTACAAGTATACGTACATATACATATGCATACATATCATAGGAATTCAATTATTCCTCTTTTTTATAGTAGATGTGTGAAAACAGTGAAGATTCTGATTTTCAAAAAGGTGAATCTCAACATGATAGCATGCTCTAGAAAGATTCTCTAGGACATTATTAATCATTGGTTTGAGAGCGTTTAGAAATGACATTGTGATCCTCGAACGTCAGCAAAGTGGCTTCTGGTGGCTTGGCGCGACTGAGCCAGGGGGATCATCAGCATTCTCCTAGTCTGGGGGCTTCTGGTTAGCTCTGTTGTCCCGGTGCCCTCTGCACGCCACAGGCGCCAGCAGGTGGGAGACTCTGTTTCCCAGAGTACCCGCTAATGAGTAACGGCTTGATTAGAACAGTGTGCTCACCGAGCTCGTCCCTGTATGGCTTCGAACAGGAGCGTGGCCGGCCGGGCGTGGCTCAGCGGCTGAGCGTCGACCTGGGATCCAGGCGATCGGGGTTCGATTCCCGGTCAGGGCACATGCCCGGGTTGCGGGCTCCATCATTGATGTTTCTATCTCTCTCTCTCCCTCTCCTTTCCTGTCTCTGAAATCAATAAAAATATATTAAAAAAAAAAATACCAAAGCGTGACACACTTTGTAAATTTGCCACACAAGTTTACCAGGCATCAGAGCAGCCCTACAGAATTCTTCCATATCATCTACTTGAACATCCCTAGGGACTGGGGACCTACTCCCGCCCTGTTCAACCTACTCATTACACATTTCATTTACATGGAGCTAAACTCGGCCTCTATTTAACATCAACTCTGTTCATCTGTCCCTCTATTTTGACACTTAAAGACAGCCGTCAGGCCCTCCTGCCAGAATCTTCCTTTTCTTCCTTTAACATCCGTTTTTTAATTCACTAGTTTTCACAGGACAGGTATTGGTCATTAGAGAAATGCAAATCACCACCACAATGAGGTACCACTCCACACCTATTAGGGTAGCTAATGTTAAAAACAAAACAAAACCGTAATCTATAACCATAAAATGGTGCAGCCAACTTTGGACAAGTTTGGCAGGTCCTCAAAATATTAAACATAAAATCACCATATGACCTGACATTTCAAGGTATAGACCCAAGAAAAACGAAAACATGTATCCACGCAAAATGTCAACTGTTCAGAGAAGTACCACTTATAGTAGCTAAAAAGTGGAAACAACCTCTCAAACAACCCATTCGGTAACTGATAAATGAATAAATAAAATTCGAGATATCCATACAACAGAATATTATTCAGCAATGAGAAGACTAAAGCTATAAAAAGAACAGAGTACTCACAGATGCTGAGCATAGATAAATCTCGAAAACAAGGTATATGGATACACTAAGTGAAAGAAGCAGGTCACAACACGCGCACACATTGTCTGAGTCCATTCATCCGAAATGTCTCCGACAGGCCGACCCGCAGGGACTGCCAGGGGCCGCGGGGGGGAGAGGGGACGGGAGCAGCTGCTGGTGGGCGAGGGCATTGCCTTTAGGGTGGTGGAAAGTTTTGAAGCCACATGTGGTAATGGTTGCACAAGTCTGAATATACTAAAACCTGCTGAATTGTGCACTTTAAGGGTGGGTCATATGCTATGTCAATGAAACTGTTATTAAAAACAAAGATGCTGAAAAGCTTTTACACTTTTGCAGTATTGCTGACCATCTCCCAGGCCTCGTTAGCATCCGTGTGGCTGTGAAATGAACTTTTCGAGGCGTCTAAGTTAGAATCTCCCATTTAGAGAAACGAAATGTCAGCAAAGTAATTTTTAATAAATTCCGAATCTTGTCATATTAGACAAATTAAACCAAACTACTGAAAGCATGACGTTGAAGAATAATAAACCTGGCGTTTAAAAATGTTTTGTGACTACAAAGCTTGGTTAAAAATTTGTGATAAATTAAAAACACGGAAAAATGAAAGCATATCATCAGTGGTATTTATTTTATTAACTTCAAGTGTTATGAAAAGAGCTAAAGCAGTTTATTTGATTTGGCTGAACATATATTAATTACTTAAAAATAAAGCACAGCCTTAAAATAGCATGTTTAGAATGCTGTCCAGTGATTTAGAACTAATTACCAAATATTAATCTGTTGCTAAAGGCTTACATTTGTTTTACTGAGGCTTGCTAACTTAGTTAACATAAACTCAAGCACAGCATGTTTCTGGTATATTTTTATGTCTTTTTTTTAACAGGTTTTTAAAAAATTATTGAGTTTTAGAGAGAGGAAGAGAAAGTGGGAAAGAGAGAGAAAGAAACATCGATCAGTTGCCTTCCGCATGAACCCCGACTGGGGATCGAACCAGCAACCTAGGCGTGTGCCCTGACAGGGAATTGAACCCACTGCCTTGTGGTGCACAGGACAGCGCTCCAACCACCTGAGCCACACTGGCCAGGGCTCTGGCGTATTTTTGATAAAATGTATCACAAACATACACTTTTTCACATGTGTTTACAATAACTAAGAGGAAACTCTCTTACATCGTATTTTCCTATGGAAAATAATTTGTATACAGGAGGAAATTTGTATACAGGAAGTTTATTGCAGAATGGTCTCAGGAATAGAGGTTGTAAGGAGCTAGGGAAGCAAGATTGGATCAGGGAAGGTGAGCTGTGATAAAACTGCAGAAATGGCCTCCGCAGATCTATAAAGAGGTTGGGGCTGGGAAGGTCCTTCGGAGCTGTCCCAAATTAAGGCGAAAGGACTGGATTTTTGCATCTCCACCTTGACCAGTCATTGGATATGGCTTGCCAAGATGCATTAAAAAAGAAAACAAAATTCTTTTTTTAAATCCTCACCAGAGGATATTTTTTCCATTGCTTTTCAGAGAGAGTGGAAGGAAGAGAGAGTGTGAGAGAAACATCGATTGGTTGCCCCTGCACTCGCCCCTACCAGGGCCAGGGATCAAGCACGCAATGGAGGTGTGTGTCCTCGGCTGTAATTGAACCCAGGACCCTTCAGTCAGGTGGCCGACGCTCTAACCACCGAGCCAAACCAGCTAGGGCAAAACAAGAATCTTTTAAGGTATATAGCCATTGTCTGTGTCCATACCATACTGGTTGACAAATATTTTGTTTATTGCACCTGCAGTTTGATCATTTAAAGGTAAGCTGTAGAGGGGATGTAAATTAGAGCATAGGAAATATAGTCAATAATATTCTAATAACTATGTTATGTTGTCAGATGGGTATGAGATTTATTGGGATGATAACTTTCACTTAGAAAGTTATATTATGTCTAATCACTGGGCTGTACACCTGAAACCAATATAATAGTTTGTCAACGGTAATTGAAAAATAAAAATGATTTAAATAAAAAAACTAAATAGATAGATAGATGATCGATAGATAGATATATGATAGATAGATAGATGATAGATAGATAGATAGATAGATAGATAGATAGATAGATAGATAGATGATAGATAGATAGATGATAGATAGATGATAGATAGATGATAGATAGATAGATGATAGATAGATAGATAGATAGATGATAGATAGATAGATAGATAGATAGATAGATAGATAGATAGATGATAGATAGATGTCTTTCAATAGGAATATATGTATGTGAGCTCCAATTCTGTAAATGTTTAAATATTTAGAAATAAAACTTCATGAACTTTGGTCATTATTAAATTTAAAAATAAAGTAAGTTGTAGATGCACAAAATTGATTGGTCTTTTTGGCACCAAAGACAAAGAACCAATCCGGAATCTATTTAGAGCTTATCTGACAAGTTCACCTGTGTTATCGACCTAAGTGCTTTTGTACACAAGACTATTATTTTTTCGATAGGCTGCCTGGTTACCCACTCCATGCTAAATCCAACATTCTGTGTTTAATTTCAGATTATTTTTGTCCTGCATCTATGCCAATTATTGATTTAAGACAGAATCCACTCTGGACTTTGACGTGAAGTGGTGCAGGCGGCCCGAGCAGCCCAAGGAAACTAGGTGCCCCCGGTGCCCAGGGGCGGCCGTGAGGCTCAGCGACACCCTGACCACTGGGCTGGGCTGCCCTGAGACACGGCCACCAGGTCTTCTCTGGACTGACAGCAGGGCCAGCGAGGCACAGTCCTGACCTTTAGGGAAAGTGACCGGACATTAAGAAGCTAGCTGCCTGGCCGCCCAGTAATCCTTTAAAAGGTTATCATAGGAGCCGATTTCACTCTCACATTTCTAACATAATATTGAGGCTTAAATTGGACTGACTGCAAAACTAGAGACCCGTCTGGCACAGCGGGCTGATGGGGACAAGAGGGCCTGCTAAGGGACGTAAACCTCTCCGGTGAGCCCCAGCGAGGGCTCTTCCCTCACTGCATTTCCACCTGCCTCCTCCTTGCTCTCAGGCTCCCAGCCCCCGGCCCTCCCCGCTTCCCCCCCCCCCAGCCCACTGAGGCTCCAACACCAGCACTTCCAACACCCAGATACAAAATAAATGAAATAATATAAGCAAAGCCCCCGGAGGCTACAGCCAAAACCCCACTCTCTAAAGAACAGAGCCTTAGAGCACTAAACCTCACAATTATAAATCTAATTGTTTTCCACGTAAAGAAATTTGCCTCATTTCTCAGTTACCCTGATATATTTTATACACACACCACATGGTGCGAAATAAGTGATTTAAACTTAAAGTTAATTGAACGCTTATGGCACTGGCCATATTTATTCTAAGTTATTTTTTCAGAGAATTGAGGAAGCAGATGAAAAAGTTTTAACATCATACAGCGTTACATCATATATCTAGTTTTAGCGTCAAACATTGAAAAGGGTCTTAATTGTATAAATTATTTATTGTGTATTTAAGCTATATTTCCTTTTTAAATACTTTAAATAAACTTATGGCCATTTAGAGATGACATTACCAATATTTTAAGATATTACATCATTCAATAAGTACTGACTGCTTTCATTTTGAAGAGTGATATTTAAATAATTCCATGGCCGTGTGTATTACCAATTAAGCCAAGAGCTATTTCACAGGTAATAATGTTTTGCCTTATACATAAAGGGAAACATTTTTAGCCAAAGGTTAATCTTTTTTCTTATTTGACTTCAAAAGCCAAACTTGACTCAATACAACAACTCTTAGATCAAGTGTAATAACTAAAGCACAAGGAAATTTCTTTTTATTAGAATTAACAACCTTCCACCACCCCCACCCCCCCACCCCCAAAAATCTCTCTCTTGTTCTGTATACTCAGCTTAATTTAAATTATGGATTTAATACACGATACATTTGCCTTACTTTGCATAGCACTAAGATGATACAATCCTTTTTTATATGATAATGAGAACCAAACTGTAGTCAGGAACGTTAAGGCGTTTAAAAATTATGCACCATAATGTGCTGCTTTTAAAATGGTTCATACTTCTCCCTCTATGAAAATTGTACTTGATAATGGAGCCGCCTTGTGGGGAATGAGTAGTATTTCAGGCTTTTGTATCGCAAATAAAATACTATTTGAATATTTCCCCTCTTTACAGTGCGAGCACAGACAATGCTAGCAAGAAAATACATACTTGCCTGTGGGCCCCTGACATCCAGAAATAAGCAGGTGCTAGTGACTACCGGGGGGGTGAACTCAGTGCCCCCTCTCCTTTCATTCGTCTTTTGTAGCTGAAGGTAAAACAGGGTTAAACTTTTTTTTTTTCCACTTAAATTGATTGCTAGGCTCTTTGGAGAGGGAACAAGTTGACTGACAATTGTTTCCTTTTAAACCGGCCCATGCAGAGAACATATTAAATTAGGAAGATGCATGTTTTGCCTTCACGTAGGGGAGATATTTCTCTCCTTTTGACCAGAGGGCACATTCCCGAGAGGAAAGGCGCCCTGTTGCACTCAGCCCCTGGCTGTGGGGGGAGAGATGCCCTCCAGCCAGGCCAGCCAGGGCCCCTCGGTGGGGGGAGTGCTAACAGCTCTTCGGAGCTGGCGGCTGTGCCTTCCTCACCAGGCACAGGCAAGTCCAGCAGGAGAGTCAGGGCCCGGGGAGTAGCGACAGGATGAGATGATCCCCTCCCCCTCACGCCTGTGTGCGGAGGCTGAACAGAGGCCTGGCTGCGTGAAGTACCTGAATCCTTGGCATATTTTGTTAATCATAATATAACACTATGATAAAAAAATAAAAGATAAGACTAGCTGACCCCTTAACTAAATGTTCGCCAGGATTTTTTTTAACTACTTAGACACACAACTTAGAAGAGTTCCTGTGGTGGCCTGTTTTCAGGGGCCAGGCCAGCAACTCGGGGCTCAGTCAGAGGCTGCAGGGCCGAAAGGCCTGAAAAAGCCGAGGACGCATTGCAGCAAATAGGGAGACGATTTCACTCCCTCCAAAGCCAAGTGGAGGGACTTGCTCCTGTCTCCTTCAACACCGACCCCCAAGATGCTCTTTCATGGTTTATCTTTATTCGTTTTTTAAAAAGTAACATATGCTTAATGCAATAATATAATGGGATAAATTATTCACAACTGAAGAATATAATTAAGTAGTTTGGTAAAAATATTATTTGGTCATAAAAATAATATTTGTAGATATCCCTTCAGATTTATTTTAATGAAAGTTTGTTTTCCAAAAATGAGATCACTCTAAATATATTATTTTATAATGGACTTTTTACTTTAATAAAATATTATCCATATATAAAATTTCATACCGGTAAATAAAGGTTTCGTGATAAACCCCAGCATATATGCCCGTTTACTCTGTGCAGGCATCATGCTAAGTGCTTTATATGCATCTGCATTACGTAAATTACTCATCTTTCTGCCTATGGTTAGTTTTCAGACTTTGACATTGGGAGGTGGAGCCCGAGTAAAGAATGGGGTCTTGCGAAGCTGAGAATGTAGAGTCAGAGTTGGAGGCAGCTGACGTGACTGGAACTTGTGGGCCAGAGTCCCAGGGAAAAGGAAGCTATGTGACAGAGGGAGACAGAAGTCTGCACGGGGCTCCTCCATAGATCTCTGGAACAAAGTTGGGCCGTACATGTGTAGAACAAATTGCGTGAGGTCTGGGAGAGAGGGTTACTCTAGGGCTGGGAGACGAACAGAGCGATACCTGAAATGACACTGGTCCCCATGAGGTTGGAGTTATAGTCCAACTGGAATGCAGCGATTTCACTGAGCACCTCAGGCATTCATTTAAGACAACGGAAAGACTCTACCTTGGGATGAAAATTATGCCCTAAAAGAAGAGCCACATCCAAAGACTAACGACAAGACTAAAATATATATTTACTATATTTCCAGAACGCTGTGCCTGAGGCTAAGCACCTACCCTGTGAGTGGGGGCCAGGTGGCAGAGAGAACTCGGAGCCTGCTGGCTGCAGTCGCCTGGGTTTAGCCTCTGCCACTTGCACCCGGGAAAGGTGAGTTCTCAGGGCCCGCTCGGCCCAGGAAGCTCCCACAGACCTTGGCTGGGAGCTGGAGGGACAGGGAGCCCCGTTCTCTTGGCTGCACCCACCTGAAGTGCAGTTTCTGTCACACTGAGCTGGGAGCAGGGGGAGGCTGGGTTCTAACTCAAATTCCGCAGATTCTTGCTGTTCTTACCGCGTCATAGTAGCCTTTCTTGAGTAGATATTTCTTCATCTGCTGCATGCTCTTAGGACAATGTCCAGAGACTTCAAATGGTTGCTTTTTAAGTAATTTTCACCAATTATGACTGTTTTACTGGGGAGTGGGTCCACAGAGCTCACTTCCATTCCATAAATGGAACTCCCAATGTATACTGCATATATAACTTTGATTTATTGGCCCAACGATACTAAAATCTTCTAAATAATAAAAAATATTTTAAAAAACAGCCTGAGGAAGCATTATGGGTTTGTCATCTGTAAAGTAGAGAGAATGATCACAATACTACTCTCCCCCCACAGAGGGTTGCTTTGAGGATTAAATGAGCTTATGTATGGACTATGCTGAGTGTGACCTGTTGCTGTTACTTTAATTCAAATGAAATATTCAAGCTGGGGGCAGAATGAGATATGAAGGCTTACATTCTGGCCTTTTTGTATTATGCCATGTTTAACACACCCCAATATTTCACACCTCTCTTCCCCCTTTTCCCACAAAGACCCTAAAATTGTGTACTCAATTAGCATGGGGAAAGGCCTAAGTCTTAAATTTACTGGAGGGTCATTCTTCTTCCATCTTTTATTCAAGGCATTAATTTTTGTTTCTAAATATTGACAACTGGACCAGATTGGTAGCTGGCCTTTCTTTACACATCATTCTGTTTGTTTGTTAGTAATCCTTGCCCAAGGATATTTTTTCCATTGCTTTTCAGAGGGAGTGGGAGAGGGGGGGAGAGAGAGAAAAAAAGAGAGAGGGGCAACGATGCGAGAGACACACTTCGATTAGTTACATGCCCTCGGCCGGAGTCAGACCCGGGACCCTTTAGTCTAGGGGCCGACACGCTCACCACTGAGCCCCAGCTGGGGCTCTCCATGTCTCTCGCCCCTCCTATTCTTGCTGACCATAGCTTTTAGAGCCATTGACATATGGTCTCTTCCCCAAGCCATGCCTTTTTCAAAACTTCTTACTACACCCTGCCAAGAGATAGGGTGGGACTCTCTTTCCTGTCTAAAGTCCTTCATGCCACCAGTTTCTCACTTCCAGTCTCTCAGGTGTTCCCTTCATTCGCCAGGAGGGTTTACTCCATTTATTATACGTGTTTATCAAATACCTTCCTTCAATTCTTTGTTCCAGGTGATGCCCTATTTTGCAACATGTTCGCCTCCTTCCCCCAAGATCTCTAACTCTTTTTCTGCTCTTTATTCTCAGTTGCTGAACTCTTATTCTGTGACGCCTTTCATAACTGGAAAATTTTTATCATTTCTCTCTAAATCATAGACATGGCTTCCATGTCCTCACAATGCCAAAAAATACAATACTGTTTTTGCCTTTAACAGGCAAATACTATAGATATCTGTTAAATGTTTATTTGGCTGCATTAAGTCTGTATATGTTTTGTAACAAGTCCTGAAGAGGAGAGATTCTTTTATCTACTCTGTACTACATTGAGTGTAGCAAGATATATACAGATAATTTATAAACTTCTGATCATGGTGATGAAGTGAGAAGAAGAAAAATTAAAACATCTTTAGCTCAGACACAAATATATATTTTCATTTTTGATTATAAAATGATGACATACACCTATCTATCACACAAAAACTTAAACACATCAAACACCTTTACAAGAAAAAAATGTGACTACTTCACATTAAAATCTTTATGTCATAGCTGATGTCTCATACCTAGTTTATGGTACTGATTCAATTAAGGCTATAAAATATTGAAGACAAGAGAGGCAGGATGGAGGAAAGAAAGGAGAAAACACAAAAATATCTCATAAAATTCTGAGTAAATGAGCGGCACTTAATGAAATTTTACACACGCAAATCCTGAATTCTGCTTTTGAATTTTTTAAAAGCATCTTTGTTTCACACATTTCTAAAGATATCTCTAGCTTGTTTGAAGTACCTCTCTGACTTGCCTAATTTATTAAGATCCTATTACATTATATAATAATCCCACACCTGGCCTCCCTTTCTAATAAAGACTACATTATTTTATATCTGTAAAGCAAGGATCCATTAAAAAAAATGTACCCAAACTTCCAAATGTAGGAGAGTATGATTACCTTAGAAAAGTCTATGTTTATTCCAAGAATGAGGCCACTTCTCAAAATATTTTAGAATTCCTCTTAGGAAACATCTTCAGTGAGTTAAAAAACACATAGGAAAGTGAAATCTTGTTACTTTATAGAGCTTTTATTTTAATATATATGACATTACTCACCTGATTCAATCAACTTGGCTTCAAATTATATTTTTGGCTGAATCTAAAAAAGTCAATTTACCCCAAAAGACAAAGATTTCCTACTATGAAAGTTATGTTTTAAAAGTGCAAAAGCATTCTGAGAGCAGCATCCCCCAATGTATTAGAAACAGAAGCAACAGATTAGAGTAAGGGTAAAGCCTCAGAGCTAGCCAGGGCAGATAATTTGGGGGGTAGGAGGAGGAACATTAATTTCTAAGTATAATCTTAGAATACCTTTTCAAACAGCCACATTTCTTTATTTTCATACTTCAGGTGGTTGAATTTTATGGTACTAAATCACCTTTTCAAAATCCTACAATGGTTTTATATGGGATACGAATTTAAAATTCCCCACAAAGATTTTAGAGGGGTGGGGTGGGTAGGGATAAGAATTTTCTGCCCCCACCCTAAGCAACCAAAGCATGTGTCAGAGTGGCATGTTCTAGGAATCTGAAGTTCTGTTGAATGCTGGTGGTTCAGAGGGGCGGTAAGCAATTCTGAGGGTCTCTGTTCTTTCCTGAAACTATGTGTCTGAACAAATACTGACTGCATTCAATGATTTTGTTTGTTTCACAGTGTGATGACTGTAATACAAGCTTTTCAGTAACTGTGAATTTTATTTTAATCATTTTTGGCACTTCCAATCACAATGCTTGCTTGTGTGGTTTAAGATTATTTTAATTTTTGCATTTTACATTCCTTTTGGCACTTCTGAAGGTGACATTGGCTTGTATGTTGTTGGGGGGAAGTGGTAGGCCTCCCCCTCTGATTCTTTTCTTAAATGTTTGCCTTTATGAATGGCACGATTCTCCCCAGAACCCTGTATCATTAAACGAAGCAGGTAAAAAATCTGCCCTCACAAGCTGCGCATCCCAACCCTTCTTAGAGGCTGGTATCCCAGGCTTCAGGTTTGGGCTGTTTGGCCGATTCCGTCGCGGGTCCTGGTGGCCCTTCCCGGCAGAAAAGGACAACGGGAGTTTTGCGAGCCCACACGGCCACGTCCCCAGCCACCCCGCCCGTGGGGCTGGAGGTCACCCTGCGGCAGGCGCCCAGCCGGCTGGCACAGCGGCGTCGAAGGCGACCGCGCCTGCGGAACTGCAGGCCCGGGCCCCGGGCGCGCAGGGAAGGGTCCCCATTCCGGGTCCGGTAACCCTCCTCCCGACCGCGCCCCAGGAGCATCGATATGTTGGGATTGCGAATGGCATAGATGACGGGGTTGATGGCCCCATTGGCCCAGGTCAGCCAGACAGCCGCCACGTCGAGCAGCGAGGGGGCCTGCGCGGCCCGGGCCTGCCGGGCGGCGGCCAGCAGCACGAGGACGCAGTAGGGTCCCCAGCAGCCGATGACGAAGACGATCATGAGCAGCACGGTGGTGGCCGTGCGCACCTCGCTGAAGCAGCGCAGCACGCGCGCGTAGGCGGTCACGGGGCGCACGCGCACGCCCGACAGGCGCACGGCCCTGCCGATGTGATAGTGGCAGAAGCCCATGAGCAGGAACGGCAGCAGGTAGCAGGCGACCACCAGCCCCACGCTGTAGGCCGCGCCCAGCTGCGCGGGGTCCGGGGACGGCCGGTACAGGCAGCCGTGGAAGCTCTGCGCGGCCGGCGGCGCCCGGGGCGCGCGGAGCAGCTCCCCGGGCAGGGAGAAGCCCAGGGCGGCCAGCCAGGCGCCCGCCAGCAGCTGCAGCGCGCGGCGGCGGCCGAGCTTCTCCCGCGGCGGCCGCACGATGGCGCAGTAGCGGTCCAGCGAGATGAGCGCCACGCTGAGCGTGGACACGATGCCGAAGCACGAGCTGAAGAAGCGGCTGGCGGCGCAGAAGCCGCGCCAGGGCCCCGCGGCGGCGGGCGCCGAGCCCCCGGGCGGCGTGAAGAGGTCCAGGAAGGCGGCGGGCAGGCAGAGCAGCGCCGTGAGCAGATCCGACAAGGACAGGGACAGGACGAAGGCGTTGGTGACGGTGCGCAGCTGCCGGTGCTTCGCGATCACGCCCATCACGGCGCAGTTGCCCAGGCTAGACGTCAGGAAGATGAGCAGGAGGACCAGCGCCTGGGCCGCCACCGCCGCCCCGTGCGACAGCAGCGGCCTCCCCGCCGCCCCCGCCGCGCGCCAGCCGGCGCCGCCGCCCGCGCTCCCGTCGCTCCGGTTCCCCAGCGCCGCGGCCGCCGCGGTAGCCACGGTGCCGAAGGACAGCAGGGCCCCCGGCGTCTCGGCGGCGGTCCCGCCGGGCGCGGCGGCCGCGGAGGGGGCGCCGCGGGGGGCGCCGCCCAGCCACGCCATGGCCACGCACCCCGGCGGGCGGCCCCGCGGCGGCGGCTGCTCCTCCATGGGGCCCCGCGGCGGCCCCGCTCTGCTCATCCCGCACGGGAGGCGGCCGCGGGCTGGAGGGCGGCTCGGGCGGGGGCGAGAGGCCGCCGCCGCCGGGAGCCGGGTTGGGCGGGAGAGGCGGCGGCCGCCCGGCCCCTGCGCAACCTTTGACGCGGTTCCAGGCGTTGCCAAGGGAACCGCCGCTTTGCGCAGGAGCGCGGGGCGGGACGCGGGCCAAGTGCCGTGGGAAAGGCGGGCGCACAGCTTCACCTCCCCGCGAGGTTGCGCGGCCCGGGGTCTGGGCTGCGGAGAGACACGTGCGCCTCCGCCGGGACCGCTGGCCAGGTGACGCGGAGCGGCTGCCACACCAGTGACCAAATTCAACAAAGCTTCCTTCCGAAGCTCTCTTCTTGGATACAGATGCGCCGCAGGGAGGTCTTCGTGCGGGCTGCTTTGCCTCCCCGTGCGTGTTTTCAGGAATGGATCGAGAACCTGAACAGAAAAGCTGTTCAAATCCGGAGATCGTAAACTTGGGGGGCAGGGCAGTTTAAACCAGGTGTTTTGAAACATGAGCATGTAACAATCTCCTGGGCTTCTCGCTGAAACGTAAATGACTGGGCCCAACCCCAGAGTTTCAGATTCGGTGGGTTGGGGCCTGTCCTAGAATTTGCATCTCTAACCAGTTCCTAGGTGGTGGTGATGTTGCTGGTCTGATGACCGCACTTGGAGAACCGCTGATGGGCTGTGCTTATTAAAATGCAGATTCACTGGCTGACTCCCAGGATCACTGAGGACAGGTCAATGGTTCTAAACCCCACAGGTGATTCTGCTACAGGTGCTCTGAGGAGCTAGCATATGGGTGTTGGAGGCAGGGTGTCGCCTTGTTTTTAAAGAGCCTGGACCTCAGGACCATAACTGGCTCACACACGTGCTAGGAGAGAATGGAGAGCAATTGTTCCTTTCCCGTGGCCTGGCCTTCCTCAGTTCTCTGGAATGTGATGTGTTTTGAGTCTCAGGTGCTGCCAACTAGGCAGTCACCACAGATGCAGTGGCAGGTTGGGAGATACAGGAACAGGAAGGGCTTGCGGGCCCAGGGAGGCTGCATCTCGAGTTTCTGGGCATGGCTTCTAATGGGGGAAGGTGTGATCAGCCCTCAGGTTCTCTAAGGTTGTGGTTTGTCAAGTGTAGACCCTGGACCAGCAGCATCAGTATCAGGAACTTGTTAGAAATGCAGATTCTCAGGCCCCGCCCCAAACCTGAATCTGAAATTCTAGGGTGGGGCCCAGGCACATGCCTTGCAAGTGATTCTGATACACAGTCAAGTTTGAGAGACACTGCTGGAAAGAATGACTAGTACACTTGTAGGTCTTAGAATCAATGATATTCTTGCTTTGGGTGCTTATTTCAGAGAGGAAAAATATCCTCTGGAAATTTACAGCATAAATAGTTCATTGAAGGTGGTAAACTAAGACTGGAATGGAATTCATGATATTTCCTAAAAACCTTGGTCCTCAGTATTTTGTATCTCAAAAAATGGTGCCACCTTCCATCTAGTTGACTAGCCAAAAACGTAGGGTTCTTTCTAGATAAATTTCTCTTCCTCATCACCAGCGCATGTCCAATCTCACCAAGACCTGGAATTTTACTTGTTAAATAGCTTTGTAGCCATTCACTTCCTCCATCACTCCACCCTCCACCTGAATCTTAGCTCTCATCTTCTTTGGACTACTGCTGCCACCTCCTAACTGGGTCTCCCCACATCCAGCCCCTACTCCACACTATAGGCAGAATGCTCTTTTCAACAAAATAAATTTGATCATGCCACTCACTTATTTAAACACTCTGTCTTTCTCCGTTTAATTTAGGATAAGGACCCCAATCCTTAATATTTACAAGACACTGCATGATTTCATACCTGCTTTCTCTCTACTCTCATTTTGGGCCACTTTTCTTCTATTTTGCTCCACTCTAATCACACTGTGAGTTCCTTGGGGCATTTGCACTTTCTATCCCTTCTGCCGAGGAAAGCTCCACCACCCCTTCCCCCAGTCCCCTAGTATCCCCATCTCTGCATGAATGTCAGTCTCTCAGGGGAAGCCCTCTTGGCTTGGAGGACATACCACTGTCTATAATTATGTTTCCATGACTATTACTTGCCTCCCATGGTAGACTGTAGGCTCTGTGAAGACTAGGACTTTGCCTGTGTATTAGATTCCTAGTACCTAGCACTCTGGAAAATTACTAGAAACACACACACACACACACACACACACACACACATTTTTTGAGTGCCTGTCAGAGGAGAATCTGGCAACTGGGAGACCAGTTAAGAAAAGGCATTTTAATGGCCCAGGGAAGAACTGAAAGAGTCTGAACTCGGGCATTTACAATGAAGAGGAGGAAGAGACTTTAAGGAGCTAGTGTATGGATTAGGGTCTCTGGATATAAGCAGTACAAATAGCGCACTGTGTCCCGTAAGCAAGGAAGGAATTTACTGGAATGATAGGGGAAGTTCAGATTACAAAAGGATAGTCTCCCAGCCAGCCCCAAGAACAAGAGAAGGTGGGGCAGCTCTGTGGGTAGAGACAGCAGAAACTAATGAGGGTGGTCTCTTTAAGGCTCTGTCAGAATAAGTCTGCTTCAACCATTTTTGAGACGGAATCAATCATTTCTCTTAAGATCCGAGGTCCTGGGGAAAGAGCCTGGTTGGTGTCCCCCATGCCTGGTAGTCCCAGCAAGGCTGCATTCAGGGGATGGCTAGTTTCCCAGAGGGAAAGGGGAACGTTGATAAAGGAGAAAGTTAGTGACACTGTCATTTTTTAGAAAGAAGTGATTTTTTCACCATAGAATGTTTTAGAGGATGAGTGGGAAACATTTTTTTGTGTAATTGATTTTGGTGGGGATTCAATCAGACTAATAAGTAGGTCTTTACAGATTTGCTGGATGGCAAAGCCAGTTTAAATAAATTAATTACTTCAGTTTCTGTCTGCTCAGAAAAAAAATACTACTTACCTCACAGCAGAGCCTAAGGAATATTGAGAGCATCATACGTTGAATAGTTTTTAATACTTCATTCTATAATGACTGGTAATGACCAAATGTATTGTTAACAAGCTCACAGACAATTTACTAGCAAGAATACCAAGGGTTATCATTTCTTTCATGTTTTTTTAATTTTTTAAAACATGCTTTTATTGATTTTAAAGAGAGAAGAGGGGAAAGGAGAGAGAGAAAAACATCGATTGATGTAAGAGAGAAACATCTCGGCTGCCTCCTGCACATCCCCTATTTGGGGATCGATTCCACAACCCAGTTTGTGCCCTGACCAGAATCGAACCAGCGACCTTTTGGTGCATGGGATGACACTCATCCAACTGAGCCACACCAACCAGGGCATCATGTTTTAAATCTACCTGGCATGTAGTTGGTAGAGTATGAGACTTGTCCCACTGTAGTGATTCACTGGTTGATTTCTACTACACACCTGTATTTCACTAATGCAATACACAATCCCTTCCATAAGAGGCTTAAAGATATATCAAAAGTCTGACTATAAGTTGGTCTTTTCACAGCAGTTTATGAGACTTCAGTTACCTGGGGTAGAGGCTCAGTTTTGCAGCTCAGAGAACAGCCGGCAGCAGCTGTAACACGTACCCAAAGAAGCTGACCCACCCCGCTCCTTCCCAGGCTCTGCATGTTAAGTGCTGAGCACCCTGTAATAACTCATCGCCCTTACACCCTGCTTAGAGAAAGGGCATTATTTTATTCAAAAGCTGGAAGAATTAAAATAATGAACTGATAAGAGTCATTGTTGTGAGGGCTACAATTCAAGCTATTATGCAAAGAGCATTTAGAACAAAATAATTACTGTAGAGTGACAGTTTAAAACAAGAACCAAGGTTTTAACTTTACCTGATATGTTAATAACTAGAAAAATATTATGAATTTTTGGTATTGTGTGTGCCAAAAATAGGACGTGAGACCTAAACCTACATACATGCAAATACTAATGACATTATATTTAGCCACAGTGTGCTATTTTAGAAAGGGATGGGAGTTGGCTTACATGTACAATTTGGATATAGGTTTCCACATAATTCAGATAAAAATTACTGATAGATAATAACTGCTTTAAAAAGAAAGCCCTTAAAAGTCCCAGAAGTCACTTGAGAAGAAACCCATCCCTCAGTGGGTCATCGTCTTCTACTGTAAAACTGGCTGTCCCGGTGTAATGGGCTTGTCCGGATACTTCCACTATGACAGCATTAAAATCACCGCACTTTGCTTCCTGGAAAAGGAGGTGGAAGGGGTACAGAATCAAAATACTGCGCTCATACTGCATCTGGCTTTAAGTCGTATTGTTGATTTTTTATCATTTTAAAGAAACCCAAGAGTTAATCCAATAGGCAATGGAAGGAGAGCACCCTGTGTTTTAATAAGTTAAGCTGTAGAGTGGGAGGCAAACTGGAGAGGAGAAAAACCAGACACCCAGAACCCTGCGAAGAGGTAAGTTAATTCACTCATTGAATCTACATCACTAAAGGAATTTTTAGTGAGGATGGAGAAGAGCAAAATTAGAGAGTCTGGAGGTGGAACTGGCAGGCCTGGGGACTGATGTATGTGGGAAGTGAGGGACAGGAGCAGGTGAAACATAACAACAGCTTCTAGCTTGAAAATGAACCTGGCGCTGCCATTAACCAAGACAGGGAATGAGGTGGGAGAGGCACATGAAGGGAGGGAGGAAGGGAGGGAGGGAGGGAGGGAGGGAGGGAGGGAGGGAGGGAGGGAGGGAGGGAGGGAGGGAGGGAGGACTTTTTAACAAGGTGAGTGTGCAGTATCTCTGGGACAATCATTTCGAGATGAGGTTACTGGACAGCTAGGAACATAAATGTTAGGGGAGAAGCCCAGAGTAGGCAGGGTAGGGAGGAAGGTTTGGAACATCATCAGTGGGTGGTTGAGAGTGGAAGCTTCAGAAGTGAGAGAATGAAAGTGAAAAGCAAATAATGTCTTGGTATCATTATGACTATCATTTTGACCTTGTGGACCCATGGAAAGGACCTTGGGAATCCCCACGGGTTTTTAAACCACACTTTGAGAACCGATATCCTAGCTGCACAGTTCTTACAGGCCTGTTTTTGTGTGTGTGTTTTTTTTTAAAAAAAATCCTTATTGATTTGAGAGAGAGAGAGGGAGAGAGAGAGAGAGAAACATCAATGATGAGTCATTGATCGGCTGCCTCCTGCACGCTCCCGACTGGGGATCAAGCCTGCAACCCGGGCATGTGCCCTGACCAGGAATCGAACCCGATCACCTGGATCCTAGGTCAATGCTCAACCGCTGAGCCACACCCGGCTGGGCCAGGCCTGTTTTAAAATTCTCTTCTGAGTGAAGAAACTCATCTCACACCCAACTCAGGCCTCCTCAGTCTCAGAAGTAACACATTTGCAAAAGCTAAGGGTGTCACTCACCCTCACGGCCTTCCCCGTGAACACTGAGCCAGTGGCACTGCTTTTGAAGGCTCTGGTCTGGTTCAGCTTGAGAAGCCCTTTGTGACACTGTAAGGCAATTCGGGCTGTCACCCCTGAGCCAGTAGGACTTCTGTCAACCTGTTTCAGAATAAACGAAGGTAAGAGTGTTCATGGTGCTCCAGTTTCACATCACACGCTTTTGTGCCTAAAGATTACAGTTTTAATACCTGCTCATCTGCAAACACACAAATGTTGGTGGTTGGCTCCTCACTATAAGTGTCTTTTCCATCTGTTAATATGGTTCCATAGAGAAAGGCAAGGTCTTCACTGTCAGGATGAGTAATTTTAAACTGCAAATAACAAAAAATTATCAACTCCATATAAAATAAATATTTTGATTAGAATTTATATTTTAAATAACAGATATGAGGCACTCTTAGACATCACTTTTCCATCTTTATCATTTTTAAAACACCTTTCAGGTCAAGGCAGTAAATGCTAGAATGACACCTTCGTCCCGATGAACAGACAGTTTTATCGGAAGTTGTGATTCTTACCCTTTGAGTCCCTTCCTAAGGAAGTTGCCCTGCACAGTCTCTACTAAAGGTACAGTCCTATTCTATACACACCCCCTAAGCACGCACACTCTTTGGAGCACTGAGCCCAGGCTGGCCAGGCCACAGGCTGGCCATGGCTGCTCAAACAGGAAGAGCTCGGGCAACCATATCCTCACTCCCAGGAGCTTGAAGGGGATCACATGGAAAAATGAGGCAATGAGCATCTAGAGCTGAAGTTAATACCATTGATAGAGACAAAGGCTGTGAGAGGCCAGGAGCAAGCAAAAGTTACAGGGCTGCAGAAGCTAGTAGGTAAGAGAAACAACTGGATGGAAAAAAATGACTTCTTATAAAGAATGAAGTCAGTCGGTATCATGAAAAGCAGCAGATACAGAGAGAAGCGGGCACTGGCTGGGTAGCTAAGTCAGTGGTAAAGCACGGCCAGGCAAATGTGCAATGCTTCCTGTTCTCCGAGGTCTGGTTGTTTAATTTTTCCCGGATTTCAGTAACTTCCCTTAGTTTGACCGAGATGACTGTAATCTTACCTCCACATGTATCCTTACAGATTGTACATTCCACTACCAATTACCTGCCATTTAAAGCAGTTGAATAGATGTGGATTCTTAAAATTCAGAAGCCATTTATAACCAAGATAAAGAGGCCTGCATACTGGAGCTTCGTCCTAGTTCTCTTAGAGCACCTAAGCCCCACTCTACTCTAGCACCCTCCAAGGTCACTGCTCCCTGGTGTGCTTCCCCCACCAGACAGAGCTCCTTGAAGGTGGACTTCGTTCTTCCTTTGTGTCTCCAGCATCAAGCGTAGTGTCTGACATACAATAAGTTCTTGTTAAGTAAATGTTTGTTAAAAGAATGAATGAATAAAGCTAATTTATGTTATAGTAACTTCAGCCTCTCCCCCAATGGCCTTTCCCTAAATCTTCATCAGCATATGAATGGCCAGCAATTCACAAAGTAGTTCTACTGACTGATCCATCCCTAATCAAACTTTTTCTCATATTTTTTGCAGAATCCCTCCTCCCTTAAGTCCACTTTTTGCAATCTTGGTGAGAAGTTCAAGCTTCAATGAGAAGTTCAAAATTACTTCTGTTAAGGAAACTATGCCTTTTCCTTTTGATTTCATTGAAAACAAGGTGAAATTATTTTACACCAAACTGTTAACTCAAACTATTAGTTGTCTGCTTAATGGAACAGAGAACTGATGTAAATAAATCCAGAGCTTCAGAAGTTACAATGATAAAATAATTTTACATATTGGTATTGACCGTCCTAGAAAAATAATAATTTAGAACAGGGATATAGTATATATTTTCATTTTGTTATTTGTTATAAATTATGTTAAAGTTTCAGACATGTTAAATAGGCCTGTAAATAATTATTAGTACAAATATGTTTCACAAGTTATTTTTTACTTAATAATTAAATTTTCATATGCTAAAACATTCAAATACTGTATATGAGTTATTTATAGGTCTGAATTTGAAGGTACAATGGCAGACTGGTGCTGGAAATGAAAGAATATTCTAGATTTGTTTATTATCTAAGCTGATTTTATCAGACTAGTTTTTCCAAGCCCAAACTAGAGTTATTTTGAGTAGTTATTTAACTAACTTCTTAGCAATATAGGAAAAATTCACTAATTAGGAATTAATGTTCTCTGTGGAATAAGAGAAAGTCTGGTCAGACATAATGAAATCTACTTGTAAGCTGTATTTTATATTCATTGTTTTCAAGTCTTGTAGAATGACCACATATAGCAAAGCAACATTCATTTCAAATTAGTGGAATACTATGATACATTTCCTATATGTTTAAATAACCACAAATTACAGTAGTATATATATATTATTAAAATTAATAATAGTTATCATTATTGAACATTTATTATGGGCTTAGCATTATTCTAAGTCCTTTACATGTATTGACTTTTCTTTTTTTTTTTTTAATTTTTTTTTTTTATATCTTTATTGATTTCAGAGAGAGGAAGAGAGAGAGACAGAAACATCAATGATGAGAGAGTCATTGATCGAGCCCACAACCCAGGCATGTGCCCTGACCGGGAATCGAACCCTGATCGCCTGGATCCTAGGTCGATGCTCAACCTCTAAGCCACGCCTGGCCGGGCTACATGTATTGACTTATTCTTATAGCCCCCTACGAAGCAGGTATTTCATAATTTACATTTTACAGATTGGAAAACTGAGGCACATGGAAGTTATACAACTTGCTCAAGGTTCCAAAAGTTTCAAGTGGCAAAGCTAGAACTCATAGTCAGTCTTGCCCTAGATCAGGGATGGGGAACCTTTTTTCTGCCAAGGGCAATTTGGATATTTATAACATCATTCGCCATCCATACAAAATTATCAACTTAAAAATCACCTATGAAAAAAGCTCCTAGATTTATTGAATTTCAAGTCCCACCTGCGGTTGCCTTGGCAGGGCCAGATAAATGATTTCTCAGGCCTTATACGGCGGGCCAGACGTTTCCCACCTCTGCTCTAGAGCCTGAGATTCAAACCAGTACCCTATTCTTAGTACTACTAATAATTTAAAATTAATATATAGTATTTAATTTTCTATATAGACATGTAATTGATATTCCCTCCATGCCACAGAGAAAGGCAATGTTTTGATGGCAGCGATTGTACTGACCTGAGCTTTCACTGCTTCTGTCACTGTACTTGCTGCATCCACAAGGTCCCTTGTCTTTGCAGAACAAACGTCGAGTCCTAACTTTTCAGCACTAACAAATGCATAAAATGCACCACCATATGCAATGTCCACTACCACCTTTCCATGACCAGGAACATCCACCAGGAGGTCTAAAAAAGATGTATTTGAAAATAAATTTTAGTTTAGCAATAAAAATCATAGAATTTTTCATATGTGTGTATTGCCAGGGCGTAGGGCTTCTTCCTATCATAAAGAGGAAGGAACTATTTCCTCTTTATGTTAACTATTAGTCATTTGTTAACTATTTTGAGTATCTTTTTTTCCTGGAAACATCACAGAGGTGGAGAGGAAAACCCTGGGACACCAACGTGTGAAAACTATGAAGGAAAATGTAGTCTCCTCTCATACTACTTGGAATAGTTTTAAATAGTGAGGATTTGGAATCCTGTTCACATATTGGTGTCTTCAGCTCTTAATGTCAAAACAAAATAAAGAGATTTTTCCTATATGTTAAATATACTTATTCACTTATATATTTCATCTCATGAAAGTAACCTGCAGGCAAATACTCAGGATAAAACATTGTAGAATCATTGACCTTTACGGTATTATTTTGCATCAGGTTTTTTATGAGCACTTTCATGAGCCCGACATACCCAAAGTTTTACCTGAAGGTCAGTTGTTTGAAATCCCAAATTTGTATTTCCAAAGGAATAGGGCTGGATGATATTTCAGAATATTAAAACTGTTTACCCCTCTCCCAGTTTCCTCTCTTCTTCCTCCCCAGTCAAGTGGGCTTGGTGATCACGGCCTCTGGGGGAGGCATGTGGCAGGAGAGAAAGCAGGTTTTGTGGAAAACTAAGACCTTGAGGGGAAAGAGATTTATTGGCAAAGGAGTGTTCTAGATTTTATTTTATTTTTTCCATCAACATTTATCCCCCCCATACCCTCTTCCACCTCCCCCTCAATCACTACACTGTTGTCCACGTCCATGAGTTTTCTTTTTTTTGCTCAGTCACTCCCCCCACCCTACTCCCTACAGAGCTGTCTGCCTGCTTTCTAAAGGGAGAAATATTTCTCCTGTCAATAGAGAAGTTTCTTCTGGACTGAAAAAAAAGGCTGAAGGTCCTGAGAACGGAGGACCTGTGTTACCTTCCCTACAGCACCTTGGAGAGGCTGCAGGGTGTGACAGACAGCAAGGAGGGAGGCAGGGGCCACATGGAAGGGGCCTGATGATGCTTTCCCGGTAACCTGTGCAAGCTGAGGACCAAAAGGCCTTCCTCTCCAAGGCCTTGGCTATTTTCACACATGTATCAGAAAAAAGGGGCAGCAAGTGGAGGGATGAAGCTAAGTCAACCAATAAGGCAGAATGGAGTTTCAAATTCAGAAATTAAGTTGTGAAAAACAAAGTATTTCTTGTATTCCTGAGTTTGCAGTCATACAAAGGTACCAGTATGCGATCAGTTACAGACCAGCCTCCAGAGCCCTTCTTACACGTGATGTGTCGAAACACAGCAAATTTATCGCCAAAAGGGTGAAACGTGCCTGTGGAACTTAACAGCAAAACTGAATGAAAAAGGTCTTATCTGGATGCTGGTGCAACATGAAAAGCACATATAATGAAAGGAGAATGAAGAATTCAATGGAAGTAAGGGACACTGGAAAGCTACGGCAAGTGTGGCTTTGGTGTCCTCCTGCGTACATGGAATTGCTGCTACCTCCCCGGCAAAGGGTTTCTTTTGAGAATTCCATGTGATACCGTGTAGGGAGTCCGTGGCACACATTAGGAGTGCAATAAACGTTGACAGTGAAGCCAGAAGTTTAAGTTCCAATGGGAATAGGACTCTTAAGAGGACCAGATGGTTACATTTGTCAATCAGCATATTCTCCAAATTTCATTTTAGTTACTCATTCAACAAATGACTACCCAGCGTTCTAGCACGTGACTACAGTGAACAGAACTCAGGAGTCTTCATTTTAGCAGGTGAAGTGGAGGTGGACTCGGCAATTCTCTGAGGTGGGTACTGTTGTCACCTTCATTTTACACACATGACACTGAGGAATAGAATCCCTTTTACAAGGTCACCAAGATGGGGAGGGACAGAGCAGTGATCTTAATTGAACACTGTCAGTCCACCTTTTTTTGTATTTTTCAAAGCAGAGAATTTGGGATTTCATTTTCTTAATGACTCAAAGTGACCATTAACGCTCACTGATTACTGTCCAGTCATACAGTGATGTTCTCAGGAACTACTGAGCCTATGGGGCTGGCTGCCCCTGCCATCACCAGCCCAAATTGAGGTGGTGGTGGTCCTGCTGCCTGCTGTCATTTCCCACAAAATTTGAGAGTGCTTCCCATCTGCTGCTGGGGCGGCCTAGATGCCTAGTTACACTGTTGAGGTTTTTGAGATGCAATTCTAAACATAAACTCCCACCTCCCTTAAATGCCCTCCCAATGCAGATGTGACACCATTCTCCCGTAAAGGGGAAAGCAGCATCAATGTGCTCTAAAACGGAAAAATGCCTGGGCAATGATGGCATTACTCAGAATCAGGCTAATCTGGAATCCAGATCCTAGAGGTCGATCAACATCGAACTAGCAGAAGGATGGGCATGGCTTGACGACTTTGGAAAAAAAAGGTGGCAAACCTGTTTCTGGCTGGACTAAATCAGCTCCCGGCTCGCCTGCAGTCAGGACTACTGAAGCATTCTCACTGATAGAATTCAGCCCTTGGAGGGACTTCCCTCACTGTGATAGTCATTAGACAGCTGTTTGGCATGACATACAGGTTCTGCACTAGGGAACCCACCAAAACCTTCTGAAGGCTCAGCACACCTAGGGAACTAACTAGTAACCTTATATATTCTGTAGTCTGTAGGAATATATATGTATATTCTCATTTACTCCTCATTTACTCTCATTTACTCCTCACAAAAAAACCCAAAACTCAATGAGATAACACATGAAGAAGCACAGAGAGGTTAAGTAATTTGACTAAGGCTGCACAGCTTTACAGAGTTGTCAGGCTTTGAACCCAGGCAAAGTGTGTTCCCGTTTTTAAAGAATAAGAGCAGCGACCTCTGTACTTTGAAGATTTAAATTGCTTAGTTCATTTTCATTTAATTCTCCCACAAGAAGAGGGGAAGCACTTTTTACAGATGAGTTTCAGTAACTTGCGTTCAGTAACCTGCCCGAGGGCACCGTGTGCCCAGCGAGGGCGCTGAGCCAGCCTGGGCCCCGGGTCACTGGCTGCTCTTTGCTCCTTGCCCGGCCCTAGCGGACTCTGTTTGCCGGGTTGGGAAGCCTCTGGGAAAGCCGGCCGGGGGGGGGGGGGGGGGGGGCGGTGCTGAGGCAGCGCGGAGCTCTGCGCTGCTCCAGGTTCCAAGACCCCAGGCCGACTGCCGGGGGGGGGGCACTGCACGCACCAAACAAGTCCGGAAGGCTGTGAGCTGATGCACACCCGCAGTGGTTTAGGGTTACCTTTCTATTAACTGCGAAGGCTGCGGGGCAGGTTAGTTGCGCGGCGTGGGTTCCAGCCCGGGGAGAGCGTGCAGTTAGTCGAGTCTCGGGTTGCAGCCGGGGGCGGGAGGGTCCCGCCGGTTACCTGTGGCCAGCGCGAAGGCCGGGACGCTGTGGAAGCGCACGGGGCCGCGGCTGAGGCCGCCCTCGCACTCCACGAAGGCGGCCACCAGCCCGCACGGGCAGTGGATGTTGACGCGGGCCTCGCGGGCGCCGGCCGGGGGCGCCGGCACCAGCCCGAAGTCGAGCGCGAAGCGGCCCAGCGCCAGCACGGCGTGGCCGCACATGGAGCTGTAGCCCTCGTTGTGCAGGAACAGGACGCCCAGGTGAGCGTCCGGCAGCTCGCTCCGCACCAGCACGGCCCCGTACATGTCTCGGTGGCCCCGGGGCTCGTACAGGAGCCGGCGCCGCACGTGATCAAGGTGCTGGCGCATGTAGCGCCGCTTGGCCAGCAGCGTGGGGACCGCCACCTCGGGACAGCCGGCCAGCACGATGCGCAGGGGCTCGCCGCCCGTGTGCATGTCCACCACCGACAGCGCCGGCGTCGCCGGGTCGTGCGGCGGCAGACGGGGCATCGGCAGCGTGCTCTCGGTCGTCTCCATCCGGGAACGCGACCACCGCCCGGCTGCGCGCGCTTCAAACCCGGGCCTCACCCGCGTACTTGGCGCTATCCGGGTAGGACCCTTGGCCCCCTCAGGGGGCGGGGCCTCGGAGGCCGGGCAAGGAAGCGCGAGGCGGGGGCGGGGCTTCGGAGCGGTCGCCCGGGTTACCAGGAGGCGGAACCGCTGAGGCGCTTGTGGCCCGGATGTCCGGGCGCAGCGGGCCGGTTCGGGTGATCCCGGAGCTTCTCCGGGGAAACTCACCAGCGGCCAATGGGTGAGTGGTCGCTGAGGTTCCGGGGAGCGCTTGTCGCACACCCCGCTTCTTCCCTGGGCTGCAGGCTCTGGGCTCGGCTCCGGTGGGCGGCCTCCGGGTAGCGGCGCATCCTGGCTCCCGGCTCCCACCTCCCGCCCTTGGGCCGGGGCCGGGGCCCGCTCGGGGATCGCGGGGGGTGGGGGAAGGGTGGGGGTCTCAGCACCTGAGGGGCTGCCGAGGGGAGGCCCGCTGCGCGCGGGGCGGGGGAAAGGCTAGGCCTCTGTTATGTTCGAAACGTCACTTCAGTCTCCGCGTCGGTCCCTTTGTTTAACATACATAAAGGTTGACTTCAAAATTTAGAGCGCGGACATTAGCAAGTGCAGAAAGACAGTCAAGGAAGCAGAAGCTAACTGCGCATAACTACTGTCTCTTGCTTCAGCGTCAAACATAAGTTTATAGGGCCCTTCACAAAGATTGCAAAAAAAAAAAAAGGTCAAAGTTCTAGCTCTCGTTTGCTGAAGGAGATGTCTCGCTGGCGGAAAGCGAACGGACACGGGCAGTCAGGGTTTCGTTTGGCTGATAAGCTTTTGCTGGTTTTTAAGACTTGGGGTTTGAGAAACTTTCCTTACATTCAGATGTATTAAGCACCTACTAGATGCAGTGCCTATGTAGAAGAAACGTCCAGTTCTTTAACTTCTGCCTTCTCAAAAAATCTGAAGCAGTTCATTTCCGACTGTTAGTTTAGAACATTGTGATTACAGTTGGTTTAAAAATAAGTGCCAAAGTAAGGAAGCCCCTGGATTTAAAAAAAATTTTTGATAAAAGTGAGACTATTAAGCTTGAGGTATTTTAGTCAGTGCTATTTCAGTTGTGTGTGTTTTTCTCAGCAGCAAAAGGAGAAAGAAATCAAACGTCTACTCGAGTTTGAAAGGAGAAAGGGCATTGTGACCAGGCTGTCTCTAGATTGTGAATTCATGAATAATTTGGAAAATGATCGATCAAGAATAATTAGAAAATGCATAATCTTCAAATTAATTTACATTTGACCACAGTTGTTTTGGAATTATTCTATACTAGGCTGTAGGTTCCTTGAAGGCAGGGACGCTGGCATGTCCCTCTGTGATCTTTAGCTGTCCCTACCCAGTGGAATCTGACACTGAGTGCATGCTTATGGAGTGAGTGAATCAGTGACTGAAGGGAAGTGTCGCTGAGGAAAAAACCCTCCTTCAGTAACCTCTGCCTGTTGATGAGGTCAAAGACAATCTGTGGGCCCTAGGTATTTTTGTAAAGTAGAGCTGCTTTTAATTTTCTCAGGCCTTGAGATCAGGGGATTGAGTCTCAAGGCCTGTGGTTCCCAAATATTAGTCAGAGGCCCAGTGACAGCCTTGATGAAATTTTCACCTGTCCTCGACAAAAATGGCAGAAGTTAGGACAGTGTAAATAAGCGTTTTATAAAGGTGAATTTATTTACTCTACAGGCCTGTCCTTTATTCTGAAATTATGTCCTGCTTTTTTGGTATTAAAATATGTTCTGTTATGAAAGAAGGTGATAATAGATTGTGTGTGTGTGTGTGTGTGTGTGCACGCATGCACGTGCATATGCACTTAATATCCTGACTGAGAGAAAAAAAAGGAGTGATCCTCTACTAATCCTCTTGTTTAAAAAACAACGTAAATTCAGAAGTCTTACCATTTAATCAAGGGGAGTGGCTGGCCGGAACCATTGGAGACAAGGCCACGTTAGGCTTTGAGTTCTAGGGATACATCCTGACCTGTAGGTAGGGGACTGAGGACTTCAATCATAAGAAACAGTATTAAGAACAAGGTTCCACTAGAACTTTTTGCAGTGTCACAGAGTAAAGGAGAAATTTAATTTTTAACATAAATGCATCAAGACTTTTGTCAAAATACAAATGATTTTTTTACTTGAAACTGTGTTGAGATATTTCTGCCAAGCACTTCAACTATTATTGCATTTTTTTTTATAATTACAAAAGATGTTACTGTACTGGCATTTGTTTTTAAAAAGCTGTCGATATTCAACCAGCATGCCTTGGACTTTACTGTGGGAAGACCCTACTATTTAAAAATGGCTCAACTGAACTCTATGGAGAATGTGGGGTAAGTCTTAATGCTTGTATATTATTTCATTTGTAAAATCTTTTGAAATATTTTCACATGTAGAATATCTTTTTTCAGTCTACTCATTAATTTATAAAAGAATATGTAGGCATTAATAAAATCTTTGTGTTGTCAAATTGATTGTCTATAATACATCTTTCTTGACAGTCACAGTTGCTGTTTTTAAAAACATTTTATAATTTTATAGTAATTTTAAGTTACTTTCTATTAAAGATACAGTATAGCGACTTGGATATCCAAGTAAGTTAATGTTACAATTCCAGAACAATTGTTTGCAATTATTTTTATACGATGTTAATAACTAGGTTTTTCATTTAATATTAGTCAACTATTTTAGTAATTTAGTAAAAGGACTCCTTTAAGAGCATTATACAGGTATAGGGAAACACAGTGTAGATTTCTTTTTATCTTACTTACACTTTCTCTTTTTTATTTCTAAAAGATGCACATGTAAAGAAACGTGTAAACAGAAATGTGGTATCTTATAGAAAGATTTGGGGGTGTGTGTTAATGTTCTAAAGTAATATCTGTACATAAAATATTATTTTTATATGTTGTAGGTGTGTCCAAGAGGACAGAGAACAAATGCACAGAAATATTGTCAGCCTTGCACAGAGTCTCCAGAACTCTATGATTGGCTCTATCTTGGATTCATGGCTATGCTTCCTCTTGTTTTGCATTGGTTCTTCATCGAATGGTACTCAGGGAAAAAGAGGTTAGCACTTTCTATGAATATACCTGGATGGACTGATGTTGCAATAATTATCAGTTAGAAGGCCTTATCAAGTAATTATACTTATGTTTTAAAAGTGGTAAACCTTTTTTTGCTTTATATTCTGATTACTTTTGATTATGGCAAGAAAACATAACAATAGGTCATGCCTCAGTAATTATTAAGGGAAGTATCCTTTGTTTTACTTTAAATGAGCTTGAAGGAATTTTTTTTTTACATTTGTTTGTGTGTATTTTTGAAGAAAATTTTATTTTTTTTTCAACATATCTTTAATGATTTCAGAGAGAGGAAAGGAGGAGGAGAGAGAGAGATAGAAACATCAATGATGAGAGAGTCATTGATCAGCTGCCTAGCCCGCAACCCGGGCATGTGCCCTGACCAGGAATTGAACCGCGATCTCCTGGATCCTAGGTCGATGCTCAGCTGCTGAGCCATGCCCGGCTGGGCTGAAGAAAATTTTTAAATTATAATCTTTATTGTTTTTTTACAGAGAATTGCTTGTGTTTACAAACTGTTTATTGTCCTAGAACAAATACTTTGTGAATTAATTTACTACTAGAAATCTAGCACAATGTAGTTAAAATAATATAGCTGCTACCTAATTACGAAAACTCATACTAACACATTAATTCCATAAACATTTATTAAGCACTGTGTTTTAGGTTCAGGAGATACACAGATAACTGACATGGTTTATAGTCATTTGTCTTATAGAGAAGACAAATGTATATACAACTAAATGTAATATAAATCAGTCTTAAAAGTATATCAACAAAAAGTATATAAAAGTATTGTAAACAGAATGCTCTGGAATCATAAAGAAAGGAAGAGATAAATTGTGCCTGGTAGGATCTGAAAGACTTGGGGGAAAAAGACCGTTTTAGCCAGAGGAAACAGCTTGAGCAATGGCATGAAGGTATGAAATGCGTGCTGTTAGGGTGGGAATGGAAGTGGTCCAGGTGGTCATATGTGGATTGCATATGAAAGAAAGGTGATAAAAAGAAAAGATGTTTCTCTCTCTCTGTCTCTCTTCCTTTCTCTCTAAAAATCAATAAAACTTTTTTTTTTTTTTTTAAAAAGAAGTGAAAGAAAAAGTGATAAAAGACAGTTTAATATAGTGGTTACCTCTAGGATAGAGACAGGAGTGTGGAGTGGAGAGGAACAGAGGTAGATATAAGTTCTAGTTATTGGGTTAGATGGTGAGCTTACAGTATTTATTATACTTTATAACTAATATGCATTACATATAATTTTTGTGTACCTTTTTCAAGATAATTTTTAAATGATGCATAAATAACTAAGAAATTTTTAATAGCAGTTTGGCAAGATATTAAAGATAAAGGTAGATCTAATTTCTGCTCTTCTGCATATGATGCTGGCAAGGTGTAATCCCTTTTTAGTAAACGAGGTTAAATCTTTTCAAGTGGTTTTCATATATGGTTGCCTTTTCTTACCTATTTGGAAGATACTTAGTTTCAGGAGTTAACAGTTAAAATTTCTTTTTAGAAGCCATATCTTGAATCGTATCCAGGTTTTATGAAAAGCCATTTAGCACTAAAAATTTCCGGTAATTGTGCTGCTTTTGTTTCACTAGTTCCAGTGCACTTTTCCAACACATTACCGCATTATTTGAATGCAGCATGGCAGCTATCATCACCTTGCTTGTGAGTGATCCAGTGGGCGTTCTTTCTATCCGTTCCTGTCGAGTATTGATGCTTTCTGATTGGTACACAATGCTTTACAACCCAAGTCCAGATTACATCACCACAGTGCACTGTACTCATGAAGCTGTCTACCCACTGTAAGTATTTACTTAGACTTAATACCATTTTATGAAAAATTACGATTAGAGATTTCATTTATTTCAACAGGTTGAACATTGTAAAATGGCATCTAGGCACTGGGGGAAATACACAGAAATGATTTTCTTCTCTTGAGGGATATGTCGTCTGATAGGATAAAACAGAAATACATCTCAGTATAATAGAAGTGAAAGTATTTTTGTATTGGTGTTGAAGCGTGTATAAACATTTATAAAATAAGCCATATATGTTTCTTTTTTATTTTATCTTATTTCTTAAAATATATCTTTATTGTTGAAAGTATTACAGCCATATATCTTTCATAAAAAGGGATTTGTATGGAAACCTTTTTGATACTCAACAGAGAAGCAATATCTGACATACAGGAAAGAGTATGGGCCTTGGAGCTAAAAACAGGCTTCAGTTTGAATCCCGGGTCTGACAGTTGTGTTAACTTGAGCATGTTAAGAGCCTCTTGTAACTCAGTTTTTCCATTGGAAAAAATGGGAATGATGATCCCTCGCAAGGTGATTGTGAGGATTAAATAAGCCCATACATACCAGATACAGTGCAGTGCCTCACACATGGGAAGCACCTAATAGTAGCGGAATTTATTATTAGAGTGTTTGGGTTAATGTTCTTTCTTTATTATTTTTGTTTCTTTCCCCAAAATAAATGTAATTTCCATCAGAATGTTTTGTTTTAAAAGTATCAAATTCATATAATTCTGTATAATATCACCCCAGACTACTTCGTTTTTAGAATTTCTATAAATCGTTGGTGTTCATTTGATGCATTTTTCTTGGTAAAGATATAGAAGAGTCTGGTAATTATGTTCTCATTGTTATAGCAAGTTTTCATTACATAATCTGCTCAATGAAATAGTCCTTTTTGAGAAGTTCTTAATATTACTAATTATTAAAACACACATGCACATATGTAAAAAGGCAGTTTAAAAAAAGAGATCCAGATGTAAAGATATGAAAAATCTTTTCCACCTGCCCAGCTTTAAGCCTTGTAAATTATTTATTCCATGTATATATTCTTTCTCTCTTTCCATATGTGTGTGGCTAAAATTTATATATAAAGGACTGATAAAGTCCTCTGTTGATTTCATAGAGCTGTACCCTCAGCTTCAATTAATGAAATACTGGCTATATAATATTTCCAGCATGAATACTATAAAATTTAACCAGTTTTCTGTTTTCTTCCTGAGGTTTTTTTATTATGTGATCCAATAAAAACCTTGTTCATAAAGTTATTTCCATATCCCTGATTATTTCCCTTTGATAAGTTTCTGCAAGTAAAATTGCTGGACAGAAGGATATAGATATAAACATTTTTAGGATTTTGGATACACATTTCCAAACTACCTCCTGGAAAGGGACCAGCATGCACTTTTCAATAATGTATGAGAGTCCTTTTGGCCAATATGAATAGTCTATGGGTAGATTTAATATAATTTTTTAACCTTTTATAGTATCTTTGATTTAAAAATGATCAATGATAAACTACTTTAAAACGTAATTTTGATACTGTAACTCCTTATTTATTTTACAGCTACACCATTGTGTTTATCTACTACGCGTTCTGCTTGGTGTTCATGATGCTGCTGCGACCTCTGCTGGTGAAGAAGATTGCCTGTGGGTTAGGGAAGTCGGATCGGTTTAAAAGTATTTATGCTGCACTTTACTTCTTCCCAGTGTTAACCGTGCTTCAGGCCGTTGGTGGAGGCCTTTTATGTAAGTTTGATGGGTAAATAGTTAACATTATTATTATATGTGATGAACAATATTTTCCCTGAGTATAATTTTGGAACTTTTTCTTCAAAATAGATTTATTTTTAATTCGTGAAAATAAACCATAGTATATATATTTTTGCTAGAACTTATAATAAGCCTTATTTTTAAAAAAGCATGGGTTTTCTGAAATGGAATAGAAATTCTCAGGAAATCAGTGGCAGCTAACCCAAACTGATTTCTAGTTAGAGAATATTTGAAGCTTGTAACCTAAACAGGAAGATTTTTAAAACCTAAAATTTGAAAACAAAAACTGGTTTTTGCATATAACATATGGAAATTACTCTTGGTAATGTATACTGTTTATCATTAAGTTAGATTTTAGACTTCTAAGTTTCTTTATGGAAACCGTTTACAGTAAAAGAATCTTCAGTATATTCTTTAATATAACCATTTATTTATTCACCAACCACTTAGCAAAAGAAGAATAGGAAAAAGTTGGTGTTAAAGGGCTTACGTACTACTAGGAAAGCTGTAACTAGCTGAGAGTACATAGTGTGACATTGACCATGGCAAGGATGTTAGATACCATCTTTTATATGGAACCTACCAGGGCACAGAGGGCAAGCCTCTGGCCTGAAGGAGCGAGGCAAGACTGGGCTTCCTTATGCAAGTCATGTAGTTTGGTAATGAATTCAGTTCAAGATTAGGTTGGTGCTTTTAGGGTAAAGCCAAGAGAGATTGGAGACTAGTCAGGTCTATGATCCCTCATGTTCTGATTTACAGATGTATCGTTTCAGTTGGCCTGCATGGTATTTGAAAATCTATAGTCTCTTCTAGCTCCTGCCATTCCCTGTTTTCTTAGATTTGGCCCACTTCAGCGATTTACCTGCCTGGCTGGCCTCTGTTGGCATTTGAGGTTGCTCTTCTTGCTCTAGGGAATAGAGACCTACTCCTAAAAGGGTTTAGGCAGGAGAGAGACATGACTAGGTTTGCATTTTAGAAAGATAACTGGGTGGCAGTGTGGAAGATGAATTGGCAGGGACAAAGAACCTGGGGGACCCATTAAGAGATTATTTCAGTAAGCCATGTCTGACTGCCTGACCTAAAGCAAAAAGACACTAGGAATGAAAAGGTATTTGAAGGTAGAGTTAACTAAACCAGTTAACTCATTTAGTACAGGGGTTGAGGGGATGGGAGGAGAATACGTGAAAGTAGCTTTCTGACCTAGTCACTGGTGAACAGATAAACTGAATATTAGAAGCAGCAGAGAGGTTGGCGAGAAGTGAATTCAGTTTTAGCTCTTCATGGAGTATTCAAGAGTACAGGTTATTTATGTTAGTCTGGTGCTTGGGAGAGATGTCTGGGCTGGAAAGATTTAAGAATTGTCAGCTTTCAAATTCCTAGACTTTAGGGGGTAGTACTGTATGGAACCTTTTGGTTAAGAAACGGAGGAAAGGAAAACCATGAAAAGCAGAGAGGGATTTGGAAAGGTAATACAAGGAGGCTGCCAGACACCGTTGCTTCCTTCATGATGGCTGCTTATCTTGGAAAATGCCTTTCCCACACTGAATGTCTTTAGATCATTTTGTTAGCAAGCCTCTACTCAAAACACACACTGGGAGGATCAGGAGTCATTACTATTCATTAGCACTGATATAAACCCAAGCAGTCTGCTGAGATTAGTCCCAGAGGGCACCATACCAACTCATAATTGTATGATGTTATAAAAGAGAAAATAGATAATTTTTGGTCAGTTCACGCCACTGTACCAGAATACTGTAAAACTGGGTGGCTTACAAACCACAGAAATTCTTTTCTCATGGTTCTGGAGAACGGAAAGTCCGAGAGCAAGACACCAGCAGATTCCGTGTGTGGTGAGAGCTCACTGTGTTCTCTAGTGGTGGAAGGAAAGAGAGCTCTCTGGGGTCTCTTATACAAGGGATTAATCTCATTCATAAGGGCTCTGCCCTCACGACCTAATCACCTCCCAGAGGCCCCACCTCCCAATACCATCACATTGGGGGTTAGATTTCAGCAGAAGAATTTTGGGGACACAAACCATTCAGTCCATAACAAGGTAATATAAAAATATGAGCAAAGTAGAGCAGCAAGAGGCTTCTGGTAGTTAAAGATACTAGGCTGTAGGGAGAGAGACCCTGGGAGCTATAGGAAGATGTCAGTGAGGAACTTTTACCTGCTTGGAAGTATTAATTGAAGCCAGTTTTTAAGTGGGATCTGCATCTGAATCACCAGGGAAACTAAAATGCAGATTTCCAAGCCCCACCACCAAACCTAATGCATCAAAATCTCAAATTGTTTTAGATCCTAGAATAAGACCATGCCTAATCCTGCCGTGAGCCTAGGACCTATGCCCACAGGTTCGAGGTTTGGGCCTTCTTAGAAACTTCCTCTTCCTCCTCAGGCTTTTTACTACTAGGTCTTAAATTTGTATCATTAGTAACATTTTTAGCTAATTATAAATGAAATGTGATTTTTTTTTTTTTTTTTTGAATGGCTGATTGAGATCCTACTCACAGTCTTGAAATAAAAGGTTCTAAATCTCCAGCAAGCCATTCAGTTACATAGTAAGTTGGAATCAGGCCTTTATGGATAATTCCGAGATCCTGGCTTTTGCTTCCCGAATTAACAGTTGAAATTGTTCCGAATAGGTTTCACTGCAATGCAGCATGATTGGTTTCATAAACGGAGGTTGTTTTAAAATAATTATATGAAAAATAATTTAAGGTATTTTTTCTCAATCTGTCTCTTTAATGTGCTATAAATGTAAAACATTTAAGAGAAAGGCGGTATTTTTGTAAGAAAAACATTTTGCTTATAGTAGTGTTACTGTACTATATTTGAAGTACAGTCAGTCGTTTCCCCTTATCCGCGGTTTCACTGTCTGTGGTTTCAGTTACCTGCAGTCAACAGTGATCCAAAGATATTAAATGGAAAATCCCAGAAATAAACAAGTCATAAGTTTTAAATTGCACACTGTTCTGAGTAATGGGATGAAATCCTGCTCCATCCAGCTCTGTCCTAACCCTGGTGTGAATCATCCCTCTGTCCAGCCTCTCCATGCTGTACACAACTGCAGAGCTGGGTGATTGAGACACTGTGTGGCCTGCGGAGCCAAAAGTGTTTACTCTCTAGCCCTTTACAGAGAAAGTTTGCTGAGCCCCACCTTAGGGCACTAAGGCTCGTCTCTCACAGGACTGGTTGAGAATGTTTTCAGTTATGGGGAGAATTATATACACGGTTACAATTTTTTTGATGATTTATTCAGAAAATTTGCTTAATTTTTGATGTAATGCCAATGTTTGTTTTTCAGATTACGCCTTCCCATACATTATATTAGTGTTATCTCTGGTTACTCTGGCTGTGTACATGTCGGCTTCTGAAATAGAGGTACGAAAAATGCTTTCCTCTGTTAGAGACTTTTGGGGGATTGATGGTTGAGTAGGAGAATAGTACGTATGATATGACGTAGCACAGCTAACTGTTCTAGTGACTCTTGGCTGATGGATGTCACTAAGTAGCTTTTAGCTCACTGGCTATGTGTATGAAACATTATGTACTGGACTCTATTTGCTTGGGAAATTAGGCTCAACTATCTATCATGTTGAAGAAAAAAATCATATCACATAATTTACCCATACAAAAAATGAAATGTTGAAACTTATTAACACCTTTTTGAGGGAGACATAAAAATGCTTTATTATATATAGAACTAACTTTACACTTTATTTTACAGTGGCAACACTGCCATCAGTAATTATATTGTACATTCTCCACCCTTCTATATTTTGTCCCCTATTTTATTTTCTTGATTATGGATGCTTTTGTCCTCTAATATCTATAATATTTTGGTGATTTGTAAATAACATTAACGGCAACATCAGTTCTGGTACTGTTCCTGTTTAGAGATACCCATTTGTGCCTCTAACTTGTCAGTATTCCAGTGGAAGGTCACTGTTAGGACTCTATTTTGAGGCTGAACTGTAAGGAAGCAAGTGTCAGGTGCTTGAGTACTCTTCCACCCCACGCTTGCTAACCTAGTGCCCGTGCACTGTCTTCAGCTGCCCACCACACTTGTTAAGAGATGTGCTTTCTCATAATTCTTAACATGAAGAAGCTCGACCCCAAAAAAAGAAGTTATTAACTGTTTTGGAACGTTTGATTTTGGTGTCTCTCCCTGTTACATTAGTGAGAAAGTGAGAGGGGATGACTTCCAGGGAGAGTAACGTAGCCGAGGAACTAGACAGTATTTTGATGGTGATTATTTAGATGTTTCCATTTGTATACTATCCCCATCTCTCCTTTGATCTTGAGTCAGCGTTGCAGTATGTATAATTAAAGAAGAGAAGCAAGTTAGTTTGGGTACTTTTTTCAACTCTAGAGAAATATTTGAGGGGGGGAAATGATTGAATATTTGAATAAAATGAAGTTTTTGAATTTCTGTTTATTACCCATAACTACTGTGGATAGTAGTTATGTTAGCTTGAAACTTATTTGTTCCTCTGCCCTGGGAATCTCTCCTATATAAGATGTTCATATACTTCAGTTAGCACTCTCTCCTTGAATCAGAAATAGAGATGTGACTCAGGAAAAGACAGTCTAGCTTTAGGTGAGTTGATGAGCCATTTAGTAAGAGAAAGTAATGTAATACTGCAAATTACATTTCAATATGTTAGCACATTTATAATAATTTGGCCCTTCCAACTTCTGCATATTATAGAACGATATTCAAGGTTAAAAGGAAATCAGAGTAGTCACATGTCATCTCTGCTCCCTTCTGACAATCCAGGCAGCAGACTCCAGGAGCGCTAGAGGCTAAGGAAGTTGCCTTGTGCACCTCCCGTTTCTCACCTGTGGACTCCGCTGCAGTGGGTCAGGGCGGGAGGAAGACATGTCATGTGGGGTTCTCCTTCTAGGCCATTCTTTCAGAAGAAACCGTAGTGTTTCCAGCATTGACTCTGGTGTGAACTAGAACTTAGATGGGGCTCCCGTCCTGTGCTGCCTCTGGCTGCTCACGTGACCGCAAGAAGCCTCACCTGTGCAGTGTAGTGGCTGGTGTAGGTGCTCTCCTAGGTCCCTCTTAGCTCAACCTGTCTGTGAATTCTGAGGTTATGATTTTTAATTAATGCATTTAAATTAAAATAGAATAAATGATCTGAACTAGCTGATTCAGTCCAATGATGTTTCTCTTTTTTTTCTTTTATCCAATGATCCAGAACTGCTATGACCTTCTGGTCAGAAAGAAGAGACTGATCGTTCTCCTGAGCCACTGGTTGCTTCATGCTTACGGGATAGTCTCCATCTCCAGGGTGGATCAACTCGCGCAAGATCTACCCCTTTTGGCTTTGGTGCCCACACCAGCCCTTTTTTACTTATTCACGGCAAAATTTACTGAACCTTCACGGATACTCTCAGAAGGAGCCAATGGGCACTGAATATAACATGCCAAAAACACACAAACAAAAAAACTAAGAAGTATTCTTAATAAAAAAGTAAAGAAATAAAAAAATGTATTAGTACTCCTCTGTCATACATGGGAATAAGACCATCAGTATATCTTAATGTTTTTGGTCGTTTTGTATGGTTTGGTTTTTGATTTGAGACTTTATGGTTAGACTTAAAAAATACAAAATACTGTAATACTCTGTTATATAGTATAATACGCTAGATGCTTATAGCATACTGTTATATGACAGGAGAAGCCTATAGGAAGCACTTGCCTCTTGAAACAGTTTATTCTTTAGAGCAAAATCATGTTTCTGTGTACCTAGCACTATGTTGTTTCTGTTAACAAGTATAACCTGAAATCCTAGCTTTGGCACAATTGTGCATGCCTGTTGTGTTTCAACTTGTTTTTCAAGTATAATGTTACAAAGACACACATACCTGTGGGGTCTGATAGCAAACATAGAAGTAAAGTATGTTGTTTTTTTCTTACCTATTTATTTTCACCAATAAAGTATTTTGATCTATTACAAAAATTGAGCATAATTTATATAACAGGTTCTCTGTTTACAGGTAGTTTGGTTGAAGATATCTTCAGATTATTCCTGTTTCTGTAAAGAAAAATTGTGAAAAGCTTAATGACAAAAAGTCTCAAATGTTCTGACATTTGTATTTGCCACACTAATCGTGGAAATTCAAAATATTAGGTAGTGAGATTAATGTCTTTTTCCCAGGTGAATACATGTACTCACATATTCCCTTCCTCTTACATCTCATTAAAAAAAAAACAGTTTTAAAGGAAGAGAGAGAGAATCATCAGTAGTACCTCAACCTGAGATCGAACCCACAACCCAGGTATGTGCCCTGACTGGGAATCAAGCCCACAACCTTTTGGTGTGTGGGAGAACACTCCAACCAACTGAGCCACCCGGCCAGGGCTCTTATATCTCATTTTTTAAGGATACATACACCACATTTTTTTGATCCTGAGACACATTTTCTTCCACATTGTGAAAGAAATCTCTGAATTAGACTGCATCTTACAATTGACGACTTCTTAGATTTAACGAAATACAGAATATATACAGCTAGAAACAATTTTCCCATGGTGCTGGCTGATAGGGTATGCTTGTCCATTTTTATGCTCTGAACACTTCAAGAGACTTACAGTTGCAACCATGGAAGCAAAATAAGATTTTTAGCACTTAGCCTGCTAATCAGACCATGTTTGTTCTTCTGCATTGTTTAGGAAGTTATTTACCGAGTCTGCTATTGGTGGGGGTTAACACGAATTTGTTAAATCTAGAACTTTAAGACTTTGGTTGACAGGTGCAAAATGTGAAAGAATGTGCACTCACTTTTTCTGTAGTTTTGTTTATGCCTTTTGAATTCACAGCAGTTGTATCCTTGGAATTACTTCGGTTTTTTTTTCAATGTTAATAGCTTTTTCACAGTATGTGCAACCAATGGGAAATTAGGTTTTTTGGTAGGTCTTTCTTTGTTGTCCTTTTCTGTAGGAATAAAAACAAAATTATGAACATATGTATCTCAGACAGGTTTGGGTGGTTATTAGTGTCCATTACAAGTCTAAGTTGCCTAAAGAATCTCTCAGTTGGACAGCTGTACAACTGGAAAGGGAGAGGCCTGAGGGGTCATGAACCTGATGAGCAGGGCTGTTCTTGTACTACTACACTTGGAGCCATTTTAAGTTATCTTCTCTAATGTCCTGTTTTAGCAGGAAAGTGTGGATGCAAAAAGGAGAAACCATGCAAGTAATTATGATCACAAGTCCTCACGGGCAAAGACTTTCAGGAATACTTAATACACATCTGCATTTTTAATTTGCATTCTGAAGAACAAGACTAGAACAGTTCATAGCAACTGTGGTTGCTAATTGCTAATGTTATTAAATATCTTGTTAAAACGTGGTTATTAAAAATACACAGAAACTACCCTTATCCTAGTTCAACTCTGTCTTGGCGTAGGTCCTTGCAGTGTATTACCACTCGCTGCTATAGTAATTGTTGTGCTAACCAGTGCTGGATAGGTAATTTAGTCAAAATATTTTCTTGATTAATTTGGGTCAACTGGTCAATTTAACTGTTACATTGTTACATATTTACCTAAAACCATTGGTTTGCAAGACTTGACTGTACATTGGAGTCAGCTGGAGAGATTTCTAGAAACATCCCTGGGTCCCACCCTCAAGAGATTCAGAGTGAATTGGTCTGGGGTGTAGGCTGAACAGAAAGACTTATAAAACCTCCTACAGGTGATTTTAACATTTGAGAACCACTGTCTAAGCTCTCTTCCTAGTGACGCCAGTGCTCCGGGAGCAGAAAAAAGTAGGCAGAAATCTAAGAGGCTAAGAGGGCAGAAATCTTCCTTGAGATTTCAGCTCCATTTCCAGTTCTTCAGAGACCTCTCCCGATTCCCTAACTAGGTCAAGTCTCCCTCTTAAAGTACTTACACCCCTGAAACCTGTGACACTGAAATTTTACATACATTTGTACAATACCTGATTCTCCCACTGTATCAGCGGTGGACAAACTACACCCGAGGGGCAGTTCCGCCACCGTGGCAGAGGTGAGCAGTTGCTACAGGGAACCTTTTATGGCTGGCAACGCTGAAAACATTGGCCCTTTAAAGTTTGCCGACCTTGGTACGGGGCCGCAATTTCCATTGGGGCGGGGACTCGACCTGCTCTCATTCACTGCTGTAGCCCCACAGCCTGAGACAGTGCGTGGCGCAGAACAGGCACTCAGTAGATACGGTCGAATGCAGTCTAGAGTTCACAGTGAACCACGGATGCAACGCAGACGCAGGCCGGCCAGGGGAGGCGGACGGGCCGCTGCTGGGTCACGGGCACCTGCTTCAGGTGAGCGGGTGCCGCCCCCGGCGCCAGCCGCCAGCGCGCACCTGCAGCCGGTCCTCTGCACCGCAGCCCTTCCCGCGTCCCCCTGCCTTTGAGCCTTCGCCCAGCGCAAGCGACGGCGACTGCCCGCCTTGCGGGCCCGCTCTGTGCCTCTGCTTTATTTCCTTTATTTCCGTACTGCAACTCTCCGTTTTCCCCAGACTATCGAGAAGACAGTCCTCAAGATACACGGGAAAGGGACTCTGCCATCAGTTAGTCAGTGAGCGTGGCTTTCCAATAGAGTCTGTTTAAATCTCCAACACAGAGTTCCATCAGGTTTCAGACAAAGAAACTGAAGATTCAGTGATGTGAAAATAGTGCGATGGACACTGAGAGACGATTTAGCTCTTAAAATTCCGCCTGAGCTCCAGCTGCTGGGGACGGCCCTGCCTTGCCCAGAAAACGCAAAGCGAAGCAAGGCCAAGCAGGGCCCGCTATGCGCTTAAACCCAGGCAGTCTCACTGGCACCAGGAACACCCAAACAGCTTTTGTTTTAAATTTTTTATAATAATCTTTATTTTTATAACAGTTTTGGATTTACAGAAAAATTGCACCAATAGTGTAAAGAATTCAGGGAGGCCCACATGCTCTACACTCAGTTTCCCCTTGTTAACTTCTTACACTAAGTAGTACGGCCATTTATCACAACTAGTGAACCAGTAGCGATACAATAGTATTAACTAAAGTCCAGCTTTTCATTCAAATGGCTTCACTCATTTTCCCTTTAGATTCCTTGTTTTCAGTTTCAATGACTTCCTTTTTCATCAAATTTATTGGGGTAACACTGGTTAATAGGCTCATATAGGTTTCATGAATTCCAGTGACTTCTGCTCTAAATCGTTTTTCCCTGCTTGCTTTAGCCTTGTTGTTCTTTCCCTAGTTTCCTAAGGTGGGAGTTTAGATTATTTTTAAATTAATTCTAATATATGCATTTTAATGCTATAAATTTCACTCTAAGCACTGCTTTCATTGCATCCCAAGAATTTTGATAAATTGTGTTTTCATTTTCATTTAGTTCAAAATACTTTATCTCTTAAGATGTCATCTTTGACCCATGACTTATTTAGGACTGTGTTGCTTAATTTCCAAACATCTGGGGATTTGCCAGCTGTCTTTCTGTTGTTCGATTCTGGTTTAATTCCATTGTAATCTGAGAATATACTTTGCATGATTTCTTTTCTTTCCTTTTCATTTGTTACATACCCAAACAGCTTTTTGGGTGATAAGAAGGGGCTTACCCACAAAATGTTTCATCAGCTGCAAAAACATTATTTCTTCTGTCAGTGATACCCTCAGAAGGTTGATTTTTACCAACTATTGAAATGTTTTTTTAATTCTATTGCTTTTTCTCATTTTACTTTTATTCTATTCCATTTTACTTTATACAACCTACCTTTATAACTACTTATCTAGTGATGATGCTCTTCAGAATTAAACCTTAATAGCCTCTAATAAACCCATACACTTCCTGAGTGACATATTTTCATTTCACCACTACATTTCTCCCCTGCACTCTGTTCTCCTGCCTCCACCCTCCCACCTTATCAAGGGGCTCCCTCCTGACCCCCGGGACCTCTGGGCTGTACCTGTGCAAGGGCTCCCCTCCACTTCTCACTGCAGCCCGAACCTGGACAGGGCTCTAGCCAGACATTAGAGTAGGAATTAAGGATGAAGCTGATATTCCTCGGGAGAGACTGGGCTGCTCACTCATGAGGCAATCAACCCTGCTACATAGAATGTTTCCACATCTCAGAAGCCCCAGAGGGCATTGGAAAGTGTTTAAAATAAGAATTTAAAAAATCAGAAAGAAGTTGAGATTCAGTTATTTCGGAAACTCACTTAGGAAGAAGGGAGATTTGTCCGACACTGCTGCACTACGGCGCTCGACTCCACAAGTGATAATCAGTGTTCAGCTGAATGTCTGTGACATGGTTAGGGGTGGGCTACTGGGGATACCAAGTTATTTAGTGGGCACTCTTATTGGGAGGGCTTTTTTGATGTCACCAGCTACAGTAAAAAGCAGGAGGTTGTTTGTTACCCAAAGCTCTTGAGATTCTACTTACCAAGAACGTCCATTTTGGCTAGAAAACGCAATTCTGCAAGATTCCCTTGTAACCAAATACTGATACGCTCAATTTTCTCATCTCTTTCATTCAGCTTTTGTACTAGATTTTTTATTTCTTGCAATGTCTCTTCACTACCGTTTACAAATTCCTAAAAAAAAACCAGTAGCATTTTTGAGTGTGTGAGTATAAATTGCAATAAAATAAAAAACATACTCTGTCCAGTGAATCATATCCCAAAAATAGATATGCAAAATCGGTATTAGTCATGCAAAATGAGTGTGTATACACAGCAAATTCCCAGAGCTCTATGAAAGATCTCAGGAAAATGGATTAGTAAATGAGATTTAATGCATTGATGACTGAACTCAAAAACGTTTTCAATGGTTAATTTTTTTATTGAGCTATAATTGACCTATAACATTACATTGGTTTCAGGTGTACAACATCATAATTCGATATTTGTATTATGTGGTGAAATGATTACAATAAATCTAGTTAACGTAATCACCACACATAGTTACAGAATTTTTTTCTTGTGATGAGAACTTTCAAGAGCTACTCTTTTAATAACTTTCAAATACACACAATGCAGTAGTATTAAGTAGTCGCCATGTTGTACATTACATCCCCATGACTGGCTTTATAACAAAGCCTGCACCGTTTGACTCCTCCATCCATTCGACCTCCCGCCTCCAGCACTCCAAGCACAAGCCTGTCGTCTGCATCTAGGCGTGAACTCCAGTGTTCAGCTGGATAGGGCGGAGGTGGCGGCCCCGTGGAAAGCCACCGCACCTCCTGCGGCACAGGGTTGCAGAGGAGACTCGGCGAGGCTTAAAGTTTAAGAGAAAGGACTTTGGGATCAGGCCGGGTCAGAGTTTTAATTCCGAGTCAGCGCATTAAGTGGTCTTGGACAAGTTCCTTAAACTCTCTGAGCCTCAGCAGCTTCATCTGAAAAAGTCGTTACTAACACTTTCCTTACCCAGTGTTTTAAAGGCTAAACAGGGATCATGTTAAACCCTAAATACTTAGGAAGCGGCAGCGGCAGGAGTTAAACTCGAGCTTGCCCGCCTCTGAAGGGACAGGGGACACTGCAAGGCTGGTAACACACGGAGACCAGCGCTGTGTGCTTGTCCTAAAACAGGGTGTTCAAATTGAGCTTGTAAAAAAATGGCATTCCCACTTTAACTGAAGTGGTAGAGTGGGGAGACAGTTTCCCAAAGGATTAGGGTTTCATAGTGACATTTGGCATAAAGGACACATTTTAGGATGTGACGGTCACACTAGTTCTGTGACACGCACACACGCAACTGGACGCGGTTGTCAGGTAAGTGCTCTTAGAAATACGATACTTATGGAGGTAATACAAAAAACTCACCTTCATGGTGACCTGAAATTCTGCCCACAAATCCAAATAGCGTGCTAAAATAAAAATTTTCAAAATGCACAGGTTACTGAAACAATTTGGACAATTTTATAAAAGTAATGTTATTTGTTTGTTTCTCAAAAACTGTTTTATGTAAAAATGTCTACTCCCAAAATGGCAGAAGAACTAGATTGGACTTGCCCTCCCACTGAAACAAGCAGCAAACTGGACAACGCCACGCATGGGAGTGAGCGGGTCTTCAGATGATGCCAGTCCCCACCTGATGAATTACCCCCGGATATCAAGCTGTCCCAGCTGAGGTCACAGGGAGCAGACCTGAGTTGCCTCCACCAAGCTCTGACCAAACCGGCAATTTGTGAGCAAAGAAAACAATGATTTGCAATATTTGTTATGCTACAACAGATCGTTGGTTCAAGATGCTTCACAAAAGATGATATACATGTAGCCACAAAGCACATGAAAAGATACTTGATCAGAGTCATCAGGAAAATGCAAACTAAAACCACAATGCAATACCATTATGTAGCTATTAAAATGGCTAAAATATTAAGAATTTCAAGCGTTAAGTGTAGGTGAGGATGTGGAGTATCCTGCAGCTAATGGGATGAAAAATTTGTAGAACCACTTTGGCAAACTGTTTGGCAGTTTCTTATAAAGTCAAACATACACTAACCATATAACCCAGCAAGTCCACTCCTCAGTATTTACCCCAAAAGAAATGAAAACAAATCTTTTCAGAAACACTTGCAAATAGCCCTGGCTGGGTGGCTCAGTTGGTTGGAGCAATGTCCCACACACCAAGAGGATGCAGGTTCGATCCCTGGTCAGGGCATATACGAGAGGCAACTGATTGACGTTCCTCTCTCACATCGATGTTTCTCTCTCTCTTCTTTCCTCTCTCTTTAAAAATCAATAAAAAACATATCCTCAGGTGAGGATTAAAAAATAATAATAAAAAACACTTGTAAATAAATAGTAATCCCAAACTGGAAATAATTCAAATGTCCATGAGTTGGAAATTTAAAAATATGTTATATCCATGTAATAAAATATTGTACAGCTACAAAAGGAGCAAGCCAAGGATGGATCTTTATAATAGTTTGCTGAGTGGAAGAAGCCAGGTACAAAAGTGTGCATGTTCCATCATTTCATTTATATCCAATCCTAGTGACAGAGAGAAGATCAATGGTTTCCAAGAACTGGAGGTGGGGTGGGACGCTACTACAAAGAGACATAAGGGAGATTTTCCAGGGAGGAAAATGTTCTATATTTGGTTTGTGGTGGTAGTGGTTACAGTGGAATGCACATTGATCGAAACTCACTGAACTTAGGATGGGTGCATTTATTGCATATGCAAATCAGTAAAATCTGACTTAAAATTTATTTAAACAAAAGAAAAACTTTGTATTTTATATGTAAAGATCACCCATGACACATTACTTACCGCAATGAGCCACCAGCTGCCAAGACAGGTCACTGGAGATGTGCACCATGGCTTCTCCTCCCTGTGTGTATTCCTCTGTCCTGCTCTTTATGTACGCAATATACTGGAAATTAAAGGCATGTCACTGCTTTAGGCAGTCTCGTTACTCTAGGTTAGTTATTTGTACAGTCATTCAGCAAACATTTATTGATTCCTCCCTGGGCTACCAACTGTTCCAGGTTCAAGGGTAACAGTGGTGAACAGAGCCCTTGTCAAGCTCACATTCTTGTGAGGAAGATAAAGGATCCTACTTTCTAGCAAGAGTTTCAGCACCCAAATAAACACAGCATCTGAATATAATTTTACATAAAAAGAAATTAAAAGGTATTGTCTAAATGCATCACACACATACACAATGTTCCTTATGCAAAATGTGTGTGCAGTGGATGTCACAGGGCAGCAATGCTGCCTGACTGGAGGGGTTCCCCATAAGACCTCAGAGAGAAGGTTTACTGAGTCAGAAGGCCCCACAGAATTGCTCACTCGGGTCAAGTGTCTCATTGGGTTGGGTGATGGTGGCAGTGGTGGCTTGGTACTAAAGTCGTGGCTTTCTGTTCTGACCACGCAATACTCAGGAGCTCTAAAGTCTCTGGGAACTCAGAAAGGATGGGCTTGGGGATATAGACTTGGCACCGGTCCAGTTTCAGGAGAAAAATAGTAGATACTAGAAATTACTGATAAAAATCTAAGAAGCAGTGTCCACCATAGAAGGAGAGGGCATAGAGCTGTTTTTAAGCACATGGTACAGGGTCTCCTCATGCAGCCTTGACCTTGTGTCAGCCTTTGCATGGCTTGCTGGCAGATATTATAGTAAATAAACCAAATTCAAGTCCAAGTCATCAATCCTGCCTCTCCTTGAACGTGGATCACTGTTTGTGGACTTGCTTAGTTCAGTTGGCCTCCCATAGCTCTCAAATGTATTACCACACTGAATTGTAATTACTCGTTTCTATGCCCATCTCCTCAGCCGGATGGTGGGCTTCCTAAGGGCCTGGGGCAGTGTCTGATTTGTCTCTGTAGTCACTGCACCTTCCCCAGGCAGGGTTCAGGACTCAGTGGGTGCTTGGGGGGGAGGTGTTGGGTGAAGGGATATAATCAGCAAAACAGAGGGTCAAGTGCGTAAGGGAAAAGCACAGGTCATCCAGGGGGTCAGGAGCTTTGGCGCTGAATCCAAAAGCAGAACTTTTGGAATCAGCCTTTCATACAGCCATTTACTTGCTCACTCGTTACCAAAATAGCAACAAAATTTCAATTATTTTAATAAATAACATATATCATCTTGCTAGGAAGACAACAGAGTGAAATATTTCTGTGAGTGGATGGAGTTCCTTACGAGTTTGGTTCAAGGACTAGAGGAAGAAAGATGTGCTCCATGCAGGTTACTGATGTGGTACCTGGGCTCTGTGGAGCACACCTCCCCTCTCAAAGTACCTGAGTACCTTTCATGCCATTTTAATTCTGCTCATGCTATTGGGAAAACTGCTGCCATTGAACTAATGACAGCAATTACCCAGAGAGGTAAAGGAATTCTTCTCTTCCTTAGAGTCTTATTGCTGTAGGACTGCTTTTATCTTCCCAACTAATAAAAAATGTAGAGCCTCAGTTTCCTCATCTGTAAAAGGGGCAGAATATATTATCCACATTATTAGGTTACTGTGATCACCAAAGGGGACCGAATCCTTCTTACAGGTGAGGAATTGTGCAAACACTTGGGCTACCCTGATACAGTTCCTGACCTAGAGGTCATTCTGGTTTACTGGGGAAAAGAGACACAGTCAGTACAAAACAGACAACCTAACTTTTAAAACAGGCAAAAGAACAAGCACTTTGCAAAGAAGGTAAATGCATGGCCCACAACATTTAGAATAGGTGCTTCATTGATCATCAGGAAAACGCAAATAAAAACCACAATGGGGCACCACTGCACGTCCTCCTGAACGGTTAGATTGAAAAAGACCAAGTTTCCGTGAGAATGTGAAACAGCCGGCGTTCTCACACATCACTGCCGGAGTGGCAATTATTGCTACCTCTTTGGGAGACTGGCGCTGGGCACTGAAGTAATCGATTATGCATCCCTATGGCTCCATGATCCCACCTGAGTGTACACCCAACAGAAATATGTACATGTGTGCACCAAAAGACATGTCCGAGAATGTCCACAGCAACACTATTTGTGAGAGCCCGCAGGAGAAGCTCTCTGCACCCCCATCGACAGGAGAGTGGGCGAGTGAGCTGCAGCAGGGCGACACAGTGGCACCCTCCGCAGACCCAGGGAGCACGCGGCCTCGCAAGCACAGCGCTGAGCAGGAGCGCGCAGCAGCATCTTATTCAGAAAATAGAAATTCCATACGGAGGATGTTCGAAAACAGGCAAAACCAGCTCAAAGTGTCAGAAGTCAGCATGGCGGTGCCCTCGTGAGGAGGCCAGTGACGGGAAGGGACGTAGAGGATATCTGGGTCCCAGTAATGCTTTGTTTCTCCATCTGGGTGCTGGTCACCCAGGTGTGTTCACTGAGCTCTACACTTATGATTTGGGCACTTTTCTGTACGTACTTTAAGCTTCATTTAAAAACTTTTAAGAGCTATTCTCTCATAACTATTACAGGTCTAGGCGATGCACCAAAACCGCTGTGCAAACTGAAGTGCTTTTGAACTAACCTCTTTTAACCGTCTGTTTTCCAGGAGTATGGCTTCTGCTATTAGGTCATGTGTGTAGATTTCATTTTCCAAGTTCTTTAGAATTTCAAAATGACTTTTGGTTTTATCGCTTTCTTGATCTTGTAATTGTTGTAATTCTTGCTTCAATTTATCCTGCTCAGACGTAAAGCCCACAGTTATCCCAGAGTATTCAATGAGCAGGACACCCATGGATTAGACTGCCTGGACCCCGTTCAGAGAGGAGCCCTAATTAATCCCTGAACCACTGGCAGAGGCTATGGACACCTGTCTTTAGAAAACTTTATATTAAATTCAAAAGCTGATTCATGGAAGTTTCTTCATGGACTCTGGGAAGCAGGTCCGTGGACCCAAGGTAAGTTGTTGAGACAATTTCACAAAATACAATATATGTTGACATATGAGCAACTGTCTGGCAAAAGTGGGGAAAAGGAGAGTGAAACTTGTCGAGGATTTTCAGGGATGATTTCATATTTCTTGAAGGAAAATAATATTACTTTATGGATTTTTCAGAATTTTCCTACTGTTTTCCCAACTGAATCTCTATAGTTACTATACTATTATAAGTCACATAATCTTTATGCATTTCATAATCATTGTAGCAGCATCTTATTAACAAAATAGAATTGTATATGTGGTATTCTCACTTATAATTTCCCCTTTATATTTCTCTATACCCATAACATGTTGAAAATTACTTTTTGAATCAGTGCATCTCAAAAAATGGAATGTTTCCATTATTAATGAAGCAACTCCACATACATGTTTATCATTAGCTATTGATTATAAATTGTTTTAAAAGATAGTAAACATCTCTTTACCTGTTCCCATTTCATCCACTCCCTCCCTACCCTGCAACCTCTGACCACTTACCCTTTCCTTCATGGGAATTTACCAGAGTAACAGATCAGAAAGGAACCTTGGAAAGCATAATCCAGTCTCTACCTTATAAATAAGGAAACAGGCTGCCCAATGGTTTTCCTATGGTGACATGCTAGTTGCTTCTAGAGTCCCTGTCTCCCTCTGTTTACATATACATACAGACACTTATACACACACATATACATATCTATGTATGTTGTGACTAAAACTTCAAAACATTAGTATTAAAAGGGTAAGTTTAGCCTGGGCTGGGCATGGCTCAGCGGTTGAGCATTGACCTCGGACCCAGGAGATGGCGGTTTGACTCCCGGTCAGGGCACACGCCCGGGTTTTGGACTCCATCCCCAACCGGGGGCCTGAAGGAAGCAGCCGATCAATGACTCATCATTGATGTTTCTCTCTCTCCCTCTCCCTTCCTCTCTCTGAAATCAATATATATGTGTGTGTGTGTGTGTGTGTGTGTGTTTGTAAAGGGTCAGTTTAATCAATGTGGAGTTCCCAGAGACGCCAATGGTGCCAGGTAAGTATTACTGTGCGCATGCACCAGCATTCTAGCAAAAGAAAGAAGAATGAACATGTGGACTCTTTACCATGTTGTTCAAGTATCTTGAAAAGTCTCTTGTCATTTGAGAAATATAATCGTTCAGTAAATTCTGTTCCTGCTTTTGTGCTATAAAAAAGAGAGAGAAAATATAATGTTCTCTGGCTTGAAAAAACATTCATCAAAATAAACACAAACCTGGTTTTAAAAGTCAAATACTATGGTTTATAACAAAACCCAGCAGTCAGGTGCTCCCCAGTGCTGCCTCCACCCCGTGTCTGACTCCTAAAGCTAAAGTCAGAGCTTAACTCACGTTAAGAAAGAGAAAGAGAAAGAAATCTCTACATGGTAGTAGATCAAGAAGTTGATTCTGCCTTTACCAAGTACAGAGAGAAAGCACATAACATACTTGTTACTAATTCTTAATTTTAAACAATCTTTAGAGAAGAAAAAGTTGGCAGCAGCAATAGTAAGGTTTTGTGATGCAGAGGAGAGGAAATGCGTAGATAAGAGAGTGAAACCCTAGAAAACAGAGAGCTAAAGGCGGTGGGGGAAGCTGGAGGGTTTCACCCTTGCTTTGACCGGTGACCCGCCTGGGTGAGAAAACAGCAGTGAAATCCTTAGCTGGGCTTGAGGCCAGTCACTAAGTGCTTCGTATGTACCTGTGAGAATACTGTTGAGCTCCTCAAGCTCTCTGTGTTTGCTCTTACAGGCTTCTTCTGCCACCTGAAGGAGGGGGAGGCACTTGACTAGTTCATCTTCTTTTATTTTGGTACTTTCCACTTCCTTAACAAATTTTTCCTTTAAAGAAAGTAAAGCTGACTGTGAGGCATGATTTTGGAGAACTGACATCACACTGTGGAGTAGGATATAATTTCTTTGAGGGAGACAGCCCTCTCTCGGTACTCTCCTATCCTGAGGTGCATAGCAAGGTATATGGCACATACTAGATATTTTTACAATATTTGCTGGCTGGCTTGCCGACTCTCTGGCAATCTATAAACTAAGGAGATGAGATTCAATGGCTTTCCAAACATCCTTTCGGTTTTATAGCTCTATTGCTACCATTCTGCTAATGCTACCTTGTGTCTACCCCCAGATCGTTTGAGGGATTTGTCTTGGTTGATCATATTTTATGAAAACAAACAAAAAACAACAACCAGGCAGCAAGACAGAATATACACAATTTCTAAGAAATGTGCATGCAAGTAAGAAATGGGAATAGGGTAGCAATAACTGGGCGTATAGTACTACTACAACAAACGGGTGCAAAGCGCCCAAAGCAAACACGAGTTTATGAAGCCTGCTTAATTATTCAAACTCAGGTCCTGGTTAGCTTCAAATGGAGTAATAGTTGAACCTTTTTTAGAAAGTCAGGCTGGGTTTAAAACGGCGACGAAGGTGGAGACAGCCAGCCACATTCGCTATCCATTCTCCTGTCCTTGGCTAGCACGGCTCTGGAGTCTCGGCAGAGCATATGGCTCTGGCTCAAGTGATTTCTCCGCTTCCCTTGCAGGTGGGTGTGGCCAACAAGTTTGTGAGCAGGATTGGTTTGTGCCACTTCTGGGTCTCGTCCCTGTAACAAGGAGGGGTATGCGCCCCTTTGGCCCTTTGCTCCTTCCCCTGGCTGCCCCCAGAGAATGAGAATGGGAGCTCCCACCTGGGCCCACAGCATTAGCCTCATGCCGAGCGTGGCAGAGCTGCCCTCCCGGCCCTGGGCTGCTCTCCTTTGGCTCAGACTGAGAAAGAGAGGTACATGTCTCCCCTGCGGTAATGACCACCCCAGTGGGTCTTCTCAACTGGATACAAAGGCTCTTAAGATTTGAATAGGCCACACTTGACCCAGTTTACTCTTAAAAACTTTCACTTTTATTTTTATCCAAGTTGTATTTGCACATAATTTGAAGAAAACCACGAGTGCCAGCAGGGCAGCCAGAGGCACACTCCCCCAGCAGGAGGTGCCCTAGAACACAGCCCACCAGAGGCCAGTGCCTTTTGACCCCACCAAAATAATAACTCAGATGTGAGAGAAAGACCCACACAAGTGGGTGCGATAGCCCCACGTCCGGATAGGACCTAACATCTCTTGGGCACACCTTCTATGTCCCCACAAGGGACATGCCCACTTAAAAAAGGCACCAAACCCAGGAAAGGCCAATGCCATGGTTTCCCACCAGTTCGTCCCCCAGTCAAGATGCAGCTACACAAGCTATGCTACCTGATCATACAACTGACAGTGCATCTTTATCAGGCCACTAGGGCAAGAAGCCAAGTTCAGCCAAGGTCAATTTCACAATAAAGGAGAGAGGCTTGCAACACATCGTGTTTATGTCCACTGTGTTTTGGCATCTCTTTGATACAGCAACTTGTTCACACCCTAATTAACACAGTGATACGCTGGCCTGATATGCCCCCTTCCAAATTGCCATTAAAATCCTTATAAATAAACTTAGAAATAAAAACATACACAAAACACCATAATTTTAAAATATCACAGTGCAGAATCAGGAGAAACTTTCTCCAGACTGCAGTGTTAAAAACCTCAGTGGGGTGTTACCTATATTATGTTCTCTACAAAAGAGCCGCCTGGGGCGGGAGGGGGCGGGAAAGAGGTACTGAGTGCACTGATTCATTCCCGTCATCTGCACTCTCCCCCATTCCTCTCCAGCCCCGCTGCCCCCTCGCTACTCCTCAGATGGGACAGCCCTGCCTCGGGGCCTTCATGCTCAACTGGCCCTCCGCCCAGACCCCGTCTGCAGGCCTCTGCACCGCACGCTCCCGCGTCCCCTGCGGGCCTGGAGCCCTCTAAGACGGTCCTACTCAGAAAGCAACACGCAACACATCCCGCACTCCCACGCACCCGCTCCGCCCACGGCCCGGCTTTCCTTTCCTCTATAGCCTTTTGCACCATCAGATACACGACGTGTTCTCCCCGTTCATCTTGTTTCTTTTCAGTCTCCCCCCACTGGGCTGTAAGCGCCATAAAGGCCAAGCTCTGCTGTTTTCTTGGTTTCTGTTTTCCTTCTGCTTTGCTGTTGTTGAGCATCTAGAACACCCGGCACCCAGATGTGGTTCCACCCACAGAGAAACACTTCCCACCACTGCTCTCCCTTCTGTTTCCTCTAGTTTTGCACCGTTTTGTCCTGCGATCTCTTTCCCTGTTTGTCCCCTGCCTCGTGTCATCACCTCTCGCCATCCCGCCCTCCCTCTGAGGGCGCTTCGCTGCCCGCATACACCCCGCAGCGCTGATCTTCCCGGGCGCCTCCCTGAGGTCTTATTCTTTAATTCACAAAAGAATGTTTGAGCCCAGTTTTCATCTGTTCCGGGGGCATTTTCCAGAGTGTTCTTCATTTGCTGGAACCTTCTGCTCCGCCTTTCATTTGTTTTGCCTGCGTGTTGTTGTGTGGAAGGCGGGTCTGCTGCTTTGCTGTCATTCGCAGCAGAGACAAGTGGCTCTCCTTGGATCTGTTGTCTGCAGAGGGTTCTGGAAGGGGCGGCGGGGAGTGCGTATGTGCGGGGAGGAGGAGCGGGCTTGGACCAAGGTAAGATCTAAGTTTTGAAATGTAAAGGCTCCCTACCCCTTTGCTACAGCAAGGGCCTGCTGCCTTCAAAGAAAAACCCTGTTTGGTGTAGCCGGGGCCTCTTTCCCCCTTTCAACCAAAGCGAGTCAGGAAGGCTTCTACCAGACCATCTCTCCTCTCCTCGGCTTCTCTACCAATGGGGTCTCCATGAAACACACCCTTGCTTTCAAGGTCATGCCATGGCCTTGAAAAGGTGTATTTTGTGTTGTTTCCGGACACCTGCCACCTCCGGGCCCCCTGGGTAATTTCTGTCCCCTTTCCTCCACCTCCCCCAGCATCCGAGTTCTAGTCTCTCCCAGGGCAGCTCTTGGCGGTTCCCAAGTCAGCACAAAAATATTTCTTGTTGCTCTATTTCCTTTTTAGGACAAGAAGAAAGATTCAGAAAGAAATTTTAACCTTGTTCATACTAAAAGATTTATTTTACATTGAATTAATTAGAGGAGCATGAAATATACCCTTCTCCCCTGCATATAGCCATCTACAATTATTCTTAGATGTAAAATAAAACTTACCTCATACTTGGTCAAGTCTTCAATTAACAGTTTTTCCTTAACGATAAAGTTCGTCTCCACATGTTTTAATTCTAATGTAACTTCGTCAATTTGTGCCAAATAGTCAACGATCTCTTTTTTCCTAAAACTGGTCTAATTAGAAAAAAAGAGAGAATTTGTCATCTGTCTTACAGCAGTCATCTTTGTCTTTTCCAACAGCCAGGTAGATTAATATCTCTTTCCATAAGATTTGGCTCCGATTTCATGTTATTATTTCTCAGCAACCAGTTAGAAGGTTTTTTTTCCCCTTCAGAGATTAATTTCTTCACCCAACAATATAAGTGACACGATGGAAGGTGGGCAGAGGGTGAAATACGGAAGCTAAATAAATGGTGTTTTGTTGTTTTATTTTTAGAGATAAATTCCTGAAAAATGATCACACTTCTGATCACAGGCTTCAAAAGCGTATCCTGGAGAGGACTGCTCTTTCATTTGCTAAATTCTTTTAGTTAATACACAGCAAATGGATATGTTTCTTAGGAAAGTTACACAACTCACCCTACACACAAAGTCAGCAGAAAGGAAAACACCTTTTCATTAAATTGAATCTCGAAGGAGAATTACTGATATGCACTACAGGGGGCAGGCACTAAGTCTGTTGAGTTCCCTTACCTCGTCTAGTAACTGCTGGCGTCTGGATTCTGCAGCCTCAATTTTATCCATAACTTCTTGTAAGTTGCTTCTTACCCCGCCCAGCCAACGTGTACGTTTCTTTAGCAAACAAGCTATTTTCCACTGAGTTATAATACTAGAGATTAGAACAGAAAGCATCATCATTAAATTGACGTAACAGTCTACTGAAAAGGTGAACGAATGCCAGACAAAAAAGGTTCTACGATTACACAAAATTGTTTGTGCTACTGGTGGTGCAGACTGCACATTAGAGGAAAAATAAGACAAAACACTGACTGCCTCAATCCCAGATCTGCACGTTGCTTCACAGTAAGAAGCTGTGAGGGCCCATCCAATAGGACAGCGGACAAACCACGCTAGGCCGCTCACCTCCTCTCGGGGAAGGACAAAGCTGGGACAGGTTGAGGGGCAGGTGGAAAACAGAGGGACCCAGGCAGAAGAGTGATGGAATTACCTAAATGACCCAAAGTGCTAATAAGAGATTTCAAGCTTCTAGGTTCTCAAATTTTTCTCTCTACCACAACATAAAAAAGCTACATAATTGGGGGTGAAAATGTGCAATAAATCATATTAATACCAGTGACAAACAACAACAATAATAAAAGAGAGCTAAGTTTTCCCAAGTGCTTCCTAGGTGCCAGGTGCTTATCTAAATACTTTACATGGATCATCTCATTTACTATGACAAGGCGGAGCTACTTTCATTCCCCACTTTATGGGATGGGAACAGAGGGATTATTAAATAACTGAGCCGCGGTCACGGCCTCGTTAGAGGCAGAGCAATCAAAGTCGCCCATCTGCTGAGCTTGTACCCCAACCACTGTCTTCTGTCCCTGTGCATCACCTCCCCTGCTGTTCACACGGAGGCCTGGATGTACAAGAGGCATTACACAAATCTTGGCAATTTTACTTTTACTCTTTTGTGACTTCACTCCATTGAAATGGAAAACTTTGATTCTGTTCAATGCAAAATTATACATACATATATATATATACACACACACATACATATGCACACACACACATATGTAAAACACATCTAGATCTGAGAGAACTCACACAATTTAACTTGTACTCTGATTTCCTCCCCACTTTGAGGGCACTGTTCATTCAGATAACATATAACATACACTATTTATAACACAAAGGAAACTTGTTTTCTTTACCATCTCTGAGTTTCTCTTTCCAGGTTTTCATTCAGGATTCTTACGTTCTTCCGATAGACTTCCTTTGTTGCTCTAAAAACATGAAAAAATATATTGGATTTGGCATTTGTGGGAGCTGTGAGAATATATAAAACTTTATGTATAATTCTTATGCGCGATAAGGTTACTGCCTAGTTGGGAGACAAAACAAGCCTTGTGAAACAACTGAAGGCCTTGGTGGCAGACCAGTAGAAAGACAATTACAATTCTGTGCACGCACGAACTGACTGCAAGTGTTGGGGTGGATGTCCAAGGATGGAGAACAGGTTCTGGGGAGGAAGCTGGGGAAAGGTTAATGGGGGTTCATGTTTACTAGGAGGAACACGGATTCCCAGAACGGACGGGCAGTCTCGCCAAGGAAAGGGCGTCATCATTTGCAAAGACACAGGGGAAAGGAACGGCAAGTCAGGGCCTTGTGACAGAGACAGACTCGCTGCATACTGAGGACATGAAGGGGAATAACACCGTGACATAGAAGGAGTTAGAGTCAACAAACTGGTGAGGAACTCTGAATTCTTTTTTTTTTAAATATATCTTTATTGATTTCAGAGAGAGGAAGGGGGGGGAGAAAGAGAGAGAGAGAGAGAAAGAGAGATCAGTGATGAGAGAGTCATTGATCGGCTGCCTTCTGCACGCCCCCGAATGGGGATCAAGCCCGCAACCCGGGCATGTGCCCTGACCAGGAATCGAACCCCGATCGCCTGGATCCTAGGTCAATGCTCAACCGCTGAGCCACACTCGGCCAGGCAGAACTGTGACTTCTAGGTTGAGTTATGACTTGATGCAATGTTTAATTCAGAAAGTCAATAGAAATTCTTGAACTAGGGGTAAACAGTAATTAAGGATGGAAGATTTTTCTGGCGAATCTAAAATGGATGAAAATGTGAAGACTCTAACATAGATATTAGAAGCCTTTGTTATATTTATTCCTCTATTAGGTGCTTCATGCACGGTGATGAATGGAAGGCCACATAAATAAAATGTGACTTTATATCTTTTTAGAAGATAGAAAAGTTCATAAGTGAAACTTAGAATATGAAATGCTGTTAAGTCAACTAGAAACACACTGCTCGTGTTTTTTTTCTCTATTTGAAATCGTAGCTTGGGCTCTCAATTTCTCACCTAAATCTAATACCTGCCCCTGGAACTGCAGGGTTCTTCACAGTTTGCCCCAACGTTACTGATTTTATATATTTACATAGTTAATTTAATCCACAAAGGAGCTGACCACTTTAAAATAAAGCAACAGCGATATTAAAAACAATCCTTGATGGATACCAATATCGGGCCACAAACTTGGTGCTGAGCTTCCTGGTGGCCAGAGTAACGATGACAGGATAATTCACTTAAAATCTGTACTATTCACGAGGAAAATAAACCCCCGGCCAACCCAGTTCTACTTTCCTGCTCTTTATGGTGAAGGGTTTATAGTTTCCTTTCGGGGGCTCGCATGATGAGAAATAGATGTTTAAAAGTATTGTTTAACAATATACGGACATACAATCAGAAAGCTACCCTCCCTGCCTTGTTCTGCATTTCTGTGGCACGTGTCAAATTTTCATCACCAGCCATCTTAGTTTTCTATAAGTTGGCCTCTGTGGTGTCCGATATTCAAGCTGTTTCTCTCTCTCTGTGTGGTGATACTATTCCCCATTTGAAAGGCAAACAAAAAAAAAACCTGTCTTGCTTTTAAAGGTCTAGTTAAAGTTTTAAATCTTTATATAGCAAAGAACTCCTTGGCTTCACTTTCTCTCACCCTTCTCTGGTTGTTTCTTTATCATTCACACTATCTGTCATTCATAGACGATTCGTTAGTTATTGCATGTGTGTTAGTTTTGATCGTGTGCCCAACTAAAGCATAAGTTCCTCTGTGCCTAGTGTTAGTGAGAGTGTAAAATTATAGTACTATCTACATAGGGCATTTTGATAATAATTATAAAAATAAAAACCACACAGCCCTCTTTGATCCAGTAATTCAACTTTTAGGACTTATTATAAAGTCACATCGGTGGGCAGAGATATGTTAATATTAACTTTGAAAATTGTTTGTAATATAGGAAACAGAAAAGCAAAAACAAATGTCCGTCAATAGAGTACTGGTTCAATAAAATACAGTACAATCTGCAAAAAAATACTATGCAGTTAGAGAAGAGAATGTAGAGAGAGGTCCTGTATATATGATTATTTTCTTTATTTTGAAATAGCTTCAAACTCAACAGGTAAGTGTAAAAATCAGTACCAAGAACTCCTATATACCTTTCACCAACTTCTCCAAGTGTTGCCATTTGACTATGGTTTATCATGCTCTCCGATATAATTTTCCAGCTTTATTGAGATATAACTGACATATAACATTGTGTAAGTCACCTAGATATAATTTCAAGTGGAAAAATCCAATTACAAAGGAGTACAACCCAGGTTTTGGGTAAATAAATATACCCATACATATATACATTTATAATAAATACATATATTAGAAAGCATGTATAGCAAACCGTTAACAGTGATTATCTCTGTGGAGAGATTAGGTAACTTCTACTCCCTAAGTTACACATTTCTATATTTGAATTTTAAAATCCGGTATAGGCATTACTTTTCTAATCAGAAAAATTAAAATAGAAATTAAAATGATTTAGAATGGTGGAAATAAACATCACAGGGGGTCAGAGCTGTCATAATGTTTGGGCACATTCTTATCACTGGACCCCTAACTCATCCAGTCCCAGGCCTCGCAGCTTGTATAGAAGTCAGACCTGTCTATCCTTCCAATGAAAGATTCACTGACGATGACTTTTCAGGACTGTAAAATGATGAGAGCTAATTATAAACCTCCTTTTCTATAGTATATTAGAAATCGACATAGATTTGTTGTTACTATTTATTAAAAAGTAAATGCAGAGAAGAATGAAGATTAAAAATTTCAAAGGCAAGAAACATACCGATGAAGTTCAGTAAGTGTGACAAGTCCTTCTTCCATGTTTTTGATGTCTACTTTTCTTTGTGATAGGAACTTTTCTTTCTGAGCAATAAATGTCAGTTGTTTATGATTTCTGCCATGAAAAAAAAAAAACACAACACACAGAGCTATCATATGTTAAAGGTTTAAATAATCATTTTGAAATCCCTAGCAAGAGAAAATATGCCATCACAAAAATTTCCAAAGTAGTTTGGAAAGTTCAGTTCATAAACTATTTACCCAATGAATTTTCCCAATGAATCAGTAAAAATAGAAACAAAGTCTTCCTGCTTGTGGTGGCTAAATCTAAATGTATGAAAATTCCCAAGCTATGAAAAGAACACTAACTACAATAGGAACCATAAAACAATAAGAACATCTCTCCAGCACCTTATCCCTCTGAGTGGGTGTCTCTCCTACTACATTTATCGCTTCTGCCACATTCTTTTGTGAAAGGTAAAAGGGTCAGTCAGACCGATTTTGAATACTGGCTCTACCTCTTCCCAGGAGTGAGACTTGAAAAGAAACTTTACCTCCTAGTGAGCCTCCGTTTCCCCATCCATAAAGTGGGGATTACAATACCCATCTCTCCTGGTACAGGGCTTAAATGAGATGTAAGCATTTTATAAAAAGTGGTTATTTTTTTTTGGGCTCTAACTTGCAGAAAGAATAATAGGAAGATTATGGTTTTGTTCACATTTCCAACATTGATAAGAACGTACTTGAAACAAATTATTTTATCTAAATGTCTTGTCGTCTTCAAAACTACTGTGGACTAAATTGTGTCGGCCACAAATCCGCGTGTTGAAGCCCTGCCCGCCAGCGCGATGGTATCTGAAGCCGGGGACCTTGGGGGGAGGTCAGGTGTAGACGAGGTCGTGAGGGTGGGGCCCTCAGGAAGAGGTTCGTGTCCTGAATAAGAGGAGACCCTAGGGTTCTCCTTCTGTCTCTCTCCATGTGAGGACACCATGAGAAAGCGGGAGGGAGCTCTCGCAAGAATCTGACCCTGCTGCATCCTGGTCTGGGACAGCCAGGCTCCAGAACCGTGAGAAATAAATTTCTGTTGTTTAAACCAGCCAGTTTACGGGATTTTGTTATGGCAGCCCAAGCTGAAGAAGACACGAACCAGTAACAGTGGTAAACCTTTTAGCGTTACCATTATTTGTCATCAGTACATTTTATGTTTCAAATTGATAACTTAGTATTGACCTGAGGAAGCTTTTTGCCTGAAGAATATTAACAGCATTCTTCTCAGTAGGCCGTTCAGCGGGATGAGATAAAATGACTGCAACAACTCGCTGCAGCTTAAGTGCAACAACAGTGACCATAAGCCCAGCTGGGATGTTTCGGAAGGGTCATTCTAGTGAAAGGGAGGGAGATGAGACAGAGGCGGGGAAGCAGAAAGTGGGAAGAGCCCTTAAGGGGAAGAAAGCCACCCCAAAGGGGCGGAGAGGGTGAAAAGAATGGAGTGGGAGAAGAGGGAAGGGTATATCCGAGAAATATCTGGGAGGTGGAGCTGACAAGCCGTGGTGCTTACAGGGAGTCCACCGAGCCGTGAAAGACAGCGGTTTCCTTGAACAGTCCCCCAGTCTCGGCGTCAGAGGAGTGTCAGTGACCAAACCCTTCTCGGGGACAGGGCGTACACGTCAGGGCCAGTTTCCGACGGAGGCGGATCTCGCGGTTTCTCTAGATTGCTTTGTGGAGTCAAAGTATGACTGTGCTTTGAAGGATCTGATTTAGAAGTCAAAATAATGCGTTGGAGGTTTATGAATTCGATCTGGCCCACATGAGGGAAGTTTTTCTCGGTATTATAGAGACAGATTAGGAGCGTGTTTATTTACTATTAGGTGATGAATGTTATTATATCGTTGTCAATGGATTTTAAAACCATGACAGGTGGAGTTAACGGTCTGCAGCAAGGAAAGCACCCCCTGGCCGCGACATGCTGGCTCACGTGCGGATCAGAGACGGAAACGTACTCATCCTGCAGCTTCTTCTTCTGCGCGAAAACCTGCTCTTCCTCCTGTAGGACAATCTTATACTGTCTGCTAAGAGTGTGCAGTTTGTCCTGTAGAGTTTTGTTCTCTAAGTGAGCTTTGTGCAGCATTTCAGCCACCTAGAAGAAAAAGGCGACAAAGGGACTGAAGGCGAGGGCTTCATTCACAGTGCCTTCGAGGGGAGCCGGGGTCGGGTGGGCGCCTCTCCAGAGCTGAGCATATTGCTTAGCACATGGGGGCTATGCCACAAGTGGTGAGCGCCTTAATTCTAGATCAAATGTGCAGTTACACATTTGGGGGCCTCTTCTGTAAGTTAGGACAGAAGTGTAGAAAGGCAGTAAACACTGATGCAAAGCCACAGAGTAATAATTTGTATTGAAATAGTATTGGGATTAATAAGCTGGGATCGTTCAGCTTATGGCGCATGTCTTTTTTCCAGAAGATAAACTACACCGGGAGAGTAAAGTATAATATCACCAGAAATTCTTGCTCAAAACCTCTTTGACTGGATATTATGCTTGCTTCTTGTTAAGTTTTCTATTTAAGGTTCTGTTAGTGTTCTGAAGGAGGTAAAAACTTCGTGTTTGGATGTCTCTATTGAATTGCTTCTAATGAGGTGGAAAAGATAGATTTAGCATCAATGGAGGGCTAAATGGTGCAAAATAACCTTCTGGCTGAGGATTGCTAAAATAGCCGGATGAAAAAAAAATTTTAAGTGTTGAATAATTAACAAGATCATGAGGAATTACTAGGCCTACTTCTACAGGAAAGCAAGAATCCACAGTGGCAAATCCAGCACTGAAAAGTCTTTTTACCCTTAGGACATGTACAGATATGGAAGAAACCACTTGAAAACTGAGCTTTGGTTTTCTTACATGACAAGGGGGACAAAAGTCAACACTTAGAGCTAATCCAGGTGCAGAGTGTGATAAACCTCCCATCGCGTCAGTCTGGGATCCCAAAGAGCTTCACCCTCTGGCAGAGGGTGAATCAGAAGCTAACGAGCCATGGTCCGTGATCACAAAGAAACCTAAAGGCAGGTTAAGGTGTCTTAGGACTGGTGTATTTGTGCGTGTGTGTGTGTGTGTGTGTGTGTGTACAAATAAATTGGGTCATATTATATGTACTGTTTTATATTATATTTGTTATATCATAAGCTCTGACATTTAATCAAGGCACTTCTGTTAAGCTTTAATTGTATTGTCTAATTGTTCAACTATCATAATAAGTGCTTCATTGAATATCTTGTGGATAAATCTTGGCTTACACCCATGACTATTGACTTAAGACATCACATTTCTTACAACCTAAGTTTTAAAATGTCTAGCAAATTCTCCTGGGGGCTAAATCTGACTCAAATATTTCACTAGCATTATTCAGTGCACTGCAGGTTGCTACACTTCACGGGTACCACACAACAGCAAGGAGCTCTTTCTTAGTTTTTCTAATTAATTCATATGAAAAATGTCTATTAGTCATGGATATTCCTAATGTTAAATAACCATGCCCACACGAAAAGTTATCAAGAAAATAATTCATCTTCACGTGGACAATCTTTGCTCTTTTATGTATACTTAAAGTAGTCTGGAGGGAATAAAGTCTTTGAATCAATTACTGTGAATGATCATGATTATTATAAGTTAATAAAAAATCTACTTTTGGAAAATTTCAAATTTATCACATTTAAAATATTAACTAAAAAATAAAATCTAATTATAATCTAAAAATCATCATTTCTGTCTTCCTACCTCCTTTATCTTCATCAAGAATTCATTTTTTTCAATATTAGACATATCTTCCAGTTTGATCTTGCTCTTCTTAAAAAAATCTCTATGAACAAAGGAAGCCAAACAAATTCATATTAAGACATGTTTTTCAACAAAGCCATGTTACTCTATGTAACATATTTACTTATATATTCATTATCATAGATAAAAGATTTTACTTTTTTGAATTGATGAATTAATGATTTAAGAAGCAACTATTGAATACCTGTACTTTGCAGGTGTTGCAGGTACTAGAGAAACAGCACAAGCAAAGGACCTACTCTCATAAAGATTGCACCGCAGTTGGAGTAGTCAGAACATAAGCAAGTTATCAATCAATCAATCAATCAATCAATAATATATTTGAGATAGTGTTAAGTGCTCCAAAGAACACAAGGAAGGGGAAAGGGTAGAGAAATCCTGAGAGCAAGGATGCTACTTCAGACCGGACCGGCCTCTTGGAAGGCCTGGTGAAAAGCCTGAACAATGAGAAGGAGCCAGACACGTGCTGACCTGAAGGTGATAATATCCTGAGGCAGGAACAAGCTTGGCGTGTTTTTACAAAGAGAGGAGTGTGAGAAAGCGAGAGAGGTAGACAGAGGCTCGGTTATATAAGGTCCTGAGGGTAAGGGAGAATTTCAGGTTTTATTCTGAAGGAAACTACGAAAGGATTTTCAAAGCAGAGGAGTGACATGAACTGATTTGCATCTTGTAAAGATGACTCTGGCTACTTAGTGGAGAAAGACACTAGTATAGGAAGACAAACCATGAAGAAGGCAATGGCAGGGATCCAAAAGAGAGAATGGTGGGATGATGAGAAACAGCTGAATTCAGGATATATTTTCAAGACGAAGGCAACGGGACATGCTTATGGATTTGGCTGGAGATAGAGTTGGGTTAGGGTTAGGCAGTGACAAAAACACGAATGGTAGATGACTTCTGTGTTTTTGGTTGTATTGATTAGGTAAATCAATAAGACTGAAGGAAGACCTGTTTCAAGAAGGTGGGGAATTAAGATTCTGTTTAGGACACGTTATATTTGAGATATCTCATAGATATCCTCCAAATGGAAAGGTAAAATGAGGCTTAGAGTACATGCATTTAGAGGTCAGGCTGGATATATAAATTTGAGAGTCACTGGGATAGAGGAGGAATTTAAAGTCACGAGATTGCATGAAATTATGTATGGAGAGTGCAAGTGCAGAATAGCGAAGAGCTAAGAACTCCAACATTTTAAAGTCAGAAAGAATTGGAACAAGTGAACAGTCCTGAGAAGGAGCAGTTTAGTGAGTGAAATGAGAGAATGTGAAGAAAATATTTCCAGAAGGTTGAAGTGATTATCTGTGTCACATTCTGTTAAGAATCCAAAAACTTTAAGGAATAGACTAGATCCCTAGTGTTTGGCAGGATGGAGGTCATTAGCAACCTTGCCAATTTTGAAACCATTTCAACCCTTTTAAAAAGCATCTATAATTTTCATAGTCTCCCACGCTGTAATGGTATTATACATTCTCTGTCACAAATTGGATGCCATTTATATACAACATTTACTTTCCAATTCCCCACTTCCTGTGTGTTAAAAACCAGCTAAACAGCAATTTAGAAAGGCAGGCACTGAGTCACCTTCATTCTGCAAACACATCATGCTGAATATCAATAATAACAAAAAACAAGGATTAAACTATAAACCTCCCATGGACATCAGAGCTATTCTTAACTGTCTACACATAGAATTTAAACTCAGCATTGTGTGATTTTTGTTTTTTTCCTTAATATTTTGACCTCAAAATAAGTAACAAGCTTGCAGGTTAAAGATTTCATGGGGTGAAAATTAAGGCTTATGGGTTAATAGGAAGATGAGTTGTGCAAATTATTTTAGTTTCTTGTATAATTTATTCTTAAAGAATCTTATAAAACAACACTGATTTTTCAAACCCACCAAACACGAACTAGGCTACCTCTCCCCACCTCCCCAGGAAGGGGAAATGAATCAAGTGAGAACATGAAAAGAATGCAGAGAATTTTTTTTAATTTGCCAAGTAAAAAAGAGTAAAGTTTTATTAATAAAAAGGGGGTAACCTACATCCTCAATCACCAAATTAATCAAAAGCACTTTTCCTTAGTGAGAGATTCCAATGGAATGGAAACTCTTAAAAAGCTGGGATTAAAAAAAAAAAAATGAGCCATTATAAATGGCAGACCTATGAATTCCCATTTTCCTCCTGAAAAGATATTTAAAACAATTTAGCTAACATGAAGAATGCTTATAAATAAAACTTCATCAGTGTAGTAAGATTTTTTAATCATAACTCCTAGAACTAATCTAAGAGCTAATGTGTATCTTCCACGATGAGTCTTTAACATATAGGAACTGAAACTATTGAATCATTTTCGGAGAAAAAGATTTTTTACTTTGAACTGTAGTAATGCATGAGTTTTCCCATTTTAAATCTAGTACTGAGTGCAAAGATTACTGCCTATTGTGTGGACCAATGATGATGATTTATTGCTGTACTGGGCAATTGTTTTAATAGACATAATTTTAATCACAATACATTAAAACCTTTGTGTGTACAAATGAGCCATATTATAATGGGATTCCACATGTGAAGTTACTTGTCTTTTGCAGAATCTGCTCAGTTCACAATTTAAATTTATTTATTTATTTACTTATTTATTTATTTACTTAATGTCTTTATTGATTTCAGAGAGAGGAAGGGAGAGAGAGAGAGAAACATCAATGATGAGAGAGTCACTGATCGCCTGCCCCCTGCACGTCCCCGCTGGGGATGGAGCCTGCAACCCGGGCATGTGCCCTGACCAGGAATCGAACTGCGATCTCCCGGATCCTAGGTCAATGCTCAACTGCTGAGCCACCCCCAGCTGGGCCACAATTTGTCTTTTAAGCCAAGCCCTGGAGGTAGGCCGCGAAGTCATATTTATATTACAAGACCCCACCTTCCAGTCCAAAGCTGAGCCAAATGGCTTTTGATGGGAAATCTGGGAATTATCCTGGAAGAGAGTCTGTTGGCCAATCTCTAAAGATAGATGGGCCTGTGACAGGTAAACTCAGAGGGTTTGGAATGGCCAAGCTTAGCCATGGGCTCACCAGGAGGAGAACACAGCATGCAGATAAAGAGAGAAGCAGGAAACACTTTCACAAAAGGAAGAGAGACTGTGGGCTTTGGGATGGACTGAGATTCTCTGAAGTTTCTGGTTTCAGTCCCATGGATAAAAGTTTTTGCCCTGAGGCTTCCCTTGTTTTCTCAGTAAGTTCTGCAAGTCCCCCTTGACTAAGAACAGCCACTGTAACTGCATGGGTAGGTGTCTGCAGCCTCACTAATGCCTTCCCGGGGGCATATTTGCTTGCAGGGAGTCAGGACCTGAAGTGGGAGAGATGCATTCCACAGAGTCCCTGCCTTCTCCCAAGCTGACTGCAGCAGCCCCAATATTTTCTCTTGATTGCTTGAAAGACTGATTAATTTCAAAATGAAGAGGTGCTGCTATAAAGCCGACAACCACACAAATTTTAGTAAACTAAAAGATTATAATGTTTATCTAATAAATTTTTTTTTTTAATGTAAGAAACATAACATTGAGACATGCTTCAGTAAAAATAAAGCATCATACTTACATTTTATTCTCCAGGTTAATACAGGATTTCTTTATTTCTTTGAGCTGTTGTTCCCAGTGTCTTACTACTTCTTGCAGTTCTGTTATCTCTGCAGTGTGATCACTAATTATCTATTAAAAATTTTTAAAAAATTATGGCACTCAATCATTGTCAAATGATTCACGACAGAGGTTCAATTCACCAAATAGTCATGTATCCCCCACTCAGCTTCTACATTGGGGATGTTCTTTAGTTAAAATAAAAGCAAACATCATAATTGTTCCTTCAAAAGACAAACTTGGACAGAAATAATTCTGAAATCATCAGAAAAAAAATATTTGGAAGGAAGGGTGACCAAACAGAGCAGTGAGGATTTGAGAACTATGAAAACCACTTTCAAGACATGAATTTATTTTAACTATCACTTAAAAAATAAACAAATCTGTATTTTCATAATCATCTTCAAAATGTTATTCCCAGAGAGTAGGATGAGCATTAGAAACACGTATAAACAAATTGGGTCTTTAACCTTAATTGATAGATATTTTCATGCTGAAAAAAATTTTCTTTCTTAATTATTTAATCAGAAGTTTGAAAATGAAACAGCTGGATACTGTGAAAAAAAGGTAGCATGTTTTAAAAAAAGGAATTATGGATGAAGGAAATTCATAGTGAAACAGATATTCTGACCATGCAGTTTTGTAATAAAGAAAAGGGAAGGCAACGTTATCAGAGCCTTGGGTCTGCATTTTGGCTTGTGAAGGAGAACAGAGCTCACCGAATTCCTCTGCTCTCCAGCACAGCGTCACTGTGGACAGACTATTTAATGCCATCTAACCCTGCACATCAGTGGGGGGTCACAGAAACAGCTGTGGGCAGCACAGAGGTGGTCTCCATCCTGCCAGGTGAGAAAGGGGAGTGACAGCTGCTCAAAACGAATTCCTTCTCTAAAGCACCCATGTAACTAGTTCCAGAGTAAAGGGGTCTGAAATCCTAGAACTGCCATCAAAAGTCAGCAGACTGTCGACAGGACTCTGACCGATCATCAGGATTAGTGACGACATGCTGAAAGCCACAGAGCCCAGCATCGGTTACCTCTCGCCCTCAGTTCCCCCGCCCTGGATATGCAGGCCCCTTGAGATTCATACACCATTATTCTTTCCTGCCAACAGGACATCAGCTTGACCTGGCTGCAGAGTTTTCTAAACTAAAGGTACTGCATGAAGTACCTATTTTCTAACGAAGTAACTTGATATTCTCTATAGTATCAGCCCGAAGCCAAAATGTTGTTTTCTAATCTTGAGCAATAATAACAACAAACTTTACCAAACACAAAGCACTCAGCTAAAAGCCATACAGGCATGGCCTCATCTGATCTCCACAAAAGCCCTTTGAAGTAGGCAGTAATGTTGCCCCATTTTATTGAAAATAAAACTTTGGGCTGGTAGAGTCAAGATTTGAACCCAGGTCTCTATGACACTCAAGTTTGTGCTTTAAACACTATTCTCTGTTGGTAAAGTAGGGTGGGGGTGGGCAGGCTAGATTTGGGGAGAGGAAACACGACACCTTCAAGCCTTGTCTAACTTGACCTTGGAGGTCTTTGGAGTACAGATTAAGGAACACGTGCTTCATTTTCCCAAGCTAGAACTGGGAGGGCACTTGGCTTATTATTTATGAGGCCCAAACTAGAGATAAATACTTGGGCATGCAGATCAAATCCGTTTTATACAACCTCTGTGTTCTCCTTTGAGCCGAGCCTGACTCACACTTCCTTACTATGTTGATATTTAAAAACCAGATAATGATATTTTTAAATGCACATATTTGGGGGGAAGTTTCGATTTGACTGATGGTTTGTAATTGGATATCATAACCAATATATTATAATTAAAATGATCAGAACCACCCTCTAAAAGATGTAATGGAGTTAGCTGAGCATTCTGATAAGAGGTATGATGTTTTAGTATTACTGTTGCCCCATATCTAGTTTTACATGTATTTCTCAATAGAGATAGAAGAAATAACCACATGGAAGAAATGAAGGCTCAGTTCAACTAATTGTGATAGAAGATTAACAGGCATTTCTGTTTTAATTAATATAGAAGTGGTATTATCATTGACCTTTTCAATTATAGTCACCTCCATAAGCTTCAGTTTTCTTATCTTTAAAATAAGGATGATCCTCACAAAATATTTAACATAGTGCTGGCTTTCACTCAATGTTATTAATTTAAAAAAGATATAGAACCAGAGAGTTCTGAAGTATTTTCTAACGAATAAACAGTCTCCTTTCCATATTAATGTTCCTATACCCAATATAAGAGGAGAGCCTAAATTCTGTTTTATCATCACACATTCAGAATTAAGGAATCTGCCCATAGTTAATCATTTTATTATGTAAAATAAAGCAATATCATAGAAATGTTATATATGGCGTTGTATGCATTTAAAAAAAAATCCATTTTCTAGTATTTTGGCCCATCTTTGTACCTAAGACATGTCAAACTTCCTCTTCCCACCCTACTCCTGAAGAAAACACAATTGCGCTGTAACACTTCAGATAAAGTATCAGAAAATATTAACATGCCAAAAATATTCTTCCAGCATGACAGGAACATAAATTAAAATCAATTCTTTAAAAAGCCTGTTACCGGCTATACTAAAGGTAATATATGTATATAGCGGTGCCTGGGTCAGGCTTGAGAAGCATAACTTATTCTTTCTTACCACTGTGTTGGTAGTAACTCTATCTTTCACTTTTATCTCTTTAAGCCTTAATTTATCCAACTCTCTCTTCTTGTGATAAGCGTCCTGTTTCTTAAATTCACAGAGTTGTTCATATTTATTAATCTGTAGTGATAAACATAAACCAATGAAAAAGCTTATGAGGACAACAAAGTGTAGAAAATCTTCTTTTGTCAATCTAATTCATAGTCAATCTAAGTATACCATATTCAATCTAAGTATATCAACAATAAAAAATAACCAGCCCTGGCCAGGTGGCTCAGTTGGCTGGAGCGTCATCCCATATACCAAAAGGTGGCAGGTTCGATTCCAGGTCAGGGCACATACCCAGGCTGCAGATTCAACCCGCAGCAGGGGGGCATGCGGGAGGCAACCCATTGATGTTTCTCTCTCACACTGATGTTTCTCTCTCTCTCTTCCTCCCTTCCTCTCTCTAAGATCAATTAAATAAGTAAATAAATAACCAAACCAGGGTTTGCCTGTTTTATAGCATCATAGGAAAAATAGTGAACCACAAGGACCAAAGGGTAATTATTAAATGTTGAAATAGTAAATTTATCAGAGCAATAAAACACTGATCATTAATAGCTAATTATAAAAGCAATAGCCACTGTAGCAGTTTATTAGTAAAACACCATAGCAATAGTCACCAGATTTACAGTGTGCCATGCAGATTAGGAGAGTCAAAGCGGGGAAGGAAGAACTGTCTGGAAACCTCATTTCAAATTATTTAATGCGAAACACAACAGACTAAGACAGAGTAAACAAAATCACTGAAGACAGGGCAGCTTACAATCCTGGACGACTTCTAACCATTTTCCAAACATATTCTGATAACTTGTCAGAATATGAAGTAAGTCACCCTCTTATCAAAATCAAATACATCAATGGATTTATCTGTCAAAATGAATTACCAAGAAAAGGTAACTAACAGAGTAGTAATGATATCATCATAATAACCTGGTTCTTAAGGAACAGGAAAGGACCAAAGGGAAAGCCGGCTGGGACGGGCGTGCCATTTGCGCCGGAAAGCTGCAGCTTAACACTCTCCAGGGCTGTTCCCTGCAGATCCGGGGGGGAAGGGCCCGGACAAAGGGAGAAACGGCGCATGCCCAGCAAAGTCTATGTGACGTAAGAGGGTGATTACCTATCAGTCACACCTGGGGCAGGTCACTGGCCAGAAGAGACGTGGCCACTGCAAAGGCCTGAAACCTGAGGCACGTAAGCTCCTGAACAAAGGGAGCTCTCGCCTTGGCCCTCTCGCTCTCGTGGGACTCCTGTTGCAGGGGTGAGCTCTCGTGCTCTGCACTCACTCACAGGGCCCCTGCCATGGGGACCCCACCCCCACACAACTGACTGATGGGCTGGAAGTAGCCTGATCCTGTGCCAGACTCAGCTCCACCATGGAGCGGACACTCTGGACACTGGCTTTGCTTCTAGCTCTGCTGAAAGCCCAGTTACACCTTTTCCAGGACTGGTTTAAGGGAAATGGGACTTTTGAAACCGAGGGATATAACTCCATGCAAATAAAAGTCACTCGCTCGCTTGTGCAAGTCTTAGAAGGTTCTTTTTCTCAGGATATCATAAGAACTCCACGTCCACTAGCAAGGGAGGAATTCCACCTGCACAATTCTCCGGTAATAGTAAGGCCCGAGAAAGCATGTGCAAGTCTGTATTAAAGAGTTATGAAAATACATGTGGCTGGCTTTCCATCAAAGCCACCAGCCACGTCACCAAAGTGCCTACTCTGGATGAAGGTGATCAGTATCAATTGTCTCCACACCAGGGCACAGTTGAAGGAAATGTTGTGATTAATAAATTTTGTTGAAAATTGGAATTCTGTGTTTATGCTTTGGCCTAAGCCTTCTCCCAAGGTCTTGCAACTATAGAAACAATATTAACACAAAGCATTTTGTTTTGTGTTAGGGTCTGAAGACTCTCTGATCCCTGCAATAGCTTTCCTTTTTCATAGGAAGTAAAGGGGGTTAGCAGGGTACTGCCACGACCTGTCAGTGCCTTTAGCGAGCATTGCTGGCTCTCCCCTTCACACCCACTTCAGCAAGTCCCCCCACTGCCCCCGGCATTCCTTCAGGACCCATTACCGTGCCACGGGGTGGTGGCGTCTCAACCTGGCTGGATCAGACATGGCAAGAAGCCTTGCGGTCCTTGGTTAGGAAAGGTTTTCCTATTTTTACTGAATGAGGAAGCAGAGTCCAGTTGTCACTGGCAGCGGTCTTGTGACCATGAGTGAAACCAGCCTGAAGATGAAGATGATGAAGATAGTTGAGCCGCTGAATTAACTAGCCCTGGACACTGCTCTGCATTGGTAATTCCTGCTGTGAGATTATAAATGCCCTTACGGTCTAAGCCAGTCTGAATCTCGCTTCTGCCATTTGCATCTGAAATTATCCTAACTGGTACCATTTTCCAGGGAGATTACCATGGGCAGACAGACTACTGCCCATGGGCCAAATCCAGCCATCGCCTGTGTTTGTAAAGTTGCTCTCATTCATTTAGGTGTTGTTTATGGCTACTTTTCTCATGAAAATGGCAGAGGTAAGTAGTTGTGACGGAGACTGTATGGCCCGCAAAGCCCTAAATAGTTAGTATCTGACCCCTGAGACAGGCTATTCACATAAGGAAGAACCTGTTATATTTGCAAATTTCCTGTTTTAAGCTCCTTTGAGCTTCCTTTCTTGCGTTTTAACATTTACATTAAAAAATAAGAAGTGGGGGGACTTCCCCGTAGGGCTTAAAATGAAGTTAGAAACTTGCCTATTCAATGAAGTAATGTATAGAGTGCCTCCCATGTGCGACGCACGCCAGGCTCTGCTGGCAGTGCTGAGAAACAGCGGTGAAGGACTCAGACAGGACCCCTGCCCTGCGGAGCCTTCTTTCTGTGGGCAAAGCACAGATCTGCACATCCTATGCTGCGCTGATGGACTGTTTAAGCCCCAGGGGTAGTAAAGAAAAGGGACAGGGCTCGCCACTCCTTAGCCCCTAGTCAGCTGTGCCCGCACTGTGGCACCCCACTTTTGGCCCCTGGAATGTAGGCGAGCTCCAGCATAGGTGTCTGGTGTGCTTGGAGAGAGAGTAGTGCTTTCAGGAGAGGGCTTGAAACAGCACAGGGACCCAAGTGCTGCTCAGCATCGTGGTCAATACGGCATGAAAACAGGAATAAAACGCCTTTTGGTCCTTACTGTCCTGAAATTTCCATTTTCTTGTGATAATAATAAACCCAAGTAAGGTCTCTCCCAGTGATGGGAGCCCCTCACTATTTTTGAGACGTGGATTTCAGCTGATTCCAGCACTGCGTCCAGGCTAACAGCCGGCTTCAGCCCAGCTAAGGTCCCAGGAGCTGGGCTTTTACAAATTTGGTTTAGTGGTTGCAGATGGCCAAGGGACTCCTTGCCAGGTCCTTCGCAAAGAGCCCATTCTAAGGACGACTTAAGCTGAGTTATCGATATTCAAGAAGAATCATCCATGGTTTTAGTGTAAAAGTATTCCTGAAGACACTATTACTGTGGTTATTGTTGATGGGAAGGGAAGCAAAGGAGAGTCAGACATTGTTGAGTATGTTCAGCTGGCAAGCGGAGGCCTATTTGCTCCACCAGGAAGCTACGGCTTCATCACGCAAGAAATCCCAGCATTGTGTCCCTCCAAGGGGATTAACACCCCTCCCTTCCCCCCTCGGGTACTTGGTTGGGTGTAGGAGGGGGGAGCAGGGGAAGATAAGGCCTGGGCACTAAAATCAAAATAGTGCAGGGGGAGGTGCTTGACCCTAGAGGCCTGTCAGTCTAACCTGGGAAAGAGATCATTGGACCCTATGAAAACTTGGGAAGCTAACTGGTTATTTTGAACAATCCCAGGAGACAAAGATATCTCTCCCCCTGCTCCCCCTGCTCAGGACCTGCATTCGCCCATTCTTTTGTGTTCTCTCGCATCTGGGAGTACGTGACCATGGGGGTCCAGTGGCCACATGGGACCCGCGGCAGACTTCGAGGGCTCCAAAGGACTATGAAGCAGAAGCTCTGGGCACTGGCCTTTGCCTTGGCCTTGTTGAAGACACAGCTGTACTTTTTCCACAGCAGGATGGAGGGAGATGGGACATTGGGAAGCCAGGAGGAGGACTCCTTTGATATTACATCACAAATAAACTCTACCACCACACCGCAATATCCCATGAGTGGGTCCCTGAAACGCTTTCCTCGCTTCCCCTGGAAGAGCCTGCTTTCCACCGACAACAACAGGTGCCTTGAAGGGCAAAGCAGCTTAGGCCTGGTTGGAACTTTTCAAACGCTCAATTCTTACCATGAAACCAATCACCGTAGCAACCAAATGTTGGTCACTGCCAGATTGTATTCCTCTAAATTCTTAATGAAGACTCAAGAAAAGCAATTTAATAAATATCTTTTTCTTTCTATATTTAAAAAATTAAATACAGCAGCATTGCCAGCTTGAGTCCAATAACCTGAGGTTACGGCAACTCCAGTCATGGGGAGGCAGCATCGGGAGCTCACTAGGAATTCTCGTCACGAGCTCGGCCCCCACTACCGAGGGAGGAAGACGACTGATGCTGGAACCCCCTAACACAGAGACAACCCTGCCTCTCCTGGGACAACGGAAAGCAGAACAAAGAACCGCCAACAGTAAGCCATTCTAATGGTGGGTTTCAATTAGCACGGCCCAGCAGACAGCAAGAAGCTGTCATTATACCCCCACCCCCTCACAAAAGTGCTGGCTTCAAAATACAGTGGTACCTCTGTTTTCGAACATCTCCGATGACGAACATTTCGGTTTACCAGAATGTAAACCCAGAAGGAAATGCTTCGGTTTTCGAACACGCCTCGGAAGTCGAACATGCCACGCGGCTTCCACTGAGGGCAAGACCCTGAGGCCCAGCTGTCGGCTGTGGGTCCCTCGGTTTTCGAGCATTTCAGAACTCGAACGGTCTTCCAGACGGAGTACATTTGAAAACCGAGGTACCACTGTACTCTTTTCTCTTAAGGCCTTTGGCTCTGCCCAGCCCCCTGCAGGTGCTCCTCTCAGATTCATTCAGCAGGAGCAGCAAGCTGGGGCAGGGCTAAACCCCTGGTCCTGCCCTAGAGACACAGCCTCAGAGCTGCCTAAGGCAACCAGATGACAAATATCTTCCCCAAGGGGCTCCCCTAAGAGTCCTGCCATCAAAAGATAGATAAAATCCCTCAAGACAAAGGGCGCAGTGAACGTCCTCTCTGTCCGGGGAGCACACCCACGCCTCCCCCTCTCCCTCTCCCTGCCCGCAGGCATGCAGGCATCTCCTAACCTCTAGTGGTCTCTACTCTATCCCCAGCCCCGTGTTCACAGGAGATACCCCGGGAGTGCTGGCTAGCCTTGAGGGCAAAGAAATTCTTTCCCATTTCAGGTTTGCGATTCGGTACAACTCTATACTATAAAAAATAAATCATGCCACTTACCTCTTCACTCAGCCTTTGTTTTCTTTTCAAATACTCTAGTCTTTCTTTTTCTATTTCCTCCTCCACGTCTCGAATATATTTCTTGTGAAGCTCTAGCTCTTCCTTCTCCAAGTTTATTTTGGTGAAAGTCTCATTGATGAAGATAGTGGTTGCAGCTTTTTGTCCCATCATGTGGTTGAACAACAGGACAACCTTTTCATACTCCTTTGCCAGCACCTCTTGCTTTTTACTAGGAGAAAAAAAAATCATTCATGGCATAAAAAGTGTGGCTTTTAAGAAAGGAAATTAAAGTCCGTTTGGCGAGATCAACCACCATAAAGGGGGGAGGTTGTAAGGGATACTGATTTTAGAATTGTATTTGTGATACCTAAAAACTTGGTTGAGATGAGGAGAGATGGAAACAGAAGACAAGTGTGAACCTTGTAACTGTTTACCACTGCAAGAATGTCCCGTGGTCTGGCCTCACCTCACCCACCCCACGTAGCAGGTAGTAACTATGGGATATTTTGGATTAAAGTATGTAATGATTCAAAAAAAGTTTTGAACAGGTAAATGAAATCTGGCTAGACAAACGGTTTGCTATGTAGCATGGACCTATCTATGTTACCATCCTGAGATACGTAGTTAAGTCAAAGAAAGATAAACATCGCACCACCCCTCCAGCCACCTTCTGATGCCATGGTCCTGCAGGGAGGGCCCGGGAGAAAGCTAGCCTTCCTCTGACGGACAGGAGTTAGGCGAGGAGAGGGTCCATCTTCACTGTTCAGAGGATGCTTGAAACCTAAGGTGAACCCTCTTAACTTCTCCCAGCTGCAGTTCCAAAGGAGACATTAACCTAACACATCAGCTGGTCACATTCACTGGAGGAAGACCTTAAGACCGCTAGAAACATCTACCCTGGGGTTAACAAGAAAAGATTTGGAGGAAGAATAACTGTCACCCTTTCTGAGACAGGCCAGTAAGCCAGGACAAGTGGAACAGGGAAACTGAGACAGATAGCTGAACAAACTGGCCAAGGAATTTACAGCCAGATACAGAAGGTCACCTCCCTAGAGACAATATCTAGGCCTCAGTTGCATTTCAGCTCCAGGCCCAGAATAGCAGCAAAACCAGGTGGGTGAGGCCAGGACCAGCTGCAATGACTAACGACCCCCTGCCCGGGCACTGACCGATCAGTAAAGACCATGACCCTGAAAGAGCGCAACTGGAAAACTGGTGAATTTTCTGCTGAAAGCATCCCCTAAGGCCTCCCCTAAGATTCCTGCCTGCAAGAGATAAAAGCTCTTAAGACAAAGGACCCAGCATGTGTGCGCTCTCTCTGGGAACATGTCCATGCCTTCCCCTGCCTCCTTTTCTTCCCTCTCGTGTGCATCTCCTAAACTCTAGGGGCCCCTATGAGACTTGCAACCAGGAGAGCAATGGGCAGCAGCAGCTAACTCTCTGAACCTGTCACCAAAGGGCCCCTTTTCTCTGACTTCCCAGTGAGCCAAAGCAGCCCAGTCTAGGCTCTCCTATTGCTTCTTTTATGCTAAGCCCTAGGCAGGTGCCCTTAGGGACAGGTCCTGTTTGGTAACATTTCTGTTTTCATTTTAAAAAGCTCTTACAATGTAAAAACCTTTTTCCTTTTTCCAGTTCCCTAGGACTAAAGACTTTAGTTTGAGTGGTTGTGTGCAAAGGTTCAGGAAAACGGAAACATGGTTGGTAAGTTCAATTTCTAGAGGTCAACTCCACCACAGAAATGCAATAAATGGAAGCGTAGGCTAGATGGAGTCAGACAGACCATGGGTGTTTTGTGGCCCAGTAGGGGAAGCCTTCTAAGAATGAATCGACCTAAGGATGAAGTAGCCTCAGGGAGGCAAAGTGAAAGAAAACAGTCAAATAAAAAACCCTAACTGGGAGTAACGGGATGGGTTGAGAAGAGAGCACTCAGAAACCTGACGCAGAGCCTAAGGAAAGCACACCAAAGAGCTTGCAGGTGTTCAGTGTTTGAGGACTGTCCAGGAGAGGACCACCTGTCAGAGAGTGGTCCTGATATACACCTTTCTTTGAAAAATGGCTGCAACAAACAATTGTAGCTTGATGATGCTAGCTCATCAAGCAACCCACTTTATGTCTGTAACTTGCCTTTCCATAAAAATTTCTCTAGAGCACTGATTCTCAAATGTGGTCAGGACCTACCAGCACCAGCAGCAGCACCTGGGAACTTGCTAGAAATTCAAGTTCTCACCCTCACCTCCAAGACCTACTAAATCGGAAATTCAGGGGTGGGTGTCCCCAGTAATGTTTTCACAAACACACCAGGAGGTTCTAATCCACCGTGAAGTTTGAGAATCAGTGGTCTGTAGGGGTGTGACGGTGCTGAGTATTGCAGCTTGGAAATGGGCGGTCTAGTCTACACAGCAGTCTCTGACAGTCACGGTGAGCATGCACCATGTACAAATCTGCATTGTGAGTCCGCAGCAGGGGCTGGAGAATGAGTGTTTCCCAAACCTATGTGATGATGAACTTTCTTTCTCATGGAGCACCTCCCGGGACAGGTGTTCCGAGAGTCTACTTTGGGAAAGGCATCCCTGGGCCTTGAGGTCTCTGCCTGATTCCTCTTGCTTTGAAATCTTGTGCACCAAGCAGTCCTCTGATTATTTTAGCTTCCCACGAAGATTTTCCCTCCTATGATGAGGGCTCTTTGAACATTTCTCATTTTGACAAACTGACATTCTAATATTTACACATTAGCCTTGCAAATTTGCTCACAGTACTGAGTTGTTCTTTGGAGGTTTTTGTTTTTTTGCTTTTTCTTTCAGAATCTCTTCCTCCCTGAGATGGGTAAGTCAAGACTTGTAATCCCCATTTAACAGATGGAGAAAATGAGGCCCCCAGGGGTGAAGTGCTGGCAACGCAGCTAGGAATAAAGAAAAGAAACTGACAGGAGTCAGATCCTACCCTTAGCCCTCCGGTAGGTTATGACTGAACATCTTTAAGGAACTAAACTAGCTCTAATATCTCTGGTTTGATACCATATTTACACCCAGCCAGATTTCTCCCTTTGATGCTGAGGCCTGTAACCTTCATTTTGCTGACATGGAAACTAAAGCCGCTGGAGCCTCTGCGTGTGGAGGGGGTACGAGGGGTGCGGGATTTACACGCAGAGGCTGCCGCTCGGGAGCTGGGCCGCCTCGGAAACTTTACAGGTCTGCGGACTGCAGGGGTGGACGGTTTTCTGCTCTCTCCCCGTTCCCTGCACCCCCCCCCCCCCATGGGCCCGGGCCATCTTCTGTTCAGGTAAGAGGACAGCCCTTAGGGCAGTTCCCCGCTCCCCCAGACCCGACTCCCTCGGGCACTGAATGCAAAAGAAGTACCTACCCCAGGGTTTGATTATTTTCTTTCAGCTCAAGTAGTCTCGTCTTCAGAAACTCTATTTTATTATTTATCCTTGTAATTTTCCTTTGTAACTGTTTTATCTCAAGAAGGTTTAATCTGCGAGCATCAGTGACAAATTCTTAGAAGTAAGTGGAAACGTTATTGTCATTTGAGAAACAGCACAATTGTAGAAACTAACTTTTCAAATCATGAACAAATTGCCTTTCTTTGAAATACCCTTTTAATGATGTTCCTGTATCAGATGCCTCTTCCTTACGACTTCGGACCCTCTCAGTCTTATCTGCCTGTCATTCCCCTCATTTCGGCTGCTGCTCCGGGCAGCTTCAGGCTGCTGCAGTCTGACGGCACCTGATTCTTGCTTTTCCCATCCACTCATCTCCCGCCCAGGACTTCCCTGTCGCCTCTCCAATGGGACTTCTTTTTTTTTTCTCCTTTTAATTAAAAAAAAAGTTTTTATTGATTTTAGAGAGAGAGGAAGGGAGAGGGAGAGAAAGAGAAATATCAATGAGAGAGAAACATAGATGGGCTGCCTCCTGCAGGGGGATTGAACCCACAACCTGGGCATGCGCCCTGACCAGGAGCTTCTTTAGAAACCCACATCCAGACATGGGAAGCCCAGAGTGCAGGAGGTGGGCAAAACTGGACCAGTGATCACCAGGGGTCAGTACCTGGGTGGCCTGAGAAGAGGTAACTGTGTCTTAGGGGCATGCTCTCATATTTCACTGGTTGCAGTTGACAACAGTCAGCATCATAATGCACCCCATATTAGCTCTCCTTTCTCCCTGCTTTGGGCTCCTTATCCCACTCTCCGCCTCCCTGAATTGTACTCCCTAATAAAATAACAGTGCAAAAGCCATTGCCTCAGTTCTGTTGTCTAGGGAACCCGCTATGTTTAAAAAACACACAAAACCCCCCATGAATCATTCATCAACAAATAACAAATCAGTATGATCACAGGAGACTCCAGAAGGTGACCACAGTGCATGACAGATAGATGGTAACAATGCATGAATTTCTGATCACTGCTGATAGAAAAAGTCCTGGATGGTCCATTTCTACACATCAGATTTCCTAGAAGTGAACTGTTACCTTCCCTGAGACAGCTGGGTTATTTTTTCTAGGTTACTAGTTCAATTGTTCATTGTAGCAAGGCTTCCCGAACTCTATGTCTCAAATATGCATATGCAATATGTGGGGATCTTGTTGAAATATAGGTTCTAATATAGCAGGTATGGGATGAGCCTAGAGATTCTGCATTTTGTAATAAGCTCTCAGGGGATGCTGCTGCTGCTGATCCAAGAACCATCTTTCGAGTAGCAAAGCTTGGCTCATAAGGCCAATTAAAGTTACTCGAGTAAGTATTCAGCAGGTATCAAGGACCATATAAGCTTATATGGTAATGATTTTCCTTCTAATATATTTTTTCCTGATTATAAAAAAGTAAACCAACCTAGACAATAAAAAGCAACCAAAGAAAATAAAACAAAAACATTCTTAATTGTGCCTTCAGCACAGATTTCTTCTGTTATTTTTCTCCGCATGTATATAGTTGGTTGTATTTTCCCCGCCAAGCTAGACTGACACCGTGCATGTTGTTTTATAACTGACTGTATCAATCAGGGTCTAATTAGGTCATAGAAATCTGAGAGTAAATTCATAGGGAAATTTTAATATAAACAATTATTAATTTGTATGCATATATGTATAACCCATGGACACAGACAATAGTGGGGTGAAGACATGGGGTGGGGATGGGGTAGAAAGGGGTTAATGGAGGGGAAAAGAATTTCAACAATAAAGATACATTTAAAAAACAAAAACAAAAAAATGTAAAAATAAAAAGGATTATTGACTATAACAGAGGACTAGAGTAATGAAGGAATGAATAGTAAGAAAGTAAAGAGAACTCTAAAGAATTCAGGAGTTGAAGACGTTAGGTCAAGTGAAATAAGCCAGTCATAAAAGGACAAATATTGTATGATTCCACTTATATGAGGAACCTAGAGTAGCCAAACTTACAGAGATAGAAAGTAGAATGGTGAGGTAGGCCAATCGAGCTGCCTAATTTAGTTGGATAAATATCAATTTGGAATAGGCTGATCTATATATATCTTTAGTCTATTTAGAAACTAAATTATATAAATTTAAGTTACATATGTATTATTTCCACTTAAAATGTCAGGAAAATCATTATGGATCTCACTGTGTTTGTGTCGTGTACTCTTTCTAGCTATATTTTGACATGAAATAACTAAATTTAATCTTGTTTAATCATAAACTCATCTTTTTACAAAAGAATTTGGTTCATTTTCTTACACAATAAACTAAATTTCTATAGTTATTATCCTCAAAATACCTTCCAGTTCTGTGCTAATGTTACTAGGAAGAGTTTCCAATAGAAAATACAGTCTGCTGAATTCCATGCTTTCAATTTCCAGAAGTTCAATGGTGTCTTTTCTCATTTCTTCCTAAAATTTTAAATTACATGTTAGAATAATAAAGTTTATCTCCTAAACAATGCCCTATAAATGTTTTCAAAGGTCAAAATGTGATTTTAATTAAATACCTGCTGCTGCTATTTTTATTTGGAATAGAAAGTAGAAAACATAACTACAATCAGTTTCAAGGTGTCATTGTTAATCTTTAAATTTCTGCTTATTTTCTTCTACTCTGAAATCATCTTTCCCTATGTGTATGTGTTTCCTATTTGCAATTTCAACCAATTTAAAGACTTCAACAAAAAGGGTAACATTGACAAAGATGTTACTTAATTAAAAATAGAAAATGCCTATAGAAAGATGCTTAGGTATAAAGAGAAAAGTGGTTCTCTTTATATACCTACAAACCCAAACAAAAGTCAGGTGGGCCTCTTGTTATTACTATTATTAACTTAAAATTTTGGGGGGTGGGGTTATTTGAAAAATAATTCAAAAATCTGTTAGTGGAAAAAAATCATCTTTGTAATAAATGGCCATAATGGCTATAGTTACTTTATGATGTGAGAAATTGCCATTCTATTTTATGAGTAATGAAAAGCAGGTTATGTAATTGTATATATATAGTATGATCACTTTTCTATAAAAAAGAAAATTCCATACAGGCACCATCTAGATCCTGAAAGTAGGAAGAATACTCATCAGGGAGTTAATTGTGATTTTCTTAGGGTGGCGGGGTCATCGTGGTTTTTACTCTCTTCCTTTTGCTTGTCTATTGTTTTCTAAGTTTTCCAGAGTATGCATGTAGTGCTTTTATAATAGTGAAACTCTGTTACTTTAGAAAATAGAGGGATTTATCTCTGTTTAAGAGATTTCACAGGCCAGATATTAAGTGGAGACATACTAGATACTTTAATAAGCCACAATAAATATGTTGATCCCTTCAATTCCTGAAGAAAAACAATTAAAAGCAAAACAGAGGAAAAGGTTTTCACAAGACCACAGCACAGTGGAACACGCACAGCCTCTGAGTGTACGTATTCCATATGCATGTACTCTATTTGTAATCAATTAAGTATAAGTATAAAGTATAATTCTGTAGTACACATATGCAACTACATATAATTTTACATAAAATATAATTGTAATCAGGTTAACTTTTATCAGTAGTCTGTAGACCCAAACTCATTTACTTTACAGCCATATTTTTCTATTTTTAGATTCCATATTTCTATATAGTAGATTCTCATTTAATATTTTTAAATCAAATAAAGAGACTTCGCCATTCTGATCCTTCCAGGGAAACACTGTAAAACATCATCCAGGACCAAACAGAAAAGTTTGTGACATTTCAAAAGGAAATTCTTTATTTCTTTGTGGGGCTGAGTTAGTCTAACCCAAAGAATTTCTGCTTGTTTGTTTGTTTTCACTGAACAGCACGGTCTACCTCAGTGAAATGGGGACCAAAAAGATTTTCACCAGTCACGTAAGGAATTGCTTAAAGAGAGCTGAGTTCATTCGCACCACACATGCGATTCATTTCAGAGGCTGTTTTAAGCAATGCTCACATATTGGTGTCCCAAGCATTTGCCCATTTGGCCCACCCCTTAACTGAGCTCTGTTATCACCATATTGCTTCTCTTAGCTGGCTCGCCCTCATCCATAGCACAGGTCTTAATTAAGTGTTCTGCATGGAAAATTGGGCAACAGTCCACAGTTCAGCAACGCTGGTTAAAATGCTTAATAAATTGAGAAAGAAAAAAACTTATTTTTTACTCAGGGTAAATATTTTCCCTATTTATCTATTAAAATGCCTTGAACAGAGTTGGTGCTAAATTAAAGTTTGATAAAGAAATAAGAGGGGGAAAAAAAGAAATAAAAGGAAAATTGGGGGGGGAAGCTCATATAGGTAATACAATACCAATTTCTTGACAGCTATAGCCATGTCCTTAAGAAAGATCCTAGCTTCTTCATTGCATTTAAAATAGTCACTTTGCAGTGATCGTTCTAAAAAGAAAAAAAAAAAATTAGAAGATTAGGATCTCTAATTTACCTGTCCAAATCCTATTTAACCCTTAAGATCTAACTGAAATGTTTACTCGGCTGGAAATTACGTCTTCTATCTCTGAATTTCTATAGCACTTTATATAAATCTCTTTTGTACTTATTATCTATTTCATAGTGTTCTAATTTAGGTACATCTTTTATGTTCCCTGAGGATATACTCTTCTTAAGAGTCTGTCTTTGCAGCTCTCATGATAGAGGGATGTGTATAGGATAGGACAAAAAATCCAACAAGCATTTATGGAAGGGATAAATACAAGAAACCTACAATGTAGGTTTGTTTAAGAATCTTTTCATAAAGCCTGGCTGGTGTGGTTCAGTGTTGAGTGTCGATCCATGAACCTGGGGGTCACGGCTCAATTCCCAGTCAGGGCACATGCCTGGGTTTCGGGCTTGATCCCTAGTAGGGGGCTTGCAGGAGGCAGAAGATCTATGATTCTCTCTCATCACTGATATTTTTTTCTCTCTCTCTCTCTTTCTCTGAAATCAATGAAAACATATATATTTTAAAAAGGATATTTTCATATATATTAAATACAGTATTTTGCCCCAAACCACACATTTAATTAACTGTATAAAAAAAATCTAGGTTGATTCTTGTAACCTTATGCTGATTCATAATTCACAGGTACGAAATCTAAGACTTTGAGGTCATGTTATATGTTCAAGGTCACAGAGCCCATCTCATAGAGTCTGGATTCAAATGCAAGTGGTGTGACTACAGGGTCCACACCTTTAATAGCCCTACTCACGTCTCAGAATAGTAAACAGCAATTTCTGCCCTCGCTTCCAGGGCACCTGAATTCTCCTAATGAACTAAGCTCCCAGGCCAAGTGAAAATCAGTTACCAAGTTTGCAAGCAGGTGTGTGCTAGGGAGGGCCAGGCATTGCCTATTTCCTTTCCTTTCTTCTAAGGAATGAATGAACGCACAAGCTTGTTCCCACTTGCAAATGGGCTGGAGGGCTACATATTTTATAACTCACACCAAAGACAAGAGGTTCAATGAAGTTTTTTCCTAAAAGAAAATCTTTGAGGGTCCAAAAACTATTAGCAGAAAAAGTATTTGTGCCTAAGTACTAGGGTTGGGTGAATACGCTGATCTGGCTGACCTTGGACACACGGAATCACTGAGGTCTCTTTGGTGGTTAACATTTTTACTGAAAATACTCCTCTAAACTTAAAAGAATTGTGAAGTTAAATGAATTCATCCAAGAAGAAAAAAAGACACTATCCCAAACTAAGAGTAACATTATGATAGAGATTAATATGATTATTTAGAAACAATTAGATGATTAGAGTAAAGCCAGGAGGCGCTTTGTTGTGGGTGTAAACGAGGGCAACAAACCCGCCCTTCCTTGGACTGTCTCTCCTTAAGCTCGGGGGCCTTGACTACAGGTCCAGCTTTCTAACCGAAGCGGCGTTTTAACCGGGCCCCACCCCAGGTTACCATCTGCTTGCGTCTCCCAAACAGCCTACTTTTCCTTGCCTGGCACAACAGGAGCTTCCTAAACACTGTTTCTTGTTTGCCTGCTAATCTCTCCAGCTCGCCATGGCATCATGTTGGGGGAAATCAACTTGTCAAGAGAAGTCCAGGAGGGGAAAGGTAAAACTGAATGCAGTCTAAACGCAGGTCCGGCAGCCGGCGACGGCCGGCAGAGCAGGACTGGTCACCAGCGGCCAGCGAGGGTCACCCGGCCGAGCGCCGCAGCGCACCCCGTCGCCTCGCTCGGCGCCGGGGGCCGGGGAGGCCGCGCCCCAGCCCGGGGCGCGCCGGGCCGGGCGGGAGGGTCCCCCGGAGGCTCCCGCGGAGCGCCCCCTAGGCATGGCCGCCGCCGAGGACGTCCCTCCCGGCGCCCGCGGGCCTCTCACCCACAACCAGAAACTGCTCCAGCGCTGCGGCCGCCACCGAGGAGCCCAGGGTGGGGGGGAAGGTGCATAGCTCCAGGGAGGGGCCGGTGGAGACCGCGGCCGTGCCCTGCGGCTTCTCGCCGAACCCCAGCTCCGGAGACCAGGAGCGCAGCGCCATCTCGCTGCTGCTGCGCGGCGCCGACCCGGCCGGAGGCGGGGACCCCGTTACCGGGGCAACGAGGACGCGCACGCAGGCGCCGCCTGGCGCCCCCGCGCGGGGCGGGGACCTCGGGGCCTCTGACTTGACCCACAGCAGTTACGCGACCCGGGAAGGCCGAGCCCCGCTTCAGCTGCCCCCCCTCCTCGCATTTCCGTTTCTGCAGTTCGGGGCCCTGGTGCTTTCCTCCTGAACCATCGGGTCCCCTCGAAGGCGCCCCGGCAGGCGCCGCAGGAGCTCAGCTTCCACAAGGGCCTGCGGAGCTGGCTCTTCTGTCACCTCCACCTTCGCAGACGCGCGCCAGTGGTTCTGATGGGCCCGGGTAGTCACACACCTGCAGGTCACACACCATTTTGGTTTCCCAAAATGCCCAGTCTGTCGCTGCTTCCCGCGACTTTAGTCTTTGCCATAGGTCTTCGGGGTGATGATTATGGTTACCCCATTTTTCAGAAATCATACCGAGGTGGGAGACCTCGGAGATCACCTCTGGCCCAGCCCTTGGGACTGGACAACGGCAGAACAGCTTCTCCCACCCTGGCCTGGGGCACAGTCAGCTCTGCCAGGGCTGCGCTGCAACCAGGCGACAAGAGGGCAGGGGGTGCGGCGGGGGTGAGGGGCGCTCCGGCCTGGGCAGGCCAGCGAGCCGGGAGCTGTGGCTCCAGCGTGCGGGGTGCAGGGAGAGAGAAAGCAGGAGCCCAGCCTGGGTTGTGAACTTACTGTCGGGCCTTGGATTCTGAACTCAAGAGTTTGGGTTTTACTGCTGCAGGCGGTGCTGCTGTGAGAAGTTGAACAGATCAAGCTGCTCCTTGTTGGCAGCTGCTTGGTAATCAGTTTATTTCTGCCTAAGGTAACATTATGGTAGAATAGAATATCCTTATCAGTTGCAGGCATTGTGATTTTTTTCAAGGAAATATCTGCAGAGTAATCAGAAATTAAATTGGACCTGAAAAAAACAACCCACATTTAGCATAAATGTCTTTCTTATTTTATTATTATTATTTTTGTCACTGATGTTTCTGGTGGCATCTTCATTTAGAAAGGTAGCAGTGATGATTGTTACTGCTCACTTAGTATTTTTATAGACGTTTCAAATACTCATGATCTTAAGTAGCAATATTCTTAATTTTCTTATTTTTAATTCATTTAATTCTTATTTTTACAATGTCTTAGCTATGATGATTCATCTGAAGATGACCCAGTAAAGATCACTGGGGTATTAAGCTCTCCATCTGATTTTAAAATCTTTGCCTTCTCCCTTTCTCTCTGTCTAGCAAAGAGTTTGCCAGTTGTTGTTTTTTTAAACAAAACGTTTTATGTGTACAGTTAGGCTGCCTGAGATATTTGCCCTTTTTTAATGTAAGCATTTATCCCTGTAACCTTCCTTTAGTACTTTTGCTGCCTCCTCTAAGTTTTGGTAATTTGTGGCTTTGTTTTCATTAATCTTGAGGTATATTTTAAATTTCCCCTTGATTTCCTCTATGACCCAGTGATTGTTCAAGAGTATTATTTATTTTCTATGTATTTGTGAATTTCCCTATTTTCTTGCTTTTACTCATTTCTAGTTTTATTCCATTGTGCTCAAAAAGATATGTGGTATGATTTCTATATTCTTAAACTTGTTAAGACTTGTCTTGAGACCTAACATGTGATCTATCATGGAGACTGTTCCGTGTGTACACATGAGAAGCATGTGTATTCTTCTGCTGGGTGAAAAGGTCTGTATTTGTCTTTCAGGTACATTTGGTCTATCGGTTTGCTCAAGTCCATTGCCTTTTTTTTTTTTAATCCTCACCTGAGGATTTCTTTTTTTTTCCATTGCTTTTCAGAGAGAGTGCAAGGAAAGAGAAACATCGATGTGAGAGAGAGACAGCAAGTGGTTGCCTCCCGCATGTGCCCCAACCAGGGCCGGGATCGAGCCTGCAACCGAGGTACATGCCCTTGGCGGGAATCGAACCTGGGTCCCTTCAGTCCACAGGCTGACACTCTAACCACTGAGCCAGACCAGCTAAGGCCATTCTTTCTTTATTGATCCTTCTGTCCAGATGTCCTATACATTACTGAATGTGGGATGCTGAAGTCTCTCACTGTTATTGTATTGTTGTCTGTTTCTCCTTTCAGATCTGTCAATATTTATTTACATACTTAGGTGTTCTGATGTTTGGTGCATATATATTTACAACTCTCACATTGCTGTTCAGTGTCCTTCCATTTCTATTTGAAACACTCCTTCTAGCATGGTAGGGAGTGACCAGAAGGAGGTAATTCCAGCAGAATTATTTTAAAAGGCTGTGACACAGGATAAAAAGAATTCGATTTATTCATTGAAGAAACTGTGGCTAGCCAAATTAATTCAGTTCAGTATTGAACTGAAGGAAAATTAAAAAGTAACAGTCATATTGAGGAGCCTGAGGGTGATGCTTGTACAAAGCACTGACTAGAAGAGCAGGTTGGAGTCTGAAAGCAAATGAGCCTTCTGTCTGACTAGGCAAAGCTTGGCTATTCCGTTAAACCTCTGCCACGCTGGCTCACGCCGAGACGCTCGTGGCGGCTCTTTCACGTCTCCCACCTGCTGCTCCACACTCAGAAGAGAGTGCTGGAGCTTGGGTGCTCGGGGGTGCCCTGCTCAAAGACAATGTGGCAATTGCTGGAACTCTGCAGTAGTAAAGCAAGGCCCAGCATGTGGCCACTCTCAAGGGCATTCAGGTTAAGGGAGAGGCTGTCCCACTACTCCTCAGCAGTAATTCCTGACAGTGGGAAACAAGTGGAGAAAGAGGTTTGGCTCTGAATGGGAGGAAGAGTCTTCACAGTGGCGTAAGGGCCAGTGTGAGGCCTGGGATGGCGTTATGGGTTGAATTGTGTCCCCTAAAAAGATATGTGGAAGTCCCAAACCCCAGTATCTCAGAATGTGACCTTACTTGGAAATAGGGTATTTTACAAAGGCAATCAAGTTAAAGAAGCTCATTAGAGTGGGCCCTTATCCGATATGACTGGTGTCCTTATAAAGTGGGGAACTGGACACAGAGGGAGAACCGTGTGAAGACGCACAGGGAGGAGGCGGCCATGGGCCTGGAGTGGTGCACCATGGGTTGCTGGCAGCCACCAAAAGCTGGACACGGCAAGGAGGGAGTCTCCCCTGGAGCTCTCAGAGAGAGCATGGCCCTGCCGACACCTTGGCTTCAGACTTCTAGCCTCCAGAGCTGTGAGAGAATGAATTTTGGTTATTTTCAGTCACCCAGGTTTTGGCACTTTGTTAGGGCAACACTAGCAAAGTAATACAGGTGGGGAAAGAGCAGAGGGTGTAGTAACTACCCCACTTCCTTTATTCCTGAGATGATCCATAAAGCATACCACAGCTTTCTCATCTGCCAAGGCCTCCTTGCTCAACCCACCCATAAGCTGTAAGAATGCCCTGCTGCTCACAGCTCTCAGAATAACCTCCCTCACTCCGGGTCCCTGGGGCCTCTGTTCTCGGTCCCCTTCTTACCTGGGTCCTCACGTTGTATTTATCGTCTTGAATATCACCTCAACTGATGCCTCCTGTGGAAGCAGAATATTATGTCCCCCATATTCCATTTGGTAAAATTCTGCCTGTTCCTATGATTTTGTAAGGCTGGACTTCCTCAGGAAGCTTCCTTCACCCCTGTCAGCAAGGGGAATTCCTCATTAGACCCTCCTTCTGAGCAGCTGCTCCTGCAAAGAATTCTGGGCCCACGGGCGAGAGGGAGATGCTGCACGTGCAGATATTCAGGAAGGCTGATTCTACAGAATAAAGCCATCTAGAATAAATTTTATCTTAAAGGTTGGAGACTGATAAACACACATAAAAAAAAAAAATCCTCTTCTGAATCTACTAGCCGTAAAAAATAGTAGGCACCAAACTAAACTTATTATATTCCTTCCCCAAACCAGCTCTTCTGGGCATTCTCCTGACCAGCTAGTATGAGAGCTGGGCTAGGGTGAGGCACGCGAGCTGCCTCGGGGCAAAATTTAAGGAGGCGCTAACTCTCAGGGTCGGCCTTGGTCTTGAAGTCCAACATCTAATCAATTGCCAGCTCCAGTCCCATCTCCCTGCATGCGATCTCAGTCATTCCTCCGTGCACAGCAGGTGCTTGGCAGGTTGGGCTGATAGGATCAGGGAAAGACTGGAGAACTTTAGTAGAGGCCTAGACATTTGACACCTGTTTGCTGTTAGTTATGTTGCAGTTGTCACCAATATTCTTCTAATCTCATAATAGGCACCCTCAGTGTATTTACATGACTCTGAGATCTAAAGAACAAAGACCAAACAGACACCCTGGCGTTTCTAGTGTGATCTGGACCCAGCCTTTCAGGCTTACCTGACATGACCATTCCCATCCCAAGCACCTGACAATCCAGCTTATTACTCACTGCATATGCCACGCACCTCCGGTCTTAGCACCTTAGCATATGTTCTTTCTTCATCCTGGAATGAACCTTCTCTCTCTGGCAAAAGCCAGATCAGGACCCAGGCCCAAAGTTCACCTTCTCTGGTGCTCCTATTTCACGCTGCCTTTTATTTTGTTAGCATTTCCACATAGCCACCTCCCATGTCCCCCATCTTGGCTGTTGGCACAGCGTCCAGTTGCCCCGTGGTCTCCATAGGTGCTTTATTAAACCTGTGTACAAAACTGGCCAAAGGCAGCTTTTGTAACTGTTCCTTTTTTCTCCCACTCTTTTTTTTTTTTTTAAATCATTGCTTTTCGGAGAGAGCGGAAGGGAGAGCAATAGAGAGAAACATCAATGTGAGAGAGACACAGAAGACTGCCTGCCTCCCACACACGCCCCAACCGGGGCCGGAGATCGAGCTGCAACCGAAGTACGTGCCCCTGACTGGAATCGAACCTGGGACCCGTCAGTCCGCAGGCCGACGCTCTAACCACTGAGCAAAACTGGCCAGGGCTCCCACTGCTTTTATTCCTCCCACTGCTATGACTTTCATCTGCTTCTACCTCACCATCCTTGACTTTTGACTCTAACAGTGAAATAAAACAGGCAACTGTGCTCTTGACAAAAAGTGAGCAACTGTTAGAAGACTTACCTTGGTGATGGCGGGAATTGTTGTCTCTCTTATTCATAGCTCTGTTCTCAGTGCTTGGCACATGGTAGGTGCTCAAAAAACAATTACCAAAAGACTGAGTTCACAGCAATTATAATTGTGTCATGTCAGTGTTGTGTTGCGTATTATCGTAAGAAGTTTATGGAAGGATTTATATCGCTTCCATGTTTTTAAAAAACTATTTAAACTATCTGCATCAACCACATAGTATAATATAAAGAGTGTTTTTCAGTTTTACTGCTCTGTGCTGATTTCTATTAATAGAAATCAGCCCAAAGCAGCCATATATCAGGTTGGGGTTGGATCATATGGTCCTGGGGACAGGAGTAAAGTGAGCGCTTGGTCTCAGCCTTCTCAGCATGTATGCCCTCTGGAGATTTTGTCTCTTGTAACTTTTGCACTTTCTGGTAAGACCATAAGAAGAGAGGGAGACGTCTGACATTTAGTAACATTTATTTATGCATTCAATATCAAGTACATAAGTGCAAATATCCAGAGTCCATAATTAAGTCCATTAGGAACTACAGAGAAAGTGATACAAATTGTAATAAAGTTCCCATGCTGGCTGGTACTCATAGTGACCACCCAGGTAAGTCAGCTGTCAGTCCCACACAACAGAAGTACTGCGTGTTTGTTCGGGCCTCATTCATTCATTTAATTATTTTAAGTGTACAAAACTGATTACTGTAAGTACAGTCGACTGTTTTTACTCTTACGTTGTGTGTGTTGGAAAAACACTAAAACGTTGGTCTACAATTCTATATATTGTTATTAAAGATGAATCCAACCAGCAACCCAAGGACATAAAAGCGATTTCCACTACTGCATCAGTGCGCTGGGCAGGAACGGCCTAGCCACAGGGAACATGAAGCTACGGAAGCATTGCGGAGAGGAGAACACCGAAGAGGGAAAGAAAACTTGGGCTCTCACCATCATGCACTTTTTTTTTAGCAACACGAAATTAAAAACCACATCTAATACACTTTTTTCTATACTTTAGTGCTTGACACAAGTGACTCAAATATCCTAAGAGTACAGGAACAGCCTAAAAACAGCTGTTACAAAGTTTCTCTAAGATTATGGTACTGGGGGGAGAAACAATCGAATTGCCGTAACACACAAGAACAGAGCAGTTACCACTCCAGACATTCGGGTTTGTGTCCAGTCCCGGTGGGATGTCAGTTTACTCAGCGTGCCTTTTAGCGCCTGGGATTTTAGCCTGAATCCTAAAACGACAATATCAAAAGATCACAAGTGTTATTAATGAAATTATTTTATGACATTATGTGTTGCTGCTTAAGTGACCAAAATAGCTTAATATTTAAAAATATATAATTTTTATGTATGAGTGTCCAGAAACGCATTCTTTTTTTCTTTTGAATTGGTTTTTTAAAATTTTATTTTTCAATTACAGTTGACATTCAGTATTATTTTGTACTGGTTTCAGGTGTATAGCATAGTGGTCAGACATTCACATACTTCACGAAGTGTTTCCCCTGATATTTCCAGTACCCACCTGGCACCACACATAGTTATTACAGTATCCCTGACTGCATTCCCTATGCTGCACTTTACATCCCCGTGACTGTTCCATAACTACCAACCTGTACTTCTCAATCCCTTCACCTTTTCCACACAGCCCCCCACCCCTCCCCCGGCAACCGGCAGTCTGTCCTCTGCATCTGTGAGTCTGCATAAACCATTCCTGTGCAGCAATAAGATTGTGTAAGTCAGACAATGAGTGATACAAGAAGCCCACATTTCTTGAATTATAACTTTTTAGGTAAACAAAGATATGGACTTTTTCAGGATTACAGAAGCTGTGATGCAGTTAGTGACCATTTATCACCCAGTCTGGGACACTTCTGAGAGAGAAAGAGAACAGACTGATGGTTGTCAGAGGGGAGGGGTGTTGGGGGACTGCGTAAAAATGGTGAAGGCATTAAGGCATACAAATTGGCAGTTACAAAACAGTCCCAGGGATGCAAAGTACAGCACAGGGAATGCAGTCATTAATATTGTAATAACTATGTACGGAGCCAGGTGGGTACCTGAAATATCAGGAGGGTCACTTTGTGAAGTATATGGTTGTCTAACCACTGTGCTGTACACCTGAAACTCTAATACAATATAACATTGAATGTAAACTGTAATTGAAAAATACAGTATATGATTTGATTGAGTAAAAAAAAAAAAAAATCCTCATTCATCATGATATTTGAGATAAACCACCAAAATACCTGAGAGTTTTGTTTAATTGAGAGTTGGAAAATTTATACTTATTTTCTGAAATAATACCATTGGAAAGAGCAAGAGTATGACTCAGGTAAGTAACCGAATGATCATAAATCAATCTATTTTATTACCCTTTCATTACCCCGACCTCAACCATTTATATGCCTGCTTAAGGCAGTCTCTCCTTTGTATAAAGTGCACTGTGTAACTTACTTTGCCACAACAGCATTTATGTGAGTCCTCACAAGTCCCAGATATTGGTCAACCTGTGCCTACGACAAGGAAGAGATCGTGAGCACGTCCAAAGTTCACGAGGTCAAAATGTAACATGAATGTTTGACATCACATAGAACTTACCTGGTGCTTAACATACACTACAGGTAGAGTAAACATTGAAACCACAGCTGGGATGAAAAACAAATAAGAGTATTAAAATCCTGAGAGTTGTCAGTACCTCTAAGCTTATAAATAGTTATATAGTTAGATCATATTACAGCATTTCTAATAGCCAGCACTCTAGATAAACACAACAGGCACTTCATAAGGAAAACAAAGGGATGCGGGGCCCTTTACAGATATTAAGTCATTATCCCTAGAAAGAGGGGAGATTGCGCCCTCCAAGGATGAAACAGGATTTCTGTCCATCCTGCCACTACGAACAGATATATCTTAGAAGCCCCGCCCCCAAAAGGACCAAAAAACCCCCAGTTGTGGTTAAAAAACACACCTTCGAACTAAGAAATTCATTATTAGTGTGTAATATATATTATACTCTTTACTGAACTATGGTCAGGGAAATGCTCCACACTCAGGGTCTCTGACCCTTGTTCCCAGGAATCTACCCACACAGGCTAACCCCTAGCAGCCTGGGAGCGCCCTTACCCATGAGCAGCAGGGTCAGGCCGTTGAAGAGCGCGCCAACGTACGTCAGGAGCCACATCAGGACTGCGAACTGAGGAATGAAGTCATTAGCACCGCTTCTAAAACCTTTCACTCACTTCTTTTTAGATTAGAATTTGGGGCAAAATATATGATTTCACTAGGAAACGTAGGAGCATTTAAAGCTTGTCACAGAATTACTGCAAGAGGATCCTGTCTACTTTTCTCAGAACCCTTTGGCCTGTTTTTGTGTGGACTCATGAGTTAAGAATGGGTTTTACGTTTTAAATGGTCGAATAAAATCAAAACAAGAATAACATTTTGTGATATGCAGAAATGAGATGAAGTTAGTTTTCAGCGTTCATAATGTTTTATTGGCATACAGCTACACCCATTCATTTATATATTATCTTTGGCTGCTTTCCTGCTACAATGGCAACAGAGATTGGCCCACAAAGCTTAAAATATTTACTATTTGACTCTTTATAGGTAAGGTGTGCTGACCCCTGCTCTAGCCTACAATAATTACATTACAGATGCAAATAGAAATGTCACCTTAAGAGCCCCATGGTAAATAATAATAATTTCCCCAGTATCTCTCCTTAGTCATTACTTGGTAAAGTGTTACTCCAGGAAAGCACCTTGAGGGTCAAGGCCACATCACTCACTCTTCTTTCTGTCCTTCCTTGAACAGTCACTGGGCAGCCAGTGGCACAAGATCCCTGCCTGGTGTGTACAAAGTGCTCTGGGGGCACAGGGAAATCACAGCAGTCTCATCAGGGTCTCACCCAATCATGACTGATGGACTATGATTTTACACATAAGCCACAGGGTGGTCAGGTGGCCAGAGCAGCTCCTTCAAAGAAATGAGGTGAGTTCAATGAGCGCCAGGAATAACAGGCAGGTGCTGAGGGCCTCTGCCCTTCAGGGGCTCACAGCCCACAGTGTGTAAGGACACATGGCCATCTCACTATTAGCAGATTCCAGAGTTTCTTTTAGTAGAAAAGCACATATGTGTTTCACATTTTTCAAATTACATTTTTATTTTTAAATCAATTTTAGGAAATTGGCAGAGGATCTGAAAATGGTAAGGAGAAGCAACCTGGTATGTTGTAAAAAGCACAGAACCAAAAGCTGTGTGGCCTGGGTTTTATCCCAGCTCTGCCAGTGACTCGCTGGGCAGCCTCAGGCAAGTGTCTCAGCTTCTCTGAGCCACAGCTCCAGCACCTGTAAAATGAGGGGACTAGACTTGATGAACTCCATGGCACCATACAGCCAGAAGTCTTCTGACTCTAGAATATAATTACCTCCTGCATTTTATTCTCCACGATGTAGGTTTGGGTTTATTTATTATACCTTTAGGGAAAAACAAAACTCAAGCCTGTCGAGTGAACAGCATAAGCAACCATACTTTTAAGGAGTCCACCAGGTCCTGGACGAGGAAGAGCCTCCTCAGTTCCTTGAGCGTGTTGTTCACGTAAAACTGCAGGCAGTCCGTGTACTTCTGAATCTGCTCCTGAGAAAGGGTAATCTCGAGCTCCAAGTAGGTCCTGCAACAAACCAGCCCCACACAGCACCCATCAGAGGGAAGCACAGACCAGCGACGTCTTCCTTCTTTCATGCTGAGCATGACAGCCGGGTCATCCTGCGGGCGGGGGGCGGCAGGGCACCATGCCCAGTGCACTGGGAAACATGCGAATCCTGGTGCCTCGTGGGGCACTGTGACAGCTTCTGTTTCCCAAGGACAGCACTGTAGTGTGAGCTGGGAATTCAGAGCAACTGTCCAAAATCAGCTCATCTGCTGAATTCTCTAGATACACCTGGCCCACCGGGTAACTGTGAAAGTCCTCATTTCTTCTTGGCTGAGTGGACATGAATTATCTTTTTAAACAGTTGAAGTCCTAGCTGCCAATTATTATTTGACATCTAGAACTTTTACGATTTCATATTTAAATCCTGGAGAGTTCTTCCAAGATTTTATCTAGAGAGCTCTGAAATCTCAAGTGAGCTGGGTCATATTAAAATGCTCACTGGTTCTTTTAAGAGAGGTATCTTTGTTTATTTTCCTCATTAGATTCCACATATAAGTGAAATCATACACAAAATAGAAACAGGCTCACAGATATAGAAAACAGACTGACAGCTGTCAGAGGGGAGGGGGGCTGTGTAAAAAAGGTGACTGAAGGAGACTTGATTTTGGATAGTGAACACACAATACACTATATAGATGATGTATCTAGAACCACACACCTGAAATCTATAAAATTTTATTAACCAATGTCACCCCAATGAATTCAATAAAAAATATAATCATGTACATAAACAAAAAAAGAGAGAGGTATCTTTAGTAACTGCATTTTTCATTTGTTCAAATGGTTAAATTTAAGTCTTGGGTAGACAAGCCAGGCTCCTGAGATATATGCAGACGCGTCCACCCTCCTGTTGGGCCTGTTCTGCACAGAGTCCCTCCTCCCTCCTCCCCTTCCGCTGCTCTGAGACAGGCCCTATTGTCTACCTAGAGGGTACCCCATGTTCTTACAGTGCTCACCTCCTGGGAATTGGGGTGAAAAGAGGAAAGCAGCATTTGGCTTGAGTTTTAGGGACTTTACATTTAAATATTACGGGCTTTCTCCCGTTTAGGAAAAAAATAGAAAAATACTGATTTGTCTAGACAGTATGTTTCGATTAAAAATGTACTCCAAGTCAGGTATTTTTTAACTGATAAAAACAATCCAGCCAAAGGAAAGCTCTACATTTTAAAATGGTCTCGTAAAGGACCATAAAGTAGTTGAGCAAAGTGTAGTTAGGTTCTTGGTCCTATGCTGGGTATTGGAAGAAATAAACCAAATGAAAGGTACGTTGCCCCTGTAACTCGTCTGTCTTGGGGTCAAGAGCGAAGGAGAAACCAGCCTCGCCCGGATGGCTGAGAGCAGAGGGGGGCAGGGCAGGGCTCCAGATGTGTGGTCTCTGGTCCCATGACCCTCCACTTCGCTCTTCCCATCTTTGGGATGGGAACTTGTGTAGCCAAGTTATATCCCCAAAGACCCCTTAACTCTGCATTGGAAGAAGCCCACACATATCCCAAGAGCAAGAAGGCTCAGGCTGTAACTGGGTCTGGCCCTGAAGCAGAGGCTTGGAAGGGACATCTGATATGCAGCCTTTTTCTTTTGCTAACAGGTCCCCATAACACAATCTTCTCCCCTTTCAAAGCCCGGTGCACTGAGGCCTTGATTCAGCTGGCTGGTGAGGGTGAGCCAGGGAGGGCTGAGGCTTCCCAGTGAATTAGTAGGGCTGGCTGATAAACAATCTGCAGCAGCACTATGTGTCTCACCCAAGAGGCACTGTCCCTGGTTACAGGAGGGGAGGACACCTGCAGTAGAGCCTGCACTCTGGGACCAGCACCAGGGGAGGGGGGCACTGACAGTCAGTGCTAAAGTGCCTGAGCTCACAATCTAGAATCAGGAGATAAATTGGGGTGTGGGTGGGTGGCATGCAGCCAGCAGTGCTAATGCCTCCCTTCACGAAATTTCCAAGTATACTGCCTTTAAAAAATAACGTGCTCTTCAATATTCATTCCAGTCCAATCTTCGCAGTATGAAAACGCAGATGAGGGAACATTAGAAGACTGTTCATGAACCTTGCACCTCTTGGAAGACTGGCCTTTGGTATTAAACTTCCAAAGAGAGCACAGAAATAAAAATCCAACACCTCGGTCCTGGCTCTGTGCTACTGACTGGCCATGTGACCTTGGGTGAGTCGTTTTACTTCTTGGAACCTCAGTTATTCCACCTGTAAATAAGGGTTATAATGCTCTGCCTTCTTCACAGATTTGGGAGGATTAATTGTTGGAACACTTTTCAAATTACAAAACACTGTACACATATCATGAATTATGCTTACTATTAGTAATAATTAAATATAAAATACTAATACTAAATATAAATTTATGTTAAATCTATATTATATAAATAAATTTATGTTAAATTTAAATATTAAGTATTTAAGCCCTTGCCAGTGTGGCTCAGTTGGTTGGAGCATCGCAGGGTTGCGGGTTCAATTCCCGTCAGGGCACATACCCAGGTTGTGGGTTGGATCCCCAGTCGGGGCACATATGGGGGGCAATCAATCGATGTTTCTCTTTCTTTCTCTCCCTCTCCCTTCCTCTTTCTCTGAAGTCAATGGAAACATCCCCAGGTAAGGATTAAAAATAAATAAACATTAAGTACTATGAATTCATAGTAATTAACATATTTTTAAAAATCAATAAAGCAATGCGTTAGAATAGAGACAATTGAGTTTGGGGAAGTCACCAGAAATATTAGATATTAAAAGAGAGGGTTAAAGGAGACTCTCAGAGGCCCGTCAGGTCTCAGAGCAACATGACCCCCGTGCCGGGAGTGGCACCGGCGAGGGGAAGAGCCGGGAGAGGCCGGGCCCGGCTGGCACTCACTTGAAAGGGTGGCCCTCGTCGGTCTTCTGCACAGCCTGTAAGACGGACTTGTAGATGCGGAAGCTGATGGTGGCCGAGAGCACGGCCAGGGCCAGGTAGGCCACCACGCTCACCACGCTGAACTGCGTCAGGGAGAAGAGCAGCAGCAGGAAGCTCCCGAACACGATGCCCGTCTGCTTGACGTCCCGCCAGTACAGCAGGTCAACGGCTGAGGGAGACAAAGCACACGCTCAGCAGGCAGGGCAGGGCCGCCGGGCTCTCCCGCCTTCCGTCCCTAAACAGTGAGGGGGCACGGGGCCTGCCCGGGCACTTACTGTCATTCCATCTGCTCTGGAAGAATCTTTTCCACCGCTGACGACAGCTCACACATTCACAGGTAAGAAAAGGCTGTTGAATCTCCAGCACCCATACCTCTATGAACCTGTCTCACTGGGCGACACCCTCTGGGCGGTGGCCCACATCATGTGACTTTGAAACAGAACTGAAGATACAAAGACTCTGTGAAGAACCAGTTTTCTTTCTGGGTGGCACTGACTGTGTGTATCTCGAGGCCCCGCTGACAGTTTCATGTCTCAGCGGTGGCCTGCACATGTGTACATCAGTCACACCAACGTTTCTGCTGCTGAGCAGGGGAGCGGCAGTGAGAAGGGAGGCTCTGGGGAAGGGGCACCTTCTGGAGCCCGGGCAGGCGGGAGACCCCAGCCAACGCCAAGGGCACCTGGCAGAGACACGGCCTGCCTCCCAAACGGAGGGGTCGGCGGTGTCTCAAGAAACCCCTTTGCTCACTTACATTTTGTGACTTAAAAGTCTGGAATACAAACTTTAAAGTCTATATCACATCTATCATTCAGTTATTTCCCTCTTTCAATCTTTTTAGAAAAAAATTAAATTCAAGAGAATAAGGCAATCGTGTTGCAAATGTGATACAAAATGAAAATATTTCGAATATTCCATTCACCAGATTATTAAAAAAAGCATAAGCACAGAAGCCTTGTTTAAGAATGTACAGAAATTTCTCCAATTTTAAAATATATCTTTATTGATTTCAGAGAGAGGAAAGGAGAGGGAGAGAGAGAGACAGGAACATCAATGATGAGTCACCGATCGGCTGCCTCCTGCACGCCCCCGACTGGGGATCGAGCCCGCAACCCGGGCATGTGCCCTGACCGGGAATCGAAGCCCGATCTCCTGGATCCTAGGTCGATGCTCAACTGCTGAGCCACGCCCGGCCGGGCTATTCTCCAATTTTAAATTGAGATATAATTGACAAATAACATTGCGTAAGTTTAAGGTGTACACATGTCAATTTGATATATTTGTATATTGTAATGTGTTTACCACCACAGTGTTAGCTATGACGTTACATAATTATAGTTCCTTTTTTGTGGAGAACACTTAATATCTACTCTCTCAGCCTCTGAAGCATATAATATTGTTGACTATAATCACTATGCTGTGCATTAGCTCTCCAGAAATTACTCATCTTCTAACTGCAGTTTGTATTGTTTGACCAACATTTCCCCATTTCCCTCACCCCCTAACCCTTAGGAACCACCATTCCATTCTCCATTTTTGTGATTTTGGATAGTTTAGATTTGATATGTGATATACAGTATTTGTCTTCCTCTGACTTATTTCACTCAGCATAATGTCCTCAAGGTCCATCCATGTTGTTGCAACAAATGGCTTTTACAGAATGTTATGGCAATCAATTTTCAAAAAGAAAAAACAAGACACCAAATTTCCATCTCACAACCCAGTGAACATGGTAGTTGCTTACATGCCAGCTGCATGTGCAGGGCACCTGGAGGCATCTGCTTTACAGAATTAGATGCCAGTCATTTGCTCAAAGGAAAATGAAGGTGAGCCAGTAGAAGAGAGCAGGGAGCAGCTCCCATCATACACAAGTGTGTAACTAGCTGGAAGAACAGTATGCCGAGGTCCCATAGCCTAGTGACAGCCCTGATGCTGTGGGGGGACATAAGGAATGCTGCAGAGCAAAGAATTAACCCTCGACAGCAGACCTACCTCAGGCTGGCTAGAGAGAAAATCAGGGGTTTAAAGGAGGGGAGGCTCTGTTATAACAGGCTGTGGATATCCCAGCAATCTGAAGCCAGAGAAAGTGTTGACATTTCAGCTCATCTGTCATCCATCCCCCCCCTACTCCCCACCCACCACCACTACCTGGTCCCCCAACATGAACTCAGCAAGATTACTATAGTCAGCCATTTCCTCGGGAAAAGATTAGCTCCCTTTTTTCTACAACACTTTCTCAATGTAAGAAGTAGCAGAGAGGGTCATAAACATGTTTTGGGGTGAGACAAAGATTTTTTTCCTCTTTTGAGTGGGGTTATACCTACAAGTAAGTTTTCAGAGGGCAAAGGAAAAGCACTGCTTCTCCAAAGCCTGTCTTCGTCTCAGCCCATCTGAGTGAAAGTGGACCCGAGCAGTTCAAACCTGTGTTGTTTAAGGGTCAATTGTATTTTCAATCCCCGCTGGGAATCGGTGGATGCAGAGGGCTCACTGGAGTTATATGCAGGTTCTCAACTGCTCAAGGGTGGGGGCCCCTAAGCCCTATGTTGTTCAAGGTTCAAAGGTACATTATAAGATGCATGATTTGTCTAAAGGGAGTGCTCCTGCCCAGCTGGTATGGCTCAGTGGTTGAGTGTTGACCCATGCACCAAGAGGATGCTGGTTCCATTCCCAGTCAGGGCTCATGCCCGGGTTGTGGGCTCAGTCCCCAAAAGCGGGGAGTGCAGGAGGCAGCTGATCGATGTTGATGTTTCTCTCTCATTGATGTTTCAATCTCTCTCCCCCCTTCCTTCTTCTCTCTCTAAAGTCAATAAAAACATATAAAATAAATAAATAAAAGAGGGTGCTCGTAAGGCTAGCTATGTTGCCCTACCACTGAAGTGTGAAGGGGTATGGGAGACATTGCACGTAGTTTTCAGGCAAAGACAGAATTTTCTATTTTTCAAGTGTCCCCACTTATCGAATTACTTACCACCCATTAAAAATGGTATCCTCTAGAAAAGCCTTCTGAATCTCTGACTCACAGCTCTAGAATGGCAGGCACCAGGTCCTGGCTTTGCCTGAAGAAGCTGAGCAGAGAGCCACTAACTGTTAACCAAGTAGCATTTGTTTGGTTTAGAATCATGACATAACAGGTCTTTCAATCAACTTGCTAAGATTGCTGGAAGTTTCTAATTGGGAGGTTAACAAAAGATTTATCTTAGAACATCAATGGGATGTTGATTCAGGTACTTTGTGACACAATTATCTATTTGAATAGATTCTGAAATGTTCAAAACACTCCCAGACAGTACCTAATTTAAACCTTAAAATTAACTTGCTTAGATAGGTTTGCAGTAGTCTCCCCTTACTCACAGTTTTGCTTTCTGGGGTCTCTTATGGTCCAAAAATATTAAATGGAAAATTTCAGAAATAAACAACTCATAATATTTAAACTGCATGCCGTTCTGAGTTGAAACCTCAGAAAGTTCTGTGATGAAATCTTGTGCCCTGGTGCTCCGTCCTGCCCAGGATGTGAATCATGCCTTTGTCCAGCATCCAAGCTTCCCACCGGTTAAGTCACTTAGACTCATTATCAGATGGCCCCTGGGGGTATCACAGTGCTTGTGTTCAAGTGACCCTCATTTTACTTAATAATGACCCCAAAGCCATTCATAACTTTTATTATAGTATATTGTTATAACTGTCCTAGTTTATTACGTTGTTGTTAATCTCTTATTGTACCTAGTTTCTAAATTAAACTCCACTATAGGCATGTACATATAGGGAAACCACAGTACACACAGGGCTCAGTACTACCCGGGGTTCCAGGCACCCAGGGGTCTTGGACGCATCCCTCACAGATAAGAGGGGCTGCTTTATAACAGGCGAGGAAGTGAAAAGTGGAGAAACTTGCCGACTGACTAAGCACTAGGAGAAGCAAGATCAGAACCTGACTTTGAGGCTTCTTCTAAAACAAAACAGTTGCCTCTCTCACATTATATGGTTATATATATGTTAAATGTTCCCCAAAGTACGCAAACTAATTTGAGCAGCCTGATTATGTTCAACTCTGCTCCCAGAGCTAGATAAACAAAATGAAATATTTCTTTAAGTGAAAATGACTCATCACCATCAGTAAATAGTTATTGGTCATCTACTTATCTAGTAATCTCAGGAATGAGGAGAGCATAAAATTTTGTTCCTGCTCTTAAGAATCTAGCTGGGAAGACTGGACATTCATTTAAAAAATGCTGCATCAGTGCCAGTGTATCTTGTGTTGTGGGAGGTGGTGAAAGTTGATTTCAAGGAGGGGATAGCACTGGGATCCATGACAGTGGCCGTGGGATGGTTTGTGAATGTGGTGAAGAATCTGTGAAGGAGACGGGTGGATAAAGGGAAATATTATGAGGGATTAGTCGACAAGAATGGTGACTAATTAGCTGTGGGAGAAAGCGGGAAGAGCTAATTAAGGGTGAAAGCAACATTTCAAAGCTGGGTGACTGAGTGATTCATATCACTGACAAAAATAGGAAATTGGAGGGTGAGCTGGTTTGGGAAAAAGATGACACTTGATTTTAAGCTTCTGCATTCTGACGGGATGACATCAAAACAGGGTATTTTGACATAGCCTGGGGCAGAGATGGGAGAGGGATCTAGGATGAGGAGAAGCTGACAATTACACACAGTACATATTAACTTTTTTAAAGCTTGAAAATGAAATGATCTTTTTTCTAGGGTTGGTTACAGTAGCTGTGAGTTAAATGCCAGTAATATCATATTCCAATGACGTTCAGATGAATATATACAGCAGGCAATTGGGGACGCAGGACCTGAAATTTAGTAAAAAGGGCTGACTATTTACGTTTGGATGTATTCTGAGGGGAAATGATGAAGTCAGGAGAGTGGAGAAAACCTCCAAGACAGGAAAGCCCAAGGGATGCAATTGTGGTTGAGTAAGTGGTGGGAAGTTCAAAGTGATAAAGAAGATGGTAGTTTGAGGAAGAGTAGAAACAAATTAACCTTTAGGGTGAGTGAAACCTGGAAATGTTAGTGGAAAGGGAGGGCCGTGGCTGCAGACATGTGTTGAGGTGGAAAGGAAATAACATAAAGTGGCTGGAGGTAGATTTACTCAAATCTTCCCTGGAAAATGAGTCCTGAGGTCTCCCTGAGACTGAGGTGGATGGGGCAGGGCTTGAAAAGAATAGGAAAGGCTGAGACCTGTGTTGCTGAATACAGTAGTGACAAGCCACAGGTGGCTACTGAGCACTTGAAATTGGGCTAGTCCCATCTGAGATGTGCCTCGAGTGAAACTACATATTAGATTTCAGACTTAGTCGAAAAAAAGAAGTATCTCATTAATGCTTTTTATGTTGAACTTTCTGTTGAAAGGTGACTCCTCTGGATATGTTGAATTAAGTAATAAAATATATTACCAAATTAATTTTATCTGTTTCCTTTTTAATGTGGCAACTAGAAAATTTTAAATTACTTATGTGTCTCATTATTTGGACAGCAATGGTCTAGAAAAATATAGTAACGATTCAAAAGAAATGGATGAAAGGACTTCCAGAAAGTAAACAGCTTGGTTCAAGTCTAGGATCTCCAGTGAGTCCAGTCAACAAGATCTGAAGCTGGGTGTCCTGAGCGGCGGATGGTGGGGCTGGCTGACCCACGGCTGTGAACTGGCACAAGGAGCCTGGTTACGGGAGTCAGAGATCCGAGAGGACGGAACTCAAATGACCCCCCGAGCTCAGGCTGGGAGTAAGGGGCAGTTAAGACCCGCGGCTGATGGGCCGGGAGAATGGCAATGGCCATGTGTGGCCGGAGCGCTGGCAGATGGCCCGAAGCTCTGATGACTCAGCGGGAAGGCGAGGAAGTGATGGAGTGTGATCAGAGAAGAGAATTTCTGTGTTCCCAATCTGCTGTGCAAATGCCAATTTTTCACATTTTAATTTTGCTTACGGTGATGTAAGCTTGTGTAGGAAGCTTTATAGTACCCAGTCCAGAAAAATGGATGTTTGAATAAAGTTTCCTTAGACCCCAAGTTAAAAAATATATAAATAACTCTATAACTACAATAAATTACCCGAAGTAGCTTTTCTCTTCTTTCAACATCCTCCTAACGTAGAAAGGCCAGATGAGAGGTTACACACCTGAGTATACATTCACTAAGCATACTCACCAGGACAGGTGAATTACTGTATTGTTTTGCCTATTATGAAAATTACAAGTTACTATGCCAAAAATCATTTGGCTTTGAAATGAGAGATCAGTGTGTCCCATCAACCTGATAAATGGACTGGGCTTGGTGATCTCATCTTAGTCCCCAAACCCTAGGTGGGGGGCGCACACTGAAGCCTGCCTGGGGCTAACTTAGTGCTAATTCGTCAAGGGTGAGCTGGCAGATTTGGCAGAAATGAAATACTGAAATCAGTGCTACCCGCATTTCCATAATCCCAGCAAGAACAGAAAAGAAAAACAGACGTGATCCAAGGTTTTAACTAATAGCTAAATGGAAATAAAATGCTGTGTCAGATTTCTAGAAAATAGCCCTTTGATGCAGTCAAGAATTTTTTGGTTTGTGAAACTATTTTAAATGTATTCCATTATATGACCTAATAGTGGCCGCAGTACTCAGAAAGTCTATTAAAAATGTATGAAGTGAGAAGACAGTGGTGCAGATACTCATAGATAGAAAAATCTATGGAAAAATGTGGAATAAGTGAATAATATAAAATGGCAATAAGTAGTGCACAAGCATCTGCATTATTGCACCATACTCCTAATTATATTGATATTCTATCTTGGTCCAAAAAAGATTGCAGGCAGCATTGCATCACTTGCTGTGAGATGTTAATGCTATTTTTATTTTTTTTAAGTGTATTATTGATTTTTTTTAGAAAGAGAGGAAGGGAGGAGAGAGAGAAACACCAATGAGAGAGAGAAACATTGATCGGTTGCCTCTCCTACGCACCCCAACCGGGAACCAAACCCACAATCTGAGCATGTGTCCCAACTGGGAATCGAACTGGCGACCCTTCAGTGCACAGGACAACAATCAGCCAACTTAGCCACACCATCCTGGGCAGTTAGTGCTATTTTTAAAAGGCAAGTGAGAAAATTCTACTCATGGACAATATGAACATTTCAACAAGAGGACTGTTGAAAAATGTCATGCTCTTGACTTTTACTTTTTTAGCAAGCTTCTAATAATTGATTATAATAATTGACTACCTTCTAAAAAGGATTAGAAGGTTAGAAAACCTGTTCTTTACAATCCAGTGTCCAAAGCAGTATAGAAAAGCCAGTTTCTCTAATTTTCATGAGGCAAACAAAATATCCCAAAAAGTTATCAAGAAGAAACAGAAACGTTCCCTATTTTAACTTCCTTCATTTTGCATCAAACTGGAGAAACATAATGGAAATAGATGTACAAAAATACTTTAAACATACACAGAGACCTTCAAAGATGATATCTTCTAGTCAACAAGTGCATGAGCTTCCTTTGCCGTGAAAAGTCTCTTACATAAGTGAAAACTTTAAATGGTAATCCAGGCACCCTGAGCCCAGAGAGGAACTGCTGGAAGGGACTTTTGCTGATAAAACACATGCAGTGGTTCCATTTTCCAGGCCCTTCCTTCACATCTCTTAAATGCAGCCATATACCGTCAAGAGAAAAATGCCAGCACTATTTCTAGACGTTAAATAATTCTGCAGCTGTCTGAAGGGGGAGAGGCATTAAGCCTGGTGCTCTGTAGACAGTAAAAAGCACAGCATTTCACCCACAGGGATGACCCTCGACAGGAGCTTTGGTGGAACAACGGGAAATGAAGGATTTGACGACTAAAGCCACAGCCAGCAATGATCTCGGTACTTTTCTTCCATGGGAGACAAAAGCAAACACATTCTTCTAATGACTACCCTTCATACTGGGCTGAAGGCAGAAACTGCTTTTATGCTTTTGTGATTTCTGTGAAACAGCTGGATGTGGTTTCTGTTTGCTAGTTTAAGCACTAGGACCACATTCTCTCCTTGCTGCAAAGGTAACAATGATGCTTAGGCCCATTGTCACGGTGCTGGGCTGGGCCTGGCCAGGAAATGAAACAGCAGGACCCAGTACTGAAGACAGTGTGGCCAGCTCCTCCTGCTAAAACTCCAGCAAATGGGCTCGTTCGGAACAGTCTCCACAGGGTAACTGGCATCGAAGGAAGAGATGACCATATGGAGAGAAAAGCAGGCTCTGGGCCATGGTCTTTGAGGGAGGCACCCAGAAAGATTGGCAATGAATGTCTTCATGTGCTTTCTCTTTCTTTAAGCTTCCTGGGCGTATCAAAATACAAAACTGTTCATTTGGTCAGTAGTGACCAGTCATAATTAGCCACAAAATCTTAAGTCTGTGCCACGCCCTGGATACCATCATTGTATTGGAATAGAAAAGAACCATGGAGGTAGACAGCTGTTGGTTCTTTATAAAAAATGAATATATTTAAAATTTTTGACCAAGACCATAATGGCAAAAATATTTCTTGAGCTAAAAAGATGTAAGATAAAGATAAGGAATGATTTCTCTTTGTACTTCTGTTCCGTTCAATAAAATATGATGTCCTTCCTGACCCTTATTACACTAGATTTGATATGCAGTTTGATGGAATGTATCTGAAGACAAGACATCCATTATGACCACATTTGAAGCGTGCCCATTGTGAAATGAGCAGAACTGCAATAAATTCTAAATATTCAAACCTGTTAAAGTTGGACTTTTCATTTGTTCATAATTAATACAAGTTTGGGCAAAGGACGTGTAAGTAATGCTTGAATTAATTTCCTTCCCCCTTTCGCAATAATGAAAATAAAAAAGAATTTAAGGATTTGATTGCTTGAAACTTACAATACAACTATGCTCAGATTTAACTTAAAAATATAGCTCAAATATATTTGGAGGAAATAGAACTCTATACTTCTAAGTCTAAAACTCCTAACAATGCTGTCTTATTAAAAATATATATGCTATACATTTGGAATACAATTGTATTATCAAGGTTTTTAACATAGTTATTATTATTGTCAAGTTGGCAGAAGATGGCTTTTAAAGACTTCTTAATGTCAAATTCTTAGCTTTCAAATTGTGAGCTTACTGATAAGGCAATTGTGTTTCTTTGAACGTTTGTGTGTACCTTCATAAGAACCAGAAAGGTGACCAATATGTAACTATTAATACACGGCCAAATATGCACATGACTTAGGAGAGCGTGGTGAGAAGTGCAGGAAATGTGGTAGTGACACACATTTAATTATTTCCAAAGAGAAGGTGATATTCTGAAAACTATCCAACCATGTTAGCTTTTGTTTGTTGGATTCAGTGGATTTTAGAACTTGAGTCTATTATAACCTAATTTTAAATATATCAATGACTCTACAGGTTCTGGTCTCAAATGTATTAACTAGTCTAAAGATAAAAAAGAACTGAGTAAAGAATAACCATTTTGAATATAAGAAGAAAGTGGGAGTGGGGGAGGCACGGAGGGGATGTGGGGGAGAGAGAGAGAACTGGGTAAAACGATGCAGCAGGAAGGGCCTGCTGGTTATGAGGAAAGAATTCATCCACAACCCCTATTAATATAGAGGAATCCTAATGCTTTAGTCACAGAGTATCAGGAGTATTGTTTTTTTAATTAAAGAAATATTAATTCATAAAAACCTGAGAAAAATCATAGATTTCTTGAAGACATGGATTTAGATCAGCATTTTTGTCACTCTCACTCATAGGTGATCTTCCTTTTAAAAAAAAAAAACACTGCAGAGAGTCCATCTGCACAGTCTAAACCCAAAACATAAAATTAAAAACTGATTCTAACCTACTGATGGTTATCAGAGTCCTTTTCTTAGTTTTAGGTAGAAATAGCTTATATAGTAAAGAACCGTGCATTTGCAGTTCGGCAATTCTTTCAGTGTCAATTTCTTCCATTTAATTATTTCAAATATATTTTGAGATACATGTAGTCTTGTTTTATAAACGCTGTTTTCGATGCCTACCTAGCCTTCTAGCTTCATTTGATATGGTAGAGATACTGGAAAATATTCAGCAAATATTAACATTGATTAACTGTAGGTGGTAGGACTTTGGGTGATTTGTGACTTTCATTTGAACCTCTCTTTGCAGAAATGGAAATTTTCATAATGTGCACGTATCATTTTTAGAAGAACAATAAACCCATTATTCTCCCCCAAAACTTTGAAACATTCCCTCATACAGAGTCTCTGGAAAATATAATACACTGTGAGAAAGAATACTTTTATTTTTCAATGGAGCAATAACCACCTACATTTGGTCTATTATCTGTGTAATGAGTTTCCTTCTTTTCCCCCCAGACCCCCTGCTAAGCCAGTTTCTCTGCTGGGTCTCCTCAGAATCTGCAGAGAGGGAGTCTGCAAATGTAATTATTTATGTTGTAAAATTTGTACAGTGTTCTAATATGATATTGAGTCCAAATAAAATGCTATGCTTCAGGCCCTGCCGGGCGTGGCTCAGCAGTTGAGCGTCCACCTAGGATCCAGGCGATCGGGGTTCGATTCCCAGTCAGGGCACATGCCCGGGTTGCGGGCTCGATCAATGACTCTCTCATCATTGATGTTTCTCTCTCTCTCTCTCTCCCTCTCCTTTCCTCTCTCTGAAATCAATAAAGATATATTTAAAAAAAAAAATGCTATGCTTCATGGAAGGTGATACCGGTCTGCCTTTATGTTTGTAAAACTGTCTTTACTGAAAGGTAGGTAACGAGAGCTTAGGACAGTGACTGGCACACGGATAACACTGGTGGAGAATTTAGGGTGATGAATTAATGACGGTGATGACGACAACGGCAGCAGCCACTGGTGAAGGGCACTGCCTCGCTGCTGAATTCTGCCGTTTGCAGAGAACCTTTGTGGAAATATCTCGGAAGAGGCAAATGAGTTCACTTTCTGTAACTCAGCCTTCGTCAGCCGCGGTGAGTGCGGAGACGGGAAGAGTCTAGATGTGAAGCCGAGTCACCTCTTCACTCCCCAACATACCACTTATCAAGGAACCTTAGGCAAGTCACTTAACCTCTTTGAGACTCTTGATGTCCCAGAGTAAATTGAAAACCTCAAGTAAGAAGACACTGGACGAATGAGAACTATGTAAATGTGAGGGGTCATTAAATCCACGCAATCACCATTACCTAGATAATTCGTATTTTTAGAAAAACCATTGAGGCAAAAGCCATCTACCATGGAGGCAGATGCAGTGAGATGCGAGGGGCTCTGGCGTCAGGCAGTCTAGGCGCAAATCCAGCCTCTGGAACTACTAGCCGTGTTCCTGGGTAGAAGCCTCCATTGATCACCTATAAAATGGGGCAGTAATAAAACTTATACATCATACGTACGCATCACGTGATTTGTGAGGATTAAATGCAGTGATGCAAGTACTGTACAGCACTCAGTAAATGTGCCCAATAAATACTAGCATTGCTGTTGTCTTTAAGATTACCATATGTAAAAGTGTTTTATTAGCTTATTGTTTTGTTGTTATTTCATTTTCACTGAGTAGAATATGCTTTGGTTTATTAACCAATATTTGTATTAGTATCAATTTTTTTTAATTGAAAGCAGAATCTGTGCAGTTTATAATGTGGACTTTTAATTTCTTTAAATGTTCTTGTCTATAGCTGAAGTCTTATATACTAATACAATAAATAGAAGGTTCCTTTTGCACGTGTATACAGTTCTCATGATACAGTGTATTTGGTTTCAGTAGAGTCCTCATGTGATATACAATGGGCTGTAATTTCTCATGGAAGGTTTAATAATATGGAGGAAACCTGAAGCTCACTTTCTTTATTCCCTTTTCCAATCAAAACTTCCTCTTTGGAATAGTTCTGGAGGACATTATCAACAATGTTACCTGGGCTTCTTTTAACTGTCATCTCTGCTGCTTCCAGATCACGACCATTTCATCATTTGCATACCGGGCCTTGCTCTGCTGGTCTATGGATTAGGCTCACTAAGAATTATTAAACACCAGTAGCTTCAAACCTGACTGTATGAAGCTCACTTGAGGAGCTTTTTAAAAATACTGATGCTTCGCCCAATTGATTCAGAACCTCTAGGGGTACAGATATACCTTGTGTGTTTTTCTAAAGCTCCCTAGGTGATACTAATGTGCAGCCAGAATTAACAGCAACTGTTTTTGATAAGGGAACTAAAATGAAGAAGCTACATTGACAATGCTAAACAAAAATCTTATTGTAGATTTAATTTAGATGAAAAGTTCTCCTAGTGGAGAGAAAAGGGAATACTTACTTCTTACCATTTCTCTTTTATGCCTATAAACCCACCCACCTAGTTACTAGTCAGTTTTCAAGGTAATGGCTTTGTTCTATTTGACAAAAGGAAATCAATGGCGCTGAAGACTACCAAAGGTCACTGGTATAAAAGGACCTCAATGATCTTTCATTAATCTTCACAAGTAGCTGTAATTGGAAATGAAGATGATTGTCTTCAATGGATAAGTAATGGCACTTTCTGTCATTTTGTGATTATAAATGTCCATGCATTTTTAACCACCCCCACCCCTGTAAGAAGGTCAACTGAGCCAAAATACATAGGATTATGATAAAATATGTCTTATATTTTATACAAATAAAACTGAAAATGTGCCATTGTTTGGTATCTACTTTTCAAAATAGAAGAAACCCATAATCATAGTCTAAAAACCAACTTTGTTACGTCTTCATGTCCAACTAAACTTGATGTTGTATCAAGCCATAGTTGGCTGTTGAGTATGTATATCAAATAAACTGGATATATCTAAACATATAATAAGAATGTAAGTTATCAAGACTTTTGTATAAATTCTGCCTTCTGTATAAAACATGTCCTATTTCATATCATTGTCTTCATTCTCTAAAATTATACTCTTGAATTGCCATACATTTCTTTATGTCCTGGCTTTTAAATGTATTAGGTCCATTCATTTACTTTTGACAGTTGTATTTCCAATAGACCCATACAATTTGAACTTGACTACTGTATTTTTTGTCACTGCTACCCAACAGACAAATAAGAGGCAGAGCAACTGTCTTAATTCTAAGGTTGTTTACTTTTTCTTTGCTTTAAAAAAAAAAAAAATCTACCAAAGAAAAACCCCACAGGGCATTAAAGATGAAAAGGAATCCTACTCTTTCTGAGATATAAAATTACAAGGGGAAGATGCCAGGTTTAAAAAAAAAAACCCACACACAACCAAAAAACCAGCTTCTGCTCCAGAGTATTCTTGGTCCCCTGAGGGATGCTGCAACCCTGCAGGTTAAGTCAAATGCACCTTCTTCAGAACCGTATTTGCTATAGATTAAAAGACACTTCATCTTACAAACACCTAAATTTTCTACACATAATTCATGTTTGCAAATTATCTGTCTCCTCCTAATCTCACACTGAGCAAGGCGAAGGAGGGCATCTTAATGTAACAAAGGAGAGACGATGTGTGAAGTATGAGGCTGAACAAAAATGGCTGAAAAGCAATCCAAGCGAGGCTGGAGGGCGGCCACACCCAGTGCTAATAGGGACTGTTTCAAAAGAAATCTGTTATGCCGGGGGCAACGTGCGGTGCTTTTATTTCCCTCCACTTGTTCCACAGACACCCATTATCAATAAATAATAAAGGTACCCCAATGACAGACAGAAAACAGACAAACCCTGAAATACTCCCAAGTGAGCCCTCCTCATCGGTGGCTGCGCCATCGCATCTCCAGGCCTTGGAGAGCTGGTCTGCGTTCCCAGTCTCCTTTGTGCGACCACAAATACGCACCCTGAAATGGGTGTGTCCCTCGGAAAAGGATGCACTTGAGCCCACTCAGTTAATGGGTCTACCAGGAGACTGCAACCTTTTTGCAGAAATGAAATACAGTGGGATGCACGGAACAATAAGAGAGCGTTTTAACTCCGGGAATGGCGAGGGATTAAACAAGTGCCGAACGATCAGCGGATCCCAAGAGAGCGCCGCGAGGAGGCAAATGGTGCCTTATTTAAAAGGCTGGCTTTACAACAAGAAAACAAAAGGGTGGCGGTGGGAGGTCGAACAAATAAACAGGGAAGAGACAAAAAACATCCAACACGATCCATTTTGATTTTTGACAAAACGAGTTTACTCCCCCCGAGGGCCTCGGGATGAAGCATGCACAGGTCCCACAGGTGCGGGCTGCACGCGGCGGCGCCGCCCGGGCGGGCATGCATTACTGAAATAAAGAGAATACCCTGGCTTTTCCAGTTGCTCCACACACAGTCCATCCTGGTGGAATCGGCAGTGGCCTGCATGGCGGGCTCGGGCTCGTCGCTGTCCTGGGCGGGGGCGGCCCGGCTGCGGCGGCTGGGCTCCGGCTCGGGCTCCCGCTCGCGCGGCCGCGGCGCAGACAGACTGAGGCTGCACCGCCGCGGGCGAGGGGCGGGCGTCGGGCGCCGCAGTCTCCGCGGCAGCGAATCAGCGGCGCGGGCCGGCCCGCAGCCTGCGCGCGGGGAGCGGGGAGCGGGCAGCGGGCAGCGGGCAGCGGGCAGCGGGCAGCGGGGCAGCGGCGCTCCCGGCGGAGCTGGGCCGGCGCCCGGGGTGCTGCCCGGGACCCGGGGCCGGGTTTGACCTGGGGGAGGTGGGCCTGGGAGGGGGAGGGGCAGGGCCCGGGGGAGGGGTGAGCGTGGAGGATCGCGCTGTTCTGGGAGTTTCTGACTGGCTGGGGGCACATTCTAGAAATTTCTTAGAAATCCAAGAAACCTGTTGGGTAAGACACAGTCGAAGGCAGTACAAACGTCAGGCCTTCAGCGTAATGCCCCCTGATTGTCGCCATGGCTCACTCGGCTCTCTCCCCTCCAAATATTTACATTCTGGCCACGCTTTATTTTAATTGCCTGACCTCTTCCATCACAAGATTCTCTCTCTCGTTTGTAATACTGCACAGTTATCAAAACCTCTGCTGGCCAGCCACAGCCACAGCCACAGCCACAGCCACAGCCACAGCCTCAGCCTCAGCCACAGCCTCAGCCACAGCCTCAGCCACAGCCACAGCCACAGCCACAGCCACAGCCTCAGCCACAGCCACAGCCACAGCCACAGCCTCAGCCTCAGCCACAGCCACAGCCACAGCCACAGCCTGTGAAGAAACGCGGCTGTCCGCCCCTGCGCCCGTGTTTCTGCTGCGGCCCTGCCTCCAGCTCTGTGGGCTGGATGAATAAACACGTGTCAGAATGCAGCGCCAGTGGCGCCAGACCAAAGCCCTTGGACTCTGGCACACGGAGTTGTTGGTCACCGCAGTGACACTCCAGTGATGGGGACATTCAAATAGAACTCAAGGATGATGTGATTCTGCCTCGACATCCCCTTTGAGACTGAGTGGGGGCGGGGGTGGGGAGTGGGGGCGGGGACAGGGGTATAATTTAGTTGAAGTTGCTTTCCAAGCCCAGTGCTCAGGGGCTTCAGGAGCCCCATGCCAATGCACGTGTCCATGGGAGGAGCAGAATGGGCCGGGGCCTACTACTGAAACCCTTCACCAGATTATACACCAAGGCCTTGAGAGAATGGGCAGGGGATCCCTAAGTTTTCCATGAAGAAAAGTTAGAAACAGCACACAAGAAAGGAATGGAATTTGGGCTTGTCTGGGAAAGAAAGCCCTGGTGGAGGGACCCTTGAGGAGATAAGACATAGCATGAGGACAGAGGATGCCTTGGGGACCACAGGGACACATAGAAGGAAGAGTTCCCACTTCATCTGTTGAAGTAGCAGGGCCTATTGGTTTCATAGGAGTTCTCTCTCCTCCTGGAGTAGTGAAGCCTTTGGGGTTCCTCCACAGTTCCCAGTGACATTCCCCCCCCAGACCCAATCTACATTTGGGTATCCTGTACCAGTAATTTCAAGGTTATGCTTGTAGATCGGATTTATCTTTCATTTTCTGAAGCATATGTACTTTAAAATGTGATCTTTAGGATAATGCGTGTTCTTTTTAGAATACAAGCTTCCAGAGAAACCAGCTAAACCTCTCTGAATTTCTCTTTAACATATCTGAAATGATTCTTATGGAAGCTTAACAGGAATGACTTCAGGAGGATTTGGCACTTCTGGGCCGCTGAAGTCTTCTACAAGAGAAGGAGTGTTAGGGCTCCCACTGATCTGATGAGAAGGGAAACCGGTGACCACATTATTACAAAGCACTTTTCAAAATGACCTACTCTAGAGACATTAGTGACTTTTTAATATTTATATTCCCTACCCTTCGCCTCCCAATTTTTTTCATTGTCATGGTCATGTTTGGGAATTCAGTCAGCAAAATACTGAAAAGACTGGTACTTGATGAATTCTCACTGCATGATGTGGGGTTGGATGGACTGCAAACAGGTGGGGACAAGAGTCAGAGGGATGGAGAGGGAAGGGGTTGCCAGGTGGCTTGTTGCTGCCCTGGCCGCTTTTCGGTTGGAAACCTTTGGAGCCTTGGCCACTAGGAGGCACTGCCAGTTCAATGATAGCCCTAGCCATCAGCCTTCAGTCCGGAAGGTGCCCCCAGGTGTCTTCAGTGGTGAGTAGTCATTGTCCACCAGGTTACTACAGCCAGTGTGTGTTGCTGATCTGACAGTCAGTACTGAGCAACAAGTGCGAGCAGCAAGTAAGAGGAGGCAGAGGCGAGCCCCTCCTCAAGGGGGGGGGGGACACGACTGTGTCAGGCTTCTTGGGCCACGCGTTTCATTGGCCACAAAGCTGACTCTGCAATGCTAGTTTAGCTGAAAGACCACATTCTTTTCAGTATTGTAAGTCTGGAGAGAAAAGTCTGATGGCATCTCAAAAATCAATATAGCAGTTTGATAGTTGAAGGTTGAGGAGGTAAGATGCTTGATTCCATAGACAGACACACTAGTGAAATAAGAATTGGGGGTGGGGGCTTTAGATGAATGCTGAGGTGGTAAGAGAAATTACTGAAGGGGAATCACACAGAAGAGTACGAAGATCTTGCCTGGAAATTAGGAGATGTGGGTGTTACACTCACCTGTGTTGCAAAAGTTAATTACGTGGAATTTAGCAAGTCATTTATCATCTCTGGACCTCTTTGTAGCTTTAGATGTTTGTTTTTATGAAATAATAAGAATTTATTTCCTATAGATATTGTAAATGGGGACTTTCTTTGCACAAGTGTCCACACAGTACTAATTGAAACCTTGTGCCAAGATCCAAATGATAAAATGGGTAGAAAAGACATGCAAATTGTCCTTAAGTGAAAGAAAACAGAAAGGAAAATAAAGCTTGCTAAAAGCAGGCAGGAAATGCCACTGTCTTTAAAGGAGGAGAGAACAGACGGGCTTTGTATGCAGCCAGTTTAGAACTTGGTTTAGGTGCCTGCCAGGAGAGGAAGTGATTTCTTTAGTTTTCAGGATGAAATCATGCATTAGGCAGTCTGTTCTCAGGAAAAGCAAAATAGTCAAGTTTTGTAATCTTATCCAGATTAAGATGAATATTGAAGCCTACCATGCCCAGAGTGGCTGTATCATGTCTGTCTCCTGTAGCATAAGGATCCTACTGATGAGGATCAGTGGCACCTACATTGATGTATTTATTCAATAAATATTTACTGAGCACAGCTGGATGCTGTTCTATCCACAGAGAAAAGTTCCTACATTTAAGAAGTTTATAGGCTCATGTGTACTATGGAGGGCATATAATAATAAAAGAAGTAAGTTGTAGTCAGTTGTACCGGGGAAAACAAAGCAGGTACAAGGGGACAGAGAATGGGGGTGGGTGGAAGTCTGTTATTTTATAAGGAGGGTCAGCAAAGGCCTAATTCAGGGTAAAATTACAGCAGACACCTAAGGGAAGAGAAAGAGGAAGTCGTTAGGATAGCACATGAGAGAAGAGCATTCACAGATGCACTGAGAATGGACAGACTGTAATAGCTGGTAATCTATATCAAGCATCCTCACAGAACGCCTTGAGATTATGTATGTATATAATTTTTTATCTCTGAGAAGTATAGCAATTAGAAGAAAAAGCACAGAACCAAAACAATACTTCATTATGATCAAAGAACACTAAGAACTATGCTTTATTGCATGTTATAAGGAAATTGAAAGAAATTAACACTTTGGTACATAATCCACTGTACCAAAATAATGCATAAATTGTCTTCAGTTCAGACAGCAGATTAACACTTGTTCTCTGCCAGGTGCTCTCTCATATGGTATATATTTTAGTTGTTAAAAGATCCCTATGAGGTAGATAGTGTTTGCCTTCATTTTCCTGATTCATTTGCTCATGCATTCATTCAAACTACAAACATCTATAGAGCCCATACTAAGTGCTACAAAGGGAACTGCCCACCAGAAACTTGAGTCTGGTGGGGGGGAGATTTACACATAAACAGATAAATGCAATCAACTGATAGCTGCACAAGCAGGAAAGAGTGGAACACAAAACAGAGAGTGGTTAGAGGCAAGAGGAGGCTGAGGAAGGGTTTCTGAGCAGGTGATTATGCTAAGTTGTGAACAAGAAATAGGGTCACCAGTTTGAGTGATGACGCTTTTCTAGCAAACAGGTATGTAAATTTAATTACAGATACATGCAGGGGCCAGACTGTGACAGATCTGAGTAGTACTGTCAATAAATGAGAGAGACATTGCAGGGTTTCAAGGAGAGGAGTAACAGGACGTTGAATAATTTATCCAAATTTGTCTGTTTTCCAGAACTGGTACCCTAAGCAAGACAAAAAGAAATCAGTACCCTGACCCCCATCACAGTGAAACTGAAAGACATCAAAGACAAGGAGAAAATCTTAAATGCAGGCATAAATAAAAGAAAGATTGCCTCAGAGAAACTGTCAGACCAATAGCAGTCTTTTCATTACAAAAGCCAGAAGACAATGGAATAATATCCTCAAAGTAGTAAGTGGAAAGAACTGCCATCTAGAATTCTATACCCAGCAAGACTAAGTTAGGCATTTTCAAATATGGAAGAAATGAGAGAATTTACTAATTGTCAACTCTTTTACTTTTTTTTTTTTGCTATTCTATTATCTCCTTAAACAGAAGCCTAGATTATTTTCAGCCTTTCTTCTTTTCTAATATATTTATTTAAAAGTCTAAAATTCTTGCCCGGCTGGGCATGGCTCAGCGGTTGAGTGTCGACCTAGGATCCAGGCGATCGGGGTTCGGTTCCCGGTCAGGGCACATGCCCAGGTTGCGGGCTGCAGCCGATCAATGACTCTCTCATCATTGATGTTTCTATCTCCCTCTCTCCCTCTCCTTTCCTCTCTCTGAAATCAATAAAGATATATTAAAAAAAAAAAAAAGTCTAAAATTCTCTCTAATCACGGTTCCAGCTGCATCTACCAAGTTTTGATATATTATGTTAATGTTATTGCTCAGTTCAAAATACTTTCCTATAGTCACTGTGATTTTTTTCTTTGGCCTACTGATTATATAGAATTGTAAATTTTTGAGGACTTGTTCTAAGTATCCTTATTGTTTATTTTCAGTTTAATTCTTCTGTAGTCAGAGAGCAATCGCTGTACAACTTTAAACTGAAATTTGTTGAGACCTGCCTTAGAACCTAGAATATGAGTTACTTTGACACATATGCAAGTGGACTTGAGTACATGTTTTGTTTTAAGGGGAAGTGTTCTGTAAGTGTCAAGTAAGTCATATTAGTTAGTAATATTTTACATATAATCTGTCTTCTTATTCATTTTATTACCAGCTAGGTATGTTTTTTTCCCAGACATTGACAACTTGGTCCTAAAATTCATACGGAAATGCAAGGGACCCATAATAGATAAGACAATCTTGAAAAAGAATGAAGTTACAGGCCCCTCAATTCCTGATTTCAAAACAAGCTATAGTAATTAAGACAGTGTGGTACCAGCATAAGGCTAGACATACAGATCAGTGGAATAGAACTGAAAGTCCAGAAATAAATTGTTGCATATATAGTCAGTTGATTATTGACAAGGATGGCAAGATCATCCAATGGGGAAAAAATAGTATTTTCAACAATGGTGCTGGCACAACAGAATATACAAAAGAACAAAGTTGGACCCTTACTTACACCATATACAAAAAATTAACTCAAAACAGATCAAAGGCTGCACTGGCCTATGTGGCTCAGTGGTTAGAGTGTTGGCCCATGCATGGAAGGGTTGAGGGTTTGATTCCCAGTCAAGGACACATACCTGGGTTGCAGGTTTGACCTCTGGCCCAGGGTCGGGGCATGTGGGGGAGGCAACCAATCGACGTGTCTCTCCCACATAGATGTTTCTCTCTCTCTTTCTTCTCTCTCTCTCTCTCCCTCTCCCCACCCTTCCTCTCTCTCTGAAAATCAATGGAAAAAATATCCTCAGGTGAGTAGTGGTAAAAAAAAGCCCAGATCAAAGACAAAATTTGAGAGAAAACATAAATCTTCATGTCCTTGTATTAGAAAGAGGTTTTTTAGATATGACACCAAAAACATAAGGAGCAAAAGAAATAGATAAATTAGACTTCATCAATTTTATCATTCAAAAAAAGCTTCCTGTATAAAAGGAAACTGTTAAGAAAGTAAAAGAACAACCCATAGAATGGGAGGGAACATTTATAAGTCATACATTTGACGAGGGACATGTATCCAGAATATATAAAGGACTCTTCAAATAAACTAAAAGACAACCAAATTTATAATGGGCGATGGATGTGAATAGGTATTTCCTAACGAAGGTATGCAAATAACCAATCATCAAAGGGAAAGATGCTAACCATGAGCATCATCAAATGCAAACCAAAGTACAATAAGATGCTACTTCACACCCACTACAACGTATATAATTAAAAAGATAGAAAATAACAAGTGTCGGTGAAGATGTGAGGAAACTCATACACTGCTGGTGGGAATGCAAAGCGGAGCAGCCACTTCGGAAAACATTTTGGTAGTTCCTCAAAAGTTAAACGCAGAGTCACAATATGACCCAACAATTCCTCTCCTAGGTATATACCAAGGGAACTGACAAGAAAGTGAAAGAAGGAGGGGAGGGAGGGAAGGGAAAAGAAAGGAAAGGAGGGGGGGGAGGGGAGGGGAGGGGAGGGGAGGGGAGGGGAGGGGAGGGGAGGGGAGGGGAGGGGAGGGGAGGGGAGGGGAGGGGAGGGGAGGGGAGGGGAGGGGAGGGGAGGGGAGGGGAGGGGAGGAAGGAGGAGTTTCTTCTGAAGGTAATAAAAATATCTTGAAATTAGTGGTGACAGTTGTACAACTTAAGTGAATAAGCTAAGAACTACTGAATTGTACACTTTAAAAGGGTGTGGTATGTGAATTATATATATATATATTTTTAAAAGAATATGGAAGAAAACATTAGAATAAGATTCCTCCTCCAGATGGCTGCAATGCTGCATCTCGGTGTGAGGCCTGGGGAGCAGTGTGAGCTGGCAGCAGCCTCACAGGCGATCTTGGCAGGCACTCCTGCAAAGGGCACACCCTGGCAGCACTACAGGGCAGTCTGGGTTCCTCTCAGCCCCCTCCAGGCAGCGCTGTGCTCCGTGTCAGCCCTCCCGACGGCACAGCTCCCTGGCCCAGGCCGGCACTGCACTCGAGCCCTCGGCAACCTGAGTTCACGGCCGGCCCTTCCCCTGGTCCTTCCTGCCCACCGCCTCTCAGGGTTTCCCTTGCGGGTTTCCCAAGCACGTAGCTTGGACGGGTTTCTGCAGTCTGCACATTTCCCCCAAGCGCGGGCATGACTGTACTTGTGGTTTTTTCTTACTAGAGATCTGGTTCTTCAGACCTGCTTTTCACACCTCCCTGCCCTCTGACCATGGGTGGTTCTCATTTTATGTTTCTTACTTGCTACCCGTCAGTCAGTGGCTGACTCACAAGAATTAGCATGATCACCACTTGTATTTTTCTCGAGCATATATAAAATAGTTCATGCTTATAGCAAAAAAAGCATGGAATTGGAAAGAGCTGATTTATCAGAAATTAATACAGCCACTCCTGTTTCTTTCATTAATGTTTATATGGTATCTTTTTTGCTTTAAACCTGTCGTTGAAATTGAAGTGAGTTTCTTGTAAGCAGCGCAGTGTGTAGGTGAGTCATGTTTTATGTACTCTGCTAATCTCTGTCTTTTGCTGGGTGTGCTTTGACCATCAGTATTTAAGGTAATTATTGACACATTAGCACTTAAATCTTCATATTGTTCGTCTCCCATTTGTTTCTCATCACTGGTTCTCATTATTTGTTTCTTTCTTTTGGCTTTCCTGTAGGCTATTTACTTGATATTTTTAGGATTCCATTTTGCTTTATTTATAGTGTTTTTTTAGTTTATCTCTTTCTATAATTTTCTTAGTGGCTGCTCTGGATATTACAATACATACAGTGACTTATAACAATCTACCGGGACCAACATTTTACCACTTTGAAGTGAAGTGTGGAAACCTTACCTCCGTTTACCTTCCCACCTTTAAATATCATCCTGTCGTCAGCATTTGTGTTTTAGTGTTTGTTACAGTGGCCAAATATGATTTATAAAAGTCACAAGTAGTCTATTTTGTACCCATATTTCTGCTCCTCCTGTTGTTCTTTCTTCCTTCCTAATGCTCCGAGTTTCTTTCTTTTTTCATTTCCTTTTTGCTTGAAGAACTTGCTCCAGCCAGCGTTTAAGGGCAGGTCTGCTAGTGACACGTTCTTTTAGTTTTTCTTCATCTGAGAATGTCTTTGTTTCCCCCTTATTCCTGAAGCATAGTGTCACTGGATGCAGAATTCACAATTAGCAGTTCTTTCCTTTTAGCACTTTAAAATATTGTTCCACTTCCTTGTGGCTTCCCCGGATGTACATGGGAAATTTGCAGTCACCTGAATTCCTGTTATTTTTCTCTGGTTGCTTTCACGATGTCATCTTTCTCTTGAGCTTTCAGAAGTTTAATTATGATGTGTCTTGGCATAGATTTGGGGCAGGGGGTTGTCCTGCTTGGGTCTTGCTCAGCTTCTTGAATCTTTAGGCTTATCTTTTGTCAAGTATGGTTAGTTTTCAGCCATTATATCCCCAAGTATTCTTTCAACCCCACTCCCTCTCCTCTTCCCTAGGGCTCTGTTGATACAAATCATGGATCTTTTGTTCTTTTCTCAAAATGTCCCCAGGCTCTGTTCTTTTTTTCTTTTCAGCCTATTTCCTTTCTTTTGTTCTGTCCCTAAGTTCACGGATTCTATCCTCTGTTGTTTCCACTCTAGTACTGAGCTATCTACCAAGTTTAAAATTTCTGTTATTGAAATTTTAGTTCTACTTCCATTTGGTATTTTTATAATTTGTATTTCTTTGCTAAGATTTTCTATTTTTTTTATTTGTTTCAAGAGAATTTGCAATTGATTGTTGGAGCATTTTTTTTTTTTAAATATATCTTTATTGATTTCAGAGAGAGGAAAGGAGAGGGGGAGAGAGAGACAGAAACATCAATGATGAGTCACTGATCGAGCCTGCAACCCGGGCATGTGCCCCGACCGGGAATCAAACCCCGATCGCCTGGATCCTAGGTCAACGCTCAACCGCTGAGCCACGCCTGGCCGGGCTGTTGGAGCATTTTTATGATGACAACTCTAAAATGCTTTTCACTTCATTCCAACATCTGATGCACTGTGGTGTTGGCAACAGCTGCTTGTCTTTTCTCCTTCAGATTGTGATTTTCTTAGTTCCTGGTATGATGGGTGATATTCTATTGCATCCCAGATGTTTGGTCTATTTTGTCAGGAGATTTTGTTTCCTAGTTAAATCATTTCTTTTAATAGGCAGGCACTTTGTTTAGGTTTAGCATGTGGGTCTTGGTCAAACTTTGTTCACTGTAGTTCGAAAGGCAATTTGATTTTCAGAACCTTTGCAGGGTATTTTGGTCTGCTTTGTTTATTTGGCACCACTGGGGCTGCCCCTTGTCCCTGCTGGTGCTGCCTAAGGGGGCAGAGGAGGTCTCACCACACAGGGCTGCTGAGTGTCAGTAGGGGCGCAGTACAGTGGGATCGCCTCCTGGTGCTTCCCAGCTGCCCTGGTGTGTCCTGGAAAGGAGGAAAGTCTCAAGCTACAGGGACATTGAGGCTTCCAGACCTGGGCCATTAGCTGTAGCTGAGTCCAAGGCTTCCCGATTCTGCCTGCCCGCCTCAGTATCTCTTAGCAGAAAAGGGAAATGTCAGGCCTGGCAGGGAAGGAGGGCATTTCCCCTGGATGCTCATTATTGGCAGGGTTCCTGATTGACTCTATGTTGCCAGTTCCGCCAGGCTGGCCTGGTGTTATCAGAGAGACTCCCATTGATCTGGGGAGAACGGACCTGCCTGGGCTCCCTACCGCAGTGAGGTGAGGGTCAAAAAACACCAGGTCTGAGCAACGTTCTGTAGAGGGGGATTTAAGACGTCCTGCCTCTGTATTGTTCCTCCAATCTGGGGTCTCAAACTGGTTCACATTCTAACCACCTTACAGAATTTTCCTTTGCTTGTCTCTTGGAGTATTTCCAGACTTCATGGTTGAGCTTGGTGGGAGTGAATGGGGAGAAACAGGCCTGCGCCATCCTGTCCGAACCAGAAGTCCCATTAATTGCTTTTTAAATAAAACTGCTAATCACTGACATCAGAGTCTTCCACAACCCCCTTCTGTCCACTATCATCATCAGCAGCAATGTTCCAATTTATTCTCTTTGTTCCTGTTGATTAACTCAATCTGGCTGGTGTTGGGGTTTAGCTCGGTCATGCGAGTCTGACCTGGTGCTGGGACACCGAGTGGCAGTCTTACGTAGAGGGGGAGACAGAGGGCTGGAAGAGCGAACAATGTAACAGCAACATTTTGTTTTGTTTTGTTTTTGTAAGGGGATGTTCTGACATTTCCAGGAAAATAAATGATGGCCAAATTTTCTCTAAGGAGACTGGGAAGGCCTGAAAGGGAAATGGGGAGCAAGCTAGAGGCCGAGGCGGGAGCAGAGGTCTGTATGGAAGGAATGCCTTAAAATGTGGCGGGCCCACTGTGGTAGATGCCACAGTCATTTCAAAACCTCTTCTCCCATGTCTTCCTCCTACTCTGGAGCCTATAAAAATGTAGAGTGACCTAAAGCTATGTGACATTTATATCTATCTATCATCTATCTACCTATCATCATCTATCTAATCTCATAGATAAACATACAGCTTTTCCAGAGTGCCTTGCACACAGGAGTGGCACTGGACCAGGTTTAAGCCAAAGAGATATAAAAGGAAGTCTGCTGGAAGATTTCTGGGTAAGAAATTTTTCCCTGATGAAAAACAAAAACTCTTTTGTCCCCTTGAGTGTCCTCAGGTTTCTAGGAGGACATGATGCTTGGCACTCTTGCAGCCACCTTGTGATCATGAGGAGATGCCACGAGAACTGTAACGAGTCTAGTGCCCTAACACTAGGATCTGCAGGGCACCTATGTCTCTGGTATTACTACCTCTAAACTTCATTCCGTGAACAGTCAATGTCCTCATGGTTCACATTGATGGTAGTTAGATTTTCTATAACTTGCAGCCAAAAGTCACTGATGAATCACTGACTGAGGTCCGGTAGCAGAGTTAGCCCTGCCTCACCTGGTCTCTTCCCCATTATACAGACTCCTTGTTCCAGGGCAGAGCAGCAACACCTTCTGTCTCCACCTTCTGCCCATTCCTCCAACCATGAATAAGTTAGACATTTTCAACCATTTTCTTTGAAGGTCATGCTTGACCATTCTGACAGAACACTACAGTAAATAGAATAACTACACGAATGGGTTGCTATTGCAAAACTATGCCTTATCCATCAATTTAAAAGAACATTCTCAATAAATCATCACAGAAGGGAGAGACTGATGATTTTACAATAGTGCCTCATTAGTATAAAGTCACCAAAAAAAAAAAAAAGTTCCCTCTGCTGAACGTGCATTAACAAACAAGGACCACAAACTGGATTAAAAATAATGATCTCATTAAACACTTACAGCCCAGCAGTACATTTCTGCAAACAGTTGCAACTTTACAAACCACTCCTAACATATCTAGGAGGATATTTTAAAAAACACTAATCTGAAAGCCCAGGAAGCTGCTGAATAAGCACTGAATTCTTTTCTCAGCAGGAGGCAGCCAGAATCTACAAAACCAGAGTCCCACTATTTAAGGTTTGGAATTTCAGAGGGGAGCTTTTGTGTTAGGGAAAACGTAAGCAGACAAAGGACAAGAACAGTCCATTATTGTGGGGAGTATGTACAAGAACAAACACACTGCAAAGCTCTACGGCACCCAACCACAGGGGCCCAAAGGGATAAAAACACTAAGATTGAATAGCGTGCTTCCTAGAACACGAACATTTCTCCACCCTTAGCCAACCTAACAATCATTAACCTCTCTCTCTCGTTTTTGATGTGTAGGATAGTATCTGTGTTACAGTGCGTCTAGAAGCTTCAGGGACCAGAAAGACATTCTTTCTTTTAAAACAATTATTTATTTATTTATTTTTAGAGAGAGAAAGGAGGGGAGAGAGAGGGAGATTTGTTGTTCCACTTATTCATGTATTCATGGTCAATTCTTGTATGTGCCCTGACCGGGGGTAGAACCCACGACCCTGGAGTACTGGACGATAGTCCAGCCGACTGCGCTGCCAGGCCGGCGCAGTGTTCTTTCTTTTGTAACAATGGGTATAGCGAGTGCTACGCTAAAAACGCATGTGAGGTGAGTTTTAAAGATGCTTATAGACTCTGTTGTCCAGTGGCCCTGTAGAAATGCTTTAGAAGCTCCTAACGGGAGGCCCGGACAGGTGCGTCTTCTCATGGGGCTGCTGACCTCAGCAATACAGCGAAGGCCACCTCCTGAGTCAGCTTCAGTGTCAGCGCGGACTCACTCGTGTGCTAGGAAATAAAGACAGAGCTGTGGTCTCATCCCTCTGATTTAACCTAATCTTCTAAATCATGATGGTTTCTAAAAGTCTTAAAGGTCAGAGGCACTGACTTAAAGGTAATTCAGTGAAACTGACATCTGATGTTAAACGTGACGTGAAGTGCCCTGGCATGTGATGTAAGCTTTTAAAGAGAGGTTCGTCTTGCAGAGACAAGTCAGAGAGTCAAACTTGTGAAAAGAAAAAGAAGAAAGGGCAGGTGTCGAAGTCTTCCCTCTTTGAACACCCTTCTTCGTGCGGTTTCACCAGGTTTGTGGAGGAAGATCCTTACTTCCCATTTTGACCTCCATTAGCTAAGACAAACCATCAGGAGTTTGCTCTCCTTACTCCTTTGCGACTAACAAGGACTGTGACTCACAGGTAAGTCGGAGCAGAGGAAAGCGTCCCGCACTGGAAAGAAGAGCAGCGCCAGTGAGCTGCACGCGTTCATTAACATAACCAAGTGTCAGGCCCTGGGGCTGTGCTCCCCCGGGAAGCTCTTTTAATCCTCCCCACGAAGCTGTAAGGGAGGGCTGCTAAGGCTCCCTCCTTACAGGGGGTAAGGGGTAGATCTGGGGCTCAGATTGGGCAACTTGACTCCACCCCTAAAGCCCTTAATGGCAGAGTCAAGTTCAGACCCGGGTTAGCCTGGCTTCAGCGCTCCAGCTGTGATCCAGGGTAAGCTACTGTCCACTGACATGTCCTAACCGCCACCCGCAGTCTGCGCCAGAGAAGCCAGGGGCTGGGCAAACTAAGCGTCTAAAGCTTCTGAACCTTAAAAGGCCAATTCCAAGGTCGGGGACGGCTCCAAGCCTCCCCAGTATGTCCGCCCTATGGAGCTGGACTTGGGCTCCGAATTCAGTGAAAGAAGGGGATAGTGTGTGTTTCATGTTTTGTTTAGCCCACAAAAAGAAAAGAAGAAAGCTCAGATATTACATTTCTGACATCTGGTTTCTTGAGAGGGACACCATGCAACCTGATGCTGCAGTGATTAGGAAGTGACTGGCTGGAAGCACAAATACTGGGAGTCTCTAAAGTGGGCCTCACTTTCTCTCTGGGCTTTGAGGCGTACATCCAGGCTGGTTAAGATACAAAGGCAGGGGGAAAAGTTTACTTACTAGCCTCACTGCTTCAGACACTGTCTGACTTCCCCAGCTCAGGTCCATAAGCAGAAAAAAGATAATTCTCAGCACACATATGTAAATAGGCCAGCAAGCCGTTCAGTAACAAGCAGCCGGGGTCAATTCAGAAGCGGGTGAAATTAGACCGTCCGTCTCAGCACAGAGAGCCATTCCACAGCGGCAGGTAAAGCGCTATTTGGTGGCCTCCGTTTGAACAAAGTCACTGCAGGACCTTAAAGGATGTTACTTTAAAATGCCGTCTGAGTCCAAGGAGAATCATTGTATCTTTATTTTAGTATTTTGAGTTTCATATAACCCACATAAAGGTCACACCATGTGGTAAATTATTTTCCAAATTAGTATCAAGGAAGGTATAACTTTTCTCAAATAAATTATATTTTATTAGATAATGATAGTTATTTAACAGATGGGTGGTTATTTGTTGAACAGATGAATAAAAGAAGTTTTTTGCCGTGACTTTTTTGCTCAGTCAGGAAGCTTGAAGCCAAATTTAATACAAAATCATGCCCTCATTTAAGAGAAAGTGGGAAAGTAACCACCCCACTCATGTAAGGCCGTCACATGGATTTTACCTCGGGAAGGAAATTTCCTACCAAACCATATGGCCCATTTCGGTCTTTTAATGTTAGAACAATCCCCTAAAATAGTATTTCTGACAAAAATAAAATCCTTTTCCCACCCAAGTATTTGGCATCTAAGTGCTATTCTAAGCATTTTAGGAAGATAAATTAGTCAAAGCTATTTACAACAACGACTTCCAGTGCTGTGGCCAGAGACAGAGGACTTCACTTGAACTGCCAAGAAGGAAGCGGGCATCATATAAGCCCTGGGAAACCTGCCACGGGGACAAGTCCCACTCCGGGCTCCAAGAGGACTTGGAAGGCTGCCTGAGCTTAGGCAGCCTTGGTGAGGGTGCATGGGGAATGAGAAAGGGGTCTTTTCTCCAGAGTTTTAGGTAAGGACTGCACAGTAATGTGAACGTGGCCCAGCTCAATTACTGTAGCTACTCTAGCCAGGCTTCCTACCAGCAGAAAGAAGCCACCCAGGAGTTACAAAACGTTTCATTTCTGTCCAAGGCTGGGCCTGGCCTTTGTTTAATGTACGCTCTGGTTTCCACTGCCTGGGAGAAGAAGGTGGATTTAAACAGGAACGAGAGACGGCTCTCACCGGCGCAGGAGCAGTTACTCAGGCTGCACATTGCCACACCCCAGATTTCCACCTCGTGCCTCTTCCGTGAACACTAAAGGCCTGCTGCCTTTTCGCACATAGACAGAGAGATCCAGCCTGGGACACGACATGTGGTAGGGCCTCAAGGGCAGAAGGCTCCTCGCTGGATCCTCAGGCCCGGGCCATCCTTCTCACCAGTGCCAGTGCCCTAACCTCCTCCCCCTCGTCACCATCAAGCTTAGGATCACGGGTATGGGTGAGGCTCCAACAGATTGACAGACTGCTTCTCTGGTGTCAAGGTGCAACCCACAGACCACCTGCTTCCGAGGCACCAGAAAAGCTGGTTAAAATGCAGCCTCCCGGGCCTCCCCCTAGCCCTGCATCAGAATGTGGGGCTGGGAATCTGCATTTTCACATGCTCCACAGGTAAATCTTATGCACATAGAAGGTTAGGGACCACAACCCTAGGTGCAAAGTCTTAGTATCTAAAAGTATTTAGTTCTTGAGTTTAACAGTGAATTCAAAAAGCAAGGAACATCTAGACCTTGTTGTTTTCTGGGATTTGGAAAGTGAGAGAACAAATTGTGAGGGATATTGACAGTTGGGAAGGTCTAGGAACAGGTAGGAACCAAGCAGAAAAAGGCCAATGTAACCCCTACCCCGAGCGTACTGAGCGAGCCTCATGCTAAGTTAGTCTCACCGTTAGGGTGGCTCGGGTCCGAATCGGGGAGTGCTCTGGATTTCCGACTTAAGCGTCAGGAGTTGTGTAGATGTTCCAACATTCAACAGCAGTACAGCGCTCTCTGCCCAACTGCATTATCTACTAAACAGAGCCACAATAATTACCCTACGCCTTTTGACTTAGGTTTCATCTTTGTCACTGGATCAATGTTTGTAAGATAAGGCGGGTGACTGGGACTCTAAATTTTATCAATGCAAATGCCAACCCTCTTAGCTGAGACTGTCCGGTTTTTATTTCTTCTCTATGCCTTAATTTCTCTCATTATGGAATGACATGCTTATAGTACTAGACATATGTACATTTTAGGGCTGTTAAAAGAGGGCTGAGCTCTGAAAAAAGCAGGGCACAAAATAGGTATTAATACTAGTAATCACTGCTAATAATTTCACATTATTTTTAAAATTAACACTAAACTGACCAATGAGCTGCCTGGCTAAAGTGTGGGATTAATTTTTGGATTTAAATAATTCAGACTCTGCCTATCACCCATAGCCACAGACATGTCAAAGTTCAAGTTCTTTGGAATATAGTGTAATTTTCTGGAGCTTCCTCACAGAGTTGCTTATTCTCTTAAGAAATGGCCATGAGCCTTGCCACCTGCTCTCTTTCCATTTTAGGTCTAATAGGATGGAGACTGTTTTTGTTATTTTTTTAAAATAGAACCTTTAAAAAAAACACCTAGGTCAGCCCTATCAACATACGCTAAATAAACCTTGGTATGTTGTAAACCTCTACAATGTAGCAACAATAAAATGTTCGCTGCAACGGCTGCCCTCATATCCCAAGGCATGTATAATACATCTGAGGAAGTGAGTCTATTTCCATAGTACCCGTCACCATGGTAGCTGAGCAGAACTCTTTCTGGAATAATCAGGTTAGCAATATAGCCCTTGGTTACTGCCTCCTGAAAGCTTTGCTTTTGAATAAATGGGAGACTTACTGTTCTTTTGTTTATTTTTAAGAAGCCATAAAACCCTCCAAAATAGACAATGATTGCTAAGCACTGCTTGATTTTACTAAAAAGAAAATAACAAGCCCTTTTCCCATTGATATCAGTTAAATAAACATTTTGTTTCTTTCTTTTAGAGAAACATTTCCGATCTTCATGACCATGCAAAACGTACAGAATGTATTGTGCTTTGAACTACATTTTAAGAGTCTCCTGCCTAAAGGTTAAATAAGAAAAAAGACAGTAGTGACCTTTCCGATAAGCCCACCTTTATGCTAATTGGAACTAATTGGTACAGGGGAATAGTGACAGTTCCCGGTTTCCCAATGATCCCACACAGGCTTTATAATACGCTTCACAGCACTGCCATATACGACTGATAGATGTGTCAATTTATGTCATCTTTCTGAAAAAGCATTGTGGCAATAGGAGTCTTAAAATATTTGTACCTTTTATCTTAGTCCATTCTGGCTGAGATAACAAAAGACCAGAGAGGGGGAGCTTATAAACAACAGCACTGCCTTACAGTTCTGGGGGCTGACCGTCCACGATCAAGGCGCCAGCATGGTCACATTCTGGTGAGAGCCATCCGCCCGGTTCACATGCATGGTGACGGGGAGGGAGCTCTGTGGGGTCCCTTTGACCATCACCGCCGCACCTCCAGCCTGGGCCTTGCTGAGCTCCAGGCCCAGGTCGCTACTGCTTACCGTGCACGTCTTCCTGAACGTCCCGCAGGCACCTACGAACTCCCCCTCCTGCACCACGGTCCCCTCGCACTGTGTTCTCAGTCAGTCAAATCAGGGCACGGGGGCACATCAGTCCCTTCGTTCCCTCCACTGCCCCCTTCGTTCCCACACTCACACCTTGACTTCTACTCCCCAAATCTCTCTCAAGTTCTGCTTGTTTTCACTTAGAGTTTAGACCCTCACCACCACTCACTGGGTTTTTGTTATGACCTTCTAAACATTCTCTGGGTGGCCGATCTATCCTTGGCATAGCGAACTCTTCCTAGAATGTAACTCTGATCATGGCAGTCCCCTTTAAGGAGCTAATGTCTCCTTGGCCTGCCCTACCTGATCTGGCTCCTTCCCACCTGCCCCACTTCATCTCTCCTGGCTTCACCACTGACTTCCTACCTTCCAAGAAAACAGAACTATCCTGGTTCCCTGAGCCCACATGCTGTGCCCCCCTTGGGGACTTTGCAGGTACTCTGCTCTTCAACTGGAACCTCGCACGTACACCCCCTCTCCGCAAGCTATGCATCTTCCTTGACTTAGCTCAGGGTTCCTCTTGTCTCCCTTCCTCTGTGGCATCACTATTTCCTGCACATATTCTCATAATATTTTAGTTACTCAGTCACCATTTATTAAGAATCCAATATCATGCATGCACTGTGCTGGCTGTTGGTAGATGGACTATCTCTGCCCCACAGAGGGACTCCGTCATCTTGACTGACCTTGCTTTACTTACTCCCTGAACTGCTAGAGGGAAAGCCCTGGGTCATAATCACCTTCTGTATCCCCAGAACACGGCAGAAGTAGGTACTTAATAAATGTGTGTTGAACCAACTGAAGCTGTAGTGTTTAATCACATCACAGTGATTAAACTTTACAACTGCAACAGTAACTCATATTTTCCAACGGGTAGCAACTGATACTTCATAAGAGTGAACCACTGTTTCCATGGAGCAAGATCAGCTGTGTTCAGAGAGCACATGGTTCAGCAGTTCTTAAAGATGCACTGGGGATGTAAGTGGATAATTTCTAAGTTCCCTTATAATTCTACAATAAAGTGACTGATAGTAGGGAATATATTTAGTCCCACTGTAGTCCCCTTCCAAAAACTGTGATCTCTAATCCATGCTGCATTGATTTGCTTGATAGGAATCTCGCTTGTAGGGGCATTTAGCATTTAAGGATACAGGCAAGAGAAAGGAGTAGAGATTTGATTTATAGCTAAGGGAACGACATTTGGGTTCTTGGTTAATATTTAAAAAGTCAAATGACATAAAATATTGATGATACGCACTCTGGTTGATATGTGAATCTGTAAACCCCATTTTTTCTTACTAAGGCATTCTTTTGGTTTTATACTGAGGCTTATTCCAAATTCAATCTCATGTTCTGTTTCTATTGGAAATCGCTAATTGGCATCCATCTTTTGCTTTTTTCACTGAATAAATACATTAATAACCAGTTTTTAAATGTACGAAGGTGGTATGAATTTTTATGAACTAACACCGTGACTTATTTTTAAAATCTAAATATTTCCAAACCATCCAAGAATAGGGAAAGTAAAAATAATTGCACATTTGCAATATGAAATGGAAAACATAGCTGTAGGTTTGAAATGATACGGATTCAATATAAACCTTTTTACCTGTCAATTTACTAAGCATTTAAGACTCGGATTTCTTTCTTTTTAAAACTTTCTTTTACAAAATTGAAAGATGCTTGTTTGGATTGTGTCTGGCTAGTCCCAAAACACTTTCCAATCAGCTCTCCTCAGATCCATTCACTGTATGATTGAATGTCACAAACGATGGGTTTTTACCACAACTTCTGAAAACTTTCTTTGTTCCTCAAACCAGGTGAGCCAAGTTACAAATCTGTTCATTCATTTCTATTTCCTGAAAGATTAGATACTCTAGCTCAGTAGCCGGTCCCGTGAAGGGCTCCTTTCTCTTGCTTTAGAATTACGCTCCTATTTCTTTAATCTCTTTGGTTTCATGTAGTTGACCTTATTAGTCAGAGAAGTGTTTTTGGCCTTTGTCTGCCACGAAAGAAAAGTGGTGACCCATCTAATTTGGTCTTCTTGGTTTTCTATTCTTGTCAAAGCCAACTCCCTTCACTATGAAGACTACCCTGTTTCATTATCAAGCACTGTGCTTTGAGTAGCTTATAAAAGTAATAATTTTAGGGAGTGACTTTCATGGACTAAGAAAGCTTCTGCATTAAAGGTTTATAATGAGTCAAGCAAAATATGAGCGTACATTTAGTCTGCAATGGCATAATCATCCAACTGAGACTCTGTGTTTTAGTTTCTGTTTTTTACTTAGGGTGGTTACTATGATTTACCTGAATTTCCTATTTTGCACCTGTTTGTTGATTTATTAATACACATCTGTTCCTGGATTTGCTATAAACCAGTTGTAATTATTGGGAAAGTCACTTAATATCTTGGTTTGGTTTTCTTCAGTTTTAAAGTGAAGGAGGTTAATAAGGATTCTCTAAATTTCTTCCCAGCATTACTATTTAAGGATTGTAAGTTTTTCTTTAGTACCCTAGGATTCTGCCACTATATGAAAACCAGGGGCCCTGCATAAAATTCCCAATACTTCTTCAACACGGGCGGCAGGGCCTTCGTGTATTATACAACTAGAGTCCTGCTGCCCCCCAGAGTTTACCTACTTTAGAGAGAGAGCCAGAACAGGGAAATGTACAAGCAACTAGCCTGGTAGCTACTTTAGATTCAGGGGTCACAAAAGGCCTCTCTAAGGAGATGTCATGTAGGCTAAGAAGAGAAGTACAAGATAGAAACAGCCATAGAAAAATCCAGAAAGGAGAGACTGCTGGACAAAGAGAACAGCTGGTGTAAAAAGCTAGGTGGGAACAAACCTGGCATCTAGAGAAACACGAAGCAAGTCATGTGGCTGGAAATGGTGTAGAAGAAGGAAGGTGGTAGGAAGTCAGGTCAGAAAATCAGGCAGAAGTTAGATCTTGCAGAGACTTTTAAGTCACAGTAAGGAGCCCGGATTGTATTCGGAGAGCTCTGGGACGATGCATGGCCCCGGCGCCGACATCCTCTGAATCTCGCTTCTGTAGCTGCCACGCAGACAGCAGCCTGCGGGGGCCAACAGGGGAAGCAGAGGTCCAGTGAGATGTACGGAGCGGCCTTGAAGAGCGGTTTTCACACAACTCAACTTCTGAACATTCACCAGAATACTAACGGACATTTCTGTGCTTGCTGAATTGAATGCGGCTCCTGGTCTTGGCTGCTCTGTACAAAGTAGGCTTTCACTCTATAGGGACGCTGCTGCCCCAGGTGGTTCCTCTCCCTGTGCCTTACTTTTGCCTAAAATGCGCTCAGGTGAGGCTGCTATAGAAAATGCACACGGTCAAAGAATCCCCGAGAACCCAAAGGTCAGTCTATACCACAACCAGTAAGTGAATTCTGCCAAAAAGGGAGTCCTGCTGAACTCCAAACACGCTCAGAACCAGGCCGACTTCTTCAGTTCCCTCCACCTTTGTCCACACCTGGATCTGCTTTAAGAAGATGCACCTCAGAGCGAGGGGCCCATTTCGTTCTGAAACCTTACTTTAATCCTAAGTGCCACCTCTCACCATAGGGTCTTCACTGCATCTGCCTTCTTCAGTCAGATGTTCTGTGAAAAGTCTCTTATTCTGCAGCTGGCCAGTTTTTTAAATCAGGATTTTTTTTTTTTTTAAATATATCCTTATTGATTTCAGAGAGAGGAAAGGAGAGGAACAGAGAGACAGAAACATCAATGATGAGAGAGTCATTGATCAGCTGCCAGCCCGCAACCCGGGCATGTGCCCCGACCGGGAATCGAACCCTGATTGCCTGGATCCTAAGTCGACGCTCAACCGCTGAGCCACGCCCAGTCAGGCAGGATTTTTTTTTTTACTAAACAAAATATTGATCCTAGTCAACTCTCAATAAAAGAGTGCTAGCGTGGTAATTAAATGCAACAGATTATCTATCTGGAGAGGAGGAGAGCCACAGTTCAGGACAGGTGAGGAAGGGGGGAGAAATCAATCCCAATGGGTGTAAATGATTGAGAAACGGTACAAGAACGAACGGAAACAATTACACGCGAGCGTGTGCGCCTATACACTTACATAACCCTCCTCTCCCACGTCGCAACATATTTCCTATGACAAAGGATAATTAAATGTCTCTTTTAAAAAATGTTAATTGCAAGCTTCCGAAAATAATTCTGAAAATTTGCATGGTGCAAAGACATTGAAGTACATTGATTACAAAACTGAGAAAATGCCAGATGGTGTCGGAGAACCTCAAAACTTGAGGTTGAAATTTCTGTTAGATTCTGATACCTTTCATAATATTCACAATTGATTGCCAAGCTCCCAACATCATGAACTAATTTGTAAACAGAATATGGAAATTACTCGTTATACAACACAAAGTAGCCTGATAAAATTGTGACCTTACACCAACTGCTTGTCCCCTCCCCCAAACCTAACCCTGGAGATGGCACAGAAAGGGAAAGGAGGCTGATGGATCTCAGAAACTCACATATAAATGGGGAAACCCCTCGTGGGAAGAGTGGCCGCATTCCAGGGTGGACAGCAGACCGCAGTCCAGAAAGGATGGGCACCCACAGGGGAGAGACTGGAACAGAGTTGCCTGGTTTTCTTTTCCTCTAATTACCCTGGGATAGAGCACTGGAGGCAGAAAAACAACAGTCCCAGGTCTCAGGGTGGCACCAGAACATGCGCTCCTCCTCCAGGGTAAAGAGACAGAGAGGTTCCCAGAAAGGCAAGGTCACCTGGTGGTGCTATGCTTGAGTGATGGGGTGGAGCGGCTGGTAGTGAGGTGGTGGGACAGGCGGGAAAGTCAAGCCCAGATCATAACAGCAGAGGCTTTCCTCTCTGAGGAACATTCTCTTTGCCACTCCCTAGGCTTACCGTGAGAGGCCCAAGCTAGAATCTCAAAATACATAAGACATAAGTGGTCAAACAATGGGTGAAATAGATTAATAAAAAATTGAAATTGGAAGGTTTAAAAACCCTGCACAGAAACTCATAGATCAAACACACAAAAATGAGCAAAAGTGTATATAAGATTTAAATATCATAATTAATAAGCTCAAACTAATAGAGAACTTTAGAGCCGAAAGAGAATATATATTTTGTTTTCTTTAAGCATGCATGAAACATTCATACAAAAATCAAGTACTTGCTAGAGCATGAACAAAACCTTAATAAATCCCAGTGAATCAACATTACAGGCACTCAAAACTAACCAAAATGTAACAAAATTAAAAAATCATAGGGGAAATTATAAAAACTTAGATCTGAATGACAGTGAAAACACATGTCAAAATTCGAGAGTTTTAAGTCTATTAGTCAGGAAATTAGAAAATAAACGCAAATGAGCTACATTTTCAACTCAGAAGAGCAACAGAGAAAATTCAAAGAAACAAGAAGGAAATAATATCAGTATGAAAATAAACTGATGGAATAGAGAAGAAAACAACGAAAATGAAGAAGCTAAAAACCAGAAGCTGCTTTTTTGTAAAGATTAGTAAGACGAATCGGACTGATGAAGAAAAGGAGGCAGCAAGGCGCGACACGGCAGGAACTGGGGACGACACGGCAGGAATTGGGGACGACACGGCAGGAACTGGGGACGACACGGCAGAGATTACAAAGTATTACGGAAATCAGTACAAATCAGTAACTATAAAGCTAGGATAAAACTGAAACATTTGGGGAAAATATAGTACAAATTAGTACAAAAAGAGAATCCAAATCTTAACCAGAAAATAACCTTTAAAGAACTGAAACGGTAATCAAAGACGCCCTCCACACAAAACCAAACCAGACCCCACGGGTCCAGGTGGCTCCACCACGCTTCCCAAGCCCAGGTGACGTCTGCTTTCTATAGGCTGCTCCAGAAACAGACAAAGAAGGAAAGCTACCTGCATTATTTCATGTCGCAAGTATAATCTTTATTTCAAAACAGGAGGAGGGCAGTACAAGAAAAAAGGTGATTATAGGCTCCGTTCAACTACGAGAGGCAGGAAGGCGCAGGGTGGAAGAACACAGACTCCAGAGCCAGGCCGTGCGCTCCAACGGCGGCCTCGCCACTCGCTAGCAGCGTGGCCTTGAAAACGTTACTTTACTTTCTCGTGCCTCAGTTTCCTCATCAGTAAAATGAAAATGACCAATATTAGCATATACGTCATAAGCTGCTGTGAGGATTAAGTGAGTTAATATATGTCAAGTCCTGGTCTGGTATGGAGTAAACGTTCTGTTAGTAATTATTAACGTTGACATGAACATCAAAGTTATAAATAAATATTAGCCAACCAGCAGAAATTAAAATGCTATATAAAACAGTAGTTAATCAAAAGGATGGCAGGTTAGTGGTGAAACAGGATCCGGAGGTGCTCTCGGTCGTCACCACGCATACCCTCTTCGAGCAGGCAAACCTTCCCAGGGTGATATCCACCGGTACGCTATTCCATCAGAAAGGGTTGGTATGTTACTCATATTTTTATTTACTCTTTATTTTCACGTGGTGCCTATATAGGGCTTGCAAGTAATAGGTATTTAATAACATTTATTGAATGAGGGAAAGAATAAAGGTAGGCAACATGGAATTCCATACTGATTGTTTAAATGACAGGCAAAGAACAGGCTGAGCATATACATGTGGATTCCGCCCACTATTTCTCATCCCAGACAGGCCTAGAAATGTTGCTTCTGCTTTTGCCTCTGAGTAGGAGTTGACCCGGAGGAAAGCGATTGCCCAAAGGAAAATTCTTCTCTGGCATTCACTCTGCCCTAAGGCCCTTCCCCAGTGGCCCTGCTCTCCAGGTACACTCAGCTCCAGGATCATATGTGCAAAACCAGCAAGGAAGCCAGGCTATGGGCTCAAGAGGCAGAGATAGAAGGAGCAACAAGTCATTATCACTTTTCTTCCACGGGACCCTGAGTTCTTGCAGGTCAAGTAAGATACCATGCTAGGTAGTGAGCATATAAACAATGACAACGAAACATGGCCCATGTCCTCCTAGAGCATACACGCTATTGGGGAACACAATCATTAAGAAATGAATACAGGTATAAATTTGTTATTTAAAACCACGATAAAAGCTGCAAAGAATAGCAGGCTACCAGAAATTTAATGTAGCTTTGAAAATTTTACTTTTTTAGGACCTTTATTATATTCTTGGTTTCCCTGGAAATTTAGACAGAAGTAGCAGGGAACTTTGTTGCAGTCAGAGCAACTATTCAGCTAAGTTTTAAACTTCTCCACTTCTCTACTGTCAACAGCTATTTAATACTTGCATTTACCTGCCTGGCCACAGAAAAGGACATGTGCCTTTATGCTGAGGCAGCAGATAGAATGACTTTGCTTTTAAACGCCGCAGGATCGTTGCTAAATGGCATGGTCACTTCCGACTAAATGAATGGCTTGGCCCACTGCACAATTACCCTGTTGTCTTCAGATGGCTTTGTGCCCAAGTCACTCATCATTCCAAGGGCCAAGACACCACTTAAAAAGTCAGTAGCATAACTTAATAAAAGGACAAGTACTTCTATATTCTCAGGTCTCGATGTGAAAGAAAGGTTATTTAATTTTGTTGCAGTTTTTAAAGGAGTAAATCTCTTGCTGAATTGATTGTCCCCATAGAGATAATAAATGTTAAATGCTATTCACTACAGCTGCCTGAGCTGATTCTACAGCCAAGGCTGGCAGACTTGGTGACAAATCCATTTGTTGCCAGCAACAAATTTGTAAATTTCTACGAAGGTGTGGAGTCCACTGTGAGTCTCAGGGGTCTCGTATACTGAAGAAGCTGGGAGCTACTATACCACAGCTGTTGGGAATCTACTCGGCACAAGAGTTCTTCCTCCAAGACGGACGAGTCTGTCACAAAGCAGAGATTCAGGCCAGTAAGGATAAGCGACCACGAAACAATTTTTCAGGATTTCCTATTCTTGGTCCTGAGGCCCTAAATCTAAGAAACATTAGTAAGAGCTTCCTAACCACCTGCACGGGGAAAACACAAGTTCTAGAGTATTTTTAAGCAGAGCTGCCCATCCTGAAAGAATGTGATAGTTGTAACGCTGTGAAGGAACCACGGGATCCTCTCAGTTTAGGGCTCAAGGGAAGGGCTCTCAGGAAAACAGCATTTTGTTTTCCTATGAAGAAATGCTTATTAATGAAAGGCAATCTCCTTTCTTCTCACAAACGCCTCCTCCTCTTTCAAGACTTGGCTCAACCATCCCCTCACCTCATCCTGGTACAGACCATTGACCTCCCCAGGTAACTGCTGGCCTCGCCTCTGTGTGCCCTGTTCACACCTTTGCTACTGCACTCGTTGCTGTATACTATGGCTATTTGTTTGGATGTCTTTCTATACAGAGTGATGATTTGCTTGAGACTACTGTCCTATCTTATTTATCACTGAAACTCCAACTCTGAATACAGGCTGTTACCAAGCACATGATGAATAAATGTTTCTGTAATTGAACTTAAATCTGGAAAGAATATCAAACTGATGGTTGCCAGAGGAGGGGGGGGGGGGAATGGGTAAAAAAGGGAAAGGGAATATAGTCAATAATACTGTGATGAGTTCACACAGTGACATATGATTACTAGACCTAGGGTGGTGTTCACATTGTAAGGTATATAAATGTCGAATCACTATATTGTACATCTGAAACTAATATAATATTGTATACCAACTATACTTATATTTTTAAAAAGGGAAAAAAGTCTGGAGAGAAGTTTCTAAAGCCCATCACAGGCTTTTTGAGCTCTCAAACCTTTAATCAGTGATATGTAGGAAGTGAGAGATCATACCTATGATAATGCGAAAGCTGGCAGGGACAGAAAATGCACTGAGTGATAGAATCCCTCCGAATCTTGACAGAGTAGAAAAATGGTGTAAACCTAATAAAATCAAGCTTAATGAAGATAAAATGCAAGCTCTAGTACTACTACCCAAGATGCCAACCAAAATAATGTGATATTAAGGAAATGTAGCTTATTACTAGCCTCTATAAATAAAGACTTATGGGTATTAGATGATGTCAGCTCAACACAAGTCAACAGTGTGACGAAAATGAGGAAGAGGTGATGTGTCCCAGGCTGAACTGATAGACACTGGGGGTCCACAGTGAGGGAGTCCACGGTCTCCCCATGGAATGCACTATCCAGCTCACATACTACTCAGAAAGATGTTACGCTTGGGCACACCACTCAGAAAAGGGGTTTGGAGGAACTAGAGGGCATACAAAAGGGGATAAATGGCACATGGACTTGAAACCAATCTGTGTTGACTGACAGCGATGGAAATTCAGGGTCTGAAAAAGTGGAGATTCAAGGTTAGCATGACGGTTATATTTTATTTTACGGCCCTACATGATACCATAGGATTGGTGGAGAAGTAGCATCGACATATGCGATAAATTTCAGAACTGACCAAGGGTGAAAAGTCAGCTTGAAGTCACTGAGAATATTCATAAGGTCTTTTGTACTGTACCTTCCAACCCAGAAATTCTCTGATTCTGAACTCTTCGACCAGTCAGGTTAAAAAACAACAACACAGAGGTTCCTTGATTTCCAGAAAAAGATAACGTCATTTCAACACTTGATGATTTCTAATATTATGTCCCACCTGAAAGAATGAGTAGTCGTAATAGCCTGCCACTTTATTAATACAATAGCCATTTTTTTGCAAAGCATTATGAATCAAGCTAAAAAAATAATGACTGAGAAAAGCCTCTCTCTTGCAGTAAGCACAAGATTTGAAGTTTATTTCTCAGATAATCTTTGTTTCCCAGATAACCACATGATTACTTTTGAACCAATCTGAAACTTTCCGTTGTGACTGGGAATCTGCACTTTACCTGTACAAGTGGAGCCGCTGAGTACTATTTTGATCTGTTTGGGTATAGACACATTCTTCCAGGCTGGATTCAAATATGGTCAGGAGGAAAGCCATTTGAATCTGTTCCAGCTGGAAGGCTGTTGTCATTTATACCAACAGAGCAGATACTGCAAATAGACACTGCAGAAGACGTGCTTTTGGTGGCTCAGACTGCAATGTTTCCTATCTAACGATGGCCAATAAAAATGAGTCCTACATGTTTATGAGCTGAACAGAACACCGCTACTAAGACATGGAGTGACATCTTTTTCTTAAGGGGAACACAAAACTTGTTGCAATCTTACCTAGCACTGAGTACCAAACACATTTTTCTGCACTTAGAAAAAGAAGCAAATGGGAGAAATAATAAAGGTGCATCTAGCAAGCTAGCATTAAGAATTTAGTGTGTGGAGCAGGGAAGGAGCAACTTTCAGAGATCTAACTCCCAAGCAGAGGAAATAAAAATGAACAAAAAGGTAAAAGTTCTGAGTTCTGGGCCCAGTTCCTGACATTGGCTCTTCCATATGACATTAGCAAATCATTTGCTTTCCTCGTAAGAAAAGGAAACTAGAATTTCAAGGAGGAGAAACAGAATTTCAGAGATATCAAACAGACAGAGAATGCTGGCCCAGGACTGGGACCTAGGGTCTTACTAACTCCAAAACTCATCCTATCCAATATTATTTTATTTCACAACATCACATAAAATGACTCTGATTTCTCTTCCATCTTACCACACAGCAGGGAGAAAAAGAGAATCAGAGATTTCTGAAAACAAATTATGTTCTAGAACACAGATTAGCAAACTTTTTCTGTAAAGGGCCAGATAGTATCTATTTTAGGCTTTGTGGGCTGTATAGTCCCAGTTGCAACTACTTAACTCTGCTATTGTAGCACAAAAGCCAAAGATAATATGTGAGCAAATGAGTGTGGCTGTATTCCAATAAAGTAGTATTTTAAAAAACAAGTGGTGGTATGATAGCATCAAAAAGCATAGAAAAATTAAGAATAAATTTAATAAAGAAGTGCAAGACTTGTACAGTGATATGTTTAAAATATTGCTGAAAGAAATTAAATAAGACCTGAATAACTGGAAAATATCCTACATCTGTGAATTAGAAGACAGCATATTGTTAAGATGGCAACACTCCCCAAACTACAGATTTAACACAATCCCTGTCAACGGGATCCTTGCAAGGTCCAAGCAATCCCTGTTAATTACTGTTTTTCAGAAATTGACAACTTTACTCTAAAATTCATATGGAAATGCAAGGGAGCCAGAACAGCCTAAACAGTATTGAAAAAGATGAATGAGTCTGGAGGACTCACACTTCCAGATTTCACTTACTACAGAGTTACATTTATCAAAAACAATGTGGTACCAATGAGGTTAAACATATAGATAAATGGAATAGAATTAACAGCCTAGGGGAAAAAAACCATAACATTTATGGTCAATTGCCTTTTGACCAGGATGACAAGACACTTCAATGGGAAACAGAGTCTTTTCAACAAATGATTCCAGGACAACTGGATATCCACATGCAAAAGAATAAAGCTGGACTCCTATCTCAAACTAAATAAAAAATTCAAAATGGACCAAAGGCATAAATGTACGAGCTAAAACTATAAAACTCTTAGAAGAAAACACAGGAGTGAACCTTTGTGACACTGGTTAAGTGACGGTCTCTAAGCACCTCCCAATGACCCCACTCTCCCCATTCCCAAACTCAATTTTCCTTTTGCACCTATGCAGGCTACATCATCTTTGGGGATGAGGATTTCAAAATATGAATTTGGGGATGGGAGATACAAATATTCAGACCATAACATAGTCTCAGCATAAAAATCCCTGAATTCTAATCCCTTTAAGGAACACCCCCAAAATAATCATTTCTCTGCCAGGTTCAAAGATCTACTGAGAAGATTATGCAACATGGCTCAGAAATCCTATCCAGTATTTAACAACGCTCCCTCACAACACACGACTCCTTAGGTCTGGTGAGGGTGGAATGGAAGAGCAGTGGGTACAGGATGGTCTGCCACCAAGAGAAGCAGAAACAGCTTCGGGAACGCACTGGCACCTAAAGAGTCATCTCAGAGCTCCGCAGGCCCAGGGTCACTGGAATCTACACATAAGTCCTTGTTTCGATTGGCAGGGTGCCCCTAAACAGCATGCAGGGATGGGCTGCTTTTTCCTTCTGAATTCAGCATTTTCCACACGGATAGCACAGAAGTAAAGGAAACTGAAGAGGCAAACGGCCAGCTAGGGGAAGGAGAGGCGAGAAGGTGGGGCAGGGCCGTGAGAGCGCCTGGGGGAGAGCCAGTGCTGGTCCTGGAGCTGGACTCGCTGCTGCTGTTGCTGACTTTCCCCGACACTGTGGTCGAAAGGAAATCCACCTCTCACAAAGGCTGTGCCGCACACCACAGAAATACCATTTTAATGCCAACTGAGCATATTGGATTGGGGGAAGGGAGGCGACGTGGGTAATCAGAGCTGGATTAGCACTATAAAGATTCAGCAAAAAGCAGCATGTGCAGCCTTTAGTTAGCCCAACAAATACTTTCCTGGCTTTGCCGAGTAGGACTCGGCTGGATGGAAATTTTATATACAGTAAGGGTAATATGACGCACTTAAATCTCTCCTTTACACCCAGAAAAACCTTATTAAAAGCACTTGAGAGAGTAGGGGATAAATAAGACATTCAAAGCCTCTCCTTATTCCCAAACTCAGTTTCAGTTCTGCATCGGTGCAGGCTCCCCCAGGCTCCCAGGCACAGGGCAGGGGAGCACTGTGCGTACCTAGGAGTGCACAGCACTCACCCGTCAATTTGCAGCTATCCTGTGATCAGCATGCACCGAGGTGTGCATTGACATTAAATTGTACAGAGGGCTGATCAGTCTCTAAAGTTATCCACCAGCCCCACCTACACTACATAAACAGGGCAACTGGGATAAGACACACTCTTACCATTTGCTGCTCTCCCACTGGCAGACTATCACGACAGCGTCTGGTAACGGTACCGAAGCTATTAAAGCAACAATTCTTTATGTGGCTCATTTCCCAGTAACCCTAAAAATATTGTCATCACTCCAAGATAATTCAATCTTTCTCTTTAGGTTAAGAAAGGGATAGGAATCATTATTCTACTAATACTTTTCCCTGCTCCAGATTTTAAGATATGGGAAAATAGGCATGGGAAGGCCAGATGCTCATATAAATCAGTAACACAGACAGGGCTGGACAAGCATTGCTTTCATGGCTCCTGTGACACTTTGTTGCACTAACCTGTTTATATGTATGTCCCTACAGATGCCTTGTGGGCAAGAACTGTCTTATTCATCTTATCTTCCTCAGCCCAGCACTCACATGCAGTAGGTGCCTGAGACTTATTGTTGAATGAATGAATGAATGAATGAGCATGTGCACATGAGTGTGAACATGTATAAGCCAAAGTGTGCACACACACATAAATCCATGTTGATTGTTCATAGTTCTAATTACCTCATTCAGAATCTCCTTTGTTTCTAATGACAGGAATATTAGTAGTCTCCACGGGGCTCAATGTTCAGCTCAAACTGATCTTTAAAGAGGGAAAAAAAGAGAAATGCACTGGACATCTTAGTACTTCTTCCTCTGAAATCCAATATGATTGTCCTTAAGATTGACAGCATCTGTAGTGAGAGTTAATCATAGCAGTTCCTGGTGTTATTATTTAAATGCTCCATATGCATTCATTCTATGCCCTGGAGGGACTGAGGGTTGGAAAGTATTCAGTTCAAAGCACCTCCTGGAGAGCAGGTTCTGATTTTAAATTATCTGGTGTTCCCCATGGAACCAAGCAAAGAACTAGGCACACAGGTGCTCTAAGCATGTGCTGAATCAGAGAACAGCCAACCTGAGTGGAGTCCAATGTCCACCCAGTTCCATAGCAATAGTGGAAACTGGCAGCTTCTACAGAACAGATTTGTTTTTCATTTGTCCAATGCTTCTGGTTAATGTTGAAAGAAAACTAATTAGCTAACAATAAGATGAGTCTGCCTTTAACAAGAGCCTCAAGGCACAGGGTTGGAAGGCACATCTGTTGTCCTTGTTAGCAGCCATAACACGTTAGAGATGTCCATGGCAATATTTTAGTTCTACCATCTATATTTGACCATCCTATTTAAAATCGTTTTCCCCTAGCCTGCTTTATTTTTCTAATTCACAGCACTTACCATGAGGTGATACTGTGATACGTGTGTTTACTTATATACTGTTAGGCTCCCACTAACTGAACCCCATGGGAGCAGGGCATCTGCTTTGTTTTCTACTCCCTCCACCGTGCCTAGGAAGGAGCCTGGCAGGTAATAGGTTCTCAATAATGATTGATTGAGTGATGTTGCTGAATTTATGAATGTTCACTCATCATGAGTCAAGCTGTCATCTGAGATAAAGCAGAGAGGTGTAAGGATGCGTTAACTGCTTGATAATATCACACATACGTATACATTCCATTGAACAGAAATCTTCAGGATACGAACACCTAGAGCCTCGCCCAGTGATCAGTAGAAAGAAACAGCCAATCAGTATAAAAGAATAGGAAAGAGATTTGCTGTGTTCTACTAAGACTAATAAAGGATGGGGAGAATTGCTATGATTAAGCCAGACGGGGAAAAATGCCATGAAACTTACAGCAGATGGCACTAAAATATTAAACTAGCATTTCCTTGTGCTCCAAGCTGAGTCAGTCTATTTAAAAACATGCAGATAAAAAAACAAATCCTGTATTGTTAAATCTTGCTGCTAAAAACAACTCCAAGCATTAGCATCTAATGTGCTGTCACACAAACACTATGTTAATATTATTCAGGCAAGGCCATGTCTAACAAAACCACCCAGAATAGGAGAAAGAAAAGCCTAGTCTCGTGAATCTGCTAGAAGCCAGCCCGTGGTAAAGCCGTGAAAATCTGCTTCTCTGATCTCCATAGCAACGGCAGCAACCCTCAGAGAGACGCTTTAAAAACCAGATTTGTTTTCTCTTTTCCAAGTACCTTTGCATGATATTTTTAGAAAATGTTGACATACCACTGACACGGAGTAAGGTGTAAACACAGTGCCTATTCCAACTGCTTCAGTATTAGACAGGGTGGCTTGTCATTTTCTCACTTAAACCACAGTGGCGATGCTGCTGTCAGCGGATGGCCCAGAAAAATCTGTCAATGGGAAGTCAGGCTTAATAATGTTTATAGGCTGGAATGAGCTACCCAGTTGGGAGACGACACTCTCAAGATTTATAAACCAAGCAAAGTAATCAGCACATTATCCACCTGCTTTGCAAACATTATTTAAGGCTTCCACCTAAAAAGAAGCCCCACAGAATACTCACTTTGTCACTGAATCTGAGGTATAGATACTATCAAGTCTCAGTCACCCCAAGTCAGGGAAAAAATAAAAAACAGAACCATGTAAACAGGCGTACACTGAAGAATTCTTCCAACTATTCTGTATGTTCGAAAATTTCCATAATAAAATATTCAGAAAAAAGGAAACGGATTTGATCACCATGTAATATACAATCCCAGGGAACTTCCCACTGTTCCATGCTCTCATCACAATCAATATAGTGGAAAAACAGAAGTTGAGAGATATTTGCTCACTGGCTAATTAAAAGTGATCAACTAAAAATAAATTGGATTCTTTGGGGAATCTGAATATTAACTTGGCATTAGATGATGTTAAAGTATTTGTTTTATTAGATGTAACAATGGTCCTGTGGTTATGTAAGAAAATGCTATTTTTAGAGATGGACACTGAAGCATTTTGGGTGAAATATCTTGATGGCTGTGACTTAATTTTAAAAATGCCTCCTGCAAAAGTAGATAAAATAAATATGAAAAAATGATAATGATTGCTAAATTTTATTTATATAGATTTCGAAGTTCATTATACTATTCTCTACAATCTGTGTATGTAACTTTCTATAATAATTTATATCTTGAAAAAATAGAAGCATGAATCCTCATTTTCAAATCATAGATAAGAGTTAAGTGTTTGAAGGGCCAACCATAACTTTGTCTTCTTAAAGGGATGATTAAAATACATGTATTTTATGGATGACGATTCTCTGTCAGTGCTTGTGAAATACTTTATATGGATTTTTGGAGTGAGTGCATGCATAATTATTTCTGAAAGCATGAAAATGTTAGACAAGAAAGATGAATCCTAACGTGCAAAACAAGCAAGAAGTTACAAGAAACATCCCTGGATGGAGACAGAAATTGTGCGTAAGTCCTGTTCCCAGCCTGGTGCCAGTGTGCCTGCCTATAGGGGACTGGGCAGACAAGAGATTGCTCTAAATTAGAGCCACATCAAAGTTTAATCCCCACTTAGGATAACTGAAAGCGTATAACAAAAATGGAGAGCTTGAGAGAAATGACAGTCACCTGAAGCATTTTATGTGAGAAACAAACCCTCAAGGATTTGTCTCTCCACTCTAAAAGGCTGATTCCATGTCTATCATTGTGGACTGTAGCTAAAGCTCGCCCTCAAATATCACTTCAAATATTCCTAATGAATCTGATTATTCAGAAGGTAGCTTAAAAATAAATCAGAGGGATACACTTTTTTGTGGGTAGAGTGACACTTGGGGAAGTGGGGAAGGGGAGTCTGAATCATTCCAAGCTTGCCACGAATTCAGTCCCTTTTGAAGGAGAGTAGCCCTAAGGGTTCTGCTACGGCTGCTACCCCCCAGGCCACTCTTCTGAGCTGGGAGAAATCCGTCCTGATAGGACGAGAGCTGGGGGCTGCGGTGGGCTGTGACAGGGATGAGGGGTTCACTCCATCCTCCCCACCCGGGAGCAGGAAGGCCGAGTGGCTGCAGGCAGAGCTCGGGGACGGGGCTGGGCTGCCACGCAGCGGCCTGGAAGGCCGGGGCTGGCCCCGAGGAGCCCACCCGTGGCCTCCTGCATCCTGGGGAACCGCTTCCTGACTAGGACAGAGAACACGATCCGATCACGGAATGTGGTAACTGCTGCCACTTCAACGTGCCAGGTCTTCCACTAACTTAAGCTCCTTAAAAATGTTACTCAATGCACTCAATTTAAACCTCATTACTATTCTAGAGAGTAGGAATCATTAGCCACATTTACAGATGAGGCTTGGGAAGTTTTAGCTCAGCAAGCAGTGGACTAGGGTTGAAACTGTCTTATTTCAGAGCCCATGCCTTAATCATTACATAATAGCTCCTGTCTCTAAACTAGACTTAATAACAAGCCTTGTTTTTTAATTGGGCTCTGCTGTGTTCAAAATAACAGGAAGCATTCAATGCAGAAAGTCTTCCCATTTTATAGGGGTTATAAGGTTTCAATAGACTGGTCTTGTACTAATTCCACAGGCTCAGCAGAGAGAGGCTGAACACAGGCTACAGTGGTGTCACCTTCTGCTCTGTCAACTCAGATCTCTTACTGGCTACGTCAGCTGAACCTCAGAGAGCATCTTGCTCTGCCAACTATACTTGCCCTCTCCTGTTCACTCCAGGAGTGCACAGCCAAGAGGTAGCTGCTCTTCGTGAGTAACAGTCGGGGATCCACACACCATGGTTTCTTCTTAACTGGCTTATTAGTCTTTAACCTTTCCTTGGACTCAGTAAGACTTAAATGAGCTCTTGGAAAAGAGCACACAAGCTATAAAACACATTGACATACAATAAAATTCCATAATATACTTCAGTGGTTTCACCTATGGGTCTGGAATTACTGTTATTTATTCATCAAATGTCTATTAAGCCCCTACTACTTACCAGGCACCATGGTAGACACTGGAACTACAGCAGCAAAAGAGTGCGATCTGAAAGAGCTTAAAGTCTATGTGGTAGAGAGAAGCAATAAACAAATGCACACACACTATATTGGGAAATAAGTGCTACAAAGACCTAGAACAAGAGATAATTGTGCAAGAAGTCTGTGATAAGGACTTGGTGCTCACCAGGTTTCCAGTGTGCCCCATGCATCAGGGGACAGTCATGTTACTAATTCTGGCCAGTGGACCATGAGCAAAAGTGACATGGCATTTCCAGAAGAAAGTTCTGAAGTACTAGTGTGCCCCACCTCCCAGCTCTCTTCCCCTGTCACGGCAACCTGGGAAGTCATATGTTGATATTCAGTGGCACAGGGCAGAGAGAGCTTGGATCCATTTGTAATTGGATAAGGGAGAGCCCCCCTGAGTAGCATCAGATTCTGTGTGAGCTAGAAATAAACATTCATGGAACTAAGCCATTGAGATTTGGGGTTTGGCTACTGCAGCATGGCCTAACAGAGTCAAAAAAGCACAGAATGCCAGGGCCTGAGCAGAGAAAAAAAATGGAACTGAAGGTAACAGGAGGCCATACACCACAGATGGGGTGAGCTCAATGTCTGTGAACTCCGGGTGGAGATTTTAAATCACCTGAAAACACTAAAAAATACTGATCTGTGGACATTACACACAAAGATTATACTCTGGGGTATTTAGGTTGGGGCATAAGCATATATATTTTTGGGGAAAAACATTCAACAGAAGATGATAAATTGGGTCAGCTGGCTTTAGGAAACCTCCCCAGAGGCAATTTGTCCCACAATATGCTTGGGAAAGAGCTTATAAGTCAGATCAAGTCAACATCCTATAAATCATTGCAAAGCAGCCAGACTGTGACACATAAAGAAAACTTGTAAACTTATTGATATTTTATGAAAGAATATGTTGCAGAAAGAATTCTTGCATTAAATGAGTAACTGGACTAGATTCTTCCAAAGCCCCATCTCATTGTATACTTATTATTAACATAAATATTTAAATAGTAATAAAATGAGAGTAATTACTTAACCTAAATTATGTCAATTAATCCTTACAAGAATTCTGTGATGCAGCTACCAGTTTCCCCTTTAAACAAATGAAAAAAATTGAAGCACAGGCAGGTTAGCCTGCCCTAAATCAGACCGCTAGTAATATGTGGTGGAGCTAGGATCCAAGCCCAGCTGGCCCATGACTCCTTGTCCCAGTGAAGAGGGGGAACGCAATCGAAATAATGCAGTGTTTAGAGAAGGGGAACTGAGACAAGGGGCCACTGGAAAGGGCCTCAGGTAGGGGCTCAGGAAGCAGCTTCTCTGATTCTAGTTGAGGATCCCAGTCCTTAGAGAACAGAACAGTTCACAGGCTGCCAAATGTGATGGAAATTTCCAGTGAAACAATGCACTCTCCTTGTTCCAATTCTATGCTCACCGGGCAACAATGAACTGATCTCCATACTAGGATGGAGTTTCCCTGGTACATCTCCAGTGTAAATTTATAAATTGGCATTCTGGTTTATAGCAGATTCTGATATGTTTGTGTTTCAGAACACATACTGCTGAGAATGGAGCCTTCAACTACCACTCCCTAAGGTGGCTCCTTCCTTCAGACCCTCGGAGCCTTCTGGAGATTTGCTGCATAGGAGGAATCACACACTAGTTCACTAACACAGGAAAAAGAATTGGTTTATCAAATAAACCTGTCGAGTTCACTCTAAGAAATGGAGAGCATGAAAGACCCCAAGGATACAGAATACAGGAACGTGTGTTTTGAAAGGAAACCTCAGGAGCACTTTCCCCAAAGTGGGGGCCTTGAGTAGCTGAGGGACAGCAGTGAGACTGAGGATACATGAGTGGCAGGAGTCAGGGGGCCCCAAGATACTGTGCCTATTTCTCAATTTTGCCTGGGGCTAGCCCTAGACAGAGGGACCTCTCCAGTCCTCCTCATGGTCTATCTCATAGAAACCTCTTTGCTTCTGCTCTGGTGGACCTGATAGTCATCACCAGGGATACTGCGTACTTTGCACAACTCCAGAGGGCACCAGCTATTTGTGATTATTAAAGAGCTGATCAGTTTTTATGACAATATTTTGGGAAGTAGCGATAAAACATCTTGGAATCAGAACTGTCTTTTTCTGACTTGCTCAGAATTGTCTTACCAGTAGCTCTAGCAGTAGGGCTCATGGGCATCAACAAAGCAGAAAGGCACAGAGAAGAAGAAAGGCACTGACTATGCAACTCTGGGGCACCTGTTCCAACGTACATTCCAATATAGACCTTTCTCAGCCCCACGCTACATCATGGGCTATCCTATCAGTCAGGATGAAGCTGGCTACAGCAACAATAACCCCATTTTCAGTGGCTTACCACGGGAGAAATTTCTTTTGGGCTAGCTTAACTGATCAATGGGAGTGTTCATCAGCAGGCAGCTTTCCTCTAGGTAGTCAATCAGGGACCTAGGTTCCTTCCCGTCTGTCATCCCCTCGGCCTAGAGCCTTGAAGGAGGAAAAGGCACAACTGCATCTTTACCACCTTGCCATCCCTTCCACTCACATCCCATGATAAGAATTAGGCTCCTAGCTTCACCGAGATACCAGGAGGGCTGGGAAAAGCAGCCCCGGACTGGGCAGCCACTCCCCAGCACTGACTCTACACTACGGAAGAGGGAGAATCAGTCTGGGGGAGAGTTACCATCTTCAGCTGTTACCAAATGGGCATCACATAAATTACAAGGTCAAATGTTATATACAGTGGGAGAGAGAAACTGAATGATCCTAGAGGCAAATTAGTCCAGATTTGGCAAATGAACAGCAAGGCTAAAATCAGAAAGATGTCTTCTTCACAGAGGACTTTGCCCTCAGCCTCTGGGGTTTGGCAAAGAGGTTTCTCCATCCACAAGGCCCCCGTGTTTTTAGCCACACTAACAGGAAACGCGGTCTCCATGAGGACCACAATGTAAACCATGAGAGGCTTTAGACATCAAAGCAAAGCCAAGATTTTAGGCTTTGGAATTAGAGCACATCTTAGTGGAATATAAAAAACGTACCCAAAATTTTCAAGATTCTGTTTTCAGATGAATAAAAACAGCCTAAAAATATGAACAGCCTACAAAGGGAAGAAAAAAATAAATAAAAGGGACAAATTGATAATGAGGCCCTTTTACTTATATCAAAATTAGCTAAAATCAAGTTATTTGTGATTTCATCTACTTCCAACAACTGACTCTATGTACAATTGAGTCAACCATAAGTTGGCTAACCTAAAATTTTAAAAATTAAATTCTTTTCAGGGTATTAGACTGCATTTCCAGCTGACTAACCATGCTAACACTTGAACTAGCTGTGTATATTGTGTCCAATTATAAAACTATTTATATATTTAGGATATTGAATCTTAAATCAGGAGATCTTATTTCAAATGCTGGCTCTTCTAACCCCACAGTATCACCTAGAACATCTGACTACCTCAACCACTGACTTCAATTTAAAATGAAAGTATTGATTCCAAAACTCCAGTTAGTACAAAACTATGGTTCGTACATTCTGCATAGCATTATATCCTATGTTTTGGTTCAGGCTTAAAATTAATGGTCCACCTTAAACTCAATTCTGGAAAAAACTAAGTTACCCATTTAAGAATATTTTTTGAACCTCTGGCCCTGTGCTTGTTCCAAGGAAAATGTGGATGGTGATTTAAATGATTGATCACCACATAGATGATCCAGTCGTGTGGGCATTGTAAAATCACTTAAAGAGATAATTTTTTACATCATAACCCAGGAGACCTGTAAATTTTAAATTGTGGCGGTCTGAGATGAGGTTAAAAAGCAGAGGGGTTGGATATTTTCATCACAACCACTGGATGGCAACAGACATTAACAATGAGTGCAGATAATCGATAAGAACAGCCACTGTCCGGCTTCACTTGAGCTCCTCTCTCATGTTAGATGCAGAATAAAACAAATCTAAATGTTAGAAGGAAGGAAGCAACAGTGAGTTTGGAAGTAAAAGAATTAGTTTTGGAACACATATTCTGTTTTTATAAGTACTTTGTTTGTGGATAAATCCCCCAAGATTTCAGCTCAGCCAAGAGTTGTAAGAAAATGAGGTACTTGCCAGAAGGGACGAATTAAGCTGGAATGCTATATTTACCAGAATGTACAGCTTTGCACTGAATAATTTATTAATGACAGTGAAGATTTTGATCTTGTGTAATAAGACCAAGCTTGCTACTCCCCATTTGTGACTGAAAGCATACAGCTCAACCCCACCCTCAGGCTTTCTCCCTCTCCCAGGAATATTCCAAGCTATGGACAGAGGCCATCTGGAAGACCCCTCTGATCCAGGAGGCCCGTAGGAGATGGGGGGTTAGCTATCTGTGTTCCCACCATGTCCTTTTTGGGTCTTTGTTCTGGAGCTTCATGAGGTGGGGGGACGGTAGGAACATCCCCCAGAGCGAGCTGGTGAGGCCAGGGTATGCCCACATGACCTCCCCTCCCCTTCTCCCATGAGGAGGCAGAAATCTAGCGTTAACAGTATAAATTTCAATTTAAACCCCACACGACCCATTTGAACTAACATCAAAGCCCCAACAGAAATCCAACTTTCAGGATTCTGGCACAGGCCCTGGGAAAAGTTGGGGACTAGAGGGAAATCTGTCAGAGATTACGCTCAGGGCTTTGACAGATCACCTTCGACACAGTCCCTAGAATAGTAATTCTCAAATTCTGATAGACTGAGGATTCACTTTGGAGCTACTTAACGACGCAGATTCCTGAGCCCGTCCCTAGAAACAAAAGGCTTCGGATGGAAATGCTCCACCAACCACACTTCGAGAAACACTGTCTAGAAACAACAAACAGTTCCACTGAGCCCCTAATCCACTCCCCTAATCACCTGCCCCCAATTTCTACAAGCAGAGAGAAAAGTTCTGGCAGAAGAGGGTCTGCTTCTCAGGCCCAGGCCATTTAAAACCTAAGAGGACCACTATGGAGACGGTGCTGCCTGAAGCAGCACCGAGTGATCGCAGATAAAGACCAGTCAGTGTGGGCTGAAGTAACTAGGCCCGGCAGTATGCTTGTTCCCGTTTCAGATCCTAATTTGAGTGTCTGCCTGCCAACTACTTTTTCTCTGACTTAGCCTCTGCTTTCTGGCAGGCTGCTATCTTTTCTTTGTCTGTAGGTATAATTTTGATTCATAGTTTGGATTGTATTTTGGACTTTCTGAAGCTTTTGTTACTGGCTCTAGCCAAACTTATATCTAACTCTACCTAAATAACCAACTGGCTAGTCCACAACCCCTGCCTACCCCGCTACATGTCTTATTTAACATTCACAGAGACCATATCTGACCCTCATTCCAGCTCGTCTCAGCCATCCAAACACCACTGTCACCTAAACACACTGATGACTGTTATGCCCTCAGATATTTGGCCACGCAAATATACTAGATGCAGAGCTCAAGCTGTGAGAGAGTATTTCAGTGCCATCCTACCCCAAATGGATCATTTTCCAAGAACTGACGCAAAAAATGGGTTCAATGACTAATGAAACAGCATCAAAGTTTGGGGTATTTTTTCCCCATTGTAAATATTTTTGCATATATTTGTAATCATTATGGTAATGAAAACAAACACAATTTGAAAGGTTTTGGGGATAAAGTCACCCCCACCACCAACCCAATGCTGATATCAGTAAGTCCTATTAAGTCAATCTGTAAAGTGTATCTCAAACCCATCCAGGCTTCTCCATCCCCATTACTACCGCCCTCTCCCGGTCACTGTCATCTCACGCCTGCCCCATGGCAACAGCTTCTCCATGGATTTTCCTGCTTCCACACTGGTCGACCTCCAATCCTTTCTCCCTATAGCAGCCAATGTGACCTTTAGCAATGCAGAGCAGGTCATGTTACTTCCTAGTTTAAAAATCTTTCAGTGGCTTCTTGCAATGCTTGAAATAAAGGCCAAACTCTGCACCCTGGCATGAAAAGGCACTGCCAACCTTCCAACCCCATTTCGTGCCACTCTCATTTGCCTACCACACTCTAAGCGACACAGACCATTTTTTCCATTTCCAGAATGACCCAAGAACTTTCCTGCCTCCAGACTTTGCACGTACTATTGCTCAGAACCTTTTAAAACTCCTTCTCTGACCTTCCTAAGTGTCACCACCACCAGGTGCTCTCTCACACATCACTCTTTTATATTTACCATTTAGTTTAACCCGACCCCACCCACAGTGCAAGCCCAGTGAGGGGTGGGTCCTGTCTGCCTTGGTCACCGCTGTATTGCCAGTGTCAGGCACACAGTATGTCATATCGGCTGAATCAAAGGAAGGGTGAAGGAATGAATTGGTAAGATCTTGCTTGGGTAGTGCTGGCCTAACACTGGGTAAAACTTGTGTCACTCTGTATTACGGGAGTGTTCTGTGGGGTTGCAAAGACAGGATCCAGAAGTTTAGAGGCCATATCTGTGAGTATCCCATCTAGACTTCAGGGGAAAATGAGGGGAACATTTAAAAGGGGTGGAGAACCCCCTGGAGCCAGTCTTGGCTCTGAGAAGTATGTGAGTGTTATCCTCTAAGTCCCATGATTGCATCAGTAAGTGAGGATGATTTATTTGAGAGATAAAGGGGCTGGAAAGAAAATCAGTATCACTATCTAAATAGGGTTATTATTCCTTAGAAGCATTAAAGTGTTGCCATCTGTGAACTCTGTCTTTACAGACAAGTTCAAGGTTGACTGGAATCCATCTTAGGAGCTAATCTACGACCCACTCTGTGCTCGAGCAAAACTTATCAGGAAGGTAGGGTATGCTGTGTCCCAAAGAATTTGCATCAAAATATTAGAGGTATAATAACTATTTGATATCTATATACACACCCTGGAGGTGAGTGTCAAAAATATCTGTCCCTAGAAATAATAAATTCTGGGGCCACCAAAGTTTGGAGCAATGCTATCCAAGGCAGAGAAGGAAACTTCCCCAGTGTCTTGAAGCCACCATTTAAAAAACATAGGTCCATAAGTAATCTTGGAAAATGCTAATCTTGTGACAGCTTCAGAAGGAAAAAACAGTGAGGTGAGTTGGCCACTGGCAGCCTCAGTCCGGGAAGCCTGGACCAGAAGAGTCCCTTCTGTCCCTGGGCAATGTCTTACAAAAGCAACTTGTTTGTTTGAATAGCCTCAGACGGAAGCTCACTGCCTCCATCTGAGTATTTACATGGCACACATCCTCACAGAGCCAGACTTATCTGGCACTCGCTGGCCCATCTTGCTGAAAGCTGGCACGGGGGGAGCAGCTCTAACAGAAGGGGCCCAAGTCCTCAGGCTGGTTCTGAATCTGCACTGTGAAAGAAAGAGATGTGCCAAGAATCTTTACAGCCTGATTTATGAATTCAGTCTCAGGGAAGCAAATAAATATAGAGTATAATGACGTTTTTAGAATTACAAGGAGAAAAGTAAGTGGGTCACACTTATTTTGCTTCTCTCCCAAATATTTTAGGACAGAAGCAATATCTGGCATAACAATGAAAACTTCATAAATGCTAGGTCTATTTGAGAAGACCTCCATCTGGTAGCCATCCTGCAAATCACTCCCCCAAGGAGGAGATAAGCTTTTCCCTGCCACTAGGGGCTGAGTCCTGCAAGCTGGGGCTGCTACAGCTGGAGTCCAGACAGAAGGTGCAGAGGCTGCCTCCCGGGGCCCAGGAGGGGATGGAAGCGGCTGAGTGCCCTCTCAGTCTCTAATTAAAAACTGCCATATGCTTAGGGCAGGCTCACCAACGTGTTTTTTACCACAGGTCTGGGCTGCTCAGCTCAACTGCTACAGCCAAAGTTCTCTCCAGCGGGTTATTAAAAGTGCAGGTTTGTGCCTGGAGGTTCTGAGGAACCCGGTCCTTGGGCCACACTTCGAGAAACAGTGGCTTAAACCAATATTTCTCCAACTGGGGCCACTGGGTACATTCTTGAGAGTTCTACAGAGAGAATTTTTATATTTTGTACCTTTATTTTGATGATAATTTTTCGAATATTCCCGATCATCTGGATGATAATTTTATAACCAAACACTAAAGTGCAAGACTTCCACTGAAGTGTTCACAATCAGGTTGTACTTTCAACTCTGTTGTAGGCTGATGAGTCTTTACTCAGATCCAGTCCTAACTTGAATGTTCACACCAAAGTGAGGCCTGAATGATATCTTTTCAGAATAGGAAGGGAAGGGAGTAGAAGGAAAGAAGACTTTGACAAAGAACATTAATGGATTGAACTTAGGGGGCCTATGGGATGTCCAGTCAGCACTTGGAAAATGGAACTGGAGCTCAGAAGACTTCTCGAAAACCAGCGAGCTGGGAGGTGCTCCACCAGGGGTGGGGAACCTTTTTTCTGCCAAGGGCCATTTGGATATTTATAACATCATTCACGGGTGATACAAAATTCTCAACTTAAAAATTAGCTATGAAAAAAGCTCCTAGATTTATTGAATTTCGAGTCCTGCCTGTGGTTGCCTTGGCAGGGCCAGACCAAATGATTTCGCAGGCTGGACGTTCCCCACCGATGCTACACATACAGCCATAGCTGAAAACGAAAATGAGGGGCTAGGTGGAAGGTAGCTATAGACTGGAAAAGAGGTCAGAGAGTAAGGAGAAAACCAGAAACATCAGATATGAGGGAGGAAAAGTTCCAGGAAGGAGAGAGCAATGTCCATGTGAGTGGTACTGTCTCCGATTTCACTGTTAAATGAAATAAGTTATAAAACGGCCTGTTCAATACGGTATCACTTGTGCAATAAAAAATTGTATATGCCTAAATATTTCCAAAAAAATGTCTGAAAGGAAAAACAACAACAACAAAAGCCTAGGCTCATCTCTGAGAATTAGAAACGGGAGGTGGGTGCAATAGGGGAGCCTTAGCTTTTCACTTTGCACCATTTTGTACAGTTTAAATTTATTGTTATGAACATATTACTTTCTCACTAATGTTTTAAGAACTGGTCAGCAGTATGACATTAAATTATCAGAGAGGACAAGAAAGATGAGACTCAAAAGAGGCCATTAGAGAGCAAGAAGGTTGTCATTGGTGACCTTTATCAGAACGGCTTCAGGGAGGAATGTGAAAGCTGGCTGCTGGAGTCTAAAACACTGCTTCTCGAGCTCTAACATGCACATAGAAATCGCAAGGGGAATCTTTGTTAAAATGCAGATTCTGATTCAATGGGGCTGGGTAGAGTCTGAGATTTCTAACAGGCTCCCACAGGATACCCACATGGCTGGCCCAAGCACCATACTTTTGAGTTGCAAGGTAGTCAGAATACAGGAATTGGAAGTGAGTGCAAAGTGAATGCTATTTGCCCCAAAGCATTTCCTAGAAGATGAACCCTGAGACACGCTCTAATAAAAAAGACTCACAAGCAAATAGGTTTGGTAAATGCCACACTCCCATCCTGATGGGGATACACTGGGTATTTTGCTGGCTTCTCACTCAGATGTTCCTAACAGTTAGGGCGAACCTTGCAGCCATGAACACTTATCTCTGCTGTTGGAGCCTGATGTTCACACAGGTCACCTGGAAGGTGTGGGGGAACAGAACTACAGGGTAGCAGGAGCTCAGGGGTGCACAGTCAGGAAACTGGAATATGACAAATTGAATTTTGTCTCCAGTACAACAGTAGCAGAGGTCTCTGAAAGGCAAGAGAGCTCCCAAAATAAACCTTGTGAGGGCAAGTGCACCAGTAAAGCCTGATACTCCCGACAGTATACGCTATGGTACCATCAGGTATTTGCCAAGTCTTATTCTGAAGATTTCTGGACCTTTCTAAAACTCAGCCCAGCATCAGCAGCATGGCTCCCCAGCCATGGGAATGAGCATACTTGTGAACACCTGAACTTGAATGCATCTGTGCTGCCAGTGACTTCACTGAGCAAGAGCAGGAAAACAACTAACTTGACCTCACTGCTGAAAGGAGTCCGTCCTGCTTGACATGAGCATAATCCTACTGTCCACTGACAGTGATCAAGAACAGCCTGGGAGAGGCTGGGCAGCACTGATCCTCTCACCTGCTGAGATGGAGCAGGTGAGACCAGAAGGAGCCTCAGAGCTCAAATAAAATGCTGGTGGCGCTGAGTCATCTGCCCAGGACCTCCAGTGCTTGGCTGGCCCTGAACGGCCTTTTAGACTCTCTTCATAGGCAATGCGCTGAGCAGTAAGTTTCAGTGGGAGACTGGATTTCAAAGGAGCCTCAGTGCAGAAGAGTGCGGAGGTTATGCTTCCTAGCATGCCTTAATCCTTTGAAAAGACTGCCACTCTCTCCTCTCTAACGTCTGAACTTGGCAGCAGAGGGTTCAAGCCATATGGGGCAACTCGCACAGGATTAGAATGACACAGAACTGGCCATAAAAATGCCCTGAAGCCTTACATTCACAGATGAGGGCTTCCATCGCATAGCACTTCATCAGATGTATGGTCACTCAGTCAGTCCCAGCTGTTATACTTGTCTCTCAGATTTACTGGGGAGAGAAATGGGCATGCACAATTCCAAATTCTCCTTATTAGCCTCCAGATTTGTTTACTTTTGAGGATAAATATATTTGAACAGCACTGTGCACATGGTGGCTATTTCAGGGACACTAGTTAGGAAAACACATGCCTGTTACTGTACAGCGACATGAACTCAAGCTCAGGCATCAGGACAGCAGGGAACAGCTGGCTGTTCGTGCTAATTCTGTTTTGCGAGGCTCCCTGCAGGGTCCTTTTCCCATCAGAGAGTGGTGGCAAAGGAATCCAAATTAGTTTTAAGTCACCTAACAAATACACATTCCCTCTGTTAAATTTGTTATCAAATATCTTCCCTATCAACACTAAGTATATTTTAGACTTACAGGGAAGAGTAATTTGGGAAATCAGGAGTCACTTATATTGGCCCCCATATGATGCCTCGTGACTAAGCCACCAACAACCATGCAATAGGCTGACTTACTGCATTCCTCTAGGTTTGTTTTATTATATTCCTCTAGATTTCCCTATTCTGATGTGTTAATTTTAAAGAATGCAGAAGCTAGCCTCTAATCTATAATGGGAAAGATTTTGCACTCTATTTTTATATGAAGCACTTTAATTGCCACTAACATCATTGAAGTTAGTGCATACACAGGAAGGAGGGTGTACCCTCGAAATCTTTTATCCCCCAAAGACAAAATACTTCTAAAGAAACAAAAAGCAGAGGAGATGGGTGGGAGGGGCCCTACTTGAAAAAAGCCGTGCTTTAGGTTTTGATTTCAAGTTCTACCTGGGTGTTTTCCACCCAGGAGCTGGGGAGAGTTCTCTACCTTCACTCAATGTAGCCCATTAACTAGACTGTCGAGGGCCTAATTTATTGGCCTGGCTCTTTGATTCCTCTCGTGAATTCTATAATACAATCAGTTGTGGCAGATGATTTTGGAAGGAGAATGCCCTCAACACATACAATATCTGGAACATAAAAGAATGACTTCCCCTTTTCCTGCATTTGAAGACTTTCTGATCTCTCAGGGTAAAATATAATGGTCAAATTAAAACCTTTCTAATTTGTAAGTGACTTTAAAAATAATTTAGTGACCTTAGGTCTTGGTTAGGAACAAGAGGTTCTAGATCCAACTTTGGTGCCTGTCTTGAGCCTGGAGTAAAACAAAAATCCATCCCTTCCCAAGCAAGGAAACCCAGGCCTGGAATGAAAGGAAGGGCACAGCGGCTCCATTCAGGAGATCTTGGAAGATGCTCATCATTGCAGATGCTCAGGCTCAGTCAGCCCAGGCTGCAGTTCACAGTCCCAGCTGCGAATCTGAATTCTCTCCTCCCCTCCCCACCCCCCCGGACTTGTCCTGTGCTTACCCCTTTGACCAGCTAGGACATGACTACAGGGTTGAGGCTGAACACCCTGAACACCCGGACATGCACGGAAAGCCCACTAAGCAGACAAGCCGCTTTGATCGGGAAAGCCGTCTCACTTTACCTTTTTGCTTATTGAGAAACAGCAGAGCGGGCGTGATGCAGGGATCCTGCGGCCCGGGGCTCTCTGTGGCCGCGAAACTTTCTTTGGAACTCGCTGCTTCGGCAGGTTTCTGCTGCACCGCGGGCTCCTCGGGTGCTGGGGCTCTGTCGCCAGAGGGCAGCTCCTGGCCAGTTTGGGGGACAGCCGAGGGGAACTTAAGGAAGGGGCCCTGCTCGGCCAGGCCCTGCTGGCTGGGCGTGCGCTCCTCCACCCGGGCACCGGGCTCCTCCCGGATGGCGTCCAGGGCGCCCGGCTTCATGGGGGGCGAGTCCTGCTCCCGCTTGGGGCTCTCCTCCGAGGCCGAGGATGCGTCGCACGACTCGATGATGAGCTCACTGTCCAGCTCAGCCTCGCGCTCCTCCCTCAGGATGCTGTACTGGATGGACGGCGAGGCCGGCGACGGCGGCGGGCCGCCCACGTGGCCGAAGGTCACGTAGCCAGAGGTCAGCGCATCCTCGGCCGCCAGTGGGTCCTCGGACACCAGCTCGATCTCCGAGTCCCCTGACTCCGCGCTGCTGGCCTCCTGGTCCAGCGGGCTGGGGATGGTGGGCAGCCTGGACCTGGCCTTGGCCTCTGGCCTGTGGGCCACCTGGCCCGGCGGCCGTGGGCTCTCTGCTGTTTCATATGACAACCCCTTTGCTTCTTTAATGGCAGTGATCAGCTCATCCTCGGAGATGCTGCCCTTCCCCTGGGATCCTGCAGCAGATGGTTCTGTCATCCCACAGAGCGAAGGAGAGCGGGAGAGGCGCACACACACACGGACAGACAGATGGACAGAGAGAAGAAATACAACAAAGTTCCATTAGGGGAGATGTTTTCTCCTTGCTTGAGAAACACATAGCTCATTAGCACAAAAATAGTCTGTTTCCAGGGCTATGCTGGAAAGACAGGCCACCTGAACTACAAGGCTAATTAGCATTATGGCCCAATTAACCAGTGTTTTACACACCTATATACCTCATCTAGCTATTTAAAAAGTGACCCAGCAATTTCTTAGCAACAGCAGCACCTCAGTAGGTTTTTCTGTTTCAATGTGGCCCAGACTCTAGAAGTCATTGTTTTTAATTTCTGATTTATTCTCCCAGGGAAGTTTTCCGATGTCACGTATTTCATCAGTTAATCTGTCAGATGTAACTCTAATTTGGCCCACCAATATAACAAATCTGAAAATCATCAGTTATTCCTTTGTCCACTGGTGTCTGTGTTCCCTCCTTGAAGAAGACAAAGAAAGCTGATTTGGATCCTTATATACAACTTGATTTCTGAGCTTTACATTTCCCCTAAGAAATAATAATTTTACTCTTTTTTAGTGAAAAGTGTAACTAGGTGGATCCATATAAGAGGGATTTTGCCCGTTCCACCAGGCAGGCTGTGCGAGGTCCCACCGGGCCTGGAACGCTGGAGCCCACCACTGTTCTTTGCCCTCTCTCTTCACCTTCCCAAGAAGCACGAAGCCTGAGAGCCACCCAGCCCCTGAGAGCCACCGAGCCCCTGGGTGAATGCCTGCCTTCTGCCTGATGTCTATCCAGATGGTCTGAAAGCCTCCCTGGCAGTCTTGCTGATATTTCTGTCCCTTAGATGAGACGACCTGGGATCACCATGACAACAGTTTTCAGGAGCTTGGTTTTCCCTAGCCATACAGCAGGTCTTCAGAACATCTTAGACAGTAGTCTCTGGCCCTTCTGGGAGCAAAGACTACTTGGGAATGATAGCTAAGGGGTAATGGATTTTGGGGGGGTAATGAAAATGCTCTAAAATTTATTGTGGTGATAGATACACAATTCTGTAAATATAAAAGCCATTAAAATTTATTTTATTTTTTAAAATATATCTTTATTGATTTCAGAGAGAGGAAAGGAAGAGGGCGAGAGAGATAGAAACATCAATGATGAGAGAGTCATTGATCGGCTGCCTCCTGTATGCCCTTGACTGGGGATTGAGCCCGCAACCTGGGCATGTGCCCTGACCGGGAATCGAATCCCGATCGCCTGGATCCTAGGCCGACACTCAACAGCTGAGCCACACTAGGCCAGGCAGCCATTAAAATTTAAATGGGCGAATAGTATGCTATGTGGACTGTATCTCAACAAAGCCAACTCAAAAAGAAAAAGAAAAAAAAAAGAGATGGAAGGAGGGTTTTTCCCTGAATTGGTACTTACAGGAGAGCTGCCTGACCTGTATCAGACTGTAGTATGAGTGAGAAGTAACTTTATTTATGATAAGTCACTGAGATTTGGGAATTTATCTGAATCTGAATGAATGCACCCTTCAATCTGGATTCTGCTCTGACTGCTTGCCTAACTTCACGGACAGCTCCCAGATTACTTCTGACTTCTGACGCATTAAGAGGATACTGCAATCCTTGAGAGGAGGAGTCATGGCAACCTAATGAGTTGTGGTGGCCATGGGGACAGAAAAGACAGGACAATTCAAGAGACACCGAAGAGAGAAAAACCACAGACTTAGCGCCTGGCACGTGTGGTGGGTGGGGAAAAAAATGGGGTGTCGGAGGTCACTCAGAAATGGTGAACCTGAATAAGATGAGCGGGAATTCCATACCCAGGAACGTGGAAGTCAGAACAGTGGGCCGTTTTGATGGGACAGAGGAAGGAAATTCTTACCATGAACATCTTCCCTTCCTGTAGCTCATATTCTCCCAGTTTCTCTGTCTGACCATCTAAACTGCCAGGACTGCTTGTTCAACATTCCTAGGAGACCACAAAGCAGGCAGGCAGGCAGGGCCTGGGCTCAGAGGGCTACAAGTGGCCCTGCAGGGCAGCCCAGCCTGTGTGCAAGCCGGCCTGGGAATGGGTCCTTCAGGAACAGGCTGGTGCCCACACATCCTGCACTACTGGGAGCCCCGGGGGTGCGTATTTGTCTGGGTCATGATCTGATTGATGTTGGTCTCTTCACCCTCCCCCGGTCTCCCCAGCCCCAGACTGAAGCACCATGAGGGCAAAGGGCAGCCAAGGCACTTTCGCGTCCACAATCATATCCCCAGCTCTGAGTGCAGCACCTGGCGCACAGAACGTACTGCTAAATGGAGCTCGCGTGAGGGCCAGCTCAAATCTTTAGAATGCTGGTTCTGCATTAGGCGAAAGGCTCGAAACTGTCCTCAGAAATTGTGACCTGCAGGAGTCAGTCTGGATGGGGCCCACACATCTGCATTTTGTAATCACCTCACTCCAAGGGTGATTCTAACAGTCACCTCCAGTTAGGGTTGGCAGACTTAGCAAATAAAATGCAGGACACATAGTTAAATTTGAATTATCAGCTGAACAATGAATGTTTTATTAGTATAAGTGTGTCTCATGAAATGTGACTATTTTATCTGGCAACCCTATCTCCCTCCAATTGAAAATTGCAGCGTTAGAGTGTTCAGCAAAGAAGGTTCAAGGATCTTGCTTTATTTACGCAACAGTAAGGATGCTATCCGACAGCTGTGGGGTGTGGGAGGAAGGGCCCTGATGGGTTTCATCTCGAGCAAGTGAAGGCACTACCTTAAAAAGAATCCATCTTTATTATGAGTCACAAGGAACTCAACAGATATTGTAGACACTGGCCTCCATTCTTACTGGGAACTCAAGCTTAACAAAGTGCTAGGAGGAATCTGGGGAAAATTTAGAACAAAACAGAAGCTTCCCTACTCTTGTTTAAAATCACATGGGCATCTGGCTAAGATACTGGTTATTATGTGTCAAGACTGATACAGCAAAGCTGGAAACTGTCAATGAAAATAAATAAAATCCAGAAGCTGAGGAGGTTAGAACTGCCCGACCTGGAAAGATGTGTTGCTGCTGTCAATAAAGATGATATAATTCAGAAAGATACAAGGAAACATGAACATGGGCCACTTTACCAAGTTGCAGTGGCCAGTGCCCAACTGTGAATAACGCTGCCATTCAGGTCGCCCCTTAGCTCCTGGCTGATTCCCCACTCAGCACCCAGGGATCCTCTGAAAACACAAACCTGACGCTGCCACTTTCCTTCTTCTCCCCACGCCAGCTACCCTGACCTCCCAGCTGCAACCTGAACACATGGCACATTCCCAGCTCCCGGCTTCTTCACTGGCTGTCGTTCCCGGCTATCTGCATGGCTTGTTCCCTCACCCCATTCAGATCTCGGCTCAAAGCCATCAGCAGAGAGAAGCCTTTTCTCACCACCTCCCATCCCTCTCTTACACTGTATCTTGTTGTATTTTTCTAGACACTTAGAAACTGTTCTAAATTAGAATTTCTCCTGATTCACAATTCACATAATTAGAAGTATTCCCCACAATAGATGATTTCCTTATTTATTAAACAATGATAAACAGAACTCATTTTGTTTAGAATGTTTTCCTTTCCCTCGGTTTCTATGTAGGAGTCTATGTGTTTTTGGTGTTTGCCTTATCTGCTGGCGCTGGAAATGGCAGTGACCCAAGACCCACATGTAATAAAGTCCAAGTCTTCCAGTGTCTACAGGCAGTGTGTCATATGATGCCAAGGACTCACACGCTGGGGAGGGGATTAGGCTAAACTTTGGGGATAAAAAGAGTAAGGAGAAAGGTCTCAATGACAAGCTGATTCCTTCTATTTCTTCTGTTAATTTTATTCTTACCTGTTGTTTTATGACTCAGGTGTTACGATGGGGAGGCTGGGTGGAGAGAGGAGCTGAACATGGAAGAGACTGTGTAATGGAACAAGGGACTATCTCCTTCTTGAATAAACCTTGCTTAGAATGTTTACTTGGAGCAACTGCAGAGAAAACCATTGCCCTAAGCCCATGCTATCAAGTGGGCAACTCAAGATCATAAAACGCCAAGGTCACGTGACCCAGATCTGTCTTTGTTTTCTCTTGAAGTTGCTCCAGAACCCCAATGGGTCATGGCTATTAAAAAATAGAAATTCCCTAATAATAACTAATAAACCCTGTATCAAGTCTTGAGCATCAACTTTGTAAACTGTAATTTGTATTGGAGGCATGTGCCGTGCAAGTGGACTTATATGTGCTGGGGTATTTTATTCTTCCTAAAGGCTGGCTGAAATTCTTCTGGACCCATCACCAGGCAACTCTGGAGCTCTGTAAAACACAGCTAGTAATGTAGCTTCCATCTCCAGAGCATCAATATCTTTATCTCATGGAACAATAGAAGGGTTGTATGATGCACTGGCAGAAAGAGTCCAGGAGGTTTTGAGACTCAGCTATGTCCCTATCTCATGTTGCAGGTTGGGACAAGTCACATCTAACTCACTTGGGGCCTCAGCTTCCTTAATTGTCATCACAACCAAATCGAAACTTATATTTTATGATAAATTCACTATATTCTCACACCTCCTGTCCTTGTATCTTCTTGGATTGGAAGGCCACCCCTCCCCTTTCACCTGTTTATTTCCTCCTGCTCTTTTAAGAGTCACTTCTGGTCTCTGTTCACCTGGGGAGCAGTTGGACTCTGATGCTCCTCAGCACTCTACGTTTCCCTCTCTCAGAACACAAATCACACCAGAGGTTGACAATTTCTGTTGTCAACTGACGCACTGGAGGGCAGGGACCGATTTGTGTACATTTTTTAAACAACTGTAATCACCAGTATTTAGTAGAGTGTGACTAACCAAAAGAATGTGTGTAGGAAGTGTTTGTTGAGTGAATAAATTTGAAAGCCAGGGACTAGGTGCAGTGGATCTTTGAGACCCTTGGAGCTTTATAGTTGAATGAATCTGAGGTAAGGTTTGGGAAGGGGAAGAAATGATGCTAAATCTTTAGGGAAACAGGACAGTAGGTACTTCCATTAAGTCCACTCTGTTCTAACACTTGGACTTACCTTCTATAAATCAAAAAGGTTTGTAAATCACTTTGGGGTAGGGTCAAAATGCCAGCCACTAGAAGCAGGGGAAGATTCGAGGCCCTCGAACTGCTCTCTTCATCCTGCTATCTCATGGGCATTAGCACACAGGATGGAAGATGCACATGGGATGGAGATGCAAATGGGACGGAGATGAACATGGGACAGAGATCCACACAGGATGGGAGATGCACAAAGTATGGGAGATGCACACAGGATGGAGATGCACACAGAATGGAGATGCACACAGGATGGAGATGTACAAAGGATGGAGATGCACACAGGATGGAGATGTACAAAGGATGGAGATGCACACAGAATGGAGATGCACACAGGATGGAGATGTACAAAGGATGGGAGGTGCACACGGATGGAAATGCACACAGGACTGAGATGCACATGGAATGGAGATGCACAGGACGGGGTGGGGGAGCTCCTGCTACCACTCTGGCTTTTCACCAGGTAGGGGAGTCCCCCTTTGTATTTGAGAGGATATATCGATTATGGTTTAACACCCTGCCTGAGTCAGAATAGAACATTCAAGTTGAATAAAATCACAACCTAGTGAATTTCAGACTAAAAAATTCTATCCAAATAAATCCTTTAGTTTAAAAAATAAAACTGTATGCACATCTTCAATACACTAAAAGATAAAAATGACAATGTTACCTCTCATTGCCCATGACCTTCCAAAAGATCCGGAGGCAAGCTCCCTTCACTGTACTGACTTGGAGCCAGGCCCAGAAATGCAAATGCCCTGCCCAAGGTGACCCGGCTGATCTCAGGAGAACAGCCAAGGTGCTGGACACATGATGCCTCCAGGAGGTCTGGGAGGAAAGCTACCCTGGAAGCAGACGGTACCACCCTCTCTGCTCTGAATGGTAGGCCCACAGGAGGAGTTTAATGTTTCCAGTGTGTCGTTCTTTCCCCTCAATTTAAGAAACTTCTTACAAAGCAAATTCTACAGGACTTCAACGAATATTCCACATCTCAACATTTGGACAATGGGCACAAGACTGGAAAAGCTGTATGTTAACTAAATCAGCTCAGTTGAGATTTGGATGCAAATCTTGATTCCTTAACATTTGGGTTTCCAGTGCCCTGGGTCTTCCTGAGGCAGGGCTACCAGTTTCCTTACCTGTCCCGGAAGATGGAGGAGTGATGGACCCTGGGCTGTCATCTTCAGGCTCTGAGACGGTGACAGTGGGGACTGTGTCAGGACTCGGTTTCAGACAGGTATCTTGCTTCTCGGGGGTCTTCTCTTGGGTGGCAGTTTCAACAGAAGGCTCAATCTCAGTCAGCGTGATTTTGACGGGGGCAGTGACCAGGGAGGCCCTATGGTGCCCTTCAGAGAGATCGTCTATGTAAGGAGCGAATGTTGATTCTTCAAATAAATGGTCCTTGAGGATTTTCCCCTCCACAGGAGCTGGTTTCTCTGGTTCACGGACCTTTTCGGATTTTACTGAGATTTCAGCGTCCTTACTCTTAAAGTCCAAGTCTTTCTTTTCTACCTTGGGGTGACGCTGCTCCTGGTAGTTCGCCTCCTCTGGCCTGGTTATGTCAATGTATTTGTAGGCTTCTGCTTTCATCTGGTCCAGAGGGTCTGCTAAGATCTTGTTCACTTCGGTGGACTCTGCAGGAGTCATCTCTATTCCAGAATCAGAACTAAATAAGCCATGAGGCTCTGTCCCGGGCACATCCGGTAAGGAGGGTCCGCGGGTACTCAGCTCCTCAGGGCTCTCTGATGCGGTGACATGGCCACCTTCCTTCTGAAGAATTCCCGTGAAATATGTGGACTCCTCCTGAGGTGGGTAACAGATGTCGGAAATCAGAGACGTGTAACATGCTCCTTCCCCATCTTCTGACGCTGTTGAAAAGGGATGATCCATGGCACGGGAGACATCTGCCACACCTGGGGACCAAAAGAGCAGCAGACGGTGAGTGGGCGCTGGGCTTCAGTCCTCTCCCCTGCCTAACCCCCCACCCGCCCCGCCCTGTGGAGACACGGCATCCTTTCTCCTCCAGACCTCGGGGTTCCCTCTCCGCACTGGAACATTCATTCCCCTCGTCTCCCTGATAGCCCACAGCACTGGGGTATCCCGGGCAGCAGATTATAGAGGCTCACATAGCTGCCACGGATACAGAAGTTGGGGACAGAGACCAGAGGGCTAGAAAGTTGATTTCCAACATCTACTACCTCAATACACAGTGACTTGGTCCTACTTAGTATTATTCAACAGAAGCCCTCTTTGTGTCTAAAGTATTCAAGGCTCAGCAAAGGTGGAAATGTAGGCTAATTCAGGTCAGTAAGTGCAACTAGGAAACTCGGCTGGGAGAAGGGCTGCTGTTAGAGCTGGAAGGGGCCTGAGGAGACCCTCTCGTCCAGCCCTTTCCTCCAGGGACTCCTGCTCCACCTGGATGGACGCCAGCCCTTCTCTTTTTAAAGGTCCTCAGAGAAAGGGACTCCTAGTTTTCCGATGGACTCATCCCAAAGTGGTATCACCTTCAAGATGCTCTTCCCCACTTCTTCAGTTTTCTCATTTTGTTTCACCCCCATTCACTCATCCACTGCCCATTCTTTGCCTTCCAGTGATACCCACAAAGACCCACTGGGGGTTCCTTAGTTCCACTGGTGGTGCTAAGGACAAAACAGGTTTCCAAGTTGGAGTCTACAGACTGTTTGCACCTGGCCTTCATTCTACTCATAAACCAGCCAAGAGTTCACTAATAGGCAGAAGAGGAAAACCCTCTATTATTTTTCTTGGCTGTACAATGTCATCAGAAAGGAAGAAAATGAATGTTTATTGAGGTGTTGCTATATGCTAAGTAGTTGGATTTTATCCAATTCTTACAGCTATTTTATAAATTAAGCCCCATACTCTCAACATACAAACACATCTCACACACACACATACAGACAAACACACACAGCCCTTAAGACACACCCAAAGAATATTCCAGATTATGGTACCAACTCATAAAGTAATAAAAGTAGAAGCATTATAGTAATAGCTAATATTTGAGTGTTTGCTGTGTGGCAGATAATTCCAAGCTTTTTATTAATATGGACTCATTTCATCATCAAAGCAATCTTAGGAGATAGATATTATTATTAGCGTCATTTACAGATGAGGAAACTGAGGAACAGAGAGGCTAAGTACCTCACCTAAGATCTCATAGGCAGAAAGCAACAGAGCCAGGATTCAAACTCCAGCAGTCTGGAAGTCAGAAACCTCCCCTCATGCCCTTTGCACTTTCTTAAAATCAGTTTGTGAAGTCCCCCCCCACCCCCCCAGTAATTTTGAATCTAGTATTATCACAAATAAACCTGCCTTTTGTATTTTCCTAGCTTTTTTCTGGGTTGCACCAGCCATTGCCTAAGGGGAATGAAAAAAGCACAAAGCCTTTTCTCCGCTCTAGCACTTTCCTGCCTCAGCACCATTCCTTGGACCTTGCTTCCCCCAGATACCTGCATACCTAACCCCATCACGGCCAGATCTTTGCCCAAAGGTCACCTTCATAAGGAAGGCAACAGTGACCACTCTATCTAAAACTGCAACCTGCCCTGCCTTCCCCACTCCATGGCAACCCTGTTTCCGCCTACCCTTCTCTACCTTTCCTTTTTTTCCATATCACTTGCCTCCTCCTAATATACCATAAAATTAACTTATTTATTACTTATGTATTGATTGTCTCCCTTTGCTAGGCATGCTCCATGAGGGTAGGAATCTTTGACTATTCTGTTCACTAACGTAGTTCAACACCTAGAACAGGGCCTGGCACATGGTAGGTGCTCAATAAATATTTGTGAAATTTAAACGGTGTCAATTTTAGAATTAAGCACAAGTAACACGATTGTGAGAAGACAGGCTGGGAGATTCCCCCAAATGGCTAACGATACTCACTTCACTCAGCAAGTGGCCCAAATCTGTGACCAGTTCAAAGCTGTACATTTCAGTGAAGCTTCTAATTGTGCTTCCTTTGCATATGGCAGCCCCTTTTCAATTTAGACCAAAAAAGGCTCAACAGCAAAAGGAATAATATTAATGATAAGCCTTATTGCCCACCATATAGACTACCAAAGAAAAAGCTAATAAATTTAAATTCGTGTGTGCACACACACATTTATCCTAAAGAATTTTGAAAGCTTCTTTCATTACACGGGCTCAGCCTACATGGGACCTCACTAGAGGCAGGGAGACCAACCCTGAGATATTTCGTTATGGGCACCTGCATCCTACCATTCCTACCGCAATTATCTGAAACCGCTCCCCCGTGTTAACAACTGTTCACCAGAAAGTAAGGAGGGGCCTGCCCCTGGATATGAACTGTCTGGAGGTGAGGCTGGAGAATACACAGTAGGCAGTGTCCAGGGCTGCGTCACAGTCATTAACATTCAACTCTCACTCAGTGGTTCTATCGCAGAGGCCACCACAGGGCTCTTGGCCTTATCTCCTATACCTGGCATAGTGCACAGCCCTCCAGTCCACGGTCTCCTGACACCAGTTATCACACTAAACACAAGTCAGCAACTGGCCCCAGGGTTCTGTCCTGCTTCACTGGATAATCCTTAAACTCTGCAGCCTGGCATTTGAGACGATGTGAATGCCATCTGGCCTCACAACCCTGTCTTCACTGCTCTTCACAATCTCACATTCACTCCACTGGGTTTCAGGCCCCGTTTCACTCTCCAATTCAAACTCTGAGCTCTGATTAGTATCCACTCTCCATGACTTCTCTAGCACTTTATCCTTCCAATCTCTACACCCAAATCTCTGACTTTGAACCTCAAACCATAAAGTTAAGCAGCTTTAAATGCCCCTTCTCCAGGATGAATTTGTTGACCACACATGCAGGACCTGACCCCTTCCTACTGTTCTCCCTCTTCTTTCCTGCAGCACATAATCATACTGCTCCTGTGGCATGCATGACATATGACTTCTCTATGTCCAAGTTATCTCCTGGGAACCTGTCAGCTCCTGGAGTTTGATGCTCATGGTTTGCACACTATATTGTGCAGTAGACACCCAATACAAAATGAATGAATGAACGAACCAGTCGACCAATCAATTTATTCTGTGCAGCTACTGAGAACAAACTAGGGCTAATTATGCAAGTTACAAAGAGGATGTGTTTAATCTATCAAGTGAAAGAACAGTCTAGAATTCAAGTTATCCAACAACGGGACAGAGCTGCATCTCAGAAACAAGGGTGCTCTGATCCCCGTGGGCAATCAGATAGAGAGGGGCCCAGTGTCTGTCTAGGGAGGAACCAGCATTTGGTGAAGAGTTGGATGAGAAAACCACAGAAGTCCCATCCAACTTTCTATGATTTTTATACTGACTGGCTGCCACTGTATTTGGACATGATTTCCTTTATTCCTTCCTTACTTGTAAAACAGACTCAATATAATTTTCCCTGAGGTGATTCATGGCCTATAGGGGCTTTCCAGATGTATGGCAACAATTGAGGGACTAGAATCTAGAATACATCTGCATTAAAAGAGAGACTGCAGATAGAATCAACACTGGGGAGGAATTCCCACCCCTGAAATTTTTATCCTACCACCTCTGTCTTGCTCAGAGAGCCCAACATGAAACAGAAAGGACCCCTTTGCCACATTCTTCAAATACCACCAACTAGACAAGGAGGAACAAAGTCACTTGCGTAAATCACATATTTAAATGGGACCGTATCAGAAACCTCATAAAAGCAACACATAATCTAAATACTCTGAATGTGGCCATGCCCCATTTTCTTAGCTTGCGCTAAGTACCCTGAAAGATTCTCAAGGTTCTACCTTATTGAATTTGAAAATGTACATACATTACAGGGTGCCTATCAGTTAGAACTCTTGAAAACAGAAAGCCCTACTAGACAGTAAATTATGCGAGCAGAGTCCTGTGGGATTGTTGGAACTGGGAAGCCAAGCTGAGCCTCAGGCTCCCCAAAGCCAATTAATTCTTGTCAGCTCTTCCTGCAAAGCTGGCAGATGTGGGACCTGAGAAAGAGAGCAGGAGCCAGTTACCCTCGTAGGAACCAATATTGTTACATTGTTAAATACAAATCCACTCAATGAAAGCGCTTTCCTTGCCAGGACTAGAAACTACTGCTTTCTTTATATAAGCGAGGATTCCTTGGAACATCTGACTTCTTTCTCTCTGGCTGTTTCCTTGGCATCTAGAAGCCCGACTCCCGTGAAAAAAGACATACAAGCCCACAGGTGCCCTCCGGGAGGTGGCTGGACAGGAGGGCGCCACAAATTCAGTTACCTGGATGCATTCTGGTGTTTCAAATATTCATTTTACAGATAACTGTTCAGGAAAGTTCTCATAATAAAAACTGAAGAATCCATTGGTTACAATTTCTAGTAAAAACTAAGTGGAAGAAAGAGAAAAATGAGCTCAAACTACTGCCATTAAGTCACGTGTGCTGATAAAATCAGCCTTTTGTAGCCACCAGTGTCCTAGACCAGAAATACTATCATGAGATAGACAAATTCAGTAACTTCATAAGGGGTGGGTGTTTCGTTTTATTTAATTCTCTGGCAATACTAAGGAATGAGATGACTTGCTGAAGGTGGTTTTACTTTCCCCACTGCAAGTTTCAATCCTAAAATTCCAGTTCTGAGCTCCAACTCATCCTCACAGAATTATCATTCAGTTGGTGACCGACAGCTTAGGTTTGTATTCAGGCTCTATTACTGTCAGTTGTGAGGCTCTGGGCCAGTTAGCCTCTCTGAGCCTCAGCTTATTCAGTTTTAAAATGGGGGAATAATTCCCATTGTATTGGACCGTTAAGAGGATTAAATGAGATTAGCTATGTGCCTGGCGTGTAGTACACACTCAATAAATGAGAGCTGTGGATTTTATTTTTACCTCTATTTTGCAAGGACACTCACCATTTGCAACGTATTACCACCTGTCCATTGGTTTGGTACTTTATCTCCAATGACATGCGATCAGGCTCCTTGGGGCCAGAAGGAATTCGGTATAGCCATCCATACTCATGTTGCCCTCTGGGGTCTGCCTTAGATGCTAAAGTCCCCAGAGAGCAAGGCCACTGCTGTCTGCTGGGGGTTGTTTGTTAAGAACTTTCCAGTGATACTGCTGACACAGCAATCATGGTGATAACTGACTCGACTGTGAAAAGCTGAATTTATAAGACAACAGACAATACAGAAATGAGAGTGTTCAGTACCCATGGATGAACTTTCTCCCTTGTGGGTGGAGCTCATTCTGACCCCTTGGGGTACAGATAAAGGGTCATGGTTTAACTCATAAAGCCCCTCTTACTGCTCTGAAATGGAAACAGAGAGAATGCCAGAAAGAAAGACTGATTATACCAAAAGGTTTTCTGAGCACAGAGGAAGACAAGCTCCACAAGAGAAGCATCTGGTTTAAAAACAAGAACAAAGCAAAGCAAAAATACCAATTATTGTCTGAATTGAGCCAATACTAACAGGTATAGGGAGCATTAGTCCCATTAAATTGAGAAATATTTTTAAAGGGGGGGGCACAATAAAATGACTGGAATGACCGTGGGGGTGGTGGGAGAGATACACATTCAAATTCAAGAACTAAAGACCAGAAAGTGACCCGAAGTGAATCTGCACTTTTCCCAGAATCGTTTGCCCTTAGGCGCCCATGTGATGGATGGCAGTAGCCTGCAGAGGTTAGGCTGTGCAGCTCTTTCTCCGAAACTCCCACTCATCTTTTCTGAGTGCTAAGAAATCAGCAGCCCCACAGTGTGGGGGCTGTGACACATTTGACAACGGAGCCATCAAGAATGGATGGATATGCCAGGGAGGCTCTGGGAGCCTCTATGTCACCTAGAAAACATTCTCTTTCTGAAATTAAGTGGCCTGTGAGTTAATATGACAAATGGGTGCTGAGAAACCCCGGTACACTCATTCTTTAACATTTTATCTATGTGATTAGTTAACAGCGTGAAAAAGAAAAAATGAGCCTGAGAGATGACATGCTCGGGTGTTTAAGAATATGAGTAACTACTCTTTCTTTCCCCAACTCACTGCCTTATTTAAAGCTTGCCCCTCAGAATAACAGATTTAGCTGTTGGGACTGCAAAATTCACATTTAATAAAAAATAATTCAGCCAAGTTTTGGGGTTTTCTTTCCATTCTGAAGAGCCAGGGCTTGCACTGCCTGCAGAGTTTTCACTTGAGCAGAAAATTCTGTTGGAGGAAAAAACCTGGCCTGGCAGACAAACCACGGCCTGAGTGTCCCTGACAGTCCGCAGCAGTGCCTTGGAAAGAACAAAGCGCAGAGGTTCAGATGGAATGGAAGCGGGAGTTCTGATGAGCCTGGACGTGTGAGAGATTTTTTGCCTGCTGTCCAAGGGTGGAAATGTAATTCTACGGCCTTCCTTGGGAGACAATCCTTTGGAAAGGGAGGGCGGAGGTGAATATTTATTTAAAATTTACTTAGATCTTAAGAAAAAGGCCTTAAAATTCTACAGAGTCTCATTGCTTTTTTAAATAGCTTTATTGATTTATAATTCACAAACCATAAAGCTTCCTCAAAGTGTGCAATTCAGCAGTTTTTGTATATTCACAGAGTTATGTAACCATCTCCACTATCCACCCACCTAATTTAGATGCTTTCTACTCTCCATGTTTTCCATACAGAGAAAGCTCTAAGGTTACCTCTGCCATACAAAGAATTACTTTTGGAACAAAAGAAAGAGCTACCCCAATCTATTTATCATTTGTTGATAGAATTTTGCTCTCTGATTTCCAAAGAGGAAAATAATTGTTCCTGGTCACATTTCTTTAATGCTAGGTATACATGAATAGTAGCAAAAACGTGCACTATAAATTTGTGCATTTTAATGGTTGGCATTTTAATGGTTCTTTTGCTCCCTCCCCCTACATAGAATCATCTAGCTAATCCCCATAATTCCTTTTACATTTACATTTCCCCTTTCTTCCCAGCTAGACCCATATCACCTTCTACTTAAATAACTGTGATAGTTTCCTGTGTTCTCCAGCTTCCAGCCTCGCCTCGTCTGTGCGCCACCCTGCACGCGGCTGACATACTCATTTCCCTACAACACCGCTTTCCCATGTCACTTCTCTATTCCAGAGCCTTTAGTGGTCATCTTTGCCCACCCACTGGCTTGGAATTCAGGATCCTCATCAATGAGGTCCTCTTCTACCTTTGTAATTTTATTTCTGAGCCACTCAAGAAACACACCATACAAGCCCACAAACAAGTTTTCAAATTCTATGCTTTCACTCAGGCCCTTCCCTCCACTGAAAGGCTCTTTCACTTCTCCCTAAGTCCACATAAAATCTCCAGTGATGTCTCACCTCCTCTAGGCAGTCCGCCCCGACACCCTACTCCTCAGTGCTCTCCCCCCCGATCTCTACTCCAAGGGCTGTGACCATTCATTTGGGGCTCATGGGCTTTACTGCCTTTGTCACCAGTTCTGTTTTCTGTACACTTGCTGAGAACCATGTCTTTACGTCACATCCCCCAGTCTGTAGCACTGTGCTCTGCACACAGTATGTGCTCAGTAACTACTGACTGATTACCTCCATAGTCCAGCTGAATGAGTCACATTTAAGAGCCTTTAGAATAAGCTTTACTATCAATCATGTGTTAATCCAATCAAAAGGTTTGCTGAACTTCGACAGATGTGCAAAGCACTAAAATAAAAGGCATTTCCATACAGATGAAGGCTTAGTAACCAAGTGCGTCATAAACATTCACCATGAAGCGACTATTTGCAACTGGAAGCTCAGGCTGCCCTGGCTGCTTGTGGCAGCGATGCTGGTGGGTGGCAGGGTCTCTTGGAGGATCACGATTCGAGCAGGGAGATCCCATACGGTGCCCTCAATACGGTGCATCCGGATTCATACTTCTGGTCAGGCATGGCATTATCAGAAGAGAATAAAGAAGGACCAAAAGGTTCTTTGAAGTTATCTAATTCACCCCCCTTCCTATCCTAGGATCTCATCCACAAGATTCAGCACTGACCATACCCCAACCTTAGTTTGAATATTTCCACTGATACAAATATTGCTATATAAACCTAATTATTAATAAGTATTGTACTTAGGAGCCTAGGCTGTGGAGTAAAATACGTGACTTTGAATACTCTCTCCACCATTTACTAGCTGTGTGACCATGGGCAGTTTTCCTAATACCTTTGTGCTTCAGTTTCATCTGCTAATAATAATAATCCCCACATAGGATTATGGTGAAGACTAAGTGAGATGGTGGAACCAAAGCACTAAGAATCACATATTAAGGGCCCATTATTATTTTTTAGTTTCTGGCCTTTAGTTCCACATTTGTCTTCAAAGTCTATTACTGGAAACAGACATCTCAAATAATTAGAAAACAATACCACACATAAAGGACTAATCTTTCTAATATATAAAGAGTTCCTAGAAATCAAGAAAAAAAGACTACCAATTCATTTTTTTAGATAATGGACAAAGAATAAACACTTTGCATAGACGAAGCAATATAAATGACCCAGAACATAAAAATGCATATAATGTATATTAAACAACCCTAAAATGATATTTCTCCCTTATCAGATTGGGGGAAATTCCAAGAAGTGTGGCAATACACTCTTTGATGAAGCTGGGGAGAAACAGGCATTTGCATGCTGAGAAGGGTCTGGTAGAAGTAGAATATGATATAAGCCCTAAGGAGAGCAATCTGGCAGTGCCTATCCAAATTACAAATGCATTTACTCTTTGAGCCAGCAATTTTACTTAGAGAAATTATCCTATAGCTAGCTATACCTGCATATTTACAAAATGAATGTGTACAAAGCTATTCATTGCAGTACAGTTTGAAATAACAAAAATTAAAATCAGCTTGAAAGTCCATGATCAGGGCTTGGGTAAACAAACTATGTGCTTCTACACATAGGATACTGTATGGCTGGACAACAGAATGAAGGCCATTTCCATGCAGTACTGATGAGGAGGTTTCTAGATAAATATTGTTTAGTGAAAAAGTAAGATGCAGGATATGTGTCATAGATATGGATACAGATACACAGAAGCAGACACAGAATGCTAGCTCTCATGCGGGAAGAGGGGGCAAATAAGAATGTTTGTTTGTATGTGAATGAAGCAGCTCTGGCAGAACACCCAGAAAACTACTACTTATTACCCATAAAGGCGGGCAAGATAAAGAGTGACAGAAGTAGAAAAGAGACTTTTCACTGTGTACTTACTTTTAAAAATAATATTAGTTTTCAACCGAATATATGCATTACTATTTACATTTTTAATTTCATTTAAAAACAAAGAAAAAGAAAACAATGTGGGATGATGGTAACAGTGTTGCACGAACTATGATGGAAACCCCAATCCGGCCTCCTTCTTCCACTTGACAAGTGTTCAAAGGCTTGAAGGCAGACGTGTTCTCTCTCTGTCCCACGGCTCAGGCCAGAACAGTCCTCGTTCTCACTTCCACAAGCTTTTTTCCCTCGCACTGTGAGCTCCTAGGAGACATGGACGGCACCTTGCATCGCGCTATTTCCCTCAGCTAAGCACACTTGCTGGCACATAGGTTTTGTTTGGGAAATACTTATGAAATGAATTAATGAGTATGTTTCCACACTTATCCATGCTGGTTAGTCATTGTTCAGAATTTTACCCGGACCCGATTATAAGCTAATGAGGAAAGTGAGGGACGGTGAGACTCTTTCCCCTCCAAATTTTTATTCTTTTGACTTAAACTTCCTATTTTTATTCACAAAATTTTATACTTGCTGCTGCATGCTATTAGCTCATGTTGCAACTGTGGCCAGCTAAGACATGTGGGGACATAGTTTGTTTTTTCTAAATAACAGCCTAATTCCAAAATGCACTTTTAGCCACATCACTGGGCATATTTCATAAATTGGAAAGACATTAAATGAGATGCACATATTTTCATGATAATTGCCTAAGACCTGCATCTACCAGAACAGACTGCGGAAGACCCTAGAAAGGGGGTTTACCTCGGTCTGGAATAACACACGAGATCAAGCTGAAGCTGGAGTTAGGATTTCCCATGAGAATGTGTTTTGTAAAGGAAATTCTATGGCCACACTGCACAGGGCCATCCTTGTAGGGCTGCCAACAGTCAACACTGTGTCTTGACAAAAAAAAAAGCCCTTCCTCTGGTGGACACACCTGTGCCAGAGGTGTGCATTCTCCGCTGAAAGTCTTGGGTTTTGTGCCAGTGCTGGGAACTGGTCATAGGTCACGGGGATCTGAAGCAATGCGATGTGAAGTGACACGCTTTGGGAGGTGCATAAGGAAGGACAGGTGAGGATGACTGATGACACAGGATGCCATGCGGCCTGATGCAGTATGAAGCATGTTATGGCATGCTATGGCACGGCGTGGCGTGGCGTGGCGTGGCGGCATGTACTGTGCTGCGGGGAGCTGTGGTGAGCTCGGGCCTGGCGGGACAGGGCAAGCCGCACAGCGAGGAGGACGCGGCCTGGCGGGTGCTGTGCTGTGCTTTATGGCGCAGCATTCTGAGACAGAAAAGCCACAGGCCTACATAGTCCATGAGGTATTTTTAACCCACCCATGCTGTTGATGAAGGAACTAAAGCTTAGAGAGGGTAAGGAGCTTGCTCTGAGGAACACAGCCATAAATGACAGAACCAGAACCAGAACTTGGATTTGGGGTAACTGGACTCCAAAGTGAATGCTATTGGCACCATTCTCAGAGTTTCTGTGAGGACCGAGGAGGCTGACTGGTTTGTGGCCGGCTTCTCAAGCAAATCTAGGCGGATCTGAACTTGGAATCACGGCACATCTCATGATGCAGTGAAGTAGAAAGAAATCATCTCCGCACCAAGTGGACTCGGTGGATCAATGTTCATTTCGTATGTCATTTGGTAAGTGGTTGTGGCAAGAAAGTGTGTGTTCGGCCCGGCCCGCATGGTTCAGTGGTTGAGCGTCGGCCTATGAACCAGGTGGTCAGGGTTCGATTCCCGGTCAGGGCACAGGCCAGGGTTGCGGGCTCGATCCCCAGTCGGGGGCGTGCAGGAGGCGGCCGATCAGTGACTCTCATCATTGATGTATCTCTCTCTCGCTCCCTCTCCTTCCTCCCTCTGAAATAAAAACGCATTTTTTTAAAAAGTGTGTGTTCTAGGACTTATGTCTTACTAAGAGTACATCACAGTGGATTTCGAAAACTCACAGGCTGGACGCGTTTTTGAGGTGCACAGGCAGAAGAGAATGCTTTTGTTTTCAAACGCAGTTGTCATTAGCTACCATTTTGCCTTTACACAGTATGCCCTCTTCCTCAAGTTTTCAAAATCTAACTCCTTTGTTCTGCTAGTCATGGGATATTTGAAATTCAATTTTGGGTTCTGAGCACTCCTAATTTCAAACATAATCTCATGTTGGAACACAGGCTGTAAGAATAGAAACAAGTGAATGACATTTTGGGACAAATTAGCAAAAAAACTGGAATTCGGGACACATCACTTGGTAGACTCAAAGGCAAACCCTTTCACTTTAACACACAGACACACACACACACAGTAAAGATCAAAATACTGTATATGTAGAAAATTTATTCTGCTTGGAATAAAGAAAATGGACCCAGAGGTAGCCATACTAATCAAGGAAAGTGACAAGAAAGATTAATGTCCTTTATCAACAACAGAGCTCATTTTGCTGCTCTGAGCTGTCTGATCTATGGGCCGAGGTAAACGGTGTTTACAGCGGGACAGTAACTCAGCCGCTGACAGGCCGGAATGTGGGAGTATTGATCCAAGCGCTGAGTGCTCAGTCAGGAAACTGCATCAAGACTTCTTCCCACTTTCCTTTCATCCTCAGGAAGAAAAAGGGCTATAAATAATAAGCAATAAATTCAAAACATGCATAGTTTCTGACATCATTGCAAAATTTCAATCAACTGCACATTCTAAGGGGGTAATGAAAATATTGCATTTTTCTAATGTAACTGAACTACATGATGATCAATACATTGTGTTTTTATAAAAATACATTGTGTTCTTAGGAATTTGGAAAGGGTTGCTATTGTCAGGAAAGCGAGTCGTGCACTCTGGCTTTGAAAATATGTATGATTTAGAGAGGCAGAGGGAAGCAGTAGGAAGTTATTTTACGGACAGAAATAATAGCAAAGGCTTAGTAATGAGTGAAAAGGATCCAACTCCAGCAGGAGAGTCTGAGAAGCAGCAGGTACTCAGGCCAGAAGGGACGGCTGGGAGGATGGAGCCAGGGAGAAGGCTTTACAGAGGTTGGGAAACAAGGATCCAGCGATTACTTTAGAGCATAGAAGTGACCTGAACCATTAGTTCAATCGTCTTCCACAACGGCAGCCTACAGGTTTGCTAGCCATGTCAAATGAATGTGTGATCTTTTTAAAATATAAAAGTAATAATATATGATCACTACAAAAATTTTAAAACACAGAAGTACATGAGATAAAAAAAAGAGTCCTATCGCTACCTCTATTTCTTAGATATCTAACAACAGATATTATTTGGGGAGTTGCAGACATTTTATTTTCTATTTCAATAAGAACATTACATATATTTATTTATAATATACCAGAGCAACACAGGGGTAGGCAAAAGTAGGTTTACAGTTATAATACAAATAATGCAATAATTAATAAATAATAATAAACTGTTTCTCATATTCACAACTGTAAACCTACTTTTGCCCACCTGTGTATGTACTCATATATACTATTAGCAGATTTTATATATATATAAAAACAGATCTATATACACACACATTCTATACTAGGGCTGTATATATTCTATAAATAGATAGACCTACACATATATACTATATATACATATGTATATGTGTGTATATATGTACATACTGTATATATTTGTATATGTATAGCCTATTTACTATATAAAGGATATATTTCCATTTAGGTATATAGAGATCTGCCTTAAATTTTTAAAAGTCAGTGTTCCATAAAGTAGGTGTTCTAAAATCCATTTAAGCATTCCCCTTCTGTTGAACATTTATTGTCATCCATTCTTTTGTTATCATAAACAACGCTGCAATGAACATCCTTGGCGTACATGACTTTTTAATGAGACCACTGAGGCTCAGGAATGTAAATACGTTTAAATGTCTTTTTACTTACTACACAGCAATTTGAAAAATGGCCTAGGAAAAAATGCTCTTCTCTGTGTCCAACCTGTATGTCAAACTGGAAAAATCTGTGGAAAACGTAGCAAAGAAAGGGCAGGACTCAACAATGCAGAGGCTAAGGAAAAGAGTGGTTCCTGCAGATGCTATGAAAAAACAGTGAGTACCCACAGGACTACCATTCAGCCTAGCTCTAGGCTCTGGATAGCACAGCTCTCAGAGAGACTGTAGATGGGTTCAAAAGAAAGGAATTTCACTACGTAAGTGCCTGGGTAGGGAAGCTGCACAGGGCTGAAGGGATCTGAACTCAGCCTAAAGGATGTGGAGGATTTTTGCAGGCTAAAGAATAGGTAACGGATTTCCAAAGACAGACCAATGTTCGGTCAAATAAGTTGAGCTGGTTTTTGAATTTTTATATATTCCATCTAAACTCTGGGCACTGTATTATCCTTTTCGAGTGGTCAGAAATGGACCTGTCATGTTTGAAGGCGGAAATAGACTCCCTAAACAAGCTAGTATGTGGACAGTTAAAATGGTCAAGGTAAAACCGTAAATAAATAAGACCTTGCAGAGGAGACTGCATTTCTTTGTTCTCTAAGATTTCATAAAATGAGAGCAGAAGCTAAAACCAAATGTGTCCTGGAAAAGGAACCAGCAACCAAGAACTATGTCAATAATTCAATATGAGCATTAAATTTTCATGATTTTTTAAAAACTTCTAAAAATAATCTGCGGGCATTATCCTCTACATCCTCTAACTATGACTCCTAAGAATTATACTTTGTTTTGGTTAAGTACCGAAATCACAGGCTGAGCCACAAACAACAGGCAATTCCACTTAAGTGTTGCTGTTTTGTAAAAATGTGGTTAACAATTCGCTGGAATTAAATCTGTCCTTCAACACAAAGGGGTTTTCAAAATAAATGCTTCTTGAAAAAAGCAATTGGAAAGAAATCAGAGAATCAGTTCTTCCCTTTCCTAAGTGTGTAAAAGGACTTCTGTTCTATCTTTGCTTTTATTATGTTTGCTCCAAGTGCACGCACGTATGTTATTCAACATATTATTTTTTTATTCCCTGGAGGTTGGTAAGGCAGATGGTCTTATATTGTGAGCAGATCCAGTTGCCTGTTAGATGCTGGTCATTGTCAGTTGACTCCAGAGAGGCCTGATTTTTTAAAATGAACCTCTTGAAGGGAATTCTTTAATTCTTTAATACTTCAGATTTCTTCTCTGAATGGCAAGATTAATCATTGCAGTATTTTTTTCTCAACATATCTTTATATCCTACACATGAATCTTCTCTTCCTGACTGAAAGACACAGAAGCAAACTTAGAATTTGTTGAACAGTTATGTGCCTGCCAGTAACCATGCTAGGTCACAACCAATGGCTCAATCAATGGCTAAAAGTCTCAATCATGCCAATCAATAAATATGTGGAAACACGTGGAGTTTTGGTAATACCATGAGATTTATGAAGACAAGCCAAATCTAAGAATGATACAGCAAACATGATATTTTTCTATGTTTATTTAACTTTATTCATCTAATACTTACTACTATGTGCTAGGCATTTACCCCAGTTTCTAGGGATATAACAGTGAATGAAACAGATACACTGGGTGGGCAAAACATAGGTTTACAGCTGTGAGTACACAACTCTGAGTTTATTCTTGTATTATTATTTATTAATTATTGCATTATTTTCCACATGAACAACTGTAAACCTACTTTCGCTCTCTCCTGTATAGTCTCTGGCCCCATGGAAGGCAGGTGCAAACAAGAAACAAACAAACAACTATGCAGGCATGGCAGGGGCTGCTAGGTGTCCCCACCCCGCATCTATCCTGTCCTTCCTCCTTTTAGCAATAGACACTCCCCCCCCCCGCCACACACACCAAGAAATGTTAGCCTATGGCTACCTAGCTAAAGACTACATACACCTCCTAACCTCCCCCTTGGAGCGGACACGTGACTGGGATGTGAATGGAAGCGAGGGGGGCTGCTTCTGCATCATGTCCTTAAAGGGGACGCTAGTTGCCCTTCCCATGAGCTGGTCCATGAACAAGGTCTCTCTGAGCCAGCTTTAACAACTCTGGAGGGAGTGATCGGATACCAGACAGAAGGAGCTGGGAGCCCTGGGTGCCTCCTGGGACAGACCCTTCCCTGACTGCTCACCTGCCTCTGGACTGGTTAATGAGAGAAATAAACCAGCTTGTATGACCACTCTATTTTGTATCTTTCTTATAGCACCTTAGGCTGTACTCTAACTAATACAGCAGACAAGAAAAATAACTGAGAGTTATAACAAGTGCTCTGAAGGAAACAAACAAGTGGGTAAGAGAAAAAATAAAAGGTTATCAGTGGGGAGGGTTAGTTTACCTTAAATAAGATGCTCAGGCCACTCTAAAGAGATGACGTTTAAGTCGAGAAGAAACTGCAATTTTTTGTTTCCTTAGGGTGCCTTCCTTCAGTTTCTTCCCCCTCCTATGTTTTGATTCATTTGTTCTTACTCTTGATCATGGGCCAGGGTGCAAATACTATACAGGTGCATAAAAGCCCTGGAATAGGCCCATTACTGGATTACTGGTCTCTGAATGTGCCACGACTGTCACCTTTATGTGGAGAGACACATGCATCAGTTAACCAGCTAGTACAAATCTTATTGAATGGTTGTCTACCCTGTATTACAGTCACACTAAACTGGGAGATACTTGAGGGCAAGAATGGTCCTCTTGTCTCTGTGTCCCTAGCACAGTACTTAGCACTTAATAAGAATTCAATAAATTTTTTGAAAGACTACGTTTACAAAGCAGGAATCACCAAATGTTTGAAAAATTCCCTTTCTTTGCTCACACAAATGAAAACAGTGATAGCCAGACAGTTTTTACACAAAGTCATGTCATTGTGCACTGCAATCTCCTCCATTAGAGTGTTTTTCAAAACACTACGAACACACACCCTTTGAGAAAGACAGTTTTTGATCTGGTGCCTTAATAAAGTCAGTATCAAATACATAGCAAGCATTTCTGAGGCTGTATATTACGATCATGAATTCACTACTTAACCTCATTATAAATGAAATATATTTTTCATGGACACTTTGCCCAGCAATGAGTTGTTTTGCCTCTAGAATTCCAGAATAGTTGAGGAGAACTGTGCTGGGACCCCTCAGGAGCGAGCCCTGCTCCTTGCAGAATTGGTCCCATTGTGCAAGAAGCTGAGAAAGCAGAGCGGCCATTCAGATTGGTTTTGCATTAAGATTAAACTTAGAAGTAAGAAAAAAAAGGGTTATTTCTCTTTGCTTTAATCACACCATGGTCTACAAGATCCCTGACTGGTTGAGGGGCGAAAATCCACTTTGATTCATCATGTGGTCACTGGAAGTCCACCTTCCATACAGGGTTCACACACACTTCCCACGACACCAGCTAAGACACAGCCTGCTGCCCTCCAGGGCTTACAATCCACTGGCTCAGGGTAACAGAAGGTAAGGAACAGAAAGTACAGGAGGGACAGAGCGCGCGGGAATGCGGGAGGGGGAGCAGTCCTTTCCCACGCGGGGCCTGGCGGAGCAGCACGAGGAGCTGGTGTTTGCGCGCACGGAGAGGGAGAGGGTGGCCACGGGAGGAGCGAGGGGTGCCACCTCCCTCCCCAGGTGGAGACGCAGAGTGAGCGCAGCCACGAGAAAGCCCGAGTCTTAAGAAAAAGACTGGCTGGTGTAGTTGACTCTACATAGGGGGAGCACAGCAGAATAAACAAACAAACCAAAAGCCAAAAACAACATAGACCTTGGGGTTTCAACAATTAATGTATGATTTCCTTTTAGTTAGATGGCTGGGCTCTGGAAATGTGTCAGGTTTCCATTAAGGCCAGTTCAGTATTCTCAGAACTCTACTCATTTTGATGGCTCTTTCCCAGAATTCACCATTGAAACCTTACTGTTACAGTCAAGCTTTATTCATATATGTGTATCTGTATCTTTATTTTCATAAACCAGAAATTAATGGAATTATAGTGATTAGATCAGCTACAGGTATTAAAAAATGAAAATATTTAGATTTTCAAACTAGGTTTATTTCCCAGAAGGCTTGCCAGCCTTGAGTATTTTATTTAAGAACTGGGTAATAGCATGAACTTTCCTTATATCCAAGTCACCCATCATCAACAGGATCTGTATTTTGAATCATTTCACTAATAACTCTGATGGATTTGTGATGACCCATTTACGTTCTCATTCCCCAACTGATATTCTGGTTTCATATTTGCAAAATGTCTGTGTAGAAGCAGGGAGCCAAATGTAACCATAAAATCCATCAAAACCATAGGCCTCTACAGGAGTCTCCAGCAGGCTTCTCACCACACAGGTTGACTAAAAATTAGGAGTTGCTAGTAAACCCATCAGTCTGAACTATGTGAAGAAGTGCAGGCATTGCTTTTTAATATGCTACATTGGCTCCTTAACTTTAACACAATTAAAACCCAAGTGCATCTGTGAGCACCATGGAGGTATGGGAATCACAAGCATTCATCAAATGTCATGCCTAAATTAAGCCTTATCATCAAACAGTATTTATTAAACACCCACACACTGCATACACAAAGCAGTATATGAGGCACATTACCAACAGAATACTGTATCTTCAGCCATGAAAATACTTCATAATAAAATGCCAAATTGCCGCTGGAGGTCATAAAGATTACTCTTTTGCTTGAATAGTCTCTCCATAAATTTCAAATAAACGATGGAATTGGGTACCTTCTCCCATATGCTGAAATCTTCACTGATGTGCTTCATGTTCAATTATCCTTAACGTAAATGAAAGAAAGGCTTATGTGCAATTCCAATTATGACAAGACATTCTCAGAAGAATTACTTGTGCATGAATTCATGTCATTTGACACTGTGCCTTTTAAAATTATGAGACAATAAGAAACAGTGAGAAGGGATGTTTACATTTAAATTGTCCAAGTACCATTTTGTTTTGGGCTTTCAGTATTCCAATCATTATTTATTGCTATTGCCTTTTGTAATTACTTTTGATAATACATAGCCTAAAATGATTCATAAAAGCTGAATAAATAGAATATTTGAAGACAACAGCACCAAAGTTACTTTTTGTATCTGGAGGCTAAGGACACACTCAGTTGCCAGAAAAATAGAAGTTTTACTCAGTCAACTGATGGTTTGTCTACAGAACATTAAAAAAATGGTTTTTATATCATATAATTGACTTTTAAAAGACTGAAATGTATGAATCAACCTGTTGTTTCTGCATCTTTTACAAGATCCTGAGATGGTTTTAAGTCTGAATGAGTTGTTATTCCACATAGATTTCCCACTCCTTAGTCACCTGCATATGCAAACATGCACATTATTTGCGGGCTCCATTGCCCAATTCGTCAGTCAGTACATTTAACTGCCTCCAGTGTGCTCAGCACTCTATTAGGTAACATGAGTGCTATCAAAGAAGCAAAAGCAGGTCAGAATAACAGTTTACACCTTTCCAAATTAAGTTCCAAGACAGTCTAATTCTTTCCTATCCTCTCTAAAATTTAAGGGGGGTGGGGTTTATACTAAAAGGAAATCTTTGCTGCTGAAGGATTCCTTAGCGAACATGATGCTAAATCATAAAACTATGACTGTGCATCTTTTTGGCTGCTCCAGTCCTGCACCAGGGAGCTCCTAGGCTGTGAAAAACACACATTCCCCAAGATGAACAAGACTGACACGCAGCCTTTGTTCCTCATTATTTAACATCTCAGGTTTTCAAAGAACTTGGGTGACCCAAGAGTAATATCCTTATTAGTCGATAAAGGACTGGTTTTGTCATTTTAGAGATGGGGAATTTAGGGCTTAGGGAAAAATGAAAAGATGTATTATTTATGAAACCCTGTGGCTCTGTCTCTGGCAGCCCCGTGAGTGAGCTCCAGATAAACGGCCCCCTAATAAGGGAGCTCTTTGGGGACCAGTCCCTGCATTCCGGGGATGAGGTCCACGCTGTGCCCAACATGCACTGCCTCTGGCTCTGATGAATACTGTTACGGTAAATTTTTAGCGCAGTGAGTTTCAGATGGTTTGCTATAAATTAATGTAGTAGTAAATTTGTTAATTAAGGATATAATTCCTGACCTTAAAGTAGTTCATAAATTGGGCTTTAATTGCATTATCCTTTTCTTAAGTATTTTAAGTGGCTTCTCATGTAAGAGCCCCAAAGACAGTAAAGCATAAATCTAGGAGACATGTGGGTATTCTATTTCATTAGCTATACACTATTATTATGTCTCATTAGTTACATTAGGAAAAAATCTCATCACTTATTTCTTGTTATAGTAAAAACAGTATCATATCAAATCTAATTAAGAAAAAACTAACGACAGCACTGTATCATGTAATTTACTGTTGTGGTTCCAAGACTAAATGAAGAAGTATCATGTATCTATTATATATCTTCTGATGCAAAAAGCTAATTGCTGATAAATAAACCAGCACAAAAAAAAGAACTCATTTTAAACCAGTAACAGTATTAAATTACAGATGATAAATATTCCCATTTTGGATTAAGCCTTTAAATATATCAGGAAAGCTAATTTTTTCCATAATCAAGAATTAGAAGTAGTTTTCCCATCAACTGAAGGATCTTAACAGGAACGAGCACATGCAGTTCCAGGGGGGTGGGCGCACCGTCATTCCTCAGGGGTTCAGGGGCTGATTTATCTTGCTCTTCACTTGCTGCCTGCCTTCTTCCTTCCCCCCACCTTCCACCATCTCATCAATCATCTTACCCAGGAGAAGAGGAAAGAATAGGGCAAGAGATGGGAGAAGAAGGGAATACGCGGCCTTTCGGAAAAGAACATCATAAAAGGAGGGTGGGATACGACAACTGAAAGGAGGCTTTTAGATTACCTGAAGGTTTTATTCATCTCTGCCTCCCTCTCCTTTGTGTTGATAAAAGTGAGTTGCTGTTATTTCCCCATTACTGAAATATCGGGATAAACCTGTACACATAAACTAGAATGTCAGACTTACAAATTCTGGGCTGGTATACACACTATGGTAAGAGTATCCACAGTGAACTGTCAGTTCACTATTCAAATGAAAGAAGGGCTTTAAATGCCTTAAGTAGCAGGATTAAAGCATAATACAACTGCTGAGTTAATGATAGCACAGCTCTTTATTGTTCTATGGAAAATAATGTGACTTTCCTACTAACTTCACTTTAAAAATTGCTGAGTTTCCTCCCAAAGCAACTCTGAATAAAAAAGTACAAATGTGATTTATAACCTATGAACCACTACACAGATTATTATAATTTGGCTCTGGAGAGATGCTGTTTTCTCTCCACCTCTGCAGTTTCAGCTGTGTCACCTGCTATTTCAGCTGTGTCAACATGGGCAAAATGGAGAGCTGAAGTAATGAGGCAAATAATTCAGGCCCAAAGTATGACTGAAGAAGAAGCTATCTGGCAGTCTCTATCTCCACTGATCAAATTCAGTTCAGAATAGTCCAATGCTTTATTTTTTCCCCAAAGGCCTCAAATTAAAACATGTGACATTACTGAAATTCAAGTAATTCTCATCCGGAATCGAACATTTATATCTGTATTGTTAATGTTTCCCTTCTGACTAAGCCACAGTCCACGTGGATAGATCGGGTCACAGTACTTCTGCACCCTCAGAGTTGAACTATGGGGACTGGTAGGTAGTATGGTAAAGTCAGCCAAGAGCCAACTCACAAAACATCCAGAACTATCCCCACAAGGGGCTGTAAGTCCCTCCTCCAAAAGAAAATCTTCCTGGTAATTAATTTTCTTATTCATTGAAGAGGTAAAGATGGCCAAGTAGCCACTTTACTATCACTTTACTGAATTAACATTTCCGGGGAAAACTGTTGCAATAATGAACAGAAATCCCCTGCGAAGCTATGGCAGCAATGGCTGCCTGGGCACCTGTTCACGCTGCCCTCCTACATTATAGGGGCGTTGCTGCGATGTAGCTGCCCGGCAGGGACCACGCTCCCCAGCTCCCTTCCTAGGTGAGACCATGTGAGCAGGTCTTGCCAGCAGACTGTGAGCAGAAGTGGTGTGTGTCACTTTTAGCCTGAGGTGGTTAAGGAGTGAGTATCTCAGCTACCTCTCCCGTCCGCTGGCTGAATGTCCCTGTCTCGTGTGACCTTGGAAACCGTACACAGGTATTTAGGATGGTAGAACCAAAATATGGAAGGAGCCTGGTCCCTGAATTACCATTTGAGAGCCATCTGCAGGCTGCTTAGGAACATATATCTTAGACTTCACGTCAGTAAGAAATAAACCTGTACTGTGTTTAAGCAATTATACACTTTTGGTTTTTTTAAAAATAGCAGCTAGCTTTACTCTAACTTAGACAAAAGCTAGCATGGCATTTCGAATCTGATGCCTCTCTCTAGGAGGCTTTGATCGCTAGACGATGATATCTAATGCTTATGAACCGCTTCCTGTGGGTCACACACTGTTCTAAATCCTCTATAGGGGTGACGCACCGATCACAATTGGAATTTTACATTTTTGTGATTTTGTTTTCTCTCTCTCTGACTAGAGGGTAGCCTTCTTAACAGCAGGAATCATGTATGTTTTTGTTCATCATGGTATTTTACTCCGTCTACTGAATCAATGAATGACTGGTTTTCTTTAATTCTCAAAAAAAACTGTGCTGGAGATATTTTAAACTCATTTTTTTAAAAAATAAAAAAATCACTGATGCTGGGCTACATGATTTGTCCAAGTCACAGTAAGTTACAGAGCCTGAGACCATACTTAGTCATGCACTCGTCCAACACTGAGTGCTCACTGCTTTGCTCTGTATACCAGCCAGTGGAATGAAACAACAAATAAGTCCCAGTTTCTTCAGGAGCTCCTGGTCTATTTGAGCAAGAGAGGTTTGTAAACAAATAAGTCAAATAAAATATGGCACAGGTTAGGATGTCTGTCCAGCATACAGCAGGCTTATATAGGAGAGGACAGTGAATCCTATGGGAAGGGCAGTGAATCCTCAAACATAAGCAGGTGCTTACAAAATAGACCAGTAATAGGGCATTAGGGAGGAGGGAGCCCTGGAAACAAAGGCATGAAATTCAGGACATGAAAGCGAGGGCCCCTGAGGCAGAGCAAACAGGTCGGAGGTGCAGGATCACAGGTCACGAGGCTGGAGTCGGCGGGCAGGGTCGGGTTAGGGAGGGCCTCACGTGCTGTACAAGGACCTCAGACGTTACGCTATAGCCATGAGGAGTCACCGAAGTGCCTTAAGCCCGGGAGATCTGACCAGATTTCAGAAAAGTGACTCTGGAAGAGGAGAGGGGCAGACAGACTGGAGCAGGTGAGTCTGGGAGGTGGAAGATCGGACTAGGGGATGCAGCAGTGGCCCAGGAGAGCAGCAGTGAAGACCCAAACTAGGGCAGTGGCCGTGGTGACGGAGGGGAGTAGACAGGGAGATATTAAAAGACGACAAATCATCAGGATTTTATACCCTTTGGGGGTGAAAGCTGAGAGGGAGGGAGGAGCCTGGGGCGATCCTTGAGCTTCGGGCAAGGCTGATTGGGTGGATGGTAACATAACGTTCCCGCGTACAAAGGGCAGGAAGAGGGCTGAGAAGAGAGAAAATAAATGCCCTGGGTGTAAACTGATTGGGAAACATACAAGTGGAGCTGCCCACTGGGCTGGAGAAGCGAATGGGGAAGCCTCAGCTCAGCGTTACCAGGTGGAGCCAGGGCTGTGAATGAGGGCACCGGGAAGGCCGCAGAGAGGGAAGGTGGGGTCTCAGGGAACCAAACCCACATTTCTGGTGTGGGCTGAGGAGCTGGAACCAGCCAAGGAGAAATGGGTTCCCAACATTTTTACTCTGTACAACAGAGAATGGCAAATGGTTCCTACTGTATACGGAAAATCATGCATTGTGCTCCTTTTCAGGCATTTTCATGGTGTTCTGGCATATTCTTACCAGGCTGCTTGTGATTCTGAGAATTTGCCTGGAATCTGTTAGAGCACCTAGTCCAGCTCTGTGCATACACATTCAAGTTGTCCATATGTTGCTAAGGTCTTTAATTACTGCTGTAACCTCCTTGCTTTTCTTCCCCTTACCTCCACGCTGCAGAATCAGAGGAGAACATTAAGGCAAACTGTTCAATGATTGAGCAAGGACTGCATCACTAGTCAATAGCAGGACAGGAATTTAAACCCAGAATCGTCAAGTTTCCCTTCTACACTTAAGTCCTATCTGGACTCAAAGGAAAAGTCAGAGAATCCTGCACTAATTGGTATTTCCTGCACATTCTCACTGTGATCTTTCATTCGCCACTCTTGTGCCAGACACCGCTTAAGTACTGGGGACAAAAGAGAAAAGATGCGATTCCTGCCCTCAGAGAGCTTCCCTGCCGGCTGAAGGCTGGGCTGGCTGACAGTGACGAGGCACAGTGCTGTGAAAGGGGTCTTTGCAGGGCCACCGAGGGGGGACGAGTGACAAATTCTACCCTGAGGTCTGCAGAGGAGGTGCGGTGCTTGCACTGAAACCCAGCTTTCTCAGCATGTAAATAGAACCAGTAAGAACGAAGAAATTCAAATATGTTAAAGAGAACGATGGCCGATACTAACCAATCTTCACGGCATCTTGGATTTATATCTAACTGCCATGAAGCCGAGAGGCAGTTCGGGGAGGAAAAACCGTGACAGAAGCAAGTTACCGAAGAGTGCCAGCCATTCAGGTCGTCACCAAAGATGGTGGTTATCAAACTCAAGAGGAAATATGGAACAGGGCTATTTTAACTTAATGAAGATGCTATGGAAAGTAGAAGGCCAAGGTCTAGTGCAGATTTCAGATCTCACACACCTCACCAGTTTTTCTTTTCTTTCTCCCTTCCCTCTCCTCCCCTCCTCCCCAGCTCTCAACCATTTAAGGGCAACTCCATTTCTATTTGTTTCTTTTCAGTGCTTCTCACAAATCAAGGACTGAGGAGACTGTAAATTACCACAATGTAAGCTTGTTTTAGTAGCAGTGAGTCCAATTATGTCATAGAGAGCAAGGTAAATACAGGAAGTTGCTGCAAAACCATTCGTTCCACAAACATTTATTTAATTCACTTGCAAGTTGTAACAGCAGATGTGATGTTAGAGGTGGAGGCATTCATCTTGGAAGCAGAGTGGAAGCCTTTCAGATTCTGATTCCACCTCCCCTTTTCCCTGTAACACTATTATTGGATGCTACTCCAGGGCGTGGCACTGCCTGGAAGGAAGGTTTATTAGTATATAATATGCAGTGATTATATCATAACAATGAGCAGACCATGCAAAGCCCCTTTGGCTTCCAGCAGCTCATTTAGTGTCCCAACAATGCTACGAACTGGTGTCTTATCCCCCCACTATGCACATAAGGAAACAGAAGTGTCTGGACCATGGTCACATGTACAGGGTAGGGGCTGAGGGGGTCGGAATCTGAACCCACAGCCCAGGCTCTCCATCACTCAGCCGCCTCCCTACTTGTTCAGAGCAGATCAGAACAAAGGTTAGAGAAGACCTCTTGGACCATTTTCTTTCTTTTTAAATAACTTCACTGGAGACTTTAATATTTTATTAAAAAAATCTCCAACTATCAGTCATCAACTGTTCATGTTCCTGTTCTGTTCCAATTGTTGTTACTGTAGATGCTGATGTCTCACTTAGCTGTAATCGGGATATACTTTTGAGTCTCTGCATTTTCTACTCAATGTTGTTTCAAAATCTGGCCCCATCTTCTGACATGGTTCACACCACTAGTCATTTTGATGGCCATAACCTATTCCATTCTGGTCGTTATTTGGTTTCCTTCCAAATAACTATGAATACTTTTCATGTACCCTTTCCCCCATTCCTATTATTAATTGCCATCTAGGTGTTTACTAATTATAAGAATTTCTAAAGCGCCTATCATTTAAAATTTACTTTTCATATACATTTTTTTCTGTGAATACATGACTTATTAAAACTGTAAAATATGGCAGTGAGTAGGTTAGACCACTATGCTATACATCTGAAACAAATATAGAATAATACTGAATGTAAACTGTAATTGAAAAATAAAAATATTTTAAAAAAGAATTACTCTTTTAAAATAAAGTTAACAGAAGCCTTTGAAACATCCCTGGAATGAAAGCTGGACATTCCGTGAAGACACGAGGAAAGGGTCTAAGGACTCACAGTACAGAAAGGTGGGTCATGCTGGCACGTTACTGTCAGATAACTACCCAGCAACACTGTCTACCCCAATCTATGTGCAGAGAGGAAACAGTAGATTTTCATTTCAATCCTCTGGTTTTGAACTCTCCTTTCACCATGAAAAGTAGCTGGAAACAAGAATTACAGCTGAAAAGATTTAATAACTCTGTCAATTTCGATAGTGCAATTTTCCCCTGGGTTGACAGCACTAGCACCATCTTAAAGCACCAATAAAATTTCATTGCACAGTTGCAGAAATTGGGAGAGTCGGCCTCTCATCCTAAATCTCTTACCTACATAAATTATTAAGAGGCAATGAAGAGGCAAAATGTAACTAAATGGATAAGGCAGGATTACTTGTGCTCATGATTTGCTAAGAAGCTGCAACGTTTTGTTTTTCAGGTCGAGGTCCTGATTTATAGCCGCCCTATTACTGCCAGAAAAGGCATGCACTTCACCGCCTTTTCTAAGTAGCTGCTAAGATATTGCTGAATCGCAGCAGTCGTGTGTCGGTGCAAGTCCTCTCTTTCTAGTCTCAGCCATGAGCTTCCCTTTTCTTGCTCAGGATGATGGATCATTACCCCCAAAGGGGCGGTAGAGGCGGCTAGAGCCAAGTCTAGCCTGCGGGCTATGCCAAGGGATGGTTTGGGGATGGCGGCAGTGGCCCTGATGACCAGGACCCCCTGTGCTGTGCTAAGCACTTGGCACACTTTGCATATATCATCTCACTTGCGCCCCACCACAGCTGCATAAGGAAAGCTCTGCTAATCTGATTCTACAAATGAAGAAAGACAGAGGCTAAGAAAGTCGTTCAAGGACACAGTGAACGAGCTGAGTCTCTAATCCATACCCATCCCTTGGTCCCTATGGTATATTACCTCCTTGCAGGCCTTTGTATATGTGTTCTCAGTCAGTCAATCACAAATATCTCCAAATTTCTACTGCACGTTCAATAAGATAGAGAACAAACAGTACACTCACTAAAGTTCTGGGTGAGGTGGGGAGGGGAGAGGGAAGCCGGCAAGGAAGTTACCCTGGTGGGGTGACACCCCACAGGAGCAGCAGCTGCAGCGGGCCTCGATTACACTCCCCAAGGGTCTGGGAGCACTAGGGAAAAGCACCACCTGAATTTTGAAGGGGTGGAGGGCAGGATGACTGGGCATGTGGAAAAGGGAGAGAGAGGGACAGGAGGTGAGGTGGTCAAAGCTGTGTGGTGTGGGATGTGATCCCTCCCACACGGCCTTCTGGTTGTCAGTGGAGACTCTACTCACGAAACACTCTGTGTAGTCGGATTTCTTGTTGAGAGCAGAAAATAGAATCTTATAATCTTTTAATTTCCCAATCTGGTGGTCAAACAAATAGTATTCCACGGTTTGAATGTGCATTTTCCTGATTTCCAGAAGGGAATGGGTCTTTAAAATGCTCACTGGCTATTAGTCAGCTCTTCCCCTGCGCACCGAGTCTGCACATGCTTTGCGCATTTTGTCAGGTCATCAGTCTTCCTTCCGTTACTGCAGAGGAATTCTTCACACAAAGTGGGGCGAAAGTAGGCTGAGAGTTGTGAGTACGCAGAGCACAGAATTTATTCTTGTATTCTTGTATTATTTCTAAACAAACTGTAAACCTATTTTTACCCCACCCTGTATACTCTGATTATTAATCTTGTCTGTATAGATTTCGTTTATATGCGGCCAAACCTGTGGATCTTGGCCATTACGGCTTCTGGGCTTTGCGTACGGTGAAGAAGATATTAATCTAACGTATGGGAGTGCGCTTCGGGAGTTTGCTTTGGTAGAGCCTTTTGGAAAGGCAAGTCGGCGGGGCTTCTTTTTTCATAGTGAGAATTCACTGTTGTGAAACATGTACACCATATGCAAATCTGCATTGTTAAGTGACTCTTAGTGGCCGAGGAGTAATTAATGACACTTGATTCTGTAACTACTGGGACATATATTGCAGGGAAACAGGATTGGAAATGAGTGGGAACTGGTAAATTTCTTGGACTTAGAGGTCCACTTTTAAATTGATACATTTTAATAGCAGAAAGCTGTTCTGAACCTACTGATAGATTTAAGTGTATTTCTAATTGTCACTTTTTTCCCATTTTGACCTGTTTTTATAGCTCAGACAGCACTGCAAAATTTGATCCAGAGGTTACCTCAGTGAGTGAATCTTGTAGTAACTTCTTCCAACAGAGAGGTGTCTGTGGCTTACAGCTGTAGACATGCTGGCTCGTGTTCCAAACAGCTCAGTTTTTACCGACCCTTATGCAGCCTTGGACACCTTTTCCATTTACAAAATACCATGCTTCCCAATCATTACGTTAATTAATAACACCACTCAATGCTCAAGCTGTTTCATCTTAATTCTTCCTTCAACACTGATTTCATGTCTCTTCTTCTTAAAAGAGCCTCATTTTGCGTTATGAGTTAATTTTCATGCCTAATGATACAAGTGCATTGCTAAAACCCATATGAAAAACTGTAACACAAGTAAAACACATAAGATCTAAGTGCCAAGATAAATTTTGTCATCTGGTGCTTTGTCTCTAACTACATTTGTTTCTCTCCCATCTGTTTGGAAACTTATTTAAATAAATTAAAATTTCTCCCAGAATTACCCTGGCTTCCATATCAAATGGCAAGTATCTTTATTTGAAGAAAGTTTGCCTACTTTATTGTTTAGTCCCATCATACATTCTGTGCTGTAACTATTATCACCATCATTCGGATAAAGAAACTGAGTATGGAAGAGGTAAAGGAACTTGCCCAAAGTCAGACAGTTCTTAAGTGGTATAACTGAAACTGGAACTAGTCGTGTCTCGCTTCACACCACTTGCTTTTTCTAATACGTGACACTCCCACCGCTCCACTCATCATGAAGGTCAGGACTGACTTGAACTCCAGGATTAGAGTCCTTTTGGCTTCTGTGAGGAGAGAGTGGATGTGAGGGAGGCTGAAGGGCTGAAGCTTTCACAGGCATGGGCCACACTGGGCCACCCACGGAGGCAGTCCTTTCTTCTTTCTTCCAAACATCTTCCCTGTGCTTTCTCTTACTGGCCATAAAGGCTCAGTAAATTTCCCTCCAGTGAGCAAACGGAAGGATATAAAAAGAAGCTTAATGCCTCACCTTCCAGGAAGGAGAAGGTCCCATCAGTAGCCCCCAGAAATCAATGGCCCAACAGGGACCACAGGCACATACAGTAGAAAAAGGGACCAGCACCTTGCTAGATATTACTGAATCTACCCGTCTGTCTAACACGGCCCAGATTAAACTCTATCTTAAGTCCACCAAAGAGCAAAGGATTTGCAGTCAGATGGGTCCGAATTTCAGTGACACTATTTATGAGACTTTTGGTGCAACCCTTTAGAGGCTTTATTCATCTGTAAACTGGAGTGAAGAGAAAGACCTCACAGTACATGGTAGGTAAATGGCAGTTACAATTAAAATTATTAGTAGCGGAAATGTAGGCCTGAGCTTCTCTTTCTGCCATGTAGAGAAATAAATGATACTGACTATAAAGTACCTGCAACAATGCATGGCTCAGATGAGCACCAATAAGTAACAGTTATTATTATTATCAACACTATTACTAAAATTAGGGAAGATTATGGCTGGCCTGGTCTCTTTCAGCTTCTGGATTTTAGGGAAGGGCAGAAAGAGTTATAAGAAAGGGTAACAGTATAAAGTAAAGAAGAGGTAGAAATTTATAAACTATGGAAAACTCCCCTTCAATTTCAGTTCGAAGAGTGTGATGAATATGTATGCTAAAACTTTATCAATGGCTTAAACTTCTGGCCAGTTATTTCAGCTTTGCTGTCTAAGCCAACATAGCCATTGTGAGAAAAAATAGTGACCTGCCTAGGACTGTGTTTAGCTGTGAGAGTCATCATGTCATCATGTCAGGACTTAAAAACTGCACTGAAGCAAAATGAGCAATTCCAAAAATATACCTTTGAAGTACCAGAAATAGTCCTGATGACTACAAAATGGAGCAGTCAGAACTTATTTGGGGAAAGCAATAAAGGGACAGAGAAGTACTTAAGGAACTCCTGCTATAGCACATGTATTATTGAAGACAAAAGAACATTAAGTTCAGATAGTCCCTGGCTTATAAAGGAGCTGCATTTCCCAAAAGCTATTTGAGTCAGTATTTGGAACCTGAAACACATATTCCATCAAGAAAAGAATTCATAATGGTGGTTTGCCTGGGACCAGGGAATGCTGTCTAAAGCATCCTGAAGGTGAGGCATCCTCTGAAGGGTGCAATAGAGGTAACGTAATAGTGTTGAAAGCTCTAGCTGGGGTTAGGCACACCAGGCTTTACACCCTTGGCCTGCCTCTTTATAGATAGGGCCTGGACAAGTAACTATATCTCTGTAATCCCCAGTCTATAGTTTTTTACCCAGTTTTATTGATATACAGTTGGTATAGAAAAACTGCACATAATTAATGTATACAATTGCGTGAAATTGGACATATGTATATACTTGAGTTACTATCACCACAATCCGGGTAATAAACATATCCATCACTTCCAAAAGTTTCCTTGTGTCTCTTTTCCTTCCTTCCTTCCTTCCTTCCTTCCTTCCTTCCTTCCTTCCTTCCTTCCTTCCTTCCTTCCTTCCTTCCTTCCTCCCTCCCTCCCTCCCTCCCTCCCTCCCTCCCTTCCTTTTTGAGATAAGAACATGTGACATGAGATCTACCCTCCTAACAAATGTTTAAGTCCACAATACCTGTACGTACAGGCACTATGCTGTACAGCAGATATCTGGAACTCAGTCATCCTGTTTAACCGTAACTGTATACCACTGAACCGCAACTCCCCGTAGCCTCTCCTCCCTTCCCTGGAAACATAATTCTATTGACTACGTCTATACCTTTGCCTATTTGAGGTGCCTCATATAAGAGGAATCATGCAGTATTTGTCCTTCTGCGAGTTATTTCACTTAGCAGAACATCTTCCAGGTCGATCCGTGTTGTCCCGAATGCTAGGGTTCTTTTGTCAAATGGGCATGAAAATAGTACCAGTCTCATGGGTCCCTGAGAGCAGGAACTGAGACCATTCTGGAAGCACTCAGCAAACATCACTGACCACTAGTGTCAGTAACAGAAGTGCAGGACCTGATCTTCTCTGCCTTTCTTCTGTGCAGCTTTTACCTGCCAGTGACGTCATAACAAAAGAAAAAGCCACGAACATGGTAGATGTGCCCTCTCCTAACAGGGATTACGATGAGGCGGCTGATGGCGAGACTGGTGTGGTTCCATGAAGACTGGCTGATAAGCACAATCCTTACACGTGCACATTGTTAAAAACACGAACAGGACAAAAGGCATGAGATGGAAAGAAAAATGCTTCCTCTCCTTCTGATGCCCCAACCTTGCATATTCTGTGTCCCTCAGGGAATTCTTATGTGCCTGTATTAGTCTAAATCAGTCTCTATACTTTTTCTATCCTCATACCTGTGTCAAAACCTCGAACTCTATACAAAGGGATTATGCTATCTATGTGACATTTCTCCCGTTTTCTGTTTTCACTAATTCATCTCAGAGCTCTTTCCACATGTGCAAATATAGATCTGCCTTGTTCTCTGCAACGATTCAGAGGTATTCCATTGTATGAATGTGCTTGGATTTTTTAACCTGACCCTATCAGTGGACTTTTCATTTTTACTCAGCATTTTATAACAACAGTACTCCAATCAACATCCTTGTACCCCAAAATTTACATATATTTTTGTAAATTTATCCAAAGGGTAAATTTCCAGCAACGGGGCTGCTAAATTAAAGAGTATGTGCTTTCTTATTTCTGTTGAGCAATACTGCCAAATATTTCCTTAGAACACTGTGCACTGGTTTGCACTCACCCTGGCCAACACTGAGCACTAGGGGACGCCAAGAACACTGCCATCAGGTACGCAAAAAGTAACATCTTGTTTTATTTGGCTTTTCTTTCATTATGATTGATGTAATCATAATATTTGTTGTCCATGTTTGTTTGCCACTTGTATTTACTGATCTATGAAATTCTTGCTCATATTCTTTTTCAAGTTCTCTTATTTTTACAGGATTGTTCTTACTTTTGTCAGTTAAGTAAATCGGCCGTTTATCAAATTACCACTTACTGGTAATTTGAAATGCTTCATTTTTAAATACCAAATATTTATATGAATTTTAGTTCACTTCTGGAATCTTCATTCATCCCCACCAATGTGTTCCTTCCCCAGCTCTAAGCAGTTCTAGTTATTATCTTAACAGGCCACTGTTCACCCCTCCCTATAACCTTCTGGCTGTCCTTACAGATTTACTTTTCCAAAGGAACTTGACTGCCATTTTGTCAAATTCCAATAAGGATATCTTGATTTCTAGCTGACATTTATTTAGAGATTAATTTAGGGAAGATGACAACTGTTAAAATTTTCCTATTCACACATAAGGGACAGATTTACATAAGTCTTCTTGTACGTCCTTTGGTAGATTTTTAATGTTGATATTACATCAGCCTTTTGCATATTACATAATATTGTTAAATTTTTTCCTACATATCTTTATCATTTGGTTATTATTACAAATAAGATCTCTGATTTTTTCATACTATTATTTATATCTTTAACTTAATTATGTAATGAGCCACCTTATCATATTCTGTTAACATTTCGAGCAGTTTTTTTAGTTTGATTCTCTCAGGTTTTCTTCACATACAGTATTTTGCTACCTTCTTTATTTTTATTTTATCTTTTCTTTCATTGGTCTAAGTGCATTTGACAAAACAGGAAAATGCTAAATAATTAAGACAGATGGAATCTGTCCGTGATTTTAATGAGAAAACAATTTGGCTGGGTATCACATGCTTGAAACAAACTAAAAAATGCACAAATCCTGCAACTCAGAAATTCTAATGTTTACCTTAGAAGAACACTCACATTTGTGCACATAGAGACACCTACAGATGTCCACTGCAGTTTTATTTGTAAAACTATCTAAGTATCTATATACAATGTAATAAAGTCTATACATTAAAAAAATAAGAAGCATTAAGATATCAATGAGGACAGATCTAAATTTTTTATTAAAAAAAATGAAGCAAGTTGCAAAATGGTAGATATGTACCATTAAGCATGATACCACTTAACTATATAAAAAATTAAAATATTGTATTGATTTTTATCAGCACATATAAATGTATAAAAATGGATACTGGAATGATATACATACTGAACTTTAATAATAAAGTCTAGTGTGTGTCTTGGGACATTTTAACTTAGCTGCAATTGTGTAACTTTTTAAACAGTAACAATGTAGTCATTTGTTATATATCACACACACTTTGGGAAAAGTGGCAGGAATGTGACAAAACATTGATAGTAGTTATTTTTGAGTGGTAGCAATAGGGGTTCGTATTATTCTTTTTTGCTTGTTCATATTTAAATTTTAAACTAATAATTAAATGAAATTCCCAAGTCACTCTTTTTCTTCAGAACTTTGTACACTTTGCTTCACTGTCTTTTAGCTTTGATTGTTGCCTTGATGAATTCTGATGTGAGCCTGATTTTTCCAGTTTGCAGGTGATTGTTTATAATTGTCAAAAAGATGCCTGAAGAATTGATTCTCTATTGGGTGAAAAGGTGAAGAGATTAAGAGGTACAAATTGGCAGTTACGAAATCGTGACAGGGGTGTAAAGTACAGCATAGAGAATACAGTCAATAATATTGTAATAACTATGTATGGAGCCAGCTGGGTACTAGACTTATCAGAGGGAATCACTTGGTCCAATCACTATACACCTGAAAATAATATAACATTGAATGTCAATTGTGATAGAAAATTTTTTAAAATTTAAAAATAGAAAGAATTGATTCTCTAGCTTCCAAGTTTAACCAGAGAATGTGTGTCTTGGCATTGAGGCTCTGTATCAATTTTTCCTGGAACACAGGGTGTTCTGATCTAGAGAATCAGTGATTTCAGACTTTTTTGTTGTTAATTTCTATTAGCATTTTCTCTGTCCCACTTGTTCTATTTTCTAACTCAGATACAACAATTTTCCCTTTGCTGTTACCATCTTTGAGTTCCGTAACTACTGTCATCTAATGTCTAAATCCCTTCCTTCCCGTTTATGCCCACTCAGTACTTCACGACCCTCCTTCTCTGCACTTTCAGGTTTACTCACGCTCCTCCTCTTTCTCGGGCCGTACTTATATGCCACTGGGTAACAGTAGAGTTTTGGCCCTCCACCTATGTCCTCGACTTTGCCGTTCCCCCTTTTACCTCATTCCATAGCTTCATCATCTTGCCCTTGGCTCCCTCTGCATTGCATCCATGCTCTTTTGAGTTCTTTAGAGCAAAAAGCAACACTCGGATCACGTTTCCATTTCACAGTCAGTCTTCTTCCAGGCAAACCCATCCTCTCCTCGGCATCCTATCCTCTCTCCTTTTCCTTTTCGCTCCTTTACTCTCGCCCAGTGTCCATGTTTTCTTTTCACGTTGCTCACAGTCAACCTGAACGGCTCTGTCAAGTCTGTGTAAGTGCTTCTTGGCTCTCCTCCAGATCATCCGATGCTTCCATCGTCATTTTCAGTCTCAGAGCTCTCCAGGGGTGAGTCCCGATTCTATCCAGGGGTGAGTTCTGATTTCACGGAGGGGTGAGTTCCGATTCTATGCGGGGTGAGTTCCGATTCCATGCAGGGGTGAGTTCCGACTCCATGCAGGGGTGAGTTCTGACTCCATGCGGGGTGAGTTCCGATTCCATGCAGGGGTGAGTTCCGATTCCATGCAGGGGTGAGTTCCGATTCCATGCAGGGGTGAGTTCCGATTCCATGCAGGGGTGAGTTCCGATTCCATGCAGGGGTGAGTTCCGATTCTATGCGGGGTGAGTTCCGACTCCATGCGGGGTGAGTTCTGACTCCATGCGGGGTGAGTTCCGACTCCATGCAGGGGTGAGTTCCGACTCCATGCAGGGGTGAGTTCTGACTCCATGCAGGGGTGAGTTCCGATTCCATGCAGGGGTGAGTTCAGCTGGGACTGCAGGCAGCTATGGTTAGCAGACCTGGCTGGGATCTTGCATCTTACTCCTTATAAATAAAGATCCTGCATCTGGGTCCACACCTTTTAAGTCATACTATGTCATAGGATATTATCTTCATTTTTCCTAATTTCCCAAAAACGTGGAGCCAAGGAAGTTTCATTTAGACAGACCTACTGTCTACTTTCTGTGTCTCTTCCACCCAGTGGTGGATCTACTGTCTTACCAGTCAAGAGAGGCAAAAAAAAAAAAAAAAAGGGTATTTTGGCTCAATTAACATCCTGCTATGGCCTAACAACCGGGCCCTCCATGTACCTCTACCTCCAACCTCCTACCTCCCCATCTGCAGTGCCCTTCATCCCCAGCGGGCTAGATCACTAATTAGCGCTGGAAACAATTTGCTCAGGGTAATTATAGGCGCTCCCTATTGGCTCAGCTGTCTTTCCCCTGGTCAGTTTCATAAAGGTTAGTCCTGGTGCTTTTCTTCCTCTGGTAGACACTGGGGGCTTGGGAAGGGCTTTTCGAATTCCCCCAGGATGCGCGCTCACCCACACCCTGCTTCTGTCTAGACTGGGGTGGGGTACGTCCGGCCCATGGGCCACACAGGCCAGCAAAGTCATTTGGTCTGGCCCTGCCAAGGCAACCGTGGGCGGGACTTGAAATTCAATAAATCCAGGAGCTTTTTTCATAGCTAATTTTTAGGTTGATAATTTTGTATGGCCCCAGAATGATGTTATAAATATCCAAATGGCCCCTGGCAGAAAAAAGGCCCCCCACCCCTGCTCTAGATGGAGGATACTAGAGAGACTACGCATGGCTCTGTCACTCACATTCCGTTCCCTCAGCTGCCTCAGGGGGCAGGAAGCAGGGAACGGAGTTAGGAGCCCTGAAGGTTCCTGGAGCCTTGTGGTTCTGTCTTTCCCTGGCTGTTCCACTGCATGAAGCTGTACCTCTGCCTTTATTCTATAGCTCCCAGCACACTTCTCTGGTTTTCAAATTTATTCAGTCTCAGGCCGGGCCATTGGCTTTTGGGAGAGGGAGATTCTGTGATTCGGCTTCGCACAATCTTATCCTGGAAGTAGAGCTCAGGTTATGTATCTCAGGGACTCTCCTCCCAGAAGTGACTCTAAGTAAGCTTCGCTATTCAACAGTAAGAACATATAAGAGTATCGATTAAATCTGCGGGGAAAAAAGGCTCAGAGGTAGCAGACCTATTGAAATACATGCCTACATGCGGGGGCATCTGTAAGTAAACTTGAAAGCCAAGTAAGGAACTGGGCATATTTAATTGGGTAAGCTTTAGGTATTTTTTAAAAAAATGACAAGATGACAACTGTCTTTAGCATCGCCAGGGAATTTAAACCAGGACCAATAGTACTCTGTCTCCACTCTGAGAAGGAGGTCAGAATCTTCCATTTCATGCTTTCTTTGCATTTACTATCATTCCAGTTTCACCTGAAATGTCAAGATGCAGTCACTGTATGTTCAACACAACCACATTTAATGGTGAATATTAGAACCTCAAGAGCCTCAAAACAGAATGTAAAAGCAGAATCCTTCAAAAAGCACTGGAAGGAAACAAGAAATGATCACTAGTACTTTCTAGATTTCCTGGGAATTCCAGGAACTGGAACTGTTAAGGAGATTTTCTTTTGTGGCCCCTGGGATGGACACAAATGTTTCTTTTTCCTTCTGGGTCATGCTGGGTTGAAATTATCTACATTATTTTATGTGCCAACAGCTAGGTAATAAGACAATGAATACCTATCTGAAATCATGTGACAATCTTAGCCTGATATATATACATACATATATATATATTTAAATGTCCTAAAAATACTGTTTCAAGCAATTGATCCACTCTGGCCTCAATATCAAACCATGACAACCCTGGAGAGAAATGACTGAAGCTGGCATAGGAATTCTACTGAGAAACAAAGACTTAGCATTCACATAGCTGCCTATAATAATTAACACAGAGTGCACATTTTTAAACCATTATATATTTTATTTTGTTCTAGAGAAATTTAAGATTTTTTTCTACAGAAACTTGATTTCCTAGTTTTATTTGTCCTGCCAAGGGACAGAAGCAGAGATAGGTCTATGCTGGGCACAACCAGATGATTCAGGATATAGAAACTATAGTCTCCACCTTTACTTTCAGCTTCCCTTAGAATCAAAGGTTGGGATAAGCTATAAATACAACTTTTTTCCCCCCTTAAGTTCAGAAGAACCAGGATCCATTCCAAGTCATTTCAGCCAAGGCAGAGCAGATGATTGTGTCAACTCTCTGGATAATTTAGGCAAATCAAAACAGGAGCAACAACAACAAAATTACCTAATTCATAACCTCTGAAATTTATTAAGGGACCAATTTCTGTAAGTGTGTGAATGTGTTTTTAATCATATATATTTCATTCCCTGACCCTAGGGCCTTTTTATCCCAGAATTCACAAAAATGCCATCACCTCCTCAGGAACACACACACACACACACACAGTGATAAGATCAAAAAGCTACCCTGGCATACCTTCCCTTAGGATGGGATCATTAATTTACATTTGCTGCTGTGCTACTGTCAAAAACCACCTTCACCCTGGCCTGCTCTTAGCCTTAGCCTAACTGCCCAAATTATATTCAAGATCCCAATCATTACTCTTAAACACTGTCTGTAGCAGCCCTGCCCAATCCTATATACATTGTCCCTACATGACAGTATGTGTACTTTTCTCCTGTACCACATAAGCCCCATGCTCACCGTTAGGGGTAGACATTGTCTAGATGGTTCCCCAGCATCTATTACATTCCACTCCCACTGAGTAGCAGCCATGAACCTTGGGTTCGACTGACCCTTTCTCCAGTTCCTGGGATGCTCGCTGGCTTAAACTATTCAGGATGATATCCCCTTTACCACAATTATTGATAACCCAAAGATAAGCTAGTAAGTATATGACATTATCTTGGCCATAGAGAGTAATTCAGGTATAGACCTGTGTCCTAAAATTGTTTCAGTCAAAATGAAACTCACCCTAGCAGGTTTGGTTCAGAGGTTAGAGCGTCGACCCATAGACTGAAGGGTCCCAGGTTCGATTCTGGCCAAGGGCACGTACCTCGGTTGCAGGCTTGATTCCTGGCCCCAGTTGGGGTGAGTGCAGGAGGCAACCAATTGATGTGTCTCTCTCACACCTCTCTCTCTCTCTCTGTATGTGTATGTCTCTCCCCCTGCCACTCTCTTTGAAAAGCAATGGAAAAAATATCCTTGGTGAGGATTAAAAAAAAAAAAAGAAACTCAATTACTTTGTTCAGTGGTCTAGAAACAAGAAGCTCTTTGCATATCCCCCACATCCTTTCACTGGGGAAATTAACAAAATGTATGTAGCTTAGGAGCTGCTAGCAATATCTTGTTGACTTACAGAGGAAGACAGATGGAAGGAATTACAGACAAAAGCATCACAGCCCTGAAGGTATTGCAGGTCACTGGATTAAATCACCCCAGAAGCCTGCCCACCTCAGGAGTTTCCAGTTTCAGCATCCAATAGATTTCCCATTGCTCTGACCAGTCTGGATGGAGTTTTTGTTATTCAAAACACAAAGGCACCTGACTGACACATCTTCCTCCTGCTTCCCAACTGTATTAGGATAAAGCTTTGGTTGTAACAAAGGCCCAAAATAACCATGACTTAGTCCAGGGCGAATATGATGGTTCCATGGTGTTGGAGCCCAGGTTCTTTCCATCTTGTTGCCCTGTCACACCCTGGATGTGTTGTCATTTGTATGGTTGAAAGTGGCTTATCAACCAGTCCGTGTTCACTGAAGGATGAGAAATGGGGAAAAAAAGGAAGGAAATGGCATACAGTTTTCTTTTAAAGGTGAAATACAGAAGTAGCATATACTACTTATGGTCATATTCTGTTGACCAGAAGGTGGTTGTATGGCCCCATTTAAATATAATGGAGGTTGAGATATATAGTCTCTATCTGGGCAGCCATACGTACATCTAAGTCTTCCACTATGGCAGAAGAAAAGAATGAATATTGGAGGAAAATCAGCAGTGCTCCACGCTGGCCTTTATCACAGGTTTTCCCATATGGGTGCAATAATCTATCATCTATGATCTACCAAAATCACTGCCACTTGTTCTTTTAAACCTCTTTAATATCCACTCCAATTTAGCAGAATCTCAATCCCATCTGCCTAGTTCTACATGAAAATAATTCCATATTGTGTGTATGTTTGTGTGCATACCAACTGAAGTTCAAACTGGCTAATTTCAATATTCTGTGACTAATTTTAATCTTTGATAGGACAAACTGGAATTAGCCAAGTTGTTTTCACTTGATGACATTAAATATTTTTTAAAATAATAGCATTACAAGTGTAGGCACTTACTCCTTAGGCCAGTTAATGAGAGATTATAGATATAGATATAGATAGATACAGATATAGATATATAGATATAGATCTTTATTGATTTCAGAGAGAGGAAGGAAGAGAGATAGAAACATCAATGACGAGAGAGTCACTGATCATCTGCAGCCCGCAACCCGGGCGTGTGCCCTGACTAGGAATTGAACTCTGATCTCCTGGATCCTAGGTCAACGCTCAACCTCTGAGCCACGCCTGGCTGGGCCAGAATTCTGATTTTCTTCTAACACATACAATCCATTGGTTTGTATTATTAGTGTTCGTCTACATTATTGAGAATAACTTCCCATTGCCCAGGAAGCTGCATTCACTTGTAGGGTTTGTTTTTTAAATATATTTTTATTGATTTCAGAGAGAGGAAGGGAGAGGTAGAGAGAGAGAGAAACATCAATGAGAGAGTCATTAACAGGCTGCCTCATGCACGGCCCCGCCTAGGGGATGGAGCCTAAAACCCCGGCATGTGCCCTGATGGGGAATCAAACCTCATCTCTTTGATCATAGGTCAATGCTCAACCGCTGAGCCATGCCCGCTGGGCCACTTACAGGGTTTTTAAAGCAAACATCTCACTTAGGTGTTTGCTAAAAGATCAAGGGCCAAGCCTTGACACTGATATTTGGTATATATGCGTCACATAGGTACCTGAAATGACCGATCTGGATGTATATGCATGCAGTTGTTGCTGATGGTCACAGGAGATGAGTTTGTTGTCATCCCAGTGCCCAGGCAGGAGCTCTACTCAGGATGAGGAAAAGACCAGAATGAGGGTTTATAATAAATATGATCATTAAAATAATCTACATCAATCCAAAAGTCCTGTACTAATCACCAACTATGCCCCGAGTACTGAGTGAGGTCCTGGGGCAGATAGAGAACAATGAGACGGTGCCCTGTGACGTGTTCAGTCTGATTACAGCAATCTTGTTGTTCGATGTCCTCACTGCTTGCAGAAAATTAACCCGACTTCTAGGCAAGATACACAGGACTTGAACAATGGCTCGGCTCTTCCTTGTGACAGTCTACACACTATCCTTACATCAGCAGTTGTAGTTACAGGAACATTCTCTGCTGCTTCACATCTCTGTGCCTTTCCATAGACTCCTCCTCGGCCAGGGCTCTCTGTTTACTAGTCCTTCAAGATTCAGCTCAGGTTTCACTCTCACTGTGAAGCAAAAGTGTTCCCTAACCTCTGTCAACAGTATCTAATTCTCTCCAAAGAAATCACACTCTCTGGTTGCATTCATCACATTATTTCTGACAGTTTACTGACCTCTTTCACTCGCTAGGCTGGGCTCCTGGGGGACAGTGGGTTTATCTTGTCCATCTCCCTACCTCCTATGCCTACAACAGTGCCTTGCACAGAGTCAGGGCGCAATAAAAGTGTGTTGAGTTAATGAATAAAGGATCGGGTGTGTTAAGTTTGTAAATGAACTCAATGCAAATCACTGTAATTCATGAATAACTCCTTCAAATTCTAAGGGAGTCACTTGAATTCTCTGAACATTGTCCCCATTATTCCTTGTAATAACATGAGCTTCTGGCTTCCACAGAGGATTCTTTTGGAAGACTTATGATTTATTGTGCATGACGTGGTCTGAACTCCTCATTCTACATAACACACTATTGCTAAACACTAAACAAATCTTCATCACCATCACTCTGCACTGGTTTCTGAGCAAGTTCTACAAGCACAGAGTATGAGACAGTTACATACTGAGGGGAAAATTCCCTTGTCTAACAACCACCTTGGGTTCCCTAATTCAAGTGGGCCGATTGTATTGGTAATGCACCCTACTGTGCCATCTAAATTCCAAAGTCGGGCAGAGTCAAAGTGGGAAACAGTAGATTCTCATTGGGAAAAGGCAGTGCAATATCCGGCAGTTTTCTCCCCGTGAAGCAGTACAGAGATCTTTCTCCTGAGCTGTTCAAAAGTCCATTGTACAACCCGTAACCAGAACCTACTATTTAGTAAGAACAACCCAGGAATGCTTCTCAGCATAGTCAAAGAGGCAGCTACCTACATGGCACAGCATTAAAGATACACTGAAAGGTCTGAATGTTGCCAGCTATCTGCCCATCTTAAGAGTCTTTCCTTTGGTCGAAGGCAATAGGTCCACTTCCTCCCTATATGGAAGTAGAAGCACTGGAATCATATTAAAAGTGAAAGTCTACCTTTCATTACTTTTGCCTGGTGCATCTCTGTTAGTGTTATTGAAAAGTAGTATTTTACAGCAATTAGGATCACAAGATTTGGAGGCATGTATTTCTTAGTACAAATCCAGCTCTTTCCCTGGTGGTTGCATGACCTTGGGAAGTTATATCAACCTTCTGAGATTCGATAACCTATAAAATAGAAATAAGAATACTTCTAAAGCTATAAGGGTTATATGAGATAAATGTAAGTGCCCAGCATCATATATGGCTTTTAGTAAATTTAAATATATATTGTTGTTGTTGTTACTACTATAAATAATAATGACTCAGCTTTGAGAGGTTCATTAACTCATCATGGCCACAGTCTATAGCGAAAAGACAATGTATTCAATGCTAATCCAGAAGAAAAACACAGAAAATATGTTCCCAGTCTAAGGACAGGATGTTGTCTATTATTGTCCACGATAAAAAAGAACAGCACAGTAAGTCTCTGGAATGACGGGTATAATATCTACTTTCCCAGGATAAGAGGCCACTTAAAACTCAAGGACCAGAGAAAATGATGCAGTCAAGAGATGCGGTAACACACGACGCACAAGGCTAGGTAGACGCCATAACGTGGCACACTGTTTCACAGCAAACTTTTTTTATAAGTAGAAGAAGTTCACTCTAAAATAAGAATAAAAAGTATAGTATAGTACAGATGTAAACCAGGAACATAGTTGTTTATTATCAAGTACTATCGACTGTGCACAATTTCATGTTAGACTTTTATATGACTGGCAGTACAGTGGGCTCATTTAACCAGCGTCACCACAAACATGTGAACAATGTGCCGCACTATGATGTATGAGGGCTGGGAATGACGTCACTAGGTAGCAGGAATTTTTCAGCTCCATTATAACCTCATGAGACCACCTTTATGTGCAGTGCATCTTGACCTCAATGTTGTTACGGAGCCAGGACTGTACATATACAGTTGACCCTTGAACAATGCACAGGTCAGGGATTTCAACTTAAGAGTCAAAAACCCACATATAACTTAAGTCGAGCCTCTACATACATGGCCTCCCAACTGCCAGTTCACCCTTGAACAATGTGGGTTTGAACTCTGAGGCTCAGTTGAACTGTGCTGATCAACTGAAAAAGATCCACATATAAGTGGACCGTGCAGTTCAAATCCATGTTGTTCAAGAGTCAAGTGTATTTTATATAGATTGATATAAATATGAATATACACTTACAATAAGTGTGGTATTAAGAGTTTATATCAGTCACTTTACTGATATAAACTTGGTAGAGAAACCTGGAAAACACCCCCCCAGGTGATCGAGGTTAATGTTACCAACAGTAAGTCACGTCATTATCACGTGCTCCTGACTGAAACACCAAGAACGACACTGTATGCTATGATGTTCATCCCCACAATCCATAACCCCAGCGTAATCTTGACATGAGACAAAGCCCGACTGAGGGGCATTCTACAAAATATCTGACCAGTACTCCTCAAAGCTGTCAAGTCATCCAAAACAAGGAAAATCTGAGAAACTGTCCCAGCCAAGAGGTGCTGAGGAGACAGGACAACTAAATGTAATATGTAATATGCTGTCCTGGATGGGATCCTGAGACAAAAAGGACAATAGAGGAAAACTAAGGAAATGAGAATAAAGTACAGATTTTAGTTAAAAAATAGTATATCAATATTGATTCATTAATTGCAACAAATGTAAGAAGTTAACAATAGAGGAAAATGGGCTTGGGGCTTAAGGGAACTCTCTGGACTACCTTCACCACTTTTCTGTAAACCCAAAACTATTCTAAATAATGTTTAAATAATTATTAAAATAAACAAATACAAATAAAATCCTAAATGCAAAAGGAGAGCCCTCTATCACATACAGACAAAGCACATGCTCCTGGGGCCTACAGCTCTGAAGCTCCCAGTCAAGAGGCATAAACCACCTGCTCGCTGCCTCCCTTTGCTATTTACTACTCTTTCCCCCTCAGGTCACAGGCAGTGCAGCTCAGGGAAGGAAAGGGCTGTTCAGATGGAAGTCCAAGTGTAATGTATCCAGCAGAAAGAGCCAGGGACAGAGAAAGTGGGTCACAGTAATACTCTTACCTCTCCCTTGTCTGAGGTAGTAAATGATGCCAATTTCCTGACTAAGAAAATGCTGGGGGGGGGGGGGGCGCGCGGTACCTCAACCCTCTAGAATTATGTGGGGGACCAGATCCTGCAAAGAAGGTTGCTTTTTACCTTGCTTAATTCAGGCCAGGGTAGATTTGGGCGTCCTGAATTATCTGGATAGTTGCCCTGATTCTTTGCTTTGACTGTGGAGACCTGGCCTTTGAGGGAAATAGGCCACTCATTCCCCGAGACACTCGTTTCCTTCCTGGAGGGTGAAAACGTACTGAAAGGGCTGAAGAATTTCACACCTGGATTGAATTATGAGCGTGTAAGGGGATTTCCCATAGAAACTCCTTGAGAGTAGGGGCAAGTCACACGCAGCAGTGTCTTGTACAGAACTTTCTTTCTCTCTCCTCCTTCAACAGGCAGTCAGGTGAGCCAGCCCGAATCACAGCTCCAGGGGGCTCAGATTACAGGTGTCCTCTCTCCAGCTGTTTTTTCAGTCAAATGAGAAACGGAGGCATCCTGTCCCGGTGATTTCATTTAGATAGACAGCTATTTTCTGCCTGGCCAGTGTGTTTATCCCAGTGTAAATGACATGTTATTTTTATCAGTTTCACTGAGAGGATGGTGGATTGTTGGGTAGGTTCTTTTTTTCTAAGCAGTGAAAGCTGAGAGAATTAAATGTCACCTGTAAATTCCCAACTCCATTTCTCCTCTTTGTAAAAGTGATCCTTTTATAAAGGGCTCTTTCTATTTTATTGTTACTTTGAGACTGGCGAAAAGATGGCACCTGGCCTGCCTCTGCCTTGGCAAAGTTGTGACATTATCCTGGATAAAGAAAAAAGATTTGTTAATACAGTTAAAATCAGTTGCCATGATAGCAAGTGAGATTTGGGGTTAGGTTATGGTCGGATATTGGTGAAGTTCTTGAACAATCCAGCAGCCTCCTGCTTGGATACTGGAAATGGTGTCTAAAGAAAACCTTCTCTCTTCATGTGTAATGCCATGTATTCAAAGATCTCTTCCACAGAGACGCCCACCTTGACCACCCCTCTAAAACAGCACCCCCAAGCCCTAATCTCTACCTCCTGAGTCTCATCATTTTTCTTCTTGATACTTATACGCTCTGACATTGTCAGTACCCCACCCTCACTAGAATGTAAACTCCATAATAGCAGGGACTTTTTCTTCTTCACTGCTCTACCCCTAAATTCCAAAATTGTTTCTGGCACACAGAATCCAGGTTCACAGCCATAAGCAAGGTAGGAGAAGAGAGGGAGGTCCCCAGCCTTGGGGGCCTAAGAACCTAGCTATGTCTGGCCAGGTCTCTCTGTCTCTGAACATTCTGACTGAAACTGATCCTTGGCTGCCCACTGCTTCCCCACACGGCCCTGGTTTATATCAAAGGACGAAATATTCCAAGCATGTAACAGCTTAAAATTAAAACCACTGATGCTTAAATTAATCATACCCATAAATGAGCCTTTTCTTGGAAAGCTTACAGTATAGTGTCATAAACCTTGATTTTTCCACAAAAGTTTGACTTTGACCTAACTGCAAAATATGATTGAGTTTCTTGCCACTCAAGGTAGCTGAGGACGTTTTGTTTTCCAAGAGTGACCAGCCGAGTTATGGAACCACTCTAGCATTCACCCAAGGAGCAGGGAAGAACGGGTCCCACAAAGCAGACAGGAAAGGGTTTGGGGGCAAGGACATTTTTGTTTGAAACCTATGAGCCCGGCTCCTTCAATACACTCTAATGTACATTGTTAATTGGTCCTTACTTGCAATAAATAAAAGTGTGCTTTCATCTCCATAAGTTCCTTGGAATTTCCCAACATTTTACACCAGGGAGTCAGATTCAGCAAATACTTTCTCATGTTAATATCACTAAGCCAAAGCAAAAGGCCATGATTACTCAAATTAATTGCTTAGTGGGATATAAGGATAAAGAGAAGCATAATTAATGAATTCATTAACTGTCCTTCCATGCTGTATGCATCAGCATTCAGTATTTAGCTTTAACATGTTCATTGGACAGGAAATAACAGAATTCCACAGGCTGCCCAGGAGTTTGGAAAGAGGTTTTTCCCTAGGTCGTGCACCCCCCCACCCCCACCAAGCAGCTGAACAAAGCTGAGGACTTACTAAGTGCAGAGGGCACAAGGGAGCCCTCCAGCCCCCACTAAGGTAGTAATAGTGTTTCAGGCTGGTTTTCATGCTTTTTCAAATATATGTAAAGAAAATGGTCTGTTCAGAGATTTTGAAGGAAAACCTTCTGAAAAAGGAACTTGTTAATTTCCTCTGAAAGATTTTTAAAAAAACAATTTCCAGCAGCTTTCAATTGTTCTTTAACAAATACAGGGTGGGGCAAAAGTAGGTTTACAGTTCATATGGAAAATAATACAATAATTAATAAATAATAATACAAGAATAAACTCTGTGTTTCATGTACTCACAAATGTAACCCTACTTTTGCCCCACCCTGTATAATATAAGCTTTATTGAAAAAATAATTCAACCTTATTAATATCTAGTATAAGGATGGACAGTGACTCCCTCACTTGACCTGTATTTCTTTCACACAGCAGATGGGGATTTCAAAGAGAAAAGAGTGAAGCTCCTCAATCACTAGCATGTGGGGACATTGCTAAAGCTGTGGCTCAGTTAAAACCATGTACAGATTATACCACCTATTTTATTAAGCCAACCCTCACAACATGGACAAGTGGCTTAAAAAGATCCCTCCAAAGAAACCACAGACTGACAATAGCAGTAATAATGCTACAATGAACCTGGGTTGCAGATTCGATTACCAGTCCTGGTTGGGGTACATGCGGGAGGAAACCAGTTGATGTGTCTCTCTCACATCGATGTTTCTCTCTCTCTCTCTCTCTCTCTCTGCCCCTCCCTCCCTTCCATTCTCTAAAAATCAATGGAAAAAATATCCTTAGGTGAGGATTAACCAAATAACAATAATAATAATAATAATGCAAATACAAACAAATGACCCCAACATGGGCTGTCACTTCTTGTCTGATCTCATCAGCCACATTACAAGCAAAATCAATAACACTTTAATCAGATCTGAACACTGGAATTTGTTTTCTTGTTCATTGAAATATGGATCTATATCAACCATTGTTAAAGATGAATCAAGTAAGTGTCTGCTGATTCTTGAGACATTAGCTAATGGTGGTATCATCACAATTGGCAACATTGAAAAATTGAGCATCCTAAACATGAAGTCAACTATTACCATTTTTTCAGTGCTGCTTAATGTTATATGTATATCAACCCAGAAAATACTGTTGAAAGATGCATTAAAAATATTGCTGCATATTTGAAGAGAGTGTATTAGTACAAATTATACAATGTGGGAGTTTTGCTATACTTGGATGAAAGTACTGGGATTTCAACATGTCTCAGCTTATGCTATTTACTAGTATCTGTTTCCAGTGATAAAATACACACAGAGTTACTTTTGGGGAGACTCAAGCAGTGATTCTCAGCTCTAACTGCACATTAGAATTAACTGAGTAAGTTTTAAAAATTCTCATGGCCAGGTCCCTTCCCAGACCAATTAAATCAGAATCACTATAAATACTTCTCTCCTTAGGAAGGAGAAAAGGAAGGCTGCAGCAAAAGCATCTCAGGTAAAACCATTCCTGAGTAATTCACAAGCAAACCATTGCTACAAAGAAGTTCAGTCACGATTGCACACACTGCTACTGGAGGTCATCAGTGCACAGTCAGTTCTGCTATAACAGAACAGATGCATCCCTAAAAATCACAGCACCACACTACGCAAAAGTGCAATAAAAACAACAGGGCTTATGGTGAAAATGAAGTAAGGGCACATCACTCAAAAACTTAAGTGCCAATTTTTTTTAAGATGAAATTTAATAAAAACAGAAGCACAATTTTACATGCATTGAATGGCTAAGAAATATATAAATATATAATAAATTTTGCACTGTACCATGAAAAAGACCTGAAGGTTTGTGGAAATGGGGTTGGAAGAAATATAGCTCATGGGTTGTTATAAAGTGGTGAAGACAGGTTATCTGAAGCTAGATGGAAAGCTGTAACACCAGATGTGAACTAGTGTGGCTCGCAACACATATAACATGGTCTGTAACACGGTAAACTGAGGCAGCTGGGAGAAGTTTGAGGGATGTGTGTGTGTGTTTGTGCCTGGATTCAGCTGTTTTCTGCATTTACCTAGGTGCACGTTAGTGTTTCTCAGGGATGAAATTGTGCATAAGCAAACACAAAATTTGTGTTATGCTCAGCATTTCCCAATATATCAACTGCATTGGAATGAATTCTCATTTTCAAGTAAGCTTTACAGCAGAACTGACTGTACTTACTATAAAAACAACACACTGAAATAAAGCATAATCTTTCAATAATTGCAGTGAGGTGGAGAGTAATCAAGAAAATCCTATTTATCACATCAAGGTTTGCTGTTAATCTCACTGTAAAAAAATAAATAAAAGAATTATCAAACTTTCAGTTGAGTTATCCATTTTTATTATACAAAAACAAACAAGTAATTTAAATTTGCTGACCTCTCCTGGTATGACAAATGCCTTCTCTAAGATGGTACCAAGTAGATATTTTAATAAAAATACACACACATAAATTCTCCCTTCATCATAAAGGTGGGATTTTAACCATGAAGGGGGAAATTAAGGCCTTTCAAAAGAGACTTGGGCTCTGGGGGAGCATTCTGAAAATGAATAATTGGAAACAATTTCATTTTTAGCTTTTTTTTTTTTTTTTTTGGCTGAAAATGATGTGTCATATATTAAAAATCTCATATCTACACATAATGAATTGGAAACTGAATTTTCCAATTCACCTAAAATTCTTCCACATGAGAATCTCCTGTCTGTGGGTTTTGAAACTAATTGTAAAGTATAAAAAGCATTGTCCCAATTAGTTTGCAGGGAAAGTCATCAGGGAAGACCAAGATTTACTGGCCAAATTTAATCAAACAACTTTGCACTATTGGTAGATGAAACTGAAAAAATTAGCATCTACATTTAATAAATTTTACCAGTGATCTACTTATTCCTTTAGAACAAATATATCTTTGTAAGAAATCTTTTTGAGATTTCACAGCCAATAAAATCAAGCACAGAGCTAAGCTAACCTTGAAGACAGACCTTTAGATCTTTTTAACACAAAGTGTTAGGCTAAAACCTTCAAAAAATTTGAAAGCATATTAAATCACAAGCATGTTGCTCAGTATCAAAAATAAAAAAGGTTTTGTGTCATTAACTAATAAGATCAAATACATTACTTTTAAATGTTTTTGTCTTTAACTTACCTGTTTTCCTTTATGTCTAATATACTAATACATATGGAGAGCTTATAAATCAATACAAATACAAATGAATATATATAAATATGTTTTCAATTATATTTTTTAAAATATGTTCTTACTGATTTAAGACAGAGAGGAAGGAAAATGGAGAGAGATAGGAACATCAGTGAGGGTCACTGTTCGGCTGCCTCCTCACTGGGGATTGAGCCCGCAACCCGAGCATGTGCCCTGAATGGGAATCGAACCTCGATCTCCCAGATCATAGGTGGATCATAGGTGAGCCACGCCAGCTGGGCTGTTTTCAATTCTTTTAATGACAAACATCATTATCAAAAAGTTTTGGAACCACTGCGAGAACTGATAGGGAGATGAGGCAACTGGGACTGCATTCAACTACATCTTATCAGAAATCCCATTTTAGAGGGTTTAATTTTCTCACATAAAATAAGCCTTGTTGTAGGCAGTTTCAGGGTAGGACTCCTGCAAGGCCCAAACTCCTTCCATCTTTCCACAAAGCCCTATTTAATATGGATTTGCCCTCGTGCACAATGTTAGACATCCTGTCCACATGTGGGCAGAAGAAAAGGGAAAGGTGAAGGGAGAAAAAAAGACAGAACTTACACATTCACTGAAGGCTTGGAGAGTTAACCCAGGGCTAGGCACCCAGGGGGAAAAAATCTAAGGAGGTCAACTAAGGCTCTTACTGTACTGTATATATATCAAGGCAGATAACAGAGCCAAAGGCCAAAAGTTGGGCATCAACAAGATTTCTGTAGAGAGTGAGCAGAAAGCCTGATTGCTAGCTGGCTGCATATGAGGGGCCAGGGCAAGCCTTGGCCTAGAGTTGGGCCAGGGCAGGTGTGCCATGGGATCCTCAACACGCAACAGCCTGGCACCTGCTGTACATTTGAAAGCACAGGCTCTGGAGACATGAAGTCAGCATGTCTCTGGAAAGAGTCATCAGTTCAATGCAGAAAAAGACTATGGGAAGGAAAAGCTAATTGAAATTCTCATAAGTGCCACTCCCTCTCACATTTTTGTTATTGACTTTTAGAGAGGGTGGAAGGGAGAGAGAGAAGAGCCACATCAATTGGCTGCCTCCTGGAATCAAACCGGTGAGCCTCTTCTGGTACAAGGACAATGGTCTAACTTACTGAGCCATACCAGCCAGAGCCCTCTCACATTTTTTAACCCATTAACTCAGTTTTGCAAACAATAGTATATCAGAGCATCCATGGCTTTAACAAGCAAGATGGGTGCCTACTTCAATATATTCTTGGGGAAAACCCTGATTGGAACTGCTGAAAATTAATCTATGAATACTCTCATTCATTCACCCGTGTAAAGCAAACTTAATGATTTTAGGCTACGACAGGCAACCCTAACAAAGAAATAAATATAGAATGTCCACAGTTTAGAATGGCAGCCAAGTTCTCTCTGGAATAATTTTATCCCAACGAGGACAAGTTATCCTGATTTGTATTCTGCCTGATTTCCTCATATATAGCATTTTTGAGATTTTCTGCCTTGCAATATTTAGAATCAGCTACTTTGTTAAAACAACAGAAATAGTAACATTTAAGGCTGAGCTTATATCTCTCTCACAACAGTGTGTCCAGGCTATTTTATCAAGACTCAAAAGTCTTGTGCGTTACTCATTTCCTCTAAACAGGGCCTGTAATAAATTACTGCCAAGATGCAACACTTAGTAGCAAGACAATGCATATGTACTTTGAAAAATGATTTCTTCTCAGATAGCTTGTTTTTGTTAAGGTCACTGTCATGGGCACTCATGACCCTCCTACTACTAATGTTTGTTCTTTACCCTTCTGCACACTAACCTGTATAAAGCTCCATTCTATAGCCTGAAACAGAAACAGAACTTCCCCGGATGGCTTTTATACTCTCAGGATGATAGCTCTAGAAGAACTAGAGTGTTTGGGGACCCCAATACAGGGTGCAAATCTCCCTCCAGCCCACTGGAGCACTCCCTGCTGCTCAGAGACGTCACTCCATTGCTCACCTCCTATCCCTCTCACACTAAAATTCTCTCCTGAATCCTACATACTCCTGCATGTATGAGATGGTCTATCTCATTCTCTTCACACCAAGATTCTCAGATGGTAGGTAATCTATAGTGTCTTCACCTCTCAACTCCCATTCTCTTAACTCACCACAAGCTCCAGGTCATCAACCAATGCCTACTGAGCCAGGCACTTGTGCGGAGGTTATCTGTGGGCACCTGCCTTCTCTGTGTCCTCACCGAGCACAAAGGTGCTCCGTGATGGGCTCTCTTTCCTCTCCCAGTTCTCCATCCTTCGGCCCTTCTCTAGCTCCATACCAATTTCACACTCCCTTCCCAATCCTGACTCTGTGGTCAACCTGTTCAGTACTCTTCCCGCTTTTAGAGTCCTCCTTTCTTTCTCATGCCCATACTTCTGATTCCCACGTCTTAAAGGACCCATTGGGCCTTTCTGTACCTGCATCTTTCTCCAGTTGCCCAGTTAATCAGCATTCTGTTTCCTGTGTTGCTTGCCAACTCCAATCTTCACGCCTTTGCTCAGGGCACCACTTCTGCTAGCAGTACCTCTTGGCTCTGCCACAGTGCAGTCACCCGTGCCTGTCACCTGTTCTTAGAAATATGAACCACTTATTTTACACAACATCCTCTACTATACAGAAGCACAATTTCTCCTATTTCTTTTATGATTATATTTAATGTTACATGTCTAATTTTAGGGACTAAGGTGTGCAAATACACACACACAAACACACATGCAAACACAATAGATATTCAGATGATTAATTAATTCTGATTCAGATCTTTTATAAAGAACAAAATAGCCATTCCCAGGAAGGCACTGTCCACCCTCAGCCATCTCCACGAGCAGCTTGTCCATTTCTCTATCACAACAGAGGTGACCACATGGCAACAAGACTAATTGTCTGCCTTCTCCGATCCCCAGGGAGCTCCTAGGAAACCAGAATGGAATCAGGTTTAGCTCTGCACCTCCAGCACCTCACATAGTGCCTCAGACAGACCAGGCGCTTAATAAATATTTGCTGTATGTAGAAATGTGTTTTAAGATGGAAGATTCCAACCAAGCTGTAACCAACATTCAGGATAAAATTAAGATCTGGCGGCAAAGGAAGTTGCGCAATAATGATACTGTAAGAGATCAAATTATAAAGTGCCCAGTACCAATAAGGGTTGTTCTATGTATGTTTTAAAGGCAAATCTCGGCATTATGAACAGTATATGGTGAGCTTACAAGAGAACAGGAGAGGGCATCTTAAGAAACATGTCTGTTTTGAAGGGCAATAGTCAAACATAAAGCTCAAATTTGATATATACCAACTTATTCAGGAAATTGTTACTAAATACCCATGTGTGACAGGCACCCAGCCAAGCCCTGGGGTTACAAGAGTGATGGTCTCTGTCCTCATGGAACCTCTTTCAGTCCAGTGGAGGGAATAAGACACTAACCAACTAGAAGTAGGGAAAATGAAAATGTAATTGCAAATGGCGGTAAATGCAATGAAGAAAAATAGCCCGGGCTGGTATGGTTCAGTGGTTAGAGCATTGGCCTGAGCACCCAATGATTGTGGGTTCGATTCTTTGTCAAGGGCAAGTACCTGGGTTGCAGGTTCCTTGCCCCGGTCAGGGTGCATGTGGGTTGCAGGCAACCAACTGATGTGGCTCTTTCACATCGATGTTTCTCTCTGTCTCTCCCTCCCTTCCACTCTCTCTAGAATCAATGGAAAAAATATCCTCTGGTGAGGATTAACAAAAAAACAAAAATAAATAAAAATCAAAAATAAAGGAAGTGATGACCTGATACACAGGAGAACCTGAACAATATAACGCCTGATAGGGGAGAAAATAATTTTTTAAAACAGGCAGGAAAAAAGACCTGAATCGGTACCTAAAAAAGTCATCAAGTTGCCCTGTAGCCTCCTCCAACTGTCTGTCAAAACAGCCCTCACGGCACACGGTCCTGACAACGGGGTAGCCTGAAGTAAATAATCTTCATATTTGTTGGTGTCCTGAAGTAAATAATCTTCATATCTGTTGTTTCTAAAGGCTGTCATGCAGCCCTCTTAATAAATATGCCACAATGCCCTTAACAGCTTCCTTATTAACTAACGGGCAAGTACTGCTCTACTAAAACATCTACCTACACATTTATTCTCCATCTCATTTTTTTCTTTGAGAAAAGTTATGAAGAGTGGCCGTGCTGGCTGGATAGCATCACATTCCCACGCCCCTAGGGAAGTCCCGCAGCTGGGCGCCTGCGGCCCGGCTGGAGGCCCTCCCGCCGCAGCTGTCAGCAGGGCGGTTCATTGTCTTCGCTATTTCTGCAGGTTGAATAGGCGAAAGCCAGTAGAGGCCTCATTCTGGTCTCTTCACTACGTTAAACAGTTTTCAAAAACTGATTTACTATTTTATGTTTTGTCATTTCAAACAAACTATTCACCTAAGCAGCGCTATTTAAGAATCAAGTGAAATAATGCTCTTAAAATGCTACGCCCAATACCCGGGACGCAGCAACCGTTCAGTCGCTAACTACTGTGTCGATTTCTCCATCACGTCAGTCCTTCCACGTTTGTAAGCACTAGTTATATTTTACGTAATAAACATTAACCTGGCAAAATGACTGAAAAATCTTTTCTCCCTTTCTACCATCTTTGTTATTTTCTTGATTTTGCTTGCTCTTATTGTATAGAAGCTTCTATAAAATAAATACATGTTGAAGGAGGGCCCATGGACCTCTACTAATATTTCAGCTTTATTTTCTGGATTCTGTGACATCTATTTTGATGGTTTAAATTAATGGGAGTGGGAGGGGGGTGCCAGAGAGTTCACAATCACTTCCTAAAATTACCCAGAATGTGATTTTTAGAAAAGATGTTGGATAGTATTTGCCATGCAAACCTTTGTTTTTGTGGTAATTCTTGAAATCTGTTGTCCAGGAAAATACTCCCCTGGCTTCCATTGGACCAGGCAACACCTGAAGGAAGATGCAACAATTCTCGTGCTGAGGGCCTTCACTTAAAAAGAACCACTGCACTGCATTTTACCTTTTAATTTTTTATTTACTAACTGAGAAGTCTAGATCCCCAATTTCAAGGTATCATTAGAGTTAATGTCATACTGTATGACAGTCTTGATTTCATTAATAAGACCTGCTCAATAAAAAGTGACAAAATTCTCCTCAATTCCTATGTGCTAACACCTGAGCTTAAACCACACACCCACTTTTGATCACTTCCTTCCCATCTTTCAGCTTTGATGGTAGGGCACTCAGGAAAACTATCTCCATCCTACTCTCTGCCTCCCCCATTCTGGTCCTGTGATTTTACTTTGATCTCCACCCTCATCGGTCAAACAAACACAAGACTTGGGAATCTGAAGACTGTCACTCGCTTTCTGTGCAATATGTGGCAATCACTTCAGAGGGCCCAGCAGTAAAATGGAAATAATAACAACACAGGCCATGCTTATCTCAAATAGGTGTAGTGAGGATCAAGTGCTAGAAGTATTTCTCGATGCCAGATTTGACCCCAAGTGAGAAGTCAGCATCAGGAAGCTCCTTAAAAAAAAAAAAAAATAGGCTCCTATTTCAGAAAGCAGATGGCATATAAGAATGCTCATGCTGCTGGTGACCTGTGCTTATTCCAGATGTCTGGCCTAAAATCTTAATCCTTAGCTGAGTTCCTGAAACTTTGTGGCCCGAATCTCCTACCTTGGGCCGCTTTGTCCTGCTGTTGTTCAGTCTGCTGGCCTGGTTCCTGATCTCTGATCTCGGATTTTCTACATGTGACTGTCTGCTCCCCCGCCTTAGTTTAGGGTTTCTTAACCTCAGCGCTATTGACATTTGGGGGCAGATAATTCTTTGTGATGAGGGCCATCCTGTGCATTGTAGTTTGTTTAGCAGCATCCCTGGACTCTACTCACTAGATGCCAATAGCATCCCTGAGTCATGTCAATCAAAAATGTTTCCAGACATTGGCAAGTGTCCACTAAGAAGAAAAACTGCTCCCCATCCTCTGTTGAAAATCTTAGCTGACCCTCCTGAACTTGACCTCTTGGCTACCCATCTACGACCCACAGTGGCTTATAAGCTCTAACAGTGTTTAGGCAAAAATTCTTCTTCTCCTAGCCCTCCCCTAATGTCAAAAGCCTGCAGTGTCCAGGAAAATGCTCTAACTCACAGTAAGTTGCTGTAAAATAGTTTAAAATGTGTTATCTAATTTTTCTAAGTTTTATCAGCCTGAAGGGGGAGCTGCCTGCTATGCAGCTACAGCTGTGTCACATCTGGGCCTTTCAGTCTCCAGGAGCACTGCTGCTGTGAGGCCAGCCACTGCAGCATTCTTCAAACCACTGAGTCCACACAAAGCACAGAAGGCCACAGAACAAAGTTATCATGTGCTCGTAGCATTACAAACTATTTTAGTGCCCCATCTTACCCTTAGTTTTAGAGAAGATAAAACAGAGGTCTGTAGAGGCCTAAATGGCATACCCTATGTCACAAAGCTAATTAGCAACTGAACTCAGACCAGAAGCCTGTAACCTCATCACCTGCCACTCATTGCAGGGACACTGGAATCAAGCACCCAACAGTCTGTGGCACCCATTCTCAGTTCATACATTTCATTATTTAGCACTGGCTTTTCTATTTGTACCTCATTTTTTGCACTATTAAGTATGTCACAGTATACTTATATTTCTCTACTAGAGAGATAAAAAAGAAGTTGATGGAAAAGCATTGAACCACCCTATCAGGAGATCAGAAAAGAACCATCAAGAAGAGAGAGAGAGGGAGGAGAAGAAGGGAGAGAACACACATTTATGAGCACAAACTAAACATTTTTCACAAATTGTCTCATTTTTCAGCATAATCCTATCCATACATTTGAATACTTGCTCCACAAATAAACAACTAGGCGATCTTGGGTAAGTTACTTAAATTCTCTGTGCCTCAGCTTCCTAATCTCCAAAGTAGGTACAATAATAGAAATGACCTCTTTATGTAGCTGTGGGAACGAAATGACAGTGTATATAAAGTGTTCAGCACGGTGGCTGGCACACAGTAAGCACTTGGTAACTGTGAGTGATTGCTGTTCTCTTTTCTAGCAAGCTGTGTCCCCCTCACCTCCACCATGTTTCCAACACCAGCCTGGCCATATAACCATAATTCTGAACAGCTCATTGGAAGCCCCTGAGTTCCTTACAGACTTTGCATTGGCTAATGGCTCCTGGGAACAAGTGGCAAAGGTCACAGGGATCATCTCCTGCTTTATAGTGGCCCACATTTGCTCAGTAAATGCTTCTGAGCCAGAAGTTCAAAATTCAGAGATGAATAAAAATAGAGGGTTCCCCGGCAAGGAGCACACAGTTTTTCATCTAACAAATGTTTGCTGAGCTCCTACTCTGTGCCAGGCTCTATACCAGGCTCTGAGGATCCAGGGAGGAAGGACAGTCCCTGATTTCATGGTTATTACATCTCTAGTGACAATAACCAAATAAGCAAAAACACACTATCAGCTGGTGATGAGTACAAAGAAGAAAGTAAAACAGACTTGACTGACAGGGAGTGATGGCTGGGCGTGGTATTTAGAGTGGGTGGTGAGGAGGGCCCCCCTGAGGAAGTCGCACTCCAGCTGGTGTCTGGATGACAAGAAGCATCCAGCCAAGTGAAGGACTGGGGGCACTAAATGAGTCTTCAGCCAACAAGGACGTGCAAATGTGTGGTTCTTATTGCAGTTTTCTTCTTTGTATCTCTCGGGTTCATTTTCTCACTGGACTTGCCCTCCTGTTGGCTGCCATAGCAACCTGGACAGACCATTTTCTTTTGCCCACCCAGTCACTCACCAGCCCACACTCAGCGCATACCCAACCCTAGCAACTAGTCATGGAAACATTATTTAGAAAACAATAAACTCCATAACTCTCTACATCAACTCCAAGGACTATTCAGCTGTAACTGAAAATAAATCAGGCAGCCTTGTCCCAGGAGGAATTCTTAGTCATTGCCTATCCTTCACAAACAAAAAGCTCAAACCAGTTTCTACCTTGCTTTCAACAAAAGCCTCAGGTCGACCAGCCCAAGTGACCCATAATAATAGCCCATCTGATACCACAGGGCATTTTTCTCTGCCCCTCTGCAGTCAAATTTTCCTGGGTTTTCAGTCTGGATATATTTGCATTTGAGACAAGTCCTGATTTCAAATACCTCTGTAAAATATGTTTCCAGAAGTTGCAGCCTATGCATGGTTTGTTTCTACTCACCTGTGGTAGCTAATTTAAGTTCTCCCATACAAGCAATAAACAGGCTACTTTCCATGTGTAATGAGCCATGTAGGACCAAAATAAGTTTATCTCCCAGGAAACGAGTTCAGGGGAGGCTGATTTACTTTTGTTCACCTTGCACTGGAAAGTAGCTTGGAAAATGCAATCTCACGTCTTTAACAATAATTCAGAATCATCTCTTTTGAAGTGGACATTCTTTCTGTGTATCTTTAAAATCATTTCCTGACGACCTGTGTGTATTCTAAAAGGAGAGCTAAAGAATTAAACAAATAACAAATATGATCAAGTCTACCCCATGATATTTCTCAGCACTGAAGCTGAACTATTGGTTTAAGCATATCATTAGAAAGGAGAGAAGGGGGGTGGGGGTGGAGGAAGGCTGGCTGTCACACCTAAACAGAAGCCAGGAATTGTGTTCCAACCAGCCTGACTCTCCCTGGAGTGCTGTGCTCATTTCTGGGCTGGACAAAGCCCACCTTAAGAGGACTGTGGAGGACACTGGATGGACAGGAGCACAGAGGGAAGAAGACAGAGGTCTGAAAGAAGAGACTGGTGAGGAGGAACAGGTACTGTGTGGCCTGGAGGGAAGGCTGCAGAACACCCACCTGCATACCAGCAGCACAGGAACTACAAGCCGCCTTAACACCAGATGCCGGTGGTGCAATTATAGCCCAGTTTTTGTCTCAGACAATGGCTTGCTACAGATGCAGCTACAGAAGCATCTTCGGCATGGAACACCTAGCCAGCTGCTACGCCACAGGGGTGAATGCGCTGTGACTGCAACTGGCAGTGTGATTTTTCACCCTCACAGCCCACAGGTAGATGGTTACAAAAATCTAATAGTGGGGGAGGGGGAAGTATCATGATTTCAGTGTGAAATTCTTGACTCTAAAGAGACAGAAGCTCAGACAAACTTTTTAAAGCGCTGGAAATCTACAGGCAGTAACGAAGCAAGATGGCGTATAAATGGTACAGGGCAAAATTCTATGCCTAATGGAGTGAAGCTAAGTGGCTGTCCCACTTCTGCGAAATACTTTATTATTCAACCTCCTAGGGTTTTAGGAGCTCAATATTGAAGCTACGGTGAAGCTGGATATTGATGAACTTTAGGATATTTAACCCCTTTCAGGTCCTCAGATGAGCGTCTTATTTTTCATCCTTTCTCCCCACGGGGCTGGCAACTACCCAGCAATCCATCGTTTGTTCACTAATAAGCATTTGAGTGACCTCTATACACACAGTACTGTGTTGGGAGGGATTCGACGATCAATCAGATGTGCTCCCTTAGGGAGCCTGTGATCTGGCAGAAGGACAGTAAAAATACTTACTACGCGTTATAAGTTTGGACCCTTGAACACCATCAATCCCCTCCCCCACAAACCATCCCCTGGTAACCACCATTTGACTCTGTTTTTTACAGGTTTAACTTTTTTAGATTCCATAGATAAGTGATATCATACTTGTCTTTTCCTGTCTGACTTATCTAAACATAATGGCACTTGTTTAGTCTTAAGTGTGATTTTCTTATAACAACAAAGCACATTCTGAAATGAATTTAACTGGAACACAGTCACCTATGGCACGGGCCCCTGTGAGGCCCCCCTGCGAGTCCAGCCGTCTGCCCAGCAGCCCAGCTGCCACAGTGCCTTCCTGAAGGCATTATAGAGAATCTGGATCGATGTGGCTAATGCCGACTGGAAAGCAATCCAGCTACATCGGAAATCAGTCTGAATTTTAAAGTGGCCAGGCGTCTTCAGTGCCAACATTAAAGAGGTTTTGTGCTGACCCTTCGAGTGCATGATGTAAAAAACTGATCAAGCTACAGGGCCAGCCCAGCCCTCTCTCCCACAGTCTGCAACACCAGCACCCGCTCCACAGCCAAGGAAGCTTAGGGAGTTCTCTCGCCCAGGCAGCGAAAGGGAACGTGCTAAACAAGGACTGAGAAGCCAGGCGACAGACGACTATCGTCCAGCAAACAGAAGGTAGCAGGGGCAGCATCGTGGGAAAGAACCCCAACAGGGTGACAGTGGCCTAAGGACAAACCCCAGCTCTGCCTCCTAGGGGTCGTGCCTCTGGACAAATAACTGACCCATTTCCAGTCTCCTTTTTTTCATCTTTAAAATCAGAGGATTGCACCAGATCATATCTGAGCCCCTTCCTAAGAGCCAGCCAGATACCACTGGTGATTGAACATCTCTGTCCCTAACTAGCAGTGTGACCTCAGCAAGTGCTTCGCCTTTCTATGCCTCAATTTTCTGTAAAATGAAGATACTAGTGGGCCTAGTTCCCAGGGTGGTTGTAACGAATAAGTGAGTTAACATATATAAGGCCCTTAGAACAGTGCCTAGCATGTAGTATGGGCAAAATGATTACTATCTATTATTATTATTACCAGTGTCAATCAAAGTGGAAGACACAGAAGCAACACTTAGAACTCTCAGCTCTGTGTCCTTGGACCAGTTCACAAAAAATTACAAGTATATTTAAATCATTTTCCCAATGAGTACGGGTTTAAAGAAAAAGTTAAAGGTACGGGTTATAAATCAAAAGAAAAAATGATAAATTATAACTTTGTTAGCTTCTTGACATTAGAGAAAAACAATTCTCTGCCCCCACACTTGCAAGGAGGGCCATACTGCTTCAACCCAGCCAACACTCTGCCCCCTCTGGGGACAAAAGATGACCCCTCTAGTCAGGCACTTAGAGGCAACATTTTCCTGGCATCACAGTGACAATCTCTATACATTCTGGCAATCTGACTTCCGAGTCACAGTGCAGAGCGGAGATGGGAAAAAATATAATGTGAAATTAGGGTTATAGGACCAGAAAAGGTTCGTTGTATTTATGAATATAAATAATTATATTTATATTTTTATAAAGACAAAAAAGATTCTCTTTTATAAAGATAAAAATAATTATATTTGCTCTTCAATTTATCTATGAATAATCATTCATAATTAACGATACTAAAGTATAGACAATTTATCCTTTCTCCTCATTTATCTACAAGTTCCCAAAGCCCATAAATGGTCACTGAATCCACTTAGTCACTTTTCCCTTCACTCCTGAGAACACAGGGAGTCAAGGACTGTGCTCTACAAAGACTGCACAGCAGGGAGCGTCTTTATAACTGAGGTACACGGAGCATGTGACAAGGGGAAGGGACTATGACAAAGGGCCTCAGGAGAAACGTAAAACAGTAAGACCTCTGGGTAACTGACAAACTGAAGCCTGAACAAATATTTCCTAGGAAGCAGAACCTAGAGAAGCAGCTTGTAACTCAGAGATTTATCTGAAAATGAAAGAATTATATCCACACAGTTTCACACAAGAGATATAAGTCTAAGAGGGACAAGAAGGATGAAAAATAATATAAGAAATACTGACTGCCTCATGGTGGGTGACAAATATCCAAAGCAGTAATGTAGAAAACTTAATTTTAGGAAAACATTAAGTAATAGTGAAAAGGTTAATGGCATGACTTATACGTTGGTTTTAGAGAATATGCATGCTCTGGGAAGTAACACGGTAACTTCCACTTATTCAGAGCACAAACAATAAGAAAGGTAACGCAGACATGCTTGCTCCCCAAAGAAAATGCTAGCTCTCCGAAATATTGCAAGATTCTTCTAAACAATATTTCAGAACTTCCCTTGGATTTAAAAATCATTTCATTAAGAAGAATCAAGAGGACGAGCACTAATGAATTTCAAAACTTAAATGTCTTCTCTTCAAAAAGACTGTTAAAAGAATGAAAAGACAAACTACATACTGAGAAAATACCTGCAAATCATATCTGATAAGACATTTAGGTAGAGAATTTATAAAGTACACTCAAAATTCAATAATAAGAAAAATAATCTAGTAACATAGGCAAAAGATTTGAACAGATACTTCATCAGGGAAGATATATGGCTGGCAAATAAGTACAGAGAAGATGCTCATCATGAGTCATTAGGTAAATTCAAGTGAAAGTACAATGAAATATCACCACACACCTATTAGAGTAGACAAAATTAAAGAGACTGACACCAAGTGTTGGTGAGAACATGGAGGAGCTGGAATGGTCATATACTGGTAGTGAAGATGTAAAATGTTTGATTCCCCGCTGGGGCACATGCCCGGGTTGCGGGCTTGATCCCCAGCGGGGGGCGTGCAGGAGGCACCCGAACAGTGACTCTCTCATCATTGATGTTTCTATCTCTCTCTCCTTCTCACTTCCTATGAAATCAATAAATATATATATATTTTAAAAAGTAAAAATCGTCCTCCTCCCACCGAAATCCCACCCTCCTGAGGAACCAAGGTTAACTGTTTAGCTGTTATGCTTTGACACACCCTAAACCACTTTGGTTTTACAGGCTTAAAAAAGCAAAAGTTCAGAACAGTAGGAAAATGCATTGTGGTTTTGCAGAGTATAAAGCTACATATTTATAATAAAATCAATGGAAACATCAGAAGCGATTCAAAATCTTTACTAATTCCAATTCTGAAGCAGGAAACTTTTTCCATAAATTAAGTCTAAGAAGTCCATAAATTCAATTTGGCACACAGGGAAAACTCATCTTTTTTCTAATACATATAATTAATTTTAGATAATGAATTTCCATTGTAAAATGCTCATTCATGTAAAAAATAACTGAGAATCTGTTTTCGGTGTTAAACACATGGGGGTAAAAGTTTTAATTGATTCTTTTCTGCCTTGTAAACTTAACGTTTCCCGGGTTCTAAAATTACCTGATTTAGTAGTAATCTATAATTAAACTTTCTAATTTTTGCTTTTTTTTCCTTCTCCCAAACTTTACAAAGTAGGTATCCAGAACCATCTCTAACCCCCCTCCAGCGTCCGGAGCCCGCCACACGCTTTGCGCTTCACTCCGCATGGTTCCGCTCCTCCCGATTCGGCCGCACTCCAGCAAGGGCCCTCCCTGGTCACCGGGACGAGGCTTGGGCCCGGCAGATTTTTACAGACAGCAATGCTGGATGCCGGCGAGCTCCCCCAAAACACCGTCTCCATTTTCTCATTACTGAAATAACTGCATTCATCGACTTCAGAAAGTTGCTGAGAGACTTATACCCTCCACCCTCGACCTTCACCTCACAGCGCCTAAGGGCGCAGAATTTCACACCAGCCTGACTAGCTCTACCTTTCTCCAGCTGTGGTATCTTGGGCTCCTCATAGCCTCTCTGTGCCTCAATTACCTCACTTGCAAATTGGAAATAACAAAGTCCTGCCACATTTGGTTGTTGTAAAGATTAAATGTCATAATATCTGGATCCAGAAATCCCACTTCTGGATACATATGCAGAGAAAGTACCTCAAAGAGGTATCTGCACTCCCATATTCACTGCAGCATTTTTCACAGTGGCCAAGGTGTGGAAACAACCAGTGCCCATCGACAGATGGATGAATACAGAAAATGTGGTGTGTATAAAGGAGGAATATTACTCAGCCTTAAAAAAGGGGAAATCCTGCCATTCGTGACAACATGGATGAAGCTGGAAGACATTATGCTAAGTGAAATAAGCCATACACAGAAAGACAAAAACTACATGATCTCAGTTATACGTGGAATCTAAAAAAGTCAAACTCATAGAAACAGAGAGTAGAAGAGTGGTTACCAAGAGCTAGGGGTTACAGAGAATGGGGAAATGTTGGTCAATGGGCATGAAGTAATAAAAACAAAGAAAAAAAGTGACAACATTTTGAAAAGCACTTAATGCATAGTACGGGATCAGTAAATGTTGGCTACCTTAATTTTTATATCGCAAGTAGATGAGGTACACTTCAAAATAAGTATTAGCATAGTTTTATAATTACGCAAGAGTCAATTTGTCAGAAACACATATCATTCATAAATGTGTATGCATCTAATAATGGAGCTTCAATTATATGAAGCAAAAATGGAGAAAATTAAGGGGATAAACATTAAAATCCACAATCATAACTGGAGACTTTCAGGAATGGTTAAAATAAGTACACAAAAAAACAATAAGGATCTAGAACAGCCTTCCTGAACTAAAATTTTAAGCACTTAAAAAATAACTTGAGAAATCATTTGATTTGAGAAATGTGCAAGAAATTGAAGCACTTAAAAAATTATTTGAAAAAAAAGTATTTTTCAATGTTCCCAAATATGGTACATAATTAGCACTATTCTAGATCCATAAAATGGATGCATTAGGCATTATTGCTTAATTATCCACACAACCCCAGTTACCAAGAGTTAACAGACAATATATGAAAAATACTATTAACTTGACCTAATTGGAAGTTACAGAACACTTACACCTAAAAATGGATTTGGGTGGTAGTCACATGGTTTTATAGATGTAAAATGAGTGCATTTTATCATACATAAATGATACCTTGATACATCTCAGTGAAAAAGAAAACCACACGAAGATTCCAGTACACATCCACTAGAATGTCTAAAATTAAATAGTAGGACAATAGCAGCGCTGGAGAGGATGCGGAACGAAACCCATGTATTGTTGACAGGAGTGCAAAATGATACAGCTGCTTCAGAAAACTTTGAGGAGTTTCTACTAAAACTAAGTACATAGACCTACCCTATGCCTTCCCATTATACTCCTGGGTATATAAATAATCAAGAGAAATAGTTCCACATGTCCACAAAATAATATGTTCAAAATTTTTCATAGATTCATAATACCCCAAAAATAAGGGTAGAACCCAAATATCTATCAACAAGTGACTAGATAAACGAATTGTGGTATATTCATGTTGTAGAATACTGCACAGTAACACAAAAAAATAAACTCTCAATTCATGTATAACATGAATGAATCTCAAAAGCATCTTAGTAAGGGGGGAAAAAGCCAGATACAAAATCATTCCCTTCATATATGTTCCAAGTCAGGCAAAACTGCTCTGTGATGATAGAAACTAGAATAATGGTTGCCTCTGGGAATGGGGGATTGACTGGAGAAGTGGTATGAATGAGGCCTTCTTGGATGATGGAAACGCTCCTTTTTATCTGGGTGATAGTTACATGAATGTGTATTCACTGACCTTTACAAGTAAGATTTGTTTACTTTTCTGTATGTAAATTACATCTCAGTATTTTAAAAAGATTAAATGGCTTAGTAAAATCACAGATCAGCCTGTCATGTGGATGATATTTAATAAATTACAACTGTTGTTGTTATTTTATCTTAAATACCTGTTAGTAATATCTGCTACGCATATGTAACTGTACGCTTTGAAAGATAAGCTAAAACAGAAAAAGGAAGGCACGTGTGATCTGAGACGGGAATTTGTGAGTCTAAAACACTGGAAGGAATGCAAAACTTGTACAGCCTACATCTTATAAACTGCTAAATTTCATAAAATGTTTGTAAGTTGCATAGTCATTGTAGTTTTGTCACTAGTGTCATTTGTTTTCCAAGTCTTCCATTTAGAAAGCAACAATTATAGCATAATGCTTTTTTACAAACATTTAAAAGGCAGTAGAAAAAAAAAGAGATTTATTTTAAGAAAATAAATGGGTTAAGATTTAGGTCAAAATCCCAAAATGATTTGTTTGTCCTTAATTTGCTCCATGAAAAAGGCTGCTTTGAGAATCTCAGCATCCTCTTGGGACTCCCTTGCTCCCTGCCTCTCTGCAAGAATACAGGCTGGGTTAGCAATGGGACGGTGAGACCTGCAGGGGCAAAAGAACACGAAAAGCTTGTGGTGTCCTCACAGGCACAATTACGCAGGTCTTACTTATAAATGCAACTTCAGGGGCGGAGGGGGAATAAAAAACAGATTGTAATAGTGGCCTTGCTGTTCACATGAGAAGAAAAAGAAGAGTTTATGATTATTACGTAGAAAAAGTGTTTTAAAATGGAAAAATACAAAAGCAAAATAGGCAACATACAGTCAAGCAGCACATGGCACCTTCTAAATGGAGTACCTAGAAATTTTAGGGCTTAGGCTTGTTTTGCTTCTAGATGTCTTGTTTTCTCCCCTGTACTCCACCAAAGAAAACTAGTCATTCATTCGCTTATTCTTTCATTCAATAAATATGTTTTGAACACTCTTATATGCCCAGCATTGTTCTAAGTCATGGACATATATAGTGAGAATCAAACAAAGCCTTCAGGGAACAATTTCCAAATACGAGAAGTGAACCAGGTATTCACAAGTGAGTTGTCATCCCCAGGTGTCTGAATAGAGCTGCTGAGATAATCCTTGGTTGCCTCAACATGTCAATCAAAATACATTGGAAGTAAGTGATGGTCAAAACCTCTGTTCTTGCAGAAAGAACAACACTGTGAATGTGGAATGGGAGAGAAATTTTGACAAGAGTGGGGTAGGGGTGGGGGACCTCTTGAGTTTGCAACCAGAGCAATCAATTTCTTACACTTAGCCCGGGGGGAAGGGGAGGGATCTTACAGCTAATGTGAAGGGGAGGGGAGGTTCCAACAATTTCACTTAATATTTATGGATGCTAAATAATGAGAGATTATAAAGATGCAAGTGCAATCAATCTATGTTCAATCAGTAGAACTAGCTCATGTTTCTCCATATCATAAAGAGTTAATGAAGTAAAATCTATAACCAAAGTAAAAATTTAATCACCTGATACATGAACTTGACATTGTAGATTCCCTGCATCAATTAAAAATTAAAAGGGTTCATACTTTGCATTTCTCATTCAGTGTTTATAAAAGCACTAGCTTTGTGATTCCTAATGGTGTCTCTACATCTCTATAATCAATACTGTGGATGACCATTACCTTAAAAACAAGATCAGCGAAATACAAATTTAATATTAATACATTACATTTGTAATGCAGTGCTATTATCTTTGAAAGTGTTTTTACATTCATTCTCTCTCCCTGTATCCACATTTCACTTAACAGCATCACTATGCATCCACATGTCCAAGCCAGAAACTGCAATGATTCTTGTCTTTTTCATCTCCAAGTTCTACCCACTGTACTTCATAAAAACCTCTCCATCCCAATCCCTCTTGCTCTCCACCGCCAGAGTTTTGGCCTTACCATATCTTATGGGACCGCTGTGGAAGCCTCTCAAGTCACCTCCCACCCCTCGCCATGCCCCCGCTCGAACCTGCCAGAGTGCTTTAACACAAATTTGAGAGAGCATCTATCACACTTAAAAACCCCCTGAGATTACTCTTTATTGTCAACAAAGAATAAAATCTACAGTTCTTAGTATGTCATCCAACAGCTTTAAGTTTTCACAGTACAGTCCCTATCCACCATTCCATGCTCCCTTCCCTTTCCCCAGGGGAATAGAGACACACACAGAACCACTTGTCATCACACACACACACACACCCCGCATTACAGCTCTATTCATTTGTACTCAGTGTATCCTTTCCCTAGAAGATTCTCCCCAACAATTTTCTAGCACATGACATCTTTCAAGGCCCAGAAAACAAAGTTGTTTGAGGTAGCTGCATCGACAATTCTATAGAGGACATGGTAAAGGAGAAAAAACTCCCCAGCATCACACATACCTACACTATAGTAGATTGGGAACAGCAGTAGTTGGAACTTAGAGGGTGCCCCCCAAAAATGTATACACACACTTTGAATTATTGTAAGGGCAGTGTTTATTAAAATACATGTCATTTTCAAAATTGAGCTATCAGCTGTTAAAGTGTATACACATTTTTGGGGACACCCTATATAAACATAACAGTTGACCAAGGGTACTCCAGGCCACACTAGCTCTATATTTAAAAAGTTCATATTTTTAAATATAGAGCTAGTGTGGCTTGGAGTACCCTTGGTCCTTAGCCAGGTGTCTCCATCCCTGTTTGAGATTTGCAGTCATCCAATCGATTCTGAAAGCCATAAGCATTCTCAGACAAGCAGTCAGTTTGAGGAGCCTGCTTTTGTTCATGAACCAGGAATAATCTGGAGTCTTAAATACAAATTTAGATAAAGAGCTATGTACCCCTATGCCCCATTCTAGAAACCTAGAGTCCAGGAGGCAAAACACACACAAAGTATTCCTTTTTGAAAAAGCTAGAAGGGAGAAATATGGTTTTAAGCAGTGCTGTTCTCTCTGAATAGTCTTCCTCATGCCTTATCCTGCTAATTTCTCATCCTTTGACACTCAGTTCCAGAACCACTTCCAGCAAAAAGCTTTTTCTAACCTTCCCTTCTATTAAGATGTTTGACATACCATCATGTACATAGTTCTATCATATTTCTTCACAATAAAATATATTTGTTGCATTATTTATCTTCTTCATTAGACTATAAGTTTCTTGAGGAAAGAGGCTTTTAGAAATGTTCTATCGCCTGACCAGCATGGCTCAGCAGCTGAGCATCAACCTAGGATCCAGGAGATCATGGTTCGATTCCCAGTCAGGGCACATGCTCGGGTTGTGGGCTCGATCCCCAGAAGGGGGCATGCAGGAGGCAGCGCATCGATGACAATTCTCTCATCATTGATGTTTCTATCTCCCTCTTCCTCTCCCTTCCTCTCTCTGAAATCAATAAAAACATATTTAAAATAAATAAATAAATAAATGTCCTACCTACAACATTTAGCACAATACCTGGCATGTAAGTGTATAAGAATGAATAATTAGTTCCCATCTCTTTAACACCGTCCACCACAAGTACACTTCATTATAAAATATTTTGTCTATCAATAGTATTTTAAAGAACACAGTGATTCATCAGTGTTTCCATTTTATTAATCAAAGACATCTTCTAAGAGTACCACAAAAATAATAAGTGGAAAATCATTTTAAGTATGAAAATTCCTTGTTTGCTCATATGGGCTCAGACAAGTTTTAGCTGCAGGTGTAAAGCCCCAATATTAAAAACATATATGTCATTTCAAAGTCATTCACACAACTTAGTGCATTAAAATTCTGTGCTTTTATCGTAAAAAGTCATGGAATCCTAAGACAAAAAGAATGTAAAGAATATTTGAGATAATCTGGTTCAACCTCCCACCTGAAAAATAAGCCTCCTTTTAAACGACCCTGATAAGTGATCACAGTCTCTGCCTGAGCCCTCCCAGAGGAGAGCGCTCAACTTCATGCTACAGTCCCTTCTGAGCAGCTCCAACTCCTGACCCCCCAGACTTTTCTTGCCACATGAAGAGACAGCAGCATACATAAGCAGGGCCCCGTAGAGGAAGGGGAAGCAGTGAGGAAGTGAGTCCAGGGCCTGAATTCATTTACATATCTCAAATAAAAACTTCCAGCCAGGCCATCTTTGCTGGGGCACCTGAAATAATTTTTCACCAAGCCCAAACCCGCTGTTAAGCCCCATCTCACTGGAACCTCCTTCATTTTAAGTAACTGCTCAGATTTCAAAAGGCTAGAATTGAATTGAAAACACTGCAATGTCTTGCTTTCCACAAACTAATAACAGATTAATTTGCCATACCATTTCTACTATTAATAGGAAATGAAGCTCTAACTTGTAATGGTCACACCTCAATGCAGCATCCCCTTGTTGAGGGCAGAGCTGCCAGGTGAACCACCAGGTGCTAAGGAGGAGGAACTGTTAATGGCAATTGTGTCAAACTAATCTCAGAGCAAACCACTGCATTTTATTATGTAAATTCTCAGGGTAATTGAATGCCTTATCAAGGACATGCACCCAATTAATTTTTTAAAATGTTAACAGAATTCATTTATCATCAGATAGTTTTAATCCTAACTACCAAGAACTGTTTTTATTTTTTAAGTTAGCACTCTAGAGGTTTTTTTAAAAGTTCAAAGTGGCTTGACATATGAAAAAGTTCTGCTGCTTATTCTTATGACGTATAAATAGGAGCAAGAATTTACATTGTCACTGATTTAATATTGGTCACATGAATTATACATAAAGGATCCAAGTCCCACTAAAATCTCTGAATAGTCATTGATTCACAGACTATTCTGTGAAGTCTTATAAAATGTGTTATAATCCCAATATGGTATTAAGATCTTTTTATGTAATCATAGAAAAAAATGAAATCATCAAATGATAAAATTCTGACACTGATATTTTATACCCTCTGCCAAGGATTATAGATACTATTGGAGATGAAAGGCCTACCCTCCAGGGTACTTTCTGTCTATAGAGGGAGAAAGAAACATTAATGCACTTGATACAATATGAACAAGGACATATAAGAAAATCATCATTGATGAAAAGATAGGAAGGACCACAAATTCTTAGCTGACTATTTTAATAGGACTCTAAGAAGAATGCGGTTTAAATAAACATTCTTGAAAAAGCACCTGTGTTACCAGCTAGGACTTGAACCCCAACACCTGGTCCCTCATCCTGAACAACCTGAGGGACCTGGATGGAAGGCTCCTCTCCATGCCTAGTTTATGACCTTGGCTGGAAACAGATAAACAGAATCATGCAAATGAGCTGTCACCACTACTCAGATTAACCAAACAATAGTGCAGTCTCTGCTACCTACTCCATAGGCCATGGATCCTAACGCTCATCTAAGAAGGTAATAAAGTGTTCATCACAGTGCCTGGCTGCCTGGCACTAGGTGCTGAATCAATGTGAACATCCTTCACTTTTATCTGTTTTGTCTGTTTGCCTTAACTACCCCATTCCCCAGTCAAGGTGCAGAGCACATTTTTATCCTGGAGCATGGTAAGAGAAAAACCAACGAACCCTGACACTGCTACCCACAGCACCGCATCTGTGGACCTCAGTGCTACCTGTGCAGACGGGGAAAGTTTACAAACAACCTCTTAGATCTGAGGGGAAACCCTGAGCTGTTCTTCTCCATTTCGAGAAAGCTAATATGAGTCCTTTGGAAAATCCCGAAGGTGGAAGGAACGTTCCCGCCCACAGGCCTAAGTCAGCCCACTGAGCGATTTCATTCGGCCGGCTGGGAAAGCTCTGGGGAGCCCTACAGAGCGCCCAGCGCCCAGCTCCCGCCCTGACCCCCAGGGGCCCTAAGCAGCTGTAAGGGTGTGAATTTCAGTTTCCGAGGGAAATAAGGCCAAGAACCCTGGTCTCACTCTGGAGTCTAGATTTAAGAAACCTTTGTTATCCAGTTCTCTTCTTTCTGATGAACCCATTTATACAAATATTACTTCTTTTGCTTCTTCAAAGGGCCCCCCTCCCTCTGGGTACTTCCCTTAATTCTCTTTCCCCGTCTTCCATGTCTTCTTTTACTCCCCTTCGTCTGTCGGTGTCCACTCCCGGGGTGAAGCGTGCTCCCTCCATCGCCATTCCTGTGCCCCCGTTGCCCCCCCTTCTCCACCTTTCCTCCTCCTCTGTGTCTCTTCTCCTGTCTCTCCAGCTAAGTCTCCTCCTAAAACTTCCTTCTCTCTGGAAGATAAAGCTGAATTCCAGGTCCTGATTTTGTCGTCTTGAAAGACAGTTTCATTTTTCCTTGTGGTACAGTTCAATGGCAGACAGGCAGTGTGGTGCAACAGCGAAAGCATGAGACTTGAGAGTCTAGGTTCTTGGGTCCACCTATACCTCTTCCAGACCGACTTCCATGCATACCTAGGACAGCTTCCTGTGGTTATGGCCCCTCCGCTGAGCAGGAGAATCGGAATAGAGGCCATCTGCTGTGCCCCCTCCCTCCAGGGGCCACACGGGCACACCTCAGCCCTGTTCCAGTCACAGATCACTCTTTAGAACGTGAGGAATGGCACTGGACACCACTCCAACAGTACTCCTCATAGCCAAAAATGCCTCCCAGTGTGGACTCCCAGAGCTGAATTCCCCCCACCCCCATTCCTCCTTGCTCTCCTGCCACTCCCCACTGATATTTGCTGAGGTCCAGAGGATCAAGCAAGCATTTTCTATTAAAACATGTAAGGCTGACTGACGTAGCATGACCTTTTCTCGATCTCTGTTCTCCTAGACCTCTCTTGCATCTGAGGCCAGTCACAGTGCTGACCGGGTTTCTAATCAACAGTACCTTGCAAATATACAGTAATTTGCAATTTGCATGTACTGCCTCACGTCACTTCATTTTATCTTCACAGCAGCTGTGTAACATAGCCAGGACAACAGCACCAGGCCTGTTCTACATAGGAAGAAACTGAGACATAAAGCAGATGTGCCCACACTGACTTGATATTAGGTGCCAAAGCAAGACGAGAAAAATCTGCTTTCTCAGTCAGGGTTCATTCCATACCATGCCATCTTGGCTCCCATGAAACCATAATAACGAGTAGTTACCATTTGATTGCCAGGAACTCAACAGGATCTAGTCTTGTAGACACATACTTAATATGGAATCCGAGGCTCAGAGAGGTATTTAAATTTGCCTAATGCCACTCAGTAAGAGACAAGGAGCTCTTGCTCTATTCTTGGGCCCCTGTTCTTCCCATACTACAGAATCTCTCTTTCGAAAGCCTAATTTATTCTATCGCTGCTCTTCTAACTCTAAATCTACATCAACATAATTCTGTTTTCATCTTCAAAATCTATTCCTTTATCTACAGCGCCAAGTGGAGATTTCTACTCAAATGGCTTTCCATCATTTCAAGTCTCATATGACTAAAAATGAATTCGTCATCCTCACCTCTCTAACCAGGTCCCCCTCCCATCTCTCTGTGGTACCAACATTCGCTCGGCCACAGTGCACAGAACTTCAGAGCTGATCCATTCCTCCTCTCATTCCCCATGTACTATCAGTCACCAAGTTCTACTGACTGTCCTGTGAAGCCATTCATCTTCCTTCCTCTTTCTGTCCACGGTTACGTATTCGAGGCCCTGAAACTGATGCTATCGGGTCAGCTGTCTTTCAGCAAAATGTGCAGGTTTCAGGATCATCCCCATTGAGTTCATCTTCTATGCTACTGTTTCACTAATCTTCCTTAACACAGCTTTAGAATATTACTTCCTCCACATATAAACCTTCAAAGATCCCATAATCCATAAACAAGGAAGCTAGAGTCCCATGTGTAGCTTTCAAACCCCCCAGAATCTACCTCCCCTCACCTGTCTGGGCAGGTTAAACCAACCTAGTCATTGCTCATCTCCACGGCGTCACCCATGTTTCTCCACACACCTGAACTACCTTTCTGCTCACTTCTGCTTAATCCTTTAGGTGCAGGTCGCACTTCACCTCTTCCAAGAGATCAGATATTTCAGAACCCAGAGAATCATAAAATTCTTGCAGTACTTATAGCTTGTACCATCCAACCAAGCACCAGGCTGCTCTATGACTTGAATAGTTTATCTTTGTTTTCTGTCAGTCACATCTCCCATCTAGATAGTAAGCTCGGAAGAAATGGGGGAAAGGGGACATAGCTCATAACCCTCTGTTCCCAACAACTCCTAGCAAAAATGCTAGGAATAGGAGGAAAGTCAATGAATCACTGCTTAAAGTTTTAACATGCATTTGGCAGGCTTGTTTCCCTGAGATGAGTGTGAATCGTGTCATGGGGTCTTGAAGCAGGTAGTCTACAGACTGTATTTTGAGAATCCCTGATTTTTTTTAGCATCAGATGAAAAATTCATGCCAAAGGTAGACATGACATTGGTGTTTATTCTAATGTTTGTCAACTAGATCAGCAATAACTTGAATACACACAATTTTATGTTATCCAAGAGTTGTTTTGTTAAAAAAAAAAAAATGGAGATTTGCTATGCATAAAACAAAATTCTAGGTATTTTAAAGGATATGAGATACTCAACAAACTCTCACATTCTGGAAGCAAAAATCTGGTCTATAACTGCTTTTATAATAATCTCATGCAGTAAGTGAATCTGAAAATCCATTTGTGGATTGGACATGGAAGTTAGAATGCAGAACTGTTCCAGTTAAAATGTAATTCATTAGGTAACATCACAAAACATGGTTTTACAATGAATAATCTGTCATAAATATACAGATAGTGAGGTAGAGTACTAAAGAGAGATTCATATGACGCTTTTAGCTTTACATCATTGTTTAATGAATTTCCAAAATACTTTAGAATATGTTGAATATTTATGGAATTAAATACAGTAGAAAAAATGAAAATGATAGTTCAGGGAAAATAATAAATAAAAGAGATGCTTGCAGAAATGTTTCACATTTAGGTCAATAGCCCACAACTGGATAAAATTGTGTCGTTCTTAAGAAGCAAGTACGTTACATTATGGAGTTTTTCTCAACAATGGAGGACTAGGAAAGAATTTAAAGAAGGCCATAACTTTGTAGAGTGCATTTTAGGTAGTCAATTTGAAGTTAACATTGGATTTTGCAATGTACACTATTTCTGGTTTCATTAGTGTACTGATCACTTTTGAAAAATATGCCCGTGTTAACAACCACAATGTAAAGTTAGGGTATCGTTTTATTTTAGGAAGGTATAAAGATTTTGGTGGAACTAACACTTTTCCTTCTAAGTTTCCCCTAATAAACTGCAACTTTGCTTTTACTTTAAAAGTTATCAGCTTTTACTTTAACTGGGAGACAATCTATTCCTTTTCTGGGGAGTCCTAATTATTACAACTTTCTCCTTCATTACACAGAAATCTGCTCCTCTGATTCACTCACCAGTCCCAATTCTGCCTTGTGAAATCACCCGGGGCAAGTCTTCTTTGTTTGCTTCGTAAGAGTTCTTCTAGTATTTGAACTTAACTTTCAGATCTCCTTTAATTCTTCTTTTCTTCTGGCTAAAAATTCTTAATTTCTTCAACCATTTCTCAAGTGGCATTTTTTCTAGAAGCCTTGCCAACTAGTCACCCTGCCCTCACCATTTTATAGCTCATTAACGTCTCACCAAGTATGGCCTACACCATTTAGTACAAGACTCTGACTTTGACCTGCCTAGAACAGAATCTAGGGAAACTACCTCATATAATGTGCACCCAAGACTTTCTATTAATACTGCCTAAAATTGCATAAGCTATTCTAGTAATTTCACCATAGCACTGGCTCATATTTAGTTAATTACAACCCTCAAAGTTCCCATTCCCCACAATGCGCTATTTTAAGTAGCGTCTCCTACATTCTGTACCTATTAAAGAGTTTTCAGAACCTACAGTGAGGATTTTACATCTATAATTTTACAGGCAACTGTTTTTCCCTCCCCTATAAAACTCCCCAGCTTTTAAGCCCAGGCCATTCTGTCCTTTCCTAAAGGTATCAGCACCTGGTTCACTGTCACTCTCCAATCTCTGCCATGGTTCCCTGTGATTCCAGTAACCATACAGGTGATTATTTCATGCCTGGCCTTGCCATTCTTCTGGACCCCACTCCGCCAATGACCTTGTCCTCCACTCCATCTCAGTCTCCCACTGCCCTCAATAACTGTACCCCCTTCTGTATCTCTGTCTCAAACATCCACTCTTTCACTGCCCTTTATACTTTACAGGCCTTTTCCAAATCTCCCTTAGTCAATAATTTATTTTAACTTTAAATGAAAAGCACAACTAACTAATCCAGAGATCTCTGAGTAATACTCAGCCACAGCTATTTTTATGAAGATGACAGAATTAAACAATTAGATAGACAGATGATAGATTTTCTTTTCCCCCAGCCATGTTGTCTGAGCAATCTGTGCTCATACTTATTTATCCTGTGTCAACCTCAGAAAACTAACTCACAGGCTTGTGCCCACATGGTTAGGTTATTATAATGCCCTTCTAGTCTAGCTTCCAGCAATTACTTGAGAATGAGGAAAATGAAAAATGACACAAAAGGAATTGTTTAACTAAACTAAATACTAACGTGAAACAGAAAGATGCACATGCTCCAGGAAACCACAACCTGTGTTTAGCACAGATTCTTACCCAAAGGAGGCATTCAATAAATGTTTACCAAACTGAATTGAACTGCAATGGTTTTTCACTTCATATACAATAAAAACTTTCCACAATCTGTGCTAGCCAGGACGGGCCCAATATTGAGCAAGATAATCCACAGCTCTTCTCCAAACCCTCAGAATAAGAAGGACATGGACAGCCTAGAAAAAAGAAGGGGGCAGGGAGGCCTACGGTGCCTTTGAGGAGCAATGAGCAGGAAGAGTTTCCTGGAACAATAAGTTCATGTGGAGGAAATTATGCTGAAAGCCTTGATAAAATTTATCAATGTATTTTTAGGGTATGCGACTGTTTCTATATTTTAACTTAACCTAATTTCAATTCCCTATATGAAAGGGCATATACTATACTTACTGCCAGAAATGTTACTGATTATAGCACAGAGGCTATATCCAGAGAAATAAAGTACATCAGAAACTTTTTATTCTTCTTATCTGTTCTGTAATATAAAAGTAACTGTAGTGTTCCTTCCCCTTTCAATAGAACTGATGCTTTCTCAAAAGATGAAAGAAAACAGGAGGCAGAAACTTACACCTTCTGCAGGGGATTACTGGAAATGACTCCAAATAAAAAAGTGTCCACATGTCTATCAAACACATTCACAAATGAAGACAGTCAATCCAGCCTCCACATGGATTTTAGAAGATTACTGGCAATGTGTATCGTACAATTTATTATATTAAACAGAATAAACATAGATATATAATCATTCTGAAAGTTATGTAACTCGTTATAGACTAAGAATAGTTTTTCCAACAGAATACCACAGTCAACATTTGAAAAATATAAATTTATGAGCACTGTGGTCCAAGTAAGGTAAATTGGGAAAATCTCTTTTTCATCAATCATCTAGAAACTTAAGTCAGATTATCTCTAAGTCAATATTAGTGAACCAAGTCTCACTGGACTGATTTCTCCAGATCATTCACCACTCTGTTCTTTATTTTGCCTTCCAAGCACGCAATACTCAATGAGTTAATTTCCAAAGCGGCCAATGAGTTAACTTCTTACCACTGCATTTTGTTCAAATGTTCTACTTTAAATTCTTTCTTTAAACAAAGGGCCATTCTTCTATCCTTGTGTTATTGTATTCTCCTTTTGAATCATTTCCAGAAATAACTGATCATGAAAAAAACAAAACAATTGCTCTTAACATCCTTTGTATAAAGTTGTTAGATGATGGCACTGACTCCTGATGAACAACTCTAACATGCTGTATAGCCTACACATGGTGTATTAAAAGTTCCCTTGGTAACAGACATCATTTCACATGCCCATTATAAATTTTAGACATGAAAAGTGAAAGAAAGTGCTACTTTTCATTAAGAACATTGTACCACAAAAGGGACAGAAGCAATAAGAATACATGAAAATATAGTCCTAATGGAGTTTCATAGTGCAGCTCTAATGGTGTTCAAAGATATGTTCATTCTAGGACACCGCTGAAAAATATTTTTGGAAATGTTTCTTTAGGAACTTTGATTACCATTAATGTATAAAAATAAATGACAGAATTTCCGTCAAGATGGCATGATTGGTGGTGTTTTTCAGAATAAAAACACACCCTTTTTAAAACATCAATACCTGCCTTACATTGCATGATTCCATCTGAAAAAGAAACTAAATCCTCTCCTCCCACCTGCCATATAGTAATTAACAAGACAAATGGAGTTTTCTGATTTAAGTCTTTCCTTTTTTGCTAGTACATGGTCCCGGCTTTTTCCCTTCCCTTCAGAATGCTGACGTTTTATTCGACGCGCTCCCCAAGCCTCCTTTTCTCAGCTCAGACCCTGCGCTGGAGCAGTTAGCGCTGCCTGAGGCCAGGCCACAGGACCCTTGAGCGGCGGCGGCGCGGGAAAGGGGGTTCCTGCGAACCAGCTGCCGGGGGCAGGGACGCCGGCCCCGCGGCCCCCCCACTCCGCTGGGAGCGCCCACGACCCGGGCCTTGGAAAGCTGTGTTTCCAAACCGCCACACTCCCCTTCCACCAAGGCAGAGCTTTCTCGGGAACACAACAGAGCACCCCCTGCCCTACTCCCTAGAAAACCAGCGCTGCCAGGCCGGCGCCCCCGCCCCAAAACACGTGCCTCCCGCATCCTTTGGCCAGAAAGCCCCAGCGCCCCTGGTCCCCGCTGGGCGCCCGAGCGGAGGCTCCGGCTCGGAGCTGGGGGAGTCAGGCGAAGGGAGGCCGAACCCAGGGCGATGTTCAAAAGCCCGCCAGGGTCCAAACTGCTGCTAAACTGGACCCTCCACGCGCCCCACTCAAGTCTTTTAGCACCAGGGCCCGGACCGCCGCTTGAAGGGGTTCCAAGTTTCAACGCTCCCTGCACCCGGGCGACTGGGAACCGAAGGTCTGGGGCGGGGCTCCCACAACTCGCGGCCCCCGGCCGCGCCGCCCCCCGAATGAGCCGTGCACACCTTGGGATTTCCGTTTTCCGCGCGACGGGGAGATGGGGGAGGGGAGGGAGCAGGGTGTGGCGATCCGCGGAGGGAAAGAGTAAGGGACAGTCACAGCGACATCCCTGCCCCAGGCAGAGCCGGGTTTGGGGGAACCCCCCGCCCGCCCGCCGCTTTGCGGTCCGCGTCCCCGTCGCCGGCGCGCACGCTGCGCGCAAACACGCCCCCGAATCCTCGCAACGGCCCGAGCGCCCGTAGCCCCCAACCCCTCGGCGGGAGGAAGAAACTTGTGCGCGGGCGCTCCAGGCTGCGCTTGCCTACGAGGGCCGCTTCGAAAGCCGAAATAAGAATGACCATTAAATAAAACAACCAACGGTATTTTGTTTCCTTCCGAGTCTTTGGAAAAATAAAATTCAGGTTTTCTACCGGTCCGGAAACATTTGCAGTCGCCTGTGGCGAAGCGGGGGCTGCGGGGCGGCGGGGGAGAGACCGGCGTTCCGGGCAGAGCGCGCGAGGGAGGCGCAGAGGCGAGCTGCGGCGAGCCGGACCGCCTGGGGGACCCCGGTCCCCGGCGCCATTTGCGGGGCTGCGGGGCAGCGGCGCCCGCCCGCCCGCCTTACCTGTGGATGCAGTTTCCATGGCAACGGGCGGCGGCCGGGCGGGGCTGGAGCCCGGATCCCGCGGTGCGGCTTCCCCGGGCCCCGCGCCCAACCCCCGGCCGGACTCCCCCGCCTGCGGCGCGGGTTTAGCCCCTTTCAGCGTCGCCGCTTCGTCTTCCCCTTCCCTCCGGTCCCCGAGCCACGGGGACCCGGGGCCGGCCAGCGGCAGCAGCTCTTCTTGGGGATCCGGCGGCGCGGCCATGGCGGGCGGTCCCCGGCGCGGCGACGGCGGCTTGGCGGGGCCGCGGTGCGGAGGCTGGACGGGCCGGCGCCCCCTGCGGCTGCCCCCGCCGGGACTCGGGCTCGGGGGAGGCTGCGGTGTGGGCGCCGCCGCGGCCGCAGCTGCTACTCGGGCCGAGCCGCCGCCCGCCGCTCTCCCCGCCTCAGCTCCTCCTCCTCTCCCTCCTCTTCCTCCCGGCCCCGCCGCCGGCGCTCCTCCTCCCGCTCCCGCTCCCGCTCCCGCGCCGCCGCCGCGCCGCTCGCCCGCCGTTACTGCGCAGGTGGAAATGGCCTGCCGGGCAGGGTCGCCCCGCCGCGCGTCCCCCGCGCCTCGGGCCCGGCTTCGGGGACGTGCCAAATCCTCTTGAACCTTAGTTTCATTTGGGGAGGAAGCAAAGGAAGCGCAGGGAGAAGCCGCCCCCCGCTGGCGCGTGACCGACTGGGGAAGCCGCCCTCCCAACTCACGAAGTTAAGCCCGGACGGGTGGCCTGGGGGCCCAGGCGAAGGAAGGCGGCTGGAGGGGACGTAGGTCTGCCGGGGAGGGTGCAGGTGGGTGCTGGTGGCAGGTGGAGACGGGGACTGGCAACCCCGCGAGGCTAAGCGCTGGGCCCTTAAACGATTGTTCGCAGAGCGGGCGGAGAGGAGTGGAGCGCAGCGAGGGGCGCTCGGGAGGCCCTCGGGGAAGCTGCCAGACCTCGGTCCTGCCCGCGCCCGGGGCAGTGGCGTCCCGCCACGCGGGACAATCGCAGCTGTTCACTCGGAACCGCGGGGCAAAGCCACGCAGGTCGGAGCTGTCTGGGCCTGCATTTATTTGTGCTATTTTATTTGAGAAGTTGGGCGTTCCAGGAGGCTTGCTGCTTCTGCCTCTGGGGTTTTTGTTTGTTTGTTTGTTTTGCTTTTACAGCTCTCTCTGATAAGGTAGAAGATATTTGATGGAAAAACAGAAATTCAGAGAGAAGTGACTTGCCTTCTAATGTACTTAATATTCCCATATTTAGACCCATCTTTTCAAACAAGACTTCTGCTTTCTTGTTTCCTAACTTGTGTATAAAATAATGTGGTGGAGGGAAAAAAATAAGGTTCAGTCCCACACAGAGGGCGGGTGAATAGGTTTTTCTGCTGCATGGCCGGGCATGAGCTCACGTTGTGGGAGGCTTTCGGGACTGCTAGCCCACCATAGGCATACTGAGGATTTCATACCTGTTGGTTTTTATATTCAACTTCAGCACCATTCAGATGTTCCTCAAAAATGCTGAAACTTAAAAGTCTAAATTTTGCCCGGCCTTTGTTTTGCTAGTACATTAATGTTCAAAAGACGTTGTGTCAATAAATTAGAGAAAATGTGTTCACTCAATAGACAATAAATACGGCCTATTAGTGCCAGATGTCCCTGAGGATCTAATGATCACCAAAATTTTACATTATTGATATCTTAAGAATTATGATAGACATGTTTATTATCTTGATTGTGGTGATAGCGTCACAGGTATATACATATGTCAAAACTTATCAAGTTGTTCACCCTAAGTATGTGCAATTATATATATATATATATATATATATATATATATATATATATATATATTTAAATTTTACCTCAATAAAGCTATAAAAAATTATCCCCTCCAACAACAACCACCAAAAAATTCTTGGTTTTCATGAATCATCAAGATTTTTTAAGTCTTCCTATAGGAAAATAAGCCTGTTTAAGAAATCTTTATAATGCAAAACTACTTCACTGCAGTCTTTCCTCGGAGCTTAATCCTGTCATGTGATCTGGGGGCACTTGTGAGACTTTTCAGATCTATTGTTTAGAATGCCCTAAAGCATTAGAAATACCAGACGGAAATCTATCATAGTTTCATTATTAATAACTGCCAAGAACATAGAAAACTCTAATGAGATAACATTTAAGTGGTTATTTATGGGTAATGAAACTTTGAGAATTGCTATGATAAGGCAGTTACATACAAAATACTATGGAGTATGTTATTTTGTTTCTCTGAGAAACATTAATGAAAATCATCATTTAAAAACGAATAATTATGTAAGCCTCTTGGTTGATAAAGAGTTTGGGGATATGCCTAAAATGATAAGGAGTTTTGGGATATGATTCTAAGTATTTTCCATATTTCATCAGGTTCTAATCAATACTTTAATTGATAATGTGGGGAAGAAATAGCCAGCTAAGTATATTTAGATTTTACTTGTTAGAGGAAACTAAAATTTTCCATTTTGATAGGAAATTTCCATTTCCATTTCCATTTCGTTTAATTAAAATTCCAATATGATAATGACTCCATTTTGCTCAGCTGAAAAGGTGTGCTCACTGTTTCAGTTTTAGCAATTTTCACAGCTATCTTTACTTATTGGACTCCACCTCTGGATGTATACAAATAATTATCCATCTGGGGGAAGAAATTTTCAGGTTTATGCTATGGTTTCAGATTACCAGTGTTTATCAGTGTTATTTATTTTACATTTGCACCCCTGTAACCTGACAAAGCTTGACTAATTTGAAAATTGATGACCATAACACACAGTTGACGATGGAATTCCAGGGCTTGCATAGTTGCCTAAGTCAGCGATTTTCAACCTTTTTCATCTCATGGCACACATAAACTGATTACTAAAATTCTGCAGCACACCAAAAATTGTATTTTTGCTGATCTGACCCAAAAATAGGTATAATTTTGATTCATTCACACTGGATGGCTGTTGTTATGCTGACTGTTGACAACCTAAGAAGTCAGTGCCCCTGACTAAATAGGTATTGCATGCTTTAAAAATTCTTGTGGCACACCAGTGTGCTACAGCACATTGGTTGAAAATCACTGCTCTAAGTTATGAATTGCTTTAAAATGTTTTTGAAACAAAGAAAATAGGGTTGGCACTTGGGAAGGATTCTTAGCAAAAAGAATTGAGACAAAAGAACTTGTCAGGTTTTCTCTTAGCTATTGTTTTTTGGAAAGAAGTTTTGTTCATTTTTTCAAAAGAAGGAATCTGGTGTAGAATGTTTATTTAACACTAGCTTCCTAACTTACACCAAACCTTGTATCATGGGGAAGGCTGGGTGGGGACATGCAGGAAGAGCACCACAAGCAAGGAACTTGAACCAAGATGAAATCCTTTCTGTACTCAATATTAAAGTTACCTAATAGCCCTGTGTCTCAGTTTCCTCAACTGTAACCTGGATATTTTAATAGTACCTTTGGCATTGGGTTTGGGAGAGCACTAAATGGGTTGACATATGTAAAAAGTATTATTAAGATATAAAAGCACATGCCAAATTATTTCCAGAAAATGGTTTATAATAGTAAAAGCTCTGCCTGGGTATTTATATTTGTAAAGACCAAAGAGTCAACAGTAAATACTTCAGGCACTTAAAGCAAATCAGGTGAGGAATGATCCCCTATATTGAGTTACCATTGGTCTGTTTCTCATAGTAGTTCCTCTATTCTGAAAGGCACACCTTACATAAAGATAAATATACTTGAAAGGTTCTTCTAAGTAAGATAAATGTTTGGCTCAAGATGAGACTCACTTTGGAGCCTCAAATTTCTCTGGTCATTGTGTGTGGGGTTGGTTCGGGGCTTAATTTGTATGACGTGCGGCTCATTCTGCAACATGTTCCACTCTTCTACAGAGTGTGGATGCTCTTGAATTTGATATGGAAGAAGTTCTCCATTGCCTACTGCAGTGAAAAAATGTTTAGATTGGAATTAACTAATAGAAGCTATAGGCTGGTGCACGAGACAGCTGTGTTTTCTCCAGGGGACCACAACAGCACTCACAAATACCGCACAACACATTTGAAACACACCAGGCTCCTCCTGTCCATGGGGAGTGGCTGCTGTTACTTAATCTGCCATCCGAGGAGATAACCCGTAGATGCTCCTAATGTCCTCCATCCAGTAGGGGTGGGAAGAAGAGAGTTGCTCACTTTTCATTGAATCCAGTTTTATTTTCTTAATTTGTACATTTGCGTAAAACTGCAAAGACCTCTTATTTCTTTGGGCAAATACATGAATTCAGAAATCTGTAACTTGAATTCTCCATGCTTTGGATTCACAATTAAAACACCTTTTAAGATATTCTGAGCTTGAGAAGCAAACCAAAATATACATGATAGAAGTTAATTGCCTTTGAATAGTTCTTTCCAGTTTTCAAGCAGATCTCATTTAATACACACACACAGACATTTAATTCCTAAAATTTGGTGAGAGATATGGTATCTCACAATAATTTTAATTGTTTTATTTAGTTGAAGACCAATGAATTAGGAGTTTTTTCATGCACTTCTTGGTAATTTTTATTTTTTTAATAACTTTACTAGGATATAATTTGCATATAATACAATTTAAAGTGTATAATTCATTGGTTTTAAGTATATTCACATGATTGTGCAACCATCATCACAATTTTAAAACATTTTCATCACTCCAAATAGAAACCTCATACCCATTAGCAGTCACTCTACACCCCCAAAACCCCAAATCCAGTCCTAGGCAATCACTAATCTACAAAATAAATTTGCCTATTCGAGACACTTCATATGAGTGGAATCATACATTATGTGTCCTTTTGGGTCTGGCTTCTTTCCCTTAGCATAATGTGTTCAAGGGTCACCCATGTTATAGCATTTAGCAGAACTTCATTCCTTTTTATTTGCAAATAATACTCCATTGTATGAATACCATAATTTGTTTATCCACTCATTAGTTTATAGACATTTAGGTTTCTACTTTTAGCTATTATAAATAATGCTGCTATAAGTGTTTGTGTGCAAGTTTGTGTACATGTTTCCTTTTACCTTGGGTTTATACTTAGGATAAGAATTGTTGAGTTATCTGGAGACTCTGTTTAATTGTTTGAGGAATTGTCAGACTATTTTCCAAATTAACTGTCTCATTTGAAAAGTCTACCATCAGTGTATGGTTTAAATTTCTCTACATCCTTGCCAACACTTGTTATTATCTGTGTTTGTTTTTTATTACAGCCATCTTAGTAAGTATGAAGCACTATCACATTGTGGTTTTGATTTGCATTTCCCTGATAGCTAGTGATATTTGGCATCTTTTCATATATTTATTGACCATTTGTATGTATGAAAATATGCGCATATATATATATATATATATATATATATATATATATATATGGTAAAATATATACATACATACAAAAATATAAAAAATCTTCTTTGGAGAAAAGTCTATTCAGATCCTATGACCATTTTTAAATTGGGCTACTTGTCTTTTTTATTGAGTTGTAAAAGTTCTTTATATATTCTGAATACAAGTTCTTTATCAGATACATGATTTGCAAAATTTCCCCCATTCTGTGAATTGTCTTTTCACTTTCTTGATGGTATCCTTTGCTGCACAAAAAGGTCCAATTCATCTATTTTATCTTTTGTTACTTGTGTTTTTGGTGTTGTATCTAAAAAAGTGTTACCTAATCCAAGATCAAAAGATTTACAGCTGTGTTTTCTTCTAAGAGTTTTATAGTTTTAGGTCTTATATTTAGGTCTTTGGTCAATTTTGAGTTAATTTTTATATATCCTGCCAGTAATTTGTCTTTATTATTTTGTGAATTGCCTTTTGTGTCCAGTGTTTACTTTCTGGTCAGATTTTTTCCCCTCAAATATATTTATATATATTTAATGTATCTTTATTGATTTCAGAGAGAGAAAAGAAGAGGGAGAGAGAAAAGAAGAGGGAGAGAGAAAGAGAGAGAGAGAGAAACATCAGTGATGAGAGGGTCATTGATCAGCTGCCTCTTGCACTCCCCCGACTGGGGGTCGAGCCCACAACCCTCAAATATTTTTAAACATTCTTTGCATTGTATTTTTGTCACTTATGTTTCACATTTTATTGTTCAGGGATGATGAGAAAACCAAGGCTCTAAAGAATCTTCCAAGTCTTCTTTAAAATCACATAGCTAATGCAGCTATTACTAAAGTCTAAGTCTTCTGACTTTAAACCTCATGCTCTCCAACTTAAAAGTCCTGACGCAATGCAATCAACTTTTCAGTTTGTTCACGGTACGTCATTAACAGGAGCCTGGCTCAGCAGAGCTCAAGGTAAACTGCAGAGGTAGTCAAGATCAATGCTCACGGACTACACCCGAAGTATTCAGAATGTAAAGCAGAACCACCAGCATCCAGACCAAGGACAGGAGAGGTACTGATACCCCGGGGGGAGTCAGGACCCTGGACAGCTCAGTAGGCGCATTAGCAGAAATCCGTTTTCTTCCAAGTTAGAACTGCAATCGCTGAAACCCCCGATTAGTGGTTGGCTTATACTTATGGGGGTTAGTTCCAGTTTGAAGGGCTCTGGCCTTATTCATATGTCCCCAACATGTCCTGGGAAAAAGTGCCATACCATTTTCCAAGAGTCTGTAGTCGTCGTGAAGCGTCATGGCCTAATCTTCAAGCCTTACAAGTGTGTTAGGAAATCCCAGGTCCCTAGGTCTCTAGGGGGATGAGGCTGGCCTGAGGAGAAATTGTTTTTGTTCTCTCCTTTCATGGAGCTCTTTATCCATAAATCTGCCTTTCCATCAAAGTTAGGGTCTAGGCAGGAACTCCACTGTAAATGGGGACCTGAAACAGTACTTGGTAGAAGCTTATGTCTACATGAGAGTGCCAAGGAGAGTCGAGGGGAATTCTTATGTGAAAGGACTGAGAGCCAGTTCATATTTATGATTCCACGTACACCATAATACAAGTTTGACCACTGGTGTCACAGAGCAGATAGGACCACACAAACTTTGTGGCTTGCATGTACTTATGAGCTGTCCTGAGCCACTGGTCATCTCTCCCAGTGTACCCCTATGTAAGACCATGATCAATCAGGATAAGACTATGATGACTGGGAAATAAACTAAGAGAAGGTTCCAAACAAAAGTCCTTAGCATGAAGATAGTCCAGGATACCTGCACATAGTCAATAAAGAGAAAGAAATACTTTGGATCTGTTTTGTTTCACTTGAAAAATAAGCAAAAAACCCCCAAACACATCAAACTTTGTCTCTTTGAAATGGGCACAGCATACTAGAACATCAGTCAAAGGGTTAGCTTTCTGTTTGAACAGCAAGAGGCCAACTATCCTACGGAGAGAGTTGCTCTGCGGAACATCTAGATGATCCTCTAGAATACTGTTATTCTTCAACAGAATCATGACTTCTTGTGCAGCTTAATTGATGTTAGAAAGATCTTCCTGTCAGGCGTTATTCCTACTCTAGCTTGTCACCAGTGTTGGAAATTCAACGTTTTGCCTTTATAAATTTAGCAGGTCAGTACTGTTGTAAATGGCAGCATCCCCAAATACATAACTCAGCATTCATAGACTGCTCATATCTCATAGTGGATTCTCAGCTTCACTAAGCCAAGCTTAGATTCTGATAAGGGGTCAAGCCTGGAGCCGGCACTCCACACCGCCCTGGGAGGGCAGTCGCAGGAAGGCAGTCACAGGCCCTTGACCTCAGAGGGAGATGCTTAACTTCCCCAAGGCTGGTACATTTCAGCAAGCTATGAACAAGCTCAACAATCCTTGCAGATTGTAATATCATAACAGAAGTTATCTCTCAGATTGTGAAAATGTTGATTTTCTTCTTTAAACTTTTTCCTCTTTTCTGAATTCTCTAAGGAAAAAAAAAGAATTTATATGAAAAGTCAGCATCTTTTATTTATTTACTTACTTGCATCTTTTAGATACTAATAAGTGTTGCTTGTAAATTATACATGTAAGGTTATGTTAAGCATCTAGGATCAGTTAATGGCCAGGAAGCCAGAGGAAGATAAGGATTATGCATTGGACTGAATCAAGAAAAGCCCATGTATACCTTTTAATGAGCAATGCAGCTCTAATGCCTAACTTCAAGTTCTGCTACCTAGCAAAACAAAAACAAAAAAAAAAATGAACAGCAGTGCTGGGCAGACCAGCTGCGCCCCCTGCCAGGAGCGCCATGGTGAAAGACCGATAAAGAGCATTGACTAAGAGTTATTTTGGTCCTGTAAAAATAAACTTTTCCTATATGTTGCGTTAAACAGGGTATCACTGAGTTCTTAGATGTCTTTTTTTCTCACTGATTTATATGCACATTTTATATGTGACTAGCATATAGTAGATACTTAATATATTACGACTAAATAAATAAATGAAGTGTGAGGAGTCTCACTACAAGACACACTGAGGATCCTTTAAGCAAAGTCACCTCCTCCAAGGGACGATGCTCTTCCATACCAGCCCTGATATCAACCCAGGGTCTCCACCAGACAACCCCAGATCCTGTGATATCCTGGGTCCTGGCTTTCACCCATACTTTCCTTCTGGGGATGGAGTGGCTTAGACTTCAGCGTTCAATCCCTGCTTGTCCTGATTTCCCCCTCAGATGTGGCTTCACTTCTGGTGACTTGGCTTTCAGTAGTTTCACTTCAGCCTCTCTTCACCTTGCAAGTCTCCACACACTTCCCAGATAAACCTGAGTCACTAGCTCTCCACTCCTTGGCTTCTTGCTCTCTACAGCTGTCACCCATGGGATAGAGACTTTTGTGCAGCTGTGGCACCTGCAGGCTCTGAAGTCAACCTCTTGGGTTCTGTCAGTCCCTGCCTACTCTGCCCATTAACCCCAAATATGCTTAGAAGGGTACCACTTGGGAATACCAAGGCCATGTGGAAGGTCATAACATTCCTAAATATTGCAAAGCACAGAGGCCTTGAAATTTGGACTTCCTCATAAACCACCGCTTCAGGAGGGTTAGCGATTCAAATCTCCAGTGATGATAAATATAGTCTCCTGCTCATCTGCCATGGGGAATCCACAGCTTAACTGGGGTGAATTTTGAAGGCTGGGTGTGGAAACTTCAGTGTCAATAGCAGAGCCATAGCTTGGGTTTGGCCTAGCTTGCTCATTTCATTTAGCTCAGTCAGTTTAGAGTGGATTAAAGCCACTCTAGCAATGAGTTTCAGGGAGTTCTGAATAGTCAGTCCATTTGGGCCCCTAAGTGGAATGGCTGTGATTCTCTCCAGATTACTGTGCTTACTGATTGGAGCTGACTCAATGCCCCTTAAATACTAGCTCAAGAATCTGCATAATTATTCTCAAACTTGGTGGCTTCGTTGGGGACCATTTAAACTAATGTACTTAGGCTAATCTGACTCCAGCTTTTTCTTCCTCTTTGCATTTGGGCAAGGAAACCACTATGCCATTTATAAGCTCCAAGCTGAGAGAGGGAATGGAAAAAGTCAGCTCTTGTGTAATGAGGCCCCTACCAAGGGATGAGTCTCATCACGGAGCAACCCCAGCACCTGCATCTATCACCCTACAGTTCCCCAGCAAGTTTGACCAACCTAAGAAGTTTTCGGAACTATAAACTTGGGCTGATAACTATGGTACACATCTATTTCTGCCTAATATTGTTCCCAATGTTACCATAATAAAAATATTCCATAAAGCTTCATGCTCATTGCATTTTATGTGACATACCCAGGAGCCAAACATTGCAGCAGCCCTCATTGCCCAACAGGAAGTAAAACCATAGGTGGCCAACCTTGAGAATCAGCTACTCATGATAACTATTCTGTATCACTAAAAGACTGTAATCCTGAGTGTATTATATGCCACTTCTTATACATTTGAGAATTTGTGGTCTGGCTCAATGGCATTTTGCTCCCCTAGCAAGTCCTGTGGTTTTCCTGGACTCTGTCCAGAAACCAACAGCCAACCAAAGCATTCCTGAGAGAGAAGCTGAAAGTATCGAAACTTCCAGTACACTTGTAGTACCACTGAAGCTACCATCCTGGTTCTAGGAGCCCCACTTCTCATGGGGTATGTTCACCTCTCAGAATACAGTGATGCAGGTACTCTGAGACTTTCTCCCAACCAGTCTGTGGCAGTGCCCCCACTGAGGTACACTATTTTGGGTACTTGTTGAATTGGGGTGCAATCAGATTCTGGATGACTCACACAACTCCAGGGACCTGAACCATTCGCTCATCAAATCCTGAATTGTGGCTAGCAATACTATCTGCTGAGCTGAATCGATCCAAATGTGAGACTGTAAAGGTCAAGTCTCTGGAATTATCTCCCCTCAAGACATTCAGTGATGTGCATGATTGGGGCAGGCCACTGAGTTCCAACAGTCTCTAATACTTTTGGGGTTTGTGGAATATTATCATATAGAATGATAAAAAATATATATATTATTCCTTCCATTTTTCTCCATCCTGCCATCCAAGCTTACCAAATGCTTAAGGAAAACAAGTCAAGCACCATAAAAAACCCAAAAGGCATTTGAAAATCACAGAGATGATCCATCCTGCATCTATTCTAGTACACTCATACTATTAGGGTCTTTCCTCCCCCAAGCATATGTTCAGAACACCCCATAGAGGAATATTTTCTCAAAGTATGGGCTAGCGACCAACTACATCAGAATCACTTGACATTCTAGCTTAACAAGCTTGTTCCTGGGCCCTACCCCAGATCTACTGAGTCAGATCCACTGGAAATAGGCCAGTAATTTTAAAAAGCGCCTTAAGTTATTCTTACATCCACTAAAATCTGGCAATTATAATGGTAGCAACATCCTTTCTAACTCAGCCCTGTCTCAGCACTTTTACAAACTTATTCCACAAGTTTACCATTCTCCATCCCTTGCCCCTTCCAACCACCCAAAGTTATATGATATAGGAGAGGAAGTTCTTGACCACCACTAAAGCAACATAAAGCCTGAAAGCATTGTTAGGAGGAGGGCCATGTTTTCAATAATGACAAAAACAGGCTATTGCAATTAAGAATAGCACCAAATTGTCCAAAGATTAAGCCAAAGCTCAATTCATTAGCTTTAAGTCCCTCCTGGTGCTAGGGTCAGAGTAGGCTAGGCCAAGTAGAGACCAAAAAGAGCAGGTAGCCATAGGCAAGGTAGTCAGGTAGGTCAGAGAGAAGTGTAGCTAAGAACCTAGAAAGACTGGTGGAACTGGGAGTATTTAATACTAGAGGGTAGCTGGGTAGATATTTATAGCAAGGTGTAGTGCTAGAAGAGCTAAAACAGGGGGGATTAGGAGATTCTGAGGACAGTTAGGGCTGAAAGAGAGTGTTGACGACACCCAGCAGAAGAATTCAAGGAACAAGCTAATCTAATAAAGGCCTTGTTCAGACACACCAAGACAATGTACAAAGACAGGTGCAAAGATAAATTCATAACTCAAGGTTTATAAGACACATTAGATTTGTACCTGTGGTTGGAGTGGGGGTGGAACTGGAGAAAAAATTGGAGATAAAAATAAAACAAGGGCCTTATATGAACAAATGATTATAATACTGAGGAATACAATCAACTTTCTGAGCCTGCGATATAAATAAAAGTTCCCCCCAAAAAAGGAGGGAAAGAGGAAAGAATTCTCCACACAACTGGTCAGCTTTCTAGTGAATTAAGACTATCATCTCTGCTTAAATTCAGGCCCTGGCTGGGTAGCTCAGATGGTTAGAACGTCGTCCTGACACGCCAAAGGTACCAGTTCCATCTCTAGTCCGGACACATACAAGAATCAACCAAAGAATGCATAAATAAGTGGAACAACAAATTGACGTTTCTTTCTCTCTCTTAAAAAATTAATTTTTTAAAAGTTCACTGTTCCTCAATTTGCTACCTTAAAGCTAAATGCAAATATAAATGAGATGGTAAAATGAGTAGGTTTTATTGTCTAAGAGAGTCAAGTGCCTCATTACAATTCCATTCTGGCTGTCTCTTAAGAAAAGCTATTAATTATATATCAGCAAATCATGGACAAAGATTATTTAACTTTCTTAGACCGATTAGAAATAGCATTCTATTAGTCTAATTAAAACTACTTGAGAACAACTCCCAACTTTTAATCGAATGATATATATTCACTGCCAGAATTGAATAATAAGAGAGCCTCTGCTGATGACTGTAGAAGTGCCACATAATTATCTCTTCCACTGTCAAAGTAAACCCTAACTTGTGCTGCATTCATTTTTTTGTGATATATAAAATTCAAATGGGTGCCATTGAATTTTCACAGATAATCTAATAAAATCATTAACTGGAAAGTATTCATTTGCATAAAGATCAAATCTTAATAAGAACATAAAAATTAAATTAGCATCTGAAATCTCCAGACTTTTATGGTTCTCTGGAATTAAATTTGAAGGCATTACAAAGCCAAATTGTAATTTGAATGTCCCGAGTTCTCTACCAATAAGCATAGGGCCTTTTGGGAAATAAATTTAACAATCAATTAAAAAGGTTTTAATTAACAAGCTATTATGCAACTCAAGATTTTCTTATTTAGGTCTGTAAAGTCACTGCTATTTTGTTTAAATGACTATTCTTTAAGTCTGGCAGTGACCAGTAAGTTTGTTATAATCAATGGTAATATATCTGCCCAATCGCTTCCAGATTCAAGATATCTTTACCCATAAATAAAGAGATTACATTTATATGCTTGTCCTTTGTCTAGGAGTGTGCACAAAGAGATGAATGAAATGAAGTCTTATTTCACTTACAATGTTTATTTAGTTTGCTTGACTTTTAGTGGTTTCAATTTCCATTGTTTCCTTAATAGGCACATAAAACCGTATCATAAAATTTAAAGTGAGAAAAGGGGATTAACGAGACTGATCACTGGTTTTGTATTCCGCCTATGGCTTTTAACAGTAATCACCTTTTGCTCCAAATACCATCTGGAAAGTTAACAACATATTTCCTTTAAAATTACTCAGGACAAAGGCTTTAGTTTGGCAAGTCACCAGTGGCTATTAGTCTACAGCTATGCAGGAACTCTTGACTCAATTTGTTGGCTGGCCAAATCCTTGAGCTTAACCAAGAAATACATTCTTAAAGTTACCTGTTTATATAATATAAAGAAAACTGTGTGTTAGCTCTCTCCCAGTCTTGTACTGGTTGGGAAAGTCACAGCAGGTTTATAATACTATACTATGATAATCACTATACTTTTACCCAAAAGAGCTGCATCCCCCCAAAAAGAGAAGCTTGATGCAGATATTTCATCTGATTTCTGATCCAACTTCTTAATCTAAAAGATTACATCTCTAAACTATTATCTAGTCTTTATACACTAAGATAAAAATTTGTCCAGACAGGTTATCTTGTCCAACTAGACTTTCAGGAAAGATAATATTAAAAAGTACAAATATGAATCAGATTTCTTTGGTATTTGTTTTAAATCCATAAACAAAACACAAGCATTTTAATTAATTTTAATTAATCAATAATAAGAAAACAAAGTTCTGTGAAATAAAAAATGTAGAGGAAAAATTTACCTTTTTCTATATGTTTATGTTTACAGCAGGCAATATTAAGTCAGTATCCTTATTCAATAAGGCATGACAACTATGTTGAATTATTGTTAGTTGTTAGATTAATGGAAATATTTTTAAAATCTGCGCTCCTATAGTTTTCTTGAGAAAACAGTTTAAAACTAGTCTGTTGAATGAGGTGGCCATCTGGTGACGGAAACGAGAACTACAGACACTGTTTTTGAATAAACGTCATATTCTACACAAACCAACTGAAACACAAAAAAACATAGTAGGGCTGTCCAACGGAAGCATAATGTAAGTCACACAGGCAATTTAAAATTTTCTAATCACCTATTTTTAAAAGTAAAGGGAAACAGGAATTTTAATAATACATTTTTATTTAACCCAATATATCAAAATCATCATTTCAACATGTAATCAATACAAAAAATTGTCTATTTTTTCATATTAACTCTTCAAAATACGATGTGTATTTCACAGCGCATCTCCACTCGGACTAGCACATTCCAGGCGTTGAAGAGCCACACGTGGCTGTGGCTGTGGCTGTGGCTGTGGCCGTGGCCGCGGCTGCGACGACGCTGGACGGCGCATGTCCGGAGAACGAAACGGGAGCTGCCCTTTGATTTGCCTTTTACGAAGTTCATTCATTTCTCAGCCCTGCTGCCCGCGCTTTTCATAGTCCCTCCCTCTCCCTCTTTACATTTAACTTCATTTTGTAAATATGTTCTGCCTCCTGAACACTTTAGTTATTAAACCGCCCTCCCACGCCCGTGGGAGAGCAAGACGACCCCGTCCTAGGGCCCGGTTCCTCGCCGCGGGGGCCCGCGGGCGTCTGTCCGCGCGCCGTCCCCCGTCAGCCGGCCCGCGCTCGGCCGCGCGGGCTGCGCGCAGCTCCCTTCCTGGAAGGTGGGGGTCGCGGGCCGCCGCAGAAAGGAGGCCGCGCCGCAGTGGGATCCGAGCCCGTCGCGGTGGCCGGCCTCCTTGTGACATCACAGCGCCACGTTTCGGGGATTCCAGCGCTGCGAGGCCCGGGTTTCCAGGACCCGAGGGTCAGAGACTTTCAATGAGGGCCAGGACCGAGGAGGCGACGGCTAGGTCCCCGCCAGGATGCCCACAGCTCGTCGCTTCCGGTCCCGTCCTCTGAGCCGGCGAAAGCAGGGGAAAAGTTGCGCGCCAGCCGGCCCGGAAAGACCCTCGGGCCGCCCGCACCCGGCGGGTTCCCGAGGAGCACCGTCGGGGTCTTCCGGGAGGGCCCCCGCCCGTGCTGATTGGTTGGAGGCTGCTGCCGCCTGGTCCTAACCGGTCCGCCACTGCTTTCCCCGCCCCTTTCTTCCCGCTCCCCACCCCGAGGGGCCCGAGGCCGGAGCGGGTTTCCTAGGCGACCGCTTGGATAGAGCGTACACATCGCCCCGAGCTAGGGGCCAGCGAGGTGGCGGAGCCCGCCGCTGCAAGCCGAGGACTGGGAGTTCAGAGACGCCCACCTGTCTCGATTGCCTCGGAATCCGTCTTCTCTCTGGGATACGGTGAGTGTCCGTCACCTGGTGGCCTTTGGGCGTCCATTACCTGTAGCCTGGCCTGGGAGCCTTTGCTCGCCTCTGTCCGTCTCCGGCCACACCAGGAGAAAGACAGGCGAGAAGCAAAGTTGAAGTCAGAGGGCCCGGGAATGGTGCAGTGGAGATAACAATGAGAGACGGTGACGTGGCTTTATCTGAGGCCGTGAGTACCCAGAGACGGCAAGGGAGGGTGGCCCCCAGCCACTTGCACAGCCTTTACTGTGCCGGTACCTGGGCAGAAACAAGCCCTCCTAGGCCAGACTTTATCCTGCTCACCTCCAGCCGTAGGGGTGCTTGACCCATCAGTGATAGTGGATGGATTCTGACCACTTTATACTCAAGAGAGAAAACAATTTGATTATACAGGGCTTCTAGTTTGTGGAAAAGAAATTTGATTATCTCAGACTGACACCCTACCCAGCTTTCATGGCAGACAGAAACATGGTCCTTTATACTCTAATTATAATTATACTCTGATCAGTTATGTACAGCAGGTATTTAGCTTATACCATAAAGGACCCTGTGGTATGACAATTCAAACCATTCAACAAACTTTCATCAAATGCCATGTGTGTACCAGGCACTGTGATAAGTTCATGGTCCCTGCCTTCAGTGAACATGTAACGCTGTAGGGAGGAAAGACCTGCAAGCATCACAATACAGTGGGACAGGTTCCATTTGCAGGGCATATATGCAGGCCTTAAATGGAGTCTTAAGGAGGAGAATGATTCTAATGCCACCAGAGAGAAAGTCTTCACATAGAAAATTCTTGATTTAAATCTTTAAGGATGTATGGAATATGCCATAAAGTCAAGGGAAAAAGACATTTTAAGTAAGGGAAACAGCATATCCCAAAGTATAAAAATATCCCAGCCTGTTTAGAGAAATACAGTTGTGGCAAAGCCCGAGGTATTCTGGGGAGTTTGCAGTTGCTGAGCTTGAGAGGTAGGCAAGAGTCAGAGCACAGAGACTATGGATACCTTCCAAGGGGACGAGTGTGAGCAGATTTACCTTTCAGGAGGCCGGCTGTCACAGTATTGCAGAGGATGGATTGGACGGAAGTGGGACTATGGGGAGGGCATCCAGTTAAGGTGAAATGATGAGGGCCTGAACCAAGAAAGAGGCAATTGGAATGGAGAGGAGGAAAAAAGTGATAGACACTTAAGAGGTATATGCAGAAGGATTGTGATGAGTGAGTGAACTTGGGAAAGGAAAGTCCCAGGTTCCTGACTAGGATGATTAGAAGGATGATGTCATTTACCAAGAGAAGGCATACATTAGGAGTGGCAGGCTGGCTGGAAAATATATTCAGTTTTGAGCATACTAAGTTTGAGATGCCTGTGACACATTCAGTCGGAGCTTTCCATGTGGGTAGTAGGATTTGTTGCACAGAGAAGAGGAAGATACAGATTTGTAATTTTTCACCAAGAAGGAGACAGTTGCTCAGAAAAGTAGGTTTGAAATAACAGGTAGAAAGAAGCTAAGGAGAAAAAGGCAAGCCAAAGAGGAAAACTTAAAAAAGAGAGTCATCAGCATTGTCAAATGCCATTTCAGACTCAAGTTGAGAGCTGAAACATGCCTACTGTCTTCGGCAATTAGATTATTGTTGATCTTGGTAAAAGAAACTGTAAAGGCCTGAGGTGTCTCAAACAGATTGCAGTGAGCTGAGAACTGAATGGAGGTAATGAAGTATTGCTAATGACTAGTTTTTCTGTAAAGGTATCTAACTAAAACCAGCTATTCATAGAATACAGGCAGGAGGATTTTTTTTAAAGTTAGGAACCACCTGACATTCATATATAGAGACCCTAGAGAAGAAAAGATGAGAACATGTGAGAAGGAGGAAAGATTGACAGCAATATTCTGATAGAGACTTAAGAGGGTGGGATCAATACACAGGAAGAGAGATTCATTGTGGACAAGAGAAAAAAATACTCTTACTAAGAAGTCAGGAAGAGAAAGCATACATTTTTAGGAGGAGAGGGAATTTAAGGAATGTGAATTATGATAGCATCACTGTTCTCTGTGAAGATGGGGACAAGAGTATCTGCTGCGAGAGAGAACTTGAGAAGACTAGTAGAAATTTAGAATAGTCCCTATGTCATGAGTCCCAGGTCTGTAACTCTAGTCCTACTCTCCCTAGAAAATGAAGTTGAAGAGGAACATATAAAATGTTTATTGCTGAAGGTCCAGCTGAAGTTAGAGACGTGCATTCGTAGTGACTTCAACTCCATGCTGGTTATGTGAAATCTTCCAGCAGTGTTCCAGAGCAGAGGAGAGAGCTGACTGGATCAATCAAAGATTTGAGATTTGAAGGGTGAAAGCTGTAGAAGCTCGGGTGGTTCCAGGTTCCCTGGAGGGACTAGAGAGGCCTGTGGTCTCTTAGATGGGCAGGCCTAAAAAGAGGTTTCACAAAGTGCAGGAGAGAGAATACAAGCTGGTCAACATGTCTTGATGGAATCAGAAGCTTTAGTTGGATGCGTTGAGTCCACTTGTGACTAGAAAAAGCACACAAGGCTTATAAGTACCAGGAAGGTCCAGGGTTCTCATAATTTAGATTTAATTATGCAAATTATAGAATTTAGAGTTTTAAAATTAAATTGTTTTGCTAATTAACTATGAATTACAATAAGATTTTTTCCTAAGTGAGGGCATTGATGAAAGGAAAACAGGTGAATGCAAAATTAGGTTAGTACCCCAAATATGCATATTTCTCTATCAAGAAAAGGTAGTCTTCTTAAATAAATGGAGAGCTCTATACCTTGTTCTCAAGAAAGACTCAATACTGTAAAGATGGAAGTTCTTCCTAAATTAATCTTTACAATGGAGTCTCAAAACCCCATGTGAATTTTTAAAGACCAAATACAAAATAATCATAAATCTTATTTGGAAAAATAATATTAAAGAATAGCCAAGAAATTTCCAAACAGAATACAATGTGGGAATCCACAATATAAATCACAGTAATAAAACAGGGTAATACTATAGAAATAGAGCTGAGAGAGAGAACAGATCGGAAAGTCCGACATTAGACTCAAGTCCATGTGATAATTTAGTGAATAACCAAGGGAACAGTTAATTTCTTTTGAAATAGATATTTTGGACATAGACTAGATAACTTGGATCACCATTTGGATGGTGGGGGTACAGAGGGCAGGCTTTGTCCCTTGTGTGGTGGTGGAAAGGCAGGCTTTCCTTTGGTGTTCACAGATATTAAACCAAAACGTAGGGGTCTCTCTTCTGATGAGAAGAGATGCTACAAGCCCTCCCTTACTTGGTGTGCCATCCAGATAAGCCCAGGGAGGGAAGATAATGGCCTGCATCTGTCTATTGGCCTCTGATGGAATATCTGAATTCTTTCAGGTTGTTCCTTGCTTAGCGCTCCCTTGCCTGGCCACTCCTGCCGCCTACGCTGTAATAACTTGTTCAAGAATAGGGTATGAGACAATTGCCAATGGGAAGCAGGGAAGGAATGATCAGTGTTACCTTCACTATAGACCCATCATCTAACTACTCATGGTCCCGACTACCACCACCCTGCTCCAACACCATCCTCTCTCACTTATATTATTACAACTATCCCTTAAGTGGTCTCCTTGCTTCTGCCCTTGACCCTACAAGTCTATTTTCAAGAGTAGCTAGAGTGATCTTTTTTCAAAACTTAAGGCAGCTCTTCCACTTAAAATCCTTACAAGGATTTTCATCTTACTCATAATAAAATCCAAAATCCTCGCAAGGGCCTCACAAGACAGCACCTGACCTGGCCCTGCAATACTCTCTGATCTCACCTCCTACCAGTCTCCAATTCCCTGGATGTGCTCCAGCTACATCACTTTCCTTGCTATTTGGCAAACACGGCAACTATATTCTCACTCCATTTTTTTTTTGCATTTGCTCTTCCCTCTGCCTGATGCATTTCCCCAGGTTTTCTCATAGCTCACTCTCTCATTCCTTCAACTCTTTGCCCAGATACTAACTTACCAGAGAAGTCTTCTCTTTCCTCCCACCCCATCATTCTCCAACTGGTAGATATTTGCCCTCTGTACATCAATGAATGAATGAGTGAAGAAATGAGTAGAATCCAGTGTATTAGGATATTTTCTTTGTGGTGCTAGCTAGATTCCCTCCCTCCTTGACTCAGCATGGTGGAACTATGTCCCCAGTTTACAAAGCCTGAGTACTAAGATAGACTGTGTGCAGTACTCTGATGAAGATCTCAAAATCCTTTGATTTGGTCCCTTTGGGTGGCCACAGCCACTCTCTTCCCAATCACTGCTGCTCTGAGTTTGGGGAATTTTTTTAGGATAGTTTTGTAAAGCTTCTTTCTCTGGCTTTTCTCTCAATCTGATGCCATTATCTTTGTCTTCATTCAAAAGACCTTTCTCAACATTTTTGGCAATCAGTGCTCTTTTCCTAGCACTACTACACATTTCTTTCTTATTTTCATATTCCCCTATTATTCTAGTGGGATTTGGGGAGAGAAGTTAGGTGACTACATGGAATCTAGCCACCATTTTTTTGCCTTAAAATTTTAATTTATGTATATACCTGTAGCTTCTACCATTGCCCTCCTTGTTTACTCCATTCCAGCCACTGTGGCCTCCTCACTGTTTCTTGACCATACCTCACACACACTCACCTGAGGGTGTTTGCACTTACTGGGATGTTCTTCCCTTATGTATCTTTATGGTTCACTTCCTACATTACTTTGCATAGATGAATAAAAGTGAGCATATAAATGCTTTTTAAATAAACATTTAAGTAAATTTCACTTAAGTATAACATATGTCTTAGGAATCTAATTTTTATTTTCTCAAAGTGAACACATATCCCTTTAACCAGTACCCAGATCAAGAACTATATCTTCATCAGCACTTCAGAGCCCCTCTTCGCCACCTCGTAGTCACTCACCCTGAAAGGTAACTACCCTCCTGACTTCTGATACCAGAGATTAGTTGTTTTCAAATTTTACATGAATGGAGTCACGCAGTATATACTCATTGTGTGGCTTCCTTTGCTCAACATTGTGTTTGTGAGAATGATCTGTGTTAGAAAAAACAATAGTTTCTTTCTCATTCCACTTGTAGGTATTAACCAGTAGAAATATGTATGACAAAAATGTTCAGAGAGCACTATTTAGCTTCAACTGGAAACAGTCCAAATGTCTACCAACAGTAGAATGAATAAATAAATGGATACACACACATACACACACACACACACACATATATATGATGTCCCCAAAAAATGTATACACACTTTAACAGCTGATAGCTCAATTGATGTTTCTCTCTTTTCAGATTTAACCCATTGGAATTAATAATTATTCAAAGTATATATACATTTTTGGGGACACCCTGTATTCATGCTATACAATACTAAACATGATATTTTAAAAGTGTGGATTTTTTTCTTTTCTGTTTTTGCCTAGATCTAGCCCCATCCAACCTGGCATGCCTATTATAACTACATCAGCCTTCACCTGCATCTAAGATAATTCATGTTAACAACTTAGTATCTATCTTTCCATATTTTCTCCTTGCACAATCATACACACACATGCATATACATATATATGCACATAGACACACGTATCTGTGGGGGAGTTATCATTGTAAAAAGTGGAATCACAATATACACCATTTCTACATCTTGCTTTGTCGTGTCATAATATTAAAAACCAGTATTCCTATATTTTTAAAAATAGTATATGTCTGGAATAATATAACGAAAATATTAAAAATTATGAAAAGCTGGGTTAAATTTTATTGAAGCTACTTAGGTATTAATTAGTTCATATAATCTAAAATGAAGAAGTCGGCTAATTCTTTTTGTTTTTAATCCTCACCTGAGGATATTTTTTCCATTGCTTTTCAGAGAGAGTGGAAGAAAGAAAGAGAAAGAGAGAGAGAGAGAGAAACATCGATGTGAGAGAGACACACATCTACTGGTTGCCTCCCTCACACGCCCTGACCAGGGCAGGGGATGGAGCCTGCAACTAAGGTTTAAGCCCTGGGCCGGAATCGAACCTGGGACCCTTCCGTCTGGGGGTCCCGACGCTCTAACCACTGAGCCAAACCAGCGAGGGCAGTTAACTCAGTTTAATAAACATTTGTTAGCATGCTAGATATGTAGCTAAGCCCTGTGGATTCTTTTCTGTGCTCTCTAAGTACACTTAGGGAACTAAGAGACATGAACTGGAGGCAAAGTAAGGGTGTAGACAAGAGATGACTATTTTTCTCACGTTGGTAAATTAGGCTGATAGCATGGAAGAAAATTATACTTGTTTTATTTGAACCTGAAGGTAAAATGACGACAAATAGGAAGACGTTATAAAGAGACAATTAAATTCAGAATAAAAAAATAACTTTCTAACAGAAAACTTTATAGATGGAATGGACTGTCTTGGGGCCCAGACAGATGCTTGATGATGTACTGCATGAAGATTTCAAGCCACAGATGGGCAGTTGCACCTAAGTAAGCATAAGGACCCTTTCAACATGGAATGACATAGCTCTAGTATTTATTTTAATTTTTTATTTTCCTTAATAGATAATATTATGACCCTTATTTTTAATGGAAGATGATTGAATGTGAAAACCTAAACCAAGAAGAAATTATTAAAGAACTGGTGAGTTAAGGCCAAATTTATTTTCAACCACATTTGCAAGAATATTAAATGGGATATTTTACACTCCTTTCTGGAGCTTACCTGGAAATTTCTTCTACTGCATGGCCTTTGGAATCAGAAAAATTATATATATGGTATAACGTTCCTGAGAGTAAAAATGGCATCCATGCAATTGACGATTTATAATTTCTATTGGCAAAAATCATTTTCTGATTATTTTAAATAGATAATGACCCAGTTTCTTTTTTGAAAACAGTGTTTATGCAATGGTTTATCTTATGAGATGGTTGTACAAGAAGGATCAGATACTTCAAATCTGGAGATGTTTTTCTCAGGGTATCCCCGTATCGTCGGATTATCACTGTTTCCCAATTTAACAAGTCTCACGATCGTTGCTCAAGACATAAAAGAAATTTCAGGATTAGAGACTTGTTCAGAACTTAAAGAACTCTGGATTGCCGAATGCTGTCTAGAGGTAAGTCTAAACATATAACTTTACATGAAACATTTTATACTGAATTATTTGGCTTTGGAAAAATAATTCACTGAAATATATGCTTGAGACCTGGCTCAAAACAGATAAGTGGGGGGGGGGGGGAGACCATACATGATGAATTGCAATAAAACTTTTATCCAGTAAAACAAACAAAACAAAAATAGATAAACGGGCAAAAGATAGAAATAGATCTATACACAGGAAAAACTAGAGTTAAAACATAGACATATCTACATTTTAGTAATCAAATCAGACAAAATAATACCTATTGCTTAGAAATGAAATCAGTTCACTTAGTACTATTGGTAGAGTGAAAATTATAACACTTATATTGAAAAGCAATATTGCAAGATGTATGAAGAGCCAAAGAAAAGTACATACCATTTGACTCAGTAATCCCTGTTCTGCAACAGAAAACAACTGTATGCATGAAGTATTTATTTCTGTATTATTTATTACATTTTTGAAATATAAATATGCCACATATAGGGTTATTTTAAAGAAAATGATTATAAACTTCATGAAATATTTTGTAATTATTAAATATTATAATTTGAGAATTTTGAAAACATTTTAGATGGTTTTAAGTTAAAAAACACAAAGCTGTATAGGTATTATGATTATAACTATATAAAATTAGGTATAGAGTTTATTTAAATTTAAAGAGAATATGAAATTGAAAATAGTTGTATTTAGGTGGAGAGGTTATATGTTTTTCTTTTAAAAAATTCAGTTAGCCCTAGCCGGTGTGGCTCAGTTGGTTGGAGCATCCTGTGCACTAAAACGTCAAGGGTTCGATTCCCAGTCAGGGCACATACCTAGGTTGTGGGTTTGATTCCCGGTCAGGGCATGTGTGGGAAGCAATGGATGGATGTCCCCCTCTCTCTCTCTCTAAAAATAATCACTGAACATGTCCTTGAGTGAGGATAAAAAAAATTTAGTTAATTTTGCTGGATATTGATTTTGCAATAAAATGTGACTTTTAAAAGAAAATATACCTAATATCTACTTTATGAAAAGGATTTATGGCAACAATAAGCTATAACACTATTCAGTCTTTTTTTTTTTCTTTTACAGAAAATCGGAGGTCTTCGAGAATGTAGAAATTTAGAAAAACTGTATTTATATTATAATAAAATTTCCAAAATAGAAAATTTAGAGAAATTATTGAGACTGGAGGTTCTTTGGCTGAACCACAATACAATTAAAAATATTGAGGTAAGATAATTTCACTGCATATGTAAAGTTAATTACGACTATGGAGTTTAAACCAGAATGTCCAAGATCATATTATGCGTAAGAACCAAAATATTCATGATTAGTTTAATAACTATTGTTAAGAACTAACAAAGAGAGTTCCTTCCACATTATTTTCTTTACTACTCCCACCAAGCCTGAGAGGTAAAGTGTTATTTCGTCTTTGGAGGTAAAAAAGAGAAAAAAAAAGAGAGAAAGAAAGAGAGGTTTGCAGAAGTTGTATGTGTAACTTGCCTAAGTTTATGTATAAACACTCTGTGCGATGTGCTCTCTGCCCTGCTCCGCTGCCTGGCTTCCCCCCCACGGCCCTCTGCTCGCTCCTCGCAGTCACTCTCCCCGGTCAGAGAAGCAAAGATGGCTTCATGGAGGCAGCCACTGGCTTCTGCGCTCAGCGCGCAGTGCTCAGAGCACCTGGAGAACTAACCAGGTTGGTCAGATGGTTCATAAATATAGATTTTAGTGATCTCTCCTAAATTATATACTGTCTAAATTTTTAGGGCTTGCAAACTTTGAAGAATTTAAATGATCTCAACCTTGCTGGAAATCTAATAAGCAGCATTGGTATGTACTGTTTCATTTGGAATGTAAGATAATATTTTATCAGTATAAAAAGTACATTTCTTTCCTTTAGACTTTTTTGTATATCTCTGCATAGCATTGTTAAATCTATGATTCTAAATCAGTGGTTACTAATTATATGGTGTTACTGTTAGTCTTATTTACATGCAAGAAATGATACCCATGTACAACTCAGAAATATGACAGGATATGAACAGGAAGTAAAACAAGAAATTTCATTTTCTTACATCTTGTTTTTTAAATTAAAGGTCGATGTCTTGATCCCAATGAACAACTGGAAAAATTAAACCTCTCTGGTAATCAAATATCTTCTTTCAAGGTATGTTTAAGTGGAATACATTTTTATTTACCAACCTGGATCATGAACCATCTTATTGCAGAAAATGGACTAAATAGTCCCTTTTAAGAAATAATTTAATCATTTTGGACTACCCAACACTCCCGGAAATTTTAAAATTACCTGACTCAATTGACTCGAATGATCTGACACTATTAAAACCAAACAATAGCTATTTACTTGGCTTCTAAGGTACTAATTTCTCTTAGTTTTCCTGTGATCTTTCTAGCTATACCTCTTCTGGTTATTCATCCTTTCTTGGCATCCACAAAATGGACTGCCCCAGGTCAGTCCCGGTGTCTTTTCTTATTTCTATCTGCATTCACTCTGTAAATAATCTCATCGTGTCTAATGACTTTAAATATCTTTTATGCACTTATTTCTCCTATACTGGTATCTCTACTTTCCCTAACAACTCCCCAAACTATAGACATCTCCTATCCTAACTCGACCTGATTTCCCCTCCACCAGACCTTCTGCTGCTGCACCCTTCTCCGCCTCTCTAAATAGCACCTCCATTCTTCTAGTAACTTAAGCCAAAATTCTTACGTAAAGTCCTTTTGACTCCCCCATTCCTTCATACTCCACATTCAATCCATCAGCAAATTCTATTGGCTCTACCTTCACAATATGTCGAGTCTGACCATTTTCTGACCACCTGCATCACTATCGACCTGGTGTAAGACACCATCTCTAACCTGCGTAATTGCAACAACAAAAAGCCTCCTAACAGGTCTCCCTGTGCTAACCCTTTCACTATGATCAATCTGTTCTTCACACAACAGCCTGTTCCTTCAAAAACGTGTCAGATCAAATCATTCTTCTGCTCAAAACCCTCCCTTGGCTTCTCCTCTCTTTCAGAGTAAAAGCTGTCAGTCAGTGGTTACAGTGGCCCAGAAGACTGTAAATAATCTAGCCCCCCAACTGTCTGTCTGACCACAGCTCTACCACTCTTCCCTTTGCTTACTCCTTTCCAGCCGCTCTCGTCTCCTCGCTGTTCCTCGCACACACTCACCTTAGGGCCTTTGCACTTGCTGGATCATCTTCCCCCATGTATCCTCATGGCTGATTTCCTCATTTCTTTCAGGAATTTGTTCAGATGTGATATTCTTAGTGATGCCTTCCTTGTCCAATTTCAGTAAAATAGCAAAACCCCTGCTACGTTACGTTCCCCACCCTGAAGCTCTCCCATCTCTCTTTCCTGTTTTATTTTTCCTCTTAGCACTGATCCACATCCCTTATTAGAATACAAGCTTCATGAATACAGGAACCTCACCTGTTTTCTTCACTGCTTTATTCACAAGGCTTAAAACAGTACTTGACATGTAATAAATCTTAATAAACATTTGTCAACTACTTGAATGGAAGAGAAAAAACATAAAAAGGGTTCATGCTTATGGCATATAATGTGGGTGAAAGCATGGCATTCATAATTTTAACAGTGTCAGATTGAAGGTGCATATTCCAGCACTCCCTCTAGACAATACTGAAGACAGATAAGTAAATTTATTATAGAAATAATTATTAATTGATCAGTATTAAAATAGTCATTCTTTTACTCAGAGAATATAAGACACCAAAAAAGCTATGGAATGAGGCAGAATGTTATAAGCACCTTAAAAAGATATTTAAACAAAATTTTATTTTCTTGGTCAAAACCAAGAGGAAATATGTGGTATGGTCACCCCTTGAAAGGCTGACAGAATGTCAGCAGGCATTGTGGGCGTGCCTCCAGGCAGCGGCAGGTAGGCATTCTGAGAGGGGGAAGACAGCACACACAAAGGCACGGAGGTGAGAAATGGAAGGGCATTCTTGAGCAATTCCAGCAGAAGAATCAGAGGGAGCTATGAAAGAGAATGTTAAGCTAACATGAGTAGGAGTTACCGAAGAAAGAGCACTTGGCACAAAGTGAGAAATGACCTAAGTGGTGGAGAGGAGCACAGCAAATTCAAGAAACTAAAATTCCTGTGTGGCTGGAACAGAGTGAGGGACAGTTCTCACTTGTCCAGAGAGAGTTTGGAGACACACTGGCTACCTAACTGTCTTACTTTCTACTCTAGCAGCCTGACTTCACTGTTTGTTTCCCCATTCTGTTTGTACTTTATGTTCAGAGCTAATGTTTCCTGGCTTTTGCTTTAGATTTCCCTTAACTCTGATCTGACTCTTCTAACTAGCATTGCATCCTTTCAAGTGCAACCCCACCACAGCACCCTCCTACTCCAGAAACCACCCTAGTAATGCTATTATTGAGGAAAATATGAGGATATCTTGGAGGTTGGAAGAAAGTAATAATCATCCCATTCAATTCACATATTTATTTAGTGCCTACTGTGTTCTAAATGCTGAGTGCTGAGAATGCAGTGTTAAACAGGACACAAACCCTGCTCTCAAAGAGTTTATCTCAGGAATTGCCAGACTTTTTGTGTAAAAGTCCAGGTAGAAAATATTTTAGGCTCTGTAGTCCCCATATGGCCTCTGTCATGTGTTCTTTTTTCCCCCCAACACTTTAAAAATGTAACCACCATTCTTAGGTCCAAAGCCCATATAGACCCTTGATCTATAGACTTGTGGATGCACAAGTAATTGGCAGTAGGGTGTGATAAATTCTATGACAGAGGGAAGCCCAGTGGCTAAGAGTTAATAGGAGGAGCATCTACCCCAAGCTTGGGAGATGAAACAAGGCTCCCAGAGAAGATAAATTTTAGGTTGAGTCTTGACAGATTAAGAGGTTAAATTGGGGTGAAGTCCAATCCACTCAACGTCAGCAGCATGAGTTAGGGTCAAAGATAAGATCGGGTCTGTACATTCTGAAACTTCAAGTTGTTCAGTATGTGGCTAAAGCATAAAATGTCAGGGTTTAAGTTGGAAGAAACAAGACGAAGGGTGAAGCAAGGACCAGATGCCAAATAAAGACAAGTGGAAAGATGACTGAAGCTTCAGGTAAAAGGTGTTAAGGAGAAACAGTCTGGAAGTGTATTATCAACTCCTCCACCTCTACAGGTTGTGAGAAAAACGAGACCTCAGGAGAAAGCTAGGTTTCAGCTGTCCCTAATAGGTAGAAAAGGAATTTACAGGGGGAAAAATATCTTTAAAATCAACTAAAAATTAGGAACTTAATGGTGATTGTAATAGAGCAGGGGACCCATAGTCTTTGATGACAAGAGCCAATCTGGAGGCGGAGGAAAATGGCGAGCTGTGCTCCTAGGCGGCCAGTGTGGGGAATGGTGGTGAAGGGGTAGGAGACCTACAGGCACGAGGGGCGCTGTTACAAAGGAGCTGAGCACTGCAGGAACCGTCTAGAGAGTAAATGTGCTCAGGTGACTGGCTGCAAGGTTGCAGGCGGAATACAGGATTTAGTAAATATTCTTTGGCCTTTTTCTAACAGTACAATTTACACTCATAGTTAGAGTCTGCTACTTAATTATTGATGATGTACATATATTTAGCGTATTTTTCATTAGACAAGAACATTTTATCCATCTAAATCACTTTAACTTTTTAGGCAGATAATTAGAATGTATTACATTACATTATGGTTATCTCAAGTGTTGAAAAGGCTCCTTTGGAAATGGCCGGTTGCAATTAATTAAACATTATTACTGCTGCTGTTTTAGGACCTTACTAACTTAACCAGGCTTCGTCGCTTAAAGGATTTATGTCTGAATGATCCTCAATATAAAACCAACCCAGTTTGTCTGCTGTGTAATTATTCCACACACGTGCTGTACCACTTGCCTTGCCTTCAAAGACTTGACACGTATGATGTGTCAGCAAAGCCGATCAAGGAACTGGCAGATGTAAGTGCATCTCTAATCAGGTATCTGTGATTTAAGTTTAATAAACTGCTTCTTTCTGGCTGTGTCACATATGGTACGTAGTATTCTCCTGTCAGTTCTTGTCACCAATTCTCCTTTTGCCCCAGTGAGCTGGATATTTCACGAAAACATATACCAATAATAAAATTAGTACTAGGACCTCAATTTTGATGACAGTACTGAAAGGTGAAATAATTTTTTTAAAAAACATTTTAATTTATACAAAACTAAAAGGAAATCTGAAAAATTATCAGTGTTAAGAATAATTGAACTAGTGCTATATATATAAACATTAATAAAGCCTAAATAAAATATTTGAAATTTTATGTATCAAAATTAGAAAGTATCCATGGTGGATGGTACTATGCCAGGATTAGGTCAATTTTATCTAATTCAAGATGACTTGGGGTTCCCTGGAAATATAAGTGGAACCACCCACACTGCCAAAATCTTGATGATCTTTGAAATCTTGAAGAGAACTATTGAGGGACTGCCAGTGATGGTGAACCTCCCAGTAAAGGGTCTACTTTGATGTGCCACCAAAGGATCTATAATTTTACAATGGAGTGCATAGGGAGTTACCATGTTTATTAATAATCTTTCCACATTATAGTTCTACCTCTCCCTGTCCCATTTGTTCATTTAGTTAACTATCCAATAAATAGCTTTTGAGTACGTAGAATGTTCCAAGCATGTGGATGCCCCCACATGTGGCCCTTTCCATTCTTTCCTGTGGTTCATCCATCATTTCAACATAGATAAAGAATGTCTTTATTATCTTAACTTGTTTCTCTTCTCTTGCTAGTCTAAGAATGCATTCTCAAATCCCATTCTCTCTTTTTTCCAAAACTGTGATTACTATCCCTCTCACCCCAATCTAAGAAGTAAACTGCCTTGCAATATTAAGCAGATGTTTGGTTTCATTGAAGGGCCAAGGAAGAATGCCTTCTCTAACAATGTTAAGTCTAAACAACAGCAAAATTTTGCAGTGACAACCATATTTTTGAAATTTCCATTATCCTCTTTGTAGTTTTATTTACATCAGGCTATTTCTGCAAAGGTGAGCAGGGCGAATATGCTTCATGAAATTACTTGGCTGGTTCATTTGTCTGACAAAAATTTAACGCCTATTACATTCCAGGCAGTGTTCAAGACAGTAGAGATAGAGAGTGACCTAAACAGGCAAAAATTTCCCTGTTTTCTTGGAGCTCACATTCTCCTGCGAGAGGACAGACAATAAGCAACTGAATAAGGAAACAATGAGTATATCAGATGGTGACAGGTGCTGTGGAGAAAAGAAACGGGTGAAGGAAACAGGGTTGTTGGTAGGGGCAGAGGACGGGGTGTTGGGCTGTTTTATGTAGAATTATTGGGAACGGATTTGCTAAGGTGACATCCGAGCAGAGATCTGAAGGAACTAAGGAAGCAAGCTGTTCAGGGATCAGCAAGTGTAAAGACCTTGAGGCAGGAGCATGCCTCATTCCGAACCCAGACTGGCGGGGCTGGAGCTGAGAGAGTGGGGGGATGGAAGTACGGGACGGAGAACAGGAGTGGTGGGGCGCAGGATGCAGGGGACGCTGTTGAATGTTGTAAAGACTTTGCTTTCACTATGAGTGAGATGGGGTGGGGGCCGCTAGAAAATTGTAAGCAGAGGGATGAAGAGATGACATGTTTTAAAGGGATCCTTTTGGATACTGGACTAAGAATAGAGGATTAGAGGGAAAGAGGTGAAAGCAGAGAGACCAGTTAAATTCCAGCAACTTGGATGAGAGATGTTGATGGTTTCCTACCCAATTTCAGTAGCGGTGGTAGCAACAAGTAGTCAGATTTTGGTAGCAGTTAGAAGATGGAACTCATCTGGATTTGCTAGTAGACTGGACGTGAGGTGCAGTGGGAAGAAGTACAGAATAAGTCCAAGTCATTGGCCCGAACAACTGAAAGAGATGAGGAAGAGTATGGGGGGAGTAGATTTAGGAGGAAGAATTACGGTTTAATTTTAAGCTTATAAATTTCAAACAATCTTTTGAACATACAAGGGGAGATGTCCAACAAGTAGCTGGATATATGAGTCTGCTCTTTTGTAGAATTACCTGGGTTGGATTAGACTGATAATTTAGTCATTTGCTCAATCTAAAACAAGTTCATTTAGAGCATCCTTTTATAGATTTGGTAAAAAACCCAAACACATGAAATCCTATTCTTAGCCATGCTTTTTAAAAATGAATTTAATATTACATTTGCTATTAATTCTTAATTTCTTTACTTTTCCCTAAATTAATCAAATAGGAAAAATGTAGTTATATATTTGCTTTAGTAGTACTGCCTCATTAGATAAATGATACTGTTTTGTAAACTGAATTCTATCTGTAGTCTCTTTATGTTGTAATCCTGGAAATAAATTTGAATATGCCTCACATTTAAAATATTATCCTCATATGAGTGAGATCATATGTGGAATATAATAAACAGAATAAACTGATGAACAAAATAGATCCAGAGACATAGAAGAATGGAACAGACTGAGGAATGTCAGAGGGAAGGTGGGGATGGAGGGTGTGGGGAGAGATTAATCAAAGAACTTATATGTTTATAAGCATAACCTATGGACACAGACAATGGCATGGGGAAGGTCTGGGGGTGGGGTGAATATGGGGTGGAGGGGATCAATGGAGGAAAAAAGTACATCTGTAATACTTTGAACAATAAAGATGAATTTTAAAAATTAAAAAATTTAATATTATTCTCAAAATCCTTGGAATTTTATATTTTACTTATTAAGTTTAAATATAGAACTCTGTGTAGCCATTATCATTTCAACATCATCATTAATAGTAACTGAGCATGCAAAACTTTCAAACTGTTATTTAGAACATATTGCACTCATAATATACTGCTAAGAATTACCTATAATGTTTTTATTTCAGCTAATCTGTTTTTTTCTCATTTTTAGACCACAGCAATGAAAAAAATCATGTATTACAATATGCGTATAAAAACCGTTCAGAGGCATCTTAATGAAGACCTTGAAAAACTGAATGATCGAAAATGTAAATTACAGAAGTTGCCAGAAGAACGAATAAAATTATTCAGCTTTATGAAAAAAAATGTAAGATTTAATACTGTAAAATTTCAGTGGCTACATCTTAAGAAAACTGATGGATAAGATGGCATTTTTTTTTTTTTAAATATATCTTTATTGATTTCAGAAAGAGGAAGGGAGAGGGAGAGAGAGAGAGAGAAACATCAATAATGAGAGAGTCACTGATCGGCTGTCTCCTGCACGCCCCCAACTGGGAATGGAGCCCACAACCCGGGCATGTGCCCTGACCGAGGATAGAACCACGGCCCCCTGGATCCTAGGTTGGTGCTCAACCGCTGAGCCCTATCTGGCCAGGCAGCATCATATATATATCTACACACACACACACACACACACACACACATCTATATTTTTAAAATTAATACTGAGTTTCAAGACAAGCTTGTTCCCAAAATGTGTTGATTTCAGGTTTTTAACTAAATTTCATTCTGCACTTAGAACTCTACAGTTCATAAAAGGTATAGGCTTTATATATAAAAATTAAAATTTCAATTTTTTAACAAAAAATAATACTTTTTAATATACAAAAAATTTTAAGTAATTAATTCATTATGATTCAGAGTTATAGAGATCTGTTAGACTTATTTTAGCATCATTTTTATTAGACACCAGTAGGTTGTGCTCAAAATTCATTTTCTTGTCTACAGAGATGAAAAATCTCATTACTAATATTATTAAGGTATACAACAAGGTAGGAACTTTATACCAAGCTATTCTTTAGTAGTTATATTGTGTGTGCTTTCTTATTTAGAATAAATTAGATTTCCTTTACTAAAAGTAGATCCTGAAAAATTATGGATTATTTCCCTCAAAACAGAACTTTGTATATAAAAGAACTATATATTTTTAAGTAAGAGAAAATAATGGGTTACTCAACAAATGGTGCTACAAAACTAGTTAAATTACCCAGGGGTAGGGAAATTGGATCCTTAATTCACATTTTACCGAAGTAAACACCAATGGGGATAAAATATTTAAATGTAACTATGAAAACATGAAAAAACTGGAGACTATATAGATTTAACTGAACTCAGCCTGCCAAATAAAAGAAATGCTAAGAAACCACAAAGGAACAGAATGTAGATTTGATTGAAGGTAAAATGTTTTTGTACTAAAAAGCATAATTAATGAAAATAACAAATGACAATCTGAAAAAATTGTTTTCAACAAACACGATGGACAAACATGATATCCTTAGTATAAATGTACCCATAAATAAAACAAGAAAAAAGGTAAATGTCTAATTAGAAAAATTGATCAAAGTATATAAACTGTCATTTTACAAAAGAAGAAATAAAAAGTGACAAATTGACTAATAAATATTTGACAGAAGCTCAACCTGATTATTAACCTCTGAATGTGAATTAAGAAAACAAGTAACCATTTTCACCTGTAAAACTGTCAAAGCTTAACACACGATAGTACTCAGCCTGGTAAAGATGGGAATGACACTATCACACCACTGATGGAAGCATAATTGGGTCATATATAGTAACAGCCTAAAAATGCTCATGGCCTTTGTCCCAGTAAATCTACTTTTAACATTCTATTCTAAAAATTTGGATATATATTTATATGTAAGAATATTCATCACTACACTATTAATAACAAAAAAAATGAAAATTACCTAAATGTTTAATGAGGAAGAATTACTTATTCTTAAATTAGATTAGCATATAGCCATTAAAAATCAAGTTTTAAAAATATATTTAATACTCTTTCTAAAACGAACAGGTTTAAATTCATATTATAGTCAGAAAGATATTCTTAGAGTAAAACATTAACAAAATTTAAATTATTTTTTTATAAACATCACAGGAGATCCACTATATGGAAATCATTTTGTATTTGCCATTTTTATGTACAGATGCATGTATTAAATAAAACCTGCAAATGTGAAAAATAACAGCCACAGAATATAAACCACAGGCATTTTTATAAATATGCTTAATTTATTTTTTTAACAGCTGGATACAGCCATTATAGAGAGGCAATGCAAAAAATTAATAAATTTCTATTTATATACACCTCTGTGTGCACAGTATAATTTATAATGAATTCCTACAAGGCTAGGATTGGAGTAAGGCAAATTATGTGCTCACCCTGAGCCCAAAATTTAAGGAAGGGCCCCAAACCTCAGATAAATCATATTTAATACAATACTTTACAAAATGCAAACAATGCAAAAAGTTCATTATGAACAACAACAAAACAAAATATCAAAGTTTTAAATAAAGATATTGCTATATTGAGCCATATAGGAGACTGAGACAAATGGGAAAATTTATACCCATATATATGTATAGGATGTCCCAAAAAATGTATACACACACTTTGAATAATTATAAAGGCACTGTTTATTAAAATACATTTCATTTTCAAAATTGAGCTATCAGCTGTTAAAGTTTATATACATTTGGGGGGGACACTGTGTGTGTGTGTGTGTGTGTGTGCACGCGCTTTTGTGTATTTTTATGATTTTTTTCCCAGAATACCAAAGTAGTTGAAAAAATATTGAAAATTTTAAAAGTAAGTGTGACAAAGTTCACATTATTTGAAGTTTAAATATTTATACCAAAACATTTATTATTTTACTTTGGCTTTAATAGAAGCAAACTTATCAGTAATATTTAAAAACCAATTTCTTTGCTTTTCTCATTTTCAGTTGAGAGAACTGCCACATTTGGAATATTTAAGATTGTATTTCCCTTAGTCAAAAGAAACTGGCTGACTGAATTCATACCAAAGCTGTAATCACATGCTAGCCCTGTTTTTTATGAAGTTTGGCCTATTTATTACCTAGATTTCTACTTTGTTGATTTAAATTAACTATATTTTTAATAGAGTCCACTAAAAAATTTTGCTATCTGGTACATTGATTTCAACAGTTGGAACGGGAGCTGACTGAACTCAAGGGATCCAGCAAAGGACAAAATGAAAGATCCAGTAACAATAAAGTAACCAAGCTTGAAATATCAAAGATCTCTGAGACTGTTACAGAAGAACCAAGCCTTCAGCAGAAGATACTGACCAAACTCAATGCCTTGAATGAAAGAGTAACATTCTGGAACAAAAAACTAGATGAGTATGTTTAATGAATTATCTAGTTGTTCAAATTTGAAATGAGAGAATAGAATGTTCTGATCCATCAGTCGAGCTCAGTGCCCTCCTTCAGGAGTGGAAAGAATTATAGTATTAAGTAAATCATGAAATGTGTTTCCTAGTAGAGATATAGGCATCATTGGTTCAAAGCTGGCATATAGGTTTTTCCAAACATGTTTATATTGACTTTAGAGAGAGAGGAAAGAGAAGAGAGGGAGGGAGGGAAGAGAGACAGAGAGACAGAAAGACATCTATCGGTTGCCTCCTTCACAGACCCAAGGAATGAACCCACAACCCAGGCATGTGCCCTGAGCAGAATCAAACCGGCAACCTTTTGGTGCATGGGATGACGCTCCACCAACTGAGCCACACGGGCCAGAGCAAGCTGGAATATAGTTTTTTTTTATAGAGGCAATACTTAATTAGGAACAGTGAACTTCCTCTGAATGGCTTCCTGTCACATCACTACTCTAAAAACATTAGTTTTGTGTTTGTTTGTTTTTAACATTAACTGCTACTGGTGCAAAGGCTCATGGCATAGAAGAGACTGGGCAAAGCATATACACAGTTGTCTGGAATAATGTAGAAACAAACTCAGGTTGAATATTAACTAGAAGTATAAAGCAAGAAGACTTAGTAAGTACTGTGATTTCTTTTTTTTTTTTAATTTACTGGGGCACCAAGTGGCTAAGTTAGTTTGTCCTATAATAATGCAAACAAAATAATAACAAACATTTATTGAGTTCTTACTCTGTGCCAAACTCTTTGCTAATAGCTTTACATGCATTTTGCATATAATCCTCAAAAAAGCCCATTCAGGTAAAAGTACTATTAATATTGCCATTTTACTGAGAAACTGCAGCATAAAACTGTTGTGACTTGTCTAAGATCTAAGAGCAAGTGGTGGAGCCAGGAGAGTCTTCTAACTTTCACTTATTCTGAGGTTAACAAATATTAAGGTAATTTTAGCTGCCAAAAATAGAATGTCTTTTACATGGTTTAAATATTAACACCACACTGTCTTGTATTTTAACATCAGCTTTTTAAAAAAATCAATCATGAATTTTAATGTTGTGATTTGTAGATTATTTTAATAGGTTTTTTCCCCCTTAAATAGAATTGAAGCAATTTATCGTATTGAAGTAAAGCGAAAGAAGAAAAGTTGTGGGTTGTTGATCCCATTTTTGTCAATTGAGTTGGAGACTGTAGGAAATATCCACTTTGAAGAAGGCACTCGATCTGATGACTGGTAAATCTGTTTGAAATTTAGTCATAGCTTTGAAAATAATTTAAAGTGCTTAGAATCATCAACCAAAATATCAACTTATAAAAATGTTAAAATGTCTCATTTTCAAAACACTTCTTATACAGAAGATTCATTCATTGAGAATTGGCAGTTACTACTTTGTTTACATCATTGCCATAAGCTAACCTTGAAACATCCTAATGGTATTTCATTGCTCTTTACCCAATTTCCCTTAGCCCAAGAGCAGAATATAAAGTTTATGGTCAAGTATTACTTTTGTGTATGTTTATTTCTGGACAGACATAGTGCTGGATTCTGAGTATTGGGTGAGAAGTTAGAACAGAGAAGGAATGGCAAAGCAGGATTGGCAGCAGCAGGTTGCAAACACCAGAGAAGGCTGTCTAGGAAATTTTCTGGACTCTCCATGATCAAAGTCGCACCAAACTGTTTAGAGCTAGCTAGAGTCAGGGTGCACAGAGATTGTATGAGTTAAAATAAGGCATACACTTAAAAACCAGGAATCTAGGTGAACAGTGCATTTAGATAAACACAGAGAGAGCTGCCAGAAACAGAAGCAAGAAGCCAGCATCCACACTTCAGAAACAAGGCCTCCTGGTAGACACAAGGATGTGTTGTGTTGCCTCAACTAGAGGGTACAACAACAACAAAAATCCTTAAAATAAAAAAAGCCTTTGCATAAAAATATCACTAATTAGTACTTTCATATTTCTGCAATCATTTTCTCAAAATTGAGAAGCCCGTGAACAAGCCAAAGATTGCCCTAAAACCCTAGAAGCATACTGCAAATTTGGGTGTGTGGAGAGAGACCAAGAAACCTGTAAGGCTATAGAACAGACTTGGTGTAACACCCCAGGGGAAAATTTTACTTCCAGTCAGTGTTGAAATAAACTGTGATTTTTTATGGAATAAAATGCAAAATTTGCATGAACTTTTTAGAAGGAAAAATGTGTGATTGTTAGGGGTTACTTTAAACCAAACCCCTGATTTCTATAAGATGTGATTCTCAAAAACCATGGGGGTGCTTTGATGGAAAAGTGTGAGAAGCTCTGCCTAAGGAAGAAAGAGACCTTTTAAAATACTTCTTTTGTATCAATACATCCATTTGCTCAGCAGTTACCAATGTTTGCCTAACCACCACACTTGATTTTTACGTACAAAATATAAAAGTTGTTTGTTCCAGCTCCCATGCAAATAAGTAGAGGCCTTAATTTTTATTTTTATTTCCCTCCCTCCCTCCCTCCCTCCCTCCCTCCCTTCCTTCCTTCCTTCCTTTCTTCAGTTTCTTTATTGTTGAAAATATTACAGATATCCTCTTTTTACCCCCATTGATCCCCTCCACCCCACATCCATCCCACCCCCAGGCTTTCCCCAGATTAGTGTCTGTGTCCATGGGTTATGCTTATAAACATATAAGTTCTTTGATTAATCTCTCCCTGCCCATTCCCCACTCCCCACCTTCCCTCTGAGATCCCTCAGTCTGTTCCATGCTTCTATGTCTCTGGATCCATTTTGTTCATTGGTTTATTTTGTTTATTACATTCCACATGTAAGTGAGATCATGTGGTACTTGTCTTTCTCTGACTGGCTTATTTCAGTTAGCATAATACTTTCTAGTTCCCTCCATGCTGTGCCAAAGGATAAAAGATCCTTCTTTCTTATAGCTGCATAGTATTCTATGGTAAAAAGGTACCACAGCTTTTTTATCCACTCACCTACTGATGGGCACTTGGGCTGTTTCCAGATCTTAGCTGTTGTAAATTGTGCTGCTATGAACATAGGGGTGCATAAGTTCTTTGTGATTGCTGTTTCAGGTTCCTTAGGATATAATCCTAGAAGTGGGATCACTGGGTCAAATGGCAGGTCCATTTTTAATCTTTGGAGGAAACTCCATACTGCTTTCCATAGTGGCCACCTGAATGGTGTCTCTCTGCAAGATGCATGTATAATTTTTCAGTCTTTATATTCACTCATTCTAAACATAATTTTTTTATTATTTCTTTTTAACTTATTGTAAAGTAAACTCTTTACAAAACAAGTATATTAATGGAAAAAATGTGTAATAGCAATATGACTAAAAACCCATTTAGGTAACTATGTCAGCCTGATAGTAAATTAGATAACTTTGATGGATTTTGATATGCATTAACAATTGTGTACTTGTTTTTAATAAAAATGATCTTGATCCATTTTAAGGAGAAAATCAAGTATATGTTGGCAGAATTTCAAGGACTGTTTTTTAGTGTACTACAAGCTTGGCCTCCTTAGCTCTGATCTTTTATGTATGTTAAGAAATAATGACTAAAATGCTTTAAATTGCACTGACTTCTTTTTTATTAATATTTAAAAGCCAGTGATTTAGCCCATGAACTGGAGTAGAGCTAGAACTCACATATAGGTTTCCCTGCTATTCTAAAGTAGAACATTTCTGTGAAAACTTTCATAAGCCAAAATGGTGTAAAGTGAAGAAGCAGTTAACATTAATTTATATGGGAAATTTTTTGAGCATTCCCAGACCCCAAAAATAATTGACCAAATTATACCAATTAACACATAAAACCTAAAATAACTAACATATAGTAAAAGCAGGAATGATACGATAAACACACAGCCCGTATAAAGTAGAAATAATGTACAAAGTAGTTTCTTCTTTTTCTTTATTTTTATTCTTGATACTATTATAGATGTCCCTAAATTCCTCCCCTTTGCCCGCCTCCACCTAGCCCCACCCCCCTTCCCTCTGGCCATCACCACACTGTAGTCTGTGTCCTTGGGCCATGCATATATGTTCTTTGGCTAATCCCTTCACCTTCTTTAATCCAGTACCCCGAACCCTCCTCCCCTCTGACAGCTGTCAGTCTGTTCCATGTATCCAGGCTTCCATTTCAATTTGTTCGGCAGTTTATTTTGTTCACTAGATTCCACATATAAGTGAGATCATATGGTATTTGTCTTTCTCTGACTGGCTTATTTCATTTAGCATAATAATCTCCAGGTACATCCATGCTGTTGCAAAAGGTAAGATTTCCTTCTTTTTTATGGCTGTGTAGTATTCCATTGTATGAATGTTCCACAGCTTTTTTATCCACTCATCTACTGATGGGCATTTGGTCTATTTTCCAGATCTTGGCAAATAATAATACTGCTATGTACCTAAGGGTACATTCATTGTTTCGAGTCAGTGTTTTGGAATCCTTTAGCAGGATATATTCCCAAAAGTGGGATCACTGGGTCAAAAGGCAGTTTCATTTTTAATTTTCTGAGGAAACTCCATACTGTATCCACAATGGCTGTACCAGTCTGCATTCCCACCAACAGTAAACAAGAGTTTCCTCTTCTCCACATCCTCACCAGCACTTGTTTGTGGCATTATTGATGGCAGCCATTCTGGCAGGTATGAGGTGTGATATCTCATTGTGGTTTTATTTTGCATCTCTCTGATAGTTAGTGACTTTGAGCATTTTTCATAATGTCTATTAGGCATCTGTTTGTCCTCTTTAGAGACATGTCTATTCAGGTCCTTTGCCCATTTTTTAATTGGATTGTCTTCCTGGTGTTAAGTCATATAAATTCTCTCTATATTTTGGAAATTAACCCCTTATCAGATAGATGTATCATTGGCAAATATGTTCTCCCATATAGCGAGCTCCCTTTTCATTTTGTTGAAGGTTTCTTTTGCTGTGCAGAAGCTTTTTAGTTTGATGTAGTCCCATGTGTTTATTTTTTTCCTTTATTTCCCTTGCCCTAGGAGACATATCTACAAAAATATTGCTACCAGAGATGTCTGAGATTTTACTACCTACGTTTTCTTCTAGGATTTTTATGGTTTTGCAACTTACATTTAATTATTTTATCCATTTTGAGTTTATTCTTGTGTATGGTGTAAGTTGGTGGTCTAGTTTCATTTTTTTGCATGTGCCTGTCGAATTTTACCAACACCACTTATTGAAGAAACTATCTTTACCCCATTGTATGCTCTTGGTTCCTTTGTCAAATATTAATTGACCATAACGGCATGGGTTGATTTCTGGGCTCTCTGGTCTGTTCCATTGATCTATATGCCTGTTCTTATGCCAGTACCAGGCTGTTTTGATTACAATGGCCTTGTAATATAGTTTGATATTCAATATTGTGATAGCTCCAACTTTGTTCTTTCACAAGATTGCTGAGGCTATGTGGGGTCTTTTTGGTTCCATATAAATTTTTAGAATATTTGTTCTAGATCTGTGAAATATGCCATTGGTATTTTAATAGGAATTGCATTGAATCTATAGATTGCTTTGGGTAGTATGGACACTTTAATGATGTTAATTCTTCCTATCCATGAGCATGGTATATGCTTCCACTTATTTGTTTCTTCTTCAATAACTTTTTTCAGTGTCCTACAGTTTTCTGAGTATACGTCTTTTACCTCCTTTTATGAAATGTATTACTAGATACCTTATTTTTGTTGTTGTTGCAATAGTAAATGGGATTGTTTCCTTAGTTTCTCTTTTTGATAGTCCATTACTGGTGTGTAGAAATACCACTGATTTCTGAATATTAATTTTGTATTCTACTTTGCCAAATTCATTTATTAGATCTAGTAGCTTTTGGTGGAGTCTTTAAAGTTTTCTATGTACAATATCATGTCATCTGCAAACAATGACAGTTTTACTTCCTCCTTTCCAATGTCGATGCCTTTTATTTCTTCTTGTCTGATTTCTGTGGCTAGGACTTCCAGTGCTATGTTGAATCTGGGCGGTGAAAGCGGAACAGACATCCCTGTCTTGTTCTTAAGGGAAATGCTTTTAGTTTTTGCCCATTGAGTATGATGGTAGCTGTCGGTTGGTCACATATGACCTTTATTACATTGAGGTCTGTTCCCTCTATTCCCACTTTGCTGAGAGATTTTGTCGCAAATGGGTGCTGGATTTTATCAAATGCTTTTTCTGCATCTATTGATATTATCATGTGGTTTTTATTCTTCATTTTGTTTATGTGGTATATCATGTTTATTGATTTGCAGATATTGTACCAAGCTTGCATCTCCGGGATAAATCACACTTGATCATGGTATATAATGACGATGATGATGATGATGATTTTGGTTAATCCTCACCTGAGGATATTTTTCCTTTGTTTTGTTTTGTTTTGTTTTTTTAGAGAGAGTGGAAGAGAGGGAAAGCGGGGAAGGGGGGAGGGAGGGAGAGAGAGAGAGAGACAGACAGACAGACAGACATAGACTCTCCTGCACACACCCTTACCGGGGCTGAGGATCGAACCCACAACCCAAACATGTGCCCTTGACAGAATTGAACCCATGACCCTTCAGTGCATGGGTCAATGCTCTAACCACTGAACCACACCAGCCAGGGCTGATCATGGCGTATGATCTTTTTAATGTATTGCTGGATTCAGTTTTCTAATATTTTGTTGAGGATTTTGGCATCTATGATCATCAGGGATGTTGGCCTATTATTTTCTTTCTTTATAGTATCTTTATCTGGTTTTGGAATTAGGGTGATGCTAGCCTCATAAAAAGTGCTTGAGAGTCTTCCCTCCTCTTGAATTTTTTGGAATAGTTTTGAAAAGGATAGGTGTTAGTTCTTTGAATGTTTGGTAGAATTCGCCTGTGAAGCCATCTGGTCCAGGACCTTTATTTGTTGGGAGTTTTTCTATTACTGCTTCAGTTTCACTGGATGTAATCAGTCTATTTAGCTTCTCTAATGTTTTCCTGATTTAGTTTTGGAAGATTGTATGTTTCTAGGAATCTATATCTGTTTCTTCCAGATTGTCCAATTTGTTGGCATATAGTTGTTCGTAATATTTTCTTACAATCCTTTGTATTTCTTTAGTGTCTGTTGTTACTTCTCCTCTTTCATTTCTGATTTTATTTATTTGGGTCCTCTCTCTTTTTTTTTAATGAGTCTGGTTAAAGGTTTGTCAATCTTGTTTATCTTTTCAAAGAACCAGCTCTTGGTTTCATTGATCTTTTGTAGTGTTCTTTTAGACTCTATTTTATTTCTGTTCTGATCTTTATTATTTCCTTCCTGCTACTCACTTTGGGCTTTGTTTATTATTTTTCCCCCCAGTTCCTTTAAGTGTAAAGTAAGATTGTTTATTTAAGTTTTTTCTTGTTTCCTGAGGTAGGTCAGTAATGCTCTGAATTTCCCTCTTAGGACTGCTTTCGCCATGTCCCATAGATTTGGAGTGGGTATGTTCTCATTTTCATTTGTTTCAAGGTATCTTTTGATTTCTTCCTTGACCTCGTTGTAAACCCATTCATTGTTGAATAACATGTTATTTAGCCTCCATCACTTTGTTTTCTCAGCTGCTTCTTGAGGTTGATTTATAGATTCATATCATTATGGTCAGAGAAGATGCTTGATATCATTTCAATCTTCTTAAATTTATTGAGACTTGGGTCTGTCCTAAAAAATGTTCCATGTTCCATGGACACTTGAAAAAAATGTATATTCTGCTGCTTTTGGGTAAAATATTCTGAAGATATCAATTAAATCTATCTGATCTAGTGTGTAATTTAAGGCCACTATTTCCTTGTTGATTTTCTGTCTTGAAGACCTATCAATTGATGTCAATGGGGTGTTAAAATCCCCTACTATGACTGTATTACTATCAATCTCTCCTTTTATATGCATCAAGATTTGATTTACATATTTAAATGCTCCTGTGTTGGGTGCATAAATGTTTATCAAATATATCCTCTTGTTGGACTGCTCCTTTTATCATTATGTAGTGTCCTCCTTTGTCTCTCACTGTAGCCTGCAGTTTTCCCACTCCACATAATAATGTGGCTGTTTGGCCAGACCTCCAAACTAGTTGGCAGCATTGTGCTGGATAGGAACACTACACATTTGCCTCCTCTATCAGGCTGTGAGCTCTTCTGGAATTGGTTTGGGCAGCTCACTTCTCACTTCTAAGGGAGGAGTAATTGGGCAGCTCCTGGCGGCACTGGTTCAGTCTGTGCTAGTGAAAAAGGCAATGCTCAAAATTCAAATTGATCCATTTTAAAATCTCATCTTAATCTAAATTCTGTGAGACTTCAAGACAGGGCCAGAATTATTGTGATCATGGCCAGATGAGGGCAGCAGAGAGCAGCTTAGAGATCTTCACATGGCCCACCCCTTCTCCTCCTCCTCAAATTCTTAGCTCAAATATCTTCTCTGAAAGATCTTACCCAAGATCTTTCTTAAGTAGCCCCCACTCCATTCCTTATCTCAAACCTCTTGTTTCTTCAAGGCACTTATCAGTTTAGAAATTATTTTATTTACGTCTTATTATATTGTTTTGTCCAACTCCCTTGTAATATAGGCTTCATGACAGCAGGAACCCTGCCTCTTTCACGTCTGTACCCCTAGTTACGAAGTTATCGCAGTAGTCCCACCGAGAGATGATGGTGATTTGGAGTAGGCTAATCACAGTGGCGATGATAAAATGGGGTCATATTCAGGATGTATTTTAGATGCAGGGCCAAATGGACTTGCTGAGGAATTAGATATTGGTGAAGAAGAGAGGAGGCAAGGTTTATTCCTGGGGTCTTAACCTAAGCTACTAGTCACATGGTGGTACCATATACTGAGATAGAAAACACTCAAGAGGAACAGGTTTAGGGGCAGGCATTGGTTAAGTTTGAGAGGCCTATTACATATGCGAGGAAGCATATCAAGTAGGTAGCTGGATATATCTGGCATAGGTATTATCCAGATAAGTTGAGTAGAGAAAAAGTCTAGAAATAAAATGTTGGAAGATGTGTGTGTGTTTGTGTGTGTGTGTGTAATATTTTGTATTGTATATTGCCAAAGGACCAGATGAAATTACCTAGGCATAGTGTGCATGGGAACCAGAGAGCCAAAGACTTAGTCCTGGAGCCACCCAACTTTCAAGAGTCTGTCAGAGGAAACAGCAGCAGTGAAGAAAACCATGAAGCAGCACCCAAGGTGCAGGAGACAAGAAACATGTAGTTTTACTGAAGCCAAAAGAGAAAGAGCTTCAGAAACGCAGGACTGCTCTACTAATACATCTTTCAGCCAGCATAAATCCATAATAATAAAAGAACTATTAATTTTATGTTTCAAAGTTTAGCATCTCTTTTATTGATTGAATAAGTGTGCCCAGTTTGAACCATAATGGTTCCTATATGACAATATATATTTAGGGGGAAAAACATAAAATGTGGGATATAACTATTATATGTAACTTTTGTTCTTCAGCATTTTAAGGAAAATCTGTTATTTTCTGTGTATGTATCCTGTATCCTCATATAGGTTTAATTCCTGCTATGAATTAATTCTATCACGTTTTTGTTCATGGGACTTCAGAACATATGGTATTACAGGAGTGAAAGTAAAACGTGTCATCAAAGTTAACAACCGTATTCTGAGACTAAAATTTGAAGATAAATTCCAAACATTTTTGGACAATGAAGATATGCATGATTCAGAGTAAGAAGTTAAATTCCATAAGGAACATTTTTTTTAAATGCCAGATTTTATTTTGTAAAAATGTCTTTCTGCTTTAAAAGTTTACAAGAGTGAAAATGTACCTTCTTAGTAAATATTTCCTTTCCATGCATCATCTTTGACCATGATGACCTCCTAGTTTACCCACATTTGGGCTTTTTTGGATACTGAGGGGGAGTGGAGGTTTAATAATGACACTGGAGCATCCAATGTAATTGGGATATATCCTGGGCAATCTTCTTATTTATGGGTAAGCTTATTAAAAATCGGCTCTCACATTTTTTCCCTTTTTGTGTCTATTCTTGAGGAGCTATCGAAAGATGCTGGAATGCCTCTTCTATGTTTTTGATCCTGAAGTTACAGTGAAGAAAAAGCACCTGCTACAGATCCTTGAAAGAGGATTCAATGACAGTGAAACAAGCAAGGTAGCACGAAGCGCCCCAGAGCCACGCTGTCCTCCTGGCAGCAGAGCGCTGCGCTGGCCAAGCCTGGCTTGCCTCTCAGGGCTTTCGTCCGCATGTGTGCGCAGCAGCCTCTGTTTCACAGAAAGCTAAGTGCCATCGTAGAAGCATAGCATCCTCATTCTTTGGATTGTACAAGACTAAGTCCATTGATTTATCTGGCATCTTATTTTTTATGTTGTGATCCTTTTGTTGACATCTTGAAATCTATTTCTTTAACCTGTTTTCAACTGTCCAAGGTCCTCTCCATCTTGAGAAAATACATACATTCACTTAACTGCTGTGCTTTCTAGCTGTCATCCGGTCTTTCTCTTTCCTTTTACTGCCACCACTTCTTCACTCTCTGCTTCACTGTCCCCACCCGGGTGCCGACGCTGCTCTATTCCTGGCCACTCCTGAGCGCCACGGTATTGTCAGCCTTTCTCAGTCCTCGCCCTCTTGTTGAGGCAGCTGGAGGGCAGCAGTGTTTCCTAGCCCTCCTCACATCGTGGCGCGCATAAAAGGAAGGCAGTGCTGTGTTTGAATCCTGCTTCCCCACTCACCAGCTATGGGACTTCCCCTCGCTGTGCCTGTTTCTTCCTATCTGCAAAATAAAGATGATAATAGTACCTACTTCACAGAGTTGTAGTTAGGATTTAGTGAGATATGCATAAAAAGTTCTCGCATATCAATGTTCCCAACATTATTATTGACAAGAGACAAAAAGTAGAAACAACCCAAATGTCCATCGACAAATGAATGGGTAAACACAATGTATATATTTATAACACAGTATTAATCAGCCATAAAAAGTAGTGAAATTCTGATACATGCTACCACATGAATGAACCTTGAAAACATTATGTATGTGAAAGAAGCCAGACATCAATACTATATGATTCCACTTACAGAAGGTACCTAGAATAGGCACATTGGTAGAGACAGAAAGTGGAATAGGGGTCACCAGTGGGGTGGGAGAGCTGGGGAATAAGAAGCCATTGCTTGGTGGGTACAGAGCTTCTCTTTGGGATGGTGAAAAGTTCTGGAAATGGGTAGTGGTGGTGGTTGCACTGTACTTAATGCCCATGAATTGTACGTTTAAAAATGGTTAAAATGGTAGCTTTTAACATATTTTTCACCACAATTTTTAAAATGACCAAAAAAAAAGAAAAAGCCTCCCAGCTGCTCAGTGGAGAATGGATTGGAGGGAGTAGGAGCAAATGACAAGGGCACTATATGCAGGAGGTGCTAACAGCAGCTCAGGCCAGAGACCATGTGGCTTCAGCAGGGTGGTGTGCCAGAGTGCCCTCACTTACCTCCTGGAAGAGAAACGGAGGAGGTGGGATTGAGGGCTTTAGTCGGCAGAGTGCAGAGCTCAGGGTCATTGCCAAGAACTATGAACCATCATGGGTACAGAGGGTGGGGGGAGGATGGGACTAACATTTCTGGGTGTTTTCTGCCAGACGTTGTGCTAGTGCTTTAACTCCTGCATCTCCCAAAGGAGACGCAACATCTCTCAGCCCCGCAGCGGTGCTCTGCACTGCTCTGTCCAGTACAGTAGCCACTACCCACATGTGATGGCTTAGCGTTTGAAATGCCACCACTCAGAACTGAGATGTGCTCTAAGTTTAAAATTTTTGAAGACATGGTACAGAAAACAAGACTGTAATTTCTTATATTGATTATACATATTGAAATGATAATATTTTGGAAATATTCAAGTAAAATGTATTATTAAAATTTATCAAAAAGGTTCTTGGACCAGTTCCTGAAGGTTATCTACCTCTTTTCAGTGAGTCTGGGTCTGGTCTGCATTTTTTTTTAACCAGAAATATAAACGTAAAATAATAAACCCACAATATTGAAGTTGAAGCACTGTCAATTTTGTAAAAATACTGCCTTTGTTTTTTCATTACAGCTGCCTCTCAGAAAAGAAGCTGTTATTCTTGCTAACAGCCTAAGTATGTGTGAGTGTCCCAGAATTGAATTTCTACAGCAAAAGTACAAGAATGAGAAGAAAAACTCTTTTGACAATGAGCTCTTTAGACATGGTAATACAATTATGCACTACTTCCGAACTTTTAAATTCTAAGTCTTTAAAGTCATTTTCATAACATTTTTGATACTTGGTTTTATCAACCTGGAAGATTTTCTGAAACCCATTTTAGTTAGTAGTTACCAGTGTAGTGGTACATGACTTTCTCATCTCTTAGTCAGGTTGTCAATAAATATTACTGAATGATTATTATGTGTCAGCATTAATAGGATAAGACTCATTTGTTACTCATATTTAATCCAACCTATGTGATATAAACACTTTTCACAGTCTGCTTTTGTTCATTGCATCTTAAAATAAATAAGCTTTGTATATACATACATATATTTATACATACATATAAATATATATATTTATACATACATATAAATATATATATTATACACATACACACATACCCCACACACCCCAAATTCATAGGAAAGAGAAAAGAGAACTTGGCCCATTTATGCAATCACCATCATATAGAGCAGTCAGGAAGACAGGCCTTATTTGTCCTTAATTATAAAAATATAAGCTGAAAAGAAAATCTGGTTATAAATCCAAAATTGGCTAAAGACCCATTGCAAAGTATATAGATTGCTTTATGTTGTCTTTTTAAAGATAAACTTTTGATATTAATTTCTTCAGTCATCAGAACTTTATTTGCATCTTGAATATATGTAAATAAAAGTACATAACCTAGTTCGTAGGACACCTCTAGAAGAGGTTCCCTGGTACCTGCAGATTAGGGAAAAAGAACCGCTCATCATGTCCTCTCTTGCCTGACCCCCTCCCGCTGTTCATTCTTCAGCCCCCCCCCCCGGTACTTAGCAGATGCTTACTGGGTGGGTGTTAGGCACTTGGTAGGTGACAGGGAAAGTCAGTGCAAACTAGACACAGTTTCTCCTTTATGGTGCTTACAAACATTAATGATTATGCAAATAAATGTAAAATTACAGTTATCCTAAGAGCTACAAAGATGTGGTATTAATGGACAGTACCAAAGAATATATAATGAGGAGAACTGATCAGGTCTCGGGTAAGGGACGCCTATTTTCTGGTCTCAACTCTCCAGCCTCCTGAAGATTGAACAGTCAGAAATTTGGTTAACTTACTTATGTGAGTGATATTCTGGGTTCCAGACTATAGCTCTGCTAAGATGACCTATGTGTGTTTTGTAGTCTTTCATTCAGTTAATAATAATCAGAAAACTGAGATTATTGAATCTAGAAAGGATTCTTTATTTGAAAAAACGACTTAATTCTTTTTTCTCATTCGTCTCCATTCCCGCCCTAAGAAACACCTACGGTGTTTTTCTATATCCTTCTGAAATATGCTTTCCAAAGCAATGAGTTTCTACCAATTAACATTTTATAACTTATCCATGGTTTTTTAAAAAGTCTTCTGTATGTTTCCTGCACAGTAATTAGAAGTTACTCTAAGAATCCAGTGGCTCCTGGAGATCCTTGGGGTATAGTGGATCTCAAGGTTCCCTAACATCTCAAGGAGAAGGAGGTGTTTATCCTTCCCCTCAGGAGGCCTTTGCTGAATGTCTCCTATGCTCTAAGCCACAGGTGGATTTTTACATTAGCTAACATTAAGAACAACAGATTTCTTATTTTAAGTTACTTAATAAAAGCATTGCTAAATTACTGGGTTCTTTCTTTTCTATAAAGCTTTGCTTGATACAATCACAGGGGTCCCCTTTTATAACCATTTCGTTTATTCAACTAGTATTTACTGAGCTCCTCCTTTGGATCCAGCATTGTGCTATGTGCTATCCAGTGGCAACAAGACAGCCGGGATCTCTGCCTTTACAGAACATACAGTCAAGTCTGGGGCCAATAAGGAAAGTGATATTGGAAAATTACTAAAATGAATTATTGTTAAAAGTGATTTTTTTTTTCAACTTAGGCATCCTCCTCATTACAAAGGCTTTCCTTGGCCAGAGTGGTCAGGCTCGTGAACAGGACTCCATCAGTCAAGCCAACTATCCAATGCTTAATTCAGTGTTCGTTCCTCGAAAATGTATACTAAGTATGTCTGCCATAAAGAGAAATGTGCTTTCATCTTTTTTTTACTTTATCTTTACTGTTGAAAGTATTACAGATGGTCCCTTTTTTCCCCCATTAATCCCTTCCACCCTGCATCCACCCCACCCCCAGGCCTTCCCCATAACAATGTCTGTGTCCATGGGTTATGAATATAAGCATATAAGTTCTTTGATTAATCTCTCCCCACCCACTCCTCCACCCCCACCTTCCCTCTGAGATCCCTCAGTCTGTTCCATGCTTCTGTCTCTGGATCTATTTTGGTCATCAGTTTATTTTGTTTATTACATTCCACATGAATGAGATCATGTGGTACTTGTCTTTCTCTGACTGGCTTATTTCACTTAGCATAATCATCTTTATGAATACAAAATGTTTGTATTTAATACAGTTGCTTATAATTTAACCTCTACTTAAAGTAGTTTGCAAACTTTTCTACAAAAAAAAAATGTTCCTAACTATTAATGAGCTTCCATTTTTCTGTCCCCTACTTCAATGTCATTTATATGTGTGTGTGCAAATATTTTATTTTGTACAATTTTATATTTTACAGACATATAATCTTATATATGTATTATATATGATGTATAATATGTATTTCAGATAAAACCCACCCATCTTTTAACAACAAAGGTTTTAAAGTAATACATTTGTCAAAATTATGTGGTCACATATTGAATAGAAAAGGGAAAAAGTATGAAAGGGGAAATAATATGAATAAAAGTAAACCCCACTAATCTATGTAGTAAAAGGGCAACTAGTAAGTGTTTATAGAATTAACAAGCTATCTAGGCAGTGTGGGAATATATAAGAAAACAAAACAAAATACTAACTTAATACAGTAGTTGGAACTTACTGAATTTGTTGTTTATTAATCTATATAAGAATCAAAAAAGTATATAATGTTTCATTTTGAAGAGTTTGTTTTGCCTGTTTTTGTTTCTGATTTTACTCTAGATTCAATAGTGGGACAAAGAAACTGTGATTGCAGCTTTCGGCAGTGCAAGTGGTTCATCTTTGATCATGACCTTGTTTTGCCAGAATACATCGTTGAATTTGAGTATATTACAGTGGTATGAATGTATTTTTAAAACTAGGATTTACTTAAATGAGAAAAGAACATTAATTTGAAGTCTAATAATGTTATATCAAATTTATTTTATACATATGTATATATACTTAAATTTAAAAACAAATCATTTTTAATTGTGCCAATATATTACACGAGTAGCATATGGCTGAAGTCCCACTGGAAAGATTCAAACCCAATACTAACTTAATACAGTAGTTGGAACTTACTGAATTTGTTGTTTATTAATCTATCTAAGAATCAAAAAAGTATATTATGTTTCATTTTGAAGAGTATTGAAGAATATAGAATAAACATGAAAATCTGCTTTCACTTCATCCCCACTCCCTTTCATGAGGCATCCACAGTTAACATCTTTGTGGGTTTGTTTGCAAACTTTTTTTGTGCATTGACATATATAACAACACATACCATTCTACATTGTAAGATGTTCTAAGTATTCTGTGAAGATTTTTGCCTTTAACAATATATTTGGGGCATATTTTCTCTTCAGGACATAGAGGTCTACGCCTCATTCTTTTGGTAGGTGCATGCCATTCAGTAATACTCTTATTTATTGACTTACCTGTTGATGAAACATAGGTTGCTCTCAGTTTTATTACTATTCGAAGCAATATTTCAGTGACCATCATTATAGACACATCTTTACACAGATATGGATGTTTCTCTGCAGCATAGATTTGAAGAAGAATATGGATAGTTATTTTCAATTTTGATAGGTTTTTCCAGCACTCTCCAGAAAGCTTTTACCATTTTACAAATTTCCAACAGTGTATGACAGCATTTGTTTCTTTGCATCTTTACCAACACAAGATATTATCAATCTTTTTCCCCCCTCATTCTGATGGGCAAAAAAGGGTATTTTATTCTTTCATGTGTTATAGATTATTTATAGTTTTATGAATCACCTGTTATAGCCTTTGACCATTTTCTATTGGACTCTATTGTTTTCATACTGATTGGAAAAATTCTTATATGCATTCTGGATATTAATCCTTTATTGTGCCTACATGTTCCAAATATTTTCTCTCACTTGTATTGTAATTTTACTCATATCAATAAAACTTGTCATTTTAATTTGTAATTTACACATTAATTTTTAAGTCAGATTTTTTCTCTGTCTTTTCTAGTATGTATTCTGAATTTGATGTCTATTTCAGAAGGCTTATATAAATATTCTTTATTTTCTTCCAAGTCTTATATAGGTTGTTCTAAAACTTTTAGCTTTTTAGTTCCATCTAGGTATCATTTTATATTGTGTGAGGTACATAGGGTTATCAAATAATTTTTTCTTAAAAATGAATAGCTACTTGACAAGCATCATCTTTTCTGCTCTGCTTTAAAATACCATCTTTATTGTTAAAATTATTTTCACATACAAGGGGTCTATTTATAGATCTGTCTGTTCCATTCATCTCCTTGTCTAATGTTGGATCCCCTACCACATTATTTTGGTTATCACAACCTTGATGATATGTTTTGATAAGTGATGGGGCAAATTCCCTTCCTCTGCCAACTCATTTAAAAAAGAATTCATGGCTACTCTTGAGCATCTTCTTTTCTAAATAAAATTTAGAATCAGCTTATTAAGTTCTGTTTTTAAAATCCTATTAGAATTTGATTTTAAAACTTAATTTAGGGCAAAATGAATACTTTGCAGTATTGGGCCTCCCATCCAGGAACATGATAAGTTATTCCACTTACTCAAGTCCTCTCTTACAGTTTTCTTTATATAGGTCTGAGTTCTTGTTAAGTATAGTTCTGGGCATTCATATTTTATATTGTTATTATAAATGGGATTGTAATAGTCAAGTATGTTTTCAGCAAAAGACACAGAAACCCAGACAAACAGTATATAGAAGAAACTAAAATAAGAAGAAGCTGAGAGGTGGGCAGTTCCTGACGGTTGTGACTGTTCAGTGACGTCAGCAAAGACACCAACTCCATCTTTCTTCTGCTGGCCGCTTCATGAGCTCTTGCAATCTGAAAATTCAGTTCTTTCTTCACTCCAGGGAAGTTTTCTTCTCTTAACTCCTTGATTATTTCCTCTCTTCTGTTTTCTGTCAAAGCCCCTGGAACCTTTATTAATTAAACATTGGAATTCTGAATAGATCATCCATATCTTGTAATTTTTTTCTTTCATATTTTACGTCTTCATTTTTAAAATTCAGTGTTCTGGAAGATTTTGCAGTATTAGCTTCCATGTTGCTGATTTGATCTGCTGCCATATCCATTTGGTTTTTCAAAGCATTTATTGAACTTTTTTTTCATTTATTGTTTTCACTTCAACTTTGAAGTGTTTGCCCTATTTTTTCTATAGTAGATGCTTTATTCTATTATAGATGCTTTATTCTCCCAGATTTTTGAAAACTCTCTTATAGACCATTTTGTTTTTTTCTAGAGCCTTTCTGTGTGCTCATGTTGTTCTTGTTCACCCATACGTAATTCTTACCATAATTACCTAATTACCTGATTACTAATTACCTGGAGCATCCTCCTGCTATTTTACTTCAACACTCTGAACACCAAGTTTCTCTGGACCTGCTCTTCGAAGTGGTTATCTCCTGCATATATTTTGGCTAGAGGTTACATTTCTGCTCCTATTTCTGTCAGTTCAGTCCCTTCTGATTTATGTCTCACAATTTCTAGTTTTTTGTTGGTGCTCTATCCATGGTTATAAAATTTTTTTAATTATTTTTTGCTAGTTTTAAGAAATCTTTAGTGGGAGGGGATGAATACCCTACACCTATTCTTAGCCCACAATTTTAACGTACTCTCATACATTTCCTAATGTAATCCTGATCATCATCGATATTACTATAGAACTGAAAAAACTTACATTTTCTAGATAGCTTATTTCTTTTTCAAAATGATAAATACAGCAACAAAATTTTCAATATTTTTAATAAATTTTTTAGGTCAAGGCTCAATCTTTATTTTCTTCATTCAACAATGTTATTCTAGAAGAAAGCAAAAAATTTTCAGAAGGATCAGTATTGTCTCAGGAATTGAAATTTGATGATGAAGTTATAAAAATGGACCCTAGAATCAAGCCCAAACCAAAACTTATTAGTTTGGATGATAAAACAATACTTTCCCTTGCCAAGACTAGCATATACAGTAATATTGTGGTAAGTATTATGTTGATAAAATTTTGGGACAAGAGCCTTGAATTTGGAATCAGAATCTATCATGAAATTTAAAGATATTACACCACCTATCTGAAGATGCCAGGCATCCTTCTGTCAAATTCAAAAGTGTCCAACCCTTTCTTTCTCTGTGGAGTAGATCTGTGTTTTCTGGTAGTAATATAATAGTAACCACATATGTAACTTTAAATTTTCTGTTAGCCACATTTTAAAAGTTTTTTAAAAACTGGCCCTGCCCAGGTGGCTCAGTTGGTTAGAGCATCATCCTGATATACCAAGGTTGCAGGTTTAATCCTCAGTCAGAGCACATAGAAGAATCAACCAATTAATACATAAATAAGTAAAACAAATCAATCTCTCTCTTTCTCCCTCTCCCTCTCTCTCTCTTGAAAATCAATAAATAATAAATAAATAAAAAATTAAAAGGCAAGGTTAATTTCAGTAATATATTTTAGTTAATCCAACATACCCAAAATATTACCATTTCAACATGCAATTGATATTAAGATTCATTAATCAGATAGTTTCATAATAAGTCTGAGTTCCAGAGTATAGTTTATACAAATCCCAATTCAGACTACTCACATTTCAGGTGCTCAATAGCTACATGTGACTAGTGGCTACTATACAAGACAGTGTAGGTCTAGAGGTATCCTGCTAGTTTGCAAGGGATTTTATTCCTGAGTAGCAAATAAACTCTCCTTAAATTATTAAGATGAAGACAGATAAGTTTCAAACCAGTTTCCAGGATTAATTAACACAAAATATAGGAGCATTACCTTTACAAAATTAGTCAACAGAATTGAATTAACTTATTGAAATGACTTTTCCTATGGCAATTCTACCTCCTTAAGCCTCCCTCCTTATCTTGACTTTCAGATCTGTCCATTTCATCTCTGCTACCATTCTATACAAACTACCTTTATCTCTGGCCTAGACTACTGCCATAGCCTTCTACCATTCCTTCTACCATCGCACCGTTGCCCAACTCCAGGAGGCACCGTGCATGGCATATTACTGTGCATGGTTAATGAGTTCTTTGGATGCCATTCATTATATAATTCAATATAGCACAATAAAAGGTGGAGGGGGTGCCTCCCAGAGCTAGGCAACAGACGTCTGTCCTGCTTCCACTGTGAACCCCCAACTCATTCTCCATGTTGAAGCTAGAGTAATACCTTCAAAATGTAAATCTGATCATGGCACATTTGTCACCCCTCACGACTTGTACTTGACATCCTCAAATGATTTTTCATTGTTTTAAAATAAAACCAAAATCTTTTCTATGGCTTATAAAGTTTTGCATGGCCTGGTCCCTCAGCTACCTTTCCAGACTCTTCATATTACTCTCCCTTTAGCTCTCTGTGCTCAGCCTCCTTCCTGTTTCTGAAATGCACTCTGCTTGCAGCCAACACAGAGCCTCTGAACTTGTTAGTCTTTCTGCATGGAATGTTCTCCCCAGACACCCTTCTCTCAGTGAAGTGCCACACATATTTTAGATATATACTTAAGCATTAAAGTCTTCTCTTGCCTGAGTCTACGTTGTATTCCTTTGTTCTATGCTGGGTATCCTTCCAAGACACTAAATTCCACAGAGGCAGAGGCTGTGGTGGCTCTTAATCACGTACATCCCAGGACCAGGGCAACAATGTAAGACTGGGCAGTATGCATTGCACAAGAGGGGCACCTTTTAAATCATAAAGTAGTATGTTTACTACAACAATTTTCTGACAACCTGTGGTAAAGTTTTTTAAAATATATATATATTGATTTCAGAGAGAGGAAAGGAGAGGGAGAGAGAGAGACAGAAATATCAATGATGAGAAAAAAGGAGAGGGAGAGAGAGAGATAGAAATATCAATGATGAGAGTCATTGATCGGCTGCCTAGCCCACAACCCGGGCACGTGCCCTGACTGGGAATCGAACCCCGATCGCCTGGATCCTAGGTTGATGCTCAACCCCTGAGCCACACCCGCCCGGGCTGTGGTAAAATTTCTTGTATTAACAAAAGTGGCATATTGTGACAATTTTCTAAAACCTGGAAAAAAAATGTCTTAAGGAAAGAGTGCCTTTTTTCTAATTGACTCAAACACTGTATGGATCAGCTCTACCATTTATCTAGCACAATACCTGGCACACATGAGATATTCATTAGCAACCTGCTTAAAAAAAAATGTCTTCATAAACAGCAAGTGGTTCTTACAGAGAAAGTGGGTTGTTTACTTGAACCTGCAGAACTGACATTTGATTGATAAATTCATAAGAATACTTGAGAAGACAAGTTATTCTTATACAACACTGTCTTTCTATGTTTGCTCTGAAAGCTGAGATACACATAAAAATTCAGAAGTGATTTGTTATTGTTTGTATTAAATGTATTGGGGTGACATTGGTTAATAAGATTATATAGGTTTCAAGTGTACATTTCTTTGATACATGATCTGTACATTGCATTGATTTTTACTATCTTCTAAGTCAATTACATTGCTCCATTGTGACACTTCTAGATCCATTGTTTGTGATGACAACTTTTTTCTCAAGTGACTGTGTGAAACAAAAGGAGAATGCAAAATTATTCTTTAAAATAGTAAGTGAAGTTAATAGTTTTAAGTCTGCTTCTGAAAATATTCAGAAAACATCTTTTTCAAGAAGTTTAGGGATTGCTTTGGTGAAAGTGCATTGTTAGCATCCACCAAATCTCAAAGAGAGTAAGTCCCTACCTAACCAGTTATTCTTAGAGAGGAAGGAAATCTTCACAATGTAATGGCAATAATACCATCTTCTTCGTAAATGTGCAGTACAGTGATGACAGGAGGAGCGATCTTCTAGCTGAGAGTATGGAGAAATTAGTTTCTGCACTGTAACATCAAGATTTCATATTTGAGCAATAAATTTTTGATAGTAAAGCCTTAGTAATGAAAGGTATAATAAGTGTTCTGACTGGATTAAAACTCCATAATATGTATTCCTGAGGGCTTAACGGGATTAAATAAAAGTTTAAAACTACAACAGAAAGTAGGTCTTTTTATTATGTTTGGTTTCTAAGATGAAAAGCCAAGGCGGGGGGGGGGGGGGGGGGAGAACACAATTTCAGAATACCTGGGCCTGCTATGACCTGAGCCTGAATGCACTGATTGATCAACACCCACAACAGACGAATGGAGGGGTTTCTCATCTTAAATTTGCTTATACTGCTTAAAAGCCAGCTAACTTTCTAGCGCTTCTAGTAAGAATACTAGATATTACAAGAAAGTTTAGACAGTACATCGTTAGTTTTCCTTCCTTTGTGCCACTACTATAAGAAAAGTTCAGGTACATATCTCTTATTTTCTTTTCAGTGTTCCCCATTTGATTGAGTTTTATGAAAACATACATAAAAATAAATAAAATGTATAGAAAACCCCAGGTTTGTAACATACAATTCTATATCCTCTTACAGCACAATTAAATAGTAAAAATTAGGGTTGTCAGTTATAGTCTGGCTTTTGCAATGATTTACTCATCTAGCATTTACTGAGCATTTGCTATGTTTTAGGCAATGAGGTAAGTATTGGGGGTTCAAAATGAAGAAATTATTTTTCCTGCATCAAGAACATCATTTTAGTGGAGGAGACAGATATGTAAAAAATATAGGAAGCTTGGAGTTGCTGGGAGAGTTCCACAGAAAGAGGTGAGTTTTATGCAGGTTTTTGAAGGATATGAGAAATTTAGTTGTTTACATCTTCCAGGCAGAGGAAATACTCTACCCATAGGTACATGGTTTTGAAAGGGCATGTTGTCTCCAGGGAACACTGAGAAATTCAACGTACTAGAACATAGGGTGTATACTGGTAGAAGGCAGAGGTGTAGGTTGGAATACAAGGAAGCACCATGAAGCTGTAGGTGGAAGAGTAGGAAATTATAGCCACATTAGGATGGATTTTAGAAGACAAATTAAAAATTTTAGATTCTTTAAGGAACAGGCTCTCTGTAAAGACTAACTTTGGCAGCTTGTGGTTAGATTTAACTGAAGTCAGACTGGTGGTGTGGGAATCAGTAAACACTATTGTAGCAGTCCAAAGGACAAACAATAGTCTGAACTAAGGCACTGCTGGTGGTGGTGGTATGGAGTGATTGGTTTGAGAAACATTTCTAGAGACAAATGAACGTGGAAAAGAGGGAAAGGGGATGATCAACAATATCTGTTAGGCAGCGAAACTTTTTTTTTTAAATATATCTTTATTGATTTCAGAGAGAGGAAAGGAGAGGGAGAGAGAGAGATAGAAACATCAATGATGAGAGAGTCATTGATCGAGCCCCCAACGCGGGCATGTGCCCTGACCGGGAATCGAACCCCGATCGCCTGGATCCTAGGTTGACTCTCAACTGCTGAGCCAGGCAGCAAAACTCTTAATCAGGATTGACAACATAACTACCAGGCAAATCTATACGGAAGATGATGAATTCAGTTACGAGCATGTTAAGTGTAAGGTATCTGTAGAGCTTACCATGGATGATGCCTGTATGTCATCTGCAGAATAAACTAGTGATGCCTATATGTCACCTGCAGAATAAACTAGTCTGCATAAATTGGCCCCTCTTAACTATTTTAGCTAAGTTTTGACAACTATTTGGCATTTAGCTGTTTCTCCCTGCCAAGAATTTAGCCATGTCCATAGTATATATAATAGCGTATTAGATTGTAAATAAAGAGGATTGGGAGGTAGACACCTGATTTTATCATAATATCCATTTATTGTGAATACTGTGGTAAACTATTAATATTTTTCTTTTGCCAATGTTCATTTTGTAGACTATGCATAAATATAATCTTCACTTGATACCATTCACAATGGTGTAGTTTAACGACAGAAAGATACGTAGACATTGGGGTCTCCCCCAAATATAAAAATATATAATAAAATTCATTTTTGTGTAGTTCTGGACAAATGAACAGGGAAGTCTGGGCCAAATTCTGATATAGAAATGGTCTTAGCCACTCTTCCATCTCCTTCTTTGATGTTCTGTCCTCCGACGTCAGCACCCTCACTCAGCCTTCCTTCTTTAGTCCAGTGCCCTCAGTTTCCCATGGCCAAGGTATATCCTTGCCATCCTCTCTCTCGTGAGGTATCCTAGCTAATACCCAAAATCTTTAGGGACTACAGTGTTCACTGGCTAGCCTAAGAAATATATACGCCCTAATAAATATCTCAACAATATATTTAACTATTTTCTTAAAAGAATTTTAAGAAATTATTGATAAACTGGGACCAAGCAGAAAATCAAATTAAACAAGAACCAGATCCAATGATGTTTTATAAACTATACCTTCTAAAATAATACATTAGATTTTTTTCTTATTGGCTCAATCTTAATGTTATTTAAGTAATTATGGTGTAGAGTATGATCTGTCTTATTTTTAAATTTATACTTTATTTTACTTCAGAGTCTGAATCTACATGGAAACAGCTTGAGTAAACTAAGAGATCTCTCCAAGTTAACAGGACTTCGAAAACTTAATATCAGCTTTAATGAATTTACTTGTTTAGATGATGTATACCACTTGGTAAGAACTATTCTTTTGAAATTATTTAAGTAAAACAGAATTATTAATTTAATGGATAAATTATGTTTGTAATTATGGCCTCATATATACCATATTCAAGATTATATAGCCCAGATCAGGAACAAAACACACATACCCTATACTATGTTACTTTCTCTAAAATAGGTCTTAGATTTAGATTCCATTTGCAAAGCAAGTATATACCTGTGGTCATATCTGATTTCTAGCTACTTTAAAATAAGTTTATTAAAATTATTCCAGACTTTTTAAAATATCCTTTGGAGTCCGGCTGTGTGCTCAGTGGTTGAGCATCAGAGCTTGCACCAAGAGGCCGTGGGTTCAATTCCGGGTCGGGGCACAGGCCTGGGCTGCAGGCTCAATCCCCAGTAGGGGGCATGCAGGAGGCAGCTCATCAATGTTTCTATCTATCTCTCCCTTCTCCCTCTCTCTCTTTCTCTAAAAATCAATAAAAACATTTTTTAAAAATAAAAATATCTAAGACTTTAAAAAATGTATATCCTCTAGATAATGTCGTTTCCATTTTATTCTGCTCTTACTACTTCACATCTAATAGTGTGAATTCTTCCCGTCTGTCCATTATCCATGTGATTTCTTTTCCTCTCGGCCTTGTCCTTTCTACCTGAGTGTCACATGCATAGTTCTTGTTTGACCTGTGTTTGCCTTCTCATAGTTCACGGGAAAGTACAGTAATGCTCATATGCACATCAGTTTGGATCTTGTCTGGCTTCTGCTTTCCTGTTATATACTATATAACAAAACTAATTACATGTGTGGTTCTGTTACCAGTGGAATGGGGTACCCCTTTCCCCACTGACTGCTGGGGGTGGAGTCCTTACCATATCACGAGAAATAGAATTTTCTGAGGCTCGCACCAGAGGATGAGTGATTTTTATTTGCGTGGAATTACATCCCTGGGTTTTCAAAGTCCCATTTCCCTTAATCCAGTCCTGGAAGGAGTGTAACTGGGGTTTCAGTAGAGCTAAAAGCAAAGCCAGTGTCCAGAGTGTCTGCTCCATGTTACAGTTGGGTCCTGTTCAGCATCAGCATTTACCAGTTTTGAAGATAATGAATTGATTCCTTATAATTTCCCAAAGATAAGCAATTCACTTCTTGTTTGTTTGTTTTAAGATCATTAGGAATGCAGGAACTTAAACATGTTTGATGAGAGTCTATCCATTGCAGTGACTGTCCCAGTTGAAGTTCAAGTTCTCTCGTCCTCAGCCAGGGCAGCCTCTTAAAGTTAGCTCCCTTTGCCATGACTAGTGGTCTTTGATAGCTTCTTCGCCACCTGGTATGAAAGATGCTTCACACACATTTTATGCATTTGCTGTTGCAGCATGGGATCAGCCATTTCTTCAATAATCCCTAGTTTCCTTTAGAGAGAAATGGTATTTCAGGACCACACTCTGGGTTGGTCATTGTTTCTAGGTCTTTCCATTGGATAGAACTTGTTGCAGGTGAGGGGTGTGCATATATAACTGAAACTAATCTCATCAATTTACACTGATATTTCCAATTCAGATTCAAGAATGCAAATCTTTTTGTTTAACTCTCCTCTGTTACTTACATCTCTACCTTCTTTCTCCCCATCATGAACCCTGACGCTCAAGGATACAAGGTGGCAGAATGTTTAATAATTAATTACTCATTTGTTTTATCCCCTATGATACACAAAGTAGTCTCAGGATGACTGTGTATGTTCTCTTCATTCTCCTCAGTTTAAAAAATAACTAAAATCATCACACTATATCCACTTTGTCAGAGCATGTAGCCTTACACTGTGCAACTCTCCCTTGAAGTTAATTGGTAACTATATATTTAATTCTCATCATCAGGCCTTAGGTTGGTATCTCTCTAGACATTTTGATTGTCTGAAAAGTATTCTATTATAGATTCCTCAGGAAGGGCTTATGAAAACAATATCCCTTCAGTTACTGCAAGTCAATAATAGTTTATCTACGTCTTTTATATTTAAAAGGCAGTTTTGTTAGCTATAAAATCCTTGGCTTACAGTTTCCTGGGCATATTAAATGTTATTTCATTTTCTTCTGTCATAAAGTGTTGCTATAGGAAAGCCTAAAGAAAATGTATAATTGATTTAATTTTAAAAGAATGTTTCTTAATACTTTTTTACTGCCAAATATTCTTTAGTTCAAGAAATGATAGTTTTTTATGCTTAATCATGGGAATAAAAAGTCAGTAACACTATTTGGTTTCCAGAACATTTGTTTAGATTTTAATGACCTGTACATTCAACTCCTGAAATCTGAACCACTATAATAATGCTATTCCAACAATATGAACTATGCATTCTATAGCAATGACTAATTCTATGCTAAATTCAAACAATTGTTTAAATTAAGCTGTAAATACATCAATTCATTTTTAATCTATAGTAATATTATTTTTATCATAAAATATGTTGCAAAATACCTTCTTAAAGTTCTCTTTATCTCTTTCTTGTTCTGTGTCTAAGTTAGTGTATACCTATGAAAAAATTTACTTGCAACAAATGCAAGTAACAAAGTTTTAAAGACTTCTTACAAATAAGTAAGATGAAGCTCTGGCTAAATAAATGGCCATAGACATGAAGCACAATAAATGAAAACAAAGAAGAAATTTGAAAATGGCTAATATAAAGAAATGGAAAGATGTTTGACTTCACTGGTAATAAACAATGTAAATTAAAATGAGGCAGGTGGATTGATAGGTATTTAAAGAAATGGGTGTTCTCATATTCTACTGTTGGAAGAAAAAAAAAATGGTACAAACTTCCTTGAAAACTATTTGGCAGTTATTTATCAAAAGTCTTAACAATATAGAAATCCTTAAAAGCAGTACACCCATTTCTAAAAAGCCCTTTCCAAAAAATATCAGCTTCTCAGTTAAAGTATCATGATCATGGTCTTTGGTTGCCAACAATGGGAGCCACTTAAATGTCCACAGAAAAATGTTTAAAGCAATCCTAATAGTTCACATATTAGACTATTATGCAATCATTAAAAATAATTTTGAAGAGCATTTAATGATAATGTGAACATGTTAAAATGATACAAAATTCTAATACAATCTGTTTTGTACAAGAAAAAATATATATGTCCATATAATAAAAAACAATGTTTTCAGCCATTCTTTCTGAGCAATATAATTATATGTTTTCTATTTTTACTTTGTACCTATTTATTGTAGTTTCCAAGCTTCCAACAGAGAACATATTACTTTAATGATTTTTCAAAATTATTATTAAAAAGCATGCACTTTTGAATAAGAAAATCATAGAATAGGTTTGGTTTCTACCTCTGAAGATAAACCTTTTTAAACCTAGCTATGGGTTCAGTAGTATAAACCAAAAGCCTAAAGAGTAAGACATGTAATTCCTTGTTTGTGGGGGACAAATTATTTCCCCAGTTTTTCTTTGCCTTCTCTTCTCTGAAAACAAAGAGTGCCACTCTATGTTATAAGGGTGAATGGAGTGACAATGAAGGGAAATGACTAAAATAAAACACCCGTAGCTCTTCAGGAGCATGAGTACATTGATACCACGACTGCAGTGTAACTACTGTTTAGGTTTCCTGTGAGGATTATCGAGAGCACGTGGGATACTTAGAGGATCAGAGAGGAAAGAACTATATCAACACAAACCACATCCCCTCGGCATCACTTCCCTTTGTATGTATTGCAGTATAACCTTGAATATTTGGATGCGAGCCATAACCACGTGATAACCCTTGAGGGATTTAGAGGCCTGATGAAACTGAAGCACTTAGACTTGAGCTGGAATCAACTAAAAAAATCTGGCGATGAAATAAATATATTATGCAAACACACCACAAGCCTTCTCACTCTTGACATCCGACATAATCCGTGGCAAAAGGTATGCAACAGACATGTTATAAAAAAGCAAACAATTATTGTTATTTCAAAGCCATTTTCTCACTAGTATTCAATGATAGCCAGAAATAGGCAAACTATCTTTGTTGTAATAGAATTTCTTAAATTAAATTTATTGTAGTGATCAAATGAATCAAATGTTACTATAAAAAACGCTGTAATTTCACATCAGAATTTTTTGTAATCTCTAATAGTTTGAGAGCATTATGGCTTTAAGAGTGTTAGATGTCATTGCCATTTGCAAATCTTCAGAGAGTTTATGTAGCTCAGTGTGCTAGAACTCTACTGTAATAAGGCAAAGGAAACAAGAATAATAGAATTACAGGGAAAGAAACATACTATTAAGGGGAAAACAAATTTGTCATCTCCCCTGATGTGTTCTACTATAAAAAAAAATTGAACACTTTTTTCTCATCAAGAAATACATAGCTTCATGCTAAGAAATTTCAGTACCCAATGATTCTATTTAAGTGTATCTCCAAATATTTAAAACAAGCCCCAGGTTTATAGTTTCAGGAACCCTCCTTTCTTGCTTTCCAAAAATGTATATAAGACTGTGCAACATTTTTAAAGCATGACTGGTTTATTCAATTGACTATATGACTGTTTATACTGTTGTATTTCTCCTATTTTGCTCTGTAAAGTTAAAGGATATTTTTCTTTTGCCAAAGCAGACCACAGTACAGCTATCTCCCTGTTGCTGAATTAAATGTCAAGGGCTGAAGATCCGTGTTGAATCACACTCGTAGCTGACTAGCTGCCGGCTGATCTAGATAAAAAGGAGGCACTGCAGTTGTTCTTTGAACACTTTCACCAGTCACTTTCCAACAGCTTATGGGATTTCCCCCCTTCATAGGAGTAGAACCATCCACCTCCAAACAGAACAGATTAATTCATAAATATAATTTAATTTTGACTATTATGTAAAGAATTAAGTTAAGCCGTTATTTTCAAATGTACATTAAAATAAAAGATGCATAATTCTGAGTCATATGGGAAAGAATGAAGAAGCACTCCTGTCCATGCCATAACATATGTAATATTTTGTAAAAATTAACTTTTTGTTATTTTTCCCAAGCCAGCCACATTAAGGCTGAGTGTTATTGGCAGATTAAAGACACTTAATCATTTAGATGGACTCCTAGTTTCTGAGGAAGAAGCAGCAGCAGCTATGAAATTTATTAGTGGAACAAAGATTACTCAGGTTAGATTTTACTATTTAACATTTCTTGTGCTATTTAGAATATACAAGTAGTATTTCCCATATTCTTGTTTTGTTATTAAGATTTTATATCCTCTTAGCATGCTAATAAAAAATATCCCATTTAACTCTCTATAAATAAGGTAAGTTAGAGGCCATGAGAAATCATTTAGTGAATTATCTACCTACTATGGATGTTACATGTTTGTGGTTGAAAAAAACAAAACTATTAATTTGAAGGAGAGGAAAGGCCTATATTACCCAGATTAATAATGCTATATTTTGGACAAAGTAGCGTCAACATCCTAAATATCTCCAGTCTAGTTTTTTAACTATTTACTTTGTGTGAGGCATTTAAATATTACTTCCTTAAGCAATGTAATGTTTAATTTTGGATCTATTAAAAATGAAGGAAATAAACTATTTTGTTGATTAAAAATACAATTAACTCCTGAAGAAGAGTTGGGAATTTACCCTACCAGAAATAAAAACTTACTAAAATTCTTTAAGACAATGTGGAATTGTCACAGCATTAGACAAACAGACCAAAAGAACAGAATATAAAGACCCAATATTGACCCACACATACATGGAAACTTGATAAATAACAGAGCTGCCTTTACAGACCAATAAAAAGCACTAAGACAAATGCATTAAGAACTTCGCTGTAAAAATAAAAACCAAAATGTTTTAGAAGAAAATATAAGAGATTATCATTATGACCTTGATTTGGGAAGAATTTATTACACAAAAAACAAAGAGCATAAAACTATAAGAGACTGGATTTGTCTATGTTAAAATTAATACATCTGTTCCTCAAAGGGCACACCAGGATGAAACTGAAAAGAAATTTGTACTGAGAAAAGAAATTTGCAACACATCAAACAACCGATATTCTTTATATGTCCAGAATATATCATGAAAAAGACAACCCATCAAACAAAAAAATGGGCAAAAGATTTAAACAGACCCTTCCCTAGAGAGCAAATCAGAACAGCCAAATAACTTAGGAAAAGATGCTCCATCACATTAGTATTCAAGAAAATGAACATTAAAAGTGCAATGATCTACCAATTTACAGCCACCAATTGGCAAAAATTTTAAAGCCTGACAATATCAAGTTTCAGCAAAGATCTGAAGTAACGGTTACAATTGGTACAACTACTTTGCAAATACAATTTGGCATTATCTACTAAAGCTGAATATGTATATACCTGGGTATATATTTGTATATAATGTATACACCAGGGGTCATGCACAACAATATTCATGGCAGGAATGTTTATAATAGCAAAAAAACTGAAATTAGCCCTAATGTTCATTAACAAGAGAGTTGACAGGAAATGCTATATAGCAATGATATCTGGATGATCTACGGCTACATGCAGCAGCATAGATGAATCTCATGAATATAATGTTGAGCAAAAAAGAAAGTCATAGAAGACTTCATACATATTAATACATAAAGTTCAAATATGTGCAGATGAAATGACACATTGTTTACAGACACAAACATAGGTCAATAAACAAGCAAATGGTAGATACAAATTTGAGATCATTTGATCATTCCTTAGGGGATCAATTGATTCACTTAAGTGGTGGTGTCTGAGGAAAAAGATTAGGATGGGTAGTAGGAATATTCTAGCTCTTAAGCTGGTTTCATGGATGGATTATATGGGTGTTTGTATTACAGTATTCCTGTCACAGTTTTATAAATATTATTTGTAATGGTTAAATATCTGCTAAAGAAACCAGAGTGAAACACATAATTTAAGGTTTATCTAGACATTGAAAACATTTTAAGGCAAAGGAAATGTCATATTTTGAAATTATTTGTTGGGCTACTCATCCAGGACATAGTCCTTTTAACTATATATAAACAAACTTCTATATGCCATTTCCTTTATTCATCATATGTTTTTTATTTAATTAGGTATCTGTCTTACGGCATTCTAGCATTAAAGAGGAGAGACCACGGATACTTAGTATATGGCCTTCTGCCAAAATTCTGACACAGATTTCAAAGTTAGGACTACATTCACATCTGAACGGAAACTGGTACTTGAAGGTAAAGGCTAATTCTATGAAACCCAATAAACTTAATTTCAATTGATTTTTAGTTATCTTTGGTCTGTATATCATAAAGAGGACACAGATAGGTAAGGTGCAGAAAATTGGAAGAGCTGAATTAAAATTAAATAGGGAGGTCAAGTTGTGCATAGTTATGTCATGGGGGCTAGGCCTTGATGGTAGTCACCATAGAATTGGAAATTTCACATAAAGGCAGACTACAAAACCAAAGAGTAGATTCTGATAAGATGTCAAAATAAGCAAGCAAACTTTAAAGCTCAGAGTCAGAGGTCAAACCAAAAGTTTGGGTGGCGAGGTAAAAGGAATCAAAATTCCTGGCAAGGGACTAGGGGAACTAGTCAGAACTCAGCCAAGGATACAGGAAAAAGTTCCGAGCACCAGCAGCTTCTTGCTGCATAAAACACCCTTATAGATCTTGCCAAAGATAGAAACTGGCAAATAAAAGCTGAACCTTGAAAACGGAAGATATTAGTGGCATTATTTTTATTATGGGATATATACAGATATTTCGCTGTGATGCAGGTCCAGTGACAGCCTCGGCTGACCACACAGGGAGTTCTGGAATTAGAATGGCCCTTTAAATTTGTTCCAAGTTGGGCTGAGATGGCAGACCTTTCTATCCCTCTGTCATTGGATGTGGGCCAACCTGGGATGGAGTGTGACCTTGGTCAAGGCAGCTCTCTGCAGCTGAGGCTGTCCCTGAAGGGGCTGCCAGCTGAAAGCTTTCTGCCAACAGCATTCCCAGCAGCTGGGACAAGTCCCTCGCTGCAGTGGGAATCTGACTGGCCCAGCACAAAGACCATATACCGTATAAGTCCCTCTTCAAGTTATAACCTTGTCAAATTTTACTTTTTTGTAACCTAAGGGTTTCACAATATCTTTATTGTGAAAGAATTCCTTTGATGTTACCACATTTGAATTATTTCCCTAATCATTTTATCTTATACCACTGAATTTATTGATGAGATTCAGAAGTAACATATAATATGTTAATTATTCTACAGATAACTGCCTTGAATTTAGATGGGCAACATCTCTTTGAAATCACAAATTTAGAAAAATTGGAAAATTTGAAATGGGCATCATTCAACAACAACAACCTCACGAAAATGGAAGGCTTGGAATCCTGTGTTAACTTAGAAGAGCTCACATTAGATGGAAACTGCATCTCAAAGATAGAAGGTAAGGAATTTGAGAAACTGAACGTCTTAGAAAATGAATGTCTAATTGACAGGAGCAAAAAATGAGTAATACTAAGGATCCAATTTCTGAAGAGAAAAATCTCTAGAGAAGTTCCAAGAAGGTTTGGCGCAGAGTATTCTAAACACTCTCAGTGGGATCAGTGACCACCTACTGCATATAATGAGCCCAGCTAGCTGACTTTCACCTCTCCGCCCCCTCTCCTCTCCTCTATGCCAGCGTTCACCATCTATTACCAAACCCAGCACATTACCATCTAGGCAGTAATTGATATTTGTAGAGTTGAAAGAAATGAATGAATGAACGAGGTCCTTTTTTAAAAGATAATACAGCCCAGTTCATTTTTCAAATTATGGAATTAAGGTTACATTTGGAAATTTGAAGACTTTAACAAAAATGAAAATTTTATTCACAAGAAGCTGAAAATAAAATGTACTATATAACCTTTTATATGGATCCACATGCAAGTACAGTGAAGCAGCTTTACTACTGTCTGGATATGCACACACGTGCGCGCGTGCGCACACACACACACACACACACACACACATACATGAGTATCGAATATTTCTGAATGTGTATTTTAGTAACAGGGCTGCCCTTGGTGAGGACAGAAGGTAAGAACTGGAAATCGTGGCTGGAAAAAAAGACTTAATTTATACTCTATTCACTTTTGAATTGTTGGGTTATTTTTAGCATGTGTGTATACTACCTTCTTCATAAAATAGAAAAGTTTATTTCAAAAAATTACATATGCAAAAGCAAATATTAAATATCTTTTAAAGCAGCATGTATGACATTTGTTATACTTTATTTTAATGGCTGTTAACAATATATTTCTAAAACTTGCTTGAGCGTAAGAATCACTTGGGATACTTATTGAATATACAAATTCACAGGCCTCTGTAGATTTCAGTTGAGTAAGCCTGAGGGTAGCTCAGGCATTTGTGTTGAGAACCATCACTAGTCTTCCATTCCCATAAGCAGGGCATTGTTGTGCTTTGTATATACAATTGAAACCCTATTTCCTTTTTACTCCCTTCCATAATCCCACTGAGGGGAAAAATCCCCCAACCTATACCCACTTTCTCTATATCCACTTTTCAGAGAAGACAGCTACCCCACTAAACTTTAACAGATATTTCTCTTCATTTTTCCAGACATAGATAGGTTCAATATCCATTTAAGGATTTCTGCCCTGATGGTTTTATCCTAACATGCCCTAGGTGGATTTACTTCCAGCGTTGCACAGTCCACGATAGAAGCTGGTGTGAAAGGGGAGTGGATAAAATTTACTGAGGACCAATTATTTGCCAAAAGCTATAACTGATGTTTTTCAAATGCCATTCCATTTAATTCCGTGGCCCCTTGGAAGTAGATTTCAGAATGTCCATGTTGTGGGGGAGGAAAATGAGGCTCAGAGGCTACATCCTTTTACATGATTTACCTACGGCCCAAACCAACTTTGACACATTTGAAACCAACTTTGACTCCAAAGTTCTTGTCTTTCAACTGCACCTTCCTACCTCTGGTTAGAAAGTGCCTACACTACATAACATACACAGGAGTTAGATGGTGGTGAGAGGTGGCATTTTTTAAAGTTCTGTCTAGAGTATTTTTAATCATACAAAGGTAGAATTAGCCTAATTGGTTCTTTTTAATACAAATGATGCCACAATGAGGAATACTTGCCAGAGTATTGTGCTCCATCTCCTTACCCTTGTTTTAAAATGGGGGCTGGTGACTGTCTCTTAGCTTTGTGTAGAGCTTTGTGTTACTGTGATGGTGAAAATCTTAATTATACCACTTGAAGGTTATTGGAAGGCAAAATTTAGTATTTCCTACATAATTCCTTCCCTTACCAGCTAATGAGTCTACTTAGAAATTCAAAATTGGAATTTAATACATTAGCTGGGACTTGATACACACGATATCCTTAAGTGAAAGGAAAAACAATGATGGTTAATATTATAGACCATAAGGCCACTTGAATTTAGAAAAAGAGAAACAGTAAAATGACCAAATTTTTTTAAAATTAACCTTTCAGTATTGTCTGAAACTTTTCTTGAATTTGCTTATTTTTCTAGGCATTTCCAAGCTGACTAAATTAACTCACCTCAGCATGAACAATAATCTTCTCACTGGTTTGGAAAAGCATACTTTTGATAACATGCTTCATCTTCACTCCCTTTCTCTTGAGAACAACAGAATCACTTCATTGAGTGGTTTGCAAAAAGTGTTTACTCTAATTGAATTATACATAAGCAATAACTATGTTGCTCTCAATCAGGAGATCTACAATTTAAAGGTGACTATCTGGGGTAATGTTTTTGTTTTTTAAAATATTTTTATTTTTTTGTACTATGAAGGTAATGCATGTTTACTATACAGGATTTGGAAAATATAGAAAAATGTAAAGAAGAAAACAAAAATCAAGAATAACAAGGTTTATTAAAATGTATTTGCATTCAATTTATGTGTACATACAAACACATGTATGTGTTACCATAACGTCCCCAGGTTGATAATCTCCATGGGTAAATTTTTTTTTAGTACTCAAATAAAATAACCCAAACTCCATTCCCCCTAACCAGTGCTTTCCTCCGTATTTCTAAGGATTTCCCAGCCTGAATAGGGAGTGAGATTCTTTAACATTTCCTGTTCTTGGCACAATTCTTGGTTATCTCTCACTTACTGGTTCTTACTGGTGGCTCCATCTTTCTGGTCAACTTTGCCTATCTTTGCTCTTTTTAATTCTCCCAAAGAAACCTCTAATTCCAGCTACTGTATAATAGGCTTTACTGAAAGTTTGAATAAATGGAAGTTTACTACAGTGCAGAGTAGGAATTCACTTCAGATGTAATGTGTGACTTGATTATTTATAAAGTTGAATGGCCATTTCCTACCCCTGGAACTCTCACCACCATGGCCCCTTTTCTTTTGCTTATATGATACTAGGACTTCATCTCCTAACAAAATGTAGGCCCATTTCCCATCTTTCCTTAAGTTCAGCTTTCTCGCCTCCTACTTCCCCAATATAACTACTTCTTCTAAAGAGGCAACCTAATCAACAATAGCAACAACAAAATAAACTATTCCACATTATGATGCAGAGTAGTTTTACTCCCTCTTATCTTAACCTCTCTCAGCCATGCCCACTCAGGACCCTTCCTTCACAACAAGGGCATATCAAAATGTCTTTCTGACAGGAAAGCACATTTTCCCTTACGACGAATTCTGCTACACTCTCAGAAGGTAGGAGCACTTCGGTTTTATCCCCTCATAAGGGGGACAAAGGATATAGCTATTTCATTCTTGTTATATCTGTATACACATATACATGCTATTTAATAGGCCAGTATTCCATAAATAAAGCATATTGTTTTAAACTTATCTAAGTTCCCTCCAAGTCATTACCACTGATAGATGATACGTTTAGCACCAGCATCCTAAAAAAAGATTCTGATCATTTAATTGGCCACTGAATATTGAACAACATTGGACCTTAATGCACTAAAAAGTATACTTAAAAGCACTCAAATCACTACAAAATGATAGGGTAATTCAAATATTAAAATTCAAGGATAGTTAAACTCTTAAGGAGCAGAAATTTGATATATATGTATCACTTTAAATGTATGTATTTTTATTACCCAGGGTTTATGCAACTTGGTCATTCTAGACGTGTATGGAAACATTATTGTATGGAATCAAGAAAACTACCGGTTGTTTGTAATATTTCATCTTCCAGAACTGAAAGCTTTGGATGGAATCTCAATTGTAAGTTGTTTTATGACTCAGCATTTGCTCCATATGGAATATATGCCTATTCACAGATCCACAGGCCACAATCATATTCCACATTGTTTTATCACTAGTATGATACCCAAACTTACTATGCTTATTAATATCTAGGTTTCCAAAACACACTGTAGACCTGGGTTTTAAAACTTTTTCCTCTGACCAATTCTTTTTTACCCTTTTTATTGAGTTTATTGGAGTGACACTAGCTAACAAAGTTATACAGGTTTCAGGTGCACAATTTTACAGCACATCATCTGTATATTGTACTGTGTGTTCACCACCCTTCTCTGGCCATTTCTTAATCATCTAAGTTGAGGTGGCAGTGGGGGGAAGATGCTGCTTACATTTGTACCCACTGATTCAATGCCTAAAAAGTAAAGAGCACAATTTTATGGGACAGGATAGAAAAAAAAACTGCTTTGGAGCCCTACCAAAAATCTGCTCTGGGGCCTAAAAATAGCTTCCTATTCCCTGGAAAAATACAGTTGTTATATTTAAGAAAAATAAACTTGAACCAACAAATAATATGTCAACATTATTAGTGAACAGTAAAGAAAAATTACTCAGGACTAAATATGAAAGCAATATTTGGAAACTTGGATTCTATAACAACTGTGTTAGTACAGGGCTCCTGGTTTCCATGTAACAGGGTGAGTGCATGACAAACAACGGAAGAATATAAAGGCTCCCTGTGTAACACTGCCTAGCTCCTGTCAAACAATAAAATTCATCAAATATTCTAGAAAATTGAGAGATAGTTCATGATTATTTGGGACCCCAAGGTGCTCTGAGAAGATAGCTAATTCTAGCCTTTTTGGGGATCCTCCTCAAAATGGAAAATCAAAAACATTCTTCCCCAACACAGACAAATTCTCTAGAATCTTGTACACTGGGTTTTATTTAGGTATCGCCTTTCATTGAGGGATGTTTTAAAATAGACTTATGAAACTAGTATTGCATTTGCTCTAATGATGTTGGTGAGGATCTTATCCTTCCTATCTCTCTGTGCCCTCATCGAAGGACCACATGAGAAAGTGCTTTTAGAAATAAGTGTAGGAAAAACTTTTTGCCTTAAGAAAAAGTTACACTCTACTCACTGACAATGAGTGTTATTTAACTATTTTCCTTTCACTTTGTCTACCTAAAAGATCAGGGCCAAATTTATGGTTCAATACCCCAAAACCCTGTAGGATTCATGGTCTATCTGTCCCTACCCCAGTTCTGATCTATTCTAACTTAGATCATTCTTGGTCCTGATCTTCACTATTTATTATTTTCATTTTACTGTTGGATTATATGTGCTTCCTGTAAGCCGCCACAAATTCTCATGGAATGAGGTAGAGTATAAACATATGAATTAATAATGGAACATGAAGACAAGACTGAATAATTTAGACTTTGAGACATAATGGGAGGGCATCGAAGACTGAATAGGGGGAAAACATATTCAAAACTATGTATTAGGAAATTTAACCTAACAGCAGTGTTTACAGTAATAGATTTTGAAAGACCAATAGGAGACTGTTAGAATAGTCTACATGTGAGGTAATAAGAACCTGAACCAAGGGGAATTGACTTTAAAATGGAGAGCTGAAAGGTATGAGAAATACTGGGGAGAATTGACAGAACTTAGCAACCAACTGGATTTGAAGGACAAGGAAAGGGAAGAGTACAAGGTCTGAGTCTATACCGATAAGAAATATCGTAACAGGAATATGAATATAAGAAAAGCAGTTTTCCGAAATAAGATGATTAGTGTTGAACACATTAAGTTTTACATGATAGTGGATCATCTGACTGGAGATGCCAAGCAAGAGGTTGGAAACAGGACAAATTTAAATATGGAAATTTAATTTACATTTGTTTAGATTTGGAAGTAAATTGAAGAAAGTTGATAGTTAAAACCAAAAACATATGTAAGGTCGTCTAAGGTAAGAGGGTAGAGAAAGTAAATAAATCCAAGTTAGGCTTCCATTTAGGAAATTTAAAGAGGAAAAGAAGTTACAAAAAGTAGGTGCAGAGGGAGATAGAAGAGCAATATAATTCTAGAGTTTTTAAGATATAAATGGACATGGACTTTAGAAATGACATAATCCAAATCCTTTATTTTATAGATAAGCACAAAGAATTCCAGAGAATTTATTTTTTATTCATTCATTTATTTATTTTATTTTATTGTTGACAATATTACAGATGTCCCCCAATTTTCCTCCCCATTCCTCCACTCCTCTCAGCCCCTGCCCCACCCAGGCCTTCACCACACTATTATCTGTGTCCCTTGGTTATGTATTTATATATAAAAGATCTGTGGTTAATCTCTTCCTGTCTCCTCCCCCCTCCCCTCTGAGATATGTCAGTCTGTTCCATGCCTCCATGCAAGAACTCCAGAGAATTTATATGACTTATTCCAAGTGACATGACTCTTTACTTGTAAAGCCTAGACAGCTGAGCCTCCCTCTGTCCAGGGCTCTTTGGACATATAATCACAGTGCCTTCTCTGGAGTGGGAGTCAAGGGAGGACATAGACTCTTTCTACATACTTCTATTTTTAAAATACTTTTACAAGAAAAGTACAGAAAAAGATTGCTAATTCCTGATTTAGAAAGACATTAATCAAATGTTATTTTTATGATTATGAAAGATGCAAAAGCAATGCTATTCCTAAGGCTGAATTAATGTTTTTTAAACTTATTTTGAGATTGTATCATTCAGGGTTCAACCAGAAACACACAACTAGTAGGAGATATATGTGTGTGTGTATGTACATTAGGAGATTTGTTACAAGGAATACTTAATTGTGGAGGCTGCCTAAGCAAGTCTGAAATCTAATGGGCAGACCATCAGAAAAGGAAGATTATGGACAGTTCATTGTCATGGACCAAAGTTGCCTTCTGTAGGTGGATTTCTTCTATGTTTCAAGAAAGTTTCAGCTCTACTTTTAAGTCTTTGCAGTTGCTTGAATCAGGCCTACCCAGTTTATCCAAGAGGATCTCCTTATTGAAAGTCAACAAATTAGGAGTTTTAATTTAACTTGCAAAACCCCTTCACAGTAATACCTACATTAATGTTTGCTAGAACAACTAGAGACTGTAGCTTCACTTACTTCATAGCTCTGTTGTTTGATGCATACACCTTTAGGATTGTTGTGTCTTCTTGGTAGAATGACCCTCTCATCAGTACGTAATGTTCCTCTCTGTCCCTGGTCATTTCCTTTGCATTTAAGTCTGTTTTATCAGATATTAATATAACCGCTCCTGCTTTCTTTTGATTAATGTTTGTGTGGTATATCCTTTGCCATCCTTCTACTGTCAACCTGCGTATAGCATTATATTTGAAATTAGTTTCTTGTTGCCATCATACAATTGGGTCATATTCTTTTCTCCACTGCCAACTCCTAGCTTTTAAATGGTGAGTGTAGACCATTTCCATTTAAGGTGAGTGCCATAGTCTGCCATTTTATTTTTTGTTTTGTTTGTTTCCTCTATCTCTCTTCTGTTTTCTTTTTCAGAAAGATAAAGCTTCCTGCAAGTTACTTGAACATTTTATATATATTTTTTTTTAGTATATCTCTTTATATAGAATTTTTTTTACTCATTGCTCTAGGCATTGCATTTCATATACATAACTTATTATAGTCCACTAGTGTTTACATTTTTACCAATTTAAGTGAAGTATTAGAAATCTTACTTGCTTTTAAGTCTATTTCTCCTCTTTTATTGCCTTAAATATATCCTCTCTATATATTAAGAGCCACATCAGATAATATTATGATTTTTTTACTTCAACTGATCAAATATAATTTAGAAAACTCAAGAGTAAAAGAAAAATCTATTGTATTATATCTTCCCAGGATGCTTTCTTTTTTCCTGGTATTTATTCCAAGCCGCTTCTTTCTTTCTTTTTTTTTCTCCTTGTTTCAAGAACTTCTTTTAGCTATTCTTTTAAGGTAGGTCTGCTGTCAACAAATTTGCTTAGTTTCCTTCATGTAACAATGTCTTAATTTCCCTTTTATTTCTGAATGATATTTTCTCTGGATATAGATAGGATTCTGGGTTGACAGTTCTTTTCAACTAAAAGAATGTGACACAACATTCTCTGGTTTTCACAGTTTCTGATGAGAAACCGGTTATAATTCAAACTTTTCTTCTTAGAGGTAAGATTTCATTTCTCGCTCACTGCTTTCAAGATTTTTTTTCTGTCTTTAGTTTTCAGAAATTTGATTATGGTTATGTGTCTTGACATGGATTTAGGGGGTTTCCTCTTTGGGCATTTGCTCAGCTTCTTGAATCTGTAGATTCATGCTTTTTCCAAAGTTGGAGAAATTGCAGCCATTATTTCTTCCAATATTTTTTTGGCCCCATTCTATTCCTCCTCTCTTCTAGAAATCCAGTGTTATTAATGTTAAATCTTTTGTTACAGTTCCACGTGTTCAGAATGTGGTCTATCTTGATAAGGTGAAGCTCATTTGTTTTAAAATCTGTTTTCTCTCTTTTGTTGAGGTTGGGTAATTTCTATTGTTTTGTATTTGAGTTCACTGATTCTTTCCTCTGTTCTCTCTATTCTGCTGTTAAGCCCATCAATTGTGTTTATTTGGTTATAGTATTTTTCAATTCTAAAATTTCCATTTGGTTTTTCTTTATATCGTCTATTACTTTGCTGACACTTTTTATTTCTTTACTGAGAGTTTCTATTTATTAATTTGTTTCAAGCATGTTCATAATTGCTCACTGAAGCATTTTTGTATGGTTGCTTTGAAATCCTTGTCAGGTAATTGTTAGAATTTTATATAAAAGAAATAATTATAATTATTTCTGATTAATTGGCTTCCCCTTTCCTAGTCTTTGACCAGAGGAAGCAGGCTTTTTGTGGACTTTTTGTTTTCTCTTATTGGCATTTTTTTACTTCTGGCTTCTCCAGCACCTAGTGCAGCATATATGAGGCAAAAAGAAAACCCAGGTCTAAAGGGAAAATTCACTTCTGTTATTTTCTTTACTTTTACACCACTATCACACAATACTTCTGACACCAAATGTGCAGGCTTTTCACACATCAAGCAATTCTCCAAAACCAGGTGTGTGAACCTGGTTCTAACACTATCCACCTGGAGATGGCATCAGATCCCATCAGTTCCCCAGTACAGCCCCACCCCCATTTCACATGCCTGTCATAAGCTGTCGCTTGTGCTTCTCAGTAGCTGGCTGTCAATAGGAGGTTCACATGACCTCCTGCTTAGGTTTAATTAATTTGCTAAAGCAGTTCATAGAACTCAGTAAAACATTTACTTATTAGATTACTGACTTGTTTTAAAAGGTTATAACTCAGGAACAGCCTGATAGAAGAGACACATAGGGCAAGGTACAGGGAGGAATGAAGCTTCCATGCTCTCTCTGAGCACACCACTCTCCAGCACCTCCACATGTTCACCAATCCAGGAGCTCTCAGAACCTCCTCCTTTTGGGTTCTTATGGAGGCTTCACTGTGTAGGCATGCTTGATTAAATCATTGGCCACTAGTGACTGATTCAACCTATAGCCCTTCCACCCTCCCTGGAAGTCAGGAGGTAGGACTAAAAATTCCAGCCCTCTAATCATGGTTGGTTGCCCTGCAACCAGCCCCCATCCTTAGTGACTTTCCAAAAGTCACTCATTAACATAAATTCAGGTGTGGTTGAAAAGAGCTTGTTATGAATAACAAGACACCTTTTGCCTTTGTGGTTCTGGAGCTATTTCAGGAACCTATGACAAAAGACCAAATATAACAAAAGATGGCCCTATAGCTCTTATATAGGAAATTGCAAGGGTTTTAAGAGGTATGTGCCAGGAACAGTGAAGATAAAATATATATTTCTTATTATAAATCACAGTAGCATAGTCTATCCCTAAAGGATCTGATCTGTCTTTGAAAACAGATCTTTTACAGAAAAATAATCATAAAATTCAAAAGATACTAGCATATAACTACAATCCCATCTAGTCATTATCCAGTCCATAATCATATAAAAATTTCTCCCATGGTGAGGCCACTGAGATTTGCAGGTTTCCACTAGAGACCTTGTCAGCTTCCCTTAGCAGGAGTGATCTTGGAAAACAGCTTCACCCTTTCAGACATCCGGAGTAATTGAGCTAAGAGACAATATCATCTCTTGCTCTGAGCCTCTTTGAGGTATTAATGTAATATTAGATTTTCCTCATTATGTACCTATTTATTAATTCCTTTCCTCGTAACTACTATTTATCCTTTCCATTTATACTCAATCTTTTCCACCTTTGGAAGGGCCAATAGGCTCAGTCACTGTGCTGGTCTAGAGCAAACAGCAATACCAGTCTAGCAAATACCTCCCCATCAGTTCAGTGTTGTTCATATAGGCTGAGCTGATACAAGTACAGAACTAGTTGGCTATTTTTGACACCAGGCAGTACAGCTATAGTCACTGTTAACCCCCATTTTGCCAGGTGGGGTGAAGACAAAACCCACCCCATCAGGCCCTAATGAATTCTGACATAAGGTTTAAAAACTTAGTTATAGTTTCATTGCTTAGAAATCATCCCTGTTTCCAGCACTTGTTGCAGCTGTGGTCTTGTGACCACTGCATCAGGTAGGAAAAAAAGTTGAGGTGATGGAGGGAAGACGAAACAACAGTAAAATGATTATATCAACACTATCATCCTCTCTTAGCTAGAATTGCATAGTCATACCAGCATCCTTCCCCAACCTCTCTTCCCCAGATCCACCAGAAAAACAGAAAAATATAACCAGTGAGGACATACCTTTAGCCCCACTCATGTTGACATTGAGTGTGAGCATTCATGAAGGCATATAAACCAGCCCTTCATGCTTTTATCTCCCCATGTTTTAGACAACCAATGTTTTAATTGCCCATTCCAATTCTCTATCAAACTACTACTCTTAGGAGGATATCTTTCTGCCCATCATTGAACATTATGGGCTGTCAAGTGTGTTCCTTGGTCTGGAGAAATAACAGTCAGTTGTCCAAATTATTGTAATTTCTTCTTTTCCATTTCTTTTATAGCACTCTGAACATTTGCTTTTACCACTGAGTAATCAAAACCCAGTCCACAGTCAGAATTTATTCCTACCAAGAAACATTTATAGGGCTACCAGCCTCAGTGTGACTTTCAGCTATGTTCAGGGCCTTCCCCCAAGGGAAATCTACAATTTGGCCATCTGGCAGACAGAACAGGATTATTGGCATTTTGTGCCTCAGAGGATGCAAAGGGAGTATGTCTAGATTCGGCCCATCTCTGCATTGCTGTAGACCCCCAATGTGCACCTACTTCGTAGACCCATGTGGCCACCTTAACTAACCATAGGGGGATATCTGCTTGTCAATTCCAATTACCTTCCAAACCTAAAAGGGCGTTCTAATGGGCATCAACATGACCTACTTTAATATACCCCTCAAATTTCCATAGGGCCATGCCCCATATGGGCATCCCTTTAATAGGCCAGGTTTCCATTGCCCTCCTGCCTCACCATATGGCCAGGCCAGGAACATTGGATAAAGACCAAATGTATATTTTTTATTATAAATAACAATAACACACCAGGGAACTCACCACAATGTCATTCCTCAAGTCCCAAGGTCCCTAGCTGGTCTGTCTTCTTCTCTGTACCTTTCAGTCTCCTTATGTTTATTTTATATACAATGTGCAGGGGTTTTAGTTGTACTTATTAGGAGGAATGAGGAGAAATGAGTCTGCTCCATTTTGACCTGGAACCAAAGAATTAAACTTATTTAGTCATCTGTAAGGGAAGACATCACTTTCTAAATGTTCTCATATATAGGACCCACCAGAGACTGAGTATGCAAAAGATTTGTTTGGTGGCAGACTAACTTCTGACATGATCGCAGAACGACAAGGACATTCAAACTTCACCCAAATGCAAGAATTAAATTGGACTTCATCATCCATCAGGTATAATTATTTATTATATGTTTTTTGACCTTATAATTAAATATGTAATTATCATTTTTCTAAGGCTTATAATTTATACATCTTATCCAAATATAACTGATAATTCAGAAGATTATCTACCCTAACTTCAAAATCTCATGCTAACTTCACCACCCTTTGAAACACTCTAATAATTTTTATCATCACACACTATGGTTAAAAATGTCATCAATCTCTTTCTAAGACCTTGTGTTTCCCTTTTCTTTTATAACCAAGCTTTTAAAAATTAGAATATACTATGTTTGTTCTTCACATTATATCAGTCTAATTAAGGCAATCTGGCTTCACTCCTCTGACACTATTTTTATGAATGTCCACTGTCCTCCTGGTTAATAAATCCCTTTATTGCCTCTCTTTTTCTTATTCTGCACTCATCATAGGCGGACATCTTTAGCCATAGTTTTAATTTATGACAGTGACCCCCAAATTTAGCTCAAACCTAGGCTCCTCACTAGGATGCTCAATTGCTTTCTAGATGGCAACTAGAAAACAACACCCACCTATTGTTGCCCAAGTCAAAAATCTATGTTATTTCTCTTTCTCCTTTGTCCTCTGTTTTTAATTAATCACCATGTTCTACAGAGTCTGTGTCTTACGTATGTCTCATAATTCCCTCCTTCTTTCCATAGTCACTGCCATTGGACTATGTTGGAAAATGAACTATTTCAGAAAGTTTTTGATCTTTTTGTTTCATATGTAACCTTCCCTGCAAGTTCAACTATTATCCATACTGCCTTCTAAGATGCAAGTTTTATCAGAAAACTTCCCTTGTCAACATTGTTCAGTGCCTTTCCATTGTCTACATAATAAAATTTAAAGTCCCTTTATACAGCATAGAAAAATCCTTTAATTAGCTGTATATTTTTATCTCTTATAATCCTTACCTCTATTGCCCCATAACTCTTTATGCTCCAGAAATTCTAAAATATTCTAGTTCTTCAGTCTCAATCATAAGATGATGTTCATGTTTCTGCCTTTACTTATGCCTGTTCCACTGCCTAGAACTCTTTTCTAGTTTGCCTAACAAATGACTAGAGATTCTCCAAGTCTTGTTTTAAGATGTTTCTGCCCTGTGAAGTAATTCCTGACTTCCCCAAATAGGTTTTTCTTTTCCTAAAATGCCATTACACCTAACTCTATTGTAGCAATTTTTCTTTATTTCAGTTTTTCTGAATCCCACTCTTCGAGGGCAGAGACCAGTGTCTTTTCATATTTGCTGCAATCTTTTCTAACATATTGTCTGCACTTAGGAAATACTAATGAAAACATGTTGAATGAATAAAAGTATGTTATAATTATAATTGCAGGGTTTAGAATTTGTTTAAAGAAGTGGCTAGGTTAAGGTTATTTAGCTTTATGCACTTCTCTATCACAACTCAAAGGAAGGTGGAAGAGTTGTAAAGCTATGGAATAGGAATCAAGCATTTTGTTTAGTTACTAAAACATCCTTACAAAGTGGAATGCAATAAAAATTTCCAGGAGATCCCACAGAAAACCCTGTTGTCAAAGATTTCACTTGCTTTTCATCTTTTCTTTCCCATTCCTAACCCCTTCCTGACATTTCAGAAATAACCTATTTCACTTACATCCTCCACAGTTTACAACCTGATAATCTTATGACTTATCATATCAACTTCACTATGATTTCATGAACATGTGAATTTATTTTTTTTAGTTTATTTTATGAAAGTGTTATGTTTATATAGTAATATATGTTTTAAAGCAATGAAATTCTATGTTATTTTTTTACATATGTGCGCCTCCAAAAAATGTATTTATCTGATCATTTGACCCATACGTTTTATATGAAGGCAATTCTTTTTCATAGCATTTGTCAGGTGAGATTTTTTTTAAAATGCTTTTGGCGTTGTACATGAGGGATTCACCTATATAATTTTCCTATTAAAATTGTAACTGTATTTACTTTGTCTAAATTCAGAACTGTGGATTTGATTCCAATAGACCAATTTAGAAATGTGTGTAATGTGAATCTACAGAACAATAATCTCACCTCATTCAGTGGATTAATCTATCTACCTAATGTGAAGGTGAGTCACTAATTTCCTTTCAAAGTTTTCAGTGTAAGCTGTAATCTTCTTTACTTTGGATTAAAATGTATTTTATGTTATTAAAGAAAAACAATATTCCTAAAGTGGTTTTTTTCCACCAAGCAAGAAAAAGTTATTTTTGTTGACCTCAGTATTATGTGATTGTCTTATAAGCAGTCAGTCTCACTCGGTGTAGGGGGCCGGCTGGAAGGCTGTCTCTATAGCGAGTGGGTATAGGATGAAGCTGGAGGACACTGCAGTCCTCAAAGCAGCCTCGCTGCCTCCTGTCCTATAGCTTTACTGAGTCATCTCCTATCGTCTTTTAGGGAAACAGCAATTCCACCAGCTGAAGAGTTATTTCATCTAAGTCAGTCTTGGAGAAGTCAGTGCAGTTGAGAAAGTTAAGCAGCTTTCTAGCATCTTCATTATTTTGTTTAAAATGTTGTCATTTTCCAGCATGTCAGTTAATTTAAAAAAAAAACACATTCAAAGCCAAATCCAGACAATTTGCAATATAAAAATGTGTCATTTTAACACTATTATTAAATTGTGTTATACAGTCCAACCATTTTAATAGCTTTTGAGATGTTAATAATCTCAAACCAAAGATATACATATCAGTATTTATTTTTTAATGCCTGATTAATAAGGTATTCTTTCTGTAGGTCTTATGCCTCAACTATAATCATATTGAATCAATTATGCCCAGACTAAAGCCTCACAGTCACTTGACCAACAGACAAGTACTCTACCAGAAAGTGCCTTCAAGTGGGTATGGACAGCAAGGAACCTCAAAATTAAACAGGTACTTTTCTTTTTTTTTTACAATTATAAATAATTTTGGCTGGGAATTTTAAAAAGCAGTAAGTCATATTAATGATAGCAGTAACATACATTTAGCTTATTGTAATACTTATTTAATAGCTACATGCCAAAGATGAATTTCACAAATAAAAAGATACTCAAAATACTCCGTTGTCATTAATTTTTCCTTGCTTCCTCCATTTCACATCCATATTGTAAAAAAATAGAATGAAAAACAACTTGTATGTTTAATGACCTTGAGTTTTTTTTAATTTAGATAAAATTCACATACCATAACATTCACCCTCTATGTACAATTCAGTGATTATTTTAGTATATTCACAAAGTTGTGAGACTGTTACAACCATCTAAATTCCAGAACATTTTCATCCCCTGCACAAAAGAACCCCTAACCTAGGAGGATGGGCTGAGGCTTCTTTTGTTTTGCTTTTGTCTCTAAATTACTTATCTGGTTATTTAATGCCCCAGCATCGACAGAAAAGACATATTACGAAGAAGATGAGAACACACCTCCCACCTTCCTACACATTTTTGGTAGAACATAAATATAATTATATTTTATATATTATATATAAATTTTGCCTTCTCTAGACCTTTATATAATTAGAATCATATAGTAAGTAGTCTTTTGTGTCTGACTTCTTCCACTTAGCATAATTCTTTCCAGATTTATCTTTTGTTGCAAGTGTCAGTGATTCATTTTTATTGCTGAGTGGTATTCCATTATATAGATTATATGACAATTGCTTGTTCATTTACCATTGGTGAGCATTTGGGTTGTCTTCAGTTTGAGGCCATTTTGATTAAAGCTGCTATGAACATTTCATTTATACACATCCTTTATACTGGGGACTATTCATATTAGTTTTTAACAGCTTTACTGAAGTACAGTTTACATACTGTATTCACTCATTTAAGTATATCATTTTTACTAAATTTATAGAGCTGTGCAACTATTCCCACAATACAGTTTTAGAACATTTCAGTCACACCCCAAAAGGATCCTTCAGATCCCTCTGCAATCAGTTCCTTGCTCCACCTCTAGCTCCAGGAAACCACTCATTTACTTTCTATAAGGTTGTTTTCTAGACATTTCATGTAAGTGGAATCATACAGTATATGGTCTATTCATCTGACTTCTTACCTTTCGCATAATGTTTTGACACTCATCCACTCTATAGCATGTCTTAGCTCACTTCTTTTTATGCTAAATATGTTGGGTATTCTGTACAGGTATGCCACCGTTTACCCACTCACCAGTTGATGGGCACGTGGACTGTCCCTGCTTCAGGGGTAGTATGAATAGTGCCCATATAAACATTTGTGTAGAAATATTTGTGTGCACTTATGATTTCATTTCTCTTGGGTAGAAACCTAGGATTGAAATTGATAGGTTGTATAGTAATTTAATGTTTAACATTTTAAGAAACTGCCGAACTCTTTTCCAAAGTGGTTGCGCCATTTTGCATTACCAACGATACTTTATTAGGGTTCTAATTTCTCCACATCCTCACGAACATGTTATTGTCTGACTTTTTTATCACTCTCGTGGTCTTGAAGTGCTATTTCACTGTAGTTTTAATTTGCATTCCCCTCATGACTCATGCTATTGAGCAGCTTTTAATATGCTTATTACCCATTATTATATCTTCTTTGGTGAACTGTATAAATCTTTTGCTTATATTTTAATTAGTTTGCTTGAATTTCTATTATTGAGTTCTTTAAACATTCTGGATATAAACCCTTAATTAAATAAATGATTTACAAGTATTTTCTCTCAATGTGTGACTTTTTATTTTCTTAGTGTCTTTTTTAAAAAAAATTTATTTTGATAAAGTCCAATTTATCAACTTTTTCTCTAACAGATAGTGATTTTGGTATTGTACCTAAGAACTCTTTGCCTGACCTAAGGTCACAAAGATTTTTCTCATGTTTTCTTCAAAGGTTTATGTTTTGTCTCTTACATTTAGGACTATGAACCACTTAATTTTTGTGTATGTTGTGAGGTAAAATATGAGGTCTAAATTCATCTTTTTGCATGTGGTTATCTATTTGTTCCAGCACATTTAAAATACTATTCTTTCCTCCACTGAATTGCTTTGGTACCTTTGCTGAAAAGCAATTGATGATAAATGTAGAAGTTTATTTCTGGACTCTTAGTTCTATTCCATTGATCTATGTATCTGTCCTTTTACCAGTACCATGCTGGTTTGGTTACTGCAGCTTTACAGTAAGTTTTGAAATCTGGGATAGTAAACCCTTCAACTTTACTCTTTTTAAAGATTGTTTTGGATATTCTGGGTTCTTTGAATTTTCCTTACAATTGTTAGGAAATTAAGAATTAAGATGGTTATTTAGATGGTTATTTTCAGGAGGTGAGGGCAAGGCCTGTTGGGCTTTTGATAGAGATTGCATTGAATCTATTGATCAATCTGGGGAGGACTGCCATTTTAGTAATACTGAATCTTCTAATCCATGAACATGGAATATTTCTCCACTTAGGTAGATCTTCTTTAACTTATCTCAGCAATGTTTTGTTGGTTTCTGTGTATACATTTTGCACTTCTTCTGTTAAATTTTTCTGAAGTATTTTGTTCTTTTTTATACTATTGTGGATAGAATTCTTAATTTCATTCTCAGTTTATTACTGATATATAGAAATTCAAATTATTTTTGTATATTAATTTTTTACCCTGTGATTTTGCTGAATTCATTTATTAGTGCAGTAGTGGGGGGGGAGTTGTTTTGGGGGTTTTTTCATTTCTGTTTTTTTTGGTTTTTTGGTGAATTCCTTAGGATTTTCTAAATACAAGATCATGTCACCTTAGAATAAAGACAGTTTTATTTATTCCTTTCCAGTCTGGATGCATTTTTTTTCTCTTTCTTGGCTAATTGCACTTGCTCTTGCTTTTCATTTTAAGTAACTCTTTCTGTACTTTACCATATAAAAATATTACTAAAGACCAAAAAATGATTATTATATAAAATATAGAGACAACTTATTACAGTTTAATTCTTAGGAAATACATCCCTTTTTTAACTTCAATTTATGTTAAGTACATACCAGACTATCTTTTTATGATATAGTGGGTTTGAAATTAAGTTTATGGGATCAAACTTACATGTGTGTTTCAGAGATATAATGAGCAATGAAAATTTGCCTCCAATAATGCACAACTTAGAAGTTCTCCATTTGGGCTACAATGGAATTTGTAATTTAATTCAGCTACAACTAAACAGACTAAGAAATTTAAAATTCCTCTTTCTCCAGGGTGAGTACCAATGCAGATAATGAGTAAGTCATTGTTATTAAAACTGACCTGATAATCGTCCTTTCCGATGAGCAAACGCAAGCATCAGCACTTACGTAAAGAGATTCACTGACAAAAATGTTTTAGTAATCACTAATGGGGTTTTTTGGATTATTTACATAAATAATGTCAATGCAATATTCTAGGATTGTTGAATGTTGCCCTAGAGAATGCAATATCCTAGGACTACAGTCGTACAGTATAGTATTACAACATAATTTACTTTTATATCATATTCTATTTTAAAAACAATAAAAATTAACCAGTGAGTAATTCACAAGTACTTATTAAACCCAGAATTGTATTAAGTACTAAAAAAGATGCAGAAATACTATATTGTTGTAATATATATCATATCCTTGTTCTAAAGTAGTTTAAGATATACCTATAGAGACATACTGAAACAAAGATAAATTAAGTTCTGACTATGTGTTATTAACTTAAGTGCAATAGAAGTTTAGAGAAAAGAGAAACTGAAACATTAACCCCTCTATATATCTAGGACTCTTAGAAAGATTGATAGAGACTTTAGATTGAAGGTGAGGATGACCAAGAGCTTTGCAAGTGGGGGGTGGGGAAGGAGAGAGTCACAAGGGCAAGACTGTGGTGTCTGTGGGCCAGCACTTGAAAAGGGGCCAACCTGACGAAAACAAAGAGTATATCGTTTTCTAAGAGAGTTATAATGTTTCTAAACATGATCAATATGATGACTAATGCTCATTTTGCAGCTGAAAATAGGTAGGAATTGTAAATTTTTAGAAAAGCAGAATGAGAAAAAAACAGGGTTTGGAACATTAATCTAACAATAAAGGGAGTCAAATATATGGTGATGAAAGGAGATTCGACTTTGGGTGGTAAACACACAATGCAATATACAGATAATGTATCTTAGTATTGTACACTTTAAACCTATATAATTTTATTAACCAATGTCGCTCCAATGAATTTAATAAAAAAAAAACATAAAAAATATTTAATGACAGAAAAAGGTTGGGAGATACATCAGTGAGACATATGGGGAGATAACTGTATAGTTGATCTGAGTATAATAATTTTTTTCTGAAAGACAGACTTTTCTAGACCATATTTTAAGTTTTTTAATACATATTTTGCGTTTCAAAGGTGCTTGTCAGTTGGGTGAAGAATATGGAGACTTAGCCTTAAAAGAACAAGAAACCAAACACAGCAATGTCAGATCTTTTAAAAGAGACATTGACATCCAAAAAAAGCAGACAACCCAACCCTGGAAGGTCTATTTTAATCTAAGAATGTGAAGGAGGAGTGTGTCATGTTGCTGCGTCTGGTGTGGCAAGTTAGAATGAGGTAGCCTTATGCAGGAAGTGAGGCAGTTTACTCTGACAGTAACAGCTGCCATTTGAGTCATTGGTCAAAGTGTTTGTCTACATAGATTATGTCATTCAACTGTCACAGCAACCCAACCTAGTAAGCAATTTTATATGCATCTTATAAGAAAAGGAATTGATCGGTGGGCTTAAATAATTTACCTAAATACTGGCCAGCTCTGATTCCAAAGCACATGCATTTTCTAACCAGCATGACTGACAATAAGGGCCCAGGCTACAGTAGTGTAAGTGGGGAAACTAAGAGGTGAGTCCAAGCTGCAGTTTAAATGAAGGTACTACTAGGACTTAATGACTAACTAGATATATAAGGAGGGAAAAAATAGTTCAAGATGTTTTTCATGATTTCATTAGGAAATTGGTCAAAAAGAGGTATTAAAGTAGGATAAAGTCATTGGGAAAGGTTGCTCATTTGCAGTATGGAAAGATCAGTTTGCATTGTGACAATTTTGAGACATAAAAATGGAGACATTTCCAAGCAGTAGCACTAAACCACAGGTCAGGACTGGAAATGTATATTTTAGAATATACAGTGGAGGTGCCTAGTGAAGTCAACTGTTTGTGCTTACTCAGGAAATAAATATAAAGAAAACATGAAAGGCCAAAAAGAGGTATGGAGACAACCCCCCAACACACTACCCCCTACCCCCTCAACACCTGTTCCTTCCCCCTGCATTAGGAGAAAAAGAACTAGCAAAGGGTCATGCAAGAAATTTTGAAAGAAAACCAAGAAATGCAAACTCTAAATGTCAGAGAAATTGAGGATAAAAGGTTCAAAATCAATTGATGAAAACAATGAGTCCTATGTGGAAAAAAATTAGATGCAGACAATTTGAGTCAACAAAAAGGAAACAATTAGCAACCTTTAGAGCAGCAATTCTCAACCTTTTTCATCTCATGGCACACATAAACTAATTACTAAAATTCTGCTGCACACCTAAAAATATATTTTTTGCCAATCTGACAAAAAAAATAGGTATAATTTTGATTCACATGGCTTTTATTGTGTTGGTTGTTGTCACTGTTTTATTTGGCAATTGAAGGGGAAAGAGGTCAGTGCCCTGACTAAATAGGTATTGCATGTTTTAAAAATTCCTGCAGCACACCAGTGTACCATGGTACACTGGTTGAAAATCGTTGCTTTAGAAGATCAAATTTGGAAACATGGTAAGGGCAAAAACCAAAATGAAGACAATTTAGAGGGAAGTAGATAGGCAGGAAAGGCACCAGAGAGAGGTTGTATATTCAATGAGCTTGTCCCTGAAAAGAAGGGATCTTCTAAAAAATTACATTTCTATTTCTCCTTGGAAATATGTTCTTTTTAATACTTTTTCAAAAAATAAGTGTATGGAAAATATTTAAATAAAGATAGATAACCTTTTATTCAGGAAGTTTGGGCTCACTTGATATATAATGACTTATCTTTTTTCAGGGAATGAAATCAGTCAAGTTGAAGGACTTGACAACTTATTTGTACTTCAGGAATTGGTAGTGGACCATAACCGCATCAGAGCATTTAATGACAGTGCCTTTGCCAAACCAAGCTCCCTGTTGGCACTTCACCTGGAAGAAAACAGACTACGAGAGCTGAACAATTTACAATCTTTAGTAAAACTAGAGAAACTCTTCCTAGGATATAATAAAATCCAGGTAACATTATTTTGTTTTTGTTATGAGATTTACAAGACTTACTTAACTCCTCTGAATGTGAAGCTTCCAAATATACCAATGAAAATTTTGCTAGTGTGTTACTTATCATTTATATGCCATGTAAATATTCTGATATAGAGGAATATATATAGTCTGTGATGCAAAGATGTCCACTCTGCTTCCAACCCACAGGCATCTACCTGCTAAAAAAAGTTAGCTCTAAATGTTCTAAGGCTCTTCTCAGCAGTCCTCTCTGAGATCTCTTTTGCTCCTGACTACCCTTGGTCCATGCTATTTCTGTATCTCAATCCCAGACTACCTCTGGTCCTTCAAACTTGGCATATGGATTTGTTCTACCTGACATTTGAATCAATTCCTGATTATGGTTTAATATTCCATCTCTCCCTTAGTCAAGGCTTCCTTAGGATCCTGTCTCAGTTTTACCTGCTCAAAATTCAACCTATTTCACCAGGCCAGTGTGGCTCAGTGGCTGAGTATCGACCCATGAACCAGGAGGTCACGGTTCAATTCCTGGTCAGGGCACATGCCTGGGTTTCAGGCTCAATCTCCAGTAGGGGACATGCAGGAGGCAGCCGATCCATGATTCTCTCTCATCATTGATGTTTCTATCTCTCCCTCCCTCTCCTTTCCTCTCTTTGAAATCAATAAAAACATATTTAAAAATAATAATAATAATATAACATTTTTCACATTTCTATGCTTCCCAACCAAGTTTTGGTTCCACAGATAGATATTGCCTGTGGGTCAAATGCACAAGATATCTATAAATAATTGACTGTCAGAGCTTTTCCAAAGTCCCCCTTTATGATACTTCCAAAATCAAAATAGTAAAGATCAGTCATTTTAAAATAAAATTCTACTTCCAAGTGGTCTAAAATAAGTCTGAATTTTGTATAGTTACTAGATGAATTGGCTCTATCTACTTGTCATTCCAAATAAGAACAGGATCATATCAATAACTTTGTTTTATTACTATAAACTAGCAACAACCTTAAACTGAGGTTATTGCCCATATTTTGTCAAAAATACCATTTTAGAAATAATTTTGCAAAAAAATAAAATGTAAAGTATTTGCAAACTTTCACCAATGTTAAATAGATAATAAGAAATAATCCTATCCAAGGGAAGGCAAGTAATTCAACTAGGGAAATATTTCAGGCTGCAGTCTACTCAATATTACATGTTCCTTTATGGTTAAGGTTATATTGAATATGTACATTTGAAATTGTTTTAACTGGATTCACCTTCTTTTCCACACTTCTGGGTCAGTCCTCTAGGGAATTAACCAACTAAATCTGAGTCCTAGAATAGATCATAAGTTTTCTAAGGAAAAAAATTTGGTCTTTTTTTTTTTTTAAATATATCTTTACTGATTTCAGAGAGAGGAAAGGAGAGGGAGAGAGAGACAGAAACGCCAATGATGAGAGAGTCACTGGGGATTGAGCCCGCAGCCTGGGCATGTGCCCTGACGATCTCCTGGATCCTCGATCTCCTGGATCCTAGGTCAACGCTCAACCGCTGAGCCACACCCAGCCAAGCTGGTCTTTCCTTGCAAGTGCTATCATATGGCCTCTTTCACATGTTAGAATGTTATTTCTCCCAATCATGTATTTGGAATCAATATCACACAGACTTGTCTTTAATCAGCAATACAGAATATTGTCACTCAAGCTAACTTCACAGGGTTCAACCATGAGCTACTGCAATCCAATATTTACATATAATTAGACCCAAATCCGTGTGTATATGAAGATGTTGGATCTAACCAAATAATAATTTATTTACTTTTTAACAGGATATAGCAGAACTGGAAAAACTTGATTGTATCTCTTCTCTCAGAGAGCTTACAGTTTATGGCAATCCGGTGCGTATGTTACTTTTCTAATTTATTAATTAATTTCTTTACAGTTGTATATTATTTATTTTTCTATAAAGTGAGAAAGGATTAAATTTTGTTTTATTTATTCATAGACAGTTATCTAAGCACAATTTATTGACTAGTGTCTTCTTCCAACTGGTTTCAATAAACTACCATTGTCATTTATAAGAGTGTCAGTTTTAGGGTTCTACATTATATCCATTGGCCTATTTGCCAACCCCTGTATACCAATATTACACTGTTAATTACTAAAGCTTTATATTAAGTCTTGATGTCTGGTAGAGTAAGCACCTCTTCTTCTCTTCCACTTTCTGTTTTGCTTTCTTCACTGTCTTGGCTATTCTTAGCCCTTTACATTTTTTATGAGTTTTAGCAAACAGCTTCTCAAGTTGTATGAGAATCTTGATATTTTAATTAGAATTGCACTGAATTTTTAAATTAATTTTGGGAGAAATTTGCCACCTTTCATGTTGGAGTCTTTGAAGGCATCTAATAAGTAGCACCCTTATTCACCTAACATCTGGACAGATTGAGAAATATGATCGTAGCATACAATAGGAGAAGTGAAAATATTTTGCTTAGCTTAGTGAGAAAGCTAAGTGGGCCTACTAACAGATTCCAGAAATAGGCAATCATGATCACAAGTAGCAGAAAATACTTGACAGGATTCTCCACATGGGAGGAGAGCTTCTCCTTAAGGAGGAGAAAGCATTTTCCCAACAATAAGCTCTTTCCCAAAAGGGAAGACAGGAGCTAAACAAGTCCAATTCAATATTTCCAGATTTATTAAGTCACTCTATCTCCCCAGTGGAGAAGTGAAAACACTGAGAGAGCATAGTAGTGACACATCAGAGAGCTATTTCCACTAAGAAATACAATAAGCAGTCTCCCCTAATATTTATAGCATTAAGCCTTCCCGTTCATAAACACAAATAGTCCTACATTTTTTAATGCCCTTTAATAAAGATGTATAATTTTCTCCTAAAGGTTTTAATCATCTTTGGCTAGATTTATTCTGTTGTTTTAATAACTATTTTAAACAATATCTTCTTACGTTTTTCTAATTGTTTGCTGCTAGAGTATAGAAATTCTGATTTTTGCATATTATTCTTTGTCCAGGAACCTTGCTGAACTATTTTTAGTTCTAATGGATTGCAATTTTGTTGCATTTTCTCTGTAGACTATATTATCTGTAAATGACTCAATTATTTTTTCTAATTCTTATTTTTTATTTCCTTTACTTCTCTTAAGACCTCTAGTACAGTGTTGAATACAATCATAGTAGGTTACTGACTTCAAAAGAATGCTTCTAAGTTGTTCCTATTAAATATGATGTTTGCTCTAGGTTATGGGTAGATAACCTTCAACATTTTAAGGAAGTTCCTTTCTAATTCCAATTTAATACCTGTATTTATCATGAATGGATATTGGATTTTGACTAATTTCTTTTGTTAATATGTCAATTACATTAATATACTCTAGTGTTTAACCACCCCAAAATTCCTGGGATGAATACTACTTAGTCATGTTAATACTTTGCTGATTCAGTTTGCTATGATTTCATGTATCTATGAAAATAAGTAAAATTATCTGTATCTATGAAAATAAGTAAAATTATCCTATAATTTTCTTATTCAAGTTCATCAAAAATGTTTTTTGGGTTTTTTTGCCTCGTGAAATTAATTGGGGACTTCTCCCTCTTTTCCTAGTCTATGAATTAGCTTATATAGGAGAAGACATGTGTTCGTTGAAGTATGATTAGATCTTATCTCTAAAACCATCTGGGTTTAATAAGTAGATTTAAACTAGTTATTCAAATTTTTCAATGGCCATAAATCTAGTCATGTTTTCTATTTCTTCAAAAGTCAGTGTTGGGAAGTCTTATTTGTCTATAAAATTGTCCTCATCTAAATTTTAAATGTATTTTTATTATAGTACTCATGAATTTTCAAAATCTCCATTATATCTGTTTTTTCACCTTTCTTATACCTAAGTTTGTTGATTTTTGTTTGTTTGTTTTCTTTTATTATTGGCAAGTCTTCCTAAAGCTTTGTCTATTGTATTACTCTTTTCAAAGAACCATATTTTGGTTTTATCAAGTAAATTATTTTTTTATTTCATTAACTTCAACTCTTTATTATTTCCTTCTTTTTCTTAGAATTTGTTTTTTAGAAATGCTTAAGTAGATGCCTAGCTTATTAATTTTTTATATTTCTTGTAATTGAATAAATTTTAGGTTACAGAATTTTGCATTAACAGCATCCTAAAATTTTTTATAGGTAATGTTTTTCCTTTTATTTCTTAAAATCTACTTTCCAAAAGATTTCTTCTTTAATCCACGAATTATTGAGGTGTGTGTTACTTTCAAATCTATGAGGTGTATTTAGTTATCTCTTGGCAATTTATTTCTAATGTTGTTGTTACCGGAGAGCGTCCTAACTCGGAGGGGGCTCTCCTCTCCTCAGCTCTTGTCACACTTGCATGAAAGAATTCAAATGAGTGACAGAAAGCAGTGTTGAAGCAAAGCAAGCAGATTTATTAAGGAAGCAAAGCAAGTGAATTAGTAAGAATACACTTGGCATAAAGCACAAGCAGGCAACTCAGCTAGTCTGAGTGCCGTACCTGGTAGGAGTTCAAGAGTTTTATACTTTTCCCTCCTATAGGTTTCAAGGTCCCCCTTTTACACTGTTGTGGCTTTTCCCTGAAGTTATGAGAACATCTGGCAATTTTACCTTGGCAAGACCCAAGACTGCTGACTTCTTTGTTCAGTGGGTGATACGTAAACTCCCCATTTTCCCCCTTCCCCACCTCCATCCCTAGCAGCTAACTATTCTGCCTAACATTCCCCCCACAAGTGATACCAATCCAGTACTTTTAGGGTTTTTGCTATTTGTCCCGAGACTTCATCTGTCCTTGGGTTTAGCTGGCCAGGGTGATTTAAGCTATGTATTCTCTGGTTAGGAAGGAGAGGTATAAACCATTTGCTCTCAAGTGTCCTTGGTTGAGGAAGATAAGGTCTTGTGATTCACAAGCTGGCTACAAGCTGCCCAAACTGTTTGGCCTTGTTTAATTTTCTTGTCTCAGTTTCCCTATTCCACTTGCTCAGGATTTTTCCTAGCTTCTTACTAGCCTGCCACATTATTACATTTTAGTTGGTGGAATTAGTCTATTTATTGCAAACTTTGGTATTTATTAAACTTGCTTTATGGCCAAAAATGTGGTCAAATTTTTCCTTTTACTCAATTATATGTCTTAGAGATCTCTCTCCATTAATGTGTATTTGTCTACTACATTTAAAAAAATAGTTTATTCGTCCCTTTATTTGATGACTAAAGTTTTGCTATCACAAACAGTGCAACACATGACTGTGTTGTCCGTCCCCACGATCACTCCATGTTCAAGGATTTGCTAGAAGGGCTGGCTTGTGAGACTTAGCATATAATTGTACTTATGGCTAAGATTTATTACGGTGGTATAATGAGGATGCACAGCCAGGTAATGAGTGAAAAAGACACAGGCAGAGTCTGGAGGAATCCCTGTGCAGACTTCCTTATGCTTTTTCTCTCCCATGAGGGGTCACACTGTACACACTCTTCACCCAGCAACAAAAATGCAGCAACATCTGTGTTATGTTTCTGCCCAGGGAATCCCAATAGACTTAGCATTCAAAAAATTTTTTGCTATTACATGTCAAAATTCCAGACTCCCAGAAGGAAAATAGGATGAGCATAAATCATATTGTTGTGTGAGTAGTCCAGGTACAGTGAACTATCCTTGTCAGTTAAGAAATGGTGGGAACACTTCCAAATCCAAGTACCAAACATTAGTCAAAAGCTTCCTTGCAAGCAGACCCTTCTAAAAATAACAGCCTCAGGCCTACTATGTTAACTCTTTCTACACACCTTCTTATGCACATATGCAAATATTCTTAAGAGTAGTTTGGCACTATGAAGTGATGGATCACACAGTTCAATAGATGTGTACTGAATTAAATTGGATAGTGCCTGTTGAAATAGATTTCAAACTAATTACAAGTGAACTTTTATAATATAATACTATTCCTGAGTTGGGATTGTCTGGAGTTAATGAACAATATTATATATACACTTTTTTAAAAAAGACTAAACCTCCAAATGGTAGCCTTGGTTAGAAAAAAGAAAAGTTCTTACCTTTATTAGCATAATAGGAAATTGAGAAATCTTTCAAAAAGGGAGCTCATATTTGTATCATCTGCCTCTTTGCTGCCTATGCTAAATTTCTATAAAGATTAATCTTTGAAATAAAAGGTTTTCGTAACAATAAATTATTTTTATCTTTATTCAGATTTGTAGAAAAATGGTACATCGCCACGTGCTCATATTTCGACTACCTAACTTACAGATGTTAGATGGAATTCCTGTGAATTCAGATGATAGAACAAAAGCTGAACTTCACTTCTCTGAACTACAAGCAAAGAAAAATTCGGTAATCATTATATTATTTATACTTTTTCTTTTAATATAGAAATTATTAGTAAATAAACATCCTATCTTATGCATTTTTATTTAAATATTTAAACCTAGGCTATGATGTTTTTGTAGATTATTTAGTATCTTTTTAGTGATTACTATCAAAGGCTTGATCTGGTGAATAGAGCACATACACACACACAAGCCAGGGAAGCTCCTTTTTCTAATAGCATACTTTGACATAAAGCTCAATATGTCCAAGAATGCTAGAAGGTAAGAAACTACAACATATCACTTTTATAAACAGAAACTAACAAAACTCTTTCCACTTAGTAGATAGGAAGGGAAGGAAGGAATTCTAACCTCAGCTCTCTGGGCTATATAGTTCATCTAACAAGAGATGTGTACCTGTTTTTTTGTATATTGGCAGAATAATTGGGCCTTTTACCCATAAACCCTAAAAAGGTATCTGACCAAGGTAGGAAAGAGATTAGAGAGAGAAGCAGCCACCAAAGCATATATTTATGAAATTCTATCATTGACCATCCTCCAAAGACTAAATTTAACACAGAAAAGCTATGGTTTTCTTAAAAAGCAGCAGCATTATTAGAGCTGTGCCTTTGCAAGGATTTAGGAAGAGGAAGCCAGAGACAGAGAAACTGGTTAAGAGGCTTTTAGAATAATCCAAGAAAGAGATTATGAAGACCTGGACTGGGCAGGGGAAGGGGAGAACTGCAATGAGAATGTACTGGAACCTCTAATGTAAGTGAAAGCCAGAGAGCATGGACCTTAGCAAACAAAGATAACTTTTAAAAGTTATATTTAGGAAAGAGGTAAGACTTACTGTACATACTTTCATTTAGATTACCCGACACAACTAAATCCCAGAGCACACTGACCGTGCTGTACTAGTAGACTCCTCTCTGGTCCACTTCAGACTTCAGCAATAGATTCACATATTTTTCAAGAGTTGGCTGTGATTTTTCAAAATTTTACTTTAGTTCTCTTATTTTAAATAAACAGATACACTATAAATGCAAATTTTAAATTATTATTTATCTGTTTCTATGAAAACCAAATGGGATACTTTGGAAAGTCTGGATAAAGATCAATCTCTCTTACACACAAGCACAGCCACAGTGTCAGATTAGGTTGGGAGAGGGAAAATTGGTAAAATATGGGGGGAAATTATAAAAATTCAGACAAAATATGTGGGAAAATTATTTTTTAAATCTAGACAGATTCTTTTGTTCAAATTTTCTCCACATGTCTTTAAATTGTTGCTACTTTAAAGAAACCAAAACTAGATTTTATAAGCAAAACCTTAAGTGTGGATTTATCCATGGACAATCAGATAAAATACCAATTAAGGGACACTTGCTTACAGAAAAGGCTTTGGCCCTTCATCAAAAGATTGTTGAGTGAATGTATTTTTATGTTTAAAATTTTTTTAAAGAGAAATATTAATTATACATATAATTCTTAATTATTCCCTGACTTTTTTATTAACCTTGACTTTTTTGATTAACCAAGAGGCTTCTTATAAGTCAAAGTAGCTACAGGGGCCTGTGAGACTTAAAGTTGTACAGTGTTAATAAAGATTATCTAGATGAGATCAAGGAAATTTGTTTATTTGTGGGCTATATCTCCAGAATTTTTTTCTAAAAACTATATTTTGTGAAAAAAATCTTAGCTACTAATCTCTCTGATATATCTAAGAAAGTGCACCATCTAATGTCATCTACTGAAATTATTGTCACAGGTTCCAGTCTTTCAAAAGAAAATAAATAATCAAATAAAATTTAGTTCAGTGATTTAAGTATCCTTTCCCTTTCTCTGTTTTATATTTCTGGAGCAAGTCACTTTTTGATTCCAGAAGTGGAAAACTTCAGCTTCTTATTGCTGCTGTAACAAATTACCTTAAATTTAGTGGCTTGAAACAACACAAATTTATTATCTTACAATTCTGGAATCAAAAGTCCAAAACTCAGTCTGACTGAGTTAAAAATCAAAAGTATTGACAGGGCTGTGTTTCTTCTGGAAGCTCTAGGGGAGAATTTGTTCTTTGTTTTTTCAAACTTCTAGAGGCTCATGGCTCTCTTCCAACAATGGCATCACTTTGACCTCTGGTTCCATCATTAAATTACATCTTCTTTCACTCTGGCCCTCCTGCCTCCCTCTTATAAAATTATACTATCATAAGATTGTATTGGGCCCACTTAGATAAACCAGGATAATCTCCTCATTTCAAAATCCTTAATTTATGCCTGAAAAGTCCCTTTTGCCATGTAAGGTAATGTATTCACAGGTTTTGGAGATTAGGATATGGACATTTTGGGGGGCGGGGGTGTTCTGCCTACCACACCATATATCTGAGGGCTCCAGTGAGAGACCTACAAAAATTGTCACATTAAAATTTATAAAGTCTAAGGTAATGTTGACTAAATTTAGAAAATTACATATAAATTCACTAAATTACATATAAAGAAATCACTTGGAACGACTTTAAAGATCATAATTTCCATATATATTATTAATTGACTTAACATAGCAGAAAAAGTACATACACTCAAATTTTAGTCAATGATGAGTAATTCACCAGTGCTTGTTGGCTAGTCTTTTCTATTTCTCATCTAATGAACTCATTTTCCCATTACTATGCTATGATGTTATCTTGAGTGATTCTAGATACCTATTCTCACCATTTGAATCAGTGCCATATATAAGAATTAAGTTATCATATATGTCAACTTATTCTATAAGTAATTTTATTTTTTTTTAATTTATCTACACATAGTAATATAACGGGGATATTTGAAGTCTTTATTTTAGGAAAACCTATTTTAAGATTCAATAATAATTTTTATTTTCATGGCTAGAACAAAATTGAGCCATTATTTCTTTTAGCTATTTAGGAAACACAAGAATATTTTTGAAGTTTATCAGTTATCTAATGTATTTTTCTTTGTTGAAGTTGCTGCTGTTCTTTCTTTTTAACAGCAGATAAAGAAGGAATCGATGAAATCTAAAGTCGTCCTTTAAACCAGAACATTTTTGGTGGTTTGGTTTCAGAAGAAAATCTGACAACATTCTAGATTAGTAATGGGGAAAGAGTCCTACAAAGGAATTAGTTAGGGAATTTGGGACTTGCCAGCTTCGGGAAAATGCCTGATCCTTAGTGTTCATTACAAAGCTCCATTCTGGGTAACACTTACTGGTGTATGAAGGAAATCAGTAATTTTATACAAATGGCAAAAGCCTATGTCTCTAAGTTGAATCATATATTCAGAATTTATATTTTTTAAAGTATAAGATCAGTCTTAACGAAGACAGAGCAAGCACAAATTTCTAAGGAAACCAAGTCTCCCTACTCTACTTACTGATTCCTGAAATTCTTTAAAAAGCCTCTTAATCCTCAACTAACTTAAAAGGTAAACACTATTTAGCGAGTACATTCATTAAAAGTGATTGTTATAAGATGCTTTTCTTAGCCCTCATTTTATTTGTTTGTTTTTGAAAAACTAATTAATTGCATGGTTCCTAATGAGGTATTGTGAGGAATACAACAATGTAGAAAATATAACTCCTACCATCCAGAAGTTTCTGTTTAGAAAAAAAAAAATGAACATTACAAAGAAGAAAAGTCTTAATTCTTAATTTCTTTACTTTCCTTGTGAAACCATTTGGAAAGGGGGCAGTGCCCTCACATTGGATTCTAGTGATGAATACAATGCACCTAAAAAAGCAGAACATGATGTTCTGTAGGAGGTTAAAGACTCAAAGCCTGTTTCACAGTTTTTGCTTCATACTAACGCTGAATTTATGCAAGTATATAACTCATAACCTAAAAAATGTTTATTATCAAGTGGGGCTTGTGATAAGAACTAAACCTATTGATTTGAGTTTTGGAGGTGAGGGTTCTTAATTTTTTTAATTTTATTATATAGTTTACTCCTGTTGCCAACTCTCCTATGGATGGTGGATCATTTGGCCAAATGAAAGCGTCTCCCATAAAGATAACAAATATAATTCTGCCTGGTGGATTTAGCCATTACTTGGGATCTGACTTCACTTTAATTCCTGAAATTGAAGGTATTTTGACACAGTTTCAGAGTGAATGTTAAACAAACAAACAAACCAAAAAAAAGCCCACTTCATCTGAAACAAAACTCAGTTTAATTTCTAATAACTACCCAAAATTGCATGTTTTAAATTTACATTTTAAAATTGCATGTCTATTCAAGTTTTGTGTGGCCATTATGATTTCAAAGAAGTCTGTAGTATTTTTTTGTTCTGCTCAACTATTAATGTTATAACTAAACATTTGCTTGCAATTTGAACTTTGTGATACTTGCACAATTATTTCCTTACATTTCTTTTCAAAGTTTTTATTTCATTTTGTGTATTTCATAGCAAATGGCAACTAAGACCAGTTCATTAGTACATCCTGCTTAAAGCAGAAATCAGAGGTTTAAAAATATTGATAACAAGACTTTTGTGGTAAAAAGGATATTTTAGAAAGAAAAGATCAGACTTTATCCTTGAAATAATAAGTAAAATATTCATGAAGACAATATTGGTGAAAAGTTTCAAGCCCTAGCCGGTCTTGCTCGGTGATTAGAGTGTCAGTCCGTAGACTGAAGGGTCCCAGGATCGATTCCAGCCAAGGGCATGTACCTCGGTTGCAGGCTTGATCCCCAGCCCTGTTCGGGGCATGTGCGGGAGGCAACCAAGATGTTGTCTCTCTCACATCAATGTCTTTCTAGCTGGAGAGCACCATCATAACCAATGACCTAAAGTATAGACCACATAGAGGCTGGTAGTTAAGTGCGGAGGCATGAGAGGGCTGGCTGGGCTCCCACAGGGAGCAGCTGAAGGTCCGGAGGGATATCTCAGCTGTGGGGGTTTCCCACTGAGAACTCTTGGGCCTAAATTCCAAGCTGGGCTTCCCAGACCAGAGCACCAGAACTGAGAAAGATGCCCACATAACATCTGGCTGTAAAAAGCAGCGGGGTTTCTGTCTGCCAGGAAGAGAGGGCTGGAAGTGCAGGCAGCCTCTTAAAGGGCCAACACACAAACTTTCCTGTGCAGTCACTCACCTTGGGCTCTGGATGTAGGAGTAGACTGGAGCTGTGTGGGGAGAATCCAGGGGTGCAGCTTGGGGGATAGAGCTCAGAGGGCAGCTATCTGGATTCTGTGCTGGGTCGTTCCCCCATATAGCAGATCACATCTTTCTCAGACAGACATTTACCATCCAAGCAGCGTTTACCTCGGGGGAGAGGGAAGCAATTGCCCCACCCATTGAAAACCTCTCACCCCACCCTGTGGAGTTTCTACAGACTGAGGCTCATTAAGAGTCTGAATAACAATCAGCCTCTGGGTGCTTTGAGTTTTTGCCTGATTTGCTTCTGGACCCAGGGCTTGGAAAAGCAGACCTTGGTGGGCCTTTCCAAATACACTAAGCCCCAGCAGAGGGAACCACAAGCTGTGAAATGTGGAAAGCTTCAAACAGGGTACTCAAGGCCAGTCACAACAGCATGTGACATTGGCCTGCACCAGAGGCCATCCAAAAGACTGGGAGTCCTAACAGATCTACCTTATACATACAAACAAATCCAAACAGGCGGCCAAAATGGGGAGACCAAAAAAACAAGCCCCAAATAAAAGAACAAAAGAATTCTCCAGAAGAAGAGCTAAATGAAATGGAGATAAGCAATCTATCAGATAGAGAGTTCTGAATACTGCTCATAAGAATGCTCAACAGCATGAGAAATGATATAGGAACTATGAAGGAAATTAAAAATGACATAGTAGAAATAAAAAAAACATTGGAAGGAATAAACAGAAGATTAGGGGAAGCTGAAGATCAGATCAGTGAATTAGAAGACAGGGCAGAAAAACTCACTCAACCAGAGATCCAAAACCAAAAAAAACCAAAAAAACAGGACGACAGTTTAAGGGAGCTGTGGGACAACATGAAACACAATGATATTTGCATCATAGGAGTGCCAGAAGAGGTGAAAAGTAAGCAAGGGTTAGAGAACCTGTTTGAAGAAATAATGGCAGAAAATTCCCGTAACTTGGTGAAGGAAAAAGTCAGACAAGTTCAGGAGGCACAGAAAGTCCCAAGCAAGAAGAACCCAAAAAGACCCACGCCCAGACACATCATAATTAAAATGCCAAAAATCCAAAACAAAGAGAGAATCTTAAAGGCAGCAAGAGAAAACCAATCTGTTATCTACAAAGAGCTCTCATAAGGCTGTCAGCTGATTTCTCATCAGAAACTCTATAGGCCAGAAGGAATGGCATGAAGTTTTCAAGGTAATGCAAAATGAGGATCTGAAACCAAGAATACTGTATCCAGCATGGCTATCATTCAAAATAGATGGCGAAATAAAGAGCTTTCCAGACAAAAAAAAATGCTAAAGGAGTTTATCACCACCAAACCAGCATTGCAAGAAATGTCAAAGGGACTGCTATAATAAGAAGTTGAAATAGAGATCAAGAGAAAGATAGGCATAAAGAAATAAAATGGCAATAAAAAGTACCTATCAATAATCTTAAATATAAATGGATTAAATGCTCCAATCAAAACATAGGGTAGCTGAATCGATAAGAAAACATGATCCAAGTATATGCTGTCTACAAGAATCTCACCTCACAACAAAAGACTCACACCAGCTGGGAAAAAAAACAAAAAAACTTCTGGAGGACTTTAAAGGAAAGATCAACAGCAATGCAGTCATAGTAGAGGACTTTAACATCCCACTGACTTTACTGGATAGATCTTACAGACAAAAAAAATTGACAAGGAAACAGTGACTCTAATTGACACACTAGATCAGATGGATTTAATTGATATTTACAGAACATTTCATCCCAAAGCTGCAGAATATACATTCTCCTAAAGTGCACATGAGACATTCTCAAAGATAGAACACATGTTAGGACACAAAACAAGTCTCTACAAGTTCAAGAAGATGGAAATCATATCAAGCATCTTCTCAGACATTTACACAATGGAATACTATGCAGCTGTAAACAAGAAGGATCCCTTACCCTTTGAGACAGCATGTTGGGACCTAGAGAGTATTATGCTAAGTGAAAGAAGCCAGTCAGGGAAAGTCAAGTTTCACATGACATTACTCATATGTGGAATCTAATGAACAAAATAAACTGATGTACAAAATTAGATCCAGAGACACAGAAGCATGGAACAGACTAATAAATCTCAGAGGGAAGGCAGGTGTGGGAGTGGGAGGGGGAGAGAATAACCTAAGAACTTATATGCATAACCCATGGACACAGACAATAGTGTAGTGAAGGCCTGGAGGGGGGGGTGCAAGGTGGAGAGGGTCAATGGGGGAAAAAAGGGGACATTTGTAATACTTTCAACAATAAAGATAATTTTTTTTAAAAAAAGAAAGTATATTACAAGGACAGGGCATGGAAGTGGTTCATTCTAGTATGTACATTTTAATTCAGGCTTAGATCAACCTTTCTCCTAATTCCTGATCTTCACAGGCTACCATTTTGATGAAAATGAGAGAAGCTGCTCCTTCTCTGAGGGGCTCATCTCTTCCATTGCTTTTAACATCCTATATTGCCTCAGGCCACTGTTGGACAATAAAACTGAACATTACAATAACTGTGAAAAGAGCTAACAGCTTACTAAGAATAACATTGTCCTATGTGTATTTTTAAAGGAAACTCAGTTAAAAGAAACTCAACATAATTTACTCTGTTAAGATATTTTTTGTTTAACTTATTTTTCATACTTCTACATACTTATGGCTTCAAGGCTTTAATCATAGTCAGAATGTTTATGCTTTTATCCAGTAAATATAGCTATCTGTATCGCTGGTTGTACTGAATTGTTATTAGGCTCCTTAGCAATACAATGTCATCATCAGGAATGTATTGCTGAATGTATATATATTGGCATTAGTTCAACCCTGGACTCATCTCCCTAACTTACTTCTCAGATATCTTTCTTCAAGATTCATTGTGCAACTATTTTTTAGGATTTTCTGGAAAAGTCCTGTATTTCTTATTTTCTGACTATACTGCTTCAATTTTTATTTTGAAAGTATGGTCACTTTATCTATACATTTATTATAGTACACATCTCTGGATATTTATATTTTTTAAAATTACCTAGAGAGAGCAGGTGGAAGAGGGAAATGGGATAAATGTTGATGGAAGGAGACTAGACTTTGGATGGTGAGTCCGCATCGCAATATGTAGATGATATAGTTTAGAATTATAAACTTGTAACCTATGTAATTTTATTGACCAATGTTACCCCAATAAATTCAATTTAAAAAATACCTAGAAAGGAGCAAATTGATTCATTAGCTCAGAGAGTTAAGTAGCATTAAGTGCTAGAAATACATTCCAATTCTATACTTATAAATATTTTAAATTCATGTTATGTAATATGTATAGCATACATTCAGCTGAAGGACAAATTTTTATCATTTATTTTATTAATGTTTCTCATTGTTTCATAATTCCTAATATCAGACAAAAAAAACAAGAATGCAGGGATTCTGACAAATAATCCTCGGAGCATTCATGCAGAAATAGCTTTCCGGCAACTCAGAGGAATAAATCTCTCTCCGTCTCTTATGTCACATCAGAATATGGCATCTCCAACTGCACAAATGTACCAAAGCAACCAAGATGACGGGAGGTAAAGCTATTCTGTGTTTTAATATCATTTCTCATCATTTAAAACACCTCCCTAAATTTGCTAGTCACGTATAAAAATAGGAAATATTGTTATATACTGTTATATATTTACTCAGAACTGGGGGAAACTGTCAGATAACATAGGGTTTCTTGTCCCACATTCACCAAATCTTTCCCAAAGTCCAGTATATTTATGTCATAATTCAAAAAGGCTTAGAAATGTCTATCAAGGTAGAATAGTGCTCACGTAGTACTTATGTGAGGGAAAATTGAAATAATTACAGTACATGGGAACTACTTTTAATTGTATTCTCTCCCAAGTCACTTCTACTTACTGAATATGCAAAGCAGTTCACTTATGTGAAATCACAAAGGCCAAGAATACTGTAAATTCTTCAGATCTCTATATAGTTCCCACTTGCCCTTCCTCCTTTCTGGACTCTAGCACTAGAGGCCAACTCAATGCCTAAGAGCCTGCTACTTCTCATTTAAAATTCACTATGATGCTCAAAACCTGTTTGCCTTGATTTCCAGTTGTTGCCTGTTCACCAGCCTCTTGGTAGCCAAGCTCTGGCTCATCTATTCGAGTGATCTGCTCAGCAGCAGATCTAGAGTAGGCCTGGCTCTTGCACTGACTTCCCTGCTGTAATCAATCATGTCCCACTGATTCCTCAGGATAACCCATTTTTGTTTTGTTTTTTGTTGTTGCTCTTTTTTTAATATATCTTTATTGACTTCAGAGAGAGGAAAAGAGAGGGAGAGAGAGATAGAAACATCAATGATGAGAGAGTCATTGACCAGCTGCCTCCTGGCACGCCCTCGACGGGAACAAGTTGGCAACCCGGGCATGTGCCCTGACTGGGAATTGAACCCCGATCACCTGGATCTTAGGTCAACGCTCAACTGCTGAGCAACATCCGGCAGGGCTAACTCATTTTTTAGATAGCCAAAAATTAGGATCATTTTCTCTTTTGTATGTCTTTGAATTTTACACGTATAAAATACAGAAATTATTTATTGCTGAATTACCTTAAGTTAGCTGATCCATTAAGAAATTGTAAACATTATTTGACTCAAATATTTTATTTCTGACAGAATTCCTGGGAGACACTTCACAAGATCAAATAGAATGTAACTGCCTAAAGAGAAATGAACATACACCAAGAAACCTATTACTGTGTAGTAGTTTGCAAAAACTAGCAATGTCAGTGAAAAAAGTAAGATAATTGTGTTACTTATGTTACTGAAGCACTTCAGTTTCATATGAAGATAATCTTTGTCACCCTTAGTGAATTTTATTTAATATCCTCTCAAACTTTCCTTATGGTTATCTTAATTATTTGTTTAAATGTCTATATTAGAAAAATCATACAACAATTTGAAAAGATACAAGTGACATAAAGCAAAGTCCAAAGACTCAAATATTTAGTCCTGATATTAGAAGACTTTAGTTACAAAATCTCATTATGGTCTATCATATGAAGATACTAAGAAATGTAATTTTAGGACATAAGCATACTTTCATTTGTAGAATACCTGTTCATTTGGAGTTACCTTAAACTAAAGCATACAGTTCTTACCAAACACAACTAGAACTAAGGCAAGCTGAGTTTAGCTAGTTGAATCACAGATTAGTTTCTTTAGGACTATACTTGGGGGGGAAAATCCTCAAACTGGGTCTGCCCTAAGAATTGTTTAGAGGCAAACCATGGACATCAATAGTTCTTCCTGAAGGTGGCTAGATGTGAGTGCAACCAGTCAGTCATGCTCTAAGAATAACTGAGTACTATTTCATATACAAAATTGGTTATTTGTGCCTATAGTGTTATAATTTTACAAGCTGCTTTAGTCTGAAAAGAACACATGTTCAAACTGAGTAGACACTTAAAATTTGGATCCTTAATAATTATATATCACTGGAGATAATTTTTCTAAAATATTACATTGCATAGTACTAGCACATATAACAAATCAACCAAATATGATTTTAAATGTGCTTAAAAACTGTTTGTTAAATATAGTTCTTCAAATTAAAGACTAAATTACCAATCAGATTTTGATATTAATGAGCTCCATGATTCATGACCTATTCTATTTAAATATTTCAAGTATTGGTTCAACATTGCATGTAGTTTTCATACTCTTTTATGTTCCTTACATGAAAATAAATTAATTTTACTAAAATATTTGTATTTTATAATTTATCTGGAAATAGCTTCAAAGATATTTTGGAAACTAATTCCAATGTGTATGCAACAATTTTGTATCTTTTCTTCTTTAAATACTGTATGTTTTGTAATTAAATCATGTAATATTTAAAACTTTAAACCTAATACAAATTGATTTTACACTTCTTAATGTGTGGTTTTTAAACAACTATTACTCTTAGGTAGAAATAAGATCCTTTGTTTAAAAAACTGTGCAGTTCTTAAGGTGTCCAGAAGATGTCTTTGTTGCCCTTTAGTTTTGGCAACTGCTTATATTACAGTGATAAGGGTCTGTTCTTTACTATCTATTGCTAACTGGGCATCATCTGCCTTTTTTTTCTTTTATGATAATGTATAAATGAAATCCTGAATATATATTACTTTCATAATAAAATGTGTCTTTTAAAATAAAAATCTCTGGTGGGACAAATAAATGTAATAGGTTTTCATGTAGAAAAATTTACAAGAATAGAAAAGTATAAAATAGAAAAAGCAACTCATTATCCAGCATCCACTTAACATTTGACATATTGTCTTTTAGCTATTTTTCCTGTACATTTATATGTAAGAGCTATAATGATTTTTATGTACACTTATTAAATTTTAATATATCTTATTTCATAAATTTTAAACTACACCTGAATTTCTCCTTGAAGATAAATTAATTTGTAATACATAATTTGATAGTAATACTAAGAATAATAATAAACATATTTAAAGCATTGCTAGGTGCTGTATAGAAAACAGACACAAACTCAACCTTAGGATTATTTTAGTACAAATATATAATAAATAATTTATATAAAAGCAGTGAAGGGATGATTACTAACATAATTTAGCACAGCCATTCCAATTTTTTTTTTACTTTTTTTTTTTTTGCCATGAGGGCAGATGACACTGACATGATCAGCATGCTCCCCTGGAAATGCTTAGACAGGTTAAGCCATTGGTTATGCATAGTTCATAAAGCAACAGCAATAATTTCACCCTTTCTTATTCAACAAAACAAATGAAAATGTAATTGAACATGAGGGATACTTTTATAGGCATGACTTTAGATTTGCTCTAAATTGTTTAAATAAATCATTCACAAACTGAAATTTTAAGTTATAGTTACAAATTATTTGTAACACTTCACAACTCATTGCAACAAAACAGACAGGTAGTGCTTTAAATTTACAAACTAGAAGCCCATGTTTTATCCCCATAACCAGCCTATGAAGTAGATATGAAATATCTCTATTTATAGATAAAATGGCTTAAAAAGGAAAAGGGTAGATATTACACCAAATCCTAGATTTTTTTCAACTCCAAATTAATTGCCTTTTTGATTAGTACAAGTAAATTGACATTTAATTCTTACTAATTGTAAATATGATTAATGCTACTTAATCAGCTGTTGTAGAGCCTTAATGTATATAAAAACTGTAAACTATTCATTTTCTTCCAGTGTATTTAGGGAAAGTTTCTACAGTAAAATTAGTTCTTTGCTCCTAGCAAATGTCTTGATAGATTTATTTTGCATGCAATCATATGCATGATTATTCAACTTGTTCTAAATTAAAGAACAATTTCACAAACAACTTGGAAAGCTAAAAATTAGGGCACTTTAACTACAAATTAGGAGCTTACAATGCTGAACTAAATATAAATTATGCCAAAGTGCTCTTCTGATTTTGACATATGAAGATAGGCTATAATTAATTGTACATTAAGAACTTTATTTACTTCTATTTTTATAGTTCTGGATTTCTCTGACTTGATACAAAATAAACTATGGTTGTGAACAGATTTTTGTGTGTGTTTGCAGGCACTCATGACTAGTTTTAAAATAATCCTTATATTTAACATGTCATTTCACTGCTTATTCATAAGCTATCATACACTACGAGAAGTGCTTAATATTCTAAAACATTGGATCTTACTGTTACTCATGCTGTAGGCTCTTAACTTCAATTAAATGTTACATAAAAAGAAGTAAATTTTTTATAGCACTTCTGTCGAGTTCTGTTGGTTATTCAGTGAATCTAATCAAATCAGGTTTTTTATGGGATAGAAACTGGCTGGGTTTTTTACTGCTCTGCTATAAAACTTAGAGCTTCTGGATGACCTCCAAGTGCTTAACTACTTTCCTTGTTCATCTCTGCCCTTTCCTCCATTATTGAAATATTTTTAAAGAAAACCTATACAGAATTGCAGTTTTAGTTTACAGTCAGCCAGAAGTACACAGTTATTTTATTAGCAACATTTTATTTCTACAAGTTTTTCTTATAAATATATGAATTATAATATTCTATTACTTTTTTTCATTTGTGAATAAAATTGTTTTGTAGAGTACTAAGAAGACGTCTCTCAGATCTAATTTGTGCATATTTATTTTTATTTTTATTATTTATTTATTTATTTAAAATATATCTTTATTGATTTCAGAGAGAGGAAAGGAGAGAGATAGTAACATCAATGATGAGAGAGTCATTGATCGGCTGCCTTCTGCATGCTCCCAACTGAGGATCGAGGCCGCAACCCGGGCATGTGCCCTGACTGGGAATCGAACCCCGATAGCCTGGATCCTAGGTTGATGCTCAACAGCTAAGCCATGCCGGGCCGGGCGGCATATTTATTTTTACATTTTGTTTAGGTAATGATTTTTTACCCCTTCTAACTAAAATAAGTGCCTTTTTGGCAAAAACATGAAATGCTGTAACCTGAAAATAGAATAGTATATTCAAAGGAACTTAGAAGTAGCTTTAAAACTGTTAATGACCTGAAATCAAGTTATTTATCATTTATGTTTTATTTATTAGGCCTTACCTTAACTATAAGCGCTTTTAGGTAAATCAAAAAACCAATTAATTCATCAACACCATCATTTTCCATATAAAATACCTGTGATTCTGCAATGATAATTAAAAATTAGAATAGATTTTTCCTTATGTTGTATCATTAAAAATTAGAGTATTTCCATATGCTCTGAATTAAAGTCCATTGGTATAATATATTTTGGTAACTTATGTAAATTAATTACATTTTGATCAAACATTAAATAAAAACAAATGTGAAATACTTTCACAAATGATATTCTACATTTTCATCTGGGTTTTCATTTATAATTCTAATTCTAATTATTTAAAAATATTTTATACCTATAGAGTTCCATTATTAAACATTACAAATTTAAAAAATGTTAGCAATTATCTTAACTGTTTTTGTGAACCATCTATGGTTACATTTATTTTTAAATAATATCTACATAAATCTTAAATAGAAAAAAATTAAGGTCATGTGGTTTAAAAGGTGTAGATTTTAATCATGAACCTATGTGTTTTATGTCTTGCTTACTGTAAAACACTATTTGTTTTAGAAAATGTTTCAGATAATCTTAGAAGTTTAGCTCTATTTGTTCCGTCTTTAATTATAACATAATGCTGCCCCTCTTCCCTCCTTCCTCCCGAATGTTTTACAAGTATGTTTTTCAAGAACAACAAAAAAGACTAATCTGTAAAAAATATATCAATAACATTTATAAGTTTCCAATTATTTCTCATTCCTATCAATTTGGCTGAAAACAGGTATTTACAAACAATGGTAGCCTACTTTCTTATGGCCTTTCATTTTTTATGAAGTGCTTTAAAAGAGTTCAATCAACCTTAATGGTGCATTTTTAGTTAAGGAAATAGAATGGGGAGAAGTCAATTTGAGCTCCCAGACGAACAAGTGTCTCAGAAAGAATAGACATAAATGGATTTAGAAAACAGAGTACGAGTAAAATGCAGTGAGCAGAGCACTCAAGGAAGCCAGATACAATGAAAAGAGTAAAATACTGCAGAGCTTTTTAAGCTACATACAATTGGAACAATGGACTTGACCCAGCCATTTATGTTAAACTGTTAAAAGATAGGTGAAAAGCAAGCTGGAATTCTATAGTGTTGAGGAACAGTAGAATGAAGAGCTTTAAACCTAAAGAGAATGAATGCAGTCATTCAATAGGATGGAAATGAAGTCAAAATTGGCATATTTCCCTGGTTAATTTACCTTGTGAAGGACTCTGTTCGGTTTTTGGTATTAAGCCCTTATTAACAACAAAATAGTCTTTAAATTGCCACCATTTGATTTTTTAAGCAACAGCATAGTGTACATCTGTGAATTTCATATATACATACCATATACACATACACAGTACGTGCAAATAAAAATACAATATATAGGTCTCATACAATTGTGATAATTTAATATTGTAGTCTATCTCAGTCAGTGCACTGTATATGTCAAACTTCCTGTCCTCGAAAAACAAAAAAGGCTAATTTAGAGTTAGTGGCAAAGGTGCAGGTGTACAATTACAGAAATTTGAAAATTAATTTGGATAACACATGTAACTCATAAAATGGGATACCTTGGGACGACTGAATGGCTTAATGTGTTAAATTAGCTGGAAGTCAATCAGAAGACTTGTTTCCTAGATTTTAGGAAAAGTTTCATTGAAAGTATTGATATACTTTCCTGCTTTAGAAGTAGAATAAAATAAAATTTTATTTTCAATGATTTATATAGTACCTCAGCCTTATAGTTGTGCATGATTTACAACTTTAGAAAAATGTAGCTGAAGAAAAGTGTAGAATGTGTCCTAAACTGAGGCTATAACCTTGGAAGTTGCTTATAGCCAAGGTCCCTGATTTGTGCTCTTGTCTTCTGGCTTGTTTTTGCATGTGTGTGTTCTTTCAATTTACTAAGATGCTCATTAAATTTTTCAAGCTAGGTGAAAGTTCTAATATTTTCATGTATAGTGAACGGAAGCATCACTATATTGTTATATGTTTTGAATAGAGATATATTTATGGAAATAGATCTAAAACCTCTATAAATAGAAACTAAATAAAGCCCAAACATTTGTTAATGTTAACTCTCAAAAAGAGTAACTATGATGTCAGTCACATAATTGTCATCCTTCAGTAATTCCATTATTAAGTGTTGTAAATACCTATTTAATCTTTTTAAGACTTAGCATTAACTAATTAAATGACATTTATATTAAGAAGTTAAACAACACCTACAATAGACTTCAGAAACTGTGAAGATTACCTAGTATCATGGAATTGTTTTAATATATTGCTATTTTCAGGTTTTTTAATGCATTATAAGAAAATAAAAGTAGAAATATGTACTTACAACATGAGTATTTCAGAAGAGAAATCATCAAAAACAGCTATTAAAGATAATAAAAGCCAAACTTACTTTTTTAAAAGCATTATTTTCATGGAGAAAATAAAAATGAAAAAAAAGTTATTGATTGGGAACCACTTTTCTCTTTTAACTCAAAGAAAACTTTAAAAAATTAGATATTTCTTTCTAATATTTGATTCTGCACATATTTTGATCAGTTTTTTTCAGTTATATTGAAAAGATCAAAAATGAAAACTATTATGAGCCTAGTTGAGGGAAATGAAATAAAAACAAAGCAGAAGATTGTATCTAGAGTAATTTTATTCATATTTGGTTATAAATAAGCTGCTCTCCCTTCCTGGGTCACAAATATTTTTTTAACCTTGAGATCAATTATTAATATACTATTTGTTTCCCACTGAATTTTGTAATTTTATTCATTATGTTTATGAGCCTTCAGATATTGAGAGGGAGAACAAAAATTATTTTTTAAAATTTATAAAATCAAACTTCACTAATTTAATTGAAGGTGTAAGACTGTATAAAATATGAAAAACTTATGAGAGAAACAAAATGGTGGCGTAAGTAACAGCTGCACTCGCCACCTCCATCAACCACATCAAAATCACAACTAAAATACAGAACCACCATCACTCAGAGCCTCCTGAAATCTGGCTGCACAGAAGCCCCACAACCAGGGAGCTGAATGAGCACCGAGACCCGTAGGAGGGGCGGAGACGAGGCCGCGGGCCCACACCCAGTGCCACAGTTTAAACCCGGGAGGGAATCTCGGTGGCGGAGGTTTCCCAGAGGAAGGAGGGGTCCCAGCCCCACAGCAGGCCCCGGCCTAAGGCTTCAGGGCCAGGAAAAGAAGTCCACACAACTTTGAACTGTAAAAACCAGCGGGGACTGTCCCTGAGGGTCGCGGAGGCTGCGGGAGCCCCAGCAGCTCCTCCTAAAGGGCCCGCGCACGGACTCACTCGGACGCTCCCTCTGAGCCCAGCGCCGGGCAGCAGCCTGAAAGGACCTGGGACACTCGGGGGGGGGACTAACCTGCCTGGAATCCGGGCGAGAGGCGGAGGGGCGGCTTCCTCCCAGGCAGAAGAGCTGGCAGAGGCCATTGCTCCTTTGGCGAGTCCTCCCCGCACACAGCCGGCAGGCAGGCGCCATATTTGAATCGCCAGCACCTGACTCTCACCTTTGGCCCCGCCCCGTGATTCCCGGAGGCCCCGCCCCTCCCCACCTGCAGCTCATCCAGGCCATTTCCAGGGGCTTTTCTGTGCAAGTGGCCTCTTGAGCGTGATGCATAGGACTTTCCTAAAATCTCTCAAACAAGCAGCAGCTGGCCTTGTGCCCCATAGGGCTTGATAAGTGGCCCAGGCCTGGCACTAGCGGCAGCCTACATTGGCTCATAGCTTGGCCTCTCCTGGACACTTCCAAGCCCAGCACAAGTAGCAGCCAACTACCATTTGCTGTGTAGCACATGCGGGGTGGCCCTGGGCAAGGCACTGGCAGAGGCTGACTCTGCACCTCCTGGGAGGCCCCAGAGACAGTGCACCTGGGGGTCAGACTCAACCACGCTGGATTACAACCCTACCACATCCACAAGTGACACACTCAAGGGGCGCACTTGGTGAACACCAAAGTTCCACTGAAGGAAATCCTGCTCCATAGGGGTGTCTCCAGCACAGCAGCTCTCTGGCCGTAGTTGCAGCTGGTCCTCACAGCTGATTGGACTGAGGGTCAATTCCTCCCAGTGATGCCAATAGCAACCAAGGCTCAACAACAATAGGACAGTGCACACAGCCCACACAGGGGAGCACCTAGAAGGCCCAGCTCAGGTGACTGGGGAGACTGAGCCACTGGACCCTACAGGACACCTACTACCTAAAACCACTCTACCAATTCCAGGAGACATAGCAGCTCTACCTAATACATAGAAACAAACACCTGGAAGCAGCCAAAATGTGGAGGCAAAGAAACATGTCACAAATGAAAGAACAGAAGAAATTTCCAGAAAAGGAACTAAATGAAATAGAACCAAGCAAGCTGACAGATACAGAGTTCAGAATTTTGGTTATAAGGATGCTTAAGGATATTAGTAAGACTATTATGAAAACAAGTGAGACCATCGATGACCTAATAAAATACCCATCAAAAATGAAGGCTACACGAACTGAAATGAAGAATAATTTACAGAGAACAGTAGAGTAGAGGACGCAGAGAATCAAATCAGCAATTTGGAACATGAGGAAACAAAAAATACCCAACCAGAAGAGCAAAAAGAAAAAAGAATCCACAAATATGAAGATAGTATAAGGAGCCTCTGGGACAACTTCAAGAGGCCCAACATTTATATTATTGGGATGCCAGAAGGAGAAGAAAGATACCAAGAAATTAAAAACCTATTTGAAAAAATAATGACAGAAAACTTCCTCTACCTGGGGAAAGAAATAGACTTACAAGTCCAGGAAGCACAGAGAGTCCCAAACAAGAGGAACCCAAAGAGGCCCACAGCAAGACACATCATAATTAAAATGCCAAAGGTTAAAGACAGAGAGAATCTTAAAAGCAGCAAGAGAAAAGCAGTTACCTACAAGGGAGCACCCATACAACTGTCAGCTGATTTCTCAACAGAAACCTTGCAGGCCAGAGGGAGTGGCAAGAAATATTCAAAGTGATGAAAAGCAAGAACCTACAACCAAGATTACTCTCCCCAGCAAAGTTATATTTAGAATTGAAGGGCAGATAAAGAGCTTCTCAGACAAGGAAAAGCTAAAGGAGTTCATCACTACGAGACCAGTACTATGTGAAATGTTGAAGAGTCTTCTTTAAGAAGAAGCTAATGAATGAAAGAATCTGACGAACTAAATAGATTCAGAGACATTGATGCACGCAACAGATGATCATATTTCGGAGGGAAGAGGGAAGAGGGAAGAGGGTGGAGTGTGGGAGGAGATTAACCAAAGAATTTATATGCATATATGCATAACCCATGGACACAGACAATGATGGGGTGAAGGCCTGGGGAGAGGGTGGGAGTGAGGTGGAGGGGGTCAACTGGGGGGGGAAAAATGGGACACCTGTAGTACTTTCAACAACAAAGATAAATTTTTTTTTTTAAAAAGAAAAACTTATGAATTTTAAGTTTTTAAAAATTGGTACTATTCATTTGATATAAACCCAGTTTTTCATTGTGTGATCAGGCTTACCACAGCTAAACGGCCTATGTGTTAAAGAAGTACATGAATAATAATATAGCAGAGAACAAACTATCCCGAAGAATAATATGTCACATATTGGTCGTACTACATACAATATCACTTCTATTACGTGACATTATACTTCTACTGTTCTTTTATATAAGATGTGCACCTCACCATCTGGGAGGCCAAAATCAGTTATGTACAGTCTCTGGTCAAATCTTCAATTGAATATATCAGTATAACAGAGAAAACAATATCAGAACCAACCCCCAAGCTCTATGAAATTATTTCTCCCAGGACACCTAAGGGACCTGCCATATAACCAAAACAAAGGAGGCCAGATAAAAGAAAAATTAGCAGCCAGAAATATAATCAACTGCACTTTTACTGAAATAAAATGTGCTAGTTTTCATTTGCCCTTCCAGATCTCTTCTCCACCTTTCTCCTGCTTTGTGACTCTAGAGAATGACTTTTATGGACAACATTAAGCAGGGTTCTTTCTCTCACTAGTGGGCAGTTGGGTTTAGCCAATGGAAGACACTGGCAGTATATCAAGGAGTGGAAAAAAGAGTGAGATTATGCTTTTGTAGTAACTGTATTCCTTTATAAGGGCCACAGCTCCTCTTGGGCTCTCCTAAAACTCTGGATTCTAGTCAAATCTCTCTCCTCTTACACCTTCAGGCCTAAGGCTGTTGCAAGTTTGTAATGCTTCATCAACAGTGGTTCATTTCCTTCAGTTCTATCCACATTTTGGACTAGACCCTTCATCCTCAGTGCCCTATTTGACTGTGCCATGTTTCCTGCCAAGACTCTCGTACATATAGTGCCTAAATGACATAAATTTGTATGATATCGAGTCTTGTATTTAAAATTCAAAATGCAAAAAATGCCAATGGAAAAATTGTTTCATAATTCATTACTCATCTGGCTTGGAACTAAACACCTGACACCTTTTTCTTCTACAACAAGATGTTAATGTCATTTTGGAGTTGTGATGTGCAGCATGGAATATAGACTTGAATTCTGGAAGCCATATTTTTAATTAGTTTTATAACCAAAAAATTATGTTCACAAATATAGGAACTTTAATTACAGATAAAATGTTTGCCTAATAGTTTTTCTTTTTTATTAAATTTATTGGAATGACATTGGTTAATAAAATTATATAGGCTTCAGATATACAATTCTATAATACACCACCTGTATATTGTATTGTATGTTCACCACCCTCAAGCCAAGTCTCCTTCCATCACCACTTATCCCCAATATACTGACTTCTACCTCCCCCCAACCCCCTTTCCTTCTGGTAATCACCATACTGTTGTCTGTGTCGATGAAATTTTTTTTCTTAATCCCTTCACCTTTCTCACCCAGCCATTCAACCCTCCCTCCACACTGACACCGGTCAGCCTGCTCTCTATCTATGACTCTGTCTCTGTTTTGCTTTTTAGTTCATATTGTTCATTAGATTCCACATATGAGTGTACTTGTCTTTCTCTGGCTGGTTTATTTCACTTAGAGTAATGCTCTCCAGGTCCATCCGTGCTGCCACAAAGGGTAAGATTTTCTTCTTTTTTATGGCTGAGTAGTATTCCATTGTGTAAAAGTACCACAGCTTTTTTATCTACTGATGGGCACATGGGCTGCTTCCAAATCTTTGCTATTATAAATAATGCTGCAATGAACATAAGGGTGCATATACTCTTTTGAATTAGTGCTTGTGGTTTCTTCAGATATATTCCCAGAAGTGGGATCACTGGGTCATAAGACAGTTCCTTTTTTTTTTTTTTTGAGGTAACTCCATACTGCTTTCCACAGTGGCTGCACCAATCTGTATTCCCACCCACAGTGCACAAGGGTTCCCTTTTCTCCACACCCTCTCCAGCACTTGTTGTTTGTTAATTTATTAATGACGGCCATTCTGAAAGGTGTGAGGTGATATCTCATTGTGGTTTTAATTTGCATTCCTCTGATGATTAGTGAAGAAGGCCCTTTAACGTTTCTTGCAATACTGGTTTAGTGGTAATGAACTCCTTTAGCTTTTTCTTGTTGGAAAGCTCTTTGTCCTTCAATTTTAAATGATAGCCTTGCTTTACCCAGCAAGTGGTCTTGGTTGTAGGTCCTTGCTTTTCATTACTAAGTATTTCATGCCAATCCCTTCTGGCCTGCAAAGTTTCCGTTGAGAAATCAGCTGACAGTCTTATGGGAGCTCCCTTGTAGTTAACTGTCTTTCTCTTGCAGCTTTTAAGATTCTGTCTTTAACCTTTGGCATTTTAATTATGATGTGTCTTGGTGTGGGCCTCTTTGGGTTCCTCTTGTTTGGGACTCTCTGCGCTTCCTGGACTTGTGTCTTTTTCCTTCACCAGATTAGGGAAGTTTGGGGTCATTATTTCTTCAAATAGGTTCTCAATCCCTTCTCTCTCTTCTCCTTCTGGTACCCCTATGATGCAGGTATTGTTATGCTTCCTGTAGTCCCAAATATCCCTTAAACTATCCTCATTTTTTAGAATTCTTTTTTCTTATTGCTGCTCTGATTGGGTGTTTTTTTCTACTTTGTCTTCCAAATCGTTGATTTGAATCTCTGCTTCATCCAATTTATTGTTTACTCCTTCCAGTGTAGTCTTCATTTCAGATATTGTCTTCTTCATTTCTGAGTGGTCCTTTTTTATGGTTTCATGTCCTTTTTTATGCTGTTTTTCTTTATCCTTTAAGGTTATTAACTGTAGTTTTTAGGTATACTCCAGAATTTTTCTGTTTCTTTTATTGGCAGCCAGTATTTGAAGTTTATGGTTAGGTCCTTCTCTGTTTGGTTGTTGATGGTAAATTTTTTTTGTTCCTGTTGTTTCTTTTTTAGAAATTGGGGGACAGTGGTTCACTCCCTTAACCTAATCCAGAAGTTCCTACATGAAAATTTTCGTCTTTTCTAAACACACAAAAATAATTTATGTTCTACTTTAGTGTTTGAAATGCTGAGTAAAGCAATATTAATCTAAAGGAAAGCTAGTGTATTGTTTTAGTTTTATTAAGGTTAGCAGAAATGAAGTGAGTTTGATTAGTAAATTTAAGAAAGTGTATGTATCAAAATTTACAGGAAATTTAGACAAAACAGGAAAGCCAACAGGATTATAGAATGTTTTACATTTTTCAACCCAAGGAGTGAGAAAGCTAATATTACTACCAAAGATTAAGGCTTTGGTAAAGGTTTACCTCCTCATAACCACTCTTGGTTGTCATGGCAGTGGGAGCCCCACCATATGAAAGTGGTATTATCATGAAGAAAAAAAACCTCATGCACATGAAGTACATATGAATTAAAAGGCAAAGTAACCCATGAGCTGGCTACCTCTACCTTTTGGGAAAGTCTAGGGATGTGAGTTTCTGAGTAGTTTGTGTTGTATATAAAGAATCAGAAAATGTAATCAATTACTACATATCCTTAGTACCTTATCTATAGTACCTATGGCAATCACAACCTGAAAGGGTTTTTGAATTGAGAAAATGGAGGAGCTTATTATATTCTTGTCTAGTATAAGTTGGCTGGAGATTTAGGGAATTCTAGCTCCTTGTTACTTACATAGCTTTCACATCCTTTGCTATGGGCCAAGAGGTTTATTCTCCACAAACTGAAAAACTGGATTAGAAGTAAGGGTCAACAGAGAAGTTCCTTGCTCCCATCAAGAATCATACTGACCCCCAAAATGGAGATAAATGGATCATATATCTGTGCTCTTCTCAGTTGAAGTAGAAAATGGCACAAGTAATTTAACATTTGCACACAATTTTTCCTGTAACTTTCACAAAACATCTCAGCCTTGTCTTTAACCTACTGATATAAAGAATTTCCAATCAGGATGACATTTACAGATCTTTATTTCTAATCAGAGCACACAATTTTCTCCTGTATTCAATAGACTATGTTGTATAATAATATATTTGGTCTTTGTCCCTGAGTTCTGGCACAAAGCTCCTAAAACCCTTGGAATTTCCTGAGTGGTAGGAGTGCCTTTGTCATTCAGGAGCCCCTTTAGAGCACACAGAGCTTATGCTAATAAGGTTACTTAGGGTGGGGCTCCTAGACAGCATCAGGACAAAGCTTGTCACCAGAAGGACCAAGTGATTAGAGAATTGGAACTTTGTGCCCCACCCCAGACTTCTGGGAAGGGGAAGAATAACAGGGGCTGGAGATTAAAGCTCTATAAAAACTCTTGAAAAAGAAGTCTGATGAGCTTCCAGGTTGGTAAATATACCCATATGGCAAGAGGGTGGCGCACCCCAGTTCCAATGGAGACAGAAGCTCCTATTCTCGAGACCCTTCTGAACCGAGCTCTATTACCTCTTCATCTGTATTCTTTATATCTCTTACAATAAACTGGTAAACATAAGTAAATGTTTCTCTGAATCTTGTAAACCACTCTAGCAAATTGTTGAGCAGGGGGTTCATGGGAATCTTCAATTTACAGCCAGTCTATCAGAAGCACAGGTAACAACCTGAACTTGTGTTTGTTGTAAGACGTCTTGTGAGACTGAGCCCTTAACCCATGGAATCTGATGCTATCTCCAGACAGATAGTGTCAGAATTGAGTTAAATTTGTAATACACCCAGTCAGTGTCCACTGAGAACTGGAGAATTGTTTGGTGATATAGAAAAAAACAATGAAACATGTAAAGAATACTTATGTCTATGGCAACCATCACAGTAATCATTGATGCACCGAAGGATCATATATGGATACTAAAATTAATAGATGACAGAATATTTGAATGGTCTCTAAGAATTTCCCCACAAGATACTTTTCAATTACAAAAAGAAAAATAGTAACTTTGCAGCGGCAAAACCTGGTAAACACCAAAAAAAACCCAAAAACCCTCATAGACACAGTCAACAGTATGGTGATTAGCAGAGGGAAATGGGAGTGGGGGGAATGTAGAAGAGGGTAAAGGAATAAATGGTGATGGAAGGAGACTTGCCTTTGGGTGGTGAACACACACTACAATATATAGATGATGTATCATATAATTGTACATTTAAAACCTATATAATTTTATTAACCAATGTCACCCCAATAAATTCAATAACAATTTTTAAAAAGAAAATATGCATTCCTTTTATAAAAACTGAATACATTATGAAGCCACAGTATTTTGAAAATAACTGAAGAAATAGCATTTTTTGGTAAAAAAATTTAACCACCCTGTTCAGGCAAATGGAAAAAAAATAATTATACAATAAAAACTGTGTAATTCTAGAAAACAAAATATTTATTACAAAAGAACTACTATTTTGCTTTTTTGTTCCAAGTTTTACTAACAGAACAAAATGTACAAAGTATTCTTAGTACATAAACTATGTCTTAAGGAGAAAGATGGGAAAATATTTAGAGATAGGTAAAAGAGGTGGAAATTATGGAGAAGACAACTAGTTATCTCCCTGCATCTGTTCTATCATTTTCCTTCAGTAAAAGAACTCTGATTATTAGCTATGCAGAGTGCTTCCCTTGCCGCTAAGTGTAGCCATTTGTTTTGACCAATGACATGTATGTGGCAGTGTTGTATGGAAACTTCGAGTAAGTCTCTTTAAAAAGGAAAAGAAAACAATTTCCCTTCCATTTATCCTGTGGCTTGGAAGAAGAATATGATGGAGGAGCTGTAGCTGGTTCAGGAGGCAATAACTTTAGGGATGATGGCATAGAAAAATGGACTGCCCCACCACCCATGGAACTGTCATAGTGACACTAGAATACCTAAATCCAGACTTTTTTCCATATGTTTTTATCGATTTTAGTGAAAGAGGAAGGGAGGAAGAGAGAGGGAGAAACATCAATGAGAGAGAAACATGACTGGCTGCCTCCTGCATGGCCCCTAGTGAGGATCAAGTCCTCAACTTGGGCGTGTGCCCTGACCAGAAATTGAACCAGTGATCTCTTGGTAAATGGGTCAACACTCAACCACTTAGGCACATGGCTCACATAATTGAGAAGTCCACTTATGGGGTTCAATTTCACAACCAAAGTGTTCTGATTTAGAGCAATGCATAAAATCTATGAGATAATATTGTTTCTATTTTGAGTCCTACAATTAAAGAATAATTTGAAGAAATATAGTTCTCCTACTTCCTATAGTGGGGGTGAAAAGGATATTTGGCCATCAATTCATAAAATAGATCAGTTTTAAAAGTAAAGAAAATGCAACTTCTCTTAGGACAAGGGAACTATGCTTGGGAAAAGAAAAGCTGTGAAGTTAATTTCTTGAGACAGTCAAAAGCAGGAGTAAAAGATTTAATTTATATCATAGGAAATTCATGTTGATGTAAGAATTTCCTAATAGAAAAGAAATAACTGAATGTTTCATAAGATTAATTTGCAAAAGATTAGAATCTGGCTGAGTGAGGTGGTATAGTGCTTAAATAACATGGTAATAAAAGTAAAGGGACCATTCTAGTGAGATCTGTCATTAACAATCTGTACACTCTTAACTTCTTTGGAACTCTGGTTTTTTACCTCTAACACAAACAAGCATCTCTTTCACATCTAAAATTGTGAATGAACATTAAAAGTTCATTTCAGTCTGACAACATTTTTTTGCTACTATGAACATACATGCGCTTAAAAAGCAAAGCAGCCCTAGCCAGTTTGACTCAATGATTAGAGCCTCAGCCTGCAAACTAAAGGGTCCTGTGTTCTATTTCAGCCAAGGGCATGTACCTCAATTGTAGTCTCGATCCCCAGTGCTGGTCAGAGCGTGCGCAGGAGGCAACCAATCCATGTGTCTCTCTCACATCGATGTTTCTCTCTTGCTCTCTCCCTCCCTCCCTCTCTTTCTCGCTCTCTCTCCCTCCCTTCCTCTCCCTCTGTCTCTCTCCCCTTCCACTCTCTCTGAATCCTCGAGGATTAGGGAAAAAAAAAGCAAAGCATGAAAAATAAGTAGAATAGATTTCAAGTCATAAATTTGAGAATAATACAATAGAATTTGGAGATACTCATCTTTAAAATTCTTTTTCCAACTGCTTTACACATTTCATTTTTTCATTGTAGTGTACTCTTAAATCTATTAACTAGCCCTCTTTTCAATTTCTGATACAAATTTAGAAATCCATCCATAGCTTCAGGAACACTTAAAAATTATTTTTATTGTAGTAAAATATACAGAACATAAAACTGACCATTTCAACCATTTTTATTTGTGAAATACACATAAAATTTACTGTCTGAACCATTTTTAATTGTACAGTTCACTGGCATTAATTACATTCACGTTGTGCAATCATCACCACACCACTTATCTCTAGACATCTTTTCACCTTGCAAAACTGATACTCTGTACCCATTAAACAATAACTCCCTATCTCCCTTCCAAGCCTCTGGCAACCACCATTTTACTTTCTGTCTATGGATTTGACTAATCTAGGTATCTCATATAAATGAAATCATACAGTATTTGTCTTTTTGTGACTGGTTTATTTCACTTAGCATTATATCTTAAAAGTTCATCCATGTTGTAGCACATATCAGAATTTCCAAGGCTGGATAATATTCCAATGTAAGTATAGACCACATTTTGCTTATCCATTCATCCACTGATGGAAACTTGGTTTGCTTTCACCAACTGGCTATTGTGAATACTGCTACTTTGAACAGTGGTGTACAAAAATCTGTCTGAGTCCTTGCTTTCAATTATTTTGGGTATATAACCAGAAGTAGAATTTCTGAATCATATAGTAATTCCATGTTTATTTTTTTCAGGAACCATCATACCATTTTCCACAGCAGCTACACCATTTTATATTCCCACCAGCAATGCCCAAAGGTTCCAAAGCGGGGATACTTTTATATATTAAAATGTTTTATTAATTATTTTAAAATAATATACAATGTTTCAAAAACAAATATTGAAATGATCATCTAAGATACCACCATGCTAATACAACTACCATTTTCTAAGGTACAAAAGTTTTCTCATTTGTGTATTTTTACAGAATTATAATAATTTATATAATTTTTGTTTTTTCACATTATACATCTAAGCATTTTCCATATTACAAAGCCAATGTAAAAACAAAAACAAACAAAAAACACAAAGTCAATGTAATCATTTTAATGTCTGTATTATATTCAACCAAAGGGAAATATTATTATTTCCTTAATCATCAAAGCTTTGAACATTTAAGTTGCCCCCAATTTTAAGCATTAGAAATATGCAATAAACACATGTGCATAAATTATTTTTCTTCTATTGAATAGTTTCCATAGGAACATATTAACCAGTTAAAAGGTGTACGTATTTTTATAGAGTTGCTAATAAATATCACTAAATTTCTTTCCAAAGGGATCATATAGATTTGTATTACCCTAGCACTCTTACCAGGGGGGGACCCATGAAGGGAGATACTGTTATCCTTCTAAGCATCACTAATTCCTAACAACCTGCCTATTGCTAGTAAACACACAATACATGTTTACTATTGAATTCATAAATGAATAAATGAGAATGCCATTTGACTGGATCCTCACTAATACTGAATCTTATTTTGTTCAAATTAGAAGATCCATAAAAAAAAATCTTCTTGCCAGCATGAAGATCTTTTTCTTGGTATTTAAACATTTTCCTATACAGCACCAAGTGTAATGTAATTTCACTCAATTATAAGCTATCTTCTAAACATAAAATATTGTGGGATCACTTTCCTAACTTGCCACATTTTGTGGTATCAGAGATATAAGTTCTATTTAGCATTTATGTATAAGCAAATGAAACAGTATCAGCCATACTTAATTCATCATAACTGAAGTGCAATTGGTTGTTTTCCTTATTTTGTTCTTTTTCCTTGTGAATTTTCTATCCATTAAACTTCTAGTTCTTTGATGTTAAATAATGTTTCTTTTTCATCTTTGTATCTGCTAAACTGACTAGCACAAAATATTTTGCACATAGTAGGCATCAGTAAGTACTTTGGTATATTTATCATGCTATATATTTTCTTTTTGACCTTACTGAGAATAATTTTCAAGAATCATTATAAAATCAATTATATACTCACTTAAAAATATACATTCCAAGGATCCCTTCTTTATGTTAAAGTAGTAGAATAAAATTATCAGATAAAAAGGAAGCTTTAAACTATCCTGATTCAATTCTTCTTCACAGGTTGTAAATTGTGGGAATGTTACCAGAATTGTCAAATTCTCCCCAAAGCAATCTTCAAGCTAATCAACATAGACAATCAGTCTTTTCATTTCTATAGCAATAAGAAAATTTTAAGCAGTATCTTTTGATTGGAACTGTCTTGAAAATGCTTAGGTGGAGGCCTTATTTTAAAATTCAACTAGCCTGAAATAGTAAATGTAATTTGCCAAGCATCCCAGAGAAAGAAGGAAGCATTTGGTACATTTTCCTAATTGTTTCTGATTGCTGCCTGGGTAGCCGCAGCACTTCCACATCTTCAAAATCACCTCTGAGGGCTTCGACATCTTTGACCACTACTTTTAATCAAAGAGGCTAAACGTAACATAATTTGACTATTATGTAGCAGAAATCTTAGCAATACTGGCTTTAACATTTTATTTGACCTTAAAAAGAGAGCACTAAGAAAGTAAATAGTTAGTACTTAATGAATTCTGATTAAGATGACATATTCCATGATGTTAATACTAACAGAAATCACTGTCCCAGGAAAAGTGGTCAATACAGAAGTTGGCAGAGTTTAGTTCCCCAATAGTAATCTGTTTAGGTCTCTTAACAATAAGGCTAGCTCACTCTTAAGTTTCAAAGTTTGGTTACACCTTTAAAAACTGCATAAAAATGTTATAGCCTGTCTTTATTTCCATCCATACCATGATAAATTTAACACAAAAATAATACATCAGAAATTTAGAATTAAATGCAAATTTAGAGATATAGCCCAATCTCTTCATTTGAGGGAAATGAAATCTGAAGAATTTAAGAGACTTGCCCAATGTCAAATTATCAAGTTTCTTGCTGACAGTGAATTATAACTCAGATCTTACTATTTCTGATTAAATATGCTTTATATAACACTATGAAAATCATTGGCTTTTTCCTTCACCATATTAAATTTCCACTATTTTAATCTGGAATTAAGTTTCCATGGCCATTTATCCAACAAAGAAGAAATCAGTTACTGGGTTCATACTTTGATAAGGAGTGAGGAAAATAATGGTCTAGTAAATGGATATTATGAAAAAAGGACAAGTATCTCACAGTGTTCTCAGGGCTGCTTTTGTTTCTGAACAGAATGAATCGTTCTATTTGGGAGGAGGCAGTAATGGATGGGATATTGGAGCTATAATAAAAAGGAGGGGAAATTCACTCAGGGCCCCCTTGTTGTTCTTAAAGATTATACACTGTCTCATAAAGTAAACACTTCACTACGTGCATCAGGAGAAAAAGGAATAAAAATTCTTTCTGGAAGAATCCACATCACATTCAGGTTAGTATTTTTAAGATGTACTATATTTTTAATGAAAATGCATGCTGGGTAAAGGAGACATACATAAACAAAGGAAGTCCTTTTTTTACAGAGTAAATGTAACTCTTTTATGCTTTCATAGGCCAGTGTTCTAGCCCAGAGTACTTTGGAGTATACCCATGATACAGGAACAAGTTGTCCAGGGATACTGAACTGTGGAATTCAGAGAGTATGCCTCTACACTAATTGGGTCATTCAGAATAAAAATATATTTTTTCAGTAGACAGTATGAGTATTTGTTTGGTTTTATCACATGTGTTAGGAAGGGCATTTATACCCTTAAAGAAAGCTTGTCTTTAAAATTTTATTCACTATTGTCACCAGGAGAAAAAGTTATAAAGAAAAAAATTCACAGGGAAAAAATCCATAGGCTAGTTTTTTATTAAAAAACACTGTTAAATAATCCATAGTTTGTTTCTTAATATATGGTTTACCTCTACAAATAAATGCATCTTTCTTGCATGCTACTCTTTACTGGTATATACATTTTCTACTAATTACAAAGTCTTTTAGGAGGACATTTTCTATGTAAAAACATGAATCTAATATTTGGCTTGAAACTCATAAACAGAATCTTTTAAAGTCAGTAGGTTTAATAATTATTCTAATATTAACCTCTATACATTGGTTTTCATTTAAACTTAAGAGCCTATAAAACATCTCCAGTAAAATAGAAAAATTACCTACATAAATTTTATTAAAAATTGTTGTACTTTAAAATTATATTGCTAAAGATAAGCCACATATGAAAATTTCTTCTATTAATACTTAGTCACTGCTGGTTCAATAAAATAGGACTGTCATGTATTTTATTTTGCATATTATGTATAACATATACTTTCTAAATGTACAAGTATTTTACATGTATACTTATCTATAAATACACTAATACATGCATATTTTAAATGTACCATACTAAAAATTAGGAATTTATATGCAACATTAGAAATCAGTAATCTTGAGTATATAAATTCAGTAAATGCTCTTATTTAATATAAAATAAACTAACTTTAAGAATTCCTATTGATGAAGCACTGAGCAGTCTCTGAATATCAGAGCTCAAAATTTACTGGTATATCAACAAACTTATTATAATTTTCAACTCTAATATACCATCACACCAACAATGGACACTGTTGATACTGTTTTTTATATTTAATGTATAAATTTTATTTACCAAATGTGGTTTCATTTTCCCTAAATATTTATCTGTGAGTAACCTCCAGTTCTCATATTTTTAAATATATTAACCTGAATAGGGCATCACAATGTAAGCTATAGGAAGTAATTCTAACCAGTGTGAACTTTTCCATTCAACAGCAATAGAATCATGACTCTGCAAAGATTGTTAGAGAGTATATAAGCTTTCCTCTACCTTTAGGCAAATTACCCCTAACTCTCTTCCCACCCCCACATTCTTATTTAATTATGAATTCAAACAGAAATTTTATCAGGCAACTTGTTCAATGCATTTCCTTATATATTCATTCTATAGGAAAGTAAAGATAGTAATTCTATACAGTTGGTACATTTATAAACAAAGAAATTGGTAGGCAAGTGCCAGGAAAAGGACACCTATTTCAGGTTACTAACTTCAATTCTAGCTTTAGAAATTTACGTTACTAATAACACATCCCATCCTTGATAACACAATCAATAGAAGAGGATAATTGATGTTCCAAATTTATAATTTTCAACTCTAATATACTATCCTACCAACAATGGATATTGTTTTTTATATTTATTCCCAGGACACTAGGAATAGACTATGAAATCTGCAGTCAACTCTTAATTATATGTGCCAAATAAAGGGGAATCATTGTAATTAATTCAGATCTGTAACTTAATTTTTATAGAGTCAAATTACAAATATTCCTGTGGATATTTACAGAGTTTGGTTATTCTTAAAATTTGATCTTCTGTTGAAGTTATATTCACAAACTTTTATAAAATTTAACATAATTTTTAAAATGAAACTCTAGCCTTTAAAATATCTCAGTTTAGTAATTTTCAGTCTACTAATAATTCTGTGTTCTTTTTAAATAATTATCTAAAATAAGTTTCTATCAGTGATGGATGGTAACTAGACTTACAGTTATCATATTGTAAGGTATATAAATGACAAATCACTATGTTGAACACACCTGAAAATAATTATAGTGTATGCCAACTAAACTTTAATAAATTTTCAAAAATAAAAAATAAGTTCCCAGTGGTGATAATATTCAAAAATAATATTAATTGAAACACTTCTAAAGTTAAAAATCTAATCTGTGAAGTTACTGACATGAAACAATAATGAAACTTAAGAGCTACACAAGAAAATTCAAAAATTTTAATCAAACCCAAAATCTGAGAAACTCTATCCTTTCACCCTATACTCCTCATCAGGAATTACTGTAAGATTTTCAAAATTGTAATTGGAAAATATATTTCACAACAAAGCTTAAACCAATTAATGGCAAAGCTATGATTACATTATACATTGTTTAATGTTTCTATTTATTAATGCTTATGTGGTATGGAATTTTTCTATATTAAAGAAAGTTTTGGTATGAAACTTTGTAATTAATGATTGGTCACTCCCTTTCTTTCATCATATCCTCATAACTCAATGTCATCCAACCCACACGCCTGTGAGCATGCTGGGGCTCACTAAAATTTCTACCCACCACATGCCCATTCATGTGGTCTTTGTATGCATTTATATGCAAATCATGATCTGTGATATAAAGCAATGAGATGAATTTCAACAACCCATGTAAGAAATGGATCATTTTATTTCAGAACCCCTTTCTTCTCTCCTGATGATTTTCTTCACGCCCACTAATATCCAAACCTTGGCACTGTCTTCCAATCTCATGATTTCAACTTTTTGTTTTAATATGTCTTTATTGACTTCAGAGCGAGGAAGAGAGAGGGAGAGAGACAGAAACATCAATGATAAGAGAGTCACTGGTCGGCTACCTCCTGCACGCCCCCCACCGGGGGTCGGGCCAGCAACCCAGGCATGTGCCCTGACTGGGAATCAAACCGTGATCTCCTAGATCACAGGTCGATGCTCAACCGCTGAGCCACACAGGCAGGGCTCAAGTTTTTTAAAATGTAAAAATACTCCCAAATCTGTCTTGACTTCTTTCCTCAAGGTCCAATCTAATTATTTCTAACTGGATATATCCCACAAGTTCCTCAAACACATGTCTCAAGTGGACTGTCTCTCTTTCCAAACCTGTTCTTCCTCCTGTGCTTATTTAGAGTACTTCAAACTTTGTGGTCACCCAGCTTAAAGGTTAGCGTCATCTTTTTTTTTTTGGTCTCCTTACCACCACCTCCCCACCCCATCCCACTCCCACCCCCAATCCAATATTTTACCAAGTTTTGGCAATTCTACTGCCTTGCCCTGGAAGTTCAGCTTCCTAATCCCATGAGGCCATTTCATCTCCTCTTTAACCCATCCTACCCTGTGCTGCAGCTCTGCATGGTTATTTTCAGAGCCCTCTGGTCAATCAATGGTCTATGGGCAATGGGGCAGAGTGAGGATTTTGTTTTGTTTCTTTACTTTTTGTCAAGAGGAGTAACTGCTGTATGAACTGCAAATGGGCATTACCATTACACAATAACATGTATGTTGTTATAATGCCTGAATAAACATTTTCTCTGGCTGAAAAAGCAGCTCCAGGTTTTTGATAAAGTTTCATTTTATGTGAATCAGCAGGGTAACAAAAAAATGTGGATATTGGAGACATACAGATGTGTTCAATTCCAGATCTTATCATTTATTTTACTTTTCTGATGCTCAGATTCCTTATATTTGAAATGAGAATAATAAGCTACCTCGTAAGTTTAAGACTAAATAAGGTATATGTGTACCTGACTCTATATATGCTCTAAATATTTGTTGAATGAATGAATGAATGAATGAACCCCTACCTGGAACACCTCTTCTCCCATATCTTCATCCAGCTAACTTCTACTTCTCTTTTAAAACTTGGTTGCAGCCATCTGAATTTCCCAAGTATGACTTTTGTGTCCTTCTTCCATGTTTCTATAGCTCCAGTGCATATTTGTTTATCACACACTGTAATTACTGATGTCCTTGTCAGTCTCCCAAGTGATATTTTGGTAAATTCCGAGGATAGGGTTCATGTTTTATTTGACTCTGTATCTGCAGCAATTACTGTGGTTTGTGGCAAACAGCATCCACTATTTCAATAAATGTTAAATGATTACTTCGTACACAATTAACCAAAGGTCTGTACTATAAAGCTTTACTAATTTTATTCTAGGATAAAGCAAAGTACAAACATTGGGAAAAAAGAAAAATTTAACCACCAAATATCTACTGCAGGTATTTTAACAAAAATGTTTCTGGTTGGGTCATGTGTAATTTGGGGTGATGAAAAAGGGTATTATAAATACAGCCTCTCTACAGAGAGGTAACAGGTAAGCACTTAAGCTGTGCCAGTTAGTTTCTTTACTAAGAGCTTTAGTTATTTGATTTAATCCAGTCTACACAACTTCCTCTGGTGTAAGTTCCATCTCTATTATTAGCCCAATTTTACAAGATATGGAAATGAGTGCCAGAGAGATTTTGTAACTGAAAATCTACACAAGGAGCGCAGTGAGCAGTGGTATCAGGGTTCCAACTCAGGCTTCCGGATTCCTGAGCCTCTACTCTTAACTACAATATGCTGACTTCTTAGAAATAGCTAGTTTTTCTTTTGTTGTTGTTGTTTTAAATATATCTTTATTGATTTCAGAGAGACAAAAGGGGGGGGGGGAGAAACATCAATGATGAGAATCATCACTGATCATCTGTCTCCTGCACACCCCAACTGGGAATGGAGCCAGCAACCCAGGCATGTGCCCTGACCGGGAACTGAACTGCAATCTCCTGGATCCTAGGTCAATGCCTCAACCCACGCCCAGCCAGGCTTTTTTTTTTCTTTTTAAAATGTTTTTATTGATGTTAGAGAGAGAAAGGGAGAGGGGGGGAGAGAAATATTGATCCCATGTACCCACATGCAACCCCCCACCAAACTGCAACCCGGGCATGTGCCTGACCTGGAACCGAACCAGTGACCTTTCCGGAAGACAATCAACTAAGCCACACCAGCCAGGGCAGAAGTCGCTGATTTTTCAAAGATGCTTAATGCGGTACTCTCACCCAGGATAGCTGGGGTTATGTCTTCCCCAAAGAGTGTAAAACATGACAGATGACAGGAGCACATTTTCCCTTCACACTGAACTATGAAAGGTTTTACCTGTAAATTGTGTCCTTGAAGACAAGTATATGCACATCACTGACGCTGCTCAGTTTTCTTCCACATGCTTCCAATAAACTACGCTTTTGCTCTGGATAGTTTTTTTTGTTTTTTTTTAAATAAGCCTTGGATTTCTTTTACTATTAACACAAAAAAAAATGTTCCTCATTTTGACCTGAAAACCTAAATGCTTAAGAACTAAGGCATCACTTCCAGTAAAGCCAGAAAAGAAACAACAAAATAGGCCGCATATATAATTTTGAGATTAGGAGGTCCAAATGAGACAGTTCTAAAGCCCCTCAACCATGCAGAATTGCCCGGGTCTCCGCACCCATCGCCAAGGGGGAACTCGGGCACACTGATACCGACAAACTGGCCTCAGTTCCCTTATAGGACGGTCTAAATCATTTCAGACTAATTTAAAGCTCTCAGGGGCTGCCTTTCAACCGACAATCTGGACAGTGTCCAGAACACGGGGAAGAAACTAGAAAATGGAGGCAGTGGGCACAGGGCAACTTTTAAACCAGCAAAACCAGGGATTTTGTGGCCACCCTGTAATGATTCCCCGATCTGAAATTAATGCTAAGTAACAACAGTTCACCACAACGCTTTTTTTCCAGTTGGAACACCGGGACTTTACCTTATTAATAAAGAGCGATACGTTAGTAACATGTTTCAACGATGGGCATTTGGGTTCCTTATATTTAAATATAGAGTCGCGACCACTCAGGAGGGGGGAATGCAACAAAGGGGCTATAGCTAGCACTATGTGCAGTTTCAAATCTTCCAAGCCCAATAGGACGTTATCACTTAAAAGCCGTTTATTACCGTCGGCGTGTAGGGCGGTGGCGGCCAAGGTGCGAATGTGGTTAATGGAGGTCGCAGGACCCTGAGTCGCAGGAGTCGCACTACACTACACAGCCAGACCACGGGAACCCGGACGCTAGCAAAATGGCGGCCGCACCTCTATCCACGCGAGAACACACGCCCGCGAAGGAACGTCACGTCACCAGGGCAACGACGCTCTTGCGTAAGGGTGCGGTCCGGGTGAAAGTTCAGGGCTGGCTGTGCGCCCCCTTAACCGCTGTACCGCATCTGGGCCCAAGGCAAGGCCAGATCCCGAGCGACTACCACGGCCCTGGGCCGGGCGAGCTACGGCCCAAGTCCGGAGCGTACGGAGCGCGCTTACCTCCCCTACTCCGCCCCGCCCGGCCGGCCCGCAGGGAGTCGCCGGACGCAGGCGCAGGCCTGGGGGTGTGGCGAGCCAGGCGCCCGGCCCGCCCCGAGCGCGCGCCCGGTTCCACGCTGGGTGGCGCTAGTCGGCGTTGACGTTAACCATGGAAACGCGGAGCGGGCCTGCGCGCGACCGAGGAGGGCTGGCTGCCTGGCCCGCTCGGCTTCCCCGGCTCCGCGTCTGGGCCGCAGGCGTTCTCCTGGGGGCGCGCCCGGCCTGTCCACCTGCAAAAATGCAGTCCCGGGATGCCTTTGCATCGCCTCTTTCCTCGGGTGATTAGAGGTATGTTGCGTCCCCAACACCCACCTGGGGACTTCTTTGTTGCCTTACATTCCAAGCTAGTGTTGTTCTTGCAGTTTTAATTGCGATAGATTTCTCCTTCGTTATAAAACCTTCAAGTGCGACTATTAACTTTCAGAGACGCTAGAAGTATCAGTCCGGTGTGATTTTAACTTTCTTTTGAAAGACTATTTTAGCCTGTTGACTTAAAACATTTTGTTTCTAAGAAACACTTGTGAAATGGAAAATGGCCTTTTAAGTCTTGATTTGGGGATGGCCTTGTTACCCCAATAAAGTTTACAAATTATGCTCCTTAGATGGTACTGGACTTTTTCTCTCCTATCTCCAACTTAACCACTTTTGCCCCAGTTGGTGAACTTCTGGCCCCCTGACCATTAATAACTCTTTATTCGCTGATCTGCTCCCTCTGTCTACAACTCTTCGTCGAGGGACCAGTGTTTATTTCTATGAAGTCTACTCCATCAGAAGTTATTTATCAGGCCTCTAAATTAATTATCTGCTCTATTATTATTTATTTCTTATTCAGCTGTATAATATTAGATGTTTTGTTTAGTCTTGGTTAACTCATTCCTGCAATTAGGGCAAAGACCACCCTTTATATTATTGGGTTATCCTTTGTCACCCATGATAGATCCTAAAAACCTTTATCATTCCAAGTTCAAATATTGCCATTTCAGTAATTTGCATGTTTGGGGCGTATACATTACTCTTAAATTTCCTACTTAAAGAGCTGCCTACTAGTTATGAATTGCCACTGAAAATACCGAGTTGGGACCTTTTCTTTTGTAAGAATATTATTGAGATATAATTCACATTCTATATAATTCACCCATTAAGACTTGTATAAGTCAGTGTTTTTTAGTATAGTCGCATAATTGTGCAACTTTTAGAACGTTATCATCACCTCAAAAAGAAGCCCTGCACCTTTTAGCAATCACTCCCTGCTGCTCCCCCATTCTCGCTATCCTCACCAGCATATGCAAACACTAGTCTATTTTCTGCCTTTATAGATTAGCTTTTTCTGAACATTTTATATAAATGGAATCATATAATATGTGGCCTTTTGTGATTGGTTTCTTCCACTTAGAGTTCTGTTTTCCAGGTTCATCCATGTTGTAGCATGTTTCAGTACTTCATTCTTTATAGCCTAATGATCTTACGTTGTATGTATATACCACTTTTTATTTCATCCGTTGGTGAACATTTAGGTTGTTTCCATTTTGGAGCTATTAATAATATTTCTGCTATGAAAGTTCATGTACAAATTCTTGTGTAGACTTGTTTTCCTTTCTTTTGGGTAAATATCTAGAAATGAAATTTTTAGGTTATGTGGTTACTCTGTGTTTGACCATTTGAGGAACTTCCAGACTGTTTTCCAAAGCAGCTACACCATTTTACATTACCACTTGAGGGTTCTAATTTCTCCACAACCTCACCTATACTTGTTAGTCAAGTGGACTGAAATGGTATCTCGTTATGGTTTTGGTTTGTATTTCCCTAATGAGTAATGATGCTGAGCATCATCTTATGTGCTTGTTGGCCATTTTCCAAATTAGTAAAGGTGGTGATGCTTGGAAAAGTAGAACCTTAGTATATTCCCTTTTAGATTTTTAAAAATACTTTTTAGGAACATGCTTGAGTGTGTTCTATTTATTACTCTACTGACAGTTTGTGCAGTCATTTTTATACATAAACAGGAATTATTTTTTTCTTGACAAGTTTAATTTTGTTTAATAATTTTATGTTATTTATAAACTAACTTTCTGTTTCTTGCTTATTCTCTTGGTAATGAAAATTGAAATAATTCCAAAATTGCTTTTACCAGTAACAATTATTTGAAAGGAAAATTATCTCTACCCTACTGTATTGTAAACTCCTTTGGGTCAGAGAACAGCCTTATTACCATCACCTATCATTTTGTAAGTACTCAAAAGTTATTCAAAAGTTCAAATTTATGGAAAGTACTAATTTATTATTTAAGTATTTCTCTTTGAAAGGAAGAATAACACATTTAGTCTATATTAACAATGATCAAAATGTAATCTTTAGTGTTCACCAGCATCTTCTAACTACTTTGACAGCAAGTTAACATAGAGGAGGAAAGGATTCTAACGTGTCCAAGTTAATATCCTTCATATGTAAAAAGTTCTTTCAAATTAATAAGGAAAGTGAACACTTTAATAGAAATAAAAGGCAAAGAAACAATTTACCTAAAAAAAAAAAAAAGATATTTATCTACACATGCAAACATACACATATGTGTAATGAATATTCTCAGAGAACTAGATCATATTCATGTAATAATAGGATTCTATAAAAAGGAATATCCAAGGGTAAAAGAAAATATGAAAGCAAAGATTTAATAAAATTTGACAAATATATTAGAAGATAGTTTCTTGAAAGTACAACAAAACAGTTTAGGCACAATGCAGAAATGCTCAGTAAGTATGGATGGATTCAGTGGAACCTCATACCTGTTAGGATGGGTGTTATATATATATATTTTTTTTAAGTGTTGCCAAGGATGTGGAGAGATTGGAGCCCTTGTACACTGGGAATGCAAAATGGTGCATCTGCTATGGAAAACAGTATGGGAGTCCTCAAAAAAATTAAAATTGAGCTACCATATGATCCCACAATTTCACTTCTGGATATTTACCTAAGATTTCAAAGAGATATTTGACCCTCATGTTCACTGCAACATTATTTATAACAGTGAAAAAGTGGAAGCAAACCAAGTATCCATCAACAGATGAATGGATAAAGATATGTGGTATATATGTACAATGGAATGCTATTCACCCCTAAAAAAGGAGGAAACCCTCCCATAAAGGACATGGATGAGCCTTAAGACATTATGGTAAGTGAAATAAGCAAGTCACAGCAGAACAAATAGTGCATGATTCCACTTGTATGAGGTATCTAAAATCATCAGACTTGTAGACACAGAGTTTAGAATGATGATTGTCAGGGACTTGGGGGAGGAAGAAATGGAGAGTTGCTGTTTAATGATTATAAAGTTTTAGTTATACAAGATAAGTTCTAGAGATATAGTGTACGACCTGTGTTGCCAGTTAACAGTACACTTAAAATTTTGTTAAAAGGGTAGATAAACCTATGTTAAATGTTCTTACTATAAAAAAAAATCCGAATCTAACAGAAAAAGAAATATGTGGATTCAATGAATGAAATCAATCAATAAAAATAAATGATAGATTTCTAAAAAGTAATCTTTGCTAAACAAAAATCGGACAATTGCTAAAACTTCTGTTTCTAGAAATTCTGTTTGCCAAACTTAGAGAACTATAAATTGAGTACAGTATAATTCCAGAAAACTGCCACTTTTAATCTCTTTCTTTGTTTTAGTGGATTTTCAGGCTAGTGTCTTGCATGATTGCTGAGTTAAAGTTTTGGTAACTAAGAATTGTCTCCTAGTAAATTACTATATCGATCTGTTTCCTACCCTCTGGATAATGTATAAGAAACATGGTGCAAATTCTAAATAAAGCAACATTTCTATGGCTGTTTTGTTTTCCCACTTTCAGAGAAGCATCTGAAGAAAGCATATGGCCTAAATCAGTGTTATGATGCCAACTGTATGCCTTGAGTTATTTTTCATTTCAACATGTTGGAGGTAGCAGCTGTATAAATGCACCAATCTGTCCAGGAATTAAGTCTTTCAAAGGGAATGCCAAATTATCATTCAGGAATTAAGTTTTAATAATTCTATTTTTTGTAATAGTAATCCAGATTAGGATTTAGAAAATCTCTGTTACTCCCTACAAAGAAAATATTTTTAAAATACTCGAAGATCTGTAATTAAATTAGAAGTCAAACAGTACCAATTTATCATAATTTTTGCCTTAATGAATTTCCAGTATGTGTCATTTAATCCTCTTTTGTTCTTAAAAAAAAAAACTTTAAATTAGTCTTTCAGCAACCTGATATATATGCTACCTGTCAAATTTCCCTCATAATTTTTTTTCTTTGTGTGCCTTCTTCGTTCATGACATTCCTCCTTAACTGGTGTATCTTTTTAATTCTCCTTGGCTTAGTTAAGTCTTTAAGGTTATAATTGAAGCCCTGGCCAATATTTCTCAAAGTAGTTTCCATAAAACACTGTACATATGATCCGTTATTAGGTATCATGGGAAAAATGGGTTCCATGGTCAAATAAGTTGGGAAAACTCAAATGATACACTTTAAGCAGGTTTGCTGTGGTATTTTTTTAACTTCAAAGATGTTTCAAAATCTTTAGCTTTCTGATAGTCTTTGTGACTCTTCAAGATGACAGTCTTTGACCATAGATCCCTTTTCAAGAAACATTCTGTAGAGCAAATAATCCTGTTTCCTTCAGCCTTTTATTTTTTTAAATTTTTTGTTTTGTTTTACTTTTGTATCTCAGCCTTTCTTTTAATAGCCCATTAAGATAACAAATTACCACCCTGTCCAGTGTGACTCAGTTGCTGGAGCATCCTCCAGTGCACCAAGAGGTCACCAATTCAATTCCCCCATCAGGGCACATGCCGGGGTTGCAGGCTCAATCCCCAGAATGGGGTGTGCAGGGGGCAGCCGATCAATGACCCTCTCATCATTGATGTTTCTATCCCTCTCTCTCCCTTCTTCCCTCGGAAATCAATAAAGATTTTTTTTTTAAATAATAAAATAAAAATGAATGGAGATACTTTCCAAACAATTAAAAACTGGGAATAAAGAATTTACTGTTTTGAGTGGAACAGTATATGCTGGAAGAAGTTTTCAAAAACAGTAAATATGCCCAACTTCCCTTTTAAACAGCAGTATTTAATGTTTTTCAACTTTAATCATTTTATTTAAGCTATGCCATTAATGTATTGCATGCCTTCCCATGTCAGGGTATTTTACTAAATATTATGGAGAATCAGAAGTATCTCAAGATTTAGCCCCTCACAAATAACTTACTAGTAGAGAAAAGAAAGACATGAAAAGACAGCATGTGAAGAGGTGAACAATACAAGAAATTCCTTATGTTGATACATGTTACAAGATGAGTAGTATGAACAAGCAATGCTTTTGATATACAGAGAGAAGAGCAGCTCAGTTTTGCCCAAGTGCTCTGCAGAATTTTCAGAAAGGAGTAGGCTGAATCTTGAAAGTTGATAAAATTACTAATTAGGGAAGGGTGTCATAGGCAAAGAAGAGGGTTTGAGCAGAGGCACTGAGGATGAAAAACACAGAATGTGTTTGCAGGGCATGGGGTTGAGAGTTCGAGAGGATATTTGGTAATCTGAAGAGATATAAAAATGTCATGTAAAATACACTCACAAACACAGCATAGTGTGTATGCCTTCTGAAATTTTTTACTCCTATACAAATTACACAACCATGTATACATACAAATGTATGTACTCTTGTTTTTAAAATACATACAACTGGGTCTTCCTGTGTTTGTTTCACTTTTCATTATATCCTGGGAATCTTTCCATGTTTCCACATTAAGAGTAGATCTTCAGAATATTTCACTGTTTGGAATATAATCACAGAATATTCAAAAAATTAAATGAACATAAGTAGTAACATGCATGCAGCTAGATAACCTGGTTGATAAGTATCTTCAGTTTTAGGCTTCCTTTCCCAGCAAGCCATCTCACCTTGCTCCTAACTTGCCTCAGTGGAGCAGGGGAGGCCAGCTTTTCCTAACTCCCTGGGAGAAGTTCAGGCACATCCAGGCTCTTCAAAAAGTCCAGGCAAGCCATCAAGTTTATTTTCCTATCTGATGGCATCTTTCATAAATAACTGAAATCAGAATGTTTACCCCTGCTGACTTGCAGAAAAACTATTTTAAACTGACGGGAAGAAAGGCTATTTTAAGATGGCTTTACATTTTTTTATGTGTTGTAAAATCTATATAACAAATTTTATCATCTTAACCATTTTTCAGTGTACAGTCTAGCGATCCTGAGTACATCATCACGTTGCTGTGCAGCCATCACCTCCATCCTTCCCCATGGCTCTTTCTATCTTGTAAAACGCTATACCCATTAAACAGTTCTCCTGTACCCCCAGCCCATGACAACCATCATTCTTCTTTCCATCTATGATTTTGATTATTTTAAGTCCCTCATATAAATAGAATAATTTGTAATGTGACTGACTTTCACTTAGCATTATGTCTTCAAGGTTCATCAGTGTTGTAGCATATTGCAGGATTTCCTTCCTGTTAAGGCTGAATAATGTTGCCTTATACGTATATACCACATTTTGCTTGTCCACTAATCCTTTGATGGACATTGGGTTGCTTCCACATTTTAGTTATTGTGAATAATGCTGCTGTGAACATGAGTATATAATATCTCTTCCAGACCCTGCTTTTAATTCTTTGTGGTGTATATCTAGAAGTGGAATTCCTAGGTTTTATGGTAATTCAATTTTTAATTTTTTCGAGGAACCACCATTCCCAGAAGTTGTGCCATTTTACATTCCCAACAACCATGCACAAGAGTTCCAGTTTTCCCAGATCCTCATGAATATTTGTTTTTTGTAGCCATCCTAATGGGTGTGAGGTGATATCTCATTATAGTTTTGATTTGCATTTCCCTAATGACTAGTGATGTTGAGCATCTTTTCATTTGCTTATTGGAATTTGTGTGTTGTCTTTGGAGAAATTCCTATTCAAGTCCTTTCCCAATTTTTTTTTTTAAATATATCTTTATTGATTTCAGAGAGAGGAAGGGAGAGGGAGAGAGAGAAATAAAAACATCAATGATGAGAGAGTCATTGATTGGCTGCAGCCCGCAACCCGGGCATGTGCCCTGACCGGGAATCGAACCCCGATCTCCGGGTCCTAGGTTGACGCTAAACCGCTGAGCCACGCCCGGCTGGGCTACCAATTTTTGAATTGGGTTGTTTGTTTTTTTGTTAAGTTTTTGGAATTCTCTATATATTCTGCATATTAATCTCTTATCAGGTATATGATTTGCAAATATTTTCTCCCATTCTGTGGGTTGCCTTTTCACTCAGTTAATAGTGTATTTTGATGCACACACTTTTTAAATTTTTATTCAGTTCAGTTTGTCTATTTTGTTGTTACTTTTACCTTTGGTGTCATATCCAAGGAGTCATTGCCAGATCCAATGTTGGAAGATTTTCTCTTGTGTACTGTATTCTTCTAAGAGTTTTATTGTTTTAGTTCTTACATTCAGGTCCTACATTGTGAAATAGTTTTTGTATGTGGTGTTAGGTAAGGGTCTGACCTCATTTTTTTGTATGTGGATACCCTGTTTTCCCAGCATCATTTGCTGCAAAAGACTATCCTTTCCCCATTGAATGGTCTTGCACCTTTGTCAGATATTTAACTGTATATGTAAGAGTTTACTTCTGTGTGCTCTATTCTGTTCCACTGGTCTATCTGTCTGTCTTTGTGAAGATGGCTTTAAACATAGTTTTTCTTTTCTAGCACAACATAGGATCCCTGAGGTGATATTTTGTTAGCTAACCTTGTGTCAGGCAACTGTTTTTCTGAATAAGTTACTGAGTATATCCTAGGAAGAGGAAAAGTTGAAACACACCAAAAAAAAATTTTTTTTGCCTATCTGACAAAAAAGAATAGGTATGGTTTTGATTGATTTACAAAAAAATAATAATAGTAATTACCAACCCTTTTTGTTCTAAAGTGACTTTTTTGAAAAAAGTTATCTTTATTGTTGAAAGTATTACCTATGTCCCCCCTTTTCCCCCCATTGATTCCGTCCACCCCAAACCCCTAACCCCAGGCCTTCACCACACTATTGTCTGTGTTGATGGGTTATGCATATATGCATATAAGTTTAACCTCTCCCCCCCACCCCCTACCCCCACCTTCCCTCTGAGATTCCTCAGTCTGTTCCATGCTTCTGTGTCTTTAGATCCAGTGACTTTTTAAAAAATCAGGTGCCTATACTTGTAAATAAGGATTTCTGGTACCAAGAGTTAACCAATCAGATGCAACCTCATTATGAGATGTGACCAAGAAGATGCAACTCATATATGACCTATATATTTATGATTCAAGAGAGGGCATTCACACCGGACGGCTATTGTGTTGGCTGCTGTCATTTTTTAATTTGATAGTTTAAGGGAGAAGAGGTCAGCGCCCCTGACTGGTTTTAAAAATTCTTGCAGCACACCAGTTGAAAATCACCGATCTAGACTAAAGCATGTATGGGTCTTCTTGTTTCAAATACTTTCCTAGTGCTGGTAGATTTTTAAAAACTGACAACAGAAAGACTAAAATTTGAATCACGAAGTGGTTTGCCTGTGGTAATGTAGCTAATAATAAGCATTATTCTGACGCCTGAAGTCTTTTGATTGGAACAATGAAATCATTGTTCTTTCTACTACTTGTTGAGATGCCAGTGACTCTTTATTAGAATGCTACTATTTTAGCAGGATTTAACTTTTAAATTATCTGAAAATCCTAAATTTACTATTATTGTTAAGTGATGTGATGACTAATACTTAGTATTTATGTTTTCCATTTCTGTTTAATTCAAGGTAATTATAGAGAATATCCTTGTTTTATAGGGCAGAGGTTGGTAAACTGACCTACAGGCTACACCTAGCCCACAGCCTGTTTGGGTAAATACTGTAAAGTTTTATTGGAACACAACCACTCATATCCATTTACATATGTATTGTCTATGGCTGCTTTTCTGCAACTACAGCAAGTTGAGTCATTATAACAGAGACCATATGGTCCACAAAACCTAAAATGTTCACTCTTTGGCCCTTTATAGAAAAAATCTGCTGACCCTTGTAATAGAGGAAAAAGTTACTCAAACAAAAGTCCTCAGGGAAATGATTGTTAAACCAGATTTGAGTTGAAAGTACTGGCTTTTTAAACTTTCCTTTGGTCTCACAATCTAAAAATGTGAGTTAACGTAAGATTTAATTCCAGATATTAAGTTCTAGATAAATTAATAATGAATGTGGTGTGTGTGTTTTTTCCAAATAAAAAACAACTTAGCAACTCTTTGTTTAGTGCCAAGTATGTGTCAGGCAATGGGGAGGAGGTAGAGAAATGAAGTTGTAAATCCAGCCCTTGAAGGAATTGAGGAGGTAAAATAGAAATGTGGGGTTTCTCCCAAATGTTTTAAGTATGGCATTTCCAAATAGTGACTTTTTTCCTTTTCTTTTTAGAGACTGCTTTGTTACAGAAAAGGATGTGACTTTCAGGATACTCCTGAGTGAGAAGGATGAGTCCTGATGTGCCTCTACTGAATGATTACAAAAAGGACTTCTTTCTGAAGCGATTTCCACAGACTGTGCTTGGAGGCCCTCGACTCAAATTAGGCTATTGTGCCCCCCCTTACGTATATATTAATCAAATTATCCTTTTTCTGACACCATGGGTTTTGGGTGGAATAGGAACATTTTTGTACCAATTAGGAATCCTAGAAGACTATTACACAGCAGCACTCTCAGGCGGACTAATGCTTTTCACTGCATTTGTCATTCAGTTCACAAGTTTATACGCCAGAAACAAATCGTCAACCGTAGAAAGAATGCTAAGCACAGATATCTTAGCAGAGGAAGATGAACATGAATTTACAAGTTGTACTGGTGCTGAGACTATCAAATTTCTAATTCCTGGGAAGAAATATATAGCCAATATGGTTTTTCATTCTGTTCTTGCCGGGTTAATGTGTGGTCTTGGAACATGGTATCTGCTCCCAAATAGAATGACCTTGCTGTATGGCAGTGCAGGAGGCGCTGTTCTACTGTTTGTCTTTGGATGGATGACATTATGTACAGGAGAATATTCATTAATTGTAAACACAGCTATAGAGACTGCGACTTTCCAAACCCAAGATACTTATGAAATTATTCCTCTTATGAGACCTCTTTATATTTTTTTCTTTGTTTCTGTAGATCTTGCATACAGGTAATACACTATCAAATACTTTATAACTTGCTTTGTTTTAAAACACACACAATAGGAGCACTCTCCTTAGTATTAAAAAATGTATCTGTGAGTTGGAAGTCATCAGGACAAACCATTAGGTGGTAGTTTGTTTTGATGATCAATCTCTTAGGACTAATCTCTGTTAAACATACATACTAAAGCAGTAAGTAAATCTTATTGAAGAGTAAAAAGAAAACCCTGTATAAGATAAGATAAATAAGCAAAATTTCAATCCTGTGTTTCACTTTAAATAAGGAGCTATGAATCTATATGGTAGCTGGCTGAAACCTTTGAAAAGAGATAGAACTTTACTGTGAGGAAAAAATGATAAATTTTATGTACAGATTGAGTGTATGATGAATAGATAACATCTAGTTTTGTTATAGTAACTATATGGAAGAAATACTGATTTTTAAAAATTAATTGGCTACAGAAGAAAAATAGAAAAAGTGTTTAACAAAATTGTTTATAAAATTGTTTGATAACCCCTTTTGCTTACCTTTTCTAAACCCCTTTTGCTTGCCTTTTCTAAATCTGACTTTTCTTTCTCTGTAGATTGCAGCTTTCTCTTTTACAGGTTAGTGTGCAGGTAGAAATGGATAGTCATGTTATGGACTAAATGTTTGTGTTCCCCCCAAATTCATATGTTTAAAGCCCTAACACCCCATGTGATAGTATTTGGAGATGGGGCCTTTGGGAAGTAATTAGGGTAATGAGGATGGGGCCCTGGCCTAATCTGGGGGGAGGGACATAGAAGGGATGGGATCATTGGGGGGAAAAGGGGGACATTTGTAATACTTTCAACAATAAAGAGAAATTTAAAGTCAATTTAATAAATAAAAATTCAAAAAATAAAAAATCTCAATTTATAATTCGGTTACTTTGCTTTTTGTATTACTCATTTCTAAAAAAAAGCATAAAATATTTTTATTGTATTCTATTTCAGTTTCATACAAATTTTCAATGTTTATAGTTTTATAATTACAAAGAAGATTTTTTTAACTAAAAGAAAAGGCAGTGTTCAAATCTATTTTTAAAGAAAAGAATGACATTTTGTGCAGAAAAATTGGCTCCAACTTCACTTTTAGAAAATATTTAGCTTCTGATTAACAAAAAGTAAAGAATCAAGAAGATCCTTATATATTAGGTGTGATAGTGCAGATAAATAATGTATGAAATTTGTACAGTATTCAGATTTGGACATTTGCCAAATATATCAAATTGTCTTAATTTTATTTCAGAGAATGTGAACATTGAAGAGACGAGTCCCACAGTGTAGTGATCTTTTCTCTTTTCCCTTCTTTATTCTACCCAGTACAGTGTGTATTAATAATTTTAAATGACTCTTTTTGTGTAGTTTTATTAAAGACAAGTGTTAAATCTACAGTACTTTGTTCATAGACTCTCAGGAATTGCTTGAATGAAGATGCATATTTATATCACTATAAAGAACTTTTTTTCCTGGGCATGAGAATCATAGTATAGAATTTGAAATATTTTAATGGTGGTTAGAGTGAAAACAAAGTTTTTTTCTTGGGGGCTCAATTTTTTGCCATAGAATATTCTTGTTATAGTATCAAAAACATTAGAATTTAAACATTTTTATGTAAAAGAATTAACCACAATAATAACCTATTTGGGGCTGAGTCATATGCACAGGAACATAACCACAATGTTTGGTTACCTTAATTACATGTGCTTCTATTTATTTATGATCTCCTTGTATATAAATACTTTTCTATGCCATTGCTTATTGTTTATGTTAAGAACAAAAAGATTTGGGGAGTAAATCTTTAATTTGGATAAAATATTTCCTTAGTATACATTATTTTTACATGTTAGCCTCTCCTTGACTGTGTTAGCAAGAGAACTGTTATCTTTATTTTAAGGTGTAATTTAAAAGAGAAGTTTTTTTTCATCACCGTTTATCCCCCAGACCCTCGTCCACTTCCATCCCCTCCCCTCCCCCCGATAGTCACCGCAATGTTCCCTCACCCGTGAGCTCTTTCTCTTTTTTTCTTTTTTGCTCAATCCCTCCACGCCCCATGAGCTGAACACTTGCTCTCTATGAGTCTAAAGAGAAGTGTTATCTTTAAAAAAAACACAAAAACTGTACATACCTGCATGTTTTCCTTGACCTTCCTGTGGCTTATTGTGTGTGGTTCTATTTTCTTTTTTGTTACTTCAATGTTTTCTTCTCAGGATGAGATGAGTTTTATTTTAAACTACACTACACAAAGTATTGTCCTCTAATTTAGCATCACATTGTAACCTTGTGTTCATTAATTCTCTGCTTATAAAAATTTGAAGGACATACATTATGATGCAGAGTGCATTAGCTGGCATAGTCCTCATATGTGTGTGACCAGACACATTATGCTATTATATCTGTAGTTTTTATGCATTTGCTTCTGGACTGTTAACATACGTTTAAGTGGTGACTATTACAGAAGTTGCCTTTTTCCTCAACTTTGATTTCTAGCAGCTCAGATATTCAAGTACGGTTATAAGTTTTGAGGTTTACCTCTTTTAAGCTATCTCTGGAACTCCATAAGTGCTATGACATTGTTGCTTTTCAGACAAGGTGATTGTCTAACCTCATTCCAAAAAATTAGTAACATATTAATAATGTTTATTCTTTTGTGCTTTAAAGTTTTTATTAAATTATTTGAAATCACCTAATGATGTTGTATTTAACTGGTCAGTGCTGTATGAAGAACTAGTTTATCAGCTTAAGAGAAAAGCCATCTCTAATTTATGAGATTGTATAATACTTGTTTGTGTTCTCAAATCCATACCACTGTATATACGAAATAGAAACAGTGTTATAAGTGCTAGTTAACTTTCCAGGCTAACCCACAGAGACACACTCATAACCTAATGTTGCTGATCTGCTTTTAACTACACTAACTTCAAATTCTGGGACCTGGGCACAAGACAGTACAAGAGAGACTAGAAGAAAGGGAAGAGCTTCCTCTCTGCCAGCTACTAATGTGTGAACAGCAGTAAGGCTTTGGCTTTCTCAGGGTTACTTACAATTTTAAATTTAAAAATTTTACTCAAAAATCATTGGTAGAATTTAGCCAATGTAGTTTATACATTTAAGGGAGAAATATATTTGCCCTGGGCTCAGTTCAGTTGTACAGATTCCTAAATTCAATTTTATTCAATAAATTTTAATGACATCTTCCTTCTTTCCACATTTGAATCCACATAGTCTCTAAGTGATAAACTTTTACACTATTGAGTAGGGAGGGTAGGACAGTGATCACAACTTATACGTGTTGATCTTTTGGAATTTGGGACTAGGACCTTTCTGTAGCATTCTTTTGTTTTTTGGGGGGGATGATATGTATGGTGTGGGGAGGTGGTGGTGTATGTATGTTTTGTTTTTCCTGAAAAGATTCTCTTCTATGTATTATTTCTTGTGATTTAAATATTTTCTTTTTCCCATAGGTTTATGGTAAATATACCAGCTCTAGAACAAATGAATCAGATTTTACACATCTTGTTCATATTTTTACCCTTTCTGTGGGCACTAGGGATTCTGCCCCCACCCGATGCGCTTTTCTTATGGGCAATGGAGCAGGTTTTAGAGTTTGGCCTTGGAGGTTCACCTGTGTCTACTCACCTATGGTAATTATTTTAAATATTAAAGTTATATGTAACTCTTAAAGGACATTTTTTCTTTCAAACATATCCTTTTTTTCTCTCTGCAGGTTATTAATAATGTTCATCATTTCTTCTGGAACAGCTATAACATCGTATTTCATTCCCAGCACTGTTGGAATGGTTCTTTTCATGACTGGACTTGGGTTCTTACTGAGTCTTAACCTAAGTGAGATGGGTTTTGTCTTCAAACACAGTGTAACCGGACACAGAGTTGGAACCAAATCTAAGGCTTCACCCATTGGCTCAGAAAAGCAGTTTATTTGGAAGGAATGCCTGTTCCACATCATTATATTAGTCTTGGCTCTCTTAGAAAGTATTTTACTGCATCACTTTGCTTGTTGCTCACAGATTTCCAAAAACAGTCCCCAGGCTATTGTTAGCTATGTTTTGATGATAGTACTTATAATACTATGGACACTTAGAGAAATTCAAAGTGTCTATATCTTTGGAATTTTCCGAAACCCTTTCTATCCAAAGGATGTGCAAACTGTGACATTATTCTTAGAGAAGCAAGCAAGGCTCATGAAGATTGGTGTTGTCAGACGGATTTTGCTAAATCTAGGTAGGAAGGTAAAAATCTACTTTGTGTTATATCTACAGAATGTACAGAAATGTTATAGAATTCCCATATTTGTGTAAAATATACTTCATATAAGTGTTTATGTTTTGGTTGGTTCATTTGGTGGTTTTGGGGGGAGGGCTGTTTGTTTTAGTTAATTGCTTAAGTGGTCATTAAAAAAACCTCATATTGGCCAAAATAAAATATGGTAGAATGGGTTACATTGCCTTAATTTAATTTGTCTTTTTTTGTTTATCTTAGTGTCACCTTTTGCTATGATAGCATTTCTTTCATTGGACAGTTCCTTACAAGGGCTCCACTCTGTGTCTGTCTCCATTGGATTCACAAGAGCTTTTAGAATGGTAATCCTAGTATGCACTTAATAATATTTTCCTATTTCTAAATTTAATTGTGATTTTTTTTTACTCTAATAGTTTACATAGGTTATCAAATTCTCCCTAATCAAGTGGATAATTTGTGTGCTGTAGGTATGGCAGCATACAGAAAATGCTTTACTGGAGACGGTCATTGTATCTGCAGCGCACTTGTTGACCTCCAGTCTAGATATATGGTGGAACAGAAGCCTAAATACAGGAATCAAGCTCTTACTGGTAAATGTATTTTTTAACAGCTTTATTAAGATTTATTTTGTATACCATAAAATCATCCACTTAAAATATTTGGTTCAGTGGTATATATTTAGAATTTTTCAGCCATCACCACAATCTAATTTTAGAACATTTTCAACATCCCATAAGAGACCTCTTTCACATTGTCATTTCTCATTCTTACTCTCCATCACATCCACCCCCTGATCCAGCCCCCACAGCCATCAATCTGCTTTCTGTTTCTGTGGATTTGCCTGTTCTGAACATTTCACATGAGTGGAATTATACAATAGAGTCTTTTGCATCTGGCTTCTTTCACTTATGTTTTCAAAGTTCATCCATATTGTAGCATGTATCAGTGTTCTTTTTTGTTGCTGAGTAATATCCTGATTTATGGATATACACATTTGGTTGATTAATTCATTAGAAAATAGATATTTAGGTTTTTTTCACTTTTGACTATTATGAATAATGCTGCTATGCACATTCATGAACAAATTTTTTATATGGACATATTGCCAAATATTTTTCCAAAGTGGCTGCAGCATTTTACATTCTCATCAACAATGCATGAGGATTCTCATTTCTCTGCATCCTCACAAACACTTGTTATCTGACTTTTTCATTACAGTCATAGTGAGTATGAACTTCTATTTTGTGATTTTGATTTGTATCTCTCTGAATGCTAATGATGCATCTTTTCACATGCTTATTGGCCATTTATACATTTTTTTTTTTTTTTTTGAGAAATGCCTATTCCAGTACTTTGCCCACTTTTATTTGGATTATTTGTCTTTTTATTGTTGCGTTCTGTGAGTTCTTTTTCTATTCTGGATACAAGTTTCTTGACAGGTATCTGATAAAAGTTTTCTCCCACTCTTTAGGTTGTCTTTTACTTTCTTGATAATGTCCTTTGAAGCAAAAAAAGTTTTTAATTTTGGTAAAGTTCAGTTTATCAATTTTTTCTTTTGTTGCTTGTATTTTTTGTGTCATATCTAATAAACACTGCCCATTCTAAGATCATAAACATTTACTATGTTTTCTTCTAAGAGTTTTACAGTTTTAGCTCTTATGTTTGGGACTGTAATCTCTTTGAGTTAATTTTTATATATGATGTGATACAGGGTTCCAAATCCATTCTTTTGTATATAGATGTACAATTGTCTCAGCACCATTTATTGGAAAAACTATTCTTTCCTCAATGACTTTTCTTGGCACCCTTGTCAAAAACCAAATGAGGGTTTATTTCTGGACTCTCAGTTCATTTCCATTCATTTATATACCTATCCTTGACTATACTGTTTTGACTACTATAACTTTGTAATAGGTTTTGAAATTGGAAAGTGTGAGTCCTCCAGCTTTGTTCTTTTTTTTTTTTTTTTTTTTTAATATATCTTTATTGATTTCAGAGAGAGTAAAGGAGAGGGAAAGAGAGAGAGAGAAACATCAATGATGAGAGAGTCATTGATCGGCTGTCTCCTGCACACCCCCAACTTGGGATCGAGCCCGCAACCGGGAATTGAACCCCGATCACCTGGATCCTAGGTCGATGCTCAACCGCTGAGCCCCGCCCGGCCAGGCACTTTGTTCTTTTTTAAGATCGTTTTGACTATTCTGATATCCTTACATTGCCATGTAAATATTAGTTTTGACTTTTAATTTTTTGCAAAAAGGCATCTGAAACTTTCATAGGAATAGCCTTGAATCTGTAGATCAGTTTGAGGAGTATTGCCATCTTAAAAATTATTGATTCTTCTCATCCATGAACATGAGATATATTTACATTTATGTAAGTCTTTAATTTATTTCAACAGTGTTTTGTAGTTTTCAATGTACAAGTATTATGCTTTTATTAAATTTATTCCTAAGTATTGTATTCTTTATGATGATATAAATGGAATTATTTCCTTAATTTTTTTGGCTTGTTTACTGCTACAGTATAGAACATAATTGATTTTTTTAATATTAATCTTGTATCCTGAAACCTCACTAAACTCTTAGTCTAATAGACTTTTAGTGCATGTCATGAAATGAATAAAATAAAGAATAAGAATTAAAAATCATTTTAAGAATAAAAAAGGAATATAAAAGATTCCTGAAGAATAAAAATGTATTTTTATGTCTTTACAGGTTGGTATCATGCGTGATCGTCTGATCCAGTTCATCTCTAAATTGCAGTTTGCTGTGGCTGTACTTTTGGCATCATGGTCGGAGAAAAAACGTAGAAAATCAGCCACTACTTTATGTATACTCAACATTGTTTTCTGTCCATTCGTGTTGGTCTTCATAGTTTTTTCTACACTACTGTCTTCTCCCCTACTCCCTCTCTTCACCCTTCCTCTGTTCCTGGTGGGGTTTCCCCGACCTATCCAGAGTTGGCCAGGAGTGGTGGGCACTGCAGCCTGCGCGTGTGCAGATACAGTGTATTACTACCAGATGATCCCAGGTTTGACCGCTGCTCTGCAGTCTGCAATGGTAGCTGGAAGTTTAGGTAAGTAAATGGGTTGTGCTTAAATCGTCACTAATGTATTTAAAGTAAAAAAACAGGAACACACAGAAAAATAGTCTTTTGAGCCAACCATTACACAAATTCTAATACTTTGATTATAGGCAGAAAGACTAAATATGAAATAGATGAATATCTCTTGCTCCTTATTTTGAGGTAAAATTATAAAATAAAAATACTAAGGGGAAATTTTATTAAGGTGATCTGACAATCTTTTAAAAACTTTTTCTTGAATAAAGTCAGGTTGTAGCTTCATTATTGAAACATGAAAACACCTTATCTCCCAAAATTTTTATGTATTTATGAGTTCATATCAAGAAGATGCAGTAGCTTTAGACCCATAAAGAATGAAAAGTAGCTTTATTTTACATAGTATCAGATTGAAGAGCTTAAGGGAATTTGCTCATATATTATTAGTTCTTATGTAACAACTTTAGCAGTCTGACAGGGTTACAGGGCAAGGTAACATAAAGGCTTTGGTCAATGATTGGTTGCCTCCCAAAATGAAGTGCTGTGTAAATTAGCAATATTTTCTATGAGAATGAACTAATTTTATGATAATTATAATTGTATGTTACTTTTATAATTTTGTCATACACTAACTGCAAATTCAAGTATACCTCTAAAGGTATACTGGTTGGTTTTAGATAAGATGTAAGCTGATGACAACAGTGTATTATCACCTGCCATAGGCCTTAGCCCCAGATATGAGCAATGACTTCTTAGCAAACTGATGCCAGTCAGAGTAGCAATTAAAATTAGAATATGAATGAAATGTTTACTTGGGTTGAGCTTTTCTTTATCTATGATTATGTTCGATAATTTAGAAAAACCTTTATCTTTGTAGTACAAATTTTTTGTGAATAATTATTTTCCTTTTATAGGAAATATTTTATACTTTTATCCAGTTCCAATTAATTTTTATTATGCAGTGCTGTGCCACTTTAAAATACCTGTAAGATTAATCTCACATCTGAAGTGATAAATACCTTGGTAATAAAGTAGAAATTATACTTCATTAGCAAATCAATTACACTCCGCCAAGAAGTGTGTTATAAAGTATTTCCTGGAAAATAATGAGGTAACATTTCACACACATCTGATTGGCAAAAATGTAAAAAGTCTGACATTAGCAAGTATTGGCCAGTGTATGGGGAACAGAAACTCTCAAACTCTCCTGGAAGGAAATGTGTCAATTTATACAGTCACCTTGAAGAATAAACTTATAGTCTGTAGTAAAGATGTACATATCCCATCACCTAGTGATAGCAGTTTTAGGGTCCGTGATCCAGTGATTCCAATTCTAGAGAAACTCTTACACATCTGTTTTGGGGTCCTCATGACCATTCCTGGCTTTGATGGTTTGCTAGGAGGGCTCACAAGGTTCAGCATATAGTTGTATTAAGATATTTTATAGCTAAAGGATGGATGCATAGCATAATCAGCAAAGGGAAAAGTCACATGGGCTAAAAGAGACTAGATGCAAACTTCCAGGTGTCCTCCCCCAGTGTAGTCACACAGGATGTGCTTAATTCCCCAGCAATATGTTGTGACAATGTGTGATATGTTGACTAATAGAGAAGCTTATTTGAGACTCAGTGCCAAGAACTATTATTGGGGCTGGTCATGAGGCACCCTCTCTGCCTAACACATACCAAAATTCCAGACTCCCCAAAGGAAAGCTAACTATATTGTTTGCACTGAAATACAAGTTCCCAGATGCCAATCAAGTGCCAACTTTATAAGCAGGCCTTTCAAAGCATATCCGTTCTGTTATGTTAACTCTTTCCTGCACAACACCTTTTACAAGCAGACTTCCACAAAGATAATTTCTAAAGCATTATTAAAATAGTGAAAGACTGGAAGCATCTGACATGTTTTTTAAATGGGAAGTAAATATTCAAATTCATCTATATTCATAGAGTGATTTCTCAGTACAGTTACAGTGAATGACTTTGAGCTGTTTGCAGCTGACATGGGCAAATCTCAGACATAATGTTCAGAGAAAAACTAAGTTTTAAAAGCATTTGTACAGTGTGGTAGGTAGCATTTCATGTAAATTTTAATCCCACAAAACTTTTTTAAATTTATTGATTTTTCAGAGAGAGAAAACATCAATTTGTTGTTCTATTTATATATTCATTGGTTGATGCTTGTATGTGCCCTGACCAAGGATTGAACCCACAACCTTGGCATATCAGGACAACGCACTAACCCACTGAGCTTCCTGGCCAGGGCCCCAAGAAACACTTTTTATGCATGTGTATAAAAATATCCACAATGTTTTAAATCATTAATGTGAAGTTGGCTTTTATATACAGTATTTAATACTTTTCCTAATATATTTAACATGTAGTTAGGATTTTATGTAGCAGGTTCTAATTTATTGTTTTCTGGAAACCATATCCTTGACTTTTTATGAATTATCACCTGTAGAGAGCTTAATTTAATGCCTCATGATATGCAATGAATAGTTATTTCTATTTTTGATGTAAAGAGAGGGTCAAAAGAGTTGTGAATTAGTTGAAAATGTGTTATCAATTTTGAAGATTCATGTGGAAAAATAAAACGAGCTTAAACAATTACTTTTCTTTTCTTCAAATTTCTTTTAGGTCTCCTCTTACCTGGTTCTCATTATTTGGGCCGTTTTCAGGATCGTTTAATATGGATAATGATTCTAGAACGTGGCTATACTTACTGCTGTATTAACATTAAGGTCAGTATGCATTTGAAACCTCTCTAGTACTATTTTTATAGTACATGTGTAAAGTTTTACCTGTTATGTATGCATCAAACACTGAATAGCTCAATTTAAAAGAGTATTTTTTAGTTACCTGTGAAAACACTTAGGGGTTTGTAAAGTATATTCCAGTACGCACATATTGATAGACAGATTAGTATTGATTATGTAATAGAGCATAGTAACAAAATATACTTTCCCTCTTTTCATCTAGTTCTGTTCTTTTTATCCCAATCTAGCTGAGCATCTCAAAAGTATGACTCAGTAATATTTTTTCACACCTCCATCATATAAGCATTCTCAATTTAACGAAAACCTTTTGACCCCGCTGCTCCTGCCTTCTACACCATTTTTCTCCTTCCTTTTAGAGCAGAATGCCTTCTTAGAGTTGCTTATGAAACCTAATAATGTTTTATAATAATAAATCATGTGGGTCCTTTCATTGATCTTTTGTGCTCCGTGACATGTTGTATAGACATACCTTTCGGTGGCAATCTCTTTTTCTTTTTCAGTGTTTTTGGACACGAGCTTGTTTATCATCTACTAACATTTATATAGCACTAGAGTTTACAAAGCACTTTCATTACTTTAATCTTCACATCCCAATGTGCTAGGATTATTTTTCTTTGAAAAAGAAGGAAAAGGAATCTCAGAGAGATTAGGTGCCCTTCTCAGGACTGTGTACTGGCATCTAGTAGAGCCATGATGTAAAAAGAGGTTCTGATGGCCCTGGCTGGTGTGGCTCGTGGCATTGTCCTGTGCACATGCCCAGTTGCGGGAGGTGTACAGAAGGCAGCCAATAGATGTTATGCTCTCTCATTGATGTTTCTCTTTTCCCTTCCTCTCTAATTAAAAAAAAAAAAAAATCAATGAACTATTCTTAAAAAGAAAAGGTTCTGATGTCACATTTCATGTCTTCTCGCTGGATCATAATAGAACCTGACAGAATTACCTTTTATTAAAGACACTGATAGTTTTGTAAAAATGTATAAATAAATAAACAATAATAATAATAGTAAACAGGGACCTGGTACATCCTCTTCAAGTGATTCCTTCCAGGGCAGTAATCCAAATGTGTTTAAAATTCATATAAGAATGTATTCATAATATTCATTCTTTCAACCTTTGTTTCATACTTCCTGTGTGCCAGGTACTGGTTTAGGCACTGCAGATGTAGTAGTAACCAAAATGTAGCTGCTTTATGAAGTTGACATTATAGTGGGAGGAGACAGATAATAATAATCAAAACAATAATCAAATACATAAATCAATAATCAAATACATAAATCAATAATCAAGTACATAAATCTGTATTATTATTATTATTATTATAGTATAGTAAAACAAACAAACATGAGAACTGTTAAATTATGGCATATCCATAGAATAATGCTCTCATATAAAGTGGGATGGGAAGGATTCAAAACTACTGTGCATATTATGTAATTCCAGTTTTATTTTTATTCCTCCAAAAGTTCTTCTAATTTAAAAAAGTTTTGAATAAGTATGATTCAACCTTGACTACAGATACAGTCTTTAAAAATTACAATCATATTCAATAAAATTACTTTGTTAATTTCTAGTGGAATTTCTATAATTTCTTTTGAAATAGTGGTATTACTTTTTATCTCTGTATCCAACATCAGATAGCTTAAGTACCATTAAATCTGAGTAAAGGTGTAGCTCTTGAGGTAAAGAAAATATTTACATTTTTTAGTATTTTAATTTTGAGAAATCCATGAGCATTTACAAAACGAGTTGCTTTTCTCTGTGTAATAAGTAAACATAAACTTGAGTACTTTTTAATTTCCTCCTTAGGGGTTAGAATTGCAAGAGACATCATGTCACACTGCTGAAGCTCGACGAGTTGACGAAGTTTTTGAAGGTGCCTTTATACAAGAAGAATCTACAAAAATGTGTTCTATTAATGGACACTTTGGAAGTGTCCTAACACCCTGTACTGTTTTGCCTGTGAAACTCTATTCTGATGCCAGGAATGTCCTCTCTGGCATAATAGATTCTCATGATAACTTAAGAGAATTTAAAGGTGACCTTGTTAAAGTACTTGTGTGGATACTTATTCAGTACTGCTCCAGAAGATCCAGCATGCAGGAAAATGTTCACAAAACTGAAAGTAAAGGGAACGCATCTCTAATAATCCTGCCCAGTTTGAATACTTCACCACAAACCAAATCCCCAGAAGACACAGTTAGTTTATATTCAGAAACTTTAGATGACTGGTCTGATGATGTTTGGGGTGATGAGCCAACTACCAAAAAAGGAAAGGAAGAAAAAGATCAAGTAAAAGTTTTGCAAAGTATAAATTTGCCTCTTCCAGGATCAGTAGAATCACACATGGTTGGTGATCATTCTGTAGGCAAAGTTCCTGAAAATAGTCTTTACAAAGCAGTTATATTGGGATACCCTGCTGCTGACAAAGGAAAACAAGAAGACGTGGCGTATATTCCTCTCATGGAGTTCAGTTGTTTTCATTCTCACCTGTTAAGCTTACCTAAAGAGTGGACTTCTAACTGTTTGCCTAACTCCAAAATGAGGGAGATGAGCTTACTGTTTCCAGGAGACTGGTACCAGTTTGTCTTAAGGCAGCTGGAATGTTTTCCTTCAGAAGAAAATGTCCCAAATGTACTGGAAGAAATTGCAAAGGACAGAGTTTTAAGAGACTTTTATGTTCATGCAGTAATGACTTGTTACTTTAGTTTACTTGGAGTAGACAATATGGATCCTACTCCTGGTCATATATTGAGAGTTTACAGTGGTGTTTTGCCGTGGTCTGTTGCCCTGGATTGGCTGACTGAAAAGCCAGAACTGTTCCAGCTGACACTGAAAGCTTTCAGGTAATTCACTTTGATTATATACATGTTGTTACAGTGGCAGGAATATGTTGAGAATTTTCATAACCTAGAAGGAGATAAACCTTCATTTCTAATTTTAAAAATAATCACTCATAAAAATGAAAAAGTTGCTTAGTATGTATTGTGATTGTATCAGGAGTACACTTTATTTATACCTCTTTTTGTTTTCTTTGTGTGGGGAACTTACTTTTCATTTGGATTTCTTCACTTTAATTCCCATCATATCTCCCTTTCTATCTGAAATATGTATCATTTCAGTTTAATGTCTTAAAAATATTAATTGAACAAAATCTATTTCATTTATAAAGTTGATAAAAAATTCTTTTTCTCTATTCTTTAGATATACACTGAAACTAATGATTGATAAAGCAAGTTTAGGTCCAATAGAAGACTTTAAAGAGCTAACTAACTACCTTGAAGAATATGAAAATGACTGGTACATTGGTTTGGTATCTGATGAAAAGTGGAAGGAAGCAGTTTTACAAGAAAAACCATATTTGTTTTCTCTGGGATATGATCCTAATATGGTAAGGTTAAAAATGAGTTTTTAAATATTTTCATATATTACCTTAATGAATGGAAATGAGTTATAAAGTATTTGAACTAAGTGATAGCGATATGACATGCTACATATTAATTATAGTTTCAAGGCATTTATAATCATGACTTTATGGCCAACATAGACTAATCTTAAAATGACTGATTAGTTATTATTACAAATTTAATAGGAACCAGTTAAAAATGTTGTGTAGTTGTTGTATAATAACTGATTTATAGGATAGTCAAGTAAATGTAATTTGCTATAGCATATTTGACTGAAAGAATTGTATCTTTATGCTAAATTCAAGTGTAGGAATTACCACTTTGGATTTGACTCCTAGAAGAAATTAATTTGTAAGTGGCAAACTATTTATTTTGCTGACATTTATACTTTATTTGAAGCATATCTGACCTGTGAAAATTAAAAAAGATTTGGTACTTGTTCTCATTGCATTTAAAATGTCATTGAGTATGCACAGTATAAAAGATCCAATGTTATGAGCTTATTAGGGGTTCCATGTCTAGCATTAGAGCCTAAGAAGCTCTGCAGATGTGCAGTTGCCAGTTGGAGGCAGGACTTCAGCGTTTCTCATCTGACTCTCAGCTACCTGCTTTGAGGCTAGGTTCTGGGCCTGTATAGTCAAGATACGAGAACTCCTTTCTGGATAACCCAAGTTACTGGATGGAGGCTTTAACCTGAACATGGTGCCTCTGAGAATATGAGGGCCCTAATCACCCTTGCATAGGGTACAGGTTCCACACTGGGAGAGGCAAGACAAGGTTACTTGTTCCCCTTAGGTTACTGCTCCTCCTCTACCAAGCACTTATCTCCTAAAGCAGAGGTGTCACTCAGAGAGAAACACATCATTGTCTCCCCTTCAGATTCAGAGCTCTGCCTTGGAGATTTTGTGCAAAGAGAGAAGGAAACTATTAACAAAAAGCAAAAAAACAAATCTCTTCCCAAAGGAGCCAACATCATTTGCAAAACAGTGTGGACACAATGAAGCCTAAGATTCTCTCAAAAGCTATGGAGGTTGTGGTGAAAAGTAATTAAGAGGCAGTTGTAAATTCATTCACGATATAAGCTAAACTGTAGGCTGGGTAGATTAACAGAGAGAACCTGGAAAGAAACAGCAAAGAAGAGCCTTCCTGGGGTTAGAACAAATCTCAAACATTGATCTCCAAAGCTATTCTTTCAAAGGAGCCAAATTGGATCAGTCTATGGCACAATTTATGCCCCAGGTTACTGTTGAAAATGTAGAACAATCAGTGGCATTTAACAGCTAGGTGTGAACACTTAACAAAAAGAGCCCTGCCAAAACCACTGCAATCCCATGGTAACAGCATTCACAAGGCTGCTCTACCCAAGGAGCAATATCAAAGACTTAACACTTATCAGGGAGGTAGGGATTAATTTACTAAAGTCATCCAACAACTCACTAAACTAATAAGCAAATAACAATAACAAGCCCTGTAGTAGGGGAAGGAGAGGATCAGTACCCAGAATTGCTATAGTGTTATCTAAAATGTCCAGCTTTCAACAAAAATTATGAGACATGAAAAGAAACAGGAAAGTCTGACCCATATACCAGGAAGAAGAAAAAGACAACAGAAATTGCCTGTGTGAGTGACCAGATGTCAGATTTAACAGAGATTTCAAAGTAGTCATAAATATGTTCAAAAGACTAAAGGAAACCATGCTTTAAAAAATCAAAGTGTGCAACAAAATGGGTATACAAGGAATATACTTCAACATATTAAAGGCCTTATATGACAAGTCCACAGCTAACAACATGCTCAACAGTAAGAAGCTGAAAGCTTTTCCTCTTAGATTAGTAACAAGACAGGATGCCTATTCTTGTCACTTTTATTCCAATATGGTATTGGTAGTCTTAGCCAGAGCAATTGGGCAAGAAAAAGAAATAAAAGGCATCAAAATCAGAAAAAAAGTAAAGCTGTCACTAATTGTAGGTGACATGATATTATATACAGAAAACCGTAAAGACTCCACCAAACTAATTCAGTAAAGTGGTGGGATACAAAATTAATATATAAAAATCCATTGTATTTCTATACACTAATAATGAACTATCATAAAGAGAAATTAAGAAAACAATCCCATTTACAGTTGCAACACAAAGAATAAAATACCTAGGAATAAATTTAACCAAGGAGGTGAAAGATGTGTACACTGAAAAATCTTTAAGACATTGGTGAAAGAATTTGAAGAAGACAAAAATAAATGGAAAAACAGTCCATGCTCATGGATTAGAAGAATTGATATTGTTAAAATGTTCATACTACCCAAAGCAGTCTACAGACTCAATGCAGTCCCTGTCAGATTTTGAATGTCAGTTTTCACAGAAATAGACAAACAACCTAAAATTTGTATAAAACCAGAAGAGATGCAAATAGCCAAAGCAATCTTGAGAAAGAACAAAGCTGGAGGCATCACACTTCCTGATTTCAAACTATATTACAAAGCCATAGTAATCAAAAACAATATGGTTTGACATATAAACAGACATATAAATCAATAGAACAGAATAGAAAGCCCAGAAATAAACCCATGCATATATGGTCAATTAATTTACAACAGAGGAGCCAAGAATATACAGTTGAAAAAGGGCAGTCTCTTCAGTAATCGGTGCTGGGAAAACTGGACAGCCACATGCACATAAACTAATTCAAAATGTATTAAAGATCTGAACATAAGACCTGAAACCATAAAACTCCTAGAAGAAAACATAGACAGTAAACTCCTTGACATCAGTCTTGGAGATGATTTTTTGGCTAGGACACCAAATATATAAAGAACTCATACAACTCAATAGCAAAAAATGATCCAGTTAAAAAGCAGGATCTGAATAGACATTTTTCAAAGAAGATATACAACTGGCCAACAGATGCATGAAAAGGTGCTCACCATCACTTATCAGGGAAATGCAAATCAAAACCACAGTGAGTAATTACCTTATACCTGTTAGAATGGCTGTTATCAAAATGAGAATTAAAAGTGTTGGTGAGGATTTGGAGAAAATGGAGCCTTTGTACACTATTGGTGGGAATGTAAATTGGTGCAGCAACTACTGGAACACAGTATGGAAGTTCCTCAAAAAACTAAAACTAGAGTAACCATATGACCCAGCAATTCCACTTCTGGGTATTTATCTAAAAGATATGAAAACACTAACTTGAAAAGATAAATGAATCTCTGTTTTCACTTCAACATTATTTACAATAGCCAAGATGTGGACGGCAGCCTAAGTGTCCATTGACGGATGAACGGAAAAAGAAAATGCAGTGTGTGCGCGCGCGCGCGCACACAGGAATATTATTGTGTCATGAAAAAGAAGGAAATCCTGCCATTTACAACAGCATGGATGGACTTTGAGGGCATTATGCTAAATGTAATAAGTCAGACAGAGCAATGCAAATAACATAATAATCTTACATGTGGAATCTAAAAATTTTTTTAAAAACCTCATAGATACAGAGAATATATTGATGGTTGCCAGAGGCAGGGGTTGGGGGTGGTGGTGAAATAGGTGAATGTGTTCAAAAGGTATAAGCTTCCAGTTACAAAATAAGTTTTGGGAATGTATTGTACAACATGGTAACTATAGTTAATAATTATTAGTGCCCTGGCTGGTGTGGCTAAGTGGTTAGAGAGTTGGCTCGTGCACTGAAGGGTTGCAGGTTCAACTCCTGGTCAAGGGAATGTATTTGGGTTGTGGGTTCACTCCCCGCCCCCAGTTGGGGCATGTGCGGGGAAGCAACCAACCAATGTGTCTCTCTCACATCAGTGTATTCTCTCACTCTCTTTCCTCCTACTCCTCCCTCCTTCCCTTCCACTCTCTCTGAAAAGCAATGGAAAAAATATCCTCAGGTGAGGAAAACAAAAAAAGAATTATTGTTATTAGTTAATACTGCATTGTATATTTGAAAGTTGCTAAGACAATAGATCTTAAAAGTTCTCATGACAAGATGAAACAAAAATGTTTAACTATGTGTGATGGATGTTAACTAGACTTACTGTGATCATTTCACAATATACAAATATCGAATCATTATGTTGTAGACCTGAAACTAATATAATATTATATGTCAACTTTATCTCAATTTTTTAAAAAGAAGTAGCCCAGCCAGCATGGCTCAGTGGTTGAGCATCAACCTATGATCTAGGAGATCTCGGTTCTCAGCCAGCATGGCTCAGTGGTTGAGCATCAACCTATGATCTAGGAGATCTCGGTTCAGTTCCCAGTTGGGGCACATGCCTGGGTTGTGGGCTCAATCCCCAGTCGGGGGCGTGCAGGAGGCAGCCAATCAATGACTCTCTCATCACTGATGTTTTTCTCTCTCTCTCTCCCTTCCTCTCTCTGAAATCAATAAAGGCATATTTTTAAAAAGAAGTAAAGGAAGGTATGTTGACAATCTCACATCACATAGAGTAAGACTATCAACAGAGATAGAAATCATTTGTAAAGAAAAAAAGAACCAAATGACAAATTCCCTAGAGAGCCGACAATAGATTTGAATTGGTGGAAGAATTAATGAGCTTGAATATTCTACATCAATAGAGATATGCAATCCAAACATGAGAGAAAAAAGAATGAATGAAAAGAGCCTTACAGAAATGTGGGACACCATTAACTGCTGAACATACACATAAGAGGATACCAGAAGGAGAGGAGAGAAAGAAAGGAGCAGAAAAAATTATTTGAAGAGGTAATGGCCAAAAACTTCCCAAATCTATTGAAAAACATTAAATATCCAGGAAGCTCAGCAAACTTCAAGTAGATACCAGTCATTGTATTTAGGGCCCACCTGAGATCTTTTAACTTAATTACATCTGCAAGGAACCATTCCAAATAGGGTCACAGTCATAGGTGCCATGGGATAGGATTGGGATATATCTTCTTTGAAATATGCTGTTCAACCAACTGTAGACCCTTACTTCATACTATATGCATTTATGAACTCAAAATGGCATAAAGACCCAAATGTAAGAGCTAACACCATAGAAATCTTAGAAAAAAGCAAAGGAGGAAATCTTCACAATCTCAAACTTGGCAGTGGATTCTTGGATATTAATGCCAAAAACATGAGAAGCAAAAGAAAAAATAAATAGGACTTCAGTAGTAAAAACGTTTGTGCTTCAAAGGACACCTTCAGAAAGTAAAAAGACAATTCACAGAATGGAAGAAAAATTTGCATATATCTGATAAGGGACCTATTACTGGTATATATAAAGAACTCTTACAACTCAATAATAAAATGACAGATCACCCAGTTTTAAAATGAACAAAAGATCTGTATAGACATTTCTCCAAAGGAGATATACAAATGGGGTAATAAGCACATAAAAAGATGTTTAACATCTTTCATCAGCAAGGAAACGCAAATCAAAATCACAATGAAACACCACTTCATACACACTAGCATGGCTAAAAGGAAAAGGAAAAAAAAATCAGAGAATAAATGTTGGAAGATATGGAGAAATTGGAACTCTAATACAATGGTGGCAGAAATGAGGCAACCACTTTGAAAAACCTGAGTTTCTCAAACGATTGAACAAAGAATTGCCATCTGACCCAGTTATAACACTCCTAGGTGTATACCCAAGAGAAATGAAAACATAGATACAAATAAAAACTTGTACATGGATGTTGATAGCAGGGTTATTCATAATTGCCAAAGATGGAAATAACCTGTTCATCAACTGATGAATACACAAACTGTGGTATATTCATGCAATGGAATATTATTCAGCCATAAAGGAATGAAGTACTTACATGCTCAACATGAATGAACCTTGAAAACATTGTCCTAAGTTAAAGACACCAGTCACAAAAAAACACATATGAAATTTCATATGAAATTTCCAGAATAGGCAAATTTATGGAGTTAGAAAGTACTTTAATGGTTCTTAGGACTGGGGGAATGAAGAGATAGCAGGGTAATAGTGAGAGTACAAGGTTTCTTTTTGAGGTCATGAAAATGTTCTAAAATTGGTGATAATTGTACATATCTGAATATATTTTAAAAACTGTTGAATTGTATATGCTTTACATGAGTAAATTGTATGGACTGTGAATTATATCTTAGTGAAGCTGTTTTTTAAAAAGAGCCTATTGTGTGATTGTCCACTGACTAGTATTTATGACTTATGCGTTGCTGAGGCCAGATGGGATGAAGGAATAGAGAAGGAAAGAGAAGTAGTGAGATTCTGCTATTCTGTTCATTGAGTGAAATGGCTGTCAGGGAATTTTCTCTCTCATACTTATTCAGATAATTACCAAATAGAGTTGACTCCTAATTCTGAAGACAAGCAACTCCTGTGTGTACAATTTAATACAACACTTTTTAAGTTTGCCTCAATACAATGGATTTTTTTTCTAAGTTTATAAATAAAATATAAAGGCCTGAATATAATCTTTTTTTTCTCCCCCACCCCTTTTATACTTTAAAGGGAGTTTACACTGGGAGAGTACTTACCCTTCAAGAATTATTGATACAAGTTGGGAAGTTAAATGCTGAAGCCGTTAGAGGTCAGTGGGCCAATCTTTCATGGGAATTGCTTTATGCCACAAATGACGACGAGGAACGTTATAGTATACAAGCTCATCCACTACTTCTAAGAAACCTTACAGTACAAGCAGCTGATCCTCCCCTGGGATATCCAATTTATTCTTCAAATCCTCTCCATATACATTTGTATTAGAGCTCATATTTACTTGTAAATGTCATCAGATGAGATGTCTTTATTTTTTTCATTCTAGAAGAGTAATGATTTTTTAAACTTCGCTGACTTTTCCTCTCTCCTCCCACAAGTCAGATGCCTGGAAAAGCTAAGCTCTATAAAGTTGGTTCTCTTACCTATCCTAATGGTTTAAAAAAAAAAAAAAACACAAAAAACTTTATGTCTAACATAAAAGTTACAACTTTTGGCCAATATTTGTGCCCAATGGATTGTGGTAGGCTTTGTTAAATATAAAACGTATGTAAGATTAGAGAATGGATTTTTAATGCTTTCTTAAATGTGTGATAGGTCATATGACTTGCAAAAGTCAACAACTGTGTAATTTTTACATACTTAAGAGATACATATCAGTGTTTTAAGTAATGATAGTGGATGTTGTTAAAGGCTACATAATGTATACATATATTTGAAATACAATTAAATTTTATAATATTTTCAAACTTTGTGCTGTTTCATTTTAATATTTAACATGGTCTGAAGGTCTGAATGTTTCATGTAATTATTTTCTTTTCATATACTTCAATTCAGAAACCTTAAAAGTGTTTAATAAAATCTCTCCCAATAAAATCTTTTTCTTCCAAGTATCCTCTTGATGCAGTTTGAATCTTCGTAATCCCGAAAACTGGGTTAAGGTAACTCTAGATTACTAGCCATTTGTACCTAGCCACTACCCAGAGCAAATGTAAATCTCTGGACTGAACTTCCAAGTTTTTTTACAATTTTTCATATTTAATATTGGACAATCTAAAATAAAGTACCTGAGGAGAAAAGACAACATGATCAACACCCAAGAGAAGCGATAGACAATATGAACAGACCCATAGGGCATCCAGATAATGAGTTTTTAAGCACAGGCTTGAAAATTACTATGTTTGGTACATATAAAGATATAAAACACAAGATTGAAAGTTTCAGCAGAGAATTAGAAACTATACAGAAGAACTGACAAGTCTCAGACTGAAAAATACATTAATCACGTTTAAGAACTCAGTGAATATATTTGATAGAAATGACACAGCTAAAGTAAGAATTAGTGAACTAGAAGTTAGGTCAGAAGTAAATATCTGATATAAAACATGACACAAAAGAATGGAAAGTACAATGAGAGGATAAGACACACAGTGTTACCATGAGATGTAACATACAAGTAACTGAAATTCCAGGAGAGGGGGGAGAATCTGGTAGAAGCAACATTTGAGGAGATAATGGCTGAAAATTTATCAAATTGTTAAGAGCCATCAATCCCTGCAAGACCTAAGCATAATAAATAAAACCACACCCCAACACATCTTAAGAGAAAAGTATATAAAAAGGAAATCATAAAAGCAGCCAGAAAGACACAACTTCTCAATAGAATGTATGGAAACCAGAAATCAGTGGAATATCTTAAATTTGCTAAAAGACAGGAACTGCAAACAGAATCTATACTCAGCCTTTCCCCCAAAACTCTTTTAGAATGGAGATAAAGACACTTTCAAACAGGACCTGCAGCAGCAGATTCTCATAAAAGGAAACAAGTATATTTTCAGACAGGAGGAAAATGATTCTGAAGTAGCTCAGGGATACAAGGAGTGGACAATATTTTTTTAAAAGTATACGGTTAAATCTATATTAATAGTCACAATATAAAATAATTTTGGAGGTTAAAATGTTTAAATACATGACAATAACAGCATAAAAGCTGATGCAGAAATTAACAAAGAGTTCTAGCTCCTTGTATTATCCAGAAAGAATTTTAAAGTACCAACTTAGACTTGACTGTCACCTATAGAATAACCACTAAAATAGAAAATAAAAATAAGTGTATAACTACTAAGCTAACCAAGGAGGAAAGTATAATAAAGCAAAAAGAGAAAGATAAAACTTACCAAATTGTACATTTTAATTTAGTGCAGTTTATTGTACATCAATTATACTTAAGTAGTTAAAAATAATAGAATGTTTATTAAATCTGCCAGTCAATAATTACCTGTGACTAAGGTCTCACAATACTTACTGATCTACCCAGCAGTTCAGCAGATTAACCCTAAAGCCACAGCTTCTACTGTTTACTCTTCTACCAACTCACCAGCTGTCCTCTTACACAACCCCATCTGTGCCTCACTTTCAGCACTGGTAGAAGGGAACACACCTTTTCCTTCCTATTTCAAAGGGCCATTGGAGATGATCATTAGGAAATGAGATGTCTGTAAAATAATAAACACTTTCTAAAAAGTCAATATGTGAACACTTGGTTTCACAGTTCTGGACTATCTTTGAGAAAATGAACTTTGACCAAAATCTGCTTTTCCGTCTCAGTCTGCTGACAAAAGAGCCTGAGGATGAGTGAGTGTCTATATACGGATATTATGAATTACGTGCTATAGAAAAACACCATACAGATGACTTTCTAAAAATAATTTCTAAATATTTATACCTCTTCTACCATTCTGTGCTAATTTCAGCCTCTGAGTTTTCATTGGTGACATTCTGAAGACAAAGAATGCCTGGTTTACATACGCTCAACAAACCCTAAATGTTGGCAAGCACAATGCCAAGCACTGTAGAGTCAATGACAAGTAAAAAAACTGCCCTGGACCCTGATCTCCTGAAGCCTCTTAGTCTAAAGTCCACCCTTTCAAGGCTAAGTGCAAGTCACAGCTTCTCTACAAAGAGCTTCCACACTAATCTGCAAATCTGAACTGTTTGCACTCACAGCCTGCACCATGCCACATCATGTTATTTTGTAGCATTCTAGAATCATTCCAATGATCCATCTTTTTGTTTTCACCCCAGGTGTGGTGATTTTTTAATCATAATTTCCATCACTGGCTGTACAAGAGCCCCCTCATTTATTGCAATTGATCCCCATCCTACCCCCCCATCCTAAGCAACCATTACATCTAATGTTCACCTTTTCATTGTGTTTTCTTGCAAAATGAGCACTACCTTCTACGCACATAAATTTGTGTGTGTATAAACAGAATTGTGTTCCAGTTCTTTCACTTTCTCCACTCATCACCTGACGCTTCTAAAACATATCCGTGTTGTTTTGTGTGCACTTATTCCATTGCTTTTACTTGCCGTACCCCATGGTGTACCTCCCCCACACATCACCTTCCCCCTTTCCCAAGGCCAGCCACCAGGGTGGCCTCCAACTTCAACAGCTCTTCTAGTTATTTTATGTATGTTACCTTGGCTATAAACGGAACTGCTGATAAAGAACCAGGACTTTCTTCTCCTGTTACACCCCCCCCTTTGACAGTAGATAGTTAAGGAGTATTTGTTGATTTTCAATTGTTGCCTATGCATGTTATCTATGAAGGTGCTAAAGATTTAAGTAAAATTAATTTTAGACTAAGGTGTTGCCAATGGGGTTTAATCTTGACTTTACCCCTTACTAGCCCCGTGAGCTTGGGAAAGTAACACCTACTTGCTTTGGGCATCTATAAAGTCGGATACCACCTATCTTAGTGTGCTTTTATGAGGAATAAATGAACTAGCTAATACAAAGCACCTCAGTACAGCAAATGGCATATAATAGGTGTTTAATAAATTATGGCTATGAGTCCTACCTCCCACTTTTAAGTAGTCATTTGTCCCTGTCAATTCTTCTAAGAGAGTGTGAGCACCTTGGTAGCAGGACCATTCAGATATTTCTTTGTATCTGCTCATTACCCAGCACTCAGCTTTGTGTAATACCCCATACATTTCCATTAAATGGATTACTTTAATTCTTTGATTAGCATTCTGCTAACCTAGATTTTAAGCATAAACGCTAGAGTATGTTAAAATGCTCTTTTATCCAAGAGTGCAGTATTATTACCATCTTTATTGCAAGACTCATAGCAATCTTTTATTTATTGTTTATTACATATTGAAAGGAAAGTTGTGTCTATTAAGAAGTAAAATCACAAGTTAGTCGTTTGTGTACAAGAAGATGGCTGTTTTCATGTTTTCTGTTTCTCCTTCCAGGGGCTTGAAAATGCAAGTACTCTGTCAGTCATGTTTTCTCTTCCAGGTTTTAAAATAAGAATCTGCATCCTGTAACAAAGTGACAGTAACATGAATCAGTCCTTCCTTGTATTTACCCCAATTTTGGACAATTCCTTCTGTTTTAAGGAGCTATATAATTATGATTCACTGTAGAGAATCCTTGTAAAACCTGGGCAAATGCTTAAATTAGAATAAAATTCATAGCTAAAATTCTAGATCTACATCATTATCTCCTCTATCACTGGTAAGCATCTGCTCATGTCATTTTGTAAATGCTGGAATCTCTATTATTACTCTTCTGGAGCAGCATATCATACCTACACTGACTTGCCTTAACAATTACAAAGAATCAAGATATTTAGAATTGAAATATTTTACAGATAACTCTAAAATGACTTGTGAACTTTTAGAATATTGCTTAAAATGTAAAACAAGGTAACTCAATCATCCCTAAGATGAGTGTGACATTTCATTTGGCGAGATATGCATTTACCACTACCAAGAATTTGCACTAAGACAAAAAATAAAACACAAAATTCAATGCAGCTATTGTTCCTGATCCCTTAAAATAATAAAGATTCATCAAAGTTCCAGACATGCTGTTCCTAGCCTCAAGGACAGAAACAAATTCAAATATTATCACCAAGTACATTTAGTTTGGGATAAAGCTATATTGGCATTCTCTTAACTTAGATACTTATAAACAAATCACAATAAGGAGATGGATATATATAATAGAAAACAACGTGGAGGAAAGAAGCACAGAGGAGAGAATTGAGTAAAAAGCGAGAAACAATTTTTTAAAGTTTCTATGGTATTGTGTGAAGAAGGAGGTATAATCTCTCAGAAATGATAGTGGGAAATGAAATCATGCCCAGTTTATCATAAAAAAAAAAGTGATAAAGCAATAAGACCATGTAATAAGCAATATATTAAAGAGAGTAGTAGGAAGAGAAAGGCCGTCACTGTTAGCAAGGGTTAGATGTAATCAAATGCTAGATTTACTGAATATTTATATTTTACACTTAGATATTGTGTAAATAAAATAACATCTGCTACAGTGGGACTAAAACTCTAGCCCCTGGTCCTTCTTTTCCCTCTGAAACAATCATTTCTATAATGTATTATCTTTCTGCCCTATTATTTAACTCTTTGATCTTCACTATCTGTGAGTTCAATATTCCTGTACCACCTAAATGAAAGCATCAACAGCTAATCCTCAGTAAGTATAACACTCCACGGTGTGTTTTAAGAGTTTTCCGCATACTAACTAACTCAATCTCCATGACAATCCTATGACTAGATGCTATTGTCATCATTAATCTCCATTTTGTAGATGGGGATATTGACTTAGAGAGAAGTAACTTGCCTTAGATCGCCTTAGATCATGGGACTGAATGGAGTAGAGCTGAGATTTCAACCCATGTAGCCTGGCACCAGGATGCTGTGTCACCTCTCTAGTAAGGTGGCCGTTCCCTCTGGACTCTTATCCATCAGTGGGCACAATACCACTATATCAGCTTTACTCCAAATTTAAAACTCAGATGTAATCTTTGATGAAGCTCTACGTTTATAACCACCCTACACTACCAAGCCCCAACATTACCAAAACACTTATGATTTGGCCCAAAGCAAACTGGTCATAGTATAAGTTGGTAGAAAATGTATAGCCCTTCAGGATTTTTCAAGCTCTGGATGGGTTAGTACAGCATGGAAGTTTGATAACCTTTACTTCTCTAAGCATTTTAAGCATTTTTGCTTTTTTCACTAATTCATTTTGACTGTCCTACAAAAAGTTGAAGCAATTAAATGGCTAACAATTCATGGGTCGCTTAAATAGTGGTAGGTTACCTAATGATGTATATGGTATGATCCCATTTTACAACTCTTTATACATCAGTCCCTACTGACTTATTTCTAAAAGTATCACTGAAAGAAATACTTCAACAATAAAACCATCCAAAGAAATAACCTTTCTTTGTATAATCACATCTATAATTTTTGGCTTAACTCCTGACATTTCCTGTGCAGTTTATACATTAAACTCTTTTGATGGTCACAATTTTCTCAGAAATTGTTCATAATATTCCTCTTTTCTAAAAGAATGAGTGTTGAAAGTATGAGTGATCAGCACATTTTCTTACACAGGGACACAGGCACATCTCAGATGAGCAGAGTGCTTCTGGATCAAGTCAAAGGAACCAGCACTACCCAGCAAGAGCGCATCAGTTTAACAGCACAGTAAGTGCTTTGACAGAGGTAAGCACAGGGCTGAGGTTCATGCAGTCCTGGGAAGAAATGAGATGGGAGGCCAGGTATCAACCCAAGGAGGTGACACCGGAGCTGAGACTTGTAGGATGAGTAGGAGTCTGTGAGGAGGAAGAGCACGTGGCACATACCCTGGTCAAACAGCAAGTGCAGAAGGAAAAATGGCAATCTTTGACTTGATTTGACCTTGTAGCAAACTTCTTTCTCCAAGACCAGTAGTAATTCATAATAGACCAACAGCTATGCCTGGGGTGACAGAATACTTTTTATGTCTTTTGTACTGGTATCATGAGATTAGTGGCGAGTTAGTAAGACAAGTTTTTAAAAGCTAGGAAACTTCACCCTTTCCTAAAGACTGATGCGTACTGAGAGACGTGTAACTTGTTCTTACCAGACCCTTCTTGAAGTTCTCAATCCGCTTCTTCCCTATTTTGTCAGTCAGCCACCAGGCCCAGGTGGGCATGTACTGCCACAAATATGCCAGCAACAAATAAGGCTGATCCGCGATCCAAACTTCTTTCAAGTCATTGGCCATGCAGATTAACATCAGCCGCACACAACGGCTGGTTGCCATCTTGTGGGACTGGTCTGCAACACTATCGACAGTCTAAGAAATTTTTAAAAAATTAAGTGAGTGGTATTTACCCAAGGTATTTCACAGAACTTTTAAGCTAGAAAGGACCCAGAAGTCACCTGGTTGGGTGACTTTTTGATGTGACCTCGTGCCCCCTTAGGACCCCATAGGTACTAATAGGTGTCTATGATATTTCAAAAAGCCTAACAGGAATCAGATACTTACCAGATAAGACTATGCAAGCTAATTAAAAGATGAAGGTTCTTTGCTTTTAATTAGAATTGTATCATCTTAATGTACTTAATAATTATATATCACTTTAGTAATAAAAATCTTTAAGCGAATTAATACATACATTTAACAAATGAAATTCTATAAAACACAGAGTCCATGGGGATAAAGTGGAGGAAAAAGATAAAAGTGGTTTTTTTGGTACTGCTAATCTAGTCAACCCACTACCATTCTATAAATAAACAAACTGAGACTCAGAAAGGTAGTAACTCATCTGTGCTCACACGGATCACTGTAACAACCAGGTCCACTTTCCAAGTCCCGTGATTCCTATAATTGGGTGAATACTTACATAGAAGCATAAACACATTTATGTCTCAGTAGAACTAGATCTTAATGGAGAAGGAAAATTTCATGGTCTTTAGAGGGATTTTGTATTACTGAGTGACACTGGATTCTTTAAGAGACATCTGCTATTGATTTGATAAATCACTATGTGTAATCTGAGCTGGGGGAAGCACAAGCCTGGGCGAGGCTAACCTAAAAATATCACAATGCAATGAGTCTTTTGCTAAGCTCCTTCACCCTGATTCTTCTTTAAAAGCCCAGTAAGTTGAATATAATAAAATTCAGCCACACAGAACCTCTTAGTATTATTATAATTTGTGAGTTGATAGAAACTGAGTTTTTTACATCACATCATAATGGATTACTTACCAGTAGTATCTCAGCAATTTCTTTAGCCTTTATTAAAACTGGCTGCCAAAGCACTATCAGGTAATCTTAACAATTTTCCTAATGCCATGAGTTAAGGTTTGTAAATAAGTCATAAGCAGTTCTAACGGGAAAACCCTGAGGCACAGAAATATAAAACCAACATACGACTACTAAAGCATTCATATTCTACCCCAACTAGAAGCTCTTACCTGTGTGATATCATTCATTAGTGCATTCTTCACAATATTTGATTGCACAGGTCCTGGGCAAATGTTAGAAACTACAATACCTGGGTATGTGGCAAGTTCAGATCGGAGGCCATTAAAAAAACCCTAGTAGGCCAAAAAAAAAAAAAAAAAAGGCGAATAAAATAAATACAGACACATATTTCATGTTTACTAGTAGCATGAAATTTTCTTCAACTACTTATGAAGGACAATAGTGGCACATTATAAAAATATGTTCCAATATGAGTAGAGAGCAGGAACTGTAATTGTGCAATCCTATTAGGCAATCAAGAAGAGCATTCTCAGCTATTTCCGGGTAGGAATGATTCACCTGTTTGGTAGTGGGAGATCATACGATCAGTGTTTTTATGGTAGGCAAGCGCTGGATAGGTGAAAAACTACCCCCCGGAGATTCTGATACACGCTACTTAGACCAAACCCCATATCCCTATTCCAAAAGGGGGGCATGTTCTCCATGAGAATCACTCAGATTTGGTTTCTTTTTATCCCTCAAAGTGGTCAAAAGTGCCAATATCAGGGCAAGAGGCAGTGAACGGGATTAGTACTTAACAGAAACTCTCATCAAGAAGAGCCCAACTTTTTCTATTTATTACTACTTTAACAGACAACTGGTTTCAGCTAACAGTCATCTTTTCTGAGAAGTGAGACTCTACAGGGATGGAGAACGTCTGGCCCACAGGCAGATACGGCTCAAGAAAACATTTGGTCTGGCCCTGCCAAGGCAGCCACAGGCGGCACTCAAAATTCAATAAATCTAGAAGCTTTTTTCATAGCTAATTTTTAAGTTGATTAATTCTGATGGCCCGCAAAGTGATGTTACAAATACCCAAATGGCCCTTGGCAGAAAAAAGGTTCCCCACCCCTGCTCTAGCCTTAAAGATACTGGCCATTTCTAAACCAAACAGGGAGTAAACATCTACTTTCCCTAATTTAGGAAATGGTCCAAGACTACATTGTTATTAGGTGAGTTAACTACTGAAAAGCCTAAAGAGCTAACCCAGGGTACATTTATTTATGATCCAACAACACTAAAAAGTTACCAGCTCTTAACCCTGACCCCTAACAAACACAGGGCCTATGAGGATTCATGCTGTCAGAGACTAATACAGTGCCTAACTCAGATGGACAGGAAAAAGGCTTTCTAAGTGAATGAATGAATCATATCTTTAACTGTCTGCCCCTCTTCAGCAAAGAGGAGAGAGGACAGACGCCATGAAAGCCAACAAGCCGGACACTAAAACCTCTCCTTGTCTGAAATCACACCTAGTATAGTGTGGGAACTTTTCATTGATAAACAAGTTCACTCTATAGCTCTGATGGGCATCGGGGAAGTAAATGTACTCTTCAAAGAGCCTTCTGGTTTCCATGTTCGGCTACTGGTGTAAGTAACCAGAGTCTCAATCTGCCACGTTGTGTCAGAGGATCAAATCCCGTAATAAAACAGTGAGTCTTGGAGGGTAGGCCAGACACCTCAGATTGCATCTGACTGAAAGCATCCTGCATGTCTTATGAGACACTAGGTGCCAAACAGATGGGGCAGCTGCCTTCCCTCATCTACCAGCCTGAGACTTGCCCAACGGCCCTGCAGGAAGTGACTGATACCCTATATTACCAGGTATGAGGAAATCATCAGGGTAGCATTCCATTTCGTCACTCTCTCCAACTGTATGCTTTCCACAACAGAAAGGACGTACTAAGGAACCAAAGCTTCACGTTTTCATGAAACTGATGATCATTCAGCCATCATCTCATTATTCCAACAGTGAAACATTCTATATAAACTGACCTTCAACAGCATTAATTATAAATTATGTGTCTCCTTTAATCATTCTTCTCCTCTTGGCCTTATGACTTAAAATGTCCCATGTTATAGTTTAACATTTCTTCATATCCACTCTTAGCCAACTGTAAACATTCATTTGTTCCTAATATTCACATCTCATAAGTTAAGCAAACCAAATCAAGCTTTTCTCCTGGCCTCTGCCTTGACTAGATTTTCTCCTTCCAGTGCACCCAGGGTAAATAGAGTCAAAGCTAGTCCCAGCAAGGGATATGAAGCTCAGGGCTAATCATCTAGTGCGCAGTTCCTATTTCTGACATACTTATGTATTTATACCAGGTAAGATAAATCCCACGTACAAGGGGAAAGGAAAAAGAAGTCACAGAAATGGGGAGGAAAACTACATCCTTAAGTATGTAAAGAAATGAGAGGTGGATCCCAAATTTGCCATGAAGATGTGGTAGAAATGAAGAGAAGGCGAAGGGTGACATGTTGACTAGACTATATAATTCTTGAGGGCAGGGACCATATGTCATCTTTATATCCCCAGGATCTGTTGTAGGGTATGACACAGTGTAGGTGCTCATTACACATTTGTTGAATTAGAAGGAGGTATGTGAGGCTCAAGCCTTTTTTAGCATCCTCCGAGGAGGTCATCTATCAAAGGTCTCCTTGGGTCTCTCTCTCTCTCCATCACTGCCCAGTTCCAATGACCTCTTGCAGTGATGGCCATATCCCCCATATACATTTAGGTCAATTCTATCAAAGTTAGTTTGAGCAGCCTTACCCGAAGAGCATGCTTGCTTGCGCAATATCCACTAGAAAGGGGTCCAGACATGATACCCATGAAGCTGTTCACAGTAAAAATCTTTCCTTGCTTCCTCTCAATCATATGAGGCAGAACACACTTTGTCAAGGACACTGTCCCTAAGTAGTTAAGCTCTATTAGCTCCTTGTAGACATCCAGGCTGGTTTCCACACACAGAGAACGCTGGGATCTTCCACCGTTGTTGACCAGAATGTCGATCTAATCAATAAAATTAGAAAAGGGACACTTTGGTGACAACCTGTAGATGGATTGATGGAATCCCTAGGGATGATTGCTTATATTGTTAACCTGAAGAATCACTGGCACAGAATGGTGTATTTGCAGAAGTCAGTAATAAAAACATAAAATAAAAAACAGAATTCACCTATGGAATTAAATTCCTATTTTAGGTGACTCTTTATGGAAAGTAGTAAATGTCATAAAAATAAAAGGCACTGTATTTTTAGCTTCTTTTGTTCTACATGGAGAAGTTAGTACTTGTTAAGGTGTTAAAAGTACTAATTTCACAAAGCCAAAGATTCAGAGATTAAGAGGCCAAACTCATGGGCCTTGATCTCACTGCATGGACCCATTTGCCTAAAGCCCTTTTAATGATAGCACCACAGATGGGAATCTCTTTTGCAGCTACTTCAAAGCAAAACTTATCAATTCAAAATGCTACTTACTTTACCAAACTCCTGGAGAACCGCTTTGGTAGCCACTTCATGTGAACTTATGTCAGTCAGGTCAAGGGGCAAAACAAGTATATCTTTTCCTTTTAAATTGCCATTCTCTAAATAAAGACACTCAAAAATTAGTGTGGAAGTCGTGCAATAGTTCATTCAAGCTCCTTGCTACCTGCATGAAGTTCAACACACATCCTACAACCAGACTTGGCAACAAACTCATTTCTGAGCGGCCCTGTAGAAGAGTTTCTCGGTGATCAAGAAGAGGACTGGTGGTAATACGGCGTCTTATCGGACAAAAAGCTGGCTGGGAACACAGGAAGTAGACTGGCTCTCCTCAACTTGTACATAAACAGTCTAACATTGGAACAGACTAGAAGAAATCAAGACTATACTACATGCCAAAAAAAATAATTTTGGAGCAATTTCTTTAAAGAGGTGCTTTTGTTTTATGATAGGTTTACAAAGTTAGTTGCTCTTTAACACACACTGAAAAACAAAGTTTATGCTTAAGATCAGTAAGAAGCTCAGAGCTCTCCAGTGACATGACACATAGACGCTTCCAGAGGCTAAGGATCTCAGGAGGCAAACAAGGAAAATTACATAATCTTGGACTTCCCAACCAGGAAACATGTTGGATTGTAATGGCCCTTTCTATTTCTGTTAATTTTAAAAAAATAAATAAAAGGCAAGCCCTGGCCTGCATGGCTCAGTGATTAGAATGTTGGCCCATGCACCAAAGGGTCACGGGTTTGATTCCTGGTCAAGGGCACGTATCTGGGTTTCAGGTTTGATCCCCAGCCTCCCAGGATTGTGTGCGAGAGGCAACCAATCTGTCTCTCTCTCTCACATCAATGTTTCTTCTCTCTCTCTTGCTCTCTCCCTCCATCCTCCCCTCCTTTCCACTCTCTCTGAAAAAATCAAATGGAAATAATATCCTCAGGTGGGGATTAAAAAAAAAAAAAAAGAAAACTGAAACTAATTTTCTTGAACTCTAACCTTGGAATGCAACAAGTAATGCCAATAAGAAAAAAACAAACAAGTAGAGAAAAATATAAGAAATATAAAGGCTTTATGGGCAAAAGAGTAAACTGTGAAACAATAAGTATTTCAAGAGAAAGAGAAAAGTTTGCACCAGTTTGCACAGATATAAGAAAAACAATCAGCCTCATACCCACTAAGAAGTGTTGACACAGTTCATCTCTGCCAGTATAAGGCTTGCAAGTCTCAACAGTGGAAAGCAACCACCATAAGAAATGGCCCAGGCCTGGCCAGTGTGCTCAGTGGTTAGAGCATCCCGCGCGCCGGCCCCCCCCTCCCCATGCACCAAAGGGTTGAGGGTTCGATTCCCACTCAAGGGCACATACCTGGGTTGCAGGTTCCATCCCTGGCTCTAGTTGGGGTGGGTGCAGGAGGCAACCGATTACTGTGTCTTAAATCAATGTTTCTCTCTTTCCTTCTCTTTCTCTCCCCCTTCCTCCCTCCCTTCCACTCTCTCTAAATATCAATGGGAAAAATATCCGAGGGTGAGGATTAACCAAAAACAACAACAAAAAAGGAAATAGCCCAGGGCAGAAACACAAGAGGCCTTTGAAAGCAATATCTTGAAAGAGCCCTTGTGGCTTTGGCAACTGTTCTGCATGGCTGCGTGGTTAGTTCCATCAGCAAAGTGAAAGAAAGATTTCTAAAGTATGGTAAGTAGATGACCAGATAAATGGTCTGCTAGCAAATTCAAAATTATCTCAGTTTAGATAATAAATGTCCATGAGAAGTAATAACTTTATTACTTAAGGCTGCTTTCAATGTGAACAGAACTATACCAAAACCCAAACAAAAATAAATAGTGTCACCCTAGATATTAATAGGAAAAATATCTCAAGTTGTATTTTTTACACTTAATTCACTTCCTGTTCTTTCATCCTTTATAACAACAATCTTATACCGTCTCATATGACTTCAACATCGGACATTTTAGCAGAATGAGTCAGAATCCTTTCTAATTAAATTTCTATGGTTACATACATGTCTGTCATACATAAAAACCAAACTCTTCCTTCTTTAAAACAAAAATATAAGGCATTTATTTGGTTCCTAAAAATCCACCAACATTTGAGAGAATTGGTGGTCACTCCCTGATGCCAAGAGACAGTACCAAAAAAAAGTAGAAAGGCAGCAGAAAAAGGGAAGAAAAAGGCCAGGGCAGCTAACTAAGAGATGACAAAGGAAGAGGCTTTGGGTGAACACACCTGGAGCATCTGGAACCAGAGTGGACTGCCCGGGAAAATCCCACTTTTGCCGCTGAAATTCCCCAAACTGTCTTTGGGTTTGGATTTTGATTTATTTCTAAGAAGCACTGCTGCTGTTTCAGATTTCCTTACCAAGGCATCTTCTTTTCACCCTTTCCAGCTCATGCACTCTTCTGGCCGACAGCACCAGAGAAACTCCTAGTTTAGACAGCTGGTAAGCCAGCTCCTCGCCAATCCCACTGGATGCTCCAGTCACCCACACCACCATGTCGGTCAGCTCCCATTCTATTGAGAAAAGAGCGAGGGTTGAGGGGGGAAAAATAAGCCGTGAATCACACCCAGATCCAAAGATTAGCCAAAAAAAAGGGGGGGGGGGTTTTAAACAATACCCCTAATTGTGAAGATATAATGTGTGGAACTTAAAAATTTAAATATCCCGTTTATGGCCTTGCTTGTGGTGATGGTCTCACAGGTGTATACTTATCTCCAAACTCATCAAGGTGTATGTATTAACTGTGTGCATTTTTATATGATCAACATACCTCAATAAAGTGATTTAAATCTTTTTAAATTAAATATCCTAAGAAAACAACTCCTACCCAATAAAAAAATTTTTAAAAAGCATGAATACAAATCATATCAGTAACAGCAACTCATTCTTTTGTGTATTCCAGACTCTTGGGGGAGTTTTCCAGACTTCACTTCAAGGTAAGCCTTAGAACTCCATGGTGTGACTTCAAGGCTCTACTAACCTATGTATTTCATGGAGAAAACGGAAGGTAAGTGAGTAGAAAATCTGCCTAGGCTCACATTCTCACTTTCCTTCTCCACAAAAGGAGGGATTCAGGTAAGATGATCACCCAAGGTCCCACCCAGTTTCAGTTCTATGATTCTAATTTCTTGCGATGGAGGTATTGATAATGAATCTGAATACGCTAAGTTCTACTCTATGGTATGGTGGAGCCACCCTGGACTTTTAAAGTCATGTTTTCCCCAACTGTGAGCATACCTGATGCCTATCAGGTACAGGTCATTTCGCAAAGGCGTTCCCCAAATGCCTGCGCTCTCGCCTTAGGAGGTGCTGGCAGTCTGCCCGCTAAGAAAAGCACAGGCCAGGGAGTGAAATGCCCAGCTCTGCCTGCCCGCTCGGGTGCTGCCAAAGACGGTAAAAATGGTGAGTAATAAAGGAACGGCGAGTGGCTTATTCTCCTTGTGTCCAATGAAAGTGTATTTGCAGGAGACGACAGCCACTGTCTACTTAAAATCGCAGCGTCACTGTCACACAACGTTCCTCTGTGCCTTTTATTCATTAAAATATGTGTGATTTAGCAAAAACAGCAAGCCAGGTATCACTTAACATACGTATTCCTGGTTTCCAATTAGAAAAGTTAAAAATCAGGGAACGAGTTTACTATTTCAGTCAAGCGATTCCACAACCTGTCAGGCTGAGAGTCTGAGCTCCGGACACAGCCAGGGTTCGAATCCCAGCTCCACCGCACACGGCGGTGAACCGCTCCTGTGTGAGCTCGGAGCCTTACTCTTCTACAACTGGAAAATGGGATTCATAATAAAAACCCCTCCACAGGTTGTTGAGAGGAATGAGTTAAAACGTGTAGAGTTCCCAGAGCTGGGTCTGACACATACTCGGTGCTTTATAAAATGTCAAGTGTAATTATTGCTAAAATTCTTTAACAAATGGACGTTTTGACAGCAAAACATAAGATATTCACTCAATAACTTGTGTGTTCCAATTTCTCCAGCCAAGGGCAAAGGGGTTACTAATGGCTTAACATTTTCTTGTTACTTTCTATGTGTTTAAATGCATTACCTATTGACACCCTCCCAAGAACCTTATAAAATAAGAATTATGTCAATTTTATAAAAAAAGGAAACAGGTTCAGTGAAATTCATTTACCCCACCAGACTATAAACTCCCTTAAGGCCGAGACCTTGTGTGCCTTGTTCCTTGCTGCGTCCTCGGGGCCTAGCACACTGTACTATAAAAAACTGTGGAATGAACACCCGAGAGCCCTAGCAGAGCTGGGGTATGAGCCCAGGTACACCAAGATCCATAATCCACACTGACCACTAGTCTATGATGCCCACATTTTAATATGATCAATATGTTAAAACCCAACTGTTTCTTAGCCATTCAAGAAAAAGCAACTTGTCCTCAGTAAAGAGGTTCTGTGTAAATATCTGAACTAACGATGGAAACATCCCAAATACCATGTCTAGGCTACCCAGCTTTCCCATCATTTAATGTGCTTTCACAGAAAGGCACAAATGAGCCCCCTTCCTGAAGGACTTTCTCAGGAATGGCAAAATGTATATTCAGAGAGCCATTTATTCATTCATCAACCACTCATTGTTCCAAAGTTCTGCAATCCTCAGACTCTAGGGTAAATACAGGTTATTTGTAACTATTTACTAACTAGCATAGCACTAACAAAGATTTCATTTTTACCCCAATATGCAAATGTTATTTCAGTCCAATGAGGAAAACCCCAGGTTCATGTTTACCTTAGTACACCTGCAGTTCTGGAACCTTCCTAGAGAAGAAAACCTTTTTTTTAGCACCAACTTTTGCTTGCCAATTCCACAGGATCTGGCATACACAGTGGCCTCCCTCAAAAGCCTCTGGAAGCAGATTCTCGAGGTTGAGAGGAAATTTATGGTTCAACCCCAAACCCAGTTTGAGAATTCTCTCCTCAGGTTGACTAGCCTCTACTTTATTCCCTCACAGGAGGAGGAAGCTAGTTACCTCTGAGACACTTGCTCCTTTTGGGGACCAGTCTAATCATTCAAGGAGTTCAAGGATTCTGACATCGATGGGCTATACCTTTAACTTCTACTGGCCAGCACCTGACGCCCTGTGGCATCAGAAAGAGTAAATCAAGCCTGCCTTGCACATGACAATCCTGCATTTATTTGAAAACAGCTGTCATGTCTTCCCGAAGTCCTCTCCTCTCTCGCTTCTCGAAGGCTACATAATACATAAACACCTCCAATTTCTGCTACCTTCCCTCAGATGACATGGAATCAGGTTTCCACACTCTTCCGCTCACACCCCTCTGCACAAGCTCTAGTTGGTCGATGTCCCTATTGAAGGGAGCTGACCTGAGCAGGACACGGGATTCCCACGGGGTCTGTACAGTTCAGAACAGGGCGAGATGACTGAACTGCTTCCCTTGTCCCCCAGAAGACAGGCTGTGTGAGGGCCTGGACAGTGGCTGCATCAGTCACTGCTGGGTCCCCAGTGCCCAGCACAGAGGCGGACACAAGTTACAGAAGACATCTGTTGTTGTTTGCAGTTTGTTACTTCAAGACACTAAATATCTCCCAGGCTTGCCTAACTTTTCTGGCATTCACTTCACTAGTGGACCTATATTGAGATTACTGTCAACTAAAACCTGAGTTTTCCTCACATGTGCTGCTGTTGAGACTCCCTACTCTGGACTTGTGCCATAGATTTTTTTCTGGATCAACGTGCAGCATCTAAAATTAGTCACCCTTAAATGTCATCATGTGAGATATATGCTTGGAAACACAGGCAATTTCTCTAGAAGGACACATAGAAGGTGGGAAACGGTGGTTGCCTCCAGGAAGGCATACTGCGTAGCTGGAGGACAAGGCTGGGAAAGAGCTTGACTTTTCACTGTATAACCTTTTGTATTTTTAACTTTCTATTATGTGAGTATACTGTTCATTTTCTAGTAATAAAAAATAATAAATCTCCAGAGAACTTAAGGAGGATAATTTTTTTTTTCACCTTGATAAGAGTTTGCCCATCTTTCCAGTCTGAGCTGTTCTGTTGTTATCACCCCTATCCACAGGAGTCCTGTAAGTCATTTTTTTCCCTAATAACTCCCCCATGGAATTTTAATTCCACTGATATACTATGTATCTGTTTATGTACTGTATGTATATCTGTGGTTTATACATAAGTTCTATAAAGTTTACTCCAGCAAGAATGGCCGAATTTAAAAATTAAAATCTTTTAACATTTAACTTAACTTTATATCTGTATTTGCTGAATAACTTTTAATGCAATGTGTTTACTTAAATAACATATTAAACTACATATGCAAATTAGCAAATTATATACCCACATAATAGCAATGTAATTAAATGTATTTAAAATCCTCCAAAATTATTTTTCCAGTAAAAAACATTGAAAAAAACAAAGTTCTTCAAAGTTATGTTTAGTAACTAAATTTATGTTTAGTAACTAAATTTATGTTTAGTAATTAAATTAACTTTTAATTTTGCTTGAAATGTGAAAATACCTTTTAATTAAGTAGCTGCTAGATGTTGTCAACATTTTCAGTGCTTGATATAATTAGCGGGTTGGATAACTTTTGTAGAATTAAATAACAAAATATAAACTATTTCTTTGTACTTCTCAAAGTCCAAGTTAATGCAAAATTACTGAGGATCAAACATAAACATCCACACAGCAGCCAGTAGGCAGGTGCGTGCCATCTCCTGAGATGGATCATACTATCAAGGGAGAGTCTGCAAATCACAGCCATCAATCTGCCATAGTTTTGCAGCACTGACCTTGCATACACACATATGAACTCGATAATGTCAGTGTTGCACTTGTTATACTCTGCCCCGCGCCTCCCCCCCCCCCAATAAAAAGAATGAGAGAAATGAAATACCAAAGAAGAAGGTTTTGTCAGGTAGGGTTGAGCTTTGGAGGGACACACTGTACCCTCTTAAGATTTTTGGTCCCCAAGAACCAATTTTCACACCCATGGAAGCAATACTGCTTCCCTTCTCTCCTGGCCCCATTTTGAAAGCACAGCAGCTCTCACTTCCAATCAAACTGCCTCACATGATGAATCTTTTCATACAGGAAACTTGGTCCAGGGAAATCCCACTTCCCCCAGCCTTCATGGATCCAAAGCCTAACTTTGGGCAGGTCATTAAATTTCTATGAATATTAGTTTCCTACCTGGAAGATAAGATTAGCAAAGCTTACTTTGTACGAGTCCTTGTATAAAAATAAAGGTCACGTGTGTAAAGGGCCAAGCACACTGCTTAGCACATAAGAATGTGTTTAGTAAACGACCAGCAAATACTAAGGAGGGCACAGATGCAGGCCGGGCAGGCAGAATGCCCCCTTAGTATGCCAATAACGAAATACCAACTCAGTTCTTTCTGGGGTTATACTTTTACGTATTCCAATGAGTAAGTAGGTGGAGAAATCCAGATGATGTGGAGAAAGAAAGGACGTTTTAACTGCTCTAACTAAACATGAGTAACCAAAGGAGAATACAGAGCCTTTCAAATTCCTCACTGGGCAAATTCCATGGGGTTAATCACACATACGTTTCAACAGTTTCAACATTAAAAGTAAACAGTTGTAGAAAGCAGTGCCTGTTCTTTCTTCATCCTGGTAAGAGTTTGCCTTGAAGAATAAATGTTTCCAAAGTCTACTTCCAGATTGCCCGATGTCACAGGGGGACGCCCCAACCTTATCTGTACATCCTTTCCAGCTGATGGGAAACCGCTCATCCCTGACCACACGCACTTCTCCACTCCGTCCCGTCCCCCCCCCAATACAAGCAGCCCTCGCGCTCCTCGCGGCACTTCCAAGGCTTCTTGGAGTTCTTCTCCCGGGCATGTCCTCAATTTGACCCAAATAAAAACTTTTTTCTTGAATTTACGGAGGTCCAGGTCCTCTTTTCGTTTACAATATCAAATTTTACCGTTTCAAAACCCCAGGAGAGTGCGAAGCGGTGAGTAAACAGCCTCAGCAAGTAGAAACGCACAGCTCGCGTCCTAAAAGGGGTCTGTCCCCCTCACAAGCCCGGGGGGGGGGGCGCGTTTCTCCAAGGACCGCCGCCCCGCGCAGCAGGCGCACTCCCGGAGCCGGGCAGCCCTGAGGGTGCGGGGGAACCCGCCCCGTCCCGCGCCCAGGACTTGGGCGCCCAAGCGAGAAAACAAAGCGCAGAGCAGCCTCCACCCCACCCCCCGCAGCCGCTGGGAGAGGCTCAGCCTGCGACGCGGAAGCTTCACGCCACCCGGACGGCCGCGGGGGCAGCGCAGGCTCGGCCGCAAGGGGCCCGCCTCCCTCTCCTGCGGGTCCTCACCTGGGCGTCGCCCCTGCCACTCGGCCCACAGCAGGGTCAGGTCGCCGTCGGCCCGCACGAAGCGCACCAGCTGCACCACCACCGCGAGCAGCGCGCACAGCGCCAGCAGCCAGAGCAGCAGGTCCCAGCTCATCGCGGCCCCGCGCCCGACGCCGCCGCAGGAAGACGGACAGCGCCCGGCCGCGCAGAAGCGCGGCGGCGTCAGTGCGGCCGCCTCCCCGCCCCCCGCCCGCCTCCGGGCTCCGCCCAGCCCCGCACCGCCCCCGGAGCCCCTCCCCCCGCCGCGCGCGTGGGCGTGGGGTGTCCCCGCGCGGCGCGCCGAGTGCCCCCCGCGGGCGGCGGCTGCCCGGGCTGCCTGCGTGTGCGCCCTGCCTCGGCTCGCCGTGGAAACAAAGGGCGTGGGTTTGTCACAGCAAAATCGGCTCTAGCAGTTGTTTTGCGGGCAGTTTTCAAGGCTCTGGTTGTGTCAACAGGATGAGCACAAATATCTCCACTTAAGGACGCGGCCTCCTCCTTTTTTTTTTCAACTAGATGACTCGAACAAACCAAATTGATCCAGCCCCCGCCGGAGGAACCCAGGCTCTGAGTTAGATTGGCCCCGTGTCAGCTTGACTTTGGAAAGCTTGCTGCAAGTGACGTTGGCCTCGTTGCCCGACGAGAAAGCGCCGCTTCGGCCATGCCTGCCCACGAGCATTAGCGCTGGGAGCTCAGACTGGGGACCTGGGCCAACCCAGCTGAAGTTTGTAACTGCACCCTGGGCTGCCCCGATTAAATTATGTCTTTATCTGTGCGCACAAAGAATATGGAGTATGATTTAAACGAGAAAGTGCCTGTAATGGGCACAGGGGCTTGTACACAGTAATTCATCTTCTGTAATTCTCACTATTAATTCTCATTATTAACTATTTATTGTTCCCTTTATTATAATTTCTTAAACTTCAACCTGAAAGTCAGGGACTCTGTTTATAAGCTGTATATTCTGCATCCACAGAGTTCCCCTGACACGTGAAAGGGATAAGGATCTTTAAATTGTGATGAATCAGAAATTGGTTTGGGATTCCTTGAGGAAACTATGAGCTAGCTAACCTTTGATCTTGACTGATTGTTTACCCCTATTACAACTTGAAATAATATTGCTCAAAAGTGGCCCTCATTGGCTTGTCACCTTTACAATAGGGGTTTTATGTTCTTTATGATAAATGACTTTTAAAAATAAGGTGCTTAAACATACCACACTGAGTCTCACTGCAATGAACAAATTCAAAGAGTTTCCTCTATGCCTGTATCCCTTTTTGTAAAATATAAGGGTTGAGTTAGCGGTAGTGTCCCAAGCCAGGCCATACTGTGGATGGGTAAACTGATTCTCCATCACAAACTCCAGCTGTTGGGAGGGTGAAAGGGGAACAGAGCTGCACATTGCAATTAGGGCAGTGGGAGATGGGACAGCAGGCCCAGACCCAGAAAAAACTCACCCAAAGTATATAATCTCTGACCTGTCCAGCCCTAGATATTAAGAAGTCTATGTGAGCTTGAAACATCTAAGTCTGAAAAATATGTCTTTGCTTTTTAATCTGATAATTTCGTCCAGTATGAATTTCTCACTCACTCCAGTGTATGTACTTATTGTAAACTTATATACATAATTTTATGTACCTGCATTTATTAATTTATAAGCTGTCATTGTTAATTTTACGTGTTGGCTAGGCCATGGTGTCCAGTTTTTGGTCAAACACCCATCTAATTGTTGTTATGAAGGTATTTTTTAGATGTGATTAACATTTTAAAAAGTACACTTGAAGAAAAGCAAGTTAGCCTCCACAATGTGGGTGGGTCTCGTCCAATCAGTTGAAAGCCTTCAATGAAAAAACACACTGAGGTACCCCGAGGAAGATCGAGTTCTGACTCCAGATTGTCTTTGAACTTGAACTCCATCATCAACTGTCCCTTCAGTTTCAGCCTGCTGACCTAGCCTGCAAATTGTAGATTTGATCGCCCCCACAATCAGGTGAGCCAATTCCTTAAGCTAAATTTCTGTGTATATGTGTATATATATGTATATGTATATGTGTATATGTATTTCCTGTTGGTTCCATTTCTGTGGAGACCCCTAAGACACAAACTGTAATAAAACCACACAGTCACTTCACCTCAACAGCAGTTCATGCACTAGAAAATGAAAACAACCAATTAATATACAAATTTCAACATCGGAAATTTCAATTTACCTAAATAGAGGCATAATTCATTTTGGAATTCAATTATGTTTAAAGAATCTGTTACTCTCATTAGAAAAACAACTATTATAATGGATATCTTTGCAGTGCAAAATTGTCCTCATCTGATCTCTTCACCAGTGAGAAAAATCCAGCTTCCGAATCTGTTGCCTCTGGGGAAGATGCTCAGCAAGTTCTTTTCACAAATAGCAGCCATCAGAATTGCCTCTTCCCACTTTGCACAGAATTTATTGCAAAACTCGGAGCCAAAGTGCTCAAAGCAGAAGGACAGATAAACAAATGAAGGAGCTTCCTGAGGCCGGTGGGGCAGGTGAACCCCAGTCTCTCCTGGATCGGTCCATTCATGAGCTGACAGAATTTTAACCATTTAAATATAAAATTTCAATAATTAAAAAAAAAAAATACCGATTCAAACATAAGCTACGTTATTTCCTCTATGAATGGGGAAACTTAAGCAACTGCCAGGAGACAAGGGGAGAATCACTGTCACTTAGTCTCCCTTCTCTATTTCCATTTGGAAGGAGCATCGGCTGCTCCCTCTCCTAAAGTCGTGGTGTTTTTTTCATGAGGCCAGGACAGCACTAAAGAATGTGCCCATCGTGCAAGGCCCACGAGCCAAGGCGATGGCCCATCAGTTAGAACAGGGTCCTTTCACAATTAGGGAGAAAGGACTGAAATCACACTCTGTTTCAGCCCCCTGCCGCATGCTTCTGACAGCACACAGACTTACTCTCAGCTGAAGTGTCTGTTTTGGCGTATTCTAGTGTGGGGCGAAAGCCTCCCTATCCAGGCCATGATTCACAGATAAAAACAGAATGAACTCAACACCACGGTCTAATTACACAAAATATTGAGACACTGTTCTTGATTAATTTTCACTAGAAAGAGCTTCAAAACATTTAATTGCTACTTAACACCTGCATGTATTGGACAGGCATCAACAGTGGCGACTTTCTTATTTTTAAGCATTTAAAAACAAAAAGCTTTTCAATCTAGAAGCCCCACAGGGACCCAGTTAAGAGTGCATAGAAACTAGGTCATGGCTGAGAACAATGGATGGTCAAATGGAGAAAGTTCTAGGCTTTTGTGCAACAGAACTTCCGGCCTCTCTAATTCCTGGAGTCCCTTGTATGCTCTGGTGCTTGTTTTCCTTGGCAGAAGCCAAATACAACTTTAAAACAATAATGAAAGTGAAAAAGACCACAGCTTCCCTCCTCAATGTTGCATTTTTCCAGTCTTGCCTACCAAGCTTTCCTTTCATCTTGAAATGTCTTAAAGAATGTTATTTGCAGTAATTAAATTTCCTTAAACAGCTCTTCCTTCTCTTTCCAATTCTGCTGCAAACCTTCACTCCCTCTTTCCCACTCCCATCCTCTAGAAAATCTTTTCAGGTTACCTGGAGACATAATCACCTCCTCCCTAGTCTCATCTCTTCTACAATTGCTTCTGATGGGAACTATGTCTGATATTGCTCTCTAATCATTTTCAGGGTTAATATAGTATTGCCCCAAAGGAACTTTAAGCTCCTTGAGCTAAAGTAGCAAGGCTGGTGTTTCTTTTTAAGAGTCTACAGTACTTAGTGTTAATAGAACAAACGAACGATAAGCGCACGTTGAATTGAACTCTCTTTCCTTGTCAGCTCAACCTCCTTGAAGTTCTCAGCTGAAATTGATATTAGAATGAGAGTTTTTAGAATTGAATAAATCAGACTTCTCTGAGTGTCATTGAAATGCTTTGAATAAACCCACAACCAAGGTTTTTTGTATCATCAGTAACCTTAGTTTTTAACTCCAGCTGTGGTAGAATGGTACCCCACTTTCCCTCCTTTTAGTAATGGCCATTTTTTATAGTATGGACTCAGGTCCTATCAGCATAAATCAGCCAAGGTGAAGGCAATTGTGTGTAAGAAAACTGTCAACTTCCATAATGAAATCATCTATAAAAATAATTTTAAAAATACAGATCCTTCAAGGTTAGCAGTCCCTGGGAAAAAAGAGAAAGACCCTATGAGTGAAAAGAGGAACTGAGGAAGTGTGGGGAAAGAATATTTTCCCCACAAGAAGTTCCTCGAAAAATTAAAAATAGAACTACCACATGATCCAGCAATTCCACTTCTGGATACTGATCCAAAGGAATTGAAAACACTGACTCAGAAAGACATCTGCACCCCCACATTTATTTCAGTATTATTTACAATTGCCAAGACATGGACAACCTAAGTGCTGGTCGATGGATGAATACATAAAGAAAATGTAGTACATATGTACAATGGAATATTACTCAGCTGTAAAAAAGAAAGAAATCTTGTTGTTTGCAACAACATGGATGGACTTTGAGGGCGTTATGCTACATGGAATAAGTCAGACAGAGAAAGGCAAATACTGTACAATCTCACTTACATGTACAATCTAAAATAAAATAATAAAATAAAATAAAAAACTCGAACTCATAGATACAGAGAGCAGATCAGTGGTTTCCAGAGGCAGGGGTTGAGGCTTGCGTCAAATGGGTGAAGGTGACCAAAAGATACAAACTTTCAGTTACTGTATAAGATAAATAAGTCCTGGGGATATAATGTATAGTGTGGCGACTATAGTTAATAATACTGTATTGTGTATTTGAAAGTTAAGAAAGTAGATCTTAAAAGTTCTTATCATAAGAAAATAATTGTACCTATGTGTGGTGATGGATGTTAACTGGACTTATTGTGGTGATTTCAATATGTACAACTATCAAATCATTCTGTTTTACACCTGAAACTAATATAATGCTGTATGTTGATTATATTTCAATAAAAAAATGATGAAGTATTTATCTAAAAAAGATGCCTGTGTTGGGAGACCCCTAATTGGTGTGTTAAATTAAGAATATGCTGATTATGACCTGCTGGCTGAGGGGGCACAAGCCACCAATACTTGGATCCCTCAGCATCCAAGCTTCCACTTGGGGGTGTCAATATCCTGGGGTGGCACAGTTTCAATACTCACACAAAGGAAGTAAAGTCACCAGATTTATTACTTACAGATCCCAGAATGAGGGTGGGGGTGGTTAGAGCTGAGCCAGGGGAAGGCTGCTCTGTATCCCGGGTCACTAGTGAGCAGGAGACAGGGATTAGGGTAGCAAGCACTTGTTATACAGAAGGTGGTTGGGGCCAAGATCGAGGGCTCAACTCTAAGTGGTTATTTTAAAAGGTGCCATGGGGAAAGCAAAGTGGGAACTTGGGGCAAGAATCCAAAGATCAGGTCCTTATCTAAATGTTCAAACTGTGGATGGGAGCAGGGTTGTTATGCAGTATAAAGCCTTGGCAGCAACTCAAAGTAACTGTTTTCTTTTTTCTTTTTTTAATATATCTTTATTGATTTCAGAGAGAGGAAAGGAGAGGGAGAGAGAGAGAGATAGAAACATCAATGATGAGAGAGTCACTGATCGGCTAGCCTGCAACCCAGGCATGTGCCCTGACCAGGAATCGAACCCCGATCACCTGGATCCTAGGTCGACGCTCAACCGCTGAGCCACGCCCGGCCGGGCAAAGTAACTGTTTTCTTATCACAATGTCTCCCATCTATAGTGGGGGGTCCCCACAGCAGAGATTAACATGGACCTGCAAGGCAGGTGTCGGCAACAACTACAACTCATCTGCCCTAACCTTTTGCCTCTACTCCCACTTGTCCATAACTGATTCCTGCAGAATCAACTGTGGAAACCTCACAGCTTCCACCCATCTTTGCAAGAACATCGAGTTTGGTGTCAAGGTTTCTGTCTCCAAGGTTTCCATTCTGCAGGATGCAAGACCATCCGTCACCAGTTTCCTGACGAAGAGAAGAAAGCCTCCCCCCCCCCCCCCCCCATGCCTGATGTGCTGCTCTCTCTGCTCAGTCTCACAAAGGCTGGTGTAAATCCACTGGATCCCAGATGTCCCAAACGCTTTTCTCCAGAGCCTCAAACCAGCCCAAGGACCAGTTAGGAACAGCAGCCACCACTGATACCCCAAATCATTGTCCCCAGCACGAGTCCCTAAGCAAAGTCAATGAAGGGACACTAATGAGGACTGGAATTGGAGGAGTGGGACGTGATGTCTGCACTACCTTAGTCTAGCTCTGCAGTTAGAAATGTACCTTTTCATTAGTACCGGTGGTGAAGCAGCACAGAAACTGAGACGTTCAGAGAACAAAGCTGATGGCTAGGCTTCTCCTTTGTAACAAAGGCACTTTTGCTGAATTCAAAGCACCTATTGTCTGTTAGGGGCTTCCTTTTAAAAAAGCAAGAAAGAAAAGTTTTTCATAACTAAATTTTATATTGAAGGTGTCCATGAATAAGTCAGTACTGCCCTCTACTGGATGAACTGTATTTATTAATAGCTATGTCCAAGATTATTTAAACAGAATTTTTAATAATTTTTCTTAATTTCAATGAAAGGTGCATGGAAACCAGGATACCCAAGCTGTCTAGTTATTCCTCCAGGCCTCTTAACATGGTCAAATAAAAATGTTCCTCAAAAGAAGCCTTAATTTTCTATTTTGAGAATTATAATTTTAAAAAATGAATTCCAATGCATTAACAAAGAGAAAGAGTCTGAGAGACAACAGATAAATAGAGGTAGAGATGAGGGGGAGAGAGATGCAGAGTGACAGAGACAATTCTCATCAGAGTAAATGGGGACTGCTTTCCAACTTTGGCAACCTCAGAAATAAATTCAAGTAAATACATTCTTTGTGACATCACCAGCTGCAGTTCTTACAGTGCATATGCTAATTCTAGCTCATGGGATAAACCTTTTGCCTTCTTGAAAGAAAATTTAAACTGTGCTCTTGTTCAGCTATTGGCCTTCCAGCTATGAAAATGTTATGCTTTTATCAAAGCAGATTAAATTGTGCTTGGTTGAGAGTCAGCCAGGAAATTGTTGCACCCGACATAATAACAGCATTAAAACCCACTGAGCCCTAGCATGCTTGGCTCAGTGGTTAGAGCATCGACCCGCAGACTGAAGGGTGTGGGTTCAATTCCGGTCAAGGGCACGAACCTCAGTTGCAGGCTCGGTCCCCAGCCCTGGTTGGGAAAAATAAACAGTAATTAAAAGATCCAGTACTACTAGATGAGTGGCTCTTATAAAGCAAGGAAGGAAGGGAGGGAGGCAGGCTAATATAAATTAAACTATAGGCCATAATTTGCAGTGACAAGTACACCTGGATGCAATCTTAACAAGACAAATGCAGATGCAGAATGAGCCATCATTTGTGGGGTAAAGACTTCCCAACCAGACTCTCCAGCCCCAACTCCATCATCTCACCCAGAAAGAGTCTCAGATCCTGGACGGAACACGGGCTTGGGCACAGACAATCTGGATTCAAATTGCACCCCTGCCATGGCGGCCTTGAGAAAGACCTTGCTTTCCTTATCTGTAAAGTGGAGATAATGATACCCAACTCACAGAGTCTGAGGAAAATTCAAAGAAATAAAGCACATAAATCATTTAACATAACATCTGGCATATATTCGTTTTCAATAAAAACACGGTTTTCTCTTTTTCCCTTCCCTCCAAATTCCTATATCCACCGAGTTACTAGACAACTAAAGGCGACACACAATCTAAAACAATCTAAAACCCTTCTCCCTCTGCACCCTCTTTCCTAATGAGCGTCACCACGATTCATTCACCTAGTTGTCCACCAGACACCAACATTATCCTTCATGCCATTCTCCCCCTTACTGCACCTCTGCCTGAAAAAGCCCCTTCTCTGCCTTTAATGCTCAGTTCCCATGTAGCCTCTGCTGGGAAGAGCCTGGATTGTTCTGCTCCTCTCAGACTGAGTTAAGTTTTTGATCTGGTCCCATTGCTCCCAAAGCACCCCATATACATGTCACTTAGAGAACTGGCTACACCACTCTGTTGTCACTTGATTCTCTCCCCCACTGGGCTGTGAGCATTTTTAGAGCAGAGATTGTGACTAATTCAGTTTCACCTCCAAGTTCTAGCATTGTACCTGCCACATGAAGATGCTGAAAACCATTTCTGGAATAAATGAATACATGGATGCATAGATGAAGGAATAGGCCGTGGGAGTTTCTGAGATGCTAATCTCGCCCCTGTCCCCTCTGGAGCAATAGAGTTAGAGTCGGATGGAGGATGCTGCGTGGACCTGCAGCCAGGATCAGGCTTCCTACTCCTCCCCCAAGTTTAGATTCCTAGGCCCTGAAAGTCAGGCAAGATTTGCAGAGCAGCCACATTTCCACAGGGAAAATGGTCACCTGCCTCAGACCTGTCGAGCACAGAGTAGGGACAGGCCTGCCTCTAGAAGCCCGCCCTGCAGCCTTGATCCAAGGGTGCTTGCCCACAGAGGGAAATAAAGCTTGTTGCAGGCAGGGCAGTTCTAAAGATGACAGTGCATGCACTAGTGCAAGTTATTTCCTGCACAGGGTGCCAGCTGAGGGGCACATAGGGCTGAAATCCAGCCCACACTCCACTAGCCAAGCTGGGCACACGGGTTTGAGTCTGTGTTGTATAAAAATACTGTCTGCTGCTCTGGCCAAGTGGCTCAGTTTGTTGGAGCATTGTCCCATGCACTGAAGAGTCATGGGTTCAATTCCCAGTCAGGGCATGTACCCAGGTTTCAGGTTTGATCCCTGGTCAGGGCAGATACGAGAAGAGACCAATCTATGTTTCTCTCTCACATCAATGTTTCTCTCTCTTTCCCTTTCCTTTCCTCTTTCTCTAAAATCAATTCTTTTAAAAAAATACTGCCTGCTAATTAAGCCCTCTGGTCAAAGACTGTGTCCATCCAGAGGGGAACCTTTGTCTCATTTGTACAAAAGCTCCATGTGAACTCATGGGACTCTACTAAATATCCTTTCCTCAAATCTCACCAATCAGGTGGGCCTTCCCTCCCCCCTTGGAGAAGAATAGAACAGGCAGAAGCAAGGACAGAAGCTCCCTTCTCAATCCTTCCAAAAGGGTAGATGTTTCATTTTAATGAGGTAGGAGAAGGGAAGAATTCTCCCTAAAAAAAAAAAAAAAATAGGTGAGGAGAAGAGAATTGCTGTTAATTGAACATCTACTATGTACCAGGCACTGGAGCACACATTTGGATAAACCATTTCATATCATTCAAACAAGTCTGTAAAAATCACTGAGGACTAAAGCTGGAAAACCACCCATCCAAAAGTGATGGCACTTGGATCCAAAGCCCATCCCCTTAACCTCTACCCCCATGATACTCTGTCCTCGTTCAACAGAAGGTCCTACTAACGGTGACTTATTTGTTAGAATTCCTAGGAGCTGAAAAGCATGAAGCTGAACAATGCAGACACAAACTATTATCCGGGTGTTCTGAACTGAGAGATGCCATCAAGGCAGCAACCAATTTTCAAACAGGAGCATTCCAAAAGTTCATTGCAAGACTAGAACTTAGCAAATATTTTTTCTAAGTTCTAAACAAAGGTTAGGTCCTTGGGCTAGCTCACAAAATTGTTTTTAGTGTAGTTTGGAACCTTAAGCCCTGAAATGGTGCTTCTATAAACATTGATTCCTGCTGAGCACCCTCGTGAGCTGGTAAACAACCAAGGTGGACTGACTTACTGTGTATACAAATAAAGTTTTGAAAATCTTTATTGCAAAGCTTCTCAGTTGCATCACTATTAACATTTTGGACCAGGCAATTGTTTGTTGTAGGAGGTTGTTTTGTGCATTGTAGGATGTTTAGCAGCATCTCTGGCCTCAATCCAAGGATGCCAGTAACAGCATCCCACCACCAGTTTTCTGTTTACAGGAAAGAGCAGTTCCTTGGGGAACCAGAATCCCCCTCCTTTGAAACTGAAATGCTGTGGTCTCTGAACAATGGCTTACAACCACTTCGGTCTTCTGCAGCCCTCACTGGCCAGAAACCCAGGTTTCTGGGATAAACTACTAATATGCAAAACACAGAACGTTTTCAAAAAGTAAAACACAAATTCTGAGGGTTGTGAAGAATAATTTTTATACCTTTAAAGATTTAATACCTTTAAAGATCTAGGTATTTTTAATACTTAGAAAGATTTAACACCATTTTCTTAAATAAGGGATAATTAAAAACTGCATTCCAGCCTCAGATAAAATATACTGTTCCCCAGAACAGTTTAAGATCTTTTAGGTGAATTATGATACTCTTGTTTTCAGATGGTGATTTGGCATCAACAATGGGCCTTTTCTTTGGCCATAAACAGAAAAATGTGGGTGTGGACATAATGAAGCAATTGTACGGTTGGAAATAGTGACTAACTCACACCCCTCATTGAGAGAGGGTCATGCTACCTTCACAGTGAAAGCCAAGAAAATCCCCATGATGCTAAACTACATAGAAGAGTTTCAGAGTCTACAAAATACTTTGAGTCCCCTACTTTTTTCTCCCATCCCACTATTCTCTGTTTTCAAATGAACAAAATGTGAAGTTTCCTTCACGGGCCATCTAGCTAATGCCCAATTGCCCCCCCCCCCCCGTGGGAGTTCAAACTCTCTTTTGTGTGAAAATTAAAATTTTTATCTAATCAACTTCAAAATCTCCATTCAAAGATGAGTACAGAGGTAGCAAATTGCTGTTGCTCTCTATATGTTCCACAAAGCAAAGGAAGTCTCCCGAGTCTTCTGCAGACATCATTAGATATTCTCGCCTGAAAGATGAATCCTGGGAGCTGGCTGTTACCATTAAATTGATCTCTCTTCTCACCACATCCCTTAATACCAAAGCTTTCCAAGAGATTTGAACACATTCACTTATATGAGCAGAATGGAGTGGTTCAAAGGTGGGATTCTGGAGCCACATCTGGACCTGCATCCAGAATCTAAGTTCTGTCACTTACTAGCTGGTGACCTTGGGACCCTCACTTCGTCCTCTGTGTGCCTGTTTCCTCATTTATCCAATAGAGATAATAAAAGTGCCTACTTCTTAGGGTTGTTATGAGGAATAAATTATTTGTTATTTGTAAAGTGCACAGAATGTTGTCTAACATCTAGTAAGTGCTAAAAAATATTTGTTAAACAGTCCTGGCTGGTGTGTCTCGGTTGGGTGTCGTCCTGTGCCCTGAAAGGTTGTGGTTTGATTCCCACTCAGGGCACATGCCGGGGTTGCTGGTTACATCCCTTGTGGGGGGCATACAGGAGGCAGCTGATAGATGTTTCGCTCTCACACTGATGTTTCTCTCTCTCTCCCTCTCCCTTCCTCTTTCTCAAAAAAACCAAAAAACTATATATATATGTATTTGTTAAACAAAATTATAAATTAAATAAAGCAACATGAGGCTTTTGCCCCATTATTGCAATTCAAGCAGTGCCCTAGAGGAAAATTAGGAAATAGACTTTTTGTCTTTCCTACCCACGCTTTCTTTGTTCAGTCTCTTCTTTCTTTTTCTGTTTATCTTAAGCCCCCTTCCCAGGTTTCTGCCAGAATGCTAACAGATCACAACTGGTGATGTTTAAAGTGCAAGTCTAAGTTTCCTTCTCCAAGGGGACTTTGAATTCCCCCTGTAGACTGTGAAAGACTGAAAAGTCACCAGCACTTAAAAAAAAGGAATCCCCAATTCTAACATGTCATCAAAAAGCTGTATTTTCAGTGGGGGCACCCTTTCAAGCCTGGTCTACACACTCCTGAGGCTGGCCCTGGGGAGAATGGTGATGAGAGTTCATACCTTTGAGCTGAAAATTAAATTTAAAAAATAAACAGCCCAAATTTCTGTATTCTAGCACATGATCATTGTAACACCATCTCAGAATGAGTCATCCTAAGCCCGAGTTAGAAGCAGGCATAATTTCCAGATGTCAAAAATATTTTGGTTTTTTTTCACTAAATAAAAAAGGAAGCAAGATGGGGTGTGGTTTTTAATACTGCTTATTTTACTAGCTGTTAATGTTTACTCACTTCTGACTTTTCTAAGATTATCCCCTTGTACGTTGTGGCCTAAATGCATTTAAATTGCCTTTGAATATCCCAAGCCATCCTTACTACCATGGAAACAGAACCAAGGATATGCAAGATGACTCCTCTGGGGCATAATTCAGTGCTTTAGATACTTCTGATTGGTCGCTCCCTGCTCTACCACCCCTTCTGTAAAATGCAATCATGTTGGTTGGATTTATTTTTATTACCCAGGGGAGCTCACAATTCACCGTGTAGTGGAAAATGCCATTCATCCGTCAAAGTCCTTCTACAGACATTCGCCACCATGGGCAGCACCAGCAAGGGCGAGTCTGTATGTGTCAGAAAGCGCGGGCAGATTGATCCAGGAAGGTTCAGGCATTTGCCCAAAGGCCTATGAGGTAACCTGCACCTTTTGTGCTTTTATTGGTGGAGGAGGAAAGCGCATGGCCTGGTGCCCCAAAGAATGCTGCCTAATGCCCTGGCTCTTGAGAATGTGACTTGGCAGCTGAACAATCCTGTATAAAGAGCATATGAGAGAGGAACGATGAGGGACCAAAATCGAGAAGTATCCAATTTCTGACTCTGTTGGTAAAGTATTTATAACCTTAATAAAATAACTTAGCTATTTCCCCCCATATGTAAATGGCCATTTATAGAATGTAGAAGTAGGCTTGGGTCTCATTTGAGGTCCATGTTTATGAACTAATGATCTTTTGGATGAAAGATTAGACATAAAGAACAAATATTATTTCCCTTGCCTGTCTCATCAGTCCATGATGAAGATGGGAGAAAATTGTCAAGGTCAAGTCTAACGTTTTCAAAACTTACCACCTGAGACGTGGATATTTACTTCAGCCGCTTAAAGGTGTAATGTTCTTAGGCTTCCTAAAATGACTGGATTCATGAAATGTGCAAAGGCATAAAACAAATATTTGTGATTTGAGGTTCACTTTTTCTTCTCCTTTTAGAGTTACTTGGAATTCTCTGGGCATATGTCAATAGACCAGTTGCTTCTTAGAATAAATGATATCATGGCAATGAAAGGGCACAAAGGCCAGGCAAGCTGAGCCTACCCGACCTCCGCCTTGTGCAGGAATGATTGTGACATTTAGATGTGCAAAGATGAGAAATTGACAACTAAGGTTAATCTCTATGGTATATAAAAGTTTCTATGCATCTATGAGAAATATATTGATAAATATATTCCAGATATCTCTAATAGAAATATTTATAATATTTATAATAGATGAAGAAGGTGGACTGAATATTTATAATAGATGTGAGTGGATGTAAAATTCGCACATAGAAACTTGAAAAAAAATTTAATTAGTAATCAGATAGATGAAAAAAGAACTATTGTATAACCGATTAGCAAAAACAATTTAGTTATCTAATGCTGGCAGTTTTCAAGGTGAGGCAGACATACATCATATCTGTGACCAGCAGCACCTTTTGAACAACCTTCTTATATTTGGGGAAGTTGTCTTATTGTAAGTCCTGGTTCTTAAGGAAAATACACAACTCATTTTGCCAAGCTTCTTTGAAACAGGGATGTAGACATGTCACCTACAATTATATCCAATTAAGAGTTTGATATAGAAAATGGAAACAGGAGGGAGCAGATGATGCACAGAACTCATTTTCTGATGGAGATGACAGCAGAGGTGCCCAGCTTTGGGAACAGCAAAGGTCCTTGCGTCAGCCAGTGCCCAAACTCAGCACATGAGCTGTTGTCTTCTCTTGACAACAACATTGTCTTTTCTGGAACAGTCCCGTAGTGTTGTGTGGGCATCAATTATGGCTGTGGAGCCTCCAAGACTTACTCTCTGGACCTCTGGAAGGATCAATACATTTTCTTAGTTTGCAACTAAGGACACTGATTAGTTTAATATGCACATTCGTACATCCTTTCTGCAACTATAAATTGGAACACCACTTTTGTAGAGTGCTTCAGTATTATATATATCAAGACCCAGAAAACATTCCTCTCTGACTCATTAACCCTCTTCGAAGAAGTTATGTTGAGGAAATAGTCTAAAGGGAGAAAAGTGGACCTTAGAATGAGCATGATTTAAAATTTCAAAGGATTAGAAACAATCTGAAGGCTCACCCACAGGGGAACAATTAAGTCACTTGTATACCCTCAATAGTCAGCAGACCACCAGCATTTCTACATGGTGGAGGGGATTTTGTTGAAGAGAGGCCAGGGGGCTTAAAGCTGTATTTAGACAGAGTGCATGCTCTTTTCCCTTAGACTGAATATTTGATGTTGCTTGTGGGGAATGAAGAGTGGGGTTGAAGGGCATGAAAACCTGCCCCAACTATCTCCCCCAGAACTGCTAATATTGGCAAAATATTACACAGCGTACAATAATTATTAGTAATCTTACGTAGCAGGTAGGAAAAAATGTTCATGATACCCCATAAAGGGAACAGAGCAAAACACAAAATCATACCTATGTTGTGACTACAGTTATGTAAAACATTGAAGCAATAAATTGAGTCAGGTCTGTAAGGAAATACTACAGAAAAACAGTATGACTTGTTGAGTGTCATAAATATTTGGTTTTTGTTTTCTGATAATGTCATTAAATGCAACAAATATTTTTATGCCTTACAAACTTATCTTAAGTGTTCAAAAGACCCAACTGAGCGCTAGGTAGCTTGGCTACTTTTGGTGTGTATGGGCCCAGAGGACCAAAGGACAAAGGCATCGCTCTATGAAAACCCCAGCGACACAGGCCGTCCCATCAGAATGCTGAAAGGACGCCTGCTCTCGGGGAGAAACGGGGACTGCTGGTGACACAGTCAACTGGCAGGCCGCGCTGACCTCATCTAAAGTCGAGACAGCCGTGCACTGTGACTCAGAAAGTCTACTACGAAGAGTTTACCCTCGAGAGACTATTGTCACATTTGAACCAGAAAATGTGTACAAGAATGTTTATCGCAGTACTATTTCTATTCACCCAAGACTGAAAACAACTCAAGTGATCGACAGTAGAATAGATAAAAAATGGGCAAATACGTGACGTAATCACGTGCTACTTTATAACAAGGAAGGTATGCAGACTAAATTTAGACTCAACAAAATGAAGAAAGCTCATAAACATAATGGTTAATGAAAGAAGCAAGATATATGACTCCATTTGTAAAATGTTTAAAAGCAGACAAAAGTATACTATTTAGAGATTCGTACAAAAAAGTAAGGTAAGGAAATGATTAACTCCAATGTCAAGATAGCAGTTACCTCTGGGGAGGGGAGGGGAGGGGAGGGGAGGGGAGGGGAGGGGAGGGGAGGGGAGGGGAGGGGAGGGGAGGGGAGGGGAGGGGAGGGGAGGGGAGGGGAGGGGAGGGGAGGGGAGGGGAGGGGAGGGGAGGGGAGGGGAGGGGAGGGGGCACATTGGGGCTTCTGGCCTGGCAATACTCTTTCTTGATTCAATGGTTTTGCAGATTTTCACTTTATAATTTCGCATTAAACAATGTTACATTTGTGTTTTATGCTCCTTGTTACATTTGTGTTTTATGCTCTTTTCTCTGTGATGTTATAGTTTATATTTTGCAAAAGATACAGAGGAGACTAACAAAAAGGTCTGTCTGTCAGGGATGAGGAGGTGGAGAAGTCACCTTTTCTAGAAAAAGAAACTACTGTTAGGTCATTGAAGTAGGAGTTGAAGGGTAGAGAAGTAAGTAGAGACCTTGATTAATGAAACTGAGCCACCCGCAGGGTTGGATTATCCATGAGCATGGTTCAGAAGCACTGCTTAATGAATAAATGTGCTCCTTTGAATTCCTCAAAGCCAGGTACTAGACAATCAGCAAATGTGTCTTGGAAAAACTTTGAGCAGGAAATGCAAGCTCTCTGCAGGTCCTAGAGGCTGGTGCACAGGGAAAAAGAATTCTTTTTTTTTTTTTAATTTATCTTTATCGTTGGAAGTATTACAAATGTCCCCTCCCTCCCTCCATTGATCTCCTCCACCCTGCACCCCTCCCCGCCCCAGGCCTTCGCCACACAATTGTCTGTGTCCCTGGGTTATGCATATAAGTTCTTAGGTTAATCTTTTCCCACCCACCCACCCCTGACTTCCCTCTGAGATTCATAGCAGAAGTTTCTCCTACCAACAGAGAAGTCGAGGTTGCAGCTTCTGGATCAAAATTAGGGTTGTCTATCACTGTCATGAAGAGTCATGAAAAGTCATGTTTATTAACTGGCCAGTCCCTGTAGGGTGTGGTGGCCGGTGAATGTGCTCTGAGATGAAGGCAAAAGCATTCCAGGGACTATTAGCCTGTTGGCAGGACTCCAACCGGCTAAATGGAACCTCAAATAACAAGAGTAGTGAGGAGTAGAGAGTTGTCACTGCATTTTGCCGTGATCAGTGAGGCCACCTGACTTAGTCCCCTGGCTATAAACTGCTGCCCAGAAAGATTTAAGCTAAGTCTACTAGGCTTTCTCAAACTCACTCGGCACACAAAATACCTAGCAATCCGTTCAGTTGATTGGTCCGCATGAATGGTCTCCCCGAAACGAAGCCTCCTACCATGGGCCAGGAGTTGCATCACTACCTGTGCATTTGAAAGCCATCATCTAAGCTCAAGACCTGAGGATTCTCACTGCCCCGAGCTTAGTTTTGTGTTCCTGACACACTACGAAACTTGGGAAGAAGCAATGCTGTGCTGAACTTGACTTTCTATTGTCTGGGATGTCTGCAACTCTGTCAGAGTGGAGGGAACTTACACATTCTTGTCTGCTAGAAATGCAAATAGTTTCTATGTGGTGCGACAAATAACCCCAAAGGTTAGAGTATGCACCTTTGGACATTTTGTATATAACCGAGCAATCTTACACGAGAACTGTCAAAAATACCTAGTTTCTCACATGCTCTTTGGACAAGTTTTAAAATCAAGTAGACATTCATAGGCAAAAAAAACCCCAAACACAACAAAGCACAAAAGACCTTTGCTCTGTGAAATAACAGGTGAACAGGATAAACAGAAAAAGTACTGACTGAGAAAATATTTGCGTACCACATATCCAACAAAGGACTGGTAACTATAACCTATAACATATAAAAAATAATAACTCAACACTTAAAAAATCCCCAAATAATTAACATTGTGTCAGAATCATAAACAGATATTCTCTAGTGAAGATAGTAAATAAGCACATGAAAAGCTGTTACCATCATTAGCTATCAGGTAAATTTAAACCACAATGATATATTACTATACGCCTATTAGAATGGTGAAATAAAAATTAGTGACAGCACTAGACACTTGGCAAGGAATGGAGAGAAACTGAATCTCTCTTACACTGCTGGTGAGAATATAAAGTGTTGCAGCCACTCTGGAAACAGTTTGGTAGTTTCTCCAAAAACTAAACACACAAATACCATAAAACATCACAATTGCTCTCTTGGACATTTATCCCAGAGAAATGAATACTTATGTCTAAATGAAAACCTGCACACAAATGTTCACAGCAGCTTTACTCATAATAGCCCCAAACTGTAAACAGCCCAGAGGTCCTTCAACGGCCAAATGGTTAAGCAAACTGTGAAGCAGCCACACCCAGAAATACTGCTCAGCAGAGAGAGAGAGACAGACAGACAGACAGAGACAGAGACAGAGAAACTACTGATACAAGCAACAACTTGGATTACTTTTCAGGGAATTTTATGCTGCGTTTTTAAAAAGCCAGTCCTAGAAGTTTACATACTGTATTATTCTATTTATTTTACACTCAAATGTTAACATTCGCATCCCAATCTTTAATATATTTTAACATTTTGAACATGTAATGTTCTATTTATTTAACATCCCATATTGTAGATTATTTAACAAATTTAAACATTTATTTAACCTATTTAACATAAAATTTTAGAAGTAGAGAACAGATTAGTGGTTTCCGGGGTTAAGGGTCAGGAGGGAGGCGGGTGGGCATCAGGAACAGGGGGGATGCTTCTGCGGTGAAGGAGCTGCTCTCTATCTTGCCTGCGATGGTGAATACATAAACCTACAGATGTGATAAAATTGCATAGAACTAACCACACACACAAATGAGGACAATAAAATAAGACACTGTACAAGATCAGTGAATTGCATCCATGTTGCAATATTTGGTTGCAATATTTACTACAGTGTTGCAAGAGGTTACCATTGAGGGCTAAAGGGTAAGGACTACCTGGGATCTCTGTATTATTTCTTACAACTGTATGTGAGTACACAATTATCTCAATTAACATGTCAACGAAAATAATACATGCTCTCTGTAGAAAATATAGAACATAAAGAAAAAGCTTAAAGAAGAAAAATAAAATAATCCTCAATTTCATCACTTAAAAATAAACAACTGTTAAGAATTTAAAGTATATCCTTCCATGCCTTTAAAATTCATATTAAAAGTATTTGTATTGGTATTACGCAGTTTTATAAGCCACTGGCCTCATTTAATATACTGTGAACAGTTTTCCATATCATTATATAGTCTCCTAAGACATTGTTTTTTATGACGGCATATTACTCCTGCATATGTAACAATCATAATCCATTTGCCCAACCCTTGTGCTCTTCCATTTTTCTCTATTATGAGACAGGTTTAATATCTTTGCAGGTAAATTTTTGGCCACTATCCTTGATTATTTCCCTCAGATAAATTTTAAGTGGAGCTGCTGTTCAAAGGGTATACGCATTTTTAAGACCTTTGACACTTATCACTAGAATGTCCTGAAGAGTAAGAGAATGACATGCTCCTCCTAAGGGAGGAGCTTTTGAGTTAGACATTTTCCCAGTGGAAATCCTCTTCATTTTGTCTGTGAAAAAATAATGATAATAATAGCTTTTTAAAATTAAATAAATAAATAAATGTTCTGAAGAAAGTTATAGCAAAATAGGCTCCTATTAACAGTACCTGAAAATATTTATTTCCCAAACCCTCACAAAAGTTTTTAAATATTTGATGAGAAATACACGATCTCATTTTAAAACTTTGGTTTTTTTTAAATATTAGTTCAATTAAAATGTTTTTATATATTAGCCATTAAAGTTCTTCTTTTGGAAATTAACCTTCCATGTTCTTCTTTTTTTTTTTAATATATCTTTATTGATTTCAGAGACAGGAAGGGAGAGAGAGGGAGAGAGATGAAAAACATCAATGGCAAGAGAGTCATTGATCGGCTGCCTCCTGCACGCCCCCTACTGGGGATCAAGACAGCAAGCCAGGCATGTGCCCCAGCCGGGAATCGAACCTTGATCTCCTGGATCCTAGGCCAATGCTCAACCCCTGAGCCACGCCTGACTGGGCGGCCTCTCATGTTCTTTATCCATTTTTCTGTTTCAGTGGACACTGTATTTTCCTATTGATTAATAAACAAGCTTTATATGTTAAGGCTCTTAAACTCATATGCAACTTTTTTCTAAATTCTTATTTTATCTTTTTAATTTACAGAAGTTTCACATTTTTTGTGTATTTAAATTCAGTTGTTTCTTTGTAGCTTCTTTCTTTCTTTATTTTTTCTTTTTTTCATTCCTCACCTGAGGATATGTTTAGAGAGAGGGAGGAGGGAGAGAGAGAGAGAAGAATTGATGTGAGAGAGAAACATCAGTCTGTTGCCTCTAGTACGGCCCTGACAGGGGATTGAACCCGAACCTTTTGGTGTACAGAATGACACTCCAACCAGCTGAGCCACCCAGCCAGGGGTCTTTCTTTAATTTCAAGCTTATTAAGTCCTATCTCACCCTGATGACTAATTAGTAGTTATCTTTATTATCTATATTTTTCATCTTATTATGTTTTCATTTTGTTTTTACATTTAGCTCTTTAATTCACCTGGATTTTGGTGTAAATCATAAAACAGATCTGACAACTTTTCTTAACTGTTCACTATGTTTTACTACTATTTATTGCGTGGCTCAAGTTTTCGTCCCAAATTTTAAATGTCAATTTTGTAAGATACTAAATTCATGCGTGTTTTAGGATTGCTTTCAATGATTTCTATTCTGTTTCACTGTTCTGTTTACTGTTGCAATAGTCTCACTTTATTTCATTGATTGTATTGAATAGATTGTTTTTACATATTGTAATACCCAGAAATGCAAGCCTTTATTTATTATTGTTTTTTAAAAGTTTTACTGATAATTCTCACAATATATGTGACATATTTTGCTGACTTGAACATCCAACTAAATGTATACGTAGATTTTGACCCATACTTTCATTTCTCCAACTGAGAATTATAATAGGGAATATCTATTGAGTACTTTGTGCCAGGCACTATTCTAAGTGTTTTTATGTGCATCAACTCATCTAATGCTTGCAGTGACCATATAAGGTGGGTACTTTTACTGTCTGTCTGCTTTACAGAAAAGGAAATAGAAACATATAAAGGTTAAGTAAACTTGCCCAAGGTCACATAGCTAACTTGTGGCTGAGCTAGCTGTTGCACGTAATAGGCTCACTAAATCCAGGCAGCCTGGCTCCAGGGCTCACTATCTGTCAAACAATATAGCTGGGGTTAAAATATCTTGATTTTTTTTCTCTTTAAACTGGAAATACTATAATGTGATAAGCCTTTGATACAGCATAATGACAAAAAACACTGTTCAAATCAGCTTTGTGTGCATATTCTATAGCAATATATATTTCCCCTTTAGAGTGACAGAGGATGGAATTTTCTTTACATTATAAAATAGATCTAAGCATGGTAAGTCTCAAAGAAGGGGAAAACAAGAGGCAGCAAATTATTCCTGGAAGGGCCCTGGACTGGGCGACAGGGAAACAAGGGTTCTAGTCCTTATATTGATACTAACTAGCTTCCTTCCACCCAAAATATCTTCCTTATTAGTCTGTAACTCTGGCTAAAATTACACTATCACAGATTGTTTATTCCAGGTTAATTTGCTAGGGTGTGAGGAGCCCTGGTGACATGGTACTTGTCAGGGTATTTATTACCTACACTACGGTGGGATTTTACCTCCTCCTAAGAAAGTTGCCCGGCCCCAATGCTGTTGTGGTTCAACAGGGCAACGGGAATAGAAGGCGGTGTTATTCTGGAGCCCGGGGAGGAGGGCTGTGAGAGGAAGGTGGGTAAAGTGGGGGACCACAAATGACAAAAACAGGCAGTTGGAGAGTAGCCTCAGGTGACAGAGAGAGATGAGAAAGGAGGAGGAAGAAGAGAGTCCCTGGAGAAGAGGTGGGGAGAACCTCCTCTATGGGGAGTTTTCCCAGGACTGGTGCTGGGGACACATTCTGAAAGGAGGACTTCCTCTGGGGACCAGGGAGGGGGGGAATGTGAAGCGTCCTCACCCTTGACATTCACCCAGAGGCTCTGAGGTTCATTGGAACAGATGCATGAGAAGCTATGCCTGAGGGCATGCAAACATACACACAACACCATAAAAGGAGACAGCTTTTTGATTTTCCTGAAATCCTCAGGCCTGTAAATTTCTTCAGCAAAGTTCTTGAAACATCAAACCTTTTAGCCTCACGGCCATAGTGATGCTGACCTTGAATTCTAGTACGGGGGGGGGGGGGGGGGGGGGGGGGGGGGGGGCCAGCAGCATTACCTTTTATGTCAGTTCTTACTAGTTCACACTTACACTTTTTATTTCTTTGTGTTTTATGGGGGTTGTGAGTGGAATGGTTTTAGTGGTTCTGCCGATTATGAAAGCTATGAATGCTTATTGTAAAAAATCAATGGTATAGAAAAAGAAGACCGTGAGCTTCTCCGCTCACCCTGCCGCACTGTAGTGCGTCTCTTCCAGGTTTTTCACAGTGGTATCACACTCTTCTACCATCAGCATTTTTACTTAACATAATGTTGTGGGCACCTATTTGTGTCAATAAATGCCGCACTCCATCATCTTTATTAATGACTTGATAGTAATCCATTATATTTTCTGTACCATAACTTATTCGACAAATCTAGTTGATGGATATTTAGGTCATTACAATATCTTTCTGTCATACATTATTCTTGTACTAATTGTTCCCGAAGCATTAATTTCCTAAGAAAAGAATTGTTGAGCCCTAGCTGGTTTTGCTCAGTGGTAGAGCATCGGCCCAAGGACTGAAGGGTCTCAGATTCTATTCCAGTCACGGGCACGAACCTCAGTGGCAGATTCAATCCCTGGCCCCGCAGAAGGCAATCAATCGATCTCTCTCTGTCTCTCTCTTTCTCCCCCTCCCCGCCCCCCACTTCCTCCCTCCCTTCCACTCTTTCTGAAAAGCAATGGAAAAAATATGCTTGGATGAGAATTTTTAAGAAGAAAGAAAGAAAAGAATTGTTGAGCCAAGTGACACATACATATATTAAATTTTACTACATATTTGCCCATCTCCACTGATTGTTTATAGCCTTTGCCATGTCTTTTAATAGTGCTCAGTTTTGGTTTTTTCAGGAATCATTTAAAACTTGTCCTATTGTTCTTTGTTTCATTTCACAGTTGGTAGAACACTGGTTAACTTAACGGGGAACTCACAGATCATCAAATTCGGGGCATCTTTTGTTCTTTAGATCTTAAAGGGATCTTCCTAGGAGCGTCAGACATCAAGCTGCTGGCAAATGAAAACTCTGCTTGAAAAGACTGCCACAAAGGAGTGGGACTCTATGTTCTCGCAGTTCATTGTCACATAATTAAATCGTTCTCATGATTGTTTAGGTGAAAATGAGTTCGGGAGAAAGGAGCGCCTTTTAGGCTTGGTTTTCTTGAACTGCAGAAGAGAACCTGGGAAGGAGCGACTGAGACCAATGACTACCCTTTCCTTTTGTGCGGAACACAGGGGAAAGAGGTCAAAGTCTTGGGCGTAATCCCTTCCTGGGCCACTTAGCTGCATTTTCTTCCTGTGTCTGTCATCCCTTTAAACCTTGCCAGACTTAAAAAATGAGAGCAGGAGATTACAAGAAGCCCAACAGGCAGGACCATGTGGATGGCAGTAGGTCAGATCTATTGGTTCCACGCAAAGAGCAGCAGCCGAAGAGCGGAGCAAACGAGAAGGCCTTACGCTGAGCCCTCGGGCTGCAGGCTGAGCTGAGCAGGCCGCGTGCCCGCGGTAAGAGCACAGGGAGAAAGGAAAAGACAGAAAATGTGCGGTCAGGGGAGGACGGTCTTCCAAAGCTCTCAGATTAGGTCCATGGTCATCCATGACAGTGTCAGGGGGTGGCTGCTGAGGAAAGGAACAAATGCAATTGATAGGAACCACATGTGCGTGTGTGTGTGTGTGTGTGTGTGTGTGTGTGTGTGTGTGTAATATCAACTGAACCTCCTCCCCGTCGACTTTGTAAACTGTCTCTCTGGTCTCTTGCCCCCTCCTCTTTCTCTCTCCTTTTTGCTCCCCCCCTTCTTTCCCTCATTCTTTCTCTCCTAGGTGTGACAAGCCAGTGGCACATGAGACCTGTACCACTTCTGTCTCTCTGAATGCCTTCTCCCTTGCCTACAAACTGGCAGGCATTCCCCATTCGAGAGAATTTCTTCTTGCAACTATTTTCTCCCCTTTTTTGGGGGGGGGGGGATAGTTTAAATGTGGTGCATATCTTCTTGCCAGTGCCTAAGCCACTAAGTGTTGTCATATATATAACAAAAGCAATCCAGGCTGGTAGGGCAATAACATCTCAACTACAGATTTCAGCAGGCGGTCCACAGGACCCGGCGAGCTGACTTTTGTTCCCTAGAAAGCTTGACTTCCCACTCTCCGCCGCTGCTATTTTTCTGACCCGCTTTCCTCCTCACTCTCAGAAAAACACCTGTTGCAAACATTGGAGGTTTGTCTCTGTTTACAGAATCCTGATTTTGTATCGGTGAGATGGCATCACATTTGGGTTAAGCCATCAGTTTTTAATCTGTGTTATATGAACCTTCAGGGAAACACAAAGACTTTCCAAGGAAATATGCACACAGATCTTCAACTATCTCTTGCAAATTTTTCTGAACTGATCTTCCTGAAAATGCCTTACCAGTCCTCTGTTCTCACCTCCCCTCTCGAAATTACCCTCACTTGAGTTTATGGAAGAAATTAATACATGTCACCTTTCATAAATCTTACTGTGGGGTGATTTACACTGATGTAAGCTATGATGCTATAAATCAAAAGATATTTCAAAATGTCGAGATCAGAGAAGCTTTTTTAATGAAGGCACTATAAACCCATGATAGAGATTTGTGCCTTTATAACATATTTCCTTTAAGAGTTAAGTGCAGCTTTAGAAATGGGGAATTTGGACTATATTGGGTTGTTTTGAATTAAGATATACTGTAGAGTGTGGCAGTGGGAGTGATGACGATATTCATTTAACGACTTAGAAATTTTAAAGATGGTGTACCTGAGTTTATCCATGGTGAGGCTCCCAGATTTCTCCTATCTTGAAATTCGTATTTTTAAGATGGCAAACCTCAATCAGCATCAAAGCTGCTCTCTCTCACTCTTCACCACTCACAGTAGTGAGAAAGCACTTTCAAATGAGTAGTCTCCATCTGTGTCTTCAATTGTGCATATTTTGTTGGATTTAAGAAAGAGGTGGAAACTTCTATGCTGACTTCCAACGGGTAAACAATAGAGCTTAGAATAAAAGGAACGTGGGTCAGCGTCCATGTTTTATTCACTTGTTTAGGCTAGTAGGAAAACATTGTCACTAATATTTACCAAAACATTATTGGGTGTAAATTCACATTCACTTTTTCTTAACTGAACATCTCTTACTGGCTGCCAGCATCAGACACTTCTCTGCTAGTGTGTTTATACCTACCATCCTTGTAAATGTTGGACTATCCCAACAAGACTGTGTACTAGATTCCACCATGCTCTTAACAGCTATTACAGTAACATTGCACAACTCCAGGGGGCACTTTCCAGGAAGCCCTAGTAATAACAAACATTAATAATCCTTCTGTAAATTTGACTTTACAAAGGGCCTATTAACTTCTGCCCCTCTTTCTCTTTCATTTTCTGTAGCTTTTCACAAAGTAAATTCAACTGCACTATAAAAAGTAGAATTTCTATTAATGTACAAATGTAGGGCAATAAGTTCTTAAAACACAACCTAGGATGTAAGGCTGGCTTCCTCCTCTAGATGAAAATATTTAATTCTAACTGTGCCAAATGCATAGTTATAAACTTAATCATTTTCAATCGTGAAATAAAATTATTAATCTATCTATAAATTGTAATTCCCAAGTATCTGCTTCTTGGTATACTTGTTTCATTTTCCTTTGATTAGACCTAAAAAAATAAAATTTAGTATGAATGTCTATATTTTTGTTTATAGATTAAAAGAAAAATATGTAAATATACAATTTCCAATTTTACAGAGTGTTTTAACAGATTTGAGCCAATTTAAGCTCCATAAACAAATGGAGCTAAATGAGTGATTGGTATAATTGTCATTTAGTAAAAGACATTTCTTTTTTATATTTTTTATCCTTTCCCAAGGACATGCTTTTTTTAAATTGCTTTTAGAGAGAGATGAAGGGAGAGAGAAAGAGAGAGAGAGAGAGAGAGAGGGAGAGAGAGAAACATTGATGTGAGAAAGAAACATGGATCTGTTGCCTCCCGTACATGCCCAGCTGGGGATCAAACCGGAAACCTAGGTATGTGCCCTGACTGGGAATCACACCTACAATTTTTGTTGTGTGGGACGATGCTCCAACGAACTGAGCCACCCGGCCAGGGCCTTTTAAATTTTTTTCTCAGGTATTGAGAAAACGAATGAATAATACCTGATTAACAAATTTCTTTGCAAATCAGGTAGATTCCAATTCTTTCTTTCAAACCATATTGAAAGAGGACCTAATTAAGCTTAATAGATAACTAAAAATGATTTTGATTATAGGTAACTGGGATTTTGTTCTGTAACTCACAAAGAACTCAAAAAGTTTAATAGTAGTGCATGCCTAAACTTCTTTTATTACCATCTACCTATTTACATGTACGTTTTTCAGCATTGACATCTATAAAAACAAAAAATAGGAACAGGCTTGACTCTGAACCTTATTTCTTTCAAGCAACAAATGATATTCATCCATGGATAAAGAAACGAATTTTTAAATGCATTTCATCAAAAGATGCATTTCAAAATATGATTTCAAGAAGAAAAATAACTGATGAAATGTTCAACTGTTGAAGAAGAGTTTGTTCATGTTTTAATGAATAATAGTATCAAACCACTATAGTATTTGTGTTTTACTGGACACATTTGAAAGAATGATATGAGTTTTATTATTTAATAGCAATTTTGTATTATAGCAGAAGTTAATTTTTTTATTATCTTTGTTGTTGAAGATATTATAGATGTCTCCCCTTTTTCTGCTCATTGACATTACATTTTTATTAACCATTTAAATTTTGGGTGAAACTATTTAGATGTCAACTTAAACATATGAAAGGAGGTACCTAATTTTCAAAATTCTTCTAGAGTCCCAAGCGAAATGGTTAAATACTACTGTGGTAAGCCAGTCATAGTATTCCCAGTCCCCTTTGCCAGTGATTGGTCTAGGGGCGAGCATGTGGCCAAGTCCTAGCCAATGAGAGACCTCAGAGGAATATGGCAGAGGGTTTTCCTTAAAAAAGAATCTTCCTTTCTTTGTTTTGATGCTTTCTTGTGAGAATGCATCTGTAAAAGCAGGTTGGGGGAGGTCTCATTGTCACACGCAGAATGATCGGATGGAAGTATGGAAAGGCTTGTGTCCTCAATGATGTTGCTGATGAGCCATCCCCGGACCTGCTCAGCCCTGGACTTTACATTAAGGGGGGAAAATAAAACTATTTGTTTAAGCCGCTTTTGGTTGGATATTCTGTTACTTGCAGCTAATGCATCCACACCTAACTCATCTGACAAGGAGTGTCGCGTTGACCAGACAGGAACTACCCCCCAACAGCCCTCTTCCTCTCCTTTTGCCACAGTGGAGGAGACATCTCTCCGCAGATCGAAAGTCATTCTGCTACACACGATCTTCCTTCTATCTGACCACCTTGCTCTGGTGGTTATCTTCTCAATTTTGCCTAGTTAGCCTCTTATTTTCTAGCCAAATCTTCCAAACACCATTCAAACATCCTCTTATGTCTCCTACCCTCAAACAAACAACGAACAAAAATACCTCCCTTGATGATCCATTCTCCTCTGTCTGTATTCCCACCACTCTTCTCTCCTCTCCAGCCAAGGTTCACAAAAGTTATCTGTACTCACTGTCTCTTCCTTTCATTCTTCTACCCCCACCAATCTATAAAAACAGCTCTTGCTAAGGTCACCGTGACATTCATGCTACTAAATTCAGAAGACACTTCTCAGTCTCATCATATCTAACTTCTTAGCAGCATTTGACACTGTTGACAACTGACCAGTTCTTAAACCATGCTCCTCTTTTGGCTCCTATGAGACTGCACGCTCCTGGCTTACTGTCATCCCTGTGACCAGACTCCTGGCCTGATTCCTCCTTCTCAAGGCACCTCTGAAAGTCATGGCTCTATCCTAGTCTCTCTCCTCTTTTCTTCTCTGTTCTGTCTTCCCAGACTGTTCTTGTCTGTATAGGCTGCTGACTCTCAAATGTGTATCTCCATTCTGATCTCCCTGCTGAGCTCCAGCTTTGCATAGATGTTAACTTCTATATTCGAATGGCTCACAGGTACCTCTGACTTAAGATTTACAAAACCAAACTCATAATCTTTACCCACTCAAATGTGCCCCCCCTTTGGTGTTTTTCATCAATAAATGACATCTTCATCTACCCAAATGTTCTTGCTAGAGTACTAGGCACATAATCCTTGATGTAGTCCTTACCTTCAATCTCATCTCCCTCCTTTAGGCCCCAATTCAATCCCAAATAAGTCATCTACCAAGTCCTATAGATTATACCTGTAAAATATTCTCGGCATCAATCCACTTCTCTTTGTTTACACTCTAACCAAATCCAAACCACTAAAGACTCTTACGATAGTTTCTTCATGTATTTTCCTCCATTCTTTTTTAAACCCATTCTTCATACAAGAGCCAGGGCAGTGATTGAAAAGATAAATTCAATCATGTCATTTCCCAGCTTAAAATGCTTCAGTGGAAACCCATTGCACCTGGATAAAAATCCGCTATCTTTAATATTGCCTTCAAAGTATTGCATAATTTATCTCGCACCTACCATCCCAGTCTCATCCCATGTCTCTTCCCTTGGCTCACTGTAACCCAACCACATCAGCCTCCTTCAGTTCCTTGAGGGTTCCAAGTTCTTTGCTTATTCAAGGCCTGTTCAGTGTACAACACTCTTTGCCAGGCTTTGCCTTCTAGTCTAAATTTCAATGTCATTTCCTAAGACAGTTCTTTCCTAATACCTAGTGCAAGTCATACCCCTTCAATTACTTTACGCACATTTTTCATCAGCCATATGCACTTCTCACTTTTTTGCTATTTCAAACAATGCTGCTGTGGACATTTTCATATATATGAACAAGAGTTTCTCTAAGGCAATGTTCTTTCAAACTGTAGGTCCCAACTTGCTGCTAGGTAGTAATATCAATTTTTATAAAAAAGGAAGAAAGAAAAATATATAAGAGAATAGAATGGGAAATGCTAGGGTATAATGCATATAACAAGTATAAGTTTTGTTTTATGAAACTTTAACTTCATTTGTGTGTGTATTTGTATATGTGTATTGGATCACAGGGTAGACTAGATTACTGAAGGTCAAAGTCAAAACAGATTGGAAAGGCACTATTCCATGGTATATTTTAGGAATGGATATCTTGGGTCACAGTGTTCAATTGTAATTTATATATATATATATATTTATATATATAAATATATATATATAAGTTTTTATTGATTGTAGAGAGAGAAGAAGGGAGAGGGATAGAGAGAGAGAAACATCAATGATAACAGAGAAACATTGATAGGCTGCCTCCTGCAGGCCCCCTACTGGGGATTGAGCCCTAAACCCAGGCATGTGCCCTGATCAGAAATAGAACCCATGACCTCTTGGTTCATGGGTCAATGCTCAACCACTGAGCCACACCAGCTAGGCTATTCAATTGTAATTTTAAACATAAATACAGCAAATCAAAAGCTCAAATGGAAATATATATATAGTACTTTGCCCTTGGTTTACTGATGTTAATTTTCATAAACTTTTGTTCATATTAACAGTATCTTTTTTTTAAAAGGGGGGAAATTCTTAAAGTAAAATATCTTACAAATATTGTATAAGAGGTTGTTATTTATGTAGAAACCAGTGTTACTTAAGCACACAGCATGCTGACAGAAACCAGGAGGTCTGAAGTTTTAGCATGCACTCTTTTTTCATAACTTTCCACATCACCAATTTACATTATGGCTAGAAATAAATCCTCCATGTTTATTTAAACGTTAAGAGTGCAGAACACATTTGTTTCATTGTGTAAAACTCTACTGGCTGCTTAGGATAGTAATCCCTAGCCCATGGACAAAATACCATCTCCATGTGCTGTTTTCTATTCTCGGGTCCATTTGGTGCAGGGCTGCCCTTGGACCTACCTTTACTCCACAGCAAGGGTCTGTAAGTGCACCAGGCCCACCATGCCAGGCAGACAGCTGCCAGCGTGGGGCTTGAAGGAACCCGAAGGGCAATCTACACTGAAGCATCTATCCTACTGTCTGACTTCCCACCACCAGAGTGACTTGTTTGGTTTCAGCAGAAGACCCTCGTCAACATCCAAATACTTTACGTATGAGGAAGTCACATGTTTAAGCGATTAGTTTTAAAAGTAGGATCAGGACTTGAATAAATGGGATGGAAATAAGTTAGGTCCTTGGACAGGCTGAGGTGGGAAGCGACAATGCGACCTTTAGTTGGGGGTTGGGGCAGTCTGAGTTTCCCAGCTGGAGATGGAAAAGAAGGGCTGGAGACAGACTCTTCGTAATTCACAGTTTGGCTCTGCCTGTAAACGCTATCCCTGATACCGTGGGGACACCTTGGAACCACCAGGAATCACAGCCAACATTCCAGCTCTGTTCTAGTCGATCTCATTTCACGCTGCATCCTTTGTGAGGTTTCAGGCTTGATTCAAACACAGCTTCTCAGAGTCAATACTTGGAATATGGAAACCAACCAGGTTTGGATGCCCATCTGGTTTATGTGTCACCCTTTTATTTCTATTGTCATTATCCTTAGGACTAACCTGGCCCTTCTTTGAGCCAGCTTCATTTTTTCAATCAACTCCAAACAGATAATCCACTTGAGAGAAACCAGTACTGCCCTGTATCCCAAGCCAGCAATGAAAAGAGGAATGCTGGGTTTCAGAAACAATAAAAGAAAACAAAACCAGACAGAGAACAGGTCTGTTTCTTGGGACACATCAACCTTGCACTGCGTTGTTGGAGTCACTTTTTATTAAAGACGACAAACATGAAATCCCTCCATCGCTGCTGTAAGTAAGAAGTCTTTTGGTAAGAACAGCAGTAAAGACAACTCAGGTCTAGGTTGAGGTTCCTGGGCCGAACGTCAGTTGTGGGGTGAGCTGTCCTCAGTCCACCTGCCTCACATATACAAGGCATGACCTGACTTTGCTCCCAGGGTCTCTGTTTGGAGGAAGGCTGGAGAGAGACAGAGTTCCTCACCTTCAGTGCCCACAGCTTCTACTTCCCCATCTCTCACTCCCTTGGCAAGGTTTTGATTAAACTCATTCACAGTGAGGCCTAAATGACACATATGACTCCGTGTTCGGTTTTGGTCATCCCCCTACTGGAAATTCGCAATGCTCATTAGCATATAATATATATTAGCATATAATGCACAGCAGGCATTAGTGCCCTCATTTTCCAGAGGAGAAAACAAAGGCCAGCGAAGCACGTAACCTTCCTAAGAGCTCACAGCTACTCAGGGGCAGAGTCAGGATCTAAACCCAAGTCTGTCTGAGTCCAAAGTCATGAGCCAAACTGACAACATCCTGAAAATGGCTGCCACCCTCAAGAGGCCCATGCCATCATGCATGCCCTCCCCAGAGTGCCTAGTACCTAAAGGCTCCTGCACAATCCCAGACCCTGTGTCCTGGGGAGGGTACAGCCAGAAGACTACCAATACAGACGGCACATTGAGTGTTAGAAAGCGCAAGAGTAGGCCGTCAAGAGGAACCCTTCAGCACTCAAAGTGCGATTCTGAGTACCAGAAGTGGACAGTTGTCCATCTCATGCTTTAAACTGGGCTGTAGTCCCAAGTGCAGAAGAGAGGACCAGCGTGCCCTTTGGAAGTCTTGATTTTCCTGTTGTTCTTAGCCCTGAATGGTGGCAGTGGCCTTTAGACACCCAAGGAGCATGAGCGTGTAGCCTCTCATGGGCTCCATGCCGGCACTGCAGACCCCAGACCTCTCTGGGAAGCTAGAAAGTCCTCAGGGAGAGGGTTGGTGATATGGATGTGGCCTGAGCAGATTCATAGCTGCCAAAGAGGGCTTGAAGCCAGAGGATGAGGAGAGTGGAGCTGGTTTCAAGGCTTTTTAGAAGATCTAAGTGTCTGGCAACCGGCTTCATCTGTAGAGTAAAACTATGTCCTCAAAAAAGCCCTGGGTCGGCCTACATTTTCTCTGGACTTTCTTAAATGTAGGGCGGCAGACAGGGCCAGCACCCATGCTCTGGTCATCCTCTACACATATAACCTTGTGAGTGTGTGTGCACGTGCACATTTTATGTTGTACCTTCCGTGAACCTAATAGCCGGTTGAATTTCAGGAATCCTAGAGCCTCTTATATCGTATAATTGTTCAGTCGGAGAAGCCCCAATGAAATGTCATCTTTGGGGCTAAAACAAAGCCCTCACGGTGCTCCCTCGGGCCTTCACACTTGCCTACACAGAGATAGTGGGAGATACGAAGGGTGCAAATAATTCATGTCCACCTACCTGCCCTTCAGAACATCACTGCCCCAAAAGAGACCTCTTTGTAAGGCACAGGCTTTGACCACAAATACATCTGAGTTTGATTCATGGCTTGCCATGTGACTCTGGGTAAGACATTTAGCCTCAGTTTCTGCATCTGTAAAATAGATCTAATATCTTTCTGCTGGAATTGCTGTAATGGTAAAATAGCTTATATAACTCAGTTCACAAAGTCCTGGGCACATGGGGAGCCTTTAGAAAATGGTAGCAATTATTTCCTCCGTGATTACCAAGCAGAAGGAGTCAAGGGCCTGAGATGGGTAAGCAAGAGGAACTAGCAATGAAAAATCTGCAGCAGTGAAATCTCTGGCTCTGGTGACCCCACCCCATCCCACTCTGATCTCCATTAGACCTAAGGGTCCCTAAATGAACTGACAAATGGCCAAGTCTCTCAGCCATCTCCTTGGGCCACATGGGGTAGCAGATCAGGAATTATCCCCACAGTAGTCCTGCTATCACCTTTTCTTGACTATTTGATCGTAGGCAATAATTTACACTCCCTACATCTCACTTCTCTCATTTGCAAAATGAGAATAATAATGACACCTATCCCACAGGACATTTGTGTGGATTAATGAGATAATGTAGAAAAGGGGCATTAGGGTATAGTTATGTTTTATGACAGAGAAAGAGGAGTAATTGTTCATAAATTTGGCCTCTGCTGGAAAACTTTCCAGTAACGAGTTCACAGAAAGGATGATTATATTATTGATCAGTTATGATTGTTTAAAGTTTTCCCTTTACATTAAGTAAATGCCTGTTCTTCATCTCAACTCTGACACTAATGGATTTTGCAGGACAAGATCCAGACTCTCTAAACCAGAAGCTCTGAGGACAGGACCTGGGCTTTTATAGTCAAAATACCCACAAGTGGCTGAGGAACAGCCAAGACTGCCCACCACTGACCTAGGGACCAAGAATAACACAGAATTGAGGCAGAACTCTTGGGCTAACGTTGATGTGATCAAGTTCTGTGCCCAGCAAGGACAGAAACCTACTCAGTATGATTCAGACTCTACCTTTGGCCAGGAGTTTGTCTTAAACCCTCTGGATTTATCTGATTTATCTTCCAAATGACCAAACCCCAATCTATTCCTCTAATTGCCCTCAGGTGTCTCTGAAGTGACTGTGGGTAGGGGTGGAAGAGAGCAAGGAGAATGGAGGATTGGAGGGAGTGAACGCTGCCGGGCCCAGGGGTTGTCATTTTACTCAGAAAAAAGAGGAGCGAAGGGTCTTCCCTACCGTACCCCACCCCCCTTAACTGGCGCTTGTACATACTTGGGCTAAAATGAATGCGTGCCAAAGCGACGAGAAACTTTAGCCAGTATTAGTTTGTGGGCGCACAAGAGATTCAGCTCATAGGTCAAGAAAGTGTCTCACTGGAAAAAAACAAGAACCGTATGATTTCACTCATGTATGGGATGTAAAACAGGAAGCAACAAATGAACAAACAAAACAAACAAAAACACTCATAGACACGGACAAGAGTTTGGTTGTTACCAGAGGGGAAGGGAGGTGGGGGAGGTAGAAGAGAGTAAAGGGGTCGAATATATGGGGACAGAAGGAAACTGGACTTTGGGTGGGGAACACACAGTGCAATATACAGATGATGTATTATAATATTAAACACTTGAAATTGATATAATCTTATTAACCAGTGTCACCCCAATAAATTTAGTAAAATTAACCCCAAAAAAGTGTCTCACCATATAATGTGTTTGTATAGTAAGTTATTTAAAACATAAATGTAAGCAATATAAAGAAAATATACTGACTTCTACGACAGCATTCTTTTTCCATGCTCTTCTTCTTGGAATATATTAATACACTTTCATACCTTGCCATTTCATATAAAATAATATTATTTTCCCAAGGATATTAGGAGCTCCTTGAGGGAAGGGATTCTGTCCTAAGCAACCTGATACAAAATTCTGGGGGGTTGGTAGGTGCTCATCTAATACCTGGTGAAAAGTGAGTAATGTGGGACCTAGTACCTTACGCTGTTAACCCCGGGACCCAGATAGGTCTGTCTTGTTTGGAAAGTACCACCCAGCGCCTTATGTCAGATCATGGCCAAACACCCCTGGGAAGCCCCCAGAAGTTTCTCTGGCTGCTTTCTACAGCTGTCATCACCGGAGTGACGGGATATGAGGGTCTCTAGGGACCAGGGCCACGATTTTCCCTTCTTCCTCCCTCACTGTGCAGCACTGACTAAGGGAACAGACGGTTCATAGAGGGTGAGTTGAGTTACAGACACACTGTCTCCATTACTGAATTCAAAGGGCATGAGCTGGGGGGCATTCAGCAGTCTCCTGCGTGATACCACGGTGGTATCCTTTTTAGCTCAATCCTTTGACTCCCACCCTGCCTTTTTCCCCTTTCTTTTCTTTTTTCTGTTTTAAATTGAAATATAGCTGACATATAACATCATGTTAGTTTCAGGTGTACAACATAATTATTTGATATTTGTATATATTGCAAAACGATCACAATAAGTCTAGTTAACATCCATCACTGTATATAGTTACAATTTTTCTCGTGATGAGAACTTTTACGATCTATTCTCTTAGCAACTTTCAAATATGCAATACAGTATTGTTAATCATAGCCACCAGGCTGTATACTGCATCCCCAAAACTTATTTATTTTATAACTGGAAGTTTGTACCTTTTGACCCGTCTCACTCATTTTGCCCACCCCCAGCTCCCAACCTGTCATGATAATTTTCTTCCTTCTGCCATCTTGTTTTGAGATCTCTGATTTCTGAAGGTTAAAGTAACTTCTTTTCAGGACCTAAGTTTCTCTCCTGGAATTTTCTCCCCTTCTAACCACTGGGGCCCATCATCAACCAATGTCCTGAAGTGCAAGTGAAATTAAGACTCAATATTATGTGCTGCCTTGGTATCTTGTAAAATCCAGAGGTCCTTGAATGGCCTAACTGCAAGTTCCCCTCCCCACTCTGTTCCTGTGGATAAGGCCTCCTTGCCAAACAACCCTTCTTATCAAAGGAACTGGGCACGGTGCCTGCCTATCCCGAAGTAGAGGGTTTCAGTTCCCTGCCAGCTCACAGAATTATTCAAACAAGCCAATCACATCCTTCTGTGGGAATCCGGGGGCACCACTCCCTCTTGATACTACAAAGCGTGCCTCCCACAGCCCCTGCTTGTTCACTCTGTCCCCAAGTGCAACCCCGATATGGCCTTGCATGCAGTCCAGTGTCCTCTTCCCCCCAGGCTGTAAGTATATGTGATTAATAAACTGCTGTTGGTCTCATCTGTCCAGTGTCGGGGTCGGGTATTTGGCCATCCCCATAAGCCTAAGGCTCCTAAGAATCCCTTTCTCACTGCTGGGGTGAAGAGGAGGCATTTAATACCTGGGCCCACACCATTCCTATTCCTCTCATAATCTAGAATGTACATCTCCTTTCTGCAACTTAGGTCACCTGAAGATTTAGAAATTAGATTTACTTGGGTTAGCCAGAAAATATAGGTGAATGTTTATCTAACTCCTGATTAGGGAAAGCCAAAGTTTAAAGGTAAAGTAAGGAAACATCGTGGGAAAAGGTGATAGACTTAGCTTTATAAAAGTGGCAAACTTCTGCAGGTTAAAATTAAAAATTCCTAAATGAAGTTAAAGGTCAAATTGGAGGAAAGATGAGACATATATAGCTGTCAAAATGTTCATATTCTTACCACTAAAGGAGCACTTACAAAAATGACACATAAATGCCCCCATAGAAAGCTAACTATTTGAATAGAAAAGTCGTCAAAAGATATAATTAGACAGTTAACAAAAGAAAAAACACAAATCACCAATGGGTCTATCCAAAAAGTTCATTATCTCTAGCAAATAAATAAGTGCAAATTAAAATAATATTAAGGTACTATTTTTTGCCTATCAAACTGACAATTAGAGGACTCTCCTGCCTTGCAAGTCTTGGAAGAAGGCAGGCCTCATCTCTCTCTCTATGGGAGGTACACACACCAGGTACTCTCATTGCCAGCTCCTAGGCTTGGGCACTAATATGTGATGACCCAAGATTGTTTGTCTGTTGCCTGTCATGCTGATATGCTGGGAGAGAGCAGAACTCTTTCTGGCTGCAGTAGCATCAGTTTCAAGGATCTGTAGGGGAGTGGTGCCAGTAATGACGTCCAGTGTCCAATATCCAGGCCCAGCACCAGCAGTTGTGGCAAAGCAAGCATGGCTCTCATTCAGCCTCAGGGGCAATGACAGAGGAATCCCCACTGTATTAGGTCTGTGGCATGGCCTTGGCTGGGTCTCTGGCTGCACAGCCTGTCTCCATTCCTGCCCATTTTCTAAGCTTGAGGCTCTAACTCTCCTGACAAATTTGTGGGATGCCCAACACCTTGCAGGAAACTCCCGAAATGGTTTCTGTTGCTTCACTGATATAGTAATATATAAAGAAAGCTCTCCAACCTAGTATTTTCATTTCTCAGGACATGTCCTTAGATATAATTAGAAGTGTGTGCATTTAAGCTAAAGGGTATTCTAAGCCCTGTTTAGAGTAGCAAAAATATGGAAATGATCTAAATATTCTCCCATAAGGAATTGGTTAAATGGATTGTAATATATCTATAGCCTAAACTATTATATAGTAATTAAAAATCAAGTCCTTAAAGAATATTAAAAGATCCCGGCCAGCATGGCTCAGTGGTTGAGCATCAACCTAGGATCTAGGAGATTGCGGTTTGATTCCTGGTCAGGGCACATGCCCGGGTTGCAGGCCTAGTCACCAGTCAGGGGCTTGCAAGAGGCAGCCCATCAATGACTCTCTCTGATCGCTGATGTTTCTCTCTCTCTCTCCCTCCCCCTTCCTCTCTCTGAAATCAATAAAAACATACATATTTTTTAAATGACCCCAGAGCCTCCCTCCTTCCGCCATGTGACAATACAATGGGAAGATGGCCTTCTATAAACCAGGAGGCAGACCCTCACCAGACATGTGCTAGCTCCTTGATCTTGGACTTCCCAGCCTCCAGAACTCTGAGAAATAAATTTCAGTTGTTTATAAGCCACCAGTCTGTAGTACTTTGGACACTATTTTTTCCCCCATAACTACCCAAAGAACTGTTTCAGTGAAACAATGGTTTCAACTTAGAAAATGTGTTGTTGATTTTTTTTTAAAAAATGTAGCCTGAAAATTATATGTCCACTTACGGCAGGTAGTCAACAAAATTCAGGTCTAAATTGGGGGGAAGATCTTAGAAAATAGGTGTACGGGCTGATGGAGAGACTCAATGTAAGGAAGGCGGAGTGTCATAAAAGGCAGCACAAACTCTGAAAACCTAGGGAACACAAATATATCCTCACTCTCCACTGAGAGAATGTGCTAATTGTCTTTGCCTTATACTCATGCCACTCTGCACAGCACTTACTACGGAGGCAGGATGCTTTACAGTTTATGAAGCACTTGTACTTCACCACATGTTATTATTAGGTTCATTTTGCTGAAGAGAAAATTAAGCCCTGGAGAAATTAAATGATTTATTGACTGTCTCATGCTTCTTATATGGCAGAACTAGGCCTACAAACCAGGTCACTTGCTCTTTTCATGAATCCTGGAGGTGAGAGAGCAAAGTGATTAAAAGCTTGGTTTTTGGAGCCAGACAAATCTGTGTATGCACCCAGCTCTGGCGCTGCATAACTGTGCTAATGGGGAGAAATTGCCTACCCCTCTCAGCCTCAGTTTCCTCATTTTGAGGTGGAAGTAAAAACACCCACCTTGAAGAGTCCCTGTGAGAATAAAAGGTAGGTATTATTATTACCCTGCCCATCTTCTTGACAAGCTTTGTTTTTAGTCTCCTGGGACCTACAACCCTGTTGTGGGTGGAATTGAGTCGTTGCAAAATTCCTGTGTTGAAGCCCTAATCCCAGTACCTCCAAATGTGACCTTATTTGAAAATAGGGTCTTTGCAAATGTAATGAGTTAAGATGAGGTCATATTGAAGTATGGTGTCCTCGTAAAGAGGGGACATTTGAAGGCAGACATATACAGGGAGTATGCCATGTGAAGATTTTAGTTACGCTGCCACAAACCAAGAAACTCTCAGAAGCTCAAAGAGAAGCCTGGCGCAGATCCTTCCCCACTGCCTTCTGAGGGAGCGTGGCCTCCAATGATACCTTGATTTTGGCCTTCTGGGGCCAAACTGTAAAACAATAAATTTTTGTTGTTTAAGCCAGCCCCTTTGTGGTACTTTGTTATGGTGACCCTAGGAAAGCAGTCCAAAAAGATTAAATGGAAATGTTCAGAAATAAACAAGTCATGAGTTTTAAACTGCAGGCCATTCTAAGTAATGTGATGAAATCTTATGCCATCCTGTTTGGCTCCACCTTCAGCGTGAATCATCGCTTTGTCCTGTGTATCCACGCTGTATATGCTACCTACCCAGAGCCGTCTGGGTTATCAGATCAGCTGTCCTAGTCTCACAGTTTTTGTGTTCAAGAAACCCTTATTTTACTTAAAAATGGCCCCAAAGTGCAAAAGTAGTGATTCTGGCAATTCAAATATGCTAAAGAGAAACCTGAAAGTGCTTCTTTTAAGTGAAAAGGTATGTATGTGCATGTAGGAAAAAATATAGTATATATAAGGTTTAGTACTATCCAGGGTTATAGGCATCGGCTGGGGATCTTGGAATTTATCCCCTGCATATAAGGGGGGACTAAATGCATTAGTTTCCTTTTACTGCTGTTAAAAAAAAAAAAATTATCATAATCTTAGTGGCTTAAAATACACAAATTTATTGTCTTACAGCTCTGGAGGTCAGAAATACTATTTGTCTGTAGCGCCACGCTGCTTTTGGAGGCTCCAGGGAAAAATCCGTTTCCTTCCCTTTTCCAACTTCTCGAGGCCACCCGCACGCCTTAGCTTGTGACCCCTTCCTCATACCACTCCGACCTCTGCTTACATCATCACATCTCCTTCTCTGACTCCGTCCTTACCACCTCCCCCTCCTAAGGACTCTCATTACACTGGGCCTCCTCTCCCAGCACATCAGTGTGTGACAATGTGCAGAGTATTGCCAACTGTGGAAACTCACCCAAACTCCAGTGTCCAGAGTTTTCATTAGGGTTTCATTTCACAGGCATGATTATTTAAATCATTGGCCGTGTGACTCAGCCTCCAAGTCCTTAGATCTTCCTGGTGGGTTGATCTAATATCCCTCAGTTCAAAAGTCCAACCTCCTTTTTATTCTCACCCAAGAACATTTTTTCCTTTGCTTTTTCAGAAAAAGGGGAAGGGGGAGAGAGAGAGAGAGAAACATCGAGGTGATTGGTTGCCTCCTGCGCCTGCCCTGACTGGAGCTGGGGACAACCAAAGTGCGTGCCCTTGGCCGGGATTGAACCCGGGACCCTTCCGTCCGAGGGCCGACACTAACCACTGAGCCAAACCGGCCAGGGCCCAAAGCCCAACCTTCTAATCACGTGGTTGGTCTTTCTGGGGTGGTCAGCTTTTGTCCTGAGTCATCCTCTTTGTTTAAACTAAGGGCCCACCATTACTCACCTATCAGGGAATGTAAGGAATAGCAAAGGCGCTCTTATCACTTGGGAAATTCCAAGGTTTTAGAGGTTGCTTCCCAGGAACTAGGGACAGAGACAATAGGCAGGCAACTAGAACACCTACAAGAGGCCATTCCACGTTGCCTGTGCTTCCTAACAACACGGTAGCGTGGTTCCCAGGGTAAATGGCCTGAAAGACAGAGAACCAGGTAGGAACTTTAATGCTTGTTATTGCCCCAGCCTTGGAAGTAAGGCGGTGTCACTTTAATCACATTCTATTTGTTGAGGAAGATCCAAACACTTGCCCAAAATCAATGGGAGAAGATCCAAGGATGGCAAGGTCTGGAAGAAGAGAGGTGAAAAAGAAAATATCATAAAGGTATTTTTCAAAAAATAAATCTAACATAACCATCAAGTCTAAAGTCCTCCTGAAGGCTTTCAAAATCTTTGACAATTAGGTCTCGTACAACTTTTTCTTCCTGAAACCTAATTGCCTCTTCACACATTGCTTCCAATCCATTCCCTTCTCTAGGGTTCTGGGCATAACTTATCCTTACTGAAGAGTCTACTCCTCATGCAAATCCAACCCATTTTTTTTTTTTCAAGGGTATCCCTATTATGACATCTATGAATCAACAGGCAGAAATACTTAGTTAAACTGGCTTAATAAAGAACAGAGAGCCCGGCCGGGCATGGCTCAGCGGTTGAGCATCGACCTAGGATCCAGGCGATCGGGGTTCGATTCCCCGTCAGGGCACATGCCCGGGTTGCAGATTCTATCCCCAGTCGGGGGTGTGCAGGAGGCAGCCGATCAATCACTCTCTCATCACTGATGTTTCTCCCCCTCTCCCTTCCTCTCTCTGAAATCAATAAAGACATATTTAAAAAAAAAAAAAGAACAGAGAGTATGTTGCCTCAAAAAACTGAATATTCCAGAGGAGGACTTGACTCTAGGCATGGACTTGACTCAATATCCCTACCACTAGCAATCACAGAAGAACAGGGCGACTTTCTTCTAATGAATTCCAGACAATTCCTGGGATTTACTCTAACTGGGCCACTTAAGTCATGTGTCCAACCTTGCTCCAGATTCTGGGTCTGGAGAAGAGATTATACTGAGACGGAGGACAGAAATACGGGTTAGAATATAGGGGAAATAGGTGTCCGGTTCCAGAGTCAAGGATTTTTCCTTGACAGAGTGGTGGAAGGTTAAAGCTGGAAGGGAGTGTGAAAATTATTTGATTCAACACGTTCATTTTACATACGGGGAAACTTGAAATTCAAAAAGATGGAATGACTTTCCTAAGTTGCACACAGTAGCATAGTATCGAAGCCAAGACTAAAACCCTCTTTGTATAGCCTAATGTTTTAATAGACACCAATATTATATTTTAAACTTCAGTTTTGTGTTACTAAAAAAAAAAAAAAAAAAAAAAGCAAAAATTAGAATCACATGGGCTTCATATTCTATCCACTCACTTGCCCTATTAATTTGACAAGTGACTTATCCTTTCTGAGCCTCTATTTCTCATCTGCAAAATAGAGCAAAAAAAAAACAGCTACCTTGAAGGGATATTATCAGGATTACATTAGATACTGTAGAAATAAAGATTTTAGCAAACAGGAAATGCTCAAAAAATTGTAGCTATTATTTGCATCTCTTGCCATTTTTAATAGGGTTTGACATTTATTCCATACTTGGTAGTTGACTAACTTAATTCTTTTCATAGATGGGGGTTAAGATTTACATCATCTAGAGCATTTTATTGACAAATCAGTGAAAGTTTTTGCCCTTAATACACTTCAAACAAATATTTAAAAACCAAGAAGGATATAGCTAATCCAAATTAGACAGAATTACAAGGAGCATTTTTTGGGCTTCTGAACACCCTTTTGTAACATTGCCTTTGAGAACCCAAGTGTAGGATGGCAGAAATTTTATGTGTTGTCAATTCCATATGTTTCTGTATTTTAGTTTTTGCTTTCACATTCAGGCAGGACTGACACGTGCTGATGAGTTTAGTGATGACAGTCTAATAGCCTGACTCTACCTTTAAGCCAATGTTTATGGGTACATACCCCGGATATGATACACATGACTCACCAGGCCATACAAATCACTGGCTCTTTACATCAAGTCAAAATTTTTCTGTTGGCATCGCATGTTTCAAGTACTTACAATGTTCCCTTAAATCTATGCTTTTGTTGTGATTGACAACACAAAAGAGTTTTGTATGTCTTGCCTACTTGGACAAAGGTCAGTACTTTTACTCACCCCAAAGAGATGTACATATGGTTCTTTAAAAGTACAGATGCATATATTTTATTAAATATTTCTTTCAAGAACTTACAATTGCCATAAAATGTAATTTGAACAACAAATTATTTCTAACAGATATTTTAAATAGAATTGATAGGACATATATAAGAATCTGGTAAATAGGAGGCTTATAATATATTACAGCAGCTATTATTTGCATCCATCTCCATGTTTAATGGTTTGACACATGGTAGGTCCTGAATGAGTACTTGGTTCTGAATGATGGATTATTCTTTCCAATGGTAGGTGCTTATGATTTACACCATCTAGTGCATAGGCTGAATTTGGCACCATAGGCAGATATTATTGTTTGACTCATCAATGTAGAAACCATAGATTCTATGGTTGTAATATAATAGCCATATAATTTTTATTATAAAATATTTCTTGGGTTATCTATAATGTACTAGTTAAAAGATTAAACATAAAATTGGTCATGGTCTTTTGTCAAAGGCCTATTCTAGGTTTACTTTGGAGACCACCAATACATGACCATTAGATTAAGTGCAGAAAATCCAGTAGCAAATACGACTGAATATACGAAGTGTATGTATTTCTTTCAAAGATTCATGAGCAAGACTGGATCTAAGCATGGTTGTGGAAGAAGTAGAATTCATTTTTGATATTATTGAGGTCTTTGCTAAAATCCCTTCTTAAATTTCTTTTACCCTATCTCACCAACGCATGTCAAGGCAATTTGCTTACCAAATATTAAAACTCAACTGTAATAGATCTAAAGACTTTCATATTAAGATATAAATGTGTGCCTTAGGTAAGAACACCTAAGTACTATCATCTTTGCTAGATATACAAGCTGTAAATTAATTAGAATTTTAATTTTCAGCTTCAGATGTGTGTTGGGAAAGTAGTGAGTAGTGAAAGAGAGAGTAATGAGATTCTTAGAGCATTTTTTTGATGGCAATAAGTACTCACCTATATAGAACCACTTAAATGGAAACTAATGACTCTTGGCCTTTCCTGTAAGGTACTCCTTGCTACATTTTACTAACCTTACCGACAAAGGTTACTTGATGAGTCATTGGCAAAAATATCTAAGTACAGTTCCCAGATAATGAAAACATGAGCCCCAGGAACAAGAGATCTCTGAGAGACCATATTCCTATCATGAAAATGTAATCACTTGATGCCATTAAAAGCTGAAAACTAATTTTGCTTCCTCTATAAGGATTTATGAAACTGACTTGAAAGGATTTTTTTACTTCCACTTTTGCTTTCCTAAAATCTCTTCTCCATACTGCAGCAAGAGCAAAACATAAATCAGATCATGTCACTCCCCTACATAAGGACCTCCAGTGGTTTTCCATACACTTACAATCAAATTCCTTACTGTGGCCTACAGGCACCCTGCCTACATTAATACTCTCTCCTTCTTTCATTATGCCCCAGACATCCCAGAGTTCTGTCTGTCCCTTGATATGCCATTCTTACTTCCACCCCAGGGCCTTTGCTCTTACCTTCCACTCTTCCCCCACATCCAGCCTCAACTCACAGTTACAGTGACTTGACTGGTCCCTACCATAAACTACTAAGTTTTCAGCCTGATGCTAACCTGAATTTTTCCCACTACCTGATGCTTTTCTACAAAGAGGCCTCTGCCCTGTTTGTACCAATGGCGGGATGATGGGCTCTACAGTGACTTGTGGGATGGGGGTCAATGGGTATTGTGTTAACTTTTGTCTTGCTAAGTGGGATTTTTAAGGAATGTGTCAAAAGGAAAGGAAAATGTGTTAGAAGGTAAGAGAGAAGTTTTCCTTGAGTGGAGAGAGCAGGAAAATGGAGAAGGTACAGCTGGAAACAAAACTCTAGGAAAAGTAACAATTTTACACGAAGCTTGAGAAATATTTTTTCTGTGTAATGTGCAGCATAACTCCTCTCCCGTCTCACCAAGACACATCTTCAGTAAAGATACCATTGTTGGAATTGTTCTTTTTTTCTTGGATGGGAAAATGCATTGGAAGGGGCCTCAAGGAGAGAGCAAGTTATTGAGAAGATCCAGTCAGCTTCTGCAACAGAAAAAGCAGGGACTTTGAAATCAGATGGTATTAGGTCTGCAAAAGAGCTCTTTTTCTCTGCTTTGGTTTCCTCGTCTTTAAAATGGAAAAAATAGCATCTTCTTTGCGAAGTTATTGTGAGAAATAAAGAATACCCATAAGGGGCCTGGTATGGAGGTTGGCACATTCTAGGTCAAGGTCATTCCTATCCCCTTATATTGAACTAAAATTATCTTCTCTGTAATTCCCACGAATTGGTTCTAGTTCTACTTTGCAGAACACAAATGGATTTTTACCTTTTTCTGTAATAGAGCTCTAGTTTATCTAGATCCTGAAGAAAAGAAAATGCATATTAATATCTCTGTAATTGTGCTCAAGATTAAAATGACTTCATTTTTCAGTTATCATTTTTACTATTCTTTCCTAAAAGTAATGATCAAGATAGAGATTAAGCCCGTCCAGGCTTGGCTCAGTGGTTGAGCATCAGCCTAGGATCCAGGAGATTGTGGTTCAATTCCTGATATATCCAAAAAAAAAAAAAAAAAAAGCTAGAGATTAACAGTGAATCTAAATACTTAAAAATACCTTGAATATTTAAAGGATAAGATTAGTGCACAGCTGACCTTGGCAGCTTTTCTAAAGGCGAAGGATTCCCCTGGCCGGTGTGGCTCAGTTCGTTGGGCGTTGGCCAGTGCACTAAGGGGTTGCCGGTTCGATTCCTGTCAGGGCACATGCCTGGGCCTCGGGCTCCATCCCCGGTGGGGGCATGCGAGAGGCAGCCTATCCATGTTTCCATCTCACATCGATGTTTCTCTCTCTCCCTCTCCCTTCCTCTCTCTCTAAAAATCAATTTAAAAAAATAAAGAAAAATAAAGGTAAAGGATCTGTTTTGGTGATTAACCTTTCTGAGCACTCACTGAGTGTCACGGACATACCAGCTCTTCTACTGTATTGGGGTCATTTTAGCTACAAATGACCAAATACAAAAATAAAAGTGGCTTAAACAATGAGGAACATTTATTATCCACCACCCCCACCCCACCCCCCAAAAAAGCTACCAAGGTAGATAATTCCAGGGATGAGCTCAATGGCTCAATAATGTGAAAGACTCAGATTCTTGCCATCATTCCCCTTCTTGGCAAGATGACCCAGGAGTTCCAGGCTCACATATAGATATATATGGATGAAGAAGGTATTTTCTCTCTTGTGACTCTTCTTCTTAGGGAGAAAAATCTCTCCCACATCTATCTCCCCAGTACTTTCCCTCAGGTTCCATTATCAGAATTGCATCACATTACCCATGCTGTAAGCCAGTGCTTTCCAACTTTTTTCACTTCATGATACAAATACAAAGATACATTTTTGTGACACAAAGGGTACCTGAATGAGGTTGCTTGTGATCAGATGGGATCATCTCAGGGCTTCAGAAGCTGAACCTCACTTGAACGTTCCAAGAGTTTAAGGGATCAATACCTTGTCATGTCTATGACCCATTTAAGACATATCAGTGTGTGCTGGCACACACATATAGAACTGCTCTAGGATACGAGGGAGACCGAGAAAACATGTATCCATATACAAACTAGTGAGAGGACAGGTCTACCAGTGAGGAGGAAGAAGGACTTGGTGGTCAAGGGTGACTCACCTATTCTAATTTTCATAATACATCATGAGAGGAAGTATTTTGTGGAGAATAAAACTGAGACTTATAATTTAAGTGATTTGCTTAAAGTCATGGAGCCAGTAAATGGCCCAGCTGGTACAGTGGATGCAGATCCAGTGGTGTGCTGATAAATGTTTAATAACCAGCTCTTCCAATGTACTTTGTCATGCCTGTTGGTTAATATTTTCATTTAAGATAAAAGTGAAACAACAGCCCTGGCCGGTTTGGCTCCGTGGTTAGAGCATCGGACTGCGGCCTGAAGGGTCCCGGGTTTGATTCTGGTCTAAGGGCATGTACCTGGGTTGCACGCTCAATCCCTGGCCCCGTCCAGGCGAGTGCGGGAGGCAACCAATTGATGTGTCTCTCTCACACTGATGTTTCTCTCTCTCTCTCTCTTTCTCCCTTCCACTCTCTCTGAAAAGCAATGGAAAAAATATCCTCGAGTGAGGAGTTTAAAAAAAAAAGTGAAACAACAAAAGTGTACTATATGGGAACATACTTGTCCATGATGTGAGTGACTTCTTTGCTGAATCGGATGCTTTTGTGCTACTCACCATGTAACAGCTATATACACAACATGCTTTTTAAGTTTAATCTGCTTTATTAATATTTTCTTCGTCACTTTCTTAGGTCTAGACAGTCAACAAAGCAATAAGTCAAGCCCTGATTGTGGCATTTGCTGACTTCTATGGTGTAAATACTACCCCCACAGCCAATTTCAAGCAAGCAAAGTGAAGTCACTGAATGCGATGTTGGGAAGAGATGTGAAGTAACACATTACAGAGAATTTTTACCATACACACACAATACACGTAAGTGACCTCAAGTATAAATAATAGTAAGCTATATTAAAATAATTTGAGAGTGACGAGTTTTAAGTATACATTACCTTTGTTTAAAATTTACTTAATTGGAAGTTTACAGCTGGCAAAATTCCTAAAAATTTAACAGCCAGCTCTCCTAAGCTAATACAAGCCAGCTGCACACACCATGCCATGCTCTTTCCACCTCTTGACTCTCCTTGCTACCTTTGTTACTGGCATGTAAAAGCTAGGCTTGATCCATAGGCTATGGGAAAAACCTGGGTACCCGTCATTACTTTTGGTGACTCTGAGTAGTTGCTACCCCTCTCACACTCAGTTTTCTCTCCTGTTAAGGATGAGAACAGCGGTCCTTGCCCTGCCTGCTCACAGGAGTTGTGAGTATTAAATTGGTTGGTCTAAGAGGCAGTGCAGAGCCAGATTTCAACCAGGCCACCGTTGCTAACCATGCAAAATGTGTTGCAGCTTTCAAAGGTATGGTTTAGTTTGAGATCTTCGCTGTTGCCCTCATTAGACAGTGAACACCCAGGGGGGAAAAATGCTGTCAAGAAGTCCAAATTTTTCCTAGTCTTTACTCACAGCTATCTATATTGGGAGAAAAACAATTTTTTTCAAAGTTTATAATTTACTCATTTCTAGCTGCTCTTGGATTGTTTGAAGAGAACTCTCCCTGGGGGTTGTGGAATGTTTCTTAATTTCAATAATTACATAAAGGCCCTTTGATTTTTAATTTTGACTTTTCAAGCTGCTTTGCTTTTTTGGCCTAAACCAATTCACTAAGTTATTTTGTATGGATCATGTCCCTCTGCTCAAGGCAGTTTCCTAATTGTAAACTGGATTAAGTATCCCAAATATCCTAAGTTGAAATTCTAAAGTTGAGTGACTTTATAAAACATTTGCCTTGAGTTTGCTGAACTTCTCTTGAGTCTGTAGACAACTCTTTTTCTGCCAAAGCTCTTTCCCACGTCAAGCCCTTTGCCCATGCTGATTCCTCTGCCTAGAAAGCTCGCCTGTGATTCTTTGCAAAGCTGAAGGGTCTCATCCTTCAGCTCAAATGCTACCTTCTTAGAAGGGTCTCCTTGTTTCTAGTCATCTCCCTGACATAGTTCCTTATTTTTTTTCTTTACAGCACCGAGCACAACATACAATTTCCTTGTTTATTTACTTCTTTGTCTCTATCCCTCATTATAATATCAGCTCCTTGGGAGCTGGGCATTTGCCCATTGGTGTCATTATCTAACCCCAGCACCCAGCACAGGGGCTGGCACACAATTATCTGTTGAACAGATGAACTTGTCTGACAAGAGCCACATCAATGTTATAAGGCTGTGGCCGTATATGGTTCTCTTGAGGCAAGAGCCTATTCTACAGACTCTCCAAGGCTTAGCCCGTGGTGCTCACAGTGCCCACATTTCTCTCAGGGACCAGGAGGAGCCCAGGTGGCAGCAGAAGACTGCTGAGTTCCCTCAGTGATGTCACACAGGACAGAATTCTCTAATCTCTTTCATTCTGCGACAGTCCTTTAAACTGCTAAGTTTTTCATGACCTGATGTGTTGGGGAGGAGGGAGATGGAGGAAGGGGGACTAGAGTGAGGGGCACCCCCCCCAACAAGATTAGTTTAGGGGCACTAGTCACTCTCTCCTATGTACTGGTTCAATAGAAAGTGGTTAGCAGAAGCTGTAATTTGGACTAAGCCAAGGAAAAGAAAGAAAAGAAGGTTGGGATAAAGGGTAAAGGAGATAAAAAGGAAACAAGAAGGAAAGAGTAACGAAAAGAAGAGAGAGAGGACAAATGAAGAGGACATTTGTGAGGAAACATGAAAGGTAGAGGGGGGGCTGAACCCATGGCTGCTGGCTTCGGAACTCAGTAGTGACTGGCTTCAGTGTGGAAGGATGAATGGGTCAGGTGAGGGGGGTCCTCAGGGATTCCCTTGAGGAGGCGCTTAAATTGCTGAGATTTATTTTGAGAAGCCCGAGCAAGGCTGTCTCAGGGGTGACCCTCCTGGGTGGATTCACAATAGTAATTTTGGAATCAGGAATGTTAACCTTTCCTTTAAATCATGATTGTGGGAAAAAAGGAGGAGAGAGTATTACTGATCGGTCCAAGCTTCAGACTCCTTGCTGCAGTCCCTGCCCTCACCCCAAGCCTCCAGATTACTAGACTAAAAGCATATACTTAAATTCAGGACTTGAAAGCCAATCTTTCAGAAAATCTTCTTCGGTAATTAAAATATAAACAGATTTCCAAAGCAGAGTAGGATAGTTTTAAAATATACTTATAAAAATTATACTAAACTACAGTTATGGCAGTCTATTCCCACTGTTTCACAAAAACTATGAATATCCCTAACATGTGTAGGCCCAAACAAATCTTTGTATTTCAAAAGAAAACTTTTAACATTCTTTTTTTGAATTTCTTTTTGCCCCTTTCTAAATAGTATAATATTTAGGAAATATTTAGTATAATATTTAGGGAAAATATTTATTATAAGGGGATATTATAATATCAAGCATATTTATTCAGACAATATTAAGATTCCTTTGTTATAAATTTTAAAATGTTAATCTTACAACCCACGAGTTTCCTAGTTCATACCAATATGTCCCTGCAAGCTGTATTGAGAAATAAGAAATAGAGGGAAATGCAGTTTTATTGGCAATTTTTGGTACACTGTGCAGACTCCTTAAAAATCTCTTTATGTTCATATTTTCTCTTTTTTGTCTTCTGCTATAATTAACCCAGATTCTCCTACAAGTATAAAGCAGAGAGAAGAAAGGTATGGATTCCTAAAGGAAGTAGAAAGGCAGTCAAGACCTTCAAGTTCAACGCCACTACTGCCATTGGCAACCCTGGTTCTGTCTTATGAATAACAAAGTTTGTTTCCTAAGACACTCCAAAAAGCAGTTGCCACATGAGCTTTTCTATTTCAGAATGGTAATGAGTCCACTAGCATGCTAATCATGCTGTTACTTGTCTGAAGTATTAGGGATTCCAATAAGGCAGTTTCAAAGATCTTTGATCTAATTTTCCTTTTTTTTTTTTTTTGGCAAGTGTGTGAAGAGGTAATTAGGAAATGTGCCCTCACATGATACTAGGACTAAGTGCAGAAGTGAATTTCATTTTTACTTTGTATACCTGGAAATGATCCATCTTCATATCTTACTCTAAGGAATTCTAACCCCAAACACATTGGGTAGGGTGATTTCGAGGTTCCTTGAAGATTTGGCCTGCCAGTGACCGTTTAGTGATCCTGTTTGATCCAGTTGCTGGGTCCCAGGCCTAAAAGTGAAAGGAACAGAATCTTCCCAAAAGAGTCACATTGAAGAAATTGGAGATGGCTTTTACAGTTTTAAAAGCAGCTAAATGGTTGCTGATGACAGAAAGACAAAATAGGAGTTGGGGCAACAAAGCAGTGGTTTTAGGACATACAACTTGCTCTCTCTATAGTATACTCCTGAGTTAAAATGCAGAGGCCTCATCACAAATTACCATTTCATTGGCCAGAACCCAATTTGACTGATATTTTTCAGTGTTCTTTTTAAAGTATCCGTCTCCTACAGCGAAGTATGTCCGTATTTGTTTTTCTCTTTGCATATACTAGAGCATTTTTTAAAAAACATGGATATTTCTTTTGAACTTCTGTTCCTGCAAATGTGGTGTAGGTCAAATCCATGAACAGGTTAAGCTTCTGACAAGAGAGGAAAGGCTCCCCAGCCAATGGGAACCCGAGCTGGTGATGTACTGCTCCCAAGTTCTGATTCATTGGCCGGCTAGGGTTTGTCATTGTATCCCCGGCGTCTGCAAACAGCGTGGGTCGGGTTTTCCGTAGTCTAGCTAGCTCAACTGGATTTTGGCTCCCTGCACGTGCAGTTTCAATTAGGTTTAGCTGATCTCTAAGTCTTCATAGAAGCAGCTGTTACGTTTCTAATTATATTCTAGATTTTGAAAAATCTTCCTTTAATTTCGCTGGAGGTCGTTGGAGGTCCCCAGTGAGAGAACCATGTGACTGCCTAACGTGCAAATACAATGTGGGATTCCACGAGTTAGACAGAAAACCTGCCAGAAACTGAGCGCATGTGCCCTGTGCGTGTGCATGTGAGTGGGTGGCGGTAGGGTGTGTGTGTCGCTGCTCTTCGGGACACGAGGTGTGTGGCTGGGGCATTTGCATGGATCTCCTGGGGTCACCGGGGGAGAATGGTTCCAGAGCCCTGGGGGAGGGGGTCTGGCGGCGGCCTGGAACTCAGCGCGCATTCGGGCTGCCCGGCGAACAGCCCGCGCCCGCGCCCGCGGAGGAGGGGGCAGGGTCCGTCCTCCGGGCTCTGTGGACCGCATCTAGGCGGAAAGTGGGGTGCTTATTTGCAGACAGGTGGGAGCGCCGGGGCGGGAGGCGCGGACGTCCTAGGGAGAGCTTCCGAGACCGGGGACAGCATCTGCCCGAGTTGCAGAGGCTCGATTCTCCACTGCTCCTAACAGTCGCAACACTGTCCAGCTCCGGTGCCCAGTTCCGACCCGGGATTGGGATACAGCGACTTCGGCCTGAAGTCCCGGCCTTCGCAGCGGGAAAAGCTGGGTAGGGCCGTGGCGTCATCTACGGCTGCCCCTCCCCTGCCCACAGCCCGGCCAGCCCGCCGGCCCTCACCGCAGTTCCTGCCCAACGACATCCGGGTCTCTCCGGCTGCTCCGCCGCACCGCAGCAATAGCGGCGGCTGAGCCGGCTGGGCGAGGCGGGGCGGGGCGGGGCGGGGCGGGGCGGGGCGGGCCGGGCGGAGGAGTGGGGGAGGGGCGCCCTGCTCCTTCGTGAGCGCGCCTGCGCGGGTACGCGCTCGAGGCGGCGGCGGCGACTCTAGGGGCGGGGGCGCGCGCGAGAGCGACAGAGCAGTGGTCTTGGTCTCGGGCCGGCCCGGCCCGCAACTTCGGGTGCTCAGGCGGCTGCAGCTCAAGAACTGGTGGTTGGGGAGGGGGGTGGGGGGCTCCAGGCAGGTGGGGCGCGAAAGCGATGAATCTTCGGCTCTTCCTCCTCCTCCTCAGGGACCCGCTCTCCGCCTCCCGCTCCAACGCCCGGATGATCTGAGCCGCGAGGGCGCCGAGAGCCGGGGGCCTGGACGCAGCCCGGCTCCTCCCCTCCTCTCCCCTCTCCCCTGCCTGACCTGGTCCGCAGCCGCCGCGGTGACCCCCATCCCGCCCCCTCCCCGGCCGCCGTCGCCGCCGCCGCCTCGGCCGACCAGGGACCTGCCCGCCCGCGGCTGCTCCGGGTAAGCGCGAAGCTCGGGCCGAGGGCGGGCGGGCGGCGCGGGCCTGCGCGGCGGCGGCCAGGCCTGGGGCCTGGGGCCTGTAAACAAGCCGGGCGTCTGCCGGGGCGCTCCCGGGAGGAGACACGACAACTCCTCCCCCTGGCCCAGCCTCCTCCTCGGAGCCGGGCGGCGGGCGGCGAGGGGTTAACTCTCGGCGAGGGCGTCGGCGGGGAGGCGGGGGCGGGGTGTTTTGGCTGCTGCTCGGGGAGGGGGCGCGACCCTCGGCTGGGTTTGGTGTAGGTGGCGGCGACGTGGGTAAGGGCCGCGGGCGGGCCCGGCGCGAGAGCGGCCGGCGGAACTTTTCCCGAGCGGCTAGGGGGTTCCCGGGGCCCCCACCCGCCCCGCTGCCCTGGGCTCCAACTACAGGGAGGGAGGCCGTCAGGGAGAAGGGCGGGGTGCGGGGGGCTGCCTTTGGACCGAACTTGGCCTCGACGCACCAGAATCTGTAGAATTTGCTTCAGGTTTTACAGGGGGCAGAGCTGAGAGTGAGGTTCCTTCAGAACTCGTCAGTGATGCCTCCGATTCATTCATTATTAAGGCATCGAACAGATCCATTGAAGTAAAACCACACTGATTTCTTCTCGTCTTTTTAACCGTGTAAATTGTGTGGGTAAAAGTTCTTGATGTTAGCGTTTGGTTGAGGTATGGTTCTGTGCTGTTTGTGGATTTGAATTATTTTCTGGCTGTGGAGAGCCTTCTACCAACCACAGTTTTAGATACGTTTTGAAAATTCCATCACCATTTTTCCTTTTCCTCAAGCACCACGTGGTACTTAAAAATCCACAGAGGTCATACTTCAGTTGTCCAAGACAGGAGATCTATACGCCACCCACCCCCCTTAAGTTTTCTGCTAATTGAACTAATGAGCCGAAGGCATTCTATTAAGTTACGGGAAGAGTATCGGAAGTATAAAGTCAATGGGAGATAGATTTCCCCACAGTAAATGATTTTGACATTGAAAGAAATTAGAAATTTAAAAAATTGTTTTGAGGAATAAGGCGTAATCTTTTCAAATTTGCACGTTGGGATTTTAAATACAACCACTTTTTAGATGCAAAGAGCTCTGAAGAGTCAGAGGCTTTATTTATTTAAACAGTACTCTGCTGAGCCTTAGGGGTTCCGGAGTCCTCAGAGCTCCAGCAGGGCTTGCTCTCCATCTCCTTAACTGGAACAACCTCATTTTTATACTTCTGTCTTTTTACATGTTGGGCCTTTGCCAAATATTGTATTTCTGTAACTCTTTACAGATTAAAAAACTGGCTAGGAAGATAGTGACCCTCTTATGTGTAACTCTCACATTATTTCTAATTTAACAATCATGCAGGGATAATTGCTTTTAACTTAATGCACTGCACATGGAAGTTGCTTAAGACTTTTTTACTTGATATCTAAACATTTTTGCACATCAGCAAAGTCATTATGGGAGAGGTATATTAAGACTGGTAAAGTTTGGCGAGGTACCTCATTATATATTTGAGAAATAACATGGTTAAATGCTGCAGTCATCAAAACTTTTACATGGCATATGTATAAATATATATATATGTGTGTGTTTTTTTTGTTTTTTTTAACACGGATTGTATCTGTTTATGTTGTAGTTTGAAGGGCTGAGTGATGACCATAATTACAGTATAAACTGTTGAAGGGAACACTGCACTAGGAGACGAGAATTGTTTAGTCATGGCTGTGCTCCAAAATATCTGTGTCCATGGATAAGTCCTTTAACCTTTTGAGTTTCAACTTACAAATCAGTAAAGCCAAAAGGGTAGATTATATTATCAAATGTACTGTCCAGTTAAATTTTTTTATTATCTTGTTCAATATGCCTTGACCAAATGCCCGGTATGTGCTTTGATGTTTCAACATTCTGAAGCTGATTTTCTGTCTGGGGTTTTGTCTTAGTTAAAAGAATTTTAAGTTCTTGATTGTTCTTTAGGAAAGATAATCCAGTAGGTAGACTATATTGACTTTTCTATTAGGATTGGGAAGTCTAGAAAAACTGTTGGGAGGAAAGGGGATCGAGATTCCATAGGAGACAAAGGGTGGTTGAGACTACAGGTTTGAACAATCACATGGCCCTTGGTAGTTTGATGTGAAGGCTATTATGAAAACACATAATTAAGATTTTTCTGTCAGTTCCAGTTGGGTATTGCTTATCTTGTTAACGAACCTCCATTTGAAAATTTCCCTAATATCTATTTTTTCTTTTAAAGAAATCTATAACAACATCATGTTGTCACATGGTAAATATTGCTAAGTAGTTACTAAAACCTACAGTTATTGAATTTGTTCAGATTACACCTAGACTATTTATTTATTATAATGGCTAATAGTATAGCTGATTCTGGTTTAACTATGAATGTTTATTTACTTAATAATTTAAAACTAAAGATGACATAGGTCCACAGGGAGCTTGTTATCTCTGAAATTCTCACTCATGAGAGCTGATATAAATCTGTGATCATGTAGAAATAATTAATTATAAGGTGATATTTAGATTAATCACCCCAAATGATTATCTAACTCTTACATGGGCACCTGCCCGTGAATGTTAGTTACTCTACTTCCCTCACCCTCCCCAAGTATCACAATGTTTGATAGATACAAGTATATAAAATGAGGGCATGACATGACTTGATTATGAATGTTACTCTTGACTACGTTCCATCCTTAATCCAGTCAGAGGAAAGAGTCAGCCATGTGAGAAAAATCAACTCAAGTGGAGTCCAACAAGGGTTAGGCTAGAAGATAAAACAAGGTGTGGCCTTGTAAAATATATGGAGTTGGGGGAGGGGGAAGGTGTTACCACGCAACTAGGTAAAGTAGGTAAAAGTTTGTGTCTTCCTATTCCTTGGGTAGTATGTTTATGCCAGAATACGTTGTTTCCCATCTCAAATGATGTTGGTGACAAAAATTTTTAAAATTCAGTTGCTTCATTTATTATTTTATTATTAGTCTCAATGTATAAATTCTCTGAATTTTTACCCTCACCTGGGTCCTTATGAAAAAAGCTTGAGTTAAATTGTATCACAATCAAAAGATTGATTATATTCTTTTTTTCCTCTTTCTAATATCTACTGTACTTCATATTACTCAAGCGACGACAATTTTATATTTTATTGAGTCTCCAGGATATATCCCTTTTTGATTTTGACCTTTGCATGTCCTAGTTATCTCTGTACTACTTAGATAATCTCTTTACCTAGCTTTTGTTTTGCTGAGGCAGGTAGGAGGAGCTGGAGAAAATAAACAGTTAAGAGACGGTATACCTTTATCTAAATTGTAATAGACTTTAGAGTTTTTATGAGGAACTGAAAGGTACTACGTATTAGCATATACAGTATTAGTAAAGTAGACTTAATACTGTGTTTATAAGATTAGAAATGTTTTAAACATTCCTTGAGTAAAATGTGCAATAAATGAGGGAGCTTGAGTTTTTATAATTACTAATATGTTTATTTGGAATCCATTGACCAAGTTTATGTTGCATTCATATTTAGGATCCAGTTTGAAAGTCATTAGAGTTTTTGTGGCTGATATGATTTGAGTTAAAATCCTATGAGACCACACTACTTTTATTATTATTTTTTAATTTGAACATACATATTTTTATTTAAAAGAGATTCAGCAAATAGCCAATCTGACCAATTCCACCCTCAGCAGTATGTTTTTTCTAAAGGACATAATGTATTTCACATGTATAGGGTGCTTGGTAAGACATTTTAAAAAGAGATAGGAAAAGATAGCTTTTGCATTCTTAAAACACCTGGAAGGGGCTAATGTAAAGAGAAGAGCAGCTTGTTCTGACATTTCAGTTTACTTTTATTTTGGTTTTCTGACCACCTATGCTTTGAGTAAAAAAAAAAAAAAAAAAAGATGTCTCCCAGTAGAAGCCCCAGAAAAGATACGTCAGCTGGGGGCTGACTTCTCGTGGATCAGAAGAAAGTGAATAATAAAAGCCGTAATTTATTACCATTTATTTGTGTCAGGCTGTAATTTTCACCACAGCCCTCTAAAATATATGTTATCTCTGTTTCACAAATGAAATATAGGCTCGGAATTGAAATTACATGCCAGGATTAGATCTGTGTAGATAAAAAATATATTTTAAAAATGTTTCTGAGTGACTTTTTTCCAATTAGATGAGCCCTCTTGTTCCTAGGAATTAAAATGTAAAAAACTGAATGTTAATACTTCTGATCCAGCTTCCTAGAATTAAGTCTTTGTAAATTTAGTCTTTCAATACAAGGGTCCCTTCTAAAACATTCAGAAAAGGCTTAAGAAGTTAAGTTCATTTCCTCATTCCCAGAGCTAATTTTGTGTCTTCAACTATCATTGCTCAAATTGAGAAATGGAATCAATGTTCTCAAATGATTGATACTAAGGGAAATGTTTTTGAGTACACACAGTCCGTAGAGCCACATTGAAGGCTATGAAGAGAAGGTAAAAGTTCCTAGTCGGGTGATCCTGGGCAAGCTACTAATTTCTCTAAGCCTCAACTTTCTTTATCTGTCAAATGGAAAAGCCTTTCTCATAAGGTAATCTTGAAGATTAAATGAAATAATTATGTAAAGAAGTTGACATATTTTCTACCATGAAGAGAAAGTACCAAAGAAATGTGGTAGCTCTTGTTATTGAGCAAATGCTGTTACCGAGCACATGAAATCTTGAGATACCTGGGGGAATAGAGACTTAATGGGTATGAGAGGGTTGTTCTGAGTATAATTTTAGTTGTTGAGTCTGGAAGCTGTAAGAACTAAAGGAGAGAGAGTGTGAGTAGAGTCTTTAGAAGAGGTTGTAAAGGTTGTGGGTTATAGAACTTACATGTGAATAGACTAAAAGTTAAGAGGTAATGGGAGAGTCGAATATGAGGAGGTTTGACTAGGAAGCTGGAGGAAAGTCATGGGTTTGGAGTTCATGATTAGGTGGGAGTAGGTGGTTACATAGAGGGTAAAAAGGAAGAGAGTAGAGCAAAGGCGAATGTTCAGACTACAGTGTTCAGTGAGGGAAATACAAGGGTTGGTATTTTGAAGAGTTAACAGTTTGTGATTAGAAATGGGCAAGAAGATACTTCTACGGGAAAAATGAAAGTAAGAAAACAAAATTTTTCTAATTAACTTAGTTTTCCCTGTACAAAAAAATAGCAAGTTTTCATAAAAGGCATTAAAGCTTTATATGTGAGTCCTAGGCTAGTTAAAATGGAAGAATTGCATTGGAACAATTCCATTCTTCTTACCTCATACCCAAACCATGGTTTTTGAACTCTAACTGTTCTTTACCACTAGCATCTTATACTGCATCTCCCTCCCCTATTCTATAAACATCACAAAATTCTAAAATACTGTTTTGATCATATTGTATATCTGTTCAATATACTTAATGACTTCTTTTGCCTCTAGAATAAAGTTTATATTATTGGTTTGGCTTTTGACACTTTCCATGATTGTACTCAGGACTGATCTAATTTCAACCAAACTGGTACACTTGCCATCTCTGGAACACACCCTGTACTTTTTTTCAGTGGATCCTTGTTTATGCTGATTGATAGCTTGGAATTCTTTCCCTTCCTTCTTCAGCTTTTGTTTTCTCCTTTATCAAAACTCATTTCTAATATTTCCTCTTCCACAAAACCTTCCCTGATCACCAGAGTATTTCTTCTCTCCTTTTCTCTGTACTTCTATAGCAGTATCTATTGTATTATATGTATGGCTTTAACCATATGATTTACTGTTAGGTATTTGTGTTTTAATTATAATTGTGTGTTTAGTTTAATTATAAAATTCATAGGGCAAAGTACAATAACTTTATTATACCCAAAGCCTAGCACAGTGCTTTGTGGATAGCAGACATTCAGATGTTTTGTTAGTGTTAGGCAAAATCTACATTAGAGTGGAAGTGATTGCTCTTGGAGGTGATGGAAGAAGTTAGCTTTCTGGGAGCAGATGATTATTATATTACTTATATATTATTTTGGCTGAACCTGGATATTTAAGAATGAAGATTATACAAATCTGAAATGTGGCAGAGTTTATGTTGGTATAAAAAATTAGGTTGGCTGATTCTGGACCTGAAGATTTCATTTTAATTTTCTATGTTTGGGCTTTGAAGCTTAACAGGACATTCATAATCATGCATCTCTGTTTCCAGTGTTACATTTACAAGTATTATGAACTGTACGTCCTTTTACACAGAGAAATTGTGGGAATCACAGTTATTAGACATTGTATTAGCAACTATCAACTGATTTAATGTGAACCAAAGCAATGTCTAATATATGAATAGCCTTCATTAAAACCTCTAAGCTAAACTTTAAACCTTATCAAACTGTTAAACTATTTCCAGTATTTAGAAAATACATGTAAAATTTTCTTTATTGAATATTTAAGTGGATAATTTTATGTAGGCAGTCTGTGGCTGCTTAGATCCGTTTACTGGAGTATGATACTAAGGAGATCAGAATCATTGATTCTTTGTGTGCATCTTCATTTTTTCTAGCCTTGACATTAGCTAGTAACAGTGATAGAGCATAATTGAGCACTATATGCAAAACAATATTATAGAAAGTTTCAAGTTCTATCTCATTAAATATTCTTATCTATATAGGATACATAGTAATTGTACCTGTATGTTAACAGATGAGGAAATTGAAACAGGTTATAAGTTACTTGTACGAAGTTTGACAGCTAGTAACAAAAAACAAAACATCATTGGATCTTTCAAAGTAATTATATATGTGGGTCACTGCAGTTTTGTTGCTACTGTTAAAAGAATCTGTTGGCAGTTGTGATGGGTTAGAAAATGTTTGTATAGGAAGGGTATGATTATAGTTTCATCTTACCCAAAAAGTGAATCTTGTGATTGAGTTGGGCTCTGCAGTGAAAGTGTACGCTAAATTTGAAGTTACAATACCGCGTGTCATGTCAGCTCCTTTTTAGAACTTTTCACCAAGAAGAACTATTAAATTTTTAATATTAAAAAAAACATATATGATACAGCTATAATACTAGTACCACAAACCATACACAGTTTTGTTTAATGGCTTATTTTATTCATGTCCACTACTTTGCAACCCACTGACATAAATGGTTTTGTTAGTCCTTTATTCAATTGAAATGTTTAGTGAGTTTAAGATCGTTTTAAATACAAGCTACTTAATTGGGCTTACAGGAGAGACTAGACTGTAAATGGAACATTTTAATATTTAGATTTATAAAAAATAAATTCCTTGAAAGCAGGGACCAAGTTTCATTCTTTTTAAATTGATGCTCAGTATATGATTGTTGAATCTTAGAGTCTTCCTGCTCATTTTCTGATGAGTACATGGTAAAATTGAATGTGAGCCAGAAATATAGCAGACTATGAGAGAGCATAGACCGTGTGTAATCCAGTTTAGATTTAGGCTGGTGCTTTGTTTTCATTAGTGATATTACTGTCTCAGGCAGGGATGTAGATAAACAGGGTTTTTTTTGTTTGTTTTTTGTTTTGAGTCATGCTGTATGTGGCTTAATATTTATTTAAAGGATATGCTTAAGAACTGTTGTGCTATTTCAGAGAATAAGAACCATAAATCATTACCAAGTTGAATGAATGAATGAATGTCTTACTTTCTTAACTTTGCTCCTTTTCTTTAGCATGAGGGGTAAAAAAATTCCATCAAATTTGGTATTTTGTCAATAGGAGATGAAGCTTGCTTATTTACCTTTGTTACCAAAATTCAGAAGTGGAAATATTAATGATAAGCAAAGAAAGGCTGTATATTATTTTTTGGTTTTGTTTTGCAAACAGAATCATAAAACTTAACCAGGCTTTAGAAAAATATCTCTGAAGTATGCCATCATGCTTCAGAATGTATATAGGCAGTAAATAAAATGTTCACTTTTTATAAAGCGGTAGAATGTTATCCTTGCTGTGAGAGTCTTTAAGGCTGTTTTGGATGTCAAGAGGCTGATCTTAGAATTGGCAGCTTTTGTTTTGTGGTCAACCCACAGCTTAATCCTGTATTACTCCATATCTGTTGTCTTCGCTTGCTCCATCTTTATACATGCTTCCTGATAATATAAGCAAGTACTTCAACAACTACTGAGTCATTTAGTGTGATGTGTGTTCTATAGAGTAACAAAGTGGAAATGGCAGGATACAGTTTGTTTGCAGGCCAATTTCTATGGGAATACCTGGGTAGAAAAGAATTCCTAACTCTGTTGACAAGGAAGAAGTCACAGTGATGGCTGTCATTCATCTGTCTTACATATTAATCAAGTGTCACGATGTGGCAAGTACTATGAGTAAAAAGGCACAAACCCTTCCCTCATGGATCTTAAAATCTAAAGTGAGATATAATTCATTCACAGGGTCTTATGTGCTGTGATAAAGGAAATACAGGATTCTGTGAGCTCATAACTAATGGTAGATCTATTTCCTGAGACAGGGAACTGGGTAGGAGAAGTGGGAGGGAGTTGAGAAATGTCTTTTTGGGCTATGTCATTTGAGGTCTGGCTAATCAAGTATAGGAGATTGTGTGTGTGTGTGTGTGTGTGCGCGCGCTTCTGCATGTATTTAGAAAGATGGAATTTTCATTTAAAAAAGAACCTTTTTCTGTTACTTTCTCAGGACCCTTTTCCATACACACAAAGCATCTCATGGGTTGACTCAGTGAATGATTCTGTTTTTAGAATGTTAGCTTTTATGGACAGAAGTCTGTCTCTTAGAGACAAATACTTTTTGGTCCTTTTTCCAGTGGGGACATTTCACTTGAGTCAAATATTTAGAACCTCCACATATTTTGTGAGATGACCTTTTACCATCTTAAATATTTAATGTTTTATTATTCCTTCTTTCAACTTAATTGTACCAGGTTATCAGCAAACACTTCTAAATGCTCTGTGTGAGGGGTTTTATTTGTTTTTAAGCAAAAGAAAAAAGGAGGGATTGGCTGAGGAAGTCAGTTGTTTTCTGGGTCAGACTGAGTCTACAGCCTCACACATATATACAAGGATTAAAAGTTAGTAAACTGAGAATTGAATCCACTTCTCAGTTTGAACACAAGTTATCCAAAACTGAGAAATTTGAAGTAGTTAACAGATGAGGCAAGTTGAGATTGTGAATACCAATATACTCTTAGAAAACTTTAAAAACTAAGTAGCTCTATGCCCTCTAAATCTTTTCAGTGATTTGCTTGTACTATAATTGTTAGTGAAAATAGGTCAGTATCTAATTTTTATAGTCACTAGAACTCTCTAAGTAAATTTAGCTTAGATATTTTTCAGGCAATTATGTACTAATAAAGTTTACTTTTAAAAATTGTGTGGTGCATATCTTTGTAGAAATTTATGAAGACTACCTTATGGAGTATATAATTCAGATCACAACACATGTCTAGGAGATGTTGATACATTAAAAATCGTGACACATGAAGGGAAACATTAAAAGTAGCAGCTCTGTCTCACACATTTTATGTAATTGAAACTGCTTCTAATATCTGTGCAAACTGACTGTGGTTTAGCTATTTGTAAATTTTTACCTAATTCAGCAAAGGCTAATTATTTTTTAGTAATATTTAGTGGGGAAAAAATGACCTGTCATGTGCCTTATTTGAGTTAGTTAGGTTGGTCGATTTTGATTTGCCTTTTTCTTTTTTTAAATCTTCACCCCAGGACATGCTTAAAGAGAGAGAGAAACATCGATCAGTTGCTTTCCGTATGTGCCCTAACTGGGGATTGAACCTGAAACACAGGTATGTGCCCTGACCGGGAATTGAACCCGCAACCTTTCGATGCACAGTACAGTGCTCATCCAACTCAGCCACTCTGGCCGGGCTAGTTTGCTTTTTGAAATTTTGTTTTTAAAGTTTTAATTTAGGGCACTTAAATTAGGGTATTATTTAACTCAATAACAGTCTTGTATTAGAATTCATTTGGATGAAATTTGGTTTGTTGGAGAAGGTTGAGTAAATATTTAATTGAAAGAGTGAAGTAAATATTTAGTTGAAGCTATAAGCTGAGAAAATATTGGGCAGCTGAGGAATTTTCAGAGAACTTTTTTAATCTTTAAAAACATTTTAATACGGTATTTTCCATATTACTGCATATAATCTGTTGCCATCTTTTTAACCTTATGTAAAAAAAAATATAGATACAGAAAGCCATATAAAGCTGTAATAATCTTTTTAAATAGCATCATTGAGATATAACTCACATGGCATAAAATTCACCCATTTAAAATTTATAGCTCAAAAAAAATTTTATAGCTCAGTAGTTTTTATTGTATTCACAGAATTGTGCAGCCATTACTACAATTTAATTTTAGAACATTTTCATCACCCCCGAAGTAACCTTGTACTCATTAGCAGTCACTCTCTCTTCTCATGTCCCCCAGCCCTTGTTAACCACTCATCTTTCTGTCTCTGCAGGTTTTTGTCTTTAGGATATTTCCTGTAGGTGGAATCCACATAACTTTTTGACCAGTGATTTCTAGCCTTTATCAACATCTTGTATATCTCATGAGAGACAGCCTGCTAAGAATAATTTAGCCTCCTTTTGTAGCTTAAATAATGGTTATTTTCTCCTCTGACCAGGAAAAATTATTCAATAATTGGAAGGCTGTATGCAAATTTAAACCAAGATTCAGGCTTTTCACTAATATAACTTCAGTGAGTATGTACCATTCATCTTCACCTGTAATAGTGCTTTTCACGGTGGGTTGCTCAGTAGCCCCCCAGCTTTCCCTAAAATATTGCTGTAGTGGCCATTTATCTTCTACTTCTCAAACTCATATTTGCATGAGTTCAGTAAAATGTTTCCCTTTGCAGCTGGCTTGCCTGAACTCTGCCTTTTTATTCCCCTAAGCCCAAGAATGAGGAAGAATTAAAAGCAAGACGGAAAATAGAAGAGACTGCTCAGACTGGGGAGGGACAAGGTGGTAAGAGCAGGAATAAAAATGGTATAAAATTTGCAAGGACACTGAATTTGTGGAAAGAAGAATAAAACTTGGCAGCTGCTTTGGAGAGAATAAGACCTAGAGGGAAAGACATAGAAGGCAAAGATGTTATAATGTAATAGAAGCTAAGAAGATAGGCAAAATTCTTAAAATTTTCAGTTCTAAATTTTGAATCTTAGTGATAATGTAAGTGAAGCACAAATGATAATTTAATTTTCTTATGAGGATTAGTACCCTTGACATTTTTTCTTCCCAGAACTTTGTGTAGGCTTTTTTTTTTTTTTCCAAATCCTCACCCGAGGATATTTTTTCCATTGCCTTTTAGAGAGTGAAAGGGAGGGAGAGAGAGAGAGAGAAATATCGATGTGAGAGAGAGACGCCAATTGGTTGCCTCCTGCATGCACCCAATGTGGGACCAAGCCTGCAGTCAAGGTACATGCCCTTGGCCAAAATTGAACCTGGGACCCTTCAGTCCATGGGCTCACGCTCTAACCACCAAGAAAAACCTGCTAGGACTGTGTAGGCATTTTGAAGCTGAATCGTAGTCGTGTGTTGTCTTTTGGGTTGTTTCAAGATTTTAAGGTTTGAACAACTGCTGAGTGGGAAACCCATTTTACCTTGGAATTATTCTTCAAACAAGTCCCACAGAAAATTAAAGGCATTGTCCCCTTGGGGATTCCTAATTGGAAGGGCAGAATCCTCTTCTGGGTGCGCCATATTCAGTGGGCTGCTTCAGAGGGCTAGAATTAGCTAGAGTATGGCTGCTAATTGAGAAGTTGTCGCTGCCAAAGAAAATCTTATTTGATTTAATAAATCAGGGACATTCTGGTTGGATTAGAATTGTTAATGAGATTTTTAAGGACAATCAGTAGAAGTACCTCAAAAGAGCCAGAATCCCACATAGAGTTTTAAAGTGAGTAAAGTCCTACAATAAGCAAAATGGAAATTTGGGAGGAGGGAAGTACAAACTAATAGGAACTGTTAGTACCTATATGTGACCACTTGGATGAAATGTTTCAATCCCTTTGTTCAGTTTCTTGATCAGAAATGTTTCCTACAGTATTTTGTGTGTAACTTTTTTAAGAAGCTGGCGATGTAGATAGGTTACCTTTTTTTTTTTTTTGGAACAACTGAAATTTGTTATTTAACAGATAAAATGTATACTCTGATTTAAATGAATGTTTTTAGTATTGGAAACCAAGTTAACCAAATATCTGTGTGTATGATTTATTTTAAAAGCACATATTCCTTTCTTAAAGAACTCCATATACAGGGGTGTGCAAAGGTAGGTTTACAGTTGGTATGGATAATATTATAATAATTAATAAAGAATAGTATAAGGATAAACGCTGTTTTGTGTACTCACAATTGTAAACCTACTTTTGCCCACCCTGACCATTTGACCCTTGAACAACATGGGTTTGACCTGCATGGGTCCATTTATACCCGGATTTTTTCAGTAAATACTATAAATTATTTTCTCTTGCTTTTCTTTTCTCTAGCTTACTTTATTGCAGAAATACAATATACACTTTGGCTGGGTGGCTTTGTTGATTGGAGCGTCATCCTGTACACCGAAAGGTTTCAGTTCAATTCCTGGTCAAGGCACATACATAGGTTTTGGGTTCGATCCCTTCAGGGTGTATACGGAAGGCAACAGATCATACTTCTTTTTTACTTATTTTTTTATTTATTTATTAAAATTTATCTTTATTGTTGAAAGTATTACAGATGTCCCTCCTTTTTCCCCCCATTGGTCCCCTCCACCCCAAATCTGCCCCACCCCCAAGCCTCATCCATATTATTGTCTGTGTTCATGGATTATGCATGTAAGTTGTTTGATTAATCTCTCCCCATCCACTCCCCCACCTGCGCCTTCCCTCTGAAATTCATCACACTGTTCCATGCTTCTGTCTCTGGATCTATTTTGTTCATCAGTTTATTTTGTTCATTATATTCCACATGTGAGTGAGATCATGTGATACTTGTCTTTCTCTGACTGGCTTATTTCGCTTAGCATAATACTCTCCAGTTCCATCCATGCTGTCCCAAAGGGTAAGAGATCCCTTTTTTCACAGCTGCATAGTATTCCATGGTATGAATGCACCACAGCTTTTTATTGATTTCAGAGAGGGAAGGGAGAGGGAGAGAGATAGAAACATCAGTGATGAGAGAGAGTCATTCATTGATCGGCCGTCTCCTGCACACCCCCACTGGGGATCAAGCCTGCAACCCAGGAATTTGCCCTGACCAGGAATCAAACTGTGATCTCCTGGTTCATGGGTTGATGTGCAGCCACTGAGCCACTGTGGCAGGGCATTGTTTTTTTTTCTCTCTCTCCTCCCCCCTCCCCCCGTGTAAAATCAATAAAAGCATATCCTTGGGTGAGGGTTTTAAAAAAACAACAATGCGGTATGTAATATATCATACAAAATAAGTGTTAATTGACTGTTTATGTTATCGGTAAGGCTTCTGGTCAACAGTAGGCTATTAGTAATTAAGTTTTGGGGGAGCCAAAAGTTATACTCAGATTTCCAACTGTGCGGGGGGACAGTGTCCCTAATTCCCTTGTAGTTCAAGGGTCAACTGTAAATCTTCATAACTGTTTCTTAGATTAGTTACATTGTAGAAGGAGAAGCTTAAGAATAATTGTTGATTTAACTGTGTATAGGATTAAGCTTTATTGCAAGAATATTTAACCAGAAAAACCTGTGAAAATTTAGTCCTAAGGGAGACTGGAGAAACAGAGACCATGATCCTGTGAACTACAAACTAAAGGATCTTATAAGAAATTTCTGGCTTTAACTAAAGATGTGAGAATTTAAAGATTGCTATGATTTAACTGTATTTAGAAAAAAACAAAATAGTAGAGCATTTGTTCAATGAGATTAAGCTCTACTATATAGGAATAAGGTACCATTATTTTGCTGGTGTTTTCTGATTCCCTTAGTGGAATAAGTATTGATATTAAGAGTCTACAGAACCCTACTATTACTATACATAGCCAATTCCAGGGAGTTATTTTGAACATAGAGATTAGTTAATAGTTGTTGGACTTCCATGGGTGTCAATGTCCAAAACTTAAATTTCTTAGCTCCTGCATCTGTAGAATATGCTATTTACTATCATTGGAGATTTTTTTTTTTTCTTTTTCTTCTCCCCCTTTCTGTCATTGTTGCTTGAAGTTTTTTTGAAGTGAACATAATTTTTTTTTTTTTTTAACTCAGTGAGCTAATTTACTGCATCTGTTTCTAACCCATTGTTTAAGTTACCCTTTGAGTTTTTAATATCTCTTGTTTGTTTTTTAAATTTCCGAAGTGGTATTTAATTCTTTCCCAATTTGCCTGGTAATTTTTAAAATAATTTCTTCTTTCTCATTTTACTGCTGTTGTTTTTTTAAATCTTGTTAAACATTTCATACATAGTTATTTTATATCTTATGTTTGCTATTTCCAGTTACATGAAGTTTTAAGGGATACTTATTATGTGTTAACTCCTACTCATGGCAGCTTGTTTCCTTGTATCTTTTTTTTTATAAGCTCATACTTGATTAAACACTAATAAACATTCCTCCATCATTTATATAATTACCAACAATTTTATTTCCCCTTTTTGTAACATAAAAGTTTTTTTCTAGTTAACACCTAATGTAATCAACTATATTTTACCAGTTTCTATAGTACTTACTGTTCCTTGTATGACACTCCTTGGTTCACTTTTCTTCTTGCTAAAGTGTATCCTTTAGTAATCTTATTAGTGACAGAGTATGGTAGTTTTTGTCTGAAAGTATATTTTACACATTATAATTTCCTTTTTAAAGCAAATAAAGACTTTTTGGTTAATAGGCTTTTCCCTCTTCCTATGAGCACCCTCAAGATGATATTTCATTTGTATGTATTATGAAAGTTGGCAGAGTTGGATCTCTGAGAAGTCTGGTCTCTACATAATTGTTATGCCTTTGTATATAATTTTTCTCTCTGGTAGTTCGTCTCTTTTTTATTCCTATTCTGTATCCTATCACCACTACTTACTATGAAACCTTGGTCAAGTCTAAACAGAGATAATGAAATAGTATCTGTATCATAGGGGTTGTTGTGATGATTACGTTAGTATATGTAAAGCACTTAGGACTGAGCCCTACATATTTTAAGTGTGATATAAATGTTAGTATTTATTGTTTGTTTGTCTTATTTTTTATGTTCCAAACACATTCCCATAATCCTAAGTATGTGTATGTTGTATTATCTGTGGGTACTCTTCGAAGTATATTGTTGATCTGAAGACTCATCTCTTTTTCCTCAGTTCTAGAAAATTCCTTAGCCTTCATGTCTTTGAATATTGCTTTTCCAGTATTTCTTCTTAATTTCTGTGTTGTGTTCTAGGCAATTCTTAAGCATTATTTTCCAATTTACTAATTTACACCTTGATTTTTGTTCATCTGGAGTTTATGTGGCCTCAGTTGTTTTGTTTCTCAGTGACTCTCTCCTGTTCACGTTCTCTCTCTGTCTCTCTGTTTCTCTTTAACAGCTACCTATTCTGGTTTGATTTCGACTTTTAAAAAAATTTCCCTTCATGTCTACTGTTCTTTTTTACTTTGGGAGGATCCTAAACATACACATTATAAATTATTCACAAATTATTCTTTCTTGATTTTTATGTTTTAATCCTCACCCTAGGATATGTTTTTATTGATTTTAGAGAGAGAGAGAGAAACAGCAATGTGAGAGAGAAATATCAGTAGACTGCCTCCTGTACGACCTTGACTGGGGACCAAACCCAAAACCTAGGTATGTGCCTTGACCAGGAATGGAACCTGCAACCTTTTGGTGTACGGGATGACGTTCCAACCACTTGAGCCACCCGGCCAGGGCTATTTTTCCTTCTAGATTGAATTCCTACAGTGGTTGATTTTATTGGCTCTCCATCTTAGTTTAGTTTTTCTCATGTATGTTGGAGTTTGGTTTTGCAGTCTCGTATTAAACAAATGATTCGTTTTGTTTTCTTTCTTTTCACCCTTCTTATCTGATGTTTTTGCATCTTGGCCTTGGCGTGGGTGTCCAGTCTGAAACCATGTCTTATGTTGAAAGCTTGGTTCCCCTGATTCTTGATAACATCAAGATTAGGCTTATCTCAGACAGTCAGAGAAAGACAGATACCATATTATCTCACTTATATGTGGGGAATCTAAATGAACAAAATAAACTGATGAACAAAATAGAAACAGAGGCATGGATACATGGAACACACTGACAGCTATAGGGGGGAGGGGGGGCCTAGGTGAAAGGTGAAGGGAGTAGCCAAAAAATATATATACATAACACATAGATACAGACAACAGTGTGCTGATAGCCAGAAGGAAAAGGGGGATGGAGGGGTAGGTGGAGGTGGAGGTGGGCCAAGGTAGGGCGGGAATGGGGATGGAAGGAGACTTGGGACGATGGGTGCACAATGCAGTGTGCAGATGATGTTTTGTTGAGTTGTACACTTTAAACCTATATGGTTTTGCCAACCAATGTCACCCCAATAAATTCAATTAAAAAAAAAAGATTAGCCATATCTCTTCAGGACACAGGCTAAAAGATCTGAGCACATAACTTCAGTGAACTTGGGGTCTATACCAGCCTTTCACAGGGACATTGTTAGTCCCTGTTACTGTTCCCTTCTGTATGTGGACTTTCTGTCCATCGCTGTTACTTGAGCCCAGGAGTTTCAGCTTCACAAAGTACTTTGTATTTTAAGAGTTTATCTTTAGCAGGTGGCTCAGTCTTTTAATGTTCTATTTTATAGTTAACCTATTTTTTAAATACATTTGAAACAGGAGCACTTCAAAGTGTAAATATGTAATATTTAAATGGAAGTCAACATTTAAGATGAATGTGTATCCTGCATATCCTTCAGAAAAGTACCAGTTTACTCTCCTACCTACAAAAAGGGTATATTTTTACTACTTTGCCAATAGTGGGTATTAATAAATTTTGAATTTTTGATAAAGTAATATATAAAAACATTTGTGTTTAATGGCTAGTGAGATTGGTAGTCATTGCTCCACATATTTATTACCATTTGTATTTTTTTATGAATTGAATTGCCTGTTCTTGTTCTTTGCCCAGTTCTTTTCCTTTCAGTTGTTCATTTTATTGTCTTATAGGAGCCTTTTGTCTATTTTAGGAATATTGTCTTTATTATATATATTGCAAATACTTATTTATAAAAATACCATTCAGGTTTATGAGCTTTGTTTTATAGTGTAGGGGTTTTATTCTCTGGAGTCACTTTTTATTCCTTTGCAGTCAGTCTTTTCGTTTTTGCCATTAATGTCGTACTTATATTAAATCAAGTCCTTTTCTGCCATAAGATTATAGAAATACCTGCCTAGATATACTTGCATGGTTTATTAGTATTTCAAACTTAAATCTTCGGTCACCTGATATTTATTTTAAGATGTGTGATAGGGATTCAGCTACCCTCCATAGGAGGGCAGGAGTGTAGGTCTGCTGTTCTAACACCATTTATTGAATTTTTGTTTTTATAGTTCTCTTTCTGGACTCTCAGTTCTATTTCACTGATCAATTCCCTCTTAAATTGTTTTAACATTAGATATGGCAAATTCTCATGTTTTTAGACTCTTTTGGCTATTCTCAAACATTCTTTCATATGAATTTGGAATCAAGATTTAGGAACAAAAATTAGATATACTTATATTTTCTAAGCGATTGTTATTATTTCTATAATAGTGTAACCTTATTGAACTTTCTTTATTCCTAATTATGTTTTAGATTTTGAGTTTGCCATCATATAGTCGTTATCTGCAAATAATAGTTTGATCTCGTCTCATAATTTTATACCTCTTAAAAAAATCTTGACTTCCTGCATTGATCACTATTTCTAGACATTGCTAAATAATAGGGATAAGAGCAGGTATCCTTGTTTTCTGGCAATTGTTCTAATCACTATGCTTTCTGTTTGGCTTGAAATATGTATTACAGAATTAATTTTATCAGATCCCTTTTAGCATATGAAGAGATGATAGTATGGTGTTTCTTCTTTGAACTTTTTAAAAGATGACATTAATAGGTTGCTGAATGTTGGCTCATAGTTTAATTCCTAAAATAAATGCTACTTGGTGATTTGTAATGTGTTTTACTTACGGTTTTTTGTATCTGTGTTAATGACTGTGTTTAGATTATAGGTTTGTTAGTGCTATCTTTGTCAGTTTTTATGTCAGGATTATGGTAGGCGTGTTAAAAGAAGTGGGAAGTTTTTTCTCTGTTCTAGGTAATTTAGATAATTTGGGAGTTATATTTCTTTTATGGCTTGAAAGGTCTTGGTTATGAAATTGTCTTGCCCAATGCACTTTTATTTTTAATGACTTTATTTTGAAAGTAATTTAAACTTTCAGAAAATTTGGGGCGGAGGGGGAAGGACAGTCAAACCTAATGACCAACCATTGTTAGCATTTTGCCACATTTGTTTTATAAACTTTCTTTTCCCCTCTCTGTATGCATGTGTGTATTCTCTTTACACACACAAATATATATATAAGCCAGTGCACAATCACACATTACACTTTGTTGTAATATCTTTATGGTTTTCTTTAACCTGCAATGGTTCTTCAGTCTTTTTTGTTGTTGTTGTTAATCCTCACCAGAGGATATTTTTCCATTGATTTTTAGAGAGGGGAAAGGGGGGAAGGAGAGAGAGAAACATGATGTGAGAGAGACACATTGACTGGTTGCCTCCTCCACATGTCCCTGACAGGACCAGGAATGATCCTGCAACCCAGGTATGTGCCCTTCACCAGGAATAGATCCCGAAACCCTTCAGTGCATGGGCTGACTCTCTAACCATTGAGAAGCACCAGCCAGGGCGGTTCTTCAGTCTTTTTGTTTTTCATGAACCCTGGAGCTCTTTTTGAGGGATAGTTCTTTGATAACTTTTTCATTTTGTTCCAGAGTTACAGGTCTTAATATGCTGTCAGTTCTTGAAAAAAAATTGATAATTTGTTTTCCAAGGACATTGTCAGTTTCTTTCATGTTTTCAAATTTATTAGCAAAGAATTGCACAGTGTTTTATAAAATATATAACAAGAAATAAAACACCTTTCTATCTGTGAGGTAAGTATAGCCTGTTTAGTTTCCAATTTTAATAGTAGTGTTTTTCTCAGTTAGGCTAACTAGTGATTTACCTGTTTTACTCACTTTTCTCTCATATAATTTGTTTTATTTACCTTAATTTTTCATAATACACTTCTTCAGCTTTCCTTAGGTTTTGTGTGTATGTGTGTTTGTACTCTTCACTTCTTGAATATTTAATATATTGATTTTCACTTTTTTTTCTAAATCGTCACCCAAGGATATGTTTATTGATTTTAGAGAGAAAGGGAGGAAGAGAGAGAAACAGATGTGAGAGAAACATTGATCAGTTGTCTCCATATACACCTTGCAACCTAGGTATGTGCCCTGACTGGGAATCAAACCCAGTATCTTTCAGTGCAAGGAATGGTGTTCCAACAAACTGAGCCACACCAGCCAGGGCAATGAATGACTTTCTGGCCCAGCCTTACAATTTTTCAATTTGGGAGTTAAATTTTTAAAAGATCAAAATGCCCACCAAATTTTCTGGTTGTATCATTATTGAATTCATTTTGAAAAGTTCGATCAACTGATAATGCTAGTGTTTTGATGAGACCCACCATGTGCTCAGAGTAGATTTAAGATTGGGTGAGAACTAAAATTTCTCTCAGAAACTTAAACTTTCATGGACAAATTGAATCCCCTTGGGGGTCTACTATTTATAAATATATGCCAATTTAATAATTTGACTACATAAAATGTTCTTTAGTAGTTCACTTATAAGTAAATAATGTCTAGCAAGTATTATATTTACATAACTACCTGCCATATTTATGTAGCTATAGTTCTACAAATTACTCAGAATCCCAGGAGATAAGATTTCTGAATCGCCTATTTTCAGTATGTTCAAGTTCAACCACAAAATTAATTTGCCAATGACTATATTTTACATTTGCTATTGAGCTGGACCTAAAATTTTATCAGATGGTTGACTTTGTTACATTTTTACATTTCTAATATATGTATTTCAAAAGTTTGGGTTTTACTTTTAGGAAGTGTACCCTGTTTATCTTTAAAGAATTATTTGTTTGGTAGTTTCGTATGTATATCTAGAAAATAACTGCTGTATTTTTCTATAAAAGACACAGTCGGGACCCTGTTAGGTAATAATCAGAATTACCTGACACTAGGTGTGCCTATGTGTATAGGAATGTAGTAATGCTTAGTTTCCATTTTCTGAGTGCCTAATTTTTGTCAGACTCTATATGTCTACTTTGCATTCATTACCTCACTTAAATCTTGAAGCAGCATTCAGAGGTAAGTATTAATATGCCCATTGTACAGATAAGGAATGCTACATTAGTAGGCATCAAGCATCTTAAATATACCTTTCCCTTTCTCTTTAGCCAGCTAAAAGAATCAAGGTACAGAGATAAGGCAACTTGCTGTTTACCTTCAGCAGATGACATACCTTCACCTGGCCCAATCATCTACCTACCTACCTATCTAGGCGTTTCATCTAATCTTTTCCTCAGATACCTACGTTTTCAGAAGGTCCACAGATAATTTTTTTGTAGACCATTGCCTTAGTAGTGAATGGTGCTTTTGAGTCAGGCAGGCTTGAAATAGAGTGCTGATTCCTCTAAATTTGTCAGTTAAATGACTTTGACCAAGTTCTTTAGTATCACTAAGGTTCTTCATCTATAAATTGGAGATAATGTTATTATATAATTTAAAAAGTTGTTGAGGAGAATGAGTGAGATAATGCTTGTAAAACACTGGGAGTTTTTAGAATTCTTAATGCCATTAAGGTGTCATCATGTTAATCTTTGTTCAGTGAAAATACTCACCCTTGCCATAATGTGTATCAACTCAGTTATCAGAATGGTAATGATGAATACCAATGTAAGAAGATGACTAGTTTTCATTATTTACCTTCCATTAGTGGAATTATTATAGGGGGCAGAGGAGTAGGCAGGAGATTATTTTATTGGACCAGTCAGCCAGACTTCTCTGCCTGTGTATTAGTTTGACCCTAGTAGGAAAAGGAATAGGAAGAGGTTGCTGGTAAACTATTTCTTTCGTTTTTCTTCTTCCCCTTTCTCCTAGCTTCTCAGAACTTAGCATCACCAACATCATTAATCCCCTAGTCTCATAACTGTATCCTGATTTACCTAGGTACTTTTTCCCGTTCCTACTCCCTACTACCCATCTCTCCTTCATCTCCATTAAATCTCATTCTATCATTTTTTCAGATTACTTTGTGTTCAGTTATGACTCATTTGATGACTTAGACCCCAAGTCTCTACATTCCTAGGCTATTGCTCAAGTAAAGGCCAACCACAGTCCTGACCAACTGTCTGCTTGCTTTTTGTGGGTCCATTCCAGACCAGGTGTTTTAGCTTTTGATTATTGTTAAAGGATTAGATTAGCTGAACTTTCAGGATTTTCCACAGGGCTGTCCATAGACCCTTTCATCTCCTTTACAGTTTATACCTGATGATCACGGAGTACAATAATAATGATACATGTTATTAACACTAGATTAATAGAATACCAGTAGATTGATTTGTTATATATAAACTTTGTTATATGTATGTATAATTGCTTTGCAACTTGAAATTTGAAGTTAGACCACTTATGGTAATTTAATAACTTATTAGCTATATCAAAGACTGAAAAAACCTATGGAAAAGGTAGAATTTAAGTAGACTTTAAAGGATGAGTATGCTTTTTTTTTTATAAGTAGGGAGGACAGGCAAGGGACTCCAGTCAAGGGGACTGACATGAGCAAAGGCTTAAAGGAAAGAGCATGCAGATTTGAACCTTTGTGAATAAATCACTTTTTACTTTTTCAGAGGGTTGATGGAATAGGAATAAAACTAGGTAATTTGGGATCAAACTTTGGAATGTTTTAATGTTCCACTAAGATTTTTGAGTTAGTAGGCTTTTAGTATATCCTGTGAATTCACTTAGCTTTTCTCAATACATACACATACAACTTAGTTCTTAGACATGTTTAATGCATCCTTAACCATGTGGCATGGCCTAGTTTATGTATAAAGTTGATGGCTACTGCTAAGTCTTCTTTCTGCCTCTAGTGGTTATGCCTTGAAGAGGGATCTGCCATTTTTATCCTGGTGCTTTAGTTCTCTCTGCCTGGTGTCCACTTAGCTGTTCCTGATCAGTCATTTCCCCCAGTTCTTCCTTGTTGATCTCCAGGTTCCAAGTAAGCAATAGTGATACAATGAGTGTCTGCTTATCACAAGAGTTGTGAATCCTTATTGAAAGCTAGCTTTGTATTTCCTTCACTCTTAAAAAGGTTGTTGGATATGTAGTTTGTTTACAAAATAGTTAACTTTCTTATTTCTCTTTCTTTGCAGAACTAAAGGATCAAGACATAATGGGAGCATTTTTAGACAAGCCAAAGATGGAAAAACATAATGCCCAGGGGCAGGGTAATGGGTTGCGATATGGGCTAAGCAGCATGCAAGGCTGGCGAGTTGAAATGGAGGATGCACATACAGCTGTGATTGGTTTGCCAAGTGGACTTGAAACATGGTCATTCTTTGCTGTGTATGATGGGCATGCTGGTTCTCAGGTTGCCAAATACTGCTGTGAGCATTTGTTAGATCACATCACCAATAACCAGGATTTTAAAGGGTCTGCAGGAGCACCTTCTGTGGAAAATGTAAAGAATGGAATCAGAACAGGTTTTCTGGAGATTGACGAACACATGAGAGTTATGTCAGAGAAGAAACATGGCGCAGATAGAAGTGGGTCAACAGCTGTGGGTGTCTTAATTTCTCCTCAACATACTTATTTCATTAACTGTGGAGACTCAAGAGGTTTACTTTGTAGGGACAGGAAAGTTCACTTCTTCACACAGGATCACAAACCAAGTAATCCGCTGGAAAAAGAACGAATTCAGAATGCAGGTGGTTCTGTAATGATTCAGCGTGTGAATGGCTCTCTGGCTGTATCAAGGGCCCTTGGGGACTTTGATTACAAATGTGTCCATGGAAAAGGTCCTACAGAGCAGCTTGTCTCACCAGAGCCTGAAGTCCATGATATTGAAAGATCTGAAGAAGATGATCAGTTCATTATCCTTGCATGTGATGGTATCTGGGATGTTATGGGAAATGAAGAGCTCTGTGATTTTGTAAGATCCAGACTTGAAGTCACTGATGACCTTGAGAAAGTTTGCAATGAAGTAGTCGACACCTGTTTGTATAAGGTAGCTAGACTTTTTTTTAATCATCTTAGAACCTGGTAGTTCTCAAAAATAAGATTTTGGCATAATTGCAGGATACACTTCACCAGTTATGAAACATAGGAACACTTTATATAAATAAATTACCCCGTTACCAAATATGCAGGAATTATAATATGAATATTTAGTCTTTTAGTAACCATGACTAACTTGAACTTTTTAATATTGTGTAGCATTGTCCAAGGTAAAAAGATTATATAAAAGCGCATGTTTTTAAAAAAAGGATAGCAAGAGGTTAGGCCTCAGTGTCTGTAAATGAAAAGTATTTCCAATTTTAATATTTTTACCATGTGATATTTCAGTACACTTAGTGCTTTGAGACTGGCCTAATGAATCTGTAGCACCAACAAAGAGAATTTAGTGATCAGTTGGTGTGATATAATACAGTTTTGGACGTAGAGTCAGAAGAACTTGTTATAAGACTGTATGGCTTTAGGTAAGCTAAAGTATCTGGAAAATGAGTTTCTTTAATTGTAAAAAAGGTAAGAAATATTAATACACTGTCTCGTGGGGCTGTTGGAATGATCAGATGGGATTGTGTATGTAGATGAGCCAGTCCAGCACCTTTATTTTACAGAGGAAGCTGAAACCAGAGAAGGCTCTGTGACTTAAAAGTCATACAGACCTGGAATCAAGGCTTACCTCTATTACATTTGTACTGTAGAGTATTGAACAAATTGTTCAACCTGTCTTAGCTATTGAATGAAGATAATAGTATTTAACTCAGGACTGTTAAGGATCTAAATTAATGAGCTAATGTATACATATGAAGTGCCTAGTTTAGCAAATAGTGTTTACTGGACACATGCTGCTCCCTGTCCTAGAGAAGTTAAAAATGACTTCTACAGGGTTATACAATTTACCTCTCTGGTAGCACTAAGGCCAGAGTCTAAGCCCTGACTTAGGTTTAGTGTTCTTTCTACCACAGTTCTCTTTTGTCAGTAATGCTCCTTGACTAATTCTTTGATTGTTTACACAAATGTTGATTATGTACAACTCTTCTTCTAAGGCTATATATTTGATTTTCTTTTAACATGCAGAAATAGAAAGTCAATATTCTTTGTAGTTTTATATGCACACTGCCAACTCTATTTAAAATCTTAATTAAAACTAGTTTTATGTAACATCCAACACAAATCAAGTTTATGTAACATTCAACACTTAAGTTTAAAAAATCAATAGAGCCACAACTTAGTGTACACTGTTGATTTCTGAATTTGGGGTGATGCACATGTTCTTTGTCCCTTTTAGTATGCATAAATAGAATCTATTTGTTGGTTTTTTTCTGTAGCACTTGAGAATTAAGTATGTTAGCTAAATTAAAAGCTCTTTGTTTTCTAAGGAGAATTGTCAGATTCAGATATTGGTAGATTATGGCTCAGGTTCCAGTTTTTCTCTTCTGTATTCTACTCTGTTTTTAAAATTATTCACCCCTTGCTGGTGTGGCTCAGTTGGGCATCATCTGGTGCACCAAAAGGTTGCTTGTTCAATTCCTGGTCAGGGCACATGCCTGGATCGCAGGCTTGATCCCTGGTAGGGGGCGCACAGGCAGCCCAATGAATGTTGTGCTCTCACGTAAGTGTTTCTTCTCTCCTTTTTTTAAAAAACTACTCTTTTTTTAAAAAAATTATTCAATACCATATCATTTTGCCACATTTTATACAGTTCCCCCAAGATTTTTTATTATTAAACTCTTTGTATTGTTTGCTTAAACTAATGGTATAAGGTCAATTTTCCCATATAGTGGAAGTTAAATATTTAAAATGTAAATGTTAACTCCAATTACTAATAGGAAGGGGAAGTATGGGTTGTCCAATATCGATTCAAATCTTTTAATTACAACATTTTGAATACCTAGGTGTATTTAAAAATGAATGTGCTTTCTAAAAGTTGTCAATTTTTTTGAATTATGAAAGTTAAAAGCTGGTTTATAAACTTTATATATGTAGTTTTACTTCCAATTCCATGTCTATTTAAGCAAATTAATTAGCCCCACCATTTATTTTAAATGTAAATTTGTCAAGTATACATGTAGCTACAGGTCAAATCCTGTTTGAGGAATACCACTGGAATTTACCATTTTGTTGAATTAAATGAATGTCTGTGTATATGTGTGTTTGTCTTTAGGTATCACTTCAAGTTGAGTAGGCCACCAGTAAATGTTCAGAAATATTTTTGTTTTATAGAATTTTTAAAAATGATGTTGCAGTGGAATTAAACCTGTAGGGCTTCAATCCTGTCTTTTATAGTGTTGGTTATACTGTGTGCTATATATGCTATATGTGTTAGGAGAGGTGTAACTTTCACATGTGTAGTTTTTCACATGTGTGTTTTTCTCCTTAAAAACAATTTATGTTTTCACTAAAACAAATATATTTATAATTGCAATGGCTGTAAAGGTTCTCAAGGCTTCCAAGAGCAAAAAGAAAACCAAAATATTTTCTCAAACTTTTTTCTTCCCAGGGAAGTCGAGACAACATGAGTGTGATATTGATCTGTTTCCCAAATGCACCCAAAGTATCGCCAGAAGCAGTGAAGAAGGAGGCAGAGTTGGACAAGTACCTGGAAAGCAGAGTAGAAGGTGGATCATTTAACAAAAAATAAGTAGCTTTATTAAAGAAAAACCTCAACACAAACTTTAACATTTTAGCTTTTATATCTTTACATGCCTTTGACATCTAGTGTTTAGTGAGAAAGAGCATTTCTGTAGTAGCTGTTTAGATGTTTGTGATTGTTTTTATCACAGTTATACTAGAAATAACAACCGGTGTGGCCCTGTACATTCTGTTCAGGATACTTTTGTTTAAAAAGGCTCAAGTGTTTGTATGCTTTAAAATTCTTGATGAATTCACTGGCATGATTAATTTTATGCCAGGAAAGTCTGATTTGTGGTTTAATTATAAACATATTATTTATGATGGTGATAATTTGATTGCCATCTTTGTAAAGTTGTGTATATGAATTTAAGATCTTTAGGAGTTTTGTTTTTTTAATAACTTGAAGATCACAGCCTGGTTATTAAACTTTCATGTGCCACCACTTTAAAATTTTTATTTTAAACTGTTTTAAGGCTTTCTTGCCACAGTCATAAACTGCCACACCTGGAAACAAAGACCTTGAATAGAAGACATATTAGGTCTCTACCTGGCAGAGATGTAAATGCTGAATATAATTAAGAAATAAGTTTGGAATTCCAGGAGTGTATTTGTCAGAATTCTGCAAATTACTTTGAGACAATTAGAAAGATTTTGTAACTTTCAAGTGTAATGCCTTTAAATATTTGAAAAAATTTAAATGATCCTTAATGCAGTTACTATTTGGTATAAATATTAAATCTCAGAGAATTCCAGTTTACTGCATATATGCCATAAGCATGTAAATTATGCAGTTTCTTTAAGCAGAAAAACTTGACGCGCCTATAATAGCAGTAAAAAGCATCTTGCACTCCCAATGTCATTAATTTGCGCATTAAAGACCTCTAATAGCATGTAAGCATTGACCTACCACACTATTATATGCTGCCGTGCCTGCATTATTAAAATAAATCTGCACTTTAATTTTGTTTTCTCCCTTTTTACTGTTTGATATCAATTATAATCAATCTGATGTTAGAATCATGATTGGTTTTGATTTGTGGTTCTATCTAGAGCTGCTATTATGTTTTTATAGTTCTCCACTTGATAGTGATATATTTAGTACTGTGTGTATGTACTGTTTAGTATTTCATTCATTGGACATACTATTCAATGAGTTTGTTTCCTCACCAAGGGTCTTAGAATTTTTACATTTTAAGTGAATCATTTCAATGTAAGTTATTTATATATAATACAGTAAAATAAAATATTTAGAATGGTACCAAGTCATATCATATTGGTTTAAACTGCTGGTAGGTGGAAAAGTATGAAGCCGTAAGAAGAATATATTTTGGGATTAGTTGATACTTAATTTATTAGCACATTAAAGTAACTTGGGCATATATGTTTTCTTACTAATTTAAAGAAACAAGACTAAGTACTTTAGTTTTACTTACTATGAAATGGGATCAAATTTTAGAAGTAAATTGCTACTTTTCTTTTTAGTATGCACTCTTAAGTTTTTGATGCAATTCTAAATAATTGCTTTAGATACATAATTTTATGTTACACTATTAAGTTTTATATTGTTTATTATTGAGCAAGAATTGCGACCCGAACCGTTTACACTAATACTCAATGTTTTTGATATGTTGTAGTGTTACACTTGTACCATTCAGTTGGGGATTATTATGTGATACTAAGGTAGATTTGATGAGACTGCAACTGGAAAATAAGTATTACATTAATTAAAACCACTACTATATTTAAAAACATAGAAAGAATGTAACTGTTTGCATTATAAAAGTTGGTATGTCTTAAAAAGCGAAAAATACTACATTTTCTAAAACAGACACCGAATACCTTCTTCTTTTTTTCTATAAATACGTGCCTTTGGTAAATTATTGTGACCTGCTAAACTTCATTTTAATTGTTTTGAATACTTTTGGCTTTTCTGTCTACATTGCAGAAAAGAGCAGAGGTTTTTCAGCTTTCCTACTATTATCTGTGCCCTTCTAAAACTTGTCTCTTGGGTTGTGAAAAGATTCAGCTCATAATTTAAACCATACTGCCTAAAGCTATGGCCCTTCTAAGCCAATTTAAGATTATACTTGTATGTAGGTACTTTTTAAATCTTTGCTACTGACTACCCAAGCTTTAAAGTTGCTAATTTGGAGATAACTGCTAGAATCCCTCAGACTTGGTAAAGGGAAATGGGGAGGAGCAGAATGTGTTTATATATGAGTATGTGAAACATCTATCTTCTGTACATATGTGTTCTTCAATAAAGGCATTCAGGCTTTTTACAATTCTAATTAAAATGTATAGTCCAAGAACAATTAAAGGAATACTTATTAAAATTCTTTTTATTTTTTAAAAGCAGAAAGAAGCAAGGCTAGTGTAGTATTAATGGCCAGGTAGTTTAAATGTATTATCCCATGTGGAATAGGCAGTATTAACAGTTTTTAAAGTCTTAAATTCTTTTTTTAAGAATTTGTCTTCCTGTAATTTTCTTCACCACTAAAATACCCTTATTTATATTTTAACAATGGAGATGTAAGATACATCAAACAGATGATTCAAGGTAATGTTTTTTAGACCTGAAACCATCATTGATTGAATATATCATCAGTGTTCATTTCTATTATGTCTAGTTATCTATCCAATAATTGTATTGGCTTAGCAGAGTCTGTATGTTAAGTGTAATACAGCTTTAGATTGTGAAATTGTGCAGTTTAGGTAAACATCAAATCCCTTTATTTTTGTACAGCAGATTTCCAGCACTAGAACCATGTAGAATAAATATACTAGATGTTAAAGATTACACAATAAAGGAACTTGGCAAACCAAATCTGAGATCCTTGCTTTTTGTTCAGATTTAAGACTCTTCTTTTTTAAAGGCAAAATATAATAGATGGTAAAATTTGGCCTTAATTCTAAAAGGATAGTTTGAGCCATTTTAAAGAAATATGGGTAGTATTGTCTGTCTTTTAATATGTGGCTTTAAGGATGAATTAATATTTTAAGGTTTGATCAAAGGATGAAAGATCTTTATATGCATTGTTATTTTCAAAGGTATTCACAAATTGAGAACTAGAATGATAATTTTCTCGCCCCAAAGGTGACAAAGAAAATCTCTCAGTATAAACATTACAAAACAAAAAACTGAACAAAACTTGAACATATAACTTACACAAATACCTTTGGCATGATCTTGCATTTAGCATAAATATGCTAAAACTTCAAGTAAAGACTTCTTGTACTTAAAGTAAATAGTTTGAGAGTTCTTTAAGTTGCTTGTACATAGTTGTTGGTATTCTGTGGTATGAATAACTATGCATCTGCATGGCAACACTGCAGATCATATCACTATACTCATTTAATAACTGGATATTTTGAAATTAATGATTTTAAATGCAGTTGTATGATATATCATTTTTCTTTTTAAAAATTTTGTTATGAAATTTAGACTTTTTTCCCATTCTATAGGCTTTGTTCAAATAATCAACTAAGGAAAAGGTATTACATATCTCTTTATCGCTTAAAGATATGCTAGACAAAAATTAAACTGAGAATGGTGTTTGAGTACTTAACCTAATCTGCACATGTTACTTATGGATCATTTTACAAATATAAAATTATATGTAAAAATAATTTGCATTAGTATATGATCAGTAAATTCCCCTATACTTAAAGGTTACTTTGTTATTTTTCAAATCTTGAAATTGTTTATTTTTTTTAAAAAATCTGTAGTGTGTTTTCAGGGCAAAGTTCAGGAAACGTGTTCCCAGTCTAAAGAGGAGTTGATCTCAGAAGTAACTAGTTGGCATTTAAGAAGAATATTCTTATTTGTACACACATATTTCTGATTATATAATACATTGATTTTAACATGAAATTTTTGCTTTTACATTTTTGTTGTTTATTTTCATCCTTTGCAATTAATTATGGAAAATATTTGTTGTTTCATTTTGTGTATCCCTTTGTCATAAATTTTCAAAGGTCAACTTGATTTCTTTTTCTTAACACCAGTATAGAAAATCTCAGATGTGGTAAATGCCATCTTTAAAAACCTAAGTTATCTTTGTTTCAGTTTTTTAAAATTAAACTTGGATAACACTTACAAAAAAAGTACTTCTGATTCCCAGAAATCATAAAGAAGCAGGGGGAAGGCGTCCCTGACTTAGTCCATGTGATGCGCACATTAGCAACTGAGAACATCCCCAGCCTCCCACCAGGAGGTGAATTGGCAAGCAAGTAAGTTACATTCTGCACACCCTTTTGATTTATCTCAGTATAGTACATGAAAATGTTTGGTGTTTGTTGATTAAATGTATATTGACCTAATTTCTAAAGTGAGACAATTACCTGTATCTACAGAACATTTAATTTGTGGTTCAATGTTTTTCAGTATTAATGATATATGGTGCTTGTTTAGAATAGGTATCAGAATGTTACTGTTTTTAACTAATTACACTGAAGGCTGTCTTTAGTGGAGGTTTGGATTATATTGATTTCCTTGTATAGCATAAATGAGATAATATAGTGAAAGAATTTTTTAGCACTACAAAGTTCTAAGTGTCATTATTCCTACTATTATAATTTGATCTTGTCAAACTCTGGATAATTTACCCCAGAGATTAGCACCTTTCTCCATCAGGGCCATTCTTTTTCATCTGACTTTTCCCAGTATTTTTAGTTGTTGATTGCTGGTAGGTTGGGTTTTGGTGTAGGGTTGCATTTCTTGCCTTTTTCTCTTTGCACTTTATTTCATAGAGCTAGACTTACCTGTGTTAAATATTAAGATAACATCTTTATAAACTAAAGTGGAGACTTTATGCCATTTTATAATTTAAAGCTTAAAACATTTTTACCTCAGGTATCTATATAATTGACCTACAAAGATATATTGACTAGTTTCTTTGATTCTCCACTGTATTCTGTAAGGGCAGCCATATTCTTTATAATCCCTCTCACTAAATAGCCATTATAAAACTTCCTGTTTGAAGCTTTTATTTTTGGAAACCTTTTCTTCCCTTATGACCTTCTGTGAAATGATTGTCTATAAAATTATTTCAAATTGATTTTGGAAGTAGGGAAGCTATAATTTATAAATCCCACTACAGATTTTTTTTTTTACCAAAATATTATTCAAAAACTAATTCTTGGATTTATCAAGGAAATGTCATATTTCACATTTCATTTTCTTTTTTTTAATCCACACCCAAGGATATGTTTTTATTGATTTTTTTTTTTCTTTTGTTAGGAGGAGAGAGAAGCTTCGATTGGTTGCCTCCCGTATGCCCCCTGACCAGGGATTGAACCTGAGACCTTTTGGTGTAGGGGATGACGCTCCAACTATCTGAACCACTCGGCCAGGGCCACATTTCAGTTTTAATAAAGCTGTATTAAAGGGGTAGTACAAAAAAACACAAACTTAAATGTAAAATATATATAAATTATTTTACTACCACAGAAGTTGAAGTTCCTTCTACTTCAAAACTAACATTCAACTTTTAACCAGAATATATTATTAGTATTATATCTTAAGAACTGTATCATCATTGCCTACTCAGAACCACTTAAGCCAGTTCAAGTAGAAATAGACCATATAGGCTGATTTTTTAAATTTTTTTTAAAAATCATGTTTTTTAGTCTTCTATTAATCAGGTTGGTAGAAATGTTACATTTTAGAGTAAATTTACCTCTACATTAACTTTGGGCCCCAAGTATCTTAAAGTGAGGTTCACTTATTGACAGCAAGAAATAGAACTAAAATAATTTCCAAGTGTAAGATTATCTTTGACATTTTAATGAACACCTGGCTGTGATTTATTTAACAGTTTTATGCTCTGAAGAAGAATTAACTTTCTGCATTTTTTAAAATTTAGGCGGAATGTAATTGAAGCCGTTTTCAATAGACTGAATCCTTACAAAAACGATGACACTGTAAGTAGCATTTTAGTTCCCTGTGCTTTCCCTTCCCCTCCACTCTAAATGCATATCCTTCCTACCTGTTTTTGCAGAGCTGTGCACTGCACCCATTCTTTTACACACACCCCTGATTGATTGCTCTGAACTCTGCCTGCACCACAGTTCTAGTGATTGAGGACATAATCATGGTGAGTGGCCACCTTTCTTAAAAAAGAAGAAAGTCCCTTTGCAATTGTGGGTTTTTTAAGCCTCTACAAGCAATCAACTTCAGGTTTGCCTCCACTAAACATTTTTTTGAAGTTGAGAATAGTATCTCTACTCAGAATCTTGAATTATTCTGAGTTTTTAAGCAGCTGCAACAGAACTTCAGAATGCCCATCTCCACTTAAGTAATTTTTATGGTTGGAAATACCTTTGCCAAGAACCGGAAGTGCATAATACTTAATTAAATATTAAAGTAGAGAATTCTGTTCATGTAAATAGACATTAGAATGCCATTCTTAATTAAGTTTCCTGTTACAGTTGTTTTATAATATGGTTTGCACAGAAAAGTGGTAACTTCAAATCATTTGGGCAAGCTCTGAAATATTTTATATATTGCATTATGAAGCCTCCTCAAATCTCATATTATTTGAGGTCTTAATCTCTTATACAATAAAAAGTTTATAAAAGTAGTGTTCTAATAAAATAAATTGAGTTTTATTGAAAAAATAAAAATTTTAGTAGTTTTATTGGTTTAGAAATACATTTGGTCAACCTCATGGTAAATCATGTTTCAAGTAGTAGTTTATTACAAAACAAAAGGTTAACAATTTTTTGGAAAGGTTAAATATTGATATTTCATATACACACATACACATATACTATAAAAATCATATTCTGAAAGTCAGCTTTACAAAACCTATCTTCCTGCATTATCCAGAAAATAATGTATTTTGGCACTTCTAAGCTTTAATTTAGCTTCTTGTTTTGCTCTTTCCTTTTATAAAGGACTCTACGTCAACTGATGATATGTGGTAAAACTGCTCAAGTAGCCATGGAGTTTACCTTCACCTCCAAAGGAGAGTACAGCTCAACTTCATTGAACCTTTTAACATCCATCCTCAACTTTAAAGAAGGGCATATGACATGGGTGAGAGTGATACATCAGAGAACTTCAGCAGTACAACAGCTAGCCCAGAACTGATTATTTTTTTGTAAATTTGAGACTTATGTAAACGTGATTTCAAACCATAATTCATGTTGTAAATCAGACTCCAGCAATTTTTGTTGTATGATTTTGTTTTTTGTAAATTGTAATTGTCCTTGTACAAAATACTCATATTTAATTATGAACTGCTTTAAATCACTATCAAAGTTATAAGAAATGTTTGGCTTGTTGTGTGATGCAACAGATATATAGACCTTTCAAGTCATGTTGAGTTTGATCTTGGGGTTGGGACAGGGAGAGCAGCAGCCATGTCAGCTAGACGCTCAACTGTGCACATGATTATGGAGAAAAATTCCAAAATCTGATAAAGCCGAGCATCCAGGGAATTAATTAGAAACTATCTTAATGTTCTTGGCAGCGGGATTGGCATTGTTGATATAGCTGGTCCCTTCATTTAACTGTCTTTTAGGTTGTTCTCTACTTGTTGCCATGAGTATTGCAGGTTATACAGTATATTCATAAGAATATCAGTCTTGGGGCTAAAATGCCTTGATTCTTTGCACCTCTTTTACAAGTCCTTACATTTAATTATTAATTGATAAGCAGCAGCTTCCTACATATAGTAGGAGACTGCCACATTTTGCTATCATGATTGGCTGGGCCTGCTGCTGTTCCTAGGAAGATATTCTGAATTCCATTTTATCAATAAAGCTTGATTTAACAAACAAGAAATTTAATCATGTATGTGTAATTCCTCCTTTACCTTGCCCTTTTAAAACACCATGCCATTGTAAGTGAGAAGTTTCTCATGGGGAAAGATGTTAGTCTCTTAATTGGAACATCCTGTTACTCAAGGCATAGATGGAACTGTTTCTCTTCCATTAGCAAGACTAAAAGATTTAAGCCTCTGTTGTTCCTTGATCTATTTCTTAAATGGGTTTCTTTCTGGCTGCTTATTTTTCATTAAGATATGTATCAGCTTGAATTTGCCTACTGTTTAATTAAAATAATTGTCAGAGCTTGACAGTCTAACACTATGGTAGGTGGTGTGTGTTTGTGAGTGTGTTTGCCTGTGATTTTTAATTGGCCCATGTCTTTAGAATCCAAGTAGTTAAGATGTATTTGTGATTTGAAATATAGCATGTTGATAATATTTAGTTGTTGGCCTTTAAAAATAACTTTCAAAGTTTTAAAGAACTATAGATATAAAAATAACCTAATTTAATTTAGGCTCAAATTCCACTGATTAAGCATGTGAAAGTAAGTTTTTAAATCTGTCACATTGAAAAGACTACTGTTCTGTGCCCTTCTGTATTTTTTGTCTCTTTAGGTTGAATATTGTATTTATCACCATGTAATTTAATCATTCAGTAGGCAGATTTCCCACTAGAAACTATTAAAATACGACATTTGAACACAAAATCAAAACTTTGTGTATAAAAGGTAATATAATCATTTTTGTTTTGTTTTTTCCATAATTTGGAAATATACATATTTGTATATATTGCCTTACAACTAATGTAAAGTTAGGGGAATAGTGGGAAAAGTAATGTGAAATGTCTCAGATTTAAGTAGTTACGTACCAGCAAAATTTTTTCATTATCCCTCTTATTCATGAGGCGATTATATGTAACTTAATTGTATTTAATTTATATCTTAATCTAGCATGAATGAAGAAAAACAAGTACTATTTATATTTAGAAATTCATAACAGTTGGAATTACAGAACCAATTCCGTACTTAATTTACAAATAAATGCTTACTGTCTAAATCTGTGGTAGAGTGCGAAGTATGATAATGTTTCAAGTTATGGCTTTGCAAGCATCTAAATGCACATTTAATAAACAGCAGTGCTTCTAGTATAGATTGATTACCAGATGTACTGGTACTGAAAACTAAATCCCTGTTACACAGCAGGCCAGGTCCTTAATTTTTTAAGTAGACTCAAGTTTTTAGTTCTGGAAATTTCAAAACCTTGAATTAGTTTTTGAAATGAAAAATCTTAAGTCACAAGTAAGATATATGATAGAACTTATTTTAAACTATAACAGCATATATAGAGCCTTTTTAAATTTGAGAATCTTAAATAAAAAAGAGGTTAAAATATTCCTCTGTTAAAGTTATTAGTACTGAAATTAGGCTTGGAAGTGAGAGAAAACTATAGTAAGTGTGATCTAAGAAGACTAAATCTTTTCCACATGAGTCAGCATTGCCATATTAGATACAGTTTTTCGTTATAAAAACACAGAAACTATACGTTATAACAGCAAACTACGTGTTCTTCATTCCTGGGGATAATTGTGGTGGTAGGGAACCCACCGCACTTTTAAAAGGCATTTTTGCACCTCTATTGTGCAATTCATTTTTGTACCACTTAAATTCTTGACTTCCCACCCCCTTTTGTGTGATAATTAGCATCTCAGGGCAATGCCTCAAAAGTTTTGATGTGTTGTATGTTACTCTCTTTGGAGGGAAAAAGTTCATGTGTGATGATGATATACTATTCAAAATGTGCTTTCATTTAAATGTCTTAAGAGGATGAATCCACTTTGCTGCTTTTAATAGGAGATTCATTTTGTATAGCAGATTCTTATTACCCTAACATTAAAGAATTTCACTGATCTCTTACTGTTTTAGCAAGGTAAACTCTTAATTTCTACTTTCTTAGGGAATATACTTTTACAGATAACAAAATCAATTCTCAATATTAGCATTAACTTGTAAAAATCCTAGAGGTATTTTTCTTACTCAGCTTTAGAACTATTTCGAACACTTTTAATTATAAAGCATTAACTTGCTTCTAGAGCACTATGCAATTAGTGTACTGCTTCCGCCACTTAATTTTTTTTAACTAAATAACATTAAGAAATTTGGATCGAAAAATAAATCAGTTATGTAATTCAGATGCTCTTAATTATAACATTACTTTTATTGATCATCCATTTGACCATTATTAATTCAGCTGATAACTCAGTTTTTCCGCAAAATGTATTGAGTAGTTACCTGCAAAACACTATTCTCAGCAAAGCATCTTGTACTATAAAGAAATGAATAAATAGGTCCTTGCTTTCAAGGAGTTTAGATTTGAATAGAATTTATAATATATTGTATGTTAATAATGTAACTGGATCACTCATCCAAAAAAATAGTTAATGTCCACCTAGTGTCTGCCAGATCATTTTCTGAACAAGGCAGGTATCTGCCCTAAAGAACTGATTTGTATTTCCTTTATTCACTTGAAAATCTGTTTATTTCTTCCACAAAGTTAAAAATCTCATTCAAAAGAAAATTTTGCTCAGCATAGGAATAAAATTGGACTGATGAAGCTCAAGTTCTTTCAGTATGCTTGATTGCCTTTAACAAATGGCCTTTACTCTCCTGCTGGAGAGCAGCAAGTAAGAGAAAAAAGTAATGGATTTCTTAGAATTCTACAACCCTGGAAATTTTGGTGAATTTTGAGTTTAAGGCATTTAAAAAATAGATATAGCTAAATTTATCTTGTTTAAGTAAAACTGTTCTTGAAAACATACTGCCAGTGCTAATATACAATATTAGCTAAATCATTATTATATGTTTTAATTTTTAAAAATAATTACACTGCCTGTCTTTACTGGACAAATTCATATGGGAATTCAGTTTGTGATTTCCGAAAGAAATTAAATTGGTTGAGGGTTTTCTTTTTTGTTTTGTTTTAATTTTCATTTAATGATGTGTATACTTTTAATTCATAAAGTTTGAGAGGTTTAAGCCTGTTAATGTTTTGATTGCTATTTGTATAGTATTATGTTAGAATTTGGTATCAGAAAATACTATGTAAATATTTCAGTATATAAATGTCACTCATTTGAGGTTTAAGGAGCCTTAAAGAGTTTAATACACTTTTGCTTGCAGGTCCTGCTGGTGAGGTGACCATTTTTTTAGTCATCTAGTCTTCTAATTAGTTAGGGTGGTTTTTTTTAGGATTTAGGAAGACTTCTTTATAGTTTAAAATTTTAGAAGCCTAAGTTTACTTTATTTCTTTCAGTAATGTGCCATGAGTTTTGGATTGTATTTGTTTTAAATTAAACATTACTTCAGAGTATGCTTGAAATATTTAAGAATACATTTTCTGTATGTTATGAGTATAATACTGTATTGTTTTGTTGGTCAAAATAGTGTGTCAGTTAGGTGTTAGTTATTACTGATAGAATGCTGTATGCAGAAATGATGAGAGGCATTAGGCTCCATTTCATTGTCAAATGAACATTTCCGCTTCTGTTCACCTCAACACAGATTATTGCCCTTTTACCTGCTATGTATTAAACTCGTGGCTTCTGATCTCATCTTTTCCTAATTATGTTACCAGCAGGTTAGGAGCGTGTCAGTAAGAAAACCTCAAATGTATTGAAGTTGAAGTTGAAAACTTACACTTTTATTAGATGGGGGAAAAGGTTGTTTAAATTGATAATAAAATGACTCCCTTCCTTCCCCCCTTATCCTGCATGAAATGTTGCTTCATTTCCTGGACTAGCCTCTTAGTGTTTTCTGTCTTTTTCCAAACTGAAATTGGCCAATTCTATTTTTTAGCAAGAAAACTTAATATATTACCTCACCAAGGCCAATTAATACTATGTAACACTGGGCCAAAAATAAGAAAACTTGGGAGATGGAGGAGTGGGGCTATGCCAGTGAGGATGATAGAGGAGGATTACTTTTAATTATTTTTAAAGTCATAGGAAGATCTTCCTTGGACCCAGCTGTGTATTATTCAGAGCTGTTGTATTACATAAACCTGCAAGAACCAACAGTTGCTTCTTAAGATAATTTGATTTTTCCACTAAGGGAAAAATGATAAAAATTACTGCTCCTTCAACATAGAAACAGCTGAGAAAAACGGATGCAGTGTTTCTTCACCACAAAACCCAAACTTCAGTTCTTTTCATTGCTCCAAACCCAGTTTCTACTGATAGCTTTGTCATTAAACTAAATGTTTAGAAAAATTAGTTTTTCCTTTCTTTTTACATGGTCCTCCTGATCCAGTAAAATACATTTAATAACATTTGCGTTTGTATGGTACTCTCTGAAGTTAGATTTTTGTAGGCGATTGGGTAATGATTAGGTTTAGGTATATAGGCATAAATTCACTATAGTAATTGTTTTTAGTCTTAGGGTTATAGGCCCTTTGAGACTAATGAGTCCTAGGGACTTCCTTACCCAGGAAAATGTACGTAACTCCCCAAAGTATACAGTATTGCAGTGGTTCAGGTTAAGATCCCATACTATTGCACAACAGGGCATTAGCTTTTTTCCTGCAACGCCATAAATATTTCAAGGACATCAAACTACTTTGACTCTTAAGGAATTGTTTCTTTTTAAAAATAGAGGAGGTAGATGTAGTCCTAGGCTGGAATCTGACATTAAAATAGTCTTTTTAAAGGTTGTGTTTTGGGGAAATGGAGAGTGATTAAAGGTGAAACAATAGTGTAAGGATAGTTTTGGAGGGTAACATTATTCTCTGATGTTGCCACTTTGAAAGTCAACAAAAAAGAGGTAAAACAGAAATTGAGTGTTGCTGGAATGTTTCTGACCTTCATGGTGCAGATGCAAGATATTCACAAACAACAGATTTAACTGTCAGATCTCACTCCGATTTTAAGATTTTGAGCTTCCTGGTGTTAGAGTTCATTAAATGTTCAATTCACTTCAGATTCCAAAAAATTAGATATTTACTTAACTGATACAGAATGTTAAAATAGGATCTGACATACAGCCACCAATATATAGGATTAATGATATTTCTACTAAAATATAACTACCATGAAAAAATTCATTAGCTTATTGCATTTGATGCCAAAATTGGATGTTCAGTTACAGCTTATTTAATTCCCCATTTGTGGGAATTTTGAAACCACTCATAAGCTGGTTAGCCGTTAACAAAGTCAACAGCATACATACCTGCAGGAAAATACCTTGTTTGTAGTACTATACCTTGTTCTGTTTGGTTTCACTCTTGAAATGATTTCTCTTAATTTGTATAAATGAGGGGAGAGACCATATACATGTTAATAGTATGTTGCATAATATATAGATTGATTTTTTTAAATCTATAAATGTAAAGAGGCTAATACAACTGCAGAAATATTTTTCCTAAATACAGTGTATAACAAAATTCTCCACAGTAACTCACCCACTCTTTGCAGTTTATGTGATCCAAACTTTTAAAGAAATTCCATAAATGAATATTTTGTATTATATACCATTTCCTGGCCCAAAGAAAATAAGTGAGTTCAGTTCTAACTTTAAGAGTGTACTTTTTGTTTTCAAGTCCGTTGGAGAAATTTCATTCAGCCTGTGAATGGTTGCAAATTACATGTGAGATGAAAAGTAGAAATCTCTAGTTTGCAGAACTGGTGCCACTAAATAAACAGGCAGTTGCATAATGTGTGTGTATTTGTTATCGGTATTGCAGGCAGCATTTTTTTTCTGGCTAGAAACCTGGAAATTTTGAAATTATTAGGAGATCCTAAGAAAAAATTTTTTTAACTGAACTTGGTTAATTTGCTATAAAAGATGTATCTGATAGTCACAATTTGAACTAGACCCATCTCTTCCTGAATTTAGGAAGATTACTAAAAGCCAGTAAGTTTGATTGATGGTTTTTTTCAATGAAAACATTCCAGAAATAAAGAAGCGCCAGAGGTAGTTCCTCTGGCAAGAACATTCCCATTGTCTTCTTACAGATGATTTATATATTTCTTACTCTCTTAAAGAGTTGAGATTGGGAATTGGGAGTGGTCTGCAAAAGAACTTCCCCACATATTATCCCTGGTGTAGTGCCCACTTTGTAGTAGACTGTGTGTGTGTGTGTGTGTGTAGGATGCTTACTTCCTCTGCTAATTATATTAGTGGCTGTATTACCTGGTTTGCTTTTGTCTGAAAATGTGACTGATTTTATAAGCTTGCACAATTAAATTAGAGGGTTTTTGGAGTATATTGAATTGGTGATGTAAGTGAACTTCAGTGACTGCAAGAACTTAATTTTGTTTGTTATAAAATTTGTAATGAAAACACAATAATGAGGCCTCCTAACCAAAGGTCGTAAGTAAGGTTGAGGCAAATAAGTATTTATTTGGCTATTATTTGTAGCTAGTACCTGTTTTAGTTTTTTATTTGAAAGTTGAAGCTAGGTTTTTGTGGGTTTGTTTTTGTTTGTTTTTTTAGTAAAATTTATTTCAGTTATTTTTCTCCTTGATTACTTACTGGGAAACTAATATTGGGGTACTCATCTTTCTCTTTTTCCCTTGTTACCATTTAATAGCTCAAACTGAAATTCTCATCAAATGACAGAAATTTCTATTCCAGTTAAAAAGTGTTTGTAGATTAATTACCCCAGAGAAACTTGGTTTGCATGCCCTCCATAGGACTTTGTTTACTTGCCACAAAACTTGTGCTCTGCTGCTGCTTGTTGTCTACATGAAATTTATATTTATTTGTTCTGATACCTTATTAAGGTGATTGAGAGTATCTAAAAAGCTTTTTGTTAGATGGTGTGTTTCATGTTAATAACTGTATTGTTACGTAAATAGTGGATTTGCTAAACACACTACTTGTGTGTCGTTCATTCTCTGCTGTAGTTTAGGTTCAGGCTTGGGTCTTCAGACCAAAGCATTTTCCCTATGGATTTCCTGGTAACTGCACAAAAGCTTTTACTAGTGTTAATTCAAACCAATAAAATTTCCAATATTTGACCATTTTTGATCTACCAAAATGGCAGTTTTATCTGGTTCAACTTACTAGTTTCTGAAATTCTTGAATGATCTGATTATAAGTCATTACTTCTCATTATTTATATTTCCATTTAATCATGTCTCCTTAGAATTGATCCTTAGAACTGGATGACAGGTTTAAAGAAAAGCCATATATACTTGAACAAACTTGCAAATATGAAGTTTGATAGAATAGATAATACCAAATATATAACTTATTTTAAATTACTGATTTATTGTCCAACTTTTCATAGATGCTCAACTTCTGTTTAGACATTGGTATGAGAAATGTTACATCAGCAATGACCTGGAAAGGAAATAATACTGAATTTAGTTTTCAGGCAGGATTGTAATAAAACATAAAGATTAGATGGGAAAATGATTTTATTGTTTTATTTTGAATTGTATAATTGAGGTGAGTGGAGAGTTCCTTTCAAGTATTTTATTAAACGTGTTGAGATACATGGATCCAACTCAGCCTATGACTGTGAGACATCACTGAAGTCTCTGAGCTATTCTTTTTTTTTTTTTAATTCTTGAACTGTGCATTTTATTTTTTGTTTTATTTTTTTTTTAAAACATATCTTTATTAATTTCAGAGAGAGGAAAGGAGGGAGAGAGAGAGATAGAAACATCAATGATGAGAGAGCCATTGATCAGCTGCCTAGCCCGCAAACCGGGCATGTGCCCTGACCGGGAATCGAACCCCGATCTCCTGGATCCTAGGTCAATGTTCAGCCGCTGAGCCACGCCCGACTGGGCTCTGAGCTATTCTTAAGTGCAGTCTTTGTTAAGGACTCTAACTTTGTTCTAGGTGACAAACTCTGACTTAGGTTGTAGCCATGCTGTGCCCTTCCTAAGCATCTTTTTTGTATTATATTTTGCAATTTGTTTTGGTAGCTGTTGACTAAAATTGTCTAGTATTTAAAAATCAAAGGGTTTGCTAGAAGAGTTGTGACTGTTTTAGGTCAAAGAAGTTGTATGTGTACCTTACGTTAGCATACTGAAACCATTCTGGGATTGTCTGTCTTGTAAATGCTCAGTATAACAGTCTTGAATGTGTATTTGATTACGTTTAATGAAGAAAACAAAGATTTACTATATATCATTATAAAAGCAGAATTCTTATTTTAGCCATTGATATTTTAACTGCTTACTATCAAAACTGAAAGGTTTTTTAAAAGCAAAAGTCTCCAGAACAAGCCTAACAAAACAAATTTTCTAGTGATTGGATGTAGTAGAAGCACATGGGAAGTGGCTTTTTGAAACTTGTCATTTTAGGCAAATAAAAGTCTCATGTAACTGATATAAATTCATCTTTTATAACTGTCTGCCTTTCTTAATGTATTTTGACAGACTCTTTGCTACAATGATCCTTAATAAAATAAAAAGAGAGAGAGACCTTAGCATTTAATATGGGCAATGAAACTGCTTCTGTACCTAGATCATAGAATGAGGCTGAAGGTCCTAGACTACATTCTGCTTTAGGATTTTTGGAAATATTTTTTAAGAAAAATCTGAGGGTGTTGAATTCTGCATCCTTGGATATCATAAGGATTTGCCATGTGCTCTGTCCTGATTTTTTTACAACTGGACTGTTTAGTGACAGTATGGCTATAAGTGTGTTACATATGCATATATCAGAATCCTTGTCAACCCCACAGTTCCTATCACTAGTGTTACTGGTTCAACTTGATCTTCAGAAAGTTTTGCCTGCTTCACAACCAGATGGATTTGGCATCTGACAGGGACCACAGTGTTGGTAAATCCTTCACCTCAGGAGAGCAGGGCTCCAAGAAATAAACTTCCTAGAGGGAAAGTCTTCATAATTTGAGATAAGAAAGCAGTAGCAATTTTTGAAGATCACATAGTTGGTTCTGTGAATCTGCTTGCACTGTCTTGCTATTTTATTTTTCTTGGACTGAAAGTCAAACACTTGTTCAAAAATCATATTCAGGTATAAAAATTTGTATATGTGAAAATAATTGTACTTTTTCATCTTAGAATCTGATTATCTTAGACTCTTACCTGAAATTTAGTGAAGTTGGCCGTTGTCTCTTTTGACAAGGAAGAGGAAAAGAGACTGGAGGAGGGAAAGAAAGGGAGATAAATGCTAAGGGCAAAAAGAGGAGGTTTTAAAGTAAAAAACAGGTATTTTTTTTAAGTAAAGAAAATTCTATTTTTTTGATATTCAAATGGAATTCATCAATTTAGGCCCCATAAATCGTGAGGGTTTTTAGCAGTCAACAATGCAAGGTTAGTGAAGTCTCTGTTCTCCCTCCATTATGTCCCCCCAAAGTATTAGGGGAAGGAGGAAATAATCTAACTTCACTTGTCAACTATCATTTGTATGCTTGATTAGTAAAGTAGTTAAAATAAAGTTTAAGATAAGGATTGCAGATTTCCCTTTTATTATCAGTTTTATTCTCAGGTTATCAACCTGCCACCTACCGGCAAGAGAATGACCTGAGCAGCTTAAAAAATCCTTAGGCAGTAAAGATTCAGTTGGAAAGTCACGCTGAAAGTCTGTTCTCCCCTCCCATCCCCAGTGAGTGCCTGCACCCTCCTTTGCCCCGCTTTATATCCTCTGTTCAAATCCCTGTAGTGGCTCCTGTTTCACTCAGTAAAAGGCAAAGTCCTTGCAGTGGCCCACAAAGCCCCCTGTATGATCTGGTCCCTGTGGCCTCTCACATTCACCCAGTCTGCTTTAGCCACACTGGGCTCCCTGCTGGCTGTCCCCAGAACTTCCCTGTTTCACTCAAACCCTAGGGTCTTACAGGCACTTGCTTTAGCTGTTCCCTCTACCTGGATTGTGTCATTGGCCAAAGTCACATCTAACTTCAAGGGTACTTGAACGAAAAGGAAGACTTGTGAACCGTGGTGGCCCAATATGCATTTGATGGCTGAATAAGCCTGTGGGTGTGTATGCTCCTGCAGAAAATGAGGTTGGTGTTCTGTACGCTCCCGGAGACAGTCTTACATGAACAAGTGCCAGTAGCAGAGAGACTGAGACCATGAGGGATCACCTCTCATTAGAGGTCAGTGTTCCTGCATCTTTGGGAATGAAGTAGAACACCAGCCGTTTAGGGTGAGGTTAAATTTGTACAGGCAGAGGAAGAGTTTTCCAAGTAGAAGAAACAGGCAAGCTAAGTAGGGAAGGATGTTGGTCTTAGCAGGAACTCCCCACACTGACCTCCTAAGGGGACTGAGAAAGAGCTACATCCCTAAGAAAGCCTGCTTTTTATGTCCTTTGCTTCTTGAAAAGGGCTCTCCCTGAGTTACATGATACTGGTTGCCTCCAATCAGCTTTACTCTCCAGTGCAGCGGCGTTTCAATAATACATGAAGTTTTGTCTGCCCATACACCGCCCACTGCAGTGCTGCCCCAGACGTAACCGTCTGTAAATAATTTTGGCTGATTATCCAATCAGAAAAATGTCATGTCCCCCACCCAAGTGTAGTGTTCAGGGGCCTCAGGAAGAGCTGTGGGCTGTCTAGAGCCTGGGCAGTGGTCTGGCCGACCTGTGGGTCTGCGTAGAAGACACGCTGCATAACCTCAGCTGAGCCCCGCGGGGCTGCCTGGCTAGCACCCGGCCAGCTCGAGCCGGCGCTGTGGTCCGACTGGAGCTGCGCCCTGAGGCGCGTGTCTGCAGGCAGAGGCGGGGGCCACACGAAATGCTGGCTGAGGTTTCCTGTTTGCTCGAGCTGCGCAGCCGCTGCGGCCTCCGCCACCACCACCCTCCCGGCCAAAACAACGTAGCATCAATATCCAGGAGATGAAGTTCGAGCTAAAAGCCGTCAGGTATTTGCGAGTTCATCATGTTCCAAGTTTTAACAATGGACAACATATCTCATAATTTTAAACAGGGCCTTAAGTTTATTAGCAACTTGTTTCTGATGTGACAATCTTAAAATGTATCATCATGTGCATATTTTTGAGCTTCTTTTAAAGCTATTACCAAAGCCCATTCATTGTGAATATGATCATTTGGATGTAAACATTACAAAACCCTTTGTTTTCATCAGAAAGCTTCCCTCCACCCACGGTGCTCTGCTTCCTTCCATTCTAAAGCAGTAACCTACACAGTTGTGGCTGGGACGTGAGGTAAAACAACATATTTTCTTCTTAGTACATGTGATTCTTTGGAGTAGAAATTCTTTGAATGTAAGTGGGAGCAAAAAACAAAAGCAAAACCCAACAGTGTGGGCTGTGCTCACCACTGGACACTTACGTTCCTGCTGCTGCAGCAGTCTGCCCCACACTGCAGGGGAGAATTACTAACGAATATTAAATGCATTAGCCCTGCCATCACTACCCCTGAAACGTGCTGAAGCTGCCCCTCGCAGAGCCTCTGCCATCCACGCTGCAGTCGGCGTTTCTGCCTCTGAGACTCAGTAGGCAGTTCGTGTGCAAACAGTTCGTGCTGTGTCTGTACTTTCACACGCCAGCAGGAACGTGATTATCTCAACCTCTCTAGATAATGATATGTTATCTCAGTTGTTTCTGGGGCGCTAAAGTGAATTTTATGTTTGCCAAAGAGCCTATATTTTAAGTTAGACTACCTTAAGCCTCCAAATTTGATGTTTGTCTTTCTAAACATTTTCTGGTGGTGTAGGGAAAAGATGAAATAGAAATTCTAAAAATATGGGTTATTGTATATGTTGAAGAATATTCACAAAATGTACTGGATTTATCTTCCCGCATGATTTAAAATAACCTGTAAAAAGGTTCTCAAGCTGGGGAAAAAACAGTATTTTTTCAAACATCTTTGATCATCATTAACCACCCAAATTAACTTCTTAAGGAAGATCTTACCAGCTTTATTACCTTTTGACATAATTTTAATTGTAAAATATACATAATAAAGTTTATCATTTTAAACATAAAACTTCGTAGCATTAAGTACATTCACAGTGTTTAACCATCACCACTGTGTTTCCAGAGCATTTTTATCCCAGAGAGAAAGCACCTGTTGGGTGGTGCCTCTCCATTCTCCCCTCCCGCCCCTCAGCCCTGGGCAACTGCTGTTCTTTCTGTCTTAGGAAACTGCCTGTTCTAGGTATTTCATGTAAGTGAATCATACACTATTTGGCCTTTTGTGCCTGGCTTATTTCACTTAGCATAATGTTTTCAGGTTTCACCCATGTTATAACATGTAGGAATTTCATTCTTTTTATGGCTGAATATTACTCCCATGTTGTACATACTAGTTTATTTTTCCATTTATCCGTTGATAGAGACACTTGGGTTTTGGCTATCGTGAATAATGCTGTTATGAACATTGGTGTGTACAAGTTTGAGTCCCTGTTTTCAATTATCTTTTGGGTATATCTAAGAGTGACACTGCTATGTGACATTTTAATTCTATGTTCAACTTGTTAAGGAACTGCCCAACTTTTCCACAGGGGCTACACCATTTTACATTCGCACCAATAATGCTTGAGGGTTCCAGTTTCTCCATGTCCTCACTAATACTTATTTTCTGTTCGTTTGTTTGTGTGTGTGTTTGTTTGAATAATAGCCATCCTAATCCACGTGCAGTGGTCTCTCACTGTGTTTGGATTTGCATTTCCTTGATGACTAACGATGTTGAGCATCTTTTCATGTGCTTTTTTCCATTGCTTTTCAGAAAGAGTGGAAGGGAGGGGGGAGAGAGAAATATCAGTGTGAGAGAGACACATCAACCGATTGCCTCAATCACCCTGACTGGGGGTGGGGAGCAAACCCACAACCCTGGCATGTGCCCTTGACCATGAATTGAACCCGAATCTCATCGGTTTGTGGGCTGACACTCTAACCACTGAGGAACACCAGCCAGGGCTCTTGGGTCATTTTTTAAATTGAGTGGTTTGGTTTTTTGGTGTGTTGAGTTGTAGGAGTTCTTTATATATTCTGAATATTAATAGTTATCAGAGAGGTGATTTGCAAATATTTTCTCCTGTGGGTTGTCTTTTTACTCTATTGATGTTTATGCTGTTTACTCTAGTGTCTTTTGATGCACCAAAGTTTTTAATTTTGGTGAAGTCCAGTTTTTTTTTCTTTTATTGCCTGTGTTTTTGGTGTCATACTTAAGAAATTATTGTCTAATCCAAGGTCATGAAGATTTTCAGCCATGTTTTATTCTAAGGGTTATATAGCTCTTAAATTTAGGTCATTGATCCATTTTTTATTTTTTTATTTTTTAAGTGTTAAAATATACTTTTATTTACTTAGCTGAGTCAGAGGGTTGTAAAAAAATATCACTAAAGTAGATATCAGGCAAACAGAAAGGTGCTTTAGAAGTCCAGCTACCCTGGAGTTAGTTTAAACTAAGAGGGAAAGGTCATCATGTTTTCATGCAATACATACTTGGTTCTTTAAATAACAATCATGACAAATAACAGAAAGAATTAAGGAATGCTGTGCTTGTCATCCATACAAAACACCAACATTTTGGGTTGTAGATAATTCAAAGAAATGTCTCAAACTTTTCGATAGACTGTTGTTGCCAATACATGGAGGCATGCCTTAGGTGGGCATAGGAATGCAGTTTAGAAAAGAAAGAAAGAAATCGGCCCAGCTGGTTGGAGCATCATACTGTACATCAAAGGTGGTGGGTTTGATTCCTGGTCAGGGTGGATACCCAGGTTTCGGGTTCAGTCCCTGTTCAGGGCATGTGCAGGGTGCAACCAACCGATGTTACTATCACATCGATGTTTCTCTCAAGTCAACTTTTTAAAAAATTACAGTGGAACTATTCAATTTCTTCAAAGTCACTGTGCAAGAAAAACGACATTGAACAGCCATACTGATTTTACACAACTTCTACACAGTGCCCTGACTTAAATCCAAGAGCAAAAGTTAAAGACTCTCCTCTATTTTTCGTAAACAACTGCATGGTAAACTTGAATGACTTGCCCCCTGGATTTTACCTGGGAGTGGCCTTTAAATTTTTTTATTTAAAAGAGGGCAGGTTTGGCATTTTTATACTGATGCCACCAATGTTAATATTTCTTGGGATCTCAGAAAGATTCATATTCTTTACAGCTCATACAGCATGAGCTGGAGCTCCTGCTAAGCCAGCCTCAGATTTCTCATTTATTTTGTGCATCAACTTGTGTAACAACCTCATTCATGTTGGCCTCCAATACCATCCCATCACCATTTCTACAAGAATACTGTGAACCTTGTCTATATGAAAAATTAAATCCAGCTCACAGACATTTTCAAAACACTTGTCTAATGTTTCCACAAATGCCTGAATTCGATCTAAAATGCCAAGTTCACTTTCTGAAGAATCCACACAGAAGACAAACTATAACGTTGCATGTCTGTAAATCAGTTTGTTGTCAGATCCTCCAATTAATAATCCTAGGAGCCTGGCTGGCGTGGCTCAGAGGTTGAGCATTGACCTAGGAACCAGGAGATGGGGGTTCGATTCCTGGTCAGAGCACATGCCGGGGTTGCGGGCTCGATCCCCAGGAGGGGGCGTGCAGGAGGCAGCCGATCAAATGACTCTCACATCAATGATGTTTCTGTCTCTCCCTCTTCCTCTCCCTTCCTCTAAAGTCAGTAAAAATATATATATTAATAATAATAATACTAGGACATTACAAACATTTTCATCTCTCTTAGATCAAAATGGAATGTCTCCCTGACGGTTCGCCGTTCTCTTCACTGTAAGGCTGGTAGAACTTGGAGAGCCGAGGCTTCCCCTGGTGGCTGAAGATGAGCATCGCCTTGCTCAGGGCGGAGCCAGGCTCACCGGGTGGGCGCTGGGGGCGAGCGCTCAGGCCACCCTCTCCTGGGATCTCAGTGGGGATCCTCCCCCACCCACCCCTGATTCATTTTTCAGTCAATTTTTGTATATGGCGTAAGGTAAGGGTCCAGCTTCATTCTTTTCCACGTGGATACACAGTTTCTCAGCACCGTTTGTTGAAAAGGTTACCTGATGTATTTATGATTCCCTAATCCACAGTCCACATTCCTTTTTTCTTCCTGCGTCACCTGACACTGGACACACAGGCTGGAGACAAAAGGCTTGCAAAGTGCTGCTTCCCCTTCCTATTGCTTAGCTGGTGAAGATCAACCCTGATTCCTACAGTAGTCACAGCTCTTACACCCCCCATGGGTTCTGCGGTTCTTGCTACCGGCAATTAGCCTTTATATGCCTGCCTTCCCCCTGAGGCTGTGAGAACTGGTGAGACACTGTGTACAAAACGCCTAGCACTGTGCCTGCCACACAGTGATGGATCAGTTAGGGCCCTTCCTTTCCAGGCATTAGATCCTGACTCTCGATAACTAAAGCAACGAGTGAAATTTATAGAAAGGCCATTAGAAGCTCAAACGAATAGGAAGGCTGGAAAACCAGGCCTGGAAAGGGGCGGGAACCAAAGTAATTAGAGGAAAGGTCTATTGTCTTTGCTTCATAGTGGGACAGACACCAAAATTTAGTGAAGCACCAAGACTATACATAATGCAGTATAAGAGATTTCCCAAAGGACATCAACACAGGAAGAGGGAGTGAATGCTGGGCAACAATTTACGGCAATTGTCTGCTATAATTCATCTGGTTGGCTTCCCGACAGCCACACCCTTTTCATCCATATACTCCCCAAATGCTCCTGCCTCACATAATGCACTAGCCTCTCCCCAGAGAGACACTGACTACAAAGTGGTGTCAGTGTCTGTGCCAAGTCCAGGATATCTCTGTGACCTACGTATATATGTGTGTATATATGTATGTATAGATACAATTTTTCTGAACAATCTGAAAATACTTTGAAAACGTGCGTCTTTACCGCTGAATACTTCAATGTGTATTTCCCGAGAACAAGGATATTTTACATAATCACAATACGATTATTACAATCAGGAAATGTAACACTGATAAAATAGTTCCCTAATCCACAGTCCACATTCAAATTTTTATCAATTCCCCCATAGTTCTGTTTCCCACTTCAAGGATCAACCCAGGACCATGCATTGCACTCAGCTGCCATGTCCCTTTAGCTTCCTCATTATGGAGCCTGCCTGTGTCTTTAATGCCTTTGCCACTTTTGACAAGTAGAGGCTAGTTATTCTGAGATCATTCCTCAGTTTGGGTTTGTCCAATGCTTTCTCATTATTAGTTGCAGATTACACAACTTTGGCAGAACTACCACAGAACTAATGTCATGTTCTTGGTGCATCACTCAGGAGGCACATGTCATCTGTCTGTCTCATTACTGGTGACGTGATGTTTGATCTCTCAGATAAGGTGACGCCTGCTTTTCTTCCTCCAGTCATTGTTTTTCCCTTTGTAATTAATGTATAATTTGCGGAGAGATTGAGACTATAAATAGTCTGTTCTGAATCAAACTCTCACCAGTTTTAACATAATTGATTTTCCAACTCCATTCTTTCTGTATTCTACTATAAGGAAAGGTTTTCCCTTTTTCCAATTTTCAGCTTTTTGAAAATTAACACAGGGACCCAACATATTCTCAACCCACCGTTGGTCCCCACTCCAGTCCTGAGCCTTGCCTTTGACTAACTGCCATCCCATCTGACTCTGACTCCTACTCCATCTCTAGGCTTTACCCCTCCCCAAGCATTCCTGTCTCCTTCACCCCAGCATTTTTGGCCTTGAGTCTGGACAGTGTACCCTGGCAAGTAGAGTAGATATTGATAATCTGTTATCAAGAGCATTTATCTCAGAGAACATTACATCAATTTCCCCCTTCTTTTAAGTATTTTATTCCCTTTTACATCTTACAGATTTCTATTTTCCATCAACCCTGAAAGTTATAGACATACTTTCATTGCTAATCTTTGCTTCATTGGCTTTCCAAAAGTCAAAACTAGTTTTTTTCCCCCTTAAAACATGAGTCCTGCCATGGCTGGTGTGGCTCAGTGGTTAGAGCATCAGCCTGCACACCGAAGGGTTGCTGGTTCAATTCCTGGTCAAGGGCAGGTACCTGGGTAGCAGGTTCAATCTCCAGCCCTGGTTGGGGTGCATGTGGGAGGCAACCAATCAATGTGTCTCTCTCACATTGGTCTTTCTCTCCCTCTCTCCCCCTCCCTCCCTTCCTCTCTCTGCCTTTAAAAATCAATGGAAAAAATATATCCCCCCAATTTACCCCCTCCACCTTGCTCCCACCCTCTCCCCAGGCCTTCACCCTGTCATTGTCTGTGTCCATGGGTTATGCACATATGCATATAACTTCTTTGGTTAATCTCTTCCCACCCTCCACCCCCCTTCCCTCTTTCCTCTGAAATATGATTGTCTGTTGCATGCGTCCATGTCTCTGAATCTATTTAGTTCGTCAGATTCTTTTGTTCATTAGCTTCTTCTTAAAGAATACCCTTCAACTTTTCCTGTAGTGCTGATCTGGTGGTGTTGAACTCCTTTAGCTTTTTCTTATCTGTGAAGCTCTTTATCTGACCTTCAGTTCTAAATGATAGCTTTGCTGGATAGAGCAATCTTGGCTGTAGTTCCATGTTTTTCATCACTTTGAATATTTCTTGCCACTCCCTTCTGGCCTGCAAGGTTTCTATTGAGAAATCAGCTCACAGTCGTATGGGGGCTCCCTTGTAGGTAACTAATTGCTTTTCTCTTGCTGTTTTTAAGATTCTCTCTTTGTCTTTAACCTTTGGCATTTTAATTATGATGTGTCTTGCTGTGGGCCTCTTTGGGTTCCTCTTGTTTGGGACCCTCTGTGCTTCCTGGGCTTGTAAGTCTATTTCTTTCCCCAGGTAGGGGAAGTTTTCTGTCATTTTTTCAAATACGTTTTCAATTTCTTGTTCTCTTTCTTCTACTTCTGGCACCCCAATAATATGAATGTTGGGTCTCTTGAAGTTGTCCCAGAGGCTCCTTATACTATCTTCATATTTCTGGATTCTTTTTTCTTTTTGCTCTTCTGGTTGGGTAAATTTTGTTTCCTCATATTCCAAATTGCTGATTTGATTCTCAGCATCCTCTACTCTACCGTTGATTCCCTGTAAATTATTCTTCATTTCAGTTCATGTAGCCTTCATTCCAAATTGGTACTTTATTATGTCATCGATTTTTTCAGTTGTTTTCGTAATAATATGCTTGAGCATCCTTATAGACAAAATTCTGAACTCTGTATCTGTTAGCTTGCTTGGATCTATTTCATTTAGTTCCTTTTCTAGAGATTTCTTCTGTTCTTTCCTTTGTGACATGTTTCTTTGCCTCCACATTTTGGCTGCTTCCAGGTGTTTGTTTCTATGTATTAGGTAGAGCTGCTATGTCTCCTGGAATTGGTAGAGTGGCTTTGTGTGGTAGGTGTCATGTGGGGTCCAGTGGCTCAGCCTCTCCAGTCACCTGAGCTGGGCCTTCTAGGTGCTCCCCTGTGTGGGCTGTGTGCTCTGTCCTGTTGTAGTTGAGCCTTGGTTGCTGTTGGCATCACTGGGAGGAACTGACCCCCAGACCAATCGGCTGTGAGGACCAGCTGCAACTACAGCCAAAGAGCTGCTGTGCTGGAGCCACCCCTATGGAGCAGGATCTACTTTGGCGGAGCTTTGGTGTTCACCAAGTGCGCGCCTTGAGTGTGTCACTCGTGGATGTGGTAGGGTTGTAATCCAGCGTGGTTGAGTCTGACCACCAGGTGCACTGTCTCTGGGGCCTCCCCGGAGGTGCAAAGTCAGCCTCTGCCAGTGATTTGCCCAGGGCCACCCAGCATGAGCTACACAGCAAACCGTAGTTAGCTGCTACTTGTGCTGGGCTTGGAAGTGTCCAGGAGAGGCCAAGCTATGAGCCAATGCAGGCTGCCGCTAGTGCCAGGCCTGGGTCACTTATCAAGCCGTATGGGGCTCGCTGCTGCTTATTTGAGAGATTTTTGGAAAGTCCTAAGCATGGGGCTGGAGAGGCCACTTGCACAGAAAAGCCCCTGGAAATGGCCTGGATGAGCTGCAGGTGGGGAGGGGCGGGGCCTCCGGGAATCACGGGGCGGGGCCAAAGGTGAGAGTCAGGTGCTGGCGATTCAAATATGGCGCCTGCCTGCCGGCTGTGTGCGGGGAGGACTCATGAAAAGAGCCATGGCCTCTGCCAGCCCTTCTGCCTGGGAGGAAGCCGCCCTCCACCTCTCGCCCGGATTCCAGGCAGGTTAGTTCCTCCCCGAGTGTCCCAGGTCCTTTCAGGCTGCTGCCCGGCGCTGGGCTCAGAGGGAGCGTCCGAGTGAGTCCGTGCCGGGCCCTTTAGGAGGAGCTGCTGGGGCTCCCGCAGCCTCCGCGACCCTCAGGGACAGTCCCCGCTGGTTTCACAGCCCGGAGTTGTGGGGACATCTCTTCCCGGTCCTGGAGCCCTGGGCTGGGAGCCTGCTGTGGGGCTGGGACCCCTCCCTCCTCCGGGAAACCTCTGCCGCTAAGATTCCCTCCTGGGTTTACCCTGCAGCCCCAATCCGCTCGCGTCTCCGCCCCTCCTATGGTCTCGATGCTCCTTCAGTTCCCTGGTTGTGGGGCTTCTGTTCAGCCAGATTTCAGGAGGCTGAGTGACGGTGGTTCTGCACTTCAGTTGTAATTTTGATGTGGTTGCTGGAGGCAGTGGGTGGAGCTGCTACCTACGCCACTATCTTGTTTCCTCTTCCCAATTTGACATTTTTAATGCCTTATTCTAAAAGGTAGTTTTCAAAAATTTATAATCCAGTGATTATTTTTTTGAGAGAGAGAATAGGGATGAAGGGAAGTTCAGTGGGCTGAATGTTCATTGGATTCATACATTCATATATAAACCTCGTGCTGAAACCCTATATAATCTCCAATATAATGTGATGGTATTTAGAGGTGGAACCTTCGAGAAGTAATTAGGTCATGAGGGTGGAGTCCTCATGAATGGGATTAGTGTCCTTATGAGAAGAGGCCACAGAGCTGGCTAGTTCTCTTTGCACCATGTGAAGACACAAGAAGTTGGCAGTTTGCAACCCAGAAGAGAGCCCTAACCAGAACCCGACCATGCTGGCACCTTGATTTCTAACTTCCAGGCTCCAGAAATTAGGAGCATTAAATTTTTGTTGCTTATAAGCCACCCACTGTATGTCCTTTGTTATAGCAGCCCATACCGACTAAGACAGGAAGCAGTAATAGCAAAAGTACTGTTAAGCCTGGAGTAAGGCTAGTATATGGACTGCATGTTGTGTGGGCTCTGCTTGGTTTGGGGCTTCCTAGTAGCCAGTGTGAAAAGAGTTTTATCATTAACTAGTCATCTTTATTCATCAAATAGAGAGTGATACATTTTAAATTTCCCAAACTGAAGTAACAAAGTTTGCTACTGAAAATATGGAATATTTTTACCCTTTGCCAGTGCTGAGGGGTTCTGTCCGTGGCCTTAAGTTTTCTCACATGCATGTGCTGATTGGTACTCAGCTGAAGACTTGCATGGACCTCTGCAGATCTCTGGAGCTCTTCCCTTCTTCAGCTTTCTCGGGCGCTCTTTCCTAAGAATTTTAGTGGCCTTGGCTTCCCTGGATTCCCAACTTTGTCTGCTCAATGCAGGGAGGTCACCAGGCCCCACATGGTTCTCCCTCCCTTTACAGCCTTTTCCCAGGCAGGATGCTGGGGTATTCATGGGGCTCATGTTTTACGTTTCAATCCATGTGTCTTGCTGCCTGATTGTCCAATGTCCCAAAAAACTTTGTTTCAAATATTTTGTCTGTTTCCTTAATTGCTTCATGTGGAAAGATAAATCTGGTCCCAGATAGTCCATCTTGACTGGAATCTGAGGTCCCTTGCTTCTTGACAACCCTACCCTTTTAACTCCTAGCCCATATGCACCAACCTGCAGTCAGAACTCTCAGGAACTGCTTCATCTTCTGGACAACATTAATATAAAAATATCCTAAGGAAAACTCAGTGACATTTTATTCTCACTGCATCCACATTGGATGTCCTCAGGTCTGCAGTGATCTGGGAAAGGAGATTATAGATTACGTTATAGTATCAGCTTTCCATGTTATTAGCTGAATCCAAGACTTCTTTTATTTTCTAGAATGTAGTCACTTTAGTTGTTTATCATGTCACATTTGTAAGCAATGTTTGTCATGTAAACATGTTTGCATCTTATGTTGATAACATATAGATATATGTAGATTTATTAAATATATTCAATTCGCCAATATCTGGGGACAAGTAAACTATAATGACGATAGAAAAAGACAATGCACGTTAGGAAAAAATTTAAATTACTGAGGTATCGACAAAAAGCACCCACAGATTGGAAGGCATCTATTGTTTGCACTAAGTGGAAACAGACGCCAAGCTGGATCTACCATAACCTAGGAATGCCCCTCCCTGGCCAGACATAAATACAACTTATCCAAATAGAGCTTGATTTCTCAACCCCTATCCCGTCTGGAGAGCAAGGCAGTGACCTATAGTCTAGGAATAGTCTGCATGGCCAGAGTTCCCATTCCAGTCAGCCAGGTGAGGCCATGGAATTGGGTTAGGAAGGGGAGGGAAGAGGAGGGCAGGGCCATGGAAAGCACTTAGAAATTTCAAAACAATGGGCTCAGCTTAGAAACTGCTTGGTGGTTTTTCATCCCAAAATCTCTTACAGCATTTATGTCTTTGGATGATGGTTGTAGAAGAGTAAACATGTTCCTAAATATAGCGTGTAATTTTAGCTAGAAAAACAAAGCCTTGGGGTTACATCATTCAAGGGTATAACAGCTCCAGCCTTCTCCGTGGGCAGCCATTGCTGGTCACTTTCAAGATTCCACCCCATTTATGACTCAGCTCTTTTCTACTACTCTGGCTGCCACCAACTGATAGGCTTCCTCCGCAGACCTTTAATGCAAATTCCCCCAAGGAGAGGACCTGAGTGGCTGGCCAGTCAACATCCATTCTCAAGTCCTGCTGGGCTGAGCTCCCTCCCTGGGCCACAGCCAGCTTGTGAAACAGCCACCTTAACCTCAAGGGCCAACCTTCAACCTGGGCAGCAAGATCACGTGGGATAAGGCAAGCTCACCTGTGAGTGTGGCAGGCACTCAGTCCCATCACATCCATTACGTGAGTGGAGGGTTTTACTGAGCGTTTCCAACAGTATATGCAAGCCCCTGAGCTAATCTCGGTAGAAGATAAAGTTGTAGGAAAGACGTCACTCCTGTCGCTGAGGAGCAGTGTTAGATGCTGTACAGGTAGGAGACAAGCCTGTGAATGAGCAGGGAGTGGAAGACCGGCAGTGTCCAGTTGACAAGGAATGTTAGTTCTGCCCTGAGCCAAGCCTGTGGTCAATGGCTTAACTCAGGGCTGCTCCCTAATTGGAGCTCCATAAGTGATAGTTGTTACTATGGAGACAACAGATAAAGTCCCATCCTGGAGTCTCCCAGGCATGTTCCATGTCCCACCCAGTTCTGCTCGACCAAGGGGTTGGGGAGCAAGATCAGCCAGTCTGTGATGCAGCTGTTTTTTTGTAAATGGGGGAGAGCACAGCAGGGGCCGAGTCCACAGAGCTGCCCCTGTCATTCCAAACGCCTCCTAACTATTCCCCCAGGGCTGCCCCCAGCCCAGGCGCACTTTGGACTAATGGGAGGCACACACCCGGGACTTGAGGAAGCTTTGTGTGCACTGAGTCCTCCAGTAACCCCACCCTCTGCTTGTCAGCAGATCAGCTGACACTTCTTTCATGGGCCCAGCCCCCATGTCTGTCTTGGAATCTGTGGATTCAGATGAACATGTCTTGCTGGGTTCTTCACAGCACCTTCAATTTCTTTAAATCCATAGCCACAGTGGTTGGTGGGAGGTTCTTCCTGAACAGCAAGTTTCTCTGAGTGTTCCCAGCCCCTACAGAGCCACCTTTGGTCCCCATCGGCAGGAGGAAGGCTCACTTGAGGGTTCCCACCCACGCTTCCCAAATACGGGGTGAGCCCTTGGCCTCGGACGTATGTTTCCCAGGCCAGAGTGAGTCAAGCTGAATGAATGAATAGCAAGAGATATTTTATATAGCCCTGCAAATGTTGCTTGTAAGTTCCATTTGAGTCTTGAGTTTAAATTGGCCAAAATTAATCTTTTCACCACAAAAACTCAAGATCACCATGTGGTAAGCATGACTTTGGAAAAATCACCTTTGAAATGTATTTAGGCAGGTTGTTGGCTGTTGGGAAGTGCAGAAGCCAACCTGTGGTCTCCCCTCCGATGGAACTAGGAGCAAGGGCAGAGGGGGTAGGGCCCATCCTCAGGGGCTGCCCCCGCTGCCCAGGACTATGATAATGAATTGTATCTCTGTGACTAAATTTGGCCTAATTTCTTATTTTTTAACCATGACTGCTTGTTTTTTAAATGGAGGACAGACAGTGTTTTCAGCTGTTGCCAGGAGTTAACACGAAGTCTCATAGGTTGGTCAGGGAAGGGGAATGGTTGGCTGATCATCACGCTTTTCACCCAAGGGCAGGTGCCCTGTCCTCGCTCATGTTCCTACCCCTTCCCAGGTGCTCCACTTCACCACTCCACTTTATTCCAAAATCCTGGACTTGCTAAGTCCTTCCTAAATGTCTCTCAGAGAGAGGAAAGTGGCCAGGGAGCAGGCATGGTGGCGAGGAGTGGTAGGGAAACCCGATTTCTGAAACACGACTGTTACGTCCCCCAGAACTGGCTGCTTAGAAAATGCATTGGTCTCAAAGAGACAGAGAACCTGCCAGGGACGCTGGTACCTCAGCATTCTACTGCCAAGAAACCCCAAAGCAGGGGGACACACTGAACACACACCTTGTAGTCCCTCATTTTTGAGTCACGATATGTCATTTGTTCATCCAAGATGAAAGTGATTTACTAATTACTCCCTTCTTATCTCTTAATTCACTGGAGGGGACTTCCCAGCCTCTCAATCCAGAAGGGTAGGTGTCCTGAGCCAGGTGAAAGACATGCAAGGCTTTTTCAGTCCTTCCTAAGGAAAGAGACCTGCCTGGAAGCCCACAGAAGCAAGAAACACGTAAACCCAGCTTCAGATGCACCGTTTCATTCTCCAAGATATGGGATATGACAGCCTAGCGAGTGGGATACGTCCAAAGCACACGGCTACTCTCTCCCACTTCGCACAGGCCAAAAAATGCAAAGCAAACGAGCTCCACCACGTGACTGATACTGTGTGTGCCCTGTGCCGGGGACTACACGAGGTGCTTCCCATGCAGCATCTCATCTAAATCTCTCACCATGAGGTAGGTGATAGAGGCTTGGAGAGGGTGCCTGACCTGCACGAGGGGGCAGCTCTAGTTAAGCCAGGGCTTGAGCCCAGGAAGCATGCCCTCGGGTCCACTCTGCTAACCACTCTGTGGGCCCCACTGGCGAACTGAAATGGATGAGCAGCAGCCCTTGGCTTCTTCACCTTAATCTCAGTTTGGCGCTAGAGTAAATGTCGCGCTTGGGTCTGCTAAGCAGCGACCAGGACCTTCTGCAGCAAGCCCCTTCCTTCCCGCCTCTGTTCTGAGCCCCGCAGTCGATCCCACACGATTATCTAAGGCTGAAGAGAAGCGAGCTGCAGCCTCCTTTGTTCCTGGGTAAATTCCATCTCCTTTCCCATTGTCTAAGGAGCCTTAGTGATGTAACATTACACCCAGCCTATCTTGTTATTAAAAAGAAACAGCCGTGGAGGTTGGCAAATTACCACTCACAGCTTCGAGAACGAGAAACGACACCTGGTGGCAGTAATTACAGGCTTGGATGGGGAGGAAAGGAGGGATGAAGGCAGGCCAAATACAGCTGGTGTGGGAGACTGACGGGTGGCGAGGGGGCTGAGCGCGAGCGGAAACCGGGCAGCGGAGGAGCCTGCGTCACCTCCCGCCCAGCCCTGCCCCTCCACCTCGTATTCCTTACCCTGGGTGTCTTCTTAGATCTGTTTTTGTTTCCGCATCTCCGATCTCTTTGTCCATCTTCCCACACCAGCACCAGGTGGCTTGTGAGGATCAAAATAAAAGCTCTTGAGGCCTCCTCCTGTCAAACAATCTGTGTTTTCCATCTTCATCTGGGTTCTCTGATCTGTATGACGTGTGAGGACCTGCCAGGGACACTCCAGGAATTCACAGACGAGACCGGAGAGACTAGGAAGCAGGTCTACCATGCCCACTGGCCCTCAAACTGGACCTCTCCAGTTACTCCTTTTAATTTTTAAAGTGGTGTTAGTTCATTTTGTACCTGGGAAATAACCTAATCTCTTAGATTTATACTATAGCTATTTGAATTATAACTTAACTTAATAAAGATCAAATAAAATTAAAAATTCGGTTCTTCAGTTGCACAGCCATATTTCAAGAGCCCAGTAGCCACCTGTGGGGGGTGGCGGCCGTACTGGACAGTGCAGCTATAGAACATGTTCATTGGAGCAGAAAGGCCTGTTGGACGGTGCTGGCTTCGACACCAGTTTGATGTCCCAGTGCTGACACGTCACTGGGGCAGAACTTCTGAAAGATGAGCTAAAAGCTACTGGTGACAGTGAGGTTAAGGCTCCAGGCAGCCCACTCAGCACTTTATGGAAACCACTCAGACAACGATCCCACCCTCTACCTCTCTCTCTCTCCAGGGGTAATCTGAGTTCTGAAGGTGAAATTGGGGCTCTGAGCATTATTCTGGCATTAAGGGTGGAGCATCCAAGACGTGACATCCTCAGTCCTTGTCGGCACTTGGGTACTGGCTCTGCCTGCTGATGCTCTTGTCCTGCCGGGGCCTCTCACATATATATGTTCCAGCCAATTTATTGATGGCATTCCTATGTCATAACTCAGACTTCTCCCAAGGCTGCCAGCTCTCTCAGTCACCTCCAGCCTTTTTTAGGGGACACAGGAGACTTCTGGATGCTCCTGCATACCAGGCTGCGGCCAGACCCTTCATGTGGTCACCTGCAGGCAAAGGTTCCTCTTCTCTCCCATTCCATCCAAGCTGATCTCTGGTTTTATTTCCCATTCTCTCTTTTGGACTTAGTTCAGGATGGTGGATCTGTACTCAGAAAGTTCTCCAGAACCCAGAAACTTTTAAGCTCTAGTTACCCCTCCTTATATTTCTCCCCTCCTCCTGCAGGGCAACCCTTATCTCCTTTTTGGGGAAGAAAATACCACCTCTTCCTGAGTTCTTCCTCCTTTCTATGTTTTATGCAGAGGTTCTCTGATCTGTATTATGTGTGAAAACCTGCCAAGAACACTCCAGAATTTACTGCAAAGACAAGACTGAAGAGACTGGAAAACAGAGGTCACGATGTCCACTATCCCCCAAACTTCCCCAAAAGGGTCAGATAATAAACATTTTAGACTTTGAGTACTATACTATCTTAGTTGCAACCACTCTGTTGTTTTAGTGCAAAAGTAGCTATAGACAATACATAAACAAATGGGTGTGACTGGGTTTCGATAAAATTTTATTTCCAAAACTTTACCCCTGCAGGCCATAGGCTGCTGGCCCTGGTTTATAGAATAAAGTCTAGACTCTAGGTCCACTTGTCCTTAGCCCTGAGTATTTAGAAAAAGCTTTTAGAATTAAAAAAAAAAAAAAAAATCAAATGTGTGACTCTTACATTTGAAAGTGAGATGAATCTGCTATAGATTTTTAAAATCTACCTTTGAACTCAAACACCAAGAATTTCCTTCTTTCTTAATCTTACCCTAAGGGGAGGGCATATAGGAAGTCCTCATGAATGTTTGAATGGTAAGAGAAAGGATATGGGTAGAGGGATTAGAAAATAGTTAAAAATCATATTTCTCAGCTACACTACAAAGTGGGCTAGCAATTCTTATCTGTGATTGGGAAGATTCATGTAAAAGGGATCTTTTGTATAATGTGCCTCACACATTGTCAGGCAGGTGCCATGAATGCCCACCTCTTCCACTCCTAACCTTCCAGGGTCTACACTGTGATATGTGCGCAGCAGCTGGGAAACACGCTGTCACCTGCACTCACCAGCTTATTGAGTTAAAATGCATTCCTTTTTCCTTTTAAAAAAAAATGCAAATTTTCCCCAGAGGAGACATTTTAGAACTCTGTTTTTTCTTAAGACCATATGGCAGAAAACTGAAGGCCAAATCCTTTGGGAAGGAGCCACCGGCTGCTGGTTTGGAATGGGAGAAAACAGTGTCACCGCAGAAAGGTACTGCTTGTCCACTTTGGAGGAAAGGACACTGAAAACCAAGTGGAGGGCTACATCAGATTTCACACACTTCCTCTGGATGAGTCAGGACTTGCTTGGGGACAAGTGATAGAAACTTAGCCAAACTAGATTAGGCAGGGGGGATTTGTTAGTTCAGAGTATCTAGACAGAACAACTGAATCTGAGGAACAACTGGGCCTCAGGAACAACTGGGACGTGCATGGGAGCTCTCCCTGGCCTTTTTATCGGCTGTGCCAGGCAGGCCAGCTTCCTCCTGTGGGAGGCAGAGGGGCTGCTGCAGCTCCTGAGCCTCTTCCCTCCTCCACTGCCATTGGGAAGACAGAGACTCCTTTTTCCACTTCCAGTTTTAAAAACTCCAGGGAAGGGCTCTGGTAGGCCAAGCTGGTGCCTCCACCCGGCCAATGGTGGTCATAGCTGTTCCACTCTCCCCGTGTGGATGAGGGAGGCTGCAGGCCTCAGGGGTCAGGATGCCTCCCTCTTTCACCTGCAGAGGCCCAGAGCTCAGTGGTGCTTTATGCTTGTCATGTGTGAAGTTGTTTGTTCCCATGTTGACTCAAAGTGGATAGATCTTTATTTCTCAGGCAAATTCTGCATTTAAAGTTGAAATCTTAGAAACCCTGACTGTCAGTGTGACTTAGCGAATGTGTTACATGAACGGAGGTCCTTTGCTGTCCTGTGTGGCTGGCTAGCCCCGTTGGCCAGTGAGCTGTGCTGAGCCCGCCCTTCCTGGCAACAGAATTCGGCCTCCTTCACGCTCTGTTTCTTCTCATGGTCACTGAGTCGGCCTCATGCAGCCCCTCGGCGGCCAGCCTGGTGTTCCCCGGGCGGAGGATCTAATGTCAGGAGGACATGATTCATTCACACTGAAGATGAATATTAAGTTTTTTCACTCAGGCTCTTGTCAAGAAAAGCCTATCTGCCTGCTATCAAAAGCACAGAAAATGCCCCTTCCTGTAACAGCAGCTGTCTGTGTCCACTGATATCCAGGGCCTGCCTGTCCCCACGCCTCTGAGGCGCTTTTGTCAAGGTCAATTTGGCTGATCTTTTTCAATGATAACCCAAAGAGGATTAAGTTAACATCTGACCTTTAAAGAGCTTTATCTTCAGGGAACCAGGCTAATTAAAAATTTTAAAGGCTGCTTTTTTGAAGATATTTAGACCACAGTCTAGGGCAAACATAAACACACCACTTATAGCAGCAGAACTATCCATAGAAACTTCCAAAGAGGAGGCTAGACTTATCACGTGGATGAACTCACTGCGTGGATTCCGGCATCAAACAGAAGTGGGTTCCGATTTTGGCTCCACAACTTTCTAGCTGTGAGGCCTCAGGCAAGTGTCTCACCATGTCTAAGCTCTGCTGTCTTATTTGCAAAATAGGGGTAATAAAGTAACCACCCCATCAGGTTGACTAAATGAGATAGAACAAGCAAAGCTCTGTCATTTAGGTTAGCTATTATTGTCACTGTGGATATGCTTACTTTTTAAAATTTTGCTTTACTCACTTGCCCTATTATGTTGACCGTTAAATGGGACCTCTTGACAAAGTGGCTGGTTCTCACTATGCTCTGAACTCAGGGAAGCCTTTAGGTTCTGAGATGGCTCTGCTTTGGACCAGATGTTACTAGCACAGCTGCAGCAATGCCAGCAACCCAGCTGCTCTTGTACTTGACCAGATACCATATGGTGACCCTACTATTACTAAAGCCATTTCGAGGGAAGAGTAACATGAGAATGGGAATTGTAATATTGTCCAGAAAAGTCAGGAACATTGCTCCTCTTTAAATTCTGTAAATACTTTTCCATTCAAGGACATATTGATCATTGTTAAATAGTTTCATCCAAAGCCGTGTTCTTGATGTTGGTTTTCACTGGATTAGGAGGGTTGAAGTTATCTCTTTTGCATGTTGACAAATGTCATAAAACCATAGGGAGTGTGAGATGGTGTGAAATAAGACCACGGAGTCTTATGGGGAGAGAGCTTATTCTAGTTTCAAAACCTTGCTACTCAAAGCCTGGTGCATGAGCAGAACTTTGACCTCACCTGAGCACCTGTCAGAACTGCCGAAGCTGTGGCCCCACCCAGACCTGCTGACTCAGCACCTGCATTTTAACAAAATCCCTGCTGGGCACTAATACACAGTACTTAGAGGCATGCTGCTCTCTCCTCAGCCCTAGTTTACATCAGAATCATGTGGGAAGCTTTACAAAGTACTGATGCCTGGGTCAGGCCCACAGATCCCAACTTAATTGGCAATGGAATTTCAAAAATCTTCCCAGGTGATTGCAATGTGCCACCAAGGTAGAGAACTTGTGCCCCAGAGACATTCTTTTCTCCTCCTTAATATTTATTTCCCTAAAAGTGAAAATCTCTCTATGTTGTTTATATCAGTGGATGGACCATTTGCTAGATAGTGCTACACAATTTGACGATTCACTTTGAATTTTAAAAATAAACTTTAGGAATCTTTTCTGAACCTTTGCCAAGGTCTCCACATCCCTCCTTTATTGTGAAGTCCAGTCCTCCAATACAGCCCTAAACAGTGCTGACCATCAGCATAAAGGACATTTGTGTCCTTCCAAATGAAAGGTACTGTGATAAATAGTCTGACCATTTGAATGGGGAGAGGGATGACTTTAATGGCCAAGCAACAAATTTTCTCATGCTTACACTCAGTCTGGGAGTGAATAAGCCAGTTTTACAAGGAGAAAATCTACCTTCCCAATTCTGAGTCTTCCTTATGAAGCTGTCAGTGTGTTGGTATTTAACCAAATAATTCATCAGCTTCCTTGCTTCTGTAATTCATGGACAACCAAACAGATAAACTCACTTATAAGAGTCACCTGGGCTGCTTACATAGGTGTTTGAGCAAAGGTATTTATGGTTTTAAAAAGCTACATCTTCTCAACTTTAATGTGTAAGTCTTGTTAAAATTAGATTCCATCCCACAGGTCTCGGTGAGGCCTGAGATTCTGCGTTGCTAACAATCCCGAACATGCTGCTGTGCTGCTGGTTCATGGACCACATTTTGCTTGGATATGCCCTTGACAATTCTGACATTCATCCGGTTGAGGAATCAGAACTTTAGGTATCGCAAATATTGCCTGAAATATGAAAAGGCTCATTTTCAATGTTTATCAACAGCTCAGGGTGTGTCAATGAGAATGGAACATAGGCCGATGTAAAGTGTTAGTGGGCAAATTCCATTTCAATTGGTGGAAGAAACCTGGTTGAGAATGTTTAATAACATTCATGCTTTGCCAATTCAAGAAGAGCGTGGAATCCTATCTCCTTTATTTCTCTAGTGATCTATTCTTTCGAGTTCACCAGCAAAACAAAGGCAGGAAGAACCATTCCTTCAAGTTCATATTATTTTAGCTGATGTATCTGGAGCACGGTGATAAATTAATCATGACGTCTGGTCTCATTCACAATCATATTCTAGCCCAATTTACACTTCGAATTTGCAGGACTGAAATGCGGTGCATGAAAATGGTGCACGCCCCGCGGATTTTCTTCCCGGAGCCCGCGGCGGGGCGCGCTCCAGCCTCTCGCTGAAGCGCCTGCGGTAGCCCCGGGCGGGCGGGCGCCGGAGGCGGAGGCGGGCTCGGTGCGGGAGACTCGCCGCTGCCTCCCGGGCCGCGCCGGCTTTGGAGAGGGAGTGGGAGTCATTAAAAAATAACTTCCTGGCTTAATGACCAAGACGGGCTCGTTCGGGGGGAGGGGAGCAGCGCGGGCTGTTACTACGCATAACAGATGGCAGCTGTCTGCGCTATGTAGGGCGCGCTGACAAGGCCCGGACGCCCCGGGCACTCGGGGCTGCGCGAGGCGGCGGTGGGCTGCGGACGCCCCGCTCCGAGGCCCCGGGGGTGCGGGATTCGCCGCCTGGCCGCGCTCCCTGCCCCGCAACCCAGCAGGGCTCCCGCGCCCGCCGGTCTAACTCCCCCGCGGGGCTGCGCGGGTGGGGGGCCCTCGGTGGCTCCATCTGCCCTCCAGGCCCGCTCCCCCACCCCCAGCGGGTGCCCAGCTCAGGAGGCTCCCCGCTTTCGGACACGGACCCCCGTAATCTCCTCGGGCGATGATACTGAGCCGCGCCAGCCTGCGTCCGGGCGCGCGCCGCAGGGCTCCCGGGCGGGGTGCGCCCAGGAGGGGTGCGCCCAGGGGGGCGGGGGGCGCCCGGGAGGGGTGCGCCCGGGCGGGGGGCGCCCAGGAGGCGCGGCGCTGCCCCCGCAGCCCTCGGAGGCCCCGCGGCCGCTGGTAAAGCAGCAGGCGCGCTGGCACGAAGGATGGCACCCAGCCGCGTCCGAGACTTGCCTTTTTGCGTAATGGGTCTCAGCCACGATGTCCAGGTGGCAAACCTATTTTTCCAAACCCCGAATCAGTCATCCATACACTTAGCTTGTGGTAGCTGTCAGATGACTTCTTTCCCCCTGATGGGGAGATTTAGTCAGATGGGGAAAGTCCTACAAAAGTAGAAAACTTAAGTGGCTTTTAGAGATACATATTTTTTAGAAATACTTTTATTGGAAATAATACAATTAAATGGCACTGGCCAGCACCGGCAGCCAGGGAAACTTCCTGGAAGACAGGGAGGGGCAGCCAGGCTTCCGAGGTGGCCGGGGCCAAGGGGGACGGTACTGGAGGCTTCTGAGGACTGAATATAGCCACAGTTACTATAATTTTCAAGCTGCAAACACCATTGAAGAGTGAAGGGCAGACAAACTGTATACATCAGGTGGCTCATCTCTAAATCAATGGGGACTGTCCTGAGAGGGAGCAGAGGAACTGTGTCCAGACTTTCTGCGAGAATGACCACACGCCTGGGGGCTCCTTTCCCCCCCCTGTCCACTCTGGCTTGTGAGGCAGAGGCCCTGGAGAAGCCTCCTCTTCCCACCTCACAGACTTCAAGCTCCATCCACACAGGGCAGGGACCCAGGCTGCTTTATTTTCTCCTTGGTCACTCTGCAGTGCTTTTCACTGAAACTAAGTGAGGCCAGGGTTCATTCATTCATTCAGCAAATGTTTATTGAGAGCCTTTTATGTGCTAAGTCCAGATGCTCACACACTAAACAAAACGGGTGAGAATCCCTGTCAGTGTGGAGCTTGCAAGAAGCAAGATAAACCAATAAAACCTGTGGCCAGTGTCCACTGGCAGTGGGGCCGGTGACAATCTCCTGTAAACAGAATCCTTCCTTTTGACTTAATGGGAATCTGACATAAGGGTCCTCCACATAGGTGAAGCTATTATTGTGATTACTCAGTAATTTCAAAGAAAAAAGCAGAGTTGATGGAGGAACCCATGTTTGAAATAGGAGAAAGTTCCAATTCTTTCTTATGAACTTAAGTTCTTCTGGTGGCAGGGTCTTTGGCTACACGCAGGCTTCTCCCAATAATGTGGGTTTGTGCATAGAGTAAAGTTTGATTATGAGGCATTAAGAAACATGAGCTTTCTGACTCCATCCTGGGGAACTCTTAGGTCAGACAGAAAATGCAGGGCCTCTGGTACCCAAGTTCACTGGGACCACAATCTAGTAACACTTATAACTCCCCTTCACCCCCCTCATGTTCTCACTTCCCTTCTTCCCTACCTTAAGCTCTATGGCCAAGCATAATTATCCCCTCATCTCTGCCACAGGATATGTTTCAGTGGTTTCCAAAGCCTGAAAGAAATTGTATATCTGCCCTAGATAAGCCAGAACAGACTAACCTACCTGTCAAATTATCTGGCTTTTGACAGTACTAGTAATTCATTTCGGTAACAGTGGCTGAGCAGTTTACCAGTTACTTATTAAGGAGTATTTGAAAGTTAATACCAGAATGCCACATAAGGCCACAAGGCATATTAGATATAACTGATTGCACACACACACTCACTCACACATTCACACTCAGGCTTAAGTCAACTCTATCCTAAAACTTGTATGTGCCCATTTACAAACATGGGTCTACATATTCCCCTTTAATCCCTCTGTCTTCTATATAGAATCTGGATTTTTAAAAATCCATTGTTTTATCATTATAGATTATAGTTACAGTTACACTTACTCAGGATGATTTAAGGTAATATATGAACTTTAAAACTTTATAACAGTTATGCATATGTTTTAAAGTATGTTTTAAAAATATAAATGGTTTATCAAACCACTATTTCACAGAAATCACTTAGGATACAAACAAGTTTTTAAAAAATCGAGTTACTTATAAGGCGCTTGCTTCTCAGATAAGACAAAAATAACACAGGCAGTAAGGAATGCCTAAAATTTGTCACAGGTTCATGTGTGACCCGAGAGGACCAAAAAAGGCAACTGCAGTTGGCCCTACAAAAAGGGCCCTTAATAAAGTATGTCCAGTCCGACTTTGCCAAACATCCCATTAGCCCTCACTAGCAGGCAAATGAGACCAGGTACTCATGGCTTAAGTAAAATATTTATTTATTTTTCTGCAACTCAAGAAAATTCTGCCATACAATTTTATCAACAGAATGCTTTCCGGCTCACAGGACATCTGTGTTTAATGTGATCATGGCTTTAGATCTTTAGAGCTCACAGGCATTAGAAACACGCCAGAAATCTCCCAGTCATAGCAAAGCTGTTTCCTTTAGAAAATCACCCAGTACTTAAAAGCCTGTTTGGAAAGCTCCCTATAAATCATGAGCTATTTTTTTGCTTCCCTTTAATATTTTAACATTCAACTCCAAGAAGCCCATTTAGTGGAACTTCCAAACTTAAAATAGATTTATTTATACTTTTATAAGAAGAAATAACAGGGAGGGGGGCAGGGAGAGATTAAGAATTTACATGCATATATACATAACCCGTGGACACAGACAATAGTGTGGTGAAGGCCTGGGGGGGGGTGCAGGGTAGAGGGGGCTCAATCGGGAAAAAAAAGGGGACATCTGTAATACTTTCAACAATAAATAGAATTTTTTTTTTTTAAATAAAAGAAATAACCATATAGACTTTGAGTCATACAGTGTTTCTCAGCAGGGGCATTAAATGCCTGGGCCATTAGGTGCCCCGGGGTGCTGACTGCCGGTAGCAGCACCCCCCACACCCCACCCCACACAAACACACACATTCCAAGTGCCCTCAGTGGGGCAGTATCTCCCTTGCTTGAGAACACAGCTGCCTTACTTACTAAAAAGACACCTGAGCCCCAGAAAAGAGGAGGGATTTACCCAAACCCCTACACCGAATTGGTATTGTGTTAGGTTTCCAGGCTGAAAAGAATAGAGAGCCCATCAGACCACCTTAGATGCTGGGGGGTGACTGAAAGTTTATGTGGCCCGTGAGGAGACCTAGGAAACGCCTCAGCCAGCTGCCCCCCCCCCCCAGCCTATGGAGAGGCAGAGCACTGTTTCTCACTGTTGCAGATTCAACGGCAGATGTGAGCTCCCAAGGGCGGCTCTAGGGACTTGGCCACCATGTCATCTATCCCAGGTGCTAAGGGGCTTGGGGACTCGGCTTTCTTCTCCCTGCATCATTTTCTGCCTCTTTTCTCCTGCTTTGCTTCCCCTCAGACAGCTTCCTCATTGCATCTGCCTGTTAATTCTTGCTGATTGTCTTAACATTCACACTTTTCTCAAGAAAATACAAATGGGATCATTGGACATTGCCAATATAAAGCATACTCTTGGGGCAGAGCTTTCTTGCCAGGCCACCCCTTTCCTTCCCCCTTGGCCACCAGCGCAGCCCAAAGCTGGTTGTTTTGGCTTAGGACCAACAGCCTATTTACCCAGCAGGGGGCAGCATAGCTGGATTTTTGAAGCCAGACTGCTGAGGGTTTGAAAGCCAGATCCGTCCCACAGTCCCTGTGTAACTTCCAGTTGTCTTGTTCCTCTGTTTCTCGTGGGTAAATTGACACATCGATAGTATAGACCTCAAATGATGTATGCGTGGGGGGTGGAGTTAAGGCATTGAAAGTACTTAGCACTTAGTAAGCATTTGATGAACACTAGCTGTTATTTTTGATGCTATTATTATTAAGTAGAAAGTGAACTGTTACTATTGAGAAAGTTAGGACTGTATCTTATGACCCACCCCCCACCCCCCCCCACACACACACTTGCTTTTCAGACTTTGCTACTCAAGTATCTTCATTGGCCAAAGGCAGTAAAGATGAAGAGGTGGGGGGTAGGGAGGGTGGATGGAGGTGAGGTGAGATTCTAAGGGTCCTTGTTCAAGCCTGGTATTTCTTTGAAGTCAGTTGTTTTATCTTATTTTTATATTGAGTTTCGCATAGTGCTTATACCATATGCAGGATTCAGTGTGCTTTCTAAAAAATATACGACTCCTTAATATAGCCATGCCTGTTCTAATTCAGAATGTTTTAAATTACTTACTAGTTAAAGTGTTCAGTTTTTGTCCAAAAAAATCTTCAGAGATATTGATGTCCCAGGGAGGGGAGTTTCAGCACGTTTCTCTGCAAGCACATGCCTGGGAGTGAGAACACACCTTATTCTGTGTCACCACAATTCTCATGCCTTCATGGCTGGAAGTTTTCCTTCCAGAAAGATAAAAGAGCAAGATGTGAAGTCAGGCATTACATTGTCAAATATTTATAACATTTTGTTTTGTGAAAGACATGCAGTAAGTACTACAGTGGACTCAACGAAGCAGCTCTGAGCTCCAGGAGTTTATCACGATTAGCCATGCTAGTGACGTCTTCTGGACGTGACCCACACCTCTCACCTTCCTCAGCTGGTGAGAGGGCTGTAAACAGATTTATGACCAAATTTCAGTGGCCCCCAAGTCCCTTTCTCCCTACCTGGCCATAAAAAACGCCTTGTTTTACCTAGTCCCTTATTTCTAAAGTATTTCTAGGAACCCAAGGTCCTTACAGGAATCCTCCTATTAGTCCCAGCCATCCATGGCAGCTGGTGGCGGTCAAATCATAACTCCTCAACGTCAGGATCCAACAAGTCCATCGAGGTTTCCCTTCAGGCTGGCACCTGCCATTGTTGCACTGCCTCTGTTACCCGACACAAGGGGTTCGCCACTAGGGGTGTTGTGTGCAAGAGCAAGATGTGGTCGTCCTTAGGTAGTTTTGTTTATTTGCATCAAGTAAAGGAAACAGGATTCACATCCAGAGCTCTGTCCCTGAGGGAGGCTTAGCCATTGCTCATACACATTATTTGGTCAATGACACGCTGATTTCTTTGCCATTGGGACTTTCAGGTTGAGTTCCTGTCAGCTCATCGTGTTTACAGCTGGTCTACAAAATACTGTGCTACATTTTAACATTTAGCAAGAACCACCCAGACCTGAGACCCTTGGGCTATGGAACACCTCCAGCAATAGGGCTGAGGCGGTGCCATGTCCCAATACCAGGGGCACCATTGTTCTCATGAAGGGAGGAGAATCTGTTTTCACTTCTGCCTGTCTGGGTCCCAGAACAAGGTTGCTTGAGCTCCCAAATAATACATACTGAGCGATACCCTCTTTCTTGCCACCCGAGCCAGGGCTCTGCTGCCTCCAGAGTTCACAAACGTGTTGTGCGGCCAGAGTGTTGCTTTACGCTCATTCCTGTCACTACTGTCACGACTGCCCCGATGTGGACAGAACAAAAAACCCTCCGTGGCTCCATGCACGTGGACAGGATGCCCTGAGACCAATAGGACTGGAATGTGGGGGCTGCACTGTAAGGCCAGAGATCCAAGTTACCACCAGGAACAGTGAGAAGCAGCATGTGCTTTCTGAGTTGTACTCAGCTTGAGGGTAGAGGGGAAGGTGTTCCACTGCTAGGATGCTTGAGCCCCAAAATGTCACAGTCTTTCCTGTGCACGCACAGAAGCCCACACCGCACGACACGTGACGTAAACAGGCTGCCTCCCACCACGTTTCCTGCAGGCGTTTCCTGCAGTTGGTTTTTGGTTACAGCCGTCTATTCCAAACCCCAGCTGGCAAGACAAAGTCTTTTTTGCAAGAGGCCCTCAGCCCTTACGTAAATCAGTGACTACCAGTAGCTCTGGGGACCCCTCCCGGTTCCATGAATGTGCCGTCCTCTCTCTCGCCGCCTGTCTTACCTTTTCCTCTCCCCTTCCTCAGGACATTCACTCTGAGTAATTCTCATCCGGCCTTCAGGTCTCCGGTCTTTCCTCTGACAAGACTTCATCAGCCCCTGGCCTCCGACCTGAATGGGGTGCCCTCCTCTGTTCTCACACAAACCCCTCAACTTGCCCTTCTCATGATTACACTTTATTATCCCTGCTTGTTTGGGCGTCTCTCCCCCTGGAAGGTTTAATCCTGGGGATTAGAACCAGAAGAGGCCATCATTTGCCTGATGTTTAACAGAGAGGCCATGGCATTTATGGACTGGACGCAGGGAGGGAGGGTGAGTGTGGCCTAGCTCCACCCTCCAGATACCTTCTGTGTCATAAGGTAAAGAGGAGAGAAATAGCTATGTGGGCAGAATATTTTCTTTTGGTCTAAATCATGTTCAGGTGAGCAAAGTGACCAAACTGTGGTACAGCTGATCTGAGCTGTTTAGACCATCTTAGCAAACAAGTCAGCTCATCTTGTATCCAGTAATATAAGTGACAGGGAAACCGGTCTACAACGCACTCTTGTTCTCCAGAACTGAAGGTCTGTCAGCCACTCAGTCAAGGTGCAATGATCCTGAGATAACAAATGCTTGAGGCAGGGGGACTTGAACTGAGAAAGCCCTTAGTTTGCAATTAAATAGTAAAGCTCCCCTCCCAATAACTTTGCCAATAGTAAAGGTGCTAGAGTAGCTACCAGTGAAATCGGCAAGTTTGTCAAAAGCAGAGAGAAGTGTGGTACAAGGACGGGGGAGCGAAAGCCGGAGATGGAGTCCCAGCTCCCTCACTTCACCTTTCTGTGCCTCGCGGTTCTAGAAAGAAGAGCAGGATGGAATGAGATCTTCTTGATCCGCCAGCACTGACATCCAGTTCCCACTTGGGCAAAGGTCCCTCCAGGCCAGCAGGTGGCAACAACAGAGGCAACTGCACCGGGGCTTCCTGCGCACCAGTTACCGTTCGGCTCTCAGAGAAGCAAACCTCAGCTGGATCCTCTGAGTGAGCCTCTGAGTCATCTTGTGACCTGGGACAATTCTCTTGCATAAGCCTCAGTTTCCTCATCTGTGCAATGGAGATAATTATTCATAAGGTTGTTATAATTAAAGGAAGAACTTCTTACACATAAAGTACTCAGAACAGTGCCAAGCACACTCTCAGTAAATGTTCCCAGTTATTGTTAAGTGACCGTACACGGTGCATAATACTTCTCTGTTCTCGTGATGTATGTGGGCTTTTTTAAGTTAGAGCAACCATGAGGGATAGAGCCTTTCTCACAGTGCAGCAAGTTTGGGTTCCCATTTTTACTGTTGTCCTGGAGGCCCCCACTTCTCAAACGCACGTGCCAGTTGCTATCTATGGCACTGGGAATCCTGCCTCGGTAGGAAATATGATCAACTCCCATTATAACCATTTCAAGGGAGCATTTGTGAAACCAGGTAACTGCAGAGCATTTCAAACTATCTCATAAGCTGTGGCAGTTGATGGTGAAAACTGAAAAACCTATACTCTTTTAAAGAAAGGAAACCACGGATATTGTTCATTTTTTTGTAGTATTACAGTGAAATGTAAAAGAACTCTTATTGAAACTCACTTTTTTAAAAAAATATATCTTTATTGATTTCAGAGAAAGGAAAGGAGAGGGAGAGAGAGAGAGATGGAAACATCAATGATGAGAGTCATTGATCAGCTGTAGCCCGCAACACAGGCATGTGCCCTGCCTGGGAATCGAACCCCGATCGCCTGGATCCTAGGTCGATGCTCAACCGCTGAGCCACGCCCAGCCGGGCTGAAACTCACTTTTAAGAAGGGATATTTTTCTTTGTCAGCGAAGCCATACACCTCTGATCGTAGACTTTCTGGCCTGTTTTCTAGCATTTACTGTTGGGTTACAATTATTCCTTTGTACATTCTCTGGGTAACACCCAGGAAATGGAAATAAACAAAATCTGTACTTAGCAAAATTCAGTCTTTCAGATTTTCAGAACAAATTTGTAGTTATGTAAAACAAGCAGCTTTTTCTTAGTTGCCTGCAGTAGTAGAATGCGAGAAAAACATTGGCTTTCTTATGGAGAGAGTTACTCTTTTATGGTTAATTTATAAGTGGGTTAGGTCACAGTGAATAATTCACTTTCTAAGTTTATTGACTTGTAAATTCAGTGACTGAGACCCATAATCTTGAGGATGACTGAGGAAAAGTCAGGTATTTAGAGAAGGGGAGGGAAGGCTTTTTACCTCTTAGCATGAAAGAGACAAGCCCTCTGTCTTCACTGCCCATGTTCCGCAGCATAAAGAATCCACTGCCCATCATGTCTAAACTCTAGGGGGCTCAAGTCACTGGCCAGAAAATCACACATTTCATGACATTTCTTCCTCTTTATGTTATCTTTATTTTTGGCAGGGTCACAAAGGCCCAGAGTCAAGTGGAGGTGATGGGAGAAGATCCTTTTTCTACTTCTGATAAGCTGAAGAGGATCTTTCAGGATCTTCTAGTCTAGTATGGACACAAAAGTGAATTGGATAAGTGCTAGCGCTTTCAGAGATAATGCAAAGACTAGGAAGCATTGAGCTTACCCTTTCAGTCAGATTGCCTGTGTTTTTGTTAGGTGATAACTATAATCTGTTACATGATAACTATTTGCCATGATAATTTAAAAATAAAACCAAGAAAGCATTTTAAAGTCAAAGCAGCATCTCAAGTCCTTGTTATAAACATCCCCCAACACCCCGCCTACCCCCCAGAATAGAGACCAGGCAGTGAAATGCTGACCAGGTTTGTCACTGGTAGTACTGGGTCATTCTCACAGCTTCCTTGATGATAAAATTCTTTCTTATATTTACATTGTAGTTTTAGCAATAAAAATGATTATCAACATTACTTAAAAATTTTTTTTTAAAATCTTCACCCAAGGATATTTTTTCCATTGCTTTTTCTGAGAGAGAGGAAGGAAGGGAGAGAGAGAAACATCGAGGTGAGAGAGACACATTGACTGGTTGCCTCTCACTCACACCCCAACTAGGGCAGAGCCAGCAACCAAGGTATGTGCCCTTGGCCAGAATCAACCCAGGACCCTTCAGTCTGCAGGCCGATGCTCTAACCACTGAACCAAACTGGCCTGGGCAACATTATTAAAAATTCTGACTACTAAGCAAATTGTAATTTAAACTAAGATTATAAGTTTATGTCAATTTTAATTTACTATTTTTAAGTTTCCATGGAAGCAAAATATAAACTTACTATTATAACTTTCAACTATTAATGGCATTATTATTGTTGCACTATAGCCAAAACAGTAAAATGTTGCAATGGTGGTTTTTTCAATCAGTTTTCTTGCTTCTGTTTTCTCTCCACAGGGCCTTCTCAGAGACAAGCATGGCCCTGTTGGTTACCTGCCCAGTACAACTGAGCACACACCTAGCAGATGCAGCCTCTTTTTCTACAACAGATGTGAACCGCTCCTCTTACCTGGACTTCTCTTGCCTCAACTCTGTGCTCCAGCAAACTGGACAATTCGTGGATCACAGCTTTCCCTGCTTACATCTCCACCTGTTGAAATCCGAGCCATCCTCATTGCTAATAGCCACCGTTCACCCCATGCTTACTGTATGTGGGGCACATAGCACCCCATAGTGCATCACAACCCAGGAGGTAGGTAATACCACTCTGCCTTTTACAGGTGGGAATCGAAAGCACAGAAAAGTAAATTAACTTCCTTCAGGTCGCACCACTGGATGTGGGATGGAGCCAGGACTAGAAGTCAGGTGTGTGAATTTAAGCCCAAACCACTTCGCCACCTGGTGCTGTGCACCTGTCTCAAGAAGCCTCAGCTGGAAAGCTTTGGCTAAGGTCACCTTCAGTGTTGATAGATCACTCTTCAGAACTGGAGAGTGAGGACTGTTATCATCTCTGAGCCCCTTGCAGCTCCTCAATAGGCTTGCTCACATAATGGAAGCTCACTGTGTATCTGTTAAATTTACCTGGAGAACAGTTCATCACAAAAAGTCACGGCCTGATAGTAAATTCAGTGGAAGTTCAAAGGAGAGGCACTGAGCAGTCACAGCGGCTTCCTGTGGGGGTCGCGCTCCAGGGGGGCTTTGAAGGCCTGGCTGGTGAGTAGAAGTGGAGACTACTTTAGGAGTGGTGATAATCTACGTGAAGTCGGGGCAGGAGGAAGGGCTATGAAAAAAGCAGTGCCTAGGAGATTCCCTGACTTAATGTGCTTTGAGGAAGGATATGAGATTGGATAGAGTAAATGAGCTTTGTGGATTATGGAATGATTTGAGTGCCAGGCAGATGAATGTGTATAAGGCTTCCTGCTGCTCTTATATTCTTCCGTGACACTGCGTTCCTGATATTCATCTACATTGTTGGTGTAGTTTCAGTTTGCTCTGTTTTCAATATTGTATAATACTCTAATGCATGACTAATATCACAGTTTATCTATTCTAACATGAATGAACATTTGGCTATTTCCACAGTTTTTGCTATTATGAATTTTGCTCTTATGAATACTCTTGTGCATGTTTCCTGGTGCATATGTACCATTTTCCTTGTGTTGGTATCTAATAGCTGGGCCATATGGCATGTATGTCTTCAAGTTTTTTTAGATAAGAGCAGATTGTTTTCCCCAGTGGTTGTAACAATCCATACTTCCATGAGCGGTGTGTAAGAGTTTCTGCTTCTCCACATTCTTGCCAATGCTTGATTTAGTCATACTTTAAAATTTTTGCCAACTAAGGGAGTGTTAAATGTTATCTTAAATTTTCTCTGTATGGTGTTCTGACATTTTTTATTGTCAGTCTTTCCCCCCACATTTTGTGCTTTTAGTATCTTGTTTAAGAAACAGTTCCCCATCATCAGGCCATAAACATATATTCATCTTCTAAAAGCTTTGTAGTTTTACGTTTCACATTTTAAGTCTCTAATCCAGCTGGAATTCCCATTTAGATGTGGGTTTTGGAGTGCTCGCTCTCTTTTTTTTAACACTCCTTTCATGTTTAGTAAACTGTTAAAAGTGAAGGAGCCTGGTGTTTAACCTCTGTGGAATTTTTAAACTACTAAATTAAATTTCTTTAATATTTACAGAACCATTCAGGTTTTGTATTTTTTCTTGAGTCAGTTTTATGATTTATATATAATTTTTAGAATTTGTCCATTTCTCCTAAGTTTTCAAATGCGTTTGAAACAGTTTATAATATCTTCATAACTTTTTAAAAATCTCTGCAGCATGTACTTGTTTCCTTTTCATTCCTGATTTTTCTTGTGTGTCCTTTATTTTTTACGTGATCAATCTTTATGGAAATTTGTGATTTATATCTTTTCGAATAGCCCATTTGGGACTTGGTTGATTCTCTTTATTTTCTATTTCACTAATTTAAGCTCTTATCTTTATTATTTTATTCCTATTCCTTCTAAAAAGTTAGAAGTTCTTTTTCTAACTGCTAATAGTTAGGCTTTCATCCTTGCTAACATAAGTATTAAAAACTATGAATTTTTCTATAACTATCAATTTAGCTTTACCCCACACGTTATGGTATGTAGTATTTTACTGCCATACCATTCTCAATATTTTCTTATTTTCATTATAGTTTCTTGTCTGATCTATGAATTATTTAAGTATATTTCTTTCTTTGTCCTATTCTTTGATTAATATTTAATTAATTTAAAAGATTACATTCCCCTAAATTTTTATACCATTTACATAGTTATTCAAATTCCCTTAGACATCTCAAACTACAGACATCTAAAATGCAGACTTATACATCAAAATAAACAAGAACTTCCTAAGCATGTAAGTTACTTATCAACTTTGTAATTTGAATTCTCTTAACTAGTTCAAATATCTGAAAAACATAAGCCAAGCCACACAATGATAGCAGAACTCATTGGTACATAAAAGGGTAACTATTATATTTAAAAATACCTTCCCAAACACTAAATTTATTCATTAAAAATTGAACTGAATTGACTTCTTAACCCAGCTGAATTTTCTCTCACCTTGCTACTCAAAGTAGGGTCAACAGACCAGGAGCCTCAACATCACCTAAGAATTGTTTAGATATGCAGATCATGAGTCCCACCTGAAACATCCTACATCAGAATCTTTAACAAGATCCCCAGATGGCTTGCAAGCACCTCTGGAGTCTGAGAAGCACTGCTATCCAATGCTCCGTGCTCTAGTGCAAGCGTGGGAAAGGTTAATTAGATGACAACTCTGTGCAGGCATACCTCGCAGATATTGCGGACTCAGTTCCAGTCCCCGCGATAAAGCAAGTATTGCAATAATTCAAATGGTAATGTAAGTATTGCAACAATGTGAGTCTTAATCCTTTTGCTGGTGGAGGGCCTTGCCTTCAATTTGTAAAAAAAAAATGCAACACCTGTGAGGCACAGCAAAGCAAAGTGCATAAAACAAGGTATTCCTGTCTTGTGATTAGGGCCGTTGGTCTAAGAAACTCTAAATAACAGGACTAACCCAGGAGCTGTTAGAATGAGCTTTCAGTGCTCAAATTTTATCTGACGCACCAACCTTCTACACACCTGCCCTTCACCTGTGATGCAACAAATCAAGTAAGTTTGCTCTCCTCGCAACATAGGGCTTGCTCTGAAATTTCCCATTTAATCTGTATTGTAACCTCCTACATTAAGGCCTAGCGTGTCCCAGTGGAAGCTTAGTCACATTACTCATGCTGCGGTGGTGCACCCCTTCCCTTTCATGGTTCTAATATATCTCAGTGACTTCCATCCTAAGATGACATTAGAGAGGCTGGGAACAGGCTTCGAGAAGGGAAACGAGGGCGAGCCAGGCCTAATGGAAGGCTGTCTGGGATCCATCAGGAGGCAGAGGGAAGTTCCAGGCTGGTCCCAGTGGGGAGCCCCCACTTACCTATTTCCACACCTCCACACCCTGAAAAGGCAGAGGTGAAAATGGGCAGGCAGAAAGGAAACGGAAGCAAGCACTAAGGCTCCCTGGCCTGAGGCTAGATGTTTCCTGCCGCGTCAGCCAGTGTTGACACCTGATTTCCTGTGGCCAGTGAGCCCCAGCGAGCCGCTGCCTGATGAGAACCATTAAGTCAGTAACGAATTGTATTACCGATACCCAAGCAGTGAGGCACATGGCAAGGTCATTAAATCGTCGGTGTAACTGATCGGCTAGTTATCCTCACCTGAGGAAGAAAAATTGGTTCCTGGGATTAAAAAGGCGCTGGGTGGGAAGCGTATTTCTGGATTACCAGCCTGCACCCACTGCCCCACTGTGAAAGCTTGACCAACCCCCCAACTCTCTGGACCACAGATTCCTTAGTCAGCAGGGGCATTAGTTCCAAATTAAGCAGTTTTCCAGTATTTCCTGTCTTCAGGCCTGGCATATCCTGGGGTCCTGCGCTTTTTCTAGAATCTTCCTATGCCATTTGTTAACTACTGTGTGTGACTCGGGGCCATTCTTATGCCCCAGGGCGGGCTAGGTAACGGAACTCTTGGAGCTTTTTGCTCAGGGCCAGTTTTAATCCCTATGTCGCCTCTACCACCCTCAGGAATCAAGAAGAAAAATTTCTGGGGAACACTTCAGCGTAGGGAGACTTACGCTGAATGATATGAATGGGAGTCACAGACTATGGATCTAGCTGCCTGAGCTGGAATCCCTATTCGGCCACTTACTATCTGCCTCGGATTAATTAATTAATCTCCGCATGCCTCAGCTTCTGCACCTGTAAAGTGAGGGGAATAATAGGAAATATCCCACAGAGCTGGTGTGCAGATTAAATGAGACAGTACATATAAAACAGTGTCTGGCACGTGGTAAGCACTCAATTACTGTAAGTTCTGTTTATGAGAACATTTAGTCTGAATAGAAAACACCACATTAAATACTTTGGTACACAGGTTATTTCAACATCTTTTGAAAGCAGATTTTTCTGTGTGCTCTAGTGAAAAAAAAAAAAAAAATTACTTTTTGGTACTTAATTGTGGTGGATAGGTCACACAACATGGAGAATTCCAGAGTCACTGATCCCGGTTTTCTTGACCTGAACTCATTGCTGTAAGGAGAGAACCACTAGAATATGGGGACTCTTGACTGCCTTTTTCTTTTAACAGCAGCAGAGCTTTTAATCCTTGCATTCAGAGTAATACCCGTCAATCACCTTTTTCCTAATTAAATTTACCTGGAGTTCATTTTAAGGAAAATAATTTGTTCAGCACAAAGTGGTTGCATATTTATGCTACAATTAGTTAAGAAGTCCACAAATGGACCCCTCCCCCTGAGCCTCTGTAAAGAAAGGAGAATGCAGTTGAGAGCCTCCAAGATTTCAGGGTAATTAAGCCCAGAAATGCAGGTGTTTGAAACACCTGTTCCCCCCCAACGCACATGTTCCCCCACCCCTCATCAGTAGGTTAAAATAATTAACTTACCGCATTGGGAGAAAAGCCCAAGAACTGCTAAGGGCAACAAGTCTCCTTATCTCCCCCTTCTCGGTTTAAAAGAGAAAAATGAAAAGGTTCATGGGTGGTCTGCAAACAGGAGGGGGGAAAAAACTTTCCTCTGCTAGAAAAAAAAAAAAAGACAAAATCAGTGACAAGGAAGACATTGTCTCCCTCAAGCAGACTAAGTGGCTTGCTTAGGTTCAGAATTCTATGTTTGTTTTGTGAAAGTGATTGCGGTGCTGTTCAGGGGCATGAAAAAGCCTATTTTAAGGGATATTTATGTGAAGAAATAAAGCAATTTGGGAGGATGTGGTTTTGTCTGACCTGCCTTTTGTGAATACCTGCAAATTTGTATTAAATCTCAACAACAGAGTCCCTCACAAGGGTAAATTGTGGAAATTTTATTGGAGCTTTTAAAAACGGAATAGTCCATAGCTAGGAAATCAAGAAATTGTTAGGAAAAGAAAAAAAGAGAAAGTTCAATGTGGTAATTTGAATCAATTCAATTTTGGCCTTTATGCTTTGTGTGTATCTCGGTTTTGTTTCCCTGAGTTCCATTAAGGCTACCTTTGAATACTACTTGGTATAACTAGAAAAAATTGTGAAGGTAATTTTGTTTTTACGATTACTGGTACTTTCTCTATTCAAAGCACAAATTTTGGAAACTGTTAGCATTTTAATTGGAATAGGTGTTTTTGCAAGATGGAATGATAATGCTGGTCGGGGATCTGCTATTGTTGGGAACTGGTTCGATATACATGCAAGCATGCACATGAATTTATACTTTTCCGTTTTTCTCAAGATGATTTAACTTGACTCCAGTTAGAATTTGGACTTGAAAAGCTTTGTGACAATGCCCACATAAAACACAGGAGGCCAACCCCTAATTCTGACCAGCGTATTTGTTTACATAATGCCTAGGGTTTTTGTTTGCTTGTTTTTTAAATATGTTTTTATTGACCTCAGAGAGAGGAAGGGTAAGGGAGATAGAAACACCAATGATGAGAGTGACCAGCTGCCTCCTGCACGCCCCCTGCTGGGGGATCCAGTCTGAAACCAGGGCATGTGCCCTGACCGGGAATCGAACCCCAATCTCCTGGATCCTCGGTCAATGCTCAACCACCGTGCCATGCCGACCGGGCAATGCCCACGGTTTTAAAAGCATTTTCCCCTTTGATCTATGTAAGGCAGGCCTCATAACACCTATCCTGGGGAGGAGGAAATTAGGGTGTGAGCTATCCACGGACGTGGAAAGAGAGCAGCTCTGGTTAGGGAGGGAGCCTTAGGCAGCTGGCCAGAGAAGAAGTGGTAAAACTGGGACTCCAGCACCACCCCCGCCCAGGATTTCTGATGCTAGATCCAGTGCTGCTTCTACCAGCACCAGGCCAGGTGAACTCCCCTCTCTAAGAGCCTGGCATTTCCACAGCCCGGGCTGGGCCTCGCTGGACCCGTGGCCAGCTCCCGGGCGCAGCAGTACTTCCAAATGACCAGCAGGTGGCGGAGTCAACCTTGTTCCCACATTTACTCCAGCGACGGTTAAGTTATTTAAAAAGGGCTGAAGAAATTCAGTATCAGCTCAAGTGACGTTAGCATTCCAGGTTTCATTAAAAGATCAGCAATAATAATATTTCATATAGAGACTTTAAGCCCACTGTCGGGCTAAATGCTCATGCTAGCTTTTCCTTTTCTTAGGTTGTTTCCAATGGCAAAGTTAATTTTTAAAACTCCAGTTCTCTCTTTTCCTCTGGCTGTGCTAGTGAGTCGGAGGGAAATGCTGGTTTGACTCGCTGGAGCGCATTTTCTCCGAGAGGCGATCTCCGCCACGCTGAGCTCGGGGTGACGCGGGGCCGCCGGCCGCACAGCGCAGCTCTGTCGGGGGCCGGGGCCGTCTTTGCGGAGCGCTCGCTGCTGGGCGCTGGTCGGGCCCCTGGCGGGCGGCGCGGGGCGGGCCCGCAGCCGGGGCCAGGAAGGCCCCCCCCCCCCCCTGCGGCACCCTGAGCTCCGAGGGAGCGGAGCTGGCGCCTCCCTCTCCTTCAGGGCCTCACTTCGCGGTGCTATGCCTGAAAGGGTTTGAGACCCCCAGACGCTTGTCAAGTCCTTTCTTTAGCTCTTTCCACGCCTTCTTGGCAAGCACCCATAGTGATGAAAAGGGGTTCCATCCAAACATTTTCAGCAACTTAAAGCACAATCACATACAGGGATTGTGCCCATTCACACTCTCGTTTCCACACACGCGCGTTCGCCTTCGCAGGCACGGGGGGGGGGGGGGGGGGGGGGGGGACCTTCGCATGCGGTTGTGTAAGTATCAGCTTACTAAGGCGAATTTCATTGGATTATCCAGCTCCACATATTGTTTTGGACTTTTGATGCCTCAAATATATTTCAACTAAATAAAATAAACTAGGTTGTAAGGGATCTGAACCAAGGGACACCACCTATTTCCTATCACTTATAACTTAGAAACTTAAAGACATTTTATCTGTAGCTTAATTTTTTATATATGAGATTTGCCATATGTATATAGGCACCCATAAGTGAACTGAGTTTTAAAACTGCACATTGAGACTATACATATTAATATCTGTTTGTATGTTCTTTTGTCTTTTTTCAGAAACAGATTTCAAAACGACTTACAGAGTTGCAAGAGAATTCATATAGAATCACTAGGGACTTGAGAAACTTTGTTTTAAGGTTGAAAACATTGAGGCCCAGAATGGTTAATGGCTTTACTCAAAGGCAGAGAGCTAACTAGAGATTGAAGAGGAATTGGAATAGGGCTGTGTTCATTAAATGTCTGTGAATTAAATAAGATGGAGAATAATTCAGTGAGTCTTTAAAAGATGTGTTAGTGAGGTGGGCAGCTGTTACAGGAATCAAGAAAGTAGAAAGGCTCATGGGAAAAGGTGGAAATGCGTGTTTGCGTGGAGCGGTGGCGTGCAGCTGCTGGAGGACACGCGGCCTCACGGGTGGTGGTTTGAAACAAAGCGTCCTCTTCGGGAACTTGAGAGCAGTGCCTTCCTGCTAATTCCAGAGCATTTTGAAGAGTGGAATAGAGTTCAGCGAGCGCTGGGAGAGGAACCCAGGAATCCTTGCGTTTCATCTCCTTTATGTAACAAGGACATAATTCTAGCTGAAGACTAAAACCTAATAACTATTTTATTTATATTATAAATAGTTTAACACATATAACTGCTAATATTTAATAAACATGTATTAATAATTGGGCCTTCTAGAATCACATAATACCTTTTGCGAGTTGATATGTGTTTCAGTTGACCAAACAGAGGTAAATGTTCACCGTGAGCATTAGCTGTCTCTTTGCCCTCTCTCTCTGAGTCACTCTAGTCACCAGCAGAAGGTTGGGGCTTACTTGGCATATCTTGAATCCAGTCATAACACTGTTCCTTTTGAAATGAATTCAAGGAAATTAAATGGTACAAAAGAATCCACCAGGACTGGAACAAGTATTGACGGTGATTTTAGAATTTCGCCTTTCCCTGAAGTTAAAAATTTCATTTCATGACCATGTTAAATTCCTTCTGTGCCCATGCCCGGTTCCTCCACTGACAAGTACATACATGAACACACACACACACACACAGGCATTTTACAAGGAGCCTGAACTGTCCTCTTGTCCTCTCTAGCAGTGTTATGCTTTATTTGGAACAAAGCTAAACCTCCACAAAATTTGCTTTTAAAATGTACACTTTTTGTTTGCTTTTCCAGCATTATGTGTTTCTTTATTTTATAGATCAGGTTGAGACCTGGAAGACTCCCCCCCCCCCCCCCCCGTTTCATCCTAAAAGCCTAAGGATCAATGCCAATTGCATACTTAGATATCAAGGCAACTGCTCCAGCTGTGCTCCAGCTGTTTTCTATTGTGCTTGCTTCCATGTCCTTGGTGTCATTTCTCTGATTCGAGTGAAACCTATGCAAGACATTAATTGTGTCTCATTACTGGTCCTTGCTCTTCTTTTCAATCCTGGTATGTATGAATGCTCCAAGAGAAATATAACCGATAAACAAAACAGCAGTGTATTCCTCCAAACATTGTTCAGGAGGCAGAGAGTATGTGAAAAATTCATATATGCCAGAGTATTTCAGGCATTATGTGGGGCCCTTTAAAAAGTCGGTTGCTCTCCTTCTACCACAATACCACTTCAGACCCAAGGATGGAGGTGTTTTAACCAGAAGGATAAAAATTAAAAATTCTTTCCGTTGAAATATTGCAGGATTTCGTGTAGCATTGCGCATTACTAACACAATAAAAAGTGCAGCTGTAGCAAAACTGGGGGAATGTAAAATAGAAAGTAAAGATGTTGCTAGGATAATTTCTGAATAACTTGTTAATAAAACAGCATCTTGGCCTGTGTTATCTACAATCAATTCAAAACAACCAAAGAAGCAATTAGTAGAACCTACAGTAGGGTCACATTTAAACCTATGGCACAAAAATGCTCATTTTGATTTTAAATTTGATAAATGCTGCTTTAATATAGAGGTCATAAGAGAGTAATTACTACTATTACTGAATTCATCTATTCAGAGAATCCTTATAATCTCCAGAGGCAAATCCTGAGTATCAGGACCAAACCCTTCAACGGCACTTGCTCTTTTGTTCAGCCAGAGGGTACCAGAGATGGTAAGAAATGTGAAGTCCATCAGCTATTAACTTCAGGCCTGACTAAATAAGAGCTAATATAATTGAAGCACTTTTACCACAGAGCAATTTCTGGAATAAAATATACATTGTATAGCAGATTCAGTTTTAAGAATTACAGAAAAACCTTAATTCAAAGGGATGACATTTTTGGATCCAACATCATATATTTCCATTTGTCCACATGATTATAATCTCACGTTGTTGAGTTTGCAGTGACAAAGTACAATCCTTACTTATTTGACATTTTTGTGCATCAGCATGAACTTGTATTAACACTACATTTTTTGTAGGTTTAAGTGTGTTTCCTGCAGTTTTATTCACTGAGAAAACAGAATATTCTAAGTGGAAATAAAAATTAATCCTTAAAGATGACATCATTAAGGGAAAAAAATCTTTTGAGAATTACTAATTGATTTTGGTAACACAGTCATTGTATACGAAAAAGTGAGTATTTTAGGGGGCCAATGGCTTGAAATTATACTTTCTTGTATTGAAAAAGGTTAATTAGGAATTGAGCTCAAAGTTAATTTTTCGAAGGTCAGCTCCTATGCTATTGGGCCCTGTGACCCTGTCCCAAGTAATCATAGCATTAACATACAAGTTATAGCTTTCCTTTCACTTGATGACATAATCTCTTTAATTGGTGTTGGAAAGCCTGCATGTGAAAGAACCATGGAAAACACCTAGAGACTATAATTTTACTCTCTCCATTCACAGGGCAAAAGAAACAAGCCTTAAGAATGTACTAGAGACTCATTACAACCCCTGGGCTGTCAACACAAAGCCCTCACATTTCAGCCAAGAGTTTTAGGAATGATCAATTCTGTTCAGTTCTAACTTTGGCTAGTGAACTATTAACCTTTTCAGAAAAACTGGGGAATGCTAAATGTCAGATAATCTTCGATGAGAAAGCTAAGAGGGTGGATAATGTGGTTTAACTGATTAGACATAAATGTGAGAAGGTAATATTTGCAAAGTTATTAAGCACACTCTCTGAAAGAAACTATTGGAGCGAGACCCCCTAACTCTTTCATTTCTGCAACCTTTGAGCTAATGCTTTCATAAATCCCCCATAGCCCATCATGCAGGCTCGATGTGGCCCACTTCATTTGAGAGTTTAAATTCATTTTATATAGGGAACAGATCACATTGTTGTGGCCCCATTTTCCCAAGGATTCTGCCCAGTAGAGAAGAAAGCTACTGCGGAGTAGGCCTTGAAATACCCACCGTCGAACTAAGAAGCGAATGCTGACACTGCCTAAGTCCATCAGCGTCAGTTTAGTGACTGCTCACTGCCAAGTGGAATGGCCCTGGGTCTGCCATTAATGTAGCACTGGCCTTACAGCACTGAGTATTTCAGTGTTGTCACCTTTTATGATATTTCTACCTCTTGAGTTCTGACGTGTGTGTGTGTGTTTAATTAGGCGACCTGGAAGTGCTATGCCTGGACTGCTTTGTGCGGGGCCTTGCATAGGGTGCCATCATCAAGGTAGCAAATATGGGGGGATGTGCCACCTAGCAGAGACATAAAATCGTCCTTTAGAACTGGTTCATCGTTGGTGCCGATAGGGATGCTGGACTCTCCCTGGGTGCCTTGTCTAGACGCTGCATTCTGAGAGAGTGGGAAGAGGGGATGGAGGCGCTCATTGTTGCAGACAGTACAGTGCTGCCTTCCTGTGGTAACTACTAGACAATAGCTATCCTGTGTATTGACATCTCTTTAATCATGTCTCTGTTTAGGTAGTAAGCTAGTCTTTTGGGATCTGTTTTGTGTTTTATATAATCTTCCATTTTTCTGCCCAGATGCATAGTGCACGCAATCCATCAATTCAGCCATTAACTGAGACAGTCAAAAATATCTGTGTTTTTCATCTTAGGGACATGACAACTTTCACTTTCGGGGCTAGAAAGCCAGAAAATAACCTATTTTGCCCTGTTATTCTGATTTAGTCACTGACATATTTTTATTAACCGGCGAAATAATGACGCTCAGATGCCTTCACCATATTCGGCTTTGGTTCACGCTGTGCCGATCTGGTGCAGACTCAGGAATACCAAGGACTCGCTACCTCACTCTGCCCTGACACTGAAGTCTTATTTTCACCTTCAACCATTCAGTAAGACCAACAATCCTCTTTCTCCATCAGAGTTTTCAGCAGAACCTGAACTCTACCATCTAATTTAAATGGTAATTCATAATGGGGAATTTGCATTCCTGTATTACTTGGGAGCTTTCCTCAGGAAGAGAAAATAAAAATCTCCTGTTAATGTCACTGCAAATCTAATCGTCCTTAAGATCTATTAATATTTCCTCACTCCCTTCAAGAAAAGTCCTTAGGCTTTGGCCAGTGTGGCTCAGCTGGTGGGGCACCGTCCAGGGCATGGAAAGATTCCAGGCGCGATTCCTGGTCAGGGCACAGGCCTGGGCTTCGGGCTCAGGCCCCAGTAGGGGGCGTGCAGGAGGCAGCCAATTGTTCCACTCTCACTTCAACGTTTCTCTCTCTCCCTCTCTCTTCCTCTCTCTCTAAAAATCAATAAACATAATTTTTTTTAAAGAAAGAAAAGTCCTTAGCCCAGCACATGAGGCCACCTATGATCTGGTCCTTGAACACCTCTATACCTCCAGCCTCCTGCCATACTGAACTCCTCTCAGTCACTCAAAGCACCATGTTCCCTGTGCCAAACTCTATCCCAGCACCCTTCAGACTATGCTTTAATTGTATACTCCTCGGTTTCCCTTGGGGGCTAGGACTCATTTTTTTAAAATCTCTGAAACCCTGGCCTGTAGACCAGTGCCTGGCACAGGTAAGTGCCTTGCAAATGTTTGTTGAATCATGTCCCAGTATCTTGTTAATGTGTGGAAATCACTTATTTTATGTAAAATCCTTGAAATACAGAAACCCAGACACATATATTAATGTTTGCTAATCTATTTAAAAATAATTTCAGTATTATTTCAAAATTAATAAATTTAACTTTCTGGTTTCAAAACAATTGTGAGCCTGCCGGCTCAGCCTTCACAAAGATCCCAGTGTAATCTTTTTATAGGAAATCAATTTAAGGCCCACACAGGTGGCTTTCATGGTGTACTCTAGGTTAAGAAGATGAGCTGTTCTGCCCTCTCCTTGTCTGCCCCTTCCTCCAAGCCAGGTTAACATTTCAATGGGCGTTTCTACGCACATATTTGAAATGGTGACTGTGTTTTGACCAGCAATTTATGGTCTCTTCACAGAGAGTACAATCAAGAAATCAAAATTCTCTAGTTGTTGTGCAAATGAATGAGCATGCACCGCCTGTGAGCCTTCAGCAAAGCAGGCATTTGTGACAGCAACCCTGAATAGAAGTTTTCCTGTTTACCTTCTCGCCACTTGTTTAAGTTCTAAGGAGAGAGACCTGGCCATTTTGTTATAGAATGGGTGTTTTCAATGCAAAGAAAAAAAATCACAGTTTTGAGTTTTTACAATGTTTGCCCCTTTTCCCAGCAGGGATGTGTTTTGAGTGCCAGGAGACAAAAAGTGTGGCCTCAACAAGCAGAATTTTAAAAAGAACATCATTTTCATTATGTAGTCAATCTCAATTACAAGCAAATGTTTTCTCTGTGGAGACTCTTCTCCTTTCAGGGCATTATGTGAGCCTCTTTTGTGGATTGAGAGAAAGGATCAGTGGTCAATAGGGAGCAGAGTGCTGTATACAGTGGATTTTTGTATCCCTCAGTCTCCTACATAATGCGTTTTGTCAGGAGAACAGCCTGCCATCCTGAGCAGATTTGCTGAATTAAAGGGCGCAGCGGGGAGAGGAAACTTGTTGCTAGGTGACTGACCGCTCCGCCCGGCGGGCCTGGGCGAAGGTGACTCTCTGCTTTTCTTCCACTACTTAATCTTGCCTTTTAATCTGCATCTATAATTAACTCCGTTAATGCCGCACATCCATTTGTTTCTTTTTTACTGCACTTCAGGCAACCAATTTATCGTTATTTAGTCTTTACGCTCAAACAACAAACTATTTCTTTCTCCATTAGCGTCACACGAGGTGAAACAATTCTGCAGTGAGTGCAAAGAAAGATGTAAACTCCTGTGACTGATTACTCACTTCCTCTGAGGATTTTCCCAGATACGTTCTGCTGATCTGAATGGAAAATGTATCCTTGAGGAAACACCCCCCTCTTCCATTATCTCTACAGCTTGATTGTGCCTAATTAATGGAAATGTTCTCGGTGACTTGAAATTCCTCAGTGATGACACATACCAACAATTAAATATTGCTTCCTTTCTCAAAGGTTGACATCATTGTTTCACCTGAGACAAATGTGTTGCCTCCGATGTCTTTGTAGGACACTTTCTCTGTGGTCATTATCAGCCACAGAGGCTGGCCTTGGATGCAAAGAGGTAGAGACTTGGCAGAGTCACTTCTGGTGAGGTGGTGGCTGTGTCCAGTGTCAGATGCTGTGGTAGATTCTAGCAGCAGCAACCAGATGGAGGCTCAGGTGTGATGTACCCAGAGGGAAAACTAAGGTGGTTTTAAGGAACCAGGTCTGTGGCATGATTTTCAACACCGTTTCTGGACAGATGGCCCCACACCTGGGTCTCTGACCCTCCTGGACATTGTGAGCTCAGGTACATTCTAAGAACCCTTAGTGATTCAATAGGCCTTGGCTTACATTTCTACACCCAAATAGGTAGTCTGGTATAGTAGTTAAAAGATCTGACCTTGAGACAGACCGACTGCCTGGGTTCAAATTCCAGATCTACCCTTTACCTGTTGTGTGGTCTGAGATAACCTCTCTTATGCTTTGGTTTCCTCATCTCTAAAATAGTGATAATAATAGTACCTTCTGATTAGGGTTGTTATAGGATTAAATAAATCAACTTATGTAAAGCAATTAGTGCTTATCAGCTATTATGAATATATTGATATGATGAAACAATTATCTGACTAACTTTTCCATGTCTTACTATGACCAAACCACGTGCCCAAAGTGAATAAAAAATTAAGATATGGAGATTAGATAATACCTTTTACTTAGAGTTTTCACAGCAGTTTAATTATATGACCTCATTAATCATCAGACTCCTCTAGTTTCATAAATTCTCATACTACAAAGAGACAGGTTACCATACCAAAAGATAGCTTAAATGCACACTTCCCTTAAGAATGTGTATTTAGTGTGTACTCTAAGGCTATACACTATAGTTGAGATTTTAAAAAGCGCCCAACCTGACCCGTCTAAATGAAGGAAAGGAGGGTATGCAGGCTTTTCCGCAGCCACGTTCGGAGAGCATTAGGCCGTAATTAGCCTAACCGGGGCTGGTGGGAGGTTGCGGTGGCTCTACTTCAGCGGTGCATAAAAGCATCTTGCGCGCAGAGAATTAGGAAGCCAGAGTAAGGACCATTAGGATGTCGTTTACTACATTTTCATTTTATCAATTTATACCCTTTAATGTGATGGCCGGGTTTGCATCCTTTATGCAGGTGTTAATTCTTTGCCTTTGACTCTCTTTAACACGTGTCGGTGAAATGCGGCTGCCTGCAAGTCCGATGACGGAGACGAGTTCACATTGTTGGGGAAAGTGGGCCCACACCAGCGCTCCCTATTACCACCAAATACAATGGGGCAGGCAGAAAACTTTTATTTTTGATAGTCTGAGAGGGAGCTAAAAGCCCCAGCCTCTTATAACAAGCACTTGATTCTACACAACACATTGAACTTGATTTTATGTCGATACTGCTTCCTTATCTGTCCTATCGGCCATCAATGATAAATTAATGTACAATAATATTTTGAAGTAGGCGGCGCATCTGAGCACTCACATATGATCTCACTAACAAGTCTTCAGAAAGAATCAACCTCATTTTATAAGTGAGAAAATGTAAGCCCAGCTGTTGGCTTAGCTGCTCAAAATGGTTCAGTGGGTCTGTAGCAGGAGTGCTGAAAGGACAGGTAGGTTTCCCTTCAGGCCTCGCATTGTGCGGCCTCTCTGCTGGTTCTCGCTGATTCAAGTGCGGTGTAGATAGAACAGTAAATTCTTTCTTTTCCTGTTTTTCAGAAAGTCTAAGTGATCATCTCAATTGAACCTATAGAATTATTTTACATTTTGAAATTTTTATGAGATTTTTTCTCCAAAATAATAAAACAGTCTTTAAAACTACAATCCATTTGTGAGTCTCCATAGCATGTTTCTTTGTTTGCCAGAGAAAGCATCCACGGATGCTGGAGCTCCATTAGGGCAGGGATTATGTCTCTGGATTCACCACTATATCCCTAGAAGTCAGCACAGTGCCCGGTACAGTGAAGGTGTTCACTCATATCTGTTGAACAATAAGTTGGTGACTGAATGAATTAATGAATATACTTAAAAGAAGCTGTTGTCTACTGTTAGTTCCCTAGAATTCATTCCTTTCCAGTAGTTTTCTTAAAGTGATTAAAATCTAACTCTTTCAAATAAATGTAAAGGGTTGCTTAACATTTGACTTTTAAGTTTCTCATTTTCATTCCTGATCTCCTTTTAATAAATCCTCAGCTTTTCAGTGGACTGTAGAGATTTGATTGGTTATAGGTTTAAAATCATAGAATAAAGTGAGTACAGCAAAGATAATCTATCACCTTAATTTCTCTGCATCCATAATAGAATGGAACAAAATTAAAAAGGTAATTTTAAAACCTTTCTATCCTTTGCATTTTCCTGAGGAGAAGTAACTAAAATTTTGAAATGTTTAAAATAAAAAAGTTTGGTCTTACTTTCTAATATTTAGGTAGTTGTGACAATTAAAAAATAGATAAAATGCTCAAATTTTAAATTTAAACTTGAAAGTATGGAAATTATATATATTTTTCCTTTCAGCCTAATGAATTTTTTAAGAAATGTAACAAATAGTTATATTAATGCACCAGGAGCCATTATTAAATTAGTTTCTCATACTAGTATAATTAGAGAAAATTATCAAGTAAAGTTCATTAATAAACTTTGAAATTTGTCAGCTGATTATTTTCGATTTTGCAGCAGGGAGTCTGTTTTTCATTTAGCGCTAAAAATACACCTTTTAGTTAATCAGTTTGGATAATTGGCGTAAGTATGCATAATGAAAACTATGCACTAATAGGATTATATTAATATTCCCTTTGCAATTTTTTCAGAAATTTATGGCTGTTTGGATAAAGCCTCCTATTTTGCTATTTTCCCCATATTTTGTGTCTGTTTTATTTTTCTTTATACTCAGTATGATTACATGCCTAATAGGTAATGATTATTTAGATATAAAACTGCAACCAACAGGGAAGATGTCTAATAATGGTCTTCATTTTAAAAAGGAATATATCTTGTAATTTGATTCGTCTCATCTTATAGTCCTATAAACTTCAGTCACTAGGCTCTTGGTGAAAATCAGTATCATTCTAAAAGTACTTGGAGCTTATGTTTGTCACTTAACAAACTGGACTAAGCTAGTGGTATGCCAAACCCAAAAGAGTATCTGCAGCAGTGAGGGACGCGTGCAGCTTTATCACGGGTAGAATGACACGCCTGAGTATCTACCTACGGCCTTCAGCACACAATGCTGGCATCTAATGAAATACAAAGTTTAACTGCCCTTGCCAAATACGTCTCTTTTGGAAAGTTATTTTTAAAAGATACAATTCTGCTTGTCTCCTTGTATTTATGTGATGCTACTTTATAGCTAAGGCCCTTCACTACCTTTTCAAAAGTTAGTTCTAACTCTTAGAAAACCTAGCATGTTCATCATTAGAGTCAAAGTCATCGTTTTAAATTTAATTTTCTGTTCACTCCTCAAAGTGTTCTGTTTTCGACAAAGTGTAGTGATAATGAGACTTCTGTTGTGATGTAAAACAGATTGTGGTCCTGTGTAGGCTTTGTACAATTCATTTATTCTTCCCTCCCTCACAAATATTTATTGAGAATCTTCTATGTGTCAGGCATGTTAAATGCTGATATCTGAGGTCTCTCTGTATAAAAAAGCCTCTTTAGTCATATTTTTTCCTGGTTACAAACACGGGGATCTAATAAATCTGCTTAGTATTTTTAAAATATTCCTTTCCACACGTGCCTGTCCGTTGAGCATCTCACAGTAGGCAGCTGGCTTTACGCAACAGGAGGTACGTGCGAGCCAGAGGCAGAAAGAGGAGGCGGAAGGACAAGAGCACGTGCTTGCAGGAGGGACACGCAACCCCGTCTGTAACCTCACCACGGGAGTGACATCCCAGCTCTGTACGGTTAGGAGGAGCCCTGGCCTTGCCCAAATTCAAAGGAAAGTGATCACATGGGGCACGGCTACCAGGAGGCAGCACCTTCATGAGCGCCCGTCAGCGCCACAGGACGTCTCCGTGTGGTGCTGTGGACTCCGGCCCTGGCCTGTCCTTCCTGCCACGCTGCTGGCCGAGCTGGCGCAGCGCCCGGGGGAGCATGTGGAAAGCCATTCCAACGCCATCCTGACACACGGCAGCGCCTTAGGTAGACACTGTAGTAACTGTCTAATGTTAGCCATTCTAATGGCTATGAAATACTATCTCCTCTTATTTGCATTTTCCTGATGACCAACGATGTTAGTACCTTTTAGTGTATATTGGTCATCTACGTATCTTCTTTTGAGAAGGGTCTGTTCATATCTTTTGCCCATATTTTGCTGAATCGTTTGTCTTTTTGTTACTGATTTGTAGGAATTTTTTTAATATATTCTGGATACAAATCCTTTGTCAGATATGTCCCATACAAATATTTTTTTCTTGTTTATATCTATTAGGATAGAGAAGTCACATAGTAATTTGAACAGGAAAAGTTTAACATAGTTAAGGATGCTTACATATAACAGGGGACTGAAATAACAAAAGATTGGCTAGTAAGAAATGAAGAGGGCTCTGAAAATACAGAAACAGTAGGTAGGAGGAGCAGCGACCATCCCTAGGACTGAGACGCAGTACCCAAGGAAGAAGCCCCACCAGAGCGGAGATGCAAACCTTGTTGAAGGTACCTGCTATGGCCTATATAATGGTACAGAGAAGTCACTGGGATGCCACATCCGTGGAACTTGCTAGAAAAATGCCCTCTAGGGTGCTGACGAAGGCTGTTCATAGGGAAATGTCTCACGCAAGCGCTGCTACAAAAACGCTCGAGGAAGGTGACAGTGAAGCTGCTCGCCACTGGGTGCTGCTGGCCACCTTGCAGGAGCCTGAAGCTTTTGTAGGGGCCTGTGAGCCACACATCAGAGTCCTCTACTGACAAAGAGGGCAAAGGAAAAGTATTTAAATGCCCCAGAGAGGTAGAGAAGGGTGAATTTGGAGCTTATAGGCCATAAATTGATAACTGGCACACTGTCTGTGGTTTGCCTTTGCATTTTCTTAACTGACTTTTGCTGAGAAGTTTTAAATTTTGATCAAGTCCAATTTATCATTTTTTTCTTTTAAGGTTAATGCTTTTTGTGTCCTCTAATAAATCTTTGTTTATCTTAAGTTCACAGAGCTATTCTCTTATGGTTCTTCAAATGTCCCACAGCTTTTCTAGCCACTCATCTACTGATGGGCACTTGGGCTGCTTCCAAATAGCACTGCAATGCACATCGGGGTGCATATTTTCTTTCCAGTCAGTGTTTGGGGTTTCTTTAGATACATTCCCAGAAGTGGGATCATTGGGTCATAAGGCAGCTCCATTTTTAATTTTTTGAGGAACCTCCATACTGTTTTCCATAGTGGCTGCCCCAGTCTGCATTCCCACCAGCAGTGCACAAGGGGTCCCTTCTCCACACCCTCGCCAGAACTTGATTTATCAATGGTGCCATTCTGACAGGTGTGAGGTGACACCTCGTTTGTGGTTTTAATTTGCATCTCTGATGATTGGCCACGTTGAGCATCTTTTCATGTCTCTTGGCCATCTGTATGTCCTCTTTGGAGAAGTGTCTATCCAGGTCCTCTGCCCATTTTTAATTGTATTATTTATATTTTTGGTGTTGGGTAGTATGAATTCTTTATAAATTTTGGATGTTAATCCCTTATCAGTTCTATCAGTGGCGAAAACGTTCTTCCATTTAGTAGGTTGTCTTTTGTTTTATTGATGGTTTTTTTTGCTGTGCAAAAGCTTTATAGTTTTATGTAGTCCCATTTGTTTATTTTTTCTTTTGTTTCCCTTGCCCAAGGAGATATATCAGAAAAAATATTGCTCGGAGAGATGTCTGAGATTTTACTGTCTATGTTTTCTTCTAGGATTTTTGTGGTTTCGAGTGTAACATTTAAGTCTTTAATTCCATTTTGAGTTTGTCCTTGTATATGGTAGAAGAAGGTGGTCCAGTTTCATTTTTTTGCACATCTTTCCAATTTTTCCAACATCATTTATTAAATAGACAATCTTTACCCCATTGTGTGTTCTTGCCTCCTTTGTCAAATATTAACTGACCATAAAGGCATGGGTTTATTTCTGGGCTTTCTATTTTGTTCCATTGATCTATACGTTTGTTTTTATGCCAGTACTATGCTGTTTTGATTAATATGGCCTTTTTAAAAGATTTTTAAAAATTTATTTTTAGAGAGAGAGGATGGGAGAGAGAGAGAAACATTGACGTGAGAGTGAAACATTGACCGCCTGCCTCCTGCAGACCCCTACTGGGGCTCAAGCCCAAAACCCAGGCATTCGCCACGACCAGGAACTGACCCGGACGCCTTTCAGCACCTGGGATGACGCCCAGCCGACTGAGCCCCAGTGGCCAGGGCTATTGCCATTTTATTCCTTCAACTATGCTCCTCTGCTATTCTTTCTCTTCTTTGGACTTGTGTGTCTTTCCTTCACCAGGTTAGGGAAGTTTTCATTCATTATTTCTTAAAATAGGTTCTCGATCCCTTGCTCTCTCTCCCCTCTATTCCACTTGGGGATACCAAGATACCTAGACATATCCCTTGTCCTTATGGAACACAAGGTCTTATTTTACAAATGTATAAATAATAAGTGAATATTTTAAAAGCTATGCAAACAGGTATAGACAAAGTACTTTTGGAGCATACAAGATGTGCTGAGATCTACTTACTGAAATCAGAGAAGGCTTCGCAGAGCTGTCTTTGAGCTGAATTGTAAACAATAAGTAGGAGTAAATAGCAAATAGCATTTTAATTAATGGAAGCAAATAAGAAACTTTTTGCCCCATAATTATCTAATCACAAAGGAAAGGATATACACTATTTTATTGATTTTGTTTTTGTGGGCATGGGATGTTAATTACATTTCTGTTTGATTTAAGCTCTGTTAGAGATACATTCATAATGTTTTTCTCATTGTGTTAATGCTGAAATGTAGGAATAAAAAAATTATATTATACTCTTAACTGTATTTGAGACCAGCTTGGTTTTCTGTATGAATAAACTCAGGTTCTTACAGAGATGCTACTATTGTGGTAAAGGATTAATACACTATATCTTCCCTCTCATTCACTAAGCTCCAGCCACAATTGATTTCCACCTGCTAAAAATACCAAGTTCCTGCCTCAAAAATCTATGCCCATTACCTAGCACATTTTAAATATTTATGCAACTTTTGAGCACTATCATTCCCACTTAGACCTTAACAAATATTTCTTGAATTATTAGATTTGCCACATTTTCCCTTTTGAGATCCTTTTATTTTTCTACCCATCAAGTACAGAGAGTAAGAAAAAGACAGACTAATTAAATAACAATATTGTTATTTTAAGCCTCAATGCACAATTCAAATATTTTTATATTATCAGAAGGTATCAATTAGTTATAAAAGGTAAAAGAATAAAAGTAATATTAGGGAGTAAATGTTTTAATGTTACTGTTTTATGACATGTTGGAAAACAGAATTATTTCCTTGGCTGGAACAAAACATGTATAACTTTGGCAAGTAGTTATTTTTCAGACCCATTTGGACCATAGTATAACTGAGTTCATATAAAATACCTTCCTATTGAATATTTGCTTTGTCATTGAACAGACTCTAAATGTTACTTTAAAATATCTTTTGTCTCTATCACTTGATGTGCTTAGCATTTCTTAATGTTTTAAAAATCTGAACATCAAATTATCTTATCATGTTTTGCATGAAAATCTCTATCTGTAAAACAAACTAGACCACAATTCATCAAGCACTTACCATGAGCTAAACACTGTAACACTCCTGAAAACCCTATTTGATAGGTAGGATCATCAACCCCATTTTGAAAGTGAAGAAACTGAAGCAAGGAGGATAGTTGGCCCAGAGTCAGACTTTTGCATGAATCTCTGTGTTTAAACCCAGACAGAACTCCAGGGCCCAGACTATTCAGCACTCTACCTGTCATTTCTCTGTTATACTTATGATCTGTCAATCTGGAGCTACAAATACTTCACTAAAAAACACTGCCTAAAACACACCAAAAAAAATAAAAAGGTGAGCTGATTCTTTGGTAAAACTACCTTCTAAAAAGTAAGGTAACTTAAGTTCTAAAAAGTACCATATTCATATCAAAACAAAAAAGTACACTATTAAAGAAATCATGCTTTAAGAGACCAATTCTCAGCCAGATGTTAACATCCGAATACAAAGTAATGTATCTGGAAGGAGACTGCTGAGCTGCAAATAACCTGGGTGTGAGTCAGAAAATATTAGGACAGGCCTATCCACCAAGGATATAGATTTGATTGCATGTGACTTGTGTCAACTTTGGAGAAATCAAGAGCAAAATATAAAAGCAAGGCAATGGGAATGTTTCTAAATGAGCCATTCAGCCTCCAAGGCAAGTTATATGGTAGCAATCAAAATTCAAAGAGAAAGCATCAACATGCCAGCCAGGTTTATATATCGCTTGTTCATTCATTTTTTCAAAAGATCAGAAAAACTTTATTTTTAAAATTGTAATAATACCACTTCAAAATTACTAACACTCTCTGGTCAGTTATTGAAGTTCTAGTCAGCTGCCTGTTTAGGCCCCTGAAATCCTAATACTCAATCACAATAAATAAAAATTAATATTTATATTTTTATTACCCAAAAAGCATTTACAACCCTGCAAGGTAGTAGAAAGCTTAATTGTCTTGTCTTTCCATTGATTTTTTAAAATAGATTTTATTTTTTAGAAAAGTTTTAGGGTCACAACTAAATTGAACAGAAGGTTCAGGGATTTCCCATCTATCCCCTACCTGCACACATGCACAGCCTCCCCCATTACCAACATTCAGCACCAGAGCGGTACATTTGTTACCATCAATGAACCTGCATCGGCACATTACCACCCGAAGTCCATAGCTTACATTAGGGTTCACTCTCTGTGTTGTAAATTTTATGGGTTTGGACCAATTAATAATGACGTGACTCCATCGTTATCCTCTGTGCTCTGCCTGTTCATTCTTCCCTCCATCCTAACCCCTCATAGCAACCCATCTTTTTACTGTCTCCATAGTTTTGCCTTTTCCAGAATGTTGTATAGATGGAATCATACAGTATGTACACTTTTCAGACGGGCTTCTTTCACTTAGTAGTATGCACTTAAGTTTCCTGTCTTTTCATAGTTTGATAGCTCATTTCCTTTTAACACTGAATAATATCCCATTGTCTGCATGTGCCACAGTTTACTTATTCATCCATCTACTGAAAAACATCTTGGCTGCTTCCAAGTTTTGGCACTTATGATTAAAGCTGCTTTAAACATCCATGTTCAGGTTTTTTTTGTTTTTTTTTAATTCTCACCCAAGGAGTGAGGGTATTTTTCCCATTGATTTTGAGAGAGAGTGCAATGGGGGAGGGGAGCAAGGGAGAGAGAGAAACATCGATGAGAGAGACACACTGATTGACTGCCTCTGCATGAGCCTGGGCTGGGGGTGGGGACTGAACTTGCAGCCCAGGGTCCTGCCCTTGACTGGAATTGAACCTGGGAATCTCCGGTGCGCAGGCCGACACTCTAATCACTGAGCCACACTGGCCAGGCCATGTTCGGGTTTTTGGCCATTCTGATAGGTGTGTAGTGGCATCTCAGTGTTATTTTAACTTGCATTTCTCTGATGACATTTGTTGCAGAGCATCTTTTCATATGCTTATTTGCATACCTAGACCATTGTAATTACCTCCTAATGGATTTGACTTTCATTTTTCCTCTGACTGTATTGTCAGTTTAATCTTTCTTAGCCGATCTTTTTCTTTTGCATTTGTGGCATTTAGGATATAAGTTCCTTATTGGCCTCAGAAATCAAAACATTTGAAGATCCTCCATAAATCAGTCCTATCATATCTAATAAACTCAATTTCCTACTCTTACACTCCACTCCAATTAGGCCTATTCTGAATTTCCTCCACACATACTAAATTTGATGGCATTTTTATTTTGCTCATATTGTTCCCCTTACCTCCAAAGTCTTCCCTGCCTCCTTTACCAACCCAGTCAATTCTATTAATTCAATAAGCATTTAATAAAACCCTACTTAACACTTTCTCCTAGAGTTAGGCAATAAAAAATGCAAAGCTAAAAAAGGCATCAACCTTACACTGAAGAATTTTAGTCTATGTAACTTTAAAGTCCTAATTCAAATCCTACCTCCTCAATGAATCCTTCCCAGGCTTTCCATCCCATGATGGCCTTTTTCTTCTGACTCTTAAAGCACTCAATCTCTTCTCTACCACAGACCAAATTATAAACTATCAAATTTTATTATAAACTATTTATTATAATATTTTTGTTGTTTCATAAATTTTGTCTTCTCAACTAAAATATAAGTTCCTTGAGTATAAGACTATGTCTTTTACAGAGAAACTTTGCTTGGGGCGATGAGTGCATGATGCAGTGTACAGATGATGTTTTACTGACTTGTACACTTGAAACCTGTATGGTTTTGGGAATCAATGTAACCCCAATAAATTCAATTTTAAAAAAGACTATGTCTTTTAGCTGTTCTATAGCCCCTCAAAATATCATGCACTGTATTTTGCTTTTTTTAATTTATCTTTATTGTTGGAAGTATTACAGATCCTTTTTCCCCATTGACTCTTTCTACCCCACACACTGTAGATGTTTTTAAAATATGTACTTTATTTTACCTCTTTTATTGATAAGTGATAAATCTAACTACACTGGTGTGGTCGGCATTTATTTAAAGTAAAAATAAACCATGGAATCACTTCTGTCAAGGCCAAAACCAGTTTTGAACCTCTTAATAAATAACAAATAAACCAATTATATTTTTCTCTTCTCATAGTCAATGTTTTTATCAAAACTATCAATTCAACTGTAGAGTTAATAAAATAAATACTTGATATAAAAAGTAAAACTCCAGCCCTGGCCGGTGTGGCTCAGTTGGTTGAAGCACCATCCCATACCAAAAGGTTGCAGGCTGGATTCCTGGTTAGGGCACATACCCAGGTTGCAGGTTTGATCCCCAGTCAGGGTGAGTACGACAGGCAACAGATCGATGTTTCTCTCTCTCCCCCCCTTCCTCTCTCTCTAAAATCAATAAAAATATATCCTCCAGTGAGGATTTAAAAAAAAACCACCCTCCAGTTTAACTGAAATGGTCATCTTTCAACCACTGTTGAAGGTTTTGTTTTTTAAAAAAACACAGTCCAAAGTTCCCTTAAATTCTATCATTAGTTATATATCATCCTTCTACTTCTAAAAATAGACTTTGAGAAGTCTTACTACAATTGTGATATGTTGTGAACACCCCGAAGATGCAAGCTATCATCTCACCCCAAATTTGCTTAGGATATTGAGACATAACAACAAACATACTCCAACAGGGTATGAAAAGTCTTGTTACTTGCATAATAATGTTTTTCTGGGGAAAGAAGGCCAGGCCTTCCAAGCTGGTCTGAAAATGGCTTGAGAGGGCATAGAAAGGAGACTGGCTTTGGGTTTTTGTATCATTAGGGGTGGGGCTGGGACAAGAATTCCTGTGGATGGTTTTAACTGAGTGCCAGAAGAGGGAATACTGTATCCACTTGACCAAATGTAGGGCAGAAGGGGAAGAAAACAGGGTGAGGTTTAAAATCCAGACTATGGAGTCAGATTCTTTATTACTTAATAACAATAGAACTAATTTCAAAAACAGAAAATACAAAGATATTGAGCAATATGTTTATATGATTTCATGAAATTTTAAGTATCTTCATTTAAGCTATATAACTGATTAACAAGCAAATGCTGCACATAAAATATATTTTTGTTGAAGACAAGAAACAAAATTTTAAATATTCTTTAAGAAGGCTTAAGCAAAAAAATACATTAACAGTATCACCATTAAGACAATAATCTAATTTTCAGAAAATGGTGTTTCACATTTCCTCTTCTTCCACTAAAGATACTGGAAAAACTGATGAAATTCTAATTTTATCCCTTGTTGTATTAGAAGAAAACACGTGTTAGTCACTATAGGTAAGGTACTGCTCTTTATATTGTAACAGGACAGTGAAGTGAAACACAGTAATTTTAAAAGCATTTTTCAGTAAAGTACTAAGTAGACCTCAACATTAATTCTGCAGTTACTGCTAAAAGGTCTTCTGATGGCCTGAAGGAGTTCTTGTTCTTATCAAAGCATCTAAAATACTACCATAATGAAACTTAGGCTCTGTGGAGAAGCAGGCTTAATATTTATAATATAGAGTAAAGGAAAACGCATCAAATTCTATTAAGATTAATGAAAGTTCTGCCTGAATATGGTTTGCAAAATCAAAACCAAAATAATGAGAGTGATAGCTAATACCACAATGAAAACAAAATTAAATTACATGGGCTTAATTTCCTTCAAAATTTAAATAATATAATCAAATAATATAATTATGATAACCCATTATTGCTTTAATCAACAAAAAAGTGGTCTTCATATTTTAATAATGTAAATTTATGCCCTAGAGGATTATAGAACCATAAAATAATTCAAGAAATTAGTAATTCAAGAATTAGTAGTTCAAAAAAAAGTAAACTGAGTTGTATTTTGTGAGGAAGATGAAAAACCTTTTACAGAAGAAGGAGGTGTTGCATTTTGATCCTGTTCAAATGAAAATGGAAAACTAAAATCATCTTTTCCAGCTCCAAATGTATGAGATGAAGAGTCTGATGGAAAAGAAAATGTAAAGCCATCTTCTCCTTCTGGTTTCCCAAATAAGTTTCCTGAAGAAAATACATACACAATATCATGCTATTCATGTTATGTAATTTGTATAACCTACTAAATTACAGTACACTGCATACAATAAATAGAATAACACTGATTCATTTATCTATTGTGCAGATAATTTAACTGTATTCCTCTTATGTGCAAAGTACTATCCTTTGTAGTATGGAAGTTACAGAGATTCAAACTTAAATGCTACTTTAAAGTAATCTGAACTCAAGCATATAAGGTAGAAGGAGGGGTAAAGACCTCAAATGGAGAGCAGAGCACAAAGGCACAAAATCAGGTATGCACAGAAAATATAAGGGTGACAGAAATCAGTTCAGCTTGTCAGGAGCACTGAGAAATAATGAGGAGTTATTAAAAGGGAATTAATGAAGGTGAGCTTGGAAAAAACTGCTGTATGTCCAACTATAGAATCTAGACTTCATTTGGTAGGTAACAGGAAGCCATTAAACATTTTCAGGCAGAGATATGGCAGGATTTGTACTTCTTTATATAAGGGTTATTCGGAAGAGAATGTGTAAAAAGGCTGGAACAGAGTGTCTAGAAATGGTAATAATAGAAAAGAGAAGAAAGCTTGGCCTTACCTAAAATCATAGCAAAGGGAATGGAGAAAGAAATGTTGGATCTAGAGACATAGCACAAGTGAAACTAATTCAACTATTATTTATGAGTAACTACAATTACTATAAATGACATTGTTCTAGGAAATTGACAGAACAGTGAAAAGGGTTCTATAGTTTTAAAAGAAATTTTAAAAATCAACTTTATGTAAAAAATAACAATTCCGAGAATTGTTATTAAGGAAAAATACTGTTTTTCATTCATCTTATTATTTAATACTATAAATATATTTTTCAATATCTTAATTATAATTTTTTTCATTAATCCTCACCTGAGGATACTTTTTCCATTGCTTTTCAGAGAGTAGAGGGACAGGGCGGGGAGAGGGAGAGAGAGAGAGAGAGAATATCCATGTGTGAGAGATTGGTTGTGTCCCAAAAGCACCCATACCGGGGGCAGGGAGCAAACCTGCAATCCAGGTACATGCCCTTCATCAGGAATCCAACCCATGACCCTTTGGTGGGAGGGCCGACACTCTAACCACTGAGCCACACTGGTCAGGGCTTAATTATAATTTTAATTGTTGTTAAACAATTTAAAAAGTACAGTAATCCAGATCTACTTGAAACAAGTCTTTTAAATTACCTATATTGTTTCACAGAAAACCAATTCAATGAGTACATTAAGCAAGACAATTTACTTTGTGCCACTTAGAAATGTCATATATGTTTAAACATCTCAGTTATTTCACCCTAAATAAATCTGAGCCAACCAGCAGTAGGGTGGGTGGGTGGGTGGGTAGGTGGATGGATGGATGGATTGATTACAGATACTTGAGTACTTCCTCTCTCCCTTTCTCACTTTATTTTTCCATTGACTTCAGTAGACAGACGTGAGACTTAACAGATTAGATATAATATAGCCACAGATGTAGAAAGAACTCGGATCTTGAATCTCCTAATGAGATTCTGTGTAAGGCAGAAGTCTAGGTGTTGTGGAGAATTCAAGGGGGAATAAAACACAGTTCCTACCCTCAAATAAACTGTGATTAGAAGAGATTTTATATATATTCATAAATAATGACAAGTGGTAGAATGTAAGAAGTATTTTTAAAAAGAGATGTTCAGAGAAGTGAAGGAGAGATCTTTTTGAAATAGAAGATTGAAGGAGAAAATAAAAGTTTTTATGGAAGAGAACTTGGTCTTGAAAAAATGGTTGAGAAAGAGACAAAGTTGAGGATACCAGGAAGAAGAAAGTGTGAGCATATTTGGTTTGCAAAGAGTTCTTCAGTCTGGCCAAAGCACAGTTACTCTTATAAGAGAAAAGTCTTAAATGTTAAGTTAGAGCTAGGCTAGAAAAGGAGGAGCACAATTTGATACTGTATGGGGAGCTACTAAATGTATTTAACTAGGGAAGTGAGATGGTCAACATCATGCATAAAGATTAATTGGACTGTGATCTTTAGGTAAGGAGAAAAAATAAAAAGACTAATTACAATGTCACTGCAATAGCCCAAATGAATGGTAGGGTAGTAAGAGTCTGAATTATGATTTCAATGAAAACAGAAAACAGAAATATTTCAGCAAGAACTGATAAAACTTGATGATTAGCTGAATGTAGTCACAGACACAGACAGAAGTTAAAATTATCACTGATGTTCTGAGTCTTGACAACTAGAACATTGGTACAGCAGAAAGAGAACAAGTTTGATTTCAGATATGCTTAGGTTTTTTTTGTTTGTTTGGCTTTGTTTAATTTTTTAAAATTTTTCAATTACAGTTGACATTCAATATTATATTAGTTTCAGGTGTTCAGCATAGTTGCTAGATATTTATATAACTTAGGAAGTGATCAACCTAGTAAGTCTTGCACCCCACCTGACACCATATATAGTTATTACAATGCTATTGACTATATTCCCTAAGCTATACTTTACATTCCTGTGACTATTCTGTAACTGCTGATTTGTACTTCTTAATCCCTTCACCTTTTTCACTCAGCCTCCCAACCCCCCTCCCATCTGGCAACCACCAGTTTGTTCTCTGTATCTATGGGTTTCTGTTTTGCTTGTTCCTTTATTTTGTTTTTTAGATTTCACATATAGGTGAAATCATATGGTATTTGTCTGATTTATTTCACTTATCAAATATATCAAATATACTGAGATGGGTTTTTCCCCCTGTTTTTTAAAAATACGTTTTTATTGATTTGAGAGAGAGAAAGAGACTGAAAAAGAGAGAAACATTGATGTGAGAGAGAAACATGATCGGTTGCCTCCCACATGCACCCCAACCAGGCATGCCCTGACTGGAAATGGAACTGGAGACCTTTTGGTGCATGGGACAATGCTCAACCAACTAAGCCACACTGGTCAGATTATACTGAGTCTTTAATGTCAACAGATATTTTAGATACAAAGAGATATTAATAACACAGTCAGAAATAAGATCAGATGGCTTCACTGGTGAGTTTTATCAAACATTTAAAGATGAATTAATGCCAATCTTTCTCAAATTCTTCCAAAAAAATCAAAGAGGAGGGAATACTCCCAAACTCATTTTATAAAGCCAGCATTACCTTGACACCAAAGCCAGAAACGGACATTACTGGAAAAGTAAGTACAGACTAATAACCCTCATGAATATAGATGCAAACTACACATCGCTTACCAACTTCTTGTTGTGATGAGAGAGGATTTAAATTTGCTGGAGAATAGTGTTCATTAAACTGAAAAATAATTTCCATTAAATATTACTCATGAAATCAGTAGAACAGTATACATAGCATTTATATTTGAATCTAAAGCCTGGTCCTTCTAATAAACATAAATAGAGCAGACAAAAGAGCAACATTCTATATAGGAAACTATCGTACTTAAAAACAGATTTATCTTCAAAACCTATCATTTACTTATATTAAAATAAGGCTTATTGATTTTATTCTGGCAATAGATAAAATATTAGTAGACGACATATGTTTTACTGAGGAAGTTCCTACTTTGGAATATTAATATAACCTAAAATTCTAACTTGCTTTATTCTGAAAGCTTTTTACAGATCAGGTTCTTGTTATTGTTTTCCCGCCTCCATGCTCAATGAAATAAGCCAGTCAGAGAAAGAAAAGTATCACATGATCTCACTTACAAGTGGAATATAGTGAACAAAATAAACTGACGAACAAAAGAGATCCAGAGACAGGGAAGCATGGAACAGACTGACAGGGGGCGGGGCGGGGAAGAGATTAACCAAAGAATTTATATGCATATATGTATAACCCACAGACACAGACAATAGTGCAGTAGACCTGGGGGTAGGGGCAGATGCGAGGTGTAGGGTGTCAAAGGGGGAAAAAAGGGGGCATTTGTAATACTTTCAGCAATAAAGATAATTTTTTTTTTTTTTAAATATATATTGATTTCAGAGAGAGGAAGGGAGAGGGAGAGAGAGAGAGAAACGTCGATGATGAGAGAGTCATCACTGATCGGCTGCCTCCTACATGCCCCACACTGGGAATGAGCCCGCAACCAAGGCCTGTGCCCAGACCGGAAGTTGAACCTCGATCTCCTGGATCCTAGGTTGATGCTCAACTGCTGAGCCATGCCTGGCCGGGCAACAATAAAGATAAATTTTTTAAAAAAGTAATAGAAAGTATGATAGCTTCATGTCACTTCAGATCAAGTTTTGCTACCCAAAGCCTGTTTTCTCTGTAAAACAAGCTTTTTAAAAAAAATTATCTTTGTAGTTGAAAATATCACAGATGTGCTATATACACACATGTAGATGAAAAGACTAACAGTTTTTACACTGAAAATATGGGAAATTTGTTTAGAATTAAACACAAACTATAAAGCCAAATTAATTTCTAAACTGCCTTTAACTGCAATTCAAAGCATTCCTAACCTGAGATGATTTTTTTATATAAATATGTCAATTTGGGCACCTGAATTTGAAAACAAAAAGATAATGGGTGAACTCTGCTATATTATCAATATTCAGAATCTTTTAAAAATGTGCCTCTACCCTAAGATAGTTTGGTACTAAACAATTAAAAGTACTTGAGGTTCCAGTGTACATTTCTTTTTTAGAAATAAAACTTTAGCTTCTTATATTACCTTATCTGATGAGATTTCTGAATCAAATATAGAAGAATCAAATAAATTCAATCCAGGTGATCTAGAAGTATAACTCATAAGAAAAGAAATCCCAGGAGATTCCTTTTGTGTTTGATCTTCAGGCACTGTGTTTCTGTTTCTGTTACAGAGAAATAAGAAATTGCCAAAATGTTAAAAATATATTATTTAATATTGCAGAGTGGTAAATACCATAAGAAATGGCATAGAGCAGTGATTTTTAACCTTTTCATCTCATGGCATATAAACTAATTACTAAAAATCTGCAGCACACCAAAAAATATATTTTTTACTGATCTGACAAAAAAGTAGGTATAATTTTTATTCATTCACACTGAACAGCTATTGTTGCTGTTGTCATTTTTTTATTTGACAATCTAAGAGAACAGAGGTCAGTGCGCCTGACTAAACAGGTAGTGTAGGTTTTAAAAATTCTTGCCACACACCAGTTGAAAATCACTAGCATAGAGGTAAGAACTGACACATTAGGGAAAGGGAGAAAGTAGCTATTGAAGTGACAAGCCTATAGAGAAAACGATGGTTTTAAGCAGAAAATAATGTTAAATAAAGCAGAATAACCAATTATGGAATGATAATAACTCCTACTAAGAATATATTGCCAGGCTCTATTCTAGGTATTTCCATCACCACTAACATGTTTTATTCCTCAAAATAACCCTATGATATACGTACTATTATTATCATTTCCATTTTATAGAAGAGGGTTTTGATGCATAGAAAGGTTAAATAATTTGCTCCAAAGAATGTAAGCACCAGAGTTGGGACTTGAATGCAGCAATGAGATTCAAAGTTGAGACACTTAACCCTGATTCTGTAGGTCTTGAAAACCAGTCACAAAATTTTAATCTTTATGAGAAGCCAATCATTACAGATTGTTGCATAAAGGAGTTAAATATAAAATGATTTGGGAAAAATAATTAGACAAGGCAGTATATAACACAGTGGTTAAAAGCATGGATTCTGGAGGCAAAACTGCCTGGGTTTGAATCTCAACACTAATGAGTTATATCATCTGTAATTCTGTTTCCTCATCTATAAAATAGGGATAACCATGTACTTATGTCTCTTAAAGTTGTTGTGAATCTTCAATGACCAATATTTATAAATTCTTAGACATAGTGCTATGAAGTGTTTGTTAAATATCATAGAAGTCTGAAGATAACTTCCATAACTACCTCCATTAATGAGTCACTTAACTTTATAGATCGGTTTTCTCATCCATAAAAAGAGGTTTTAGCATGTGATTGCTGCATCCTTTTATAGTTCTTGGATTTGATGAGTTCCACTTGAACATGCTGTGTTTGAGTCAACAGCATCACATTCATATATATAAAACTCTTACTAGCAATTTAAAGTACACTGTAGAGCCCTGGCCAGCGTGGTTAAGTTGGTTAGAGCATCATCCCATACATTGAAAGGCTGTGGGTTCCATTCTTGGTCAGGGCACATACCTAGGTTGCAGGTTTGATCCCTAGTTGGGGCGGGAGGCAGCCAACTGATGTTTCTCTTTCAAACATTGATGTTTCTCTCTTTCCCTTCTCTCTAAAAAATTGATACGCATATCCTTGGGTGAGGATTTTAAAAAATTGTTTTTAAATACAGCGGAAGAACACAGGTGAGATTCCTAATGAAGTGAAATCTGTCTGACATGTTTTAGAGAAATCTCAGGGTTCAGGGAGATAAACAAAACAAAAAGGTCAAAATGCAGCATTCTTTTCTTGGCTGTAAATTACAAATCTGTGATTCCCAAAATTAAAAAATCATTTTAGATATATTTATGCCTACTGAAGTTATTTAACAGAAAAGCAATTCTTGCTTTAGACATTACAATGTAAGGAAAAATGACTGCTGGAACATTATTCAATGATGTCTACAATCTACCACATGGGATAGTAGCTTTTTAGCTTGGCATTTAAATTTTTCCCCCATAGGTTTTTTTATCCTTTGGAAATCTTAAATATATAAACTATTGCACTAGATAAGTACTTAGGATCTATGCCATTTTCAACTAAATGTAGAAAAATGGGGTAGAGGATATATGAAACAAGCATGGCAGAATGTTAATAATTGAGTAATTGTTCAAACAGGGTTATAGGTACATAGGTTCATTATACTAGTGTCTATCTCCTTTGCATATATGAAATATTCCATAATAAACTTTTTAACGGTACTAGGCATTTTACTATTCCTATCAATTATTTATATAACTCAATACATAGATTCTTTAACTGTAATTAATTAAAATCCTACATTTCAAATGGGGGAGTTTTAGGGAACAGTAATTTCTCCAAAGATTCAGGTGTTTTCACAGCTTCAGGAGTTCTTAAAAATAAAGGAATTTCAGGAGTCTGTGGAAAATTCTCAGTCCTTTCTTCTACTTCATCATTATTATCTATTGGCTTCCCAAAATGTTCTTCATATATAACCTGAAAATTCAAAGTAACAGAAAACTATAAAAATGAATGTTATTGCATTAATAAGCTCATATACATAAAAATGTGTGAGGTGGAAAATACCGTATTAATGTATGATGTTATTTCATAGGCAAAATAAGTAAAATAAGAATAGTTGGTGAAATACCCAAATATCTCTGTCCAAAAAATGGAAAAATTTTATTTTCTTCCCAGCTCCACCTCTCCTATTCCCACCTGAAAAAGTAAATGATAACCAGGGAAAAAATGGATAGGAATGATTTTTCTTTTAAAATTTCCACATCATGCTCTGGGTCAAGAGCATGTTATCTCCTTGAAAGGGAGAAGTAATTTATTTCTAAGCCATCTTGTTCTCATTGGTTATGTTCTTTGCAGTTTTTTTCCCCCTTACAAATTCATTATACTCTCTCAGCAAAGATTGAGAGCTTGAATAACTAATTTTCCTTTACATTATTTTGTACACTAGCAATGTGATTTCTAAAATATGTTTGTTATACCAAATCCCATTACAGAAACAGTGTGGGTCACTCCACCAAAAAAATTTAAATGTGCTTTCTACCTGTATTTCTTTACAGCAAAATACTATTATGTTGTATCTCTTGTTGCTTTTTTAAGTTCTTTTTTAATTTTTAATTTTTTATTATGTATTGGTTTTGAGTGTACAGTTAGTGGTTAGACAATCATATACTTTATATAGTGTTCCCCACAATATTTCTAGCACCCCAATTGGCACCATACATAGTTACTGCAATATTATTGACTATATTTCCTATACTTTCTTTCCCATGACTATTTTGTAACTACCAATTTGTTTCTCTTGTTTTAACCTCTAGTGTGGTCAAATTTGTATATATTATCTACACATATCATCATTATAGATTTCCATAATATTCTGAAGATATTTTTATGGCTCACTGATCTTAAATTGCCTTGGTAAATTATTCAATCTTACCAAACAAAATTGTCTTATTCAGTTATGATTTAGCTTTGGTGTCAATATATAGTCAAATTATTAATGACAACTATTTCTGTATATTTTCATGTAAACTTTTTGTAGCTTAATCTAAAACTCCTCTAAGGAATAGATTCTGGAACATCATAGCTACTTGATTACTAAGCTAACAACATCTACACCTCACATAATCTTCATTATACTAAATCTGAAATAAAAATGTAAAAAGAATATTTTAAATTAGAATATTTTGCCGAGAAATTAGAAACCAAACATTTGACTTACTTGTGAAGTACATTTTGATTCTTTCAATTGTCTTACTGTCCCTTTATCTCCACACTCAGCATCTGTTATGAGAGCAAACTATTTTTTCTTTTTGCAATTTAATTATAAATAAAGCATGGTAAGACCGTATGAAATTGCCAATATTTAACTGTTTTTGATCTACAAAAGTGGCAATTTCATATAATTCAACACAATACTAAGAGAATAAAACCTATATGAACAGTTTAAAGAACGAAATTATAAAGAGAACACCCACATAACCACCATACATGTAAGAAAGAGAAAACTGTGAGTACTCTAAAAGGTCCTATATTCCTCATATCCTCCTCCTTGGAGGTAACCACTAACTATCCTGACTCCTGTAATAATCATTACCTTGATTTGCTTTATATAATTATCACCTAAGCAATATAGCTTACTTTTTCTGTTTTAAAATATTACACAATGAAATTATAAGTGCTCTTTATCTTACTTTTTTTGTTTAGTATATGCTTGTGAGGTTCATCTGTATTGTTACACATAGACAGTTACTTACTTTTACTGATATAAAGTATCCCACTGTCCAAACACAACACAATATATCTACCCATTCTACTGCAAATGGGCATTTGAGGTGTTTCTGCTTTGAAGCTATTACAAACTGATATTGTAAACATTCTTTTACATATATACTTGCATATATGCGCTTGTATTTCTCTAGGTATATACCTAGGAGTGGAATTACAAGTTATAGAGTATGTGTATCTTCCATTTTACCAGGTGTTAAACTATTTTTAAGTTTAGTTTCCAAACTATTTACCAACTTTTCTTGTGGCAACTGATCATCCTGAGCTACTCTAGGAAATAATTCAATATCACCAGACAAAATTATTAGCTCCAATTATAATTTAGGTGTGATTTCAATATATGGTCATTTATAAATGGCAGTTCCTGCCAATAGTTGAGAGTTCCTATAGCCCTACATTCTCATCAACACTTAGTATTGTCAGACTTCTGGATTTTGTGAGTCTGATGGATGTGTAATAATATCTCATTGTGGTTTTATGGTTCAGTTTCCTGATTTGCTGAGCAACTTTTCAGACGTTTACCTGCCACAAAAGTTTCTCTATTTGAAGTGCCTATTTGTGTATTTTGCACATATTTCCAATTGGATTGTCTGTCTTTTTCTTCTTGGTTTGTAGAAGTTCTTTATACATTTTTGGAAACTAGTCTTTTGACAGTTCTAAATCATCTTGCCTTCCATTCTTTTTATAGTGTTTGATGATGGCTTAGTGACCTAGCCATCCTTTTTAACTGTCTTTTGATGAATAGAAATTCTGAATCTTAATACAGCCAAATTCATCAATCTTTCTTTTATGATTGGGCTTTTTATTTCTTATTTAATAGAAATCCTTTCTTATCCTGAGTAGATGTTTTTCTACTTTATAATATGAAGGCTTTATAGTTTTGCCTCTTGCATTTAAGTCACAACTATTATTTTTACCATATATTAACTTCTTCAAAAAATATGCTTGGAAATTACTGAACAGCCTTTTTTTCTTCTAAGATAACTATATGCCTTCTTGAGTATGAAATCTCACCGTATCTGCTCAATGGCAACTAGAATTACACCAGATATATGCATTTTCCCACCTAAGTGTACTAGTGATATACTGCTTCTAGAGATTAGCCATTCCTTCCTTGTCTAACACTGTGTCAGCTTGGCATATATGGAGAATTATAAACAGGTGGAACAGATCCCCTGTGCAGATAAGATATATTTCTTTATTCCAGAAGAAAGGAGGAAGAATATCGATCTGCATGAAATAAGCATATTGTATTGGTTGAATCCTATATCGAGAGTGTGATAAATAGTATATTATATGACCATTCTGAATATGCATATATTTACAGAATTTTTATACTACCAGATTGGGCCATGTTTAAAACTTTAAAATAGAAGTCAGTAATCTACATGCTACAGACAAGAAGAAGTGAAGACTTTTATATAGCCTATGAGTGGAATAATTATTATTCATTACTGGGTTACCAAAATATGCATATATATGTATATATTAAAAATATATACATACATGTGTGTGTATATATATACACACATAGAGAGAGAATGTGTTAGTATTTTCAAGGTTGTGTCAAAATTCCAACAGCTACTTGTTTCTAAGATAATAAATTCATATATATATATCCTGTGACCTTATAATTTTATTCAAAGATAATAATCCAAGATAGTAAAAGATTTATGTAAAAGAATATAGTAGCATTATTTTAATAGCAAAAAAACTGGAAACAAAAATATTCAGATTGAGAGAATTACTAAATAGATTGTAGCATATCCATACAATGGCATATTATACAGTCATTATAAATAAACTCTACTGAATGGCATGGAAAAAGACCCTCAACAATTGTATACCAAGTGCGAAGAAAAAAATATAAAATGATATACATAGCATGCTTCAAATTTGTGGGAAAAGTGTAAAAGAACAAAACATACATATACATAGGAAAAAAGTCAAGAATATGCACTAGTATGTATAGAGTTGGTTATGTCTGGGTGGTGGTATTTTTGTATCTTTTATGTTTTTCTCTGTTTTTCAAATTTTCTACACTGAAATGTATTTGTTTTATATTTAGAGGAAAATGTACTTAAAAACCAAACAAACATGGCCAGTTAACCAAAGATGCAAACAATCCAAGTAATTTATTTGAATAGTATCAAAACCTGATATAATTTGTTAGTACCAATTCTTCGGAAAAATATAAACAGCAAATAAATACCTGTATCTCCTTTTTCAAACCACTGATTGAAATTTGACTGTTTCTGTGGGGTTAACAATCTAAAATACAATAAATATAATTTTTATGTGATTTGGTAAGTTGACAAATTACTTCAGAAATTAAAGCATTTTATTTTTAAAAGTTACCTGAACTGCATAAAATTATGTGCGCTTTTAACAGCCGTAACATGTGAACACTTTGAGTGGGCATTCACAGCAGAGTCATTAGATACCTGAAGAAAAGAAATTAAGCATTAGAATTGGATACACAAAACAATAAAAATTTTTGGCTTGCTATGGCTACTCAGAGCTCTCCAAGAGCACTGTCACCCTCACCATCACCATCATTATCATTATTATCAACAATTACAAACTTTAACTAAAACCACTATATATGAAACATTAAATAAAAACTGGGAAACAAAAAAGATTTAACTCTCAAGCAATTTGATGTTTTTGACAAGTATAATAACTGTGCTTGGTAGTATTTCTACATTTACAGTAAACCTTTTAATATTTTATCCCTTATTCATGGCTAACCAAGTAAATTTATCATTTTCTCAATTGATTACCTGATTTCTACATCTCTCTATCCTCTATAACCTCTTAAACTGAACTCAGGAAAGTAAACTGGCAGGTTAAAAGATTAAAACCTGAGACTCTTTTTTACATATGTATGAAAGAGTTAATATTTCATTTTTAACTTTAAATGTTAATAATATCTAAACCACTGCTTTACTAATGTTTGTATTGTGTTTCAAGTCTTTAATTCTTGAGTTACTCATTTTAAAGAGTCCCTAATTTTTCTTATTTGACCAAAGATGAAAATAACTTAATAGAAAAGTTTATCCCATTTATTTTTGTTATAACAGCCACTGCTCTTAATTTTGTTATCTTGTTGTGCTTTCAGATCACAGAAAAATACCTTGTCCTTTAAGGAACATCTGTCCTTTAAAGAACAAGTGTTCTTTTGATGTATGTTTTATATAATATACATGTTTGTATGTCTCCTAGTACAAGTATTTTAAGTATTTGTTTACACTAGATGACAAGTAACATTGCTGAGTATGTGCATTTTTACTTTCAATTAGTACTGTGAATCAGTCCTCCAAAGTAGTCCTACCAAATTATACTCCCACTATCACTGACCTCACTAGACATTAGCAATTTTGATATCTGAAAACTGATAGGTGAAACCAGGTATCTTCATTGGTTTAATCTGCATTTCCCTGTACTCCTAAGGTCAGCATCTTGTTATGTTTAGTGACCCTTTGTCTTTCCTTTTCTGTAAAATACCTTATCTTTGACCCATTTTAATTTTTATTAATTTTTAAGAATTATGTATTTCTTTATGTATTATACATTCTGGATACCAATCTCCTGTCCATTCCATCACTGTCTTTTAATTTTGTTAGTATCTTTTGTCATATAGAAGTTTTTTATTTTAATGTAGTCCACTAATAAGTTTGTCTTTTCTTGTTCCAGAGTTATAATTATTGCATTTTGATAACACTGTAAAGTGTTTTGGGATGATGAAAATGTTCTGCAATGAGACAGTGATGATGGTTACACTACCTTGTGAATATACTAAAAACCACTGAATCATATTATGTGAATTTTAAATGTGAATTATCTCAACAAGTGTAAAAAAATAAACATTTTGATATCTGGTAGTATGGAGTCTCCCTAACATTATTTTTTAAAAATCTCCTATTTTAAATTTTTTTACCTCTGCAATCATTTATTAATGTTACATACTGATAGGTTTTTCTAATGCTAAACCATCATAACATTCCTTAAGAAAAGTAAAGATTGCTACTTTTTAGAATTGGTTTAGATATCCTTTGTTATATTAATTGGTCAATTTTGGTGACTACCACAAAAGAAAATTTAACTGAATTCTGTGTATGTTAGATACAAGGTTTGTTAATTGTGTTATCCAGATCTTCTACATCCTTACTCACCTTTTTATCTTACTTGATTTTTTCCTGTGGCAGAAACTGCTTGTTTTCTATCCTATTCAAAATCTACTTTCCCTTTGTGTTCTGATTTTTAAAAAAGCCAAAACAAAACCACCTATATTTGTCAACCTTTCCCCAGATAGAGGTAACCATATGACTAAGTTCTGGCCAATGAAACATTATTATAAATTGTTTAAAAGAGCTCCTAGGATGGATCTGTAAAAATGGGGCTGAGCCCTGGCAGGGAAGCTAAGTTGATTGGAGTGTCATCCTGATACTCCAAGGTTGCGGGTTCGTTCCCGTCAGGGCACATACAGAAATCAACCAATGAATTCATAAATAAGTGGAAAAACAAATCAATGTTTCTCTCTCCGTCCATTCTCTCTCTCAAATCAACTAAAAAATTGTTTTTTAAATGGGGCTGAATCAGCTAGCCTCTCTCCCCTTCTTTTCTGCCTAGAAGGCAGATATAATGGCAAATCTGAAATGGTTAGCTTCTGATGATGATGTGACCTTGAAGCAAAAGCTTAGCATTTAAGGATAGCAGGAAAAGAAGGCATACATGTAACCTAAGAAATAATGAAATTGTGGAGATGGTGCTATGAGCCATGATAAGTGAATCTGAGTCAATTTATAATCTCATGGCAGGCAAGAGAAAAATAAATGTTTATCTTATTTAACGTTATGTCATGGTTTGGTTATACATTGTTTCACATGTAGCCAAACAACCCCTAAACTCAGAGTCAGCAATTTTTTTTGATAGAGCTATCCTGTTTTAACTGTAGATTCAATTGTTTCTTTGAAATTCTTTCGGTTTTTGCTTTACATATTTTGAAGGTATAATTTGGTGCTTCATGGTTTTGACTTCTTGGTGAATTATTCTTTTTAAAAATATGGAATATATTTATCTTTACTAATGTTTTTTTTTTAAATCTTGAGCTCTTATATAGCACTGTTACATCTGGTTTTGTTTTGTTTGCATTTGCCTGATATATATTTTCCACCCTTTTATTTTCAGCCTTCACTTGTCAAGTTGTTTCAGGTATTGTTTTAATAGTATATAGCTGTATTTTGTTTATACATTCCATAGTATTTTTCTTATTACTGATTTGTTCAGAGCTATTTTTGTCACCTTATTTGTTTTCTATTTGAAATACTTTCTAGCTGTTTTATTTTTCCCCCATGCTGCCTTCTATTGGACTAATTTTTGTTTCATCTTTTTTTCTACTGTTTTAAAACGTACACATTCCATTTCTTTACTGTTAGTTACCCTTAAATGTTTAACATATGCATAAATTTACATTTTTTTCCAACCATACACAGAGTTCATTAGTATTTGTATCTTCTCCTTACCTCCATCCCCAAATAAAAGAACTTGAGTAAACTTGTTTCCCTTCATCCCATATCGGTATCATCGAGAATTTTAGTACCAGATTTTTAAGCAAATAATTCATATATATTTAGAATTAATAAGTTTCACTAATTACTTTGGTCATTACTACCCCTTTATCTGTTTGTACTAATTATGAGTTAATGGAAAACAATTATACTTTTCATTGAGAATTCCCCTCTGGACTGTTTTCAAAGAATGAAGGAAGAGAGATGTGCCACACCAGCAGATAGCTTTCTGGGTGGTATGCTCCTTGTTCTTCATGCAAATCAAGAACCACCCAGAGTACCATCTCTCCCTAACCCAAGCTCTTATACTCACTGCTTCCACCTGGAGACAGTCATCCCATTGCTGATGCCCGGCCAAAGGCAGAAGGATTATGAGATGAACAGATGTTAGCTAAACTAACAGCCACTAAAGTAAACCAATCAACTGCCCTATTCATTGCTTTCAGGCCCATAACCTCTATAAGAGTATTCTATGCAAATCCTGGGCCACAATTTCCCTCTTCAATCCAATCCTGTTTTCCTTCTTCAGAAATGTCTCATTTTTTGGTCTACTGGGTACAGGGCTTGGTATTTCTAAATATCTTTCCTATTATTTTTAGAAGTACATGAGAAGGCTACAGTATATGCTCAGGCTGCCCTGTTGAATCTCTCTCAAGTTTTTTAGACCCTGAGGTTATACTAATGGCTGGTTTAATACATTTATCTCTCTCTCTCTCTCTCTCTCTCTCTCTCTCTCTCTCACACACACACACACACACACACACACACAGCATGTCCTAAATGCACTATCTCATATAATGCAAGCATTTATTTATTTTTATCCTCACCTGAGGATATTTTTCCACTGCTCTTAAGAGAGAGTGGAAGGGAGGGAGGGAGGGAGGGAGGGAGGGAGGGAGGAGGGAGGGGAAGAGGAAGAGAGAAAGAGAGGGTGAGAAACATCGATGTGAGAGAGACACACTGATTCGCTGCCTCCCACAAGTGCCCCAACTGACGGGGGTTGGGCCTGCAACCGAGGTACGTGCCCTTGGTTGGAATAGAACCACTGAGCCAAACAGACTACGGCAATGCAAGCAAGTATTTAATTTATACTATTAGAAAGAAATACCTACCTGTACATTGTTTTCTTTTTGTTTGGAGTCAACATTGGCAAGCTTTGACTGATTCGCAGAACTGTCTTCTTTATCTAGGTTATTAGGTTGTACAACTTTAATCAATTCCAGAGAAAGACTGAAATATCATACTCAACACTTAACCTAACATTGTCATTTAAAAAATCAAGTCACATGAATATGTAATTTAAATTAAAATACAGAATTATGAAATTGTTACAAAAATCTTAATTCCTCACTATGTAATAGTTGTTACAGTAACTATGACTGTAAAATGAAAACCAGCTGGCAAAACTACATCTTTATAATGGGGAACCAAAGACAGAGTGGTGATATTAATGACCAGGGGACAAAAATAGCCAATGTACTTAATCTAATACAATGTAGTTAATCTAATCTGAACATCTATTGAAAGAATCATGATTCAAATATCTTAGTGACTAAGTCACAAATATCATTAACACAAGTTGGCTACCCACCTTTAATCACATATCTCAGTAACACAACCTCTCAAATGAAAAATATCTAATTATTCATTCTCTTCTAATAAGCCATGCAACCAGACAGGACCCTTTTTTTTAATGTAATATAAAAAAGATTTCTCTTTCAAAGAGAAAAAAGTATAAAAGGCATGTCTTGTTTGCTCTCAGAAAAAATCAAAGTGGTACGTTCCCGCGTCAATAGTTGTCTAGCACTCTGTTTTTGGTTACGACAAATGAGAACTAAAATTGCTTCTATTTCTTCTTCTAGGTGTTTGCAAAGAAAACTAAGTTTTCGAAAATAAACAGATACTGTACCTATAACTCTTGGTTCTGAAGATAGAATATTTATTGGTCTGACTAATTTCTGAGATTCATTTGGAAGAAATAATTGACTTTTCTGAGAGGTTTTATTCAATATAAGTACATGTTCATCTTTTTGAAAAATTCTAAAGAGAAGAGTGAATTACATAAAATATTAGTGAAGAAAGAAATTAACATATATTGACGAAAGGAGACTTGAATTTGGGTGGTGAACACACAACACAATATACAGATGATGTTTATAGAACCGTACACCTGAAACCTATATAATTTTATTAACCAACGTCATCCCAATAAATTCAATAAAATTAACATATACTAAAGCCAGAAGAGACATTTAAATATTACATAGTTAAAGCTCCATATTTCACAGATAAAACTAAGTTCCAGAGAATTTAACATCTACCCAATATTATTAAATTACTTACTAGTGTCACGGCTAAAACACACCTTTCCTGATTAAGTCGTGTTCTTCTCAGTATATCACACTCTCATTTTTAAAACATTATAATTTTAAAAGACTTTTTAAACATGTCAAAAATATTTTAAACTAAAACTTTATAAATAGCATGCCTTAGATTTTGAAATACTTCAAAATTAAAAAGATTTAGAAATAAATCAACTAGCATGAATATAGAAACCATTAAAGCAACATTATGATCATAAATAAGTCTAAGTTTTTTACTGGGAGAATAATTTCACTGAATTTTCCCTAAGTTAAAGAAATAATTTTAATTATTGATGGTTAATTTAAATAATTACATTACTTGATAACTATCAAAATCTATATTAAGTAAAAATCACTAGTTATATAAGTTCCTCTACACACAGAGAATTTTTATATTAAAAATTTGTCAGTAAGGTGAAATTCTGTACATTTATTATTTTTCTAACCAATTGGGTTACAAAATTAAAGACACATTACCATGAATGTGAGACGTGGGAGTAGGGGAAAATTAACTTGGGAGAGGAGTGCGTAGAAAAATCAGGATAAGAGCAATGGAGCCTGAGGAGAGGAACTTAAGAAGAAGAAAAAAAGGTACAGGGAGATGAAAAAAATAGAAAGTTTATCAGAAATAGCAATAGTAATATATCTGTTTTTTCATCACACAGTAACAGACAAAATCAATCTTTTTTTTTAAATGCCTCCACCACTGATGTCTATTTTATCATCATTAGGATGAATGACAAGGAGACATATGATGCCACAATGCAGTAGCATTTTGGCTCATCATTTTCTGTGGCAGAGGAAGAACTGGTCAAGCTGGTGACAGGATGATACAAAGGTAAGTACATTGCTGCCCCCACCATTGTTCCTATTAGTGAATCATCATGGAAAACTGGATAAAATATACAACCGACAGGCGACGGAACAGTGAGTATGATGCTGCTACCCTATTTCTCTCTACAATTATCCTTGGCAGTACTAAATAACAAGCAAATTTAAAAATTAGTCCATAATATTTAAAAGTATAAATTAATATTCTTCATAAGAAATGAATTGAAAATAGCCTGCACAAAAATATGTATATAGATACTATGTAAATATTAGTGGATTGGGATAGAATATAGAATAAAATTGCTAGATGCAGAATATCTGTTCACATAAAATCCCATTTTAAAGTTTACCTATACCTTTCTTTCAATTCTTTCCTTTTTTCTATATTTTTAGCTTTTTCTTCCAGAGTTTCTGAGAGATTCTTGGTTTCATAAAGTCTTGCAATCTGCTAAAAAGAGAAATGATAAAGCAAAACAAAATAATTACTCGCAAAGTATTAAGGAACATGCTTTATCTTAATAAATATAATTTTTTCTATATAATCACAAGACTTATCTTTTTGGTAATATTAGCTACTGTTTAGTGAAAGGTGCTAAAACAAAGTAAAATTAACAATAAATCCTGCTCCTTTAACTTATCCTTACAACTCCATTAGCAAACCTAGATTTCAATGAATTTCCACCTTATTTTTTTTATTTATTGTCGACACTATTACATCTGTAATAGTGTCACCTTCTTTTTTAAAAAAGATAGTCATAAGCAGAATAGACACAGATTCCCCACATAGAGACCTAATTACCATATACTTTAAAGAAAGCCAAATGGCATTACTGTTATCTGGAACCTCATATCTACGAATGATAAATATACCATCTTTAACAGAATTTTCAGAAAATTTAGAAAATTAGCTATTAAATTTTTCTCAAAATCTGAAAAATTTTGGATTTTGATGAGTTCTCATACCTATCAATAGAAGCCACATTTCAATAATGGCACTAAAAATGTATTCAAGAGCCCTGGCCAGTGTGGTTCAGTTGGTAGGAGCATCGTCCTGTGCACCCAAAGGTGGCAGATTCAATTCCCAGTCAGGCCACAATACCCAGGTTTTGGGTTCAACCCCCCAATCGGCATTTCGCTCTCACATCAACGTTTCACTCTCTCTCTCTCCCTCCCTTCCTCTCTCTAAAATCAATTTAAAAATATATTCAAAAAAATATCATGCACCATCAGTCTTAAAGGCTAAACTAGTTCTAGCCTAGCTCTATAAAGATTAGTCATACATTTTCAAGATTAAGTTCTTTAAATCATTTACTGTCTTCTTGTCTTTTTTGAGAACACTTATGGCTCTTTTAACGCCTTTAAATTCCCGTTATTAAGCTATATCTTGTTCTTTCATCATTTTCTTCCTTAGCCCATAAAGAAAGTTAAACTAGTCCCCCAAATACAGAGTTAAATATACTCAATATCTACATTTTTGGCTCCAAAGGCAATCTGAGGCAAACAAATTATCATAAGCCTTTGTCCATATTTAGGCTCTTTAGAAACAGCTCTTCTAAGGCCATCAAGTAATATACCATTACACTTATACATTAATATATATATTAGAAACACATAACAAAATATATACCTGGTTTAAATAATTAATTTCTATTTTCACTTCATCTACTTCTTTCTTCAATTCACATGAAATTTTGGAAAAATTGTTGACATGTCTAAGAATATCCTGTGTTTTACATCTCAAATTAACACTTATATGTTAAGGAACTATGTTATGCATACAAACTTTACATTTATAATATATGTACTATATCAGAAATAATTAATGTAACATTATTTATATATATGTTCCACATGAGCAATAACCAATATTAACAACCGTACAGAATAATATAAACATCTGTCAAACTGACAAAGATAATTGTTTGTTATATTTTGAGCTTAAAAATAACATTTCATCCAAAACACTTAAGATTTTTTCTTTCACTTAAATATTTTTACAGTGTGGTTTCGTGCTTTTGTTTTTTAGCCAAGTTATCATGTCATTTGGCATGACTAATTAAAAAAAGCCAATTCAGGTTCAAATCTAACTTCTTGCGTTTCCACTATTTATTTTTTCCAAAGTCAACATTAAAAATCCACCCTTTTCTTGCTCTGTAAGGTTCATTAGTGTACCCTGCAGATCTCAAAAGAAAGCCAGATCTTCTATCTGGACTTTCTGCTTGAACTGAATTTATACCCAATTTCAAGTAGAGAATTTCTTAGCTGTTAATAGACATCATGCATGGTTATTAGCTACTACAATTTCCTAAGTTGCTCTACAATCCATTTAGGAGAATTTAAAAATAAATAGGATACTAAACAAGAATTCCAGAGAAAATTTGTCAGACCTTTTCTATTCTGCATTAAAATATGACTTATATGCTAGAACATAAAATTTCAGATGAACATTATTTATAATGCTATGCTGTTATCAAAAGTATCAATTTAACTTTTTAGATATAGACATTTAAATCCTCTTCCTACCTCTAGCACAGCTTCTTGTTTGCCATGCATTCATACATATCCCATCCTACATCCAACTCCCTAAACCCCTGCTGTACGTTCTGTATCTACCAACCTCTGCCCCTTCCCACTGAGAAGCTAAGACATAAATGGGCAGCAAAGCAAATGAACTAAGAACAGAATAAGCTAAAACACAAACATGGAGAGAGCAAGCAGCAAAGGAGTAAAAAGATAACTGAGGATGAAGCAGAATAAAGAAAGGGAGAATGCTGGGATAAAGAAGACAGTATGAACAGTGGAGTTATAATCTGACAGAAAGCATGTGAAGGATTGTGGAGGTTGGAAGAGGATTAAAGTTCCAAGTTCATCACCAGGAAAGATCTTGACAAACAAATGAGATTTAGACCAATGAAGAATTACTTAAGCATCTAATACAATGCCACTGTATCAGAATTACTTGCTTACACGTATGTCGCCTCTACTAAAAGCTCCTTGCAAAGAAAGCTTTTGTATAGTCTTTAGTATTGCCTGGCACAAGGCAGGTACCCAATGAATTTCTACAGATGAGTGAATAATTGTGACTCACCTCCTTACCACCTTCCATCCTAACAAGTAATAACCAATTAATTTAATTGGAATTATTTCTTTGGTAAGACAGAGCAAGATGACTTTTTCATTGGTTTGGTTGCTAAGATATGCCACTTAAACTATATACATATACCACTTTATTCTCATTAAAACTGCATGCTTCTGATCACATGCACATATATGAAAACTAATCCCAGATGACTTATAAACTCTAAAATTTTTTAATTAAACAAAGAACAAATCCATGTGATTCTCACCAGAGAAACACAATAACAATTAAAATACAGAAATAATACTTATCTAATAAAAATTCTAAGTAGAAATACTATTGTGGATACATATGTAATGTCCATTTAGTAAGTGATGGAAAGGGAGCAGGCACTGAAAAAGAAAGTCATATATTAGATTGTTATTAATTATAAAGATGCCACTATTAAAATAAACAATATATAATAAAAATGTTAATACCTAGAAATTCCATAAAAATAGTTTCATTCATTTTTAGTTGTTCAGTACATGCCAACACCCTGTTTTGAATTTCTTCATGTTCTCTTTTCTTCTCATAATATTCACGTGAAAGGGGTGATTCTGAGTATTTTAGTTGGTATTGCTTCAAAACATCTTTATACTGACATACATAACCTTGGTACATTTTTCTGTTAAAATTTTAAAAAATGATGTCATTATTATGAGTATATTTTAAAACTTTCTAAATATCACTTGTCAAAGTCTACTAAATGAAGCATAAAAGGCAAGTGGAATATCTACTTATCCCTGCTTCCCTCAACGCTGTTTGCCCTTCAGATTTTCCTTATCTCCATCACTCTTTCCAACTCGCACTTCTTCACTACCTGAGTTATTCACTCTTCAATGTAACATCCACTCCCACCGTTCCGATGAAACGACCCTCCCTGAGGTCACCAATGACTGAACTTGTCCCACTTAGTGATCTCTTTTTAGCTCTCTTCCCAAAGACACTGCAGAGCCTGGTTCTCTTTTTTTTTTAATGTTTTACTGGTGCTTTTTTTTTTAGAGGAAGGGAAAGGGGGAGAAACATTGATGCAAGAGTGAACATTGATAGGCTGCCTCCTGCACGCCCACACCAGGGGATCGGGCCCCACACCGGGGGACTGAGCCCCACACTGGGGGATTGAGCCGGAAACCCGGCTTGTGCCCTGACCAGAACTGAACTGCCAACCTTTTGGTGCACAGGACAATGCCCAAACTACTGAGCCACACCAGCCAGGGCAGAACCTGGTTCTTTTGATCACTTCTTTCTTAATCCTCACCTGAGGATTTTCTTTCCATTGATTTTTAGAGAGAGTGAAAGGGGGAGGAGAGAAACATTGATGTGAGAGAGACATATTGATTGGTTGCCTCCAGTATGAGTCCCAACTCGGGCCAGGTAGTGAACCTGCAACTGAGGCTCGTGTCCTTGACCAGGAATGGAACCTGAAGCCCTTTGGTCTTCAGGTCAAAGTTCTAACCACTGAACCAAAGGAGCCAGGGCCACTTCCTGAATTTCTATCCCCCCTAAGTTAAGTCTCTTTCTCCCCAATTTAGCTACTTCTCTCCTGGTATACATTTTATTGTTTTCTGAGTGGTTGTTTTTTTCCCCAGTTCCTTTGTTTCCCTGTCTCTTGCTGTCTTCCTTTGTGACTTATTTTTTGAAGTAGTATGCTTTAATTCCTTTCTTTGTCTCCTACTATAGGATTTTTTGTGTGTGGATACTACCATGAACATCTTACAGCTATAACACTGCTTTAAGTTGATAACAACTCACCATTAACTGCATACAAAAACTACACTTTTACTTCCCCTCCCACATTTTATGCTATTTATGTCATATTTTACATCTTTTTATACTGTGCATCCATTAACAAATTATTATAGTTATTTTAAACATATTTTAAAACTTTTTGGCAATTGATGTTAATTGTTTCTTCACTTTATGCCATTCCAACGTATGAAAGGTTTCAGAAGAATGCTCTACTCTTGGGTAGCGGGGGAAACCTATACTCCAAATTTTTCATAAGCTAAATCTACAGCTAACTATTCCCCCAGATGTTTGCCTCTAACAATTCAGTCATAATTGAAGCACCATTAATTGAAGTACTCTGCTATAGTAATTGCTACTGATAATTTCTAAAGACATACCTAAACAAATCCAGGGAAAACAGAGCTATATAACAAATAGGTAGGCCTCCAGTGGCACCCCAGGAGTCCAAAACACTGGCTTTACTTGGCCAGAGGAAAGGGGGGAACGAGGGCTGGGTGGAGATGAGCAAAGGGGGTAAAATGAGGGGCATCTGTAATAGTGTAAACAATAAAGTTAAAAAATAAAAAACAAAAAACAAAAAAACCACCCCAGGGTACAAAATTTCTACATTTTTCAATTCATATTTTTACAAAGCATATCCTATTAATACTTATGGAATTTATAAACTTAAATTAATATATGTGGTGTACTTGTCTTTTTCAATTGTTTCCTGATAAACAGTAAATCGGTCCTTCATATAGTCTTCATGTTTATGAAAAACATCACATGTTGGCTTCCAGCTATGGAAAAAAATATAATTAACATCTCAGAATGATAAACAAATTGTAAGAGAGAAAGAAAATGAATGTAACCACTTAAAAATAAATCTTTTCCTTCCTGGGGAAAACTAGCTTCCATCAAGAAAAATATTCCCATCTCCCATCACCACCACTGCCACCCTTCATTGCAATCATACATATGCTCAATTATTATAATTTGTTAATTTTTGTATAAAACCTGTTTTGGAACCATGACTAGGGAAGCAGTAACTGTAACATGGCTGGACTGTGTGTTGCTATGGCATTTCTAGAATATACTCTGTAACACTGCAACATCAGGCTTTCTTTCTCATCATACTTCTAAGATCTTGCCTAAGAAATTCTTTTGGAGTAAGCATTCACAGAGCTAGGATAAGGGCTAACGAGAGGCTTTTTTCTCCTTTGAAACTAAAAGTCAGGTTGTTACACCCTCCTGAACTAAGAAAAAACTAGGCTAAAATGAATTATAAAATCAGATGGTAAGAACAAAATATTCCTCTTATACATTTTTTTTAGAATTCTCATCCGAAGATATTTTTTCCATTGATTTTAGAGTGGAAGGGGGGAGGAGATGGGGAGAGGGGGAAGAGAGAGAAACACCGACATGAGAGAGACACATCAATTGTTTGCCTCTTGCACGCGCCCAGACTGGGGCTGGAGATCAAACCTGCAACTCAGGTACGTGCCCTTGACCATGAATCAAACCCGGGACCCTTCAGTGTGAGGCCGCTGCTCTAACCAGTGAGCAACACGGGCCAGGATGACTTCTTTTTTTCTTTTGAACTTCCTGTGATCCCTTCTTACAAGGCAATTTAAGACTTAATTCATCACTGTGCTGATATAAAATACTATTTTAAAACAGCAGCTTCTATAAACTCAGAAACCTTGATAGAAGAATCTAGTGAAAGCCCAGCCAGGCATGGCTCAGTGGTTGAGCATCGACCTAGGATCCAGGAGATCATGGTTCGATTCTGGTCCCGGCACATGCCTGGGTTATGGGCTCAATCCCCAGTTGGGGGTGTACAGGAGGCAGCCGATCAATGACTCTCTCATCATTGATGTTTCTATCTCCCTCTCCCTTCCTCTCTCTGAAATCAATATATATTTTTAAAAAAACAAGCAAAAAACCCCAAGAAGAATCTAGCGACAATTACTGAAAGTTCTTTTCTTTCAAATACTCACTTACTACAGTTGTCTTTTATTTCCTTACTATGTTTACAGTAATAACCAATTTCCTCATCTGTTGTATTTATCGTTTCCTGTATCTTACAAATAGTTGCCTTATTTTGTTTAATATCTTCAAAGCTTTCTGAAAAAGAAAAAAATTTTTTAAGGTAGAAATCATAAATTAAACAAATACAGTAGAAAAAAAGGGTTTGGCAACTTACTTAAAAATAAGACAGCCAGAGAATGGAGAGAAAATGAGGCTTGAAATGGGAAGGGCCCTATATTGAAAGCACAGAACCAGAGCCAGGCTTGCTCCTAGACCTTAAAGCTAAGGATTTGTGTTTGGGATTGAAGAGAAAGATAAGCATTCCTTTATCGTGAGAGGGTTAGAGTAAGTGATATCTAAGATCAATGGCATCTTATGATGCCATGAGTTCATGTAAATATTTACTCATATACAGTACTAACATGTTTTATTTTCAACAAAAGTGAAATTTCTATTCATCAATTCCATATCAATTGTTAAATGTACCTTCAACTCCCTTCTTTTTACTAGTGACTAAAACAAGATAAAAATATAGTTTCTTAAAAAATTAAATTCTTAATAACCTGTATTTTTTTGTTACAGAAAAGATAACCAAATTCTACCTTTTCAGAACTATTAAGAAACTAATGGTTCTATTTTCTTTTGATAGTTTTTTCTGTAGAATCTTAAAATACTATATTTATGTAAGTTGCTTGCCAGTTCACTCTTAATATTCTCAGTATTATTTCTGAAAAATATGGCATCCATCAATCCTGGTCTCTGACTCACTCAAATATTTGAAATAACCACCTGTGTTATTTGAGAAAAATAACATTATTTTCAACTGCACTTAGTAAAAGGGTCATTTCAGCTTAAAGCAAAATTCTTCAACACAAATTAAATACTGAATACATAATTTTATTACTGAAAATCTGTAGTTAGGATAAACAGTTCATTATTAGGCACCAAACAGAACTGGCACCAACTATAAGTTACCCTAAGCAAGGCAATTGCTATTTCCTTATATGCCATAAAAATATTAAAAACGAAGACATTTTTATCATGCAAAACTACTTACTATTAATTCGTTGAATCATATCTTCTTTAGTACTTATATCTTGCTCATACTGAAAAACTAAAAGAACTCTTTTGTGACTTCACTTCATTGTTAAAATAGCAAATGATACTACAAAGAGTTAACGCGTTTCTTTATTTTTATTTTATACCTACCAAATTCTAGCAAAAGTCTGTCCAAACTGACAAACAGGCTGTCATTCATCTTGGGTACTGTTTTAAAAAAAATTTTTATAAGGAAGGATTTTCTGAGGTCATATGCAAAACTACATATTCAGTAACAACTTTATTGACAGCATTATTACAGAAAAATGTGGATGGAGCAAGAACGGACGGGGAGAGACGCATTCAGCTCAGTACTGGGCACAGACCTAGCAGGCACTTGAATCAATACTTGTTGAACGCGGTTGCATGGCCAACTTCTGCGGGAGCCTTCCCAAGGCTCACATGTGCTCGTCTTTGAATATTCCACAGACACCCGGAATTCTCAAAAGGATAGGCCCTACAAAATACAGATCCCTGAATATGCCCTTTCTCGGCGTGTGTCCTACTAAGAGTAGCAAGTTCGCTTAAAAAAAAAAAAAAAAAGTCCTTCACCAACCTACAGGAACAGTGCGCTTAAGAATTTACGACCAAGAATCCAAAAAGTGGAGGTTTTCACAGGACAGCCCAGTCGCTTTACAAAATTCGCCCGAGGCGGCTTCCTTCGTCTCAGCGCTTCCCCAGATTCCAGGAGGAGCTCTGAGGCGGAAGTTCGCTCGAGGGCTACCCTGGCGCACTCGCGGCCTCCTCCCTCGCTGCCTTTCACCGAGGCCGCCCCCGCACGCCACCCGCCCAGCCGCGGGCGGCCACCGCTTCAGGTCCCGCTGTGGCACAGCACGGCCACGCGCGCCTGGAAGCCTCTCGAACGTTCTCAGGAGACAGGGCCCGCCCGTCCCCCAACCCCCTCAGAGCCTCCGGCCAGGGAATAACCGCCACACACAGCAACCTGTCCCATCCACCTCAATGGCTCCCATCCACCTCAATGGCTCTCATCCTCCTCAATGGCTCCCATCCACCTCAACGGCTCCCATCCACCTCAATGGCTCCCATCCACCTCAATGGCTCCTATCCACCTCAATGGCCCCGCTGGGACCCGAACATCCACGCCCTTCCTTTCCCGGGTTCCAGAATCCACTGAGAGTCGAAGGCCGAGGGCGGGGAAGCAGACCCCCAACACCAACTGCACGAGGCCTGGTTCTGAGGCCCGCTTCCGGTGGCAGATCGCGCGGAAGAGCGAGACCCAAGTCCCGCGATACCAGCGCTACCCGCAGGCCCTCCCTCCCCTCCTTCCTCCGTGCCAAGCGGGTGCTTGAGTCACAGAGAAACCCTAAATGAAGGGGTGGGGAACTTGTCAGGGACCTTCCTGTTTTCTTTAAGAAAGTGTTTTTTTAAGACTACTCATTCCTCTTATAACCATTTTTTAAAACTTTAGGAGAACAGAAAAAAAAAAAATTGATATCAACTTTAACAGTAAAAAAATACTCGAATCAATCATCAAAATTCAAATTTGCATTCAGCATTTTTCAAAAGTTCTTGAAAAGCTAGCATAAGATTTCAAATACATTTTCATTCAACAAACATTTTGAGAGTCATTTGTTTCGAATAAAATGCACACTAACATTTTCTGTCCAATATGCTGTCTTTAGATGATTTATGCTCTTAATTTGCATTTCCAAAATCCCTCCTGGAAAAGCAATAAAGATGCTGTTCCATCAACTGGAGAGTTTTAAACAATAAATTTTATACTCCCCTCTAATCTCGCCATTGAAATATCGTGCTCCATTTGAAATGTCATAGAACATTTGAAAATCTCATTGCATCAAATTTCCAAGTATCAAAGTCAATTAAATTTTCATCAATTGATCATACTCATGCCATGCTCTAGTTTGTTTCATATTTGAGCCATTTCTTGCACAGGTTTTGTTCTTCCTGGAGTTTCTAATTACACTTTTCCTTTCTATATACAGAAAAATCATATGTATTCTTCACCATATCATTAAATCCCTCAGGTTCATTACTAACTGTTGAATGCTCTGTCATGATTTCTGAGCCCAGAGTAAGCCCAAACACTCCACTTTGAGTGACCTTTACCTTCCCAAGCTAATCATTCAATTTCCTTAAAGACTATTTCTTAGACTGCACCCTGGGTACATTCACTGGAGTGGGGAGGGGGGATAGAAAAGCCAATTATCATAGCCCTACTTTTCACATTTCTTCAGGTTTTAACCTCATTTTCTGTTCTTTCCCTTCCAATTATCTATATCTACCAACTCAGGGGGATTCAATAGAAAAACTTTCTCATCCATTTTAAACAATAGTAAATGTTAATTATTTGTGCCAGGCTGTAATACAATGATGCCTTCAAAATCTATGGAGTTGTATAGGACTTAAGACCTTTACAATAATAACCTCAAATCATGACGCTTTTTCAGTTATCTGGTCTGCTTTTCCAACATGAGGAAACTAGAAAATTTTATTGAAGAACATAAAAGGACATTTGAATAAATGAGAGCCATTCCATGTACCTGAATGGGAACATTTAGCATTGTAAAGATGTAATTTATCCCAAGTTAACTATTTATGCAATACAAGTTGTTGGAGGAGGTGGTCAAGAGGACATGACCTCCAGTTGAGCTACAAGCTAGACTCCGGCAACCACAGGCTCCTCCGCCCCTCCCCTGTCGTAGAAAGTATGCTCTGCCTATCATTCCCACAGTGGGAGCCATTTCAAGGACATAGCCTTGAACGAGTAAGTTGTTGGGAGGCCATCTGGATTAAATACAGGACTGAGTCCAGTTAAGACCTCTCTGCATAACTTTTAAGATTTGGCAGGCAGTTGTGAAGATCTACTCACTTTACAGCCACCCAAGACAAGCCTTATAATTATGTTCCCTCACATATTAAACCTCCTGCCTACCAATCTGGAGTCATCTGCCCCTTTCTTAGGTCTCTCCTTGCTTTCCAGGTACAGGGGCCAGTTTGTAAACTGACAGTGGATGACCCAGCCAGGAGACTGAAGAAATGGGCCTTGGGAAAGTGGCATCAGTGGAAAAAATCCCTAGTTGGCCATCAACCTTTGTGGGGAAGGGTGGCCTGTATGTGAGATGTTTTTGGAGAGCCACTTGAATCTGGGGATCCCCCCAAAATGCCAGGCCCTATGCTGTGGAAAGACATTTGGGTTCACCCACAAGAGCCTGAGGCAGTCCTCACTGTCTTCTGAATCCTGATAAAGTGCTGACACCCTCTGGCAATCAGGAAGATGATGCCCTACCTCAGGTACGAGCCCTACCTCTACTGACTCTTCAGTAGATACAGCAAGCAGGCTAAATACATAGAAAGAGTGGCTACCATAGCACCCAAGTGGGATGGTGTATTGCCAAGGATGCTGGATTGCTCTTAAAATGCAATGACTTGATTAATGCAGTAACAGCATGTCCTATGTGTTTTAAACAATGTCTGAGGCAATTAACAAAGGAGTCTGAGGCCATCCACCAGAGTTCCCAACCTGTAAGAAATATTGATTATATTGGCACCCTCCCTTTGAGTGAGGGTTCTACATATGCCTTGGTTTGTGTGGACACTGCATCTGGCCTAACCCAAGCTTTTCCCTGTTGCTGCACCAACCAAGTTGCTACTATTAGGGGTTTAGAGAAGGTGAGTACCATGTACAGATACCATCATCAAATAAACTGTGATTGGGAGTCACATTTCAAAGGTCATAATATGTAAGACTGAGCAAAAGAACATGGCATTGAATGGAGGTCCCATCTCCCCTATAATCTACAAGCAGAAGGGTTGGTAGAAAGAAAAAACAGACTATTAAAGCAGCAGATTATATTACTAACAGGTAAAACCACCATGGCCGGCTGAAATAAAGTACTGTCCCAGGCTAATACATTTCAATAATCAACCAGTAGGGTCTGTTGCCCCATATGCCAGACTGGGGACCCCTGCCAATGCACCCAGTATTATAAAGATATGGCAATTGCAGGAAACAGCCATTGCCCTGACTCTCACCGTGGATCAATGTGCTATGCTGCTGAGAACACTAAAGCCCCATCACACCTGGGAAAAGTGACATCTACTGGAATTTGCAGTAGGATGTCCCACCAGGATGGCCAGATACCTGCCAAACAAGCCAACTCCTTGCTAGTGAAACCCCTTTGCTGACCGCTTAGGTCACATTGTGACAAGAGGGCTTGTGTAAGATTTTAAGACCCACTCAAGAGGGGTGGAGTGTTGGAGGTCCTCAAGAGGATATGACTGCCAGTTGACCCACAAGCTGGACCCCAGCAATCAGAGGCTCCTCACCACCCGCCCTGTCCTTGGACAGTATGCTCTGCCTACCATTTCCATAATGGGAGTCATTTTCCAGGATGTAGCCTGGAAAGAGTAAGATGTTGTGGAGGCCATCTGGACTGAATACATGACTGAGCCCAGTTGAAACCTCTATATGTATAAACTTGTAAGATTTGGCAGGCAGGTATGGAGATCTACTCACCTTGGTCCCCCAAGACAAACTGTGTAAGTTACCTTGCTTATTAAATCTGCCACCTACCAACCTGGAGTGGTCTGCCTCTTTATTTGGTCTCTTCCTGTGCTTCACATATGAGGCCAGTTTGCAAACCAACACAAGTCCATGAAAATTCCCACTGGACTTTCAGTGGTGGCAAAAAAAACATTTGACAAAACTGAATAAAAAAACCAAACATCCCAATCAAGGGATATAATTAGGAAATTCTCAAAATAAGAAATATAAGTCACCAATAAATATGTGTAAATGCATAACCTTATTATTAATTTTAAAAATGCCTATTTTAAAAATTAGAAACCATTTTCACCTGTCAAGCTGGCAAAGATTTAAAAGAGGAATAATGGCCAAGGTGAGGGGATATTGGCATTCTTGTATAGTATGGAAAGATATAAAAATGGGTAAAAATTCTTTTAAATGACAATTTGGAAATATGCATCAATTTTTTAAATGTGTAAACTTTTAACCCATTTATTTTACTTCCAATAACTTGAAGGAAAAAGACTGGACAATGCATAAAGATATTCATTGCTTCATTGTTTCTAATGGTGAAACACTAGAATCAATTTAAACAAACTTGTCAATAGAAACTTGTTAAATAAGTTATGGTATGTATGCTGTGGGATACAATGCAGCCATTCAAAATAATGTGTATTTGTTAGCAGGAAAAATGTTCACAAAATGTTATCGAGATAAAGGCTATAAAATAGTATGAATAATAGGACAGTATGTATGTGAAAAGGAAAAAAATGTGTGTCTGTATGTGTAGGAAAATGCCTACAATTGTATGCACCAAGCAATAATGATTATCTCTGGAATAATGGCATTATAAAATAAAACACTTTCACCTATGACTCCATATAACCTTAGTATATGGATATTTATTGTAATGAGCATGTATTGCTTTTATAAGGAAAAGAAAAGAAAGCAAAAAAGTATTTCCAGTAGGAGCAGTGGGGGGGACTAGCACTCCAGATGAGGAGAATACATGAGAAAAGAATCTAAATATCAACAAGTAAACCAGAGCAGGAGGAAGAATGGAGAGGAATGAGTGTGTGTGTGTGTGTGTGTGTGTGTGTGTGTGTATGTGTTTCTATAATAAGACTGTCCAGAACTGTGTGACATACTTTTAAATAAGTATTCTTGAAACAGAGGGACAGACTCCAGGGAAAACTCTAGGTACTCTACCATTTCAGAAAACTTTGGAATTGGGGTAACAGGAGGGGGAGGAAAGTAGGGAAGTGAAAATACTCAAAAGTCTGATCCTATTGGCATGAGGAGAAGAAAGAGAGCAGTGTCAGAGTGGGAAAAACAGTGCACCTTGATGGAGGAAATACTGTGTCTTGTTTATAAACAATAGTAGAGTCATATGTAACAATTAAGAGAGCATAGAAAAGGAAGATAAACATTGATAGGTAAATATCACAGAACTTCCAAATTATTATTTCAATTCAGTGAAATAAAGAAATAACCCGGCCGGCGTGGCCTGGAGGTTGAGCATTGATCTAGGACCCAGGAGATCAAGGTTCGAGTCCCAGTCAGGGCACAAGTCAAACTTGTGGGCTCGATCCCCAGCAGGGGGCGTGCAGGAGGCAGCTGATTAATGTCTCTCTCATCACTGATGTTTCTATTTCTCTCTTGCCCAGCCGGTGTGGCTCAGCGGTTTCTCCCTTCCTCTCTCTGAAACCAATAAAAATATATATGTATTTTTAAAAGAAATATACAAATGAACTGTAAATTTCTTTTTATATCTGTGAATTGTACTTTGATATGATACAGTAATATGTTTTCACTCTAACTAAACACGTGCAGAGAGGTCTGGAATCTTGTCTTTTATATTATCCTATGAGATAAATTGACTACTTTAGTTGTTCATTTCTGTTAATGTCTAAAGGCAAGCTTTAAAAGCAAAGCTCAATGTGAAAATGAAGAAATTAATGGAAATTCTCCTTTGGGATCTTGCCAATCTTGACACTGAATAATGTTGAGGTGAAAAGCCTATAATTTATAAAAACAAAGCCAACAGGATTATTTTCTTTCTCGTAGATTGACCACTTATAATGCTCTATTCTTTCAATTTACTTCCAAGAAACATTCAAGACTAGTACATTTTTCATATAAATGAGTGTAGTAGGCTGGAAAAAAGCCCCCGAAACATATATTTACTTCCTAACCCTTAGAATCTGTGAATGTCACCTTATATGGAAAAAGATGTGATTAAGTTTAGAGGAGGAGCTTATCCTGGATTGTATAGGTAGATCCTAAATGCAATTATATGTATTTATAAAATTAGAGTTTTCACACACAGAGAGAGAACAAGAGCAAGGGAAGGGTGGGAGGGGTGGAAAGGAGAGGACAGTTTAGGAGAAGGGAGGAGAGTGAAGGCAGCAGGGATTGGAGAGATGCACCACAAATTGAGAAATGCCCACAGCCACCAGAACCTGGAAGAAAGAAGCTGATTTCCCCCTGGAGCCTCTAGAAGAAGCACAGTACTTCAATTCAGTCTTGTGGCCTCCAGAACTGTCAGAGAAGAAATTTCTGTTGTTTTAAACCACCCAGTTTGTGCAATTTGTTACAGCGGCCACAAGAAACGAATAGAGTGAACATTTGGGGAATTTCAAGTAAACTATCTAATGACTTCTTTAGACTAACTCATTGTAAAATCAGTGGTTCACAGAACAGGAAGTCCAACCTCAAAAGAACCCACTACTTGGAAAGTTTCTGGAGACCTAAGCAGAACACCAAAGATTATGAGACCAAAGGAAAGATGGAAAGTGAAAAAAGAAAAAGAAAAAGAAAGTGAGACATCATTCATATAAAGGGTTGAACTAATAGATGAAGTGGATGGTTTTCCACAAGAGTGGAACAAACATTTGTTGAGAATTTACTATGAGCCAGACACTATGCAAGGAACAGTCATTCATAATCTCATTTAATCTCCACAACTACTCTATATAAGTATATCCAATAAGGAAACTGGGGCCTAAAATCACGTGGTTAGTGCAATTATTTAAACTCAAATTATTCAGAGTCCTTGCTATTTTTACTATTTTATCTGCTTCTATCAAGTTTAGTTTGAGTAGCATCACTGCCCTAAAACATGATTATAGAGATGTTATACTTCTTTCTTTTTAATCCTCACGCAAGGATGTTTTTTCCATTGCTTTTCAGAGAGAGTGGGAGGGGGAGAGAGAGATAGAAACATCCATGTGAGACACATTGATAGGTTGCCCCCTTGCCCCACTCATGCAGGACCAGAGCTGGGGATTAAGCCTGCAACCAAGGTACTGCCCCTGGCTGGAATCAAACCCTGGACCCTTCAGGCCCAGGGCCAACACCCTACCCACTGAGCAAACCAGCCAGGGCTACCCTTCTTCTTTGATAAATACTCCCACCCCCCACCTGCTCTCAGGAGTGAGCACTCACTTCGTCTTTGTCTGCCTCACAGTTCTAACAAGGCTTCATTTAGTGAGGAGATATCTGGCAATGGAGAATGGGAAGCAGAAAGGAAAGAGTCATGGAATCAACAAACAGAAAAGGAAGGGGGAAAATAAACACAAGCAACGACAATACAGAGAACTGCCGATCATTGGGAAATAAGAACTCTCAGAGTCCACGAAAAGGACTGATAGGAGAAAGGAGATGAAAAAGGCAGAAAGGAAATTTAACTAAATGAAAGGTAAAAAAAAAATCAGTTCAGCCCAAATTTTAATAGCTATAATGACAAATTCTCTTATATTAATTTCACCAAAACCTAGAAATAGTACAGAAAGTAATTAACAGTTAAAATACAAAACAGAATTCCATAGTTTGAAGAAACTGAGAAAAAAAAATCTGCTGTTAAAGGAAACATGCACACATTTCTCTGTCCCTCATTTTTTTCTAAATCTACTCCCACTGTCTGTCTACATAATTCCCTGCCAGAGCTTTGCAGCTGGTCCCCACTGGGGCTTAAACAGACTCCTCTCTGTGTTTCCATTTAAAAATCTTTATTTCAATAGGTGGGCCTAGAGCATCTGCACTTCCAAAATTACCACACAACTGATCCAAAATGATTGAAACAAAATTGGTTTCAAAAATTGCCCCTAGGCTGAAAAGAAGATGAAGGCTAACATTTCAGACCTAAAGAAACATTTATCACAATTCTGTGGTCTGTAATAGACTTCTGTAGTTGTAATAGAAATGTTGACAGCTTGTTAATTATAGAAATGCTAGTGAGCATCACTGTTATTCTTTTGAAAGACCTGACAAAAGAGTTTGGAGGTGGGTTTTGTTTTGTTTTGTATGTGGGTGGTTTTTTTTTACTTAAACCAAGCCTTACAGCACCTCAAGTCCAATCTCCTCCCCAAGAGGCTGGATTTAGTTCCATTTTCCTGCTAATATACAATGTGATGACTCAGGAAAAGGTTGTCAGTAAACCCAGATGTCAACATTCCCACCTCCCAAAGAAGACAACTGAAGTCTCAGAGCCACATTTGAGATTCAAGAATTATTTTAGGGCATGCAAGGCTACACCACTTGGCAAGACTCAGAATAGTTTAAATCTCTCTGAGATCCATAACCGCAGTGCACCCAACTCCGAAAGTCACAAGAGCAGGAAACAGCATAAGACCATACACATAGTCATGTGTGATTCAAATCCTCTCCCCTCAAACTCAAGTGGAATTATACCATCTTCCTTGGGTAGGGAAAGCAAAGTATATAGTGGACAGATGTTTGAATCTGTATTTTAAAGCTCTCTGCCACTAACTAGCTATATAATATGAGTAACCATTTAACCTCTTTGATCTTCATATTTTATTCATTTGTAAAACAGAGAGGGCCTGACCAATAATCTTCAATCATTGTTGTCTATCTCAGCAAATACTCAAAAAACATAGATTGTAACATGATAGAAACACTTTTCCCAAAGATGTTTTAAAATTTTTAAGTCTTCAGTCACTATGAGTATCATTTACAGTAAATTTTAAGAAACAAAGTTATAGTGGGTTCTTAGGAACAAATTTTATTGGTGTGGCCTAGGCCTAAGGTGAAATTAAAAGGGGACTGATGCCTTTGAAAGCGCTTCAACTCCAGAATAAACAGCATTTTAGCAAGTGTAAGTAAAGCCTGTGCCTTGTTGATTATTTGGAATCCTCTGAAGCAGGGTCTTAACAGTGGAGCTATTAATGTTTTGTTGTGGGGTCTATCCTGTTCACTGTAAAATGTTTAGCAGCAGCTTTGGCCTCCACCTATTAGATGCCGGTTGTGACAACCAAAAATATCTTTGGGCATTGTCAAATGTCCCTTGGAAGGGAGGAGTAAAATTGCCCTCTGGTGATATTTGCTGCTTTGAAGGGTAAGATGCCATGTAAATGTAATTTTTTATAATGCAATTTTTTTAAAAGTAGTTTCTGCTAACCAAATCAATCAACTCAGAATTTAAGGTATTTATTGGAGGCTAATGCCTCTATTCGATTTTACAGTACTTGGAAGGGAATTATTATTTGCTACACATATAACACACATAATTAATACATATATATGACACACATATAATTTAATGTGATAATGTTTGGCTCACCCCAGAGGACATAAACAAACTCACATTTTTCACTTCATTGAGTTTTAAGGTTTCTATGTGTATTTTAGAAAGATACTTTGATCTTGGCTTTGAAAATGGTAAAAAAATAACCTGCTGGTAGGGGGAAAAAAGTTCAAGCAGAGAACTATGAATTAATCATTCTTTCAGTCACTTAAGTAATATTTCATTACTGGTAATAAAATGTTTATAAGTGACACACTGGTTACATTTTTAAATATTAATCCTTCACACAAGAAGCAACTGATTGACACATACAAGCCTGTGAAGGTTTAGGCTTATCCCACAAAAGCAGAAGAGAGGGAGAAAAGTGAACTGAAGACCATAGTTCAAACAAAGAGTATGACTTGCAGTACACTCTTTGGCTTAAATACAAATTCTCATCCAAATGTCTAGAAATAATCACAAACAAGAGGTGAAAACAGAGTTGCATAGTCAGCCTAACATTTTTTTAAACACTAGTGCTAATTAATTGTTACTTTCAAATGGTATGTTTTCCCACATTTAAACATAAAAAATTTCCTCCACTTAACATAAGCAATTTTGCATCATTCTAAAAATAGCTGGTGAATAATTTTGCAAATAACAACAAAAATATCCTAATCTTTTAAAATTAGATGAATATTTTAATAGTAACACTTTTTTTGTCAGTTACAGCGCCAATCTATAAAACATTCCCCAATGGTGTTTGTTCTCAGAAATACACAATAAAGAGGCATCTCTCTTCTTTGTTACAAGGTGCATACTGGCAGGGGAAGAATGCATGAAATAGGGCAGTCTACCTTGGGGGCTTATTAGGATAGCTAGTACTTTAAAACGAGGATATTGAATTAATTCCATAATCTGAAGATCTAGACCATCAAATACATAAACAAATTTACCTATATTTATGCATATGATATTATCTGAAAAATCAGAAACCTAAATTCATTAGTAAATGCTTGGGGGTGTGAAATTTTAATACTGTAATTCTAAAGACAGTTATTTTACTTTTCTAGACTTCTTTTTTATTATTATTCTCACCTGCTGGCAACATACAGCTTTGAGGAGGGGGGGAGGGAGTATCAAGATTTCTCCTCCCCCCCCCCAAATCAAAATGGGACATACACAAAAGGCTGGGGCCTCATTGTCTTCTAGTCTGTCACTGACTCTCACAGGCAGCACAAATGTCTTTATCAAGGAATTCAGATACATTCAATTACTACATTCTTAAAACCCCTGACTATAAAATTGTGTAGGAAATAAAACAAAGACAACATTTCTATCACAGGCCTTTGACTTAGGAAGAGTCAAATAAAAGATGAGACAAGAGACAAGACCAAACAAGACAAGAGATTGGAACCTAGTGGTAAGTGTTGACCTCTACGCAGTGCCCTGTTCAGCAGAGTACAACCAGGACTCCAGGTGTCCCTCCGCTCCAGGGAGGAAAGTCAAGAGGGGCAAATGGAAGCGTGCAAGGAGCCCCAGACTGAACTCTGAAGATTTCCAGTATGAACCTCACAACTCAGGAGGCATTTTGCCCCGCTGCCTCCATACTTAACAGTTAGACATAGAATTTGCCCCAAAGGGCAATGTCTTCTACATGGTTTGTGGTTTTTTCCTTCATATTTTTCCCATAAAGTAAAACTCTGAGTCTGCAGAAAGCAGAACAGACGTCTGTGGATTCCCAGTGAGAATGGAGCATTGGCCCAAGGCCTCCCAAATCTACTCGCTGCAAACCAACAGCAAGTAGCAAAGCTGCACAGAGAGGCCTGAGGCCAAGGAGCTGCCCCAGCGCTTTCTAGGTTTCCTGGTCAAGCGCAAAAGAAAAAATCCAATGTGTTTTGGTGAGGGGGTGGGTAGTAGTAAGGAGCAAAGTTCCGAAGTTGGTAAAAATCTGTCCTTCCGTAACATTAAGAAAAGTCAACCCGAAGGTCCAGTTTTCACCTGGTAAACCCGAGAGAAGCGCGCTTTAAGGGTGAGGCGCGAGTCCCTGCCTTCTGCACGATAAGGTGGTTCCTAAGGAACCCAGCGGAGCCTGTCTCATTTCCAGGGATGGGAGATCATATATTTCTTCCGTTTGTCTTCCCCCCACCCCCACGCCCGACTGCGGGGACAGTTTATTTCCTTTGAGTTAACAAAATTAAACCAAGTCCTCCTGCGATGGCGAAGATGGGATTTCCTGGCAGCCGACCGGGGCCTCTAGACGCTTCTTAGACCCCAGTCACCCGGCACCCAGACGCCGCGTCTGGTGGGACTCGCAGGCTGCGCCGGTTGCCAGTGGCTCCAGCGCAGCCAGTCCCTGGTTTGCGCCGCGGTCGTCCGAGAGCCCCAGACAAGCAAATTCAAAGCGCCCTCTCATTTAATATTTGCATAACTATTGGCCCAGAAATGGGATAAATATGCCCATTTCCTGGATAGGGCACCCAGACCCGGAAAATGAACACCACTCGCTCAGAAAGACTAAGGGTAAGAAACCAGTTTCCCCCGAATTCGCTGCTTTCAAAACTGTCCGGAAAAGGAGCGCAGAAGGCGCGGTCCCCCGGAGCACCTACGACTTCTCGCCTCCTGCGGCAGCGGCTCTGGGCTCGCGGGCAGTGAGACCCGCGGCGCCTCTGCGCGCACGGACGGGAAGCGATGCCGCCGGGAAAGTGGGCAGGGGAGGCACCGAGGAGGGGAGGAATTAGGAAACCTCTGCAGACTGGAGCACGGTCTGGTTTCCTTCCTAGCCCACAAGCGCGGAACGCCGCCCTCCGGAGGTCCCGCTCGCCCGGCCCGGCCAAGGCCGTCGGGTTTTCTACACGGCGAATGGTGCGCCCTTGCGTGCGGTGCTTCTCGCTAGAAGTTGTCCTCCCTCCGGATTCGAAGTCACCCCAAGCTAGAGAAGGTTTGTGCTCTGTCATTATCTTCAACTCCCTCTTTATTTTGCTCCTGCCCTGTCGCATTTCAAGAAAATGAGCTCTTAGAAAAGAAAGCCTCTCCGTTGAGGCGGCTGGCAATCTCACAGAAACGATGGAAATGGTTGCAGGGCTTTTTCCTTCCCCTCTGCTACATTTTTCGAGTGAACTGTGAAGATCTGTGAAAATTATATCAGGGTTTTCCGTCAGAACGAGCTTTGCCCTGCACTCAGGCGTGGCGTGATCTGACCCGACACCTCCAACCATCTGTGCTATCTATCCGCCTTCTGATTAACCCGGGCGGTACAGGCCGCCTACAAATTGTACTTGATACTAAAGAAAAGGCAGCCGGGGCCCAGTTCAGTTCCAGGAGAACATTCCTATCTGATTCCTTTCTAGGGATGGGCTTTCCAAAGATGGTTTTCCTTGGACTTCCCTCCCAATTATTTTCTTCAAACTAAACAACCCCTGTGAGATCGTGGTTTCTTTTGACCTAGGCCTCAGAAATCGGTATGATGTGATTGTCAATTGGGAATCAATAAAAGTTACCAATTCAATCTGCTGGCCCAGAGGCAGAGCCACCAAGAAGGCCCTCCTCTGCAGGAGGGGTCAGTGCTCTAGGGCTTAGTGCTTTCCGCACACCCCTCAAAACCATTGCTGTGGTCCCCCCTGCCTTCCCCCTCTCTGTCTTACTTCTTCTGAATTACTTTTGGGTTAAAAGGCCAAGGTTAGAGTTTCTATCCCCAGCTTAAGAGAAATGTCCTAACACAGGGTAGGGGAAAATTAACCTGCAAGAAAAAGAGCAAATCGATATTTTTAAAAAGATCTTTGAAATAAGCTTTTAAGTTGCTGCCCTGACCTGCCAATGACTTCTCACTTTAGATGTGGCTATGCTGCACGTTTGTTCAAGTCCATTAAACTGGGGAGGGGGCGGAGGCTGAAAGGTACAAATTTTGGGGGGGTGCGATGCCCCTTTTCTTGGGAGTGTTTGACTTCCTGGTCAGCACCTAGCTCTGAGTGATTTCAGGAGGCTTTTGAAGGTGGTGGTGGGGTACAGAGTCCAAACTGACCTCTTCTACAGATTCCCGGTCGGGTCGGTTCCTTCTGCTTCAAATTCACTTCCCATTGGGCTGCTTTGGAAGCTGGAAAGGAGGAAAGGTATGCGGGAATGGGTGCTGGGAAGAAATGGGGTGATCCACTTTCCCTCCCTCCCCGTAAGTGCGTTCCCCCGCACTGTTTGCCTTTAGGTTACGACTAAACCTGACGAATTCTTGGAGGATTTCGATTTGGCCAGTCCTCTTTGTCCTCTGGAGACCTCTTGACCCAGGCAAAGCAGTGCCCCAAAGTGGATTCCTGCAGCGTCACTGCCTCTTTGGGGGAAAAGGGGGAGAGCAGAGGAACAAGGCGAGAGAGGGAGGGGGCTGAAACGTTGCTGCTCTCGCCTCTCTTTTTCGCCCAGCCACTCGCCAAGTGTTTTCCTCCGCCGGGTTCTGCAAAATACTGCGGAGAAGTCGGCGAGCGAGCGGCGGGCGCTGTCGAGAGCGGGGAGGTGCTGAAATGGCCCAGACGCCCCGGTTGCGGTCTTGATTGGCAGAGCGGGCCGGTGACTGACAGGGGGTCTCCATGGCGCCCGCGCTGCCAATCCGCCCACCCCAGTAGACAAGCCAGCTCGCCCGCCTGCTGCCCGGACCGCGCGAAGCCGAACCTGAGCCTCGGGGCCGGCACCTCCTCCAACCCCCCGGCTCGCCTGCCTCCTGCAGTTGCCCCGCCGCCGCCGCCCCAGCGGTCGGTCGGGCTGCCCAGAGCCGGTCCCCCCAGGAGAGCCTGGCGCGCCCAGCCGGGCCGGGGGGCATCTGCTGCGCGTCCCGCTCCCGGCTCAGCGCTCCCGCCGCCGCCGCCGCCGCCGCCTCGATGTTCCAGCTGCCCATCTTGAATTTCAGCCCCCAGCAAGTGGCGGGGGTATGCGAGACCCTGGAGGAGAGCGGCGACGTGGAGCGCCTGGGCCGCTTCCTCTGGTCGCTGCCCGTGGCCCCTGCGGCCTGCGAGGCGCTCAACAAGAATGAGTCGGTGCTGCGAGCGCGAGCCATCGTGGCCTTTCACGGCGGCAACTACCGCGAGCTCTACCACATCCTGGAAAACCACAAGTTCACCAAGGAGTCGCACGCCAAGCTGCAGGCGCTGTGGCTCGAAGCCCATTACCAGGAGGCCGAGAAGGTGCGTGGACGGCCGCTGGGGCCGGTGGACAAGTACCGCGTGAGGAAGAAGTTCCCGCTGCCGCGCACCATTTGGGACGGCGAACAGAAGACGCACTGCTTCAAGGAGCGAACGCGGCACCTGCTACGCGAGTGGTACCTGCAGGACCCGTACCCCAACCCCAGCAAAAAGCGCGAGCTCGCCCAGGCCACGGGACTGACCCCTACGCAGGTGGGCAACTGGTTCAAAAACCGCCGACAAAGGGACCGGGCAGCTGCTGCCAAGAACAGGTCAGTACCGAGGGCCTCCTCTCCCTGCGCTCACCCGGGCGGGGCGGGCGAGGGCACCCTGGGCGCCTCGCCTCGGGCCCGCCGACCGGGACTCTGCAGTGAGCGGGGAGCGCGCTCCCGGGTTGTGAGCGGGTGCTCTGGGATCCGGGCAGTGCCTCCCCGGCTCTGGGTGCCCCACCCTCGCTCTGAGGGCCTGGGGATCGACCCAGCGGCTGGTTCCAGTCACCAAAGCAAGGCTCATTGGGAACGGGAAAGAAATCAAATTGAAATCCCAGGAACAATGAGGGACCTCAAGGCCCAAAGCTAATTCTTGTTAGCCTTGGCCCAGGCTCTTACTATTAAGTGAAGCCTGGCTTATTGGCAATGTGGGAGTTTTTTGGCATTTTTAAAGCCCAGATCCATCCTTCTCTGATGCTATCAAAACAGCTTTCGATGAACCTCTGTTTCTAAGAAATGGAAGTGGAGTTCTTCTCTTCCCATGCATGGGCAGTCCGGTCTCAAACAGCAAGTTAGTCGGCTATGGCTTTTTATTTTCGAGTATGTGGATCTCAATTAGTCAAACATTTTACTCAAAAAACCCAGCCTCTTCCCCCAGGCCCGAATGCTCCTGGCAACACCCAGGCAGCCCTTTTTCCCCTTAGCTTTGGGCCCACCAGGCCTTGGAGGCACAACCCCACCCTGGGAAGGGGATCCCATTCCCAGAGCCTACTCTGACCTTTTCACTCACACTTCATTTATCCTGATAGTACTGTAAATCTCCCAAAGGTGGCTAACAACTGGGAATGATCCTGCGAGCCCAGCATCCCAAAGACTGGGGAGACTAGGAGCCCAGAAAGGACTCTGAAGAAGGGTGGGGAAACTGCAGGGCTGTGACAGAGGCGGCTGAGGACCCCTGCCAGACCCCTTGTTGCCTCACCTTACTCGCTGTAACAGCGATGGTCTGAGGGAGAGCGGTTGCCCGCTGGGCTTAAGGGATGCGGACTAGGGGGCAGCAGGAAGTATGTTTCGAGTGTTCCTTTCCTTCCCCGTAGACTCCAGCAGCAAGTCCTGTCTCAGGGCTCTGGGCGGGTGCTAAGAGCGGAGGAAGAGGGCACCACCGAGGTGCAGGGAGCCACAGCCAGCCCAGCCGCCAGTCTATCCAGCAAGGCAGCCACTTCAGCCATCTCCATCACGTCAAGCGACAGTGAGTGTGACATCTGAGCTGCCCACACAACAGGCTCAGAAACAGAATCCAGTGTATAAAAAGACACAAACAAAATGAAGGAGGGAGGGAAGAGGAGAGACCGACCAAACAAACCCAGTGCTTTCGGAGCCAGGTGGCCAGGGACTCCGAATGAGAGGCCTGCGAGCTCAGGTTGCCATGTCTGCCTCATGGCCTGCCAGCTCCACTTGCACCCTCCAGCCTCTATTACAAGGGCCCACAGTGAGGCCCGACACAGCGCTACGTTCTCTTTGCTTTGCTTTTTCCCAAGGATAGTGCTGCAAAGATGCCTCGGGAACTGAACTGCACGCTGAGTGCCTGCCCTGAATCTCCTGTGGGTATTTCATGTCGAAAGGACACTGTTCTATATGTATAACTTTTGCTTTAAAGTTTTTTTAAAAAAAACATATATATGCTGTTTATTTACTTATTTAAGAGACTGCTGTGGTAGGTTTCTCTGTATCTTGGAAACTTACTGTTTCTAAAGGCGCAGGGTGGAGCCGAGGGGTTCTGTGTGAAGTCAAACAATAAAAATCTGGTGAATCAACCTTTCCTAATTGAGGGAACTACTCTCAGATTCCTACCCAAAAAATCCTTCTTTACACCAGGAAGGCAAAAACTCTAGCACAAATGGCATCTTTTGCCTTTTCTGATGTCTCCTGGTATATTTTATGGTAAGTCCATAACCACCTTCCAAGTCAAATTGAGTGTATGCATGTATGTATATATGTATGTATGTACATGTGTATGATATACTTAAACCTACAAATTGGCAAAGTGATCATCACCATAAGTCAACTCTCCACATCCTCAGCAAAGGTAGCTATGGCTTATCCACCTGAAACACTTTTATTAAGTGTCAACGGCTTTCAAGAACAATTTAGAAAGCTAAGTTCTAGGATTTAGTAGCGAATCCTATTTTATAAAAATGTCAGACTATTCTGAAATAGCCTCTGCAATGAGGAAAGACTTTCCATCTCCTTTGAGGTCCCCTCCCATGCAAAAGCAGCAGGTACCCAGGATCATGCTAGAGTGAGCATATACTACATTTAGGATTAATTAAAATTAGACACAAGAAGATAGGAGAGGTTGTAATAACTAGACTAGCATCTTCTTGCTGCAGAAGGTTTTAATCAAATGCATTATTTTCAACAAAAGGAAAATACTGAGATATGGGGGAAGAATGTAATCCTGTCACATACTGAGGGGAAATAGAAAGTTGCAGAGAAATGACTGGTACTTTAAAAATCTGATTTCTGTGAAAGAAATCATCCAGAGCCTCATTGTCCTGTAATGGCTTCAATTAAAAATAGCAAATATTCATAGTATTTAATTTGCCCTCCCAAAGTGTGCAGGCACATGCAGGCACAGAGACACATTCTCCCCCCCCCCACCCCCCCCAAAAAAGAAAGAAAAGCAGTTCCTGCACTAAAAAAATAAATGCTATCCAGAGAGTCTCTAAGCTTTTTTGTTTTCCCCCCTAGTGAAAAGGGTAGCATATTATAAAATTTGAGATTGATCTTTAAGTAACTTGAGCTGAACTTCCCTCCTCAAGCTCCCCTCCCCATTGGACTCCTTTCAGTTTGCCTTTCTGTCAACAGATGCTCTTTGGTTCAGAAGCCTGCTAACTTACTTGGATAGATGTGCCAATGTGCAAACCAAACAAAAATAAGTGAAGTCAGGCAGGACAAAAGGCAGTCAAATGGAAGCCCGTGACATAAATAAAGGTTGATTTTTGGTTTCTAAATTGCTTAAACAGATTTGGCCTCAGTGGGGCTTAATAATAAATGGTTGTCATTGTAGAAAGCGGCACTTATCCAGAGAACTGTTGACAATCAAACCTTTCTTTCTTGCACAAGCGCTCTAGGTGGAAGGAGTAGGGGCGTCTTTGTGATCAAGCTCATGCTCTTCCAAAAAGCAAGCAAATATCCTACTGTGAGTCCTGAAAGGCTAGGATGGTAAAGCTTCCTCAAGACTCTATTTAGTTTCCTAGAGTCCCTGGCAGTTCCTAGAATGCCAAGGAGCAGGGCTGGGTCTCCAGAAGAGGCAAAGGAGGCACCTGAAATTTAAGAAGGCATTCACTCTCAAGGTCAAGCAAATGCAGCAAGTGCAAGGCATCCAGGATGGAGTGCCTCCTTAAATTTTGCACTCTTAAGTGCCTCCCTTGCCTCATTCTAGTCCTCAGTCTGCCAGAGAGTACCGCACTTCCCAATGAAAAATCAAGGGGTTTCCAGCCTTGCTCCTCAGCCTCACTCTATCCTAATCATGGAGCTGTTGAGAACCAGCATTTGAAGGAGACGGTTAGCAAATTTCATCTCTTCAGTTGATGCTTCCAGATCAGATCAGGAGGGAAGGAAAGGACTAATGAGTGGACTGATGTAAAGGAATTTGGAATTCTGAAATCCCACCCCACTCACCAGTTCAAATGATGCTTAAAAAAGCAAAAGGAAATGTCCACTCTGCATTCTCAAAAAAAAAAAGGGGGGGGGATAGTACTGCTACAATCTAAGCTTTTTCTTTACAAATAACTTCTAAATAACAACTGCTCAGGGGGAAAAAAAAAAAAAGGTCAAACAGTGATGGAGGATTTTTCTTCCTGCTTTGGTGAAAGCCTTTAAAGTATATCTTTCTTTACAGTACATCTCATTTACTTAAAGTAACATGCTAAGGATTACGTTATAAAGTAGCTCTTCTGTTTCACCAACCTGGAGATTTATCTAATTCCACTTTAGACTCTTAAGAGGTGGCCTGTTATTTAAGAGATTTTTTTACCAGTGGCACCTAACTGCTTTTGTGAAGAATCCAGGCCTTCATGATCCCATGTTGGAAGCTGGTCCAAATCTTCCCATGGACGGGTATTGTAAAAGTTTCATTTTCTTTAAAAAATTATTTTCCATATTAGTTTTATCCTAGCCTAGAAAGGTGCTTTCTTTTGTTGTTGGGTTTTTTGTTTGTTTTAATTTCAGGTAGTAGCAATGTGGAAGTTTTCTGAATTTGGAGAAATCTCCGTATGATGGGCTTCCTTCCTTTCTTGAAACTCCTTTCCTGTAACAATTGCAAAAAAAAACACCCAGTTACTCCAGCAAAGTGGAAAGAAGCTGCATTTTTATCTTTCAACAGACCTGACCGGTCTGAGGGTTATACGCTCAGCCCTCACTCAGGCTGCTTCACGGGCAGTAAATGTTTCAGCCACCCGCCAGTTCCGCCAGAAGCGCGAAGGCTCCAGCTCGCCGAAGGCCGCGGCTCGGCTCCTCCACCTGAATGGCCCCTCCGCTCCACCCGCCGCGCTCGCTCCCCCGCCGCGGCTCTCCGCGTCCCCAACTTGTTTATAAAAATCTGGGAGGAAGGGAGGGGGTGAGAGGCTGGGGTGGGGGAGGACGTGCTCTTTGTTTACATTAAACAAATGACAGGCAAAGAGCTCAAGCAAAATCTTCCTTGACCTCGTTCTCTCGCCCTAATTTTAACAAAAAGGGAAAAAATATTGTATCTAAAGACAACGCGAATGGGGCGGGAGGAGCAGAGCAGCAGCTTTTCGCTCTATTCAGCCGGGACTCGGGTGCGCGGACGATTTCCGCTCCTATTGTGAGGCGGGGCCGCGGGGCGGCGGTGAATGGGGGGTCTGCCGGCGGCCCGCGGGGCTGTCAGGCGGCTCAGCGTAATCAGGGCTAATGACAGTGGCCCGGCGCTCCCCGGGACAATGCGCGGGGCCGCGGGGTTTTGTCGGCCTGAATGGCTAATAGGTTTGCCCGGGGGCTGCGAGGGGGGCGGTGTCGCGGAGGAGGGGGCGGCGGCCGGGAGAGAAGGGGTCATTGTCCGCGCGCTGGCCGGGTCGCCGAGGCGCGTCCCTCCGCCGCGCCCCCCCCCCCCCCCGAGGCCAGCTGGGAGGCGGCGGCGGGGGCGCGAGCGCGCGGGTCCCCTAGAGGAGGCGGCCCTGAGCGAGGACGTCGGCCCCAACTTTTCCCCTGGGATCAGACCCGAGTGGGCCCCAGTACGCGGAAGGCGCGTCCTTCCTCCGGGGTCCTCTGCGGATGACAACACCACACACCCACCTTTTCCCGCCAGCGCCCCGGGAGTTCTCACACGTGTAAGACCTAGGGCTGCCTGACTCTAGTGGCACGAGGGCAAACACCCCTCAACACCAAGGGGTGAACGAATTAAATAAAAACCAAGGCGAGGGGAAAGACACACTAACTGGCGCTCGGCGAGCAGCGAAGGCCCGCCCTCGCCCTCGCCCTCGCCCTCGCCCTCGCCCTCGCCCTCGCCCTCGCCCTCGCCCTCGCCCTCGCCCTCGCCCTCGCCCTCGCCCTCGCCCTCGCCCTCGCCCTCGCCCTCGCCCTCGCCCTCGCCCTCGCCCTCGCCCTTCCGACGGCCGGGGGCGGGAAAGCGTCGCGTGCGCGGTGCGGCGGGGCCGCGCGGGTCTGGGCCTGCGCGAGGTGCGTCCGCGCCCGTCGGGCCTGCGCGTGAGGGGCCTGCGCCGCGCCGGCTGCCGTGAGCTCTCGGCTGGGCCCGGCCGGAGGACGGTTGTCACCGCCCGCTCTCGGCGGCACCGAGCGAGTCCCCGAGAACTGACAGAAGAGCAGGTAGGCTCCAGACTCAGGGAGAGGGATTCGCAGGCGCTGAGGCCTCGAGAGGGCTTTGCGCGCCCGGCAGATCCGCGGGGGTCGGCCGTCGGGGCGGGAACCAGGGCGGGACGCCCTGAGGACCTAATGTCCGCGGCCTCGCAGTTCAACTCTGGCAGACACCCCCCGCCCCCCGCCTCCGGAGACCCCTCCTTTTGGAAACTTGGCGGCTCCCATTTCAGCTCGTATGAGTCTCCTCAGGCTAGATCCTGCCTTGCGGCTCTAGTTGCTAGGATATATATTCCCAAACTTTTTTAGACCTGCGCTACTGTGAGGGATCCAACTGGTTTTCGTCCCCTTTTCGCTTTCTTGTCTGGAGACAAAGGAGCGTGAGGGCGATCCCAGAGCAGAGCGAGCAGCTCTGGCCGCGGGCCTCTGCTGGAGCAGGCTCCGCTCGCCCTGGCCCACGCCGCTCCCCGCCTCGGCGGCGCGCCGGCCCCCGGTCGGGCCTCCCCGGCCTCGCAGGGGCCCTGCGTGATTTGCCGGGCGCCCCGAGACTTTCCCACTTCCTCTCTAGTGCTTCCGCCGCACCCGGTCCGAACGCTGTGTTAAAGGTCGTAACACACGTTCTTGTCTCTGTTTGACTCCCCCGGCCAGAGCGTCAGCGCCTTAAGGGCAAGGACCAAATCATAGTCGTCTTTGTATTCCCAGCACCTATGCTAATTATTAGGTGCCCAATAAATATTTTAAAACGGAATGAATTAACGGATCTTCCGTGAAGCCAGTCTGTTCTGAATTAGTGGTAAAGTGCGGCTAGCTCTGAGCTCATCTGAACCACAAAGGTGACTAATAGAGGCTGGACCCAAAGTTCATTTAACTCCTCCCAGCTCAGGTGACCGCTTCTTATCTACTAGTCAGGTTGTCTGGGGTGATTCTCCCTCTAGGCTTATGTTTTTTTAGCATCCTGTGGCTTTGCGTTCATAACATGAAAATTACCTTCTCACACACACATTTTCCCAAACAGTAAGGTAAAGGTTACCCCTTGGTTTTCGAAAAGTCTAGCTGTTATGTCCTCTGAATCCTATAAAATAGAATTCCTAATATTTTTGTCTGTTATAGGATGATGGGGGTTTCCTGTTCCAAGATAACTCTTTCCTTTCTTTCTCTTCCTTGCTCCCCCACTTTAGTCTTGACCTACAAATTAAAAAGTAAGCACAAAAAATCACAAACTCAGTCAGATAAGGTGTCCAATTTTAATCCATGCTTCAGACTAACCCAGTGGGGGAACTAGAGTTTTCATTAAAATCTTAAATCGCTAAAGCCCCATGAAAATCTACTTGCTACCAGACTCATCTCAATTTTAAAATGTAATGGACGAAAGCAAATGAACTATGTGTAATTTTAAGTTCTGATAAGATACATATAAAACTGTCTCTTGGAAAGTCATTTTAGCCTGGCATTGTCAATCCGCAACTTGAGAATGTTGATTTTACTTGTCTTTCTGGCTGAAGAGATTAGTCTTGACTTTTCTAGCATGAAATAAAATATCTAAGTTCAGGTGGTGCATTTTAATTTGATATATGAACAGTCTGGTTGGTGATAAACTAGTTTATTATGTATTCCAAACGTTTTCAGGTATTTAAAATTCGTATTAAAGAGTTGTCCATTTAAAGCATATTTTATTACATTGGGTATACTCCTGACTTTGCATAAATTCATGATAAAGTATGCATTTTTACTAAAGATCTATGCATACGTATATACTAAACGTCTGATCTACAGAATTATTTTTGCAGGCAGTTATGACTGAATGAGCTAAATTCATCAATTTACAACAGAAAAGCAAATAGGAAAACTGTATTGTAAGCAGCATGTAGCAAGGGTGGAATCAAACAGATCTTGCTTTAAAATACCTAATCACTGAATATGAGCAAGTCAACTCAACTCTTTGAGCTTTAAGTTTTTGTTGTGTTTTGTTTTTAAAGTCCAAGTGTGTCTCAATCAAGGGCATCTTGGATTTGATAAATTAACTAATCAAATATTTTAATGAAAGGAAATACTTTAAAAAAAAAGGACAACCTAGAAATTGTCCAAACATCCAGGTTCCAACCCCAGGATCAGAATGTGACTATTTTAACATATTAAAGCAGAGATATATCAATGGTGGTAGGTGAGAATGAATCGGAACAAGGTGGTTCTCAAAGGGGATTCCCCATCTAGCAGACCATCAGCATCTCTTGAGAACTTGTTAGAAATGCAGAATTCTTAGGTCCCACCCCAGAAGTACTGAATCAGAATTCTTGGGGTGTAGGGCCCTGCAATCTGTTTTAACAAAATCTCTGGGCGTGATTTTGAGATTCACTCCTGTAGTAGCTAGACAAAAGAGACACTTGGTCAGCACGTATTCTGCATATCTGGGGGAGGGTCAGAGCCCTAATGTTTCAACCAGTGGCAAGGCTACCTAAAGACAGCCTTAGTTTTTACTTATGAAAAATGGGGTTGATAATATCTAGGGATATTGTGAGAGTTTGGGATAATGTATATAAAGCACCTAGCACAGACTCTCACATAATAAATAATAGGTGGTCAGGACTGGAACTTCCCTTAAATGTTAGAGCAAAGAAATAAGCTGTACAACTCCCCTTAAAATAATTTTTTAATAGATGTCATCTACATATTTGGAATATTATTTAATTTAAATGCTAAATGCTGTTCTTAGTATCAGAAACAGCTCTACTTAACACCCACAGCAGAGAGAACCCAATGTGTTAGTTTTCCAACAGTGGTAATGGATGGGCTTGTGCTAGCACCATCTTCTTTCCTAGGCTTTTTACTCTGCTTGGGGCTGCTGGTCATCTATGTGAAGTTCTCCAAAGGGATCATGGCCCATCCTGCAAGTCAGGATAATCCCAAATGTAAATTATGATCACTGAAAAGATAACATAGTCTCTTAGGGGAAATGAAAGATCCATTTCTTTGAGGAGGAAGCAGTGATCCCACTTTACTTACATTTGCATAGCTCTTTATAGCTAATAATAACATCCTTTCACCTGCACCATCTCACTTCCTCACAAGAACCCTGGGAAGTTAAGTAGGCAGATATGGTGATTCCAGCCTTCCAGATAAGGAAACTAGTGTCTCACATTAATTGTTCAAAGTCAAAAGATCAGAGAAGAATCCAGATTTTGTAGGGCTTGAGATTTATGCAATTTGGAGGGGAGAATACTCTTTAAAAGTAAAGGATACAAAATTATGAGTACAAAATTGGGTATAAGAAAAAGAAATTGTAAGAGGGAGAGATGAAGGCATGAGTCCTGTGCTGGGAAAAGACTAAAGATTGATTAGATTGTAGGAAAAGAAAAATAGAAGCCATGTTTTGAAGACTTGCATTACAGGTGCTTCATCAGTTTTGTAAGACATGAGTCTAAAGTAGCTAGCAGTTTTGTTCTTGAAAGATCTTTGAATCGTGTGCAGTTACTTAGGTGAGTGGATTGGGACTCTATGTCATGAGACAGGTGGAAGGAAAAAACCCAGATACATTATTTTCTCCAGCAACAAATGAGAAAAATCAGGGGAAAGCGAAGCATACCAAATGGGTGATGTCAGTCAGAAGTCAACATGGCACAGAATTTCAGTATTCCAACCAGGCATTAGAGATGTGGCATATCAGTATGTGAAAAGGGGTTCTTGAATTTATGTGGAAGGGTAAGTAGACCGTGATGGATACCTGGATAAAAATGATGTGAGGTGACAAGCAACAGCAATCATGGCGGATAACATTATATTTCTGAGTAACCAGATAAAAGAGAAGACATAGAGTGGATGATTTTTCTTTGGCCATTGTTTGGTACAGTCTTACTTCCAAATCATATGTAATCTATATTTTCTAAGGACAAGAATTAAAACATTATTTTGTATAAAATGAAAAGAAATCACAACAATTACAAAATTTTAAAACCTGGCAAATACAACAAATATCAATACAACAAATAATAACAGAATTCCACAAACAGTAACAAAATCATCGTATTAATTACCTGTCATGTACACCTCTAGAATAGTTTTCTCTCTACCTTTTTTTCTGTATGTTCTTTGATTATGTCTTTATATGACAACAATTCTATAATATAATCTCGAATAGAAAGATAATTCAAATTTTTTCCAGTATGGGTTGATTTTGATTTTTTTCATTCATAATTTAGAAGAGCTTCTTTCAGCTTTAAAGCTCAGTATGGGCAATGCCATATGTAATTTTTAGGTTTGTTATCAAATTTGGGAAAGCCTCTATGAAGTTTCTTTCATATGTGAGCAGGACATTTCAAGTTTCCTTGAATAGTGACCCATCCTAAGTAATCTTTGCATTGATAACACTCACTAACCAGTTTATGATCAAGGGCTTTACGCATTCATGTTGTGACACATAAATCAGCACAGTGGGCAGAAAGAATATTCCTGCAGTACATCCCTGCACTGAAGCAGCTAGCAATAACCTAAAAATATACAAAAGTGCCCTGGCCTGTGTGGCTCAGAGGTTAGAGTGTAGCATTGGCCTGTGCACCCAAGGATCACTGGTTCAATTCCCAATCAAGGGCACATACCTGGGTTGCAGGTTCAGTCCCCAGCCACGGTCAGGGCACTTGTCTCTCTCACAAGCGTGTTTCTCTCTTTCCCCCTCCCTCCCTCCCTTCTAATCTCTCTCAAAGTCAATGGAAAAATATCCTCAAGTGATGATTAACAAAACAAAGAAATACACAAAAGTGACAGCAAACCATAAAAATATATACCAGTAAACCTAAACTAATTGAATCCAACTCAACTTCCCTTTAGCTTTTGGATCACAAAAATGACTGTGGTTACTCCAGGGTTACCCAGCACTAGGAGAAATGTGACAAAGGGAAAATAGGAGTGGAAAGAGACAGTGGTCTGTTGTAATTATCTTATTTTGAAAATTTACCCCAAATGCATGATCATGTGAAGATATTGCTAGGATGCCTCCCAGGGTCTGGGAAGGGGCCTAGGCAAGTGAGGTATCTGGAAACCTAAGCATCATTTGCTTCAAGGTAATTCTGCCTCTGTATAGGCCCAGTGAGTGTTCAATGAAAACAGGTTTTCTGACTCCACGTCCAATACACTGTTCCATTATCTGGAACAAAAAGTATATTCACAGAAAGTTTTGACAAGGTTATACTCAAAAGCTGTCTTAAAAAATGATCCATTGACTGATCGCGTGTTGCTCGCCGAGGGTGTCGCCTCAGAGATCCTGACGCGCTAGGCTTGCGAGAGGATCAAGATGCCTTTGGCTAGAGATTTACTACATCCGTCCTTGGAAGAGGAAAAGAAAAAACATAAAAAGAAACAGCTAGTTCAAAGTCCAAATTCTTATTTCATGGATGTAAAATGTCCAGGTTGCTACAAGATCACCACAGTTTTCAGTCATGCTCAGACAGTCGTTCTTTGTGTAGGTTGTTCAACAGTGTTGTGCCAGCCGACAGGAGGAATGGCTAGACTCACGGAAGGGTATTCATTTAGAAGAAAGCAGCGCTAATGACCCACACAACCTCCTGAATTTGTGTTATATCACAGAAAGCCTTATCAGTTCAATAATTCTAGTTAATCTACCAGGATAATGTGATTACATTTAATTTTGTAAGTATACAACAGTGATCTCCTATTTTGGTGTCGGTTTTTCAATAAAGTTTTGATTATGGGGGAAAAAAAAAGATCCATTGATGTGGGGAGGGAGAGTTTAAGATTGAAAATGGAGAGCTGGCCTTGGGAAGACCCCTGAGGTTGACAGATTACCCCTTAGAACCTGGTTAACTTTCCTTTTGGGAGTTCTTCACTTTGCCTCCTTATGGGTACCATATCCCAAATTGTCAAAAATCCTCAGTGCTCTTCATCCTTCCTTTGTCAAAAATCTATTCTTAGTTGTCACACACAGAAAAATCAGATAAACCAATTCACATTACACAAATAGCTGCTAAAAGCTTAATGAATTACCTACAGATGGGGACCTGGGAGGGTACTTACTAACTGCTAGGAGATAATCCTTTTAATTCAGTAACCCCAAATCACTAATGGTAGCAATTCAGACATTACTAGTAGGCTAGTAGAAAATTATTTTTTGTTGGAAGAGAGCCAGGAACCCTTCAGGTCATTCCATGGAAATAGAGAACTGCATTTTGGGTCAGATATTGCCAATGTTAAACATAAAATAAAGTAAAATATATTTGTTGGGGCCCCAGTTCTTCCTTCAAGTTGCAATGCCTTCTCTATCATTCCCTTACCACCAAACTTCAGAGAGAGTAGCCTACATTCTTTGCCTTCATTTCTTCACTATATTCTCACTCCTTAACCACCTGCAATCTGGCTTTTACTTGCATCATTCCATCAGAACTGTCCCCTCGCTCTGGCTGGTGTGGTGCAGTGGTTAGAGTATTGGCCTGCGCACTGAAGGTTTGCAGGATGGATTCCTGGTTAAGGGCACGTACTTGGGTTGTGGGTTCTATCCCCAGCCCTGGTCAGGGCACATTCAGGAGGCAACCAATCAATGTGTCTCACACTGATGTCCCCCCCCCCCCGCTCCCTCCCTCCCTTCTACTCTCTAAAAATCAATGGAAAAAATATCCTCTGGTGAGGATTAACAACAACAAAAAGCACAAAAACTGTTCCCTCAATGGTCACTCTACTAGGTCATCGAACTATTCAACCTATTGATTTTCAACACCACTGAGCATCTCTTTCTTCTAATCAGGGCCAGGATTAGGTTGAAGCAAGCAAGGTGTCTAACTTACAAAATTTAAGGAAGCATGCTGTCTCAGAGTCCTGCAAGTTCAGGGTTGACATCTGAGAGTATCTCCTTAAATTTTGTACTCTAGATGTCTCATTTCCCCTCACACTAGTCCCAGCCTTGTTCCGAAACATAACTGAGCTTCCTACCATATTCAGAGTGTGGCCTACAATTTGCTGCTTTAATGCCTTTGCTCGTGATGCAGGTGTTAATAGACCTCCATGCTTTTTGCCTGCCCTGCATCCTTTCCTACCATCTTCTTACAGGAGCTAATATATTATCCTACTTTTTCTTTCTTTGTTTAAGCTACTTTGAATTTCTTTCACGTGTAAAAAAGAGTGCTGAGATATAACCTCAAATGTTCTTTCTTTTTCCTCACCTCATCTCTACAGGTACATAGACCCAACTTTCATGTCTCAACTTAAAGGCCATTTTTCCTCTCAGAGCCTTCCTTGATCCATAGGATTTAACTAAGCTCTCCTTCTCTGAACTGCTGTGGCATTTTATACACCTGTCATGGTTATTTAGCTTCATGTCTTATATCTCCTAATGTACTACATGCTCTTCAAGGGCAAGATGCAAAATCTCTGTAAACCTGTAAGAACTGAATGCAGGATCTTTTTGACACAGCAGAAAATCAATAGATTTTTGCTAAATGAATGAATTAAATGGATGAATGAACATAGAAAGGATATCTAGAATCTTTTCACTTCAGGAAATTTTAGTCAGAATAATCTGAAGTTCTAAAAAGAGTTTGTTGTGGTTTTTTTTTCCAAAAGGAAAATAAAAGAAGGAATGACCCATTGATTGCTAGGGAAAGATGGTGAATTGTAAAGGGTACCAGAGTTTTTTAAAAGATAGGAAAATGAGATCTTAATATCTTCATATCTGAATAAATAAACTCTGAAATGATACACAAGAAACTTGTAAAAATAGTGGCTTGACTGAAGGAAACTATCTAAAAGTTCCCCAGATTGTGCTACAAGTGTGCTTATATTTTCTGCTATGATCACCTTCTTATGATATTAAACTCCTCCTCCTGCAGGAGACTGCCACGCCACCAAACATAGCCACCTCTACTTATGATTCCCCCACTGTAACTGCCTCTCTGGCTCAAGGAAAAAGATTCTGTTCTTTTTCACCTTCACCCATGTGGGGGAAACTCCACTAACATCCCTGAAGTATAGCTAATGCCAAGCCACAACTTCTGAATAAAATTTTACTTAATGGTTAGAGGATACCAGAATGGAAGTACAAAACAAGAAATACAACTGCTACTAGAAGTGACTGTTACCAGAGCTCATATACTGAGCCCTTGCCCAGTCCTTCGTAGGGTTCCTGGCCTGGCTCCACTTCCCAGGACCATCTACTCACTAAGAGTGCTTTGATATCTTTACCCCTAAGAGTTAAGCTTCACTCTCCCCAAGGCCCAGAAAGAGAAACAAGTTCACCCCACCCCAACCCCTCAGTCTAATCAGCACAGTTAAAGATAGTGAGAAAGTTTAAGTCCTCCATAGCATTTAGCTATGCCACCTAGTGAGATATGGGCTGGACAGAAACTGAGGCAGAGGTATCAGAGTCAGTACAGTGAATAAAAGAGTAAGTTCCAATATTGGGATCCATGGGTCCCAGCCAGATAAAACAGTCAAAAGGTCACTAGGAGACACCAAGAGCCAAAGGAAAAACATAGTTCGGAGGGAAACTTGGGGCACAATAAAAGCACCAGGAGAGGTTCATTAGCTATTTCTTAGGTCAGTCTGTATCTGGGAATTGACCTTTCAAGGCCAAAGTCAGAGAAAGGAACTGAGTATAGGAGGACATCTCATGCAAAAGGCTGTCTAGAGAGCAATGGCAGGACCCCAGGGCAAAGCCAATAAAAGGAATCAGGGCTCCTTAGAGAAGTGGTTGATTCCAAGGCTGGGGCAGAATAAGCCTAGATAATTTTGTGGTACCAGCAAACAAAGAAGTTCTCAAAAAAGGATGAGGCAAGTGCAAAGTATACAGGAGCTAACCTGAAGGAGCCACACATGGCCAAATTTGGAACAATTTGAACAATTAAATAAATAACAATAGTATTGGATTGTAATCCATAAAATAAATTACATACCATGAGTCAGTACTAGTATAAACAACTGACTGAAAGAATGAATGAATGAGGAAGAAAGGGGAGTTCTCCCTTATAGAAAGATTTCATAAATATAGAGAATAAGAAATACAAAGTCACTATTAGGGAAATACTGCAGTAATAATTGTTGCAGACAAAATTCACCTATGGATGCAAATTTGGTGGGCTAAAGTTTGAGGAAACTTTAAAAAGGATATTAGCCTACTCTCAAACTGCCCAAAGATATGTATCAGTTGCAAAAGGGAAAATTATATCTTTACAGTGAAGAAACCTGACATGACAAAGTTAATCAAGTGACCAACGTTAACACTACCAATAATAAGACATATCAACATCATGTTCCTCTGTTGTGTCCTGAGAAGGACACAAGATGACTTGTATAGTATTCCTGCCAAAAAATGCATAATCCTATCATGAGAATACATTAGACAAACCCAAATTGAGGAACATTTTACAAACTAGTATTCTTCAAAAGTGTCAAGGTTTATGAAAGACAAGGAAGGACTAAAGAATGTCACAGATGTGTAGAGGCCAAAGAGACACACACCTAAATGCAATGTGCCATCCTAGATTGAATCCTGAAACAGGAAAATAAAAAAGGGCATTGGAGAAAAACTGGTAAACTTTCGATAAGGCTTATAATTTAGATAATAGTAATGTATGAATGTTAATTTCCTGAGTTTTCCACTGTACAGTGGTTTTGTAAGTAATTGACATTAGGGGAAGCTGGGAGAAGCATATATATAAAATCTTTCTATTACTTTTGCAAATTTTCTATGTCTAAAATTATTACAAAATAAAAAGTAAATATATCATGACCTATACTGGAGTCAATACATACTTTGTGATAGGCTCAGCATGTTTGTGCTTCCAGATGGAAGTGTCCAATAGACATGTGCTTATTCATTTGTTAAATCAAACTGCCAAAACCAAAAAACTAATTTTGCTTAATTTTAATTTACCTAAATGAGAAACATTAAATTGATTTCCTCTTTCCCCCCTCTTCCCCTCATAAAAAAAAAAAAAAAAAAAGAGGTACATCAGAGAACATCCTGTGTTAGGATTACCAAATTACTTTAGCTGAGTCACCATGAATCACCATGGGCATATTGTTTTTTAATTTGTACCTACTTGTTAATGTGGCATTCCCTAATCAATGCTTTTTAGACCCCTTTAAAATGTACTGTTTCTTACTCTTGAGTCTGAGCCACAAAACATGTTGTTGCCTCCGAATTACTTCTTAAACTTGAATGACTGCAATTGTCTTCTGTCTAGATTCTTTGCTCTCCCTCTTTTTCCAAAGGGGATTAGGAGTTATCCCAAGAAAGTCAAAGACCCATGACTTTTATATCTTGAGTAAGATATGACAATAAAGGCTATTCCCGATTCCTTTCTCCTCTTGCTATGTAGAATCAGAAGTTGAGGCAAGTCCTAGGGACCCTCACCATCTCAGAGGAATTCCTGAAGGCTTCCAAAGGGAGCTGATTCACTTCTGCACTCAGTACTGCCTGAAGAGAAAGGGTGAATAGGTACAGAGTGAAAGCAATGGCAGATATTTTAAATGTGGAATTAGAGAAGAAAGCAGGTATCCTTTTGGCGTTTAAAGTCCTCACACTTTCCTATATATTATAAGAGAATTTCCTTTCTCTGTAAATTTTTGGTATAGAAATTTCTGAATTTTGAAGACAAATATATTACATTTCTGATTATTTGAGTTATACTCTGGGTAGATAACCAATTGGTTTTCTCCTTTTGATCTCAAACCTTATTATTTTAAGAAATAAATCCAAAGAAGTAAAAAGTAGTAAGGCTTTCAATTTGTATCTTAGATTGGTTCCTTTGCAGTTAACCAAAGGGACAAGAGGAAATACTATAATTTAAAGTAAGTATCTCAGATTCAGAAGATTGTCTGATTGAACTGTCCTCTTTGCAGGACCAATGAATAATTATACAAACTTCGGATTACAAACCTGTTTATCTACCAACTATCACTACCACTCTGATGGAGAGAATACATTTCTTTCTCAACTCGAAAAATTAACGACTAAACTTAGTAATTGTAAAATTGCAATAAATAGCTACCCATAAAAACCACAGAACTTTCTCCAAATGTAAAAACTTTCGTAATTTCCTACCCATATATCCTTCTTTGATACCTACGACCTTTTGATGAGGACCGGTGGCCTTACTCTCTCTACTCTCTTAAGCTCTGAAACGTCTCCTCCGTCCAGCATGAGATCTGACCAGCTCTGTTCTGGCACTAAGGGAATGGACATTAAGCCAGCCTGTTTTCCATTTTATACCACAGATTTGGTATGTGAAGTTCAACTGTACTTCTATAACTAAACCCTTGTCTTTTTCCTGGTTCTAGTACCTTAAAGACTTACTTATCTTGATAATCTACCCACTCTCCCAGTTTCTATACTTTACTTTGATCGTTACCCCACTCACACCAGTCTCCATTGTTATCCCCCATCCCCACCTACATCACTTGAATATGGTCCCTAAACCGCAGTCCTGGAGCTGGAGCCCTCTTACTACTTACCAATTCTCTCTGATACTGAGCACCTAGAAGCCATGCTCTGTTCACCCAAACTTCTTCCCACTGCCCGCGTCAAGGTGTTCTCTTCAGCCTTGCCTTTGTTAGTGTATCATTCCACTGCAGACCACAGTCCCAGCCCTAGCCCCAGCCCCACATCCTTCTCTTTCTCACACTATATCATGTCTTTTTAAAAAATATATATTTTTATTGATTTCAGAGAGGAAAGGAGAGGGAGAGAGAGAGAAACATCAATGATGAGAGAGAGTCATTGATCGACTGCCCCCTGCACGCCCCCGACTGGGGACCAAGCTCACAACCCAGGCATGTGCCCTGACCAGGAATCAAACCGCCATCTCCTGGACCCTAGGTCGATGCTCAACCACTGAGCCACGCCCAGCCGGGCCACAATATCATGTCTTAAGTAGAATATGCTTCCGATGTATCTTTCTTTAGTATTTCTCAAAATGAAATGTGCTAACCATTGCTCTCCTAGACAAGAGCATTTAACAAATCACAAAACAGTATTGCCCAAAAGAGCATCAAAATTTGTATGATGCTGCTCCAGACGAAGAGTAATTTTAATAATCAAGTCTAAAACCTTCTAAATTCAGCCTCATATGGGTAACCTTCTTCAGTTTTCTGCTGATCAAATGCTGTAAAATTATATGTAATTTACAGATGTCTTCTAGACTACTGCTATTCAAGGGTGATCTCCAAAGCTGACTAGAAGTACAGAATCTCAGGCCCCACCCCACACCTACTGAATTGGAAGCTGCTCTGTAAAATCTCCAAAATTGAAAAGCACTTTTCTAGAACTGTTAGAATCCTAAACTACTTGTCTTTTCTTCAACTGTTTTGGAAAACATGTAACTGCTTTCATCTTTGCACTATTACAATTTGAAGTATCACAGCTCCCCCATTCTGTGTGGGTCTGCTGGAGCTATTAATCATAGTGTCCCCCCTCCCCATCACTACTACCCAGGGGCAGGCCTATAAGCCAGGCTGAGCTCCCTGGAAACAGTGACTGGTCTGAGTGCCCAGTTTGGCAAGGAATCAAACCCCAAATGATCAATATTTATGAAATTTTCCAAATTGGAGGCCAGGGAATGGTTTTCTCTCTCCCTTTGAGATGGAACTGTGGCATAATGAATGACACCAGCATTGTCTGAGACTGTATTTCTGCCATAATGAGAAATGCCACATACAGTAGAAAAGGATGAAACTAAGCTGAAAGGAGCAGAAATAATAGACAGATAAGGAAAGAGAATCATGAAAGCATGGCTTGAGACCCTAGACGGCATGCCCAAGATCAGATGTTCCTCAGACTTGCCAGTTATGTGAACAGATAAAAATATATTTTTCACTTAAACTAGTTTGCATAAAGTTTCTTACACTTGCACCTAGGCTTCTTGCCTAACACACAGTCCATATATTTGAAGATTGCTATAATATTTCCTCTTCTTTTTTATTAGCCTAATCAGTTCATTTTTTTAAGTATTTTTACTGACAACCATTTGGGGGTTTTGGAGGGCTACTATCAAATCTCCAAACTCCTGGCTGTTTTTCCTGATAGTCTATTTATTCTACCTCCCTTGGGAACCCCCCTGAAGCTCCGAAGAACTTTCTAGAGATTCCCTTTTTCTTATCAAAGCTGATGTGTATGGGGTTTTTCCTCCTTGATTGGCAATGTTTCTGAATATTTTCAAGTCTTACATGTGAATACTTAGTGGAAAGGACAATAGGCTGGCCTATTTATGAGTGGATTCAGAGAACGCTTAATGGAAGCTCATGCATTAATCTACAAGAAGAGCCACTGGACACATTGTCATAACAATGAAGAAACTAAATGGTTTCAGTGCTTTGCTTTCAAAAATATTGAGTGCATCACAGCCATTTTAAAAGACTGCTTCAGCTCAGATCATTTGGTAAAGCTGAAGCAAAGGAGCAGAAACATTGGCTTTAGAGAACCAATTCTAACTAGTTACAAGGCAAATGGAAACCATTACATTTATCCACTTAGCCTTAGAATCTAGAGAGAATAATTGGGTATATAGTAAAACAGAAGAAGATAATCTAAAATCATTTTTTTAAGTCTTGAAGGGAGGTGGCCATTATAACATGGTGAAACTCTTTTTTACTTGGTTTAAAAATAACCACTTCCCTATAACATTGGAGTTAAGCTTAATGTTAGAAAAAAGACCCCTTCAGAAACACTTCCAAACCATCATGAGAGAACAGACAGTTCTGCTGTACTCAACAATGGATTGATGTAAACTGGTCAGCATTACTCTGTTTCACCATTATGGAATCTCCCTTAAATACATTTCACAATTGTGTATTGTTAAAATTAAAAAAACAACAACAATGCTTGTCTAGGTCAGGGCAATGATCAATCTGCTCAAGTGATTTTCTTTTTTTCTAACTCTTTAATTTATTTGGGTAGGAAAAAGATCAAGAAGTCCTCCTACTCTACATGTTCCCACTTACTAGGGAATAAAGAGCTAGATAATAACAAAATGTCAACCACACATAAACTCACAACAAAAAATAACAGCAATTCTATAAATGTTTTCATAAATATACCAATAGAGCATTTAAAAACCACAACCAATTCAAAATAACACTAGTGATGTACTGTGATAATAAAACATCTTTCAGAAAAACTAGAAGAATTCCAACTATGCGTGCATATATATAAAGTAGGAGCTTTGCAGTATCCTGTCCAGGCTTCTTACTAAGCTGTAGTCCCGTATATACATGTGCTGTCCAATGCAGTAGCCACAGCCACAGATAGCTATTTAATACTTGAAAGATAATACAAATTTTGCTTGAGATGTGCTGTAAGTTTAACATACACACTAGATTTTGAAGAAAGAATTGAAACAATAATTGCTTATATTAAATACAGATTGAAATGATATTTTGGGTGTATTGTGTTAAATAAAAGATTAAAATTAATTTTACCTATTTCTCATTACTTTTTAAAATGTGGCTCCTAGAAAAATGTAAATTACATGCTTGGTTTTTATCAGCGATTTCAACCTTTTTCATCTCATGGCACACATAAACTAATTACTAAAATTCTGTGGCACACCAAAAAATATATTTTTTGCTGACCTGACAAAAAAATAAATACAATTTTGATTCATTCACATCAGATGGCTATTGTTGTGTTGGCTGTTGTCATTTTTTAAAAATACATGTTTTGCCCGGCCGGGCGTGGCTCAGCGGTTGAGCGTCGACCTGGGATCCAGGCGATCGGGGTTCGATTCCTGGTCAGGGCACATGCCCAGGTTTCGGGCTCGATCAATGACTCCCTCATCATTGATACTTCTCTCTCTCTCTCTCCGTCTCCTTTCCTCTCTCTGAAATCAATAAAGATATATTTAAAACAAAAAACATGTTTTTTTTGTATTGATTTTAGAGAGGGAGAGGAGAGGAGAGGAAGAGAGAGGTAGAAACATCGATGAGAGAGAAACATCAATTGGTTGCCTTCTGCATACCCCGTACTGGGGAATGAGCCTGCAACCCCTGACTGGGAATCAAACCAGCGACCTCTTGTTGCACCGAGCCACACCAGCCAGGCCTGTTGCCTTTTTTTTTTTAATAATCTAAGGAAAAAGCGGTCAGTGCACCTGACTAAACAGTCAGGTATTGCATGTTTTAAAATTTCTGCGGTACACCGGTTGAAAATCACTGGCATATATCATATTTCTATTGAACAGCACTGTTTTATACTAAGTTTAGTGATTAGGAGCATGGTCTGGAGTCACATATAAGCCCAGTTCTATGATGTTAGACAAACTACTCATTTTGGGGGGTTTCAGTTTCTTCATTTGTAAAATGGAGTTAATAACACCTCATGTCATTGTAAAGATTAAAGGAGTGTTTGTATGTAAAGTACATAGAACAGTGCCTAGTACATAGTAAGCAGTCAATATATTTTATATTTATCTTTATCTGTATCTATATATCTCCCTATTATATACTAATTTTTGTTTGTGGACTCCAAATTTTAGTACCACTGAATTTTAGTGATTCAGTGGGTGTATTAGTCTGCTCATTACAAAAATATCACAGACTGAGTGGCATAAAGAACAGAAATTTATTTTCTCATAGTTCTGGAGTACAGAAGTCCAAAATCAAGGTGCTGGCAGGGTTGGCTTGGTCTCTAGTTAAGGACTCTCTCCTCAGATTGCAGACAGTGCCTTCTTGTGTTTCCACATAGTAGTCTGTTGTTTCTTCCTCTTCTTATAAGGACACCAGTCCTGTGGGACTGAGGCCCGAAGCTTATGACCTCATTTAACCATAATTACCTCCTTAAAGGCCCTGTCTCCAATTGTAGCCACAATGGGGGTTAGGATTTTAACATGAATTTGGGAGTGGGAACACAAGCCAGTCCATAATAGTAGTTAGGTGTAAAATTGTCCCTTAGACACATATAAAACTAAAAGCCAGGGGACTCATAATTTTGGATCTGCTCACTGTCCACCAAGAGGAACAGGTGACTACTAATCAATAAAAAGTACTAATTTTAGTCAGTAGATCCAAACATGACATAAAGTTATTTGATGGAAGAGCATGATGGTTGCCCCTGGCGTCAACCTCAAAATACTTCTGTGTATTTCTAAACCAGCCCACGTTTTAAAATTTGGTATGAATTGAATAATCCTGAATTTAATGCAACTCCTAGTCCATATTATCTCTTGGACTACTGAGTTTGGTTACTGCCTGTTGGAAAAAGTTGTTTATGAAGAAGGAAGGAAGGCAGGTGGACTGGAAGAACCTTAGGTTGCTATGCAGCTCTAAGAAATTATGGCAAAGCTAATGGAGAGTCCTCAAGACAATACTACTGATTAAAGGAGCCAAATTCTAAGTCTACCGGTGGGGGCGGGGCTGGTCACTATTCCTTCAAAGCCCACTCACTGCCCAGGAGCAACTCATGGGAGGTTTGACCTGGGTCTAAGTGACCTAGATGTCTGAGTGCAGAAGCATCTGGAGCTCTTGGTCACACTATCACTGGTCAGCTCAGCAGCTTCTTCAGGGTACACACACCTCAACCTCTATATACCCAAACTGAATTCATCTTGCCCTGCCCCCAGACCTCCCTCTCCTCCTGTATTTCCTACTTTCCTAGTCATTCAAAACAAATTATGTAGTCATCCTTGATCTTCTCTCTTCTTCACCCTTCACACCCAATGATAACTCCTATTTTAATGATTCAACCTCCAAAGCGTCTCTTGCACCAACCTGGCTATCGCTTGCCTTATTCAGGCTTCCATCTCTTGCCTGTGCTGTTGCAGTAGCCTAAGCAGAACTCAATTCTGACTCCCAACCCAACATTCTTTTCACTATGTCAGCCTACATTTGACAAGTTTATAGTTGGAAAGACCGTCTTAATTCATTCCTCTTCAGCTTTTGACCCACCCTCACTTATCTGAGAGATTCTGATATGCCACTGTCCACCCCAAATGGGGATTAACTGATAATTTTTAACCTTTTAAAAGTTACGGGAGTCATCCTCTGTTCAGGGCACACCATTGTCATCAGTGTGTGCAAGGTCATCTCTGGTATTATATATTTAGACTATTTATTCCCATTCCTCACTCCCATTCCCCTCCCTACAAATGGGTAACCGTTCTAATGTGTTTGATGCGTATCTTATAGTCACAGATGGTGGGGCTTTCTTTAGAAAGTTGAAGCTATAGTCACAGATGGTGGGGTTTTCTTTAGAAAGTTGAAGCTTTAAAAAGTAATTATTAATAGAGCATAAAACAGTTAATTTTCTCTATGGCCTGAAGGATAATATGTGTGTGCAAACTTTCAAAATAAATTATTAAAGCGAAATGTATTTTAAAAGCATTTCCTAATGAGAACAAATTCTAAGAGGACAAGGGTGGATTTTAGTTTCTCTACAAACCCTGTGTTCCCTTGCTGATGTTCTGGCTCTGAAGATGAGTATCAATCACTGGGAAGTGGCACAATGGCCTCCAGAGATTTGACAATCACTGTTTATCTCATCCTCTCCTTATCACAGACTACAACTGGAATTTGGAGACTTTCTTACTTCTTTGTTATTATATGTTCATAAACTTCAGTGGATGCAGTTTCAAGTCTACCAGTTTGATTCTCACCCATCTGACTTCAGCCATCTACCTATCCCTCCTGTCTAAAGGAATGCCCCAGACACTGGCAGCTTTTGGTTTGAAACACTTCTCTGGATACAACATTATTATCTATCTTCACAAAGTGGGCAAGCGGTGTTTTTTGGCACCATCTGCCTCTTTAGCATCTTCCAGCTTGTCATGATCAACCTCAGGACCACCAAATGGAAAGATCTTAAAGTAAAAACTCCTAAGTATATTAAGTTCTCCATATCCCTGTGCTGGATCTTGCATATGCTTTTTTAAAAAAACATTTTTTATTTATTGATTGATTTGAGAGAGAGAGGAAGGGGGAAAAAGAAAGAGAGAGAGAGAGAGAAATGTCAGTTTGTCGTTCCACTTGTTTATACATTCATTAGTTGATTCTTGTATGTACCCAGACTGGAGATCAAACCTGTAACCTAGGCGTATTGGGGATGATGCTCTAACCAACTGAGCTATGGGCCAGGATTAAAAACCATTTTAAAAAAATTAATAGATTTTATTTCTTAGAGCCATTTTAGGTTTATATTAAATGGAAATTTTCAGAAATAAACAATTCGTAAGTTTTAAATTGCATGCTGTACTGAGTATTGTGATGAAATCTTGAGCCATCCTGCTCTGTCCTGCCCAGGATGTGGATCATCCCTTTGTCTAGTAGATCCACACTGATGGCTAAGTGTATCTACCCTTAAGTTACTTAGTAGCCATCTTGGTTACTAGTCAGTTATCAGAGAGAGAGCGAGACCATATTCACATAACTTTTATTATATTGTTATAGATGTGCTCTACTTTATTATTATTGTTGTTAATCTCTTACTTGCCTAATTTATAAATTAAACTTTAACATAGGTATGTATAGGAAAAAAAACAGTACATACAAGATTTAGTGTACTATGCAAGATTTCAGGGACCCACTGGGGGTTTGGAACGTATTTCTCCCCCGCACCATGAGGGTGAACTAATGTACATGGTACAACATAGATGAATTTTTAAAACATTATGCTAAGTGAAATAAACCAGACACAAAAGGATAAGTATTATTTCATTTATATGAAGCACCTAGAGTAGTCAAGTTCATGGAGACAGAAAGTCTAATAGCAGTTCCCAAGAGCTGAGGGGGAAATAGGGAGTTATTTAATGGGTACAGAATTTTAGTTTGGGATAAAGAAAAAAAGTCTTGAGATGGAGTGTGGTGATGATTGCACAACAATATGAGTATACTTAATGCCACTGATTTGTACACTTAATATGGTTTAATTGGGAAATTCTATGTTACATATATTTTACCATAATTAAAAAAAAATTCTATGCCTGCAACTTCTAGAGACTGTGTGGTATATAGTAGAAAGAAGCAGAGTTTTGAAATTAGAGGTAGTTGAGAGTTCTAGTTTTGACATGTATAGGCTGTGTGACCTGGGGAAAGTCATTTAGCCTCCCCAAGGCTCAATTCCTCATCTCTACAATGGGACAATAATCCCTGCCTTGCATGGTTATTCTTAGGTTTAGGGATAATATATATAAAGCATCTGGCATCATATCTGATATTGAGTAGGTGCTCATTAAATGTTTGTTTTTTTTTAAATATATCTTCATTGATTTCAGAGAGAGGAAAGGAGAGGGGGAGAGAGAGAGAGATAGAGAGATAGAAACATCAATGATGAGAGAGTCATTGATCGGCTGCCTCCTGCATGCCCCCGACTGGGGATTGAGCCCGCAACCCGGGCATGTGCCCTGACCAGGAATCGAACCCCCATCTCCTGGATTCCAGGTCGATTCTCAACCGCTGAGCCATGCCCAGCCGGGCTTAAATGGTATTTTTATGAACTAAAAAAATACACATTTCATTTCAGAGGATGATATATGCAAAAACAAATTTACTTTTCAAAAGTTGAATTTATATACATAAATTATTTGGATTACTTTTACCAGTGACTATTTACTAAAGAGAAACTATTTAATATCAAAATACCTTATTCCAAATTTTAGATTCACCATCATCTCTTATGTCTAATTGGGCCATAAATCATAGCAGTAAAACGCTGCCTCCCTGTGGGTCTGAATCTCTGAGCTCCAAGAGCCAAAGGATTATTCTATTTTTCATCTCCCCTTGGGTTTCAGGCTTACTAATATTTTCATTAAACATTTAATTACTTTGACATTAAGGGACTCTCTGTTCAATGCTCAATTCAAGACTAAACAAGTGGAAAGATTTAATATAACTCATAATATATCCAGGGTTGGAATTAATCTCTAATTTACCTGTACATAGACATAAATTTTGGAAGACATGCTAAGGAGAAAGCAATTCCTTTTGTGTTGATTTGTAAGGGAACAAGAAGATTGAAGGCAGCAAAACAGTTCTGTTCACAGGAGGCCCCCAGTGAATTAAGGTTAAAAGGATCTGCCCTTGCAGGACCCCAGGTCTTTAATTGGGACGCTCAATTCCTATAATCCAGAAAGATTGGGACCAGACGCTCCTAGATTATTGTCAAAGTTTACAGATGACTCATGGGGGAAAAACAATTAGTGTCCCCAAAAACCCTTCAGATAGAAAAGAGACATTTAAGGAAACCTGATGCGGGCTCAGCCAGGGCAAAGCGCTTAGTCACTATTCAGCCATTAGCAAAGGACAAGAAAGTCTGTGTATTTCCCTTTTCAGTTTTAATCTCATTAAATACCTGAGGGTGTTTTTTCCCCCCAGAGTACATTTTAAAGAATACAAGGGTGATTAGACCTGCATTTAAGAAAGATGGTTTCCTTTGTAACTCCACAATATTTAAAGTAAGAGTAATAAAAATAAAATACATATAAAGAACTCAAACTTCATATAATTTTTCTTCTAACACACAAAACCTGTGTGAAGAATTTAGACTCTTATAAGTCCATTAAACTACAAGGGCAATCCAAATAGGTGAGATTGGTATGGAAGGAAGGTTCTGGAAATTAGGCTCCAAACTCATAGTGTTTTCAACCTGAGCTGCACTCTGGAATCACCTGAGGAATTTTTTTAAATACCAATGCCTGGAACCCACCCGTGAAGCTTGTGATGTGATCAGTATGGGGACAGCCTGAGCACTGGGATTTTCAAAAACTCCCCAGATGATTCTAAAGTGCAACCAAGGACAAGAACTACTTTTCTAAATAAAAACCAAACAGGAGGATGGAAGACAGTCATCTCTTCCATTCAAGATCAGCACATGATTTTCAGAGTTCTGTGCAAAATGAAAATGCGGGTCCCTTTGTTAAACATTTATTAAGATTTCAAGAAGACAACAGGAGAGCATTAAACCAAGCAGGGGGTCCTTCTAAGTGCAGGGCCCTGTGTGACTGCACAAGTCACTCACCCATGAAAGCAGCCTTGATTCCATTCTTTACTAAACCAAACTATTTTACTTGATTTTTTAGGAATAAGTCTTCTTGGAATGGAAGAAAATATATTATCTTTTCTCAGTGTGGTGTTTATTGTGTCTCTAACATTCCACAAATAACTAACCCCTGCACAATATTATTGTCTATTTAAACAACTTGATTTGCCTTGAAGGCTCCCTCACTTTGACAAGACTAATAAAAGGCTGAACTACAGAACCAATGTGTAGAGACACTGAAGCTTGCACTTCCTATCCTCACCCACAACAGGAAAAGCATCTTACCTATGAAATATTAACTCTGAATGAAGGCCTTTTTGTGTGTGTCTAGAAATAAAAACAAAAGTCCTTGAGTCTGGAATAGTTAGTCTCTTTTAAAAACTCAGTAATTCTCACATCTGGCAATTATCACACTACAAATTTTATTATCCAACATCCATAGTAAACACTCAAACTTCCAAGCCTACATTTACTTATTGTTCTTATCTATTATTGTTCTTTTCTGTTTACCAATTAGTGATTTTTAAATTTTATTATAACTTCAGGGGAAAAAATAATCAAAATAGTGTAGAAACGCCTTAATTGCAAGTTTTGTCAAACACTCCATCCAATCCTTTCAGGTAAAGGATGTCTTCCCTTCCAGTGCAACGGTCTGTTTATACAATGTTTGGAGAGCCCTCTAGTGGCCAAAGTAAAATTCTAACAGGCAAATTTAAATAAATGGAGCACAATAGATTCCCAGAAATGAACAATTCCATGCCCTACCTCTCCTCACCCAGCTTGTCCTCTTACTATCATCATGATTGGAAATACTAGGGGAAGATACGGGATTAGATTATAGGAAAGAAGCTGTGGAAAAACAGGGCCTGATTTGGGGGTTGTGGTAGGGGAATCCAGTTAGATCTCAAGATATCACCTCTACCAAATAGTTCTAACCCCTTCAGTCTTTCCCATTTTCATTTTGCAATGCTCCACTGTCTGAGATCCTTTTGGGTTAGTAAACATACTCTTTTAAAAATGCAAATATCTCAATTCCACAGAGCCTAATAATAGATTAATGGTTCTCCACGTATGTTTCTCAAACGAGCAGCATGAAAGGTCACCAGGGGACTTGTTAGAAATGAAAATTCTGGGGTCCATCCCAGACCTACTAAATTAGAAACTCTGGGGGTGAGAGCCCAGTAGTCTGGGTTTTTAAAAGCCCACCAGGAGATTCTTGATGCATGCCAAAGCTTGAAAAACACTGATTTACACTATTGGCTCTTTTTTTTTCTTTTTTTTAAAATTTTGTTTAAAATATTACAGATGTCCCTTTTTCTCCCCAATGACCCGTTCCACCCCATTCCTTCCCCGTCCCCAGGCCCTCTCCCCACCATTGTCCATGTCCTTGGGTTGTGCATATATGCACATAAGTTCTTTGGTTACTCTCTCCCCCTCCACCCACTCGCCCTCCTCCGTCCCTCTGACATTCATCAGTCTCATCTATGATTCCATGTCATTGAATGTATTCTGTTCATCAGTTTATTAAGTTCTTTAGATTCCACGTATAAGCGAGATCATGTGATATTTGTCTTTTGTTGCCTGGCTTATTTCACTTAGCATAATATTCTCCAGGTCCATCCATACTGTCCCAAAGGGTATGAGATTCTTCTTCTTTACAGCTGCGTAGTATTCCACGGTGTAAATGTCCCACAGCTTTTTTATCCACTCATCTACTGATGGGCATTTGGGCTGTTTCCAGATCTTAGCTATTGTAAACTTATTGGCTCTTTTTTTACTTGTGATTTTTATTTACTTTTCACTTTTAAAACTAAAAAATGTATATATTTAAGTGGACATGAATGTTTTGATATATATGTAGTAAAGTGATTACTATAGTCAAGTTAATTAACGTACTTATCTCCTCAAATAGTTATACCATTTTGTTTGTGTGTGTGGTGAGAGCACCTGAAATCTACTCTTAGCAAATTTCCAAGTACAATACAGTATTATTAACTACAGTCATCATGCTATACATTAGACACCTCTAGACTTATTCTTCCTATACAGCTGCAACTTTGTACCCTCTGACCAACATCTCATTTTCCCACCTCCCCACCACAGGTTCATCCATGTTGTCACAAACGGCAGAATATCCTTATATTTTAAGGCTAAATAATATTCTGCATTATTGGTTCTTTTGGTGAAATAAGAGACTTCATTTCAGAGGCACCCAAACTAAATGTGATTCAAGGAGTTTGTTATAAGTCTAGATATACTCCCATTCCCCATCCTTGGATATTCTGATTCACAGGAGGTCTAGAGTGGGATCCAGAAATCTGTTTTTAACAAGCACCTAGGTGATTCTGAAGCAGGTGGTGCAAAGATTATATTTCCCAAATCATTGATATAGTGGGTGGGATGGGTAATTCTAGAACATGGAGCACATGAGGAATATGTTAGACTTGAGTGGGGAGCCACAAGTTGAGAAACATTTAGGATAGCATGGTGCTGGATCCTTGGGAGAGGGTACAGAAAGGGAAGTTGACACTGGCCAAATATAAATTTTTCTTGTTTTAAAGTGTTTTGCCCATGGTTGGCTCTGACTCATAACAGCAGAAAAATTCAGCTTCCTTCTCATCTCTACTTCCTTCTTATCTCACCAGATGGCTCCTTCCCTCCAAGCCCCAGAAATCAGGTTAAGATTGTTATAACAGTCATTATGGCTTGATTGAGCTTTTGTTGGTTATCCAGAGAAACTAGCTATCATTTATAATTGTTTTAATAGGAATGTGTTCTGACTTACAATCAAAGATTTAAAAGAAACTTTTGGAACTCAACCCATTTATAAGTTGGGTATTGGCTAATTCATTTAATTTTCATTATTTTGTCCTGAACTTATTATGGGTATCTCAGATAGTGACTAGAGAAGTTTTATAGAGAAGGAATGCCAAATTAGTATTTAATTTGATTTGAACTTTAGAATATATAATTACTTATTTATATAACCCTAAGACTTACTAAATACTAGGTTTTTATTGCTTGCTGTATCCCACAATATACAATAAGAGGCAGCTACATACATTTATGTATAACTAAAGTATGTATTATATGCCTATATTAATGTTACATACATCACACATGGACAGCATATTATATTAATCATCTCATACAATGTGCATATGTTACATGTACTTTACATAATATAGTATATTGCATATATATTAAATCAGTTTAGGCACAAACAGTATCATGAGCTGTTAATGTGACAGTATACTCTGTTTTTACCACCTTTACACTGAAGAGATTAGAAAGATATGAGTATAGGGCCCCATTATTCATACCACTTATTCAAACAATATTTTGAAAAGAATGTCTCATAACTTTCATAACCTTTTAAACATATGTTATAGATTTCCCCCCAGAATACTCCAAAACTTGAATGCTAAAGGAACCCATCACCAAATGCTAAATTCTGAATAACGATTGTGGCCTAGATGAGGGAGTGGACCAGGTTACAGACCCCACCTGGTCTGTAAAAACCAATTCAAAGCAACCTTATCTCCAGTGTGGAGGGAAATTATTTTCTTCTAAAACGGCAACCCAAAATTATTAGCCTAATACTTCCTGTTTATGCCCCTCATGGAACTCTGATTTTTTACCTTTTCCCATTAGCCTGCTTCCCACCACACCTCCAGAAGGAGGTTGACAAAGACAGAACCCTCCATTACCTGAGTTGGGCTTTCCCTGTCTGGGACGAAGTTGGGTGTGACTCAGTAGGAAGAAAACCTGTATTCCTGATCCACCTGGCCAAGCCAATGCATCCTCTCTCCTGTGAATGCTCTGGCAACCCCTTTCCTCTTGGACCGCATCCAGGTAACACCCCATGTTAGAAACAACTGCTTTACGCTGATCACACCCCTTAGCATTCCCAACTTAGGTTCTGTTCTGAGTGTTAAGGGTCCCCAAGTGGATATTTTAACATGGAATTTGCGGTTTTTTCCCTTGGTCTTTTGAAACATCCATAAACACCTAATAACTTTTCTTACCAGAAATACTGCAGCAATTGTTTAAAAAAAGCCCACAAAACCCTCTAATGCAATTCAGTGCTTTGGGGCCTCCCTCTCCTGCTCCATTCTACCCTTCCAAAAACGTTTTTCAACAGTTAAGCCTATTCCAAAAGTTTGTCAGGCCAAGCAAAATCACAAAACAAAACAAAACCCCCAGGGCATTTAGGTAGTAAATCCCATATTTCTCAAGTGCACTCCTAGAAAAGCCTTGATAACTTTTAGTGAAAGCAAAAGCATTCCCTTGTAAGATGGGAGATGAATAGCACTTCAGAGATGAAGTAGGTCTTTTCATTCAGAAAATAAGTGTACCTAGAAATTACAAGCTCCAGAAGGCCAGTGAGGGTAAAGTCTAAGAATTCAGTTTTTCAGCACAAGCCAAGAGACAATTGGAGACTCCCAGCTGCCTCTAGGCGTGATGGCCAGTTCTTGCTACAGAGCAGCAGCACCACCTCGTGTGCAAAATCTTACTGCTTTATTTTGTTTCCTCGAGGACCAACTGAAAGCCTACACCCCTCTGTGCTCTGAATCATGAAGTCTTCACTAATTTTCAGGAGAGGTGGCAAGTGGAGAAAGATCAGAAAGGAATTTGCTGTAAATACAGCCCCCAGCACAGCCCTTAGCACATTGTATTACATTGTTTACTTACCTGATACTTCCTTGAATGTGAGCTCTTGAGAGAAGAGATTGTGTCCATCTCTGCATTTCCAGGATATCCCAGCCTTTAGCACAGGGATTGACACATGGCAGAGACTCAACAAATGTCTGACAAGTGGAAGGACTCATTGAAACTTTTAGATGGGAAAACTGAATGTTTTCCACCAACTAGCTCTGTAGGTTGAATTGCAAGATTTACCATTAGAATTTTATCAAATACAGGAAATTAAATCAACTTTGAAATACTAAGGTACATGACGTGACTGGAAGTTTAAATGGTGGAAAATTATGTGATTTCTAACTGATTTGTCTGAAGGATAAATTATATAAATGAGAATTTCTTAAATAGATAACCCAAACCCTAATGCACAAACAGCCTAGAGATCATCCTACAAATGCTCATAAACCTAAATCAAATCTCATATCAGGACACAGAGGATTTGGGGGACTCTTACAGTGATAAAACAATCAAAGAGTACTCATAACTACCCATCTTCTAGGAGTCCTCTATAGTGCTCTAACATTCAGAAAGTCAGTAAAACTGATTTATTAAAATTCACCCAGTGGAGAGTTTTGCCTGATACAACAAGAAATTACACCCAATTCACACACACCCTTCATCTGTTGAGGACCACAGCAGTGAATTCAGCAAGCCAAAAAGACTTTAACAAAATTATATAGGCCTCAGCCTCCAAGAACAGTCTCTCCATCCAAAACTTTTACAAATTCCAAGGCCAGAGAACAGTGTGACTAATTCTGACTAAAATAAAAACCAGCTGTCTGAAGCAATGTAATAACTATTTATTAAAATTTAAGAGCAATGCTTTGTGATTTCAGTAAGCATAGAGAGGTACAGAATGTAGTGGTAGTGGGGAGAGGTGAGTGTGAGAGCAACTCCAGCCTGCTTCTGACTCTTGGAGTTCCGCTTTAACAACAGTTCAAAGGGCGTACTTTCTGATGTACTGATTGCTGACCACAAGCCTTCAAAGGTGACAGTCATTCCTTAACGGGATTCAGTGACAAAAATTATGCACGTGGCATCATTACAAAGCCCTGATTACTGAAACAACTACACCAATGTCCTGGAAACAAGATTTACGTATGTCATCATGGATGAAAATCAGAATCTTCATCTGCTTAACTCTTAGTCTGTAAAGTATATGAGATTTATACAGTGGCCCTTTGTGTTTCTATAATTATTGTTTTCCTTTTTTATCTTTATTTTCTTTTATTTTAAATATGTCTTTATTGATTTTAGAGAGAGGAAGGGGGAGAGAGAGAGATAGAAACATCAATGATGACAGTTATTGATTGGCTGCCTCCTGCACAACCTCTACTGGGGATTGAGCCCACAACCTGGGCATATGCCCTGACTGGGAATCGAACCCCCATCTCCTGGATCATAGGTCGATGCTCAACGCTGAGCCATGCCGGCCAGGCTTATTTTCCTTTTTAAAGGAGCCAATTAAATCTTAGAGAATAGATGCCTTTTGGAATTGTAGGAGGAGGAATATAAGAGGGCAAGAGTAAGGCTTAAAAAGCAGCTGTGTCTGAAAACTTAATTCTTTTTATAATTGGGCCTTTATACAATTCATATTAAAATGATGGTTCACAATGAGATATCACAGTGAAAGGTTTTACTGAGACATCTGGTGATACCAGCCATATTAACTCAGAGCTCCAACACCAGCTGTGGGGAAACTTGTGTCTGTTTCCTTTGAATTCTTGCAAATTGAAGGCACACTAGAAATGCTGAGGTGCTATGTGGACATTTTTTTTCATAGCAGTTCTGGAAAATAAATTGAAATAACTGACCTCCCTCCCTTTTCCAGATGAGGAAATCCAGACACAACGAATTGAGAAAACCTAATCAGGATCACACCAGGCAGATCTGAGATTGGCATGTGTGGAGCCTGAGTTTCAGTCAAGCTGAGGGTTTCTTGTATATTCTGCACTCTGCTAGGTACCATGATATGAAAACAAAATATAAGATTTAATCCTTTTCAGTGAAAGGCCAGATAGTAAATATTTTAGGCTGTGTGTACCATTTGATCTCTGTTGCAACTACTCATCTCTGCTGTTGTAGTGGAAAGCTATAGATAAACATAAACAATAACATAAGCAAATGGGAGGGGCTGTTACAATAAAACTTTCCTTATAAACACTGATATTTGAATTAATATAATTTTCATGTGTATGGAATATTTTTCTTTTGATTTTTCCAACCATTTGTAAATATAAAAACCATGGGCCAGATTTGACCTGTGGACCTTAGTTTGCTGACCCTGGAGCTATACGCAGAAAAAATAGAGATAAAATACAGAGGATCAGCAGAGCCAGAAGTCCGTTCTTTGGAAAGACTACTTTTTGTTTTTGAATGCTTTTTGTTCAGAATGCCTGTGGAACGTCCAGGTGGAAATTTCCTGTTGGTAGTTGCATAAATGGGTGTGGAGTTTGGAAGAAATATCTGGGCTAGAGACTGAATTTGAGAGTCATTCACATACAGGTGGCTAAATATAGAAGTTAAAAGATCAGATGAGATTACCCAAGGGATAGCAAGTAGAGTGAGAAAAGAATAGAACTATGGGTGATAGCAAAATAAAGAGCATTGGAGAGCCTGGCCTTCATGGCTCAGCAGTTGAGCATTGACCTAGGATCCAGGAGATCGCAGTTTGATTCCTGGTCAGGGCACATGCCTGGGTTGCAGGCTCCATCCCCAGCAGAGAGTGTGCAGGAGGCAGCTGATCAATGACTTTCTCATCATTGTTGTTTCTATCTCTCTCTCCCCCTCTCCCTTCCTCTCTCTGAAATCAATAAAGATATATATTTTTTTTAAAAATGAAGTTAAATGGAATAGAACAAAAAATAACAGTAAATCACTTTTAGCAACTTTTGTATCAATTAAGTATAGGCACATATATTATATACTAAGTTGTGATGTAAAAGGTAGCTTTTATAATGGGATATGGTCAAAAAATTTGAGAACCACTAGTATAGGTTATACAGAAAAGGAAGATGTATTAATCATCAGAGTTTCTGGCAAATACTCTGGTTCCTTTCTGTCAGGTACATGATAGAACTGTACTTCCTTGTACTTCTGGAAGGTAGGCATAGCCATGGAGTTTGTTTTAACCAATGAAAAATGAGAAGAAACATAGTCTGGCCATTAGCCACATCTTTTTTGTCCTGTTGCTGCATTAGATAATGTTCCAGATGTTGCTTCTCCATCAGCCTGAGACCCAGAACAAGGAGACAGGGAGCAGAGCCTCCAGCCAACTCACAATAGTGTAATATAGATAACAAATAAACCTTTGTTGTTATAAACTATTAAAATTTGAGGCTTATTTATTACTGTAGCATAACTTAGCCTATCTTGCCTGATATGGAAGTAAATTCTAGAAGGAGATGATAATCCAAGAGAAAGGGAGAGACCAAGGAACATCTTACACATTGGTACTCCGTGTCCTGATAGTCTATCTGAAAATAGATTGGCAGGTAATTGAGTGATAATAATATAACAACAGTGAGTAGTATATAGAAAGAAAATAGAATTGTTTATAGAAGCCCTTAAGTGGGACTCAAGCTGATCCTTGAAAGTGAATTAAGCCCTGATTGGTGTGGCTCGGTTGGTTGGAGCATCATGTGATACACCAAAAGGTCACAGGTTGATTCCTGGTCAGAGCACATACCTAGGTTTGATCCCCGGTTGTGGTTCTTATAGGAGGCAACTGATCAATGTTTTCATCTCTCTCTCTCTTCCTTTCCCTTCCACTCTCTCTAAAATCAATAAAAACATATCCTTGGGCAAGGATTAAAAAAAGAAGAAAGATGAATTGAATGGGTAGAGGAAAGTGGGCCCATTCAATGAGTGGAAAACAAAATGAGCCAAGGGTCATGACATGACAATGGTATTCAGGGCAGGGGGTGGGCATGGGCACTGAAATGCGACGGTCTCACCAGAGCAAAGAGTTCCTGTTAGAATAGGAGAAAATACAAAAGAGAAGGATTTAATTTTGGAGGGGCCTTCAAAATTATACAGAAATATTTAGAATTAAATAAAAACATGGTATGAAAGCCCTTAGCACAGTGTCCACTTGTGATTTAGGGCTCAGCTTACATTAGTTGCAGTTACTGCTAATGTTGTGCAATGAAGAGCCATGGGAGCTTTCTAAGAAGAGCTGTACCGTGAAAGCATGCTTTCCACAAAGCTGGCAGTTGTGTGCAGGAGAGAGCAAAGAAGGAACAGCTAAACATGACAGAGCTAATGAGGAGGCCATGGTCCAGAAGTGAGGCAATGGGAAGGAGGAAGGAAAAAATAAATTCCACCATAACTACTATTTTTTTATCCATCAGCCATTTCTCCATGCAGCCACCAAGTGAACACTTGAGAGCAAAATCTTCCCATGTTAAGAACCTGTAAAAAGAAGGGCTCAATGGTCCTGTAAGGCATTTAGGGATTATTCTAGCAGTCTCTGGAGTGACTAAGATTTTTAGTACTTTTGTGAAAAATGAGATTAGGTGGTAAAGAGGCCATTTATCCAACCATTAGCCTGTTCCGCTTAGACCCTGAAACCCCCAAGTGGTACCCACACTAATACCTTGGGGAGTATCCCCATTCCTCAGAAACTCTGCTTTCACAAACTCCACCTAATTCTATAGAATCTACCAAACATACCACGTGGGAATGAAGCCTGCAACTTCCCTAGAGAAGACAGAACCAGTCTCTCGGTAACATCCCCCCCTCCCTTAGATAGGGTTGACTCCATTTCTGCAGAGAATGCGAGCATTCCCATGTGTCTGAGAACTTTAGCCAGCGGCACCAAGACTGACTGGCTTTCTTTCAAAAGTTTCTTGACCTCCACCAAGTAACTCTATAGTGTTGCAGGTTAGAGCAAGTAACATAAACAGCCCCTCTGGTTCTCAATGGCACTGTTCCACAGAGTAATCTTGGACAGCTTCTAAAGTGCTCTGCGTCTCAGTTTGCTGTTCTGTCTACCAGGAAAACAATCATACTTCACAGGGAAGATGCAAGTCTTAATTAATGTTTGCAAAACACTTTGACATCCTCTAATGAAAAATGCCGTATCTAAGTGACATATAATTAGAGGCAGGTTTGTCCCTATGATCCTTTGAGAGAAGAAAGTCACATAGAAGCAATAATTTGCATGTCTATCATTGTTGCTAATTCATTGATCAAATTCTTGACAAATACATATCACTATCCTACCTTTTTGGTTTAGAAAGCAAGTCTTAATAGCTAAAGTGAAACATAAAAATATCACATCACCTCCTACTTCTCTAGCCAAGGACACATTTTCCTCTTCTACCAGAGCAGCAAATATGAGATCCTGTCCGGTTTACTTAAATGCGGCAGGGGGGAAACCCAAGGTGGTCAATGACTTCTCCAGGGTTAATCCAATTTGACCAAAGACAGTTTGATTCGAACTCTATAGCTCTAATTCTTCTTGAAATAGTCTGAATTGATGAATCAAGTCACCAAAAAGAATTTTAAAGGCAGAAGAAATATATACATTTTTGTGGTTGGAATATCAGACTTTCCTGAAATAGAAGTTATTCTCTCTGCCACCCAGAGTAAAGATTCCTAAAATGTCCTAATTAAGTGAACATGGGCCAATAAGTTCTCTTTCAAAATAGTTTGCAAGTAATGTCCCTTCCATATCTGGGAAAGAGCATTTCTAAATACATAGCAGATTTCTCATATTTTCTTCCAGATGCCTTCCCTAAGCTGTTTTACAATAGGTGGCTTGCTATAAAGCCCATTCTATTCCCTCAAAGCAAAAGTGTCATAGTAAGTTCAGCTTCTTGGCCCCAAACCACAGCATATGGACAAGCACCAAGGAATCCTCTTGAAAATTTCTACATTCTTACATTTAAATGCTCAATTTAGGTGTTCTTCCATCAAAAAGGGTTTTGTGAATTATAAAGTTATTTTACTTAATTTCATTTGCTTATGAAAAAAATTGAGAACTGTGATTTTGCTGTAAAAACACCATGATTTATAGAGAGTGGCGACTTAGATGCTGATTTATTTCCCCTGCAGGTAAATGTCTCTCCCCACAATAGCACATTTCACAAGACTCCTACAAGAAAATTTCTGACAAGAGAATTAAATTATAAGAATAAAGTATTTAGCCCGGCCAGCATGGCTTGGTGGTTGAGTATCAACCTATGATCCAGGAGATGGAAGTTCGATTCCCGGTTAGGGCACATGCCCGGGGGCTCAATCTCCAGCAGGGGCATGCAGGAGGCAGCTGATGAATGACTTTCAACATTGATGTTTCTATCTCTCCTTCTCCCTTCCTCTCTCTGAAATAAAAAAAAATACATTCTTTTAAAAAGATGCTTTCTTTAAAAAAAATAAATAAAGTGCTCACTTCATTTTAGTACTCTTTTCTCATATTGCAATGTATAAAAATTAAATAAAGGCACTACATTTATTTATATATGGTAATGTGGGAAATATCCTATTATTTAGATATTTAGCTATCTTTTAATTTTGACTATAAAATATATTAGAATTGACTGATCCCAGTTTTTCCAAAAGAAAGTTATAATAATTGGGGGGATGGTATTGAGGAAGAGGACTCTAGATGGAAAATTGCTCATTTCTAGAAAATAAAATTAGAATAGTCCTCTCTTGATAATCCATATAATGTGTTGTTACTTAAGTGAAATGAAAATAGCATTAAATATAAATGTATTTACAGATTCCATTACTCTACACAATTTTTAAAAATTCTGATTAAATGGTATCATAGCTCTGAAATATACAATTGGCTCTTTATTATTTAATCCAGAGGCTGGCAGCACCAACCACAAAGCAGAGCCAGCTACATCCTGTCACAAAAAAAGGCACCATAACTTCACATTCATGGTGAGAATAGTATAGAAAGCAAACCTGGTAACAAAAACCAGGCTTGGAATGCATGTGGTGCCTGGTGTTGCTTTTCCAGAAAGGTTTTTATTATAATAATTAATAGAATTTTTCAAGGAGAGAAAACAGGAGAAAAGGAGCAACAGAAACACTTTTATTGTTGGGCGATAATAGAAGAAATGCTCTCGGGGAGGGTGGGGGAAGACATGAATCTGTGGAAGTGACTTTGGTGCTAAGTCTTAAAGGATGAACAGAGCTTTGAAGAGGGGAAAGTGGGGAGGAAAGAGCATGCTCCAGGATATGGAACTATCACCCTGGTATGAAAGGAGCAAGGGCAGAAGGAGGGAAGTGAGAAGAAATGAGCCTAGGAAGTTGGCCCATATTGTGGAGAGCTGTGTAAGATACAAGTATGATGAACTGGGATGGTTAATTTGATGTGTTAACTTGACAGCCTTGGGGTGCTCGGACATTTGGTTGAACATAATTTAGGGTATGTCTGTGAGCATGTTCCTGGATGAGGTTAGCATTTGGATCAGTACATTGAATAAAGCTGATTGCTCTCCCTAATGTGAGTGGGCCTCATCCAATCAGTTGAAGGCCACGGAATAGAACAAAAATTCTGACCCTCTCTCTGGGGTAAACGGGAACTCCTCCTGCCTGACTAGTTGGGACATCATTTTTTAATTTATTTTTTCTGTCTTTGGACTCAAGCTGAAACATTGGCTCTTTTTGGATCGAATGCCACCAGTATTTAGATTAGAACCACATCATCAGCTTTCCTAGGACTCCAGCTTACCAACTGCAAATATTGGGACTTGTCAGCCTCCATAGTCACGTGAGCCATTTTCTTATAATCAAGCAAGCAAGCAAGTAACCAATCAATCTTCTTGGTTCTGTTTTTCTGGTGAACCTTGAGTAATAACACATGGGGGGAAATATTCAAGTGTCCTTCTTCAAAGTTCTCTCCCTCAGTTGTCTTCTGAGTACAAGTCTGAGCACATGGATTCTTCGATGTGCTGCAAGGGCTAATAGTAAAGTTGAAAAATTAAGGAAGAGAGAAGGGAATAGACTGAATTACCAAAGTGGTGGCGTGAAACTTCTCTTGAAGAAAAGATTCAACTCAAAGGCTGAAGGAAGGGGTTGGAAGAAAGGTGGGCAGAGTTTTGAGGAGGGATTAGCAAAGAGATGGGGAGAAATGTAGATTAATGTGTGACTTCGGGGAGAAAGCTTTGCAAAAAGAATTTGGGGGAAGTTTTACTGTGAGCTATACATGGCCATTCTCTCTGTTCTCAAGAGGCTCCAATAAACACCACCACTGCTTTTTGAAGTCAGATTTGTGTTTCTTTGAGATAAATCACCATGCTGAGGGAGGCCTTAAGGAAGGTGCAAAAAGAAACAATTTTATTTGAATTGGCTCTTTTTGGATCACAAGCCACCAGTTTTCAGAAAAGATAAGATACAGGTAGAGAGGAAAATACTCACCAGAACTCCTTTTGGGAAGAGCACTGCATTAGCCAACGTGACATAACAGAAGCCCAATAAACAATGACTTAATTAAATATGAGATTTTGTTCTCTCCCATGACAATAGTTCCAGGGGCAGATAATGAGGGCAGGTGAAGGAGCTCAGCAAAGTCTCAAGGTTCTCCTGCTATTTTCCTGCTCTACCATTCACCTTCAAGGTTACGAGAAGGCTGCAGCCCTGTGAACCACTGTGTCTGTCCAAGCAGGAAGAAAGGGAAAGGGCAAAAGGGTAATGCCAGCTGAGTCTGTCCCTTTATATCAGGAAATCCGTTTTCCCCAAAGCTCTGTACAGCTACATACATCTCATGGTCCTAAGAAGAGCTTAGGAAAATTAATACTTACTTGGCTTCTGCTGGTAAGGAAAAGCAGAGAGTAGATATTGGATAGGCAAGTGGCAGAGCCTGCCACATACAAAATATTTACTTTGAAGAAATCTCTTAATTAGTCAATTCAGACAGAAGCTAAGACCTTGAGTGGAGCTGAAGGAGGGCAAAACTACCCTGAGTGAGAGGAAGAGGGGAAATACTTAGTTGCTCCCAAAGCAGACAGGGAGAAACTGAGGAAGAGAGGAAAAGAGCCAGCAAGCTAATGTCAGACAGGACATTGCACATTTATGACTCCCCACTTTGATTCTCTCCAAACCTTCAGTAAAAGGATACCACCTCCTCACTCCTCCAAAAAAAAAATTTAAAAAAATCATAAAACACTAGATGTTAGTGGCTTTCTTGAGAAAACAAGGAAGGTATGAAATTCTGTACCTAATACGTCATGGGTTGGAATTTAAAAATCCTTGTTGGTTTTGGGAGCATGGATACAGGGAAAATTAGAAAGAAGTAACCCACCAGAAATCCTAGGAAAGGTCCGTGAAAGTACCTTATTCAACTACAAGCACAGCAAGCACCAAAAAAACAACCCCAAAACAAAAACCCCCACAAACAAACAACCCCGTATGTCGACATACCAGCTGTCATCAGAATTCATTTCCAAAGTTTAAGCCTACTGAAATGAATCATTTATTTCCACTATTTTATTCAGCTCCAAATCAAAGTCAGGTAGCGTATTGATGACCACCAGCTATATCCTAGGAATGAAGTAATGTATGGAATTTACTATAACCTCTTATTTGCCTGGCAGTGCTCTTTGCTACCCCAACACAAACTTTCTGTGTTTGTGTACTAATGCTACATGTGGCAGATTACCACAAATATAGTGCCTTAAAGCACCACACATTTATTATCTCACAGGTCCCATGAATCAGCCATGGATCAGGAGTCCACACACAGCTTGACTGGATCTTCTGCTTAAGAGTCTCACAAAGCTGCCATCAAGGCATTAGCCAGACTGTATTCTCATTTGGAAGCTTGTTGGGGCAAGAATCCATTTCAGGGCTCTTCAGGTTGTTGGCAGACTTCACTTCCTTGTGCTGCATGACTCAGGGCCCTGTCTTTTTGATAGTTTACTGGAGGCCTCCCTTAGGTCCTAGAGGCTACCCATAGTTGTTGGACATGTAGGCTTTCTCAATATGGCTGTTAATTCATCCAGCAAGGAGAATCTCGAGCTCCGGTCTGCTGCTCTATATTTTAACATAATCATAGGAGTGACATCCCAGCTCCTGAACAACATAACCTAACCTAATCATGGGAGTGACATCCCATCATCTTTTTATATATATGTGTGTTAGAAGCAAGTCACAAGTCCTGCCTGCACTCAAGGGGATTACACAAGGGCACAGACACTGGGAATTGGTTATCAATGGGGGTGGGTGACCATGGCATCTGTCTGCAACACAGTCCGTATCATATACAAGTTGTCAAACAAATGAAAACTTATATAGCAGAGTTCAGATAAAAGGCCTCAAGCATTTCTCCCTGATATATGTACCACACATGTCCTGTATATCATGGACCTTAAAAGAATAGTGTTTAGAGTTAGACTGTTGGTGTCTCAAATATCTAACTTAGTGGCTTAAAACAAGAACCATTTTTTTCTTGCTCATGAGACATGGGTCAGTATTTGGACAAGGTACAGCAGAGACAGCTTATCTCTTCTCTGCCTGATAACTGCTGGAGTTGAAATAGCCAAGATGGCATCTTTACTCACATCACTGGAACCTCAGCTAGGATGGCTCAAATGGCTAGGGCTGGCTGGAACAACCAACTAGGGTCATATTTGTGGGGCCTTGGTTCTTGGTGGCTGGATTTTTCAGTTCCTTCAGTTTCTGGGCCTCTCCCTCTCCATGTAGTCTCTCAAGCAGAAGAGCTGGACATTTTACATGGGGCTGGACCCCTAGAGACCATGGAAGTAGATAGGTTTCTTAAGGCCTGGGCTTGGAAGTCCCAGAAAATCACTTTCTGCCACATTCTAGAATCCACTCTTTTATGCCTCCATTGTCTCTTGTTTCTTACACTGGTTTAAACCCCCAATGCAATGTTGAATACAAGTGGTAATGATGTGCATATTTCTCTCATTTCTGATTTTAAAGGCACTGTTTCCATTGTTTTGCTATTTTGGATGATGTTTGTGCTAGGTATTTGATAAATATTTTTATCCAGAATAAAGAGGCTCCCTTCCATTTCTATTTACAAAGTGTTCTATATATATATATATATATATATATATATATATATATATATATATATATATATATATATATATGTCTTTATTGATTTCAGAGAGAGGAAAGGAGAGGGGGGGAGAGAGAGAGAGAGAGGGAGTGGGAGAGAGAGACACACACACATCATTGATGAGAAGGTCACTGATTGGCCGACTCCTGCACAACCCCCACTGGGGATCGAGCCCAAAACCCGGGCATGTGTCCTAACCAGGAAGCGAACTGCAATCTCCTGGATCATAGGTTGATGCTCAACCACTGAGCCACGCCAGCCGGCCGAAGTGTTTATTTTTAATGATGAATTCTTTTTCTGCTACTATTAAGATGGTCATATGGATTTTTCGCCTTTAATGTATGCATGTGGTGAGTTTTTCCACATTTATAAAACCATCCTTGCATATCTGGGGTAAACCCAACTTGATTGTAGTGTATTATCTTTTTATATATATATTTTTTCAATTTACTAATATTTTTCTTTAGGATTTTGTATCTATACTTATTAGTGAAATGGGCCTTTATTTTTCTTTCTCATAATGTGTTCCTTGTTTTATTTTGAATGTTATACTGATCTTGTAGAATACATCGGGTAGTATTTTCTCCTTTATTATTGTCCTAAGTAATTTGCATATTTTATCTGTTCTTTAAAAATTTCATAGAACTTTCCCATAAAACTACTATTTTCTCTGTGGGAAGATTTTAACTATTATTTCAATTACTCCAACTACTATTATAGTAGAAGGCTTTTCAAGCCTTTTATTCCTTTTTTTTTTTAAATTTAATTTTTGTTTAAAATATTACAGATGTCCCTTTTTCTCCCCAATGACCCGTTCCACCCTGTCCACCCCCCTCCCCAGTCCCTCTCCCCACCATTGTTCGTGTCCTTGGGTTGTGCATATATGCATATAAATTCTTTGGTTACTCTCTCCCCTCCACCCACCCACCCTCCTCCATCCCTCTGACATTCGTCAGTCTCATCTATGCTCCATGTCATTGAATCTATTCTGTTCATCAGTTTATTAAGCCTTTTATTCCATACAGTAAATTTTTTTCCCTAGGGTTTTGTCTTCACCTGAATTTGAAAAACTACTGGCACAGAGTTGTTGGTAGTATTCTCTCTTTTTTAAAAAAAATTTAAAAAATGTTTTATTGACTTCAGAGAGAAGAAGGGAGAGGGAGAGAGAATTAGAACTATCAGTGATGAGAGAGAGTCGTTGATCAGCTGCCTCCAGCAGGATCCTGGGCATATGCCCTGACCAGGAATTATACCGAGATCTCCTGGTTCAGGGGTCGATGCTCAACTACTGAGCCATGCTGGTCAGGATGTTCTCTTATTTTTTAATCTTTATCTTAGTTATGTTCCCTTTTTCACTCATAAAATTGTGTCTTCTTCCTTTTGCTCTTGATAAGTCTTGTCAGTGGTTTGTTTATATTGTTTGTTGTTTTGAAAAATCAACTTTGGCTTTGTTGGTCTATATTGAGTCTGTGTTTCTAATTTCATTGTATTTTCCTTCTATTTTATTTGGGTATGTTCTTTTACTAATATCCCAGAAATGGACATTTATGTCATTAATTTTCAGGTTTTGCTAAATTTTTCTTGTATCCCACAGGTTTTCTGTGTAGTAATTACTGTTCACTGCCAGGTAGTTTTTAAATTTCTATTTTGAAAAAATTATGAGTTACTTAGCAAAATGTTTTCTAGATTTTGTCAGGGACTTAAAATTTTTATTTTTGTAATTAACTTCTAACTTAATTGCATTGTGTTGAGAAATTATGGTGCATATAATTAGTCTTTGAAATTTACTAAGGCTTTCTTAATGGCCTAGTACATGCATAGTATTTGGAAACATTACAAAAGTGCTTGATAAAATTTATATGTTCTCTAACTGTTGGATTCAGAACTCTGCATTTGTGTGTTAGATTAAGTGTATTAATTGTGCTGCCACTTTTTCTCTATCTTTGCTGCTTTTTCCTGCACGGTCTAACAGCAGTTGTTTGAAATCTCCCACAATAATAATGGACTTATGTATCTATTTCTCTCTGTAGACTTGCCTCATATATTTTGAGGCTATTCAGTGCATGTGTGCATGAAAATCATTGTATGTTCATTATAGTATAACCCTCTCTATTCCTAAGAACATGTTTTGTCTTAAAGTCCATCATATCAGATAGTAATATAGCTGTACAAGTTTTCTTACGGCTTTTGCCCAAGGTGTCTTTTTTCCATCCTTTTGCTAAGTGTCTTTATGTTTTAGATGTGTCCCTTATAAACAGTATATCTAGATTTTTTGTTTAACATAGCAAGTGGTTCAAATGGCAGTATTCTTTTATTTTTTTTCCTCTCTTTTTTCAGCTTAATTAGGTATAATTGACAAAGAAAACTTTAATATATTTAAAGTATACAACATGATGACTTATTATACATATATTATGAAAGGATTCCCACTGTCAAGTGAATGAACATATCCATCAAATATTTGCAAACCATATATCTGATAAGGGGGTTACTATCCAAAATATATAATGAACTCATACAATTCAATAGCAAAAACAAAACAATTAATCCAATTTTAAAATGGGCAAATGACCTGAATAGATGTTTTTCCAAAGAAGATATACAAATGGCCAACAGATACATGAAAAGATGCTCCACATCACTAGTCATTAGGGAAATGCAAATTAAAATCATAACGAGATATCACCTCGTGCCTGGTAGAATGGCCTTAAACTTACCTAAACCTTAAACTTACACAGTGATGTATGTCAATTATTTAAAACTGGGGGAAAAATTAATATTCATCATATCACATATCTTGTGTGTGTGTGAGAGAGAGAGAGAGAAAGAGAGAAAGAAAACACTTAAGTTCTACTCCCTCAGCAAATTTCGATTATTGGCATAAAGTCATTCATAGCTATCTTTTATTATCCTTTTAATTTCTGCTAAATGTGCACTATATATCTTTTTCATTACTAATAGTGTTTATTCATCATCAGTCTTACCAAAGATTTGTCTATTTTATTAGTCTTTTCAAAGAACCAACTTCTGGCTTTGTTGATACTCTCTATTTTATCTCTATTTTTTCTGTTTCATTAATGTGTGCTCTTATCTTTAGTTCTTTCTATTTTCTTTGGGTTCATTCTGCTGATCTTTTGCTATTTTAAGTTGGATGCTTAGCTCATTAATTTTTCAGCCTTTCCTCCTTTATAATGTAAACATTCAAAAATTGACATTTCCACCCTGCTCTGTGCCACTTAGTTGGTCGCTGGTTTGATTCCTGATCAGGACACATGCCCAGGTTTCAGTTTCGATCCCCAGTCAGGGTGGGCCTGGGAGGCAGGGAGGCAACCAATGTTCCTCTCTCTCTCTCTCAAAATCAATAAAAACATATTTTTAAAAAAGGGGACATCTGTAATACTTTCAACCATAAAGATAAATTAAAAATAAATAACTGAAATAAACAACAAACAAAAAACCCATATTTTTTAAAAAATAGATATTTCCCTCTACTTTTGCTATATTTGATTCAGTATTTTCTTTACAGTAATTCTAGACATTTACAAATTTCCATGTTGACTATGCTCTTATTCATGAGGTACTTAGTAAATGCTTCTAAATTTCCAAATATATAAGGGTCATATGGGTTTAATTTTAACTTTTCGTTAAAGAATAATATGCACACACAAAGGACATATTATAAATGCACAGCTCAATGAATTTTTTAAACTAAATACAGTCATGTCACCAACACCAAAATCAAGAAACAGAACTTTGTCAGTGCCGCAGAAGCCACCCTGTGCTCCCTTCCAGTCACTACATACTCCCCAAGAGTAAACACTATCCTGACGTCTGACAGCATAGATCTGCCTGCCTTTGTATTTAGTATGAACAAAATCATTCAACATGTAAAGCTGTTTTATCTTCTTTCACTCAACCTTGTATTTGCGAGATCATCCATGTTGTTGCATATAACTGTAGTTTGTTAATTGTCCCTGCTGTAGAATACTTCATTGCATGAATGTACCACAATTCCTCTACTGTTCTACTGTTGATGGACATTTAGGTAGTTTCCAGTTTAGGCCTATTATAAATAGTAATGCTGTGAACATTCTAGTACATATTTTTTGTTGAACATACTCATGCGTTTCTGTTAGAGTAAAAGAATTGCTGGATCATAGTTTATGTGTATATTCAGCTTTAATTGATATGGCCAAACAGTTTTCCAAAGTAGTTAGACCAATTTATACTCCCAGCCACAGGGTTGGTTGTTTTTTGTAGTTGACTTCTAACTTAAGTGAATTATGATCAGAGGATGTGATTGGTATATTACTAATTCTTTGAAATCTATTGAGATCCTCGATGTTCAGTTTCCACAACCTTCTATTTGTGCTTGAGAAAAATGGGCATCCTGTAATCATTGAATATATTGTTCTATCTTATCAGTTGCTAAAAGCTCTTACACACTTAAGTATTTTTCTCTGCTTTATCAATTACGTAAATAGGTGTGTTAAATTACTGCACTCTGTGTGTATACTAACCCCTATATTTATATATATATGAATCATGAGTTCATACTGATACCTCTGATTCCAATCCAACATCACAGACTCTTTTTTACCTTCCCACTTTCCTTATTTATTCCTTCTTTCCCTAACAGTGAGAAATCCTCCTCTCATGATCTACACTATTATTTATTTGTTTTATCCTAGTGTACACATAATGTAGTTTCAAAATTGCTTACCCATACCCCTGTGAAAAACGAATTTACTAACTAGAATACAGCATCCTGTACAGTTTTTTTTATAGTATTCAGTCAAAATATTGCATTCTGAAGTTATTTGCATTAGCTCTTCTTCCCCATCCTTTCAATGTGGTAATAATATTCATTTGTAAAACAGGTTTATCTGTCACTATCTGTGTTTTGTTTTGGATTCCCTCTGCCATCCTGGTTGGTTTTAATTGTTTATTTTTGAGAGTATGTGAAACATTACTGTGGTTCTAATAGAATTATGAAAAAAGGTATACTCAGAGAAGTGTCACTCCCTCCACATGCCTATTACTCTGTTCTCATCCCCCAACCAACCTTTTTGCACCCCTTTCACACCAGCCTCTTTAACTTCTGGTTTATCCTTCCTGTATTTTTTTTTAAGAGATGATATTTTATTATTATTTTTTTTAAATTTGTCTTTATTGTTGAAAGTATTACAGGTATCCCATTTTTCCCCCCATTGACCCCCTCCACCTCACTCCCACCCCCTCCCCAGGCCTTCACCCTGTTATTGTCTGTGTCCATGGGTTATGCATATAACTTCTTTGATTAATCTCTTCCTACCCTCCACCCCCTTCCCCCTTCCCTCTGAGATATGACAGTCTGTTGATGCTTCAATGCCTCTGGGTCTATTTTGTCAGATTATTTTGTTCATTAGCTTCTTCTTAAAGAGGACCCTTCAACTTTTCATGTAATACTGGTTTGGTGGTGGTGAACTCATTAAGCTTTTTCTTATCTGTGAAGCTCTTTATCTGACCTTCAGTTCTAAATGAGAGCTTTGCTGGGTAAAGTTGTAGGTTCTTGCTTTTCATCACTTGGAATATTTCTTGCCACTCCCTTCTGGCCTGCAAAGTTTCTGTTGAGAAATCAGCTGACAGTCATATGGATGCTCCCTTGTAGGTAACTGCTTTTCTCTTGCTGCTTTCAAGATTCTCTCTTTGTCTTTAACCTTTGGCATTTTAATTATGGTGTGTCTTGCTGTGGGCCTCTTTGGGTTCCTCTTGTTTGGGACTCTCTGTGCTTCCTGAACTTGTAAGTCTATTTCTTTCATCAGGTAGGGGAAGTTTTCTGTCATTATTTTTTCAAGTAGGTTTTCAGTTTCTTGCTCTCTTTCTTCTCCTTCTGGTATTCACATAATGCAAATATTGGACTGTTTGAAGTTGTCCCAGAGACTCCTTATACTATCTTCATATTTCTGGATTCTTTTGTCTTTTTGGTCCTCTGATTGGGTGCTTTTTGCTTCCTCATATTCCAAATTGCTAATTTGATTCTCAGTGTCCTCTGCTCTACTGTTGATTCCCTGTAAATTATTCTTCATTTCAGTTAGTGTAGCCTTCATTCCTGATTGGCTTTTTATTATGTCACTGATGATCTCACTAGTTTCCTTAATAGTCTTACTAAGATCCCTGAGCATCCTGATAACTGTTGTTTTGAACTCTGTATCTAGTAGCTTGCTTGGCTCCATTTCATTTAGTTCTTTTTTTCTGGAGATTTCTTCTGTTCTTTCCTTTGTGACATGTTTCTTTGCCTCCACATTTTGGCTGCTTCCTGGTGTTTGTTTCTATGTATTAGGTAGAGCTGCTATGTCTCCAGGAATTGGTAGAGAGGCTTTGTGTATTAGGTGTCCTGTAGGTCCCAGTGGCTCAGTCTCCCCAGTCACCTGAGCTGGACCTTGTAGGTGTTCCCCTGTGTGGGCTTCGTGCACTGTCCTATTGTAGTTGAGCCTTGGTTGCTATTGGCATCACTGGGAGGAATTGACCCTCAGGCCAATCAGCTGTAGGACCATCTGCAGCTATAGCTGAAGAGCTGCTGTGCTGGCTACATCCCTATGGAACAGGATTTACTTCAGTGGAGCTTTGGTGTTCACCAAGTCCACCCCTTGAGTGTGTCATTCATGGATATGGTAGGGTTTTAATCCAACGTGGTCGAAGCTGACCACTGGGTGCACTGTCTCTGGGGCCTCCCGGGAGGTGCAAAGTCAGCCTGTGCCTGTGCCTTACCCAGGGCCACCCAGCATGAGCTACACAGCAAACCGTAGGTGGGTGCTACTTGTGCTGGGCTTGGAGGTGTCCAGGAGAGGCCAAGCTATGAACCAGTGCAGGCTGCCACTAGTCCCAGTCCTGGGGCCACTTATCAATAGGTATGGGGCATGCTGAGGCCAGCTGCTGCTTGTTTGAGAGATTTTAGGAAAGTCCTAAGCATGAGGCCAGAGAGGCCACTTGCATAGAAAAGCCACTGGAAACAGCTTGGATGAGCTTGCCAAGTAGGGAGGGGCAGGGTGTCTGGGAATCATCAGGGGGGGGCCAAAGGTGTGAGCCAGGTGCTGGCGATTCAAATATGGCGCCTGCCTGCCGGCTCCATGTGGGGAGGGCTTGCCAAAGGAGCAGTGGACTCTGCTAGTACTTCTGTCTGGGAGAAAGCTGCCCCTCCAGCTCTTGCCCTGATTCCAGGTGAGTTCCTCCCCAAATGTCCCAGGTTCCTTTCAAGTTGCTGTCCAGCTCTGGAGCTCAGAGGGAGCCTGTCAAGTAAGTCTGTGTGCCAGCCCTTTAAGAGGAGCTGCCCTGGGCTCCTGCAGCCTCCATGTCACTCAGCCACAATCCCTGCTGGTTTTTACAGCCCCAGGGTGGGGACTTCTCTTCCCAGCACTGGAGCCCTGGGCTTGGGGGCCTGATGTGGGGCTGGGACCCCTTGCTTCTCTGGAAAACCTCCGCCACCTAGATGTCCCTCCCAGGTTTAAACTGCAGCACTGGGTGTGGGACCACAGCCACTTCTCCATGATTCAGCCCAGATTCCACCCTCCCATTTCCTCCCCTCCTAGATGCTTCTTCAGTGCCCTAGTTGTAGGACTTCTGTTCAGCTAGACATGAAGAGGTTCTGAATGATGTTGGCTCTGTATTTTAGTTGTAATTTTGATGTGGTTGTGGGAGGCAGTGGTTACCGCGGTTACCTATGCCACCATCTTATTGTTTCAAAAAACCTTCCTGTATTTCTTTTACACAAATGAGTGGATTCATGTATATTTTCTTACATTTCTTTTTTTCTCACATAAATGTCTACCACCTTATTTCGTACTTTCTAATTTTCTATTTTTATAAGCTGCTTTCTTCATTACTTTTGCAGACTCATTTTGGATTAACTAAGGTTTTTCCCCCTCACCATGATGAGAAAAGTATAACCTCTATTTCTATACTTTTATTAGTTGCCCTTAACATTTTAACTCATGTACTTGGTTAATGTCTAAAGATAATTGCTGTGTCAACTGTTCTATAAACAATCTCAGGACCTTTATAATAATAAACTTAATGTTGATTGGGTGGGTTCCTGCTATTTATTAGGCACTGTTCTAAGCACTTTATTTACCAGTCATGTAAGGTCTAAGAGGTTAAGTAATTTTCCCAGGGTTACATAGATAATAAATCATTAGACTGGGATTCAAACCCAGGTAGTCTGGTTCCACATTCTGTACTCTTGGAGACTATGCTTTATTTAACCAGGAGCAGTTGAATTAGGCTCACCCTACTTCCATCTTACATGTTGCTCTAATCTAGTATTTTTATTCGATTTCTTTGCTTTGCTCACAGTTCCTTACTGCATCTCATACCTTGCTTTGGAGACCATTTTCCTTGTTCCTGAAGTATATCCTTTTAGAAGTACCTTTGGTATCTATGAAGGTTAAAAATCTCAGTTTTTTTTGTCAGAAAGTATATTTATTTAATAATGGCTTAGCTAAGGTTGACAGTTATTTTCTCTCAGCACTCTGAATATATCATTGTCTTCTGGTTTCCATGTCAGTGGTGAGATGTCTGTTCTAAGTGTATTTGTCATACCCTTTGTAAGTAAATTATCTTTTCTCTCTGTTTGCTTTTGTAAACTTCTTTTTGTCTTTAGTGTTCTACAGTTGAACCAAGACACATTTAATTGTAAATTACAGCTTGGGATTCATTGTGTCTCCTGAATCTGAAGATTCATGTCTTCATTAATTCTAGGAAATCTTTAGAAAAGATCTTTTTGAATAATGTGTTTTTCTCATTCTCTCTATTCTTCACTTCTGGGACTCCAGTTAGATAGATGTTAAGCTTTTTCATTTTATCCTTAGTAACTGATATTTTTACTCCAAAATTAAGTATTGATGGGTAAAATAATTATTGTTTTATTTAGTCAGTGTTTGTTCACCATGTTTCATTCATCTATTCATATCTTTAAAACTCATTTGTATTTCTTTTCCTCCGATCTGCATGTTTTCTTATTGTTGAGTTTTAGGAGCTCTTTGTATATTTTGGATAACAGGCCTTTATCACATATGTCTTTTGCAAACATTTTCTCCCAGTCTGTGGCTTGTCGTCTCATTCTCTTGACAATGTCTTTTGCAGAGCATGTATGCAGCTTTTTAAAACTAAAATCATATAACAAACATTACTCAGACTATTATAAAGACTTTGAAATTTTTTATTGTGGTAAAGTATATATAACATACACTTAACATTTTAACCATTTTTAGGTGTACAATTCAGTGATAATAAGCACATTCACATTGTTGTGCAACTATCATCATTATCTGTCTCCAGAACATTTTCATCTTCCTAAACTGAAACTCTATACCCTTTAAAGAATAACTTCTCATTACCCATCCCACACCCTGCACCAGCAATCACCATTCTACTTCATCTCTATGAATTTGACTACTTTATATACCTCCTATAAGTGAAATGATACAATACTTGCCCTTTAATATACATAGTTTATTGACTCATTTCCTATCATTGAACATGTTCATTGTGGTTCTAATTTTTTGCTTTAGGTTAGTGTATTTATGCATTATATGTTTTATGTAACATTATACCCTTAGAATAGGTTACTAAAAGTATAATGACTGGAAACAAAGGGTTTGAGTAAGAATCTATCAATTTATGCACCCAAAACTATTTTAAGACAATGCCTATTTCAGCATACTCTCGCCATATTATAATCTTCTCAAATCTGTGCTAATTTAATTAACAACAATAACAACAAAGTAACATCTGTTATATATCTATGACACGTGACACCAATTTTCCATGTTTAATTAAACTCTCTCTTTTGTGGAATGTTTGTTCATATCCTTTCCCCACTTAACAAATGTAGTCTTAATGATTTTCTTAACAATTTATATAAAGCTCTTTATGTAACAAAATTAGTAATCTCTTGTCTGTCATATTTTCTGTAAATACTTTCTCATGTTTGCTTTTAAATTTTTGTTTCTTTTTTAACACAAAGTGGTTTCCAGGAATTTTAAAAAACAGGATACACTTACACTTAGGAGGAGGAAGGAGGACAGTTCATGGAGAACTTTAGAATTCTCTTTCAGGCATGTGACATCACAAGACATTAATTAATCATCCCTAAGAGAGTCAAATTCGCCAAGACTGAGTTTTCTACAAATAAGCCAAGGCTTTTGCATAATATTTAAAACAAATTGGCAATTAACCTTGGACAATAGAGCAATGATGTAAGATGACCTTTGCAATAAACACTGTTTAAAAGTCAGGTGGCTCCAGTCAACACCAGCTGGAACTACTCTATAGAATAAAATGTGTCTTATTCTCTGCTGCTTTCAATGCCAAATACAACTAAGGTCCTTACTAATTTGAACCAAAGATTTCAGAGCAACTAACAGACCATAACCAAGATACACAATTCTTGCTGTGAACAAAGGCCAAACAGATTCAGTTGTCACTGATTTCCCTACATAGAGCCTTGGTTTTCTTTATATTTTGAGAATAAACATCTTTCCTTGGTATGCCAAATAACAGAATGTAGGGAAGGAGACAAAAAAGACCACAAATGTAGAAAATATAGAAATTATTACAACCTTGAGCAAGCTACACATAGTCCCAGGACATTTGTTTATGCACCTGGGCATTTATGAAAACTAGGGGAAAGGAAAAGGTGCATTTGTTGTGACAGTAAAACTCCACTTTGCTTTGCAAGAGGAGGGAGTCCTACCATGGTTTCTGTGCCCACACCTGACCTGCAAGGGCATTTTGCAAAAGAAATCAGTGAGGATGAAAATCCAATGTCTGCATGATTCAAAAGGCAAAACTAGTCTCAGCTTCCTCTTCTACCCAAATCGGAGTGAAGATTATAACTCTGTGGGTTTAGAGAGGACAAGATGAACAGTGTTGTCACAACCATAGTTCCCACAGCTTCTGAGATCTAAGGGTATGAACCAAGTCCAAGACAGATTTACTGCCACTCCACGTACCCAGGGTATCTGAAGGTGCAGAATTAGAAAGATTTAACCTTTGTGCCAAACAAGCAATAGGAAAAGGTGTACTGATTTGGGATTCTTTTGTAAAAATATTTGCTTTTACTTAGTAGTTTATAAAGCAATTTTCACATAAACATATTATCTTATTAATTCATTTGACCCCTGCCACCACCCTGGGAGCCAGGTACATCTGTATCTCCTATGTATCTAAAAGTGCTTTGAATGTAGTAGGTATTCAATAAATGTTTTTTGAATAAATGCATATGTAAACAAACTCCCCTCTTGAAAACTGACCACAAGAATATGTCAGTAATCACATCCCAAATGTAAAGAAGTAGCAATAGTTTTCTTGATAATTCACACATATGCACACACACATACACAAAGCAGCATGTGAAGAGGGTTAATTATACTTTATTTTAATTATATTAATTATATTTTATTAAGTGGATCACAACAGTTACCATACCTGTTCTATACTCAAATGAAGCCAATTCTACTTTTCAACCCTGTAACAAGATTTATGAAATCATATATATATTTTTAGAAAAAGGTAAGCATAGGTATAGTATCTAGCTATTAGTTATCCCTGGATCGACCAGATTGTAATAGGTAAAATAGTATTTGGAAGTCCAGGAGTGTGACATGGTGCTCCATCAAGGTTTTCCATAGTGATACAAGGAGAGTCCAAAAGACAGGGTCAGAGGATCACCTGCAAGTCCTACCTTGCTCCAAACCCATAATTCTAGGCACATAAAATTGAAAACAGGAATTTACAACAACCTCAGTGGGCTAATGTGGCTAAGAGAGGATACACATTTGAGAAAAATCAAAGATTCTTGTGCCAAAATATGGGGGAAATAGCATGAGGATACAAAAGTGCCTGAATAAAATATAATAGCATCAGATAATACATGGTATCCACTTCAAGACAAAGAAAGTATTAGAGGTTTGGGATTGAGAAACAGACCATTGACAAAATTACTTCTTAAAAGGTATTTTTATTGAATTTTAGAGAGAGAGGAAGGGAGAGGAAGAGAGAGAAACATCCATGTGAGAGTGAAGCATTGATGGGCTGCTTCCTGCACACCCCCAACCGGGCATCCAGCCAGCAACCCAGGCATGTGCCCTGACTGGGAATTGAACCAGCAACCTCTTGGTGCTCGGGACGATGCCCAACCAACGGAGCCACACTGGCCAAGGCGACAAAAATTACTTTGTGTTATAATTCATTTTATGCAATATATCTCCCATGGCCCTTCTTTAATTTTCCCATCGTACTATAATATTTATGGGTTTCTCTCGCCCACTGGAGTTTTCGCTTCTGGCATGTAATCATGCATCATACATCATTGTGTTCTCAGGAACAGGAACCTTAAAGATGTTTTTTTAAAAAGTTTTTTGAAGGAATAAATAAGCAAATTCACTTTCCTTTTATTTTCTGATCATTCTCCTGCTCTCTCCCCTTATCTTTTCTCTCTTCTCTGTTCTCTGTTCTCTCCTCCCTCCTCCCTCCTCCCTCCTCCCTCCTCCCGCCTCCCTCCTCCCTCCTCCCTCCTCCCTCCTCTCTTCTCTCTCCTCTCTCCCCTCCCCTCTTCTTTTTCCCTTATTAGGATAGAAATCAAAACACCTGTGTTCCAGCTCTGGTTCTGATGTTCACGAACTCTTTGGGGCGCTGTTTACCTCATCGAAAAATGGGAATAATAGCACCTGCCCTTCTCTAACTCGCTGACAGAAACATCATGTCAATTCTGATGAAATGATTCATAGAAAATCAATCAAGGGAAAGGAATTCGGTAAATCAAAGGTATTATTTGGATAATTTTTTATTTATTAACTGAATCATAGACTGGTCTGCAAAATGAGAAGGCAATTAGGAACACCTAGAAGTGAATAAATAGGTATAGCAAGGGAAGAGAGGTAAATACTCAAGTGTTATCAAAGGACCAGTTAGTGCACCATCAACTTGTCTTTCTTTCCCAGTTAAAAATATAGCATCATTATTTAAAAAAAAAAAATTAAAAAAAAAATGGCATCACTGCAAAGCCTTCTCTGGGAGATTAAGCAAAATTAACCCCAAACTGGACAATTGACTGCAGGATATGTCTGAGTTTCTCAAAGGCTCTGAGGGAGTTCTAGTCCTTTTAGATATCAAATTATTTACAAAAGCAACATTTTACAGACCTTCTTTAAAATAGGATTAGAGCTAGCATCTCCTCCACCACCACCACCACTCCTTCCCCACCGGCTTATTTTCTGTTCTACAACCTAAAATATACTTAAGATCTATCTGACTCTTCAGATCATTTTAACAGTTCTGGAGTGGCTTTCTCTAATGGAGTGGAGAGGGGCAATCCTGCTTAGAAATTGCTAGATTGCAATTCCAGAGCAATCTCCTTCAACAGAAAGTTGATCTAACTAGTAACTGGCAATATGCATCATGAAAAACAGAAACTGTAATAATAGGAGAAAACTAAGGCATACTTGGCTCACAAGTCTTAGCAACTGCCAGAATTCCTCGACATTTGCAATAAAAAATAAAAAGCAGAGGAAAGGTAACTGTTTTCCTGTAAAAATGAACTTGCTCATTTGTGAAACAAATAAAACAAAACTTTATGTTGGCTCATACGTGTCCTTGCTTCTCCCAGGTATATAGCTGTGAAATGTTGAAATGTTTTAATGTATTATAGCTGTGAAATGTTTGCATGTGCTATAGAAATAACACAATTACATAGTAAAGTCCAAAGGTGAACTTTTTCTACCAAACTAACAGACTTACACTGTTCTCTCATCTGAGCTCCAGACTTTAGCACTGACTGCATTCTTGACATCACTTCTTGTATGTCTCAAAGGCACTTTAAACTCAAACTCAACGTGCCCAATACCAAAATCATTATTTCTTTCACTCCTCAAAACTTGGTCCCCTTCCAAGGATCTGTGAGTGAATTAATCCACCATCCATCCTATTGTACCAGTGAGAAACCTATCAGGTCTGACATCATCTTCTCACTCTGCCACATACAATGTATCATCAAATTCTGCCCGTTTTACCTCTTTAATGTCTCTCCCCTCCATCTTCACCACCACTACTACCCAACCCACTCTATCTCACGCGGACAACATTGGCCTCCACACAGAGCTAAACGCGTTCACTCTGGCCCCTTCCAATCGGTTCTCTGTACTTTAGCCAGAGACAACATTTTGGAACACAAAACCAGTCTGTCACATGCATGTCTCATTTAAAATCCTTAGATGACTGCCCTTTACTCTTGGGATCAGCGTGAAACTCCTTAGGATAGTCTACAGTGCCCCGCATGATCTGACCCCTACCCACCTCTCCAGCCTCCATTCACACTTGCCTCCCTCTTCCTGGGGAGAGAGGAGCGATAGCAGACATGCCTCCAGGTCATGATCTGTCTCCAAAAGTAACAACTTTCCAACAATTTCCTTTTAGATAATTTGTTGATGAGGCAGTCCTTACAACTGGTGAAATAATGTTGGAGAAAACAAGACGAAAAGACAAACTGAGAAAGTGTGTTCTTGCCCCAAACATGACCCAGCCTGCCTCAGAGCACACACACACGCACGCACACAGCATTGGAAGCCGCCAGCCTTCTGCCCTTGCTGTCTTTGTTCCAGCCACCTTCTCTTCCTCCTCGGGACCTTGGGGTGCAGGTAGGATTCAAACCACATTTGTCTGACTTCGAAGGCAGTGCAGTTTCCACCATTTCATCTTGTCTTACAAGAAGTGTTTCTTCATGTAAATTTGGACATTATAATGATAGGTGTTTAACTTAAGACCCAGTATTTTTAGAAAAAGCTAAAACTATGCTCTATTCTCTATTGCTTTTCTAATGAAAAATTTCAGACACACACAAAAACAGAATAGATAATGACCTCCCTCCCATAAACACATTACTCACACTCAGGAGTTACCATTTGCAATTATATCATCTATTCTCTTTTGTTTTTTTTTGTTTGCTGAAGCATTTTAAATAAAATCTAAAACAACACATCATTTTACCCCCATATGCTTCAGTATTCATCCCTTAAAAGTATGGACATTTTCTTATGTAACCATAAGGCCATTATCATATTTAACAAAATTAACAATAATTCTCTAGAATCATCTAATATCAGTCTATGATCAAATTTCTACAGTTGTCTTGAAAATATCTTTTCATAGTCGGTGTGTTTGAATCATGATCCAAACAAGGTTCACACATTGCGTTTAGTTGTTTTGTCTCTTAAATCTGTTTTTCCTCCATGCCATTGACTTGCAGAAAACAGATCAGCTGTCCTATAGACTGTTCCACAGTTTGCATGTACCTGTTTTATTCCCTGAGGCATCATTTAGTTTGTCCCTTTTTCCCTCTATTTCCTGTAAACCGGAAGTTAGTTCTAAAACCTTGATTAGACTCATGTTCAACTGTTTGGCAAGAGTATTTTATGGGTAGTGATGTGTACTTCAAATTGTATTTTATCAGGAAGCTCATAGGACTCATTGTTCCACTTTTCATGATACTTAGTATCATAAAAAAAAAAAGGTAATCCTGCCATTTGCATCAACATGGACAAACCTGGAGGACATTTTGCTAAATAAAATTAGTCAGACATAGACAAATATTGTATGATCTCACATGTGGAATGCAAAAGGGTCAATCTCATAGAACCAGAGAGTAGGAAAGGTAGTTGCCAGGGGACATGGATGGGAGAAATGAGGAGATGTTGGTTAAAGAGCACAAACTTCCAGTTATAAGGTGAGTAAGTTCTGGGGATTTAATGTACAGCATGATTATAGTTAGTTAATACTGTATTATATACTTGAAACAGTAATTGTAGGCGAATGTAGTTATCTCAAAATAAAAAGTTTATTGAAAGAAAAAATACTTTTTCAACAGAAAGTGAGAGTGAGGCCATGCCAATAATTATGTCTTGAGAAGTTAGAGGGCAGAAAGGGGAAGGTCTTTTTTATAATGAAAGAGTATAAAATGGCTGTTTAAAAATTGCATGTCTACACTATATGAACGTGATCAGTACTCCACCTACCACCAGTGATAGTGTTTGTATTGCCAGATGAGAGGCAGGTAATCCAGCTCTAAAACCCCATTTTAGATTTCGCTTGCCAGGAGCAGTAACAACTGTCCTTGGTCAGGTTTCCTAGGAAACAAATAGGGACCAGGAGTTTTACTGGGGAGTAGCCTCAGGAACATACCTGAAAGGGAATAAGGGAAACAAAATTGGGCAAAGGAGGAAACTGATATGTGATATAGTCACAATTGAGGTCTCAGCTAGTCTCACAGGGAGCTCTGGACTTGAGATGGTCCTTCAGAGTTGTCTTGAATGGAAGAAAGACAGCCAGGCCTTCTTGTCTGTAAACAACCAGTCATTAGACACATGCTGTGGGCCATCAGCGGCTCTGGTCAGGAAGCAGGAATCTGGGCAGAGCACTACAACATCTACTACATCAAGTTCTACAAAAACCAATGGTCTAGCCCAGTTGATGTGGCTCAGTGGTTGAATGTTGACCCATGAACCAGGAGGTCAGGGTTTCATTCCCAGTCAGGGCACATGCCCAGGTTGTTGGCTCCATCCTCAGTCGGGGGCGTGCAGGAGGCAACTGATCAGTCACTCTCTCATCATTGACGTTTCTATCTCTCTCTCTCCCTCTCCTTTCCCCTGTCTGAAATCAATAAAAACATTAAAAAAAAAAAAAAAAAAGAAGGAAAGAAAAAGACAAACAATGGTCTAGGGGGAAAGGGAGTGGGGACTATTATATAGAATAAGAGAGTTAAAAGGCAGAAGGACCAAAAGAAATGTGTGGACTTTGCTTTGATCTCCGTCCACACAAACCACATCTTTTAGGAAACTGGGGAAATTTGCATGTGGAATGAGTATTAGATGAAATTACATAAGTATCATTGATTTTGTTCCCTGTGATAATGGCGTGGTGATTATGTAAAGAAAAACCTCTTCCTACTAGAGATGCAGGCTGAAATAAAGGTGAAATGGCAGGATGTCTGGAATTTGCATGAAAATGTTTCAAGAAAATAGTGGAGAATAAAAAAATTTTTTTTAAATAGTGGAGGAGGGAGGAGATATAAGAAGATTGATAAAATGTTGATAACTATTGAAGCTGAGCAGTGGGTGGTAAACATTCATCCCTCTTTTCTCTCTACATTTGCTTAAAAGTTCCATAATAAAAATATTTAAGGACATGTGACGGTAACTGTGGTATGCCACCAAACGTCACCCACAAGCACCGCAGGATCTGTTGCTGCCACTGGAGCCCCAGGTCCCCTTCCATGGTGTCTCTCAAGATAGAAAACGAGGCCCAAATTTAAAATATTAAACAAGTTGCCAGGAAATTCTAACTTTCCAGAACACACTGGAATCATCAAAGGCTATTAAAGACAGAACTTTTCTGTATATTGTTCATCAGATGATACCCAGAGGCCAGCATACTGCTTGGCTCAGTGTAGGTGATGAATAAATGTTTGTGGAAATTAAAATGCAAGAAATACTCCCTGGCTTCTCCTTCCTGTCACACCCACTACTCCCTTGGTTTGTTTCTTTCCTTTGGACTCTCTGGATTCTATTAGGAATCTGTGCCCAATGGAACAGGGTCATAAGTTCCTGCTGTCTTGTTTTTGGCTTTGTGTGAGCATTGGCACTTCATATTCAACTATTATCCTTATTGCTGTTATCAATAATGACCTCCTTCTCTTCGAAAACAACTCCCCTTCCAAGTGGGTGTTCCACATAAGTGAAATGTTGGAGAAGAGCAGTAATAGGTAAAACATGTTTCAGAGAAAGCAAGAGAGCAGGAAGTTGGGGAGGGGGAAGCCGAGCTCCACTGCAATTGGGTAGAGAAATAGGGAGGGAAGAGAAAGAGAATGCAATCAGGGCAGATCCAAAAACCCTGAGGACCTGTGGGAAAAAGTGTCAGACTTCTGGCCAAGAACTGAAAAATATGTCTGCAAAATCTGTATAGCAAAGTAACCACTTCGACACCCCCCCCCCAATATCCTTTCTCTAGGCCCCTTAAGAGCTGTCTTCCCACACCTTCCACCTCCCTTTCCCCAGCCAAGTCCAAAATCAGCAGTTAGTGTTGACATCAATGTGCAAAGGGCTGGAGACCCAGGTAAAACAAAAGACGGCCTGCAAAAAGGCAAATGAGAAAGGAACTCTAGGAAAGTTCACGATGGAAAAATAAACACAGGCAAAACAAACATCCACAGAGAGGAGAGAGGGGGGAAAACAAAGAGACAAGATCAGCCAGAAAAAATAAGAACAGAAAGAATGAGAAAAGCCAAGAACAGGAAAAAAAAAAAGAGAGAGAGAGTGGGACTAACATAAAATACAGACATAATCATCTAAAGAAAAGTAGAGGAAAAGTCCGGGACAGAATTGGGGGCATAAAGCTGAAAGCTTTTATACACATTCTCTTGTGTAATCTTCACACCACTCTCAAAATCTCCATTTTGCAGAGGTGAGAACAGAGGCGTAGAAGCCTAACAAGTTATTTGTCTAGGGCCATACAGGTAGGAAATGGTGAAGCAGAATTTGAACGCAGCTCTGCTAATTTCAAAACTTCCATACTCTTGCAGGCTATCCCAGGTTTAAAAATACAACAAACACAACTTCTAAATTTGGTTGGTTGCATTCACTAATACTAATAACCATACATTCAATTATGCCTTAATTTGGGGTGATTTCTTAAAGTGGATCCTGAATGCTTCTATTCCTTCAAAAATAGTATCCTTCTCACCCCACCCAAACTCCTACATTTGACCTAGAAATCTCTCCCACATGGGTAAACCATCTAACCAGGTGCAAGCAGCTAAGGTAAAAGGAGACAACAATACCCACCTGTTCAGGTGACTCTAAAGCTGTCAAACAACAACAACAAAAAACATTCCTGTGGGACTAATCTGAAAAGGCCTAAAATTACAGGGGGACAGAGTCAGGAACTGCAGGTGACTAACACTGCCACCAGTGTGAAAATGTCCTTGAAGCTGATGATGAAAGCGTGGGAGGGGAGAGAGAGAGAGAGAGACAGAGAGAGACAGAGAGAGACAGAGAGACAGAGAGAGAGAGAGAGTTAGGGGCCTAAGTGTGGGTCTGGGGTGTGTGTGTGTGATGGGCCTGAGTGTGTGTATGGGTCTGGTGTGGGTGTGTGCACGTGCTAGGGGCCTGAATGGTATATAACTTACATCCCCGTTAGATCATAAGTTTCTAGAAGGTGGAGACCACAGACTGCACTTTTATTTTGTCCAAACCAGCACAGTACCTTAAGATTCACAGACACTCAAAGTCAAATAACTAAATAAATATTGGGTGTTATAGCCTTGGGAAGTGGGGCACTATCAAGATGTCCCTTTCCTTTTGAAAAATAAAGTTACTCTCTCCTGGGCCAGGCATGGCTCAGTGGTTGAACATCGACCTGGTATAGAGGAGATAGAAATTCGATTCCCAGTCGGGGCACATGCCCGGGTTGGGGGCTGGGTCCCCAGCCCAGGGCGTTCAGGAAGCAGCTGATCAATGACGACTCTCTCATCATTGATGTTTCTCTCTCTCTCCCCCTCTCCCTTCCTCTCTCTGAGATCAATAAAGATATATTTAAAAAAAAAAAAAATGAAGTTACTCTTAAATTTTATTTTTAACTCTAGAAGAAAGGAAGTCAGGAGGACAATGGCATGACTAAGTTTTAGAACTAAAGTAGCTCCTCTTTCAGCAAAAAAGGAAAGTGAAGGGCTGGGGCATTTGGAAGATACCAGGAAGAAGCACTAATGAAAGCAGTCAGAGCGCATCGGTTTTCCTTTATCCCTCCGGTTCCTTCCCTACTAATTTTTCAGTGTGTTCCCACCCATCCGAGTTCTTGTATCACACTGAGTAATACAGGACACCTAAGAGTCCGTGCAGGCAAGTGACGACCAAGCCTGGTCTTCCGGTGGGGACCCTTGAGCCTGTGGGGGTTCGGACCCTTCCACAAAGCGCCCCTTCTCCAACATGACTTTACAGGCCCCTTCTGTTTACCGGCTGGGCTCTGAATACAGTGTTGATTTTCCTGGTTCATAAAGCCAGGCAGAGCTCCTGCTGCCAAACAGGTGTATTTGTTTTTGCATGATAAGGACACTCACTTGCTCTCAGTTTGGGCGAATAATAAACACTTTCGACATCCTTCTAAGTCTGAAAGGAGGAAAGAATAAAAATCCCTCCGGCCACAAAAAGGTCGTTAATGGAGGTTTATCCCTTAGAGAACACGCGGGCTTGCACAAGAGCCCGGTGCTTGCTGGCTCACCTCTCTGGTACCCGCCCCCCCAGGCTGCTGCTGCAAGTCCTCCCCTCCGACCGGGCCCGGGTCAGCTGTGCCTAATGGAAAGGAAAGGCGCCCCAGGAAGAGGGGCGCAATGAGGAAAGGGTGCAGTGGCCCCAAGGAGCCGCCCACGAGGGAGCCTCTCCCCCTGTGAACGCGCTGCCCGTGCGGGCGGGGAGTTGACGAGAAACGGTAGCCACATTGGACACAGAAGGGAAGCCGGGGAGCGGGCAAGGAGAGGGCGAAGGAAAACTCGAGGGGAGGAACCGCGCTGGGCCCGTCGGCAGCCGGAACGCCAATGCTGCAGGTCAGAAAGCGAGCTGCGTGCAAGCGCCAGGGCGCCGGCGCGGGCCCGGACCCGCCGTCCAGCCGCGCGGGGGCGGGGGCGGGGGCGCCGCGCGGGGCAGGGACGCGCGTGAGCAGCTCCTCGCCGGCTCGCTCGGCGCCCAGGCGCGCAGGCCGCCCCGGCGCTTCGGTTGGTCGGTCGGTCACCACAGGCCGCTCGCTTTGGCAGGAATGGGACGGGCCTGGGCACCAACGGCCCGGCCGCAGGTTGGCTCCCCGCTTTGGGTGTGCCCGCCGGCCTGGCCGAGGAGGAAGGCACGGCCGTGTCCCGGGCAGGCGCATGTGGCCGCCGGGGACTGGCCTGCAGTGAAGACGGGGCGCCCTTGCTGGGCGATGCTTCGGGCACGTTGGCCCCACAGCAGAACAAAGGGCAGCTCACCCCAAGGCTGGGCCCGAAGGAGCGCCTGGACAGGGTGTCTTGCTTTGAGTTGCCCTCTTCATGTAAGTTCATGCCGAGGCTTTTCAGGTCTCCACAGGGCAAACTGACCCTCTCTCCCGTTGCTCCTCCAGTGTCGTAATGACCAGACAACCCTCCTCTGGGATATTTTACTTACACCTTTACGCCTTTCCCTCCAATACATTTGCACTCCAAGATGAAGATTTGCTGTTCTCTTTTGCAAATGCAAAGTTACCCCTAAGTTTTCATTTTTAATTCTATGTAGCACATACATGGGTATTTATTTTAATAACTTTTCTCTAAATTTTTCATAACTATAAAGGAATGAGAATTGTAATAGAAGAACTTGAAAATGTTTCATATTCTGACTTTTTTCTCTTCCTAAAGTTAGGATATAGTTAGAAAAATTACTATTTAGAAAATTAAATTTCTGTTTTCTGAACCACATCTTTCTCTCAGGTGACTTAAATGCACAGAGCATGTGTTTTTCAGATGATGACACTCCCTGTTCAGTGCATAATTGCTTCATGGATTCCTCTTATTTTACTTTCTTTATAAATCATGTTTATTTATTTCAGTCTTTTTACCACATAACTGCCCTGCAATTCCCCATCCAGACAGAAATGTCTGCTTGAGAGATGTATGTTCAAGTGTTTAGGAGTAAAGAGTCTACAACCTTTTTAAACAGCTCAAAGATAGTCAATAAACATATAGGTGTGTATATATGCATATAGGTGTATATACACATGTACATATGCAGAGAAATTTATATACGTGTGCTTATACAAGTTTGTATATGTGAAAGATAAAATAGGTAAATAATAATTTATTGAAACTTAATGGAAGGTATGTGGGTATTGGTTCTCTTTTGCTGTACGCTGAAATTTTTTCATGATTCAAAGCTTAAACGGATGAATGGAAGGGAAGAAATAGAAAGAAGAAAGAAGAAAGAAGGGAAGGGGAGGGGAGGGGAGGGGTGGGGAGGGGAGGGGAGGGGAGGGGAGGGGAGGGAAGAAGGAAGGAGAGAGAGTGGGGGAGAGAGAAAAAGAAAGAAAGAAAGAAAGAAAGAGAGAGAGAGAGAGAGAGAGAGAGAGAGAGAGAGAAAGAAAGAAAGAAAGAAAGAAAGAAAGAAAGAAAGAAAGAAAGAAAGAAAGAAAGAAAGAAAGAAGAAAGGAAGGAGGGAGGGAGGGAGGGAGGGAGGGAGGGAGGGAGGAAGGAAGGAAGGAAGGAAGGAAGGAAGGAAGGAAGGAAGGAAGGAAGGAAGGAAGGAAGGAAGGAAGGAAGGAAGGAAGAGAAAGAAAGAAGAGAGAAAGAAAAGGGAGGAAGGAAGAAAGAAAGAAAAGGGAGGAAGGAAGAAAGAAAGAAAAGGGAGGAAGGAAGAAATAAAGGATAGAAGGAAGAAGGAAAAAAAGCTTCCTTAAGACCCTGAAAGGTGTGGGGCTTAGCTGCTTTGCTCATTCCGAGAGTTCTAATGATCAACAATTGCTCATAATATTACATTTTAATCTCCTCCTGTTGAATTATTGTAATTTGCACAACCACTTTGTGATCCTTTGACACCAACTGCCCTGGAGCTCATGAACTTTCACAAAGTACCTTTTTGAGAGTCCTCTGAAGTTTAGCTGCAATGCTCTCCCGGCCACTGTTCAATCCCATGGGTCTGATTTGTAGGTGAGACCTGCCGTAGCATGAGTACATCACACCTGCTCTCTTGTGTGGTTCCAAGGTAACCTCTTACTGTTGACCATCTGTCTTGAGCCAGTTGAGGTAGGTATTACTGACTGAATGACCCAACCAGTATTTGCAGCCTAGCCACCCAGCCCTAGTCACTTCTCCTGAGATGGCATGTGTCATAGTTCTAGCCACCATAACATATGTGAAAACCTGCTGGATGAGTCTTCTGGATAAGCTCTTGTATTTCTCATAAAATGGGAAGACAGTTTTCGCCATTTTACCCTTAAGCCTTTGCCCTTTGACCTTTCACCCCTTTTTCCCTTTTCCCTGTCTGGGATGCAGACACGAGGTCTGGAACCACAGCAGCCATTTTGAGATCCTGAAGTGACCAGAATAAAGATGACAACAGAGTAAAAAGAAGAAATAGAGTCTGTGTTCCTGATGGCAGCAGTAAGTAAGCCACCTTGCCCATCTTAGGATTCTTGTCGAAAATAACACCCTGTAAGATTGAAACCTTGTGTAGAAGAGTTATCTATAATATGTAGTTGGAAACATACCTAACTGACTTGATAGATTTTACCACCTCCTAGAAGACTTGGGCCTGACATAACTAGAGCCATTCCCAACCTCATACCACGCACTGATGATGTCCTAATCAGAACTTAGGCTGCCCACAAGTTGACAAGGGGATGAGTCTTTCACATGTCACATTTCCCACACTCCACTGAGGGACAGGCCTTACGCTCTGAGTTTGACTGTTTCTTTTATTTTCTTCAATTCTTATTCTGGAAGAGCACCATGATTTTTTTCAGACTATCGAGCTAGTTCCAATACTTTCAGATTAGACAACCTTGCTACCTTTATCCCTAGAGAATTGCCCGAATGTTAAGCTGAAGAAATTGAATCTAGTCTATGAGTGCTGGTCAGTGCAGCCATGAAATTTTTCAAGAAATAAATCTGTCAGTGGCCTGTTGAAATGTCTGGAGACTCTGGGAAAGAATCCTGGCCTTCTTATAAGGTAGAGAAATGGAGAAAAGACATGCTGTGGTTTTGTAAACTTTTAAAGAACAGTGTAAGTAAATAAGGTTCATATAGTAACTGGAGATAAAATTCCTCACCTTGGCATTGCTAAAGTACAAACCAAGACAGAACACCTTTACCTTCCCCTTAAGTCTCCAGGCTTTAGCTTTGCACTGGGCCCCAAAATGCTTTCTGCTCTGGAAACCCCAAACCGTGCAAAAACTCAGTAGGTCTGGGGTTTGAACATGTGAATAAGACAGGCCAAGTTTCCGCCTGACCTTGGCTAACCTTGCAATCAATCATTCTTCCAGTACTGGTCTGGCCAACAGTAGAGCTTGTGGTTTCATCTTGGTCTTACCACAAAACTTTGTGATGAAACACTAAGAACCCACTGAGATTTGCACTTCCATTCTCATCTTGTTTCAAACTTTTTGCAAAACCCGATGACTCCTATAGAATATGACTGTGTAACTGCGATTTCTCTTGTGTTCCACATGACCTCAAAACCAAATTTCTGCCCAGCAACATTTTTTGAGAACCCAATAATGAAAAAGCAGAGAATACCATGGGAATTTACTCAATGTAAAATCAAGACGATCCTACAGATATAATGCAAATCTATATGATACCGCTCTTAGACCAACTATAACAACAACTCAAATACTTTGAAAGTTAACAGTAAATAAAATTGCTGAGGGGCTGGGGATCATGAGGTAGAGGAACTGGAGGAAGGAAACCCAAGAGTTGCCAAATGTTGCCCTAGACTAGAAGTGCAGGAACTTGTATAGCATTGTGAGAGACCCAAGGGACAAATAACAAATGGGGATTTACTCCCTGTGACAAGCAGCTTCGTGTTTCCAGCCCACAAACCTGGGTTAAATCAGTAAAGAGAAGCCGGAAATCTGGATGTGTAATCATTAGCAAGGACAGAGTGACTCAATCTCATTTTGCCATTATAGGCGTAAGAAGTAACATCTCCATTCTGTAAACTAGCTTGGCACTGATGTCAGGAAAGGCAAGAGTACCAAATGTCATGTGATCTCATACAATATAGATTCTTGTCAACTAGAAATCTGGGAAAGTCTCACCAAGCAGCAATAATTTCCCCATAAAATACTGAATTCCAACAACCTTGTGTTACCAGGGTCCTGCACTGGACATAACCAGAAATAAAAAGAAGAAAGCTATCTGCTCTGAGCCCTTTCCAAATCTGAATTCTATTTTGTAGGTTTAGAAATTGAGCCGCAAAAACCCATTAGCCAGCTTTGGAACAGAGAAAGATAATTTTTGCTTTAGCCCAACAGACTCTTTCGTGAATTATTCATGATGTTTTGAATGATAGGAAAAGGGAACCAGGACAGGAGAAATATATGCCACTAGTTTCTGTAAAAACCTGAGAGCAGAAAACTGATCAAATCATGTCAAGAAGAAAACTCTAGGGTCTGTGATATCAAAGGGAAAAACTGGAACTTTAAAATTTCCACAAAAGTGATTAAAATGACCTAAGGAGGAGGCTAAATGATTGTCCCTTTCCCAGGGCCTCTCTCCCTCCACCTCTCCCACATAGCTAGCACACAAACAGTGCCATGCAATTTTCATGTTCTTCCCATGGACCAATCTGGCAGAAACTTCATGAAGCTCTTAATAGACCAAGGCATGTAATAACTTTCCCTAAAAACTCATTTCTACCTTCTTGCCCTCAATGGAAATTACGTTGTCCCAATGTTCCTGTGAGTCCCAGTCTACTGAGGTACCCCGTAAGTCACAGGTGAAGTTGTCTTCACAGAGCCCACTAAAGTGATGCAAAGGGACACTTCTCCTGTAGACCCCTAACAGGGACTATGGTGGCAAAACCAAAATTCTAGGATGAAATTATGTATTTGGCATTGAAGCCGACACATGGTCACACCCAGGGGGTCCCTAATTTCCCACCCTTCTGCAAGATATAGGTACAGGCTCCTTAAGGTAAGTCACCACTCACAACTGCCTATATCACCAATGTGTAAAACTCTGTGAGCTCACAATATAAAACAGAGGACTAGTGACTATATTCTTGGCACTGGCAAGCTTATAAACTCAGTGCAAGCTTATAGCTCAGTGCAGTATTTTTGTATGGGGTTTGTCCCCTGAGTATGTGTTTTAATAAATCTGCATGCTTACCCAAAGATCACATTACTTGACAGGCATTACAGCTGTCCTTGTGACCTAAGTCAAAGAGGTGTTACTTGGGCACTTCCCCATAAAGAATTGCAAAAGATTCACCATTCTTGGGTCGAGGTACAGGAAAGTGTGTATAGCATCCACCAGGTGGCACTCACACCCAAGGCTACAGGAAGCTTTCTTGCAGGTCAGGGAAATCTTTGTTCACAGAAAAATTGGTTCATTACACTCAGTAGGGTAGATGGATTCCTTCTTATTAAAAGATCTTCAACACTCCTGGAATCTTCTTAAAGGAAGTTTTGTAAATTTATGTCTTTTTTTGTGTGTGTAAAGTAATCCAAGAATGGAGAAATCCCATACTGAAAATATAGCTTTGTGGAATGTTATGGACTGAATGTTTGTATCCCCCCAGACTTCATATGTTGGCATCTAATCCCTAATGTGATGGTATTCGATAGAGGGGTCTTTGTGAGGTGATTAAGTCATGAGAGTAGAGTTCTCATGAATGAAATTAGTGCCCTTATAAGAAGAGGCCAGTGCCCTGGCCAATGTGGCTCAGTTGTTTGGGGAGTTGTCCTGTACAGAAAGGTTTCGGGTTTGATTCCCAGTCAGGGCACATACCTAGGTTTTGGGGTTCAATCCCCATTTGGGGGGGTGTAAGGGATCGATGTTTCTCTCCCCTTTCCTCTCTCTCTAAAATCAATCAGCATGTCCTCAGGTGAGTATTAAAAAAATATTTTTTAATTATTTAAATTAAGTTGTTTAAATTAAAATTTTAATTATATATGTGTATATACACATATATGTATATATATTATATGAAGAAGAGGCCAGCAAACTAGCGCTCTCCTCTTTTTGCCGTGTGAGGGCCAGACCAGGAAGAGGGCACTCATCACCAAGAACCCGGCCATGTTGGCAGCCTAATCTCGCACTTCCAACCTCCAGAATTGTGAAAAATAATTGTTTGCTGCTTAAGCCACCCAGTCTATGGTGATTCGACCTAATATATTTCTGTTGTCTCTTTCCTGATTTGGCAATATTTGGAATAGGATTAAGGAATCACATACCACTTTGAATATTAAAAAACCAAGTCAAAAGCCTTTTTAAAAAGAATGAACCGAACAGAGAAAAAGAAAAGACAAAAAGACATTCCTTGTTAAAGATTCTCTTAATGTAACAAAGTGGCTACAGTTGCTTGCCAGATCATGTTCATGAGGGCTCAGGAATTGTTTTGCAAAAGGGATGATCATAGACTATGCTTACAATTTATTTGCCCCTGAGTCACATGCACTAATTTTTATTGTTAATCCATATCATCTCTTCCTTAACAAGCAAAATCAATCACTGTATTATTTGGTAGAATAAACAGAAGTACGATAAGGACTTATTGGTTGTATAAGACCAAGGTGCACTAATACTAATGAATATTCCCACTCATTGAACACTTCTATGTCATACAGTGAAAAACCTGCAACATCCAGCAATTTAATTTTTTTATTGAATTTATTGGGGTGACATTGGTTCACAAAACCATACAGGTTTCAAGTGTGCAACTCAACAAAACGTCATCTGTGCACTGCATCATGTGTCCACTGCCCCAAGCAAAGTCTCTTTTTGTTCCCATTTCTCCCCTCCCCTTTCCCTCGGTTACTACGTTGTTGTCTTGCCTCTGAAGGCCTAAACCAGGGTAATTCTGAGAATAAAATAATATTTCTGGAAATATGGAAGTTACTCCCTATTCTGGAGAGACTATACAAAAATGGTCATCAGAAAATAGCCATCATTTTAAGTTTCTCTTTCCAGACCCAAAATGCACGCATAAAGCAAATGCCCCACCTCCCCCAGTCCATCTTGTGGGTCATCTTGACCTTTCATCTTCCTGACCAAAATATGACATCTCAATGGCCATAAAGTTACATCCTTCTCAAGGGAGGAGTGTAAGTAGCTAGGATTTAATGAAGAACCATGACTGGAGCAAGCCAGAACCACCCAGCACTGAGCCGAGGTGACCACACCAAAGAATGCAGAGCCAGGTCTTGATTCTGGTTTATCCAGTATCAGCAACATGCTGTAGATTGAGCTATAGTTCGGGCACATCAATCACAATGAATGGTGGTACCAAACCATAAGATTAAGGGACAAATTCTCTGACTAATACCCTTAATAAGCTTGGTGTGATTTTTTTTTTTTTAAATATATATCTTTATTGATTTCAGAGAGAGGAAGGGAGAGGGGGAGAGAGAAACATCAATGATGAGAGAGTTGTTATTGATCGGCTGCCTCCTGCATGACCCCAACTGGGAATCGAGCCCTCAACCCGGGCATGTGCCCTGACCGGGAATCGAACTGCAATATTCTGGATCCTAGGTCAATGCTCAACTGTTGAGCCACGCCCGGCCAGGCTTGGTGTGACTTTTCAATATTCTTTTTTTTTTTTTAAATCCTCACTGGAGGATATTTTTTCCATTGCTTTTCAGAGAGTGGTCGGGAGAGATTGAGAGAGAGAAACATCGATTTGAGGGAGACACATTGATGGGTTGCCTCCCACACATACCCAGACCGGGGCCAGGGATCAAGCCTGAAACCAAGGTACGTGCCTTGGCCGGAATTGAACCTGGGACCCTTCAATCCGCCAGCCAATGCTCTAACCACTGGGCACCCCGGCTAGGCCAGTATTCTTGATATGGTTCTAATCTATACACCAAGTTAGTTTCACTCATTTGCCATTCTTCTAACTGCCTTGGAATTTATATTCAAAATTCTTTTGGAGCACTACATTAATACGTTATACCAATATTCCATTCCTAGTTTATCAGTGATAAATGAATTAAGTTGTATTATTTTGGATTTTGGACTCCTAAAACTTCTGTGTATGTCTGTGTTTTACCCTATCATTTCTTGAATACCTACCATGTACTAGGCACTATGCTTACAATTTAAATACATTATTATATAATTTAATTTTCAAATGATTAGTCTAAGCCAGGGGTTCTTAATCTTAGGTTAGGTTTAGGGTGTCCATGTATTAGAATGGAGAAAAAAAATCACATCTATATTTCAGTTAACCTCTAAATGAAATTGAGCATCTCTTTCAAATATCACTGTAGGTAGCAAACCAAATAGTATTCATAGTACCTGTGACTTTGTCACCAATAGAAATCACAGATACTTTCAAGTCACAGTTGCAGATATCTCAGAATATCACTTATACTAGTCACCACTTTAAAATTACACTAATTATTATTAGACCAATTATTATTAATTGCTGTTAGGGTCTAATAGCAATGAATAAAATATAACATGTTACTAGATCACAAATTTAGTAATTTTATTAATAGTCCTTTATAGTTTATTTCAGTGGTGTACATTTAAAAACATTCTGAGAAGGGGCCTGTAGATTTCACAAAACTGAGAATAAGACTCCCTGGCCAAGGCTGATTTCAATTACCCCACTCCCCACACCAGTGATTGGTTTATAAATTAGCATATGACCCAATTCTGGCCAATGAGGCAACGAAAAATTGTTGGGGGAGGAGCCTTCTAGAAAAGGCTCCTTTCTCCTGACAGCTGGAGGAAGAGGAAGTTCCTCTTGTCCCTCTGGATGCAGCTGAGACTGGTATGGGGTGCCTAGAACTGCAGCCACCTTGCAACCCGCCTAGGGATGACATCACCCAGAGGGTGGCCTGGCCAGGACGACTGCTGTGAGCAGACAGCCTAGAGGCCATGCCTGGAACCTGCCCTACTTTTAGCGAGTTTGGATTGTGGTTTTCTGATATTTGCAGCCATACACACCTAAACTCTCTGCTGCAATATGTAGATCTTAGAGAAAGGGCCTCTTTCAGAAATGGCAGGTAGAATTAAGGTGGAAGAGGGGACGATCTTAAGGGTCAGAGGAAAGGGTATTCGTAGAGTCTTTGAAGAGTGAATGACTTTGACTTGTTTGAGGCACTAAAAGCTCATAGGACTGAAGTTTGTGGTGAGTGAAGGGGAGCGTGAAATGAGATTTAAAAATGATCATTCTGGGCCTCCTAGACCACAATAAGAAGTTTAGACTTAACTCTGAGTGTAATGAGAAGTCATTGAAGGACTTAAAGCAGAGAAATGACATGATCCAAAACTCATTCTGGCTGTTGCTGTTGCTGCTTGGAGAACATACTGGAGAAAAGGAGTATAGCAGTGGGAGGACTATGAGGGGTTATTGCAGGAATCCAAGTAAGAGATAATGATGGCATAAGCTATATTATGGGAATATTATTTGGAATAGTTCTCAAATTTCAGTTCACGGAAGAATCACTTGGGATATTTGTTCAAAATACAAGTAAGCACACCAGTGGGTTTTCATGCAGGCGGTCTACAGACCACACCTGTGAGACACCAGTATACAAACATTGGTTAAAATCTTTGATCTCACTCTGGCCAGAGTGGCTCAGTTGGTTGGAGCATTTTCCCATACACCAAAGGGTTGTGGGTTCGATTCCCCATCAGAGCACCTACCCAGGTTTCAGGTTTCATCCCCAACAAGGGCCAGCCAATCAGTGTTTTTCTCTCCCTCCCTCTTTCTAAAAAATCAATAAAAATGCATATACTTGGGTGAGGATTGGGGGGAAAAACTAAAACCCTTTAGGTAAGACCACTTTCCAAAAATAATCATCTGCCATTCTTTAAATTCTCCCAGTATAGCAGCTTCCAGATTTCCCAGGTAAAAAGGCCTTGAGTCCCAAACTCCTTAGAACCACATGGTTTTTCCTTATAGTCTCACCTCAGTCTCTCCCAGCAAGGTCTTGTGAGGAGACCTTGTGCTATACTCAATCTGTATTCAATAAAAGAAGAAAGGTTTTTATTACTTACTGTCCCTTATGTTCCTGAACATCATTTTTTCATCCATTCAAAGAACACCTATTAAGCACCATAGAGGTGTTGGGCAATGAGCTAGGCATTGGTCATACCAAAGTAAATAAAACATACTCTCTCATATGATAGATGTCCACCTTCTTCCTTTACCTCCCCTCAGATGCCATCCGTGCTATAAAAGTTAGCTTTATGAAGGAAAAATCAAACAGAATGCAAAGGGAAATTAGACTCAACCTAAAATAGGAGCAGAGATATATTCAGGACCAAGAATTCAGAAAAGTATGACTGATGTGAGACTTCTGGGATCCTGCATGTGGAAGGGATCTTATCATGAATCTCTTACCTGGACCTTAAGGAACCAGCAGCCTCTAGTGTCAGGACAACATCTGACGACTGGAGAGTACTCCAGAGACATGTATTGAATACTCAAAAGAGGGAACTGTGTGTCTAGATTGTTTATAACCCCCCGGGGTCCATGTGTTCTTGTTGAGGGGAGAACAGAACAAAAAGGAACTACAATGCCAACTTCCGAAGCTGACCAGGACAAGGTCCCCAAGTCACTGTATGCTGGTCCCATCTGAAGGGTGGACAGCTTGAGAATTCATGAGATATTGTTGGGGTTTTAGCCCATCCTAGACCCTTTGATATTTAATTAATGTGCCGAACCTAAGCTTATACTCACCTCTCTAACCCCCCAGAAATGAGACTAGGAGGAGTTTATGGAGAGCATAATTACTGATTCTAGAAATAATACCAGAAATTCTTTTAAAAATATAAATATTGAAGTGTTTTGAGTGGGCATCAAGGGTTACAGTAAAGCTTTAAACACTTCTGCCAAGAGCCTTAAAATCAATTATTCAGTAAGTAACAGCCTTTCTCAGGAGCTATCTAGAACCTCAAATATTTTTTCCTAGCCACCCTGAACTCTTAACAAAATGACAAACAATAGGTTAGATGACGGCAATAAAGGAAATTATTCATTATGTACAAGTTACCCTGTCAATAAATTGACTTTGCCAGTATGTTGGGCACAGTAAGGTTTTCAGGCTGCTAGAAAATGTGGTTCTGATTTAAAATTCAGAAAGAAATTTAAAAAGAAATAAAGAAATAATATAGAAATAGAACCCTGGCAGTCTAAAAGCTTTAGTGTACCTTAACAGATCTATAGTATTCTAAGAGGTGGGGAAGAGAGTGATGGAACTGCTAAGATAAATTGATAAACTATTTATAATATTGGAGCATTCAGTCAGGTATTTTGCTTCCTGTGCTGCCAAGTGATCAATTTCACTAGGTTTGAAGTAGTTGGTTTTTTAAATAAAATTAAGATGCTGGTTTTATGTAGGCATAACCTTAGGCACTTGGAAGAAGCTGGCTTAAAAAGTGTAACCATAGCTCCTAGATATGCTTATACTTGTTAACCAATACAAGTACAATTGTTCCAAAAAGATAACACTATTTATATTAGATTTGTTTTTCCTGGTTTAATGCACATTTAAACACCCATACAGTCACCAAATCTAGTTAGATAAAAATCTTTCTCTCATTATCTTATGAATATTTACTATGGTTAACACCTTCCTGAGTGCTCTGGCAGCATTTTTGTTTTGTTTTGTTTTTCATAAAAACCGTGCCTAGCAAAGGTCTGGAGTCACATTCTAAAGATAAAGATCCTCTTTAAAAATATTTTATAATAAAAATATTTATCCCCCCAAAACATGAGTGATAATATACATATATTATAAGCAGTTCAGTGAATCCAGTTTGTACTTTGTTATGAAATATGTGAAGTTACGATGAAGCTTTTCTGTGTGATTTCGCTTCCCATTTCACAGGGACAGTCTGTCTCAGGCCAGTCATTCAGCTACCTGAACAGTTCTCAGTTTCCAGCAGCACAATCTTATCAGGGGAGATCGGGCAGGGAGATAAGGCTATCCCATATAAGGTTGCATCTAGAGTCCATGGCCAAATCCCCACTGTTAATGCTACATTTGAGACAAGAACCATTTTGTGGATTGCTCATGAATAACATTTTTAACCATAATTCTCCACTCATTGTTAGAAAGGAGAGCTTTCTTTATATTTAACTGGTCAACTCTTTAAAATATATGTGACCTCAGTTCTATGAAGTAGCTGGTGGCCATGGGCAGATTCTTTCTGAGACAGCCACTTTCAATCATACTACCAGGAGGGGAGAGGCCTTTCTTGATGGTGGTTTTCTAACTATTGCCAAATTCTCAAGGTAGAAAAATGTTCCTATAAAAGCTAAAGGTACATTCCACCGTTCCTTTCCCTTGCATCCATCATAAACAAAGACGTTACTGAGTCTGAAATCTCATGAGATGTTTATTGTTTTAAACCTTACTTTTATTATCTATCGTTGCTTGTACATACATGGCCACAGATCTCACTTTTTCTGGGGTTTCATTCTAGGCAAAATTCCTAATTTAATTGCAACACTGATAGCATATCTAAATATTTGGATTCATTTCTGGTGAAAGCAAAGGGGCCAGAAGTTTAGCAGAGATCACTGTGCTGACATGTCAGCCTCCTATATGCAAAGCAATTGGCTCAACCAGGCAGCACAAGCACAGAAAAGTTCAATTAACCATCTAATCCCTTCTAGCATTACATTTTTCCTTTTTTCAAATCTTTGGCTAAGTAGAAGCACAACCTTATCAGGAAAGGAGAGAAAATATTTTCTCTTATCCCTTTTAATCCATCTTCATTACCAACTCTAATGTCTCCTCCCACTAGCCTTAATTAATTGCCCACTGTTAATGAATCAATAAATAATTAAATAAAGGTAGTGTTTATTTCCATTTTTAAAGACAATTACTTGCATTGAATCTACTGGAATGGTAATAAGAATGTGTGAAAGAGGAAGACATAAAAACAAAAGGTTATAGGTTTTAAGAAATGACTGGATAAATCAGATTGCTGAGAAAATAAGTTACAGTACTCTCTGTCTTCCTGTACGTTATAAAAACTACGGACATTAGAAATTCACTAGTGCTCTTGTCTGTTGTCTCTAAAATAGCTGGCCCAACATGAGGCCTTGTTTGACGTTGAGCTGAACCGTGGATGCACTTTGTCTGAGATGTTACTTCATTCATCCTAATAATCCACTGATTCCTATAAAATCCAATAATCGATTTTTTCTCAGTAAAAAAAATTATCATTCTGGTAGCCCAACTAGATACCGTATCCATATAGCCATTAGTATCATAGTCTCAATAATTTGCAAAAAAAATTTTTATATTTTCTTCCGTAAAAAGTATTGTAAATATTATAATTTTTTGTTCAGTCTTAAGAAATTAAATCAATTAAAGTATATCTAAACAGAAAGTCTTCAAAACTTCCTTGGCCATCAGCTTAACAACCATCGACAGAAAAATACCACACTACAGTCTAGAACAGGGAGTTAAAAATAAATACCATTTTCAGTTATGAGCATAAATGAGCAGAGGGGAGGTCTTAAACCTGAATTTCAGCCAGGCTACCAACATTGTTGATACTATTTCCAAGAGAACTAAAGAATGTTAAGGTGAATTATGTGGTCAGAACCTGAGGTTTTATTTCTCAGCTAAGAAATATGGCATGTTAGAACTCTCTTCTCTTAATAGATGAAAGATATGATTTCAGCTTTTAACCAGTTGGTATGTTCGGTGAAAGAGGGCCAATGCTGAAATTACAATAACAGTGCGCCTCCAGTTAGTCTTCATGATATAGACTGGCCTGTGAAACAAGAAGGAGCTATTGATGAGGCTCTGAACCTTCTTTCTTATTCACTCTATTCAGGAGGGGATGCAATCACCAAAAGAATTTCCCATAGGAAACCACAAACCCCAAAACCTCTGGTACCACCTGCATGTCCTTCTGCACAAGGGTTGGCCCACCCCAACTCTGTTTAATTCTTCAGAGCCAATGAGCATACAACTGTACCAAACCGCTGAATTTCACAATGTAACTTGAGACAAACTGAATCTGAAAGGCTATTTTATGGGTATTTTGCCTCCACTCCTGCAGGTAATACAATCCACAATACACCCACTGGCTAGCAGTATTTGACTCTCCTAATCCTCATTACCATACTTCCTTTGGTACACTTCTCTAGGGAAGTATGGCTGGGAGAACCAGCAACGAAAATAGGTCTTTCTTAATCATTGGTGTTGTTCATAAGAAGTGTATAGAAGATTAAAATCAATCTTGAGACTTGTTTGGGAATTTTCTTCATATCTTCACAAGAATTTGGTGCTTTTGTTTTATTATATTGTATCCATTTCAGGTAATTATTCATTTTCAAGTCTTTATTATCCAAAGTCATGCATGATGTAGTTGGGGGGAAGGGGCACAGTGGTCACAAATTAAAACATCTGTTGTGTGCATGCTTTTACAGTAAACTTGCCACCGTATAATGCTAAAAACTGGAACATTGAAAAATAAAGCTTGTTTCATTTCATTCCTTGTTTAACTCAGTTAACCAGTACTGAAATATTTAAATTTCATAAGAAATTGACTTATTTTTCCATTGTTTTTGGCCTTAGTCAAAAGGGGAAAAAATGCTTTTAACAGTTGAAGGATCAGTCAGCTGAGATTGACCTAGAATTAAAATCATGAAATGTCATGCATCATAAATATACTGAAAACATCTAGTATGTTATCTTATAAGCACTCCATGGGGGCTAATTCATTTTAGCTATAACTAACTTCCAGTAGAAAGAAAGTTATTATACTTCTGAGTGTATTGACAAGTCTTTCAGTTTCTGGGAGGTTAAGTGCTTGAACAGTAACAACTGATTCAGCACTTATATGTAAGTCCTTTAAAAAAAAACTCTAAAATTGAGAGACCTGGATTTCCACACTGATTTTATTTCACTGTAATACATCTGCAGCATAGAAATAAGACTCCCCTCCTTATCCAGCCTTCAAGTTCAATCATATATTTTTTTATTTAAAATGAACTAAAACTGATTTAGAGTGGACATGCCGTTTGGAATTCCCCAAGGCATTTCTTTCTTGAATGATATGCTAAATTTGGAACCTATCCAAACCTCCTTGAAGCACCCTCTGCGAAGTTTAATCTAATTTAAATTAACTTATTCCTCAGTATAAAATGCTCTCTTATTTCTCTTTATTTTTTGAGTGAGCACATTTTTTGTTTCTAATACATGGATGATGGGACAATTTAGAAACAAAAAAAACCTACATATTTCTTCAATCATGTTAAAAGCAATGGCAGAGAGCATAATTCTAAGAACTCCTGGCCCTGGCACTATGCAAATCACTTCATAACATGCAAATGATTTAGCAGCAATATAGTCATAGTTACTACCAAATATTTCTCTAATTATAGGAAGCTGTTGGAGAAAAATTTTTAAAGTGATGGCCCTGAACTCTCAGTTTTTCTATCCATTTCCGTCTGTGTACTGCTTACATTTATATTTACTTTGCAAATAAAAGTAATATTAGAACATGCATTTGCCAAAAACAAGCATTTGTATGGACAAGTGCAGTTCTGCAGGCATAAAGCAGTGTATATGTATGTAAAAGACCTTTAGAGTAAATTTCTAAACATACATTTGATCCCTCTACCTCAAGGAAATTTATGAGTATAACAAAAAACTTTTAAACAAAGAAGCGTTTAACAATTCCTGCCCCTGTATGGTGATTGACTACAGATTGATCAATCCCCTAAACTAAAAACTTAAACATGTACAGTTTTTGGTTGGCTAGGATACTTTTGAAGAAAGTGAAGATGTTGGAGGAAAATTCAGTATTAAAGAACTGAACACAAAATGCTTCTTCCAGTAAAGACAATGAAGTCATTGTGAAGGGATTACAGTGCTTGAGGATCCATCCTTAAAAGACACCTACCACATGCGTGTTCCACCTACTCTCTAGGTTTCATATTTACCTCTGCTGGCACTGTTCCTCCTGTCAGCTGATCTCTGGTTCTACTACTCAGTCAGGCTAGGGGGAAAAGTCCCAGCATAAACCCAGAGGTGTGCCCCCCCACACACACACATTTGCCCAGGCAAGTTTCAGCTATGCATTTTGCTTTCAGTAATACCTGAATGAGTAAATGAGAAAGTCCTTGAAATCAGAGCAGGATGTGCGATGTGTCAAAATGAGCTATTCATCCCTGGTGATCATTAGCAAGTGTCACAAGAGAAGAAATGTACCCAAGAGGGTCCTGCAAAATTCCAACTCTGGGAATTGTGTTCTATCTAAAGACTCTCCGTCATTTCAACAGCCCATTCATTTACTCAAAAAATATTTATCAGGTGCTATTATATCCAGCGCTGTGTTAACATCAGCAAGGCATTAAATCTTCAAAGTAGGTCCTTATTCTACACTTATGTTGACACATTTAGGTGGGGCCTTAAATTCTCTACTCAGCTGAATGCTTTAGCTCCCTCCTAGGTAATTTGTCATTTTCAGGCACATTTAAGTGGCTTTTCGTGTTCATCAGTGGAATTCTACTGTATATGATGGCATTTGCCTAAGTGTTGCAATCACTGAAATCATGAAGAGCAACGGAGATGACCAAAATACAATCATTATAGGTTTAAGTAATCATTTCAGAGTTAAATTGCTGGAGTTAAACTTCTATATCCTAGATTCAGAGTTTCAAGAAATGTTTCAGCTCTGCCTGTCCTCAAAGACAAGTCAGACCTCAGGTGTCTGTCAGAATAACTTGTGCTTCCTTCAGTGATTCAGACAAAGGGAGGAAACAGCCATAAGCTGCCCTCCCTGGAGACGCCAGCATCATGGGAATTCTCCCAGGCGGCTTTGTAGAAGTCTAAGAAGGCTTCCAGGCTGTTACGGTTATAGCTACTGATTTAACGTCTTTTGTGCCAAGCACTGTACATGCAGTGCTTCAGCTCCTGTAAGCCTCACAGCACCCTTGCCCAGTAGGTATGAGAGTTTCCCGGAGGGGGCTCAGAGAAGTTAGGTACCTTGCCCAGAGTCACACAGCTCGCATGTGTGTGCAAGTAATGGATCAGGGACCAGGCATTGTCTGCTGGTTCCCTCGAACGTGTTTCTGCACCCACACCCCCACCTAGTCCCCATGAAGGTTGGGGGCAGAGATGGGGACTGATAATGCTGCCTGGGAAAGATCCCTGAATTCACGCAGGAAGAAAAGAGAAGAGTCTGTCGGGGAACAAAGCAGCCGTCTGGGTTGGGGAGAAAAACTGGCCTGGAGGGGCCTCGGGGTCACTTCCTCCCGCCGCCCCGAGGCGCACCCGCGCGGCGCGCTGACTGACAGGAGAGTAGCTCCGCGGGAGGGTCCGCCGGCGGGGGGGGGGGGGGGGGCGTGCACCTCTGAGCTCCCCTTTCTCCCATGACCCCCGCCCCCAACCTCCCGGCCGCCCCGGAGCTCCCCCCGCCGGCGCCCGCGCGGCCCGGAGGCAGATGGACGCTGCTGACTGACGGGGGCGGCCGGGCGCGAGGGCGCTGAGTGAGGCCCGCGCGTCGCCGCCGCCCGGCCTCCAAGTGCCGCAGCGCCCCCTGCGCCCGCCCGCCCGCCCGCCCGCGCTGCGTCGGGGCCGGGGCCGGGCCGGGCCGGGCCGGGGGAGGGACAGCTCTGCGCAGGAGCCGGCGCGGGTCCCGGAGCCGCCCTCGGGCCAGCGCGGGCGCGCGGTGGGCCCGGCCCGCGGGGAGCTCCAGGCCCTCGGGCCGCGGCCGCGCTGCCCCACGGGGCCCGCGCTGGGCTCCGGGCCCGCGGCCGCGGGTTCTCCTTCCTGCTCCGGGTGGACCCTAGGACAGGCGCGGCCGTGGCGGCGGCGGCCCGCGCGGCCTGGAGGCGCAGGCGCTTGGGACGCGGCGTGGACGCGGCCCGAGGGGCGCCCGGGCCTCCGCGCCCCCGCTCCTCCGGGCCGGGAGCCTGCCAGCCGGCTCCCCTCCGCTCCCCTCCCCCCGCCCCGCGCCGGGCTCCGCTTTCCCTCCATCAGCTCCGGGCCGAATTCAATCCGAGGAGGCTCCTTTGAGCTTTTGTGTTCGCTGGGGAAGATGTGGGCGCTGGAGGGATCGCGTTACAACTTTCATTTCCTGAAATGTTTGAGGGAACATCCAGGGTTCTTATCCCCCCATCGGGCCGGGCGAGGGGCTCGGGTTTCAGGCCTTGTCACTCAGCTGTCACCGAACAAACGGAGCTCTCAGAGCCCGGAGAGGGAGCGCTACCTGCTCCGCGTGACCCCGAGCAGGTGATCGCTCTCGGGAAGAACAGGTAGAATCAATCACGGGCTGTTCTCCGTTTCCTCTCCTCTTTGGCAGACCTGCCCACAGTGTGAAACCTGTCACAGAGCAAATTAACTCTTTCTTGCCCCCCCCCAGGGGAACTAAAAAAGACATTTTCAGAAGACCCAACACGCGCATTCACACCGAAGGTCCGAAGGCAGTTCCTTCGCCTGCGGGGTCCCCACCTTTGCGGGGCTTGGAACGCGGGGAACCTGGAGAAGAGGCGTCTCCCAGCCGCCGGGTTCCACCCACGGAGAGGAGCCCCAGGTGCGGTCTCTGAGCTGAGGGGGGTTCGGCATCTGCTTCCTGCTGGGCTGATCCTAGTAGGAGGGAAATCTCTACCCTGACACGAGTGTCTAAGAAATTCCTGTAAATTGGTGTTTCTCCTCTCCCCGGCTCTGCGTAAATCAACTTTGTTGAGCATCCAAGTTGGGCTCTAGATTAGAAAATCCAAACAGTTTCAAAATTTCCCCCATTCATTTCTAACTTAATTCAGCGGTAATTTTTAAAAAATTATTTCTGGCCTTAGTCGAGCAAAAGCAGAAAGAGTCACATACTGGTGTTCTTTGTTGTGTGGATACGGTTTAACTGCTACTTATTAAATATTATAATACAAGTTTTAAGTTATACCTTTATTTTATATTTTGTTCTACTTTTCTTTTTCCTATACCTCTTTCCCTCCCTAGAAAAATCATAAAATTAGAGGGAAAGAGGAAACACAGATTTGCTTCTAAGATATATTAATGTTGGAAAAGTTAACCAGGACAGCTTGAAGGCCTTAAGTCAGACTGATTTTTTTAAAACAGAAATATGGTAAGGGGCCTGCATTGTCATTCTGCCATTTAGTTTCTCCATAAAGGATTGTGTGTGTGTGTGTGTGTGTGTGTGTGTGTGTGTGTGAAATCAAGATATACTGTATGTAAAAATAATCCTCCTGGCCTACTTGATGAAGATTTTGTCTGTTTATTTTGAAAACAGACATTGGTTCCAGATTCCCAGAACTGATTTTCTTATTTTAGCTATTTGTACTCAGAGGTAGAGCCCTGAGCAATATTATTCTTCAATTAAAATCAAGAACTTGACTTTAGGAGGAAGCATGTTATGTTTATATAGCATCAGCAACGCATAGAAAATATTCATCACACATATCTGAAGACAGGCAAAGCTTCAAGTGTTTAAATGTTCTTTTTACTTCACAGATACTAAGGCACATTTACCTTCTATCTAGCTCAATTTTTTTTAAAGCTTGTTGCCTTCTTTCATATTTACAACATTCTAAATAAATAGAGACAGTGCTTCTTCCTTGTAACTACCTCCTTGACGTAGAGGTAAAATTGCCTTTTGCAAAATATTTCTGACTATGCCGCTGCACTCTCAAAATGTGCATTTCTGTACAAGCACTGAAAGTTCCTGCTCCCTTCCTCCAACCACATCAGTCCCCACCACTACCCCCCACCCCCACCCCCGAAAAACTGCACATGTTAAAGGGAACATTATTGCATACTTATGCTTACAGTTTAAATATAATATCTGTGCAAGAGCCAACTAAAGATGTCACAGCTATGTGGGTTTGGTTTGTTATTTTTTCACAGTCCCATTGCCTTTTCCTGGTATTTAGATCATTTGGATAACTGGCAACTCAAATTAGAACTGAAGTGTTGCAAAGCAGCTAAAGCCATGCCTTCAGGGGAGTAATAAGGAGAGTAGAGTTTGTAAAAATACTTAATATGAAGAACACCTAGAAAGTCAACTTTACAGACCTGTGGCTAGAATCTGCAGATCTTGTATCAGGGATGCTGACTAGCAATATGAAATGTTAAAGAACACTTTAATGTTCTCTAAGAATCCTAAGACGTCGAATGGCCTGCGTAGTTTAGGGCTGTTTTCTGCTTTACCATCCCACATGCGTATCAGCTCAGATCCTGAACCACCACCATGTATGTATTATAAATAAGCCATGGCATTTTGAAAAGCCGTAATCCATTTACAGTCCTAAATTAAAATAAACTTTATAGCAAATTATTATAGATGTGCTTGCGTAAATCCATGGGTGTTTCTATTTGGATCTGCCCTATGCCAGTCCCAGAAAAGATTTACCTTCTGAGTTAAGGCAGGTGGGAAGGACGGGGGACCAGATGGAGGAAGCTGGTATACATTTCTAGTGCCTCCTTATTATAGTAAGTAAAGGGCCAGAATCTATCTATCTTTCTACTTATCTGTCATTTTAATGACAACCACTAATGGCAGTGAAGACGGGAGAGCAGCCAGTATCACTGAATAGTATTTTAATTACAGTTGGGTCACCATTTCAGGTGCACTTACGTGTGTGTTAAATCTGAAGCGAACCGTTTTCTCTTTCAAAGATTGTTTGGGTTTAAGGTTTTTGTTTTTGTTTGTTTTCCCCTCTGCATTTTCCTGTTTGATGGGGGGGGGGAGGGATGTGATTTTAGGAATATTTTAATGTTATGGCAAAAGAAAACAATTAGTAAGCACTCTCTCAAAAGGAGAGGGGAGGAAAAGATCCCCATCAGCTAAAGCATTAGAGAGCGGCAAAGCTTAAGGTGGCGGTGCCCTCTACCTGCTGCGCCTGGGGTCTCAGCTGTTCATTAACAAGTTAAAAGGAAGGCTGCCGAGACTCAGTTTGGGAAGAGACCTGCGTCCAGGCGCCTCCAGCAGTCTCTCTCTCTTTGTTTTTAAATGCTACTGCAGTGTTGTTCCTCGCTGTCTGAAAGTTACCACAGCGTCTAAAACACTGATTGTCATCCTCAGTGGGAGCACAGGTTTCCAATTTCATCAGCTGGAACGAAGTTGAGTGTGTACACTTGGTTTAAAACGCTAGAGAAAACGCGGCCTTCCCAGGGCAGCGCTGTTTCTGGGTAGACGGTAACGCCCCGATTTTGGCTCTTTTCTTTCGCGGCTGGCCCACTCACCTCTTTCGAGAATTTTCCAGGTGGAGCTATTGGATTCAGTCAGCCTGGGGAAGGGGTCACTAGACCTTGAGGGGGCTCAAAAGTCCCCACTTAAGGTCGCAGAGCATACCTGCGGGCTGAGGGACTGAGCCCTCGGGTGCCCTCAGTGCGAACTGCCCCGTCAGGGGCGAAGTGGGCACCGACGCAGGCTCCGCTGGCTTCAGGAGGTTCGAGGAGGTCATCTGGGAGAGCTTTCAGGTTTCTACTCATGGGAAAAGCTCAGAAAAAGGAGAAACGTGGACCACCAGCGCCTCTCCCCGCCTTAACTCAGTCTCGCTTTCCCCGTCAACGCCACCTGCCCCCGGAGAAGGGCAGACGTGAGCCCGACGGCGGGGCCCAGAGCGCGCTGCCGGCGGTGGCCAGTGTCTCCTTGCTGGGGCCCCGGGGCCGCGCGTGGGGCAGAGGCCGATGCTCTCCCCAGGACCACGGACCTGGGAGAAAAGGCCCGACCCACCGAGGAAGCGGAGCGGCCGCGTGGTCCTGCCCGAGACTCGAGAACCCGGGGCAGCTCTCCTTGGCCCCGAAGCTCTAGCGACAAGCCCGGGAAGGGGCGCCCTCCCCGGCTGGCACCCCTCCGCCGAGGGGCGCGGGTCGAGAGCCCAGGTCCGAGGGCCAAGGCCGAGGCTGCAGGAAGCAGAGGCGACGGGCCTTTTCTGAAGCAGGAGGGGTTGCAGGGGACGGGCAGCGGGGCCCAGAGGCCTGAGCTCGCCCCGTGGGCGCAAAGCGCGGGGTCTGAGCACGGGAGCGCGCGCACACCTGCGGAGGCCGGCGGGCCCGGGCCAACCCCGCAGTCCCGAGTCCCGCGCGGCTCACGTGCCTGGTCCGGACCCCAGCCTCGCTCCAGGACGGCGCGAGGGAGCCGGGACTTGGGCCTGGGAGGTGGCTCCGGGGTGCTCAAGGAGACCGCACCTGCGTGGTCCTGCGAGGTTCAGGCCGCGGCCTCCTCCGCTGTCCGGCCCTTCGAGGCCAGCCTCGGAGCCCCGGTTCTCCAGGGCCCAGCGGGCCCCGGCCCCGGCCCCGGCCCCGCGCCTGGAGCTGCGCGGCGATGCGGGGGCAGCGGCTCCCCGCTCCCCGCGCTCCGGGAGGACAGAGGGGCCGCCGCGACCTCCGGAGTGCGCGGGGAGCAGGAGAAGCTCCCCCCCGTTTTCTGCAGCCGGAGACTCCAGGAACGAATGGGAGGTCTCTGGATCCCCAGCCTGGAGCTCTGCCTGCACTTTACCAAAGACTTACAGGCCGGGCAGGCGGCGGGGTGAAGCTCCTTCTGCCGCAGGCGCCGCCGCAGGGGCGAGGACCGGCCGCTCCGCGCGGCGCCCGCGCCAGGTGCCCCAGGCCTCTGTGCCGGGAGGTCGGCGTAACAAGGGTCACTGTTCCGCAGAGTCCACCCGTCAGTGCCAAAGCCGCGGCCTCTTCCTGGAGCTTCCACTTCAGCTGGGGGTTGAGACCAGGCGTCCTCGCCCGGCGATGCCCGGCCCGGCGGCGCCTGTCTCCCTGCCCGCAGCTCGTGGGGCCTTCGGGGGCTCCTGAGGCCCCCTCCTACCTGCTAAGCCAAAAACTGGGGAGCCGCCGGCCAAACCCCATGGCCTCCGAGTATTTAGGAAGCTTCGTTCTCAGCCAAGAGGTCAAGGCGAGCAGGCAGCCCAGCTGAACAATCCTGTGTTCAGATTTAGGACATTAAAAAAAAAAAAAATCGACCTAGTATTTGTTTTTGTTTTTCATTTTTCTTGGCAAAATGCTGTAAGGTTTGGTCCTAAAAACACTTTATTTATAAGCCGTGGTTCGTTACTTTTGGCTATTGTTATGAAATCTGTAGAGAGAGAAAAAGTGGCTTTGATTCGGTTAAGCTGGGACGCCGAGAAGGTAAATTGGAGGTCCTTGAACAGCTGGTCCTCGAAGATTTCCTCCAGGAAAAAAAAAATATATATATACATGGTTAGTTCCCCCTAATGATCGCTCTAAAATGATTGCCAAGAAAACGCAAAGCAACGCCCAGCCTTCCCGCCGCCTCCCGCCTCCCGGGCTCGGGGGCTGAGCGCGGTGGCAGGGGCGCGCCGGGCAGGGCCTTATTAAACACATCTGGACCAGGCGCGCCCCGGCTGGAGTGCCAGGGGTTTTACAAAGAGTTTACGACTGTGACAGAAAATTGTCCTTTTAACGAGTTTACAAGCAGTAATCACAGAGGCTTTTACAGGATCAGCCTGCCCTGCTCGTCGCCAGATCTGCAGACATTTCCAAGATTCACCAACCCAGGGAGCAGGAAGTGGGCGCCGGTGCCCAGGGAGACAGAACTTCCACCAGCCTAAAATTATACGAAGCAGAGCTGGAGGACTGGGGGGTAGTCATCGGAGTAGGAAGAGAGGGCATGTAAGAAATTAAAGTAATTGGCCCTTCCTTATTTTCCAGGGAGATTTCCGCGGTGTCCTTTGAAGCCTGTCAGGGTCACTGAAAGCTATCTTTGTGCAGGGTGTTTGTTTTGGGGAGTGAATGTGAAGAATGTGCGGAGATCCCCCGTGAGAGCCCCTCCTGCAGAGGGTGGCATTTCTCCGTGGCCCAAGACGCGGAGAATAAACACCCTAGTGACTTAAATAAACACCAACTTAATGATCCAAAACACTAACAAGGGAGATTGGGACCCTGAGTTCCCAATCCAAATGATCGTCTCTGAGCAGCTGCGTGCACATCTGTCCATCACCGAGGGGAAAAATGACTTTATAAGTAAAAGTGACTACAGTTAAGTACAGTGACCCTTTCTCCCTTGAACTCCTTCAAATCCGTTTGACATTTAAAAAACACACAAAAAACCCTCATAATAATAATGCCTTAATCCCCACCCTAGATCAGCACAGAAAGATAGGAAAGAGCCAGAAAAAAAAGAAATGACTATATTAAATGGTGACACGGATGCGGAAAAATAAAAATTATGAAACTGTCATGTCAGGAAATAAATAGACTCTCTCTGGGGAACAATATTTTACAAAGCACAAGCAAGCCAATCCTGTTATCCTGAGAATTTTAATAAATAATGCCATTTGTTTCACTAATTTTAAAAGCTAAATACAAAGATACATCATTTTTGCCCCAGGCAAAAATAATATGGAATCTACATGATTACTGTGATTTTTCTGAACACTATCTGGCAGCACTGCAAAGAGCTCCTGTCTTGCTAGTCTGCTTTCTACTTGTACAGGTTAATTCACAAAGTTCCTATCCTTGTTGGAGTTCCCCTCCTTCCCCTGCCCCCCAAACAGATAAATTATTTTACTTTCAGTCTGGTCATAAACTTGTTCATACAAGAGCTGAGTTAACATATGAATGCTGTGGAGAAGAGCTAGTGGTAAACAAAATTGCCTATCTAAATAATAAAAAAAATAAATTAATATCGCAAAGCTAAATTCACTCTTTTTCTGTCATATAATTAACTCAGTCACCATTCTTTGCTCAAGTGATGGCCTTCAAATTACCCTGCAATTCATAACCACCATTAAGTAGGAAAGCAACAAAACTACCTGTTAAAAAAAAAATAGGGCCCAATGACAGCAATACACAACTCACCTTTGAGAAACAGAATCGTACTCCTGGTGTTCTACTAAGTTTTAATTTAGACAGGTTTAGGTACAATAGAAAAGAAACCTGAAAACACATGCTGTTTGAGTAACAAATACCAGGTTGCCAGATTCGTCCCATATTTGTTGCAAGCTAGAAACTAGGAACAGGAGTAGGATATAGATATGAAAGCTTCGAGGGCATGAGAAGAAATGGCATTCAGGAAAGTGTTTTTTCACATTGGTGTATTTTAAGTTTGCCATAAAAAAACCCAAGAAAACAAAGAACAACCAAAAACACCCACTAAATTTGACAAAAATAGTCATATTACTAATGGTCACTTCTATCTCTAACTGCCTCACACAGAGAACATTAAGACATTTAGGCACTTGTTTTTTCCCCCTAATACTGTTATTTCACTTTAAGCTACATAAAATTGTTTAACACTAAATATGAAAAATGTAAACTTAATTTTCCCCATCCAAAAAAAGTTGTAAGATCATATTTTTCCTTTTCACCTTAAGAATGCAACATTTCCTCCCAGGCTATTGGCTCTTATTTTCATTATTTTGACTTCTCTCTTTTTCATTTCCTTCTCCCTCTTTTCTCAAAATATTTTTCCATAAATAAATTAAAAGGAAATAATTAAAGTCTAGTTGATTTGTAATTCCCATTCACTGAAAAAAAAAAAAAAAAAAAAGACTACAGAAGCAGGCAGATGGGTTGCCCAGAACCAAGACTGGGTGACTGGGTGCTTTTGTTTGTTTGGGTTTTTTTTGTGTGTGTATGTGCGCGCGTTTTCCTGATTTCTGCACTGGGAGGGGAAATGCAAAAGTGGAAAGAGTCGGAGAGAAAAAGGTGACTACGTCTGAGATCGCTGTTGGTTTTGAGTTTTAAAAAGACATTTGTGAAAGTCCACCGTTCCTTTATGCACAAAGAACCCCAGAAACAAGCTGCAAAAATGTTCCTGATTTCTATTTACAAGTGTCCCTAGTCCCTGCTTCAAGGCCCCAGCCCCTCCCCACTTAGGACCCCAAGTCCACCAGACTGGAGGTGAGAGGGCCCAGCAAGGAGTCCTGGAGCTGATGCTGGTGGGCTTGCAGGCCATGGCTGGGCTGTGAAGCCGTTAGGCCGGGGAGAGAATAGTTTGAGCTCCTGGCGTGGCCCATATTGCCCTGCAGCAGAAGGACCGAGTTCTGGTCTGGACTTTGGGGAGGTGAGAATTCTTCTTCTGAGCTGGACATGAGCGGCTTGCCCCCTTCCAGAGGAGAGAGTTGGTTCTGCTTGTTGGAGGAGTTATTGTTTTCGGTGTTCTCCCTAAGAAATAGAGGACAACACCAGATGGTTAAAAAAAAAAAAAAAAAAAAAAGTGGGTTAAAAAGAAAGTGTGAGATGGAGGGAGGGGAGCTGGAAAGAGGAAAGGGCCGATGTGCCATCAGTCACAGACCCAAATGGAGGAGCTCTGCTCTCCCACCATCCCCAAGGGCCCTGGGGAGCAGCAGGACACCGGGGAGACTGGAGAAAAGGGGAGCCAGTCCCTTCCTCTTCCAGATTTTAAAAAACCAGAGCGGCAGGGATTATTTGAAATTCACAATTATTTAAAAATGCTTGTTTAAATAGTTATTTTTAAATACCTATCAACTAGCACTAGGCTTAGAAGTTTGAAAACCTTCCCACAAATGGTCGTTGGCGACCAAGACCATGATCAAGGGGAAAACAGTGCCCAACGCACGCGTTTGGGGTGAACCGAGTCAACTGTCCTGTTCCCATCTGAGGAGACAATTAAACGTCGAGTTTCCCTGCCCGAAGGTTGTGCTTTCTGAGACACAGGATAGGTCATGGGAAGTGGTGTCCAGAGCGGCCCAGTGACCTGAGTAAACACAGGGAGCGCAGCCAGTCTCTCCAGTTTCACCAAGTAGTGGGCCCTGGGGCCTGGCTCGCGGGGCCGCGGTTTTGTAACTGAAGTCTAACTGGACCGTGCTGTGTCCCTGGCCCCGCGCTCCTCACTCAGCCCCGAGCTCCTCACGCCGCCCTCTCCAGCTCCCCCCGGACATCCCCCAGCGCGCCTCCCCTCCAGGGACACTTCTCGGCCCCGCACAGCCGGCGAGCGGGTGCGGGGTGGCCGGTCGTCAGTCCCCGCGCTCGGGGCGCTTCCGCCTTCCGAGGGACCGCCCGTCCTGCCACCCCGAGAGCCTGTCTCCCCTCTCCCCGCTTCTCTCACAGTCTCTCTCTCCCAGAAAGCCCGCCGCAGCTGAATGTTTCCAAGTTCCCTGCTTTTCCCACCCAGAGTGGAAAGCGGAGGCTACATCTTCGCCCCCCCCCCCGCCCCGGGCTCGAAAGCAAACAAAGGAAATGCAGCCGGCCGGGCGCCCAGGTTCCCCCGAAACCCGTCGGCGCCCCGGAGCGCTCTCCCCGCGCCCGCCCGCCCGCTCCTCCCAATCTCGGTCGGGAACTACTGCGAGCGCATGGAGCCCGGCCAGGTGGCGGGGTGTTGGCGCGGGGAGCGTGGAGGCAGAGCCGGTTTTCAAAACACTGCCTTCCGAGCCCCAAGGCGAGAGGAGCCTGCGGCGGGAGAGCCCTCCCTCGTCGGGCGCGGCGGCCGGACAGCCGGACGGACGGGCCCCGGCGTCCGGCCGCGCGCGGGGGAGCCCGGAGAGGCGCAGTCCTCCCCGGGCTCGGGGCGCCCGCCGGGCAGGAAGGGCAGCGCCCCCTCTCCCAGAACGGAAGGCCGACCTCTTGCCCAAAAAACTAGCGCGAGAGCTCAAGTAAAGCGCCGGCTGCAGCGGGGGCAGAGCAGGTCTCAGGCCAGCTCCGCCCCTCCCGGGGGGAAGGAGAGAGGGTCGGGACCCCGAGCGCCCACCGAACCCCTTTCCTAACGTTACCGATCAACACTTCCCTTCCAGTTGATCTAGAAACTCTCTTTCTACCCCCTCTCCCAACACCTCGCCCCGACCAGCCAGGGAAGCAAGAAAAACTTAGCGCCAGTGTTTCTCGACATTCACACCCCAAGAAGCCCACGCGCGGGCGCTCAAATCAAACGAGTCCCCATTCCCAGCAAACGCTCTCAGAGTTCATGAACTTTCGCGGCAGCGCTGCGGAGACCCGGGCGCCGCCCGGCGGACCGGTGCCAGCAGGCGGGGAGCGCGCGGTGGCGAGCGCCTGCGGGGGCGGGAAGGGGCGGCGGGGGATGGAAGGCGTCCCGGGGTCGCCCCAGCAGCGGGAAGCACTCCGCGTACCTTTCCTTGGCCTCGGCGGCCCGGTCTCTTTGCCTCCGGTTCTTAAACCAGTTGCTGACCTGGGTGGTGGTGAGGCCGGTGGCCTCGGCCAGCTCCCGCTTCTCACGCGGCGAGGGGTAGGGGTTATGCGCGTACCACTCCCGCAGCACGCCCCGCGACTTCTCTTTGAAGCAGTAGCTGGTCTCCTCGCCATCCCAGATGGTGCGCGGCAGCGGGAATTTTCGGCGCACCCGATATTTGCCCACGGCACCCAGGGGCCGGCCGCGCAGTTTCTCGGCCTCCACGTAGTGCGCCTTCAACCACAGTTGCTGCAGCTTGGGGTGGTTGTGAGGCGAGAACTGGTGGCTCTCCAGGATCTTGTAGAGCTCGCGGAAGTTCCCGCGGTGGAAGGCGACCACGGCCTTGGCCTTGAGCACACTCTCGTTCTTGTGCAGGTGGTCGCAGGCGGGCAGCGACCACAGGAACCTGCCCAGGCGCTCCAGGTTCCCACCTTGCTGCAGAACCTCGCACACGCACGCCACTTGCTCCTGCGTAAAGCCGAACGACGGCAGCATCGACATGGCTGGGGCCTGCCGGGGCGCACAGCCCGGGCGCACACGGCAGGGAGCAGAGCCCGGAACGCAGGGGGCGGCGGCCGCAGGGAGGGGGGCGCGGCTGCTCCTCACCCCTTCCTAGGCTACCCGCAGCCGAAAAGGCAAGTCGAGATTGGGGGGTGGGCGGCCCAGAGAGAGCAGGGCGAGGAGCGGGGCGCGCGCAGGACCCCGAGAGGCAGGCTCACTCCGCAGCCTTTCGGGCCCCGCTGGCTCCAGCCTTCCGCGGGGTGGATGCTGCTCGTTGCCGGGGAACTTGGTTTCTGTTCTCCCGGCAGCTGCCTTAAAGCGCGCAGCGTCCCCAGCGCGCTGATTGGCTGCGGGAGGCGCCTATCCGGGGCTGGCCAGCCCGCGCGCCGCCGGGCCCGGCCCCGAGGCCGCGCCGCCCTGCGCGGGGAGGGCGAGGCTGCGGCGGGGGGACTGGGAGTGGTGAGAGGAGCCGGACCCAGAGAGGTGGGCAGCGGGGTGGCAGGCGGGGGTGGGGTGGCGTTGGGGGGATGGGAGGGGTGAGGAGGAAGCCGCGCTGCGGGAGAGCGGGAGAGGGGTGGGGTAGGTGTTCGCGTCAGGACCCTGCAATGTGAGCCCCCTCTCCAGTGTCACCTAAGGGCAGCCGCGCACAGCTCTGCGCAAATCAACGACTCCAGACCTTCTAGTTCCCCTCCTCTCCCTCGGTACCCCGGTCCCTGTCCCTTGCAGACAGGCTCTTTCCCGGTGAGCTCATATTTAATTACCTTAATGTTGGAATGAATAAATAATGGATTGATGAATAGCTTATGGAATGAGATAAATAATACAAGAGCAGACTAGAGCTCGGTGCTGCAGCCGCTGGAAGAGTGGCTTCTCTCCTTGCTGGCTTCAGCTCCAGGAGCCAAACCTAATTTCCCCCTCCCTTCCCTGCTCCCCCCCTCCCCGCCCCCCCACCCTCCAAAGGGCTAGAGTACTCCCATCTGGATGGCGCTTCCCTCGTTGTCAGAAGCCCGAGACTATTTGGGACCACGCAGAGAGCTGTTTGGAGCATAGTTGCAGAGCAGAGAAAGATTCCGAGGGTTAATTTGTGACTTGGTATCTTAATCTTCTATGGTTTAAACCTGCAGGCTTTTGGACGGTTTCCCCATCTATGCAGTTGCGTTTCCAAAGCCACCTCTGCGACCGAGGAATGCCCAGAAGCTTTACTTGCTGTTAGCAAAAATGCTTTGGGAACCTGGTATGAAAGGCGCTGGATGGGGTGTAAATTAAATAAAACTGGTCCGGCTCCAACAGCCGTTCGGTTGTAACCTAATCCTTGCCCTGCGCAGAGGAGGGACACTTCCCTCAAAGTGAGGAGGACAGCAGCTCCTAGAAGATTAAATAAAGAGGTGTGTGTGTGTGTAGGTTGCAAGACTGGTCGATTTTACTGCCAGGGAATGAGAGATGTCCTGCAATTTCAGTCCCATCATCTGTTATTTCGTGTATGTGTGGAGAATGTTTAGTAAAACTGCACAAACAAATGAAGCTGTAATTATCTTAAGCCTCATTTGCACACCTTGTTCCAAAGCAATTACTAAAAAGATTTTGAAAACAATTAGCGTCTCTAAACAAACATAATCTATTGTCAGTAGCTGAGACTGGCAGAAGATAAGAACAATGCTGTGGAGATAAGGGGAGCCAAATGGTGGAAAGAGAGTGACTTTATGACTATACTTATCTCTGATTAGATAAGTTCAAAACAGAATTGTAAGTACACTTCAAAAATGCTTTTGATTTAAATGCACCCTCTTAGTGAATGCAAAGAACAGACTCTAGGCTCTTTAAACTTGCTTGTCTTCTTTAAATGTTTTGATTCCACCAGCCAAAGCCCAGTTCCACAGAACCCTTCGCACATTGAGACATAAGTGGGAGACGGAGAGCACTGTGTGGGTTTCCCCTTGTATTATTTATATGGTTTTAAAATAATGCACCCAGTCCAGGGTACCCTGTAATGTACATTTTAAACTCATGAACAGTTTCCACCTCCTGGCTGCCTCTCCAGAGATTCCAAGTAGAGAGAAGCTACTTCTCCACTGAAATCCCCCCCACACAATGCTTTTTGCATCCTTGAAACTCTGCAGTATCCCATGCAATTAGACCTTGGAAACAGATGCTGATATTTCATTACCTTTAGAATTATTTTTTAAGTGCAGTTAATGGGTGCATAGTATTTCGAAAGAGCTCCTACCACATGGTGTGCCCAATGACTTACTTTCTAAACTGGAAGCCTGGCATGGCTGAAGCCAAACCCATGTGTCTGGTAATTTTCCCTCGTGGTCTTATTTTAGTACTCATGATGTTTCAGATGGAGTCTTAAGAAGCTGCAGTGTCCTGCCAGAAGGAATGTCTCTGCTTGGAACGGTCCTTATTGACATGGCAGCTGTGTGAGGACCGGAACGGAGGTTTAAACTCGGCTCTAAAACTCAGTTAATACCCTAAAGTCTGGAGCAAGTGCGCAGAATTACAATGTGTGTGTGTTGGGGGGGGGGGGGAGTGTCTCTTAAAAGACAAAGGGTAAGTTGAGTATTAGGTGTACTTTATAATTAACAATTTTGTATAAGGAAATGAGGCATAGCTTGGACAAATAAGGGCAGGTATAAATTTACAGGGGATGACTGGGAGCAGAGGGATGGCAATTAGACACCAATATGACCACCTTCCCCCCCTCCCCCGGCTTCCCCCAGACCACCCTCCCCACATCTTTTCATCTCTCTTCAAAAGGAGTCAGGACGTACTAGACTTTGGTGACAACCGGGGAAGACGACCGTGCGGCTGCGGTGACTGCGGCGGGCACCGGGGTTGGTGAGAAGTCGTGTTGCGTCGCAGAGTCCGCGCCGGCCCGCCCGCCTTCCTCCCTGCGTTCGATCCAGTACATAGATCGCGCAACTAGAAAGGAAAAGTGCTATTCCCTTTGTACCAACGAGCCTACCTGCTATTTCGATCCCTTGGTTAGGGGAACCAATTGTTATAAATGTTAATTATTGGCTCGGATATATAAGGTTTCCCAAAATGGAACCTTTCACTGAAAACCACTAAAAGAGGTAAAATGACATGAATTTACAAACCACATAAACCAAACGATCCATTTTAAATCGCGCACAGAAAGGTCTGAGTTGTTCTAGTAACTTAAAACCTTTGCCGTCAATGCAAATCACACGAAAAACAGAGATGCGTCGGAGATTTAAAGGGAACCGGCCACTCCAGCTGCCGCCCTCGCCGCGCCGCGGCTCCCAAGGGTGACGCGCGGGCGAGGGGTCCCGACGCCGGGTCTGGGCTCTCCTAGGCCGCCTCCGCGCAGGGAGCGGCCGGGCGCGCCCCACTCTGCCTAAGGCAGGGGCGAAGTGGAGGCACCATTTGCTGCAGGAGTTTCTGGCTGGGGTGACATGAGGCCTTGGTTCAAAAACCTCCAGCTGGGACCCGCGTGTTTCCCTCCGGCTTGGAGCGAGACGCTCCGGGGCCCTGGGCCCGCCGCCTTGGAATTCCTTCACCGTCAGGAACGGCGGGGATCCTACTTTAACTACAGATATTTGGAAGGGAAGGGAAGGACCACGGGAGGTGTTTCTTCAACACATTGGCGTCGTCGCTCTGGGGCAGTGTGGAGACGTCCCCAAATCCTGGTTGAAGTGACAACATTCATCTTTTTCCTCTGCTTGTTCGGAAACTCCGGGTGCCCTCCACCCTTGGGACCTGGGCTGGGACGCCCGGTGCGGCGCCGGAGCAGCCGCCCACCTGCCTCCTGGGGGACGCTGCTCCCGGCGGGGTCTGAATAGGCCGAGCGCTCAGGCAGGGCGATTTGCGGACCGGGAGAAGAGAAACCCAAAACCAGTCCATTAGTAAATGAGTTTTGTGTTGTCAAGGTTCTTTCCCATCCACTTGCTGTTCTGAAAAATAGATCACGTTTCGTTATCTTTAGTGGGAATCTGCAACGTGACACCGGATCCGCGCGGTCCCCGCCTCTCTCCCTCCCTGTCTTCCAGCCGCGCGCTAGGCCGGGCCAAGGGGAGCCGGCCGGCCTCCTCGGCTTATTTCTGAACAAAGAAGATTTGTCTGTTCCCCTAATATATTTATGTATGGAGGGAGGGCGGGAGGAAGGGAGTTTAGCCCTGGAAGCGGGAAGCGCGCGGGCAGAGCCTCCCGCTTCCTCGGTGCGCAAGCTCACCGCCCGCCCCCGGCACCCGGACCGCCGCCCCCTCCCGCACCTGGACAAACAGAGCTGGCAGCCGCGCTCGCCGCTGAAAACCCTGCGGCCCACTGCGGCTCCTGAAAAGAGTCTCCCCATTGTCCCGGGGTCGGGGGAAGGAGGGAGAGGGAGACAGAGACCTGCAGAGGGACACCGCCCGGGGAACTGAGCTGGGGAGTGTGTATTCGGAGGGGTTACCCTCTCCCTCGCTGTGTGTACCCGTGTCGGCGCTCTGTCTCTGTCTCTGTCTCTGTCTCTGTCTCTGTCTCTGTCTCTCTGTCTCTCTCTCACACACACACACACCCTCCCTCCCTCCCTCCCTCTCGGTTTCTCCTTCCCTTCCTTCTCCGTCCCTCACGGCCCGGGGCGCCTGCGCCAGTTTCCCTCTGCCCCGGACCAGACCCTGCAGGCGCGGTGAGGTTTCACAGACGTCCTGCTGCTGTCGCGCACCAAGGTGACTTTGAAGTCCCGGCAGGGGTGTCGGCTCAGTCGACGGGACCCCGACCCACTGAGTGTGGCGTCGACTGAAGGTGGGGGCGCCCTTGGATAGAGCGGAAGAAAATGGGTTGGCCACCTGGGGGAAGGGGCCAACTGCAGCCGCGCTCCCAGGAGGCTCGGGCCCGAGGGCGCGCCCAGCGCCAGGCTTGAGCCAGAAGATGCCAAACACCTTTCTGGAAAGCGAAGGAGAGTGTTCTAAGAACCCATTTTTAAGAATTTAAGACACTCTTGTCCCCTTTTTATTAGTGTTGCCTTAGGGCAAGTTTACAAAAAGATACTCTTATCTTCCATTGAGTTCCCAATCAGCTTTTTTCCCCTCAACTAATGTACATCCTGAATGCCGCATCTGTCTAAGCTAAGAAGAATTTCCTTTTGGGAGGTGAAAGCCTGCAGCTCCTCCTGTTCAGAGGAAAGTGCTAGTGACAGTAATGCAGGGTGACACTAAATAAACAGTTAGGGTGGACTGGAAAGATGGAGTTAATTATCCAGTGAGCTGCGTTTCAGCCCAGACCATCAGGGGCTGATTTGTTTTGGCTCATAGTCCGAGGAAGGAGACAAACCGCTCTCTTCTCTACATCTCTCAGGGATCCTGGTCATTGCTTTCTCAAACAAAACAAAACCCCAAAACCACTACCCAGGTGTCCCTGTTTCGATTAAAATTCGGTTTATTACTCCTCTGCAGACTCTGCTAAAATGCCCATTCCAGTGCCCCACAACCCGGGAGTGAAGACCCAAAGTGACCCAAAAGAGCGCTCCCCGAATCTTTTTCCCAGAGGCCTGTTGGTAAGGAAGGTGGACATCCAGCAGTCCTCCCCGTCTCCTCACTTGCATTCGTGCAATAAGTTTATATAACCGCGTGTTTATAAAAACTAAGATGTTAACCTGGTTTTCACGATGGTTTTACTGCCCGCCCCCTCCAAAAAAAAAAAAATCAGGCTTCGTGAAATTTTAGATGCAATTAGATTTATTGTTTGCGTGATTCACGGACTATCCGGTTTCCTCAGGTAAGCCCGCCCTTACACATAAATCCTCGTAACTTAAAACGTCTCCCTCCCCACTTTGCTCTGCCCTCCCCTCCCCCCCTCGCGCCCCCGCCCCGCCGCATTCTGATATTAATAATCCCCGGCTGCCCCTCTTTCCGGGTCATTACGGTACTGCTGGTCTCTAATCAATCCTAATGCGATGGCAATTGGAGTCCCTGATGACTGCGGCTCGGGTTTCTTGTAATGGCTCTACCACATTTTCCTGGACCTCCTTCTTTAACCTGAGATGCCAGGGGGACGAGTCCCTTCTCCGCCGCTGATTACTTCAAGATGTGGGGGGCTGGTTCTAGCAGGAGGGGAGAGACACACGCGCGCAGCGTGGCTACCGCTGCGGGCGAGGCGGCTGCGGCGGGCGAGGCGTCCACTCCGCCCGCGGGCGCCCGCACCCCAGCCGCTCTCGCCACTCTCCCTCTCTTCTTTTCTCCCCATTTCCCAGGCCCAGACTCACCCTGGCGAATGGAGATGAAGATTCTGAGAGTATCCCTACCCCCATCCCCACCCCCGGGTGCGGAGACGCCTCGTGGTCTCCGGGCCTCTCCAGTCTTCTCGGGCTCCTGCCCCGCGGCGCGCACCCGGCTCCCAGGCCGGGCCTGCCCCTGGCTCGGGAGCCCGCTCCTCTTTCCTCCGGCTTATTTTGTCCCAGTACCACCCACCCTCGTCAATTACAGTGTAGTTGTCACCGAACAGAAACTGGATTCTTCCCTATCTCCCTCCCTGACCCCTGACCCCTCTTCGCTCCCTTACCCCGCGGTGCCCGACGCTCCCAACCAGTTCCAGGCCCAACGCCGAGGCCACGAGCGTGGCCAGGTCGTATCCGTATCTGGATATGACCCCTTCTTTCCCGACCTCTAGGGTCCATCGCTCAGAATTTTTAACCTCTAGGGACAAAGGCCCAACAGTCCTTTCTGCTGGCGCCTTTGGGAGAGGGGCCCTGGGGTGGGAACTTGCTCGGCGCCCCCCGGCCGGGCCGCGGCCCTCTCGCTGACTCCCGCTACCCCCGGTGCAGGCCGCGCAGAGGGCGATCCGCACGTTCGCGGCATTTGTATTGTTGCATTTCTCAGACTAACGCCATTTAGCGTAACCCGAGCCCAGGATAATTGCCACGTTTCAGCCGCGATACTTTTAAAAACAAGATAATGCTTCTGAATTGCGGAAGAAAGTGCTTCAGACAAATTGGGCGCTGAGCTGACGAGATGGATCGCTTTGTTAGGGGCGGCGGGTGGTTTGTGACCCAATTAGTGCGTTTCTGGGAGCCGCCCGAGCTCCGCGGCCGGGTCAGCGGGAGGCGAGCTCCCCGCGCAGCGCCCGGGCGCGCCGAGGGGTGGGGGTGGGAGCGCTTCAGGCCTGCACCTACGTCGGGGCACATCCGCGCCATGGCGAATGTTTTCATTCCCATACGAGTGCATTGTTTGGGTTCTAACTGATCCAGATTTTCGCGGACAGAAGCTTGGCTGCCTCTGCTCCCGACTGGGCCGTGAGGCATTTGTCTGCAGCACCAGTCCTCTGAGCTGTGGGCAAAGACACGCTGGGTGGAGGGTGCTGGGAAGGTGCCCACTCACCCATTTGCCTCTCCGCAAGTCTGGCCCACCCGCCTCGGCATGGGTTTCTAACAGTGTTTCCAATGCCGCTGCTGTACTTGGCGCAGCCCTCCTGGAAGCCGGCAGGCTGAGGCTTCCAGGCAGCCGGCGGACCGCGAGGGGCGCTTTGGGGGCTCGGAACAAGGCCGCCAGTTTCCCTTGCCTCTCCTGAAGTTCACCCGCCACCCCCACCTATCACCCCGCGTGCAAGCCCGGGTCCACCTTCCGCGGCCCATCCTGGGGTCCCGGGTAAGTCGCTCTGCCAGGTGCGCGCGCCTGGCCAACTCGCCGCGCGCCAGGGCTGGGGAAAGCTCGCCGCGCCGCGTGCTCGCGGCCCCGCCCCCAGAGGGCTGTGCCCAGCCGCGGGCAGCCAGGCCTCACCCCACGCCCGGGCGCCCGCACCACGAACCCCTCCCCGGGGCCGCGTCTGCGCCGGGGCCCGCTCCGCCCAGCCGGGCAGCCAGGGGTCCCGCGTTCCCGCCCAGGGGTCCGGACTTGAGCCGGCTGCGGACCCGCCGCTCCCTCGGGTGGTTCCCCAGGGCGGTAACTGGGGCGTGAGGAAGGAGGGGACGGGGCCGGGGGGGCGGGGGCAAGGGCGAAGCTCGGGGAGGTCGGCGGAGCAGGGCGGGGAAGCGGGCCGGCGGCGGGAGCGTCTGGAGGAGAGAGGGCGCTGTCTTCCTGGCAAAGGATTCTGATCCGACGGGAACCGAAAGAAAACAAAAAGAAAGACGAGAAAATCTGCCTGGCCGAGCCGCCGGCGAGAGGGGCGCGCGGCGCCAGGGGCTGGGGTGGCAGAGCGGCTTCCCCGCCCCAGCCCGGGACCCGCGGGGGCCCGCGGCCTGGCCCGCACCGCGTCGCCGCGGGTGGGTCTGGCGGGAGGGGAACCTCTGCCCACGTTAGCTCCCCCCAGGTGCCTGCCTTCAGGCCGTCCCTCTCCCTCGCGTTCCCCCTCGGAGCACTGGGGGTAGAGCGGCAGGGCTGGCGACGCCTCGTGGGCCATCGGGGTGCTCCAGTGTGTCCGAGTCGGGACACCCCCTCCGGGAGCAAAGCCCTTGTTTTCAGTTTCGTGCGGAAGGAAACTGCGGCGCCAGCTAGTTTTTTTGTTTGTTTGTTTGTTTCTCACATCTGAGCGCCGAGGCAGGTGGCCTCACCTGGTTGGCGGCACTCTGCCCAGGGACCACAAAGGGAGAGGAGACCCTCTCGCTTACGGTCCCCAGCTGGCCGGAGCGGATCCTCGGAGACCACAGGGTCCCGAAGACAGCGTCCATCAGCCACTCCCCACCCAAACGCGCAAATCTAACAGCCGAATTTACATTAATTCGGGAGCAACCGCTACCCCTCCATTCCAAAAGCACCGACTAATTTTGTCATCTGCAAAGGATCCTGTGTTCTTGTCTTTTCGTGCTTCTGGTAAACCAGGCAAAGCAAAACTAAAGGCGCCCAAACGCACTCCTCTTCTGCCTTAAAGGCCCGTCGGTATTAACCCGCGTAGGTAAAGGCCCTCCCGCCCCGAGCCCAGGGACTAGAGCGGAGCATCCCCTTGCACGCCGGCCACCTGAGCGTGTCAAGCCCCAGCCTCCAGGTGAATTTCCTGGACAGTCCTGACTCTCAGTCGCCCTGTCAGCAGAACCCAGGTGGCCCTGTAGTTCCGCCGTCGGCAAGGGAGCTGTTTCCAGGAGTAACTGGGTGGGCTTCCACCCGCCTGCCTTTTCGCATCGAGAAACGCTTCTCTTGTGGGAACGTCTGTTTCTATTCATCCGATTTTGTAATTTCTTTGATCAGCCTAAATATTTTCTTGGCAAACGGAAATTGACCATGCCACGAATATGATAAAAACCTGCTTGGGGGGAAAAAAAAGCGACTTTGTTTCCAAGCAGCAGGGGAAAAAGGGGGTGGGGAGGAGCCGGCTGGTAGAAATGCCTGTAGCAGATGCCTGCACACACACCTTTTTGCAGTCTCTAAGGCAGCTTTAGGAAAGCTGTCTTTCCCCCTTAATATGGTTCCTTTCCCTTCTCTCCTCCCCTTCAGATAAACACACACCTGGTCTCCTAAAAGTCTTTGATACTCTTTATAAAAAAAAAAAAAAAATAGAACTTCAATGGATGCCTCTGGAGAATTTCCCTTTAAAACACAGATGAAAGGCAAGGTTAATACAATGTTCTCTTAATCCCTTTGCCTTCTGAGTCAAAATAAATATTTTCTTCTGCATGTGATTGTACATCCTGCCATTGGGCTGTGGCTATAAGCAAATCGACTGGTAATAAAAGTGTTTTGAGGCTGTGCATTAAATGCAATTCTCTTGCAATCAAGGGGAGGGGGGCGGGGTGGGGGGAAGCCGTACTTCACAGGCAAGACTTGGTGGGTTTCTGAAAAGCTGCAAGAAAAGGACCTTTCACCTCTCATTAGTGATGCCATCAGTGCTCCGGCAGAGTGGAGCTGAGGTCATGTTACATATGGCACACAGTCTGCTCAGCACTTGAAACGTCAGCTTTGAAATTTTAGAGAGGGGAAAGGTCATCTTTAATAAGCTAAAGTCTGGGGCTCCCATTGCCCTCATTGCAAACTGGGTGGGTGTCCATATGCTTCAAACCTTCTGGGTAAGTTTTTTTTTTTTTTTTAATTTGCAGTTTTAAGCTGATTTTTGTTTCACATCTTCATTGAAGCTGTAATGTTTTCAGCTGTTAATACTCCAAAGGCCTTTCATTTTTATAGCAACTCTGTCATCTTCCCTTTTCTTTTCATGCAATCGTAAAATCGTCTGTTCTGAGTGATAGCTTTTTAGAACTCAACTTCCCAGGAGAAATGAAGTGTATCTGTCCATCTGCATACATGGATCCAGACATGTGGGCTATAAGGTTACCCTTCTGAGTGGGTAATTTAGACTTCACTCTTGTACACTACATAATTTACTGAACCTTCAAAACATTAAAACTTCCATTTTATGTAAAAGCTCTAGTTTCTGAAAACTTCCTGGGTAATGCTAAAAAATTTTCATGCCAGTTACTGAAATTTCACATTTTATTTTTACCATGTGGGGGGAACTCTCCAATCAGAATATGTTGATTCTTCCATAAGGCTTAAAGTTAAGGCTAACCGACAATGTTATCATGGTAGATACAGCACTGAAAAAAAAAAGTGCTAATATCTCACTTCCTTGTTCACAAAATATTAGGAATATTTGCAAGTGTTTAATCCTCCAATTTGTTTAAAAAAAAAAAAAAATGAAGTCAACCAAACCCGAGCCACTGAACTATATCCCTAGATCTCTTTTTAGCCACTGTCAAGGTGGATGTAAATATTTTTCTTTCATGTAACTCTGCAAGGGACTTCTCAATAGTGATTTGTCATTTACTCAGTTCCAGAAATACTTTTTTCCATATTGATCTACTGTCCGAGAGGAGCAGCCTCACTAAATGTTACATGCATTCCTCTTACTTTTCTTTATATCTGTCAACCCATTTTATCTGTTTATCATATATCCCAGTTTTAGCTGTTTCTTCAGTATTTTCTTCTTTTACATAAAAGTTACATACTTTGTCCTTGTAATTAAACTTTAGCAAGTAAGGCAACTATGTATGACAATCAGGTTTAAACAGAAACTCAATGATATTTAAAAATTCCTTCTCCCCCTGCAAATTGAAAACATTGGAACAACTTTCAAACATCCTCTTGAGCCAACTAGGGGTTCCTCACTACTAAAGGATTTAATGATCATAATATGCAGATAGGTGTTGTTTTGTTTCTATTAGATTCTCAAAAATCCTTAATTTTGGATGAGTAAAAATTAAAAAACAACAACAAACCAGTCTGCACAATAGCAACTGAAACTATAGATGGGTAGGATGACTTCATACCCAAGAATGACACCAAGTAAATAATTTATTTCTAATCATTTTCCTACATTACGGCTAATAAGCTAGTGGACTTTGTGATACTTTAGCTAACCCAAAGCACTTGAGGCTTTGATGACTCAAATGGTTTAGGAAGTCCAATCAATCTAGTCAATACAAAGTTGAGATAAAGATTCAGACACTAGTCTTAGGAGTGCATGAATGTTTGAGAGGAAGGTAGTGTTGATTTTTTGGGGTTTTGACTAAATTTTAAAGCTCCCCAAAATACCCCAGGAAAATTTAAGAGCAGATTGGCATCTCTCCAGTAAGTCTGAAAAACAGGAAGTGGAATATTTTAAGAGGCAGGTTCATCATTGACAGGCCGATAACTCATTGAAGGCCTATAAAAGGAATACTAATAATTTACACTTTTTATAGGATCCCTCACTCAAGAACCTTTAACATTTTACAAGCCTGATCTCATTCATCTTCGGGGAACTTTGGGAGGCATTATCCTTATTACAGAGTGATTATCCCTATTACAAAAATATGGCAAAGAGATTGTATAATTTGCCCATGGAATTATAAATCAGAGGCAGTTTGGGGATAAGAGCTATTAATTCCAGATCCTTCCCAATTTATCTAAAAAGCAGTTTTGCAAAAAGAGATCAGTGATTAAAATGATTTGGATTTAGTGAGTCCTTGTAAAATCTTAATCTCCTTAATTTAGACTCTATAATTCAGGTTCAAGATTTGTGAGTAATTTCACAAATGCCTTTAAATTACCAAGAAAAAGAAAATGTAACATGAAGTGGCCTCAGTCCACAAAGGCCTGGTAGTTCTTCCATCCTGGAAATAAGCCATAGTCTTAGTTGGTGCAAATGTCATGTGGGAGGAGACAAACAGATGACAGAACCATGAGGTAATTACTACAGCTTAACTGTCCCACAGAGAAGCTACTAAGTGTTCATAAACAGGGTTACCTTAGAATACATATTCTATTCTATGACGAGATTTGGCCTATACCTTCAATGCTTACAATTCTTTCTTTGGCTTATTTAGGAGAAGAAATACTAGACATTCCAGGAAATTAAGGATTTGGTTAATCTTGAGGTCAGTGCTTCACAAATCTTAGGGGGCATGCAAATGACCTGAGGCACTTGTAAAAATGCAAGTGGGCCCTACCCCTAAAGGTTTGTTTTGTTTGAATAGGTCTTTATTGATTTCAGAGAGAGGAAGGGATAGAGAGAGAAACAGCAATGATGAGAGAGTCATTGATGGGCTGCCTCTTGCACATCCCCTGCTGGGGATCAAGCCTGCAACCCAGGCTTGTGCCCTGACCAGAATAGAGCCTCGACCTCCCGGATCCTAGGTCAATGCTCAACCACTGAGCCACGCCGGCTGGGCTATACCTAGAGGTTTTGATTTCCTAAATTTAAAGTGGGAAACTGTAATCTGCATTTTAACAAGCACCCCAGGTAATTTTAATGCACTCTGTTCCTGGGCTATTATTCTTTGAGAATCAACATTCACTCTGCCTGAGGTAGGAGCATAAAAAAAGGAAGGTTCTATCAGCAGGAATAAAGTTTAAACTGCAAATGGTGACCTAACCAGAATTTACTTTTCTTTGTATGATTTTTGAAAGAGGACTTTTAGATTAGGTTTTTACTAGGAGGGAGGCTGTTTGGGTTTCTGAAGAATTTTGTAGGAATTAAATGTTTCTAGCTAGTAATTAGATAGGAAATTATTTGTTCTCCTTAAGTGATTGCTTCTGCTGAATGGCTTAGCAGGGAAGTGACACCAGATCAGGAACATGAGACAAGAAAGAAAAATCTCCAAAGAAAATCTAAGCACCAGTCCCAAAAAGTAAGCAAATCTCATTGGCCAAAGAACAGTGCATAGGAGAGTCATGGAAAACAAGGAGCCAGCATTGCCTTCTGAATGCCACCTGAAAAACCAAATGTTTTTTAAACATCTCTCAATGTGCACGGCCCCCTTTACAACAGTGTAACCCAGTTGGGTCCTCCTCCCCCAAGATTTGCAAGAAATGGAAATGCTCTAGAGAGTTACCACAATATGATGAAAGGAGTAGAAAATAAAATCTAAGAGGAAGTTAAAAGTGGTTGTCTACACTGCAAATAGCTATCATTTGTTGCTTATAAAGGTATAGAAAGGGTTTTTACAATAAAGAACACAACCACGTAAATCAACTTCTTGCTTTTAAGAGGGAGATTAAATAACGGAAAAGTTAATAATAACTATTATTATTTTTCTCCTTTAAATGCCATTTGAAAATGAGATCATGGGAACATAGACACCAGACTCTTTGCTGGTGGAAGAGGCCAAGAAGTAATTAGTTGAACCTGTTACTCTAACTCTAAGTAGAATCCCTCAGAAAACATTCTTGAGACAACCCCCAGCGCTGCTTAAACACACATGTATTGGAGACCTCACTACTTCACATCTGTTTTGCATGTTTCAAGACTCACCAAAACAAGAAAGATATTAGTGGTGGTAACAAAATCACATGGAATCCATGATCCTGTACAAACTAGATAAAATGTGAGAGAAACATGGAGGGGATCTTCTAATTACCTGTTGGTCAAGTTAGGAAGTTAGAGTAAACTACTAGCTAAACTTCTTTCTCAAATTTCCATTTTAGGCATTTCTACTGTTTGCCCACTGCTTAGTAGGCTGCTGGAGTTCACTATAGGAGAAGTAAATATTGTCATTTCAAATAAAGAGCTGTTTATTATATAACAGAACAGAGGTTGCCTTCTATTTTTGAGTCTCTGCTAAGTTAATTGGGGACAGTAGCCAAAGCAGCTGCCCAGGAGATGGTGTTTTCCAACAGCTACAGCCCTTAAAGCTAAACTGGCTTCATGTTTGTCTACAAAGAGGAAATCACATTGTTCTTTTCATTGAATGTTCTTTGGCTCAGGTTGGGGTTGAATAAATGGGGCACCACTTGTACTACTTTACCAGCCTGTTTGACTCCTGCAGTGAGGGGAAACCATAAGCCAAGACAGATCAAAGCCAAACCTGAGGGCCCGCTACCATTAAGGCATTCAGCCCAGGCTTTTCCCTATGAAAGGGGAAATGTTGACTTAATGCCTGTTTCCATCTAAATCAGGGATTCCATAATGTTGATCGGTTGGGAAATGAGCTTAGTGTTTTTAGTAACTTTTCCGCATCCATTTTGACGGAGATTTGTCTGTTCCTCACATTTTGAGAAACACTGATTTAAATACACAATAAAGAAAAGAAATCTGGTCTAAGTGATAATTTAAGATAAATAGATGCAAAGTTTTGCTTAATAAAATAATGTTTTTCAGGAATAATGCCTTGCACTTCTATAATGCTTTCTATTTTTCAAAGTGTTTCTTAACATTTGATTATCAGGAGGAGTAATATTATTATCTCCATTTTACTAATAAAGAAACTAAGACCAGGAGTGTACAAGTGACTGGATATGTGGTAGCATGGAGGCCATAAGCCTGAGCTTTCCCATCTTTGTTTACCCTGTTTAGTCTCATTCCTAGTAGGTCAAAATATATCATGTACCTCAAGCTTTTTAATGGCTATAAAATATTTCATGGATTTAAAAAGTTTATCTAACTATTCTCTTATTGATGGACATGTCTTTTGCCCCAACCTTTTTCTTTTATAAATAATGATTCTGTGACTGTCTTTACACACATATCTTTGAGTACTTGTGTCACTATTTTAATCGGGTGAATTGCTAAAAGTGAGATTACTGAGTCAAAGGGTATGTATATTAAAATTCTGACAAATATTGCTAAATTGGCAAAATGTGTTCTGTTTTGCACTCCACATGACACTATACAATAGGCTATCTTTCCCCAAATGCCTACCTATACTATTTAATCTTTGCCAGCCTGATTGGAAAAATGTGGCTAATTTTTAATTTTATTATTATTAAAGTTTAGCATCTTTATGTCTAAAATAGATATAAGGTAAGCAGGAAAGTGTACAAATCTGAAGCATACAGCTCAATGACTTTTACATATGTATACATCTGAGTAACCACCGCCCAGATCAAGATCTAAAACATTTCATTCCCTCAGAAGGTTCTCCCTTCCCACGTCATCCGCCCCCCCAGGGGTAATCACTTTTTTTACTTGTGTCAACATCAATTCATTTTGCCCGTTCTTGAATGTAGTCTAAATGAAATCATACTGTTGTATGTCTTCCTCTGCTCAACATAATATGCACACTCATCCATATTATTGTGTGTACCCGCAGTTAATTCTTTTTTATTATTGTTTTCTATTGCATTGGATGAATATGCAATAGGTGAGTCATCCGTCGTCCTGCGCATAGACGTCTGAGTTGCTTCTAGCTCGTTGCTGTAACGAATAAAGCTGCTGTGACATTCTCGCCTTTGTCCTTCCTGGGGCATAGTACTCATTTCTCTCGGCCTGCGCAGGGTGTGTTTAGCTCTGGTAGCTGCAGCTACCAGAAGTTTCCTTCTGCAGTTACACGCCCACGAGCAGTTGGATGCGAGTTCCACCTGCTCCCCCTCCTCCCCCATACTCGCTGATCTTAGCCTTTTAAGTGTTAGACTTTCTGGTGGATACATCATAGTTTTGTGTGTGGTTTTAATTTGCATTTTCCTGATGAACAATTATGTTGCCCATCTTGCCGTATGCTTGTCGGCCGTGTGGAGCCTCTCTTTTGTGTGATAACTTGTTCGAGCCTTTTGCCCGGCCTTCAGGGCCTTCAGTTGTTTCTGTGCCGTTGGTTTGTCTTATCTGATTTGTGTGAGTTCTTTATACATCCTGATAGAACCCCTTTGTCATAGATAGATAAACAGAGAGATAAAGTATCATACTAGTCTGGGACTTGCCTGTTTACTCTCAAACTGGCATTTTTAATAAAAGTTCTGAATTTCAATTAAATCCAATTATGTATTTATACTTTTATGGTTACTCTTTTCTATTCCAGTTAAGAAATCTGTATCTACCCTAAGGGCGGGAAGATGTTCCCCTGTGTTTTCTTCTAGAAGTTAAAATATTTTAATTTAACATTTCCACGTAAGAGCATCTTTAATTAATGTTTGAATATGGTGTCTCGGTGGGAGTCAGCCTTTTGAGGATTTTTTTCCTATATGGATATACAATAGCTCTAGCCTCATATGTTGGGGAAAAACCTACTTTCTTCCACAGAATTACACTGGCACCATAGGGGGAAAGTATTCATATTCAATATTTCACCATTAAATATGTCAGCTATAGGTTTTTTTGTAGATACCTTTATAGTAAGATTAATAAAGTTCCCTTCTATTTTTAATTTGTTGAGGATTTTTTTTCTGAGTGCCTGTTATGTTTTATTAAATGCCATTTTCTGTGTCTAGGGAGATCATTAAATGGTTTTTCTCCTTTTTTTTTTTCTGTTCATGTAGTGAATTACATTGATTATTTTAGAATGTTAAACCAACCTTGCATCCCTGGGATAAAGCATACTTGGTTATTATGTATTTTTATCTCTATATTCAATTTGCTAATGTTTTATTTTGAATTTTTGCAACCATATGCATAAAGAACTTTGGTTTTGGCTCAGATTTATGTTAGCCTCATAAAACATGTAGGTAAGTGGTTCCCTTTTTCTCTAGTTTCTGAAAGGATTTGAGAGAGAATATCATTATTTCCCCTTAAACATTTGTCAGAATTTACCTTGAAAGGCACCTAGTCCTGGGTTATCATTATAGGAATTTAACTATATATTTATATATTCCATTTCCTTTAAAAAAAAAATTTGAGTCCAGAGAGAGAGAGAAACATTGATGTGAGAGAAAAACCTTGCCCTGTTGCCTTGTTATTGGGGATCAAACCTGAAGCCTAGGTATGTGTATGACTGGGAATCGAACCCGCCGCCTTCTGGTGTGCAGGACAGCGCTCCAACCAACTGAGCCACACCGTCCAGTGCTATATTCCATTTCTTAAACTATATCAGAGTATTAGTATTTTACTTCTCTTTGTGTTAGTTTTGGTAAAATTGTAGTTTTCAAAGAATTTGTCTATATTGTCACATTTATTGGCAAAAAGTTGTTCATTGTGTTCTCTTAATATCTGTAGTGACACCACATGTTGAAACACCAGATATTGGCTATTTGTGTTTCTCCTTTATTGATTATTCTTGCTAGAAGATTTTAGATTTTATTACTCTATTTAAAGAACAAATTCTTGGCTGTGATGATTTTGCTATTGTATATATACTTTCTACTTCATTGATTACTGTGCTTTCTTTATTATTTGCTTCCTCTATTTGAGTTTGAGTTTCATTTGCTCTTCTTCTAGTTTCATAAAAGGAAAGCTTAGAGTATTGATCTTCCAGCATTCCTCTTTTCTAAGGTATTCATTAGAAGCCATAAGTTTCCTTCTAAGCACTGCTTTAGCTGCACCCCACACATTTGATGTTTTATTTTTATTATTCTTCAGTTCAAAATATCTTCTAATTTCCTTTGTGATTTCCTCTTTGACCTGCAGGTCATTTAGAAGTTTGTCCTTAATTTTAATACATTTTGGAGCTTTCTCCTTATATTTGTGCATTGATTTCTAATGGTCAGAGAATATACTGTGTGATTTCAGTCCTTTGAAATTTGCTGAGTCTTGCCTTATGACCCAGCATATGGTCTATCTTTGGTGTACATTTGAAAAGAGTGTGTATTTTGCAGTTGTGTTTTAATGAGCTTATTGGTACAACTGGGTTTCAATCTACCATCTTCTATTTGTTTTCTATTGGTTTCATCTTGCCTTTTAAAATTTTTGATTTATTGATTGATTTTATATTGATTTTATTTATTGGGTATAGTGTCCTATAAATATCAAGTTAAGTTGCTTAATAATGTTTAAATATCTTTCTATTGACTACTTGGTCGTCTTGTTTTTAGTTACTGAGAGATGTGTGTTAAAACCTCCAGTTATGACTGTGACTTTGTCTATTCTTTTATTTTACTTTATTTTTTTAATATATGTTAAAGCTATATTATACCCATACAAATTTAGAATTGTTGGGTTTTCCTATTGAACTAACACTTTTATTATTATGAAATGTTCTTCATCTCTAATGACACTTCTTGCCTGAAAGTACATTTTGTCTCATAAATATAGTCATACCAGCTTTCTTTTGATTAGTGTTTCATGCTATGTCTTTTTCCATCCTTATATTTGCAAGTTATCTGTGTCTTTATGTTTAAATGGGTTTCTAATAAACAGCATGTAATTTAGTCTTTTCCGAGAAACTGTCTGACATCATTTACTTTTAATGAGCTTATTGATACAATTGGTTTTCAATCTACCATCTTCTAATTATTTTCTGTTGGTTTCATCTTGTCTGTAAAATTATTTATTTATTGATTGATTTTAGAAAGAGAGAGGAAGGCGGGGAGAGAGAGAAACATCGATTTGTTGTTCCACTTATTTATAATTCATTGGTTGATTCTTGCATGTGCCCTGACCTGGGATTGAACTCACAACTTTGGCGCATTGGGACAATGCTCTAACCAACTGAGCTACCTGGCCAGATACCCATCTTGTCTTTATTCCTCCTTCCTATCTTCTTTTGTAGCAGTTAAGTTTTTATTTTATTTTTTGTCTTCATTTAATTTTTGTTATTTAGTGTTTTATTAGTAATTGCAAAACGATATATTTAAAATATTAAGTCCTCCGAATCAGGAACACAAGATATTTATTTAGGTCATATTAAGCGTGTAGTGGGTTGAATAATATCCCCCCCAAAATTCATTTATATTCAGAACCCCCAAATGTAACCTTGTTTGGAAAAGGGGTCTTTGCAGATGTAATTAAGATAAAGACTGAGATGAGATCATATAGGATTAGGGTGATCCCTAAATCCAATGAGAGTCCTTATTAGAGACAGAAAAGAACACACTGATACAGAGAAGACTATGTGAAGGTAGAGGGAGAGATTGGAATAATGCATCTTAAGCCAAGAGATGTGCCAAGAATTGCCCAACAACCCACCAGAAGCTAGGAGGCAGAGATGGGACAGTGTCTTCCTCGGAGCCTCCATAAAGGAACGAACCCTACTGACACCATCACTTAAGACTTCTAGCCTTCTGAACTGCGAGAGAATAAATTTGTTTTAAGCCACTCATTTTGTGGTGATTTATTACAGCAGCCCTAGGAAACTAATACAAAGCCCTATAGAAAAGTTGATGTTCCAAAAGTACAGTGCTTCATCTTGATGTGCCAATACTGCTTTAACCACCTCTTGGTGTCTCGGCCAAGAATGCCCTTCTCAGTTCTACCTGAAAATTCTCCACATGCATTTGCAGCTGCTCGATTGCCCCGGGTACAACTGACACTCTCTGTTGCTCAGTGAGGCTGTCCTTCAGTCCGTCTGTATCTGACTTGGATTTCCACCTCTGACAGGCGCTGGTCTGCAGTCTGTCTCAGGTGTAGGCAGGCCCTGGGCTGCTCCATCGCACCACCGGCCACTCCTCCGGCCAGAACAGCAGGCATCTCCCACAGCTGCTTTGCTCTACCCCATTGCTTTCTTGCATCCCATGTGACAGTGGGATCCCTGAAATTATAATTTGTTTGTAGTAACCTGCTCCTCCTAACCCCTGCCCCCAAAAGCTTTTAGTGTGTTGTCTTTATGCACGGTGTTCTGAAATTTTACAATGTATCTAAGAATAAATCTTTTTTTTTTTTTTTTTTTAATTTATCCTGTTCTGTATTTAACAGGCCCTTTCAGTCTGAAATTTTATACCTTATATCAACTCTGGGAGATGTTCTATTATTTTTACGATTTCCCCTTCTGTTCTCTGTTCCTGGAGCTCCTGTTGGACAGATTTTGGTTCTTTTAGTTGGTTGTACCTCTCTTCACATTTTCCTCTTGTGTTTTCCATCTTTTGGTCTTTTTTGCTCTATATTCCAAGAGATTTTCTTGACTTTTTCTTTCTTGTGTTTTCAGATGTATTATTTTTATTTGGTTATTTTAAATCTCCATGAACTCTTCATTGTATTCCTTAGCTCCTTTTCCATGGCAGTCTCTTCTCATTTAAATGGATACCGTATCTTCTCTTCTTGGACACAAGTGGGAATTCCTCATAGTTTCTTATGTTTGATGAATTATCTGTATTTCTACTGGCTGTGTCCATTTTTTAAAAATGTTCCTTTTGGTTATTCTTACTTGAGCTACACAATTTCCTACTGATCCATGTTTTTTTTACGTATCCTTTTGTGAATCAAGGACAAATTTGATTGATATAGGTGGCTTGGGTGGGCTTTTCTTTGTTCAGACCCTGAATTAGAGGTAGGTTTTGCGTTTTGGGGTAAAAATGTGAATGATAGGATTCACTTTAGGGTGCTGGGGCAGGCGGTCAGGTTGAGCCTCTCCTCAAATGCCACAGCAAAGTGGGATCTCGCTGGTGCTCTAAACCTGTATTCTGAGTTGTTACTGCATAAATACACTACACATACTACCTACATTTCTTCGGAGATGATGTTTCTAACTTGGCCTGAGGGCAAAAGTCATTGCTATATAGAATGATACGAGCTGGGACCAACGACTGAGGGCAGTGGGACTCCAGGCTTTGGCTCCGTCGATCCTGATACATGTCCCCATCTTTAGTGCTGGAAATGAGGGCATCAGCACTGACGACACCGTGGGTTGAGCAGGGAAATTGTATCCCTTAGAGGGGATTCAGATGCTTTTATTGAAGGTTAAGACAAAAGCCATGACTGTCCACTATAATAGGCAAATGTGATTAACCCCATTTTATGAGTGCATTTGGTAAAATATTAGGAATGACTCGTGGAGGTTAAGAATGAGGAATAATATGATACAGTAATCAACCTAATATAAACAGCAGCATTGTGCTGACCAGGGCTGGAAAAGCTGGAGGAAACGGTGAAGCGTTTCCATCAACTTAACCTTGGCCCAGTTCACACCAGTTGAGGGTGGAGAGGAAGATGCCTGAGGAGAGAGAAGCTCTGAAAGTCACTCACATCCTAGCAAATATGCTGTAGGCATCACTAGACACCAACTCCCAGCTTCTGATTTCCTGAATAGCTCTCCCTTGAAGTGGGCACAGGGTGACCACGGGAGGGGAATGCCGCTGTGGAAAAGACACTGGGATTTCACAGGATGCTTTGGTCTGTTTTACAGTCTGCCTGTATTCCATTCCTATCCATTTCAAAGGCTTTTCTGAGTGCTGACAAGGAGCTAAGTTCTGCTAACTTGGAACCTTTTAAATAGATCAAGATTTTCAACATATCCCAAACATGGGGAGATTCCATGCAGATAAATCTCAACCACATCACAATGTTGATGGGATCATTCATTTACTTTCTTTTTAGCAGAGGAACTGACAATTCCAAACACAGATCAGGCATTTAGCCCTAGCAAACATCGTAATCAAAATAGAGAGTGATCAGCTTATCCGGCTTCCCATCTATGCTTTAGCTGGGATGTTTAATTTTCATTTCCTCCTTTCCATCGACATCCTGACCCAGCCAGGGAGGTCCAGGGGATGTCGTTACTTCCCCTTTCTTACATAAGAGCCGGAATTCCATTTGGAAAGAGAAATTACATTGGGCTTGATCAATAACCTCAAAGAACTAAAAGAAAAAAGAAGTACCTGTTATTTGACTTTAATATGTACTTGATGTCCATGATTTGTGTTCATGTGTTAATTGAAGGGTCGCTAGCAATTAGATTAGCCATTGTTAACATCTAAAATTGGTTTAAATGCAGAAAGAATCAATAGTTGAGCTAAATGTTTAAATATCATAATACTAACAGGAGAGGAGTCTTCCCAATTGAATTATTTTTTGCTTTCTGCATTTTAGAACATTGAACGTATCTAAGAGAGGTGAAAATTACCTACTGTTGTAAAGAACAGTGTAAATACCTTGCTGTAGTATAGAAATGACGGCAGTGGCACAGGTTTGAGCAGTAAGTAGTAAGTATAGTTTGTAAAACTAAAATATCTCACCATTAAATTTGACAAAAGATTATGGTAATTACTATGGCTGATGGTTTTTTTAAAGTTATTTATTTTTTTAGTATATCTTTATTGATTTCAGAGAGAGGCAGGGAGAGGGAGAGAGAGAGAGAGAAACATCAATGATGAGAGAGTCATTGATCGGCCGCCTCCTGCGTGACCCCCACTGGGGATGGAGCCCGCAACCCCGCACGTGCCCTGACCGGGAATCGAACTGAGATCTCCTGGATCCTAGGTCAATGCTCAACCATTGAGCCACGCCAGCTGGGTGCTGTGGCTGATGTTTTTAAGCACTTACTGGGTGCTTGACACTGTTATTTTATTTTTCTTATTTAATCTTCACAACAATTTTATGAAGCATGTACTGAGGTTGGGATGATCCACCTCCAAGAAATCACAAGTTGGGTTGAAGTCCAGATCTGCTGACTACGGATCCAAAGCCCATACCTGTCTGCTATGTTTTAGCAATTATGAGTCTAGACATTCTAAACAAATGGAGTTTTAATGGAGCTTTAAAGGGTAGAAAGTCCAAAAGACTGATATATTCAGAAAGATACTGGAGTTTGCCAATTACTTGCTCTTATATTTCACTAATTAAAGTCTCAGAAACTATCTTGTTAAATTTTGATACCCCCATAACCCTAAATTTTGTTTGCTGAATTAGATTCTATAGTTGTAATAGTGAAATTCACAAAAATGTTTAACATGTTCAAATTTTCTTATGACTCTGGCAAATTCTCTAAGTAAGAACTATTAGATATACACAATCATAGAAACATTTATGGATCTGAGTTGGGGGACTAAACCTAACTCTGTGTGTGTGTGTGTACGTACACACACATGTGTCCATGTATATACACCTATGTGTATGCCTGACTATGTTAGTGGTGAACTTGCCTGGTTAGACATAATTTCAGCCAAATAAGCTGCATTTAAACATGGGCTCTGCTTAAAAACAGCAAGACCCCTTGGTGCAGATTCTCCTTGCTGTGTTTTGTTCTCAAGTATTACTTGAGAAGCTAAACATAATTATGTCGATGTATGTCAAGTAGGCCCCCCCTGGGCTCTAGGGAAAGGGTATAACAGGATCTTTTGTGGCTTGACAAAGGCTACTTATAAGGAGCCCTTGGTTTGCAGAGTTGGACCCTGAAAGGGGAGGTGGGAGTGAGACGAGTGGATTTGCTGAAATTCTGGAGTACCAACATTTTCTTTTCTGTGTTTCAACATTATTAGAACATTTCTGAAGGACTGACATAGTCTTGATGGCAGCCAATCGGTAGGAAAGTACACCAACAGCTTCCAGATGTAAGTTGCCCCAAGGCAAGAAAAGTCTTGACCTGGTGGCCTGGCACTCAGAGGGTCTGGTGGTCCTGGTACAGAGTGTTGGTGAGGTTGGATGTCTCACATTGTCACCTCCGCACAGAGGATGTGCCTTAGAAGCAAATGGTTGAGCATGTGAAGGTAAAGCAACACAATTGATACTCCAAGCCTGCAATGTTCTGGGCTGAATATAATTGGAAGGAGTGGTTCATTCTTTCTTGGTTCAATAATTTTAAAACTAGGTAAGTTATTTGTACTCCAATCTATTGGAGTATAAATTACAGCAATATTTTAACACACTCCAATTTTACCAACTCTGATATTCAACTTCAAATATTCAGGATTTGACCACATTGACAATTATATTTTGTATAAAATTTTAACTTTAGATGAATATATGCTTTATTTGCGAATATCTTAATAGTCTTAACATTTATTTCTCTCAAACTCAGTTTGCTTTGGAAAAGATTACTTCAACTCTGGAACCAGTGATTCCCACCATTTTGTCAAAAATATTTCTGTTGGATCTGTTCAGGACCTGAAAAAGCTTTGCCCATCTTTTTCTCTCTGCTGCCATGGGAAAGGACTTTCTGCAGAAGCATGTCTGTAGAAGTGTTCGGGTTATAAAAATCGCCTAAATCACACTGTGAGGTAAATAGGACAGGGACCACTCTTCCTATTTCTGGCTGAGGAAAGTGAGGTAGTTATGTGAGTTGAAGAAGGCCTCACAGCTGGCCAGCAGCAGCCCTGGAAATGGCATGGGCTCTGCCTGACTCCTAAAGCAGCAGGTCCTCTCTACCCACTGTTATGTGCTGATGATCCTTATGAATAGTTTTCTAGACCGAAAACTGCTTTTCAAAGAGGAGGCAGATCTGGCTTCAAATCCAAAAGCTTCCATTTCTCATCTTTTGGTTGGGCAAGGTACCTAAATTCTTTGAGCCCTAGTGTCCTCATGTGTAGAATAGGAGAAAATAATATAAACTTTGCAGGGTTGATACTTAATGAACTACATGTTTTCAATGCCTGGTACTGTTGGATTAATAAAAGAAACACTATGCAGTGAATCGAGTCATAAGAGAATAGAGCACATTATATAATTTTTTTCAAAACATTGAAATAATAAGTTATTAAGAAAGGAGTCTAGTGATGTGTACAGAAAGGGCAAAGTGGAGTTCAACTTCTAATCAGAAGGTGAATATAGTTGTTTGTTCAAGTAATCAGAAGGCCTGGAAGGAAGTATTCCAGAGGCATGACTGAACCCCAGGGCAAGAGGGAGGGCGAAGGAAGTGGTGTTTTTTTCTTCACTTTAAAACCTTTTTTCTGGTTATCCAAGTAAAACATGCTCATTAAAATGCTCAGTGCAATGGACAGTTGCTATTTTTTGGTATCTTTTAAAAAATGTTTTCATTAAATCTATTGGGGTGACATTGGTTAAGACAGTTGTTATTTGATGGCCCAGCAGCTAGCTCTCTTCTAGGTACATCACACTCCTCATCACACTAACCGTCTTGCCAGAGTGGGTGCTGCTATTTTGTTTTTAAATTCTGTTCAGCATGAGGAATGTGGGAGGCCCTGACTGGCCCCAGACTCAAGCAGAACAGATCCTCTTACCTCCCCTTGGTGCTGTCTTCTTTCATGAGCCTACTTTCCCGTCCACAGTGATTGGTCTAAGAGTAGATACCTGACCCAAGCTGACGACTCACATGTCTCACTACCACCACCCTGGCTACTGTAATTGGATAATGATTGGACCTGTGGTCTAAAGTGGGCCAATGCAAATTTTTCGTTTGGATTCCTTTAGCTGGATCTGCCCCTAGCCTGTCCCAAAGAATGGGGAACATTCTTTGCTTCTTTAGTGGCAAAACTGGAAAAGTGTGAATCCAGGAGATACAGGCAACAGAGTTACAAAGCTTGTGGAGAAGGCAGTTCTACAATAGTAACTGGTTCAGTGAGCCAATAAATATCCTTTAATTAAGCTAGCTTGATTCGGGTTTCTGTCACTTACAATCAGAAGCCCTGACTGATACTAAACAAAAAAGTATAAAGAAACAGAATAATGCACATTCATAGTGCTACTCCCCAGTGGCAACAGCTATTATATGTATTTGTGATCTTTTTCACTGAGCTTTATTTCCCCCCTTGGTTTTTCATTATATCAATTTCCAGTATCATTGAAGATGTTAATAAATAGTTATAGTTTTTGCAATTGTTCCCATAGTAGTGGACATTTAGGTTGCATCCAAGTTTTTGATGCATTGTGGGCATAAATTTTTGTTTGTATCTCAAAGTATTTCTTTAAGATATATTGCTAGATAGGCAATTGAACAGTCATAGAGTATTAATAAGGACAGTTAAAGTTTTTTACTTTTGCGGAAAAAACGATATATGGTAAAAAGAACTAAAGAATTTGAAAGGATATAAAAGTGAACAGTTACCTCCTGTCCTCAGTCTTGTTTCATCACGTTTCTTCTCCCCCAGGCTCTCCGTGTATGTGTGTGTGTGTGTGTGTGTGTGTGTGTGTGTGCACGCGCGCGTGTCCTCCTTTGCCCCCTTTAAAGAAACCCGCTCGCTGTCTATATGCACGTCTGAAGGCACACATACAGGGTGGGGCAAAAAAAGCTTTACAGTTGTTGGTATGGGAAATAATACAATAATTAATAAAAATAATACAAGAATAAACTCTTGTTTTGTGTACTCACAGCTGTAAACCTACTTTTGCCCACCCCATATATGTACAATAGATCTCTAGAGAGAAACACTGAGTCAGAGTATGTGCATTTTTTTTTTAATGCTAGGCATTCCCAGAATGTCTCCACACTGGTTATTCCAAATAGGTTCCCACCAATAATATATGAAAGAGCACACTTTCTGATACCTCACTAAGATAATGTATTAACAAATTTCTATATTTTGCCTATGAGATCAATAAACATTTGTTTCTTTTTGTATTTGTAATTTTTCAAATTGCCCTCTGGAAAGGTTATTTGAATTTATACTTCATCTGCAATCTGTGAAACTGTCTGCCTTATTGCATCTTTATCAGCATTAAACATCATTATTATTTTAAATCTTTAATAATATAATAGGAGATAATAGTAGCTCACTTTTAAAGCTTGCATCTTATACATTCATATAACATTTATTTTCCAGGCACTTAAAGTGTGGGACATTGTTCTGACAATAGTGGTAAGACACTTCCTTGCCCTCAATGAGCTTACATTTTTAAATTTTATTACTAATAAGTTTGAATATTTAAAAATGAGCAGTTTCTTAGCTATTGTAAATAACACTGCTATGAACATAGGGCTGCATCTATTCTTTCTGATTTTTGTTTCGAGATTCTTAGGATATATTCCCAGAAGTGGGTTTACTGGGTCAAACAGCATTTCCATGTTTAAGTTTTTGAGGGGACTCCATACTCTTTTCCACAGTGGCTGCACCAGTCTGCATTCCCCCCCTTTTCGACAGCATGGATGACCTGGAGATTATTATGCTAAGTGAAAAAGACAAATATCACATGATCTCACATATATGTGGAATCTAATGAATGAAATAAACTGATGAACAAAATAGGTCCAGAGATGTGGATGCATGAAACAGACTGACAGATCTCAGAGGGGTGAGGTGTGGGGAAGATGGGAAAAGATTAACCAAAGAACATGTATGCACATATACTTAGCTCATGGACACAGACAATAGTGTGGTGAAGGCCTGGGGTGGGGTGGGGGCTGGGTAGAGAGGGGCCAGGGGAGGAAATGGAGGACATCTGTAATACTGTCAACAATTAAAAAATAAATGAAAAAAAATGACAGTTTCAAGTTGTATTTTAAACTAGGAATTGTGCATTGCCTCAAACTTTTTTAAAAATCCTCACTTGAGGATATCCTTTCACTGATCTGAGAGAGAGGGAGAGAGAGAAACATCCACTGGTTGCCTCCCAAATGTGCCCCTACTGGGGCTTGAACCCACAATCCTTTGTTGTACAGGATGACACTCCAGCCAGCAGAGCTACCCGGCCAGGGCCATTGCCTCAAACTTTTTAGGGAGATAGGAGAGGATAGTGATTTAAAGATGATGCCTATCAGCCTAATGGGAAGTTGAACCTTTAGATCTGTGGTGGGAAAATGGCATTTCCTGGCTCCTTTATATGACTACTTTCATTCTGTCATCTAGAAGGGATAGTCCATGGGCTTCAAGAAAGTAGGCTCAATACAACGGCAGACACCACTAATTGACTCCCAGTGTCTCTTGTCCCCTCCTTCCTTTTGGGAATAGAATTATCTCACCTTTTAGTAGGGCTTATGGCCACTCAGGTAGAGACTATAGTTCTCTTAGAGCTAATACATTTGTACTAAGATATTGAAGGCCATCCATCTGTTAAAGAACACAGTAACAGTGTACTTATTAATTAAATAAAAAGAAATACAAACCTGTATTATATTTCCTAATTTTCAACCAAATGCATATTTTGGGTTTCTCTTTAGCACATCTCCTATGTAGCGCACATCTTAAAAAGCAAAACAAGCCCTAGGCCGTTTGGCTCAGTGGTTAGAGCACCAGTGGTTAGAGCTCAGTGGTTAGGGCCTGTGGACTGAAGGGTCCGGTTTTGATTCTGGCCAAGGGCATGGGAGAGGCAACGGATCAATGTGAGATTCTCTCCCTTCCACTCTCTCCGAAGAGCAATGGGAAAAATACCCTCTGGTGGAGGATTATAAAAACACAAAATCCCAGAGCAACCTTTGTTTCTCGATGGCTAGTTTTTATGGTTTTATTGTAGCTAAATGATTTTTCAACACAGGAATCCTCTTGAAGAAAATTTTGAAGGCTCTAGATAAGATGGCTGTGGGGAAAACACTGTTCATTGTTGTCAGAGGATCCAACAGCTTAGATTCCACTGGCTGGTCCTTGATACCCAGCAGGAAAGGGGAGCACATGAAGAAGGGGAAAATGGGGACATTCTCTCCTTTCCTCCGATCACCCATCCTTCTCTCCCTATCCCCCAAATACACACACACACACACACACACACACACACACACACACACACACGCTTGCCGCTCTTAGAAATAGGGAACACTTTGCTTAGTTTTATTAATCTGTAACTTATCCATGATTACAGCTTGGTTCCTTTGAGTCTTCAAAAGCGATCCTTGAAATGCAAATTTCCCAGGGGTGAGGGGTTGGGCTCATTATATCTTCAACTGTTGACCACCAAGACCAGGATGACTCTCAGTTAAGGCACTTAGGGAGGTAGGGCAACACCTGAGAGAAGGGCAGGCCCCTTAGGGAACAGGGTAGATACAGGTGAAGAAGGCGAGAGGGCAAAGCTAGACCTGCCTCACCCAGCTCTGCAACTTCTAAGTAATTCTAGGGGGCACAGCTTGTTGACTCAATATCAATTGTTTTATTTTTATGTCTGTAGCCCTTGGCAAGGCACAGTGTACTTTCACTCTGTAATTCATCTGGTCTTCTTAGCCTGTAGGTAGGGAGTGCATTTTATTAACTTTTTTTTTTTTTTTTTAAATAGCTACATGGGCCTCAAATATAATCATAGCTAACACACCCATTTCAATGGGAAAAAATTAGGTCCAGAGAGGTGAATTGGTATTTCCCACATCTAAAGACTAATTAGAATCCAGATTTCCTGATGCCTAGACTCTGTGTCCCATTTACTGTTCCTCATAGCCTCTTTAGACATCTGCTCAGTTCAAATACTATACCCACAGAGAGAGTATTTTTAGAAAGTATATCTATACATAATTATAAATAACTTTTCTGTACATCACTGCTGTTTTGAAGCATTGATCTAAAAAGGCTTAATGAGTACATTTTTGCTAATGGCCCAATTGTCTGTCAAACTTTAGCCAACCTCTATCAACTGGAACCATTTGGAAATAAGTGGAAAAAAACCTTGGAGCAGTAAGAAAAATAATTACTACAAAGACCATCCACTAATGCTAGAAGATTCACATAACCACTCTCTGGCCCTACTCCCAAATGTATTTACTTTGTGTTCTAAATAGGGATAATACTTTAACCAGTTTAGCCATGAAGTTCCCTAATCCATAGCAAGTAAAATGATTTAAAGGGATAAATGACTGTTAAGAGTTACTATCCATTTAACAAATAATATTTAAGTGCCTACTATGCTCTACTATACTAAATGTCAGAAAAAAGGTGAAACTGTAGAACGGCAGACACACAATTACAGTGATGTGATAAGTGCCACGCTAAAGGAGGGCATGAATCCCTGTCTGATCCCAGAATGGGGCATGGCTACGGGGGTGAGACAGAGCTTCCTGGAGTATGTGACCTCTAGGGAGTCTTGAAGATTGGGTGGTTAGAAAAAACCTGGTCCTTTTGGGGAATAGTTTCACATGGATACACATGCAACTGGACAGAGAGGTAGGGCCTGGGTTTGGGGGGCTTTGTATTTTAAGGAGTTTAAATGCTATTTCAAAGGCAACGGAGAGCCATTGAAGGTTCTAAACTGGAAAACAAGGCTCGGATAATGTCTTGAATTCTGAAAGTTCCATCTGAATATAGCTGTAATGTAGCCTGGAATGAGGACCGGGCATTGGGATACCAGGTAGGAGGTTGTTGTGATAATTTAGTCGAGAAATGCTAGGTGCCTAGACTATAGCAGTAACCTTAGAAATAGAGGGGAAGGGACTGATTCGAGACAATGAAAGAGAAGACATGAATACACAGTCATCTGGTGGAGGTGGGAAGAAAGGGAAACGACTCCAGGGCGAAGCCCAGATTTTTTATTTGGCCAATGGGCGAGTGAATGCTGCACAAATGAGGAATACAGAGAGGGGAACAGGCTTAGAGCAATAATAGTTTAAAATTGCATTTATGGAGTCATTCTGAAAATATCCATTAGGGAACTGAACCTATCAGCCTGGAGTTCAGGGAACAGGTTCAGGCTGGGACAATCCCAGCAGGAAGCCGGCAGCTTTGGTTAACAGCAGGAGGCATAGTAGATAGAAAGCTTGGAGAGCATGAAATTCTGGAGACACTTGGGGACAAACTGCTACACGTGCTTCAAGTATTTCCTGTCCAACAGCTTAGGACAACCTGACATAGTTTCGAAATTCCTGCCTTCACTCTTGCCTCCTACCATGCCATTCTTCAAGGAATAGGCCTGGCGATATTTTAGTGTAAATCATGTTATATTTCCCTTACTTCTTAGACTCAAATCCAAACTATTTGGCACCGAACAGTAGAGCTCTCCCTGTGATGTGATCCCTGCCTCTCTCTCTGGCTGGGTCCCCTATCACAGGACTCCCCGAGTTAACACTGTGATGTAGCCGCCCTGCTCCCCCCCGGGGCCCTGCTGTTCCCTGTCTGGAATGCTCTTTTCTAGGTCTTGCTGGCTGGCTCCCTTCAATCATTCAAGCTTCTCTGCTGAAATGTTACCTCCTCAGAGACCTTCCTTGACCAATCTAATGTATATCCCCATCTCTACCATTCCCCATTCCTAATCCTATGACCCTGTTGACTTTATAGCACTGACTGAATGTACCTTATTTACTTACTTTACTAGCTCTTGTATTGACAATGGTGATGTGCAGAGGTAAATTTCCACATTTATTATTTCTTAAGAGAAACTGGAAAAGTGAGATACAATCATACAGCTGAAGGTCTCAAATTCCCATTGAGGGGTTTTATTTGATTTGCTAGTTTTCCAGGAGCCAAAAAATGTTTGAAGTAGGTCAGTGACCTTGTCAAATGTTTTAAAATATTTGTTTGGTTAAGATGTTATAAAATGTAATCACTTCATAATACTCTGACCCTATACTCACTTACTGAGACACTATTCACTTTAACTGGTTTAACTACATAGGAAATTGCTAAACTAAATAAATGAACTGAGTGACAAGAACATAAAAAAACCTAGGAGTAATATCTGAAATTAACTTGATGGTTTTAACTAGTTTTGTAATAGAATTGGACAGTTCTACTTAATTGTTAGTCTCCTCTTCATTTCATTGTGGGAGGCATACAAAATCAGATACCATGTAATTTTAAAATTAGGACCAAACCGTACCAAGGCGAGTCTTCTACATACTCAGTAATGCAGTTCTGTCCCTAACTTTATGTCAAACCACTGGTGGACCCGACTGTTTAGTAAACCAGACTTTGGCTAATGGGAGTGCTTTAAAAGGTGGGTTATACTGAGCTCTTTCAATAAGATTGGGAATGGAAAGATCTTTGGACCTTTCAATTTAATTTCATTAGACCTTCTGGAGTACCAGATTCAGATTTTGGGGTACCCAAATGAGTAAGAAACATTTCTTTCCTTAAAGAAAACAGGAAATTAAATTAATCATTTAGCTCTGAGGATGCAGTACAGTTAAGTGAATGACATAATTTTGTAGAGACCAACAGATCATTTTCCCAAAATGACTCCTTTTGTCTTTATATTTGCCAGTCTATGAAATGTTTGTGTGGGTTTTTGCTTTTCTTTTTCCTTTGTTGCTTTTTTCAAGGAAAAATCACTTTCAGCACAAGGTATGTATAAATATAAAGTTTATTTAGCATAGTGTTTAGAAAAATAAGTTCACATCATTTCAGAAAACAAATAAAACACTTAATTGTCCAGGCATAAACCCCTATTACAGTACAACATACATACTTTAGATCTCTTTGGTTGGGTAATTAAGCACAGAAATGTTCTGGGACATGCTCTGTGTGCCATCACCTAACAGTGCAGTAAAGACTCTTGTTACCCCATCCCATGATATACATTCTGTATAGATTTTCTCTTTGTGTAAGGCACAGTAAAACCATATTGAGTATATAACTGGTTGCCTCTAAACATACAGTACATGCAACTAAAGAATAAAATTTTTTGAGAACCCTGAAAGCCAAAAGAGTCACATGCTATATAATTTTGATTAATAAAATGTATAGTTGTAATGTTAAATCAACATGATGTATCAATTAGATACAAAATAAATGTTAGGCTCTAATCATCTAAGTTCTAGGAAGGCTTTGAAACATCTTTTGTAAAATGTAATTCTTTCCCCCACAGTTTTCCTGAATTATTTCTATTCTTATGATGAGATGATCTGTGAAAAACATTTTAAAGAATGAAGAACTTCTGGCTATGTACTAATGCACACTTGTCTAAGATGTAGCAGGGCAGGCTGCAACACATGCCCAATAATCCAACTTTTACCATGCAAGATGGAAGGGCATATACAAGGTGATTTAAGGTCAGTGTGCAATTTATCTACGGATTTTTATCTATGGCTATAGTGTCTACCTGCCTTTCGTAACACAAGAAAGGCACTGAAACGTGTACAATTCGTCTTTTCATTACTATAAATATACATGAGCTATAAAGCAGTACAACACAGGTGCTCTTGCTTGATTGAGGAACAAATGCACCTTCTCTTTAAACAATAGACTGTCTTTTACTAGATGTAACTAAGAGCTAAATGCCAAATTCTGGCTGATAAGAGTGCATAGTTAGGCTCACACCAAAAATCCCACAGCCAGCAACAGAGGTTGGGGTTTGCAGGGAGAGTCATTTACCCCTATTCTGATTCCTCTGTGGGGACCATTAGAGGGTCACTTGCAGCATCTTCAAGCATTGGTTTATGTAAGAGAGAAGTTCTGCCACATGAACTCCAAGGGTTCTGAGTCTGGCCCTTGGTATTGCAAAAGACATTTGCAATTCTGTGCATGGAGATCATGGGGTTTATCTTATTTCATTCACATATATATGGGCTATATACCAACTGGCCCGTATTTTACTGAAAGAACAGAAAAGAACAACAAGTTCTTTATAATGTGCATTGATTCTTACCTGGTATATTGTGTAGCTACCTGTAGTAATTGTAGGGTTATAATTACATTGTGTTGGGAGTATGAATGGATTTCCTAGGTAAGTCTTAAGTTTTGTGCTATCTTTTCTTTAAGGGAAAAAAGAGGAAGAACTGTGAATAAAAGAGGCTGATTATATTTTTGGAAGACATAGGAAACTTCTCCAGTTATGTATGTATAACATACATAACTTTTAAAACCTTCCCACCTCCCTTATTGGATGGGTATTTTTAAATAATTAACAAACTTTTGATATCTGCAGCAATCAAGTGGAAAACATCATTTTCATGTAAACTACACCATGTAACTAATCTCAGTAACATGATCAGCACACACCCAAAGAAAAAACAAGCCGTATAAGTAGTGGTGGAGTGGAACAGAACTCTTAAAATACCTGACTTTGTAAAAAACAAATGAAAAACATGTAGTTTCAGCAGTTTAGGAACAGTCCCCAATTCTATAAAAAAATTGGATCTAAGTTATCAAAATGATGGGAGAGGAATTCTTCATAGGGCTCTTCATCTATGCCTGCCACCTTCCATTTGCAGTAACAACAGAAGTTAAATCCTCTATGGCCCTTACTCAGCATGCTCCGCATGTAGTGATCTAGAGTGGATCCTCTGTTCTGATCTGAAAGCAAGCAAGATGTGGTGACATCCTGAGACCATTTCCCCACTTTTCTTGCTTTGCAGAGACCAGAGGCTTTATATTCACTACATAAAGGCATTTGCATTATTACAACTTGTGTTCAGAGTCCTGATAAAAACTATAACCACAGCTCACATTAGCCAACAAGCTTCTTCCAGAAACCCCAAAAGATTTACTTTTAAAGACATGATAATATAGTGCAAACAACAGCCATATGTCATAACGTAACAACTGATTCAAAACATTTAGAACTAAGTTTCAACACGACGGAATTCCGCTCAATAGGCTCTACATACTCTTTCTTTACTTTAAATTGGTTGTTTTCATAGCCTACAGAACTGATTCTACATGGTCTATGCTTGTTATTTTCATTGTAATGAAAAGCATTAGCAATAATTAGTTGTTCATCCATTTGCATTATAAACATTATACATGATAATAAAAGTGAAACTTAAGTTCTTCGAATTTAAAGCAATTCTGTGGTGAAATTAACCCTGTGAGAATAGAAAAGAGCCATCAGTGCTTCTGTTGACACTCCTGTACCTTAGTGAGAATAATAAAAAGGCCACAAGGTAAAAAGGCACATAGAATTCTATATAAAACATATTTAAATGAATCAGAGAGCTGCTAAATAAAGAACGATGTGAAAAAAGGTACCAAAATTCCAATATTGGGAGTTGGATTTCCTGTTTCAGTGTTATTAATATTGACCTTAATAGATTCCTGATAAAAATCATTACTTTTAAAATCCTACAAAAAGTAAAACTTCGTTGGAAATAACTATGTTCACTTCCTGTTCAAACAATAAAAATAAATTAAACAGTAAGAAAACGTTTTTTCTTTTCAGTTCATAGTGTCTGAAGTATAAGAGAAACATATACAGCATAAATAAAATTCACTGTAATTACTCAAATCCTTGCTTATAGGACTAATATATTTACACTCATACTGAAATTTGTTTCAGAGTTTTTAGTGGAGTTGCAAACTTTCTCAGCCACACAGAACTATTAGCAATCACATTTGGAAATGTGTAGAGACAAACCAAGATTTTCACAAAAATGCTGAAAAACAGAAATGCAAATATTCAAAAATATACCCTTAGAATAGTGTCGAGTACCGTTTATGCTACTGAACCTTATCAATGCCCATGGAGTAAAAGTAAACAAAAGGGATTGTATTGTTTCTAATGCTCTGCAGTGATACTTAATTTTGTTAGGTGCATACATTTTTAATTTAAAAAACTATCAAGTTCCATTTGACCTCAGAATTATATTAAGTCAACCAAATGATACACTTTGACTTGATATATTCCATCTTGTTCCTTTGTCTCCATCTATTTAAAAGAGAACATATGTGAAGAAAGGCTGCAGTAATGCAGTTCTACTCCTGTATATTTAACTGTGATCTTCATGCAGATCAATCCAAAGTCTCTTGACTGCATTTACTTGCAAAACTAGTGTTTCCCTTTAAATGGGAAAATGCTTTATGTCCTCAGGGCTTCGTGGAAAGATTTGCTGGCTGATGCCAGAAAAAAAAAGGGGGGGGGGAGATAAAGTTTATAAATCTTGCATATCTTCATCCAATTGGACAGTTTGGAGCTTGGCAAGCTCTTTTTTGTCTGTTTCCAGGTCTTCACAAACAGTTTCAACCATGCCCTCTAGGACATACTTGGATTTGGAGTCCAGCATCATTAAGTTGCTTGTGGTTTTGCTCTCTGAATTTAAGAAATTCTCTTTTATGTTAGTTACTGATTGCAGAACCAACCGATGCTCTCTGACAAAATCCTGGTGTACCGCTGGGGAGGGGTGACCCACCTGATCTTCAACTGCAGGAACTATTTCCCCAAGGGCAGCCTGGGTCATGGGGACAGACAATAGATCTTGACCAGTAACAAGGGAGCAGTTCTGAAGAGTTGCATAGTTAGTGTTGCTGACAGATGTCACAGTAGATTTGCTTGCCACAGGTGCAGACATTGGCTGGCTATCAGCAATGTCAGGGTTTAGTTCAGTGGGATTTAGTAGGGTAGGGGGAGTCAGGGAAAAACTGTGAGTTGGGGATACATTAACTAATGAGGAGGCAAGTGGATGGAGGCCACTCCCCGAGATATTTTCAGAGGACAGATTTGCATTTACTTGTGCATTCTGATTGACAGGCATCAACTGAGAAAATACCAGGCTCCTCTCCAAGCCCTCTTGTTTAACAGATCCTATAGTCTGGCCTGAATTAGGAACAGTGTATACCACTGCACTGGGCGCAAGGGAGCTCAAGAAAACCTTTCCTTGCTGGACTGTGGTAGACTCACTTGTAAATGTGCTCCCATCTGAAGTGCTTGAATTTACTGAAATATTACCTAAAAAAAAAAAAAAAAGTACAGATTATCATTGATTAAACTGATAAGGAAAGAAAAAAAGTTACTTTTTTACACACATGATTTTCCTCAGGTTCAGGAAAAATCACTTTGAGCACTTAAAACTACAGATTCCCAGGCTCTTCCCCTAAGAATCTGGCTTAGTAAGTCCTAGAACAGGTGCATTTTTAACTCCCTGAAGAATTCTGATGACCAAGTGGGAGTGAGAACTACTGGTTTTAGAAACCAAGTGTGAAAAAAATCTTTTCCAAGATCTAATTTTAGTCAAGTTCCTAGTTCATAAAGAATATTCATTAATTTCCATAAGACCCAACTTGTTATCTTTCAATTAATTGATAGTTATTGCTAACTCTGCCAGTTAGAACTAGAAAACACAAATGCAAAATAAAATGCCTTTGTTCAGGACAAGCTCAGTAACTCACATAAAATATAAATGGAAATGTAGAAAATGCCACATAAAATGAGTTACCCTGGGGCTTAATGTTAACCATATAAACCTGTACAGACAAGTTGCAAACTTTTGCCAAACTAACCATAAAGTAATGTCAAGTCAACAAAACATTCAGTAGGTTTTGTTTTTCTTTTCTTGGGCCAGTTCTGAATTTTCACTGTTGTAATGATAATAATGAAACATGCTTTTAAAAATATAGGTTAATATAAAGAACTAGAGCTAATGCTTTTCTGAAAGGTTTAAGTCTTTTGAGGCTCTTGCTATTTTGGTCTGCAGAGACCAGAAGTAGAAAAAGAAATGTAAGTAGAAAGCTGAGATGTTCAAATCAAGTAATTCAGTCAATGTCAATGAATCAGACCCTAGCCCCACTCCCACCGTCAAATAAAACCCTTTTCTTTCTGAGTCTTTACATAGGCACAGTGAAAGGATGGCAATTATCTTGCCACCGATAGAAAAGTGGACTTGGGGGAATTCTGTGACAGAAGTTTCAGAAGGGCTGTTTACCCTGATTTTGAATTAGATGTTCAGTAAACTCTTTACTATTTTGAGAAAACAGTCCAATAATAAAGGCAATTCACCTAAAACATTTGTTTTTGAAATACTACAGTAATTGTGATTATATTACCACCTATATTGATAAATCCATGTCACAGGGCTGTTTATGTCTTTCCAAACATTTTAAAGCACCCTCAATGCAAAAGAATGTCTTTAAAATAAAATGAAACGAAAACAAATGCACTATATTTGAACTTAAAAAAAATTAACCACCCAAAAGTATTCATCATGGAAATAATCGTGTTAAGAAAAACATTTCTATGTATGTCTGGGCTCTTCCCTAACAAATGTTTGTTCTAGGCCAAATGAATGAAAAGGTTTTTATTTGAAAACGTTTATCTTCAACTTAAGTATGCCTCAAAATTCCTGTTGACTGCTAAACTGTAGCAAAAAATATCTGAAGTAAATGTTTATTTTCTTGTGTTATGTGGTTGTGAAATTGTCAGTGCATATGTGAACAAAATAGTTATTTTTTGATAGAGCCATAAACAACATAAACGTGACATTTTCCCCAATTGCTATTGAATATAAAGTAGTATTTCTGAATGTGTAGGAATTATTATATAAGTGAAAGGTGAAAAGCTGATGTGATCTAAAAGCTGACATTTAAATATAACTACAATTAAATTACAAATTGAACAATAATTTCAAAATCAGCTAAAATATCCAATTGAAAAATGATACAGGTACAAAGTATAACTTTGTAATGATGGTAAAATAAAAGAAAAAAACCCCTTATTTTTCAGATTATAAAGTGAGAAAAAGATGTAGATATTCTGCTTTCCCATATAAATTCCACCTATATAGGAAGATTATCTTGTCTAGATATTTTTAAGAAAGCCTCAGGTATCTCTTTTTGAGAAAGGCTGAATCCCCAAGTTCTCTATTAAGAACTTCAATCCACAACTACTATAAAGAAACATTGCTTCCTGGACCCATCTGGTTAAACTTAAACCTTCAAGTCACCCAGACAGTCTAAGGACTGACAGCTCTGTTATTTGAGCTTAGCTTTTTAAACTGAAAATGCTATTCTTATTCATATTAAACACCCCATTTTAAAAATTAGTCAATAGTTTGCAATAATTTTCTATGGTAGCACTTTTCTAGGTTACATGTGAAAAATATTTCTGCTTTTCTCCTTGCCCAATCTATATACTGGGGTTTTTGGTCAAATATGTACTCTAAAATGTTACATACTGCTTGGAAATTTCCTAAAGAAAGAAAAGAGTTTAAATCCACATTAAATTATTATAAAACTAAGCACTTTGGGTTTCCCTGTGGTTTTCATATTTTTGTCCTATGTTGGACAGTGACTTAGCTTAATCCTTTCCATAACCTGGAACAATGAAAAAATAAATAGTATGCTGCAGAACTGTTGTTTTACTGCCATTTTACCTAAAGAGAAACAAACGTACTGAATGGAATTTACTCCATAATAATTTTTCCATTAATGCCTCAAATAAGCTAAAGTAGATCACAGTTGTTACAAATTGATTTTTTTTTTTTTAAATAAAAACCATTTTATAGGAAGCTGACCTTTAAGGCAAACAATTACTTATTTTGTGTTGGTAAAACAATCTGTACTTTCAGATTTGTTGGCAGGAAGGTAAACATGCGTTAACATCTCATACGCCTGAAGTCAAGGGGATATGTAAACTTCACCGCCATTCTAACCATTCCTGTTTCTATATAGAAAAAAATGACATAGAGCCATCCAGACTTGGTTAAAGTCAGTGAAGGACTGGCATATCAGCTTCCGGTTTCCCCAAGTTTAGATCAGTGCTTTCCTTAGCAGATTGTCTTTAGTAAAGCCACAAACGCATAGATTGAGGCTTATGGTTGCCCTCACTAATAAACCTGCATTTAGAAGGTGAGTAGACATGCGGAGCAACAGACCCTCCATCACGTATTCTTCTGGTCTGTCTCTAGATCTATTAGTCTTAGCTAAAGAAGGAACACGAATCACACACAGTTGATCCAGTCTTGCTCTTCTAAAACACTTTTTGGTCAAGTAAATAATGCTTAGGTAAAGTGGACACATTCTTATCAACTGCTTCACTAATTTTGTGTTCTTAGCAATGTTATTAATTTTTAATCTTAAAATGTCAAACAATGGGTTATTTTGTAAGCACCGATTGACTTATCATATTTCTATACTCACAGACCTCAAAAGACTTGCTATGAACTGTATTTTTCCATTCAGTTGTTAGGGAAATACAAGCCCATCCCCATGATGCCAGGGAACCAGGCAAGCTGCGTATGACATGGACGTTGTGAAGGAGAAACAAATCACAGCCATTCTGCAGCTGTGGCCGCCAATAGGGTACCTGAACAGTCACATCAATCCGCAGCTCTCACCAAGTGCGTCACTTACAGCAGCTGGCTAAACATTACTGGTGCCTTATAGTACCAAATGAGACTTTTACCTTGTGAAGCGGCCCCTGAAACAGGAGGCAGCTGCAGTGGAGAGAATCCAACGCTCCCATTAAGAAACTGGCTGTTTGCTCCGGAATTGGGGATCTGGACAATGCCATACTGATTAATTTGCACTGGTGTAGTAAAAGTCACGACAGAGCCTCCGTCCTGGGAAGCCACTGTTTGGATGCCTTCTCTTTTCACCTCAGTGCTGGGGATCAGCCCTGGGAACGACACAGGGGCACTGGGGCTGTAGGAGGTGGTGGCTGCTGAGTTAGCTGAAGAACTCTGGAGGACTTTGAATTCCTTCACATCCTGGGAGGTAGAGCCCAGTATGTCAGTCATGGATATACCATTACTCACAATGTTTGATGCCATTTTGGGTGGGTTCAATGACACTGTTTGTGTATTTCCCACATTTAGTCCATTAAGGATAACTCCGTTAGGTCCCTGAATGAAAGAATTACCATTAAGGAAGACAGGTGAAGTACTTGCAGGTACCAAGCTTCCATTCAACAAAACTCCGGAAGAGCTTAATATCTTAGCATTTCCAATTTGTTGCATGTACACTGGCTCCATGTGACCGGAAAGGCTAAGGCTGGTGACACCATCGGATGAGCTGGAGAGTGGATGGGGAGACAAATCCTCATGACCCTTGCTGGATTCATCTTCAGTGCTGGGGTTGCCGTCTGACTCACTGCATTGAGGGGGAGATCAAGACATTAAGAAGGTCAGGAGGCTGACATTCTACATAGTGCCATTTGTTTGGAAAACCAGCTTCTAACCCCATTGAAGACAGCATTTAAGAAAAGCACAGCAGGAAATCTTTTACTTTTCTTTAAGCTATGAGGCCTTTCAGCAGATTCTGACCAGACAGAAAATCTGGGAAGATGTAAACTCAACTACCGTAATAGGATTTACAGGAGAATTGTTTTTATAGCATTGGAGTTATTCTTCACTGTTAAATATGCCACTATCTATACCACAGAAAAAACTCATTAAGTGATTTGGTGGGTCTTTCCTGTTTAGGAACTCCTTCCCCTCCCTTTACACCAATTCACATTAGTGTAATTTTGAAGGTAAATGAAAGTGCCAAAGGAGCAGGAGGTGGAAAGTGTTGTTTTGTTTGCCAGTTAGTTAACAAGAGATCATTTTCTCACCTGCTCCCAAACTTCTACTCCACAAGACTGACAACTCTTTCATTCAACAAAGTGGCTGGCCTTGTAGGAAAGGCACTTTCAACCCAAGAACCGCTTTGTGCAGTCGCCCTTGAATCCAAAGGAAGCCATAGGGGCCTATTTAACATACACCATCCAGGGCCCTGGTGAGGTGGGAGGGAAAGGGTGGGTCACTCAGCTGCCCAATAACTACCAGACTCCTCCCCAGCACCCTCGGTCCTTTGGTTCCAGACAGGACTGTGTTTCTTAGCTCCCTGACTTGGGGGGAATAACAAATCTGGGGAAGGGTAGTGGTGGGGGTTTCCCATTTGGTCTGAGGGTGGGCGGGGGAGGATGATGGCAGATTGGAAGCGCGGCGAGACTTGGCCCAGCAGAAGATCCGACATCCCTGCAGTGCCCGGCGGTCGTTCGCTTTCATGCCGAGGGGAGGGGATTACCCGGGCTTTGGGCTGCGGGGCCAGGAGCGCAGAAAGCACTTTGATTTACGAGCTGAGGCTGAGCCGCCGTCGCCGTCTGCGAGGGTGACTCACCGGGGGTACGGGTAGGAGGTAGATCCGGAGAGGGGCCTAAACCAGGCAACTGGGCTCGGGGCGGGGGTGTAGGGTTGGGGGAGGAACGAGGCAGAGAGAATGTGGTGAAGGAGACCCAGGGAACGCGCCTCGCCCGGGAGCGGAGGCTGCAGGGCAGCTGGCCTGCGTCCGGCGCCCGCTCTCCACCCTCTGTCCCCAAATCCCCGGGATCCTTGGCTTCAAACGGGAACCGGGGCAGGTGGCGTGGCGTTACCAGTGCATCTCCTCCGAGTCTCTGGCAGGCCCGACGGAGGGTGCCCGCAGGTCGCAGCGCGCGTTTTGTTTTGGTTACCGCGAGGCCGGCCTGCGGCCAGCGCCTCCCTCCCCACCTGGGGATAGGAACTTCGGAGCCGGCGCGCCCCGCAGGAGCGCAGGGGCGGGGGCGGGCCGCTGCGGGCTCTGGAATGCGCCCGGCGAGCACCTTCGCCGGGCCAGGCAGGCTCCCGGGCTCCCAGATGTCTTCCCCGAGCAGAACCTTAGCGCTGCGTTTGGATTCTCTCTCTCCTATCCCCGAGGGGCTAGAGACACCACCTCTTTAGGCGACCTTCTGACTTTACGTCGCCCAAAATACAGACACACACACACCCCAGGTGTCTAACTCGGGAGAACCCACAAAAGAGGTGGAAAGCCCGATTATATCCTACCAGTCGGAGAAAAAAAAACCCCTGCCAGTCAAAAAGTTCAAACCCGCCAGGGTGGGCGCTCTGGAGGTGCGGAGTTGGTAGCACCCCCACTCATCCCTGCTGTCCTTATGCCGCAAGCCCCCTCCTCCAACCGCCGTACCAGGCGGGAGCCACGCTGTGTTACGGGGCCCAGGAAGCAGCTCTCCAGCCCCAGTACCCCAGCGGCACTGAAACCCGACCCGAACGAGTTCAGAATCAGGTTTCAAAACACCGCAGAGCCGAGCCGCACCAGCACCCCACGTTGCCGCGGCCGCGAAGGGAACCTCGGCGGGCAGAGTGAATGATTAACTCTGTCATTTAAAACCTCGACGGCCCCAGACCCCCTTCTGCGCAGCCAGCCCCCACCAACACTCTCCGCGCTCCAGAGCGGCCGGAGCGACCTCCCGCAGGCGCACGCGCAGGGGGGGGGGGCGGGGGGCGCAGCGGCCTCCTGGGGGTCGGGGAGGGCGCGCGCGCGCCCCGAGGGTGCGACCCCGCGGACGTGCGGACCCCCGGCGCTGGCAACCTCCGCCGGCCTCCGGTGGCAGCGAGCGTGGCCTTCCCGGCGCCTGCACACGCTCCTTCGCCCCGCCAGAACCAGGGAGAGAGTGGCAACTTCAAAGCCAGAGAGATGGGGGTGGGAAACGGGGCAGCAGTGACCAGCCGGGGTGGGGGCGGGGACTGAGACCTAGGCGGGCGACGAGAAACTTCTGGGGGGGAGGGTAAGCAGTGAGGTTCCCCCGCCCCTAGCCTCCGCCGCCCCCCTTTCCCCGTCCGGGAGAGAGGTGGGGGGCGGGGAGAGGTGGGCAGCCGGACCAGGCTGGTGGGGAAGGTAAGCGCCATGTTTGCGAGCGCTAGGAGGAAAAGAAAGCTGGGAAGGGGGTGGGGGAGACGAAGGCGGAGGGGGAGGAAAGTTGGCGCTCACCTTTTGGACTGGGTCTCCGAGGGGTTCCGATCGCGCTGCCGCCGGTTCTTGAACCAGTTGCTGACCTGGGTGAGGGAGAGGCCGGTGATCTTGGCCAGGTGCCGCTTCTCGGCGGGCGAAGGGTAGCGATTCTGCTTGTAGAGCTCCTTGAGCGCGTTGCGCGACTTCTCCTTGAAACAATACACCGTCTCCTCGCCGTCCCAGATGGTGCGGGGCAGGGGGAATTTCCTGCGGAGCCGGTACTTGTCCACGGCGCCCAGCGGCCGGCCGCGGGCTCGTTCGGCCTCGGTGTAGCGCGCCTTGTACCAGAGCTGCTGCAGCAGCGGGTGGTTGGCCGACTCGAAGCTGTGGCTCTCGAGGATGCTGTAGAGCTCGGGGTAGATGCCCTGGTGGAAGGCCACCAGCGCCCGCGCCTTCAGCAGGCTCTCGTTGCCACGTAGCAGGTCGCTCTGGGGCAGGGACCACAGGAACCGGGCCAGGCGGTCCAGGTTGCCCCCCTGCTGCAGCGCCTCGCACACGCAGGCGACATGGTCGGGCGAGAAGGCCAGCGTGGTCTGCGCGGCGGCGGCCGCGGCGTGCTGGTGCCTGCCCAGAAGTTCCGAGCGGAGTTGTACCTGATCCGCCGCCGCTCCGGCCGCCGCCGCCGCGGCCCCTTCCTCTCCTCTCACCCTGGCGGCGGCGTCCCCCGGCTCCAGGGCAAAAGGGGCTGGAGCCGGGGGGCTCAGCCCAGCCGCCGCGCCCCCCGCCACTTCTCGAGGCGCCTCCTGCCCTTCCGAGGCGCTTTCCATCCCATTCTCCTGCTTGATGTCCGCCGCACTTGCAATCTGCCCGGTGGGGGAGGAAGAGGACATTTTTTGTTGTTTATTTTCCTCCCTCCCTCACTCCCTCGCACTCTTTTCCTCTTTCTTTCCCCCGCTCTTACTCCTCCTTCTTCGTCTCCCTCCCCCCTCCCCCCCTCCGGAAAGCCCACTCCCTCCCTCCCGGTTTCGGCTGGATCTGGCCGATCAGGTTTCCCCCCGGCCACGCAGTCACCATTAAGATAGCTGCTAGAGCAAAGTAGTGTAAAAGGATCGCCGCTCGCCGCCGCTCCCCCAGCGTGACTCCGCGGCCGGCCGCATACTATATGGCACCGCCGCCGCCGGCCGCGCCGCGCCGCCCCATTGGCTGCCTGGCGCGCGGAGGGGCGGGGACGGCGGCTGCCCTCGCCGCCCGCCCGCCCCCCTCTCCACCCCTCGCCTTTCCCTCTCCCCCTGACCCCGGGCACCTACACCTGGAGGAAAACACCGACCTTCTTTTCAGGCCGTGTTCCCGGGTGGGAAATTACCTAATGTGGCCTGAAAACTGGACAACAGACTCTTTCAAAGACAGTCCCCGCGATTCCAGAGGGAATATTAATTGTGTGGCCTAAAGGTCCGCATGCGAAACTCTTTAACAAAGAGACACCTCCCCACCCCCCCGTCAGTATTCAGATGTCAGAATTTCAAAGACATCTCAGAAGCTTCCCTATCTTTCTACTCCCCTTTTTCCCCCCCGTCTTTCTGACGTCTTTATTATGAGTATTCAAAAGGGTCAATAATAGGATGGCACTAGGGAATGTCCTAAGCGGGAAGCAGTGACAGTAAATTAAAATGACAAAGAGAGAAACCGGCTCGGAACCTTAAAGGAAGGGGTACAGATAGCCCAAGGAGAAGACAAAAACAAAAAGTGTGTTTCAAAAAAATGTGTTTCATTTTAAGTCACCTGAAAGGCTGCCAGTCCAGCTGAGTTTAACATAAGCGTATAGAATATTTAACCATGCTTATCCAGGGTGAGTAGGGTGGAAAAGATCCAAGCTTTAGATTTAGATAACTATGTAAATTTAAGTCTTCTGTACGAACTTTTTTTTTTTTTTTTAATGTAAGTGTATGAATAGTTGTTTGGAGATGACATTCCCGGTAAAAACATCATCTCTGCGTGCAGGTGTCTTGGGGAGATCAGTGCAGGATCAGCAGCTCTTTTCCACAGCATGGACAGATGGAAGACTGCCCTCTGGTTTGAGGTGAAGTGCCTGGGGGTGGAGTCTGCTGCTCTGCAGTTATGTCTCTTACTTTCAGGTTTTTTGTGTAAGGTCTTAGCTCAAAAAAGGTTGAACCCATCTCCGTTTCTCTGATTACCGTGAGTCGGTTGGGTCCACTTGATGGTGCTTTTTCTCAAAATCCAACAATTTAATGACATCATCTTTACCTTTATTTCAGGGTGGCTTCGTGTTGCTTCTGCTTCGCAATTACCCATAACTGCCTACTTCAGCATATTCTAAAGCAGCCGTTTAGGTCACCTGCTGTCATGATGAACTTGGTGAAGTTCTCTTTTTCATTGGACAGGCTGCATTTTATTGCTGGTCAACCAAAATGTCCTTGGATTTTGTACTTAATTTACGTTTGTACAATCGTAATGAAGCTAGCACCGACTTCTCTGGTAGGTTTAAAATTCATAATCATGGAAAAAACCATGTGTTTCTACCCCCTTGGAAATGCCCAGTTAGATTTTGAGGTTCAGGACAATATCTGAGATTCATATCTTCCTTGAATTTTTAAATTTATGCCTTTTACTTTAGAAGAATTTTGACTTACAGAAAAGGTAAAAAAAGGAGTATAGAAGCCCTGGCTGGGTAGCTCAGTTGGTTATTGAATTGTCCTGATATGCCAGCAAATGGATGTTTCTCTCGCTCTCCCCCATCTGCCCTCTTTCTCTAAAATCAATTAAAAAAAGAGTACAAAGCTTTCCCATACATTCTCTTCCTAATTTCCCCTAATGTTAGCATCTTACATTGTAATAATACATTTATCCAAACAAATTAATGTTGGTGCGATACTATTAACTAAACTCTAGACTTTATTTGGATTCACCAGTTCTTCCACTAAGGTCTACCTCCTGTTCTACGATCCAATCCAGTATACCACATTACATTTAGTTCCTTGAATTTTAAAAGCATATTTATCAAAGTGAAGTAGACAGGAGGTAGTGTGGTTTAGTGGAAAGGATGTGGATTTGGGGATCAGCTAGCTAGACATAGGTTTAATCCTAGCTCTGCCATTTATTAGCTATTTAACTATAAAAAGTGGACAGGATTGTTGTGAGGATTAAATGAGATAAGATGTGCCAAAAAGCACCTGGCACATAATTAATCTTTCATATTTGTTTATATTAATCTTTTAAATATTTGTTATCTTCCTCCTGATAGTGCAAAGTAGGAAATTTTCAGTTGTATATACCTCAGGAAAATTCACTTGTTTATGTTATAGGGCTATCCAAGTTCAGGTCATAGAAGTCTTCTTCAGCTGTATTATCTATCAAATATAGTGCATTGACTTGGAAAACCATTTACTGGGTTTCTCTGTATGTCTTCTGTATAGTGCCCCGCAGAGCACCAAGTTCAACAGATTATATAGAAGCAACAGTGACCTTTTGTTGATATCTGTAGCCTGAACTACATTGGTATTCTATAGCTCCAGGAGGAGATTCCTGTAGGACCAGAATGAAATCCAACACCAGGCTCTGGATTCCTTTAGCGGGCTGAGCCTCAGAGCTCATTCCGGCAGCAATTCAAAGTGGATTGGAAGTCCTTGACTCAAACGTGGTCAGCTAGAATGGAACACTAGACTTGAGGGTGTGTAGAATTAACCTTAGAACATTGGTTTTGCCAAATAATTTGTAAAATTGTTGAGTACTTGCCTCTACTTCTATGTCTGCCGTGCTGTGAACGTGGAGTCTGCTGTGCTGATATGCAGTCTACAGCCGTGTTGTAAGTTGGGAAAACAGAGTTAAGGCTGGGTTTGTTGGAGAGTGAAAACCAAGCTGCTTGTTTCTTTATCTTTTCCTTCCTGCCTGAAGATAGCGATGAGAGTATAGGAAAATGTTTTGCCCTTTTAGTGTACTGAAGAAAACTTGGTCCAGCACAAAATGTTACACTTTGCTTGAATCTTCCACATAGAGGAGGTGTTCCATCATTATTTAGTGACCAATGGGTGATGATATGTAGTCAGCATTTCTAAAGGATCATTCATTTGCCAAACATTTATTAAGTTCTCATTAAGTACAAGGTATTGTATCAGGCATTGAAGGATAGAAAGATGAATAGTTTGGGGTCTCTGATACTGATGAGTGTAAACGCTAGTGGGAGAGAAAAAACATTCATAAGTAAATACTTTCCAGGGTATGGGAACGGTGAGGGTAAAGAGACTCATTTTGAAAGGAGGAGGGCAATGAGGAGTGGAGTTTTAGCTGGGCTTTAAGGACAAGAATTTTGAGAGAACAAGGATAGAGCTCATTAGAGGCAGAGGGAACAAACTGAGTAAAGCATGGAACCATGAAGTTATGTGGTATATTTCTGAAATACTGAGTAATCCAGTGTGTCTGAAGTATGGGTTTTATGTAAGTGTGTGGTGAGAGATTAGTTTAAAAGGCGTGTTGGGGACAAATTACGAAGGACTTTGAGTGAAACACTCAGTTTGCTGTGGTATAGTGGACAGAGCAGTCCTTCTACAGTGCTTATGTCTGTAATATCATGGCCATAGTTGATAGGTATAAGGATGGTCACTTGCCCTAAACTAAAACAGTCAATACTTTTCTGGGGTTTTAAAAACTTGTATGAGGAGAATAGTTAAGACTGGTAGAGGGAGCCTTGGATGTAATGCTTGGGAGTCTTCAGTGACCAGGCTACCTGCCTGTGGGGATGCTGATGAACAGTAGGTGACAGGAGGGTGACTTAGGGAGTTGCACAGGTAATAGTGGAGAGAAAAGATCCTGGCGGAGATGGAATGAGTGTCAGGTTCTAGTCATCTCCTAGGTATAGCAGTATTCTTGCCTTTTTGTGGTGATATGAATTTCCCCAGGGGCTGGAAACCCCACTTGAACTGGCCTAGGACAAAAGAAGAGTTTATTGGATCATGATACCAAACAATGTAAAGAGCAGGAGTGCAGCTGGTTAGACTGGAAGACCCACTGTCCCATTTCACTTGTCTCTGCCTTATTCAAGTTAGTTTTCATTTTTCAAAGGGCTTTCCCCAGAAGGTTTGGAACCACGGCTCTCAGTAGTTTCCAGCTCACATTTTCCAACCTCTTTAATGAAGCTGAGCTGCTTTTCCCTTACCACTAATTTGAAAAATTCTAGGGAAGATTAAAAAAAACAAAAAACTTTATTGATTTCAGAGAGAGGGGGAGAGAGAGAGAGAGAGAGATAGAAATATCAATGATGAGAGTCATCATTGATCAGCTGCCTCCTGCATGCCCCCAACTGGGGATCCAGCTGAAACCCAGGCATGTGTCCTGGCAGGGAATCAAAGGGCGATCTCCTGGATCTTAGGTGGATGCTCCACAATTGAGCCACACCCAGAAGGGCTCTAGGGAAGATCTTTGATTGGTCCAGTAAGGGTTGTATGTCAGCACCCTGGTAGGAGGGCCAGCACTGCCTTCTTAGGCCCATTGAGAAACACTGCCCCAGAGAGGTAGAATCTACTCTTTTTTTTTTCTAATCCTCACTCGAAGATATTTTTTCCATTGCTTTTCAGAGAGTAGAAGGGAGAAAGAAGAGAGGGAGAGACAGAGGGAAACATTGATGTGAGAGAAACACATGGATTGGTTGCCTCTGACATGCGCCATGACTGGGTGGGGGTCAACCTGCAACTGAGGTACCTACATGCCCTGGGCCAAAATCGAACCTGAGACCTTTCATTCTGTGGGCCCACACTCTAACCACTGAGCCAAATCTGCTAGGACTAGAATCTCCTCTTAACTGAGGTAGGAATGCTAGAGGATGAGCAGATTTGGGAAGAGTGGTCCATTGTTGGGATGCATCTGTCTTCAGAAATGTAGGAAACTTGATAATTTTGTGGTTTTAACATAGGCTGAGGTTCTGTTTGATTCAGAAACCTGGTGCTATCAGTGCTTTCCTTCTCAAAGTTTTCTGACCATTCTGTGTTAGTGAACCCACCAGTAATAATGGTGTACATTTCAGTTTCTATTATGTATAAGGCGTTGTAGTAGGGCCTTTGTTTATGTACATATTGTGAAATTTAATCATTACAGCAATCCTGTGCAGTGTATTATATGGAGGAAGGAAACAGGCAAGGGAGAATAAGAAATTTGGCTCAAAAACAGGACTGTCTGATTTAAAACGATAGGCTTTTCCCATTATATTACATTGCCTCTTTTAGATACTAGTGCTATTAATATTCATACTATTACTATTAATAATGGTTAACAGTTACTGAGCTTGTACTCTTAAGTACTGTGTTAAGCACTTTAAATATCTCATTCAATCTTTACAAGTGTTATGCTCAACTTATAGTTGGGAAAACTGAGGCTGAGGTCATGTACCTAGTAAGTGATGAAGCGCACACTTGAATCCAGCCAAATCTGTAAGCAGTACTTTCTACTATCTCTAGCTCTATAATTATTGCTGTAATGGCGAAAAATTTTATTTTCTCACTGATCATATTTACTCTATCAACAGAAGTTTTCTGCTATGTTAAAATATAAAGACCCTAAAAGCTGTCTTTATTCTCAGAGAGCTTCACTCTGAGTCATGTAACTGGTCTGGATGTGTTCTCTCTCAATAAGACAATAGCAGCATAACAAGCCTCCAGGTTAGCACAGCATTTGGTATTGCCTATTTTAGTAAACTTACCTTTGGTTTGATCTTGTTAGTGAACAATATTATGATCAAGCAGATGACATGACTTATTTATTAGGTGAATCTCTGACATCTATAGACTAATATAAAGCCCTGTGCTGCCATGGCCTGCTTTGGTCTGTTGTTTCCCAGATGTGGTACTCAGTTGTTTGTTAGGTTTCCCCTTCATATCCCATGGAAGTCCAAACTGTATTTTCACATTGTGGATTGGTTGCCTACTGGGTTCACTGTTTAAAAAGGTGGGAGTTGGAATGTTCCTTTTAATGTTTTTATTGAAAAGAGCAGAAGTGCTATGAAAAGTTTAGTTTACTGATTTTTTTTTAGAGAAAGAGGGAGGGAGGAAAAGAGGGAGGGAGGGAGAGGGGGGAGAGAGAGAAAGAGGGAGGGAGGGAGGGGAGAGGAGAGAGAACTTGTTGTTCCACTTATTTATGCATTCTTTAATTGATTCTTGTATGTGCCCTTACCAGGAATTGAATCCACAACCTTGGTGTATCTGGACTACGCTCTATCCAGCTGAGATACCTGGCCAGGGTAAAAAGTTTAAATTACTATGAATGTCTGGTTTTCATTGTATGGGTTGTGAAAAGTTTTGTGTTCATGTGCACTTTTCTTGATGGTATTTGGGTCAGATTATACAAGATAATGCTTGGCATAAAAAATTTTTCACATTACACTACTATTGATAGTCAATCACTCATTTTTCATTTAGTCTACTTATTCAGTAAGTATCAACAAATCCTTGTTATGCAGATGAATAAGATGTGTCCCTTACAGTGGGAAGAGTTTTATTTTCTAATAGAGCTGTTTACAGACTTCACTTTGCAGCCTTGATAAATGCAGCGAATGCGGCTTACAAGTTCCCAAGAGATTCAGGCTCTCAGATCTTAGAATTGCTGACATAAAGTGTATATTCTTTTTTTTTTTTTTTTAAATATATCTTTATTGATTTCAGAGAGAGAAAAGGAGAGGGAGAGAGAGAGATAGAAGCATCAATGATGGGAGAGTCATTGATCAAGCCCACAACCGGGCATGTGCCCTGACCGGGAATCGAACCCGATCGCCTGGATCCTAGGTAGACACTCAACTGCTGAGCCGCGCCCGGCCGGGCTAAAGTGTATATTCTTGTGTAATCCCCAACTTACCTGCTCAGTATTTGGGGAAATAAATATTGTTTTTGACGCGGGGAGGGTAAGAGATATTAAAGCCAGGTGACACCATTAATCTCTGCAGAGCAGATGCCAGATATTATATATAGAAGTATTCTGACATTTACTGAGAATCTGTAATATTTAGGGTCCGCGGTGCAGAGACTTTCATTCTAGCTAACTTTTCCAAACTTTCTGTCTGCGAGTGCATAGGATTTCTGTGCTTGCGTGACTGTGCAAGTATAAAGAAGTATAAAGCACAGCCTATGAAATCGTTCAAAATACTAGTCCGCATTATCCAATATGTTATGTACACTAAGCATAAATCTTTCAAACCATGAGAATGTTTTCAGACAGAACAAGATGGAATCTATATTCTTAATTGTGAACCAGTTCCTTGAAAAAATACAGTTAGGTGCACAGAGATGAGGCTTTGTGTACAATTTGCCTTTTTAAAAGCCATCCCCCGAAGTCCGAGGTATTGCGCAGGCTAAGAGCGAGCCTCGGCGCAGGGCCGGAAAACTCGCTGCCGGAACGTTTGTGCTGCAGTGCCTCTTCCCGGCCGGTGCTCATTCGCGGAGGGACCGTCTCAGCCCGGTGCCTGTTGGTAGGAACCTGTTTGGCCTCGGTTCTTCGGGGGCTTGGAAGTGGCTAAAGCTGTGGTGAAGCCGGCGTCGGGGAGTCCATAGGAAAGAAGGCGCCATGGACGATCAGGGCTGCCCACGGTGTAAGACCACCAAGTACCGGAACCCTTCCCTGAAGCTGATGGTGAACGTGTGCGGACACACTCTGTGAGTCGGGAGACAGTGGCTATCATAGGGGTGAAACGTGCAGGGTTGGCGGAGAGAGCCGAAAGATGTTTGGCCTCGGTTCAGGGGGGAAAAAGGTGTCATTAGTTTCGACACACGGGGAGGAAAATGGGAAAAGGGGACGCTGTTTCTGTAAACCGACTGTAGCCGTTAGCCCCAAGCCCCTCTGGCCTGCGTTGAACTGCCGGTTCCCAGATGTGGTCGAGCAGTTTGTCAGGTTTCCTGCTCCATAGCCGAAAAACCGACTGCGTTTCTAGGCTGTGTTGTCCATTGGGGTCCAAACATACCGCTGGTTAAAAGCGTGGAGAGATCGGAGTGCTGAATTTCATGAAAAATTATTTTATTGAAAAGAACGAAAGTGCTACGAAAACAATTACTGTGAAAATATACTGCTGCTTCTGAGTTCATTTGAAAACCCTGTCTATATGCCCACTTGTCCTGATGGAATTTGGTTAGATTTTCATCACCAAAAGGAAGAAAATTCCACACTCTAGGTGGTTAATTCTGGAGACATAATAATGTCTGGCATTTATTGAGCCCACATTATGTGCCAGGCAGTGTTATAAGCGTTTTAACCATGAATTATCTCACTTCATTCCCACAACAGCTGCTTGAAGTAGATACTAGTATCATACCCATTTCACAGGGAGGGAAACCGAGACTGCTCAGCACCCTTTATTAAGTGGGCCCTGCCAGAATTGGAACACAGGATGCCTAACTCTGGAATGCCCATTTTTGGGCGGGGTGGGGTGGGGTGGAGTGGGAGGAGGGAGGTTGGGTTTGTGTATTTTGAAGAATAAGTGCAGGGATTGGTTAAAGTGTTTCTTACCACATTTGTGTGGTTAGCTGTGGTTCACTAAAGGCAGTTCTATAAAGCATGGGATGTAAGATGCTGTATTATGGTGATCATATATTGTATTCCTGTAGTTTCTCTGAGGTTTCTCAGAGATAAAAATGATGGATAATTTACAGTGTGGTAGACAAGATTTTTGGGTAAGCATAAATTGCATGATTAGTTGTAATTATAATGACTTAATGGGATTTATTAAGTTAATTGGTCTCTTTTTCTGTATTTTATATAATCTTTATTCTTTATCCATGATTGAATGGTTTAAGATTAAAAATAAGTTAAAAGTAATAAGTGGAATGCATAGGAAAGGGAAGTGAGGCAAACATATATAGACTGTTAGGTTTTGTTCTTTTAAAAAATAATTTTCCTGTTTTAAAAAAATATTGATTGGTTGATTTTAGAGAGAGAGAGAAACATCAAATTGTTGTTCCACTTATTTATGCATTCATTAGTTGCTTCTTGTATGTGCCTTGACTGGGTATTGAAACTGCAACCTTTGTGTATGGGAGGATGCTGTAACCAACTGAGCTACCTGGCTAGGGCAGCCTATTAGGTTTTTAGAGAGATTTTGTTCAGTTTCTCTTCATTTTCCTGTATCACATTTATTACAGTGGTGCTCTAAGAAAGGGAATTTGCTTTTTTGGAAGGATACTAAATGTAATTGACTGGAAGAAATTTCTGCCTAGTAGAAATTAGCCATTCAGGGAAGATTATGTGATTTCAGTAAAATAAATGGCATTTTTAAGACAATTATAAAATACCTATTTTTAATTATAAATTGCTTTTGTTGTATCCTTAGTCTTTTTTGCTTTCTCATAAGAGTTAAGAATTGTCCCAGTCATTCTGGTGTTGCATTTGTTTTGGTTTATTTGCTAACCTGTTAGATATAGACCACATTTTATAGTCTATTTTTCACTTGAAATATAAACAAATGAGTAAAAGACTATAGGGTATTGACTAAGAAAACAAACTTCTGTTTTTGAATTCTTTACTCTTGTAGGCTCTGTGGCTTTTCTAACTCCTTGTGGTTTTCTTTTTATCTATACAGTAGAGATAATAGTGCTACATATATTACAGTATTTGAGGATTAAATATGTGTAAAATATTTGGAGGTGTTTAATAATTTCTGTCACATAGTATTTGTTCAATATATATTTGCCATCATATTGTCATTATTATTTGTGGATGGTATAGGTGCTAAGCACAAATGAAATTAAAACAGGATTTATTTGGCCTGCTATGGAAGACTTGCACAATAATGATTACCTTATTATTATTATTATTTGAATATATTTTTATTGATTTCAGAGAAAGGAAGGGAGAGAGAGAGAGAGAAACATCAATGATGAGAGAGTCATTGATTGGCTGCCTCCTGCACGCCCCACACTGGGGATGAGCCTGCAACGGAGGCATGTGCCCTGACCCGGAATGGAACTGCGATCTCCTGGATCATATAGGTCGATGCTCAACCACTGAGCCGCGCTGGCCAGGCAATAATTATTACTTTTAAATGAATGAGACTATAAAATGTGAAAATATAGCTTTAAAGTGACAGCAATTGATAACTAATTTTTAAAAATATGAGCTTATTATCATGTTCTCTCATGGAAATGCGATTATATATATTCTTAATTTTTTTGTTTTTGCTGCAAAAAGCTTTATTGTTTTCATTTGGTCCAATGCATGGGAGAGGGCTCCAGGGTGGTTAAAAGAATGGCTAGAGGTTTTGGGGAAAGGCTCAAGTAAAAGCCAGACACCAGGGGAATGCAGAGGGGCCCCCTCAAAGGCCTCTGGGCTCCAGTGCTCCTAGTCGTGCATGAGGGTGAGCCTTTCAAAGAGATGCTCGCCCAGCCCAGCCTGGGGGCTGGCCAGCCTGTGGAGGTGAGTCAGGTGGTTGTCCAGCTTCTTGATGAGTTTCACCAGCCCATCCAGGAAGTGGTTCCGCAGGTCAGAGAGGTGAGGGTCTGTGCGGGTAGAACCCAGGGCATGCAGGTCCGAAAGGGCCTGGTTCAGGGTCCTCTCCAAGGCATCCTGGGTTTCGCCCCACTCATCCTGGGAAGGCTTCATCACGTCCTGGAAGATAATGCGGCCACTGCGTTGGTTTTGCATCTTTTTAAGAGATGCTCAGCGCCCTCAAGCTTCTCCGCTAACTCGCCGAAGAAGTGGCCCACGCCCTCCAGAGCCACATCGTCGGGGTTGAAATAGAAGCCCAGAGAGCGGTAGGTGCAGGAGGCCTGCAGATGCAAGTTAGCCAGGCGGTTGACAGCAGCCTCCGCCTCAGTGGCATAATTCTGACGAATTTGGGAGCTCATGGTTGCTCAGCAATGAGGAGTTAAGGTTGAAAAATGGTGTTGTCTGGTCTGGGAGGCTGAGGATGGCTGAGGTGGTTCCAAAGGTGGTAACTGGAGAAGATGTTGGAGGGTGGTCAGAGGCTGGGAGAAAGGGTGTCCCTGGGTCTGTTATGTCCAAACATTGTTGAAGCAAGAGACAGATTCGGGACTGCCAAGGGTACTCTATCTTCTTAATTTTTTCTTTATCTTGGATATCTTTTCTAAATCAGTATGTCTATGTCTAATTTATTTTTAACAGTTGGATGATAATCCATCATTCATTTGTATACATTTGTACTATAATTGATTTAACAAATTTTTAAAATGAATATTTAGATTTCCAGTTTTTTACTGGAGTAAATTATCTATCTGTCTGTCTATCTTTATCTTTCAGCACTTAGGCAATTATATCATGAGATATAACAGGCAGACAGGCAGACCATAGGGTAAATGCCTAAGTAATAGAATTGTGTATGACTTAAATTTTGATAAATATTGCTCTGTTCTCAAAAAAGATTATATCGATAATGTCCCCAACAACTATGTATGGTAATTTCTGTTGCCATATATCTTTGCTGATATTGGGCATTATTATTTTTTTAATCTCACTATTCTGGTAGGTAATAAAATATTATGTATTTGATGTGAAATACTTTTGATTTGACAGTATGTTGAGTTTGTACAGCATGTATTTCACAGGATTGAACTTGGGAATTTTTATAATACATACATTAATCTGAGAGGAGCAGGTATGTAGTATTATTTAGCATTACTATTTGTATTAGTTATCATTAGCTGTGTAATGAATTATCCCCAAACTTAGCTTAAAACAGCAAACATTTTTTATCTTACACAGTTTCTGAGGGTCAGGAATCTGAGAGTGGCTTAGCAGAGTGATTCTGGCTCAGGATCTCATGAGGTTCTCTCAAGCTGTTGTCTGAGACTGGAGTATTTGTTTCCAAGGTCACTCTGTGACTCTTGGCAGGAGTCTTCATGTCCTCCTCGCAGCTTTTCATGGGGCTACTCATGACTTGGCTTTTCCCAGAGTTAATGATGAGAGAGAACCAGAAGCCATAGAACCTTTATAATCTAATCACAGAAGTGGCATCACCATCACTTCTTGCAATGTGGGAAGGTATTTACACACAGGAGTGTGAATACCATAAGGCAGGACTGGGCTATCTTGATGCTGGCTATCACAGGATTTTATTCACTTTGTTTTTTGTTCCTGTCTTCAAGTAGCAAAGACATTCTGGGCAAGTAGCAAAGCCATTTTAGGAGTTAAGTGATGGAATGAGTAGTAATGCTTCCCAAAGATAGGAAGTATAGGATTATGGAAAGATGAATTGGGAATACTATTTATGGGAGAAAATACAGGAGTAGAAAGGAGAAAAGAGGTGAAACATGAAAATACATATCTCTCTTTACTGCTAGCAATTGAGGAAGCATATTCCCTTATGTATCAATTCAATCCAGCAAACACCCAAATGAATTGATTGCATGCACATCAAGATTGGATTCCTTGTTTGTTTTACCAATTCAAGGATGACCTTTGCCTTAATTACAGAAAAAGATAATTTTTTTCTTTGTTAACCAGGGTCACCTATTTTAAGAAATGGGCCTTTCACAGAATTCTTTCGTAGAATTCTGAAGGCATATTGCATTAGGTGGAGTCAGTTATATCTAATTCTCATTTAACTACAGTTTTGAAGAATTTAATTTCTATCCCAACCATTCTTGGCAAAACTTGTCTTTGAGATCGTTACTTGTATTTGATTTTACTGAATCTACCTTTTTCATTTTTAACATATATAAGACAATGTAGTAGAATAAGCAAAAACATGTCCTAATATATAAAAGTCAATTTCTATCTCTTCCCTTTTTCTCTGTTCTTCTCTCTCTCTCTTACTTATCAATGTTACTGGTTAGTTTGCAAGAGTTACCCATTTGAATTTTACTGATTGCATCTCTATGGTGTTGTGTAATATGTTCTTCTGTATTTTCTGTAAATTATTAGTTATATTTAGAAGCTTTATCAGGTTAAGGTTATATTTATTGTTGGAAAGAATAATTCATAAGTGATATTAATTTATTTGTTTTAACTGATATGCTGGACAAATTAGGAAACACCTCTTCTAGGCAGAATAATTAGGAAAAAACACTCATTCTGGGTACAAGAATTAGAAAAGAGGACTTTCTAGAGATGTTAATTTCTAATTTTATTGTGTTGTGGTAAGAGGACATACTCTGTTAAATTTTAATCTTTTGAAATTTTCTGAAAATTTTTATAAGGTGTACTATATAGTCTGTTTTGGTGAGCAATAAATGTGTATTTGAAAAGAATGTATATTCTGTGACTGTTGGGTACAATGTATTATACATGTCAATTAGGGCAATTTGGTTGATAGTGTTACTCAGATCTCCTATATCCTTACTAATTTATCTACTCATTTATCAGTTACTCAACTAGATTGTGGATTTGTCAGTTTCTCCTTTCAGTTCAGTCATGCTTCATGTATTTTGAAGCTATCTTATTAGGTACATAGTAAATGGGATTGTTATCTTAACTTCTCTTTTTGATAGTTCATTATTAGTGTATAAAAGTGCCACCAATTGCTAAATATTAATTTTATATCCTGTTACTTTGCTGAATTCATTTATTAGATCTAGTAGTTTTTTGGTGGAGTCTTTAGGGTATTATATATACACTATCATTATCTGCGAATAATGACAGTTTTACTTCCTCCTTTCCAATTTGGATGCCTTTTATTTCTTCTTGTCTGATTGCCGTGACTAGTACTTACAGTATTATGTTGAATAAGAGTGGTGAAAGCTCACATCCCGTTTTTTGTTCCTGATTTTAAGGGAAATGCTTTTAGTTTTTGCCCATTGAGTATGATGTTGACTGTGGGTTTGCCATATATGGCCTTTATTATGTTGCAGTATGACCCCTCTATTCCCACTGTGCTGAGAGTTTTTGTCATAAATGGGTGCTGGATTTTATTAAATGCTTTTCTGCATCTATTGATATGATCATATGGTTTTTATCCTTCATTTTGTCTATGTAATGTATCATGTTTATTGATTCGTGAATATTACACCAACCTTGCATTCCCAGAATAAATCCAGTGTGGTCATGGTATAGGATCTTTTTAATATATTGCTGGATCTGATTTGCTAATATTTTTGTTGAGGATTTTAGATCTATGTTCATCAGGGATATTGGCCTGAAATTTTCTTTCTTGGTAGTGTCTATCTGATTTTGGAATTATGATGATGCTGGCCTTGTAAAAAGAGCTTGGAAGTCTTCCCTCCTCTTGAACTTTGTGGAATGGTTTTAGATGCATAGGTGTTAGGCCTTCTTTGAATGTTTGGTAAAATTTACCTGTGAATCTTTCTGGTTCAGGACTTTCGTTTGCTGGGAGTTTTTTGATTACTACTTCAATTTTGTTAGTTGTAATTGGTCTATTCAGGTTTTCTGATTCTTCCTGATTCAATTTTGGAAGATTGTATGTTTCTAGGAATTTATCCATTTCTTCCAGGTTGTCCAATTTGTTGCCATATAGTTGTTCATACTATTTTTTTTACAATCCTTTTTATTTCTGTGGTGTCAATTGTTATGCTCCTTTTTTATTTCTGATTTTATTTATAAAAACATGTTATTTGGGTCCTCTCTCCTGATGAGTCTGGTTAAAGGTTTGTTAACCTTGTTTATCTTTTCAAAGAACCAGCTCTTGGTTTCATTGATCTTTTGTAATTTTTAAAAATTCATATGCCATTTATTTTTGCTCTAATCTGTATTTCCTTCCTTCTACTTACTCTGGGCTTTGCTTGTTGTTTTTTTGCGAATTCTTTTAGGTGTAGGGTTAGCTGGTTTATTTGAGATTTTTCTTGCTTTTTGATGAAGGCCTGTAATGCTTTGAACTTCCCTCTCAGGACTGCTTTTGCTGTTTCCCATAGATTTTGGGTTGTTGAGTGTTCATTTTCATTTTGTTTCCAGGTAACTTTTGATTTCTTCCTTGATCTAATTTTTAACTCAGTCATTGTTTAGTAACATGTTATTTAGCCTACATGTGTTTTTCAGTTATTTATTGTAATTGATTTCTAGTTTCATACCATTGCATTCAAGAAGATGCTTGAGTCCTATCCAGTTTTGCTCAGTGGTTAGAGTGTCGGCCTATGGCCTGAAGGGTCCTGGGTTCGATTCCAGCCAAGGGCACGTACCTTGGTTGCACGCTTAATCCCCAGCCCAGTTCAGGGAGGCAACCAATTGATGTATCTCTCTCACATTGATGTTTCTCTGTCTCTGTATCTATCTCTTTCTCACTTTCTCTGAAAAGCAATGAAAAAATATTCTCAGGCAAGGATTAAAAAAAAAAGATGCTTGATATGAGTTCAGTCTTCTGGAATTTATTAAGACTTATTTGGTGTCCTAACATGTGGTCTATCTTTGAGAATGTTCCAGGTGCACTTGAGAATAATGTATATTCTGCTGCTTTGGAATGAAATGTTTTGTAAATATCAATTAAATCCATCTGATCCAGTGTGTCGTTTAAGGTCGCTGTTGTCTTGTTGAATTCTTGTCTGGAAGATCATTGATGTTAGTGGGGAGTTAAAAATCCCCTACTATCTCCCTGGCCAGTGTGACTTAGTTGGTTGAGCATCGTCCCATGCAATAACGGGTCACTGGTTCAATTCCTGGTCAGGGCACATGCCTGGGTTTTAGACTCGATCCTCAGTAGGGGGTGTGCAAGAGGCAGCAGATTGATGTTTCTCTTTCACGTCTGTGCTTCTCTCTCTCTCCCCCTCTCCCTTCCTCTCTTTATCTAAAAAAAAAAATCCCCTACTATGACTGTATTGCTTTTGACCTCTCCCTTAATGTCCACCAAGATTTTCTTTATGTTTAGGTAGTCTAATGTTGGGTACATATATGTTTGCAAGGGTTATATCCTCTTGTTAGATCTATCCCTTTAGTATTATGTACTAACCATACTTGTCTCTTATTATGGCCTTTGTTTGGAAGTCTATTTTGTCTGATGTAAGTATTGCTACCCCAGCTTTTTTTTTTGTTTCCATTTGCACGGAACATTTTTTTCTGTCCCTTCACTTTTCATCTGTGTGTGTCTTTTGTTCTGAGGTGGCTCTCTTGTAGACAGGATATATATGGATCATGTTTTCTTATTCATTCAGGTACATGTAAAAAACTGAAACTAGACTACCAACTTACACCATACACAAGATTAAACTCAAAATGGATAAAAAACTTAAATATAAGTCATGAAACCATCAAAATCCTAGAAGAAAACATAGGCAGCAAAATATCAGACATCTCACAGAGCAGAATTTTCACTGATACATTGCCTAGGACAAGAGAAACAAAGGAAAAAAATAAACAAATGGGTCTACATCAAAATAAAAAACTTCTGCACAGGGAAAGAAACCAGCATCAAAATGAAAAGGGAACCCACTGCATGGGAGAACATATTTACCAATGATACATCTGGTAAGGGGTTAATTTCCAAAATATATAAAGTACTCATACAACTCAACAAAAGGAAGACAAACAGTCCAATTAAAAAAATGGGCAGAAGACCTGAATAGGCACTTCTCCAGAAAGGCCAAGAGACATACAAAAAAATGCTCAATGTCATTAATCATCAGAGAGATGCAAATTAAAATGACAATGAAGTACCACCTTACTCCTGCCAGAATGGCTATCATCAATAAATGAACAAACAAGTGCTGGCTAGGATGTGGAGAAAAGGAACCCCCGCTACCCTATGTCTTTTGATTGCAGCATTTAATCTGTTTACCCTTAAGGTTATTATTGATTGATACTTATTTATTGCCATTTTATTCTTTTTAAAAATATCTTTATTGATTTCAGAGAGAGGAAGGGAGAGGGAGAGAGAGAGAGATAGAAACATCAGTGATGAGAGATCGGCTCATCACTCATCATTGAGGAGTTGATCGGCTGCCTCCTGCATGCCCCCCACCAGAGAATGAGCCCTCAACCTGGGCACATGCCCTGACCAGGAGTTGAACCACGATCTCCTTGATGATAGGTCGATGCTTAACCACTGAGTCACGCCAGCCGGGTGCCATTTTATTATTTATACCTATATCCTCTCTCTTTCTCTTTTTCTTTCCTTTTTCTTAAAGCAGGCCCTTAAACATTTCTTACAATACTAGTTTGGTGGTAATGGACTGCTTTATGTTTTTTATTTTTAGTCTGGGAAGCTCTTTATTTTGCCTTCAATTTTAAATGATAGCCTTGCTGGATAGAGTAGTCTTGGTTATAGGTCCATGCCAATCTCATCTGGCCTGAAGTGTTTCTCTTGAGAAATCAGCTGACAGCCTTATGGGAGCTTTTTTGTAGGTAACTGTTTACTTGCTGTTTTTAAGATTCTCTCCTTGTCTTTAACTTTTGCCATTTTAATTATGATGTGTCTTGGTGTGGGCTTCATTTGGTTCATCTTGATTGGGACTCTCTGTGCTTCCTGAACTTGTATGACATTTTCCTTCACCAGGTTAGGGAAGTTTTCAGCCATTATTTCTTTAAGCAGGTTTTCTATCCCTTGCTCATTCTCTTTTCCTTGTGGAATCCCTGTGGTGCAGACATTGTTACTCTTGATGTACCAGAGTTCCCTTAGACTTTCCTCTTCTTATTTTGTTTTTTATCCTCACCCAAGGATATTTTTTCCATGGCTTTTCAGAGCAGAAGGGAGGGAGAGAGAGAAACATTGATGTGTGAGAGACACATTGATTGGTTGCCTCCCGCACGCACGCCAACTGGGGCCGGGGATAGAATCTGCAAACCAGGTACGTGCCCTTGACTGGGAATTGAACCTGCAACCCTTTGGTTTGCAGGAGATGCTCTAAACCCTGAACCATACCAGCCAGGGCTCTTTTTTTCTGATGCTCTCCTTGAGTGCTTACTGTTATCTTGTTCTCTAAATCGCTGATTCGATCCTCTGCTTTATCTAACCTGCTGTTGATTTATTCTAGTATTATTCTTTATTTTAGATAATATATTCTTAATTTCTAATGGGTTCTTTTTTATGGTTCCTATGCCCTTTTTAATGCTTATTATGTCTTTAAGTTCTCACTGAGATCATCCACTCTCTCCCTAAGGTTCTTAAGCATCCTTATAACCATTGTTTTAAACTCTGAATCTGGTATCTTGGTTGCTTCCATTGCATGCCATTCTTTTCCTGAGGATTTCTCTTGTTCTTTCATTTGGGGCTTATTTCTTTGTCTCCCAACTTTGTCTCTGTCTATTAAGTAGCTCTACTGTGACTCTCAAACTTGTTATGATGGCTTTATGTTGTTGGTATCTTTTAGGGCTCAGTGACACAATCTTCTAGATCACCTGAGCTTGGTGCTCCAGCAATGTTTCTTGTGTGTTATGTGCACCCTCCTGTTGTACTTGGGTCTTTTTTTTTTTTTAAATAGGTTTTTATGGAATTTTGGAGAGGAAGGGAGAGGGAGAGAGAGAGAGAAACACCAAAGAAAGAGAAACATCAATCGGCTGCCTCCTGCACACCCTATTGGGGATCAAGTCTGGAACATATGTGTGTGCCCTGACTGGGAATCAAACTGGCAACCTTTTGGTGCGTGGGTCAATGTTTGGCCGCTCAGCCATACCAGCCAGGCTGTAGTTGAGTCTTGAATGCTGTTGGCCCTTTTGTGAGTGGTGGTAACCCTTCAAGCTGTCTGATTATATGGATAAACCTTGATTGTTGTGTATGAGGTGTTGTGCAGGGGCTGTCCCCCAAGGTGGAGTTGTTCCCAGCAAGATCTCATGCCTGCCTGGATCCCCCTTTGGTTGTGCTGCTTGTATGGCTAGTTGGGTCAAGCTCTTTTTGGTTTCAAGTTGTCATTCTTTCTGACAGCATCCTCTATAGTCAGGATCCAGCTGAAGCAGGTTGACCTGTCTAAGAAAATCACAGTTGCTGCTGAGCAAGTTGCTGGAGAAGCCTAATTCTCTGCAAGCCTCTGATGAATACTCTGCCTGGAAGGCAGGCACTGCTTGAAGCACAGTTGCCAACAGCCCTCTTTTGTCTCTTGTAATACTCTTTGTCCTGAAGTTTTGTCTGATATTAATATAGTCATGTCAGCTTTATTATGCTTTCTGTTTGATGCTATATGTTTTTCCGTTGTTTTGCTTTCAACCAATGTGTGTCTTATATTTTATAGACAGTACCTAGTTGGGTCTTTTTTTTTTTTTTTAAACCTGGTCCAACAGTCTCTGCTTTTTAATTGGTGTGTTAGTCCCTTTATATTTAATCTAATTCTTGCTATCATTGGGTTTAAGTCTATTTGCTTTCCATTTGTACCCTTTGTTTTTTTCTTCTCGTACCTTTCCTCCCTTTATTTTGGATTAATTTGATTTTTTAAAGTTTTGGCCTGTTAACAGTAGGTTTTTATTGTTATTTTATTATTTTTTAGAGGTTTCTCTAGGTATAATAGAGTTTTTTATTTTCAAAGTCTATTTAGAGTCAACATCTGACACACCTATTTTTCACATCCCACTTTAGTACCCCATAGATGAGAACAAAATAATTCTATTTACCTCTCATCCTTTATGCTGATGATGTCCTATATTTTATTTCTATATATGACTCAATATTGTTATTTTTGCTTTAATTAGTTGTCTTCGAGAAAATGGGGAAAGTAAAAAAAATAGTCTTTAAAAAACACCTTTATTGAGATATAATTAACATACCATAAAATTTAACTTATTTAAAGTGTAGAGTTTAGTGGCTTTTGGTATATTCTTAGAGATTTGCATCTATCCCCACAGTCAATTTTAGACCATTTTTGTTACTTCATAAAGAACCCCCTTACCAGTTAATCATCACCCTCTAACCCTCCTCCTTTCCCCTCTCCCCTCCCCCTTTGCTCTCCAGCCCTAGGCAGCCATTAATCTACTTTCTATCTCTGCAGATTGCCTATTCTGGACATTTCATATAAATGGAATCATACAATATATGGTTCTTCATGATTGATTTTTACTTGGCATAATGTTTTCAAGATTCATCCATGTTGTAGCATTTATTAGGACTTCGTTTCTTTTTGTTACTGAATATTAATCCATTGTACTGATATACCATATTTTATTTATCCACTCATTAGTTGATAAACATTTGTGGTCCCCCACCCCCACTTTTTGGCTGTTATGAGTAATGCTGCTATGAACATTCTTCTGCAAGTTTTTGTGTGGACAAATGATTTTCTCCCCTTGTGTATGTACTTAGGAGTATAATTGTTGGGTCATATGATAACTCTATGTTTAATCATTTGAGGACCTCTAAGGCTGTTTTCCAAAGTGGCTGCACCATTTTACATTTCTTCCAGCAGTGTATGAGGGTTGCAGTTTCTCTACATCTTTGCTAATAGTTGTTATTATTTGTCTTTTTTATTATAGCCATCCTACTTATTGTAAAGTTGTGATATGTAGTCTTTTACATTCACCTACTTATTTACCATCTTTGGTGTCCTTCCATTCTTTGATATGATTTTGCAGTTGTATTGATTTTCTTCCGCCTGAAGAATATTCTTTAGCATTTTTGATAGTCCAGGACTGTTACTGAAATCTCCCAGATTTTGTTTATCTGAAAGTGTTTTTATTTTGTCCTACTGTTTGAAGGATATTATTGCTAAATATGAAATTATAGGTTGGCATTTCGCCACTTGTAAGATTACATTCCATTGTTTTATGATCTTTATTGTTTGTGATAAGAAGTTAGCTGTTACTCATATCTTTGGTCTCCTTTATGTAAAAATCTTTTGGTGCAGCTTTCAAGATTTTCCTTTTACCTTTGGTTTCTAGCAGTTCGAGTATGATAAAACTAGGTATGGTTTTCTTTGTATTCATCCTAGTTGAGGTTCACTGAGCTAAGATTTGTAAGTCTATCTTTTTTCATTCTATTTGGAAAATTTCAGTGATTTTTTTTCCTGTATTTTCACTCTCTCCTCATTTTGGAACTCCAGTTACTTCTATGTTAGACTCTTTTTGACTAGTGGTCACACTGATTGCCAGACTTACTTAATCCTGTGAATCATCTTGGGTTCCTATTTAGAATACAAATTTCTGTACCCTACCATACATCTTTGGGGGAGGGACCTTGCATTTTATACTACCTATCTAGGAGAGCCTTGTGCTCAAGCAGTTTTTGGAAAACACTATGCTGGGTATATAATAGTGAATGTGGCAGATGTGGTTACTGCCTTCCTTAATCTTATAGTGTTTTAGCTCTTCTTTTGAGTCATTGAAAGGAAATTAGTTTTTCTCTCTTCTTTATAAGGAAGAAAAAGGAAGTTTAGATTATAAATATATTTTTTATAATTAAGATGTGAAAGTGGGCTTTATGCAATATGTGAAACAAACTATTTGTTAAAAACGTACTATTAGCTCTGGCTGATGTGGTTCAGTTAGTTGGAGCATCAACCCTACACTGAAAGGTCGAGGGTTCTATTTCCAGTCAGGGCACATGCTCAGGTTGTGGGTTCCATCCCTGGTTGAGGTGCGTACGGGATGTAACCAGTCAGTATTTCCCTTCCACATTGATGTTTCTCTCTCTCTCTCCTTCTCTCTTTCTCCTCCCTTTCTCTCTTCTCCCTCTTCCTCTCCCCCTCTCCGTCTCCCTCTCTCTTCCTAAAATTAAGAAAAACATATCCTTGAGTGAGGATTTTTTTTTTTTTTAAAGAAAATGTTAATAAAAAGTACTGTTAAAGAAACAGAAACCTGAAATTCTGAAACCTAATTGTAACCATTCTCCTGATTTGGGAAATAGGGCCTTTGGGGAAGCAAATAATTTTGGTGGGTATACCCTAAACTTCAAAATTACCATCAAGGGAACAAAAAATGTTTAGGTGGTTCGAAATGCATGAATGTTTTGTGGAGCAGCCACTGAAGAGTAAAGATTGAAATATTAGACCCTTTAGGGAAGTGGAATGTGATGTCTGATTTGGCTGTCAGGCTGAGGATGGAAGCCTATGCAAAAGTACATGCTACAGAGTACTATATGTTTTGTCAAAAGGATTCATAGGAAGCTGGCAGACTCGGCTAATTAAAAAAGGAAGGAGTTTAGCAATCATCTTTTTAGTTCTATTCTACACCTGTCCCCCCTTTCTTAACAATGGGGCAACTGAGGCCTAAGAAAGGTTGTATAGTTTTATTGCCCACCTGCCAGTTCCATTTTCTTCTGTGTAAATCCCAGATAGGAATTATTCAATTAAAATTTGATCACATTTGCTAAATAAAATTCTTATCGATGTAATGCAATGAGATTGCAACTCAAACCTATTTTATGTAAAAAGTGAAAAACACTACGATATTATCAAAATCAATTTAATATGCTTGAACAATTCTCTCTTTATAATTTAGTTTCCAGGATACTAGCTTAAAATTAAAAAAAAACCAACTTTAAACATTCTATAATGATTTTTCCACCATTCCTGTATTTTGCCATATCTTTTTCTTTGATTGGTAATATATAAACAATGTCATAGTACTTTGTTTTTGAGGTATAGTCATATGCAAAGGAGGAAACCTTACTGTATTGTACTGTTTGTGATGAAATGATTTGGAGGAAAACTTTTTTTCTTTTTAGTTTAGTTAGAAGCAAATTATATTTCCTTTTTTTCCTGTTATTTAGTTTATTTGGAGAGCAAAAGATCTTATAATATCTCTGAAAAATCCATAGTTTAGACTTTGTCTTATATTCATGTGTCTAAAAAGATTATATCAACCACTTCATAAAGATAACTTATTTTCTAGTATTTTTATTTCACATATTTCACTTTTAGATATTGTGTATATCAAGAAATATATATTATATGCATTTACAAACATATGTATTCTCTCCAAATAAGACAAGAAAGTGTAAAATTTAATGAACTTCATTAGAAATGTTTTGGGTTGTTAGGTTTCCTTTTATTTACTAAGTTAAAATATGTAAAAAAACAGTTTTGAAATGAAGAAAAATGGTTGTATACCTCACTCAGTATTTTTAGAACACAAATATGATAGTGGCTATATCATTGAAAATTAATGAGGGCTCCATCAATATGCTGCAGTGCCTCTGCATCACTGATTTATATATATTTAATGAGCCTGCTATTCTAATTTCAGGTAACTGAAGCAAACGGCATCTAGCACTAACTCTGATTTACTTAGACACAATTCATTTTATTAAAATATAAATGTCTTGAAGTTTACCAATGTTAGTATAATTTCTTCGTAAATATTTGTACAGTGTTTGCTTTATGGGTATAATTAACTTGTCTCTAAACAGAGCATCAATTTTTAGTACTGTTTCAGATAATGTTACCAAAACGGGTTGTTTTATTTAATCATATTTCTTGCTATCGATCTGGAGTTGGAGTGGAAAATATGAGGAAAATAACGTAAAAAAGTAATAGGATTTTGAAGTGTGACATGGCAGATGTTATATTTTTGAAGTCTATTGGAGCATATGTGAGAACCACTGAAGGGTATATTTCCATATTCTTTGGCATTAGAAATGTAATTTTTGATACTTGCTTTGTTTTTAGTTTTAAAATACTTTTACTTAAAGGTGTTTATTTTGTTAGTTTTATTGAAAACATATTAAAATATTTTTGACAACAGAAAAGAATACATAATATTTTTACAGAGAATTTATTTTAATTTTTTCTTTCTGATTCTGGTGTGTTGCCCACACATGCAAATGAACAATTAGGTAGAAATCAATATTATATAATGTGCGATTTTTATGGAACAGGAACTTGCTACATATTACTTTATTTTCTAAAAATGATAATATTGCCAGTCAAACGAATATATAATTGGTATCTTAACATTTAATAAAATATGGTATTAGTAGATAAAAAATTCTTTATCCATATTTGCTCTAACCCCAATCAATTGATAGTAAAGGGAGTGAGTTTTTTTAGAAAGTTGGGTTTATAAGCAAAAATTTAAAGACAAAAACTTCTTACTCTTAAGGTAGTTTAAATATATTTTTAAGATCCAAAGTGTAATATGTTACAATAGATGTTTCTGCATTATTCAGATTATGAATGTCTTATTTCTTATAATTGTATTTGGCACATTTATTAATATTTAATTTTTTTTGGAGGTTAATTGCAAAAAGCAATCCATGTGATGTGCTGCAACAAAATGGAAAAACATACTATTTGTAGTAGGAATGGTGTCAATAGTAATAAATTGCCACAGCTAGTGTAAGTTTAGTGCTTGTAATTCCCCCTTGGGAAATATATTATTTGTGTCTCCTGTTGGCTTTATGTATTTTGGGTTTATATAATTTGGAATTAGAATAGAAACTAACATTTATATATTATATGTAGAAATTAGAATGTAACAAACTAGAAATTATTGAAAACACATGGCCAAAGTGGATTGATTAATAAAATACCTCACAGAGGACAATTTTATACATATGTCAATATGAGGTTTTTTTCCTACCAAAATATAGAACCAGAAATTAAAACCGCTTTTTTTTCCTTTTATTGTTATATTCTCTTTACTAATACTGTGCACACAATTGCTGCATTCATTTATGGGTTTTTGGTTTCTAAACTATGCTTTCAGAGAGACATTTTTAATGCAGTGGTTAAAAGCATCAGCTTTGGAATCAAAGAAACTTGAGTTAAATTGTTTTGGTACCACACATTTACTAGTTGAGTGATATTTAGTAAGATTTTTTTGACCCTCAGATTCCTAAATCTCTAAAATGGTGATAAAAATAATATTACCTACTTTACAGGTTTGTTGTGAAAAGTAAATGGCAAGTTGTTGTATGAAGTGCTTGGCATGTTATGCCTGGCATGTAGCAGCTAATATTTATTGGACACTTAACTATTATTATTAAGAGTGGTGGTGTCAATATTAACTGTTAATGTAGTGCTTCTTTGTGAAAATTATAAAATATTTGCAATAATAGGGAATTTTAAGTATTCTAAGGGTACTGGTCAACCATATGTAACCACACAGCAATTTCTATACATACGCATTTCTTTTTTTGTAAAAATTAAACACAGGATTGTGCTATATGACTTTCTCTGTAATTTAGTTCATTCATTTATCAGTATATCGTGGATAACTTCTCATGTTTGAGCATACTTTTTTTGGCTCTTAAGTTTTTTATAAATTTCTCAATTGCAGTTTACTTTCAATATTATTTTGTGTTGGTTTCAGGTGTATAGTATAGTGGCTAGATAGACAGTCATATACTTTACATAGTGTTTCCCCCTGCCCCTGATATTTCTAGTACCCAACTGGCACCATACATAGTTATCGCAATATTATTCACTATATTCCTGTGCTGTGCTTACAGAGCATTCCATCTTTTGAAAATGTATTACTGTTGACCCTTGAACAATGTGGGAGGTTAGGGATGCTGACCCCCAAGCAGTTGAAAATCCTCATATAATTTGATTCCCCCAAACTTAACTACTAATAGCTCACTGTTGACCAGAAACCTTACTGATAACATAAACATTTGATTAACACATATTTTGTATGTTAAATGTATTCTATTTTCAGTGCACATTCTTATCTGTGTGTATATGTGAGTATGTAGGAGAAATTTCTAACAGCAGAGCGTGCATTTAAAATTTTGGTAGATATTACCAATATTTTTTCGTTTTATTTGTTTTGTTTTTTTCAACTTTATTGAGGTTGAATTAACATTCACTAAAGTGTACATATTTAAAGCATATAATTTAATCAGTTTTGACATATTTGTTCACTGGCAAAACCATCACCACAATTAAGATAACAAATATTTCTATCTCACCTCCCCCCAAATTTTCTTATGCCTTTTGTAATCCATTTCCCCTCTACTTTCCTCTCCAGGCCACAACTGATTTGCTTTATCTCATCATAGTTTGCTTTTGCTATAATCTTACATAGAATTCTATAGTCTGTATTCGTTTTTGGCCTGGCTTCTTTCATTCAACTTACTTGTTTTGAGATTCATCCATGCTTTTGTATCAGTGGTTCATTCTTTTTCAATACTTGGCTTTTACCACATCTTTAAAATATCATGAAGTCTGAGGAATCATTTGACGTCTTGCTGTTTCTGTAGCTGGACAACTTAGATCTTATTCATCAGCCTGCTGAACTAACTGTTCCTTTTTCAGAAATATTGATACCATCCAACAACTTTCTGATCTCCTTGTTTTTAACTGTTTTCGCTTGCTGAATCAAAGCAGCTGAATTTGATACATGTTTAGTGTCGTTTCCTTCAAGAATCAACTTATCTTTCTGGGCTTGAGATATTGAACAAACAACTCCTGACCTCATCTGAACTCTGTGTATGTATTTTCCCCCCAAGAAATTTCTGATTTCAACAAGAAACATTCTCATGAATAATGGCGCTGATGGGGAAGTGAGCATACACAGACCTCATCTTGTAGCGGAAGCCCAGTATAACACCCTTGATCATGTTCTGTACATGACTGCAGATAGTGTGAACCGTGGCCAGTTCCTTCCTATTTGTTAACACGGAGCCTCTTTTCCTTTCCAAGGAAACTAAGTTCTACATTGATGCGGTTGAAGTCTCTCTTCAGGGTTGCCTCTTGGGCCCTTTACAGTAGCTGTGCATCTCTTCAGAGTGATGTCAGCATTTTCTGGGATGTGGACAGTCTGATTGCTGAGAATGGTCTTCATTCTCACAGTAGATGCAGCAAAGAGCAGTGGTTCATTCTTTATTGCTGAGCAGTATCCATTGTATAGATTTAGTAGTTTATTTATCCATTTAGCAGTTGGTGGACAGTTTACTTGTTTCTTGTTGTTAGTATTGTAAAAGAGCTGCTGTAAACTTTCATGTTAAAAGTCTTTGTGTAAACATAAGTTTTTGTTTCTCTTGGATAAATAGGAGTGTCAGGGCTGGGTTGTATGGTAGGTGTATGTTTAACATTTTAATTTTCATAGTTTTAGATTTTACATTTAGATATGTGATTCATTTTGAGTTAGTTTTTACGTGTGATGTGAGTGGTTATTTTGTTTTTTGTTTTTCCCCCTCTGTAAGTCTATCTAGTTGATCTAGCACCATTTGCTGAAATGTCTTTCTTTTTTTCCCTTGGGTTTTACCTTAGCATTTTTGTTGAAAATTAATTGACTAAATAAGTGTGAGTCTCTTTCCAGACCCTCAATTCTCTTCTGTTGATTTATATATATCTTTGCCAGTACAACTAAACTGTTTAAATTTTGCAGCTTTATGGTAAGTCTTGAAATCAGGTAGTGCAAGTCCTCTAACCTTGTTTTTATTTTAAAAATTGCTTTGGTCATTCTAGGTTCTTTGTATACCTATACTATTTTAGAATGAGTTTGTCAACTTTTGTAAAAATGCCTGCTAGAGTATAAATTGGGATTGCTTTAAATTTGGGGAGAATTACTATCTTGATAACATTGAGTATTCCAATCAATGAAGGTGATATATCTTTAAGTGTTTAATTTCACTCAGCCAGGTTTTGTAGTTTTCAATGTAGAGATCTTGGTCAACTTTTATTATATTTATTTTTGGTAATTTGTATTTTTGGTTCTATATATGGTCTTTTTTAAAAAAATTCACTTTCCAGTTGTTTGCTATTAGTATGTAAGAATACAATTGATTTTTGTATATGAACTTTATATCCTGCAATTTTGCTAAATTCATTTATTCTCGTAGTTGGTTTGTAGATTCCTTGGGATTGTCTGTGTAAATAACATATTATCTGTAAATAGGGCTGTCTTACTTTTTTATTCCAATCTTTATTTATTTAGCCTTAATACAATGCTGGAATCTCTATGATAATGCTGAATAGATGTGGTGAGATGGGCATTCTTGCCTTTTACTTGGTTTTGGGGAGATGCATCTCAGTCTTATAAAATTCAGCCCTTGACTATTAAATATGATATTAATTATAGACTGTTTTCAAAGATGCCCTTTATCAATTTGAGGAAGTTCCTTACTATTCCTAGTTAAGAGTTTTTTTTTCTTTTTAAATCACTAATTGGTTTTGACTTCTGTCAGCACCTTTTCTGACTCTATTGAAATTACTGTATGTTTTTTCTCCTTTATCTTGCTTGCTTGATCTTCAGGTGTTAAAACAATATTGTGGCCCTGGCCAGTTTGGCTCAGTAGTTAGAGTGTCGGCCTTCGGACTGAAGGGTCCCATGTTTGATTCTGGCCAAGGGCATGTACCTCGGTTGCAGGCTTGATCCCCCTCCCCCGGTCGGGGCACTGCAGGAGGCAACCAATTGATGTACCTCTCTCACAATGATGTTTCTCTCTCTCCCTGTCCCCCCTCCTCCCACCCCTCCCCCCTCCCCTCTCCCCTCCTCCCCTCTCCCCTCCCTCTCCCTCCCTCCCTCCCTCCCTCCCTCCCTCCCTCCCTCCCTCCCTCCCTCCCTCCCTCCCTCCCTCTCTCCCTCCCTCTCTCTCTTTCTCTCTCTCTCCCCCTCTCTCTCTGTCTCTCTCCCTCCCTCCCTCCGTCCCTTCTTCCACTCTGAAAAGCCATGGAAAAAATATCCTTGGATGAAGATTAAAAAACAAAACAAAACAGCAACAACAAAAACCCCCAATATTGGCCTTAACCCTAATGTGTCATGATGTATCATTATTTTTATATACTGTTAAATTTGGTTTACTAATATTTTGTTAAGGATATTTGCTTGGATATTTTGTAATTATTTTTGGTAATGACTTTGTTAGGTTTTGGTATTAGAATTTGGCCTCATAAAACTAGTTGTGCTGTGTATTAGCTATCTATGTCTTTGTAACAAATTATTTAAAAATCTGTAAAGCAAAAACATTATCTCACAGTTTCTGTGAGTTAGGAATTCAGTAGTGGCTTAGCTAGGAGGTTCTGGCTTACAGTCTCTCACAAAGCTGTGTTAAGGTATGAACTGGTGCTGCCTGCAGTCATCCTCAGACTCTACTGGGAAAGATCAGCTTCCAAACTTACTTGCATGAGCTGTAGTCATCTGAAGGCTCAACTGGGCATGGAGGATATACTTCTAAGCTTGCTCATGTGGCTTTTATGAGGAATTGTTTACTGTTTGTTGTCTAGAGGCCTCAGTTTTTTGCTATATGTCCCTCTCTTAAGGGTTTCTTCAGTGTTGTCACAACATGGTAGCTTTCTTTCCCTAGAGTGACTGATTCAAGAGAGAGAAAGGTAGAAGCCATAATGTCTTATGAACTACTCTGGAAGTCTAATACTGTCATTTTTGCCACATTCTGTTTGTTAGAGTTGTAAGTACAGCTCACATGCTAGAGGGGAGTGGAATTAGGCTTCACCTTTTGGTGAGAGATGTATCAAAGAGTTTGTGGACATGTGTAAAAGCACATGAACCATAATACCTGTCAGCTCATCACAACAGTGATAGCCCAAATCCAGGAGGCTTCCCAATGATCCCTTGCCTCCTGGTTTTCATGCCCTTGTGTAATTTCTTCCCAAATTGTATCAGAGTTGGTTGTGTGACCAATAGAATATGGCAGAAGTGATGGTTTGTCACTTCCAAGGCTAGGTCATAAAAAGACTCTGCGGCTTTCTAATGGACCACTTGTTCTTAGGAAGGACAGTTTCTGTGTTGTAAGCAGCCATATGGAAAGTTGCCTGTGGCGAGGAGCTGAGGTCTCCTGACAACTGCCATGTGAGTAGGTCATCATCTTAGGTTCTCTAGCCCCAGTCATGTCTTCAGATTACAGTCCCGGCTGACATCTTGACAAATAAGCTGCTACTGGATTCCTGACACTCAGAAACAGTATGAGATAATAAATGTTTATTATTAAATGTTTTAAGCTCCAAGATTTGGGAGTGTTTTGTTATGCAGTAATAACTAGTACAATCACTTCATCTTTATTAAAACAAAGAAAAAGACACATTACCAAAACACTATGAGGGATTTTTTTTTTTATGATAATGGGGAGAGATTTCCAGGGGGCTATGTCAAATAAGCCATTGTCATTATGTAGAGAAGTGGTTTTTGTTCAGGGACATATTAACTACTTTTGGAAGTAAAGCAATCTAGAGGGAATTCAGTAATATTGTTTTGCTATAACTGTAAATTGCAAAGGTAAATCTTTTATCATATAAGCTTTGATAATAATTTGGTGTTTTTTAGTGAGAACCTTGTAACTTTTCTATTACTGACTAAGGTCTTGATTAAATTTTATGATAATGTATGAAATAGCAATTTGAGGAGCTAATTATTTTATTTGTTTTTTTAATCCTCACCCAAGGATATTTTTTCCATTGATCCTTAGAGACAGTGGAAGAAGGGAGGGAAGGAGGGGGAAAGAGAGAGAGAGAAAGGGGGAGGGAGATATCGATGTGAGAGAGACACATCAATTGATTGTTTCCCCCACAAGCACCGACCAGGGCCAGGGATCAAACCTGCAACCCAGGTACATGCCTTTGATGGGGAATCAAACCTGCCACCCTTCGGTGTGTGGCAGTTGACACTCTAACCATTGAGCCACACTGGCCAGAGCGAGGAGCTAATTCTTTATAATAGTACTTTAGTTTGTGTATAGATTTGTTTTTTTAAGTTATAGTACAATAGTGTTGAATCTTATTTGGAATTTATAGTGTGGAGTTGTGTAAGGTAGAAATCATACATAGTGAAAGAATTACCCTTGATAAGATCAGAAGTTGTCAATATGGGTAACTGGAGTTCATGATGCAAACTTGAATGAGAGATCATCTTTGCCTTGAGATCTCATAGTTAGGTATGGAAGATAGACAAATAAAATGTTATAACACAGTACACTAATTTTTATGATAAGTGGTGTTGGAGCCATCTGAGGACATAATTCAGATGGTTGAGGGTAGTGGCAGCAACAAATACACCAGAGGATCCAAGTCAGAATTGTGAGAGTCATTCTTGGTTTATATATTCTTGACTTGTATCCAAGTAGCACCACATCCTGCCCATGTTGTCTCCTAAACAACTTTAAAATCATAGATTTTATAAATCATTCTGTGATTTAAAAATGATTTTTTAACTTATAAGAGCAATTTCTTCTTACTTAGGTTTCTTTTGTTCTAGGGGAATATACTATCATGTGGATGTAAGTCTTCTAATTAGATTTTATTTAAATAATAGCAGAAAATTGAAGCCAGCTTGGATAGGGAGAAGATGAAAAAATGAGAGAAACTGAAATATGAAGGGCTAAAGTTACATACTGTTTTTGTGCAATTAGACAATATAATGTATTCCAAATGAAAAGGTATAGTCATATTAGTTGGAAATTTGCACAAGTTGAGTCATAGTACACATTTACCTTGCTTTTTCAATTAGCAAGATCTTGGGTATTAGCATGTACCACTTTACCTCTATTTCAGCACTTAATATTTCTTGGTATGGATGTTTCTCCTGTTGAAGGAAATTTAAAAATAGGAATATTTATTTTTCTAAATTATTGTGTAATAAAGTATACCAGTCAGTTACCTGCAACAGGGTATAAAGTGTCTGTTTCCTCACACACTTTTGCAACACTGAGGATTTTATAAAGGCTATGTTGGTTGTAATCTACTATGATCAGCTCTACCTGTTGTGTTTCATGTTCTTATTTAACAGCAAGTCTCCAATATAATTGTAAGAATGCAGACATAAGGCATTTTTTTCCTTGATATTTGTTCTTTAAGCAAAACACAGGTTGAATTTTCAGTTTAACTTTCTGAGTAATAAAAATATGAAAGGACATTTAGAAGTACAATTGTATGAAATAACTATTGTTTGTAAGCACTTTATCCACCTTTTATTTCTGTAAAAGAGTCATATTACAGTTAGTATGAGATCTATTCTTTGGGCAGCTGGAAGGCCGGACAAGGAAAAATCGTTCTCCTCTTGTCCAGTAAAAAGTACATTGTGCCCTCTAGTACCAGACTTGGGCTTTTTTCAAAGGATAATGGATTCCACAGGTGAGTCAGTCTTTTGTGTTCTTACCAGGTGCATTATTGATCTTCGTGGTGGCAGTGTAGGTACTCCCATTTAACAGCAGTTTTAGCAAATTCTCTAAAGAGCACAAAGGGAATAACCAGAGATTTTCGTATTTTGAGTGCAAGAAAATGAATTTCCTCAACTTTTTGGCCATTGTACTTTTTCTTGCTAGATGCTTATGAACTGTGACTCTTTTGAAAATTGATTGTAATGCATGTAGCTGGGTTTTTTTTGGCGGGGGGCATGGATTGTGTGCCATGATCTATTTATCTAATTTGGAATGTGAAACAAAGTATATTGAAATTTCACATTCCAAATTAGATAAATAGATCATGGCACACAACCCATGCCCATAAACTGGGTTAAGTTAGGGTGGGAAGGATTCCGTGTTATCCATGTCCCAGAGTCTAGAGATGGTCAAGTTCTGATACTCATCTAGGATTTCCAATCATTTGATATTCACCTTGTCCTTAAATCACAATACTAAAATAAAATACATATTGAGTTTTAACTAAGTCACACATTACAAAGTAATCTTAATGTAAGAAATCTTTGAACAGATTTGTGAGTAAAAACTATAGTCTATGTGAAAGCCCTTAGTAATTGGGGGAAAGTACCTACTAATTTAAAGTTTGAGATTGTCTTTTTCAGACTTGCAGTTATTTCAGGTTTTTTAATTGTTAGCACTGAGGTAGTAGGTTAAATTGTCATAGCACTGCAAGTTTATTTTATGTCGACATTTCGTATTTCAAGCAGTTGTAGTGAAACTTTGTTGATTTAGGTTATATTTCCTTTTTTCGTATTTCTTTTTAGGGTTATATTTTCCTGTTAAAGTTTCCATCACTTCTTTCATTCAACAAATATTGAGTACTGCTATGTGCCAAGCATATTCGTAGTTTACAGAATGATAGTACCTTTTGCCCTGGTCATTAGGTTTCTTTGGTTATCAAATATTACTCTAATTAAAGGTTCTGTGGGTTGCTTTTCCCATCTTTAATCTTGTTTTGTAAATAGCAGTTTAGTTTAAATGTGTTATTTAAGCTTTTTTTGTGTGTGTGGGGTTAACAGTTTTTAGCATATGTAAGTTAATGTCCTGGCTAATCATGGGATCAAACTATCTGGATCTGTAAGTTGATAAGTTATAATTCTGGTACTTTATATGTTTCAGCATTTCCACCCCCCCCCCAAAATCATGTATTTATATATTCCCCCCCCCACATTTTTTGATTTTGTTTCCCCTCCTTTTTCTATTATATAAATCATCTGCTCTCTTATCACATAGCAAATTGCTGCTTCAATTTGAGTCAGTAGCTTGAAGTTTATAGCATATCAACTGGGAGACCATTATTTTCTCTCTTTGTTAGAAATCTCATGTGTAATTCTCAGGAGAAAAGCCCTATAGAATTATTGGATGTAATTGCTGTACTTTCTGGGCAAGTCTCATCTTCAGGAGAAAATTTTTAGTTCTTTACACCAATACCTTATAATGGACTGTAATTGGTTTTAAGTAGATTTAGAAGAGAGTGAATGTTGGAAAGTATTTTAAGACTTTCTGTGGTAACATAAAAGAAAATAAAGTGAAATAAAATATCAAAATTCTACATTATGGTATTTTTTAAAGTGGTTTTTCTGTGAGTTTTATGTATGCTTCACCAAAAAATAATTTGTGACTACCACTTGGCTAGAAATTTTTTACTGAGCTCTGGTATTGTATATAAGCAAATACATAAACATGTTTCTTCTAGCCCAATTTGCAGTTCAGTTTATCATTTGCTGTAGAGAGACAGCTTATCCTCATGTATAGACTTTTTAAAGTTAAAAAGAATCTTCTAGTACAAAGAATCATCTAGTACAATTTCTTGGTTTTAGTGGATGATTTTTTTTTTTGGTAAAGCTGTTCTGGCATTGAAACCTTGCAAATTCAGTTTGGCGTCTTCCTCAGTTAAATGAGTAAAGTTAAACAAAAAAAATCTAACGAGTTAGTTTATCCAGTTCTCATTGGTGCTAATGAAAATTTCTTAGTGAGGGTCAAGTGAGCGCAGTTATCTTTGTTTATTACCCATATTTAGTTGTTAATCTATAGATGAAATGGCCATTGCTGCATTGCTGATTAGTACTTTATTTTTTTGCAACCTTAGAGCAACAGCTATAGCCTGTATCATTTTCAATGAATAATTAAAGAGGAATGGCTTATTATTTTCCAACACGTACACATAGTATGTTAATTTCTTAGAACCACAGACTCTATGTTGGAAGAGATCTCAGAGCATCTATTTTGTGTTCTTATTTTTTATATGAATAAACTAGGGTACAGAGTGGTTGAGTGATTTGTCTAATCTCCTATGACCATAAAGCATTTTGTATGCTTGCCTCCATTGTGATTTAGTAAGGTTAGAGCCCTTAATGCTATCTGACTTCAGCTTTCACTTGGTTAAATTCCAGTTTCTGAATGTGTTGTATTATCTGCTTTCCTACATAGTGTAAGTTATCAAGCAATGAAAACTCAGAATTTATGTGAGTGGTAATTGAGCACAATCATTTCTCTAAACCTATCATTATCTGTAATTTAGAATTACAATGACCAGGAAGCAGTGTTAGTATAAGCATAGTTCAATACATCCATATTAATCCACCTGGCAGAGTGTAACATTTTAACATACCTTTTAGATCCACAGTGATGGAAAAAATGATTAAATTGCTTATTGTCAAAACAAAGAACTACTTTAGATATGGTCATTTAATAAGCTATTTTGCTTCGTGTAAACTAGTTTCACCTAAGCCCCAGAGATATAGTCACATGGATTTATCTTTCAGTGACAATTGTTTACTGTCTGGGTTGATGTTTAATGCAGGTGCTGGTGATAGTTTGAGATTTTTGACTTATTGCCCAGCATGGAAAATGATTGGTTTGGCTAGCTATACACAGTACTGTCTTTTAAGGTTCATTTTTTTAATGCAGTTAAACCTGCTTTAATTATTCTGTCTTTATAGTGTTATGAGAGAATTGTTAGTGGTATGATATATCTGTTGAACTAGTGTATATATGTAAACTACTGAATATATGTAAAATGAAAAGTTTATGTGTACGTGGTACTTACTGCAGTAATGTAAAGTTCAAAAATAGAAAAGAAACATTAGGTTTATACATTTAAATTGTACAATATTGATGTAGCCCTCTTTTCCTGGAGGATCTGTTTGTGTTCATACATTCTTCCTTTTTTCTTATTTATGACTTGATATTTATGTCTACCATAACAGTGACAGATTGCTAAGGAAGCCTCTTTGTCTGTTTAGTGAAGCTAATTTAATTGTCTTGACTTTGTATTGCTTACCAGCTGTCAAATAGTCTAAGAAATAGATAAAGTTTTATCATAAATGGTTACAAGTTAATGGGTTATTTGATTTTAGAACCCATACTTTTAGCCACTTTTATGTTGAATTAATGTGTGAAAAGGACATTCACTCAGGCATTAGACTTGAAGAAAGTAGGGAAGATTTGAGACAGAATTGTGAAGTAAATTGAAAGTACTTGGTGATTCTGTTGGCTATGAAGGTAAGTATGAGTAGTGTAAAATAATTCTTATATTTGAGATTTTGATGACCAGTTGAAGAATGGAATTTGAAGTTTAAGTGAAATTCTTTCTGAAACAAGACAGGAAATGTATCGGTAAATAAACAGGCAAATAAATTAGCAAGTGATAATAGCTGAAATGGTGGGTCTTGGAGTCTGAGTTGTTTATGAAAGGTAGTGAAATTAGGAGTAAACTGTATTTAGGAGAAAAAGGAAATATCAAAGAATTGGAGGTCTGGATGAGATCAAGGAGGGCACTGTGGTAAGGAGGAATTGAGAGCTGGTATTTCAGAAGGTTGTGCCCAGAGTTTGGAATATAACTAAACAAGATGCTGCTGTGTCCAGTGCTGGAGAAGCTAGTGGCAAGAAAGCTAAACAACAGACAAAAAAGATTTAAAAGATTTAAAAGATAGACCATTCTTAAAATTAAGATTTGTTGGAAAACAGAGACATAACCAGAATAATTTATTGCTGATTGCTTCTGTTTACAGTTAAATTGAATGTAAGAATTCTTTCTTGCCAACCTAAGACATAATGTTAAAATTTTGTTGTGTTAAAATTTTAACTTTGTCATATAACTGTGATTTTAACAGAGGTTGAATGTAACTTTCTTTTAAGTGTAGAATCCTTTTCTGCCACTATACAATTTAAAACCTGTAATTTTAGAATATAGATATATAAAATATTTATTTATATGTGTATATACTTTTAAATTTTAAATCTTGACTTACAAAAGTATAAACATAACTTGAAAATGATTATTTTTTAAATGAATCTTAACTTTGCAATACTTGTTTTTGCTGATGTCCTAAGATGATGATTCAGTTAACATAAAAGGATTGCATTTGTTAAATACAAACTACCCCCTACCCCCATATTTGGGTACCAATCTTGATTTTCAAAATCTTTTTGAGAAGCTTTCAGGCATAGACAAACAATAAATTAACGAATAGTAATACCATTCATTTTATGACTACTTAGATTTTATTTTTGGGAGGTTTATTAACATAGTTTAATAATTTAATTATTAAAAACAAAATGTATCGGTAGGTACTTGTTAGAACTTCAAATATATTACAGTTGAAATTTGAAACAATAAAAAAATGAGAGAATAGTGTTTTTTAAGAAATAGGAAATGTTAAAAAAAAGTTAGAAATAGGAAGTGTTTTCAGATAACATGGGGAAAGTGTGGGGAATTACAGTTTAATAATAAAAACTAATGTTTGTACCTAAATCAAATTTGAGAGTTTCTGTTTTAATAAGTAGTTAAGGTTTGGGTTCAGAGATCTGTTTCTCTTATAGTAAACATTTTTAATATAGGAACAGATCAGGGAAATGGTTTCCATATGCTTCTTGAGGTGTTAACAATGCACTTTTGGATTGGGAATGCAATATAAACCTGGACTACATTCTGAAAGGTGAGTAGAGGAGCATTTCAGTGTAATATGTACAAGAAACCCTTGTGCTTTGTGGATTTGTGACTTATGGTTTTGTGAGTTTCTGGTACATGCAAATTACTCCCCCACAAACCTGGAGTCTAACACACCTTGTTCTGTCTGGCGAGCTTACAGCCTTAGTCTGGCCCAATATTTCTTTTTACTATAGTTCATCCCTCTGGGATCTTTCTTGGATACCGTTACTATTGGGAGAATTGAGGCCAGTTTTGGGGCCTAGTCTAAGGAACTTAAGATACATAGAACAAAGAGGATGGCTGAGGGGAAAAATAATCCAAGTGGTTGATAGTTATATCTGTCAGACCCTGCTGGGTTTTCTAATGATCTTAAAGGCAAGAATGATTCAGCTTTTGAATTATGAGTAACTTTATTCCTGCTTGAGGTTGAGTATATAGTATTATTATAGTACTGATTTATTAAAAACTCCAGAATATATCCATTTAAAAATTGTATGGTTGTCCTTAATGGTATTTGTAATTTTTTTTTTAATTCTTACCTGAGGATATTTTTTCCATTGCTTTTTCAGGGAGAGACAGAGAGAGAGAGAGAAAGAAACAAACATATGAGAGACACACATTAATTGGTTGCCTCCCACACTCACCCTGACCAGGGCCAGTGATGGCGCCTGCAACTGAGGCACGTGCCCTTGGCCAGAACTGAACCTGGGACCCTTCAGTCCGGGAGCCGATGCTCTAACCACTGAGCAGACAGGCTAGGGCAGTATTTGTAATTTTGAAGAGTTGCATGTTTAATACCTTTACTCTTGGTTGACTTTTAAAAATCTTGGTTGACCTTAAATAATTTTTTTTTTTTTTGCCTATGTAAATGATATGGCCCACAGAAACACAAGGAAAAATTCTAATGGGTTTTAGAGTTATATCTCTGAACAGGATTTTTCTAACATTTCTTTCAGGATAACAACAAAATATTTCAAATGGAGGTAGGGCAAGAGGAGGACTAGAATAACCTAGGAATGTTTTTAAAAAGTACTACTGCTGTAATAGAAATGCTTACTGTGTCTTAGGCATAATACTGAATGCTCTTTATTCATTATCTCATTTAATCTTTATAATAACTCTAATTGGTAGGTACTGTTAATATCCTCTTTTTATGGATGTGGGAATTGAGGCTGAGAGACTTTAAGTAACTTGCCTAAGGTAACAAAACTAGTAAATGGCTCAGCCTGGATTCAACTAGGTCTAATTGATGACAAATCTCTGCTTCTAAATTACCATGCTATAATTCACTTCCCACAAACCCTTTTTGTCTTTCTCCTCTATATCAGAATGGGAGTGATGCCAAGGCTATGTGCATTTTCAAAAGTTACCCTAGTCCCAAGGTTGTAATGTTGAGTTTACATTTTAAAATTATTTTTGCATACAAAATATATATGTAACGTGTAGCTTAATACATAATAACAAGAAATCAAACACCTGTGTATTTACTACCTAGATTAAGAAATAGAATATTACTGATAACTTTGAAGCCTCTATCCTTTCTCTATCATATTTCCTCCTTCTCCCATAGAGATGACTACTACCCTGAATTTTGTGTTAATCATTCTTTTTTTCTTTATAGATTTGCCACATATTGCTGGGTCTCTAAGCAGTATGTTATTTAGTTTTGAATTTTATGTAAGTGTACATATTGTATATGTGTTCTTTCAAAAAAGATTTTTAAAGTATATTGTTTAGTAGTATTAAGTATATTCACAGTGTTGTGCAAAAGATCTGTAGAACTGAAACTCTATACCCATTAACATCCATTCTCACTTGCCCTACTCCCTAGCCCTTAACACCCACCTTTCTATTTTCTGTTTCTCTGATTTTGACTACTTTAGATACTTCATATAAGTGGAATCATACAGTATTTGTCCTTTAATGACTGGCTTATTTCCCTTAGCATAATGTCCTCGAGGTTCACTCATTTTGTTGCATGTGGCAGAATTTCCTTCATTTTTTAAGGCTGAATTCCATTGGGTATATATACCACATTTTGTTTATCCATTCAGCCATTGATGGACATTTAGGTTGTTTCCATATTTTGGCTATTGTGAATAATGTTACAGTGAACATGGGAGTGCAGATACCTTTTCAAGATCCTGACATAAGTTCTTTAGTATATATACTTAGAATGTGATTCCTGGCTCATATGGTAATTTTTAATTTTTGGAGGAACCTCCATACTGTTTTCCAGAGTGACTTCACCATTTGACATTCTCACAAGCAGTGTACAAAGGGTTCCAATTTATATATGTATTCTTTTTCAACTTTGTTCATTCAACATTGTGTTTTTGAGTTATAATTTTGAGATTCACCCATGTTGATGCATATAGTTGTAATTTATTCATTTCTACTGCTATATAGTATAACATGACAATATTGCATTTTATTTATTCCACTGTTAATGGATATATTGGTTGTTTCCAAATTTGTTTTTGCTGTAGGAAATATTTCTATAACATTCTTGTACATGTCTCCTGGGGCACATGGGTTAGAATAGAATTGTTTGGTCACAAGGCATGTGCATGTTTAATTTTACTAGGAAATAGCAAATTGTTCCCCCAAACAGGTTGTACAGTCTACATTCCTATCAGCAGTGTGAAAACCCGGTTTTCTACATCTTTGTCAACATTTGGTATTGTCAGACTTTAAAATTAAAACAAATTTTCAGATATCGAATGGTATTTTACTCTAGTTATGTATTTCCTTGAATGTTCATCTTTTCATGCTTCTTGGTAGTTTCTGGTTCCTCTTCTATTAATGTCTCTCTGTGGTGAGAATCTGATCACTTTTCACTCTATCTTCATTGCTTTCATCTTGGTTTGAGTATTTTCATTTATAATAATAGCCCATGACCTGGTTTATTTGTTTGCCCATGCCCCAGTACAGAGGCCAGAATGATCTATTAAATAGTAATTTATATCATGTCACTCCTCTGCTCTGAACTCTGCAGTAACTTCCCATTTCTTGTACAATAAAAGCCAGAGACCTTACAGTGTTCTTTCTGTTTTGTACAACCTTTTTACAGTCTCTCTGATAAGCTGCATGAAGACATGGGTCTTTGTTTTGCTCACTGAGGCATCCCCAGTGCCTCCAAAAGTGTCTGTCACATAGTAGGCACTTAGTGAATATTTATTGTATAAATTTGAATTTGGCAACTAAATAAATGCCCAGTTTTTATGGTGTGTAGATTTTCCTCAAAATATTTTCATTCTCTGAATAAATACGAATTTTCTGTAAAACTAAACAATAACATACAGCACTTTTATACTTTCAGTTATAGTCTCAGTTAATTTTCCTTCCTTGAACATTTGTTTAGATGAATTAAAGAGCACATGTTTAAGGGATCTAATTACTTTTGATTATGAGTTTTATAACAGAATAATCACTAGGCAATTTTAAGATCAAAGTGAGAATTTAGATCAGAAACTCAGATTGCATTGTTGGTTTCATCAGAGATAACCTCATTTCATGTTAATCACAAATGGACAATCTAATGGATCTAAAGTAAAAAAAACAACTTGAGAGTTCTTGGTTGTAGTCTAGTACAGGTTGCAGAGTGCCAGGGTGCTGGGTAGAAATGAGTAATTCCAAGCCTCTGAGGTGGCTGAATAAGCAAATGAAGAGAGGAAGGCAAAATCCAAAAGCTATTGTTTTTGATGAATTGAAATTATGGTAGATGATAGAGAAACTAAGAGTTGGAGCCGTTATGTTTGATGTTGTGAGTGGAACTATACTAAGGTGTTGTATTCATTCAATTAATATTTGTCCTGAAATACAAGACTTGGGATACTACTGAGCATAACAAATGTGATTCCTATGGTTGTCGAATAATCTAGTAGGAGAGACAGATACTAAATACAAAAATTAACAGATATAAAATTACTGATATTGAGGAGTGGGTGATAAGAGAGCAGAATGTATATCAGTTGGGGTTTAGACAAGAAAACAAAAGCCACCCTAGGTATTTTAAGCCGTTAGGAATTTAATACAGGCAATTACCAGCTTACAAACTCCCTAGGAATGAGGGAAGGGAAACTGCCACATTCAGGAAGTCAGGAAGAGTAAGAATTGTAGGAAAACTGCTGTGGCTGATCTCAGTTGTTTTTATCGTTGCAGTCAGTAATTCATAGGGGAACACCTAAAAGCTGTGAATGAAACCTCATGTGGCATATGCTTATGCCCACATGCCCATCTATTGCTGCTGATGGAGCAATAATGTTTCTACTGCCCTTTAGTCTTCCAAATCTTTTGCAGATGTTTATCAAGAGGTAGAGTCAAAACTCTACCATCTTGCTGCCAGGTTTTTGGAAAATGTAGTTCCCAGATTTCTCAGAGTCCCTGGGAAAACAATATACCATAGTCAACTATGAGAAAAAAATAACAGGGTTACCAACTTTCGGTGGTAAAGAAGGTGTCTCTAAAGAGGAAACATCTGATAGATAAGATATTTTAAAAGATGGAGAGGTTAATTTCTAAAAGAATTTTGCCTATTTTATGGCACAAGTGGAGGATGACCTTAGATAGGAATAGGGACAATTTTTCAGTAAGAGTCTTTCTGAACAGAAGACAATTGGTTTGAGCGTTGATTTAGGAGACAGCTGTAGGAAGATTGGGGAGAAGAAGATAAGTACAGTTGCCCTGAAACTTGAATGACTTTGGCATGTTAAAAGGACAGAAAGAAGACAGTATTACGTTGATTGATAGGACATGTAGCTGGAGAGTTAGGTGGGAGTCAGGTCAGGTAGTATCTTCAAGGGTCTGGTAACACATTTGGATTGTATGCTATTTAACATGTGACCTCATTGGGTCTTGAACAAGGAATTGAAATGAGCGAATTTCCAGTTTAAAGAGATTATTCTGGCTATTCTATAAAGAATAAATTTGGGAGAAGGAGGTGAGAGAGTTGGAGGCAATAGTGGAAGCAAGGAGAGCAGTTGGGAGGCTTTAGCAGTACTTCAGATGATAAGTGACAGTGACTTATAACTATGGAAATGGCCAAAAGTGGATGCATTTTGGCAAGTGTTTTAGATGTGATGTCAATTGGTCTTGCTATAAATTAGCTGTGAGGAATTAGGCAGAGAGAAATCAAGGGGCTTTTTGATTTTTGGATTGAGCAACTGGGTGGGTGGTGGTGACATTTACTGAAATAGGAATACCTGGTGAGGAGCAGGTAGAGCAGGATGAAAGAACCAAGAATCCTGTTTGGGCTTGTTATGTTTGAGATAACCTTATACATCTAAGTGGAATTATTGATTAGGTAGTCGAGCTGGAAACTGGAGCTCAGGAATGAGCTCAAGTCTGTAGTCTAGTTCTGAGAGTCATAGTTAAAGCCATTTATACTAGATGTGATTATTTATGGAGGAAGAAGAATGCCCAGGACATAACTGTAGGCACTTCAGCTTTTAGCTGTCTTACAGAGAAGAAGGAGCCAGCAAAAGAAATGGAAGAGCAGGCAGGTAAGGGGAAAACCAGATATGGATGAGGTCACAGAAGCGTAGGGGATATGGTGTTCTCAGGTGGAGGAAGTGATCAGTTGTGTTAACTAATTAACTAGTGCTCATTTAACTGATCTACCTCAAAAATTTCCTCATTCTTTAAAGGCAAAGATTTTATTCAAATGGTCCGTTTAGTTAAGATTCCTAAAATGTTTTTAGATATGGCTTTACAATCGGTGGTCACTGGTACAGAAATGTTAGGCAGCGTATTTTGGGAGAAAAAAACTTCCTTAGTAATATCCAGCTCCTATCCTAGAAAGTTCAGTACACATGTGTTTTAGAAATAATTTTTAAAAAAATGTTTTTACTAATTTCAGAGAGAGGGAGGGAGAGTGAGAGAGAGACAGAAACATCAATGAGAGAGAAACATTGATTGATTGCCTCCCACACGCCCCCCACTGGGGATGGAGCCGCAACCTGGGCATGTGCCCTGACCGGGAATCTAACTGTGACCTCCTGATTCATGGGAGGATGCTCAGCCAACTGAGCCACACCAGTTGGGCAAGAAATAATTTTTTGTAGGAATAAATTTTTAACAGAAGTTATCATTTGGTTTTTATTTTTCAAGACCATGGGCTTCTGTTTTGAGTTGTTTCCAGAAGCCAGGGGGCTAAAGAAGAATGGAAAGTGCTGATAAAACTAGGTTACTTTGAAGAAAGTCTTACATACAGTGTTTGTGATTATGTTTTCTTAAGTTTGTTTATTTTAATAATTATTGAAATTTTGCATGGAATATAATCTCTCTTGAAGAAGTGAAAACAAACAGGTTGATTACTAATCTTGACAGAAGAATAAGTAGTTAAGTATTCTTGATATAAGAAAATAAAATCTAAAATAAATTGTTCAGAGACAAAAGAGGGTAGGCACTATTCTGGTTTTTAAAAACAAAGAAAACCATAAAAATGTCTTTGGGAATAGGTAATGACTGAGAATTTTGGCTTTTTCAGCAATTTTTTTCCCCGTTCTGCAGAATATAAGATTTTGTTTGAAAAAATTCATAGCACTCTGAGGCAAAAGATTGCCCACATACTGCTGTTTTGATTGCTCTGTTGCCAGATGAAGTGAACTAGCAATTATCAACTTTTCTTCTTTTTTTTTATATGATTAGTGTTTGTGTCTAATTTGTAAATATATATTGTAAATATGTAGAAAAAGATCTGGCCACGTAAGCACTAAATTTAACAGTAGTATGTTATCTGTGGGAGGTGAGGTGTAGAACAGAATGAAGTAGAACTTTTTTTTCTCTGTGTTCTTCTGTATTTGAGCTTAAAAAAAAAAAAAGAGGAATTGTTTGTTCTTTTCAGCAATTAAAATAAGAGAAAAAGTGGAAAGTGGTATAGGAACATAAATTATTATTTTTAATCCTCACCAGAGGATCTGTTTTTATTGATTCTAAAGAGAGAGGAAGGGATGGAGGAAGGGAAGGGATGGGGGTGAGGGGGAAGGGGGAGAGAGAGGGGAGAGGGGGAGAGAGAGGGGAGAGGGGGAGAGAGAGGGGAGAGGGGGAGAGAAAGAGAAACATTGGTGTGAGAGAGAAACATTGGTTGCCTCCTGTACACACAGCAACCAGGGATCCAGCTTGCATCCTGGGTATGTGCCCTGACCAAGAATCAAACTTGCGACCCTTTGATGCACCGGACGATGCTCCAACCAACTAAGCCACACTGGTCAGGGCAAAAAATAAATTATTTTAAAAATTATTTAATACTGTTGAAATCCTTATGATTTAAGGCAGATTTTTTAAAAGCGGAGATGTAGAAATGATGGCGGAAATGAATAATGGATTATGTTTAATATACAGTATGACCTTTAGAAATATTAAAATGTTTATATTACCTTGTTGACTGAATTATCGATGGAGACTACTCTCCAAGTCACTGAAATACAGAATATTATTTGTGGCTCTATAGTTTTAAGTATTTCAGAATGCTCCTTGCCTATAAATATCTTTAGTCAGTGTAGTTATAAAGTATGCTCCTTTTCAGCTTCTGTAGTTGGATTTAATTTTCTTCAACCCCAAAGATGAGGGGAAATGCACCACTCTCAGTCATCCCAATCCCAGAATGATCTCTGTTCTCCCTCTTAGGGATTTTTTTTCTTTATTTTGATGACACTGTTAAGATAGAATGATGCGGTGGGGAGAGGGACTGGGGAGGGGGAAGGAACGGGGGGGGGGGGAACGGGTCATTGGGGAGAAAAAGGGACTTCTGTAATATTTTAAACAAAAATAAAATTAAAAAAAAGATAGAATGATGCAAAGGTAAATGTTAGTATTTTATTAATAACCAACTAATTAATGATATAATTAGTAACTTACTAATTTTATTAATAAGGATTAAAAATTCTTATTTCCCTATTTCATTCTTCTCATTTAGCTTATTCCATAAGTTGACTACATATTTGGGGAAATCAACTTTTATTGTTAGAATTTTTCTCTTTCTATCATAATTTTTGTTATGTATAGTTTATTGAGTACTTATTAATTGTCAAGCACTGGGGATAGAGCACAAGATAGGCCAAATTCCTGCCCTCATGAAGTTTACATCCTAGCGGGGGTTACAGAAAATAAGCACATAAAGAAAGGAAGAATTTCAGATAATGCTAAGAAAGGAGTAATGTGTGGCCCTAACATATTTGGAGTTGGGCAAGATTACAACTGGATGACTGCATACCAAAATGTGTAAATACTTAAAAGTTATGAATGAAGGTAAATCCCCGGCACAGTCTTAGTTTCCACTCTGCATCCTGAGTTCCCTGTTGCCTGCATCCTCAAGATCCAGAGGCTAAAGGAGCTGCTCTCTTCTCTGGCCAGCCTTTCCACTTGCTAGTCTGATTAGTAGCATGGATCTTTTGGGGCGGGGCAGGGATGATTGGGTGGTACATGCATCCATCTAAAACAGTATGGTAATTGATCCTGTCAAGTCCTCAGGAATCTGGTACAGAGAGGTTGGCTTCTCAAGTTCCTATTTTTCCAACTCAAGACTTCTAAGCTCTTCCCCATATCAAACTGCCCAGAAAGAGAGGAGAAAGGAGAGAGATGCAGGTATCTGGGAAACCCGTGTAGGTAATCACTTTAGTAGATTTGGGGCAGCCAATTTTAACTGGTTAAAGTTTTGTAAGTAGCCACTCTTTCCAGGATTTCTTGGGCAGAAGTGGTGCTAGTTTTCTCCTTTCTGTGCACACACATACCCACGTGGTGGTGGTGGCCTGGGGACCTCCTTCAGCTAGCACTTCTCTCTTGTAATTTCCATTTGCTTAATTGCTTACTGAACTTTCAAAAAACTTTCTTATCAGGCTGAAAGGGGAAAAAAAGTTTTGGTCTTAGTGATTGTGCTATGCAGTGTCCTCTCAAGTGTGGATGTGGCAGAGGCTTTTCTTGCCCAGGTCTAAGGGTGATAGACTCTCCCTATCCTGCTACCTCTGAATCCTCCTAGTCCCCAACTCTATTTGTTTTAATTTGTAAGTTTGTTTAATTTGGAAAACCAAATTGGTATTCCTTGGAATACCGATGTCTGAAAAGTAACCTCCAAATGAAAATAAACATTTTCCAAAAATTTTTGTAAGATTTTAAGTAGCAATGACTAATTCCCCCCACAAAAGCCCATCCAAACAAAAACACACCAAAACATAAAAAGGCAAACTGTGTACAGACTTGTACATTTGCATAATAGCTTAAAAATTATATTGTATTTTTCTCCGTACAGGTGTGAAAGTTGTGTGGATTTACTGTTTGTGAGAGGAGCTGGAAACTGTCCTGAGTGTGGCACTCCTCTCAGAAAGAGCAACTTTAGGGTGCAGCTCTTTGAAGATCCTACTGTTGACAAGGAGGTTGAGATTCGGAAAAAAGTGCTAAAGATGTAAGTATTATTGCTTGAATGATTCATTTCACAAAGAGGACTTTAATAATTATTTCAATAATTGATATCATTATTTTCAGATAGAAATGTGGACAGTTTGGTATGTGAATAAATAAGTATACATTTATCTATGTATTTGTTCAACAAATGTTAAATTCTTAGAGAACCCAGAAATATTAATTATCTAGCCTGTGTTGCAGAAGAGTAGATCCTCTTGATCGATGGTTTCACAATTCATTTATTTGCTATTTTTACATTAATTTAATTAATATATATATATTGAGTGCCTACTATGTGCAAACACTGCATTATACTCATTATGCACTAAGTGTGGAATGAGTGAAACAGCTACTCTCAAAGGCTTCCAGTATGGTGGCATAGGAGACCATAGAGGTGGACAATTTAAAACAGGCAAACAAAATGCATGTGGGATCACAAATTGAGAAAAATGCTGTGAGGCTAGTGACTGAATGTTGATGTGGGTCAGTGATGCAGATAAGGCCCGAGGAGCTAACATTTAAGTTGAGATTTTAAGGTTCTTAAAGAAAATCATGTGTTAGCTATAATTTATTTTGATATATATCTCTATGTATGTGTGTGTGCACATACATATTCTTTTTCATTTATAAATTTAGTTTTTTACTCTTTGTTAATAGCTTTGGGTTTCATTTTATTTGTCCTCTTGTTATAAGCCACCTTATTGTTTTTGAATTTTAAAGAATTAATTTATTTATTTTGGTGGTTACATTTCAACCTGGTCACCAGAGTTTTAGCAGCATCTTTCCAGGTACTGAACCAGTTTTACTTTATCAGTGCCCTAAGCTGCTCTTTTATTATTTGGATTACTTCTAGGAGATAGTCTCTCTTAGATTCTTGTCTTTTATCATTAATGCCTATGGGTTTCTAATTCTTCACAGGTAATACAGTATTTACAAATTTTCCTGATGTAGCATTCCTTAGACTATGACTGTCTTGAAAAATAGTAGTGTAGTGTTTGAATTAATTTTTAGCTTTCTGGAAATTAGTGAATCTGTAAGAAGTAAGCAGTATCATGATTTTCAGTGATAGACCTGGTTTAAACTCACTTTCCATTTTTTCAGGGCCATAGTTTGCCATAAGTCTTAGAAGGATTTTGTACTGTACCACTCTCTCCTTATTCTACTCCTTCTCTGTAGTCATATGAATTTAAGAACAACAGTGTTTTATATAGTAAGCAATCCTTTTCTATGTATCATGTATAAATTAAGTAAGAATAAACAAACTAGTTAGGTAATATTGAAAGCAAGTGATATGTTAATTTTTCTTTTTCTGTTAAAGATACAATAAAAGAGAAGAAGATTTTCCTAGTCTAAGAGAATATAATGATTTCCTAGAGGAAGTGGAAGAAATTGGTAAGTTTTTAATGCTTATATTTTTGGTGTTCTAACCTGTGCTTTTATCTTCTAGGTACCAAGAAGAACATTTCACAACTCTAGCAAGCTTTGTTGTGATAGCTGATGTTTACCTAATTACTTTTTCTTTTTTAATATTGAAAAAATATTCTTTTTTACTGATTTTTAGACAGAGAGGAAGGGAGAGAGTTGGAGAGATAGAAACATTGATGAGAGAGAAACATCATCTATCGGCTGCCTCCTGCACGCCCCCTACTGGGGATTGAGCTTGAAACCCGGGCATGTGCCCTGACTAGGATTGAACCAGCACCTTGTGGTTCATAGGTCGACACTCAACCATTGAGCAACACCGGCCACCTACCTAATTACTTTCTGTTGCACTTAATCATGTTTGTTATATTGAAGACATATTTAAGTAAAGGACATACTTAAGTAATAAACATTTTGTCTTAGGAAAAATATAATGAATATCACTTTATAGCTGGGAAAGAAGGCTGATCTGTATATATCATCTGTGTGTTGGTGATGTATTAGAGTAAACAAAAAGAAAGAATATTCAGATTTTTTAAAAACAGGCTTTCTGTGAACTATATCCATGGTGACTAAAGCCATGTGTTTATCATCATTTATGCTTCTATGATATAATAGTTTCAAAATACTTTGAGGCAGTTGACTGTTGAAGTGGCATTCTATTTAGTGTTATTCTAGAATCAGAGGTTAGAGTAATCTTAGTGCCTTTTATTTCTCTGGTGATTAGTTAAAAGGATGTCATCAAAAGAAAGTATTGTTTCTGTTTTCTTAAGTAAGATTTCAGAGATGTTAAAAAATCTGAAAGTTGTTGTATGTCAATTAAAAAATTAATGTTTTTAAAGTTGCCATAATTATTATTACTCAATACAAGCTTAGAAATGATACAAAAAATCATGGACTGTGAAAATTAGAATGAGACTAAAAGAATTAAACAATCATCTTTTTAATTTTTCTCTCAAACCTGATAGCCAAGCTATACTCACTTTATTTCTCATTTAAAATATGATGATAATAAAATTTATTATTCTTGAGAAAGTTTATATATGGTAAATTATTAGAAAATTCAAATTCTTGACCAAGGGAGTATTCTAATTCCTTTAATTTTTTTTACTAACTGAGATAAACCCAGAAAAATTTTTTTATTTTCACTGTTACTGAAACTTTTCTAAAATATCTAAGTTCATTTGTTATGTCATAGCAAATAGCATATACAGAACATAATTTAGGCTTTTCCTGGGATTTCTTAGTGCTTTGGAGTCATTGCTTTTTCATTATAATTGTTCATTGCACTTTGAATGTCATCTTAGCAACTATGAATGGCTATGGATTTTAGCTGAAAAGATCATGGAATTGGGAAAGCCAAGGCAAAGTAGAAAAGTTAAGAGATAGACTGTGAAGATAAACCAAAAAGAAATCTGTAAGAACTGGGCAAGTATGCAGATATGTAGAAATATGGCTATACACATAGATATTAAGCATAGGACAAAAAGTCGGGTCAGACAATAAAGAGAAAAGAGATCATAGATGTTACAGAGCAAGTTGAATATATGGTCACAAGTCTAACCAGGCAGGCAGGATAATTAAAAGAAACTGATGGATAAAGAAGGTGGAGAAGAAGAGATCTTGATTTTGGAAGAAGGTTCTGGTTGAGTCATGATTTAAAAAAGAAATATATATATATGTGTATATATATATTGCTATGAGATGAATTCGTTTGAAGAAATGAACAACCTGGGGCCCATAGGAAAAATGAGGTTCATATCTAGAAGTGGGAGCTAGGATTGGCAGGTAAGAGCAAATCTGGATATTAGGGCTATACAATATGTAATCCTTTCTTTACCAGATAAGGAAACTGTGGCTCAGAGCATTTAATTTGAAAGTGATTCTATTATGTATATTTATGAAGGACTGTCTTCAGTTGCAGTATGTTGAAGCTCTCTTAATCAACGTCCATGCAATTGACTCATTGGAGTAATTGACATTTCCCAGTTTTCCCATAAAATGTACTGACTGATGCCCAAAACATAATGAATACAGGATGGATTCTCTCCATTAGAAGATGTCTTCAAGTACACCAGTTCAGTTATACACTTAGAGTTGTATGCATTGGCGACCAAACCTTATGCCAGTGCTACTTGTTATGTTGGGTAGAGAGCAGTTCTATTGTATTTTAAAATATTGATGAAGTTTGGGACCTAGTCTCATAGACTTATAGTTTATTTTCTGAACTTCATCTCAATTCAGCAAATATTAATTGTTCTATGTGAATTGCTTCACTTGCTGGGAACATACGATTTTTTTGCCTTCAGTAAGTTCAGACTCTAAAGGGGGAAATAATTATGTAAACTAATGACTATAATTTAATGTGAAAGTAGTATAAGCATTTATTTAAAAAGTGTTATGGAATACAGATAACAGAACAGTTCAGCATTTAGGGAATAAAGGTGTAGTTTGGTGAAGTTCAGAGAAGAGGTCACATTTGAGTTTTTGATCTTAAAGATGAATAGTAATTTACCAGGTAGAAAGGATAGAAGAACCTTTGTAGCAAAAGACAAAGTCACAGAGATAAAAGGGTGGTGAGCATGTTGGAGAATAAGCATGTAATCTGCTACAGGTAGCTACAACTGAGGAATGACTAGAGGTGAGGCTTGAAAAACAGACTAGGCCGTCAGCTAGGCTGTCAGGGTAAGAATTTATTCTATGACTGATAGTGAGCCAGTGGGACAGTGTCGTCGTGATGTGGAATAATGACAGGAGTTACTCAAGGCTTTGAAACCATTTTTAAGGGACTATTAAGACAGTAATTTGGATGAGAAATAATGAGAGCTTGGAGTCAGTAGCAGGGGTAATAGATGTTTTAGAGATAGAATATTCAAGTGACTGATATAGGAAGGAGCAGCAAGGATAAATTAAAATAATTTGACCTTGAGCAGTTGTATGGTATTCATCAGGAAAATAAAGCTGGAGAATAGGCAGTATTTCTTATTGTTTTGTTTTGTTGTGTGGAAAGTGTAGAAATGAAGGAAAGACTAGTTTTAGCCTTTTGAAGTTTTGTCAGGGTGTGGCTCCACCATTAGTTGTATGTCATTGCTCTGATTGTTGTATAAATAAACTTCCTTTAAATACCTCGTTTCAAAAGCTATTTACTTTGTATGTTATTCATAAGATAATTAGTTAGATGTTTATTATATCTGTATTGGCTATCTCTGTGTTAAAAGTATAAAATTTTAATAAAAAATTTGTTGTTGAATTTATTGGGATGACGTTGATTAATAAGATTATATAGATTTCAGGTGTACAATTCTATAATGCGTCATCTGTATATTGTGTGTTCATCACTCAAAGTCAAGGCTCCTTTCATCACTATGTATCTCCCCCTTTACCCTCTTCTTCCTCTCTTCCCTCTGATAATCACCATACTTAAAATATTAACTTAATTAGATACTTTAAGTGCCCAATTGAGCTGTGCTCATATTATCTCATATAATAATTTTTACAACTCTAAGAGAGACAGACATTTTTATCCCTATTTTACATATGAAGACAAGGCAGAAAGAGCTTAAGTATTGTGCCCAGGATCACATTGCTAGTAAGTAATGGTACCAAATTTTAAACATAAGTTTTTCTGACTCTAAGAGCCCATGAAAGTGCTTGGTAGTGTTTGAGAGTAGTTAATAGTCTGAATCTAGAACATAGGGTGCTGATTGGTGCAGTAGTGGGAGATAAGAGAAAAAAAAGTTGGCCATGGCCATATTTTGAAGGATCTTACGCTTGAACTTGATCTTATAGGTAGAAGCATTCCCTTGAAGATGCTTACGCCTAGAGTGAGGAATAGAGTTGTTAGTGTGGCTAAGGAATCAGTGTTTGAGGATTTATAAATTGGGGACTGGTCATTTTGTTATGTAAATTTCATTATGAACCCTTTGAACATCACAAATATAAAAAATTTTAAATATTAGAATTTGAATAATGGCATAAAAACTACAAGATAAGGGGCGCACATGAAGATGAACTTTCTTATAGCATTAACAATAGGCTTTTTTCTGTGGTTATGACAATCTAAACATAAAAATTCTTGTTCTTTTTGGCCCCAGGGGGCTATCTCAAAGGTTTGTTCTTAGTTTCATAATAAACAGATTATTCTTTTGGTTCAGGGTATTGCTTATTTTAAAAGGGTGAGAAAGTCCTAAGGGCTTTAATTATGGATTTTGGATGTCAAAAAGACTTCAGAATTGTACTTAAATAACATTAAATCTTTCAGAAAATACAGTAGGTTTTTTGTTGGCTTTTAATTCTTGACTAAAAGCAGGTCACCATCTGAGCTACACCAGTAACCAGATAAAGGGCCAAAAGATTGTATTGAAAATTATCTTCTATTTCTTTTTCTTCAAGGCTATTATACCAACCTCATTCATTGCGGCATGAATAAGACTTGCTCCATCTGAAAAGTTTTTAAAATAATAATCCACTTTTGTGTTTTTTTCCTTCTTTTTAAAGGAAGAGATAGTATTATTTATGATTGTGATTCACATCTGTTACATTGTGATTACCTTTGCTTTCCAAATTAAAAAATGAAATAAACAAATTGGCTATTTTAGTTTTATTGGAATTCATCAAAGTTTTTAATAAGCATAAAATAAATAAATTATGTATAAACAGGTAATTTCACTTAGAATTTAACCTTCGTATTTCTGGGTTCTATTTAATGGAAAGTTTAAATCAGTACATTATCTAGCTTGCTGATAAACCTAAACATTCTAGTAGAATTCAACATAGGATATCAGTTTGATTACCTTTACTTCTCAGTAGATTCATACTATAAGAAACCAAAATTATTTATTTTTGTAATTTTACATCTGCTCATTTTGCCATCTGTGTCATTCAATTCTGTAATTATAAAGGTCATTTTAATTAAATCTATAGTTGTAAAGATAATTATAAATGTCAACATTGGTTTATTTCTTTAGTCTTTCTTTTTGTGATAATTCAACAAATATTTCTTGAGCTCTTAACAGATGGGAAGGTCCCTCCTCCCTTTTTAATAGATTTTATTTTTTAGAGCAGTTTTAGATTCACAGTAAAATTAAGCAGAAAGTAAAGAGTTCTCATAATACTCCTGTCCCACACATGCACAGACTCCTTCACTGTAAACATCCTGCACCAGAGTGGTAAATTTGTTATAATCGATGAACCTACGTTGCTACATCATTATTGCCCAAAGTCTATAGTTCACATTAGGGTTTACTGTTGATGTTGTGCATTTTATGGGTTTGGACAAATGTGTAATAGCATGTATTCACCATTATACTATTGTATATAATAGTTTCACTGTCCTAAAAGTCCTCTGTGTTTTCTGCCTGTTTGTCACCCCTTTCCTCCTCCCACCCAACCCCTGGCAACAACTGTTTTTTTTTTTTACTGTCTCCATAGTTTTGCTTTCTCCAAAGTGTCGTATAGTTGGAGTCATACAGTATGTAGCTTTCTCAAGTTGGCTTCTTTTGCTTAGTAATACATATTTAAGGTTTCTCCATGTCTTTTCATGGGTTGATAGTTCATTTCTTTCTAGTGCTGAATAATATTCCCTTGTCTGTATATACCACAGGTCATTTATTCATTCACCTACTGAAGGACATGTTGGTTGCTTCCATGTTTTGGCAATTATGAATAATGCTGCTGTAAATATTTGTGTGCAGGTTTTTGTGTAGACATAGTTTTTAACACCATTGGATAAATACCAAAGAGAACAATTGCTGGATTGTATTGTCTTCACATAGTGGCTGTGCCATTTTACATTCTCACTGCAATGAATCAGGATTCTTGTTGCTCATCATCCTTGCCAGCATTTGTTATGGTCAGTATTTTGGATTTTGGCCATCCTAATGGGTGTATATTGGAAGTTTTTAATTTAAGTACTGGGAGTGATAAAGATAAAGCAAACCTAGAATCTGCCCACAGGCAAACTCTAGTAGGTCAAGTAGATGTGTACATTGAAAATAATTATAAGTGCTACCAGAATAACATTAGATTATGTACTGTGGGCATTTGGGGATGGAGAGATTATACTTGCAAAGTGAATTATAAGGAAGATCTGGGGATTATATTGGGTATAGAAAGGTGAGCCAGATATAGGTATCCACAGTTGTTCTGGGTTGAGGCTGGTACTAAGATGGGGTCCCTGGGACCAATTTGGTCATAGGTATGGAGATAGGAAAGTGTGGGGCAGTGGAATAGCTGAACTGGATTAGAAGTGGTTTTTAGGCATTGAGAGAAGCAATACAGCTAGCATTGTAGATAAGGTTCAGGCTTTGGAATCAGCCTAGGTTAAAATCCTAGTTCCATCATTTGCTAGCTGTATACCTTGGACATAGTTAATGTCTTTAAACCTTATCTGTAAAGTGTACCTATCTCAAAAGGTTGTTAGGAGGATTAAGTGGTGTAATTAGGTCATATGTGGTATTTAGTGCCTGTCATGTATTTCATAGGTGTTTGGTTGATACACACACAAACACACATACACACACACTATAGAGTGTATTCCTCAAGCAAAATTTTGAGGAGATCACTTAAGCAAACAAATGAGGGAAAGCCACACTAGCTGGAATTGCTTGGTCTTTCCTGTTTCTCGAAGAGGCTCTGAGGAATCTGCAGAACTCACAAAGCAGAGTGAGGGGGTGAGGGGGAAGGAATGTGAGAGATAAGACTGGATTTTTTTTCAAGGCATTATGGATGCAGAAGCAGTTGAGTGAACTTGGTGATTCATGGCTGAATAACACCATCAGAACTTGTTTTTGAAGGGTTTATTGGTAGTTGATTCCATTAAAAGAAAGAACAGTTTATTTCGTTATAAACATTTCTTCAACAACTAGCACAGTGCTAAATATTATTTAATGAGTGATGTAAGATTACTATTTTCACTGATCAAGATTGCTATTATCACTTGATCATATAGTGTCTTGTATTATTACTTTAATTTCTTGTGTGTAGGGGTGATCTCCTTAATAAGAGTGTCTGTCTTTGAAAACAGGAAGTTCTTATGTATGCTCACAACACCATAGTGTTGGGAATCTAATCATTAAGTTATTTTCTCCTTTCTTTTATGTCTGGATGATATAGAGATTGTATAAAATACGATCTTTGAGTGCAAGATGAAGTACAAAGTAAAGAATGCTGTGTATATGTGTACAATCATGTAAAGTAGAATGTTTTTATATGAGTTGTAAATAATTTCAAAATTTATCAGAGAAGGAAGTTATTTCTGATTAGAGGGATCGGAGAATTTCATGGAAAAGTATTTGGCAGACACTTAAAGATTGGGTATATTTTTAGTAGTAACAAAGGGGGATCAGGCATTCTAGGCAGAATAGTGTGAATTGGAGCAGGAAGTGAGGGGACATTTGGGAAATGCAGAGCTTTCGTGTTTCAAGAGAGGTCTTTATTGAGGGGAAATAAAAGTAGATATAGCCAGATTGTTAGTTTAGGTTATAGTCAGTAGTTGTAGTTAGAAGGGTTCTGAATTCTAAAAAAATTTTTTTCTCCCTAGTAAAAGGAGAAATGACAGAGGACTATAGGATGGTAGAGGTGGAAGGTGATATTAGTGTGCTTCAGAAATATTAGTCTGGCAGCACTGTATATTATGGATGGGGTTAGGGTATAGTGTGAGATGCCAAGATCCTGGAGAAAGTAAGTTAAAGAGATTATTATAAATTACTCAGGGAGAAATTAGATCCTGGCTTGGTCTCTTGTCAGGGGACCTAGAGAATAGGGCAGTTTTAAAGAGATTTTAGTGGTAGAATCTGTAGGATTTGGCAACTGGTGCTTGTGGAATGCAAAGGAGAATGGATTATTGAATGAATTGTTAAATCTTGGTGTTTAAGCACGATAGGCCTATCATTAACAGATAAAGAATTTACAAGGAGGAGCAAATTTAGAGATAATTATTTGTTTGGTTTTCTAAAATGCACTTTGAGTTAGTGTCAGCAATTTCTGGCACTTATTTGGTTGAAACTGGGAAGTGATGAGATTGCCCAGGGAACATAGAGGGAGGAAAGAGGGCAAAACCCAGAATCATACAGATTAGAGACCAAGAAGAGCCAGAGATGGAAACAAGAATGAGTATTTGGAGTAGTAGGAGGAAGAGCAGAAGAATGTATTAACAAGTTGGTCAAGGGAAAGAAGTGCCTGAGGGGGAAAAGTGATCAAATTAAGTGTGCATAGATGTTGAGGATGGTGGAGGTTGTGATTTGGTGACTTAGTGGATGGCCTGTTAAGTACAAGGCGTACGTGGTGAGTGGTTGGGAAAGGTAGTGGAATCAGACCATATTAGCTAATGGATCACACAGTTGCCTTTGTGAAGCCAATGCTAGTTTTGAGCCGTCTTCTCTGTTTTGTGTTGGGGCCAGAATGTAATTTATGGAGAATGCCCTACATTGCATCCTATCAAATTCCCTGGTTTACCATCATTACTACTTTTCTACTTTGTGGTAAAAAAGGTGGAGAAGTTGCTAGAGGGCTATTGTTTCTCATTTTCTCTAGTTTCTCCCAGAGTTTTAAAATTGCATATGATAGAATTGAGAATTGCTTTTATTTTTCTACATACCTAAATGAGCCTGAATTTTCAACATTGATTATGATAAATTGATGTTCTGAAGTAAGTTGGCCTTTTGAGGAGATAAAAAATGGATGAGATTGGTCTTTTGAATATGTTTGATGGCCTGTGTTGATCCTCTAATATTACTTTTCAAATCTGATAGGACTCTATAATCCAGAAGTATAGAAACTATTTTAGATGGTTGTTAGTTAAAAGAAGGAGTGAGATGGGGAAGGAATTTGTAGGAACATGGAGTATATTTAGGGCAGATCAAACCTTTTTATAGGATAAACAGCAGGAAGTAGTGGTAAGTAATTGGAGAAGGGAGAGAAGGGCTAATAATGGATGGAGAAAGATTACAGAAGAAGCCAAAGGAGGTCTGAATTGAATTATGGAACAGAAGAATCTTAATGATTTGGATCCTTCTTTAGACTATAAGTGGTGGGGTAGTGGGGCGGTACTTTATAATGTGAATTTATATATACCAAAGAGATTATTTTCTTGTTCAGAGTATTATAGCAACCTTTTGCTTTATATATGTAAACTTAGAAGGGAGTAAAGGCATTTATACTTCAAATTATTTTGAGTTGGAATTTAAAAAGGCAGATCTAATTCACAGAAAATGTATCAACTATCGTAACATGTCTCAGAGGCTTCTTTTACAGGATTATTTCAGTCAGGTGTTGGTGCCCGTTTATCCCTTACCTTTTCTGTTAGGTTTCAACTCCTGTCTGTTTCATACTGTTCCAGATCTAGACTAGATGGGAAATAATTAAGGCTTGTAACTCGCCCTGTTGGAGACCATTAGAGTGTCAATAAAACCTGTTTTTAAAAAATATAAATTATATAAGTATATAATATTTTTTATCATTTTGGATAATTTTTTTGTTTGTTTCTGGAGCACAGATTCTTTTGACTATTGACTCTGACCAGGATAGTAGATTCCAGGGTTATTTTCATTTAAAAAATTTAAGCATTCTTTTATATGCTTTTAAAGTTAGAGTAGGGACTATAAGAATCAAATTTAATATGATTATGGCACAAACATATTTTGTGATAGTCTGACAGTTCCCTTATATTTGGCTCAGAAAGCATAATTGCTGTAGAGCTAGTCTTTAAAATAGGTAGTAGGTAAGAGGACACAAATAGAGCTGTAAGGAATGACAACCTGATGAATTAAGTCACTATGATGAATATTTGGTTTTTACATACTCAAGATTTATATTAAAGCTATATTTCATGTTGTTGTTTCCTTTCTGTTATAGTTTTCAACTTGACCAACAATGTTGATTTGGAAAACACCAAAAAGAAAATGGAGTTATACCAAAAGGAAAACAAAGATGTCATTCAGAAAAATAAATTAAAGCTGGTTAGTTGCTAAGTATTTTCTTGCTCTTTTGTTTTAGAAATGAATGCTTCTACATGATTTTTAAAAAAGCTATCATTCTCTTAAAGTAATATCTACAAAGAACTTAGCTGAAATTTAGGTCAGAAATGCTAATAAATGTATATAGGCATATAAATAGGAGGCACACATAACTATAGCAAAAACAACTTTGGTGGCATTATTAAAATGTATTCTTTAAAGTTAAAAGAATTGTATGCATGCAGAGATTTAAGTGTTGGGCTTATACAGTTAGGCTGTTATTTCTTTAGTATAACCTGGCTTTCTAGTTTTTGGGGAAAGTAGGAGTGCTTATCTTTGAGCTACTCAATTAGGAATTTGTAATCGATGAAAATGATACAAGTATATTTGGATCACATAGCTTATATCTTTATCTTGAGTTTAGAGGACTTCCTCCTTTTAGTCTGAGAGTGTTTCATTTAGGCACTTCTTTTCCTGCCATAAAGTTCTCAAGGAATTCACACTACAGTCTTATTCCATTCATACCCAGCTTGGCTTCTTTAAAAAGGTGAGAGCATCAGAGTGTAATAAAGATGACTGCCTTTGCTCAGGAGCCTTTTCTGAGTGCATCAGAAGATACATGCAAAATAGGTATGCCTAGGTAACTTGTTTAACTGGATAGTGGAGGGTTGTTCCTTTCAAGTGAGTGCTTTTTTCATTTATAGTTTTAAACTAGGAAATAATACTGAAAGTTGCAATGAAAGAAAAATCTAATTTTAGGCTGGTTATATTATTTTAAAGAATTTCTGATATCTGAAAACTTTATAATGATAAGTTATTGAATAAAACAATTTATGTTATCCATGTTACAGTGAGATGATTTGGACTACTTCTGTTCTTCGTATTAATTTTTTCACACCTGGACATGTTATAACTAACCGTTTGGTCAGTAGTTATTATAACTTACTATTAATTGATCATTCTGAATGATCACATTTAAAGATGTGCTAGTTAACATATATAAGTAATTACGGTATTATTGGATAAAGCCCTCAAGTGGTCCCTGGCACGTGGTCTAACTTACATAGCTAATGTCTTTTTATTAAACTGAGGTAGTAACTTGCCTTTACTGTTTCTGTGAATGTTGAAGTCTCACTGTTCCAGAAACATGGGAGTTGTATCAAAGAAGAAAAGAAACAAAGCAATCTTTTGCATGATTAGGCTCATAAAATGACCCATTTCTGTCATAGAGAAACTATTACTGAGTTGTTTGCTAAGGAGATCATATTTGTTTCATGGAGCTGTCACCTAACACCAGTCAATATGAGCATGAGAAACTGATTAAAGGTGTTTTAATCTTGAAATAGAGGCTTAGTGAAGATTAGCTTAATTTTCACTTTCACTTTCTGGACTCTCATGAGCAGGAGAGATTGCTGCCTTACAATGTTTATCAATTTAGCACAAAAATATTTGGTTCAATAAACATTTGTTGAACATCTGCTAAGGATATAGTGTATAAAGATGAATAAGAACCCTAGTTCCTAGGGATCAGGTAATTTCAATGTAATGTCATAAGCACATGGAAAGTGCTGTGTGCTTGTATTATGGGAGTATAGAGGATGGGTACCTAACCCACTCTGGGAAAATTGGGAAAGGTAATCCAGGCAAGGTCATGCTTACATGGAGCCTTGAAGGACAAGTAGAATTTAGCCAGATGAAGAAGGTGGGACGGGGGTGAGTGTAGGAAGGCTGCCACAAGGAAATTCCAGGCAGAAAGAAATCATGAGCAAAGGCAAGAAAGCATGGATAATCACAGAGTTCTGAGAGTTGTACATAGCTCTGTGTTGCTAAAGTTCAATAGGGAGAGTTGGAAGTTGGAGAAGTAGAAAGGGCCTAGGTTATTTAAAACCTTGTGTATTATGGAAAGTAATTTGGGCTTATATAGGCCAGTTGTTTCTATGTTTTATCAGGTGAACCTTTTTTTCAAATAAAAGCTTGCTCAGAATACTTTGGTTGAAGTGATAATGGCAGGAGAGATAGGCTGGATCTGCTCAATCTCTGCTGTAGTGTACCTTAAGGCATTTTACTAGGGAATTCCTAGGATTCCTTAGGGTAATGTTATAAGAACCTGACTATACTTGGTCATTCAAGGGTTTTCAGCAAGGTGATAATAAGGTATTGCCCTTATTGGAATAGGGTTAGTGGTTATTGTGGAGGTTGAATTTGAGAGGATTAAGCCTGGAGTTCAGGAAGTTAATTGCAGTCATGCAGGTGAGTTCAGAGGTGACTTAAACAGGATTGGAGAAGTAAGGATGAATTAAAGAAACATTTAGAGTTTAAAATAGCAAGCTCTGCTGATGGATATGAAGTGGGAGGTGAATGCAAGGAAAGTTGATTGGGTAAGGTTATGCTATTAGGAAGAACACAGACTTTTAGTCTTTCAACCGGCTTCCCTTCTCTTAGTCTAATGTCGTCTTCTTTGCTTTCCTCTCCCTCATGTTTGATTTTTAATGACGGTTATTTTGCCAGTTAGTCAGCTAGCTAGTCAAACAATATTTATTAAGGCCTACTATGTACAAAACACTTCAGTGAGAAAATTGAGTCTGCCAGTTCTTCGTTGCCAAAGCTGATAGATTCTTTCTTGGCCTGAATTTCATTTGGCCTGTAGTTATTGTATGTTGCAGGCTTCTCCCTTGGTGTTAAAACTTTTCCTTAACTTTTGTGGGGCTGCTTCGCTCTCCTTCTTCCCTGCTGTTCTCACTTTCTTCTTTTATCCTTTGCATAGACTTCTCTTTCCTTCTTGTTTCTTAAACATAGGCTCCTCTTAGTGCTTCTCTTTATGATGACCCCTTTACACTGATTACTCTCAAATGTCTCTGCAGCCCATTGTTTTTCTCCCGAGCTTCTAGAATTATATTGGAAATACCCTCAGATATCTAGAAGTGGTTAATAGACATTGCTTTCTGGATGTGTTATAGGCACTTGTAATTCAGCTTTCCAGAACTGAACATTTTAATCTCTGTGGTCACTTATTTCTCTTATTATGTCCTTCACCCAATTGTTCAAGGCATATCCACTCAGTTTTCATGTACTGTTGGTGGTCTCTCCTTATCATTTTTCAAATCTGGTTCCTCTTCTGATTCTACTATTATTGTCTCTTTTAGAGCCCTCATAATTTCTTACCTGGGTTATTGAAATATTTTTCTAACTAGTCTTCCTCTCTTCAGTCTTGAACCCCATTGATCTATATCTGCTTCTAGTCATCTTTCTGAACTGGTTCAAATTTCCTGAATTCTTCCCAGTTGCCTTAGTACGGTACAAATTCCCCTAGCATGGTATGATAGACCTTCCATCTTCTCCTCTCTGCTTGTTTGCCCAGCTTTATCTAGAGCTTTTCTCCATCCCACACTTAATGACTTGGCCATACCAAGCATTCCATCTTTTTTATTTTATTTATTTTTTAAATCCTCACCTGAGGATATTTTTCTCCATTGATTTTCAGAGAGTGGAAAGGTGGGAGGGGGGGCGGGGGGCGGCAGGAGAGAGAGAGAAACATAGATGTGAGAGAGACACATTGATTGGTTGCCTCCCGCACGTGCCCCTCTTGGGGCTGGAGAATGAACCTGCAACCTAGGTATGTGCCCTTGACTGGGAATTGAACTGCGACCCTTCAGTGTGAGGGCTGACCCTCTAACCACTGAGCCATGCCAGGAAGGGTGTATTCCATCTTTTTAAAAAAAAATTTTTTTTTTTAATTGATTTTGGATAGAGAGGAAGGGAGAGGGAGAGAGAAACATTGATGGGAGAGAAAAATCAATTGGCTGCCTCCTGCATGTCCCCTACCAGGGATCAAACCCACAACCCAGGCATGTGCCCTAACTGGGAATTGAACCCGTAACCTTTTGGTACATAGGACGTAGCCCAACCAACTGAGCCACACAGGCCAGGGCCAAGCATTTCATCTTAATTCATATCTTTGAACCTTTGTTTTTTTCTGTCTAAATGGCCATTCCACTCTCCAATGCAGGTAAATACCTACTGTTTGAAGTCTTAGCTCATCCTACATATATTAGTTTCCTAGGGCTGCTGTAACAAATTACCACAAACTGGTGGTTTATAGCAACAGGAATTTATTTCCTCATAGTTCTGGAGGCCAGAAGTCTGGAATCAAGGTGTCATCAGGGCCATGTTACCTCTGAAACCTCTAGGGAAGTATCCTTTTTGCCTCTTATAGCTTCTGGTGGTTGCCAGCAACCTTTGGCACCACTCTGATCTCTGCCTCTGTCTTCTGTTGGCCTTCTCCCCTGCGTGTCTGTGTCCAAATTTCCAGTTGACCCTATGTCCAAATAAGATGACATTTGTAGATACCAGGGGTTAAGACTTCAATGTAAGAGAACCCTAGTGCACTATCGGTGGGAATGCAGATTGGTGCAACCACTCTAGAAAACAGTGTGGAGGTTCCTCAAAAAATTAAAAATGTAACTGCCTTATGACCCAGCGATTCTACTTTTGGGAATATATTTGAAGAAACCCAAACACTAATTTGGAAGAATATATGCACCTCAGTGTTCATTGCATAATTACAATAGCCAAGATATGAAAGCAACCTAAGTACCCATCAGTAGATGAGTGGGTAGAAAAGCTCTTGTACATATATACATAATGGAATACTACTTGGCCATAAAAAAGAATGAAATCTTACCTTTTGCGACAGCATAGATGGACCTAGAGGGTATTATGCTCAGTGAAATGAGTCACATAGAGAAAGACAAGTACCATATGGTTTCACTTATATGTGGAATCTAAAGAACAAAACAAATAAGCAAACAAACAAACAATGATGATTTCAATGGTAGGAATTGGCAAGGGGAGTTCTCAGCTCTCTGTCTGGGAAAATGATGATGATGAACCTGAAAGTGGTTGAAATTTGATGCAGGGGAGCTCTAAATATGGATTCTTCTCTTCTCAATTTTCCTAGGCCTCTGAACTTTCTGGTCTGTGTAGTAGGGTGAACCTGAGATGCTTCTGGAATTTCCAATAAACTACTGAACTCATTCATGTTCTAATCACTCACAGAATCATTTCTAATCTACTCTAGGTGCTTTCACACAGTCTATTTCTGTGACTTTTTTGATCTGTCAAATGCCTGCAGCACTGTAAAAGGACATTTAAAAAGCAAGGGAGGAAGATGTACAAATGGCACAAGAGAGAGGCCAGCTGCCTTTCCGAAGTTCCCCAAGTTGAAAATTATAGCTAGTCTTTTAAAAGCTCGTCCTGGCAGGATTTGGTGATGAAGAGTGAGATATTTGAAGAAGATGGTTTGATTTCCACTGTGAGGCACTGAAAAAATAAAGACATTTTTAAACTGGAAAAAAAAAAAGACTTCAACGTATATTTTCAGGGGACACATTCAGCCCACAATATCCTGTATGAAATCTTTTCTGACTCTACCTGTGCTCCATTATCTCAAAGAGAATTTACCACTCTATCAATTCTGCTCCCACTGTCCCTGTGTATACTTCTCTAACACTTTCCATACTTAATTGCTTATATGTCACTGCTTTATTATGAAGCTCATCTTTTTCTGCTTATGGGCCTCCAAATCAAGTAGTTCACTTTTCTATCCCTTATACCTCAGCCCCCAACCCTGACTTTTTACGTTTATTCCTATTAATCCTTCTAGATCAGTTTGAATTCTCTTCTCCACCGGGTGCCTGAGTTAGAGTGGCAGCCTTAGTGCTAAAGGAGGAAACGTTTGTACAGTTATGGGGAGAGGTTCTAACAGAACTTAGTGACTGATTTAATGTAAGGGGAACGGCAGGGTAGGGAGCAGGGTTAAATGAAGATCACCTTGAGGCTTCAGCCCGAGTTGACTGAGATATAGGTGTGCATTCAGCAGAATTGAGGACTGTGGGAAGATGACCAGCTCTGGGAGACCAGATGCTAAACTTAATTTTGGATATACTGAATGTGAATTTTAAGTGAAACATTTTTGTGTGTGAGAACTTTGTGGGTTTTTTTGGTGGTGGTGGTGTTTATCTAATGTATGAAATAAAAATATCCAATAGGGTGTTTTAAATATTATTTTACATAAAAATATGCTTTTGTCTGAGGTCTCTGTTAATTTCTATATTATGTTAGTGATCCCCAAACCTATTGTGCTCTCTCCCCCATTACATATTTGCCTTCAGATGCCATGAATTCTCAATATTCTGTTGAATTAAAACAAAAAGCACTACAACATTTTTAAGAGCAGGAGTCTAGGTATTAAAATAAAACCATTCAGATTTTACTGTATTTTTTCCTCATAAGACTTAAAGAGCAAAGACTTGGTATAACATTGCTTTTAAGTATGAGTTAGAGTTGGAATAAATTTCAGAGCCTGGAAGTATTTAATATTTCTGAAGAACTTTGTAAAACGGGAGTGAGTAGACCTGTAGTTAATTCTGTGTACAAATTAGCTTTGAATTTAGAATTTTTCAGTCCATAAAGAGGACTCTTGAAATTTAAATGCCTGTGTTAGAAATTAACTTCATTTAAAAAAAATGTACCTTAATGAGTGCTTTTTGGAACTCTAGTATCATAAAGACTTATTTTAGCTTGGGGAAAAACAAGCAAAGTGCTGTGATAAGTTTCATTATCTTATATGTTTGGGAAATTGTTGCTATTAAATAAGTCAATCTTTTTAAATGGAGTATTTCAGTCAGTAGTTCTGTGTGGAGATTGTTGTTGTGTTTCTTGTTTTGTTTTCCTTGTTAAATCTCCTAAAATGAATGCTTGAAACTGTCTCTAATCATTATAAATAAATGAACCCATTATTAAGCACAGTTCCTGCAGTTCTGCAACTGGGATTAATGTACTTCGTTTAGGTATTTGTTTAGTGCTAGATATCATTCTTTTTAATAGTAAAATGTCCACGTGAAATAAAATAAGTTTAGTTCCTTCAAAGTGGAATTGCTGCACTACTAAACAATAAGTGACTGGTGTGTTTTATGCTTCCAAAAAAAAAAAAAAAATTGGAATGTGGTACAGGATTGATGTTGGTTACTAAATTTATTCTATACTATATCTAAATGTTTCTGTTTTAGACTCGGGAACAGGAGGAATTGGAAGAAGCTTTAGAGGTAGAACGACAGGAAAATGAACAAAGGAGACTGTTTATACAAAAAGAAGAGCAACTGCAGCAGATTCTCAAAAGGAAGAATAAGCAGGCTCTTTTGGATGAACTGGTGCGTGTAGATGCTGTTGCAGTAAAATCAGTTTCAGTAAAATCAGTTTTCAGGGTGGTCTTTCTCATTCGTTATGCTGGGTAATGGCATTTAAATGGCATTTTGGCAGTTTGTGCTGGCATATTCAACTTTGGTTCTTTATTTTTTTAAAAAATTTTGTCAATATTTTATTTTCAGAAGCGAGAGTAATATAACTGACATAATCCAATGTACTGTTAATAGATTATTTACGTGTTTCTAAGCTTACTGACTAAAACATTATTTTCAGAGTATTTTTTCCCTTAATTAATACTGGTTTTGTAATAACTGGCTCATTTTCAGTTGTTTCGGCTCCATGCTGAAATTTTTAGTGACTTTGGTTACTCTGTGAGAGCTATATTTCATATTTTTGCATGAAAAAGAATGAAAATAAACGGTGATGTTTTGCAAGTTATTGGTGTTTTCTAGCAATTAGCTCCTCTAGTAGTTGACATTGTTAGATAACAGGAATAATAATAACAGCAAAAGTTTATGAAGTGTTTCAGAGATTTCATATATTATTTGATATATGGAACAATATATCCGCTACTTTTAACCCAGTGTGATATTGATAAACTCACAACTAGAAAATCATCCTCTCCAGGAAGGTCTTTTGTATTCTTCCCTTTCTGTTGCTGTCCATGTAATTAATTTCCAGGAGGTGTTAAACACTTAACTCTTCAGTTTAGTTGATATACAGTTTGTTATTCTATGATTGGGTAAATGTGTATGTGTATATTTTTCTACTATGCTTTTGTCCCAGAAGCATTTAAGCCAGCTAACCAGAAATAAAAAGGAAAAGCAAGATTATCTAAATTAGAGGTAGGGGAGAAAGTACAGTAAAGGAAAAGTAAGGATAAGGGCATTAATGAGGCTTAGGCAGAAAATGCGTATCATAAACCATTTGTACTTTGAGTGGAATGTAAACTGGTTCTAAAAGTAAGGACATTGGCATATAAAATAGAATATGGTGTTTTCCTTAGCAACTTCCATTAATTTTTCTTGAAACTATTAAGTGGCATAAAGCATTAACATGTGAAATGACACATGTTGTGTTTTACAGTTTTTGTGGGCATATATTTTGTGGGAAATTAAAACCTTTAATAAATCAATTAGTAAATGCTGATTTTGTAATTATTTATTGAAAGGTTCTTTCCCTCATCATTTTATACAAAGAGGAACACACTTGTTTTTGGTAATGCTTCTCCTCTACACAGGTAATTGAATTAGTTACAAATGCAGAACTTAGACATAAGATGAAAATACCCTTTAACATTTAAAAATATGTTTCATCTAATATAAAGAGTTTTTAGATTTTATTTTGAGCTTAGCTAGCTTTGCATAGCTATTATACTTGTATATTCGTTTACTCCTCAAAGTACTAAGTTTTGCTGCCTCATTGAGTTGCTATTGGCATGAAGCTCCCCTTTAATTCCGTGGGGCACGAAGCAAGATGTGAAACTGCGAGTGTTGTACATTGTGTATAATCTGGAGTTAATATTGGTTTTTGTGAGGACCACCCCCACTTCCTGTTTTCTTCACCTGTAAGTCATTACTGCACATACTTTCTTCACTGTTTAGATCATGTAACATGGTGGTTAAATAATTCTTAGCAATTTACTATATTCATTAGAACAATTAATTACATCACATTGGTTTAGAATGCCAATGAAGTTTGAATTTCTGGGTTCCATTTGAAAATTTATTTTTAAAGATTCTTTGTTACTTTAATTTTTGAATATTTGTTAATTTTTTTATTAAAATGTTGACATACATTTAGTCCTTATTGACTAATTGAAAGAATTTATTAAATTTCTTTTTTTCCTCCTGAATCCTTATTAAGTAAAGAATACATTGTATTTCTTTTTCTGTGCATGTTAACAAGTGACATTTTATAAAAAAAAGATAGCACTGGCATTTGTAAAAATGTCTAGAAGCTTAAATTTTAGGGTTATTCTCTGGATCTAATTTAGGCAACAAGTACTACTTATTAGAATTTTTCCTCGTTTTTTTGGGTTTGGTCCTTGTGCTAAAAGTCACTTTTTAACCTTTTGTAAAGCACTAGCATTATATTATACTGTAGATGACAGGATTTTAATGTTACGGTATTAATGTTTATGGCTTACTTTTTACCATAATGTTACCTAAAAAGTCCATTTATTTAATCCTAACTGTAAATTCAGTTTTTTTTAAACACTTTGGAAAAAGATTTTAAAACAGGTCCTGACTTAGTAAATCTTTTTATATTCCTGTTTGAAAAATTCTCTTCAGTTTATGTCTGAAATTTTGTATGGGCTAATATTTCTGTCAAATGCAGTAGCTGATTTTTATTAGAAATATTGTTTGCCAGATGGCTTGCTTAAAGTCAGTTAAAATAATCTTTTAAAAATGGTCATTATAAAGCTTTTAATGAGTATTACAGGCAGTCTTATTAAAATTTCTTTAAGTATTAAACAAGGTACCTTCAGGCAATTAATGTAGGTTAGGGAACCTTTCAAGGTAAAATGGAAAGCTAAGAAGAATGAAATAATTTGAAAGACTGAATCTGCATTTTATGTATTCCCAAGAGGATGTGTGTTTCTCATAGTTTATTTTACTCTATAGCTTTTGTTGTTGTTAGAGCTCCTGCTTAATTCTAGTTTAACATTCACAAAGATTTTCAGCTTCCAAAGTTTTGAGTGCTAAAGTGGAATGAAGCAGATTTGAGGTAAATTGTATGCCATAGTAGCAAAATTAGTTTTAGATTCTAGAATGTTTATTTTTATTAAATTTAAGCTGTTTTACCAAGACATTTTAATAGTTAGGTCCTTTTATGTGATAGTGGAACCAGGCCAAAATATTGATTAGCAGGTTTTTGAAGTGAACGCATTGTCTTGCTTTTACACAAGAACCTTTAGTTTTTAAGAGTAAATACCAGGTATGCAAGAGTATTTGAGTTCAGTTAGAGTATAAATTGGGAAGCAATGTTTTAACTTTTTAGCCAAGGAAATTAGTTTTTCTTCTGTTAGTGTTTTTGCATATGATAAGGTAGTAATAGCTTTTAAGAGATATTTTGGGCCACAGCCTATTTAAAGTGTCCTATAATTTTATTACTTTAGTATAATATTCTTAGTGCAAATCTAGAGTAGCTCCAGGAATTCATAGCAGTGCTGTTACTAATGCATTACTGATGCTTTGTTGTAGAATATGAAAGGTATTCAAGTATATTCTCATAGTATATTTCATTCATTCTCCATTATTGCTAAAGCTAGGTTGAAAGGAGTTTGCTCCTTAATATGGTTCTATTTTATAAATAAAATGTGTTCTTCCATTTACTTTTAAAAGATTTAATCTCTGTAATGTTGCTCTTGCAGAAAACTTCTATTGCAAAGTCTTGAGATACGGATTTATTCTAGGACAATTTTGTTGAAATAAATTGGCTTGTTTTTTGAATCACTTCTGTACTAGAACGTTAAAACAATTCCTTTAACTAGAGTAATTAGCCACATTTGTGTCTAAAAATATTATTAAGTTATTAAATTTGGAAAGAAAATTAGATTCTGTTATATGTTTACCTTCATACTATGAAATGTTAACACAATATAGTATTTTTCAATATTAAATTATGGGTAGTTACTACTTTAAAAATTGATAGGCCATTTGAAGAATATGTTTATCTTTGTGAATAACCTTGATATAGGAGATAGAAATGCATTTGTGCCCTTTATGTTTGTTCACAGATATAGGAAGTACTGTGTGTGTGTGTGTGTGTATAATCTTCCCTCCTGGCCTCCCTCTGCATATGTTTCTGCATTCTTATTCAGTTGACAACTCAGAAGGGAAAAAGTCTGGATATCATTTAGTTTAGACTTTAGCTCCACAGCACTTTAAACATGTAAGAGGACTTCATGTTAAATAGATAAATAACAGCTACATATAAGAATTAGTTAGTAATTTGTTTGTGTTATTAATATGTGTGTGTGTACAGATTTGTGTAAATAGTAGCCCTGATTTAGCATCAACATAGATATTAAAATGTTTACTATTATTTTGTTAATTAAAAAAATTTAGACTTCATTTCTAAAAATAAGTCAGTAAAAGAGAAAATAAATGTACTTTTGGTTGTACTTAACAATCGTTCCATTGTGCAAAACAGAACAAGGATCATTTCCAAACGGCCTCAGGTGAAATCTAATGGGAAACAATTTCAAACTGGTCTGAATTCACTGGTATAAAGAATGTGTCTTAGATAAACATCTGATCCAAGTTATAGTACTTTGTACTACTCTTTTTGTGATTAGCTTCTAATTTTTTTATTTTAATAAATATGGTTGGCATTGCTAGATGAAATAGGACCCTATTATATTTTCTTTAAAGTGGATTTTATAAAAATAATTTTTTGCAGGTTTTGATTTATGAGTATAAAACAGCCTTTTCTTATTATAGAATGTTAATTTTTTTGTAAAGTGTTCTCCATAAAGTGAATATTTAGGTTGACATCAAATGCTTATGGAAAGGCATAATTTAAAATAATAGACCTGTTGCTCTTAAGTTTTTTTTTAAACTTTTATATTACATATTAACTTTTCTTACAGGAGAGTTCTGATCTCCCTGTTGCTCTACTTTTGGCTCAGCATAAAGGTAGATCTACCCAATTGGAAATGCAACTTGAGAAACCCAAACCTATAAAACCAGTGACATTTTCCACAGGCATCAAAATGGTAAGCCACATTTTAATTGCTTGTTTGAAAGATATATTTCAAGGATTACACTTTGTAATTTTATATTGATTTCTACAGATAAACTGAAAGGTTTAGATGTTTAAGAATAGTGTCTGATCTAGGCTAGTTGTCTAGAAATACGAACATGAGCAGTATGTGAGGAAAGGGAAAAGTAATAAATAATTTTCTAAGTATGCAACACAATTTTGTTGTATATAATAATGGTTTGCATGTGTTTTCTTATTCTACATAAAATTTTAAGTTTACAGTGTAGGAAAATGCAGACTCTTGGTTTCTGGTATGGCATGTGAGAAGCTTGGAAGTTGCCACTACATCCTCACAAATAAGACTTGGAAATTGCCACTGAGAAACAACAAACTTTTCTTAGATCCGTAAGTGAAGAGGGGTCACAAGGCTAATTATTGCCCTTAAAATTGGAGAGACCAGCGGAGAATAGAGAGAATCACAACTTATTAGGGCAGCAACCTTGCAAGGAACCAGTGGTATTGTAGGGAAACCGGAATTGTAATTGACAAATTGTGCAGGCTCAGTGTGGAAAACTCTGACAGTTCAAAACTCCAGGGGTCGCCCAGCCAGGCATGGTTCAGCGGTTGAGCATTGACCTAGGATCCAGGCGATCGGGGTTCAATTCCCGGTCAGGGCACATGCCCGAGTTGTGGGCTCAGTCCCCAGTCTGGGGCGTGCAGGAGGCAGCCGATCAATGACTCTCTCATCATTGATGTTTCTCTCTCTCTCTCTCCCTCCCCTTTCCTCTCTCTGAAATTAATAAAGATATATTTAAAAAAACAACAACAAAAAAACCACAAAAAAACAAAACAAAACTCCAGGGGTCACTAGACATTGGAGGACTCCACAATTTTGTTTTGCCTCTTGAATCTCTACTGGGTTCTTTCCATGAATATCGAGAAAAATCCCATCTTCCTGGCAGATGAAGTGGAAAAGGAACCATTTTGCAATATACCAGAGTGTTCTGTTCTTCTTAACAAGGCCTGCACTCAGGAGAAACTGTTTCACCAGAGCTTAATCTGTTGGAATTTTATCAGAGCCTAACTGATATGGGGATAGGGAAATGCCCAACTCTCACTGCTCACACCTTCCATGTAGGAAAAAGGAAATACACAACTTCAGACCACTCTTGCCATCCTGACCCACATAAGAGGAGGAAGATGGATTGAGCAACATGTGTGAAGTTCACAGTCTAGAAGAACACACTGCGACCTAATCATATGACTATAAAATGCTCTGCCATCCTCAATACCTTACCACCACATTACTAAAGTCTTATTTATAGCATTTCATTTTACCCGGTACATCATGCCTGGGTATCAAAAAAAATTTACAAGACATACTAAAAGACAGAAAGCACCGTTGAAGGGGTAGAGCAAACATCAGCACCAGGCTCAGATATGGCAGGGATGTTGGACTTATCAGACTGGGAATTTAAAACAACAATGATCAATATGCTAAGGGTATTAAATGATAAAGTAGACAGCATGCAGGAGCAGATGGGCATTATAAGCAGAGAGATGGAAATTCTAAGAAAGAACCAAAAGAAATGCTAGTGGGGAAAACCCACTTTAACAAAAATAGGAATATCTTTGATAGGCGTATTAGTAGACTGGACACATCTGAGGAAAGAATCTCTGAGCAGTAGGAATATATCAATAGAAGCCTCATTTTTTTTAACATGCTTAGAGAGAGAGAGAGAGAGAGACATTGAAGTGAGAAATGTTGATCAGTTGCCTTCCATACGCTCCCTGACTGGGGATCAAACCCACAACCTAGGCATGTGCCCTGGCTGGGAATTGAACCAGCAACCTTTTGTGCATGGAAGATGTTCAATCTACTGAGCCACTCTGGCTTGGCTCAACAGAACCCTTGAAAACTGAAAACCAAAGAGAAAAAGACTGAGGGGATACAAAAAAAGACCAGAATATCCAAGGACTTTGGACACCTATAAAAGGTATAACTTACACAAAATGGGAATACCAGAAAAAGAAGAAAGAGAGAAAGGAACAGAAGAAATATTTAAAACAATAATGACTGAGAACTTCCCCAAATTAGTATCAGACACCATACCAAAGACCCAGGAAGAACACGAAGTAGGATAAATGCCATTAAACCTCATACCTATGTATATCATTTTTAAGTTACACAAAATTGAAGATAGAGAAAAAGTTCTAAAGAAGCCAGAGTGGGGAAAAACACCTTACCTGTAGAGGAGGAAAGGTAAAAATTATATCTGACTTCTCCTCAGAAACCACACAAGCAAGAGGAGAATGGAATGAAATATTTAAAATGTTGAGAGAAAAAAACTACCAACGAAAATAATGTACCCTGCAAAATTATCCTTTGTAAGTGAAGGAGAAATAAAGATTATCAGACAAACAAAATTGAAGGAATATTTTGCCAGTAGGCCTTCCTTGCAATAAATATTAAAAGTTCTTTAGAGACAAGGAAAATCATGTAGGTCAGAAACAGATATACATAAAGAAAGAGCATCAGTGAAGAAATGTGGTGAGGTAAAATAAAAACTTATTTTTTTCTTAATTGAACAGATAACTGTTTAAAATAATAGCAACACTGTATTTAACTATGTTTGCTGTGTGTGTGTATATATGTATCTGCTTATATACATACATACATGCTTATCTGTAAGTGAAATGAATGATTGATAATACAAGGGATGGGAGGAAGCAATCAGAATTATTTGATTATGGGTATGTGAGTACCTGAATAGTATAAAATATTCATGATCAGTTTTAAATTTACAAATGTAGGAAGTAGTAACACATCTTCAAATGTAAAGAAAAACACTGCTAATTAAGGAATTACCAAAGCTTTTGAATTAAGAGGCAATATAATATAGAGGGAAGAAAATGGGCATGGAAAGACTCAGATACAATTGGATTAAACTTCAGCTTCACCATTTACTAAATGTATATCCATGGGTAAGATTTTACTTTATTCTTTTTGAGTATGTTTTCTCATTGGTAAAGTTGAGATATTTTTAACTTTATATGGTTATTTGGAGGATTAAAATGTATATATATAAAATGTATAATCAGGTATACATACTTTTAGGATTCTTGAATTTGAGGGAATTTTATGATAAATTTGGCATTTTGATGCTTCTGTCAACTGTGGTATTGCTGTTACCATGGTGTTTTGTTTTGTTTTAAAGTTTTAAAAATTTATTTAGCAATTCACATAAAGGTCATTCTTTTTGATGTACAGGGTTCTGACAAATGCAGATTTGTATATCTATCACCACAATTATAATATAGAGCAGTTTTATCACTCCTCACAATTCCCGTGTGCTACCCTTTCATAGTCAACCCTGCACCTGCCTCGCCCCCCAGCAATTAGTGATGTGTTCTTTTAGTGTAACAGCACACATTTAGTTTAACAGCACATTTGAGATCACCCATGTTGTTGCACATATTTAGTTGTTCCTTTTTGTTGAGTAATAGAGTAATATACTATTGTATAGATTTACCAGTTCCTTTATCCATTCATCAGTTGAATGACATTTGGGTTCTTTCCTTTTTTAATGATTATGAATAAAGCTTCTGTAAACATTTGCATACAATTGTGTGTGTACATAAGTTTTCATTTCTCTTGGGTAAATACTAAGAATGAGATTGAGTATGTTTAGCTTTGTAAGAAACTGCCAAACTTTTTTAAAGTGGCTGTACCAGTTTGCTTTCCCACCAACATTGTATGAATGTTCTAGTTGCTCTGCATCCTTGACGACATTCAGTATTATAAGTTTTAAAAATATTTTAGGCATTTTAACAGGTGTGTAGTGGCATCTCACTGTCTTTTTAATTTGCATTTCCCTTATGACTAATGTCGACCATCTTTTTATGAGCTTATTTGCCATCAATATTTCATTTGACCTAGCATTTAACTTAATACATTAGATATCTACTAGAACGTGTTGTGACATTATTTTCTTCCTTCTTCCCTTCCTCCCTCTCTTATAACCTTTTGTTTTATGAAATGTAATATATATATATGTAGTGTCCCAAAAAATGTGTACACACACTTTGCATAATTATAAAAGCAGTATTTCTTAAAATACATTTCATTTTCAATTGAGCGATCATCTGTTAAAGTGTATACATTTTTGGGGGCACCCTGTATATATAAAAGTGCACAGAACCAAGTCATGCAGCTCACTTGAATTATCACAGAGTGAACATCTGTGTAACTATCAGTCAAGTAAAATAAAAAAAATATTGTCAGTGCTTTAGAGACCCTCCTCAGGACCCCTCTTACCTAGTCAGTACTAAGTTTCTTTTCCCTAATGTAGTCACCTAAAAAAAAAAAAAGTTTCTATTGATTTTTTTTAGAGAGAAAGGAAGGGAGAAGGAAAGGGAGATAGAAACATTGATGAGAGAGAAACATGAACCGGCTGCCTCCTGCTTGCCCCTTACTGGGGATCGAGCCTGCATCCCAGGCATGTGCCCTGACTAGGAATTGAACCGGTGACCTCTTGGTGCCTGGGGCAACACTCAACAAACTGAGCCACACTAGCCAGGTGTCACTTTTTTTCTTTATGGCAGTTTTTTCTGGCTCTTACGAATAGCATTAACATCTAAGCATATATGCCTTAATCTGATTAATGTTTGCTTGTCCATGTTATATTTGTGAGATTCATCCAGGTTTTTGCATATAGCTATAGATTGTTTTCATTTTTTATTGCTGGTTAATGTTTCATTGGAGGAATATACTGCTGACTCTTGAACAACGGGTTTGAACTGTGCAGATCCACTTATATGGGGATTTTAAAAAATAAATACCAGCAGTATGCTCTCTCTTAATATTCTTTTTTCTACTCTCTTAATGTTCTTCTCTTAAAATTCTTTTTTCTATTCTCTTAATGTTCTTTTTTTCTTCTCTCTTGATGCCTTTATTGTTTTACTTTTCTATTATCTGTCTGGAATTGATTGATTCTTTTTTTTTTGGTATGGTGTGAGGTAGGTGATCCAATTACTTTAATGCATGTTGAGATTGATATAACTTAGTGTGTGATGGAATACTTATTGATTATTATGGCAAAATTCAGCATTAGATTCAGGGAAAATTTCAGGTGAAATTTTAAATGACACAGTTTTTATAGTGGATTTAATTAATGTTACTTACTGAATGTGGAGATTGACACAAAATGTAGATGAAAATCTAAATGCTGTTCAAAGAACCAGTTTTTAATTTTATTGGTTTATTTTCCTATTTTTTGTTTTTTTATTTTCACTTATATTTGCTCCTTTTTCTTTTATTCTCCTTAATTGGGCTATAATTTACTCTGCTTTTCTAGTTTTTAAAGGTAGAAGCTGCCCGGCCCGGCGTGGCTCAGTGGTTGAGCGTCGACCTGGGATCCAGGCAATCAGGGTTCGATTCCTAGTCAGGGCACATGCCTGGGTTGTGGGCTGCAGCCTATCAATAGCTCTCTCATCATTGATGTTTCTATCTCTCTCTTTCTCCCTCTCTTTTCCTCTCCCTGAAATCAATAAAGATATATTAAAAAAATAAAATAAAATAAAGGTAGAAGCTTAGGTTATTGATTTGAGACCTTTCCGATTTTTTTTATTGACACTTAATAGTATAAATGTTCTTTTAACCATTTTTTAGTTGCATCTGACACATTTTGACATGTCTTGATAGATTGGGTCCTTTGAGAAGCAGTTACCAAGACGGGTTTAAATGTGAAAGAAATATATTAGGGAAAATGCCTGAGAGAGAAAATGAGGAGACAGTTATAGGAGGCTGAGAACATCACCAGACTGTGATGTAGGTTTGATCCCAAGTGATGAAAGAAGAAAGGTTGGGTAGAAGTGTCTCATACTATAGTGTATTTCTAAGGAAAGTTTGGCAAAGCATCTGGGGAGTCCTTATGGAAAAGTTTTTGGCAGAGGAATCGTGCATTTCCTAAGTATGGAACTGCCTTGGTATTCTTGCCTCACTTAGACTTTGTCTAGAAGCATCCTTTGCAAATTGTGGACTTGGTGCAGATGTGGAGATGGGTTTGAGAGTGCAGCAGCTTGGAATCTTGATTCATTATGCTTCTGCAGTTGGAGAGCTGAGAGGTGCATTCATGTGGCCATCACAGTTGTATTTTCATTTTCATTTAGTTGGGTTATTTTTTAGAAATGTGTTATTTAATTTTCAAATATTTTCAGATTTTCTAAATACCTTATTGCTACTGATTTCTGGTTTAATTCCTTTGTAGCGAGAGAACATAGTTTGTATGGTTTTTCCCATGCTTGATGATGTTTTTTGTGAACTTGGAAAGAATTTGTATTGTGCTCTTGAGCAGAATGTTCTATGAGTGTGAACTAGGTCAAGTTAATTGATTTCCTTAAGTCTCCTGTTTCTTACTGATTTTCTTTTTCTTTTTTCTTTCAGTTACTGAGAGAGCAGTGTTGAAATATTTTAGTATAATTATGGATTTAAAAAATTAATTTTGCACATATCTTTTCAAGCTCTGTTTTTAGTTGCGTAGATATATAGAATTGTTACATTCTTTTTATACTTTGACATCTTTATTTTTGTGAAATATATCTCTTTATTCCTGATAATATTATTTGTTTTAACTACTACTTTTTCGTATGTTAATATAGCCACTCTAGCTTTTTTGATTAATGTTTTCATGGTATGAGTTGCATTCCAAAAGACAGTGTGCATATAGTTGGATCTTACTTTTTCATTAAATCTGGAAATCTTCCTTTGCTTATTGTTTCAAGGCAGTTATTGGCATGGTTGGATTTAAATTTATCTTCATCAAATTTGAAAAATATTTCTTCATATATTTTTCTATTCTTTCCTCCCCTTCTTCCTCTTTGATTTTAATTACATATAAGTTATACTACTTAATGTTGTTACACAGTTCATCAGTGCTTTGTTCGTTATTTTAATAGTCTTATTTTCTTTGTGCTTTGGGTGGCTACTGTTGATGTGCCCTTAAGTTCACTGATCTTTATTTCACTAGTGTCGAATCTGCTGTTTATCCAACTTGTTATATTTTCATTTCAGTTAATATGTATTTTAAATCTCTACATGTTCCATTTGGACCTTTTTTTATATCTTCCATGCATTTTCTTGTAATTTTCATGTTTTTCTCTACCTTCTTGAACATATGGATCGTATTTATAATAGCCGTTTTGACCTCCTTGTCTGCCTGTTTAATCATCTTTGCCATTTCTGTGTCTGCTTCTTTTGAATGATTTTTTTTCCCCTGGTGCAAGGATTGCTTTTTTAAGCACTGTTAGAGCATACGAGAGCAGACTTTAATGTTAGGCTATTTTAGCTCCACTTTCAAGGTGATATCATTTTGAGGACTGTACCTGATGCTCCATGAATTGAGGGGCCTTTTTACCTTGATTATTGAGAATATGAACTATCCTGTTCCTGTGCAAACTTTGGAAATTGCTTGACCTGTTGGCTTGCAGGTTATTTACTTGGCCTTGAGTAGTTTACATTCCCTCATATGCAGATCATTACCCAGGCAAAAGTTAAGGACATCACTCTAGTATCTTTAGAACAGAGGCAAGCAAATTACAGTTTACAGGCCAAGTGCCACCTACCACCTGTTATTGTAACTAAAGTGTTATTGGAACATAGCCATGCTCATTCATTTATGTATAGTTTTTGTCAGCTTTCGTGTTTTAATTGAAGAGGTGAGTATTTATGACATATGTCATATGGCCTGCAAAGCCTAAAATATTTATCTGCCCTTTACAGAAAATGTTTTAGACATTTAGAGTTTTCTCTGTGCAGCATTTTCTTCTCTGGTAATCTGCTCTGCAGATTGCAGACACCCTGACAGCCAGGCTTTGTTTAGGTTCCCCTTCCATGTATTATGGCCTGGAAACAGCCTCCATGGAGTGAGCCAGGATGATATAGGGCTAATCTTATTTGCTTCCCTTCCCTTGGGGATCTCAGGCCTGAATTGACTGATACTGTTTCTGAAAACCATTGATTCGTATACTTTCTTTCAGTTTTCTAGATGCTTAATGCGGGGAATGGTTTATCTAGTTCTTTTTTTTTTTGAGAAAAAATGTTTACTATAATTCAACATTTATTCATAACAAAATATTTTAGCAAATTGAACACAGAATAGCACTTTCTAACTTGATAAAGGAAATATACCAAAACCTATAGCTAATGTAATATTTAATAATAAAAAGAATGAATGCTTTCTTTCACAGAAACAAGGCAAGGATGTGTGACCTTGCCACTTCCATTATACATAGTACTGATAGTTCTATCAGTGCAGTAAGGCAAACAAAGAAAAACAAAGTAAGAACAAAATGAATAAAGGTTGAAAAGGAGAAAAGAATAACACCTTAATTCAAAATTTTAAATATGAAAACTATTTGTAATAGCATCAAAACATGAAGTACTTAGGGGTAAGTCTAATAAAATATGTATAAGAACCGTAGACAAAAAATTGTGTACAACAAAATAATCATGAGAAATTTAAAAACTGTATAAATGGAGAGATACTGTGTTTATGTTCCGTAAGACTACTGTTTGTTTGTTTTTCATATTAGTACATTATTTTTAAATGTTTTTCAATTACAGTTTACAATTAATATTATTTTGTATTAGTTTCAGGTACACAGCATAGTGGTTAGAAAAATCATACACTTTCAAAGTGTTCCCCTGATATTTCCAGTACCCAACTGGCACCATACAGTTACTACAATATCATTGATTGCATTTCTTATGCTGTACTTTACATCCCCATGCCTGTTTTCTAACTACCAATTTGTACTTCTCAATTCCTTCACCTTTTTCACCCAGTCCCTCAACCTCTCCCTTCTGGTAACTATCAATCTGTTCTCTGTATCTATGAGTCTATTTCTATTTTTATGTTTGTTTATAATGTTCTTTAGATTCCCCATATAAGTGAAATCATATGGTATTTGTCTTTCTCTAACTGACTTATTTCACTTAGCATAATATACTCTAGGTCAATTCATGAGACTTGTTTTGTACTCTAATATGTGTCTTTCCTGGAAATGTGCATGTGTACTTAAAAAGTGTATATTTTGTTGCTTTGGGGTGAAATGCTCTGAAGATATCAATTAAATATTTCTGATCTGGTGGGTCATTTAAGGCCACCCTTTCTCTGTTGATTTTCTGTCTGCCAGGTTTTGGTATCAGGGTTATGTTGGCCTCATAAAATGTGTTAGGAAGTATTGCTTCTTCAGTTTTTTGGAAGAGTTTGAGAAGGATAGGTTTTATTTTTTTATTTTTATTTTTAAAAAATATATCTTTATTGATTTCAGAGAGAGGAAAGGAGAGGGAGAGAGAGATAGAAACATCAATGATGAGAGAGTCATTGATCGGCTGCCTCCTGCACACCCCCGACTGGGGATTCAGCCTGCAACCCCGGCATGTGCCCTGACCAGGAATCGAACCTCAATCACCTGGATCGTAGGTTGACGCCGCTCAACCACTGAGCCACGCCCAGCCGGGGGAGGATAGGTTTTAAATCTTTGACTGGTAGAATTCACTGGTGAAGCCATCTGATCCTATGAATATTTTTGAGTGGTTACAGTGTGCGTCTTAATTTACTCTACAATTTCATGTTGATAGTAATTCAGTACCAGTAATACAGACTCTTTGATCTATAATAGCTCCATTTCGTTTTCCTCTCATATGCTATTATTGTCACATATTATATTTTTGTATAAGCCCAGCCATACAGTTTTATTATTTTATTGCAGTTATTTTAAAAATTAAGAGAATAAAAGAGGAAGAAACGTTTCCATCAAGTCTTTTGTATTTACCTATGTAATAACCTTTGTAGTGCTCTTTATTCCTTTGTGAGAAATGTCTACTGTCATTTCCTTTTATCCTGAAGGACTTATTTAGTATTTTTTTCTTTGTAATGCTTGTCTGCTGGCAATAGATTTGTCAGTCTTTGTTTATCTGGGAATGCCTCCATTCCGCCTCTGTTGGTTAGTGTAATTGGATAAAGAATTCTTGGTTGACAGTATTTTCCTTTCAGCACATTGAATATATCATTCTACTACATTCTGACTTCTGTGGTTTCTGATGAGATTTCAGTTGTTGAACTTACTGGAGTTCATTTGTCTATCTGGAACCATTACTTTCAAGATTTTCTCTTTGTCTTTGTCTCTTTGCATCTTTAGGGCTCATTAGGGCTTTAATTTTTTAAATTTTATCACTCATTTAGGGCTTTAGGTTAAAGTGGTAAATTTTCAAGGAATATGTCATAGATTTTTTGTTTTAAAATACTTATAGACTAAATTTATTTCTTATATGCTTGCGTTTTTTTCTTTTCTTTTTTCCTAGTCCTGTAATTCAATAATACCTGTTTGATGAGGGCTACTTAAGCATCTTTGCTAGGGAGAAATGTTAATAGTGTTTCAGTTTTATGTTTTATTTCATGTTGAGGCATTATGTACCATTGCTTTCAGATTTTTTTCCTCCCTCATGAGATTTTATACATATACACCCATATATGCCTTTTTAAATATATTTGTCAGATTAAAACATGTGTAAAAATAAGGCTTATGGGAATAAAATATTGACTTTTCTTAAGGAATTTATGATCTTAATTTAATATATTTTCTTTTTGATGAATATTAAATGATAATCTTTAGGACTAGGTAAAACATACTGCAGTATATTTAGTGTTTGCATTGAGGCATGTATTAGTTTCTTTAGGAATTTATGTCCATAAATATTTAGCTCTGGACTGTGTCATTGTCAAGTAACATCTGGGACTAGAGTTCCCAACTGGGTGTCTAATTTTGCTGCCTTATTCCTTTAGAAGTGTTACTATGAGCAATAGGCAGGCAACAGAATGAAAGAAGGTGATTGGGACTAAGGAAAAAAAATAGACTAAAACAGATGGTAGGGAAATAAAAAATTTCTTAAGCATTGTTTGTTTGGGGTAGTTTCTTTGCTAAACACATGGAAATACTTTGCACATTTGAGAATTACTGACTTCCTACATGCTATTTTTGAGAAACAGCAAATCATTCATGTAATATAAACACAATTATAGATTATTTTACTGGAACTTTTCATTTCTGGGTCTTACTTTTTAATAAGATAAATATCAGTGCCTTCTTTCAAATCATATTCGGACTATATTTTAGAAGATCATAAACAAATTTAAATTGAGTGTTGCTAATGCAAATAAATGATAGACATTCATTTAAAACTTCTTGAGTATTTATAGTCTTGTTGAATTATATTCTGCTTTTAAAATAAATGTTTTTAGTGGGATTGGACTTTTCAGAATGCACCTAAAGTCCATATAGTGATTTGTTTGGAAATGTCTATGTAGTTGGATTTCTGTATCTGTAATCATATTAATAAAATATTGTGATCAAAGAGTATTTTATACCATTGAATGAACTTGAATGTAAATATTAAACATAGATATTATTAATCATATCACCTCTCCTTTTTTTACTGATATATTCCTAAACCCCAGCAGGAAAATGGAAGTCAGAGTGAGAGAATAAGCCTTTAGATGCTTAGTTCATTTCCCCCCCCATTATTACCAGTGTCTCTTGAGTTAAACATGCAAAGTAGCAGAGAGCCCGGCTGGAGTGGCTCAGTGGTTGAGCGCCAACTCATGAACCAGGATGTCATGGTTTGATTCCTGGTCAGGGCTCATGCCTGGGTTTCAGGCTCGATCCCCAGTAGGGGGTGTGCAGGAGGCAGTCGATCAATGACTCTTTCATTGTTGATGTTTCTGTCTCTCTCTCCCTCTCCCTTCCTCTCTCTGAAATCAATAAAAACATACTAAAAAAAAAAAAGTAACAGAGAGATGGGTAAAGACAGAAATGAAGGAAGGAAAAATAATTTAATATAGGAAGTAATGTTACACCTTGAACCAACCATATTATCAGTGGTAGGAGCTCTTACATTGTCCTCGTTTCTTGAATGAGGATTATTGATAATTATATGGTTGTAAACGTCTTTTTATTTCTGTAGTGTTTTAGTTTTAGAAATTAGAGCCATAAATGTAATTACCTATTTCTGTTCCAAGGCCTGTTATCTTTGAAATGATAAATAATGTTGCATACTTTTTCATTGCTGTTACCAGTTCTAGCAAAGTTCCACTATGTTTTATCAAAGGTTATCAAGGTATTTCCCTTGTGCGCCATAAAGTAGCAACTTGTACTTTTTTTCAGTAGGAGAGTCGTATGAGTTGAGAATGAGAAGTAATGGGGAGTAATTGTGGCCTCCTGTCATTCTTTTTGATGGCACAATCAAGGAGCCTTTTTTCCCCTTGCCGTTTTACAGATGATAGGCAGATTAGCAGTGTGACTAGGGATAGATAAGCTCTTTAATATCTAACCAGGTAGTTTCAAATTCTGGTTCTGTGAATTAATGCTTATGCGATATTCACTTGAAATAGTATAAACCTTATTCATTGGAATATACCTCACAATATGGTATTTGTGAGAATCAAATGAAATGAAAATAAACTCAGAGAAGATACTTTGAATGATTTTCTTAGATACTGTCAATTACAAAGATAACCTGTTTCCTAGATTTAACCTACTAGTTCTCCCATTGATAACATAGTAGATGATTAAAAGCACACACAAAAACCACACACATAAAGAAGCTAACAACAAAGTAAAGGAAGAGAGTGATTGAGTGACCAACTCCGAACAAGATAAATCTTATGACTAGATGTAGAATTTCCCCAAATTTTAAGCAGTCTAAAGACAAAGGAAGAATGACCTGTTTTAACTTATAAACAGGATAATAGGAGCCCTGGCCAGTGTGGCTTAGTTGGTCGTGCATTGTCCCATGCACCAGGAGGTTGCCTGTTCAATTCCTGGTCATGGAAGCAGAAATCAAGAATGTAGAGAGAGTCAAAGCCTTAAATGACATTACAGTTAAGAAACAATCTGGTGCTTTCTTGATTAAAATATTGTGAAGAAGCTTCCTGAATATTTATAATTTGTATTTTGTATTACCATGGTGATTCATGTCAATGCATTTTCCTCAGCAAAAATGTCTGTCTTCAGTAAGAATTATGTATCCTAGAAAGTCTTATGAGACAAACTGAAGAGAAGTTCTGGTTCAACATTTGGAAGACAAATACTGTGGTTTGCATTAGTAGATATGTAGAATTTTGACTATGTCATATAGATTTCATCACTCCTTCGTTGAGTTTAGATGTGCACTTTTATGCATCTATTTGGGTTCTGAGGCATATCTTTATAGACTATTTTTGTCCTTTGGCCTGTCTTGGTAAATTGTGTGGTGTTTAGCCAGAGATAGTGATATTGAAGGAAGTATTTAAAAATTCAGTGGCTGGTAAGACTGGAGATTGTCTTTAATGTCCTGTCTACTTCTGAGATTTCTTTGAATTTCATTATTTATTAGACACTCAAATTTTATCCAGGGTGTCAATACCCTTCCCAGTCCTCATCATGAAATTCTTACTGTTACTCTAATTGAGTCATTGTGAAAATATTAATGTTTTTTGAGAATCTATTTTTTCAGGTAGGGAAATATAAAGGTGAAAAAAATTGGCCCAGATAATTTGTTGACAGTTATTAAACATACAAAACTTTAAGCAATATATAAAATGATCAGTGAATATTTCTTAGCTCATATCTTTGAAAGCCAGCTATTGCTTTGTATTTTGTTTCAGGAAAAAAATGTTTTAGAAATGCTCTTTTTAAAAGCAATAATAATCCAATAAAAACCAGATGTCCACTAAGCAAAATCATGCAGTGCAATTTTTTTCCTCCTAACACCTTAGTAATATCAAGAAGTTTTGATTGTGAGATGCATGTTGGTGACTTAAAATCAGGGAGCATGTTAGGAGTCAGTGGGTTTGAGTGGAGTGTTTCCTATTAGGAGGTTAGTGTTAAAGTGTTGTGGGGAAATACAATGCCTGGGAAACGCCCTAGGTGCTGGATAGGAATGCAAAAGGCATAATGCGAGTTGCTAAAATTTTAGACATTTGAAAATTTAGCTTAAGGCCAGGGTTGCATCTAGGAAAGAGAAAATAAACTTTTTTTATTTTACCTCCTATATATTGCTTCAGGGTTCTAGACTAAATTTAAAATAATGGGTTTTGTATATTGTTAGCCTAGAGGACTGTACTATCATTCAAAACTTTGTCTCTGCAGGAAGATGTTTTGAGTTCTAACTTACTTACTTGTTTTTTTTCTTTTTAAAATATGTTTTTATTCATTTTTAGAGATAGGGAAAGGGAGAGTGAGAGATAGAAACATCGATGAGAGAGAAACATCAGTAGGCTGCCTCCCCCAACCTGGGCATGTGCCCTGACCTGGAATATAACTGGTGACCTCTTGTTGCATGGGATGAAGCTCAACCAACTGAGCCACACTGGCCAGGGCAATTTCTAACTTACTTTCAAGCAGACTTTTGAAAGGTTACTGTTCATGTGGTGATGATTGCCTGTGGTGATTTTATCTGGTGGTAGTGACTAACAGACAGCATGTGGAGATGGTGCAAAATATCTCCCCTCTTCTGGCTCCTGATGAAGTTGACAATACAAAAATAATAACAATTATTGGTAGCATGTGTGGACACTTGATTCTGCTGTTTTTAAAATATATTTTTATTTTATTTGATCCTTTAAAGTAATTTTACAGGTGAAACTGAGGATTGTTAAAAAAATAAAGTTGCTCAAGGTAAAATTGTATTTGACTCTTTGGACTCCAATGCCAATGTTTTTAACATTGTATTATTCAGGGGGGTTATATAACACAGGGACTTTAAAAGAATAGAGCATATGCTTGCATTCTTGATGGAAGGAAGAAATACAGATGGGAAAGCTGTTGTGGTGTGAAGAACCAAAATAAATGGACACTGGGATTGTTCTTGCAGCTGCTTTAACTTATTTGGAGGTTAACTTGGGTTAACCTGCTTGACATTGCAACTGTGGGTTCTTTGGATGTTATTTTTAATTATATGACTTCATCAAGAGTAGTTTTGGATATTATGGAAATCTTGAAGCACATGCATTTCAAAACAAATAGAGGGCTTAGGCATTTAAAAAATAACCATCAGCATTGACATAGTATTAGGTCAGATCTTGAGGCATTTTTTAAACATGTTTGATCTATGTTTTACAGTTATTCTCAATTTTTATGTTGCCTCATAATGTATAAATTAATATTATGAATAAAACTGGTTAGTAATATTTTTGAAAGCTGTATTAAAGATGTAATGCTGGCTGGCTAAACACTTAAAATTTAATATATTTAGTTTTTTCTGAAAGACTATGTATTTCAAGAGAAAACGTTTTTTGTTTTGGTGATGAATTAAAAGAGTGTCCAAACTCACAAACTTCTTCTGCTTGTATTCCCTAGACAGAGAGAGAAAGTATTAGGGATATAAATTGTTTAAAACATCTCTTCTTAGAAAAATATGAATATGTTGCTTAAAATGTTAAACTTTAATGAACTAGATCTTTATATAACTCTTCAGTTATTTTGTCTTCACAAAATATATTTGGTGCCATCTATGAACATATCTGTTTTGCTTACCGTTAGGCCTGTAATTTCTAAAAATGTATCATTAGATTTTTCTCACCATTTAAAAAATCAGTTCAGCCCTGGCTGGTTTGGCTCAGTGGTTAGAGCATCTGTCCTTGGGCTGAAGGGTCCCAGGTTCGATTCCATCCAAGGGTTGCCTGGGTTGCAGGCTCGATCCCTGGCCCCGGAGGGGGCTTGTGTGAGAGGCAACCAATCAATGTGTCTCGTATCGATGTTTCTCTCTCTCCCCCCTTCCACTCTCTCTGAAAAACAATGGAAAAGATATCCTCGGGTGAGGATTAAAAAAAATCATAAAAAAAAGAAATCAGTTCAATAGTCAATCTTTAGCAATTTAAAAATTTTATTTTTTAAATTTAATTTTTTTTATTCTGGTAAAATACACATAACATAAAATTTACCATCTTAATCCTTTTTAAGTTTATAGTTCAGTGGTATTAAATACATTCACATAATTCAACTCTTACTACCATCAGTTTCCATAACTCTTTTCTTCTTGTAAAACTGAAACTCTATATCCATTAAACAATACTCCCTTCCACCATAGGTCTACACGCATTTTTCAACTGTTTTTACATTTAATAGTAAAGAAAAAAATTGGAAGAATTTAGAGCAAGGAAATATTCACCTAAATCAACATATTTCAGTTTCCTTTATGTTGAGCAATTAGCTGATAAGCTAGTTTGAACCTGACTTTCAGGATAGAATACTTTTGTGGTTATATTATTTTTTTTTTATTTCAACAAGACGAGTCTTGATGATAGATCAATTAGCAAATCCTGAAGAATTATGTAAATATTGTGGTAATTCTGTTATAAGAGATATTTCTTAGATATGAAATTCCTCCTTTCCTCAGGGTATCAGATTTACTGTTGGGTTGAGAAAGTAGCCTGGCAGCAGTCTTGTGTATCAGTTCAAAATTGTTTAGAATGGGAAGTGTTTTTATTTTTTTATTTCATTTTTCAATTACAATTTACATTCAGTATTATTTTGTATTAGTTTCAGGTGTACAGAATAGTGGTTTGATAATCATGTACTTTATGAAGTGGTTCCCTCCAATATTTCAAGTGCCCACTTGGCACCATACATAGTTATTACAATATTATTAACTGTATTTCCTATGCTGTATTTTATATCACTGTGACTATTTTGTAACTACCAATTTGTGCTTACCCCTTCACCTTTTTCACCCCCCCTCCCCTCAGCCATGTTCTCTGCATCTATGGGAAGTGTTTTTAAAACACCTATAGGAGTGCTGTAGGAGATTTTTTAAAACTTATTTTCTTAAAGTATAGATTCTTAAAGACAGGTGTTTATTAATTACTCCATTGCATTGACCTTGCTAAGGGGACAACAAGGAGATAATTATCTTTAGGTCTGAGTATTAGAAGTGTTATTGTTGCCTGGCTTGTATGGCTCAGTGCTTGAGTGTTCTACCCGTGAACCAAGAGGTTTCCCGGTTCGATTGCCAGTCTGGGCACATGTGTGGGTTGGGGGCTCGATTTCCAGTAGGGGGTGTGTGTAGGAGGCAGCCAGTCGATGTTGATGTTTCTATCTCTCTATTCCTCTCCCTTCCTCTCTCTAAAATAAAAACATATTAAAAATATTATTTTTGAATAAATATTAAGAGATCAACTTTAACAACTGTTAGTATAAATGATTTGTGTGCTCACTTTTTTCTAATGTAAAATGAATCTCAATATGCCATCCAATTGGTGACAAATAAGAAATTCTTTGTGCAATTAAGAGGAGATCTGTTTATTTAAGGGCTCTCAAAAGTTGTAAAAGATTATACTTGGCTATATGTGAAGGATAAATGTTGCACAATAATGCCCCTTAGTTTTCCTTTTATAATAAATCTCAGCTATGTGTTCAGCACAAGGGCTCAGTGCCAAAAAGAACAGGTTCAACTTGTCTGTGAGGATTTGCACCACAGTAAAATGCACAACTGCTTTTGTAGAGGTCATTGTGGAGGTCATAGGCATGTACAGCTGAATGAAAGTAACTTTAAAAACATAGACGAGATAGTGTTACTTAAGATTCAAAAATTAATCTTAATTTAAAACATTAAAAGGATGGAAAATCCTGAAAAGAACTCTTACATACAGTTTTCACTTTATATGTTTATATGTTTTCAAGTGAATTTAAAACGAATTCTTTGGCACGTTGTGCCAGCATATTTTAAAAGAACTTCAGAATCACTTTTATAGTAATTGCTCAGACTTGGAAACATTAACTATTTTAATGTTAAATTCTGGGCAGTGCTCTGAACAGATTTCACATATTAAAGGTAGACTATGATGGTGGGGGAACAAAGTATGGAGGTGTGTGCATGTGTGCGTGTGTGTGCACGTGTGCGTGTGTGCGCACGTGTGTGTATTGGAGTGGGGTCAGGGGGTGGGAGTTAAGTTCTAATGAAAAGGCAGATGTGATCTGAAGGAGATGCCTCCCTGAGTCATATTTCTCTTGAACTTATGATCGAAAGGTTCAAAATTAACAACAAAGAAAATCTTATATAATATGACTTCTTCCCAAGTGTCTCAGAAACACTTTCATTTCTTGGTAGTAATTAAAAATAACTCAGAAAAAGTAGGTGGAGGGACTGTAATATAGTTTCATTTCTCCAGCCAGTAGTAGCTTTGAGTTTAGCATAAACAACACCAGAAAGTGATACAACCAATGATTTAAGCAGATGCAGAGTTTATCTAGAGTTGTATTTTACATAGTTGTATTTGTTCATAGAGTGACTGTTTCTTTTTTTTGTTTTTAAATGGTAATCAAAATGGCAGGGAGCCATTGGTTTCAGTATACAGATTAATTAGTAGTCTTTAGAATATGCTTCAGCAAATGCAGCTGATTGGCAGTATCACCTGTCTCAGCAACTGGTAGAATGTTAGTGCTTTTATCAAGCCTATAATTTCCAGAAGTGCTTCAAAGCTGTGCTCATTAAAGTCTCCCATACTAATTACTTTATTTGTCCTCTAGGGCACTGTTTTACTAAATGTACCTCTTTAATTTTATTTATTTATGTGTGTATTTATGTATTTTATTTATGAAGGTTGTAAAATAAAGTTAGTTTTTTATCTTATTTTAACTAAAACTGTGCACTTCTGTGTTTGTGGAACCATAATTTATGCTCAGTAAACACATCATGTTCCCAGATGAAAAATTTACCAAGTGATTTCTCTGCATTGCTTTTGTAATTCATATCATAAACATATCTGTCAATTTTGAAAAATAATCTGTTAAAGTACAGTAAAATGTAATTTAAAGGATTGGTCATTATAGTCAACTTTCTAGGAAGGTAGTTTACTTCTACATTGCTAGGAATGATTCTTATTGAAATAGTCTTTCGGGTTCATATTTTAAAATGTATTAATTTACATAGATTCATAGATGAACCCTCAATTTGTATATTACTTGAGGAAGATAATATCTTTGTTATTAAAAGAAGCCTGAATTTCTAAGAGAGCATCTAAAAATGATGAAGCACAGCCCTAGCCATGCTCAGTTGGTTAGAGTTTCATCCCATACACGAAAAAAGGTTGTGGGTTCTATTCCTAGTCAGGGCATATACCTAGGTTGTGGATTCCCAGTCCGGGAGTGGACGGTAGGCAAGATATCTCCCTCCCCTCCCCTCCCCTCCCCTCCCCTCCCCTCCCCTCCCCTCCCCTCCCCTCCCCTCCCCTCCCCTCCCCTCCCCTCCCCTCCCCTCCCCTCCCCTCCCCTCCCCTCCCCTCCCCTCCCCTCCCCTCCCCTCCCCTCCCCTCCCCTCCCCCTAAAATCAATAAAAATTTTTAAAAAACAACAAACATATCCTTGTGTGAGGATTAAAAAAATTAAAAATGATGAAGCACGTATCTCAGTACAGGTGAAATTTGTATCAATCTAAATGTATTATGGAAAAGTCAAATTGAGTATTTTCTAAAAAAATTGTTATGTTTTATTGAAGTAGCACATACTGATTTAAACACCACTCGTATACTAATATTTTAAAAATAAATACTTTCTAATTTGTTTAAAAAGTATAAATATATATTGTTAAGTGCTTGAAAATAGAATCAGTTCTTGTGGTATATCCTTTCTATCATATCTTCACAGTGCCTAGTATCCATGAAATGTTTAGATAAATGAATTTTCATACTGTAGTCCTATAATAGAAAAGTGCTTGGTGCATTCCGGCAATATAGGGTTTAAAACCTGGGGAGATTACTAGGCTGTGGAAACTTCACTTTCTTTTCCTATGAAACAGACAAAATTATAATTACCTCTAATGTATGTATAGAGCCTAGCATGACATATAGTAGATATTCAATAAATATCTGTGTCCTTTTCATAGAATTCCACTGCTAGTAATGACGTTCCATATGTGCGTGATAATTTATGGGAAATTGCAAGTGAAAGGGAGTCAGGGAATCCTAAATATTCTATTCTGTTTTGCATTTACAGCCCAGATTTAATGCGTGGTGGTTTTGTGATGGCAGTGGTGGTGGTGGTGACATTTGTTTGTGGAAGGCAGATGGGGATGCTTCGGGTATTTATAATATATGTTGTGTCCTGTTAGGACAGAAGAAGGGTGAAGTCAGCTACAGCTTGGCTTAGCTGTTTACTTATTTTCTACAATGGAAATGACACAGGAATGACCCAGTCTGTAGTTAAATGACCTCAAATAGAACCAGATTTTTTTGTAGGTTTTTGGGGGGATGGCCTGGAGTAGGGGGTTGGAGAGAGTGGGATATTGTTGTATCCTTACAAAATGTTTGTTCATTCATGAAACAAACATTCCTAGGCACTGTAGTAGGCAGAGTTCAGGTCTAAATAAGAGCACTGTATAAATAAAATATGGTCTCTTGAATTATTTTTTCTATTGTTGCATAAATAAGCCTTCTGCTGCCTTTTCACTGAAAAATATTTTTGCTTTAGAAGATTACTAATCTTATGATGTGCTATTTTTTGTTTTATGTATATAATAATAGTAATTCTTTTAGAGAACTTTATATAAAGTAATTTTTATATTTTATCATATTCAGAAATTTAGACTTTAGTATAAGTTGTCATTACTGTTGATTATCGAAAGGTTCACATAAAGTGCCAAGATAAGAATTCTTTCTTGGAAGCTATTTTTGTAATTACTAAAAATAAAAATGCTAAAATGCTATATGCCTGAAAAGTTGTTTTAAAAATTTTGGCAAATACTGTTCTTAAAATTAATGTAGACTTTTTTAAGGAGACAGGTTTTGTGTCACCAAATAGACTCCTTGATGTTTTTCGTTTCTGATCTTTTTATAGAATCAGACAAGATTTGCTGGACACTCTGTCCTCTTGGCAGCAAATGGTGGTTCAGTAGCAAGACAAGCATCAGAGAAAGAATGTTAAAATAATACTTATTTTCAACACTGCCTCATTTATCAGTGCTCAGGGAAAAATAAAACCTAGAACAACAAAAACAAACAAAATAAAATCTCTTCTTTGGACTCTACCTTTTCTTAACCTACTGCCATCTCCCTATTTTCATTTTACCTTATAATTTGATGAAAACAGTAATCAAGTTCACTCAGTGTTTCTACTTCCTTAACTCTCATTCTTTCTTCTAGCATTGATATTCAGGCTCTTATTTTCACTACTATAATGAAGCTATTCTTGGTATTGAAATTCCCTTTACTACAAACGCTCTTTCCCCCTCTCCCCTCTATTTCAGCCCCGTTCAATCTTCATAGCCCACCTCAAGTATCATTTTTTTCCAAGAACTCAATTGAATGAACATTCAAATACCTGTCATGTTCAGCAGACTCATATGTACATTTAACTAAAGTTGAAAAAACTCTAAACTAGGGAGAAAAATAGCAAAAAAATTATTCTTTTCCCCCAGTAAAAAGTGTTTTTGAAATAACATGGTTACCAAAAGCAAGCCAACTACTTTATCTGGTTTCCACAGCACAGTAACCTATTCCAATGCTAGAGGGAAACCTGAGTCGGATTTATATAAAGATATTACAATATGCACAGACCAGTGTACAGTGTACTTTATGGACCATTTGAGGGATTTTTGAGGGGTTATATTGACCAGTTTTTGCCTTATTCTAACTTCAGAACCTAATCATTGGGCAAGATGCAACTTTACTGTTACAGCTATGTTGGATTTGAGTCAGTCACGTCACTTAGGACCCTTCTAGGTAACATTTGGATCTCTTTGGAATGTTTTAAGTGCAGAATTATCTGAGACAGAGATGACTAGCTTAATTCCTTTTCTGCCTTTATTTTTGCACTTTTGGGGAGATAAATTTTTTTGAATGCAATAATATTCACAACAGGTGAAGCAGAAGGAGAAAATGCTATTTCTTTTTATTTCATGTTCACCTATAGTTTGAGATGCTGGGCTTTTTGAAAATGAGTTGCTTGTGTCCACAAATATATTGTTGCATTTAGTTTCCACATGAACTGTAATAATACTACCCTAATACAAAGGAATTTATAGAAATCTTTGTTTGAACATTCAGGGTTAGGTTGTAATTATATTTGAGATGCTTTAATGATGTTAATCTTTTTTAAAATAGATATTATTTCCTTATTTCTCCCCAACATTTTAAGTTTCTAAACGTGTTACATCTTATTTTTGGAGTTCTTTCTCAAGGAATAGTTTTTATTGGTGTAACAATAAGAATTTCAAAATATAGTTGATGTTAAGAAGTATTATTAATTTTTTATGTGATAAAATGAAGACTAAATGGTATGTGTTGCTGAGAGGGGATTGCAAATAAATTTATTTAACAAAACCTTAAAGTAATTTTAGTGTAGTGAACAGATTTTGATGAAATTTCCAGGGCCAATTGATAGAAATAGTTTCAGAGACTTGGCTTAGGCAAGTGAGAATATAACTCTTTTAGGGCTATTTGACTTTTAATTTATTTAACAAGAAGCTTAAGCCCAGCTAAATGGTTTATATAAATTATTCTTTGATGTTTTAAAGCATATCTTACATATTTGAATGGAACTGATCATTACTGAAGAGCCAGAAAAATATAGTTCTATCAGTGTATTCAGGATGAAACCTCTTGAAAGGGTTGAATATGAATTCTGGAAAAGCCTGTTTTCTTTGAGAAGCACAGTTTTTGGGAAGAATTGGCAATCTGTTAGGCACCGTATTTTAAAAGACAAGAAATGCTCATAAAGGCTGACTTGTGGGAATAAGTCAGCAAAAAGCTAGCCATAGTAATTTTTCTTTTTCTAAGAGTATGTTTGTTAAAGGTGGGGACAATGAAACAAGGAAGGGCTTAGGATAGAAGAAACACCAGGAGAGAGCCTAGGTGGGGCTGCTTTGCCTCACTGGAAAGTCAGAGAAAGGGGGGCCTTGGGGACAGGCTCAGGGGGTTAGCCGCTTCCCATTGTTGCAAGTCTCATGGGTCCCTTAGAGTTTAGGAGATACATGCCTGAGAGGGAAGAAGAGAGGGAAGGGAAAGGTGCAGCATGATCCTTGGAGGTTGCACACCCATAACAATTTTTTAAAAAAGTTTTATGTTCTGCTTATTCCAAAACATGCATTCAAATAGGGAATGAATGTAGTCTGATGATTCTAGTAGAGAGTTGGGAATGTGGGAGTTAGTGCTTGTTTGTTTTTTTCCACTGACTATTTCCCTAGTATATATAGAATCAAATTATTGTACATTATATTTTGGGAAAATTCTTTGTATTTTTTTATGATACAATATGAGGTAGTGGCTTATTTCCACCTGGTGGTCATGCAATCATAGCAGGTTAGACCTGGAAGAACACTAGTTCAAATCCCCAGTTCACTCTGCCCCCTGCAACCCCTATTAAAGATGAAGATGAAGAAGCTTAGAAAATTGTATTACCTCAGTTCATTTTAGTTTAGAGAAGGTGCCAGCACAAATTTATAGTAGGTACCTCCTACCATACAGAATCTTGTCCCTCATTTGCATTATGTCGTTTATTATAAATTTTGAAAGAAATTAGAGATAGCCATTTCTGTGGGGGAAAATATATTGAGCTTACCATGAAATCATGTGCTACTAGGAAGTTGTCACCAGGCAGCTGTTGCAGTGATAACAGGCCAATATCCCCCTAAAGTGACCAAACAGCATAGTATAAAAATTGTTTTGCTAACTCCTAAAATAAATACAAAACAACTAAATTACCCCCAAATTTTCTTAAATTGAGCATCTTGAAGGCAGTACCAGGTATATTTTTAAAGTATTCTCTATCTCATTAAAATATTTTGTGAGTACACACATACACACAAAAAATATGTATGCACAAATAGAAAACACATGCACATACGTGCACATACATGTTTAAATTGTTAGGACATTTACCAACCTAGAAACAGTATTTCAGGAATAACTTAACTGATTTTCTAAAAGGTCTAAATGTAGATATTTTCTTTGGAAACAATCACTAGAATTGTATTGGTTTAATGCTCTAAGAGCAGTGAAGTATTCTGATTTCTAATTGCTTTTAGCAGTGTGACACATTCTATAGGAATTGATAAATTTAAAATGTGAGAGGACCAGTTTATGAAAACAACTACCACTATTGTTTTGTGTTTTTTAAAAATATATCTTTATTGATTTCAGAGAGAGGAAAGGAGAGGGAGAGAGAGACAGAAACCTCAATGATGAGTCATTGCTGCCTCCTGCATGCCCCCTGCTGGGGATGGAGCCTGCAACCCCAGCATGGCCCTGACTGGGAATCCAACCACGATCTTTTGGATCATAGGTCAGTGCTCAACGCTGAGCCAGGCCTGATGGCACCATCCTGTTTTTCATAGTTTCTACACCATTTTACATTCCTACCAGCAATGCACAAGAGTTTCAATTTCTCCACATGCTTGCCAGCACTTGTTATTTACTGTGGTTTTTGTTGTTATTTTATTATTTATTTTGGGGGAGGATAATAGTCTTCCTAAGTAGCCTTGAGTGTTAAGTGGTATATCATTGTGGGTTTGATGTGCATTTCCCTAATGACTTGTGATGTTAAGTATCTTTTCATATGCTTATTGTCCATTTGCATATCTTTGGAGAAATGTCTATTCAAGTCCTTTGCCTGTGTTTGGTGAAGGACTTTTGAGGTCACCGAGTCCAAGAAGATATTGATATGTCAGTAAACTAGGTAGGATGATGCTACATGGGATTAAACTTGTTGAGAAAAACCAGGAGTCAGATGCAGACATCTTCAATCGTCCTTCCTCATAGCCTCAATTGCACTTTATCACCTTTAAGTCATGGTTTTTACTTTTTTTAAAAAGCAAACCAAAATAAGATAAATGTACTATGTGTCCAACTTAATAATTTAGGGGGAAAAGTAAAGAAGTACAGGGGAGGTAATGATAAAAATAAATTATAAACTAGAAAATAGTGGAAGTAATACCTATAATAACTAGTTTTTATTAAAAAATTTGGAAATAGAGAAGTTGATGAGAACTATGCCAAGAAAAATTACAGAACTAGAGTTAGAATCAGAAACATGGACTACATTAAAAAACTAGGAATTTTAAAAATTGGAATTCGATGCTCAGATGTATGATAATTATGTAAATCTGAATGTAATGATACTAAGTGGTGAATGGTATTTTATTTTGTATATTTATGATTAAATATTGTCCTTTTAATTATCTAATAGTTCTTTCCTTTCAGAAAAATAGCTGGATGTTTCATTCAAGTTAATTTTTAGCATAAAATTTTCTCATTTTAGCTGTGTGTGTGCGTAAGTAGACATCATATACACACATGTGGTAAGTTTGATTCTATTGTAAAGACTTAAACATTTATGTGGCAAAACTTTACAGAGAATAATTTCATTAGTGTCCTTGCTTAATTAGGGCTTTCAACAAAACACTGATCACCAAAACTGTCAAAGTTCTATAATAAAAATAGGAAAAGGTAAGGATGGACTATGCTTATATATTTGCTGAGTTCTACCAATGACATTGAACAGCTATATTCTAAGGCTAAATTTGAATTTAATGATGAATTTGGTTTTCCTCCTGTAAATCACGTCAGTGACTGTGCGTTAATTATGTAATGTGGGTTTCAGTAATATAATGAATCGTACCCATGGAATAGCAGACATAATGCATACTATTTTTAATGTAAGGAGTTTAGTCCATTTTAAAAAATGATTCAAGTAAGTAGTAATATGAAAGTAATATTAAAAGGTATTGCTTTCCTTCATTTTTCTAACAGAGTCAACATATTTCATTAGCACCTATTCAAAAGCTTGAAGAAGCTCTGTATGAATACCAACCACTCCAAGTAGAGACATGTGGACCACAAGTTCCTGAGTTTGAAATGCTAGGAAGACTTGGGTAAGTGCCCAAAAGAACTTCTCATTGAGGAGCTGATGTTTAGGGCTTTGTTTTTACCGTTTTTAACTGACACTTTAATATTATTAGATTTTGAGTTTACAGAATTTTATACTCTTTTATGAAAAAGAATGGTGCTTAGTATAGGTTAATACATTTTTTTAATGGTTTTGTTGGGTTTTTTTTGAGATTGTATTGTATTAGTTTCTTTTTAAGGCTGTCCTTGGCAGCCATACTGAAGTAGCTGTTCATTTTCCACTTACTGTATATTTTTTAGAAAAAGGGGCTTAATTTAGTCAGTAGTAAGCCAGTAAAAATATGAGAGTTGAGCTCCTTGCCATGAAAAAGAGTAGATTTACTCACTGCTGCTGTATACAATGAAACTGTATTTATGAAAAATGAGCCACAAAATATATTTTGTGAAAAGGTATGTTGTAGGGCTGGCCAGTGGCTCAAAAGTTATATGCATCCATTTTGAAAATGAATGTGGGATTGTGGTTTTTGTGAATGAGGGAGATGATCACAGTCTTTTTCAGGGGTGCAGGTAGGTATTTGTATACTTGAAAAGTACAGACACAGACTTTGTTGGATGGAGCAAATCTTATTTTGTTGTGGTGTTTCAACATAGATTATTGAATGAAAAGATGATCCAGAATTGGTTGTTTTCTATCAAAATAAAATAATGTAAAATATAATGTGAAAAGAAAATAATTGGTATTGTGAAACCAAGTAATTAAAAAAAGATCCTAACAGCAAAAACAAGATAGATGAAATAGACAAAATCTATATGCGTCTTCAAAACCAAAACCAGAGTCTTGAAGATGATACATAGTATTTTGCATATGGAAGCTGCAAGGTCAAGTTACTATTAAAATGAAAGATAATTTACTTGCTATTTGGTAGATCTTATGATTTTGTTTTAGTTCTGTGTGCTCTTAATGTCCTAGGGAATGTGAAACAAAATCTAAAATCCCCATATGAGTTTGAGGTAACAGATTTATCAAATAATTGGTGTAAATGCTAAAATTGAAGCTTGAGGAGACAGACAACATAGGATTGTCTGATTTAAAAAGTTATAAGTGATACTGATTTCTTATCTCTTACTTGGTAGTGAAGAGGCAGAATTCTGTATCTCTAAAATAAATTTTCTTAAAATCTTTACTTTTGTGTCAGTGAAGTATTTAAAATAGTACTCTTCTGTTACAGGCTGATTTTACAATAATTTTGTAATCAGAATTACACTTGAAAGATCATGGAAATGGCAATGCAGGAAAAGAAGGGGGCAAAAAATAAATGGGACAATTAGGAAACAAATATCATAGTACAATAGTAGATTTAATATTATATATCAGTAATTACATTAAGTGTAAATGTTCTGAACAAACACCATCCAATAAAACTTTCTGAAGTGATGGAAGTATTCTGTGCCAGTGCTGTTGAAGATAGTAGCTCAGTTACGTGTTTCTACTGAGCACTTGAATGTGAAATTGAAGAATTGAATTTAAAATTCTATTCAATTTGATTTAAGTAAACACATATGGCTTGTGGCTACCATATTGGATAGCACAGGGTCTAAATACTCCAAAAAATAGGCTGAGATTGCCAGATTAGACTTTAAAAAGCAAGATTTACTATATATTTTCTATAAGGATTGTGCATTATATATAAAGATATAGTTTCTCTGAACTTCTTGAATCTATAATTCAATATTTTTATTTTGTAATATCTCAACCATTATCTCTTCACAGATTTCTTCTGCTCCATTTTTCTCTCTTTTTATTCTGAGATCCTGAGTTCACATATGTTTGACCTTCTGATATTGTTTTACAGTTCTTGGATGTTTTATTTTGTTTTTTAAAATTTTTTCTTAAATTTGTGTTTCAGAAGTTTGGATAATTCCTCTTGTCCTATCCTCAACTTCACTTCTTCTTGTGTCCTTCTGCTGATAAGTCCATCAAAGGAATTCTTTCTGTTACTGCAGTTTTTGTATCTAGCATTTCCATTTCGCTCCTTTTTGTGATTTCCATTTCTTTGCTGAAATTCCCCATGTGTTTACACGTTATCTATTCTTTTCACTAGATCCTTTAACTTATTATGTTATTTGTTAATTGATTTTAGAGAGAGAGGAAAGGAGAGGGAGAGAGAGAGAAACATTGATCAGTTGCCTCCTGCACATGCTCCGACCAGGACCCGGCATGCAACCTGGGTATGTGGCCTGACTGGAATGGAACCCATCACCCTTCGGTGGGCTGGCCATGCTCCAACCAACTGAGCCATGCCCGCCATATTATGTTACTTAAAGTGCCTCTTTGATACTTCCAACATTTGTTGACTATTTTATGTCTTGATGATAGATTTGTTTTTCCTGCTTTCTTGTGTTTATTGTACTTATTGCTTGCATATTGGATATTTTGTGTAACAGAACAATAGAGACTGAGGTAAATAATATTTATGCCCTTTTTTCTGTCAGGCCATTAGTGTAGGGAGTTGAGTATTATCTAGTTTGATTTCATTTTGGGTTTCATGGTTGCTCTAGTTACCATCAGTGTATCATAGGCTTCAGATTCTCTCAATTGTGGTCTGTTGTCACTTTTTGCTTAATATGAGGCCTGGAGTGCTGGAGGGATTTTCTGTCTTCTTGTTCCACTCTCAGCTTTCAGCAGGCTCTGCAAGCCTTAGTTAGCTACAGGGGTTTTTTCTTTTGATGCCCCTCCCCAGAGGTAGACTGCTCTTGCTTTTTACTTGGAATAAGTTTTGTGGGAGCAAGGGCTTTTTTAGTGTTGCTGTTTGAGCTTTAGTCTTAGGACGTCCTGTGTGCTGGAGCCTCAGGGTGATGCTTTCTCAGTGTTCCTGTCTCTTTCCCAGAGGCAAACAACATTTGTCTCCTACATCAGGGTGCAGATGGGTTTGCTATTCCTCTCCCAACCCCACAAGTGAGTTCTGTCTTGTTTTGGTGGGGATCAGGGTTCTTGAGCATAGGACAGTTTCTTGCCCCTCTCCTGATCTCTGCTTTGCATCAGTGTGTTAGGTTGGGTAAGAGTGGGTGTCCTACCTTTCCTCAGTGGTTGAAGGCTTTCGTCTGTGTCAGTAGAGGGTTGGAGAGGGTTGTAGTAGGTTTTCTACTCCTCTCCCAGTAGCTCCTAATCTTTGCCTTTCCTCATCAGCTGAGTCTTACCTGACATTTTTAAAAAAATAGTTCATTTCTTTTTCCATTTAGTGTTCAATTATTGCTGATTTTTACTGAATCTCTCTAAAGGAATATCCTCCTCATCTTCCTCTTCTAATCTGTTATGGTGGTGGTGCTGCTATATCCTGGGTGGGGCAAAAGTAGGTTTATAATAGTTTGTATGGAAAATAATACAATGATTAATAAATACTAATACAAGAATAAACTCTGTGTTTTGAGTACTTTTGCCCTACCCTGTATATGTGTATGTGAATTTTTAACTAATCCTGATAGAATTCTGTGTAAAATAGATGTAGCCTAATAGACTTTTTTTTCCCCCTCTTTTTGAGTAAATTATTAAATTGAATAAACTTTGGTAATACTTTTGATTGTTTGGAGCCCTTTTAGTTTCCTTCTGCCTTTACCATTATGGTTTTTATTTTAAAAAATAGGGTAAGTGTCCTTTAGATAAGGTATAACATTAGTCTTCTACTTTTTTCAAGTTTTTCATACCTAAAATCTTATTTAAACTTAAATAAAGGAGGCTGGATTGCTTTTGTTTTGGGGGGGAATGGTGGTTAAGGTCTTTCATTATTAACCATTGACTATTTAGAATACATTTAGTTCCAGAATTCCAGCAGTAGGCCTTTCTCTCTTTCAAAAAAGACTGTACATATATTCTATATCCACAAAAGTTAAGGCAAATTGTTCTTTTTTTGTTTGTTTGTTAAATGGAATATGCTTTATTTTGAAATAAATGTTAACACAATATAGAACTGAATTACTTAGGAATGTTTCTAAAAGAAAGGAACATGTAATAGGATATTGATTGAGGTGTTACAACAAAGAAACTTGAAATAACAGTGGGTTAACTGGGACAGTATTTTATTTCTCTTTCAGGTTATCACCTGATTAAAAGCAATCCAAGCTAAGTATGGTGATTCATGGTGTCAGATTATAATTTCTTCTATTTTATTTTATTTTTTAAAAATTAAATTTATTGGGGCAACATTGGTTGTTAATAGGATCATATAGGTTTCAAGTGTACATTTCCATGACACATGATCTATATATTGCATTGTGTTCCCACTGCCCAAAGTCAAATAACCTTCCATCACCATATATTTGGCCCCCTTTACCCTTTACTACCCTTGCTCCCCACCCCACTCCCTTTGGTGACCATCAGACTGTTGTCTGTGTCTATGAGTTTCAGTTTTATATACCACATATGAGTGAAATCATATGATTCTTTGCCTTTTCTGACTTGCTTAGCATAATATTCTCAAGGCAAATTATTTTAATTACAAATAAACATGTGTGTATTTCAAGCAATGGACCTTGACTACAAGTTTCTTTTAGACATCTGTGGCTAAGGAGTGGAGGAATTTAGATCTACAACAGTTGTATCAGAATTGCTTAAGAAACATTGACTTCTTGACATAGAACTATTTATATACCAAAATAGAATGTATCTCACACCTTCTGTCCCTTCAGCCTTCTACCTTGAGAAAAGGATTACATTCTATATAAACAGTTTTAGTTTTTGGAGCCGGGATTAGCTCAAGCAATCTCTTTGATAATATGTTATGACCTAGCACTTAAACATTCGCCAAAATAAATCCCAAACTGATTTCTCATTTTCTATTCTGGAACTATTATTTGAAAGCATATGCTTTCTTACTTTTTTTCTTAATATTCTAGATCTAAGAATACATTTTTACCTACTGTAATTTTCAGAAACATTTAGGGAGAGATTGAAGAAGTTGCTCTGTGAAGTGACTTTTCAGAGAATGATTTGGTATCCTCAAAGGTACTGCTGTTAAGATACAAAGACTCTTAACTTCAGTTGACTAAAGGTGTAATTGTTACACATCTGTCCCAAGAGTTGTCCACATCTTTGCTAGAAGATTGTATCTAATAAGCCCCAGTTATCCCTTTACAGCAGGCTCTCCCCCTACACCCAAACCTCTCCCTCCTATCCTCTCTTTTCTAGTACATCAAAATTTCCATTTTATATTACGCTATTCTACAGAGGGAACAAGTTTAATTTCTTTAGAGGCAAATAGAGAATAAATTACTTCATTTCCATTTTCTTATATCTGCTTTGAAATCTTTATGACATGAAGTTAAGACTAGTATATTTGTAGCTTCACTCTAGTTGGTGCAAAACTGTGGATGCAAGCACTTTCAAAATAATTTTAATTATATATTTTTGGGAGTGGGTGACATAAGGCCTTGGGAGAATGCCTCCTAAAAACTACATTTTTGTCCTCATGCATAACTTTGATAAAGGATGAAATCAAAAGTACATTGCCATGAGATTTTAGGTGGTTTTTACTGAGATCTTTTCTAAAGTTAGTTAAACTTGAGAAGTAGATGACAAATAAGTGAGAATTTCTCATTTAGGAAGGTATTATGAATATATAGTTATAGTTCAGATTGCACTGGCAGTACTTTTCTGATTTGCTGAAGGCAATATGTAAACATGTTTTATTAATTCTGTGCCAGTGGGAGCAAGCACTGGGAAAACTTAACTGCTAATTGAAATTCCCCAGACCGCGGCTGTAGCTGTTAGTCCAGTCGCATTGATTGGCCTGTGAGACTGTCTTTGTAATAATCAACTGGCTTTCTAGTGAATATTTTACTACCTTCCACCCAAAGAAGAATTCACTTAACTGGTAGAAGTTATAAGCATTTATCATCTTTATTCATTAATTTCAAATTATTTTATCAGATATCACTAAGTTTTAAATACATATGCGATTTACTAAACATGAGCTGTCCATTTATGAGCCTATTGTAGGAATAAGGAAAAATTTATTTTATAAGATAAAATATGATTTTTAAGCAAGATGTATAGTTTTCAGTTATCCTTCTTTATGAAATTAAATGAAACTATTTGCCACCAAAGTTCTGTAGAATAAAATTTTAACATTTCTTGTAGAACATTTTTGTATATTTTTTTGTGGTAGAGCGTTGTAGCCAAATGCATGTTTATATCTGTTTTTTTGCCAACATAACTGATGTAAGTTCTGTGCTATCAATTATGATAGCTTTAAAAAATAGATTTAAACTATGATGGTTTAATTTCTTAAGTTCTTTCTAACCAGCTGATAGAGTATTCAATTATTATTACAAAATTAGTAATGAAAAAAACTGTGGCAGTAATTGCAGTATTAAATTAACTCAGCTAACTATAACCTGATTATAATTAGAAAAAAGTTTCTTGTTTGATCTTTATCAGCACCTAACTTTTTTTTTTTTTTCCCTTGTGTGACCATAGACTACATTGATAAAAACCAACTCACTATGAGAAAAAGTAACTGACCTGTTAGAAATCCATTATTATCAATAGCAAAGTAATTAAATGTTCATTCTTGAGGGATTAACATAGGGTATAGTCCCCCAAAATAGAAGATCTACCTTTATGATAATCTTGGAGATACTTTCTTTTACTCCTAAAAATTGACAGATTGCAACTTTATATGTCAAGAATTTGAGATGAGATGTTAAATATAACCTAGGCCCTTGCTCAGTTGGTTGCTGCGTCATCCCAATGCGCCGGAGTTGGGGGTTCGATCACTGGCCAGGGCACATACAAGAATCAGCCAAATGAATGCGTAAGTGGGTGGAGCAACAAATTGGTGTTTATCTCTCTCTCCCTTCCTCTCTTTCTCTCTTCCTTTCTCTCTCTCTCTCTCTCTAAAGTAAAATTAGACAAAACATATTCTAACATTTTTTTTCTTATATTGCTCTCTGTCTTCCTTCTTGGATCTTACCTCATTGTTGCCTTTCCCTGAGATGGTGAATCTCATCTTCACCTGCATGATCTAACCCCTGTCCACCCTCATAGCCCTATATCCTGCCCCTCTCATACTTGGTGTTTCTTAAGAACCTTATGGTGTCTCACACATTTTTGTGCCATTGCATATGCTGTTTTGTTTCGCTAGGAGATTCTGTGCCATTGTATTTGTGGCACCCTAGTAATTACTTTTCCCTCTTTTCTCCCCTATGCATGAATTGTCTGTTCATGCTCTGTGTCCCCTTTTCTATTGGTGTAGTATTGTTTTCTTTATTTATGTGAGTCAGTCATGTACTAACACTATTAACCCCTGAAATTCTAACCTTTTTTCTATTCTTATATTGTTTATTGGCCGAGCACGCTTCCGCTGCGCTACTCTGCTACCGCTATTCTTACATTGTTTATGATGTGAAGTAGTTTTAATCTCTGAGCAGTAAAATATATTGATAATGTCCTGTTAATTTTCCATTGATCTTCTACTTAGGAAATCCTAAAACAACACAAACTTTTTATATTTTTATTTATATTCACTTAATCCATCTGGAATTTATTTTGTTGTGAGGAGATATGAAATAATTTTTATTTTTTCAACATAGTAAATTAGTTGGCTCTGAATAATTTATTTAACAATCCTTCTTTTCTCCATTGATGTGTTATATTAATATGCTTTTCTCTGCTGCCCTTTTTTTCTCGCTAATCTGTTACAATTTCTAATAGTATCACATTATTATTAATTTAAAATCATGATGTTTTAATATTAAGTTGTGCATTATTTTCTATTGTTGTGTGTTAAATTTAAGTGGATTAAAATAACATTTATATTTTATTATTTTTTTAAATCTAGGTGAGCCACATTTAATCAGTCTGGGCATGGGTTACCAGTATCCTCTACTCTAGTTGCACATGGTTGCAATCAAGTTATCAACAGGTGCTGTAGTTCCATGTAAGGGAGGCTTGGGTGGTTGTCTTCCAAGCTCTTTCATATTATTGGTAGAGTTAGGCTTCTTGTAGATGTAGAATTCACAATGGCTTGGATCTTTTTCAGTGCTAGCAGGAGAAAAATCTCTTCGAATCTCTTCCTTTTTAAGGGCTCCTACCTAGTTAAGTCTGGCCTGCCTAGATAATCTCTCTTTTTATTGACTCACAATCAACCAATCTGTGATCTTAGCTACATCTGCAAAATCCCTTTTGCCATATACAGTGTCCCCCCCAATCTGTGGGGTATACATTTCAAGTCCCCCAGTATATACCTGACACTGCAGATATTACCAAACCCTCTATGTACTAGGTTTTTTTCCTATATACACATACCTATGATAAAGTTTGATTTATAAATTAGGCAAAGTAAGAGAACTGTCATAAAACTTAAGTGAATGGATTCTCTCTCAAAATATCTTAATGTATTGTATTCACCCTTGTTGTGATGATGTGAGATGGTAAAATGCCAAACCTGTTCCTGAATCTGTATGACCACCCTTTACTTGTAGTAAATGGCTCGGTTACTCATGTCAGGGCATCCCTTGTGAAGTCTTCATATAGGCTCATTGCTTTCTGGCACAGCATGTTGCCTCAGTCAGAACATGTTTTCTGTTTATACCTTCCACCTACAAGTTGAATGCCTTTTCCATCTTAACTAAGCAGTTATCATGTACTTTGGCTATAACTTTTGCAGTTTGAGGTAGGACAGCAAAACTAGCAGGAATTATTTATTTATTTATTGATTTGAGAGAGAGAGAGAGAGAAACATCAATTCATTGCCTCCTGTATGCACCCCAACCGGGAATCAAACTACAGCCTAGATATGTGCCCTGACTGGGAACTGAACCTGCAACCTTTTGTTGCATGGGATGAGGCTCCAGCCAACTGAATTATCTGGCCAGGGCAAAACTAGCACAAATTTATTTTCCCTTCTTCACAATTTCAGGGATAGAAGATTCATTCTTACGGTAGGACTTAGCAACCTCAGCATATGATTTTTTTTCTTATTAAGTTGAGAACTTTCACTTTATCAGTTACAGGAAGCACTTTACAGCTTCTCTCTGCATATCCAAATTCCCAGCATCACTACTCTTGCACTTTGTGGCCATTATTAAGTAAAATAATGGTTACTTGAACACAAGCACTGTGATAGCATGACAGTTGGTCTTATAAGCGAGATGACTACTAAGTTACTAATGAGTGGGTAGCGCATACAGTGTGTACATGCTGGACAAAGGGACAATTCCATCTCAGGTGGAATGGAGTGGGGCAGTCCAAGATTTCATTATGCTACTCAGAACAGTGCACAATTTAAAACATGAATTGTTTATTTCTAGAAGTTTTCTTTTAATATTTTTGAACTACGGTTGACTGCTGGTTACTGAAATTGCAGAAAGCAAAACTGCGGATAGCTGGGGACTACTGTAATATAATCTCAGGAGTGAAATCCATCAGATCATTGGGGAAGGAATTCTTCAAGGATGCACACAATGTGGTGGGAATCTTGGAGGTGTCTCGGAATTCTGCCTACCACAGGTGTGGCAAGTCTCTTGCTACTTAGAGTTTTCAAAGTATTCTTAGCATTTGTATACATTTATTCTTCTAAGTAAAGTTTATTGGCCAAAGCACTGTATAGTTTTTTCAAGTTTTGTCTACATTTGAAAATTTTCATAGTAAAATATTTTGAAATAAATAATTCAACAAATTAAACCAAACCCACCAACAACTTAACTAAGATAGCTATCCCTATTATCCCCCTAGGTAACATCCAAACACCACTCCTTTTGGGATTTTATTTGAAATTGCCTTAAACTTATTAGAAAAGAATGAGCATTTAAAATTTATTGAGTTTCCATATATATCACACATTTCTTAGAAATTAATTTTTCTTATATCACACTTGTGATGCTGTTACAAAATTTTCAGTATGTTTTCTGACTGGTTCTTGCTTAAATATACTTTTATTTTGTTTCAAGCTGCTTTACCCTGAGCTCTAATAATTTTAATTGTTCTATTAGGTAAACATCTGGAGTTTTATTTGGAAGTCAGTCATCTGAAGAAATGGATATATTTTTTTAAATGCTTTATCTATAACTTCAGTTTCATATTTTATTACATTTGGCTAGAACTTTTTACCTGGTGTTATATAATTCTGATAATTACTTTTTCTTGTTTCTGATTTTTTTTTGGTGTGTCAATGCTTTAAGTGTTTCACCATTAAGTATCATGTTGGCTGTTTAAGTGATTTTTTTTTTTTTTAATCACATTGAAGACATTTTTGTTTTTTTGGTCAAGGTCTTTACCTATTGACTAAATTATACATGGATTGCCTAAGAATGAAGAAAAGGTGTTTTTTTTGTTTTTTGTTTTTTTATGCTTGTTTTGTTTTTGATGCTGTCCACTTAAGTTTATATTTAGTTTTAGAAAAAATCTCAGGGGTACCACAAAATTAAAGAATATGGAAAAATACAGAAGTCACAAAAATGGTTGCAACTTGTGTGTGTTTATAATATATAATATATATTATACTTTGTTTTAATTATGAGGGTATTACTAAATTAACTCTTTTTTTTGCTGTCTGTGACAGCAAAATGTCTTTAGTATCTGTTTCTGTTGGCATTTATTTAGAAATCAACTCACACATCTAACATGAACCTTTTTACTTAAAGTTTTACTTTGGCTCTAGTCTGGTAAGTTTTAAATCTTTTTTAGGCAATCATGGAAAAAAATATGTTTCTGCTTGAAGCAGTTGTCAAACAAGCTTCTTTCATCGACAGTCAGACACAGGGCAGCTGAATGAGGCTGTTTAGTCTAGAGTAAATGCTCACGAGATTACAAGGTCACTGAGGAAATGTAATTATGCAGTTGATTCCAGAATAGTCTTTTGTAGTAAGGACTTTAAAAGTATTAAATCACAATATTAATTTAAAGAATATATATATTCCAAAATTAAGCTCAGAAAGAAAAGCAGCAACAAATAAACCAAATTACTACAATGAAATATAGTTTTAATTCAGATTTTTTTAGGACCTAAAAAACCAAGTTCAGTTTATTGGAATTTGCTCAATTCCTTCTAAATCACTATAAGATTCAATAGACCCTGTATGTCAGTATATGATTGTCTCCGTTGGGAAATGAAATCTCATAGTATTTACATCACGTTAATTGAGAAAACAATTGGTTATTTAGAACTTCCTTTACTTTAGTTATTCATATGATTGTCAGGCATCTCCTGTGCCAGTTTCTCTTTCTTCTAGTTGCTGAGAAAATAGCAGTGAGCAAAACAGAGAAAAAAACCTACTGTCATTCGACAGGGGTGAAACCAACAATAAAAATACATGACTGGATCTGTTAAATAGCAATTAGTACTTTGAAGACACATACAGCAGGATAAAGAGATATGTAGTGCTTGGAGTAGAGTACTATTTTTGTGTAGGTAGTGATGGAATCTTTTGTAAGATGACATTGAACCGAAATTTATTAAGCAAAGAAGCTAATTATGTGATACCACCAGGACAGTCAGAAGGAACTGTAAGTGTAAAGGCCCTGAGGTGGGAGTGTGTAAGGAAGAGAAAGTAGGCCAATGTCTGAAGCAGAGTGAATTGGGAAATGGTAGGAAATGAAGTCAGAGGGGTGTAGGAGGCAGGTTGAGCCCAGTTAAATCACGTCCGGTTTTAAATTTTTATTTATTATTTAAAAAAATTATTTTTATTGATTTTAGAGAGAGGAAGGGAGAGGGAGAGAGAAAGAAACATCAACGATGAGAGAGAGTCATTGATTGGCTGCCTCCTGCACGCCTCTCGCTGGGGATAGAGCCCACAGCCCGGTCATGTGCCCTGATCAGGAATCAAACCTTGATCTCCTGGATCATAGGTCGATCTGCTGAGCCACCCCAGCTGGGCCATGTAGGGTTTTTTAGATGATGATTAAGACTTGGGCTTTTACTTTGAAGAAGATGGGAAGTCATAGGAGAACTTTGGACTTAGGTGTGTTATTTGACTTAGATTTGTTACAGGAAAATTGATGGTGGGTGAAAGCAAGAAAAGTTGTAGCGGTCCTGGTTAAGATGGTAGTGGCTTATAATACTAAGCCAGGGCTAAGTAGTAGACTTGAAGTAAACAGTGATAGCCCAGTCAGTGATTGTAAAGGTGAAGAAATAGAACTTAAGTTCTTGGAGCTTTTATTTGTGTTTAAAGCTTTCAACTGGGGGACATCTGAAAGCTGCTACAATCAACCGTAAAGAAACAAACACGTGAACAGTATTACAATTCCTGGAATTTATTGCGAATGGATATTTATGAAATGATCAAACATCCTTATCTTTAAGATATTTCCTAGCTGCCCTGGCTGGGTGGCTTAGTTGGTTGGAGCGTCATCCCATACAACAAAAGATTGCAAGTTCCATTCCCCATCAGGGCACACACCTAGGCTGTGGTTCGATCCCTGGTCAGGGCTCATCCAAAAGGCAACTGATCAATGTTTCTCTCTCTGCCTCCTGGTCTTGGTAGTTTTTACTTATTTCTTACACATTTATCCAGTACCATCATAGCTCTTGATTTACACTTAATGTTTTAAAATGTTATATTGAAGGGCTATATTATTAGTGTTTTCAGATTGTGGATTATGTTCAGTATTTTAAAAAATAGAAAATAAACTAGTCAAGGACATTGTCTTAGTAAATGTAAGTATTGTTTGTGAAATTCTTGTATTAGTTATATGTGTGTGTATACGCATTTGTAGTGGGTTTTCATATAAAGTATATATACTAATTATGGTAAGAAAAGTTTGAGAAATGCTGCTTTAAAGACAGAGCACATAGTAGTAGAACGAGTTATTACAATTATTTATAAAGGCTAGGAAACGTCCTTTTGAGGCCTAAGGGAAATTTTGTATGGGCATAGGTGGGCATATCCTCTGATTTTCTTCTGCTATAATGCTTTATGGTATTTCATCAGTTTCTAACTCTCTTTTTATCAGGAAAAATTGTTATCACCATTTATCATCTAGGTCTAATGGACCTTGGTTAGTTTTTTTTAAAATAATTTAAAGTTATTTTATGAATAATTTGCAGATGTAAAAATAAATCAATTAATGAAAACAACCTTAGTAGAAAATTTACTAGAGATTTAAATATAGCACAATCAAATTTTTATTCCAGATGCCCTTGGTTTAGAGGTAGATATACTTTGACAGCATCTTTTGAGTGCAACTAACCACTGATCAGTGGTTATGCATGAACATGGAACATATCCATTTTGTAAACAGTGAGTCCAGTTTTCAAGTTCATCTCTAATAGAGTCTATCTTATCACTAATTCTGGTTCCTCTTGTATTTGTAGTATCAAAATGCAAATACATCAATAATAAGTTTGAGCTTATTATCTGTTTATATGTTTATTGTCAAAATTAAATACTTTTGAAAACTTTGATGCTTTGTAATTTGGTTGAAGAGAGGACCACCATCTCTTATAATTACAAAAGGTTCTCATTTTTAGATTTGTAAACACCAGTTAGAATGACCAATCCAATTAATTGTTCATTTCTACACCTTCTTCTTTTCAAATACCTTTGTATATGCACTTACCTGCCTATAGCACTTACACACTTAAAAACTGTAGCAAGTAAATTATGGTACACAAACATCATAGAAAATTTAAAAAATGTTGACACATCTTCTTTCAGCAAAACTAGTCAAGTTCTTGGCTCATGTTCTTATGGAATGAAATCCATCGTGTTTACTGACGGACTGGATGAGAATATAGTATTTCTTTTCTGTTCTTAAAAATACACACATGAGTGACTGAAAATGGGCATCAGGGATCTGTTTTGGGGTGATGAAAATGTTCTAAATGTGGTTGCATAACTCGATAAATTTACTAAAAATCACTGAATTGTACACTTAAAAATATATAGAATATATTGGTAACTCATTGATTTTTGAGTTTGAGAAAATTCATCCAGGATATTGTCATATCCTCTTAAGAGATGATGCAAAAAAAAAAAAAAGGCAATAATTTGGGCAGTGCAGTAAAAAAACAGACTTGGTATAGTTGCAATTTATTGTTGGTATAGTTGATATAGTTGCAATTTATTTAAGAGTTGGTATAGTTGGTATAAAACAGTTGGTAATACTTGGTATAGTTGATATAGTTACAATTTATTTAAGAGTTGGTATAGTTGGTATAAAAGAGTTGATATACTTGGTATAGTTGATATAGTTGCAGTTTATTTAACTATTGCATCATTCTTCAGGTGATTTCATTGTTTGCTTATTCTTAGTTTTGTTTTGTTTTTAGCATTGTAGGGAATAATTGAAATAGTAAGAGGATAACACAATAATGTTTCAAACTATAGTAAAAATAAGGTCACTAAAATCTCATAATCTAAATTACCTGTATGGAAATTTAATTATGGAAATTTAGAATAATTTTATTCTATTTTTAAACAGCTTTACAATAAATGGCACATATTTAAAATGCATGGTTTGATGAGCTTTGACATATGTATACATACAATCATGACGTCATCTTCACAGTCAAGGGAATGAACATCTCCATCATTTCCAAAAGTTTGCTAGTGCCACTTTATAATTTCTTCTTCACACCTCAGCCCCCCACCCCCCAGGAACCACTCATGTTTTCTGTAACTATAGGTTAGTTTGCATATTTCAGAGTTTTAGGCTCCTTGGCTGTGACACTTTCTCAGACTTTCCTAAGATCTGCTATAATTTTGAGTGGCTTTACTGAATCAATAGATCAATTTGGAGAGACTTGGCTCTGTTCTAAAAATACTGTAGAGTCTTCTGCCCAGCTGGTGTGGCTCAGTGGTTGAGTGTCGACCCATGAACCCAAGAGGTCACCAGATCAACTCCTGTTCAGGGCACATGCCTGAGTTGTGGGCTCGATCCCTAGTAGGGAACATGCAGAAGGTAGCCGATGGATGTTTCTCTCACATCGATGTTTCTATCTCTCTATCCATCTCCCTTCCTCTCTCTCTCAAATCAATACAAACAATTTAAAAAATAATCTTTTGATTCATGAACAAGGTATATTTTTCTATTTATTTAGGTCTTTAATTTCTTTCAGCAATGTACAGTTTTAGGGTACAGGTCTTGTATATAATTTATCAGATTTATCCCTAAGTATTTTATATTTTAATGTTGTAAATGGTTTAAAACTTTTTAAAATTTATGATTGCTTATTTCTGGGATGAAGAGATACAGTTAAATTTTGTATATTGATCTTATAGCCTGCAACTTTGCAAAACTCATTTGTTCTAATAGTCTTTTATAGTATCTTTTGGATTTTTGTGTGTGAAGAATCATGTCATCTGCAAATGCTCTTTTATTGGTAGCGTTGATGTTAGGCTTGTCCCAGCCTCTTCATTTTTTGAGCTCTTTATCACTATGAAATGATCCCTTTTATTCCTGGTCATATTCTTTGCTATGAAATCTAACTAGTCCTTTTGACTAGTGTTAACATGGCTTGTTATTTATGTTAACATGTGATGAGCTTTACTTGTTATTTTAAAGTGAATGATAGTTGACCCTTGAACAATATGAGAGGTAGGGGCACCCACACCCCTCTTCCTTATGCAGTCGAAAATATGTGTATAACTTTTGACTCCCCCAAACTTAATTATTAATAGCCTACTATTGACTCAGAAGCTTTACTGATAATATAAACAGTCTATTAACACATATTTTGTATGTTAAATCTATTACATATTGTATTCTTACAACAAAATAAACTAGAAAAACATATAATTAAGAAAATCATAAGAAAGAGTAAATACACTTACAATATTTATTGAAAACAAATTCACATATAAGTGGACTCATGTAGTTTAAATCTGTGTTCTTCAAAGGTCAACTGTAATAAATATTTTTCAATGTTTTAGTTTTAATTTTTAATATGGAGAATATAGGTAGATATAACTCACCTAAACAAAAGCTTTTTGGGAGTCCTCAGTAATTTTTAAGAGTGTAAAGAGGTCATAAGCCCCCAGAGTCTGAGAATTGCTAATGTGTTCTATTTTTTCATTACATGTGCAGCATTTGTTGTAATCATCTGTTTACTCATCCATTTATTCAGATGTTTATTAAGTCCAATTAATTTTTAGGAAATAAATGTGTATAAGACATAGTTTTGATCATCAAAGAACTCTTGATATAGAGTGGAGGTGTGTGATGGTGTGTAAATAAATAGGATACAATGCAGTATTATATATATGCTTCCACAGTCTCACTGCACTGAGTATACTGTTCAACAGCATAGATTTTAGTATTAAATATATCTGGCTTCAAATCCAAACCATGTTCCTTAGCTGTGAGAACTGATCTTCTCTGAACCTCACTTTTTTTGTTTGTAAAATGGGGGTGATAATAGAGTGTATCTCTCAGGATTGTTGTGATTATATAAGTTAATTTGTGGTACTTAAGGCATGGTACTTTTAAAAAAATATGTTTTTATTGATTTTAGAGAGCGAGGAAGGGAGAGGGGTAGAGAGATAGAAACATCAATGATGAGAGAGAGGCATTGACTGGCTGCCTTTTGCATGCCCCCCACTGGGGATAGAGCCTGCAACCTGGACATGTGCCCTGGCCGGGAATCGAACCAGCAACTTCTTGGTTCATGGGGTGCTGCTCAACCACCGAGCCACACCAGCCAGGCATATGGCATAGTACTTTTAATACTCAGAAGAGTTCAATAAATGTTAATTGTTATTGTTTTAATAGTAAAGAAGGTTTTATGGATCAAGGGAGAGGTAGAGGTCACATGTGGCTTTAGAGGCAAGGGGAGGGTTCATGGAGGTGGACATTCGTTGAATGAGCCTAATTTTGGTTGGCCAAGAATGAGGACTAGTTACTGTAGATTAAAGGAATGCCCTTTATAGTTGGGAATCAACTGCCTGTGCCTGATGAAAAATCAGTGTGATTAATGAAGATCACCAGGATGATAAATTACCAGTAGGAATAATGTCATCTATCCCTATGTTAATTTATCAAACATAAGGAGTAATAATACCAAACTATTTAAACGTTATCACATTAGCTTTTTAATGTAGGGATTAAGAGAACATTCTCTGGAGCTCATCTTCCTGGACTTGTATACTGGGCTTTTCATTAACTAGTTTTAATACCCTGGGAAGTTTACTACTGTCTCTGTGTCTTTCCTTATTTTCAAAATCAGGTAATATTAGTGCTTATCTCTTAGAGTTGTGAGGATTAAAAAGTTAATCAATGATATACCCTCAGAATAATATCTGACACATGGTAAGTACTACATAAACGTTAGCTATTTGGGTGACAGATCCTACCACTAGAGTTAATATTTGTTACTGGAAATACTGCTAATATGTAGTGAGCTCCATAAATATTGAACTTGAGTGTATTTTTAAAGTTTATCTTAACTTTGTTGATTGGTTTTGTTTGTTTTCTCATTGTGACATTATCATAATCATAATTTCTCATAATCATATCACAACTTCTCATCATTAAATTTCATTTTCAGGCCAAGTTACTTTAATATAAAAACAATGTAAAATTATGGGGAATTTAATTGTCCTATGTGATCTATATGAGCTTGATTCTTTTTCAAAATTGTTTTATTTTTAATATAGGTACTGTTTCTATTTCTATAATCTCTGTTTTTTATTAAATGTAATGGGATTTTTAAAAGCCTATTAAGGACAGTCAGATCTTGTAGTTTGTTTTCTATCCAAATATCAACATCTATAATTTGCACATATCATACCAAGCAGAATTCCTTCCTAGTCAGTGCTCTGTAACATGAGTAGTAATCAAGGAATGCTTGTTAAAGGCGTACACAGGTAAGGAAGAAGTGAGATGAATGTGCTTGTAGGTCTTTGTCATTTATCTTTTGCTTATAATTATTCTAAAGGACACTTAATGGAAACTGTTAAGTGTTTTTAGTGGCAGTTTCTAGATTTGTAAATAATGATTTTAGTAATAAAATGCAGGACAAAAATTAATCACTTAAAGATTTATGTTCTCAATAGGGATAATATGTTCATGCTTGCATGAAGTGAGGGTCTTTAAAAACAAGAGCAAAAAAGGAGTTTCTCTTTTAATTATATATTGACTTGCCTGTCAATTGAAGGTACTGTAAAGTGTATAATCCCTAATTAATTCTTCGTTTTTTTTGGCAAGAACTCAGGAATCACAGGCTAGGATTCTGCTAACTATTTGGAGGTGTGCACTGAAGGATTCATGTTCTCTTAAAATCCACTTGCAAGTAGAGATAGCTTTATTTTCTTTAGGTATGTAGAAATTATATTTCCATTTAAAGAGACTCAAGTTTTTTAAAACAGAAAAATAATCTGGAGATTGAGCTGTTAGGAAATTATTAGACACATGTAGCTTGGTGACTCTCTTAACCTTTCAGATGTAAAACATGTTGGCTCTTGGGTTAAAGAATCTTGCTAATTTCTAGTTATCATGTTCAATGATTTTAACCTAGGTCTGACTTCTTTTTCTGTTTCATTAATTAAGATATAATTCATGCTTTTAATTTCTCTTAATTTTTCTACCATGAATTTACCAATTAAATTAAATATCTAGCATGAGAAATACTAGATTTTATATAAGCTATTAGAAACTGTCATTCACTCCTGTTTTCAAAAAGAATAGAGATTATAAAAATTTAGATTTGAAAGAAGATACATACAGTACAGGGTAGGGCAAAGTAGTTTTACAGTTCTGAGTATGTAAAACAGTTTATTCTCGTATTATTATTTATTTATTATTGTATTATTTTCCATATGAACAACTGTAAACCTACTTTTGCCCCACCCTGTATTGTAAGCTTTTTCTTCTCTAAGAGTTTCCCCCAATTATTGGAGTCCTATGTATGTAGTTTTCTTAAGAGCTTCTATTAAAATAAATAAGTTCATTGAGTTTTCCGTGTTATAAAGGTAATTACTTGTTCATTATAGAAAAACTTTGAAATATAAGTAAACAGAAGAAAAGTTACCCACTTTTCAACTATTGAGTTACTGTTTTTTTCAATATGCAAAATCATCATAAGCCATTAAGTGGACTCTACTTTCAGGAGATAATTACCCATATACTCTATGCTTTTTTTCTTAGCACTTTATTATCTAAATGTCAGCCCCTTCTTCCTGGTTTGGAAGAAGCCAGTGTCACTACTCAAACAAAAATGCGGCAAGTGAAAACTAGATAGTTGGTTCTGCTGATACAGAATCAAAGTATATTTAAGCTTTGCTTCTAATAATATTCAATTATTTTAGCATGATAAGAATGCTCAAAGTAGTCATTATTTTGATTTGAAAGTAATGTTACCATGTTTTTTTGTTTCTCTGTAACTGGTTTTAAATGTAAAAACATAAATCCTAAAAAGTGGGAGTGGAAAAAATGGGGATGGTTTTCATTTGCTACAATTTCCTGTGAGACATAGCTCTAAACAAGGCCCATATTTACACAAGACAATATAGTTTTATATACATTGGTATATTCAGCACATTTTGAAATTCTTTTATTAGTCGTCTGTATTTAATACTTTTATAGTGAATGTGTTTAATAATGCTAGGTGAAATTTGAAATAATTTTTTAATAATTTTACAGTAGAAACACCAGTTAAATCAACCTTTTGGTAATAAATGTCGGAAAAAAATGAATCATTTTTTGCTGCCACTGCAAAATCAATTGTGTAACTGTTCTTTTTAAACTGACTTTTACATTACTAAATTCTAAACACTACACTCCTGTAACTTGTCAGAAGCAGGTTTTGGTTAATAGATATTTTCAGTGATGTAATGGGAACTTTTGGCAGTGAGTCAGAATATAATGGACTGTGATTAATGTTTTAATAAGTACTTTTCTATTGCTCATGATGTAGAGGAGAAATGGTTTCCTGCTTGGATTGATAGGAGAATAGCAGGTGTGCATATAGTGTTTTTAAAAAAGCATTGGCATATTTTTCTTAGAATAACATTAATGTTTTTATATGATTAAAATTTCTTATCATAGGAGATGCATATGTTGCTACAGAAACCTGCAACTGATATGAAAAAATAAAATTAGGAGATGATTATTGATTGCCTAATTAATTTTTAGTCTTTGTTTTCTTAATTGAAGTCTCTGTAGTTTAATATTAGTTCTTACTATAAGCTAAAAGGAAATCAGGGATCTGCTTAAATCCTAGGATATGTGAATTCTATGTCTTACTGTTTCTAAAACATACACAGTTCAAAATTTAAAAAAAATTTTTAACTTCTCGAAAAAGTTTTCCTCTTAAGACCAGGAAGTACAGATTGACAGTCAAATGCAATAGTGATCATGGGAGGCTTCTCCATTGCAAAGGCCATTAGTTCAACCTATAAACTCAATACAGTTCAGAATTTCGGAAAGTTAAACCCAGGAGATTTTGTGTCAGCCTTGGAATCTGAGTAAGTGAAGACAAATCAGAAGAAATATTGATGTGCTAGATTTGGGGGTTTGGTTTACAGTTTTCTCGTTCTTTCATTTTTCTCAATTTAATTTTGGCAACTTGTACATAATAAGTATGCATTATTTGTTGTATGTAGAGTCCTAGGGCTCAATAGATAATATAATTTACTTGGGAATAGTATTGTACTGCTGCAGATACCCTCTGCTTTATGTTTGTCTTTGTAATATATACAAAATAGAACATTTGTCCAAATGTATACTTTTCTGGGAGAAAATTCATAATTCTCATCGGTTTCAATGGGATCTTGATCCCAATAGAGTAATAACTCTCAAACTTTGGCATATATCAAAATCACTTGGAGAGTTTACTAAAACATAGATTGCTTGGTCCTGCCTCCACGGTTTCTGATTCAGTGGACTGGAATGGGGCCCCAGAATTTTCGTTTCAAACAAGTTCCTAAGTGATACTGATGTTGGTTGGGGATACACTTTGAGAACTACTGGTATAGCCTTGGTAAAGAGCCTTCTAGACTTTTTCCTGTTTTCATATATAATGTATATTTTACAAAAACACTTATGCTATAATAATTTACCTCCTTTTTTTTTTTTTTTTAAAAAAGAACACATTTCTTTTTAAAAAAGATATGTATTTATTAATTTCAGAGAGAGGAAGGGAGAGATAGAAACATCAATGATGAGAGAGTCATAGATCAGCTGCCTCCTGCACGCCCCCTAGTGGGTGTCGAGTTTGTAACCCTGGCATGTGCCCTCACTGGAAATCGAACTCAGACCTCCTGGTTCATAAGTCAGTGCTCAACCATTGAGCATCTTTTAACTTACTGTAATTTTCCATATTTATCCATAGTATCATTTAAAGTATTTTATATCATAATTTATTTAACTAGTTCCCTATTAGACATTTAGGTCACTTTTCATTTATTGTTTTTATAAATAGATTGTTGCTAAATTTTTGTATAATCCTCCAATTATTTTATTAGCAAAATCCCCAGATTGAAGGAAAAATATGTTTCTAAGGTCCATTTGAGGCTAAATGACTTTTAACATCTGGCAAGCACCTGAATGGTAATAAATGTAATGACCACCACTTTAAAAGAGACAGGAGAAGTTTTAAAAGTAAAACAAAAAACATTGTTTTTGGTTCAGCAGTTTGCATCTTTTTAATGATGAAAACTTGTTTGACCAGTAGATTTTTCTAAGTTAGAACATTTATTTCAATTTTTGTAACCAAAATGAAATTTCTAGAATAGTATAATAGCTTTTAAAAAAATAATTGGGAGATATTGGCCTTGTTTTACTGTGTTGGTATGTCACATACACATAGAGTATACAATTTACTGAAAATTTATGTAACTAAGTTTGTGTTAGTATTAAAGAACTATTCAAATTCAGTGCCTGTGTTTTAAAACAAATAGTACTCCATGCTTTGAAAATAGCAAAACTGTGATATAGATTAATGTGGGGAAGTTTGTTTTTTTCTATCTAGAGCTATAGAGACATTGTTTTTGAATTTGAACAAAGTGAAATACTCATTCAGCCAATTTTAAAATTAAGAAATAAGCCTGCGTAGCTCAGTTGGTTAGTATTTCATCCCAGTATGCCAAGGTTGTAGGTTTAATCCCCAGTCAGGGTACATACAAGAATCAACCAAAAGAATGCATAAATGGGTGGAACAACAAATCCATGCTTCTTTCTCTCTCTGTCCCTCTTTCTCTCAAATCAATAAATAAAAACAATTCAGAAATTTAAGATTAAGAAATAGAAATATATATATTAAATCTCTCTGTTGTGTTATAAAATTCCGACAAACAGCACCCCCTTTCCTGACTCTCAAAGTACTAAACTTCTACAGAAAAAATGTCAAAGAGAGCTCCATAAATGTTATCACTGATAGGTGTCCAACATTGGAGGTCTTGCGAATAGCAAGCCAGGGAATGGGTGAGGAAGAATTGACAACTGGGACACAAATGGAATGATCTTCCTCTGCAGGTAAATGTGTTACATCATGGAGTAATGGCAGCTGAATTCAGACATACAGATACATTAACATAGCTCAGTGCAGCAAGTCATAGAAGAATGAATGAAGTACTATACAAGATGTCCATTCTTACCACGTTCTTTCTTTTGGGTTAGTTTAGCCATGCATTCTCTCTTGGAAGGGCTGTTTTTGGAGTTCTCCCCAGTTTTTATATATTTTGCCCTTGGCAACTTTACCCCTTTCTTACAACTCATTCTCTTCAAATTACATTCACTTTTTTCCCCTTTTATCATAAAACTTAACATTTACTGTATTAACTATTTATTTGGACTTTAACCTTTAAAAAAGTATATGTTTTTATTGATTGTAGAGAGAGAGAAAGGGAGAGGGAGAGGGAAAGAGAAACATCAATGAGAATCATCAGTCAGCTGCCTCCTGCATGCCCCCTACTGGGCATTGAGCCCAAAGCCCGGGAATCAAACTGCTGGCCTGTCAGTGCCTGGGAAGATGGATGCTCAACCACAGGAGCCACACTCGCATAAACTGTGTTAATACTTTTGGGAGGCTTGCTAACGTTTTTGTTAGTGCTCTGATTATGAAGTTTTCATAGGTTTTGTGTGGACTTTCTCAGTCCAGTCTTACTCATAATTTTAACGTATACATTTGACAGAATGTGAACAAGAACACTTACATTATGTTAGTAAAGACATGCCAGCATAGAGGTATAGGCCTCTGCTTCACTGAGTTAGAGTAGGCTCAGTCAGAAATAATTTAGCACTGGAGATCTTTTGATGGAGATTCAGTCTTAATTGTGGACTTTAATCCTAATGCTGTTTATTTGGTCTTACTCTGTTTAGAAACCTTAGCATTTAAAAGGTCTTCTCCAGTTTTGAGACAAACTCATTATCTTGGGAATCACCCTTATTCTAAGAGTGATTCAACAACAAAGAGTTGTTGATTTACACATTCAAAAGGAGAACCTTGTCTTCTAATGTGTGGCTTTCAGAGATACAGTTTCTTCCCAGACGAGATCCTTTCCTTATTTGGCTCTGGAAAAGGCCCTCAGGTTGGGATACTCATTTAGGCCTAGACATAAAATACAGACACATGCATTCCCTTAAGATGCTTTCCCCATTCAGTAAATTTTATTATTACCTGTCATTTAAAAAAAAAGTGTGTGGAGAGTAGTGGTAAAGGAAGAGGTGGGTGGGCTTCTGTTTAGCTTTTGAAAAGATGTAAAATGTTTCCAATTCCCCAAATAGAATACATTTCTGAGAAGCTTTTGCCTTTTGCCCAGGTGTGTGCATGGTCCAAAGGTAGCATTACCTGTCATTTTGATTGTAACCATTCTAGTGGGTGAAAGTGGTATCCCACTGCAGACTTAATTTGCACTTTCCTCATGACTATTGATGTTGAGCATCTTTTTATATTCTTTTTTTTTTTTTTTAATTATTGATTTCAGAGAGAGACAGGGAGAGGGGGAGAGAGATAGAAACATCAATGATGAGAGAATCATTGATCGGCTGCCTCCACGCCCCCCACTGAGCGAGCCCACAACCCGGGCATGTGCCCTGACGGGGAATTGGACCTTGATCTCCTGGATCATAGGTCGATGCTCAACTGCTGAGCCACACCAGGAGGGCTCTTTTTATATTCTTATTAACCATTTAACATCTTTGTTAAAATATTCAGTTCCTTTACCTGCTTTAAAATTTGGTCATTTGTCTTACTAAGTTATGAGTTCTTTATATATTCTAAATACCAATTCTTTATTAGATATGTAACTTGTCAATATTTTCTCCCAGAATGTGGTTTATCTTTTCATTTTTTAATGGTGTCCATTAAAGCATAACATACTAAATTTTGATGAAATTCACCTTACCAGTTTTTTTCTTTCAAGGATCATGCTTTTAGTGTCGTATCTAACATACCTTTGCCTAACCAAAGACCATGAAGATTTCCTGCTGTTTTCCTTTATAAGTTTTATAGTTTTAACTTCTACATTTAGATCTCTGATCTCTTTCGAGTTACTTTTTGTGTATTATGTGATATAGGGAGTCTAAGTTCATCTTTTTGCACATAGATATCCAGCTGCCCCAGTACCATTTGTTGAAAAGAATATCCTTTCTCTGTTGAATTTCCTTTAAAAAGCCATGTGTTTTGCATATTATCCTCAGTAATTCTTACTATAAGCAAAGCTATGTGATTATTGAGTCCTGAATTTTTCTTTGACTTGAGGAATGTTGTCTTTTAGTTTCAAACCTATCTGGAATAGTGAGTGTTAGAAAGAGGTGTATATTACATTTGAGGAATGTTTAATTTTAAATGTGAAAACTATAAGGGAACATTTCACATCTTTCCTGTCAACTTATAATTAAATCTTGAAATAAATATTTATTATTACTGTTTTAGATCCAAGATCCTCAAAGAGGAAACATTTTGACAGGAACCACCCTCTTTCAACCTCAAACAAGCAAACACCTAACTTTCTAATGTCAAGAAGTCTAAATTTTGTTTCAGTCTTCGAACCCAAAATGTTTGTATTCAAAGGTCAGAAAAATATAACATGCCTTGGTAAAACAAAACTAGCTCCCTTAATTACTTTTCCAGGTCAAAAATTAGAGGTCATTGAGGCAGTGTTTTGTTTTGGCTGTGTTACAAATACTGTCATCAGTTAATTCCGGAGTATTTGCTTAAGAAGACACCCTCCTTCAAAATCCTTATTACTAAAGACTTATCTTTCTTCTTTATCTTTTTGAGCCTGTTTTCCCCTCTAGATTGTAAATTCATCTAAGTCTGGGAACATCTCTTATTCGTTTTAAGTTTTTTCACTCACTGCACCCCATCCCACTTCATCCCACAGAGCCTTGAAAGCACAGATGTTCTAAAATGACATTTTAAACTGAAGACCACTTAGGCATAGCAGAGAGGGTGCCAAGTGCCAAGATTCTTCTTCCTTCTGAAGTGAATTAAATGTAATCCTGCTGGGTGTTAAAGTTATGAACACCAGTCATCCATGGTTCCTCCTTCAAGAGCTGACATCTGGAAGGGGGCCTGTTGCGTAAGCAAGCATGCCATTATACGGGAGAGTCATGGACATGGTGGAATTTCATCTCCGTTTTAAGGGATAAGTTTGAGTCTGTAGTGCATGCATAGACCTTTCTGTTAGACAAGAAGAAGAGAGATTTGAAAGAGCATGGTAGAAATATAAGTAGTTCAATCTGACTAGAACAAAAGGTTTGTACAGAGAGGGACAAGAAACTAGCTGGGATCTAGATTATGAAGTTTTATTTGCCATATTAAGTATTTGGGAGGGTACACGCTTTCCCTTTGTATTTCTGTGTGTTAAGTCAAGGTTGAAAAACCACCATTTCTTTATAGCTGGGCCCTGGACCATTCACTCAGTTACAGGGAGCTGTTGAAGAACTTTTAATAGGTGACATATTCAGATTTACATTTTAGAAGCATACTCCTGAAGGCAGCAATGTGGAGAATGTATTTGAGTGGGCTGCAATGAAAGCTTAGAGATGGCTCAGCAGTGAGGATGGAGTTAAGAGGATGAATTTGAGATGTAAGGAGCAGAATTAGTAGGGCTTGGCAACTAGCTTCATGTGGAAAGTAAAGAAGAGTCTAGGAAAATGCCATGGTTTTTGGCTTGAGTGTCTGGACAATTATGACTTTCAGAGGGAGAAGGCCTCCTTCAAAGTTTTGCATGGCCTATGGAATATGACACTGGGACACAAGACTGAGAGCTGCAACAGGCATCTGAATGACTAAGGCAGCTGCTACAGGCTTCCTTTCTCCCGGCTCACTCTTGCTGCCTTCTGCGTGTGGGGGCGGGGGGCAGGGAGAGAAGTCAGTGGGGGACAAGGACCACATTTATTCTGCTGCCAGAGAGTATGTGCAGCTGCCACTTCCTTCTGATTCACCACCACCACTCGCCACAGCTGCTGGGCGGGACCAAAGTAGGTAGACAGTGAAGACTTCTGTCATAACAAAGCCCTTTGCAGCATTGAGGGTAACTTAACATTTTGTGTTCGTGATACTTCTCCAACTTTTGTCCTAGTGTCCTTTTATTTTAGAAACCTGTCTACAGATAAATATCTTAGACCTAAATTGTTCATTTAATATCCTGAAACCCTTAATGTTCATGATTTAGTCAGGGTGGGTGAATACTACTAGTTGTTTTAAAGCCCAGATATAAATATATGTTTACATATTATATATATTTTATATCTATAACTTTAAATAATATAGTTGTAGAGTTGCTATTAGAGTCTGAGAAGAATTGCATAGTTGTCAAGGTAAAAGATTTTTTACACACTCTCAAAGTCAGTTTTTAAAATAATGGTGAATTAATTATTTTTTATTAGATAAACAGCTATTTAAATGTTTTACTCAATGATTTTAGGATTAAGCATGCTGTTTGTTCATAGGATAGCTTGTAGTTAAATATTTGCCATTTATGAAATGTTCAAACTTATTTTTCCTAATTTTTCTTTAGTCCAAACTTCATATTATAAGGTTAATAGTTTTCATCCATTTTATATTTAATTATCAAGCCCCCACCCCCAATGCAGTATGCTTTTATTTTTGCTTTGTTTACAAGCCCCTTGGGCTTTCCTGTCTAGAAAAACAAAAGTTGTTTCTTTTTCTTTTTTTGCCTTTTCTCTTAATCTTTGTCTAAGGAGACCTAAAGATCTTTCAAAGACTATCTTTGGGTTTGCCATTCTACTTATGCTTGTTGATCATCTAAGATTATAACTATGTAAATTTTGTAAAATATACATTCAGTGACACAAAATATTTTATTGTATCAGGTTGACATTCCACACCTGCTCATTACCCTTCTCTCATTTTCCAAATTTGTGGAGAGTAGTACCATCTTCATTGGGTGACTAGAGCCATTTTCTATCATGTTTAAAAATGGCAAAATCTCCCCCTGCCCAGTGTGACTCGGTTGGGCATTGTCCCATGCACCAAAGGGTTGCTGGTTTAGTTCCTGGTCGAGGCATATGCCTGAGTTGCAGGCTCGATCCCCACTAGGGGGCATGCAGGAGGGAGCCAATCCATGTGTCACTCTTTAATTGATGTTTCTCTCCCTCTCCCTTCCTCTCTTTCTAAAAATCAGTAAAAATAAATGTTTAATAAATGGCAAAATCTCTCTTAATCATTTGGTGTATTTCTACCTGTATAAGCTTGCTTTAGTATTTAAAAATCACATCTTCATTTTTTAAAAAGAAGTTGAACCTTTCAGTATTAGTTATTATCATGTTCATTTTACTTTTCTGATGACCAGTAGATTTTTAAAATTGCCATTTGTTCTTTATTTTATTTTCCATAACTTATTTGATCAAGAATATCAAATAGAAAAAAATGATAGGGATCCCTTTCATTTTATGGACTCAACTGCATTTTTCATTTCTACTTCTTGCTTTGTAGCTTTATAAAAGACAGGTACTTCCAAGTTGGCATGACATTGATTCCAGTTGCAGATGGGAAAAATGAGGTTTTCTTACCAAAAGCGTGCAGGCACTTTCTTTTAGTACTAATACTTTGCCACCCAATGACATCAGGAATTTATTATTACTTAACTTTGGGAAATGATTTCTCTCAAACAGGTTTTATTAAAGTTCCATTACCTTTTTTTCTTATGTTAAGTGCAGTCTAAAATTAGACTGACAAATTCTTTTTTAATTGATTCTTATTTCTTAAAATGTGTTCCATTAAAAAAATACTTTTTAAGAGAATTATATTTAGTTTTTCTTTTTTCCTTGCAAAACTACAACAACCTTAAATTATGCCATGGGGGTTCAGTGTTGGTTCATCATAAATTGGCTTGCATCCCAGAACTGTTAATTTCACATAGCTTAACATTTTATTTCGTTTTTAAGAGGGAGTTACCATTTTTAGAAATTTTGGGGTTTTACCCCCTTTCCTTAGAGATAAAGTTGAATAATGATTGAATGGTTTGAGGAAATACATAAAGAGAATAATGGCATCTAAAGCCCTCCACCTAATTTTGTTGCTTTCTCTTGTTTACCTCCTTGCTTTACTTCTGTGGTGTGGCATTCCTTTACAGGCTCTGTCCCACCCTGTGGATATAGAACTTTGTCATATCCTTGGATATACAACTTTGTCTTTTGTGTGGACTCCCCCAAAAGTCTGCTCACAGTTTCCTGAAGATTTAAGGGTTACAAACAGAGGGATCATATCCCCTACCTGCAACTACAGTATTGTGTCACTTTGTTTGCATTTCATCTCTTCTCTCTTCCCTCTTCTTTCCTCTTTTCAATAATCTAAAGAAATTTCATCCCTTGCCTCCTGGAGGGCAGTTTGTCCTACATTTAAGTGTTTTGGGGAGGGGCAGGGTATTTCACCTTCCCCAGATTATCAAAGGTTTCCTTCCAAACAAATAAAGAGTACAAACAAATACAGACAATGCTTTTCCTGAAAGGAATTCAGGTAAAGTAGAATTTTCTGTACCTTAGTACATCGGTATTTGTTTATGTGTTATTTTTTCTTTTTTGTATTTTAGATGGTAAAATTAAGGCATACATATGAGAGAAGATATGGAGTTGTCATGCTTAGTAGGTTCTGAACCTAACTCCATCACATGTTAGTTGTATAACATTTCACAAATGGCTTAACCTCTCTAAGCCTTAGTTTCCTCACATCTAAAATGGAGAAATGTAATACCTACTTTGTAGGGCTGTTGTGTGGAACAAATGAGATAAAGTGTTAAGGGGCTTAGGACAATACTGGGCACATAGTAAGCCCTTAATAAATGGGAACTGCTCTAGCTGTTGTCACCACCACCGCCACCACCACCACCACGGTTGAGTTCTATTACCACACCCACAGCAATTAGATAGTCATCTTCTTTAAAAGAAAAAGCATCTGGTAAATGTTTTAACCATGTACTCATTGATACCAGCAGAAAATATACATGTTAAATAATATTAGATTATGATGTAATGAGAAGGTGTAGTACTGATTTGGAAAAACCAAATTGTATACTGTTTTTCTGGTTTGTAACTTGAGTGTTTATTAAAGTCTTATAGTTTGTCTTGTATACTGCAGAAAATTTAACTGAGTTTTAAATGAGCCCCAGAAATCATCTATGTAAATGTGATTTTCCTTTTTACTTTCTCCCTCCTCCTCCTCCTTTTTTTTTTTTGCCAGTTAGGGTGACTATATCTAGTAAAAAAATGTGTTCCCAAAGAGGAGGGATCATTTGTGTTATGTAGATAGTGGTGACTTTCTAGGCAACTGCCTTTTTAAAAAAAAATTGATATTGAATTACTTTATGTAAAGTACAAGAGTATACCTAGATGTGGCATTGATGAAAAGTTGGCATTCTGATTCTTATTGATAATCATTTTTCATTAGTTGAAGGAAATGGAAACTATTTTGTGTTAACTTCCAGATGTGTTGCTGTTACTCCCTTTAATTGTGAAGGTAGTATCTTTTATTTTCCAATATTTTTAATTCATTTAACAAATATTGTTGAGTATATTATGGGTATGTGATGTATGTGTCATGATAAATTAAAGGATATATTAGACATGATTTCTGCTCTCAGAGCTTACAGACTAGTTATATAAATGAGTGTAAGACAAAGTAGAAAGTAAGAACCATAAGAAAATAGATATAGAGCACTGGGTTCAGAGGAAGGAATGAGGAAGGAGAACTCATTTTGACCATATACAGTCCTAGCTCCTAACATGGAATATTGAACACACCTACTCGTTGCCAGACACTGTATTAAGCATATATATTACATTAATTCATTGCACAACACCCCTATGATTGGTAAATTGTCACGATTTTATAGATAAGGAGACATGGCTTTAAAAGAGGCTAAAAACTTTCCAAAGTCACAGAGTTTTGGAAGAAAGATTTAAACCTAGAACTGTCTGACTTCAAAGTGTATATTCTTTCTACTCTTTGGAACAGATTCAGGTAAGCTTAGAAATTGTACAGGAATTTCAGCTGGAGATAGGAATTTGGGGCATCATGGAATTCTTAAGTGCTGCCCATTCAGGTTATGCACATAGAGTGATCTCTTCCTGATCTCTAGCTAGGGCTAGTATCCTTGCTTTCCCTGACGCTATTAAAATGCTTACTTACAATTGTTCCTGGCATTTCTGTGATTAGCTCAAGATTTACCGTATCTGGTGATTTGGACCTAGAAATATGAGTGAAGCAGAATGTATTAACTATGGAAGGAGGTAGAATGTTTTCTGTATTGTAGTGTTGAGAAGGTAGACAGTTAACTGGCTCTGATTCTGAAGGAAATGACAAATGGTCAGCCAGGTGCCCTTACTCATCAAAGACTTTCAGTTTATACAGTCCTGTAGTATGGAAGTGATTTGTAGATAAAAGAAGGACTTATTGTGTCTGTCGTAGATTTCTTAGAAATAAGAATTTTGTAAATTTTAAGAATTAGTTTTACATTACTAATTATATTGTATGAGAAATCTATTGCCATATAGGTTTTGAAAAGCCCCTTTTGCTTCTGATATTTTTTTAAAAAGCATTGAAAGCTATGAAAGCTATTTTCTTACTGCATTTTACAAAAAGGTTATATTTTATATTTGTTTTAACATATTTTTAAAATAAGATGTTAAAAAATTTAATAAAGTATCTATGTTATCTTCTAATTATGGATGACTTCACTTGAAATTGGTTAGTAAAAGGGTTCCTGTTTATCAGAAAGGGTATGTTTTAAATGTTCTTTTCTAAAATGGATAGAAATGTAAAAAGTAGACTATATGAGAAAACATTTATTCATTTCAAAGTGTCAAGTCATTTATGTAAGAAGTATTCAGCTTTACAGTTTGTGGTCACTCAGTATATAAAGCCGTTCTATTTCTTATTTCTATCAAAATATGTTTTCACTATTTAATAAGTATGCCACACTAGTATTGTTTTCATTGTATCTAATCTTAAAACTATTTGTTTTTGTGACCTCTTTATTTCTTTTCCTTTTTTCTTGTCTTGTTTGTTTTATAGCCATAGCAAGTCTTAAACATTTTATCTTAGAATAGAAATAGAAAATATAAACTGATATAAGGATTTTCAAATCCAAAGCTAATTTTGCAAACCCTTTAAAATATGGAAAATGTAGAAATAGAATTATGTTAGAAGTGGGATAAAATTCAGAAGCAAGAGGCAATCATTATGTTTGTTTTGGAGGGAGAGTGGAAACTTGACCTGGGAAAACGTTTTTAAGAAGTGGTGCCTGTAGAGTGTAAAGGATGACTAGATATTTGTAAGACTGTTAGAAGGAGAAAGACATTCTAAGTGGAAAGATAAGTATATGTGAAGGCTCAGGAACCTGATCCAGAAGATTGTGTTTGTTGATGCTAGAATAGAAAATATTAGTGGGGTAGAGGTTAGGGAGAAGGGAAGGGACACTGGGAAAGGAGAATGGAGAGAGAGACAAGCCAGATTAGGGTCTTCCGAGTCCTGCTGAAGAATTTGGATTTTATTATAGTATGTGTTGGGAGACTAATTAAAGGGTGTTCAGCAGGGAGATGACTTGAAGAAATACTCGTGCAGAAAGACAGCTGGTACAGCACTTTGTGGGTATCGTGGGCTGGGGTCGTGTCGGTAGCAAAACTGAAGGCAACGGAGGCTAATTTATTGATCATGAACATTTTGGGGAAGTTTAATTTCAAACATATTTAGAAGGAAATATCATGAGATATAAGGAAAGAGATTATCTTTTTTCTACTTTAAAAGTAAATTTAAAAATTTTAAACCTTACTATTTTTGAATTTTCACTGAAACACCCCTTTTTGTTTCATTTTGTTTTGTTTTTAATCCTCACCCGAGGGTATTTTTTCTGTTGCCTTTCAGAGAGGAAGGGGGGGAGGACGTGTGTGGGGGGGGGTTAAAGAGAGAGAGGAGGGGGTGGGAGAGACAGAGGCATCACATCAGTTGGTGCCCTGACCAGGGCCAAGGATCAAACCTGCAACCAAGGTACGTGCCCGTGGCCAGAATAAAACCGGGGACCCTTCAGTCTGTGGGCCGACACTCTAACCAGGGTCAAATCTGCTGGGGCAAAACGTCACATTTTTAAGTGACAGGTTATCCAAAACAAATTGCCTGACTCACTATAAAAACTAATACATAGAGATACTACAGTTATTTGTCTTCATATACTTTGGGATTATTTTTTAGGTGCATGTAAACATTAAATCTTAGAGGATTACTCTTTTTATTATTGTGTAGATTTCTTCTCTATTCCTATTAATAATGGCTTGCATTTTAAAATTATAAGTAAACAATAGCGATATGTTAAACTAGCTTTCTCTCTTGTTAGTATTTGCCATGTATGTGGGGTTTTTGAAAATATGTTTTTTCCATCTTTCGTGTGGTTTTATTTTATATCACTTGTAAATAAGATATACATTGCCTTTGTTGTGTATTGGAAGGAATTTACACAATCGCTGATGTGTAAATTACTATACAACTTAAACTATAAATACAAACCTAACTATTCATAAGCTTTTAATCCTAATTTTCAGATCTTATTTTATTTATTAATCAAATGATTGTTTATATAAAATAAGAATTTTTTTTCTTAATGTTCAGTTAACTCAAATTCATTTTGAACTCTAATTACAAATTTAAAAGTCTGATTTTTTTAAGGAACATGAAACTCCCAGTATAGCTGATTTACAAATCTAACAAAATCTTTCAAGAACTCAAACTCCTGTAAATAGAATAAATATGACTTAAACATTAAGTAAAACAAATTATCTCAAGTGGTTCAAACATTTTAAAAAGAAAATCAGTATATACAACACAGCCCATTAATTATAGAACCTTTGTATATATCCATGTAATTATAGTTTACACAAAAGTGTCATTAATGTAGTTTCAATTTACTTTTTCTCCTAAGACTAATATTTACTCACTGTCCAAGGTAAAAAGAATTACTTATCTTAGTCCTTCTGGAACTGAGTTAATAGCTTGGGATTCTTGATTGGAGATCTGGGAATGGGACATAGTATTCCAAAAGTATTTGGAATACTTTTCGTGATGGATATCTTCTGTTAGCTCCTTCAAATCCATTCTTCTCTCTTCTCTACCCTGCTCTGTACCCTGGGAGACTGATTTGTATGGCCTTTATCAGTGGCTCCTGTGCCTTTTGGTTTTCAGGTTGGAGTGGGGGTGGGCAATAGGCAGCCTCAACAGGAAATCAAAGAGAGGGAGGGGAGTGAGACAAAGGTATTTATTTCTATACCAGGTTGCAATATGCTGGCTGTGTCCTTTAACAAAAAAGTCACCACTCTTTTCAAGACAACCCTTTCTAAACTCTTTTTGGGTTTTTAGAACTGCACTTGTTTCTCTTGCCTAGAGTGGCCGTGTCTCTGCTGCTACCCTGGGTTACTGAACTATCCCTTTATTTCTCTACGTCTTCACTTCTATAAATAGTCCTTTTGTAAATGAACCCTCCTGAGGTTATCCTAAATAGAGTGTGTCATCTGTTTTTAGTTGGAATCCTAACTGTTACACAATCCAAAACCCAAGTTAGTGTAGTCAGACCATTCCTGCTTGGTCAGTAGGGCTTTCTGAACCCATCCATGGTTTTCACTGGAACTCAGCTAATTTTAACAGTCAACTTTTTCCTACCACCACCACCCTTTCTTTTGGTCTTGCTGTTCAGTGCGTTTCCTTGAGAAATGGTGAATCTTTTAAGCTTTACCTAAAGCCATAGTAATTAATGACTTTTTAAAACAAAGGTGTAATTTCCAGTCTTAAGTTCTGGTATGTGTTGAGGGATCCTGAACCCCTTATTTGGGTTGAAAATGGATTGCTATTCATTTTTTTCTTTTTCTAATAATTTATTGAGGTAAAATTCACATAACAAAATTAACCATTTTAAGGTGAACAATTAAGTGGTATTTAGTACATTCAAAATGTACAGCCACCACCTCTATCTAGTTCCACACATTTCCACCATTCCAAAGTAAAACCTTTTACCATTAAGCAGTTTCTGTTCATTTTCCCATCCCCAGCCCCTGATAACCACCAGTCTGCCTTCCGTATCTATAGGTTTATCTCTCATACAATTTGTGACCTTTTATCTCTGGCTTCTTTCTTGATATTTTTAATGTTCATCCACATTATATCTGTACTTTCTCTCTTTCTCTCTCTCTCTCTCTCTTTCTTTCTTTCTCCCTCCCTTCCTTCCTTCCTTCCTTCCTTCCTTCCTTCCTTCCTTCCTTCCTTCCTTCCTTCCTTCCTTCCTTCCTTCCTTCCTTCCTTCCTTCCTTCCTTCCTTCCTTCCTCCCTCCCTCCCTCCCTCCCCCCCTCCCTCCCTCCCCCCCTCCCCCCTCCCCCTCCCCCTCCCTCCCCCCTCCCCCCTCCCTCCCCCCTCCCCCCTCCCTCCCTCCCTCCCTCCCTCCCTCCCTCCCTCCCTCCCTTCTTTCTTTCTTTCTTTCTTTCTTTCTTTCTTTCTTTCTTTCTTTCTTTCTTTCTTTCTTTCTTTCTTTCTTTCTTTCTTTTTCTTTCTTCTCTCTCTCTCTCTCTCTCTCTCTCTCTCTCTCTCTTTCTTTCTTTCTTTCTTTCTTTCATTTCAGAGAGAGGAAGGGAGAGGGAGAGAGAGAGAGAAACATCAATGATGAGACTCATTGATTGGTTGCCACCTGCACGCCCCCCACTGGGGATCAAGCCTGCAACCCTGGAGTGTGCCCTGACCGGGAATCGAACCTCCATCTCCTGGATCCTAGGTCGATGCTCAGCTGCAGAGCCACGCCGGCCGGGCATATACTTTCTTCCTTTCTATGGACAATGGTGTTACATTGGACGGATAGACATAACTTGTATATACATTCATTTGTTGATGGATATTGAGCTGTTTCTTCCTCCTGGCTATTGTGAAAAGTGCTGCTATAAACCTACCTGTAGATGTATTTATTTCATTACTTTTTAGTTCTTTGGAGCATATACTGAGGAGTGGAATTGCAGGGTCATGTGGTATATTTAACTTTTTGAGGAACTACCAAACTGTTTTCCACAGCAGCTGTACCAGTTTTCATTCCCACCAGCGATGTACAAGGGTTCCTATCTCTTCACATCCTTGCCAACACTTATTTTCCTTTTTAAAATTTGTTATAATTATCCTAGTGAGTGTATGAAATTTAACCTCATTTTTAGTTTTGATTTGCATTTTTGGTAAATGCCCTAAATCATGTCTATTTCTAGTTCTCTGAGTATTTTTATTATGAAAAAGTGTTGGATTTTGCCAAATGCTTTCTCTATGTCAATTGAGTTGATCAGGTGTTTTCCTCACTTTGTTCCATTAATGTGGTATATTACACTGATTAATTTTCTAATGTTGAACCACCCTTGTATTTCTGGGATAAATTCCACTTGGTCATAGTATATAATCCTTTTAATATGCTGTTGAATTTGGTTTGCTAGTATTTTGTGGAGGGTTTTTATATCTTCAGTGATAAGAAATATTGGTCTGTAATTTTTTTTCCCTTGTGAATCTTTATTTGGCTTTGATATTGGTAATACTGGCCTTATAGAATGAATTAGGAAGTGTGTCCCTTCCCTTTTATTTTTTGGAAGAGTTTGGAAAAGATTGATGTTAATTCTTCTTTAAATATTTGGTGGAATTCACCAGTGAAGCAACCTGGTTCTGGACTTTTATTTTCTGAAAAGTTTTTGATTACTGATACAATCTCTTACTTGTAGGTCTGTTGAGATTTCCTGTTTCTTCTTGAATCAGTTTAGACAAATTTTGTGTTTCTAGGAATTGTCCGTATCATCTAGGTATCTAATTTGTTTATAGTTAGTTTTTAGTTATTTGCATCTTTGTTTTTTTTTCCTTGTCAGTCTAACTAAAGGTTGTCAATTTTGCTAATCTTTTCAAACTGTCAAGTTTTTTCCCATTGATTTTCTTTATTCTTTTTCTCTCTTTCATTGATGTTCACTCTAATAATTATTATTTCTTTCTTTTTGCTAGCTTTCAGTTTATATTCCTTCCTTAAAGTATAACATTAGGTTATTGATTTGAGTACTTTCTTCTTTCTTAATGTAAGCATTAAGTTCTATAAATTTCCCTCTAAGTTCGGCCTTCCCTATAATCCCATGTTTTGTGTGTTGTATTTTCATTTTCATCCATCACTAAGTATTTTCTAATTTCCTTTTCGATTTTCTTTGACCCATTGCTTGTTTAAGTGTATGTTGTTTGATTTCCACATATTCATGAATTTTCCACTTTCCTTCTTTTATTGATTTCTGGCTTCATTTCAGAGAGGATGCTTTGTATGATTTCAATCTTAAGACTTGTTTTGTGGCCTAACATATGCTCTGTCCAAGAAAGTGTTTCATATGCATTTTAAAAAAAAGTATATTCTCACCCTAGCATTTCCTCCCAGACTTTAGGCATCTTACTATATCTCTCAACCATATCTTTTTCCCCAGATAGTGATGAGCGCCTTGTGCCATTTCTTCAAGTCGCCTCTAGACAGGATAGAACAGACAAGCACAGTAATTTGCTTATAATGTCTGCTATGTGCCCTCTGGAACCCCAGGGGTCATGGTCCTACACAGGCTGGTGGGCTGCCGAGCTGGGGAGGGTATGGGACAAGGGCAAGTAAAAATGTCACAAAGCTGTCCTCCTATTTTTAAGTAACTTTTTTTTCCTCCTTGATTCAGCATGGCCTTGGTTGCTGTAAACCTTTAGCTATTTTCCAGAGTTTGACAAAGTTGGTTCTGACAGTTTTTACATGCTTTCAGTGTCTCTGTGGAAGGATGGGACTTTGGAACTGTATTCGCTACCGTTTTCCTAATGTTCTGGTCCCTCATTCACTTTTATAATTCATTTAGACCACCATATGTAATCACTTTATAGAGAGTCTTATTCATGTTTCTATTACCCTCTCCTGGTAGGCGGAGGTGACATTACCTTGGCCATATTTAACTTCTCTGAGCCATGACTTACTCTTTAGAAATTGAGGATACTCTCCTTTCCTCCTCTCTTTCCTCCCTCAGTGGGCTCTTATGAAGACCAAAGAAGAATATGAACATAAAAGTATTTGTACACAGTTAATCTGATTATATAGTCTGTTAATGTGAAACCTTATCAATGGCTTATTTTCTTTTGTCATTGAAATATGAGTCATCAAAAACCATGAAGTAGAAATAAGTTAAACAGGGAGCTCTGAATCTATTCTCTGTTCTACATATTTTGTCAGCAGATTATGGTTATAACAGAACGTGCATATTTTTTGCATCACTGCAGACTAAAATGCTTGCCCTTAGCAAAGAAAGAAAAGGAAGCAAACTAGTTGGAAACTCGCATCATCAAACTTTTTTCAATCTTTTGTAATTAAATCTGAGATTAAACATTGCCAGTTACCTACAGTTTTAAAGCTGATTAAAATTGTATAAATTGATTAAAAAGCTGTACTGTTTTCTGCATCTTAGAAATCATTCTTAATCTCTGTTTTCTTTATGCTGTGCTATTTAGGTGTAAGGATATTAAAAGTGAGATCTTTAGTTTCTTGTTTAGGTAATATCTAAAATGTTTGCCCAAATTAGTCAGCGTGTGACTGTTTTTTTAAGTTTGCAAGATATATTGATTTATTCCAGCATAAAAGCTGATTTTCTCCTAATGCCTTAAGAATTACAAAATTCCATAAGAATTACAAAACTACAAATTGTCCAAGTTCTGGTAAGTCAGGCACTTCAATTTTGGTTTCTAGAACTAATAATTTTCTATGAGAAATTGTCTCTGGTTTTCTGGCTAGTACTGAGCACCATTTTATTGTCTTAACTATTCATAGAAAAATAAATAATGAGAACTCAAGGAGTTTTCATGTAAACATAGCTATTAAGGAGTGTTAAGTCTTCGTTCACTGTGAGGAAATTAATGTTTAGAAAATTCTTACTGTAAATATGATTTAACAGTTTCCCAAAGCCAATAAAGTAAGTATTTGGTCAGCTAATGAAAAATTCAGTCCATGCAATTAAGCTGCTAATGTGAAGACATTAATCAGAATTTCAAAGCTACTAAGAACCACTTACTATCATCATGTGGGCTCAAGTGCTTTTCACTTATCAAGTCTCAGCAGTGTGCTTTCTTGTTCTAGGTAAACTTCTTTAGGTGTAAGGATATTTCCAAAACTAGAGCCTCCTACTGTATTCAGAAATGTTTTCTTGAGACACTGGTAGCATTTCCTTTTTAAAAATTTTATCTTTTGAGTTATGGAAAAAAAGTTATTTAAGAGAGAAATCAGGTACTTTGGCCTCTATCCAGAACTCTTTGCCAGGAAAAAGATAGAGTCTCTATATGAAGGAATTCTAACATTATGTGTATTCTTTGTTTTTATTTGGAATAAATTTGAATACAAAATAGATTTCTTATAAGCAACACTTTACAATTTGTGCCCAGACCTGAGGCTGAATAAATCTTTGGTCATTCTTCTCTGCAGTCACAAGACAAAAAGGGCATACAGCATTGGGGTACTTTCTGAAATTCCTTTATAAGCACATACTTTATTTTTTATGAATCAAGATCACATGAGTAATTTTAGTGTTTTAATTATATTATGTTAGTATATGGCATTTACATACAAGGAATAATTGGAAATATTTTTAAACTATATGAGTAATTAAATGGGTTCTGCTGAGTACAACTGGAGAAAATCATACAACTGAGTAGATTTGGTGCCACTCACCAATCATTTTCCACAAACCCATGGTTGGTTTCTCTCTTTTTCCACAATGGCTTTCTCAGATCACCCCCTTCCCAAATCTTTCACCCCTACCTTCCCTCCTTCAGACTCAGCAGCTGACCTTTTAACCCACTGCACAAAGAAAATATAAGTATGAATGTATTCTCTTGAGTCACCCCCAACCATAAACTTGTCTATGTTTGTACACATTGTTAACTCCTCTGTCCATCCTTAGAGGCAGAAGGGCCTATTCTGTATCTGAAGCTACTCCTGCCAACTGTGTTGTATGGTCTACTTTGACTTTCAACTCAGGGATATTATAACATCAAGTTAGCCTCCACCTCTTTTTCAGTTCTTCCCTGTTAGATCTTTAATTTACCACATGAACATACTCAAATTTCCATTGTGAAACAACTTACTTCATCAATCCTAAATCTTCCTCTAAATACTGCCTTTCTCACATATTCATCAACATACTTCTGAAAGAAGTTTTATGCTTTCTATCATCAATGCTTTATTTCTGATTTATTCCCCAAACCAAGTCCATTTTGGCTTTTACTTAGAATCTGATTTTGCTAATTCTCATTAATTTCCCCGTTACAAAATCTGGCAAGTTATCATGTAGCCCTTGTCTTATTTTATCTCTCTGCTGAACCTACTTTCTTTGTCTCAAACTGTGTCTTTCCTTTCCTTTGTGACACTAAGTTTTCTTTTATCCTCTCTGCCCTCTCCTTCTAAATCTTCTTTGGCTAACTCTCTCCCTCTGCTAAACTTGTTATTACGCAAGGTCCTTCTTTGATGTTTTGGTCCCATGTACTATTGAGTAACTGTTATGTGCTAGGCTCTGTCCTAGGCACTTCTTGTACATTGTTCCTGACAATTTATATTAACTTATATGAAGTCATGTAATTTTCCTGAGTTCACTACCAAGAGAGTAGTCAGGACTTAACATCCTATCTGCTTGATTCTAAAGCTATATTATAATCATTTTCAAACTTTTAAAAGAAACAGAATATTTTAAAAATATATCTTTCTAGGACCCCAAAAGATGAAAGCATAACTACTCTGTTACAGTGGGCTGATGGGTCCAGCTTGGCCTCCTCTCCATTTCGCCCTCACGATGCCCTAAAAGCACTTACTACTTAGAACTGAGAAAGGCAATTTAAAAGGTAAAATGATTTACATTAAATCCTAAGCCTGTGTTTATTTGTTTTAAACTTAGATTTCCAGCTGGATCCTGGGAATTTCTATTTTTCTACCTGTGTGTTTGACAAGTACCTCTGTTCCTTATGTTCAAAAGGAAACTCTTCTTTGTGAAAACTATTCTAACTATTGTACATTCTGTTGTGGTGAATCTTCCTAAACCAGCCAGTTTCATATGTCCAAGACTTGGGAGTTGTTAAAGATTTTTTCTTGCTGCTATCTCGAATATAATTAGATAGTTAAGGTCCTTAGGGTCATAACCCCTAGAGGGACTCATAATCATTTTCTTTGCCGCTTTTGTCACCCTTTCTCTCTCCAATCTGTCTTTTATACAAAGATTTATAAAATTCAGGCCAGAGTGTATTACTTACCCACCAACATTTTTCACGAGTCCCCATTATTTATTTTAAAAAATATTTAATGCATACAGTGCCCTTCACATTTGACACTCAGAATGCATCGTGTTCTCTCAGGCTTCCAAACATTCTGTGTTCTTTTCCCTTTCTAGGCACCCTCCTTGCCTCTGTCTGCCTGTCAAGTTATTGTTCTCCCTTCATATATCAACTTACGCACTGTGTTTTCTACAAACACTCTCCTGACTTCTCTACGTTTCCGGTTCTGTTATATTTAAAAATTGCATATTTTCATGCCTTTCTTTACACTAGACCTTGAACTCCTTGGGAATAGGGACTGTCTTCTCATCTAGCACCTAGCACAACACAAGTACATAGTAAGTGTTTAAGATATGTTTATTGAATAAATGGATTCTTTCCCAGAAGATAAAAAATTTTAACCTATCGGTGTCAGCTGCTTGACCTGTTTATGAAGCAGTGGGAAAAGATGATTTTTTTTTCTTCTTAAAAAATCCCTTTAACATTTCTTGTAATAATGGCTTGGTGGTGATGAACTTCTTTAGTTTTTTCTTGTCTGGGAAGCTTTTTATTTCTTTTTCAATTTTAAATGATAGGCTTGGTTATAGGTCCTTGCTTTTCAATACTTTGAATATTTCATGCCAGTTCCTTCTAGCCTGAAAAGTTCCTGTTGAGACATCAGCTGACAGTCTTGTGGGATGCTCCCTTGTAGGTAACTGTCTTTCTCTTGCTGCTTTTAAGATTCTCCCTTTGTCTTTAACCTTTGCAATTTTAATTATGATGTGTCTTGGTGTGGGCCTGGGATAAGATGATCTCATTATAATGTTCCCTTTCAGTTTTAGGATTCTGAGTTACTTCCCTTATTGTACTGTGTATACTGTCTTTACCTACTATTTTTCTCATTTATTTTATAAAACATTTAACACTTATTTTCAGTAACCACATGTAGGATTAATCTGAAGTGTATTTTTAAGTGTGGGATTTATTTCATTGGTATTTATTTTATATCATTTCAAATAAAATCCTATCTTTAGTGCCATAAAGCATTGGTTTTTACAAATGTAGGCCAATTAGGAACAAAATATACCAAAATAATCTTGGTTTGGATATTGTTTCTTTTTTTTTTTTTTTTACTTTTGTTAACTCACTGTGGCAGATTCACCCCAAACCATGATCTAGAAATAAGAAAACAATGTGGTTTACTTTATGAACCTGGAAATAGTTTTTCTTCCAAAAGATAGAATTCAAGAAAATAATAGATTTTTTTCCTCCTTCTTTCCTTCATCCTTTTAAAGTAATGAAGTAAGAAATGTAGGTTTGAATTAAACATTTTAAAAATTAAATTAAACTTTAAAGCTTATGACTTTCAAAACAAGTCATATATAAATGACTAGAATGTGTTTTTAATTAAAATATTATACCAGCATGTGCAGAGTCACAATGCATTGCCAAAAAATGTAGTCTGGAAACAAAATAGAATCCTGAAAACAATGCTATAATTTTTTAAATAAGAGGAAAATAGTTTCTTTACACATGAAGTTTTTGGTTCAAATGGTATGTAACCAACTAATTGACTAGTCTATTAAAGCATTCTGTTCCAGAAAAGCTTCATTTTTGATAAAATTGATTGCATTAGCACATTACTTATGGTAATGGGCATAGTTTTTTTCTTTTTTTCCCCAAAGTGATGCTGTGGTTTTGCTTTTGGAAGAGAGTGCAAGTTTTCTGTGGGTTTAAGTATTAAAAATACTTCTTAAAAACATGAAATTGTTATGCATTAAACCAGAACTCTTGGAGCTTTTTCATATTTTATTGCTTATAGCCACTCGTCCCTTGAGTAGATGTTTTATGAACTTGTTTCTACTTGCTGGAAAATAGAATTTTCCATAATTAAGAGAAAACGTCAGTTATTTTATCCACTTGACTTTGTCTTTGCTTGTTATTGTTTGCTTTAGAGATTTATATAAGTTATTGACATGATTCAGATTCCAGTGTGTAAAATAGAGCTTTTGAGAAGGTGCTTTGAATGGAAAAATAAATATCTTACAAAATATCTTGCTTTGGGTGTGTCCAGTTCTGTTTGAATTTCTTGTTTTTCTTTTCATTCACAGCTATATTCCATTATAGTATGTCTTTTTTAGTATAAAATTGGTTAATACACTGAGAATTCAGCTTATTGAAACAGGATGGTAAAATCTCAAAGCAATTTTTAAATATATCTATTAAAGAAAATGCTCATATTTATAAATAAAGTTATTTTAAACTATACATTACATCCCATCTCTCTGTCATTTTTATAGGCATCTTCTTATTTCCAGGAAACTTTCCTGTCTTCCTCAGTGACTGATATACAACCTGTGTTCCATTTAATCCTCTCCCATCTTCCTCTACAGCTTCATAATTTGTGGTGATAATTCTTCAGATCCTCTGTATTTTTATTTGCCCTCTATTATCCTGGCCATTCTTTAGCTCTATATCTTAAAGACCCAGAATCTTGATTTACTTTTAAAGTTCTATACTCTCTACTTCAAGTTAGGATGATTTATTTTTTTAAAAAGTGATGGCTGTTTAGTGAGTAGATGCTTATCTTGCTATCAAGAAACGTATCTAGCAGGAAATATATGATATTTATAAATAGCCATAGTACTTACAAGAGAGGTAGAGATAAAGTGCTATGCAAACTCAGAGGAGGAAAGAAATAATTCTACCTGGGCAATCTAGAGGAGGTGGCATCTAAAATATTGTTAAATATCTCAAACATAGAGGAATACAGAGAGTAATATAAAAAAGAAATATCGTAATTCTGCCACTCAGTATTAACAAATGTTGTTTTCAGAAGTCAAAAGGTCATACCTCTCTTCCTCCTGAACAAAACAAAGACTGTAGAATGCTTAACCTTACACTTCCTCCTTCTACTTTTCTTGCTGTTTTTGTTACCAGTGTATGGTGGTGGTGTTTTTGGCTCATCTTTGTTCCTTATATCCTATTTTTCCCATTGGGGTTTAATTGCCTTCTTGCTGAAATACCTCCTTTTATGCTGCTTTCACAGTTTCTATCTTTTAGCTCTGCTAAATTCTTTGTGTTTTTCCTCACATACATCTTCCATTTCGCTAATTTCAACTGCTTAACCTGTCCATTGAGATTTTTATTCCCAGAATTGCTGTTTGATTTTTTTTTTTAAAAGAAAATACCTTTTCTTTTTATATTTTCTTTTTTCTTGCCTTGTGGCATCTATTTCTTTCTGCATAACTTTTGACTCCCCCAAAACTTAACAACAGTCCTTTGGAATCCACAAGGGATAGTTCTATGATTTCTTTTCTACCCATGCTCCTAGACTTTATTGTGACTGTCCATAGGCAAGTGAGCAAAATTTTCCTACAAGTTGTTTTACAGATGGAATAGCATTTTGTAGATCCAGGTTGATAGGCAGGGAGCCAAGCCCAGTTCCTACTTCTGACAGGACTGAGGCCCATCTCCTGTTCTTATATGGGTGTTGAGTCACTGGTACTCAGTACCTTTCTGAACTTTAGCCTCTGCTCATGCTCTAACTTTGAGTTCCTATATAATTTCTGGCACCTGAGAGTTTTCTTGCTTTTAAGCTTAGTTGTTTATTATTTTTGTTTGTTGTTATATTTATATGTATAAATATAAACATTTCGTGTTGCATAGGGAAGCTTCATGTCTCTGTTTAGAATTGAGGGATTGACATTTGAACCAAAGCTTTGCAAGATAGGCAATGGTGAGGGCATTCCAAGATAATGAAACACGGTAAGCAAAGATACGGAGTGAGTAGTTATAGTGCTATAATGCTTTCATAGGAAGTAACTGAAAACCTCATGATTGACTTTGGCTTAAGTTTAGCGTACATGGAAATGACTAATGGGAAATATGTTTGGAAAGGTGGGTTGGAATCAAGTACAGCAGGCCTTGAGTGGTAGGGTAAGGAATTTGGACTATATAGCAGGGAGCCAATGGATGGCTGTTTGTGTGAGAGTGATGTAAAGTTTTGCTGTAAGAAGATTAATCTAGTAACCGTTAATAGGTTGTAAGAGAGAACTTACTGTGCATGGAGGGATCAGTTACGAGGCAGTTAACAGTAGTAGTCCATGGAAGAGGCAATAAAGAGCTGAAACAGGCAGCAACAGAGGTGAGGAAGAGGGTGTGAATTAGATGTTTGCAGAGAGTGCGATGCAGGTTTCTCACTGGTGCGCAGGAGAAAGAGGATTCCGAGGTGACCCTAGGAGCGGGTCGAAACCAGTAAGAGAAATTAAGACACACAGAGAGGAGTAGGTTTGTAAAAGAAAATGAGATCAGTAATGAGAATGCTAAATTTGCAGTGCCAGTGGGACACGCAAACAGATAAAAATGCTGGGCTATATCTAAGATGGGCAAAAGGGCAAAAGATAGAATTGTAGGGTTTAGTAGAGCGGAGGTGACAAATGAAGCCATGCATTTCAGAGAGAGAGTCAAGTGCAGGAAAAGAGGAGGTGAACCAAGAAGAAAACTAGTAATTAGGGAGCAGGTGGGAAATGAGAAATTTAGGGAATCATTTGTCAAAGGGGAGAAGTATGGCCCAGATTATAGGCAGTGTTATGGAATCAGAGGCTAAGAGCATTTCACAGCTGGAGGCTGTCTCCAGAATTTAGAGAGGCAGTGGAGGGTGAGGACAGGGAAATGGCTGTTCAGTGGTAATGGGAGTCAAGATACTGGTTATGAGGAACACGAGGAAGGAAAGTCAGTGAGAGTGAAAATAATGTAGCATTTTTACTTTTGAAATAAAATATTACTAGGGTATGTGTAGGATTTGTGAAATATGGATCTGTACATACATGATTCTGTATATATATGCCTATGTATGTATGTAAATTTTCCCTTTTGTTTTTTTAATAAGTAGGTATTTGTGTCCTTGGGTTGCTCTGTTGCCCTCTGGTAAAAGATTAACAAGCAAGTCTACTCCTTATGTTTTGTCTAATTAAAAAAACACACACCAGCAATATAACCTCAGCTTAGATCTTCATATTTGGGGTACAGTGAAAGGCAGAAGAGAGAGGGCAACATTATTGTTGGAATAGATGTGGGAATAGACAGGAAGGTCACAGAGTTGGGAAAGGAGAAGTACATACTAATTAGCAGAAGGTAAAACACTTTGGAAATTTGAGTTATGAAAGCCTATTCATTGTGAAAGCCTACTTTGTATTAATAGTATCAAAGAGAATATATAAGGTGGACAGGGACATTATACTTTATCGAATGTCTGTTCTGTGCCAGACGCTTAAATACCTTTTCTTGTTTAATCTTCTAAAAAATACTGTGAGGTATTGTCTCACTTTTACAGATAAGGAAACTGAGGCTTGAAAAATAAAAGCACTTTCTAAATCGTAATGTTAATAATTGTCCAAGGAGGGATTCAAACTCAGATGTATCTGTTTCCAAAATCTTTGTCCTTTCTACCAAACCATGATGTCTTTATGTATTTATGTGGTACAGGGAAAGATGGGAAAAGATACAAGGTAGAAGAGTGAGGTTGTTTATATTTAGTTAAGAGAGTTTGCCATCAGCAGAAAACAACACTAATAGGGAGAGTTTTCCTTTTGCAAACTTGGGAGGGTGCTTGACTAGCTACCATTTAACAGGGAGAGGTTTCTCCATCTAGGCTGTTACTGAATATTAGCCACAGAGAGCTAAGTATGTTTCATTCTGATAAAGAAATAGAAATTTGCAGTATTATCATGGGGAAAAATTCCAGATTATTAGGGCCTTGGCTGAGGTTTTGTTGACCACTTAACTGATTTTTATCTGCCACTTTGTTTTTGCTGCTTTGGTAAGTCACCTTTTTAACCATTGGTCAGCACTTAGGCTTGCTAATGGAATCATAGTAGCTAGAAGTAGTAATATTCAGTGAAACCAGGGCCAACTAAGAATGGTTTGAACAGTGTTTCGTGCAGATTATTGACTGGATTAATGGCAGCTGCAGTTGTGACAATGTTCTGTGCACTACTTTTTAAAATTAATGAAATATTTCATACATAGAGGAAATACATAGTCTATATAGTTTACAGAGAATAATAATGAAACAATTGCGGAATCATTTCCATTCTCATTGCTTCGCCCTCCTGTACTCCTTCAAGTCCTGTATTTTGAATTCCAGTCATTGATTTAGGAGATGGAGCATAACCAATGCTGTGGAAGCTCCCCGTGTTCATTCTTCTTGCCCCCACTGTGGCCCCACTTCACATCAGAGGTTCACTCACCCTAAATATTATCATAATTTATTTTTCTTTATAATTTGGTCATATCTGTATAGCCCATGTTTAGTTTTACTTTACATGTCCAGAACTTTATGTAAATGGAACATGCTCTACATATTTTCTGTAACTTGTTTTTGTTTGTTTTAAAGTGAGCATTGTGAGGTTCGGCAGTGTTGATGCATGTATGTAGCTGTAGCTCCTTTGTTTCTATTGCCATGTAGTATTCTATGTAAGTAATAACAGTTTGTCCATTCTCCCGTCAATGGACATTTGGATTGTTCCTTTTGTTCTTTTGCTATAAGAAACACTACTGCTACATATACCATGAATAGCTCCTTGGAGCCTAGATGGGGAAATCTAATAAGTTTCCTGGCCCTGTCTCTGCTATTATTACAAGAAGAAGTCAAGCCAAGAAGCAGGTTCTAACTCCTTTCCAAGTCGCTTACACCTCTCTCGCTTCTACCTCCTTTGCTAGTCCAGGGGAAGGGACCGTATGAGGTATTGGGAGAGGATTGCAGCACATGGTAAGCCTGAACACATCTTTTTCTTCAAAATATCTTAATTTCAGTATTAGTCAAGGTTGCCCAGAGAAATGGAATCTATAGGGGAGAGAGGGAGGGAGGAAGGGAAAGAGAGAGGAGACTACAGATAGGAAGAAGAGCTTTATTATTATAAGGTATTGGCTCATGCAATTATGGAGGCTGAGAAGTCCCACGGTTTGCTGTTTGCAAGCTGGAGACGCAGGAAAGCCAGTGGCATAGTTCAAAGGCCTGAAAGAGAACCAATGGTGTAGATGCCTGTCTGGAGCATCAAGACAGGAGAAGATCGAAGTTCTAGCTAAAACAGCCAGGTAGAGTGAATTCATCCTTCCCCCACCTTTTTGTTGTTCTCAGGCCCTCAACAGATTGGATAATACCCACCCAGCATAGACTTCATAGTAAAAAATTACACCAGAATCAGGCACTAGATTTTTTTAAGGAACTTTATTTAAGAAATTCAGAAACAAGGATATTTATTTTTATAATATCTCTTTTATTTCCACCACAGAAGTGGCATTTGTCCCTCACTGGGATATACAAAAATCTACATATGATTAGTTATTTTTATGTGACTCTGATGTGACTTCTTTTTAGATTTTCAGGGAACTGTGCCTTCTCCTATCTCCCCTGTTTATTATCTTGAATAAATTCATAGGAATGAGTATCATGTTTTAAGAATCAGTAAGTAAAAACATTTATACCATTTTTCTGCTTAATCTCATCTAAGCATATAAGAACAATACTGAAATTAGCCAAATGTAATTGTTGCTGAGATAAACATCTGATTTTCAGAAGTATATTTAAGATTTATAAAAAATCATTTGATCTATTGACTACTGTTTTCATGGCTCTATTCAGATTTATCTCATCATGCTTGATTCCTGAGACATTCCTGTATTTGTCCGTACTGAATTGATGAAATCTGTTCTTAGAGGTCTGTGGGTTGAGGTATCCAGAACTGCCAACTGCCAGTTGTTCATAGGATGTGTTACAGTTCTGTCTTCTATGTTTTGACAGTTCACACTCAAATTAAGGAAGTATTCCTTTTGCTGTGTATTTACGTTAACTTTCAGTAACAGTGGCTGCCTGTCCTAAAATACCTAGTGCGTTCTTTGATAGTGAAAAATTGCACAGTTTACTTCAGTTTTAATTCAGAAAGGCTTATCTGAGCAAGCTGTGTTCAGCTGTACACTTGGGCATCATGTGGCTTTTGTCAAACCTGAGCTTTTGTGTTTGGATGGTCTGAATGTCTGAAATAATTGGTCACTTGATTCCCAAGTGTATTAGTATACATCTGAAATCAGCTTTAATAATTAATTTATTCAAGTTGTATTCTCATTTGATGGCTCGATAATAAAGCGAAGAGTAACATCATGACTGTTTGTGGAAGTTTATTATGTTTTTGCTTGGAATTCATGAAGCCATGTGTTTTTATAACCAAACTGCCCTTATGGACAGAAATTATAGACATTTCTGACTTGTAGTGCTTTCCTCATTTATCTTAGAATATATGATGATCAATTTCCCTCTGTAGACAGTTTGTCTATTATTCTGGACATCATGATTAGGTTAGGGTACCTGAGCACTAACCTCAGTTTTCAGAATGTTTTTGCTTTCTAGTGGTAATTTCTAGTGAGCACAGTATTGCTCTGATTGTTTTTAAATCTCATTGAGATAGACTCCAGGTTGTTAATGTAAATCTTTTATAGCTTTGGCTGAATTTCTTACAAGAGCTCTTGGTCTTGACAGCTGAGATCAGATGGCTGATCTCTCTTAATGGCACTTATATTTAAATTTTGTAGGCTGGGAGGCAGAACTACTTGGAACTGGTCTGTTTAATGCATGATGGCTTTAAATGCAGACTTTAAAAAATGGGCCACCTTGTAAAAATAAAATCTTAGTCTCTAGAGCTCACTCTCTCTTAGTTTAAACCAGTCCAAGTTTTTAACTCCATGGTTTTTTTCTTTTAACTCTCCATAGGGCCTGGTAATTTGAGGTAGAGGGAACTAATATGAACTTCACATTTTCATTTCAATTTAAATTCCAAGATTCTTTGAATCTCTGGAGCCAGAGTTTTTCAGGGGTTTTCATGAGGAGGTTATGACTGGAGGGGAAGTGTGCTGCCTCTTGGTCTTGAGTGACGACCCTGCCCTCTGCCCCTAGCTGAGAACTCAAAGCATTGTTGAATAGCACTAAAATGAGCTCAGTCCAAGACTTCAGCCAGATGGTCAATATAGGGCTTTTAAAGGAAGGGAAATGGTAAAAGAGTAATCTCAGAGGAACTCTCTTATGTTAAAGAACTGAGAAAATGAAGTCTTTCTGAAGCTAAGTGTAAATTATACCACCTTCTTTGGGAGCAAAAGCTGCTAAATGTAACAAGAAAATGACAGTGTAGGAAATCAAAGTTCAGGAACAAACTTCAAGTGTGGTTTTCTAATGCTTAATCCACTCTTACTCCCCTCTCAGGATCCACTGACTCCTTTTCCTCCCCCTTCTCCCAAGTCTATTTGAAAGGGATTTTGATGGGTAATGGCAAAGGAAGGCAACTTTAGACGGAGTATAAATCAGGGCATAAGATGCCCTTTGTAAAGGAATTATCTTAGACATGCTTTTGAAAACATACTTTTTTAAGAAGCCTTATTAAGAAAATAATCAGCCCTGCCAGGCGTTGCTCAGCAGTTGAGCATGGACCTAGGATCCAGGCGATCGGGGTTCGATTCCCGGTCAGGGCACATGCCCGATCCCCAGTCGGAGGCCTGCAGGAGGCAGCCGATCAGTGACTCTCTCATCATTGATGTTTCTGTCTCTCTCTCCCCCTCTCCTTTCCTCTCTCTGAAATCAATAAAGATATATTTTTAAAAAAAAGAAAATAATCAAAGATGTGATTTTTAAATCTTTGAGTTTAGTCTGCTTTTAGTAAAAAGGTATAATAAGGTATGGGTACCAAAATAAGCATACTTCTTCCCCCTCTACCCCCCTTGCTTTCTGCTTATAAGATTTACAGGTATTTAAAATAAACCCATGAAAAACAGAAATACTGCTCTGGGATTGGCTGAATAGTCAGAGCAATTACCTCTGGGCTCCAAAATCCAACTGAGCTTGACTTTTGGAAATAAATTTGGCTAAGACTTCTTCCTCATTCATTTGTATAAAGGTGTACATGAAATGATACTGACCTCTGCCAGAAACCCCAGGAATCCTATTCAGTGATGTACTTGTAACGGTCATGAAAGAATTAAAATAACACAGATGTGGATTAATGTGAAAAAGTAGGCAAAACACAAAATTCTCTTTGTGTGGTTTCAATGTGGCAGACCCTTTAAAATACTTTGGTGTACCACAATAATTAAAGTGTTTAAGAACATTACATTAAGATACCTAGGAAATAAAGCCCACAGTTGAATAACAAGAATGAACTATGTTTTATTTTTGAAAATTGGAATTAATGTAGGTTGCCATGGTGAAAATAGGTTGAAATACTTAACAGTAACTGTTTTGTGCAGCCCTAGAGATCAAAAACAGCAATGTAAATAGGCAGGTCTTTAAAGAATCATTCTCACAGACATGTTTCATGTAAATGATTGCTAGAAAGGAAATGCATTTTCTTCAGTGCTATGCAAAGAAATTTTAATTGACTTGGTTTTGGCAATGAGAATCTACAACCTAGCATTAATATCTCAAATTTAAAAATATTTGTTCATTGCTCTGGATTATGACTGTGTTCAAGAAACACTATTTTCAAACACTAATTAATCATTTTAAATAAACTTTTTTTACACATTTATGGCATCAATGAGTATGACTGTTTATTACATTTTACCTATAAAAAGTTGAACTGTTTTATATACTCTTTATGGAAACAGTGCCCAGTCATAAATTAAAAGATGCAACTGTTTTGGATATTTTACTGGTGGTCCTGTGTTTTCCTGCCAGCAGTGCAGCTGTTTCAGGTTTCTCAGGATAACATATAAAAAGCTGTATGTACACTGCAGGTTTATGCTTCGATTGCCAAGCCAGAGATGGTGTATGACTCAACTTTCCCAGAAGCAAGTTGTACCAAAATGTGATGAATCAAAACAGCAAGTTGCATAGTGGTTTGCATTACCACTATGAAAACCAGTTCTCATTTACAATAGTTGGCTTGAGAAGGTTGACAGACATTCCTCTGTGGTACTTGAATTTTGCCATGAGTGAACTGCCATTGGAGCCGAGACTATGCTTTTCTTTTGAGAGTCTGAGGAAAGGAAAAAGGGTGACAGATACATTATCTGGAGTAACGATAAAAATAAGCTGGAAACATATCAGGAATGAAACATTGCATTTCCAAGATACTTGTAAAAATATTATTCACTTATTTACTTGTGTGATAGTTATTGAGTTCCTAATAATTTTATGCTGTTCCAGGTTGATTTTTAGATTTTCTAAGGTGATTTAACACTTACCTCATTTCTTGTGCATCAGAGTCTTAACAGTTTGACATTTTATTGTGTTCTGGGAGGTAATAAACAGATATTTTTATGACCATGCAGTAGGTTTGGTGAATTTGTATTTAAATTCTGTGGGACCTAAGATTCTGTCAGGAGTTTGACAATGACTATTTAATAATAGTAGTCTCCAAAGTGGGATGCATTCCACCAAGGTATGTAAGATGGGAATTAGGGAGACATTATTGGAACTTTTATTAAGTATTTTAATCTCATCCTTAAATATTTATATAATATACTAATATATTATGTATATAATTAGGTATTATATAATACTACATGTATATAATTTATAAATAAGTATACAGATTTTGGAGATGCATGCTCAAATATTTTTTTACTACTATAAGTATACTATTGAAAAAGTTTGGAGATCATTGCTTAATAAATATTAATTTCCCCTTTCCTTCCACTTTTCCCTTTCACCCTTGGCAGAGAAGCAAAGAATTGAGTTAACACCTTGATTTGTGGCAATGTGAATAAATTATAGCCAATTCCAGGAGCTTATGCCGTGTCTTACTTTGACCACTTTTTCTATTTGGCCTCTTATATTGCCATATATTTTTTTAATCACACAAGCTTATTAAACATGGATACAAATGAAAAACAGACTTGTTATTATGTTAGAAATAATAAGTTGCTCATGCATCAAGACTTTGACACACAGGAAGTTTGAATGAATGAGTAGAAAAGTTTCCAAGTTATTAAAATGTTCTGGTGCCTGATTTATTCATTTGCCATACCCGTAATTCTAAGGTGGGTGAAGCTCCTTTACTTCCTGAGGCCTGAAGAAACAATGTGGTTTCTTAAACTAGGCATTAAAGCAAAGCTGGAAATATTTGTTTTCCAACAGTGCTGGTAGTCATGCTAACAAGTTGCCCTCCTTTGGCTAGGATTCTCCCATCTTTTTAGGTCTGTTTGTCTACCTTTAGTAAGGTAGAAAGTTTGAATTGCTAAGTATGTCTGATTGAAGAAAAATAGTGTCTTTTACACTGTCTTTTGAGGTGAGTTCAAAAGATTCTTCTGTATTTACTAATTGGGATATTCTTTTCAACTCAGGCTCAATCTCAGAGATTTCTTGGATATGTAATTTTCTAAGGTTTCCTTTCCTGTAAAGTAGACACAATATATTTTGTAATTTTGAAGCTACTGGTATGTTCTCTCCCTTCTTCCATTTGTTTATGTATTTGTTTCAGAACATACAGGGGTGGGCAGAAGTAGGTTTACAGTTGTGAGTACGTGAAACAGTTTATTATTGTTATTATTATGATTGTATTTATTTGTATTACAACTGTAAATTACTTTTGCCTACCCCTGTAAATGCTGAATAGATAAGCCTTCCCCATCTGTAATTCTTTAATAAGAGGGATAGAGTTCAGTGTACAGATGTCTGTCACACAACAATCTTCCAAGGTCATTCTCTATTCTGATGCCCTTTGACAATGAGTACAGTGTTTTGTCCATGTAGACTTACTCTTTCCTCACAATATGATTATATTTTAATCTAATTGATTAGGGCAATTTCATTTATACAAAGTAGGAAGGATACAAAATGGAGACCAAAGCCCAAAACTTTCAAGGTTTTTAAAAATTTAATGAATGATAAAGAATCAGGTCAGTTGCATGAAGACTCAATTGTTATGTAATAGAAAGTAGTAAAACTTTCAAAGACAGTGACTGCCAGTGGTCATCTAAGGAGGCTCCACAAATCACCTCTAAGAATGCTTTCAAATTTCAACAAAAGTAACCACCTTTTTTAAAGAAAATGAAAAAACACATAAATTATCATAGGTTAGTTGGCAGTATCACACTAACATAAAGCAAATGAAAGAATGAAGAAAAAGTATAGAGAGCAGAACTCAGCAGAGTATTCATAAAAGAAGACTTAAGTAAATGTATCTTTGCCCAAATAAACGTAAATTTAGTTGAAGCAGTCAAACCAAAGATCCTGGTTTTGTAATGAGGACAGAAACAAGCTGCTGTTGTCCCAAGCCCTGTGCTTTAAGGGTTCATCATTGTAAATAAAACCTTTATAAATTAAATATAGATCTGAAGGGCTTATAAAATGTTGTCAAAGATCCTACCACATCATTTGAAAATGACTTTCTAAAAAACAATAATAGTGCGACCAGCGTGGCTCAGCGGTAGAGCATCTACCTAATGATCGAGGAGATCCGGGGTTGGATTCCGGGTCAGGGCACATGCCGGGTGGCGGCTCGATCCCCAGCAGGGGGCGTGCAGGAGGCGCCTATCAATGACTCTCCTCATTGATGTTTCTCTCTCTCCCTCTCCCTCCCTCTCTCTGAAATCAATAAAGGCAAATAAAATAAAATTAAATTAAAAAATAAAATAAAATATAAAATAAAATAAAAAAATAAAAATAAAATAAAATATAAAATAAAATAATAAAATAAAATAAAATAAAAAAGTGAATAATTAAAAACATAATAGTTCCCTCCCAAATGGCTTATCTGAATTTCACATACAAACAACTTAAGGACTCAAAAAGAAGGAAACCCTGGGAACAAATGTAAATAATAAATACTCTTATTTTAGGGTAACTGGAATGAGGTCGGTGACCTGTTTTCCTGGACTGGCGGGGTCCCCCGGCATAGGACGCTGTCAGGGCTTCCTTGGGGTACAGATGGAAGGCTCTTGCGGGGCTGCGAGAGGAAAGCCCTGTGGAGAGGGCGGTGTCCGCCCCGCCCGGCTGCGTGGAGGGGCCTCCCGGGGAATCCTCACTCCATCACCGTCACCCCGTAGTGTTTGTGTGTATGTCCTGGGCCAAAGTCGAGAGGCCCACACGCAGTGCAGAGCCTGGGGCCGAATCCCATTTTCTCCGCCCCATTGCTGGCCCTGCAGAGGCGGGTGGCTTGGCCGGCGGGGGTGGGGGCGGCCCCTTAAAGAGCAGACGCCCAGCACCGGGCTATGACCCTCACGCAAGGAGGAGCGGAAATTTACCGGCTCCCTAAACGGAGGTGTGGGCTAGTCGCCGGCTCTTGTGGGATGGGCTTGGACTTTCGGGTCATATGGCCGAGGCTCCCCAGCGAGCAGCGTGGACACCTGAGGCCCGTAGGCGCCGTTTCCTCCAGCACCCCCTCCTCCCCCGAAGGCTGGGGCGGGTGTCTAGTTGCTGTTGCTGGGCGCGGCTTTGGGCTTTGGGTTCCGCACAGCTTAGCCATTCAAGGGTTCCAGCTTTGAGAAGCAGTTAACATGCTCAAAGTTTGGAGGCAGTATGTGAAAAGCTGAACAGTTCCAAATCTGAATTTGAGGTAGAAATACTCTTTCTAGAAAAAGAGTTAAAGGGAGAGAAATCTAAACATTCTGAATAAGATGAATGGATGGTGGATATTTCAAAAGAGGGTACAGCTCTTAGAAGATGAATCAGAATCACTCAGATCATAGGTAGCTGAAGCCAAACGGCCTTCAGAGTATTTCAGATCAATGAAGAACGTCTTAAGGTAGCTATCAGAGATGCTCTGAGCAAAAATTCCCGGCTTCAGGAAAGCCTCTTCAGCAACAGCTTTTACAGGAAGTGGAAGAATGGAAAGGATAAGTGAGTGAAAGTAATAAACAGAAAATAACATTTGAAGACTCCAAAGAATATGCAAAACCAGTTCTATGTGATAAAGAAAATCAGATCAACTCTCTGATGCAGTGCTTGCCAAAGTTGCAAGAGAGGGCTGTTGTGCTTAGAGAAGACCTAACGGATGACTTGGAATTGGAAACGGGTGACTGAGAAAGTGATGCACGGTACATGATCAAAAGAGAAGCTCTGAAGAAGCCCATTCATGCTGCGAAGTTAGAGGCTTCTTTAAAAACCCTAGAAGGAGAAACAAACCAAATATACACGCAATTAACTGAAGTAGATAAAACAAAGGAAGAGTTTATAGAGTGTATTGAAAATCTCCAGACTGAACAAGCATCTTTGCAGTAAAAAAATGAACACCTTGAAAATGAGAACCAAAAGCTTCAGCAGAGATGTAAAATAACGGCTAAGCTATATCAAGTAAATGAAATCATACTCCTCAGGAAAATAACAGAGGAAAATGACCTCTGAGAGAAAGAGGAAAAACTTTGTAAAGCAGGTGAAAAGATGAGCCGTGCAGCTGAAGAGCTGGAGACCTATAGAAAGCGAGCCAAAGATCTTGAAGAATTGGAGAGAACCATTCATTCTTATCAAGGACAGATTATTTCCCCTGAGAAAAAAGCACATGATAATTGCTTGGCATCTCAGACTGCTGAAAGAAACTTCAGTGATTTAAAGAAAGAAAATTCCTACCTCATACAAAAATTAACTGAAAAGGACTTAAATTTGAACTTTTGGAAAAAGATCTTTATGCACTTGATGCTCGAAATACAGCATTTGGCAGAGAGCGTTCCCCATATGGTCCCTCACCATTGGGTCGACCTTCATCTGAAACAAGAGCTTTTCTCATCAGATGTACATTTCAAATCAGAATTCCTCTTTAAAATTTGAATCTACTTGTCGACATGAGAAACGTCCAAACTTGTAAGAATTTTTATGAGTTTATTTGAGCCAAACTGACGACAGTTGCCGGGAAGCAAAATCTCAACGGATTGAGAAAATGCTCCAGAGAACGGCAGTTTTGCACCTTATTTTATACATTACAGTCTGAGGAGGCAGGCGTAAAGGGGGGGTACCTGGAATCCATTGGTGATAGATTAGGGAGGCTGGAAAAAGCAAAACGGGAACCTCTGGGATTGGATAACAAGTAAACCGAATAGACACAAACTTCTTTTACATAGGTGGGTTTAGGATAGTTAACAGTTAACAATTAACATGATAACAATAACAATGAAGGGTTTTGTGAGATTGTGCCCTGAAGAGTCTGGAAAAAGGAAATTACCCTGGCATTCCTCTGTTATCACAGATGCAAAAAGACTATAGACAGACTTAGCTAAGGTAAAGATTGACCTTTGTCAAGGAGGATACCTGCCTAGGACAGGGACTACCCACCATGACTTGCTTTTAGTTAGGAAGTTTTAATTTCAGACCATCTTGTGTGGTTACTTTAGGTCTCTGAGTTTGTAAGGCTGCCATGCAGGCCTCCCCTGAGCATGTCAGGTTTAGTATGTGGCCCATTTTTGTTCCACAGCTTTACTATTGCTTTTAAAAATGTTGCCAAGTTTTATGTGTTTTCTATATCAATGCTACATTTTTGTTTTGTTTTAGGTATTTAAACCACGTCAGAGCTGCCTCTCCACAGGACCTTGCTGGAGGCTATACTTCTTCTCTTGCCTGTCACAGAGCACTACAGGATGCATTCAGTGGGCTTTTCTGGAAGGCCAGTTAACCTTTATTTCTCCTTTATAAGATTTGGACCTGGGAGCAGACCTAGGGAGCTGACTAAAGAAAAGCAGACTTGTAAAATTATAGCCATATGCTGCTACACAACAACAGTACTAGCATAGCAGCTGTGTTAAAGTATTTATAAAGAGGAAATTTCAGAACTAAGCTGAGCAATATAGTGGATAAAGATTTGTGGGAAAAGATTTATTTTTTACGTATTTTTTTGAGAAGGATTGAAGCCGGAAGCCTCATCTGATGGAAGATATGAATAATTTACCTATGTATATTTGAGGTTGACAGACTTGTAAAATCTTTTTTAAAATAAAGCTAGCCTTTATGCTAAGTTTTATGGTTTTTCTCTTATTACAGTGTTTTACTTGAACATATTATAAAATGGCATTTTGAATACAACATTTAGTGCTACTATCCAAGCCTATTATTTCTTCTCATAAAATGTTCTTTTTTTTCCCAATGTCTTCTTAATGCTAGTCCAGACAAGTGGATATATTTCCTTCTACTAGCAAGTTACGGCAAGTAAAACCTGACCTGTGATAATGTCACTCTCTTAATATTAAGGACTCAGTGCCTGCTTTGAGCAGCGGAAAGTGAGGCAAACCTTGATCAAGGTGTTATAGTTCCCGGCTGTGAGCCACACTTAGGATAAACCAGAGAAGAGTATTAAAACCTGCTTTCATGACAAATTCAAAGAAGTTAGTTAATAAAATTTAATATTTAAATGGCACCTTTCACCTCAAAAGTGAACTCATTTTATGATGAAACCTTGGAGACTGGAATGGATACATTTTAAATGAAATTTCCCTTTGGGTCTCTGATATAGTTTCTGTGGAAACTTGAAAGGCACTTAGTATACCCAGGATTTTGCTTAAAGAGTTTGGATGTGGATAGGATGGATAACTGTATGACTGTTATATAGGCCACTGGGTATGGGACATAGTTTCTCAAGCAAATTAAGGGATTTCCTATCCAATCTCCATTACAATAGATGTTAATTTTATGGGTAGAAAGTTACTTGAAACAAGATGATTGGTTACATTAGGGTGAAATATTCTTATAACGACTCCATCTTATTTGACTAAGCAGATATTAATTTCAGGTATGTAATAACTCCATCTTCTCTGACTAAGCAGGTATAAACACCTTCATCTTTCAGTACTGTACTTCTAACTATCTTTGATAATTGAGAAAACCAAGGCATCGAATAATTGAGTAGGCCAAGATCCTATACCTAAGTTAATAAAAAGTCAGAATTAGAAAACAGGTCTTTTGTTTTGTTTTGAAGTCTAGTTTTATCTCTACCAGTCTGCATCTGTTTCTCATATCTATTAATATTCCCCAATTGAGGATTAGCATTTTCAGTAAAATCTATAAATCTATTCAAAGAACAGTGAGAACTTTGGACCTATTGTTAAGGCTTTGCTTTATCTACTTAGCTGCCAAAGTGAGGTATCCAGTTTTTAAAAAAGAAACACTATTACTAGTTCTCAGTACCTTGCATGATGTATTTAAATGGAATTAATGGAGTAATAGAACACTTCAAAAGCTTTTGAAACTGTTTTGAGTCTACCTTATTATTGTGGGAATTGCCTGCACTTGATTTGGCAAATAAATTCCAAAACTTCTATACATTTGTAAATAGTTTGTCCTTTACTATTGCCATGTTTTGTTCAATAGGCAGGATTTAAAAGTTGTTAAATGATCCTATTAGATCAAAGGGAATGGTGAAAGATAACCTAATAACAGTTCACTAAATAACAGAAATATTCTAAATTGATGAGGTTATTTCCTATCCTTCAAGTGATTTCCTCTCTGAGACAAAAGGTTGTACAAGTCTTTCATCTACATGAATTAAGTCTTTTAACATTTTACAACACTAGCACAGAAATAGCTAACAACTACTAAGCATGTGCCAAGCACCGTGCTTCCTGCTTTGTGTGTTTTCTAATCCTTACAACAGCGCTAGTCTTATTTTCCCCACTTTAACAGATGAAGAACTTGAGGCATAGAAAGAGTAAGTAACTTGCCAAAGGTCAACACAACTTAAAAGTAGCATAATTTGGATTTGAATCCAAGTGGTCAAACTCCAGAGTTCATGCTCTAGAGATGACTGTCAGGCTCAAACTTGCAAGCAACAGCTGTGTAGTAGAAGATTTCTTAAGACTTCAAGAAATTTTATAGATCAAGTATTTAGTTTTTCATGAGATATAAACGATATCAACTAACCTTCTAGATAGATACCCTTGAGAGTTTTAAGAAATTAATTATGTAGAACATGATTGACTATTAACTACTCCCTTTTAAGCAGATATTAATGGTATTGAATACATTTACGTCATAGTTAGGATGCATTATTACTTAGTATTCCTTAATTTCATTCAATAAATATTTGATCTAAGCTTCTTTAGAAGTTATCTTTAATCAACAGGTGGTGAGATAATCATTTCAAATTAAGGTGGCACAAAACTTGTTAAAAATTAACAAAATTAAAAATTTTCCATGCTGAGGGAAAAGGGGGGAGGGGTTAAAATGTTAATAGAAGCATTTAAGGATTATGTTTTCTTTACAACAATATACTACATATTGTCTAATTAAGGCATGATTAAATGGAGGCAGGAATCATACCACTTTACATGTACAAATAAGAACATCATTTGTACCCACACTTAATATTCATAATGTTAGACAAACATGAGCAGACCAAGGACCATGAGCTAGGTACAGAAACTCACCAGGGCAGAAAGCCCCAGATGCCTAGCAAGGGGCAAAACTGGGAAAACAAGAACCTTGTCCCCAGGGTAACCTATCCTCCCCTATCGCCGGTCATGTGGTTTAGACCCCCTGAGCAGTTCCTCCCTAAAGATAACTTGTAGGCCTCACTTGTATTTCAGCTTCAGGCCCAGAAAAGCAGCATAACCAGTCAAGTGAGGCCTTGGCTGCCTCAGGACCAACTACATTGACTAATGACCCCCTGCCCTGGCACCAACCAATCAGTGGAGACCATGATCCTGAAAGAGCACACCTGGAAGGCTGATGAATATTCTATTGAGACACTCCCCTGAGACCTTCCATAAGATTTCCACCTGCAAGGAAGAGATAAATACACTCAGGACAAAGGATTCAGTGTCATCTCCTTCCTTCCCTTCGAGGGGACCCCACTAGACATGCAACCAGGGGAGCAATGGGCAGCAGCATTTCATCCCGGGCTAACCCCCTGAACCTGTCTCCAAGGCCCCCTTTTCTCTGACTCCTCAGTGAGCCAGAGCAGCCCAGCCTGGGCTCTCCTGTTGCTTCTATGCACCTTCCTTGTTTCACCGTTCTAAGGTTTGCTGCCACCATGGACCCAATGCCCTTTGACTCAGTGCTGTGTAGCCCTTCCCTTGGGTTATCCCCATCTCCCATTCCCTTTAATTAAGTAAATTTAATTTTTCTTTATTCACCATCTGAGATGGCTATTTAGCCTGCCCGCATACCACCAACTTTAACTTTTCACATAACCTAGCACATCAATGTACAGTATTAGAAGAAAATTTTATTCCTACTTGCAAATTAACTCTTCACCTAGATCAGGAGAAAGTGGAGGAACTATTGACCCCTGGCCAAAACCAGCTGCTTGCCTGTTTTTGTATGCTCTGTAAGCTAAGGTTGGTGTCCACATTTTTTTCAAGTTTGAAAAAAGCCAAAAGATTAGTATACTTTTTAACACATGAAAAGCATACGAAATTCAAATTTCAGTGTCCATAAATAGAGTTTTTTTTGAGCACAGTGTTTATGTATTATCTATGGCTACTTTTGGGCTACTGTGGCAGAGTTGAGAAGCTAAAGACCTTATGGCTTGCAAAGCCTTAAATACTATCTGGTCCATTAGAGAGTTTGCTCACCCCTACCAGTTTACTTCTCCCTGAGAGGGCAGGGAGGGTAAGAAAATTAGAAGTCCCAAACTACAATTCCTGGCTGAATTAGCCCTCAAGCTCTCGCAGCGGATTAGTTGGGTTGAGTTTCAAAACAATTTTAAGTGCCTTTAGATAAGGAATAAAGGCTCCAATTCATTACTTCCCTACACTTCTTATCATTTATTGTCTTCATCTACTTATATTACCTGCCTGGCTTCTGGAGGCATTTGAGCTTGGATCAAATGACTTGGATCAGGGGTCCTGAAACTTCCCATAGGACTAGACAGTAAATATACTGGGCCTTGTGGACTAAGGCAAAATTGAGGACATTAAAGTGGGTACTTATATAACAAAAAATAAATTGGCACAATTTTTTAATTAGCAAAATTCCAAATATAATTGAGTATATTTTTTGTAATGTCTTTTTTTGGGAATCACATTTCCTTTAATTGGGGTTCTAAGTGTTTCCTATCATTAAAATCAATTGTAAATGATCACCTGTTAATGGTTATCTGTAATGAGATTTTACACACCTCACCTTTTAAAAAATGTCTTTTCACACAGATACTGCTTAATACTGGTATCAATCCAGAAGGATATGATTCACCACTTGGAAGGCATTTGTAAAACTGTTAGATTCTTCCCTTGACATCTGTCTTTTAGCATGTGATTACATAGCACATTATTCGCTTTCAATTGAAGATGAGGTGGAAGTTGAATTGTAGTTCAGTGGATTTTGAAATACAGAAATTTCCTTTGCATTTGCATCAAGGTCCCAAAAATGCTGAACTCAGAAAGTGTATCCACTGCTAATTTGTGTGAGAAGGGAAATCTTGTTTTAATTTTTTTTTAGTATTTTTTATTTTTATGTTTTGAGAGAGTGAGAAACATCAATTTGTTGTTCTACCCATTCGTGCTTTCATTAGTTGATTCTTGTATGTGCCCTTACCAGGGATTGAACCCACAACCTTGGCATATCAGGAGGACACTAATCAACTGAGCTACCCAGCCAGGGCTCTTGTATTAATTTTTGATAGCATGAGAAATGTACAACACAGGATAATGTGATTCAAATGTCCGCTGTTGAAATGGCTACTGCAGTATATTACACATTAAAGTTATGTTTGCCTTATAATTGTAGATTGAAATCTTTAAGAAATATTATCATCTTTAGCAAAAGCTAATTTCCAAAGCCATTCATTGTTCTAAGAATAGTGTTTAAGGGTGGTTTTTTTAAAGAAAAATTTCAGTCTTGACCCTCATCTCAAAAAAATTGCAATCACACTTTACAATTCTAAGCAAATCAAACCTAGGTCAAGCGAGTCAGGAAATTCAGCTTCAGTATCTGACAAAACTCAAGAACTACAGAATGGTTCAAGTCCATGAAAACAAATGGTTTACAATTGATACTATTGGTTCAGGAACAAATGATTCAAAAATTTTCTGCAAGGTACTTGCTGATAAAGATAGTGAATAACCGTAGGTTTTAAACACCTTACATTTTCACAAGCTTTGTAAACTTCTCCAACTAGGTCTTACCACCATCACTTATAACATCTTAGCACATTCCACTTCAGTTTGTACAGAATTACTTTTCTCAACTTCTTTGAAAATATTCACCAGTAGGTGTTCCATGCAGAGTATTCAGGGCTAATTCTTTAGTAACTTCAAACTCAGCATTAATGCCTCAAATAAATAAGAACTGAGCAGTATTAGTAATATCTATCAACTCATCAAGTGTCAAAGAACCATTTGGACTCATTTACCTTTTTAATTGACAATTGATATTGCTCCCAGTGTTCTCAACTCTGAGCAATTGTTCTTGCCAAAAGGCCAATAGATTTAAAAAGTTTACTTTCTTTGGACACATTTCTTTGGCTGCTGTATCCAAACACAGTTAATTCACAATTAGTGAATTGATTAAATAGCTGACCTTGCTTGGCTTACAAGTCACTTGGAGACTTACTTTGGTTGCAGCCTTGTTTTCTATTTTTAATTGTGAAGAAATTATACTATAATATTTCCAGTTTAAATTTCTAATTTTTCTGACAGTAGCTTGTCTGTGAGTTGGAAATGCTGAGATGAGTACTTCTTTTGGTAATGTCGATATTGCTGTTTTTTAGTGCAGGAATAGGTGCTTTGTCATCTAATTCAATACCAAAATAATTCACACTCCACTACTGCCTCAAAAACACATTAAAAGCTCACCTTTCTTGTTCTGAAATGATGGATATACACTGGTAATAAAATACAATGTTATAGCTTAGTTACATAAATAGCAGTGAAAATACTATTAAATTATTACAGTATCATTGTGATTTGTAGTGTACTGAGCACAAGTATGAAGTGATGAGAATTACACTTCATTGTGTTACAACTACTCAACTCTCCCTTTATGCCATGAAAGCAGCCTTAGACAGTAGGTAAACAAATGAACATGGTGTATTCCAATAAAACTTTATTTATGGACACTGAAAGTTAAATTTCATATAGTTTTCATATCCAAAATGTTATTTTGATTCTTTATCAATGATTTAAAAATATAAGAACCATTCTCAAGCTACTTGCCATACAAAAACAGGTGGTAGGCCAGAATTGGCATGCCAGACATGGTTTGCATATCCCTGATCTAAATAATCTCATTTTTATTACTTTTATAGTGATAGTATAAGAATACTATATAAAACTTAGCTATAGTCTTCAGCTAAGGATAACTGCAGTGATATTAGTGCTTTCCTAGTTAGCACGTAACTACCCTGCCTTCAAAAACTATTTTCCCAAGAGACAGACATATTTAACACGTTTAAGTAACTTAGATTATAAAATTATAATTATGTAGTATAATTTAGGTAATAAAAATGTTTAGTAGACTTATTTCATTTAAACTTTTATTTGATAATCCTCAATTTATAAAACAGAAAGGGTTAAATATAATAGTTCAATACTAAAGTAACCAAATGCTAAAATTTTATGAAATCATACAAATTATATTTTACTACATAACAATCTAGTGGGGAGATGGAGAAAACATTTCCAATTAAAGTGATTTAAGCAAAGGTGGTTTTGTCTTCTGAAAAGGCTTTATCTGTCCTCTGGCGTTTAAGGGGTGGAGGATCTTCATGATTCTCTGTAATAGATCCAGAAAACATATTAGATAAGATACTGAATGTTTGAAAATACTTTTAAAAAAGCAAATAATGTAGCCCTAGCTGGTTTGGCTCAGTGGTCCCAGTGTCCGGCCCAAGGCCTAAAAAGCAAATAACGTAGGTAAAGGTTTTTAATCTATTCAATTTGTGTATGAAATAGTAACATTCCTGTGGATTTATTATTATTATTATTTGAGAGCTATATATTTTATTCAGTTGATCTGTTAATAGTTATCAAATAAAGTATTTTATTTTTTATTCAAAAATATTACAGATGTCCTTTTTTCCCCCCATTGACCCCTTCCATCCCACATCCACTCCCCTCCCCAGCCCCTCACCATGCTATTGTCTGTGTCTTTGGGTTATGCATATATGCATATAAATTCTTTGGTTAATCTCTCCCCACCCACCCACCTACCTACTCCCACCTTCCCTCTGAGATTCGTCAGTCTGATCCATGCTTCCATGTCACTGAATCTATTTTATCAGTTTATTAGGTTCTTTAGACTCTGGATTTATTATTTAATGAAAGAGCCTTCCACTAGATTGAACAGTGTGACACACTAAAATTTGTTTAATTGGGAGAAACTAGTCACAAATGGCAAGGGGTATTAAACTGAAATATCTAACTAGAATTAGTTTAATCTATTCCAAACTAAATAAATAATATAGTCTAAGAAAACTACATGAAAAGTATTATAGCTTACATTTAATTTCCCAGAAATTGCTCACCTAGATCTAGGGTCTGGTCCTTATAGAGTACAGCTGCAGGAACCTGAAAGGTGAGGCATAACATTTCCTTGTTAGGGGCCACATTTCTTACTAGGTGAACTGAACTGCACGCATCCAGGGAAATGCCCAACACAGCTTCAGCTTGTTGCTGAACATCCTTAGCAGGATTCGCATCTTTGGAAAAACTGTAACAGTGCACTATGGGAAGGAGCTCACTGCTGCATGGTTGCCCATCCAAAAGTGATTTGAAAGCACCGAGAAACTCCATAGCCTTTGCTGGTAAGTTCATGACAATGTGCACAGAGTGTTTTCTTTCTTTTGACAGTGGTCCCAACTGCTGCATTAACTCTTCTCTGACTGGTCCTTGGAGGAAGTCTTTCCCATCCAAGTTAAAGACTTTTACCTTTTTGTCCACTTTATTTAATTTACAGTTGTGCAATAGCCATTTGTAGGATTCAGGATTGAGATCATTGGCAAATACAGTGCAGTTTTTCTTTGCTGCTGGAATGGCAAAGGGCCCAACCCCAGCAAAAATATCAAACAGGACATCTCCAGGTTTGAGAAGTTCTGTGATACGGCTGTGTTCTGTAGAGAGACGGGGATTCCAGTAGACTTTTGAAAAATCAAATTCATAGGTGTAGTTGTTTTCTCGAACCTGAAAAAGGTATTGTGCATTTAAAGACATTTTAATTAGAATTCTGGTGTTCATGCTATCCTTAAGGCCAGTTAAAATCCTGCATGAGACTTTTTCACGAGAAGTCATCTCTTCAAAGTCAAATGGTTCCCTATCTCATCCATCCTAAGAGGCCATATAGTGGTTCCCAAGTCACATGAGGAATTTTTCAGATAGACCAACTGGCTGGCTGACCTGATGAATACATACTACATGTATCTTCATGGTTGGTAGCTAAGTTGCAGACAGCACTTGCACACAGCAAACAAGCTTCCCTTATTTAGTTTTCAATTTGTAAGAGGGAGGCATGATAGATGTGTCGTGTCATTCAATTTGCAGGTATTTTGCTATGTTTTTAGATAGTTACTTGGACTTTGCAAGTTTCACGTTTGTAAATTAGAACCAGTGTACAGAACAAATCATTCTCCTGTTTTCTCCTTTCCCAATTCTAATTCATAGAGAATCAAAGGTCAGAAAGTTCTATAAATCCAATAGAGATGTATCTTCTATATTCTGCTTTCATGGACTTTTAATTCCACATTTGAACATATTTCCCCCCCCCCCCCAACCATATCAGATGCTCTGGCTATATTATTAAGGCTCCAGAGTTGGAAATGTTTCCTCATGATTCTGCCAACTAAAAGGCTTTCTGGCTACATAACTTAGAAGGTTTAAATATGTCTTGTGACTACTTTTCCTGAAATCTCCTTTCCATTCCCCCTTTTAAGGTCCTTACTGTGAGGCACAGATCTAGTTTAAAAATTAGATTCTAAGTATGCTGGTTTATTCATGCTGTCTTTGATACCTCATTCCCTTAGCATTAATTTCAGCCAAATTCACTCTCAGGAGTCTTTTTACTCACAATATTCATACATGGTACTTAAATGTTGCATGAGCTCCTAAAGTTAAACTTAAATGTGACTCTGTTTGGAGCACAGAAATTATACTGACCTTTAACATACATTTTATGGTAAAAAATTAGGTATAAAATATGCCCTAAGAACAAACTTCATGACTTAGGAAATCAATTACAAGGCATTGATAAAATTATAGAAGTTCCTCAGAACTTTTTGGTCTTCTCTTGAGAAGGATGATGTTGTTACCTGTTACCCTAAGAGTCAGTACCAAATGAAGAACATGCACAATGTTCAATCAGCATATGACTGAAGGGCATGCCTTAATGGCAGCTGAAATAAGCAGTTATTATCAAAGGATTCACATCCAGATTTTATTTGCCATAATAGACCTCATGCATTATACACAAGTAGTAGGCAGTGGAGGTTTGGTATACAGGGAAAGACCATGCATGGACTCTGGAGTCAGAAACCTGGCTCCAAACACCCTGCCCAGTCATTCCTTGTTATTTCACCTGCATAAAGAGAATATTAATAACAACAATCATTATTTTGTAGGCTTCTTCGGATTTGTTATATTTCAAGCATTTAGCTCAGGGCCTAACAGTAAGTGTGTAGTAAATGGTATTTTAATAGTGACACTATGAAATTATAGAGAAATAATATTACACTTAAAAATAATATTCATCTAAGGCTATGTGGCCTAGAATCTTAAATAATTAATTTGCATAAATTCTGTCCTGAGTTTTATAAAGTCCTGTTTAAAAGATATGTTTAACATTTTAAGAGTGGCCTTTGTTATTAACATTTTTGTCAAGTTATAAAGAAAGGTTAGCCTATCTCCTAGCATGGTACAAAATTTCATGTTAACATATCACAATCTAAGACTTCTGGCTAAAAAACAGTTCATTATATCCAGCACTCCAGATGATTTGGGGGGTAGAGGATTATAAAGTGTTTTATATCAGGAATCTGTTCCTACATATTTTAAATTCTTTTTTCTTTGAAATATATATTTCTTATAAAATAAATGTGGTCAGTAGAAAAGTATAAAAATGATAACAAAGGTCACCAATAACTACATAAAATAAAAATGTCCACTGTGAACATTCTGATGTATGTACATACTTACATAGATATTTAGTTAAAATTGAACTATGTTACACACTTGCTTTTTTGTTGCTTCACCCATCAATGGGCAATTTATTTTAATATATATAGAGCTAAATAACCTTTAATGATGGAATATTCCATTGTATTGTTATACCAGAATTTAATCAGTTCTCTACTGATGAACATTTAGGTGGTTTTCATTTGTTTATTTATTTTGTTAATATAAAAATAACAATGAAGAACCTAGTACATACATCATTACAGTTTTGCTTAATTATATCCTTGGGATAACCTCCTATAAATGGAATGCTAGGTCAAAGGACATACCTATTCAAAATTGCAATATAGGGTGGTGCAAAAGTAGGTTTACAGTTGCATGTGAAGCAGAGTTTATTCTTATGTTGTTATTTGTTAACTATTGTATTGTTTTCCAAACGAATAACTGTAAACCTGCTTTTGCCCACCCTGCATATTAGCATACATTCTTCCTGAATGCATCAAATTTGTACTCCCATCAATAGTATATATAAATGCTCGCATTCTCACATATTAAATACTAGATACCAAAAATACTTTAAACTCTGTCATCTATTCTCATTCTAAACATTAATTTTGATATAACACCATACTAGGAGACAAAATACTCTATACCTTGGTCATCATGTTCTCCTCACCAGATAGCACTTCCATTTGGAAATTTCGGTAAGTATTATCAATATTGTTGATTTTATTTACTGCTGAGGTGATTCCTGGATTTTTGTCGATCATAACTTGGCCTAAAAGAAAGGATGAGAATTCATAACAAATGTGGCCTATTGATTGCAAAAGAAAAATGAAAACTGCATTTAGTGTGTGTAAAGTGACATGCAATTCTAATTCAACAGATTACTAAAAATTAATGTCTGAGAGCCTCCGATAGAAACACACAATAAATGGATGGGTACATTTCTAAGGAAACAGTTCTGAGGAGTTTGGGTCTACCTATTATTTTCCACTTTTTTTACTAAATCTCATGTGTACTACAATAAGCAAAAAGGTTAGACCACAGGGAATTGGTGAAGAATAGAAAGAAGAACTATAAGGCCTGAGGCAAAAAATGGTGTCAGAAAACACCAGTCCTGTAGCCACTGGCTTCAAACCAATTGTTTGTTTTACTGTATACTTAAAATACATGTCTCCACTTTGGAAACACATACAGCAAAATAATGTTTTCAAATAAAGGAAACGGATTCTTCAGTCTTAAGCTAAATAAAATTTTCATTTACTTAAATTGTTCTTTTTGTCAAATATTTGCCACAGCAGAAGCTGCTACAAAGATAATACATAAAATACACCAGAAACGGTATATTGATGCTCTTTACAAGGTCTACTTTTTTTGTCAGCAGTTAAAAATTTTATAAGAATCTACATTCTATCTCATTGCATAAGGAAAATAATTTGATTTGTAAGTTAGTAAAAAGTACTCATAATATGCTTAAGTACAAATATGCTTAAGTACAATCAGAATTTGTCTGATTTCTCTCTGATATTTAACTAGATACCTGATTCTGAATATTACATCAATAAATTCTAGTCAGTCATTGTTCTTATCTTGTTCTGCATCAGGTATCAGAATTCAGTTTTTAAGGTACAGATGTTAGTTTGATATGAGAAACCAAATTAAAAAACCCCACAAACACCTATTCTGAAGGTCTATAATAAAAGTTGAAAAATTACCACTGTATGAAACTGTTTCACTTCTCTTCTGTAAGTGCCCCTTTATGAAAGAGTTTATAAAATAGGATTGACAAATGTAATGTTTGAGTTAGGATAGGCAGTGACTCATAGGAAAACCTAGACTTGACATCTGCACCCAGTCATAACTATAAAGATCTGCCTAAGAATTTATTATGTTATCATTATGCATTATCAGCCCCTTTCATCAATAAAACAAAGAAATGCATAATAGCCTATTTCTGAAATCCTACCCATGCAAAATACTGACCACTACATTTTAAAGCTGAAAATAATTCCCAGAAGTTCTGACAATTACTCTACATTAAAATAATCTGGAGGATGCATGGGCATCAAATATTCATTTAAGGACAAGCGCAGTTTTGATTCATTTTTAACTCTTCTTTTATCCCAAAGAATAAAGGATCCAGGCTCAAAGTTGGAGCTCCAGAGGTCCAACATACACAAACACTGTTTCTAAAAGAGCAGGAGCACTACAAAACAAAGTTTATACTGACATACAGAAGAGGCTCAGTTAGCTGAATCCGTGAAAGTATGAGTAAACGGTGTTTTGCAATTTTGACTATAAAACACTCAAATTTATGAAACCTAGCATTCAACATAGTCCTGAGGCTTAATAAGGCCTGTGTACCAAAGTGACCAGCTGCCAAAGAATTCTGCCAAAGCAAGTAATTCAAGTGTTATCTAAGCTTATGTATTGTGTACACAAAAGCTTGAACTGATATTTAAAGCTGGCTACACTCTGGAAAGCTTATTTCAGAATGGCCCTCAAAAGAGAGTATGTAGCTTAAGAGCCTGCTTAAAATTAAAAAGGTAGCCCTGCTGGGCGTGGCTCAGTGGTTGAGCGTGGACCTAGGATCCAGGCAGTCGGGGTTCAATTCCAGGTCAGGGCACATGCCCGGGTTGCAGGCTCGATCCCCAGTTGGGGGCGTGCAGGAGGCAGCAGATCAATGACTCTCTTAATTGTTGATGTCTCTCTCTCTCTCCCTCTCTCTCTCTGAACTTCTGCAATTTGGCATTTTAAAAAACTAAAATTAGAACTTTGTAATTGCTTTCCAGTACAAAATATTACTAAGACATACCTACCAATTAAATGCTTGAAAGGTAGTTGATGATCTCGAAGGTTCAGGTGGGCAATATGTCCAACTCTGCTAAATCCCGAAGTCACATCTTGACCTTCAGGAAGCACAGCTCTCAAGATTTCTTCTGATTTAAAGTTTTCATAAGTTAGTTCCAAATTATACTTAGATATCTGTGGACTGACATTAAGCTGCTTTAAAACAGTGAGTTCTGCTTCCTCAAAGGAATCACTAGTAAACATTTTATAGGGATCCAACATAATTAGTCTGCTTTCTTCATCTTTTGGATCTTCAATAACACGTTTTATGCCCGGTCGCTGCAATGCTGCCCTTTTAAGGGATCGTATCAATTTATTGACAATTTCTTTCCTTACTTTAAGCACTGGGATGGTGACTGTTTTTTTAAAAGCTGTTCTATCAAGTTTTGTCATTCCTCGAACATCAGAGGGTGGTGAAAACAATTCTGACTCTCTCTCACTTGTTTCCATTTCAGGCATGGTTGAGAGTCTTTTTCTTTGATCCAGCAAGAAAATACCGGCTGCTCTGCTAAGTTTCTGTATCAGTGATGTCCAAGCTAGTGGGCTCAATGATTCTGATTCAGTTATTCTACAGCTTTCCACTTTGAGAAGTCTTCTTAAGAATCCAAATGGCCGCCATAAGATCCTAAAAAAAGTATTCATTTAAAAACCATAAAGCTATAAACCAATTTAGTGTTCCCAATAGGTTTTGAGAATGAAAATCTAAATTCTGCTGTTTTACATAACCCACTAAATGCTAATAATTAAAACTTTCAGTGGTGTGTGAGAGGTATACCATCTTTTCCAGGACAGAATGACTTTTATTAGTGGTAAATAATAAAACCAGCACCTTCAACCCACCTGCTGCCACAATGAGGGCTTACTGATCTATCAACCTCCCTATACTTAATGAACCTCTCCACCCACAATTTGCTACAGAATACATTTGGAACTGGAAGACTGAGATTTAAGGGATTATCTCTAAATGAAATGGTCGTCATATTTATGGCTTTACCAATGGCAATATCTCCTAGGATTTTCTTGTGGGTGCTTATTGTAAGCTAAATGCTTTACACACATCCACCTTGGGAGGTGTGTGGTATCACACCTTCATTTTGTAAATGAGCAAACTAAAGCTCAGAAGTAGGTTAACTCACCCACTCTCCTTGCTGGTAAATGGCTGCGCAAGGATTAAAACCCAGGTCTGACTGACTTCAGTGCCTGTGTTATTAACATACTGCAATGTCACCTTCGATGCTTTATTGCCACAAGTCCTGCCTACAACTAGGTTTCAGTATTTTGAGGACGCGGACTTTGCCGAGTGTCACATACACATGCCATTAAAATGATCAGTTATTCACTTTGCCTTCTAGAATACAAAAGAGAATTGTAAGAGGACAGGGCCCTGCCCCGAACCCTGTAAAGCAAACCAAACTTCACAGCCAGGGTTCAAATTGGGCCTAGCAGTTAACCAGCTGTGTGATCCCGGGTAAATTACTTAATGAGTCTCGGCTTCCCTCATGTAAAACGTGTGTAAAGGATCTGTCAGAAGGCTTTCGAAAAGAAGGAACCGGTCCTCCCTACCCAGCGCGCGGACCTAGGCTCAGCGCCCGGGCTGACGACCGGCGACCTCGCGACGCTTCCGCGCCCGGGCAGCGCGAGGCGGAGAGCAGCCCGGCAGGCAGGTACCCCCAGCCGGCCCTCCGCCGCTACGAACTAAAAAGGGCCCCGCAGCGGGCACCTCACCAAGGTCACCCTCCTAATTCGTGGTGTCGCTCTGCATCTTGCTCCGGGACCAGACAGACCCCTCACCTCATGCTCCGGTGCAGCTCGGAGGCGCGTCGCGGGTGGAAGGGCTGGCCCTCGATGACGTCATCAGGGCTCGCCGCTGAAGAGAGAGCGTCCCCAGGTCGCGCCGCCTCCCGCCGATCTCCCGGCCCCGGTAAAGTACGGGCACCCGGAAGGGCCGGGCCCACAGCTCCGCCTCTGGCGCGAGTAACAGCTGGAGGGCAGGGGTAGGAGCTCGCAGATGGCCCTGGTAGTCGGCCAGAGAGCAGCATGGAGGCGCCCTGGGGTGTCATTAATGTCGAGCCCGGCTGGTACCTCTCTTCCCAGCAGCCGGAGGAGGAGGCGGTGGAGGCGGAAGAGTCCAGCCCGTTGCTAGGCAACGTAAGTTGGCTCCGCTGGCTCCTGGGCGCTGACTGCCGCCCGGCTCCGCTGAAGTGTCTGCCGAATAGGACCGGGGAGAGAAGGCGCATGGCACGGGGAGAGGGGCGTGGGGCGCGGGACCCAGAGGCAGCAGCCGAGAGTTAGACGCGACCCGGCGGAGTTGAGGAATGTGACAGCAGCCTGAGGCGCCCGAGGAGGGAAGCTGCCCCAGGGCGCGGGCGGGCGCAGGCGGGACGGCGCGGCGGGCGTCGGCTGGAGCAGCCGCCCCTGGGGTTCTGCGGCTCGCGGCCGTCCGCTGGTATCTTTGTCAGCTTCCTGTTTCCTCCACCAGTCTTGTGAGATTTTTGCCAGGGTCACAAGATTTTTCTTTTCTCGACTTAGTCATTGGGAGCCTGTAAACATCTTGATATAGAGATTCTTAGGTGAAGGAGTGGAGGTGGCCCTGGAGTAAGTTCATAACGCTGTCCTGACCCTGAAGTCTGCCCAGTGGGCATTCGGCTTTTTAACTCAAGTCCCTGAGCTGTAACAGATTCTAGTTTGGGCACTATAGAGATATCCTTTCCAGAGCATCATAAATTGCCGATTATACCCTCATTGGAAGGTATTCCTGACCATCCTTCCAGTTGGGTGGCCTTAATTCATTAAGTGTATAAATAAAAATTAGTGTTTCAGTACTAGTAATTTGGGAGCAACACTAGTGTTCAGCAGCCTCAAGATGACTCAGGAGTTCCTCAGGAATCACATGAGCCGAGGCCATCTGCCTGCTCTCCCTCCCCACTCCCTTCCTCTCCTACCTTAGTCTTTTACAGTCACAGGCTCATCGTGGCTCCTCCTAAAGCCTGGTTTCGGCACTGGTGGAGATGGTTTTCCGTGGAAACTGGATTCCTGGAGCTGCTAGTGGGGGTGAGAAGGGAAGGAAAGGAAACCAGCCAGTGCTGACTGAGCAGCTAGTGTGTCCCACAGTGCCTGTGGTTTGCAGATTTTCTCCATAACCCGTCAGTCATTTCTTGATGCAACTTGAATTCACCATGCAAACACTTAACACTATTAAATTTGTGCACTTTCAGGAACTTCACAGACAGGGATCCCCTGGTGTTTCATACGGTTTCTCAGTGTTTAATGTGATGAATGCCATCATGGGAAGTGGCGTCCTTGGCTTAGCTTATGTTATGGCTCATACTGGTATCCTTGGATTTAGGTGAGTTTTTTTTCTTAATTTACCATTACTTTGTTTTCTTTTCCATTTTGATAGTACAATAAGAAAAACAAGATAGGTTCCAGAAGCTGGTGTTATACGATTTTTAGTTAAATTATTTCTGGGATTTTAGCATTTTCCTGATACTTTTATGTGGTTGCTAGTCTGTAGCTTGGAGGGATCCTATATAATTTGCATTTTTTATCCAAAAGTGTGGCTAATTTAAAAAAATGGAGACTTGATCCACTCTAGTTTATAACCTTAAGAAGTTGCTTGTTTGTTGTGTCAAGTTGGCCAAAGTGAATAAAAATTTATTAGCCATGCAGATTAATTACTTATAAATAGCAATTTTATGAATGTGAGCACATGATCTTTTCATTTCTGTCTGACTCCTCCTTTCCTCCCACTGTTAGGCAGTCTGTTTCCTTTCCCAGGCCAGACGTGGCCTTTGCCTGTTCCTTTCATCTTTCAAGACTCTGCTCGTATGCCAGTTTGCCCAAAATAAAAGAAAGTCCTGGCTTTTCTGTGTTCCCATATTATTTTGTATATTCATTTTGTTAGTGTCATGTAATATAATGGTTTGTTTGCAAGTTAGTTTCCCTACTAATGTCTGAAATCCTTTACAACTGGACCTTAACTTCAGCATTTAGCACCATGGTTAATAGATGAGCAAGTTTCTTTTGCCAGGAGAAGCAGATCTGTTTTACTAGGAAATTTAAAACATACAGAGTCTCATTTAGGTTTCTTTATTATTATTATTATTATTATTATTATTAATTAATTAATTTTTCATATTATAAGAGAAAGTTTATTTAGAAAAAGTTAATGGGTAGTAGAAGTGAGCTAGCTGGGCTGCGTAGGCTCGGGAAACAAGATACAGAGGCAAAAGAAGTGCCCTTGGAGCTTAGGAGAGAGAAAGGCAAAGCAAATGTGCCTGGGGGAAGAAGAGGGGAAGGGACACCCCCCCACCCCCCACGTGCTCCCTAGGTGTGTGTGTTTTTTTTTAATTTTGAATTTCTTGATCAGCATATCTACTTTTAAGTAACTCAATTTGCTTTTATTATGGGATGTATTTTCAAACTTCATGTGACACCTTAGGCAAGACATAATCATAGGACTTAATTTTTGGTTCCCTTTGAAAAATCCCTTTTATACTCCAGGTTCTTACATGCAGATGTATACCACTGAATGTGTGCGTGCTGAATCATATCATACATTGCACGTCCCATTTGGTGACACCAAACTGTTATTTTGTGAAGTCTCTGTTGTTAGTTTACTAACAAGTATACTTTGACCTCTTAGTTTTGCTACTTATTAACAAGTATTAAGTGGAGCACAAAGGTAGAATTTCTGTAACTACTGGGGCACTCCACTGGGGACAGCTTTGTAGAAGTTTATCCTGTCAGTATCATCCTGAGAATAAGTAGGGGATATACATGTTGCTGTTTTTTCACATTGTTGGTCCAGGACCCCAATTGCTACGTTGTTTGTACATTTTTCAAATTGTGTTATTAGAAGTGTGTTAACTACATTTTTAGTGGGGGAGGGGAAATTTGTTTTTACTTTAAATAAAGATTGTTTCTTTCTGATTTCTTTTTTGAGTTTAAAAACAGTGCGTTTTCATTTAAATAAAATTTGGTAAATACAGAAAAGTACCTTCTTACTTTCTTTAATGATCATAATCCAACTACTCAAAGACAGTCCCTATGAGCATTTAAATGTGAAAAAAAATTGTTGCTGTAATGAGATACCATAAAAAAACTTTTTCTGTACCCTTTTATATTTTAGTTTTTTGCTGCTGATAGTTGCTCTCCTGGCTTCTTTCTCAGTTCATCTCCTGCTTAGTATGTGTATTCAGACAGGTGAGTAAAAACATGCTGATTCATTTGATGAGGCAGTCCCTTGAGACTGTATCCTTGTACAAGACTGGATGTCTCAAATCTTATTTCCAGTGGGCATACATTATTATTAGGTGGTGTGGTTGAAATGGAGAATTTCAAAAGGCCAGGATCTATAGAGTCAGTTCTATTGGGAAATATCTAAGGACAGGACGGGAGGAGGACACTAACATTCTTACCTGCCTTTCTCCACGACACACTTAGTTTTCTGGGTTAGAGTATATTGGGGAAGGACAAGAAAGGAGTTCAAAGGATCCAAACCTTATGCTTATGGGGAAGCAGTAGATAGGTGTTCATTCTGATCATATTTCTCTGAGGGTGATCATTTCCTCCAGGAGCACACCTTCCCAGATCCACTACTGCCTTCCCTACCTCCTCTCTGTGTGCCAGAATGAGGATTGTAGGAGGAAAGGTCACTAAGCTTTGGATTTATTTAAATAGTTTGTAGTTTTACTTGCAAGTCTAGAATAAAGTAGTTTTTTGTTTAATAAGTGACAGTTATATATGCAATTAATACATTATGTTTATGTGTGTTTTTTCCATTTGGAGAACTTTTATTATGCAATTCAGTCATGTATTGAATAAGTTCTTTTAAGTTGTAATAAAAAAAAGTACAGTATATGAATTACAGAACTGCTTTTACAAGGCTTTCCTTTTGGCATTAACAGATATTCTATGTTCCTCAATTCTGGCCTTTTTCTGTCTAGTCTCTTTGTCTTTGAATTCGGTCAGTTATTATGCTAACATCATGAGTTTAGTATCTATGTGGGTGAGTTCACTTTGTTCCAGCCAGTCTTGCAGTTTAAAATTTTTAAGAAGCGTAAGAGATACTTGATATAAATAAAAATAGAATTATTCTTGCTGAAGCAGGTGAGAGATGCCCAGTGGTGTTTCATGACAATTTTATGACTCTTCAGAATGCAGTTCTAAATTCACAGCTCTGGTCTATTTTCCCAAAACCTGTCTATGCCTCAGACACACCTGCAGATCTTTTAATAAACAGACATTCCTATGCCTCAGGGATTCTAATTCCAAGAATCTGAGTTGGGATTCAGAAATATATTTTTTAAAAGTTCTTCAGGTGATTCTTATGCAAAACTGGTTTAGGATCCATAGTTCATTGCTGTAACTGTGCCAGTGGCTCTGGCCATCTAACCTACAAGTATATGCCCCTGCTTTCAGGGGGGTGGCACAAAAAGTGCAGACAGGTGAAAAGGCTAGGAAACAATGCAGATGTTAATCTCAAAGTAACAAGTTGTTCATATCAGCATCCCAAAGTCAGGAATAATAGCATTAAAAGAAGTTTATTTGTAAATCCTCCTGCAACTTGACTAGGTTTTTGTGATATATTTTGAAATTTTGATTATTTTTCTGAAAAAAGTATTTTTACTAAATTGTGATAGTTACCTACCACCTTAATAAGATATTTTATTATGGATACTTATAAAAAATTAATACCTTAATCAACTATGTCACAATTGTGTTTTCACTAGCTAAAATTTTTTGTTTTATTAATTTCAATTACTTGGGAGTAATATTCAGCTTGTAAAGATTTCCGAGTAAGGCTAAACATGTTGTTCTCCTTCAGCTCGTCTGTATTTAACTTTAAGTTCTGAAAACTATTCTTGTTTTCTGTAACTTTGGGGCATGTAAAGTGAAAGCCTCTGTTTTCCTTTCTTTTTCTTTGATTTTTTGTGGTTATCTTGGTCTGTGAACTAACTTCTTCATGACTCTTCATACACACCGAGGCACCTGTCTTCTGTTGCTTGAGTTCCTCCAGTCATTGTAAAATTCTCTGTGGAGGTAGGCTTTTTTAAAAAATACCTATATACTATAGAATAACATGTAGCTAAACTTTCTCCCCAGTTTACTGAACTACCATAAAGGAGTATTGTGCTTAGATAGAATCCATTGCTCAGAAAAAGCATTATGATAAATCTTTACAAAATACCTTCTTTATTTACTTGCCTGGAGGTAAAAGGTGAAGAGAAATTTTTATCTTTATAAAAGTAAAGGACGCCTTCATATGGAATTCACTATTTTAGATTATATATAATGTTTGGGGTCTATCAAGGACTTTTCTCGGGAGCTGAGGTAGCATATATGGTACTTTAATCTCTCTAGCCTTAGTTTGTCATCTATAAAATGGTAATGATAATATCTTTCTCTTGGGATTGTTGTGAGAATGAAATAAAATGATGTCTGTAAGATGGCAGGTCCTTGGTAAATACTAACTTTTATTATTATGGGCTCTCATGGGAGTGAAACCCTTAAGGACTTTTCACACTGCTGTGTGAGAAACAGTTGGCTTATTGCGATTCTTTGGGAAAATTCAGTGCTCTGGGAATAAACTCATAGTTCCCCTCCTCCAGCCTCCACATCCCCTCACCAGGAGGGAGTGAGAGCTTCAGAGCTCTGCATGCGCCTCATCAAACCCCTGCTCTCTAGTCCTTACCCCTACTGCTCATGTAATTATTACCATTATTTGGCTTGACATCATTTGGATTAATTACATTTACCCGTGATCTCAGTTTATAATCAGCACTCCAGGAATGCTAGGCTATCCTTCATTTCCCAGACTCACCCTGTATGGCTCTGTCATCCATATTCTTGGCTCATCTCTGCTCCTCCCAGACTCCTGAAGCCCCTGCACTTTGCTCTCCAGAACTCACGGTCAATCAGCAGCAAAACTCCTGTGTCCTCAACTCTTCCCTATTTCCTTCATTTTCTTACTCTAAGATGACACAAGTCTTTTCTGAGGATACTATAGTCCTTTCAAGTAGCCACTCTTTTCTCTTCCATGTCCCTCATACTGACAATGACCTTCAAAAATCTTGGGGAAAAATATTTCACTATAGAATTCTATACCCAGCCAAATTATCATTTAAATGTGAAGGTAGAATAGTGACACGTTCATACATGCAAGGACTCAAAAATTATCTCCCATGAACCCTTACTTGATGAGCAATGAAAGATGCCATTTACCAAAGTTAGGGAGTAACAAAGAAAAGGGAATCTAGCACAGGAGAGACGTAAAGGGAATTTCTAGGACAACAACTGAACAGCAGATCTAAGAGCCACCTCCAGATGGGAGTAGTTCTTTTTACATAGGCACAGTTAGCCCTCCAGTTCAGCCTTGCCCTCAGGATTGTGTTCAGGATGGAAACCCTTTTCTTTTTTTCTTTTTCCTGAAGGGAATACCTTTCTCATTTATCTCTATCGCTCTAATTTGCGCTAATAGTATCTGAGGAGGTTAACATCAGGCCTGGCTGTTACAGAGGACTAAGAATCAAATAGTGGGAGATGGAAACAAGGTATTATCAAAGAAAGTAAAAGAAATAAACAGGCTAAGGAATGTGGGAATTAGAATTGAGAGAAGCTGATGCCTTGCTGAATGTGGAAAGTAATGGAGAAGATGTCTAAGGGTATCTCCCAGATTATTGGCATGGGTTACTGGGTTATTTATAGTATCATTAATGGAGACAAGAACTCAGCAGGACGTGTTGGTTCAAAATAAAAATTAGTTCAGTTTTGGATATGTGGACTTTGAAGTATATCTAGATGGGACACGTCCTAGAACTGAAGCCCAGAATAGAGGTTCATTTATTTATTCAATACTCTTTTATCTACAGAGATAAATAAGACTCACTTCCCTGAAAAAACCTTATAGCCTAATAGGGGAGACAAATGCATGAGCAATTAATTTGTAATGTAGTGTGATAAGTGTAACAATTTAAGTATGTGCAAGGTGCAGTGATAACTCAGAGGAGGGAGTGATTTGCCTTGTCTGGGTTGGGGAGTGAGGGTCAGTAAAAATTACTGGACGACTGAGCTAACAAGGAATTTGACTAACAGACAAGGCAAGAGAGACTATTCCAGCATATACAAAGATGCAAAGGCATATACTGCATATTTTACTTAAGGTAAGTACACAGAAGAAAATGAAACTGAAGAAACAGGAAGTGTCAAACCCTAAAGAATTTGGAGTTGTTGAGGCAGTGAAAAGGCACCGATGTGTTTGAAAGAGTCAAGGTAGATACTGGGACTCACCACTTGTCAGTTCCAGTGAGAATTTTGCTCCTTCCTGGAGCTCATTGAGAAAGAGAACATAGTCCCCTAGTTTCCTTTTCCTGAACTAAGGTCACAGTCCTTTTACAAGGATTTTAATTGTTAGCAATGGTGAAGAAATGAACAAGGAAAAAAATGGTCCCTTGTGCTCTGCATTTTGTTTTTTTACTTAAACCCTCTAGAGAAGTAATTCTCCATACCATCCATTACAACACCCCTCTTTTATATATATAAAAGAACTCTAGATGCTCCCTTTACTATCGGAAATGAAATTCCTAGAGGTACTGTAACCTACCAGTGGTGCACTGCATAGTGGCCCCTGAAAAACTACCTATATCCTAATCCCTGGAACCTGTGAATGTTAACTTATGGCAAAAAAGGACTTTGCAGGTGTGATTAAGTTAAGAATATTGAGATGGGGAGATGATCCTGGTGGGAGATTATAGGCAGCAGGAAAGAAGGCATTGTGACCACAGAGGCAGAGGTATGGCCACAAATCAGGGAAATCAAGGCAGGCTGCAGTCACCAGAAGCTGGAAAAGGCAAGGAATGGGTTCTCACTAGAGCCCCTGAGGGAGCGTGGCCCTGTTGACACCTTGATTTTGAACCACTGAAACTGCGCCTCCAGAACTGAGGTCGAGTTAATTTCTGTTGTTTTAAGCCACCAAGTTTGTGACAGTATGTCACAGCAGCCCTGGGAAACTAAATACTACCTGTACATAGTGCAGTGCTGTTCAGCAAGGTAAAGGAGAACCGAAACCAAAGTAAATGCTGTTGATTATGTGGTTTTCCTGAATGGTGAGCAATTTTTGACAAAAGTTCCAAACAAAACAAAATACATGTTTACATGTAACTATATTCCCTGAAAATTCATTGTATATTCAAACAACCATTATTTCCTCACCGCTACCAAACTGTTCTTGACACACAGGGTATTTAATAAAAGCTGGATTTATGGGCGATAAATGGTTGGATGGATTAGAGCTACAGAGAGATTCTATTTTAAAAGCTCCAAACTCAATACGCAAGGCAAAGATTACATATAGTCAAAATTCCCTTTGAAAATTTCTTATATAGCATATAAAATAGCGTTCAACATTTACATGGCAGGTTGGACGTGAACATACCGTTTCTGAGCGACGCTGAGAGCCTTTTCTCTTTCCGGCCGAGCCTTGGTCTGGGCGCCGTGTGAAGGGCATGGGTTGCCCCAGGGCCACGGTGAGCCCCAGTCAGCCCTGCACGGCTCTCCCTGGGAGGGCGCATGGGATGGAGCTGACCAGAAGGAGTGGACTCCTTTTCATCCCAGCGTCCACTGTGCGCGCTTTCATCGCTCTTCTCATCCTCAGCGAGCGAGCACAGTTGGGTAGACGCACCCTTCAGTCCGTGGGCTGAGCAGTGAGTGACCCCACCTTCGGCGGGCTGGTGCTCCTGTCGCACCCTTTTGCTAATGAGTAGCTCCCAGCTGAGCTGCAGTTTTCTCCTCCAGGTGCATTTGGCAATGTCTCCAGACATTTCTGGTGGTCATAGGTCTGCTGGCAACTAGGAGATAAAGGCCAGGGGTGCTGCTAACCCTCCTACGATGCACAGGACAGCCCTGTGCTACAAAGAATTACCTGAATCAAAAACGTTAGAAGTGGCAAGTTTGAAAGCCCTTGGCTAGACTGTGCGCGTGCTCTGCCCATGTGGTGTCACCTTCATGCCCTTTGCCTTGGCATTAGAGTAGTGCTTCCTGTAGCAGAGACTCAGCTTGCTATTGGGCTACAGGGGAAAGGGTGTGTGTGAATCTCTGTAGGGTTAAACATATTTTGTAATTAACCTGCTAGAAAGTAGTCTGGTCACACCCGCGTGCATGAGTGTGTACGTGTGCACTTTTACAGGAGGACTTGGAGCATTTTTGCACCCGCTCTTCTCCACTTCTGGTCTCATTTCCCAGTTAGCAACATTTAGAGTTTTTATTTTTAATTTTTTTTTGGTGTTATCTTCCTAAGTCTAAATAATATTCTTCTACTTTTATTTATTGATTTAACCCTTTGCGGCCGTATTAAATTTGGACATGGGTGTCGTACTGGTGGGAATTAAGAGCTTTCAGAGAAATTATGAACTGATACATGAATGAATAGCGTTAAGATTCGTACGGTTCCTTGCTGTGGTGGCTGAGAGCAGACATACGACCGGAACGGTAAAACAGCTTTGGTGGCTGAGAGTAGACATATGACCAGAACGGTAAAAAAGCTTTGGTGGCTGAGAGTAGACAAATGACCGCATAGGGTTAATAGATTATTTGCTGACACTTCATTACAAAAGGTCAGGATTTAGCTTGGGTACACGAATCCTCCTTTCCCGTTTCTAATTTTCATTAGTTTGTATCCAGTTTCATTGATTATTTTATAACTCTAAATAATACATTTAAACCTTTATTTTTGTTCTGTGTACTTCAGATAGGTTCTCTCGACTCTCTGCCGTATGTGATGTCAGTGCTCCCATCGTGTCTCTCACCTGTGCTCTTCCTGTTTTCCCACAGTCCTTCTGCTGTACTCTCACACTGTCGAGATTTCTGTTTTGTAATCGTATTTAAGTGATTCTTGTATCTATAAGTTGACTCTAAAAGTTGAAAACTTAAGAATAGCATTTATAGGATATGACTATGTAAATATTGTTTACATAGAGCCAAGCAGTGTCCCAGGATCCCAGAGCTCTTTATGGATGCGCTGTCACAGTCTCTGTGCCATTTGAAAGGAGAGTGTTCCCAGTATTCCATTTTTTTACTGCATCGAGGTCTCTGAAACGTGCCACATTTAGTTGATAAACTGACACTTAAGCACTTATTAAGAAAGATGAGAAATGGCAATATAATTGCATAGTAGACATTCAAGAAATGAATGGCCGCATGACACTATTAGAAAAAAGGTGAGCAGAAAATGATGGAAAACACAAGAAAAAAAAGCGTTTCAGAAAAACAGGAGTGCGTTCCAAATGGCCAGCTTTCTGAGAGTTGAACTGTATTTGAATAACTCATGTCCCTCAATCCAGATCCAAAGATAATATTGCTGCTGCTGAAACTTGGGTTTTGTACTGTAACCACAGTTTATTAATTGTCCTGTTTCACTGAGGGAAAAATGCAAAGCAGACAGAACACCAGAGTAACTAGCTGGAAATATTCCACTGCTTCATGGGAAGCAGCTTTCCAGATGATTCCTGTGGAGGCCAAAGTCTTGGTCTGGCCAAAATAGCACTAAAGTGTACCTTGATGGTACATTAAAGAAGAAATTTCCCCCAATTTACTTCATTAGGATTTACAGCCTTTCTGCCGCCTCAAAAACATAACATTGATTTCTTTAATATCAAAAAATAATTTCCAAAAATAGATCGCCATGACTGTTTTCAGTTATTTATTTAAGGAGAATCATGCCAAGTACTGCGTGTGTGAATTCCCGTAAAAGACTGAATTAGTTTCATAATTTTCATAATTAATGTTATTCCTATTCTGTAGGAATATGCTATTAACATAATTGGTCATCACCACATCTTATTCCGATATCTCTCAAAACATCTTTCACTTTATAGATATTAAAATACTGATCATATGAAAGAGCAGCAGAAATATCCCTTATTAGTAGATGAAGTGATACTTAAAGTACTAAATACCAGAGAAATTAAAAACTGCAGCTTAAATAAACCCTATCAGATATTTGGTGGCGGAAACAGAACTATTCAAGTGATACGGTTTTTAAAAGTAAAGTTTTACCTCTCCATTATAGTCATTAGAGAATATTTGAATTACCCCCCCTCAAAAAAGGAAAAAAAGAAGACTGCTCAACTATTTGTTTATAATTCATTCCACTCTTTGTGTTTTGCTTTATAAGTCATATTTGAATACTATTTTTTTACTTTATATTGACATTTTTTGTTATTATAAACATAGTTTTTAATGGCTACATATTATTTCATCAGGTATACCAATCATAATTTACTTAATTACCTTACCATTGTTGAGTACTTAAGTAGTTTTTTATTTTCAATGTAAATAATGAATGGTGAGTATTTTTGCATATATGTAATGATTTTTGTTTTTATTTTGTTTTGTTCTCTGGTTTTTGTTTTTATTTCCTAAGATGTAGGCTCCTAGTGGTCAAATGTTATAAGTATTTTAAAGGCTCACTGTTCAAATTGAAGTCCAGAAGTCAGTACCAGTTTATACTGTTTCCAGCATCTCAACTGCCCAAATGACAGAAGTTTAAAAGTATTTCACTGGTGGTGTTTTGGTTTATGTGTTGAGCTGATCCAGAAAATCATTAAAAAGTGAATATGTGGAGAAAAAGCAGTTGAGTAACTGTGTACATATTTTAGTACAGTCTCAATGTTAAGCCAGAAGCCATTATTCATATTCATGATGTCTCAGATGTGGAAAAGTGCTTCTGATTTTTGCAACATAAAAGAAGTATGGTGACAGTGACTGGACTGAATGACTAGCCAGACATGCTACTTTAAAGACAGAGTTAGGATATGAACATTGTACTCAATCTCCACTTAAAAGTCTAAGCCTTTTTCACTCTAAATTTAAGAGTGTGCTGCATTTAGAGATACTTTTATAAAACTGGAAAATAATAGAGAGCAATTTGAGATTGCTAAAATGTGTGCCACTATTGTCAGAAGTCGCAATTATAGGTATCTTCAGTATGCTGTTGGTTTGATTATATTTTCTGGAATAATAAAAGTTGTGTTCTAATTTAAAAATTAAGAATAAATGTTTAATTTATTTAAATTTAGATAACTGAAATACCAGTTCCTTTCAGAACCTTTTAATATGATTTTTGCTTATGGGAAAGTTATTTGCTTTTTATGTTTATTAAATATATAATCTATACTTGTTTATGTTGTTTAAAAATAAACCCTAGTTAAACTTTTTGATGATTATTATTTCTATAGCATGCTCACCAACTGAGAGACTAATGGAAAATAGGTTATTTTAAAAGCAAGTTATTTGGACAAAACAGAAATAGACTTATAGATACAAAGAACAAACGGGTGGTTGCCAAAGGGAAGGGAAATGGCATGGTGGGTGAAACAGGTGAAGGGGAATAGAGGTATAAACTTCAGTTATAAAATAAATAAGCCGCCGGAATATAATGTACAGTGTGGGAAATATTGACACCAATATTGTAATAGTTTTATATGGTGGCAAATGGTAACTAGATGTATCGTAATAATTTAGTAACGTACAAAAATAGAAAATCATTGCGTTGTATACATCAAACTAATATACTATTGTATGTCAACTATAATTCAATAAAAATAAATTTAATTTAAAAATAAAAGCAAGTTATTTGATATTAACACTGAAAATTCTCCTTGCTTTAAATTCTTGGAAGGAAAGTTATTCTTTGAAAGAATAGACATATTTAACTATAATATGAAAGAGGAATGTTGCCCTGGCTGGGTGGCTTAGTTGGAGCATCGGGCTGTACACCAAAAGGTGGTGGGTTCAGTTCCCAGGTCAGGGCGGATGACGTCTCTCTTCTCTCTTGCATCTCTCTCTCTCTCTTTCTCCCCCTTTCCCTCTCCCCCCACCTTCCTCTCTCTAAAAAAAAATCAATAAACGTATTCTTGGGTGAGGCTAAAATAAAGGGTGTTAAAAATGAACAATGATGTTTCTTTAATCTCATGCCTTATAGTGACAGATCAGAGGCCTTCTGGAGCCCTGGCCAGTGTGGCTCAGTGGTTAGAGCATCGGCCTGTGGACCGAAGGGTCCCGGGTTCGATTCTGGCCAAGGGCACGTGCCTCCATTGCAGGCTCCATCCCCCGGCCCTGGTGAGAGCATGTGCAGGAGGCAGCCAATCAATGTGCCTCTTTCACATCGATGTTTCTCTCTCTCCCCACCTTCCACTCTCTCTGAAAAGCAACAGAAAAATGTCCTCGGGTAAGGGTTAAAAACAACAACAACAAAAGGAGACCTTCTGGAGACTTGGTTCACATGCACATATTATATAACGGAATCACCTTCCCCATGCCAGATTAGATAGAAGCTAACATTTAGAGAATTTTCTGCTTTAAAAAAAAAAAAAAGTATATATGTGTGTGTGTTTATATATGTATATATGTATATATGTATATATGTGAATTTTCTGCTTTTAAAAAATATATGTGTATATGTGTTTATATATGTATATATGTATATGTGTGAATTTTCTGCTTTTTAAAAATATATATGTATATATGTGTATGTTTATATATGTATATATGTATATATGTATTATGTGTGTGTGTGTTTAAAGCTTTGGAATGTTAAATATAAGGAATTGTGCCCCTATATAACATTAACACTCAATTGTGTTTAGGAATATTAAACTAGTAAAGATTTATTGATTAAAATAATTATTAATTTTTGTGATGCATTCATGTTAGATTATGTGCATTTGAGAAAAAAAGAATGTCAGCATTTTTCATAGGAGGAAAAATTTCTAGTTCTTAGTTTTGTAATTCTGCTTTTAAATTTTATGTTCTAAAATACTGTTGACCCCTGAACAACACAGTTTTGAACTGTGTGGCTCCACTTACATGCAGATTTTTTTCAGCTACTATATTGGAAAAATATTTGGAGAATTTTTTACTACTGTGAAGCAATTGTATCAGTTACGCTAGATACACGTTGCTGCTTCCTCATTATCAGTGCATGGATCGTTATATGTGTAAATAAATATGAATTTCTTTTTCACATTATCTTTTCATTTTTGATGCCTAGTGTTAGTAATATATATAGCATCTATAGCATCTATAGTGTTTTGTATCATATAAGACAATATTGATGTAGATACTGACAGGTGATGCATCTTGTAAAACAGATGACATGAACTTACATCGATAAATACAGTATAGTACTGTAAATGTATTCTTCCTTATGATTTTCTTAGTAATATTTTTTCTCTAGCTTACTTTATTGTAAGAATAAAGTATATAATACATATACAAAAAATGGACTTTCTGTTACCAGTAAGGTTTCTGGTGAACAGTAAGCTATTAGCAGTTAGTTTTTGGGGAGTCAAATGTTATACACAGAGTTTTGACTGCCTGCGCATTTGTGCCCTTAACCCTCGCATTTGTTCAGGGCCAACTGTGTAGTACTTAAAGTCTACCCCTGTAAGATATTATTGAAGTCTTTCTTTGTTAAAGCATGAAGTTTCTTACTCAAAATCAACTTATATATCCCAAATTCAAAACTAAATTGTCCTTGTCCATTATGTTTAGTAGTGTGTAATTAGCTGTATCATCCAAAAAGTTTCTAAATTCTTTGATCAACTCTGATAATAAAGTTAAAATTTTAAATATATGCTTGGCAAGAAAAGTTAATATTTTTGTTCTTCATTATTAAAACGTATTTTTTCAACACTTCACTGTTTTCTTTATGACTATGTAGTTATCACATGTAAAGACCATATATGGTTTTAAAAATGCTTATTTTTACATACCTGGACATTTTTGTTTATGAAAATATAGAGGAATTTTTTGTTAATTTAGTGGCAGTTTAAAGAAAACCCATGTATATCTTGAGAGGATAAATGAAGACTTGCTTTAAGAAATGATGAGCGATATCTTTGACTCAATAGATGTGTGTTGCTATACCAAGCCTTAGCACCTGCTAATGTGCTTTTTTTTTAGTGCAAGAAGTATGAGCTTAAGCACTTTTCAAACTGTAGGGTTATACAAATGTTTTTACTTCTCTCATTTTTACCAGTGGTGTCACTAGTTAGAGCTTGAAGCTATATGGGTTAAAGAAAAATTTAGTTCTTTTATGAACCATTTAATTTTCATCTTTTCTGTGACCCCATTTCTTCAACATATGAAATGGAAGTATAATTTTATACTCCTTTATGATGAAAAAGAAAATGTATGACCTACTAGCTGTGGGATGAGGGTGTTTCTTCTATCATGAACGTGGTATCATTATCCTAGGTAGCTGGAAAGGTAACTTCTGAAAGTATGATACAGCTTTCATACCTTAACTTAATTTACATATGCAGTTTTCAGAAACTTGCCAACAAAAACTTACATTTGGACAGTGGAGTAGGCAAGTACTGTTCAGTGAGAAGTGCGGTTGTTGTTGAGTAATTACTCCATTTGGATTAATGCAGCCTGGGTGGTTGTTGGACGACCTTGGGATTTGCTAAGCTCCACTTAGTCTAAGAGAACTGTGTCCTCACAGACCATAAGTCTTAAAAAGTTTTCCCCAAAGTGGTTACTTCTGCTTTAAGTTTAGTGTGACCAGCCAATAGCTATAAGGTAGTAGTGGAATACCTTTCTTCCCTTTAAGACTTGGCACACAAACAGTTTTGTGTAAAAATGAAAATTACAATTTCTCTTACAGCTGTGACATCTTATGAAGATCTTGGACTCTTTGCATTTGGATTATCTGGAAAGGTAACTTTTTTCTCTCCTTGCTAGTCCAGAATCCAGAGAGGCATACTTTCCTTCTGTTTCCAGTTAAAAGAGACAAGTAGGTACCAGAAAAAGAAATCAGAGGAGTAGGAGGAAACTAAACTGAAGGCAGAATGTTGGGAACAGGAAGTGAAAGAGAAGAAATCTCCCTATACGCCCTTCCTAAAAATGCATCAATAAATTTAATTCAGCACTTAAATCTTTTAGTATTTTTCACCCTAATGAAGGAGAACAATGACTTGAATAATTTTAAGATAGTAACAATGATCTATTTTAAGTTTTACTTATTAACTTTGATTATATTCTCTGAGTAAATCCCCATAAAGACAGGAGAATAAAGCAGCATAGAATTAAAATGACAGCATGACTGTTTACAAAACTGATAATTAGAAGATCATATCATTTATGAGCTGAAGAGTGCTGAAAGATTACCTAGCCATCCCCTCATTTATGGGTGAGGAAATTAAGACCCAGAGAAATGGAGGGGCCTGTTTGTCCACAGTCACTTAAAGGGCTCTATAGTCCAAATCTGTGTTTCCTCCTCATAACAGCAATTGGTTGGGCATTCATTGGTGAGAGCCATACTAAACTGATTAAAAAAGCAGGGGAAACACTTTCTTCTTCCACACGCAATCAGGAAGTAAATATTATTGTTAGTGCCATAGAACCTTCTTTTTTTTTTTTTTCGTTTCTGAAGAGCTATCATACTTCTAAAACCTATTTTCACGTTGGTTCCAAACAGGCCTTTTTCTTTTTATTTGTAAATCTGTTGTTTATGTTTTTTGCTTGTTTATTTTGTTTCTAATCTCAAAGGATACTGTATTTGTAGATGACTGAACTAATTTTTAAGAAGTCTGGAAGGAAAAAGGTATAGCTAGGTAATAGGGAAAAAACTGTATTTGCATTTAAATTAACTTCATTGTTGAAGTACAAAAAGGAATATTTTAATTATACTATGTAGCCTCCTGGTTTGGACCTTGTCTTTTTTTTTTTTTGACTGTAAGTGTCATCACTATTATCTCACATGAATATTTCCTGAATTCCTTGTATATAGCAGCACGGTCTAAAAGAGGAGCATGGATTGTTGAGAGTTGTCTTTCGTAAAACTCTAGAATAGTTGCATTATCATTTTAATGTATGCACCTGGTACTTAGTAGGCAGGTACACAGGCAGAGGGTACTCTAAATAAGGAGTTGTTTGCTTTTTAAGTCTTTTCTCTTCATTTCCACAATTGGGTTGAAACTATCTATTTCCTTCTTTCCAGATATGATATGGATAGGGATATGATATATGATAGGATAACATTGTTCTGAGAATTAAAGAAATATTTTTGAAATGTTTTTTGAACTTTTTAAGGAAGATTTTTAAAATTGTCTATAAATTGATTTATTTACTCACCACATAATATTTATTGAGCAAATACCATATGTCATGTTCTGTGGTAGACACCGAAGACAGACAGATAGACAGACAGACTTTCTAGATCTTAAATGCTTAAATTCAGCTACAAAAATGGAAAACAATCATCAATAAGTTGATATTATTACTTTTTACAATATAGTAGAAAAACCAATTTTCATGTATGGCTGACAATAAGCATCACTTGCGTACAAAAGATAGTGTACAAAAGTTCAAAATAGTCTTTTCACAAATAACTGAATTTGGGAACTAATTTTTTAGTGGGTTGATATGCAGAGTTGTTTTTTTTACCCCCCTGGGAAATGTTAGAGTGGCAATTACCACACTTCAAAGACTTCTCTCTAAATTTTTCTGTCATTAGTCTTGCTCTGCAGACTCCAAGGCCTCTAGGTCTCAGAAACTTAAATTGTTCCCGGAATAGGCAAATGCGGTGCCAGTAATGGAATTCCTAGTACAGGTGGGTCTGAGGGTGATCTGTTCCCAATCCATGTAGGACTGCCTGATCCTAGGTAGCTCGTCAGCTCCAAACATACATTGGGGGTGCAGATCCACCAAAATTTGAGTGATAGAAAGACCCAAGTGGGAGCAGAATGTTTATTTCCTCTTAGTACATGTGATTACCAAGAATGGATCGAGTGCTGTCTTTGAGTTTCCCAGGAATCTCATCAAAGATCACAAGCTAGCAGCCTGCAGGCTGAACTTAGTCCTCAAGCATATTTTGTCTGGTTCAAACCCTTTTTATTTTTAACTGATTGCCAACTAAGAATTATGAAATTCTGAAAGAATTCAATTTCTGACTTTGTTTCAAAAATCAGAAGATCTGGCTGCATTGGATCCACATGCTCATATGCCAGCAACTGATCAGAGCTGAGCAGCAGCTGCCCCATTTTGAAAGGGAGTTCACCAATTCTATTCTGCAGTCTTTACAACCTCATATTGTCTTATACTTACAGCCCATTGCATAATATTGAGTTTGGAACTTTGTTAAATTTTCAGATTTGAGAATATGTGGGCTCTCATGTTTTCTGCTCTAGATTATTATTCCCTGGGACAGGGATGTTGAAGCCTTGATGTATGCCAAGCTGATACACTCAGAAGACTATCATTTCCTTTTATGAAGTACGGCATTGGCACAGCACACCTCACGCTGTCTCGGTCTACCTACTGGAGCAATGTGGTAAACCAGTAAAAATGAGAGAATGAGACCAGACAGATTCAATTTCAACTTTTTGGTACTTTGATAACCACTGATTACTAGCTTTTTAACACTTTTAACTGTTTAAAAATGACTGCCAAGAAAATTTTCAAAAGTATTCTTTATAGTAACCATGGAACTATTAAAGAAAGGCTTTTTATGTTATGATTATTAGTTTTATGTATTACAAATGCCTGGCAAAATTTATTCTTTCCAATTTTTCTTCTCTGGATTTCTGCATCTGTTTTTTAGTAATAGTTATTGGATTTTAATAAAATACCGATCCTTTTATATTATTTCCCCTTTCATCTTCTAAGTACATTTGTTCTTTCATAGGTGCTGGTGGCAGGCACCATAGTAATTCAGAATATTGGAGGTAAGCAACTACAAGTGCACTGCTTATGCATAGGTGTGATGGAAATTATTTCCTCTTTTGGTTTCTTGCCTTACCACAGGTCTAGCTGGGAACATGAGCCACTGTAGACACAGGTAGCTTCAAAAACTATGTGTGTTGTCCTCAATCTTTTTTTTTTGTAGATTTTTTTTAGCAGCCCTTCTGGACAGTAGTTTCTAAATAAGTTCCAGGTTAACCCTTGATTACAGTCTTGCTATTAGGTCTGCAACACACCACTAAAGCATTTGCTTTCTGTACTTGTGATACTACTGAGGTACTGTATAGAGAAACTCTCCAGGTGATGCTAAAATACTTCCCCTCTACTTTTGTCCTAACCACCCCCATTGGTGGGTACTGCTTTAGTGGGAATGGTATCCTATGAGCTGTGAACAATCAGGTGTAGACAAGCAATGTCCTCTTGTAGCAGAGAAATTAAAAATGACAAAGTGGTTTAAAAATAAACCTGAGACAAACATTGTCACATTTATCTGTTATCTTGTTCCCATTAAAAAATCCCAATATCGAGAACCAAAAATTAGTGTTAATTATAGACAACTACACATTTAAACCCCAAATGTGGGAATTATGTTTGTATATGTTGTAAAGAAGTTACATAGTGCTGAACATGCGTTTAGCATTGACAAGAGTGCTAAATAAATTCTATTAGTTTAAAGCAGTGATTTTCAAACTGTGTGCCATGGCACACCAGTGTGCTGCAAGACTTTTTAAAACATGCAATACCTGACTGTTTAGTCAGAGACACTGGCCTCTTTTCCCTTAGACTGTTAAATGAAAAAAATGACAACAGCTAGCTCAACACTGGCCACCTGGTGTGAATGAATCCAAATTACACCTATTATTTTTGTCAGATTGTCAAAAAATATAATTTTTGGTGTGCTTCAGAATTTTAGTAATTAGTTTATGTGTGCCATGAGATGAAAAAGGTTGAAAATCGCTGGTTTAAAGGAATATACACAGAGAAGGTTGACATGCACTTTGGATCTTACACAAGATTGTATGGTCAGAGGAAATTTTAATCTTACTTCTTATATGTAACAGTTCAAAATAATTTAAAGATGACAGCTTTAATAAAGTCCAACTCTGATACTAGAGATCTGAACTATTTCACTTTAAGTTTTGTTCAACCGAAGTCTATTTTTAATGGGTTTCTTGGTTAAGGAAAAAATTAACATTCCCATGGCTAACATTTAGTGAGAGCTAAGCAGATTACCCAGGTTATCTTCCCCAAACACTGTTGTTATTCCTATTTTATTGATGTGGTAATTAAGAGTTCTTGGCATTGAAGAACTTGCTCATGATCCACATAGCTAAGTTATAGAGCTAAAATTTGAATCTGGGTCTTTAGAGCCAAATATTTCATCTCAGCTCTATGTGATCAGGAACCTTGCTTCTAGCTTATCCTTTGTGACTAACTTTAAGTCATATCTTGAGGCAAATTATTTTCTCACTCCAAACCTTAGTTTCCCCACCCATTCAAAAGGACTCTTGACCCAGTGGAGTTCCAGGATTCTCTTGGAGGGAATGGCTGAGCCTGTGAAGACAAGCATTTGGATATGTTGGAGAAACTGCCCTTTCCAACCTAATTTTGTATTTGTGGCTTATTTTTGTGACTTTCTGGATCAGGCAGTGACTCTCCATTGCCTCACAAATAAAATACTTCTCCATGACTTTAAAAAAATTAACATTCCAACAATAAATTGTAGTTGCCATTGTTTTGGCAATCCCGAACATTCATGTTTTAATTCTTTCAACGTTCATGGAAACGAATGTTACTGAATGAGGAATGCTTTCGCGGATGCCATACAAAATAATTTCCTTCTAACGAACACTACTTCACTCTTCAGACTAGAATTCAGTAAAACTAGTTTCTTCTATAAGGAATCTATATAATGCCATTGACTTTAAAATCTTCTTTGGAATAATTTATTTTAGCAAATATGTATTGCTTAACCGTGCACTTGTCTCTAATATGAATGTGTATTTTGTTATTTTCAGTCCGTCATTATCTTCTCCATGTGACTACTAAGCACCACCACATTTTGTATAGATTAGGTTGAGCTACTGTTTAGCATTTTATGTAGAATTTTCAATCCAGGAATTTGGATCCAAATTTGTGACCCTGGCACAATGCCTGCTATTATATTCTCTAGATCCTTCACCCTGATCCCTTCCTTGCTCTCTAGTCTTGTATGTAACCGTTATTGAACATGACTCTATTTTGGCACTTGCTGTTGTTAAAGTTACCTCTGTATATGCTTTTCTCCCCCCCCTGTATTGTAAGCTCCTCCAGGGCAAGGATTATGTCTCATTTCTCTTTGTACTCCCCGAACCTCGCGCAACACCTGAGGCTTGATGAACCTCTGTTGAACTGATTGGCACAGAGTATGGTTTGTATGAGCTAGTTCCAAGTACTTTTACGTGTTCTAGGTATATTTATTAAGAAGAGAAAAGGGGACTGCTAGACTGATTGCTACTTTTAAAGATATGAAAAGCTGAACATGAAATGCAAAGGAAGATGCTAGACTGATTCAGTATTGTTCCAGAGAGCAGAGCTGGTTCTGGTGGGACTACGGTGAAGCTCATTTGGGCTCATCTGGAACACCTTTGTAACTAAGCTGTGTAATACTGGGGATGACCTACACTCCTTTGAAAATGCTCCTTATCTCTGAGAACATTCAAACAGGGCTGGTTGGTCAAATGTCAGAATGTTCTAGAAAGGATTCCTGCATTAGGTGGCAGATAAATCATCAGTTCTCTCAACTCTGAGTTTGTTGATTTGCTTGCTTGCTTTGTTTTAGAAGCTTTTTAAAAAAAATTGACTTAGAAACAGTCACGGCGATTTTTAATGTGCCTCAAATTCAGAAAAGCAAGTAATGCTTATTTAGTTTTTAAAAGAACGTTTCCATGATTTTCTTTACATTGGTTAAAAGTTTATTTATTGACCATGCACTAAGTAATAACTGAAACATATTTCAGCTCTTTTGTCTTAGCTGTGTATACATCAGTCATTCTCTTATTTTAATTGAATTGGAAGCTTGCTCTGGTGAGCAGGACACTGGATTGGAAGTCAGATACCTTGAATTCTATCTACTCCAGTCTCTGCCATTGGGTAGCCACTCCCTTTGCCTCAGTTTTCTCTTTGTTAAGTTGCTGGAGGTAGGATGGGAAGCAGGGAGCTTAAGATCCCTTCTTATCCCAAAATTTGAATTCTAATTTTGGTACTTTGGAAGGCATGTTAATTCTTTAAGAGCATTAAATTTTTTTTATTACAGGAAACTTCAGTGGGAGGGTTATGCTTGGTTCAAAAGATGATTTGGTATTTTCTTAGGTATCTTTAACAAATCAGCAACTGCTGCTCTAAAAGCTTTCATACATGCTGGTTTTGGTCAGAAAGGGGAAGTGTCAGTTCTTGGAACTTTAGGGTGGCCGCTGAGCCTCTGAGCTTAATGACTAGGAGCTCCAGCCTGAAGAAGTAGTTCCATGATTGATGTAAGTTGGGTCTGTGGAAGCCCTGAACAGTTACTAGACCGTGTATGCTTGAAGAAACACTTATTTAGGAAGATCTTTAACATGTTGGGCGTATAACTTATTTAATGTTATTTCTTCAGAATGGATTTTGACTTTTTTCATTATTAATTAGAAATACATTGGAGCCCTGGCTGGTGTTGCTCAGTGGTTAGAACATCCACCTATGCACTGAAGGGTCACAGGTTCAATTCTCGGACAAGAGGCCTAAACCTTGGTTATGGATTCATCCTGGGCCTGGTCAGGGTGTGTGCGGGAGGCATCCAGTCATTGTGTCTCTCTCACATGGATGTTTCTCTGTCTCTCTCTCTTTCCCTCCCTTCCACTCACTAAAAATCAATGGGAAAAAGATCCTCCAGTGAGGATTAACAAAAAAAAAAGGAAAAAAAAGAAATACTTTGGATATTTATAAGGATATAAAGTGTGTAGCATTGGATTGAATTTTTACACTTCTTCCATGCCTATTTGCATATAATATAACTCGGATAGCATGAAAAATAAGATATTTTGTTGTTATTATTTTTTTAATCTTCACCTGAGGATATTTTTTTCCATTGATTTTCAGAGAGAGTGAAAGGGAGGGGGGAGAGGGAGGGGAGAGAGGGGAAAGAAAACCATCTATGTGTCTGGGCCCTACCAGGCAGGGGATGAACCCTCAACCCTTTGGTGTGTGGTCAGATGCTCTAACCACGGAGCTACACTGGCCAGGGCAAGATATTCTGGTATTATAACCTATTAGTATAAATGGCCTGAGTTTTTGCAGTGGTTTCTTAGAGAAACATAATATAATAGCTTCTGTCTAGGTCAAGTGTCACACTAGTCACTTTAATTCTACTCACCACGACTCTTCAGGGTAGGTGGTACCCTCGTTTTACAGAGGCAGGGAACAGTGCTCGGACGGCATGAGTAACTTGCTTCCCTTTGCCCCTTAATCAAGCTAGGACTCAAACCTTGCTCTGTCTGCGTCTAAAGCCTTTATTCTTTCTGCTATGATATGGTAAATGTTTGAAAAGCTATGAAAAGATTGAACGTTGAGGATTTTAAAAACTCCTTGGGGACAGGAACTATGTGTTTTCATAACTTGACCTAGTTTCTGGTAGAGCAACTCAATAAATAATACTTGTTGAGTGAATGAGACAGTTAAAAAAGTTCTACTTAAAAGCCTAAGATTTTGCCTCAAAGAGACAATTTTATATACTATATAAATGATAGAAAGAGACTTGAAAGTCCATTGAATGATTTGTAGTTTAGAATTATATAAAAATTAAAAGGTTGAAAGTATTGAGGAGAGTTAGATGTTATGTCAAATAGAAAATAAGGTATTTTGAAATCTACTGTTTTTAGGTTAGGTAATTATGTCTTAGATTAATGTTTCCTGACTTTCATTCCTTGTAACATTTAAACATTTCTCAGCTTTCTTGGGATTCTGTGCCCCTGATGAATCTATGAGAAAAATGGAACAGAGAAACCTTTACCCACAAAGTGGTCAGGAATTGCTCTTGATCAATAATTATTACCTGGATCTTTCATTGAAAACCCCGTTTATTCCCTACATCTCCACATTCCACAAAGCTAAGTAACTTGCTTATTGATGTCCTTAGTATCTAGCACATAGTAGGCATTTAGTCAGTAATGTTTATTATAGGAAGAAAGGAGGGAATAAGAGATGGAGGGCAAGAAGGAAAAAGCCAGCGACATTGCATGGGACCCCTTTCAAGGAAAAGAGAGCTTATTCACTAGGAAGGGAAGGCCACAGAATGTGTAAGTGAACATGGAGTTTCTGTAGGAAAGAGTCTACTGTCAGAACGTCCCAGGAAATCTTGTTTCCCCACCATCAGCCAGGCACTAAGCATTTGTTCCTGGGCACTAATGTATCCTAACAAGTTGATTGGAAAAAATCTGTCTTTGAACAATCTCTAAACTTACGATAGAAACAAACGTGGCTTACTAAGTTTAGTGCTTTTATTGTAAGGTTATGGGAAACTTTGCCTTTGGAAAATGGAGAGCCACATAGTAAAATACCACTGAAAAGCAATTCCTGATCTCTTCCCAGCACTAGTGAATTAGGGGCCTGAAATAGGCCAGAGCCAGAGAGAACCCCTAGCTGCCCCTTTCCACAGGAGCCCAGTGATATTTGCTGAGAGTTGTTGCTGCTGGGACACAAAGCCAGAAAAGGGGCATCTGGAAGTTTTAAATATTTAATCCTGTTACGGGCAAGAGAACTCTGGCTTAGAGTTTGAATTTAGTGTACTACTAGTAAAAGGATTAAGAACTGTAATAGCAAATAAGTATAGGTAGTATAGTTTCCACATAGTTTGTCTATCCGTGTTGCATTATGAAATTCTTAAGAACCAAGGTAAGTAGTTACGTTGTTTCAGTTCACTTGAACTCCTGAGATAGACCACCCAGTAGGCTAAAATATCCCTGGAAATCAAACAGTAAACCCTAAATTATCTTTAGTCAAGTTAGAGAAAGTCCTATTAACTATGAACTCTTACAAGTACATGATAAAAGTGAAGTTAATTGATGTTATTTCTGGTTTTATATCTTGCTCAACTCAAAATGTGGAAATGTGAGTGGCTCCTAGAAGTATATTGCATTATTGTTTTGCTCTTAAAACTATGAAAGACTACTATGGATAGGATATTCTTTCCTTAGTTCTTTAAAGTCCTAGAAAGAATGTGGAGGTTGAATCACTGCTGCATATTGTGAAAGGAAAACCCTAGACAGTAGTAGTCTTACTGAAACCTGAAATAGCTGGAATGACCCAGCTTTTCTAGTGTGGCGGGGATCCCACTAACCTTACTCCAGCAGCCTCAATTAACACCTCAGCTTGGGGACCTAAGTTTTAAGAGAAACTCGGCAGCCCTTTATGTCCTTAAGCAACATAGTTACTAAATCTCATTCATAAACAGAAAAGTATAAATAAGATCATTTTCAGTCAAGAACTATAAACATTTCAGATTCTCAGTATTTTCCAAATTTCTGATTTAATATTAGATAATTTAGAAACTATTTGGTCCTCCCCTCCCCTCCCCTCCTCTCCCCTTCCCCCCTCCCTCTTCTCTCCTTTCCTCTCCCTTATCTTTTATTTCCCCTATCTTTGCTTTTCCCTTTTTTCTTCTTTCGGTAGGATAGTGATAGATGTACTAGTTTGTGTTGTCTCCTGGGAACCAAGGATTGGGTGCGCTGTTACAATGCCATCTGCTGGTAAGATCATCTGGAGTCAAACTGCAGCTTTATTGAGCCTGAACAATACTGTCTCCCTTAGGAGAGGAAATTTGGAAGGAGTCTTTTTCACACGTACTTCCTGTGGCAAACTTTACTGATAACTTGTTACTTTAAAAAGGTATAGAAAATAATGCATTTCTTAGTAATAATTTTTATTTATAGGAACTTCAGAATAGTAAATATTCTGGTCATTTTTTATTCAAAGATCTTGATAATGATAAAACAAAGTTATATATTTTTCTAGAGTTAAGGGGGAAAAAATTTCCCCATATATTTTGATTTTCTTTTGTGTACAAATTAGGGAAATGACATTGTGGTCAGGGTTTTTTAAAAAAAAATCCTTTTTTATAAAAGACAGATTGTGTTTGTGTACTCTTTTGAGTGGGGATAGACTTTCATGGTATTTAAACATTTAGTAGGAACACCAGGTTAATGAGATGTGTTGAATATAATAAACTAGTTGCCATCCATGACTAAAAACATGTTTGAAGTAAAATTGAACCTCTCTTAGATGGAAAGGCAAAGTTATTATTTCCTCTCATAGTACATCTGTTTAGGGCTGGCTGACTAATCCTTTAAGAAGCTGCTGAACTTCCTCCAAGTGCTGAAAACCTAATTCTGTTTTAAAAATAGCTGTATGTAATCTTATCTTCATGTGTGTATTTCAAGTGTTTAACACAAAGGATAATTATTTTTGTAAACTAATGATTCCTTAGGCCCAAACTCCAATTGGGGCTTTATGTATGTATGTATGTATGTATGTATGTATATATGTGTATGTATATATGTGTATTTACATTTGCATATATATATATTTTAAGGGGTCCTGAGAAAAATAGTCCATAACAGTACAGAGTTTGTGAGAAGAGGAGTTGGTTTTTGTTTTAATTTTTTTAGATTTCAGCATAGTGTTAATGTCTCAAATGTGTGAGAATAGGAAACTTTTCTGAACTACAATAATAGTTGCTGATCCAGTAGAATCATAGTGGTAGAGTCCTATCCATAGTGTCCTAGCAGGTTGAGTCCTACCACGAAACTCCTCAGCCTGTCTGAGGAATCTAGGACTAAGCACTTCACCAACCCCTCTTACAAAAATGAAGTATGCTGAAAATACATTTCAACGTGAAATGAACATTGTAAGTGCTCTAAAGCTTCTAATTTTCTGTGCTGTATAAATTCTTTGAACCCAAATGTTAAACTTGGCATCCAGAAACAATTTATTGTTTAAATGCTGCTGATAAAAGAAAAAAGGATAATCCTGGGGAATGATCCTCTTGATAGACTTTCTTTCTCCTTTGCAGTGGCGGATTTCTTCACTTTGCACCTCGCGTTCCCACCGCAGAACAGTTAATAGTGCAGGTTCCTCAAGCCAGCCTGGCTGTTCCCACCACCGCTAGCTCGGGCAAGTTACTCCTTCGTGCCTCCATTTCTTCACCTGGAGATAAATACCTGCCTCGCGGGTCTGTGGTGAAGGTTAGATGAGAGGTGCCTTATGAAGCACTTGGAGCACTGTCAAGCACGCAGCAGGCACCCAAACCGCACACTGTCCGCTGTCCTCATGCTTGTCCCGCGGATCCCCTTCCCCTTCTCTCTGCTTCTGACCTCTCTCCCCTCAGCCTCCGTGCTGCCAGCTCGTGTGTTCCTCTTTATGGTTAGACAGCCAGCATTAATACCTTACCACTCGCTATTGCCTCATCACATCTTACCCTATTTTACTAATTTCTTTTTATATAAGAATTGCTTTTCCCACATGGTTTTTAAAGAATACTTTCAACTTCTATGTTTTGATTAGGTTGACAGATTTTAAAAATTTTCTTCCCAGGGCAGTTTCCATTAAATGAGTTCTATTATGTTTAAAATGAAGGAGAAAAGAACACCTATTTAGTTAATGTGGTGAAACTAAATGATGTGTAATGGTTGAATACCTGTCATCAAGGTATGTCTTCTAGCACTGGTTCTGGCTTTGGTGGTGTGTAGGCCAGAACCACTTAACCATAACCATGACTCTTATGGATGACCCTGTTACAGCTATTAATTTAGAGTACAGCATGGTGTGTCTTGTATTAGGAGTCTATTCTATGTATGGATGTCAGTAAAAATCATTTACAAATTCTTGCTTATGACCTGTCTCTAAGATGTCTTTAAACACTTCCTTATGCCATTAATAGAAGACATAAGACAAAAGGTGTGACAGGCAGCTATTTGATCTAGTGAGCCTTTTGGTTAAAAATCAATAGATATATGAGCTTTCTTATTCATATCATATCTTTGAAACTTTTCCAGTTTATTTTACTAAGCTGATTGTTCTTTTCATGTGAATCTAATTAAGATGTATTTCCTAGCTTAATGTATAGTTTTGTTTCCTTTCTGTATTATATATAATATGTTAAGGTGCTAGTCCTTGCAATAAAGTTTACTTGCAGTTAAGAAAAAATAATTTAGACAGTGGAAAGGATAGTGCCTTTCTTTGTTTTCCTACTTAGTCAGTGGGGCTTTTCCCTATCATGAGTTCTGTGCTTCTGTAGCTCTTAAAACAAGCACCAGCATTCTCTCAGAAAGCAGCAGTATTTTGCCTGTTTTATTATATTTTTATATCTTGTATGCTGAGATCTTTTTTGGAGAGAGAAACATTTGTTTGCTGAGTTTACATTTCTTGAAATATACATGATTCTTGAGACTGGAATCTAATGAAATCGGACACCCATTTGAAAACCAGAGTTAAGGCTACAGCAGGGGATAAAAGTGATCAAATGATTAGCCAGGGGCTAATAGAATTCTGGGAAGAATGACAGATTGTATATTAGAAAGAAATATGATCTCATATTCATTGAAGCTTTTTACAACTAAAGATCTAAAAGAAATAATAGAAAATTACTGAAAGAGATGAATGTCTGAAACTTCAGAAATCCATGTGGTGTTGGATTAATCCAAGCAAGAAAGACTGATGGGCAGATAATAAGTTACATTGTGTAGGAAGTCTGCATTCCTTGTTCTCAGGGTATTTTTGTCTTTTTTTTTTTTCCTGGTAAGATATATTTAAGTAGCTCTAGGCCAGCTTCAGAAAATTCAGTTTCTGATTTTTATCATCACACCATATGTGTATGATTCTTTGGTCTAGATAAAGTATTATAAACAGAGACTTCAAATCCTTGAGTGGAAGAAATTAAACCAAATTGGTAGCATTTTTCCTTGTGAGAGTGTAAACAGTATAGAACACCTTTTCACATACAGTCAGTTATAATAACCCTCAAGTCAAAGAGGGTGTGAAGAAATGTACTGTACTGCTGGGGGAAAACAAATAGTCACAAAGTGGAAAATGTGTATATGTACATTTTCATTACAAAGAAGTGGTTACTTAACTGTTGTAAATCTTACTTTGCCATAGGTACATGTTATTTTACTTAAAAAAATTGAATGTATGTTTGTTTGTGTGTTTTCTATCTTCATACAAATTTATACACAAAGTAGTACATATATATTCTTTTTTTCTGTCTCCAGGGTTGACTGGTCAGACAGCACTGTAATTGTGCAGAAGTTCAGCTTCTTTTAAATATGTTGATTGAGAAATACACATTCTTCTTAAACTCTTTGAACCTTTTAATCACTTCCCCCTAGATTTTTGCCTTTCAGATTTGGCATTCATTCGTGTTCTTAGTTTCTGTAGGTCTAAGGAGAGAGTGAGGGGTGTCTGAAATATATAAGTAATAAAATTAACGTGCACGCAGAGTGCACTCTTTACTTTCCATGGACATCTTCTTTTTGGCTCTTTTTCCATATATAGTTAATCTCTGGGGGAAAGAGAGATTAATTACTCTGTTAAACTGACATTCTGACTCCAAATCATCCGGGTTTTTATATACTTAAGCATTTAAGCTTAAACTCAAGTATTTCTATATCAGTGAGTTCTGTACTCTGTAGCCATAGTAAAACAGTTATTTCCCAGTATGTAATGGAAGGTTTATAGGATTTCGTTTTTGGATTTTTTTTTTTTTTTATAGCTACATCAGAAATAACATCATTATTAAAATGCTGTAAAAGCTGTTTGTTTTTTTTCTTGAATCCTCTCAGGTAAAATGTGAGAAATAATGCAAGCTTCAGGTTTCAGTAACATAATACAGATGAGCCCTGTTAATAAAGTAGAATAAAAGTTATAAGTTTTATTCTTTTAATGTGCCTAATGGTTTCCATTGAATCTTTTATAATCTGTTTTAGAGGACAATTAAAAATGTAATTCATTATGCACTTTGTTTTTGTTTTGCCATAACCTGTCCATATGTGTGTGGGGGCGGGGGAACAGAGAAAGGGCAAGAGAGGGAGACTTCTAGAGGGAGGTCCCTCTCTAGTAAGAAAGAACAAATTATCAAAGTTATTAGCTATACTTATACTCCTGTTTCTATATCAGTTGTTGCTAAACTAACCTCTAATGCCTTGGACAGGGGTGACATAACAAAAGTTTTGCAAAATTTCAACCAAAATTTCATTTATAAATGACCTATAATCAATACCCTTTCTCTTACCAAAATGATTTGAAACTTGAATCATTGAAATGTAACTTGGACTTGAAATGTAAACAAAGGATACTTAGTGAACTTAGAATTCTTCTTCCCTACAGAGTTAGTTATTTCCATTCTTGGTATACATGTATATATGTACCTTGAGGACAGTGCAGTATAAGTTAATCTTCCACATAGTCCCAGTGGGGATCTGTGTTTCTGGATAAGTTATTCTTTAAGTGGTTGGAAATGATAGAATTCTAACAGGAATTCTTTTTATTCTTTTTGCAGCTATGTCATCTTATCTTTTAATTATTAAAACAGAGCTTCCTACTGCTATTTCAGAGTTTTTGCCTGGCGACTATAGTGGGTAAGAAAAAAATACGTCACACTGTGTCCATTTTTTAATTAATTCAATAAATATTAAGCGAGTGGAAAGTAAAACAAACGTAGTCCCTGCCCTCAAGACACTTACATCTTAGGCAGGAGCAGAGTAGCAATGGAGAAGCAAACACTCAGCAGACGGTTATTGATGATCCATTTTGTACAGAGCACTGTGCTGCGAACCCTCTGAGGTGCAGGTGGGACCCTTGCAGCTGGGCCAGGTATGAGCTAGACCTTGGAGAAGAGCAAAGGGTGACAGCCGGGGCAGGTAGGAGCTAGGTCTTGGAGAAGAGCAAAGGAGACACTCCTGGGATATGCAAGGCTGGGCGGGGGGATGGAGGGAGACACAAACACTGAGAGTGAAGGACAGCCAAGCATGGAGGGGATAGTGCCTCTGTCACTTTCAGCCAACCACAGTATAAGGATAAGTCACTTTGGGAAAGTTACAGCCATACTTGTGTGAGATTCCTATTATAAAGCATGATTTGAAAAAATAAATTATTTTCAGGCACTGTTTTTTTTAACAATATTATAAACAATGCCAAGTCACATTATACCTTTTCTCCTTATTTTAAAAACACTGTTTTCTCAGTGACTCGTCTCTTTTTTATGGGGGGAAACACAGATTAATTATACTTTTCAACGATGTAGAACAAGAAAATTTGAGAAAAATAAACTCAAAAAGATAGAATAAATTATTTTGTTATCAAGTTATTTTACGTAATTTCTAAACTACAACAAAAAAGGCGGTCAGACTTTTAGATTTAAATATTTGGTTGTTTTGCTCCAGTATTTGAACTTTTTCTGGTTTAAAGGGCAAGTTTTCAAAATTTAGTTTTTAGCTTTTGTAACTTGGCTTTCTTGAAAGAGTTCTACTAAGATAACTGCAAATACATATTTATAAGGAAAGTATGGTATACTTTATTTTTCATTAAATTTATTGGGGTGACATTTGTTAATAAAAAGTATGGTATACTTTAGATCTCACTAAGGACTATCAAGAAAATGTGGTTGAAAAAAGATAGGTAGAAGTTCTTAATGATTTTCATTACCAGAAAAATTGTTTAGTACTTTATTAGTTCACAAGGTTTCCACATTCATTATCACACTTGATGCTCACAAGTACCTTGGTGTGTTTTTTTAACAAGTACCTTGTTTTATCTACAGCTGTTTTATAGTTACTTTTAAATTTTATGCTCTTAGTTTGATAAATAATTCCTATAAGAAATAGCTATGTGAAAATCACTTTTGTGCTTGCAGTAAAAATATCGCAGACAACTTCTGTTACTCAAGAAGTTCTATGTGATATATTTCTTTTATAACTCAGGGCTAAGAACTCAAGGCAACATGAGGTAAAATGAATGTTAAACTCAGAGTAAGGGGGTGTGTGTCCTACCCATTTCATATTCAGTAACTCAGGAAATTAACTTCTTTTCACCATGGAACTTAATTTTGAGCCTTAGTTTTCTGCAGCTGCTGTAATGGGGGTGCTGGTATCGCCTTTTTAACAAAATGGTTGGGATGATGAAATAAAATACTATACGTACACATGCTTTTGTAAGTTGACAGCATAGTGTCAATATGCAGAATTAAAAGAGAAGAAATTTCAATAATGACTACATTAAAGATGATTTTTTTCTTATTTGCTCTGCTTGCCAGGAAGGTCAGAGTCAATTCTGAATGTGAATGTTTTGCATAAACTATGTTAATCCTAATTGTTGTCACACGTATGTGTTTTCCTTTTTCTTCGTGCTGAATTTCACATTTTTTATTTGTTATATGTGTTTGTGGAAAGAGGAGGGATAAAAATACATATTCAATTTTAGAAATAATTAAGGTAGCATATGACAGAACTGCTACTAAAACTTAGGTATTTTTTCTCTAAAAGTGATACTTTTACCATAGCTTCATTTAAATCAATTGCTATTTGCTTTTTTTTCTGGCTTGTTTAAAAAAATAAAAATTAACTCTCATCTTACTTATGTTAGTATAAAATTGATAAAAATGTTATTTTTACATGTCACACATTGAGTTTTGAAAATTATATACGTAAAAATACTGTGGCCAATTTGCATTATCTCTGTTATGATGTTTTAAAATTGCACATTTTAACAGCTTTGGGTTTAAAATCTAATATATATTTGCTTATTTTGGATTTCAAAGTTTTGGAAAAATTAGTAAGTGACTATATTGGTTAGAATGCAGATAAATCATTAGTCTTTAAAGCTTAATGCTGTAAAATAATTAAGAAACATGTTATGGTAATTTACGTAACTGTCTAGGGCAGTTTATTTCTGGGTAGGGTTACATAGCAATATTTTTTTCAATGAGATCAATCTGCTATTGATAAGCTTTTGTTTTAGAGTTTGATTTACAGTGACTTGCAGCTAAGATCTTAGGTGAGCTTATTTTCTGAGTCGTCTGTGAGATTTGATGTATCTTTGTGAAACATAAACCTTTACAAAGATGTTATTTAAAAGAAACTTTATGTTCATAATATACCAATTTAAAAATTACTATTAGAAGTCAGAAGCTATAACAGGTATACCAAACTATTATAAGACATCTATATTTTTCATAGGATAACTTATATTTTAAAAATCTATGGCTGTTAAAATTTGGAAGCGCTCTGTTAACATTTAATGATCTTGTCAGGGGAATATGATTGACCCAATTAAGTTGTCTTGCATTTGAGTTACAGAATTGATATGGGATGTGAGTTAGACCCTAATTCAGAACACATGATACTCTTGTTCCATTCCATTCGAGAATGAAATTAAAGCAACTTATAAATAAATCTGGTTTTCATTAAAATATGGGGGGAAGAAAACATCTGCATGCCAAAGCACTTGAAATACAGCTTAGGGTTTAGCTTCTATATTTCATACTTGGAACACTTTTATCATATAGGATTAAATCCACAGATCAAACAGGTTTTCTAGGAAGTGTAGTATAGAACCTTTTACTCTAATTCTATTAGCTTAAAGAGAGTGTATGTTTATATCACAGTAGGAAAACAGGGGCTCTCTTTGATAATTATTTTCCCCTGCTTAGGAAAGAACTTAAGATTAGGGTAGTCTTTTAAAATCTTGATTTATAAAATATACATACTTAATATGTGCTTTTTGAGATTTCTTTTTACTGGTTTGTATTTTAAAAGTTTATTCACCTCTGTGACATGCATGGTGAAATGTAAACTAACTTGGCTGTGTATTACTATATTGCCTTTATTGTTGACATTATTAATGTAACTTAATAAGGGTAAGAAATGATTAATAATAACCAGTAGCCACACAGGGATAGATAAGTTATATTTTGAATAGGGTTTTTTAATTTTAGGAATTTAAAGTCATTCTAGTAAAGAGGAGAGTAAAGGAAGCACAGTCTTGAGAAAAATGAGGCAGTATCGGGAAAACACCATAAACTCAAAGTGACTCTTCAGGAGAGGGGAATATTTCCATTGCTTCTCCCTAAGATCACCCTCATTCCTCTGCTGATTGTGCTGACATATGAGATGAAGCTGTTGAACCAGGTGATCTGTGAGGTCCCTTCCAGCTCTAATGTGCCATAACTGTGATTCTGAGTGACTGCTGGGAGGAGGTGAAGTCATCTTCAGCCCGCCAGCTCAGTGCTGTGGGCGGTCACATGGCTTCTCTGAACATGAGTGAAATTGTGATTTGAAATGATTTCAAAGTGTTCCTTTATCCTTACGCAAGAGAAAAGAGCCTGGTCCTGAGGATTAGCGTGCTCCCTTCACAGCTCTACCTTCCTGACAGCGGGGACAGCAGCACCAACAGCTGGATTCTGCTCTGGCGCTCCTCTGGGCCCCTCTCCTCCTGGCGTTGCAACTGTCTGGGTCTGATACTGAGTCCCCGGGGAAGGCGATTTCAGGCACAGAGCCCTGGGCTTTTTGCCAGCTTAAGAAGTTTAGTTGCCAGGTGTTCCTCAGTGAGGGGTATTTTGCATTTCTCATTCTGATTCATACCTGGTTAAGGGTGGCTAGAAGATGAACACACCGAATACCGTTTTGCTTTGTTAATATGTGTCCTCTCTCAGGCCTCCCTCCTACCAGGAACTGAGGGGCATGTGAAAATGCAGAGGGCACAGCTTCAAGTCCGTTAGACCTAGAAGTACTTGTCCATAAGTTTTCGTTTCTGGCACATGCATTTCCTAAAGACATGGATTAGGGTGGAAAAGGGCAAGTTGTGATCATGGCACTATTTCTGCTGTTGTTCCTTCTGTCCTGTTAAAGAGGAAGCTGTTAGCACCCACAGTGCCCATTAAGGATACATTAGAGGGGACTTCCTCATAAACCAGATATTTCATTGTTAATATATAGAAACCCAACTGATTTCTGTATGTTGATTTTGTATCCTGTAACTTTACTAAATTTGTTGATTAGTTCTAACAGTTTTTGTGTTGAGTCTTTAGGTTTTTCTATATATAAGATCATATGATCTGCAAATAAAAACAGATTTATTTACTTCTTTCTTTCCAAAGTGGATGCCTTTTATTTCTTTATATTGCCTGATTGCTCTGGCTGGGACTTTCAGTACCATGTTGAATAAGAGTGTTGAGAGTGGGTACCCTTGCCTTGTTCCTGATCTTAGAGAAAATGCTTTCAACCTTTCACTATTGAGTGTGATGTAAGCTGTAGGTTTGTTGTATATGGTCTTTATTATGTTGAGGTATGTTTCTTCTATACCCAATTTGCTGAGGGGTTTCATCATGAAAAGCTGTTATAGTTTGTCAAATGCTTTTTCTCCATCCATTGAGATGATCATATGATTTTTATCTTTCATTCTATTAATGTGCTGCATCACATTTACTGATTTTATATGTTGAATATCCCTTCATTCCAGGGATAAATCCACTTAATCACGTTGTATGATCCTTTTAACATGCTATTGAATCTGGTTTGCGAATACTTGGTTGAGAATTTTTGCATCTATATTAATCAAGGATATTGGTCTGTAATTTTCTCTTTTAGTCGTGTTTTTATCTGGCTTTGTATTAAGGTATGATGGCTTTGTAAAGTGAGTTTGGAAGTGTTCCCCCCCTCTTCAATTTTTTGAATGAGTTTGAAAAGGATTTACATTAATTCTTTTAAATGTTTTTGTAGAATTCACTAGTAAAACTATCTGGTCCTAGGCTTTTCTTTTTGGGGAGGCTTTTGATTACTGATTCAATAGCCTTACTTATTATTGGTCTGTTCATATTTTTTATTTCTTCAGGATTCAGTGTTGGTATGTTGTATGTTTCAAGGAATTTATCCATTTTCTTGATAGAATATGGCAGTGGGACACTTTGGTTATCTGATAGAGACAGAGGTTGATTATCACCAACTTAGAATTCTGAGAACATCTGCCAAATTATTTGAAAAAGTAATCCCTATTGTCTTTGATGCTCCTGGCTCCCATATTAGTATGGATTTTACTTTGTTATTGTTGTGCATTTACATATATAAATATATATGTTTCAGTGTAAAAATGACAGCTTTATTACAGAAAATTTAGAAAAGAAAGCGAATAAAAATGATACATAATACCATCTCTTGTCTAATCACTGTTATCTTTTAATTTCCTTTGAATTTTTCCACAAAAGCTTTTAAAAAACATAACAAATAATAATACGTCTTGTATTTCTGTGATTACCATTTTCCATTTTACTAAACTCTCTTTTTAAAAAAGCTGCACAGTATTTCATTGAGTATGTTGTTATTGACATTTTCTATTGTTGGATATATAGAATTTCCCCCAGCTTTTTAATATTATAATAATGTTGCATTCACAACTTCATGCATGTAGAATTCTTTATATTTTAGATTATTTTTTAGAGTAGATTACCACATTTTCATTGCTCTTGCTACATATTATCAGTGTTTTCCCCCAAGATAGTACTAGATTGACAAGGTCACTAGCAACATGTGAAGGACCAGTTATGCTACATCCTCAAATATTATGTTTAAAATAATTTTACTAGTTTAATTTCAACAGCCTCATTATTTCTTTCTTTAATTGCATCAGAGATTGGATTTTTCGTCATGTGTATTTACTAGGTGTACTTCTTTCATGAGTTGTTTGTCCTTTACATACTGAAGTAAAGTCTTTACTATTAAAGTCTTGGGAAATTAACTCTTAACTTTTTAAAACTTCTGCACAGGTATTTTATATTGAAAAATTAAAATCATATATATGCAAACAAGGAGAAAATAAAATTGCTCATATTGCTACCACATAGAAATATCTACCTTTTGTATTTTAAGTATATTCTTCAGATTTTTAAAAAATGTGCACTCAGTTTTTAAAAATAATTAAATACATCATCACATTTTAAACCTATCTTTTCTAATTCAACATTCTAATGACTTTATATGAAAATGTTATTAATTTTTTTGTCCTTTCCTGAAAATTTGAAAATTATAAACTATAAAGAAGAAAAATTACCCATTATTCTACTGCCCAGAGATAATGGCTGTTGGTTTATTGCAATTCCTTTATATTTTTAATGAATCTATATTCTTCCTCAAAATTGCTATCATGCTCTATATATATGTTTACTGAATATTCATTATATTATTATGTCTATGAAATGACCTTTTATGATTGTACCATGGTTCCATAATTTATTTTTAAATTGTCATGGTTTTAGATGTGTGTTTCCAGTGGTTATTCTTTTAAATGTTTTCAAAAAACATCTTTTTACAAAAATTTTTGTTCTTGTTACTGATTGTTTCCTTATTTTTAAAACTTAAAAAAAAATATTTTTTATTGATTTCTAGAAAGAGAGGAAGGGAGAGGGAGAGAGAAACATTGATGTGAGAGTGAAACATCAGTTGGCTGCCTCCTGCAAGCCCCCCACTGGGAGTCAAGCCCGAAACCCGGACATGTGCCCTGGCCGGGAATTAAACCGGTTACCTTTTGGTGCATGTGATGACACTCAACCAACTGAGCCACACCAGCCAGGGCTGTTTTCTTATTTTTAATGGTCTTTTATAAGTGTTATGTATTTGAAGGCTCTCATTATCTATTGCCAACTTGCTTTTCAGAAAGGTGATATACAAAATTTTTACTTTCACCAGTTTTGTGCACCTCATCACTCCTCAGCAGCATTGACTATTATCTTATTTTTTAAATTATTTGCTAATTTGGTCATTGAAAAATGGCATTTCATTGTTTTGATACATTTTTAAAATATAACTTCATTAGTAAGAATATCAGAATCCTACACACACACACACACACACACACACACACACACACACACATATTTTAACAAAAGGAAGTGGGCTTTTCATGTGTGTGTGTGTGTGTGTGTGTGTGTGTGTACCCAAACACTGGAGTCCTGTGCCTAAAACAGAACTTTTTTTCTAATAGGTCTTGGTATCTTGACGGACAAACACTACTAATCATCACTTGTGTTGTCATTGTGTTCCCTCTGGCACTTCTTCCTAAAATGGGTGAGTCTTTGTTGAAGAAAACATTATTTGTTTAAAAGAAAGAACAAAGAAAGAAAGAAAATAATATTAAGGGGCTTTGAAAGTTCACAGTACCACATTTTCAGCAGAAAGGTGGTGGTTGTGCGTAGTTTTGAACTTGGACTTATTTTAGGTTGTTCAGCCTTCAGCCCTGTCTAGTTAACCTATCACTTGGTTTGCAGTAGTATTTTGTCTGCCCCACTAAAATAAAATCTTTACAGCGGAACATTAAAGAGCAGCCTTTCCTTACAGTGTGCCATTAGTGGTAAGCCAGTTCCAATTCTGCCGTACAGAGCTGCGTAAACGGCCTGTGACAGATAGCTGGAATGTTATTCTCGGCCCCGAGCCCCAGACACCAAGCGCTGTAATAGAAAACATGCCCAAGATGTATAGCTTTAGCTGTATGTTAGGATCATTTTCCTTATAAATTGCTTTTTATTTTACTGTTATTTTACAGGCTTTCTTGGCTACACAAGTAGTTTATCATTTTTCTTTATGGTGTTCTTTGCTCTTGTGGTAAGTTTAAAATATAGTGTATTACTTATCTCCTCACTAAAATTCAACTCATTGTCTTAATGTCTTTTTTTCTTTTAACTCTTTTGTTTTGGGGAGGTATCCCATTTTATTTCAATGTGTTATTCAAAAGCGCTTTATTTCAAAAAATTATTTTCTTCATTTTATCTGTTTTGAAGAGGTTTAGCTAGACCAGCATTTCAAGTTCAGTATCACTTGTGGTTAATTAGAAAGGAGAGCACGCCAGTTCTGTTAAAACCTTAGATGGAGTGTAATTCTTGGTGTAGGTTGTGTATCACTTTATTTCAGTACAATACTCTGTGAGTGTGTGTGTGTGTGTGTGTGTGTCTCGGGGTACTCAAGCATGAGAATCAGTCTGGTTTCTAATCTGTAAAATAATTTGACACTAGTTATTTAATTATGAAACTTTGTTCCATTAATGAAGCAAGAGTTTCTGGGACGTAACTGTTGAGATCTAGTAGGAACTGGGATGTCTGGTATATTCAGTATAGATAAGTTCTCATAAAACTACTACTGCAGAGAAACTGGTGTATTCAATATAGATAAGTTATCATAAAACTACTACTGCAAAGAAATATTTTTCTTTACATGTGTAATATTTCTTACTTTAAAAATTAGCTTATTTTATTATAGGAAAAATATCAGATGGTAAACTTAATTTACTATTCATAAAATAATTTAATATAAAGATAAAAGAGAATTTGAATTTCTTATTTCCTTCTAATTCTTCTAAAACAGATTTTAACCTCTCAAAGATAGTATCTCTGTGTGAAATTTTGAAAAAGTTTTTTTTCTCTTTGCGTAGCAGTTTATTCCACAGTTTCTGTCAAACCTTAAGTAGGATTAAACATTTTAAACTTGCCAAAAGAATATATATTTAAATGGCTTGATTAAACTTTTAAATTCATAAGCTTGATTAAATTCTCCCTTATTAATGAGAAATGAGTAAAAGAAAAATGCCACCTAAAAGAGCAAGATACTACGTCAGTAGTTAAACCATATTAAGTAGCCAGATTTCTGTGCTGTCCAAACAATCTAAGAAGCGTTTAACTTAGTCTGAGCTGATCTTCTGGGATACAGGGATAAAACAACTCCAGATCACTTTAATGAGTAGAAGTGACATTGGTTTCCGTGTACAAAAAACAATTATACTTTAATGAATGCTCTTAAAACTCAAAATACTCAGCAATTTTACATTTAATCATTTGTCGAATTTATCAACATTGTCCTCCCTCTTCAAATTGTCTGACTTGTATCTTACAAGTGAATTGAACATACACTTTCTTTTATTTTTCTTCTTCCAGCTTTATTGAGATATAATTGCATACAGCACTGTATAAATGTAAGGTGTCCAGCATAATCACTTGACTTATATATATTGTGAAATGATCATCACAGTGAGTTTAGTTAACATCCATGAACATACATTTTTTTAGGCCCCACAATGAAGAGGGAAACAACAAAATATTTTCATCATAATTTGATTAAGAAGCATTTACATGGTTAGGAGTGGCCTATGTATGCAAATGAACATATGGATATTAACAAGAATCCATATAGTTAATGAATTTTTTCCTCCCAGATAATTGGCATCCTAAACTTTGCATAGGTAGGAGTAGTTTGATTTTTATTGCTGATAGTTTGAAGCAGGTGAAATGTATTGATACAATATGTCTATTGTACATAGTTTTCACTGGATTAATTTCTGTCATTGCAGATACTCTTTAATTCGATGCAGGTTTCTACTGTAGCAGTCATATGGAAATAATACCCTTACTGTAATGCTTTACAAACCATCTGCTCATATTTTTACCTGTGAGCACAATTTAAATTTGGTCTAAAGTGGGAAGATGAAGACACTGTGCACTTTTTTTCAAATTCCCTTTTTAATTGGCATATTTATTTTAGAGTTGCTAAGTATTAGGTTTTGAATATATAGTGGTAAGGGAAAAGGCATGTGTATGTATTACCACAAATTTTTTTAAAAGATGCCAATTTTTCATTAATTGTTTTTGTCAGTTTTGTAAATGTGTTTGTAAATCTGTATAACATTTAGATTACATTAAAAAATTCAGAAAACAATTATTTTCTTAAATTATGCTCTACAAAACCTATACTCTTATCTGTTGCCCCACATCCTTGTTTAGCATAAAATTTTTTAGCATAAATTATGCCCCCTCTGAAATATCTAAAATTAAAAAAACATTTTATTTTAGCAGTGGCGTAGAATGACTAACCAGATGGATTTACCTTTTTGGTCCATTTTAGAACACAAATGTATTTCCATTTTTTCCAAAAGTTCTGCCTTGAGAACAGGTTAGTATTCTAAGAAGTATTTTAATAAGTCAGAAATCAAAATAAAGAACTATTTGAATGTATTTTAGTCGGAAGCTTTCCTTCTACTGAGCACTGTGTTAGGCATGTGGGAGTTTAACCTGGACACAGCTCTTAAGGATCTGGCAGTGTAGGAGGCGAGATAAGATAAATGTATTAGAAAAAGTAGAGAACGGTATAGGTAATATATAATTAAGTATTGATTTATTTGCTTCAGAATAAAATTTGCAGGAGTTAAGGGTCTGAGAGCTAGAGTAAAGAAGGTTGTGTAAGGAAGTAAACTTGAGCTGAGCACTGAAAGATGGGAAAGACTGGGAGAAGAGTGAAGGAAGGGAAGGGCCTTTTGTGCACATGAAAAGTATTTTTAATACTTAATCATCTTTTTCCATCTACCTTTCTAACCCCTGGAATTATCCTTTACCATATCCTATCTTCACCCTGAGCAAGGACTCCCTGTTACTCTTGTCACTGGGTATTTTTCTATTCCGGTTCTGTACTTCTGCTGCGTAGGACATCACCCCTACCCACCCCAATCCACTGTGCAGGCTTGGGGTTGGGATGGATCTCTGCAGAGAAATTAGCTGTAATAACTAATTTTATATTAATATAAAATCAGGTTAATGATATCTTCTAATGAATGAAAAATAATGGTTATATTTGCATTTTGAGCACTGTTTTTGAAATATATTGATTTGCAAGTCTAGTGACAAAGTAAATGAGGTAGCTCACATACTGACCTTATTGCAGTACCTGGTACACAGCAAATGCACAATAAATGGTTGTTGCTGCCACCACCCCACTGTTAGTGAGGAATAAAAGGAAAGACACTGAGCTTGGAGCTGGGCTGAGGAGACTAGCTTCTACCCCACCCATATATCTCCTGTTTTGGAAAACATACCAAGAAAAAGATGGTGAGATTATTGCTTTTAATTTTTTTTCTTTTCTCTTGGTAAGTTGACCATTTAGTTTTATTACATTTTAAAAACCTATCTAGAAATGTCAAAGCAATTTTCCTGATTTATCCTTATAATTCCCCCAGCACCACCCCCTTGGGGAGGGTTTTAATTAAGAGTCTTTCTTTAGTGTACTCATTAACTTAATCCTAAAGGTGTATGTTTTCCTTAGATTTGTTTTATCACTATATAAAATCTCGGTTGAATTAGTTTAAATCCAAAGCTAGATAAATACCAAGTAGCAATAGGAATAGGAGCAGTATTTACTTACTGGTCTCCTGCAAAGGACAGGCTTCTTCTATTCTCCCTGCCCCTCTGTGTGCTGGGTTTCAGCCTAGAGCAAACATTTACAGAGTAATTATGTGCCCAGAAACAAGGGCAACAATGGCAGTGTTGACACAACCACAACTATAGGTCTAGGAACAGGATGCCCACAATGAAAAGTAAAATCCTGAAGGAAAAAAGGAAGAAATAAAAGTAAAATTCTGAAACATTTTAATTGATTATTTCTGGGAAATGGCATCCCTCGGGATTTTTTTTTTTAATTTATTTTTGACAGCTGGGGTTCCCTAGCCACGTGCCCTTATTCTTAGCCAGTTTTATGTGCATTCACTGAAAGCAATGTAAGTCTGAAAGAAACAAGGAGAGACAGTACTTATATGTCAGAAGTCTCTGAGCCCATCCTTTGCATAAGGTCTCCTTCTGCCTGTGGCTATCTCCAAAACGGCTGTTAAAATTTCTCTATCTGCTACTGATGCCAGGCCCACAAATAACCATAGTCTTGTACCATTGTCACTAAAAGCATCGTGTTCTCATTTTGAGTTGCGCTTGTTTTTACTGCCTTGATGCTATTGGAATTTTGAAAGTTGACATGAGAGTACTCTGTCTTTAATGGGGAAGTCCCCACTAAACAGATACGTAGCACCCAGCCTCACCACCCCCCCAGGCGACCCATCCTAACTGGGGGAAATCATACAAGCAAAGAATCCTCTGTTAGCCAGCATGTGGTTTGGCATGGTGTTAGATTAATTGAAATAATACTGATCTGTTTGAAATCAATTTCTTGTCATGAGTTTTATAAGAAATAATCTAGTGTTGATTCTACTTATTCTTACAGATAATAATTAAAAAGTGGTCCATCCCTTGTCCTCTGACATTAAATTGTACAGAGCAGTATTTCCAGGTAATAGTTTATGTTTTCTTTTCAGTTTCTTTCTTTTTATTTTAAGCTAAAAAGAAAAAAAAATCAGACTAATATCCTTTTTCCTAATAAAAGGAAAAGTGATGACTAGATTGCATTTGGAACTTTATTTTGAAATATTTTTATTTGAAAGCCTGGTAATAATAAATTCATAATGTTTGTTGATGTTTTCTGACTTTTAATGACTGTTGGTTTCTCTTTTTCCCCTCAATCCTCTTAAACAGATTTCAAATGCTACAGATGATTGTAAACCAAAGCTCTTTCATTTCTCCAAAGAGGTGTGTAAGTTATTAACAGATACTTTTGGTTGATTTTTCACATTTCAACTTTTAAGAGATTTGTGTAACAGGGTCTCTTAGGTCTTTGTACCTGTAACTAATTAATTTTCATGAAAGTGCTAAGTATAGGGTTGCCTACCAGAAGAATAATATTATTTAACACAGGGTGGCCTATTATGAAACAGCCACCTTTTTTTTGGCATGCTTTTAAATGGAGCCTGTTTTAAATGGGCAACTGCCTAAAAGAACAGATTTACTAAATGTCTGGTCTGGCCAATAAGGTCCTCTGTGGATACAGACTTCCTGTTGCCCTCTGGACTTGTAAAGCTAAATAGCCAATTATATCAAAAACTCCTCCCTTGTGAGTAGAACCTTGGTCTGTAGCAAAACGGCCTCATCATTGGACCAGCAATTGAGCACTGCCAGTATGTCTTCTGGCAGACATTCCAGAGTTGAAATTTATGATGCCTTAAGTGGAAACTAGAAGACCAAGTCCCCTGGCCTTCTCTGAGAGCCCCAGGATTTTGAAAATGTCTGCGAGAGCCCCTGGCATCAGCATAGGCGACAGGAACTGTGATCTGGGTAATCTCTGTCATTCTGGAAGAGCTAAAAGTCTTCCCTGTTGCTGCAAGTTTCTTCATCTATACTTTCTGATTCCGCTAAATGCAGCTTCCAGTTACTAGAATCCCCTCCACTCATGTACAACTCTGTCAGTGTAGTATGTTGGTGCAGTAACTCCTCCATGCAGAATTTTCCTTTTTATCCACAATTTTTACATGAGAAATGTCTCTCTGGCCCCACAAGGGAGGTTACCACATCTCACAGGGTAAAGGCCTCTGTGTGCCTTGAAGATCTAGGTAGGATAATTGACAAGCCAGGAAATTGAGCAATATATGAAAGAGAATTTGTGAATTAAAGTCTCATTCCCCTAATCCAGCCTCAGGAAACAGTACAGCTTTCCTTCCTCCCAATTCCCTTCAAATATTTGAGGAAGCATTATGTCCCAAGATAGGTCTCAGTCATCTGGAACTTCTTTTGCTGAAGAGCTTGAAGTTAGTAGGGGAAAATTTTTTTAGAGCAGAGAAAAGAAAGTAAATCATCTCCATCCATTTTGTAGAAACAGTATTTTCATTTAGATAGTAACTTTTGTTTGCTTTGTAACTATCTCTGGCTCGTAAATATTCTAATTTTTAAAAACAAGTTAGGTTCATGAATTCCAGTGGATCTCTAAGAATTTGCCAGTCTAGAATAAAGCATGTTCATTCTCATTGAAAGAGAACCTAGGCAAAGATGCTGAGATGCGATTAATATTTTCAGTATTTCCTTAGATTAAATTGGTGATATTGCCTTGGATTGAGTTGGTAAAAGCAGTTTCAAAAGCATTAACAATTATTTCCGCTTAGAGTAGTAAGATGTCTTTAAGTTTCCTAATGCATCTATTAGGAGAGACTGAGATTTACAGTAAGATTATTTCTAATATGTTATTATTCTGAATTTTACCTAAATATTATTTTCTCATCTAAACTATTTTTATCTTACCCAAATAATGTATGAACAGCAGCTATTGTAGTAAAAGTAACATGCTATATAGAAGCCAAACAAGAAATATCTGGCTAGGACAGACAGCCCATCTATCAAGGAAAAGATTTGCTGATTACCATAATTGTGTCTCTCTTAGAAACAACAACAACAACAAAATCCACACTAAATAAAACCTTATTTTATAAAGATGATTTATGAAAAATGAAATAAACTTAACCCAGTTGATTTTTTGAAGAACTGAGCTTCTTGTCAAGTGAAGTAGTGGTTTCAACAGAGTAGCATTTAGTAATTTTGTCTTTGAATTTTTTTTCAGAGTGCTTATGCCATACCCACCATGGCCTTCTCATTTCTCTGCCATACCTCAGTATTGCCCATATACTGTGAACTTCAAAGGTACCATAGAATCCCGGAATATTTTCAATGTATTAAGTATGTCTTTTTACTTTTAGGCCTTTCAGACTGAATGACACTCTCCTTTATGAATCCTTTCCCTCCATCACTGGATTCTAAGGGTCAGTTTAGAACAAAACAAAACAACCGAGAATTAATTCTGTCCAAATTGAGAATGTTTCCTGGAAGCGTAATCTTTGTGCAGTAATTTCAAATCAGAAATTCTAGTGTGGAATAACTAATGAACTAGGTCTTGAATGGTTAAGGAATCCTTTTGACTAGCTTGGAAGACTTATTTTTATAAATATAAATCAGATCACTGATTCTACTTCTGCCATTTTTGTCTTTTAGCCCTTCAAAGAAAAGAATGCAGAATGTAACCAATACAGCAATTGCTTTAAGTTTTCTCATTTATTTTATATTGGCACTTTTTGGGTACCTCACTTTTTATGGTAAGTATATTATTTAATTATAGATGACAAAATAAATGGTTCTATAGTTGATCTCACACTTGAATATGAACTTTGTTTCTGCCTCTCATTATTAAGTTAGTTTGTTCAGGCTGCCAGAACTCGCTGCAATACTGTGGTGGCTCTGTGGGCCTAAAGAATTGATTTTCTTTCTCTTATAAAGGTAGATCAAGTTCAAGATTAATAACTTTGTATGCAGATTTCCTTAAACACCTGAATAAAACCTTAGGCATAGGAACATTGATGTCTTTCTGCAAGAAAAGTGTGAAATATTTTAGAATGGATCTTATTTTCAATACATCAGACTCTAGTTCAGCAGTTTGGGAGAACTGGTCATCTTAACTGCAGGACGAGTTGAGGAAGGAAAGGGTTTTACACTGAAATGTAGTTGTTTGCTTACATGTCAGAGGTCTCTGCCTTCGCACTCGACTCGTACAGTTCCAGGACCTTTCTTCATACTTTTTAAAAGGATTCTTTCAAATTCATAAATTAAAAAAGTAAATGTTTTTTATTTATTTTTGAAAAATTGTCTGCTTGGTATGTGTTTTTTTTCTCTTCTGATAAGAACCTCAAGAAAAAGTAAAACTTAAAAGTCTAGAACAAGATTTAAAAAAACCTGTAAGCTCTCTTATTTAATTTGAAAACAAACACGTTATAACAAATTACACTTAATTTGTCAAACTCTTCAGTATACTTTTCAGTTATGATGCTTTTATAACAACTCTCCACGTAAATGGCTGTTATTACTTGGTGATAGTTAGCTGTTGTGACTGATTTCACAGTTGATGGCCTGTGCTCCTGTTTCTGGTTTTAGCCATCCCTGATGACTTGTAACAGGGCTTTGCTTATGTCTCAGAGCTTGTCCACAACCCACAAGTTTTTGGACAACATTTACTTGCATAGCCACCTTTCCTAAGCCGGGTGGAAAGAGTATAGATTTTGAAATCCAACAGATGGGGTTTAAATAACTGCTCTGCTCTAAAGAGCTGTGTGACTTTGAATGGAATACTACACCTTACAGTATCTTCATCTCCTAATTGTCACCCGGCACAAATACTATTATACTTAGGAGTGTTCAGTGTTGAAAAAAAATCCAAAAGATGGTGTTCCTTCTTCCCCCTGTGGATAAATAGAACTATCTGGAAGAAACCTCAGGTGGCCTGCAAGTCCCCAGGATAGCTGAGAAATAGTTACATAAATTACCAGGGGATGCTTAGGAGCTGTATTAAATGGAAAGAGAGGTGGAAGAAGGATGGGTGCTAATACATTGATGGAGCTAATATTTATTATGTAAGTGCCAGGTGTTTTACATACATTGCCTGCCTCAGTCCTTGTAACTCTGCAGGGTATAGGTTCATAGAGGTTGAGTAATTAGGCCAGCTAATGAATAGTAAGTTGGGATTTGAATCTAATTCTAACTCTCTCCAAAGTTAATGCCTTTATCGGCTACCTCCTCAGGAAATATGTTATAGAACCCAGATTTCCTTCATTCCAAGTTTTTGTCCAAGTGGACTTTTGGAAAAACCTGGCTCATTATCTATCTATCTCGGTCTATCTATCTGTCTCGGTCTGTCTTATCCATCCATCCATCCATCCATCCATCCATCCATTCATCCATCCATCCATCCATCCACCCACCCACCCACCCACTGATGCTTGAACACAGAGGCTAACCATTTTCATTGTGTAAATGTAATGTTTACTACACAGGGATTTTCCTGATTATCAAGTAAAGGTGTTATGTTGTCTCTGACTTAACCCTTCTCTGCCAATGCAGATTCTTCAGAGTATCCACATTTTATATAACGGAAAAATGCACATCTAAGACAAGTCACGTGACAGATAGGCAGGCAGGTAGGTGGGTATGTAGGTAGGTGATAGATAGATAGATAGATAGATAGATGATAGATAGATAGATAGATAGATAGATAGATAGATAGATAGATAGGGTAGATAAAAATAAAGAAAAGGAATTCCTTCTCCAAAAACAGAAGATTCAGATACTGATTTGCTGTTCACAGTGTTTCATTTTTGGGTTGTTAATCATAACCAGGGAAAATACTTTATGGTATATTTCTATCTGTACAACAGTAGTGCTCAGTCTTGTGGAAATAAATAGCTAATTAAGTCTGAGACCATAATCAGAAGGGCTCATCACAAGTTAAGGCTTCAACTCATTTTATAGATGAGCAACTAAAGCCCAAAGAGGTAAAGGGACCAGTCACATGATTAGTGGCAGGCCTCCTGCATACTAATCCCATGGTCTTTCCGCTGCTCTGTGGTATCTTTATAAACTTCATACCAGTTTGACAATGTGTATTAAACAGGACAGCCTCCTGACTTCAATAGCATACACAACTTGCAGAGATCACCATCGGGTCCTTACTGAGATTTGTAGGGATTTGTCTGAATCCAGAGAAGCGTGTCGTACTCTATTCTTTACATATGGTAAGGCTCAGCTAAGAACACAGAACTGTCGGGCTCAGAGGAAAGCTTTAATCCTGGGAAAGTAGGAAGTGGACATGCAACAGATATTTTGAATATATAATAAATCTAATTCTTCAGGAGCTGCTTGGGATTCTTTCATTCAGGGCTTCTAAGGCTTAGTTAATACTTAAATTTTGTCAGATTAAAGAGACCTATGAGTATGTACCTAGATTACTCATATTGGCTCTCATTACAGATGTTAAAGCATTTTAAGGTGAGGGGAAAAAAGGGTTCCTCTGGTGAGCCAGGCCAATGCCCAAATGTTGCATAATAACCAGACCATGTAAAAAGTCTATGAGGTTGTTAAGCAATAAGTGTTAATAGCTCATTTTTATGATTCAGAAAGTAGAAAAAAAAGTTTGCCATATTTCTCCAAAACTCACAAGTACCTCACAGATTTGGGAATAGAATTCAACTTTAACCCCCTGCTTAGTCCACAGTTCCGCACTGTGTAAAGTGTATCTTTGATAATGCAGACAGTTAGTTTTCCATGATCACTAGTCTGGTCCAGATCCGCATTACCTCTCAGTGATTATGACAGTTGCCTTCTGCTATGCCTGTTTTGGATCTCTTTTTCAACCAGTCTGTCCTCTTGCTTAGTTCAGATCATAATACACTGTTCTTCATAAGTCATTGCATCTCTGTGGCCTACCAAACTGAGTCCAGACCCTACCACAGAAGAGTTCCATTGCTGGGTCTCAAACGCATTTCCAGCCTTTTCACCCACTGCTCTTGCACTAACTACAGCACAGTCTACTTCAGCAGTTGTGGTCCTTCTGGAATACTCGTTTTCTCAGATGCATATTCCCTCTCCTGCTTCAGGGCTTCTTCTTGTGTTGGTTCTTGCTCCTAGAATCTCTTCCCCATGTCTTTGAGTGTCAGCACACACACATTAATTCATTTAATGCTCTCAGTAACTCTATAGGTCAATATATTATTGTCTCCATTTTACATATGTAAGAACCAAGGGACTCAGAAAAGTTAATTTACTATTAAGTAGTGGGATTTGAACATTAGTCTGTGTGGTTCTAGATTTCAAACCCCCTCTCCCATCCTGCTGCCCACTACATTATGAGGCCCCTCCCCAAGCCTTCCTGGGTCTCCTTGCTTGTCCCAAGGCCATAGTTACCGTTCTGTGTTCAGAATCACCGTAGCTATTTGTTTAGACCTTCTGCCATTATGTGTGTATCTGTGTTTATACACTATTATATGTGTGTGTGTGTGTCGTCTGCCCTTTAAATTTTAAGTTCCTTGAAAACAGAGGTGTGTTTGATTTGTTTATTTCCTCCAAAGCATCTTTTCCAAACCATACACATTCAAATTAAAAAAGCACCATTCCATTTTAAGTCCAAATTGATCTTTTCCTACAAGGCAGTGATCTGCAGTGTTCTTAAACACCCACACTTGAATACCCCTTATCTGGCCTGGGTGTGGAAAGTGTGAGAATGGAGGAACATCATGGAGCGAGGCATGGTTAGCATGTGCAGATTCTGTCACCCACTGCCACTCTGGCTTGCTAAGTAAGCCAGCTTCCTAAAATGTTTATGAAAGATGAATCTACAGATGAAATGTTGATGAAGCTGGTAATGTGCACAACTCTATGAGACTAGAAAAATTGTCGTATTGAAGAAAAGGTACTGGCTTTGGCACCAAAAAACAATTGGGTGTACGACTGTGCCAGCTCTGCCCCTATGAGCTACCAATCTCTTATTATCATATGGATCAAATTCGGTAGACATACACATGAAAGCACTTTACAAAACAAACAGCACAAATGTTCAAAACCTTCAGATTGTGGAAAAGTTCTAAAGAGGGATTTTATATATGTATATTTATTGTAATAATTTAGGTTCTGCCTGTGCTGATTTCTAGTTTCATTAAAAGAAGAGATTGTGGGTTTCAAGAAGATATTTAACTAATGTCTCTTTGTTTCATAGGAGAGAAAAAAGGCCAGAGATTAATTGGGTACTGAGAATCCAAAATCTATTAAGATCCCTGTGTGCAAAGGAAAATAATTTTGCTGTTATTGATATCTTAGTAGTTTTTAACGTGATCCTTATTGTTATTTTTTTCAAATTTACAGACAAAGTGGCGTCTGATATACTCCAAGATTATAGTAAATACTTGCCACATGATGTTGTTGTCAGGACTGTGAAGTTATGCATACTGTTTGCTGTGCTTTTGACAGTCCCTCTAATCCACTTCCCTGTAAGTACCCTTAAAGGTTTTGTTGCCTGGTGTACAGCTCCCTAATGTGGCAACACTAATTCTTTGCAGACCAGAATGTTTGAATGCCGTGTAGCCTTGTGTATCTCATTCATTTGCTAAGTAATTGATCAAAGACCTCATACTTGCATGTAGCCCCATGAATGCACTGAAATAACAGTGAACCACTAAGCTAATTTGTGCTTTTTGAGATTTAGTTTAGATTTACGCTTTCCCACAGCATTGTTTCCAATTTAAAGACTATAGTTCTTCTAAGGTTTTGGGCCCTCCCCCCCCTTTTTAATTCTGTATTCTGTTTTCAAAAGAATGTGCATGAAGAGGAAAAAGCCAAGTCAGCAAAAAGAAGCTCCTTCTGGTTTATTATAAATTTATTTTCACATAGACATTCTAGTTTAATCTTAGTCAAGCTGTTTTATTTGCTCTACAATTATAATTTAAGGGACAGACCAGATCTTCATTCTGCATTTAGCTACCATACGTAAGAATCTTAAGAATTTCTGAGAAAATGGAAACAAAGGCTTTGGGTATAAATGCTTTGGCATGGATGTCTTGGATTCCTGAACAGTGAGTTCCTTAAGAAGTGGGCCTTCAAGACTTTTTGCCCCCTCCCCGTGCAGACTGCAGGGCCAGGAGTGCAGCAGGGGCTGTGTAAACATTTGTGCATGGGACCGCCTGCAGCCTGCCTTAGCAGTGGGAAGTGTCAGGAATTAGTTTTCATATTTACATGCTGTGAAACAGATAATATAAAATAAAATAGTAAATGGTGTTTCTTTCCCATGGCACGATTTCTTTTCTTGTTTTAAATCTTTTGTTTTTCTGTTGAATTTAATGAAAATGACTCTCGGAGATTTCATCACACAGTGTTACTCTTGATAATTTTGAAAATTATGCAACTTGCAATTGCATGTGAAATTTTTTCAAGAATTAAAGCAAAATAACTTGTATGAAGATCACACAGAAATATTTATTTCTTAATTTATGAATAGTTAGCACTTAATGATAATAATTTGTTATATTTTTGAGAACTAAGTGGTTTAGGGGACAGAAATATCATGGGTGCGGTACTGTTCATGTGTTTCCCTAAGCGAGTATTTTGGCTTTCACACTTTCCCTTTGCTTACATCTGTTTCTCTTTTTGTTATACAGGCAAGAAAAGCTTTAATGATGGTGTTTTTCTCCAATTTCCCCTTCTTATGGATTCCCCATTTTTTGATCACTCTGGCACTCAATATTATCATTGTTTTACTTGCAATATATGTTCCTGACATTAAGAATGTATTTGGTGTTGTTGGTAAGTTTTCTGTTTCAAAAAAATCCACATAATAAAATAGATAAAATTGTCTACCAGCCTCATATCTGAGTCTGGCAGTAATCCTCACTTTCCCTCCCCCTTAAAGGTTCCAGTACATCCACGTGTTTGATATTTGTGTTTCCAGGACTGTTTTATCTGAAACTTAGCAGAGAGGATTTACTCTCATGGAAAAAGCTTGGGGTAGGTTTGTTTTTGTTTTTTTCTTTTAAGAATCCTATTTTAAGAAATAATGTGTCATTTTATAATAATTTTATCTACATCAAGAATAATGTACAGTATCGGATAGGGTGGAGATTTTTAAAAAAATACTCTAATTGTTCTTATCTTTTTTCTTATTTCCACAGGCTTTTGTTTTGCTCACCTTTGGAATTTTGGTTGGGAGTTTTAGTTTAGCACTCATCATTTTTAATTGGGTTAATAATAAATGAAAGATATATTTTCCCATTTCTTATGAAGAATAATTTACTTCCATATACAAAAAGGAATAATTCTGGAAGGCACCTGGATGAAAGTTCTTAATATTGGTTGACATTTTTATAAACATTATTAACAGAAAAGTGGAACAGAATGGGAGTGGGCAGGGGAAAGTGCGCTCATAGCAGTTTTAATCAAAATAAGAAACAAACTCAAAATGCTCTTAAATGTATTAGGTCAATCTTGTGTTTGTTTATTTGTGGGTCTGTTGCTTTTTTAAAAAATTAATAGACTTTATTATTTAGGGTCATTTTAATTTTTACAGAAGATGTTGAGCAGAAAGTACAGAATTCCCATATACTCCTTCACTCCCCAAACCCCCAAGGTTTCCCATATTATTAGCATCTTGAATTAGTGTGGTATATTTATTATACTTGTTGAGCCAATACATTATTATTAAGTAAAGTCCATAGTTTACATTGGGGTTCATTCTTGATGCAAGCATTGGCAATCACTAATCTTTCTACGATCTTCCTAAAAACTTGGAGCCTTTTCCAGCGTGTCATATAGTTGGAATTATATAGTATCTAACCTTTCAGACCAGCTTATTTCACTGAGCAATATGCAATTAAGTTTCCTACATGTCTTCTATGGCTTGATAGCTCATTTCTTTTTATCACTGAATAATGTTCCATTGTATGAATGTATCATAGTTTGTTTCCCATTCACTCATTGAAGGACCTCTTGGTTGCTTCCGAATTTTGGCAGTTTTAAATAAAACTGCAAGTTTTTGTGTGGACGTAAGTTTTCAGCTTATTTGAGCTAAAACCAAAGAGTACAATTGCTGCGTCTTACGGTAAGAATATGTTTAGTCCTGTAAGAAACTGCCAAACTGCCTTCCAAAGTGGCTATACCATTTTTCATTCCCACCAGCAATGAGAGTTCCTGTTGCTCCACCTCCTCACTAGCATTTGGTGTTGTCAGTATTCTGGATTCTGGCCATTCTAATGGGTGTATAGTTATATCTCATTGTTGCTTGAACTTGCATTTCCCTGATGACATATGATGTTGAGCATCTTATCATATGCTTATTTTCTATCTGCATACTTTCTTGGTGAGGTTCAGATCTTTTGCCTGTTTTTTAAATTGGGTTGTTTTCCCATTGTTGAGTTTTAAACATTCTTTGTATATTTTAGATACCGGTCCTTTATCAGGTGTTTTGCAAAGATTTTCTCCTGGTCTGTTTCTCTTTCCATTCTCTTAACAGTGTCTTTCACAGAGCAGAAGGTTTTTTATGCTATTAAATATGTTAAGTCAAGCTTTGGTTTGTTTTTTAAGAAATCTGTGTGTTAAGCTTATATACAAAATTGAATCTTAGCTTGTGGGCTAATGTTTTCAACATCAATCACTAATAACAAAACTGTGGGATTATTCCATTTGGTGCTTTGCCCTGACTCCAAATCCTGTCTAAGAAACGCCTGTGATTTTTCTCTGTTGTGCATTAGGAGATAGAGGTGTGATGATTGCCTGTGGATTTGAAAGCTCTCTGAGCTTTCTTGTTTGTCACTAAAACATGTGACTCTCTACTTGGCAAACAGAGACAAATAGTGATGATTTATATCATATTTTGTTTGGAGGTTATAAATCATTCCAGTCTTCCCATTGATGTGGCTTATTTCTGGTTGGAAACCAGAAGCTAGGTCTCTCCTCCCCATGAGTAGTCTATGTAAAGGGCACTTGAGCAGCCCACCAAGCCAGGGTGCATCAGTACAAATGTAACCCCGCCCCTGTGCACAGGTAAAGTAGGGAATTGCAACCAAAGTACCAATTTGCATGTATGGAAATCCACACTTTTGCAGGTGCCCCCTTGCTTCCCACTTAGGAAATGGGCAGAAAAATTGACAACTGAGCTTCTCTTTTGAGTTAAGATACTTAGGCAACCTGAGATTAGCATGGTGTAATGGAAGAAGTCCAAGTTTGGGGGTTAGAAAGATTAGATTGAAATCTCAGTGAGTTTAGGCAACTACTTAACCTCTCTCAGCGTCCACTTTCACATAGGTATTAGATGGAGCTAATGCCATTACACAGGGTTGTGTTGAAAGGATTAAGTGACCTGTATAAATTAGGTACAGTCTGAAACAGACCCCCTTCATAGATTAGCTATTTATCCCCTTTCTCCCATCCCTTTATCTGGAGCAGTAAAATGAATTTGCTTTCACTCAGGGACATGGAATTTCTTCATCTTCCATCTTGCACAACTATGATATTTAGAATCCTTCTCTTGCCTCTACTCACAGGGGAACTGGCCCCATGAGCTCTGTTTTTAGTGCTTTCCCACAGTTCTACCCCAGCTGTACTCTCCTTCTAATGCCTTCCTGAAACTGGGCACTTAGCCTGGCCCCAGAGGCATAGCCAGGCCTGGCCTCCCATGTGGCTTCAGGTCAGCCGGAGTCCATCAACCTGGCAGGCTCATCCTTGTACCCTCTTTCTCTGCTTATGAAATTATAGATCCAAATACAAATAGGTGTTCAGCTGCTTAAATAAATCTAACTCCAGTGATACCAAAATAACCCTAAATCTGCAACAGATGCAAGGATGCCCCCTGGGGCAAATGTTAAGTGTGATGACAGCTGGGCATCAATTAATACATTTGTCACCTGCTCCCGGGATAGGATCATGGGAGGTTTGGCAAAGGGACAAGTAACCTATTGAGCACTCTGCACAAAATTTAGTTAATATCAAGAGAAATTATTTGTGGAGGTGTTTATTTTCATTTTACTTTAATATTCTGCCTTATCTAGTTGCCTGTTTAGTCACAGCTTTGCCTATGAATTTGGAAGAGGCTAATAAGATGGCTGGTAAGAGCTGTGCCCCCTTCACCGGAATTACCAGAAAACGTTGTTCAACTACTCCTCAGCATTTTTCCTGGGAAATATAGGCCTTCTCATTATGGGCTTAATGTTCATAATTTATTAGGTAATAACTATTTAAAATAAAACTAAGTTAAGCACAAAATATATACTTTTCCAACACTTGGAGACTTGTTTGCTAAATTAAAAGACGAAGTGCTGAGAATATAAATTACTTTCATATGTTGAGGGTGAATGTTTAAATTGTACTTTTTTAACGGAATGTTTACTCATGAGCTTAGCATTTAAATGGTTAAAACAAGCCTTTGAAGTTAACACTCCATTAAGATGAATGGGGGTAATTCACACCTCTGCTGGTGCTGTATTATTTCAGTCTGGCTGCGGAGAAAACAAGACAGCAGTGGGTTGATTTACTGTGTGAAGGCCCTTTAAACACCCAAGGCCTGGAAATCTTTGTTGTTGTTGTTTTTTCTTTTTCACCTAGAAGCAGAATCTGAAATTCAGCACAATCTAGGTCTAGAGCTGAAGTCTTGAAAGCACCATAGATTCTCTATTATCTGGCAGTTTCCACCTGGCTTTATTTGTTCCTGTACTCTAGTGCTTCTTCCCACCGTGGCGCTGTTTATACTAAAGTTAGTAATTCACCGATGGAAAAGCAGAAACAAGCCATCCATTTTCAGGTAAACTTTACACATGCCTTTAAATGGGTTATGAAATAATCCTCGGTCTTCTAAAAACATCATCTTCACATCTCCCTGTTCTGTATTTGCCTAACACATAAAACATCCCCCTTCAACAACTATTTTCTTCCCCACTGGGGGATGGGGTGGGGGTGAAGTGAGCAGAGATCCTTTGGGAAAATGCCTTTCTTTCTCAGTGTGTCCTATGTTAGTTATATTTGAGATGTGCGTTCCTCCCATTGGTGGAAGTCCTATAGCCCATTGACTCTGAAACAGTTGCAGAGCCTGGGAATAAAGTTCTGTGAGCACTGTATGAGATGTTAATGAATTTGGAAGGTCTCTTTTTAAGGTAAACCGGTTTTTCTCTTCCCTTTCTCTGCCCTGTGTATTTGCAGGATCAAATTACTGGATAATCTGTGGGTAGCTGGGTGTGGAGAGTATTTCTATTTGGGCTGCCTCTCACGTTGACATTGCCAGCGCAGTATATAGAAATGGAAAGTAGATGCTAGAAACACAGGGACCCAAACAATCAGTGTTAACCTGTTTTTCTTCTTGGCATGTCGACAGTACTCAGGGGCTCTGTTAGAATTAGCACTATTGAAAACAACTTGTTTCCTGCAAATTCTTCTGCCTGAATTTTAGGTGTCATAATTTTTGGTCTTAGAACTTCTCAGAACCTGCTATAGTAGTGAGAAATTTGTTTTTCCAATTTAAACACACAATTTATCCTTTTTTTCCTACCGTAATCCTTCTGTAGTCTTTCCATATGAAGTGGGAAAAATAGGAAAGCAAAGTTATGATAAAGGATGAATAAAGATATTGTGGGTGTGGTTTCCTCATTGCAATCAGGATCCTTGCTGCCTCTCCCCCTTCCTAAACAGTCTGATATCTGTGTTTACTGTCATCATGACCCACTGTCCTAGTTTGCTGGGCCGTCAGTTAAGGTGAGCAGTTATGAGGAGCAGGAAGACTCATCTTGGCCGATGGCCAGGTGACCAGGTGGGAATGAGGGGTTCATTTACCTGTGGGACGAAATAAATGGGTGAAAAGGGAAATTGAGTTGCCAGGAAAAAAAAAAAGACACATGGATTAAAAGACATTCTAATATGGGATGCTATAAAGAAAAAAAGCCTTGCAGAGAAATGTTTTTCACGTGTTTTAATGTGTATGTGTTTTATCTTAGGCACACTATAAGCTAAAATGTGACTGATGTACAAATTTAAGCAAAGGGGCTGGCTAATTCATTGAGCACATATTTACTAATCACATATTATGTATTAAGGGTTGTACCAGTCCTAAAGTTGTAAAATTAAATTAGGCACATTTCTTACCTGAAAAAGGCTCAGATACGATCTTGATTTTTCTGATTGAACTTTTTCAGATAGACTTGATAAGTGAAACTGCTTAACTCAGAGGAAGAATTATATATACACTTTTTCATATATGTATATTTATATCTGTATTTATATAAATATTTAAGGTTACACATTTTATTTTATTTTTTTTAAGAGAGGGAGGAAGGGAGAGAGAAAGAGAGAAACATCGATGTGAGAGATACATAGATCCGTTGTCTCCCATATGTGCCCTGACTGGGAATTGAACCTGCGATCTTCCGGTGCACCAGAGGATTCTCCAACCAACTGAGCCATACCAGCCAGGTTTATATTTATATTTTTTAAAGAAGATTTTGGAGTCAGTCTTACTTGTGTTCTAATTCTAGTTCTACCTCTTTCTGTCTAAGTTTGGACAAGTTACTTTAATTCTCTGAATTCTCTGAAGACCTTCAGTGTTTGAAGACTGAGTTTTCTCTCAACCAGGGGAAATACACTTTGTTTCTTTAAATTAGATAAATTAGATTACATGATATTTGGGAAGAGCTCGAGCACGCTGTTAAGCACTGACTTGAATATATGTACAATTTTATTACTTGACTGTTCTTCAAATCACAGTTTTCACCTACTCAGCATCCTGATCAGAAAATAGTTTTCTAGAAATAATCCTGACTGATGTAGTTAATTTGCACTACTGATGTATATTCTTCCCCAGAAAAATAATTTTTGTAGTTTTATATTAAATGTTATCAACACACTCTGATTTTACTCTGAGTATGTTTCAACATACTCCGATCAGCTTTTTCATGATGACGTTGCACTTTAGGCTGATAAGGTATGTGGTCAATAAGAAGCTCCAGCTCTTTTTCAAGCGAACTGTCAGATTTTCTGGGACTTATGCTATTGATTTTAATTTTTTTAAGTATGAAGGAATATTTACACAAACACACGTACATATATTTGTATACACATACCTGTTATCTACATTATATATCTGCTGAATTTCATTTTGTTAGCTTCAGCTCATCCTTTCAGTGGTCAAGATCCTTTTTTGAATCTTGATTCTAGTGCATCATTGTTCCCAGCTTTTAAAAAAAATTTTTAATTGATTTTTAGAGACAGAGGAAAGGAGAAGGAGAGAGAGAAAGAAACATCAATGTGAGAGCAAAACACTGATGCTGAGGGATCGAGCCCACAACCCGGGTGTGTGCGCTGACGGAGAATCGAACCACAGGAAAACACCCAACCAACTGAGCCACACCGGCCAGGGCTGTTACCAGCTTTTTGCCATCCTTCACTATCCTACCATTTATCTCATTCACAGATAAAAATGTTCAATGAGACAAGAGTGACTACAGAGCCTGGAACCCCACCACTAGAAATGTTTCCTCTAAGTTGCTGTTAGTCTCTTTGGGTGAGGTTATGTCCCCATGGAGTCCTCTAATCTTGATTTCTTAGCCCCCTGGAAGGGTCTCCCAAGTCAGTAGGCACAACCTAAAGTCTCCCCTATTTTCCATATTTCCCATTGCTCCGGGACATTTCCGCTTGGGTGCCTCACAGTTACCTCAAACCCAACGTGTTCAGGATTATTCTCCGCAGTTTTCCTATGTCTGTCAGCGGCCCCACTGTTTTGATCTAACCTCCCAACTGGTTTTCTTGCTTCCATTTCTGCCACCTGCAACCCATTTTCAGACTGCAGCCAAACTAGTTGTTTAAAATGTAAATCAGATCATGTCACTAACCTGCTTCACCTAGAGTGAAACCTGTACCATGGCCTACAAGGCTCTATTTCGTCTGTACCTGCATCTTCCTCTGACCTCATCTCATATGTCTTTCACTCTTCTGCAGCCGCACAGGCCTTTCTGTCCCTTTAACACACCAAACGTGTTCCCTGGTGTGCACCTTTCCCCCCAGTTAGAACGTTCTCTGCAAAGACCTTTCTTTGCAAGGCCTGGCTCCTCGTTCAAGCATCAGCCCAGGTATTACCCACTCAGAGAGGTCTTCCCTGACCTTCTTACATAAACAAGCCACCCCCAACATGCAGTCATGCTTCGTAACTACCGTGCTGTGCAGGTCACTACCAGCAAGCTTGTTTGTTTGTTGTGAGTCCACCGGACTGCAAGTTTCATAAGAACTTGGACTTGTCTGTCTGGTTCATCACCAAATCCTTAGAGCTTAAACTGGTACTTGGTACCTGGTACCTGGGAGAGGCTAGTAAATATTTGTTGAATGAATGCATAATGGAATCTACACACTATATCTTTTTACTCTTTACTCCAATCTGTCACCATATCAGTTCTTCCTTTGAAACATCTCCTACATTTGCTTTTGTCCTATCTCCCACTTCCTAATAGGTTACAAATTAAAGTTCAGAGAGGTTATGATGTTAAGTGACTTGTGCAGGGTCACACATCCATAATTTAAGCTCAAGTTTGACTATAAAACGTGTGCTTAACTATTACACTAACACTCGTTAAGTATATCCAACTGTTGGAGTTTTTCCCACAGAAAGGTTCTGCTCATAGTAGATACATAGTCAGTATTAACTGTGCTGAAAGCTGCCTTTTCATTTAAAATGTTGCACTTGCCTAAGTTTGTTCCATCACACCAGCCAGACAGCATTGGCCCGCTTTGTGTCTCCGTCCTGAGTCATGGTCTATTTTCACAGTGTTTGTTGTTTCTTCTTTATTAAGTATTTCAGAGGAAATTCTAGGCAAAGGAGAGGTATGTGGGCTTTTACATAGACCAAGTATGTGTTCCAATATTTGTCAATCAGACTTTGAAAAATCTTGGATCCCTTAAAAAAGGGATGAATAAACCCATTTTGTTGTGTTCTACGACTCTCTGCAAATGCAATTTTTTAAAAAATTGAAATATAGCTCATACTATCAACAGTCTAATTCAGTGTTTCCTAGAATTTGGAGTTCTTTTGGATCCTTAGAACTTGAAAATAAACTTGGGGGACATTTTTAAGATTATCAACTTTTTATTTTGCAAATTGATTGAGGATATTAAAAAAACTTGCCACCTATTATCACCATCCTTTCATATGAAAAGGTAAGGAAGGTCATAATATAAAATAGAGTTCCTTAAATTCAGTAGGTCTACATTTGTTAAAAACTTGCTACATATTTCTTATTTTTCTCAAAGACCAATGAAAACTCTCCTGTGGGCCAGCATTAGAAAACTACTGATCTAAATAAGCAGAGTCTATATTTAAAAATTCAGTAAAGATTTTCTCACCTCTAATTCTCATTGAATTCAATTATCTTATATTTGGAAAGAAAAATGTATATAAATAGATGTTGGTTATAGAAATGGATTAATGATTTAGTTGACTTTCTTCCCAATAATTGCTGATCCTAAATTTTGGAAGGGAAAATATCTAAATAATCGATTCCTGATTTATAGACTTTACAAAATTTTGTCAACATTTCAGGATTTAGTAAATAAACAGTATTTTTACTATAAAACTTCATAGGTTTAAATGTTATATAGAAAGTCAATCAGTAATGTATTTACATTTCACAGTAACATATTTCATAGGGAAGCAAAATACTTAGAGACTTGGGCCCCCATGTCTTTGTCTAAAGATTTGTCATTCATTTGCATTCACACAAATTCTTTTCCCTCCACTCATCCAGAATAGTTTTCAACGTATTAGCTAACCAGACTAAATAGAGTTGCATTCAGGCATTTTAATGTCAATGTAAAAATGGTTTCCCAGATTTTTTTCTTTTCAAATCTCCCAAAAGATGTCTAATCACTCCCAGACTGTTACTTAAACATTTCACAATGTTGTCACTTCTATAGTAAAACAAAAACTGGCTTTCAGTAAATCAGAGAACCAGACTTTGGCAACTTAGAACTTTATTCTGGCGAGAGAAAATTCTTGAACTCCATTCCCAACCTCGTTTGTGAGAGGGTGATTTTGCCTGTCACATAGGTCCGTGGCATTGTTCAGCATATATGGTATTTGTTCTTTAGTTGGTAACCCACTCCTGGGGATGACAATTTAGTAGAGATGACCTCTGTATAATGACTAGGATTGTAATATCCCGAGGACAGGGTTGGCCATTGTGCGCGCCATGTGCATACTGGGCCATCAGTGGGCTCTTGTTGAAAGAATGATGTAGCTTGATGGGTAATATGAACATTAAAAGCTCTGCTGGACAATTTCATAGGGATGGGGGCTCACTGCCTTCTGGGGGAGTGGGGATAATTTTGAGGAGGAAGTAAGAACTGAGCAAAATCACAGGATAACCAAAGTAGAAGTGAGAGGGAGGAAGGCATTCCGGTTTGGAAAGAAAATAGTTAACAAGTGTACATGAAAATGGTATATTTTTGAAATGACAAGTAAAAATTTTGCCAGAAGCAAAGATGTAATGGCAGTTTGAGAAATAAAGCTGAAGGGTAGGATCCTGGTTGTAGAGGATACTGGAAGCGAGGCTGAGTTTGGACTTTACATCAAATAAAAAGTAAGTCTTGGTGGAGGGCCTTTGAGAGGGGCAGGACAGAGAAACATCAGTTGCCTCTCTGCACTGTCACCATCATCTCCCAAAAGCCATATGAAAAGAACAACTTTGAGCCTTCAAGTGCTGGTCATCTACAAACCCACACTTAATTTGTTCCAGAGTTTCAGCTCCAGGGGTCATGAGGAACTTTTTCAGGAGTTTTGGGGAATCCCTCATGCCCTCAGAACCTGTTAGCGGTAAGGGGTCTTACTCTGTTACCTGAAGGGACTCCCATGCGTTCCTGCCTCCACACTTCTGCACCGCCCTCTGTGCTGTGCTCTGCTTCCTCGCCCAAGCTCCTGCTCGTCCTCAAAACCTACTCAATACTCCATCTTCTTGAATGACCTCTAAGACTGTGACTTCATGTAACTTTAGGAGACCCATCCCCAATACCTTGATGCTACTTTTACTTTTTTTCCCTTTTTTTTTTTACAAAATATACAAATTCTTATATATTTATATCTAACCACACTGTGATAGCTTTTAGGAAAGATGTTACATGTACCAGCCCCTTTATACCCTCTGTCTGAGACCTGCCTCCTATCCGCACCCCACCACACCCTACTTCACAGTACAGTGCAGTGAGTGCTAGTGGTTTAAGAGCTTGCCCTGAACAAGGGGCTTCTTTGGAGCTGAAATCCTATAGGACCTATGGAGTGTGGGTTTTCACCTCTCTTTGGCTCCAGCTTCTTTTCACTAGCATATGTACAGCTTCTAGAACAGTCCCCACCAAGAGAGAATCACTTCATATGCCTCCTTCCTATGCTCACTGTCTCCGGTTTGTATTGGCCTGCTAGTGATGATCAGAATACAGGTTATTAACATGAACATGCTGTTGGGCACCATGAGTAGTAAGCATTAAAAAACAAAAACCAACCAAACCCTTAATTTTGTCCAGGCTTAGTTTCTTGTTAACTCACCTTTACCTTTCTTCATCTACTTTCTCATACCTACAAGTAACAATGGTAGTGACAGCCCACCCCGCATACATACCTAATTCCAGCCCCTCCAAATTTTATTTAGTGATCTCTAGAGCCTGTTTGTCATGTGACCTGCTTTGGGGAATTGGTGATGCCCGATGGGCAGAGACATACTTTTATCTCCAGGTGCCAACCTGGTAAAAATCATAGCACCTGAGGACTCGGAGCTGGCTCTCTTCCTTGGAAATGGTGCCCTTCGCAAATATATCTTAGGCTGCCTGCTCCTGCATGCAGTGGCTTTGACTGGTACCAGCTGCCAAGCTTTAGCCTGAGCTTCAGAGTCCTACCTCATGGATGCAAATCAAAACAGAGCCCAGAATCAAGTCTGGGAAGCAAGTCCCAGTGATTTGATTTGCATAGAAGGCTTTTGTCGGTTGAGTGAAGCCAGCCAAATTCCCTGGGTTCCCCAGCCCTCCGGAAATAAGCCTTACAGGGCCTGGGGGCCTGGGCCCAACAGGGTGGGCGTGATTTGAATGTTCGCTGCACAGCTGCTGCGCCCAGGGCTGGTCACTGCCATCGTTTTGCTCCATTTTACTGCCTCAGAATCCCCCTGTGCATGTTAGTGGTTAATACAGCAGCCAGGAGACGCCAGACAGCTCTCGGCACCTGGTTCAAATTTAAGGCTCATTTACACATGATGTCACACACGCATTGTCAGCGCAAGGGAGGTCAGGATGGTTCATTTTGGGAAGGTTCGCATTGTTGAGTCTTTACAACACTCACTGCTATTAATGCCTTAACCATCTGACTTGGATTTCGGTTTTCTGGCATGAGGTAATCCCAGGCACTAGATTTATATGCTGAATGGGAAGCCAGCAGTGGTGGCTAATCATGCTGGTTTGCAGATCTGCACCTCTGGAGCCTTGGGATGGAATTAGAGGGCCACATGGCATGTAGCAAATCATGGAGGTTTGGAGTGGAGGGGAATTAGCCAGACCTGGAAACAGGCTGTGGAGGGGGTGGTGCCTGAGGCCGAAGTCTTGATTGAAGAATAGAAACCAAAGTAACTTGGACAAGGGTCTAAACCCAGAGGCAATAGGAATTACTCTCATTAGGCCGGTGTTTTGGGTCATTTCTTGACCCATCTTGCACTTCACCCACAGTCATTTCAAACCCACCTTCCCAGGACTAATTCCAGTCTCGGGTTCCATGAAGCTTCCTGACTGCCCAGCCCATGGGGATTTCTCTCCTGAGCCCCTGTATACTTTTGTCAATAAGACAACTAACCATTACTGAGTGCTTAATTTGCGCTACTAGCTCATTTCCCCCTCACGGCCATCCTCTGCGGAAGGCACTGTTATTTCCATTGTGCAGATGATGACACAGCTTCAGAAAGATTAAATCATGTGTCCAGTGTCAGGGCGGTAGGAGTCAGGATGGGAAGCCGGCCCCCAGGCTGCGTTCTGAACCACGAGTGGGCCAGTCAGTGCCGCGTTCACTGTGCGCCCGGAGAGGGTCCGCGCCTCCGGGAGGTGCCCCAGGAGCGCCGCCGGCTGCCGGAGCCTCGCGTGCGTAGCGCTGTCTCGCTGCCCGGCTGTAAGGGTTGCAGGGCAGGGACCGTCACTTCTGCCTCTCTGGGCCCTCTGACCTCCTAGCAGTGTCCCCCAGCTTATGCTCAGAGGGATGCATGGATACCAGCCCCCTCCACCCTCATCTATGCTATTTTCCTCCCTAAGACATATTAAAACGAGGTCTGTGGATAACCACTCCTATCACTTGCTGTTGTCCTCTGACACGTGGCTAAAACAGTAAAACTGGGGTGCCTGTTACATCTCCAACAGGAGTCTCCTAACATTACAGGAAGTTCAGAGAATGTCTTTAGTCCTGTGACTGCCTTGATTTTGTTTTTGAATCTGGACCAAGGCCTATTGTCATGGTGGCCCCCAAATGGACTTGTTAATTTTCTTCTGCCAGTGTGGTCCAGCCACGCAGCCCGGTATGACAATGGGAGTGTCAGATGTGGCGGAGCACCCTGAGGGCACCGCACTGGGCCCAAGGGTCCAGGCACGGGTTCTGGGAGGATGAGAGTCCGCCAGTGCTCAGGTGTTTGAGGGGTGCCCCTGGCAGAGGGGGCGGCAAGGACAAAGGCCCAGAGGCTCAATCGTGTGCCCCCGTGAACGCAGCTGGACTCGGTGACTGGCAAGGACTCGAGGAGAGGGGGAAGCCAGGTCATACCTGCAACTTCTCTGCGTGAGCAGTGTGGTGACACTTCTGACACTAATCTCAGGGAAGACACCGCTGACGACTGCTTTCTTAGGAAATGTCTCCTCAGAATGACCCTGCAGACGGCTGTTTCCTCAGTGTCCTCTCACCTTTGAATACACCCAGGAATAATTGAAAGCCAAGCATGTGGATGCGCCTCTCATAAGTCACCACTGCTGCAGAGCAGAATTAATGTTCAGATTGCCAGCCACTGAGTATCTTGTACTTGTCCCTCTACGCTGGCCCGCCGGCTCTAAGCCTAGGAGGTGACTGCAGTGGACCGTCAATGGGTTCCCTTGCCCCTGGCTTCCCACTGGGTTCAGCCAAAGAGAGGTGCCAGTGGGAACTCAGAGAGGGGAGGAAACTGATGTCGGGGTATTTATCCCCCCACTTTCCCTGCCAGGCCCGTGGGCTGCGCCTCTCTACCAAATGCCCACTCCTATCAGGTGGCCCTCTCCATGTCGCCATCCCTGCTGGGGTCTGGATCCTGGTAATCTCCGCTTCCTATTGCCCATTCAGTCATAGGGCGATAACAGTCCCCCCACCGTTATGGGCTAAATTGTGTCCCCCAAATTTCATTTGTTGAAGCCCTAACCCCAACACCTCAGAATGTAACTATATTTTGAGATGATTAAGTTAAAAGGGGGCATTTGAGTGGGCCTTGGTCCACTCTGCCTGGTATCCCTATGAAAAGAGGAGTCAGTACATACAGAGGCACCAGAGATACACATGTACAGAGGAGACACATATGAGGACACAGAAGACAGCCATCTGCAAGCCCCGGAGAGACCTCAAAAGAAACTAAACCCGTCAACACCTTGCTCTTGGACTTCTAGCCTCCAGACTGTGACCTAGTTAACTTCTGGTGTTTAGGCCACCCAGCCTGTGGTATTTTGCTACAGGTATGGCAGCTCTAGCAAACAAATACATTAGCCTGAGGGTTCTTCACTATCCCCTGGTGATTTCCTCAAACCTTGCTTATTACATTGTATAAGTAAGTCCCTTTACTAAACTTTCCTCTTGGGCATGTTATCTGTTTCTTGCTGGGACCAAAACTGATAAGTTAAGACTTTAACAGGAGGACTTAGTGACAAAGGCAAGAACGTACATCACTGAAAGCAGCCCCCTTAAAACTGTCCCCTACCAACCCCTCCTGAACCCTCCTGGGTACCCTAGTGCTGACCCAATGTGTTTCCTCTCCTTAGGAGCTGAGTGACTTTGGGTTAGTCATTCCCTATGAGGTTCAATTTTTTTGTCTGTAAAGCATAGAAAACAAAAGCTACTTCTTGGGGGTATTTTGAGGTGCATGTTGGATGCTAATTTGAATTAACTGAGAGCCCTGCTAAGAATGAAAGTGCTCTTGGGTAGCATATCCATAAGCAATTTCATTGATAAAAACACAGAAAGATCGAAAACTTTGAAGGCAAGAGAATGGTGACTTTTGCTCTGAAAGACTGCCCTGAGTGTAATTCAGAAGCTCCCTATTAGCTCTTCATTAAGAAAGAAATGGACTTGCACACGGATACAGGCCCCGTCGGCACAGCAGGTGAATGTGTGCCTCTCTTTGCCTTGTGCCCCTTTTCTGTAGGAGAGAGAAGTCAAGTGAACCAACTGGAGGCCAAGGCAGCTCAGACCCTTAAACAATAGGCAGCTCGGAGTAGGAGCAGACCATGTCTTCTGGTCCCTGTTTCTATGCCAATAAATGAGGCTTCCCAACCATGTTATCTCCACCTGCAAACGCTTAAACACCCTCCTCCCCGGCTGCAGAGAGGGGTATCCTGACATGACACGTGGGGATGCTGCTAGCGTGGGGCAGGGCCCAGCCTCCCAGGGGAAAGACAGGTGCTGGAGACTGAGCCGGGGCCTGGAAAGGGAGGGGCTCCGGTGCCTTCCTGAAGCCTTGTCCCCTCTGCAAGCTGTCCTCTCTACCGGCCCTTCCCAGCATGGGGTGAGAGACCCAGGTTTCCCCCTCTGCTGGGCCTCAGGCTCCCCCCAGGGTAGAGCAGGCCCCCGGAAGAATGCTCCCTCTGGGTGATGGGAACACCTCCTTGCTAGTGTACTGTTATCTGCAATTGTCGTCAGCTGTGGCTGTCTCTAAGGCGTTCTTGTGGGTACGAAAAGCATATTGAGGAATGAAATGGCCTCGTGGGTTAACCAGGTGACAAGAGGATAGAAAGCTCAAGATGTAGAGATTTAGAAGGAGTGTCACCTCCACTCTTATTTTAAAAGCTCCAGACAAACGGCAGGTTTACTTCTTTTTTTGGACCCATCAGAAAGCTGAGGCCAGAGGGCAATCAACTAGCCTGAAACCTAAGGATGAACGGGGCCTGTGGAGAAGCGTGGGCATAGCCTTGCTTAACTGGGTTCAGATGCGGCCGATGCGCGCCTGGGACAGGTGAGCGTTGGTGGCGCTCTCCGCGGGGGCTGGGGCGGGGGCCGGAGTCTCGGGGTTCTACACGCCAGAGGGGCTTTGCAGCTTCCTGCAGGCTCTTCTCCACGGAAAGTATCGAGCTTGCAGGAAAGACTGGCCACTGTCCCGAGCAAGGACCCCTGCGTGGTGCCGGTCTGGGGAGGGGAAAACAGCCTCTGCCCAGGGCACGAAACCCCACCCAGACCCTCCTCCATCTCTCTCGGGAACAGCAGCCTCAGTCTCCAGGCGCAAAGGCAGAAAAGGCGAAGCACTGTTTTCCTTAGAGCACTGGCAGAAAACGGGGGAGGAAGCAGAAAAGCAAAAACAGAACCCTCCACGCTAACCTAGGGGCGACAATTCAGAAAAACTGAGACTAATGCCAGCTGATGTGCCCTACAAGAAATGTTAGAGAAGTTCCGTTCTGGCGGGAGGGACGTGAAACAAAACAAACCCGCGTTTAAACAAAGATACGAAGAGCACTGGAAGTTGAACAACTGAAGGTAAAGTACAATACATTAAAACTTTTTTTGTTCTAAAAGATAAGTGACTGTGGAGTAAAAACATAACAGCAGTATATTATGTGCGCATAAAGTGTGTATGTCAAATGCATAAAATTGTACAAATGTTGATGGAGAGCAGTTGGCAATACACTGTGGTAAGGTTCTTACGTGTGTTAAAAAATGAAATTCAACTGAGTAAATGTTAAAGATCTTACTGGCTTTATTGAGCGACTCATGAGTTGGGCAGCATCCGTTTCTGGCAGAAACTAAGTTAAGTCTTGGTTTGGTGATGTGAAACTTAGCGTAAGTGCCTCCATTTTGGGGCTGTCTTGTTTTTGTCTGGCCCTCGCCAGGGAGGGGGGTTCTTTGCTGGACTGCCCTGCTCTCAGCCCTTTCTCAAGCCCTGAGCAAGGTGGAGGGCCCTGGAGAAGAGCCTGAAAGGGGGTGTGGATTCCTCTCGTATTTGCACATGTGGGGAGGGGTGATAAACTCATGCTTGTCAGCTTTTGGCCTTTAGCAATTTAAAAATTTAGCTGAATTCTCTTTATTACTTTTTGCATGGTACCTTCTTCCTGTGCTCAGCACGAGTAAGCCTGTGCTTATGTCCCATCTCTCCTTGGAGGTGCTGTATTTCCTGAGAGTTCAGGCTTTTTGATTCTGTATGGCCTTGGCTTTCTGATTACTTAAGAAAATATATGGTTTTGTGGTTTATCTGACTTCTCTGTTGTCGTTAGGATGGGAGAGGCACTATTTTCAGCTTTCTGCATACTATGTAGGAGTGGAACTCATGTTTTCATATCAAATCAAGCACGTATACCCTCCTTATTATTCATTAAAATTTTTTCTTGGCTAGTCTCATGTATTTAGAATCATTTTTGTCTATCTCCTCATCTTCCAACCTCTCAAAAAAGAATCTTTTCTGGTTAAAATGGTGTTAAAATAAGTAGATGAATTTGGGTCTCAGATAGTGTCAGAACTCCCATCCCCAAGATCTGAATATAGCAGCCAGAGCCAGTGTGGTGACTGGAAGATTCCTCCAAGGCCAGCCTGCTGCTACATCTTCACCTTTGGCCCTGGTACCTCGAAAAGCCTGCATTAGAGGTAAAAGAAATACTTCTAGAACCTTAGGGGATTAAAAATGTATGCAGTTTGCCTTGGAAGGACCAGTGTAATAACTAATTTGCAGCCATCACTCCACTTAAAAATGCATGCCACGGAGCTAGCCCGAGTTTTATGTGAATCCAATGAGTGAGGGTGTGCATGTGTGGGAAAATAAAGGCGAGGAATTCTGTTAACGTGGAAGCTGGAGGGGAAATTGCTGGATCTGGAACTGAGAGCACTTGAGTCGTGGAAAATGAGACACTAAGCCACCTTGTGGAGAGGGGCAGTGGGAGTGCAAGCCCCACGCCAGCTCTGTGGTCATCGCACTTGAACTTGGCAGCCAGAGGAAAGCAGGAGCCAGGGCAGACAAGACTCCTCAGAGCCCCTGGGTATAACAGGGTGGCAAGGACTAGCGGGGGGTGTGCTGGAGGAAAAAGTTCCACAGGAGGAACCGGCACGTATCTCACCCATTGATTTGTACTCGCATGGCCCTTGAAACTATGAATCTCTTGGAAGCAAATGAAAAAAAAATCAATAGTTTCTGAAAGAATTTTCCAGTAGGGAAAATAGAGAGAGAAAAAAACTCTGAGAAAGAAAAAAAAAAGCAACACAACTTCTTGATGTCTTCCACAGCCTGCTTTAGAAAGAGAAGGAATTACACAATTCAATAAAAGATGGTGACCCTTCGTTGACCCGGGACATTTCACAGACCCGAAGCCAGAGGAATGCAGAGGCGCAGACACCCACATGCAGGCCTCAGTTTTGATTTTTAAGATGCAACAATTTTTTGTAAATTAGTATTTAATTTTCAACCAACTCCGGCACCTCATTAAGGAGGGGCCTGCTCTTTGCCAAACTCTTCCGAGGGAACCTGCTGGGGTTGAGTGTAGGTGTCAGCAAACATTTCCCAGTGTGCTCTAATGGGGAAATATTTATTTTGTAACACTCCTCCCTGACCAAAAATACAATTATGTGACATGTTTTATATGACCAAGGGGATTTGGACTAAGACTTCATATCCATAATGTACCCTAATATTGGGAAACACAGTTTCAGAAGTGTTTTTCCCTTGGCATGGCCACGGTGCTGCGTCTGGGAGGAAGGGGCTTCCTGGGAATTTCTCCCTAGCCTAAGAGTGGTTTGGGGTCTTGACTCCTGGAAGGTCTCTGAAGGAGGTGAGTGGGTATGTGAAATAATTACTAGTCACTGCAAGTTCATTTCATAACGGCTCATGGAAATACACATATTCCATTTCTGAAGCCACTATGCCTTTACTAAAACTATTTAAAAAAAAAAAAAAAAGACTTTCCACAAAGTCATTTCCCGCTTTTGGGAGGATAACGGTTAGAGCAAGGTATCCAGAATAATTACCATTTAAAGCAGAATCTCCAAGATTTACTTGGAGCTGTGGATGCTGGCGCCGGGGAAGGGGCCCCCTGCGAGGCAGCGCTGCAGCGTTAATATCCATCTTATGTGGGTGAACTGTGATTATCTGCTAAGGGAAGGCTGTGTGGGGAGAAGCCAGCAGAATGGCAACTTCATGCCCAACCAAAACCCGTGTTTCCAACCCTTTTTCATCAACCCCTCTTATGTGTTAGAACATGTGTCTGGGGGCACCTCGATGGCATGGGTGCCAGGACCCAGTGTCTCAAGCCAAAGGCGAGTTTATGAGCAGAGGGGTCCTTGACATGGGCAGAGGGGTCCTTGACATGGCTGTTGCACCTGGAACGCGTGGTAATTTAGTGATTTGGATTCACTAGAATGAGGGATAGAGATGTCTTACGGCCAAAGGCAGAACTTGAACTAATAACCAAGAGAGCAGCCAAATAGCCCATGCATTATAGTGTCCTGCTGGCAGTTCTGTTGGGAAAGACTGTCATTCGTCAATAAAACAATACCTGTTATTAGAAGATAATTGTTTGTATACAATAGTGATGCTATGAAGCTGGCCAAGGGAAGATAACGTATATACTAGGGAAGATCGAATTCATCATCTGATATACAAGCACAATAGGAAATACATGCATTGATTCATGGGTCATTGGGCATTATATTTGGTTTGAGGCATGACTGGTAGAGGGCACTTAGTTTTAATTCCAGTTTGGTTTTGGGAGGAGGTGTGAGAAAGATCCACCTCTTCCGCCACCATCTTAACCCCTCGCCCCACTCCCCCCAGTAATATTTTCCTTTACGTACCTCAATTTACCTTGACCTCCAAGGTAGAAAGGAAAAGTAATTCTGTTATTTTGGAATTTGGAACCAACTCTCCATGTTTATCTTCGTTGTACCTTTCACAATTTTATAGCTTTTTATTACATTTTCTCTCATCTTTCCAGGAAAAAGAGACTCTTTTTTTTGGCTCTATAATTCCATTTTCTTGACCATATTATTGCATTTCTCTGGATCTTCTCCAGCTCCATTTTGCCTTCCCAGCAAAGAGATGTTTTTAAAAAGCAGTGATTTGGAGGAATAACGTCAATATGGTTTATTATTTTTCCTGCTTCATTAAATACCAGTTTGCTGTACTAATAGCTGTTAGTAAAGCCAAAAGCTAGTTAAGTAAGTAAATAGTGGAGTTTAAAAATAGAAGTGTTGACACAGGCACAATGTACTAATTTGCCAATCCTTTGGGACACACACATAACTAATTTTGTACACACCCACATAACTTCAGCACATCCAAGGTGGAGATAGAATTACATACCCACCCAGAACTGCCAGTCAGTCATCAATAAATTGGCAAATCTGAGTGTACTGATACACACTCAATGAGACTAGAGTGTGCAAGTTAATTGCTGGTTTCCACAACTAAACAGCTGGACAAAGCTTCCAAACATCATTTAGACCAGTCCCAGAGTCCTAAATTTGCAACACGTGAAAAATCCAAATTAAACTGTTCTCTTTCTTGTAAACTCAGAAATCTTTTACTAGCCATTGACTGTGGCCAGCACTGTGTCAAGCACCAGAGGCGGGGAGATCAATCGGGCCGGTTCTGGCTATGAAAGTGGGGTGACCCCTGGGGCTGCTGAGCCATAGGGTTATTGAGGGGATTAACTTGGCTGACATCTGGAAACTGCTTACAAGAGGGCCAGGCTCCTAGCGAGCTTTGCATAAGTTTGTTATTATTTCAAAGGTTCAACATTTTAACTTTTATGTTTTCATAATCAGAAGGAAGTGACCTATTTAAAAATATCTAACGAGAGGGGCTGTACTAGAACTATGAATAAGGTACGGAGGGGGCCCTTAAGTAAGGAGGCAGTGGGCCTACCTGGGGAAGGCTGGAATGGGGTGAAGAACAGTTTCATTGGGGCCTTGAAAGATGGAGAAGGTGGGGAAGAGCTTTCTAGACTGGGGGAAGAGCAAGTCCTAACTAGACCCGTTGCTGTTTCATTTTGAGGCAATTTCCTCTCGTTCAGGACTTTGAAAAGATAGAAAACACTGATAAGAGATGCCCTGACAATAACCCGTCTTTTTTGACTGATGATAAATCACCCATAATATAACCTCCCTTCCAGTCTGTACTCTGCCCAGTTTTCCTTCTCTTTCCTCAGGGGATTTATTTGCCTCTTTTTTTCCATCTCGCTCTGGTGGAGAGGCAGCTAGGAAGAGCTTTGGCGGAATTATAAAGTAAACACCCCGTGCCTTTGCCTGACACCCCCAGCATGAAGTCTTCCCTACCCCCTCTCCCTGTGCTCGCTGAACTGGGCCCCACCTTTCAGAGCAGGAGGAACCTGCAAGCTCACTCTCACAGGACTGGCCTGGACTCACCATGCCGTTGGCACTCCAAAGGCAGGCTTTCTGAGAATAATGTTTTAATGCAAAGGTTCCTGATCCAGTAAAATTCCCCAAATTTAGCAACCCCTGACAAAGTGCTAACTTTTAATCTTGCTATGTGAGAACATTCAAAAGACAACAAATTCCCACCTAATATCACCAATACTTCCTAAAAGCATATTTTAACAAGAAATAATGAAAAGGGTAGACTTTTACAATAAAGGATAATCTTTTACATGGCATATAATTGGCTTATGAAAATCTACCTTTATGTTGCTGCTGATCGGTGGTGGTCGTTTGGGAAGTTCAGTACTGACTAGAAGAGATGAATAAATACTAAGTGGTGGGAAGTCAGACCCCAGCAGGGGCTGAGTGGGAACAGACCAGAAAATGCAGGATTTCTTCGCTGCCCTGCCTTCCATTTCCCCCTTGGCTCCCTCCATACAGGCCTCAGTAGCTCACTTTGTCGGCCTCCAGCTCACGACTGTTATGGGAACTGAGCCTTGGTTGCTAGGATCAACTGTCCAAACCAGGAGGGTCAGGAATGAACCTAAATGGACCTGTTGTTAGTTAGGCCATATCAAATCTCCCTGGTTAGTCATCCTCACTGTTTCAAAACATTAAGTCAAAACCCATGCTTGACCACGGCCCAAGCTTTGAAGAACACAGTTCTAAGTGCCTGTTGAAGTTTAGAAACTGCCTCAAGTGAGGCTAATGTGCTTACGAAATTAGACTGACGTAAGTGCTCTTCTGAAGGTAACTGTCACCTTTGAGGCACCTGGCATTTCAAGCCAACTTGGGACACATCGAGTGTCAATAAAGTTTGATTAACCACAGCAGCCATCCGACCCACTATGGAGAGGGTCAAAGTGGGAATGAAATGTGCAAAACCCGCATTTCTATTTTTGATCATGCTCCGCAGCGTGGTTCCTGGAATAAACTGCCACCGCACAGCACGCACAGCAGCACTCACGGAGACAGTGCGGATGGCCTCTCCGCTCGCATTGCGGTGCCCAGAGAAAGGACGGCCTTGGATGAGAAATGGATTCCAGGTAGAACTGTGGCTCCGTACAATTTCCTGGATCTTGCTCAGGAGAAATAGACATGAGCCTTTATTTATAGCTGCTTGACTCCCTTTCAGACGCACTCCAAATTTATTATTCTTAAAATTGAATTAGTTGTAATCACTGTGGAAACAGTGAACAATTTCGAGGCGGGCTGGGAGGAAACCTTTGTCATCGGACTCTCCCCCATTAAATCCTACCTCCAGCTCTGTACCCTTGGCAGTGACTTAATCTTTTCATTGTCTGTATTTTCACACCAATAAAATGGAGAGATACCACTTATATTACAGAATTATTGTGAAGGTTGGAAAGAAGAACTGCACAGTGCCTGACACATGGCAGGCCCTGCCCTCATTGAATAGTTCTGGTCGTGGTTACCAAGAACTTTCAGGGTGGGCAAGCCAGCTCGCTCCTCTGTGATCCTTTGGCATTTTCTTCCCCATCAGGGACAGGGGTAGGGGTGAGGGGGTCTGGGGGAATATGGTCTTTTCTGTTGTGCTCCCTTCTAAAAATGTTTCCTCCTCCTGGCATCATGGAGAGGCAAGGACAGGGGTCATTGGAGGGTGCCTAGAGGAAGTGGTGGAGCAAAGGGCAAAGGTTTGGGCCCTCACCCTCAATGCCTGTGCTATTAGTGATAGCTCACGTGTGCATTTCTCCTTGTAGGCGTGAACTCCAGCATGAACTGCTCTGTACTTCCCTCAGCAGGGCACACAGCAAATACCGGTTGACTTTGGAAGCCGGGTCAGCACAAAGCAAATAGAGCTTGGATGAGCCCAGGGACAGCTAAAGCAGTTGGACAAATGACTCCTTTTTCTATGACCATTCCTGCTGTTTTCTTCCATTGAAAGAAGGCATAGGATGCCTCTGCCCATCTAGACCACGTTCAAAGGCAGGGACACCACAGAACAACCTCCTACTTGTCAAGTTCTCTGTTATTAATATTGTGCTTGGTAAACACTCAGCACTCAATAAATGCTAGACAGACGGAAGCACTGATGCCAACCTCTGGCCTGAAAGTACTGACTGCCCAGCCCTCAGAGCGCTGGCTGTTGGAGAGGAGAGGTTCTCCCAGCTTCTGAGTCTTGGTGTGTGGCACAGCCCTGGCTCAGCCTCACACCCCCAACTTAGCACCTGTCAATCTCCTGGCCTCTATGAAAGCTTGTTTTTCTCCCTGCTGGGCCCCCCACTTCTCTGGGATTTCCTCAGTGCTGTCTGTCCAAGTCTTTCTGCTGCCGGGGGTGTTGCTCAGGTCCAGGAACACTGGGAATGGAAAAACTAGCAGCTCTAGGCCTGGCTACAAATTCTTCGCTTTCTCAGCAGCCTGAGGGTTTCTTCTTACCAGGACAACAGGGAGTTTCATTCTCGGGCTCTCTGAAGTCTGGCCAAGGGAGGCCCCTGCCCTTCTCTTACCGGCCAGGGCCAGCCCTGATGGTGACCCCACCCAAGGGGCAGACACCCGTGAGGTTCCAAGGGATCCGAGGCCTAGGAAGGGAACGGATGGGTGAGCCTCTTCCATAGAAGCTCCGAGTCCCCCTGCCCTGGATGCAGGCCTATATGCTCACTGTGCCCAGCCTGGGTCCGGGCACTAAGCTCACCCTGCCCAGTCTGCTCGCATGTTAGTTCATGGCAGCTGCAGTCACAAACAGGATCGAATCTTCAGTTTTAATTCTGTGTAAGGCCGCCATGAAAATGATCTTAACTACTTTTCAGTATGGTCATTATGACTCTTCATTTCCTTCCCCGTGAAACCTTGCATGAGTCATGGCTGCAGAATCTCACCCCACCCCACTGCCCCCACTGCCCCAGAAGCAGGAAGGCTGGCTTCCTGGGGTTTCTCTTCCTGGCAATAAACCCCACGGTCCCGGCGGGACTGTTATAACTGATCCAAGCTTAGAACATCAGGGAGCCCATAACCTGGCAGGGCTGGGGGTTTTCCTTACCTGCTTGCTCCCCAGGAGGGAAGAGGGTTTCCGCTGCAGATCTCCCATTTGGGGGCTGAGGGATGGAGAACCGTGAGGCCTACGGAGCACAAGGGTGCTGCTCTGCTAAGTCCCCAGGCCCAGCCAGGATCCTCCCTGCCCAAACTCAAGTCTGTTTGCTCCCACGGTGAGTGGGGCTCTTTAACTGTAGAGGACACCAGCCTCAGGCCTCTGTGTTAGTTTACTGGAGCTGCTGTGATGTTACCACGGAGTGGGGGGCATAAGCAACAGAAATCGATCATCTCGGTTTTGGAGTCTGGAAGCCCAAAATCACAGTCTCAGTAGGTTTGCTTCCTCCTGAGGGCTGTGAGGGAAGGATCTCTCCAGGCCTCTCTCCTTGGCTCTTAGACGTTTGTCTTCTCCCTGTGTCTTCACATCGTCTTCTCCCTGTGCTTGTCCCTGTGCCCGAATGGCCCCAGCAGTCGTCCTGGATTAGGCCCTACCCTAACAACTTCATTTTTAATCTCTCGTGGCCTTTTTCTTTCCTCCCGATGAAGCCGGGTCCTTCTGACGTACACACTCCGAATCCCCATGTATTCCACGTAGAGTTTAGCAGCCCTGTAGTGAACCAATGTGTTGTAAAGTTACCTAGTCACCGGCCACCTCCCCCCTAGACGGGAAGCACCAGGACAGGGGGGCAAATGAGTGTTTTGCTGTTCGCTGCATGCCCAGTGCTTGGCCCAGGCTTTGCACATAAAGGTACTTAATTCGTGGCTGTTGAGTTGAAGGTCTCTTAGTCTTGGTGTCTCTGCTCCCTTCTCCTCTCACTCCTTAAAGGCCAATTCCTTAGCAGCCTTTAATCCAATTTGCCCACATTTCAGAGTCGTGTTCCATATACCATATTCCACTCTGTGCCGCTTGTACTATTACTTACCTAATATTCTCCTTTAAAATAACTCACATTTTTTACACATACAAATTTATTTAGAAAAGAAACATTGTTTGGGTTGATAGTCTACTTAATATGTTTATGTTGATTGATGTTAAAACTAACACATAACTATTAAAATAAATGTGTACCAGTTAAATTCATCTCCTGAGCTGCTGGTGGGCTACCTGTCCTGGAGGGAGATAGACCACTGGCTTAGCTGATCACCTCTCAGGTTAGAACAGATAGGGTGCTCATGGCTTCAAGTGACAGAAACTCCCCTGCAGCTGACTTAAATAATAAGGTTAGTTATTATTACCCTACACAACTGGAGTGAGGTATGAAGACTGGCTGTTTTAGAGGCTTAATTATCTTATCGAAGATTGAGTTCTTTCCACCCCTGTGTCCTTGTAGCCTCAGTGCAGCTGGTGGTGCAAGATGGCAGCCCAGTCGTAGGATCTCACTGACACAGCATTCAGAGAAATAAGGGAGATGGTCGTTGTCATTTTCTCTTTTCCTAGAAATCCCCAGCAGACTTCTTTAAAATTTCATTGGCTAGAGTTGAGTCACATGTTCATTCCTTGGAAAGGGAAATGAAGTGACCTGGAAGGTCCTCTAGGGTGGGAAGGGCATCAAGGTGAGAACCACAATGACCATCACATGTCAGTGACTGGCCTGTGGACAGGTTGCCATGGAGGCAGGTGCCCTCTGCTGGCCCCAAAGCAGCCTAGGTCAAGGGCAGACAGTTTCCACCAGAGGCTAGGGCATGGCAAGAGCCACAACTGATATATCAGTGCTCTCCCTTCAGCTGGCAATTTCTATGCCCTTAAGCAGCTGACCTCAGGCTGAGCCATCAGCTTCCAAAAAAACGATGCTGCCTCCTCCCTGACTGCGCCTCCTCCCTGACTCCCCCACACTCTGGCTCACAGCAGACCCAGCAAACAGAGCCAGCCCCCCACCCCACACTGGCCCCCAATCTGGGAAGAGACTCTGCCCTGAGTCTGCTTTTGATGGGGCTGAGCCAGACCCGCAGGGCTCATTTTCTCTGTCTCCTGCTAAATTCCCTGGCTGCTCCTCAGCTGTCAGATTGCCAAGCCCTGAGCGTCTCCTGGCTCCATCTGCAGCAGGAAATGGGCCTGACAATTGTTCTTCCAGAGCCGGTGATTTTTCAGTGTGCATTTGTACGATCCCACCCACGCCTCATCCAAAACCCCAGCTTGTATTCAACACTGATTTACTAAGCACGTACTACAAGCCTAGCTCTGTACTCAGGGCTGGGGGGCGGGGGGAGGGGAGGGGGGAGGAGGGGAGTAGGAAGAGCACAGAGGAAGCATCTGACATGCTCTCTGCTTTTGGGCTTATACTTTAGTCTTAGTGACAGCCATACACTTGGAAACTGAGGTCACCAGCCAGGGTGACTCTATTTGGCTACAGGTCACATAAGTGGTCCAGGTAATGCATTGTGGGTTCGGAGGAGGGCATGATAGATGGGACAGCATGTGTGCTGATGAGTCTGTCTGCCTGCTATGCACCCCCAGAGCCCCTCTCTTTTCTGCTGGGTGCCTTGGGACAGACCGCTCTAGACCACATTGACCAGTCCCTTGCCCCCAGCTTCCAGTTGGGCTTGCCAATGGAGCCACAGGCAGGACATGGGAGGGCAGGAGGCGAGTGAGGCCTGACGTGCTCCCTCTGCTTCCTCCCTTCTTGCTGCGATTCTGGTTTGGCTGGACCCTCTAAAGCCACAGCTCCTGTAGAGGCGCAGGATGGTGTGGCTTCCTGCTCTTGCGGGTCCCTGCTTCCAGCAACAGCAGGAACAGTCCCTTCATTCTTCCCAGTCCCCTTGCTTGTGCTTGGCCACTCACCAGTAAACCAGCTTAGAAAATGCCCTCTGAGGGAGCAGAGCCTGGAGCTGGGCTTCTGAGGGTAGGTTGAAGCTGGTAAACAGAGAGGAGACAAAAGGGCTTTCCAGGGGAGGCACAGTCCAGGCAGAGGTGCCGGGAGAGACTGAGCGAAGGCTGGGAGACTTTGCTGGATGGGGCGGGAGGCTGGAAAAGATGAAGACTTATCATGGAAGCTCCTGACTGTCAGGCCAGGGACCTGGTCTTCATCTCCTAGGCCACATGGAGCTACTGAAAGATTTTGAGCTAATGAGGCAAAAGATTTAACTTTATTATCAATGGCCTTATTTTGTTGTTTTTTGTTTCTACTTTGTTATTGATTTTATTGTCATCGTCAAAATATCATTAATAACATTTATGAAACACTTACTTATGGGTTGAATCGCATCCACCCCAACATTCACATGTCGTAGTCCTAACCCCCAGGACCTCAGGGTGTGGCCTCATGTGGAGATAGGATCTTTATCAAAGTAATCAAGTTAAAATGAAATCTTTTGGGGAGGCCCTAGTCCAGTACGACTGGTGTCCTTATAAGAAGGAGAAATTTGGACACAGAGACACATACAGAGGGAAGATGGTGTGAACGGACACAAGAGAAGATGGCCATCTACAAGCCAAGGAGAGGGGCTGGAACAAATCTTCCCGCAGGGCCTCAGAAGGAAGCAACCCTGCCGACACCTTGATCTTGGACGTCTAGCCTCCCAGCCCGTAGCATTTGCTACAGCAGCTCTAGCTCTCCCACGTAACAGCCATGCGCTGATCAGTCATGGAAGGCCACGCGCCCATGAGCAGTGACTTACAGATCTGACCTCCCAGCAGCTGCATTTGCAGGTGTTTCCCTGGCCCCTCTCTAGCTCAGCACTTTCATTCTGCCCATCACACGTAGAGCTCTGACACTTTTCCATGGTTACTAACATGCTCATTTGTTGAGAACCTATCAATTGCCAAAGACTCTTCTGGGGTCTGGGGGGACAAAATTCCTTACTGTCTTGGAGCAGCCAATTGATGTTTCTATATTGGCCTCTTGTCGGTCTCTACCAGAAGGGCAGCTCCATGAGAGCAGGGCTGTGTGTGTTATGTTGACGACACTTAAATGTTTGCAGAATGAACGAAAATGAAACTAAGATAAAAACATTGATGTCTCCTACCCAAGGTCAGTAAGGGCCAGGGGCCAGGACCCTGATGCTGCAAATTAGACAAACTAAGGCAGTTTATATTATTGTTAATGCCTATAGCTCCCAGTTTCTAATTTGGTATACATACGCCCTGACTTCTGCTCAGAGGATTTGAGAGGTATTTCAAAGAGAGGGACACGTATTTAGGCTTTCTGTGGAATATCCATTTTGGTTTCAGTCACATCTAAATACCCAGTTAGCTTGAGAGAACTCTGGGCCTGCCTGGAGGCTTGCAGCAGCCTTCACTGGGTGTGGGCAGCGGCCTCCCAAGTGATAGTTCGTCCAAGAACCTCTGGCTCTCGTGTGAGAAGTAGGGCTCGGTCGTGTGTGGTGTGGTTGCTGCTAGCTTGAGTCGCTGCCCTGAAACACATACTTTCGGTTGCATTCTCTGTTAGAGGCACGAAAGACAGGGAAAGAAGTTATCAGCTTGCTGGAGACCCAGGATATAGAATAAGGACAGCAGATTCTAGAATCTGCTGAGTCCTTCCACCCCAGTTCCTGGGAATTCTTCTTATAGGCGTCATTTCCCCATGTTTTCCCCTCTGGTTCCTCTCAAAGTCCAAAGGCCCTCATCGCCAGCCCACCTTCCTCAGTCTCATCTACTTTCTCAAATGGCCCAGAAGCTGGGTCTCATGTCTTTTTTGGGGCCATGAGATCATCATCTTGATCATGTAATTATACTTTAGTTACCCCAGCCCCTGCTAGACATGGAAATTCTCAGTCTACAACAGGAGTGCAGAAAGCTAAAATGCTCCTGTAGTGGGCGCACCGGCCATGGGCTACCACTTCTGAGAGGCTGCGGACACGGCCTGGAATGATGGCCAGGCCCCCACCCCAGACCCTGAGTCAAACACAAACGCTCAGGAAGCTTGACGCAGTTCCGGCTCTCCTTCCCCATCACCGTCCCAACAAGACTGTGCATGGACAACTGTCGTCTGTCCCTTCCAGTAAAGTATCGAAGTGTGTGAAAGGCTTGTTCACTAATTTTTTAAAAAAACTAGAGTGGCTTCTAGATCACCCCATAACAAAGCCCTCCCACACTCACTTTTATTGCAATTTGCTTCTGTGGGTGGGAGAGGAAGGGTGGAGGATAGGTCGTGTGCTGGGAATTGGGCATCAGTACGGGCTGGTCCATGGGAGTGTGTTGCCCACATAAATGTCATCATCTTTATGCTGTGGCAGAAAAAGTTGGGAACCAAAACTCCTTCATGTTGTTAAGAGATGAGCTTTCTGGAAGAGCCATTAACAGGATGCTTTGGAAACCAGCTTGGAAAACCTGACGCCTTGTCACTTTCATCTGCTAAGCAGCTTACAAACATTCCTGCTCCTTCCCATGGCTCCCTCCAGCTCCTTGCTTCAGCCGGACTCTGAATTTTCCAAGTGAGATCACAGGCCCAGAGTGGGAGGGTGTCTGGGAGATGTGAGGTTTGAGAACAGGAGCCATCCGTCCTCAGGAAAGTCCCCCATTTCATGCTATCTTTTGTGATATTAAAAGCCTGCCCATCCCAAGGCAACTAATCCCTAAGTCCCTCAGAGCTCCAACCTCATCTGTGGGACCCATCACAGCAATTACGCTGCACACATTCCCACCAACAGGCCTTCTGGCTCTCCTGGCTGGTAGTGATGCAAGCTTCCCTGGGCTGGCTCCTGGTGCCTCAGGAATGCAGATGAGCTCAGGCCTGTGCAAGAATGAAATAGGCTCCGGGGATCAGGGACCAGGGACCAGAAGTGCTTTTCTGACATTTAAGAATGTGCATTGTGACAGGCAAAGCCCAACCAAAAGTCCTTCTATTTTCTAGGACATCTCAGCATCTCCCTCTGATGCGCCTCTCATCTGGTGTCTGTTGCAGTGGCCCAGAGGAAGGTCTTAGGTGTGCCCACCTCCCACGCTGGAGCAGGGACCCTGGGCCCAGGCTCTGGGCCGGGGAGGCAGGCACAGTGTTAACTGTCTCTCTTTTTCATCTGTGTCTCTGTGGCGCCCAGTGAGAGGCGTGATGGATGCCTTGAGCTCCCCGGGGAGCAAAGCTGAGGCATGAACTGAGGTGGGAAAGAAAAGCAGGCTTGTAAATAAACAAGAGCAGAGTCGAGACCCAAGGCCTAGCTCCTGCCGCGGCTTTCCGGGCTTCTGATGAGGGGAGCTCCTGAGGCTCCCTCTGGAGTGGCCGGGGAGTCCGTTATTGTTTTTGGATTTCACTAAGATGAACTCCAGATGATTTTCCAAGGGCTGATTTCACAGCACATTTGCTCCATCTGAGTAATCACTCTCTGCAGCAGTTGGATTTCCATTCGGCGTTCACCTTGTGTGCCCGGAATCAGGACCGTCTGCCTCCTTGGGGTCGAATCATTTTATTTTCTTTGGGGCTCGGCCAACCCCTTTCCGTCAGCCTTAGTTCCATCTAGGCCTTTCCACTGGCCTGCAGGCAAGGCTAGCCCAAGTTCACAGGGTTTTCAGAGCACGGGGACAGTGCCCACTCCTTGTAGAATATAAAAAGTGGGAGAGCATCCACCAAATCACTTAATTTCACAGAGGTGGATATTTAACTACAAGGGAAGACAGCAAAAGCCAGAGTGACACCCACCTTAGGAAAAGCTGCATTCTACGCCAGGGCACGTCCCGAGGAGCCAGGACCTCGGGAGGATGAGTGACAGGTCACTTGGAGTGTGCAGCACAGAGAACCCAGAGTGCTCAAGGGGGCAGGGGCCTGGCGCAGCTGTTTCGGGGACTGAATGCCTGGGACAGAGAACAGTAGACCTTGCATTGAGAAGCTTCGTGACCTTGTGTGTTGAGTTGCATCAGGGGCTCATTGTGTTTCTTTTGTATTTTATTTTGCTTTTTCCATCGCCATTTATCCCCCCTGTATCCTCTTCTACCTCTGCTCCCCCAAACCTCCCCCACAATCGCCACACTGTTGTCCTGTCCATGAGTTCTTTCTCTTTTTTGTCTTTTCATTTTTGTTCAATCCCTCCACACAGCCTGCCTCCCCCACCCCCAGTATCATTGTGTTTCTTTATTTTAATTTGCTATCTTAAAAATGTTCCGGCGCCGGCCTGTGTGGCCCAGTTGGTTGGGTGTCATCCTCTGCACTGAAAGGTAGCCAGTTTGGTTCCTGGTCAGGGCACATGCCTGGTTGCAGGCTGGATCCTGGGTGGGGAGGGTGCAGGAGGCAGCTGATTGATGTTTTGCTCTCATATTAATGTTTCTCTCCCTCTCTCCTTTTACCTTCCTCTCTCTCTAAAAATCAATTTAAAAAAAAGTTCTGATGTTTATACTTTTGTAATACAAATAAAATCAGCCCTGGGCCTGGAAGTCCACCTACAGGCCATTTCTCTTCACTCAAGAAAAGAAATCTGTGCCCCAGCCTGGATGCAAGGGTCACTTAAAAAGTCTAAATTGTTTGTTAAGGTGAACAGTGGCATGTTTTCCGTGAACTGTACTCACCACAGCATGCCCAGTGTTAACCCTGACCCCATGCATTTCCTCACCAGGCTACACTCCCTTCCCACCCCCAGTCCTGAGATTCCCCTACTGAGCCCCATAATGACCACCCCTTTATCTGCCCTCTGACCTCACTTATCTGGCCTCGCTAATGTGACTAAAGGTCCACCTCCTCTGGTTCCTTGGTGCTCTCCGCAGCATTTGGCATGGGGACGGGGCCACAGGGGGTGCCTGCCATTCACTCGCTGGTTGAACATACTCATTTACGGTTGCTCATGACCTTCCAACCCCGTTGCTTCCTCCAGCCCTTCCACATCTCCATGCTGCCCTTCTTTTCATATCCCCAAGGGATGTCCAAGGACTGTGCTTGATGACCCAGAGGAGGCGTCCACCCTGCCGAAGGATAAGTTCAGTCTCTGGAATTAGAGCTCAGTGCCAGGCCTGCCTCTGCCACTTATTTCCTGTGCATCCCTAAACTCACTTCTCAGCCTCTCTGAGCCTCAGTGTCCTCATCTGTGAAAACAGAGAGAGGGTTAGTGCTACTGTGAGTCTTAAGTTATATGTGACAGAATTTGGTGTTCTTAAATAGCCCCAAACTTTAGAGAGATATGAAAGAAAGGAGTCCTCTCCACTGGGGTTGATTGTAGTAGCATTAACAAGGGTTAGTGAGCCCTCTCTGAAACTCTTTTCTTAGAGGCCTGGGATTCCATTGAATCCAAGAGAAGCCTACATCCAAACCAAATTCTAGAAGGAAGAGAAAAGAAAGGAGGTAGAAGTTTGCCAGGCCCCCGGGGACTGAAGCCCCTTCGCAGTTCCGTTTGTTGTGCGCCGTGTGTCCCTGGCTCGTGAAGATCAGTTTTAACCATTCAGTGATTAGGACGGCTGATCGTTCCCTGACTTTGGCCTTCGTGATGTGCGGTGGCCTCTGAGCCTGCACCTGTCGCCTTCATTTATCTCATCTTTTTCTCTCTATCAGGCCTTCCAGTGAGCACGGTTTCACCTTTTTTTAGACTCCACCCCTCCGTTTCTCTGTGCTGCTCTCCTGACTCAGTGCTCAATATCCTGACCAGAGACCCCAGGAGAAGAGCTTGGGCATTTGAGGAAGAAATTGGCAAACTAACTATTTTCCCTGTCCGGGCTCTCCACTGCTTTTCACTCCACCACCCCAAGATCCTTGGTTGGGCAAAAGCACCCGAGAGTTTGAATCCTCTGAGGACCCAAAGAGAAAAACTGTGATCAGAATGCATCCCTGTGTCCTGCCAGTGTGAGCCCGGCTGTGCTGGGACAGTTTCCCAGTGAAAAGGGTCTATGCTCAAAGTGCCTATTTTGTTGCCTTCCAGGAAAACACAGCTTGAGTTGTTGTCCAAGGCCCATGGAAGGTCCAAGAGGGGATCATGAAATCCAAAATGCCAATTTCTTTCATGAAAATGATGCCCAATTCTACAAACTTTCATTACTGTGAACTCCCAAAGGAGTTCCTGAAGTCTACTAAGAATTATTAAGCACTACTAAACTTTTGAAGAAAGCATTGTTTCATATTATAAAATATATTGCAATATAAAAATGTACATATTATAAAATAATACATATTATAAAATATATACATATCATGAGAAATAGGTATTATATATAACAGAAATAATTTAGTGTAAAATCATGTATATATGTTTATAATGTTTTTGTCAAGTGAATATGGCCTCTTGTTCCTCTAAATTTTTTTATTATTACTAAGTTTTGTTTTGTTTTATTTTATTTTTCTTCTGGAACAAGCTGTGGGGACTTCTGCCAAGCCTAAATTGGCCACAGTCAAAAAATATGAGGGCACCATCCAGAGAAAGAATGCAGCAAATAATTTTCCCCAGCTTCTTCTCTTTTTCCTCAAAATGGTTTTGAGAATTCATGGCTGGGCAGTAAGGCATTTTCAGGTCCCCACATAGGCAGTGGTAGAAAAATTCTAAGTATGACAATATGAATGTATATTATTGTCTAAGGCAGAAATATCTGCTTTGTCCAGCCAAAGATGCAATGGGCATATGGCTAGTTTGTCTCTTCATCTCTACTTACTCTGTGCAGAATTTCCCTTCAATAGAAGGACGGAAAAAAGAGAACTGATTTGGCAGTGTAAGCTTCTGCTCTGTTATAAGAAGGGGAAAGATATGCAAAGACAAAAACCAGCATGGGATGATGTTTTCCTTACAGCTTTTAGGCGATACATATAAACAGAGACCAAAGGAAGGCAAAGAAATCAGGAGACAGTGGTTGAGTATATCCTTCCAGCAACTGTAACTGCCTCAGTTTGCAGGGAAATAGGTTCCCTTCCACAGATCTGATAACGTGAGCTGCAGAATCTCCCGGCCCCTCGCTCCTCTTTCGGTTCTATACCCCCTTCTCCCCACCCTCTCCACCTTAGGCCCCAAACTTCTCCCGTCGCTTTGCACCCGTTAGCAACTGACCTTTAAGGCCTCCCTTCTAATACAAGTGCCTGATGGACTTTTTTGGGGAAGGAATTTTCTTAAACAAGGACTTCTCTTCTGTTATAATATAAAAATCTTGGGATCATACGCTATAAACAGTCTTTATTCTGTTTGCCCTTTTTAATTGAACATTGCATTTTTAGCACTTTCCCATCTCATTAAGTATGTAATAACAGTCTTTCATTAAAGAGACGCACTGTTATTTATTTCACTTTTCTGCTATTGTTGGGCATTCTTTACTTTGGGGAAATATATAAAGCAGAAATGATCAGCTCAAGGGGTGTGAATATTTTTAAGGTTCGATACTAATGGCCAAATTGTCCTTCAGAGAGGTTATGTCAATTTACACACTCCCCAGCTGTAAGTGAGAGTGTCAAGTGACTTTATTCTTTAAATGATTTGCTAATTTGGCGTTGGCTGTGGGAGAGACTATTTCAGGGCAGTTAAGTGTCTGGTCAGTCACAGCCACAGGGAGCCTGGGGCACTGAGGGAGTTCTTGGCTTGGCTGGACTGCAGGGCCTTAGGGTCGGACCATCAACAGACCTCTCAGGACCTCTGGTCCTGCTGCCCTGCCCCAGCAGGGATGCCCACTGGCTCCTGTAATCCAAACAGGTCCTCACCCCCTGCCTCCTGCTCTGGGGATAGAGTATTCCCTGGGGGAGCCCTCATTCCATCTTGGATACGGTGCCCTCAGCCACTCCCCCCAGCTACTCCTCAACAGGCCTGGGTGGCTTTGGGCAGACCAGTCTTCTCCCCAGCTCAGCAGGGAACTGGGTCTCTGGGCCCACCAAACTCATTCTTTCTCCCTCATTGGAGCGTGGACGGGGTCAGGGGCCTCAGCTACCACATCCCCTCGTCCCTGCAGTAGACTGTTTCATGGGCCTGCTCTCCCTCTCCCTAAAGCCATGGGAGCACACACACACGGAGTCTTATAGCTCCCCTGTCCTTTCCAGATTCCCTTCTTTCCTTTCCGGAGATGGGAGAGCCACGGAACCCGAGACTTCTCCCACCCTCCGCTCTGGTGGGACGTGTCTGGTGAATTCTGCTTTTCCCACTTTGTGAGGAAAGCACGCCTGAGCACAGGCTGCCCAGACTCTGGCCGTTCAGACTATTTTTAAACAGGCTAAAAATACTGACTTACCTCAGAGAATTGTGCTGAAGGGGACTTGTGTAGGGTATCGGATGGACCTTTACAAATATAAATGCTTTGCGTCACCCGCTCTTACACCACACAGGTTGCTCCCTTGGGAACCAAACAGGAAGATGGTTGTAAACTCAGGCTAGGCTGGGAAGCAAGGGGCCCTCGTGGGTTTGTTGATGCTCTGTTTAACTTGGCCTCTCTAGACTCTGGACAACCCCACGGCAGACCCTGGGTCCCCAGGCCCAGTGCAGGGCCTGGCACTTAGAAGGTGCCCCATGAGTGTTGGTTGTTGATGGGAAGGCAGCGAGATGGGCGTTCCTTGGCTGGGACACACAGGTGATTGAGGCCAGCTGCCGGGTATGTTATGATTTCTGATATCCCTGTTTGCGTAGGAGAAACCCAGGCACTTGCACACTCATGTGCACCCGATTTTTTGCTCCCTCTCACCCCAAGTCCTCCCACGGTGTCCCTGGCCCCCAGCTCTCCTTGGAGCATCTGCTTCCCCAGCCAAAGCCGCCGGGTGCTTTCACTCTTGCAAAGCAGAGGAAGCTCAAGTGCTCTTCTGTTCCAGGCCGGCACTTTGGATTTAACCTTGAGGCAGAGGCTCAGCTGCCCTGACAACCCGCAGCTCATTTCTGCAGCAACACCTCCCGAAGGTAGCCCAGCACGTCCTTGGCCAGCGGCTTCCTGGGGCGATAAAAATAGCTGAGGCCCCGCAGCTGCTGAATGATGAGCCCTGGAAGGAGGTGATTGATTCTCACAGCTGAGCCTGGGGTTAGCGAGCGCCCTGCAGGCTCGGGGCCGGGTGAAGGCCGGGTCCCCGGGCTCCTGCTATACATAGAGCTGTTGACAGAGTGATCCTGGGCTCGCCCCACCTGAGAGGAGCACAAAACAAGCTAATTGCAAGGAACTGGGAAGGGCTCTTGCGAAACGCAGATGGAGCACCCTTTTCTTTCAGGCCACACTTGCCCTTTTTTGATATGTGCAGTCATTTCCCCTCCTTCGTCTGGGACAAGATTCGAAATGGGGAGAGAGTGTTCAATTCCAGGGAAGCAGTGGGGTGGGGAAGCGAGAGGAGCCCGGCTTTCCCCAAAACAATGGTGAGGAGCTGTCGGGGCTTATGAAACACCACGGGGACACCGATGTCAGGCGGCTCCTGATGGACTGGAATTAATATCTGCTCCAGCCGCGGCTGGTGCGGTGCTCCCGACTGGGCTCGCCAGGGGACTAGGCTCGCCAGGGGACTAGGCTGGGGTGATCTACTAGGGCTGTGCTCAGTTCATCACCGTGGTATAAGGTGAACTGTGCTCAGGAAGCTCCTGACCAGGAACAGGGTAACTTTTAAGCCTGTCCCCACATCGCAAAGCTGTTGGGCTGTGCACCAGTGAACAGCTGGACTTGTGAGGCTGCACAGCTGGACTAGATCTGGATAATTCGGAGACACAGCCATATATGCTTACTTTACAGTGCGTGTTTTCCAGGCTATCTATCCCCTAGTGTTCTATAAAGTAATAATAAGGTTTCCAAGAAAGAGGGGGGGGTGGTGTGGGAGGGAGGGAGGGAAGAAAGTGCTGGAGGAGGGAGAAATTAAGAGACAGATGTTTTCAGATGAGATTATTAAAAAGATGATGAGATGATGAGAGGCCAGAAGCAGAGAAGATAACCCGGGTGGCTGTTGCTCCCTAGGATACGCACTGTAAGGAGCAGAGGGCAAGGGGGAGGGAGACCTACTGATTTGCATGAAAGAGACAAAAGGAAGACAGTGAGGAGCCGGGGTGAGGAGCACGGGCTTGAAGGAGATGTGGGCCCTGCCCTTGTCTTTGATGCTGCCTATGGGACATTTAGGTGTGTCTTTGACTTTTCTGGAGTCTTTTGAGATGCTTGCTCTCAACTTCCCGTCCTCTCTCTTCTTTGCTCATTACCTGCTCCTCTGAGTCATAGCTTGGCAGCTCCAAACCCCTCCTCAGGTAGCACCCCCTCCCACCCACTGACATAATCCCTGAGTCACCTCTATCTACATCCATCAATGTTTGGGGGGGGGGGGGATTTAGGATATCCATATTCCCCAATTGTCCCCAATTATGGAGCTTGGGCAACAGGTATCCAAATTCCTAGTTATGCAAAATGTAGAGTCAATTCAAAAAGGGGTAACCAAGATGATGGGGGGGGGGTCTGGAGGTCTGGAAACCAAGTCAGAGCAACTTGGGTGGGGAGGTATTGCAGATATTGTAACTAGTCTAGAAAAGAGAAGACTTCAGAACACTAAGAAATAATCTGTAGGTTACCTGCAGGCCTGCCTTTAATATTGGTGGGAGAGAAATGGAGGCTGCTTCTCTTCCAAACCCCTCCCCTGTCCCACACACATATGTGCTTACACACGTGAATGTGCATGGACAACCCACATCCAAGCTGCATCTCCATACCCCACCAAAGGGCTGCCACTTGGCCACTGCCCAGGAGCAGCAGCGTGCACTTGGCCAGGCTTGAGAGGATGAACCTGGGGGGAGGTCACAGGCTGGGACTGCTTGGGCCGGGAATTCCCAGGCTCCAGTTATTTGGAGCAAGGTCTAGGAGACTTCACTGGATCTAGGTGGGCACATTCCCTTGGTCCCACAGGCTTCTCATTGTCTCATGGAAAGTGGGGTCAGGAAGGGCTAGAATGGGTTCCCAAAGCTTGGGGCCCAGGGCAGGGACCCAGTTGCCCAAGTCTAAGTCTGGTCCCAAGCATGTCAAACTCAGCTTATTTAAAACATGATGAATTTCCCACAAAATCTACTCCTCCCTTTGTATTTCGCCTCCACGAAAGGTACCATCATTAACCCCTGAGAGTGGAAGTCCTTCCCCAACACCAAAGCAGCATTCAGTAGCGATTCCAACTCCTTCACTTTCCAGAATCTTTCTACATCATAGCAATTAAAATATTTTCTAGCATTTCCTTGCTTACAGGTTGTTGTTTTTTTGTTTTTTGTTTTTTGCCTCACCAGACAGTAAGCTCTCTGAAGGCAAGGGCTTGTTCTTAGCATCTCTGTGCCTGACATGGAAAAATGTGTTGGATTGAAATAGAAAAGTGTACACATGTCCAATGCTTGTTGCCACAGATTGAATCATCTATTGATGAACATGTATCACTTGATATGTTTTTATCAGATATCGTGTATGGTAAAAATTCCCAAACATTGAGTGGGAACTGACCATGAGTTTCAGGCATGCATTCAAGAAATGGTTGAGGCCATAAAAGGTGCTCAGTCTTACAGGAGAACCTTTGGCACTGCCCACAGCTGAAAGGCACCAAGAGCCAGCAGCAGTTCCAGGCCTGGGGACTTCGAGTCTCAGGTGCCAGGGTTATCTCAGGACAAAGGTCAGGTCAGTTACTCCGGCTACTTGGCTCTGCACCCCCTTGCTCCAGCAGGTGGAGCCAACAAGGGCTTCTTCATCACCTTTGAAAGGGGAGGAAAAGGGGAGAGGGCAGACAGGTATGAAATCTACCCGGTGGTCAGGGACCAAGTGCTGCCATTTCATTCATTCACGATTCATTAAATGGGCTATTGCCAAAGATGAACCATGAACGAAGCACAAGCCTGCCCTTAAAGGACTCACACTCAGCTTGGAAGTAGGGAAGAAGACCAATGGGAACAGTACAACAGAACACCTGCCAAAATAGCGTGAAATGACAAATTATCAAAGGAGCCCGAGCATGGACTGCGCCCGACTCCTTCCTGTGACTCCTGGCCCCGTGTGATCTGCCTGCTCTCCAATCGCAGGGGCCTCTGCCTGGGGTGCTCTTCCTCTGTTATGTGCCACCAGCTCCGTTTCATCTTTCAGCTTCCAGTGAATATCATTTCCTCAAAGTAGCCTTCTCCCATCGTCCAACATGTGGTAATTTCTCCACTTTAATCCACATTATGTGTTCTCATCTTCTTATTTCCTTTAAAGCACTTGTCAAGTGTGACCATCTTATTTATATTTACTCTCTCTCTAATCTATAGCAGAGTAAGCTCTATGAAGGCAGAGATTGCATCCCTATCGACAACATTTGGCACATAGTAGGGGCTTAATAACCATTTGTTAAGCAAATGAAGGAAAGAAGGGCTCTTGTTGGTTCTCCAGTATGTGGTGGTGTGGGGTTGGAGAGATGTCAAGGAAGGTTTCCTAGAAGGCAGGACTGTTGAGTAGGGCCTTGTAGCATTAAGTGTTTGCCATGGAAGGGCCATTGCAGGTGTATGAGCGTGGATGTGATTCTGATGGTGGTGAAGGCTGGGGACAGGGCTACGTGGAGCCCACCTGGAATGTTAGGGCGCGGGGACAACTGCTATTGGCAACCCGTCTGTTCTTTTTTGTGTACAGCCTTCCTTGATGGATGGGACAAAGAGGTAAACTATTAAGTCTACTTTGAGGCATATACCTCATGGCCAACCCCATCCAACCTAAACAAGCTGAACAATTAAAACTCAGAGAGCTACCTGAGGGACCCAACAAGGACAGCAAGGACACTCAAGTGACCTCAGATGATTCTGAAACCTGGGGAAAATACTCCAGCAAGCCTAAATCATCTGATCATGAGACTCATCTCCTGACCGTCTCTGACTGCTCACAAAGAGCTGGCCAAGGACATTCCATCTCTGCCAGGCCACCGGGCCAAGTTCCCAGGACAGCTACCCACTCTGCTCCCTTCCCCATGGCACCCAAGGGAAAACACAGAATGGGCCCACATCCACGGGCAGGCAGACACCTGCCTCAGTGCCAGCAAAACAACCACCACCTTTGCGCCAGGCCAGAGGGTGGGGCGGTTGTTGGCAGAGCCCTGGTGATTTACGGTATCTGGGTTCACCAGTTCACCATCAGGGTGGTGCCAGGTAGAACCTCCAACGTCACAGGATAAGGTCTCTCCCTTCCAGTGATTTATGGGTCCGGAGTGAGCAGCCATCTCTTTCCTTCTCCTCTTTCTGTCCCTTCCTGCTGGGACAAAGGGGTTTCACAGCATCGTGGGCACAATGATACGATGACAAAGAGGCTCCATTTACCCATCTCCCCTCTGCACCTGCTCTGGGGGAATGATGGCGTTGGTCAGTGGCCACATGCATTTTGCTGGCATCCTTGGCTCTTTGGTGCTTGAGCCACAGCGCCAGCCTCACGCTTGCCATGGCTTGGCTGGTTGCCAGGATCTACTGCCCGTCTATGTATTGCAGGTCTGTTTCAAGACTATGAGATCAAGTGTTTCTCTCCCTCCATCTTTTCCTCCTTTCTTCCTTCTTTCCTTCTATAAGAATCCATAAATCTTAGCTTGCTTTCTTGGCCTGAAAACCGAGGGGTTGGGGTTTCCTTCCATAAGAGTAGAACAGTCATGAAAGCTGCCCTCTCTGTGCTGCCACCAGGCAGCTGGGGCCTTGAGCCCGCTGTGTGTGCCGCACAATGAACTGACCTTGAGCTCCTTCCAAAATCATCCCTTTGCTCCAGGAGGTCAAAGAAAGAACAAGAAAAGAGCACCCAACTCTCTCTGTTATTCTCACATGCCCCGCATCATTCTGTGCCCCGTCAGGGCAGTGGTGTCCTCGGGTTCTGGGACATGGCAGAGGCACAGCCAAGAACAGAGCAGGGGGGAGGTTGGGAAATTCCTCCCAGCCTCGCCAGCTTTGGAAGCCAGAGTTCCTTGGCAAAGAGTCTTCACTCACTCAAACCCACAGGGGACGCTTGGGCATTTACCAGGTTGAGGCATCTACAGAAAATCACAAGCAAAAAGCAATGAACAGCTACCCTGTGGGGGCAGGCCTCTTCCCCTCTGCTATCCCTCGTGAGGGAGGGGTGAAGGGGAGGAAGGGTAGACAGTCCAGCACCAAGATCCCCTCTCTCACCCCACAGCAGCCCCTCTGCGTTCTACTCAGGAGAACTGACATAAGCCAGGCCGATTGGGTTTCAGCTCCAAATGTCGCCGCCAGCAGCGGAACATGTCAGGGCTCAGGGAGGCCAAGGCTGGTTCTTTGACTTTGCCAGACTGCTGCAGGTGGCTGCCATCCCTCTGTCTCTGGTAGCTTTTGTGGCCTCCACCAGACTACATGAGCCTCTTCCATCAGCAGAGCTAAGCACAAGTGTGGCTGAAGACTCTGAGATGCTTTGCAGCCTCATGGGATGTGGGGAGTTTCAGGTGTCCCTGCTCCCCAGTGACGTCATTTTGTGGGCAATTAGTAATGTATGCTACCACTTTGGAGCACATACTCTGTCAGGCACGGCGCTAAGTACTTTACATCATCTCATTGAGTCTTCTCAACAACCTTCAGGAATGTATTATTTTCCAACTTTTGTAGATGAGGAAACTGAGCTTCAAGAAGCTTGGTAATTATCGATGATCACATGACCAGTAATTGGAAGAGCTGAGACTCCAATGCTCATATGCTTATACTGAGAGGAAGAGAGAGAAATAGAGACAGAGAGAGACAGACAGACAGAGATAGAAAGAGAGAGGGAGAGATCTCATATCTCTTTCTCTTTTTACAAGGACATTAATCTCATCCTGAGGGCCCCACCCTCATGACCCCATCTAATCCCAATTACCTGCCAAAGACCCCACCTCCAAATACTGGGGATTATGTTGCACTGGGGATTATGGCTTCAGTCTATGAATTTTGTGGGGAGACAGATATTCAGTCCACAGCAGTCACATAGTAAGTGTCAGGGTTTGAATGCAGGTGATCTGACTCTTGTATATTCTAATGCCTCATGATGTTTTCATACACCAGATCTTATATGACTGTCCCTGTAGCCTATTTTTTTTAAACTCCATAATATATTTGACCATGTTTCTATGTGAATAAATATGTATCTATAGCATCATTTTAATGACTGAACCATTAATGAAGTGAAGATACATAAGGTAGAGTCCAAAGTCTTCTACCTAATCTTCACATGACCTTGTTGATTTATGCTTTGTAGAACAAGGACAATAGTAATAATATCTATCCCATAATTTTAGAGGCGTAAATAATGCACGTACATACGATTTATAAATTATAACATTCTATATAAATGTAAGTCACATGATCATTGTTACTATTAATTATCTACTAGGGTGGGGAGACTTCTTGCAGATCGGTGTATGGCAGGGAATAGAACTACTAGTTGCCCGGATAAGCTCACTTTATGAAAATCCACTTGTGATTTGTGCCCCGTTTTGTATATGTTATATTTCAAAGTAAAATTTATATTAAAAATACTGTTCCCCCTTTTCTATGGCATTAAAAAACCAATTTCTGACTCTGGCATTCAGGGCCCTCTGCACCATGACCCAACCTGCCTTCTCAGCCTAACCACCCTCATCCAACCCCACCAGGAGATGCACAATTCTTTTCACCCATCAGACACCTTCTTGCTTCTGCGTCTTTTGTCTGATGCTCTGTCCGCCCCTTTAACACCTTCTCAGATATCTTTTCCTCTGTGTGTTCTTCTGTGATCCCTGTTCAGCCCCTCTTCTGAGTTCCCTTCTTAGTTGGATTCACACTCTCTGTCCTTCTCATCAGGGACATTCTGCCAGCAAATACTCGTTGAATGAAACTTTCTAGACTCCTTAGTCAAAGACCTGTGGGCCTGGAAGCTCTCCTTTGTGGTCCCTTTCTCATGAAGGACACTGACTTCTTAGAGCCCCAACCTGGGATGGCCAATGGTTGAATACATTTCTGACTATGTTTGAGAAAAGCCCCTGAAGGGGAACCACTGCTGTTTTTTGCCCTGCCTGGAGGTTCTCTGTATTTTCTTCCAGCTAAAGTGTGAGCGCCGGGAAGGCAGAAGCCAAGCGCCATATGTATTTGTATCCGCTTCCCACCGATCCGACCATGGGCAAGAAAAATGGTGTGTAGAGTAGAGGCCTCATGGATAATGGAATGGCAAGATGGTTCTGATTTTGTATGCAGTGGAGCATATTACTGAGAAAGACGTGACTACCTGCTCTCCATACCATCTAGGGCTCTCTCACAGTAAAAGGGAAAGACACCTGGCCATTTTAGTCCTTGAGCCAAAGGAAATGGAGCTGCAGGCTGGTTCCCAGGCTGACTTTGATGTGGCTGGTGGCTTGTACTTCAACCAGTTGGGAACCCTCTGCTCGAGGATTGACAAAGTCTTTCCCATTTCATTGGTTCTTCAGCTGAATGGAGCATGTTAGGCCAGGAGTTGGCAAACTTTTTCTGTAAAGGGCCAGATAGTAAATATTTTAGGCTTTGCAGGTCATAGGATCACCGTCGTAACTACTCAACTCTGCGTTATAGCATGAAGGCAGCCCCAGACAACAACATAAACAAATGTGTGACTGTGTTCCAATGAAACTTTATTGTGGACACTAAAATTTGAATTTGACATTATTTTAACATCACAAAACAGTATTCTTTGTTTGATTTTTTTAAACCATTTAAAAATATAAAAGCCTTTCTGTTTGTGGGCTATTGTCTGCCAACCTCTGAGTTAGACCACCAAGTGGAAGATTTTCTTTTGCTTCATGGAAATGCTTTTCAGGCAACTTGCATCAGAATCGCTGAGGGGTGGAGGGCAATGTCTGTTGACAGTGTAGCTTTCTGGTCCCCAGGCCAGACCCACTGAACCAATTACCTGGTAAACTGTCTAGGAGTCTGCCATTTTACCAGATTTTCCTAGGTGGTTGTGAAACTCATTAAGTGTGGAGAACCATTTTAGCCAGAAGGAAACTAAGACCTTTCTTAGAGAATCTTTTCAATTTTGGCATAAAAATGGGGACAACCAACAAAACAAGTGCTTCTTACCTGAGCAAGTTCTTTTAGGGTATAAGCCACTTTGGGTTCTCCCCACACTTTTATAAGGTGTTTCAATCTTGCTCAGCCTCCAAGTGCTGTGTTTTCTAGAAAGAATGAGTGGACAACTGAGCCCTTCTCACACAGGTATTATTGGAGGCTCTTTCTGAATCCATTTCCCTGTGTTATTGTTTTTTTCTAGCTAAAAGAATCCCAGTTTTATTTTGGTATCCTGCCTTAAGGAAGATGACTCTGTTGCATTGATGTACTGATAAATGTTTATCAACTGGCTCTTCAGGGAAAAAAAGCCCTGTATGTAATGTTTGCCAGTTCCTGTGGTATAAATATGCTCATTATTGCCAATTTCAGGCTACCAACATGAGGTCACTAAATGGAGGGTTGGAAAGTGATGCACAGTATCAGGCCTTGCAGGCTGGTGTCCACTGGCTCCACGCTGACATTGCCCTATCAACACTTTGGGATCAATAGTCTAAATCAATCATGGTGATCCCATCCCTCTGTCAGTAATCTACTTATGAGCAAAAAACATTCTGGAATGGGATTAGCACTTTAAGAAAAGTTTTCTTTATCACTAAAGGAATGAGTGGCTTCTTTTTTTCCACTAGGCATGACAGACTGCAATAATTCATATTGCACTGCAATGTGGTACTGGCAGCTATCTTGTGGTCATGAGGGCAGCTGGCCTGTAGACAACTGAGCATATCGTGAATTGCAGAAAAGACACAGGGAAAGGACTTGGGTTGTTGGTGATGCAATCAAGCTGCTGAATTAGCCAGGTCTGACAGCACCGTGTATCAGGACTTCTAGTTACGTGCACTCAGAAAAATCCCAGATTGTGTAACCTGGTTGAGTTAGGCTTTCTTTATTAGCAGCAGGAAGCTTCCCGACTGATGTATCTTCTCTGCATTGACCACTCAGAAATTAAGAAGAGAGGACAGATGAGTTGTCGCCTGTTTTTTAGCACCTTACCACTGGCGGATGCAGAATCGAACTTCAAAGACCCAGATGCAATGGACTACAAGTCAGTCTCTCCGGGCTCAGTATCCTGCCCCTGCCCCACCCTCCAAAGCCATTTACCATGTGAAATGTCACCAACTCTGTCTCGCCTATCTTGCTCCAGCGCCGCTAGCCCGAGTGATGTAAGGCATTATCAGGGCTTCGGCAACAGCGTGTGTGGCTGAGTTTAAATGAATTTCATCAGCATGATTAAATACTTATTACATGAGTTAAACATACGGGCTTCATTAAGCTAGTGAACTCCCAGGAACCTCCTCTCCTGTTTATACAACCCATCTGGACTCTCAGATTACTTTAAAGAAATGGGATAAATGGGGTTTGCTGTGACAGCCAGGTCGTCTTTCAGCATTATACTCTCAGAGGAAACTCATCTTCCATTGCTAACTCTGGCTTCCATACAATTGGGTGCAGAGGTTTTTTCCATCTGCTTCTGGCCTCCGTTAAAGCCTGACATGATGCTGAAATTGAGACTTTAAGTGTAACTTGCCAGGACATGACAGACATACTTTTCTCATTGAAGCATGGAACATTGTCTGAAGTCATCTGCCAGCTCAAACCTTGGGCCTTTTACAAGGAGGGCACACCTTGAAAGCAAAATAAAGGACGAGGCTTAATTAACTTACTGGGGCTCTGTTAGTTGTTAATAGAAACTCTTTATCAAATTAAAGGCCTGCTGGGAAGGCCGCCGAGTGCCGAGAAGCAGTGATATGCGTTAAGTGTCAAAGTGGGTTTTAATTGGCTGTTTAAATGAGGAAAAGCTCCCTGCAGTGTGACAGACACCCAGAGCAGGTATGTGCAAACACACACGGGCGCACACACATGCATGGAGCCCTAGGCAGTCTGGGAAATCACAGGAATCACATTTTTTGAAAGCTGACATCCCCAAATCGGGACCACAAACCTAGCAGGAAGGGAGCCAACACTAAAGCATGTGGCTCAGTAAATGCCACAGTGATTATTTCTGATAATAATAAATAATAGCGATGGAGCAATGATGTGTTTGAATGCTGCCAATTTTATAGTGTACACAGTCCAGCTGTACTGACAGGTCCTCTAATGCTAGGATCAAACTCAGGTTTTTGCCTTCTTATGTCTATCAAACTACTGATATATAAAATGGGGACCCAATACCTACCCTGTAGGAATGTTATGATTTACACAAAGCTTCTAGCAGTGCCTGGCACATACAGAGAGCCCAATGAAATGATCGTTGTTTTGATCAAAGTGTTTTCTTCTATACTCTTTCAAAAGATAATTGGGGATTATTTATTCCTAATAGCCCTAGTTAGGATGAGAGGCACTGCACAGTGGTGGCTAAGAGCATGAACTTTGGTGTCAGATTTTTGCCGGTTTGTGTGCTGGCTCGGCCACATTAGGGGGCCTCTCTGAACCTCAGGCTCCTTTTCTATAGAATGGAATAAATCATATTTACTTCACACAGTGGGGGGGAGAAGCATATGACCATGATGAGAAAGAGCTTAGCACAATGTATTCACATAGTAGGTGTGACTATCAATATGCTTATTAGGATTGTGTTTGTGTTCCTCAATGAGAGATAGAGAGATTCAATGACAGAGTGGCTGCAGGACAGGCCCCAAGGACACCTTGCCTTTTTCACAGAGGCTGCTAGCAAAAGTTCATTGAGTCAAACCATTGGTAGAGTTTATGAGATGGAATCTTTGCAACTGAATGTGGCAGAGACGGGGCTTTTAGGGACTGGGGACACATCTAGGACACAAAGTGGCCAAAGGAAGAGCTTTACAGTCAGTGTCTTGTTGCTGCTCACTGCGCCACTGGGGTCCCTGTGGCCTGGGTTTGAGCACGTGTTGACCCAGAACTCCCTGGCACAGCCAGGACCGGGGGCCAGGACCCTGGTTTCCAGGCTGTGCTTTCTTTTACTGAGGATCTTGTCAGAGTGAGAGTCTCAACTGGTGGGGACAAATTATTTCAAAGCAACTGTTTTTTATTCCATAAGCAAGTTTATTATCCCCCCTTTCATTAAAAAAAAGAATTTCATTGGTCCTCTGAGCTTATTATTTAACAGAAGCTTTTAAATGAAATTCTTATAAGATCAAGATCTCCCATGTTTCCTCACAAGGGGGGCGTGGAGCAGCCACCATACCTTTTGGCTTCCGTCAGCATCACAGTTTGGTGGAGAGTTATGGGGAAGGGGGAAAATCACATGATTAGGGAGGCTGGAGAGCTGGGAGTGACAGTCTTGTAAGGAAGTTGGAGATGTTGAAGAGCCTCAGCTTACAGCTGCTGATGGGGATCTGAAAATGCAGGACTGTGGGTCCTCAGAACCATTTTGAATTGGGGGGTGTTTTCACAAAGGCTGCAAAATCAAACGCTCCCAACCGAGAGCCTGTGGCTACGTGCATTTCAACACACAGCCTGTGTTCCAGTGACGCGCAGTGCTGAGCTATCCCTGCTGACCAGCAAAGAGAAGCAGCTCCTTCGTTCCCCAGCAGCCTAGCTGGGCCTTGGAGGGACAGCTCTCGCTCAGGTCTCCAGCCCAGCGAGCCTTCGAACATGAAACAGAAGCGTCCCAGGGCTTTTACAAATGAGCCGCAGCAGGCTGGCCGTCAGGGCCTGGATTCATGGGCTGCCGGGGGGTTAATATCTCCTGCCACCACACATCCGAAAAAAGCCTGCATTCTTCTTCCCCCGCCCGCTTCACACATCCCTGGCAGCTGGGCTTCCCAATGCTTCATTGAGGCCAATGCCCGTGAAGGGCCGGATCAGCAGGCGCAGGCCATCAGGCGGCCATGGTAAGCCCTTGGCCTGGTCCCCACTCCCCGCGCTCGCTGAGACAGACGGGCCTTTGTGCGCCCAGAGCCGGCTAAGCCAGGATGTGACTGCGAGCTGGAATCTGACCTTTCATGGGCTCCAGCACCTGTCAGAAAAACGAACAAGCTTGGGGTGTTTTTTCCGCTCCGGACTTAAATGCCAGTTTTGTGACTCCCTCACAGTGGACCTGAGCCAAGGCAGTTGTGGTCAACTCCGGCTCTCCGAGGAGCAAACCTGAGACATGAGTGATGGACGGCCCTGGGCTTCTGAGGCCTGGCCAGCCCTCAGCTCCGAATGAATGCAAGCCGAGCGGAGGACTCCGGGGCCCTGAGTCTAACTCGGAGCACAACAAAACAGCCGTGCTCCTCTTGCACCCTGCAGTGTGCGTGTGCATTCAGCATTGGAACAAAGACCCAGTCACAGTGACCCTGACACAGGTGGCCGTCAGAGGACAGCTCTGGCATCCCTTCTCCTGGCCTGCTGTGGTGGTCTGAGTATGAACACCTCGGGCAGACTAGGGTTGGATTCTGCCACTTATGATCTACAGGACCTCAGGCAAGCAATTTACCTTCCCTGAACCTCAACTTCCTCAGCTGTTAAATGGGTAGAAAAATGACTTATTCCAAAGGTTGTTGTGGATTAAATGAAATAATGTATACAAATCACCAAGCACCTTGCCAAGCATTTTGAAAGCACTGTGTCAATGGCTACCATTCCCTCCCCTGCTGCAGGACATGCTTGGGCTGGAGCAGGAGTGAGGGTGTCACCACTGACACTCATTGCCCCAGGAACATATCTTACCCTGATCATGGAAGCAAGGCTGGACCAGCCTATTGGTGACTTCAGGTGGGAGAGGACAACTTCCTCCTAAGTGTGGATGGAAATGTCTACAGTTATGCAGATGCCTGACCTGGAGCTTGAGACACACAGAGATGTCTGAAAAAAATCTGAAGTGTAGTCATCATTCTCAAGGCTATTCATGCTTTTAAAATGCATACACATCTGTCACATCAAATCTGCTTGGGGAGCCCAGCCAGGTGTGGCTCAGCGGTTGAGCATCGACTTAGGATCCAGGAGGTCATGGTTCGATTCCTTGTCAGGGCACATGCCGCCCAGGTTGCAGGCTCGGTCCCCAGTCAGGGGCATGCAGGAGGCAGCTGAGCAGTGAGGACTCTTTCATCATTGATGTTTCTCTCTCCCTCTCCTTTCCTCTCTCTGAAATCAATAAAGATATCTTTAAAAAAAAAAAACCTGTTTGGGGAATTGGATCATAAATGAACAACATTGTATTTTAGAAATGGAGTTTCTGCTGCTTTGCTTGACTTTACCACATTTCGGGAAAACAGCTAGGCGGGTTTTACCAGATTTGGAGATATTAGGGTGGTCTCACAGAAAATCGAGGCTCTGCCCTGGGGGGATCCCAAAGAGGTAAGCCGTCATTCTTCAGAGGGAATGAAACTAAAATTTGGTGACAGGTAGCCCTGACTGGCAGCTGGGGAGGACTGGCACCAGAATTAAGACACTGGGCCAAGAAAGCAAATAGCTGCGTATGAGCCCTAAGCTGGAATGTGGTTGTTGATTTGCAACAAGCTGCTTCTCACATGGGCGACTCTGTGTAGCTGGCTCCACTGTGAGCCGAGCGGAGATTTATTTCACCATTCTCCTGAAGAACACAGGAGAGGCCAGTCCGTAAACACACGGATAGGCTGTCGAGCCATTACCTTTATGTAATTTAATTTAAAAATGATATTGTTTCTTGTCAGGACTCTGCATTGGGTAGCCTTTTTGTTCCTCGGGTTTGAAGCGGAGTTCCCGGTGTGCCAAGCACTTTCCTTCCAGGGTATCACATTTAATCCGCACAAGAATTCCCTCGCAAGGAAGCTGCTATGATCCCCATTTCAAAGATAAGGACAGAGGCTTAGGGAGGTTGAGCAATCGCCCAGCGTCGTCCAGAGAGTAAACGGCAAAGCCAGGGCACAGCCTCAGGTCTGTCTGTGCCAGGGCCCAAATTCTCTACTAAAATACTACGTGGCCTCTTCCTGTGGTTCCTTAGTGTCATTCCTTTACTACAGAGATATTCAGATGGTCATAATTTGATTTGTTGACTTAAAGGGTTGCTTTAATCAGTCAAATTGCATGCCGACAATACATTCCTCTATACCTTTAAAAAATATCTGGGTTTAAAAAAATCCAAATGAAAACTTTAAAATGCTCTAAATTAGATTTTCACTGGTAAACACTTTATCTGATCATGTTATTATTTGATGTTTGATAAATATTCACTGCCACTGTTCGGTACTCGGTTGAACAGTTAAAAGGTGGCTTGTTTTAGTCTTAATCTGAAATACATTAAGAAGGGTCAGTCAAACCCAGGCAAGCTTTGCTAAAGGTTTTTTGCATTGGTCACAGTTTTGACTTATAGATCATCAATTAGTTGCAGATGTCGACAGTAATATGGAGTGTATGAAGGGTCAGGAGAACACTTCGTTCCCATTTGAGAGGAATTTAGAACTTAAAAAAATACTCTGTTAATTTTGAGCTGCCAACATATACACATTCATGCATGTGTATAACTCCCTGGAAAAACAATCAGATTTTTGGAAGCAGTAGACCATAATTCTATAGACTTTATAATTCAATTCATAAATACTTGGGTTTTAAAAACAGAGTTATGACAACAAGAAAAATAACAAGGATCATTTTTATATTTCTCTCATCTCTGTAACTGAAACACGTTTTAATAATTTCAGCAGTTACTCCTAGAGGAATGATGATGATGATGATGATGTGAGGAGCACCCTCGCGGCACAGTGCTGGGTGCTGTTCGTCAGTACTCCGCATGCTCAGTCCCCGAGCCGGGGTCTGCCGGTAGCGCCACTTGGAGCTGAAGACATGGGAAGTCCTGGAGGCCGTGGGAACCAGCGGCAGTCTGGGAGCCTCACTCCCTGGGTGCGCCGTGCCTGGTGAGAGGCATCTAACCATTCTCTCTGGAGGACCTGTGCTTGGGAAAGACAGTTATCAGCTCTCGAGGAGCCAATGGACTTAGAAAGGGCTGAGATGGGGACCCTAGAATTTATAGGAGGAAGGGTGTGGAGGAGCCCAAATTCACAGTGAAAGAACAGGAGAGAAAGGTGCTTCTGTAGCTCATTGATCCCCATGGGTTGGCCCATAGGCTAAATCTAAAGCAAGGCCTATTTTTATACAGCCCCAGAGCGAGGCATGGTTTTTATATTTTTATAAGGTTGGAGGAAGAGGAAGAGGGGGAGGAAGAAATATGTGACAGGCAATATGTGGCCCTCAAAGCTTAAAATATTTACTGTCTGGCCCTTTATAGAAAGGTTTGCCAATCCCTGGTCTAGACCAGTGTTAATAGAAATATGAAATACTTGGGTTTTAAAAACATAGTTATGACAACAAGAAAAACAACAAGAATCATTTTTATATTTCTCTCATCTGTAACATACGTAATTTAACATTTTCAGGTAGCCACATAAAGTAAAAATAAACAGGCAAAATTAATTCTAATAATGTATTTTATTTAACCCAGAATATCCAAAGTATTATCATTTCAACATGTAACCAATGTAAAAATGATTAATGAAACATTTAACATTCCATTTTTCATGCTAAGTCTTTGAACGCTGATGAGTATTTGACACAACACATCTCAGTTGGGACTGGCCACATTTCCAGGGTTCAATAGCCACATGTGATAAGTGGCTACTCTATTGGACAATGTAGCTCTAGACAATGATGGATGGACGGAATTTCCATGCGGACAGTGGGAGGACATCCAGGCATAGTCTTGACCAGTTTCTCAACCTTGGCACTGTTGATATTTGGGGCCATCTAACTTCTTATGGGCGGCTATACTGTACATCGTGGGATGTTTAGCAATATCTCTAGATTCTACCCACCCGATACCAGTAGCAATGCTCCCCCCCCCTCCCATTGTGACAATCAAAAATGTCTGCAGATATATTGGCAAACTGCCCCAGGTTGAGAACCACTCGTCTACAGCACGAGTGTGAGAAAACACCTGGAATTACCCAGAAAATATCCACTGACTCGATCACTTCATGGAAGGGGGATACTTGAAGGAGAGTGATGAGAGTTTTGGTAGAAAAACCTGGGCAGAGCTCAGGCGAAAGCATTTGAAATGTATTCCCTCAGCAATGATAGCCATCAAAGAATCTGGAGAAGGGGAATGGAATTAGCAAAGTTACAAATTAAAAACATTTTTTCTCCCATTTTTGTATAACTAGATTTTTTCTCTTCTTTCTCTTACTGGCACAGATAGATTTTTTCCCCCTTAAAGAAAAGCATCATTTAAAGAGCAAATGCCCCCCCTCCTCCTGCATCTGGTGGGTGGTTTTTATTAAATTCCAGTAGAGGGATGGGTTTCCAAAGCAATCATCCAGCCCCTTGGTGAGCAGGCTCCCTGCCACTCCGCTGACATTCCACCCTGCAGGAGCCGGGGAGAGAGGGAGATCACAGTGAGCAGGCAGAGTGACTGTAGCTGAGGCTGTTGGAATTTCCAGGGGGGCCACTTGGTGTTACAGATGGAGCCAAATGCAGCACTGGGTGGGGGCGGCCTCATAACCTCTGCAAGTTACAGTTGCTGAATTGCTTTGTTTGCTCTGCCCCTGACATCCAATGGCTGTAGAGTTGTCTAAGTCCTTTGTGAATAATAATAATAGGAATAATAATAATAATAGGAATATGTAGAGGTCTTTATGGTTGGTCATGTGCTTTTGCATACATAGTCACGTTTAACAGTGGTACATCATGATATAATGCTAAAGGAGATATATATGCTGTAGACGTATATTTTGGGATTTGCTCTTTTGGGGGACTCTGAGACTGTGTGTCCAGCTCTGCCGGACAGTCTCTGTTTGCTTTTTGGACCCACTCTACCCGCTTTCCACCCTGCTCTGTGCTCCGTATGGATTGCACAGCTGGGCTCTCCTTCGCCCTCATTTCCTGCTGGGCTCAGCCAAAGGGAGGCCCGGGGGGAGATCACAAGGTGGAGGAGAGTGAGATTAGGGTATTTACTCCCCCTTCCCCGCACCAGGCTTGCGGTGGCTGCACCCCTCCGCTGATGACAGGCCTCAGCAGTTCTGGGAACCACTTGCTCTCCTGTCCTTTCAGGCAGAGGATGGGAAGGCACAGCGCTGCTGTCAGCCCCAGGGTGCTTTGTCATCTTTGTAGGTTGACCCGTGCCCCTGCAAATGGCCCTTCATAAACCCTCTTCAGTCGCCCCTCCTGAGTGTGCCGTCTGTCTCCTGCTGGGACCCGGGCTGCCGGTCCAGCTCACTTTAGCTTCTGCTGAGGAGAGTCCACGTCTTCCTGGGTCGCCCCAACAGTCAATCAGAGTCAAGCAAGGCTAGAGTTAGAGTCTGGCCTTTGAAGGCAACTTGTTGACCCCGTTTAATAGTCAGAGAAGCCAGTCGTGGGGTTTCTGTGGCTTTTCCTGGGTTACCAAGTAACTTGGTACAAAAAGCCTTTCATTATAAACCCCAAACCCACACACCCAATTCTCTTCAAGAGAGAAATGTATCTAATGCTCAATTCAGTGTTTTTCTTTCTGGGATTTCTAACAATAATAATGGAAAAGGAACTTGGGGGAAAAGTGTCAAAGAAAATCACGGTGATTTCTTTTCCTTTTGTGTGGATTGCTCGAAGGAATCCAGCCTCAGCTCCAGCAGCAGCGTCTGAACCGGGCCCGTGAGCTGTCGGCAGGCTGCCGGGTAATTGGACATCAGCGGAGGGATGTGTGTGCTCTCACCTCCTCTCTGCTCTCAGCCGGGTTCTCCCGTGGGGAACAGGCCTGGAAGTCACATCACCTGCACTTCCTCACAGTCTCACTAATTACAAAAAGAACAAGCCCGCTCTGGGTTTTGTCTCAGCCAGTTTAACCAGAGGAAATGACTAAGGCCGATTAGCTGAAAAGGCTGGGTATTTATTAAGATGCTTCCCAGCTATTAGTGAGCACACTGTAGGCTCTTGATAGTGTAAAAGTTATTAAAAACCACTGACAGCAGGGATATTGTTAATAGGTAAAGTACCTAAAAGCTACAGCAAAAGAGAAGACAGGAGTTCTCAGGCATGCTAGGCAGAGGGCACCGAGTGGCCTGTACATCCAGCCTCCGCGGGCGTGTAGGGGTGGGGTGTGGGTGCGCAGGACATCAGGGCTCTGGCCTTGGCTCGCTGGGTCACTTGGCGCCCATTCCTTCAACATTTTATTCTCAGTTTCCCAGGAAGGGAGATGCACGCACCTTAAACACTATTAAGTTGAATGCCTTTCAACCCTGACTTTATATTAAAATTACTTGGGATCTTAAAAAAATGGTAAATGAGCTCTGCTCGGCAATTGGGTGAGGATGAGGCTGTGGCATTGGTGTACACTATTCTGTTAGCAGGTACAGTGCCACCCTCAAAGTAGGGGGGAGAGAGAAAGCGAGAAGGGGGAGGAAGGGGGAGGAAGAGAGGAGGGGGAGAGGGAAGGCTGGGGGAGGGGGAGGGGAAGGGAGGAGGGAGGAGGGAGGGGAGGGGGAGGGGAGCATGCACATGGGGTTTTGATGTAAAAATGTAAAAATGATTCTACTGTGGGTCATGGTGAAAAAGTCTGAGAGCAGCTGCACTACTCTATTTTGTGCACAGCGGGACTAGCTGAATAAATGGTTAATGACAGGGAGGGAAGGAAAGGGGGTGCCAGAGAAGAGGGGGAGGGAGGAATGGCAGAAGCCCATGAGGACAGTCTTTTGCCCCCAGTGTCTGTGCAAATCATGGGCACAGCCGGCCCTGCTTCACACGAATCTGTGAGCAGTTTGGAAGAAACCGAGACGAGAGGAAAAGACAGGGAGTGACCAAGAGTTCACGAACCGAAACCTTGCGAGCCAGTCCTGACATTGCATCGTCTCATCTTTGACTCATCCCGATCCCTGAGCCCTGGTGCAGTAGGAGTTTTCAATAAATTTTAATTTCCGGCTGCTTTGGGGAGGCTCGAGCCTGTGGTACTTGGAGACATTTTAGGGCAGTGCAGCTTTCTCCCCGGCTGGATCTCCCCTTGGCTGCTCTCTGATCCCAAGGTGCTTGAGCATCGCTTTGCAGCCCGAGTCTGAGGTGCCTGGACAACCTTGATTTCCATCCACTCCTCTGGGCCAAAGACCTGCCAGAAACCTCTGGGCTTTTTAACCAGACTATTCCATGAACCCAGTATACTGGTCTACAACAGAAGAAACAATACCAGAGACATAGAGGGGCGTTTCTTAATGAGAAGGGAGTAAATTTATCAGGAAGACATAACCCTAAATGTGCACGTATCTAATAAGAAAGCTTCAAAAATATGAAGCTAAAATGGCTGGATATTTACCCAAAATAAATGAAAGCATATGTCTTTACAAAAACCCAGTGCAAAATGTTCATAGTACCTTTATTCACAATTACCAATGCTGGAAACCAGACAAATCTCCTTTGACTAGTAAATACATATGTAACTAAATTACGGCACATCTATACAGTGGAATAGTACTCAGCAGTGAAAAGGAATGGAATACCGATTCATACAATAGCATGCTAAGTTGAAGGAAGGTAGATTCATTTGTATGACAGTATGTAAAAAATAAATTTGTAGGAACAGAAGTCAGATCATTGATTACAAGGGACCTGAACTTGGAGAGATGGAACTGTCTCCAAAGGCACATGAGAGAACTTTCTGGGGTGATGGAAATGTTCTATGTCTTGACTGTAGTGGTGATTATATGACAGCATGAGTTTGTAAAAATTCATAGAAAAGTATACCGAGTGCACCGTTGGTGGGAATGCAGACTGGTGCAGCCACTGTGGAAAGCAGTATGGAGTTACCTCAAAAAATTAAAAATGGAGCTGCCTTATGGTCCAGTGATTCCACTTCTTGGAATTTATCCGAAGAAACCTGAAACACTATTCAAAGTAATATCTGCACCCCTATGTTCGTTGCCGCATTATTTACAATAGCCAAGATCTGGAAGCAGCCCCAGTGTCCATCAGTAGATGAGTGGATAAAAAAGCTGTGGTACTTTTACATAGTGGAATACTACTCAGCCGTAAAAAGGAAGAACATTTTACCCTTTGCAATAGCATGGATGGACCTGGAGAGCATCATGCTAAGTGAAATAAGCCAGTCAGAGAAAGACAAGTACCATATGGTTTCACTCATATTTGGAATTTAATGAACAAACTGAACTACTAAGCAAAATAGAGACAGACTCATAGAGAGCAGGCAGAAGCTCTGGTTGGGGAGGAGGTGGCGTTCGGAGGGGGTAGAGGGGTTGAGCAAAAAGGGAAAAAAAGAGAAAGAACTCATGGTCACAGACAACAATATGGTGATTGCAGGGGGAGGGGGTGGGGGAGGTGGAAGAGGGTATGGAGGGATAAATGGTGATGGAAAAGAAATAAAAGAAAATAAAGAAAAAAATTTAAAACAACAACAAAAAAAATCAAAACAGCTGGATATCCATAAAGAAATAGAATGAACCTTGACCCTTGTCTCACACCATACACAAAATTTAAGTAGATAATAGACTTAACTATAAGAGCAAATCTATAAAGAAAATATGCAAAAAAAAAAAAAACTTGAACTGAGTTAGCAAAGATTTCTTAGAACACAAAAAGCACGAACCTTGACAGGTGAAAACTGATAAACTGGACTTCTTCAAACTTATAATCTTTGTTCTCTAAACACACCGTCAAGAAAATGGCCAGGCAAGCCACAGGTTGGGGGAAAATACCTATAAAACATATATATTATAAAGGACTTGCAGTCAGAATATATAAAAATTCTAGCAACTCTGTAATCAAAGAGAAGCAATTAGGCAAAAGATTTAAACAGACAGTTCACCGAAGAAGATATACAAATGGCAAATAAAGACATGAAAACATGCTCAATGTCATTCATCATTAAAAAAAAATTAAAACCAATGAGATATTGCTACATGTGCACTAGAATGACTGAAATTAAAAATATTTATACTACCATGTGTTGGTGAGGATGCGGAGAAACTGAAACTATCTTCCATTACTGATGGGAAATGGGAAATGGAAAATGGCATAGTCCTTTGGCAAACAGTTTGTCAGGGGTACCCTTATATTGAACCCAGCAGTTCAATTCTTAGATAGTTACATAAGAAAAAGAAAAAACATATGTCCACACAAAGATATGTACATGAATGTTTATTGCAACTTCATTTTCAGTAGCTCAAAACTGAAAACCAAAAATCTATTAACTGCTAAATACATACACAAATTTCCTTATAATGGAATACTTCTCAGCAACAAAAAGAGGTGAATTACTGATACATGCAACAGCCTGTGAATCTCAAAGGCATTATGCTAAGTGAAAGAAGCCAGATGTGGAAGACTACATGCTACATAATTCGATGTATATGAAATTTTAGAGAAAGCAAAGCTATAATAACAGAAACCAGATTGGTCATTGCCTGGGGCTGGAGATGGTGAAATGAGATTGATTGCACAGGGACATGAGTACTTTTTGAGTGATGGAAATGTTCTATATCTTTTTCCCCCTGTTGATTTCTCACACACACACACACACACACACACACACACACACACACACACACACAAGATCCCTTTGTTGTCCCACTTATTCATTCATTCATTGGTTGATTCTTGTATGTACCTTGATGGGGGATCGAACCCGAAACCTTGGCGAATCAGGATGATGCTCCAACCAGCTGAGCTAATCAGCCAGGGTGGAAATGTTCTACATCTTGATTGTGGTGGCGATTATACAATTGGGTATATTTATTACATTCATCAAACTATATATTTAAAAATGGGTGAGTTTTATGGTATATAAGTTATAACTCAATAAAGCTGATTTTTTTAAGAGGGTCTAGGTATTAGGCTTCACTCCAAGGTGGCACAGCCCTGGAAAGCTGCACCGTGAATTGTGTGGGTATAGGGAAGGTAAAGAATTGGAGTGATTAACAAAATCAATCTGCTCTACTGGGTTTAATTATAATAGAACCTCTCCATTGTTGGAGCTTACAAAATAATCACTCTTGATAAAGAATCTGCTACTTCACACTCGTCTGTGTGTCTCCTTTCCTTCCAGCCTTTTGGCTGGTCCTCTGAGGTTGTCATTTCTTATTGCCTCTTGAACTTATGTCTAATATTTTTGCGCTTGTGTCTCGAGTAGTTTCTAAGAGTCTAAGAATTCAAAGGTTTATGGTCATCTGGTCAATCTAAAAGTGATCTTTACTTAAACTCATTGGTATTTGCAATGCCAGCATTTCACGTTTTATCTTTCCCAGTGGAAAAGCTGAATAACTAAAGAAAGAAAAAGAAGTGAATGAGTTAGCATTCATGAAAAACCATTTAGGGATTTTAATATACTTTCTCCGTAAACGCAACAAGGCCGTTCACATAATCACTACAATTTATGACAAAATAAATTATAGCTGTTGCAGGTACTGTAGTAAATGAATAAAACCCTTCGGCATTTTCCTGTGAGAGTGACATGCTGGGACTCTCTTCCTCGAGAGATATGAACTCCAGTAAAATGATGGAAGTGGTCCAGTGCCTTGGAATCCCATGAGAAATTGAGATGAAAACCACCACACAAAGGACAGAAACTTTTCATGCTTTGAAAGTTTCTACTCCTGTTTGATATGAACAAAGCTTAGTACACAAATCTAGGCTACATTTAAATGTTTTCTCCTGTGAGCACCTCATAACTTTTTGCATGTGATAGAGTAAGTCTGGTGGGGAGGGGGCTGCGCTTTGCCAAGTTTTGAATTCAGTCGGTCTCTTTGGTCTAGGCAAATCCCACCAAACGAGAACTGTTTTGTGTTTAAATTTGTTTACTCTTTGGAAAATGGATCTTCTTGTTTTGGGTTCTGTAAAGATTTCTTGAAATGAAGTAGCATTTCAATATGGTTTGGGTGAGTTGAATGCAAACGGATCAGGAATTTAGAGATAAAATTTCCTTCAAATTTACCCAAAATTTTAATAATTAAGAAATAATCAAACATAATTTTAGGTTTGGAGCTAGATTTAAATATCTGACAAACCATTTCAAAACATTCAGGGAACTCAGATTGCATTCCAAGCTGGAATGTTTTTATTTCATGTTTTGTTTAAATTTTACATGGGAAACAAAACACTTGAATTTGTCTCCACAAATATGAATCAGTTTTTGGTATTTATACCTCAACCATCACACTGATGGGAAATTTTCATATTTTTTTCCTAGAAATGAAATCAGTTTTCAGAGACATGAAAGATTCTGTTGATAGTTGAGAGTAGCTCTTCTCTATTGGACGGGTCCCCAAGCCGCCTTTTTATAGGAGCCTAGTGTCATCTGCTGTGGCAGCCATTGTGGATGGACCTCACTCACGCATGGAGCTATTTCTCATTTTCAATTCACTTCTCCTCCTAGACCTCAGGGTTTCCATCTTCAGTTTTTGTTCTTTCTCCAGACTCTGCTCCAATTTGATTATCTGGCTCTTTCCCGATATCAGTGGGGTATCTTCAATTCTGGCTCTTTGGGACAAACCCCATTTTCTTCCCTCATCCAACTCCTTGTTGGGGGAGCCTTACTTTGAGTCTGGGCTTTGCTGTCCATGGAAGGGAATGGAAGCTATTGGAGACTCCAATGAACTCAATGAATTCTAGGCTAAGGTCTTGGGAGGAGAAATTCCTACTGGTGTGGGATGAATAGCTACAGAAATGTCCAGAGGCAGTTGTCAATGGAACTGGGACAAAGAAAATTCTGTTGGGTGCCCTGGGCCAATGACATTCATTTCCTGGGAAAGGTATTGGTAGGTACAAGAACTCCTCCATTTGTTCAGCATATTGGTGAAGGACAGTTAGTCAGAACCATGGTAATGATTCAAGGTGTTGATTAACCAGGTCTTCGGGCTTTTTCTACTCTCTTCTACTGATTTTCTTTGTAATTGTGACAACTAGGGCCTTAAAAGGGAAAGGACATGTTGGGAGGATTGGTAATCTTTCTCTCCCCCTCCTTCCCACTCCAATCAGAGGTGAACTGTTGAATGAAAAGAATTTAATGAAGACCAATTTTTTCCCCCTCACTGGTAATCAAGAGAGTGCTTTGATATAAGAATGGGGGCCCACTGTACTGAGACCGAGCCTGCTGATTAGGAAACTGTCATCCTTCACCGTGGGTTTGGACTGGTTGCTTCCAAACCTGACTGCCCACTAGACTCACCTAATGAGCCTTAAAATAGAACCATGGCTGGGCCCAAACCCACCCAAAACCCAGGCATCAGCATTTTTCAAAAACTCCCCATGTGATTCTAATGTATAATCAGAGTTAACCACTGGTTTAGATTATATTGTGTCTGAGAAAAATATATTTGTCTTTTGGAGCTGTGTGTGCTTTAAGGCATCAATGAGTTTGAAAACTGGTAGTCCTAGCTCTTTTACTGGTGGGAATGTTGCAAAGGAAACTTGAATTCAAGGATTCACATCTACCCTCATCCATAGGATTAGAGGTACCCCTCTGTGTCTCCACTGTACCCCCAAGCTGAGAGGTGGCAATAAACATCCATGTCCACTCTTCTGAAGGTGGTAGGGGAAGGACCCATTCGAACTGGGCATCCTGAGAGTGAGATCCCTTCCTATGGGGAGGGGCTCGTGTAGAGCTCGCCCAGGGGAAGGGATGTAATTTTCTCTCTGGGGATGGGTCCTGGACCCATAAAGTCCAGGTTGACTTTGATTTTAGCCATTGTCTCCCCTATGCTGTTATTTCTTTCTAAAAGTGTATTAACCCATTAGTAAAGAAATTCACCTGTGTCTCTGCAGCGTGTGTGTTAGCATTGTGCTGACCGAGGGGATATAGTAATGAGGGAGTCGTCCTGCCTCCCCTTCTCCAGGGGAAAAGGCAGGCAGCCCACCCGAGGACCAGAGCTCGCAGAGGGCCAGATGGTGATAGGCCCCTCGGGGCAGCCAGCAACAGGGGTGGCAGATGGCCCCTAGCCTGCGGAGGATCCCTGGAAAGACGATTCATACACTAAGGGATAAAGTCTCTGGCACCACCATGCCATGTATGCCAGTAAATACTGAACAAATGGCTGTCCAGAAAAGAAATCTCTAATGTGTAGCATGGGCAAATTTTCATGGTGTAAACACTCTCACCGTCACCAATTCTCAGGCTCCCCAGTGAACAAGGAAGGCGTCACTGAAGGAGGAGCTAGGGGGAAATGTCAAAATGGCCTGACTCTGGCAAGCTGGCCGAGTGGGCTCTGGCATGCCCCTGCCCGTGGGCCCAGCCGCCGACCCCTGCAGGAGGGAGGGCGGGCACCGCGTGTTTTCTACAGATTTCTGCTGTGTGTGTGTTCCCTCTCCTCTTTCAACACAAACAACCGACATTCGACCATGATTCCTTCAAGTGTGACCTTGTGAACTCAGCGTTTAAACTAACTCATTTAGCAGAACCCAAACCTGTATTTGGATCCAAATAGGCAGAAAGGATGGAGGGCTACACCTCTTATAAAATGACAACAACAAATATTTCTGAGTGTTCCTCCTATGCTGTCCTAGAGCTAGTCACACGCCACTTGACAATCAATAGCAGGTAACTTCTATTGAGTGCCCGCCATGCACTAGGGACCTCACATGTATTAACTCATTTAATCTTCATTATAACTTTATGAGAAATGTACTTAGGAGGAGGACTAGACCTCCTAAACAAATAACCACAGTGAGTACTTCAGAATAAAACTACTTCTTATTCTAGACTGTTCACAAGGCAGCTCGAGATGGCTAAAAATAGCAAACAATTATTGACTGCTTACTGCATACCTGATATTTTCCCTGAACTTCCCATTGAGTTTTTATAATAACGTATGAGTCAAGTGTTACTATGATGCTTATTTACAGTTAAGGAAAGACGACAGAAAGTGATGTACTAAAGATCAGGGGACTCGCTGATGGCAGAGTCAAGATCAAACCCGGGCAGCCTGGCACGGAAGCTCACTCTTGCATATAGGACTCTACCATCTTCCTGAGCAGGAGTGTTCCTCAGCAAACCCCTGGCCTTTGGTGTAGATGTCTGACCTTGACTTAAAACCAATGCACTTACTCAAATGTTTCTGCACAACCACCCTTCCCGACACACACACTTCCTTCAGGCTGTAACTATGACTTTTTCCCTTTGGTGCTAGATGCTGTTGAGCGTTGCGTTACTGTGGCCTGTGATTTAGAGCTGCAATAGCCACATGCCAAGAGGTCAGGAGATGAATTCAGAATCAAAGGCAGTTCTGCTAATTGCTGATAAAGTTTAATGCTATGCCCTTGAAAACCACTCCAAAACCACACACACCCAGTTCAGCTGAACTAAAGGGTTAAAGAAAGCCGTGTTTTGGGAGAATTCTATTGATCCCTACCTTTAGACTCTTTAAAACTAAAACAGTTTTGAAGTTTCTGCCTCATTGGAGTGACATAATTTACACCTTTCATCTCGGGGTTGTCTTAGCTGAGCTGCACAGTGGTGTTCTTATGTAGACAAAGCTACTGGAGTTCAGAAACAGGAAGGGCTAGAAACTCACTTTTTAAAGTAAAATAAAGCTTACACAGTGGGGGATTTCCTTAACTCTCCAAACTCTGGCATGTGTTAGGTAGTCAGGAAAGAATAATAAAATTCCCCAGGAAAAGCGTTTCACAAATGGCAGTGGTTAAAATGTGGTTTTCTAGGTGGCCATGGGTCAGGTTTCCATCCCATTCTCCTCACCTCCTGCGGGGCTGGTCTCAGGTTGCTTTTGCAGAGACAGGTCCGCAGAGTCCTGCAGAAGAGCCAAGCCTCCCAGAACAGCCCAAGGACAGTCTGGAGGACACCCAGCTCACGACACAGGCTCCTTCTGAGACCGTGTCTGTGTCACCCAAGAGATACACTAGCTTTCAGTGGCTGCTCCCTTGATTACACAGGAAAGGGCCCCAGCTTCCATTAGCTCCTGACACTCAAGCAGCACCCCATGGTGATGGAGAAGGGGAGGAGGTGCTTGTACAAGGAAAATAAGCAATAGGAGCCACACAGACACACAACGCTTCTAGCAGGTAGCCTCAAGGGGTAAAGGACAAGGTGATGGACTTGAAGATGAAAGAACATGCTGCTGAAGGACAAGTGGGATTCCGGGTGTCCTTTGAAAAGTAGCTGTGCAGTATAGAGTCGTCAAGAGAGTTAGTGAGCCCTGAGGGCCTCAGGGAGTGAAGAGAAGCCTGGGAGATTCCTGTCCTGGGGCCCAGAGGGCGAGACAGGTCTAATTTAGGGGTTCATACCTGTAACCTATAGTAGCCAAACACGGATTGAGGGAGAAAGGTGGAAATAAAAAGATCCAGATAGTAATATCCTAGTACATTTATATATTTCATTATAGTACAGTCAGTTCTGCTATAATATCACATGTGTTCTTTAAGTCACCTCCCTATACAAAATTACACAGTAAAAAACCACAGGGCTTAGAGAAAAATGGGGGGGGTGTATCAAGCGTACAATCCCTAAAACTTAGTCATACACACAAAAAAACAGGCAATCTGAACAAAATGATAACACAGTCTCGTCTGCATTAAATGATTAAGGAACACATACATCTTTCAATAAATATGGCACCTAATCTTGAAAAGGACCTGAAGTTTGCTTGTGGAAGTGGCCTTTGCAGCTTGGGAGTTGTTATGAAATGGTAGAAGGAAGATTATAAAAATTTGCAAACTTAAAATCCTGAAGCTTCTTTCTCTTTGAAATACAGGCCCCTTGAAGCGTGCATTTATAATAAGTGCTTCATCCAAATTGAAAATCTGATTCAATGTGCAGTTTTCAGTTAACTTCTGTATCCCTGCTTGAAATTCTTCCCTAGCTTTCTCATCTGCATCCAACAGCTGAAGGCTCTGATTGTAGGGATGTTTGAAAGCACCAAACCAGCTACTCAGAGTACTAAAAGGTGCAGCATTGGGCAATTTCCATTAAGATCTTTGTATATAGACAACCTTTCTTTGGGAGGCTGTCCCCCATTTTTCACTGTTTGGTTTTCAATCTCAACAATGCTCATCCCTCTGCCTCTTCAAGCCTTTTTTTTTTTTTTTAATTGTCACCTGAGGATATTTTTTCCATTGCTTTTCAGAGAGAGTGGAAGGTAGAGAGAGAGAAACGTCAATGTGAGAGAGAGACGTCGATTGGTGGCCTCCCACGGGTGCCCTTCGGGGCCGGGGATCCAACCTGCAAACAACCGAGGTACGTGCCCTTGGCTGAAATTGAACCCAGGACCCTTCAGTCCCAAGGCTGACGCTCTAACCACTGGGAAAAACCGGCTAGGGCTTCAGGCCTTATTTTTAACCGACTTCTCAATACCAGAGTTGCTCCCTCCACGGACATTTCTTTTATTGGCATGGTTCTGTGGATTCCTTTAGGTCTGTTGCTTGGGAAATATCATGTGTTCTCGTGATTCTTTCGAAATTCATTTTCACTCCAAGCTTCTCGATACATAAAGGTTTTCTTTCTCATGACCTGTTTGGTGTTTCTGAAGCAGGATGCTTAGACATGCTTCAGATGTTGAGCGAATTTTTTAAAATGTTGGAGAGCTCGCAAACGTGAAAGAACAGCAAACACAACCTTGCAGGGTAACGCACTTGGTTGGGATAAATCAGATGGTAGGACAACACGTGTTCAAGGTAGATGTGTGAGGTGTGTGCATGTGTCCATTTCTGTGCATTCCTATGAGACCTGGTTCAGCTGGCTGCAGGCCTCTGTGTCACCTCATTTTTCTCACAAAATTCCCTGTGAAAATTTGCATTATGCTCAGATTGTCCCATAATAGATTAATCTAATGGTAATAAACTTGCATTTTCAAAACAAGTGTTATTGCAGATTGTCTAGGGTACTGCTGCTCCTATATTTTCTCAGTTGATCATTGTAAGAATTCTGTGAGGTAGACGGAAAGTTAATATTCCCATTATACAGATGAAAAAACTGCAGCTGCACATCCCAAAGCTTGGTTATGAGCCTGGAACTGCCTGGAGTTGAGTCCTGACTCTGTTTAAATCCCTGGTCCTACTACTTCCTAAAGCCAGTTCTACCTGTCTTTGTGAAGTTTGGTTTTTTGAGCCAGGAATTTTCTTCTTTTGATTAAAGTAGTTTGAAGTGGGTTTTTAAATTTTTATTTATTCTTTATTTGAGTAATGCAGGGTCTTGGCTAATGCAGAGTTGCCTGGGTAATGTTCCAATTCTCTCCCAGCCCTGGGAGACTTTCTGTTACATTTTGCCTTGTAACTTGACCAAGTAGAGGGTCCCCCTAAATTTCAAGGTTTGCCCTTGAAATAGGAGGTCCTGCCTGGGCTGTGCTGCAGGCACACAATGAAGGGAGGTCATTCCTCCATCTTCTGGGTGCTGGCCAAGACGGGCCCCAGGCAGAGCAGCTGTGGTCCGTCTTTTGGAGGGGATCCGACTTGGTTTGCACCCATTTAGACATTGCCCTCTCAGATGACACTGTCCCTGTCAGGGCCATTGTGACTGTGGCTGTCGCCAGCCTTGCTCAGTGGGCGAGAAGATGCTCTGGGTGTAGCCATGCCTCCTCTTCCTCCTGGTCCTGTGAGGCCCTGACAGCTCCCATCAAACCCCAGTTCAGCGGCAGGACGGGGTCCCACTGCTCCCAGCAATGAGCTCAGGAACGAGCTCGCTGCTGCTGGGTCTGCTGCTATTCAGGGAGCACCTCTACATGCCCAGGTCGGAGAAGCACTTCACGTATTCATTCATTCATTCATTCATTCATTCATTCATTCATTCCACCGGTACTTGTCATATGCCAGGATCACTCTTTTTGGGGGTTATATCATTTGCTTCTTGCAGCCTGAACCCCTGAACTGACTGGCTCCCAGTCTGTGCACTAAACCCTGTGCTGTCCAGCTTCTCTCATTCAAGGTCGCCTGTGTCTTAGTCAAGGTTACTAGAAGCTGTCAGTCTCAGTCGTTTCCCAACTTACTGAAGCCTGTAAACTTGCCAATGACCTTCCCATGACCTGGATAACAATTTCTCAATTTGTCACTGCCTCTCCCGTCTGGGTACAGACTTTGTTCCCTTCCATTTAGATAGTATGGGCCTGAGGGGCACTCTTGTGTTTTTTTTGGTGACCTTTGGTTTCCTTCCTTCCTTCCCTTCCTTCCCTTCCTTCCTTCCTTCCTTCCTTCCTTCCTTCCTTCCTTCCTTCCTTCCTTCCTTCCTTCCTTCCTTCCTTCCTTCCTTCCTTCTTCTTGTTTTCGGATTTATGCACTGGGACCCACTCTACAAATTTGAGAGGAAAAAAAGAAAAAACAGAGAAAGCAGACCAATTTAATAATGGAAAACAAAATATTTTTTAACTTTATGAATGAGGCTTCTGAACTCTGTGGCCATGGCTCCCTCCTAACCCATACCTTTCATGACCTATTTCCAGCCAGAGTAGAAAATCTGAGGTGTTCTGGCCCTGAGCCCACGGTGAGACCTGGCTGTGGGCTCTGTCTCCCTGTCCCCTGATGGGCAGTGGCAGCCACAGCTGCTGGAGGGAAGGAGCAGCCGTGCGCTTCCTGCGGGCGGTGAAGTCCATTGCAGCAGCCATGGAGGGGAAGCCACCGAGCCCTCACCTGCGAGGCCAAGGGCGGCGACAGAAACCAATGACAAGGAAATTCCTGCAGCCAATGGGCACGGGGTTGGGGAAGAAAGGGGTGTCTCCAGGGTTGGTTTCGAAACTTTCTGCTTTGATTAAAACCCAGGTTCTCAGCACAGGGACTGTGACTCATGGCTGAGAAATTCCCCACGGCCTTGGATGACATTTACATCGATTACCTCTGAGTCACATTTCTGGGAGGAATTTTTTTCACCAGAGGCAAACTGAAGGGAAACTGGCATGGACGGTGGTTTGGAAACAGCAGAGGGAACGGGTCACTTGTGTTGTTAGTAGGAGAATTAAAGACATGAAAGAATGGAAAGAAAAACAAGGCAGAAAAGGAAGGTCATTGAGGAGATGGGATCATCTCCCAGTGGGACGGGAAAACTGGGCTCTCTTTGTGGCAATGAAGGACTCCGGCCTTTGGCATCTTATTTTGATTACGGACATTTAGGCTGTGGGAGATGGAGCCAGCACTCACTCCTTTGTGTCACCAGCATCTGTGGGGCGCCTTCGGTGTTCCAGGCGGGCACCAAGAGAGTCGGAGCAAGCCCTGCCCTGGTGGGGTACCTCGGAGAAGGCAACAAAGAAACAGTGAACCAAATGGCATCTTTCAATCCAGCCTTTATAATATTATATGTTATATATTTCTTATTATAAATCACAATATTATAACATATAATGGAGTATTATTTAGCCATAAACAGGAATGAAGTTCTGATACAAAAAAGAAAGAAAAATACTCTCAGAATGTCCAGCTCCAGGATGCTGCAAACACATGCACTTGGCTGAGTGGGAGGGGAGGGGAAATGAATGGAGCCGAGGAAGGCTCTGTGCTTTAGCAGCTCTAAGGTTTGTCTGGAGCCCTGGCTCTCCCGGCTGCCCAGCCTCATACCTGGGACCCCCGTCTCCTAGGAGAAACCCCAGGGGTTTGGAGTTGGTTGGGACGGGAAAATAAAGGGCACCTCTTGATGTCCCTGATATCACCTATTCTGTGTGTTTGAAGCCTCATCTGAGGTTAAGGATTCTCCTAATGTAAATGCAGAGCTCAGTTCAATCATGGACTCCAAAGTGTGTCTGGGGACAGAAAGCAATGCCCCAAGTCCCGTAGGATTCCAAGCCACCAACGGAAAAACAAAACAGAAAACACTTTGCACCAGATTAGCTTCAGTTCTGCTTGACTTAGATTAATGCATCTGAGGCTGTTTCCTACAAAAGGACCGTTTGCAGCCAGCAGGCAGCAGCTTGGGAAGTAAGAGAGGCAACACTGGGAAGCAGAAAGAGCTGAGGACCAGGAGTCCGAGATCCGTCGTCTAATCCGGGCTCGCGGATAACTGACCCCGAGAGGCAGGCAGTCCTGCAGGCTGGGTGGACAGAATAGAAGGTCAAGAGGCCCAGGGAAGGGTCCCCGACAAGGACAGAACCGGCATGGGTAGGAGAGTGGGTACCTGACAAAACTGGTAATAACCTGGACCAGGGGCAGGGGCTGCGGTGGGCGGCCAGGGTCCAGCATCTCGCAGAGCCTTGAGGAAGCCAGAGAGTGAAGGACTGAGGAGCTACCTGCGACCGGACTGTGGCTGAGGGAGGCTGGGCAGGGAGGATCTGGAGGAGGAATTGGCTGCCTGCCCGGCTGCCCTCCTGCTGGGAGTGAGGGCGGCTTTGCCTCACTGGTGCCCTGTGTTCTCTAAACCCTCAGAACTCACTGACACTCTCCCCCCCCCCCACCCCACACACACACCCTGGCCATCTGGCTGCTCCCTTGACCCTACCTTCTGGCCTGCGCTTCAGGGCCCTGTCCTCCCAACTGACCTTGGTGACCACTGCACACCAATCCATCCGACTGGCAGCCTTGCAGCAAAGACCTTATTAAAAACAGGAGCAAAACACTACATTAAGGAGAGAGAGGAGAGGCGGCAGGGGAGGGGAGAGAAAGAAAGATGGGAGGAGAGAGACAGCTTCAGCTAAAGGCCGACTGAGGCCCGAGGCAGGAGAGGGAGGGACAGTGTGAGAGAGTAATGCTAACAAAGAGAAGGCTGGAACCTGGTCCAGCACTTCATTTAGCCTCTAGAGAGAAGGAAAGTGAGCCCACCAAGCTCTCCCCAGCACCTCCCTTCTTAATCACTGTCCCCCATCTACGTAGCTCAGTTCGGTTCTCAAAGTTCTACCCTCCCCCCTCCCCACTGCAGCAGCCAGCAGGGGCTCGGCTGGTTCCCCCTCCTGTCCTGGACATTCGGAAGAAGCTCCATCCTGTTGGAGTGGTCTCAGCTCCTCTTTCTAAGTCCTCTTGTGTCCATCTGGCCCTGTAGCCCCCAGTGTCGCAGGCCACCCACCAAGACCATTCAGGGGAGTGGCCAGATCAGAGTGTTGATGGCTGCAGCGAGCATGGTTTTGGCCTAGCACTATCTTGTGTGGCTGTTGTGCATGCATGTACCTGTGTGTGGGGGGAATGAGAATGTTGTACTTACAGCTTCAACAAAAAAGATTTGGGTTTCATGGATCAGGGGCTAAGAAGGATCTCCTAGCTGGGTAGTGAGCCAAAGGTATGAGTTAAGCCATATACAACAGAATCTGTGATTAAATAAATAACCTGTAATCTACCCTTGTGTATGTTGTGTGGCCTAAGATGCCTCACCTAGAAATGAATGAATGATCATTGTTGTTGTTACTCTTACTTTTGCTTGAACAGAGATGTGGTTGATGGCCCAGGTCAGTAAGCAGAGTTGGGAGAGGACTCTGGGGCTCACTAGTCTCTGGTTAAAGAGGAGAGATCTCCACCTGGCTGGTGGCTAGTGACCGGTGAGGAGCAGAGAGGAATGCTGAGGTTGAAGATGCCCTGGCAGTTGGGACATTGCCTTACCAGGGCCCAGGTGAAGCCCATTTTTAACATGAATTGTCTTTCTTTATCATTTTTAAAAGAATTACTTCGTTACAGACATGGTATTCAAATAATAGAAAGCCAAAGACAAAATTGCTCACAATCCAATCCTGAAATCAGTCAATGAAAACGATTCATGATGTCCATCAAATGTAGAACTCAATCCATGATGCTGCTAAGAACCCCGAGCGCACACGTAGACAGGCCTGGCAGATGACGCCAACTGAGGAACAAGGTTTCCTCAGGATCAGGCCCAACCGTTCTCCCTCCACCAAGTTTTCAGTGACTTTTCAGGATGATTTGGCTTAGAAACCATGGGAGTAGGAGACCCAGAGCTCAACTCTCCTTCACCTCCCTGAGCCAGTCTATCCCTTTGAATCATTTCCAAGTCTCAGTGGGAGGCCGATCTTCTGCTCCGTTGTGACCTGGCGCCTTGAGGTTGATGGCTGGGAATGAATGGAGTCCATGCATTTGCCACCGAACAAACGGTGCCTCGTCTGTGGTTGTTTGTACATGTGTCTGCTGCTGCATTTCAATGCTTTTCTTCCTTCCCTAACCAACCTGCTCAATGCAGCATTTACAACGGGCCTCACATGCATTTATTACAATGCTGGGGCCTGATCACATCAAACAAGGCGGCCAGCTTTCCCCGCCAGAAGCAAGAGGCACGGGGAGAAATGGAAATTGGACAATAGTCTTGTATACTCCCTGCTCTGTCATGGATGGCCTTCAGCAGGAAACCAATCAACGGAATCAAAAGAACACGGTTTCCTGTTAACATAGAGCGATGCCAAATCCACCAGACATTATTGTTTCATGCCCTGTGCCAGTCATTGTCAAGCATAGCATAAGTAATAACACATGACTGGGGTTGTGGTTTCAGTGAAATATTCTTTTGCTTTTGGCACGACTCCACACACCTTCATATTGCCCTTTCCCAAACCTAGGGAGGTTCCCCCCCCTTTTCAGATTTCTTTTCCCCCAAAGAACTATATCTGGCTGTTTTGCTGCATACCAGCTCTTAAACCCAAGCCAGCTGACTCCCCATCTCCTCAGCCTGTTCTTAAGCAACACTTTTAAAAAATATGTTATTATTATTGCATCACATAGGGCTAAAATAAACCCACTGTGTATTGGCCTTCGACAATCTTGCTTTTCCTCTGAAAATGGCTAGTTCCCTAAGACTGGCTTTAAGAGAGAAAAACCTCTCACATAATATTTTTCTTACTTTCCAGGCTGATCTTGGAGGTGATGATAGGTCATAAGCCGCAGCCTCTGCTAGGATGTTTCAGCCCCCGGAGCAGGCGGGAAGTACATGTGTGTTTGGAATGCAACAAAAGGGGAGAGTTACTGGTGTGTTTTTGACAAGATCCTACATTTTTAACCCTTTCCCCAACCCTAGAGAAAACCCAACTCCATTAGCGACTCAGGAGTTTTCTCCTAAAATTACATGGTTTAGGGCAGAATGTGAGTACACATCTGAATCTTTTTTTAAATCCCTCCCTGAGGATATGTTTTTTATTGATTTTTTATTGAGGAGAGGAAGAGAGAGAGAGAAACATCGATGTGAGAAAGAAACATCGATCGGTTGCCTCCCATATCTGTCCCGACTGGATGTGTGCGCCCTGACGGGGAATTGAACCCACAGCCTTTTGTTGTATGGGACAACACTCCAGACAACTGAGCCACCCGGCCGGGGCTGAATTTTTTTTCCCCCAGACAGTGTTGTGTGGTGGTTAAGAGCTTTGGTTCCAGACAGAGCTAGTTCAAGCCCTACCTCCCTCTTTTACTAGATGTGTGGCTCTGGGAAAGTTGACGAACTTTGTGATCCTCATGTTTCTGCTCTGAGCAGAGCAGGCGCTCACCTTCCAGGGTTGTCGTCAAGCATATGAGTCAAGTGCTGGCACTTTGCTCCCTGCTCCGTCAAGGAAGCCTTTAACAGAAAGTGCACCTCATAAGTGCTCAGTAAGTCACATAATTATGATTATTAAAGCAGTTTGGAAAGCACTACATTCCTGCTCCAAATGCTTTTGGGAGTGACCGTAAAAGAGTGTGAGGCTCAGGGTCGGGGAGGTGGTAGGGCCACAGGCAGAGTAGCTTCTCCACAGTGTTTGCACGAGCATTATCTCGCTTCATTGTCGTGAGAATCCTGGGAGAGAGAAATTGGCTGTCACTGTTATTCCCATTTCACAGATAAAGAAATTGAGGCCCTCGCACACAGCTAAGATTGGCAGAGCTGTGACTGAACCCAGGATTCTGGAGTCTCACTATTTTTCCATCTGTGCGTCCCATTTCCTCTCAGAGCTGGGTTAATTTGTTCTTGGCCTGTCTCCTCAGTCCCCAAGGCCCTTTCCCTCCCTGTCCTTTCCAGGAAAGAGAGAGTTCCCTGCCTCTTAGACACACTCACTCACTCACTCACTCACTCATGCTCATGTACACTCCTGGGCCTATGCTGCCTCCTGTGGTCTCCCAGGAGAGTGGCTGCTCAGACAGGGATAGGTCCTAAACTATGAGGTACTTTGACTGGCTCGTACGTATCATGTTTTCTTCCCTGCAAGTCCATCCTGCAATCTTTCCCTTTCTCCAGAAAGCTTTTCTGAAATGCAAGTTCATTACCTGCAGGCTCCTTCATCATCTGTGAGGCTAAACTAGAATGTTACTTGAAAATGGGTAACTATTGATAAGAGGAGGGAGAATGGCACTTTGGAAGGTGGGGTACTTGAGTTGAGGTGGGTCTTGGTTCAGGTTCCTGGGGAAACAGACTCTGAGATGGAAATTGCCTGAAGGGAGTTTATTGCGGAGGGTCCTCAAGATTGACACCTGGGTGGAATGAGTACGTGAGGTGGAGGAAGAGGAGTGGGCAGAGGGAGGCTTATATTGTATGACCAAGGTAGTTGCCACAGAGACTCAGCTAATCCCATAGGAAGCTCTGGGGCTGTCCTGTCTGGAGGGAGGTGGTGGGGTCTTTATACTTTGTATTGACTTGGGTCATTGGGTACAGGCTGTTGCCAAGGATGTGACTTTAGGTAAGATATAGTCTAAGGGTAGTTTCTGGATGTGGACTTGGTTGAGTACATCCACTGGACTCAGCATCAGGGGAATGAGACCTCAGCCCCGAAGGGAGGGTGGAGCACCCAGGATCCACTCTAGGGAGGAAGGCAAGGGAGAGGCCCTGGAGCAGCAGGTTAGCTAGGAGCTGTATGGCTGGGGCTTTTGAGACTCTGATGAAAAGACTTTAGGACTAAAGTCCTAGGAAAGGAAGGGTAGTTTCTTTCAACCTGCAACAGAAACAGCAGAAAAAGCCTTGGTTAGTTGGTAAAGGACAGAGCTTTCCTGCTGTGTCCACTCCCACTCTCAGGAGAACTTGGCCATGCATCTAATCTTGGGTCATGGTGTCAGATAAAATGCTGGACCTTCTATAAAAGAGTCTCTGGGGATGGGGCCGGAAGCTGCATTATAAACCTCCCCCTCCCCCCACTATGTCTTTTGCACTTCTGTTCTGGAGCTTGTCAACCTCTCTGCCACAGCTGTTTCTGGAACTGGCAAGGTCTTCAGGGCCAAGAACAGGTCTTTTTCTTAATAATAATATTTGCCTAGCTGAGCTACATCACACTGGATTTTCCAAATCCCTTCTGTAGGAGGCTCCAATTGAAGTGTCTGTGTCACTCACACTGGTGGCCCCAGTAGCCACTGTGAGTCTACTCACTCTTCTTTGGGGGAAGCAAACTCTCCTCCTCTTTACTGCCTCTCGCCAGCCATGGGACCTGAATAGGAGCAGACTTCTGTTTATAGGACTTCACCTCTCTGGCCACACTCATGGGTTGAGGGATGTGCATCTGCCCCAAGCTGGGCCAATCATTTTCCCCACCTCTGCCCCCGTGATTGATGCCGAAATGTGCCCATGACTAAAGCTAAGCCAGTCTGAGTCCTTCCCCCAGGAATTTTTTCCAAAACTAAAGCTGGTATGAGGGAAGATGAAGAGCCTTTCCCCTCTGCTCCTGAGGCCGCAGGTGTGATTCTAATGCTTTAAGTAGACATAGCCAGTGGCATGGAGAAAGTGCCTTTGGCAGAGTAGAGCAGACACCAATTAAGAGGAGCAGAAATGAGAAACAGGGTGAATTTTGGTGGTGTTTAAGACCTCTGTTCAAGTCACCTGTGGTTTTGTATGGGTTGGTAATGTGAACCAATAACCAGTGTGTTAGTGATATATTTCCTGGCTCTCAGAAGATGGTATTAAGCCTCTGAGGCTAGTGCATTAGGATGTGATCAAATATAAATGTGAAATTATCAGACACGTTGGCTACCTGGGAAAAGGAGGGAGGAGGGATGGAGATGATAAATAAGTGGTGGAAAGAAAGGTCTCCATTTTCTCCCCCTCACCCATGGGCATGCAGTAACAAGTAAATACTATCTGTGTGTATGTGATGTGTCTGTATTTTTTTCTCTTGTTGGTGAAAGAAAGAAAGAAAGAAAGAAAGAAAGAAAGAAAGAAAGAAAGAAAGAAAGAAAGAAAGAAAGAAAGAAAGAAAGAGAGAGACCCAAAACTTTCAATACAGTGTTCCAGGGAGCCACCACCAATAGGTGGGAATTAGCCTTTGATATGCAACTTTTTAAATTGGATCAATGGATCAATTCATTGCCTTTGTGTCTCTTTCAAAGGAGGACTTTGCATGTTGGGTTCTATGTGAGGCTAAAAGTTTTAAATGTTTTGTCCTGTACCCATACGTGTTAGCAGAAAATCTTGTATGACTTTCCCCAAGCTCATCTGAAAGAGAAGGCCCTTACCTGCCATGTTATCTTGGCTCCTTCCAACTACCAATCCCTGCGCCAAGGCACGTTTCACAGAAGAATCCCTCTCCTTGAGACACAATTTCCCTTTGGTATGCCAGGCCTTAGCTTGAGAATGCGAAGGAATTCTTGCTAAATAGAAAAGTTGAAGTCTATTGTCTAATTGGTTTGGACTGACAGATAGTAACTATTCTGGGTATACAAGTTTACCTGAAAGAAATTATACATCCTATTTTGGGGTGATGGTGGTAGTGATGGTGATGATGGTGGGGTGGTGATGATGGTGGAGGTGGTGATGATGGTGGAGGTGGTGGTGATGATGGTAGAAGTGATGGTGGTAGTGATGGTGGTGATGGAGGCAGTGATGATGGTGGCGGTAATGGTAGAGGTGGTGGTCATGAGCACACAGGAGAGGGTGGTCTTCCCCGCTGCTTTCTTCCACACCTGAGGCATTATGACTGATGGCTCCTATTGTTTCTCAATGCAATGCTCCTCTGCAAAATAAACATTTAGACTATGAGGGACATTAGGTAAGAGCTTACATACACGCAGATATGCGCTCCATTTTCTCCCGCCCCTTGAGCTAAGTAAAAAGCACCTATCAGGTTGCCCATCCCTCCTCCTTGCTTTCAAGGAGGGCATTTTAGAGCTCTTCTCCCCCTTCCCCCCGCTTCCTCCTCCTCTTTTTCCTTCTTCTGTCTCCAAATTAATCTTAGCAGGGAGTCCTGAAGCCAATGATCATGTTACAAGTCTAAATGTGATAGCCTGTCATCTTTCATTATTTTTGACATAAACAGAACTGTCAGAATGCTCTGAGACCTGCCTTTGGTTCAGGGTGTTCTCTTTGAGGCAGGAAGATCCATGAGGATTAGGGAAAGGAGAGTTGCTCCAAGGTAATGAAAAGAATGTAACGGAAGAATGGAAATGATCTCCAGTTCCAAACTTGAGTGCACTTTTAGACCATTGCACTTGGGGGGCTATTGATGAAGGCTGTAAAATGTTTACATAATTATGGCTTATTTTATAAAATAGAGGTCTGGGGGCACTTCATTAGCCAGATTAATTTCTTCTTCTATCCCCCTGCAATTTCCTTGAGTGTTTGGATTTTATATGCAATTAAAGAATAATTGCCTGGCTTGTTTCCTGGAAAGTGGTGCCTTCCATGGACTGAGTTGTTGAAGACCAGGAGAGTGTGTTTTTACATGGGAGAGTAATACCTAACTATTGGAACTGTCTATTTAGGACTGAGCTGATGCACAATCATTTTAGGCACACGCACAAATAATGTTTAGGAAAATTTTCTAGTTTTTAAATATGTTTTTTATTGATTTTTAGAGAGAGAGAAAGGGAGAGGGATAGAAACATCAGTGAGAGAGAAACGTCACTGATCAACTGCCTCCTGCACGCTGCATGCCCCCTACTGGGGATTGAGCCCGAAACCCAGGCATGTGCCCTGACCTGGAATCAAATCGATGACCTTTTGGTTCCTGGGTAGATGCTCAACTGCTGAACCACACCAGCCTTTACATACTTTGAACATGTATCTCCCTGCCAGTGATTCTGGGATAAGTTGAGTGTGAATGAATCCAAGTAACTATTCATCAGAGGCTGTTTATCTTTTTCTGGCCCCTCATTCAGAGCAGCCACGGTTTTCTGGAGGAGCCTCACATACCACACTTCAGCAGAGAATTATTTGGTTCAGAGTGGGGAGGGCTGGGGCCATGGTCTTCGTTTGGGGGTATTTCAGAACTTTAATATTTTGGTAACCCATGCTCTATAAATCACTGAATTACATCAAGTCTATTTAAAATCCCTCTGGGCAGCTGTTTAAAATGCTGTCATTGCAGCAAGCAATGTCCTCAGAGTCACATGGCAGGCTGGGGCCGAGAGGGGATGGGTTTTTGTTTGTGTTTCTTTAACTCCAGTTAGGTTTACCCTCTGACTCCACTTCTGTGAATAGTCCCTTCATTTCCAGTTATTTCAAAGGCAGGATATGAAGGCCACTTAGTCCATCGGGGTTAAGCCTTCCCATCAGATCGAATTCTTTTTCCTTACGTCTTTCTCTTCAAGCCATTTAGTGAAACTACCACAAATTGTTAACTTCGGATTAATATGTTTAATAAGTCAAATCTGGACTATTTCAAGGAGGCAGGCAGGCAGCCTGGAGGATTGGTTGCAGCTGAGCAGTCCCATGGCTTTTCCTAGGTCATCGCTGGGGGCTGAGACCACCTGGGTAGCACCTGTGGACAACTCGGGCCTAATGACCCCCGGGAGCTCTGCTTTGCCAGCCCTGCTCCCTGGCCTCCAGATTTGCTCTGGGGTCTGTCAATGCAGGGGTGCCGGGAGGCCAGATCCAGGGGAGAAGCCTGCAGTGAGGCCTCGGCTCCCCCCTGGAATGCTGCGTGTTTGTAGGTGTACTGCCCGCCTCTGCCGGGGCTCGGATGTCCTGTTCACAGTCACACCCAGGCCTGGGTTACCTAGGCACGTGCTGGACTGCACGCACACACGAGAGAGAAAAGTTTAGCTTCAGTGAACTTACTCAGAACTTTTCAATCAGAAAAATGGAAATTAAAAATCAAATATGCTCTCTTAATTTATAAACAATGAAACCTTTAAGGAAATCAAATCCCACATTGAGCGTGGTGGGGGCCCCTTTATCTTTTCAGAGTCTTGGCCCTTCATTGGTCTTTGTCCTGCCCTGGCACATAGTAGGTGCTTAAGAAATTTGTCAAATCAGTTCATGAATCCAAATTAACAGCAGGGCTTTGGAATCAAGAGCCGAGTTTGAATCTCAGTGCTTCACTTACTAGATATGTGACCTTGGGCAGCTAGGAACGGCACATATCACGTATATTCTACTCCCCACTGCATTTGTCCCCAGGGCCCCCAGAGCTGGCCTTTGTGAAGGACAAGGGCTGGTTTCACCTCTGCCTCTGCCTCTGAGGGTGGAGTGCGGGGCTCTCCTGGGGAGGGAGACGGGCAGCCCAGTGTTATCTGAGGGCCCAGAGCAGGGGTGGGCAGCGGTGGGCTCAGAGGAGGATGTGGGCTCTGGCTCTCCTCCCCTCACAGGCCTGGAAAAGAAAGAAGGGCCCAGCTCTGGGCTCCTGGGGCGGATGGTGTCAGGGCCCCCAGCAGGGAGGCTGGTTGGCTTAGGGGGGGGCACCCGCTTCTCCGCCCTCGCCCTCGGCTCAGGGCACATTCAGGCCTGTCCTCCTGCCGCTGGGACTTTTCCAGGGCCCACAGGGGCCGCCGAGGCACCCCACCCACAGACATTTGTGTATTTTGAACAGGAAAAAAACAACAGTACACAAAATAAAACAACAGCAGCCTAGGGAAATGGGATTCAAAAGTCAATCTGCTTATTCTGAGCGAAACCAAATGTTAGGCAGCGGCTCACAGCGCTTCCCCCAGCACGGCCCCTTAGGAAAGGGAGGCCGATTGTGGATTGTGTTTGGGAATCCCAGTGGGGGTCCCCAGCTAGCCAGTCTCTGGGCCCTGACTTTGCTGAGATTTCTCGAGAGGTCACTGTTTCTTTAAAAAACAGAGTTGACAGCAAAGCCCTTAATTTTTGTTGCTGTTGTTGCAAAAGTCTCAGTTGAGTTTATGGAAAAGGCAGTCAAAGAGGGGAATGAGTTGTGACCCTCTCTAAGATACTCCTGTTCTCTGAGTTGTCTCAGGAAGAGGGCCTTTCTCCTGTCAGCCTACTCTAGAAGCTTCCTTCGTAGGAGAGGCTGCACTGGAAATGTTGCCTCTCTGGAAAGAGAATTTTATTTCTTACTGTATGTGTGTGGGGGGGTGGCACTTCCCTCCCTCCCTCCCTCCCTCTCTCTCTGCTTCCCTCCCTTCCTTTGTTTTGGGTTGAGAGTTTGATTTTTTTTCTTTCTGATAATAACCATGCTTTTAGATCTATTTGCTCTCTAAAAGTTTGGCCTAGCCATTTTCTATTTCCCCCTCTCTCATCATTCTCAGGCAGCCAAAATTTGAAGTAAATGTTTAAAATTAATTTCTAATATATGTTAAGAGTCCCATCCCTCTTCCCCAAAAGTCAAGTGATACAATTTTCATTTCTCTACTTGGTACCCCCTGTTTCTCTCTCTCTCTCTCTCTCTCTCTCTCTCGATGGAGAAAGTAGGGACTTGTTCAGATCTCATCTTTATCTTCATCAATCACTAGCTTTGTGGCCTTGGATTAATCATTTAGCCTTTCTAAGCCTCCACTTTTTTACCTGAAAAATAGTTAATAATGCTCATTTTATAAGACTGTTGGACTAATGAAATATATTAAATATAATATTAAAAATAATAATGTACTCAGCACATAGGACACAAGCACAATAAAAGGTGCTGCTCTTCTGAATACAACGAGTTCTATAACCCTCCCATCTACCTCTCTGCCCCTGAAGAAAACTTTAGTTCACAGGTACCGGGCTCTGGGATCTTGGATCAATTGTGTCCTCAAGGTCCTTCAACTTAAATATTCGTATCATTTCATATAATAATCTGTGTGCCTTCACTGTTGGCCCTCTTTAGTTCATTTTCCAAACAGCAAAGAGCCTTTTAAAAACAGAAATTCAAAAACAAACAGAAACAAACAAACAACATACTTCAGAAATCCCAGATCGTCACTCCCTTTCTGGAAATTCTTCAGTGATCTCTTTCCCCTTATACTTAGAATAAGATCTAACCTGCATTCTCAGGGACAACGGCCTCCTGTGCTGCCCTCTCCGGCTGTCTCCCACCTCTGTCCCTCTCGCTGTTTCAGCTCCATGACCACTTTTCTTTCTTTTTTTCCTTTTATTTTTTAAATTTTTGTTTAAAACATTACAGATGCCCCTTTTTCTCCCCAGTGACCCCCTGCCCCGCCCACCCAGGCCCTCCCCCCACCCTTGTCCATGCCCTTGGGCGTGGCCGCTTTTCTGGCCTTCGTATTCTCTGCTGGCGTTAAGCTCCCTGCCACCTTACCGCTCTGCGCTCACTGTTCCCCTCGACTCTTATCCTTGGACAGTTGACTCTTTCAGCTCAAAGGTCACCTCCTCAGATATGCCATCCCACTACCCGACCTAAAGTAGCACTTGTACCCCACCCCCAGTTAGCATCTACTTACATCACCTTGTTTATTTCCATAGCACTGGGATTCATTATTTATTCATCCATTGATTGAATGAGTGAAACTATAATTTAGGGGGGAAATAACTTATAAACAATCAGCTCAAGCCAAAAGGCCACAAAAACAAATGCAATAGCTCTCAAAGCAGGAAGGGTCACAGGATTAACCAGTCTTTAAAATAAAAAGTGATCATTCTTAATAGGAAGCCTGAGTCTATAGCCTGTGGTCAGAGCTTGGATGGATATGATTCTGCCCCAGGAAAACTACTGAAGGACTCACAAAAGAGTGAGAAACGCTGACTTCCCTTCAGCCTAAAGAAGATGAAAATTTTCCCCTCAAGCAGATTCCATTGAAAGTGGGATGAAAGAATGGGTTTATTATTGTTATTATGATAATTTCTTATGTATTCAACACCTACACTGACTAGGTCTGTTAAGAAAATTAGCTGTAGCTGGCTTACTCAATTTTTCTCAGGCTCTACCAATGAGCTAATGAGCTCTTCTTTTTTTTTAAAGAAAAATTTAAAAAAATAAAATTTGGTTTCCATAGAGAAAATTCTGGAAATAACATATACTAAGCAATTGGATTCGAATTTTTACAAGCCCTACCCCACTCTTTCTGGTGTGTTTGGCTGGGTTGTTTAAAGTCCATTGGCTTGGATGGCTGTGGGAGTTTGTTGAATTACTGCAGATAATATATATTTTTTCTTGAGTAATTTGGTTTTGATCAAACCCCCAAATAAACATTTTCCCACGTTCTTTCCCCTCTTAGTTTACAAGCTCCTACGTATTTCACAAAAATGTAATCCACATGGTTAGATTCATTTATGCCCAACTTGTCCCAGGATCATTGGCAGGGAGGTACATGTCCAAAGTATATGAAGAACATGAAACTTTTCCTAAAACATTTTGTCTGCACCTGAAATGGTGATACATTAGCGCAGAGTCCTAAACAGGCAAGTCCAATAGTTAGGTATTGTTCTGATATGCGAAATAGGAAGATTTTAAGCAGGAGAATTTATTTTCAAAGAAGTGATGTACTAGTTGGCATCTTAGGATTTTCTCTTCTTTTCAAATCCTAAGCAAATATTTCCTGAGTAGTAAATTTTCCTAAGTGAAAAGCCATGTCAGTAAGAGAAAATAAGTAGCCATGTGATTTGAAGCATATTAATCTAACTGCTCTGAGGCTAGGTTTTCTCACCTGTTAAATAGGGATACAGATGTTCATTTGCAGAGTTGTTGCGAGTAGAGATAATGTAAGCAAAGCTCCCAGAACAATGTATGGCTTATAGTAGAGTTTTAACAAATGGTAAATGGTCCTACCTATCTAGTTTTTAGGAACATTTTGGATGAAGTTCTATATGACACTATCATCACCAACATGGTTGTAGGGTGTGTGTGGAGAGGAGCATGCAGAAAGAAATGTCCAGAGTGACCAGGTGACCAAAAGGACTGCTTTCAGAAGGGCTTCTTCAAGAAAAGCAGTGCTGCTGGCCTAGATATTTAGGTAATCAGACACCACTAAATTCAGCATCTTTACTAACCTGCATCCACAGCAGATGGTCAGGTGGTTATTTGTCCAAGGTCAACCCAATGTTAATGAGGGTCGGGATGGCTTTGAGGTCATGCATTGGAGGGGAGGACATTATCATAAATAATGCCTGTGCGAACCTTGTGACTTTTGTCATGAGTCTTTTGCAACTTTGCCTGTCTGCCTTAGAATATTAGCTTTCTGCAATATATAGTTCAGCGAACAAGACGGCTGCTTCTAACATGGGATATAAAGAGAGTCTCTTTGCCTCAGCACTAATCTAAAATGGCAGTTCATGCCTGAAGCCACCCATGAACATGAGGTGTCTCCAGGTCTTCTGATCTGCAGACCACAGTTATGTTCTTCTCTGTGAATGGGAGTATTTATAGGGAACGGTGAAAGGCAAGGGAAGCCATCTAGGCAATCATGGGAAAGACGGTGTCAGATGGCAGGGCAAACCACTGTGGTAACCTCCAGAAGTAATTACGGACATCTGGATTGATGAAAAGAACGAAAGGATGGCAGGCATTCTGCATTTGGGGCTGGGTTTTCCCAAAGGAAGATAAATGGAAAAAACATGTTTGCTGTAACTGCTGACTCATGGTACAAAGTTTTAATTCAGAGACTTAATTGAAAATGCAGCAAGAATGTAAAAGATTTACATAGAAAATATTTTAGTATATTGGCAAGACATTAATTATAAAACCAGATGGTCGTGGTAGAAAAATCAACCAAGAGGCCTTATTTTTGCTTTGTTTTCTTAGTACGAAACATTTTCACTTTATGAATTTCAGTATTGTTATATATAAGCAAAGCCATCTTTCTATTAAGATTAATATAATGAGTGATTGTCTGGTGTTCCAGAGTATTTAAAAAACAACAGGATTCATTATTACATAAACCTGGAATATAAGCGCATTTTTGTGATAGAAGCTTCATGACCAAGACACTAGTTCTGTTTCCCCAGAGGCCATTCTAATGAGACCATATTTCTCAGCTCCTATTAACCGTGACCGCTGTCTGAGTCAGGGGTCATTTGTTTGCAACAGAAGGTTGGAACACAACTGCGTGAAATTAGCTCAGAAAAGGGAGTTTGTTGTAAGGATATAGGAGACGTTCACTCTCAGAAAATGCATGTGCAGGAGGTATAATCAGTTTAGAAAGTTGACCTAATAATACATCTCTTCATCTTTATCTGAAGGCACAAGGCGTCCTCTCTCTGTCTCCCCTGCACACCTGTTCCATGAAAACCACGTTTCTTCCCCAGGAGGCCTTTTCCTGCTGGAACAATAGGCCCACCACGGCTGCCTATCTGAGTTTAAATCTACCACTTTCGTCCCTGCTTACTATATGTCCCATCTGTTATTTTATTCCTCTTTTTCTCCCTTCTTGTCTTCTGTTTGTTTTCTTATATTAATTTAGTATTTTAAAAATAATTCCATTTTCCATTCCCTATTAGCTTCTCAATTATACATTCTTTAATTATTCTCTTTGTGGCTACCACAGAGATTGCAAACATGTGTCCTTGACTTATTAGTTAACTATAAATTAATACTGTTAATTCTTCTTGGACAATAAAACAACTTTACAGCATTTCCCCTATTTCCCTGTTTGGGCTGTTGTTGTTGTCATGTATTGTATTTCTACATACTTTTATTCCCACAAAGCATTATGATTGTTGTTTTAAACAGTCAATATTTATTATGTTTTACCCGCTTGTTTACCTTATCCATTTCTCTACATTCCTTCCTGTATTACCATGTTTCCGTCTGGGATTATATTCCTTCTGCCTAAATAGCTCACTTTAGTATTTCTTTTAAGTAAATGTCTGCTGCCAACATATTCTCTCAGTTTTTGTTTGTCTGAGAGCCTTTATTTTGAAACTTACTCTGTGATCTATGAGTGTTTCTTCTACTTGTGGTAATTTCTCTGCTCAAATTTACACAAATGAATTGGTTTTCCCACCTTCAAGGACAGACTTCAATGATATGAAAACTTTTTATATTTTATGATTTCAGGTGTGTCTTTTGCCTAAAAGGGAGGGTTCACAGTGCATTTTATAACTTAAAACCTATAATGTGTCAGATCTTAAAGGCCCCCCATGTGCCATGAGCTAGTCACTAGGAATATAAAAGTCAAATAAAACATGGTCTTGTCTTTTGACAACTCATAATCTTTTAGGGAAGACAGGGAAAGGTTACATCAAGTGTGATAAGTTCTGCTATAGAATTTATACAGGTTATTTTAGGAGCCAAAGGAAGACCATCCAGATCAGAATTTCAGAATTAAAGAGTCAGGGAATATTTCCCAGGAAAGACACCTTGGAATGAATTTTTGGAAAAAAAAAAAATTTTTATTGATTTGAGAGAGAGAGCAAAGTAGAGGGGGAGAGAGAAACATCGATGGGCTGCCTTTTGCATGCTCCCTACTGGGGACTGAGCCCACAACTTGGGCATGTGCCCTGATGGGGAATCAAACCAGTGAATTTTTGGTGCATGGAACGATACTCAACCAACTGAGCCACACCATACAGGGCACCTTGGATTGAATTTTAAAAGGGTAGATGTTGTTAGGCTCATGTATCAGTTAAGAGTCATTCGTCTGTAAGAATGTCTGACTAACAGTGGCTTAGATGAGAAGTCTAGAGGCACTGACATTGATTTAGCTGTGCATTTATGATCTTAACTCTATTCTTTTGCATGCTGTCCTTAGTGTGAGAGCTTTTTATCCTCATGCTTTTATGGTCTCATGATTTCAACATAGCTGTCACAGCTCCAGGAATAACATCCCTGTTGAAGGTGGGAAAAGAGAGAAAGACAGCTCCAGCCATATTAGTCTTTGTTTCCTAGGAGTACCACAGAAAACTTCTTTTTGCATCTCACTGGGCAGAAGTGGGTCATGTAGCCACCTCTGGCTGCAAGGGAACTGGCAAAGGAGCATCTAGCTGTCAGGCTTCAGATGAGGAAGGTAACAGGGAGCAGAGTGCTGGGAAGGGCTGTTGGATTAGTTAACCACCATGTCTGCACAAATCTAAAGTGAGAAAAGTCCTTTCTGGAATACGGAACAAATGTGTGAAAGTTTGTTGCTGCAAAATGTTATTCACATTTGGGAAACTGCAAGCAGTATGGAACAACAGGGCATGCTCAAGCAGGCAGACAATGGCCAGAGCACAAGGTGACTTAAAGAGTTAGGCCACGAAGAGCAACAGAAGGGTCTCAAGTAGAAGAGAGAACTTATCTAAGTTGTGTTTTTAAAATATTGCTCTGGTGGCAATGTTGAAGCTGGCAAGGGAGTGATCCAGAGTGTAGTCTAAGGAAATAATTAGGAAGCTACTGCAGTAATCAAGACAGGAAGAGGTCAGGAAGAACTGTGGATATAAAGATGTAGGAACATGAGCTATATTGAAAAGAATGGCTATTACGAGGTAGTATTGTATAGTTGTAAGAGTTTGGGTTTTGGAATAAGAACTGGGTTCAAACCCCCTCTGCCCTTAGTTGTACAACTCTGGATGTATTACTTAGCCTCTAGGGACCTCTTTCCTCATTTGTAAAGTTGGGGCAGACAGAGGACAGTATCTACTTTATAGGGTTAAATGATTGTTAACAAAGACTAACATTCTGCTCTTCTCTATATTTATATATGAATATACTCAGACATTCGTATAGATGCAAACATTGAGTGGAAAGAGTAGATCTAGGAGGACCTCAGGTTTCAGGCTCTGTGATAGGGAATAGTGGAGGAGGAACAGGCTTGAAGAAGAGAAATGTGAGCTCAGTACTGGAAAGCATGTGAGTTTAAAGTAATATGGGAACATTCAAATGGCCTAGGTCATTGGCATGTGGAACTTCAGCAGAGAGAACTTGACCTTAAATAGGCATTTGAGTGTCATCACCTTAAAGTTTGATTGAGGTCACCCATGTATCAGAATATAGAGTAAGAAAAACAGAAGTCATTATTGAAAGATTTGGGGCAGGGAGGGTAGCTGGGAAGAAGATGGAAAGAAATGGCAGGAAAGGCAGGAGAAAAACCAGGAGTGTCACATTAGGCAGAGGAAGGAGTGACCAAGTGTACTGAATGATACACAGTGTTTCACTCCTGGCTTTCATCACTGCAGGTCACAAGAAGCCTCAGTGAGAGCATGTCTAGCAGGGCAGTAGAGACTGAATCTCTATGATGTAGGTTGAAGAATGAATGGGAAGTGAGAAAGTAGAGATGGTGAACCTACGGTGCTATTTCCAGAAACTTGGCTCAGACCAAAATAGAGAAATTGGACAATAGCTGGAGAGAGGGAAAGTCAAGGGGTAGCAGCTTAGTTGGCTCAGGCTGCCATAATAGAATACTATGGACTGGGTGGCTAAAACAACAAAAATTTAGTTTTTCATACTTCTGGAAGCCAAGTCTATGAATCAAGGTGCTGGCAAGTTCTGTCTCTGGTGAGAGCTCTTTCCCTGGTTTGTAATGGCTACATTCTCACATGGCCTTTCTTCGGTGCATGCTAATGAAGACAGAGATTAGGACCAGGACCCCACCCTTATAACCTCATCTAACCTTCATTACTTTCTTAGCGGCCCCATCTCCAAATACAGCCACACTGGGGGGTTAGGGCTTCACAATGTGAATTTGAGGGAACACAGCTATTCAGTCCATACCATATGGGCTTTATGGAGAAGACAGGAAGGATTTTGTGTGTGTGTGCGCTGAGGTCAAAGAGCCAGTAAGAAAGGCAATATTATAGATATAGGGGAGAGAACGTGGGTTATTGGAATGACGATCATAAAAAGCCAAAGTATAGCCTTGGATCACAGAGAGAAGGAGAAGGGTTGGTGCCAGTGGAGATGAATCATTTGTAGGTATTCTGCTTTGTGTAAGAGCAAAGTTACTTGAGAATGAGGTGACACTTGGGAGTAAGGGATTTGAGGAGAAAGAATGATATGGCTCAGGCTTCCCAGTTGGGTGATGATGTCTAGTTTAGGTAACATCTTGCACATCCTTGAGGTTGCTAATCTGTTCAACCGTTTCATATCAGCTGTCATCTAGAGACAGCAAATTGAAGCTTGAGTTGAAATTCCTGCCTTTGAGCCCAGAAGTACAGGATGGAGAAAATATGGTGGCAGATCATGTTAAAATAAACGGGAACTTTTGTTGACAGGACTATAAGAGTTAATAGTGCTAATAGCATTTTTGGCTGCATTAGTACAAATACAGTATCTATAACAAAGAAAGCAAAAGCCCCTGTCCAATCTATGTCTGTCAGGTTTTAACTGGAGAGTTCTGAGCACTACCCTTGAGAAATACATAGAGTATGCTGTAGTCACACAGAACAGTAGAAGGGACCAATGCCTTGTCATGGGACACATGGCTATAGCTGCTGAGGGACATTTAGCCTGGAGAAGAGCAGATTCAGCAGTGATAAGATGATTGTTGATTTAATTAGCTTACTTGTCTTTTATGTGCTTCCACTTCAAAAGAGGTTTCACACCTGTGGGTTCATTGTTTCCCTATAACTTCCCCCAGGAATAGGGACATCATTGCCCAGACTTCACAGATAGGGAGACTGAGACACCTAGAGGATAAGTGTAGGAGACACCCTAGGCGACTAGACCAACAACTTCCTCCTCAACTGCCTCATTCTCCGCGCTAATTATGAATGTTTCCTGTCTTCCCCCATAAAAACTCTCCCAACATTCAGAGCCCAGCTGAAGCCCCCCCCAAAGAAGCTTCCTCTGAATCGTCAAGTCTTAACTGATTTTGTCTCCTCTGAAATCTGACAGTGTTCAAAACATCTAACTAAGCATCTAAACAATACAAATGAAATGGCATCTGTTGCTAGGGACCATAGTACTTGATTAGGTTATTTTGTGTTGCTCACTCTAGTTTCAGACCTGTTGGTCACCTTCCTGCACATAGTGGAAGTAGGGCTTATGTTTCATTCTTTGTTCTCATACCTCAGAGGGCCTGGCCCAGTGCTGAGCTCTGAATAGGTGTTCAATATTCTGCCCTTTGCTGTGTAGGGCACACTATCACTGGCTTCCAAGGTTGTGCACTTTGCACATAGTCTTGCACAGGCAGTCTAAAACAGAGAGCAGACACTGTCTGTGCTTGCAAGCTGTGCAGAAATGCAAGACACCCATGGAGAAAGAATTGTTTCCCAAGGTAGGTAATTCTCAAATATTCCCAAGAATTAACATTTTAGCAACTGTTAAGAGTTACCAATGTTCTCCCTGACATTTTCTGATCAGTAGAGTAGATCATTAAAACTGGAATCCCATGAGATTTAAAGTGATTGTATCATTTGTAAAATATGGCCTGCAAATATTTTTATTTTTCCTGACTTAATCCTTGAAAAAGAAAGTTATTCACGATTGGTTTGAAGCATCTATTTTTCTACTTTAAGTTTTACTGCGGCCCCACTTCTGCCTCTGAGACCTTGTGTAGCTGAAGGCGATGTTTATCATTTTGTTTTGTTTTTTCTTCATTTTCTTTGCATTAGCCATTCCACAGGCTATTTTCAACACCAATCCCAGTGCACTGGGTACATGATCCTTGGTGATGTAGACTCAACCTCATCCAAACTCATTCACTCATGTAGGCTCCTCCCCAGCCTAATTCTGAAAGTACCTCTATGCCTTTGTTTGTGCTATTTCCTCTGCTGGTAAACTAGCCTCATCTTTTTTGCAAAGGTAAGCTCCTACTTGTCCTTCAAAACCATACTTATTCTTTGCCCCCTTTGTGGAATATTCCCTATGTTCCCTAAGCAGAATCACTAGCTCCTTCCTTTGTGATCTTTGTTCATCTCTATGATAGTGCTTCCTATATGCTCTGTAATTATCTATTTATACCACACTCTCAGGGCAGGAACCATGTCTCTATATTCCTAGTGCCAAACATAGTAGATACTCAAGAAATCTTTTAAACCTCCTGGTCACAGCAACTGAAATAGATCAATGATCTCAAGAAAAAAATAATGTTTTTTGATGGCTACTGGAAACAGATCAATGAAGGGCTAGAAGATCAGGTTTAGAAAATGAGCAGGACACAATGGAACCTGAGAGCAAAATCTGCATGGACAAATAACTTCTCATTGCCACTCATATCTTTGCATTCACCTCCCTCCCCCCCTGACCCTCCCCATCATGAGTTTTTCAGGCTGGGGAAAGTGTCTCATCGTCTGAGTCTGGGTCACATGCACACCTTCTGCCTGCTTGCTCCATGGAGAGGCTGGGATGAGGTCCACCTCCCCTCATCAGCTTGCAAGGCTGGGGCTGAGGACAGGCACTACTTTACACCAAGATGACACACAATGGAGAAAAGAGGTTCCTTCAAAGGAAACCGGGATGTTATCAGAAGAGAAATGAAATATGTCTAAACAAAAAAATTAAAAAGTGACAAGTCTACTACTCTGAATGAAACTTTTCAGAACAGGAGACTCTGTGATTTAAAAGTTAATTTAATATTGGATGGTTTGATTACCAGCAAAATCACTCCTGACATTTAGCACCTTTCTTTATTTTCCTTGATGAACTCAGAGCTCTCGCCTAAATTTAATAATGTGTTATGTATCCCCCGGGTGTCTGATTTACTGACTTGAGCTGAATGATTGGGCTCAGTGCAAAAAAGAGCCTGCAAACTTCGCCGATGGCTTTCCAGCAGTCAAGGAACTAAGCTCTTTCGCTCCCTGGAGAAGCTAAACATTCTCAAACCAAGTGCCCTCTGCTCTGGTTTCTGCTTTTCAGCATTTCTCCTCTGCTTTCACATAGTTTTGCTGTTTTAAAATTAAATCTAAGAAACTCATTCCATATTTTTCATCATCTGCTTTTGAAAGTGAATGTTCTGGATTTATGGTTTGGGGTCCTTTGATGTTTGCGTAGCAAACTATGCTTGCTTCACTTGTTTTCATTTCATTTTTTTACTTCCATGAAGCTTTGAAAATTTGATTTATTAAAACACCACAGTCAATGTAGGGGAACTGACACCATTTGCATTGTTGGAAAGCGTCATGAAACCTCAGGCGATAGTTCCCTATGGAGAGCTTAGGGCTGTTATGATGTCTCCCCGCCCCGCTCCACGCTTTGGTCTTGGGGGAAGGTTGGCATTAAGCAAAATCTCAAGCTGATACCCCAAGGATATTCATTCCTAGTATATTTCAAGATTTTTGGATAGGATCCCACCCCCTAATTTTGATTTCATACCTGCCAAGATGGACAGAATGATCAGCTCCTTTTTCTTATCCAGAGACAAATGCTCCTTCCTCCTGCCCTAGAGCGATCGTGGTTCGGATGTGTTAAAATGTGCATTTTACATGGTATCCCTTTAAATCTACTGAGTGCAGCTTGGAACTTTTTAGAGTTAGACAATGATTGCCTTTAACACACTGGTGTGCGTTGTAAAAGGCTGAGGGCCAGTGATGACAAAAGGGCAAAAACAGAGGGAAGGTGGGGAGAGAGAGAAAGAACTTGACCCAGAGTAAGCAGACAACCAGAACTTAAAACCACAGAAAAAATGTCGGGGCCGGGAGAGTCCCTAGATGTATTTATTATAATTCCCTCTACAACATTATTGGATTTCAAGAAAAGGACCCTCATGTGGTACTATTTCAGGAATGAATGTGTGTGTGTGTGTGTGTGTGTGTGTGTGTGTGTGCTTGCGCACGCGGGTAGGGGGCATATTGTACGGATAGGATAGGGAATCTCTCAGGTGTCTGAGGAATAGAAAAGAGCCAGGTCACATGGGGCCAAAACTAGAAAGTCGGAAGCCAGGGGCTCTCTCTCTCTCCATTTGTCGGGGCGTGCACAATCTCGTTTTTCTCAAAATTTACCATTCAACACACAGTATGGTATAGTCTATTGTAAGTTTCTTCACTCAACAAGAAAATATAAAGGCAATTAAACATGTCAGGAAATACAAAAAGTCATGCTCTAAAATAAAGCAAATTAAACGGTGGCATGATTTTGAACTGATGGATTGTCAAGAGAGACAATCCATTTAGCCTTGGTATCAGGAATAGTCTCCTCAGCACAACCCAGGCTTAATAACACAAGCACTACAACACCTCCCTAACGGATCCACTCACTCTACCGAAATAATAAATCTTCAAACAATCCCACGAGGTAGGTAGTATTATCCCAATTTTTTTTCACCTGAAAAGCTGAGGCACAGAGAAGTGCCTCTAACTAACTATACCAAGTCACACAGCTCTTAAGTGGCAAAGCTGCTCTAAACCACACACTTCACCTCTATGATACATTGTTTCTGACTATATTATCCCAATCAGGAATGCATAATTACCAATTATCATAAATTCTCTTGATCTTTTAAAAAAATTATTCTATAGCTAAAGCATGCAGAACAACTGTACTTACAAAAGAGACTGTAAACATTCAACCTTGGCCACATAAAAATAATAATATAAAAGGAAGGAAGTTAGGGGAGCCCTGGCCAGCGGGATTCAGGTTCCTCCCGAGTTGGGGCGCGTAGGGGAGGCAACTGATCGATGTTTGTCTCTCACACCGATGTCTGTCTGTCTGTCTCTCTTCCTCTCTGTCTCTCAAATCAGTAAACATATCCTCGGGTGAGGATTAAAAAAAAAAAAAAAAGGAAGTTAGGGGAAAAAGGGAAAAGAGCACTTATTTCCTTATATTTCTCGGTGGGAGAAATATCACTTAATGTTACTGCATCGAAAGAGCTATATTTTTAAAGTTATAAGAGTAGCTAATAGAACTAAAAGTAAAAAACGTAAGTTAACAAAAGCTGGAGGAGCGCTTAATATAAGCGAGCCAAATTTATTACTTTTCAAAGCCGTCCTCAGTAGGTTCTTCTCAGAGCTGATAAGTCAGGAAGCAGTATAAACACGTCATTTGGGTTATGGGACTACCAGAAAACAAAAACTATAAACAAGCAGACGAAAGCCAGTTACCTGTAAAGAGCGGGTCTGGAACGGGGATCATGAAGTGAGATTTTTATATTTTATTTTATACCTTTTCATTTAAATGATTATTTCCATGTGCACATTTTACACTCGATAATAAAAACCACGTCCACGCTCCGCACCGCAGCCCGCGCCCTCGTTCTCCTCCCGGGACACCGCCGGCCGCGTGCACGCCGAGCGCCTCTCAGTCGGAGCAAGAGGAGGCGCTTCTCTCAGGGGCTGAAGGGCAGCCTCCGCAGGGGCTGCTGGGTAACCGCCGCCGCCCGCCCCGTGGGTCTGCGGCCTCTTTCTATCACCCCGAGTGTCTTTTACACCCCACCTTTGCCAAGGTACGGCTCGAACTTGGGCACAAGGAGGGCGCTCTCGTCCGTCTCCTCCGCTCACCCTCTTTCCTCTTTCACTGCACTTCCGGGTGAGACAGTGACGTAGGTTCCACTTCCGTTTCCGGCCTGTGTCTTACCCTCTCTTTCCGGGCACAGCAGTCCCTGCAGCTTGGCCTCGATGGTAGGTGGGGTGGGGAAGGGAAAGCAGCCTCCCCCAAAAACAGTGCCCAGTGGTTTCACAAGGATTCTCTCGCTTGCATGTTATAAACTCACTGGACAAGGTCCGCCAGGACACCAGCCACTTCAGTACAGCAGGCTCCTCCGGGGAGAGGAGGAGGGAGGGACAATGGATTCCTGGATGGCATGAGTAATGGATCTTCTTATTTTTTTATTTTTATTTTTTGGTGTTATGGACATTTGTTTAGTGCTTTCAGATGTTTTACCTAAAACATCTAATGTTTTATCCAAGATTTAAAAATCATTGCAATAGCCCAGCAAGATTAGTTATGCTACTTTTTTAAAAATTAATACTTTCTTATTTAGAGCGGTTTTAGGTTTACAGAAAAATGGAGTAGAAAGTATAGTGAGTTCCCATGTACTTACCCTCACTGTCTGCCCAGTTTCTCCTGTTATTAACATCTGGCATCAGTGTGGTATATTTATTACAATTAACAAGCCTATATGATACATTATTACTAAATAACTTTGTAATTCTAGTCAACTTTAAAGTTCAAAGTTTACCTTAGGATTCATTCTTGTGTTGGTGTTCTATGGATTTTGACAAATGTATAATGACATTTATTCACGATTACAGTATCATACAGAATAGTTTCGCTGTCCTAAAGGTCCCCGGGCTCCACCTAGTCATCGCTCCCCCAATCGATTTTTTAAAAATCCGTGATAGCCCGGATTCCCGTGCTTGCCTGGCTGGCTGTTCCCACTTGCCCATGAAGTGAAATCCGGTCCACTGCACCTGTTCTTTCCGTTACTGACTCTGCTCTGTGATAATAGTATCATGAGTGGTCTTCAAGCACCTCATATCCTGCCACTACCACCACTTGTCAGGGGAAAACCCAGACAGGATGAGATCCACATTCCCAGCTGTCCCTGTCTTCCAAGGAAGAGAAACCCTATACCAGTAGCTAAAGAATGAAACCAGATATCCCAGGGAAGGGATGGGGGATGTCAGGTCTCTGGTGGTCTGAAAGTGGCGCCAAGCCAAAAGCCCAAAAGCGCTGAGAAAACCAGCAATGAGATGCAGAAAATGCCAGGTACCATCTCAGAGACTCTGGGGAGGGGACTCAAATAGCACGACTTAGGATTCGAGCCAAACTTTTATTGCAGGGTGATTAGGAGCAGTATGGAGACCTTCTGCTTCCTGGATAAAATCAAACCCTGACCTCCAAGGTTGGCACTGGTGGGGGAGAGTGTCTTGTGGAGACAGCTGAGAGTAAGGCTGAAAGATATTTCTCTAAGCAGTGGTTTGAAAACATTTTTTACCATGACCTACAGTAGAAAATATCTACTGTACACACAGTATCTAGTGCACACACAGAATCCTACACACTGTCAACAGCAGCAGCCTCGCCTGGGGACTTGCTAGAAATGCAGAATAGGGAGCTCACTTTTCACCTACTAAATCAGTGTCTGAATTTTAATGAGGTTCCTGGATAATTATGATGCACATTAAAGTTTAAGAAGCACTGCCCCAGGGAACCCCTAGCTAAAGGTGAGTAATGCATACCTATGGACCTCAGGTGATCTTGTTCCATGGATTTCCTCTGTTTGAGACCAGGGAACTTAGGAAACTGTCTAAATACTTCAGCCTACAGTTATCCTAGGATCCTACTTCCCACCCCACCAAATAATAATGATGACAATGATAACAACAACTGGCTTGTATTACAGAGCCAAGTGTGTGCTGGGTGCCATTCTATTGACTTACATGTATTCACTATTTTAATTCTCATAACAAAATGTTTGCATTATTTTTCACTTTATGAGAAAACTGAGGTAAAGAAGGTTAAATAACTTTCTCAGGTCTCACAGCTAATAAATGGGGAAACAAAAGTATAAAACTACAAAAGAGAGAAAGCAAGAAACACATAAGAGATAGAAAAAAGTCAACAGACTTCTGTAAGATGGAAGTGCACGGGAGAAAGCTATTGAATGAAACGTTGAAAGCTCATGTAGTCTCCCTGGAGGGCTACAAAGGTGATTTGGTAGAGCCAGTCTACCTAACAAAATCATGGAGAGGCTCTGCTCAGAATCAGCAGGTACGGCCAAGGGTCAAGGTGATAACTGGGAGTAAAAACTAGACTACTACTGCTGTTGGCATACTTGTGTAATCCCACCCCCTTATTGTGTAAAGCACAGGCAGCTACCTGACACGTAGTGCAAAAAATCTGCCAGCTCTGCTCCAAAAAAACTGAACTGACATTCTGGGGAAAGGCTAAGACCTCCCATACATACCTTTCTTCTCATTAGGAGATGGAGGTCTCCCACAGTGTAACTATTGGTCAAGATTTTATATCTAGCCAAAGTATTAAGTGTAATGGTAAGAACATTTCAGACCTGTGAGGACTTAGAAAGTGTATCTTCCATGCCCTCTATTGTGGGAAGTTACTTAAGGATGTGCTCCAGCAAAATAAGGGAGTAAACTAAGAAGGAAGAAGACATGCTATCCATAAAGTAACAAGTCTGACCCATGATGACAGGGACAAAAGATTCCAGGATGATAGCAGTAGTACAGTAGGCTTGGGGGGAAAGTCCATATTGGCGCAGGAGAGATGACTCTAAAATGGAGGGGTTTTTTGAGGAAAAAGCCAATTCACCCAGTAGAAAAAATGGTATGATAGAGAGTTTGGGAAATTTTTGAGAATGTGACAATGGGAAATGGTTTGAAATTTAAATAAAAGACAGTAAGGAATTCCAAGGCATAGAGAAAGCTATACAAGTACCTCAGTCAACTTGACATGATTAAAAGCAAATACTAAATGTAAGAAAAAAGAGGCTATGACACTATGAATATTATACTTGATAAGGTCCTGGGTTGGTGACAGGAGCTGCAGGGAAGGAAATGCAATCCCAACATACAGCTTGCCCAGGCATTGAACAATATTTAAATGGTTATAAATGTGTAAATACCTTTCACTGGTGTCTAATTTTTAGAGCCACTCTATGGACAAAGCAGAGAAAGTTAATTGAGGTTATACAGGTGATAAATGTCAACAACTTTAACCACATAAAAAAATGTAACCAACAGGAGGTAGAATGTAGGAGAAAGGAAAGAGAAAAAACCAGAATGGAATAATTGCCTCATTTTTATAAAGTAGAGAGTCAAAGAATACTGTTGGAAGTAAATGGAAACTCGTGGGAATGTGAATTGGAAGAAATTTTCAGAGAGCAATTTGGCAATATATCGGGGCAAACTAAAGATGCTCCCACCCTACTTTCCAATAATTATCCTAAAAAATCTCTTATGCGTAAGTACAGAGGCTCACTGCAGCATTGTTTGGGATAGTTCAAAGGAATTGATCTAGACTGAGAAGCGGTACTGCATAGCTGTTAAGAGAGAGGAGACTTTGGAACTAGATGGTCATTTATTAGCTGTTGAGATTTCAGTCATGACTTCCTCTCTGGGCCTCAGTTTTCTCATAGATAAATGAGGATTGCGATAGGATCACATTACGTAAGCGATGTAAAGTACTTAGAACAATCCTGGCAGATAGTAGGCACTCAGCATTGTTGTTACTATTATTATTATTTTTCACCAACAAGGCCTGAATAAATACTCTGTGGTTCATTCATAGAAGGAGTACATGAAAGGACTACAACTTACATGTATTAACCGGGATGCATTTTGAAAACATCAAGTTGAATAAAAAAAGAAAATTTTAAAGTAAAATGTTCAGAGTAATAATACCATTTGTATATGTTTTTAAAACAGAAGGAAATGCTATATATTATTTATGGATATGTACAAGTGTATATATAAAAGATATTTGGGAAGTAATATAGGTGTTATATTATTCTCTATACTTTTATATTTCATAATAAACATTTAAGACACGAAATGAAGTTGCCAAAATAAGAAAAAGGGATGTTGTACTTTGTATGAAGTTTAAAGCTTCAAAAGTAACAAGTAAAAGTATAAGAACATAAATATTAAATGTTGGAAGGAGGAAGAGCGAAGGGAAGGTATGAGATCATTTTCATCTTTTCTATTGGAGGGTTAATAGATATTGTTTAAAATTTATAAACTAAGAAAGCGTGTGTAAGTATACTATATGGAATTATGGAGGTTACCACCAAAAGAATTAAAAACAGAAGTTAAAATAAATTGTCTGTACAGTGTGAAACTGGGTAAGTTAGCTTCGGTGATATTATTATTTGTTACCATGTGCTTTGTATTATTTTGATGAAGTTTTAAATCAAATTTAAGCCTAATATAAGTATACAGAAAGAGTCCTGCATTCTCCTTGAGATCAGAATTTTCTAAGATAAGCAACACCCCACCCGCACTATCAACATCACCAACACTGGGGCAACAGTGAGGTTTTAGCAAGTGACCCTCAAGACGAAAGCTAATTCTAGCCGACAGGCATCAAGGTCCTACTGTACCTGGAACAAGTATTTCCACGGCCAAGAGTGACAGATGGGCTTGATTGCCTTAAGGGAGCCTGTGGGTTTCCTTACAGGGAGCCCAGCAGGGGTTCCTTCTGAGAAACCCCTGGCTCTGCCCCACTCTGTCAGTCAGGGTTCTGGCAGGAAATGGAAACAGTTGGGATTTTGAAGACAATTTTATGAAGAGACAATGTCCAAGATGTGGGCAGGATAAAGACAACTAACCGGGAGAGCTGAGCAAGCAGGCACTAGCACCTAGGGGAAGCCCATTACCACATCTGGGCCTCCAGGGGTGCGGGAAAGAAGCCCTGCGGGAGCTGGAGCCCTGTGCTGTAGAAACTTGTTGCTTTGCCCTGAGCTCGCTCGGCTGCCGTCTGAGTTTACCTGTGGGAGGTGAACAGCTTCCTTCCTGCTGGCAGCATCCCACCCAAGCGCCATGCCCCTCTGCTCCCCTGCCTGAGGGCTCCCCCAGTTCCGTGGCGCTGGCTCAGCCCTTGCCTAGGACGAAGCTGAAATGCTGAGGAAGAAACACCCCCAGCCAGGGGCGACTCTCAGCTCAGCAGGGCTGGTCGTCAGTGGTTAGACGCCCCACCTTCCCATCTCTCTGTTGGAAGATTCTGGGGTAATTCTACATTGTTTCTCAGAGGGTCCAGTAGGATTGAGCCTCTTATGCCCCCATGGTAACTGCTCATTAATCGTCCCTCTTGGGTTTTCTTCCTTCAAAAAGCCCCCAAAAAGCTGTAATTGGCAGGAGCAGGGGGGAGTTAAAACAGAAAGGGACTTGGTGGTTTAAAACAACAGAATTTATTCTCTCATGCCCCGGAGTCAGGGTGTTGTCAGGGTGCAGTTCCTCTGGAGGCTCCGAGGGAGGGTCCTCTTTCCCCTTCCCAGCTCCTTGGCCTGTGGCTGCATCGCTCCCATCGCTGCCTGTCTGCACACTGCCTTTTTCTTCACGCCTGTGAGTGTCCTCCCCTCTTCTCCAAGGACACGTCATTGGATTTTGGGCCCACCCTATTCTAGGATAGCCCCGTCTTAACAAGTTACATCAGTAAAGACCGTATTTCCAAATAAGGTCACATCCTGAGGTTCCAGGTGGACATAAATTTTTTGGGGGGGAGGGCACTATTCAGCTTACTACAGGAAGGGCGTGGGTGGAAGGTAAGGGAATACTCAGGCTTCCATTTCCTTCCGTTCACCAATCTCCTGCAAGTGGCCAAACTCCTCCAGAAACAAGAGGGCAAGGGCGATTGGGAAGTGGAACGTGTAGGGGCAGCATCTGGGGCCCAAAAGCATGTCAGAAAATGATTAGAATAATTTGAGGGCAGGGAGGGGAGCAATGGCGAGTTGCCAGTGCACCTGGCTCCTTTAGGAATGGCTTTATTTTTTCTACAACAGAACCCCTAAGGCGTCCTGACATCCTCTGAGGGTCCATGAGACCCTTCCGTGGTCTTGAAGTAGCACTGTTTGTCCACAATAGAAAGGATATTTTATGGCAGCGGGGAAGGAGGTGCACCAAGTGCCCTGAGAGCCACAGTTGGACTTGCACATCGCGTGGAACCCTGACCTTGTTCAAGGTGGCTGCCATGAGCCTTTGTGCAAATTGGAAAGAACGTCGTCTTTGGGCTTTCACCCAGGACACGTGGCTCAGTGAGTGAAGCACGTGCCGATTCCAGCTTCCACTTCCCTTCTTGAGCACCACACCTGGCGGCCTTGCCCCGCCTTTTCCCGATGGTAAGAATCACCTGGGGTACCAGTAAAAATAAAGCTTTGCTGATCGCAGCCCTGAAGATTCTGATTCGGCGGGTCTGAGCTTTGATACTGGGGTTCTGTACTTATAATAAGAACCTTGGTGATTCTAATGATCAGACAAAGATGAAAGATGCTGATCTATCTCATTTTACAGATGAGGTCGGGGGATGAAGTGACTGTCCGGGTCCCAGATGGCTGAGTCAGCCAGCATCTTTGGAATAAATGTACAGAAGTCCAAGTGATCACGTGACACAGATGAAGCGTCCTTTGTACGAATAAGTGCCATACCAGTCAGGGTTGCGTTAGAGGAGCAGAAGCACCGGGAGTGACGTGGACGAGGCAACTGGTGAGGGGTTTAGACCGCAGGCAACTGCGGCAGCTGAGGGAGGAGGCAGTGCCGGCTGCTGTCTCCCTATCTCCTGTTGAACCTGAAGTTGCTGTTGGTCAGCAGGGGCTGTAGTTGGGAAGGAAAGATGAACATGGACAAGAGCAAGGGTGACTTGGAAACCCACCTGGACACCTGGGACCCACAAGACAAACTGGAACCTGCCTGTGTACCTCAACAACTCCAGCTGGAGTTCTGGGTGCAGAAGAAGCTGGTGCCCTTCGCTGTGGAGTAACCCTGGTGCAAGGCCCAGGACTGGAGAAGCTGAAAAAGGAGCGCAAGTTGCTGTGGGTCTAGGTGCTGCCCCTTGCTGTGCCAGGCCAGCCAGCAGGACAGTGACAGTGTGAACGGTGCCACGGTGCTGGGTACCCTGCATCCACCTTCTGAGCACACACAGGGAGGCACCTTCACGTCCACAAACTTCTCACGTGGGCATCCCTGTCCCAGAACCAAACAGAAAAGGAAATGCTGAGGAAGGTCGTTTCAGCGTGGCTAAGCTGACACAGCACAAAACCACCATGTGTTTTTGCATAGATTTTACTGCATCGAAAATATCCTGGTGACAAGAAAGCTCTATTTATTGTTACAGTTCTACACAACATCTAGGACAGTGCTTCACACATAGTGGATACCCCATAAATATGTTCCATTTTGATGAAGCAATGTCAATATCAGTCGCCTTGGTTTGCAGTCTCACGCGAGTTAAGCCAAGACAGCTGTGCAGCCTTTACAGCGTCGGAGCGATCCCAGGCGGCTGCAGCCCCCTCCTCGCCTCTTTAATTGCTTCTCCATTGAATCTCCTAAGTTGCCAAGTGCACCATGCATTTAATATCCTTCCACACTTCAGATTGCTCATAATCTGAAACCTTGTCAAAAAGATTTGAAGAAAAGTGAAGGAAAAAAATTAAGATCCGCAGAAAAAGCCCTTGAAACTTGGAGTGGAAAAAATGACAAAAAAATAACCTGTCACGGTGCTAGCCAAGAGGGCGGTTATTATATTACAGCCTCGGTGACTGGAGGGGCCAGAGCGGGGTGTTTCTGCCCAGGTGAGGAGACAGCCAGCAGCCCCCAATATTCACAGCACCAGAGATTTTTCCAAATCCCGCTTCAAATCTCATAATCCCTCCAGCCCTTAACTGCTGGGGCTGACGTCACCCTTTCCTTCGTCTCAGACAGGCTGGCCACTCCTGCTTGCGAGCACTGTCGTGGTCCAGCAAGCATGTGGCTTTCAGTCTGACTTAGAAAATCCAGCTGCACATGGAAAAGCACAATTAAAAAAATTATGATCTCTATTCCCCCTTTATAAACAGATGTCATTAATTTTGGGTTTAAGCAAGGGCATAACTGTCCTGGCTCACTGAAGGATTTGTGGTATGTTTTTCAATATTATTGAAGGCATGGATTTTTCCTGTTGCAGAGAGACTGTAAATATGGCATTGTCAGAAGTCTGAGAAGTGTCCATTTTCAGGGATTTGCCTCCCTAAAAAGCCTATAAAAAAATGGCAGCATAAAGTAAAATGCAAGGGCAATGTATAGGTATGTTCGAATCTATGTTTGCTGCTCCTTGCTTGAGTTTAAAATTATTTAGTTCCTCTCCCAGGATTTTCAAAAAATAGAAGATTTTCCTTTTTCATATTCTTTCCCTCTCCCCCACCCCCAACTACTGTGTGTGTGTGTGTGTGTGTGTGTGTGTGTGTGGTAGAACAGTAATCTGGGAGCTCTGGTTAAGGTAGAGGTACATGTTCATTCATTCATTCATCAGAAATTTCATGAGCAACTGCTATGTGCCAGACCCTGGGCTAAGTCCTGAGTACCCAAGAATAAATGAGATAAAAGTTCTGTCCTTGGATTTCAACGGTCTATTGGTGGGAACTGCCTTTTTTAGAAAGAATCTTTTAAAGAGAGGAAGGGAGGGAGAGAAACACCAGTGCTGACTAGGGATTGAACCGCAACCTGGGTATGTGCCCTGACTGGGAGTACAGGACAATGCTCCAGCCAACTGAGCCACACCAGTCAGGGTGGGAACAGTCTTTTAAACAGATAAATTACAACATGTTAAGAGCAAAGACAGAGTCAAGTGCTGCCTAAGCAGAGGAGGGAGCAAGTCACTGCGCTGAGATAACATTTCCCCATTGTTTCAGGGAACCACCCTTGTGAGCCATAAAACATCCATACAGATCACTTTGAGTTAGTTTTGCAGTGTTGAGTTAGTTCAATGGAATGAGGCGTCGTCTTTTAGTGCCAAAACCTACCCTTATGTCAGGGAGAGAGGGCTGGTAGAGAAAAGCACAGGGGATGGGAGGGGAGGGAAGCCTTGGCTCTTTGCCTGCGAAGGGACTAGCACATGCAAAGTCTTGGCACTGTTAGTGAACCATTAGCTTGCTAAGAATTTTGGATACGTGTGTGTATTTGTGTGGGTTTCATTGTCTGTTTTCTAAAACTCCTTCCTTACCCTCTGCCCTCTCTCCCACTTCTTTCTAGAACAGAAAAAATCACAAAGTCGAGGAGGAGTCTTGCTTCACTGTCCTTTGAGTGGATTAAACCGTCATATTGACATTCAGCTGAATCATTAGGGGATCTGCATTCCACCGTCCATAAAATCCCATCCCCGCCTCAGCAGGGAGGGGGGACAAGCAGCTGCCAGACTTCACACTCCCTCAGTCCACGCTAAATTTGGACCCACATGCAAAGAATTGGGGTCCTGCACTCATGTAGAGCTGGCAAAGGTGACTGGCTCGTTTGTGAAAAAGGACCTCATGGGCATCAAAAGCTGTTAGCCTGTCACGTGGTGATGAGTTTAACGTAAATGAACCTGAAACATCTGGATCAAATTTCATCTCGAACAAACAGGATTGCGAAAATTGGTAGGTGAAAAATATCTTCTGGACAAAGGCATTTTGGGTTATTTCTGAACCCAAACTGTCCGCACCGATGGTTTAAGAAGGGGCCCAGGTGAGGCTGCTCTGCTGCTTCTCCCCACGTCTGAGTCTACTGCAAATGCAGACGGAGCAAGAAGGACTGGCCACAGGAGCCATCATCTTTGCAATGCAAAAATGGGAGAAATTAATTCTCTCAACAATAATTTATTGAGCAACTACTAAAGCTAGCCACTATGCTATGATCCGGGGATAATGCAGAAAACAAGACAGACCCAGACCTGCTCTTTGGGAGCTTGCAGCTTAGAAAAAACTTAGAGGCGCACATTAGACAGGTGGTTAGCATAGAGTATGGTGGTGGTTACAGTGCTACCGGAGCTCAAAGCAACCCAGTGAGTCACCAACTGAGTACGGGGGACTGAGAGGGTGTCGCTGGGAAAGGGGCCTCTGTGCTCAGAGCTGCAGAGTGGCTGGTTGACTCATGCCCTCCTCCGGGCCAGTCTCAATACCTGGAAATGAATGGCTTCACCAAACAAAAGCTGCGAGGAGAGTTGGGTGGGGAGGAGAAGAGTGCTCGGAAGGCGTGAACAGCCCATGCCCCAGGTTGAAGGTGAAAAAAAAGTTTGGTAGGTTGGAGATAGGAGGGCAAGATGGGGAGGGGGAGGAAGGAAGGAGGCTGGAAGAAAGGTGGGTTTTGATATTGGAGAATCCGGGAAGCCCGGTAAGATTTAGACTTTGTCTGAAGGTCAGTGGGACAGGACATCCTTGAAGAATTCTAAGCCGAAAAATGGCCTGATCTGATTTCTCTTCGCTACCACATAGAGAAAGGATTGAAATAGAATAAGTTTGGAATCCAGGAAGCTGTTGTGGTCATCCAGTGGAAAAGAGATGGTGGGTCTGGCCTAGGGTGGGGACAATGGACAGGCTCCAAAGACACTTAGGAGGCAGAATCAGTGATTGTTTGAAGGTAGAGGGTGAGGGAGGTTCCATAAACAGGCCCATCCCGAGTAAAGGATTCGTCTGCCAGTGATTTCTGAAGAAAGTGCTTCTGAGTGGAAGCAGCAGAACAGGAAAAGGAAAGCAGCTAAGCAAGGGTGTGACTGTTAGGCAAAATCCCACAGAAGGTACATTGTCCCAACCCCATGGGGAGGGGGGCAGGGAATTCTAACATAGCTCAAATTATTTTTGTTCATTTACTTATTTATACTGAATTTGTTCTCCATAGGATTTAAGGAAAATGCTAAGAATATATAATATACAACAAGATTGCATAAACATCTAAGAAAAGAAGAAAGAAAGTGGGGGAGGAGCATAAGAAAGAAGCGAGGGTTGGGACTAAAATGTGTACTCTAGTCAACACATTCCCTCCAGGTGGGCCACGTGTTTGGCTATAATGTGAAAGGTAAATAAAGTTGGTCCAGTGTACAATTTGGTGTTCAGAAAGTAAATACCAACTTCAGAAGTGCAACTGTTTTTGACGATAAGATGAGATTGGAATTTCTTCCAGGATTTTTCGAAAGAGACCACTGCATGATTTTATACTTAACTTTCTTACAACTTTCAGAAAAAAACCCCAACAACAATGAATCTCATAATTGGTTTTAAATAAAGATCCTCAACAGAGGCTAATGGCATCCTGTCAAAAACACAGTTCAGCAAAATCTACCTGTTGGGTGATGGGTATGTTGTCGACCAGGTCACCAGTTCTCAGCTGCCTTTGCTTGATCCAGGGGTAGATTTTAGAATACCTTAAAGAGTATTGCTTGAAAAATAGTAGATCATTGGTCATTGCAGCGGAATGCTTGCTAAATATTAACTCACAATGCACTTGAATTTCCTTTTCTATTCTGTCTCTCAATTGTGGTGCCCAGTTGAAGATAGAGCTATGTGCCTTAATACACATTTGTTCTGAGATTAGGTTTAACAATATTTTGTAAAAACTGAGAAATCAAATAAAGTTGCAGGCCTGAATCAGCAGCCATGTTACCTGGACTTAGAGGTGAACCAGGGGAGTACCTGTGGGCAGGACACAGTCTGCTCAGAAACTGCTTTGAATCTATGCTATTGCATAAGTCATGATGAGCTACCAAGGCCACATATTCTGTTCCCCATACCACAACTGTATAAGTTTCAGCGTGGAAAAAAATTTTCAAGGTTGTACATCCAGACTTCTGTCTCTATAAACAATCTTTGATTCTGGATCTAACTTGACTGTGCCCTGCCTGCACCATGATGAAAGGCAAATAAGCTTCGACTGGGTGCTTCATTCAATCAACATTTAAAAATCATCTATACAGGGCCCAGGTGGAAATTGACTTGTGACACACAAAGCCTGGGGCCATTGGCCTTACTTTCTGAGGCTCATAGAGATGAGTTCTTCAGGAATCAGCTAGCACCCAGGTTTCTTTTCATGTGGGTGTCTTTGGGGAGCCTATTTCCTGCAGTTCCTTACTAAGACAGCCCACCAAATGGCACAGTGACAACATTTCCTGTTGATTTTGTGTCTGAAAATGTCTCTTGGGTTTACCGTTTCTTCCTATGTTCTCTATCTTCCAGATCCAACATATTGTGACCCTGGTGTTGCCTCATCTTTTCTTGTACCCTGATGTTGACCTCTCTCATTCAATTCATTTTGTGTGCAATAGCCAGATTGTTTTGCTTCCTAAGAAACCACTCCCATAATGTCACTTTCCTGCTTAAGAATATAGGTAGTTACCAATTTCCTATCATGCTGAGTCCAGGTTTCTCTCACCCAGCACCCTCCATAATCTGGTTCTATCATACGTTCCAGAACGTTAATGATTGTTATTGCCTTTCTCCTCTGAATTAGCATAGTATTGGTTCATTCTTCTTCCATAATACTTGTCACTTAAAAATGTACACTATACTTTCCTGCATTTATGTTTCCTTAACTTTTATTTTACATATCAAATGCATAACATTTTAGAATTGATATATTTTTAATATATTAAACCTTTTTTTTTTTTCAGTTGGCAATAACCCTATTTACCATGAGCAATTCTTTTTTTTCTTTCTTAAAAATCAATTTGATGTGATAGTAAAATAGACATACCAACTTCCTTTTGGTCTATATGCCCGATAGATGGTTTTCTATCCATTTACTTTAAACCTTTCTATGTCCTTATGAATCTCTGTAACAGCATATTTCCTTCTTATATTTATTTGAGTACTAACATATTTACATTTATTTCTATCACCTTATTTTTACTTTCTTTCTGTCCTGTCTCTTCTGTTACTTTCTTTTCCCTATTACTTGTCTTATATTTGTTCTGTCTTTTCTCTCCAGATGTTTTTCCAAACTTTATGTCTTTGCTGTTTCTGAGTTTTATTATGATGTGTCTAGATATGTTTTCTAGTTATTTATCTTAACTGGGATTCACTGGCTTCCCTGAATATCAGGTTTGATATTTTTCAGTAATTTTGGAAATAACTGGAATTCCTTTTAGACTTACAGTAGACTTTCTCAACTTACCCATAATGCTTAGCCACTTTTTAATATATATATATATATATTTTCACTTTTTAGTATTTTCTACCCCTTTGTGTTCATGGATTAATTTCTGCAAATTCAATACTTATTTCAGTTTACAAATTCTTTTCTTATCTGTTTAATCTGTTAGTGAACATATCCACTGAATTTTTAGCTTCTAGAAATTCCACTTCATTTTTATTGATTTAGAGAGAGAGAGAGAGATGTGAGAAACATTGATTGGTTGCCTCCCACATGTGCCATGACTGGGGATTGAACTCCCAACCTAGGAATGTGCCCTGACCTTTTGGTGTATGAGATGACTCTCCAACCACCTAATCCACACATGGCTAGAAATTCCACTTTTATCATTCCCTGTTCTTTGCTTATATTTTTCAGGTCTTTCTATTATTTCCTTAAACATATTAAACCTATTATTTTATTCTGTATCTAATCATTTCAGTCCCTGAAGTCTTTGTAGGTCTAATTTTTCCATCATTCATGGTGCCTTGTTTATATGTTTTGTGATTTGTGACTGTGAGTTCATGTTCTCAGTACTTTATCTGTGGGAATTATTTGAATCTTGAGTTGCAGTTGACAACTCCAGAAAGATTTATGCTTGCTTTTTTTTTTGTCAGTTGCCTTGCAAAAGTAATTACAACTTGCAACTACTTTTAATTAAATTCTCCACGTGAGGTTTTTAGCCTACAGAGATAGTATGAATTTAGGTCATAAACCTATATGAAGACTGACTACATCCAGTGCCAAGTTTCCTTGATATCTGTCTCTCTGTTCAGTGTGAGCTTATTTTTAGCCTACTCTAACTCAGATATGTGGATTATTAGGATCTCAGCTTTACGTGAAGGGTTCCTACTTGATTCCTCAGCTTGGTTGGGTCCTGGACTTTATCTCCTATCTCACATCCTGAACAGCCATCATAATAAAAGCTTGAGGTCACCAGAGTTGGATGGATAGCCTTCCAGAGTTCCTGCTTTCAGTGCACTTTTGGCCTCTGCAGATTCATTGCTTTCATTTAATTCAGAACATCATTGTTTAAATAATTATTTTTATTACTTCATCAGAAAGACTTTTCAGATTACTTCTTTGACTATATTTCTGGAAAGGGAAGGGAAGGCATTTATAGTTTCTCTACATTATTAGGTTATAAGTTCCGTGAGGAAGGCTTATTTCTTATCTTGTGTCTTGTTTTTCATGAGTGTCATCCACAGTCCTTAGCACAGTGTTTAAGCAATTAGATGCTGTGATAGTTAATTTTATGTGTCAACTTCTCTTGGTTATGGTGATAAGTCATTTAGTTAAATACAGGCCTAAATGTTATTGTGAAGTATTTTTAAGATAGGATTAACATTTACAATCAGTAGATTTTAAGTGAAACAGACTACCCTTCATAATGTAAGGGGAAATTATCAATAAGTTGGAGGCCTTAAGAACAAAGACGGAGGTTTCCCAAAGGAGGAATTTTGTGTGTCATAGGAAACCTCTGTTCCAGTCTCAGAATTGAGACTACTGCTCAGAATTGGTACAAGTTTTAAGAGTTGTCCAGGAGAACCGCTAGGGCCTCCAGGACTGTGCAATATAGTCTGTCCAAGGTTGTGGTGGAAAGTTCTTGGCAGATTTCACATACTCTTCTGGCCAATAAAATGTGTGGTCCAGGGTTTGAAGCATTTCTGAGCTATTTCTCTCCACATTTATTTTGTAATCCAGATCCTAGGTACCTTTTCTTGTCAGGTTGGCAAAAAGTCTGGGATTAAAAAAAAAAAAATTCAGAAAAAATTAAGGGTTACCAAAGAAATAAGAAGCAGTGGTGAACAGATGAAGGGGGACGTTAGCATACCTTCTGAAGGATAGAGAGGCTAGCAAATTCCATCTTTATTTCTCCAAGCTCTTAATTCATGCTTACATCCTCACATGGAAAGTACTTCACTGCTTTCTAGGCTTAAAAGAAGTTGGGCTGCCCAAGGGCTGGTTCTTGAGATGTTGTCACATGGATGGTTTTGATTAAGCTCAAGGGTGAAACTGAAAGCTTTCAAGTTGTTTTGTGTAGCCTTGTGTTACAAAATTAAGGTAATTTTTAAAAATTGTAATTAATTTAATATGGCTGTTTCTCCATGAAAAATACTTGATGCCAGGCCAGAAAAGAAGGTTATTCTGGCATTGAAAAGCATGAAACTCTTGCACATGGAATGTTGTGGTCAAGGCTGCTTTCTTTTGGGAAATCTGGACCCTTAATCTGGGAGTGGCTATATGGGCACATACATTTGTAAAAACTCATCAAGCTGTGTACTTAAGGTCTGTGCCCTTCACTAAAAGTGAGCTATACTGCTATCCCTCAGTTTAAAGAAAAATATTAAAAAGAACCTAACAGTGTAGAGGGTGGATTGGTGCTAAGTCCATCTTTTGAGTTCCCATTAGCACTTAGAAGTGCAGTCTAGTGTCTCCATGGTTCAACCTTCTCCACCTATGGTTTCCACATTTCTTCCTGACCTCTCCATGATATCACCCTAGCCACAATAGGAACATCATCACCTTTCCCCTCCCCACTAACTGATGGGAATTCCACTGGGATCTTCTTGATGCCTATGGGAAAGGCTGGTGGCCAGGCCAGGAAAGAAGGTTATTCTGACATTTAAAAGAATGAAAACATTGGTCTTGTATTGTGATACACAGATGTGCACTCTAAATTCACAGACTGACTCAAATCTCAGCTAGGATCTTTGACAAGCAACTTCTGTTCTTCTCAAATCCCTCTTCTCATTTTTTAAAAAAACCTTGTGTTATGAGTTTCCAAACTTCTATCAGGCTAGAACAGATATTGTAAACCTCATGCTAAGGTAAGTATAGGGCATGCCTTGGAGCCATATGAAGATCTAGTTTTGATGTTATCATCTGTTTATTTCTCTGGCATAGCCAATGTTATGCTTATGGTCAATAGACATGAATGCGGAATAACTCTGAACAGGGACATTTCAGCCCAGAGCATGCTTACCTTGACTTCTCTTTCATTTCTGTTCTCTAGTTCAAACACATTCATAGAAGCATTACCTACTGGCAAACAAACTTAAAACAAGCTGGGTTCTATCCAAAAAAGCAAAACTTGAAATATGTGCTCAAGGAATGGAAAATGCATCTACTTCACTTATCACAGTCATCTTCCTGTCCTCTGCCTCCTCTCTTCTGACCCTCCAACCCCGCATACATCTTCAACCCTGGGCAGTGCAGGGGGCTACGCTTCAGGGAAGGAAAACAAGGAAACGTAAAACAGGAGGCAGGGCCAGCTCCATGCACACCCGTGGCCAGCCCTGCATCACCTTGTAGATTTAGGTGAAACATCCTCCCTCACTGCTGGAGCGATCAACTTTGGTAAGTGAATGAACACGTTCACCAGAGTCATGGGAACCGGACAGTTTTGTACATCCCAAAATGGCCAGATTCCCTAAATGGCCGCTATCAGGATAGCCTCAAAATACACTGTTCTACTCCCCACCCCCCATTTCAAGGGGGGAAAAGTTAAAGTGGAAGCAAGGCATATACAGACATAGTTTGTGGTTTAAAAAAAAGTCTTAAAAAATGTTCGTTGAACCTTGGCTTTTGTCTCTAAGCCCTCAGGGGGAAAATGTGAGCTTGTTTCCTTGCTGAAAAAAATATCATAGCACTTGACAGGCTGCATTCTTTGATCCTCAAATGTTGCAGCGATTTCTCCAGTGCCCTCTCCACTCCGGCCCTCCTCGCCCCCCACCTGACTGGGGCTTTGTAACCTGACGCTCCATAAGCAGTATTTCCACAAGAGCATTAAGACTTGTCCTCTCTTAATATTAAACCTGTGCCCCGACTGCCCTCCTCCGCATCCCAAGCGCAGTCCCCTCCTGAGGCTTCCACCGTGAGGCTTGGCTGGCAGGAGAAACGGGCTCAGCTGTTTCAAATTAGGGGCGATGGGAGGCTTCCTTGTAATATATGACTTAATCAGTGTCCCTGAAGTAAACAGCCCCAACTGAGTCTGGAAATGACCCCAAATTGGATTTCACAAACCTCCTTTGGCTTTGGAGCTGGGAAGGGAATTTGAATCTCTCGTAGGTGTCTAATAGGTTATCATGAGCAGAAGGACAGCTGTCCTTGTGCTCCCATAGGAACGAAGCGTGCTGTGTGGTGGTTGTGTGCTATTAGGGTTGCCAGATCAAATATAGGCTGCCCAGTTAAGTTTGGATTTTGAATAGTTAACAAAAAATGTTTTAGTATAAATGTAAATAGTGCATGGTGACCATAGTGTTATTTATGAGTGAAGGAACTGTGTTGTTCTTGACATTCCATCCTTCTGACTGAGGCAAGGCTGGCAAGCTTCTGTAAAGCTCCATCTGAAAACTTTGGGTCACTTCTGGTTCTATTTGTCCATAATTTCTTTTAAAAAATGTTTTTATTCATTTTAGAGAGAGAGCAAGTGAGAGGGGGAGAGGGAACAAGAGAGGCATCAATTGGTTGCCTCCCATATACACCCCAACTGGGGATCAAGCCCGCAACCTGGGTATGTGCCTGAGTGCCAATCGAACTGGCGATCTTTCGGTGCACAGGGTGATCCCCAACCAACTGAGCCACACCGGCCAGGGCTGTCCATAATTTCTTAATGCCAGTTCCCCTTCACTCTTACTCAGGTGAAGACCTAGAGTTAGCCTCATGAGGAAGCAGGGAAATTGCTGCCTGTAGGCACCACCGCTCCATAAGCCAGGAACTGAGGCTTAAAATGCTGTCACCATGTGGACACGTTCCTTTGTATCTTAGAGCTTTATTACCCTACTATTTGTATTACTTGATGTTACTCAAAGGAATCATTACCCATCATTAAATGAAAAATAAAAACATGCAAAATGAGCGTTTGAGTTGCTATAGTTTCCTCTAGCAGTAATAATTTAGAGAATTACATCATATTTTTCAACTTTATAACATAACCTTTTTATGTATCCCATTTGTCATTGTTGTTGTTTAGAAAGAGAAGTCAGAGCTGCTTTGTCATAATGTTGAGAAAGAAGTCGGAAGGCTCAGGGAGGTGGTAACATTAGAATAGATATACTATGTAAGACTTGAGAATCTGCTACCTGACTAGGTTCCTTGGGAGGGCTCAGCGTATATTTTCACTAAGGGCATAAGGAAAGCATTGGTGGGAGGCGTCTGTATGTTTGGCTCAGTGGTTAGTGATGAGAGATGCTGCCATGGTCCTGGGGAACACCCAGAAAGGCACAGTCCTAGGGCCCCACCATCCCCCTTTTCTCCTTAATCAAATGACTCTAACAGCAAACCCCAATTTCCTGTTGCATGTACCCCACCCCAAAATGCTTATGCCTGTGGTGAATGCTCCTGATTGTCCCCTTCTAAGGATACCTCCTCTGTCAGGTGACAAAGTCCTGCTAGAAGGTGTACACCCAAGAGGGAAACATTTTTGATCACCCCAGACAGAGAGAGAGATAATGGACCAAACAGGAGTGGGGGAAAAACCAATATTCAAAGCTTTTTAGGTTGGGTAGAGAAAAACGAAGCCCAAAATTATCTCATGCCAATTCAGAAGGACACAGGAGGATTAAAGAGATTTCTTAAGAAACACCACAGGGGATGGGGAGAGGCCTTACAGGGACCAGAAGGAAGCACTGCGACAGTGAAAGAGCTGGTAAGATCCGCAAGAGTTGGCAAGAGAGGAGCCAAGAGATGGGATTGTGTCACCCAACACCCAGGCCGAGGGGCCGGGCCGGAAGGACCTGCTCCGCACACGGGGGTGACAAGAAGAGGCAGGAGGGGAAGCCGCTCAGCGGCGCAGGCCGCCGCTCGCCTGGAAAATTCGCAGGAAAAGGGGTGGATGTGTTAACATCATCAACACAGGAAGGAGGCAAAACCAAACTGGGGTCCAAATAAATGACGGGATCGGAAAAGGAGGGAGAGAAAAGGCTTAAAGTGAGAAAGGAAAACTAAGGAGGCAGAGCTACAGAATTTAAAACTTTTTTATTTATTCCTGTTCCCAGATTTTATTGTGTTTCCCTGGCCGATGTCCCGCGCTCGGGGAAGTCTGGGGGGAGGAGGGGTTGGCAGAATAACGGGGCCCCGGGGATCTGAGTCTTCTTACTACTCGGTGCGCTAGTGGTGGGAAGGCATTTATAAATATTACATGCTGTCGGGGCAGGTCATTTTTTAAAAAAAATGTATTTTGAGCTTCAAATTTAGGACAAAGGTGAGGGTTTCAGATCAGTCTTAAAAAAAAAAGAAGGAAAGTAGGCCTGAGGCAAAGGGCAGGTGGGGTGCCAGGCGGCAGCAGCTGACCTGGGGGGAGCTGGGAAACTTGCCGGGCACCAAGAACGAGAAGAACCCAGCTGCCAGGTCCCTGGGGGACCAGAGGTATCGATTTCCTGGAACTTGTCATTTTGGACGCTTACTTCTCTAGGGATTTTCCATTAAATTGATAGTATTGGCCACGAGCTTAGACGACATCATTGAGATTGTATTTAGGCGTTAGATACTTTTGTGATTAGCTCTGTTGTTTTTGGTTTTTTGTTTTTCTTTTGAAGTTTCAGGAACACCTTAATTTATTTTACTTACATTTTCCTTTTTAAAAATTATTTCATTTTATTTTTCCCCCATCACCATTTATCCCCAGTAGCCCCTCTTCCACCTCCACCCACCTTTGCCCCCACCCCCAAAATCACCACACTATTGCCTGCATCCACAAGTCCTTTCTTTTTTTTTCTTTTGTTCCTCAATCCCTCCTACCTTTTTTTTTTTTTTTTTTTTTTTAACCTGTCTGTAATTGTCCTCATTTTCTGCTGGGGGAAACTGAGGCTCACCTCGCTCCCTCCGCATGCCCCCTCCCCATTCTCATCTCTCCTTTGCCCCCCATCTTCTCTGCGAGAGGGGTGGAGGCCTGTTAGGGCCGCACCTGAGGTTTGAGCCGCTGCTGTCCCCATCCCTCCCACACCCATTCTGAGCTAACAGTGGCCTCCAGGGGCAGGGTCTGCCATCCCCCCCGGGAGCCTCACTGCCCCGTGCACAGCTGGCTGTGCAGCAGCTTCTAGCTCTTCCCGAGGGCAGCATCCTTCCTCCAGCCCTGCGCTCCAGGCTCCCTTCCTCTCCTTTCTTGCTACAGCCTCAGAAAATCAGTTTCTAAAACATTCACCCGATGGGAGAAGGAAGGGTTTCAGGTGCCCATTTCCCCAAATGACTTTTTGCTAAAAAGGCAGCCTGGGAGAATGTTTACAATCCAAATGGTCCACAGAGATGTTCTTCCAGTGCGATGTGCTCATTAGCTGAGAGTCATCTGTCTGGCTCTGGGGTTCGGGATGGGGGAGGTAGAGGCAGGCCTGTGCTCCCTCCCCTGCACCGCCTGGCTTTGCTCAGGTCTCCCCGGACTGCTGATGTCACCTTCTGAAGAACAGATTCTGTAAAGTGATTGCCTTTCCCTTTTCCAATCTCAGAAATGTTGTCAGGCTGATTCTGAGCCTCACCGTAGGCCCTACTCTTTGCTACACAATTTGATGTGTGGTGTTGTGTTTTAATTATGAAATTGTGTATCCAAGACCATTGAAAAAGATTTTCACAGGGAAGAATCTTTGAAATGATTCTGTGTCACGCAGCAACTTGCTTTAGTGCTGTCATTCTTATTGGATTGTGTGCCTTCTGATATTTATTTGGCACGGTACAGATCAGAGAAGCATCTTCATTGGACGTATCCTCGTGTGTATCTCTGTTAACTATGTTTTTAAGACAATAAGTGGCATTTCACTTTCAAACTCCCTTATACACATGGACTTGAAAAGATATAGACTAGACTCATATTTCCTATATTAAAATACTTGCACAGAAACACTGTTCTTTCTGGTTTATCAAACAAGCTAATCTCCTGATAATTTTGAGTTCAGACATGAACAACTCCATGAACTTTTCCGTGTGTGAATCATTTGAGCTCAGGATGGGTTTACTCCTGGGGAAATGTGATTGCATAAAATATTCTGCCTCTACCTGAAATGTTTCATGAGATGGGCTTTCAGCAAAGACTGTTAGTTTTACAATGGATAAGCAGCGTTTGAAAAAATAAACTCTGTACGGACAAAAAGCTTTCAGCTTCTTGCATAAATCCTGTCTTCTCAGAAGACCAAAGGGCTCTCATGAGCTCATGAAATTTGAACCTCAAAGATTCAGCTAATTTATCTATTCCTGTTTCCACATTTTATTCCCAGTGGCCAGTTTCACACCCATAACATGTAGGAGACCTGGAAAACCAGGGAGATATTTTCAGCCTGTCAAGACACCCCTAAAAAAACACAAATTTTTGCCCTAGCTGGTTTGTCTCAGTGGCTAGAGCATCCGCCTGCAGACTGAAGGGTCCTGGGTTTGATTCTGGTCAAGGGCATGTACCTCGGTTGCAGGCTTAATCCCCAGCCCCGGATGGGGTGCATGTGGGAGGCAACCAATCCATGTATCTCTTTCACATCAATGTTTCTCTCTCTCTCCCCCTCTCGTCCACTCTCTCTGAAAAGCAATGGAAAAAATATCCTCTGGTGAGGATTAATAAATAAATAAATATAAAAACAACAAACAAACAAAAAACCCCCAAACTTTTAAATAAAAGCCATTGACTCTCATTTTTAAAAAATTTTGCACCAACCCAACTCTTAGTGCTGTCAGATCATCCCAGGGGATTTAAGTTCTGAAATCTAATTCCCCCTAAGCACAGGTATTTCATAGACTTTTAAAAGGAGAAGAGACCCTAGAGGTCTTTTAGCCTCACCCACTTAAACAGTTTCAACACAGGAAAGGAGCCAGGTAGAAGGAATCTTACAACATGACACAGAAAGAAAAGATTGTTTCAACCTCAGACTCCAGACACCTTCCACCATCAAGCTCCATAAAGTGGCTGACATCAAGGGACAAGAAGAGGGGTACAGGTTAAAGCTTTGACTTTTGGCTTGGGTTTACAGTGAAGTGACGTTTCCCTACAACTCATTTCTCTAGCTTTCAGACAGTCTAGAGGGCCTGCCTTTGCGACCCCTGCTGAAATGAGCTTAGCACAATTTCCACGGCCTGCAGCCCACAGTTTCATCTCTGGCTCCTACCATTTGGCCCGAGTTCAGCTCCTCTCCCACTCCTGCCCTCCTCCCCTGCCTCCTGGGAAGACTCTGTTGCCTGATCTTTATTGCTCTTTTCCCACACTCCATTATACAGCATGATATTTGTCTCTGAATTTATTTATTAGGGCTCATATCTATAATATACAACCCTGCACTTCCTGTCTGACACAGTATCTTCTCAGCAGAGCGAAGGAGAGGCGCTGCTTGTCATAAACAGTCATGGGAAGTCAGCACCCAGAAAGGAAGGGCCAGGGGCTGGCAAAAGATCTAACCCTCTGGAGGCCCCTCAGAGCCAAATTGCTTTTTCAAAACTTCACACTCACAATCCAACAGCCCAGACGGGCAGCCACAAGCGGCTCCTGGCGGGGGAGTGCATTTGCAACTGGCAACCTTATACCCGTATGTCTGGCCCTCAGATAGTACACTGGCTGTATTTTTAACAAATTAACATTTTGTCTAATAAGCTTAATCCTTCCAATTGTTCTCATTTGATATGGTTAAGGTGGCTGCAGAACTAGAGTGTGTCTTTTTTATTTTAAGCAGGTAATACATTCACATGTTCATAGCTCAAAATGATATGAAAAGTACACACTGAGAAGTGTTGCTCCAACCTGACCCTGTGCACGTGCAACCACTTTTACTCATTTCTTATAAGACCTTTCTGTGCTTCTGTTTAGTTTTACTTTTCTATTTGCTTTTTGAAATAAGCTTTTTATTTTAGAATAGTTTCGATTTGCAGAGACACTGCAGGGATAATTCTGAAAGTTCTCGCACATTCTCACCGAATTTCCTCTATTGGTATTATGTTACAGTTCCATGGTACATTGGTCACAACTGAGAAATGAACATCGGTACATTACCATTAACTAAGCTTCATACTCCATTCATCTGTCACGAGGTTTTCCACCAACGTCCTTCTTCTGGCCCAGGATCCCATCCAGGATGCTGCATTAGCCAGCATATTTGGTTCCCCTTGGCTGTAGCAGTTTCACAGATTTTGCTTGTTTTTGATGGCTTTGACAGTTCTGAGGGGTGCTGGGCTGAGTATTTTGTAGAATATCCCCCAACTGGGGTTAGTCTGATGTTTTTCTCATGATTAGACTGGGAGGAAAACCAGGGAGGTTTACCCTGCTGTTCTCATCACATCCTATCAGCAGTTCCATGCTGTCAGCATGACTTATTACTGTTGGTGTTGACCTTGATCACCTGGCTGAGGAGTTGTTTCCAAGGTTTCTCCATCATGAGGATACCCCCTCCCCCACATTTTCATATTCACCCCCTCCACGTTCTCATATTCTGCTCTTTGGAGCAAGTCTCTGAAGTGCAGCCACACTCCTGGGCGCCCGCTGTGTTTCTTATCTGTATTTGATAAATGGGTGGGGCCCTCCTGAGCACCAAACCTTGTGCTAGGACTGTTCCTCTGAGCAGTGGCTCTACAATCAGACTTTGTCAGCAGGATCTCACCTCCTGACGGGACTCACACCTTCTCAGGAGCAGTTCATACACTTGCCAGATTACTGGGCTTTCACTCCGTCATTTTAATCACGCTTTTATAGCGATGCCTCTGCACCGAAATCAGCTTTTACGAGGTGAGCACCGCAGTGCTGTGTGCACTGGGAAAACGCTCTCTCCATTAAATTTCGGTGGCTTTGCATTGGATTTTGTTTTGATCCGAGTCCTGGAAAAAGAAATGTGTGGCTCACAGGATGGGCAGTATTTAGGGGGCGGGGGGGCGGGGTTGCACACAGGCTTGTAATTGCACGTGCGTTTTGTAGTTTTAGCTCTGGAACTTCCTGTTGGGAAATAAAAATCTTTGAGCCTATTTCTGTTTTACCACTGACTCCCACTCTCTAGGCTTAGGAAATTCATTTTCGCCTTCTGGGGCCTCAGAATTGCCACCTGCCAAGTGGAGAGGACAATATGAGGTCCCAGCAGAGCATCTTGCTAAACACTTTGTAACCTGGACAGACTGGACTAAAGATGGGCAGCTCCTGGTGCCAGAGACAGTGTGATATGAAGACACTGGAGCACAGCCCTCCTCCTCTGGCCCCCATGAAGGGTCATGGGGCAAGGAGCGCGGTGCTTCATAGCATTCGTAGACTCTCCGGGGTTGTGGGAAAGATCGCTCTACCCACATATAAGCAGATATCGGCGCTGTTGCTACAGCAATAACGCGGAAAGTTTCCTCTTCTTCAGTCAGCTTATAAAAATAAACAGGGCAAAACAACATACTCCAGTGGAAATATCTAAATATTCTTGAAAAAAATAAATGCAATCTCAGGAGAGGGAATGTTTTTAATGAGAAGCAAAATACCTAGGTCAACTGATATGGTTTGTAAAACTGACTGATTAAATAAAAATCATTTACCAAAGTCTGGCAGCCCCTTTGAGACTCCTCTAAAGACTCACCTCTGTTACAGCACAGTCTTAACTGTAGGGAAACTATACCATGTTAGTTTCTCAATACTCACATGCTTTCAACCAACAAGCATTTATTGGCCTCCACACTGAGCCAGGTACTGTGTTAGACATTCATCCTACAGAACATGAAAAATATTATTCTAAGTGTCAGCACTACCTTCATGACTCATTAAAATCTTTTAAATACATTTGTCCAGGACCAAAATACACATCTTCAAGCCAAAGATTATATTATTCCTTGGCCACACCCTTCAGCAAGTCATCTTTGCTCTTCCACAGTCTGCCTGGTCCCAAAGAGAGTCAGGAGAGGCAAGTATTTGCCGGATGTTGTGTGTCAATCAAATAAAAAGGGTGTGACAACTTGATGGGGGGGGGGTTGTGATATTTTGATTGGCTTATACCAGGTAGGGGTGATAGATTTGTATGGAGCAACCATGCTTTACTCCTTTCGCTTTCCTTAATCACAAAAAATATTCCAGGAAACTGAATGTTCTGGATAAACTGTGGAATTATGTGGCTCCCATAAAGCATGGTGTTTGGCAGTAGTTGGCAGACAACGGTCATCTCTAAAGATTCTGAGCTCTCTTAATTATGAGGGTAAACCTCTGAGCATTTGGTCATTTCTCTTAAAGGCCTAAATATTAGGTCAGGGCTTGTCTTGTCCTGCATGCTAAGTGAGCCGTTGGCTGGTAATGAAAGAGGCTCCCCTACCTAAGAACATTCTACCCGCCACACCTCACTACCTTCTATCACCACTGTCCCCTCCTGCCAACATACTTTTCTCAGATATGCTTGGCTGCCATCACTAGTCTTTTCACGGTGAAAGTTCCAATGAATTATGCATTTCCTGAGATGGGTAACACAGTGCTCCATCATCAGCCATTAGCAGACTAAATTTGTTGATCAGATTAAGTTAGCCACCTTGGCATGGCCCAGTTAGATTGAAAGGACAAGTGATTTTATTTTATTTTTTGACGATGGAGAAGAAAAATCTAGAACAAAAAATATCTAGATTGATTGGCAGTGTAGAATAGTGGTTAATCATGTGGTTCCAGGAGTCAGACCATTGCCCTTACTCTATGATCTTCAAGGTGCATAACGCCTCCCTGTTTCAGTTTCTTCATTTGTGCAACAGGAGTGATAATAAGAGTATCTACCTCATAAGATGCAGTTATGAGGATAAATGAGAACGTTTTGGGGTTAGTGCAATAGAAATGCCTGGTATATAGCAAATGCTTAATAAATATTACATCTTGGAGAGGAACCTGAGCAGCCAGATGTTAGCATGAGAGCACTGGGAATCCTGGGGATGTGGAAGGGAGAAGAAACATCCCTGAGGGAAACACACTCAACAATAAAGACTCACGATCGTTTGCCAGCAACGTGTTTCCATCCCTAAGCGTGGCACTCACAAACTCTCCTTCTTAACCCTCCTTCAAGAACCTTCCAGGATTCCATCCGCCACCAACAAAGGGTTGTCTGCTCCAGTTTCCATGGAGAGTATCATTTTACCCTTAAAACAGAAGAAGGGGGACTCCCCGCATTTTCAGCCTCACGGGTCAGGTATCGTCAGGGTTTTTATCCTTTCTGTAGAGGAGAAATGCCGAGGATCCTGTCACCATGCGGTTGCTGCAGTAGTTTGGGTGACAAGTAATTTGACTATTGAACCTCCATCAGAGAAGAGATGCTTGAGTTCGGTACAGACACAAGGACAGAAACAAGGTCAAAAGTTGAAGCTGACAAGACAGAGAGAAAAGCAATCTTTTCACGTCTAGACAGCATATTAACAGCAAGGGCTTAATGTGTTGCACTCTGTTTATAGGAGGTTTTTGCTGACAGCACGGAACCTGAGCCCTTTTTTCTCCCCATCAGGCAAGTGCCCTTCTGCTGTGTCATTAGAGGCCGCCTGCCCCCATGAGCCCTTGGGACTGGCATCAGAACCTGGGGCTGGTGTCTGCAGGACAGGGCCAAACGGGAAGGGGAAGAGCAACCTGAGGCTCTATGGTTTGGGGACTGGAAGTGAATCCATCACATCAGTCCTGTAGCAGCTCGCGGTTATATTTTAGTCTTCTCAAGGTGTTTTTTTTTTTTCTAGAAATTGTATAGTAGTAAATGAGAGAGAACAGGCAGATCATCAAACATTTTCTATATGTATTTTATTTTCCTAAAGGAAGCAGGTTGAGAAATATTTTTCCTTCAGCTTTAATCATTTTAAAAAAATTATGAAATGACTTTGGTTAGAGTATGGGCAATGGCTGTGGGAGCATAAATTCATTTCACCTTTCTGGAAAGCGATTTGGCGGTATACAGTAAAAAGCCATCAGAGCGGGCATATCCTTAACCCAGAAATTCCACTGCTGGGGTTTTATGCTATGGGAATAGTAGTATAAATATTTATAACAGAGACTGTTCCTCACAGGATTATTTGTACTAGTCCCCCAAATGGAAATTATCCGAACACCCTGAAATAGTGGGTGGGTTAAATAGAATACAACGAGAACGCCAAACGGCCACTAAAATCCTTCCTTAGAGAAGCCTTTAGACAGCAGCGAGAGGCAAGCAGTACCTAGGGTCAGGCCTCCCCGCCTCCGTTCCAGCTGCAGCCCGAGAGGCCGCCGCGGGTGGAAATGAGCCCTTTCCCGGCGGGGCGAGCAGAGCTCTCGGAGACTTACAAACGGAGGTCGAGGTGTCCCGGAGGATTTATTTGGGTGGAAACAGAAGGCTGCCCCCCGGTTCCCCATGTCCCGTCTCTGTCCATTCCTCTGCGGAAAATGTCCAAGCTCGTCTTCATCACGCCCAGCGCAAAGGCCCAGGTCCCAACGCCCTGCGCCCCTGGAGCCTCGGCGCAGCCCGGTCCCCGTCTGTCCCGTCTGTCCCCGTCTGTCCTGTCTGTCCCCGTCTGTCCCCGTCTGTCCCCGCCCTCCGGCCCGTTCTGCCCCCAGCCGCGCTTCGGCCGGGGCGGCGCCAGGCGCGCGCGGGGAGCCCCCAAGGTCTGCGGGGGCCCCGGGGGCTGCAAGGGGAGAAGGCTCCGAGGATTCGGGGAGCGCCTGTGAGAGGGGGAGGGGAGGGCCAGCCGGCGCTTCTTTAACTTCGGGTGATATGGTGTCAGGCCTGGTTGGAACCAGGTGCCTTTCAAAACCTCCAATCGACTTCTCAGTCTTTCTCTGGCTTCCTCCCTTGGGGCCTCCCCCTAACCTGTCCATTCCCTAGATCTTCTGGGGTTCTGGGTCCCGCATCCAATCCGACCCTTCCCCCAGGCTGGACTCCTCCCCTTTATGGTCATGCTCAGCGCCCCTACCAAGCACCCGCAAAGTGCAAAGTGGAAGGACCTCCCCCTGCACCATCTTGACTTTTACTGGGCCTGTGACCAGCCCAGGAATGTTCCCTTTCTTGTTTATCTCCACCCCCCCCACCCCCCACCCCCCCCCACCCCCCAGTCTGCAGGGAACAGACCGGTGGCTCCCCGGAGGGCGTGTGACGCTGCAGCTTCCCAGGGAGGCCGCCCACTGTCCGAGGCAGCTCCCTAGTTTGTTTTGCTTAGTAGCATCTGATCCCCTTTGCTCCCCTCCTTTGCTAGCTACCCATCCTAACAACAGCAGCTTCGCAGAGGTATTATAAGGATAACTGAGGTTAAAAAAAGATAAACACAAGAGCAAATATGAGATCGATGGGATGACAATGTTGAGTAAAAACGCAGATTTCAAAGTAGAATTCCAAGTACAGCCACAATGTATTATTTATTTATTAGTATAGATGCACATCTCTAACACGTATCTATATCTATATAGATATACACACACATCACATGTATGTATAGGATACACATAGAAAAAAGACAGGAAGGATATGCACATGATGTTAAAAGTAACTAGCTCTGGGGTGTGAAATTACAGAAGTTAATTTTCTTTTCTTTTTTTTGGTATTTTTCAAATTTTTGAATTCTGAATATATATGGTTTTTGTCATCAGAAAACCTCATAGCACCAGGAGATATAGTCCAGCATTTTAACCCCGATAGAAAAATAAATGCTCCATCTATTTTCTGTGAAGAACAACACTCTGCGCGGGTGGGTAATGTGCAGGGGACAGTGGGGCTCTTTGACCCGCACAGGGACTGCAGGAGGGACAGGCCTCTCAGGAGGCTCCCAGCCGCCTGAACCCAGTTTTGCCTTAGTCAGGGAGACCAACGCTAGGGAATGCGCCTGCCGTCGTCCACCGGAGGCACCTGAATGAACCAGCAAATTTCTCAGAATTTGTGCATTGGGATCTGGTTACATAGCTCTATGTGTAAATAGCTATTTTACCCTGTTCTGAATTGGAAGGAGACTGTTTGATTAAAACAGTTTATATAACCGAAATCTGAGCCTGAAGGAAGGATTTGGCCAGGACTGTGGATTGCTTTGGAGGGTGGGTTGGAAAGGAAGCTTCCAGAGGGAGAGGCTCTTATTTTGAGGCAGTGAATTAGAACAAATTGTTCCCCACACTGCAGCTAACCACATTAACACACAGTGGGCTCTAGCCCATCCCTAGAAATGGGTTCTAGTCCCTCTTCCAGGACAGAACTGGACTTTTCTCTCCAAGGATCAAACAAGGTTAACACACGTACCCCGGGAGCCAGTGGGAATGCCACATTTAAGAGTCATTCCGTGGCCTGCACCCCATCAACATTCCAACCCCCTTCTGTTTTTAAAGCTCAAATACATTTTCATAAAGGTTTTTTTGGGGTGGGATTTTATTTTTGCAAGGGTGGGTGTGTTTGTCTTTTTCCCTCTTTGAAACGGTTTCATTTGTTCCCCTTTTTTCCTTCCTGAATTTTAATGGGCCTGAAAGTAGGATTCTGCCAAAATTTGAACATTCAGAGAAAAAAGCGGTACAAGATCTTCCTCTCTTGAAAGCCAGCGGAGGGTAGATTTTCCAGGCCTTTCTCCCACACCCACTCAGCTTCAGGCCAGGAGGATGCGTGGGGACCGGCCAAGGCCTCACGCCGAAAGCGCACACGTTCCCTGTTAGTCTTTCACTTCATCTGGACTCTGGGCAGATTCAATTCTCATCTTTTAGATTCTGTTATTTCAGTCTTTGGTCTCAATGTCACTTAATCAGGAAAATTCTAAGTCCTCAGCAGGGGCAGTAAAGTCATAACTCTCTTCTTAGCTTTATATTAAACCTGCTACGATTCCCTGAACGAGTGGCCCCACGCTCCCTCTGTTTTTCCATCTTTTAAGGGAAAAACTGGGAAGCGTGTCCAGTTCCCAACTGCAGTCATCCCTGAAAGCCAGTTGGAAACAACTTAGGATTGTGTCTTGTTATCTCAAAAGGTATACAGAAAGTATCAAGTAATCCAGGTTGCATCTGTCATGCCCTAGCCAGGTGGCTCAGTGGGTTGGAGTGTTATCCCGATACAACCAAGGTTGTGGGTTTGATCCACAGTCAGGGCACATGCAAGAATCAACCAATGATTCATAAATAAGTGGAACAACAAATCGATGCTTCTCTCTCTCTCCCCCTCTCCCTCTTCCCCCTCTCTTTCTAAAATCAATTTTAAATAGAGTAATTGGAATCAAATAGCTTCTATCGTAACCAAGTCAAATGTGTATTGGCCTGTATGTATAATCAAAGTGTGTATTCATAAATGTACACGTTACCGAGGGCTGTATGTGAACTCTGACCACCCCCTCACATACAGTGGTTTTCACTGGGGTCCCCCCTCACTTCTAGCCACTTCTCTGTCCCTGCCTCCACTTACAGGGCCCCTTTCTAATTCAGAACCCTGCCTCCATTAAGACTTTGTCCAAATCTCATACCAGAGGGACTACAGTCTTGTTAAAATAGTTTTTCCAAAGGTGTGAATCACTGGTATGATTAATCCTGGCAAGGAGAGTTGCTCATTTCTTCTGCTCTAGGATGTCCTCTCTTTTAAGATCCAACATCCATTTTATTTCTTAATAGCTTTTAGGGAGAGGAAGGAGAAACTACTACATGGATTGTATACAGGGAGCTACGTTCAAGTTCGAGGGAGGAAAATGCAGATTAGCATTGAGATACCTGCAAAGGGGGCATTTGTTCACTGCACTTAGGAAGAGGGCAGAGCCAAGTGGATTGCTTGGATGAAACCCCTCCACTAGAGGTCAGCTGTGTGACCTTGGGCAAGTAACAGCCTCTCTGTGTCTCCAGTTTCTTTGACCATAAAATGGGGATAATGGTATGTATGGTACAAGGTTATTGTAAGGACTGAAGGACTTAATACATGTAAAGTGCTTAGAACAGTACTTGGTAACCAATCAACAAATAGTAGTTTGTTCATTGTTAATTCAGATGAATACTTATTATTCTTGTTTCAAACAAATCAGATAAAATATAGAGAACTTCTCCTGAGATAAAATACAAAATCTTTGTAGACACTCAAAATTTGTATACAAGCTCAGGGGTTTTGAAGGATCTGTGAAGTCCACTCCTACTTCTGATCTCCTTGGCGAAATCTAGAGGGAGCCACTTCGGGTGGCATGGTGTGGTGGCTCCGAGCCTGGGCTTTGGAGCGAGGCTGACTCAGGTTTTAACTCTGATTCAGCCACTGATTGGCTGTGTGGCCATAGGCAATTTCTGTGACCTCTCTAAGCCACATCTCCTCATGTATAAAATAGGCCTAACAGCAGTACCAGATCTATGCACTTAGGTTAGGTGCTCGGGCCTAGAAATCGCTCCATTGTCTGGAAATGGAGATTATTCAGATGTTCCCAGTCTATTTCCAGACACTTCCCCCTTTGCAAAAGAGCTAGGACTTGGCAATCTGGTACCACAGTTCTTAAAAATGTCCCCTACAATATGAATTAGGGGAAGAGTAACAATAGCAGCAACAAAAATTAAACAGTGAGATGACATATTTCCAAATATTTAAGAAATTGTTACTTTACTAAAGGGGTCTAAATAACCACTCTTAGAGGCACAGTGGAGTCCGGTAGGAAGATCCCAGAACTTGCTCCTGGGAGCTGGATTTTAATCCCTCACCAGCCTTAGAAACTATAAATGGAGATATCTCTGCTCAAAGGTCTCCCTGCTGACATTGGTTTTGTATACCTGGAGCCTGGTGCATTTTAAGAGTTTTTTCTAACTGTCCATAGAATCCAGCTTTCAGCAAGGAATACTTATCTATATGCCACATACATTTGTTTTTTTAAAAGGCCACAAGGAAGTACACAGAAATGTTAATAGTTATCATGCCTGGGATGAACAGTTGTAGATTACTTTAATTTTCTTTGTATTTATCTGAACTTCCTATAATATATTTTGCAGTAAGCAAGCATTGTTTAAATAATTAATTCAGCAGTTAGACATTTGTCTGTATACTAGGTAGTGTGCCAGGCATTGAGAATACAGCATCTATTCTCTTCTGCTGTCTGTAGCCTAGAAGGGAATAAGACATTGAATAAGTAATTATACTAATAATTAATTGCTTCTAATGACAGTAGTCTCAATAGACAAGTCTGGGTCCTATGAAGTCAAAGGGACTTGACCTAAGTTAGGGTTTGATATGGCTTCCCTGAAGAAATAATATTAAAGCTAAAAATCTTGCCCGGCCGGGCGTGGCTCAGCAGTTGAGCGTCAACCTAGGATCCTAGGCGATCAGGGTTCGATTCCTGGTCAGGGCACATGCCCGGGTTGCAGGCTGCAGCCGATCAATGACTCTCTCATCATTGATGTTTCTATCTCTCTCTCTCTCCCTCTCCTTTCCTCTCTCTGAAATCAATAAAGATATTAAAAAAAAAAAAAAAGCTAAAAATCTGAAGGGGAAGGGGGGAGGAAAGAAAAAGGAAAATATTCTGTGTGTAGAGAATAGCATGTGCAAAGGCCCTGAGGCATGGTGAATTCAAGAAGCTGAAACTAGGCCAGAGCAGCTTTATTTTGGGGGAAGGAGAAAGTCAGATAAGGCAATGGCCAGAGCAAGCATGGCCTTATAGATTATGTTAATGATATTTGCATTTGATTTTTTTAGGTATAATTGTTTTCAGTTACAGTTGACATACAATATTATATTAACTTCAGATGTACAACATAGCAATTAGACATTTATATAACTTAGGAAGTGACCACTCCAATAAGTCTAGTACCCACCTGACACCATACATAGTTATTACGATATTATTGACTATGTTCCCTATGTTGTACTTTACATCTCTATGACTATTTTTATAATTCACAATTTGTACTTCTTAATCCCTTCACCTTTTTCACCCATCCCCTCAGACCCCCTCCCATCTGGCAACCATCAGTTTGTTCTCTGTATCTATGAGTATTTTTATGTTTTGTTTGTTCATTTATTTTGTTTTTTAGATTCCACATATAAGTAAAATCATATGATATTTGTCATTCTCTGTCTGACTTATTTCACTGAGCATAATACTCTCTAGGTCTATCCATGTTGTCCCAATGGTAAGATTTCATTCTTTTTTATTGCTGAGTAATATTCCATTTATATGTACACCACATCTTCTTTATTCGCTCTTCCATTGCTGAACACTTAGGTTACTTTCCTATCTTGGCTATTGTAAATAAGGCTGCAATGAACATAGGGGTGCATATATCTTTTTGAATCAGTGTTTTGGATTTCTTCTGATAAATACCCAGAAGTGGAATTGCTGGGTCATATGGTAGTTCTATTTTTAATTTTTTGAGGAACCTACATACTGCTTTCCAGAGTGGCTGTTTGCATTTTATAATAGGAATAGAAAGCTAGGGTTTTAAGCAGGATAGTGACACACAGCTATTTCCATTTTGGAAAAAAAAAAACTTAAAAGAAAGAAAACAACAGTATTTCAAATCATTTGTTATCTATAGTTTAGGAGTTCTTGGATTCAGATTTTTAAGGCCAATTCAATAGACTCATCCTATATATCACAATATTGGGTAAGCGTGTTTTGTATAATAAGTAGTTGTTCTGGAACTATTCGCTTCCTTCATAGGGGAGGCGGGCTAGTGACGGGCACTCCCTGTGGCCTGTTTCTCCCTGTGTCGCATGCGGGGAAGGGCGGGGCACATGGCAGAAGGCTGGGCAGCCAGAGACCCTTTTCTCCCGCGCGCCCCTGGGACTCGAGGCGGGAGACCACCGCATGACCACTCCGTCATGCAACTTCACGTGCCATGGAAGTGCGGAACGATTCAATTCCCAGACCAGCTGCAGTCCAAACGCAGCTGGACAAATGACAGTCCTAGAACCTGACCGACCGGGAGGGTGTTTTCAGCTCAGGGGTGCAGAGCCAGGTCACTGTCATGCCCCTTACCCAGAGCTCAAGCTCGGGACCATCTCAGGGACCTCTATAAATGCGCATCCTGAAACCCACACGCCAACGTGACATTTACATTTGTTGCGAAGCTTTGAGTTTATTTAAAAAATAATTTTTTTAAACCTACCATGCTCTCTCATCTCAGGAAACCACTGTATCAGAAGTAATTAGCCGCTTGGCTGCCGAATAACAGATGAGATGTTTCCAGCAAACGCTCCTCTCCCGAGTTCCCAAATCAAACGGGCATGTCCTGACCTCCAGGCTGTTTGAATGGCAGAGGGATCTGCCAAAACACACTCTCGCTCCTGGAGTAACTCAGAGGTTTAGGGGGCTCTGGAGCCGCAGTAACAGGCATCTGGTAGTCAACCTTTTCTTGTAATGAGGAGTTATTAAATATTCACATCAGGAACTGGGGCTTTTGTCGGCCTTCGACTGGCCTTCCAACCTGTTCCCTATTATGCCTCACACTTTATATACCCCCGAATACAACAAGAAGAAACTTGCGAGCGTTCTATAAAACCTGCCATTGACATCAGGGTGGGTCTGTGAGGCTTATGGTTATCCTAATAAAACCAAGGAATGTGTAACAGGCTGTAGCCAGCAGACCACCAACTACTTTATTGTTTAAGCACAAAGGAAAACCTCTGGTAAACCTACTGTACCTGAGGCGCAGCGTGTGGCTGTTTAACCCTTGAAGACTCTGTTATGCGCCCAGTTCAAGAGGACAGCTGTGTGTGGCTTGTTTCCCTCCGTGTGATGATTCTACTAACTTACACACTCAGACAAGAAATACCTACTGATGGAGTCGTTATGAATTACAGATTGGAGCTTACAAACCAATGCAGAATTTTTTTTTTTTTTTAACATAAATTCAAACCAGATCTGTGAGGCCAGCTTTTCCTCAAACAGCATAAGCATGAAGTGAAGGAGGGGCCGGGCAGATGGGCAGTCGGGCAGTCCTAGATGAGGTGGGAAGGAGGTCTTCTATGACCCTGGAATCCTATTCCTTTCTCCATGGCTACTCTCATGCTCAGGGGCTCAGTGTCCTTTCCCTACCAAAGTAAATACAGATGCGAAAAAGAACCCCTATGGGCAGGGGAATGGCAGGAAACTCCTCAAGAGTTCACTGAGGAGAATTAGATGAAGGAGCTATTTAGCAATATGGGGGCAGGTAAAGGGAACGGGTGAGGGATGGGAGAGTGCCCAGTAACTATCACCGGCGGGGTGCTGTTCCCACCGCAATGCCAAGGGGCCAAGGGTGGAGGAGCCCTTATGAGAACCCAGTGGGAGTTTCAGCAAAGGATTATGGTGGTGCTGCCTACAGTGGCCCGCCTCCCGGGGCACAGAACAGGCCGTGGAGGGGCAGAAAACCCTCCTGCAGGGGCAGATAGAAGACAGCCAGCACAGGCTCTGGCACTGGATTGTTCCATCTCTTACTTTGCTTAAATGTTTTAGAGCTCAAAACCTAGTAAATATAACAGAAAAGTTAGGCTCATGCAGGTATTTTATTTTTAATCCTTGCTCTAAATGGTTTTCTAGCATCAGTGGGGTCTGTCTTTATTTCCAAAATCACACCCAGTAGTTGGTGGCTTGTAGTCTTGGGGATGCTCAGTGGTGTGAGGGAGAGATTCCAGGTGAGACCCGTACACCTGGTGCTCCAGGCCTTCTCCCCTCTCCAAGTGCCCTCACCCACTGGACAATCAGGGAGCACACTGCAACATAGTCACACTGAAAAGAATTTTCCCACTTAGCTTGTTTGGGAGTCATGAACCCATACCCCCCATCTCAGTCCTGAACTTTCGGCAACGCCCTCTCAGTAATTTTCCTGCTACTGGTCTTGCTTCCTCCAAGCCATGATCACCTGTGTAACCATCAGAATATTCTAACTAAAAAAAAAACCCCGCCATGACCCCCCATTACCTACAGCGAGGAGTCCAAACCCCAAGGCGGACTCCTAGGAACTTCCACAGCCTCTCCCTTCCAGCCCTGCTCCTTGCCCTTCAGTCACCAGCCACATTGGTTCCTTTTGCTTATGTCGTTCAAAACGCGTGCGGTCCTCTCCTGGGTCCTCTGCCCCCATTGCCCATGTGCTTGACTCCTGCGAGTTATTTGGAGAAGCAGCTCAGAGTAAGAACTCCAGGCTGAGAGGCAGAGATGCGGCCACCCTGACCCTCCCCCCACACAGCACCCCTGGGGCACATTGACATGTCCCATCTCCCCACAGGCGCTGGGAGCACCGTAAGGGCAGGGCCAATGTCCTACCCATTATCTGATCCTCTCCATGCAGTGCGAGGCAAGAGGTGTCATTAGGAAATAATTGATACACAAAACTAAATGATAACTTGCCCAAAAGGAAGTGCTTCCCACAGCAAAGTTCCACAGGGCTTCAGGCATTTTTCTTTTTTAACTTTGTAGGAACACATCTATACAGGTATTTAACTATCATGACTAGGTCTCTCTGCATGTTCTGGGTACATCTCAACCCCTGAAGAATGAATTTAAATAAAAAGCCAAATAATTTTGAAAGCTGATAAATTAAAGGATGTTTTGGTGGGATGATTGGAAGCAACAGGAAAAATTAGCCATAGAGCACCTGACGTTGGGAGGTTTTAAAGTGGCCTCCAGTAGGAGAAGTAAAGTTACACAGTTACCTGAAGACAATGGTATAGTAACTCTCCCCTTATCTGAGATTTCGTTTTCTGAGGTTTCAGTTACCAGTGGTCAACTATAGTCTGAAAATATTCAATGGAAAATTCCAGAAATAAACATTTCGTAAGTTTTTAGTTGCGTGCTGTTCTGAGTGCCTCCTGCATCTCATCACGTAGGCGCTGTGTCATTTCACGTCATCAGCAGGGCGAGCACAGTACCAGAAGATACGCTGAGAGAGGGAGCACATCCACACAGCTCTTAGTACAGTATACTGTTCTATTTTATTATTAGTGATTGTTGTTAATCTCTTACTGTGCCCGATTTATAAATTAAACTTTATCATAAGTATGTATGTATAGGAAAAACATAATGTATATAGTAGGGTCTAATACCATCTGCAGTTCCAGGCACCCACTGGGGGCCTTGAAATATATCCCCCGTGGCTAAGGGGACTACCTAGGAATCATCTGACAGTGCCGGCCCAGCTTTGATAGGCTGACCTCCATAATTTTTCTAGAATTCTAAAATGGCTTCAAGAACAGGCTATTTCATCAACTGCTTAGTGGAGACAGCCATTCGGTGTCGTTTCACAGTTGTGCAGCTACGGGACTACCTTGTACGGTGTGGGTCTGTTCCTAAGAAATGGGAGTGCTAAAGGCAATGGATCAGACTCCAGTTCTCATGAGCTGTCTCCTCTGACGACATTACTGATCACTTAAAATCAATATTCTGTAGACGGCTCTCTCTTCTCGGTGTTCTCTAGCACTCCTGGAATGGCCCGGTGGACCACACCTAGGGTGCAACTTCATCCATTCGGCTGGCGCTCACCCACCTGCAGTTACTGGGACACTTACATTTTGACAAATTAGCATGTTACCTCAACCATCAAAATAATCTGCAGCTGGCTTATTTTTTGGAAAACTATTTGCTAAAACCAAAAAAATTGACAGAAAAAGGATACTAATGACAGAGAGACCACGGCAGTGTAAACAAAGCAAAGGTGTAGGCTGGCACCCCGGGACCGTCGGAAGCGTGAGGGGGGGCTGTGCTTGCGGCTAGTAGCTCTCAGGCTGCAGACTGGCGTCCCAACCCCACCAGAACACTGTCACCTTCTGGGGGTCTAAACTAGGAAAGCCCACATGGTCAAAAGGCGCCAGGCTGGACCTTCACTGCTCTACTGAGGCTTGAACCACCCCGCCCACGGTCTGGCTGAACGCTGATGAAACATCCGCCTGAGAATGGCCTGGGCTCGTGGAAAGACTGCAGCTCGACTCCCTCTCCCTGTTTACCCAGCTTGATACTGACACACAGAAAAGAGACAGTCAATGTGGTTGAACAGCAGGAGTGGAACCAAGTAATAATTTTGCAATAAGAACTGACCGATTTCTCCAATAAATTGAGACCAAGTACAGACTTGAAGCCTACTGTTCATACACAGAATCATTATTAAAGTATTCATTTCCCCAGCATTGCAATCCCACCTCCCAAACCACAGGTTCTTCTCAGCCTCTCAGGCCTGTTGTCGTTGCCTGTGTTTCTTCATTCTGCGGCCTCAGAATCAAGCCCCTGGCACAGCAGACAGGCAAAGGCGCCTTTAAAAGTACGGTAGGCAAGAGCGACCCCTGCTGGATGGGTCGGGGCGAACCTCCAGGGCCCGGGCCTAAAAGAAGAAAAATGTTTTCAAGTAGTGCTTCGGGAGCAGGAGAAAAAAAAGGTTTTGTTTTTAAAAATTGTCTCTTTTAGCTTTATTGGATTAAAAAACAAACCCATAAGACTTATTCTTTTTCAGGTTTCTAGAAACAAGCTTTGTCCAGTGTTTGCTACCTCTGCAGCATGCTGACACTGCAGTGATTTTTTTAAGAGCTCCGCAAGCAGCTTAACTGCTAATAGCTGAACTGTTTCTGCTCTAATTGCCTGCCAGTGCTCCACGTCATCTGTGCACAGGCAGGAAGGCATCTGCTTGGTGGTCAGGAGTGATTCTGATAAACCTGAAAGCATATGGTGGCCTTCAAGACTCCGTTTGCAGAACTGCCTGGGGCAGAGGGACGTGTTTGAGAAAGGTCGATGGGGTCAAGAACGTTCAAAGACAATTTGACACATCTTGCCAAACTTTTCCCCTTGGCCGCAGTGGAATTTGGGTATTTTCAGAATCCTTAGTTCCTTAATTTGGAGGGTGAATGCTTTTTTAAAAAAGAGTCCGTTTCCTTGTTCACAGCGTATATCCTGATGCACTGAAATTGCTCTGCTTGGCAGTGTCCTCTCTACACTCTGTTTCAGGGGCGTGGCGAAGACAGAGTTCGGTGTTTCAGTTCACTGCTTCTCACGTCAAAATGCCTCATCACAATGGTTTCTAATCTGACTCTGCCACATCCTAGTTAGGCAACGTTGGGCAAGTTTCCTAAGCTTCCCAAGCCTCAGTTTCCTCCTCTGTAAACTGGAGTTGCTCATAGTGCTCACTTTAGGGGTGAGATACTGTGTGCTAAGTGCATAGATGGTAGCTGGCCCACACTAAATGCTCAATAAATACACAGTATGATTATTGAAAGTAAGCTAAACCTATATACAAACAGCTTCCTCCCTCCTTCTGTCCCTCCCTCCCTTCCTCCCGCCTCCCTCCCTCCCTCCCTCCCTCCCTCCCTCCCTCCCTCCCTCCCTCCCTCCCTCCCTCCCTTCCTCCCTCCCTCCCTCCCTCCCTCCCTCCCTTCCTTCCTTCCTTCCTTCCTTCCTTCCTTCCTTCCTTCCTTCCTTCCTTCCTTCCTTCCTCCCTCCCTCCCTCCCTTCCTCCCTCCCTTCTTCCCTCTCTCCTTCCTTCCTCTACCATACAGAGGAGCAAAAGAAACTGAAAAAGATACCTTTCCTTCCCTCAAGGAGTTTTCAGCCTCTCTGATGTTTTATCACTTGGATATAGGTTTGTGATTCTAAAACCTGTTTGCTAACACCCCAGAATAATCCCAGCAAACTTTAGGTGAAAATGTTCAATCTGAGAGGCGAAGACATAGAAAATAATGATTTTTTTAAAACCATGCTACAAGATTGCAATCATATATGTCAGCTTTTGAGAGGGAAATTATTAAATCCCTTTAATTTGGGGCAAGAATAAAAATGAGTTGATTTTAAGGTTTCTCTGGCTATCTCCACCGAAGGATTAGGTTGAAAACCTCCAGGGAATTTCAAACCACTTTTCTAGAGGCAGCCTGGTCTTCGTGGTACAGACAGGCACCCCCGACTCATCAGGGCAACGTCAGTTCCTCTTTCACCAGCTCTGTACCTGCCAGGCATTGAAAAAAATGCTGATAACTAGGACCCATCCCCTCCAGAGATGTGCATGCTCCATAGTGGGAGGGGCAGGAGGCTTCAGAGTCTGTCAGGATCTTGAGATTTGTACGGTTCCTTCTTCAACAGAGTCCCACACACTCTCAGATGGGCCCATTGAGATCTGTAGCAGCCGCTCTCTCTGCACTGACTGGAGGGCCCAGAGCTAAATCAATTCCTTTCAAGCCAATTTAGCCAACTGGCTTAGTCAAATTGAGTTCTCAACATTGTCCTTTAAACTCTTGGCGGGATTAAGGGAGTATCTTTCTCTTCAGTAAGCAGATTGTGGACCTCATGAGCGCCTAGCAGCAAAAAGGTTAACTGAAAGGATTTGGGCTGTTATTTCTCTGCCACGTAGATACCCAGCTGGTCCTGGCCTTTACATGTGGCCCTATCTCAGCAGGGATTACAGGATGAACTTGACACTTGTGGGACTCCCGGGAGAGGCCTTGGGAGTTGGGAATACATTCTTTTGAAGTTTGCCATGCGCTTCAATCTATTCTTTAGCCCAAATCCTAATAATCACACCTGTCCTCTTCATGAGAGTTTGATTATACATGAAGCAATTTTTGCCTTTTCTCCCCCAAAGGAGAGATTATTATCTTAAAAATAAAAGATGGTCTTATAAGAGGCAAGTTCAAATGCAGATGGAAATAATAATACTACTTAGCATTTCCACCCACCTTTCATCTGTGGAGCTCAAAGTACTTGGCAAACATTAATTAATTCTCAAAACACCCTTGTGAGGTGAGTTAGGGTATTATCTTTATAATAATATATAAATACTGGCTGGTTCATGAAAGCAGCCACTTAAAAGGGACAATTCCACAGGATCAATTTCAAAAACAACCTTCTCACCTGGTGTAGACTTAATACTTTTGAGTAACACATTTGGGAATGCCAAATTTACTAATAACACGCTGTCCTGGAGTCAGCATAGCTACCCTTTCAAAATGATTTCTGTAGTGGTTTCTGACAGTGTTATCTATTTTGAGGAACCTTTTCATGTTAAAAAATACTAATGGTGGCTTTTCCTATCTAAATGATGTTCTGTCTCTTACATGAAAGAATTCCTAAGTGTCCTAGCACATAAAGTTTAATGGTGAGAGTTAGGGATCCTGTTTCAAAGTGCATGTGGAGTTGAAGGGGGTGTGATGATTTCAGGGTCTTGCCATGTTTTCTGTCATCAACTTAAATTTTGAATGTATGATTTGCAAATCATAGTCCCACGACTTGTCGGAATGGGTACCAGTCAGAATTTCTAGATGAGGGACACTGACAGCTGGTAAAACCTGCCCAGGGGGGAATGAAATGGGCTCCCCTGCCCCACTTTCCTGGCCTCAGGAGGTTCACACTGCCTGTTTCCTACCAGAAGGTGGTCCGTTTCTGTTTGTACTCTGTCTCCCTCAGCACATACACCCCGCTCCATTTCCCGGCTGCCAACCCGGGTCCGATCAGTTGCTGGTGGGAGCTGATCCGGGCCGTGTCTCCCCGGCGGGGCTCAGCATGTGCGCGCCAGGTTCCAGGCTCATTTAGTTCCATCTGCGCGGGCTCTTCCTGATGACAGTGCCGTCCCTGTGAGGTCTGACCGGCTTTTTGATCCTGGAAAGTGAATGCTTTCGCTTAGTAGAAATTGCACTTTTTTTCCGTGTCTTTAAACTCACCCCACATCAAGAACTACGCTGCCTCCAGGAAGCACTCAGTAAACAGTAATTCAGGGCCTTACTTTGTTCTGTTGAAACGGAGAGACGTCCCCAGGCGCTGACCGGAGCCTCTGTTTACAGTCTTGGTTGGGCAAATCCTCTCCACTAAAATTTTATATACGTTGCTCTGAATTTCCTAGTTATCGATCCTCATTAGGGAATTGTTCCATGCAACCATGTGAGAAATCCTGTGCACCGCTTAACTGCGATATTGATCCGCTAAGCCCATCTGCCTGCCTCTGCGGATGGCTTCACTCAGCAGCCTCAAGAGAGAAAACCTGGTTTTTGGTCTCATAACTTCGGTTGAGCGGATGGTCTCCAATCTCCAAAGTGGGATAAACCAGATTCCTTCGCTGTGTTTATCTTGGCCCGCCATGTCTCTTTATGGAGAAAATGGCCCAAATAAAGTGCTTCCTCTGTGTATTTTGACAGGAAACACTACTAATATGCTTTCCTTTTGTTATATGCCTTGCTCTTTTCTCCCAGTGTTGTTTAAATATTTTCAGTACAATGACATATTTATTAATCTACGACTCCGCATGGGGCACAGAAGGATGGGTTCCTCCCTGAAGCCCTCTCAGGGAAGGTGGTTTCTCCAGCGAGAGTTAATAATATTACCACTCTTCATGTAAAAAGCGCTGAGACAATCTCTTAAAAATGGAGCACATTTATCTAAAACAGCTGGTAAAGAAAGCACGCAGGCCCAGCCAGAGGCGGGGGCCAGAGGTCAGGGTTAACGCCGATCTCGGTGGAACTTTGAAGCTGACGTTTTACAGATTATATGTGTCTCAGCGCACAGTGGCCATGGCATATAAATTGGACTTAGAGGCCCCTATTTGTTCTCTGCATTTTTATGAGCCCACAGAGCTCTTCTTTGAAGCGGCATACATAGAAAATAAAAACTCATTTTAATGTTGTGGAACTATTCTACAATAAATCACATTTACATCCTGGCTTTTCCTAAGTATGAGATCTCTCTCTCTCTCTCTCTCTCACACACACACACACATACACACACACTCATGGGGTCTAGGTTCCAACCTGGATAGCTTATTATTATTTTTTAGATCTCTGTGTATTGTAAACCCAGCTTTCCTCTTTCTCCTTGCTCTGACTTAGGCATCAGGATCCTGGAGGCAGCTATATTTAGTACCACGAGGACACCTTTTGTAAGTCATGTGCGGTGATTCAGCTAGAATGAGCCACTCTTTACCCCAGGAAATCCCCTGATACCATAAATGCTCACTGTAGCACGGCCCTTCAGCACCAGAAGAAAGCATCTGATTTCAAAGAGATCGAGTTCCACTCTGGAACTAATTATATCATTCATTTTATGGATTTTTTAAGTTGCTAGGTGTTTTAACTGGAGAAGGCTGGCGACCCAGAGAGAAACATGGACTGGCAGAGTCTGCCATGGGCACTTTAGCCACCTAATTAATTTTCAATAAAAGCTCACAATAGTTAATTTGCTCTAGACCCAATGTAAATCAAACGGAGACAAATAGGTTAAAATTAGAAATGTGTGATGGAAACCATGTTTATGGTCCAAATTACCTTTCACCCTGGAAATAACACAGATTGACAGGGCAAGAAAATGAGACCACACAGGCTTTGGTTCAAATTGATTCTTAAGTGAATTAAAGATTTTATTAAGGAGAAAACTGACCCCCCTCCCCCAAATATGAGATCTGTGAAATAATGTTAATGTAATAAAAAAGTATAGTTTTAAAAATGTTGCCTTAAAAAGCACAGAATTAAGACATTGTTCCTATTTTACCAAGTTGCCTGGTGCCCTCTCATTTTTTTTTTTTTCAGGCTTAACACAGTGTAGGGTATAATAGTAAAAATGCTATAAAGTTATTAAGTTCCCAGGTCTAAATTGGCAGACATGCCTACCCAGCACCACATTCCTTTCGCCCCTACATTTCAAAACACAGCCTTCCAACATCAAACAACCATTTTTACTTTTATGAGAACACAGACATGGATTTCTTATGATTTTATAATGATACTGCAGGCCTCCAATTAAAATACCTAGACAATATAGATATCTTTGGCCCAGTCCATTGCACAAATATTATCATTAAGCTTCTCTCCAGGATTTTATATTTGCAAAATATTTTGTGGGCTTTCATCATTTTAAATTGCCTTAACTTTGCCCATTTTGTCCAGGCCTCTCTGTTATTGCTCAGGCAACCCCTTCACTTTAACCCACAAACTACTCGTGTGATGCAAGGTGAAATAAGCTAGCTTTTCAACATTTAGGAATGTTCGTCCCCGAGATCGTTAGCTTTTCCCTTGTCCTTTGCTGAACACGGCCATTTAAACCACCCCTGGCTTCTATTTTTATTTCACTTTTGCCAAGTGCATGAAGTAAATTCCCGCTTTCCCACTCAATCTGGTTTTCCTTCCTGCCCCAGAGGAATGATGTTGTCACTGTCATGTCTTCTAATGCACTATAAATGCCATGATGAATTGGAGGCAGGCTGGTTTCTTCTGAGCAGGAGTCCATTATCCTGTCACAGTGTTCCTTCCCTGTAACTTAATTTTTATTGTAACAAATGACTAAGTACCAAAAAATGAAACAGTGTGATGGGCCCATCTAAAGTGGCCTGACTCTGATGGCTAAATGCAGCCGAGTGACAATTGTTTGCAGCTGCCTTCCAAGGGCTCCCTCCCCAAAGACATCCACTATTCAAACTGGAGTTATCAAAAGCATTTTCCGGATGTTTATGAAAGATCTTCATTCACATTGACTGACTAATGATACTAATATAAATAAAGGGCTTTGCAAAAGACAGAGAATGAGAATTTAGAGTAAGAGTGCAGGAGACAGGCTCAAATTTAACTGCGTATTAGAATCACCTGGAGATTTGTTAAGCTGGCCTGCAGGGCCCCAGCTCCCATCAGAGGAGATGCCGATTTCGTTGGGAATCTGCACAGGGTTGTGTGCCTGGGGATCTGCATTTTAAACAGGCATCTCTGCTAATTCTTTTAAAGGAGTCATATAAATTACGTCTCAAGAAGCACTTGTCTGGAACTTCTGGTCAATCAATCTTTTCAATAAATACCCGCTGAACACTTGACCCTTATTTTCTTACAGGGCACCTTTTCATCCCCCCCTTGGGTTTCTAAGGTGGCTTTCTCAAATCATAGTTCCAATTTGAGTATAGTCGGCTCACAGTGGGCCCATTTACACTTCGTTTGTTTTATAGATAAATTATCATCTCTATGTTACCGACGATAAGAGAATATTAATCTAGAATCCACAAATCCCTGAAAATCCAATAAATTTGGTGTGTGACTGGAGCCCTTTTTTGGATGGAAGGATTTATAGGTGTCACCATCTTCCCAAACAAGTCAGTCTGTGGCCCAAAAGAGGTGAAGGACCGCTGTCCTGAAAGTGGACCAACTCAGTTGTGTTGGCCTCATTAATATGGACCTTCCACATCAAACAAGTGGTTGGGATGTACAACTGATTACATGCCTAAATAGTACAACTAATATGAAGATTATAGCATCATAGGGGATTAACATTTTATATTCAAAATAAAGCTTATTCAAAACTTGAGCAAACATTAGAATTTTTTCTGATATTTGCTGTTTGATAGATTGTCCCAGAAGCACTGTAACGTCTTAAGAAATATTTAGGAACAAAGGATAGAACCGCTGGGTTTTGCCTTCAGTGTTTTTAAATGGTGTCTGTTTTAGAGGCAGAGTGAAACTGAATAGATTCTGAAAGATCATGGAGCCTCAGCATCAGTTCCTCTATCAGGTAAACATTTATTGAGGACTCATCAAGAAAAAGGGAAACTATCATCTGCTTATCGCAGCCCGAGGCCAGCAGACTTGCCGAGTATCCCAGGTTCATCTAAACACAGGCACACCAGTGAGTTCTCCTGGTGGAATTTTCCAGTCACTAAACTCCCAATTGGAGTGATTCCAGTAAAAATCACAGTTAACATTATCAATCCGTGTTATTTATGGGACCAAACTGGCTCTCTGGAAAAAAAAAAAAAGTTTGAACATCATTTAGAAAGGATGGATGAGAGTGGGAGGTAGTGGGGGAAAGTAGGATTCTGGGTAAAAGCACAAATCCGTAATCCATTGATTTCCACAGAATAAGGGTAACCTTTTTGGATAACCATCGGTGATGTTTACAAAATAATGGAAGACACGTCAAAGAAATAGCAAATATTCTAGTTATAGCCAAACGACTGCTGGTCGTGAGGCAGGATGTTCTTTAAACGATCCCCAAGTATTTCATTTTAATCATAAACCTTGAGGTGTTAAAGGGGTTAATGAGGTCTCAAGTCATTGTCAACTAATTATCTTTAAGTTGTTGTCACCACGTTCTAACGGTTACGCTTCTGCCGGCTCCACCGCTGGGGGTGCACAACCCTGGAGTAATTGATTAACAACAAACAAAACGAAACAAAACCCCCAAACCGGATGGCTCCCCTGGCTGCTGCTTGGTTTGTTAACCTAAACCATTGCTCTCACCAACACACACATGTGCGTGCGTACAAACACACATGCTTGCATGCAAAAAGCTTTTAGGAACTTTCATCTTTTTAAAAGGGCAAGGGAAAAATCAATAAAGTGGTAGCCTGGCCAACAGTAGGGGATGGTGGGAGCAGCATGGGTGGCTGTGCTGTATGGGAAACAGATGTAAGCTCTTTGGGGCTAGGGCAGGCCTTTCTCTTTACAGCCAAAGCAGCCAGCCGATGAATGGAAGGCAGTTAGTATCCCTACCATGGGTCACCCGCCCCCTCCCCAAATAGATTTGCTCTATTTGTGGATGCCGATAGCAGAAAGGGGCATCCACCCAGCTGAGGAACCTAGGATTAGACTCACACTTCACCTCCGTAGGACTCCTGAAAATCATTTGTTTCATGGCCCGAATCAGCAGGGAAATGCTTTCTTGTGGCTCTGATTTTGTACATTCTACCATCAGACAAGTTTAAATCCATCTGTTGCCATTTACATTCACTTCTTTTTTAAAATATTTATTTTCCCAGCCTGGGAATCCTTTTGGAGTTGATAAAAGACATAGACCTGACACAAATGGGTCATTGTTGGTGTGGCCAATCAGCTTTCCATGGAGTGGGATGTTAGAAACTTAAGAATTTGAAATGATTCCACCACTTTGAACAACTGGCAGTTTCTCAAAAAGATAAGCAAGCATCTACCCTACAACTCAGCAGTTCCACTCTGGAGTATTACCCAAGAGGAATCAAAAGATCTGTCTACAAAAATAATCATATAGAACGTTCATGGCAGCATTACTCACAATAGCTCCAAACTGGAAGCAACTCAGACGTCCATCGATAGGAGAAAAGGGTGATCACATTGAAGTATATTCGTAAAACAAAATACCACCCAGCAATAAAAAACGAACAACTGATCCGTACACAACAATATGGAGAATCTCAAAAACATGAAGTTGATCAAAAGAAGCTGAATATAAAAGAGAATATGCTGTATGATTCGTTTATATGAAGCCCATGCATGGGCAAAACTAAACTAATCTCTAATGACAGAAGTCAGGAGTGCAAAAGAGGTTGCCTCTGGCAAAGGGGTAACTGACTGGAAAGGGTCACTAAGGAACTTTTGGGGGTGATGAAAATCATCTATATCTTGTTTTGAATAACAGTTGTATTTGTGAACACAGCTGACAAAATACATCGAACTGAACACCTAAGACCTGTTCCTGGTATTGTGTAAAAATTATACCTCAAGGTTTCTAAAAATTAAAAAGTTGAAGATTTTGGAAATACAAAAATTATATTAGGGAAAAAATAAATGGATGAAGAAATCAGGAAATAAGCAATATAAGGGGAAATTGATGAAGCTGGGGCATGTTAAACTCATTAAGGATGCAAATGTATGCAGATATATGTAGCAATACCTAGCCAGCTACCTAAAATTTTCTTGAGTGCTTACTATGTACCAAGCACTGTGCTTTTCTCTTTATTATTATCTCATTTAATCTTCTCGTTTTCTTTGACTCTCCAGGGCATAGAATTGGATTAGTCATATTCCTTGACTCACGACACATTCTCATCACTAGTCCATGCATGGATGGTTTTATTTAGTTAGCTAGTTATTCTTATTTGTAATATATACTTGCAAGCCCACCACCCAAACACAAACTAGAACCTTGACTGTAGCCTATTATCTGGTTGTGTGAGCCTATCTCCCATTCTCCTACCTTTCCCCCACTCAAATTAATCATCATCCTGAACCTTGTGTTTATAATTCCTTTTCTTTTCTTTTTACACACAGTTTTATTAATGCTATGTGAATTCTTGCACATGCAGATTTAACGTTACTTACCTTTAACTTTATGAAAAAATATGCTATCCGTAATCTTTTGGGATTTACCTTTCTCACTTTGTATTATATTGCTAAGATTCATCTAAATTGTTATATGTCTTTGCATCATTTAACCTTTAGTACAACCCTATGAAATAGGTATTCTTTTCCACATTTTATTGAAGATAAAGTTGGGGCTCAGAGAAGTTAGTTAACATGCCCAAGGACACACAGCTAGGAAGTGGTAGAGGCAAGATTCAAAGCAGAAGCTCTTAACCAACATGCTATATTACTTTCTCCACTCTATAGTACCTGTTATCTATAGCATATCTCTATCTATACTTATATATGACCTTATTCATATCCACTGCTATACATATATACATATAAACATATATGTCAGCAGGGAACCCAGGTTATGGAGTATGAAAGAATCAGTCAAGTCTATCTAATAATTTAGGGGTCCTTACACTCTGGTAGAGAAATATCAAACATATGCATATGATTTCGATGCATTCGACCCTCTAAAATTCAGAATATACAAGCAGGTAATGTCTTAGGAAAAGTATCTGAAGGTATAGTAGCCTGTGCACGAGCACATGTGCACACGTGTACATGTATTTTCTGGAGTGTGTCTTAGAACAACATCCTCATTTTATTTCCTCTCATGCACTAAAAGGGCACATGCACGGGCATTGTTTAACCAAGTCCTTGCTCTGCACCTTATAACTGTATACCAGAGGCCATGGAAACTGGATCACTCTCTCAGGATGCCATTATAGCCAAGCAGAATCTCATTAAAGATCAATTCCTCGGGTCCATAAAGCCAGTTTATTTTATCTTCCTGGAGTGCCTGCTGCCAGCAGTTACATAGTTCCATTGTGTGGCAGTCTTGTCTGTTAAGAATATTGTACAAAACAGCTATTTAAAGATTTTCTATTTTTATGTTAAACTTTATAATTTTACAGTAGTTTAAGTTTACAGGGTTTGCTTCTCAAGCTTAGGGTATCTTGTTACAAGTGTTAGAAGTAGCACGGCCAGTCGTAGGGTCCTACTAATTAAATATTTGCCTTTATAAACTAGAGGTTGTCTAACGTGAGTGTGCGGATTTAATTGGGTAGCAGGGGCTCCAGAGCTAAGAAAGCCCTATTTGGTCAATTTCTTGTCCATTGCTGCTTCCTGAAGGGCCTATGGCCTTCTCTGGTGATAACACAAAAATCAGGTGGGGAATTTGCCCTTTGTAGCGACTTCAATTCAAGGGTCTCTAAGCATCCTAAAAATCAATAAGAATCGGCCACGTTTTATAAATGGGGAGTTGAAAGCACATAGAGATTTAGTGACCTGTACAGGTCACACCCTGAATGAGCAACAGAAGTGGAAGAAATTGGAGAGGCTGCTGTGGCCCCGTCTGGAATCTCTTAACTCTTTTGACCCCCTTCCGTGGGTTGAGGAGCTGGCTGATTTCAAAGATCAGCGAGCTTCTCGGAACAGGGCTTGGCAGGGACACTTCGAGGCTTGGATTCCCTAGGTTTGAGCTAGTCCGGGATGCAGGCTCAGTGCCCCTTTCGGAAGAGTCTGTGTCAGTGCAAAGGGTAAGGCGGGATGGAGGGGTGCGGCCGGCCTGGGGCTGGAGTAGGAAGAGGTTAAGATCACACGGCCGCCAAGTGCTCCTTCTCTACATGTAGGGCTGAAATAATCATATCATTTAAATAAACCTTAGAAATTGACATTGGAAGGAACCAAGTCCAAAATAAACCTCAATATAATCTTTAACATTTTTCAAATTTATAATATTGAAAATAATAGGACTCTCTTCTGTTATGAACTCTTGCAGTTTTGACAACTTCATTTCTGGGGCACTTCTCCAAGATGCCTTATGTGGAACTCCATGTCTGTAAGATGGTAAATGGTGTTTGAACAAGAAAAAGGGACTTGTTCAAATATATTTGCATAGTTTTGCAACACTTGATCTCCTTCCTGGAGATTTATAAGCATTTTAAAGGTTCTGAAAAGTCCTGCAGGAAGGAAACCTTATTTTAACTTGTTTGACCATGGACTTCCCCCACACTTCAGAAAAAAGAAAAGAAAAATGTAGCATCTTATGGAAAGAAATAATCTACAGAAGACATTTCAGGGAAATGATTAATGTTTCAACATTAAAACAAAAAATGAGTCCCATGTCTAGTCCACTGTAAATTTTTCCATCGAAATCCCAAGTCCCAGAATTCTGTCACTGAAAAGGAATCCAATGGTTTAGTCTGAGAGCTCATCTTACAAAGGAGGGAGCACAAGACATTCAATAACTTATCCAAGTCACATGCTCAGGTAGTGACAGAAAATTGACCACGCCCAGGTTCTCCACCTCCCTAGCCAGCGCTTGTCTGTGTCACCATCTGCCACTCAGAGAATCGATTCTTCCCCACTCAAAATCATCTGTGAATTTAGAATAATTTTAGTCTGAACTTGAGAACCTCAAACTGAAAGGTTGCTACATCAGCGTCCTGTGCGAATATCTGCCTAGGATGAGCTACGTCCTAGGAGCAAGTATCGAGGGAGCTCCAAGGCGAGAGCCCCGAGAACTAGAAAAAGGGATGCTCCAGGGCGGGGGGAGAGTTTTTAAAACACATAAGGATATATTTAACAAATAATAATAATAATAATAATAATAAAACATATAAGGCTTTTAGGAAAATTATAGATCCAGGGAGTCTGCGGTGCCAAAGAGACCCTGAAGCTGCACAAAGTGATCAGGAGAAAAAGTTTTCAAACTTAAGGAAATTTTGAGGGTGCAGAAGGGATGGGGTTCATTGCAGGAAAATGCCATCGCGAGAACTATTCTTGAGTCTCTTGAGCCAGCAGCATGACTCAGGGATGAAACGAGCCTGGATCCCAGATGAGGGCAGATGGAAACGTATCTTTCGAAGGGACAGAAAAGGAATCTTCTCATGAGAATGTGTAACAAAAATCGACTGCATATGCCCAAGTCACCTATAAACCTGCTGTTTCCCATATTCTTGTACATTTTATACTACCAGAGACCTAAAAATTGGCAGAAGAGTCTGTGTACATTAAAAAAAAATTTGATTCTATGAGCTTTGCTGAAATGGAGCCTAGGGAGGAAGGTGAGGAGGTGCAGATGGGTGGTGGGGAACAAGAAACACAGTTTTTAAAGGAAAAACCAAAACCTGATTTCTTGAGCAGGGTGGTAAAGGGTGGGGTGGAAGGGAGTCTTCAACCAAGCAGAGTCTAAATTGCCTGGGAGGCTTTTATTTGGGCGCCTCCCTTGAAAATGTTTTATCACAGTATGGTTTCCATTCTTGGCCGAGGGGAGAACTGAGTTGGAATGGAATTGGCTGGGCCTTAGCTCTGACAAGACAGTCACAATAATGGAAGACATCTTTTCCCTATAACTTTGCAAAACATGAAAGCAGATATTGGCTCTGAGTATGTCTGATGGTCTAACTTTATTTCCTGTCAACAGAAATAACTCTGATTTATATTTGGTCATCAGCTTCACACACGCGCATGCAGCTCACATCGAGAGAGCGCAGAGCGATGCGATACGCAGAGCTGTGATCTATGCCTGCTCAGCAGAGCTTCCCGGTCCAAAGCAGGCCTCAGGGACCGAGCAAGACACTTCAGTATTCTCACTCTTCTGACACTCTATCCCCCTGTGCATCCTCCCAGTGAGGTATATTGCCTGGGCTTCAGATGAGCTTCGTGTTGGCTTTGATCTCTGAGTCCCTCACCTGTCCTCCTGGTGATCCAGCAAGTTGTTGGCCTGTATCCAGTAATTACAGCGAGATGCTGAAGGCTGAGGGGCTGATCTATGCTGGCATGTGGCACATTGTTTGATTCTTCTAATATTTGGGTATATCAGAGGAGTGAGAGGATTTCAAAAATTCCATTTCCTTCTCAGAATTGATTGATGGTGCAGACTGTGGGAATTGAGTGAATGTGCCTTTTCGGTGAATGCCATCTTATGTCATCTGGTTTTGAATTCAGAAGCATTCTTTCCACTGCCCTGTTATTATACTTTATAATTCATTGAATTTAAGAAGCCATCCATCATAACATGTACCATTATTTTATGTACCACTAAGATAAAAAGTGCTGCCAATTAAAATAGCCCTAATAATTCCCGACACTTAAAGTTTTGTATTTTGCCCTTGTTAAAAGGATTCTTTTATATTTATTCAGATAGATTTTTATTGTGTAACCCATTGGAGCAGATGTAAAACGGGAAACATATGTAAAATAAATGAGCTAAGTTTCTCCTAAAACTTTTCCTATTCAGAATCCAGCTCTTCCAAATCCCCCTAGAGACAGAATCTTCGATGTCTATGCCATTGGACACAATGTAGTGTGTTGCCCCCAAATACAATGACAATGCAGCACTAGGACAACTGCAACATGGTCGTCACCTGGCTGACAGTAAGTCTCAGTGACAGCAATCGTAAGATGTCCCGGATACTGAGAAGCCAGGAATTTGAGACACTTCCTGATTTTAGAGATATTAAAATGTATGTGTGGGGGGAGGAGATGCATCTTAGGACGGAAGACATATGGCATGTTTTGGTATCAAAGCATGGTACAAGATTCATGCATACAAGATTTTAAAATATTTTGCAAAATTTTCTATTTGTATTTCTTAGGTTCAATGATCAACCTCAGAAAAATATGCAAAGCTTAAAATCATCCGCACTTGAATTACTGTCTCAGTGTGAGCAGTTCATAGGACCCTAGGTGAATATGCTTAATTCGCTTTACGAGAGATTCTGGAGGTTTCCTTCTTCAAAGAAGTGGCTGTTGACAGGGCTTTATCCATCTGTCTGGCAAGACTGTGAGGCAGCTTCACATTCCCGGGAGAGGGGTCTGCCAATATTTATCAGTCTTTCATTTTTAAAAACCCACAATTTCTAATATAAAATGACATATTCATGCCTATTTGGCAAAGTTATTTGGTAAAAAGAATAGTAATCGTCTTTTTCAATTTTTGTGCCTAAGCTTGAAACAAAGTAGCTGACATACATTTTCCCAACATTAATATCAGGGATCTTCTTTATGCCATAGCTTTAAAATAAGCACAGGGTTTTTTCGAGGGAAAGATTTAAATTGGTAGTAACTACTATATTATATTTGAAGAAAATGTCCTATATGATTTGAACAAAAATTAAAGGTAAACAAGCCAGTTTCTTTTTTGCTAGGTTAATTGGAATGTATTAAAACTCACGGAATTATTATGCAGTTTATAAGCATTCATATTTTCTTTACTCTCGGGAACTTTAATTCTTGAAACTAGTGTTTCACATGATCATACACAATCTCATAAAAGCGGATTTTTTTTTCCTTCCCACTTGGGCAGAGGTCGTTAAATGCCGGTGATTCTGTCTCCGTCCAGCGGAGGGCAGTAGTGCACATCTTTAGAAGCAAGATTCCCATTTCAGGCTGGCCCCGGGTTAACCTGAGAAACCTCACACCGCCCTGGGTGTCTCCGGTGTCAGGCTCCGTCTGCTCACAGGCCTTGGCAGGGTCAGCAAGGCTACAACAAGTTGGCTAAAGAGGGCCGGGTGGCTGAGCTGAAGCCGCCTCTTCCCGGCCCTGCAGACTCTCCCCCGGCCCCGGCCCCGGCCCCAGCCCTGGGATGTGCCCAGGAAAAATGTGAGGGCCTGGGAAAGAGCCCCCTCGCTCCGCTGCTGGAGTTCACCCTTGTAACAAATTCGAGGGAACGTGTTCAAAATGCGATGCATTCCCTTCCCAAGAGTCCTGCACGGAGGTTGCATGCCCTCCTGTTTTAGGTTCTGATGCGAGGCAATGAGGAGGAGGTGTGAGGCTTTGGGCCTGTAGGTTCTCTAATCCCAAAACTTGCCCCTCCCTCCTGCCACTGCCTGGGAGCTTTGCCGCCTTCACACAGTATTTGGACAAACTGGGAGCTCCGTACCCACCGGGGTTCCCGGGGGACCGACCGGCCGAGGTGCCTCTGTTCCTTTAAACTTTCAATTAAAATGGAGTGCTTTGGGCAGCAGTCCATCTAATGTCGTTTTTATTAGTCAATTTAAAGAAAATGCTAAAATAAAAACTCCTCCCAGGTCCTTCACGAGGTGACAAATGCTTCAGAATGACTTACTCTAACCTTGTGCATTACTTGAGTCTATAGAAGGCACTGGAAACACCACCGAAAGGAACAGAATCTACAGCTTCGGGGGGGGGGGGATTAAATAAATAAATTTACATACATAAATAAATTTAAATAAATAAATAAAATAGAAAAAATGAAGCCGTCATGGAAGTGTAGTTGGTCTTAGAACCCGGGCCGCAGCTTTTCCTGAGAAGAGGGTGCAGTGCCCAGCTGTTATTATTATTTTCAGGACTATGCTGGACACGATTTCAGGAGTAACAGCAAATGGACACCAGAGTATCCGCCTTCCAGTTTAAGCAGCAGGCTGTTACCAGTACCTTCTGTGACCTCTGTGCCCTGTCCTGCTTCCTTTCATTTGCCTCCGTCTCACTGAGAGGTAACCACTCTCCGGAACTGTAATCATTTCTGAGCTTTCCTTCTTAGTGTGGTTCCCTGCTAGTCTGTCCCCTGGGTCCAGCTGTCTGTCCCTGTTCTAAAATCACCTGGCCTAACTGGCTGAAGCTGTTCAGTACGTCTGCATTTCCAGTGGGTCAGACGAGGTTCCCTGGTACCCCACTCTCCCCAACCCCTGTTCTTCTTTTTGAGGGGTGTCTTGTCTATTCTCATTTCTAAGTAAGATTAATCTTAATATTTATAGAGGATGTGAAGTCGAGCGCCTTCATGTGGCCTCTCACCCTGGTGAGCTGGTTTGAATTGTGGCTCTCAGTTACCATCTGTGCTGCGTGAGGCTGGTTACTTCACCTCTCTGAGCATCAGCTTCCTCAACCTGACATATGGGTATAATAGTAGCTGTTCCGCAGGATCTTGGTAAGGATGACAGTGTGATAACATAGGGCCTAGGACATTGGCTGGAAAGCGTCTCTATTGACTTTCAATAGCAGGGAGCTTTTGCAGGCACACTGACCTCGGCTGCAATCCCCGGCGGCTGTCTCTTACCAAATGTGTCACCTTGGACCAGTTTCTTTATTTTTCCAGGCCTCTGTTTCTACATTTTCAAAATAGGGATGATACTAGGGTTGGAAAAATTAAATGAGAAAACCAATTTTAAAAGTTTTAACCAGAGTTAATTTTAAAAGTAAATTGCACCTTAATGCTAAAAACTATCTCCTCACTTCGGAGTATCTACAGAAGCACTTGCCTGGGAGTCACTGGCAGAGAGCGCTGGTTGTCAGGAGAAGTTTGCAAAACCACCTCTTATGTTCTTGCAGCTTTTCTTTGCTTTCATCTTGTTGAGGGGCAGGTATTTCGGGAGAGAAACCATTCCTGACTCAAGGCCAGACCCTCCTCCCTAGGCCCTTTCTCTGGTGCCACGGCCTGCTTTGCTCGCTTAGGGCTGACCATGCAAAGCTGCTGCTTAACTTGTTTTCCAGAATCAGAGGAAAGTTTAACATAACAAAATTTTATAGCTCCTGCCCAGGAACATATATTACTTTTAAAAAATAAAAATACCTTTCCCTTATCATGCATTATTCTTTTACATGTACAGTTTTCCTGACGTATTGGAGTAATAGTCCACAGTTTGCTATGACTTGGAGGTTTATGGCCCTTCTGTGGCAGATCAGACTAAACATAATTTATTCATAGCTACTTTGTGCTCAGGGAAATAAACCCCTAAACTTAAATAACTACAGTGTGACCTCTGTTAAATATTATTTATGGTTCTAAAACTACTACTATGTAGATATCAAGATGTGCCAAATGTTATGAACCAAACACCAGTCGGCAAATGGGACGAGTATTCCATTTATTTTTGCCTTCCTTTCTGGATATTTCTCTGCAAATGTTATTTTCATTTAAGTGGATTCTGGGGTAATTACCTGGCAGAGGGAAGCAGTGTTCATTTACATTTTATTATAGAACACTACAGTGAGTAAAAATTCTCCTTTACTGAGAAGCACCACAAAAATGTAAACATTCCATTAACTCACTGCAGTTCAATAGGAAAGACATTGATTACCTTTGGGTATTAAGTAACTGTTACCATTATCAATGGATTAATGTAACCCAACTGCTATTTATTTCTGCAAATTAGTTTATGGAGGAAAACCTGGTTGCACATTGAAGTTCTCCAAATGGGAACTTTAAGCTCAGCGTTTCCATGCTGTTAAAAACATTTGTGGCCCTGGCTGGTTTGACTCGATGGTTAGAGCATCAGCACACAGACTAAAAGGTCCTGGGTTCAATTCCCTGTCAAGGGCATGTACCTTGGTTGCGGGTTCGCTCCCACACGTGCGGGAGGCAACGAGTTGATGGCTCTCTCACATCTATGTTTCTCTCTCTCTCTCTCTCCCTTGAACCTCCAACTCTCTCTCTAAAAGACTGATGGAAAAAATATCCTCTGGTGAGGATTTCAATAAATAAATAAATGAATATTTGTGCATGCCCAGCACGCCTTACTGTAAGATTTTGAAATGTTTAGCGTGTCATTTCCACATCTTGTTTGCCTTCTCAATTATTTCCTATTCATCCAACTATATTGTAAGAAATAATATGTTCAGTGGTAGTAAAGTAATGGAATTGTTGGTTTCCTAATAATTATTCAACAAATGTTTGAGGACCCACTATATGCTGGTCACTCAGCTTGGCACTGGCAATAATAAAGGTGCCTTCAAAGAACTAACAGTCCAGACAGATGAGCAAAAAGCAGTTTCCAGGCAGCGTAGTAAGTGCTGTGAGAGAGGAATGGGATACACACAAAGGGAAGGCAGACTGGGGACAGGTTGTGGAGGAGGCCAGGAGGGCTGGCAGAGGACAGAGGACACAGGACACAGACACTGAGCGTAGTCTTGAGGATGGATGGGGAGATCTGGGTGGTCAGGTGGGTGAGCAAGACCAGCACAGGCAAAGACCTAAGGGGATGTTGGGTTCAGGCCTCTTCAAATCATTCAATATGGCTGGAATTGGGGGGGGTCTTGGAGGAAACGGAGATGAAGACTTAAAACAAGGCTCACCATGAAGGTCTTGTAGGCTCTTCTAAGAAATTTAGACTTCCTCCTATAAGCTGTGCATGGACGTGAGAGATTTTAAGTTGAGGGCAACCTAATGAGAGCTATGTTTCGGTAGCTCATTGTGGCTGGGGTGTGGAGAATGAACTGGAGCCCAATTAGGAGGCTCCTCCAACTTCCAGATGAGAAATGACAAAGCCCCGGGCCAGAGCAGTGACAAAGAGAAAGCCGAAGGAAACTGCATTCGGGATATAGAATCACATCCAGTTTGGACTTGGCACGAAACGCGGGGGGAGGGAGGGAGGGAGGCCAGGCTTCTGGCCCGGGTGCCTGAGGGGAACACGGAGGCCGTTCCTGGAAGACGGGGGCTGGGGGAGGCAGCGAGTTTCCTGCTGACCGCACGGAGCTCATGCTGCCTGCAGGAAACCTAGAGTGTTGCGGAGGCTGCTGGAAATGTGAGTTTGGAGAGAAGTTAGGGTGGAGATAGACGGTCTACCATTTACATGTGCAGTGTTTTTACAGATTTGTGGAAGTGAACAGGTAAAACTGGAGAAATATCACAGATCAGTTTCTTTCTTCCTTTTTTGTCTTTGCAAACTGTGTTGATATAACAGATAATTCTTAACCACCAAAGCCCTGCAGGAAAAGAATAAAAAGTATCTTACATTCCATCACTTCCTAGGAACAGGAAGTGTTGTCTTTCCCATGTTGGACTCATCAACAAAAATGGGAAATGTCTTTTACTTATTAAAATCCTACGAGGAATCAATCATGTCTTTCATTGGAAATACTCAGGCGGTCCATTTAAATTACTAGCGTTGCCACACCCAGAAGTTATGTTCTTGTTTAAAACACTACTTACTTCTAGAGAATTCTGACCCAAACTGAGGAACATAGAAAGGAATATACTTCTACTCCATCAGTCTCGATGACTTTCTAAAAGCTCATGTGTTTTGATGGGTAAGATTAATGAGACCACATGGTGTTAAGCACCTTGGACTTTCAGAACAAAGGCCTTTTAGAAGAACAAAGTATCATTATTAATGACATATCATTTACAGTTTTCATCAGCAATGTAAGGTTTCAGCCACTTTAATGGGAACTTTCATGCTCAATGCGGAGGGCAAGGCTATTAACGAAGGTTCTTGACAGTAATACCTTTGCTTCTAAGGAAAAAGATAAATCACACTCAGATTGATCAAAAAGACAAGCTGAGGGGTTCAGAAGGAGGTGAGCCACCATGGGCTTACTGGATTCCTCAAAGGCCTTGTCATCAATGCGTCCACTGGTGAGCTCTGCTCTCTGCCGTGGGCTCCCTTCACTGCCTGCCCACCCGCCTTCTGGACACCTTGCTGGCCCAGAAAAATGCCTCATGCTCCTTTCCCTTTTATTTCTCCTCTCCTAGCTTTCTACACTCCCAGTCTATTTTGGGTTTCATCGCCATAGGACTTTTTTGTTCTTTGGTGACCTGCTCAGCCACATACATGAAATAAATAAATTCTAGTGTGGGGGAGGAACAAGCTTTCCTCTACCCTTAAGGTTCTTTTGGCTGGTCTCATAATCAAATAGACATGTGGAAGATTAGAAAAATAACCAAATTGAACACATACATTTGTAGGGGAATCCCGCACACCTGAGAGAGTCATAGACCCCACATGCACGAGAGGGTCAGAGACAGAAAGGGGACAGATGTATAAGACGTCCTGAGCTCGGGGTGAGGCGAGGTGCCTGGGGGCTTCAGAGAGTCATTGCAGGTTGGTAAGAGCAGGCTTAGTAAATAGAAGTTTGCTCCGCCCTGTAGATAGGTCAAAAGAGGCCATCTCTGATCATTTCTTGTTTTTATTTTTATTTATTTTTTGTTAATTTTTATTGACTTTATGGTGTGACATTGGTTAATCAAATTATATAGGTTTCAGGTGTACATTTCTATAATACATCATCTATAACTGTATTGTGTGTTCACCACCCAAAATCAAGTCTCCTTCCGTCACCATTTATACTCCCTTTACTATCTTCTACCTCCTCCCACCCCACTTTCTCTCTGGTAATCTCATTATGGGCAAGGCCCCTAATTCAAGTTCTTTTAGATAGTTGAAAAGCTTCTTTTGAGCCAGAGGCTAAAGTTGTCTTTAGCTCAAAACAATCTGCGTACAACAGAGGCACATCTTGGGGTGACTTGTTCTGAACCCCCATACTGGCTTACTGCAGTGACCTAATTTGCACAATGCCACTAATGGTGGGACTTGTAACACAGGTACCAAAACAGTGGGGAAGTATTTTTTTTTTCCTGAATACACATTTTTAGTCTTATTAAGGCAATTATGGCAGGTGGCTGTATATAGTCAATGCTGTTAACATTGTTGCCAATTCTTTACACAAGGTGCTGCTCTCATGTAGGATCTCCTTAGGATCTCAATGTGTTTCAGTCACATTCACTAGGGCCTTCTTAATGACACTTTAAAGACTACTCTGTTTTGGTTGCAGGGAAATTAAGAAAAATTCTCCTGAGGGGGGAATTAAAGTTAAATTTTTTAAAAAAAATTTGTTATCTAAAATCAGTCAGCTATGTTTTAGCTAAAGAAAAAAAAAATCTGGAATGCAAAGAAATGCCTGATAAAAATAAAGAAGGAGTTTACTATTATTACCAGAACTGATGACTTATATCCAAGGGCATGTAAGGAATTGATGACATTGCAGCTCTAGCAATAACTCTTTGAGAATTTATGATTGTTGAGAGTGCCAATGACAAGAAGAGAGCAATGGATTAAAGTGAAGCAGAAGTGCTGTGGTTATATATTGTGAAGTAATATTTGTTACTAAAGGAACTCCCAGACTATTATTCTGCCTCTGATTTTTAACAGTTGCATAGTAAGCAAACTGTTTAATTGACTTGATTCTAGAGATACCTGGAAAAATCTTTCTTATTTTATTCCCTTTTGGGAGCTCCCACTGGCCACATTAGCTTCTCTTTTGTGTTTTATTTTATCAAGATATATCAAAGCACATTTCCAGTCCAACTGTTGAGCTTCACTCTTTTCTTTCTCACCCCAGAAGACAGATTAAGGTAGGATGCATTTACTGGACAACAGAATTCAAGCCCAGCTAGAATCCTGAGATAGCAAACAAAATGCTAACAGCACAGGAAAATGTTTCACATTTTTGTTTTTAAGGCTTCCGAGGCATTGTACAAAATACCTGACAAATAATTGCAATTCAGAACTTGAGTGAATGCAGAAATGAAGAAGACTGCTACAGTCACATTCATTAATTTTAATACTAAATCTATTTTTTAAATTGACCACCTAATTCAAACAATAGTTGAAGGTCACCTAACTCATACTAGATGTTGATGCTGAGATGAGTTGAAATTGCTTTAGGAAGTCAGCACTGAATGACTGAGTTCACTCTGAGCCCCATTCTCAAAGACGATTTTCTTGCTGCAGTATTAAGCCTGCTAATAATAAGTGAGCAGAGAGGTTGGTACTGTTTGTGCCTTTAAGATCATAGTTCGAAAGCATTTAACAAATGCGATAACAAAGGTAAAACAAACATAACCTTTATTCTCTTTCAAAAACCCAGAGATAGGGCCTGGAATCTTACTCATTGCTTTAATTGGATACCTTACATTTTGCAGTCTCACTTAAAACTTTATAGCAATAGACTGGATACTGTACAAATGACAGCAAAAAACATGATTGTTCTCAACTACATAGTAAAACAATGTAACAAGTTCTCTTATCCGGCATAAAGAAGGGCTAGGCTAGTGATCTGCTGAATCAAACATTCATAATAAATAAAAATTACTCTCTATAATGATCATAGTTTCATAGTCTAAAATCACAAAGTGCAATCTGACAATAAAATTGTGTCATCTTCAGGCATTCAGAAGCCAACACACTGGAATTGCTAAAACATTTTTTAGTTTATGCAAGTAGTGGAACAGACACCACAGTACCAAAGATCTGACCAGATGGCATGAACATTCATGCTGTCCACCAATTATTAATTTTTAAAGAACTAGAGTAAAAGAAAATTAATGTAAGATACTCATTACAATTCAGAATTTCTTTGACTGCTTAAAAGGAAAATACTTCAAGGTCTTGCACTGCCTCACGGGCCTGAGCAAAGACGGTAGTAACTGGAAAGTAGCTGTGTAGAGAGCAGGTACTGGAGAAATCTGTTGGCCACATGACCATATAACTTGTTTGCTTTCAGCAAGTGAACTGGTTAAGATGATATCATTTGGTGTTTTAAAGTTTTAAAACTTGTGTTTTTTTTGTTTTGTTTTTTTTAAAATTCTATTGCTTCTTAGAATAACTTTGTATATATTAGGATAATTTTAGAGTAGTTAGAGTTTAACATTATCTCAAATGTTCAAATAATTCTTAAGATTCTATTTTATGTATAAGACTATATTCCTTAGCATTCATTTAGACATATTACTAGGAACCAACAAACTTCATCTGAGAGCACAGATTTAAAAGTTTTTGTTTTGTGTTTTAGCCCTTTCTCTTTAAGCATAAAAATAATCCAGATGACACAGAGGACGGAGCTGGGACTCAGGAGACACAGATAAGATTCAGGAAGATCCCTTTCCCTCTAAGATCCCTTCCAGCTATCTGATTCTAAGATGAAAACATTGCCTTCTGTGTAAGGAGTGCTAGACCAAACCTGCAGCACTGATTGGGACTGACCCTGGGAATAAAGGACTACCTGAAAAACCAGACTCGGGTCACTGCTTCAGGCCCAGCCTCAGACACAAGAGGAAACTGGGAAACAATTAGTAATCTACTTGTTTCCTGGCTCAGGACAGTGATTCCCCAGTTTAAGGGGATGCAGGAGGGATTTCCAGACAGGCTTGTTAAAATGCAGCTTCAAGGGTCTCTCCCCAGCCTTACTGTATCAGAACCTCTGGGGATGGTGCCTCCTAATCTACCCACATTTTAAACAAACATGGCCTCTCCCACCCCGCCATACCTCAGCAAGTTATTTGTGGGCTTCACTCTCTATCCCACCCCCTAGGCCAGCCAAAAGAAAAAATAAAAGAAACAAGAAAACCACTGTAGCAGTGGTAAATGCTCCGGAATCGGAGTGGGGAGCCAACGAGTAGCTGCCTGATCTTGAGTGAGTTGTTCAACAGCTCTAGGTCTCTCCATTAAATGGATGGAAAGGAGTCTCCACGGTCCCTCTGTTCTCAAATGCTGTGGAACCTGAAGAAGCCAACCGGTCAGTCGTGAAGGAGATGGGGGGATTTTTCAAGGCTGTCACCCTCGGTAGCCCCAACATCCCAGCAAGAGTCTGGGGCATAATTACTCTCTGGTCCCCTCATCCAGAGGGGAGGCTAGGATGGCACTGGGTGCGGGGCGAAGGGGGGAGGCCAGGAGGAGCTTGCAGGAGAGTTTTGACAAGCAGCAGGACGGAGGCTTCGAAGGCAGGAGTCACTCCTGGTCGTCGGCCTCGTCGCTCTGGTCCTGGTAGCGAATGTAGACGACCAGCATGACAAAGCCCGTGAGGATGCAGAGGGACCCGACGACCAGGTAGGCGATGCCCAGGAAGGGGTTCTTGCCTCCCATCCACGAGATGCTGCTCAGGATGATGCGCTTGTGGCCGCCGAAGGCGCGCACGGGGTAGTTGTAGGTGATGTTGAGGCGGTAGGCGCCGCGCGGCAGCCCCGCCGAGTAGTTGCCCTGGCGGATGCGCGCGTACAGCTTGCGGAACCAGGGCAGCGCGGCCGTGCGCATCCACACCACGAAGTCCTGGTTGACGAAGCCGGTGTTGTTGGGGTCGGGGCTGAGCAAGTAGACGGGCCGGGGCCAGTTGGGCGGGCGCGCGGTGCCCTGGAAGGCCAGCGCCAGGCTGCCGTTCACCAGCGGCGGGTTGTGGAACTTGACGTGGTAGTCGGTCCACCAGGCGATGCCCGTGCGGTCGAGCGGCACCTCGACGTAGGGCCCGCCGGGCAGGCGCTGGTGCCACAGCGAGAAGGTGTCGTTGAAGAGGCTGTTGGCGATGGCGCCGCAGGGCGCGATGGGCAGGCCGGCGGGGCTGCGCTGGTACGGGGCGCACTCGTTGGCCGGGTGGCGCAGCGCGCTCGGCAGCCCGCTCAGCTGCGCGTCGTCGCGGGACACGCCGTAGCGCCGGTTGTTCTGGTAGAAGTTGGTGAGCTCGTAGTAGAGGTACACGGGCCCCGGGAAGAGCTCGGACAGCGAGAAGTACCAGGCGCACGGGCAGCTGGGCGGCGGCGCGCGGTCCTGGTCGGCCACGCCGCACAGCGAGCAGTTGCCGGAGCCCGGGTTGCCCGTGTAGTCGTACCCGAGCTCCTTGATGCCGTTGGAGGAGTAGTAGAGGCCCAGGCCCAGGCCGATGAAGGCCAGCCCCGCGCAGAAGAAGAGCGGCAGCGTGATGCTGGCCGACAGCAGCGGCTGCCAGGCGGGGAGGCGCTGCTGCGTGAACGCGGTGTTGTCGGGCTGGTGCGCGCCCCGGGCCGTGGCGCTCCAGGTCATGGCGGCCCCGCGGCGCCGACGCAGCGCGACCGAGGGCGGCTCAGGTGGGGCCCGGCCGCGCCGCCTCCCCCTCTGCGCCGGGCGATCCCGGGCGCTGGTCCCGGGCGCTCCTCCCGGGTCGGCTGTCCGCTGGCGCAGGTGAGCTCAGGCCCCGGCCCCGCCTCGGGCCCCCCGCGCGGGTGAGGCTAAGTTCCAGGTTCTCGGTCCGTCCAGACCCCACAGGTCCGCCTCGGCCCAGGGGATCCCGGCCGGCTCCGCCCCTGCTGGCGACCGGACTGCGCCCCGCTTCCGGAGGCGAGGCGGGCGGCGGGGCTGTGCTCACCTGGGCGGTGCGTCCTCACCTGGGCGGGGCTGTGCTCACCTGGGCGGTGCGTCCTCACCTGGGCGGGGCTGTGCTCACCTGGGCGGGGCTGTGCTCACCTGGGCGGTGCGTCCTCACCTGGGCGGGGCTGTACTCACCTGGGCGGGGCTGTGCTCACCTGGGCGGGGCTGTGCTCACCTGGGCGGTGCGTCCTCACCTGGGCGGGGCTGTACTCACCTGGGCGGGGCTGTGCTCACCTGGGCGGTCCGGCCTCACCTGGGCGGGGCTGTGCTCACCTGGGCGGTCCGTCCTCACCCTGGCGGGGCTGTGCTCACCTGGGCGGTTCGTCCTCACCTGGGCGGTCCGTCCTCACCTGGGCGGGGCTGTACTCACCTGGGCGGTCCGTCCTCACCCTGGCGGGGCTGTGCTCACCTGGGCGGTTCGTCCTCACCTGGGCGGTCCGTCCTCACCTGGGCGGGGCTGTGCTCACCTGGGCGGTCCGGCCTCACCTGGGCGGTCCGTCCTCACCTGGGCGGGGCTGTACTCACCTGGGCGGTCCGTCCTCACCTGGGCGGGGCTGTGCTCACCTGGGCGGGGCTGTGCTCACCTGGGCGGTCCGTCCTCACCTGGGCGGTCCGTCCTCACCCTGGCGGGGCTGTGCCCACCTGGGCGGAGCTGTGCCTACCTGGGCGGGCCCGTCCTCACCTGGCCAGCGGGGCTCGCGTTCCCTCCGGGGCGGGGCGTAGCTCCTCCTCCCGCAGGTGAGCGGCGGCCCCGGGCTGCTCTGAGTGGCTGGGGCTGCTCAGGTACCACCTTCCCTTCCGCCTGCCAAGGGCCTGGAGCGCCGGGGCCAGTCTCACCCGAAATGACGGGAGCTGCAGCCCACGGCGCGAGAGGGAGCGCACCGCGGGGCCTGGACTCTGGACCATTTCAGGTTATGAATCCTGTTTTATCTGGGGAAAAAAAGTAACTCAGGATCCTCTCTTTCAGTCAGCTTTCAGCCACAAATTGTAATGCCCAGGGGATTACACTATGGTAAATCTGAGGTTTTATTGTTTTTAGATATGTTTTTATTGATTGCAGAGAGAGGAAGGGAGAGGGAGAGAGAGACAGAATCATCAGTGATGGAGACAATCACGGACGGGCTGCTTCCTGCGAGCGCCCTGCTGGGGATGGAGCCCTGGGCTGGGCTTGTGCCCCCACCGGGATCCAACAGCCGCCTCCAGGGCCATGGGCCCACACTCAACCACTGAGCCCTACCGGCGGGCTGGTAAATCTGTTTTGAATTCTAAGACTGCAAGAGGTTTAGACCCTTTAAATATCTCTCTAGCTGGTGGAGAAACCACACGAGGAGAGCAATGCACTGGACTATATGGGATTTCTTTTCAGATTACTTGTCTGATTATTTGCAGAAGGCCCCCTCCAAGTTCCCAAAAGGCCTAGCTGCTGTCCACGGTAAGGACGTTGGGAGTGTTTGGCCTAAGGAACTGGACTACAAGGATCTGTAGGCTTTATTGTAAAGTGAACCCAAATTAGCTCTGAACATTGCTTGGGATTCTGGCTTTTGTATCTAGGTTGGTACAACACACACAGGGGGTGTCAGGCCATTTCTACTTGTGCTAAACTCTCTCTAGGTATCGAGGTGTTCCTGCCTCTCCTGCAGCTCATAAAATGCAAATAACTGAAATATTTTCTATATTACACTTCTGTAGCCAGAATAATATATTGCATTCAGGAGTCATTCAAAAACCCTTGAAATTTGAAAAGTTAAAATACTTGCTAAATTAAACAGTGGGTTTTTTGTTTTTTTGTTTTTTTTAAGCATCCTCCAAGTGTTCAGCCCTATGCTAGGCAATGAAGAGGAGACAGAAGGGAATGAGACTAAAGAAGACCCTTGACCTCAAGGCACTTGCAGTCTGATAGGGGACATATTGCTTAGGAGTAGGAAAGGATCAAAATAGCCAACAGATAGCATGTAATCAAGTACCAAATTGTACTTTACAAGAGTGGTACTAAAACTAAAAAGAAAATATTATTTTAATGAAAATTTCATTCCATCTCGTTGAATGGCATGAATGCAGTTCTGAAGCTTTAGCTGTCAGACTGCTGAGGGAGACCCAGAGGATCTGAATTCCACTTCCCTCACTTCTAATCATGCCCCAAGAGAGGAAAATGGCAACGTTGTCAATAGTTTCCTATAGTGTGCTCCAGTCTCCACTGCACCTTTCTTCAGTAAGATAAAAGAATAACTAGTTCTCTGTGTCGTTGTGGTTGAGTTCCACCCACCCCAAGCCATTGAATCATTAGTAGGCTTGACATGGAGTCTACAAAACTAGTCTCGAGGAAGGAGTTCAGTTCTCAAAACTTCATCTGGTAGATCTTAAGTCTAACAGCTGCCACACCACCACTCCCCTCAAAGAGCGCTCCCCTCCCCAGGTGGCCTGAAGTTTATTCATCCTGCTAACTAAGGTAACAGCAGAGGGTCCCCAAAGCCAAAAAAGACTGTTACGACACAGGGGATGGTCAACAGGGTGAAACACAGTGAGGGTTCAAATGAGATAAGAAATGAAAAGGAGCGTTGGGTTTGATAATCTGGGTGGAGGGATGGGAGAAGTCGTTCCGTATCAGGTGAGGGTAAGGGAAGTGGAGACAGCTAAGGTAGGACACCTCTTTTTTGAAATGTGTGGGAGGGGTGGAAAAAGGCAAGTGGTAATTGTTTAAAAGGATATGTATCCTAAATGAAAAGCTTCCTTGTAGATAGCAGACAAGTGTTTATTCTGAGGGGAAAAGGTAATCGTCCAGGCAAGGTTGAAGACCAAGGTGACATGCTCAGGGGTGGTACAGAGGTTAGAGCAGGAAGGAGGGGCCAAGTCCAGGCGAGGCAGGGTCACCTCACCTCTGAAATTGGAGGGCAGGGAGTAAGGATGGATGAAAAATGCACTGAGCTTGGCTCAAGGAAAGAAAGTTTTCATTTAAGAATTTCTTCCTTTGCAGTAAAAGGCATTGGGGAAGGGGAAGACTGCAAGAAGGGAGAGAGGGCACTGGCCAGGGACACATGAAGGGATATCCGGTGGCTTTGTCTAGGGGATTCCTGCAACCCAGGCTGTGAGATGGCAAATGATTGGCTTTGTCCAGCAGATGGGTGTTTTCAGGGCAGGTGAATTGGAAAGATAAATGTTCAAAATATTGTGGTTCTTGTGGAGGGGCTAAAATGATAGGCCTTAGTTGAATGAAAAGAAAATGAAAACTAGCTGATGGATCAAAAGAAAACATAGGAACCTGTAGACTGGCAGTCCTAATGATTTTAAAGAGCAGCTGGGACCTAGCCGGCTTGGCTCAATGGTTAGAGTATCGGCCCTCGGACTGAGAGGTCCCTGGTTGGATTCCGGCCAAGGGCCTGTACCTCGGTTGCAAGCTCGATCTCTGGCTTGGTCGGGGCATGTGTGGGAGGCAACCAATTGATGTGTCCCTCTCACATTGATGTCCCCCCCCCCTTGGAAAAAACAATGGAAAAAATATCCTGGAGGATTAAAATATAAAACATAAATAAAAATAAAATTTATTAAAAATAAAATAAAGAGCAGTTGGCATGAAAGCTAGAAGGGAAAAAGCACTGGTATGAGATGGAATGTTAAAGATTTTGGAGATGGAGCAGTGCTGAGATATGCCATGCATATGTCATATTTCCTCTACTAGCTCCTAAGTCCCCAGAAGTCAAGGACACATATACATCATTGTAGCCCTCAGAGTTCCTTGTATAATGGGAATTCTGACCTCATGTCTTTCATTTGATTATATGTGTTATCATGATGCATTGAAGGTCACTTGGATCATTTAAATTCTTCTCAGTACCAGTAAAGAAAGGAATTCATTCTAAACAATTCCTATTGCATCTCTCTATTATAAAGAGCGGGAAAAGTGAAAGAAAAAGGCTTTCCCAGCCCAGATATTCCTAAGATGACTTCATTTTTTCATTTTTACTTTATGGATTTTATCCGTGTAAATATTTAATTTTTAATTGGTTGTAATTGTGATAAAAATATAATTATCATTCTACTTGTTAAATGATCTCCTTTTAGAGTGAGATGAAGAATAAAATAAAAATTTTCTGCGTTCCTTTGTGGTTTCATAATTTTTTAATGTTTCCAAAGTTATGGCTCTACCATATTTACTTTCCTATCATTGGGCAAGTGGATTATTTCCAGTTTTGCAGTATTCCAAAGACTATCTTTTTGCATGTACCCTTTTATATTATAGTTGACCCTTGAGCAACACAGGGGTTAAGGGTGCTGACCCTCTGTGCATATTACTTTTGATAGGCCTTCATTGAATGACAGAAACTTAACCACTAATATTTACTGTTGACTGGAAACCTTACTGTAAAAAAATTATTGATTGATTTGAGAGAGAGAGGAAGGGGGAGAGACCAAGGGGCAGGGTGGAGAGAAACATCCATTTATTTATCCATTCATTGTTCCATTTATTTATCCATTCATTGGTTGATTCTTGTGTGTGCCCTGACCAGGGATGGAACCCAGAACCTTGGCGTGTCAGGTTGATGCTCTAACCAACTGAACCACCCAGCCAGGGCCAGACGTTGATTAACACGCATTTTGTATGTTATGTGTATTATATACTATATTCTTACAATAAAGTAAGCTAGAAAAAAGACAGTGTTATTAAGAAAATCATAAGGAAGAGGAAAACACATTTACAGTACTGTATTTATTGACAGCATAAGTGGAGGTCATCTGTTTACAAGATGTATCATCTGTCAGTACCTACACCAATATTGTCTTATATGATACAAAACACTGTAGATGTTATACATATTATTAATACTAGACATTAAAAATAAAAAGATAATGCAAAAAAGAAATTCATATTTTCTTACAGATATAACGATTCATGCATTGATAATGAGGAAGCAGCAATATGATTGCTTTGGGCAGCCTGGTGTAACTGATATGCTTGCTTCACAATAGTAAGAAAATCTCCAAATACATTGAGAAAGATCCACAGATAAGTGGACCTGCGCAGTTTAAACCTGTCTTGTTCAAGAGTCAACTGTGTTTCCATGGGATACATTCCTAAAAGTAAGAAGGGAGCTAAAAGTCAAATTTTTTAAAGATACATACTGCTAGAGTCTTTGACACCACCACAACAATGTATACTTTGCTACAGTCACCAAAACTTTACCAATAAAATCAGTTGTAAACCACAGAGTATATTTAGTCTGTGCTAACAAACTATCAGATACTAGCAGAAACCATATAGAATAGGGGAAAGAATGTGTCTGACATTAAGGAAGTCCAAGGTCTACTCTAAAATTTGTCAGGAAATAACTGTGTGACCTTGGTCAGATTGCTTAACTTCTCTGGTTTCCTGATTGCTTATCTGTGTGAGTATGTTTTCTAAAATGATAATGAATATCTCTTTCGTTGCAAATATTTCTGGTCCTAGTCATCTCAAGGTCTTTCTTACACTGACTCATTGAATAGTTAGCATTCATTGAGTACCCACTGTGGGGTACTCTGTAAGCGCTTTATGTATAATTCAGGTATATCTCACGTAATTCACGCCACGAACCTTAGTGGTAGGTACTGTTATACTCATTGAACTGATGCAGAACTAAGATTCAAGCTAAGGAATGGAGGCTGGCCCAGTTCTCACCGAGGTAAGCAGGAGACCAGGGAGTCTGAGATGAGCCTAACCCCAGCATCCTGCATTTTCATTCATTATACTGTATGTAATGCCTGGGCACCTCCTCTTAATAGAACCCAAAAGACTGGAACCAGCTTTTGGTGTTGCAGTTCTTCTCTTACACCCCAAAGATGAGAGAATTCTATCCCATATACACAGAGTCCCAGAATGTCTCAGTTGCCTTATTTTTGTTTAAGAAAAACCTGTTTTGAAGCCAACTTTTGTTTAGCATGCCTGTTTCTCTTGCCGAAGTAAAAACAACTTCACTTGTCTGGCTATACTCAATTTTTGCATTTATTTTATTTAATTCATGACTATTTATCTTACTGTAATAGAGCCAGAATTTTAATTGGCGCTCCCTTATATAAGTTTATACTGCTCAGGATTGTTGCCTCTTACTCTGCCCATGGGGCAGCTTTTATTTAAAAGGAATCACATTAAATTGCTTCATAAAATTACAGCATGTGTTGAGAAAAGTTTTAAAAAATTCACTGTGCCTGGACTTCATTTTTCATTAAGAACTGTATTCGGCAGGCTTCCTGTTTCAAGACTTATGGGGTGGTACCCCCTAGTGGAGGACACAAAGGAACTTCAGTGAGCTTTCTGGGGTGCAGCGGACAGGCAGGAATTCCCTCTGCTCCCTGCTGCTGGGCCGGTTCCTTCGCCACCGACTTAGCCAAACCGCCGAGGCGGGCGGGAGCCCGGTAGGTGAGCTGAGCGCGGGGGCGGCATACAGTGAAACGGGCCACGGCAGAAGCGGCCTTGACACTGGTTCTAGGACGGCCAGGTAAAGACACTGGAGAAACCAGCAAGGATGGGGTTGGACTTGAACTGCGTGTGGATGGAGTCTGGTGGTAGGGGTTGTGCTGGGTGAGTTGACAGACAGGAGAGAGACCCAAGATAGGACGAGTGACAGAGCTGAGACAGAGGGAAGGAAGCTCTGTAACTGGAAATAAGGGAGGATGTCACAGTCGAATTGGACGGTCCCGTGTGGAGGGTGAAAGGGCGTATGTACCCGGTGCGAGGACTGTGGGAGGGAGGGGACCCCGATGCACAGCAGTGGCTGTGGAACCAGCCGTCTGTTGGGGTTCCTCCCCTGCTGTGTCCCTGTCCCTGTCCCTGTGCCTGTCCCTGTCCCTGTCCCTGAGGGAGTAAGACTCACTGGTTTGGGGTGGCCTCGCTGACGGCTGGAATGTACACACTGCCTTTCCCTTGCGCACGGTGACAGAGGGAAATCTACTTGAAGCTTTAGGAATTCACTTATGTATCAGGAGTAAACATTTCCAAACAGGAATTGGATTTGGAAATGGGATGAAATAGATGTCTGCCTGCATGTGAGGGCAAAGCCGTGGGTCCCGTCGTCCGCACACTGGGAGGGAGCCCGCGTCTGAGGAAACAGGGGCCTAACGAAGATGTGCCGGGGGCTCTTCCCGGTTCGATGGTGTCAGTAAACACACTTTCAACTCCACCTTCTAGGTCACTGATTCAGATCTTCCAGGGTTTGGCCCAGCGCCCTGGGAACCTGTACTTGTCATGTGCGCTGATCAATATTAACTTGTTAATATTCAATCTGGAGGGTTTCAGGGGCCCTGGACTTTCTCTCCAAATAGGAAATCTGAATGTGTGATGGTTGTGCTTAAAAGTTCAGTTTTGTGTAGGAAACGTATTGTGAGGATGGTTGTTGTGCCAACTTAGAAGCTTAAAGGGACCAAGACCCTAGAGGATACCTTACCAGTGGTTCCCAAACTGCCCAAGGAGGAGAATCATTGGGGGTTGGAATGATGTTTAAAAATACATTCCCTGGAGCCCTGGCCAGTGTGGCAAAGTTGGTTGAGCATTGTCGCATGCACCGAAAGGTCACCAGTTCAATTCCCAGGCAGGACACATGTCCGGGTTGCGAGTTCAATCCCTGGTTGGGGTACATACAGGAGGACACTGATGGATGTTTCTCGCACATCGATATTTCTTCCCCCCCCCGTCTCTCTCTCTCCCTTCCTCTCTCTCTAAATCAATAAAAATATATTAATTAAAAAACGAAAATCAAACATTCCCTAGAGTCCAATTCTTGCCACCAAATTACCGTTTCCAGGGGCTGGTGCCCAGGAAGCTCACTCAGAGCAACCTGATCACCACCCAGTTTGGAGAGCCTCATGACCCATCTGGAGACTCTCTTTGATACTAGGCAAGGATCTCTGCAATGCAAGGAGCAGAAAGCTACCCAAGGCAGCCTCAGGGAAGGGGCGGCTGTTGCTCGGAGATGCGACTGTGGCAGAAGGAGGGAACCGAAGGAGGTGTGTCTGGCTCTCAGAGGAGTGGGAAGCCGTCAGCAGCCGCCCCTCTCTGCGTGGTTTCCTGCTGCTGTGCTTCTCTGCACCCCCACGGGCCACCTTCCTCAGCAAGGTTCTCAGCTTGCTCCTCCAAATCTCGGTCCTGCGCGTTTTGGGGTTACCGCCTCTCTGACTGGGGCGTCAGTGCTGGATCACCCGCAGCTCCTCCTGTCCTTTAGTTAAGAGAGGCTCCAGCGTGGGTCAGGGGTCCAGCCCTGGACCATCTGTTACGGGAGGGGTGGGGGGAAGTTCCCATGGCTGCCTACACTCACCTCTTCAGAAAACGTTGAAAGGACTCTTCCAAAGGAGGGGGTGGGGTCAGCTAAACACTCAAAGGGGGTCACCACACCTTTGTAACTTTCCAGCAAGGGAGCCATCTGGGCTCTGCTTGAACACATCTTGTGACAAGAAACTCACCAGTTTGTGAGGCCCATTTCTTGTCCAGTTCTAAGATTTGAAAGGTTTTTGGTAAGGACCATCCTGCATTCTAGGTTCATTCTCTGGAGTAACACAGAATCAATTTACCACCTGCCATTTAAGAACTCCAATGATGGCCGGCATGTTTACCTCAGGACTTTATATTTCCAGATCATGCATGCTTAGTTTCCTGACCTGGTCCTTTGTAGATCTAGGCTCTCAGCCTCCCAGTCTCCTTACATCTCACATGGGTTGAGTTGGTAGATATTATTAATACGAATTTGCTTGCTTATATACAATTATTTATTTATTTAGACTTTTTATGAGTTTATAGGAGTCAAACTGACCACACTGTTGGTAAGCAAGATCTCAAATGTGCCAGGCAATGACAGTTTTATAGTTTCTTTTATACTTTTGGAATTAAGGAGGGAATGTCAGGAAGATTACATGCGGGTGGGAGAAAGCAAGGCAGGGATGGGATTACAGGATAGTTAACAAGATCATATTCTCTCGTGAGGGTTTCAGGGTCTCTCACTGGCTTTTTGTCACAGATCTCTCAGCTGCAGCAGTTCTGGTATCACCAGAAAGAGACCAGGCCAGGAGTGGGTCTGCCTCAGGCTGGCTGGTAGTGTGCGAGTTCTTGACTTCATGCAGGGAAATTTTCACACCAGTTTAGGTGATTTTGAGAGTATATTTATTAAAGCTGGGGACAGTGAAACAAAGGACTTAAGCTAGAAGAAACAACAGGAGTCCTGACTGGGTAGCTCAGCTGGTTGGAACATCACCCAGTACACCGAAAGATAGAGGGTTCAGTTTCCGCTCAGGGCACATACCTAGGTTGTGGGTTTGGTCCCCATTTGAGGCGCATACCAGAGGCAACTGATCAGTGTTTCTCTCTTCTCTCTCCTCTCTCTCCTCTCTCTCTCCCCCTCCCCCCTCTCTCACCCCTCCTCTCTGCCCCCTCCCCCTTCCTCTCTCTGAAACAAACAAAAAAAGCAACAGGAGAGAGCTTAGGTGGTGCTCTGCTTTGGCTCTCTAGAAACATTATAGGAAAGAAGTGAGCCATGCTGGACTGTGTGAATTCACTGGGAAGTAAAAGTCACAGTGACAGAAGTGAGCCAAGGCGAGTCTGCTATTGTTTCACTGAAAAGCCAGAGAAAAGGGGGCCTTGGAGACGTATTAAGGGGGTAAGCCTTGGACGAGCTGCTGCTGCCTGTTGCTCCCCTGGTTGCAAATCTCATGGGGACCCTTAAGAGTTTAAGAAAGAAAAGTCAAGATGCATGCCTGAGACGGAAGAAAGGCATGGGCATGTTCCAGAGAGAGCCTGCCTATGATCATGCTTTTAAAAGGATTGAGGTGGCTTTAAATATGTAACACAACAACATACTAAAAATATTTCAAAGTGAAAGAATGAAGGCAAAGGGAATACTTTTTGTAAAATAGGGTGAAGCTGAGTGAGTTGATTTATAAAGCACCTGCCACGAAATCCTGTGGCTTGCTCAGGGTGGTCTGCAGGCTTCTCAAGCTTTCTGGTGGCCAGCCCACAGAGGGAAGGATGGATCCATGGGCAAAAACAAACCTCAGGAGAATTTAAATGATTTCTGGCTCAAAGAATAGGAAACATTTTCTCCTTGGGGTTCTCCCAGAGAAGATGTTGTGAAATTAGGTAAACAATATCTTTAACAATATCCTTGCAGTGATTTCCTGGGACTGTTTCTTACAATGTCATCCAGAGTGGGTTATAATAGTGCTTGGTCAAAGCACGATTCAGTAAAGCCACTCTAGGGAGGCCTGTCATCCAGCTTGGGGGTGCCCTCTGTGGTTCTCTGTCCTATAGTCTATGAATAGATGTGTTCTGGGTGGGTGGGGATGGGGGACATCAATGCTGGGACCCCCATCCCTTCTTAGCATTGGATTTCTGAGAAAATCATGGTTTTCACAAGGATTCTGTGGTTTAAAAAGAGGTTTGAAAACTGCTGATCTAAAGAAATGGGTGCACTGCTCTACCTCAAGCAATCTTTCACAAATACTGTTCATTTTCCAAAGTTTTCAGTAGTTAAGGAGGAGCAGTGAGTTCCAAGTCTAAACATCCTGCTAAGTTCCTGGAGCACAAAGCTTCTCTGTTGCAGTTACACTCAGAGCCATATGTTTTAATAAGCAAGCAAGCTAGGGAGGGATTGGCAACTTCTTATTAATCTGAGGTACCTGATAAGGACATATGGTGGACAGAAGGCCGCTGCACCTACACTTGGAGGGGGGTGACAAAAGGACTGTTGGTGCTCAGATTCTCCTTAAGAAATAATTTTGTGTTTGATATAACAAGATGATACACAAAGTAAAGCTTTAATGATGTTAGCTTGAAAAAAATTTTAATCTCTTATAACCAAAACCCCATTTTATCCATAAACAAATATCAGTAAACCACTCATAGAATATCTAGCTTTTTTGTACTAGCAGGCTATATATAAGTTTAAAAATATAATATATGTAAACCTAGGAAGTTGATGGTTTTGAATTTAGAGCAACCAGTAATAAATAGGTTAGCTGTATATTAATGCCCTTCTGGTTCTTTTAAAAAATTTTTTTTAAATTGAGTTTAGAGAGAGAGAAACATCGATCAGCTACCTCTCGCATCCCCACACTGGGGCTTGAGCCCAGAACCCAGGTATGTGCCCTGACTGGGAATCAAACCAGTGACTCTTTGGTGCATGGCATGATGCTCAGCCAACTGAGCCACACCAGCCAGGGCCCCTTCTGGTTCTTGATACTAAAACTATGGCATTAAAACACACACACACACACACACAAAAAAAACTATGGCATTGATATACCAGAGAAGGGCCATCTTTCTATTCCTTGTTATTGGAGTAAATGCTGATCTCGAAGCACATGGTATTAAATGTAGGTTCCTCATAAGCCTCAGGGCTGAGGGTGGGAATGGACCTAGGGAATCAGTGCTGAACTTGTACATCTCAGCCTATAACTGATTTCAGTCCTCAGAGTCAAAGATTGTGGAAAGATCAATAAAAGAGGCAAAAACTCTTAGGGTTTTCTTATCAGTTTGCTCCACAAAGTTGACAAAGGGTTTAATAATGACCAATGTTGGGGAAGCTGTGCCCAAGGGTCCCAGAACTTAGTTTATCAAGCAGGGAAGTGATATGCATTCTACATAGACCACCCAGTAAATTAGGAGGAGAGTAAGTGATTGTCCTTGGGGAAAACGTGATAGACTGAACTCTGGTCCAATCAATGAGGAGACGCTTCTCATTGAAATACCACCAACAAGGGTCTTCCCCATCTATTCACAAACCCACACGATAGCTCCACCTTTTTTGGAAGAGCTCTGCGGGCGTGGCTTATGTATAAGGACCCCGACGTACTCAGTTGCAGATGATTGGAGCATGCAAGTGGGGAGTTGAATGTTGGCAACAGGAATCTATTTGGGCAAAACCCTAAAATGCCTGATTGACCAATAGAACTTCACCTCCACAGAGGGTCTGCCAGCTGAGGCCGAAAGCAAAGCATAGGCCCTTTTTACCTCATTTCAGGTAGAGAAAGCACCCCAGAGCCCAAAAGCCTGGTGGGGAGCAAGGATGACAGCAACGAAGACCAGGCTTGCAAAGGACTGATCCCAGGTCTTCTATCCAGAAGCAAGGGCAAGACCCCCATTGTGCCCTTCGGAGGATTCACACAGCCCATCTCTGGCTGTCCTTACATCCAGATGTCCAATTCCCAGCGTTCAGTGGCAGAGTTCTCCCAGCATAGCCTGTACACTGGTCAAGGAGACCAAATCACTTGGTGTTCAAAGCACCTGAAGATAAGTGGTTTTTGTTGTTTGTTTGTTGTTTTTTGGCATGTAAATTGGCTAAGATTAGAGCTCTCTATTAGAAGTGATCAATGGAGGAAAACTCCAAGAGTTTTATTTAGCTCGATTTCAAATATGTGCTAAATGACAGGAAAGAGTCTTACTAGGTCCCAGTCTCTGACCAGTCTGCAAACTCCGAGCAGTCAGCCTCTGCCTGCAAGCTGTGGAGAGTTAGCCTTCCAGGCAGCGCCCCGGATCTGAACGTCAGTCAGGACTTCTCCCAGGAAAATCGTATCAGGGAAACTCCTGCAGAACCTGCTCACTAACAGAGCAGATGGCCAGGCTCTTGTGAGGCAATGACACATGTATGTTGAGTTTTACATGTTCTATGTGGCCATTTCCAGCTCCCATTGCTTATGCTGCATCACTAATCTCTCTGCTCTGTGTTGATGCCTGGCTGAGGTGCGCAGGGCAGTCAGTTTGGCTGCCCTCCTTCACCCCTTCTCAGAGTCAGTATTTGCCCCATTCACAGAAATATGGGGTTTGACAAAGACACTAGACAGATGCTGAAGTTATATATTTATCAAATTTTATATTAATTTAGAGTCATAATTTCCACTCATTAAGACTTATGTTCTGATCCTGTAAGTCTAGTATATTAGCCATCTCTCCAAGCTTTGTGTCATTCAAATATTTGATCACCAGGCCCCTTCACCCAGGTCACTAATACAAATGCTGACTAGATTGGACTAGTCGGGCAGGTGGTACATTTATCTGATGGAATATAAGATGAGCATTCAATGTGTTGTTGCAGCTCTGTTTATTGTCATAGGAAGATGTCCGTAGTACATTGAGAACTGAAAGAAAGCATTGAATATTATGCATTTTGGTTCTGTTGTTCAACTGTGTATGAGTAGATATAAACTCAGAAAAGGGCTGGAAGGAGATGCACCGTGGAAGTCAGGGTTTATCTCTGAATGACGGTTTGATAAAGTGGTTCTAAGATTGTCTGCTGAGCAGGATTATCGGAAGAGATCTTGAAAACATCTCCCCTGGGAGAATCACCAAATGATGCTGCTGTTGCGAGTCTCTGCCCCCCCCCCCCCCCAGAGCACTGAGCCGTTCAATCAGCTGTGAATATTCCTAACTTGCCTGCCTCTTTATAGTTGTGGGACCTTAGGCAATGAACCTAAGCTTCAAAAAAGATTATCTTACTGAGCTTCAAAATGGGATATTAACATGTTTTGATGGGTGGTGTTGAGGCTTAAGGGGACCAATGTAAACAAGATGCCCAGTCCAGTAAAGCTGAGTAACCGATCTGTTGGTTTCCGTAGCATCTAGCCCTGGGGTCTCAGCCTCATCCACAAGTCATTCATTCCTCCTCAGGCCCCTTTCTTGTCCCTTTCTAACACATTTAGGTTCTTATCTGAGCCCAGGAAGAAAGCAAAGAAAGTAATGGCTTAGTGATGATGTTGCGGCCAGTTTGTGAAAATCATCGTTTTAATGATCTCCATGTAAAGTAATAAACCCTGGATAAAGAACTTATGTTTTAAACATTTTGTGTAAACCCTCTGCTGCTTTTTTTCTGTGGCTTTTGTGTTACTGAAATGCCCCCTGCTTTCTGGTAAACCTGGAAGTTAATTAAAAAAACATTGTGCATAAAGCAACATGTGATCTTCATTCCCCAAAGAACTTAAAGGCAGGGAAAGGCTACAGGGTGAGATATCAGCTTTGCACATCATAACATGTAGCGGAGTTTTTGTCAGTTTAATATTCCGCTTGGTGCGGGAAGAATGAAACAGCATAATTGAAAAATCCCTTTTCAATTAGAGCAGGATATTTTAAAAGCAGTTCTTATTGGGAGTCATGAAGTTCTGTAGCAGATGGGCTGAGATCACCTCAGAAGGGCTGAGATCAAGGAGATGGAGCCTTGAAGAGGCCACTGTGCTGGAAGGCAAGGTGACTCATTTGACTTGGGAGCCCCACACCTGAGTGTAAATCTCTGAGGCCTTGTCCTTGAAGCTGAAAACTTGGCTGCTCCTGGGAGAGGCTGACTAAGGTGTACACAATGCTGTGCCTCCCACCCCCTCTCCCACTTATGCCCCCAGAGAGGGTGGCACTTGCGACAGTGGAAAATTCATCTGATCCCAGAGATGGCTGTGGAAGGGTCATGCCATGGGCTACAGCTTTCCAAAACAGAGCCCATGAATGGCAGCTTCACTTTCCTTCTCTTGAGTCCAGGATTCATACAGCAGTCCTATACTGTCCCTGGTCTTGAGGGGCTGCAAGGAGAGTGCTTAGAAGAGTTACTTTCCATGTAAAAGACTGGTCATGCTTTAGCCTTATAGAACTCCAGGTCAAGTCTTTCCATCGATCCCCCTAACTTTACTTTTTTTTTTTTTTTTGGAAGAATAGAATTCTAGTTGAATATGGTTTCATCCAATATGTTTCTAATGATTTTTTTTTTAAGTTTCTCTATCTTTATTGTTGAGACTATTACAGATGTCCCGTTTTTACCCCCATTGATCCCCTCCACCCCACATCCATCCCACCTCAAGGCTTTCCCCAGACCAGTGTCTGTGTCCATGGGTTATGGTTATAAACACATAAGTTCTTTGATTAATCTCTCCTCACCCACCCCACCCCTCCCCGCCTTCCCCCTGAGATCCCTCAGTCTGTTCCATGCTTCTATGTCTCTGGATCCATTTTGCTCATCAGTTTATTTTATTTATTACATTCCACATATGAGTGAGATCATGTGGTACTTGTCTTTCTCTCACTGGTTTATTTCACTTCGATAGTACTTTCTAGTTCCCTCCATGCTGTGCCAAAGGATAAAAGATCCTTCTTCTTTACAGCTGCATAGTATTCCATGGTGTGAATGTCCCACAGCTCTTTTATCCACTCACCTACTGATGGGCACTTGGGCTGCTTCCAGATCTTAGCTGTTGTAAATTGTGCTGCTATGAACATCAGGGTGCATAAATTCTTTGTGATTGCTGTTTCAGGTTCCTTAGGATATATTCCTAGAAGTGGGATCACTGGGTCAAATGGCAGGTCAATTTTTAATCTTTTGAGGAAACTCCACACTGTTTTCCATAGTGGCTGCCCCAGTCTGCATTCCCACCAGCAGTGCACTAGGTGCCCTTTTCTCCACAGCCTTGCCAGCACTTGTCGTTTGTTGATTTGTTGATGGCAGCCATTCTGACAGGTGTGAAGTGATACTGCATTGTGGTTTTAATTTGCATCTCTTGATGATTAACCATGTTGAGCATTTTTTCATGTGTCTCTTAGCCATTTTTATGTCCTCTTTGGAGAAGTGTCTATTTAGGTCCTTTGCCCATTTTTAAATTGGATTGTTTGTTTTCCTTTTGTTAATAATGATTTTTTAGAAATGTATATCATTTCTGGTTATAGTTTTGTCATAAATTTAAAATGTGATCTATAGTTATCTATGCAGTATGATCATTTGGTTAGGGAAAAGATGAATTGTTCCATGCAAGGCCGGTGGAGTAAACAGTATTGAAACTTGACATTTATTTGATTTTACTTTTGTCATTATCATCGTTATTAGTAGTGGTAGACATACAGTATCTTAGTTCTGGTCCTTTTCCTTCCTCTTAGTTTATGGCTTGTGGCCATTAGATGGCACTGTGCATTTCAAATATGAAGAGCACATGAAATACAAAGGCGAGGCTGTGCAAAGAAAGCAGTGATATGCGTTAGATAAAATTGTCCCGTTCTTTAGTAAGAATAGAAACGTTTTATTTTGCATATAAAAATTTTCAGCATTCTCATTTATTAAACGGAAATCCAGAACATAATCCCACAGTCTCATGGGAAACTTCCCTTGCACAAATAAAGTGTTCTTCCTGTGTGCCATAAGAATAATGCGTCTCGGACTTAGATTTGAGTGTAGGGCTCCCGAGTCAGATGAGATAAAATGACTTTACTTCCCCTCAGAGCCTTGTGCTACTGATTTTCTAATAATGTTGATGAACTTGAATCAGTGTAGCTATACTTTTTCCTTTCGAGGTCCTTATCACTGAAAGCATTTACTTACAAACAAAATGCAAATTCATTTACAGTTATCAGAAATGCTAGCCTCACCTCTGGGAAAGAATAAAATTAATTGGCTCTTGTAAGGATTAATCCCAGAAACTAGCTTATTACTCTCATCGTTAACCAGTTAATGGAACGTGTTCCTGCATTTTCATCCCCAGGCTTTATCCGTTGCAGACCACAGCCCCTGCTAGTCCCCTTGCCCTGTATCTGCAACCTTCTCCCCGCATCATGCCCCCCCAGTCACTCCAGGTTCTGCCCAGGCCTCTTGCCCTCTCCTTCCACAGCCCTCCCTGAGTGGTCTCGCCTGTGCCCAGGAATCCAGTTACCTCTTTGGTGCTGATGTTTCCCAGTCTGTATCTTCAGCCCATGTCTCTGTTTCTTCTACTTGCATGTCTTAAACGTAACACATCTGAAATGGAACTCGCACGCCCAGCTCTAAACCCGTGTTCTCTCTGGAGCAGTGCCACCTTCTCTGTACAGTTACCCCATGAACAGATCTGAGAGTCAGGTTCCACCTTCTCTTGCTCTCATCCCCCCACATCCAATCTGTCACCCGGTCTGCCAGTCCTTGACATTCCCTCTGCCACTATCCTAGTCATGGGTTGGATCATCTCATTTGGATGATGATTAGTTAACCTTTACCTACTCTTGGTCCCTTCAACTCATTTTTTGCAATACAGCCAGACTGATCCTTGTATAATGTAAATCTCTTCAAGTCTGGCTCCTGCTTCAAACCCTCAATAGCCTCTAATCTCTCTCAGAACAGATCCAAACTTCAGGTGAAGGTAAGGCCCTGGGCCCTTGTAATCTCTCTGGCTTTATCTCTTCTGCCTCAAGCTCTATATTTTGTCCTTAGACATGCCCTTCAGCATGTCAGATCGACTGTGCTTTCTTCAGCCTCCAGCCACTGCACAAAGTGTTCCTCTGTTTGCAGTTCTTTTCTCTCCACCCCCATCACCTGGATAATTCCTACTAGTATCCGTCTAGATGTCTCTGCTTCTGGGAAGGAACCCCTCCGACTGCTTCTCCAAATAGGCTGGGTTCCCCTACTTACCAGGGCCCTTATCATACTGTGTAGTAACTCTGTGCACCCTGCAGACTGTAATAAGCAAATCTATCTTACTCGCCATTATATTTCCACCATCCAGACAGTGCTTAACATATAGTAGGCCCTCAATAAATATCCTTTTTTTAAGGTTTTTTTAATTGATTTTTGAGAGAGAGAGGGGAGAGAGAGAGAGAGAGAAACATCAATGTGAGAGCAGAACATCAGTCGGCTGTCTCCGCACGCTCCCTACCTGGGATCAAGCCCTCAACCTGGGCATGTGCCCTGACCGGGAATCGAACCAGCAACCTTTTGGTGCATGGGGTGATGCCCAACCAACTGAGCCACACCGGCCAGGGCTAAATATCTTTGGAGTGAATGCATGAATATGAATGAAGATGTGTACACAGCTCACTTGTACTCATTCTTTATAACCCAGGTCAGTTGTCTTCCTGGTTCATCAGGCAGGAGCTAGTCCCTCCCATCACCGACTGCCATGGCACTTGGCACATACATCAATCAGCATGTATGTTACATTGAAATTGTTCCAGCCCCTCTTCACTAGACTTTGCATTCCTTCCAGGCAGAGACAATGTCCTGACCAGGTATGCCCCAATAGTGTCTATAGAAGGAACAGATTTTTCTGCTTCCAAGGAGATCATGCAGCAAATGGTGGTTAAGACGGGTTTGGACCTGGTTTTGTTTTTATGGTTATTACCTTCTAGTTCAGTTTTTTCAAAAATTGTATTTTACAAGTTTTGACATTTTTCATTTTTATTATAATTCAGGTTAAAGTATTTTCTAAATTCCCTGTGATTTTTTTTCTTTGACTCATAAGTTATTTAGAATTATGTTGTGTGGGTGTGTTTCTGGGAGAGATTAGCATTTGAATTGGTGCACTGAGTAATCCCCAGTGTGGGTGGGCATCATCCAAACTTTGGAGGGGCTAAATAGAACAAAAAGGCAGAGGGAGGTTGAATTCGTTGTCTGCCTGACCACTTGAGCTGGGATATCGATTGTCACCTGTCCTTGGTGCTCCTAGTTCTCAGGCCTTCAGACTTAGACTGCACTCTACACCATCAGCTCTCTGGCTCTAAGGGTTTTGAAGGACACTACTAGCTTTTGTGTCTCCATCTTGCAGACAGTAGATCATGATACTTCTTAGCCTCCAAAATCATATGAACCAATGCCTTATACTAAACATCTATCTATCTATCATCATCTATCATCTATTTAAGAAATGTCCAGCCTGGCCGGGCGTGGCTCAGCGGTTGAACATCGACCTGGGATCCAGGTGATTGGGGTTCAATTCCCGGTCAGGGCACACGCCCCGGTTGCGGGCTCAACCAGTGACTCTCTCATCATTGATGTTTCTATCTCTCTCTCCCTCTCCTTTCCTCTCTCTGAAATCAATAAAGATATATTTAAAAAGAAGAAAAAAAAAAAAAAGAAATGTCCAGTCCTATAATTTTTATAAGAGTTTATTTGAGCCAAACTGATGATATACGTTGGGGAACAAAATCTGAAACGCTCCAAAGAATAACAGTTTTGTAGCTTCTTTTATGCATTTGGAATTAAGGAGGGAACATAAGGAAGATTACAGGAGGTGGGAGAAACAAGGTAGGAATTGGCTTACTGGATAGTTAATGAGAGTATGTGCTCTCTTGAGGGATATTACTTTTGGTATTTCAAAGGTGTGTTAACCTAGATGCACAAGAACAATGGACAGGGCTGACTTAAAATCTTTCACTGGGAAAGTTATAGGCCCAGGGTGTGATTATCTACCATGAACTGCCCAGTTAGGAATTTATGATCAGATCACCCTGTGAGGTATCTCTCTCTATCTCTATCTCCATCTCCATCTCCATCTCCATCTCCATCTCCATCTCCATCTCCATCTCCAATCTCTCTCTCTCTTTCTCTCTCTCTCTATATATATATCTCTCTATCCCTATCTATCTATCTATCTATCTATCTATCTATCTATCTATCTATCTATCATCTATCATCTATCTATCTATCTATCTATCTATCTATCATCTATCTATCTATCATCATCTATCAGCATCTATCTATCATCTATCTATTGATCTATCCTTCTTCCATCCATCCATCCATCCATCCATCCATCCATCCATCCATCCATCCATCCATCCATCCTATTGGCTCTTTCTCCAAAGAACTTTGATTAACAAAGTAACTATTCCATATGCTTTTGAAAAGAATGTATATGCTGCAGGTGCTAGGTGAGATAATCTATAAGTGTCAGTTGATAATGTTCAAATAACTTATGTCATTCATTTTTTGGTCTAGTTCTGTCAGTTACAAAGAGGGTCATTAAAAGCTTCAACTATGATTATGGGTTTGTATATTTGTCCTTTTAATTCTTACTTTTGCTTCTTGTACTTGAAGCTTTTTAGTCACATAGGCATTTACAATTTTTAAATTTAATTAATGATGAAATGATCATTTATCATTAATAAATGTTACTCTTCACTCTGGTAATTCTTGACCTCAAGTTTATCTGATATGATGATATCAATGCCAGCTTGCTTAGATTAGCTTGGTCTATATTTCCCCCTCCCTTTACTTTCAACTTATGTGGATCTTTAAAATGTATCTTATATAAACATTATATAATTGAAACTTGCTTTTTATTCATCCTTGCAATCTCTTCCTTTTTATTGGATTGTTCTGCTCATTTATATTTAATGTAATTATTGATATGGTTGGATTTAAGTTTGTTTTCTACGTGTCCCATTTGTTTTTGTTTTTATTTTTCTTATTTCTTCCTTTCCTCTCTTTGTTTTGGTTAATAAAACATTTTTAGGACTCTTTTAATTTCAGTATTGGTTTTAAGTTATACATCTGTGGCTCAAATTCTCCAACTAAACTTTTTTCAGTGATGGAACTATTCCATGTGCTCTTCCAATTTGGGAGATACTAGCTACATTGGCTATTAAGACATTGAAATGTGGTTAATACAATGGAGGAAATGAATTTTATATTATATTTAATTTTAATAAATTTAAGTTTAAGTTTTGTTACTTGTGGTTAGTAAATGCTATAGGGTGGGCAAAAGTAGGTTTACAGTTGTGAGTGCGTGAAACACAGAGTTTATTCATGTATTCTTTAAAAAATATTTTATTTATTGATTTAGAGAGAGAGGGACATCAATTTGTTGTGCCACTCATTTTTATTTTTTAATTGGTTTTAAAGAAAGGAAGGGAGAGGGAGAGAGAAGGAAACACAGAGGGTCATTAATTAGTTGCCTCCCATATACACCCCTGCCAGGGATCAAACCCGAAACCTTGTTGTATTGGGACAATGCTCTAAGCAATTGAGCTACCCAGCCAGGGCTCTTGTATTCTTATTTATTAATTATTGTATTATTTTCATGCAAACGCCTGTAAAGCTACTTTTGCTACAGTGTATATATTGGACATCACATCCTTATCAGTCTACTTAGACTTATACTGTACCACTTCATGCAAAACATAAGAACCTTATAATACCATACTTTTATTAGCTGTCTTTTTTGTTATTATTTTCATATATTTATTTCTACCTGAGTTAAATCCAATGATATATTTTTCTTTAAACAGTTTGTGTTTTAAATAAATTATGAGAAGAGCAAAAAAAGATAGTCCTTTACACTTACACATCCATATAACATTTCTGGGGCTACTCGTCCTATAGTATTTCCATATTCTGGTGCTTTCTTCCTGTCGCTCAGGTTTCCCTTTGCTATTATGTCCCATCTTTCTAAAAGACTCTTATATTAATATTTCTTATGTTTGCAATGAATTCTTCCAGCATCCATTTTTCGGAAAATGTCCTTTTAGTTTTATTTTTGAAAGATATTTTACTGCATTTAGAATTCTGGGTTGACTACTTTCAACATTTTAGTGATGACATTTCATTTCTTTGGGGCTCCATTGTTTTTAGTGAGAAGTTCAATCATCGCATTGCTCCACTGTATATAATTGAGTTTTTTTTCTCTGTTATCAACATTTACTCTATCTTTGATTGTTAGCCTATGATGACTTCAGTTGTGTCCCTAGGTGTGGCTTTTTTGGTATTTATTCTACTTGTAGTTTGTTGACTCTTCATTATGTTGGCTGGTGTTTTCCACCAAATTAGAGGAATTTTCAGCTATTATTTGTTTACATTTTATTCTACCCCATTCTATCTCCTCTTCTATTAGGACTCCAAATATATATAATTTTAAACATTTACTTTTTATTTCTAATATATCCATTTGGTTTATTTCTTTGCAGATACTCCTTGTGTTTATTCAATATATTCATCTTTTCCCTTGCATCCTTAAATATATTTATAATAGCTGTTTTAAGGACCTCATGTGCTAATTCCAACATTAGGGTCATCTTGGATCCTGCCTCTATTGACTGTTCCTTTTCTTGATAACGAATCACATTTCCCTGCTCCTTCACAAGTTTAATATTTTAAAAATCATTCTTCATTGTTTTTATAAGGAAGTTTTAGAGAGTCTGGCTTATATTATCTTCCTTTAAAGGGTGCTGAGGTTTCCTTTATGAAGCTGTTATATTATTGGAAAATCCTCTCCATCTTGTTAGGCTTTATTTTTTGTGAGGGCAGTTCTATTTCAGTTTTGTCTTTAGTCCTGAGTTATGACCCTTTCTCTGGGGCATGGTCCTTACTCCTAAGATGTGGATTCTTTAGAGTATCAGTTGAATGTATGAGGCACTTAATAAGGTCTCTCCACTTTGGTTGGGCCAATATTATTGTGTTTCCAGCAGAGCACAGCTCTGGTATCTTGGTCCAGCTCTCTTATAGCAGCCATTTTCTACTAGACCTCATGAAATCTCATCCTGCACATGGGCTGTAGGGAACCACTCATGAAGTCTTCTTTGCCCCCTTCCTCTGCACAGTTCCTTCCTTCCTGATACCCCATCTTACAAATCCCAGGGACCACAGCCATTCTAAACTCTATGTGTACTCTTCAGCTCATCAGGACTTCCATATTCCCTTGGATTCCACTTCTTTATAGTCTAGTTGGTGTCCCCAAGGAAAATGCTGGAAAAATGTGGAGCTCGCTTGTGTTTCCCTTCTCTTGAGGATCACAGTCCTACTATGTTTATTGTCAAATGCCAAAATCAGTCACCTCAGATATGTACAGCTATTTTCAGTGGGAAGACACATCCAGTACCAGTCACTCCGTATGACCAGAAGTAGGCATCTTTTTATATATGTTTTGGTGTAGTGTGTGCACCTTAATAAAGTACGAAAACAAAAAAAAAATCCGTTTTCTTTTTTATTTGAAGATCTTTATCTGTATCTCAGTACTGTTCTTGATGATTTGTATGGATTCTTTTTTTTTCTAATATGTCTTTTTAAATTGATTTCAGAGAGAGGAGGGGAGAGGGAGAGAGAGAGATAGAAACATCAATAATGAGAGAGTCATTGATCGGCTGCCTCTTCCACACCCCCTACTGGGGATCAAGCCTGCAACCTTCACATGTGCCCTGACTGGGAATCAAACTGTGACCTCCTGGATCATAGGTCGATGCTCAACCGCTGAGGCCGCTGGCTGGGTAGATTAGTGTGTATTCTTAATCTTCCTCAATAATCATTAGTTTGCTGAAGTTCATTTAAATTATTACAATTAATATTTCTAAATCACAATGATTAATAATTAACATTAATATCTGTAAGACTCCTTACAGTGTTTATCAAACATCAAAAATACCTTTTTCAAAAGTTTAAAACAAAATTTGGGTAGAACAAAGTGCATCCTAATATCCTTCTATTTTAAAAAGTGGATACAATAAAATTATAAGACAATAACATGATCTGTGCAAACATTGTTGTTCACTGGCACAAAATTCAACTTGTAATTTTCTTAAAAACAACAAAAATAACTTTTTTTCACTGCTTATAATTAAACTGGAACATCAAAGGAATATTACAGAAACAAATTTGCCTGACACTGTAATTCTAAGAAAGCTGATATAAATCATCAACTGTACCATGATGTATGTGTTTTACTTTATTGTTCAACAAAACATATCAAACCAATATAAATGATACTGCTGTTTATATAAATCGATTAGAGATAAGACATGTTGAGTCAGTAGTTTACTTGAAACTAGAACCTGCTCTGAGGAGATTTGGCCCCACATTCTGAAGACCCAGGAAGTGTGTAAAAAAGTACCTGGGAAATGCTCAACTTACGGTGTTGACTCCTCATCTGTAAAATAAAAATTTTGTCTAGAGTTCTCTAGTGCATCTTCCAATCAAAGGCCCCATCCTTTCTGTATTTTAATTCTTACTTTCTGTCCCATCTTCTCATTACAATGCTGTATTTTTATCTTTCCTCTTCAAATGTTCACTCCATACATTTATTTTTATCTCAAGGTAATGATGGCCATATTCCTGGGTGGTTATAACAATCACTGAATAATTATAAGTGGGGATAAAAAAAAAAACACATGGCTAAATGCCAGGTAATTTTTAAACTTAAAAAATATAACAGTTATCCCATAAATATAATGCATTGAGTTTCCGATTGCTATTAGAAAAATGGAACCAAACTAAGAGAAATAGCTTGTGTATTTACATGGAAATATAGATGCTGGAATGATATCACTGCCTGCCATCAGTTATCTCAAACTGAGTCCAAGTTTTTAAAGTCATTTCCTAACTAATGTTAACAAGCACAGGTGTTTCCTGATTTCAGTTGTTCGGACTCAAAAAAATGAGTAACTCAGGGAAATGTGTAAAATTCCTTTGTTAGCTTCCTTTCTCCTGTATCAAGTCCAAGTTTGATCTTAGTACTGTATGTGGTTTTTGTATTTCCACGCCCATTTAACCCATGAGCTTATTTTCTCCCCTTCTATTTGTTATACTCATCAGGTCTCTCTTTTGTTGTTTTGTTATTGGTGTTATTTTTTTCAAGTTTTCCTCCATATTTAGAATCTCAGTTAAGAGACTGTGTCAAAAATTCTGCCTCTGATTTACAGGGTTTCTAATGTGGTTGAGCCCCTGCATGATTGTGGGTCGGTGCCTGGTCTTGAGCACCAGTCCCAGAGAGGCATATGGCATAGATGTGAGGCAGCCACGATGAGGTAGGAAGAAAGGAAAGTGAGCCCAGGGTGAGGCAGAACAGAGAGCATCTATATAATGCTCTGCTACTTTGCAATGTGCTATAAAGTTGGTTTCTTTTTAATTCTGTGCAACTGTGTTGTCTGAGGTCATCTAGCAATTTTGGAGAAAGCAAACCCAAGAGAAAGCTTAGACAGTCACAGAGGTAGAAAAATTGAGCTGTAGAAGAAATGGGATCAGGAAGTAAGTTACAGCAGAAGAAAGGCCCTTGGAGCTTAGGGGAAAGAGAGAGGAAGAGGGAGAGGGAGAGGGAAAGGGAGGGGGAGGGGGAGGGGGAGGGGGAGGGGGAGGGGGAAAGGGAAAGGGAGAGGGAGGGGGAGGGGAAAAGGGAAAGGGAGGGGGAGGGGAGGGGAGGGGAGAGGGAGAGGGAGGGGGAGAGAGAGAGGAGAGAGAGAGAGAAGCTACACAGGGTTCTCCCTCCTGAGGGCTTTTATCTGGAGGTCCCAGGGGGAGAGGATCTCAATAAAACAGTCATCAGCTTTCCAGGTACATCTCCTCCGGGTCTTGGTCTCCACTGATTGGTCGCCGCCAGGGGAGGGGGTCATTAGTCATTGCAGCTGGTCCTGACGGGAGCTGTGGCATCATTCCACCTGGTTCTGCTGCTTTTCTGGGCCTAAAGCTGAAACACAGTTGAGGCCTAGATGCCATCTCCAGAGGTTCATGCTTAAGGGAGTGGTCATGCAAGGGCTTGTAGTTTTGCCCATTTTTAGGCACCCGGGCTTTCTGCCTGGTGACCCCCTGCACCTGGCCCATCATTCCTGCTCTGCACATGCCTATCTAACTGCTACTACACTATTGTCTCTTATGCCTGAGGTTCTTAAAACTGAGTGCAGAGCAGTCACCTAGGCTTATTAAACTTTGTCACACACACACACAAAAAATTCCTGGGCCTTCCAACTTCCCACTCTACTCCAAAGGTCATGGTCAGAAGGTCTGAATTGCCCTTTTATCACTTGTTGGCTTCTAGAGCTAAAATTATGTTGACTGCATAGTGGAACTTCATTAAATTAGTATGGAAAATTAGTACCTTGATTTACCTTCTTTGCTCTTCTAGTATAGTATCTAGAACAAACATTTGATAACTTTCTGTGTTCAAAACTAATGTCTCAATTCAGAGTTCTAAATAGGGAGAAAGGGGAGAAATTTGGGGGAGTTCAAGGTAGGACTATGTCTTGATCGGTTTTGTAGAAAATTAAATTTTTCTCCTTGCATGAGAAAGATGATTGGGATTGATGTGAAATTTTTACATTTCATTACCAGGATTTCAAGGACAAAGGTCTTTTTTTAATGCTTCCTCATTACGAACTATAAGCTTTCGGCAGCAGGGGCCAAACTTCTTTTTCATTTCTAAGAATCAGAAAACGTTCAAGTTTCACCAGAAAGACGACAGGAAGTGATTACAATTTGAAAAAGTTAAAGTCAACCTTATCTGTGATTTGGTGTACAATTAGCTAAGAAACTTTTGTTAAATTGCTAAAAATTTTATTATAGAAAATAATCACAAATTACCCATAAATGAAAAGAAAAAGCCATCCATAACAATAAACATTTATACAGTTGCTTACAGTGTGCAAGGCACTGTTCCAAGTGCTTTACAAATAACTTCTATAAAACCCATAATAACCCACATTACAGATGAGAAAACCGAGGCACAGTAAGGGAAGGGTAGAGCCTAATGCCATACAGCTTGGGAGATAGGATTTGGGTGGAAGCAGAGATAGGATTTTCATGGAGGCAGCCTGGCTCCAGAGTCCCATTTTCAACCTCTACACTAGCCAGACTGCACTGTAATCTACGACCTGTAATAACCACTGTTTACACTTAGGTGTATACACTTCCAAATTTGTACACAAGCACAACATACACATCTTACACCAAATAGAATCCTGCTGAATTACAGACAGCTCACTTTGTCACTAACAATAGATTGTGAAAATCTGTAACTACTATAGTCAATAGTTATGGCTACATCCTAATAAAATATTTAAACTTAAGCTCCCTTGCCCCTCTGCCATCCTGTGTATAGCTGTGAAAAGTGTAGCCTAGAAGGCCCTACCTAGAGCTCTTAATATTAAGATTATTTGAATTGATGAAAACCATTTTATGTATTAAATTTTATCATTTACAAAACTATTCAATTCAAAGGCTCAAAGAATGTGTAGAGGGTTTTACAAGTGACTTAACGGCAATTCCAGTGGACTTTAAACAGTCTGTGTATGATACTCAGTGACCAGAATGGAACTACTGATTAGATTGGTCACCAGGCCAACCAGAGAATGCCATCAGCAAGTGCTGGAAAAAACCAGTAAAGGGTGAGAGAAAGATGCTGCTAGAGCAATACAATCATTTTTCCTCTCACAGGTTTCTTACACAAGTCATAAAATCTAATAACTTGGTTGCTACTTGCAGTCAATAACCACTTGGCTTGTTAATGAACTAGAACCAAATGAGAAGAGTTCATGGAACAACCTGACCATTAGCTGTATTAATCATAGGTTTAGAGAAAATGATTACTATTTTAAAACCCTATTTACTTGCTTCTGCCACTGTATCACTATCTTTAAATGCCAAGAAAAATATTAAAAATGAGGAGTTATAATAAGTTCTGCATTCAGAATTAAGGAATTATAAACGATTTTAGTTTGAAAAGACATTTTTGCTTCATTTGGTGACATGCTACATGTAAGCTGTTACTACAGACGTGGACACAAAGACATGTTTAGATGACTAACGGCAATAAGTCTTGGCCTTCCTAAACTATTCACCTCGTCTTTTACTGGATGTGAGGTATGTCTTTTTTGTTTAATTCAAAAAACTGTAATTCAGGCTGAGGACATTTATGAATCTGTTCCTTAATACAATGCCTGTAAAATTTTCCAGGTTTTCATATTACTACTAAGAAAGGCAGTTAGGTAATGTAAAAGATTTCAATAAAAATATTCTAATAGGGGTCGATTCAAGTAGATGAGGTATACCGAAAAACAAAATAGTCATGGTAGAGATGTGTATTTGTTCTCTTTACACACATAAAATATTTAATGTCACTTGATTTCCCTGTTAGAAAACAGTGGTGGAGATGTTTTATGGAGTCGTGGCTCTTGATCACCAGGCCATGCCTGGGCAGTTGTCAGTACCGAGTGTTACTAATGTGACTGCATTTTGTGGGGGTATTACTCTTATGTTGGTTCCTCTGTTCTCATCTCAATCCCCGGAATCTGTCTTACTTAAGTGGGCTTTTGAGACAGGTAGTAATTTAAGACCCTTCTTTTGAGGAGGCCTGAGGAAGGCTGAGCAGCTCTGCCCGTCCACCTTCCTGCCCTGTTAGAATTCTGCCCTTTGGGCCTCCCTTCCCTCCTTCCCTCTTATTGTGAGGCTTCCACTCATGGACACACTGACCCGTGTGTCAGGAGCCTCTGGCTCCCGGGAGACTACTCTGATCTCATCTCACATTCCTCCGCCCCCCAACTTTGCCCGTTTCTTCCTCCAAGCCAGTGAAGATCTTCCCTTCATCTGGGTTTTCAGAACATCACCATGATATGTCTAGACATGGTCTTTTTTTACATACTCTGCCTAATTGTCCTCTTCAATAGGAGACGGGCGTCTTCCCTTGCTTCCATTCTGAGAAATGTTAGTATATTTGTGAAATGTCTTCCCTTTCTCTGTTCTTTTTGGAACACCTATAAGTAGGACACGATGGCTTACCTTTGAAACACGACATGTACCTTTATACCAATATATGTACCTTTGCGTATTCAGAAATAGATCAGGAACAGTTATACCTCCTGCCCTGCCTCCCACTCTCTCCTGCTGGCTGAGGATCTGACCTCCCTTCTTGATCTCAGTGCGCAGCGGTAGTTTGCAATCCTGCTGTGCATTAGAACCACCCTGGGGTGGGCTCAGGCATGCATTTAAAAAATGGGTCACATCTCAGCTCTGCCACGCATTCATTATGTGATCCAATTCACTTAACATTTCTGACCCTTGGAGTCCTTATTTGTAAAACAGAGATAATAACACTTATCTAAATGGTTCTCATGAGGATCGAATGAAGTAATATTAGTCAAGTGCCTTGTTACAGGGCTGGTGGATGCTCAATGAATAATAGTATGACAGCCAAGGTAACAGCTGACACGTAGCATGTGCTTGGCAATGTATCACATGCTTTATGCGAATTATTTCCTCTTCAGAGTCCTTTTAGATAAGCATGTTTATTATCTGTGTGTGAGTCTAGCACTCTAAAAACTGCTTTCATTGACCTGTGTTGCATTCCAGTCTTTATCATTTGGTATACATATTTTATGTACTGCATAGCATATTTACATAGCTTATTTTACATTTTGAAAATGCTATTGACTATTGTTTTTGTCTATGTTGTTTGCCATATGTCATTTTAACAACCAGGTACTGTTCCACTGAGTTGCTGTTCTGTAATTTACTTAGTCCTTCCATAATTGCTGGACTTTTTCAGGAAAAGAACTGATTTCTTACTTTGAAGTGTCGATGTATGCTGTCAAACGCCCTCCACAGGCTGTCCCATTTCATGGAAACATGGGCTAATTTTTGACCTGGCTGTATTGGTCTCTAAAATTCTCCAAATCTATTTTAAAGTGGAATGGAGGTTATGTGAAATGTTCCTTAAGGAATGAGAAAAATAGCAGTGATTCAATCAATCAGAAAAGCATTTAGAATTTGTACTGGGAATTGTTTATGGAGAAGTCCAAAGTTACGGTGTGACTAAGACAAGAAACACTAATAGTGATAAAGAAAAAACAACAACCTCTAGTCTACAAAAGGACCTCTACTACAGATTTTAAAACGGGCGATACAAGTATGCAAGTTGCTATATTGCATTGTATACAAGTTGCTAGTAAGCAGGATGGGATATAGAGAGAGGGGACTTCTTGCCTCCCTGCCTTCCTTAAAAGTCAGGACCAGCTCTGAATAAAAGTTATAACATAGGTGAAGTTTGTATTGGCAGACTGTCCTCTCTTACAGGGACCTTGAACTGTGCGCTACTAGCTGCCTAGTCCCCCAGGAGCCACTTAATAACACATGACATAGGCTGGTGACAATCAGAATCTTCCCCTAGATCGATTTAAGGATGCCGGTAGAGAAAAACTTCATTCCACTGGGGCTGTGAAGCTGGAAATCTGGAAGTTGTGGCTGCTGGTGACTACCTCCCCTGGTTGTATGGAGGCAACTTTGGACAGTGGGCTGAGAACCACAAACACAGATGTTTCTTTTTAAACTCGAGCCCATTTCTTCACCTGCGCCTTGGCTGGCATTCCCTCCTGCAGTCTCAGAACTGTATGATCTCTCTCCTCCCTTGTATTGCTCACCCACGCTGAAAAGCCCTCCATCTAGTGATTCCATCTTCCTTCCTATTCCAGCCAAACTTCTTGAAAGATTGTCTACTCTCTCCACTTTCTTTTTCTTTTTTTACCTTAACCTACTCCAGACAGGCTTTAGCTCCCACCCTGCTACTGAACCAGCTCAAAGATGACCAAGAACCTGTCCACTGCCGTCTCCATATGGCCTTCGTTCGTCCTCGCTTGCTCAATCTCTCGGCATCATTTGACCCAGCTGACCGATTCCTTTATGCTTGAAAACTTTTTGGTTTCCACAATAACTGAGCAGCACATCCCCCTTGCTTTTCTCTCACCTCGCTGGCTGCTCCTTCTCAACTCTCTTGCCCCTCTCTCCTCCATCTGTAATGTTAGGGTTTCTGCAGAGCTCTGCCCTAGGCCCCCTTCTTTTCTCATGCTACGCTCTCTTCCTATCTGTTCTGGTAACAGGGGTCTCATTCAGCGTCTTAGCTTCCATTGCCATCTACATACTGCTGGCTCCTCAATTTATGTGTTTAGCTCAGAATGTATCTCTGAGCTTCAGAGCCACATAGCCAACGGCCCACTTCAGATTTCCACTTAACTGTGTATTAAAGAGATATCAAACTTGACATGTTTGGAAGTGAACTCTTCATCTCCCTCCACAAGTCCGCTCCTCCAGCGTTTCCTAATTGCTCATGGCTCCCCGAGGCACACAGTTGCTCACGCTGGATTCCTGCAAGCCTTCCTCAATACTTTCCCCTTCCTCGTTCCCTCCATGTCACCAGGACCTGTCAAGTCTACCTCCTAGACACTTCTTACATCCATACACTTATCTCCATCTCCATCACCACCACCTAAGCCCAGTCACCGTCTTCTCTCCTCTGGACTTTGGCAACAGCCTCCTAACTGGTCTCTACTTACCCATGGTTGCTCCTTCCAACCCATTTTTCAACACAGATATTTAAAAACACAAATCTCGTCCTGTCCTGGCCCTGCTGAACAGCCTTCTAAGGCTTTCAGTTGCCCATAGATAATGTCCGAAGATTTCCCCATGACTTACCAGTCTGGACAGTCTTGGACCCCGACCCACCTTCTCAGGCCTGTTTCAGCCACTCTCCCCTAACCTGTCTTGGCTCCAGCCACATGGAGTCCTCCTTGTTCCCCAAACAGGTCAAACTGTCCCTTTCCTCAGGAACCCCGATTAAGCTGAACCTTCTGTGTGCTTCTTCAGGGGCCTTTCCCTGACCACCCTGTCCAGGATCCATTGTCCCACCACACTGCTGGGTTTTCCTTTACTCCCCCCCAACCCTGTTTGATCTACTTGTAGTTTCTCCCCCCTGTGAGACAGGAAGCCCCAGGAGCGCAGGCACCATGGCTGTCCTGCTCTCTGCTCTGTCACCACTGCCTACCCATGCCTAGTGCTGAGATGGGGCAGAGACGGCCTGCGTCCCTCACATCTCAACCCCAGAACAGCCGTGTAGCTGCCCACCATTTGGGGACTGTCTTCTTTCAGTGTCAAAGCCCAACAGCAGCACACCCTCCAGTGGTTCTTAAAACTAGAGTCCCACTCTTTGGAGGAGAGGGTGACAGTTGACCCAAGTGGTCTCCTTGACCTCTTCCCCTGGAGCACAAGAGCCAAACAGGAACTCCCTGGATGTTTGGGAGCTTGCTTGGCAAGCCCTGCCTAGAGCTAAGGTGTCATTAGGGTGATGTGCTGCATTCCTGCCCTGTTCTCTTTAGGAAGTCTTGGTCTTTTAAGACAGGCCCTCCCCCACTGGCCCATCCTTCTTGCTTTCAGTCTATAGTGAGCCTCCATTCACTGGCTTGAAATTGTGAGAACCTACTCAGTTTGAGAGCCCACCAGGGCCCTGGGGAAAGGGGGCTAGAAGGACCCATCTGCTCCCAAGGGAACCTGAATAGCCAAACAGAGTGGAATTAAGCATCTTAAGAATGGCCTAGGCTTTATGGGAGACAAATGGGTTGTGGCTGGTCCTCAAGAAGCAAGATTTGCAATAGAGAGTAGACAAAAACTGCTGGGGCCACGAGTGGGAAGAAACACTCTGACTCGCAAACACAGCAACAACCCGGTGCACCTGTGTCAGGGACGGAGCGTGTGTGCAGGTCTCCCCTGCCTCTGCCGTCCAGCGCTGGGTGGACAGAAACCGCCGCGCAAAGGAAGACTTACATCTCGGCCGTGTCTGTCTTCAGAACCAACCTTTCCTGCTCTTTGTGCAACAGGACACACCTCTCGGAGGAAGGCGGCCGACAGGATTTCCATCATTACTACTGCCCTATTAAAAAAAACAGCCCCGTGTAATTACTCTCCGCAGGAAAGGCGCACAAACAGGATGGGCCCGAGTTGAACCCGGGATGAGCCATCCCCCTAAAGATTAGGAGAAGGAACCTCCCCGCCGGGTGCCCTCCTCCCGCCAGGGCCTCCCCAGACGGCCAGGCAGAGTCACCAGCCCACCTTCCAGGGAGGCAGCGCGGGCTCCCTGGTTCCCCCGCCGCCCCCTCCTCCGCGCCTCGCAGCCCCACCGGGCTCCGTCCCCCAAGCCTCAGGTGTCGGCTCGCGCTAGGCCACGAGCTTTGCTGCTCGGCCTGCACCTGGGGCAGCCTCTCGCCCGCCGCGCACGACCAGACCTCGCGCGGAAGGGAGCGCGCGAAGCGGGGCCAGCGAGCGGACGGGCGCGGACTCCCGGGGGGCGCTGCGGGCCACGCGCCGACCGCGGGGCTGGCGGGGCTGGCGGGGCGCGCGCCACGCCCCCGGGGTTGAAAGGCGCGGGAGCGGGCGCGGGGTTTCGGTGAACTTGGAGCCGGCGCCGCGCGGCTGCGGCCGGGGCTGCGGCGGCGCCGCTTCCTGGTTTGAAGCTCGCCGAGGGGGGGAGAGCGTGAGCCGGCGGACGCGGGGCGGGCGGAGAAGCGGGGGGCGGGGCACGGCGCCGGGTTCGCGCTAACCGGACGGGTCGCTCTGGCTCTCCGCGGAGAGGAGCCTCCCGGCTCCGGAGAAGGGGCGAGACTCGTGCGAGACCCCGGGGAGCGCCGCGCGCTCCAGACGGACGGTCGGGCCCCGCCGGCCCGCCGCGAGCTCAGCGCCGGGCTCCCCTCCTTTCCACCTCGCGAGGGAGGGAGGCAGGGAAGGAGGGGAGGAGACGGTCCCGCGGGAGAGACGGAATGGCCCGGCGAGGGGGACTTGGGCGCTGCTTTCCCCGGGAGCTGCCCCCGCCCCTGCGGCTGCCGCGAGGACTGGCCTGAGCAGGGGCTCCAGGCTCTCCCACTGCCGCCCAGGGCGGCCCCCCGGGGCCCGGGCAGCGGCGCCGGCATGTCGTCCGACACCATGAAGTTCAATGGCTACTTGAGGGTCCGCATCGGCGAGGCCGTAGGGCTGCAGCCCACGCGCTGGTCCCTGCGCCACTCGCTCTTCAAGAAGGGCTACCAGCTGCTGGATCCCTACCTGACGGTGAGCGTGGACCAGGTGCGCGTGGGCCAGACCAGCACCAAGCAGAAGACCAACAAACCCACGTATAACGAGGAGTTCTGCGCCAACGTCACCGACGGCGGCCACCTCGAGCTGGCCGTCTTCCACGAGACGCCCCTGGGCTACGACCACTTCGTGGCCAACTGCACCCTGCAATTCCACGAGCTGCTGCGCACCGCCGGCGCCTCGGACACCTTCGAGGGCTGGGTGAGTAGCTGTGACCCCTCCTCGCCGTGTCCGCTTGACCCCCTGTACCCCCTCCGTTTGTCAAAAGTCGCCGGGGTCCCGCTTTCCCATCGTCTTCCCCAGCTCCGCGGCGGTGGGAATTCCCTCCAGACTTTGGTGCTTGCCCAGATGGCTGTGGCACTGGTGACGCGACCGCGGTGGGTGTGTGAGGGCGCAGGTGTGTCTCCAGGAAGCGAGCCTGGATCCTGGATACGTCCCCTCTCGGGCTAACGGGACGTCAGGGCGGGGGCGGTCAGAACCCCCCCCCCCCCAATCTGTCCAGACTTTTAGCGCGGTGCCCCAGCTCCCCGCACGCGGTTACCATGCGGGAAAGGAAAGGAAAGTGTGATAAGAGAAGGGTTTGACTTGGGTAAAGCACTTTACACGTTTCTTAGGAGAAAGCCATACATTCTCTGGAGTATTATTCACAGTGTTTATGGGTACGTGCTGGCTGGGCGCGCAGGCGTGCGCACGTGTTCCGGCATGCAGCCCCATTGCGTCCCGGGGATGCACAGCCCGCGCCGGCGGGGCTCGGAGCGCCTGGGTCTGCACCTTGGCAACATTTTATTGTTTAGCAGTTTGCCGAGGAGATGAGGTTTACAGGTGTTTGCAAGTAACGTCACTAGCGCAGTGTCAGCGCGAGAGGTGTGAGTGCTGCGGTGTGCGTTTCTGCTGTTGGGGAGAGAGCTGCGGGAACTCTGGAGTTTGTGCATCCCCGCACACCTGCTGGGGTTTCCGCGCATCCGACAGCAGCTCCCCGCAGCTCCCCGCAGCTTGCCTCTGCTTTTCACATAGTTCCCATGAGGCAACGCTTGTGCTGTAAATAAATTAAAGTTTCTGGAGCACTCTCCACAGTGCTAAAAGGCGCCTGCTTCTCGGTCCTCACGCTGTCTTTTGGTGCAGTTGTTTCCCTTCCCACTTGGACAGGATGAGATGATGATGATGATGAAGTGGTGTCCCTTGGCAAAATGGAGTAAGCCCTTTGAAGGCTCTCAGGAATGGAAGGGCTTCAGTGACGGAGGATTTCAGTCGTGAACCCAGAATGTGAAGAAGTATTGAAAATCTGTTTGAAGTTAACAGGTGGTGGAATCAGATGGATAATAATGAAGACTCACTTAGATATTAATTTTACACTTTAAGGAATTGATCATTTTACTGTAGATTCTCTAAAATTACAAATGGCTTGTGGAGCTATCCTTTTCTTTTAAATAGAAGTAAAAGTAAAACAAAACAAAAACCCACCCATAATGACTGTTTAGCCATATCATCAAGTTATATTGAGTTAATTTTTCTGCAGCCAAACTTACTTTATGGAATTTAAAAGTGCACTGGCGAGGAATGGCTAAAAGACAGTGAGAAATTGACATTTTACCCTGTGAATTTCTGGATAGGAAGTAGAAGTAAGCCTAGGAGTCCAAATGGAATTATTGAGTGGCTGACTGGGAGTCAGGCTGGGTAAAGCTTTAGTTTAGAGGAACTAGATTGTGAAGGGTGGTGGTGCAGACTGGCCAATGGCACGTCTTCCCACCCGGAGGCTAGACTGCTCCTTCCTACTCCTGGTCTGCACATTTGAATCACCTGGGAGCTTCTAAAACTCCCTGTTTTTAAAGACTAGATAGGCATCTCTGGCTGTGGGACCCCAGCATCAGTACTTTTAGGCTTCCCAGCTAATTCAGATATGCTGTGGAGACTGAGAAGCTGTGGCCTAAATGTAGAGCAAGAGAAGAGAACTGTAAGAAGTGTAAGTGTAGGAAGATTCAGGTTACCTGACAAGGTGTAGGTGTGCAGAGCTGCTTATTGTACCACTGGATGGACAAAGGTTTAAGTGTCAATTAAATGTCTCTCTATATAATTAATTAATGACAAGTATAATGAATTATACTTAGATGTTTAATATAGCCCACTGGTGGTGTTTTGGAAAACATGAGTGTTTGGTAGGACAGGTCAGCATTTAAATTACCTTAAAATCAGCGATTTGTCATGGGTTTTTATTCAATTAGGGGGCAGAGATTTTTTTTTTTTCTTTTAAGTTCTGGGTATTTTGAACCAACCTTGATGATAGTATAGATAGAATGGTTAGAGTGTTTCCTTTCTTTTTATAATTTCTAACAAAAATAATCTTACGAAAGTATTTGGCAGCATAATGAATGCTTTTTAGAAGAATGATTCTTTATAGTTCTAAAGGTGGTTTGGAAGTTTAGAATTACAAAAATAGGTATTTATCTTTGCTATATTAAATTGAAATGTGCAGTTTATTTAGACAGTTACAAATGGAATAATCAAATTTACTCCACAATAAAGTTATGTTGCAATTGGAATTATAAATTGCTACTTTAAAAAACCTAATGACTTAGTTTTTGTTAGATCATGTGACAGACGAAAACAGAAGATACCTTTATCATTAGCATAAAGCAAGAGTTATTATGCTTTCTGACTTAATGTACTTTCTAAGTATCAAGAAGATAATCATTTACATTGATTTTAGTACCAGTTTTGTCAATATTAACTTGTAAGCTTGATGAGAGAATGGGTTATACCTGTTTTATGCAGTATATTCCTAATACCAAACATAGTGTCTGATGTGGATTAGACAATCACAAATTTCTTTCTTGACTGACTGTATATATTTCATTTAATCTACATAAAACCCAAGGAGGTGAGGATATAGCTAAAGAAATTCTTAAACGGAAATTCACAGTATTAAACACTTCAATTAGAAAGGATCTCAAAAGAGCTAAGTTTCCACCTGAAACTAGAAAAGAGGAGCAAGTTGAACCCAAAATAAGCACGAAAGAAGGAAATTGTAAAGATAGCAGAAGTCAGTGAAGTAGAAAACAGAAACAATAGAGAAAATCAATGAAACAGAAAGCTAATTCTTTGGAAAAAAATTAATAAAATCGATAAACATCAAGCAGAATGATTAAGAAAAAAAAAAGACACAAATTTCCAATATTAGGAATGAGAGAACATCACTATAAATCCTACAGACATTAAAAAATATTATGAAAAACTTTATTCCGGTAAATACCACAGTTTAGAGGAAATGAGCAAATTCTTTAAAAGATACAAACTACCAAAACTCACTCAAATAACTTGAATAACTTTGTCTATTAAGGTAATTGAATTTGTAGTTAAAAACCTTCCACAATGCAAATCTAAGGTCCTAGAAGGCTTTACTGGTGAATTCTATCATACATTTAAGGAAGAAATGTTGCCAACTAGACTCAAACTATTTCAGAAAATAGAAGGAAACACATCCTGACTCATTCCATGACGCCAACATTACCCTTATACCAAAACCTGATTAAAATATTTATAAAAGAAACAAAAGAAAACTATAGACCAGTGTCCCTTGTGGACATAGATATAAAAATTCTTAAATCTTAGCAAATTAAATTCAGCAACATAGCACATGGGTAGTACATCATGACCTAATTGGGTTTATAGCCAGGACTGCAAGGTTGATTTGATATTTAAAAAATCAATTAGTGTAATTCTTTATATTAACAGAATAAGAGAGGAGATCCATATTATCTTCTCAATAGATCATATTTAAAATCAATGAATTGTACTTTATCAAAATTAAGGACTATTGCTTTTCAAAAGCCACTTAGAAAATGAAAACACAAGCCACAGACTGGGAGAAAATATTTACAACATGTAAATCAGACAAAGGAGTTGTAACACCAATATATAAAAGAACTGTAACAACACAATAATAATGAGGAAAATACCCAATTTAAAAATGGCACAAAGATTTGAATTGGACCATCGTTGACAAATAGCACAATCAAAGATGCTCAAAATAATCAGTTGTCAAGGAGATGCAAATTAAAACCAAAACCCACTCTAAAGGCTAAAATTACAAAGACCGACCATACCAAGTGTTGGTGAGGGAGTGGAGCAACTGGAACTTTCATATGCTACCCTGAGGAATATAAAATGATACAGTCGTGTTGAAAAACGGTTTGGCAATTTCTTAAAATGTTACACACACCTACCATATGACCTAGCAACTCTTCTAAGTATTTACCGAGAGAAATTAAAGCATGTATAGGAAGACGTACATGAATATTCATAGCCGCTTTATCTGTAATAGCCCCCAAACTGGAAACAACTCAAATGTCAGTGAACAGGTTGATGTTTAAACAGATCGTATATCCTAATACTAATTACTAAAAAGTGATGAACTATTGATACATGCAGCAATACTGATGAATCACAAAATAATTATACTGAATGAAAGAAGCCAGGCAAAAAGGAGTGCACACTGTATTTATGCAAAATTCCAGAAAATGAAAACTAGTTTGTAGTGGCAGGAAGCACATTGGTGATTGTCTGGGAATGGGAGGGTGGAAGGTGAGGGTGGGCTGGATTACAAAGGAGGCGTAGGAAACTTCTGAGGAAATGGAAATATCCATTGTTTTGATTGTGGAGGTCATTTCACAGTTACAGACATAGGTCCAAGCTCATCAAATAGTTCACTTTTAAGTATGTTCGTGTTACTATATGACAATTATACCCCAATAAAGCTGGGGGGGGGGGACTATGAGTAATTATTATCTCTTTTTTTATGAAAAAGATGTTAAATAATAAAGTGAATTAGATTTAAGCCAAGGTCGACTTAAAAACTACATTGTCTTTTTAGTGCAGATGATTTTTCAGAGTAGGAGCATAAAAAACAAAACAAAAACAAATTCATTAAAGATAGTTTCTGATTTTTGGACACAGTGTCATCTTTTAAATTATTCCTGTCAGTTTTTTTCTGTTTATTCTGGAACTTGTTTATTTTGCATAATTTCTTGAACTTCTGAAAACCAAAGGTGTGTCTAAATTAAAACCTCATTTCTGTCTTTCATGTACTTGCTCACGATTTGCTAGCTGTCCACATGGAGACCGGCCGGCATCTAATCCCCCGTGCAGATCATGGGGACACGGGGGGAGGCCGGAGGAGCTGGAGGCTGCGTCATGGAAAGACCTTGGCACCCCCTCAGGAAGGAAGGACCTGCCTGGCGGGATCCCAGGCCGTTTTCCTGGTTCAGCCCTCTCCAAGACGTTCTGTTCCCTGCAGCTCTGGGGGGCCGCTCTCTCTGCTCAGCGAGGCACCTGTTTGGTAGTCTTGTCAGGTGAGGCAGCCAGGTCACCACTGGGCAATCTTGGACGGTCTTTCCCTTGGTTCCTGAATGCAGGTGCATACATATATAGCATCAAAATTCTTCTGGATTCATTACCTAGTGGTTCAGTCCTCCTTGTGCTTTGTAGTGGTTATTTATTCTCATGGTGGTTTTTTTTCTGAGCCAACTGGTGAGGCACGCCTAACACCGAGGGACTAAGTCAGGGTTTAGGGGAAAGACACATTTTAGCATCTCCAGGGAGGTTTATTCCTATGTGCACGAATTGTGTTGGATGTATGGTAGCTCCTGTTTCATTGCAGGGATTTTGCTGCAGTGGGGCCGGTTGCTTCTTATCAGGCAGGTTGCGGCTCAGACGCTTCCTTAGAGAGCGTTTTCCTGATGGTGTTATTATCTTGTCAGCCTTCGCTGTACTCGTCACTCCCTGAGATCTGTCTGCTTATTGCACCTCTGTCCTTCAGAGCATAAACATCTTGAGACTAGGGACTCCCATCTCTCTAATCCACTGCTCTGGCTCCAGCACCTTGAACTGTGTGCAGAATATAGGAGCTACTAAATATTTGTCAAAAGAAATTTTTTAAATGTGATTTTTGGCAAGTAAAGTGTAAGTACTTTGGGAACATCTTTCTTTAAATATTTTATTCAACCCGGCTGGGTGTGGCTCAGCGGTTGAGCGTTGACCTAGGATCCAGGCGATAGGGGTTCGATTCCCAGTCAGGGCACATGCCCGGATTGTGGGCTCGATCAGTGACTCTCTCATCATTGATGTTTCTCTCTCTCTCCCTCTCCTTTCCTCTCTCTGAAATCAATAAAGATATATTTAAAAATAAATAAATAAATAAATAAATAAATAAATAAATATTTTATTCGTCTTCCTAAAGGAAATAAGTGAAAATAATTGGGGCGTGACCAATAATTATAATTATTGCAGTGTCCCTCTTTTACATCAATTCATGATATACCAAAATGTGCTTGAAAGACTGGACCAGATTTCTATGGCCTTTGCATATGATAATGGATTGAAAACAGTGTATGGAAAACTCCTTGCCTTTGTTTCATTTTTAAAGACTATGATTTTTAAACCCGTTAATATGTTGTAACTTTGTTCACTAGTAATTTGTGAGCCTGACATGTTAATTTAGGAGCAGCAAGAAAAAAAGCATTAAAAGGTTGTACTTCAACCTCGGAGAGCTAATGAGGTTGGTGGGCAGAGTGTGAATCATTTTCTCTTATGCAACTCTTAGCACAGTTTTGGTATTTAGCGGGTGTTTAGAATGGTGACTAGCTGTGCTAGTAAAAGTACAGTCCCCTTTTGTGAGATGGGCAGCATCTACTTAGATTAAGAGAGGCTCCTTAGGTTTTCTGTAGTCTCTTTTCTTTTTTATAAAACAATTGACTAGATCAGGTTCTCTTTTGTGTTGACTGCTTAGCTCCGCTTTATTAGAGTATGATAAAAATGAAGCCCGAGTGGAAACTCGGTACCAGTCCACTCTTTTTCACTCTCATCATTGCTGTATCCAAAGTGATCTTTCTCAGTTGCCAAGCCGATAATCATTCCTTTGTTTAAAGCCCCTCAGTGGGTCCCTGCTGCTTCAGATAAAGCATGACTCTATAAATAAATGGTTTAGGATGTTCCCCATGACTTGGCCCTTGGCCTCCCCTTGAGCCTTGTCCCAACACACTCTGCTCCAGTCTCTGAGCATCTTTCAGTTCCTCAAGGCTCACCTTGCGAATTCCCACCTGTGCTTCAGGTCTCACTGTGGACATCACTTACCCAGAAAACTTTCCCTGACATGTCACGTCTGGGTCTGGTCCTCCTCAGTGTTCCCTCAGCATCCTGACATCTCCACGGTCCACCCTCTCCTCCATCCTGAAAGAATGGATGTATGAATGGATTGGGCTCTCAGGGGAGTGTGTGATGTTGGTCAGAGGGAGTTCAGGACGTAATAATATGGGCAGTGGACTGATTCATCCCTTCAGCTCCTGGGGTAGCTACTCTAACAGACTCTTACATGTTTCTGTGTGAAATGCCAAACCCTAGGTGAGCATTTGTCCACCACTGAGCATGCCCTATGTGCCGGGCACTGTCCTCTACTCGGAGAGGCAAGCGGGTAAGACAGGCATGATCCCTTCCTTCATGGACCTCGTAGTTCCAAGGGGGAGATAGATTGGAGGGAAAAACAACCAGAAAATTTTAGAACGGAAGTAAGTACTAAGTTGCTGCTGAGCGTCTGATTTGAGGAGATCAGAGACATTTTCCTGGAGGGAAAATAGCTGATTTTTAAGGCCCCAGCATAGATAGCCACAGGACTGCTTTATTCAAGTAAATGAAAAATCATTCCTCCAAAGAAGAAAAGGAACTTCTGATGTGATAACGCTTTCCCAGAGACACATCACAGATGCCCCTTTGAAAGGCAAATGTTCCTGACCCGCAAAATGTTTCCCATCTTTGGAAAGTTTGGGAGAGGACTTAGTTGTCCTGCCTGCAAACAGATGGCCTGGAAGAACATTTGACTCCCAAAGGCAGAAAACAGTAACATCCTATTTGAACCATCACGTACCTTTAGCTTTGTACAGATCGTAAAGGAATCCCAGATACTGAAAAAGGAGGGCCAGCTAGTTCAGAACAACAACAAACAGCCTGTGAATGTTTTCATTCGGCAGAGATGTTCTTAACATTGAAACTGTAGGTGTTTAGTTCTTGGGAGGCGCTTCAGTTTGCCACAGAGCCCACCGCTCCCTATTACAAACCATTCCTCTTGACTCATTCCATGCTCGGGAGGTTATTGAGTTTTTGACACCTACTATAGCTCCAGCATTGGTTTTCGGAATGTGGGAACCAGAGCTTCAGCTAAAGGAGTACTGTTGCCTTAACTCACGTGATTTGTGACAGACACACACTTAACATCTACATACATATGTAGATAGACTTATTTAGATTTATTTATATGTATTTATTAACTTATAAATATATTACACTAGATGCACATTTATTTAGATATTTATTTATGTATCTACAAGTTTAGAGGAAGCTGGCTTATTAGCAAATATATGGGGAGTTAACTGTAAATTAATATTGTATTAAGTACTAATTTAAAAAAATCTCTCTTTGTATTTCATTATACAACCTCCAGCAATATGTGAGTGCTGTGTTATAATGGGAGTAAGGAGAGCTGGATTTAGGTGTGGCTTTGCTGGTTCGATTTCCCTCCCGGGAGCACACTCATGCCTTCCCTTCCCCCTCTTCTTCCCTCTCAGGCATGCATCTCCTAAACTCTAAGGGTCCCCTCCAGACTTGCAACCAAGGGAGCAATGGGCAGCAGCAGCTTGTCCCGGGCTAACTCCCTAAACCTGTCTCTAAGACCCCCTTTTCTTTGACTTTTCAGCAAGCCAGTAGCAGCACCACCAAGGCTCTCTCCTGTTGCTTTCTATCCTAAGCCCTTCCTTGTTTCACTGTCCCCAGCTTTAATAAACATACTTTCAAAAATAGAATAAAAAGATGTGCCTTTGCCACCTATCAGCTGTGACCTGCCACCTCCAGCAGTGTCTCAGTTCCCTGGTTTATATCATGAGGGGGTTGCACTAGCATATCTCTAAGGACCTTCCTTCTCTAAAGCCTCAGCCTCCATGTGTTAGGCAATTACATAATTTCTTTGCTTTTGGAATAATTGGTTTGGTTTTAAGCAGTCAAAATGAATTATGTCTTATCAAAGTTAGTAACTCCTAAGAATTAAATTGGTCTGAATCTAAATTGCTCTGGCTTAGAGAGGACTTAGCTCATGTCTAAGTGACTTGTAGCATTGATAGCAATGTTGATGTTATTTCCTTGGCTTAGAATCCAACTTAAGGAATTACAGTGGGTCCTCATTTTAAGCCATGCAGCTATATTTCTTGATTTACACTAATGGGCTCCTTGTTCTGTGGGATGGTTGTAAGTCACGTGAGAGAGAGACTGAGAATCCCACTGTTTGAGCTTTTGCTAGAAGCCATTCTCACTAACATGGTAATTAATGCTTTGTAGTCACAGAAATGTCTGTAGCCACCATTTATATATCCAGCCTAGGTGATGACAAATACTGTAAATCACTTGTAGGACAGACGTTTTAATTAGACAGAGGAATGAGCCCAAGGGAATTGTCTATCTAGTGTTTAAGTGCTATGCCAAAGAAATTCACGAGATGGGAAATTTTTGTTAAGAATTATGGTACTATCCAGGGAGATTTATAAAGGTGGCTATGTTACCGTATTTCTGTAGCATCAGTAAGTTACAGCAGTGATTGTCAAAGCACACACAGGAGACTTTTTAGTAGAAAGACCACTTAATAGAAGACTCACTAGCAGTGTTTTTACAATGTGCTGCCTTCTAGAAAGTTCCTTTGAGTTTACATAAGTTTTATCCTTGAACACCTTTGACCTTATAGGGAGACAAAGATGTTTGGTTTGTGCTTATGGTAAAAACAAACAAACAAAAATTTAAGAAAATTGCCAGAGGATAGAACCACGGCCACCATGAGCCCCTCATAATTACATTAATAAATTAAGTCTTATGGGGGTAGGGTGAGCATGTTCTAGACCCAGCCCCTGTTCTCCAAGTGCTTTAACCCAAACCACAAAGCTGCATATTCCTTTGTAAGCCATCTTTGCCCCTTGTACTTGCATAGCACCGTTTCTTTTTTCTTTTTCTTTTTTAAAAAATATATCTTTACTGATTTCAGAGAGAGGAAAGGAGAGGGAGAGAGAGACAGAAACATCAATGATGAGAGAGTCAATGATCGAGCGCGCAACCCAGGCATGTGCCCTGACCGGGAATCGAACCCCGATCGCCTGGATCCCAGGTTGACGCTCAACCGCTGAGCCACACCCGGCTGGGCGCATAGCACTGTTTCTGCAGGACTCTGGTGGCCCTTAAATATGATGTCCTGCCTCCATCCTCACACTGGACTTTGGAGTTGTCTGTGATGTCTTGTCAGAGGGTGGGGCAGCCTGAGCTCTGCTGCCCTTCCAGCATCTGAGTTATGTGGTTCTAGTTATGGTTCCTTTGCTTAACAAAAACTCTGTTCCCTTCTGAAATAGCTGCTGGGGACCGCTCTGCTGATGTTCAGATTTGTTCTTGGCACTGAAATTATTTTCGGAAGAGTACACAAAAGTTATAAATATAGTAGCATAATTCCCTAAACAGAATGCATTTATTAATCTGTGAGCCGTGGACCTTTTAAGTGCTTTGCTCTATATTATCACTGTTTCATCATAGTACAGAAGAGTTGAGAACAGGCTCTCAGCAGAAGCAGTGCTTTTGAAAGTGGTTTTGAGCCCCTTAGACCCTTTTAGTGATGATGAAAGCTGTGGACCCTCTTTCTAGAAAAGTGTACTGTGTGCGTATTGACAATATGCTGGGAACAGTGTCACTAGAGCGGTGGTCCCTGAGGCCTGACTGAAACTTGGGGCCTTGGGTTAAGAAATCCCAACTGGAAGGTGTAAAAAATAAGGCATCTCTTAATTTCTAATTCCCTGGCATAGTTCTAATATTTTCCCCTATTTTCGAGGACATTGTCGCTTCAGCTAATTATGGAAGACAACCCATAGAAAAGAGGAGCTATCAACTTTAGAGGAAAATATATGCTTAAAAACATGTATTCTCACTTCTGGCTCCTGGTGAAGTATACCAAATGATGGCCCGTTTGGGGACCTATTTAGTTATTTAGGTATTTTCAAAAGCCTCTATTTTTGAAGGGGTTTCTTTGAGGTTTGCAGTAGATGAAAAATTAAAAAAAAACCAAAAAACCACCAAAAAACTAGGACAGTTGAATGACCTTGGCTTGGCACCTTTTGTTAATATAAAACTTTACTCGTGTAAAAAGAGACAGGATTTATCTGTATACTTAAAACATTTGAGCTGTACTTGGCATTACAGTGAACCACTGGGTTAGTCCACGGCAAAACAGTGAAATCAGTGATGCTTATCTGCCCCTCTTGCCCTGTGACCCTCGGTCTCCTATGACCTGGGTCCCTCTGACCCAGCAAAATTTTCTGATGTTCTCTTGAGTTCCAGTTCACCTCGCCGACACCTTGGAAGACAACCTGATGATGGTAGAAACTGAGCTGAATGGAGGTGCCCTACAGCACAGCCCCCTGGCTAGTGAGAAATGATGCTAGAACCTAGCTCTCTGGACTTCAGTCCGAGGTGTTTCCTGGATGCCACCTCAGCGTGTGGTGGAGGCGGCATGAAAGCTGCTCCTAGGTTTTTACTGAGTGCCTGCTGTGTGCCCAACTCTTTTCTAGGTGTTACTGATGGGGCAAGAGAACACAGCGCCCGGAATCACAGCTCCTGCAGAGCTTTACCCCAGCATGGAGAGGTGCGTAATAAGCTAGCAGGGGATTGCTAAAATAACAGATGGTGGCTAGGTGCTAAATGGAGAATTAAAACAGGGTGGTGTGGTACAGTGTGACAAGGTGACTGCTTTACCTAGAGTGGACAGAGAAGGACTCACAGAGGAGGTGACATTTCGACTGAGACCTGAGTGACAAGCAGCCACCAACCATGTGAAGATTAGAGAAAGGGCATCCCCTGCAGGGGGAACAGCTAAGGCAAAGGCCCAAAGGTAGGAGCAAGCCTGGCATGTGGAGAAACAACAGAAGTCTCAAGAAGAGGGTAGACTCTGGGTGTGTAGCATGTTCCGTGCATCAACCCCAGGTCTGCTACAAAGAGTGAGTCCCTTGATCTCTGATTATTTTCTCCTCTGGAAAATGGTGCTAATGTTAATCCCTTACAGGTGTGGCATGAAGATTAGGTTGAATACATTAGACATGCCCAGCACGAGATAGGCCCTCAGGAAATGGGAGCTTGGGTGACTTTTAATCTCCCAAGGGAATTAATATTTTGACAAGGGCCTTTGAAAAATAATCATATTGGCCAAAGAAAGCCATTCAGAAGGCTGCATCTTAGATAGTGGGGGTGGTGATGTAAGAGTCCTGGGAATAGGGTAGGGTCCAGTCTTGTTGGTGCCCCTTAGATGGCAGAGAAGCATCCATTTATGCTCTACCTTCTTTACCACCAGTTTCTAAAGAGAGACTAGAGGAAAGGAAACAAAGACCCTGAAGTTCATTCCGAAGTTCTGAATGACATATTTATTTTCTATAGACTAATGAGTATTAGTGGAAAGTTTCAATATTTAAAGGGATAGGATAATTATAATAATTGATAGGGCCCCAAAGTGTTTTTTTTTTAAAAAAAACAAAACTATAAATTTATGGGTGAGAATTAATAAACATGGTGCCAGTAATCATAAAGGAAATAAAACCTCAAAAATTATGAATAACTAGACACAGCTGATTCTTATGTACTACTGAAAGCTCATTTACTTTATGGACTATAAATTTGTGAATTAACTCTGGATCATTTTGCCTGTTTTGAGCAATTTTGGATAATGCCTTTTTTGGCATCTCCCTGATTTCCAGAATATTTCTGACCTCCCCTTCAATGTCCATATGCTGTGTTTTCTGTAAAAAGACACACCAGCTTTGCCTCAGCCACATAATTGCAGAATCTACAATTACAGAGTAATAGTACACAAATACAGGCTTTGAGGAGTATTTATTGGACAACTACCATAATTATCAGTGCATCATAGTGTGATGGTTGGGTGTCAGCTAGATTGGGGATCAACTATTAGGTCTGCCTCTTATTAGCAGAGGTCATTTAACTTCTGCCAGCCCCAGCTTTCTCGTCGTAACATAGTCCCTACCTCACAGGGTTATGTGAGAATATAGCGAGGAATTATGTAAACCGTCTAGCCCAGCGCATGACACATACCGCTGCAGAAAATTATCATTATTGTCACCACCACCATCACTCTCTCCTAGTGCTTAAATATGAAGTCATGGACCCAGCCTTTTCTGAAATGAACTCTGAAAACAGTAAGACATTTATTTACATAGAGTTTTAAAGTTTTTAATTTTAGAGAATTTAGGGTTTAGAGTTTTTCGAATATTAGAAAATTTCATAAGGGATTTTGAGTTCAGCCCTCTTGTTTTTGCCTTTTATTTGACATTCTGGAGTGTAAAACAATAGGATGGTTCCTGGTGGGAGAGGAGATGGTTTGCTTATCCTGGAATCATAGGGATTTGGGGTATATTCTACACACATGTCCATTCTGGTCATGCAAGGAATATGTGAAAATGAAGCTGGAATCACTATAGCTACAGTGTTGGCCAAAGTTAGTTTATGGAAACCCTTGAAATGGAGTATTGGTTTGCTCATACGATATTGGACAGGTTCTGAGTTGGTGTGAGTAACCAACTGGAAAGAAGTAAATTTACAATATGCAATTGCAAAGGACTTCAAAAAGTCCATCATCTTTTAGTTGCAAAAGCTGACACGAGCACTTTTATTGATTCAGTTAAGGGAAATGATGGTAAATAGCTTCTTTCAATTGGCATTAAAACATCTTTCCTTGCTTTAAGTTTGAACATCTAATTGTTGAATGTGAACTATTGTCATGCTTCCAAAGAGAAAAACCACAGTTTTAAAAGTGCATCATTTGCATTTGTAGATTTATGATAAAATCAAGGGCACCAACAATTCTGATTTGGTTTGCAGAAAATATGACATTTTCCCCTCTATACTGACTTATCTTGAAGCTGATTACTTCTAATTTTATCTGTTGACTGGGTACTTGTTTTGGGCTCTAGATCTTTCACAGTGGTCAAGTTAGAGGTTTTCTGAAGTGTGCATATTTAATTTTTCAGAACAAAAGTTTCATTTGCTCTATAGTAAGACCCAACAGTGTCTGCATTGGTGTTTTGCACAGCCTTGGTTTTGGTTGTTCAGAAGCCTTGGTTAGCTCTTTGGCTATGCGGAGAATATATCTTTGAATCTCCCTGCTGGGCCCCATCACCTTCTTGTCATGCACATCCTGTACCTGGGTTGTGGTTGCATTGATCTGCTGGGGCGCTGTTGTTGCAGAAGTCTGGGGGTGAGTGAGAATGTTTCTGCGGGTATCTGCCCTCCCTTCAGCCTGACCTGCTGTTTTCAGCCCAGGGGTCTGCTCTCTGTGAGCACTAGGGACCCTCCCCTTCCCCGAGCCCCTGGAAAAGTGCCCTGCACATGGTAGGGATTCGGGAAACATTTGTAGAATGAAGTAGTTCCTCATTGTTCTCATGCCCTGAGTCTGATTCAGGATTCAAACACTGTCATCCATTTTTGCTAAAAGATTTTCTCTTTATAAAACTTATATTTCAGATATAGACATTAATTCTTTGTGTGTGAGTTAAGAGCAGCCTCAGGAGGAGCTTAGAGAGAATGAATATGCTAGAGTGATTTTTATTCCCTCAACTATTTAAATAAGTGTAAAAAGTGTGCGAAAGGATGAGTTGAATCCCAGGCTCCCCAGATAAAATGGTAACTTTTGTTTAGGTGATAAGTGCTGCTTTTCAAAACAGGAAAAACGAAGAGACTCACATCTTCTGGCACACCAGGGGTCAGGAACATATTAATGACAGCCTGCCCTTGGTAAGAGCAAGATACCTAAGCAGCGAGGGGCATGAACTCAATCATGGTTTAACTGTGACCTTGAAGCGATAGCTGCCATTTAAGCTTATTTTTCTTAAAATATCCTGTTCTTGAAAAAAATAAGTGACTCTCGGGTTGCTCATTAGGACTCCACTGTGCACTTTTCTCTCTGAACTGAATTTCTAATGGCTCATCGTCAGCTCCTTCTGCTGTAATTTGGTCCTATTGAACTTGTGTGTGTAGAGTTTTGTTTTAAAACAGGAGAAATGATGATTCTGAAAAACTGTTCCTGGCAAGGTAGGAAATGTCTTTCCATTATTCCCATTTATATCTTGAAGTCAGAGTCACCTAGTGACAATTCTGCTTCAATGACGCTTACATTAAAAAAAATAAACTGAGAGAATTGGAAATAAAAATAATGGTCTCACCGCTGTCCTCGCCCCCTTGTCCCTCTAACACTGCGCTCTCCCTCCTTTTACTCTCAGCAGGACCCAGACTTCCTCGCTTGTTTTCTGCTTGGGCCGTTATTTGGAAGAGCTGAGGTTCGGGTCAGAGTTACAACCAGGGAGAGCTTGTTTGTTTCCTAGCACTCAGATTATTCTCTGTAGGCAAGTGCACCAGTCTTCCAGGAAAACAGAAGCCGATAGGTGTGAGCTTCCTACTCCCACCTGTGGCAGGTCCTGCACAGTCTCCTGATGAGGGGACCCTCCTGTTCAGGCCCAGCCCTCCATCTGCTCGGTTTGGGTCCCCTCTGTTCTCCCTGGGTCAGATGTTCCCTTTCCCATACCATCATCCTCTCCCTTCCTTCTGACAATTTCCCGTTAGAAACAGACCCAGACCTCTCTCAACACTCAGTGTCCCCAATCCTACCGAACAAGCCCTTCTTTTTTTAAAAAATATAGCTTTATTGACTTCAGAGAGAGGAAGGGAGAGGGAGAGAGAGAGATGGAAACATCAGTGATGGGAGAGTCATCATTGATCGGCTGCCTCCTGCACACCCCCAACTGGAGATCAAGCCCGCAACCTGGGCAATATGCCCTGATGGGGAATCCAACTGCGATCTCCTGGATCCTAGGTCGACGCTCAACCCCTGAGCCACGCCCAGCCGGGCAAGCCCTTCTCTTTTGAGGTGAGGCTCAGTGTTGCCCCTTTCCTTCTCAGACACTCCCCCAAAGAGCTGTCTGCATCTGACCCCACACCCCCTGCCCCTTCTTCCCTGTGCTGGCTGGGCTCAGCCTCTATCACTGTGTAAACACCGCTCCTGCAAAACCAGGAATGACCATGTAATCCTATCACTGATTTGCCTTGCTGGCTGCTGTGTTCTCTTTGAGACAGTTTATTCCCCTGCTTCTCTGTTACTTTAGCTCCTTCTTGGATTTTGATTTTTATATTTTTGTACCTCATCCCTTAATCTCCTTAAATATTGGTGTTTCCTGGGCTTTTGTCCTTATAATGTTGTCTCTCTCATCCCACATGCCTTATCTGTTTTCCTGGTCTTCACCATACAGCACATATACCAAGGACTTCCAAAATTGTGTCTCCTATCTTTGTCCCTGAGCCTGATTCTTGCTTCTAGGATGGGGGCAGGCTCAGGGCAAAGGGTTTTATACTCCATCTCCTTCAGTCCTCACAACAGCCTGTGAGGGATGAGCAGGTACCACAGTACTTGCATTTCCCACCTGAGCAAACTGTGGCATAGGGAGGTCCAAGAACATGCCCAAGGCCTCACGTCTTACATGCTTGCTGGACAGACCTACTTGGATGTCCTTCAGGCATCTCTAAGTCAATATTGTCAACAATAAAATACTCCATCTTTACCTCAACCTGCTCCTCTGCCCATTTTCCCAGTCAAAACTGGTCTTACCATCGTCTGGTCACCTAGGCATTGTGGCATTTTCTCTCTTTTTAGCTCTTTCCACATTTCAGTCCATTGCCAAGTCAGCTGAATTGGCTTGCAAACTACTTACCTACTCAATTTTTCCATCATCGCCACGCTCATTCAGGCCCTTATCCTATAGATGGATTATTACAGTAGCCTCGAAACTGGTCCTTCTCCCTCAAATCCACCCTCCACAGAGCTGCCTGGATGAACTGTCTTAAACTCAATTCTAACCTTGCTCCTGCTAGAAATTTTTTGAAGGCTTTCCATCACCTTTAGAGGTCAGGCTCCTTGGGAAGATTCCCTGGCCCTTGCCTACCTTCCCCATTTCATCTCCCACCTCTCAGTTCATGATCTAGGTACAGATGAGCAATCTTCTTGCTTCTACTCATGCCTAATTGCCTTCCTTTTCAGTAGCTATTGGGGGAGGAGAGTAGGTAGTCCTTTGTACAAAGGACTTGTTATTAACATTGAAAAAGATAGGGGTGAAGGAAGTTATATAGCACAGATATGTCACTCTCTATATAACTACAGACAGGCCTGAGCACAAACATGCACATACCCACACACACTTCCATGTGTCAGCTCACAGCAGTCACTGAGCACTTGCTATGGCCAGAGACCATAAGGTGCTAGGGGTGCAAAGCTCAAGGAGCTCACCCTGTAGTGAGGAAGGTGGCACAAACCCACTCTTTCATCATAGGGTAGTTGAGTTTAACATAGAAATGTGTGCATGATGGTAGAGGATTGTGAGCCTGGGTAATTCAGAGAGGAGTTCATGGAGGAGGTGATATTCAAGTTCTGGCCTCAGGGGAAGTCCTTATCAACCAAGTTTAAAGTAGCACAAACTCCTTTCCCTGTTTCCTCTTTAGGATTTGTATTTTCTCCATAGAATTTTACCCATGTGGATCATTCTACATAGGGATCACAACACTTGAGTACCTTTCTAAAGCAACCTGTACCTGGTTCATACCATTGGCAGGAACGTGCTTTATGGGGTCAGGGAGAATGTCTTAGTCTCTATTTATTCCCCCTGCATGGGTAGGTGCTGAATAAATGCCTTGAGGTAACGGGTGAGAAAGTGTTTTTCTCTTTTCCCCGGAGGTGGTAAAAGTCAGTGTGATAGGTGAGACTTGTGTAGGGGTGGCCCTGTGAGGTTCTGCCTGCCCCTGTAGTGTAACTGGGCTATCTCATGGGAGGGGCAGAGTGTAGTCTAGATGTCCAACTTTGTTCTGAACACAAGTGCCAAACTCATTTGCAGGTGAAGGGAGTGTCCTTTTAAAGGCTAAACCAGTAATTAAATTTAAGCAGAGGGATGGTGAAGGTGGAGCTAACTCATTTATTAGCATATAATATGATCAGCCTAACTCACATAAATGTAGGTGACTGTGGTTTATCCTTTCCTAACTGCAGAAAAGCTTTGGAGAGGTGCCCTTGATTGTGAGTTTGCCAATGAGCAGCTGCTTGAAGATCTCAGAATACCAGAATATGTCATATCTGTAGGCTTTAACCTTTAGTTAATTACAGATTTTTATTTCCATAGATGTGAAGTTAATGGTTATCTTGGTTTGGGCTCTGAATGATCTGCCCGGACCCCTGTTCCGTAGGACTTTGTCACTGCCTACCTTTGGTGTAAAGCCTTTGTTTTCTCAGAGGCCCGTTTGACCAGAAGAATCGCACCGTAAGTGTTTCCACAGGAACTGCCCTTTGCCAGTGTCATTGTTGTGGCTGTGTGGCAGAGCCCACAGGGTGGAGGTGTTTCAGCCCTTGCCGAACATGCAACAGATCTTTCCATCTCTCACTGCAAACTTTCCAGTGTGTTCTGGTCCACCATGGCGTCTTCAGACAGATTTCTGATTTCCACACGAACACTGGTGATTAGATGTTTTAAGTGATCCATTGGAGGTGGGTCCAGGAGGGTCGCTTAGTGTTTAACATGAGACAATGCTATGTGGAAGGTGCTGAGATATGAGAACTGTATGGAGCATCACTGTTAAGACAGCAGGAGAAGCTTACCTGTGACTAAGGCAATTTTATCTCTCACAGCTTCTCCACGGACCAACAGATATTGTTCCAAATGAATTACTTGGTTCACTGATTCTTCTCACACAGACTTCTTGCTTTTATTTATTTTTTCCGAGCATTTGCAGGGTGGTCTGGAATATTCAACTGTGAACTAGGCTTCACGGCGCTGCCCAGTTGTCATTACGGTGGAGCAGTTGCCAGGGTGATCTAGTTATCTGGATTGATAAGTCAGAGGAATGGCTGGGAGGCTAGTGTCCTGTCTGGAGGAAGGTTTAATATAACTCCAATTAAGAAATGAATGAATCTCAAAGGATTATTCCCCAAGTGAGAGACTTTCCAAAAGAACGGCCCTTTAGAAAAATAGTGATCAGCTCATTGAAAAATAAGACACTAGATTGGAAAGAGAAGACTTAGGTGTTCAAACCTGTTGCCTTCTTTTATAAAAAGACTAGACTACGAGGAATAGAAGGTCTGAAATTTTATTGGTGAGATATTTATTTGTTCTGGAGCTGTGATAGAATAAGGACTGGACAACTCAAGGCAGGATGACGGGTCTTTAGAGTTTTATCTTAAACATGGGGCATATATCTAATGGGTTAAAGTAAAACCTGGCTTCTTTTTGTAGTCAAGCAATATTTTGAGTAGTAGTCATTGTGTAACAACACATGACATACTGTGAAAGTATAAAAATTGGTTTATGAGTGTGAAGACTTTTAAAAAGGGTTTCATCCATAACGTTGTTAGGCTGAGATGAGTGGAATTATGTTTGGCACCAGGAGACTGATCTGTGGATTATTTAGAAATGCATTTTCTAGGTTCTCACCTTCTGTGAGAAAGCACAGCCTGGCTCCTTGGCTTTCTCCTGGGTCCAGGATCCTGACAGTCAGTTCTTAAATGTGAGTCTTCTATTCCCAGAGCCCCATCACCTTTGTGCTGCGCTGGGCCTGTATTTTGTAACAGTGGCTCTTTTGTATAATGATTTCCTACTAGTAATCTTCTCTCATCGTCCTGAAATAATGTCACTATACCTTTGGAACTCTGTGAACTTGTCTTGTCACTGGAGGCACACGGCTTGCTTGCGGGCTTAGGAAAGAAGAGGTATAGCCTTCATTCAGGCAGTCGATGAGCCTGGTAAGCTCTGGAAGTTCCCTCAGCTCTGAGAATTCTGATGTCATCCACACCTGTTGCCACAGTTGCAGCTTCATGATACTGGATTCAGAAGAAGAAAGGGAAATAAACATGAGAGGCCCAGCTCCACTGAGCCTGTGGGAAGTGGGGCAGGAGTCGGGTGAGAGAGTGCCTGGCATTTCCCAGCCACATCAATACAGACGTGTCCTGTGATGCAAACAGAGGCAGACGAACGGCCCATTGTGTGTCAGGTGCTCCATGAAAATGAGCTATTGTGTGACAGGTCTAACATGCTGCAAGCTGGGATTTTAGTAACACATTTAATCTTTTTTTTTTTCTTTTTTTGTTGATTGTTAAATGAAGTGCTTAATGTTTGTAAGTAACTTACTTGAGAGAAAAAGAGCTGGTGGAGAGTGCTGGATGGCTGCTGTGTGATCAGACCTTTCTGCTTCAGGCCTGTAGAGCCAGCTGTGGGACAACCAAACAGCTGCAGGTGCAGCTGGGGCAGCAGCTGGGCCTGTAATCAACAGGTTTGCTTGTGAATGAGATGGGCAGAGTGGTCACTTGCAGGTCTGCTCCGATGGAAATACTGACCTTGCTGGTCTTTGCTTGGCAAACTCTTTGTTTGGGTGTGATTTCCAAAAGTTCCTCTCATGGCCTGCCTGTCACCTTCTGTTTTCACCAGATCCACATCACTAGCTCCCCAAAGCTTAAGGAATCTTAGAGATCATCTAGGACAAAGATTTTTTTGTTTAAATCCCAGTGACTGGCCTTGAACTTCAAGTTGAGTGATGGAGACCAGACTCAAATTGCTTCTGAAGTGTCCTACTTCATATGTTAGTTAGCATTTCAGTTTCAACTTCAAAAGAATGACCTTCTCAGGCTTGCCAAAGACTTGTTTCTGTCCCTGTCACAATACTGGACTGCATGCTCATTCTCCCTCAGTTCCCTTTTCTGGTATATTTCCTCACAAATCATTTTCCTCTTTCCACTATTTTTAGGGTAGAAGGTCCTAAAATATTCACATATAGATGACCTCTCCTCTCAAGCTCTTTTCCAGTATGTACATTTCTGAAGGACAGTCTCTCTCCAGGGTCTCCTGTCACTTGTGGTCTCTTTGAGGCTAGCATGAGAAGGGTGTTTTCAAATCTTTTGTAAGCGTCTCCACTTAATACTTACCATCCCCAGACTAGGTAGGTTTTATATTTTTAAATTATCTTTAAAATTTATTGATATTTTTAGAGAGAGAGGAAGGGAGAGAGAGAGAAATACCGATTTGTTGTTCCACTTATTTACACATTCATTGGTTGATTCTTGTATGTACCCTGACCAGAATCAAACCCACCAGCTTGGAGTATCAGGATGACACTCAGACCAACTGAGCTACCCGGCCAGGGCCAGACTAGGTAGGTTTTAGACCTCAAGTGAAAAGAGAGAGGCCTGCATTCGGTGTCTTACCCGCCATGGCCTCTAGTTAGCAGTGACCACTACATAAGAGTAATATGACATTTGTATTCTTTCCCCATCCTTAGACTAAAACTTTCAGTATTTGACAGAACCTCAAGCAATAATCTTTTATATGTTTTTATTGATTTCAGAGAGAGGAAGGAAGAGGGAGAGAGAAATAGAGACATAAATGATGAGAGAGAGTCGTTGACTGGCAGCCTCCTGCACGTCCCCTACTGGGGATTGAGCCTGTAATTCAGGGCACGTGCCCTGACCGGGAATCAAACTGTGACCTCCAGGTTCGTGGGTCAATACTCAACCACTGAGCCACACCAGCTGGGCTTAAGCAATAATTTGATGGTGGTGGAAATCAAATGTGTACTGTGCATGTTGAAGAGAACATAATCTTCCACCGTGAGTCTCAACTTGTTCCTTCTATCTTAGAGTTCTGCTGCAGTGTCCAGAGGCAGCAGAGGGGTGATCAGTGGAGTAGGGTTGGGCTGGGACAATGCATCATAACAGCAGGCTACTCAATAAGGGTTATTTAGATGTAAGGTTGAGTGCCTTACGTGCATTAACTCATTCATTCCTCAGAATACCTTTGAGATAGTAGATAGAGTCTCTTGTTATGTCTTCTTTATGAGGCGACTGAGGCCCAGAGTGGGTAAGATACTTGCCCTGGGGAAGTGGTAGATCAGAGAGCCACTAGGCTGCATTTCACCTTCTTTAGGTGATTAATAGGCAAAATGAAAAACTTGGAGATGAACTCCTGCGTATTTGCCTTTTACGGGTATGGGTCTCTTAATTCTGATAAAGTGGGAGGGAAATGATTAATTGTTGAAGAGTGTATAGAGAGCCCTGGGTTAAGGAGGGACCTCCTCCATGTGCCATGAGTGCTTCTGCAGCAGGTGACAGATGATGTGCCTGTGCTGGCAGCGTACGGAGAGAAGGGTCATTCATCACATGGCACCAATTTCATTGGCCGTCTCTGGGATTTACCTCCCCTCAAACACTGTGCTTGCCACCCTGTACATTCCTGCTACCTCGAATTTTATGCTCCCTTAATAGAACCCTGAATTACCAGGTAAAGTTATAATTCAGTTTATCAGGACAAGGGCACTGCGTCAAGTGTTGGGCACACTACAAAGAGTAATGAGGTAGTCAGTGGAATTTCCAGCGCTGAAGCCTGTAGCCTACACCAACGGCCGTTTTTCCCCCTTTATCGATATTTAAAAATTAACTGTTACTTTGCCAATAGGTTCACCACTTTATTGGAGCAATTATTATGTGTCTGGGGTTATGTTAGACACAGGGTATGCAGAAACAAAAAGATAGATTCTCTGCCCTCAAGTCCATTATCATGAAGGAAAACAGATGCATAATACTTTTAGGGACCACAGACTTTATTTTGTGTGTCTGGTATGGCCTTGTTGCAGTGCTCTGAAGGAGTAAAACTTTCATGAGCAAAGCAAGTGCGAACAAACATTTCTCTCTCTCTTTTCTGCCTTCTCTTATTTCTTCCAGTGCCTTTGAAGTTGGAGGGTGGGAGGTGAGAAGTGAGGGCTGGTGGGAAGAGGAACCACTGATAGTATTTCTAAAACTGTGAAGGTACTTTGGCAAAAGCTCAGGAGACACTGTCATATAGCTGCTTATCTAAGGCGGTTTGGTTTGTGCCAAGTTAAAGGAGGGAATACTGATTTAATTACTTTTAAAAATGCAATTACTTTTTATTTAATTGTTTTCTTTGGAGTCCTGGGATGGGGTGTGTGGTTGAAGCAATTTCCTTGTGCTGGTAATATTTTTCTGACTCTATTCAAGGCTGCGTGGAAAGTGATAGCACAGGTCTACCCATGCCCTCCCCTCCCTGCAGCTGCCTTCATCTGCCCTCTCCCAGGCCTTGGTTTCCACTCCCAGGTGGTTGTCAGCCAAAGTACCTCTTTCCTGCTGGGCTTAACTGCCGTGCTTCTGGACCTAACGCAGTTGGAGCATCTGTAGTTTATTCCGAAATCCCACTTTCGTGGAGGTTTGTGCTCTTAGCGTGGATTTAATCACCCCTAGGTGGTGGTCATTGTTAACCAGACGCCATGGGGGTGAGACAACTGATGTGGGCCCCTTAGAGAGAGGAGAGGTGCTTTGTCTTTCATCAGCTTTTGTTTGTGGTACTTCCCTCTGTTTTACATACCAGACGCCTGATATAAATAGTGAGGAACCTTACTAGTAGTTTATGTTGGCAGGTCTGAGGTGTTGGATACTAAAACTTTTTTACGCCCTGAGTGTTAACTTCAGTCAGTCAGTGGCGCGCCCTGGGGTGATGAGAATGCAACCATCGTTTACTAAAATAGAAAGGAAGAGAGAACCCCGATTTCTCAGGGAACCCGTTAAATACACTTTCATGAGCTTGGCTGGGACATTGGGGTAAGGAGGGGGAGTTACAGGCCCGGGGAGGGCAGAGTGTCTCATTGGTTTCCCAAAGCTGATTCATTCAGGTGCTAAGAAAGCTGTAGAAACCCACAGGGGAGTTCCCTGGCTCCTTCCCATTCCTCTTTCTGACATGATCTTAGACAGATTTATTTGCTGGACAGCCTTCCAGTTTTGTTAGCATTGATCTGTTTTTATGTCCTGCTGAACGGCAGACTGTCCAGTTGGTGTTTTGGGGGGAGGGTGTCACGGTCAGAGTAGGGTGGCATAGAAAGGACTGATTGTCCCTGTGTTTCAGGCGAGTCTTCGAGGCTCACCCTGCTTATTTATTATTCATTCATTCATTCATTCAAGATTTTTTAAATTGATTTTTAGAGAGAGGAAGGGAGAGGGGAGAGAGAGAGAAACATCGATGTGAGAGTGGAACATCCCCTGGCTGCATCCTACACAGAGGCTACCAGGAATTGAGCCCACAACCCAGGCATACGCCCTGACCAGGGATTGAGCTGGCAATCTTTGGGTGCACAGGACGACACCCAACCAACTGAGCCACACAGGCCAGGGCTCTCCCTGCTTTAGCATGCTCTGGGGGTGGGTGGCCAGAAAGCGCATTTTGAATGAGTAGAAAAGGCTGGGTGGATGAAAACATGAGTCCATCTGAACCGTGTGTGGTGTCTGGAGAAGTGGGAGGTGCAGGACAAGGTTTGTTGGCAGATGGAGGGAAATGAAAGCTTTGCCTCTATTTCTAATGTGTGGGCTTTGGTATGTAATTTCCGTGGCTGACCTAATTTTCCTCTCCTCTCTCCTGTCACAGCCACCAAAAGCCACTTTCATTAGACCTTGGTTAATATCTTTCCTGTGAGTCCTCCAGGCTCAGTTAAGGTTAACCCCCAAATCCCATTTTATGCTTCCGTTGCAACTGGCTCCTCTGCCTTGCATATAACTACAGTTGACCCTTGAACAATGCAGGGGTTAGGGGCACTGGCCCCCTTACACAGTCAAAAATCTGCATATAAGTTTTGACTCCCCCCAAATTTAACTACTAATAGCCTACTATTGACTGGAAGCTTTACCAATAGCATAAACAGCCAATTAATACATATTTTATATTTGTATTTTATACTGTATTTTTATAATAAAGTAAGCTAGAGAAAGAAAATGTTATTAATAAAATCATAAGTTAACACATTTACAGCATTCATTGAAAAAATATGTGTGTGAGTGGACCTGTGCAGTTCAAACCCATGTGGTAAACTGTATTTATAATTGGTTAGTCATCCCCCCCCTAGACTGCAAGCTTCATGAAGTTGGGGGCCACAGTCTGTTAACATCGTCAGCTCCCAGCACATATGTGGCAACACAGTAGGTGACCAGATAATGTTGGTTGTCTGACTTACAGACTGACACAGAAGCAGCCTTTGGAAGTCTTGTTAAATGGAATCATTCTGATAATTTGATAAAATTATGGTGGGTATCAGTCTACACTCTTAAAAGTCTGCAGTTGAGACTTCTAAGTGACAGTCTGTTTGCTTAGCCCGGTATGGACATCAGTCTTTGCCTGTTCTTTTCACTGCATTTTCTACGCCCACCCTCACGGTGCTTTCAGCTGAGGGAATATAGAAGGTTCCACAACTCATAACATAAGGGGCACAGCTAGGATTTGATGACAGATCGACAGATCTCCTGACTCTAATTCTGGTGCTCTCTCTGCAGTCTCATACTGCCTACCCCATGTTTATTGAGCACCTACTATGTACCAGTCCTTAACATTTGTTATTTTATCTCCCACCAGTCCTGCTGAGGTAGATATTATCTCCATTTTATAGATGAGGAAATGGAGGTTCTCAGAGGTTTAATAACTTCCAGAAACGCACAACTGGGAAGAGTCTGGGTTCAAACCCAGCTCTCCAGTGCTGGGGGGGGGGGTACAGCTGTTGCCTGCAGAGAGAGCCATCAGAAACTTTTTTACTCTCTGGTAGGGAATGGGGAGCCATGCTTGTCACTTCAGAAACTCAGGTTGACACCCAAGTGTATGTTCATTGGTATGTTCACGGCAGCGTCACAAATACTGCATTTAGCTAGTGTCATTGATATGCCAGGACTGTGCTGGGGTACAAAGATGAGTAAGGTGACCATACCCAGAGCTATGTCAAAATATGTTATTAATGTCCCCCGAAGGGCTGTGTAAAGTGCTGTGGGAATGTAGAGCTGGGAAGATAACCAACATTTGCTTAGCACTTTATATGTGGTCTCTTGTGTTCATGTTCATTCCTGATTGTATTGTTTCTCTCCCCCCCACCCCCATTCCTGACCAGTCAGGACTGTCATAGAGACAGTGGCCCATGCAAAGGCTACCTGTCAGCCACTGGGCCCCCGAAGACTGCCAGCACAAGCATTTGCCTGGCCTGTTTTGTAGACAAATGGTATGAGACAGAGAGAGAAGAGAGCTGGCAGATATTTAGATCTATGGTTTTTACACACAATGAGAATGACTTACTCTTACTTGGTCAGTGTTGACGCCTTGTCCGCTGGCTCCACATTGTTCTAGGGAGTAAGAACATCTCATTGCCTCTCGGGATTTTTTCTGAAATGGAGACTAGAAACTGCAGTGGAGTCTCTCCCCTCCCCTCTAAACCAGAGTCCCACACCTCTGGAAGTCACTAAAAGAATGTCCCCTCTTCCACACATCTGTCTGCACCTGGGAGCCCAAAGCACTTTACACCTACGCTTTCCCCAGCATCCTGGGGAAGGAGAGAAGGGAATATTGTCAGTGCTCCTTCGTGGGGCAGAGATGTCAACTGTACCAACCGTTTAAAAGCCCTTCTCCTAGCTAAGACCCTCATGTAATTCCCAAGTAACCTCGCTGACTTCATCTTGCTGAGCTCAGAGACCAGTCCTTGAGTGTCTGGGGTGGCAAACATTTCTGTTGAGGGTTGGTAGGTTATTTTTCTACTTTCCCTGTAAGAGCCAGTCTGTCTCACATCGGTTGCCACAGCCGAGGAAAAGGGTAGGTTCTGGTGCTTCCTTGTCAACCTATGCTTTTAACGCAGCACCGCTTTGTTTCGTGCGTTAGGATCCCAGGGTACGCGGGTCCACCACAGTGTTTATAATCTCTCAGTCATTTCCCACGGCTTAAGCGGTGTTCATTTAAGATTTTCAGAGCTTTCATGAAATGATACTCTACTCAAAGGCTTTAAGATAGCTGCTAAAATAATTGATTGGGCTGCAGCGCCAGGTCTGTTGAGAGAGGGCCACATCACGGTGACTTCACCTGCAGTCTTTGCGGGTGGGGGTAGGGAGGGCCACTGGATTCTGGAAGAATGTGTTTATAAGTCTTCATCCTCACAGATGGCGCTTCTAACTAAAGTCCTGCAGAGAGGCATTCTGCCACCCTTCCTGCACAAAAGGCGGGGAATGGGGTGTGGAAGTGGTGGTGATGGGGGGCCGTGTGGGAGGAGGAGAGGGAAAGGCAGACCAACATCCGGTAGCTTTAGTCTGTCTTCTCGCCTTCTCTGTTTTTCTCGATTCTGAATTTTAGGATTTGGATGCATGTGGACATTTAAGATTTGCTCTACATAAGCAAAAGCACACTTGCTTGTTGGAGGACATATCTGAGTGAGCCAGGTGGTGTTTGGGGACTCTATGAGGGGAAGGGAGATTCGAGGGGAGACCCATTCGGTGTGGGTGGTTTTCCAGTTAGTAGAATAGTTTCACCATTTTCTTCTCTGATACAGATTTAGCTCTTTGGGGCCCCAAAAGAGAAATCAAGATTAGAAATGAGAAATGCTTTTAGCATGCTCTGTCTAGTGCTGGAGGGAAAAGTGACCCAAATTTGTACATCCAACTTGAATTCTTAGTAATTGGAGATGGCTTCTCCTATCTCTTTCTGCTTAGCTATGAAACTATAAAAATACTTGCTGTGAAGTTTGGATGGCCACTCCCAATGCTGGGTGAACAAATTTGAATATTAACCACTTGGGCCTACCAGGGGAACAGCCTGCCCTCCCTACAGGGGAAGTCGCTTTCAGTTTTTACAGTCACCACATGGCCTCGTGGACTCACTGCTGGGGCGCAGAGACTCAGAGCTCTGCCCTGGGGGGCCAGAAAGAGTGAGGAATCAGGACTCGAGGTCCAGGCCCAGGTTGGCTGCTCTCTAGCTGTGCGAATTCAAGGAAATCATCACATCTGTATACACGGAGATGATCTTATCGGCAAAAGAATTGGGCCATTGCCTCTAAGGTTGTTTTCTAGCTCTGAAGTCTGCGAAATCTAGTCTTCAGTTGTAGACTTCCTCCTCAACCATTTCTGTAGGTCTGATTTTTCAGTTACTTACCCTTTCCTTAAATCAGGGCCCTCCTCGTGCTTCCGGTCCCTTGCCCTGCTCACCCATGCCCCTGTGGCTCTTAAAGAACAAGCAGGCTGATGTGGGACGATGGCCCTGATTGATTAACAGCATCTACTGCAGAGAAGTATGCCCAGTATGATCTTCTTCTGAAATACTCATGAACATGATAGTGACATTATATAAGCCCACAGCTGTTGGGGCCAGATGTGTGTCTGAGGTCCGGATTTTTCCATTTTAAATAGGGCCGCATATCATCTATTAAACAATACCTCTGCTGGGGGCTGAGATGGCAGCCTGAAATAGGAAACATTAATGTGTCTGCAGCAAAACATGAATATTCGCACTAAGTGGGATAAAGGTTGCAAATTGCCTTACGCCGGTTTAGGTCAGATTTTGACAACAAATGTTATAAAAGTTTGGGGAGATTTTGGAGCTTTTTGAATATCAGTGTTATAGATAAGGGATTGTGGACCTGTATAGCCAAAGGGAAAAAACATCTGAAACGTTATGCACCAAATTCTTAGCAGTGGTTTTCTTGGGTAGAGAGTGGAGTGGGATTATGGAAGACTTTTATTTTCTAAATTATATATTTTTTCTGGTAAGCATGTATAATTTATAATCAGAAAAAAGATTTAAAATAGGCATAAAATAGCTAGCAATACATTGAACAAGTCTATAGCAGTGTTTATGTTAGGACATTGAGATTTGAATGACATCTTTTCTTGATTTTACAAACTTTTGTATTGTGATTATATTTCACATATACTGAAATTTTTTTACTAGATAATAGTATTAGGAAAAAATAAAAAAGAATATGTGATAGTAATTAAACATTCAGTGGTGGAAATAGTCCCCTGGAGTCCCATGTGGGAAATCAGGAGCCACTTCTTTCTTACTGCTTTGTAAAGTACATTATATGACTATTATATAGCAATGAGCACATGGAGGGAGCAAATGATGGTAGCCAAAATATAATGTGTGGGAAAGCACTTTAGGAAAACTCAAGGCTTTACAGAAATATGAGGTGTGATTGAAGTAACATTGCTGTTCTTAGGGAGCTCAGAGTGAATGGAGTTTCTGGGAATGGATTTTGTCTGAAAATTGGCTGGAAGGTTTTTTTCAAAATAGAAGGAACTTGCATTGTTATATATGCACCGAAATGGGATGATTGATTGTTTAATTTTTATCAGTCAATATGTAAGGACCTATATTATTTTTAACTTTCACACTTTTCCATATTTCTGATCAAAATACACTCATTTATCTTCCCCACTTAATTACATAATTAATCTGCATGTTGCTGTATAATAGCTTCATATTTCAGTCACTGTTTTACATCATAAGTTGCTGTCTTCCTATTGCTATTTCTAATTTTGTTTTATTACAAATAACACCCCCATGTACTCATAGCTCCCCACCTGCCCCCCCCCCATGTATCTCGGGGTTGTTTTCTTAGGAAAGACTTTTGGAATGCAGTAAGGACTTAAACTTTATTTTCCATAAGCATTTATTGAGCACCTACTATGTAGTAGGCTCTGGAGACACAAAGATGAATTTTTAGGACATGAGCTGTGTCCATTTCCTGGAGCTTTCTCCCTATTACCTGGTTAATTCTTCACTTAAATTCCACTCACTAGGAGCCTTCTATGAGTCCCCCAAAATAGTTTAAATTTTCTGTACTTTTCCCTCTCCTTTACTCACAGTTGTAAATACACAGTTATCCTGAGATTGTTTCATTTCTTTTTTTCTCATAAACTATGAGGACAGGTCTCATGTCTCACTTATTTTCTATACCCAGTACATCATATTTGGCATATACTAGACAATCAACTACCTCTAATAAATGAGTGCTTGAATAAATGAATTCAATGAACAATGTGTGAATGTGTTCCCTGCTTTGAGAAACTTAGAACATTAGAGGTGAACAGTGATTAAATTGATAATTTCAATGGTGTGTAAGTGCTTTATAGGAAATAAACATTTTCCCTCTTTGCAACGAAGTTCTTGGAGAAGAGCTCAATGTTAACATCTTGTTCAGTCTTACAATGTGACATTTGCCCACATTCTGCAGTAGGAGTGGGTTCATGTTAAGTTCTTTTCTGCTAATGCTATTGCTTTTCTGTACAAATCCTTTATTTGTCATTGTACACTACATTAATGTTCACTTTTTAGACTTATTTTGACATCTTCATTTTCTTGTTTTTAAAAAAATATCTGCTTCTTCAGAAGTCCTTTTACTGGTATCTGATAGCTATACCTATTTTGGTCCTTTTGCCCTTTTAAAAAGTGTTAGGTCCTTGAGGGAAGGGATGGTTTGATCTCCGGTGGTGTCTTATACAGATTCATGAGGAAGAGGCTTATTAATAAAACTTTGGTAAGGGCCTTTAGAAGATCCATTTTCTTATGTATGCTTTAATGTACCCCTTAGATCAGATGGAAGATTTTTTTTTTTTAATGGATGATGACCACGTAAGTATTTAAGTATTGATCCAATGTTTATCTTCTTACCTTTTTACTAAAAACATACATTGATTTTAAGGGAAGATTTGGTAGTCTTATGTTCAAGATGGGAATCTCTTGGAAACCATTGTTTTGACTTATTGTTTGCTTCATGGGTGGCTTCTGAATTTATTTCTTGGAATGTTACTGCTCAGGGCCAATGTTGTTATGATTTTATTTGTTGCCATTGCCACATTCTAGCTGACCTGAAATCTGGAAAATCTCCACCAAAACACCCGTATAATCCAGTCTGAATTTATAAGTGTCACTTGCGAGAGAGGCCGTCTCAGGCCCATGAGACTCAAATGAAGTCTCCTTTAATCATAGATCTCCTTGTGCATGATAGAAACTGGCAGGTGACTCACCAGGGGTGGAAGGCTGGAAAACAGCTTGCTGAGCAGGGTAGTCTTTCTGGTAAGACATCGCCACCCTTTTGAAGCATCCAGAGAACCTGAAGAGCAGGAACTGCCAGTCAGACTGACTGAACGCTTGGCATTCTTTCATGGAAAGATGACAACTCATCCAGGGTGAAAGAGGAAGTGAAGGGGGGCAAGGAACAGGAGGGTGACCTGACCTTTCCATTGTTTTGTAGGCTGCCAGCTCTAGTGCAGTGGTTGGTTGGGGGAGGGGAGGAGTTGGAATCTTGTACTTCTATTGTAGCTGTCCTAAGTGGATGTACTGTGCCATTTTGTCAAGCAGGAGAACTTGTATTTATCTTGTGTTGCTTCAGAATCCAGATTGCTTGTGATCCCTGATAGTTCCTTTACACGGAGCCCTGGACTCTACTGATTATAATTCTAGCAACATTTCAAGAACTGAAATTATCCTATGCCAAATTTCTGAGAAATTTGAGAGCCAAAGACTTACTATAGGCTATTTCTGGCTTTGCCACTGATATGTTTTAAATGTCAGTTGATTTTTGTCACAACTTATAAGCTTACATAGTAAGAGTCAAATGATTTAACTGCAGCAGGAATGTTATTTTGATAATTTATTAAGTGTTGTTGGGGAGATCTTTGGGGGGAAAGAGGATTATTTTCTTTAGTTTGTTGTTACCATGGGTAGAACTCACCTGGTAAGAGAAGGAAGACTTCAGTAAGGAGACTTTCTAGGGAATGATGGGCCATCCGAAGACTGGTCAGTAACCCCAGTTCTAAAGTATATCTGTACTTCTGCCATCCTTGGCCAGCAGCACTCCAGGCCCAAGCTGGAGCCTGGAATACCTTCTCCACACCTGCACCTGGGCCTCCAAGTCATGAAGGGGAGATCTCAACTGGACAGGTTGGTCCTGCCCATGTCTCCCCCCTTCTACCAATTACTCTGAGCAGTTACTGTTCTCCAGAAGCCTCTCTACTCTTCTCACTCAGACTACCTTGCACTTGAGTTCATTCCAATATTCGAGACTTCCTAGAATGATCTCTACCAATTTTTGGTGCCTGCAAGCATATGTGTAGTCACAGCTATCTTTACCTGTTTTTCTCCCGTTTTCTCCCATCCCCTCCCAGGCCTTACTCTATTAGTCATGGTGCCTTCCTCTCTCTGTAATTTTCAACCTCTTGTCTGTACTGTCTCTTTCCCCTTGGCTGTGAAATGTTCTCAGTGATGCCCATTTTTGCATTCTCATATTTACTAATGATCTATTCGTCAAATCCAGTGAATGTGCTATAGCCTTTATTGTTCTGAACCTCCTTATTGCATTCAATGCATCTTACTCTCTTCCCTGGAGTCTTGGGCTTCTAGAAGAGATTGCCCATGCTTCCGATTTTCCTGCTGCTTCTCTCCTCTTTACTCACCTCTTGCTGTTGGAGTTCAATTCTGGGAGTATTGCTCCTCTTGTCTCACATACTCTGGCTTCAGGCTTCATCTGTTCATTGGGTTTTCATCACCATTTATGTGGCATGACTCCCCAGGTCTCTGCCTTGCACTGTAATATGGTGCCCAGCAGCTGCTGGTTATCTTGTGTATCTGAAGGCTCCTTAAATGCACAGGGGCTGAATGCACTACCTTTCCTCCTGAGCCTCCCCCTTCTCCTGTCTTCAGAGACTATATTTGCATGGTGGGGAAGTGTTGAGCTCTGGAATCAGGCAGACTTGGATTTGAATTGTAGCTCTGACACTTATTGATGTTTGATCCTGAACAAGTCATTTAATTCCCAAGCCTCAGTGTCTTAAAAAGTATCTATCTCAGAAGGTTTTTATGAGATAGACCCTGATGCATCTGTACAGTGCCTGGCTCAGCGTAAGAATGCAATAAATATTAGTGGCTAGTGGTGGTGTGGTCTCTTTTAGTTACCCATATCCACTGAGTCATCCTTAATGCCTGTTTTCTTTAACTCCTATATCCAACCAGTCCAGTCACCCAGTATGGCTGATTTCTAATTATAGTTTATTTGTTAGTTCTGGAAATTTCTGAGTTCCTTCTTGTCTTGATTTTCATGACCACTACCTGCATGCAGATCCTCATTGTTGCTCTCCAAGATAAAGCCACACAATGTCCTGCCTTTTTTCCTTCCTCTAAATCCAGTGTGGTATCAGCTGACCTCTCTCTGTCTCATATGACCTCTCTCCCTGGTTGAAGTCCTCTGGTGACTCCCATTATCTGCAAATCAAAGACCAAGCTCCTTAACATGGTCTACCTGGCTCTCCCCTGGCCCTTAGTAGCATTTTAGCCCCTTTCCTCACTATCCCTGACTCCACCTTTGTACTTGTTGTGTTCCTGTACATTTCATGCTGTTTGGTCTGTGTATCACCTTTATTATCCACACTGCTTGGAGTGCTTTCTTCCTGCTTTTGCCTTACTAACGCCTTGTTCTGAGGACTCAGCTCAGGTGTCGCTTCCTCCAGGAAGCCTTCCCTGACTCTCCCAGGATAGTTTAGGTAGCCTTCCATAGAATGCTATAATTCTCTATGCTCATCAGGCACTAATGTTGGATCATGATCTATTTGTGTGTCTTTCTTTCCATCGTAAGTACTGAATGGCAGAAACTATGTGTCAGTCAACTTCATATTCTTTCATGCTTAGCTTAATGCTTGACATTAAATGTTTGACATAGCAGGTACTCATGAAATGTTTGTTAAGCAAGTGACTGAATTAAAAAAATGAGCAAACCTCCAGATGACCTCAGTTTCCTGTTTGTGTGGACCATGAATATTCTGGGGCAGGGCTGAGTATCAGCAGTTCAAGCTATGGCCGGGCAGCCACAACTGAAGTAGACATCCTAATGTCCCTTCTTCTGAGTCCCTAGTCTTAGATGACAGTCCTAGAGTGAGACTGTCTACTCAGGAGTATCAGAGCCTGAAAATTATTTCTGTGAAGAATAAAATAAAGTATTTCACATTATTGGCTGAATTCTCATGGTTCTCCTCCCACCCCCAGAGGACACTTTAATATTTTAAAACCTGTGGTAATGTTAACACTTTCTATTTGCATGATAATGTCCCTGATGGGAGATAGTGTGGGTGTAAAGTTTTCTGAGTAGTGTTACACCACGTTGGACCCACTTTCCACCGAAATGGAGACAGAGAACATGTATACTCTGAGACGGAACTTCTTTAGAGATGTCCAGTAGACTGCCCTACTTTAGACACTGTCTGTATCCTAATTTTCTGTTTTAAAAAGATGATGGCTGAACACCAACAAGCCTGAGACATTTTAGAACGGTGCTGCCATGAGCCACATGTGTCTACTTATGTTTCAATGGAATTAAAATTAAATGAAATGAAAAATTTAGATCCTTAGGCACATTGCCACATTTCAGGAGCTCAATAGTTGCCACATATGGCTAAGGCTACAATATTAGGCATCTCAGATATGGGACTTTTCCATTATTGTAGAGAGTTCTTTAGGACAGTGATGTTTCTGAATGTGAGTTTTTTTAAAAATGTATTTTTTATTTTTTCATCTTTTAAAATTTTTTATTAAATTTATTGGAGTAACTGTGGTTAATAACATTGCATAATTTCAGGTGTACAACATTATAAGATGACATCTGTATACTCCATTCTGTGCTCCCTGCCCAAAGTCTAGTTTCCTTCCATTACCATATGTTTACCCTCTTTGTCTCCCTACCCCCTTCCCGTCTGGTTACCATCATTCTGTTGTCTGTGTCTGTGAGTTTGTTTTTTGTTTGTTTTGTTTGTCCCTTTGTTGCTTTATGTTTTATTTCCCACATATGAGTGAAATATGGTTCTTATCCTTCCCTCTGACTTATTTCACTTAACATAATACTCTCAAGGTCCATCCATAGTGTCGCAAATGGCAGTATTTCATCTTTTTTATGACTGAGTAGTATTCCATTATATATATATGTCACTCATCTTCTTTATCCAATCATTGTCAAAGGACACTCAAGTTGTTCCCATGTCTTGACTGTTATAAATAATGCAAGAGTATTGGATAATATCAAAACCACCTTACCACAGAGGGAGTTTTCTACAGAACTATGAAATAAGAATTCTTACTGGGAACACCATTTAATTGCTGTATCATTTTATATGGTGTATATTGCATTATATTACCTTACCATTTGGGGATAACAACATTCACACACCAAATAATGCAATATTGTTTGTCTGGAAATGTTTTCTTATACAACTCAAAAGGGAACAGGAGGAATGTGGGTTGAGTAAATGGATTATTTGTTTTCTTTGCCTCACATTATCAGAAAAACTCAGAGGCTAAAATGTGTCCTGGAACTAAATATTTACATTTCTTAAAGAAAGTGCATGTGGGTTTATCTTTATTTTTTGATGAAAGGTAAATAAGGAATTTGTATTGTTGGATAACGTAAGAATGCTTTTTCATTTAAAAAAGAAAAGGGAAGGCCTACTTTATTTTACCTTCCTCTTCTGTTCCCTGATCTCCTGGGCTTCCAGTGGACTGAGGAATTTAAAAAGTAAGCATATGGTTTAGTTTATCTGGAACCATGCTCAGAAGCTCTAGCTATTTTTTAATGTCACAGAACTCACTAGAAAATTCATTGTGGAGCAGCATGTGTTTACATTAAACACTTTGCATACTAGAACTATAGAGGGAAGGAAGGGATTGGAACAGCCATTCAGAAAGAACAAGGGTGACAGTCCTGTGCAGTCCATCTCACACATGCAGTCGGATTTACCCGAACTGCCATGCATGGGGAAGTATGAGTCATTCCATGATTAAAGACCCCAGGAGACCACACAGGTGATTCCCACCTGGATGGCTTCTCAGACCCAGTTCAGAGGCTGCAGCAGGTGGGATATCTATCATCTATCTATCTATCTATTCTATCTATCTATCTATTTTTATGGAATGGCTTTTGGTTTCATACCAGCAGCATTTTCCCCAGCCTGTTCAAAACAGTGTCTGGGGAAGTTCTTAGGTTTAAGTGTTTTTGAGTGGAGGGATGTGAGCTTGAGGGTGAAGGGGATTGAATTCCTGCTTTTACCTTCCTACGCTTTTTTCCTTTCAAAATGCCTCATTATTAAGGAACAGAATAGAGGAACCTGTAAGTTGGAGTGTAGTGTGGAAACGTTTGTAAGAGAGTGAAGGGGGTGGGGGTGGGGTGAAGGGGGTCAGTAGTGGGGGGAAGGGAGACATCTGTAATACTTTCAACAGTAAAGATAAATTTTAAAAAGAGTGAAGAACAAAGGGGTGTATTTTATCATTGCAATGGTTGTTATCGTGTAGGCCAAATGGGTTCCTGACCAACACTGCAGTTTATTTTACCAATGAAACCTTTAGTTACCAGTGAAACAGAATTTCAGAGAGGTAATTATTTGTGGAATCTGTTCATAGTTTTTCTAAGATTTTAACTGTCTTCTTTAATCATAATGAGACTCATTTTATACCCTTTCTGTCCTCTTTTGAGAAGAGGCAATACAGCCTGGTGTATGAACTTTGACTTTGGACCAGAGAGACTGGGGATAGAAATCCATGGTCATTGCTTGGAAAAGTTATTTAAATTTCTGAACTTTAATTTTATAACCTGTAATATGGGAATGATGATGCTTACTTCATAGGCAAGAGGAAGAGATTTCTATGCGTGGATTAAAAACCTAAATTGACTCATTTTCAGAAAGACCTTTAAAAATTAATAAATGTGCAATATTCTTTGATCACTTTTATGATTACATTTGGTCTTGTATTTCAGTTTTATCACACATATCCACTTAGTGTTATAAAACTCTAAAGAGAAGGAACTGGTGAAATCTGTGAGACCGTCACAGGGAATTAATCAACAAAGTTGAGTGTGATCAAAAGAATCTGTCTTAATTTCACATTCCATTTTAGGACAAATCACTGTATTTAAAAGGAAACAAAGGGGCCAAAGGAAATGAGGAAACTATGAAATTCAAAGGATATTCATTAAAAAACACAGACAAAATCTTTGATTATTTGAACTTTTTACTGTTTTGAATATCATTGTTCACTGATTTTAATCTAGCCTAAGAGAACAAACTAATACAACTTATCTCCCAGTGAGTTTTTGAGTACAGTTTTGGCTGATCACATACACTATTTCAGGTTTGCAAAAGTCAGGTTTCGTGTGACTCTGACACAGGGGGTGGAATAATCGAGTGTTCCTCCCTGGAACACTGTGCAGCGATCATTGCAGAAGGAAGTGAAGTTCCCTTTTCCTTAGTGCCTGGGCTACTTGGGCCAGCATTACTGGAGATGTGTGTTTTGTCGAAGCCACATGTGTTGATGACCCTTTTTGCATCTGATATGGGGTTAATATCCTGAAGTACAAGGATGGGTAAAATATGGTCCCAGCCTTGGAGATGCATATCATTCGGAAGGGGATATGGATATGAGCAGAGGTGATGTCAGTATCAGATGATGAATGTCATGACAGGGAGCTGGGGGATCATAGAAAATAGCTTCTTGGGGCAGGTGAGAAGAGGGGAGGTCAGGACAAGGCTTCTTGGAGAGGCCACCTAAACTGAATGACAAGTAGGACTTAGATGATGAATGGGGAAGAAAGAAGGGGACGGGCATTGTAGGCTAAGGGAAGAGCATGAGTGTTACTGCATATTACAGTTTGTGTATGCTTGTAAGTCCAAACCTTTCACTGTTAAGCCACTATAAAGCATGACATGGAGAGTCAGGAGTGGTATAGTTGGGGACCAGGCCATAAAGAGCCAGGTATACTATGTGAGGACTTAGAGTAGATGCTCTAGCTAATGGGAAGCTCTTGAAGAATAAGGGTAAGTGATAAGATTTGCCCTTTGGGTGGGTTGCCATGGCAGCTTGGTGGATTATAGACTTGAGACTGAGTGGCAGGAAGCTATAATGGTAGGCCAGGTGAGAGCAGATCAGACAAGCAAGAAAACAGTGAGAATCAGGACTGGAGAGAAGATAGGTTTGAGAAGTGCCCAAGATGTGGAGTTTAACGATTTTGATCAATTGGCTGTGGGAAATGAATGAGATGGAAGAGACTAGAATGACTCCTGTAGTTCTGGTGTCATTATGGATCTAGGGAATGTAGGAGGAAGAATTGGCATGGGGGCCAAGGTGATATATTGATTTTAAAGTGTCCATCAGCCAGTTGACTGAGTCTGAAGCTCTAGGAAGATGAGTGACTGGAGATATGAATCTGGGAGTCATTCATGTAGAGGTGGTAGGTAGAGCCATGAGTAGTCTGATGCCTAAGGTGAACACAGAATGAAGAAGGCAGTGGAAAGGGGACTGAGTCCTAGGGAACATCAGGCAGAAGTGGAGGGATGGATGAAAGAAGGCATTCCTAGAGAAGATGGAGAAGACATTCTTGGAGGTGGAAACTGTGGTGTCATAGAAGCCCGGAGGGGAGACTTTTAAGAAGCTTAAAGTTGAGATAACTAACCCTAAGTTACCTTAAGTATTTGATGAAGTAGCAGGCTAGGTACTAGGTAGAATGGGGTTGGGACCTTGAAGAGAATGGACATTATTTGGAATATTCTAGTCAGTGGAAGATATGGGAGATGAGCTGATCAAGGAAAAGGGAAAGAAATATGAAGAGGTGCTGAGGCCCAGCCGAGGTTAGAAACTGAATATACAGTGGCCCCAGCATATGTGGCTCCCCAGCCTCTGCAGGAGCAGAGCTGGCAGATGAGTTTGGCTTGGGGAGGTTGGGGGGTGGCTGGGACAGATGCCAGCCGGATGCCACAGAAAAGTGACGTGTGAGGACATAGGGGTGCTGGTAAAAGTTGGGAAGGAAGTCTGGCCACCAGGGACATAAGAGTTTAGAAGGAAATGGTTCATGTCTTAGAGGGCTGTGTACTGTCAAAGAATAGGTGTAGTAAGAGAAGGGTGGCGTAGATTTCAGGACAGAGCAGTCCCAGGGTGTGGCCATGAACGTGGGTGGCAGAAATGGCCTGGTGGTGAAGGCCAGCTGAGTGGAGGACAGCCCACAGGAAGTTTACAACAGGGATGTTGAGTCCACTTGGACAAACTTGAGGGTTCACATTGAATTACAAGCCTGAAGGTATAGAATAAAAAACTGTATTTGCATGTTTAAGAACATGGTAGAAAGGTGTGTGTCCTAAATACTTTGAGCAGTCTTCTCAGATACAGGGGCATCTCACCTCAGTATCTCTGAAGATCCTGTTGGGGTTCTGTTGTCAGTTATTTAAAGTGTAGAAAAAAGTCTGAGTGTATGTCTCTTTAAGGAGGAAAATAGGAGAAAGCTTTGACAATGAATATAGCTTATGGTGCTACTTATATATATTTATACTTTTCAGAGTTATTTCATTATTTGCTATTCAGTTTCGTTATGTGGTTTTGGGTGATCTAGTAAAAGTTGATTTTATTACTTTGTGCAGAGAGGGTAGGAGGGAATACATAACTGATGAGTTTCACTGGGTAGGAGAATATATTATTAACAAAGAGAACTGAACGTTCTAAAGTAAATTTAAATATTTTCTCAGCTAAGGAAGGCAATAGATTGATGCCAAATTATATGCACTTCTGTGCACTCCCACCTCGGTTTCATTTTCAACTTTATATATTATGTATTTGATTTTTTTGAAAACTGCAGGTATCTGTGTTTTCTGAGATGAGAAAAAATCCAAACAAATCACATGAGCATATATTTTCTAGTCTCCTGTGTACGGGCTGAAGTGAGGACACGAAGGTGCATAAGACTTGATTCTTGCCCCTAAAGAGCTTCAGATTCAGTTGAAGAAACAAGGCATAAACAGAGGAAAGGTTAGATAATTTTGCAGCCCTGAACTAGCAAGGCATTCCATGACTAATGGACGGGCACATTGTTCAGGCTGCAACTCAGCTGGAGTTCACAGGAAAGGTCATTTCAGGCTGTGGCGGGAAGGGAAGGAAGTAGTGACTTAAAAATTGAAGAGAAAGAAGGAAAGGGGCTAAAACTTGGGAGTTACCAAAACCTTGTTCTTCAACTGCTGCCTGACTTTTGCCTCAATTTCCCAATCTGTAAAAGGGAATGATCATGCTTTGCCTCCCGGACTGTCAGGCGAGACAGCGATTGCAAAGCTCTTTGCAAATAAGGCCTGGTCCTTCTGTAATGCGTAGGAGGTGCTAATTGCATCCTTTGGAAGGTATGTGAAGTTGTAGACTAGGGCATCAATTTCTGTTGTTTAAATTTACCAAGTAAAATGAAGAGAATTAGCAATTTGCCAAAAGTTTGCCCTCCTCCCATCCCCATTAAAGAAAGAGTCATAAAACTCTGAAGACATTTTAATCAAACTACTAGGCAAATTACTACTTTGGAAAGAAAGTTGTTTCCATGGCCATACATTTTTTTTTCTTTTTTTATTTCCTTGAAAAAAGATAATGACTAATAAGGAAGCAAAACAGAAGAGGGGCAGATCCCAAGTTAGAAGCAAAATATTTTGTAATTCACCTATTCACCGGGCATCCTTAAGGAAGTTCCGTTCCGTGGAGGTTGCAGGTTGGCAGGTGGCCACTTTGGGGGAAGCCAGCCTGGTCCCTGGCATTTTGGAGACAACAGCCTCAGAGTTCATGGGTTTCCTGAATATAAAGATGTGGTGGCTGTCATTTCAACCTTATTGTTAATTGCTTTGGGAATATGAATGGCATTCATTAGGCAAGGAAATTTGTACCCAGACTGCAACTAATGTGGACTCTTCCAGCACAACCTGCCATCCTTCCACATCTCTGTGTTCCATGTTTATGTGTATGTTTATACTCACCTCCATTGCCAAAGACTTTGAGGCTTTCAGGGCTCCTGGGGCTCTTAGTGTGATTATGATGAAAATTGGACACTAGAACTTTAGCCTTAAATCCACTGAGAGTGCCTGTTTGTCTAGGAAGGTGCCTCCTCCTGTTGTGGTCTTCCCTTCTCTAAGGTAACAGCAGCAAGATGCACTAAACGTGACATTTCTGCAACAGCTATTTTCAGTAGGGACTCTATTTTCCTGCCTACACCCACTTCCCTGCACATCCCACTGCTTTACCCCTTCATCGCTTCTGGAACTGGTGACTCAAGGGTCATAAGCAGGACTTTTTCCTTCTTTGGCAGAATTGGGACCTAGAGCTAACAGAAGGCAGAAGGTGTGATGGAAAGATGTGACAAAGAACAACAGGAAAAGAGGAGAGAGACAGGAAGATGAAGAAAGCATGCATTACAACCGCAGAGACAGGGTAGAGCCAGCTAGTAATTCTCAAAGTGACATCTGACTGTGACTCAGTGTCCTCAGAGGACGACACACACCCAGGGCAACCAATATGAGATGGTGAGACTTGAGTATTTCGTGTGTGTGTGTGTGTGTCAGTGTGTCAGAGGTCAACCCTGACGTAATTGCCACCAAGGTCATGGTGGGTGAGGCCACTGTAGGTGAGGTCTTGTGCAAAAGGCACAGCATGCCTGAGCTGCCCCTTAGTGCTGCTCTCCTCCCATGAATCCCTATTTTCAGCACCCACCTCGGTGCCTGGCATGCAGAAGGTGCTCAGTAAATGATTGCTGAATGACTAACTGGATGAATGGGTGCTGGCTGTAGCCCCTGTTGGAGGTTTTGTGACCTGAATCATTTTAGAAGAAATGAGACAGCTCAGCAGATTTGTGTCCTGCTTGAGACTTTCTTGTGACAGCAGACTCTTAACCTGGGGCCCATGGAGGAGCCTTCAGGTGTCTGCAAGCCTCATGAAATGGAATCCAAAGTTAGAATTTTCAGGGAGAGAGTCAGAGGAGTCTATGACCCAAACAGGTTGAGCAGCAGTGCTTAACCCGGCCTCATCCTCGTGGGCATTACCCTCTAGTTCCAATATCTGCTGTAGGCTTGTGGCACCACCCTCCCTTCACTCCTCCTTGGCTATTACCAAATTGCCCCCTCAATGTGAAAAAAAGAGAAGCCACAATTCCAAAATGACCTTGGCTTGAACCTTATGTGTCCTGATGGGGAGAAGGTCGCCACTCTGCTCTCTTCCAGCTTCTAACACTCTGCCCAATGACCAAGATGAGAAGACTCTTCCAGACCAATTAGTAAGGAAAGCCCTTAAACACAGAGGCAGCCGACGCTATGGAGTCACTGTTCAGCAGACACATGGATGTTTGTGAAATAACAAAGGATGACCAACTAGGCCAGAGGCCAGAGAACTCAATGCTGAAGTGCCCTTTCGCAACTCAAATAACTCTCCTGTAGGTTCTTTTCCGTCTGTAATTATCCTCTGACCACTGAGTGAACATGGGCTGATAGCTGGAGTGTGCAGTGCAGGTTCGAACATCTTTGCACTTAAATTTTTTTAAATAGAAAGATGTTTGATGATTATGGTCATCTTTCCCTCCTAAAATAAACTCATTAAACACTTTTGCAGCCTTTGAAAATGATATATTTGATAGAAACATCAGAAGCACAGCTGATAGTCACCGGTACTTCAGGGGAGTTATTTGAAGGATATTCAACAGTGCAGGCAGGCAGGCATTTGTTCAGTCTTCATTTATTCAGAAAATGTGTAGAAATCTCTGTGTGCCAGGCCCTGGGAAACATACTTTAGCCCGTGCTTCCTTTTGACACCCAAGCTATATACCTGGCCACATGGTTTTGTAAATCTTTTACTCTGAAGAATGCTACTAGAATTTCTTTGTGAAATACACCTTTGACTCATTGTTGGAGTATTTCTGAGCAGGTTTGTAACCACTTTGAATGCATCCCATGTGAAGATGCACTATAGCAGTGGTTCTCAAACTTTAGCCTGGAGCAGAATTACCTGGAGGGTCCATTAAAAACAGAGGGTTGGGCCCCACCCCAGACTTTCCTGTTTACTAGCTTAAGAGTGTGGCTTGATATTAGCTTTTTTTTTTTTTTTAACACTTTATTAAGTTTATTTGGGTGACAATGGTTAACATGAACATATAGGTTTCAGGTGTGGATTTCTATGTTACAAGATCTGTATATTGCTGTGTGCCCACCACCCAAAGTCGCCATATATAAAGACCCCCTTCACCCCCCACCCCCTTCCCTCTGGCAACCACCACACTGCTGTTTGTGTTCACGAGTTTCGGTTTTATATCCCATATAATTCTAAGAAATTCCCAGGTCATACTGATGCTGTTAGTCTGGGGACCACACTTTGAGAACAATTGCATTAGAGACCTTTTTTCAGACCTGAGGGCCTTGGAAGCTCTGCTCCTCCTGAGATATCTGTGTGGTTAAAGTGAATCATGTTTGCGATCCTGGTTCCCTGTTTGCTTTGCTTCAAAAATTCAGATTCAAATTTGTAGCTTAACTTGAATAAAAGTTAAATTGTTTGCATTTAAACTTGGCCACAGCCTTAATCTCCATTTTTCCCATTCTGAATTTTTACCTGTTTATATTTTGCAATTATAAACTGTTTTTTATGGGATATAGTTTATATTGATAAATATGATTGCAGTGTTCTCTTCCTGGGCATTTGGCTGTCAAATCAACTCTAAAATGTTTTGTCTGTTTAATGCATTAGCTATGGGAGTAGTTTCTTCACAATTGTTGAATTATTAAATAGCACCGAACCAAAATTGATTGGAAAGAAAAAATTGGGTAAGTAGGTGAGAGAGTTCTAATAAGCAAAGTTCTGGTAAAAAACATATGGCTCTTTTTTCTTTTTCTTTTTCTTTTTTTAAAGGTGGTACATAGCTAATACGATCATATGACCTGCAAACAGATTTAAAAAAAATTTTTATCTTTTATTGAGAGCACTGCTATAGTCATGTGCCACACAGCAACAGTTTGGTCAACAAAGAACACATATATATGGCGGTGGTCCCATAAGTTAATAATGGAGCTGAAAACTTGCCCCCATCTAGCGATGTCATAACCATCTTAAAGCTGTAGCACAGTGCACGCCTCATGTGTTTGTGGTGATGCTGATGTGAACAAACCTACTCCGCTGCCAGTCGTATAAAAGTACAGCACATACAATTATGCACAGTAAATACTTGATAATAATAATAATTATGTTACTGGTTTATGTATTTTCTATACTTTTAATCATATTTTAGTGTGTACTCTTCCTACTTATTAAAAAAAGTGCTGTAAAACAGCACATTGTGTTATGATAGCAGTGGCCTCATACACCCCGTGTTTACCGTGTCTCTCGATTACATCATTTTCTCTTGCTCTTGACTTAATCTTATGTTGTTTTGTAGAGTAATGTGTGGTACAGGCTTGTAGCCCAGGAGCAGCAGGCTATACAATTCCGCTCAGGTGCGTAGTAAGCTGTACCATCCAGGTTTGTGTAAGTGCTCTCTATGATGTTTGCACGTCGACGGAATCACCCGACGACGCATTTCTCAGCACCTATTCCCCTTGTTAAGCTGTATATAAAATAAGCTGTACAGTCTGTTAGGTTGTTGGGTGAACAGAGAAGGGATGGAGTGGTGAGAACAATGAAGGAACAACTAAATATAGTTGTTGCCAACTCTAGTGGGCATCAGAGTCATCATTTGGGAGTTTGTTAAGGGAGATGCTGGTTTACTAGGCCTCGGCTTGGGACCTGATTTTGTACTGAGTGTATCAGGAGATCCTGACTCAAGGGGCTGGGAGAAATTCTTGCAACTCTTACTCCCTTAGCACTGGTGGGGAAAATGAAACTCTGGGGCTGTCTAGAAAATCTGCCCTGAGTCTATCCATTTTTTCGATGAGGAGTTCCTGTTCAGATTTTCTGCAACTCTTTGTGAAATCAGATGGTGTAATGGGCATGATGTCATTCGCATTACACAGCCTTAGCTCCAAAAAAATGCTCATTATGTTAGACAGTATTTGGAAGTGGTTTGTAGCTGATTTATCTCTCACTCTCTCTTCTCTCCCTCCTTTCTCTCTCTTTGCCTATCTCTTCTCTTCTTCCACTTTCAGCTTAAGGAAAGACACTTCACCAATGGCTTGTCTGAAAACAATTTGGAAAGAAGGAATGAGAATGCTTTTTAAAAAAATTCTTGGCGTTCTCACCGTGAGTCTTCCCAGGGGTGTGGAGTAACACTAAATGCTGCAGTAGGAAATTTGGTTCAGACTGGGATGTGCTAACACTGCACCAGATGGGAAAAGTTGGGCACTGGATAACTTAACATGTATATGCTAATGTTACATACACAATCTAAAAAGATCAGGTATTGTGTTTGCACTGCTGCGTCTGGCTCCACCCTCCCCCATCCGTTTAGTGAAAGAATCAAATTTATCACCTATTGTATTGTTACTAATTCAGATTTTACTTTCTCTAAGAGCTACCTGGATTTAGGGCTCAGTGGAAGCAGTTTTTATTTAAAACGGCATTCTTCCTAAATAGATGTTTAACTTTAGAATAGTTTCAGATTTAATGAAAAACTGTGAAAATGGTATAGAGTTCCCATACACCCCACACCCAGTTTCCTCTATTATTAATGTACATTAGGGAGGTACATTTGTCATAGCTAATGACCCAATAACAATACATTATCACTACTTCAGTGCCATGGTTTATTCACAATTCCTTAGTTTTTACCTGCTGTCCCTTTTCTTAGGATCCCATCCAAATCCTACATTATATTCAGTTATCATGTCTCCTTAGGCTCCTTGAGACTGTGACAGTTTCTCAGACTTTCCTTGTTGATGTTTCTCTTGTGGTTAGACATGGGTTATAGGGGTTTTGGCCAAGTGCCATGTTTCATTACATCCCATCAATGACATCATTACACGGTGCATACGTGCATACTATCAACATGACTTACAACTGGTGATGTGAAGCTCAATCTTGTGGCTGAGCTAGTGTATACCAGGTTTCTCTCGTAAAGTTACTCTTTTCCCCCCTTTCCCATGCTGTAGGGAAGGAAGTCACTAAGCACAGCCCACCTCCTGGAGAGGGGCAATATGCACATATGTTATTTGGTATTATTTTGCTTGAGAGATTTGTCCCTCCACCATTTATTTATTGATTCAATTATTTATTTAGATTAGTACAGACTCATGGATATTTATTTTATACTTCAGGTTATAATCCAACACTACATTGTTTTGTTCCTTAAACTGTTCCAGTTGGAACTCTTTCAGTTGGCTATGTCCCTTTGGGACATGCCCTCATCATTGGGGGTTTTTTGTTTATTTGTTTTTGTTGCTGTTTGGACTCTCTTATCCATTCTGGCACTCTGAGATGCTCCAGGCTCGTTTTATACATTCCTTGCTCCATCCCTAGAATCAGCCGTTCGTAGTTCTTTTATTGGAGAATGATATTAGAAACCAAGTTCTAGGCACTGGGTGTCATTGCTTCTAGGTCCTTTTAGCTGACAGAACAAGGGAATAGATGTATGTATACTAGCCCTTATATATACATATATCTATAAGTATTTATATACCCAGATGTATCTATAACAAACCAAACGTGAGTTCATACTGATGTCTCCAACTCCAGTGCAGCACTACATAGATCTTTCTCCCTTATTTGTCTTCAAACTCCCATTCCAACAATAAAAAACTGGCTCCGGCTATGCGCCATTCATTTATTTCTATGTACAGTGGTTTCAGAATGCTTAACTGGCTGGCACTAACCCCAGCCCTCAACTTTTCCAGATTGAGTTCAGTGCTTATGTGAAGTTCCTTTTGCTTTTAGTCTTAGAGTCTCCACTCATTCCCAGAGGTGCTTAGGTCAGTACCTTTCCCCTCACTCTTTATAGTGAGGTCATTTCATACATTTTAATACAGTTGATTATCAGGTTGCTGTCTGCATTCCATCTTGGGATCTCTCAACTCCCTAAATGCTTTTTATTTTTTTAAATTTTGTATATTCAGGTTCACTGCTGTAAAGTTCTGTGGGTTTTGACAAATGCTTAGTGTCCTGCATCTACCCTTACAGCACCATATGGAGTAGTTTCATGCCCTAAAAAATCCCCTGTGCAAATGAAGACATTTTCAAGAACTTGAAAGTGCTGCTAGGTGGCAGAAATAGGAATAAATCTTAGAAAACAGTTTCTTATAAGAAAAGGCAAGGGCTGATGGAGCCTTGTCATTTGCTGCTTTAGAAGAAGGCAAGACCTAGGGCCAGAGAATGTGTTTAGGTTACAGTAAAGTGACATAACTGAGGAAACCCCCCCGCAAAAGTCCTAATTTAAGATGTTTTAAAATCTCTGATTTAGATCTGGGGGTAGGAGGTGGGTGGTGGACCGACGTTCTGTCTCAGGCCCCTCTTCTTAACTTCCCAAGCCCTACAATGGCCTGAACTCACCATTTGGTTTAACATCCTTCTGAAAGTCCTGCCAGCCAGCTGCATCTGAAAGCAGGTCTACTATTAATTCCAACTGATGTTCAGAAACTGGTCTGCAGTCAGGCTGTCACCTGCTGCTGCTCTAGCTGGGTCGCAGCTGCGGATGGAAATTAATTCCTGAGTGTAGGCAAAAGTTAATTTCGGAAGTGAGAGAATGGGACAGGAGAACTTCCTGAAACTGTCTTGTGTAGCAAATATCAATCAGGTTTATAAAAAACACACACAAAAATGTATTAGGATTGTCTTCACAGGATTGTGGGAATGTACGGTACTTAAGACCCCAAAATCCAAACCTAATTCATCCTGCCAGCAACTTAAGTCATTCACCTCTGGGTGCCTGTTCAATGCAGTAGGGATAATGGTGCTTTGCTTTTCCTTACTCAGAAGGTGGTTGTGAAGATAAATGGGAACAAAGAATGTGAAACTGCCCAGGGTACCCATGGTGAATATAGCGCCTTTCCACACTCTCTTCTTTCTCTTTTACTGGTACTACTCTCTCCCATGCTCTAAACTTGGCTTTGGTGCTTGACTCTGCTCTTTAAACTGTACCCTGTCCTGGGGTCAGGTGCCTTGGGGTTTAGTTGTCCTTGTTGTGTGGATGACTCCAACAGCTCTGCCCAGCCCTTCATTTTAAGTCTCAGGCCTCATCTGTCTTTTGGCCAAGCATTTCTACCTGAATGCCTCCCTACAAAATCAGTATGTTTAAACATTAGAATCATCGCAAACCAACTGACTTTCTAGATGGTCTTACTCTTTTCAGGATAAGTCTTCCAGGCTTGTAGATACTGGGGCCCTTTGGCTTTTCATCACCCCTGACCCATAGCCAGCCCCCAGGTCATCCGGAGCTCCTTTTGTAATGTTTCCCTTCTGCCTCCACCACTGACCTGTACCACTGGAATACATTCTTAACTGTGCCCTCTACCCTCAGTCCAATCTACCCCCAACCCCCCAGTTTGTCTTCCAACTTATCCTTTACTGTTTTTATTCTAATTTTTTGAACTTAAATTTAAACTCTTAACTTGGCATTCAAAGTCCAACTTCCATGTCTAGCTTTACCCTCCAGCTCAATACATATAAACTCCATAGAGTTTAACTAAACTACACGTTCCTTCCTGCTTCTGTGTCACTCTCTCTCTTTCTCAATCTTGCCAGGATAAATCTTAGAGGTAGAATTAAACTTACAGCGGAAAGTATAGAGCTATGGATCGGCTTTAGATTAGCACGAAAAAGATCTTTCCAACAGAGCTGATAAAGATGGGATGGGTGTTGCCTCCCGGTTCCCAAGCCTAGGGACCCCGCTGAAGGCACCTTCCTCCACCACTGCAGTACGTGGCTTCTCTTTTTTGAAGCTGTTTCTCCCATCTCCCATGCCCCCTGACACCGCACTTGGGTGCATCCTCCCATCTCTCGGATTGCGTCTCTAGTTTTTTCTTCAACCTCGTAAATGAATTTCCTGTCTTTTTTCTCCCTTTCCTGTGCTCTTTCTTGAAAAGTTTCAGGCTGTTAGTGATCACCTTTTGAGAAAGATTCCCAAATAAGAACCCCAGCCCTGTCTTCACAGTTTGTCTTTTTTCCCAACTTCTTGACAGATGTTTCTATTTGGGTACCTTTGTGTCCAAATTTGAGCTCATTTCCTTCCTTCTGACACATGTTCCTTCCCCCCTGAGTTCCCTGGTTGATGATGGCAACAGAGGTTGGCAGGCTTTTCCTGTAAAGAGCCAGACAGTAGGTATTTTTGGCTTTGTGGGCCATAAGGTCTCAGTCACAGAGACTCATCTCTGCCTTTGTAGCACAAAAGCAGCCATAGATAATATGTAAACAAAATAGGTATGGCTGTGTTTCAATACAACTTTACTTACCAAAATAGGCAGTGGGCTGAAATTGGCCTACGGGCCATAGTTTTCTGACCCACGATCTAGGTCACCGAGGCCCCAAATTCAGTATTCCTCTCACCTTTCTAGTATTTTTGTTTGCTCTCCTTATGTGATTTTTAATTTCTACTGATTTCACCCTTATGCAAACTCATATCTCTAGACCATAGCTCTCCCCCATTCATTGGTCTGGTAGACAAAGTACTTCTTTTACATGTTATGCTCCGTCAATTTACATAATCAAAATGCTCTAGTGACTCCCCTTTACCTGCATTAGATAGGTAAAATTCTCTAGCTGCAGCTCTTTCCATAGTTTGACCTCTAGCCTTCTCTCACTCTGTGTGGACACTCCTCCATCCACAGGGGTCTGGTTTGTGTTCTGATATTGGTTCTATCTCTGCTCACCATGTGCTCCTGACTCACAGTGGCCTCCCCATCTGCTCACTGAAACTTGCCTTTGGGCCTCACTGAGCTCTCATTCCCATGTGAAGCTCTGCCCCAGCCCAGTGATTACTCCTTCTCTTGATCTGAATAGTGCTTTTGATGTTGTCACTTACCTGTTTAGTTGAGACTGCACTGGGCTGTAATTTATATCCTCATGGTGTTCCTACTACTTCTCCATCTCAGTTTTATGAAGCTGTTAAGGGCAGCCCAGTAGATGCTCAGTTGACATGGGTAACAGCCACATACACCTTTCCTCCAGACCCGTTTATCCCTTTAGATTCTCTGTCTCAGTGAATGGCACCAGGGATCATCAGCCTCAGAGACTCTCTGTGACCACTTTTCTTTCACCCTCCACTCTGCCTCTGATTATGAAGTCCAGCTGCTGCTCCCTCCATTGTCTTTCCCCTGCCTGCCTCCTCCTCTCCATCTCCTCTGCTGCTGGCTTAGCTCAGGTCATCTCCATCCTTCACCGAGACCATTGGAATAGCCTTCGAACATGTGTCCCCCCTACCACCCGCTTCTCTCCTTTAGAATCCCAACGTCCTATCTGTAGGGATCTGACATGTGGCTGTGATCTGTAATTTCTCAGACTGAAACCCTTCAATGGCTCCCCGTTGCCCTGGGGTAAGGGCTAGCCTGCCAGGGTGCCATGAGGCCATTATTGAGCCGATACCTTGTCCTCTCCAGGTGCATTTCTGACCTGTCTCATTTACATGGCCTACATGCCACCGTATGAAACCCCCAGTAGGTTCTCTGTGCATTTGAACATACTGCCTCTCTGTCTCCCTGAAAACTGCTACCTGAATTTCTAAGCAGGGCGCTAATGTCCTTAGTTCTGCAGAGCTTTCACTTTTCTTTCCCCACAGAAGACCAAAAGGAGTAAAAGTGTTATTGTAAGATAACCATTGGGAGAAACACTTGGGTTTGAAGTATTTTTTTAAAATTTTATTAAGTTTATTGGGATGATATTGATTAATAAAATTATATAGCTTACAAGTGTGCAATTCTATAACACATCATCTGTATATCACATTGTTCACCACCCAAACTCATCTCCTTCCATCACCATATATTTGACCTCCTTTAGCCTTTTCTGCCTCCCCCCAGGTATATTTTCTAACATCTTTCCAGGTTCTAACATTAACCCAGAGCCTGAGCAGTGACTAAGGAGGTAAATCTGTAAAACGTCTTGAATGCGTACGTATGCTAAATATGTAGTTTCGACTTAGTTCTTGTTTGATTTTGCTAGACTCTTCCTTCTCCCGCTATTACAGTGGGTGAGCAGAATCAGCAATGTAGACTAATTCTGGGTTTGTTTATATCCCCCCCTTTTTAATTTTTATTAGCATTTATTTTAATCTGAATTTACTTCCAGGCCATAAGTTTTGCTTCTTCGGTTTCCTCGGGGATATCTTTTTCTCCTGTGCCCTCCTCTTCTGGTTCGGGAACAATCTGCTTTTTTTCAGTAGGATCAGCTCAATGTGGCTGGGAGAGCTCGTGTGGGAGTTGATCCGCCCATGAGCTCTGGAAGTTCTGCCGCATCTCGGGGGCTTTGTTCACCTGGAGGTGCTCAACGGCCAGAGAATCTACATCTAAACCCTTAAGCTCAGCATTACTCTCTGAATTTTTAAGCATGTGCAGCAAAAATTCAGCAGTTTTTTTGGGCCATTGACCCTGTGTCCAGCCCCACCGTTTGGCCTGGGCACACCCACCATTGTAATGACGCATGGCACGCATTGCTTCTGCAAAGCAACATCCTTCAGATACTTGGCGGCTTTACAGATATGCATACCTTTGATGGCCTGGGCGGTTTCACGAGCGTTCCTAAAGTGAACACGAAGATTTGAACCTCCAGATTTGCATGATTTTGTGGGCTTTTCTGGGTCAGGTGAACAGCGAACTACTTTCAGAGGTCACCTCAGGCTGCTTTCAGGAAGCGATGTCCTTTTTTTTAAACCTGACATCTTCAATTTAAAAGGTTGAGGCCAGAGCAGGAGGGAATAATTATGTCATTGCAAATATTTGATATATACCTGTGTTTACCCTAGAAAAGTAGCTTAGCATCCATGGTAAAACTTACTGGACTATCTCCTATTTCTCCTTTCTTTTGGGAATTTCCGCTCAAAGGAGGCTCACTGTGGGGCAACTCACAGGCGCTGTGAAGGAGGAGGGGGCTGCGAGAGGCCAAGCAGGAGGGTGACTGTAAACTACATTCCTTACCTCCTTTCATGGCCCAAGGGCCACCTGCCCCTTTTGTTTAATACCCCATCCTAGCAGAGTAGCTTTCTTTCTGGAGGGACCTGTGGAGCAGAAAAGAGAAGGCATGAGATCATGAAGAAAGTGGTCTTTTTTTTTTTTTGTCTTTTTTCTGTTAACCCTCACCGAAGGATATTTTTTCCATTGATTTTTAGAGAGAGTGGAAGGGAAGGACGGAAGGGCAGAGAGAGAGAGAGAAAAACAACGATGTTAGAGAGACACATTGATTGTTTTGCCTCCCACACGTTCCCCGACCAGGGCCGGGGATTAAACCTGCAAACCAGATACGTGCCTTCGACCGGGAATCGAACCCTTGACCCTTTGGTCTGTGGGCTGATGCTCTGACCATTGAGCAACACCAGCCAGGGCAGAAAGTGGCCTTTTTAAATGTTCTTTAATGTGGGGGATATGCAGTATGGAGAGGGAAAACAGTTACTGCGGTTCCTCCCTCCCTTTGGAGTCTGCTGCGTACAAGGCCCTTGGGGACACCTTATTGGAGCAGAAGGGAAGCGCCTTCTTAGTTCTGGAAGTAAAGGGGGGAGTTGTGGTGGAGTGTTTTGAAGAGCCTTAGGCATCCTTTCATTTAACTTGCATTTTCACTGATGTGAAGATTGAGACACACACAGTACTCTAACGTCCAGTGGACCATTTTTGTCTATCTCTAGCCCTCTCCTTGGCAGAGAGAATATATTTTAGTCCTCAGAGATATCCAATCTGGATTCTATTCCTGATTTTTCATTTTGGGCAGAGAAACATTGAAAAACTAATTTTAATGCAAGAGTTTTACTTTTGCCAGATGATACACCTTTTAAATGATAGAACATAGGGGTAGTGGGCTCTGAGTTGAAATAATTCTGAATTTAAATTTATACTGGTTTTGTGGGCATGTTGAGGTCTAGGGGTGGGGAAGAGCTGTTGTGGGCGATAGACTCTTTAGTAGCCTACAAATGTCTTTCCTTGCTCTGTGGAGTTCAGAAACTTGTTTCTGACTTGGAATTACAGAGTTTAGATACGAAAATGACCTAAAGGTTTAGCCTTCCTTCATTTTCTAAGTGCAGGAGCCAGATGACCTACCACCAGAGCTGGGGTCATAGACTCTTTCCCCACCTTTCTGTCTGACCACACATTGGGTGCAGATTTGGCAAGATGAGAATTTAACCCCTAAAACAATGAGTGTTTTCCTTTGCTTTATACTTCAATCAGAGTTGGTAGGCCTCACCTTTCTGTTCAGTTTCTGCCTGATCGTCTTTTTCTGGTAGGTTTGAATCTGTGGTACTTCTTAGTGTGCTTTTAACCCATAAAACTTGTCTGATGTCATAGACATAAAAATAAAAAATTAACAGGAACGTGGAGTTTGCCTTTTCCTTTAAATTCCTTCCCACAGCACATGACACTGACTTGGGTCCCGCAGGCAGATGACTAATGGGACCTGAGCTGCCTGCTGAATTTCACCAGCCTCAGCACACATTTGCCACGATTAGTAGCTTCTGTCTCGTGCCCCTATTGAGAGCCATCAGGTGACACTGTCAGCCTGGTGCCCCTCCCACTGGCCTTGGAGGTGGGGAGGTGAGGCTGGAACACCGAGGGCTGGCATCTGGCAGGGAGCACCCTCGGGTGCCGATGGCACGAGTCTTGTCCGAGTTCCCAGGGCAGATGGATAATATGATGACCCGACATGCCAGAAGCCCAGGCAGGCTGGCTTTGGGTGGAGCAGAGGGTGGCGGGCAAACCTGCAGTAACCTACAGGCAGATGTAGTCACAGCAGCCTGGAAGGACCTCCCCTGAGTCTGGATCTTGGCTTGGCCTTCACTGCTGGGTGAGCTCAGTCAATTCCGTCACCTCACTGAGCCTCCATCGTCCTGTCTATGGAATGGTGCTGGTGATATTTACCTTGCAGGTGGTGAAGATGAGAAATAATGTTGGGCACCTAGGAGGGTTCCTGCATCTTGATGAGCTCAAGACATAGTAGCTGTTACTTGTGTTATTAAAGAGCACAGTCACATGCTTCCTTGTGTCTTACTGGTATAATCCTATAAGAAACTTTTTTCTCTAGGAATTTGAACTCTCATTTTTAAGCCTGGTGGTTTCAGCTGGGAGAGAATCGTGAAATGTTTCATGTTTTAGGTTCTTTTGTTACTTATCCCTAGAGCAAGATTTAGAAATGCTATAAAGTTGAGCCACCTCTCCATCACAGATGGGCTGTGATATGAGTTTCACAGATGTCTGGCTCAACGCCCATGGATTCTAGGTGAACCTTCTACCTTTGCCCAAATAAAGGATTGGTTTTTTTCTTTTAATATGCTAGATCCCCCTGCTTATCTCAGGCTGAAATGAATATTAAGTAGCCAGAAGTTTCCTGTCTGTGATCAATTCTAATGCCTTTTACAAAGGTAAATTAAATTAATTAAGTGAGTCCATTGAGTCCCATGTACAGGCTTTTATCCAAGCCTTTTTAGAATCATGCAGCATCAGAACCAGAAAGGTTTTTAGACAGTCCTCTCATTTCATGGACAAAGAGACCGAGTCAGGAATATAAACGTTTTGCCCAACTTCTGCAAAGTGACGCCAAGGGAAAGCAGACATTGGCTAAGGGGGTGTATGTGGGGAAGGAGGGGGTGATGGAGACCCACTAGGCAGGTCAAGCAGTATGATTCCTAGGCAGTAGGGCCGTGTGGTCCATATGCTCCTGGTATGCCTTGGGACCATCTTGGCGTGCCTTAATATTTTATAAAGTGCTGTCACATACTATTATGTGATAAAATATTATCATTCCTAGTTAATAGGTGATGAAATTGAGGAGGTCAAATGAGGAGGTCAAATGACCTTCCGTTTAACTCATTAGACCAAATTTATAGAAGCTTGTGGAATGTTTATGTGGTTCAAGGAATTCTGCTAGGGCCTTTGGGGAATATAAAATTGTCAGATCCCTCTGGAATGGAGCTTATTGCAGGTGATGAGGTGTATGAAATTTTATCTAATTGTTCAAGGGCATAGATAAACGGTAAGATAATAATCGAGACAGGAATTTTGAGTCTGGAGGGATCAATGTGCATGTCAGGATCTTCCTGGCAGAAGTTCCTTTATTCAGCTTGGGTGGCTGCGTCATCTCCGCCAGGTGCAGTCATTACCCATCCCACCTGCAGCCCCAGGGAGCTGCTCTGGGAATCCTGAGCACTTGGCAGTGATCCCAGCCCTAGGAGTAATTCAGTAAAGGCTTGAATGAATGGGCAGGTGAAGTGCAGAGAGAAAGTCTTTCCAAGCAGCGTCAACAGCATGAGCAAAGGTGTAGCTGTGCGATAGTGAGGAGAGAGGCCTGACTAGACAAGCAGGTTTAAAGAATGGAAATTTGAAAATGAGGTTTGGATAACTTAGTGGGGAGGCAGCAAGAGAGGTATTCGGGTGGCCCAGAAAGCCAGGTGGAGTAGTGAGTTTATTTTGAAGGTGATGGGAAGCCACCAAAGGCTTGATAGGAAAAGCTGATTAGAGTGGCACTTTGGGCAGTGAGGTATAGATGCTGTTTGTTTGTTTGTTTGTTTGTTTTATACCACAAAAGTTTTACATTTTAATGTAGTCTATTAAATTTTTGTCATTTGTACTTTTGATGTCATATCTAAGAAAGCATCACCTAACCCAAGGTCAGGAAAATTTACTCCTGTTTTCTTCTAAGAGTTTTATACTTTTACCTCTTCCACTTAGATCTGTGATCCATTTAGAGTTCACGTTTACATATGGTGTGAGGTAGGGGCCTCCCTTCATTCTTTTGCATGTGGATATCCAGTTGTCCTAGTACCGTTTGTTAAAAGGAGTTTTCTTTCTCCATTTCATTGTCTTAGCACTCCCGTGCCCCCTTTTCATCCCTCCCTACCACTTGTGTTGTTTTCCTTGCCCCTGCCCCCAGTCAATCACTGATGTGCTTTCTGCCACTGTATATTAGTTTGCCTCTTCTGGACAGAATGTACTGTTTTTGCTGTTTGGTATTTTTCACTCCGCATTCTCCCATGTTACTGCATGTATCAACAGCTCATTCTTTTATTCCATTTTCTATCCCATTGTATGGCTATACCACGTCTTTTTTTTTTTATTATTAAAAATATATCTTTACTGATTTCAGAGAGAGGAAAGGAGAGGGAGAGAGAGAGATAGAAACATCAATCATGAGAGAGTCATTGATTGGCTGCCTCCTGCAGGCCCCCGACTGGGGATCGAGCCCTCAACCCAGCATATGCACTGACTGGGAATCGAACCCCAATCGCCTGGATCCTAGGTCGACGCTCAACCACTGAGCCACACCTGGCAGGGCTATACCACGTCTTTAAAAAGTTCCTGTGAGCATTTGTGTATGTATCTGTGTATGGACATATCCTTTTTTATTCTTGAGTAAATACCTAGGAGGGAAATGGCTGGCTCAAAAGGGAGGTATATAGCTAACTTTTTAAGAAAATGTCAAATGGTTTCCAAATTGATGGTACCATTTTTCAGTCCCATCAACAATGCCTGGAGGGGTGGGGAACCTTTTTTCTGCCAAGGGCTATTTGGATATTTATAACATCATTTACAGGCCATACAAAACTATCAACTTAAAAATTAGCTATGAAAAAGGCTCTTAGATTTATTGAATTTCGAGTCCCATCTGCAGTTGCCTTGGCTGGGCCAGACCAAATGATTTCGAGGGCTGCGGGCCGGACGTTCCCCTCTCCTGCTTTAAGTGATGACATGGCTAACTTAGGCCCTGATTAGAGCTTATAAAGCTGAGGAGGAAAGTGAATGAACCTCTGGATTTGGGATCCATCAAACCTTGGAGTCTAGAACAGCAAGCTGAAGTTCTATAGAAAAAGTACAAAGCTCTTAGGATTTGGGGCCAGACTACTGCACAGGATGTGGGAAGCATGGCCTTATATTATAGCACATAGAAAACACACAAAGGTTTTAGTTGATGGCAAACTCAGGTTGGATCACTGGAGCTTCTCAAAGTGTTCATGCAGCCCGTAGCTGCATCAGTAAAGGGCACCGGCACTGTCAGGATTGAGGTTGGTGATGATCTTGATCTCCCCTGTGAAGGTCAGGGTACACCTGCCTGTTCACTCTTTACTGGGGGTATAGGGAAATTAGGACGTATCTGCAGAAAGCTGAACAGAATGGTGGAGTAGAAAACCATGTCCTACATGAAGCTACTTGAGATGTCCATGTTTGTTTATTTACCCATTCATTCAACAGGTCATTTCCATTTTCTTATGTGCAAGGCAGGGTCCTAAGGGACAGGGCATAATGACTCCAACATGATGTGGATTCTAGCGATAGCCTCCATAGTGGTATGGAGTTGCCCAGTTATTTGAAAGAGGTCTGGGAAGGACTCCCTGTAAAGGTGAGTTTGAGTCGAGTCTCTTGATGGACAAATAGGAGTTTGACAGGTAAAAATAGAGGAAAGGATTTTCCGTCCAGTAAGATTACATGTCCCAAATCACTAGGCAATACGCCTTACGGGTAATGTATCTTTTTCACAATTTTGAGTATATTCCCCAGGATGCTACCTTACCCATAACCTGTATTGTTGATCTCTCAGATTAAATAAAATAACATGCCTCCTTGAAGTGGCTACAGGTTATTAAAAGAGGCTGCGATACAGGCTGTATATGTTTGGATGATGGGGACACTGCAGGGCTGTATGCCATGCTAAGGCGTTTGGAAGGGAGATCTTGCCTCTTCTCTGTAGATCCAGGATTCCTAATTGGACCTACTTTGATTTTGTGCCCAAACCTGAACCAGTTCCTGAGGGTAGGGAGTTACTCAGATGCCACATATAGGGCATGTGTCAGCTCCAGGCCAGTCATCACGTTTGGAGGAATCCAGTGCTCTGATTGGCAAGGCCCGGGACTCGAGTGAGTGGTGGAATCCCAGCTGAACCACTTGGGCTCCATGTGAGGGAGTGCTAGTTCTCAAAGCTGAAGTGCCGTTCTGTAGGAACTATCCACTACAGCCATAGGGAATGGAACTAGGGTTGATGAGTGGAAACTATTGGTGGCTGCATTTCTGCTCGAAGAGAGAGATCTTTCTATGGCTTATAGAAACAAAGGAGGCCAGTTGTGGGGTAGTGAGTTGGCTGTCACTGGGGGTATCCAAGCAGCCACTATGAATAGATGCCAACAGGCCATCAGCACTGTGTAGATGAAACAGATAACCTCTAAGGCCATATTTTTCAAACTTTCTCTGTGACAGCAGTGAATACATTTTTACATTAAAACCCAGTATACCCTTCTACTTGCATACAAAACTGCAAAAGGAGATTTGACATAGTACTTTATATTTCTTTTACTACTTGACAGGTTCATATTTTCTGTTCCATTTTATTCTACTTACAAATTCCTGTTGGGTGCAACCCAGTCTATTGCTTTCATGTCCCACTGATGAGTCTCAACCTGCTGTTTGTAGAACCCTGTTCTAAGGTCAGAGATCTCAAATGGACTAGGCTTGAAGATGGCATTCGAGTTTGGCTCTCCTCCACAATGGTGGCAGGAGTCAAAAACGTGGAAGCAAAAAAATCCAAACCAGCAACAACAAAAAGAAAAATGCGGAAGCAAACCTGTTCTGCTTGTGGAAGGTCCTGGTTCTAAGTGGTGGAATGCCCTGCTGTCTGTGAGCACAGCCCCTGACTGTTGGGCAGAGTGACCTTCTTTGCCGGCCCTGACAGCAGTGTTAGAGTTTATCAGCTGGCTATGGGCTGGGGGATTGCAGAGACTGGGCTCCCGGCAGTCTGTCTGTCTATCTGGGGGTGACAGAGGCTCCTTCTGGGCCAGCAGAAGTTTATGTTGTGAGGTTGAATGTATGTGGCTCTGCCAGGCCTTTAATATTGAAGATGAGGGAGTGGCTTTTAAAAATAACATATTTTTTACTTGAAACAAGTTAAGGCAGAGAGTGAGACAATTAGAGACTGACATCCTGTTTAGTCATCTCTCCAGAGAGCTCTATTTTCAGCCTGCTTTATAAAGGTTCACATGTGGTATTAAGACAGTTAAGAGGGTAGAGTTAAGTTAGCAGTAGTTGTAATGCAATTAGCTGTTTTGAACACGGGGGTGGTTTACAGGGTGACAGTCATATCGATGGCAGATTTTATGCAGCGAAAGGGTTTGTAAGAATAGGCTGTTGTTAGGTAAAGTTTTCTGAGTCAGTACAAAATAGACTCTTTTATGTTGTAAAGTATGTGATCAGGATGTGGTGTTATAAAGTATGTGGTGGTGAGCTAGGGTAAGGTCAATGCATTTTTCCCCCCCAGTCTTTGTTACTTATAGGTACAGTGAATAGTACTGCTAATGCTCTCTGAGATCATTTGATGGCAGTTATGTCAGAAATGCTGAACAATGACACCATGGGCTTTCAGATGACAGTGGTGAAACTTTGGGATGGTGAAGAACCTTGCCCAGAGCCAGCTGTGGCAATCCAACTAGAGTCTGTGTCCTGGTCTAGTTCAGGGCTCTTTCTACCATACCACATGATTAGCCGCTTATTTAAATTTCATATTCTATCAGAAATGGCCATTCATATCTATACTCAACTTCTCTGGACCCCTCTCTCTCTTAGATGAAAGGCCAACAGCAGAAATGGGCTGAACCTGACAAGATTTCATTTAAGGACAATTGTAAATTCATGTATTTGGGTCCGAAATGATCTTACAATCTAAGGCTTAGAGATGTTCATGGGTAGTTCAAGGTTAGCACCATCATGAAGAGGGCAGAGCCTGCCTATCTGGGCTAGTGTAATCAGAGCAGATATGGGGGGTGCTGCCCCATCCTCGGGCCATCCTGTGTGAAGGTCTTTGAGGAGCTGGAGCGAGTTCAGAGGATGGGACCTACTGAGACGACTTGAAGCTGCCTCATTTGCAGAATATGCGTCTTGATATCTCAGTTCATAGATAAGAATTTTAAGGCACATTGATACTCCTGGGCTGCTTTCCCTGGTGCTTCCTGGAGATTACCTGCACTCAGGTGGAAATGGTGTAGACGGAGATAGAGCACTCCCCTCCTTATGCGTTTTACTTCCTATAAACTAAAAGTTTGCAGTTGACCATGTCACATTTGTTCTTTACCTTATATGTTGCCATTGTTTCTCTAGTCCATATACTTTTGGTTTAATAAAATGCTGCTCTTTCAAATGGCACGAAGACAGGGATATCTCAAAACAATAACCAAGTTTATGGGTTCTTTTTTTTTTAAATCCTCAACTGGAAATATGTATTTTTTATTGACTTTAGAGAGAGGAAGGGAAACATTGATATGAGAGAGAAACATCGATTGGTTGCCTCCTGTATGCTCTCCAATGGGGGATCGAACCCATAACCTAGGTACATGCCCTGATCAGGAATCGAACCTACAACTTTTTGGTGTATGGGATGAGTCTCCAACCAACTGAGCCACCCAGCCAGGGTTCAGGGAGCTTCTTGATATCATGAGAGCCAACACGAGAGATGATAAAATTCAAGAGGAGAGAAACATTGAAGGAACTGTTACTACTTTTAGATTTACTTTTCAGCCAGTACGGTTTCTTGTGTTTTCAGTTGATTCTTGCCCCTCTACTGTTTGATGAAAGATTTAGGTCTGATTTATGGCTGTGATTTGCACATTTAGACCTCTCTGTGACAATATTTGAAGCTCACAAAAAGTATTCTAAAGCTAGAATATAACATACAATTTTTTCTCTCTTTCTAGGTGGATCTGGAGCCGGAAGGGAAAGTGTTTGTAGTAATAACCCTTACAGGGAGTTTCACTGAAGGTAAGAATGAATTTTGAATGTTCTCTGGTATACGTGTATCTTGGGCCATACTCAGTAGGAATTTCTATCATGGATATTATAAAAGAGCATTTTATAAAAGATGTTTTTTAAAACTTTCCCTGTTTTAATTTAGGCCGGCAGGTGTTTCGTTGTCTAACGGTGTATTGGTTTAGGTTGCCAGATTAACTATTTTTGCTAAATCTGTCAATCACCTGTTTTATTTAACTTGCTGAGTTTTGCTTTTATTTATTGTCACCTCAGCTGAATTGGTTCTTGCCTGTTTTAGTTCATGAATATTAAATTGTTCTTTAGAGTTTTGTTTTGGGGCCAACTCTTCAGTTTGCCCATGACTGTGTTAAAAATATAAGGATCATATTCTTTTCCTTATAATCTTATATCTCATTCTGTCTTTGAAGTGATTGTCTCTCTTCCATTGGTAGCACCCCCAGCTCTCACTCCCCAATTTTTTTAAATTGAGGCAAAATGTATAGAGAGTTGACCCTTGAACAACACGGGTGTTAGGGGTGCTGACCCCCTACCCCACCCCTCACAGTAAAAAATTTGTGTGTAACTTTTGTCTCTACTGTGCGGTGAAATGAACAGATCAGAAATAAAGAGTCTGAGATTTGACAAATTCTATAACTGTGTAACCAACACCCACCCCAATAAGCACATGAAGAAGTGTTTAACATCAGGGAAATACAAATCAAAACCGCAAGGTATCATTTTATTCTCACCAAAATGTCTGCAATTAAAGAGACTGACCGTAGGTGTTATTGGCGAGGACATGGAGTGATTGGAACTCTCCTACGTTGCTGGTGGGAGCAGAACACCACCACTTTGGAAAAACCATTTGAGAGGGCCTTGTATAGTTAGATCTATATCTGTTACCCAGCAATTCCACTGATAGGTATTTGCTCTCGAGAGATGAAAGTGTATGTCCACAGTCATGTACAAGAATGTTTATAGAAGCATTATTCGTAATACCTCAAACCGAGGAGAACTGAAATGTCCATCCAGAGGAGAATAGGTAAACACACTGTTTGACATTTATATAAGGGAAGGCGTACGCAGCACTCAAAGAGGACACTGAGAGAGAAGATGGTGTGCATGGATCTCAGAAAGCACGCTGCGGGGAAGAATCAGGCACACGAGGGAATGTACTGTTAGTTCCATTTACATGAACCTTCAGAGCAGACAAAACTAATGTATGGTGAACAAACAAAGCAGAACATGGCATTTGTTGCCTCTGGCCGCAAGGGACTGGCTGGGAAAGGACAGGAGGGAACTTTCAGAGTGATAGGAATTTTATTTTGAAGTTGTTTGTTACCAGTATATAGAAATGAACTTTTTTTTTTTTTTTTGTATATTGACTTTGTATTCTGCTACTTTAATAAATTTATTCTAGTCATCTTTTTTTGTAGATGCCTTAGGACGTTCTCTGTCAATAGTCATGCTGTCTGTAAACAAAGACAGTTTTCTTTTCTAATATTTATGGTTTATATCTTTTTCCTTTCTTACTGTGCTTGGAGGCTTCCGGGACAGATCTCCTTGTCTCATAACCAATCTTGGGAGGAAGGAATTTAGTCTCTCCCCGTTAAGGATGGCCTCAGCTGCATGCATTTTGTAGATGCCCTTTATCGCACATTGAGGAAGTTCCTTTCTAGCCCTAGTTTTTGGATAGTTTTGTTTGTTTGTTTGTTTTTTTAAATTAAGAGTGACTTACATTTTGACAAATGCTTTATCTATTGAGGTGATCATGTGATTTTTCTTCTTTCTTCTTTATTTTCTAGCAGACAGCTACATTACTGGCTGTTACCTTAAAATTATGAAGGCTTCTTAGGGTGAGATTTTTACTTTTTAATTTTTTTTTTCTTAGTTTTTTGGCAAATTCCATAGTCCCAGGACAGCCTTTACTCATAAGGTAGAGCCAATTTGGGGTTTCAGTGGAAAGCTGGGGTTTCAAGTGGGAAACAGCTGAACCCTCAATGTGTTTTTTTCAGGGTTTCAGCTCTTGCTTTTTCCTGGACGCCTCCGAGCTGCCCTTGCACGTGCACAGTTTGGGAAGACCACAGATACGAGGGGTTTATGGATTGGGCAATTCTTTCCTCCGTGGCCCATCCTTTCTAGATTTCTCTGCTCATTTTCCAGTCAGCTTGGCAGTCCTGAATCTTGTATTTCACTCTTCAAGCCAGTAACGTGGTAGCTCTGTGTTTGAGGTCTTTTCACTGTCCCTGGTTTGTTTCGCTCTGTCAGCCACCCCAGATTATCCCCAGCCCCACAGCGACAGGTTGGCTGATAGAACACTTGGCGCTCTAGTTCCCATCTGCGATACTGAAGGGCTTTACGTAAAGAGCAGGATGAGGTCAGGCCTGCCTGGTGTGTCTCCGCTACGACAGGGACATTGGCCTGGGAACCCTGGAGGGATTGTCAAAGCTCAGGAAATGTTGGTTGAGCCTCAGGGTGCATCTATCTCACAGGATTGTTTTGAAGGTTACAGCTCACAATGTGTAGGCAAATGCTTTGCAAACTGTAGAGTGCACTGTTAAGGTACACTAGTTGGATTCTTATCTGTTTCTATTGTTGTGGCGGCAAGATTCTTGTCATTCTCCCCACCCCTGCCTGGGACCTTGTATATACTCAGCTGGTGTGTTTCATTTGGGCACTGGCTTTATTTTAAACTAGACACCACAAGAATTTAGAGGACAGTTACTAGTATAACGGCTTATCTCCATGCCTGTTTTCCTTTAATGGCCTCCTATAGGAGTTCTGCAGTTAGCTCAGATTCTACAATCCCTAAGCTCTCCTTTAAAAACGAATTTGCTTCAGTGGGGCTGTGGTCTCTGATATACACGACTGATATTAGGAGCTACTGATGCCTACTTATGTTATCCTGTCTCATATTCTTATCTTTTTAAAGTTATGATGAAACAGCAGCAAAGGCAAAACGTTTTTCTTAAACGTAAGACATGACTGAGAAATGACATAAGAAATGCCTGCTGGCTGCAGACCTTTGAGTCATCATAGATGCCGGGGAGATGAACATGAACCAGGCAGGCTTTCTCGAAGGAGCTCGTAGGAGAGAGCGGTGCAGAGCTCATGTCCCTGTGCGGGAATAAGTCCAAGACATGGTGCTGGCCGGAGGGAATATGTAATCAGATCAACTAAAAGGTTTCAGAGAAAGCTTCACAGGGGAGGTGTAGTTTAAAGCAAGTTTGATGATAAATCGAAATGTGCCAGGAGGGGAAGATAGGTCAGGAGGGAAGGCAGTTTGTACAAAGGCACAGAGGTGAGAGAGCAGTAACAGGTTCCAGAAACTGAAAGTAGTGGGGAGATGATGAAGCTGGGGGAGTGGAGAGGAGATGGGGCCAGAGACATGGGAGGGTCTTATGTGGAAGTTTGCCCAGGAGAGTCTGTCCGCGGTACCAGCGTAACAATGAACAATACCACATCTCACCCTCAGTAGGGTCCCAGGTTAGATGACAGATTTAATGGTCACACTACTTTGAGGCTAATAGAGGTAATGGGGTGCCAGTGAAGGGTTTTAAGTAGAGAAAAAAAAAGATCTGATTTGGTAGCAGTGGGTTCAAGGCATTAGAGGGTATTGTTAGAACATAAGAGGAGACAAGGGTGCGGAGAGCCTTTAAGAGACTATTAAAGTTGTCTAAGGTTGAGATTAGTTGAACCTGAATTAAGTTGGAATCTGTGGGGTTGGGTGGGGAGGAGGGGACAGCTGTGTATATGTAGTGAAACCAGCAGGAATTGTCAGTTCGTTGGATGTTAGGGATAAAGAAGACGAAATCCAGATGATGTTGTGGAGTCATTCACCAGGGTAGAAACATAGGGATGGAAGATGATGACTTCCATCAGACAAGTGGAGTTCGAGGTGCTTGTGGAAACCCAAGTGGACACATCTAGGAGGAATTGGAAATAAGAGCCTTGAGTTTGGCAAGAGATCTGAGCCTAAGATAGTGCTGTAGGTGTCCGTGGGAGCCAGGTACATGGACAAAGGCATCCAGTGGAAAGATTTAGAGAAAAAACCAAGGTGACCCAAAGCAGAACTCTGTGGAGCACCAGCATTTAAGGACTCTGGGTCATGGATTATAATTTGTCAAAGTCACCCAAGCTATGTTGAAGGTTTACTTAATGAGCGCCCATTTTGTTAATATATTCATTACTCATTCAATAATATTTGAGTGCTTACCACATGCCACGGACTGTCTCGCCAGATGGTATAACATCTTCCAAATTGGCATCAAAAAGCTTTATAATGAAGTCTGAAGAAAGATGGAACATAAAAGGCTTTGAAAATTAACGTTCGAATTGATGTTAACTGTAGTACCTTCTCAGTTGGAGGATACTGTATGCTGTGTGCAGGTTTAGCTTTAGAAGAATGGTCACACCTGCTCAGAATCTTACAGGGAGGGCTCTTCATTGAGTTACGAGAAAACAAGCCAAAGCCTTTGTGGAAGTCCCTCACAGAGCTGAAGGCAAAACTTTGTCAACTGGGTCAGAAACCCATGGCCGTTGTTCATTTTGAGAAACGTGCTATCACTCTTGATCGGAAGCAGAATTCCCCTAAGCACGGCTGCTGAGGTAGACACCGTTGAAGTGATTTATTATTTTGAAAAAGCCGTCTCATGCCGCTGTTTCTTTCATTCTGGCTAAGCCTTTCTGGAGCTAACAACTGGGTTTGCCACCTAATGGAGCTGAAATTTATTATGGCGATGAAACAGACTTGGATTTTAAGGCAACCTCTCGACACTGCCAGAATGACAGAATCTGGCCCTGTTTATGATTGTTATTATGTTGGACTAGTTTTTACCTGGAAGAGTAAAGTGGGGGGGAAAAGCCTGAAATAAACTAAACTGATGAAAATGCATCGAACTAAATTCATAACTGCTATTCATTGGAAAAGAAACGACAGAAATAAGGTTGAGCCCTATCTCCTCACATGAGAATAAAAAAAAAATGATGTTGGCTTGTTGTTATGCTGTTAAGAAATATGGTGTAAGATTTGAAGATTTGAAGAGAGAATGTAGTTTGTATCAGTGAAGTTTGCCTGGACTCAGGGTACCTCCAATTGAAATGGTTGGCCCACAGAGAGAAAACCAGACGTTAAGTGCCTCCTAATGGAAGCACAGCACACCGTCTGTGAGGCAGTCTTGCCAAAAAATGGAGCCCCAATCTGGTCAGGCTTCTAGGTCTTACCACCAGTTTAGAGGAAATACAGGGGGCAGGGGAACTTTTTAAATGATACCATGGGATGTACTCATTCAAATACTGACTGTGGAAAAATTTTATAGAACAAGAGACTTGGTTTCTTTGACCAAGAATTAGAAGAAAAAGGAAATAGAGGGAGGGAAAACCAAAATAACAAAAGCCAGACATATTAGCCAGTTTTAATATACAGACCATATTTTATCCCAATTCAAACACAAGTTGTAAAACCAATAACTCCCAGGAGACAGCTGAGGAATAGCGACAGTGACTGAATACATGATCCCATTAAGGAATTATTAATGCTCTTTAGGTGTGATTGTGGTTTTTGCGGTTGTTGAAAACAAAAAGAACATCTATTAGAGATACATTTTGAAATATTTACTGATGAAATGCTATGATATTTGAGATTTGTTTCAGGATAATTCAGAGGTGGGAGGAGGGGTGGTGTACAAATAAAGCCAGACTAGCCACGAGTTGATTGGTGAAGGTGGGCGACATGTGGGTTTATTGTACCATTCTGTTTACTTTTGCATGTGTTGGAAATTGTCTACTAAGAAGTGAAAATTAAAATAAACACATTTTTAAAAATGTCTATTTCTTAGACAAAAAGCAGAATCTGGGCTGTCTCTATGACATCAAATGATGATTTAACTCTGAACCCAGGTCATTTACCCTCATTCATAATTTAAAGCTGGGGGGGGTGTCTGTATATATTTTATCCTTAATTCCCAATTTTAAAGTATTAAAAAGAGGCAAGTTAACAATTGCAAATGACTAAAGCACTTCAGAAAGATTTTTAAAAGTTCCAAATAAACACTGAGCTATGAGTCAGAAACTGCAGGTAGGAAGGGCTGAGTAAGACCGTTCCCTTCATTCCAACATCAGGTTCGCACTTACAGTGAGCGACAAGTAATCTTCTCTTACTAACAATTACATAACATCTTGCACTTGCAAAGTTTAACTTTAAGATAGTTCCCTAAAAGAATGAAGTAAATTGAAGGAATTCATGGTAGAAGTATCTTTGCGAAGATAGCTAGATAAACGTTCTGTGGGCACGTGCTTTTCCCCCGGTTCTCCAAGTGAACTTGAAGCGCTCTGCGCCGGCTTTCAGAGGGGGAGGGGAAGAACTCAACAAACGGGAACACGGCTGGACAAGGCACCTGTCGTCTGTGGATGTGCACCGTGTCTAGAAAACTCTGCTGAAACTTGGAATTACCCGCCTTCTTTCAGACCCTTAACACGCTCGTTGGAGCCAATGCCTGTTTTCTCCCAAGGGGAACGCGGAGAGCGCACTGGGGCTTCGGCTGCTGCTCCCCCTCTCGCAGGGGTGCGGGTAAAGGCGCAGGGTAAGATTCTGTTTGTTTATGGCACCACTGCCTCGGTTTTTAACTCCTGCTTCCTGTGTCAAACCACTGATTTACAAGTAATTATGTTCTCTGCCGCATCGCTGTGGCCACATGCACCGAGGCAGATGAAACGTGTTATTGCTTGAAAGCTGCAGCTCCCGGTTTCTCACGGGACCTGACACTCACAGGGCATGTCATTTTTAAAGGGGAAAAAGATTAATCTGTGATGGCAGTTCATTTTCGGTGTCCCTTCCTCCTGTTTCAAGCCTGGTGACAGTTTACTGATACAATTTTTTAAATTTAGCTTTTTTAAAAAAAATAATAAAAATTATTCCTTTGGTATATTCAGCCTGAGGAATGAGTGATCACATCAGTTTTCCTGTTGGCCTAAGCAGTCCTGTGGCTACCACTGGAAATGACTGCCAGATTGAAGACAGGCTAGGGGAGAGAGAAAGAGGCACTGAGGGAAGGGGAGAAGACTCGGTTGGTTGCTTGGGAAAAGAAGAAATGATATTTTTAAAGGATTAAGGTTCATTGTCCCTTGTCATGGTGTGCCTGCTCCTCTTTGTAACAGCCAGCATATTCGTTAAAAGGTTTCTGAGGGCCAGAGACCGTAATTTAGCAAGTGACAGCAGTAGTCCTCGTTTTATTTTTCTTCTGGTAGCAGGGTGGGCTCTTGCGCTGCAAGTGATTATTTCTTTGTATTCCTGGAATCCCATCTATGATTTCCTTTGCTCCCCACAACCAACTTCTGAGGCTTATGTGAGGCTCCGTCTGCATGTGGTGAGTGCAGCTCAGATTTGCTGCCGTCCATGCTGGACCCACGCACAAGCTCAGACTGGGGTGCTGAGGCCCAAGATTTTTCTAGGTCATCCATCTCTCTGGGAGGCATTTTTGTGTTTTCTCTTTGTTCTACCTTCAAAAAAACTGTCCTCTCAGTGGTATAATCCCATCCTTCTCAGAGTTTTGTTGCCTTTTGGGATGATGCATCTTTGCAAGACTTCCCTCGGGTCCCTCTTTCTTAAACCTAAGGGTTGACATTCACCTGGGAAAGGTGCCACCTTCTCAGATATCAGGCATGGCTCAGAGAGCTCTGGGAAGAGTGAGCTTGAGATTTGCTGAGGTTTTACTGCAATCATCAGTAGGGTTTTTTAATGCAGACCTTCTGCTAGAACGCAGAAGAAATTAAAAATTAAATAAATGAGTTCTGCTTAGGGTATGATAGCTATATTTGCCTAGTTATACCCCAAGTATCATCCTGACTACTTTTACTTTCATTGATTATTGACTGAAAACTCTGAAGTGGTGGTTTTGTTTAGAATTTAATTGGTTTTCAAAGTATGGTCCTGCAGACTTTGGGGGTTCTGGAGACATTCTCAGGAGGCCTGTTATTCAAAACTGTTTCCCTTACAATGTTAAGATGTTATTTGCCTTTTCAAATGTGTTGACCTTTGCACCAATGGTGCAAAAGAAATGGTGGGTAAAACTGTTGGCACCTTAGAACCGATCAAGGCACCAAAGGTATAGTCATCAGTGTAGCTATAGCCAGTGTAGTCTTCATTGCCATACAATTTGCAGGGAAAGAAAGAAAACCACAGTTTCACTTAAGAATATATTTGATGAAGCAGTAAACATTTTGAATGTTGTTACTTTATAATATTCTGTGTGACAAAATGGGAGCTATGCGTAAAGCAATTCCACTTACTGGAAAACTATTGTGTCTCAAGGAAAAACTTGTATGATGGAGTTGTTAGCGGAGCTAGCCATTCACCCATGCAACACCATTTTTACTTGAAAGAATGACAAACTGTAATTATGGAGACCTGGCAACTTGTCAGATATTAAGAATGAATGTAGCACTCCCAACAATAAAGATTTTTTTAAAAATGAGTGTTATTTCAAGGTAAACGACTATGACTATTTGATGCCAATGATACACAATTGGATCCTTCAATTTTGGAAAATTTATATCCACCATTTTGAGCTTGTCAGCTTCCAATACATAAAAAAGACTTTTCTCATGAGTCTGTTGTTGGTATTAATGAACAATTGTGATGTTTTAATATTGTCTAGTAAAATATGTCAGTGTTTGGAAGAAGATCTGCAATAACTCAATGAATGCGTATTTTCAAAATGACCCATATAAGATGTTACAGAATCATGTATGAGTCAAGGATCCATTGAAAGAATGAGACAGACTAATGGACTTAATGTAGCAGAGTATGAAAAGTTCATTGATTATGGTTTTGGATTCCACATTGCAACTAACTTTTAAGAAACTTCTACTTGCTGAGTTTTGATTTAGTATCAATGAATATTCACAATTTTCTGAAAAAGATATTAAAACACTCTTTTTCAGCTACTCTCTGTGTGCAGCTAGATTTTATTCATATTCTTCAACTAAAACAAAGTTGCAACAGATTTAACACAGAAGCAGATATAAAGAACCCAGCTGGCCTCTAAGTCAAACATTAAAGAGATTTCCAAAATTGTAAAAAAAATACCACTCTTCTCACATTTTTGTTTTGGAAGAATATAGTTATCTTTCATAAAATGTTATTTATGTTAACATACAATGGATTTGTTATTGTTTTAAATGAAAAAATATTTTTAAATACCTCAATTTTAATTTCTAATAATGGCAAATATTGAGAAAACCCACAAAAACCAAACTTTTGAGTTCTCAACTAAAAAAAAAATATATTTTTTGAATTTGAGAGAGAGAGGAAGGGAGAGGGAGAAAGAACAGCCCCCACCAGGGATTGAACCAGCAGTCCCCAGGTACACGGTTGACGTCCAACCAACTGAGCTACACCGGCCAGGGCTCGAGTTCTCAATTTTTAAGACTATAAAAGGGTGCTGAAACCAAATTACTTTTAGAATTTCTAGGTTAATCTTTCCCTTTATCTTTCTTCCAGAAGTCCGACACCTTTCATTCTAGTGACCACAGAGAGAAGTAACTGACAAATATTAGTGTATGTTATATTGGGGACTGATTGTTATATAGACGACAGGTGATACAGGCGACAGACACTGTAATCCTTTTTTGAAACTGTAATCCTTTTTTCTCTAATCATTTTTACCGTGCAGTGTACTTTTTCAGCCAGTTATTGTTATAAGCCCTTTCTCATAAAAAGAGGAAGGTCAGGAAGTGACACCAAAACAACCCAGAAGCTCTGGTGGTTTCTAACTTTAAAGATGCCTGTTTCTGGTAGCTTTATGCTAAACCTTTGCTTTATTTGAAAAGAACAAGGTCGTGGCAATACTTCTGAGCAAGTGGTCAGAGCTATAAGCACTCAAAGCTGTACCTCAAAAATAGCTCAAAGACCTACGGACTGAGCATCAGCAGATTCACTTGTGTGCTTCACTCACTTTGAAATAAAGGTTCTTGCAAAATGCAGAATCTGACTTTATTAATTTTCTCAGGCTTTTTTTTTTTTAGTTAAAATTACACTCATGGGGTGTTCTCTCAGTGGAACTGAGATTTGGGTAAAACAGAAATGATTTAATTTTTTGATAGAAAGATTAATTGCTTCAGAGCCTATTTTCATTATGCTTCAGTCTCCCAGCAACTCCTGATCTCTCTCCCCTTTTTCTTTCAAATGGACAAGACAGCGAGGTTCTGCTTTCCAGGCCAGTTATAGTGATGTCTTCTATGAGGTCTTCTCCAATAATGCCCTGTGTCATTGGGCATACAAAAAGGTAGGAAGACCTGTTTCTTCCTTTCTCCCCTGAAACTTGTCTTCAGCATCATGATTTCATCCTGGTGTCTGAGGTTTCTGTTCTGGGTCTCAAGCCGGTGCTGGATGACCCCCTGCGAGAGGTTGAGAGCGTGTTGAGGGTAGGAGCAGACACAGTGCCCTAGGGTTGCAGACACATTTTTTGTGTATGTCAGAAATTGCCTTAGATTTTCTAAGTGGCAACTTCTCACATTGTTTTGGAGAAAATTGGTTGCTTCCCCTATGAATTTATATTCAGTTACAAAAATATACTGGGTTGAGCAATACTTCTAAATGATCACCAAGAGGCCCAGGGAGTCAAGAGAACTCACTTCCTATGTATACACACACAGAGTACTTATGTATAACACTATGTAATGTATGATGCTGTGTGTATGTGTGCATGTACTTACTAATGTCACTGGTTTATTCTCACAGAACTAAAAGTTTGGTGTGTGGGCAGAGGTGTAAACAATTAGACAAATTAACATAATGTGCTAAGTGGTAAATGCTATGGAAAAAAATAGGATAGGTTAAGGGGACAGAGGTGAGGGCTATGTGTGCTGTTCTGTTCAAATCTTTGAGCCAGAGATTTGAAGGGAGACAGAGGGTGAACCACAGGGTTGTCTGGGGGAAGAGAAAAGTAATAAAAGACCTGAAGGGGGAGCATGGTTGGTGAGTGAGAGTTTGCAGCAGGGCGAGGACCGTGGCTGAGCCCTGAGCTCCTGGGGAGGTGCCCAGCATCGTAGGCATAGGGTCAGCACCCTGTTGATGTCGCTTTCCTTTTCAGGAACATACCTTTGTCACTTCAGTGAAATTCACCTATATTTGATACCATTCGATTGATTGAACATAATCTTTTTCCCCCTTTGGGTAGGGGCCTGAAGAGCATACTATTCCTCCCATTTCCAATGATTTAATATAAGTTGCTAAAGCAAAAACGATTTTAAGTTTAACATGAGGACTTTCCCAAGTTCTGTGAAGTCCACTGTGTTTTCTTATTGTTCTAAGCTTAATTAGGATCCATTACACAGCTTAATAAGCGTTAAAAGTTCAAACAGTCTGTCTGGAGATATATAACAAGTCCATGCACTGCTAAATGTAATTAGCTGTAATTCAATTCTAGTTACGGTTATTAAGAAATTATTCTTGTTTGCGCATCTCACTCATCTTAAACACAGTCAGAAAATTTAGGTTGAGCTGGACTCTTCTGTTCTTCAACATGGTGGGAGCTATCTTTGTTGTGAAGTTTTAATAAATGTTAGTGACATGTCTGCTAAACACCTGGGGAAGTAAATAGGTTGGAGCTCAGTCTGGGCACATTGTAGAGACTTAGTATATACCTTTTGGAGGTTTATCTTCTTGAGTCTTGGTAATACTTCCTGTTTCTTGTAAATGAGGGCACTTCCATTATCTGAGTCCTTAGATCGGAATTTACCAAGTACTGAAAACAGGACCTTCAAAAACTATAAGATGGCAAGAGAGGATCCCTTCTAGAACAATGGAATCACTTAAAATTTTTGAAATATACAGATTGTGAGGCCCCAGACTGAATCAGAATCTCTGAGGAAGAGGCCAGGGATACAGATTCCTTATACGCATCTTGGCTGGTTCTCATGGTTGGCCAAGTTTGGACACCCCTGTTGTATCCTAAATCATGTCTAATTTGATGAGTGGAAAGTTTTGCAATTGGGAGATTTGCTAGTTGAAGAAAACACATAGGAAAAAACCCACATAGCAGAGTGTATCACTTTGGTGTGATCCTTTAAGACTTTACAAAACCCCAAATGACTTTTAAGAGCCTTTAAAAATGCTGTGACATAGAGAGGAGAGGTTACAGTGTTTGCACTTTTAGGAGAAGAGAACAAGACTCAGAGGCTAAGGGCCTTGCTAATGTCTGCAAACCCTCCTAATGCTGAGATGCAAACCAGATTTGAAAGTAATAAAACTGGGATGGGAATGTTGGCTTTGCTGCCCATCAACTATGGGACTGGACACACGTTATAGGCATCTCCCATCTCCCAGAGTAACTGGGACCAGGAAAAGGCAATTTAATGTGATTCTAGCTACAATTGGAGCCAACATTTTTATAGTATATATGTTTTAAAAGGTTTATTTGGTACTCTGTTTTTAAAAACGATGACAAAAATTATGAAAGTAAGTTTCTTTCATCTTATATTTATCAGTGTTTGGGTTACAGTGGCACCTGTATGCTAATTCTTAGAACCAAGAGCGGATCCAATAACTTGGTGTGTACTTTTCTGACTGGTTTGAAAGCATGATAACATCTTCCACTTTACACTGACTTTCTCAGCACTTTCATGAAGAGGCTTATTTTTGCAAAAATATTTGAAGACGTCATCAGTTTTTCCCAGGGCCGGGCTTGGCTCCATGAGTGTTGATCTTTTCACTGGTGATGGGCCCGGTACCCCGATTTACTGTGTCGGGGCTTTGCTGTGATCGGGGCGGCTTGTCAATTTCTCGACCTGCATCAGCTACAAGATTTTACTTTTATACCCTGTGCCCAATTTTTATTGTGTAAGTTGTATCATGGGACATATCTGGTTCTCAGAGGGAGCATAGCAGCCTATCACACGGTGGGCAAAGGATAGTTTTCCGCAGGGAGGAATGTCAGGGAAGGGCCCAATTTAAAAGTGGTCAGTCTGTTCCTTGGTGACTATTTTTATGCTTTCAGCATTTACCTTTATCAATCTCCCTATTATGAGGATTTTGGCAATAAAAATTCAGATGAGTTCGGGTTTCTCGGTAAAATGAATCACTTATTTCTTAGAAAAGATGTAGTAACTCATATATGTAAGTCGGTAGTGTTCAGATACCATTCAATAGAAGGGACTGCCTATCTGGGTACTACTGTCCTTTTAAAAAAAAAAAATTGGGTTTTTTTGTTTGTTTTTTGTTTTTTGTTTTTTAAAAAATATATCTTTATTGATTTCAGAGAGAGGAAGGGAGAGGGACAGAGAGAGAAACATCAGTGATGGGAGAGAGTCATTGATTGGCTGCCTCCTGTACTCCTCCCACTGGGTATCGAACCCACAACCCAGACATGTGCCCTGACAGGTAAGTGAACTGTGACCTCCTGGTTCATAGGTCAGTGTTCAGCCACTGAGCCACACCAGCTGGGCCAGGGTACCGCTGTCTTACCTAATGGACTTCGAATCCACCCAGGCAAAGGGAGTGCCTAACAATCCCTGGAGCGGTTCCTTCTAACGGCAGACTTCAGGAAGGATTCATTGCAAAGACTGAAGCTTAACTCTGGGAGGGGACCATCAATTTTAAGTGATGATTCAGTAGGACTCCGATAGCACCTGCTAGCTACCTTGAGGACGCTGTGGGAACACTCAGCAGGATGCAGAAGGAACAGTTTCAGAGTCCTGCTCAGGTGTACCTGGGATTGGTCATGTCTTGTTGCACACCTCTGCCTCATGTTCCATGTCCTCATTGGAGATCTCTAATTCCGGCACTCTTGGTCTTTGCATCTGTGGATGTTTGAAGGGCACTGAAAGTTCAGTCTTTATGTGCTGTCTCATATGCAGAATATCGGCTGTGGCTGTTTGCCAGGCCCCTGTCTAACCAGTGTATGCAAACAGCTCGTGGGCTGAAATTGGCCCGCAGGCGGGTTTTGTTTTGTATGTGGCATAGTGCGATGCTTTGAAGTTCTTCACCTCAAACTCTGGTCAGGGCAGGGTTCTCCAGGGAGCCCCTTTCCCCAACACTCCCTGTTGTCTGCATTCTCTGTGCCTTCACATTCCATGCCTCTGTCTCTCAGTTTGTAATTCTGAATCTGAGTATTTGTTCAATGTGTGTATTTGGCAGTGTTTAGTAACCATGGGGACATTTTTAATTGTCTTTGAAGAAGAAGGGTCACTTCTTTGCCCAAGTCAACTGGAAACACTTTTCCTTCACTGAATACCTTAAAGGTTCCTCTCTGGCGCCATTTAGCATCCCAGCCTTCCCCAGTGGCACTCCCATTTCTGGTTTTGGGTCATGTAAGAGTCTCGCTTTGCGGGGAGGGGGAGGAAAGAAATCAATCAATCAGTCTCAATCTCTCTCTCCCTCTCTCTCTCTCAAATCCAGAAAATAAGTCATGCTTTCAGGTAATAGGTTACTTTTAGTGATGCCTTCAGCTTCCTGAATGTGCCCCCCCCTCCCCCCAGACTTCTGGTGTTAATGACAATCCTTTCCTTAGCAGAACCCTACAGACAAAATCCCCCTGGGGAATTGCCCTTGAGAATGTCTTATGGTGCCTGAGATGTAGGGTGGGTTGTAGAGGGCATCAGCTTTAGGTTAGACAGACGTGTCTCTGCTTCCTGCACTTCCTAGCTGTGTGACCTTGAACAATGTTTGTCTCATGCATAAAAACATGGAGCTAGTGGTATCTACCCCCAGGATTGCTGTGAAGGTGACATGAGATTATACACACAGGCACACACCCACAAAGTGTTATATTAAGGCCTGATGCAGATTATGCACCCACCCATTGTAAAAGGAAATCCGTACCCAATTTATTTCCATGTACTTTGTGGTGAATCATCTAAAAGGCACTGGGGAAAATATGATGACATAAACCCCCTTTCTCAGTCATTGTTTCAAACCCTGCGCAGCAATTGAAGTTCACATGTGCTACCTTCTGGGAGGGGGCAAGGTACATTCCAGCCTGTGTGTCTACGTGCTTTTGGTAGTAGCTGCCTTCAGCAATGCCGTGGGCGGGAGGGAAGGGTTTACTACCTGTGATGGAAGTGCTGCTTCACCAGTTTCCTGCTTGCTGGGCCCCACAGAGAGCATATGTTGCCCCTCTTTTTAGATCTGCCCACCAGAGCCATTTCTACACCTTTTCCTAAGTCGTTCCTTGAGGATCTGGCTAATGCTTGGACTGATGCTGCTGGCACAGCCTCTCCTTGTGAGTGCCAGTTGTGCCATGAATCATATTGTGGAGAGGGAAGGGTGTAGCCCAGCCCTATTCATGGGCAGCCCCACTACTATGGCGCTCCATAGGAATGTTGGTAGGACAGCAGAACAGGGAATTAGGGCTGCTCCTCTGTTTAGTAGGTCCAGGGAATTGCTCTTTGGGATCATACTGAAAACCAGCCCCTACTGTTAGCTGGCTCTTTTAGCACAGGTCTAAAATTGCAATGAGTGCCGCCTTCCTATAGCCATGTTAATGTTAATTAATGTTTACAAGACATTGTTAGGTTCCAGAAAGAAGGTGGGTTTAAAAAGCAGATTGTATGGGCACCTTGCAGTTAATTTATTACATGTAGAGGGTTGAATTTTAAGTGCCAGGGCAGGTGTTGTAAATTGCCAAGTAGCTTTGGCCCCTGTCCGCTACCTTCTCCCCTGTACCAGGATTTTGTTGGTTGTAGTCACCAGCCTGATGACTTGAGTGCTGTCCATGAACGTGGAGCAACTCCGCATGTTAGCTTTGTTATTTATTCACAAATTGCAGTTGGTTCGCTCCGTGGGGAGATTTTTATAGTCTTTGGTCTTTTCTCAAATATTTCCTTAGTTTATTAAATTGGTTTCTCATTTGTAAGTTAAAGTGTGTGTTGACTTTTGCGGTTTTAATTTTACAGGCGTGGTTGCCTTTGTATTACTACATGGTGTCTCTTGTTTGAGTCCATAAGCAAGGTTTGTTTGCTTGCTGGCTTGCTTTGTTTAGGGTTTAACCATTACCCAGTTCCTTCTTAAGTTAAAGATGGTATCATGCTCAAGTGAAAATCCATTTTAAATCCAGTCCTTAATTATTCATTGAAATATCTTTTGTGTGCCCAGCTGGTGTGGGTCAGTGATTGAGTGTCGTCCCATGTACCAAGAGGTCACTGGTTCAATTCCTAGTCAGGGCACATGCCTGGGTTTTGGACTCGATCCTCAGTAGGGAATGTGCAGGAGGCAGCAGGTCGATGTTTCTCTCTCACATCATTGTTTCTCTTTCTCTCCCTCTCCCTTCTTCTCTCTTTAAAAATAAATTTTAAAAATTACCAACATGCAAAGGAACAAAAAACCATGACCTATAATGGGAGATAAACCAATCAATTGAAACTGTCCCAGAACACAGATGGTAGAATTAGCAGACAAGATAATAAAAGTTATGATAACCATTCCATATGTTTAAAAAGTTAAATCTAGAGATGGAAGATTAAAGAAAAGAAAAAAAGAGACACAAATTGGATCTGAAACATGGTGTGCCTTTCAATCAATCCTGATGTTACTTTCCTATGTTGTTACTCAGTCCTTATGTTACTTCCACCAAATCCACATGACCTGAACCTGGCCCCTGCTAATTTATCTGATCCCTAAGCCCCTCCTGGTCTGCTCAGTGTTCTCTTGAACCCTGACTCTGGGGTCACCACTGCAGTGCTAATTCGGTGATGCCCAGGAGTCAGTTAACCCTTGAACCTTCTTTCATGTCTGCCATGCCAGTGCCAGACAGAACAGTCACCCTACAGTGCTGCTTCTGGGACAAGGAGTGCTGTGGGATCCATTGGCATGTGAATTCCTGATGTATAACCAGGTACCCAGCAAAATTCCAAGTGTGCTTCTTGATTTTTCAACGACTCCAAAACCGTCACACTTCTAAGCCTTTCTCTCTCTCTCTTTTCTTTTTCCCCCTAACCCAAATTCTGGTTCTAATACTCTGCTGAGAAAAATCCTGCAATGACTTCCATCTTTATGTACCCACAGTCGCTCAGTGTGGCCGTCTCTCTTTCTTGATGCAGGTTGCCAAGGAAACCTCTTTTTCCACAGAGGCTACGTGCACCTTTTTCCTGAACAGATCCATCTTCTCTGGTGTCTTAACATATTTTGCTTGCTCACTTCTCTGGCCTGACTGCACTTTGTGCAGTGCCTTCCTCTCCCCTGATTGGTTCTCCTTTGGTGATGTGGTTGGAAGATAGAACCTAAAAGGATTCTTCATCGGATCCTCAGCTACCTCTGTTTCTCCCCTTTTATGGCCAACGACCTCGACAAACGTTCTCTATCTGCTCACCACCCACTTTCTCCTCAGTCTCTGATCCTCTCTTGTTCAGACACCTCCTCATTATGAAATATATCAGTCTTTTCTCAGCAACCTTCCACCATGGCCTTGCCGCTGTGCGCGGTTCTGTTTACTGTTCTTTTGAGAGCCTCACATTGCTACCAAGTCCGTGCCCTCTCTTCCGAGTGGTGATCCTCAGCACCTCCACCTCCTCCTGTTCCCTGCAGCGATGGCTCGGCCTTCATCATTCTCTGCAAGGCCCCCATGCATCCTGGGCCTTCATTCTGAGCAGGGGCCTGGCCTCCTGCATGATCAAGAAAATTGCATCCCGTGTGGTCTCCCTCAACTACATCCTGCTCTCACTTTAGCTATTGTCCCACCCACCCTTGTCCCTTAGCCTCTGTCCCAGACAGTAGTTGCTTTGCTTTTGCCGAAGATCTGTGCTTTCTCAGGACCTTGCTTCCCTGCCTCTAAATCCTTCGTCTCCCTGTTTCTTGGTTCTTTCTCCAAGCTGTAAACATGGCTAAGCCTCTTCATCCTAAAGGTCTTTTAAGCTCCTTCTTGGTTACTTTCCAGTTTGTTTCCTCTTTTTCACCCGCGTGTCTTGAGAACGTGGTCTTTGTACATGCTCTCCCCTCCTTTACCTTCTGTTCTCTCCTCCAGCTCTCGGGCTCCCCTCACCACCAGTCTGCTCAAGTCACTCTTGATAAGGTCACCAAGGACATGTTGCCAAGTCCAGTCAGAAGTTTTCAGTCCTCACCTTACTGGACGTCTCTGTCGCATTTGAAAATGCCCATCACTCCCTCCGCATCAGGGCCCTAACACTTTCTGACTCCCACAACTCTGAAGTCTACTAACCATGCTTCTACCTCTCTGACTCTTCTTTGTATCTTTGGATTTCTCTCCCCCCCACCCCCCTTTAGTTTGTGTTCTCCAGGGATCAGTGTTCAGTCCACTGCTGTTCTCACTCACGTCCCTGGGGATCTCACTGTACCCTTGGCTTTCTACCCCTGCATCTGTGTCTGCGGTCCAGAGCTCTCTCCTGAATGTCAGCTCCCTGTATCCAGTCACACCTCAGCAGCACTCACACCTCAGCAGCACTCCTTCATTCTTCCAGTTAGCAGGTATCTTCTATCCCTAGGTTCTGTTGAACATGAACTGTTGACCGGGATGAAAGAAAGCACTCACCCCTTCTGTTATAGTATTCTGATCCTGCTTCCAAATTTCCATCTCGGGCCTCCATTCCTCCTTATATATCTTAAAAGTGTGCACCCGTCCTGGTCGGGTCTGTCATTTTCAGGGATACTGTCAAGGATTACCTTCAGCCTCAGTTCTTCCCCTGAGCCCCAGCTCCATGATATCTTCCAAACACCTCAGACTCAGACCCCAGTCATCATCTTTCTTCCATATCAACCCCCATGCTTACTCCGTTTCTACCTCTCTTCTCCTGACACCTAAGCTTCAAACCACTTATTTCCCCTACCTAAATGTTTTATCTCTCAAGTAAAAGCAAAAGCAATATGAAGTTAGTGTTCTATGTGTACCTCTGTGCCCCGCCCCCAACATCCTGATATGTAAGGGCATCAAATGAGACAGAGAAGGTGGAACGAGAAGTGGTTCCTACCATTTCCCGTTTTAACAAGCATCTGCAGGGCCTCCACCCCCTCCAACTTTGACATTACATAATCATGTCAAAAGTGATATTTTTGGAAGAGGTTTCATCCAGACTTTTGTTTCTAGCTAGAAGGAGAGCTAGGGAAGAGGAATCGCCGCTTGAAAGACTGAGGATATGGAATCAGCTTAATGAGGATTCTCATTGGGGATATTTATAGGAATTCTTTTAATAACACTTACTTTAGACTCTGCTATGTGGAATCTTCTTTCCCTTCAGGTGGTGGGTTTTTTAACACCATATTTGGCTGATTCCACAACTTTCCTGTTGCCTTAAGTTTTTTTATTCCAGCTTTGTCGAGGTACAATTGGCAAATAAAATCACAAGATATTTAAACTGTACATTGTGGTGACCCTTACACATACATTGGGAAAAGATTCCCACTGTCTAGTTAATTAGCACATACGTTACTTCCTTCAGTTTTACAAAGTTATTTTTAATTGTGGTAAAATGCACATAAAAATTTACCGTTTTAATCATTGTAAGTGTACAGTTCAGTGGCATTTGTTACATTTGCATTGTTGTGCAAGCATCACTGCCATCCATCTCCAGAACTCTAAAACGTAATAGAACTCTTGCAAAACAAAAACTCTACCCATGAAACAACGAATCCCTGTTCCTCCGCCCCCAGCCCCTGCCAGTCACTATTCTACTTTCTGTCTTTATGAATTTGACTACTCTAGGTATCTTACATGTGCTTATTTCACTTGGCATGATATCCTCAAATTCATCCACGGTGTAGCATGTGTCAGAATTTTCTTCCTTTTTAAGGCTGAGTAGTACTCCTTGTATGTAAATACTACATTTGTTTATCTGTTCATCTGTACATTACACCTCCATGACTTATTTATTTTATAACTGGAAGTTTGTACCTTTTGATGCCCTTCGGGGAGGGTGAATTCTTGTTCTGAGGCCCAACATCCCCTTCCCTGTTTCCTATCTCCCCTCCTCTCCCCCAAGAACCATCGTCTTAGAGCTTCCCTCCCTCGGCTTCAGGCTGGGAAGGGAATAGTCTCGCACCCCTCTCATGCCGACGCCCCTTCCTTTCTCAGACTCACTGCCGAACTGGTGATGGGGTTAGAGGTCCTGTCTCCAGGAAGCCCTGATGGGAGGGGCCTCTCAAACTCAGATTATAGGTACTTAATGCCTTTTGTCTTCAGCTAAAATTCTGGGACAGCAGGACAATTCCCACCCAACATTCTGCTGCACCTAAAATATTAAAGGGGACCTAGTTCTATATGACACTTATAAGGGCTGTACACAGGGGTCCTGAAATTCTACCTTCCCCTTTTCAGGAGCCGTCATACCTGAAAAGGAGGGACTGGGGTCCAGTATAGGATGGGGGTTAAAAGCCCCTTCATTAAGCACTGACATCTACTTCATTCTCTGGAGGCGAGGCTGGTCCTTAGGGCAGGCTTCTTTGAAAGGGCTTTCTCTCTCTGTGTACACCCCAAATCTCTTTACCAAACAGGACCCCAGTTCGTATCCCCCCATTCTTGGCAGTCTTTCTCAATCTCTCATTATCAGTTTAACTGAAAGGGCCTTATTTCTAGGGCTGTTAGTAGAGCTCAACAGAAGAAACTCTTTAAATGGGCTGGCTTAGTGCATTCTGACACTTCTTAAATATATATAGGTTTTCATTGATTTCAGAGAGAGGAAGGGAGAGAGTGATAGAAACATCAATGAAACATCAATCAACTGCCTCCTGCACGCCCCCTACTGGGGATTGAGCCCGGAAACCCAGGCATGTGCCCTGACTGGGAATCAAACTGGCGACTTCCTGGTGCATGGGACAAAGCTCAACCACTGAGCCACGCCCACACTGGCCAGACGTGACACTTTTGATTATCAAAGGCCTTTACTAAATTTCCCAGCACCTCACCTAAGTATACTTTTTATACATGGAGTTAGTAGAATCCATGTTTCATTGGACTAATAATAAACTTAATGGCAAAATTTAATAAATTCAGTAAAGTCTTTAATTGGATTTTTTAATTTACAAAGTTATTTAAACACTAATTGTATATATGTTAGACATATTTTGTGGCCTGAGGCAGGGCCTGTTGTGGATTCATCTTCCCTTATAAGGAGTCCACCCACCAGTCCTGGACCCACAGCTTGGGAAAGGTCCCAATAGCCAGTTTTCATTAAAAAAAAAGGGGGAGGGGGAAAGGTTAAGAAAAAATGCCTATAGAGTGATTGAATCTTTATCTTACAAAACTTGATAGTCTAAATGAAAGCAACTAGGTTGAAAGTGTATTTGTGTTTGCAGTTTCTTTGTGTGGGAGGACTTTTTTCTGGATGCTTCTAAGGACTAACGAGGAAGCCACACCAGGGTTATTTCTCCACTGAAAGGTAGCAGCGAGGTCAGCAGACCCACTGATTACACTTGAAAAGGGAGAGTGTGTCTTTTGCCACCTCAAAGGGCAGCTGTTTATTGAATTTCTCCACCCTGCCATTGTTTTACCTGTGGAATGATTCCTGGAGAAACATCTACCATCTGCACAGTTCTATCCTGTTCCTCAGCCCTGTTTACTGAAGCGAGTTCTGAGCTGCGTTCGCACACTGCAAACCGCACGTACAGTGTGAGGGAGCATGTGGCCGGTCATGTAGAGTTTGAGTAGGTCCTACTGTGAAGCCTGTTGCGTATGGGACAGGCCAAGCTCATTCATTCATTCATCAAATGTTAAGTCCCCCCTGTGCCAGGTACTAATTTGTGTCCTAGTGTTAAAACACGAATGTGACAGTATCCCTGCTTTCAGAAAGCTCGGCCTGGATGGGAAGGTGGGCGTCGAAACACAGTGCAGCGTGACATAGGATGATTGATGCACAAGGGCCCTGGGGTGCCTCCTCGAAGAAGGCCTGATGGCCTCAGGAGAAAAGGTGGGGATGAAAGGTGAAGCTGGGCTTAGAGAGAGAGTGATGTGTGTTGTGGATTCTGTCTTTATGTCTGGAAGGAGTAGCCTGAGCATGGAGTATTGGTTTCTTTTGCTGAGAGACGTCTGAGACCTCAGAGCTCCAGGAAGCCTTCCTGATAGGTTGGGCAGCTGCATTTCTTCCCTTGGCCCCAGAATCAGAATGACTCCTTTGTTTGGCATCAAAAGGTGCCTCTTAGTCCCTGGGTTTTGCGCTGGAATTAATAAGTAGAGAGTTCACCAGCAATGAGTGAAAATCTCTCAAAGGCTGCCCCAGAAGAGCAAGGACGTTAACTCTGAAGCCTGGGCCATTTTCCACCCTGGGAATTATGCTCTGCCCTTCCTAAATTCCCATTGTGGTTTCAAATGAAGAGGCCATTGTTCATTTTCCTTCCTAAAAGAAGCAATATATTTAACTTCTGGCTCTCTGCCTGATTGATGGAGAGTTGATCTCTATGAGGCCAACACCCGTGGCTTCCCATCAGGACAAACACTCCGCCTCCATCTGATCTCCCCCCTTTGGGTGAAGTCATTTAGATTCTACACCAGCTCAGTAGGAGTCTTGTGTTACATCCTACTAGGTGGCAACAGGGCCTTGATTCCTACCCCATGTTTAATAGGAAAAAAAGGCAAGGTCTTAACTCTTTATAGCAGCTAGTGATTTTCCAAAAGACCTATTATGGGAATTTTAAAATATCTGTACTATCATAGACTTTGAAGCTTAATATAAAAGAGTCTTTATTGTGTTTGGGTCTGGGCAGGTGTCCTAGAGCAGAAGTTTTCAAACTTATTTTTAAGCAACAAAATACTTCTTTTTCCCAAGTGAAAAAGACAGAATCCAAACACCACAAGGTTTCTCAGCTTCAGTCCTATTGATATCTAGATTAGAATAATTCTTTGTTGTGGGGGCTGTTCTGTGCATTGTAGGATATTTAGCAACATTCCTGGTCTCTGCACTCTAGATACCAGTTGCAATTCTCCTCACACCACTTGTGACAATCAGACATTGGCAAATGTCCCCTGGGGGGCCCAAATCATACCCAGCTGAGAACCAATGCAATACAGTATATAAAACTGATTTTTTTAAAAGTAGGAACTGGTGCTTTGGAAGTGGCATTAAACTCCTTCAGAACTCTGCCTGGGTCCCTCACCCTCACTGGTGGCGTTGGAGGAACTGATGTCAGTGGAACTCTGAGATACACATACCATCCTAGAGGGGTTGGCTGTCATTGAAGAAATCTGGAACATGGGGAACTGGTTACAAATAAAGAAAAACAGCTAAAATTAGACAAATCCATAGTCTTTTGAACCCAAATGTACTCTGAACAGTTTTGTATGTGCTTGTAGGTATACTTATACGTGTACTTGAATGTGTAGAATAAGGGAATAGAGAGGGTTGGGTGGTGTTCACCTAGCTCCTATGCATTCGAGGTTGGCTATCACAATTTGCTCTGTTTTGCCAGAGATGCCACATGAAGGCTTGTGGCTCTCAGCCCAGGGACAGAGCCCACCTTGGCTGCCTGAACCCCAGCTTCCATGAGACCCAGCAGAACTGGCTCTGCTCATGGGGGCCCTAAGGGTGGGCCTGTACCTGCAGCCTCCTGAAGCCAGGTGCCAGGTGGATCCCAGTTTGAACCACAGTCATTCAAAATCATCGGCTGGATTATTACCCTTCTGCCCTTTGTACTTAGGGAGTAACGTGTGCTTCTGTATGTATGTGCTTGAATGACTACGCCTTTTCTTCAGGAAGCCTGACACTGTCCCCTTCCCCTGTCACTCTGATCATTGATGGGGGGACTCTGGGAGCTTGGCGTGTACCACTCCTACCTTTTCCTCCCTAACCCAGGCTGGTGCAAGAATTGTGGAAGCCTGTCCCACAGGCAGACACTATACCCCAGGTGTGCGGGTATCAGTCAGTATAAAAAACAATACCACTGAGCAAGTCACTCTCACCTGTGGGAAAAGGCACGGGCTTAGGGAGGGAGGGAATTGGCTGCCTAGGGGGCTCAGCTTCAATCTGTCTGTCCAGCAAACTTCTAACCCCAGGCCACAACTAGAGTCCGGAGCCTGGAGTTAAATTACCAGAGAGTCCGTCCCTTGCTGGAGAACTTGCCCCTTGTTCTCACTATCTGTGTGGCTGCTTGTAAAAGCCTTTGGCACTTACAGCAATGTTGTGTTTTCCCCAAAGATCACATGACCATTGCAGTTAACCTTGGGAGCAGAGGAGTGAACAGACTCATTTTATCTATATGTCCATCTGTGGATCTCTAACCCTTCTGAGAAAAACCACTCCCAGAAATGCCTCTGGGGTCCTGCAGAGGTTTGCTTAGAATTCTTGGAAGAGGCTGGTAAGGGCGACTTTCGGTGCTCCTTTGTCTCCCTCCTCTCTCCCATTGCTCCTGCCATGGGCCCAAGAAGAGGAGCTCAGGGGGAGGACTTGGGGAGGGGACCTGAGACCCCCACAGCCCCCTCTAGCCCATGATGGGGAAGCTAGCTATAAGAATATTTGGATAAAAGGTTTCTACTCTGTGCTTAATATGTGAAATCAATTTGATTTATTTAAATCTCTAGTGTGGATTATTGCTATCAGATAAGTATACGAACCATTGACCATTGAGCTGAAAACCGCTGACATACTAGTTTATAGTAGACATTATCTAGTGAATGGTTTTATGAGTGACCCAGGTATAAAATCAGCTGCTTTTTTTTTTTTTTTTTTTTTAAATATATCTTTATTGATTTCAGAGAGAGGAAAGGAGAGGGAGAGAGAGAGATAGAAACTATCAATGATGAGAAAGTCATTGATTGAGCCCGCAACCAGGCATGTGCCCTTACAGGGAATCGAACCCTGATTGCCTGGATCCTAGGTCGACGCTCAACTGCTGAGCCACGCCCAGCTGGGCTAAAATCAGCTTATTTTGAAAGGGGCATGTCCCCATGATGCTCTCTTCCCTATAGTGCCCTAATAAGTGACTGCATTTCCTGAGCTCTACACTTTTGTCACCTTTTGTCATCAGAGTATGCAACCAGTTTTAGGTAGTGCTGATAATGATATGAAAACTAAACACTATGAGCCTGGATAGGTTTAATAGCTAGAAGTTGCAGAAAATATTATTACATTTATACTTTATAATGTATGTGTTGTTCTTTTTAAAAAAATATATGTTTTTATTGATTTTAGAGAGAGAGGAAGGGAGGGGAGAGAGAGAGAGAAACATCAGTGATGAGAGTCATTAATTAGCTGCCTCCTGCACACCCCCTACTGGGGATTGAACCTGAAACCTGGGCATGTGCCCCAACCAGGAATCAAACCGATTACCTTTCGGTGCATGTTACATTGTTCAACCAACTCAGCTGCACCGGCCAGGGCTGCATTGTTCTTACATATATTCTCTCGTTTAATCATCACAAACCAGCCCTAGTGACCTAGGTTCTCTCTTGGCCTTATCTTGAGAGAATTTAGGGAATGTAATAAGAGTGAGACTTCTCAGTGCCTTTGTATGATCCGTGAAGGCTCACACTCCTTCCTGTCCTGCTCTGATATTGACGTTTCTTTTAAAGTTCATCTCCTACTGGTCTCCTTTATTCTCACTGTAGTTCCAGCAACAGTAAACCAGCTGCAGGTGCCTGAATGTGGCATGTTCTCTTATACTTCTGTATGTTCACTCCATTCATTCATTCATTCATTCATTCATTCATTCATTCATTCCTAGTTATATGCTGAGCAGTAGGATTACATCTCCCCGCCATGCATACCCCTCATTCACAGCCTAAACAGGTAAACTGTGTCTGTGTGACAGGAGCTTCAGTGTTGGTGCTGGGGATACGAGGAGGAGGGCAGTCAAACTCTGGCTTGAGCAGCTTCAATAAGGCAAGTCCTGAAGTCAGTCAGTTTACTGGGAGGTAGAGTTGGACAGGAAGGAGAGGAGGCAGCATTAGAACAGGCAGGGACCTCAGGGCCAGGCAGGGATGGATGAGAGCTCAGGTTTAGTGTGGGCAGGTAATCCAGCAGGTGTGCTGGTTCCAGGACTTTCCCCTGTGGCCTGAAGGCAGCCATTAAATGGTTTTTAAATAGGGGCCTGGCAGGGTGTGGATTGTTCAAAAAGGCCTTTCTTGGGTATTTTCCTGTTGGTCCCTCTTCTCTCCCTGAAACAGTGCTTCTCGAGCTTTCGATACAGCTCAGGTATCACCTACTCTGCATGGGCTCCAGAGTCCCCGCACTGACCGCTCCCTCCTCTGGTCTCATAGCACCCTGGACGCGCAGACTAGGGATAAGGCAACAGTGGCTTTTACGTTTTAACTGTTTACTGTGTGTCCTTCCTGCGAGACCACTGGTTCTCAAGAGTTTAAAATACAGATTCTTGGCCCCCACCCCAGACATTCCGATTTAGTTTGGAACAGAGTCTTGGAGTCTCTACTTTTTAATAAGCAGAAATACTACAGTAGACTGTGAGCTTAATAAGGCCTGGGGCATTGCATATATGTGTACATGCATGTGTACACACGCCAGCACATGCACGTACACACACACACTGTCTCTTAGTCATACTTAGAAACTATTGTTTTTGTTTTGTTTTTTAAATGTTTTTTTTTTTTAAATGAGTTTCAGAGAGAGGAAGGGAGAAGGAGCGAGAGATAGAAATATCAATGATGAGAGTCATTGATCGGCTGTCTCCTGCATGCCCCCTACTGGGGATTGAGCCCGCAACTCAGGCATGTGCCCTGACCAGGCATCGAACTGTGACCTCCTGGATCATAGATTAACACTTAACCACCAAGCCACGCAGGGCAGAAACTGTTTTTAACAGCGTACCTTGCCTAGGTTTGCTATGTGACAAATTTTTGATTTAATGAAATAAGTTGCCAAAATTTATATATGTAAGTAGTGTTGGAGCCTAAATTAAAGCTCCCAGATGACTCTGAGCCCAGCCCTTTCACAGATCACTGCATCATGGCTACCACACCACGATGGCTTTTGAGAAGCAGGCAGTCCCATTGAACCCCAGCATCCTAAAGATCCAGAATGGGAACAAGGGATCTTTAACTTGCATTTTGTAATTTTCAGTTGCTTGTTAGTATATTTCTCAAGGAACACTAATGGGTGTTAGACACTAATTGTGACAGATCCTGGCAGGATACAGAACTATAAAAGTTAGCTCTAGCCTCCAAGAAATCTTTGGTCTACTTGAGGCAAAACTACACAAGCAATTGAATGACTGTAAGACCGTGAAGGCTAAATGGAGTGTTGTGTACAGAAGAACATCAGATGCGTGCAGTGATCCTGAGGAAGAAAAGGTGAGAGAGCACTGCTAGCTGGAGGGTCCCACAGACACTTTGGTGAGGAAGCACTTCTATGAGGATTGACTTTGGGAAGTGGAGAAGCCATTCCTGATGAGGGGAGTGCCCTGGGCGGAGTCCAGCAGGAGGAAGGGTCCTGAGTGGCCAGGACACCAGTTTGGAGCACAGATTTGTGGAGGGGGCGATGGTTGCTAATCCAGAAGGGGTTGTTGGTCCAGGCTCAGGAGGGCCATAAGTGAAGGGTTGGGATATGTCAGCTCTTTAAAAGGCTGTTGTCATTGTCTGTAACTTCATTCACCTTATTGAAGTCATGAATTTCTGAATGTAAGATGATAACCCTACATGCCTGTTTTTGGAGAGACCTGGCCACACTTAAGTTCCAGGTCAGCAGAAAGCACACCCAGGTGCACTCTGGGACAGTTTCGTTTGGCTTTTTCATAAGGAGGAATGTTTTCATGTCCCTGCCCGTCTGTGTGCCCATGCCCCGTGCACGCTGCCAAGCTGTCACATCCCCTGTTGCGCAGTTTGCCAGTGCCTTCAATGAAAACATTTTCTAAAAATCAGAACTATAATTTCTTTAGTTATTAATCCCAAACACAATGCTCAAACCTCCAGACACATGCTCTAGAATCAAGGTTCCAGTTTACACAGACCCTGTCCCCTGTTGTTGCTGAAACAAGATTCTCAGCTCGTTCACAAGTCCAGGCAGACAGCCTCGTTAGGAATGTTTTCATCAGAGGTGTCACTTCTTAATAACCCTTTGATCCAGAATCTTTTCTTTAAAGTCTTAGATGGTAATTTTGCCCCAAGGAAGTCTAAGAGGTTTCCCATGAAGATTCTTGTTTTGTTTAGAGTTTGCCACAAATACTGGAAGAAGAAAGTCTTCTGTCGTTACTGCGATTTATACAGTTTTAAGTGGAAGGCTGTAGCTTACTCAGAAATCATTTCTCTTCAGGGTCTTTTACCTGTAATCATCGTCTGAAGCTAAGGTGCCGTGTCCTCTTGTTCACAGAGGAATGTTCTCATGCAACTTCAAGAAAATGCGGAAGGTTTTGTTTGAGGAAATTTGACTCTCGTGAGTTACTGCTCCAGGAATGCAGTTTGGTTTAGAGACAGGTTGTAATGGAGAAATGCGTGCATTCACAAAAGCAGCCACGTGGCTCTCCTCCCAAATCCCCAGTGTGTTACTGGGCTACAACCTGAGGCTGAGAATGACTGAGCCTGTTTATTGTCTGATTTCCAAAATGGGTAATTTGAGAATTAATCCACTTTATTTCCATCAACAGAGCGCTAACCTGGCACTTACAGTAAACAACAAAAATGCTTCATTTGTGATAGTGGGAGCTCTTATTTTTGGAAAGTGAAAAATTGCTGGGTCTATCAGTCCCACAGAAAATATTCCCCACTGGTTTGATTTTGAGTTCAAGCATTGCATATAAAAGTTAAAAATATTTTTTTTGCCCTGGCCTATGTGGTTTGGTTGGTTGGAGCATCACCCCTTACACCAAAGGGTCTTGGGTTCAGTTCCCAGTCAGGGCACATGCCCAGGTTATGGGTTCGATCCCTGGTCCAGGCAAGTACGGGAGGCAATTGATCAATGTTTCTCACATCAATGTTTCTCTCTCTCCCTCTCCCTTACTCTTTCTTTAAAAATCGATAAAAACATATCCTCGGGTAAGGATTAAATAATAATATTTTTTTCTCTCGTTAGTCTTTTTGTAAATGTCCCTTTAAAATGACCCCTTTTTGGAGAGGAGGTGGTTCAGACTTTCAGCAGTAATCATTTTTTCTTTTTCTTTTTTTTTTGCAATTATGGTTTAAAGAATTCTGAATGTCACAGTTCATATCCCACCCTTTTCTTGGGTTCCACATTCAAGGCTAAAGATTTAAAATAAGTTCTTAAAGGAAGCAAAATTAAAGCAAGAGGGAATTACCTCTTAATCGTTAAAGAGCTTTACAATGAGCGTCCAGTTGTCTGGAGACTAGAGGGAAACACAAAAGTTTTATCCCTTACAGATCACGTGAAACCAGCTGCCGTCTCCTCATTTCATACAAATATGAAAGTGAGAAAAAGTAGACCTGAAGGCCAGAAAGAACACAAACGTTGTTTAGGTCCCTTTCATCAGAATTACTACGTCACATGCAGGAACCAATCTGTAGACTTTGCGCAAATAGAAACCTGTAGAACTGAGTCAACGCTCTGTTTCTCGAGGGCAAATGGTGAAGGTTTATAAATGGTTTACAGTTAGAGGGCATGCTGTCATCCACTGGTTTTGATCTTTGTGATCAAAGATGGATTTAAAGATTTTTTTATCAGTCTGTACAATAGCTGAGGATGCTACTTCCAAAAAAGGAGGTGAGCAGTCACACCCATCGCCAGTGCTTTCGGAACCAGTACGCAGGTGGGCAAGAGTAGGGTTACAGTTGTTCGTATGGAAAAATACAGATTCATAAGTGATAATACAAGAATAAACTCTGTGTTTTGCATACTCACAACTGTAAACCTACTTTTACCCGCCCCATGAACTATGCCGTACTTGACTAGTTGCAGTGACAGTTGCTAAAATCAAATGTATTTCAGTTAATAAAGAACTTGACAGTGATGTTAACAAGATCCATTCTGAAGTGGCCAGAAAAAAAAATCTCTGTGTGTACACTAGGAATTGTAAATGGAGAGGAAGTAGAATGAATGTAATTTGGGTTACTTTATTAAAATTTTTAAATATTAAAATTTAACTGGATTATCTGACTCTGCTAGAGATTGTATAAAAATCTTGGCAAAAGTATGGTTTTCTATGCTTTTTGGCCAGAATAATAACTATATGCATAGAATTTTAAAGCATGTAAGTCCAGATTTTCTTTCCATTCCTCCCCCCTTTTCCCCAGGCTGTTATAAAAGGTAAACAAGAGCCCTAACATTTCTAGAACCTTCTTTGTCTTCAGTCTGGACACAATATTGGGCAGAGAGTTCTTGGGGGAATTCCATGGAATTAATAGTAGAGGCATATGTTTCTTTTCTCAACAGGAAAAACAGTTCCTATCTCCTCCCCCAAAATAAACATCTATACCAGAAAATCATGGTACAAATGCAAGACAACTCAATTTTTTAAAAGTGGGCAACAGATTTGAATAGACATTTTCTCAAAAAAATTGTTAAGAGCCAATAAGCACATAAAACATGCTGAACATTTTTAGGCAGTAGGGAAATTCAAATTAAAGCCACAGGAAGATACCGCTAAAATGGGTACAGTTAAAAAGAACAGCCCCACTAAATGTTTATGAGACTGTGGAGCACTGGAACTTTTCATGTTATTGGTAGGAATGATAAAACAATGGCCCGGCAGCTTCTCTCTGGACTAAATGTGTATCTACTCCAGGATGTAGCAATTGTTTCCCTGAGAGACATGAAAGTGCATCGCCATGAATGGAAAGTAGATGCCAGCTGTAATATGATTTTGAACAACGAATGGAATAGAGAACGTATTTGAGCTTGACATTTGGAATATTTTCTTTAGAGTGGTCGAGCGTGGATGCCTGGAGAAGAGAGTGTAATCCTATCATGCTCCTCATCCGCAGTGAACACTATTTATAAATCAGTAAATGCTGTTTATTTGTTTCTTTTAAATCTATGCTATTAGATATATACAAGATATATAAAATGTATATTAGATATATACATTTTTATATTCTGGTGAAACATTTTATCATAGGCTCACTTCTTTTTACTTCTAGTAATTCTGTTTCTCTTACAGAGTATTTAATCTGGCACTGATGTGGTTACACTGCATTTCTTTTGGTTAGTATTTGTCTTACATCTTTTATTCTTTGACTTTCTTTTTTTTCCACCTATGTTTTAGGTTTGTGTCTTATAAACAGGGAGTAGTTATATTTCTTTCTTTCTTTTTTTAATCCTCACCTGAGGATATTTTTCCATTGATTTTTTTTTTAGAGAGAGTGGTAGGGAGGGAAGAGGGGGAGAGAGAGAAACATCGATGTGAGAGAGACTCATCGATTGGTTGCCTCCCTCACGTACCCTGAATTGAGCTTGCAACCAAGGTACTCACCCTTGACAGGGAATCGAATCTAAGACGATTCGGTCTGAGAGCTGCTGCTCTAAAGACTGAGCCAAACCTGCCAGGGCATTTCTTTCTTTTTTCAAAGTTGATCGAGATTCTCCCCATCACCATTTCTGCCAACTTCATTTTCCTCTCTTCTGGTTTGGGAGAAAAAAATCTCTTTTTTAAAAGTGGCTATACATGGAATTTTAACATGTCTAAGTAAAAAAAAATCTAAAGTTAGTCACTACTTTGCCCTCCTGTTGAGCAAACAAGAATCTTAGAAAGCTGTAACTCCAGTCGCCTTCCTTGTGACTTGTATGCAACTGGCTGGTTTATAGATGTCTTTTTATTTTTCTTTTGAAGCACAATTAGCTACACGTTATTAGTTATTTCATCTTTGTTAATTTGTACCTACATGTTTGTAATGTTCTACTCACTATTTTCTTCTGTAGTTACGGACCTTTCTTTGAGGATCATTTTCCTCCTCCTTGAAATACATCCTTTAAAAGTTTGTTTCATGAAGGTACTTGGTGGTGAGCGATTCAGTCTTCTGAAATACCTTTCTGTTGCCCTCATTCTTGAAAGCTGGTTTCACTGCTAACATAGACTCTTAAGAGTTAGAAGGAACCTCACTGACCACTTAACTCAGCGTTTCATTTCCAGAGAAAGCTTGTCACGGCACAGAAGGAATACACGACTTTTCCAGGTTCCCTCCTGCCCGCAAGATCAAGTGTGATTTCTTAGCCTGATGCTGACGGTGTCTCCTGTCCTGCCCCCATTGTCTCCGCTCCAGGATCCCCACCATGGTCCTGCTGCTCTGGGAGGACCCGCTGTATTAGACAAGTGTATTTTGGAACATTCCCCAATGCCCACGACCTGGGCTTACGTCATGCTTCGCAGATAGAATGTCCCCCCTAACCTTTCTTCTTGGTCTAAGCTCTGCTCTTCCATCTCTTCCATCAAGGCCTAAGTTAAATGCCGTCTCTGCCATGGAGCCTGTCCCAACCACCCCAGCACTCGGGTATCCTTTCCGGCCCTTTGCTCCCCCAGCACCTGCAGATAGCACGTAGCTTCACTGCGTGGTACTTTTCATCTCTTTATAGCTTGTTTCTCCAGCGAGAAAGTAAGTCCGTCTAGAGTCGTGGCCTCCGAACTTCTTTGATCGTGCAGATACCAGTGAACAATGGTTGAGCATGCGCCCCAAATATATGTACATTTCCTTGTAAATTTTATGCATATGTGGTACTATACATGTTGCAAACACTGTACATCATCCACAGAAGTGAAATGAGGAATGAAAGAAACCAACCAACGGGGGGCCAGCCATTCCTTCCCGTATTTCCATGTAATGATTTGGGAATCTTGGAGTGCTCTTACCCTATTGCTTGGTGTCCTTCACCCTAGTAAAGAGCAGACATCTACTAAGTATTTGATGACGATGGGGCAGCTATGAGATGTTAAAGTGACAGGCCAGAGAGTGATATAGGAGTTCCGTGAACCTTATGTTCTCTTGCTTCTGGACGTTGGTACATTCAGTTTTCTCTTACAAAATTCTGTTCCGTATTTTCTGACCCACCTTCCCTTCACTTGTTTTGAAAGTCGTAGCTTTGTTGTCCGTCTTCAAGATGAGCCCCCCATGCTTCCCCACGCCTGGATGAGGGTCATGCCCCTCTTTCTCTAACGTTGCACTTTCAGTTGTTGAGGGCATGATGGAATGTTCTCCCCCACTGAACCCCTACTTCCTATCAGTGTCCAGCATTTAATGCATGTCCAAAACCTGTTGGCTGAATAAGCATATGATGGGGAGGGGAGAAAGAGGTTGAGTGTGCTGAGAGCCCATACGGCGACCAAGGTCATAGCAAAGGAGAGCCTGCTATTTAGTGTCCAGAATGGTGCAGAACACCTCCTTGTCGCCAAAATGATTTGTGAATTGAGTGATGGCTTAGGGTTGAAAGGTCTGTGGCTCTTCATTTCTCGGTGTGAACCGTAGCGGTTTGTTGAACTATGGCGTAGACTACATGTTTCCTAGAGTATGATAAACCGCTAAATTAAAACTAAAATATACAGACTTTTGTGACTGTGGTGTGTTGAGCTGGTACTAAATACTTCAGAGGACGGAGGCATTTGCTCCCCCTTACCCAGCTCTTTGGAGTGTTCTCACATACATCTGCTTGTCCTAGACACGTACGGACTCCTATTTGAGGACGTAGACTGTTTTATATATAGTAATAAAGAAAGCCCTTGGATGGATTTTAAGGAAGAAGAATTCATTTGTCCCTGACTAGTGGAATTTTCTCCTTCTAGTAGCACGTGGATGACAACACCGGATTCTTTTTACTAAAAGAAATCTAAATTTTCAACCCCGGGTAAAACCACGGTTTTACACTGTTTTAAAAAAGCAAATTGAATTTCTTCGTCTCTTTTAAATTTTATTTTGTTACTGTTTAATTGAAAGCATAATGCAGTTGTCAAATAAACAAACCAGAAAGGCCAACTGGTAGCCAAGATACACGCTCCTGAATTGTTAGCTTCTGACAGGAAGTGACTAGATGATATAAATGACATCTGACTAAAGCAGCTGTCTCCTTGTCTTTATTTATTTTTTTAACTGCCATAAACAGCTGGCCGAGGTTCAAAGCCCTTGCATCAGTGTTGCAGGAAATTTGGTTATGTGATAAAGGTACTTTACCTTCGGTGTTAGGTTTTGCATTAGTCTGCTCCCAGTGAGCAGTGGGGCCGTAGTTATAAGATCATGTTGAATCCGCAGCGTGAGGGAGGCCGCGTTGCTTTCTTTCCAGCCATGCAGCCGGGGAAGGAAATGGTTAAGCTTCATATTCCTCGTGGCTAATATCCTACAAGGTTTTTCTGAAATTATAAAATCAGAACTTGAGAACTTAGAAGGGACCTTAGAAATCTACTAGTGGAAAAGAGGGGGGAAAAAAAATGGAAAGGGAAATGGAATCAGCCAAACTAAGGGGCAGGATTCTTTTAGCTCTCAGCAGGAAACACATGTTTATCTGGAAAAGATTTTGGTTGGACAGGTTGTTTGTACAAGAACCTTTCTCGTGAGGAAGGAAGACCAACCTGAGCTTGGGGGCTGGGGTGGGGTGGAGAGAGCAGTCCCTAAGCGTCCAGCGAGTGGGAAAAAATACAGGCATTTCAAATAGGAAAACCCTGCTTGCACGGAGATGATGTGCTGGTGCTGTTAGTTTACTTTTAATTTAGTCGTGATGCATATTCATTTTATAAGACTTGGCGGTTACATGGTAACTTTAGTATGAAGGGCTATAAAAACAGAAATAGTAGCTTTTTAAAGGACACGGAAACTTACGCGCACACTAAAGCCCGCGCACGGATGTTTATAGCAGCTTTGTTCATAATTGCCGAGACTTGGGAGCCACCGAGGTGTGCGTCAGGAGGTGAGGGATCAACGAACTAGCGCACCTGGACAGTGCAGCCGGATCCAGCAACGAAGGGAAAGGAGCTAGCAAGCCGTGCAAAGACAAGAAAGAACCCTAGATGCATATTAGGAAGTGAAAGAAGCCAGTCTGAGAAGGCTGCCCACTGTGTGATTCCAACCATATGACATTCGGGAAAAGGCAAAGCCATGGAGACAGTAAAAAGTTCTGTGATTTCAGGACGTGGGCAAGGGGAGGAGATGACTAGGCAAAGCCCAGAGGACTTTCAGGGAGTGAAAATACTCTGTATGATATTATAATGGTGGGTATATATCATTTTACACTTGTCCAAACCCATAAAATATACAACACGAGGAGTGAACCCTAAGGTAAACTATAGACTTCGGGAGATATGTGTCCTAACAAAGGTGCCGTCCTGGTGAGTGATGATGATAATGCGGGAGGCCGGGCATGTGTAGGGCGGGAGGGACATGAGAAAGCTCTGCTCCTCCTCAGTTTCATTGTAAACCTGAAGCTGTTCTAAGAAAGAAAGTGTTTTAAAAGTATGGGAAGATACATTGGGTGAAAAGCAGTTGGCAAAATAGCACATACAGTGTGACGCTACTTATGTAAACTTGTAAATCTATACAGTGTATATATCGGGCATGTTCACAATATTCAAAGTGATTCAAAGTATAGGAGGATTTAAGATGATTTTTAAAAAGAAACTTTTTTTTCTTGATAGTTTTCAGTATCATTTGAGTTTTCCATAGTGATCGTATATCATCTTTATTAAAAACATCAACAGAAGAGCAAAAAGAGACATTTTACATGTGCCTCTGCTCTGCCAGTTGAAACCATATTATGGCTTCATTGTTCTCTTAGGTTAAGTTCCAAAGGTTACGGGGCGGGGGGAGAGACAGGAGATAACACTAGTGGGACGTTTTCTCCTCAGATTTAGTAATGAAGGAGAAAATAAAAATGACCAGATAATTGGAAAATGCTTCCATTTTTAAGCATATGGAACAAAGATACTTCCTCTAACGTAAGCTTGGAGTCTAAGGTAATGCCATTTTGAGGTATTTCCCAGGTAGTCAGGATGACAGTGAGAGTAGTGATCTGATCCAAATCCGATGGATCGGGAGCACGTTTCCTCCGCATCCTGAAAGCTGGTGGTTACAATCCACTGAGCAAGTTTAATTTTCATTCTAAAAAAAACGAAAGAATGAAGAAGTAGCAGCTGGAATTCTATTTATGGGTGAAACCGGTGGCGGGAAATGAGATCTTTGTAGAGTCACAGCAACAGAGTAGAAATTCTTACCAGTTTCTTAGAAGGGAATTCTAGGAGTCTTGCTTTTAATCTTAGGGAGCAAGAGAACATTCCTGCCATTAAATGATGTGTGCGGAGCAGAGCAGACACAATACCAGTCGAAGATGATGATTGTAAGAATTTTCTGTCTATACTTCACCTCATTCCACAAAGAGTTTGAAGCAGTTTGTTAGGAAGTATATGTGGCAGGAAAATATAAATAAGAAATCAGGACCAGGGTAAGTATAAAGTTATTCTATGGCAGATGCCACAGATACCCTGCTCACACTTCCTCTCAGGCCACAGGAAGGCTGGAAATGGGGGAGAATTAACAGCCCCTTCCCCTGAAGCAGCCATCAACCAGTGACAGATGGGAGCTGGGGGATGTATGTCCCAGCTTCCTTGTCGCTTGAGGATGTTCTCCCAACTCCTTGAGATCCCCAGAGGAGCTCAGTCGTGTGGCAGGATGAGAGGGAGGAGGAAATGGGATCCTGAGAGCCAAGGGTGTTGGGTCAGGGAGGCTGGCATTGGTGTCTACTGAACAGACTTAGTAGAGGAGACTAAGATCTTCTGGCTTCTTAGTAAAAAGACCCCTGGTTCTCCAAGGTTGGTAGTGGGGAGACTTGCCATCTGGGTGATGTGGCTAGACCTTGTAACCCAGGTCACTTTCCTCTGGGGAGCCTCACTTTTCACTAGAACCCTCTCTGTCTACCATGGTAGCCCCAGAGGGTGGTGGTCCCCCTTCAATGCACTCTCTCAAACAAAGCCAGACCTGGCTGGATCATGTAAACCAGGCTAACAGCAGAAACTGAACTGTACACAGAATAATATGCACCGGATGGTCACTCTTAACAAGGGACGGTTCACACATCCTCTGTGTACCATCACAACTGGACTTACTCCTGGCCTGTCTCAGTCTGCCTCTGCAGAGCCTTCTAGACACCCCATTCCTGGGGCCTCCGGTCCAGACTCAGCGAGTGAGGGCCAGGGGGAAAGACTAGTCTCTCACCTGACTAAGGCCCTCCCTGAAAGTCATTTTACTCTCTGAGGACTCAACTTTCTCTTAGATATTAGACAGTGGAAACACCACCCTTTGGGGAAAATCTGCCCCTAGTACCTTACTATGGTTCAGATGGAACAACTGCAGTAAGCCTAACTTCCATCAGGAGACTCACTAGACTGTTGCAGGGAAGCCATCCTACTAAGAGTGTAACATGATCCAACCGTATTTCTTAAGCACAACTGGATGAATGAAGGATGGATTGCAGAGGGGAGCGAACTTATGCAGAGAGACTAGCTAGAAAGTATTACACAGTCCAGGTGGGAGGAGGAAGAGTGCATGAACGGTATGCAATGAGCATGGGAGGGAGAGATCCAGGCAGATTGTGGTAGGTCTAGTAGAACTTGACAATTGATTGGTTGTGGGTGGAGAAGAAGGATCTGGAGATAGCTCTGCATTTTCTTCTGGATGACTCCAGTGATGGTGGTATTATTATTTAGGAGAATGGGTGGGTTGAAGAGTGGGAAGAGGGTTCATCCTACAAATGTCAAGTTTTAGGAAATTTAAGAATATCTTGGAGAGATACTGAGAAGCTACTTAAAAATAAGGTGAGTAGTCAGAAGGCAGGGCTAGAGCCACAGATTTGGGAGTCCTGAGTGTACAGCCAATTCTTAGAAGCCAAGAGAATGTAGGTCTCAGAGATGAGTGGGCATCCATAAAGACCAGGAGACTAGTGTACAAAGATGATGTACCCGGGGATACACGCATGTTTAAAGGTTGGGTGGAAGAGAAGACCTGGCGAAGGTGAAATTGTAGTGAGAGGGACCAGACGTTGTTGGAGCCAAAGTCTCTTTCTTCAAGGACTAGAAAGGGAGAGTTTGTACTTTGAACAGCACGCAGATACCAGAGGTGCAGAAGATAAGCAGATTAGAGGATGGGGGGAGGTCAGGGCCTTCTTCTTGTAACAGTGGGGTGAGAGGCCTCTCCCCTGGCTCTTGATGGAACTTTGGTCACATCCAACCTCTGTTCTGATTTCTCCGCTGACAGAGAAGGCTGGAGTGATGTGTGAGGATGGGATCGGCTTCCGTGGCGCTATGAGCCATGAGTCCTACTCAAGAGGGTCAGTCTAGTAAAACATTATTTTCCTCTCCTGCTTGTGCCCATGACAGTCATCCTCATGGGTCTGTACCATGGTGGGTATTTATGTGGGCTGAGCTTCCTCAGAGGGAGCCAGGTCCCTGAGAAACACGTGTATGTAGCTCCTAGAGAGTCGAGTCTCAAACTACAGAGTCTAATCACTCTTATCTGAATTTGGAAATTACTGTGAGTCGTGTGGGTAAGCTCTTTTCAAAAAGCAGAGGAAATTCAGTACTACTCAATGCCATTTGTGAGCTTTCGCTTGCCATTTAAAAATACTGACACCCTTTGTCACAACCTTTGTGATTGGTGCTGGAACAAATTGCAGGATCCCTCCCCTCTCCTGGTTCACTAAATTTTCCTTCCTCTTTTCCAAACAACGGCTAATCTCAGCCCGGTTATGAAGCCTTCCTTAATTAATCAGAGGACCAGGTATGCAACTCCTGTGATTCTCTCATCACTCAGCACCCACTGGATGCTCTCACCCACTGGTTGTGTGTACTTGTTGTAAAGACTCATTTAAGTTACTTATTATTTGTTTGCTTAATGCATGTCCTAATCTTTCTCTGTTTATATCATTCCTGTCTCAGACAGGAATCATCTGAGTTTAAATTGTTATGCATCATTCTTCATGCACACAATTCTGTAGTCATACAGTTGCTTATTTGTGGGTTTGATAATTAGGCGCAGAATTCTCTGCCGTATCTCATTACCTTTCAAGGATATGTTTTGGAGACATAAACAATGTAATGCGTTCTGATTCTTTTTTGACTAGTAACTTTTTGTCAGCGCTAAGGTTTTCCTGTTTGCTTTTCTCACAGCTATTCCCTCCCATGTGCACAAATGATAAAACTAGTATCTCAGGAAGAAGAAAAAAAGACATTTGATAGTGTTACTCAGTCCTTCAACAATAGTAGAGTCTGGTGTCCCCGCTTCTATCATTGGCTGCTTGACCTCACTTAACCTTCCTGTTAGTTTCTGTTTCCTCACCAGAAAATATATCACTTTCCAGGAGACCCAATGTTAATATAGGACAAAGTGCAGTGTGCTGTTGTTACCCAGAGCCTGGGGTAAAACAGGAGTGGAGGACACTTGTCCTTCTGGCGCTTGCTACCTGGGGGAACCTTGGGCATGGTGTTCACCTTCTCGAGGTTATGGTTTCCTAGGTATTGATTTCTCTTCTAGGCAATTAGGTGGTTGAACTAAAAATCTTTCCTGTTCCTTGATCTCTGTGATAGTTTGATGCAAGGGTTTTAACAACAGTTATAACAGGTAACAGTTGCTACCTTCCAAGTACATTTCAAATCATTACACTTCTTAGCAAGTCCTCAGAACCTCCCTTTGAGGAGGGTTCTGTTGCCCTTCATGTTCAACAAATGAAGAAACTGAAGCGTAGGAGATTAAGTGAGTTTATAGTGGGGAGAAGCGGGGTTCATGCCACCACACTCTCAGCCTGTCGTATAGAAAGGCTGAGCAGCCTCCTCTGTGTAGCCCCTAAAAGACAAGCCACAGATGGTAGCAAACCTCAGTGCCTTTGAAATGAAGGAAATTCAACTTAAAGTTAGTTCACATCTGATACTGAAGCAAAGTTATTTCCTTTATGCATTTTATATCAATCATTCTGTAAATTAAAAAGTGCCGTGCCGTAGATTTTCTTTCTCAGGTTTAATTTGCTCACCATCATTTGAAAGTGAGGGGCCGTGATCTATGCTTTTGGCTCCCATCAGAAGGTTTCAGAAGTACTTTCCTAAACTTCTGCTGCTGGAACACAAAACCTTCAGCTCAGGTAGGTAAGACAAAAGACTTAAGTCAAGAGGCTATTACTGTTTTTGAGATAAAGTTAAAACAGTTCTACAGAGACTTCAGAGACGCCCCTCCCCTGCAAAGTTTCACATTAGCAACACAAGTTCAAGTCCAGCAAAACTTTTTGCAATCAAAACTCACCCTGGGGTATTTTGGTGGCTCCTAATCACATGTATTCTAAAGTTCTCCAAAGAGTGTATGGGATGACAATCAGATTTTACAAAATAGACTTTATAACAGAATAGTTCTTCTTTGTTATACCTGCCATAATCATTCTCCACCCCATGGATGGGAGGGCTTGTGAAAACCAGCTCAGACGCCGGCTCCAGGCCCGAGTGCCCCTAGAGACTGGAATGTGCCTCACGCCGGGGCCCTGAGCCAGCTTCCTATTTACCGAGAGGCCCTGAGCGCCTCGGGAGCCAAACCAGAAGTTGTGATGCAGGTTTCGGCTGCAGAGCATGTTAGGGTTGCCTGACGTGCTCAGCTAACATGTGATCTGGAAGAGTTCTCAAAGCCCGGGTTGGGGTAGGGCCACCGAGGATGGCACAGTCCTTAGTAGACCTTTTAACCCGGCCCTGAGTCAGCAGGAGGGCTGCAGGCAGCAAGGAAGCTTGTTCTCTCTGTGCGCCCAGGGGAGTCGTGCAGTAGGAACGCCCGCTCTTTCTGTTCGTGGCATCCATCAAGAGAGCAAGTCAGAGAGACCCATAGCTCTCCTAAATGACCACAGGCCTTCTACATTCCCAGGTGCGTGCGCGTGTGCAGAAGCGCGCTGGCTTTTTTAAACCAGCAGGCACGCGTGCCGAGGATACTCGCACAGGAAAAGGGGAGAGTGACGTTTAGTTCCAGTGATCGCGGATGAGGTGCCTGAGGTGCCTGGGGTACAGAGGTGCAGGGACTCGGCCCCCAGTGGTGTGGCATAAGGCAGATGACTGAGGGGCACTCCCAGGTTGCCATGGGAACAGAGGGAGGGGAGCATTTCCCCTTGTTTCAGGAATCGGGGGAGGCCGCTTAGGCTCTGAGGCAGATAAAGTAAGTTTAGTTAAAAGAACATAACTGGGGGAGGGCGTCCCGGGAGGGGTGAAAGGCAGTAGTGGAGGCATTAAGGGATTGCCTACAGCTACAGGTGGTTTCTTCCTAAACCCTTCTGGCCAGAAGGAACCCCCTGGAAAATTCGTAGGCAGTGATATCGCTATGGTAACAGTTGTTGACAGGGAGAAAAAGTATTCGACTTATGAAATATTAAAAATGCAAGTGAGATGACCTTTTAACCAATCTTTATAGCATTAAGGGATTAAATAAGTAAATTCTTGGTAATTAGACCTCTAGGGAGGATTTTATTTGCATCTAGATGTGATGTGTTGAGTAATTCGATACAAGGCTTGCGCTGGTCAGCACTGGGCGGGTCTCGGGTTGGTGATAACATAGGTTACATAGGGTGATACCATGAGGTCAATTTTTATCATCTGCCAACAAGGGGACATTAAAATCTGTTCACCTTGTGGTTACTAAATGGCTACTGGAAGTATTGTGGAAATGGGCAGTACAGTAGAGGGGCTCTGTTCTTGTGTGATCTTTAAAATTGTAAGAATCTCTCAGGAATATTGATTGTGACACTTTCCCCATACGGCTGAGGGGCTAAGGGGCTGAAGGGTGTATTTTACCCTCTTTAGACAGATGAGAAACCTGAAATAGAAGTCATTAGATTGCTTGCTGAAGATTTTACACACACACACACACACACACACACACACACACACACACAAAACCAAAACTGAAGCAGGCATAATCTTAACTGTGCTAGAGCCTCTGAAGGCATTGGTGTCTTTGCCAAATTCATTTTGGCTATTTCTGAATTTCATTCTTTCAGATTTCTTGTGTAGACCCCAATTTTTACTATTAAAAAGAATGTAGCAGTTGATACATATATATCGAGATACATATATATGGTACATTCTCTTTTTTTCCAGTATTCTTTACAGAAAAAAAATGTAGAAGTTGAATTGCTAAATGAAAAGAAAAGTGTATTTAAAACTTTGACAAGCATTGTCAAATGAACACCCCCCCAAAATTATGGTTGACTCTTGAACAACACAGGTTTGAACTGCGCTGGTCCACTAATATGTGGATTTTTTTCAATAAATACTGTAAATGTATTTTCTTTTACTATTTTCTTTTCTCTAGCTTACTTTATTTTAAGAATACAGTATATAATACATATCTCATAGGACATACAAAATATGTTAATTGACTGTTAATGTTATTGATAAGGCTTACAGTCAACAGTAGGCTATTAGTAGTTAAGTTTTTGGAGGAGTGAAAAGTTATATACAGATTTTTGACTGCATGGTAAGGGAGGCAGTCTCTTCCCTAAATACCATGCTGTTGAAGGGTCATGTACCTTTCTCTGTGCTGAACACTTTGAATACATTACCTCGCCCAGCCCTTGGAAAAAACCTATGAGGAAAGCACTTCCTGGTTTATCTTCTGGTCTGTCTTTTCAAAAGGTTTTTATTTTAGCTTATTGGATGCAAGTTCAGTTTTATCACATTCCTTTTCAACATCTGTTGAAATGATCGGACTTATTTTCTTTCACCTGCTACTGGAATAAGATATAATAATAGATTTTCTAATATATTCGTTGTTACACTCCTGGGAAAATTCCCACTTGGGCACAGTGGTTTTTCTTGTAAGGTGCTGCTAGGGAGTTCCAGTTATCTGGGTGTCATCACTACCGGGCAGATGACACGTCAAATGAATCCTCAAACTGAGGACTGGAGTTTGTTAATAGGTAAAAAGTGGGAGAAGGAGTTTGAAGAAGGAACCTAATATTATGAAAATATTATATTGAACAAATTTTGTTATTTTTGTCTAGGCACTAATTTTTAGAACAAAATATTTTTTCAGACAATTTTATTATATCAGAATACTATCTATTTTATTTTTTACTTCTATAGTACAGTTGTAAATAAAATATTTTTAACAAGCGTCTCAGGCATCATTTCTCAGGGGCCTTTCGTTTTATATTGGTATTCAAATTATTCTCTTAAAATGACTATCATGTCATTTTCTGTAGCAAATTTTTTTGTTCAGTTTTTAACTGATCTAATCCGGTCATTGGCTTTGGGTGTGAATTCTCAAACATCCCCTGCCCTAGACTGCATGAAAAGTCTTCAGCTTTTGCAAGATTTTTAGTTTTGCTTTGCAGTTAGTTTATATCGCATATGAAGACGTTTGTTGCAAACGTTACCACATCCAGTGAACTGAGAGGCCAGTGTGGCAGGCAGGAAAAGATGCTGTTATTAAGTGGAAAGAATATTTGTGCTGGGGACTAACTGTAAAATAACAGTAAAGCAAAGACCCCATAGCATGAAAGTACTCACTAATATTTTCTTACATTGTTTCCCTATTTGCTTTGTAATTACACGAACTTCAATAACAAAGACCCCTGTATCAATATTTATGAGTGAGCTTATTAAATAACTGGAAGGGGGTACTTTTACTGGGATCCATAATTAGAATTTAGATAGTCCAGAAACTTGATGAGAAAAAAAATTTTTTCACCTTTATTTTCATTAACCTATAATGTAAATGTAGCATTTTCTTCCACTTATAAACAAACCACTGTGGTATTAGCAGTGTCTCTGTTGTAACAATAAAAATCACAGATTATTTTCATATTATGTTACAATTTTCACAGGTATTATGAAATGCAACTTACCCACATCACTACTTCAAAATTATTATAATGACTAGGTCTGCCACTAAGTGTTTAATTTCTAGAAAAAAACACATATATTATTCTATCTCACTTAAAATATATTTTGATACTTGATTTTATTTGCAATCTATGTATCTTATTTTCTTAGATTATAAACCTTCATTCTGATAAGGGATCCATAGGTGTCATGGACTCTCAGGGGGGTGGTTCATGATATAAAAAAATTATTAACTTTGATTTCTTTTTTCTGCTATATCTTAGAATATATCAATTATATATTTTATTCCTAGTGTTGTATCCCGATTTCCTTTAAAATTGGGCTCTCTCCTTTCTCTGTTCCGAAACAGGTTTAAACACTAATATTATGTTGTCCTTGAAGCCTTAAAACAATTCACGCATGAAACCACCTGGGCCTGGATGGTTTTTGAGAGACAATCCTTAGAAAACTTTCTCAGTTTCTTCCAAAAAAATTAGTCTATTTGGTTTATTTAGCTCTTATTCAATAAATTTTGTCATTTGTATTTTCATGGAAATCTATTTCCTCCAGGTTAGAAATTTATTAGCAAATTATTCTTACACGATTCCCGAGATTTCCTTTGTATCAGTGATGAATTTAAAAGCAGTGCTGAAGACGTCATTTTTATTTTATTAATCACAAATCTGCATATTTTGGAAAAGTTCTAGTATAACTATGTGGAAGACACCATTTACTGCCTTTATTTTATTTATTATTATTTTTTAATCATTTACTCTCTTCAGATTGTGCATTGTTTTTAGACCCTTCAGATTTGGAGCCACTATTTTAAAAATGGGAGGCTAGAAAAGGAACTTGATACCTCTTCCAGGTTCATTTCTACCCGTTCCCGATTAACAGAGGAGGTGCTGGGACATGCTTTGGGGCAGCTCCCTCATTCAGCTCGTGAGGACAGCAGAATCTCTTGTGAGAGCCCAACAGTGAGAAACCCTGTCTCACCAGCCAGTAGTTGCAGCCAGTTGATGGACCAGAGTCCCAGACAGCTGGACGGGCTCGGCGCCCGCCCTGCTGCGTGTACTGGAGCATCGCGACCGTGGGACACCGTTGTCTCTGCTGGGGAGACGCACCCAAGAAGGCCAGTTGTAACCAGGCAGCGGGAATCTCAGGGGTCACTTACGTCTAGCCTTAAAAATTAAGAATCTTAAGGTCACTAGAAAAGGATGGTTATTTTCTGGGGTGTTTCGCATTTTAAAGAAAGAAAAAATAATTTAGGGAGTATTTTGAACTATCAAACTTTCTCAAACATCAGGTGCAGGTAGATTCATTACACTTCTTTTTTTTCCCTTTCTTTTAATATGCAGCTACTCTCCAGAGAGACCGAATCTTCAAACATTTTACCAGGAAGCGCCAAAGGGCTATGCGAAGGCGAGTCCACCAGATCAATGGACACAAGTTTATGGCCACGTACCTGAGGCAGCCCACCTACTGCTCTCACTGCAGGGAGTTTATCTGGTAAGAGGCTCCCTGACTTCTCTCCTCCGAAGAGTTCCCACCTCAGAAGCAGAATACAGTTTAATAGCTGTAGCATGGATGGAGGTCTACATTTTTGTGCAAACCAAGTTTGCACTTGGTTCAGAATAATTCCTGAATATCAATCAATTACTTGGTATTTTCTTTCTTGTGATGACTTTGGATTTTATATCTTTCCACAGTCATAATCTATGTTTCTATCATTTTTAACAAAGAGTAGAGTCTTGTCTAAATTAAAGGCCCTAAACTGGATGTTGATGGGAAGCCTACACATGTGCTGTCACAACCATAGTCTTCAGGAAAAAGTTCCCACTGCATTTCCTATGGAAAACATCAGAAGCTGCAGCATCTCAGAGCCCATTTTCCTCCTTCGTGGCAGTCTGCTCGGTCGGACCCAAAGGGCGACTGTCCAGTGCTCTTTATTTCATGTCACACCGTTCTGCCTCTCTCCTTCCTGTGGCCTGCCTGCCCTGTATGCATTTGTGGTGACAACCTGTGACCTCAACTAAGGTTCTAAATGGAAACTTACTTGTTAATTTCACTAAATTTTTTCCACCAAGGAAACGTTAACTCCCACCCAACCAGCTTTGCCCGCCCAATCTCAATCTCTCTCTCTCTCTCTCTCTCTCCCCCTCTCCCCCTCTCTCTCTCTCTCTCACACACACACACACACACACACACAAACACAATAATTGTGTATGTGTTACATGTGCACAGTTAAAAGTATGAACTCTGGAATTCAATATCATCACCAATTAGGTGTGTGAAATACAACCCATTAGTGTCTCCTCATTTACAAAATAGAACCAATAATTTTGTTTATATAATAAACTTTTGTATAGCACTTAAAGTGCCAGGCCCTATTCTTGGTATTTTACATTATCAACTCCTTTTACTTTCATGATAACCCTATGAAGTAGGAATGGCGATCATTATTCTTTTTTATAGAGCAAACTGTGGCTCAAAGAAGTTAGCAGCCTGCCCTAAATCACACCCAGGCCACCTGGCGTCAGGGTCTGTGCTCTTAGCCAGCATAGCCTACAGGCTTCTTTGTTCGTGAGAATAAGAATTATATCACCATGGCCCAGAGCCCGTACTGGGGAGAGACGCAGATGAAAGCCGCTGGCATGATGGACACATTGTGGCCTCACTTCTGCTCTCCCGCAGTGGCCAGGGCGATGTGGGCACGGGGAAGAGGGAGGGCGCCGCGGGCCAGGCAGCTGCGGTGGAGTCACCTGTCTGCCTGTGCACCTGCGCCTGTGTGCTTCACCCCTGCACAGCTTTGCACCAGTGGGAGAGAGGGTGCCGCGCAAGGTGGCGGGGTGACTCTTCAGGCTGAAGCGCGCACGCGCACACACACACACACACACACACACACACACACACACACAGATAAGGGCTGATGTTCACGAGGATTTGAGGGATTGCCACAGAGGCAGGTGGAATGAGAATTGCCAATACCCACCCGTCTCTGTCATCTGGAGCCTTCTAATTCATCCGATGGTTTCCTTTGTTTCTTGTGGTAACAAACAAGGGCTCGAAAAGCACATATCCTTGCTGCTTCTCTGAAAGTGTGTTTTCCATAAAAGACCAGAGGGTGAAATTTTTGTTCCTTATGTATTGTAATTATAGGAACATTCTTGCTGAAATAGTCAACTGATGGTAATTTTTTTCTCTGTTGTCTTGAACAGGGGAGTATTTGGGAAACAGGGTTATCAATGCCAAGGTAAGAAAATATTTTTAAAACTATGTTTGATCTTGTTCCTATGTTAAAAAGTGATTATACCAAGAAGAAACAGGATGCCTTCCGTTAATATTGTGACAACTCTCTGTAGGTCACATGAGACACCCCCCCCCCCCGCACACACACACACAAACACCAACACACAATAGAATTATGTACTATTTAGTTTTATTTAGATGTTGGTTATGGTTTCTTTAAAGACAAATGTAGAGATGATATATTTATTGTTAAAGCCAGATACCTAATAAACTTCAGTCATTTAAAGTTTTGTCTCTGCAATAGCACTGCATTGAAAGCACTCAGAAAAGGCAATGCCATTTTGTGAGCAGTACCCTTGAATCTTGAAGATAAATGTTTATTTTTTCAACCCCATGTCAACAGGGGTGAGAAGTAGCACAGTGCTGTTTCCTTTTTGGAAATAGAAGCTATTATCCAAGTTGCTTTTTGACTTTTTTTAAAAATGTGAGAAATGTTCCAAGTTAAGCTACTATATGATCTTGTACTTTATTCATTCAGTTTATTTTGATTTTCACAATTCTAAGATCAACCCAATTTACTGGTGTTCGGGCAGAGCTGGAATGAAATAGAAGTGGGAGGGCTGAAAGAAGACTCCTTACTCAGGAGAGTTAGCTGGGCTCGGTTGGGTTGGGTTTTTATTTGGCCTCCCTTAGTGTTGGCTTGTCCATCACATGGTTTACACATATGGCACCTTCTTGATCTGCACTCTACAGATGGCTGATAAAATAGCACTACGTATCCTAGAGTGTCAGCCTACCTGTAGATAAGGAAACCCTACCTTCTCTCCTGAAGGAGGTGAGGTAAAACATTAGTTTCCTTAAAATGAAATAGGACATAATTTTTCTTGGATCTAATTTTGACTCTAATATGTATGAACAATTCTGTTGAGTTCTGAAATTTAGAAAATATAAATACATAATCACTACAACAACAATAATTGACCTTATGCGATTAATCCCAGCCCCAAATAAGAATATAATTCACAGCTCAGAATCGATGTCACTCTTTGGCCTGCACCTGTCCAGCACAGGGATATGTCCTGCCGTTGTCTATGGTCCATCGTACGCATGGTGCCAGGATGTTCAAAGAGCTGATTCTCAGTGGGCCACCTGCTGTTAAAAGAGCAGGAAAGCACATTAGGAGACATAAAGACACCAACTTGTTCATATCTTGCTAAGAGATATAAAACACAATACCAGGTTGGAGAAAGGTATGCCATGCTAACACCAATCAAAAGCAAATAGACAAAGCAAACTTTAGAAGAGAGACTCATGTAATGATAAAGGGGTCAGTTCTTCAAGAAGACATAACAAGGCTTAACACCTAACAGGCACCAAAATACGTGAGGCAAAAACTTGTAGAACTGCAAGGATATGTAGACAATCCATGGTTGTAGTTGGAGACTCAATAACCATGTAACTGGTAGACCCAGCAGGCAGGAAATCAGTAAGGACATCACAACTGGATCAAGATGACATGTGCAGAACACTCCACCTGGTGACAGCAGGAGGCACATTCTTCTCAAGCCCAAAAAGAACATTTAGCAACACAGACCACCTCCTGGACTATAAAACAAACCTTAACAAATTTAAAAGAAGAGAAATCATAAAAAGTATCTTTGCAGACCACAATGGAATTAAACGACAGATGACTGAAAGAAAGGTAGCTGGAAAGTCCCCGAATATTTGAAGATTAAACAATACATTCTAAATAGCACATGGGTAAAAGAAAGCTCAAGATAAAATAGAAAATATTTTTAACCAAATGAAAATGAAAGTGCAACTGACCTTTGAACAACATGGGTTTGAAATCATTGGGTCCACTTACATGTGAGTCCCCTTAAACATGGATTGTTTTCAGTAAGCACCGGTACTGTTCCTACGCATGGTTGGATGGACACAGATGTGGCATGCTGAATGTATGCATTGATCGGCACCCTTTTACCCAGGGGACTGAGCATCCATGCATTTGAGTGTTTACCCCGAGGGGGTGGTGTCCTGGAACTAATCCCCCACAAAACTTAAGTTTTGGGGGTGTTAAAAGTTATAAATGAATTTTCAACTGCATGGGGAGTTGATGCCCCTGACCCCTACATTGTTCAGAGGTCAACTGTACATTTTTTCAAAATATGTGGGATTCAGTGAAAGCAATACTCAGAGGAAAATTTATAGCATTAAATGCATGTATTAGAAAAGAAGAAAAATCTAAAAATCAGTAATGTAACTTTCATCATAGGAAACTAGAAAAAGGAGAGAAATTTAAGCTTAAAGTGAGCAGAAGAAAAGAAATAATGAAATGAGAGCAGAAATCAGTAAAATTGAGATTAGGAAAACAATAGAAAAAATCTACAAGTCAAAAGCTGGTTCCTTGGAAAGATCAATAAAATCGATAAACCTCTAGCCAAGCTAGCTGGAAAAAAAACAACAACACACCCCAAAATGCCTCAGAATATAAGGATTTTCTGTGTGAATGATGGTTTCGAGATCCCCTCATAGAAAAAGATCAGTTCTCTGGGAACTTTCAATCTGGCTTTGAGAATTCAGTCTGATGGAAGCTGTATTTGTTTTAAAGTATAGTGCTGTTTGTTGACATGCCATCTGTCTTTAGGTATTTAATTCTAAAAACTTCCACATGTCTTGAAAGATCTTAAAAATGATGCATATTTTCCTACTGCTTCATGGCACACATTCATCCTTGAATGGCAAACTGGGCTTTGTCTGCACGATGTCAGCTGTCTAGACGAAAATGAAAAAGTTATTCAGAAAGTTCTAAATATTCAAACAATTGATTGCGTCATTCTGCAGATATTTAACGAGTGCATTCTTTGTTCAAGGCATGATGCCCGCTGGGGATTCTGAGGGCATTGGAGGCTCTAGGTGGACCATGTGAAATGAGGGGGGCAGGCTGAGGGTAGGAGATTGGAGGAGGGAAAGATGGCTTCAGTCTAGACGGGCAGCCAGGGGTAGTGTATTTTCATGGAAGAAGCATTTCAAAAGGTGTGTCTTGTTATAAATTTAAGATTTAGTTAGGTGCTAGGATTGAGAAAGACATGGAGGATGTGAGGGGAGGTTGAAGCCTTGCTCCTGGAAGAGCAGTGAGTCTAGTTTTTATTGGAACGAAGAACTCCCATAGAAGAAAGGCAACAGGTAAGCTTGGGGTAGGCTCTGGAGGGCCCGAAACCTGGCTGGGAGATTTGAACTCTGTTGATTGACAGTGAGATGCCAATGAAGGTTCAACTCATGGGGAGGTGACCAAAATCATACTGTGAGCAGATTCCTCTAGAGATGGGCACAGGAAGGATTAGAGCCAAGGAGGGATGGATTAAGCTCAGGACTTGAATAAAAGTAGTTTAGCATGAGCAAAGGCCCGAGTTAGGGTGATGGTAAGGAAACAGAGAGGACGGGACACTGGCTGCTATCATGTGGGCCAGACACCCAAATCAAGCGCCTGGGCATGGTACAGCCCTCATTGACTCTAGTGTAGCTGGCTACACTGTGAGCCTCCAAAAAATGTATTAATTGTGGATTTAATTTCCTAGTGTGCACCTGTGTCGTCCACAAGCGTTGCCATCATCTAATTGTGACAGCCTGCACTTGCCAAAACAATATTAACAAAGTGGATTCAAAGGTAAGAGGAGGGCAGTTTGCTAATTAGGTGTCTGCACCGTCTCTCTCATTTTCTCCTTCCCTCTCCCTGTCCCTTTCTTTTTCTCCCTCCCCTTCCCACGCTCCTTGAAGACAATGGTGGGATCCGAATTGGAATTCCTCTCCTTTTTACTTTAAGGTGTTTGTACCTCTGTACTTGTGCGGCATGACCCGTCCTTGAGATGAGCCCCTTAGTGATCGCCGGGCATAAGCTGCAGGGATTCAGTTCTCCTAATTTGGAGAGAGTTTGGCATCAGATGACCAGGATTTGACTGTGGAATCATCCTCTGCTAGCTAGCTTCTCCCTCAGCCTCATCCTTAAAATGGGATCAGTGCTTTCCTCGTGAAATTTTTGCGATGGTTAAAGAAGATGGAAGTGTGATGAGTATGCTGTTAACTGTAAATTGCGCGTCCTAAATAAAGTGGCTGTTGGCTTCCTCCAGCCTCTCCAGACATTTCAGGGGGTGTGCACATCACTCCATAAGTGCTCGAACCTCACGTATGGCGCTTGCATCTCGCTGAGCGGGGGTAGGCATTATTCTAAATTCTAGAGCTAGAAAGCAGGATTGTCGCTGACAGTCAGCTGTGGATTTACAGATGCAATGAAATACCTGACTCTGGAACCCAGTGGTTCTTTATTGTCCACAGACAGGATTGCTAAAGAGCGCACATAGAGATGTGTGTACTCTATGAGAAAGAGGTCAGGAAAGTACCAAGAGGAGTAATAATCGCCTCATTCTTTGTCATGTGTGGACATGGTGTTGTTGCTTCAAATTGTGACATAGACTGTAGAGCCTCTGCCTAGTCTAAATATTTGCTGGAGACAGTGAGATTACACTTGATTTTAGCCAAAAGGCTGGGAAGTGCTCGTATGTGAGATTAAACCTTTGCCCTCAGGTGTCAGAATGTAAATGCCACATAAAGGCCAAAGGGCTGAAATAAGATGGTCACTCGAATGTCACTTCAGAACAAATTCCTTCTGTGGCTCCATGTACTCTGGGTGCCGCCTTCTCCCCGCCACACACACCTTGTGATGTAGTTTCTGGAAGACCTTGTGATAGCAAGTGTATGTAGTCTATAAAAGACCTGTTTAATCCTGAAGTTAAAAGAGTCTAGGAAATAGGTATGGGTGTGAGGGCATTGGCAGGCAGAGAAATACAGCCCGGACATAAAAGATGGAATGAAAATTTTCATTTCCATTTATCTCCCCAAATAGTGAACAATCTCATCGATGCCACACTTTTCTGTCCAGTCTTGCTCATTAGAAAACGTGTTTAGCCTGCTCAGTAAGGCCCGAGTAATTATTCATGGCTCAGGTGTCACAGTGTCACTCTGCGTTTGGTGGGCTCCTGTTACAGTTTTTACGAACGATGTTGATGTGGGACTTTAGCTCTTGTTCCCCGTTTCTTTTTTACAGATTGCTGAACAGAGGTTCGGAATCAACATCCCACACAAGTTCAACATCCACAACTACAAAGTGCCAACGTTCTGCGATCACTGTGGCTCCCTGCTCTGGGGCATAATGCGGCAAGGACTTCAGTGTAAAAGTGAGTCGCTGGGGTGCTGGGCACCCGCTTCTTCGTGAGACCACCAGGATGCAAGCTTTTGGAATTCTTTAGGCTCAGAATATGACCTTGGACGGATGGTTTTAGATTCTTTGTAAATTAACATCTTAGTAGTTCTGTAGTTAGGTGTCCCTCGTCAGGAGTGGAAAGGGAGCTGCGTCTGATTCCTCACCACGGAGTAGTAGGTCAGTTGTTAAATTCGGTGTTCTCGCTAGCTGGCTGTTGTGCTTTTCATGCTGAGTATAGACTCACCCTTGAGTATTTTAATAGGTATTTGAAAGAGGGGAAAAATGGGATCTTGGTCAGAAATGGAAGAGGGCTGGAAGTAAGGCGGGCAAAAGAGAAGCTTGGGTGGTGAGGAAGGACTGGCAGGAGAGTAGTTCTGACGACCTCACTGAGATGAGCAGGAGTCGAGTTGTAAATGTAACTCGAGCTGCCCTGGTCTCCTCAAGGAGTCTGTGGTCGAGATGGAGGTCGGCGGAGTGAAGGACACTTAAGCTTCACTCACTGTGCCCAGCTGAACGCATGCTTGAAGCTTTGGCCTGGGCATAAGGGATTGACCCCTGTCCAGTTAGGAGTTGGGGAGCTCTTGGCCTTGAGCCGTCTTCATTGAGTGTTGCTATAACGATCTGGCTGTCATGGGTGCACTGTTGAAATATGTGTGAACTTCACCCAGAAGCCTGAGACACACCCTGAGTCACCAAGGGAGGCAAGGATGGCATTTGGACAACTTTCATTGCCCGGATGTACCAAGCCTGCTTGTATCAACAGAAAGGGACCAGTTGTTTGTTTTTCAAAAGGGCAAATTCTTTTCTCTCTTTAGAACACCATTTAATAGTTCTTTTTTTTCATATAATCAAAACAGCTCATGTATAGCTTTGGTTTCAGCCCTGCTTGATCATGAGCTGGATGGTCTCACATGGGTGCGGGTTTCCAACATCAGAGTCACATTCTGCTTTTGTGTGGCTGTTGCTAACACGCAGAGCCACACATGGGGCTCACTGGCTTCGTTCTTGTCTCTGGTGGCCCTGAGGGGAACATCCGTTCAGTGGTCCAGCTCTTATAATTTTTGCTTTTATCATCACATACTGTTTAGAAAGCCCGCTGGAGGCTTGTGTGTCCCCATTCCAGCTTTCCCAAGAAAGGTGGATTTCCCACAAAGTCATGAAGCTTTGGCCTCAGGGCCCCTCCCTCACCAAGGCACCTTCCAGAGCACTCCACTCGACTGGAGGTTCTTTTTCTTAAAAAGGGCACGGTACCCTAAATTCCATAAACTCGGGGCCCCCCAAACCTGAACCCCTGAGCACTTCCAGAGATGCAGTGACCTTCCGAAAAGAGCTTGTTGCTGCTGATCCAGGACTGCCTCCCATCAGTCAGCAAGGCCGCGGAAGAAACCGGATCAGAAACTTCCTGCTGATCAAACCTGGGGTCCTCTGTCATCCCAAGTCAGTCTCCCCTGCACAGGAGTTTAGCTCACTTCACTCTCGTCTCGCAACCGCCACCGCCATTTACGGTGACCTTTAAAAACCCCTCTTCCTCCCCACTCGCGCCATGAAGAAGGTGGAGCCCAGGCTGCAGGCGCAGAACCACAGCCCCACAGGATGCACGCCCAGTGCTGTGGAGGCTCCGACCACAACAATACTCAGAACGAGGGCTTCGCTCAGAGGTTTTCTCTCCGAAACACCATTTCCATCCTGTCTGAACAGCCATCTGTCTACTTGTGTCTGCTGCCTTTTATCGAGAGAGAGAGAAGAGCGTAGTCAGTTGGCATGATTCCATGTCATTCAGTGGACGGAACCATCACTCTGACAGTGTCCCCATCTCTCCACTGAATCGTGCCCTTAAATCCGCGGTAGCTGTTCCACGTGATTTAGATGCATGTCTTTCAGCAAGTCACCGTGTGTGGGGGGGGAATGTATCTGAAATGTATTATCCTTCAGCACCGAGGCTTTCTGCTTCTGCACAGAAAGAAATAGGTGAAAATGCCCGGGGTTGGGATGAGTGAGCAGTGTTGGGGGAGGGCGGCCTCGTTCAGCCGCAGCGCTCTCGGTGCCCGCGTTCCTTCTGCAGCGCGCTGACCGGCTCCTGTCTGAGCGCGGTTCCCTTCTCTTCCCCGCAGTCTGTAAGATGAACGTGCACATCCGCTGCCAGGCGAACGTGGCCCCGAACTGCGGGGTGAATGCGGCGGAGCTGGCCAAGACTCTGGCTGGGATGGGCCTCCAGCCCGGAAATATTTCTCCGACCTCGGTGAGCCTTTGCTTTCGTTCCCGTGCTGTCACTGAATAGCTGTTCAGATGTGGTAAGCCCGAATGAGCGCACGTGGCATAATTAAGGTTCCTAATCTCAGCAAACACAATAAACAGGTTTATTGCATTTTTAAAGAGCATTTTGTTCCGTGAATCAGAGTCTATATGCAATTATATGACAAGAAGTAATGAGCGTGCAGATATAGCAAGAAGCAGAAAGATTTTAAAAGCAAACTCAGCTCCCTGTCAGTGTGGTCTGGTAAAAAGCTTGGAATCCAGGGGTCTTGGCTAGGCCCCCGGCAGTGCAGTAGACCCGTAACAATGGGCCTCAGCTTCCTCCTCTCCTAAGGGGTTGAACTTGAAGCCTTCTGAGGTTCTCCACAGCCCTGAGATCCAGCAGTTGTACAGTTTTGTTTATAGATTGCAAATCTATCTCTCAAGTTCATTAACAGACAGGAGTTCCTCCCTCTCAGCTCCCGGGAGTGGGTGGAGTTGTGTCAGTTGCCTTGAACAAGTTTTGTTTGCCACCTGCTGTTGTCCCTTAGAACCTCAACCACTTTGCAGGCTCACAACCTATTGCTGCCTTCCTGGCCAAGGTCTGCAGAGAGCGGGGAGGAAGCGATGGCTACAGCTGTGATTTCTGAAAGATGGGGCTTGATATTGAGAGAGAATTCTAGACTTAGCTGTTGAATGTGGCTGGGACTTTGGAAAGAAGGCACGGTCACCATCAGGTTCTTGGTTATCCAGAACATGTCAGCTAAGCGCCCTGTTTCCTTTTTACTGAAGAATACTTGGTAACCATAATATTTCAGGAAGGCACTGGCAAAATCCATCCGAGTCTCTGTCTTTGGATAGACAGGCAGGATGCTAATACTGTGAGGGGGGTTCTAATGCACAGGGCAGCTGTTCCTAAGGAGCGTAGATTAAAGATTTCAGCCAGAACCAGGGCTTCTAAAATACAATGGGAATAAGATAGACCATGTGGCACACCCTCTAGCAATAGGCAGTGCCACTTGTTGTATGTCAGTCACCAGGTAGCCTTCATATTCTGATATTTAATAGAAAGTGAAAGGTACCTATTACTTGACAGTGCACATTAAAAAGAGACAGAAAATCTTAAGTCTATCAAAAGCAAAGAATGGGTTAAAAAAAAAAAAAAGATTGAGAAATACTGGCTTAGAGCTTTCTGCCAGCGCAACCCAGCCAGGGGAAGTATTGAAGTAGAGGAAGTGAAATTCAAGCTGGTAAAATGTTTCTGTCTTTGAAAAAGTTGTAATCAGAGATCTGGAGAAGAAACTATTAAAACCATTGGATTTTTAAGATGATCCATTTTATATCTTGCTGTCACTGTGTTTTTGGGTGGAGTAGATAAAATCCTTGTAGTTTCCGGCTATTGCAGAGTTGTTTATTGCAAACATTGTATAGAAGTTGCCCCAGATATGCTTTTCAAAAAATCTAAATAGGTCAGAAGGTCCAGGATGTTAGACTTTTAATTTGTTGTTCAGTGGTAGCTTGCATTATAAATGTTCCCAGATGGACATCTGCAAGTTACCTTGCCTTGAGTGGGTGCCCTCACCATGACGGGGCTTGTCCCCTTGGTATGGGCCAGAGAACCCACTGAGGAGGCCTTGCTTCTGGTTTGGTGAGACTGGAGCACTCATTGTGCTGCTGGTCAGCCATTCTAGAGGGCAAGCTGACTATGTATCAGAAGTCTTCAAAGTTTACACTTTGGCTTAAAGAATTCCATTTCCAGAAAATTATCTTAAATAGATTATGACGAACCTGATGATGATTATAATGACAACACAGCTCATGTTTATTGAATGTGCTTTACATGCATTTATTCATTTACTCCTCATAATAACTCATATAGCAGACGCTATAACATCCCCTTTGTTGGAGGAAACTGAGGCACAGACAGGATGGGTAGGTAACTTCGCCAAGGTCACCGTTAGGTTGCTGAGCTGTGATTGGAACCCAGGCAGCCTGCTTGGAAAACTAATCACCCTGCTCGGAAGATTTGAATGCAAGTATGTTCACTGTGGTGTTATTTATACTAGTAAGAAATGGGAGATAACCTATATTTCTAATAGCAGGGGAATTAGTGAATAAATTGTGATACAACCACAAAATGAAATATCAGACAGCCCTTAAAACTCATGTTCTTGGAGAGAGATGGAAAAGACACATGACAAAATGTTAAATTAAAATGTGTTATGAAGCGATTTTATTACATTTTAAGAATTAATCAAGTTGAAGACAGCTGTGTGTGTGTGTAATTGTTTTTATATTTTTGTTTTTGAGGGGGGCTGGTGAGATTACAGGTATTTTAAATCTTATCCTTCATACTTTTGTTCATTGTTCAAGTTTTTATATTGATTTTTATTTCTCTTATATAATTTTAAAAATTGTAAAAATAATGTCGCTTCATTCATTTGAGTCCCTTTATGGAGTCCTTGGTCCTTGGTCCCTGATCCTCTGAGCAAATGCTGAAAACCTCTTTGTAGGAAGTGGACACCAGGTGGCGCTCTTGGCCCCTGAGCGCCCCGTGGAAATCCACTGCGAGGAACTGGAGGGATCAGACTAAGGCGTTTGTGTTTCTATACACGCCCACTTGAGCATAAACTGAAACTCTGTGGCTTAGAAATATTTTTAAGTGATTCTTCCCCAGATACAGTGAGCACAGACCACGAGCTGATGCAGAGGTAATTTTGAATAGCAGAACCTGATCACTTGTGAAGCTGAATTATCTTACCCCACGGGTTGTATTGAGTGCTGAGGCTGCAAGTAAGGTCTTCTCCATAAATGCTTCATGCGCACACTGTGAGTTCTGACTCGATGTGTCCCTTCTCTTTACAGAAGCTCGTTTCCAGATCAACCCTAAGACGACAGGGAAAGGAAGGCACCAAAGAAGGAAACGGGGTCGGGGTTAATTCTGCCAACCGGCTTGGTATCGACAACTTTGAGTTCATCCGAGTGTTGGGGAAGGGCAGCTTTGGGAAGGTGAGCCTCGGCTTTCACTGTTCAGGGTAAAGTAAGCGCGTTGCGTGTATGTCGTCTGGGCTTGTGTGTGTGTGTGTACACGCTCACGTTCCCCACGTGTCCTTCCCTTTCTGCCCCGTGCGTGCCCACACCCTGAGGACGGCACGAGTTCTCGGCTCACGCTCCCTCCTTCCGCTTTGCCATAGGTGATGCTTGCAAGAATCAAAGAGACAGGAGACCTCTATGCCGTGAAGGTGCTGAAGAAGGACGTGATCCTGCAAGATGACGACGTGGAGTGCACAATGACAGAGAAGAGGATCCTGTCCTTGGCCCGCAGTCACCCCTTCCTCACCCAGTTGTTCTGCTGCTTTCAGACCCCTGTGAGTAGGATGCGCATTCCCAGCCTCCATGGCCTTCTTTCTTAAAGAGTTGAGACAATATGATATTGAGGATTTCATAAAGTAGAATTATCAGAAACTTTTGGGGGATGAGCGCCCGTGGGAGGGCCATAGGAAGGTCCCCACTGACTTCTGATGACCTGCGGGAGAAGGTGAACCCAGTGAACTAACCAATTTCTTTCATGGCATCCTAAAGAAGGATCACTTTGAGGGTGGTGTCCTAAGATTTAAAGGTCTTTATAGGTAAGTCTTCTCTAGCAAAGTGAAGGTTACTGAAGTCTAAGAATAGAGTAAATGTCATGGGCTGCTTATCTTGGTGACTTGGACCTTCGCTCTGTCCCTAAATGTTTAACAAGAGCTCACCCAGGGTGGGCCCAGAGAAGGCACCTTGATCTGTAAGGCCCCAATGCATTGCTCCTGGCCTTGACCAGGGACCCTTACCTCCATTGTGTGGGCTGATCCTGGGATTCAAGTCTGTCTACCCTCTAATGGTGTGCAGTTAGGAATGCTTTTGGCTGCAGTTAACAGAATGCCCAACGAATAATGGTTTATGCAGTAAACAGAAAGGATAAGTTTAATTCTTTAATACAAACGTTTTTCTGGAGGAATCTGGTGGTAGCAATGTTAGGGTTGGCTTAGTTGCTCAGTGACATTGGACATCTCTTCCCCTTGGAGTTTCAAGTTATTTGCCACAGTGCTAAACATTACACCTCACAGGGCAGCATCCGGGGGAGGAAGCATGGGGGCAGAGGCACAGGGCTTCATGGGCCACTCTCCTTGTATCAGGGAGAGAAAATTCTCTCTACGCTTGAGTCACCTGCTCACCCTTAGCTGCAAAGGAGACTGGAAGAACAAATATCTAGCCAGGGCAAGCTGGTTTACCATGGTAGACTCCCACCAACCTTGACTCATCCCCTGCGGTGGGCACTGTGCTGCCCACTTAGCACTGGGCTTCTGTTGTCAATGAAGAGGGAAGATGGCTCCTGAGAAGCCACCAAGAAGGTCTGCCAAGGTATTTCAGAACTTTCTCGTAGTCAAAGGCATTCTGGGAGAGTGAATTTGGGACGTGCCCCTTGTCTGTGCTACCATCAGGGCAATAGGGGCGGGGGCAGGATAGGGACACCCCACCTACCTGATCCAGGGACGGTGCAGTGCGATTCCACGGAACCAGGTGAGTTAGCATTAGTTAGGCCAAAGGCGAAGGAAGGCAGATACGCATAGAGAGTACCAGCAAGTGCGCAGGTGTAGCAGTGAGCGAGACCGTGAGGGCGAATGTAGTGTGTGTGTGAAGAATGGAGGGTGAGGAGGCGCCTGGTAAGAACTGAAGCTGCAGAGATGGCCAGAGCCAGGCCATGAAGGACCTTGCAGGCTGTGTTAAGGAACATGAACTCTAGTCCTCAGAGCAAATCAAAGAAATTTAAGCAGAGAGATGACATATCAGATTGCATTTTTCAACTGTAAAACTGATTTTTTTGCAATAAGTAATATAAGCACCCTCCAATATCCATATCTTTTCTCTGAAAGAAACAATTACTACTAATTTCGTGTGTAGATTTTTGAAGTATTTTTTGCACATGAAAGCATACATGCATACCACATATATGCATTCATATTTATTTTTTTAAAAGCAATGATGGTATACATTTCCCACCATTCTACACCTTATTTTGTTGAAAATGTAATAATGTATCTTGGAGATTTGTTTCATATTTGTATATACAGATACATAGTTGCCTCATTTTTAATGGCTGCATAGTTTTCCATTTTGAGAACATGCCACAATTTATTTGTTTCCTATTGCTATGTGTAGGTTGTACCCAGTCTTTTATTTCAGTCATTATTGCAGTGAGTCCCCTTGTGCTTTTATCCTTATATATTGTGCTTTTATGTCTATATGATACACTACGAGAAGTTGTATTTGTTCGGAGTATATGCATTTAAAATTTTGACAGAGTCCGATTGGCCTTCTCCCTCATAGCTATTAAAGATAGCTAACATGTTACCACCTATATACTAAGCATTGTTCTAAGTGCATTATGTATGTTATCTCATTTAATCCTTACAGTAACTCTATGAAGTAAGTTCTATTAGCATTAATCCCATTTTACATATGAGGAAACTGAGGCACAAAGAAATTTAGCTTCTAAGTAACAGAGGTTTTGATTCCAGACAGTCTGACAATAGAGCCCAGGCTCTTACCACTTGCTTGCTGAATTTCTAAGTTCACACTCCCAAACCATGAGAAGACCGATTTTGCCCACCCGCACTTCACAGCTTGCTATCTATCATTTTGATGATTGGAGAGATTTAAAACATAGTTTCTTCAGAGTTCTAATTTGCGTTTCTCTGACTGTGAGTGAGGCTGAGCATTCGCAGATGTTTAAGGGTCCCCTGTATTCAAATCCTTGTTGTAAAGGACACATGTGCAGCCTGGGGAATGGGTGGGGCAGGGAAGACTGGAAGCTGGGAGCCAGGAGGGTGTATTAAGGGGATACACAGTGTGTACTCCCGTGCTGTCCAAGCATATTGGAAGGAGCTGGGGTGTCAGCTAATAGCTTCTTAGGCCACGTTCCCCCTGCACTCCTTCCTTCCTCATGGTCTGGGCTCCTTGAGGCTACACGCTCCTCACCGCATGGTCTGTGGCTCTTCCAGACAGCCCTGGATTCCATGCTGCCCTGTCATCTTGCCCCTGGTTCTCTGTTCCCATGTCTGGGGTCCATGGTTCTTGTGGAATTCCAGCTCTGCCACCTCCACTGCTACCTAGAGTGTTTCCTGTGCTCTGCACTTTGCCTGCATAAAGCCCTTCCCTCCTCACCCCCCTCACCCAACTGTTTTCCCAGAGATGAGTGGGGTGACAGCTCAGGCTTGAAGCACCCTTGCAAAGAAGGGTGGTACTATTTGGTAGGTGATACCAGTCGCCTTCTGCTCATACCATGAATCAAATGATAGGGCAGCAATGGCTCAGGTCATCCTCCCAGGGCCCGAGCCAAAGAGTAGATGGTTACCTGTGACATTAGGTTAGATGATCTTAATCAGCTGATGACTTTGAAAAGTCAGACCATGGACAGGCTATTTAGTGAACCTAGTCTGATTGTGCAGCGGCTGTTGTTTCAAGTTACTCGAGTGAACAAATAAAGACGTGTCTCATACTCAGCTCTAGAGAGTCCCCATGATTGTGTAAGAAACAGTCAGAGGTGTCACCAACAATTAGATTTTGTTATGGTAAAGTAGAACAAAAAATTAACTTGGAACACATTAGGAGCCCAATGAAAGTAATGTATACAATGCAGAGTTTTCTAGAAGAGTATAAATTATGTAATATACCAAAATATTAGTGACCATGTGGGATTTCCAGTGTTCATCAGGTTCAGCCTTCATTAGCATTGGCCATCTTTGTCCTAGTGGCAGTTTCATGCGTGGCCACAAGGTGACACTCGTTACTGCAGGGTGATTTTTATTTCTCCACCAGATACAGAAAACTAGGGTTTAGAATTTGTGTTCTGCAGGAGATGTCCCTGAAGCAAAGGATAATGGGAATTTTCCACTGTCCTAAGTCCAGACGATAAAGTGGCGGGAACCAACTTAAAAGAATCAAATGAGTTTTTCTCGTGCTGAGACAGAGATACACAGTTTTCACTTTGCTATAGTTTATGACTTCTCTCAGGTTTGCAAGGTTTCAGACTCCATAATATGCATGGCATTTGCTTGCTGTGTGTCTGTCCATCTGTCAGAAATCCTCCGTGACTATCCCCACTTGCTGTTGAAAAACTAACTATAGAGAACAGAGAACATGTTCATTACTATGAGAAATTACAGCAGGTACATTATTACTTTTTAGCTACGCAGTTTGGCAGGTCCCAGCCCCCAAAGTGAGATGACAACCAGTGTGTAATGCTGAGCTGTAACAGCCTCCCCAGAAGAATTTAGAAGTGAGGTGTTAGCGCCACCCCCCAGCTATCTGCAAAGTATCCTTTCACTGTGATGACCCCGAAGAAATGCTCTCCTCTCCTGTCCAGCCCTGTGGAATGAGTGCCTCCGAAGCCCAGAGAAAGGGAGAACTACTTGCTGAGGGCCCCTTAGGCTGTAAGTGGTAGAGAAGGTTCTGCTCTGACTCGGGCTCACTCTGGGGCCCAGGCTGCATGCTTGGGCCCAGCAGTCGCACGCTGTCTTACACCACATTTAGGTCATTGATTCACCACCCGCTTAAGCACCTCCTATCTGCCCTGGCTGCCCTCCAGCCTGCTGGCAGGGAAGCAGCATTGCCCTTGAAAATGGAAGTCCCCGAGTCCTTCCAACTTTGTTTTCCTCTGTCTGAATGGCGTGAGCCTACCTTTTGAACCTTCTAGTTCTCGTGGTTAAAAGGAGACCAGGATTGCCGTGAGGACCAGAGGAGAGCATACAGACATGCTTTGTACACACGCAACACTATTCAAAAGTGAGTAGGCTTATTGTGGGGGTGACCACTTCTTCCCCACACCAGAGAAAAATGTTCTGGGGCTTCCCCAGTGGCCAGCACAGACCCCACACCAGAGCATAAAGCAAACACCCTGAAAGTAGGAGTTCCGGAGCTCCTTTTGTTCTTAGGAAAAACAATAAATAAGCACATTTCATTTATTTATTGACTTCGCTACGTAGGATTGTAAGCCCATAAGTCATTGCCCCTGATTTTTGCATAATGACACACGTTACTTGCAAGTGTATCATTAATTGGCATCCTCACGAGTTTCTGAGAGCGTTACAAATCCTAATAGTCTGTGAGTAATTTGATCATCTGAGTCAAGACTCATAAAAATGTTTATACTCTTGGATCTGTTTATTTGATTTCTGATAATCTAGCCTAAGAAAACAACATAAGGAATATAAAATAAGTACTATGCATAAAGAGTTTTAATTTTCAGCGCATTATTTAAAATGGGAAAATATTGGAAACAGCTTTGGCATTCAGCAATAGAAGTTTACTTAAATAATACAGTATTTGATTTATATTTTCAGGCAGTAAAGAGATCATTGAATATTAAGCAGTTAAATGATTATGTTTCAGACACTGTCATAAGCACCTAGAAGGTATTATTTATAGCGTGCAGTTCTTACAACAGCCCCGTGAGACACGTACAATTATCATCTTCACTTTGCTGAGGGATAAAGTGAAGCACTGAGGAGTCGAGTCACTCACCCCAAATTCAACACAGTCAATGGTGGAACTAGGAGGTTAGAGGCCAGGAAATAATACAGAATTTGTGATGATTACTGGCCTGTATCCATATCAATGAGCTGCCCCAGACTGTGAACTGCCACACCTGGCCCGATTTTGGTGGTTATATTTCTTTAACAAGGGGGGGTGAAAGGAGGGAGACATTATTAAGCCAGGGAGGACCCTTCCCCACCCTTTCAGGTTACATTCCCTTCACACTCCTTTCATCTTAATCAGTGACTGCTGTGTCTGCAGCTGGGCCCTCTGGCATTTATGGCCTGGAATCTGGGACCCCCACCCCCAGCTCCCGGGGCTCCCACGCTGGCTCTCCTGGTGCCCGGAGGGAAGAACAAAGGCTCTGCAGTAGCAGGAAGGGGAGTGGCAGAGTAAATACTGGTCAGATGCTTCGGTCTTTGTTCAGAGACCCAGTTTATTGAAGCAAAGGCTTCCATTTGGAAAACATATGACACACTGCGCCCGGACCCGGGCCAGGTTGGAACATTGAGCCCTGCAGAGCCTGTTCTCTGGGGAACGCTTAAGTTTGCACTGGGATGTGCTGCACACGCAGGTGGACCACAGAACACATGGACCCTCCCTTGGGCTCTCACCTGCCACCTGTCCTGTCTCTCTACCTGTTGGTCCTTTCCTCAGGACACCCGGGCTACTGACTGATGTCCACAAAATGGGTGCCTGGAGCTCCTGGCAGGGGAATCACTTTCCCTTAAGAAGCCACACTTTTCAGTGTCACTCAGCAGAGCAGGAATCCTCCCACTGCAAGTCAGGCGGTCCCGGAATCCTGTGAACCAAATGCTATCGTTACACAGCTTGTGCAAAATGCTCTCAGTCTACTGAACCCAGGCCTAAAACATGTCACAGGGACATACTTTTCTCTGTATTATTTTCTCCATTGTTGTTATGTTGAATCATAGCAAAGGGGGGTGTGTGTGTGTGTGTGTGTGTGTGTGTGTGTGAGATAGGCAGGCAGGCAGAAAAAATAGACATAAGAGAGTCCTGTGGCCCTGGAATGACCCTTTCAGAATTTCATCAGACAGGTAGCTACACGGTAATCTTTAGTATGAGAGCTCTGGGTTCTAATTCTGGCTTGTCATTAGGAAGGTTCCCTGCCTTTGATTTTTTTCCTAGATAAGCACCTCCACCTAAATCCTGTGTTCTTCCATCAGAGACCTGTTGTCAGAAATACCTCCAGAAAGTGACCCTCAGGCTGGCTTTGTGCACATGGGGGCTGGGAGGCTGCCCTGTGGCCCTGCACAGCCCTGCCCCACCCTGGCTGCATTCCAGCCCATCCAGCCCCTTTTCTCTACTAAGTGTTCAGTGAGCATCTGGCCGTGGCAGCCAGGCCTGTTCGTCTGCTGAGCTGCTGCCAGCGGCTGATCTGGAGGATGGGAAGGCACACGTGGCTCCTGGAGCAGCATTGCCCATTGTGTTCTGAGTCACAGTGACATCTTGGGTAACGGGACAAGGCCCTGAGTTGGTGGGTTAGGTGAGGAGAGGTGAAGTGCAGTAGAAGAAGCTGGAAGATGTTTTTCCCTCCGAGGGAGGAGGGTTCTGAGAGGCCTCTGTTGAGGCCACAGTGGCCTGGGCTTTGCAGAGCGGCTGGGTGAAGAATGAAAGAGCAGCAGTTGCTCTCCTTTGAGACCCTGCCATATGTTTTAGATGCTTCTATTCATTGCCAATGTCTATAAAACTGCACATTTTGGCATTCCATAAATATCTGTTGAATGAAATATTTTGTTTAATACCCAAAACAATCCAGGGAAGTATAGATACGATTATACTCATTTTAAAGATCTAGAAACTCATGCCCAGAGAAGTTAAATGACTGGCCCCAGGTCACAGAGCAGGCAGGAGTCAGACCATGGATTCCCTGACCAGGTCATCCAGTTCCATAATCTGTGCCACGCCCTTTGTACCACAAACAGAAACGTTCTCTCCAAGGAACGTGTGCAGCTAAGAATAGTGACATCAGGTAGGAATAGGTTAGTTTTTTTCACTATATATATAGTTCTGTGGCCTTTTATGAAATACCTGAGAATATTTCATCTTATATGTTTGGAACTAGGTTTCCTCTTTTCCTGGAACAATAGCTACCACAAATCCGATTCGATTCTCTTATGGGTCATTTGTTGCAGTTTGCCTTTGGCTCAGATCAAAATAGAAAATGAGCCAGAACACGGTGTTTCCCAGTCGGGCATGTTCCCAACTATTAATAGTGTCCCATCTGGGGACAGAACACATGCAGGGCATCTCCAGTCCCTGGGCTTCAGGGGGTATTGGGACCTCGGCCTTGTCCTCTCAGGCTGCCAGGCTTTCCAGCTTTCTGCGGGTGAACAGGGCCATGAGAGTGAGTTGGAAACAAGAGAGGCTGAGGTTCATGCTGTGGTGTCGGCTCTCTCTGCCTGGGTGGGACTGCGGTGTGACAAAAGCGTTCGGGAGGGTTGGCATGTTTTCTCAGTTTGAGGTTATTCAGTCATAATTGGCCTTGATGTCGCTCGCCACGGTCATAACTGATGACCTGGAGGTCAAGTAGACGCGCCACCGTGTTTGGTGAGACGGCTCATGGATTGTGCGCAAGCTCTGTTGACGTGTCCGAGACTTGCCAGGGTCAGACCTGGCCCTGTGTGCCCCGTGACTGATAAAGCTCTGTGGTGGGCGTCTCAGATATGGCTTTCCCTGGCCATCTGGGAAACTGCCAAACCAGAACTCTTCTGGCCTCCACATGGCCCGGGTTTGTAGCTCTGGGTTGGACCTGCCAGGACTGGCTCTGAGAATAAAAAATGTGTGTACTTTCTCTGCCCAATAGTTTCATGAAAGTCCATCATTCCAGGTCACACTGGCTGAGTGCTAGGCAAGAGAAGCAGTTCTTTGGCTCCTCAGTCCAGTCGAGAAGAGAAGAGAATATGGGTGGAGCAATGCCACACAGGAGGTAGCACTGGGCAAGTGCAGACATCACGTGAAGAGGAAGCACCGTTGAAAATGAGCACTGGGCTCGGGGGACAGCCATACCTGCGAGCCAGTCTTCCCTTGGGAGTGCACCCAGTGTGGCTACAAGACTAACACACCAATTAGCACCTCAGCAGCATCTGCGTGGCCTGAGGTGTCTCCCTAGGACATTAGGTTGATTCCTACCTTGACTGGCTGGGACCTGTGGGCCAGAGCCTGAAGCTGCATAAGTGGCTGCAGTGGGTTCCCACCCCCCACCCAGAAAACAGAATCGTGCAGTGCAAAAAGCTGACTGTTCTGGTGGAAACCACAGACCATAATATAGTCTAGTTCTGAAATTCGTGCATTTTCCACAGTTACTTCATTCCTGGTAGAAGCCCGGCTGTGTCCATCCCTTCTAGGCCCATAACTTTCCAGGGCCTCTCACAGCAGAATCAGCTGTGCCTGGCGTTATAAACTCAGCCCACTTGAAAGAATAGAGAATCACCCCCTGACAGCTGGGGACCGAAGGCGTTTTTTTGTTCAGCAAATGTACCACATGATCTCACTCATATGTGGAATCTAATGAACAAAATAAACTAATGAACAAGGTAGATAGAGATATAGAGTCACGAAGCAGTCGGACGAATTTTAGAGGGAGGGTGGGAGTGGGGGGCAGTAATCAAGAACTTAGAGGCCTAGATACATGACGTATGGACACAGACAATAGTGTGGGTAAGACCTGGGGGGCCGGAGGGATGCCAGGTGGAGGGGATCAACAGCAGGGAAAAGGGGACATCTGTAATATTTTCAAAAATAATTTTTTAAAAAATGCTCTAAGTGCCTTCACTGTGTGGGGCTCCACTCCAAGCCCTGTGGACACAGCGATGAATAAAGCACAGTGGGGACCCTGCCTTTACAGAGCTGTATTTGGGGGCCTGACAGCCTCTTCATATGTAACTGGTCACCATAACCACCGGAGATTGCTGTCTAGGGCAGGCTCAGAGCAGCCACCTGCTTAGAAGGGACTTTTCTTGAAGCTACATTTGCACATGAAGCACACTTTTTTTTCCCATGGGGTGCATTGAATTTCAAACATGACGGAGTTATCAGGAGGAAGCCCAAGCTGTGGGCACTGCCTCTGCTTGGCGATGGATTGGTTCCCTGGCACTACTGGGCTGGGGGGGCCCAAAGCAGAAGTAATGGGAAGAGCAGCCCCACCTGCTTCCCTTGCTCACCATTGCTCTCTATAGTCTTCCTTGCCCCTCTGGTCGACTGGCCTCCTCACTGACAGCCCTGCACGCGGCTGCAGGAACACATCAGCCCTACATTAACCCTTGTGCCCACGCTGACTGTTCTTCCTGCCTTCTGCTGTCAGCTAGTACCCTGCAGACCCTCCGTGCTCCGCTGGAGGACTTTCGCATGCCCCGTCTTCCTTCCAGGGCCACCCACTGTGCGAGTTGTCCCGCTTTTAGTATATTTGTAGAGCAAAAGAGCACGCTATATTTACAGCTCACTCCTTCCCACGTTCTTAGAACGGCCTGTAATGACTTATCGCTCAGGTGTTATGAAGGGAGTCTTAGAACTCTTCCCAGAGTCTCTCAATTCCATTCTTACGGTGTATGGTATATGGTATTTTAAATGTTATAATAATGTCACATATAACTCCCAACCAAAACAAAAGAGGAGAGCTCTTCTTAGCAAACTCCTCCCCTCGCCCCATACCTGTTTTCCTCTTTCTGTGCAGTGGACCACGCCTGCCTCCATGTTCTTCCACGCCTCCCTCCTCCTCACTCCCAGGGAGCACTAAGCCACGGTCCCCTTGAGACGTGGGAACTAGCCGGTGTCCACAACAAGCCCAGACCTTCTAAGCCAGTGGTGAAAGGTGGTTCAATTGAATGAGGCACAACCGACAAAGCAGGGAACAGATAAGGGGGAGCTGACATAGACCAGTTAAGGTTTCTCTTCTGGAGTCTGTAGAACTGAGGCCTGTTCATTAACCTGATTTGTCCCTCAGGACTCAGGCTCAGGACAGATCTGAAGGAGGAGATTCCCTTCCACCTGGCTTAGCACTTTATCCCCACCACCCTGACCCTCACCAACAGGTCTAATAGTTTATTTTATTATTTTATTTTGTCCATCACCGTTTCTCCCCTCTATGCTTTCTTCCACTTCCAGCCTCCCTTCCCCCCAATCACCACACTGTTGTCCACTAACAGTTTTAATAATCAAATGGCTAATGAATTTTCAACCTTTCCAGCAAAAAAAAAAGAAAAGAGAAATTCACGAATTTGCATAATGTGACGTCACTTGCCCACTCCTAACATTTGGGGTGGGATAACCCTGTGCTGTGAGGGCTGTCCTGTGCATGGTACTGTTAGAAGCATCTCTGGCCTCTGTTCTCTATGTGCCAGTAACACCTCCCTTGTTGTGACAACCAAAAGTGTCTCCAGACATTGCCAAGTGTCTCCTGGGGAGAAGCATCTCCCCCGGTTGAAAATCGACTGCCTTCCGTGAATGTCAGGTGGTCTATCCTAGATGTGAGAAGTCAAGTGGGCTAGAAGATCATTTTACTTTATTTTATTTTAATGTTTTTAGAGAAAGAGGAAGGGAGAGAGAGAAGGAGAAACGTCGATGTGAAAGTTGCCTCCCTCATGGCCCCCGACCAGGAATCGAACCGGCAGCCTCTTGGTGCATGGGATAACCCCCAACCAACTGAGCCACACTGGCCAGGATGATCATTTTACTCTTTAGGGGCCAAAGCAAAGTGTCAAATCTTTCTCATAAAATATAAGTATTATCTTTTTTTCCCCCCTGAGTTTGTAGACAGGCCAAGTTCCTGTTTGGGGGCCCCTAACAGCTATTGGTGGCTGCACTGTGGCACTGGTAGGGCCTGGAGCTCTGGGCTGGGCGGGGACAGCTGAAGCACACAGGGTCCCTGGAATGGGAGGGAGGGTTCAAGGCTGCCCCGGGTTCTGGATGGTGAAGCCTGCTGTGCTAAGGCAGAATTAGCAGGGCCTGGGGTAAGTAGGGTGCAAAAGATTAGCTCAGTGAGCATGTATTTAAAATTAGTTATGTTTAAAAGCAAGCAATTGAAATGCCGCAGCTTCTTTCTTGTCTTGGCATTTAATGTTTATACTTCCACCTTACCGTCATGGCGCTGAATCGGTGGTATTTTATGAAAGTCATCAACTCCACCCTGAACTTACAGGATGCCTGTCTGTGATAATCAAAGCTTGAGGAAAAATTTTTCAGCCAGGGTAGAAAAATGTGTTGGTAGCAATACAAATGTGCTTTGGGGAAAGCAAATTGCTATTTTCTTTTGTTTTCCACACATGGAAATACCATTTCATCTTACAGGTACAGATACCTTAGATGCTCTTTTTAAAACCAAGTGATCTCTAAATATTGAAAGAAGACCCTAACCACTAGAGACATTGGCTATTTCTATATTAAATGGTAATATTGTATGTGTCTTGCCTTTTTAAGTCCACTCAGTAAATGTTTACTGAGCACACATTATGTGCTAGGGACTGAAGACATATAGAACAAAAGGTGGACCCGTCCTCCAGTTGCTTTCAGCCAAGGATCATGCTAAACACAGATACCAATAACACTGTGATGGAGAAAAGAAGGTCATGGCTTGGTCCTTGGGGAGGTTGGAAGAGCTCCCAGAGGAAGGGCTGTCTGAGCTGGGTTTTGAGGGTGAATAGGAGCCCTACAGTCATAGATGTGTGCAGGAGAGGACAGCCTCCCAGACAGAGGGAATAGTGCAAAGGCACAGAGAATTAAAACGTATGATGTGCCAAAAACCCCAAAAGACTTGATGCAGCAGGAATGTAGGAGAGGAAAGGGGGTAGTGATGAAGAAGCGAAGCCATAGTGGGTCTGACATCCTTTGCTAAGGAGCTTGCCCTCAATCGTGGAGGTGAAAGGATCTGGTGAATCGGGGAGCAACATCAGATCTGCATTTGAGGAGGTGCCCTCTGGTGACTGTCTGCAGGAGGAGAAGATGGGGTGGGGAGATGAAGTAGGGGGGGTGGACCTAGTGAAGATGCTGAACCAGTGGTCTTTTGAACCTGCCTGCTCCAAGACAGTGGTCATGGGAGGGAGTGAAGTCAAGGAAACACTAAGGAGATAAAACCAATAGGGCTTTTTAGGGCAAGAGTGAGAGGAGAGGCCAGAGTTCTGGCCAGTCAGGAGCCTGGGGGAATAGAATATCATAAATTCACTTTGCAAGAAATCCAGGGGTAAGGTGTTTCTTGCTCAGAAACATGGTTCAGATGGAAGATAAAATTTTGTTGCCATCAGTGTCCTCTTGGTAGAGTAGAAGCTATCACTTAAAATAGTTCAGTAGGTGTTAATAGATGGAGAAGAGAGGGGGCTGAAAAGGGAATTCCAAGAGTGGAGAAGGGTGGGAAAAAGTCAGAATGAAGAATCAGAGGGAAGTGACTTCTAGGGAGAGGAATCAGGTGCCCAGATGAAGTCAGTTCACCGAAAGACTCAGAGCATCCTCCAGGTGTGGGGTGAGGCTTTGGTGTAGCCGTCTCGGTCTGTGCTCTCATCCTTGCCGCTTAAAGGGCCCATCTGAACTCTGTGTGGCCAACTGAAGCTTCTACAAAGTTAAGGCAATGCCCTCTCTTCTGGGCAAACCCTTTCGTCCATTTCTGATCACTTTGCTCCTCACTTGATGAGACTTTGCTTCTTTACTTTGGTCTCCCTACCACTGTAGTAAGCTCTGCATCTCCCTCCCTCAGTGGACAGTGAAGATCAGTATTTCACCCATATTGCTGGAAGGGTTTGGAAGAGGTTGTGGGGAGTCATTTGCTTGAACACATCTCATTCCCCAGCCAGAGGGCCCCATGCTGAGGCTTCACTGGAAGAACCAAGCTCCAAATAGCACAGGGAGTGCACAACCTAACAGAGACTTCAGCGAGCACTGCGCACCGGGGGGCCGAGGACGGAGCGCCCTCTCCGCCAGCAGACCCCCAGGCATCATCTCACAGCAGATGTGGAATATTCTTGGCCAGATTCACTACTTCTCTAACTGGGCAAAATGTTGAATCAGACAAACTCAGGATCTCTTCCCTTGAGGCAGAGACCCCTCATCCATCCACAGATCAGAGGAAGAGATGAAATCTTGGTTTCTTTGAGAGGCTGCAAAGTTTAGGAACCGCTGTCAGGAAAGAATGATCTAAATAAGGAAAATGGCAGTTTTACTCTGCATTCTATAGCCCCGTACAAACTAAATCCATAAAGACTGTCAACAGACCTGCTATTGGGTGCTTGGACCAAAATCTTTATAAAGAGAGTCACTCCGTGTGAAATAATAATGATTTAAAGGAATCCTATTGCGTGTACTTTTAAGTAACTAAACCTTTTTTAAAAAGTAAATAATCATCCAAGATATCTTCATTGTGAATCTAAACTCATAGTTTAGATTTGTGAATGTAATTCAGAATTAAAACACCATATTCAGTTAGCAATAATCTGCTCTGAGATGCCTGTGTGTCCAGGCTGACAAAAATTACCTTTAGTAACTAGAATATTAACACCATGTGCTCTTATTTCCATCGCTCGATTAGAAGTACAGCAATCGTAGGACTGCATAGAAATGGCATTTGGAATAGTATGCAACTATTTAAAAAATTATGCTTTTGATGACCAAGTACATCAGGAAATATGTACTATAAGTGAAAAAGGAAGATATATATATATTTTAAAACATTTATTTGTTTTTTATGGGTTTTTTAAAAATTGATTTTAGAGAGAGAGGAAGGGAGAGAAAGAGGAAAAAAAAAAAAGTCAATGTGAGAGAGAAACATAGATCAGCTGCCTCCTTCACGCCCCCTACTGGGGACCGAGCCCGAGACCCGGGCATGTGCCCTGACCGGGAATCGAACCAGCAACCTCCTGGTGGCTGGGACGACACTCAGCCAACTGAGCCACACAGGCCAGGGCAGGAGGATATATTTTTAATTTTCTCTTTTCTTTAAACATGCTGTAGAGAGTTAGGTGTAAGTAGGATATAGAGAGAAAATAATTCTAATTAAAAACATTTCTCCCTAAAATCTCCAGTTCTCTGGATACTAAAAGCCATACAGATTTTTGTTTCTCCGTACATTTGGACTTGTGTCTCTGGGTGTCAAGATTATAGGCAATTTTATTTTCATTGTATTTATTTTTCCTCAGTTTTGCATGTATTTACTTTACAATTACATTTGAACTATAAACATATAATTACTTTTACACAGAGAAAAAAAAACCCAAAACTTCATAAATACTAAAAGGAACTGAAGGGGCATCAGGCAGACCCACTTCTTTTGAAGTCTTCTACACACTAACTATGGGCAAGGGCCACTTCACCCACCTATTTACACTTTAATTACATAAAGCATATGGATAGAACTAGTCCCGGCAGTTTGTTCCAGGCTTTCCTAACATTCTGGTTTACATTGTATCAGGAAACAAAAATCGCCTCCTGCCATGTTAGTACCCAAAGGGTTTATTAACTCTCACCAGGGTCCAGGCACTGTCCTTGGTGGCATCTTCAAAGGTGCCAGGTCCTCCACAGAAAACAAGACCAAGTGCAGTGACACTGGGCAAGGTGTGTATGGACCAGGGACATCAAAGGATCCCTGCCAGGGAGGGAGGACCTGTGCTCCTACATCACTGTATCCCTGATCATGTGTTTACTGCTTATTTATGCACTGAGAACATCCTGGCCCAGATGCTTTACAGTGTCTTGAACTGCAGGTTCTGTTGCCCCATTGTTTCCCTAGTCTGGCATATATGCCAGGAAGCCCTGTCGAGTTTCATTAAAAGAGATGAACATGGTGCATCCTGTTTACGAGAACAACACTTGGTTTTTGAAGAGAGAGCTGTGTGTTCCTCCAGGTTTGAAATGCAGGTTCCTAAGGGCTTAATCTATTGGAGACATATTTCTCCTACCCAAAGATGCGTCTCTGAGCTAAGACAGGACGTATCATGCCCATGGGCTTGACAGAGGGGTTGCTGGGTGATTGAATTTAGCTTCTGCTATCTTCTGGGCTGTGCAAAATAAGTCAGGGAAATAAAAGGAAGCCATTAGATTCTCTCTCCTTGTTTCTTCCTTGAAGCCTCTGTGATCGTTCTTAATGTGGTTAAATTCTAGTTGTTTCTGGTTCAGGCATGGTGCAATCTGATTTCCTCACCAGGGTGCTTTTCCGCTGTGACCTCTCTGATGTCAGTGACTGTTTCCTGTTGATCTGAACTCCCATTTCACCCTGTAGCTGACTTTGTCAGAGAGGAATCATAATGCAAGGGGCATTTGTAAGAAATTCAGCACAGTGGAATTGCCGGAGATTGCCTCCTCCTTGCCCACAGCTGTCGATAGCGCTCTGCAGCTTTTGATACAGGGTTGGTTCATTTAGAAATAATTCCAAAACAATTCTTAGAACTAGGGTAAATAAGTCTAGATGTGACTCCCAGCTTGACGTTGCTTTGCAGCAATAATTAAATGAGTCATTAGCTTTCAATGTTGTTTCTAGTCTTTGAGTTATTTCCAAGAGGTCATCTGCATTTTCAGTGTAATACATCTTCAAATGAGATTTTTATTTGTGGGTTGTAGGGACTGTGGATTCTTGCTGTAAACAGAAAAAATCTTTCTCATTCTGTCGATAAGAGTGAATCAACTTTATAGAAGCGGTGACTAGCTACTGCCAAAAGTCTCACTTATTATAATGTGCTAGTGGGGTAGCACAGATTTGCAATAATAGTAATGAGTATGGTTATAAATTCCTGAAACAGAGAATATGAATTATTGTCTGGTCTCAGAAAGTTAGAAAACAGTGGAATAGGTTTACGTGTTTTGGTTATCAAATCTAGTTTTGGAACCCCTTGCTTAGGTATCACTTCCCTCCTCATTGGGTCAAGGCCACGACCATGTGGTAGGAGGGAATGCCCCTTCGTCCCAGCTGCTGGCCTAGGCGTCCTCCTGACCTTTTGAACCCTGTAGATCCCTGTCTCCCCTGAGTCGGTGGGTTTCTGCTGCTCTTTTACCCCTCCTTACTTGCCAGTCTCGGAGCTCCCTGCGTGAGGCGCCCTCTCTGCCTCCCCTGCGCGCAGCTCCCTGGAGCAGGCGGAGATGACGAAGGCGGAGATGATCATTGCTAACATGTATTGAGCACTCCCTGCGTGCCGGGCACCTTGTGAAACTCTGAGCTCAAGTCATTTCTTCCTCACACACCTGTCGGTCGTCTTTTTATCCCCATTTTGCAGGTGAGAGTTTTGAGAGAGACAAATAAATACAGCACAGCAGGGGCAGCGAGCGTTCACATCCCAGGCACCCCGGCTCCCTCCCCACGGGCTGGGCTGCTGCTTGGTAACACCCAGACTGGACCCTGGCACAAGGTTCCTAGAGTTAGTTTTAGTCCCTGTGTGTGACTTGGTAATAACAGTAGCTTCTGTTTGCTGAGATTCTTTTCTGGGCCCAGTGCCATGCGAGGCGCTTTGCTTCGGGTTTAATCCTCTTGCCATCCCCCTTATGTGTTATTACCCCAGGTTTTTAAATAAGGAAACCTCCTGCCCCTTGACAATTGGTGTGTGTTTCAGGTAAAATCCCCCACCCCCCCACCCCCCCGTAGGGAGTAGCAGAAAGCTCCTTAACCAGGGTCATGCAATCAAGGGAGAAGTGATAACAACAATTCAGAGATAAAGGGGATGTCTCGCGGAACACAGGGGCGGAAATTGGCCGCGTCTCTCCCGGGGTCTGAGACCGAAAGACACGAGGAGCCCAGGTTTCCCTTCTGGGCCCAGCCTGCTCCCTGGCTGCTTGTCTCTGCCTCACTCTGTGTTTCTCCTCTGTTCTTCCTTGTGCATCTGCTCATTAATACATCTGGATTTCACCACTCTGATCTACGCAGACATCTCACATGTTCACACCACAAAGGCAGCCTCAGCTCCCCAACTCATGTTTCCTCATTTCCTGCCTAAATTAAAACATCTCCATCACAGTTCCAACTTTCTGGGAAAGAGGCTCAGGGAAGCCCAGCTTGGTCCAACTGGGCGTGTGCAGGATGCCCAGCTCTTACCCACACGATTGCAGTCAGGACAGTTCTCTGAGAAAGGGATCAGTGAGCTGAACAGTCACCTCCAAAGGTATCTGTCACAGGGGCCCTAAGGAACTCATCTCTGGCTCCTGCTTACCCTGTGGTCACCTTTCTGGGGCAATGTCATCTCGTCACAGGTACCATCTTAGCATGTCACTCTCATCAATCCAGCTGATTTGTCTGGAACCTTTCTTCATGCAATTGCCCATCAGTTTTACCTCCTAAACAACAATCCTTCTGAGGGGCTTTAGGGAAGGCACTATCAGTTCAGGGCATATTTTTATCCCCTTCAGCTTGGGGAGTTGACAGTCCTGAACTGATAACAGTTGGGCAGACTTGGCCCAGGTGGCAGAGGGTTAATGGAGCCAGCAGGTGATGACAGGACTTCTATTATTAACCAGGCACCAGCCCCTGGGCCTCCAGAAAGTCACACCAGCAGGGCACTGGGCTGGGCGGGGGATTTCTGAGTTGCTTTTCTTCCCCCAGGTGTTCTTCACCTGTCTTAATGAGTTGCATTTGTGGTTGGTTGAATCTGGGACGAAAGGGAGGGAGGGACGGACGAAGGACGGAGGACTGGGCCACTTGGCTTCAAAACTAAGGTGAAGCCAGCCTCTAGGACCTTAGGTTTCTACCATGCAGGTTAGGGCAGAATTGACCTAAGAGCAGCTGGAGGCCTCAGGGAAAGCTGGGCAGATACCCAGATTCTGGGAAATGGGGCTTTGGAAACACTGGGATGGCTGTCTGCACAGGCTTAGCTATCTACACAGACTCACTACAGAAGCAGCCACCTTTGCTATCACTGCCCAGGGTGAGATCTGGAAACTTCCCTGCTCCAGAAGTGAGTGACTCATGACAACTGTAATCCATGCTGCCCATCACGTAGGGATTCCAGGTGCTTCCTGTAGTTGCTTCACAGTTGAGTCTGTGGAGCATGACCTCGTGTTCAAGACCAGCCCTTGAACAGTGCAGATGGAGAGTGGAGCTGAAGGCAGAGGTCATCTCCTGCCTTTCAGAGCCCCACGTACAGGAAGTCATCTCCTACCTCCTTCAGGAGCTTCACATACAGGCCTCTGCCTTGTAAAGGGTGGGCACTGCCTGTGAAAGGTTTCCTTTAGGTCAGTGGAACTCGTGCTGAGGGGTAACACTTAGCTGGAGTGACTTGTTTTTGTAGCCGATGTTTTATTTTATGTGGCAGGGAGGTAGGTTCCAACACTTGCGGGAGTCTTTTTCAAGCCAAGCCCCGTAGCTGCCACCTGTTTTAGCTCAGACACTGGGCCTGTAATTATGGTAGAGACCAGTAGCTGAGTGATGGTGTATTCATAGGACCAAGTCCTGCAGTTCTCAGTTGTGGTGACCCGGAGATGGGGTGAAAGGAAGCAGCCTAACAAGCCTTTTACTTTTTCTACCAACACTTGATTATGAAAGAAGCAGGGATGCCCCGCACTCGGTAGCTTCAGTCCTCGGGACATCTCCCTTTGCAGTCACGACATCTTGCCCCACACCTGACACTTCGCCTGTTCATTCACTGTGATCCCTGCCCCACACTCCAGCCTGACTTGTCCTTCAAGCTGGAGAATGAGCTCCTCTTAGCAGCCTTCCCCAAGTCCCATCCCCCACTGCTTAGATGCCCCTGCTCTGTGTCCCCTCGACACCCTCTGTGCCCCTCCACTGCACTTAACACACTGGGGGGAGGGGGGTGCTGCATCTACATTTCTGTGAGGTTCCTGAGAGCAAGCATGGGATCTCATTCATTTTACAACACTTGGTTCCCACCAGGGCCCAGCATAGTGTGTGCTTAGAAAATATCCCTTCTTGTTGAGAACCTTAAAGGAAGCTTTAAAGATCTCTGAAAGCCTCAGTGAGCCTGTAGACAGAACTCAGACCCCATACTCCCAGTGGAGCCCTGGGAACAAACCGGAGCCAGTTCAGTCTCACTTTGAATGTCATTCCAACAAATCTGATGGCCGGGTAACTTCGGGACCGCTAAGGGAGGTGGTGGTTAATAGTGGCCCAGTAGTGGCTAGCAAGGAGTGAAGGCCGCTCCTCCTGTAGCTGCTTCCCTTCCCTCCCTGCCTAGTCCTGCTCTCTAACGCAGGCTCACACCACCTTTTCAGTGTCCCAGTGTTCATCTTCCAGATGCAAATTAGAAAAATATGGAGGAAATCCATGTGACTTCGGTTTGTTTCTAATTATAAAAGTAATTCACACTTATTATAGAAACCTTCAGAGGTACTGAAAAGAATAAAGAAGAAATAAATGTCATTCCAGATCCAATAACCGAAAGCTGACTTCTGTCATTATCTAGGGGTTTTTTTTGTCCTTTCTGTGCATACCTTAGCTATAACTAAGATTATTCACATTTATGATATTTTTTTAACTGAAACATCTTCATCATCACAGTCACCAGCAGCAACAGCAGCCACTCCTGTTTATCGAACGCTTTCTACAAGCCTCTCCCCAGGACATGCTTAATGACATTGCATTTCTGATAGTGGCCCCTTGCTCACCTCACTCATCGCTATTGCCCAACGATGAGTGGGTTGTCTTTGCAAAAAGCTGGAGATTTTTGTAATTTATCTCCTCTGCAAAAGAAATGTCGGAGAAATTGCTGCTGAATTTAACGGCCTCTGCAGCAGACTTTTTAAGTAAGAGAAGTATGTGTAAACAGAGGGTTTCCACACAGCAAAAACGTTTGGCTAGGTGATAAACATGTTTTTATGTTTCTACCTTGTGACACTATTTTAGGTCTTTGATGGGATGGACCATTGCTTTTTGTTAAATATATCTCGGCTGGCTTGTTTCCACTTTCTGCTTGCTTGGAGTTCATGTGGCCCGTGGGCTGTGATGCTGTGAGTTGTACCCACTGTTCTGGGTGGCACCAGACAGGAGGTTAGAAATGACACTGAGCCAAAAGAAATCCATATTTCCACAGTTCTGAAGCATATGAGCTTGCTGTGCATCACAGGTACACAAGCCTATCTACCCCCCCCACCCAACGCCCATTATCTGAGATCTGCCTCCAGGGCTGGGGGTGGAGTCTGAGACAGGAGTAGGAGCCTGATTAAAAGGCACTATTTCCTCTCCCCAGCTCTGGAGTTTAGCCCAGGGTCTGGCTTTTCAAACTTGAGATAGGAGAATTGACTTAGGGGGAACTAAAAATGAATTAAATTTCCCTTGGAACACCCTCACCTTTTTTATGCCTGCTGCCTTAGCAACTCTAGGCAAGTATACTGACTTCCACAATAGCCACTTACCTACTGACCCCGGTCCAGTAGTCAGGTATTGGAATTCACATGACTGCCAGTCACAGCCAGAACGAAAGCCAACAGGCTGGTTAACAAAAACGCCATGGGGTGGTTCAGGGTGACTTTAGCACCCGGGTCATCTTCACCCCGCTCCCCTCAGCCTTGGCCACCCCTCCAAATGAACACAACATCAGCATAGCAACTGCCAGTGAAGGTGCAGCGAGACGTGTCTCAGTCGCAATACTTACCCTCCACCCCTCCGCTAACCTGCTCATCCCACCTGAGCCCTTCCCATGTAGCGAATTCCGATCTCCATTGCTCTCCCACGCTCCTCCCACTCAACTCCGCCTCATCCCCATGTAAACCGAGGCCCTTCGTTAGACAGCTTGCTGTATTTAGTTTCCTGTTGGCTTATATTGGCCAACCTTAAAAGTTGTTGTTGTTTGGGTTTTGTTTTTGTGGGTGTGGATCCTGTTATTCCCTCTCACTTTTAAATTCTTGCTTGTCCTGAACAGAGAGAGACTTTTCATAGATACAGGGGATTTTTTTTCCCCCTAATAATTAACGTCTTAAAATCAGGACTGGGAGGTGATAAGTTGTAGTGTCTTCTGATCCAGATGGGCCTGATTAAACCAGTGACGAATAGGTGAGCAAGCGAGAACACACACAGTCTTTGCTTACAGCTCAGCTGTAACACTTGGAGCAAAGCTGGTGACATTTAAAACCACAAATAAAGATGGGTTCTTTGTGTACACATCCTCTGTGAATTGGTAAAATACCAATTTCCTTACAAAATGACATCCCACCCTCCCTCCTACCTCAGAGAAGGCTCATCACCAGCCCTGATGGCACTCGTCCTGCGGGTCTTAGTTATATGCCACTTGCTCAGAGAGACCTCCCCTGACCCTGGGCAGATGACTGGATCTCATGGCTTCCTCCACTTTTCCTCCACAGGATTTACCAGAATTTGTAAATATGCTTGTTTACATGACTTTTGGGTTTGTTTTTTTCTTTTTAAGTAATGTGTATCTCCCTCACCATACTCTGTATGGGTAGAGGCTGTGTCTATTTTTCGCCTGTTTACTCTGTTGGGTTCCCAGCACCTAATTTAACACCCAGCTGACCTGGGACTCGCGAATGTTAGTGGGAGGAAATCCATGGATTTTGAGGTTGCTGAAACAAAGCATTTAACACTGTCAGTCTCAGAGACATCACTTTCTAATTGAGACTGAAGCATTTCTTCGTCGAGCACTCCTAATTCCCCAGCACCTGATTCACAACACTGCACAGCACTTAGTACACAGTATCAGTCACTGTTTAAAGAGCCCTTTTCACCTGCTGGGTTGAGAGCTCCTTCCAGGAGAGACAGCATCTCCTTGTCTTGACCTTCCCACTCCCAGCTCAGGAATCTTCTTATGGACTGAATGATATTTCAGATGTTGGGGCTACTTTGAGGCTGTCATTAGATGGCTGTTGGCTGATTTGGCCAAAGCGTGTTCGTTTTTCTGTGGTTGTTCCCTGCCCAGGCGTGATGGCTATAGCATTATTAGATGTCCCTTACTTCCTGTGATTAACCCTGCATGTTCCAGGAGAAAGGCATGTAGCTCTCTTCCAGCTTATAAAACCCTACGATTTGGGTAGGGCTAGCATCAGTGTCCTCACTTTACTAATGCTGAAGGTCTAAAAAAATAAAGCTCAAGGTTACATGGCATTTGAGGTGCGGAGTTAGAACTAGACCCAAAGACTTCCGATGCCTTCTCTGCTTTTTACTTAATGTAGAAATTCAAGGCTGTGTGGAATTCCTTAAAGGAGATCCAGGTAGTACTCCCTACCTCCTCCCAGAGATCTAACGCCAGCAGAGCCACCCTGCTTTGCCCGGACCCCCTGCCAGGATGCTTCCTTGAGTTCCTCCACCTGACAGCCTCTTCTCCCCAGGCAGCTGCCCAAGGTAACCCGATGCTGACTGGGTGCTCTCTTGTGCTTGTACCCAGGACCGGCTGTTCTTTGTGATGGAGTTTGTAAACGGAGGCGACTTGATGTTCCACATTCAGAAGTCTCGCCGCTTTGATGAAGCACGAGCTCGTTTCTATGCGGCAGAAATCATTTCGGCGCTCATGTTCCTACACGAGAAGGGCATCATCTACAGGTGAGTTCTGGTTGCTTGCAACTCCTCCCGTAATTCATAACCTGTTCCCTCTCCTGGCTTAATCCGGCCTTCCATTTCTCATGATGTTGAAATCTTTGGGGAATTCAACTCACAAAGGTTTGAGCAACCATTAGAATATATAATGTAGTGATCAACATTCCTGCAAAGTAAAACTTGCGTCCACGTGGTATTCGGAAAATAGGCTTGAGAGGCTGAGAAGAGACTGTCCATGTGTTTGCTCAGCTGGGGTTTGCTAAGGGCCTGTTATAGCCAAATCCTGCAAGGTGCGGAACACATTGTTGCGCGCTCTCTTTTTTTTTTCTGTTTTAATGTTAGAAACGATTCATTGCATTTTTAAAATCCATGCCTAAACAGATGAGTGAGGATTACTATTGCCCTGAGTTGCTATAACTAGAATCATAGTCAGATAAGGTGGCGGCTCACCAGTCAAGACTCTAGGAGGTGAACTATCGCTGGGCAACGTCCTGCTTGATGATATTTCTTATTTGGAGCCTCCTCCCAAATATTGGCTCCATTTCACGACGTACAACCCTGTGGTCATAATACATGGAAAGGGCTTGAAATCTGGTTGATGTTGGTAGAGCTCAAGGAGAATCAAATGAAACTTTAGTCAGACAGAAGGTTAGGTAAGGTGGGAAATGTAATCGTGGGTGTCGGGCAATTGTTACTCTTCAATTTTCCTGTTTTCCCTGCTGCCACCTTCATCCTACTCTTTAAATCAAATTATAACTTTGTTGCCATGTGTACTCTTATTTCCTCTTGAGATGCAGTTTTTGCTGTCTTTTGAGAAAAGTTCTCTCTCTCATAGTAGGAGCGTGAATTTCGACATCAAGAATTTTCTGATTGAACTTTGCTATTCGTTAGCCTTGCTATGTGCTATTCCTTTTGCGAGCTCATGACAGAACTGACATCATTATCAAAGTGTAAGAGACTTTAACTACAGGGAATCGTCTCAAATACCCCAAGAGTCAGAATAGAAAGGAGGAGGGAGACTGGTAAGGTTGCAGCAGGATGGCGGGCGATGCAGGAGAGACGTGGGAAGCGAAGGAGGAGCACAGGCCCTGCACAGAAATGCGCTCTAGTCCATCTCGGGCCGGGTGCGGAAGCCTCGGCTGGGTGTCCCCACGCCCGCTGTGAAGTGGCGGAGGGTGCAGAGTTGGAGCCGGGCTGCGCGACCTCAGGGACTCACCCTCGAAGGTCCCCGGGAATCTCTGCTCGTTCTTGGGTCGGGAGCTACCCCAGGCTACGTTAGACAGGCCCGGCGGGGAGCTTTCCTAACCAGGCACCATGTTCTCCTGGAGGCTCTCCCACGGACTTGCCCTGTCTCAGCGTCCTGCCCAGCGCAGGGTTGGCAGTAGTCGCTGACACAACCTCTGATGGCGGAGGGAGTTCAGGGTCCTCCCTGGTGCTGGTGTCGGACTCTGGGCCTGAGCTCATTTTTGTGCTCCAGTCTGTGGCTTCTCCATCCATCTCTGCTCTGTCTACCCCAGAGAGAGCCTTCCCCATATTTAATTTTTAGGAACAGTAACTTCCCTACTAGAGGGGAATTCTGTTGTAAACCAAAGTAAGAATAACAATGGCAACAGGAGCTAAACTGAGCAATTGATACAGGCTCAGCACCATCCCTGCCTTTCCCCCTGGGTCTTCCTAACTTATTATATAACAGTACTATTATTCGTGTTGTTTAGATGAATGACTATGCCTAAAAAAGGCTTCATAACCAGACCACTAACTGGTAGTGAAGCCAGAATTCGAACTATGTTTTTAAGCCCTGGGCTACACTGTCCCCTCAGGAGAGAATTACGTACTTCCAGTACCACTAACACATGGCTTCTTATGTCCCTTCTGGTGATCAGGCAGCTTTCATTCATGAAAATGAGGCAGAGCGGGTATCTTAGCCCATTCGGGCTGCTATAAGAAAATACCACAGACTGGGTGGCTTATAAACAATTTACTTCGCACAGTTCTGGAGGCTGAAAGTCTGAGATCAAGGTGCCAGCCTTGATTCGGTATCTGGTGACAGCAGTTCTTTTTGCTGTGTCCTCACATGGCAGAAGGGGCTAGGGATCTCTCTGGAGCCTCTTCTATAAGGGCACTAATTCTATTTATGAGATCCCCACCCTCATGACCTAAGCACCCCTCAAAGGCCAACCTCCTAATACCACCATCTTTGGGGGTGAATTTCAATATATGAATTTGGGGGGTGGACACAAACATTTAGATCACAGCAGTGGGGAAAAGCTGTAAGGCCTAAATTCGTTTCCTTGAATACTCGGGGGCTTCACTTAAACGCCGTGTCGCCTCGCTGTGAGGCCGCAGGCTTGCTTTCCTGTGTGGGATATGCCCACCTCTGCATCTACACATTTCGTGTCTCGCAGTGTAGGGGATGGGCACTAACTTGACATGGTTTCTGGTGAAGCGGTGTCAGCCCACATCCTGAGAAGCTTTATTTCAGTTCTTGGTACCTGTGGTTCAGTTCTGAGAATGTATTTTAATTTACTCTTTGTCTTGAACCCCATGCGCAGGTTCTAACTGCCCTGGTTGACTTTGAAGGTAGCACATTTCATTAAGATAGATGCAAATGCTGTTTTCGTCCTGTGGATTTATGTCACAGGACAGTTGAATTCCATTCAGGGTACTGGCCTGAGAGTGGAGTCTTAACGATAAGCCTTTGAAAGCCAAGTCCTTGGAGTTTCCACACAGTAAAGGGCACATTGGTGTCACAGAGGGTGCGAATTTGATCCAGAAAGCACAGTGAGAAACGTGGGGGCACCAGACAGCCTCGTTTACCATACATGTCCCAGGATTAAATGATCAGAGCATTAATGATATCTCTGGATGGTGTCTCTGACCTATCCAAATAGAGTTGATGTTTGTTTAATAGGAAGGTTTGGGGGGAGGGGTTGACAGTGTTTATTTTCCAGTAAATTAAAAGATGGTACCATCTGCAAGCTATTGTCCAGCAGGACTTTCGAAGGTAACATGTTAGGCTCCCTTTAACATGACTTTCTTCTCTCTCTTAGCCGACCGTGCCTATAAGAGAGGAGACAGGCCAGTTACATTTCTGTGCTTTTCCCCTTGGTTCTGACCCCAGTTCTCAAATGTGTTTGTTCACTTGCATTTCATGAAGGAACAGAAGCCTAGTTCCCAGGAGATACGTCAAGAGAAAGGTCTGCCCCATGAGCTTAAGTTGGAAGGTCTGGAGCCTGCCGTGGGCAGAGATCAAGGAGAAGGCTGGAAGTCAGCAGTTAATGAGTCACCTTGCTAAGGGAAAAAAAGACTATTCATCCCTTGGTCCTGGGCTTGTTGGCTGATTGGGAGCCCAGATAGTGCTCATGAATAATCTTACATGGGCATTGACTTTTTTCCAGAGTCCAACCCTGCAGAAAAGTTAGGGAGATAAAGGGGCATGCATCCCATGTACCTGCCCTCCAGCGATGGGCTCATGTTTCATGAGCTGTATTCACGGGGAACTGAGCCATCACTGACATTTCAACCCGAACCCCTGACGCCAGCCAGCACACATTGGACTTGCTATTGTGGACAAAGGGTAGATGTATCTCAGATTTGTCAAGTGGGGAAGACGCTCTAGATGAGCGCAGTTGGTTTCATTCTTCCTCATCGCATTACACTTGAATGCACAGAGCATTTCAACACATAATTTTCAACTCATGAGTCTGACCACTTTGTGCCTTAGGCAGTTCTTGGCATGCTCGCTTCTCGGGTACATGATAATCAATATTTAATCCTAAAGCTTGTAGAGATGTTTATAACTTTATTTGAGCCAGACTGACAATTATGGGGAAGCACAATTTCAATGGGTTGAGGAACTGCTCCAGGGAATGGCAGTTTTACAGTTTATTTTATAGATTAAGATAAGAGGAGGAGAGTAAGGAGGGTTGGATGAAATCCACTGGCGGTAGATTAGGAAGGCAGGAGAAAGCAAAGCCGGGACATCTCTGGGATCAGATAAACAATAAAATGGAGGGACGTGTACTTTCACATTGGCGAGTATAGCATAGTTAACAATGAGCATTCACAGCACATAGAGATGGTGTTCCAGGAACAAGACAACCATGAGGGGCTCTGTGGTCTGGTGCTCTGGTGTGGTGGGTGTACCCTGAGGGGTCTGGAAAAGGAGACTGACCTCCCAAAGGTATGTTATCTTGGATGCAAAAAGATAATAGACTGACTTAAGGTAGAGATTGACCTTTGTCAAGAAAGCTACAGGCCTAGAGTGTGACTACCTGCCATGATCTTCATCGGCTTTTCATTAGGAATTTTTATGTTCAGACCATTCTCTGTGGTTACTTTCGGTCTCTGAGTTTGTAGGGCCCTCCATGTGGCTTCTCTTGAGCTTGTCAGCTTTAGCCTGTTACCCCTTTTCCATCCACAAGCTCCAGGTGCTGACTGTGGGAATTTGCTCTCAATTTCTCGACGTGGAACTGGCCCACAGACGCTGACTACTAGACCGGACATATTATCTTGTACCGTATACTTATGTAGCACAGTGCTTTTAAAGAAAACCACCTTTGAAATCTCTTCTAATCGAGAAAACAATCTCCACCTAATCTGACATTTTTTAAATTCAGAATTTGAGAAGATTAGCAGTATCCCTCCAAGATAGGTTATGTTAAGCTAGGCTCTGAACACAACTGTTGGATCTGTGTGAACATACCAGTCTCTGATATAATCTGACTCTTGTTTATCATGGATATCATAAGGGACCATCAGGTGCTTGCTGAGTCCAGATACCTGTGTGTTCTGAAATTAGCTGAGCATAGCTTTGCTGGGAGAGCCCACTGTGAGGCAGCCTCTGTGAGCATTGCTTTCGTGCCTAAGAATTCACAAGTCATCTGTATCCAAATCAGTTTGCGTGTTGGGTCAGTGATGAATATCACATGCTTGCGTCGTTGCTCTCTGATATCTTTCTCTCCCCCTCTCGAGAACTGTGGCAACATCTTTCTGATTCCCATCTGCTGGCATCTCTCTTACTCCTATTTCTTACCGGCAGACTTTCAGAGTCTCCAAATGTCCTTTGCGTGAGCCTGGAATTTTGGACTCCAACTGTTACCTTGCCTCTATTGGAATTTAATTCCATTTGTTCTATTCATTCTAGTGAGAAAAGTCTTTTTTTTAGATGAAGGTGAACGTCAAATTTAAGAGTTTGGTTTTCCCTTTGCCGTCTGAGAACATCAGGCCTTCTGCTCCCAGAAGTGGGTCTGCTCTTGACCTGCTTGCTGCAAAGACAGCTACAAATTGTCGTTTGTTATTCTCATATGACAGAGATGATGTGCTAGCCGTGGGGTTCTCAGCACCTCACTCATTTTCACATCGGATTTTGACTGTGAGCCCTTACCCAGATTGTTACTGGAACGCTGAACTTTTTAGTCATATTCCTGTCTCCCTTCTTTTTTTTTTTTTTTAGAAGAGGGAGGGAGGGAGGGAAGGAAGGAGGGAAGGAAGGAGGGAAGGAAGGAGGGAGGGAGGGACAGACATGGATGTGAGAGAGAAACGCCGATCGGCTGCCTGCCGCACGTGCCCTGACTGGGGATCGAACCCACCACCCTCTGGTGCATGGGACGACCTTCTAACCGACGGAGCCACACCAGCCAGGGCCTGTCTCCCTTCTTCTTAGCCTGTCATTCTTGCTCTGCCACATGATGGCCTCATCCCGTGTCTGTTCCTCCACTGTCACCAGAAAGTGACTTCAGTCCTTGACTCCTAAGATGCTTTTTCAAGGATGTGAGGCACAGCTCAGAGGCTTTCCAGCTGAGTAGCGCAGCTGCCTTCCCCCCCCCCCCCCCATGAGACTCATTGGCCACCTTTCTCCTCCCTCACTCAACCTTTGGAGATTTTTTTACAAACATTTATTGAGCATCAACTCTCAGCCAAGGAGAGGGACATGATGAGCAAACACAAAACTGCTCCCTTGTGGAGAGCACGGTCTAGTGAGGGACAAAGTCATCAGTCCAACAATCACACTAACAGGACATTCCCGCTGGAAAGAGGAGGAATGCACTGCAGTGCGTGAGAGCCTCTGACAGGGAGAGCTCATCTGGCCGTGGCTCTGGCGCTGAGCAACTAGTGAAGAGGGAAGGAAAGCGCATTCAGGGTGAGCAAGAGCACACACAGATGCCCAGTGTCAGGAGGAAGCATGGCAAGGCCAAGGCCTTTGAGGAAGGCTAGTGTAATTGGAGACTAGGAAGCATATCTTCCCACAGTGATCATTTCTTTATCCCCGAGATTTCACTGTTATTTGATGGTTTCAAGATTTTATTAGGCAAACCTTGTAAATAATTTATTTAAAAGTTAGGTCAGGCTGGTCATGTTGCCAATCCCTAGGGGAGCCAGCCATTCACAGTGAGTTTCTTGTGTCCAGTTCTATGTGTTTATTTTCAACAATGGAATTATAAAATATTAGAGTCAGCCGCACCCTCCAAGTGCCACGTTCTCCTTTACAGATGAGGGAATTCAAGTCAGAAACATTTAGACAGTAAATTGCTTCTCAGAATGTATGTCCTCTTAGGATGGCTCACTTATAATTTGTTTTCCACCTCCAGGAGAAAAAAAAAGTCACTGTTAGAAAATTTTGTTTTAATCTTCAGCTTCCTGCAGACATGGAGAGCTAATCAGGACACCTGGAGGCATTTGATACTGTTCACTCCCTTTCAGTGAAGAAAATGCAGTTGCACTCAGAACATTCACGGAGCTTCCCCTTGTGTTGGGAGGGACAGATACAAAACAAGTAGACGTGGTGTCTACCCTTTGAGGCTCTTTCTGTGGGGTGGGAGAGGTGGCCCATGAGTAAGTAATGGCAAATGGGTTCTAAGATTGGAGCATGCCCAGGGTGTCACGGGAGCACAGCGGATGGCCACGTAGCCTAAGATGGATCCTAGCAAGTAGAACAGACAGTGGCTGGGTGGGTCCAGGGGGTGAAGAAAAACCTGGGATCATTCCTAGGAGTTAAGCTAGAAGGTTCAATGGATAATCAATAAGGTACCATTCGCTAAAAGAGAGTATGAGCCCAGGAAGAAATCTAGGTAGAAGAAAAAGGCAATGAGATTTGGAGGCGTAATGTATGTCAGGTACCGAGACACACAGTGATGCTCAGTGGACAGGCGGCTATGAGACTGGAGCCCAGTGAAGAGAATGGGCTGGAACTAAATATTTGGAAGTAACCAGGGCATAGCTGTTAGTTCATATCACAGGGCTGGGTGAGATTAACCAACAAGAGTGTATTAAATGGAATAGTGAGCGAAGGACAGAGCCCTAGAGAACCAGCCCCCGTTAGAAATCTGCCTACGTTTGGCTCCAGGGTTCAAAACAAAACAAAACAAAACAAAAACTTGATATACTGCATCATTTAGAGTTGTGTCCCAAAGTGCAATTCCACTTAAAATAGAATGCTATAAAAGAATAGAAAAAGATCACTCATTTTAAAGTAAGTTTAAGAGTCGACATACAGGGGTGGACAAAAGTAAGTTTACAGCTGTGAGTACATGGAACAGAGTTTATTGTTGTATTATTATTTATTAATTATTGTATTTGTTATTTGTATTACAACTGTAAACCCACCCCTGTGTGTCCTTTCAACTAAAAGAATGCTATGGTTTTCAGCAGACCTATGTGCTAGACCCAGCTCTGCTTCCTGCTGGTCCTGGGACGTGGGCTGGCTGCTATGCTCTGAGCCCGTTTGCCATCTGTCCTTTGGGGGCATTGTTGCCACGGCTTCCTTGTCAGGTCTTAGTGAAGCTCAAATCAGAAGGAGGTGAGAATGTGAAAGCCCTTTGAATCACGCCAGGTCAGTATGAGATACTATTCTTTGCATCCTAGCAGCTGATTTGGGTTTTCTTTACAGAGTAGGCTTGAGCTGAAATTATTCTCAAGATACTTCCTCAGGAATAGGGAATTTTCACAGAAATTGGATTTCTAGCTGGTAAAACCAACCCTTGAAGACCAACTGTTTACAGTAAACTAAGTCTGATGATGCTTTTCTTTCAAATCAAACCACTTTCTTGGCATGTTAGCAATATCTTGAAATTATATGTAATTAATATGCTTACCATGTACTTATCATAAATCCTTAAGATAGTTTTCTTAGGAAGACCTGCTGCATACGGGACAGACTGTAAGACTTGAAGACCACACTTGCATTTTGTTTAAATTTCAGCTGTGTCTCTAATGTTTGGGGGAAGGAGTTGAACTCACTTTGAGTTCACCATTTCTGGTAAATTTTTGGTTTTCATTTAAGGGAGATTCAGGCACATTTTCAGACCATTGTTGGGGTGACTATCCTGGTAGCTTAGTCCCAGTAATGCAGTTTCTCAAAGGACCCAGATTAGTAGCAGAAAGATATCCCAGCCGTGGAACACTGGGACTGTTTCCCTGTACTTTGTTTGTTATGCGGGCAACCTTATCGGTGTTTGACCTTTTGCATCAACAAAGGCTGTGCTTATTTGCAACTAATTGATAAATGTGGTCAAGGATTTCACAGCTAATGAAATCAGACCATCCATTTTGCTCTTCTCCACACCAAACTGACCAAGCAACCTATCGCTTCATTATAGTTAAACACAATCTTAGATTTGTTTGCTAAGCAATGAAAATACAGTCAGTTGATCCTGGTATCAGACAAACACTGCCATTTGTAAAAGTAATTTAATTGTGAAATGTCTACTCGGTGCAAACAAAGCTTGTGTCAGGCTGTGAGGCAATAAAAGGATAGAGAACGGCCCTGCCCTCCAGCTGGGGTGCGTGTTCATCCCTCTAACAAATGCGTGTTGAGCACCTACTGTGTGCCAGGCACTGTTCTACACAGGAAATAAGACAAAACTCTTAGCCTCTGGGAGCTTAAGCTTTATGCAGGTCGTCAGACAGACCAAAGGTAAGTGTATTGGATGTTGGGGTGACGGCTTCTGTGGAGAAAGAGCTGTGTGCGGGGAGAAAGCTCGGGGGAATGGCTGTGATAGTTCATACAGGACTGAGAAAGGCGGCTCCCATGCGGGAAACCTGAGCAGGTGAGCAGAGACCTCAGGGCCCGAGGAAGCGGCTCTAGTGCGGATCTGGGGGAGAGAACCGATGCCAGAGGAGCAACGGGGACAAGCCTTCAGGAGGGAGGGTGCTCCATAGGGTCAGGGCCTGGGGGAGAGCGGGAGGAGCAGGTGCCCGGCAGAGCAGAGGAGCTGATCCCGGCTCCCCCGCCTCCATCCTGCCACGTGGAGTAACAGCCACTCGGCCCGACCACGGAGTCCTCAGGATAAAGGCCTCTGGAAGGAGTTTTTATCTGTTTACTTTTAACTTCTTATGAAGTCTCTCCAAGGTCAGTGGTGTTGTCCTTACTTTACAGATAAGAAAGCTTGAGGCTGGCAAGTAAATGACTTGTTCAAGGTCACGGAAGTCTGCAGCCCTACCTCGGTTCCCTCAATCTACAGGACATTGCACATACTTTTCCCTTGGCCCAGGAACCTTTCCTCCTCTTTGTCAAGCTAATTCCCGTTAATCTGTGCTGTCTCAGTTTAGCTGTCACCTCCCTGGGGAACTTTCCTTACTCCCCTGACCCCCAACCTCAATCTAGATGATGTGCCCATCTTCGCTCTCCACAGCACTGTCACTGGCCTGTGCCACAGGCTATCCCCAGCATTATACTGGTCCAAACCCATGGTTTGCTCAGAATTCAAGTAGTGCTTTTTTTTTTTTTTTTAATCAGTGGGAGCATTTTGAGAATTTTTTCTGATCTACTAAAAAAAAAAAAGAAATGTTTGAGCATCCATAATAGCATTTTTCAAATGATAGTTCTAATTCTTCAAGAATTTTTAAATTTTAGATGTTTATTTTGATGATAATATTAATCATTCTTTCATCAACTGTTAAGACATAATTTCTTCCTTGTGACTGTAATTCTCAAATGAGAGGTGTTTCATAGGAAGTGACTCATTGTGAATATTTCTTCAAATGTTCTTTAAAAGGAGCCACACGGTACTTGGGTTTGAAAAACAGTGGTCTCTGCCGTGGTTCTTCTGCCACATTGCCACCCTGGATAACGTAGGTTCATAGCATTGGCAGCAGATTTAAAGTTGTGTACTTTTTTGCCTAAAGTGATGCTAATCCCTCTCCGAGTTGCATTAGATCTGTCCGCTGTAATCAGAGGACTTCACAACAGTGACCTATTCCAATTTCTATGCCTTTCTGCTAAGAAAAGGTAGTAACTTCCTCAAGACCCTTTTATAAACTGGGCATTGCTTTGTAAGTTCCTTAAACCCACATGTATGTTTTGCACATATGACTGTGATTTCACTTTTCTACAGTTATGTGTAAGTTATTGAATAATATTAACACCCGAAGTTATTCAGGGGCTATATCTTCAAACTGGGCTGTACAGAAATAATCTTGTCATAAAAATGTGTATATATAATTTCTTTGGGTATATTTTCATTAGTAAGAGCAATTTTCCCTTGTTCATTTTTAAAATAAAATTATTCTCTAATTATAAAAGTAACCCTATAGTAAGTGTTGCAATGTAAAATATAAAAAGTAAAAATGAAATAACTTACAGTCCTGCCACTGAAAGATAATAATTTTTCTTCAGCTATATTTCCTTAAAGTTTTTAAATGTATTCTTTAAAAGAAGCAAAGTTGAAGTCATACTGTATATTTTTTTAGCCTAATTTTTTTTCTTTACCATTTCTCCTACCTTGAAAGTCACTTACACTCTGTTTCAGCCTAATATTAACTGATACAGAGTGGTCTATCTGTATGGACGTACTTAATTTATAGTACATTTAAGTTGATTTTCTATTATTAATGATGATGTGTTCATATCCTTGTACACAACCATTTGGATCAGTCTTTGATTCTTTCCCTACAACAGATTGCTGGAGGTATTACTGCTGAGTCAAAGGCATGAATGTATTACAACATTTTCTCCAGGGCTCGAGGGACTTGGAGTCCAGGCTTGGCCTGCCACTTCCCAGCTGTGGAATTTTGAGTCAGTTCCTTAACTCCTTCAAGCCTCAGTTTCTTCATTGATAAAATGAAGATCCTTGAAATGCACACCCGAGGGTAGTTATTAGAATTAAATAGGGGTGCATGTGAACCTTTGTTGGGACCTGGTCTTGTGGTACATGCTTAGTAATGTTTACTTTTTGAACATTCTTTGGAAAAATAGATCAGAGCACATGTTCTGATGATGGGTATTGGTGTTATCTTTCCAGATCACTTTCCCCTATAGATCTTGTGTATAATTTGATACATTTTGACAAGTATAGACAATATGGAACCAACACTCCAAATAATATATTGAACATTTCCATCATCCCACAAAGTTTCCTGGTGCTCCTTTCAGTTAATCCCTGACCCCATGCCCCTCCCCCCATAGGCAACCAGTGCTGATTCTATCTGGATATGATAGGGTGTGAATATCACATTAGGATCCTGAAAGTAAAATCATTTCTCAGTAATGTCCTTGTGAGCATAAGAGGATGGGGTCCTTTAAGGTGACTGCAAGTGTGCAAATGGTGGCTGTGGTCAGGAGAAACCACCCAAAAAGAAGGCCCCGTTGTCTTAGTTCAGTTCACCTTTTTGTAGGAAAAATAGTTCCAGGAGGGTAAATGCCATCATGTCAACGTCTAAGTGTCTGAGGTAACGTAGGTGATTTTTATTTTATTTTTAATGTTTTTAAATATTTTCTTGAAAAATATTGCCTTTCTAATAATTAAAAATGTTATTTTCAAAAGAGATCTCATATGTGATATTGAATATGCCCCAATATACCATGTTGAATTTTTCTACATGATAACTTCAAAAATAGGTAACCTGCAAGCCTTGACCTTCAGGCTTCTCTAGAAGTCCTAAAGTCATCGTCTTGGTTCACTCAGGCTGCCCAGCAAATACCATAGGCTGATTGACTTAAACAACAGAAATTTTTTTCTCACAATTCTGGAGGCTGGGAATCCAAGATCAAGGTGCCAGCCAATTGGTTTCTAGTGGGGGCTCTCTTCCTGGCTTGCAGACAGCTGCCTTCTCCCTGTGTCCTCACATGGCTGGCTAGAGAGAGACAAGCAAGCTCTCTAGTGTCTCTTCTTATAAAGAGCACTGATCCCATCATGGAAGGCCCAAACTCATGACCTCATTTAACCCCAGTTGCTGTATCCCAAAGGCTGTATCTCCAAATATGATCACATGGGGGGGTAATCAGGGTTTCAACGTAGGAATTTGAGGGAATTTCAACATAGGATTGAATGCAAACGTTCAATCCTTTATAGTCATTCATTTATACATGTATTCAGTTTTTTAATGTGGTCTGTTACATTAAGCAAGCTGCTTCGTAACTACTTAGCTTGATAGTGCAAAATCTACCTGGAAATTATTTCATCTCTAAGGAGACCAGTACCTGCTGGAGCTGAACACACAGTGGACTGATTTGAGAGAATAGCTCAGGATTTGATGAAGGCTTGTCATCCTCTTAGCTCACTGAGCCATGCATGTTCATCTAGGAGCCATGTTTCAGGGGTGCTGAGACCAGATCCTTCTCCTGGATCCCAGTATGTAAGCATGGGAGGAGAAGTAGCTAAGTGGAGGGTGGTTTTATAGTTTGCCTTTTGATATGTAGTCTGCAGTATGTGTCTGAAGGTGAAATTTTTTCCACTGTCTTGCAAATGCCAGATTTTACTTATCAGTGAACTTCCAAAGATATATAACTTGGTATAAACACCCTGTTACCATTTGGCAGAAATGCTCAGACTTTGATGAATTTCTAGGATTGGTTGCAAAGAGTGAAACCTGACAGGCAACTGCCCCACAGGCTGGACAATTACCTCATTGAGGGATTTGGTTCCAGAGAACTGTGCATGGTGCACACATGGGAAGGCGGCAGTCTGACTGCATGGCCTTTCATTTCTCCTTCCTTCCTTGGCACTGCTCCTCCAGCCTCCAGAATCCCCATCCAAACCTGCTCTCTGCCCTACAAAATCACTGTTCCATACCATTCTTGATCATTGGATCAAAACTTACCTGTCCCATGTCCCACTAAAGTCTCAGGGTTGGAAGGGAGTTCAAAGTTATATACCCGTCTCATTCAAAGCATGAATACCTAACCACCTGCTCAATGGTCATTTTACCTTATACTTAAACACGCCCAAGCAGAAAGGAACTTGTTACCTCCACTGTGAGGCATCTATGATTATTAGAATTTCTCCTTTGTATTGAGTCAAACTGTCTCCCAGAATCTTCCATTCACTAGTTCTGGACCACCCTTAAGGGGTAAACACAAATCTGGAAAACACAAATCTACAAGAATGCCCTTCCGATACTTGAAGGCAATCTGGCAATCTAGTGTACCTGTCAAAGAAGGAAATACTATAGCGTGGTATTGTTCATTCTGGCTGTTCACTGCAATCACTGATTTCTGAGCAATCATAATCCATCTGTGTAACTTTTCATTTTAGATTCTTGGATTGATAACCAGTTGACTTGTTACATTCTTCTTCTCTTTTAAAATTAGAAGTTTCTTAACTGGTAACAAAACTAATATGAATTGTGCTGTTAGTAGCTCAGGTTACCTCTCCCAGATAAGACTTGGGCTTTAACTGAATTTTGTTGGTGCTGAATATAGGGTAGCAGGCGTGATGACAATTGTTGGCGTGATCTCAAAATAGGGTGTTCCGAGTTTCCTTTGGTGTAGATCTCAGAGGAATTAAACCCCTACCTATGTTTGTGAATCTAGCGCCAGCCTCTGTGTACACATGAAAATGGAGAAGGTGGTGAACCCAGAGCTAGGGAACTCTGTCCGTGGTCCCCCTAGAAGGTGAATACTTTTACTCGGGTCAGCCAGTGCTGTGCTCCAGGTGACTTGCCGAAGATGAGGCACAGGATGAGCACGGTGGGGTGAGGGAAATGAGGACTCGCACCCTCGCGTTAGAGGGGCCTGTGAGGAACCCTGGTCAAATGACCCGTCTCAGAGCTGTAAATGCCGAGCTAACCTTGGACCGCAGACTCCGGGTGGACTGCACAGCAGGGTGAAAATGAGGCGGCGTTGACTTACAGTCAAGAGAGGCTTTGGAATCAAATTTGGATTTAAAACTTACCCCACAGTGCACTTGCTCTGTGATACTGGCTGAACTCTTTAATTTCTCTAAGTCTCGGTTTCCCGTTCTTCAACATGGGGACAGCAGTGCTACCTATCCCACGGGATTACTGTGAGAATTGAATTCATGTGGCTTATTTATTCCCGCATCTGGTATCAGGTAAAGCTCCAGACACATGATCGGGTATAGAGAAGAAAAGTGGTCCAGGGAAGAAACTGGAACAGTGACTTCATTTAGAAGGTGCACAGAATCACTAGGGAAAGGGCTGAGTAAATTGTGGATACTCCTACGGAATACTACGCAACTTTGAGAAGAAAAATGAGTTCGAGCTCCACTTATTGACCTGGGTGGTTTGTCTCTGACAGATAAATAAGTGGGGGGGAGAGAAGTTAAAGAGTGGAATATGTGCATGCTCATTTTAGTGCCCCCCCATTTTTTGTAAAAAAGAAAATGTAGACATGTGCAAGGAGAAAGTTGTGAACAAACAAACAAAATGTTATTGTGGTAACAATGTATTACTTTAGTGATTTCTGAGAACAAATTTTAAAACAGTAAGTGAAAGGAGCGGGGGATGGGCAGAGGGGAGACCTCGGCTGGTGGGAGGGGGAGCTGGGAGGGGCAGAGACTTCAGACTGAAAAGCAAGGACTCACACTTTTCCTCTCTGTCGGGACTATACTAGGGCTTGTCATCCTGAGCTCTGCTTTTTGTAACCATTTTCTTTTTATATTCCTCAACTTCTAGCACAAGGGATAGCAATATTCCTTATTTCTGCTCTTCATTTCTGTTTTATTTCTAGCACCTGAGCCAGTGCTTATCTGAGGGGAATACACTGGGAGAGAGAAGTGATCTGCAGATGGATGTAAACATGGTGTTGTTTATTGACTAAAGAGCAATGTCAGTGTAATTTCATTAGATGAGTTAATCCATACATATGGTAAAAAGAGAAATGCTTAGCTGTTATAAAAAGGTTATAGTGAAAGGTAGCACCAACTTCCCAATTCCTGTTTCCCAAGGCAACCAGTTACTGGTTTCTTATCTGTCCTTTAAGAAATGGTTTATGCATACACAAGCTCTGTGTTTGAATTTGTTTCCCACTGAAAAACAAGGGTATCGGTTACCCTTGAAGAACAGAGGGTTTCCTAAGCCTTTAGAAAGACCAGCTGTAAGCTCCTGTAGAAAGGTAGCCGCTGAGCCTTCCTTTCTTTCCTGAGAATGGTCTGTGGGCGAGGCTGCAAACCAGCCAAGAATCCGGCCCTTGTTGGAGAAACTGCAGATTTGTTCAGATCGTGTAACAGGCTTATGAAAGTTAGTTGCAGTTACATAGCTACAAGGAGAAATTTATTTCCAGCTCTCATATAGAGCAGTTGCATCAGTCGTTATTTATAGCTAGATTACAGAGCAGCAGCAGCACACACGTCTACCCTGGCTGCATGGGGCCAGTGTTGGTGCAGAAGTGCCTGGGTCCTGCCCCAGGAGCTTCTCAAAGCCCCTTCTCTGCAAGGCACTGGAGCCAACCCCAGCAAGGAGGGGAAATCATAGGTGAGCTCCTGTCCTCCGAGAACACAAGGAACATGTGTGGGAGTACAAATCTTGCAAATTATGCCAGAGAAGGTATTCAATCTTAGTTAAATCCGCAATGAGAAGCTGCCCCTCCCAAGTTCATCTAGTGAGGGTTTTTAACACTGCTTTGACAAAGAAATGGAACCATGAGCAATAGAGGAAGGCAGGTGACAGTGAGTCACAAAATCTGCCCTGTAGAAGAACAGGTCATGTCATCATGAGCCCTTCCTGAGGTACTTGAGGCTCTTGTGTTAATTCTTGAAGGAAGGGAGGGAGGGAGGAAGGAAGGCAGACCTGGGTTTTTTTGGTTTTGTTTGTTTTAACACCTAACAGAATTGAGAAAAAGACATGTGGCAGTGAAATGAATTTACAACTTAATTTACAGCCAGGAAGGGAAATTTTGACAAAGCAAACCTGTAATCTGAACGCTGTCAGGCTGGCGACTTTACTGGCACACAGGCAGGGGATGCAGTTTGGCCTAAAGAACACTGGCGTTTTGTTTCCCGGTCTGAGAGCAGACAGGTTCAAACCTGTCAGAGGCGGTGACTGCGTTTCCTTATGACTGACTTATATGTGTGGTGGTGATTTTTTTTTTTTCCCGTAAGAATCTGGTTGAGTAACTCAGAAAGTTAAAAACTAAAAAAGAAATGAATGAGAAAAGTTAGCCAAAGCCCGCCACAGATGCCAGGAGGGTACACAGGCCCGCAGAATCTGTGAGGGCTTTGTTCGGGCCTCCCCATGCCGATCCTCAGCCCTGCTCCACACCGCTTGAGTGCCGTATCTGTGCGGCTGCCACTTAAGAAATAGGACTCTGTTCTCGGAGCTTATTCCTTGGGGTTTCAGAATGTAAAATATGAAGTGTGTGTAATCACAGTTCCCAGCACTTCTTGGCATGTCGGCTCTGGCAGCAAGAAAGGGAAAACTGAAGCTTTTATGGCCAGGCAGGCTGAGTTTCATCTCTGTGCTGTGGACACAGGACCCAAGGAAGTGACTGTGTAAAAAAGTGCTTTCCCTCTGAAGTCTGTCTGAGGGGCTGCTGTGCTCTGTTCGACTGGCTGCAGTCTCGGGAAGGTTTCATATTCTGTTTGCACCAAAAGAAAGAGGCAGAGTCGAGGCTCAGCTTGTGGGGCACTTGGGCAACGACTGACTTGATCTGTAACCCAGGAAGCGTGGCCTGAGTCACACTTGTGTTTAAAGAGTTAATTCCAGAACTGACAGCTTACCACAGAAGCTAGATACTGTACTTTCTAAGAATTAATTCTCAAGATAAAAATTCACCAAAGAGTTCAAGGCCAGAAGGAGTCAATAAAGAACACAGACTTTCAACAAAAGAGGAAATTCAAGAGATTGCTTGAAGTGAGAGTAGGCTCAGAGGAGCAGTGTCTTAGTGTGCCCGGGGAGGTCAGCTGCTCCTGCGCGTCCCCTGACTACCATCCCCGCTCACTCCCAGAGCCCCACTTTGAACGGTACATTGCACAGTCACCCTACAAAGAGGTACCTGCATTCTACAACTTTTTTTTTCCCCTGTGAGATGGCAGAACCAAAGGAAAAGTGATATTTCTACAAATTGAGAGGGGGCCTCTCCTGTAGGAGGAGAAGTCTCCAAGCATTTTCCTGTCGTGGACTATTCTCCCCTAGTCCATGAATTAGAAATTTAATTGCTAACCATGTTTTAATGTTTTTCTTCAGCATTAGTCACTATCTTAGTTTCAAAGACACGTTGGGGAAACGGCCGTTCCCTTGAGTCCCATGCTTTATTTCCTTTGCATGATACTTTAATACACTTATAGTAGATAACTTTGTCTGTGTTTATAACTTTATGGGTTCACATTCATCTATTTAACCATGTGTCCACTTAGTCATTCACTTATTCATGCAACAGATATTCACTGGCACCTACTTTGTGCCTGAGGATCTCATAGTGATGACGAAAGGCCTACAGGAGGCATGTTCCCTAGTGTAACCGTGTAAAGAAGTAAAAGTAATTACCAGTTGTGAAAATTATATAGAAGGACATAAGTGAGTTGTGTGTGTGTGTGTGGTTTTTATTTTTATTCCATAGTTCTAAAGAAAAGGAAGATGAGGGAAGGAGGGAGGGAGCTACTTTTTTCATTGTTGAATGTCTAAATATTTTACCTAGAGTCTCAAACTTAAATACCCTCAGAATGGGGACCATGGAGACACACCCATCACACAGTTCTAACCAAACAGAACTCATATGTCTCTACAGCTGAAGTTCAATTTAAAAAAGAAAAACCAGGAGCCCAAGGCCAGACCCGCAGGAAGGGTCCACACTCCGTTTGGCCCTGACCACTAATTCACATCCCCCAAGTCCTCCCAGGGTCTTTTAGCTCCAAATCGATGCCCGTCAGGCCTGGTTCAGTCTGCCATTTCAGTAGGTCCCCTCGTGGGTCTCTCCGAGGCGAGGACAGTGTTAGCATTCTATAACCACGATGAGCTTTTCCACCTCACTGTGGAAATAGTGAGCCATCCCTCTGCAGTTGGGATGACAGAGAGACCGTGCTCAAGGAAACCCACTGGAAAGTCTGAGTGCTAAGAGAAATGTTGGGAGTATCATCTTGCAGCATGGAATTTCACCCTGCTGTGCGCTCCTGTGAGTCAGCAGGAGGAATTCACCACACTGTGGCGTTAGGCCTCAGATTAGGTCTGTGGCAGAGTCCCAGCCCCAGCTGGTGGGGGGCAGGGTAAGTGGTGGGATGGGCCATGCCAGCCAGGGAGGCAGGCTCCATCCAGCATGCAGCACTGACCCTGCCAAGCCAAGTTCCAGCTCCCTGGGTTCTTGGGTGGGCTCTCTCTGGAAAATTCCTCTTCCTTTGTTCTTTAGCCAATGCCCGTTCCTGCCACTTTCCCAGAAAGTTTTTCATCCATGCCAAGAGTGAGTCTTCTAGAGAACCAGATGCCATCCTTACCCGAGACTTCCCTGAAGGATGGGCAGGGCCATCAGTCACCTGGTCTTTGGCTAAGAAAGGAAAGAAAAAAACCCTAGAAAGGGGGACCTGACGGCCTCATCTTCCCTTTGGCCACCTGGTGACTCTTTCTGAACAGACGTTTAATGGAATAGGTTGGTCCTAGTAGAATAGGAGAGTTCCTGCAGGCAGTGGCCTCCCACCACATGGCTTATAAGACACTGATGTCTTCAGATGGAACCACGTAGACTCTCTTTCCTTTGAAGGTGAGTCTAGATCAGGGGTAGGGAATGTCCGGCCCATGGGCCGTATACAGCCCATGAAATCATTTGGTCTGGCCCTGCCAAGGCAACCGCAGGTGGGACTCAAAATTCAATAAGTCTAGGAGCTTTTTTCATAGCTAATTTTTAAGTTGATAATTTTGTATTGCCAGTGAATGATGTTATAAATATCCAAATGGCCCTTGAAAAAATAAAGGTTCCCCACCCCTGCTCTAAATGAATAAACCCTAAATTTTCCTGTTCCTGTTAGTCCCCAGCCTTTACCACAGCAATTGGCAAAGGAAATGCATACTAATAACTAACTACCTTATTTCTTTGATTCCAAGAAACCACATATCTCTAAATGTTGAGGAGATCTGATTCGATGAAAATGAGAGCACTGGCAGGTGGTGTGAGGTTTTTTTGGTCACAGTTTTAAGGAACTTGCCTTAGAAAAGAAGCACTGGAGGGAGGGAGCAGGCCCAGGCCTGAGAATCAAGGCAGTACAGGGGTCAGAGTTTTGCTCTTCTCTAGGTAGAATAGAGATGTTTGTCCTCTCTAGGCATGACAATAGAGGGTAGTTGGGTTACTGATATTAAGGCCACCCAAGTGACAGTGAGAGGGAAGCAGAAGCCTAGATGGTCGGGAAAATGTTTGAGCAGCTGGATTTGAGAGCTCTGCCCTTTCTCATGTGCAGTCGGCTTCTGCAGGAGGAGAGTCTGTAAAGAGCAGTGGTTTGTGCAGACAACCACAGTTTCCACTGGGTCAGAAGAGCAGAGTCAGTCTCCCCTCTCAGTTTCCATCTTGGAAGATTGGTGCTTCTGGCCATTTCTTTCCCAGAAACGGGGGAATCCGGTCTCAGATAAGTATGGGTTTGGATATCCCAGTATTACATGGAGCTAAAGATGAAAAATGCAGGTCGGGTAGTTGAGCTATGTTGCAAGTGAGGCCCAGTATTGCAAATGGTCTTTCATTGCTGGATTTCTCATCTCTGTAAATGTATCGTGAAGAGGAGAGCTGAGGACATGGTTCCACTCAGTTAGAACTCACAGTCAAGTTTGTCGTTATTTTCTGAAGACAGTGCTACTAATGAGATGTGTAAGCATCTCATTTCATCACTTCATTCCCACCCAGGTTCTTGCCTTCCCAAGGTGAACATTACCCTGAGTAACGTTCAGATTCCTGTAATGCATTATTCCCATGGGAGGTGGGGCTGGGCTAGTCCCAGATCTGGAGAACTGGGTGAAGGCAGACGGGGACTCTGGAGAGAGGCTCCAGATCCTGCCAAGCCTCCTCCATGGTGCCCAGCCCCCTGCCAGAACTCGCGGTTTCCAGGAATTGCCACTAATGCAGGCTGTGAGTTACGGCATAAATGTGTGTGTGTTTTAAATGGACTTTTTGGTTTGGAAAGTGCCCTTCACCCCTGCCAGGCATACCGCAGTGCACTCACTTGCCCTGTGTGGCCGGTGCTTTGAAACATGCAGGCTCGGAGTGGACCATCGGTAAGTCGTCCATGGACTTGCTTTGACCATGAAGGGACGTCACCATCCAGTTACTCATTCAGCATGTCCCCAGCACCTGCTTTGTACTGGGTTTGGCTCTGAAGACCAAAAGATAAATAAAACAGGATCCTTGCCCTCAAGGATGTAGTCTGTTGGGGGCTCCAAACACATCCATAAATTGACAGTTTAAGACATGGTACTATAAATGCCCAAAGTCAAGTGTGTACAGAGCTCAGTGAGGGCACAGAGAAGGAAGCTCTTCCTTCTGATGGAGAGGGTCAGGGGAGGCTTTGGAGAAGAGGTGGCATTTGAGCCACAGGTTTCCAGATAATAACAAAATAGGAAAATACATACCAGGGAGATGGAACAGCAGGAACAGGGGCACAGAGGAAAGATAGTGTCCCATGCTTGGGAATCCTGAGGACTCAGTGTGACTTTGGGGGTGGCGTGGTAAGAGGCAGTTGAGGTAGGGTGGAGTGAGAACGTGGATGGCTTTCAATGCCGGACTAGAAAATTTGGCTTTATTTGCCTGTCAGTAGAAGCAATCAAAGGTTTTTGAGAAAGAGACTGACAGGAAGTAAATGTAATATGTTAAAGAGAGTGCAGAGGAGCAAGTCAGGAAGCCTGGAATTCAGGTAGGAGGCCTTAAAATAATCCAGCATAAAGTAGCCACAGCTTGAAGCACGCCAGGGGCAGTGGAAAGACAGGGAGAAGAGGGATGGGAGTGATCGGTGGAGGAAGAAGAGCTGAGAGGACTCTTGCGATGAGTTGTATATGGGGACCAGGGAGTAGGAGTTAGAGATGATTCCAGGATTTCCAATGGAAGATGCTGAAGCTTTTAACTGAGGGACGACAGCAGCTGGATAAAGTCCAGTTTTCAACCTTTTGTGTCTGAAGGGCTGAAATGCCCCTAGTAGCTATGCCCCCAAAGCACTTCATTTCTCACTTCTCATGCAGGCCTGGATCTCTGGAGAGGGTGTCAGGGTAGAGATTTAGATTTGGGAGCCATCTGTCTAAGGTAATATTCGAATCCATGGAATTTAACTGCACAGGTAGAGAACCAAGCAGAGTGACTCACAGCTGGGCAGACAGTGCACTGAGAGAGAGAGAGAGGGAGAGGAAGACGGAGAGGGAGAGGGAGAGGGAGAGGGAGAGGGAGAGGGAGAGGGAGAGGGAGAGGGAGAGGGAGAGGGAGAGGGAGAGGGAGAGGGAGAGACTGAGGCTCCATCAAGACGCAAAGATTCATATGAAGACTAGGGATTTTCTAGGAGTCGGTGGTAACATGTCTCGAGAAGGGGGTGCCTTTTTCCAATTTGCACAAAGGCGCCATATGGTCTAGCAGTTGTGCTGGAACTAAACCTAGGCAAGGGCCAGGAGCAGCACCTTAGGGAGCCGCCTGCCCTTTGAGGGAGGGTGGAGGAGAAGGAGCCCCCACCAGGGACACTTGGCAGTGGTTAGAGACTTAAGTAGGGCTGTGCTCAGTTGTCTTGGAATTTACCTGAAAACATAGTCACCACTCGGTGACCTCTCATCTTAACTTTGGTTCAGAGCCGCTGCTAATAATATTCATCAGTTTTCCTTTTTCACATTTCCAGAGGGTTTTTCTTGATCTCAGCAGTTGGGATAGTTTACTGTCTCCATTTGGCAAACATAGAACGATCAAACCTGTGGCTCTGTTTCCAAGAGCCGACGCCGGGCAGGTGAGCATCGTCCAGGGCGGGTGGCTGCCTCCTCCAGAATGCCTGCTCCAGAGCCTGCCCTGTGGGTTCCTGGGAAACAGGCCAAGTTCACTGTCCATAGGGACGAGTTCTCCCTCAGGCCACTCACTCCTGTCACATTTGGCTCTGGCCAGCCAGGAGTCAGGAGTTGCTGGGGACATTCCCAACCCAGAGCAGGCAGAACCTCTGGGTGGCTCTGAGTGCTGCTCTCTGAGGACGTGGCAGGGCAGAGGAAGCCTCTTGCCTCCTGGGGTGCATAACAAAGAAAAGGCATCCCCAAGACAATGGCTTGGAGGCTGTCCTGGCTCCTCTGTGGCACAAACTACAAAGCTCAGAGCCTCCCCTAGATGTGCCCACAGGATGGTATAAATGTTTCTTGCAGAAGAGGAAGCATGTGCCCTGCCTTGGCGCATGATTTGCCGCCCACACAGGCCTGTCACTGATGCCTCCTGGCACTTGTGACCTCGTTTGCATCAGTGGAAATTTACAGGAGAGAGTAAGCACCACCTTCCTGCCCAGGAATGCGGCACATAACCCAGATTAAAAATTCCAAGTTCCCACCTTTGTCAGCGGGATCCAGGCTCTCGATAGGCAGATAAAACATTGCTTGAAACTCCATAAAGCTCAGGTGAAGATGGGGTTTATCTCAGTGGGTGGAACCCAATTGCTTGTATGTTGCCTAAGATTAGTCAGTCAAAGTGCTCTGTTTTCAAAATAATTCACTTTTTTTAGGTCTTAAATTCTGGTGACTTTTTTTTTTTTTTAAATATATCTTTTATTGATTTCACTGGTGACTTTTTTCACCAGCTGATTCTCTGCTTGTTAATTTGAATGAGGAATCGAACTCCTTTTCCAATGGGGGAAAAAACCATTTCTCCTTTCTCTGGGTCTTGGCTGTTTTTTCCTGTCAGTCAGCTGTGGCTCCCTGGCTTGGGCATCGGGAACCCTCAGAAAGCTCTGGGATGACTTCATGCTCTGCATCCTGTAAATGGCAAGTGATCACACCGCCCCTCTTTCAAGAAAGGACTCTGATGCAGAGAGGAGGAGAGAGGATTTTTCCACAACTTCAGAGGGAAAATCTGTAAGATTAGAACCCAAGAGGCTGAGATTCAGGAAATGTGTTCCCAACCTGCCTTCTCCGGAAGACCCAGGGAACCGACCTTTTCCCAGTGGAAAGTTTGCCTTATCAGCTTTCAAAGAGAAATTAGTTCCATATGATAGGAATCGTGTTCTTTAGTTTGGGCTTAAAGGATTTTCTGAGCTTTTAAGTTGTTTCTACTGTAATATTCCTTCTCTTCTGGCATTGACGTTTCCCATGAAATGCCTTTTTAAAAAAAAAAAAATCAAATGAGCTTTTCAACTTGATCAAGGACTTCAGCAATCTCAGTTCTTTGCTTCCTGGACTGACCTTTTGATTACATGCAAGATGTTCAGGATGATTTGTCTTGTCTGGGTATACTACTGCACTGTTGTAAGGATGCTTAATCACCAGGCACACACGTTAGTCACTGGTTACTCAACCTACAAGCCCAGCTTTCTTATATATTAGCTCTAGGACTAGTCTAGAGCTAGAGAAGGAACAGTACGACTGGATGGGTGACAAAGAAATTCACCACCAGAGGTGAAAGCAGTTCCTACATTTCTCCCGCATTTCCTCAGTGCCCATCACGTGCAGAACACCAAGTAGTGCTGGAGGGAGAGGCCAGAAGGATTTCACACCCAAGGAGTGTATGGACAAAGGGAGCACAACCAGAGTTTAGGGTCAGAAACTGAGGGGGCTTGTTCCCTTTAATCAGCACTCGATTGCCCACTCAGACCTGTGCCCGGCACCTTGAAGTAAGAGAACTGCAATAAGCATGGGAAAGACCTGCAGGGAAACCAACAATCTCAGTTAGTGTAATAAATGCTATACTTAGAAGTATTCACCAAACACCAGCAGGGCATGGAGGAGGGACACCAGGCTTGTCTGAGGAAGGGATACAGAAGGCTTCTGAGACAGCATTTGATGAGACTGAAATTGGCAGCGCCGGAGAGAGGAAGGAACAAAAGGTGCCGGGCCAGAGCTCCTCAGATTATCTGTGGTGGTGAACCAGTGGGGTTTTTCCTTTTTCAATCCATTAGGACCAATACTTTTATAAGATATAATAAAAATAAGTTACTAGAATAATGAAAATTTTAAAAGACATAAAAGCCTAAATTTTTATTAGATTCAACAGACATAAAATTACTCTCAAGTGGTTATAAAGGTTTCTAAATGCTTACTGTCAATTTTTCTACTTTATTGCTACTTGTTCCATTCATTCATTTTCGTTCATTCATTCCCCACTTCATTTCCGCTTCAGTGCAGGCCAGTAGCAGCTTGCAGGTGAGGGCCAGCCCGAGGACCACACTGTGAGTGGCACTGCTTTAGGCCCAGGAGGACACCCGTGAGGGCAGAGAGGCCCACCAGAGTGCACGGAGCGCCTCTGGGGACCGAAGCAGGTGGAGAACAGCGGGGAAAGCAGTGAGGCTGGAGAGGCAGCCAGAGACCCCTCGGTGGAGCATTACAGGTGCTAAAGCCAGAAGGGAGCCTCTTAAAGATTCAAACACTCAAGAATTGAATTTCAGAAAAACAACTGGTCCAGTGTGGAGAATGAAAAAGGTAGAGAGACGAGTTAGGAAATGCAGTGATTCAGGTGGGATTTGATGGGGCTGAAGGGAGCCCACGGCATTGTGGTGGAAAGAAGGTGTCTGATTCTCAATATAATCAGGAAGGGGTGTCATTCGGTCCCATCATTTTACAGATGAGGAAACAGATGCCCAGAAAGGTAGCAGAGCTGAGACTAGAAGTTCTGCTTTGTGGCTGGGGATAATTATCCTTGCCCCTTGACTAGCTGACCAGATGGTGCACCAGATAAAAACCAATATTGCAGCTTGTCTACCTGACCCCCCTGCCCCGTGCTGTCTGAAGAGAGAGAGGATGTGTGTCCATGAGAAGGTTCCAGGTGCACTGAGATTCCAGCCTGCACACTGACAGTCCCCCACCCCGCCACCCCTCCTGCCCAGTGGCACTCAGCAAGCCTGCCTGACCCCGTGCTCTCTGCTCACAGTCACCGTCTTAATGACAGAAGCCACTCCAAGGTTCACTGTGTCCTGTAACAGCCTGTTACATTCATGTAAATCCTGTTTAGACAGTTGACAGAATTTGTTGTATTCTCCTTTTTATGGGAACAAAGGTTGCTGTCACCCCCAAGTCAAACATGAACAGGCAGTCAGCAAGCAGGGCCAATTTTTCCTTCTGGTATCTCTTAGAATCAGTTTGGTTCCAAACTGGTCTTGAAGGATTAATGGCTGGAGTGGGGTAGACCTGAGAGTGTGTTCAGAGCCACAGTTTCCTGGGGTGTTGCCCTAGTACTATGTCATCCCCAAGACAGGACCCCAACAGTTAGCTCCAGCTGCATGTTGGCTCCACAGGTCCCCAATGGGTGCCAGGGTCCCAGCACAAAACAGAATCCCCCAGCTTCCTAAGAGTCCCCCATGTCTTCCCTAATCCAGCCCCATTGAAGTCTTGGAACCAAACCAACGCTAAGTGGCAGAGAGGGGAATTGCTGTTCAAATCAACAGCCAGTTATTATGGGCCTACTATGTGCAAAGCATTGTGTTAGGCACCAAAGGGAAGTCAAAATATAAAGATATAAAAATGAAACCAGTGAAGCACCTCTCCTCATAGAGACTACATTTTAGTTGGGAAAATAAGAACCATAAAGTAAGAGCAGCCCAAGCCAAGATTTTGGAAATTGCACTCTCTGGCTCCCCTGCCTTTCAATACTCATGACCTTCCCAGTACAGTGGCACTGATAGAAATTCTCAAATGTAAGCATGGACCTGGAGTAGACTGCTCATTTGTGAAAACACATGATAAAAAAATATTAATAGGTTTGGCCATGTTGAAAAGATATCTTCATTTATCATAACGGTGAAAAATTAGAAACAACATCTTCCAAAAGTGGCCTCGTGGGATCTGGATTTTATCACGTCACTGAATGTTTGAGACTAATATCCATTGTCCTACATAATTAGGCAGGAGGGGGTAGAAATGAGGACTGGCCATTCCCGCTGAGCTTTATTTGAGTGCACTAGGAGGTACCGATACCATGTCACTTCTTGGGAATTTCGTGTTTTATTTCTGGAGAACTTCAGTTCTCCAGAGTGGAAATAAATTTCTCCAGCCACAATGGTGTTAGATAGCAGCAGGATCCAGGACTTCTTTCATCATCCTCCAGTTGATTCTGCCTAAAGGAACAAGTCATTGTGGTGAACTCCCTGGCCTTTGACAGACAGGGATGGACCTGGACGAACCTCAACTTAAACCTGCCTTTTCTCATTGTACGAGGCTCCCGATAGAGATTTTAATTCCTATATCTTAACGCTTCAGAATTTGGTCTTAGCGAAAATAAGTGAAGGAGACAAAGATGTTGTGGCCGATGGAGCATAACCAGTTCTGGAGATATCTCGCTCAATGCTGGTGTCAGGTCGTGGCCCTGTGTGACCAGCTCTCTTTGGCTCCTCACCCCGTTTCCCACAGAGCAGTTTATAAGCTGGACGTGCCACTTCATAATACAGTAGACCTACCCACCCCAAACTCAAAAGCTTAGGATAGTTATTTAGAATTTACAAAGTCTGTGTCTATTCTCTATCGGTTTTGATCCTTCTAAAAATCTTAAGCACTTGGCCATGTACTGCTATTAGCTTTTTGCTGATAAGGAAATAATACGGCTTCTATAGCATTTAATGCAAGAAGAATGTTAGTCTCCTCTCAAAAGGTGTGTTCAGCGGGGCCTCAGTGACTCAGTGGTTGAGCGTCAACCCACGAACCAGGAGGTCACCATTTGATTCCCGGTCAGGGCACATGCCCGGGTTTCAGGCTCCATCTCCAGTGGGGGGGCGTGCAGAAGGCAGCCGATCAAGGACTCTCTCATCATTGATGTTTCTCTCTCTCTCTCCCTCTCCCTTCCCCTCTCTCTGAAATCAATAAAAAAGCATATTTTTAAAAAAACTATAAAAAATGAAACACTTCTTTAAAAAAAAAAAAAGTGTGTTTATCTGCTACTTTTGCTCACAAGTTTGGTGATACTTTCTAAACTGAAAATAAAACACACAAGCTAAAAAATAATTTTCCCCCTGACTTGTGAATTCTGTTGGCTTTGAAAGATCTTAGGAAGTTATGATGGCTCTTACTTATGCATTTAATAGATTACCTTTATTAAGAAGGGTACTACTACATAAAGTTGGAACATCTTTATTTTATTTTTTTATTTTTTTAAATATATCTTTATTGACTTCAGAGAGTTCAGAGAGAGGAAAGGAGAGGGGGAGAGAGAGAGAAAAACATCAATGATGAGAGAGTCATTGATCGGCTGCAGCTCACAACCCGGGCATGTGCCCTGACCGGGAATCGAACCCTGATCACCTGGATCCTAGGTCGATGCTCAACCGCTGAGCCACGCCCGGCTGGGCTGGAACATCTTTAGACAGTGTCTCCATATCTAAATACTCAAATGTTTTAAAAATAAACAAGTAAAATGGCTGTCAGGAAATCTGGGCTCTTGTTTGCAAAACCAAGTGCGAGGCACAGAATGGTGGGTGCTCAGGAAGTTGCAGTGAGTTCCCCCAAAGTGAATTTCTTAAGGAAAATTTGAGGTCATTTGCACTTTTTGCTATGATATGCTCAGCATTAGGAGGAAATCAGTTAAATTCCTTGGAAAGGGACTCAGATGTTCGTTGCTGTCATCTGCCCAGCCTGTGATCAGTACTCCCAAAATGACCTGCAAAATATGCTAGGCCTATCCTTGGAGCTTGTAATCTGTTAGGGGAAAGCAAGCCTTTTTAAGCAAAACATAATTAGGAAACAAAGCAATACCCACTATAATCCCGAACTAAAATGTGAGGTGTGTGTTTCCAAGGGCCTGGGAGTGGTTCTGAACTATGGTGGTCCTCTTGGGTTTTTCAGACTTCTGGTTTAATCTCTGATGGGGATAGCCCATAACCAGATGGGACCTGCTGATGTGGCCAAAGATTCTGGCTCAAGTCAGAAGGCTCCCTCTACCTCCTCTCCTTTGCCCTCTTTCCCCTCCCCTCCAGTATTGCATAAGGCATTACTAATGCTGGCAAACGTTTGTTTTTAGCCACTTGCCAAAAGCAGCCTGCCTATCTCCTCCTGAAGTTGACACTATAAACTCTCTTCCCTCCTGTCATGAAGCATTCCTCATCACCTCTTCCCAGCAGTGCCCACATCCCCTTTCACATGTTGCGCAAGACCCATGCTTAGACAGCTGATGGCTGCAACAACTTTTGTTTTCTCTAAACCAAAGAGAAGTTCTAACCCTGACGAAACTAGGACACTACTATTTCCTCTCAGTGGCTTTCTTCGGGGAACCAGCCTGAGTGCTGACAGGGTCTGGTGCCCCCAGTCAGAATATCCCTGGGTTTCCTGGGAGGGAACCGGCCATGACTAGACAGGGTATGAAGTCTCACTGTCCCTTCATTTGTTGGTCTGTGTGTTTGTACTGATATCTCTATTATCTGGCTTACCTTTCTGAGGACAAGAGCCCCAGCATTTATTCACTTACAGCAGTAACAGTGATATCTGTGGCTAGCATTGACCCCTAGAGGGCTGTGCGCCCTCTAACGTTTAACACAGTTTCACTCTATGAACCTCTTTGTTGGTATTGGTGCAGTGTGTCCAACATCAACCTGGGGTAGGATCCATCTGCCTTTGACCATCCCCACTCCACAGCTGTCCCAATTGTCATTAAGCTCTTATTGCTTAAGTGGGAGCCGTGTTCTGATTCTTCCTCCTCAGATATCTTTCCTTCCTTCGTGATGCAACCAGCCGGCAGGGACCTCCTCCAGAGGACTCCCCGTGACTCTCTGATGCTATTTGTGGTCTCACTGCAGGAGAACCTCCACTTCCTTGTTGGATTTCTGCGGCCAAGAAGCAAGGCTGGCCCAGCAGGTGGCTTTCCATGGGTCAGTTGCACTTGGTTCTCTGCACTGGGGGAACCTGAGGAGCTAAGCAGGATTTAGCTCGTTGACCACCTTATTTTCCCAGGACTATCAAGTCAAAGTGTCCTCTTGGCCCCAGGACCCTTTCTGTGCCAGTGGTCAGGAGTCCCCTACCTGCCACGGTCTGTCATCTCCTTGGTGTCTTTGTCTGAATCCTTCCATCCTGCCTCCTCCTTTCTCTTGCTGAGCACAGATGCACGCCGAAAGCTGCCAGGTATCACGTAGGAAGCATTTTGGCAAGGAGAGTCAGCGAGAGGTTTTCTTGGCAAGCGTAAAATAAAAGTACTGTAAGGAGCTGCTAAATAAATTTGTGCCACTTCAGCCAGGGAATTTCAGCCCTCCTGTGGGAGTAGTGGGGAGTGGAATGAAAAAAATATATATATAGAAGGCTCAGCTGTCAGCTTGATGGCTCATTCATTTGATGGTCCTAAGGAGATATATGATCTGCACACTGTGGACATTAATTATATTCATTGCATCCTGCATCTGTCCAGAGAGTCAATGAATGTTTTCTTTGGACATTTTTCCTACTGTAAGAAAAGACGAGGGGAAATCTCTCAGTCCCTTTGCTTGAGTTAAGTCGATCCTGTGTGTACACAGTAGTGAAGGAGAAAACATGCTATCTGCTTACCTACTGCATCAAACACCAGAACTGGACAGAAACCAACACCTGGCATATGGGGACTAGTTTGTGAGTCCCTGGCCCTGTTTTAAAGAGGGTGTAATAGCCAGACTTGCAGTCACTTTTATGATGACTTTCCATCTCAAATAGCTGTTGGGAAGAAATATAAAAGGGTAGAGGGGAAAGAGCCTCAAAGGAGCCTCGGTAATACTTTCTGGGTTGGAAATTATTTTATTTAATTTCTTCATTCATTAGAGAATGAGTTATTTTGCATTCAACCTCATAATGATAAATATTCATGTTTCATATATTAGTTCTTAAGCAGATGTTTCAATAGATCAGCACCGCGAACACCAGATGAAATGTCGCTTTATGACGAGAAATGAACAGGAACCTTGTTAAGCAATTAGGAATGTTGCTTCTTTTAGCAGGGGCCTCACTTTTTTTTTTCTATTACAGCTTACATACAATAGTATTCTGTATTAATTTCAGATGTACAGCATAGTGGTCAGAAAATGTACTTTACAGAGTGTTCCCCCAACGTTTCAAGTACCCACCTGGCACCATACGTAGTTATTACGATATCATTGACTACATTCCCTATGCTGTACTTTATATCTCTGTGACTATTCTGTAACTACCAATCTCTACTTCTCAATCTCTTCACCTTTTTTACCCAGTCCCCCAACTCCCCTTCACTCTGTCAACTGTCAGTCTTTTCTCTGTATCTGTAAGTCTGTTTCTATTTTGTTTACTTGTTTGTTTTGTTCTTTAGATTCCACATATAAGTGAAATCATATGGTGCAATATTTATCTTTCTCTTCTGACTTATTTCACTTAGCATAATACCCTCTAGGTTCATCCATGCTATTACAAATGGCAACATTTCATTCTTTTTATGGCTAATATTTCATTGCATACATGTACCACAGCTTTTTTATCCACTCGTCTATTGATGGGCACGTGGGCTGCTTCCATATCTTGGCTACTGTAAATAATGCTGCAGTGCACATAGCGGTGCATATATCCTTTTGAATTAGTGTTTCGGGTTTCTTCAGCTATATTCCCAGAGGTGGAATCATTAGGTCACAAGGCAGTTCCATTTTTAATTTTTTAAGGAACTTCCACTGTTTTCCACAGTGGTTGCACCAGTCTGCATTCCAACTGACAGTGCGCTAGGGTTCCCTTTCTCCACACCCTCGCCAGCACTTGTTGGTTGATTTACTGATGATAGTCATTCTGGCAGGTGTGAGGTGATACCTCATTGTGGTTTTAATTTGCATCTTCCTGATGATTAGTGTTATTGAGCAACTCTTCATGTCTCTTGGCCATCTGTATGTCTTTGGAGAAGTGTTTATTCAGGTCTTCTGCCCACTTTTTAATTGGGTTGCATGTTTTCCTGGTGTTGAGTTGTCTGAGTTGTTTATAAATGTTGGATATTAACCCCTTATCAGATGTATCATTGGCAAATATGTTCTCCCATTCAGTGGCTTGTCTTTTCTTTTTGTTGATGGTTTCCTTTGCTGTGCTTAATTAAGTTGGATAAGACTACAGGGTCAGGCCATGGGGCTATTGAAAAGATCAGTGCCACCCACGACAATTATGTATATGGTAGACACTTTAGGTAATTTCAGTAGTAAAAAACGAGCTTGTGACAAAGCTTCAGAATTCTGAGTCCACAAAAGTTCATTTTCCCTAAGCAAGTAAGGTGTTTTTTATCAATATACCCTTGCAGACTATGTTCCAAAACAAATTCTTTCCATTCCTACCAGTGGATCATTTTCTCTAAACATCTCCCTTGGGAATTACACCCTTAAATGGTACAGAAACCAAAGAAAAGACTTGAAGCTAAAATATGTAAATATGTATTTTAATGACTTTTTCCTGGTATCAAAGTAATATATAACTCCTACAGAAATTTAGAAAATACAATAAAGAAAAAATTATTCATAAACATATCGCCTAGAAATAGATTTTTAACATTTTTCTTTCATCTTTACTCATCTCTCCTTTTCCTTCCTATCTCTCTCCCTTCCTTCTACCCCCCAATTTAACATAATTAAGAGAATATTGAAAATACAATTTTATATCCTGTTTTTTCACTTAGAATTATATCAGCCTACAGATAAGTCATGAAACTCAGAAGCTATAAAGGGAAGATGGATAGATTTGACTATATAAAAATATGAAAGTTACCATAAACAACACTTAAAAACAAACTGGGCAGTAATCTTCTCAATCAATATAGCAAATTACTACTATCCATAATATTTTAAAAAACAATATGTAATGAGCTTCTTAAAAATAATAAAAAAAATAACTCATTTTATTTTATTATTATTTTTTTAGATAACTCAAATTTTAAAATGGGTACAACATGTAAATAGGTAACAGACAGAAGAAATACAAATAGCCGTTAAACATATATATTTTAAAGCCTAATCTCATTAATAATCAAGAAATGAAGTTAAAACAATGAGATCATTTTCCCTAGCAGATTGGCAAGGACGTAAGGATGGTGACACCCACCTGAATAATAAGGAAGCTAGTAGACACTCTCTACACTATTAGTGGGAGTATAAATTGTTGCAAACTTTTTGAAGAGTAGTTGCTCAACATCCATTTCAATTTTAAACATTTATACCCTTTTACACAGCATTTCCACTTCTAAAAATGTATCCTAAGTAAACACTCCCACAAGTGCACAAAATAATGTTCACTGCTCCATTGTCAGGAGTTGCAAAAAACTGGAAACAACCTAAATTATGGTACAACTTTAGAATGTAATTTTATATAATTATTAAAGAGAATGGGGCAAATCTATAAAATGTAGAAATATATCCAAAATATTTGTTAAGTGGTAAAAGCAAGTTACTTCATAATATCATGTTAGTGTAGCAGTGAGAAGAAAAGTTCGGAGGGCTGTGAATTTGTCATCGCTTTCTCCATAATTTCTTCAGGAACAATTGAACTTTATGCAGTGAAAATATAACTTTTCTAATCATAAAAGAAATAATTTTCAAAAGATAAGAATTCTATCGTAAACATTTCCCTACACTTTAGTCCATAAAATTTTAGCAGCTTTCATAAAGTTCTGTCATGGATTTATCATAATTTATTTAGCCATTCCCCTATTAGGGTTGTTTTGAGGATAAAATAATATGGATAAAAGCCCTCAGCATTTGGTAACATTCACTGTCTTTTAGTTACTAAACACTGTTATTCTTATTATCTACTTTTTTCAGGTTCTCTGGATACACACACACACACACACACGCACGCACACATGCACATATGCACACAGATGAACATAGAGACAAAAACAATATACTTATAATAGTATATTGACTGTATGTAACCGATATCAAAGTTATACTTTATTAAAGTATTGTTGTCTTTTAGATTCAGATATTGAGACATTTACAGGTGAGATGATTTTACATCTTGAATTTGCTTCAAAATCTGAAAAAAGCTGGCTCAGGAAGGGAGTAAATGTAGAGATGAAACGAGGCCACTTTGGGAGTTCTGTACTTTCGTATATGTCTGAGCTTCTCCACAATAAAAAGTTTAAAAAGTACATTAAAAATAGTTACTGAATAGCCTCATAGATTCACTCTTATTCAAGGAGCCAGCTCTCAACTTAGTTTCATTTCTTTCTTCTGGAAGTCACCAATTCCAGTGATCTGAGCAGTAAGACTCATGTCATTCTGTTTTATGACTCTTGGAGTAGCTTGAGGTAGAAACAAAATAAATACAGTTTCTGAATTTCCTTTGTCTTCACCCACCTGGGAATCCTCTCTGAAACCCTGGGGGCCTTTTAAGTAACTGATGACCCAGCAACAACCATGAACCCTTCCCGCAGCCGGGCAGGATAAAATAGCTCCTTGTGTCCTTCTCTGCTGCATGAAGAAGGCATCGCAGCTATTAAATGCCGGTGCTGTGAGCTAGTGAATAATGAGCCTGTAACTGTGTATTTTGCATTTTGTGATCTGAGCCTCTGCCCAGTGTGAACTTGTAATCCTCACTGTGTAGCCTTGTCGGGTTTGGCTGAGGAGTTGCCCATTGACATAAGAGGCTGAGGAACTCCAAAGCCAGAACTGACCTCTGGGTATTTCAAAGTCAGGAGCCATAGGCTGACTTTTCTTGCCTTTTTATTTTTTTTAAATGAAGATAATGATTTATCCTGAGCGCGACAGCTGACCACGACCATACTGGGCTCTGTAACCTCTTCGGGCCTGTTTGACCAATCCTCTCAATGTTCTTCTCTTCCATCTGTATACAAGCCCGGGGAAGTACTGGGGTCCTCTCGCTCTAATTGCCTCTCCCGAAGCAGTTTCCCTGCTCTAGCTTCACTAAAGCAAAGGATTTGAACTTATAGTTCAGGATTCTTCTTTTCCCTCCGGAATCCATCTCTAAGGGGCAAAGCACATGGCTTTTTATCAGTTTAATTACTTTGGAGCAAAGGTCCCAGTGATGTTTATAGAATTTCCTCCCTTTCCCTAAAAATAAGACAGGCTCTCAGTTGGCCAGGGCAGCTCACTGAAATGCTCCTGTTTCTCTCCTCGGTTAGTACCTTCTGCCAGGACCTAGCTGGAGCTAGGCAGGAATAAGGCTTAGCGCCAGCTAAGCGGGGAGACAGGTGCTCAGACAGAGCCTTCCAGAATACAGTGCAGGGCGTGCTGTGGTAGAGATGTGAACTGGGCACTCTAGGGGCAGAGTTGAGTATCTGGGGACATCGGACAGACCTCACAGTAGAGGTGTGAGATGTCTGACCTGAGGACAGAACTGATAGCCTGGGATTGTATCATGTTCTTAATCAAACCCCCTTAGGGTCCCAATTTGAGGGTTTGTCCCATTAGATCGCACCTGGCGTGAAACCAGCAATGGCATTTCCTTCAGGGCTCGTACAGTTCTGAGAATTCCTAAGATTAGACTGAAAAGTCAGGGCTGAGGTGCCTCTGTGCCCTGGGGCATCCTATGCCCAGAATGAGTTGCACCACCTGTACCTCTGAGCTCTGTCTCCTGAGCTGTGCAGACATCTCTGTGCAGAGAGCATTGTGACAAGCAATGACAAAACTGATTGCAAAGCACTTTTTTCTCCCTGAACAATTCCTGCTCCCATGACGGCAGCTGAGTAACATGCAGTCAGACCGCTTACCTGGGGTGTTAGTCACAAGCTCTCTTGAGCAATCTCAGGTCAGCTCTTTAGACCATTGAGGGTTTCTGTTAGCACTTGTTTCTATTACCTGAGAATATCCTTTCCAAGCTCTTAGCAAGTTAGGCTTCGGGCAAATTCAGAAACTCAGTAACCTTGTTTGGCAATGTGAGGGAGTTAGAATGCTCTGAGCCGCTGGGCCAGACCATGGTGCTGATAAAGCCAGCCCAAGGCTCAGATCCCCCACAGCCTAGCTCTCTCCTGGGGTCCGCAGACTATATATATATATATATAATCTATAACCTTGTCCAGCTGCCTGTAATGTGCCCTCAGTCCTAGAAGAGCCAGACAGCTAGGCACTAACAGAGCCTTGAGTCTGAAACCACTGCTGAACACCTGAGGGACAGCGCTCCCAGCATTGGCCTCCTTCCTGTGCACGTGACCACAGTCATCCTCAGCCCCACCCTGTGCTCATGTCACTCCACTTAAATAAGTCTTGCTCGTTTTGTGGGGGCTGGGGGGGGAGTGGGGAAGGAAAGAGTTTCTACAGATGACAGTCTGCTGACACAGTCGCTAATGTGGGAAGCAGGATTCTATGTGCAGCGGGAGTGGGAGGCTGCTTTGGGGACCGGGGCTGGGGCTGGTTTAGAGACGGAGAAGGCTCGCTGTCCTGAAGCAGACGCACGCATACCCAGCACACCTTTGCCTCACACCCCTCAAGCCCAGGAAGACCGCGGCCAGGAGAAGCACAGGAGCAGAGGAGCTCTGGCCTGTGTTCCCACTGATCTGTGCCAAGAAAACTCTGCTGCTTTAACTTCCCTTATCGGGCATTCCTGGAAGACAGGGCTTTGTTTTCATTCCTGGTGTCCTACAGTGACCTCTCACTGCAAGACCTGTGTGGTCAGGCTGCATCGACTCCCAGGTCACAGTGGAAACCAGTCACATCAGTTCTGTCAGCACCTACCTCCTCCAGCTGAAATGTGATTCTAGGCTGACAGAGACCAGCCCTGTCCCTTGGGCCAAGCACGCCACCAGTGCAGAACCATGAGTGCCCATTGTGGAGGTGAAGCTGGATAGCAGTCAGCTGTGGCTACTGAAGATGCCCTGTGAGGGACACCATCACTCCCAACAGCATAGCCAGGAGGCTGGGCCAGGGCAGCCCCCAGTCAAGCAGGGAAGTCACCCAGCATCCCACCTGGCTGTGCAGCCCCCTGCTTACAGATAAGCCTGCGAGGTTTGCCCCTGAATGTGTCATTCCTTAGAAAAACAAAGCATAAAGGTGTCACTGGATAGGCCTGGCTGCTTCTCTCGTCCTCTCCCAAGTGAGCCTGGAGGCTGGCAATTGTGCCAGTGCCTAGGACTGTTTTCCAGCCTGCCTTGGTGCCTGAAGGTGCATGGTGCTAGGAGCCATGTTGGGCAGGGTGTTTTAGGACAGTGTCGCCTTTTATGTGCAGATGGTTTGATCAGTATCCAACCCTGTTCTATCTACGTTGAGACCCTTTACCAAACAGTTCTGCTGCTGGTAGAACCCACCTCCCAAGTGAGTTCTGCTTCTATGGGTCAGGGGAAGGGTGCAAGGTGCCTTTGTCCTGGGCTCACTATAATCCACTTGAGGCTCCTGTGTACCTGGGGTACAACCAAACCAACCCTGTTCTTACTCCTGTTTTTCCTTTCCCTGGTTACCAACATCCCTACTAATCCCCTGCATCTAAGAGGGAAGCACAAGAGTCCTCATTTCTGCCCCTTCTCCCCTTCCATCTCCAAGTGGTTGTCAAGCCTCGTTTCTGGTTGTGTTTTCACCAAAGCACTGCTGACAGACCACTCACTTTCCAATCCATTTGTCACTGTCCCGGTGCAAGTCCTCACATCTCTTCCCTGGACTGATTCAGCTGCCCCTCACTAATCTTTTCTGTTCAGCTGGGATCCTTTACTCCCTTCATCAGAGAGCTTCGACGGATCCCTTTCACCTAATATCTAAATATCTAAATTCCTGAGTGTGGCAGTCAGGGCCCGTCTTAATACAGACCTACCTTTCCTCTCCAGCCCTGGCGTTTGATGGCTCCAGCGTTCCCTCGCTGCCTCTCCAGCCTCACTATACCAAGTGAAGCTCCTGAGCCTCCCCGCACATCACACCTCCCCCCCCAGCCCATCCATCTGCCCATGCCGACCTTCTCACACCCCCTCCCTGTCTGGAAGATGACTTCTGTGGAACTGTCCCTCTCCTCCCACTGGAAGCAACTGATTGTTCCCTCTTGTATTTCTCTCATAGCACTTGGCTCCTACTTCTATCATGCCACTGGTATTATACGGTAGTTGGTTCTCTCTCCTTTTATCGAGTGCACTACGCTAGGCACAGTGGGGAACTGAATCAACCCGATGCCTCCTTCATAGGTTTATAGGTTAGCAAATATTGGTCTCCCTGTTACACAGTGAGTTCCTTAAGGATAAAGATCCTCTGTACTCTTGATGCCTCTCACAGCCCCTGGCACATAGTGGCCACTTGCTCCATGGATGGTCACGAAGTGAACTCCAGTGGGCAGAGATAGATATTGGAGTGGAGGGACAGGGTAGGCGGATGTCTTATGGGTACAAGGTAAGTGGGAAACCTGGAAAAGTCACATTCTGTCCTCAGTTTCTAAAGGGCAGCCCACTTTTTATATGTGGTTAGCCCATTCATATGGAACCATCATCTAGGGACCACGAGGCCAATTTTGTGAGTCGATCTAAATTTTTTATCTGGATAGCTCAAAGAAGTGTGTACGCATGACCACTCTGTGGTCTGATCACCCGTCCCCTGAGCCAGCTCGCCCAGGTGGACGGTTTGGGGCCCACCTGCTTCTCCTTGTTTCTTTCAGAGACCTGAAACTGGACAATGTGCTGTTGGACCACGAGGGTCACTGTAAACTGGCAGACTTCGGGATGTGCAAGGAGGGGATCTGTAACGGCGTCACCACGGCAACCTTCTGCGGCACGCCCGACTATATCGCTCCAGAGGTGAGTGCTTTGGAAATCTGAGCCGTACATAACCCTGATCAGAAGTGCCACAGGTTGCTTTTGTGGGCGGCAGCTCTATGGGCGGGGTTGAAAGCTGATGCCTCCAGCCTCCTTTAATGGCTCATTGGCTGAATGACGGCTGAAAATGTCTTCAGTTCCTCTAATTAAGAACTGGAGTCAAAAATATTTTTGACAAACTTTGCAGTTGTTGCTAGGCTTTGGCCCTGAGTGAGGACAGAGTGTGCTCCACGCACCGCTACTTAGTTTCTTCTTTGTCTCTGCTCAGTGCTTGGATCCCAGCCCCGGGTACAGAGGTAAAGACTAGCTCTCGAGTCTCCCCACCTGGGTGAGCGAGCCCAGTCTCCTCCCCTCACACAGATGTAGGTCCCAAACCCTCTCTGTTCCGGATCGGCACTCGCCCTACCTTGGCCTAAGCAGCCCACAGATGTGTGGCCACCTGGATGAGAAGGGGGCCTCTGTGCTGACCACAGGGAACACAGGCCTCTCGAGAGAGCAGATGGAGCATGCGTGCCGGCCCAGGAGACCGCTTTTCACTTTGATGGTTCCGATCTATTATCTCCCCTAGTTATCAAGCACACGTTTGTTAATCAGATGCGCGGAGCGCTTCTCATGCTGCCCCCCCCCCCCCCCCCAGATCCTCCAGGAAATGCTCTACGGGCCCGCGGTGGACTGGTGGGCCATGGGCGTGCTGCTCTACGAGATGCTGTGCGGCCACGCGCCCTTCGAGGCGGAGAACGAGGACGACCTCTTCGAGGCCATCCTGAACGACGAGGTAGTCTACCCTACGTGGCTCCACGAAGACGCCACAGGGATCCTGAAATCCGTAAGTGCGGCTTACCCGGCTGGCTCCCCACCTGCAGCACGCCAGCTCACTAGATGTGATTCTGTGTGTCTAACACCTCCACCCGTAAGCGGCCAACTTCAGCTGAGATAGGTATTTCCATCTGTAGGATCCAAGAGCCAGAGCGCTCTCTGGCTGCGTTCCTCTCTTATGCAACAATTATTTCGAGCCAGCGGTGACAGCAGTCAATAGCGTTGTTCGCCACATAGCCGGTGTTTCTAGCACTTGTGGCTTTGGTGTGGGTGAAGTGATGCTCCCTTCAGTCAGGACACGCCAGGGTGTTGGGTCACATGACCACCGTTCCCAGTGTGTTGCGCTAGTGATGGTATTTCCGCCGGCAGTGTCCAAGGAGCAAGACCAAGGGCCCTTTCCCTTGGTGCTGGGAGGAGAGAGGGAGGTTTTCCAAACCTCTGCAGATCTCTCTTGCTTCCATGTTATCCTCATGCAAGCCAGGTGCCAGGCCCAGGATTCCGGTGCAGTGAGGTAATGCATCATGCTGAAAAAAGTGGTTTTTGCATGCATTTAAGGCCCTGTACTGGAAGCCTTATTTTGAAGTGAGGAGGAAATATGGATTGCTGCCTTTGTGTTGATAATAAAAAAGCACATGGTAATTTGGGTCCATTCTGTAATGACATTAGTTGAGTTCGAAAATCATGTATTACCACCTACTGTGTGCCTGGGGCAGTAAAGGCGAGCACCAGGTCAGTACTTCAGGCTGCTGGTTCATTCCTGAAAGGTGTCAGTGGTGCCGGGAGCTTCAGTTAGAAGCCCAGGGAGCAGCTGCATTTCCTCACATAGGAACTCCAGTCCTGGAATAAAATTCGCCATCTTAACTTTTAAACTACAGCTCAGTAGCATTAAGTACATTCATCTGGTTGTACAGTCGCCGCCACCATCCATTTGCAGAACTTTTTCATCTTCCAAAACGGAAGCTCGATACCCCTTAAGCACTAACTCCCCCCAGTCCCAGGAAACCACCATTTTGCTTCTAGTCTCTATGAATGTTACTATTCCAGATACTGTGTATAAATGGAATTTGTACACTTGTCCTTTAGCAATTAAAAAATAAAATAAAAACCATGGGGTCAGAATCCAGATTCTCCTGACTCCCAGTCCAGGGTTCTGAGCTAGACTACATCTGGCCGTTTCCCATTTTTCTTCTACTTCCCATTAATAAGTGTCTTTTAACCTTAGAGCCCCACATTTTTAGCACGTAAGTCACTCCCTCATGTGACTCTGTCCTGTTGTCCCGGAAACATAAGCCATTGGAGGAAGCTTCTAGGATGCTGTGTACTTACTACCCACACAGTGTGAATCTGCCACCCATTTAACTTTCAATAAAGTAGGATATCATATTTATGATAATAATGTTACAGCATTGTTTAAAGATTATGCATCTGAATAATGCCATAATACCAGAAATAATTATTATTCTTTTCACCTGAGATGAGTCTGTGACCCTGGAAGATGAAACTGATGTTATAAACTAGAATCTCTGTTTAATTCAGTTCAGCAGATATTTGTCAGATGCCTTCTCTTTGCTTGGCCTGTGCTTAGTGCTGGAATGAAGAGATGAAAAGACATGGCCTCTTACGTTGCTCACAGTCCAGCAGGAATGAGAGCATGTAAACAAATACTCAGCTCGCCGCCAAGAAGTGATCAGAACTCTCTCTGGGAGGCCAGGACAGGGAAGGTGACCTAAGGACAAGACAGAGGAAGTGGCATTTTAGCTGGGTGTTGAACAAATAAGGGTTCAGTGGGGTTGACAAGAGGGAGAAGAGTATCCTAGGCAGAGGAAATAACATGCACAAAGCCTCAAAGGTGGGAAGGAGCATGTGCGTGTTGAAAGACATGGAGTGTTAGGTGCAGGGTGGGGCGTGAAAGATGAGTTTAGGACGTGTGAACCTGAGGGTCTGGGGGACAGACCCTGCAGAAAGTGGTATAGACCTTGCAGTTGATCACATGGGTCTGGAACTCAGGAGAGAGGCTGGAGCTGATCACTCTAGCATGGCAGAGTGGGAACGTGGGGGCAGATATGATTAGGGGAGAGGGGGAGGAGTAAGATGGGACAGCATGTAAGCGGTGACAGTGGAAGAGGGCTCAGTGAGAAGGTTAGGAAGGAATGACTTCAGGTTGTATAAACATCTACATCTACAGTTTTATTTGTGGTGAAATAGTCCAGTGGTTTTACAACGTGGGTTACCAGAAACTGGTGCTGCAGTAACTTTCGAGTAGCACTAGCTAGGTAGGAAAAAGTGGTCCTAGGCCAGATAACCGAGGGCTCACACAATGGATCTGTGCCAGGAGTTGGTTAAGCTGAGATATTTTTAAGGACTCTGGACAAGCTTTCATTTTGTTGTACGGTTCCAGATCAAGGGAAGGCACACTGCTTTCTTTTAAAAATACAGACTTCAGGCGTTCTAGGATTCTGTGAGCTTGGTGACTTCCAGAGTTCCTCGTGTTGAAAGCTGACTCCATTCGACGATGTCTTGCATAGCCTTAAAAACTCAGGAGGTCATGCTTGCTAAGTTTTGGATTGTAATCACTTGTCTTTACCCATAATTTCATAGAGCTGGGTGACTATTAGAAACACAGAATTTCAAAGAGGGCAGATCCTTAAAACATTGGATTCACATCTCTACTTGAGGGATGAAGCTAGGGCCCAAAGAGGTGAACCAGGTGCACATGGTGGGATGGAGAGAGCACACACTCATCAGAGGCAAGATACCTGGGCCTCATTGTACTTTTCCTCTGCTTTCCAGTAATGTAAGGCGGTGATAACACCTGCAGTACCCACTTCAAATGAGGTAGTGCCCATGAAAGCATTTTCAAAGGGGCCTGCACTATGCAGGAGTAAGTCACTAGTGTTGTTAAGTTATGAGTAGCAATTTCACAACCCACTGAGAGGTGTCATCATCCTCTCCTTGGACAATTCGCCAACATCATCAAGGTTAGTAAGTGCCGCCCGGCCACGTGGCTCAGCAGTTGAGCATTGACCTAGGATCCAGGAGATCGAGGTTTGATCCCCGGTCAGGGCACATGCCCAGGTTGCGGGCTCAATCCCCAGTAGGGGGCGTGCAGGAGGCAGCCGATCCATGACTCTCTCATCATTGGTGTTTCTATCTCTCTCCTCTCTCTTCCTCTCTCTGAAATCAATAGATATATTTAAAAAAAAAAAAAAAAAAAAAGATTATTAAGTGCTAAATTGTATATAAGGCTGTGTTACATTTTTATTCTGGAGAGAACTGGATTTCTGTTTTTCCAGGAGCTCTCTATCTAAACCAAAGACACTTATGCCCGATGTAAATAGTCAAATGAATATTGATACACCTGTTCATTTGACAGGCATATATCAATGCACAGCGGCCACAGGACTGCTACATTTATGTGCTGTGTGAGGGGCCGAGGGTGCAGAGATGAGCCAGACAGACATCATCCCTGCCCTCATGGAATTCACAGTCCAGTTGGGGTGGGAAGACAGATGTTTAAAAAAGAAATTATACAAATAACTACATATCTGCATACAATTTGATAAGAAAAATGTCTGAGTCCTAGCTAGTTTGGCTCAGTGGTTAGAGCATCGGACCAAGGACTAAAGTGTCTTGGGTTTGATTCCAGTCAAGAGAACATACCCTGGTTGTGAGTTCAATCCCTGGCCCCAGTCGGGGCACATGCAGGAGGCAGCCAATCAATGTGACTCTCTCACATCAATGTTTCTCTCTCTTTGTCTCTCCCCGTCCCTTCTACTCTCTCTAAAAAAAAACAATGGAAAAAATATCCTTGGGTGAGGGTTAACAACAACAACAGAAAAGTCTGAGGTGCTTTGAGAATCTATAAGGGGCAGACCAGTGTAGGCTGTCAAAGGAGGCCATCCTATGGAAACGACCTTCAAGCTGAGAATAAAGGCTGCAGAGAAGTTAGTCAGGGCTATAACTATGCAGAGATCTTGAGAAAGGAGAAGCCCGTTTGAGTAAGTTCGTGACTGAGGTGTTACCCACAAATGTGTGGGGTGATGGTGCATGTAGAAGACAGGACACAAAGGACACAGGAGACCACATGAAGGAGTTTAACCTTTATCTGAAGTGCCAAGACACATCATTGAAAGATTTCAAGCAAGCAGGAGTGACAAAATTATTTTTTCATATTTAAAAGATCACTCTGAATCAAATAGACTGAAGTAACACAGAGGAAATACTTGGGATTTTTTCCAAAATAGTCCAGGGGTGGCAGGGAGGAGCCGATCAAACAAGGTTAGGCGTGTCAGTAACTTTCAAGGCTGGGCGATGGATATACATACTAACATGTCTTTGAAAATGTCCATATGACATTTTTAAAAATTAACATATGAATCAAAGTGTGTCTATACATAGGTGCCTGTGTATGCATATTTATACATGTATGTATACACATGTAGGCTGTGTAGAAAAAGTGAACTCAGCCTTCATGAATGAAGTGAGATTATTTAACAATACAAATATATACAAAAAGAAAAAGTGATGTGAGCCATGGATCTAGCTACATCTTTTTTTGGTTTACTTTTTAATTTATTATGAAATATTTTAGTAACAATGGCTCCAGCTACATTTTTTTGATTCCCAATAAGAGTCTCAAGGTCCTGGACTGGGAGTCTGTATCACCCTGGTCATTTTTATGCTACAGACAAAATTAGTGGTTTTAGCATACTTATTCTTTAACATCCATGAACAGTCTCCATACCTTCTCAAGAAGTGTCCCTTCAACCCCCAAGTTCACTACCTAAGTGTACCCCAAAGAAGGATTTTTAATAAATAAATGAAACAGAGGAGAGCTCTCTGGTAAACTTGGCCCCAAGGTGCACCCCTCCCTACCCTGTGCAATTCTTTTCTGCTGGGCTGGGTCTGCCTTTCCCACCAGAGAGGCAGGAAAGGACCAAGATCTCCCAGCTAGCCCTTTACATCCGCTCTCACCACTACCTCAGCCTGACAGATCATCCCCACTTGGCTTCCTGAGATTTCCTGATATTTTCTTTGGAACAAAAGGTCAGGACAGTTACTGGAATTGATGTCTGCTGGGTATTTTGCTTGGCCATTTTTTTCCCTTCAAAAGAAAATGCTTTCTGAATTCCTTCCTACCTTTTTAAATGGAAAGTATTATTTCATATCTGTAGAAACTGGGTAACCATTTATAATAAATAACATACCATAGAGTTAATAAAGACCTCAGGGCTTTGTATAGTGTAACAGTGTCAGTGAGTCCTCCGAATTCAGGGTGAGGGATGCTCTTGTCTGCAGAAAGTGGTTGAACAGGATGGGCACCAATGTCTTGCCCAATGTGACTCCTATCCCAATATTACTTCCTACTGTGGCCCTTCCCATCATCACCTTTACCTCCCCCCTCCCCCAGATGGTGGACTTTTCAAGTTCTTTGCGTATGGATGTGCAAACATTTCACATAGATAGAGAGCAGACACTTGCTTTTGAGAACACTTCCTGAGGAACACAGAATCAGCCCAGAACTTCTACTTGAAAAAACTTCTCATTAACCAGTGAGCCTTACAACTAAAAATAACCATAGCATGTACTCAAAAAAGGTCAATTGAAAGACTTTTCCTTGCTTGCCCTTTGTCTCTCATTTCTCATCTTCCCTTTAAACATACATGTTAATGCTCACATGTGCATGTTCTGAAAGCAAATAATTCCCACCCCTACTCTTACAGAATAGATTATAAAAGCTCACAATGCCCACAGAAGTTAACACAGAAAAGGGGGATACACACTTGTGTAAAGAGCAGATATAGGCCTTTCAGATCTCTGACCTTAAAGATGATGTTTTTATGGTTTTTAACTTGGTTTTGGAATAACTACATTTTCTATTGGCTACCATGTTACTGAATTTCCTAAACTGACACTAAATCATCCCAAAGTACTACTAATCATGACAGAAGAAAATATATAGTTTTCTTAGAGCTTCTGTGGTTCAACTGGTTTTGCCAACAGCTAGCTCTGAAAAGACCTGGGGGAATCCTCACAAGTCCACAGAGCTTAGGAAGGCGAAGGCCTCTGAGGTGAGTGTTCCTTTGTGCTAAATCATCTCCTTAAAGATCATGAGGCTCAGTGCTGACTAGGTGAAGTCAACGCCCCTTCCTCTGCACTCACACAAGTGGCCGGGTTAAATAAGTGGTAAAAGGAGTTTGGTGAATTCTCCTGAGTCACCTTTGTCAGTCAGGAGGCATTGTAAACTTAGCATCAGAAGGAGATTATAGAGTACTTTTGTTCCTAAACTTTATAGAAATTAAAGTGTGTGTGTACATGTGTGGGTTTATCTGTCGTCACGCCTATCAGATTTCATCACCTGTGCATTGTCTACAGGAGTCCTGTTTGTCTCTGTGAACAAAGAGAGAACCACAATTCTAGAACCTTTTTGCCACATCTGTCCTACATCTGTCATCAGGCAGTTGATTGGAGCAGTAGTGAGTTAGACCCTCTCTATTTTCTACTCCCCCTCCTGGTACAGATTGGAATGCTCAAGGGAGCAACCAAGGTGGTTGGCCAAGAGGAGGCTGAGGAAGTGGAGGAAACACTGAGACTAGAGTAATGCAGAGGATCCAGCTTCAGACCATGAGAGCTCATTTTTCAAACACTATTTTGGGGAGAATCCAAAAGAAAGTTACTGTAAAATCCTCTTAACAAGAGGGATGGTTTGATATTGGACAAGATGGCAGAGTAGGTAAATGCTGTAGTTACCTCCTCCCATGACCACATCAAATTTACAGCTAAATTATAGAACATACATCACTGAGAACCACATGAAGAGTAGATGAACAGAAGTCCTATAACTAAAAATATCAAGAAGCCACAGAGACTGGTAGGAGGGGCAGAGAGGCAGAATGGGCAGGATCCATACCCACAGTATGGCAGTTAAGAATTGGGGGGATATCTAGGCTGTGGAGGTGCCCCCTGAGGAGCAGGGGTCCTGATGCCACACCAGTCTCCCCAGCCTGGGGCACCAGTGCTGGGAAGAGGAGTCCACATAACATCTGGCTGTAAAAACCAGTGGGGATTGCATTGAGTGAGATGGAGGCTGCTGGAGTCCGAGGCATTCCTCTTGAGGGGCCTATGCATGGACTTTCTCGCTCATAAACTCACTTGTTCTGAGCTCCAGTCCTGGGGCAGCAGATCAAAAAGTGCCAGGGAAATATGGGGAGGAACTGAATTGACTAGTGTCAAGGCGACACTGGAGGGTCAGGGCAGCTCTCTCCCAGGTCGGAAGCCCTGGCAGGCACCATTGTTACTTTGTTGAGCCCTCCTCCCACCCATGCAGCAGGCACAGTTGGGCACCAAATCTCTAATCTCTATTAACCTGGCTGACAAGTTCACTACACTGATTCCTGGAGACCCCAACTCACACACCTGCCCAGGCGATTACCGGTGGCTTTCTACACAAGCAGCATGCCTTGGGCTCATGATGCAGACTTTCTTAAAATCTCTCAAAGTTTCACAAACCCCAAGCAAGCAGTAGCTGGCCTCAATGTGCTTTGTATCTCTTGCTAAATAGCCCCAGGCCTGGCACAAGTGGTTACTATTCTCAACTTGCATTGTAACTCCTATTAAGTGGCCCCAAACCTGTGGCCAGTGTTGGCTTGGAAAGTTAACTTCAGCTAAGTGACCACAAGCCTGGTACAAATGGACTCAGCTCATATTGTGGTACCCACCAAAGGGTCCCAAGCCTGACACTAGTAGTAGCCAGCCTCAATTCACAGCATAGCCTCTCCCAAGCACCTTTAAGCCCAGAACAGTCAGCAACAAACCACATATCACTTTATACCTTCTATAAGGTGGCCCCAAGCCAGGCACAAACAGTGGCTGACCTTGGCCTACACAAGAGACTTTCCTAAGAAGCTCCAGAACCAACATACCTTCCAGCTTCAAACCATACCAGAGTACCATCTAACCAGCTCCACAAATGACACACCTAAAGGGCAGACTCAGCTGGCGCCAGAGCCCTGCTAAAGTGACTCACTCTGAGGGGTCAGCCCCTGCACAACAGCTTACACCTGTAGTCATGGCTATCCCTCACAGCCAGTCAGCCTGAGAGTCAGTCCTTCCCTTTAACATGCAAACAGCAATCAAGGCTCAACTGCAACAGATGGGAACACACAACCCACACAAGGGACACCCAGCTCAGGTAAACTGGGAGACTGCACCACTGAGACTCACAGGACATGTACTACATAAAGCCACTCTTCCAATATGAGGAAATGTAGCAGATCTAATACATAGAAACAAACACAAGGAGTCAGCCAAAGTGAGACAAACATGTCTCAAATGAAAGAACAGGACAAAATTCCAGGAAAAACAAAACAAAAAAACTAAGCTAAATGGAGATAAGCCATCTACCAGATACAGAGTTCAAAATACATGTTATGAGGATGCTCAATGAACTTAAGGGAAGGATAGATGAACTCAGTGAGAACCTCAGGAAAAATAAACTATAAAAAAGAACCAGTCAGAAGTAAATACAATAACTGAAATGAATACATTAGAGGAAATCAACATCAGATTAGATGAAGCAGAGGATTAAATCGGCAATCTGGAAGACAAGGTAGCAGAAAACACCCAATCGGAACAGCAAACAAAAAAAAGGATTTTAAAAATGGATAGTTTTAAGGGACCTCTAGGGCAACATCAAGCATACCAACACTTGCATCATAGGGATACCATAACGAGAAGAGAGAGCAAGAGATTGAAAACCTATTTAAGAAATAACAGGCATTTAAGTCTAGAAAGTCAAGAGAGCCCCAAACAAGATGAACCCAAAGAGGCCCATACCAAGATACATCATAATCAAATACTAAAAGTTAAAGACAGAGAGAAACTTAAAACTAGCAAGAAAAAAGCAGTTACCTACAAGGGAGCTCTCATAAGACTATCAGCTGATTTTTCAACAGAAACTTTGAAGGTCCGAAAGGAGTGGCATGAAATATTCAAAATGATGAAAAGCAAAGGCCTACAACCAAGATTACTCTAGCCAGCAAGGCTATCATTTATAATCAAAGGAGAAATAAAGAGCTTCCCAGACCAAAAAAAAAAAAAAAAGCAAGCTAAAGGAATTCATCACCACTAAACTACTTTTTAAGTAGAAAAGAAAAGATTAAAAATATAAATAAGGAAATATGGGAAAGAAAAAATCACTGACAAAAGCAAACACTTAACAAAAGCAGTGGATCAGCCAACTATAAAGCTAGTACAAAGGTTAAAAGGCAAAAGTAGGGCCTGGCCGGGAGATCATGGTTTGATTCCTGGGCTGGGAGATCATGGTTTGATTCCCGGTCAGGACACATGCCTGGGTTGCGGGCTCGATCCCTGGTCAGGGGCCTGCAGGAGGCAGCCGATCAATGACTCTCTCATCATTGATGTTTCTATCTCTCTCCCTATCCCTTCCTCTCTCTGAAATCAATAAAGATATATTAAAAAAAAAAAAAAAGGCAAAAGTAGGAGGATCATGTATAATCACAACAGTAAATTAAGGGATACGCACAAAAGCATACACAAAAGAAGTAAAAAATGATGACAAAAACAAACAAGGAGAGGGTAAGTAAAAATAGTAGTGATTTTATAATGTGTTCAAACTTAAGCAACCATCAACTTAAAATAGACTGCTATAAACATAGCTTGGTATATATGAGGCACATGGTAACCACAATCTATAAGATTTTATACAAGAAATAGAAATGAATCCAATCACAATGCTACAGAAAGTCATCACCATAGAAGAGAGCAAGAGAATAAGAAAGGAACGGAGAAAAACTACAAAAACAATCAGAAAACAATTAATAAAATGCCAATAACTACATACCAATCAATAATTACTTTAAATGTAAATAGAGTAAATGCTCCAATCAAAAGACAACTTGATAAAGATGTTGTACATATATAAATGGAATATTACTCAGCCATAGAAAAGATTGAAATCTTGCCATTTGTGACAACATGGATAGACCTAGAGGGTATTATGCTAAGTGAAATAAGTCAGACAGAGAAAGACAAATACCATATGATTTCTCTCGTATATGTAACCGGATAAACAAAACAGTAACAAACTCACAGAGAACAAATTGACAGTTGCCAGATGGAAGATGGGTTGGGAGGGTTGGATGCAAAAAGTGAAGGGATTAGGAAGTACAAATTCTCAGTTACAAAATAGTCACAGGGATTGAAAGTACAGCAGAGAGAACATGGTCAATAATACTGGCAGGCAAAAGTACATTTACAGTTGTTTGTATGGAAAATAATACACTAATAATAATACAAAAATAAATTGTTTTGCATACTCACAACTGTAAACCACCTTTTGCCCATCCCTGTATTGTAATACCTATGCATAGCGTCAGATGGATACTTATCAGGATGATCACTTTGTAAGTTGTACACCTAAAACTAATATAATATTGTATGTCAACTGTAATTTTAAAGTAAAAAGTGTACTGTTCTTTTTCTCATTCCAATAGCCGCTCCCTGCCCAAACCAGTCTCAAGCTGACCCCTGTGTGCAGTGAGAATGGCAGGGTGATTGACTGCCGCAGTGTGCAGATTACTAGTTCCAGCCCCGCCTGGTATATTCCACTCGGATGCAGCCTGAACAAGCTAGAACAACACTCCTCCTGGCCCCTCCAATCTTCCATAGCAACACCATTCTGTATAATAAGTTTTCCTTGGGAAGATTACAGTGTATTTCCTTAGAGCTATTTTTAAAAATCCATTATGTATCCTCCCCACCCTCACCCCCAGTCCACCCCCAGTGGTTTCTTGTCAGCTTCATCTTAGGTTGAAATATTTGTCCCTGCCTTCCCCTATGGAAAAGTGACATCAGCGCCAAGTCAAAGCCCTGGAGTCTCTCCGCCCGTGCTGCCCCATCAGCTCACTCATATGCCTACCCCGTATTCCTCTTACCACTGCTCTGGGCTGGGCGGTGCTGCTGGCACAGGTCATTCTCGTGCCTGTGCCTCACCACCGCAGGTGGCATGAAGGGGTGTGAAAGGAGAAGGTTTGATGACTGGTCTTCCTAACTAGGTCAGACTGTGCCAGTGGCAAAAGACAGACATGTGTGGCTGCAACACACACACAGAAGCCTGTGTTTTGTCAACCCCGTGTTGTGCGCCCATGTTGACGTTGGCCGTCACAGCCATGAACCATACTCTATTCTGTGTCCTGAGCTCCTTCTCCGCTCTCCTTCCCCAGGACACTGTAGAGCCGTATAATGCCTTCTTCCCATTTCAGAGTGTCTCCCCGGAATATTGATGGGCCTGCCCTGTGGCACAGTTCCCTTCCCTTCTGGCTTGCTGGCACTAACTGCTAACTCTCTCTGCTCTTTTGTCTGAAACTGAATGAAAGGAGGGTGATTTTGTTTGCCCAACCCCCAAATCCAACTATTAGGTAGAAAATACAGTGTGTTCTCCCTCCTGGAAGACAATCACATTAGACTGATTGCTCTATTTATATAACTAGTTCTTTTCCTCTGAAATCAGACAGATTTTGAAAGAGAAAAAATACTTTTAGCCATTGTTTACATTTTAAAGAGTTTCAAAAGTACATGTGGATCCTGTTCTCTCAAGACGCAGGGTTAGTTTAAACTCTATCCTGTGGAACATCCAGCAACCCCAAACCAAAGCTTCCTCGTGTAGCAAAGCCCATGAGACATGGGAGTGCTGTGCCTGACCCCAGATTTACAAGGAAATTGCTCCTTTGCACCTTTTACCTTGTATTCATTGCCTTCCTTCAGTTGTAAAAGCAGATACAATTGCACGTTAAAACCTAGGTATTATTTATCTTCTTGTTTTAAGATTGTCTTTAGAAATCTGTCCTTTCAGAAGGATTGTTTTCCAGAAACCATTACTACCTCCCCACTGTTGGAGCCTGGGGCTGTGAGAGCAGAATCAGACCTTGTTCTGTCGTTACTGACTGCAAAGTGGGGGAGCAGGGAGAGCCAGATGAGCCTTGGGGTCAAGGCTGACCTCAGATTTCAGTCTCTCAGTCCATGCTCTTGCCTTTGGGTAGAACAGGATGGACCTATAACTGGTTTGACAAGATGCTTACTGATAGGAACATTTATTAAGGGCTTCTTATGTGACAGGCATTTTACATGGAGTATCTCATTTACTTGTCATAGCAACCTTCTGAAATACAGAAAAATCTCCATTTTATAGTTGGGGAGGCCGAGGCCCAGAGAAGTTAAGAGATTTGTACAAGGTCACACAGCTCATCCATGACAGACACAGATACAGATCATGGGACTGCAGCGCCTAACCAGTTAACCTCAGTGCCCTCCCAACCAGAGGGACTCTTCTATTTTTTATATATCTTTCCCTAGTTTACAGTCAGCTTCCCAGGACATTCTTGCATAAACATGCCCTAAATCTCTTGCATTTCACTCTAGCACTTCCCTTGGGAAGACTCAGGGCTCGCTGCTCTCCCCTCTGGTCAGCCCTCTGCAGCCCTGAGAGAACTGGGCAGTTCCCCATTCTCAGGTCAGGTGGGCCACTGAATCTTCTCTGGCCTCTAGTTAAACTCCACTTGAATGAAGGCCGCAGAAGGCAGGGGAATGCAAAATGAGCGCCTGAGTCTTGCTCACTCTCCTGTCCCTGCTCCCAGTCAGCTTAACACTTACATTCGGGGTGGAATCAGATTTTCCACCCAGGCCTCCTCACTCTCCGCAGCTTATAAAGTGCTTTTATTGACCCTAGAAAACATTCTGCCTCCTTCAGTAAATGTGTCCAGAATCTTTCATGAAGTTACTTTATTTTTCTTCTTGGCTGACTTTCTCGCTTGGCCCACAGTCAGGAAGGTCAGCTGAGGTGAGGCACATTTTAAATGCGACCTTAGACACAGACAAATGATTGCTCAAGCATTGTTAGCTTGTTTAGCATTTGGGTCCCCTTCGGGACATAAGCAAATAAAGGAAGTTTTCTGTGAGAGATTCTGCCATTACCCTTCTCAGCAGTGGGGACTCGGTGTTAGGAGAGCCCTGTGCCTAGCCTAGGGCCGTGAGCTCCTAGGTCGCCAATTCTACACACCTCTCCCGCTGTGTCCTGTGAAAGACTTCAGGCCAGGGACTGATGTCACCTGTTCCCTTAACTCCCCATCTCTGCATCTTTAGAGGGGGCTAGCCACAGCGGGGCTGTACCTCCTCCTGGACATGGCCCCGTCCTGGTTTCTGTTTCATGCCATTTGCCCTCTTCTGGCTTCTTCCTGAGCCCCTCCCGCTGCCACCCTGGCTCGCTTCTCACTCTGGGCCAGGGCTCAGAAGCCGTGCAGCAGTGAGCGAAGCCAGCCGGGAGCGGTGCGACATGTGGCCGACCGGCGCTCCTCTCCCCGTCTAAGGAGGCAGCCACTGTTCAACTCCAGGCCATCTTTACCCAGAAGAAATACAGGTCTGGTGCTCCGAATATCCCATTTTCCAAGAGAAATCGGAAAACTTGACTTTTATGTGATGAGACATTTCCTAGTCTCTAAATGTTTGGCAAGTAATTAAAAGTATTTTAAAACACACTACATGGGCCAAACAAAATGTCTGAGGCCTGGGGCAGGTCTCAGCCTTACACTCGCTCCCCTTCTGCACACTCTCGCCTGCCCTCACGGCTTTAGCTCTTGCTCTCACCAGATCCCGCCGTCTCAGCGTCAGCGCTGTCACCCTGGGCTGCATGCAGACTCTCACAGCCGGTCACCTCCGCGGGGAGGTCCGCGCACCTCAGAGGCAAAGCCGAGTTCACCTGCCTCCCAGCTCTGCACACTGGGGGTCTCGAGAAATGTTAGGTGCTTTTGTTCATTCCTCTAACAAAAATACTGCCACCACCGCTCTTCCTCCCGTTACTATTAATACTTCGCACAGTAATCTGCTGCTCCTCCCGTTAGTGCCACCGCTCTGCCAGCTGGCCAGCACGCAAGGGCCCTGTGACCTTGAACTGCCTCCTGACCCCTTCTCCCGGCTCCCGGCTGCCTGGATTGTGTTGTTCCTCTCCCAAAGGCCCTGCCCAACTTGCTCGCAGCTTTTCCTTCCCACCAACCAGTCTTCCAGCTTCTGAACCTTTCCTGTCTTCTCAGCTTTTGTCTCGGCCTCCTCAACTGTTCGCCCGCCACCAACGCCTGACCCCTCCATTCGGGCCTTATTCATCACACTGTGCAAGAGTCACCTCCCAAATCACAGGGCAGCTCTTGTCACTCAGTTCTTCATGCACTTTTCATGCATCCTACTGGCTCCTCAACCACATGTCAGCCGCATCACGCCACGTGCTTCGCCACCAACATACTAGGCGCCCACATGCCTCTGTGCATCATCTGTGCTGTGTTAGGCATGAAGGAGGAAGACAGTTGTCCCTTTGTTCATTCTGTTCTTCTGCCTCATCTCTTGTCCTGTGCCACCTCTTCCATGAGGCCATTACTTGCTTTCCTACCACCAGCGCCCAACGCTATTGGCCCTGTCCGTTTTCAGGGTTCCCCCAGCACCGTGCTCTCTTCTCAGTTCATCCAGCTGTGTTTTATGGGTAAAGTTTGCTTGCCTCTCCCCCCTTCTCTGGATCAGCTCCTTCATCCTCATGTCACCCCCACTGTCCTTGTCACCTGTGTCTACATGAGGCCTAAAGCACTGCCTTGCATACAGTCGACACCTGTCAACCTTTGTAAATCAAACTGAATTAAACTTTAAGTGAGGATGGCTGTGTTTAAGGGATCAAGACAAGATATTAAAAGTCAAAACAGCCCGTCCAGGTGTGGCTCAGCGGTTGAGCGTCGACCTAGGATCCGGGCGACCAGGGTTCGATTCCCAGTCAGGGCACATGCCATGCCCTGGTTGCAGGCTAGGCAGCCGATCAGTGACTCTCTCATCATTGATGTTTCTATCTGTCTCTCTCTCTCTCCTTTCCTCTCTCTGAAATCAATAAAGATACTTTTTTTAAAAAAAAAAGTCAAAACAAAAGTGTTTTGTTATCCAGAAGGATTTATCAGAACCCTAAGGGGAAGTACCAAGCTGGGGAAAGGGTTATTCTGCCCATCTCCGTCTCCAGGGATGCAATTTTTAGAGGAGCAGCCAAGATCTGGTCTCCTTTTCCTCAGGCAATACCTTTCCCCACTGCCCCGTAGAAGCTTGGCTTCGGAGCTGGGGCAGGGGTGAATGGGCAAGGTCTCATGAACACTGGTGTTTCTGCCACCCTGGCATGAGAGCTGTGCGCCATTCCCCTTGCCCAGAAGAACAAGTTGTACCCACACATTCACAAACTGTCCTCTGCTAGCATCACTGGCAGGCCTGGGAATTTCCCACAAGGCATTTGGATCTTTTCTCCTTGTAACCTGAGTTTTCGAAGTACAGTTTTTTGTTTATCAGTTCTTAGAATAGACACTGCTCTTCTATCAGGGATTGTATTCTATTGACTTTCCTAAGGAGAGAATCTACCTGTTTCTTTTGTGTATGTATTTTCCCTTTCCTTTCTGAGTGACTAATATTAATACTCCTCACATCGAGGGAGAGCCCAAGCAGCATGAACCCCTAGCTCTTACGAAACTGAGTTATTTATGAGATAACGTACTTCCTAACTCCTCCCTGCCTATGGCAGGCGCCTGGAAGGCTGCCTGCTCTGATTGACCCTATGGAGCTCCGAAATGTCCTTTCCCTTTCAGGCTCCACTTCCAGTCCAGCTCCACCTGTGGCCTTGCATCCCTGTCACTAGGAGAGAGAACAAGCCATCAAACCCCATCCGTGTCTTCACTTTTTATTGGCTCTCCTTTGAGGCTTTTTCAGCATTTTATGAGACCCATCCTGTGGGATTTGCTGAGGGACTTTCGCCACCACCTCCTTTCTCCATATGATCATTTTCAGCGGAAGCGACACTGGAGGTGTAGCAGCTCTGGACACCTGGCACGGCAATGTGGCCACCTCTAACACCACCTTTTCACATCTGCACCTTTCACGAGATCGCCTTTTTATTGACTCTGGAAATTCCACTCCAGAGCAGTTTCTATGAGCACAGCATTGCTTCTGTCCTGTATTCAAAATTCAAACTTAGAAAGGGGTGCTCAGGGGCTGTCATAAGACGAGAGGTATTATCTGAGGCAATTTTCTTTTTAAAATGGGAAATTAAGTTAGCTTCAGTGTCTTTGAAGTCTAAAATCACATTCTGGCCGTGAAAAGTGAATTATCCTGTGTAGTCCCCAGTCAGGATGTGATTGGAACGCCTTTACTGGCCATTCTGCAAAAGTAGATTTAGCCCAAAACATCTTGATAGGGACACAGCCCCAGGGAAGTTTCCCAGTTGATACAAAGACAAAAGGTTTATGTACTCACACTGCTTGAATCCTTGGCGATGCTTGTTTTAATTTTTGGCTAATATAGCAAGATTCTCAAGTCATTTAACGTTTCAAAATTCAAGGACGGGGGAGAAGGGAGCATCTTGAAGGGAAAAAAAACAACTTTTAATTTAAAACTATGATATCTTTGTTGCATAAAGAAAAGTGGCCAACTTATCCTAGAGCCAGAACACAGAACTTTAAGTTTTTCACCCCTGTGGCTTCTTCACAGAGATCTTCAAAATAACGGCCCTCTCTCCTCTCTCTGTGGTCTTGTCAGGGAGAGGGAATCCCGGCCAGCCAGGCGGGTCTCAGAAAATGGCACAGCTGTTCCCAAAAGTAGCCCCATTCATAAGATGCAGACTGTCTACAACTGCAGAGCTGGAGAAAGGCTCGCTATTTTTACAAAGAGTTTCTTTTCTTTAAAGAGGAAAGAAAAATACATGGTATTTACAGAAGAGAAAATGGACCCTTCAGCTTTATTTTAGTGGCCACGTCTGACATGGAAGTGGGGAGGGCCTCAAATACACAAGCAGTTGCATCTTCAGGGGATGATTCACGGTGGCTATGCTGCCCGGGATGGAAAATTCAGCGAGTTAAGAAAGATCAGCCCGAAAGCTGCACACGGGCTCCTCCGCCAGAGCCGATGCCTACCATCTTGTGACATACTTTCTGTAAATGACTGACCTACTGACTCTCTTTCTTCCCTTCTCTCTCAGTTTATGACCAAGAACCCTACCATGCGCTTGGGCAGCCTGACTCAGGGCGGCGAGCATGCCATCCTGAGACACCCTTTCTTTAAGGAAATAGACTGGGCCCAGCTGAACCATCGCCAACTAGAACCACCCTTCAGACCCAGAATCGTAAGTGTCCAAGACCACCATAGTAGACTTGCCTCTTTCTTAAGTGTCACGGTGTTCCACCAAAGTCACTGAGCAACTGGATGGTCCCCTGTGGAATAACCATACCTGAAGTGCAGCCTGACACTTGGCAGGGCAGCCTTGCCCCTGAGTCGGTACCTCTCCGCATGCCCAGGTTGCCTCTCACAACATTTTCACCTCTTACTTGCTACTATAGCGCAGAGCTCAGGCCAGAACAGGACAAGTCTGTTTCGACTGGAGAAACACCAGGAGCACCAGAGATACCTCCCCAAGCTGCGTGGGGCTGCCTTCCTGAGGGTGGGCCGGCTCTTGGTCTGAGAAGTAAGCTCTTTCTTAGCTGTGGGTCCAGAGATCCACAGTGGGAAGGCAGAGATGTGGATCAAGAGTTAGGGGGACCAGGGATGCTCCAAAGGCAGAGAACAAAGTATCATTGACTCAGATAAGAGAAGTGGGAGGTCTAACAGTAGTGGACGTGATCTTTTCAGCATAGTTTATAAAGATGAAAAATATCAACATTTCCAAACACAAAATTAGGTTAATCTGTAATAGCTCCCTAGGTTGGACACCAGGCACCCAAAAGGAAAGCCACTGCTTTTAATGGGTACCCACCTGCCAGCTCCTTGGGATAAGGGAGAGTTTTGCCAGCTGGGCATAATGAATCTCACAGGCGAGTACAGTAAGGGGCAGTTGTTCCCTAAACTCAGCATTTCCAAGAAGTCTTTTGAGAAAATCTCTTCAGGCACATAGACCTGTGTACAAACAAGAAGTGGGGCAAGTGTGAACTTGACAAATATGAGCTTGTGTGCCTCTCGGTGCGGCCTGTTGAGAAGTGGCACCTCAGCGAAATGGAGAGTAAAGGGTGAGTGAGTCGGCTGGTTCAAGTGACCAAATTAATTCCTTAGCCTCCCAGCCTACCACTGGCCTTATCCAGCAGGATTTTCATGGGATTAGTGAATTGGTGGTTACCAAATGCCATAATAATACACAATGCAGTAGATTCACTATAAAATGCTGTTTAATCATAATTGTTATAACTGTAAATAATGCTCCAGTGTGAGTGGCAGAGCAGCTCTCTGAACTCACCAGGCTAAGACTTATGGAAGACCAGTTAGTCTCGAGTGCATAATGTGACCCTTGTTTCCTTGTTGACAGAAATCCCGAGAAGATGTCAGTAATTTTGACCCTGACTTCATAAAAGAAGAGCCTGTTTTAACTCCAATTGATGAGGGACATCTTCCTATGATTAACCAGGATGAGTTTAGAAACTTTTCCTTTGTGTCTCCAGAATTGCAACTGTAGCCTGATGGAATGAGAGAGGTGGATCACAAGGGGATACAGATTTTTCCAGGAATTTCCTTGGTGGGGACTCCCCAGCATCAGCCTTAGAACGGGAACGTTCACGTCAGGGAGCAGGTGGTGAACGCTGAAGGACGGAACGTCAAGAGAGCAACTATTCCAAGTCCTGAGGGAGCCACAGCACTGGAGACAGTTATAGCAAAGTGAGAGTTCATGAAGAAATACACTGTTCAGCCTGTGAGTTTCCATGGCTGTTTCAGGCTTGGGATATTAAGAGGAACCAAAAGGAGAGAAGGTGTGAAGAATAAACTGGATCCTAGAAAATACTCTGAGCCAAACAGGGACAAATCAAGACTTTGTGTGGACCTGTCTGTGCTCTTCTTTAAGCTGGTGAGCCCCCAACGCTGGCAGCTGCGAGAAGTCTCTACACGCTCATGAACAATCTCCAGATAAGGAAATGGATGGCTTTCCAAATCGGATGATTTGCTCCAAAAAACAAAAAATGGTATGCAAAAAATTCATAACCTAAAGCTCCACCTTGAAAACATGTTGGGCACCAAGACAACATTCCAACTGATCCTCTTATCTTTGCCTTGGTATTTACTGAGCGCCGCTGAGACGGTGCCAGAGTATCGAGCGCCCACTGGGCTCCGGTGAAGATCTGCGCTCACCGAGCTTTCATTCTGCAGCCCATTCATTTACCCGAACGGTGTTTGCGTCCGTGAGATGCCTCGCCACGTTGCATATGTCCTACTTCTTTGTCTGTACCTAACTCTATTTTCACACAAGGCTCACTGCCACAACAGCAACTTCTCCACACAATCAGCAGATGAACTAGAGGTGCTGGCTGCCTGCTGACTGGTGGAATCTCACTGTGGGGCAACGTGTCATTACTGCTCTGGACTCCTCACTGAAGAACCGCATGCCACTCACGTCAATGACCGGACTTATGGCTTATACGTTAGCAGTTTATTTAAGTTATATTTTAAGAGATGGAGATGTTTGTTTGGTATGCATTCTAATAATTAGAAATGGCTCTTGTAAATGGGACATTTATCAAAGAAGGACCTTATGATATATACTCATATACTGTATGCAGTTGGAGAATTTTATCTGTCTGGAAATAAATGCATTTTGTAGCAAAAAGAAATAATTTGTTTTGTCTAGAAGGATTTGTCCCATCTCCTCTAGGAGAGTAGATATCCAATGAAAATAATAACTCTGAGCAGAATGGATAGAACTCTTAAAGCAAATTCCTGAGAAGAAAGGTTGACATAACCTTCTGTGTATCCTTTTAACAGGGGTGGGGAACGTCCGGCCTGCAGGCCCTATTCAGCCCTCAGAATCATTTGGTCTGGCCCTGCCAAGGCAACCATAGGTGGGACTCAAAATTCAATAAATCTAGGAGCTTTTTTCATAGCTAATTTTTAAGTTGATAATTTTGTATGGCCTGTGAACTATGTTATAAATATCCAAATGGCACTTGGCAGAAAAAAGGTTCTCTACCCCTGTAATGAACATGGCCTGTCCCATACTGACCAAGATTTCTGTTCTGAATCTCTGTAATGACTGCTAAGCACTGCTGCAACAGACTAACCACTGAATTCTCAGTAGCTAGATATAATATTTATTTCTCATTCACATAAAGTATAGTGCAAGTTCAGCAGCCCTCTTCCCTCTTTAACTATGCCATCTGGAGAAATGTAGCTTCCAAGGTTGCCGTGGCAAAGAAGAGAGGGGATGGAGGAGGCCCTTGCTGCCTAACTACCTCTCTGAGAGGGGACATTCATCACCTTGCTCACATTTGATTGGCCAGAACATGGCCTCCCTCTAACTACAAAAAGGATGGGCAATGACAGAGCAGCGAGGGCTGTCTGGCCAGTAGTAACAGTCTCTGATGGGGGGTCTCTTTTATTATTATTATTATTGACTATATTGCCTATGCAGTACTGTATTTTTTTATTGATTTAAGAGAGAAAAGCACACACATAGGTTTGTTATTCCACTTACTTATGCATTCATCGATTGATTCTTGTATGTGCCCTGACCAGGGATCAAACCCACAATCTTGGCATATGGGAATGACATGCTAACCAGCTGGGCTACCTGGCCAGGGCCCTTGGGGTTCTTTTTTTTCATTCCAAGGTGAAAAGTATACTTTTGAATGAGTAAAGTAGCTAGAGCCTCCCTTTTACTTTTATTTAACACTTAGCCATTCCTAGGCACTCTCACCTACGTGGTCTCACAAGATCTTCATAATATCCCTGGGAGTTAAGGCAGGTCTTTCTACCACTACTTCCAGTGTGAACACTGTGGCACATTTTATAAATGAGAAGAAAAGAGAGGCTCAGAAGAGTTGAGCTATTGGTTGCCCAAAGGTTTCAGACTTGGTGAGGAGTGAATCCAGTCTAGAGTCTAAATCTTTACAATACTAACCCAACAGACTTCTGGAAAGGGAGGGATCGTTCTGACCTTGGAACTTTTTGGCCTTCATAGTTACTTTACAATTCAGGGTCTTCACTGCTCTGTGGGACTGATTAACTTGCTATGGTTTATCCCACACTGGTAAAGACCATGAAGAATAAACCTTGCCTCCAGTGTGTGTTTACAAAATCTATTATCACGGCCCTGAAAGGGACCCACATTCCTCTCTGATGAGTCTGTAATCACTCAGCAGCTTCCCTCTTTACAATCTATTCTTGAGCCAGCTGCATACGTCACTTTGGGTTAAGTCCATTCTTTTAGGATAATCCCAGACCTATCAGACAGGTTATCGACAGCCAGTCGTCTTGCAGTGATAGGATTTCCATTGCCGCTTCGTCATTCTTCTTTGTGAGGAGGGGAGAGGTACAGGATATTTACTAAAACTCAGAGTCTTCCTCCAGGGTCAGAGCTCGGCTTCCCGTCTTTCGTCGGTCATCCTAAACCTCGCTTCCCTTCTGAGTGTCACAAGGCCGGCAGGCGGCCTGCACTCCTGGGCAGGCTGGCCACGCGCCATTCGATCAGCAGGTGCTGAGTCTGCTGCTGCTGGAACTGCTGTGTCCCCTGAGTTCAGATGGCAGCGAGAGGTCAGGCCGAGGTCACACCTACCCTCCCCTTCCTCTTGGATAAGGGATATTTAGAGACCTCGGGTCTTGCCCTCCTGCCGTCCTCCCCAGCTAGTCCTCGTACCCACCCCCATCGTCCCTACCCCCCAAGTTATTCCACACTGCACTGGGCGTGCAGGCTTCAGTGTTTGAAAGGGGAATAACGACAATGCACTTCCTCTGAGAGCGTCAGCTTTCAACTGCAAAAGATGTTTTCACTTAATAATGACTAACATTTAGTGCACGTTTATTATCTGTTCCAAATCCTTTCAGTGCGCTTACTCTTTCAGGACCCCAAGAGGTGGGTACTCTCGTCTTCATTGTACAGATGGGGAAACTGAGGTACAGCAAGATTAAGCAACTGTCCAAAGTCACACAACTAAAGCAGTTCCTAATTTTATAGCCCAAGTTGGTGAGGTTCTTTCATTAAGGCCAATTCTACTTTTCCCCACTTTTGTGGGGTTTTAAGAATTAAAAAGAGTGTAAAACTGGGATTGGTAGGAGCACTAATAAACTGCCAACTGGGCAAGACAGTACTAGTCATCTTGACTGTAGGGCCATTTATCAGCAGTGAGATTATAGAATTTGCATGTCAAAGGCCTGGCACTAACCCCCTGAAAGGAGCTGGGGCACACCAGAGTGATGCAATTGGGGCTTGGGCCTCCCCAAAGAAGAGGAAATAATCTGGGTCGTACTGTATCCTGTCAATCCCCTCTGAACCCCTGGGGTCACCTCTGAGCCTTACTGGGGTTTCCAGACCTTTCCTCTCCCTTCCGGGGAGCAAGCCTCTTCGTGGCTTAGTAACTCCTCACCACCCACCCCACTGGCTCCTGGGACATCACAGGAAGAAGGCATGTAGCCCGGGCCTAACTGGGCAGCTGCCCACAGATAGAGAGCTGATGGAACTTGGTAGCAAAGAGCAACAATAAAACACCCCATTTACCATTTATTGATCTTAATTGGGTGCAGGTTGTCTTAAAAATACTCCAGCCACAAATTTGGCCTTGACCATATCACGGGCCAAGGCTGTAAAGCGTCATGTTTTTTATCTCCAGGTTTGGTCACCCTGATTGCTTAATCTGGCTGTGCTGACTTGAAAAGGACTAGACAGTCCACTGACTGCCCCTGCCTCAAGAGTCACACTGGGTCCTATCACATCTCATTTTACATCATGTGAGGATAAGACTCAGATACAGCCTGAGACATTTGCAGGGGAATGAGCCCTGTGGTCATAAGTTTTTCTGAACAGAATGAGCCAGGGTGCGGCTATAAATGGGGCTCAGTAGTCTCCCCTCATTCCTGTGTTGAAACAGGACCAAAGCTCGGAGTGCCACCCTCAGCTTCATCCTGTCCCAGCTGCCCTCCACTCCCGTGTCAGTTGTTCTTTCTCTCCCTCCTCCTCACTCTGTTCCCCAGGATAAGTCAGTTCTGTACTCTCTCCTTCCTCTACCTTCTGATTTTCACAGCCCAGCCTGTCATATGAGCCAGTTTCCCAACCACCAAGATGACACAAAATCCTGATTTGCATATTTATATTATAGGCTCTTAGAGTCTATAGAGAAATGGCAGCCGCCATTGTATTTCTCCCATGTATTCCTGCACCTCCGATGTCCCTCTGTGACATCTCCGGCCCTGGCACTGACTGCCTACCAGAGCAACCCTGCCCACCCTGGTTCTGGGAGGTAAGACGTCACTGGGGCGAAGAGCACAGACTTGAGCAGGACGCACCTCTGTGCCGAATCTGCCACTTACTGTGTGTTCTTGGGGAAAGTCAGTCTTTTCCCCAGATCTCAGTGTTACCATCTGTGAAACGGGAGTGAGAATGGCGCCAGCCCGCCTCGTGCTATGGTGGCAGCGTTGGCTATGATGTTCTATGTCGGGCACGACCCCCAGGGAGGGCTGGGACATAGAAAATGCTCAGTCACTGTTAGCGATTACTGGTGCCAGCTCTCCAGAGAGCCAGGGGAGAGCTGCGTGTAAAGGCAGCAGAAACCGGGCAGAGGGGGACAGACCTCACGCTGCCGTCTCACCTGATGGGGGCGCTGTGCCAGCTCCAAGTTGGGGGGGGCAAGTTTTACTTCTCTAGCTAGTTGGCTGCTGAGATTGCTCAGGAGACCCTTTCCAGATGAAGATCTATGTGAAGGTTTCTAGTGAAGTGAGAAGCCCTGTAGTCCTATGTATCCCTACGAGAAACTGGCCCACAGCCCCCTGTCCTCATGCACTAACCTTCCAGACCACCCAGGCTGCCTTTCTCATGCCACCAAGGCAGCTCTTACCTCTTCAGAGGTTTCATTCTTCTAAGGCCTTGGACCAAGCTAGAAAAATGTTGGCTAGACAAAGTGAGGACTGTGCAGTCAAATGTTCACGTGGGTTGCAGAGGCTAAGACAGGAATCTTCTTTGGAGACATTTCAAGTTAGACATCAGGGATCGTCTAGGAGGCATTTGATCTAAGAGTGTCAGCGGTAACCTGGACGATCCCTCAGGTTCTTCCAGCCTCGTGCTCTCATGACGAAGGGGAGCCGAGGGAGATGGCTGATCAGCCCCGCCAGCGGCCGGCAGCCCCAGACCACTCCCGCCACGCACAAGCCTCCAGCACCTGGGTTGCCATCTCTACAACCCTCACGCGCTAGCGCACCCGCTCACCCCCTGCATGCTCCCCAACCCCACATTCCCCAGGCTCACACTCACTTGTCCCTAAAATCACATAGCAATATTTCATCCCTGGATGCCTTTCATATTTCTCATGCTTGTTCATACACGGAAAGGAGAAATGCTTTCTAAAGTTAAGATCAGCACAAGATCATGAGCAGGATGAGCCCCTCCCAGCCACCGATGATAAGAGGACTTGTGAGTAAAAGAGAACCAGTATTCAACTGTTTCCTCTTTTTTTTTTTTCCTCAAAGTGATTTTCAAGACGAAAAGGTTACAATGAATTTTATAGTTCAAGGTAGATAAAGAGATTATGTACAGCATTCAGGTAAGTGCAGGCGGAATTTCAGAACAGAATTATTTAAGCCGTCGTTTATGAGCACAGGAAGGGGAACTGATCATTAGGACTGAGAGGAAGTTTATAAAAACAAGTCTGGAAAGTCGATCGCGTTTTCTTCTTGGATGGTTACCAGACTGGTTGATCAGGGAGATGTGATAAGGGTCATATAGCTGAACTGCAGCAACATACATGACAGAGTCTCATTTCCTTGTGGCCAAGCCGATTCAGTGAACAAAGGGACCCAAAGTATGGGATTAGGATCGATCTGGAATAGTGTTCTGAAGCCTCGGGTAAACTCTGCTCCTCTGAAATTAACAGACAAATTTCATGCCTTCCTTTCATTTTATTTTAGATTTCAAACATCATGCTTAAACACAAAAATTAGGCAATGGGACAAAGTACTACTATGTTTTCAAACTATACATGCCCTCCTGGGAGATTCTGATAGAAAAGAGCAAACTGCAGCTTAGAGATTGTTTCACTCATTAAACTAATATTTATTGAGCACTGACTATATGCAGCATGTTCTTGTTGCTGGAAAAACTAGAGTGGAAAAAAAATCCCAAAGACCCCTGCGTTCATGGAATGTACATTCTAATCTACAGAGGTTATATTTTTTGTCCAAGTTAACCCATTCAAGAGTAAGGTGGCCTCGTGGTCTTCTCTTCCTCATAATTGTATTCTTAGCACCTGGCACATTGTAGGTGCTTAAGAAATACGTGCTATTGAATGATATAATCAAAGCTGGGTGTCAAACGTATACTTTTTGACTCCAAAAATAGTATTCTTTCACAGCTCTATGCTGGAACAAATTTAAGAAATAATATATCTATCGGGACTGAAAAAGCTAATTATATCAGGACAAGATGTAGGTGGCAGGACTTGACAGTATGAGTAAAAAAATTAGGCAAAGGCAAAGAGTAAATTCAATATATGTACCCATCCAACAAGCGTTAGGATTCATCACAACTTTTTCCAAGTGATGGGGACACTACAACGAGCAAGACAGCCAGAGTCCACACCCTCCTGAAACTTAAGGTCTGGTGAATGAATATACAATAGCAGGGTGCTGTGGATGCCAAGAAAAATAAGATTGCGGTCTAAGGCTCCAGAGGTCCAACCGTGGCGCCTCAGATGAAGGGACTGATGAGCCCCACTGGGCCTTAATTAGACTGTGCCCGGGAAACTGGACTTGGCTCTAGACACCACCACAGAGAGAAACAAAGCTCGGTCAGGATCAGAGGAGAGTGAACTGAGTGGTGAAGGGAGTGAAAACATGTAAAGCAGCAAGTGAGGAGGTGACCTGGGGTCAGCCTGAGAAGAAAAGGCAGGACAACACTCGAACTACCTTCAAATCTGTGAAAAAGTCTCTGCTTCCCGGGCATGTCATATGAGCCTCTTCGTGTCCTGTGAAGTACAGGTAAAGCCACTTGAACAGTCCTAGCCAATGAGTTAAGAGCGTGATGCACAAGACTTGCAAGCTAGGACTTCGCCATGCTACTGGGGACTCTTTTCCTCCACTGAACGGCCACGCTGAGAGTTGACAGCTTGGCTCTGACAGCCTGAGTCCCTGAGTTATTAATGAGTCATGCACTCAGCCAGCCCTTGATGGACATTTCACCCGAGCGAGAAATAATTACCCTTTGTGTGGCTGTAGTTGAACGCCGCTGGGATTCTAGCGGTGGTTCGTTACCTGTGCCTGCCCTGTGCAGAGGGGCTGCTCTGGCCATTTACAGCTCCCGGGTTAGAACTAGGATGAGGTCAGACCGCAGTTTGTTTCAGCATAGAAATGAACTTTTTCACAAAGGTACTCCTGTGGAATCAACTTCCTTGGGAGGGAAAGGGTTCACCATCACTGGGCACCTTCAAACAGTCTACAGCTCTCGGCGGGGTGACGGACAGGAGTCAGACTGGTAATCACAGAGCGGTGCTTCCAACCCTGAGAGAATATCATGCCACAGTCCGGAGTGGGCTCAGCAAACACACTGTAACTGTGGGGCGGCCCGGAGTTGGCTTGCCATAGTGTTTCCACTGGCACGTGCCCAGGCCCCTGCTGCCCTCACTGTCCCACAGTCATGAATCTGTGCCCAGCCCTGCCAGGGGGCTCAGCAAGTGTACACAGAACGTGCAGCAGCTCAGCTGGCCAAGAGATAAAGCAAATGGGAAAGGCTCTCTGGACCCCCCACCATGCAGAATGATAAATAGTATAAATAGTGCTCCAGGACGCCCCCTGCACCCTTAGCATCCTGGAGGCAGCAGGAGGCCTGTGAAGCTCACCCCTATTGGCTTGTCCCTTATCTGCCTTCTGGGATCAAAAGCTACAGCCTCCGTAACAAGGCAGAACTCCAGTGTAAAGATCTGCTCTGCCGAGATGTGTTGAGAGAGAGCTCTCTTTGGAAAGTTGGGGAGAAACATGATTCTTAGCACCAAAGGCTGAGTTTGAGCCCTTGACCCATTTTGAGTAGTTTGCTAGAACTGCCTCACACTGATTCATAAGAACCAAATGGACACATCTCTTCCCAAGTTAGTGCTCAATGAGCTTCAGTGGTAGCTTAAAATTAGCCATGGTAAGAATATCTGCACCATGGAAACTGGAAAATGCTACATATCGGGGTGTATTTATTTATTTACTTGACAGCTTATCAGCACATTGCTGGCAGTAGTGAGAAAATCATGGTCTTCGGAGCCAGGCTGAGCTGTGTTCATCTTGGCTCTGTTCCTGCCAGCTATTGTCATCGGGGAGAAAGTGTTGAAACTTCCGTGAACTTTAGTTTTCTTGTGTGTGAAGTGGGGGTCATGAAAATCAAACTCCCTCAGAGAGGACACGAGGATTAAATGAGATTATATCCACATATCAATACTACACTAACCAAAGCTCCTTCACCTACAGTCACATTCAGGCAACCACTTCCAGAGACAAGAAAAGAACACTCCTAAATTATGACTTTAAAAAAATGTACAAACCTTCTCAGAAGCTCCCCAGCCTCATGTAATCATACCCCGCTGGCCAGTTTAGCATAACACGACTGTACCTAAAACCTTCCACTTCAAGGGAATGCAAGCTAAGCTGCAGCGCCTGAGAGCACCCTGGTGGGATCTGTACAGCTCCCAGATGGTTTAATGTGCAGTTAAAATACAGACCTAGTGGCTTAGAGTGTAAGTCTGAAACATATTATGACTTAGCCCCAAGGGATTAGAGGGACACATTCTCCCCTGAAGGACTAGAATGGAAAACAAAATCCGGGCTCTAGGGGTATGGGAGGGGACAGGGGAGGAAGGACAGTGTTTACCAGGTAACCAGCAGTGCTGGCCCCATTCTCTGTTCCCAGCTACCGGCCTCCTTAGGGCAAAGAGCTCAGTTGGGGTCAAACAGATGCATTAAGAAATGGTTGTTGTTAGAGGTGAGACATACAGCCATTTGAAAACTGAAATGAAGTCTTGGATTAAGATTTGAAAAAATAAGGAGTGGGAGGGACAGGGTTAAGAAGGCTTTTGCAGGTCCGGTTCAAGATGGCAACCAAAGAGGCTCCTGGACTCCCCTCCCTATAAGGACACAGCAAATCTACAACAACGTGCGGGACATCGTCCTCTGAAAGACATCCAGAAACTAGCTGCCCGACTCCTACATTTGGGGGGAACAAGGAAACCCCACGTGGACCCAGGCAGCAGAGGCTAAAATACAATCTTGCCGTGAGCCCGCCCCTGGCACAGGGAAGCTCAGCCTGGAGGGAGCACACAGCCCTGAGTGGCGCCCTGAGGGGCTAAGGGGTTGGATCCCACAGCTGGTGCCCCAACGTTTACGATTTCCCCCGAGAGACAGACCCCCAAAACATCTGGCTCTGAAAGCCGTAAGACCCAAAAGGCTTTAGAAAACTAAGAAGCGGTTCTTACCAGGCTCCTGCAGACTCGCCACGGCTACACCGGCAGAGCCCAGGGCAGAGCAGCAGAAATAGATGCCCAGTCTTTTCATGAAAGACATCTGCCTGCAGATTTTAAAAGCTGTCGCCTTAGTGTTGTACCCATCTTCCAGGAGACTAATTCACACAGAGACCAAATTGACTGTTTGGAGATTTATTAGCCGGTGACTGCGAGCGGGCTCCTGCCCTAAACAGACTCACAGCCCCGACAGTCTTCGCAGGGAGAATCTAAAGGCAAAAACCACCTCCTGGTTGGGGAGGGAGCAGGTGAGGGACTAGCCAGGCGCACACAGAAGCTAAGACAAGTGTTAATTAACCCCTGGAATTTTGTGGGCGGAAATCTTTTACAAAGAGCCAGGGGAGGGAAAGGGGTCATTGTTTTCTACCAAATTTTGTTGCTCTTGGGTATCTTCAAAGGAGCGATTGTAAGGGTGGAAAATGGGAGTGTAAAATGGGAGTGCTGCACTTCATTAGGAGCAGGCTTCTAATTTAACACACGTCCAGAAACCCACAGCGAGCCCCTCTGGAGGCCACGGCGGCTGGTGGGCACCATCTCCGTACCTTCCCTCTGCTGACCCCACGTCGCTGGTGTATCCTGGACAGGAACTTGTTCGCAAGTCTGGGACCTTGGCTTTTGTGGCCACTGCCTAGGGGACAAAACCCCTGATCTCCTGGCTCTGGTGACCAGCGGGGCTTACACTGGCAGGTCAAACAGGACTGTAACAAATAGTTCTTAACTGGCTATCCCTCTCCCCCCCCACACACACACCCCAATGCACAGCACAGAGACAGCAGACTGAAATGTCCAGTCTTTAGGTGAAATGGGCCTATTTGCAAATCCTAAAAGCTGCAGCCTTCTAATTTAACATATATTTAGGGGCTAACTACAATCCTCTCCAGTGACTGGGGAGGCCATTGGGTGCCATCTTTATGTTCTCCCTCTGTCCCCCACAACCCCAACCCAGGTCACCAGAGAAAGGAGCTTATATTTGTGGCTGCCACCAAGAGGACACATCCCTGAGAGTCTGGTGGCCAGTATGGTTTGTGTTAACAGGTTCAGCAAGATGAGTAGCTAACAAAGAAACAGTTCTTAACTGGCTGTTTCCCCAGGGCTCAGTGCAGAGAGAGCAGACAGGAATGCTCAACTTCCAATCTTCCCCTGAAAAATATTTTAAAAGCTCCTGCCTGAGGGTCCAGCTTCTAATCAGCTTATAGCTAGGTGTTGATGGAGATCTTCCCCTTTGGGATGATGACAGGTCTTGGCACAGCCTCAATTACTGGGAACCACTAAGCACAGATAGGCTGCTTGGACATTTATAAAGGTTGAGAGGCAACCAAGAGCTAGGGCAAGGTTGAACAATAAGGTTTATCTCCTACACAGGGCTACTTCAAGACTGGGAGAGGGGGCCATTTCATCCAGTGCATAAAAACTAATATAGAGAGTCAAGGAAGATGAAAAATAAAAGCAATAGGTTCCAAAAGAAAAAACAAGCTAAAACCCCAGAAAAAGACCTTAATAAAAGAGAAATAAGTAATTTACCTGATAAAAAGTTCAAAATAATGGTCATAAAGTTGCTCACTGGGGTCAGAACAATACAGGAACCAAGTGAGAATGTCAACAAAAAGAGAAAATGCAGAAAGTACCAAAGAAAAATCATAAGGTAAAGAATACAATAACTGAACTGAAAAATTCAATAAAGGGATTCAATAACAAACTACACAAAGGGCATAAAGGATCAGCGAACTCAAAGACAGGGCAGTGTAATGCATCCAATCAGTGGAACAAAAATATGAAGGAATTTAAAAGACACCTTTATTGTTCCCATCACAGGAAAACCAAGGGTTTGAGCCGCCATGTACCAGGAATGAGTCAAAAACCAAATATATATTTCTCACCACCATCATGTGCCTATTGCAGACCAATACTGTGACCGTCACCAGCCCAGCACACTTACTTCTCTCTTTGGTCTGGATCTTCTCAGAATGTTAGGGCCCTGACAAAATTAATTCACATATTGCAACCCAGAATATGGAGTCCATGCCACAAATCACAAATCTAAATCTAAGTCAGCCTGCTCTTAACAGGAAACACCTGTCAGGGAAACCTACCACCAATCACAAGCCTCCAGCTCAGCTCTAGCTGGCGGACCTTCCCCAGCAAATAGGACCTACTCGCCAACCATGCCCCTTGTAATGCTCTGTAACCCTCACTCTTGCCCCAAATTCTTCAGGAAGGGTGCTCCACTGCCTCGAGGCACTGTACTCCCCCAATCCATGGGTAGGTTTTTTTCTTTGAATAAAGGACAACAAACTTACTAAATTGTTTTAGTTTTGTCATTTGACAGGCTCCAACTGTGAGTCTAGAGACTGACTTTCTGAAGTTCAGAGCTGTCCCCTGGATTCGGGGTGGAGGGAGTCGGGGACTATCACTAGTATCTGCTGAGAGTATTCTATGGCTGTAAAGAATATGGCCTTTGAGTCTGGAAACATGGATCGGAAACGACTCTGCATTCACCCTAGGCCAGTTGTTAAACCCTCCCAAACTTTGCTCTCTTCATTGATTAAAGAGCAATGATAACAAAACAACAATAACAATAATTAACACCAACTTCATAAGACTGTAGCAAGGATAAAAAATAAAAATAACTTATAAACTCTTACTTCTCAATAGAAATTATATTACACTTAGCATAACTGAGGAATTAGGTTTAAAAGCGGGCAACATTAGCTCAGTCAGCATTTCCGCACCCAAAGGCTCCAGAAGCCATCAGTCAAGGAAGGAGGAGAGGTCACATTTCAGCTCATCCTCAAGGCGCTGTGGAGTTCAGTCCCGGCGCTAAGAGCAGGGCCCTAGTTCTCAGCTCCATCTGGATCATTCCTTGTACACCTGCTTTCTCATTACCTTTCCCTTTGCTGGGGAAGGAATGGATAAGTGGAACCAAAGTGTTTTATTTTTTATGTTTCCCATAGCAGTCTGTCTCAGAGGCAGAACATGAAAAGTCCAGAATTTCTTCTGGCCCCTCTCTGAACATCCCCAGCTGCACCCATCCCCACTTCCAACCCAAATGTAAGGCACTAAACTTCAAAAGCAGCAGAGAGACTGGGTTTCTCCTTCATGTCCCCTTTGTGTGTGTGGGGGGGGGGGCAGATAACATGGTCAGAGTCAAGCAGCAGCACTTCCAAGCCAGTGCCTTCTTTCTGAGAATAATTCTGTACCTGACATGGCAGCTTTCTGTTCAGACTGTCAAGAGCGCTGGGCAGGATTAGAGAAAGGGTCTTTGTGAAATTCAGGTCAAAACAAGCTCAAGGCTCAGCTCCTCGCTCAGCTGACCATCCCATTAGGGGAATCATGCCAGGGCTACACTTCCCTGATGACTTGGAGCCACATATTGGCTCCCACATGACTCCAAGGCCGGCCAGACCATGGCAAGGCCCAAGCTGAGGAAATCCAGAGGTCATGGGGGTGACTGGACCCCAGGTCTCCAGAGGGATATTAAAACGTGTTGGAAACATCATGTCTAGAATCTCATGTGCTCGACTGCTCAGTTTGGGTCACTTTCTGGTTTGACTTACAGGAAGGTCTGATGGGGATGGCGCAGGAATGTTGTAACAGCTATGGATCACCTTGGAAAAATACCATTCACTGACCAGCCTGGCACTGCAATTCCGGGAAGCAGCTGCTGGTGAATCAGCAGCCTCCTCCTTCCCTGTGGCTTCAGGAAGCATGTCCAGGGGCTGACCCACCTCCTCTCCAGGGAGGGAATCCCCCCCCCCCCCCCCACACACACACATACTGGCTTTTCTGCAAGGGACTAAAACCAGGGATCCATGGCAGTTCCCCACCCCCAGAACTGGAAATAGTTTCAGGCTTTCAATACAGAAAATCAATTCACAGTTGCTAATGCTCTTTGCCGGAGGGAACAACAAGGGACCAAGGTAGATGGCTCCCCATTCTGGGTAGCACGCGCATTTGTCTCAATGAGATGGCAGTCTCCCGCAGAGCCAGCCGCAGCCTGGAAATAATCAGGGCCTGGGTTTGAGTTGGGTGGCCCTGGCCAGCCTCTCTGACTGTGGCTCCTGCTCTGCAGTGTAGACAGGAAGTGGGTCTCTGAGGCTGGGGTAGTTCTCGCAGCCTGGCCAGCCTCATCATTCCTCTTTCCTGCAGACTCCCTGCCCATCCCCCATGGCAACCCTGGGTTTCTTCTTGGTCTCAGTCAGTTACTGTTCATGTATGTGTGAGAGAGACAGAGAACCTGAGTCCAGAAATGGACTAGAAATGGGTGGGAGAAGCCATAGCCTCCAACAGAAATGGGGCCTGGCTTTCAGTGTGTGCTCCCAGCAGGCAGATTGCTGAAGGAGTCCCTCCTGATGGGAGCTCAGCTGGAAGAGAAAATGGGCTTGCTGTCAGGTGTCAGGGTAGCCAATTAAAGCAGCAAGACTTGAATCACTCACAGTGACGGTGCCCGACCCCCTGTTCCATTTCCCCCAGGACTGCAACCGGGCCCAGGGTTGGGTGGATCAGCATAGACGTGAGGGGTTGTCTCACCATTGCAGGAGCTCACAGGAAAAAAGAAAGAGGCAGTTTTATGGATCCTGAGGTGGGGGAGGAGGGGAACGTTCTAGGAGTGGAAAAGTACTAGGAACTGAGTCAGAACAGGGAAAGTGTCCTCAAGGATTCCTCCCCCTTCCCCCATAAGGAGGCCCGGCAGAGACCTTAACAGGACCTCTGCCCAAGGTCTCAGACAGAGAGACTCAGGAACTAAGGCGCCTCTGGACTAGGAATGTAAATATGCAAAGAACGTGACCGGCCTGGGGGCCTGAGTCTGCACTTGTGTGTACCAAGGCTGCTCTGGGGAAGGCAGCTTCTGCCCCAGGCCTGCCAGGCAAAGCCTTTGTAATCGTCTATGGTCAGGCCTGGAAAATCACGCAATCACAGAAATTTTTTCACCAAGATCCAGACTGCTCAACTCCTCCCAGGGAGACACTAAGTGGCTTCTTCTCCCACCTGCCTCTTCTGAGCCAACTCCTCTGGCTTTCAGGCAAGGATCAGGGTACCTGCCTCTACACAGAGACGCAGTGACTTTCCCCAAGTGCAAATCACTTGTCACCAACTTTTCTAGGCTCAAAGCTCTTGGTTTCTGTCATTTTAAATCTCAGTATCTCTAGGAAATAAGTGAGAGAACTAATGCAAACTCCCATGAAGGGTTCGCATTATTGGCAATAAAAGACTCTCTCTATTACTCTTAAGTAATACCCCTTACCCCTTTTCTAAGACGATCAGGTATGAATTGATTTTTCTTTTCTCTTTCCCACTCTCCCACCTGCAATGACTCAGCTCCTGGTAGCAGAGATGGGTGCATAACTGAAATGGAGGTGGTGCACAGCCATGGAAAGGACGTGAAAGCCAGGAACTGGACTCGCCCATAGCATTTGATAATGTTGAGACAAGAGCCTGTATGTAGCCGTCTGACCACTAATTCCAATAAGATGCATCCAGGAACTATCTTCCTGAAAAACGTCCAGGGCGTTGAATAGTTCCACGACCCTGTATCACTCACTTTTCCCAGCCTATACTATTTTCTATTATATTTTATACAGATATGTCCTGTTTTTCCTATTGGATTGTAAGCTTCTAGAAGGCAAAGACTATGCCTTGCATGTCTGTAAGATCACCCAGAGTACATTGCTCTCAAATACATGTTGTGTGGATAAATGGTGGGGATTCAGAACCAAACAACCACAAAAACAGTTCTTCTAGTGTGGTCTACTTTTACATGCATACAATTGTGTCCTGTCTTCCCAAGTGGATTGTACATGTATTCATGCTTGAGGCTTCACAGTACTTGGCCTGTAGTTGGCTCTCAAAAAATAAATACTTAATCAGATTTTCAAAACAGTTTTCCCCAAGAGACAGAAAATTAACTGGAACTGGACATTTAATCCTCTCAAACCCGTGTGAGATTCCAGGCATGATTAGACAATGTCACCTCTTCCCAGAGTTTCTCAACAAGTGGCCATAAGCAGATGAGGGGCTGTTTCTGGGGACAGTGAGCTAACGTACGCCATTTGCTTCAGTTTGCCCCAGTACTCAGAGTTCATCGGTGGGGATTTATGGGTTTGTGTATAACATGCTTGCTGATTATTTTGTATTAGTTATTCATGACAGTCACCATTTGAAACTGGCTGGTGCAGTCATCCCTAGCTCTTAACCATGACAGCCAAGGCAGTGCAGGGAAAGGAGGGTCTGTGTCAACAAGCCAGAGAGCTGGTCTCCTGCTTTCTAACGGGACAATTTATATAATTTAGGCCTAGAGAGAGAGACACTGTCCGGCCTCGGCAGGCAGAGCCAGCCCCGCCATCCCAGTATGCTCTCCTCCAGCCTCTCATTCATCCTGCTGCCCCTCCAGCTTCTTTGAAGGCATGTGAGCGGGTCCCAGGCATACAGCTCAGTTGGACTGAGCTTGTCCCTGTCTTCCTTGCTGGTGATTTCTGACTGTCTTAGGGTCCAGGAGCCAGACTCTGGGTTTGTTCTCCTCATTGACCATGCAGAAGAGCAGCCGCCAGAGAAATTCCAGGTCAGCATTCCTCTAAGGATCAGTGGTTCTAACTGCTCAGCAGAATCACCTGGAGGGGAGTTTTAATAATATGGCCCCCGGGAACTCACCCCCTAAAGATTTCCAATTTAGTCAGTCCAAGTGATGTTCAGTCAGCCGTGTTTTTAAAAACGTTACAGATGATTCTGATGCATGGGCAAGTTGGGGAATCAATGGATAAATTCCAAGCTCTTTGAGATCCGGAAACATGCATCTCCCCTTCTATATCCCCCAATTATTAGCACAACACCTGACACATAGCAGCCACTTAATAAATATTTATTGAGTCAATGAGTAAGGGAATGACTGAAAACAGGGTGGTGGGTTGGAAGTACAGTCAGCCTAGCATCTTACCTAAAGGCTAAGCAAAGGCTGGTGGGGTATGGAAGGCCAAATCAGTCACAGTGGGCTAGAGAGGAGAATAAAGCAGCAGGGCAGGGGGGCGGCGTCAGCTCCCCCCCCCTTGGGTAATTTGAGCTCCAAGTGGGAGAGCACGACCCCTGCCCTTGAAAATGTTGCCTCTCCTGTGTTTGGATTTAAGGGATACTCCTAGTCCCAACTAAGAAAGCAAATCTAATTGGTCACTTCCCTGTTTGGAGAAAAATGTTAAAAAATAAAAAAATTTTTAAAAAGCCCTGCATTGTCAGGATAAAATCTACACTCCATTCTCAGACTCACAGGTCCCTTCTTGGCTCCTCCTTAGCTCATCACATGCTCCTTGCTCCCATCTCTTTACATGCACGGCCACCCGGCCTTCCCGCAGGTCTTACACTGATGTTCCCGGCCTGCAATGCTCACCTCCGGCCCCCATTTCCCCTAGCGAACTCCAATGCGACCATCACATCACAGCTTAAAAACATCACCCTCTCTTCCCCCACTCAGCTCGCTGAGGGCGAGGTCAGTCTGCTGTGTCCAAACCCTGGCCAGCAGGTGCTGTGATATTTGTGCGATGATCAGAAGTTGCACCGGGAAAGCAACACAGGCACTCGGGACTGGTGTTTGCTTGTGTTCCTGTAAAGCTGGCTTCTACAGACAGAAACAAACTCACGGATTTGGATCTAGGTTGGAACTGGGGTGCGTGGGGTGGGTGGGAGTTGTGTTGAGGAGGTGAGCAAGGGAAGGAGTGAAGGTGGGAGATGCCCAAAAAAGACCAGAGAGAAGGCAGAGTTTTCTTTTTTCTGCCCAATCTGTTTCTGGGGTCAAAGGCCATAGGAGACCATCTCCTGTGGTCACACTCGAGCAAGGCAGGCTGCCAAGCTGGCCCCATACCTCTGCAGGTGGGGGCTGCAGGCGGGGGCTGCCGGCGGGGGCTGCCGGCGGGGGCGGCTGCCGGGACGCGGGGCGGGGTCAGGTGCTCCGCGCGGGCTGGCGGCGCGGGCGCAGGGAGGCGGCGGTGGGGCGGCTGATGCCCCCGCTTGATCCTCTGCAGCCTGGATCTGGTCCGACGAGCGGAGGCCGTCGTGAGGAGCCGCCCGGTTTCTGACGCTCAGCAAGCTGAAAGAGCGCGCTGGGCCCGCGCTGTGGCCGCCGCCGCCTCGCCCTTCCAGGACGGCGGCGCGGTGGAGGGCCCTTCCCGGGGCAGCCCGCGCCCCGCGGGTTGGGCCTGGGTCGTAGTGCACACGCAGCGACCTCTACGCCCGGTTTAGGGGAGCCGCTTGGATTGCCTGCAGCTCGGCCTTTCTTCTGTAAATTAGGGTCATCGGGCCCCGGTCGGGCGCTGCCGGGGAAATTCTAAGCGGCTGCCTCCTAACCTCCGGGCCTGGACTTGCCGTCGGCTGCTTCCAGACGCCTCGCGCTCCAAAGAGGCACCCGGGAGGGGCTGGGAGGGGATCCCGGTGGGAACGGGCAGATCAGCCTCTCGAGAATCACGGGCCCTGGGAGAATCTGCCGAAATCTACGGGCTCTCGCCCTAGGAAAATGCACACAGCGAACAAACATTGCGTACAGCTCGGGGAGTTACTGGCTTAAACGGCACACTCCAGGCTTGACATTTCCAGGCGGGTCCGACCCCGCCCCGACCCGCGAGGACACTGGCCGAGAACGAGCCTCAGGGCTCCCGCCCCCGCCGGCCAAGACTCCCGCACCAGGAGCACCGCCGTTTCCTCTCTCCGACCCCCTCCTCACCATCCCCCACGCGGGCACCCTCCGAGGGAAACTGCCCTATAAATATTTATGAAAGGCGAGCGACTCCTGGAGCGGAGAGTGAAAACGGATACCCCGGGTCTGCAGAGCGAGCCCGGGGCTCCTCCCCCAGCTTCCCTCCCGGCCCCCTGGACAGCCCGGGGGGCGGGGGCCGGGGCCGGGGCCGGGAGCGGAGCGGAAGCTGCGGCGGAAAGCGCCCCACCCCACCCCCCGAGTGGGCCGGGAGCGCGACCGCACCGAGCTTCCCGCTCCAGCGTCGGGCCGCAGCCGCCGCGCGGGGCAGGGAGCCGCGGCTGTTTTGCATAGTGGCCGGCGTGCCCGCGGTATCCGGTTACCAATGGGTTTCTTGTGCAACCGGGAGCTCCTGGGAGGGGCCTTTTTGATGTAACTGCGAGAAACAGCTCTAACAATAGATGATTCAGGAGGCTGGTAATTGGCCCTCACTCCTACCACATAGTTTGGATACAATGGCACAGCCGAGCTCCAGGCAGGAAGGCAGTGAATAAAAACCTCTTGCTACTCAAAATGTCTGAGGGACCAGTGGCATCGACGTCCCCAGGCGCTTGGTAGAAATGCAGGCTCTGTCCAGACTGACTGAAAGGAGCTCTTCATTTTAAAGAGATTTTGAGAAGATCTGCGTAGATATTAAAGTTGAGAGACCTCACCTAAAGTCTGCTGATAATGGTCCCGATAGTGGTCATTAGGAGAGTCCCTGTTGTCCCTCTTCCCACCCGGGAAAACCACAACAGATCCCCTAAATCCCTCCAAGCTCTGCATGTAGGAGAGGAAGAAATACTCACAAGGGCCCAGTACTCACAGACACCCCTTCCTCAACCAGAGGCATCTCCCCCTTGTTTGCAGAGTCACCCACCTTGAGCTCTTCCGTTCTATTATTTTATCTTCTGGGAAAACACAGGTCTTTTATCTGCAAATGAAAATGACAAGAGAACACCTGCTAAACAAAGTCCAGTTTGGCTTTAGCTTTGGCAGTAGCTCTGACCTCTCTGTGGAATCAGTTCCCAGGTCTAAGACCAAATACTCTAGAGGAAATGGGAGGACAACTCCCTGGAGTTGCCTGTTTCCACAGCCCAGGACTACTTTCACTTGCCTTCGGAAATGAAGGTGCAGAAACCATGGGAGAGGGGGCGACCACAGGCCCAGAGTGGGACAGCCGGGAAACGTGAGAGAGAAGTGAGAAAACCGCCCAGGGGAAGACGGGCTTTAGTGACACCTGCCCACCCTGAGGCCTGACCTCCAAGGACATCCCTCCCTGCCTGTTCTCTTCAAATACTGTTTTTTTTCTGGATTAAGAAAAGAGATGCTTGGCCAGCTTATAGGGAATGTAATGTGGGCTCTTTGCTGCTGTCCTGGTTTTTAAAGGGGTCAAAAGCAGACCAATTTCAAGGTGTCAGCTGCTCTGTTTGCAGCCTTAGAAAGACATCCTTGATCTTTTATTGCCCTGCCTTTGCTCAGAGCTGCAAACTCCCTGAGGAAATGGCTTGCCTTAAAAGAGATGCTATTATAGCTGAAGATGTTTTAGCTTTACCTCAATCTCTGACTCCTCATGGAAAGTAATTGCTGCTGTGGTTATGCCCTGTGCCTTTTATCCTTCCCTCTTTACCTAGATGAACAGTAGCTAAGTGGACACAGCTGCTTAAAATTCAGTGGGACTTCAGTGTTTTCTCAAAGAATGATTCAGACCAGGAGAAATGCTGTAAGCAAAAATGCACTGTCCAACTTACAAGGTTTTGGCGGGGGGGGGGGGGCCTGATTCAGCTAATGGGACAAAGTGAGTACTACTTGGAATCTTGGATTAGGGAGAAAATCAAGAGGCACTGGGACTGCATAACATCCCAACGTCCAGTTGAAAAGAAAAACAAAAGTTCACCCCATCACATAAATGTTGGGCGGTTTATTATGGATGCTACAAAGGGATTTGTTTTTCCCAAAATTGTTGATTAGAGGAATCCTGAATCACAACAATTCTAACACAGACTCTTAGCTCCAGGCAGCCTAGTTACTGTGGGCCCAGTTGTCCTGGCCTATCCAAAATTGTTTCTTTGAAGCTCAAATGTACCTCCTTCAGGAGGTACATTTCCTGCATGATCTCAGCTCATAGAGATCTCATCCTTAATGCAGGAGAAAGTCACTGGTCTGGAGCAGAATCTACTGTCCCATCACAGGCCTGTTTTTGTGTGACCTTGGATCTAATCGTTTTATTCTTGTCTGTCTACACAAATACATCTCCTGTTATCTCCCAAGTTCGTAGTACACACAGTCTGTGCTTGACCAATGTCGTTTGGGTTTACCGAGACAGTTATCTCTAAGAGGCAGGTCCTTGGCTCATCCGTGCGAGACCAGGGCCTCTTAGGCAGACTGAGAAAGGGTTAGGACTGTTGACTCAGGGACCTTCTTGGCTCTATTATGAGTGCTTTGTTTTGGAAACAGGAGATTTTGCCTCCAGTGCCATGAAGAGACATAACCCCACCATCAGCATGTTTTTAAGTGTCTGCTTGTGTCGGATCTCAGGTCAGGTCGGAGTCCCTACACACAGATTCCCTCACTTTGCCCTGTGCACTCCCCAGAGATGGGGCAGGTTCTAGGATGTGTTCAAGCTGGCTCTGTGCTTAAGTAGAAGGCACAGGGCAGAATCTTCTCAGATTCCCCCTGTGTTCCGAACTGCCAAAGCTAATGAATTTGTTTTATTTACAATTGTTAACACTCCTCCCAAAGCAGTTGTTTGGCTGGACTGTTAGTGGCCAGTAACCAACGAGCCCTGCAGGTGTGGATCAGAGCTGTGTGCTGGGTTTCTACAGTAAGGTTGCAGTCTTCCACTTTGCATCACCCCCATCCTAATGATATCACCCCACTGCGGCTCTGCTATGTGCAGGGCACTGTGGCAGGCATTGGAGATACAATGGTAAATAGAAATTGATGTAGCCTATAATCTAGTGGGAGAGGCTGGAATTAATCCAGTAAGTAAACAAGTTAAGTATATAATTATCAACTGTGACAAAGGCCCTGAAAGAAAAGAATAGGATGTTCTGAAAGAATATTGTAAGAGGTTTTATCTGATCTAATGGGGGTGGGGAGGGGAAGATTCAAGAAGCCTTTTCAGAGAGAGTAGCATTTGAGCTGAGCACTAAAAGAGAAATAGAAATTAAAAAGTAAAGAGGGATAAGGGAGAGCTTGAGATAGAAAAAGCTTGATCTTTGGAGGAACTGAAATAAAGTTCTTGTGGCTGAATTAAAGGAACGAGGAAAGCAAGGGTGTGGAGAGGAAGGCAGGGGCTGGATCATGTGGGGAAGTGTTACCAGTATTGAGAAGTTTAGCTTTTATTTTACAACAATGGAAAGCATTTTAGGCGGGAGGTGAGAACATTAAATTTGTGCTTCCAGAAGATTGTTCTGGTGAGACAGTGGTGAACAAAACATCACTACTCAAGTCTCTTCCAACACTCCCGTGTCGAGGGTAATGAACCACCGAAGCCTTCCTTCTATACCCCTGAGCCAACATGGGTTATGCCTCCCCAGGCCCACTGAAGGACCCAGAGGGCTTGTGGAGAGATGTGGGAGCCCTGGTAAAACTCATTGCTAAGATATTCAAAGCTGGATTGGTTTAATTCCATCAGTATTTTGCTTCCACTCCCAAGAAATACATTCCTAAAGTTATAACCCTTTGGTGCCCATGCCCGGGCAGGCTCCCTTCTGCTGGACCATGGCTTTGACTATGAATTTCCAATCCCAAATGAAGTGATAAGCCCAAGGTTAATAGACTAGTCTAGCTGCCACACCAAGGACAGCTTTCTAGTTCCCTGCACACAAGGCAGATTTGTTCCTGGGGAATGTTGTCAGGGGCTTCTAATATGGGTTACTTAGAAAGAGAAGGAAAGAAAGGAATCACGTTCCCCAAACACTTGAATTGGTCTTTTGATATTCATGTTTATTCTGAGATTCAGAAGTTCCCAGGATCGCCTTCTGGGGTGGTCACAAACTTTCTATGAGTGGAAGATGATTCATTATTTGAAAAGCATTTTTAACCAAGTCTAGTTCTGCCTGAGCCATGAACATCCTTTGTGGATGATGGCAGCTTACTGACGAGCTGTCCCATCTTGCCATTTCCCAAAGCTACCGGTATAGTTGAAACAGGCATATGAACAGCCCCTGGGTTGCTGGAAAGACATCTTAATCCTCAACAGGTTTTGATCTGAAAAGTAATCACTTGTTCATTAGATGTGCTTTACAAATTTTGCACTGCTGGCAGCTTGTACCTGGGCCTTTCCACAGCCCTCTGTGCAGAAATGAACCCAGGATTAGTCATCCTTCTGCATTTTAAAGGAATTCCAGGAGCGCTCAGTTAGGCAACTGAAAAGCCCATGTTATTTCAAGACATATAAGTATGAATGTTTCAAGCCCCAGTAATGCCACTAAAATTAGAAATGACTTTGGTGCCAGAGGTAGCATTCTACCTCCATCAGATGAAGCGGCAAGGCATGTGGGGTCTGACGGGCGGCTCCGATGGAGGAGAAGCAGCTTGAGCAATTGGAGCTACATGCCCAGCTTTGTCCTTGCAGACCCAGCTCCCTCCCTGCACCCCACTTCTCACTGCAGGAGCTGATCTGTCCTGACAGCTGCCTAATCAGTCCTTGCTCCTCGGACTTGCTTTGCCGCTGCCACAGATCTTTCCTTCCAATGTCCACTCCTCATTTTAAAAGTTTGCTGTTTAGTCCTTACTTCAGAGGTGAATTCAACTGATCTAAAACTCTTCATAGAAAAGGTAGTTTCAACTAGCAAACAGCTTCCAGAGCATATGTGAATCTGTGGTGCCAGGACTTATCTGCCAAGTGCAAATCTATGTTTGGATATAAATTATCTGTAAACAAGTCTGAAGAACACACAGGTCAGAGGGAACACTGTGATGTCCTGTTGTCATCTTTCTATGTTTTGGGGGTTTTTCTTTTTGGTGATCCATGCATCATTGGAATGCTTTCTCTGTTCCAGTTTCGAACAGCCCCTCTGTTTGGGTCTAGGACATGTTCACAGGAAGGCAGAGCCTGAATCCAGTCCAGAGTCTGATAGAAAATAAAATGGGGTGTTCCTCCTTTAGTCACTGACTGATCATTCCATCTGTCACCAGCTGATGGAGTGGCCTTGGGCAAACCACAGGACCTTTCTCTCCCTCCTTTCCTCGATTGTAGGATAAGGGAAATACGACTCTCCTGTGCCCACAGAGTTACTGTGAAACTTATTTAATTTGCAGTATGTGGGTGAACTGTGCAAAGTTTTTAAATAGTGCATAAATATAGCCATGATATTATGTAAAGTAGTGTCTGCCTACCCTGTCTCCCTGTTCTTCCTGGGGAAAAACAAAGAAACAAAGTCCTCGCCACACTGTGATGGCATGCCTACTCTAGGCCCGGGCACAGCGACTCCATCCAGGGCTTGTGGGGTCCACCCAGGGCTTCCTAAGGATCCACACGCTGCCTTGTTTTCCTTCTGAGTCTCCACAGCCTACGCCTCGGTTGGGGTAGAGGAGAAGTCATGCAGACTCCTGGAGGCATGGTGTGCGGCATATTAATACAAACGCCCAAGGAGGTGAGCCTGGCTGCCCATATTCAGAGGGCTTGAAAAAACATTTTGTGTGTGCGCTGACTCTGACAGTGTCTCCTTTCTTACACGGGAAATGACGGGGGCAGAAACCAGCGCCTCCCATCTGCCTGTCACGGTGCAGTGGCTCCCGGGCGATGAAAGGGCTGCGGGCCCCGGGCTGTCACCAATGACCTGGCACGCCTGGGGGTGGCCCTCAGTTTCTCTGGGCTTCATTTTCTTAAGTTGGAGGTTTTCAGATGGTGTTCAGTGAAACCCTTTGGTGGGAGGAGGAGTCGTTGTTGTTATTATTATTATTTAGCATTTGGGGCTAATAGGAAAAGTTTTAATACTCTGTCTTCTTGCACTAACTTTCTATGGCCTGAAAAATTCTACCAGAGTCCTCACTGATTGCTCTTATGAGATTTTTCTTTTTCCATTCAGCTAGATTTTTCTTCTTTTTTCCCTTCAAAGCTAGAAACTTGAGAGGAGTAATAGTGAGAAAGAGGTGATCACCCTCAGGCGTGGTAGGTTAGGAATCCTCAACTTGACCTATGGAAAGATGTTCTCTAGGAAACAGCTTGGTAGGGCTTTGGTCTGGTGAGCCAGGGACAGGGGCTGGAGGCTCTATAGCATGGCCATCTCCAGAGGGATGACGACACGGAGGCACAGCTTAGGAATGTGCCAGTATTTTCTGCGCCTCTACACTTGCCAGTCATCAAATGTGGAATTGTGGACTTGGTCCCATGTTCTGTCTTTTGCAGTAATTTTAATTAAAATAGACAGACTTTGCCATAAAACGCAGATAGAGAATTCATGAAAACCCTAAACTATGCTGTCTTTTAGAAGTGGAATAATTTGCTGGTCTCCTGACTGTCAATGTCCTATGACTACTATTGACCCAAAGGTGGTTGTGACTTTGTCAAGTAATGCAGGACCAAGGCTGTGAATCTGATGGGCCAGAGAGAGTACTGTCCTAAAGGAGCCCCCCAAATGAGTCTGCTGCAAAATGAGGAAGGTCCCCAAACAGTTTGCATGGCCCTGACCATCAGGCTCCCCATAGACTGAGAAAGCAGTGATATCACACCTCTAGAACCTGTGCTCTCCTCTTCGATCTCCAGCAGTTACTCTATCACACAACCTGTCTGAGGACCTTAGTCTAGAACCTCCTCCTTGCTCACCACAAAGGTTTAGCTGGTGGCAGAGAGACCTTGGGAACGTGTAAGGAAGGGACTGGTAGATGGCCCAAACCTATCCTCAAAGCTCTGCTCAAAACCACGTTGACTCTCTCTTCCCTCCCTCTGCCTCCCTCCGCCCTCACACTTACTCCTCGGCAACCCACAGTGTCACCGTATTCCAGCTCTTGTCCTCCATCACGGGACCTTTCTGCTTAGTGCTGAGCATCTGGAAACAATCTCTCAGAACTGTGTTGACACTTCAGCACTCTTCTGAAGAGGCAGCTTTCTCAGGAAACATTTAAAAGGAGATCGGGTTTCAGTATTTTGAGTTATGGCACATGGAGAGAGGAGCCCAAAGTATTATAAAAGGCTTAGAGAAATCTTAGGGCCAAAGCTTCTTAAATAAAGTTTTAAGACCTACTTGGAATGTGGCACATGCTGCCTTTTTGGTTCATTTATTTAAAACAATTGTGTGACATCATTGTTTAGTCACTAGTCTATGTTTATGCCCAAGGCAATCCCTAATCTGATGGTGCTGGCAACCGGGAGATGCTGTTTCATGTAGAGCAGGCATTACGGTCTGCTCTGCTCATTTGCAGAACTTGCAGTTTTCTCACACACAATAGGTTTTTGTTTTATCCAATCAGTGAAACAGAGAGCCTTCAGGAGGGCAGTTAAGTCTGGGAAATCACTATCCCTCTTAAAAGACAGAACTGTTTAGATTTTAAAATAGTCTCCTTTAGCTTTAACTGCATTTTACAGGGTTGGGGTTTGCTTTTTTAAAACTTTTTATTTTGAAATAATTTTAAACTTACAAAAATAGTGTAAAAAAATTCCTGTACACCTTTCACCCAGATTCACCATTTCTGGGATAGTATTTTGCTATTTCACTCTAGATGTCATCACCATCATCACCACCACCACCACCACCACATGATCATCTGACTCATTTGAGAACACATTTCATTTGCCTTTATCTCTAAATATTTCAGTGTGTATTTCTTAGGAACAAAGACATTAACTCTAACACAGTATAATTATCAAAATCAGGAAGTTTAGTATAATGTATTATCTAATTTATAGATCTTATTCAAATTTTTCCAGTTATGCCATAAATATCCTTAACAGCATTTTCTTACCAGCTCCCACAAGTTGTGATATGAAGTACTTTTATTGGCATTTACTTCTAAATATTTTATCATTTCCATTGTGAGCGCCTCTTTAACCCATGAGTTATTTAACAGACTGCTTTACTAGCTTCCAAACACATTGTAGGTATTATAGCTTTTAACTTCTTTTCATTATTAATTTAGCTGCAATATAGTCAGAGAACATGGTCTTTATGATACCCTTTCACAGAGAAAGGGAATAAGGGCGTAAGGACGTTTCCCTAAATGTCTCGTAGATCTGCGCAGGCCCTTTAAATGCTCGCTAAGTTTTCGTTTTATGTGGTCTCAGTGACCGACGCCGTGATTGTGGACTTGCTGATGGCTCTCGTAATCCTCTCAGCTCTGGTTTTGTAGCTTCCAGAGTTATTCTGTTAGGTGCGTACAGGTTCATGAAAGCTACACCTTGGTAGATTGTTTCCTCTATTATTTTGTAGTGCTTTTTGCCTTAAATCCTGCTTACTCTCATATAAATATTGCTGTACCAGGTTTACTTTTATTATTATTACATGGTACGTCTTTTTATTCCTTTATATTCAAACTTTCTATTTGAGGTTAATTTTGACTGCATATAGCTGAAATTTTGTAAAAATACACTCCTATAACCATTTTTAGTAGATAAATGTAATCCCTTTAAATTTATTGTGATATATTTGAACTTCTTTATTTGAGGTTTTCTCCTTACCGATTTTTTTTTTTGCTTTGTAAATGTCTCCTTTTCTGCCTTCTACTCTATTAATAATGTTCCCACATACTTAGAGTATTTTAATAAATACAAAGTTGTTTGTCAATTTCAGTGGTTCCCTTTAACTTTTTAGGCTTACGTATTTAACCATAAACTTTTCCAACACAGGCTAAAGCTATTCAGGATGCCTGTCCTTCCCTTTCCCATTGCATAGGCCTCATAGAGATTGAACGTGGTTTTCATTTCCCCTGTTTCTCATTGCTGTGTAGAGCTTGCAATTTACCCTCTTTTAATTAAAAAAAAAAAAAAAGTTAACATGTATGCCCTTAAGGTCAATAATTAATTAAAGCTAGTGACAAATGTTATCAATTTCTATTTTATCACTATTTGTTATATGTCATGCCTTGGTCTCACTTTTCTTCTTAGTGAATAGCACCCATTAATATTTTTTTATTGGGCTTTTTGACTCTGCTATAGTTGATAAGAAATCTCCTGTCAATGCAGTTGTCCCTTTTTTGAAGATAATATATATTTTCTCTCTCAACATTTCTGAGCTCTTCTCTGCAATGTTAGTACTCTGCAGTGTTACCTTGCTGGGCCTGGTAGGCATGGGTGTCCTTTATTTACTCATCTTAGCACTCAGAATGCCCCTTTGCTCTGAGGACTCTTCTTTCAGGCCTGGAAAAGTCTCTGCTATTATCTCTTCAAATATTGCTTCCCTCGTTTTCATCTTCAGAACTTGTATTTTCCAAACTATGTTCCCTTTTTTAAAATAACTTTTATCTTTCTGTATCTTTGGCTGTGTAGGGTTAATTCCTCAGTTCTATTTTCCAATTTATTAATTTTCTACATAATTGTGTTCAGTCTAGAGTTTATCCTATCTATTGAATTTTTAATTCAAATAACTATAAATTTTAGTTAAAGATTTCAAATTGTTTATTTTTGTATTCACTTCTTATTTCATTTCTGCTTATTTGTGTTTTATATCTGCTCTTTTTTTAAAAAAATTGGAAGCTAGTCCTTCGCTTTATTTCTTTGAACACTCTAAAAATATACTTATTTTTAAATTATTTTTCAGGCTACTATAAAACAGTTTTATTTGGAGTAATTTGTTCAGTGATTTTTATTAATAATAGATTTGGGGTGGGGCTTGGAGTTTGGGTTTGCAGGCTTTCCAATCTTATTTGGGAATATTTTTACTCTTTTCTCTCCTACCTCCCCCAAATAGTAGTTTGCAGTTGCGTCACCCAGGCCAGGGCCAGGCGGGGCTCCTGCCTTTCGGTGAGATCGGGGGCACCATGGATCTAGGTGCTGAGCCAACAGGTAGCTTTGTTCATTTTCTGTTCATGAGACTGTATCCGCATCCTCTCACTTCCCCGGGCCCATAGTTTGCCAAAAGCCGTGATCCCAAATGAGAAATGATCGGATTCTAGACGAATGTTGAAGGTGGATTTACCATTATTCCTGATATGTTTGTTGAGAGGTATGAGAGAATGGCTATGTCAAGGGTTGGGGACTCAGAAACTGAAGGGTGGAGTTTCGATCACCTGAGATGGGGGAAGATTGAGGTAGAATAGATGGGGGCAGGGGGAAATCGGGAGCTGGTTTGAGTTTTAGATTTATATTAGACATCCAAATGGAAATATTAAGTAGGCTCTTGGATATCTGGGCCTGGAGTTTGGGGGGAGATCTGAGCTGGAGATTTAAATTAGAACTGGTCAGAATGTAGACATTTAAGCCCATGAGCGTGGAGAAGAGCGCCTCAGGAAGGGAGATGGACAGAGAACAGCACCAAGGGCAGAATCCAAGCATTCTCCAACATTAAGGGTTTGGGGAGAAGAGGGGGAACCGTTAAAAAGGAAACTGAGAAAAGAGGCCAGTGGAGTAGGAGGAAACCCAGGGAAGTGTTGTACCCTTGCACAGAAAGGAAGGAAGTCTAAGAAAATCGACTCTGAAAATCTGCTTAGTAAAATGAAGACTGAGGAATGGCCACTGGTTTCAACAGAGTCAGCGGAGTGGGTGGACAGGAGAATACCTAATTGGTGTAGTAACATTTGGCAATTATTTTTAAACCTCCTTTCATGAGCTGGCAAAAGTAGGGGTGTTATCTAGCCCACCAACCCCTGCCTTCAAGGAGTAAACTGGCCTTCACCCCCTGCTCAGGTGGAATTCCTTCACTTTGCAGAGACCAAACTCCCTGTGGATTTCTGGTTCGTGGAGATGTTTATCCATGAGCCAGCTCTATAGTTTTTTATTTCTATTTTATTTCTTATTAGTATGAGTTTAGAGCACCAAAATTGTATCCAAGTAAACATTTGTGGAGCCGTATTGTTTGACTGGGTTCCTTACACTTTCAAACACCTGAACATTTTGGATGGTTTGTTAGTAAACTATTGCTATGGAACAAACAATCCCAAAACTTAGTGGCTTAAAACAACAACCATTTGTTTAACTCATGAATTTGCAAATCACCAATTTAGGATGGATTAACCGTACATTTTCTGGTTTTGCTGGGTTCCTTCATGTACCCATGGTCAGCTAAGGAGCCCTGCTTCGGGGGATTACCTGGTTGTCAGCTGAAGCCAACAGGGGTGACAGGGGTGACTTGGCCACGCTGGTCATTCGCTATCTAGCAGGCTAGTTCTCGCTCATTTACATGGTAGCTGGGTCAAGTTCTAAGAGAGAAAACAGAAGCTCGAAGGCCTCTTAAAGGGCTAGGCTTCAAAGTGGTACGACATCACTTCCACTGTGTATTATTGGTCAAAGCAGGTCGCACGTCCAGCCCACATTTAAAGGGTGGAAAATAGATTCTATCTCTTGATGGGAGGAGATGGGAAGCCACATTACGAAGAGGCATGGATACAAGGAAGGGAATGATTTTGGCCATTTTTGCAAACAATGTACCACAAATAGAGTATGAAATGGACTTAAATTATTGTGAGATGAATTTAAATTAGATATAAGGAGGAAAGATGCCAACACTAGAGCGCACTAGTAGTTTTTGAGCATTGTCGTAGAGCCTCTGCATCAGATTCAGGACGAGTGGAGTATTTGCCACCATCCAGGTGTGTGCTGGGAGCCATGGGAGGGTCACACACTCCTTCCTGCCTTTCAAATAGCTGTTGCTGCATGAGGAGTGCTGGGCAAGCCTCCAGCTCTGCAACAAGGCAAAATATCAATGCTATAAGATGACTGGTCAAGGGAATATCTTTGGAATAAGGTAAATGTCAAGTGTAGGCTGAAAGGAAAAAACCATGGAAAGATTAAAGACTCAAAAGAAACAAAAATTACAGGCAGTGGTTACACTTTGGCCAGCAACCTTATTTAATTGGTAGGGAGGCCAAATGCTGAGAAATACATCAGTCATTAGAAGACAAAGGGAAAAGACTCCAAGTTTTCCCCACTGATTTTTTTTTTTTTTTTTTTTTAAGTTAAACCAGAAGGCATTTATTGGTTTTAACCTAAAGAACACTTGTATCAACAAGAATTTTGTACATCTCGGCAAAGATGGGTCCCAGCTTGTGGTAGTTCTGGCAGATTTTCAGGGTGTTCCCAACACCCCCTTCATACCATAGCTACCCAGTTACTGATGTTCTTGGTGCCCAGGCGAAATGAGGCCAGGAAGAGAGCCCAGAGACAGGTACATTCACCTGTGGGTCTTTAGTCCCTGACTCCAGCAATCCCGAGGGTTTCTTTTTTGTAGTTAGCTTGTTCAATAAATTCTGCAGGGGAAGGCTGCCACTCAAAATGTCTTTTGGCTACTTTTTCACTTGTCTAAATAACCCAGTGATTTTTTTTTTCATATTATTAAAATTTGACTAAGATTTTGATTCCCAGATGTTATTGGCTATTCTGACTAACTTTAAGGTTGAAGGTAGAGACTACGGCTGGTCTTAAAGGGCCTGAGGACTACAGCCCCCAAGGGAGCCAGATCTCTCCAAGTCATTGCTCCTCACCAAGACGACCTTGGAAACGACCAGAACTCCACCCACTGGAGCAGAATGAATCTGGCACATGTAAATAAGGCATTCCCGTAATGCTCAGTATTTTTTTTTCAAGGGTGAGGAGAAATGATACAGAGATTATTCAATCATCCCCAAACAAAAACGAATGGACATTTTCTGGAACTATTTAATCACTGCTTTTTTATGCTCTAAATCTGAGTTCAATTCAATTCAACACTGCATTATGAGTATGAACTTGTGTTAAATGAAAGATTCTATTCTAGACTCAGGGAACAGTAAAGAGATGGAAACAACTAGACCTGAGCGTGACTCTGTGCTAGACACTATGCTTTACTTTTGCTCACTCTCCAACCACGTCTAATCAATTCCCCTATCCTTTCAGAAATATTTCCTCTTTAATATTTCTAGGATCCAATCCCTTCTCTGCATTCCCACTGCTACCACTTCAATGCACAGCCTCATCAAGTCTCAGTGGAATTACTGTAACAGTCTCTGTTATGGACAAAACTGTGTGTCCCCAAATTCGTATATTGAAGTCATACCCCTAGTACCTCAGAATGTGACTGTAGTTGGAAAGAGGGCCTTCAGAGAGGTAATTAAGGTAAAATGAGGTCACGTGAGTGGTCCCTATTCCAGTATGACGGGTGTTGTTATAAGAAGGGAGCTTAGGACACAGCCACGCAGAGGGAAGGCCGCGTGAAGGCAGGGAGAAGATGGACATCTGCAAGCCAAGGAGAGAGCTTCAGGAGAAAGGGTCCTGCCAATGCCTTCATCTCAGACTTCCAGCCCCCAGAGCTGTGAGGAAATAAACTTCTGTTTTTCAAGCCACTCAGTCCATGATACTTTGTTATGGCAGCTAAGCAAACTAATACAGCCTCTCGTCTGGGCTCCTTGCTTCCAGTCTTGTCCCTCTCACACTGATACTTCTAAAAGTAGAATTACCCATCTCAACCACTCATCTGACTTTGTCATTTACCTGTTTAAAACCCTTCGGTGGCACCCCACCTCTCACTCTAGCGTTTTCCACACTAAATTTTCTGGAACATTAGTTCTATAAGATGTCCCCAGTTATGTAAGTTTGGGAAATCTGCAAGTCTCCTGCTTGAGGAGGGGAGGAAGGGCTTCACAATGTACATTTAAATGTACATTTGCACATTAAGGCTTGGAAATGTTTTGTAGTAGGAAAAAAACTGGTTAACCGAATTTAACCCAATGTTTGCCAAATTTATTTGACTCTGGGAGGTTTTTTTTCTTCGTGTAATACACATTACATCCACTGCAGCTTGTGTCCTGCTATACAAACCAGGAAAGGCCGCCCTCCACAATCAAGTCCACATACCCTGGCATGTCCTGCAGGTTGAGAGTCACCAGGTTTAGCAAACAAAAGTACAGGATGCCTGGTTGAATTTGGACTTCAGATAAGTCTGAAAAATGATTTGTTGTTTATCTGAAATTCAAATTAATTGGGTGTCCTGTATTTTATCTGGAAACCATATACAGGGTGCTGTGTGATCCATAATATGGTGAACAGACTGAACCAAAATGAATTCGATAAGAATTTTTACCCCAGTTTACACAGCAGGAAAAAATCAAGTCAAGGTTGATCCTTGGCTCTCAGCTGGGATACTTCAATTTGCCACCAACCTCCGTTTCCCTAAAACAGTCTATCCATCCCCACTACACATTAGAATCATCTAAGAAACTTTTAAAAATCCCACAAGAGATTTAGAACTGGAGGACTGCTGAATGGGAAGTTTGAAAGTCAAGGCACAAGTGAGGCGAGTGAGGCATGTAGGGAGCGAGATTTCAGGAGGCCCTCCCTCAGGACTGACGCTGCGCTTGCACAGCCCTGACAGGGCCCCCTAAGACCTGTGCCCCGTCCACCTGCCGGCCTGTCCACCTGCCCTGAGAGAGCCCCCTAAAACCTGTGCCCTGTCCACCTGCCGGCCTCCCCTCCTCAGGCCCCGTCAAAAGCATTACGAGCAGGATTGCGGACAAGGGCTTGCAGGGGACTTCTGAGCAGCCCTGGGCCCCGTCTGCATTCTGTTGCTTCACAAGGAAATGTCAACTTTTTCCAGCCGCAGACATGAACTCCAGCCCGTAAGCGTGAGTCAGGAGAGGCTCTGCCAGGCCAGGCTTTCCTGAAATGTCAACTTGCAGCTGGCTCCAGCTTCCTCTAGAAGGCTACTCATAAAAATGACAAAATGCTTGGGCTCCTCATACTTTTCCAGTGACGGCTAGTGGTAGCTTCTATTTCATATTTGAGAATGGCTTTAACTTTCTGGAAACAGAGAACATATGCTTCACTCTTCTCTGCAGGGTTTTACAGATTCCCGTCCCTCCTCTCCCTCTTCCTCCCTGCTCTCCCCCCTTCCTTGCCAGTGATTCATGCCCTGCCACTGGCAGGCTGGTCAGAAGGGCTCATCATGAATCCTCACTGGAGGCAGTGACTAGAATACTTGCCCGGGAACATCCAAGGCCATCCCCGGGAGGTCATCTCCTGTCACGGTGTCTTCCTTCCCTGGCCTCTGAGTTCCATGATGTCATTAGCATTCTGCCTCTGCTTCACTGGTCCTGGCTGGTGACCAGACCTGTAACTGCTGGTTCCCAGAGGCTCTTCAAGTGTTAAAACACTAGGGAAAGAAACTTAGTAATTTTCCAGAGCTGAGAAAGGATGGTAGTGGTTGATGGGAGCTCCCAGCACAGCCCAAATTAACTTCTATTGTGATAATTGAAAGGTTTTGTTATAATTGGATTCAAAAAGTACTTCCTCAGGGGAAAATTTGGAAGAGAAAAATAGGGAAAGGGTCAGGTAGGGCCGCATTTGCAGCAATTTCCAGGCAAGATCCAGATCATGAAATTATATGGGTGTGTCTCGCTTGGCTTAAGAGCCATGTCTCTGTAAAGTTTCACATAAATGGAATTTTTAAAAAATTAAATTACTATTAGTGCACAGGGAAATATTGCTAAATAAAGGAAGCCTGGAGTGCCATACTTTATAAAGGGAATTATCTTTATATAATGTACATTATCCCTCCGACGCACACCCATTGATTGCTTTTTTATAAGTTTGAATTTTTTACAGGCTGGATTTTCCTGAGGTAGGGGAGCGTCTTACAATGATGACTGATCTGAGGTCACAGCTGTTCTCGGGCTCTTACACTGAGCTTTTCACGATGTGCTCTTGGGAGAATGAGTGGCCCCCAGGTTCTGTGGAGACTTTTGAGCTGAGAAAACCATCCCTGTAGGTAAGCTGACCCAGAATCCTCCTTGTCTACCTCCAGCGTGACTTAGGCTCTGGGGTACCCAGATTTCAGCGACTAGACATGGGAAGAGTTGATGGGAACATTCTGGGGCTAAATGTTGACAAACGCACCAAGAAAAGCAGTGTGGAGTCGTGGATAGACGCACGAACTCTGAGGCCAGACTGTTTTGACTCTGTCTCCATCCTCTAGCTGGGTGACTTCCCTGAACCTCTGTATCCTCATCTGTAGAATGGGGTGATTATAATAGTACCTACCTGAAGGTGGCACCTGGCATAGAGTAAGTGCTCCAAAAGTGTTAGCTATTTTTAACTTCTTTGGCCAGCTCTATTAGGGTAGGAGAGAAAATACTAAAAAAGATCTTCTGAGGGCTGGCCCATGCCAGATAGATGCTGAATACTTTCATATAATCCTTACATCACACACACAGTGCCACCAATATTGTCCCTACTTCGCAGTAGAAACTAAAGCTCAGAGAGGTTAAGCAATCTTTCTGATGTCACACAGCAGATAAGTGACAAAGCAGATATCTGAGACCAGTGCTATTGGCTCTTTCCACTGTCTTTGGGCCTGAGAAGACCAAAGCCTGAAAGTGGCTTTTCAAAGATGAAGGCACAGGGCCTGGAAAGTATTTGGATTTGGAAGTAAAATTGGGTCTGGAAATTATGTCAAGAAAGGAAAGAAGGGAAATTCGTTTACTTATTCCACAGGGATTTATTGAGAATCGACAGTGTGATGACTCCAGGCACAAAGGTAAATAAAGGCCTTGCCCTAGGCCTCAAAGCCCACTGGGGGAGACAGTTGTGTAAAATCACAATAAAGCACAGCCAGTGTTAGAACTTAGGTATGAAGAATGTGCTACTGGGTCCCTAAGCAAAAAATGACCAACTTTCTCTGAGAAGGCTTCAAGGGGAGGTGACATTTGCTGGCTTTCAAGAATCATCTTACTCAATCTTCTCATGCTTGGGGAGGTGGGCAATGTTACTGTCCCCTGGCAGGACAGAATCCCCTTCTTACTCATTGGAACCTGGCTTGCCCTGGGGAGCAATGTGACAGCTCAAAGTCTACATTCTCCAGACTCCCTTGCTGGCAACTGTGGCCCATAAATGGAAGCAGAGGTCATTGGGTTTGACGTCCATAGAAGCTTCTTAAAAAGGGTATAGCCTGCCTCCTGGGCTTTTTCTTGCTCTTTTGTCATTGTCCTGCTTCCTGCCTGGAGGGCAGATGGAAGGCTAAGGCTCCAGCAGCAACTGGGGACCTTGAGAGGGGACGCAGCAAGCTAAGGTGGTCGGGTAGGACGTGGACAGGAGCCCGGGCCCCTGAGGACCACCACTTGCTGTACCAGCCTCAGACTGCCTCCCCCAGACTTGTTGGTTTAATCTCTGTCTTCAGGAAGCCTTTGTTATTTCTGACCCATCCCTAACTGGCGTGAGGCCCCAAGGTTACTAGGTGGTGGGGCTGGGATTTCCACTCCAGCAGCCTGACCTTCCAGCCCCCATTCGTAAGCATTGCCCTAGACTAAGGCAAGCCTGTGCCCCGGTGTAAGCCAAGGGCCGAGCACGTGGCCTTGTAATGTTGATCCCTTTTTGTCACCTGTTTGGCCCTGGCATCCCGCAGTCCGCCTGGTACTCAGTAGCCCTCAAGAGTGTGCGTTGAATGAATATAACAGGGAAGTGCCCTCGACCATTTCCCGCAGGAACTGTTTATCTGCGGGGCTAGAGAACGATCCTTGCTTCTTGGATTTCCCAGGCTAGGGTCAGCACGCAGCTTGTGCTCTGAGATAGTAAAAAGAGAAAGGAAAAAATAAATTAGGCGTGTCAGATAAAAATTTAAACAAAGATATACGTAAAACCTCATTCAATTAATAATTCTTGTAATGGTAAAGCAAAATTGTATATTTTTGTAGGAAACACTAAAAACATAATTAAATGGGATGAAAGTAAGAGTTGCTATCCCAACTCCCTTTTTTAAAAATTTACTTTTTCTGGTTGCAAAAATAAATGACTATAAAAAATTGAAAATGAAAGTTCTCTCACAACTTCTGTGTAACAGATTGGTAAATATCCTTTCAATTCTTTTTCTATACATAAGAACTAAAAACATTAAATATATGGTTATAAAAGTGAGTTCATGATTTATATACTATTTAGCAACCTTTCCTTTTTTTTTATTTTATTTTAACTTAACATCATATTTTGGGCATTTCCTCCTATCTTGCATTTAGATTAACCTGGTTCTATTTAAGGCAGCAGAGTATCCTTTATCCTAACTCTCCCCTCTTTTGAAAAAGTATTTGGAGGTGTCTTTGACCTTGTGCTGTAAAGTGTCATCAGGTGTCTCGAGAGGTGTTATGAGGACATCGGAGGTTAGCTCTCACCCCTAACTGGAGTGAGCTGGGCCCTGGAATAGTCAGACAGGCTAGAAAACATCCAGCTCTAGGAAGAGAAATATTCCAGGATGAATGCTTTGTGGATAGAAAGCCGTGAAGCTCAGAGTTGGAACTAACAACTTAGGCCTGTCAGGATAGTCTATGAGCTTCTAGGATCCCTGAAAATGGCTTCTCTCACACCTTCCTGGCAGCTGCCGTCACTGGTGCTGGCCTGGGGGTGGGACAGGGTGATGGTCTGAGAAGCAGGTCTCATTCTAGAACCCCACAGAAAATTGGCTCCTTGTTGGCCTTTTCCTAGAGCATTGAGAGACTGAGGGGTGCCTGACACTCACCTTTCTGAACTCAGGCAGAGGGGAGAGAGTGGTCAGAAAAGAAAGCCAGCAGGTGTAGCCTCTGCTCGAAGGTAGTTTAAAATCCAGGTGGGTAGATGAATCTCACTCCTACCATCTCACCAAAGTCAAACTGTCCACATGATTATCCCAAACCCATAAATCAAACTAGTCAGGTACTATAACCCGAGCTTGCTTGGTAAACAGAGCAGTTGCCATAAGCTGAGTAGCCAGCTGGGCTCAACCAAGACGACTTTGGGGAAGGGGTGAGTTAATCATCAAACAGGGCTTTAAAAGAGGAAAGGAGGCCCTGCGGTTAGAGCTCAGGAGGCACAGACCCACATGCCTGTGGCTGTGGCTGTGACTATGGAGGGTGGAGTGGTAGAGAGGAGATCAACAGGGGGATTTGTTCAGGCACAAGGGAGAGTTTAGGGTGGGCTGTAAGAAACATGGGGAGCCCTGGCCGGTGTGCTTAGTGGCTAGAGCATCGGCCTGTACACAGAAGGGTTGTTGGTTTGATACCTGGGTTGCAGGTTGTCTCCTGGCCCCTGGCAGGGATGCATGTGGAAGGCAACCAGTCAATGTGTCTCTCTCACATCAATGTTTCTCTCTCTCTCCCTCTTTCTCTCTTTCCCCCTCCCTCCCCCGAACCCTCTCTGCAAAGTAATGGAAAAAATATCCTCAGGCAAGGATTAACAAAAAACAGACAAAAAAGAAACTTGAGGAGTGGGGCAAGTCAAAGAGCAGAGAGGCTCTTGGACCTGTGTGGAGACTGACCTGGGTAGATTGACAACAGAGAGCAGCTGTGCGTGGGGCGGGCCACGGCTGCGCCTGCTGGGTCCTTCAGGCCCTGCACCTGGAAGGAAGCGGCTCCACCAGGAACCGCACCAGCCCCTTTCCTGCAAGTCGGGTAATCCGCACCCAGTATGCGTGGAGCATTATTTCATTGGCAAAGCGGTTGAGGATTTTCTAGCTGATCAGCTGGCGCAACCAGCATTTCTCCCTCCAAGATGGTAGCGCAGCTGGGCCTGCCTTCCAGGCCAGAGTGTCGGTGCCCTCCAGCCAGAGACCACCAGGCTCACCGGAGCTGAACACTGTGGGTCTACCGACCTGTTTCCTTGAGGGTAAGCACACACCTTGGGGAGGATGGCAGCTCCACAGGAGGGTATGGCAGAGAACTCGGAGCGCTTAGGCTTGGGTTCGGTGGTTTGGGGGAGAGTTCAAAGAAGGGGGGCTGCTCTGCATAGGAGGTTACCAGGACGCAGCGGCAGTTCCATGATTGGGTCTCAATCATTCTTCGGTAGAGGGCAAGGACGAATGAGACGGGGTAAAGCTATAATTAGTAAAGGAACAGCAGTCATTCCTATTAGCCCAAAATGGGCCATCTGGGGTGGTTTTTGCGGTTTGGACAATGTCCTTATTTTTGTCTGGGTCCAGGCATGGCTATGGAGCAATCTTTTTGTGTTTGTTTGTTTTGCCCCATCACTGTCACAGAGCAGCCTTGTCTGATGTTGGTGTTCTATGGAAATATTTATATTCAACAGGAGAACACCATGGCCCAGCTGTGAGTGCCAAGCTAGGTCCTGGCTCTTGGGGGCTGCCTTTCTCTTTCTCAGTAAGAACCAAGGCCTGTGTGTAAATTCAGCCAGGAAGCCTGGAGAGAGAGAAATCTGAAGGCTCGCAATATTCATGTCTAAGGAGAAACTCCTCCTGGAGGGCTGACTGGAGGAGAGGCTTGGGGAAGCCTGATGTTCTTGTTTTAAGGCTGCTTCTGGTCTAGTCACTCAATCAACAAATACTTATTGAACAGCTAATATACTCAGGCACTTGGGATAGAGCTGAGAGCCAGAGTTCTCCTGGAATGCACACTTTAGTGAGGGCCCAGACAATATGAGTGATCATTAAAGAGGATAGTCTCAGATAGCGATGGGCGTTATAAAGAAGAGTAGTTGATAGAGTTGAAAATGACTGGAGGGCCACTCTAGAGAGGTGGTCAGATACATCCTGAAGAGGTGATGAGAAGGCGCCCTGTGGAATTCTGGGGTGAGAGTATTTTAAGCAGAGGAAACAGAAAGTGCTAAGGCTTCTAAGAACAGGAAGAACGTACGTGTCTCCACAGTGTGATGACTGAGGGCGGGACGGGTTCAGAAGAGGTCAGAGAGATAGACACGGGCAGGGAGTTTGTGTGTTATTGTCCATGTCCTAGAAGCATTGGAAGACTTTAGAGGAGATCACAAGAGCTCACATCTCCCTCTGAGACAGCAGAGGTTTGCAGCGTAGTCACCTCTCTCCATATTCTAAGGCCTTTCTCTTACCTGTACAGCTCTTCCCTCCAGGCCCGGGGTCTTGAATATGCCAGGAATACAGTCTGACCTCTTTCGATCACTGTTGACAGGGGTATATTAGTTTTCTATTGCTGCTGTAACAAATTACCACAATGTAGTAGCTTAAAACAGCACAAATTTATTATGATTCTGGAGGTCAGAGTCCTAAAAGCAAGGTATTGGCAAGGCTGTGTTTCTTCTGTAAGTATGCATCTCCTAGAGGCCGCCTGCATTTCTCGGCTTGTGGCCCCTTCCTCTCACTTCAAAGCTGGCAGCAGAGCATCTTCACATCTCTCTCTTTGATTATGACCCCTGCTTCCTTCATCACATCCTGTTCTCTCACTCTGACCCTCCTACCTCCCTCTTATAAGGACCCTGTGATTAAACTGGCTCCACGCAGATAATTCCATATTACTTATCCGTAAAAATGGGAAGAATACTTCCCACCTAATTCAGAAAATTATTGTATCATGTGAATTAATGTGGTATATTTGGAAGAGTAAGAAATGTCGTAAAAATATAAAGTACACTTATGAAGAATTCTAAAACCTATGAAACATGGGTACAAATGGGATATTATATATTCATATAAAACAATGGAATTTAAAGACTAGGGTTTGAGTCCTGCTTTCCAAAATGCTTGCTCTGTTATCTTGGAAAAGCAACTTCATTTTTTAGTTTCATTGTGTGCAAAGTCTGGAATGTGTCATCGTCTCAGAACAGTATTATGGAGTTTAAATCAGGTAACATAGGCAATGGTGCTTCGTGAAATGCCACACAAATGCTCTTTGTTAAATATTTCATAGTCAGGCGCCCAAATACTTTTTCCCTGATGCACAGTGAAACCAGGCAACAGGGAGTTACCTGTCAGACCAATGCCAGCAGGTTTTGAATCTGCACTGTATGAAGTGAGTGAGAAATAAAGACACAGTCAACAAAGAGCCTCCCATTCCCTCTCCCCTCAGCTACCGAGGGGCAAAAGGCAACAGAAAGAAACTGTAGCATCGAAAATGTTTATTCAGAAAAATGCAAAATATGCCTATTGCGCATCCAGAATCTTCCTGCAGTGAAGAATTTAGGTCCAGAAGAATTGTCTTTGGTCATATTTCTGACATTAAGAACTGCCTTAGTTGTTCAGCACCTATTATGTAACCATGTGCTTAGCACTCAGGCAGAAACAGGCATGAAATGCATGCTTTCTGAGCGTGGTCTGCAGACCCACACATCTGTACATCTACTCAGTACACCATTTTTAAGCCCTGAATTACGTGCTAGACACTGTCCTTGGTGTTGGGGCACAGTGGGAGGTAACGATAGAAAACCTCCCTGCCCTCATGGAGCTAATAAGGTAAAGAGATAAACAATTAATCAAACAATTCCACAAATGAATGTAAAAATCCCAGCCCAAAGCACTCAAAGGCAAGGCTCATGTGAGAGTTTACCAGAGGCATCCTAACTGCCTGAGATCTGAAGGCTGAGCAAGTGTGTTTAGAGGGAAATGGAGGAGGGAAGAGCATTACAGGCATGTGAAGGCAAAGATGAAGCAGGGAATGTTTGAAGAGAAGGCCAGGGTGACTGGAATTTGCAAGTGAAGGGCAATTGGTCCAAATATAGAGTCGAGAGGTGGGCAGGGGTAGTTCCAGCTATAAGGGTCATTATGTGAGCAGGCCCAGGGACTGACAAAGCCAGGACACAGTGTTTATTCCAGTCCCAGGTTTTGTTTTGACTTTAATGTTCGCAAGAGAACTTTATCATTGCACGTTCATAACCTTAAAAATCCTTTAAATATGTAATAATTGATTACATGATATAAATCTCACTAGGATAATAGGTACATAAAGTCGCCTTGTGTAGGACATGAAGGGTGCCCAGGTTGGTCTTAGGTGTTCAAGTCTTGCCCTGCAGACTGGCTCCCAAACAGGATGCAAAGACCAGAGCAGATGCTATGGAAGATCACTAACAGCAATTCTCGCCTCACTCTTGTGCTTTCCTGAGCATCTCACACAATGATCATATTTGACTCCCACAAAGTAGCTGAGAAATAGGGCATTTAAAGAGTGGGGAAGATGTCCAGTGACTTAGCCCATGTCCCACCATGACAGAGGGGGCACTTGAGGCCACATTCACTGTTTCTAGATAAAAATGGTTTTTCCCACAGACCAGCACCAAGTCACCTACATATTCTCTCCCCCTTTCTCCTCCTTAAAGTTATAGAGCGCTAGAAGTTTCTGAGTTGAAGGGAACCTCGAACATCAGCCAACTTGTTCAATCCTCTCATTTGGAAACTGCAGGAAGTTTGAACATTTTGAAGAGCAATATTTTTTTAAAAGACTAAAAGTACTATGTTCCCCTAAAGGAAGAGAGAAGTCGTTATTCTGGTCCTTTCTGGTGACTCACTGTTGGCTCTTTAGCATGTGTGATGTAATGGAAAGACTGTGCCCGTCACTAATTAGCTGTGACGTTAGAAGGCAGATCACTTTCCTCAGGTACCCTCCATTTTCTTGCTATAAAATAAAAATGTAAAGTGACCACAGTTAAGGATAACAAATTCATCTTACATCATATCCCAGCACCTGCACACGCGCGCGCACACACACACACACACAAAATAAAAACAAAAGTACCAAGAACCTGTACTTATTCTTACTAATGCGATGTATACTTTCATATTCTACTTTTTAAAAAAAGCTTTCTGCAGTCCACTAACCTGATTTTATTGCCCACTAAAATTTGAAATCCTCAGGTTGACAAACACTGGACCGGATACTCTCTGAGGCCTTGCAGCCCTGATTCTCTGACCTCCGCTGGGACGCCCAGAGCCCTACTTGGCAGTTGCAGGGTGGCTTGGAGGTTGGCACTCTATCAGGTCTTCAACCAAGGGAACTGGTCTTGGTCTTGTGTCACTGTCCCTGCATGGATAAACAAAGCTCTGAGCACGGCCTTCTGATCAGTCAGCCGAGATTTGGTGGAAAAAGATGTATATTCAGAGTGAAACTGCAGTTAGGGAACTTGGCCAGTCTCTGCCTGCTCCACACCCAGCCACCACACACCACATCACACCACACACCTTACGCATGAACATATACCACACATAGTTGTCCACACTTACTCACCACATACATGCACACACACACACATACTTTACACATACATACATAACACATGTACCTACACACACATACACACTCAGCACACACTATAAATATCCCACACAACACACATGCACACACATACCCCTCACACACCTATACATGCATATCAAAAATATGTACACATATACACACAAAACACACATGTACGTATATACACACATCGAAAAACTTGTGAGAGCCCCCAGAACTCCTCAGTTATAAAGCAAGAAATCTTACAATTTGAAGGTCAATGAGCCAGAGGAAATAGCTAATCTATAATAGTTTCTCACCATTCACCCACTAGCACAGAGTTAGAAAGAGTATTTTCAACAGTTAAAAAACTGCATAAAAATACACTGTCACTTCAACAATAACATCATCAAAGCACTGTTTTAAAAAATCAAATAACATTACTATGATATTTCAATTATGTATTTTTAAATTACATTTTTACTTTAGGAGTGCTTATTTATAATATATTATTAATTTGTCTGTTAATTTGTAAGGGCTTAATCCTGAACATTTAATGTTTATATCTTTAATAGCTTATACATTTGCTTACTGTTTTGAAACAGGCTTATAAATGTGTGCCTCTGAAAAGTACTGCACATTTTGTTTCACTGATGTTTTAAACTGAATATTTAAAAATAGAGTAACAGTATCCATCCCAGTATTTCACCATTAAGTGAAGAAAATCACGACATCCTAGCATTACCAGTTTGCCTTGGAGTCGCCATCCCCAGCAGGGACCTGGAGATGGTGCTTGTTCTGGCCCCCCCCTGATGATTCTGAAATTGCTTTCAGTGTCTAGCCCAGTGCTTGGCACCTGGAAAACTTCAGGAAATGTCCGGGGAGAAAAAGACTGAAAAGGAAGAAAGAGGAGGTAGGGAGAGAAGAAAAAGTGAAAAAGAAGAAAGAAGAGAGAGGGAAAGGCCAAAGAAGCAAGAGAGGGAACGAGGCTCGGGGTGGAGTGGTAAAGAGAGTGAGACAGACAGACGGAACAACTGTAGTGGTGCTTCTGCCTTGGACACCTTGACTCTGGCAAATGGAAATCACAGACCATTTCCATGACATATCTTGTTCAAAATATTATTTCTGGAACCCACCTGGTGAGGTGGCAATTTTATGGGAAGTTCACTGGAAAATTCAGCTTCTCATCTGCAATAGAAGAAGCAGATCTTGCTGAAACATCGGACAGAAACACACACACAGTTGTTTAGTGTGTGCCAGTACTCCTGTGTGCCCTATGCCATGGTGACAAAAGCCACGGCACGGAAATATCTGCATCACTCATCTACCATTGTTTTCTTTTTATCTCTAAGGATCGTATATGAGTTTTGGAAGGAGGGTTATGGTTTTATTGTTTATCCAAATATAAGGATAATAAATGCTCATTATTTTTGAATAATCAGAAAATACAGAGAAGCATAAACAAGAAAGTAAAGATTACCTATTATTCAAAACATCCAGAGTTTTGGTAGTGATTAACATTTGGTGTTCCAGATTTTATATTTTAATTCAAACATATAGAAATATAGAGATAGATGATCATGTTATACATTCCATTTTGTTTTACTTTATATGCTGAGGACAACTCTGTCCACATTTTTGCATTATTGCATAGCTTCCTGTTGCCCTACTGGCAAATATTTAGGTTTGCCAATCTTTTGTTTTTATAAATGACACACTAGAGAACATTCTTGTACAGGCACATCTGTGCATTTATCCTGTTAATTCCTTAGGATAAATTCTTAGATGTGAACATTTAAATATCAGTATACATATTTTAAAGTGCTATATCAATTTGCCAAATTGCCCTCCAGAAAGTTTGAATCAATTTATATTCTCTTTAAAGTATATGAAAGTACCTATTATCTCACACCCTCATCCACACTAGTTATTATCATTCTTCTCAAATTTTTCCAGTTTTATAGGTTAAAAAGTATTTTTATTTTAATTGGCATTTCACTTATTACTAGTGAGGTAAAATATTTTTCATGTTTATTGGCCATTTGCATTTCTCCTTTTTTGGTGTAACTTGCCTCACCATGTTTCACCTGTATTTTCTAATTTTTTTTTTAATCTTTTCATTGGTTTCTAAGAGTTATTCATAATTCAAAAATATTAACCTTTGCCATTATATATGTTGTGAATTCTTTTTTTTTTTTCCAGTTTTTCATAACTTCAAGTATGTAGTTTACACATATTTTTCTTTTGTTTTAAGTAGCCAATAGATCAATAACTTTCTTGCTTTTTACTTTTGGATCATGCTTAGAAGGTCATTCCTCATTCTAAAATTAAATAATTTTTTACCTGTGTAAAAAAATTTTTATCTTCTTTTGTTTTTTACATTTATAGTTTTAAGCCATCAGGAATTTACTTGATGTGTGGTGTGAGGTAGGGATCTAAATTTTTTTCCCAACTTGTTAATGAGTTGTCTCATTAACATTTGGACTGAACAGTACATGTTCCTTCTATTGATTATGAGTTTATGAGTATTAAAGGCCTTCTTTACCATACTCTAAATTTTTAGGGATACTTGAGCTCTTCTGTTAACATGTTTTCCTGAAGCCCTAAATCCAAGCCTATTAGTCTTTTAGAACTATCCATTATTTTAACTATCCAGATTGAGAGTTCTTGTTCCATAGACTTTTCAAGAGTTTAGAATAACAGATGCTACTTTTAATAGAAAGAACAAGGTCTATTTACGTATATTGGAGGTGTGGTAAAAGAGAGAATTTTTCCCCTGGGGTCACAGAGCTTCAGATGTGGAAAGGCCTAAAGATTTAAAATTCCAATATGTATGTACTAGAAATACTAACTGACTTGTGGTTAACATAACTATCAGTGCAGAGCTGAGACCAGAAGCAAGACTAGAACCAAAGCTAGTTACTGGAGAGGCGAGACTGAAACCAAGGTATATCCCCTAAAACTATGCTGGAAAAAGGTGGTTACAGTGAGGGTCTATCAAGGAAGCAAAAGCAGATTTAATAAAACGATGACTCTTTGTTCTAGGTCTCCAGGATCTAACAGCCTTGAGGGAAATGACAGGTCTCTGGAGCACCAACTTGAGAGGAGGATTAAAGGTACAGGAGCACTTGCTTTTAACTGACTGAGTCCTTAGAAAACTCAGCATAAGATGGGGGTGGGTGAGGAAATAGTAAAGGATTAAAAGGGTCAAATATATGGTGACAGAAGGAGATTTGACTTTGAGTGATGGGCACACAGTGCAATATACAGATGATGTATCATAAAATTGTGCCCTTGAAACCTATATAATTTTATTAACCAATGTCATCCCAATATTTTTATTTTTATTTTTTTAAAAGGAAACATCACAGACGCACTAATAGAGAGAACAGAAGCACACATGCGCATTCAGTAGGAGTAGCTTACTGAGCATTAAGCTTTCAAAGAGAAGTTCAGACATTTCTCAGTAATGCCACCCTCACCCTGGTTGACTGTAAAGGTCGTTTAGGTCAGACACCAGCAAGAGCGGGCAGCTGAGAGACAGGAAATGAGTGCGGCTCTGTGAGCTCAACAAAAGAGAACAGCTTTTTACAGCCAAGGCCTGGGAGGAAACACCGATAATCTGAGGAGGGTGGTGCATATGTTTGTGTTTTCCCCTTACTGAGAAAACTCTCCAACTATGTCCTTTAAAAGCCATCCAGGCTCTCTTACCACCCTCACCCCACCTCATGGAAATGCATTTTCTGGCAGACATCCTTCTGACTTCACTGAGGTTTTAAAATATGTTTACTTTTCCAAAGATATTTTGTAATTTATTTTTAATAGGAAACACAGTCATGGGGTTTAAAATTCAAAAGATACCAAAGGATATATAGAGAAAATTTCCCTCTTACCCAGTTCCCTGTCCTAGGGAAAAGCAAGTCCCAGTTTCTTATCTACTCTTCTAGAGTTGCTGTAGACATAGCCAAACATATAAGTATGCACAGATATTATTTTGTGGAAATTTTTACATGAAGAGTAACATACTACGCACGCTGTTTTCTGCATCTCAACATTTTTACTTGACAATACATCTTAGGGATAGTCTGCATCTGTACAAAAGAGCTCCATGATTCCTTGTTACAGCTGCATCTCATTATACTCTATTTTATGAATAAAGCATATTTTATTTAACCAGTTTCTCTATAGGTGGACATTTATTGTCCAAAGTTTGCCATCACACACAATGCTGCAATTAATACATTATTTGCACATCAGCAAATTTATATCAAAACTAAAGTCCTAGAAGAGGAAGTTCTGGAGACAAGGATATGAGCATTTGTAATTTTCACAGAAATTGCTGAACTTCCCCTCCTAGAGATTGCACCAATTTAACGCCTCTCAGTAATGTAGAAAGTGCCTGTTTCCTCACACCTTTGCTAATATAGTGTGCCGTCAACTTCGCTTTAGCCTTTGTTGATGTGATAGGTGAGCAATGGTGTCTCAGTATAGTTTCAACGTGTATTTCTCTTTTTAAGAGTGAGATTGAGAATCTTTTCATATATTTAGGGGCAATTTATAAACTGTTCCTATAAACTGTTCACACCTAGTCTTTTTTTGTCTAGCATGTCATTGACCTTTTTCTTGTTGATTTCTAAGAACTTATTATGTACTGATTTATCTGTGGTTTTTAGCTGCACATATTTTCCCCAGTTTGTTGTTTGTCATTTAATTTCACTACTGGCATTTTAGAAATCCTTTTATTTTAAAGCTTTTGTGTTTTCTCTTAGACTTTTCCAGTCTAAGATTGTAATATATATATATTTATATTTATATTTATATATTTATATATATGTAGGATTTTATATACGTGTGTGTGTATATATATATACATATATATATATATGTATATATATATATGCCCTATTCCCTCTTTTTTACATATTTATGGTTTATTTATCCTGATTTTAGGTTTGGATACAATTTTATTTTTTTCCAGATGGCTAAACGGTTATTCCAACACTATTTATTAAATAATCTTTCTTTATAATCTTTCTTTTCTCTGCTGATTTGAAATACTATCTTTCATATATCCATATTTCCAAGATATTTACATATTATAATTCATAATAAAACATTTCCCCTTGTAACAACTGTCCTCAAAATCTTTATAAATCTTAAAATGATTTCATACCAGCCTCTTACAATCACTGGAAAATCACATTTTAATAATTTTCTTCCTTTTACTCACTCTCTCCTCTTTGCTTTAAAATGTTATACTCTGTCATGATAAAAACTCCAGGAATAGAGGGGAACCTCCTCAACTTGAAAAAGAATATCTACAAAAATCCTACATCTAACATCATACTTAATAGATGAGAAACTAAAAACTTTCCAATGAAGATCAGGAAAAAAGCAAGGATATTCGCTGTCATCACTCCTTTTCTACACCATGCTAGAAGTCCTAGCTAATTTAATAAGACAAGAAAATAAAATAAAAGGTATACATATTGGGAAGGAAGAAATAAAACTATCTTTATTCACAGATAACATGATCATCTATATAGAAAATCTGAAAAGATTCAACAACAAAAAATGCTGCAACTAATAAGTGATTGTAACAAGGTTGCAGGATACAAGGTTAATATACAAAAGTCAATGCTTTCCTATATACCAGCAATGAATGAGTGGATTTAAAATTAAAAACATAATATTCTTTACATTAACACAGCCCAAATTAAATATTTATTTATAAATCTAACAAAATATGTATAATATCTATGTAAGGAAAATTATAAAACTCTGGTGAATAAAATGAAACAACTAAATAAATGGAGAGAAACTGCATGTTCATGGACAGGAAAACTCAATATTGTCAAGATGTCAGGTCTTCCCACTTGCTCTATAAATTAATCTAATCCCAGTAAAAATCCCAGCAAGTTATTTTGTGGATACCAACAAACTGATTCTAAAGTTTACATGGAGAGGCAAAACTTGAGAAGGAAGAACTGCTTCCACAGCCTCTTTTACACTCAGGGCACTTGCAGGAGGCTGAGAATCACAGGCGAGATGCAGTGCAAGCCTGGCCACGGCTAGTACAGAGGAGAGAAAGCAGCAGCGTTTTGGTGAAAGACTTGGGAGGGCTTGGAGCATTCGACCTGCTTCCCCTTGAGAACTTTGCCAAATACTGGGCTGTTCAGAGCAGGGGTTTTAAAATGCAAGTGGAAACTCTGCCTCTGAAAAGCAGAGTGAAGTTTTTCAGCACTCTTCTAAGACTAAGGTTAGAGTTTATACCCACTGGGGAGGGGCTTGCAGAATACAATGGGTTTTCTGTTGAAAATGCAGGTCAGAGATAAACCAGTGGAAGAATGAGACTTACCAGAGCTAAAATTCAGCCTTGACTCAGCAAATCACTAAATGGGGTAACATGATCGACCACCATTCTCTTTGGAGAGCAGGGGATTGGTAAATCCTCTCTGAAATAAGATTTCATCTGAAATCTTGACAACTTAGTATACACAATGTCTGGCACTCAGTTAAAATTTACTAGGTACACCAAAAGACAGGATCACATCACTGAAAATTCTTGGGGGGAAAAGCCAGTAGAAACAGGTGATCCAGATGTTGAGGTGAGCTGACAAGGGCTGTGAATGAACTAGCATGGTATGTTAAACAGAAAAGGTGGGATCAGCCGCTGTAACGCTTTCTTAGGCCCTCCATTTCTAGATGTCATCTGTTCCTCCTCCACATAATCCTAAAAGTTTATCTGTGCTTATTGCACTTACAATCTTATAAAGTAGCGCCATCTAAGTTGCTCAAAGCACGGAGGTTTTAAAGTCATATTGGGTTCAAATTGGAGATCAGCCACTTGTCAACAACATGACCTTGGATAAGTTACTTATCTTATTTAAGCCCCAACTTATCTATAAAATGGAGCCAACAGTAGTACTTTCCTCATAAGCTTGTTTTGATATACTCGCAGAAACTCAGTTGCAATAAAACTGTGAATTTTTAGTTACCTGCTCTAATTTTCCTCACCAACTCCTTCTGAGGAAGAATGTGGAAAGAAGCTTCATTTTTGTCCAATCCAATCATTTTATACTGACCTAATAGCTCAAATATTTCTTTAGGAATCTCGGCTCTTTGGGAATAAAGTTAGACCTTTGCTTCTTTCCTCCAATGTGGTCTCTGGGTATATGAAGAGAGGCCTATAGGTCAGTGACCTTGTGACAGCAGAGGAGAGGCAGGGTCCCTAAGCCCCCGCAGAGAGAGCACTCTGGCTCCCTTCTGCTGTCTGCTGTGGAGTAGCTAGGTAAATCTGCTCCCTGCCCAGGTGAGCACTGATGCATCCTTGGTCCCATCTGGCTGTTTGGGCTCGATGGGCTGGTGCTCACCATTGGATTCCAGAGCCTCCGCCACTTACCTCTAGTTCCAAAGCTGCCTCTCCCCTTTCATGGCACTCCAGGCTTCTGTCTGGCCACCAATCTTCTTAGCACATCTACATCTCCTCACTGGGATGGGAAAGAATTATCACTGCTTCAGAGCAGGTGCCCCCATTATAGACGCCCCTCATTTCCTGTTCCAGTCCTTCATAGCACTTTATTAAATTTGTAACTTTTTGTGTGTGGGAACGTTCATTTAACATTTGCTCCCGTACAACATTGTAACCTTTTTGGTGGTGTGGGTCCTGTCCAGTTTTGCTCATCAGTGTTTTCCAGTGCCTAGCATAACAGGTGCTCAATCAATACTCCAAATAAATAAATGAGCAGCCTCTAACCTCAGGGCCCTAATACTGAAGAGCATGGACGGTCTTGCCTCAAATCTTTTCCCATCCACGTTAGAAATCTTTGTTAGTTTTCTATCTAACAACCATTCTCCATGTGTTCTTTGCTATCAGAACATTGATTTTGTTTGGTTGGAAAAATGTCCAACCCAGAGATGAAATCATGAATTGGTTGAAACCAATCATGACAATTCCCTTCCCTTTTGCCAGCATATCACAGTAGTTATGCTACAGTGTTCTGGCTAGTGAGCCAGAAAGAGACATCTAGGGGGCTTCTGGGAAAGGCTTTTGTCCTTGATGAAAAGAAAGAAAAATATGAGGAGAACTCTCTTTGGCCTCCTCTGCCCCCAGCCCCTCACTTCTTAAATGTGCTAGGGTGAAGATGGTATGTTTGGAACCATGGCAACTACCTTGCAACCATGAGGGAAAGACCTGAAGAAATGCCAAAATGACCTCACTGAACTTCTGTACCAACCTTGGAACTACCTACAGACTTCTTACTACATGAGATCATAAGTGCTTAATTATTTAGGCTACTATTATTATTTCAATTTTATATTATAGGGCCAATTTTTTTCTAACTGATGTAAATTCAGTTGAACAAATTCCATTTCACATCCATTCTACTACCTAAAGCTGGGATAGCAGATTATTGGTCCTGTTTTACCCTATATAAGTACAGTCTGCTCTCAGACATAGTCTCACTAACATCCTGGGCTATAAGTCAGATACACCTTTCTTTTGGTAACATCTCTAAAGCACTCTGAACAAAGACTATCTAAATGGTCACAGCTGGCGACCAGGTAGCTACGGGTCAAGGGAATGGGCTGAGGAAGTAGAACTGAAGAGGCAGAGGGGTGAGGGTGGAAGCCAGGAAAGCAAAGAGAAATCAGGAGGCTATAAAAACCAAAGAGGAAAACAAGACCAGGGTGGAGGAAAAGTCCAAGCAAACAGTCAGCAACAGGAAGAGCCAAAGGAATTGGGAATGGAAAAATTTAATTTCTTAATTACCTAGGAAATAATCTAATATAAATGTACAGGACTTTTTTTTGGAGAAAGTTTTCATTCCAATAATGGACATAAACAAAGACCTGAGTAAATGAAGTGATACATCAATTATATGTGACAATTTAGTATTTTAAGAATATCACTTCTTCACATATGAAACCACAAATCCAATGTAATTCCAGTAAAATGCCCCCCTCCAATTTTGGGGACTTTGAGAAACTGGTTTTAAAATGTATATAGAAGAAAAAACATCCACAAACAGCTAATAAAAAGATGTGAGCAAAAAAGAGATTTGCCTTGCTAGATATTAAGGTATATCACAAAGCCATACCTAAAGAAAGAGGGGAGGCCCTGGCTGGTGGGGCTTAATCATCCAGTGCACCGCAGGGTCTTGAGTTTAATTCCCGGTCAAGTCACATACCTAGGTTGTGGGTTCGATCCCTGGCTGGAGCACGTACAGGAGGCAACTGATCAATGTTTCTCTCTCACATCAATGATTCTCTCTCTTTCCCTCTTCCTCTCTCTCTATAAATAAATAAATAAATAAATAAATAAATAAATAGAAGGGGGGAGAAGGCAAATTGACCAATGGAGTAGAACAGAGAACCGAGAAATAGACATAGCTGTAGAGGGGAACATGGTATATGATAAGAAGGGACATTGCAAATCGCTGGGGGAAGCAATAGAGTGGTTAGGAGATAGTGTGGGGAAAACTGGCTCCATCAATCCCACCTCAGGTGATCTTTTTAAAGAAACCCCAAATGTATTAAAGGCCATAAAACTCTATAGTAACGGAATAAAATATGGGTAAATATCTCTGTGACTTTTGAGAGGAGACCTATAACTTAAAGAAAACCCCTAACCATAAGCAGGAGAAAAATTGATGGACTTGTCTAAAGAACAAAATTAAAGAAAGTGTAACAAAAAATACTACAAAGTCAATAGGTAGATAGTAGACTAAAAGAAGATGTTATTAGCATCCCAAACCAAAGGATTTATATCTAGGAAACCCTGCCAAGCAGTAAGAAAAAGACAGGGAAAATAGAAAAAATTTAGAAATATATATGAATAGGTAATTCATAGAAGGGGAACCCCCTGAATGGTCAGTACACATATGAAGAGATGCTCAACATCACCAGCAATCAGAGAAATGCAAATTAAAGCACCAGTGAGAGATCACTTCACAGAAAGTAAGACAATATCAAGTATAGCCAAGACACACTGCTAATAGAGTGTGAACTGGAGGAGCCATTCTGGAGAGCAGTCAGTCCCGAGAGAGGCCAAAGATGCAGTCTGCACCCTGAGTGTGTTACCTGTGCAACTTTAATGTGCACATGGAAAGGATCCACCTAAAGGGCATTCATCACAGCATGCATGTATGTGTGTGAGTGTGTGTGTGTGTGTGTGAGAGAGAGAGAGAGAGAGAGAGAGAGAGAGAGCGCGCAAGGACTTTGGCAATGTAGTGTTTATTTATAAAGCAATGGTTTAATAACATAACATAAACAATAGGGGCCACAGGCTGGCCAGAAGTAGCAGAGGAGACTTACAAACAGCAGCATGAATGGGTCACCAAAGCCTAATGATGAATAAAATAGATAAGAAGCAGACTTTCATAGCCCAGAACCCCACTTGTGAAGTAAGAACACACACAACACACAAAATGGCACGCACCACATGGTATATTTTTAAGAATATATATCTAACATGTGGAGGTGGATTGGAAGAATCCATAGAAGTTCAAGTTGGTACCTATGTTGGAGAAGGAACGGGGATGAGAAATGGTTATCTTGACTGTGGTCATAGTTTCATGGGTATATATATATATGTCAAAACTTATCAAATTGCACACTTTAAAATGTGCAGTTGCTGTATGTCAACTCCACCTCAGTAAAGAGGATAGATGGATATTGACAGTGATGCCTGAGCTGCTGAGCGATGAACTCTATTCCATTTCCTGAGCATCAAAGAAAAGAAAAGAAATACATGGGGCAGTGGCCAAAGAGCCGCACTGGCTGCCACACTTTAATGTGCATGACAGTCAGCAGAGGTGCTTGCTAAAAGAACAAATTTGTGGGCCTCGCACCCAGGGGCTCTGAATCGGCGTTTAAACAGGCACCATCGATGGGTTTTACCTGTAAGTGGGCCATGGTGTACTTGGAGAAGCCCTGAACTAGGTAAAATCAAGCTAGCAGGAGAGTGACAGCAAGTGGGTGAGCAGGGCATTGGCAGCAGGACATCTGCCCAGGCCCTGCAGCAAGGAAAACGACGCCCTCAAACAGCTGGCCCTGTCGGCCCAGGCTGCCTTTCTCCCCCCGCCCCCCTTTTGTGTGAGCCAAATCCACTAGACTTGGCCTAGAGGGGCTGGGCATGGAAACTGACAGCACCCGTCTGGGGGAGCATCTGTGGACAGGAAGCCCCAGGGCACCTGCTTCACCGGGATGATGTGGGTGCGGTGTCCCCAGTGGTCCTGAGCCCGGCAGGATCCCCCTCACTCACAGACAGCTTTTCGAGGTTGGGCTGGGGGCTAAAGGGAAGTGGCTATGAAAAGAGTGAGAATGACATTTGTGGGATGTTGTCAGGTGCAAATGCTGGAGTCTGACCTGATGAGAGAAGCACAGGCTGAATCATCTCAGCACACCTCCTACTGGGCCCTTTCAGTGTGCAGATGGTCCAGGGCTTGAGCCACAGAACTCGGCCAGCCCTCCTGTGCCTGCTTTGCCCTTGTCTCCTTTGGTCCCTGCTTCTGGCTTGTGTTTCAACAGCTGGACTGTTTTGTGACAGTGTGCACCATGTGGAGGAGATTTTTAAGAGTGACGGCTAAGATTGTAGGCAGACGTGCCTTGATCTTAAGCTTGACTTTAGAAATGCCTAGTGGCACGCTCACCCTGCATCCCTGGCCACAGAGAAGTCTACCTCCTGGTGAATGGAATACAGCCTCCCCAGTCACGAATGGATTCTGGGCTCCCTTCCACTGTTGTTTATCCAGGCACAGTGCCCCTAACGGCCCAGAGCACCAACGGAAGCTTAGATTCACTGTCCCCTTCCTAATATGCAGAATGGCCTAGTTTCCTAAGGACAAGGAAGGTTTTTCAGATTTATACAAACAGACCAGCATATTTGTGGGTATCCAGGTAACAAACCCAGTTTGCAACTCCTTTTGACAGCATAATTCATAGCCCCAGACAGAAATGCTAATGTGAACACAGACGCTCCAAGGAACCAGCTACAGTGGAAAAGCTTAAGAAATGGTCCCAAATATAGCTCTAGAGATCATCTGATCCTCCAACAGGCCTCTTTTCACAAATGTGAACATTTTCATGTAAAGGAAAAAGAGAGAAAGGAAAAGAATGGCCGAGAATCCAGAGATGCAAATAGTCCAGGCTTATTAATAACCAGTAAAGCTTTCTTTCTCTCCTTAGGAACTTCTTGAGTCAGCTGTTTGACGCTGATGGTGTATGATGTGTAGGCCAGCGTGTGCGAATCTGAGCCTCCCTGTGTGTCTAGGGGCCTGGGTCTCCCTGTGCCCGTTTGAATGAGACCCACTGCAGCTGCACCTCCCGTGGTGCCGCTCAGCCCGGACAGGCTGACAGAGCCATTCTTCTGTCTCGGTGATGTGTTTGCTTAAGCATGAGCATTAGTGTCAGAAGCGCTTAGTGCAAAGTCCCCTTTCAGGGGTGAAGCAGTTATTGCCAAGCCTATGCATCTGGGAATCCGTTATGTCTATTCCCCTGGGGGTTAAGGGTAAGGTTAGGCCTCTCTTATGTTTTCTAATGAAGTTGAAAAGATTTTTTTTTAAAAAGAAGAACACTGTTTATAAAATTATCTTTCGGGGGTGAGTCCGGCTGTGAGAACTTCGCTGTCTTGCATGGGGGCCGCCTTCCTGGAGAGCTGAACAATAGCTCCTGTCATGTGGGCCATATCCTCTTGCCCTCATCAGCCCCATCTTCTGAAATGAGCGAATTGAAAGTTATTTTACACCCGAACTTGCACAAAGCGAATGTGCCTAATTAGCGGAAGATTTGCTTTTAGGATAGAATCTGCTTTTAATCAGTAGTGTCCCTTCTTTCAGAGATGAAGATACATGGTGGGCAGACTGTGTGTTTTCCCTTGTCTTTCTCACAGTAGCAGTGAATGTGAGCTGAACTGATGAATCATCTGTCCCTGTTGCCACTGTGGCCAGGGGCATTTGCTTCTGGAGCAGCTGGCCAGTGCTGAGCTGGGGGCAGCTCACTGGGCCACACAGCCCTGGGCTCACAACCTGTTGGCTGGTTCATGAACACTGGGCTTCTGCATGAGAAAGGGCTAGAACTAAGAAGCCATCTTGCTTTATCTTTGTCTTTTGGACAGGTAATATATAGGCCTGATACAAATCAAGTCTCCTTCCTCCACTGTACCCCAATGTTCCCCCCTGGAGTCAATGTCTATCACCAGCTTCCTGGGACGTGGTCCACTGAGTGGCATGCAATGGCAGGGTGATGGGACACAGGGCTATGGGCAATATGGGGGTGCACTGCTGTGGAGAATTTTAAAACAATAATAAAACCCACAGCAAACCAGGTTGCTTTTTATCATCATCAATGCTGACAGTTTAAAGTGTCAATGAAAAAATACTCCTGTCTAAACAATTACAAGTGTTGCACCTGACACAGGTGAACTCGGCCACAGGTGCTCCTTTTGAAAGTCCAACCTGCCTTCCGCGCATTTTGTGTTTCCAACCTCTGTGATACTATCTGTTCCTGCATTTAAATGGGTTTGAAATAAGCAATTGTCTAGACAAAGAGGGAAACCGTGTCATTTCAATTGTGTTTGACCACAAGGAGTTTTCATTTGTGTTTAAAATTTAAGACAGTGAAACAGTGCAAATTGCATGTTGTAAAATTTTTTGTTTATGTGCAAGTTTCATTTCCTGCATGAAATAGTTTACTGAATTTTTATATGTTTAAAATTAAAATCTATCCTTTATCAAAATTGTTAGTTATTTAAAAACTAAGAACTCAGAGGGCGAGTGCCTTCAATTCTGTGCCTCAGCCCACTCTTCGCTGCGCCTCCTGCTATGGAGGTTGAAAAAGCGCACACGCTTCCCTTCTCTGAGCTCCAGCAGCTAGAGCACTGGCACCTGGCCTAAGCTGGACCCACTAAGTAGAGCAGAATTCCACCTGGAACCCTAAATCTGGGGCAAATGGCTTGAAGACGCAGGGGCAGTTTGGAATCCATTCTTGTGGCAGTGGCGATGGTGCCAGGAGTGGTATCGGTGTCCTTCCTGTCCTGTCATTTTGGGTGTAAGTCTGGCCTTCTTACGCAGCTCGGTTTCGGCTTGTTTGCCAAGCCTGATTCTGTCGGGTCTGGCAGTTGATTCTCTGAGCTCTCTGATGTCCTTCTAGTGAATTTTCTCTGCTTCGAGCTCTCTGATGTCCTTCTAGTGAATTTTCTCTGCTTCAGTTAATCAGAGTCAGGGCGTTACTTGCAGTCAAGAAGTCCTAGTGGTATTCCTAGTTCAGCGGAATACTTTGAGAATGAATTTTGAAGTTCAAGGTCATTGTGTATAGCAGACAAGCAAGAACCTAAAAATGTAGAGCAGTAGTCTTACCAGAAATGTGAAAACATATTTCCTAACTTGTTAAAGCGTATCTTACACATTAACTGTCTCCACTCACCCTGGCCCAATCTTAGTAGATCTAGCAAGACAAAAACCAGAGGCTCTTTTTGATTAGAGAAATTTTCATAGTTTAAATGGATTTAAATAAATTAATGGGCAAAAACCATTTTCAAAACATCTAAGAGCTGTGGTAAAAGGAAATAAAAACAAAAAACAAAGAAAGAAATAGAGAAACAGAAGGTAGCTTGTCAACAAAAGTCTGAAAGCCAAGCTAAAAATGTCTCATCAACCATGTATTTTTAATTGCTTACTCTGCCCTGAATGCTCTTGTATCAAAGGAATGGAAAGCTCAACAGTAAGCTGCAGGTAAATATTAATTCCATCATGTGCCAGAGGAAGGAGTCATATTAGTACAAAAATTCAGTTCCAGTTCTCCTCGTTTCCAAAATGCTCCTTACTGATTCCATTCTTGTATTCACGGTGGCTACAGGAAGCACCTAGTTTTGTGTTGGGTTCTGTGAATTTGAACAAGTTCTTTAAAATCTCTCCACTGAGGGATTAGGTGGAAAGCTCCTCATATTTGTAGTGTATTTTCTGAATCTTCCTTCTGCCACTTTGCTATGCGGTGATTAGATGACCTTTCTAAATACCAAGATGAATAGCCACAAGTACCAATATCCTCAAAATATCTTCTATCTTCCACCCCAACAACACACACACACACACACACACACACACACACACACACACACCCTTTAATTCAGGAACTCAAGTACAGCTTAGGAAAGTCAGCTTTATCTGTCAGTCCCACCAAAACAAGTTCTATTTCTGCAAAGCTGCCTCATTCTGAGTCGTCTAGGTCTCTTCTTTCTATTATATGTCCTCATGGCATCATGTGTGTTTCCTTCACTGTGCTTACACCTAAATAATCATGTGTGTAATCACTATGTAATCACTGTCTGTCTTTCCCCGCAGACTTCGCGAGGGGGGATCCCTAACTGTCTCTCTCCCATCTGTGCTCACAGCACTTAGTATAATGCCTGGTGCCTGAAATATGCCTGAAATACGCTAGTTCCCAGAGTACCGCAGGTGGATTGAACTCCAGTTCATTGGAAAGCAGCGCTTGAAACCCCCCATCTTTTATGTTACCTCCTGGGACTCGGGCTCTTCACAGCCCCGCCCCTTAGCAACCGTCTCTACTGCAAACACTAACACTGTCATAACATTTGCCGCCTGTCATTCCAAGGCAGTCCTCATACACTGTATGTGGTTAATAGACGTAATTCAGGTATCAACTTGAGGTCCCAAAGGGATGGCCTAGGTAAGTGGACGACTCAAGCAGATTATTATATCAGCACTACATCTGTTTAAATGTTTGTTTAAATGTTCTTAGAAGGAGGCAAAGGGCTTCATAGGGGTAAATTGGCCCTGGACAGAACTTTGCCTGTCCTTGCTGTCCCTTGCAGTTCATCTCTGGCCCCAAACCAGCACTCTCTGGGCAGCAAAAACTTCCTACAATTAACTGGAACCACCACTCTTTAGAGGGCAGTTTAGAGACCAGCAGCTTTTTCTCTGTGCATTCTCTTTGGAAGTCTCATTGCCCCAACCCAAGAAATTTACCCAATTATGCCTTCCAGTCACACACAGTACTCTCCCTGCAAGGGCTCCTGGTGAACATGATTTCTCCATCTTATTACATTATTAGAGATGTTTCAGAACCCATTTGAGATCGACACCTCATTACACACCCATCTGGACCACCCTTTAATTTGGCTCCTGGGTTTACAACACCAATTGTTTGGGGTTCATAACGATGAATGTGTATGTTTGTGGAATATGTTCATGCCACATCCAGATATCTCTATCCTGGGAAGACAAAAAAGTACATAATAAGAAAAAATATATCTGTATTCCTTACTATGTTCTTTGCAGTTCCTTTCTGGGGAAGTAGGGTAGGGGAAGTGAGAGGTCATTGGATCATTAAGGGCGCTACCAGGCCAGTGGGTGGGATATATGTTTATTGCAAGGAATTGGCTCATGAGACTGGGAGCTGACGAGGCAAGTCCAAAATCCATAGACCTGGCTGTCAGGTAGGGCGGGTCACCAGGAAGGGCAGGCTAGAAACTCGGGCACATGCTGAGGCCGCAGTCCAAGGAAGAAGTTCTTCTTCACATGACGTCAGGTACACCCAGATTATTGAGGATAATCTCCTTTCCGTAAAGTTAACTGGTTGCAGATGTTAATCACATCTATAAAATACCTTCAGAGCAACACCTAGATCAGTGTTTGATTGAACAACTGGGTTTAGCCTAGCAAAATTAACACATAAAACTACTGTTCTTCCTGCTATAAAAGCAATTATAGAGAAACAGGCAGAACAGATAAAAAGCTTAGAATTCTATCATATACAGACAAGCTATTAGCACTCTGCTGTCTTAACGAGTGCCTTCTCATTTTGTTTTTCTAGCTATTTATTTATAATAGCAAGAAAACATGGAAAGAATCAACTAAATGCTTGGCCATAGGGGAATGGTTATGAAGATTACGCTATTTGCATATGAAGCAAAATTATGTGGTGGTTAAAAGTTATAATTATGAAACACTGTATCAACCTGAAAATACTTCAAGTGAAAAAAGCACAGTACAAAATTATATACCTGCTGTAATTACAACTATGTGAAAAGTGTATAACATGGCAACATGGATGACAAGGAAACAAAAAATAATGCATCAGGGAGGGAGGGATGACCAGGCAGAGGACAAGGACTTTGAGGGAAGTAAAGCTACCCTGTAAAACACTATAATAGTGTCCAGACCCATAGAATGTACACCACCAAGAGTGAACTGTGTAATGTAATGTATGCAACTATCTAATATAAACCATAACTTTGGGTGCTAATGATGTGTCAGTGCATGCAAATGGACCACTCTGGTGGGGGATGTTGATAGTGGGGGAAGTTATGCATGTGTGGAGCAGAGAATATATTAGAATTCTGTACTTTCTGCTCCATTTTGCCATGAACCAAAAACTGCTCTAAAAAGTAAAGTCTGTTTTTAAAAAATAATGCAGCAAATGCCAGTGCCCCTCTCCCAATATTCCCCAGCATTTATCATTTTATTTTCTGTGCCCTGAACAAGCACCTAAGACTACTGCCTGAGGACCTCTGTCCTCGACAGCTCAGTCTGCCTAAGCAGGGGATCAAATAAAACCCTGGAGAATTGATATCCCCCTGGGAGCAATCCTCAGCCAATGACTTATGGAAGTGGTTGGATATAGCCCTGGACTGTCAGTCAAGATATCTTGGAGGTGGGTGTTGCACCCCGGTTCCCAGAGCACCCCAGTTAGATTGAACTCCAGCTGCCCCCAGCGGCAACTTGCCCTAGTTCACACTATAATTCTTTCCTTCCTTCTCTCACTTTCCACTCCCCTCATGGGCATTTTCTTCAGCTCCTAAATAAATACCTGCCTGTCTTTGTTTGATTCAGGGCATGCATTCCTAACAGTCCCCACTGGGTAAAACTTGGTTATTTGGTGGGTAAAAAAATCCTTACTTTCTGAATGTATAAAGCACAGATATACACACAGTACACTAATAAATTTACAGCATATCTGTGGTATGAAAAACCCATGCGGGTAGGTGATTAAGAAAAAATGTCTAAAAAGTTTCCTTAGGGGGTTACTTTTCAAAAAAGGCTGAGAAACATTATGAACAGGGAGAACCCAAACTAAGACAAATAAAAATAAAAACATTTCATTTGTTAGAATGACTGCTCAAATATGAATTCTGACCTCTAATTTTTTTAACCTCAGTTAGTTATGTGACGCGTACAATAATATTAATTTTAAAAACAGAAAACAGACATGAGCCTGGCCTACAAACACCAATCATCTACCTGACTGGATAGTTCTGCCAATGTCAAGCTCACTGTTGCTACTTACACCCCAGCTATCTACCCACTTCCCTGCCCACCCCCATCATTTCATTTCCCTTCCTTGACAGTCTGGGTAGAATCACTTTGGATTAAGTGCTAGAAATAGAGTTTCTTTCTTTCTTTCTTTCTTTCTTTCTTTCTTTCTTTCTTTCTTTCTTTCTTTCTTTCTTTCTTTCTTTCTTTCTTTCTTCTTTCTTTCTTCTTTCTTTCTTTCTCTTTCTTTCTTTCTTTCTTTCTTTCTCTTTCTTTCTTTCTTTCTTTCTTTCTTTCTTTCTTTCTTTCTTTCTTTCTTTCTTTCTTTCTTTCTTTCAGCAAGAAAAACACAACACTTAATCATACCAAAAAAAACCCATCTTTCTGAGAATGAGTTAGCTGGCATGAGAGGTCAGGCATTCTGGGAATGAATGAAGTATGTAAGAATGGAGAAAGTGGTCAGGAAGCCCTTCCTAGCCTGTGAGGAAGGAAGAGGCCCTGCCAAGCATGGGCTTGAAGGAAGACATCGGGATCCACCTGGGTCCCCTGTACTTTCACAGCAAGTGCAGGACATGAAAGCAGCCACTGGGGAAGCTCCAAGGTCAGGCTGTGTTTAGATTGGACTCTGGGTGGTAATGGCCGGCTATGGGAGAGCTCAGAGTGTCATGCATAGAAATTCCTCTTGCTGCAGAAAGCTGAATATGTGAAGGGCAAGGGCGAGGAGGCTGAGGAACCAGTAGGGTGGTTAGAACCAACCATGGGTATTTGGCAGCCAAAACAAAGAGATCAAGTTAGTTCTGCATCATTACTCGCCAACACAAAGCCCTAGATTCTTGAAACTGACCCAAGAAAGATTTTCTATTATAGTATTTATACAAATGCTAGTCAAAGTGCTTTATTGTCATATCTCATTTTAAAATAAAGCAAAAGATTAGTGAACGCCATTGTCCTAACTTTGCTCCGGGGTAAGAAGGAGGCCCAGGGCTCTAATTCAGGCCAGACTGGGCTCCAGGAGCCCAACCTGGTCCAGGGAAGAGCAGGGATGCCTGGGGTAGGAGGCAGCTGGAGACAGAATTGGTAAAACCCAGGAGCTGTTGGCACAAAAGCAGATTTTCACACGTCTGGATGGCTTAGGCAGTAGCAAACTAGACAGATGCTCAAAGTTCCTTTCTTTCCCCTCTGATTCAGTGAGCTTTATCTTATGTAAGTGGCCAAGATACTTTCTCCTTGTAAACTAACCCTTAGGGAAGCTTGTAAAGCTTTTGTGGCTTGCAAGGTAAATTTCCACTCCTGTTCAAAGTGCACCATTTGTGGAGAGTGAGTCACAATGATTTCTGGCTTGTCTAGCAAATGCTTCTGCATGTTAATGATCTTAACGTCCACTTCCCACCCAAAGATAAAACTAAGGAGCTCAACTGGAGGTACAGTTTTAATAATAAAAATACCTCTCCTTTATTGAGGGTTTATGAAGTGCTTCTTCACATGAATTATTTTATTCTCTCTGCCACCCTTTGAGATTATTGGTACTCATTTTACAGATGAGAAAACTGAAGCTCTAGGAGGTCAAATAATTTGCCCCAAGGTCACAAAGCTACTAGATGGAGTAGTTAGCTTAACTCTAGGGACTATACACTTACACTTCTTCTCAAAGGGAGAGAACAATAGTTTTATCTGAAATCTTACTCAAGATCACTCAAAAAGGTAGGTAGGTAAAGATAGCAAAGGAGGCCTTTGACCACAGAGATTTCCTTAGCAGGCACTTGAGATGGGGGAGTTCAGAAGATCAACATATGGGAGTAGACCATGTAGTATATTTACCTGTGGCCCTCCGAAGTATCCTTTAGCTTAGTGAAGGGCCCCCTGAGCACCTGCATTCCTCCCAGAGAGGGCCAGGTGCTTGAAAAAGGTAAGGAGCCCAGCCGGGTGTGGCTCAGTGGTTGAGCGTCAGCCTAGGATCCAGGAGGTAGCAGTTCGATTCCCGGTCAGGGCACATGCCCGGGTTGAGGGCTTGGTCCTCAGTTGGGGGCTTGCAGGAGGCAGCCGATCAGTGACTCTCTCATCATTGATGTTTCTATCTCTCTTTCTCCCTCTCCTTTCCTCTCTCTGAAATCAATAAAGATATATTTATAAAAAAGGAAATCTCTGTGACATTGCAGCATACTGAAAGACAACCTCGGATGACCTTCAAGTTTGTGGTTTATGGAGAATTATAGTGTCATAAAAGAAACTTCCTCTTCTTGCCAAAGACTTCAACGTACCCATATTTGGTTTCAAATCTCAAAAGTCTCACTCACTCCTGCAACTTCAGGAACCTTACTAAGTTCAAACCATTTTCTCTACTTGTTTGCAAGATGGTTGCCATCAAGTCCTCCCTCCCTGTGGGCTTTACCCTGTGGGCCCCGTCCAGAGGGGGTCTATTCCTTCACTCCTCTTGAATGCACGTGGGCCTTCAGGAAGCAGTGGAAGCGACATCTTTACTTTCAAGTCAGGTCAAAATAAACCTTGCTGCTTCCCTCTGAGCCTCTTGGAATAATTGCTGTTGAAAGTGAGTTGCTGTGTAATGGCTGTGATCATCCTGAGACTTCCACTCTATGAGAAGCCCTGCGTACATTGAGAGGCCCTGGAAGAGAGACGCCAAGGAACAGCCGGGCACCCACGCGTGGGTGAAAGAGCCACCTCAGAAATGGACCGGCCCTCTGATGCCAGTCACCGCCGCTGGCACCACGTGGGTCAAAGCCAAACCACCGTCGAGCCCCTCTCAGATTCTTGACCCGCAAAATAAAGTGGTTGTTTTAAGCCATTCCATTTTGGGATAGTTTTTTTTTTTATGTCACAAACAGTTAAACTGAAACCAGCAACCATTCTCAAGTCTCTCATAGCTTAAGAAACCACAATAACAAAACAAAAAGCGCAGGGCCCTTCTCTAGTTACTGCCCAGCCTCCTTCCCCTTACTCTCAGCTGAGCTTCTTAAGCGTCCACCAGATTTCTCCGCTTTCTCACTCCCACTCCCTCCTCCGCTCACTGCAGCCGAGCTTCTACCCCCTTCTGAAACTGCGAACAATCCTGGCAGCTTTGTTACTGCCAACACCCTTTGGTGGTGATCTTACCTGGCATCCCTGCAGCCTCTGCCATTTGTCTACTTCCCCTGGACACCCCCCCGTCCCCTGGGCTCCCTCTTTCCCCCCAGCCCTTCGCCCCCAGCTGCCTTCTGCATCTGCCGGCATCTTCAAGGAACCGGGGTCCCTAGGACGCTGCCTTCAGCGCTCTTCTCATGTTTCACACTCTCCCTGATTGTCAGATGTGCCTTACAGATGGTATTGTGTTTATTGATTCCACCAGAGGGAATCAGAAGGTCAGAGTTAAATTAAATGTCAACATTTATAAAACAGGGGTATCACAATAGCCAAGAGGTGGAAGCAACCCAAATGTCCATCGGCGGATGAATGGAAAGCCAAATGTGATATATGTAGACATACAATGGAGTAGTATTCAGCTTTAAAAAGGAAGGAAATCCTGTCACATGTCACAGCGTGGATGAACCTTGAAGTGAAATAAGCCAGTCACAGAAAAAAAAATAGCGCATGATTCCACTTATATGTGGTATCTAAACAAATTAAACTCACAGAAACGAAAAGTGGAATGGTGGCTACCAGGGGCTGGGGGGAAAGGGAAGTTATCATTTAATGAGGATCAGTTTCACATTTGCAAGATGAAACGGTTCTGGAGATCTGTTTCACAGCAATGGGGAAATACTTAACACTATAGAACTGTACACTTAAAAACAGTTGAGATGGCAAATTTTATGTTATGTGTTTTTTAACTCAATGAAAAAAATGCCAAAAAAAAAAAAAAAAAAGATAACCCTGTAAGATAGTAACCAGTTGTATATCAATATTGGATAGAATTATGTCCGGCTCGGCTAAGGGACTGCCCTAACCGCGGATGAAGCAGCATCTTATATAAGCCTAGCATTTCCTTGTCTGAAGAGGAGCGTCCTTGCTCGCACACTTCATGGGGTTCACGGAGTTGTAGAGCTCAAGAGACTTAAAGATGATGTCATTCCACTCCTTTGTGTCTCAGAAAGTCCCTTGTAGCTGCAGAGCCCAGGTGTTAGGCCGTGTGGCTGAGGAAGGCTGGGCCCTACTGATTTTCTTCCTGATTTATCCACCAGCTCGCCGGTTCTTTCTGTACCATGTGATCTTTGCTGAAGGAATGGGCAGTGGAGGAAAGGAAGGAGCAGGAGAAGGAAGACCACTGAAAACAATAACAGTGAAGTGGGGATCCTTCTAGGGGGAAGTTTCTTTCAAAAACAGAATCTGAAAGAATGAGAGAATATCGTATAGTTGAGAAATATTCACTCCCAAGGGACATCCTCTGGCGCTAAGTTCATGGGATCATTGTTTTGGGTTTTTACTTTTAAGAGCAGGGAAATGTGAAAGAGGGGAGCGTTTCTGAAAAAAATCTATCCGTTTTTGGTGTGAATCCATGTTGAAGATGACCAGACGCTCAAAAGTTCCGACGCAGGTCTTACCAGAACTCGCTGCCCGTTTCCCGGGACCCGGGTGGTGAGCAGAGCCGGGCGATGAGACGGGGAAAGGGTTACGAGCGTGACACGAAGGGGAAGGCGTTTGTTGGTTCTTCTGTCCGAAAGCCCTCTAACGAACAGTAGCGGAGCGCTGGAGGAGGCCAGGGAATTGTACCCCAAAAGTTTCAGGACTGCTGATTTGGATCCACTGTTTTTTAAAGCAGTGCGGGGCTAAATCAGTTTAGCAAAGATGTGATTTGTGATGGTCACGGACTAATGATCTCAGGACGCTGGCAGCTGTCCAGGAGAGACATCGCGAATAACTGGAATCCAGAAGAGACATCGCGAATAACTAGAGTCCAGAAGAGACATCGCGAATAACTAGAGTCCAGAAGAGACATCGCGAATAACTGGAATCCAGAAGAGACATTGAGAATAACTGGAATCCAGAAGAGACATTGAGAATAACTGGAATCCAGAAGAGACATCATGAATAACTAGAATGGAGGGGCAAAGGTCAAGAACGCGACCTAAGGGAGCGCATGGTGAGCTCTGGTTCCCTCTGCCTATAAAAGCTCCAAGGTTGCTACTCATCCCTTCCCTGACCCTTCCTTGTCTTAACTTGAATATATCCCTGGTTCAGCAGCATCGGTGATCCCTGCCTGTGAGCGGGGAGAGGGCTAGGTTTGTGTGCTGCGGCTCAGTCTGGCTTGCTGAAGGGCAGGAGACAATGTACAGAGATTTTCCTGCCACCTGTGGCTCACGCTTCCTTTTTCATTTTTCTCTCTAAGGCTAGGAATGAATCATCTGTACTTGGTTAAAGGAGAGAAGGGCGCTTTGCCAATACATCCGTGTAACCATCTCAGATCTGAAACCGTTCCCAGACATAAGGTTTCTGAATGCTAAGGCATCTGAGCTGTTCTCCCAGCCACCTAGCCAAGGCCCCCCCTTTCTCTGCCCCACTTTTAGGAACCCTTTCTCATGGTTCGTGCATGTCGGAAAAAAGTCCGGACTGATGAGTGACATTACCACGATTTCTCAATGTTTTGAAGAAAAAAAATATCTAAAAGACTTCACAGGGATTTGTCTCTTTTTATATGACTATGAATTGAAATGCAATTTGCACTCAATATATTTTGAAGATTATATATTAATAATACATTGAGCATCTGTTACGTTTCAAGTACTAAGCGTTTTATATACATTTTCTAATTAATCCTCATATTAATAAAAAGATTTACAGATGAGGAAACCAATGCAAAATAGCTCAAGGAGCTTGTCTAAATCCACACAGCAAGCAAAGAGTGGGCCAGGGCTCAAAACTAGGTCTGTCTGATGCTAAGCCCATGCTTTCAGCTACACAGTTAGAACATTTCTGTAGAGGTGATAAGCGAAATTATATACACATAATGAATGTAGAAATTTTACTTAGACTTTAGCCAGTGTTTAATCTGACTGACACTGACAGATACAGATACTGACATGTGTCTAATTTTTTTGAATATCTCTGCCAATGGAATCAGGTCACCATTTCCTTCAATCTTTTGCATTTAATTCTACCAATGTGTCATATAACCTCCTGCGATGGTAAATTTCATGTGTCAACTTGTTTAGCACATGCTGCTGGATCAAACATTATTCTGGAGGTTTCTATGAGGGTGTTTTGGGATAACAGTAGCATTTAAATTGGTGCTCTTTGGATAAGGAATATTACCCTCCATAATGTGGGTTGGTCCCCTCTAATCAGTTGAAGGCCTGAATAAAACACAAGACTGACCTCCTCCAAGCAAGAGAGAATTCTGCTGGCAGACGGCCTTCAGATTTGAACTTCAGACCTTGAATTTGTAGCTTTCATAATCGCATGAAACAATTTTTTAAAATAAATCTCTCTCTCTCTCTCTCTCCCCCCCCACACACACACATACACCTAATTCTCTGGAGAACCCTCTCTAATAGACCCCCTCATATACTACAAGTTATAAAACATTTCTGAGAAAAACCTAGGCCAATATGAGAAATATTCTTTATATTAGAAATCCTCAAAACAAATGGTTTGTAGCTTATTAAAAATATAAATCCTAGGCCCCACCTAAGACTTTCTGAACTAGACTCTCCAGGAATAAAACCTGAGCATGTATATTTTTATTAAGCTCCATACTGACTGTGACACCAATTGCTGTTAAAATATAACTGCGTTATAAGAAACTAGATATGGAGGGTATTAGTCAGTTTAGGTAAGGTTGTGCTGTGGTAACAAACAACCCAGAAATCTCAGTGTTCATGCTATGTGACCAACACCAGTTGAAGAAAGGATCTTCTGCTCATGGTAGTTGTCCTTCACTCTGTGTATTAGTTAGAATTCTGTTGGAAAACAGATGACATACTTAATTAAGGAGAGATTAATAAAAAGGATTATTTACAAAGATGAGAGTAAGGTTGAGAGAAGTCAACAAAAGACGGTGCAGCACTGCAGGGCCAGGTACAGCAACTACCAGAACCCAAGGAGAGTAGGTACCACCCAACAGGAGCTAGAGGTCCTTAGTAAAGGAGTTCAGCCAGCCCATGGAGACTTGGAAAGGAGAGAGCAAGAGAATAAATATCTCACTGTCACCCTTCTTCTGCCCTCTGATCTCTGGCCAGTATCTCTCATTAGTTGAACTGAACAAAGGGACCTGTTGCTACCGTCCATAAAAGGCAGCCTCCCAGGGCACAGAGCATCATGGGCAGAGTGGAATCTGCAGGAGCAAATGTAAAACATCTAGTACACTCTGGAACCCTGGCTGGCACCACCTGGAACATTGCCAGCCAACATGATAGAAGGAAAGGCAATGAGGCAAAACATAAACTAGCTTTGAAAGCTTCTGCCCAGAAGTGAAGCGCCACTGAGACTTACATTTCATTGACCTGTGCAAATCACATGGCCAAGCCTCACTTCAAAGGACCAGGGTGAGAGATGATCCTTCTCCAGAGAGAGGAAGTGAATACTGTTGATATAAACAATCCCCAATACAAGAAAGACTACGTGGATGTCTGGGAGATGGGGGAGAGGAAGACTTATTTTTTAATGTGTATCTTTTCTTCTTACCTTTTCAACTTAACAACATATGAATACATTACCTACTATAAATAATAGTAAAACTATTAAAATTACTGTGGTAGACAGGTCACTATAGTCAACATTCCTCCTTCCTTAGGCTGCCCAGCATCTAAACCACTCACCTTATGAAGAAGGGTTAACCCCCCACTGTGGAAATGAAGGCTCCAGACACTCACTTTTCCTGCCTCCTTTGCTGCTAGGATATTGGCATATGACCAGGGTTCTGCCAATAAGGTACAACTGCCCCAGACATTAAATTGGAAACTACAGATGCAAAGAGGGACTGAACAGAAAGTTTCCTGGAATGGGTAGTGGTGGAAATGGCAGCTATGTCCAATTTGCAGAATCAGCAGAGAAAGTAGAAAGATCCTAGTCTAATTCTGATGATTCTGGAAATGCCACCGGCAACATCTACCATCCAGCAGCAGGGGCTGGGTGTGCTCATAGAACAATTTTCAGTATTGTTTCTAAACCTGATTCTTACACCTTTCGGAAAGTTTGAGGGCTATCCAATATCCTTTTATTAAATTTCACTTTCTGCTTCAATTAACCAGAGTTTGGTATCTGTTGTTTGCAGCTAAGAACCCCGACCAGTATAATCCCTAGATTTTGGCCTGTTTATTGCAAGAAAGAATAATTATAAGACCTAGATAGAGCACTCTTTACCTTTTAATTAAAATTTTAAAAAAAAAAGAAATTCCAGGGATTGGATAAATATGTAAGTAGCAGCTCAACCTTCCTTTAGCAATTCCTCGTGTGTAAGCTTTCCCGAGCTTGCTGCCTGTCATCGCCCAGGCCAAGAGCTGCGAGGTCCACATGGGTTTTAAGCTATTTATAGTGCCTGAAAACTAAAGTGAGCTTGACAATGGTTTAAATTTGAGGATTTTCTTAGGCTTTCATCTTAATTAAATAAGACACTGTGAAACTGAGGCCACTGGGTAAAATAGAATAAAAGTTGAGTTGGAAGTCAGGAGATCCTGGTTCTGGTTTGGCCCTATATCTGACAGAGATTACTAGGTCTCTGTTTTCTTACATTAACCAGATGATTGCTTAGGTTCCTACATCTCTGATATACTGCTTCTAAATTGTTGAAACACAAAGTGAATTGTGTTCCAAACTGGTCAAAGCAGCTCAAAACGGCGCCAGCCAGTTAGAGTCTGACAGAATTACCCTGTGTTTAACTTCTCTGTACTTAAAATGTTTTAACTAAAATGCAGTGTAGAGACAGTGCCCTACGACCAGGAGATGAGGTCATCTGTTATCATCTGTTTACTCTGACTTACAGTAAACTTATCTACCAGCCACAACCTTTCTCCTACTGCTTTACATTTTCTTAAGCTCACAACCTAAGACTCTAGTTACCAGAGCTGCATAAGAAACAAATCATCAACCAAGAAGACTGGCTGATTATGTTTAAGTCTGCATTATTCAAAATTGTAAAACTTGGAAGCAGATGTTCTTCAGTAGGTTAATGAATAAACTGTGGTACATCCAGATAAAGGAATATTATTCAGCATTAAAAAGAAATGAGCAATCAAGTCATGAAAAGATATAGAGGCACCCTAAATGCATATTAGTAAGTGGAAGAAGCCAATCTAGAAAGGTTATATACTGTATGTAACATTCTGGAACCAGGAGGTTTTAGGGAGGAATGGATAGGAGGAGCACAGAGGATTTTTAGAGCATAAATATCCTTGTATGATATGATAATGATGAATGTATGTCATTATACATTCGTCCAAACCCATGGAATATGCAACATTAACAACCCTAATGTAGACTGTGGGCTTTGGGCGAGGGTGGGTCAATGTAGGTTCATCAGTTGTAACAAATGTACCACTGGGGTGGGGGCTGTTGATAGTGGTGGACGCTGTGCATGTGGGGGGGACACAGGATAAATGGGAAATCTCTGCATCTTCTGTTCAATATTGTTGTGAATCTAAAACTACTCTAAAGAATAAAGTCTATTAAAAATAAACAAGCAACAGAGGCCAAAAGGAGGCTCAGCAACCAAAAAGATTAGCTGATTATGTCTGTTCTCAAGCAGATCAATATGAAGAGGCAGCTACCTCCCATTCTGCTTAGTGATGGGCAAACAGAGGAAAAGATGCTGAATTTTGAGGCTGGACAGGCCGCACAAACTATCCCTGAGCGCCGGAGGAAGCACAGTGCCTGGCTTTAGTGGGAAACCCATGCTCTTATTCAATTCATTGTATCACTACACCCTCTGCCTTCTTATTTTCCTTAATGAAATATATAATCTCCCTATTAGAAATCTTGGAAGGAGTTCAAAATTGAATCTCCTCCTAGCTAATTTAATTTCAGTGCTTTGTAGAAACCTTTGAATCGCAGTCCCCCTCCCCAGTTGCACACAGCTGCGGAACAGTAAGGCTCTGTTCAGAGTCCCAAACAACCTCCCTTTCTTGTTGCTGACTCAGATTTCTAAAACTTACAGCCTGTGGCTGAGCCTACCCATGAGGAGAAATTCAAATTTGGAGAAATTTGGAGGAAACCATCTTCCTTGCCAAAGAGAGGTCCTTGTTCTATGCTGAATTGGGCAAAGTTTGTCTGCCATGATCCAACCTCTTTCTTCGGTAATCCTTGTCATCTCTCCATTCATCAAGATATGTTTTCAGACAAGGATTAGACACACCTATTTACATTTAGTTGAGAAATAACCCAGGGCCCACTTCTCTACACTCTTCAACCCACTGTCGTCTGGCTCCAGTGCTCATCCCTAACTCGCCTGCAGGAAACATCTCTTACTGAAGCTACCGATAAACTAATTGCCAAATCCCAGGGACACTCCTCAGTCCTATACTTCCTAACCTCCTATAGGAGAAAAACCTTGAAAATTGCTATTTTCCCACCCTTTTTGCTAACAGAACTTTTAAAAAATTTGCCTAGCCCTCTGGGATGAGTCATGCTTAACCAAAGGCAGTGTACTGCATCACTTTACCAATGATTAATCTAGGGCGGGAGTGAGCCTTGGTTAGTGAGACATACGGGAAGTCTGATGGATCTCCTGAGAAAGGTTTTCCTCCTTGAAGGCAAATAAAGCACACAATGAGAAAGCCTGATTGTCTCCACTCCCCTCGCTTTCTGCTTGCAATGCTCTTGGTCGCTTAGTATATCCAACCTGCGGTCCTGAGGGAAGCCTTTGACACCCTGAAGGTGGCAGAGCAAAGGATGGAAAGTGCTCGGGTCTTCATGACATGGCTGGGTCACAAAGCCCACCCAGAGACCACCTACTTCAGACTTCTTGATAAGTTGTTTGTAATGATAGGTCACTTTTAACCTGTTGCTTGCAGCCGAATGTATCCTAATTAATACTCTCTCTCTGTAGCACTTGATGTTGTAGACCACTTTTCCCTTAAAAACTCTTTTCTCCATGACCCTAGTTAGCTCTGGTTCTCATCTATGTATTCCTCTTTCTTCATGTTTCCCTCAACTATAGGTGCTCCCCATAAGATTAATGTCTTCTCTGCCCACCCCAGGGAGGGGAGCTCCCGTGGGGGGTCCTACTCTCTCCTGTCTTCCCCGCAGTGAATTGGTTGCAAAGTCATGCTCAGTTTAGCTCACCACCTAAATATTTTGAGAATCCCTCTGTCCTCTCTACTTTCACTGCCACCTCATTAGTTCATACTTTCTCATCTCTCCCTCAAACTGTTCCAAAACCCTCTCCATTGACTCACCTCCTGGTCTGCCTCCATCCAGTCCTCTGTAGGTCAAAGGTCAAAGGAGTGCGCCTCCATTTAACCCTTCATTGACGCCTTGCAGTGGCGTTCAAGTACTCTTCTAGTGATATCTTCTGAATACGGTCTGATGAAGGCCTTATTTTTTCCTGCAAAGTCTAATTTTCACATTTGTCTCTATCTACCTGGTTCATCCCCCTTTATATTCAGTTCAGCCATTATTTCATTTGTGAAGAGTCTTTCTCCATCCTAACCACCCTCCTTCCTTTCTTCTATCCTCCAAGAAAGAGTTCGACACTCCCCCATCGTGTCTGCTGGGACCTCTGCCCTAGCATGTCCCAGCCAGTCCTGGAGGCCTTGACTACTTATCCAGTCTCCATTAGATTCTGAGCGCCTTGAGAACAAGGACTGTCGTGTTTATGTTTGTTACTCTAATGTTTGACAAGCTACTAAGAGACAGTAAACCAGCAAATGCTTAATGAAGAAAGAATTAAAGGAATGGATGATGTTCTAACTCTTGGGGCATTTGTATTTTATAAGAAAAAAGAAATAAGAAACCACCAAGCCATATAAAGAAATGTCTAATTATCTGATGTACCATCTCAAGTTGCAGTGAGGAGGCACTTTCCTGATGCTGGTCAATCACACTACATGGCCCCCTATTAATCCACAATAACATCCCTGTCTTGCCTGTTGGGTAAACTTCCACCCAGAAAATGTCAGAAATTTTGGCTTTTCAACAAGGCATTTCAAAGTCTATCAGTTGTCTAAAATTAATTAGAACCTTTAGTGAACATGCAGTCCTTTCCCCACGTAGCTAGGACTTTATCCCCTAAGGAACTGGTATCACAATATCAATTGAGGTCAATTGAAAGAGACGCCAAATGATTAACCTGCCTGGGATACCCACATAGGTGCTTCCTGCCCTGATCCTGACCACTTCTTCCTCTCCAGCATCGACTGGACCTTTTTGACCCTAATTTTTGTCCCTAGTTGTTGTAATGTCTTCTTCCTCTAACCAATACGTGTTGGCCTCTACTTGTAAGTACACCATGTGGAGGTGTGGCAAATGCCCTCTACCCCTACTTGTGCCATAAGTTCATAAAATCGGCCTGTCTTGGGGACCCAGTTTTTAACAAAATTTTTGGTAATATAACTTGCCACTGCTGTTCTTCTTAACTTGAATTTTTATTGTTGCCCTCTCTTCCAAACACAAAAGACACTGAATAGAGGACAAGCTTTATTAAATTTAAATGCATGTCTCCATCCCTGTCCTTGGGATATGATCCACTATCCTTGAACCAACCATCTTGATTCTCTCATCTTAAGGCTAATTTATTTCCCATTCTTTTTTAATAAAAGTATGTTCTATGCAATATTTGGGATATATTTGCAGTAAAAAAAAAGGGGGGGGGGTATTTGTTGTTTACCTGGCAGTCAGATTTAACAGGATGCTCATGAAATATTTGAGACATGCATTGCTTGTTTGAAGTTCAAATTTAGTTGAGTATCCTCTACTTTACCTGGCAGCGTTAGCTACATGTGCTTTAGTCAACAGTGCGTTTACTACTGTTTATATTTAACTGTATTAAACTTGGAAGGGTAAGCGTAAAACAGATATTATTCTACACAATATCCTGTTTGGCTTAGCTGCAAGCAAAGGGCTATAAAAGCTTTATTGAGGAAGTATTAGTTGCCATATTTGTGGAATATTTCTCATGCATTCCTCGTATCCTCTTGACCTCACCTATCTCCAGGGTTCATGGACACTGGTTCTGCTCCAGCCACTTCTGTGGTACCAGCTGTGTGGGTTCCAATCAGTTTTGCACAGAAACAACCTGAAAATGCCTTGCCTCGCATCCATAATAGATGTGTCTGACTGTCTACCCTGGGGCTTTTCTATGGCTGTGAAATGTGATGCTCTGAGGTTTACTTGCTGTCTACTTATGGAGGAAAATTTCCATCAGTGGGAGCCAGGAGCTGGCAAATTCAGCTTTTTCCCTGCCTCCTCCAATACTGATTGTCCTAAGATGCTGTAGTTCACATGACCTTTGGGATTAAAGAATCCGTTGTATTTGATACAAACTGGTACCCAGATTTTACCTTGGGATCTGCTTTCTGGAAAACCCAGGTTTATACATGAAGCAGTCTGCATGATAGGAAGAGCAAGGGACATGGGTTCCGGTCCAGTCTCTGCCATTTGCCGACCTTAAGTCATAAAGAGGTTACTTACCCTCTATGGCTTTCAGAGTCTTCATCCATGAAATGAGGACAAGAATTTGTACTTCACAGAGTTTGGAAGACTCAGTGAGATAATATATATAAGAAGCACATTAATATCTATCACTGATAATTTTCTATGTGTGGGGGCTATAGTAAGTGATTTATATTCTTTTCAATAACCCTACGGATGAGATTCCATTGTCAACTCCATTTTACAAACTGAGGCATTCAAAGGTTATGTTACTTGCTTAATTTAAGGGTACAGATCTAGTATGGGAGGAGCCAGAATCTGAACCCAGGCACCCTGACTCCAAGTCTATACCTTTACCCGTTCCATGACACTCTTCATCCAGAGAACAGAAGGGTGCCTGGCACAATATCCTTTCTCTCCCTCCTCCTTAGTTACAGGATCCTGCACCTACTGGGGCAGCAATGTGCCCAATTCAATGACTAGAGCCCCCAGGCTCTCCTGCAGTGAGCTGTGATCATGTGACTAAATTCTGACCAATGTGTGTAAGTGGGGCTGTTATGTGTACTTTGGGGCAGTTTCCTTCCAATGGAGGGAGGCAGGCCCTCTTGTTTCTCCTTTCTTCTGGCTGGAATTCAGACACAAAGGCTGGAGTGCAAGTAGCTATTCTAGGCCATGAAGAGACATAATAAACTTGGGATGGCAGCAAGATATTTTAGAGCTAGTAAGTGAACCACAGGCAGCCTATTTCAGATCTTCTTTTAGGCTAAGAGAGAATTCCCCTTCTACTTGCTTTAACCAGTGAGTGAGTGTGTGTGTGTGCACGCGTGTGTGTTTTCTTTTATTATTGTTTATGTAGCCAAATTTAATCCTAACTAATGCAAAAGTTGACATAATTTTTGGCTAGCTGCCTATCCATTTATATTGTAAACCATAAAGCCGTATACGTTTTTTAAGTTATAGTTATTGCATCTACTATTGATGAAGTGAGTACCCTGTGGAACTATAGCCCCTACCTACACATTGGTTGGAAGTCAGGAGGAAATGTGAGTATACTTTGTTCAAGAATCAAAATTAATTAATATTGCTACACAGCTTGCAGAACAGCTGCTGTCACATAAAACTAATTCCATCTTTTAGTCAAGGCTCATCTCTCCCCAGGCAATATGCTACTTACTTCATGCAAATAAATTCCTTTTCCCATCAAGACATGGTAAGGAAAGCATGCATTAATTTACCAAGGTGAACTCTGAAGTGTTGAACAAAATCTATACCCATAATTATTTTTAAGGCCAATAGTGTCTGGAAGATCATAAAGATCTGAAAATAAACACTTTAACAAAGCAACTAATATTTGTTCTTGACCATTGGCCAATTTGGCAAAGGATTAGAAGTTATTTTTATGATCATCTCTAATAATGGTGCCAGAAAAAAATGTGAATATATTTTCAAAAAATTTTCTATTTATAATGATACCCATTTATAATATCAATGAGGTTATAGTTCAGCCTTATAAGTAGTGCCCATGTTGTCAAAAACAAAACAAAACAAAACAAAACATTATAACTCTTGGATAATGAGAATTTTTTAAAGAGCAACTAAAAACAGAATTTATAAATGTCAGTGCCTACTCCAATCTATTTTATTTTTATACCTTTTCTCATTTCAATGTGGTTAATATAAATCATCATATTTAAAAGTATATGGCAAACTTTTAAAATAAGAGAAATAAGAGTCACCAGGCACTTGAACTAAATGAATTGCTACAGCTGGACAATGAATCTAATTTGAAGATTTTTAGTAGCTTTGACAAAAATAGAAACATATTGGGCTATATTGCACCTTTGTCTAAAAAAAAGGAAGTTTCAGGTTAAGTATAAAAATTTTTAACCTGAATTCAAAGTTTAATTACTGTGTGGTCCTTAGACAATGGGATACAATATCTCCAACTACAATTTTATAAAATTATGAAAGTGTTCTAGAAAACTTTCATATAGTGATCCTATAAAAAGCCTGAAGATATAAAATTAAATTGTAACTCAGTGATGGCATTTTACTGGAAAGATTATGTGAAATTATATAATGATTTAATTCTGTGGGTCCACCAAAAACAGAAGAACATATATGCTTATAAGTATAACATATTGCCATGAAAATTCCACAGTTATGGATAATTAATTCCTTCTGCCTCCCTCTCCTCTGTTTCTCTCCCATTCAAGAAAACACACTTAAATGCCAATTAAGGGGACATTATTATGGGTATAATCCTAATATTTTTTTAATTTAAAAAATAAGGTAAATCATTGGCAAAATTCAGCTCTAACTGTATTAATATCAAATTACTTGCAACGTGAGCTCTTTTCCAAAATGGTCCTTTTCTTTTCCTTCATTCCTATGATTCCTCTCAGAGAACTTAAATATTGAATTGTGTAAGGAGTCTATGTTTAATTTTTAAGTGATGAACATGTACTAAGAATTATTTACTGTCTATTCATGAGGATCAAAATGTATTGACAATTTAATTTCTTAGTACATACAACCCTTATGTTTTCTCATAAAAGGAAACAGAAAGAATTACCTCCATACCTTGGCATTATGGTCTTGCCTTAAACTTTCTCTGATCCTCTATTTACAGTAGAGTTAATAAGCAGATGATAACTTTGTAGAAACCTCTACTTGGATTTTGTAGGAATTAAGACACAAAGAGTAGTCCAACAATAGCCCCTACTTTCCAAAACTAGGAGTGGAGAGAATGAAGCAGGAAAAACTACAATTTACCTAAAAAAAATCCGAAATCTGGCTTCTCCATGCTTTCCTCCTTTTTACATTTTCCCAGTGGTGTCAAATATGAAACAGCCTGACTCCAAGTTAGACTTGGCAAGATTAGCAAGGAGTAATGCCCCTTTCTTAAGTAGAAAAGTAAATGACAGAAATATGATTCCTTTTATTACATAGAGGATATACAATTATATATAAACATAATTTTGTATTTAAACATTTAATTTCTTCATTATACAGCATGTTTCATTAAGTAAGGTCATTAATAATGAAGTCCTAGAGTGTCTTCCAGCTGATGTAATTCTGAAAGTTTCCTAGAAGTGCTGTAGGTGTGTGTAGACACTGTGGCTGAGAAGCTGCTCTAGCCCAACACAGAGGGAGAAACTGGAGGGAGAACCAGGTAATCGCCTTTGAATTGTCCCTTTTAAATATCAAATGTTTCAAGGGAAACCTTAGAAAATGTCAAAGGGCATTTTCTGACAGTGGGAAGTGGGGAGAACCTATTTTTGACTGCAGGGAGATTCAGCCAGGCACTTGAGAAAGCAGGGATGCAGGAATAAGAGTTGTCACTCAAAGCTGTCCAGAAAATCATTCCTCTTCACTGTTGGCAAATCTATGAGGGTGCCTAGCAGTTAGCTTAATGTTTTTCCAAAAGAAAAGCCTTTAAATCTATCCATGACTACATGACAGGTACTTGGTTGACACTGCAGAGTTCTGGTCCAACATGGAAAATATGATTCTGATATGAAAAAATATTGAAAATAGGGTTAACGATTGATTGCCTTGATTATGATGGAACTTCACTAAGTCTTCTGGAAAATATCTAATTTCCCATAATATTTGTTATTGATAGGATAGGTAGGTAGATTAGAAGAAAAATATACCAAAAATTAACATGATAAATTAATCTAGCACTTAGTATCTATCTAGCTCAGGTTCAGACCAAAGGAAATAAAGGGTTACCAATGGAAGGAAAGAACAAATGATGGAATAAATTATCTATTTGATGGAGTTGTTTTCTATTTCAACATCGAGCAAGATTAACAATTGAGAGATTTTAGTTTTGGTATTTCAGCCATATTGCTCTTTCTGGAAACTATTAGTAAGTTCATCTCCTTCTGTTTTGAAAAAATAAAACCAGCCCTCAACAGGAATTTGATTTCCTTTTTGCTCTACCTGGAAGGCATAGATCCCATCCATTTGCAAATGGTAACAAGCTAATTTAAATATACATTAGAAAAAATAGATAAAGGACTTAGAATGCAGCTCTATTTGCTACAATTTAGGGCTAGAGTTCAATGAACGCAAGGCTTTGACGGTGCCATTACACAGATGTAAAAGAAGCATTAATGGCCAGTAATCTGGAAACAGGTTATATAGTTTGATCCCCTGTTTATGAAGTGCAATAAATGAGAAAATTGATCTGCACTATAACTTCCATTATTTGTGCCTATTTTTTTTTCTGAAATAAAAGGGAACAAAGCAAATTCATTAGTGAGATTGAAGCCATAGCCTCTTTGTTCCTCAAACAAGGTACTAGACTGAAAAGTTTGACCCCATAATTTGAGAAGATATGAGTGTTTCTGAGAGCTGTCCAACAAACTAGTGGTCTATAATTTGAGAACTAAATGGTTCCCCTTTCCCATCAAAGAGAACAGTAAACCCCCAATTATATAAAGAACCTCAGCCCAAGGCTTTGTGTTTTAAATGAGTCCATCTTCTAGATTTCAGCAACCAGAGTCTCAGAACATTGCAAACGTCTTTGACAGAGACCAGGTCACACAGGCACCTATTCTTTAGGCCTCGCTGGTTTTGTGCATTAACATAGCTTCCTCTTTTCAGCCTCTCTGCAATGGCCTCTTATTTAGACAGACATTCTCAGATTATGCCTGATGTTCTGGCGCAATTACTAACAGCTCTCATTTTCACTCTTAAAATGGTCCCAGTTGGAACAGTAAATTATATGGATGCTCCCATGTCAGTGCAGTGTGGAAGTCACTCTTCCAAGGGTGTTCCATAAACACTGAAATCTGCCTCCACGCTGGCCATCCTAGCTCTGAAAATGCCTTCGGTACTACAGGTAATCAACTAAGCAAGAGCAATTGGGATGGTACACATCAACTCTGTGTGACTATGAATAGGTCATTTGAATTTCTGGGGCCTTGATTTCCTCATGGAAAATAAGGACATTAAAGTCAACGATCTTTTTGTTGTTGTTAACAATAAATATCACATCTTGGCTGAAAGCAACCCAGTTTTGGTCTCTACTCTTTTCTCCAAATCACCCCTAGGGCCTGTGCACACCAGAAGGAAGGGTCAGGTGTCCTGTCATAGACTATTCAAAGTCTCTCTTGAAGTCCAATAAACTCAACCATTATGAAACTGCTGTGGATTCTTTATCACAATTTTAAGGTTCAAACAAACATATCCTGAGCTCTCAGAGACATTCAGACCAGCTCCGGGGAAGGAGAGCCACCAGACTGCTATATATAGAAAATTCCATCTTCCCACTCCATTTTGTCCCTAAAGTATCATGACTGAAAACAATGTTCTCTTCAACTGCCTGGGAGACTCGACTCTCATTTCTGAGAAACACAGGACATAGTAGATATGGGTCACCATTTATGACTCTAGAAATAGTTAGGTGGCAATCTAACCAACTCAACTTCCCATCATTTGCAAAACATTCATCGTATTCTGCTTATTCCAAAAAGGATTTCAGTTTGCTTTCATCTCTTCATTGGGATAACTACAATCTCGTTAGTTTTCTTATTGATTTGCTTTATGATCCATTGATTTCTATATTGTTTCTAAGGGCCACTGCCAGGTCAGAGGTGAAAAATTAAGTCAGTTTCTTAGGGAGCCAAAATCATGCACAAGATGAAGTTACGGGACAGGATGTGAAAGAAGAATCAAGAGAAAACAGAGGAAGATGCTCTATAGAGAAAATGCAACAGATGATAGAGACAACGAGCTGAGAAGCAAGATCCAGGGTCCAGAAATCTCCTTTGTCTGCATTTGCCTGGATAAATTTCTGACCACAACTTCCTAAGAAAGTGGTTAAATCTCCTGCCCTCATAGACTAAGAAGGGAATGCTTTTTTATTTTTTCCTGAAAGGTGAGGTGCAGACCCTCCCTAGTCAAATGTAAATACACCAGACCGCCAATAGCATCCACCTGGCCCAGAAAGACAGGGGTAGCACCTTGCTAGGGCCAGCCTGGAAGGAGAAGCCTTACTGAGAAAGGAAGCAGTGGGCAATAATAAGAAGTGGCGGCTGAGTGTGAAATCCTGTCACTGGCCAGCGGGAACTGGAAACAAGGCTGAAAATAGCTCAGGCAGAGCCCCAGCTTCAGGACAGGGATAGAAACAGTGCCTTTACCGAGAGGTTTCCTTTTAAGCGTTTTAGAGAACTTGCGGAAATGGTATTGTTATGTTATTTTTATTCCCAGTATTCATTCCCAAAGGAACCCTGAGCCACAATGCCCTTCAGTGTCTCTGTGGAAAACCAGACTATTCTGGGAGGACTGAGAAAGCTACGTGAAGGGACACAGGCAAATGACAGTTTACAAGGGCCAGGATCCAGGACAAATCTGCATGTGAAACATGAAGGAAAACACTGTCTCACTCTCAAAACTACTTTGTTTTTTGGGAAGGAGAAGAAAAGTATCTTTTTCAATTTTATTACCAGATCTTTGTAGAGTAGATTATCATGTTCTCGGTTCTCGAAACCCAGTTCAGCTGCCTAATAAATTAATGTCCTAAGGAATAAATGCATTTCCTTCATGATCTCTACCAGCCTCTCACAACTGCTTCCTTAAAATTATGAAAACTGTCATTAAATATTGATATTTGTGCTATTTTCTTCACAAAAGAAGTATTACAAGCCTCAAACCTGATTACTGGTTCCAGAGCATAAATTCTCAATTAATATAATTCAATAGACTGGTACTGAGTTTCTCCAATGTGCTAGACAGAATACTAAGACGAGTTTCAAATGGCCTGGTCTTCAAGGCAATGGACACATAAACAAAGGATTATAGTATAGTACAAGAAGTAAAATAAGACTTTATATTTTATAAAAACTAAGGTCACTGCATAAGAGAGGAAATGATCAAAACTTTTGTGGGCAAAAAAAAGTTTCCTGGAGTAAATGGCATTTGAACTTGGCTTTAAGAGATGAATAGAAGATGAATAGGAGTTAGGAGGTGGTGGCTAAGTGTGGAAGAGCATTCCGAGCAACGGGAAGAGTATGTGCAAAGGCAAAGAGCCCTGGCCGAGCCAATTGTGTCTTAGGAAAGGGAAGCGAGTTGGCACTCCTGAAGCATAACATGCTCAGGGGATAAGTCTGGAGAAGGAGGCAGACACCAGGTGATGCCAGGCAGTCAGCACAGTGTGGTCCGCAGGGGTGCGTTTCAAGTAATCTACTGGCTGCTGCAGTTTGAAAATAGTTTCTCCTCTGTTTTTGTTTTAATAATGAAATCAGACCATCTATACCTATAAAAGTTTTATCTCGCTCGGTTCCATTCTGATGGGAATTCTTGAGTGGGAGGGAAAGAAGCATTAACTCTATCGAGCATCACCTGTGTACCCCCAGGGGCGTGTGTCACTCAAGTGAACCCTGGAAAGGAAGTGCTGCTACAGCTGCCCCGAGACATCAAAGGGGCTGAAGCAGGAGTGTGAGCTGCTTACATTTGCATTTAACAAGATCCCCCTGACAGCTTCGTGAAGAGTTGTTTGTGTTGGATGGTGGGAGGCATAATGCATTACTTTCCTAAGGCTGCTGTAACAAATACCACAAACTGGGTGGCTTAAAACAACAGAAACTTCTTTTCTCAAAGTTCTGGAGGCCAGAAGTCCAAAATCAAGGTGTCAGGGAGAAGCTTTCCTTGCCTCTTCTAGCCTCTGGTGGCTGTCAGCAATCCTTGCCTCCCTCGGCTTGTGGCCATATCACTTCAGTCTCTGCCTCAGGGCTTCACATCTTCCTCTCTTCTATATGTTTTCCTCTTTTGTCTCCAGTAAGGACACTTGTCATTGCATTTAGAGCTCACCTGGGGAATCCAGGATGATCTTATCTCAAGAGTCATAACTTAATTATGTCTTCAAGGACTTTTCCAAATAAGGTAGCATTCACAGGTTCCAGAGATTTGGAGTAGACATATCCTTTTGGGAGCCATCATTCAATCCACTGCACAAAATAATCATGTTTCTCAACCTGTGATAAGCAGACCAGCTCGAGTTGGGATTTCCTGGAGTGCAGCACTCTGTCATTTGTGCATTGCTGGACTAGAGATGAGAACCCAGTTGGGGGTGTCAGCAACCGTGGGGATGACCTTCTGATATGGGTGTAGTAACTAGAATTAGAATGTTAAAGACTCAGTAGTGACTTGAAGTGGAGGTGAGGAGAATGACTGTGAACAGAATGACTCCCAGGTGTCATCACGAGGCCCCTAAAAGATGGGAATCCAGGGAGAAAATGTAGAATCCTAGGAATCCCTACCTTGGAAGGACTAGCGAGGGTGTTTTGTCCAGTCCTTACGTGTGATTCAGAATTTCCCCTTTTACTATCCTTAACAAATGAACACGCAGTTTCTGTTTAAGCAATTCACTTTGCAGTGTCTGATTTCACTGATGTCTGTTTCCTTCACTAGCTTGTAAACTAAAGGAGGAAAGAAGCCATGTTCCTTGGGTTCAGTGTTGTTTCCCCCACACCTAATATTGTGCCTGGTGTATAAAAAGTGCTCAACATACATTTTTGAATGAGTAGATGAATGAATGAGCAACTTCAGGGGCATGAAGACCTGGCAACTAATCAAAAATCAGAATGGTCAAGACTTATCAATAGTTTTTACAGTGGTTACTCTTCCATCTGGGGCAGCTGTAACTATAAATCCCTCTTTATACAGTTGCTTACTTTGTTCCCTAGATTGAGTCTAAAAGTCTTCTTCTACATGAAAATTTCTTTCAGATACTTTGAAGAAAACTATTGCGCCAGCTGAGTCTCTTCCTCCTTGGCTGAATGCCTTCATTCCTTTAACCACCTGGCCTGTTTTAGAAACCACAATTCTAGTTGCTCTCCTTTCAATCACTCAACAAGTATTTCTACGTGTCCCCTGAGTGCTCTGCACCAGGACTGTCTTCAGTAGGGAACACAAGAGACATGCATTCACCTTCCAGCTTGCCAGAGTCTCTCTGAAGTTGTTCAAGATAGCAATCCTCAGAACTAAGAGGAGCAGATGCCTCTTCCATACTACTGAATATGAGCTTTTCATTATATCTAAATCAAGAGCTTATTATTTTCTTTCACTTGCTTTTTTTGTAGTACTGGACACAGTGTTCCTTATTGTTTGTACAATCATGGGCCATGAATTAAGTGTGATTTTTCTTTTTGGTACAAGAATGTCTGCTTGAGTTACTGTAACAAAATACCATAGATTGGGTGACTTAAACAGAAATTTATTTCTTATTGTCTTGGAGGCTGTGAAGTCTGAAATTAGGGTGCCAGGATGATTAGGTTCTGGTGAGGGCCTACTTCTTGCTCTACCAACGGCCACCTTCTTGCTGTGTCCTCACATGGCAGAGTCAGAGATCATCTTCCTGTGTCTATTCTTATAATGGCACTAATCCCATTCATGAGGGCTCTACCCTCATGACCCAATTACCTCCCAAAGGCCCCACCTCCAAATACTATCATATGGGAAATTAGGGCTTCAACATATGAATCATTGGAGACCCAAACTTTCAGTCCATAGCATTAGCATACGTTGAATTTGAAGTACACTCAGCACAACCACCTACAGCCTTCCATCCGTTACACAGAGATTATGTGATTACACTCTGTGCTACAATAGTGCAATGAGCAGAAATGAACCTCAGCAATCAGAGAGGCTTTTCAGACATCTGTGAGAAACGGATGCTCCTTCAAGCCAGGGAGAGGAACCAGTTTCTTGGGGGCTCAGGTTATATCTTGTGTTCAGTGAACCATATCAGAATCCTTTACATAGTGGAGCATATTTGGCTATTTTTTTCTTATTTTTCTATAATTGTGTTTTTTCCCTATTTTTATAATAATGAAATAATCCTGCAATAAATAAAAAAGAATTCAACCAAACCAATGGGAACTTTCTTTCGTTGTAAATGTATGTTTAACTGATTTGTTGACTAATGAAGTTCCTAAGCTTTAGAAATTATATTCTTTTTTAAAGAGGACACAGATGTTTGACTTAAAATTTCATATTTGTGACATTTCAATATTGGTAGTCTCATTTTTTTACTAATGAATTGTAAGAAAACAAAATCTGCTTGTCCTACAGCAATTTGGCTGCAGTTCAAAAACTGTTTCATTAAAATAAAATGATATGTCCTGCAAATCTAATTGCAAGGGAGTTAAATAGTCATTTGTGCTACAAAATGAAGAAATAAGTTATGGGAAAACAGTGCCAAGAAATGGACAATAGAAAGAGGTTCTAAGGAATGTTCACCCACCTCTGTTATGGTCATTTTGGAGTCCATTTTGTGTTTTTTAGGTGAAAATGTAAAACCTCAGTTTATGGTATAAAATGGGACATTAATGTGATTCTCATTGTATTTAGAGTAACTAAACTGAATAGATTATGACTGTTTACAGTTAAAAGCCATTAAGTTTGTAATTATAGCCAATAGACTTAGAGTTATAGCCAATAGACAATGGTTAGAAAGCGGGCAAGGGAGATTTAGTGGAAGGGGGCTATTGGGTACACAGGTATTTTGGTTATTTCACAGGTATTTGGTTAATTCACCCAAGTCTTCAACTTCAAATAAAAACATTTAGTCAATCAAATCACTTGGTTTTCTAACTGTTTCAATTCCCCAAACACCATTAGGTTGTCTGTTCCCCAGTGTGAAGTCCAATGCCAGATGCATAGTAAGTGCTGAATATTTGTAGAATGAATTAGCTAAGTGAATTAATGAACAAAAATTCCACACCTTCTGCTTTCTTTTTTTGTTGTTGTTAATTCTCACCCAAGGATATTTTTTCCATTGATTTTTAGAGAGAGTGGAAGGGAGGGAAGGAGAAGGAGAGAGAGAGAGAGACATCAATGTGAGAGACCCACATCAATTGGTTCCCTCCCGCACACACCCCGACCGGGATCAGGGATCAAACCTGCAACACAGGTACATGCCCTTGACTGGGAATCAAACCTGTGAACTTTTGGCACGTGGGCTGACACTCTAACCACTGAGCAACACTGGCCAGGGCCACATCTTCTGTTTTCTTGATAGGAGTATGTAAGTGAGTAAATACTTCTGAATTCTGATACCAATATTCAAGGTACAAACATTTGACCTACCCAATAGAGAGCTATCCTTCAGATTATCACAGTAAATGGAACACTGGATGATTTGATATAATTCTTCCTTGATAAAGAGCTAGGATATAATTATCATTTAGCTGAAAGATTTATATCTTTATAAAGACATCTACATATTTAAATTTTTCTGTTGTGCCTAGAATTTTACCTATAAATGGTTTCTAAACTAGATTGTGACCCTGATTAATTAGATAATTCAAGCATTTTTAGCTGGTATCAATTATTGCAAGTGATTTGGAAACCTGGTGATCCTTTTTGACAGTTCCAGTCACGTCCTACACATACATCTAGTCCAAGCCAAACAGATTGCAGCAAAGATATGTTTGTGCATGCATGTGTGTATATACACACATATACATATATATGCGCATGTGTGCACATGTGTGAAAGCATTTGTGAATTTTTTGTTTGCTTATTTTGATAACACATATTAATTTCTGCACTTCAGTCCTTGAGAATTTTTACATATTCACTGTTTATATAAGCAATTCAATGATCATAGGAAGTCAACTTAACCATATAGGAGGGACCCTAGTAACATAACTCCTAAAATTTTCTCAGTAACTGCCAGCACACTCAGGGTTTGTGAAGGTATGATTAACCTTCTTAGATAAGTCCCCCGCTTTGTGCAATGCACTTAAAAAAACAGAAGCAGCCCTGGCCGGGTGGCTCAGTTGATTGGAGCGTTGTCTGGTACATCAAAAGGTTTCCAGTTCAATTTTGGGTCAGGGCACATACCTAGCTTGTGGGTTTGATCCCCCGTTGGATGCATACAGGAGGCAACCAATCAATGTTTTTCTCTCACATCGATCTTTCTGTCTGTCTGTCTCTCTCTCTCTTTCTCCCTTCCTCTCTCTAAAAATCAATAAAAACATATCCTTGGGTAAGAATTTAAAAAAATACAGGAGCAAAGACATGATGTCACAGAGACAAAAACTCTGCAGGTAAAAACTAGCATAAAACAGATAAGCATTCTCTGGCTGGGATACAGAGCTCTCAAACCTCTTAAAATAATTAAACTTTGCTCTGAAAACACCACGTACCAGATGTGACCTGCCCAAACTTGTTTCTGAACAGATCCATTTGTGTCCATAGAGTTTAATGCACTAATTCATGTTCATACAGTTTAATTCATGGATCATTAAATTACTTCAGTGCTTAGCCCATTCATTAACCAAAGAGCCTGTACCTTACAATGAATCTATCGTTCTTCCCCTTCCATTTAAAGATCAGAAAAGACTATTTCTGCCAATGACTTCGATGCTCCTGTCTAACTAAAAACAGATCCTTTGCCTACCACACATATACACAAAAATTACCATCGGCTTCCCTGAGTCGAACGGTTCCATCAATTGCTCTGGTATTAATATACCAGAGACCCACACACCAGCAAGGCAGCATGAAAATAAAGTTGGGGTGTTGGCTCATCTCTAGTGGAAGAAGCATAGGATTAGGAACAAGCAGGTCTGAATTCTCGTCCCAGCTGAGCCTTCAAACAGCAGCGTGGCTTGGGCAAAGAAGGGCACCTCTCTAAGCACTCAGTAAATCCTCGTAACACGCCGAGGGAGGGTTAGGTCGGGGCTCTCAGCATCCCCTTTTACAGGCAAAAGGATTTAGGTACTTTCCCAGGGTAGGTCTTCGGGACAGACTCAGGGTTCTCTCTTGAACAGATTGGCTACTATACTGCTGCTGTGATTATGTATGTTACAGGGCTTTAAAAAGTATAATGAATGAGTATTCTGACAGAGGCGGGGAGCTCAATAACAATATTCATGTGCTGAAAATTGGAAGGGGTAGAAGAAATAGATAACTAATGGTGATGGCTGTCAATGATTATAGAGGTAATTTTGAGCAGTAGCAAATGTTAGTTAAATAGGGTAGCTGTTTAAACATAGTCTTACGCCAGCAATTGCACTCCTAGGTATTTACCCACCCGATTTAAGAACTTATGTCCACACTAAAACCTGCACTTGAATGTTTATAGCAGCGTTAGTTATAATCACCAAATATTGGAAGCAACTAAAATGTCCTTCAATGGGTGAATGGATAAACTTTGGCACATCCACACATATAATGGAATATTATTCAGAGATAAAAAGAACTAATCTATCAACTCACAAAAAGGCCGCGGATGACTCTTCAATGCATAATGCTAAATGAAAGAAGCCAGTCTGAAAAGGTTATATACCACTTATTTCCAATTATATGACATTTTGGAAAAGGCAAAACTATAAAGACAGTAAAAAGATCAGTAATTTCCAGGGGTTCAGGGAGAGGGGCAGAAGCATTAAACAGATTAAGTACAAGCAGTTTCTTAGGGTGGGGAAACTACTCTGTGTGATACTGTAACTAGGGATACGTGACACTATGCGTGTGTTAAAACCCACAGAACTTTACAGCACACAGAGAGAACCTTAATGTATGCAGATTTAAGATCGAGGGATCCCAGCACAGGGTGCAGGAAGTAACAGATACCATCTAACAATTAAAAAATATACATATATGAAACAACTTCACAGAAGGAGGTAGGTGGAAAAGGTGCTGATCTAAGTGATTTGGGAAATGGGTGGAATCTGTAGGGCTAAAGTCAAAAGAAAATGTTCATCAAACTGTACTATAGTTGAATTAAGTTGTCTCCCATGGAGAATAGTGTTAAATGCAACCTATAATCAAAAAATAAAATAATAAAAAATAATTTTTAAATAATTTTTAAAGAGAGAAGGGAGACAAGAGAAGCAGTGAACAAATACTGTATGATATCACTTATATGTGGAATCTAAAGAACAAACTTAATGAACAAACAAAATCACAACAGACTTGTAGAGACAGAGAACAAGTGGACAAAGGCCAGAGCGGAGGGGTGCTGTAGGGCAGGGTGAAATAAGGTGATGGGATTAAGAAGTACTAATTGGCAATTACAAAACAGTCACGGAGATGTGAGGTAAAGCATAGTTAACAATATAGCAATAACTATCTATGGTGGCAGGCGGGCACTTGAACTATCAGATGGAATACTTTGTAACCCATATGAATGCCTATCTGCTGTGCTATATACCTGAAACTAATACCAAATAGTGTTAAATCATTCTCTCTTGAACGCACTCCAAAAAGGCATTTGCCCTAAACTCTATATAGCTGCTGTTTAATGATGACTTCTATATGGCTAAATCCAATCATGAGCTTGCCTTATTTTACTTAGCAGCAGCATTCCTGACTGATGAACCCTCTCTCCACACTCACGTGGTTCTGCGCTCACTCTCCCTCTCTCTAGGTGACATCATGAAGCCCCGTGGCCTTAAATACCATGTATATCCTTATGACTTCCAAATGCATACCTTTAACCAAATCTCTCCTTGGCACATCAGGCTTGTTTATCCTGCTGCTCACTCAACATCTCTACTTGGACGTCTAATAGACATCTCAAACAATATGTCTCAAACTGAGCTGCTAATATCCCCCAAACCCATTCCTCCCTCCCACACTTCTCCTCTTCCTTAAGCTTCCCCGGTCTACTGCATCCTCCAGCTGCACAGCTCAAATCCTTGGAATGACCCTAGACTCCTCTCTTTTTCTCACACACTACTACACCTAATCCATTAACCAGAAGTGTGGGCTCTGCCTTCAAAATATAGCCAGAATTTGCCCACTTCCCACCACCTCTCCTGCTGCCTCAAACCACCATTGTCTCTCACAACAGCATCTCTCAATAGCCTCCTAAATGCTTCTTCCCTGCCCCTCACCCCCTCACGCCCTCACCCTTTAACTCTGTCCTTACTACCCTACAGTTTATTTCCTCCAAAGAGTGACCCTCATAAATAATAATTCATATCATATGCTTTGCCTGCTCAAACCCTCCTCATGGTTTCCATCACACTCAGAATAAAAGGAAATTCTAAGCTATGAATTTTGAAACTGTATGATCTGACTTCACATTCTCTCTCTAATCTCACCTTTCATGACTCTCCCCTGGTGTACTCTGCTTCAACCACATTGGACTTTTTGTGGTTCCTTGGACACTCAAGGCCTCCCCTGGCTCCAGGCATTTGCTCCCGCTGTTCCCTCTTTCTAGAATGCACCCCCCTGACATATACATAATCTGCACTCTCATTCCCTTCAGGTCTTTACTCCAATGTCATCTCTTTTTTGTTTGTTTTGTTCATCCTCACCTGAGGATATATTTTTTTCCACTGATTTTTTAGAGAGAGTGGAAGGAACAGAGGGAAGGGGCGGAGAGAGAGGGAGGGAGAGAGAAACATCGATGTGAGAGAGACACAACGATCCGTTGCCTGCAACCCAGGTACTTGCCCTTGACTGGGAATTGAACCCAAGACCCTTTGCTGTGAGGGCCAATGCTCCATTCTCTGAGCCACACTGGCCAGGGCTAATGTTATCATTTTTAAGGAGGACTTATGCGGCCGCCCTGTCTAAAATTTCATGCAAACCTCTTCTTATCCCTTTTCTCTGCCTTATTTTCCTTGACACTTATCATTCTTGTATGTTTGTTCATTTGTTGTTTGTTTGCTTGCTTGCTTGCTTGCTTACTTGCCTGATTGTCTTTCTCCCCCACTGAATTTTAAGCTCTGTGAAGACTGGGATTTTTACCTATTTTGCCCCTTCGTGCTCCAAGCCCAAGGTACAATTAGAACACATTCAGCTCAGTGTCCATCTGCCTGCAACATTATAACTATTACCAAAACGAAATCACTCGTCTGGTATAATATTTCCTGAGAGACTTTGTTTTCTCCCACAGGAGATATTTATTTATTTTTATGATTCAACCAAATTTACCACTAGTCTCTTCAGGACTATTTATACCTATTTCAGGATCCTGAGGAATTTGCTCCTGGGTCATGAACACGGGGAGTTGAGCCAGAGCACAGTTGTTAGCCCGCTTGTGTCTGCTCGCCCACGGGATCTGCCTGCTTGTCCACTGCAGGCTCCAGACCCATCCCCTCAGTGTGTCTTGTGACTGCAGCCTGACATGTCAAAGCCCCGTGAATGCCATCTGTTCAGGTTACATAACTTGAGATCTGGAACGATTTTCAATGTAGGATTTGCTGCCCAAATAGAATCATTTTCAGAAAGGAGATTAAGGTTCCTTTCCTGGGAAATTACCAGAAAAGCTTCCATTCCACTGAGTATAAAGAAACCTTGCTCCAATATACATAAATGAAGGCAACTTTGCTTCACTACGATTCTTCTGCATTAAAAATAAGCACAAAGCTATAGCTCAGTTTCGTAAGTGCGAAACAAATTCTTAATTGGGGAAAACAGAATTGCTAATTGAACAGATCTTAATTTTGTTTGGATGATTAGCCTGCCCTATAATGTTCCATGTAATTCCATGTAGAATGGGCAGGTGGAGGGGGGTCTGGAGGCTCGACAAGCTTATTGACATTATAGAGCAGCCTTTCTTCATGGGTGAGAAATGTCACTAACCCACCACCAGTGCGACAGAAGCCCTGAGTTATTTTTCCAACATCACCTCGTCTGACCCACCGTCACCTTCTATGACCAAAGAAAATCATTATGAAACGGCCGCCGGGAGTAAGGATTTATACCATCGCTTTGCAGAGCAGATCTTCGCTCACTCAATTTGTCGCCTACACGAGGCTTGATTCTGCGCTGGCTCCCGAGTTGATTGCTCTGGGAACTTATGCTAAACATCACTCAGTTTTCCAATGGAACTCGCACTATGGTTTTTTTTTCTAATTACAAAAACAGAAATTTTGTAATCTCTGACTGATTTTACTGAGAATTCAATCAGTCAATGAATAAAAGTGTAAAAAAGGAACTGAAAATCACTATAACGTGCATTATCTGGAGATTAAATGGTTAAGATGTTTTGTACATTTTTTTGCATTTGCATTTTTCTTCGTTATAAAAATTAATCCTACTGTAATACCATACAGTATTATTTAGTTAACAAGAGGAGAATAACTTTTTTTTTTGATTGGTGTATATCAAATAGAACGAGGGACAGAGTCAGGTGAGAAGAGTAACAGGATAAACAGACTGCAGTGGAGGTTAACGCAGACCAACTGAATGAATGAACGACTGAGTGGGTGGAAGGAAGGAAGGAAGGAAGGAAGGAAGGAAGGAAGGAAGGAAGGAAGGAAGGAAGGAAGGAAGGAAGGAAGGAAGGAAGGATGGCAATGGGTAGATGGATAGATAATAAATGAGGAGCTATTTTACCGACTAGAGTCAGTCAGGGAAGGCCTCTCTGGAAAAGCAGACTTGAGCAGAGGCCAGTTAGGGAGGGAGCTCGTCAGGGTCTAGGGAAAACCCACCCGGGGAAGACGGGCACGCGTGAAGGTGCCGAGGCCTGCGCCAGCTCTCGGGGGACCGCGCGGGGGCCCGGGACTGCGGCGGGGGGCTCGTGGGGAAGAGTGGTGGGAGGTCACATGCAGTTGCAGCTGTTCCCTCTTCTACTTTTCTTTCAAGCCTTCTGCTCATCCTAACAAAAAGGTCTCAGTTGGAAGCAATTGTGTACTTAACAGTCCTCTGACATTTGCTACTCTCCCTTTTAACAAAAAGATGGCACATTTGGGGGTCGCAGCCTTCTGAGGAGAGAGTATTTAACTAAAATATAACAACATTGTTTGGGTTTTATTTTATTTATTTTTATAGTTACTATCTATTATGGCTAGTAATGCTGGGTGCCTATTTATAGGAGTGATAAAGTTTTATTTTTAAATAAACATTGTAACTTTTAAATTAAATCAACTTAAAGAAAAATATGACAAGCCCCGGTTGGGTGGCTCAGTTAGTTAGAGCGTCGTCCCCATACGCCAGGTTCCGGCTTCTCTCCCAGGTCAGGGCACACACAAGAAGGAACCAGCGAATCGAGGAATGCAGAAATAAGTGGAACAACAACTCCACGTTTCTCGCTCTCCCACTCTCTCTCCCCCCCCTCTGAAAATCAATAAATTTAGAATAAAAAGCAAAATATGACATAAGAAATGTCTGAGTGGTACATAATCAGAGGTAGCAAAAATTATCAGAGGTGACTGGCAAAGGACTAGAGGTGGGGACACAGCTCTAACCCATCCTGCCTGCACCCGAACTCCCTAAAAATGGATCCAAGTCCAGAAAAGCCCTATTCCTGCTTCCAAGATGATCCCTAAGTAGTGAACCTCAGTATAAATTAATCCACATGCACTAGTCAGTGATCCTCCTACCCCAAATGAAATAGTTGCTTTTTAAGAGCTTTAATTGAAAGATTCTCTTTCGAAGAAATATCAGGTATCATGGACAGTACAAAGGTTGGGCAGAAGGTTCTGTTCAGATCCAAATAAGTTAGGAAAGTAATTCCCCATTAAAAAAAAAAAAAATGTTCCCCCTAGTTGTTTCTGGATTTGTGTGTTGGTTTATTTTTGGATGAGAAACTAATTTACCTAAGGTCTTTCTTAAAGGCAGTACTTTCACAAACAAAAAGATACATTTGGGGAACAATGGCTTGGAAGTGTGTGTTCTACCTACTTTGCAGATACAGTTTGAATTCCCCACACTATTCTGAAATTCTTTCTAGTGAGATTTAAGCAAGCAGACGGGAGTTGCTTTGTATTCTTGGCACTCTCTGGAAGGAGAAAGGAAGATGTGAATATAGCTGTTCCTCATACAGGTCCAGACTGATTACTAGCAAGTTAAATGGTACAATTCTATATACATCTAAGTGTAAATGTTTTGCTTATTTTTTTAATAGGCCCTAGAAGAGTGAATCTGGAAAATGCGGCCCCTACTTGCAATAAGAGAAGGCCCCACTTGCCCTAAATTTTAAATCATTAAAGAACTATTGGCATAATCTTAATAATCAGCCAAAATTAGCCACTCATTTAAACAACTGGTGGGATTTTTGAAATCCCTATGGTAAAATACATTAGGTGATAAACCCCACTGCACCTCTTGCATTCCCCCTCAAAAAACCCTGGACTAGAAATCAGAAGTCTCTAGGTTCTAGTCTCAGCTCTGTCAACTACCTCAGAGTCTATTAGAGAGCTCACTGGTTTCTTTGGGCTCAGTTTTTTCAACCCTGAAATGAGAGGAATAGATTAAATAGATTCCCTTTAAGATTTAAAATAATAATAATAAGCAATGCTTTTTATGACAACAAAAACAAATAATGCCAAAGTGAATAAATTAGCCCTAAATAAACAGGATTCTGGGTTAAAAGTATAAAAGACTTTCTGAATGGCCAAACAAACAAATTACAGAAAACAACAAGCACAAAAGATATGCTTTTTTAAAGGTCTGATTGGAGGGACATGCTAAATTTCGTCTGGGCATTGAAAAGCTGTGAAAGGATTCAAGCATGCAAAAAGAAACTACATGAGATAAGCACACACCACTGTGAGATAACCACAGGCCTGCCCAACTTGTTGGACCAGAGAAGGAACAAATTTGCTATATATTAAATGGCCTGTCTTTTCCATTCCTAAAACATGCATACCACCTGGGTCATTTTGATATGGATCGAATGTCAGGTTACTCCCCAGCCACAGCCAACGCATAGCTGTGAATGCTCCCTTTCTGATCCAGTGAGGAGGGAACAACAGCCAGGCTGTAGAACCATTAGAAAGTATTTTTAGGGCCACACTTAGATCGTTTCGTAATAATGTGCATGTTCTTGTCTGCTTGTATGTTGTGTGGTCTGAGAACAATTTCCAAATTAAAATATGGTGATGGCTCCCATTAAGTTTGTCCTAGCAAATTTTTCTTTTCCACTCTTTTAGGTGGGACCTGTCATTGACCAAATACTCTGAACCAGTTATAGTCAACTGAGAGAGGAAAAACCCAACCCACAAATGAAGCAAAACTGTAAAGGCCACGAGGAGCCTTGGCAACATTTGTGGAAGATGAACATAATGCTAGCTGGTCTGTCCAGATGTCTGGGAATGGATTAAATAGCTTTCTGAGGCTCATTTTAGGATCAACATGCTACTGAAAGCTTTAGTAATTGACACATTTAAAGGGGAAAAAGGCTGAGTTTACTTATTTATTTTTAAACACTAGGTTTTTGTACTTAGGTGGGTTCTTGTGAGTATATTTTAAATTAGATTCTAACTATTTTCAGAACTATCATTTACTTAGAAGACAACTGTGTAATATAATGAACTGCTGTGGGTGGAGGTGAATGTCATAACTTACAGGAAGTAATTCATCTTCCTGATGGGTTATCGGGATATGGTGATGACTGGACTTGTTAGTCAAATTATTTCCTAGCAACCATCTCAAAGGAAATGAGATGGTTGAACTTCAAACCAGTTAGCATTTGAAAGCCTGTATGGGTTTCAACTCAACTTCTCAAAGACCACATTTTCCAATTGGTCGGAAAGCAGCATATACATATATAGAATTTCAGGTATTATCAACCACGGTGGCTAGACTTTGAGGTCGAAACATGTCACGGGATGATGCTAGGCAATTTGTTTAAGGGAAATCAAGCGGAAAGGGTTAAAAAACAAAATCTCTCTGCTACAGGGGAGAGTAAATTTGTGCAGAGGACTTTCCAAAACATCTAGTTTGCTGGAGGGGGGAAAAGGCAGAAATATAAATCTAGAGTCCAAAGGATACCTCAAGTTCAAGGGAGCAGATATTAGAGACTTTTGAGCTGAATACAAAAATTCCAAGAAGCAAAAGGGGGGGAGAAAAAATTTACCAAGTGGTAAACTCCTTCCCATATCCAAACCCACAAATACATGAGTAATATCATGCATATTATAAATCTCCTACACAAAACCAGCAAACGTTTCAGAATTGCTAAGCAGTTGCAGATGTGTTTGCTTGTTTGTAGGCTTGTTTTTAAGGAGTTTATAACATCTCTGACATACAACGCTGAGTCATAAAAACTACAATTAACCACATATGTTAATTTTCTTGAACACTCTCACTATCAGAATTGGTCAATTTTAAGACTTCCAAAGTGAGTGAAGAGACTATGCATCATTCAGACGCAAAATGTCCTACCACCCTATGCTGTGGCAATTAAACAGCATGACATGTTTTTTAAAAACATACAAATATAAAGCAAAAAAAGTAAACAGGATTGTGGAGTTCCCCGACACTGTGCTAAAGTGTATCATCAGCAGCCTCTGTATTAGACTGGAACACAGCAACAGTTTAAATGTGTGTGTTGTATTGAATTGTCCTTTTTCCCCAGAAGAATACAGAAGTACATAGTTCACAGTAATTAAGTTGGCATCGCACACACTAAACAAACAGGATGTGTGAACAGCATGCATAAAAGATTTCAGAATGACAAGGCATGCAAATCACACATACAGTGCTTACATTTTCAGGGGCGAAATGCTAGGAAAGTACTAAATTACAGGTAGATGCTATAAAAATTGATGCAGTTGTAGTGTAGTTGGTGAAGGTAGGGCTTGGAGCTTTTTTTCACTTAAAATACTTTGGACTCATCTGTCCTTCATGCAACAAAGAAAGGTCACAAATATATACAGAATAAATGTCTTTTCCAAATGGAAGATACAGCTCAACATCTTTGTCTGAGGAGGTGTGCCTTGGCCTCCTTATAGAGGTGGTTGGCACACACTCAGCTAGACACAAGGCAACTTAATACAGAAATGTTATGACAAGGGTCCGCAGTGGTCTATGCCTCCCTCAGTCTGCCCTAGTCCTCTGACTGTGGCTCAGTAACATGACTGGTTTGAATAAGCGGTTCAGCTAACTCAGCCTGACTGGTGTCCCTGTTCGCAGAGGCCATGTGATTGGCCATGCTCTGCACTCCTGGGGTGGGATGACATAAGTGACTAACCTTGCTGGGTCATGCTAAACTTGTTGGGCATGTAGCATTAGTGCTTTAATTAAAGTGTCCTTAGGAGCATTTGGAAGCAACGACCCACCCTCTCCCTTCTTTGGTCAGTGTGTGTCAACAACAGGATAGAGTTCCACTCAGGGTGTAGTTAATATGAGCCAGTCTTTGAGTAGATTTATTTTTCTAATAGAAGAAGGGAAATCTGACCACTTCTTATAGATTTGACAAAGGGAAAGGCACTTTCCTAATTTTTCTGTCCATGCGAAAGATATACTGGGAGAGAGCAAAGGCCAATTCTATTTGTGACTATATCTCCCCATCCCAGCCCCTAGGTGTGGGAAAGTAGCAGACATTTCTGGGTTTGGTAAGATTCTGCAGATGCCAGAGTGTAATGAGGTTCCAATCATTAAAAAGACCTCACCCTTGCACTAACTTTTAGAGTTTACCAGACACTTCCACCTAAATAATTTCATCAGTGCCTCACAGGTTCCTACGAGATGTCAGGATTGTTCTCCTTGCCTAAACTGACTTTTTAAAAACTTCGACTGTACTGTAACGTGTACAAGCAGTGTCCATTGTACGAGTGCTTTTCTTTGTTCCTTACATGTGTATACAGTACAGGAAGTTTTGTAATAGAGGCCACCTGCCAGCCCCCACAAATACACGCCCAAAATATGCAGAAGAATGATTTTCAAGAGAAACTGGCTGTTCCCACTAATTTTAATTTCTCTAAAGCAGGAAGCACCCAGTGCAGTAGGGGAAAGGGGAAGCTAACTCCTTCTTTCACTCTCTCTGGTGCTGTGATGCTGAGCAATGATGCAAAATATTTTCACCCCAGTCAACCTCCATAATCGAAAATACAACTAAAAATATCAGAGACAGGAGTTAAAAAAAACAGCTGTGTTTTTTGATGACAATGTTCAACACCTGGTATGCATAGATGTGTGGGTGTGTGAATTAAGTGAAGTAGAACGATATTTCTTAATTATCATTTTTCGTTTGTTTCAGAGTTTTAAAAAGTTTACTCTGAATCTACCCTCATAACCAGGCAAAGTCCCCCTCAGGTTTGGGGCAGTTTGTCCCCCTTATTATTGATTCGATGATATATTATGCCACTGTTTTTGATTAGTTTGCTAGACTCACAGAACTCAGAGAAACATGTTACTTACTAGATCACTGGTTTACTGAAAAAGGGTGTAGCTCAGGAACAGCCAGATGGGAGGATGCACAGGGCAAGGCATGGGAAAGGGAGCACAGCTTCCAGGCCCTCTCCAGGAACATCACTCTCTCTATATCCCCACATGTTCACCAACCTGGAAGCCCACCAAACCCTGTCCTTCTATGGAGGTTTCACTGCATAGGCATGATTTATTAAATCACTGACCATTGTCAGTTTTTTCAATGCCCAGCCCCTCTGCCCTTCCCAGAAATTTGGGAGCAGGCCTGAAAGTTCCAACCCTCTATTCCACGGTTGGTTCCCCTGGCAAATCACCCCCACTATTAGGTGTTTTCTAAAAGTTGCTTCATTAACATAAGACAAAAGACACCTTTTTTTTTTATCTCTCTCTTTCTCTCTCAACATTTAGGCAATTCCAAGAGTTCTGGGAGGTGGGAGGTGGGAGCTGGGAGCTGGGAGCCTGGAACTGTGGACAAAGACCAAATACATATGAGAAATATATTTTCATTATCTGAGTAACCAAATATATATTTCTTATAAATTACAATATCACAATGTAGGTAGCGGGAGAAAACATTTCTGATGGGTTCTCAACCACCAGAAGACAGAGGACACACTGAAGCTGTCACCGGCTTTATTCCTCCCCGCCAACCCAGATCTAGCAGCGTGCAAGTATGCACAGGCCTGGAGCCCAGCATGGACCGAAAGGGGACCGAAGCAAAGATCCATTGTTCTCTGGAACTGACCTAACTCTGCTCTGGGCCAAAGTCCACACCTACACTTTGTAATGCCCCGTTTGTAACATCTGGTTTGTAACATCAGCTACAACTCAGAGTTGGTAATGGGGAACCTGCCTAAGCTTACTTCTACAGACCGTTTCTGGGGAAATTGATTGTGTTTCCACGATAAAAGGATTCGGGGGAATGTTTAACCCATTTTAAACAAACTTGCTCATTTCAGTTTATTTAGCAATCTCTTTTATATACACAGTTCTATACACAACTGCAATGATTTCTAATTATTCTTATCTGCTCAATAATTAACAACTGGGGCAGCTTATTGCTGTTCATTTGTTTATATCATGGCAATCCTGAGGACAGCAAAACTGCATATGCTAACACATCTTCAGTGATTCCGATTTTTTAATTCAGGTTGGGTACCCCCGGGTTGACTGAGTCCAGCGTTACTGTAAAAATGCACCCATCAATCAGTACCACCCGAAAATAATGCGCAGGGTCTGTGCCTTCTTTTCTTCATTCGGTAAACAAACGTTTTAAGCCCCTATCCTGGCCCAGGGGCTGAGCTGGCCCTGGGAATATGGGCAGAGATAAGATAGTTTCTCTCTGGGCCTCTCAGGCTGGTGGCAGACAGTCACGTAAGGAGACGATTGCCCTCCCCTCCCCCCAAAAGTAAGTGATATGATAGAAACTCTTTATCTAAGGGTTGATATCGCCTATCTACATACTCATCTGCTTTCCTGATATCTCCATTTGGACGCTCCTCAGAAAAACAGAACCCACTCTGAGTATTTAAAACAGAGAGTTTAATGCTACACAGGCGAGAGAAAAGCTGAGCGGACAAACAGGCAACTCTGAGGGAACCCTGAGTCTGGCAACAGCAGGAAGCCACTGCCACCCCGAGACTGAAGGGACAAAGGAAGGTGATTGTGTCACCAGAACACTAGGCATGGGGCTGCTAGAGGAGACTAGGCCAAGCCTGCGGGCAGGGAGCGGGGGCCCCAGAGCAGGCACAGCTGCTGCTGGAGACCCTGCGAGGTAGAACGGGAAGGGGAACCGGAGCCTGGCTCTTCCCTCCTCTTGTTCTCTAATACCCTGCCGGTGTCCCCTTGCCAGCTGGCATGGGAGCCTGGGAATCGTAGCCAGCAAGTCAACTCCCAGTGACACACAACAAACAGGGACAGATCTAGGGATATGATCTGTGTGTAAACAGGCCCAGGACCAACACGTGCCTCAGACTCACTCAAAATGTTCAAAACTGTCCTCTTCATCTCCCTCACAGCTCAGTTTTAGCCCCAGAAACCTCTTCAGCCTCCTCTGTGTCCTGCCTGAATGATCGCTGCCAACGATGGCCCGAGCCCAAACCTTGAATATCATCTGTGACTGCTTCCTCGCCTCATTCTGACAATCACCATGTCCTTTGACCTCTGTCCCCTTCATCTCTCAAAACAGTGGTTCTCTATCCCAACCGCGCATCCTTCATCAGGTCACCATCATCTCTAACATCAATGACCACACCAGCCTCCTCACTGGTCTCCTGGGGCTGGACTTGCCTCCTGCTCTCCTTCCAGTTTATTTTATAAAGTACAAATCTGACTATGTCAACCTCTTGCTTAAAAGCTTTCTTCTAGAACTTATGGCATGTCCTCAGAATAAAATTGCAACTCCTTTCATGTGAGGTCATTCTAATGTGGCTCTTTCTTCTTCAGCCTCATTCACTTATTCATTCATTCATTCATTCACTCACTCACTCATTCATTCGTGCAGGCATTTATTCATTTAATACCTGCTCACTGAGTGCCTGCTCTGTCAGGCGCTGGGGCGCGCACTGAGGCCACTCCCTGCCTGAGTGAGCCAGGCTCTCACTCAGCAGCACCCTGCACCGTGCTCTCCCTCCTCCCCTTCTCCAGCCACATCCTCCCTACCTCTTCCCTTCCCCAGCTCATCCCTACTCCTCCTTCACGGTTTAGATAAATTGTCCTCCAAGGAGCTGTAGCTAATTCTCCAAGTCTGGACTTGTGTCCCTTCCAAGTATCCCTAGCGTGTCTTATCCCCACTTCTTTCATTAGCTTCTTATGCCTACTTTATCAAAAGTACTTTTACAAATCTAAATCCTCAAATAGTGTGTGAATTCCTTGAAAGTAGGAGCTCTAATTCATTCACTGCTGTACTCGAATCACCTAACACAGTGTTCAGTACACTGTAGGACTTCCAATCTTTATTAAAGGACTCAGTTAATGAACTGCAAGCACAAGCTGCTCTCAGAAGGTCTCCTATCAGGAAGCATCTCACCTAGACCTGGGGGTGGGAGAATGGTAGGAGGGGGAGATTGAGGACGAATCATCTTGGGGAAGGTAGTATATAAGCTGCATTTTGAAGAACAACTTGGAAAAGTTGCTAGAAGCCGGGAGGACAAGTTAGGTTAAAAAGCAAGGGGCAGCATGTCAGTGTGGAAAGCTAGCATGGTTTGAACCCAGAGCCCCATTCCAGGAATCTTAGGTAGCTTTCTAAGGCCTGATTCATAAAGTCTGAGAGGAAAGATAGTGGCAGATGAGGCTGACTAAGGATAATGGAAGACCTTTGGAGAGGGTTAAGAGCTTAAACTGAAATTCCTGAAAGATGTTAAACAAGGAAATCATGTGATCACACACTTGCATTTACAAATGACACTGGCAACTGTGAGGTGAATAAATTAAGGATGAGCAAGGCTGGTTGCAGGAAGAACAGTTGAGACAAGAAATGATTAGGGCCAGAACTTGGGCAGGGTGGAGAGATATAAAGAAATAGAATTGACCGAACTTGGTTGACTGGCTGATAAGGTAACGGGAAAAATAAAAGGCGAATCTGGAATTATGAGTTCCACTTCAACATGTTGGGTTTGAGACACCTCTTGGCCACCAGAGGAGAAGTGTCCATTTGGATGAGATCGATCTGAACTCAGAAACGGTCTAAACTGGATACATGGCATAGAGGAGTGTCTGTTGGAGTGGGAAGGTCAAGTGAGAAACGGATGGGTGTATGGATGTTCACTGAACAATTCTTTCTACTTAAAAATTTTTGTAATAAAGTGTTGGGGAGAAAAAGTGAGAAAGGGAGGAAGAAAAAAATAAAAAATAGAACAGAATAAAAAATTAAAATAAAGAAGGTGCCACTCAAGAGGAAGATGAAAACGCAGCAAAGGGTAGTATTCTAGAAATCAAGGGAAATGTTTCGAGAAGGAGGGGGCCATTAACAGTGTCAAATTCTGCAGGTGAGTAAAGTGAGATAAGAACGGTACATCATTTATTAAGCTAAGCAATTTAAAACCTAGGCAAAGCAGCTCCTGGACTGGTGAGAATAGAAGACAGTGGGGAGAAGCAGTGAGCAGGAAGTGAAAAGTGGAGACAATGAGTGCTCACTAATCTTTTAAGAAAATTTGGGTGTGAAGGGAAAGCAATAGCAGGTGACCAAGTAGAGCGGCTGTTGGAAGAATCTCTTTTTGAGCTGGGAGGCATCTGAGCCTATTTGTACTCAGTGGAAAAGAATTAAAGTGGAGGTTGCAGGTGAGAGAGGAGAGAAATCACGTTTCCAGATTCCTGAAGAAAGGGCAGGTGATGGAGAGCAGAGATTAGCTGCCGGAAGCAGGAGAGAGGTCTCTTCCTAGAGACAAAGAGGTAAGGATAGGGTAGAGGCAGGTAAATTTAAGGGGGTGTGAGAAGTAGAGCGAATTCTTGTCCATCTACCTCTAGTGTCTCTGTGAAATGTTGGCAAGGGTGTTTGCTGATAGGGATGGGAAGGGAACAACCCAAAGAGCAAGGTGATAGAATAGAGTCATCTGCTTGATAGAGCTTCCAAGTGTTCTGTGCATGTTTGCCAAGTTTCATGGAATTAGAGAACTGTTGGGTAGAATGTAATCGATACTATACTAAACTATCCATATATGATTTAATCTTTCTTTAAGGTTTTCATTGCCGGAGGAATATTTTCACAAATATCAATCATAATTACAGTACAATCTGCTTAAAGAAGTGCTGGTCGATAGAAATAATCTCCCTATGCCCCACAATGCTCATCTGTAAACCAACACGTAGGCCACAATCAGGTGGCTCTCAATTCTTATGGTTAATCCATGTGAGGGGGTTTCAGTGCACCTATGCAATGTGCTGGATACTTTAGTCTCAGGGCAGTGTTTTTGAAGATGTTTTCTTAAGAAGTATTCAAAAATGTCTTAATACAGCTTCCACTTAGCATAAAATTACTCTGGGCTGAGAATCCATTTCAGTGCAAGCTAGCTCAGTAATCTCCCTCCCAAACAACACAGAATATGACTGAAGTCAGACTGGGTTTAGGTCAGTCCTTCTATAAGTGCATCTTTTATTATGGATAATTATAAGGTAGAAAGTTGCGCCCGGCTGGGCGTGGCTCAGCCGTTGAGCGTCAACCTAGGATCCAGGCGATCAGGGTTCAATTCCCGGTCAGGGCACATGCCTGGGTTGCGGGCTCGATCAGTGACTCTCTCATCGTTGATGTTTCTGTCTCTCTCTCTCCCTCTCCTGTTCTCTCTCTGAAATCAATAAAGATATATTTAAAAAAAAAAAAAAGTTGAAAAGCTCATTTTTAAAGAATGAATCATAAACCAAAAGACCTTAAATTTAAAAATTAGAAGTGTTTAATGATAAGACACTGTCTTAAGACTACTATAAGTCTAGGTGGATCTCTTTTTTTATGTGACTTAAACAAGGGGCACTTTTTCCTCAGTCATCAGTAACCAAAGCCATCATTTAAAAAACATTCATGAAATAGGTAGATGAAAGAACAGATCCTTTTTGCCCTTTACCTCCACCACCTCACTGCATTTCCCTCTAAAAATCAATCAACTTTCTATTTAGTGATAATACTTACATTCGTGCCGCATAACTTTTTTGTCAACAATGGACAGCATATATGATGATGACTGTGGTCCCATAAGCTTATAATGGAGCTGAAAATGTTCTACTGCCTAGTGACATAGTAGCTGTTGTAAAATCATAGGCATCATAATGTTATGGCCATCAAAACATCATAGCCGTCACATGCAATGCATTACTCACAGGTATTAATATAGACTAAGGATATAAAAAAGAAACATTTTTTGTACAGCTGTATAATGTATTTGTGTTTTAAACTAAGTGTTATTACAAAAAGTCAAAGATAAGTTTATAAAATAAAAATGTTTTAGTAATCTAAAGTAAATTTATTATTGAAGGAAGAACATTTTTCTTGTAAATCTACTGTAGCCTAAGTATACAGTGTTTATAAAGTCTATAATAGTGTACAGTCATGCCTTAGGCCTTCACATTCACTCCCCACTCACTCACTGACTCACCCAGAGCAACTTCCAGTCCTGCAAGCTCACTCATGGTAAGCACCCTATATCATTTAAAAAAATCTTTTATGTTGTATTTTTATTGTATCTTTTCTATATTTAGATATGTTTAGATACACAAATACCACAAATACTGTACAGCATTCAATACAGTAACATGCTGTACAGGTTTAGAGCCTAAGAGCAATAGGCTATACCATATAGCCTAGGTGTACAGGCTATCCCGCCTCGTTTTGTGTAAGTGCACTCTATGATGTTTGCACAAGGATAAAATTCCACAGCAAGGCATTTCTCAGAACGTATCCCCATCTTTAAATGATGCGTGACTGTATACTTTTCCTCAAAGCTCTGCTACTGTTCTACAAATATTTGTTGTGCTAGTTCAGGTAAACTACTTTTAAAAAAAAGATTTCTTAAAATATGAATGAACCAATAAACATTTACTTTATCTGAAGTCAGCAACGATAATAATAATGTTATAAGCAAAGTTTGCTTAAGGAGATGCACCTACAAAGAAGAGAGGAAAATAGAATTGGGTAGAGGAAGAAGCCAGGCCACAATGTGTTTGCAATTGAGACTTCAACTAATCCAACAGCAAGCTCTAGAGCTGAGATGACCTGTCAGAGTTGACTTGAACTGAGGCAGTTGGGCTGTGCCTTTTACCCCCACACCAGCCAGGCACCGGCTACAGGCCACTCCATAGGTGAGCATACAGCATGTGGCAAGGCCATTCTCTGTAGCTGAAGGCAAGGCCTCTGAGAGATACAGGTGCAAGCTGTTAGTTGATATTCCCAGCAGTTGGGATTAAATGACCCAGCCCTGAAAAGGGCCTTTGAGTGGAGCACCATGCAATCCACTAAAGCCCACCATCACTCAGCATAGCCCACTTGTTTCTTACACGTTTGCTCCATCTAGGAGTAGTTTCTCTAGGAGTTTGGTTGGGAAACCTACCTCATGTTTTCTGGGTGACTTAGAAAGGTTAGTGGAATGAAGTACAGCTCTTGCCCCTGCAATTAATCTTAGAACCATAACTGATTCTCAGTATCTCCTCCACCATCCACCCTCCTTAAGCACCTCTGTTGATCTAGGCAATTTGCCTAGAAGGGTAACCCACACCCTCTGAGGAATCTGAGTCTCTAGTTCCCATTGCCCTCTGCAGGTGGTGGCTGCTGATAGTGTCCATTTACTCTTGACAAGACAGCATGTGGAAACCAAGAGAGGCTCCAGTGGGTCCCTCCAGTGTCAAACATATTCTTCCCCGCCCCTACTACGGAGCAGTAGCCCTATGCCTCCTGCTGATTAGGGGCAATTACTCTTGCCAGGATACTGATTCCTCTTCTTGCATGCTGGTCTCTTGGCACCCGAAGCCCAAAGTGACAAGGTGAAAGCTGAAGCTTGAGGTGCAATGCGATTCTCATTATGTCCTCTGATAACAGGACCGCCAGGCCTACAATGCCTAGAGCAGAAATGAGAAATAAAGATTTCTCAAATGAGTCACTGAAAGTGATGATACAAAGGGACATCTCATTCTATCCCTTGGTTCCCAAACTCTTTATTTTAACCTATTAGAGATACAGAAGTATCATATAATGTTTGTTATTGAGGATTTATATAGTATCCTAACAGATGGTGCCAACCTCACAGGGTATCATCTCTCCAAAGGAGCCTCGGAGGCATCTTTAAGAGGCTGTTTCACCATTCTATCAGGCTTCTAACAGATACAGTATGAGACAGGGCCAATGGACCCAGTGGTCATGGGCCACTGCTGCATCCCTTTGCTGTACAGTAGGTCCATAGGTGGGTCTAAATGAATCCAGCTCATGATGGGCTGCACCAGCCAGATGGCTACTTGATGTCTCATGGTCACATGCTCTGTCTCTACCTTGGTCCAATAGCCCACTGAGAGGCTGTTGAATGGCCTGTACTTCTTTGCAGCAGAAGGCATGGCCTTGTGCCAGAACGCCAGAGGCGTATGCATTATAATTTTCCTTTTAAAACTTGCCATGAACTGTAAATGATGACATTTCCCATCATAAATACCTCAAGTACGTGTATTTAAATGAGGGTGATACTGCCCACAAAAGGGCAAAAATTGATTCTTGAGAAATAAACTCCTAGATATTATAATGGCTTGTGGCCGTCCAAAGCGCAACCCTACTTAACAAAATCATATTCCTTAATGTTTCATTTCTCTTACTGTATTTTTTGGTCACAAGCAGCATTGACGTTAATTTCATAGAAAACACACAAAAAGTGTGTTAGATGCGTGTTATAAAACTATGGTGAACAGTGGCTGTGATTGGCTTGGTTTCTCTCGATGGATTTTTCTAATTCAAAGTTATATGGTGAAAGTGGACTGCGTGTGTCTACTGGTTGACACTGACTACTTTGTGGATGTTGTCTGTTTGATCCTCAGTGCTTGTGCATCTGACTTGGACTTTGAGAATGAAGTAAAAGTAATTGATGATTTATTATTTCATCCTACAGAATTCCTACAAAAGTCCCTCAACCCATCATTAATTATGTCAAGTGCTAAAAAGAAAACATGTCATCAACATCCTACTGAATATCAGCCATGGTTTTGTCGAAAGTCGTTCAACTCAAGACAGTCTATGTGTCATATATTGTGATAGCTCTTTTCCAACTATGAAACCATTACAGCTATGATACCATTAAGACTTTTGGGTGACTTGAAAAAGAAATGTGCTGATAAGGCAGGTAAATGTACAGGATATTTCAAAACTTTAAAGCAGAATTTTGAGCTATGTAACACTGCTACTTCCTTAGTTGAGAAGAACACATGAGCAAATGACAATGGAATGATTGAGTCTTATATAGTTGCAGAAATCATTGCAAAATCTGGGAATGCTCATACAGTTGCTGAGACTGTTGCATGAATATGGAGCCTGCAATTTCAATAGTGATGCAGCAAGATCCAGTATTTTAAAAGAGCTGCCATTGAGCTCTGGCTGGTGTGGCTCAGCTGATTGGGTGTTGTCCTGTGCACTGAAAAGTTGCCAGTTAGAATCCCTGTCAAGGGCACCTGCCCGGGTTGCGGGCCCCATCCCTGGTGGGGGGTGTGCAGGAGGAAGCCAATCAATGTATTGCTCTCACATCGATGTTTCTGCTGCCTGGCCACATGGGGAGTGTAGAGGGAGCAGTCAGTTCATAGATCCAAACACTTACCTGTCCACATACAAAGACTTTTAACAACTCACTGAATTGTCTTTCTTTTATCCCTCGCAATCCCTGAGGAGTGGACAGGAAGTGGGGAGTGGAGGTGAGGGTCAAGACGAGAGCTATTGGTTGAAGTAATGACCGACGTTGTCTGTAATTCCCAAGATTCGCCCTAACCCTTGGTACCTAGTGCGTGTTTAATATCACGAGCCCTGATAGTGAGATAATGTTGTGAATCTTTGGCTTGCTTGGCACTACTATGTAATTTACACTCACACAGGAGAGTAGCTAACCTGTCTTTGCAAGTCCAGGTATAAAATTAATCAACTTCTTGTGACGGCATCTGATTCTTCATAGACAAGTTCTGACACACTTAACCAAAAGAGCCTTTATAAGTTTTCCAATATAGGAGCCAAACAGCTAATGTTTTTGCATTACCCACAAAAAGATCAAAGAGAAAACATTATCCACCCAAAATTTGGAAATTATGAGTTGCCAGTGGCTTAGTGCACATGGAAAGAAAACCAGGCTAGGATCAATGTTAAGCAATGTAAGGAGGCCCTTTTCTTTCTGCTTTAATTTTTCTATCACAGTTTTTCATTTTAAATGATTATTTTTAAATCCGTGAATAAAAAAAGACAACTTGTAATAAAAATTAACATGTAGAGGAAAATACCTTTAAAATGCCAGGTTCACTGGCATTTTCAATGTTCTGGTAGTGTTTTTTTTACTGATAGAAACCACAGTTATTTTGGAGAGAATGACTATATCACACAGTTTATAGAAGTAAGCAATTCTGTCTTAAGATTTACTTTGAGGATCTCTCACCTACCCTTATCATCTGACTACCTGTATTATTTATATGAAAAAAAAAAATTTCCTTGTAGCATTGAAAAACAGTTGGATGGAGATGCACAGAAATTCTGGAAGAGCAAGAGCTTATCTTTTAACGGGCTTTTTAAATTTTATTTTATTATTATTATTTTTTAATCCTCACCAGAGGATATTTTTTCCATTGCTTTTCAGAGAGAGTGGAAGGGGGAGAGAGAGAGAAACATCGATGTGAGAGAGACACACTGATTGGTTGTCTTCCGCACACACCCCAACAGGGGGCTGGGGGTTGAGCCTGCACCCGAGGTACGGGCTCCTGGCAGGGAATCAGACCCTGGACCCCTGAGTCCGCGGGCCAATGCTCTAACCACTGAGCCAAACCCAGTTTTGACAGAACTTCAGCAGACTGTGTATAGACTTAAAGATGTTTCCTCTCACCCGGCCGGGCGTGGCTCAGCAGTTGAGCATTGACCTAGGATCCAGGCGATCAGAGTTCGATCCCCGGTCAGGGCACATGCCCGGGTTGCGGGCTGCAGCCGATCGATGACTCTCTCATCATTGATGTTTCTGTCTCTCTCTCTCCCTCTCCCTTCCTCTCTCTGAAATCAGTAAAGATATATTTAAAAAAAAAAAAAAAAGATGTTTCCTCTCTACAGATATATGAGTAAATCTGAATTTTGGTCCTAAATAAAGAATACTTACATAATATTAATTCATCCAGCAAGAGAAGTCTTAAAATTCCTACTAAAAAATTCTTAGATTCATAGTGTACTTTTTATTCTTACTTTCATGAAAATCAGATGAAGCTAAGCTGGTTTGAACTACATTTTGAAATTGTTAGTTATTTACAACAAAGAGGTTTCCTGTCCTTGCAGCCTAAAAAAAAATGATGTATGCGATGCAACTTAGAATAGTTGTTCTAGAGATGGTAAGGACAAAGGAAAGAAAAAATAATTTTTAACTGGTTAGAAGAGTGAATATAGGTAGAAAGCAATATTCTCTATTTGTAATTCATTTAATGTTGGTAGCTTTCCCCAATAGATAAGGAAATTGACATGGTAGGGTTTTTCCAAAGTAAACTATAACATAAAAGTTTGCCTCTCTAGCTGTTAAATGTCTCTCTGATAACCTGGCTACAGAAAGACAATTTTATATGCAATCGAATTTAAAGGATCTTTGCTCATAGATATTAACATTACATTAATTTTATTTTAAAATTCTTATGATTGTGCATTATACTTCACTGTATATATTTATTATAAATATTGAAAATATTAGATATATATGAACTGATAAGAGATAAGCTCCAAACAACATTGCTATATGAAATACATTCAACTGGTAGACACAATAAAGTGTATACTAGTCTATCATTTGTACAAAATGGAAAAAACACAAAACAGGTCTTTTGGTATACCAATTGAATATCTCTGGGTAGACATACAAATAATTGGTATCACTGGGTCCCTCTATGGAGAGGAAAGGGGCAAAGGAGGTCAGGAGAACTTTTGAGTATTTGCTCATTTGCTGTATTGAGTTTTTTTCTAGCCCAATGCATAACATCCCCATAAACACACACGTGTAGTTATATTTTTCCTCATTCTAAAATTGACACTCTAGGGAAGGTGAACTACATTTTTGCCCTCCCCTCACACACCTTGCATATTGTTGGGCATTTCCTGACGCACAGGTTTTTTATCACAGTTTGAGTCCTGTAAAGGAGTGGCCTGGTTTATAATCCTGGTTCCACTGATTCTTAGTTTAGTGACTTTATATTTTTACCTCTTCAACCATTAACTTACTAATCCATACTATGATCACCACAAGTCCTACTTCACAGGGCTGTCATAGTGCTTAAATAAAAGAGCACATCTGATGATGCTTAGCATAGTGCTTAGAATGGGGCTGGTGTTCAAGAGACGATTGTTCTTAGTGTGCCGGGCACCATCCTAGATTCTGAAGCTGCTAGGACAAAAGTGTTCCAATCTGTAAGGAGCTCACACTCTACAATGGCACACAAACCTGCAGATTAAACAAAAACAGGATGTCTGGCCCTGGCCGTGTGGTTCAGTGGTTAGAGCGTCGGCCAATGCGCCACAGGTTCATGGGTTTGATTCCCAGTCAAAGGTATGTACCTGGGTAGCAGGTTTCATCCCCGGCAAACATTGTATCAGGTAAAAGGAATTAGGTGGATAGGCCTTTACTGTAAAGTTTTATGTGTATTTGGCTAGGAATTAGGCTCTATTATTGTTTTCTGTAGCCGTGGTGTCTGGGGCTAAAATTTACTCTAGTGTTCTTGTTTTTGTTTCTCTATCTTTGGATGTCCCTAGTGATTCTTTAAATAGGGTCTGAGGCTTGCAGTTCTTTTAGTTAGAATCCCATTATTACACAAAAACCTACTGCTGTGGTGTCCTAGTAAGGTGTGGGAGAAGAGAAAGCATTCTGTAGTCCTGTGATTAGGTCTCAGTCTTTCCGTGAGCCTGAGTTGAGTATTTCTCTCCTCCCATTTTGGAGGCTAGGGAAGGCTGAAATTGGGTGTTTCTCTTCCTCAAGGTTGGTTAGGCTCTGATAAAATAGTTCCCCTTGGGAGCAAGAGGAGGTTTTCTCAGATCGTCACAGTGAGAATATGTTAGGGTTCCCGGAGGTAAAACTCAGAAAACCTGTGGGGCCCCTTTAAGGCTGAGCCCCCTTGGGGTTTTTAACTCAAGGGGGTCCACACAGAGCCTACAGCAATTCCTCAATTACGGTTTAAAGTGTTCCTACTGACACTAGGCTTCAGCTGCTGACTTCACTCCTAGTAAACTGCAATCCTCTGGTAAATTGTGATTCTCCATATCCCTCTGCCTCTCCAGTTTTCAGAGCAGCAGTTTTCCCTGTCACCTCAATACTCTCTGGTGGATCTTAGATGAGTTGGATTTCGGTTTGTTCAGTTTTCTTTCTTATTGTGAGGATGGGAGGTTCCAAACTCTATATGTTGGATCAAAAAACAAAAATCCCTTGGGATTCCTTTGTAAATTTATGCTTAAAGTGTATATCATAATTGAAAAGTGCTAGTGTCAAGTTATCAGTCTATTCTTATTCCCCATAAATTCAGAGATACATATTTATTTTCTGTTTTGATCCTTGAAAGAAAAGCAAGAGGACTTTTAATGCCTGTTATCGTCTAAGCACTTTCCTTCCAAATGATATACCTTGTGTTGTTGTTCCAGTAATAGAATAGGGCAAAGGGAGGGGAGTGAAAACTAAGGGTAATAATACGCCAAGAACCACTTATTGACCACTAGGTTTTCTTACATAGTTTGATACATTGTAAATTATCTGAATCTGATGTGTTTCACTCTTTAGAAGGCTGTATTCTCTATCACTTAGTAGTAATTCAATTTTCAAATTTAACTTGCTTCTTCCTCAGTCACTTTGCAACTTCCTACTAACTGTGGGTTAAGGGTCAATTGAGTCATCTGCAGGTAATCTTTCAGTCTACTTAGAAAGTTCTGCACAGTGATTTGGAATAAAATTTGAACCCTTACAAAGATTAGAAAGTGATTGAATAAGGCTGTTCATTAAGTTTTATTTACATTGTAATAACCTAAGTGCATTTATTAATAGTTGACTTAAGAGGATGATTTAAAATTTTTCCCATAGAAAATTTTCCCTTTTAGATTTTTTTAAAAATATGACTGATTAGATTTGAGAATACTATCTGGCTCCATTGTAATTATGTGAAACCAAGGTGGTTGAATATTACTGCTTTTCATGTTCATATGTGTATCTGTGTGTATATACATACATGTGTATACATATACACATAAAATACCATAGTATACATTTTTGAAAAGGGAAAAATTGAACTTTGGGGCAAATTTAATGAATGTTCAAAAATATCTTTTGCTGATTGAACTGTTCTGCTTTAAACTTTTGAAATGTTTTAAAAAAATTTTTAAATGACTTAGATTTGCTATTACAAAATGCTGTATTGTGAGGTTTTTTTTGATGTACCAAGTATTAGATACTTTAGTTATACTCAGTGACTAGAGAGAATTTCTTACAAATATAGTGAGAAAGGAAATGATTAAATCTCTCTGCAACCATGCTTATATATGAGGGTGGGAATACTGTGGGCAATTCTAAAGTTGAAAATAGAGAATATATGTGAATTTATATTACCATAATTGAAATTTTTGATAGTTAAAACTGGCTGAACTCTGGCAGAAGCCCAAGTGACTATTGCTAGCAGAGACACAAATTTGAAGTAACAGTAATGGTATGAATAATAAAAACAAAACCACCAACAATACTAATGGCTTACATTTATTGATTGCTTATTATGTTCCAGATATTGTTCTAAGTGATTTACATGTATTATCTCATTTATTTATCCCACAATTTTGTGGCATAGACAGAATGAGTAAACTGAGGCATAGAGAGATTAAATGACTTGTGTCAGAGCCTGTATTCAAGCTCACTCTTGACTTTGACACCAGAGTTCTTAACATCAAGTCTTCAGAATGTTAAAAAGTTTGTAATTTACAGTTGTTCTTTCCACAATTAAACAGAAAAATGACTATTTTTGGTCTTTTTCTCTTTTCAGGTATTTCCTATAGTACTTTTGAAAAAGACATATCATTCAGTGTTGTAGATCTGAAAAGAAAAAGAAAAAAGTACATTAAGATCAATATTTAACCAATATCCTTACGGGTCTATTGACCAGTTAAAAAGAGGTGCTATGTGAATCAGCTATTGTTTTACCAGAATTTAATGCTTTGTTATATAGGCCATTGTTTTTACACACCAATATAATTGAAATCCACTACAGATATTCACATTAATTTATAACCCAAAGCTTGATTGTACCAATATTACTAAGAAAGCAAAGGTGAGAAAATAATCTAGTGTTAAGAGGAGATATATATACAATTCTTCTCTATTGAACTCAAAATACATTCTTTTTTTCATTTAAAAGACTGACAGGCTTGAAATGTATGCTTCCAAAGTCAAAATGTAATTAAGTCTTATTCAGTAACTTGCAAAGTCATGTTAGCAAACAGGTAATACTGGCCGCCGGCCTATCCAGTTAACTCCGGTTCAGACTTCCCCTGCCCAGGATTTGGTGGGGGTATGGAGAATCCTTCCTTTTTCCAGGCCACACAATGAACTCAGATACAGGTGGTAAGTCTCAAACTAAGGGTCGTCTTACCTGGTGTGTGTGTGTTTAATCCATCTAAAATTATTTTGGGGCTCATTTAAAAGCAACAAGAAAGTAAAATAAAAGTCCACCTAAAGCCACTTTTCTTACTCTGCCCCGGAAATTCAGGTTTATGCTCTTTAACCAAAGCCACTTACACCTATTTGTAAGTGCTTAAAATAATTTCAGATGTTAAGATTTTCTTACTATCTTTACTTCCTTTCAGAGGTTTACAGCAAGAGGAATTTGTTTTATACTTTTGTTTGCCATTTACACAGTAATCAAACTTCATCACAAAAATTTAGTGGTCAAGGAGAGTACCCTTGTGTTCTCTGGCAAAGAGTGTGGTCGGTGACATGACCCGTTGTTAGGTAACCTGGCAAGAAAGACCCCATTGTAACGCATCCGAGCAAAGGGACCAAAGCGTTTGCCGTAACGAATGGAAAATTCTGTTCTGAACTGGGACTCAGTAGAGCTGGCAGCAAACCTGCACAGCACAGCCGCCGAGGAGACAGAGCGCGCGAGACTTGCTGTACCGAGAGCAGGAAATGCAACGCAGACTTGAAACCCACAAAACGAAATCCCTTTTCAGCAGCGCCCCCCAAAGTCAGCCACTGCTTTCCTTACGAGAAGCTCAGGTCCCCCGAGCGGGCTGGCCGCAGCCCAGCTCCTTTCTCCTTCCTCCCCAGCTGCAGACAGACGAGCACGTGAGCGCGGCGGCGCGGCCCAGCTGTGCCTCAGCTGACCGACTCTTGATTGGCTGAGACCAACGAGGGCTGGGGTGGGGCCTGGCCTCCTACGCCGCTCGCCATTGGCTCTCAGGGAACCCGCCTCCCCCTCAGGTGAGGGTTTGCGGGAGCGCGCGCCGGGCTCCCCGGGCGGGCGCGTCCCCGCCACTCTCCTTCCCGCCACCCCCCCGCGCGCGCCTCCGCCCTTGCCCGCCCCCTGCCGCTGCCTCAGCGCCACAGTGCACAGAGACGCCTCGTCGGAGGGGACGCGAGGATCGCCCTCTTCGCTGCTAGAGCCAGCCGTCCGCCGGCCCTTGACAAGCAGGCGGAGGGGAGGCTCTTTCGAGCCCGTCCTGGAGTCCTGCGATTGCCGCCTGCTCATCCTGCCTCTGATCTCGCGGGGGGTTTCGCACCTCTGGACGTGCCTCTCCTTCTCTCCCCGCGTGTGGAGGGAACGAGCTTAGGCCGAAGCGAGCCTGGGGGGGCGCTGGCCGTGAAGGCATCGCGGCGACCGACTCGCCATGGAGGGCGCCGGCGGCGCGAACGACAAGAAAAAGTAAGCCCGGGCCCTCCCCCCACCGCGTTCTCCGCCGGCGCCCCCGCCCGCCCGCCGCCCCGGGCTCGCGGGCCGGCTCGGCGTTCCGGGGGCCGCCTTTTTGTTTCTGCCTCTCCTCTCCTCTCCTCTCCTCTCCTCCCCTCCCTCCCAACCTCGCGGGCCGGGCTCCCCCTCTGTCCACGTCGCCATCTTGGTGTGGGGGGTGGGAGATGGATCGAAAGTGCTTTCAGGGGCCGGGGGCTGGGCTCAGCTCGCCCTCCCTTCCCGGCCGCCGGGGCTTCGCACCGCCCTCCTTCCCCCGCCTCAAAAAGCCAGCTTGCCCTGTACCCCGATTCGGGTGGACTTCCCCTACCCTGAAACCCCGGCAGAGAAATAAGCCGCCGCTCGGTCGCCGCCGTTTGTACCCGAGCTTCCGCTGCTTCCCGCCCCCATCCTCTCGGTTTCCATTGAAAACTCGGCCCCGGGGCGGCCCCTGCTCGCAGGTCCGGCTTCCCAGCGGGCTCGCGGCCCGGGGCTCCTGACCGACGCGCTCGCGTGGTCGGGTGTGATCTGCGCTGGGGTGTCCAGCCGCGGCGGGTGCCTCTGCCTTTGTGCCATTAGGGATTTGCTGCGATGGCCTGAAGATGCTAACTTTCTTAGTTTGCACGTGCAGGTTTTGTTTTGTTTTAATCACCTTGAAGAAGTTGCCTAGACTGGGAGTCGGAGTAACGGGAATTTAGAGAAATAGCAACATTTTAAAGAGAACATAAGAATCGAATAGGTGTGATTTCTTCCACCTGTCAGGAGAGCCCAGACGTTACGAATGAATATGTGCCTCGTTAATTCTTGGAAGTATTTTAGTGAAAATGCAGCGGCTGCCTCTATTTAGGCAAACATTTTTAATGAGGTTGAAAAAACGTATGTGATCAGAGCAAATGAAATATGTAACTAAAATTTTTAGAACTGCCCCATTTTCCTGAAATTGAAGTATACTAAAGGAAAACCTTCAAAATATGTATATCCGAAGTAAGTAATCATTCTGTTAGAACTTAATGTAAGTTTTTAAAACACCTTGAAGTTTTGAGTCTAGGTGGTATATTACAGGATTAAGAATTGTTGAACTGATGGCATTAAGAGGGACCCCCCCCCACACACACACACAGAGTTTGGATCCACTTTGCTATTTTAGCCTTTGAGGAAATCATTTTAAGGAGTTAAAGATTTATAGTAAGAGTTATTGTTAGTAGATTGATTGGCTTTACTGTTAAGTCCTTTCTCTCTTCAAGGAGAGATTAATTTCCCTAATCAGTATCAGCAGAAGATAAATTTGTTTATGTTCTTGCTATTTTGTAGGTCCTTATTCAATAGAAAGATAAATTCTCAGTTTGTAAACACCAGAGAAAGCAATTATAAAATTCAAAAAGTGACTAAACAGGTCTAGACTTAATTCCAAGAGTTGCCAGGAATAAATTACAATTAATTTTGCAGAAGTGATTACAGTGATTTTGATGAAATGAAGCGGCTGTTATATTGTAAACCTAAGGCAGATTACCTTTGTGTAGTGCCAATTTTCTGTCTGTTTTCTATGCTGAATCATACTTAATACTGTGCATCAAGTTATGCTCCAATCACTTCCTTTTCAGAGGCAATATTGTACTTATCCTTTTCAGTTCATCAGTTGAGAATTAGCTACTATGCATCACCCCAATTCTAAATTAGTTCTTAGAGTTTCCTCAGTCCTCTGTTATTTCAAAGTTTTTCTCATTTGAAAATTTAGCAAATCTGGATAAGATTGAATCATATTTCTTAATATAGAGGTCCTTAAAATTGAAAAACTAAGTTAAACACCTTATCAGTGGTGGCTACTCAACAATTTTAGATGCTGTTTGTTAAAGATACCTCATTTTTGTCCTTTTCTAACTAATAATTTTAAAATATTTTTGAAAAGATAACAGAGATTGAGGAGTAGGGGTTTTTCTCCTTAGACTTTTTCCGTTTTAAATGAGCCTCCAGTAACTGGGTGAGGGAGGGAAACATGTCTTTTTAAAAGAAGGTCTAGGAAACTCAGAGCTGAAGGATTGGAAGAAATCAGAACAGAGGATGGGTATGGTTATAATAGATTTAACATAGAGCCTTTGATGTTGCTTCCTTAGGGGTAGGGGCTGGCTCTATTTAATAGCACATTGATATAGATTTTTGGATTTCAAAGGAGTGTCAAAAGGTCCATCGTTCGGTTTCAGGTTTCAGAGCACACTACTACAAAGTTTTCCAAAAACAGTTACTGGATCAGTGAAGTAAAAATCCCTGAGAATGAACATTCCTTAACTTCCTCTTTAACTTAGGTCATTAAAAATCAAGCAGCTCTATAGTTTAATAACTTTTTTCTTGTTAACAATTTTACTTTGATTTTTCCACTTGTTTGAAGACATGGTGGTTAAGAGCATAGGATCTTGAGCCAAACACCCCTGAGTTAGAGTCCAGCCTTTTCACAGTTAGCTTTGTGAGCTTGGGCAAATTACCTAATGCTTCTGAGCCTGTGTCCTCCTTTTGAAATGATGATAATAACAGCAGCCAAATTAGCAGTTATTGTGGATATTAAATGAGATAATGCCCATTGCCTGGTTTAGGAGTCTTGGTAACACTGAGTACTTGAAAATAAGCGTTTAAACTAGAACCTGTTAAAGTTCTACTTTTTAACCTTCCACATACTTAAAAACTCTTTTTGCAGGTCCTTCCATATATTTGTTTTAGTTCATCTTCTCATCACCTTGTACATCTTTTCTATGCCTCCTAAAAATGAAAAGACAAACATTGGATCCAGAGCTTTAAAGGGGTTCTTTCTGGTTAAAACAGTACATTTCTGGATTATGCTGGCATCTAGCATCAGTTATTTTTTTTGAGCATCTGATCTACCATGTACTGTAGTTCCCCTTCACAATTTCTTACCTGTCGTTTCCTCCCCAAATAGGTTACTTTTAATTTACTCTGGACTTTAGAGATTAGAGTCATAAACATATTCTAGTCACACAGATCTTTTCAGCAAGGTTTTATGCAAGGCACTGCAGTCTTAGGACTGGCAGTAACTTAGAACACTTTTGTCTTGATGCCACAATTTAAACAATTTTATAAATATTAATCTTTACTAAACATGAGTTGATAAAGTATTTCCAGTAAAGCATATGAACCTACATGGTAGAAAAACTGGCCTTTGCTTATGAATTTCTGCAGGGTCAAGACAGTTGGCTTCCATCTCAAGGCAAAACTTCAAGCATTTATTGTTAGTCTAATTTTTGTGGCTTGATTTGTATGAAATCTATATTGGTGCACTTTTCCATATGTATATGTTTACTGCTGTTTGTTGTTTTAGACTGATAAAGTGTGGCAGGTCATCGCTGTGTTCTACTGTAAAGCATTTTGTGCAATTTGGAGAATGCCCAGTCTTCCAATCTTTCTACTTGTTGACTTCCATTGTCTTTGTAGCTCTGTTGGTGTTTATGGTTAAGATTTTTATGGTTACATTTTGTAGTTGTAGCTTAAAATAGTGTGTAAGAAGCATAGGGGGATTATTCTCTTGACTTTTTTTTTTTTGAAGAGCTTGTAAGAATTGATTGTGTTTGGTGGTGAAACTAAAAACTTATGCATAGATGTTAAAGAGTTGGGTTAGATTACTGTGCTTGTTCATAGATGTGTCTTAAAATATAATTTTTAAAAATTTAGATACTTTAAAAAGATTAAAATAGTATCTAAGATTGTTGACCTGTTTCTCAACTAAAGAAATAATCTAATTTAAATGTGTTGTTGGATTTGTTTTCTATTAAGAAGTTGATCTTAATTCATAAAAAGAACATTTTCTTTTTTGTTTGTTTCTTTTATTTTTTTAAAAATGTTGGAACTAGTTACCCAGTTCATGGATTTTACCCAGCCTTCTGCTACTTGTATAAGTGTTGTGTATATTCTCTGCTTAATTAGAGGGTTAGAAAAGGAATTTGAAACTACGATAAGCCAATCTTCTTGTTGCTCAGTATTTTGGGTACAAGTATGATGAGAATTTTTAAGTTAAATACAGATCTTGGAATTTTAAAAACAATTGTATCCTTCTGTGTCTCCTGGAGCATGAAGAATTAACCATTTTTGTATGTGCATTGAGTTTTATATTAAAATTTTTGTTTTCTGCAGTAAAGATAAATCTATGTCTATTTGCCAGCCATCACCCTTTTTAGAAAAATATAATATGTAAAATCTAAATTTAATTGTGGTTTTTTAAAAAAACCCTTAAAATTTCCCATCTTAATCATTTCTTAGTGTACAGTTCAATAGTCTTAAGTATATTCACATTTAAGTGTAACCAATCTCTAGAATAACTCTTTCATCTTGTAAAACTGAAATTCTGTAACCATGAAACAACTACTCTCCACTTCCCCTTCCTCCTTGTCCCTGGCAACCATCATTCTGCTTTCTTTCCTCTGAATTTTACTACCACATACTGCATATAACTGGAATCATACAGTTGACTGGTTTATTTCACTTAGCGTAATGTCCTTAAGGTTAATTTATGTTGTAGCAAGTGTGAGAATTTCCTTCCTTTGTAAGACTGAATAATATTTAGTTGTATACCACATTTTGTTTATCCATTCATCTTTCCATGAACGCTTAGGTTGTTTCCACCTTTTGGCTATTGTGAATAGTGCTGCTATGGACATGAGTTTATAAACATCTCTTCAAGATCTTGATTTCAGTTCTGGATATATTCCCCAAAGTGGGATTGCTGGATCATGTGGTAACTCTTAATTTTTGAAGGAACCGCCATACTGCTTTCCTTAGTGGCTGCACCTTTTACTTTTCTACCAACAGTGCACAAGAGTTCCTATTTGTCCACTTCCTCCTCAATACTTGTTAGGCTCATTCAAGCCTTTGGGACAATCTGACAAAGGCTGATGTAGTCCTTTGGCCCAAACTATCAGTGAACTTGTAATAGTGGTAGAATAGTTAGTGCTGCTTTTTCTCTATGTTGATACTTTTTCCCATGAGTGTCTGGTCTTTGCAAATTATGTGAAGGTTTTGTTTTTTATTTTTGTATATACATGTTATTCTAAAATAATCATTTGCCATATTGATAATAGTAAACCAAGAAATATATTCTCAAGGGTGTTTACTTGGCTACCAAAGGATGGGAAATTAAGAAAGCCCACTTTTTCATGCTCTTTTGGTATCAATTCATTAAACGTCTTTTAACCTGTTGGCAGAAAAGAGTTGGAAATTGCTTGCCTTTGCAGGGAACGTAGCTAGAATGTTTAAATGGGTTACATGTCAAACCAGTAGTCAAAGCATTCACTGTGAATGGAGAAAGGGGTATTTCTCGGATAATGTGAATAACTTTATTTCATTGGTTCAAAAAATTTTTTTCAACCCTTGATCACCACTCTAGCACCTAACCACTCTAACCTATAACAAATTATTGTGCATTCATTTATCCTGTGCTTTGTCAAGCAGAGCATTGAATTGTTGATGGCTCAGGCCACAGCTGAATATTCAGTTTTGAGTGCTATTTGATTCAGCCATAGTGTGAATGTTTTATTTTTTAGTACAATGTGGTTTCAAGTTAGAGGTTCTTGTAAAATACTAACTTTAGGATTTAGGTTTTGTTACTTTTTTCTTTTCTTTTTTAATTCTCATCTGAGGATATTTTTTCCATTGCTTTTCAGAGAGAGTAGAAGGGGGTGGGAGGAGAGAAAGAGAAACGTCGATGTGCGAGAGACACACTGATTGGTTGCCTCCCCCATATGCCCCAACTGGGGCTGTGGGTTCAATCGGCAACTGAGGTACGAGGTACCTGCCCTTGACCGGAATTGAACCCAGGACCCTTCAGTCTGAGGGCCGATGTTCTAACCACTGAGCAAAACCAGCTAGGGCAAGTTTTGTTACTTTAAACCATCACAGGAGCATCTTCTATTGTTGTGTTTACTAATTTGCCAGTCTGCTTTAAGAGTTTTCTCGTACACACAAAAACACTCTCATAAGACAGTCTCTATATTTTTGGCAACTTTAAATGTTAGAAGGTTTTTTATTCCAGTATTTCTCAACCCTGACTAATGTTTAGATCTCTTTCAGAGCAAAGTAATCTCTGTAATCTTTTAAGATGTGCCCAGTGACCTTAATCTGAATAAAAAATGTAACCTTGTTCACTTGGTACCAATCTGATCATATATAAATGCAACCTTAAACACAGAAGGTTTATAGCAAGAATATAGACCTATATAGGGATCATTTAGATGATCCAGAATATGCTTATTCTTTTTATATGGCTAACAAAATGAAAATATAGTTTTAAAATTCTCATAGAGTTTACCTTCAACACTGCTTTAACAAAGCCCTGTTGAGCAAAGCCCTGCCATGTTGTAACTCCCATTTATTAATCGCTGGAGTTGCATTAATCACCAAATCTGTCTTTTCCATATGACATCCTTTTAAAATATCTGAAGGTAGTTATCATGTCTCTTCCTTCTGTTCCTAAGTAAAAACATCCCCAAACTTTCTTTAATCTTTAAATTTAAAAATTATATATTGAACATCTGATTTGTGGAAAGGCATGGGCTATATTAAATATGGGGACTTCAGTCTCAGGTGGAATCTGAGACACTGCCACTTACTAATAGTGTTACATATCTCCTTTTTATAGACAAGAAAACAGAGGGTTTTTTGGGAACATTTATTTGGTAGCATTGGATAGGATGAATTACTATAGGTAGAGAACCGAGACATTTGCCTCAGGGAGCTTCTCCTTTCTCATTGTTTCCAGAATCCTCACCATGGTCAGGGTTTTAAACTAAATAGGAAAAATCTTCAGGGTATGATTTCTATGTGTATACCTTTATTCTGATATATATGCTTTTTGGTTATATGAGTACTTGATTATTATAATTCCTGTATCTTCTGTTATATTTAGGTAATTAAGTACACATTCTTCTCAATAGACACATACAAATGCCCACAAAGTTTAGTGTCACTGACCTCTTAAGTTCCAGCCTCACTTCTGTTACTAGAGGAAGGCATATAATAAGGGAAATGGAAAGAAAAGCATTTATCAGCTCAGAGAGGGAGGTAATGGAAAGGGAGGAGAATGACAGAGTAGGTGATAAGATTTTGGGAAAGCCATTAACACAGCTGTTATTCGGGGACAGTAATTCTCAACCCTTTGATTTTTTTTATGGCATAAAAACATTAAAAGGTTAAATGTTTTTATTGCATAAAAACATTAAAAGGTTGAAACATAAAACCATTAAAACATTTAATGTCATAAAGACATTAAAAGGTTATTTTAAAAAAAATTATTTCAAGGAATTGAGATAACCGGTCCAGTTACCACATTTTTCATTTGGTCATCTTTGAAGTCTAATCATGATCTTATATTTTTGAGACCAAGTTATTGGGTTTGATTAAGCACACACTTTATTACTGGCCTGTCCTTGAATTGTGCCTTTAGCTTCTTTTTTTTTTTTTAAATCTTCACCCGAGGACATATTTTCCATTGCTTTTTGGAGAGAGTAGAAAGGAGAGAGTGGAAGGGAGAGAGCCAGAGAGAGAGAAACATCAATGTGAGAGAGATAAATTGATTGGTTGCCTCCTGCATGTGCCCCGACTGGGGCTGGGGATCGAGCCTGCACCCTAGGTACGTGCCCTTGGTCAGAATTGAACCCGGGACCCTTCAGTCCGAGGGCTGATGCTCCAACCCCTGAGCCAAACCAGCTAGGGCGTACCTCTAGCTGCTTATTCCCAACAATTGTACCTTAACTTGTTAAATCTGCTATAGGCCCTGCTAATGGTTCTCAAACTTGTGTTGCTTAAAAATCACCTGGGTGTTTAGTTAGAGTCCCACCTCCAGAGATTCTGATTTGATAATTTTCAGATGAGACTCAGGAATCTGTACATTTTACAAGCACTCATAGATGAAACATCAAACTTGAACAGATAAGAGTGCTCGTCAGAATCATCTGTGAAACTTCCTTTGAACAGATATGCCAGCCCTACAATTTGAATTTCCAGGGCTGGGATCTAGGCACATATATCTGGGAGGTAAAAGTTCTGTTGGGACTGTAATGTTTACCATTGACTAGTCTAAGTCCTTCGTGTATTTTATAGTTACTGAGTTGAGTTCTAAGTATGTGGCAATGTAAATGTCTTGGAGGTTGGCTATGTTTCCTGTATTTGTAAAGCATTTGGACAGGTTTTTTTTTTTTTTTTTTAGTTGTTTAATCGGGTTCTTCGTAAGAAATTTAGAATACCAGTTTGTGAGGATAAATTCCATTGGTGAGAGCAAACAAAGAGCGGAGGTAGCCCTGGAGCTGAGGGACAGCTTTGATTTTAGGCAGAATCTTTGAGTCCACGGCTTTCTGGTCAACCTTGCGCTGCTCTGTAATCTCATTTCTCTTTCTCTGTGTCGAAGATCTCACCCTCCTGGTGCCGGGGCTTGCTCAGCTTCTTGAAGTAAGCATCAGTGAGATGCTTGGGGATCTTCACGCCACTGATGTCAATTTTGGTGGAGGTGGCGATGACAAATTTTTGGTGTGTTCTCCACAGAGGAACTCGATTAAGGGACAAGGGTCCAGTCACAAGTGGCAAACCACTGCTCAGCTGCTTCAGGAAAACCACCCTCTTGCCTCTGTGGCGCCCAGTGAGGATAATCAGAATGGTCCTGGGAGTGATGCTGGCCCCCAGTTTCCTCACGTGCTGGCTGAAGGGTTTTTTGCTGTGGCTCAACAGCTTTCGAGGCACATCTTCAGTAGGATAATACCTAGGCATTTTGCGAAGTTTGACCACTCGGGTACCACCATTCTTGTCCCCACCAACTGGTTTTGTGACAGTAGCAAGAACTTTCTCTTTTTTCTTTTCAATCCTGGATTTAGCAGCTGAGTTTCCTCTTGTACATGGCCTTTTGAGAGTACATCTCCGACTGGGAATACCTGCCGATTCCTCAGACCAGGACCGGGTTGCGGCTGCAGTGGGGCTTCCCCTTCTTAGGGGTCTTGGCCTTACGGTTACCCTTCTTAACCTTGCCGCCTGCATCAGCCTTCTTGGCTTCAGGTTTCTTCTCCTTAGTTCAGGTTCCTTCTCCGTAGTATCCAGCTTCTCGGTTTTCTTTTCACCCGCCATCTTGCAAGATGGGAAAACCAGATTTTTTTTAAGAGAAAGTTTTAATAAACCATTTTTGAGTGTGAATGAACAACCTTTTACTTCTCTGGATATTTTTTGAAGGACACATAAAGAAGTATTTTCTTTTTTAATCCTCACCTGAAGATATGTGTTTGTTGATTTCAGAGAGAGAAACATTGATGTGAGAGAAACATTTATCTATTGTCTCCTATACGCACTCCGACTGGGAATCAAACCCACAACCTTTTGGTGTACGGACAGCGCTCCAACTAACTGAGCCCCTCTGGCCAGGGCAAAAAGTATTTTTTCTTAGGGCAGAGGGGCTCAAAATGTTCTTCAGACCAGCATCATTGATACTACCCGCTAACTTGTTAGAGGTGCAGGTTTTCAGGCCCTATACAGACCCCCTGAATCAGAAACTTTCAGGGTAAAGCCCAGTAATCTGTTTCAAGAATCCCTCCAGTTGACTGTGATACAAACTAAATGTTGAGAATCTCCATCTTAGAGGAACAGCTTCACATATAATACATTTTTTGGTTTTATTTATTTAGTACTTTACATAGTAAAGGATCAGAGAATTTTTGAGAGGCTCAACACAAATTCTGAACCAGGAGAGAGTTGATTGAAATCACTAGGAATAACCTAAAAACAAAAGCATATTTTTAAATAAACAGAACATAACTACACATTAAACAGCTGAAAATCTATCAACTAATTAGTCAATTTAATTAATGTATAAATAGAACATTTACCCCATTAATGCTACCTCAGATATGACAGATTTCATTTTCAGAATATACCTTCTAATTTAAAACTGATTCCTTTTTCCTATTTTTTTACTGCAGCATTAGAATATCAAGTATTTAAACTAAGCATTTTTGTGAGCTTATTGGAAGATAAATCATCTTTTCTCTAATTGTGATTATTTAAGAGATATTTCCATACTACTAATAACCTAAAGCAAGAAATTTAAGTTGCTTAAAAATATAAAATAAATATATATGTACACACACACATACTTTCTGAATATTTTTCTTTAGAAACAAACCATTTCTCCTGTATTTTGGAATTTCCTTATGAAATGCCAAATTTTCAAAACCTGAAAATTAGATTAGAATGAGAAATGGAAAATAGTGAATTACATTGCTTACTCAGTCTTTACTTTCCACTTTCTTGAAAATAAGTTTAAAAGTTAGGTAACCATTTCTTTCTGATTTTTCTGACAAACACAGGTACACTAATAGTATCAGTTTATTAGTGAATTTTTCTTAAAGTAACAATCTGTAATTCTGTCATCTTGAAACTGCTATTGTTAATATTTTGTAAACTTGGCTAACATATCATTGTATCTTTCTAGTTTTATCTGTGCATATATAAATTGTGTCTATATGTGTCTACATATATAGAAATGTGTATATATAGACACATTTCTATATATACGCATGCATTACATACCCATACAGAGAAATGGATTCATGCTCATGTTTTATTGTATAACTTGCTGTTTTCATGTAGTACTTATATTGTAACATATCTTGTAAGAACAGATTAGTTTTTGTCGACTTTGTCTTGTCTCCTAAATTTTTATGTTACTTGATTTTCTGGAAAGATTATTCCTGTAGCTAATGTTTTGTCAGTTAGGGATTGCCTAGTAACTGCTATTGAGTAAAGACAAGAAACATAAAGATATATTTGTCCTAGAGTGTACACTCCAAGAGGGTAGGAACTTGGTCTGTTTTGTTTATTGAACTATGCCCCACACTGAGAACAGTGCCTGGCTCATAGGAGATGATTGAGAAATATTTGTTGACTAAATAAATGACATTCTCTAATACAATATACTAAAGTTTTATTTTTAAGTTTATCAATAATGATTAAACTCAGAAGACATTTTCCTGGAGAAAATAATTATGAATAATAGCTGTCCTGAAAATATAATTTATATTTAATTAGAAATGTCAGATTTTTGCTGTTTATTCATTAAATACAGATTTTTAAAAATTAAACATTATCTGTTTGAAGTATTCTGGTTTTGTAGCAATTATCAGATGGAAAGTATAACAATAAATCTTAATAAATATAAAATACTTGTCTAAGAGTAACCCAGTTGGGGGAGGGGAAATCCACTAGGATTAGAGGTCAACTTAATGAAAACTTTCATGTATTAATAATGAAAATTCCAACACTTTCTTGAAAAAGACTGTAGAAAACAAAATGACTTAACTCTCATGTTTCTAGCTGGGCTAGGAAGACATTTATAAAAGTGATAAAGGTGTTCATGGTAAATTGGTTAACAACATTAAACTGCAACTAATGTATTTTCCTGACCACATTAGCTTAAGACAAAATGGTAGAAGACATTGTAGATTGCAGTGATGAGGGAAATAATCTTAAACCTTGAACCTCTTTTCGGCAAATTGGTATCCTGCGTTCTCAGCTCTCTCCCTCTGCCTCTAAATCTCTTCTCTGGCAAGATCACTTACTTTCCTTGGTGATGATATTTGTGCTGTTCACTTTACACTGCTTGGATTTTTTTAAATCAGTAGCTCCTCCTCTCCCCTTACATCTATTTACCTCTGTTTGTAAGTGCTTATCCAGATAATGACAGTAAATCCAAATAGTATGCCTTATTTATAGTTCTGACATTGTTATGCTGTTTAATTGTGATTGTAATCTATAGGATCACTGGAGCACTGATGAAGCACAAATTCAGGAATCCCAAAAAGAATGTTCAAAGGACAGTCAACTTTCCATGGGCTGAAGTCAAGGTCAAATAGCAGATTTGGGCCAGTGCTAAAGCCAAGTAGAACTTATGCGTATCCCTACTAAGAATACAAGGATAAATGAGTTAATTTCCTGTATTCAAGAAGCTTTAAGGATTGTAGAGGAAAATAAAATACAGTAAAATAATCAAAGTCGTCACATCTAGGAGAGAAGAGCAGTTTTAGAAGACAACAGAAACGAAGTGATGCTAGAGTTAAAAATTGAAAGTCTCTCACATAAACTTACCAAGTCACATAATCATGAGTCTCCAGGCAGAGAGAGTGGGGTGAGTGAGCCAGAAGGAATGAAATATTATGCTTTTGATTAACTGCCATGTGGCTTAAGAATATGGGAAATGATGAGGGTGAAGAGATGGGCAGGGAGCTAGGTAAGGAAGGGTTTTGTTGAAAATAATTTTACTTTGTCATGTGTACATTTGATGGGATGGTAAGCAGGACATAATATCAGATTTCTTATTTTGTAGTAGTAATATGAGGGAGAAATTAAAGTGAAGTAAGGGAAGAAAGAGTTCAGTCAGTGGTTCCCAAATCCCACTGTGTATCATATGTGCACCTGTGGAGTTTTTAAAAACCCAGATTTGGGGGCCTTGCTTCAGATCTACTGAATCAGATTTTATAAAATCTGATTTTATCAGACTCTTCTTTTTAGAGACAGACTGCTTGAATTTGAATATAGGGTCTACCATTTATTAACTCTAATCTTGGGTAAACTATTTAACCAGGTTCCTATCAGTAACATGGTTATGATATTAAAAATTAAATAAGTTAATAAATGAAAAATGTTTAGAATACCATTTTGTACATACTATGCACCATGTATAAATGTTTGAATTTAAAGCTGCAGGCCAAAATGCCAACTAAGAAACATAAAAATTTCCTTGGAATTTCCTTTAGTCTGAGACTTTAAGAAGTGCTAGACAATTCAAGCAGTGAGATACAGTTTTCACCTATCAGCTTGACAAATATTAAAAAGATACAAAGAATCCATAATATATATTACTGCAGAGTGCATGGGGAAATGGATACACACATTCATGGATTGGCAGAGACAAGAATGGTTATAGACCTTTTTGGAAAGGAATATTTAAATGTCACATCCATTAGATCATGAAATTTCACTTCACAATGTCTATCCTATAGAAATGCTGGTGCAAGAAGTGCAAAGCACAACTTTTAGCTTCATGGGCCAAAAAGTTTTAAAGTCACCAAGCAAAAGAGTTGAGAGGTTTGAAAAATTTATATATTTATTAGAAATAACTGATCATCTGTTAACATTTTGAATGATTATGATCTAACCTCAGTTCTTAAAATCATATATTTACAATCAGGAATACTAACGGGCTTTTCTTGTGCAATTAGTATGCAACACAGATAGATAACTTAAAATATCTGCAATTATTTTGTGTTCTTGTAAATCTAAAGAATAATAGGCATTCTCTGTCAAATGGCTATAGCTTATTCATGAACTCTACACAAGAAGCTTAATAAGACAGTGGCTCTAAATTATCTTCCTAAATATATTTCCTGTACAAAGTAAAATTATAAGTGTGTGAAAACTATAGCACCACAAAGATTAAGCAATTTTGCCAGTTTACTCAAACAGTTCTAGGTCACTCTTGGAACTGGGTAAGCAAACTATTCGGAAGATAGAATTTTTACTGTACTCTTAACTGATTTCCAATATGACTAGCTATCTGTGAAATAGCACCGTATGCAGATACATCAGTAGCAGAAATTTACTTGATTGTATACTTAATAAAAACAACATAGATGGAATTGATAATTTTGAGTAATACAGTGAGCTTATTTTCATGCTGAAAATCTCCCAGTTTCCTTCTGGTCTACAAACCTTTTATTGTGCAATCTAGGTAGTAAGTAAACAAATAATACAAGATTCATTTCTTTATTCACCGCATGGTCTAACAAATAATTCTTGGTCAATACTGTAAATCTGTGGGCTATGACCTGATGAAAAGAGCCTTCCTATGAGTAAATAAGAAGCTGGGCAGTGCAGATGCTGAAACTCATAAGACCTTTGGAAGCTAAGCTTAGCAATGTTTTAAGAGCTCCCATAGTCACATGTGAAGAACATCAGATAAATTTCTTCATTAAATTTTTATTAGAGGTCTCCTAATTTATGTCTACATTGATGATGATATAATAGAGGACATACTGATTTTCATCACTTTCATCTAACTTAGGTTTGTTGACTCTTGAAGTACATTACTTGTTTCATTGAGGCTTATTTCTTCCAAAATTATGGCACGTTCAAATTCTTGTTCTTACACTCCTCACTAGCTTAAATATATTGTCTTTTAAATGTTTTATCCAAGCTCACATTTCTAATGGATTTGTCTTATAATTTAGTTGCCACATCTCAGACAACCATAATTTTCAAAGTGCTGGACAATACAAGTATTTCTAAAGGTATAGAGGTAATCCATCACCATGGTTAGATTGATCAGATACAGGTAGTAATAAAAGCATTTAAATTTTTCACAAAGTTCCGTTTGGGTAGTCATTTGTTGGTAGCTTAGATTTGGTTGAGTAATTAAGAGAAAGGGATACTAAGTTTGAAAGTTGCTGATAAAATTCTAATCATCTAGACTAATTGTGGGATTTCAACTAATATTCATGTATATCATGAGATCATTGATCAGCACTCTTTTTGGTAGTTTTACTTGAACCAGATAGGAAGCTGTTTCCCAGTGCTATGACTGCCTCTCACTTGCCAATTCAAGAGGGGAAAGAAGTGAGGGAAACAGTATCCCAGATGCTAGGGGACACACTGAATCTCTCCTAATTTATTTTTGAGTTTTTATTTAAATTGTACAGCATTGAGAAAATCTTGGTTCACATATGTAAGTAGTTACAAGTAGTAATAATTTGTTATAGTTCATCTTAAATCTCAAGATTTTAAAGTTAAATTGATCTAGATGCTTGAATTGAAATTTTTGTATCAAGTTCAGCTCTAACAACAGTAAATGTTGATATTCCGTAATAAAGTATGAAAGTCAGATAAGCACATGAACTTGAGTAAGTGCTAAAAACTATAACTGTTGTCACAATATAACTGTTAGGCATTCACTTGTCATTATACAACGTAAGGAGCATGTGCTGAGAATCCTGCCTGTTTCTTAATGTTGCTTCTAAGATTGAACCTTGCTGCTCTGCAGATCATTTGGAGGGAGGAGAGATGTGGGGTAGAGACAGTTGTGTAATTCATTCCTAGGACATAAGGAGGATTAAGTAAAACAATGCTGGCAAAGTCCTTAGCATACTGCTAAGTGCTCAATAAATGGTAATGGCTATTCTCAACATTTAATAAATAATTGACTTAACAGGATTGGGTTGAGGGTCATAGAAGAGCAGCCAAGTGAGATAGAAGCAGCATTCTCCATTATGAAGATAAAACGTGGAAGAGCAAAGGCTTTGGAGTAAAAAGCACCTGGGTTCAAATCCCGTCTGCTACATAATAGATATATATTTTTAAATATGTTTTTATTGATTTCAGAGAGAGGAAGAAAGAGGGAGAGAGAGACAGAAACATCAATGATGAGTCATTAATCGGCTGCCTTCTGCATGTGCCCTGACTGGGAATCGAACTGTGACCTCCAGTTTCATAGGTGGAGGCTCAACCACTGAGCCACGCTAGGCTGGGCCATAGTGGCTATTTTTAACCAACTACATCCCTGTTTCATCATTTGTAAAATAGGGATAATATCTAGCCTATTTATAGATTGTTATGAGAGAACTAGGCACCTAGTACAGGGCAGTGTTTGCCCCATAGTAGGTTTTAATAGATAGCTATTAAAGAGGAAGCTAAGGACAGAACCCAGTTTAGCCTTGTTGCTATGCAGTTAAGCAGAGAAAGTCAACTCTTCTTGGTCTGATTTATGAAGATCTTTTTGATTGGCTATTCTTGGAAAAGTTCCCCATAGACACATTACTGACACCTTTATTAATCTTTGTTAACCCATTCTTTTAAATTCTTAGAATTGTGCCACATCTTTGTTTTTCTTCCATACCCCTCGTTTATTTAGCACCTGTTGTGCTAGTGATAAGTAAGGGGCTGTTAAGGGAGTAAGCAACCTGAAAACAGTAGCTTATTATAGCTGCTAATATAAATTCTTATAGCGTATAGTCACTGTTGCTCATATGGTAAAGCGGAGGGTGGGAAAGTATTGTAGTCAAAAGAAACTTTGAGTCAAAAATCAATTTGTAGGTATTACTGTTCTACCTGCTTAAAAACACCTGTTTTCACATTGCTATGCATAACTTCTGTTTCTCTAGACTTAATTATGATTTCTGTATGTTGAGACTTTTTGAATGGCTATGAAGGTGTAGCATGCCTTCATATACAGGCTATTTTTTCAGATTGGGCTAAAACGAAAACATCCTCTTCAATTTAACGTGCCTGGGAGGAAACACCTATTTCAGACAGGTTTAAAGCTTCATCTTGGACTTCTTGTTGAAAGTTCCTTGTCTGCAGTAATCCAAAAATTTCTATAGCACTCTATTAAAAATACTTTCATGCCCGGCCGGGCATGGCTCAGCGGTTAAGCGTCGGCCTAGGATCCAGGCAATCAGGGTTCGATTCCTGGTCAGGGCACATGCCCGGTTGCGGGCTTGATCAATGACTCTCTCCTCATTGATGTTTCTGTCTCTCACTCTTTCCCTCTCCTTTCCTCTCTTTGAAATCAATAAAGATATATTAAAAAAAAAAAAAAGTATTAAAAAAAAATACTTTCATGTAGCAGGCAAATCTCTATGTAATTTAATTACATAGCATCTTCTAAATCCTTCTGTGGTAAGCAGAATGTAAAATTAGTTTTATTCAAGCAAAGGCAAACTAACATAAATTTTCTGTCTCTTTTATGCCCCCTCCCACTCTTTTTTGTTATATAGGATAAGTTCTGAACGTCGAAAAGAAAAGTCTAGAGATGCAGCCAGATCCAGGCGAAGTAAAGAGTCTGAAGTTTTTTATGAGCTTGCCCATCAGTTGCCACTTCCCCATAACGTGAGTTCGCATCTTGATAAGGCTTCTGTTATGAGGCTTACCATCAGCTATCTGCGAGTGAGGAAACTTCTGGATGCTGGTGAGTTGTTTTACAAGGGCATAACAGGCCTAAACATTAAAATTTAAAAGTAATTAATTATATTTAGAGGGTGGTCATACTCTTAATTCTTCCTTAATGTGGTTACCTTTTTTATTACATGCTTTTAAAGTTTCAGGCCTTTTGCCCCTCTTTATTTCCTGCCCCACCTACCTACCTATCTACCAACCTATCTTCTTTTTAATTTTTTTTTAATCCTCACCCAAGCATACATTTATTGATTTGAGAGAGAGAGAAATCTATGTAAGAGAGAAACATCAGTCAGTTTCCTCTTGCACATGCCCAGACCAGGGATGGAACACAAACCCCGGCATGTGCCCCTGACCAAGAATTGAACCCATAACCTCCAACCAACTGAGCCACCTGGCCAGGGCCCTACCTTCCTATTTTTTAATAACGACCCTTCTTTCTCTTTTCAGTGGTTTTCCTTTCCTTGCTGTATTACTTTAAATAATTATTAAAAGCAGCTGGCAAATCTAATTTTAGTATTCCTGTTCTCTGGCCTTTACTGTTCTGTGTTAAAAGGAAAGTGACAAGGAAAATTTATTCAGAAAAAATATGTGTTGTGTATATTAAATAGGGAAAACTTTATTAAAATAAACACCTATATATTATTCATCTAAGTAGAACTTTTAAACTAATTGTTTTCCTCTTTTTGTGCCTTTTTCAGGAGATTTGGATATTGAAGATGAAATGAAGGCACAAATGAATTGCTTTTATTTGAAAGCCCTGGATGGTTTTGTTATGGTTCTCACAGATGATGGTGATATGATTTACATTTCTGATAATGTGAACAAATACATGGGATTAACTCAGGTAAAATACCCGTTTATTAAGAGTCCTTCTTTATATATTTATGATTTTATGATATAGATCTAATTTTTTAAAATGTGTTTACAGTTTGAACTAACTGGACACAGTGTGTTTGATTTTACTCATCCGTGTGACCATGAGGAAATGAGAGAAATGCTTACACACAGAAATGGTGAGAAGAAAAGTCTATTGTTTGATTTAATGTGACAGGTAGTTTTACCTGATCAGATTCTGTTACTCATTTTTAGACTTTGTTATTCTACCAATCTAAGGCAAAACGTAAGTTCATGTTTAATAAAATGTTACTCTATTCTTTGTTAAGTCCATTCTATTTTTAAGGAATTTCATTAAAATATGTAAAAAAATTTTTAGAGTCCACTTAATTCTGTAAATATATAGATACAAGAGAGTAGATAAAATAAACTGGAAAAATAAGTAAAAATCAGGACCAAGGAGGTTATAAATTAAGATACAACTTTAAGGCAAGGAGAAATCATAATACAAATGGCATATAATAGGATTTTAGACAGGTACTAATGTTGAAGTGCTGGTTGGATTCAAGCTTTCTAAAGGCCCAAGAAAAAGAAAAGAGAAGGTTCACTAGGTTTTAAAAAACATAATAATTGCTTATTTGACCTCATGATGTTCACAATAACTTGAGAATATGTAGTTAGATTACAAAGTATTACATTATGGATGCCCCCACATTAGCAGCAGTAAAAAAGACCTGCTAAAACCTCTAACTCTTAGGAATGAATTGTTAAAAATAATCAGATGTTCCAAGATTTGGGGAAAGTAACTCTTTTCTCCCCCACAATTTAAAACATGAATTATTTACTTCTGGAATTTTCTATTTAATAATTTTGGACCCAAGGTTGACCGTGGGTAACTAAAACTGCAAAAAGCAAAATGCCAGATAAGGAGGTGACTGCTGTACTCCCAGAGCACCGTGTCACTGCCCTACTACTTATTCTATGGCCTATTAGGAATCTTCACTTAAACACTTAACAAGAAAGTCTTTTCATACCTGTGCCCTCTAAAATAGAGTATCTTGATCATAATTTGTAAATTTTTGTTGTATCTTTCATGACTGAAAGTTACAATGAAAATTTGGCATTTTGCTCTGTAGTTGTTCTTTGCCACTCTCTAATTTCAGTGTATAAGTTTGTTTGCTTGTGTATTAAAAATTAAATTATAGTATTGAATAGTTTTTTGAATAGTTTTTTATGGTTTCGTTTTCATCTTACTTATGTATAATAATAGTTAACATCTTTTGAGAGATTACACTGTGCCAGAACACTGTTCTCTGAATTTAACTCCTTTATTACAACAACCGTGTGAAGTTACTATTATTTCTGATTTACTGAGGAATTGGAGCACAGAGTTATTGAGTAGTTGGCCCAAGATTACTGGGTTAGTTAGTAAATGGCAGAGCATGGATTAAACTCCGGTGGACTAGCTCCAGAGTCCATGCTCATTAGCACTTTAGAACTCTTCTCGCGTTCACCAACTCAGTACATTCTACTGCCATTTTTCACTTTGTGAGCAGAAGCCCTCTCCTGTTTTTAAATTTCATACTTTGTGTTTACTGTGAACTTGGAAAGCAAATGTATACTTTTTAGAATCCTGTATAAAGAAGGAGTAAATACATTCTGAGCAAGGACCTAAGTGGGTTGTCAGTGAGTTTAATCTATGAGTTCAGGTGGTTAGACTTGAGGATTTGTATTGGCTGCTCATTGCTTCCATTAGACTAGACTAGAAGTGGATGGATATTAGGAAGTCTTATTTTGATTTGGTAATAATGTTAATGCATTATTCTAAATCAGATAATAGTCTGCTTAATGTAGTTTAAATGTATGTTTTTAACCAAATTTATTTTAAGCACATGAACATTTTTTTGAAACCATTCCTAATGCAGTTAATGGATTTTTGATGTTTTATTGAGAAACAAAAATACAGATTTTCACTTTTAGAAAAGAGGGGCTGCTATAGCACATTACATTTTAATGATACACAAAGAGCCATTGGTGTATTTACACAGCATAGTCCTATTATTGTTTTTTTAAAAATTATTATTATTGAATTTAGAGAGAGAGAGGAAGGGAGGAAGAGAAGAGAGGGAGAGAAACATACATTGATTTGTTGTTCCACATATTGATGCATTCATTGGTTGATTCTTGTATGTGCCCTGACTGGGATTGAACCCATAACCTTGGCGTATCTGGACAATGCTCTAACCAACTAAGCTCCCCGGCCAGGGCCAGTCCTATTATTCTTTCCTTTAAATGTTAAAAAGATGATTCAGATTTCTTAAACTATTATAAAATATGATTTATTTTTATAAGGCTGAAAATTTATTTCTTGAAAGAGGTTTTTTCTGTTATGAAAATGGTAGTACTTTTCCACTACCTTGGTATTATAAAATTTATCTTCATGTCCTAATTCAACGGATTAGGGTTTCCAAAGGTCAGTCCAATTAAACCTTAGACTATGAAGGTGTGAAAATACCCCAAAGAGTTTACATATGGATCCCTACTGCCACCACCACCACTACCACTCTCCATCTCCCCCACATATCCTTATACCATCACCAAGACCAGTATGGTTGTGTGGCATCTTTTAAAAATCCACTTTCAGACACTTCTAAGGAAGGCAAATTCAATCCGTATTTAAGTAAACCCCAAATAATTTGTATGAGCACCAAGACTGCCCTAACTTGCCTAGTTTCATTATTATAAGTCTGAACTATAACTCCTCTTCCTCAAGAGTCCAGCGTTTCTAGCTAACCAGGCCTAAATTTAAACAACTTTTCCACTCGACACTTTTATTTTAATATACTACTAGCCTTAAAAATCTTCAAATCTTTGTTTCTCTGCTGCCTTATTTCCATAAATTTTCAAGTTTTTATAGGTTCTACTTCATTTATCTTTTATCATTCTTTTTACGTCTGCTGCTGTTCAGCCCCTCATCATCATGTATTCTAATTCTTACACATCCTGTATGTTGCTGCTAGATTAATGTTCTTTAACTTCTGATTGTGCTTCCCACCTCAGAATTTTTTGGAAGCTCCATGTTGTATATTTAAGGCTGAACTCCTCATTGTAACCCTCCATAGTCACAGCTCTAACCTTCTGTTCTAGCTTTGTCTCATTACTCTTTTGCATGTACTTTATATTATGGCCAAACTGAACTGTCTAGTACTGGTCCCCAAGTGTGCATTTTTCCCTCACGTGTGTGCTTTTCCTTCCCTTCTGCCTGGAATACCCTTCAACTCATCGCTACTTATTGAAATTCTAATGTCTCTTTTTCTAAGAAGAACTTCCTGATTTCCCCTGGACTGAAAGTTATATTCTAAGCTCTCTATACTTCGTAAATGTTTTTGTAAGTCTTGGGCACTTACTCTGCATTGTATTGTCATTGGCTTCCCTGCATCTACTAAGTGTTTAACTTCTTCAGGACAGGCAGTGTGTCTTGTTTTTTTTGGTACTGCCTGCAATATCTAGTCCAGTTCCTGAGTAATGAATACCAAACCAGACTGATTAATAAGGATAAGAAATCATGTTGCTATTTGCTTAGTCACCTGAGTGTTGTAATCTCATTTTTTTAGTTATATGATGGTTTAGAATATGAGTAAATAGACTTGAATTGATTTAATTCCAGCTTTGCTTTGAAAAGTCATTTACTTTTTCCCCCTGCTAGTAACAAAATAGAAATAATTTTCTGCCTGCTTTATAGAAAGATTTATGGAAAAATCAGATATATAAAAATGTCTATTTGCTATGGAAGAAATTTTCTATTTTAAAAGTTCTATAAGTAATGGATATAAATCAAACAGTATTTAGTAAATGTTTGGAAGAGTTTGCTAAAGTTCCTTTTTGGGAGGTATGCTTATACACTGATAGCATAGTTTTAGGAAAAATTCATACCACATTTCTATTTCTTTGCAATTTGACCAACTTTACTGGCTTAAATGTGAAATGATTAACTGTTACCCAACTATGGATTCTCCTCCTACCAACTCAGGGAATCACTACTGTTAACGAACCCAGTATTGACTGGAGGGTGTTAGGTTGCTGGATGTATTAGAGTGGGGCAAAGCGAGTGTGAATCTCTTCGTTCATGCTGGGGTGTTTAATTGAACAGATCCTAGGTGCTGGGTACTGTGCTACTCTTACTGTAACAAATTTGCATACTTAAGTTTTCAAACTTTATTTCATGATTTCCTTAGGCCTTGTGAAAAAGGGTAAAGAGCAAAATACACAGCGAAGCTTTTTTCTCAGAATGAAGTGTACCCTAACTAGCCGGGGCAGAACTATGAACATAAAGTCTGCAACATGGAAGGTAAGTAAAAATAATTTGTGAGTGGTGATGCACTTGATTTATAGATAACTTCATGCATCTTGACATTGCTAGTATTAAGGTAGCTTTAGAATGTGAAGGAAGCCTTAAGAGTTGTTCCTTGTCATTCGCAGCTTTAAATCCAAACAGTATAGTAATTTGCTGGTTTGATGCATGATATGAATTGTGACACTGGCGTACCAAGCTAAATTAATCATTTGGCTTTGCCAACCATCCAGAGTTTGAATCTTGATAGAGCTTAAATTTTTATTCATTGTTGTATCATTTTTTTGCTCAGTATTAAAACAGTCATCAAAGAAAGAAATAATCATCAAACAGCTACAATGACCAAGTGAATGAAAAGTCAGCCTAGATTTGTATGAAGGAGATTTTTAAAAAGAGTAATCTGTGGTGCCTAAGAAGTAGGCCATGGGTGGTGTTATAGGGGAAACATTTATTGATTTTCAAAAATATAGTTAATCTTCTAATGACAGTAAATTTTATCAAGGCTTATTTGCCATATCAGATTCAACTACTTAACCTGTGCATTTTGTTTTTTTCTAGCATCGTATATATTTTTAAGAACTGCCTTTTCTTCATACACAGGTACTTCACTGCACAGGACATATTCACGTGTATGATACCAACGGTGATCAGTCTCAGTGTGGGTATAAGAAACCACCCATGACGTGCTTGGTGCTGATTTGTGAACCCATTCCTCATCCATCAAATATTGAAATTCCATTAGATAGCAAGACTTTTCTCAGTCGTCACAGTCTGGATATGAAATTTTCTTATTGTGATGAAAGGTAAGTGAGATATAAAATATAACTTGAAATTTTTTAATTAGTCCACAACTTTTAAAAAACTATTTACTGTAAAAGATTCCTACTCAGCTGAATACTGTGATACATCCTTGAACTCAGTAATATTATATTTACTTTGCAGATTAGTTCAGCCACATTGAACACTTACTATGTACTATGAATACTTACTCTACCAGGTGCTTTTATTAAGATGAGATCTTTTACCTTTAGGGACTCTAATTTATAGAGAAAACAAATACATTTCAAAGACATACAATACATAATTTGAAGAAGGATGTATTCCTTTTGGTTATGGACTAGAAAGAAAAGTCTTTCGTCATCTCCTGACCCTGTGAATTTTCCCTGAACAGCTTTATCCTTGCCCATGGTTTTTATTGCCATTTCCAAATTTATATTCCTATTTCTATTTAATTGCCAGTTTGATTTTTTTTTTTGGATAGATAACTCTTCCATATTATAAACTAAATCTTTCTGTAACTGAACTGCACCACTACTGCCTCAAATAATAGTAACTTTAAAAACTGGCTTTCCTCTTATAATGCCTCTCATGGTTAAATATGCCACTGTAGACACATGACTCCAGCAAAAATTTGGAAGTCATCCTTAACTTTTCTTTTACCCTCATTATTTACACTTAATTGATCTCTATATCTTATAGATTTACTGTCTACTTATATCTCTTGATCCAGTCCCTCCTTTCCACCTTTGTTTTCCTGCCATTGAATTCTTCAGTTCATTATTACCTTTGGCTTGAATTGTTGCCATAGTCTCTTAAGCTGTCTCTCTGCCAGTACACTTGTGCCCTTTTATTCTCTCATCCCAGTTTCTTAAAAGTGGACTTCTTAATGTGAAAATCAGATCATACAATTCTCTTGTTGAAAATGCCTCAATTACTTTCTTTCATCTTCACACATAAAAACTTTTGTTTATAAAAATATTAGAGGAGGGCAGGAGAGTTTTATTTATCAAAAGAAGATAAGCATTTTAAAAAGCTGAAAGAAATATAGAACTACACAATAAAATCTAAACTCTTTAGCATGCCAAACAAGGATATTTATGATCTGGCCCCTGCTCACTTGTCCAGATTAGTCAGTAGGAAGGGGACCCCTTCTCATGTGTCCCCTAACACCTACAGCCAGAGCGCTCCACATACCGATTTGCTGTCTCAGTGCCCTGCACATGCTTTCCCATTCTGCAGTGACGTTTCTTCAACTCCTAACTGGTACTTCTTCCAAGGGCCACCTAATGCATCTGTTTCTCTGGAGTTTGCCATGTTCCTTAAAATTAAACTGTTTCTGTATACCTCTGTCATAGCATTTGTTCTACTGTTGTAATTATTTGCCCACTTGTCCCCTTTTTTTTCCCTTTTCTTTCTATAAGGCTGTGTAACATAGTGGCTAAAGGCATAGATTCTGTAGCTAGACTACTAAGTCCTGACTTTGCTGCCTCTTTTGGAAATTAAATAGGACTCATAAGTTCTGCTCTTGGAGTATCAGTGTTTTCATCTTTAGTAACACCTACTTTATTTGGGTCATCTTGAAGGTTATGTGATAAAACCAATTTTAAGCACTTAGTCATAATATAGATAAGAATACTCCACCCCATTGGACAAGGACATGTTAGAGTGCTGGCTTTGGAATCACATAACCCTGGAGTTAGCCCTGGCCTGCAGCTCTGGTACTTACAGTGTGGCGTTGGTCTTAGAACTTAACTTTGTAAATCTCATGTTTCTTATCTAAAAGAAGAGTCATATTTCAAAAGGCTGTTGCTAAGATCAAAAGAGTTTGTTGAGTGCCTAGTACACATAGTGAATGTTTCACCTCTGCTGTCAGCTTTAAGAAAAATGAAGATAGAAAAGCTAAGAAGTATTTTATGGCATTTACTGCCTATATTCATGCGAATGTATGACAAAAACAGAAATACCTGTGTGTTTTTGAGAAATTATTTATTTTTTTAACTTAGTAACAAAGTGTTAGGGGTAGGCTGGGAGAAAGGAAAGCGATGGAGCTAGAAAGAGAAAGGTTATATCAGAAAATTAGCAAAATGATCATGACAGAGGAGTAATGACAACCAGCTTAGAGATCAGCGAAGTAAGGTTTTGAATATAACCTTACTTTTGAATATAAGTAGCACATATTTATATTGCATCCCTTAGTGGTAGACATATCTCAACTCAGATTGAGAAGCACTGATTGACATCTGATTAAATCAGAGCTGCTTAACATGATATATAAGACCTTCACTAATCTGATCCTCCTGCCTATGTAGTGTCAAGCATTTTCTCACCTCTGTCTTTGCTTGTGGTGTACCTTCTTCTCTGACTCTCTTATACTCACTCAACTCATAAATCTCCTATAGAAAGCTGTCCTTTATCCCACCATTCCTTCTTATGGGTAGGAGTGCTTCCTCTGATTCCTGTAGCGGGTTCTTATAGCTGTAATTACATACTGTTTCTTAAGTAGTATGGTAGATATACCAGAAGATTAGCCACATGTTGAGCTTTGTCTTTCCATTTCACACTTAGAACAGTGCCAGGCATATATAGGCATATAAAGGTTTAAATGATGAAAAAATTAATTTCATGGGAATATTATTTAAACACATAACCTACATAAGATCAATTAAAATTATTTTTAAAGCATAATTTAAAGAAAGAACGCTACTTTAAAAAAACAACACACAAGAGTTTCCTTTGAAATGCTGCCACCTAGTGTAGATGTGCGTAGAGGGGAGATCCCTTTGTAAAGAATTCTGGATTTTGACTTGATTTGGTTTAATTTTTGTGTTTGTTTTTTACAAATCAGCTTTCTGTTTATCTATTCATTTTGGTATAAACTATGGCAGATTTTTCCTTAAAGTCAACATAATATTATTTTTATATATCCTTCTTCTTCGGAGAAGGATGTCTTCCCTGTCTGCTTTCTGTTGGGGTACAGTTTTGTTTTTTGCTTTTTGGACACAGTATTATTGTTACATAACTTTTGCTTGCACCTCAGAAAGTCCTTTGAAATCTAAAGTATGAGAAATAAAAAAGCTTAACTCACGTTTTGCTTTCGGAAAAGAAGAGAACATTTCTCTTCTAAAAAGTGCTAAGAAGACAGCTTTCTCTTTCTCATGAAAAGGGTTCCATTATTTCAGGCTGTAGTTACAGACAATAGTAAAATTTAGTCTCTGTCCTAAAGGAACTCCCAGAAAACCAGAAGGGATAACTGGATTATTTTCTAGTCCACTTTCACTTTGATATCATTGTTTCATCTGAAATGAATTTCTGTAACTTTATGTAATTTCAAAAATGAAGTACAAGAGCATCTTCCAAAACCAACATAATAGGTATTCCTTTATTACCATTTAGTGTGGATGGTTAATGACATTAACATTTTGTAGTGGATATTGACCCCCCCCCCCCCAAAGTGAAGCCTTGCCCAGGGGCCCTGTTATATAAAGAATGTGGTTTTGTATGCACACAAACGCACACGAATCTGGTTTTATGATAAGATAATATTATCGATTTAGTCTATCGATATTTTAAATTAAATGTCAGTGACTACCTTTGTAACGGTTATCATTTAAATTTAGCAGTACTTCATATCTATTTGTTAATACCCTGTCTTGTTACCAAAAGTATGTATAATAAAATGTGATAAAAATAGGTAACAAGTTTAGTGAAGGGGATTAAAGAGTCAGATAACAGGATGAATCCAGAGGACTTAAAGAAATTGTGCTGTATTTAGGAACTGAAGAGTTACTACAGGTGAAATGTAAATTTATTTTCAGCAAAGAAAAATGCTCTTTATTTTTGAAAATTCACTTGTTCATAAGATTAATGCGGATTCATTACTCTAAAGAAGCAAAGTTTTTCATTATCAGTTAGTTTCTCTTTTTTCTTACATTTTTTTACTTAACAGAATTACCGAATTGATGGGATATGAACCTGAAGAACTTTTGGGCCGCTCGATTTATGAATATTATCATGCTTTGGACTCTGATCATCTGACCAAAACTCATCATGATAGTAAGTACAATGGAGGAACTCATAAATATTCTGTTTAACTCTTACATTCTCTTTACTTTTTGGTCATACATCTATGTACATCTAACTTTTTGGTTAATATTAACCAGTCTTTCTAGACTAAATGTCTTAACAAAATTCTTCGTAAGGGATCTTGACCATTAAATGTATGTTTTGTATTTGTTCAAGCATTACCAATTAAAGCAGGATCACTTGATATCTAAAACTTCCCTGGCATTTTAAATACAAAGACTCAAAAAATACATCATAGGATATTATAGCATCATCTTCAGAAGTCATACTTAAATATTCAGAACAGTGGTTTGAATAGAAGGCATTCAGAAAATAGTTGTTCAGTGAAGTGAATTGTTTAGTGAAGTGAAGGTGATCAACAGCATGCACTAGTGGTAATAAGTACCCTGGGCATAAGGTATGTTTCTCAGTTTTACTCAAATGTTATTTGAAGATCCCATGGTAAGTAAAACTTTGGAATTTCTCACTTGCCTGTTGAATCTGTACCTAAACATGACTTCCCAATGTGATTGGGGATTCCTGAATGTCACTGAGTTAGTGTGATTAGTCTTGAACTACCGAAGGGGCACCAATACTCATGATAATGTCATCTTTACTATTTCTCTAGTACTTTTTCCCAAATCGATAATTAAGATTGCTAAAGTGCCAAAGACTTCGGCATGATATCAGTTGAGATTCAGATACGCTAGCATAGCTATTTGAAGCATCTTTGGTTATCTGGAAACTATAGCAGGAATTTAAGAAAATGATAGCAGCACTTTTTTCTTGAATCTTCTCTGTGGAATCAAGATTATTCATTCTCTAGTCTTTCTGATACTCTCAACATATAACTCAGTAAAGGAATTTTAGTCTCTGTTGTCCCTCATTCCTGGCTTTCATTTTATTGAAAGTGAAGATTGGCAAGATAGGAGTTTATTCGGGAGGTTATAAGAGTAAAATGGGGTACATTTTCAGCTACGCTGGGGCTTTTTCTCTCATTTTCAATTTAAACAATTACAGCTGATTCCATTAATATTAGCGTCTCTCCTTTTCTAAAACCATTAGCATTTCGCATCCATTCATTTGATTGACAATTCAAAGTTATTTTCTCTGCTTGAACTCTTTCCATTTTACTCCTAGTGTTTACTAAAGGACAAGTCACCACAGGACAGTACAGGATGCTTGCCAAAAGAGGTGGATACGTCTGGGTTGAAACTCAAGCAACTGTCATATATAACACTAAGAACTCTCAACCACAATGCATTGTATGTGTAAATTTTGTTGTGAGGTAAGCTTGGAAAATATTTTGGGGGAACAAGTAGTAATTCTTTTTTCTTTTAAAGGAAGAAAAGATTATAAGCATTAACTGATTTTTATTTTATTTTCTCATTTCTATCTAATTACGGTTTTTAGTATTCTAATCTGTATTTCCAGGCCAGCTATTCTATAGTGATTCTTCTACTACCAGTAGCTGTCTATCCCCATTCTTTTCACTCCTATTTTTTAAAAGACCTGAAAAAAATACTAGAGTTATGGATTAGTTTGTTCTAGTCATACAGCTATTAGCATATATTATCTCACTGCAGCTATGTTATTTTTGCAGGAACAATACTGGCCTTGGAATAGTTAGGTTTGTGTTGTAGCTTTGTCATTTCTCCATAACCTTGGGGAAGTCTTGTTTCTCCGAATTTTGTCCATATTGGTACATAAGAGATGGTAATACTTAACTTAAAAGGTTATAATGAGAATTAAATGAAATCCTATGTAAGATTATTATAAAAGTCCGTATAATGTGATACATGGTTCTTAAATATTCTTCACTTTTTCCCTTAGCTGATGGGCTTGTGAATATTATGGGTATCATAAACTAACCTTTTGATCAATTAAAGTAGGCGAATGCCCTGTTCTAGTCCATCTTCCACATTACCTCGAGGCTGATTTTTCTTGCATGGATATCTGCTCATCTCATTCTCTTTAAAATTGTTTTAAACATCCCTTTATCACCTCCTCAATAAAGTCTCACCTACTTGTAGAGCATCATTTTTTGTCATTATCTTCTATACTCCCATGCTTTCGTAACTGTAGGCCTCTTTCTAAAATCTGTGGCCGCCTCTCCTAGGAAGACTTTGGTCATTTGTTTTTATTTTTGCTAATAATGACACCATCCTTTAATGCTTTAATATTAGTGCCAAACAGTTCTTTGGTGACTTTCCCATTTTATAAGAATCAATGACTTGGAATGCCCTTTACCCCTCACTGCAGTCTGCCTAATATTACTTGAGTCCAAGTTTCAGCTGGTAGGCCCCTCTCTGGAGCAAGCCTTCTCCATTTTAGTAGTTATCACTTTGTATTTTAATTGTTTACACATTTACTTTCACACTGGGCTATAAACTTGAGGGCAAGGGGTAGATATTTTAATTTTTGTATCAGTTTATTTCACATAGTTAGCACTTAATATTTGTTGATTAAAGGAGCAATAAAATTTATGTTTAAGCCAAATGAATATGGAGCTGTTTATTATCCCCTTTCAACTCTATCCCTGCAGGTGGTATCACCATATCATTTTCCTACCACCAAAGAAAACATGGCACCCCTCTTAGAAAGACCGTGGTCATTTATCTATATATCTTTATATTCTAGGACCATCCTTCATGCCAAAGAGTTGTGTGCCAATTTCATTCTTTGTGGGTCAGCACAAAAATTGGGAAGATCTATTTATGCCTTTCATGTACTTGACTGTTACATTTCTTTGTCACCACCACTCTTCCCAAAGGGATAGCTGAAGTTTCTTAATTGAAATTAGTCAAATATTTGAATTATCTTATACTGTGAATTTTAATAGGTCTTTATTTCATATTGGTATTTTAAACCCTGAATGAATGAGAGATTAGGTCAAAGTATCTTAAAATGTTCTTTTTCATAAAGTGGAATTTTTTTTATGAGACAAGTCCTTTCAGAGTCCTTTTCCCCTTTCCCACATTGTGTCAAGTGCTCATTTAAGAATTACTGAACTCTCTTTTTGACAGTGGTATTATTCAGCACGACTTGATCTTCTCCCTTCAACAAACCGAATGTGTCCTCAAACCAGTTGAATCTTCAGATACGAAAATGACTCAGCTATTCACCAAAGTTGAATCAGAAGATACAAGTAGCCTCTTTGATAAACTTAAGAAGGAACCTGACGCTTTAACTTTGCTGGCCCCAGCTGCTGGAGACACAATCATATCTTTAGATTTTGGCAGCAATGGTGGGTCTTTAGTTAATTACCTAAACTGTGTCTGCTGGTGCAAGCCCATTTTAATGGAACTTTATGCTGACATTTTTTGTTGGTAATCATTTGGACATTGTGGGGTTTTTTGTTGTTAATCCTCACCCGAGGATATTTTTTCCACTGATTTTTTTTTTTTTTTTTAAAGAGAGTGTGAGCAGGGGGGCGGAGAGAAAGATGTAAGAGAGACACATTGATTGGTTGCCTCCCGCACACACCCCTGCCAGGGCTGGGGATCGAACCCGAAAGTATATTCTTAAATATTTTGCCTCTGTAATTTCTCAGCATTCCTGCTTTTGTCACATTGTTGGAAATTGTGCTTCAAAGTGTCCTTAAGTTATTTCTTCTTCCACTTTAATTTTTCTCAGCTACTCTGCTATTTTTATATTTTTCTGTCATATTTTCTCTATAATTTAGCAAAGTTATATTGCAATAAGTGTAGCTGCATTAAAGGATAAATAAGCAGTCATACCAATATCACATTAAAAATGAAAACTATTTCAAACTAGGTTAAATTTTAATGAAGAAAAGATTGGAATTGCTGGTTTTTTTATTTCATATAGATTAATAGGATTTGTCAGAAATGGGCTGGAAAGATAACTCAGACTTATGGTTATACCATAGTATCTTTCTGTAAACTTTCTGATTAAGGAAAATTTGGTAATATTTTTGTTGTTTGAGTGAACTTAGACAAACCTTTGGTAAAGGAGGACATATTTCTGTATATCTTAAAATCTAGATATTCTTTAAATTGACTCATTTTTTCCCTACAGACACAGAAACTGATGACCAACAACTTGAGGAAGTTCCATTGTATAATGATGTAATGCTCCCCTCATCTAATGAAAAATTACAGAGTATAAATTTGGCAATGTCTCCATTACCTGCCTCTGAAACTCCAGAGCCACTTCGAAGTAGTGCCGACCCTGCACTCAATCAGGAAGTTGCATTAAAATTAGAACCAAATCCAGAGTCCTTGGAACTTTCTTTTACCATGCCCCAGATTCAAGATCAGCCAGCTAGTCCTTCTGATGGAAGCACTAGACAAAGTTCACCTGAGGTAAGTGTCGTGATAAAATAAGAAAGATTTTTATGTTCAGATTTTAATGTTCAGGAAAAAGTGTAGTTGTAGACTTGATTCAAACTTTAATTTGACCTACATGTCATGGTTTTATTTGTGTATTTTAGCACTTTAAAATTACAATAATTGTTAAGAGCTTAACTTGGACCTCAGTGCATATTTTAGTCAGATAAGAACATGGGAAGGAACTGGCTTAACAAAAATCAAAAGGAAAAACTTACGTTGCTCCTCTATATATTTATATCAATAAGACAAGAAAAGCCTTGCATATATAAACCCACAGAGAAAAAAACTGTGTGTGCCTACGATAGTCTAAGCCCATACATGTTACCCTTTGAGTTGGAGAATTGTCCACCAAAAAAGGCTTAAAAGCGAAAGGACGACCCTAAGCTTTGCCCAATTTAGTCGTTTCCATTACTGTTTTGAAGTTCTGGATAAGTGTAACATGAAAACACCAAATTGTACACAGAGTAAATAATAGCTATTTTTTATGTGAGTTCTGTCTTTATATTAGTTTTTCTATAAACAATAAAAATCCTCTTTAAGGGCTAGGCTGGGCTAAGACTAAAGGTATTACATAGGGCTCTATTTCTGAATCTAGAGTGCTTCAATTTCAGAGCTTCCTGTGTCTAAAAATATGCTCAAGAGTTAGATAACTGAGATCTAAATATGACGACTTGATAAATGAGGGGCAAATAAGCTTTAATAGGTGGTAAATAATTTTTTTTTCTTTAAAATATGGAATACTTAACGAACTTGCATGTCATCCTTGTGATAACAATTTTCTGTATCATTCCAATTTTAGTACATGTGCTGCTGAACCAAGCATGGTGGTAAATAATTTCATATTAAATATTATGGATCCAAACTGGCAGGCTAAGAGTAGAGATTTGACATCTCATAACCTTCTGGAGAATACATCCTATGCTCTGGTTGCTCTGTTTGCCTACCGCAAAATGTTTTTGATTCGTTTTATTTTTAATCTAACAAAAATGTTATAATGAGGGAAGCAAAAGTTTATGCTTAGAATTCATAGCTATAATTTTTTGGTTAGAATTCTTGCTCAGAACTTTTAAAAAATATGTTTTTATTGATTTGGGGGGGGGGGGAGAAACATCAATTGGTTGCCTCTTGCACACACCAGAGCCAGGAATCGAACCCACAACCTGGGCACTTGCCCTGACCGGGAATTGAACCAGCAACCTTTCAGTGCACAGGATGATGCTCAACCAACTGAGCCACACAGCCAGGGCCTCTTGCTCAGAACGTGTAAAAAAATAGTACATTTATTAAGGTGAATGCAAGTAAAAGAACTTAAGTCTCCACCCCTAGCCCCCCCCAGAGTAGCTATAAGATTTTTAGGTAGTTCACCACAGGAATGTGCCCTCTCAGTACAAAAGTAGATTCCAGTGAGTATATCTTCTAGTTGGCCAATTGGGTACCATGTGGGAGTTGAATTATTAGATGAGTTTTATTCTTTAGAATAAACAGATAAATTTATCTCTTAATCTTATTAATGATGTTATGTTGCATGTAGTCAGAAATGTGTATATAGTAGTTCCCCCTTATCCACAGGGGACACATTCCAAGACCCCCAGTGGATGCCCTAGTAATGAACTGTAGTGAATTTCCTCAGTTCTGCTGGAAATGTGGCAGCAGCTTCTTCATTGGCAGATGCAGGCTTTCCAGTAATTGTTTTATTTTTCATCCCTTGCTTGCTTGCAATAAATGGCTCAGTGTCACTTGTTTCAGGAGATCGATCCCTTGCTGAAGTGTTCACATGGGCTCAGTGCTTTCTGGCACAATACATTGCTGTCAGTTGGAACATGTTTTCTGTTCATGTCTTCTACCCACAAATTTAATGCCTTTACCATCTTAACTAAGCACTTACCATGCACTGTGCCTGTAACTATTACAGTTTAAGATGTGACAGCAAAACTAACATGAGTTTCTTTTTCCTTCACAATTTCACAGATAAAATTTTATTCGTACTGTATGTAGATTTAGTCTTACTGTAGAACTTTCACATTTTCATTTAAAGGAAGCACTTTACAGCTTCTCTTTGGCATATCTGAATTGCCAGTATCACTACTCTTGCACTTTAGACCATTATTAAGTAAAATAAGAGTTACTGGACAATGGGATGATTTCATGTCCATGGCGTTAGGTAGTAGGACAGTGTGAGATACTCAGAACAATGTGAAATTTAAAACTTACAAATTGCTTACTTCTGGAATTTCCTTTTTAATAATTTCAGACCTCAGTTGACCATAGGTAACTGAAAATGCAGAAAGTGAAACCCCAGATAAGGGGGGAAAACTACTGTACTGGCAAAATTAGTTAAAAGTGTAAGCTCAAAAATTTAACTTCTCACTAGTTAGATAGAATTTGTTAGAACAGATGGACTTTATTGTGTCTTCTCTTAGATTTGTTTTAAGAATTCTAACTAGCAAAACATATAGGCTGCTTCTGGGAAAGTGAACATATTTAATTCCTTTTATAGCCTACCAGTCCCAGTGAATATTGTTTTGATGTGGATAGCGATATGGTCAATGAATTCAAGTTGGAATTGGTTGAGAAACTTTTTGCTGAAGACACAGAAGCAAAGAACCCATTTTCCACTCAGGTATATGAATTTGTTTATTATATTTTACACTAAGCTTTATTTTTAGTCTGAAGTGACTTTGAGTTTAACTTGTTTTTCTTTTGTAAGATGTGTCCATTATAAAAACTCATGCATTTGTTGTTTTATAGGACACTGATTTAGACTTGGAGATGTTAGCTCCTTATATCCCAATGGATGATGACTTCCAGTTACGTTCCTTCGATCAGTTGTCACCACTGGAAAGCAGTTCTACAAGCCCTCAGAGTGCGAGCACAACTGCAGTATTCCAGCCAACTCAAATGCCAGAACCAGCTATTACCACCACCACTACCACTGCCACCACTGATGAGTTAAAAACACTGACGAAAGATGGTATGGAAGACATTAAAATATTGATTGCATCTCCATCTCCTACCCACGTACCTAAAGAAGCTACTAGTACCACAACATCACCATATAGTGGTACTCGAAGTCGGACAGCCTCACCAAACAGAGCAGGAAAAGGAGTTATAGAACAGACAGAAAAATCTCATCCAAGAAGCCCTAATGTGTTATCTATCACTTTGAGTCAAAGGTACTTATTTATATATAACATTATAGTTTTTTATGTTTCGTTTTTTAGAAAATGTGTGATGGTAAATTACTTCTAAACATAGCAAACTTTCTGATGTATATGCTTTAAGGAACATAAAATTGATATACAAATTCTGGACTTAAAACAAGCACTCCAGGAACTGTTTCTAAATTAGCTTACGTATTTATTTTCTCTAAAATAATCATATCACCTATCTGAATGTAGGAGGGTCTTCTAATACTTCTAAAAATAAAATTTGGCCAATAAGTTCTGTAAGTGTACAAAACTGGCTCATTTTCTTATGGTGGTTTTAAATCAGGCTAGTTAATTATCCTCACTGCTTCCATTTCATGGAGCTCTTTTAAAGCTTACATGAAAAAAAGCCCTTCCAACTTATGGGTATTTCCAATTCCACATTGAGCCTGATGGTCTTCAGTCCTCAATATTCAATGTAGATATTTATAAGACTTCTTTTTAAATTTTATGTATAGTTATAATTGTTTTTATTTTTTCATTATGTTTATAGAACATTATATATTATAGTTTAAATTGGGTTTTAAGAGCTACAGCAGGAATCTAAGCTTGACTTTATGACATTGTTTCTATGGAGCAAATTTGAGCAACTATCTGGACACCAACCAAATTTTATATTATAATTTCTATATGTAATTTGTAATGGGATTTAACATATTTTAAATTTGAGGCTGTAGTCAGAGGAAATAAATTTTAGCTAGTAGGTGGGGCAGTGTGTGGAAACAATTCATTATCTACTGTGCTTAGACTGATCCAGATATCAGTAGCAAGAGGAAAAAGCACTACTGTAGCCAGAGCTCATGGCTTATTTCTCCTGCCTTGCAGCACTACTTTGACCTAGAGTGCTAGGAGAGGCCTTTTCCAAGAGTTAAGAAAAGATCTTGGGGCTTTAGATTAACAAAGAAGCATTTTACATAACTTTATAAATTACTGTGTCACCACCTGGCAGGGGTGGGGAATGTCCAGCCTGAGGTCCGTACATACAGCCCGGGAAATCATTTGGTCTGGCCCTGCCAAGGCAACCTCAGGCAGGACTTGAAATTCAATAAATCTAGGAGCTTTTATCATAACTGATTTTTATGTTGGTAATTTTGTATGGCCTTCAAATGATGTTATAAATATCCAAATGGCCCTTGGCAGAAAAAAGGTTCCCCGCTCCTGCTGGGTCTTGGACATTTTAGTGGTATTAATATTTAACTCAGTCCCTGACATGTAGTACTTGCTCAATAAATGGTTATTGGATGGACAGATAAGGCTGATATCAATGACTTGTAATTTACAATTTACTATTAACTACAGGAGACTATGGGATATTCAGTTTTCTGAACTATGTGCTTTTCAAAAATCTTAGCATCTAGTCATATTAGCAATTCTTTTTACATTAGCTCCACTATAGTATGCACTAAATACTTTAAGAGATGAATTTTATGAAATATATGGAGGCTTTTTCATTACTATTTGTCTAGGTAATTATTTGCAAAATCAAAGTGCTGTACTAAACCAGACAACTTACAGCTTTATAGCAAAGATTAAAGATAACCATTAAAAGCACTACTACAGCCCTCGCCAGTGTGGCTTGGTTGGAGCATCGTCCCGTACACAGTAAGGTGGAGGGTTGATTCCTGGTCTGGGCACATACCTAGGTTGCGGGTTCGATCTCCAATTAGGGTGCATATGGGTTTTTCTCAAACCAATTTTTTTAAAGTGCTACTACTGAAATGATATTTACATGATACACTGAGTTATACTTCACAAAGATAACATAGTTATATAAGGATTTTAAAACCTGCCTGTCTATATATTGGAGATTTTACAGAACTGCTTGTAGGAAGGCAGTTAGAGCAACATATCACCTACCATATTCATTCTCAACTATATGGAACAGAGCAAGGAGCTATTTATGATTATGTATTGATGGAGTTCTTGAAAAAACAAAGTAGCTATGACAGTATTGATGTATTTGATCCATAAGACAGTTCTTCACTATTTAATACTAATTTTAGATGCAGGTTTAATTATGAGATCAATACTGAAGGCTGGGAGGAGCGTGGGTATAAAGAGATCTAGAATGTACTTCCATGTCTGCAACTAGTTAGCAATAGGACTTCGAGATAGTTACCTAACAGGCCTCAGGTTTCTCATTTATAAGATGGGTATTAAATATGTATATTACTATCTTTGGGATTGGAGTGAAATGAAAATGAACATGAAATATTTTATGAACTGAAAATGCTATGCAAATGTGAAATTAATCTTGTATCAAGAATATCTGCGTTTTATTTGATGGAATGAAAGGCCAATATTTAAATGTTTGACTTACAAAAATATCGATCTAGTTCTGCTCACTTCTATTTTATGAATAGGGAAATGCAAATTTTAGGATATTTTGTTTTAAAAATTGAGCTTTGGCTTTTAAAGTGATAAACTTTAGTAATCAGGAGTAGTTCTCATATGTAACATTATATTCCTTAATTGGAAAACACATAATTTTGTTGAAAAAAAGCTAGTTGGATATTTCTTTAAAATAATAATAAGACAACCATATTTTCATTTAAATTTTTTTCAGAACTGTTCCTGAGGAAGAAATAAATCCAAAGATACTAGCTTTGCAGAATGCTCAAAGAAAACGAAAAATAGAACATGATGGTTCACTTTTTCAAGCAGTAGGAATTGTAAGTGTGAGAGTATGTGTTTGCTTTTCTAGTCTAGCTAATGTGCTATTTATAAGTTGTATAGTGGTAATTCCTTGTTTCTTCCAAATACTAAAGTTGTATTTTTAGAGTTTATACATTGGATTTTTCACTTTGTATATACTTTCTTAAAAACAAAGACTTAATGAATACATTCTCGGTGTAAAATTTTCAGATACCACAGGTGTATTTTGAGTAAAAAGTGATGTTCTCCCCTTATTCCACCCAACATCACCACCAGTCTTGTTCTCTTCTCTTTAAGTTACTTTCCCCTTCTTACCCCCAAAGTACAGTAGTTAAGTCAGTGTTCGTGTTACTCATACCAGTATTTTCAGATTATCCAGATTAATTGGAAAGAATTTACACAGACGTTAACCATAACGTATGGCAAATAAATGTTTTTATCATAGTAGTGGTAAGAGAAAGAAGTAAATACAATTTGGGGCAGTATTTGATTTAAGAAACCTGCCTACTCCGTGTTACTAAACTTACATTGGTATCAAAGTTTCTGATTTTTAAAAAAACAAACTGAATATAGTAAAATTGAAATAACTACTCTTTTTAGGGAACATTGTTACAGCAGCCAGACGATCAAGCAACTACTACATCACTTTCTTGGAAACGCGTGAAAGGATGCAGATCTAGTGATCAGAATGGAATGGAGCAAAAGACTATTATTTTAATACCCTCTGGTTAGTTTATTCTTTTTGCCCTGAATATCAAAAGGAGAATTGTATGACTTTTTCTTTAGGAGCTTTGCTCCAAGTGAGTGGTTTTCATTTCTTAGCAAGGTTAAAAGGGTAGCATTTTATCTGATGACTGTAACACAAAAATAGCTATTTCAAGGTGGAACTTTAAATATTTTAGTAATTGTCTTTGATATGAATAGAAGCTGAACCTTGTATATTTGTATGCCTTTTTTCTAAATTGATTTATCACTCCTTTGTGCCTTCATTGTATCCTGTAAACATTTCTGACATGGCACCAGTAACGCTTGATTGCAATTACTCCTTTACAACTATATGGGTTTGCACCATAAACTAAAAAAAAACCCTTCCAGAAAGAGCTTATTTGCCTTATTTTCCCAATACTTAGCACATAGTGTGTGTTTGATAATACTCATTGCATTGACTAGATGAATAAATACTTAGGTATCTCTTTGTCTTCCAGATTTAGCATGTAGATTGCTGGGGCAATCAATGGATGAGAGTGGATTACCACAGCTGACGAGTTATGATTGTGAAGTTAATGCTCCTATTCAAGGCAGCAGAAACCTACTGCAGGGTGAAGAATTACTCAGAGCATTGGATCAAGTTAACTGAGCTTTTTCATAATCTCATTCCTTTTTTTGGACACTGGTGGCTCATTACCTAAAGCAGTCTATTTATATTTTCTATATCTATCTAATTTTAGAAGCCTGGCTACAATACTGCACAAACTGTTTGTTCAATTTTGATCCCCTTTTTACTTAATTTACATTAATGCCAGATCAGAGACAGCACATTTTCACAGTTCTTTGATATTTAAACCATTGCATTGCAGTAGCATCATTTTTAAAATGCACCTTTTTATTTATTTATTTTGGGCTAGGGAGTTTATCCCTTATCGAATTATTTTTAATAAGATGCCAATATAATCTTTTTAAGAAGGCAGTAACCTTTCATCATGATCAGCTTGAATAATTTTTACTCAGTTTTTTCACATTTTACATAAACAATAGTGATTTGCCAGCAGTACATGGTAGCCACAATTGCACAATATATTTTCTTAAAAAATACCAGCAGTTACTCATGCAATATATTCTGCATTTATAAAACTAGTTTTTAAGAAGAACTTTTTTTTGGCCTATGAAATTGTTAAACCTGGAACATGACATTGTTAATCATATAATGATTCTTAAATGCTTGTATGGTTTATTATTAAATGGGTAAAGCCATTTACATGATATAGAAAGATGCATATATCTGGAAGGTATGTGGCATTTATTTGGATAAAATTCTCAATTCAGAGAAATGAACTTGATGTTTCTATAGTAACTTTGCCAGCTCAAAAGAAAACAATACCCTATATGTAGTTGTGGAAATTTATGCTAATATTGTGTAATTGATATTAAACCTAAATGTTCTGCCCACCCTGTTGATATAAAGATGTTTTGAGCAGATTGTGAATAAACAAACAAAATCATGCTTTGTTAGCAAAATTACCTAGTATGTTAATTTGCTCAAAATTTGATGTTTGGTTTTATGCACTTTGTCGCGATTAACATCCTTCTGTTTTCATATAGATTTCAATAATTGAGTGATTTTAGAAGTATTATTTTAGAAATATATAGTCACAGTAAATATCTTGTTTTTCTATGTGCATTGTACAAATTTTTCATTCCTTTTGCTCTTTGTGGTTGGATCTAACACTAACTGTATTGTTTTGTTACTTTAAATAAACATCTTCTGTGGACCAGGCCCCCCTTGATCAGCTTTTATGTTAATGTTTATTTCAATACCCGAAACTCTTAAAACTGTTAGTCAACAATTTAAGTATTTATGAAAATTACATTGGCATTGCATTGATTATTTCTCCATTTATATTTGCTATCACCTGAATGTATATTGTGTCCCCAAATGTCATGTTAAATAATAACTATAATGTTCCACTGTAAAGAGTATGCTTTTAGAAAAGAAATTTGTTTATAAGTTTATGAACCTATTAAAGTAAAGCAATATTAGTGTTTTAATATGAATGGGATGAGTGAAACAAATCTTGAACATTATAGTCATAATGTTGTAAGGGCTAGAAAGTCCTCTAAAGATTTCTACCCCTGGCTGGGTAGCTCAGTTGACTAGAGTGTTGTCCCAATATGCCAATATTGTGGGTTCAATCTCCAGTCAGGGCACATACAAGGATCAATCAATGAATGCATAAATAAGTGGAGCAACAAATTGATTTTCTCTCTCCCTCTCTCTAAAATCAATAAAATTTTTTAAATGTTTTTAAATAATAAAGATTTCTAATCTATTCCCATTCATAGATGAAGAAATTTAGACCTCAAATGGTAAACAATTTGTCTAAGCCCTAAAGGTAATAAATGCCAGACCAGAGATTTAAACTTAGGTCTTTTGACTCTAATATGAAACAGAACTAACCTTGATTTGTTTTTGTTCTAATGATACTGTGTATTTAAATTTTTAAAAATAGCTTTGTTTTCTGTATATTTTTATGAAATTGCTTCATTTCTTTTCTAACTATAAAAATAATACATTCTCATTTTTTAAAAAGACAGCACAAAAAGATATTTTATAAAAACACAGAAAAATCACTGAATCCCCATACCTAGAGGTAACTGCAAATTATTTTTATGGACAAATTATATAGGTAATGCCAGATCTTAGGTACTATAGCCTGAGATTACAGGAACAAAATATCCTGAACAAAATAAACTAAGCCACGGATATTGGGAGGCTGTTTTTTATCTTAAAATGAAGAAGATGGGATTATAGTTATGAAAATCTGGGAACAAAAATTTACAATACTAAAACAATCCAAGATTTTGGGGGACATTATACTTCACTATAAAAACTATGATCCAAAGTTGTTCTTGTGTATTTAACTAATTAGATAAAGTAGTTTAATATTCCCAGGTCGAAATATCAAAAATACTGCTTATTCTGATAGCAAATTACCTTGAGTTGAAAACTAGAAGTTTATGTACAGTTTTCAAATATTAGTAAATGGTCAGATTATGTAATTACCAGGAGTCTGGGAAAAAGACTTACTTGTGAGAGCAATGACTTAGAAGAGAAAGCCACTTTAAAGGACAGTAGAGCTGGAAGAAAACAGGTACCCACTTCTGGGTCATTCAAAAAACAAACCCCTGGAGTGCTTGAAGCTGAAATAGAACCAGCCCTTCCCAGCATTGTGCTCTCCCTCGCTCTCGGACACCATCACAGACTTTTAAAAAATCTCTCTATCCAGGAAGTAGAACCATGCCGTAACAACTATAATTTTATAGTAACTCTTCTCCCCTTAATATTCCTGTCCTCGCCCTGTGCATGTCTGCTTCCCCCTCTCTGGTGCTGCTGTGAGTGAATGACCATTGTATTATTTTCACACTTGGAGAAAGTATGGTAAAGGAGTTTAGTGTATTTTTGTTCATTCTAAGCCTCACTATTAACCCTGGCACTGGGAATAGTTTCCCAGACAGCCTAGCACTGCTGGGTGAAATGACACAAAGATTAGGCATGAAAATGAATCTAACATCTCTTTAAGTACTATGTGCTAGACTGTGCTAAGCATTTTGTATGTTATCACACAATCTTAAAAATAAAACAAAACCCTATGAAATAGCCTGCGCTAACCACTTTGCTGTGCTAGCCAGTCCAGTAGACCAGACCAGACCCTTTTTCCCATTGTTTAAATAGCAAACAGGAAAAAAGAAGGAGGGTGTAGGGAACTGAGGGTGTCTCCTGTAATGAAATCATACAGGGCTTTGAGGGGATGTCTGTCCTAAGAGGAATGGCAAGACAAACAGAAATTAATAAAAGCGGTGTTTTGAAGTGTTCTTTAGCTGGGTTTTAGTCTGAACTACAGATTCGGGTGTCTGGTTGTGGAGACATTATTAGGTAAATGAGATGATGTATGAAAAGAATGATAAACTAAAACGCTTCAGGAATGTATAGTACAGTTCTTCCAGTAGACATGTTTATTTTCTATTAAGTTTGTATAACCTCACAATGAAAATTTTTTTGTTTCATTATAAATCTTGATTTCCCTAAAACCTCTAAAACACAGAAAAGATGAACTTAAAGTTACTGGCTTTGAGAATCTAAAAAATTCTAAAAGTTCGAATTTCCATTGTAGCTACATCAAAAAGTTGCAAAGAATATGGAGTCTTTTTTTAACAATTGGGTTTGGTTAAAAAAAACCTTTGCAAACATACTGCTAGCTGCAACCAACAAAAATGTAACGAAAGAATTTTTACTCAGGTGTTACCACTTACCACTCATTTCATCCCTTTAAGTAGCGCTGAACCTATTGTCCCCAAGTCATTTTACAGAGAATTAGTTCAATTTGTAGAACTGATACGAAATAGTCTAGAAGATAAAAGCTACACCTCACCACAAATTTGAATGCCTAATGGAGCTTTGTTGTGTTCGCACCTTTCAGAGGTTTGGACATAATTTTTATTCTTACCTGTAAGAGGACGGTCTTACCCAAGTCGCTGCTCAGACACCCGATCTCCTTGTGTTACTTTATTTCCTTTATTCCCTTGCCTCGGCTGCATTCCGGGACGGTGAGGAAAGGCAGGTGCCTGAGAGCGGCAGTGATCAGACCCTCCGCGGGAAAAATGCCGAGGGGGCCGGAGGGACCTGGTATCCCTTTAGCCCCCGGGGCCGCTGCTGCTACTTAAGGATGCGGAACCCGAGTCGGCAGGATTACCGCGCCTCAGCCCCGCCCACCGCGCTGCCGGCCACGCCCCGCTACGTGCTTGGCCGCAGCCCCGCCGCCCGGCAGCGCCCTCGGCCCTGCGCCCCCGGGGCTGGGGCCCGAGCGGCTCCGCCTCGCCTCCCCCGGCTCCCGCGTACGTGTGAGAGCGCATGTGGGGCCCGCCCTCCCGGCCTCTGGACCCGCGGGCGGCTGCGGGTCGGCGCTGCCCTTTGTCCTCCGTGACCTGGCCAGTTCTGGTGCTGGGACTGTCCCCAAACTTTTTTGTTTTTTTTGGCTGGAGGGTCCGTTTGGGACGATACGACGTGTTTCGTGGAACTGTCCCCGGGTTCCCCACTCTAATGCTTGGGGTGTGAAGCTGTGGTTCGGAGAATGGAAAAGTATCTGCGGTCTAACAGGTTGGGCTTTGGTCACCTATAGAACAGGTTTTTTGTTTTTTTTTAATGACATCTACTTCTCTGATCAAAAATAGAGGAGTTTGTTTAAATATATTCCCCTTAATGCACTCAATGACTTAGTTTATTTTAAATAAAGCACTTTGAGGTCCCAGGTTAAGTAAATGGAAACTTAAGCTGCTGCCCCAGGTGTTTTTGTTTTGGTTTTTGCTTGTCGTGTTTTTTGAATTTGTTGTGTGTCTGCACCTTATTGAAGCCAGCTATTGATTCCTTTGGGAGAAGATCATCTTAATGGACAGAAGAGAGGTGAGTTAAGGGGTACAGAAAAGCTTGGGGCTCTAAATTTAATCTGCAGTAATTAGCACGTTAGGATTGCGCAGTTTGTTGTAAAGTACAAAGGCAGATATTGTTTAGAATAAATAACCTCGCCTCTGCTTAGCCACAGCTGACTGCAATTTACATTTTGTAAATTATTTTCTTCAGGAAAATTCATTGCTTATGTTTTGTGGGTTTTTTGTTTTTTTTTAAATAGAATTTCCTAGAAAGTAATGGTTTATTTTTTTAAAAAGTGTTCAAGGTGTTTTAAATATATTTTTACTAACAAAAACTGATTGGTAGCCTCAGTCACTGTGTTTGTGTTTAATTAGGAAGGCGCAGTTTAAGGAGAGTGCTACAACTCTTTTGGTTTTATGGATGTGTAATCATTATAAACTGGTGATTCTCCACAGAGGAACAGGCGGGGGTGGGGGTGCAATGTTATCACAACGGGCAATGCATTTTAAAACATTGAAAAAACATCATATATAGACTCTGTTAAGTCAAATCTATTTTTTTTAGAGAGTTTTAAAATAGTAAAACATTAAGAAACACTACTTTATGTAGAGATCCTTTCCAAATATTTCTGGATAATATTTGGTCTTTGAAACACATTTTAATACTTCTACACACAACTGCTTAAAGTGACAAACTGTTTAATAGGAGCGCTGAACAAGCTGTGGGGTGAGTCATTATAAACTGTTGCCTCAATACCCAGTCTGCTGGTAAAATATTGAAAGCTAGTACCTAACTAAAGTGAGCTACTGACACTGCAAATCAGAGGAGCCAGCAGAGCGAATTTGCCTCTTTCTGGGCAAATTCAACTACAAATATTTGCCACCCCTGAGAATGTCCATGCCGCTTCACCCTCAGCTTTCTTACTTTACTGCTCATTTTTTTAACTTTCTATAATCATTTATGTATAGCTTATCTCCCCCCACTAAACTCATAGTTCCTTCAGAGCATGCTCCCCCTCTGATTCATCTTTGTTACTAAAACCTTCCCCTCTGTTTGTGCAAGGACAGCTCACACGATTGCCGTGGGAGAGGGATTCATGAGACATGCAGGACCAGAGAAGAATCTGATCAGAGTTGTAGAATGGGGAAAACAGGACCACATTAAACAAAAACCTTGACAGCCCCAAACTTTTGTGAAATACAGAGTTTATTGAGCCATATGCCGCCAGAAAAAGGGCCAGGTCCTGGGACATACAGTCTAAACCAGCAACAGCAGAGCCAGATGGAAAAGACAAGCATGTCTTTATACAGCGAGTTTGGGGAAAAAGATGTAAGATGTTTTGAAAGAATTTACGTTCATGGACTGTAGATAAGGGGGGAGGGATGGCCGAGAAAAGGTGAAGCAGGAGCGGTGCTAGGATAGGTTCCTAGTCCAATAAGGAGGAAATATTTACTACTTGATTAGTTGTGGGCAAGAGTCCGAAAGTTCATGCATAAAGCAGGATGGGGTGGTGTCTACTTGATTCAGAGTTTGAACAAACATTCAAGAATGTGAATAGTTTTTTCTTAGTTATCGCCCACAGAAATTAACTGAGTGCTCAGGTGTCTCTCTTCCACTCTCCAGCCCGTTGTAATTTAATTTAGGATATCACAGAATTTATCTCTTGTCAACCGTTTTCTAGCTGCCCAGTGAAATCCATTCAGTCAATGAACAATTACTGAAGGTTGAGTGAGTCCTAGATGTTTGCTTTGTTCTGAATGTGTCCCCTCAAATTCATATATTGAAACCTAACCTCCAAGATGATTAGTACTAGGAGGTGGGGGCCTTGGGAGGTGATTAGATCATGATGGAGCCCTCATGAATGGAATTCATACCCTTATAAAAGAGGCTTCAGAAAGTTCCATTGCCCCTTTGGCCATGTGAGGATACAATGAGAAGTCAGCAATCTGCAATCTGGAATAGGGCTGTCACTGGAGCTTGACCATGCTGACACAGAACTGTGAGGAATAAATGTTTGTTTATAAGCTATCCAGCTATGGTATTTTGTTATAGCAGCTTGAATAGATTAAAATAATATTATTCTAAGACATGACGTTGTGATATAAATATTCTAGAATATGGTGCCTGCCATTGAGAGGGTAGTTAATTCCTACTCTGTGAGGTACTCACACATATTGGCCATTTAAGATGTTCTAAGTCACCATTGCCCCTCCTTTTCATGATTGTCTCTACCTTGATAATCTATATCCAGACCAGACTGCTCCCCAGAGGCACCTCAAATTTGGCCTCTCAATAACTAGCTCCTCATATGTCCTCCAAATGGCTCCACCTCCTGCATTGTGAATGGCACCACCCAGTCTCCAAAATCAGAGCTCTAAATGTCGCTTGTCATACCCTTATCCACCACATCCAGTCTGACTCAGTTCTTTTCTTGAAGTTTCATTATGGAAACTCTGGAACACGTACAAAAGTAAAGAAAATGGTGTAATGATGCCATAGTGTCTGCAGTTTGGGTTCCCAGGAAGTAGGCTCTGAGATGAAAATTGCAGGTCATTTTTTAGGGAACAGCACATGTGGAAGGGAAAAAGCAGAAGTGGCCCTTCAGCAGCCATATGGGGAGCTCCGGACTGGGATAGCCCTGGAGAGTTGTTCCCAAGTTATAAGGAGGGCTGGCGCCTTTATACCACCACACTGATCATTCAATGGATGTGGGCTGCCTCCCAAAAAAGACTTGATCTTAAATGAGGTAGTTTGCTTCAGCTGAGACGATCTCCAAAGAGGACTGAGCTGAGGACCATTGTCTGGGAGTGAGCCTTTCATTCTGAGACTTCTGGGTATCTGATCTCAGCATCAACCACAGTACCAGCTTCAGCAATCACCCATGCCTGGCTTTTTCATCCACACCTTTGCACATTCCTCCCCTTCCCTTCCTCACCATTGTTTTGAAAAAAAATTCAGACATCATATAATTTAACTCAAATACTATGGTATGTATTGCTAAAAATTATATTTTTTGACATAACCACAAAACTATTATCGCACTTAAAATGTAACAATAATGCTTTGGTATCATCAAATCAGTGATGCACAGTTCTGTCAATGGAAGAAACGTCCAAAGCCGTAGAGAATTTCTGTGAGTTTATTTGAGCCAAACTGACAATTGTCGGGAAGCAACATCTCAATGCATTGAGAAAATGTTCCAGAGAATGGCAGTTTTGCAGCTTATTTTACACATTAGAATCAAAGGAGGAGATGTAAGGGGAGTTAAATCCATTAGTGGTAGATTAAGGGGACAGGAGAAAGCAAAGGGAGGAAATCTCTGAGATTGGATAAAGAGTAAAATAGACATATATGTTTTTTTACATTGGTTGGGTACAGGATAGTTAACAATTAACATTTACAACACATCGAGGTGGTATCCTGGGAACAAGACAGCAATGAGGGGCTCTGTGGTCTGGTGCTGGAGTGGGAGTTTGTGCCCTGAGGGGAAAAGGAGATTGCTCTGACATTTCGAAGAGTATGTTATCTTAGATGCAAAAAAACAGTAAGTAGACAGGCTCAGTTAAGGTAAAAATTGACCTTTGTCAAGGAAGCTACAGGCCTAGGATCTAACTACATGGCCATGACCTCTTTTAGTTAGGAATTTAATTTTAATCCTCACCGGAGGCTATATATTTATTAGTTTTAGAGAGAGAGAGAGGAAGAGAGAAACATCAATTGGTTGCTTCCTGCACATGCCCCAACTGGGGACTGAACTCACAACCTGGGTATGTGCCCTGACCAGGAATCTAACTACCTTTTGGGTACGGGCAACGTTCCAACCAACTGAGCCACACTGGCCAGGGCATTCTCCTATGTTTATATTTCACATAGTGTAAGAAGTCTTAGCCAGGCAACAGGAGAAAAAGAAAGGAATAAGAATTATAAAGGAAAAAGCAAACTATCTTTTTTTTTTTTTTTTTTTAAAGTATGTCTTTATTGATTTCAGAGAGAGGAAGGGAGAGGGAGATATAGAAAAATCAATGATGAGTCATTGATCCACTGCCTCCTGCCTCCCCACCCCCCACCCCCAATCGAGCAAAACCTGCGCATGTGCCCTGACCAGGAATCAAACTGCAGTCTCCTTGGTCATAGGTCAATGCTCAACTGCTGAGCCACGCCGGCCGGGCCAAACTATCATTATTCATAGCTGCTGCTATCATCTCTCTATAAAACCTTTAAGAATCTATAGAAAACCTGTTATGATTAATAAGAATTTAGGATGGTCACTGAATATTAGATTAACATATAAAATTCAATTACATTTTTATATAAACTTAGAAAATGTAAGGAAGTGAAAAATACCAAATACAATACAGAAAAGCAAGGTATATAGAAGTAAGTCCAACAAAAGGACATATAAAGAGTTCATGAAGAAAAATTACAAAAATTTTACTGAGGAGGGTAAAGATAAATGTACAGTTAGGAAGATTCAATATAATAAAGACGTTATTCTGTCCCAAATTGACTCAGATTTAATGCAATCAATCAAAGTCCAAGTGGCACTATTAGAGACATTTGGCAAATTGATTTTAAAATTTTTATGAAAAAGCAAAAGTCCAAGAATAGTCAAGATACTCCTGAAGAAAAGTAAGAGAACTTTCTTTTCTAGATAAGATTTTTTAAAAAGCTGTAGTAATTAGAGTACGGTATTAGTATAGCAAGATCTAAATCAACCTTTGGAGTAGATAGATATCTGTAACCCTAGATACAGACTGATAAAACTTTATTTGGGATCCTACAAATAAAAGGAAGCATGTACAAAAGTGTTCATAGCATTTTTGATAATAGCAAAATCTGGAACCCACCTACATTTGCATTGAAGAAATAGTGGATAAATAATGGAGTATTAGGCAGCAGTGAAAATGAATGAACTACAGCTATGAGTCATAACATGGATGTATCTTAGAAACATTACTAAATTTAAAAAGCAATTCAAAGAATATATTTTATACACTGCAATACCATTTTCATAAAACGCAAAGCCACCCACAACTAAATATGTTGTTTAGATAGCCATACACGTGATAAAGTATATACACGTTTATGAGGAACAAAATAAGGTAGTTGTTACTAAGGTAGTGGCAGAGGCAGGGGAATGGCTTAGAGGAGGAATTCAGATTGATGTGGCAGGGTTGGAAATGTTCTGGTTCCCACACAGGTAGAACACACACAGATGTTTGTTTTCCTGCTATGGTTTTTTTAATCTCACACGTTACATAAGTTATTCTGTATACATAAAATACTACATAAAATTTTAAAAATAGGTCAACGATCAGGAAAATTGAGTTGAACCTCTATCTACAGACAGAAAGCCCCATGCTTTTCTATTACATTAGGATACCTCTCCTGAAGAAAAAAACAGCATGCCCTGCAATCAGAGAAATGGTGACAAGTACAAGACACTGCTCCAGCTCCAGCTCCAGGGATAAGCTGAGAGGTGGAGGGTACACAGAAAGCCAATTTAGCGACGTAAGAACATACAAAGTAAATGCTCTCCACTAAGCACTGCGCTGGAAGACCGCGGGGGCTCCCAGGAGAGAGGCACACGGTGAGCTCCGTGTCGGGCGGGGATAGGCTGTGAGGGAGGAGTCCAGTCCGTCTCCTAGTAAACCCTCTTCAGGTCCTCTTTCCACGCGGGGTGGGCTGCGGCTCTGAGCTGCTCCTCCCAAGCTATGAAGGTTGACTTCCGTCACTCTGTCACTTGAAAGGAGAGTGACAGGGTAAAGCCCATCTTCATAAGCTGGCCCAGTGTAGACCTACATTCCTTCTTGGGCTCCTAGGTCACCTGCCATAGCAACCTCTTCAAAAAAGTTAAAAGGACTGATTTTAGTCCTTGAATTAACAGAGAGCCAAGCCCTACGGGCCCCGCACGCGAGGAAAGCATCGCGCCCGCTAGCTGGAGGTGGGGCTAAAGGGGTCGCGTAAGGCGTCACGGGGCGCGTGCGGGTCACGTCGTAGGGGGCGGGGCGTCGGGCGAGGTTTCCGCGGCGACCGCGGCGGCCCGGAGCGCTCGGGGCGCGCGCCGGCTTTGCAGCCATGGGGACGCCTCCGGGCCTGCAGGCCGACTGCGAGGCGCTGCTCAGCCGCTTCCAGGAGACGGACAGCGTGCGCTTCGAGGACTTCACGGAGCTCTGGAGGAGCATGAAGTTCGGCACCATCTTCTGGTGGGTGTTTCTCGTCCGCTCCCCGCCCCTCTCCCTCGGCCGCTCCGACGCGGCGTAGGCACTTGCATACTCCGCCCCGCCCCCCCTCCTGGGGAGGGCTTAGAAAAATGGCGGTCTCTGAGGGCTACCTCCGTCTCCCCGGGCCTTCTGGGCTCAGGCCGCGCGCTTTCCCTGGGCGATTTCATTGGCTTCGGTTGCATCCTTTTGCGGCCTCTTCCCGAATATGTATTCCTGCCTGGCCGCCCTTCCAAACTCTCCTCTCCACCTGCACTGCCCCAGCCTGACCTAGGTCACCATCGTTTGCCCTTCTCCAGTCTTGTTGGCCTAGAATCCCTTGTTTCAAAACAAAGGAGACACCTAGGTGGAGACAAAACGCACGTTTGAATTCATTTTACCCATAGCAACCAGAGTTCTCTTGCTAAAGTGCACATTTGATCATGTCACTCCCTTGCTTACCACCCTTCGGTGGTTTCCAGCTCAGATTCCCCAACGTGGTTGGCTAGACCCCTGTGATTGCTCTCTTGTCTTCAGAGATCCATCTACCCATCCTCTTCCATGCACTTTCTTTCTCCAGCCCTCTACAGCGTTTCCAATGTCTGTGGCCCTCTACTGGCGCTTGCTCAGCCTGGAGCTTTCCCCCAACTCCCTTTGCCTGGCCACTTTATTCTTCACTCAGGTTTAAGTTCAGATGACAGTTCCTCAGGGAAGACTTCCTTTGCCCTTTTCAACTAAGTAACGGGTACTGCTCTTTTTTTTCCTCTAACATTCTGCTTATGTTATCTTTCGACTTAAACACATTTTATTCTAAGTGTGTAGTTCAAAATACAGTATTAGTGTTTAAGAGCACAGATTGTGGAGCCCAACTGCCTGAATTTGAATCAGAATCCATTTACTGTGACTTTTGTGTAAGTTACTTGCTTGAACTTCCTTATTTGTAAAACAGGGACAGTGGTAGTACCTCATATTGTAGTTCTGAGGATTGAACGAGCTAATTAATTACCTTGCCGACTAATAATCACCTTGCTGTCAGGAGTATACACGTGTTTCCGTGGCCAGATGTTGCCCACTGGTCCCGAGATAATTCGTGTCTGCATTTACATTAAGTAATTTTAAAAACCTTGCTGACCAAAGTAGCCAGCCCCAGGGGCGAGTTCTGGCTTGAAATAGCCGATCAGCAAGGTGTTTAATATATGGTAAGGGCACTCCAAGTGCTCAGTAAATGTTTGTTATTTTTAAAAATTTCCCTCCGTTAGACAGAGCTCTATGAGACCAGTGACTGGATGAATCTGGTATCCATTATCATAATACATACAATATTGAAAAGGCTAAATAATTGAATGAATGAGTTCTTGTGATTAGAAAGCTGTTTTGCTGAATAAAATGTAAAAGTTCTCTTTTTTCTCTGTGTTGATGTAAAGTAATTACCTACGTAGTTTGTACATTGCAGGGGACGGAGGACGAGGAGTTGTTTGCTGTACAATTAACCATAGGAGAGGAACTATTTTAATGCTACTAAATGTGATGCATTTATAGCTTAATGTATTTAATCCACAGAACAACTCTGAAAAACAGGTATAATAGGTGTTTTACAGATGAGGAAAATGAGGCTTAAGGAGGTGAAGTAATTCCTCCCTGATCACACAGCTAGTAGAGCAGATGCTGGAACTAAATGTTTGCCTGTTTCCAAAACCCATGATCTTTCACTGTAACCCTCTTGGGAAAAATGGTAGCTCAGAAACATTTTGCTGGGGTTACCTCAATTTTTAGCTCATGAGAAAAAACTAAAAGGAGGAAGAAAAGTAGAGACCACTTGAGTGCGGGGGACTTTATTTAGAAGTTGCTTTGGTTGCCTTTACTTACAGTAGGTATTTTGCATTCTTTTATTGTATTTATTATTTGAAGAGCCCAGGCTTTGGGAGTATGGTGGAATCTGCTTTCTTATCCTGCTCCTTCTTTACTTGGGTGAACTTTGCCCTGAAGAATTGGAAGGAAGGGGTGGGTTACATTATGGTCTCTAATTTTTTTATCAAGGTGTCCCAAGGACAAATAAGGTTTAGTGTGAATCCCTGAGAGTATTGGGGAAAATATCCAGTATGTAGCTTGTATATTTTATTCTGTAACATAACCATGCTTATTTTAATGTATTAAATGTTTTAAGTTCTCAACCAGGAATAATTTGCAACTCCTCCACTTTTGCTCCCTAATTCAGCAAGTCAAGTTGATGCTTTATGAAGATGCCTCATGTTTACCAAGTGTATGCCTATGCCTCAGTGAGGAATCACAACTAAAGATTAGGTCTTTGTGCTTAAAGCAGGAAGGGATCAGATGTGGAACACCCATCTGATTTCTAGCAGCTGCTAGAATATACCTCTTCTAATTTTTGTTTGTTACTTATTTACTTAAAGTCATAAAATATTTTCTCTTTTGTTTTCTAGTGGTAAAATGAGAAATTTAGAAAAGAACACGTTTACAAAAGAAGCTTTAGCTTTGGCTTGGCGATATTTTTTACCTCCATACACCTTCCAGATCAGAGTTGGTGCTTTGTATCTGCTGTATGGGTTATATAACACGCAGCTGTGTCAACCAAAACAAAAGGTAATACTTGAGTTGTTTTCCATTAGCAGAAACACAAAACGGGTATAATATTTTTACAACAAACTGATTTATATAGAAATGCCAGTGTTTCAAAGTATAAAACATTTGTGAAAGAAGATTTACATTTAGTAACAACTTTTTTACTTCTCATGTTTGCAGATTAGAGTTGCCCTGAAGGATTGGGATGAAGTTTTAAAATTTCAACAAGATTTGATAAATGCACAACATTTTGATGCAGCCTATATTTTTAGGAAGCTCCGAGTTGACAAAGCATTTCACTTTACAGCAATGCCCAAATTGGTATGTTACCTAAAATAAATTGTTTCTTCAAAATGAGAAGTTATACTTCATTGTCCATAAAGTACTTCAGTCTCCATAATGTGGAAAGAATATTATATAGTTTACAATACTTGTAGAAAGGCTTCTTAAAATAGGAGGAAATGCTTTCTGATTATTTTTTATTGCAATCAGAATTCAGTCTCTGCTTTTAAATGCAGTGTGTTTCCAAATGCCATCTGTTAAGCAGATTGTTAGAAGAGGACATTAAATTCAGTATCTGCATTTGTTCATGTCTTTATTCAGACATCAAAGAGGCTACTGCTGAAAGAGAACCAAGGAATTTTAATGTCAGTTGGTAAAAAGTTGAAATTTCCACTAATAAAATATGATATTTTGTTGATCTTATGACAATTGAGAAACTAGATTAGAAGAGCACTTGGTTCTAGTTCTGGTTCTGCCATCAGCTGGCAAATATGGTACTTCTCTGAATGTCATCTGAATTTGTAAGCACATGGCATGGCATCTTCAGGATTATTTCAAAACTCTTTAAGTCTTTTAAAAATGGATTATTTAATAAAAATATACTTAGCGCTGTTTCTGTTTCATCTTTGTTTACTGATGGACAATTTTTGCTGCTGTCTTATTTCTATACTTAAAAAATATACTTTAAAAGACATTCATTATTATATAGCTGTCATACAGAATGAAGAAAAAAATTCAGCGAGCTGAAATTACGGAAGAATTTAAGGACCCAAATGATCGTGTAATGAAACTTATCACTTCCGATGTCTTAGAGGTAAATTTGCTTTTATTCTCTTGATATTTTTTAAAAAATGGTTTTATTGCTAACTATATATTGAGGTTATACATTTTTCTGCTGGATACTGAAAATTTCTTAATGATTTTAACCAGTCATAGAATGAATGTTATTTTCTCTGAAGTATCGGAAATAACACACCCTGAGTATATCAAAATGTATGGAATAAATCTCGAAGCACAGCAAGAAACAAAGATGTTGAGGACTGGACTTGGACTCAGGATATTTAGATTCAGAAACTGAAACCACCATTTATATTTGACTCTTTAGATAGATCATAAAACAAGAATTTAGAGTGATTTGCTCCTAGCCAGTTTGGCTCAGTGGTTAGAGTGTTGTCCTGCTGACTGAAGGGTCCCGGGTTTGATTCGGGCCAAGGGCACGTACCTTGATTGCAGGCTCGGATCCCCAGCCTAGGTCGGAGCACATGCCGAAGGCAACCAATTGATGTCTCTCTCACATCAGTGTTTCTCTTTCTCCCTTTCCTTCTCCCTCTCTCTTTCTCTCCCTTTTTCTCTCTCTCCTTTCCACTTTCTCTGAAAAACATTGGAAAAAATACCCTCTAGTGAGGATTAAAAAAATAAAGGGATTTTATTTTATTTTATTAAACAATATGTATTTATTTCCTATCCTTTTTACAATGCTTATTTGAAAACCCACTATTGAAAACTAGGAAGATTTAAGAGAACAGAGCTGGAGTGATGCACCAAGGCCTGTTCTTTTAGGGTGGGAGAGGAAGGTCAGAAGGGCCAGGCTATGAAATGCCTATTCCTGGAAGCTTCTGGGATTGGAGTAGTTTGTGTGAAGTCATCCTGACTTTATCTCACATCTTTGGTTTGCAACATCTGCTTTGAGAGCCTTTTCTCTCCGTACCTTTGTTGATTCTATTTGTCCTGTCCTTGTATTGCCTTTGACCCATCCTCACTGATAATCCTTCAATTTAATACTTTTCTACTTCCCATCTACCGCTTGCAAATGCTTTTATGTCCTCATGTCAGCAGACCTGAATTCTGGTCATGATTCTGCCATTCATTAGTTCTAGTTTTGTGGTGAAGGAGGCATAATAAAATGAAGAGGATAGGATATTGAATCAAAACATCTGATTTTTAATTCTAACTCTGCTACTTAAATATGACCAGCTAATTATATCTAAGTCTCTTTTCATTTATAAAATTATAATAATGGCCATTATTTGTTAAGTTTTCAACATGTACCAGGAACTATATGTTTTATATATGTTACCTCACTAATCATCATAGTAACCTTGCAGAGGAGGTGGTATTTTCTGAATTTTCAGAAACTGAAGCTCAGAGAAGTTAAGTAATTTGCAGAAAGTAAGGTGCAGACACTGGATTTGAATGTCTAAGTCTATAGGCTCCAAAGTCCAGGCACTTCCTTTTATTTCTTAACACTTTAATTTTGTATAATGCTTTACCTTATACAGAACACTCTCACTTGTATAAGCTCACTTAATGTTTTTACAGTGGGTTAGGTGGCATTACTTACTTTTGTACAAATGTGGAACATGATTCTCAGATTGAGGGATTGGCTCAAGGTCACAATCTGGCAAGTGACAGAACTCAGGCCCAAACCAAGTCCAACTAGTGGTCTTTCCCCTCCATTGTATTGCATGTAGTAAGATAATGGGAGTACAGCACATTGTAAACTGTAAAAAGTTATGGGCTCCCCATGTCTGGCCACTGCTCTCCTTGAAGATTCTGCATATATGAACACATCACTACTGAGCAGTTTCTGATTCCTTGAACAGATGTCTGGTATTCCATCAAAATCTACTAGAAATGAGTTGAGTAGCCTAACTTAGGCAAGACTCAGATGTTGTAGTGGCCATCTATGAAGGAAGGGTCAACAGTTCCCTGCTGACCTTTGAGCCAAGTCCCAGTACCGGTTTTATTTAAGTCGGCGTGCAGTGTACTGTTTTCCTCCTTAACCCATGTATCCGCCCATTTGGCTGGAGGTTGCTGGGGGAGGAAGGTCTAATTAATAAGCAGCACCTCAAATGCTCTCATAAACCCTCTCTATTTCTTTTAATGCTAAATCTTAACACTGAAGTAGTGATGAAGCTTATGGGTACAGGCACAGAGGCTTTGAGACTTGTGAAAGTCAGCCTGTCTCTGTGGAGGATTAGGTGAGTCATGCACAAACTTTTAGCTGAGCATAAAGAACTATGTAAACATCCTTGATAATGACAACATAAAATAATAATGTGATTTGAGTTATTACCAGTAGTGATATTTAATGATACATTATGCTACAAATAATTTTTATTATATCCAGGAATGCAGTCCTTTATTAACCAATTAGTCTTTCCCCATACAGTGTATATTACTTAGTGTTTGTTGAGTTGAATTGAACGAATCCATACCTCTGGAAAGCAGCCTCTTTATTAATAAAGTTGTACTATTTTGTTTACGTGATCACATTGTTTTCGATATACTATAGCATGCTATTCCTTATTGACACAGTCACTTTGGAATGCCGTTTTATTTTGTGTTGGTTTTGCCTGTAAATTTCTCCTTTAAACTGAAATAGACTCCTCTTTTCACTTTTAGGAAATGCTGAATGTTCATGATCATTATCAGAACATGAAACATGTAATTTCAACTGATAAAGCCATTCCAGACAAAACCCTCAGCTTGGTAAAGGATGATTTTTTTGATAATATTAAGAACATAGTTTTGGAGCATCAGCAGTGGCACAAAGAGAGGAAGGTATGTGACTGCTTGTTTGATACCTCACCTCTGCATTTGCACTACACACGAGTGGCTGGACATGGGTGATAATGTTGAGAGGCAGCCTCCCTGAGGGGCTACATGCCTGTGGAGCTAAGATTTAGAGGACTTTACTTTTCTTTGCCACTTATTAGCTATGTGATGTTATTTAACATTCAAACAAATTCTATATATTTTGCATATGTAATCAAATAAGTATAATTAGTAACAGTTACATGATGTATAATTAAATAACTCATGTAATTATATATATATGATTATAGAGGAATGAGTCATCTTGGTATACCACAGATTTATTGCAATCTTTATAATTTAGCACTTCCCAGAGGTTGCACACTGGCAGTCTTTGGTCCAAGTCCTGCACACAGATATGTTTCATTTGGCACAGCATTGATCCTGACATTGTTTTAAAATTTTGAATTAAGTACTAAAATGTAAATATTTGTGGAGTTCAGAGGTTTCGCAGCACTGGTCCCCCTTCACTGCCTGGCAAGTAGATAGCTAGACCTGAGTGGTGGCTGCCCCCATTGTGCTCTGCCAGCCTCAGTTTATCCATTTACAGATCTCATCAGCACACATATGCAATTTAATTTTCTGACCCAAATACTGAGGCTAGAGTTACCCATATTCCACATTAGCCTTTTCAGCTGGAGAAACTTTTTTATTCTGGAAACTTAAAGGCCAGCCTTGCTAAATTTACCTTTGAAACCACTACTCCATCCTATTTTAGTAAATACTTCTAAACAAAAAGAAAAAGTAAAAATAAGCATTTTCTGATTACTTACTAGTGTTTTTCTTAAATGCTAGATAGGTATTTTCTTACATACTGTTTTTCAGAAAGATTTGGTGCCTCTTTTGGGTTTTCCATTATATCATAGGAGCCGGGTCAAATTAATTTTGGAAAAAGATGTACAAGGAAAGCGATGAGATGACAGTCTTGGGAGAAGGAGACACTTTGCTTCCTCTCCCCACATTTATTTTAATGAGGTAGTACACTTTAGAATGTTTGAATAGTGCTCTCTTTTAATAAACTATGTTTCGTGGTTACTAAGATATCATTACTAAGACCTCTGAAAACATGAAGGAAAGGAGAATAAACCAGTTTTCTTTACCACCTAAAGTACATGTTGTCCTTCATTAGCAGGATTTAGGCATTTTGTTGATGAATTTTAGAACTATTCTGAAACCTAGCCATGATCTTAATGTCAGGTGGTGAGCCATACCGCAATAACGCAAAGTGATCTTTTTGAAGTAAATGATTCTCATTGTTCTGAAATTGATTTGCACTTAATTTTTAGGTCATTTGAATTGTTAATGTGTATATATAAATTTTTTGCTCTTTCAGAATCCATCCTTAAAATCAAAAGTTAAAGATGGAGAAGAAAAGAAGGAAGAAAATTCACAAGAATCAGAGGTCAGAAAAATTCACTGTGATTGCTTACAGAGCAGTAGTTTGATTAGCTTCATTTTATTTTATGTGAGGCTGTGATTCTGTATACTAAGCATTATAATCCTTGGTCAGTATTATAATAAATATCTTAGAAAATTCTGGAACATGGGTTCTGTGAAGAGCTAGCTTGTTTTTTACTGGAAACCTTGTGTAATACCACATCAGGTGTGTATTGGAAGTGAGGGTGTTAACAGTTTTCAGCAGGGAAAGGTAAGGATGATGGTGGAGTGCTCTGAGTCCTTACAGGGGCAGAGTAAGGATTTTGTAATTTCTTTTTTCACTTCCTGCCAGCCTTTCAACTGGTGTGAAGCTCAAGCTATTCAGTACCACTTCCTGCCTGTAGAGTTTCCATCCATTTTAGCGGATGAGACAAGGGCCATCTTTGGGCATAGGCTGATGAGGTGGGAATGGCTTCATCACCAAGGCTTTCATTCATAGTATCCTCAAGTACTGAATGAAAAAAATCCATAGCTATGGGGATGTTCTCGTGGCACCTGCTGTGGGAATGTGGTGTTTGTGTCTTTACTCAATACGTGTCCAATACGTGTTACTTTTTTATACCCTACCTCTGTCTAAAGTCTTATTTCTGTGGGTACTCATAATTTCACTTTGCATGTTTTAACTTTTTCCCCTTCTTGTGTATTTTTATTTCAGAGATGTGAAAGGGCAGAATCATTAGCAAAAATAAAATCGAAGGCCTTTTCAGTTGTTGTTCAGGTAAGTTATTTCTTTAGTAAGGTAATTTAGAAACTGACTTGATGCTTTTTGTTGTTAATCCTCACCCGAGGATATTTTTTCCATTGATTTTTTTAGAGAGTGGAGAGGAGGGAGGAGAGAGAGAGATAGAGGGAGGATCATTGATTGATTGCCTCTCTCGCATGTGCCCTTGCAGCGGCCAGGGATTGAACTTGCAACCCAGGAACGTGCCCTTGACCGGGAATCGAACCCTCAACCCTCCAGGGCTTGTGCCAGTGCTCTAACCACTGTGCCACACTAGCCAAAGCTGACTTGATGGTATTTTAATTACATTTTGATTTTTCATCTAAGAGCACATGTACATAGTTTAAAAAGTCTGATAGGACCATGTAGCTTGTATAACTCAGCAGTCTCCTGCTCCACCACTTCCTACTCCTGTATTCCTAATCTTAAAAGGCAACCATCTTCAATTTTCCTCTTAGTTACTTCTGGTATTTATGTGGAATTTTGATGCCATTGTTCTTTATTTCTTCCAGCTTTTGTTTTCCTGTTCATGGAAGGTTTTAGGATTTTCTCTTTATCCTTGGAGTTCTGAAAGTTCCTGATAATGTAACTTGGTGTAGGTCTTTTTTCCTTTGTTGTCCTTGGCTCTCATGGTGGGCATCCTTTGATTTGATAGCGTTCAGGTCGGAGGGATTTTTTTGTATTGTTTCTTTGATAAGAGTTCTTTGCTGCATTTTCCTCTTTTTCTTTTCTTGAACTTTTATTTTCTTATTTTAATCTCTTTTTATTTTCAGAGAGATTTCTTAAACTTTGTCTTCTGAGCATTACATTGAATTTTTAAAATTTCTGCTGACTTTTTTTTATTACTGATATTTTTTTCTTCTCTGAATCTTTTTCAACTTAAAAAATTCTTTATCTTTTTTTCTGGATGCATTACTTCTTTGTGGATGTTAATTACAGTTTTTTGAAGTTTCCTCCTTTCCTCTTTGAGGTCCTGTTTTGCTGGCTTTTTTTCAAATGTTTGAAGATCCTCAGATCATATTTGAGAGTGTCATGTGGCGATACAGCTTTTGGATCTCAAATATTTCTTTTTCTTGAATCTAATCATTTTTACCAGATAGCGATCTTCCATTCCCTGTCTAGGGGAGGAAAGTGGTAAATAAGCCCAGCTCCCAGTGTTTGGGAAGCCTACTGAGAGAATCAGCCGAGAGGCTTATCATTCTTTATGCAGGTTTCACACAACCTCCCTTTTTTCAGTAAGGGGCTCTGTCCCCTTCCCCAGCTGTCCGAGTTTTCTCAAGCCTGCAGCTTCTCTGGTTTAGACTCTCCAAAGAACAAACCTCCTATTTACTGCAGCAGGAAGTCAGTTGTTTAGCTTTGAGGCAGAGAAATGGGACTCTATTCCCTATGTAGATTTTCAACATATCCACTCATTTTTTTAGTCCCATTTCTGATGACTCCAGTTCTTGATCCACTTGGATCAGCTTGGTTTATATTAACTTCCTCAATATAAGCAATTAGGTTTCAGCTTTCTTCATTCTGTTATCAGCTATCACTCACTTTTCCACTTCCCAAATTTTGTTTTTGTTGTTGTTTTACAGATGCTTTGTTTCTTATTCTCTTTGTTTTGTGAATTTGTTCATTTTTGTTCCTTTACTCTCATTTTAGTGGGGCTTCAGGAGGGAACACTGATAAATGTATGTGATTAATCTCATTTTTTTCCCTTGGATTTTTTTCATGAATCTAAGAATGTATTCTGTGGAAAATTACTGCCATTTTTCTGGTTGTAGAAATAAAAAAGGAATAAATAAAAAGTGAAAAGTGACTGTAGGTTAGTTAAATGTTATATATTTGCGATTCTACAGTAAAATGAGTACAAAATACTGCATTTTGTGGGGGTTTTTTGTTTGTTTTTAAATTTATCTTTATTGTTGAAAGTATTACAGGTGTCCCATTTTCCGCCCCCATTGACCCCCCCCCCCCCCGCTCCCACCCCCTCCTCAGGCCTTCATCCCATTATTGTCGGGTCCATGGGTTACGCATATATGCATATAACTTGTTAATCTCTTCCCACCCCCCACCCCCATCCCTCTTCCCTCTGAGATACAACAGTCTGTTGCTTGCTTCAGTGTCTCTGGGTCTATTTTGTTTTTCAGTTTCTTTTGGTCATTAACTCCTGCTTAAAGAAGACCCTTTAACATTACATGTAATACTGGTTTGGTGGTGATGAACTCCTTTAGATTTTTCTTATCTGTGAAACTCTTTATCTGACCTTGAATTCTAAATGATAGCTTTGATGGGCAGAGCAATCTTGGTTGTAGGTCTTTGCTTTTCATCACTTTGAATATTTCTTGTCACTCCCTTCTGGCCTGCAGGGTTTCTGTTGAGAAATCAGCTGACAGTCGTATGGGTGCTTCCTTGTAGGTAACTAACTGCTTTTCTCTTGCTGCTTTTAAGATTCTCTCTTTGTCTTTAACCTTTGGCATTTTAACTATGATGTATATTGGTGTGGGCCTTTTTGGGTTCCTCTTGTTTGGGACCCTCTGTGCTTCCTGAACTTGTAAGTCTATTTCTTTCACCAGGTAGGGGAAGTTTTTTTGTCATCATTTTTTTAAATAGGTTTTCAATTTCTTGCTCTCTTCTCCTTCTGGAATCCCCATAATGTGAATGTTGGGCTGCTTGAAGTTGTCCCAGAGACTCCTTTTGCTATCTTCATATTTCTGGATTCTTTTTTCTTTTTGCTCTTCTGATTGGTGGTTTTTGCTTCCTCATATTCCAGATTGCTGACTTGATTCTCGGTGTTCTCTACTATTGATTCCCTGTAAATTATTCATAATTTCAGTTGGTGTAGCCTTCATTTCTGACTGGTTCTTTTTTATGTCATTGATGATCTCACTAGTTTCCTTAAAAGTTTTACTAAGATCATTGAGCATCCTTATAACCATTATTTTGAACTCTGTATTTAGTAGCTTACTTGGCTCCATTTCATTTAGTTCTTTTTCTGGAGATTTCTTTTGTTCTTTCATTTGTGAGATGTTTCTCTGCTTCTGCATTTTGGCTGCTTTGTGGTGTTTGTTTCTATGTATTAGGTACACTGCTATGTCTCCTGGAACTGGTAGAGTGGCTTTGTGTAGTAGGTGTCTTGTAGGGCCCAGTGGCTCAGTCTCCCCAGTCACCTGAGCTGAGCCTTCTAGATGCTCTCCTGTGTGGGCTATACACTGCTCTGTTGTAGTTGAGCCTTGGTTGCTATTGGTATCACTGGGAGGAATTGACCCCCAGCCCAATCAGCTGTGAGGACCAACTGCAACTACAGCCAAAGAGCTGCTGTGCAGGAAACACCCCTGTGCAGGATTTGCTTCAGTGGGGCTTTGGTGTTCACTGAGTTTGCCCCTTCAGTGTGTCACTTGTGGATGTGGTAGGGTTGTAATCTCGTGTGGTTAAAGCTGACCACCAGGTGCACTGTTTCTGGGGCCTCCCGGGAGGTGCAAAGTCAGGCTCTACCTGTGCCCTGCCCAGGGCCACCCAGCATGAACTACACAACAATCCGTAGATGTTTGCTACTTGTGCTGGGTTTGGAGGTGTCTAGGAGAGGCCAAGCTATGAACCAGTGCAGGCTGCTGCTAGTGCCAGGCCTGGGGCCACTTATCAAGAGCTGTGAGGCATGCTGAGGCCAGCTGCTGCTTGTTTGAGAGATTTTAGGAAAGTCCTAAGCATGAGGCTAGAGAGGCCACTTGCATAGAAAAGCCACTGGAAATGGCTTGGATGAGCTTGCAAGTAGGGAGAGGTGGTGTCTTAGGAATTCACCACGACAGGGGCAAAACTTGTGAGCCAGGTTGATGGAGATTCAGAAAAGACGCCTGCCTGCTGGCTCTGATGGTGGAGATCTCATCAAAGGAGCAATGGCCTCTGCCAGCTCTTCTGTCTGGGAGAAAGCTGCCCCTCCAGGTCTTGTCCTGATTCCAGGCAAGTTAATTCCTTCTCGAATGTCCCAGGTTTGTTTCAAGCTGCTGCCCAGCGCTGGAGCTCAGGGAGTGCTTCTGAATAAGTTCATGCACTGGCCCTTTAAAAGGAGCTGTCTGGGACTCCCACAGCCTCTGTGTCACTCAGCCACAATCCCTGCTGGTTTTTACAGCCCGAAGTTGTGGGGACTTCTCTTCCCAGCACTGGAACCCTGGGCTGAGAGACCTGATAGGGGCTGGGACCCTTCGCTCCTCTGGGAAACCTCCACTGCCGAGATATCCCTCCGGGTCCTAAACCACAGCACCTGGGTGTGGGACCACAGCCGTGTCTCTGCGATTCATCAGATTCATCCCAGATTCCGCCCCGCATCTCTGCTCCTCCCACCAGTCTTGATGCTTCTTTAGTTCCCTCCTTGTAGGACTTCTGTTCAGCTGGATTTCAGGAGGTTCTGAGTGATGGTTGTTCTATAGTTTAGTTGTAATTTTGATGTGGTTGTGGGCTGCAGCTACTTATGCCGCCATCTTGTTCTCACAAAATACTGTTGAATGAAAGCACTAAGAATAATAAGTTAATTCCAAATTCTTTTAAACCAGAACTGTTTCCATATTATATAGTGATCACTGATGTTTTAAGACATTATGAAATAATTTTTTTTAAATCATTAAATAAATTATAATCCCCATAAATTGTTATAAGTATGTGTTATTGCATAGTTGTGGGGTTTTTTTCTCCTTTTTGACATACAATTTACATACAATGCATGGTAGCTTTTAAACAATTGTTTATACCTACCTGCGCTATATATGACATTAACTGAAAACTCCTGTTAGTCAGGACTCTGCTTAAGCATTGACTGATGTAACTAAAATGTCCTTGGACTGTGCCTCCACTTCTCACCTTTTATGTTCCCTTCACTGTCTTCAAGTGCTCTTCATGACAGCTCCAGCTTTGCCTGTTCCCAGCTTCAGGTTCAATGGGAAGGGAGAATTTTATTTCCTCATAGTTTAACAGAATTCTAAAATTGAGTGTCTCAGTTCTGATGCTCATCATACATATGCCCACCCCTGAACAAGTCAGTGACCACTCGGTTGTGAAACTCATTTTGACTAGATCAGGGCCACATGGCCAGACTTGCAGCCAGGCATAAAGTTGTAGTTCCACTTAAAACACATGGTGGAAACTAAGGAAATTAAATATTAGAAGAAAGGGAGAATAGGTTACTAGGCAGTAAAACCAGTACTTGTCCTTTATGAATTCATTTCAACCATGCAGCTACAACTGTATTTTAACTCAGTTTGAGTAGATGATGATGACAACTGCAGGAACTTTTCCTGTTGTATTTAAGATAAAAGAGTGTACACATGTGACAAGTATTAAGCAGGCCAGTATAATGGTAAAGTACTTATAATAAATAGTTTTGTAAATCTTTCCTCATCTTTGATTGTGTATTTTGTCTTTATCAGTTGGATTCATTTTGTAATTCATTGTGGGTAATTGGGTTTCTTGCTCTTAAGGCTTCCAAGTCAAGAAGGCATCGTCAAGTCAAACTTGACTCTTCTGACTCTGACTCTGCCTCTGGTCAAGGACAAATCAAAGCAACCAGGAAAAAAAGAAACAAAGAAACATTGAAACCAGTAGGAAGGAAGATGTCTTCCAGAAAAAGAGGTAACTTTTTAAAGTCTTTTTTGAGACTCAGCAAGGGAGAATGGGTCTTATTTATAGTCTCCCCTCACTGATTTTTCGTTATTAAAAAGGATTAGATACTTGTTTGACTGAGAAGCTTGTAAGATTTAGTATTAAAAATAAATGAATTACTTAGATTCTTAGAATGTTAACTGCTGAAAGGGACCATAGGAGTCATCAAATTCATCATTTCATAGATGATGAAATTTAGGTCCATATAGATTAATAATATAACTTATTCCAAGTTATATAGCTAGATAGTTATAGAATCAGTCTAGAATTTTCCAGATCATACTTTATTAGTAATTTTTGTGTGTGAAACAGACATGTAGAATAAGGTATGGTAAGTAATATCCTGTAAATCGTATTTCCCTCTAGCTGTGCTAATTAAGCTATACCTGCTTTTCTTTTGAAATAATGTATCTATAAAATTACCTTTGGTATTTGGTTCTTAAAGAAATGACTATGTATTTTAATAATTTAATTTTTAAAAATTATATAGGTAACATATTCGCCGTACATAAAATTGAAGTCTGATTAGCAGGCTCAGGGACAAAAAAGGAGCATTAGAAACATTAGTAAGTATGTAATGCCTAATATAAAACACTTCTAGCTACTGCTGGGAGTAGCATGGTAGATAGGTGGGAACACACTGAAAACAGGAACACGAAATAAAAGGCTGAATTAGAGTAATGAGTATCTGGCCAAGTGGTTGGAGGAATTAGACAAGCAGATTAACAGATATGACAGTCAACGTATGTCTATAAGTAATAGAGACTGATGGAGAGGGATTAGACAAGGATGCTTAATGCTTAAGCAGTTGGGTAAATGTTGGTGCCTTTAACAGAAATAGGAATCACAGGATGAAGATTTCATTTGGGTGAGGGCGGGGGGCATCTACGTTTTTAAGCTCAATTCCTATAATAGCTATCTAGCACATAAATAGGTGCTCAGTATATTGATTGGATTTACTAAGTTTGTTTTACTTAAGCTTTGGCTATACGTGTTCACCATTCCTAGAAAATAACATGCACATTTGTGGAAGGACATCAGTAGTAGTAATGATGATATGATGGTGAAGATGATCTTATGTAACCTTATTGTCTGCCCAAACTTTTTTCACATCTAAGGTCACCTAGGTAATAAATAGAGCTGAGACTTAATGGCAGTCTGTGAATCCAAGCCTGAATCTTTAACTGCTATCCTTGCTGTCTCTCAGGTAATTGGAAATGTGGATCTGGAGCTCAAGTTAGGCATGCACTTAAGTAAGTTGTATTCGAGCTGCATGTCCAGTAATCATTAGTTTTCAGATTGAGCAATAGCCTGTTGTTTATAATTGTATCCCACTTGATTAGCTTTGAGCATAGTCAAACTACCTGACATCCTCTGGGGAACTGTTTTGTGGATAACTGAGGTTAATGATTTAAATGTCAAAATTTACTTTTTAAAAGTTTAATTATTCTGGTTGATACCTTTCTAAAACATAATACATTTGTCTTTATGTTTCTCATTTTCTATAATGTGTATTTATCATTTTTATAATTAGGAAATACTAAAATGTTTTTTTATGCTCTCCTATTTTCTAAAACAATGTACCCTGAACATAATTTAATTTTCTCTATGATTCAGGGTTTTCATCATGAGCATATTATTTTACTGAGTTTTATAATAAAATGAGCTTATCAAGAAAGACCTTAAGTGTAGGGGGCAGTTTATCTTTGAACTGATGGCTTCATGCTGCAGTTCTTATGTCAGCTCTGTGTCTTATTTTTTAAATATAGTTTTTCTGTCACATTCATTGTGGTGGGTGTCTTCTTTCTGTTTTCAGTGTGCAGGCTTGGAGCAATTTTTTTGCCCTTTTGCTGATTCTTAACTGTAATGGTTTAAGAGACTGATTGCCTATTCTTTTCAGTTTTCTGTAAAATAAGTGTTATTAAGTTCTGGATGAAGGCCTGAGGAATATACCTGTGACTGAAGTTCATGAGCTTTATTTAATATGTAAACTTTTGAGATAAATATCCTGAAGTTTTGTGTGCTTACTTCTTGGTTCCTGCCTGCGTGATGGGGCGGTATGTGCATGTGTGTGTAGCATTGTGTTTGTTATTGGTTTTTTAACATATATCTTTGTTGATTCCAGAGAAAGGAAGGGAAAGGGAGAGAAAGAGATAGAAACATCAATGATGAGAGAGTCATTGATCATCTGCCTCCTGCACGGCCCCCCCTACTGGGCATGGAGCCTGCAACCCGGGCATGTGCCCTGACCAGGAATCGAACCTCGATCCCCTGGATCCTAGGTTGATACTCAAGCGCTGATCCATGCCGGCTGGACTGAGTTTTATTTTTTAAACATTCATTTAATGTAAAAGATCTCTAAAATGCAATTAATCATCATGTGACTAGACAAAGGTTTGTTTCTCATCTATCAATTTTGAATTCAGAAACCCTTCCTTGACATTGTTGGGTAGTTTCTGTTAGGCTGTAGATGTGGATTAAATCATTAATAATCGATATGGATGGACATGGCTAAAAGATTGTGAAGAACAACAGTAGTAATTTTAGGTAGAACATACTGATTATAATTTTGTGAATAACTGAAAAGTTTTATAGATTCAAAGTGTAAGAAGTGTGATTAGAAATGGAAAGGTATTTTCTAAAGACTATCATCTTAAAAATTATGTAAAATTATAGTAATTAACATGTAGGATCTGCAAGTAAGGCTAAAATTCTTTTTTAATGACTCGGTGGAAAAATGGCATTATTAAATGTGAATTGTGTTCAAAATGGAAGCTTATTGCTACAGTTTACTCAGCTCTATCTTAGAGCAATGTCTTCCTTCCATAAAATCTGCAGCCTGTTAGGATCCCGGTATACATGTGTTCAGAGCAGAAAGCTTAAACTCTTTTCATTTAATTTCTTGCCTCCTGTGCCAACAGATACTTACTAACATATGTGCTGCATGAAATAATGTATTGTAAAAGTTGAATCCACATGTAACCATTTAACAAATATTTATTGAGTCCCTACTATATGCCAAGCACTTTTCTAAGTGCTGGAGTACATCAACTTAAACCAGAATCTATCCTTGTGAAGCTTATTTCCTAATGGGAAGAGGCAGACTATAAAGAAACAAATTAATGTACAATATGTCAGGCTGTACAGTGTTGTGGAGGGAAATAAGGCAGTTTAAGGAATAAGGAGTGACTGGGGGGGGGGATTGCCCTGGGGACATGGATGTTAAGTGCCAAGTGAGACCTGATATGTCAGTGGTATCTGAGAAATTTGAGTGGGATATTTCTTCAGGCAACAGAAGGTTGATGTAGAAAACCTCCAATATTTTGGAAAGTGGAAAGTCAATGGCAAATTATGACTAGAGAAGTATGTCTTGCAGAGCATATGTGGTGATAAAAGAAAGTGCGTCTTCATTCAAAAACAAGGCTGTTAACTTTACATTTGTGATCAGTTAATGAAGTCAAAGTATCACAAATAATTATTTCCTGGTAACAGCAGACACATACATACTGTGGTGTGTGTGAAAAGACTGAATGAGATGTCTGTGTTTGGCTAATTGTATTTCTTTTCCTCCATTTTCTTTAATTTTTTTTTTTTTTTAATCCTCACCTGAGTATATTTTTCCCATTGCTTTTCAGAGAGAGAGAGAGAGAAAGAGAGACATCGATGTGATTGGTTGCCTCCCACACGAACCCCGACAGGGGCCGGGGATTGAGCCTGCACCTGAGGTACACATGTCCTGGGCCGGAATCGAACCCAGGACCCTTCAGTCCAAGGGCCAATGCTCTAACTACTGAGCCAAACCGGCTAGGGGTCCGTTTCTTTAATGGGAAAATTAGAGACTATTTTCAAAGCCTAAGATACAAATGTATTAATATTTAGAAAAAGCTATGTATTTTAAGATGGATATTTCTGTTTGGTATTACAATTATAGCTTTTAGTTTAAACATCTCATTTAAAAAAATATATGTTATTGATTTTAGAGAGAGAAAGGGAGGGGGAGAGAGAGAGAGAGAAACATCAATGTGAGAAACATTGATTGGCTGCCTCCTGCATACCCGTTACTGAGGATCAAGCCTACAACCCAGGCATTTGCTCTGACTGGGAATCAAACTGGCGAACCTTTTTTATGGTGCATGGGATGATGCCCAACCAACTGAGCCACACTGGCCAGGGCTTAAACATCTAATTTTTATGTTGTTGTAATAGTGAACATTATTTGTATAAAATTTTTTCTTAAAGAGTTAACATTCTTTGTTTTCATATAAAATCATTTTTTCATCTGTTTCCAGATGGCATACAGAATGTACCTAAGGAAGATAAATGTTTGAGTCTGAGTATGCCTGTAATTACAGAAGAGGATGGGGAGAATGGAAGTCATAGCGAAACAGGTACAGATGAATTTTGTCAAACTCCTGAAGGAAAGCTATGCTCATAGAGCATTAAGGTTCAGAACCCTTGAAGAGCATGATGGTTGGTTCTGTGTCGTTATGTTTTTATCTTTTGCACATTGGAGAATTTTAGTATTAATCATATTAATCAAGACTTTTTTTTTCTTTTTAATATTTCTTTATTGATTTTAGAGTGAGGAAGGGAGAGAGAGAGTTGAACCATCAATGATGAGAGAGTCACTGATTGGCTGCCTCCTGCACACCCCCCACTGGGGATCAAGCCCACAACCTGGGCATGTGCCCTGACTGGGAATCGAACTGCGATCTCCTGGATCCTAGTTCCATGCTCAACTGCCAAACCACACCTGGCCGGGCAATCAAGACATTTAAGAGTAGTAATTGGTAATCCATCAAAGATAATGAATATAATATGAATTAGAATTAATGCCTAATGACTTCTTTTTCTTTTGGGCTCTATTTTCATTCAGCAAGCATTTATTGGGCACCTCTTGTTTTTCAAGCACTTAGCTAGGTACAGGGATATAAAGATATCTACTCAAGAATTTAAAAGCCATTTTATTTTAATCACATGATTATAGATCTGAGCACAGTGACTGGCCCATAGTGGCCATAAGTAAGTCTTCGTTGAATGAATCATATCAATCTGTGTCCAAAGACCTAAGAGTTTAGTGTGGGAGGAAAATAAGACAGTACATTGTAGTAAAGAGAGGTTTCCATATGCTATAGAAGCATATGGAAAACAAAGAATAGACAATTAAAAGGGAGTATTTGTTCCCTCAGAAATCTGAATGCTTCTGCTGTGGTTTGCTTATGTCAGCATAGAACAGTCCTTTGCAGTCTTGTGGTGAGTTTCAGACTGTAGCTTCTCTCCCGTCTTGCTTGCTGGCTTTTACTGTGTGTAAACTGTTAATCACACACACCTTTATGGCTAGCTGACAAGTCCTATTCCAAAATCTATCAACTAATTATTGTTAAAAATTTGGTTTTCATTAATCATTATTACATGTGCACATAATTTAGCAATTCAAATAACTTTAAAATACTTATTGTAAGAAACCAGTCTTCTGACTCTGACTCCCATTTGTTACTCCCCAGACACAACCACTTTTAACCCTTTACTAATTATTGTGGTACATACCTCTTTGTCTTTAAGTAACATGTTTATATTGCCATTTCTTTGTATTTCATTTCTGTGGATTATTTGTTGACTTCCCACTGAGGAAGGTGAGGATTTAATACTCTTAAATTCTTCACTTCTCACCCCAAACACACATATGCTTCCCAGCCCCCACCCTCCCAATATAATGATTATTTTAGTCGTGTTGGTATTCAGCATTTACAAAACACTCTTGGCAGTAGGGTAAGGTAATATACTATGGTCCTTCCTTAATCGGTACATTTATTATTTTCCCTAGAGAGGTAATAACTTTTTTGGCCTTACTAATTTATTTTTTCTATGTGCTCATCACTGATTTACTCTCAGACTCTTCCTCAGTTGTATAAATCTCCTCTTGGTATATTCAAACACATTAGGCATTTTATTTTTTAATTTCTTTTTAAATATATCTTTATTGATTTCAGAGAGAGGAAGGGGGAGAGGGAGAGGGAGAGAGAGAGAGAAACATCAGTGATGAGAGTCATTGATCAGCTGCCTCCTGCACACCCACCACTGGGGATCGAGCCCGCAACCTGGTCATGTGCCCTGACCAGGAATCGAACTGCAGTCTCCTGGATCCTAGGTCGATGCTCATGCGCTGAGCCACGCCCACCATGGGCATTTTATCAATTTCATCTTTTTAAAGAAGTCTCTTCCATACCTGTGACCTGCTTTACTCTGGCAGGCCACAGTTTGTTCGCATGGCCTGCTGCACTGTCCTGGCTGCCTCTCTCTTCTGGCAATGTTTTCTTTTTCTCAATTTTTTCTTTGTCTTCTCTTATTCCTTTTCCTGTTACTCCTCTTTTGTTTTTCATTGGTGGGTAATATTTATTTTCTTCACATTTTTCATAATTGTCAAGTTTCTGTACCTTTTATTATTTTCTTTGTTTTTAATGACCAGTAATTATTAGATTTATAACTATTTCTAGATGTATACCTATTTGCGTGTTGTTTCTGGTGTCTGCTGTGGTAGCCAAAAAAGATGTATGGTACTAGTGCTTTGTGTTACATTTTCAGGCTTAATTGAAATGTAAGTTGAAGTCTTAGGCACTTTGTCTCAGCACTGGCCTGGATACCTTTCAGATTGGCACACCGGATCCATGCTAAGTATAGGGAGGGCATACCCATGTGAAACAACTTCAAAGTAGCTTATTACTAAGTAGGATTTAGCATGACTAGAGTCTTCATTAGTAAGTTTTCAACTGTAATGTTTTGAGGAAAAAATCATGTATATATATCAGGTTTACAATTTCTTGTTGGAGCTTTGGTGTGATGGCATTCTTATTTAATACCATTGAAACATCTATATAATTTAAATGTACATTATTAATTATTATTTTTAGACCTAACAGACTTCTTAATTTTATATCTTTAGAGGTCACTGCACCCAAGAGGAAAAGAAAACTCAGAACAAAGAGGCTGGTGTAGAGTTTGTAATTTTGAGCTTTCTGACAGAAGAAAAGAGTTATATTTTGTGTATTGAACAGGAAGTCTGCTGTTATTAAAAATAATCCTCCTGGGAAACTAGGTTGTTTCTTTGAAATGGCAGTACTTGAACAGAGTTCTAGACTAAAAATACAAACACAGTAAGCATTTACTCAAATTTATTTTTAACACATTTCTTTTATGAAGTCTGCATAAGTGAAGAGAAAATTTTGATTTAGAATGTAATAGAAGTAATCCTGTTATTTGCAGGTTTTTAATATTTCCTACAACTTTTGTGATATTATACTATGTTAGTACAGTTTCGGTAATATTATATTTAAAATCTCTTTTCTTGAAGTATTAATGTTTATGGCATATGAGTGGCTAATTAGTTTGTGTCTACAATATCAACTATTTTATATAGTGTGTGGTTAAGTGCGCTAAAGTTTTTGCCTTATTTGCTTTATTTTTCAATATATGAAATGTACATGGTCAGTAACTTATGTGATTGATAACTTAGGAAGCTCAGTTTCTACTTCTGTAATCAATTAAATACTTTTTGGTGCTTGTTTTAAAGCTTCGTTTGACCTAATACTTATGTCTGTATACATTCTATTTGTATATGTATAGATATATGTATGCATCTATCCATATATGTGTGTGTGTGTATGTGTATATATATATATATATATATATATATATACACGCACATATATTATAACATGACTACTAAATACATTAAGTACAACATTTAAATACTGATTATTTCTGACAAAACCTTTAAGAGTGGTAATGTAAATAAATTCCTGAATGTGTCTATGGTACAGAATGGTTGGTACTCAAAAAAAAATTCTATAGCTTTCTACCTATGCCTCCGTTAATTTCCCATTTGAGACATTTAAATGGAGATTGCTTGAGCCATGCTGTTTAAATTGCTGCCAGCAGCAAGCCATCTCCACAACATGTGGGCTCAGCTTGTCTTACAGTTGATTCTACTCTAGACTGTTTTCCAGCATTGAATATTCAGAAATTCTCTTAAGTGCCCTCTGAGTGATAATATATGATATCTATAACCTTTTAAAATCAAAATACTAACACTAGCCCAAATAAAACTTTCATTTATTAGAATCTATGTCATCACACTAACTACTAAACAAAATTGTTTCCCATGACTGACTTCAGATATTTCTGGTAATAGGGCAGTTTTCATAATGTGCATACTGAGCAGAGTTTCTGGGTTTTAAATATTCTATGGTTGGGGCACTCAGAGATATGGATTCATTATTGGCCACTTGTATACCAGGTTATTTGCCTGAACTTGCCTGATCATTAAGGTTTACAAACATTGTACAGCTAACACAGTGAGTATCTCCCTATTTTTTTATAGCAATACTCATAAAATATAAGGTATCATTTCACACGTACAGTGAAGAAACTACCTCAGAATGCCTTGCCCACATTCACAAAGTTAGTAAGTGGTGCATCTGGGGTACAAAAACAGACTCTTGCCTATAATTTCATTGTCATTTTATATAAGCCAACAGAAATGGAAATCCAGTGGAATACTTTTGACTGCAAGCATTAAGCCATTTCAAAATGTCTTAAACAATAAGAAAGGTTGATTTTGAAACCAGTTGAGTCTCAGTGCGGGTGGTTCTGGGTTATACACTGTAGTACCTCAGTTCCGTGATGGCTTCTATATCCAGGTTTGAGTCCTTGGGGAAAGCTTTATATCAGTGCAGGGACCTGTTCACCAGCCAGGTTCCCAGACACTAGCCAAAGGCCAACCTTGCAAGCAAGCCTTTCTTAGGGTAGGAGTCTCCGGGCCTGCAGTTACCTCTTCTGCACAGGTGGGTTCATTCCACTTTTCACTATTTCAAACAACTCTCGGTTGACATTTATATGTGTGTCTTGGCTCACTTATGTTGGTATTTCTGTTGGATAAATCTACACATGAATTTGCCTGTCAAATTGTGTGTGTGTACACACACATATATAATTTTTATAATTGTTGCCAAATTGAACTCCAAAAAGACTGCCAATTTACATTCCTACTAACAGTATATGCAAGGGACTCTCCACACCTCCATTACACTGGTTTTCTTTGTAATTGTCAGTTGACTACAGCCTGAATCTTAACAGAAAATATAGAAAATAGATAAAAGTAACAAAATTGTACTATGCAGATGTGAGTTGTTACATGGTTATATCTGAGAGAGTGTAGTGCTTTAGCTGATAGCAGGTTTTTCATGAATATATGATGAAAATACAGCGTGAACCACTTGATAGCTTTGCTTTATTTAAGTGTGAAATTGAAACTTATTGAACAGAGTTAAAGTAGAAAATGTGTTTAACAGTAGGTTTTCAGAATTAAAATGTGTTCAAGTACTAGTTACCTATTAAATTAAACTACTTGCATTTTCAACTTAATTATAATAAAATAACTGTACCAAGTTATAAGTACATGATTTGAATATTAATTTACTAAATTAATGTTTTGTAGGGGAAGAAGCTTTGTAGCAGTGTCCGTAGAAGAGCTGTATTTTAACGTCATGTCACTTTACTTTCAGAAATCTTACTATATGGAAGTATTGTTCAAAATAGAGAATTGGAATTATAGCAGTTTTAATGTTATAGGCCAGGTTTACTTGGAGGATCTAAAAAACAAATTGTGAATAAAAAGTGGGACCGTAAAGAAAATGGAGCTTGTTGTGTGGATGCTTATTGGTGGACTGTATTTTTCACTTTGAAAATAAAGTATTATAATTTGTTTCTTCAGAAAGAAACCACCCTGAAAATGTGCAGTTCTGTATGAGAAATCTTTGTGTGTTCTTTGTTTTCTTTTCTGGTTCTGTTACGGGTTTATGTTGTTGTAAGCACACCTAAGTTCCCATCTGGGTTTCTAACCTTTCTCTTAATGCTTCAGAGGTTTTCTCGCTGAGCAGATAGATTCAGTGTGGGAAACACTCCCAATCGCTCAACACCCAATTAAAGTGCTCCTTCCCTGAAACACACACAGTTGTACCGCCTGCAGGGTATTTTCTACTGCCAGAGGAGGGACAGTGAACCAACTTACAGGCAAAGGCTTTGTCTTCTACAGGAATTTCTAGGACAGCAATATAATAGGGAAATGCATTGAAATTTCATTTATCTAAATGGTTTGAATACTTGTAATTTTCTCACCTGGAAATTAGAAAGTCAGAAATTTGTATCCGTCCTGATTCTGCCACAGATTCATTGTGTATCCTTAAAACATTAATTTCGTTTTGTTTAAATCCTTTTCTCAGCTGTGAATTCAAGATATTACAGAACTGTATTCCTGACTTGTCAGAAATATTAAGAACTGCATGCTGCTTTGAAAATGCAAAGATACGAATGCTAAGCTTCAAAATAACTGCCACTGGAAAGTGTAAGCTTTTAAAATGTACTTGGATATACTCTAAGGAAACTAGAGTGGTTATTAGTGCTTTATGCGGTTTTTGAGTTGATTTTAAAAAAAAATATATCTTAATTATTGACTTCAGAGAGAGGAAGGGAGAGGGAGAGAGAGCGATAGAAACATCAATGATGAGAGAGTCATCGATTGGCTGCCTCTTGCTCGCCCCTGACGGGATGGAGCCAGCAACCCGGGCATGTGCCCTGACCAGGAATCGTGCTGCTGTCTTCTGGATCTATGTCGACGATCAACTGCTGAGCCACGCCTGGCCAGACGAGGTGATTTCTTAAGTCATAATTGAAAGCTTACGTGTTTACAACGATCCTCAGATTGGTATGAGACAAAGCTCCTACTGCTCAATTGACAATTTCAGGAGTGCCTGGTTTTCTTTTTTCAAGTTGAATTAGGTACAATATATATCTTCTTCCTAATAGCATATTTTGGTTATGACAAAAAGATTCATACATGTAGAGAGAGAGAAAATATCTTTAACTGAGGTATCTTTAAAAAGGAACTTTGTGAGCTGAAAATTACTTTTGCTTTGACATGAAGAGCCTAGATAATATGCAGAGTTATTAATGCCTTCCCAGTCTACTCCTGATTCTTGAATTCAATTACAATTTGAAGAATGCTTGCTTTTTAAATAGCATTGAGAGGACTGTGGGGCTTAACTATTTCCATTTCCATTTCTCTTTGAACTATGTAGTAATTTTCATAGCACATTTTAAAGATTCCCTGTATTAAGGTAAATGCTAGTGCCTTAGGCTGTATAACCCCTTTTTACATGGTATTTTTTATGCCTGAATCATTTGGTTTAATGTGCTATATATTGCAGGTCTGGATTTTTATTCTTTTTTAAGATAATTTTGGACAGGCTACTTGAGCTTGCACAGAACAAAGGCACGTTATCTTAAATGCTGGAGGCTCATTTAAGAATGTAGAGGACAGCCCTGGCCAGTGTGGCTCAGTTGTTTGGAGCGTCGTCCTGTACACTGGAAGGTTGAGGGTTTGATCCCTGGTCAGGGCATGTGCGGGAGGCAACTGATCAATGTTTTACTCTCATGTCGATGTTTCTCCCTCTCCCTTTACTCTCTCTTTAAAATAAAAAAGAAAATAGAATATAGAGGACAGTAAGGCCATCATCTCATCAGAGGCACAGCTTCTTGGAAAGCTGAAAAAATAGGTCTTTGTCAAGTAGTACAGCCAGCTGCTCGATGGCCAGGTTCTGGCCTCATCTTGACGTGGATGACCACTGCTGTGCAGTCACAATATGCATACTCTTATTCATGTGTTTTCCAGCTTCTCTCTGCACATTTCCTCTGCTGCTTCTGTCTTTGAAAGAGGCCTGGTTGATTCTACTAGTTATAATCTGAAAGAGAGCCCCCTGATTGGGCACAGATTACTGGGTCTTTCTGGTCTCTCATGTCCACCCAGAGGATGGCTGTCCTTAACTAAGGCATAGATCCTTGGTACAATCAATTGTGGCCAGTATAGCAGGTTCACAAGCCACAGGGCACAGCAAGTTATGTGGAGGACCCAACTCTGGCAACTTAGAAGAGGTTGTGAGCAGGACAGGCCTTTGGAATCTCATGGATTTCTTTGCCCAATCATGATTTGATTAAAATGATAAAGATGCTATACATTATTGTCAGTATTGCAGCTTTGTGAAGCAATAAAGTAGTGGCAAAAGTATTCATTTGACAAACAGCAGCATTGCACAGTGGTTAAGAGAAATTGCTTGGGGGCCGGACTGCCTTGGTTAGCTCTGGGCTTACCATGTGATAAGTTAGGGATGTATATCCTTCACTTAATATAATTCCACTTAAACCCCCTACTACCTCTTGCTATAGTGTCATGTATTTTACTTCCATATGTTATAAACCTCATCATACACTTTTCTTGCTTTAAACAAAGAAAAAATAACCCACATATGAAGCTTTTCCTGTACTCTTCTTTCCTTCATGCAAATCTGTGCTTGCATTTTGGAATAATTTTCCTTCAGTCTGAAGAATTTTTTTTTTTTTTTTTAAATGTCTTTATTGATTTCAGAGAGAGAGGGAGAAAGAGAGAAGCATCAATAATGAGAGAGTCATTGATCGGCTGCCTCCTGCAAGCCTCCTACTGGGAATCAGGCCCTTAACCCCCGGCATGTGTCCTGACCAGGAATCGAACCACAATTGCCTGGATCCTAGGTCGATACTCCACTGCTGAGCCACGCCTGCCAGGCTGAAGAATTTCTTTTAATACTAATTTCTTGTAGCTCAGCTGTGTTGGAGATAAATTCTATGAGCTTTTGTTTGTCTGAAAATGTCTTTATTTCACCTGCATGTTTGAAAGATATTTTTGCTGGGTTTAGAATTCTAGGTTGACAGCTCTTTTTCTTTCAGCACTTCAAAAATTGTTCCATTGTCTTCAGCCTTCATTGTTTCTGATGAGAAGTTTTGATTCTTGTTGTTCCCTTGCATATGATATGCCTCTTTTTTTCTGACTGCTTTTAAAAATGACATTTTTTTCTTTATTTTTGGTTTTCAGCAGTTTAATATGTGTCTATTGTGGTTTATTTTCTCAGTCTATCATATGTGCTTTTCTGCACTGGTCTCTCCTCTTTTTAGGACTCCAGTTACATGTGTGTTGACTGCTTGATACTGTCCCAAGGATCATTGTGACTTCCCCCCAATAATTTTATCTGTTCTCCAGACTGGATGATTCCTTTAAACTTGTTTTCAAGCTCACAAATCCTTGCTTCTCAGGTATTCAACCTGTTGTTAATCTCATCCAATAACTTTTAAAATTTAGATGTAGGATTTTTCAGTTTTAGGATGTCCCCATAGTTCTTTTTCATGGTTTTCATATCTCTGCTGAAATTCTCTGTGTTTTTACCCATTATATTCATCTTTAACTGCAGATTGTCTAATATACTTACCTAATTATTTTGAAGTCTCTGCTAGTTCCAACGTTGGCATCATCAGTGTATGTGTATCCGTTGAATGTTTTTTTCCCCTATAGACTGTAGGTCACATTTTCCCGTTTTTTCCCCCATATAGTAATTTTTTTTTAATTGTATGATCATACATATTAGAGGCGTTGGACTCTATTATCTCTCTGTGAAGCATGTTGAGTGCTTTTCTTGGAGATGGTTAAATTACTGACAGAGCATTTTGAACTTGTAGAGGTTTGATTGTAGGCTTTGTTAGCTGGATCTGTTTTGGTTTCGTCCTTAATTTTATGGCAAATACCTTAGTCCTGGTATGTGGCCCTTATTTGTAAGGGTGTGGACTTCGAGTTTTAATGGAAAGCCTAAAGTGTTTCCCACATGGCTCTATCCTGGCAGGGCAGAAGTTTAAACCCAGGAGACCCCTGAGTGGGCAGCTGCTGAAATATCTGCTGAGCATTGTCCGTTCTGCAGCAGTTTATTTGGCCTGGAATCAATGGAGTTCTTGTCCTGCTTGTAGCCCAAGACTTCATGGGGATTTTACACTCATAGTCTGGGTTTGACCTCTCTGTAATTGCTGCTTTCAGGGATTTCCCATCTTGATTTACAACCACCCTGACAGCCTAGTCTCCATTCTCTGACTCCTCAGTTTAGTAAGACTCAGGCTTTCTGCCTGTGTTCTACCTGCCCTGTTCCATGGACAGGGGTGTGCACTCAGGGCAAAGTTGTATAAGCATGGATCTCTCCTTCTGTCAAGGGTTGCATCAGAAAGGAATGAGACCATAGCCACCTATTTATCCAGAGGTTATTGAACCCTCACTGGGTTTGTGTCCTGAGCATCTCCTAGGTTACCAAGATTCCACTTAGTATTCTGTGGGAGTTTAAGTCGTTTAAGTCACCCAAGGCATTATAGGATCATAATTTAGTGTCATAATACCCAATGGCTTGAAAGAAGTTGGAAAAGCTTTATTGGTTTATTATAATCTATGCCATGTTTGAATATTCTGAAATATTTGAGTTCAGAAACTTAGGACAGATATAGAGACTGAATGAAAATCAACGGGAAGTTTTACACAAAACAATCAAAAACCCTTCTTTTGTTGGATAAAATGCTCAATAGCTCTCCAGCTACATGCACAATCTTAGTTCAAATAAGTTTTCTATTTTTACCTACTCTAACAAAGAGACTAAGCAATGGCCATTTCAACCAAAAATAGTCTCCACGGTGACGCAGACCCACTCAGTGTGTGGCTTCAACCCTGCCCCCTTCCCTGCCCTCCTCATTTCTTGTTATAGCCTGAGTGTTGATAAAGTCAACAGGATGTGGTCATAGGCCAAGGGTCAGAGGACCTATATGATAATTTCTGCGCAGTGTGTTCCAGAGATATTTGTCCTGTCTTACACTGGAAATGCACTCAAGCAATGTGGATGGTGACATCTGAATTTCAATTATGGCAAATAATGTCAGAAGATACTTGCAATAACCATAAATTACCTTACTTAAAACACTTTATTTAAACTTTAAAGTTTTATTTTTCAATTACAGTTGACATACAGTATTATATTAGTTCCAGGTGTACAACATTGTGATTAGACATTTTATAACTTATGAAATGATTACCCAGTAAGTCTCGTACCCATGTGACACCACACGTAGTTATTACAATATTATTTACCGTGTTTTCCATGCTATACTTTATATCTCTGTGACTACAAACTGGCAATTTGGGAAGGGAATTGGGGGGTGGTTCCTGTCTGGCGACCATCAATTTGTACCTTAGCTAAAACATTTTATAAGCAATTGCTCAGTCCTGTCCTTTCTCCTATGTACACAGCCCCCAAAACTAATGTCCCCCTAGACCATCGTAGCCTGTCCTTCCTTCTACTTGACATCCTCAGGGTCTGCAGGCCCTGGGCCCCTCCCTATCCCCCCAGTCCCTCTTCACTCCTGCTGTGACTTCACTTATCCCCCCAACCATCCCCCACTCCCAGCCCTGTTGCTGGCTGTGGGGAGGACACAGTGACTTAGAATCCCTCCCCATTTTGGCCTTCCTTCAAGTCCCATCTCCTTCCATTACCTCCTTTCCCCAACAGTGGTGGAGAAAGCTTCCATGTGCCACCTTGCTGCGTGTGCTCCTGAGGTCTGATTCAAGGAGGGCCCTCACTGTGGCTGGAATCCTTGGGTTCCTTCTCACCTTCCTAATAGAGGCAGCTTAAAACCTTTCCCACTGACCTAACCTCGACCTCACCTCTGCTTCCTTCCTTTTTGGCAACTAAGCATATGCCCTACATTATAGAGAACTTGGGGACCTGAGCTCCTTCAGCCTTCCTCATTGAGCCACAAAATCCTTGTGTCATTACTTTCTTTGTCTCAGCTTAAGTTTCTGAGACCGAAATGGGTCTCTAAGATGACACTTAGCCTATGCTAGCAATGCCGGCCACTCTTTCATCTGACGCCCATTCTTGCCTCTCTTTATACTTTAGATCCTTCCCCTCCAATGGCTCCTTCTCCCCTTGGAACTACTGGCATCCTAGCTTGATACTTACGTATTTTTCATTTTTGTTATGTAATTTCATTTACCCTGTGGGTCTCCCTGTCTCAACCCTGGTATCTAAGAGCTGTAGGAGCCAAAATCTTTGCTTTTGAATTTTAAAAGCTAAGATCCAGGTAAAAGATACAAAGATTTGCAAGGATGCAGGATCTTTTAAGAGTCAGTTTTCCAGCCCCTTACGAGATAGATTTCCTGGGCCATGGAGAGAAGAAGAGCAGTGAGGTGAGCATTGAGCAACGAGGTGAGATTCTACTGGGGGTATGAGACGATAAAGGCAGACATTGATGGTGAACCCAACAGCCTTTCCCTACCCCCTTCTTTCTTGCTGGCAGAATGCACTTCATGTCATACAAGCTGAAAAACAGACACTTGCTTTCCCAGCCTCCATTGCAGCTAGAATTGATGGAAGAGGCTTCTGAGGGCTTTTACAAAGATTGTCTTCCTTAATAAAAATAGATAAGAAGGTATATCCTCTCCCTGACTGGAATGTTGTCATGTGAGGACATGAGGTTTTGTGCTGCAGCAGTCTCGTGATCATGAGGGGGACCTGCTGACAAAGTGCAGATGGCAAAGTAGGAAGTTGGAAAGAGGCTGATTCTTCACGGATGTTGTTGAGATGCTTAACCAACCATGGGACCACCCACCTTTGTGTTCCTTGTTATACGAGATGATAAGCAGTTCTTACTGCGTAGGCCACCCTTATGCAGTTACATGTAGTTGAAAACATCCCATACCCACTCCTTCCCTAGAGAAAAGTCCCATCACCAAGGATTTGGGTGGGTGGGGTGATAGAACTAACAGGTTGGAGAAACTGAGACCTAAGGGAACCTTTGTCATAATCATATTAAACATCTTGTTTGTTGGCAAAGTATACAGTTCTCCGTAGCCACCAAGGTAAGAGAATGGCAAGAAAGGAACGGTTGTACGGCCTATTAGAAGTGCCTGAGACTTCACAGATTTCCTGAAATGACATGGGTAAATAGCCATATTTCCCCATGGGGAAGTCAAGGAGAAAAAGGCAGACTTGGAGAGGCATTGCATGTGGGTGAGGCCAGAGCTGCGGGTGCCGCAGTCACGGACTGATACCTGGAGGCCATCCACAACTGGGAGGTGTGATGAGCTCCGGAGTCCAGACAGAAGCGGTCCATCAGTGTGGACACTGCTGGAGGCCAGATACCTCTTCACGGCCCTCATGCTACCCAACCCGTTCCTCCAAAATGGGGCACAACCCCAAGGAAAAGTGGGGAAGGAAATCTCTGAATTGCCTGAGGAATACCTGATGGATGGAGCTTACCCTGAACCAACTAAAATCAAACCTAACAACAGGTAGGATGGGGACTTGGGCCAGACATTTAATTTAGTATAGAAAAGTGAAGTTATTTCCTTTTGTGTACTTGAATATTTGGACAGAAGTGTATTTCATACTGAACAATCCTCTGGCTTAAAAAAACACAAGAAACCCAGTCTTCCCTCAGTCCTGCTCCCCGCTGAAGCTCTCCATCCCTTTCATTCCCTCCCTGCCAAACCCACAGAATTCTACCTGGGGCCTTTACCTCTTCAAAATCTACTCCTTAACCCCTTCTCATCTGATACCTGGCTCCTGGCTCATAAAACTGTCGTCTAACGGGTCATTCAGAGTACAGTGGCACCTCGGTTCTGGAACGTCTCTGTTGATGAACATTTCAGGTTACGAATGCCGTAGACCCAGAAGTAAATGCTTCGGGTTTCGAACTCGCCTAGAGAGTCGAACATGCCGGCCCCCCTCCCCCCCCCCGGGCTTTTGCTGAGGGCAAGATCCTGAGGCCCAGCTGTCGGCTGTGGGTCCCTCGGTTCTCGAACATTTCAGAACTCAAGTGGTCTCCGGAATGGGTCACATTCGGAAACCGAGGCACCCGTGTACGTTACGGAATCTATACTTTGGCTTGCCGTTTTTGCCGTTTTTCCTCCGTCTGACTTAGAAAAGTACGTTCAACTAATGAATAAAGAGCTTCAAGAATGTTCTATTCAAATGAGTCCAATCCCAACTCACCACCTTTTCCCTCAAACCAGCTTAACCTCCTGATTTCTGAGCTTCCAATAGGATCAAAGCCTGGGGCTCATTTTTAATTCTTTGTTTCTCTTTCCCTGTCTAACCCATTTTAAATCTTTTGGCTTCGGGGCCTACCACTGAGGGCGGCTGTGAGAGACACATGGGCCAGATCTCTGTGGTGGTCAACTAGGGGGTGCTTCAGAATCACCTGTGCTAAATATGCAAAGATTAAAAACCATAACACCCCGATCGCCTAGGTCCCACTGCAGATGTCCTGACTGGATGTGGCGTGCACGCAGAATATCCATGGCTCCCTTATCTGTGCTCCGTGACCTCAGAAAGGACACCTGTGTCATTCTCTGCTGGTTTTTTGTGTCTGCCCAGCCAAATGCGAGCAGCTTCTGACCACCTATGCCAGGGTCTTCTCAGTGCCCAGCCCAGGGCTGGGATGACCCACTGATTGGGTTGAATGTGCACCCCCAAGGGCATCAAACATTGTGTCTATAAGAAGTAGATGCCCTGCCATATGCTTTAGGACACACACTTGAGCCATTTGATTATTTACATAAGGATCTGGGGTCTCAGGTACCACTCCCTCCGTATACCAAGAGTCCATCAGAAATCAATTTCGGGGCTTCAAGAAGATGTATTCAACTTTCACAGACAGCTTCAGGGCAGAACCCCTGAAACACAAGTGGCCTGCGAGGCGCCAAACGGTCTTGCTCACTCATTTAGGCTCATCCACTGACTCCAGCATCCACTCCCAGTCAGCTGGCAGGGCTGTGGTTTGGCCTCCGGTCATATGCCAATTAGCTGCTCATCCGTTTGGCACCCAGTTAGTTGGCCGTTCATTCATTTATTCATGCAGGCCTCCAGTGACATAGTCACTCACCCAGCTGGTATTTATTGAGAGCCTACTATGTGCCAGACGCTATTTTCCCACTGGAGACAAAAGAGATTGGTAACATGAGGTGCACAGGACCGCTGGAACCTACCAGGATGGTGTATGGGGTAGTTTCCCCAAAGTTCCCGCGCGCTGGAGGATTCATGTCCCGCACCTGGCTCAGCGTTGCCTTCCACTCCCAACTTTTTTTCACGTTTTGCTCCTTACAGCCGTGGGTGAGCACTGACGCTTGATTCCCAAGCCACAGGTAGGAAGCTCGAGGCCGGGATGAGGCGGAAACTAGGTAAAATGGGAGAGGGAGCCTGGAGAGGAGGCTGTGGCGTGGCCAGGAGCGTGCTTCCAAGCGGCAGCCTTCATTGTCTTGGGGGAGGAGAGGCGAGGGGGCGGGTGCTGCGAGGCGGGTCGGGGTGGGTCAGCTGCCTGGCGCCCGCGGCTCAGCCGGCTCTGCCCGCGGGGCTGGGCTCCCCGGGCCCGGGCCAGGCGGCGGCGGGAGGCTGCGGCGGGGCGCGGGGCGGCGCGGCGGGGGCGCGCGGCGGGAGGGGCTGTGCGCGGCGCGGCCCCCGAGCGCGCGGGGCCTGGAGAGGAGCGTGCGCCTGGATGGGCTCGGCGCAGGGTCCCCCAGCCGCCGGCGGCGGCCCCGCAGCCCCCAGCCGGACCATGGCGACTGACAGTAAGTGCGCCCGGGCCGTGGAGGCCGCGGGTGGGAGGCCGCGGGGCCCAGGGGTGGGAAGTTCTCCTCTTCGCGACGCCTGTCCTTAAGCCGGGCTCGCGGGACCCGCGGCCGGGGTTCCCCCGCGCCCCTGGACGGGCCCTTGCTCCTCTGCCCATCACCCTTGGCTGCCGGGCGGGACTTGAGAGGCGCAGGTGGTGGCGGCAGCGCGCTGGGGGCATGTGGCCGAAGGGCGCGCGCCGCGCGGAGCCGGGGGTCCTGCGCCGCGGCGGGCGGGGCTGCCATCGCGGCCGGGGGCAGTGCCCGCAGGCCCGAGCCAGCCTTCGGGGAGCCCCGCCACCGAGGCGCCGTGAGTTCAAGGTTCGCCCCGAGTTCTGGGCTGGATTTGCGAACTTGCCTCTGGGGTAAGGGGACGGGACTGCTGGGCTGCGCTGTGGCCCCTCGGCATGTTCCCGGGGCCGCTGAGCGCGGCCGGAGACCGCGTCCGGTCGCTGTGGACAGAGTGCGCTTAGCTGTGGGCAGGTCAGGCTAAAGCCACTGGATGGAAACGGTGGGAGGCGCTGGTTGGCCTGCTTTCGGCGTCTTGTCAGCCCTGCTTTATTGGCTCAGTGCTTTCTGGAAATGGAGTCACGTCTATGAAAGCCCGTTGAGTTAGATGTATTGGAAGCTAGATATTATCATTATATTTTCCGTGTACTCTATGTATCATTGGAGCCTCCAGGGGAGATCAGAGTAAAAGCACCAGCCACACCTGCTGCATACCCAGCGGAGAGCAGGTGCTGCGGTCAGAGCCCACAGGCGCACCTGGCGCATGTAGTGACTCACGAATGAAGGAATGAATGAATGAATGAATGAATGAATGAATGAATGAATGAATGAATGAATGGTGTACTGGTTAGGGACACCCTTTGGCAGGCATTTTTGAGATGTGAGAAGAGACAAAGATAGGGGTCAACATTTCTGCAATAATTTATTATTTTTACTTTAAACCCTATATTATCCCAGCCAAGAACACAGCTTTGGTGTAGTGCGGAGAGCAGGGGCTTCTGTAGCCAAACAGACCTGTATTTTAAACCCCTGAAATTCACTCGCAGTGGGACCGTGGGAGGTGCCCTCAGGCTCTTTATCTCTCTGTGAAGTCGGGAGGCAGCTGTCCCGTCTCTTGCACAGTGGTGGGCACACAGTTGGCCCTCAGTCAAGGGTGGTTGCTCTCCCCCTCCCTCCTCCCTCTTTGCCTTCATTTTAAATGTGTGGAGATACCAACATGTTCTCCTCTTTTTGAAATGAAATAAATGTAGATCGTGTTTATAATAAAATCAGCTAAACTGGACTAAGGCTCCCTTTTTCTCTGCTCATTTATAAAAAGTGTAGTCTGGCTTAATTAAAAAAAAATTTTTTTGGTTTAGAAAAAGATAATGGATTTAAGCTTTTATCAATAAAGTAAGACTCAACGAAGAGGAAGGTAATTAGATTTGGCCTATTACTGTATTTCTTAAGAAAAATAAAGGCAAAGGCGTTTGAAGTATCTGCAGGCTTAACACATGGACAGGGTTGCTATTCATTTTCTTATATTTTGGGTAAAGATGATACATTTAGTTTCCTAGAAAAAGAATTGTCCATGCTCTGTACCAATTTATTTAGATAATTGTTTCTTCTGCTTCCTTACATGGTAGATTCAACTCTACTGAAAAATCAACTTTTATCCCATTGGTTTTGTTTGTTTGTGGAAAAAATGATGATGATATTCAACGAGCTTAGCTCTTGAATTCATTTTTAGGCTCAGTCTTAATTATGCTCCTTCTCCGCTGGGATAGAGCTGGAGCTCTGAAAGGTTCCAGAGTGTAGGGGATAATTAGTTCACTTTTGTTCTTACTCAGAAGTAACGAGAGAGACTTACTCTGTGTCCCCACTAGGGAAATGAAGAGAAGGGACATAATTTCAGCCAGTGTCCTGAAAACTCCACAAATCTTGACCATGTCTGTACCTTCAAGTCCCACAGCCCTCAGCATAGAGGTGACCCTGAAACTGCAGAGCCCAGGGCTACTCCCCCACATAGAGTTCCTTGGTTAGCTCTGGTTCTCAGCCTTGTTGCATATTAGAATTACTCCAACAGCTTAAAAAATATGCTGGCTTTATTTTATTTTATTTATTTTTAAAAAAATCTTCACCTGAGTGTATGTTTCTACTGATTTTAGAGAGAGGAAGGGAGAGGGAGAGAGGAACATTGATGTGAGAGAGAAACATCCATCGGTTGCCTCCCCCACGCACCTTGAGCGGAAATTGAACCCAAGACTCTTATGTGTATGGGAGGATGCTCCAACCAACTGAGACACACTTGCCAGGGCATGCTGGCTTCAGTTTTTTGTTTTTGTTTTTAATTTCCTCTCTTTTAAAAAAAGTTTTATTGATTGAGTTTAGAGAGAGAGAGGAAGGGAGAGAGTGAGAGAAACATCAATTTGTTGTTCTACTTATGCGTTCATTGATTGGTTCTTGTATGTGCCCGGACAGGGGATCGAACTCGTAGCGTTGGCTTATTGGGACAGCGCTCTAACTAACTGAGCTACCTGGCCAGGGCTATTTATTTTATTTATTAATTTTTTATTGTAGTAAGTCTCAGACTTTAATGTGCCTCGTAATCACCTGGAGGGCTTGTTGAAAGCAGATTGCCAGGCTGTACCCCCAGAGTCTCCGATTCAGTAAGTCTGGGCTATAGCCTGAGAGTTTTCACTTCTCACAAAGCTCCAGGAGCTCATGAAGCCGCTGCGCTTCCTGTCCTTACCTCTGTAGGTGAGGGAATGACAGGTGAGAGGCAGGCAGGATCAGAGTGACGATCGCTCCTTTGGCAGTCCTGCCCCGTCACCGTGCAGCGAGGCCATGGCCTCCTTGAGATACATCATCCTGGGCACAGTGTTGCCTGGGCTGGAGCTGACGGCTTTCTCCATTTTCCCCCACAAGAAATTCCCCTTGGGGAAAAATTGGTTCTAAAGCCAGGCAGAGTCGGAATCCTCTACTCCAGTCATTTCTGGAAGGAATCCAGAAGGACTTTCTTTATGAATGTGGTATGTAAATGTACATAACTACAAAGATAGTTTAAAAATATTTGCCTGGGAACTTATAATATTCACAGAAAAGAATGTAACCAATAGAAAGAAAATGCCCTTATGTCCGAACAGCCTCCTGTCTGAGGGCAGATTCCAGAGGGGGAATCTCAGCGCCCTAACTTGTTTTCAGTGAGTTATCTTGAAATGGGACTTGGAAGCCCTCAAATTAAATTCTCCTTGAGCTGGTCATATTTTTATTTGGTTAACTCAGGCTTATCAGATCTCTAAAAGGTTGAAAAAATTGGGAGGAATTGTAATAGAAAACAAGATTAGAGACTAATAGGAAAAAACCCTGTTTGCATGAGCAGCTGGTTTGTTACATCAAGCGGTGGTACTTAGGTATTGGAACTATGCGTCAGGGCTCCCTCGGTGACAGGTATTTCGGGTAATTTTGTGTTTCCAGGCCATAGTGAAGTATTTATCTCTTTGTCTTCCATTTATGTCATTTTTTTGCATCATTAATACCTCCCCTTATGAGTATTGTTGAACTCTCTGTGGTCTGTTGATAGGGATAATTTCTCAGGGACAGCCAGGTGAGTTTGGGCAGTGTTGGGAATATGTAACTATTATGCCCTGGAAATCTCGAGCATTTCTTGGGTGGGTGCGTTTTTGGGGCTGTTGTTGATGAACAACTGGCATCCTAAGGGAAACATCTGGTCCCCATTTGGTTGCTCCTGCTTTACTGGTTGGTCTGATGTCATTTTGCCTGGTCCATCCTCGAGCCGGTTGTTGCTAACCCGCAGGGAACCTCCCTCAGTGGTCCTTCCCTCCCTTCTATTTACTGGTCAGCGACCTGCCGTTCCCATCAGCAGTTCCCACTCTGGGTTTATTGCTGGAGGGCAGAAGGGGGTGAGAGTAGGGAGGGGAGAGTCAAATTTAGGCCCTAAGCAGGTGAAGGTTCTGAACCTCAGCCAGGTCCTCAGCCAGGTTCAGCACTTAGGATGTTTAGGATTTGAAAGAAAACTGCTTGACTTTGGTTGAAAATGGACTCAAATTGTTGAGTAAAATTATTTCCAATCATAATTATTAAAAAGCGTTACAAATGATGCCGCCCGGCCAGAGCTCCCACTTTTTCGGGAGGAGCTATTCTGAAAGCAAATGGAAGGCATCATGTTATTTAACCGTCTCTTTTGTGTGTGTGTGTTTTCTATTTTTCTCTTTTTGTTGTTAGTGTCGTAGAATAGCAGCTCGAGTTCTGAGAAGCGCGTGGATTTGGCGCACGTGGGCTGCACGCTCGCTTTCAGTGCGAGGCTGCTGGGCCTGGGGGATTATCATGGGCCTGCGAAGCTGCTTGTTTTTGTTTTCCAAACTCTTCCTCCTCTTTTTAAGCCAAGGACTAAATTCTTGAAGAAAACCTAAATGTGAGTATGGAGACAGTAATCTGGGCTGATTTACTTATTAGATCTTATCCTAATAAAACATTTTACAGTCAGTCAGGGTGACTAATTGCCTCCCACTTGAGTAGAATTCCATGTATTCTTTTCAGGGTGGCATCTCTGGCTGGGGAAGCCCTCGAAGCCTTTTCTTACTGAGCCGACTTTCTTCTGTGTTGCGACAGAATTGGCCAGGCCCTCGGGGAGGAATAAATCTCCTGGGTGTGGTCGGTTTGGGTGACATTTGCCCTTTTAGGGCGATAGGCTATCATTTAGTAATTAACGTCTGTTATTTAGCATCGTGGAATGATAAAAGGCTGCCCATTGTGCCATCTAGCAGCGATTATCTGTATGTTAATGTGATGGTGAAACTCGCTGACAGCTCTTTCCAATGGCTTAAGGAAGCATCTGAAGCACATATTGCAAATGAAATTCTTCTGTGCGGCATACTCCTCCCACTGAGGGATTATGCACATCTGATTTAGGCAGTTTAAATTTATGCATAGATACCATCCCTTTACACTAGATTTTCTCATTGCCAGCGTACAATATTCTTGAGAGTTCTAATTTTAGGAAAGCAAGAAATCACATTTTATAGTTTGATTTATAATGGAGCAAAGGTTAAGAGATATAAAAAGATTTTTTCCACCCTATGTAAAAAGTCCCCTGGCTTATATACTAGTATATTTACGTACCACTTGAAACATAATCTATTACCAACCATGATTAAGTTTTCCATGGACCTAACTCAGTAGAAATTTCAAGAGATGGATGAACTCCGAGTGGGGTGGTGGAAGAAAGCACAGGCCAGCTTCAGAGGACCCGAGTTCTGAGCTCTGGCCCTCCACTCACTGGCTGGATGTCGTTGGGGAAATTGTTTCACTTCCCGGAGGCTTTGGCTTTTTCTGCTCTGAGTCATAAGAAGTGAGTGAGGTGGTACACACGGCAGACATTAAATCAATGTTGTCTCCTCAACCCTACGAGATCCTTCCCAGTGTGTGCCTCATGTTACAGGAACAACCTGACTTTCAGAAATGCGGTCCCCAGTCATCGATTCCATTTTTCTCTGTGAAACATACAAAAGTAGGACCAAGTGGTTTGCTCAGCAATGTAAGACCAGGGAAGAGAATCTGGACGAAATCTCCTAAAGGTGCAGAACTCAGATTTTAAACAGAAGCTAATCATTGAAACACATTAATCATGACGTTTTCTCTCCCAAAGCTTATTGTTTTCCTGTGTTGCAGGATGTACAGTGAGCATGTGAGTTTGCAGGGCATGTGCACACGCACAACTTTTAATAACCCAGGGATATTTCAGTGGTGGGTCTGAGAGGGGCTGCCACAGCCGCCTCTGCCACTGAAGCGCCGGGGGATTCTGGGACCCTCTCTGCTACTTGCTCTCGGTGGTCTCTTTGCTTCGCAGCCTGCCCCCCCCCTCACTTGGGCATGACTCATGTGGCTGTAGCAGCGGGTAGATGTTGCTTCAGGGGCCTCCCTAGCGTTCGATACCCTCCTGGCTTTGCAGTCTTATAAAAGCCTGTTTAATGATGTTGATAAACCTCCGGAAGTTGCTGGTTATCCCATTATTGAGCTTTATAAAGGCTTAATCTGCTGGTATGTCCATACATAATGACCTCATCTGCCCCGTGTCTGATGCCCTTGACCTTGGCTTCCAGATTCTGAGAGCAGCCTTTGTCTGGGTCACAGTCCTGCCCTGGGAGGTCCTCCCACTGTCCGTCTTGAAAGCCCTTCTTGCTCTTCCTTCCCAGCTCATGCTCTGACTCTCCCATCTGCCAATCTGCGTTTCCCTTCTGCCTCACTTTTCCTTTGAATTTGGCTGAGACACACTGGCTCTGCCAGCCTCAGGTTTGTGGCGTCTCCATCAGGTCTGCCGCCTTAACCAGCCCTCTGCTGCCTCTCCACAGGAAGGAGGGAGAAGACAGCCCCTCAGTCCTTACCATCCTTCCTCAGGCTTTTTAGAGGCACATTATAGTGTCTTTCCTAAATGGTCTATTAGCATAAAGTCAATTGTTATATTTAGTGGTGATAATTATAATCATAATTATAGTTGTATGTGTTATTTTTCTTTGCACTCTCTTTGTATTTGTTATCTATTGCTGCGTAACAAATTATCCCAAACCTAGAGGCTTTTAAGAAAACACATTTGTCACTCACAGCCCTGGAAGTCAGGAGTCTGGGCAGGGCTTCTAGGAGTCAGGAGTCTGCAAGGCTGTAATTAAGGTGTCGGAAGGGGCTGGGTTCTCATCTGAAGGCCTGAGGCTTGACTGGGGAAGAACCCACTTCCAAACTCACTTGGTGTTGGCAGGATTCAGAGCCTTGCAATCTGATGGACTGAAGGACTCCATTTTTTACTGGCTGTTGGCTGGAGGGCACCCTCAGGTCCTTCATACATGAACCTCCCTCATATGGCCACTTACTTTATCAAAGCTAGCAAGGGACAGAGTCTCCTGGCAAGACAGGTGTTAAAATCTTATATGATGGAATCATGGAAGTGACATCTCATCACCTTTGCCATATTTATTGGTTAGAAGCAACTTATAGATTCTGTCTAAAGTCAGAACAAAGGGATTAAATAAGAACATTAGTACTAGGAGGTGGAGACAACTGGAGATCATCTTAGAGTCTGCCATGCTCCCTATGAAACTCTCAACATCCACTTCAACTAGATTTTTGTTTGGAGTATCACATGCCTCTTTAAAACTTTAGATAACGTTGGGATAGTAAAGCCTGAAATGATAATTGCCTTGCTTGGAAAAGAAATATTCTAATGTTAACCAGAGTTGCATCACTGGGACCAGACCTACTGAGAAACTCATGGAGCTCAGCAATCTGCTTGATTGACCCCTCCCTGTGATTCTCATGCCAAGTGGGAGAATGGCTGGGTTAGAAGCAGCTTATCCTGGTGTAACTCAGAGGTCAGCTCAAGTTCTACACCCCCACAGCCTCTCCTTCATACAAATCATAGACGTCGAATTCCTGGGGCTCGATTTATCGTAGTCTCTTCCAGCTCTCTGTTCCTGCTTCTAAGTGTCCCTTGACGTCTGCACTTTCACTGTGATGATTGCTCTTGTGTCTGCATCGCACTGACCCAGATGAGGAACTGAATCCATTTTTTGTAACTTACACAAACATACAGTCCATTCACTTGAAAGACATTTGAGTATGTAGGCGGCCAATTGATAGTTTGAGGCGATTGGAGAAGTATGTGTTTCAGTAACACAAACAGCTTAAAACTGAATGTTAGATGTGCCCATTCTAAAACCAACTAGCCATTCCTTAGCCATCCTTGCCTCATTTTACTCTTTTCCTTTTACCGATTATCTTTTTTTCTATAGAGTGACTTAGCAATTCACCTGTTTCCTTGTCTTCTGTAATGATCAGGGTTTTTATTGCAGACAATGGAACCCACTCAACTACCTTAAGGAAAAGGGGATTTAACTATAGGGTGTATGGCAGCTTGCAGAACTATGTGAGGGTTGCCAGGGAAATAAGCTTGTTAGCCACTCAGTCCTGGGTAATATAGATCTCCATTTATTCATGTCTGTCTTTATCTCTTTCATTAGGATTTTCTACATTTCTTTGAATAAAATTTCTTGTAGCCTCACCCGAATATCGAATTTGGTGTTTATTTTCCCACATGAATTCCTGGCCGTTTTCTGGTTGCTTCTGTGGACCTTCCAGTCTCCCCTGCAGAAGGTGCACTAACCTGTGCTGACAGGAGTGAGGGAAGTGGTGTGAAGCCGGTGGGGTCATGTGTAATGGAAAGTCCGCCCTCCAGTCTCTGAGGCAGTTGAGCCTACCTTTGATGAAATGTTTGACATTGAGCTTGTCTTTCCTTTCTTCCTCTTTGGAGGCCCAGGAGATAGAAGGGACTTCAAATTAGACCCCTGTTCAGTGGCAACTTTGCACTAGTGAGCAGGGCCAGGCCTCATTACAGGTACTGATCCCCCACTGAGCTTGGGAGGCTGATCCTTGAGCTGTGGGCTTGATACCTGAAAGTTCCTCAGGCCTCAGGAAGGCTCTTGGAGGACCCGCTTCTATAACATGGGAATATGAGAATAAATCCCTCGGCAGGAAATCCTCTAGAAACATGCTTTCTAACCACCCTATGCTATATCTGTCTCCTGGCTTCTGTAACAAACCCTGGGTTCCAGATTGTTAAATGTTGAGGAGAGGCTGCTGGTGTACAGAGTCACTCTGCCACCTTGTGGCCATGCTTGAGAACTGTCCTTCCTCAAATGCCACCTTCCTTCTTAGAGCCCAGCATCCCGCAAAGCTGAATTAGTCACCCTGGATTGTTTTGGCCTTTGGCTGTGTGAATTGATATGATTTGAAGAGATATGTCGCAGCACTTGCTAAAAGAAGACTTTTTAATAGTTTCAAACAGATATATTTGTGCAGGAATTGTATTGCCCGCATAATAGTATCTTGGTGATTACATAATGTGTGTTCAGAGTACTAATGGACTGGTATGTTCCAAAGCTGTTTCCAGGATGCTCTCAGGGACCCTATAATTTTCCTGGGGATTTGAAAGAGCATTGTATAGTTGATATTGCTGTTAGATCACAGTATTATTTTTGGTCACATTCCCTTATTTTTCTAAATTACATTGAGTTAGTTGCCCAGCCAGAGGGAAAATTCAATTTCAATCATTACCTGCTCCATGGGATCATATAAGAATCCCAGGCTAAGGTGGGGCCACAGATTTGGGGTGGGGCCAGCCTGCTCCACGGTGATAGTCACACAGTCTGATAAGCTGCAGCTGAAACTAGCAGCGTTTATGCTGCGTCAGATGACACTCCCCCACCAGCTGTTCACACCACCGATCACTCTGGGACACGGTACATGGTGTCCATCCATTGTATTGTAGGCTTCCTGGAGCAGCACCCTCCCCTCCCCGCCCGCCCTCAAACCCAGGCACAGTGGGTTTCTGACAGAGTGCAACCCCTCAGACGCACTCCTCTCCTGGTCTTAGGAAGGTCCATGTTCTTCCTCTTATGGCAGAGGCCCTCTTCTGTCTGGGTGGGAACGTTTGTGGGTATTTGGCAACTTCCTTTTATGACCCTGCAACACACAAAAACCATTAAAAATCTTGTGTTGACTGGCCAGGGAGTCCAGAACTCCAATCCTACAGTTGTCTACTTTCTTGGGAGGGAGAAAGAAAAATGCTGATAACAGCAACAGCAGCAGGAAAAAGGGCAAATTAAAATCTCAATAAATCACCATGTTCCCTTATGTTTAGTGTTGGCAACAGGACTAAGGCCCCTGCTGGGCAAAATCACCTCTTTACGTGGGTCAGCCCTAGCCGTGGAATCGATGTTTGTTTATTGAGTTTGTACCATAGGCGAAGTATTGTTCTGGCTTCTTGCACTGTGAAGATGACCTCACAGTCACAATCACATAATGTAAATGGGGTACTGAGTGCTAGGAGAGGGGTTCATCCAGAATTGTGTGGGGGTGCTGAAGGAAGTGATAATAACTCCACCTGGGGCAGGAGGTGTCCCCCACAGGATGAGCTGGGTCTGGAGATGTGAAAGAGCATCTGCAAGGTGGGGAAGCGGTGAGGCACCGCACGCTCCAGGCGGCGGGGTTGCAGGAGCCTGGGCCTGGAGTCACCACGCTGCTGGGTTGACGGGCATGCGTGGCGGCTCTGTGTGATGCCCGCGAAGGAGTTATTTGGGAGAGTCAGTGAGTGCAGGTGAGCTGGGTTGGAGCCTAATCCCAGAGGACCTCATTTACTATACTAAGAAAATTATAATTTATCTTTTAGGCCAAGAGATCACAATGCATTTGCTGTTGCATTAGATTCCCAGAGGCTTACTTAGGGAAATGGGCCAGTCCCTCAAGGCTAACTCTACTTGTACCTCTTTCCCTGCTCAAGAACCATAATTAATGTGGAGGGAGTGTCAGGGGACATACACGGGGAGAGGGGAGGGGAGGGGAGAAGGGGGAGGGAGAGGGGAGTGAGCAGTTGATGGACCAGGCCAAGGAAGAGCTGTTCAGGGGCTGAACTCAGGCAACATGAGGAACATGTGGCTAAGAGACATTTCAGAGATGATAGAGTCCAGGGCTTTACAGATCTTAGATTAGACATGTGGGTGCAGGAGAAAGAAAAGAGGGTATGGTTTTCACAGACAGCTGGTTGGGTGAAAATCTCATTGTTTGAAACAGAAGGTAGGAGAAGCGGCACATCTGGAGGCCAAAGTAAGAGTTGTTTGGTGGCACATTTGAGATGCGTGTGGGAATTCTGGAAAGATAAGCGAGGTGGGCTACTGGAGATACGAGTCTGCAGCCCGGGAGAGAACTGGCGGTTTGGGGAGACATCCGTGAAGGCTTCCAGGGAAGCCACAAGTGAACAAGGTCTCGTGGTGAGAGTGTGTGGAAGAGGAAAAAGAGGTACGGCCAGAGCTTTAGGGGTACCAGTGTTCCCCAGTAGGTGGATGACCACAGCATCACAAATGAGACCAGGAGAGAGCGGCCCGAGGTAGGACGCAGCCCCGGGAGAGTGGTCATAGCCGGCGAAGGCAACAGTGCACCGTCCTACAGCCCAGGGATGAGACGGGAGGGAGCGAGCGGAGGCCGCGACAGGGCGGCGGGGGGGGCGGGGGGGGGGGGGGCGGGGGGGGGTGTGAGCCCAGGAGGCCGGGGGAGCGGCAGCAGGGGTCCGAGCGCTCAGGTATGGGGGGGTGACCGGCTGGGCTGGTGAGCTCGGGCTGCTCCCAGGAGGTCTGTAGACGGTCGGGAGAGCAGAGGGCCCTCAGCACTGCGATAGAAGACTGAGGAGGGAAGACCCGACCGCGTGTACAGGCGTGGGGGGGGGGCCTGAAGATGGGAAAACGGGAGAGAATTAGTGGAACAGTGGGGAAGGCAGTGGGGTTAGGTTAGCTCTGTGGCCCTCTGTCCTTTGGAACATGTTTTGGGGTCTAGGGATCAAATTGGCTTGAGAATCTACTGAAATGGGTAGAAATCCCCGGGCATCTCCCTGGGCTGAATAATAGTCACTGTAGGATGTATCCAAAGGTTTCCTAGGCTCATCTGGAGAGAGCAGTTGGGCCTCCCAGAACTATCCGGGATCCTTTGGCAGGGGACCATGTGTAATTCAAGGTAAAAGAAATCAGTGTCCGCTCTTAGCAATCATTGTGTTGGGACATGCTTACGGCTGTGTTCCTGGCTTTTCTTGCATGTTGCAGACGATGCTTGGCAGCTGGCCCACCAGCCCAGTTTGGGTCTAGAAAAGATAATGGCCTTATCCTGTGTCCTTGCTTTCGTGTCCAGTAGCATGTAATGAGAAGCAATGGGGAATTGCAAGATTGGCAATTTTTATTTAAAAGTCTTTTGGAATATCCGAGTCTGCTTAATTTGAAATTCTTTAATATTAACTGATTATGTTAAAAAAAATGTTTTTCTAGCCCTGGCCGGGTGGCTCAGTTAGTTGGAACATCATCTGTCCCACCAGATGCGGGGTTGATTCCCACTCAGGGCACATGCCTATGTTGCAGGTTCCATCCTGGTCGGGGCACCAGTGGAAGGCAGCTGATCAGTGTTTCTCATATCGATGTTTCTCTCTCCTTCCCTGTCTCTCTAAAAATTAATAAAAATATATCCTCAGGTGAGGATTAAAATTTTTTTTTAGAATTTTATTATGTCTACCCAGTAACTAAATTGTAAACACTTTGAAGAAAGAAATTCTCTCCTGTTTATCCCTTCAGTGTTCTCTATATCAGATGCATTTGGCAACAATGTATTGCTTTGGTTTGAACAGTGAGGCCTCCAGGCCTTCTGTTTGCCTTTGCCTGTGTTGGTGATAATTAGTGAGTCTGAATGTTCTCTGGTTTCTCTTGAGGCCAACATTATGTCTTCTTTTTGACTCTGTGACAGGGTTAAGGGGCTGAACTGGCTGCTTTCAGTTGCTCTGAAAGATGATTTAAAAATGCAAGGTGTCTTTTTTATTGAAAGAAAGTTAATTAGGATTTTATTTATTTATTTATTTATTTATTTATTTATTTATTATTTATTTTTAGTCAAGTCGACACTGTAAACACTGAGTTTTGTTGCCTGTTGCATCACTGATGATTTAAAGCGTGGAGTTTGACTTTTTGTTGGTCTTTACTTGTTCTGAGCAGAAACAGCTGTACAGGCGTAGGAATTGGAATGACTTTGGACCCTGAGTTACTGGGCCTGTCCTAGGCTGGGTATCTCGTCTCTGCGGCTATGTTCAGGGTCAGGGTTTTATGCCCAATGGGAAGCCTACGTTTTGCAAATGGGGAAACTCAAGCACAGAGAACAGTGAGTTCTTTAGGAGTTGACCTAAATTTTGTCGACACCGTTGTTCATTCTTTCATTTTCTTTCCACTTGCCAAGCCCTGACTTACATAGCAAATGCCTCCCCTCCCACCTCACTTAGAGGAAGGAGTCCGGATCTTATTTGTTTGTCTCGTAGTAGTGGTACTTCTAGCACTTGCTTCTTAAGTGAAAGGCACTTTCCTTGGATTTTTCTCGCATCACACTTGCTTTTATCGGAAATGGAGGAGTCAGGTTATATGAACTACGAATGCTGTATTGAATACATACTCTTCTTCTGAAAGGACCCAGATAACTTTATTGATCATTAGCTTGGTGTCTAAAAAGCTTTTCTCTTTTTATAATTCATTAACTGCAAATCAAAAACCAAGTCCTTCAAGTCACGAGGCAGACACAGGTATGTTTACGCTGCTGGACTCTAGACAATGCTATCGGACTCCAAGCAAATTTCCTAAAGAAAGTTAAAGGAATAGACTTATCTTGTGCCTGTTGGTGGCTTAGTAAATGATGAATTTGCAGGGAACTACAGATGTATATGTGCATATAATAGGGTGATTATTGAACTATTAAAAACTATTATTCAGCCCTAGCTGGTTTGGCTCAGTGGTTAGAGCGTCAGCCCGTGGACCGAAGGGTCCTCCCAGGTTTTAGTCAGGCCAAGGGCATGTACCTCGGCCGTTAATCGTAGCTATCCATCATGATATAAAAAAAGATAAAATTTCATGTTAGTATAGCTAGAAGTGGGATGATCTTATCTACCCTGTGGCCTCCTAGGAAATTATAAACTGACTACAGTTGTTTCTAGAGGTATAAAAAAAAGGGTTGTTGGCGCCCTCTTAATTTTCTTATGTTTTGTGGAATTTTGGACATATTTAATGAGGAGTCACCAGCGTTACAAATAAGGCAGAATACGTTCTGCCTTCAGAAATTCCATTGGCTAATGCTCAGAAAGATACGATGGCTACCTTGGGGGTAAAAGTTTCTGAAGTGGTACCTGAGCTCTGTAGGGGATCTGGATGTGACCTCTAACTGCACAGCACGATGCAAGACAATGGGGTCCATACTGAAAAGGAACAGGCCTCCCCCTTTGAAAGACATTGCTCTGGAAAATTCCATCAAGGGCACGAGAGGAAAGTGAGACAAGAAAATGCACATGAAATATATTTTTACGGGAGGATCAGGAACAGAGAATATTTCCTTTTTTGTGCCCCACACCTTTCTGTCCAGGGGCTGCTATGCATCAAAGATAAGCCTTTATAATTTTAATTTACATTTAAACACTATTTAAACAATATGCCCACCCAAGTGAGAATTTTGGGAACCATAAGAGAGTGGTCGTCTCTAATCCCATTAGACAGGCTAGTTTTAGAGCACTCGGCATTTTCAGAACCAGTGAAGCAAGATCTAATTTGTGTCATATGTTCTAGCACTTTGCATGTAAGAAATTTTCCATTTGGTGCAAGTCCTGTGCCAAATGGTGGAATGTATTGCCGCTTTAGAGTCTAGTTATTCTAAATATAAAATTAAAAGGAGGTATAAAGGAGCTGAGCTCCAGAAACTGGAGAGAGAACACATTGAGGTTTTTTGGCCTGGGACAGGTGTTTTGGTGACTTCGGAGTAGTGCATGAGCGCTTGGCAGCCTCACTGTGCAAAGCGCAGTGGCAGACTAGCAGGCGGGCAGTGCCTGGGCGCTTGGGAGAGGAGCTCAAGAACCTCAGACCCACTGACTCCAAGTTTGCATCTTAACACAATCCCCACGAGATTCAGAGGCGTGAAAATTTGAGAGACACTGCTCGAAAATGACGAGGTCTGTCTGTATAGTGTGGTTTTAGCATCTAGATATCTCATCCTTCCTGATTCCCCAGGGACTAGTCTCACAAGAAAGTGGCCCTGTCGTTCTGCATCTCCCGCCTATGAATTTTATCTTCCTGCTTGTGGATACACTCCTAGGTGAAAATGAGGGACCAGGGCATTTTCGGGGATTAGAGAAATTTCTGTGGGTTGGGTGTATATAAAATAAAACCGAGAGACTCAGGAGTTGGGAAGGAGCTGGAAAATTTTGAAGGATAGCAAAACCCCCAGGCGTATGATTGGTCTTCTCATGGTTAAAATGTTGGGTAAATACTTTTGGACTCATGGTTCTTGGTTGTGGCAATCAGCCAGTGTTGGCTGAGTTAAGCAGCAGCAGATGGGTTATTGAAAGGGTTTTGCCTGGTTCACGGGGCCTCTGGCTGGGCTGGAGAGCCAGGCTGTGGCTGTGAAGCCAGGGTGGAGCCCGAGTCAGCCTGCAGAGCTGCTCCGGTGGACACTCCTGTTGCTGCACAGCTTTGGAGGTGGCGGCCACCCCCGGGTGCCAGCTTTGGAGGTGGCAGCCACCCCGGGGGCCGGCTTTGGAGGTGGCGGCCACCCCGGGCGCCGTTGCTCCTGAACACACTGAGCACCGCGTGGAGCCCTGTGTTCCCCGCAGCATCTCTCTTCCCAGAGGGAGCGCTGGGTGGTCTCTAACTCTTGGGCCGGTTCATCTGATTGGAGGTGCTTAGACCTCGTGCCTTTGTCCCAACTGCAAGGGGAGCTAGGAAAGCAAGTTTTGCATTTTCACTTTCACTGTGACAGGTGAGCGCTGCCTGGTTAGGCTGGGAATTCCCCATACACAGGAAGAGGGTTGAGAGGCAGGTGGACAAAAAGAATGGCAAATGTTTGATGGAGCTACGTGTGTGTGTGTGTGTGAGTGTGTACACCTGTGTGTGCACATGAATGTGTGTGTTCAGTTTACTAGAGACAATTATTTCAATAGGACACCTTTCTGAGTTTAAGATGACGGTCAGTAATGGGAAAGGAGGATTCATTTTGCAGAATTTTGCTTTTTTGTTTGAAGTGATAATATATATAAAAATCACGAGTACCAATCATTCTTTTAGGTCAGATTCAGCCAGGAGTACACTTGATGTTTTCTGTGAAATAAGAAAGCTTCCTAACACTCACCCTGAAATACGAGTTCACTGCACTCGCTTTCTAAATGAGAGTCGTATTTCGTGAAGCCCTGACCATGTAATCAAGATAACGAGAGGTTTTCAGTTTGCCTGCGTGACTCAGTTGTGGAGTACACACTTTGACTCGGCTCTGGTGGGAGGGGGAGAGATGATCACTGCCTTGGTATACATGAGACACAAAGCAGAAAACAAAATCAGCAGGCACTGTGTCATATTTGCACTGAGATAACACCAAGGAACAGCTGTGACTCTTTCAGATGACTCCATTTGTTTGATAATTGCCGGGTAAAAATAGTGCCACTATTGGCTATTTCAGGATGACAGATGGCGTTCTAGATTATGTTCCTTTCCTTGCACCCAAAGAGAACACGACCAAGTCTTTCAGAAAAGGATGGCCCGTGCGTGAGAAAGCGTCAGATAAGAGCCAGGGCACCATTGCAGGCTTCTGTTCTGCAGGCAGGTGGGAAGCTGGAGGTGAGGCGTAAGGGAACTGAATTATTCCAGCCTGAGCGATGATGGGAGATAAAGGCAGCTGCCTGTTGCCTAGGAACAGAAGTATCTGTGCCTCTGCTACAGCTGGAGGACCCGGGTCATTTACTTTCCGAGTTCACCTATCGGTTATTCAGACAGAACTGGAGTGAGCGCTCTTTTCTTCTTGGCTCTGTGGGGGGTGTGTGTGTGCGTGTGTGCGTGTGCGCGCTCAGGGTTCTCATTAGATTTCTTCGCTTTCTTCCACTCAGCAAACTTCTCTGTTGCTCCTAATGCATTGTCTCCAAACACACCAATCACAAGTCTGCATTTACTGTGTGTGTGTGTGTGGGGGGGGGGGGTAGATTTTCTTTAGGAGCTGGCCCTTGGGTATTTTTTTCTACCAGGAAGCCAGCGGAGCCTCATATGAGTGGAGTGCAACACTCAGTCTTTTATCTGAAGGGCATGTATCGTTTGGTATCTTCTTAGCATTTTCCACTGCACCTCAAGGAAGGAAGGTTCACATGCACACACACACACACACACACACACACACACTCCTATTTAGGTCTGAAATCAAAGACGAAGCAGAAACAGAGACCTTTTGTGAAGCCTGAAGGCCCCACTTCCTGGTACTAAGAGGGTAGGACAAAAAATTTGAGTGTGAGTCTCTTTTGTATATGACTTTCTTTTGGAGCTTTACACAATACACGCTCCTGAGACTTAACCCCCAAATTCTGATTCATTGGCTCTTTGGGATGGCTTGGGCCCCTGTGGGTTTAAAAGTTCCCCAGGTAATTAGAGCTTGAAAGTCATTCCCATTTCCTCCCTTCTCAGCCCCTGCTAAAGAGTGTTGGGCCCCCAGGACCAGGCTGGGAAGAGAAAGGCCTGGGGCTGGAGATCTTGGGCTTCCTCCCTCCTGCCCCGAGCTCAGTGCTTGCCCCATGTCCTCAGCAGCTCCGTGCGAGAACGGATGGGCACGTGGTCCCAGCAGGGTGGGTTCCTTGGTCGTCACAATCTGGGTGCAATTCTTTCTCTCTCAGGAGCGTGCAGGAGAATTGAGGCTCACAGTTGGGTAGAAACATAGTGGAAACATTTAGGAGGTGACTAGGTTATGGGAAACTGATAAGAGGAGGCCTAATCCCTGCGTGTTTCTGACCAGGAAGAGTGATAAGAACAGAATATTTTAGGCACATAGGCAAACATCATAAATACATCAGGCCTGAGCAAGGCCCTGGGAGTGTGTCAACACCATGTAATTTCACTCACCCTTGTCTAGGGCTCCAACGAAAATCACGTGTAGCTTAAATAATAATAGCATTGGAGTTGCTGCAGCAAATAATTTTTAAAAGGAAATGAGATGTTCTTTCTTACCTCTTCTTTTGTCTTCATGAAGAAAATCAGTGATTATTATTACACTGAAAACGAAGGTGATTATGTAACCTTTAAAACATTCTCAGGGTAATGGTAAAAGACATGTTGACTATTTCTCCTAAAACGCCACAAGCCAAAGGCAGATGTTCCTTGACAATTTTTTGCTCGGTTATATAATCACCCATTTGCGGGAACACCAGAGTTGGTAAGGAAACCTCATCTTACAGGGAGCTGAGATGTAGCCCTGCTGCACGTGCATGAAAGGAAACTCCGTGGGCAGCCCCGTTTGCGTGGTTCCCAGAGGCGGTTATGTGACTAAAGCCTAACGGGCCTGATTTTCAGGTGTACCTGACCGTGAAATCCATCGATGGCTACATGGTCACACTTGAGCAGACTCCCATCTCTCACACGGGCTTGCCAAATCCTAAGGACGCCGATTTGAGAAAGAAGAAAAATAAGAAATTTCAACCAGAATCACAGCAAAACCTGGGTTTTGAAGTCATTTGAATTTTCTATTCTTTTTTTTTCAGTCCCCACTCCCTTCATATCAGCATAGCTTCCAGAATGAACTTGAGGGGGTCCGTGTTCTGGTGACGTGGAAGAGTCTCAGAGAACATTAGAAAGATTTTAGACATCCTGTAGCGGGAGGTGTAGAGATGCTAAATGGGAGGGGCCTGGAGGGGCAGCCACGGAGCTGGTAGCGTGTTTCTCTAGAAACATGTCTGTGCAGCCAACACGCTTGCTTTTTTTAATGTTTACTTAGGACGATGAAAGCATTGGCTCAAAAGGCCCAGACCACACATCGGGGCTCCCAGTGTAAGCAACTAACAGTCTTTTATACACAAATTTGGGTACGTCTCTCCCACCACGTCCTGCTGTTATCTTGGCTTCTTTGGGTGAGTCCCTTCCCCTGGTACATAGACTCAGTGTCCCTCTAGGGAACAGGTCATCCGCACCCCACCTCAGAATGTCACCCACACAGCTACCAGTGTTCCCAGGGAGCAAACCGTAACTTTATTACTAATCATTTTCCTAGTTGGCTCCCATAATGACTAAAAACAAAAAAGAGCAGTGTGCTTTTTCTTGCCTCCCAGTTCATAAAATGAGTGACAAGAGAGATCGCCACTGCCAAGAAGTGAGGACCCCCGTTTGATAGTGTGCTGGGGACTCGTCACACTTTACCTCCATGCTCGTGGCGAATGGTATGAGCTCCATGCACGCCCTCCCTCACTGCTCTACCCCCCTGGACCTCAGCTCTGACATTTTATGATCCATGTTTTTGTCATCTAAGTAATATTATTCCTTGCTCTCCCATTTCCACTGTCCTTTGACATCTTATCAGCCAAAAATGTCACCGTCGCTGACATTTTAGTTTTGAGGAGCCTGCTCTGTGACACTCACACCACCTTCCCAGCTCACCCTCTTCAGTGCAATCACCCGGCAGACTTCTAATCCATCGCCTCACCACATTTTCATTGCCCATGACCCCCCTTATCTCCATATATATATATATATATATATATATATATATATATATACACACACACACACACACACACATATATATATTTATATATAAATAAACAAATAAATAAATATTTATTTATTCATTTATTTAACCTAGTTTAGATTTCACAATTGGTCATTATAGTTATGTAAGCAGCTAAATGTTGCAGGAGAAAAATGCATACTTGTGCTCATTGATCTACAGATTCATGATGCAAATCTAAAATTAACCCTTGACACTGCTTGGCAACCCCACCATGCTCAGCAGGTGTCTCCCTGTGCTACTTTCGCACTTATCTTCAGCTGATGACCTTGCCTCAAAGTTTACTGAGAAAATAAAAGTAGCGAGGCGGCCAGATCCCCGTCATCAAGCCTGACGGGCCTCTATGTCTTCATCACACTCCATTTTCCACAGTGTGTCTGCAGGTGAAGTGTCTTTGTTCCCATCAAAAGCTGCTGCTACTTTTTCTTTTCCAGCTTTGTCGTGGATGGGCTGAGAACACACCCTCATTCGGCCGGTTCAGGAGTGGTTTACGTTCATTGGCCTGACATAATTATGGATAAATGGTTCCCCTTAGTGCCCCAGTTTGGATGACAAACATAACAAATTCCCTACGTGGGACGATCAGCTTCTAGGCTCGCTGTTCAGATCGGTGCCCGCCGCTCCTGCGCCGTCCCAGTCACTCTACAGGTAGCTACCCAGCTTCATAACGAGTCCCGGCACTTGGAGGGGCAAGTGCTCCCTTCCTTTCTTTCTTAGAGGTGTATTGGCTCTTCTTGGCCCTTTACTATTTCATGCGCATTTTAGTACCAGCTTACAAAGTTCCACAAAATCCTGTTGAGGTTTTTGGTTGGCATTTCATCGAGTCTATACATCAGTTTGGGGGACAATTGATATCATCACAAAATCAAATCTTCCTGTTCGCTAACCCATCTAGTGCTCTATTTAATTTTCCTTTAATATCTTTCAATAACATGTGACAGTTTTCTGTATCCAGGTTGAACATATATCCTGTTTAGTTCTTACAAGGTAGTGTATAGCTTTTGTTTCTATTGGTAAGTGGTGCTTTTAAAAATTATGTCTTCCGTTTTTTTATTGTGGTACAGTGGATTTGGACATTTTTCTTATATGCAGCCACTTGGCTAAAATTTCCTTTAGTTTATAAATTTGTCAGGGTTTTCTCTGTACACAGTACTGTCACTTACAAAAAATGATGGCTTTTGTTTCCTCCCTTTTAATCCTACTTTAAAAAAACATTTAATTGACATACAGTATAGACACAGATACAGTTTAACAAAATGAACATACTTATTTAACTAGTACCCAGATCAGGAAACAGAACATTATTTATGCCTCCGAACCCCACCCCACCCCCTGTGCTCCCTCCCATCACTGCCTCCCCAAAGAATAACCCCTGTGCTTTTAATATTCTTTGACTTGGCTCATGCAGGGTCCCCTCTCTCCAGTGTACCACCTTCTGCCTTTCTGCTGGAATCTTCCCAAAATGCAGATATGCTTTAAAACCATCCATCCTAAATAGCGTATAGTGCCCAGTATGGATGGCAAATATAACAAAGGGCCCTACGTGGGACGATCAGCTCTTCCTTGACCAATGTCCCCTTTCTAGCCACTGCTCCTTTTTTCTGCTCCCCTTCTCAGCGAAACCTTTTGAACAAGTGCCCTATGGCCAGTGTCTCTACTTCCTCACCGTATGGTTTTCTTTTCGACTCACTGGAGCCTGGCCTCTGGCTTTGGTACTCTACCGAAACAGCTCTTGTCAAGATTACAGTGACCTCCATTGTCACCAAGTACAAGAGTTTCCTTTTCTCTCTCTCAGCATCGTTTGATGTCATGGGCCCAAACCCATCTTGCAATAGGTCCTTTTCATGGCTTCCACTTATTACTCATTTAGGCGATTACTTGTTTAATGCCCTTCCCTTCACCTAGACCCCACCTTTCACAAGGGCAGGGCCGTTGTCTAACCTGTTTACCGCGCCATCCCCAGCACCTAGTCCCGTGTCTGGTAGATAATAGATTGACAAATATTTGTTGCCTGGGCCTTACAAATTATAATGCACCTCCAATCACTTTTGTCTCATGTCTACTCCAGTGTCTTGCAGGCACCTCCAGTTCAGCAGGTCCAAACGTGTTTATCATCTTTGTCCCATAAACTTGTTCTCCGTTTCATCAGCCGCCACGACCACCCATTAAACCAGACGCCACCACCTTCCTCAGCCTCGAACCCAGTGCATCACCGACGTTGACCATGCTGCTGCCTAAATTCCTTTTCCGAACCCGTCCAGGTCCCTCTGTGCCCATTTGCATCCTTCTGCTCCGTCACCATGTCGAGTTGCTGCAATAGCTTCAGAACTGTTTTTGTTCTAAACTCTTCTAAACTCCGATATTAGTTTTCTCCAGTTGGTCCTCAACATGATAGCCAAAGTGGTCCTTTAAAAAATATGAGTATAATTAAATCACTCTCATATAATAGACATTGTGTCATATAAAAATAGAATTAACACAGGGTAAGCAAGACAGCGCAGGACTGCACTCTCAGATACCAATGACTCGATCAGGAATTTGTATTTAATTTCAGTATCACTGTTTTTCCAGATTTTTGAAGCATCCTTTGAATTTCCGTACAACTGTTGTATCTTGTACAGCTATTGATCGCTCAGGTGCTTTTCTCTTTCTGCGCCTACCTCTTCTTCAAGCTGAAGTCTGTAGATGCTTTTTCAGTAACAGAGGGCAGATCGGCCCTAATTGTTGGAAGGAAATGTATTAGCAGAACTAGTGACCTGGAACTGGTGCACTACCTGGCAGCTCATCCCTCCACCACTGCCTCATGAAAGCATTAAAAAGAACTCCTCAGGCTCCCTATGTTAATATTAAGGACTGTTAGTGATTCAAAGTCAATTTATTGTTGCTTTCCTTGCTTTATTAGACATAGATTTTCACCTGGTTAAGGAAGTGCATTTTATAATTACTAAAGGGTTCTTTAAAGTGCTTTAGTCAATGATATTTAGATACCTCACAGCAATTAAAGTGATAATCAGATAGCGTCTCTTCTCCATCGTAGGTGCCTAAGTAGTTGCTCGCAGAGGAGCTTGACCAATTGAAGCACAGAGTTGAGAAGTCCTTTGTTGTTGATGAAGTGCATGGTTTTAAAATTTGAGAGTAACAAGGCGTGACTCCGGTCCTTTCTTCAGAATTAGCAAGAGTAGCAGGACAAGATTAATAGGTGGGTTTATTATGCCTACGAAGTTGGCTGTTGTTTTCCCCCCCAGAAAATAATTGCTTTTCTGGAATGCAAAAAGCTTTTGCTCGTCCAGCATCAAGATCTGTTATGCTGATTGGGGGATGAAGTCACTTTCCCCACTGTTTGTAGGGCAGAAAGTCAATAAAAGTGATTGGTGGCTTTGTACAACATTGAAAAGTCTCCAACAGATTTCTCACTTGGGACCCACTAAAAACCAGAGGACTCCAGGAAATAAAGTCAAACTGCCCCCTTTTGACACAAGCCAGAAACATAATGGAATGATTTCTCCCATGAAAGCTGTGAGCAAAATAATCTTTACCGGTTTCTTTGGTTGGGTCACACCCAGCTTTATTTTCTTCTTAGGTGCTGTTGTTTCAGAAAGTAGCGTTAGACACGCATTAGCTGTCTGATATTGGGTAACAAGATACCTGATCTTGAATTTAAATGGGCATAGGGAGTTGGGCTCTTGAACCAGGGATCTGGATTCAAATTTTGACTCAGCTGGTTATGTGACCTTGGGTGAGTAACTCATCTACTCTTTACCTTCATTTCTTTATCTGTAAAATGGGGGAAGATAACAGTACCTTCTACAGAGTATTTCTGTGATAATTACATTTATTTATGTAAAATGCATGGCAGATAGTGATGGCCACTACTAAAATTACTGTTATTATTGAGGTGAGTGGGGAATGGCCAGAAGTTATCCTTTGATCTTTCAGGAGACAATGAAGGTAAATTCGGCCTGGTGCTAACATCTGTGGATAGATGAATCCTTGCACTTGTAGCCAGGTTAATGTCTATTAATGGTCAATCAAGGCTTGGCTAAGCAAGCAGCTATTTGGAAATAAAATCAAATCCCTGTTTTATGGTATCTTTAAAAGATTTTTACTAAATTTATTGGGGTGACATTGGTTAATTATGTAGGTTTCAAATATACAATTCTATAATACATCATCTGTGCATGGTATTGCGTGTTTACCACCCAAAGTCAGGTCTCCTGTCACCGTGTACTTTCCCCCTTTGCCTTCTTCTACCTCCGCCACCCCCTTCCCTCTGGTAACCACCATAGTGTTGTCTGTGTCTATGAGGGTTTTTTTTTATGTTTGTTCATTTGTTGCTTTCGGTTTTATACCCCACATATGTCTTAATAAATAGACCTTATTTCTACCTATTTTTTCCTAAAAAGCTACAGTGATGGGGATAAAACTGGTAGCTCTCGATGTCACGTCACATCTTGGAATCTCTCACGTCCGAGTTCTTGCCAGCTCTGGTACAGGCATTAGGGTCACAGTCACGCTGGGAGGTCCGGGGAGAGGTTCTGGTAGCCACTGCGGAGAATAAGGGGGTCGCGGCCACCAGGGACACAGAGCGCGGGCCGGCCCTTGGGGAATGAGGGAAACCCTCTTACAGGTGGAGAGAGAGCAGGCAGAGGCGGGGTACTGCTCAGCCTTGGGCGAGCCTTCCCTCGCTTCCCGCCTTTGGTTTCAGACGTTACAAGACTGGGTGGGTGGGTACCTCTGGCGGGACCATAGAGGGTTCGGGGCCTGTGGCTGTGGGTAATCTGGGTTGGGAGGTTGGAGGGAGGACTGCTGCTCTGGATAAAAGGAGGGGCCTGGGCAGGTCCCAGAGCTGTGGATGCAAAGCTGGGAAGGAGAGAGGGGGTGCTCAGGGTTTCTTTTCAAGATGCCCGTCTCATTCCACACAGTAATGAGAGGAATGAAGGTTTAGGCTCGCTGCCCTGTCCAAAGTGGAGGGGCTACATTTGTCCCTTGGGTCCCGGAGTGTGGAGTTCAGGTGAAGGAAGGAGTTGGGTGGTCTTAAATCTATCAGGAGTGTTTTCTTAATAACACCCCAAGACGACGACAACAACAACAACAGAAACTTAACCTTCTATAGAAATACAATTTTCACTTCTTTTTAGAAAAGCACTGAGATTTTTGTCTATAGTATTCTTTTATCTGGATCCAGATTTTTATAGAGCCTTGAAATTCGTTGATAGATGAAAAACCGAGGCCACTGTTGACAGGAATTGTGTATATGAGTAAATTATGCATAAGAGTAGCAGGAAAAAACCCAAGCTTCTGGGACTGTATTGAACAGTTCCCTGGCTGTGATGTGTGAGTGAATGGTAGAGGGCTGGAGGCGGGCGGGTGGGGTGGCGGCTGGTGAGTGAGGAAAATTAGCTTGGCTAGGTTGACTTTTTTCTCTTTGAACAAGACCTTGTGCCCAAATGTCATATATGTCATTTTACTTGACTGGATATGAAATATGCTGTGAAAAGAAATAAGTCCCCAGTGTGCAGGAACTCCCTGTTGGCAACTCTGATTCAGAGAGGAGGTGGTGTTTGCCCCCAACTTGTAAACTTGTTCCCTTGGCTTTAGCCGAGGTACTTCTCTTCTAATTACTTAACTTTTCTTCTGACTCTAGAGAAGGCCGGAGTGTTTTACTTTCAGGTGAGCATTTGAGAGCTGGTTCTTTGATTTACCATCTACCCCCTCCTTCCAGAATATGTGCCCCCGTGTGTGCACACACACACACACACACACACACACACACAGTCTTGCTCTGTGTCTCTATGTCCGTCTCTCTTCCATTTGCAATTTGTGTCAAGCATATTTTTACGTTTTATTTTGCCCTTGAAAATTTGAGCATTGACTTGCATTTCAACCTAGTTGTCTCTTGGTTCTGCTGTTGAGAGAGTGATGTTGGGGAAGCAAAAACCATGGATCGCAGCTCACTGTTGACTCCCGTTGGGTGACCTGAGCGGCAGCAGCTGGAGCTGGCAGCCCGTGGGCTCGAGTTCATGTGCTGAGAGTAGATCTGGGCCCCTCACACAATTCGAAGCCAGAAACAAGGAAAGTTGCACCAGGAAAAGGCGATAAAGACAGAACAACTTATTAGAATAGAGAACAAGATTGAAGGAGAGAGAGAGAAAAGAATCCAGCCAGAAATCATAATAGAATTGTCATCGCAGGCCGGGAGGGCTGAAGAAGTCAGCTGGGAGACTGAAAGGATAGGCCGATAGAGATGCTTTACATACCAAAAATCCTCATTTTGGTAGAAAGGAGTCAGTTTTTGTTGAATGTCTTACATAATCGTGCGTCCATGTTTTGACATTTAAAAGTTGCTTTCATCTGTTTTTGAGGTTGTTTTGGAAAATACATAAAAAATCTCTGTAGCATGTGGCAGAACCCCAATTAAAATGGATAAATGCAAAAGAGAATTGAACTCATATAATAGAGAAATCCAGGGGTAAGGCTGACCAGGTATGGCTGGACCCAGGGACTCACATGAGGATCCGCTTCCTTCCCTTCCTTTCTCCCTCTGCCCCTCTCTTTCCCTGCCTCTCCTTCTGCATCTCTGCCCCTCTCCACAGCCCCCCAGCCCCCAGCCATGAACCCTCTTCTCTGTCTCCCTTCTCCCCCTCCTTCCCCTTGGCCTTCTCTCTCAGGTTCTGCCTGTCTCCCTGCTCTGCTCGCTGTGGCTGCCTGATCTCTCGGGGTCCCTGGCAGTTCCTCTCTCTGATCCCACTCTCTGTCTCTTCCCTTCCACGCTCTCCCCCTCGGCCCCCTCTCCCTCTTCTGTCCTTCCCTCTGTCATTCCTACCTCACACCCTTTCCTCTCTTTGCCTGCTGTGTTCCCTCCTGCTTTCTTGCCTCCCTGTGCCCCCCTGCCTGCCTGTTCTCTCTTGCTCCGCCTTCTCTCCCTCCCTGCCCCTCTCATAGTTCTGTTGTTCCACATGCTGACTTGATTCTAGGGCAGGGTCTCTTCTGTGGAGACCTCCCTGCAGCTCCAGACTTACATCATCTAGCTTAGACTTCCCAGTGGAAAAAGTGTGTCTCTTCCACAGTAGTTTCAGCAAAATGTCCCAAGAGTGCCTCTCGTTTGGCTGATGCTGGGCTGGAATAGGCTGGCGGGCCTCGGAGCTGAGGAGGGGTGGTGGTATCCCTTTCTGAACCATGAAGGCCGAAGTTCAGGAAAACGAAGGTGCTAGAGAAGGGGAATTGGGGATTGGATTCAGAAGAAAGGGTACTGGATACTGGGCAGGCAAAAAGTAAGGTACCATTGCTATTCCCGTTGGCCGGTCTACTGACTAGTGGTCTACTGACTACTAGTCTACAAGAAAATATCATTAATAATCATCAAAATTAACAACAGCAACAACAGTAACAACCTTCAAATCTCAGGAGGATACAAATAAAGGTTTGTTTTCAATGTTTGTTTCCCAATCTCCATAGTCCAGTGCAGGTGAGCAGCCTTCTGTAAGGCTTCCCAGAGTGGGCCGACCAGGGATTGAGGCTTCTGAATTACGTGGTGCTGTGCTGAGACCATCGCTTCCAGCTGCATGGGCAGGAGGGAAAGAGTGTAGGGCCCTATGGCCACACTCAGATGGTATACAGAATTTCTACCCACATTCCGTTGATCAGAACGTAATCCCTTGTTCCCACTCCAACTGCCAGCGATGCTGATAATTTAGCATTTTTATGTGCCCAGAGGAAAATGAATGGGGTTTGAGGAAAGCGTAGCACTATTAGGGCCATAGTCAGTTTGTTTGGATATATGACTGAATGGAACCAAAATTCAGTTAATGCTGGGGATTCGTGAGATATTAATATGCTTTCCTCTGAAATACCATCCATCCCTTCTTTGGATTGACACCTTGTCCTAAAATTCTGCTTTTTCATGAAGCCTTCTGATAGGGCACTGTATTTAAGAGCTTGGACTTTGGAACCAAATGGCATGCATGAACTAACCCCCAGCTTCCCCTTTTCTAGGGGTAACTGAACAAGTAGCCGCTTGTAGCCCCGGTTTTCTTTTCTCAGATACTGCACAAGAAAATATCAGTAATACCCACATTTAAAAAACACTCACCTGAAACAAAAACATATAAAGTTACATGCCAATTACATCTAAATAAAAAAAGCATTCAAATCACTTTGGTGGTTGTGAGGTTTTTTTTCGAGCTATAATTTTACTTAGCAACTCAGTGGAGCTCAGCAAGTCAGTGGTGCATCTGGGCGTGGGCTGCGCCGTATGCTCCGAGTTGTCTGAAATCTGACAATTTCAGAGCCAAAGGGAGGCTCGTTCAGTGGTCACTCATTTCAGCCTCATTTCCCAGAAGAGGAAACTGAGGCCCAGAGAGGATACTTGACTGTGCACACAGTCGCACAGCAGGTTAGGGGCAGAGCTGAAGGCCGACCCCGCAGCCCTGACTGCGTGCCTGTCAGCAGGAGGCTCCTCTCTGCAGTGTGGCCTTTCCTTTGGCCAGTCTTGTTCCTTCAATCGATCGAGACCTGGGCAGCCTGCAATGAAGGCTCCTCGGCCTTACACCGGGCTCAGGGAAAGCCTGCTCATTTCATAAGGTTCTGCTCCCCGCCCAGCACACAATTCAGTGCAGATATTTTTCTGTGTTCCCTCCATAGAGACTGTCCTGTGTACAGAGACTGTGGTTTAAAACTCGTCGCCTTCACAGAGATGCTGCTGCAGCTCAAAGAGGGGCGATAAAGACATAGGTAATTGCTGTAGAATAACACTGCTGCCAGGAAGATGATTGAACTCCCACACAGAAGGTGAACAGATGGCATATTTATTGAAATTCATAGGCTGTGAAATGGAATAATTTAGCTGATGGCTGGGCACCCTCGTTTCGGATGGAGGGCGGCGCACGGGATCGAGTGCGCCGCTAGGTGGCGCGGTCGCCCCGGGCCCAAGGCTGGCCTTCTCCGGAGAGGGCCGCATTCTGCGTGCAGAAGATGCCTCTGTTCATTCCCTGAGTGCAACTGCTAACCTGCCCTGGGGCTCAGTAGGAAATCACCCTTTTTTAAAAACTTAAAATCTCTTTAATCATAAAGTAAATATACGCCGCTAAGGACTTTGGCATGGAGAAAAGGCCCTCAAATGACAGTGTATTAAATCACTAAAGAGATGGGGCCGTGGCTGAGAGGTGGGCAGTGTGTAGACCAAGAGGGGCTGTGGGCTCCAGTGGATTTTCAGTCCCTGGCCCTCCTGACCTAAGGACACCTCCCTGCCGGCTTCGTCCCTCTCAGCCTGGCCCGCTGCTCCAGTGCCGAACAGCAGGAAAAACACTGGCTTTAGGAGCTTCCTTTTGGAAGCTGATAGAACCGATAACATTACCTCAGAGGGAAAATAGAGGAATCCACTGTGAGCTAACATGAGGGCTGGAGGAAACGGTAGGATAGAAAAGGTGAGTTGGTAAGTTAGCCTGTGATAGTTACCTGTCCTTATCTCTGTTGTCTGAATAGTATTTTAAAGGTTTCTTTCATTCTTTTTTATTTTTTTAACTTCGGTTTCTCAGTCCAGAGCACTAAAAAGCTTTGTCAGTGACTTTGGGATGCTCACTTCCTTTTGACTTGATGTGGGAACCACTTTCTCTTTATGTCTGATGTCATAAATGAACCCGTTCATCCACTCCACAAATATTCATTCTTTTTAAAAATTTATCTTTATTGTTGAAAGTGTTACAGATGTCCCCTTTTTTTCCCCCATTGACCCCTCCACCCCGTATCCACCCCCACCCAGGCCTTCACCACACTATTGTTCGTGTCCCTGGGTTATGTATATATGCATATAAGTTCCTTCATTAATCTCCCCCCACCCCCGCCTCCCCTCTGAGGTCCCTCAGTCTGTTCCATGCTTCTGTGTCTCTGGATCTATTTTGTTCATAGGTTTATTTTGTTCATTAGATTCCATATATGAGTGAGATCATGTAAAACAAGCTTTTATCTTTTTCTTGTGTCTCAGTTTTCTCATCTGTAAAATGGGGATACATACCTGCCTCATAGGATTGTTGTAGGGATTAAATGAGCTCTGTTATGTAAAATACTTAGAACAAAGCCTGGCAAATAGAAAGTACTCAATAAATGTTAGCTGCTATTTAGTACTTCTGTTACTCCCACCATCACTACCTACACTATACTATCACTGCTACTATATACTACTGTATTATTACTACTACTACTCTGACTATTACTATTGTATTATTACTATAACTATTATTGCTACTGTATTACTACTATTTTTACTCTTTGTGTTACTTCTCTTAATTTGGATTTTGAGCCTCAGTTACTCCTAATGTCAGAAAATATCTAATCTTGTCAATTTCAAAGTAAATTTTTTCTCTTTTGGATTTTTAGGTAAGTGGTTAATTTGGAAGACTCCCCTTTCAGCCACTTTTCTTTTCCTCAGAGGAGGAGCGAACCACCTGGGGTTTCCATCCGACCCTACAATGGATGCAGGGCTGTGTGGTCCATAATTATGCTCCATCTGCACTGACGTACTTTGTTTTCACTTCAGTTTGTTCTTTGGCCTCGGTCCTTACACACCTCTAAGCTTGGCCTGGCCTCTTCTAAGCCATTTTTGGACCTGGTAAGGGGTTGGATGGACAAACACCAATGAGAAATTTTCACATGTTCTCTGGCTTCATGCTGGCTGCTTCCTCGTGAGGCTGAGCTCAGGCTTCTTGCCCTGGCACTTGTGGGGACCAAGCTGGACTTGAGGTCTCCCTATAAGGCCTACAGGCTCCCTGGGCTATTCCCCAGGAATTGAGGCACAAACCCCTTGTCCTAGGGTCCCTAAATGTAAGGGAAGTTTTATAATTCCGTGCTTCATCTCTGCACTGCGCACAATACAGCACCCTCCAAATTTTATTTATTTTCTTTTGGAACTCCTTAAATCAAAACATCATTCATGGAGGAAATTCACGTGTGGAACAGACCCCCCCCCCTCTTCCCCACACACACCCTTTTTTTTGGTGGGAAGGATGTTGGGAGGAGGTTTCTTGAGCTATGCCTCTGAAATCATAGCACAGAGGTGAGCAGCGAGGGCTCAAATATATTGTTAGCCATGAGCAACATGTCCTTAAGAGGTGTTCTGGAACAAAATTCTTGGATATGAGCAACTTACCGATTCACACTGAACATAGGTGGTGGTAGGTAGTAAGGCTAGAGTGAACAAATGAAAATTCTGGGCTATAAACTTTACAAGGAAATATAATTTCTTTGACTGAATTCAGGGCCATTCAACATAGGCCAATAAAATACTGTAGGGACCCTGTTACACTTTTCATGAATAAAAATGAGTTTTCACTCATAGACTTTGTACTTGAAAATGTTTTTTGCAGTTAATGGTCATCTTATAATTTTGCATTATTTCTATAAAAGAAATAGGTAAACTCTAGCCCCCTTGTCTTTTATATTATATTCAAAAAGAGATGGATTAATAAAGTTTCCTTTCATGTATTACTTGGGACCAGCATTAGTTTGTTAGAATTGTGATCTATCCTATTAGACTGTAATGATTTAAGTCAAAGATCACAAACTATGGACTGCGGGCCAGACCTGGTCCACTGCCTGCTTTGTATGGCTTAAGAGCAAAGAATAGTTTTTACAGTCTCAAATAGTTAGAACAAAATCAAAACAATATTTCATGACATGTCAACATTACTTGCAATTCGGATGTCGGCACCTATAAAGTTTTATTGGAACACAGCCCTGCTCATTCACTTAGTGGTGGTTGTCTGTGGCTGCTTTTCCACAACACTGGCAGAGTCCAGCAGTTGCAAACAGAGACTGTGTGGCCTGCAAACTGTGGCCTGCATCCTGACCCCGGGTCTAGGATGCGGATGCACCATGAGGAGGAATTTCAGGGAGAGCATTCTGTTTGTTTAGAATTCTCTTTATACGTCTCCAGGTAGGAGCAGAACAGCCCGTGGCGGAGGCGGATCTGGAGGAAGCAGGCGGGAGGTGCGCCTTCATCACGCAGCGCGCGTGGTGTTTGTGTCAGTTCCACCTCCCATCGCGGCTCTTCAAGCTGCTGTGATTTTATGCCACCTGCATAACCTGATTTGCATCTTAAATGAATATCCAGCTACCACTTGGACTTTTTTTGCAAATAAGGAGAATGGCTTTTATGATGCCATCTGTAGATGAAAAATAAATAGCAGCTAACAACAGCCCTGGAATGTGTGATTGAGGGAGCGAGTGCACAGTGAGAGTCACACAGCTGATTTGCTTCCCAAGTCAAGCAACTTTGAAAGAAGTCTCAGTATTGACAAGATAAGGGAGGCAGGCGAGAACCATCTGGAAGATAAAGGCGAAAGAAAAGTCACTTGAAACCCGGAGGCACACTTGGACCAGGGACTGGGCCAGAGCTTGCCTGTCATCCCGAACCCTGCCCCCCCCAGGCCCGAGCTCTGGGCTTCCCTCCTAAGGCCTGGCCGGCTGTCTTCACAGTGCGACGCTCCATCTCAGGGCTGCCCTTGCTGCGCAGGGGCCTGTCCTGTGGATACGCAGATCAGAGAGGGTCCCAACATCTGCACTCGAGTCCCATTTTATGGTGCTTTGGTCTTAATGATGTCAGAGGTGAACGATTGGATTCATCTTTTTCTTTTCGTGGGTTCTCTCACCACTCCTAGTCCGCATGTACCCCTAGAGGGGTTGTCAGAAGCAAATTGCAGAAAATGTGGCAATTCTTAACTCCCAAATGCAAAACAGAAGAGGGCGACATGGGCTGGGGAAGTAAGTGTGAGGAGACAGAACAATTCTCTCTGCTTTCCTCCTTGACCTTCCCCCTCTCGGTCCCCTCTCACCTCTCCTCTTCTGTAGGAGTAAGGACCTTCTGACGGGCGGGGTAGGGGGTGGGGGGGGAGAGAGAACTCCCCCTCTGTCCCTTCTCTTCCTCTCTCCCCTCCCGCTCCTCTTTCTGCTCTTTCACCCCCCCCTCCTCCCTCTCCGCTCTCCTCTCCCTGCCCTCTCCCTCCCCTCTTCTCCCCCTTCTCCCCCTCCCCTTCCCTCCTCCCCTCTCTTCCCCTCCCCTTTCCCCTCCCCCTCTTTCCCCCTCCTCCCCTCTCCCTTCTCTTCCCCTCCCCTCTCCTCCCCCTCCTCTCTCCTTCTCCCTTCTCCTCTCCCCCTCCTCCACCCCCCACCTCATTTGTATCCTGTTCTTTTTATTTTATTTATTTTTATTTCTTTCAGAAAAGGGAAGGGAGAGAGAGAGAAACATGAATGATGAGAGTCATCGATTGGCTGCCTCCCACACGCCCCCTACTGGGGATTGAGCCTGAAACCTGGGCATGTGCCCTGACCAGGAATCAAACCGTGACCTCCAGGTTCATGGTCGATGCTCAACTGCTGAGTCACACCGGCTGGTGTGTCCTCTTCTTGATTCCCACTTCAAGCTGAGTTCTGGGGTTGCGGGGACACAATTACTGCTCCCCACTTTGATTAGGGATATGACAGTACAGAGGATCCATGCCTGGCATCCTGGGTGGATTCACGAGATGGGTCTTCTGTTGTCGTCACAGTGCTGTTGTATAGTAGAACTAGTTACGATGTGTGTCGAGGCTGGAGAAAGCCTTGGAGATCTCTGCAGATTCTCTATGGCTCCCTCTCACGGGAGGGAGCCACATGAGAGTGTGCGCCCCCCTCCCCCCATGCTGAAAGAGCCTTTCAGACAGCATGGGAGATATGTGTCGGAGAAATGTGACTTGGACAGTCTCTGCCCACGGTGTGCCAACATCTCAGTGGATCACTAGCTCCAGGGAGCCATTCATGAAAGTGCTGCTCATTTCCTGTGTGAAGGACTGGATGGGATGAGTTATAGCCTGTGAAGTAGGCCATAGCCTCATTCCCATCATGGCTGAAATTAAACTGAGTTATAGGAAATACAGTTATGTTTCTTGCACATTGGAGTTTATGATTTATAAAATTTGTTCCAGATATAGTCACATTTATAAATACTATTAGCCAGGCACTGTTCTAGGTGATTTTCAAGCATTTTCTTGTTTAATACTTTTCATGGCTTTGTGAGGTGGGTTTTCTAATTCCATTGACAGAGAAAATTAAGGCTTTTAAAGGTGCATTAGTCAGGCTAGGGTCACACAGTCAGAGGGGTGGAGCCAGGATTTGGAGCCCAGCAGTATGACTCTGGAGTTCTGCCTGCTCTGCATAACCTAAGACTTGAGATTCAGGTAGGACCTTAGGATAGGCCATTGAAATCTACTTTGCATCTATCTGTTGGTGAAACAAACCTTTCCTTTGACTAGGAAACTTTTCTGGGCCTGTTATCATGTGCCACGTGCTCTGCTAGGCCTGAGATCCAAAATGAGTAACATTCACTTCCCTCCAGGGACCTGACAACCTGCCTACCTCTAGTTCTAACCCATGGAAGGTACTGTGTGGACTGCTTGAGTGAATACATCTGAAAGGTACAGAAGCATCAGTAAGGGAAAGAATGTCTTAATTTCAAATGTAGCATCAAGAATATTGCAACCGTGCTCATCGAAAGCGAACTTGAAAGAATCAGAACACCGATTCTGGTGGAAATGTAGATTTGACTTTAGAATGGGCTCTGCCTCAGGCTGTGTGGAAAGCCTGGGATTTGAAACCTGATTTTAGCCGAACAAAGCCCTAGGGAATAATTGGGCTTAGAGCCGAAAGACAGGCTGATCTGATCTGAGAAGTTTCCTTTGTTCTTGACACCAGGTACTGAGGAGGGAAACCAGAGTCAGTGAATCTCCCAGTGTGGAACAGTATGCAGAAGAGAGAACTAATTTCTGGAAACAGCACTCCTTTTTTTGGTGTCTATAGAACTAAAACAGGGATTAATACAGTGATTGGTGCAGGTAGGAAATCTAGGTCGTATTAGAACTTCTGTTATCCCGTATCGCACAGGGTACACGAGGCGGCTTCATGATTCTCAAAGGGACAGGAGCAGCTGGCTCGACATCACGCCTTTGGCCCACCACGGGTAGTGATGGTTTTGGTTGCCGGACAGTGAGCGACACCCTCTGGCTTTCTGCCATTTTCTTGCTGGTACCTCTGTTCTGAAAGCAAATGGTCACATTTTGAGGTACTGAGGTTAGGACATTAGCATGTCATTTTGACGGTGGGGACACAATTAAACCCATAACACCTGGCTGTATTGTAACCTTTCGTGAGCGTGTGGTCTCCCCCCGTAGACTGTGAGTCACATCTTACTCTGTCCCATGGTGGGCCCTCATTAAACGTACCGTGTTTATCTCCCTCCATGAGGCAGTAAATTGTGAAGAAAAGAGGAGCTGTGCCTTCTTATTATGAATGAGGCAGAGGGTAGATTGGGCTTTCTTCTCACTAGTGTGGAAATTCCACGAAAGCAGTGACTCCGCCTGTTTCACTGACACACCCTTAGTGCTTAGCCCATGCCCCGCATGGAGCATGTGCTAAGTAAATATTTACTAAATATCCATATTTTTTGAGCTGGATGGAAACTGTTGAATGAGTAGGTTAAGAGTATAGGAAGTAAATTATAGGTAATTATGGAAACACTTGCTACCCTTTGCCCCCGCCAGGCCCCTGATGCAGTTGTTTAGATCCATTCACAAGCTGTAGCAAGTAAAGTTGACTCTGTGCCAGCTGCCAGCCAGGGGTAGGAGCCTGGTATTAAGGTCATCACTGCTGGGGTACTGAAGACATTGGAATTTGTTTTTTTCCTGTAGATTAGCATTCTTCTGAAGACTGGGCTTCCTCATGTCCTCCAAGGGTATCACCAATGAGGGAGGTTTTGCCAATACTTCCTGAGAGAGGTTGACCCTGCTTTTCATCTCTGCCTGAAAACTCCCAGTCATGGGAGACTGAGCCCAGCTTTGCTCCTGCGTACTGCCCGGACTGGCTATTTAGCTTACTCCCGTCCACAACCTGGCATTAACTGATAATTGCCTGATCCCCTGGCTTTCCCCAGGGTCTCCACCGCTGTAGAGTTTACTGCTATGGATGCCCTCCATATGCCACGTCTGGGACTTGACTTAGGGCTACCAACTCTGGGAGGTCAGGAGTTGTTTCTTTCCCTTCCCTGCTCTCCCCGGGAGTCAGCTTCCTCGCACTGCAGAGGGTGGACGCCGGCCTCCTCCTAGGGCTTCACCGAGAGCAGCTCAGTGTAACGTGAAAAGCAAAGCTGAGATTCCCTCTCCCTTGGAGTCAACGTAGAGTCAGTTTTCGAGTTACCATGATGTTAGGAGGTTTGCGTTTCTTAATAATCATGTTTAGGTCAAACCTTTAGGAAGAGCCTTGAGCCCTGGCTTTCTCTGGTTTGAGTCTGTGTCTTGGAAATGTAGCACGTGGAGATTATTTTCATCTCTGGATTAATAACACAGGCAGAGGCCCCGCATCCTTTTGGAGGATGTCTCTGTCACTAACACGCTCTTTCCCACTTGCTGGGTGGTTATTTGAGTAGCTGGCCGGACGCCATGAGTTGTAATGATTTCAGATAAAGAGGAGCTACCAGGGAAAGAGCAAATCTGTGCGCCCTTTGGGGGCTGGTGCACGAACGGATGGAGCGAGTCAAGGCTTTGGGGTCACTCACTGGCGCATCCCATGCTTCTCACTGGGCCCCAAAAGCTCGGATGACTGAGGCTTTGGCCTACTTTTGTCACATGTATTGTATTTGTGAATTTTTCCATTTGTCTTTTCTTTCCTATTTCTCATTGCTATAATTAGCAGTTCCTAATCATAATTCACTTGAATACGCGGGACCACTGGGAGGTTAGAAACAGCAATTATTAAAAGAGGGAGATATTAAAATTCACTTACAGGAGATGAAGGAATAATCATGAGCACATTTTCTCAGGTAGCCTAAGACTTGTGATGCCATGTAATTGCTTCCGTTATAATTGGGGTCAAAGTAGAGTAGCGTGTGTTTACGTATCACCCACTTCGAAACCTCTCCCTTAGATTTCTCCCTCGTTTCTTAAAAAACCTAACGTAGAGGACGCAGCAGCACTGATTTCTGCCCGAGGGCCAGAAAGATGAGCGAAGCCCCATGCTGTTCTCAGATGCCTAAAATTCCATCCAAGACGCCCCTTTAGATTCTAGTCTTGAATTCTGCTAACAGATCCCTCTGGGAAGCTTGAAGCTCTTATCAGATATTAACACCTTTGTGTGAATGAGTTTTGTGAGTAGGGATGTCCAAAGATTCATGCTCCCACTTTATAGTGTGGAGTTGTTGCTGGGAAGAGACTCTCTAGGCAGGAACTACATTTCCCAGCCCTCTCGTTTCGGCCTGGGGCATATGACTGAGTTCTGGTCAGCAGAAAGTGGATGCAGGTGATGGAAGCTGTTCCCAGGCCTAGCCTAGGACAACCTTCTGTGCCATGATTTATTTGCCCTCTTCCTGTACCTGCTGACTGTCCACACCCAGGGTCTCCTTGGAAGTCACAAGTTGATGACAGCAGGGTCTTCATCAGTCCAGGCCCCTGGATAGTGTGGAACAATTCCCTTCCACCCCTGCTTTCTGCTGCAATTGGACTTCTGTTGTGTTAAGCTACTGAGAATTCAGGTTTATTACCACATCTAGTGCTACCCTAACTAATAAAGTTGTAAAACACTTGATTAAAAATATATTGATGGATAATTTGAGATAGCCAAGTTCCTCAGGGAAGAGGAGTTGGGGGTTGTGGCCAAGGGTTATGGGAGAGGATCTAGCAGTGAGTCACAAAATTAATTTCGTTACCTAATTATTTTTGTTAGAGCTCTGTACTTCTGTAGCCTATTGGTTAAAAGGGATTTCTCACTGAGTTAACATTAAGATTCTTCTTTCACTCTTTAGCTTTCTTAGTATAATGTTTCCCTTTCTCTTATTTTCATAGCCTGAGTGAATATTTGTAAATCATCTCCTATAGTCCTAAGCTGTAGAACACAAGGGTTTTAGTTTCCCCTCCCTGGCTCCAATGTCAAAAATTAAATCTTTTATAAACAAATGGTTGTACTAAATAGCTCAGGATGTACTCTTCATCCATCCATCCATCCATCCATCCATCCATCCATCCATCCATCCATCCTCCCATCCTTCCATCCATCCATCCACCCACCCACCAACCCATCCAACCACCTACCCACTCACCCACCCACCCACCCATCCACACATCCACCTATCCATTACTTGTACGTGCTACCTATTTTGTGCCAGGAGCTCTGTGGGGCTCTGAGGACACAGTGATACATGAGACACACAGCATCTCTTTAAAATTAAAAAAAAAAAAAATGTTTCTTAAAAAATTGATTAGAGAGAGAGAAATATCTATGTGAGAGAGAATCGTCGATTGGCTGCCTGCTGCATGCCCCCTCTTGGGGATAGATCCCACAACCTGGGCATGTGCCCTGACCAGGAATCAAACTGGCAACCTTTTGGTACACAGGACTATGCTCAACTAGCTGAGCCACACCAGCAGGGCAACACACAGCATCTCTTGTCTCATGGAGCTCACATTTTGAAAATTAGAAATCGTTTTAGAAGTGAATTAGTGTTTTAAATGCTTATCATCTACATCCTGTGCTAGAAGCTGCATTGGATATCAGTATGTAGAATTTCTGCTCTAAAGGCCTGGTGGAGGCAAAGATGGGTCCAAACACCCTTTTGTCTTTAGCAATAGAACTGCACTAAGGGGGAGGGGAGCTGGACAGAGTGGTTCAGTTCCCTCAATAGCCACTTGGTTCATGGAAACTTGAATTCAAGTGCAGCATACAAACAGCTTTTAACTATCTGATTGCTTTATACTTGGTTATAGCTGCTTTGAATATTTTCAGTAAAACACCTATTTGAGTTTCCTGAGCAAGACCTATACAATATCTAGAGATGATGTTTTTATGAATGATTATTACCATTGAAAATTTACTATGTAAATGAAATCTGCATTAGTTATCTTTTGGCATGTAATAAACTACCCAATAAGTAGGCAGCTTAAAACAACAAACATTTCTTATTTCATAGTTTCTGATGTCAGTAACCCAGGAGTTACTTAGCTGTGTGGTTTTAGCTCAGAGTCTCTCATGAATGTCAGCAGTGACTGCAGTCATCGGAAGGTTTGACTGGGGCTGGAGGATCCCCCTCTAAGCAGGTGCACTCACATGGCTGTTGGCTGGAGGCCCCAGCTCCTCACTTCTCCGTAGGGCTGCTCATGACATGGCTGCTCCCTTTCCCCACAGTGTACCATCCAAAGGTGGGAGCAGGGGTACAATATCCTTTCTGACCTAGCCTCAGGAGTAACATGCCATTACTTTTTCTGTGTTTACTGGTCACACAGGTAACCCTGATACAATACGGGGAGGGACTAAAGAAAGGTGTGAGTACCAGTAGGTGGAGATCACTGTGGGCCATCTTGAAGGCTGGTTGGCTACCGTAATATCCTTTCTCCGTAACTTTTTTCACTTTTTTAAATACCCCTTTAACAAAGTGAGCACTGGACCATGTTCCTACAAAGAGAGTCAGGCCATCTTAGGGCTTTTAGGACCACATACAAAGGGCATAGAGTATAAAAGACTCCCTTTGTGTTTAGGTGGAGGTGTGCCCATAACTGTACAGTTTTGATTTTGTAGGCTCTTTTTTTTCAAATACTTTGTGACTTTAAGACCTTGGGTCTTAAAACATAGGTCCCATTGTTTCATAATCATTACTTGAGTGAGGCCTTGGGACACTGCTCTCGGACAAGACCAGCCTTTGGTCCCTAAAGGCTGCTGTTTAACCTGTCTTGTCTTTTCTTCCCAATTTCTCCCCAGCATGCTGACTGTAGAGTTGATATGGGTGTACCAGGGTTAGCTGCTTAGTGAAATCTTAAGGTGTTACTTTCACTTGATACTTTATAAAGACAACAAGACAGAGATGAGGAGAACCTAGCATATGCTATGGATTAAATTAGTGATTTACAAACTTGCTGGGTTGTAATTACCTGTTACTTGTTAGACATAGAGATTCTCAGCCTGGTGCAGACCTACAGAATCAGAATCTTCCAAGGAGAGGCCTGTGTTTTTCAAAAAGCAAGTCAGGTAATCTTTAGGTTCCATAAGATTAAAAAACATTGATTTAGATAAGTGTTCCTGAAACTCAAGCCAGCTTCTGCATCTGATGCTCAACCAAGAAGCAGCAATCCATTTCAAACGCTGAAGTCAAAGTGAGCCATACTGTAGCCCTGGCCAGTGTGGTTCAGTGGTTAGAGTGTAAGCCCATAGACCAAAGTGTCGTGGGTTCGATTTCTGGTCAAGGGCACATACCTGGATTGCAGGTTCACTCCCAGCTTCTGGTCGGGGGTGTGTGTGGGAGGCAACCATTTGATGTGTCTCTCTCATATTGATGTTTCTCACATTGATGTCTCTCTCTCTCTTCCTTTCCCTTCCTCCCTCCCTCCCTTCCACTCTCTCTGAAAATAAATGGAAAAACAAAGAACCATACTGTATATTTTTGAGAGTACTTTCAGAGTAATACAAAGAATTTTCAAAGTAATGTAGACTATATGCAATTTTTACGTCATGTGCTAACTGTAAACCCCGTAAGAGATACTATTGCATTGTATACATGGTAAGTACTATTTGTTTGGTTTCCTGTGACCACCATAATGCCACAAACTTGTTGGCTTAGAACAATATAAATTTAATCTCTCACATTTGTGGAGGCCAGAGTCCAAAACTGAGATGTTGGCAGGCCTGTGCGCCGTCTGAAGGCTCCAGGGGAGAACTTTCTTGCCTCTTACAGCATTTGATGGGTGCAGGTGTTCCTTCGCTGTGACTGCATAACTCACTCTCGGTCTTGACAGAGCCTTCCTCGCCTCTCCTTGTGTGTTTCTCCTCTGCATCTCTTAGAAGGACATTTGTCATTAGATTTAGTGTTCACTTGAAGAATTCAGGTTTATCTTATTTTGGCTCCTTTATTTCAGTACATCTGCAAAGACCTTTTTATTTCAAGTAAGGTCATAATCCCAGGTCCCGGGGGTTAGGATATGGACATATCTTTTTGGGCGCCACCATTCAACTCACTACACTGCTGTAAAACTGAAAGCGAACGCTATATAAGATGACTTGTAACTGGAGTTAACTATTAATTTTTCTTTACCAAATATTGGTGGAGCCTTTAATCAAGAATGGCTGACGCAGCATTTAGCCATGTCCTTGGCCTTGTCCGTACCTGTGTCTTTTTTCCTTCTAAGCCCCCTCTGCATCAGCCTCATGTGCGTTGTCCATTTCCACACCCCACACTGAACATGCATCACACTGGTTGTGTTGCTTTTTGACACAGCGTCTCTGCTATACAAGGGACCATCTTCAGCTTGTTTGCATTCACTTAGAGTTGTCTTAACAAATAGAAAATTCTTGCCCTAAATTTGACAACTGTATTTCTATTATGATAGCTATTTCTACTCCTTGCTATCAGGCATACCCATATAAATAGAGGCACTCCAGCTCTATATAATTTTTCAGATATGACATCATCTTATCTTAATACTTTCTGCAAAATGTCCGCTGTCTTTAAGTGTGTTCCAATATGTGAAGCCGGCTTTGGTGAGATGAGTAATAAGCCCCATTTCAGAAGCTGTTTCCCACCATTTTCAGAAGCTGTTTTCCTATATTTCATTTTTATATGTTACCCGAGCTCCTGCTTGTCTTTTGGCAACAACATGCCATTTCACTGGGATTTTGTTGTAGAAGAGTTTTGTGGGGTTTTTGTGGTGGTTGTTTGTTTTTTGCCTATTTACTAACCATGCAGGCAGCGGTTTTTAATGTACTCACCTGAAATTTTCTGAGTAAATTTTGTAAGGTGTTACCTCATACAGATTTCTTTTATGGACAAATATTTCACTGGAATTCCAACTGGGCAACTAGGTACCCCCTGAAATGGGTGCAGAGGTTGAATTTTGAAGGACTAGGCCACAGACTAGCACCTAACTAGCTTTGAAGATCTGCTCTCAGAACTAGGCATTTGCCAGTATGGTCCAAAGTCATTACCTTTAATACAAATCCAGTGCCAATCAAAGTATCTTTAAGTATTTTAGTCTAGAGGTCAAGGCTTAGCCAATTCAGAGGGGCATTCATTTTGTTACAGTTCTGGGTTATTTAATACAGAGTTGGAAAAACAGGTTCTCTCCAATCCTCATTTAGTCAAATGATTGTTGTTTTTAGTTGAAAAAAACCCTACCAAAGACGATGCCAGTGGATTTGCATAATTGAAATGAAAGAGCCACAGCAGATGAATAAGAAACTCAGAGGAGCTGTGTCCTATGTGTTTAAGGAAAAGCTGAAAGCAGAGCTGCTTTAAAAATTGAAAGCATTAAAATCAATATTTAAGAGGTTCATTTAACCATAACAAAAACACCTTAGCAACAGACTGTTTTTTGAACAGTGCTTTGCAAAGGAAGCGGGGCTCTGGGAGCTATGATTGGCCTCTCAGTGCAGTGAACCCATGAAAAAGAACTCGATGTTCCATTGAACTGGAAGGAAATTACGTTGTTGCCAGGGAAACCGGCTCCTCTGTGCTGCTCAGGTGAAAGGATGTTTGATCTTTAAAACAACAGAAACAGGGGTTTACATGAGGAATATTATCTGCCTTAGCCAAAAAGTGCAGTTAGGGGGAAACAAGTGTGTTATTATTGCAATTTACTAAATGATTATAGAGGCAGAAAATTGTTGGGAAGGCATTTGGTACGGACCTTACAAGGGATGCTGGCAGAAATTCAATTGCGAATTCATTAATGTCATGTATATTTTCAGTTTGATGATGCGAGTGATGTTTTCAAGCTTTAATGCCATTTTCTAACTAATTTTGATCAACTAGCTAATATTTTGAACTCCTCTTAGTACATGTCCCCTCCTGAGAGACTAAGGATTTATCACAACTTCTCATTTGAAAAGGTTTCTCTAAGCACCGAGAAAGACAGAATTAAGCGTGAAAAAGAGGGAAATATGTGGGCTTCTTTAAAATTAGAGGATTGGGTAGGATTACCAAATTCATTTTCATTTTGCTTCTGACATCTGAGAATTGTTGCACTGACAGCATTGCACACAAGTGTGACATTGTGTGCCCTTGTGACCAGTGAGCCACTTGTTGGGTACGATTTCAAGTAAGTCAGTGTATTACCCTGTGTTTGGGGAGCTCTCTGAATTATTGAGTTGAGACAAGGTTTATGGCCTTTATATTTGCTGTCTAGCAAAGAGTGTTGAATAATGAACTACATTTTTAATCAAAGATTTCCTTTTACTCGAATCCTTTATTTCCCAAGAGGCCCAACCTGATTTATTATGCTGAGTTCTCTAGGAGTCGTCTATGTAACCTTGGTTTTCTTCCGAGAGAAGATGAATATTGGCCGGGGGAGCAGCAAGGAAAATAACAAAATTGACTCTTGGAAGTACTTGAGGTTTGGACTGTCTGTCCAATTATCCATCTATTCATCTCTCCGTCAAACACTCTATTTCCCCAAATACAAAGCACTAAAGGAGCTACAAAGACCCAGTCCCCATCACTGCAATCTCTTGGTCGGAACAGATAGAAACAGGATGAGCTAAAGCTACAATAGAGCTCCGGGAACAGCGCCCGGGATGTGGTAGGCACTCAAGAAGTATTTGTCAAAATGAATGAATAGAGATTTAAAGTGCAATAGAAACATGAAGTAGGGAAGTAGGGAGTGATGAATTCTTTGGGGAAATCTGAAGGCTTGGCCCTCCCTCATTTCATCCAGATCTTGGCTCAAATGTGACATCCTTTTAAAATCTTCTCCCACTCCCTCTCCCTACCCTGCAGACAGCTCAAATCTGTCTTTATTTCCTTACCTCACTATATTTTTCTTCTTGGTAACTTGTCACTATCTGAAAATATATCAGATATTTGTTTGCTAGTTTGTCTGTTTCTACCACTAGGCTGGGGGTTCGTGAGTGTAGGGATTTTGTGGGGCTTGCTGCTGGCTGCTCAGAGCCACAGTGCCCAGCACACAGTACACAATCACCTAATGAAAGGACGAGTGAGTGAGTGAGTGAGTGAGTGAATGAATGGGTTCTGGGGATGGAATTTGCCACCATAGAAGCATGAGGACCTCCTTTACATTTTCCAAAGACTTAGTGTATGGCCTTGATGAGATTGGTGGGTCAGCCAAAAAACTATTTTCTTGTTACCCTTTTAAGATTGCTGTTAAAGAAAAACAAGTGTCATATAATATACTAAGAGTCGGGTGGCATGGGATGCAGACGTGTATTGCTAGGTGATATATACTTATTGCCATTTTTATGTTTTAAAATTAAATAATTTTCAGTTGGTGGAAATAAAAGAAAATACACCCTGCTGATATGATTATGGACACTGGACTTTATTTACACTGGGTTTAGCCTCAACAGAAAATGACAGAGAAGAAAATAAAATCATCCTCTTTGTGTGGGATTTTTTTCTCTTCCCTCCCTCCCTCCCTCCCTCCCTCTCTCTCTCTCTCTCTCTCTCTCTCTCTCTCTCTCTCTCTCTCTCTCTGGCTGATGAGAACCTGGATGTAATAAAGCTGAAGGGAGGACCTTACATCCCTGCATGTTGAAAATACATCAGACAGAATAGATCTTCATGAGAAGAGACCAAACTTGTTTTTGCCCAACATGATACCCTTGTTTACATTTTTGATTCCAGTGCCAAGGACAAAGAGCCATGCACAACTGGAACAGCTCCAGAATGACAGGCAAATCTAATATTTCGAAGCGGGTTTTGGAAGAATTAGTTAGGTCACATCTCTTTAGCACGCAGATGGATGATATTACTATCTCTCAGGATGGCCTGACCTGTTTCTCTTATTTGAGGAGCTCTTCTTGGAAACTTTAAAAGCCATTGACATCTTTGAGATGGTATAGGGAGTTATAATTTGCTCAGTTTGGGAGAACATTAATCACTCTGTAATATACATATTATATCACTTCAAGATCGGAGAAGCCTCATGACTTCTGAGACTGAGGTCCAAGCAAAGTTTCTTTTCCAGGCAAAACTCCAACTGGAAGGAAAAGCTTGGCCTCTGAAACCCGATAAAGTATAGATGAAATATATCTATTTTTTCCCATTTTGGTGAAGCAGTAGCTTCTCATGTTATGCTGTTGCTGAATCTTGATGTCTATACAAAGCAGTCTTATTCAGTCACATGCATACTATTAGTACTCTTAGGACTCCCCATTTTTATCACCAGTCTTGACTTGAAATCCAGACTTATTGGTCCAGGTAACATGTTCACTTGGGTGTCTAGTAGGCATCTGTGATTGAACATGCCCAAGACGAACTCTCTTTTTAAATTTCGTTTTTTATTGAATTTATTGGGGTGACATTGGTTAATAAAATGATATAGGTTTCAGGTGTACAGTTTATAATACATCATCTGTATATTGTATTTTGCATTCGCCATTCGAAGTCAGGTCTCCTGCCAGCACCGTCCCGGGACAGACTCGATTCTCCGCACCACCTGTTTCTCCTAAAGCATTGCCCCGGCTGCATAAAGAGGCGCCACCTCCCTGCGGAGTTCAAGTCCTTGGAGCTGTCCTTGACTCTCCCATTTTCTTCACAACATATATTCCATCTGTCAGCATACTTGTCGGCTTAGCTCTACCTTCCAAAATATATCTACCTCCACCGCTGTCACCCAGGCCTAAGCCACCATTACCCCTTTCTTGAACTGAGGGAGGGTCCTAACTAATCTCCCTTCTTCCATACTTGCCCCTTCCAGCCTGTTCTCCACACAGCAGCAAAAGGAGCCTTTTAAGCTATAAATCAGGCCTATTATACTCCGGCTCAGAACCCTCCAGTGGCTTCTCACCAGGGCCTTGTGGGTCAGACATGACCTTGGCCAATCCCATTCCCCCCCATTCCTCTTACTGTGCTCCTGGTTACTGAGGCTGGGAGAAAACCTGCCATTCTCTGGGACTTTTACTTTTTTTCATATGTTTGTGGTTTTGGGAGACATCAAATAATACCGCTTTTTTTCCTGTCATGTCTGAATTTTATAAATAGGACACCAAGGACAGTCAAAATGTCAGCCTTTTTCATGATAAAACTGAGGGATGAACATGGCTTTAGATCTTTGGCCAAGAGGGATATAGCAGCGAAGGGAACAAAGTCCCTGTTCTCATGGAACTTATATTTTAAGATGATAAATGCCTTAAAAAAGTATCCATCTATCTATTTATCTATCTGTTACATGCGTTTATATATATATAATACATAGCCATGAAATAGAATCACAATATGCAACTCCCTACTATCAGAAATTCTTTGAATTTTTAGACATCAAATGTTTGAAGCACCTGATTGAACAAATTTAAACTAACTTATTTTGAGAGAAATAAAAAACCACTTGGAAACATTTGGCAGGGAGGAGTAAATTCTTTATTGGTTTTCTTTTTTTAAAATATTTTTAAATCCTCACCTGAGGATATTTTTTCCATTGCTTTTCAGAGAGAGTAGAAGGTGGGGGGTAGGGGAAGAGAGAGAGAAACATGGATGTGAGAGAGACACATCGATGGGTTGCCTCTGGCTCGCACCAACCAGGGCCGGGGGTCGAACCTGCAGCCGAGGTACGTGCCCTTGGCCGGAATCAAGCCCGGGACCCTGCAGTCCGCAGGCTGACACTAACCACTGAGCGACCTGGCTAGGGCTTGGTTTTCTTTTTGAATATGTGTATGTGCACACATATACATACACACATATATATGTTTTTATTTCCCAAGTCACCATGATGGAGGACTGTTTTGATCAGGTTGCCACTATAAAGGACGTAGCTTTCCATAGAAATTCCATTGCTGGAAAATCGCTCCTGTGTGCTGGAGTCTAGGTGACAATGTCTCGTTAGTTAATCTTTCTATGGGGAGAAATCTGTGGACCTCTGAGAACACTGCAGAATTTGTTTGAAGGTTGCTTCTACTTGGAAGACCTTTATATTAAAGCATGGATTATTAATTCTCTTCCTGCTGACATCAGTGCATCAATGATACAGTTTTGCCAAAGATGATCTCATGGGTCTGAGGACAAAGGAAATGGTACAACACGAATCCAGCCCAAGCCTTGGAGCATTCTCGTGTTCCTTGATACAAGCCTGCCTGTCTGTCAAGGTGAAAGATGGGTGCTTTGATTCTTGGCTTCTGCGTGTGGATGAGTCATTTGTTTCAGGACTAGTTGCTATCAAAATGAAAAGTTGCTTAAATATTAAAGATGATTCGCATTCTGTTTCAAAACCATTTCATAATTTCAACATCTAATTCAAGTTGAACAACTTCAATCTTGTTGAAATTTACCTTGAGCAGATTTTTGCGGGGGGGGGAAGCAAAATTTGGATTTATTTCAGTTATTGTTCAGGAAATACAAATTAATTTTTGCATGAAAAATGAGTGAGAAACATAACTCTTTGTAAGGTTGCTTGTATATTCTACCCACTGAAGGAAATAAAATTTCAATCTACGAGGGTATCGTGAGCCAGATGTGTGTTGTGTATGCTTCTGCTCATTTCCCTCCGTTGAGAGCTTGTATTAGATTCTCAGAGGGTTTGTGACCTGAAAAAGTTGAGGTCACTGTCCTAGAGAATTCCACCCTTGCATGGACATCTGTTGTATTGCTTACACAGCATCCATTTCCCTCCTCTGGCCATTGTATCTGATGTCTTTGGCCATACTTACTACAGAGTATGGGAGGCCTGTAACCCAGCTCTAATTAAGTCAATGAACCTATGCATTCTCTGGGCCACAGGGACAAGAACATGACCTTAGTGGTCCAATTATAGCCAGTTCCAAGGTTTATTTTTTTACAGAGATTAAGGAAAGAAGCATCTTCTGCTGGACTTGGAGCTATAATGATAGAAACCTGGAAATGTTTGCTACCTTAAGGGACAACCCTCCCAACCTGAAAGTAAAGCCGGCACAACTCACAGCAGAGCCAAGAGGTCAGTTACCAGCTTCCTGAAATTGTCTGAGTATCTGGATCTGATCATGTCTGAGATTTTAAGTGAGCCGAAACACCTGTTTTGTTTTGTTTTGTTTTTTGCTTAAAAGCCACTTGAGTTGGCATTTTCTGTCACTTGCAAATAAAAGCAAGGGCTATATGATGTGGCAAGGCTTTTAACACAGAACTATAAACTATAAGCAATAATAAAGTAGGGAGCTTTTTAGCCTTAGTAACCAAAGCTTGGGCACTGAGGACTTTTTGGAGTGATATATATCGCCAGTCACTATTAACATTGACAAAGGTCAAGTTTATTGTTCTTTTTTAAACACATGTTGTCTCCGTATTACCCAGTGCCATGCTGGTGAGAGGCCTGGGAGACCTGAGTAGTCAATCAGATGGAGAAGACCCGGCAGCCCCCAGAGCAGCGGTGGGTGTAGGTGCCACAGGCTGCAGCAAGGCTGACAGGGGCAACCGCGGCGATGCCTGAGAGCACCTGGATAAAAAGATGACGGGTGGGGGGCACAGAGCATGGGGTAAAGGAAAAACAAACCCAACACCCAGTGATAAGGGGACCGAGTAAATAAACTATGATATATTCTTGTGTCAAAATATTTAGTATTCTTTAAGCATTATATTTTAAAAGCTTACTTATATTCATGGAAAGATTCATAATATATTACCTGGCAAGAAAAACATGACATTTTAGAAGAGTATGCTTCTTTTTTAAAAAAAAAATAAAATACATGCATATGTATAAATATTAATAAAACATTATCAAAGATACCTCTGAAAAATGCAAGAACTGATCATCTCAAGGGGGTGGGATTAGAATGATTTACCTTTTTCTTTTGCTTGCTTATGCTCTAATTTTTCTACCATGAATATGAGTGTCTTGCATTAAAAAAAGAGAAGCTGAAGGTAGCTCCTGAGAGAGAAAATCACTAGGACTGCAAACATGCAGGCATGGCATTTTTAGGTGTCAGAGAAATGTAGAGGAGAGAATCAACAGTCATAAAAACATTTTTCTAACTTTTGGAAGTAATACAAAACTCAACACATGGGGAGGATTCACAGAAGAAAAGGCAGATCTTGGATACAGTCTTAAAAGCATGACAATAGGTTACCACTGTTTTAAACTTCTTTGGTAGTAGTGTCCAATTCAATTTATTAGGTAGGTCTTATTTCAACTGGAGTATATTTTAACTTTGCAGAAACGTGTTCTCTGAAGAGACCTATCTGCCCATCTGATAGAAATGTGTTGATAATCACAAGAATCATGGAGGCTCAGAGAAGCTCCAGTCTCATTCCTACCCTGTTCCACTTTTCTAAGACAGACCTTTGTCATCTGTCCTCAGCACTAATGCAACGGCCTCCTAGGTTTCCCTGATTCCAATATTTTTACCTCTTAAGGACATTGTGTTAGTTTCTTATTGCTACTGTAACAAGTGACGACAAATTTAGTAGCTTCAAAGTTCACGAACTTATTATCCTTCAGGTCTGTCGTTCAGAAGTCCAAGTGCACCTCACAGAGTGTCAGCAAGGCTGAATTTCTTTCTGAAAGTTCCTGGGGCAAATTTTCTTGCGTTTTCTAGAGGCTGCTCACATTCCTTGGCTTGTGGCCCTTTCCCTTCATCTTCAAAGCCAACAACAGTGGGTCAAGTTCTGCTGCCATTTCTTTGGTTCTCTCTTTTGATTCCCTCTTCCACTTTTAAGGACCCTGGTGATTACATTGGGTCCATCTAGATAATCTAGGATAATCTCCCTTTTGTAAGATCATCTGATTAGTAACCTTAATTTCACCTGCAACCTTGATGCCCCTTTGCCATGTAATCTAAAATATTCACAAGTTCCAGGGATTAGGACATACACATTTTTTGGGGGGCCATTATTCTGCCTCCCATAGACATCATCCTCATAGCTACCGAACAAGCTCCCAACTATGCACACCCAGTCAGACCTCTGTCCTGGTGAAAACCTCTGTGAGTCTCTTAATCATCCAAAGTCCTTGACTTGACATACAAGGTTTCTCATCCTTTGGCTTTACTTTTATTTCAGTCTTCATCTCCCTCCTGCCTCTCAGTTTATGCTCAGGTTGTGCTGACATTGTAGTAATTTCTCAGCCACCCCAGCTTGCGCGCACACACATTGCTGTGACACACGCCTCTGCCTTCGCTGATGCTGGTCCCTTGGTCTTTCATTCTTTTGGTTGCCATGTACCTGATTTTCTTCCTACCTTTTTATTTTTCTTTGCTGGTTCCTCTTCGTTTCCTGATATGAAATGTTTGATCTGCTCAGAACTTGGTCGTAACCTTCCTCTTCCTCTCTCTTCTTAGATGATCTCATTCATTCTCATGACTTCAGTCACCTGATGGTTCTCAAACATGTATCTCTAGCTCGAGTCCTGTCTGCAGACCTGCATATACAAGTGCCTACTAGGAGCCTTTACTTGGGCGTCCCATAGACATTGTGGCCACTTGACATTCAAGACAGACTTCCTCTTGATGCCCCTCACCCCCACATTGTTGAATTCATTCACTTATTTGTTGAATGAATGTTCATTACTCTATTCAGCAATGCAACTAGGTAACTTTTATTGATTGTTTAGTGCAAATGCCAGACTCAGAATTCTAAGTTTTAGTCTTCAGGACATCTGCATGAAGTAGATACTATTCTCTCTTCCTTCCTTTTTTAAAATTCTCACCCGAGGACATGCTTTTATTGATTTTAGAGAGAGAGGAAAGGGGGGGGAAGAGAAACATCTATTGGTTGCCTCCCACACATGCCCCAACTGGGGATTGAACCTGCAACCTTTTGGTGTATGGAACGACGCTCCAACCGACTGAGCCACCATGGCTCAGCGGTTGAGCACCGACCTAGGATCCAGGAGATCGAGGTTCGATTCCTGGTCAGGGCACATGCCCGGGTTGCGGGCTCCATCCCCAATGACTCTCTCATCATTGGTGTTTCTATCTCTCTCGCCTGCTGCTGCCCTCTCTCTGAAATCAATAAAGATATATAAAAACTGAAAAAAAGAAAAAAAAGAAATTGAGGCCCAGAAAGGTTAAGTGGCCTGCCTAATTTTTACAGCGCAGTGAGTGGTGGAGCTGTTTTCTGAGTGCAGACTTCGGGCTCCAGTGACTGGGTTAAACAGCTACACAGTCTCAGCCTTGTTTCTGGTAAACTCTCCCCAGACCTGCGGGAGCACCTCGCTGTGTCCCCTCAGCCCCGTGCTCCCTTCCAGCGCAGGAGCTGTCGCGTGAGAGCTGCATCCGTGTTCGCATCTTGTCTCCCTGTGGAAAATACTCATTGACCTACTCGTCTTTGTTACCGCAGCGTTGAGCACAGAGCCCCGCACGGTCAGCGCAGAAGATCTTGTTTGTTGACCCAAATAAATGCTCCCGTGTTGTGTCATTGTCATCACAGTGCTGTGCTGCTGTAGCAGTGGGTTGTCCTAGAACCTTCCCCTTCTGCTCACTTTGCCCTTTGAATCGGGTCCAACAACATCGCTCTTTGTTGCAAAGGTCACTGACCACTTTCTCATTCTGGCGACACCTGAAACTCTCCTCTGAGAAGCTGTCTGTGACTAATCATAAGCAAGGGGGCCATCTTCCTAGGCCCAGTCCATCGGGAAACTGCTGTGTGTCTGTTGTGTTCATAACCTTTGCTCTGTAGGCAGTGTCAATATTTAATTTCGTGTCTGCCCTAATTATATATTCACTCTGGGTTCTGTCCTCAGCTGCCCGTATTCCATATTGAGTAGGTCACCTCAGGTTGTGAGCTGCTTGCCTGAGCCCTGCTGGCTTTGTTGATTAGAGTTAGGGGCTCAGAGCCATTGAAGGACCATATGTTTGGCCTCTTCTGTGTCAACACTGTCTAACCCAAACCAGCTACTCTGCAAATTGTTATTAGTCACATGAGGAACCCAGCAAAAGAAAGATAACCGTTTGTCACCTGTGGGGCAACAACCTCAAAGCACAGGTCCTGTTGGAAATGAGACCAAAAAGCCAGTAATTGTACAGTGGTTAAGAAAGATTCTTAGGAGTAGACGGACCTGTTTCAGGTCTTAGCTCCAGTAAAATACTAGCTGTTTTAGCCGAAGGAAGCAATTTATGAGTTTGTTTCCTTGGCTTAAAAGTGAGCACAGGGATCTTTTGTCTGAAGGGAGGCTACCTGTCACTTATTTAATAGTCAATACGGTTTCAAAAGAAAGATCACACTTAGGGCCCAACTAGTGCCACGTGTAAAGGAGTAAAGAAATGCTTTATACGTTCTTATTGGTGGGGATGAAACTAATGTTAGAGAAGGGTGGAGGGATTATTGGTATAAAATTCTGCTCATTCTGTGAATTTTTAAATTATATAGAAAGTTACGAGGGTAACGAAAAAATATTCCAACTAGTTGGGCTATAACTTACTGGAACTATGGTACCAACCACATTCATCGTAACTATATCAAGATAACGAAACAGCTATCTCTTTACCTTTTTCTCTTAAAAAATGCCATGTGGCTTGAACTACATTGATTTCAGTAATAAGTTACTGATCTGTGTTGCTCTGGTTACTACAGAGTCAAACCACCATTGCACGGGCCCAAACCCCTCTTCCCCAATCTCCTCCTGACCTCACCACTAGATGACCATCCCTTCTGAGTTTTGGCCAATGATTGAGGGCGAACACGTGCTAATTGTTGTATAGTTGTCTCCTACTAGGCTGAGGTCTGGAAGGAAACTTAATTTGTAACCTCTGAACATCTTAATGCACCTATTAGGACACAGTACAGTTAAATGCCTGAGTCAGACAATGGAAATGAATTTTCAGCTTAAAGTGTTTAACTGTCCCAACTTAATTACCTAGTATTTGGTATGTTTTCTAAAGTTCTTGAAAATCATGCTGTCACTTCTTTATAAAGATTCAAAATCAACGCATTATGATTGGGAATTTGACCTTCCTTCAAAACCACATTGGCACAAATGACCCTAAGACTCCATTCTTATTAAGACTACAATGCATACATTTTGGGATTGCTGTCAGTCTTTTGTTCTTGCTGTTGTTTGGGGAAATGTATAGTTTCCCTTCAAAGTTGAGTCCCAATCAGGCAAAGTTAATCCCTACACAGTGCTGTATGAGAAAGACCACGGTCCGTGCAGAATCAGGGTGGAAGGAGGGGTATGAAGACGTTGAAATTATTTTGACACAGAAGTTGAGGTGGTGATTCTTGCACGTTAGATGATTACTTCAAGTGACTTTTTTGATAATCCTAGTAATACTTAGCACTTTGTGAGGGCCATGGAGAGATGCCAAAGAAGAACATAGTGAGAAAGGGGCAGCAGGTGTACCATATATGGAATATTTAACTGTGATATGTAAGGAGCTGGGCTGCCATTTGGATGAAATTGTAGAGTGCGACTTGGAAACGTCATAGCAGTTTAACCCAGGAGTAAAGGTGCTAGTAGGAGCCACAGCAGCTGCAATTTAGTGTGTAAACAACCGGTATGCTTTGCATTCAGAACTAGGGTTTATTCCCCTTTCAGGATTAGATCAAGTGCCTAAATTAAATCTAGGTTTGGGTATTTGTTGAATCCTCAAACTTCTATATTAAAATCCTGCGTGACAACCTAGTTAGTGTTGTCTGTCTTTTGCACCAAGATGTGCTGCTTGCTTCTCAGACCACCTGCCACAGTTTCCTTCTCACGTATGGGATTCTTTTGCTTATGAGGGAGCTTGCAGAGATGTTCTTCCCGACAATAATACCTCTCTAATGGACACGTTGTGTGGATTAAATAAGTCCATTACATCCCAAATTCAGCTACAAGCAACAGAAAACCCCAAATGACAGTCTCTTCATCAAGGCAGCTTATTTCTCACCAAGGCCAAGTCCACAGGTAGCTTCGTTTGGGGACATTGTGTTGGCTTCAGGGACCCAGGCTCCTTCTGTCTTGTTGCTTCACCATCCTCACGTCTCAGAGTTGCCTGTAAGTTGCACTTTGTGTCTCCTTGGTCGCATGGCCTCATTGAGTTGCTGGAGGTGCTGAGAAATGCCATCTTAATTTAGGACAGCCACTTGCCTAGCTAATAATTGATGGTTCCAGTCATAGGGAGGGAGGAGAGAGCAGCTATTGAGGCCACCTAGCAGCCTCTGGCACCCGAGCCTGGGAGAGTGTCTGCCATAGGTGCCCTCCAACGGCTCCCTTCTCCCCCCTTCTCTCAGCCATTTACACCTGCCGTGACTCTTCTCCTTTAGATTGGAAAGTGCTAAGCCTAAAAAGGAAGCTTTTTGGCAGGGAGGAAGGAATTCCTGTGGCCAGTTTCAGTTAATTTGTGAGTGCGGAAGAAAATCTTGGCACCGATTAGCATCAAATTGTGTGTTGTGCAAAGAGCGTTGACTGTGGACACAACTGATGTATTAGCATTCGCATTTAAGTAGCTAATTACATTCTCAGCATTTACTATTGTGGAAAACAAACACTTTTCAGAATTGCTTCAGAAACGACTGAGCACTGCCTAGACCCATTGTACTGAATAGACGAAAGAGAAAGGCTCCTTCTCCAGGGCTCGTGGGGGGGGTGGGGTGCTTACTGATCGCCTGCGCACGTGTCCCGTGTCCTGTCCTTAGGAGAATGTCAAGGTTAGGCTTTACTGTGGCCATCTTTTACGTTTTTGCTTTGCTTTCTTCTTAAGTTCTGTGATGCAGCGATTATGTTCCTCTCGCTCTTAACGTGGAGTGAGTGAGTCAGAATTTCGCACCTTGAAAGTGAAGTCCCAGAAGAATGACCTTCGGGCTCTGTGGGGCCCTCATGTTCCATCCTCAGGGGAAAGGAGGCATGTGATCCGCCATCCTCGTGAGTATTTCAGGAGGGGGGGAAACTTGCACGTTTTGGGCCCAGAGTCATGGTTCAGACTGTGTGAGACCTCGTGTAGATTTATGACCGCAGGGACTTTTTCTGCCCCCATCCTGGCTGTATGTCTAGAATCTGCTCAGTACATCATAGGTTATCAGCAAAAATATATCGTCTAAGTGAACGATTGGGATACATGAATTGCCTACAGTGGTGGGTGATGTGTCTTAGCAGCCCACGTGTAAAAGAGAGGGTTTAATTGACTTGGAATTCAATAAGAGCCAACTTGTGACTTTCAAAGACTAATAAGAGCTTAGATGCTGGAAGGAATGTGCTTACCTTGGTAGTAAAAGTGGGTTGACTCTGCCCAAATTAATGCACAGAATCAAAGTAGCACAGGTGCCCTGCCTGGTTGAACCTCACAGGAAGCACTGTGTTTAGTTCTTAGTGCAGTCCCTTGAAGGACATTGGAGTTCAACGTGATCATGAAATCTCAGGTTGGAGTGGACTTCAGAGGCTGTTTATGCCAGTGCCCTCCTGATTCTTGAGTCTGCTCTGCGACACCCCTAACGTGTGAGAGCCCATTCTCTGTCCATTCCCAGGGACGGGCAACTCGGTTCAGTTTGAGGCATATCATTTCATTTCTCAGAACATTCTGATTGTGCACTTCGGGGAAATATGAGTAGAAAATAAAGGAGTGTAAAAATAATGTCTAATCAAGGTCAGTCGGAAGGAGAGAGCCTTCCACTCTTTCAGAGAGCTGTAATGTGAAAGAGGAATGGGTTTTTGTGTTGGGTTGATGGGAGAATTGGACTTAGGCCTGGGCCAGATATTACCTCTGAAGCAGAAATTCTTAACCTGGAGTTTGAGAACCTCAAAGGGCTTTTTTGGGGATGGATTTTTAAGGGCACACGATGCATTCTGTGAATGTATTCACAAAATTTTGTCTGTACATTTCTTTCCCCTTGGAGAGGGTTCAGAGCCTACATCAGTTTCAAAGGGAGTTCTTTTTCCCAGAGATATGAACCATGGGAGTGAGGTCTTCTACCCCAGAAACGGAGTCCTTTTTTAAGTATGCATGAAAATAAAATAGCAGTTCTCTTTCTTTCATACAGAGGGAAAACAGACTAATTAGACATTCTTTAACTGATTCTCAGTGTAATTACAGGGCTCCTCTTGTATGGAGCAGGGGTATTTAAAATGTGTTCCAACGTGGACAACAGTGTGGTGACTGCAAGGTGAGGGGGTGAGTAGAGGTGGAAGAGAGAATAGAGGAGGTTAAATGGTGATGGGGAAAAAAAGAAAAGATAAAGAAAAAAAAAAGTGTCCCAAGTCAACAACAATAGCCCTTCATGCCACATACCTTCACATTTTTAGTTTTCCCAGAGTGACAGCTCAGGTGTTGCTTCTGGCTTCACAGTTTAATCTATGACTTTCTGTGACCCTCCAGGTTTCAGATTCCAGGAAGCTTGGCTTCATCTCACCCTGAAGCTCTGAAGAGCTATTCAGTGAAGAAATGAGTGTTAATGCTTGGAAAATTCTGTATTTTTATTCCAGGTTACAGTATTCATGGGAGACTAGGCATTTTGTCTCCACCAGAATCCCAGCTGCTACCTTGTACTTGCTTTTGATTATAAGGGTTGTAGGCACAAATAAGAAAAACAAAGCACTTTTATGTTTAACTAAAATATTTATGGCCAGAGTCTGAGTTTAGTCTGGGCAGCAAATTACATCTGTGCCCTAAAGGGAATAATTACTTACAGGTTGATAGCAAATGAATAATAACTTGGAGCACATTTATCAGGAAGGTAATTTCTCTCATAAAGAGAGAAATAATAATGCCACTGAACAGGTGGTTATCTGTTTACCAAAAAATTATTAAATTATTAAGGCAGAAGGTTCTAATAGCTATCATGGTGAGTCAGACTAGTTTCTCTCCCTCCTCTTTAGCAAACATTCCTTCGGTGCTTCTCACCCTCAAATAAACAGCCAGCTCTCTTTCACCGTCTTTTGACGGGAACTGCAGTTCTGCGCAGTTGGAATGCATATTACTAACTCCAAGGAGGGGAAAGAGTCATTATGACCTAGAGTTAGAAAAAAATTAATAACCTGGAGTTAGGAGAAGGGGAAGTGGAGGTGTACTTTCAGGAAATATTTAGGTGGTCTCGAAGCAATTACTGGATCAACTTTCTCAAGGAGATGCCATGCCTGGCCTCACCTGCTCTGCAGTTGACCCTCCACAGAGCCGGGTGAGTTGGTTGCTCTGAACGATTCTCGGGCCAACTTTGGTGTTCTGAGGAAAGGGGACCATTGTCTTTGAGAATAGTATAAAACCATAATAGATGAAAATTGGGTATTTAACCTGTTACAGTTTTGTTTTATTTTTAGTGAATCTGAGAGATTTTTAGTGCCGGGAGTTTCAACCCCTTATGGATCTGTGTCATCTGAGTTCACCCGACCAAGATAGGAGATGGAGGGAGGTTGCGAGTTGGAGCTGGACAGGGCTGGCGGTGGTATGTAGGCCTGGGAAGCAGGGGAAGGATGCTGATCAGAGCTGCAATTGGCACCTTTGCTTTTTTCTCCCATCACGAGAGACAGGAATGGACATTCAGGGGCCCTAAGGAGAGTAGATGATAGAAGGCTGTTTGCCATACAGCCATTGGCAGGAAGATAGGAAGGATATAACCAACGTTTCGCTCCCCTATGCTTGTGTCCGTTTTTTAAACTAGTTTTGACCTTGGCACAGAGCTTTGAGCTGAGTGAGCCTATGTACAGCCTGCCTTCTGTGTGTCTGAATACCTAGCCAGGTGGGGCTGTATGCGAGGATTAGCGATCTATAGTCATCAGAAATCCCATGGCAACCCGGTCTGGCATTTGTGGACACCTGATTGTTTTACATCTAGGTGAGAAGGCCGGTCTTCTGGGGATTGGCAGGAGCAGATGGTGGCAATTACATTTTGTTCCCATTTGCAAAGCTTGTTTCTTTCTCTAAGACTGGCTCATGTTTGTAGACATTGGATACTCCTCTGTTCAAAGGCACACTGGAGGCGTCTGGTTATTTTTTAATAAGCTGGGTTGAGAACTGAGCATTGCTTCCTTCGGGGGCTGGAGCATAGCATACAGCTGGTTATCAGGAACACGGTAATGAGGATAAGTACATAAATAAGGGTAAAAGCCTGTCCCAAAGCACTGTCTCTCGCAGGAAGCAAGGTGATTGAATAGACGCGAGCCTGACACTTCCTGTGTGCAGTCATTAGCGACAGCCTGTAGCTGTGGGGGAAACACGCTTTCTACTGTGGAGCAATAACATCGCTAAATGTGTATGAAAAATCCTTGCACTATAATTTTTTTCTGCTTTGCCTCTTCGGCGTTGGTTTAATTCTGCTTTTCTGTCCTTTCTGAGGCCCAAAGGAGAGTGATCCAGAGAGTACTAGTAAAGAAACCCTGGTTATCTTTTATATAGTCAGTTCCTCCAGCTACGCTCGGTGTATCTGTAGGAACTGGGGGAGCAGATTCTGTGAGGTCTGCGGGCCACGCCTGCTCACTGGCCTCTCGGGCTGGGCAGACTAGGAAATCATTGGGGGTCCCTGGAGATGTGAGTGGTGGGTGTGAATGGGGAAAGAAAATTCTAGGCATCTGTAATTTCATACAGAGAGATTGGACAGGAGTAGGTAAAATGTGTTTGTTGTGTAAGAGAAGGATGTGTCCTGGGCAGGTGAGGAGGAGAGATGGGCACAGGGCCTTGTGAGGAACAGTAACCTGGGAGCTGGCCCAGCATCCGGGGCTGGGGCTGCCCTTGCTATAGTGACTTCAGGCAAGTCACTAATTCTCCCTGTTCCTCAGTGGCCTCATACGTAAGAGGAGGTTGAATTCACTGAACTGTCTCTCAGGATCCTGCTGGATCTGCTACCCACATCACTCTTTCTGGGCTTTAACTGTTTCAGGGAGAATATTCGCTTCAGTAGTAATTGGACAAAACTAAAACTGATGCAACCAATATATATATTTTAAAACATACATATATTTTCCTTTTGCCTTTGGTTCCTGAGTTTACAGTGAAGGCACATCTGAAATATCTTCGGGATATGTGATGACTGCATCGCTAGAGCGTTTGTGTCCCTGGCGGATGTGTGTTGTAGGAAACTTGAATGTGACTGTGGGAGATCAAATGGGTTTTTAAAATTTTTTTCCATGAGTGCTTCTAAAAAGATAGTGTCTTAGCAGAGGTGTTCCCAAAACTAGCTATAAGAGTGATTTAAAATTTACGTGTTTTTTTTGCCTTTTTCAATCCTCACCTGAGGACATACTTAGAGAGAGGGAGGGAGAGAGAGAGAAACATCAGTGTGAGGGAGAAACATCATTCAGTTGCCTTCCTCACACTTCCCAACTGGGGATCGAACCCACAACCCAGGTGTGTGCCCTGACCAGGAATTGAACCGGCAACCTATCTGTGCACAGGTTGATGCTCAACCAGCTGAGCCACTCTGGCTGGGTAAAACTTATGGTGTTTTTAATGTTTTAAAAAGTTATTTAATAAACTTATAAAGTAGTTAAGACTGCTGGAAATACACTGGAGCTTTTCTATAACACAGTTCACTAGATTGAATTATACATAAGGCAGTTTTGTGGTATGGTTAACTTAGAGAAGTACTTAAATTTTTTTTCAAATTTTTCAATTACAGCTGACATTCAATATTATATTAGTTTCGGGTATACAACATAGTGGTTAAACATTTATACAACTTACGAAGTGATTCCCCCGATAAGTCTAGTACCCACCTGGCACCACACATAGTTATTACAATATTATTGACTCTATTCCCTATGCTGTACTTTACATCCCATGACTATTTTGTACTTGCCAATTTAGAGAAGTACTTTAGGACTTCTGGAAACATAAGACACTTTTTCCTATGGCTTTAATTGAGCGAGGAAGGGGCCAGCTTGGTTAATCCACCTTGATAATAATCTTTCTTGCCCTATGTAGTGCTTGCATCTTACTGAGGGCTTCTCAATGGATGCTAAGTGCAGAATGGAGGTATCCATAAAGAAAGGCTTCTCTGTTCTATGTCATTCATACCGGAGCACACAGCTCAGCCTGTTCGTCTCCTTTGCCTCATCCAGGAGCTTTACACCATTGTCTCCCACTTCTTTTAATCCAGTCCAGGCCTCTTTCCAGACCATCTGCTTATAGAGCCAGATGCTACTGGCCATGTCTACCCCCACATCCCAGGAGCCCCTCAAGTTCTACATGCATACCATGCTCTGTCCCCCTAAGCTGGTCCCTTGCATGCATTTCCTGTCTCTCTGAGAGCTAACAGCTCAACCTGGTACCTAAGCTCCAGCTCACTCCCCATTTCTAACTGGCCTCCTAATCCCAAAGGTTTCAACCTTATGTCTAATGCAACTGCCTTCTCCACCCATCACCACTGCTATTGCCATTCTTCAGACCCTCATTTGGGTCATTGTAATGATTTTCTAACTGGTTCTAGTAGGCAGAATAATGGCTCCCAAAAGATGTTCACATTCTAATCCCAGAACCTGGGAATATGTTAGGTTCCATGACAAAGGGTAATTAATTAAGTTTGCTAATCAACTGACCTTAAAATAGGGAAAGTGTTCTGGGTTATGCAGGTAGGACCAATATGATCACAAGAGTTAGTACAAGTGGAAGAGGGAGGCAGAAGTGGACCTCAGAGTGATGTAATGGGAGAAGGGCTTGTCCTGCCCTCGCAGGCTTTGAAGATGAGGGAAAGGGCCATTAACCAAAGGAATTAGAGCTGCTTCTAGAATCAGAAAAAAGGTGAGGAAATGAATTCCCCCTAGAGCCTTCAGAAAGGAAGGTAGCCCTCCTGACATCCTGATTTTAGCCCAGTGAGACCTATTTGGACTTCTGACCTATAGAACCATGAGAAAATAAATCTGTATTTTTTTTACGTTACTTGGTTTGTGATAATTAGTTACAGCAGCAATAGAAAACTAACACACCAATCTTCCTGCCTCTGTTGTGCCACCACCCCAGTCCACTTGCAGACCTCATTTACTTATTACACTCACTTGTTTAGGTGTAATAATAGCTGGGTTAGAGACTCTGGAATTTTTATGATGTATGATGCCCTCTAGGACAATTTTACCAGCATTGTCCTTTCATCAGATTGACCTTCATGCTCTTGCCATCTTTGGGACAAATGGGAGGACTAGAGAGCATGACATCAAAGGTGGCAAGAGGATAATTTTACTTTGGGAGTGGGCACTGATCTAACCAGTTGGACACAGACCTGGCACCATGGTCCCCAACCAGCACACCCAGGTCCTTTGTACCTGAGACATCGTCCTATCAGCCCTCCAATGGACTGGTACGGTGCCTACTCAGAGAAGTCTGTGGGTTGGCCTTCCTGTTCCCACCACATCAAATGCTGGAAACCAAGGGTAGAGCTCACGGGCCCCACCTGTTTGGATCGGCTTCCGGTCTCTGGCAGGAGCCTATAAAGGAAAGTTAGTATGGACCCCACAGACAGGCCCTCTTACCTCCCTGAACTCCCCGCCCCGTCTTGACTCCAGGCCTTCTTTATTCATGAAGCCGAGCTACTCGCGATTCACATATAGAGACGGTGCATGTTATGTAGTGTAGCAGCCTCCTTACATGGTGGGGTGTGAGGCCCGTAAACATCTGCTGAGTGGACACCAGCCTGACATCTCTGCTCACTCAGCATGAACAGCAAAACCCTCCTGCTGGACTCCCAGGCCCAGGGCCGTTTTGACCTGGTTGGTAGTTAGCCTCGGCTGTGGCTGTTTCTGGAAACACTAGTCTGGCAGGTACAGCAGCATTAAAAAAAAATCAAGTTTGTGAGTTACATTCTTCTTTTTGGTGGAATAGTTTTTACCTTGTGAGTTTGGGAAAAAGCTCAGCTAGTTGCCATGACAACACAAAAGCTTTCAGGCCCTTGTTTGTTTGTTACATTCCTCTGTCAGTTTCTGAAGTGGTCTGCGGAGCCTCTTGAAAGAAGATGTGCTGCTTCGCGTTTGACAGTTAAATCACCAGGCTGCCTGTCAGAGGCGGGCTGGGAGAAGGTGACGGCAGCAGCCGCAGCGCTCCCTCCTCATTGTCTGTTTGCACGGATGTTCTGGCTTCGGAAACAAGGCGTTAAATCTGGAGCGGGAGGCACACTCGTGGTCTCTGACAGCAAGAGGGAATCAGTGAAACTTGGAACCTCTAACCCTGCCTTCCCACCCCTCATCTCCATCCCTAGATGTGGGAGCATGCAGGGCAGTTCTTTTCTCTAGAAAGTCCAAGGGTGCGAGAGCTGTTCTCGTCAATCCTTGGACTCTGAAACGAAAGAGGTGCTGGGAAAAACAGAACAAGTTGGCCTTTTTGGGGTGGGAGGCCCCACCCCTACCTTCCTTGCCTATGCTCTGAGGAGAGCGTGTCCTCAGTGTGGTCCTGCCCCGGCTAAGGCAGCTCGTGTGCAGGGACCAGCGCCGTCCCTCCAATTCTGGAGGCCCTGTGCCTCTCAGTGCAGGTGGGCCAGTGTGGACAGTGAGGGGTAAGTTGTCAGACACACCTCAGATTGCCTAGTTGACCAACCTTTGAACATTAAAAAAAGCAACTTATTTTCTATTTAAGGAAAAAATAAAATCTATTGTAGAAAAATTAGAAAACTAAGGAGAAAAGTTTTAAAAATCACCTGTATTTCACTCCTTCACCCCCCAAATTAACACTTTGGTACAAATTTTATATGTGTGTATGTATATGAGTGCACATATATGTATATGTTCATATATATGTGTATGTCTGCATAGTTTTCCTGCATACATTTTTCATTCAGCTACGTAGCATCAGATATTTCCATGCCTATAACTTTAATGATTGTATAACCTTAAAAAAAATAATATATTATGGTCTGATTTAATACTTCCTTTAATGTTTGACTCTTAGATTATTTCTGATTTTCCATTTCTTTTTTTTTTTTTTAACCCTCACCTGAGGATATTTTTTTCATCACTTTTCAGAGAGCGTGGGGGAGGGGGGGAGAGAGAGAAACATCAATGTGAGAGAGACACATTGATTGGTTGCCTCCCCCTGTGCCCCCAGGGGATCGAGCCTACAACTGGGGTACATGCCCTTAGCTGGAATTGAACCCGGAACCCTTCAGTCCACGGGCTGATGCTCTAGCCACTGAGCCAAATCAGCTAGGGCTGATTTTCCATTTCTTTAAACACTTCTAGGCTTACATTCTTATATGCTTAGATGTAAGTGGCTTTTAAAAAAGAACCCTGCAAACCAGCAAGTGCCCATTAAATAAATGTTAGTTATTTAAATTTTTTTTAAACTGGTGGATCAGCCTGAGAAAATCTCTCTGATGACTGAAAGCACAGAGTGCATTATGAACGTTTAAATCCTAAAGCTGCCATGCTAGCTACAGAACTGAGGCATGATTATGCGAAGGAAGTTTCAAGAAGAGGTGACATGAGTTGGGACTACACTGCTGGGTACAATGTGCTTAGGATGCCAGCCAACGCCGAGGAGGTGACCAGATCCCTTTACTGCACCAGCTTGACTGTGATGACCCCAGAGCATGTGGTAGGGCAGAGCAGACAGAGATTGGCCTGGGACCGAGGCCAGCTCAGTTTCCCTGGTTCTGCTCAGTTTACCCGGTTCTGCCACTAACTAGCTCATAGAACCTTGTACAAATGCTCAGTTTCCTTACCTGCAAAGTATAGAATTGTTCTAGTTGACGTCTGAAGTTCCTTTCAGAACGACACCTCAGTGGTCTGAAGCTGACTCGGCTGCATTTAATTCATTTGTAGTAATCTGGACTTTCAGTATAGCTCCTAGAGTTTAAAACTGTGTGGCCTGGGCAAATTACTGCAATTTTATCGTGATGAACTCAGTACTACTTAGTGAAAGAATATTTTTGTTTGCCCACTGTTCATTCCTTCTTTCCTCCTATTTTTGCCTAGTCCCCACTGCAGGCCGTTTGGGTGGCATTGTCTATCAAGTGGTCCTGCCCCTCCAGCCAAGACGTCTGCATGTCCCTTCAGCAGAGACGCAGGGTCCTGCAGTAACAGAAGCCAATCCATTCTCTTAGTGGCTCTCATTCATTCCTTCTACCTGGATGCCCAAACTGCCCTCATTCTGGCTGTTTTCTGGTCTTATGTGTTCTCTTTTCTTTCTAATCTGTGGACTTGTATACCTTTTCATCATATTTCTGGTTTCACTTTTTAGCCAGAGTCAGATCCCATTGTCTGCTACAGAAAAACCCTACCCCTTCATTGCTGGTCTTGGCCTAGTCTTGGTTCTCCAGCCAACCAGACCTTTGTGACCAACAGGGAGGTCACTGCATCTTTCTAAGCCTGTGTGCCATGATCTATGCCAGTGATGGGAGTAAACCCAGTCTGGTAAGGTTTTTTGGGGTGGGGGATGGAACCGACCATGTGACATTGCAAGTGCAGGGTCGGCACACGTGAAGAGCATGATAAATGCTAGTTTCTCCTTAACATGGAATTTCATTGGGAAAGTGTTTGGCCTATGAATTTAGGATCTTCACTTGAATGTGTCGCATATGGACCCCAAATCAACAGACACAGAAGGATGTTTTTGATAATTGTGCTCCGTTTGCTCTCGATCGTTTTTTGCATAACGTTTGGCACATAGTAGGTATTTTCTAAATACTTATTTTTTGAAATGACTTAAACACCATTAAACAAGGACATAGGAGAAAAAATTGTTATTCAGGTTGTTAGTATCACATTTTTCATAATCATCAGTTTTTTAATAAACTGAGCAAAGGGCACAAATATTCTGGCCTGTTGGCCAGGGTGTAGAAACATTTTAGCTGAGAGAGCCTTTATTTAACTATATCACTTTAATGGAATTTGAGTTCTACGGGAACATTTTAATTATCCGAGTCTTCTTTAGAAAAAGCCTCTGAGACTTGAGATAAGTTTACATATTATTATATGAATCACAATTTGCTTTAAGAGCTTATCGAAATCCCATCTGTTTGATTGGAAAGGGGAACTCGGAATGAATCCATCTAATTTTCAGTTTTCTTCCTTGGAGAGAATCGTGATTGAAAGTCAGAGTGGGGTTATGTGTTGCCTTTTTTGATGTTTTCTAGAAGTTTTAGGGTTTCCATAGTAATGCATGAGGAATCATCACTTTCTGCCATGACTTCCCAGCAAAGAGAGGAGCACCGGCAACTGTGGTTTAGTGTAAATGAAAAGGGCGATAGATGATTCTGCGTTTGTCCTGGCTGTCGGGGGATGGGGAGGGCAGAGAGTTGTACTGTCAACTGAGGGGGACTGACCCCCAGTCCGCAAGGCGGGTAATGTGTTTGCTGATCACCCAGGGGCAGTCGGAGAAACGCTGGGCGTCAGCCAGGGGTTCCCCAGAGAGTGCACCTGAGGAAACCCTGCGCTGCTGCACCTCTCCATGGTCTCCTTTCCCCTCTCCTCCGCGCTCCACGTGTCCTCCTCTTTCCACACGGTTCCCTTTGGCCTTCCCCCTGCTCCCGGTCCCATCCCTCCCCCTCCTCTCGGCTGTGTCTGCTCGGACAGCTGTGGTCTCAGCTGCTGGGAAGGCAGAGGAGAGAGGCCCAGGAGGCTGGTTGAGCCCCCCAGACAGTGGGGTTACATGTCAGGGCACCGTCTCCCTGGCATTGTCCCTGGCATCTTTCATCACCCTCAGGCTGCTGGCCTGACATGTTCCCTTTCTTGTAACAATTCAGCCAGTTTTCAGGTTTTCTAAAAATAGCAGCATGTCACCTCATGTCACAGGGTGTACCTGCGCGTCCTTGTTTTGTTAAATCTGAACAAATTGTTCCCATTGGAGGATTTTGAGGCACTATAAAAGCCTCCTCAGCAGCTGTCCAGGGTAGGCGTGGACTTATTTACAGACGACAAAGCCAGCAGAAAGGCTTGTGTCAGGAGCAATGTTATCACCCACCTCCATGGTGGGGCGTGGGGGAGACTTCCCTGTGGCACTGATGTCCTTGTGATACCATTTGCAAGAGCTTCAGAGTTCACACTTGCTCTAAACTAATTTTGCTGTGAAGTAGATTCCATCGTGATTTTTAAAGTTGGTTATCATTCATAATTGTTGGATCAAGCAGTGTTAAGAGGAACCATACCTCACAGTATGAAAATTTTATCTCTGTTTATTTAACGAAGAGTTAAGTGATTTAGTGAGTTTAGAAAAGTACGAGTGATCTTTGGCCTCAGGAGAAGACTAACTTTCTTACCTTGCCCATCCGTGAAGGGAAGTCCTTTGAAAGTAGTAGACAGAGGGCTGTAAGACAGCTTTTAAATTTTATGTAACAGTTGTCAGCTACTTGTGCTCTACCTCTCTCTGCTCTTTTATTAAAATTATGGGAGCATGTGCTGACAAAGTCGCTGATGACCTTGGGAGCAGTCAAGGTAATTGACTTAGCACACAGCTACTTTAGATGGGCAGGAAGCCCTTCCTCTCCTCTCCATGCAGAGCTGGGGAGTGTTGGGACAGAGTCCGATATGAGTAGACTGTTGTTATTGTTGGTTCAGTGGTAGAAATGAGGTCTGAATTAGGTACCAGGCTTCCCAGATATGACCTGGCTCTTGGGTTTGTTGGGTCAGAGAAATGGAGGAGAGAGGAAGATTGGGGCCTTCTCTTGCTGAGACAGTGGGAGACCCCAGAGGGTCACATGTTCATAGTCAGGCGTAGAATCCATCCATCATGTATGAACCTGTCTCACATGTACTGAGGGATGTGTACTTGCTCAGGTGGTAGGAGAGTAAGCATGACCGCGAGTGTCTGCCTTCGAGGGGCTTGCGGTCCGGGGAGGAACGTCCATTCTTTCATCCGATGCCTCTTCCGAGCCTCCACACACACAGACTATCTCAGGGAGGAAGCTTGAACAGAGTAGATCACACACATCTAGGCTGTAAGTCTGGTTTAAAATTTCAATTATCTAAGGATAAAGCAGCTTTAAGAGACGCGGGGCTTACACAGAATAGGGACTGCTACAGGCTCTCTTGTTTTCCCTTCCCCATTCCCGGGTGTTGCATGAACGGCACTGGACAAGAAGACTAAGATGCGCTGGGAGAGTGTGTGTGTGGGGGGGGTACAAGGAATATCAGACATTTACCTTCAAGGCCTTCACAGTGCAGAAGAGCTTTAGCTATACAAAGCTGCTCAGGTTGCCAGGTGTTAAATGCTCACCGGGTAAGTGGGGTGGAAATGCTATACAGTCACCTTCAGAGTTATCTGGGAAGGAGCCGTATAAGAGGGGACTTGGAGTAGCATTCGACTAGGAAGGCATTCCCTGGGAGGGCTTGAGATTACAGGACCAGATGCCTGAAGTGGACAAGTACCACTCTGTCCAGGACCGTGAGTTCAGGGTGCTAATTTTGTTGAACTAGACATTTCCCTTGGGGAGCACAGTGGGATAAGCTTGGAGAGGTTGCTTGGGGTTGGACCCCATATAGCCTTAAGAGACGAGCAAAGGAATTCGGGCATTATGATGTAGCTAATGGGAAACCATTAACATCGGTTGAGGGAGAGTGACATGGAAGACTGGGAGAGCATGGAAACAGAATATAAAGGGACTTTGTGGTGGTTCATAAGAGATACATCAAGGACATGAACAGAGGAGTCACAGTACTTAGAAACTTGGCTGCAGAAGCCTGCAGGGACTTCAGTCATTTGCTCCTCTGTCCCCACTAGATGCATAATCCCCTCTAAGCAATGATTGTCACTGTTTTAGGGTCAGGAGAGATGCATGTTTATTCAGTGAGAACTAATAATTCTCTCATGTACATTTGTAGTTCATGACTTCTATTAGTCTGCTGGGGCTGGCTTAAGCACAAAAATGTTTTCCCTCACAGTTTGGGAGGCTGGGAGTCACGGAGCAAGGTGTCGACAGGGTTGATTTCATTCTGAGGCCTCTCCCCTTGACTTCTAGATGGCTGTATGCTCCCTTTGTCTTTACACTGTCTTTCATTGGTGCAGACATGTGTGCCCAAATGTCCTCCTTTTATTATTTATTTATTTTATTATTATTTTTCCCCATTACTTTTCAGAGAGAGTGAAAGAGAGAGAGAGAGAGAGAGAGAGAGAGACGTCGATGTGAGAGAGACCCATCAATTGGTTGCCTCTTGCACGTGCTCTGACCAGGGCCAGGGATCGAGCCTGCACCCGAGGTAAGTGCTCTTGGCCAGAATCAAACCCAGGACCCTTCAGTCCGCGGGCTGACGCTTTAGCCACTGAACCAAAGCAGATAGGGCCCAAATTTCCTCCTTTTGTAAGGGCACCAGTTGTAGGGGATTTGGGCCCACTTGAAAGACATTTTAACTTAATTTTCTCTTTAAAGACCCTGTCTCCAAATAGGGGCACATTCTGAGGTATGGGGGTTAGGACTTCAACATACGAATTTTGAGGGCAACACAGTTCAATCCATAGCAGTACCTGAGGAGGAATAATATGAGGAGAGCAGGAGAACAGAGGCTGAGCCTCTCTCCTGAGCCCTTCTCCAGGCCTTGCTCCCTATCTATCTCTTGTGATAAAATGGCCATCCCAACCAGAAAGTTCCCCAAGTCAGCTTTCTATCATTCTTTTCTAGGAGAATTTAGGCAGATGTCACCTGGAGGTTTTCAACTCCCAATTTTGGGATTAGCAGCCTTCTTCCTTTCCTTTTCTCCCTTTAACTTTTCTGACAATGCTAGTGTCTTACCATATTTATTGTAGTCATCTGTTTATGTGCATGGTAGTTTTTATAATGAAGATGAACAGAATATATAGAATAAACAGGTATAGTAAGTTACAACTACATAGTTTTCATTATTGCCCCCCTTACAGGGTTAGCACTTGCTTTTGACTTCTTTTACCTTGACCTCTGAGGTGACACCCTCTTTATTTCTGTTGTCTATTGCCATTGGCTGGCTCAGGCTGAGGCCTCCGGTCCTCAGGCTCTCACTTCTAAATTTTCACTCCACTCTGGCCTTTAGGCTGTAACTGCTTTCCTTACAGTCACCTGAAACCCTAATGACAGTCTACTGCATTCTAGTCTCAAAAAAGCCAGGAACCATGATGAGGCAGGATAGTAGAGTGGTTAAGACAGGGGACTCAAGCCAGACTAGACCGCCAGGGTCAAATCATGGCTCTGACACTATTACCCTCTAACTTTGGATAAGTTACTCTTTAGGCCTCAGTTCTCTTCTCATCTGTTAAGTGATAATAATAGTTCCAACCTCAGAGGACTGTTGTGTGATTGAGTGAGTGTAAAGGGCCTGGCACATAGTAAATGCCATGTCCGTGTAAAATATCATAATTATTATTAGCCTTGCCTTTGTTCTGAGTAGCTTCCCTGGGGATTCAGATTTTATTTGGCTCCTTCTCTGTTTCCCCCCTACCAGGTTTCCCTTCTGTACCTACATAGGGGTGGGCAGGCTTCCCTGGAATCCTCTTTGGACCAGCTGCCCATATATCCCGCCGATAACCGATAACTGGAAGTAGTTGACAAGGTCTATAAATTATGCTCCCCTTGGGGGCGGTTGTGCTGGATGAGTCACAGACAGGCTCTGCTGGAGCTTTTGCCTTCCCCTCAGGCCAGTGCCTGGAGAACAGCTCCCGTGAGGACTCCACAGAAAGGAGGGGCTACCCAGCCTTGGCTGAGATGTTTGTCACCTTGCGGAAGTACTGTACCAACTTTTTGGAGCTGGGAGCCTGTTATTATCCAAGGAGAAGTTTGGAATGGTCTTTGACATTGGGGAGGGGTTGTACCTCTTCTTGCTCTCTAGTTGGGATCTACAGGACAAACATCCCTGTAGGTGTTGAAGGTAAGATTGTCCGCTTCTCAGAGGTTAAACAGGCATCTGCTTGATCACAGTCATGGAACACAAGCACCAGCTCTTTTCCCTGGGCCTGTGGCCTGCCTTGGGCTGGCCACTGCTGAGGCCCTTACAAGTCACTAACTGACCCCCAGGGATCCCTTAGTGAGACATACGTTGTCACAGGACTGCCAAGAGCTCTGAGATTCACAGCTCCACTGTCACGGCACCAGCTCATACATAAATCAGTAGTAATTTAGATCTACACCAATGTCCTCACGCTTCAGATTATTTTTTGCCTTAGGAAGGAGCAACAATTTTTTAAAAAAAAATCTTTGAAATCTGCAATCTTAATCCTCTACTTCCCTGCAACCTGGGGCTCTTCTTGCAGTCCTTAGTGACACTGTGAGACGTTCCTAACCCTCTCCCTTCCTCTAGCAGGCCCTCCGTGAGACAGAGCCTCCTGCTTGGCACCCTTTGCTGTACCCTCTCTTGCTCCAGCCGGTAGCCTCCCTCTTACCTAGTCACAAAGAATCTCCTTTTTCTTTCTCCATCACTAGCTCTGCGGCTCACTTTAGTTCGCCCTTCCCAATCTCCATCCCTTCCCTAGATGAACGGACACCACTACCAAGCCTGCAGATGTGCCCCTTTCTCCACAGCAAATTGTCATGCTTCTGCCTCAGTGTGGGCAGGCCTCTAATTTCCAGCTTTTGGATAATTGAAATGATTTATATTAAAGATGGTATCCAAAGACAAGCCAACAAACATTCCAGAAAATATCTGGAGCCAGATGAAATTCATCCAAGAGAAGAAGAGGTTCTTGGCCTTTGCCAGGCAGGGCTTCTTTGGAAATATTATTCATCAGTCAAACTAATTTGTTTACCAATATTAAAGGTGTTCAAAAAATTGGCCGATCACACTACCTTCCTGCAATTTGACAGAGTATATTTTATAAATTATAAGTTTCAAGTATTTTTCTCATTTTAATTTTAGAACTATTAATAATAAGGCGTTGCTTACAGATGTAGATAATGGAATGCTTTTAGATCACGTTGTTGGAGTGCTTATTGCTAAGTCACTTCACCTCCTTTAAAAATGTTCTAATTTTAAACAATTGATTCTTATATCCCCTTCAAGTCTTGTTTTGTGTGAAATAAATTTTAAAAGGATGAAAACTTCCTTGTAAATTTTTATTAAATTTCTTGGAGTTAGGAATCAACTCTAGTCAGTAACCAGCTGAATTACTGGAGGAGTAATCTCGGGTTGGTCCTCCCTGTGGGAGAGCAGGCTCTATTTAGTCTTCATTTTCTTTAAGGGAGATATCAGTGGTGTTATCAAAATGGGACTCCGCTAGGTTTACATAATGAAAGTTTAGTTGCGAGGTGTTAGATAAGCTGAGAGATAAATTCCTTCTTCTGTTTTCGTGCTCACAGTGGGATTCTGAAAGGGAATCTCTGCAGGAGTTTAGATGGTTGTGATCATAGCAGAGATATGTACAGAATATTTTTGGTTTTGAATTGATATTTTAGTGAGTGCTTTCCTAAACTTGGGATGGTGGTTGAAAGGAGAAAAATAGGAGAGGATGTCTTGAGAGGTTTAGATTCATTCTGAAGTTTTAGTTTGATTTGCTTATGTTCTAGGACAGTGTGGCCCAAAAGGTTAATTTTCTTATTACTTGCCTAATGCTTGTATCTCCTCCTTAGGTCGTTACCAAATATAAACTGGTTTGAAAACAGAACATTCTCAGCTAATATTTTCTGTTGATGGATCCTGCATATTACTGTTCAGATATCTTATAAAGCTGATGGAAATGACAATTTTACATTGAAAAAAACGAGAGAGATAGGCATTGAAGCACTTTTTTTCCCAAAGATTTTATTTCTCTTCTCTTTTCAAAGCCAAAAGCTGTTTAGGGCTAGGTCAAGTTCTGTGGGGCAGAGGAGGGCAACCAGTAGAATTGTAGAGTCACAACCATATGTTTTGAGGAATAGTTGAAGAAACTACAGTTTTTTCGGTTAGAGAAAAAATTGGGAGGCATAAGTACTGTCTTTAGCTATTGGCAGCGTTGATGCTGGCTTTCTCTGTGAAGGGTGTCTACCCCGAAAATATGGACAAAGAAGAGATGGGTTCCTTGGCAGTAGAGTGAGCTTCCCAGCCACCAGAAGTGTTCAAGTAGATGCTGATGGCTGTCAGTCATGGATGGTGTATACTGGGCTCCTTCATTTAATGAGATGCTTGAAGTTCTTTGTGGGGAGAAGGGCACTACTCCAAAGATGCTGTGCTTCTGTGAGCACATGTCAGGAAGAAGCAGTGGAGAGGGGGCAAATCAGCACTGTCAGAATGCATGGGGACACCTGGCTCTGGCCTTGGCTCTGCCACCATATGGTTGGGTATTCTGGACAGATCTCTTGGCCTCTTTGGCCTTTGGTGTTTATTTTCGTTAAATGAAAAGTCAAATCAGTGTCCTCCAGGTTTCCTTCTAAATCAATAGTTTTAAGGTAATAGTTGACTGCAGACACTGAAACATTGGTGGACTCGAACCCTAGTGCAAGGGCCGCGGAACAATATGCCTGGAAGCCACCCAGGACATATCACACATGGGATCCATTTTCATAAGGAATCTTCCAGAGACGACTCTTTCCATACTCTTAATGCAGTGATAGTTTATATACAATAACCCCATCAGTAAACTCATTTAAAATAAAATGTAACCTTGGAGGTTAACATTTTTAATTTAATTAAACTAGCATACATTATGGATCTGTTATGAACATCAGGAATATAGAGATGAGTAAGAAGACGCCCTCTCTGGTTTCAGTAAGTTTGCAGTCTAGCTGGGATCACATCTGGATTAAACTAACAACAATGCAACGTCATGAGTTAAGTGGAAAGATACAAGCAAAGGGCACAACCATATATTCTGCCTGGTGGGACAGGGATAGGCTTTGCGGAGGAGTTGAATTCCTTGTGGGTTTTTACATGATGAACAGGACTTTGCCCAATAGAAAAGGTCATTCAAGGGAGAGGGATTTCTATGAAGAAATGCATAGAGGTTTGAAAGTACTTGGCATGTTTAGAGAACAGTGAGTATCTGGGTTAGCTAAGCACAGTGTACCTGGGAGGTGTGCTTGGCAGCCAGACTGGAAAGGTAGTTTGGGCTGGTTTGGAAAGGGTCTCAGATCTTACGGTAATAGTTTGAGCTTTAATCCTTTGGCAGTGCAGAGTCCTACTATCTTTTATACATGTCTGTGGGTCTGTGATATATATGGCTAACTCTCCTAGGGGTTAGTAGAATGGATTGGAGTTGTGGGCGCTCTGGCACTATCCAGCACAGGTGTGTGTGTGATAATTAATGTTCAACCATTTGCCTGAAATGATCTTTATCTGCACCTCATTCTGTAAGTGTATTAAAGTAGCTTAGTCAGCTAAGTCTTCTCTACCAAAGACCCAAATTATATTTCTAAGAAATTAAATAGTTGAAAAATTGACCTAGGTTTTTAAAAAATCTAAAATAAAAAAAAGTAAAAGGGAAGGAGATGGAAGACAACATCCCCTTGGGGGCTTTCATGGTGGCCCAGCCTGCAAGGGCCTGACCAAAGCACTGCACTGAGGATGGAGCGGTGGAGATTTGGGAGGTTTCAGAGGCCTTTTGAAGAGAAGATGCATTAACTCCTAGGCTTGGTAATTGAGGGAATGCCTGAAGGACATCCTAGTAGAGATATATGTGTCAGATTAGAGTCTTGACTTATGGACACATACTTGGCAGCCCTCACTGATGGCTGAAGCCACGAGAAGACATAAAATATCTGAAGGAATGATTGTTAAAATGGGAATGGGGCCCAAACATAAAATCTCTGAGAGGTAGCAGAGAAGTGGAGCTTTGAGAGAGTGGTTGAAGTGACAAGAAGATAACCCTATACCAGAAGATTCTGGCAATGACTTAGGTATGTAGAAAGAAAAGTTGAAGAAAAAGGATGGCTGATGTGGGTTCTAGCTCTGTCCAGAGGTTGAGGTGGCCTCATTTTAAGTGGCCATTCTGGGATCTGAGCAAGAGAGTCCTTGGGAGAAATAATGGAGTAATCTACCCTGCAGATGGGTGGTAATAGGCCTCAAGAAGATCCAACTACTCTTGCTCTTACTCATTGCTCCCCAGGCAACCCTTTGACCCATAATTCTCTCTTAAGTGTAGCCACCCCAAGATACAAGGTTGACTGCAGTTCTATAGATACAAGGTTGGTTCTAGTTCCTGGTCCAGAAATAATCATTATAAATATAAAAGTTGGTGTCCTGATTTATCACATACGTTATTGTTGGAATACAACAATAATAATCACATAGATGCCATGCAGTCAAGACACAGACCTGTCCTCAGGACCTCACATCCCCTTAGTTTATAGAATTAGGTAGTACAGTGCTGTAGCTGAACCTCCTAACTCAGCCAGATGCTCTTTTGTATTTCCTCTGCCTCTCTGCTCTCCGCCTCTGGCTGGTTTCATTAGAGTGAGCTAGTCCTCAAGAGGCTGAGCATCTTGAGGTAAACTTTAAATATCATCTTCTTGTTCTTTGAAAGCCCTGGAATAGTAGTTGGACTGTGGTGGCCTCACCAGGATGCAGCAAGTGAGGCTCAGCTTGAGGCTTACCTCTCTCTATCTCTAACGTCACTCTACCTCTTTCATGTTTTAGGGCACTGGAGTGATCCCGGTTAATCTATGAAAAAAATTTAGCTCCCTGTGACTCTGATCAGGTGAGGGTAGCCCTGTACCCTGGGAGGGTGTGCCCAGAGGAGGCACGGGTCTCTGGAGAGGCATACTTTTCTGATAAAAGTGATCAGCACGTCGCATGCTGTGAAATCAGAGCTTTGTTTCGTAAGACTTTGCAACGTGGTGCCTGCAAAGCATGAGGAATGAAAGCACCACCTTCTGTGCCTCAAAGCCCCACTTTTATAATTCTTGTTTGCTTTGCTAATTAAGAGACTTTCACAACTCCCTCCTGACCTGAATGTGTGAAATGTTGCATGTTGTTTTGGCTCTTCGAATAGCTTTTGTTTGGCACATTCTGAATTTATAAGGTCAAATGTAATTAGCTCCAGATATCTAAGTCTCCACTGGGGAATAACTTCAAGGAGCAGTACATCTCAAAATCTACTTAAAAGTGTCTAACCTCTTTGTGTCTTTCAAAAAATGTTTAAATTCCCGACTTGGCTTTGGTCCTGGAAGGGTCAGTGAGGAGAAGCTTGAGGGAGTCACTGGGCTGAGTCAGGTACTTATGCCCAAGGTTGGGAATAAAGAAGCCCTTTCAGATGGACCTGTCATCGTTGCGTTTTAAGATCAATGCCGGCCATATGGAGCCAGACCTCTGGCTTCCACGCTGCCACAGCTTGGCCCCATGTAATCTTCCCTTGATGGGTGTGATAATCACCAAGTGGAATGCCTGGTGCAGATGGCCTCCCATGCTTCGGTGCACAGCCCCTCTGGGTCTGGCTGCTGTGCAGCAGAGTGATGTGGACGCGTAAGTGGGTGGAAACTTTCTAATGTGTCACAATAATAACAATGCAGAATCCCAGCGCCGTTCAGCTTCCCCAAGAACTTCAGCCCACGCAGCAGCCTACTTGGTTCACAGTCCTCTGTGAACGCTAGACAATTAGCAGCTGATAATGAAGAATGCCATGGGAACCAGTGGGAAAATAATAGCTTCCTCCAAGAATATAATGAAGTGAAATTAGCACAGACAGTAAAACAGACAATTTATGGTGGTTTTTTTTTTTTTTTTGGTAATTAAAAAGAACCAGTAAGTAGTTCTAGTAGAGGAATCTGAGAACCAAATAGAATCTCATCTGTGTTGGAAGGAGGTTTTATTCAGAAATTGACTGCAGAGAAGCTTCTTAGCTTCTACTAAGGAACTAGAATAGGGGAAAGATGCCTGTTTTATTTGAATACAATGATAATCTTGTTTATTTGTTATTGAAATTGTGTCACATGGTCTGAACTTCAGAAAGGGATGCTAGGGCTGGAGAATCGATCTCACTGTTAGGGCTATACATTTTTTCTCTCAGCTGAAATGGCAGTGGATTTTGAGTGCTCTCAACGAATTCTTAGTAACAGGGTGAGCCTGTATGTCTGTGGATGGATAACTTTCTGAATACAGCAAGTATTTTTATCATCTGAGAAATCAGGGATGTAAATGCCTTCGAATCTTGTTTCTGTTTCCAGACGTTCCGTATGCTGCTCAGTCCTTGAGCACAAATCTCTACATACTACCTTTTGGGGTCCATGGTTAAAACTTGAAGATACTTTATAATAATCATTAAAATATTTTTAGACTGCAAGAAAAATGTTGTGGGTTTTCTTTTTGTGGGTTTTTTTTTGAGGGTATTGGATTGGCAAAAACAATTCTGCTAAAGTTTCACTCTCACTGTGTGGGCAGGAGTCCGTGAGTTGAAAAGTAAAGAAGTTATAAACAAACCAAAATCATACTTCTCTCCAAATGCTCTCCACATGCCTGTGTTTTGGGGAGTTGAAGAAAATTGGATATCTTTCTTCTAAGATATTTCCTGTCTGTCTGAAGTAGACTTGTCTCTCAATTTCTCTCATTTATAAAAACATTCTTTTTACTTGAAAGCTAAATTGCCACATTGATTCAGCAACCATTCCACCAAAACCATAAGTTTATTCTCGGATGTTTGAACACGACATGCTTTTATTGGGTATATGCTCCTAATTTTATCGTATAATTATATATAATAATATATTACATTATTTGGCAAATGACATAAATTGTACAAAGCCTATATATTACTCAATTAAATTCAGCAACTTAGCATGCCATTAAAAATTTACCAGTCCAGTCTGGCCAGCGTGGGTTAGTGGTTGAGTGTTGACCCACAAACCAGGAGGTCACGGTTGGATTCCCCATAAGGGCACATGCCTGGGTTGTGGGCTTGATCCCCAGCAGGGAGCATGCAGGAGGCAGCTGATCAATGACTCACATCATTGATGTTTCTCTCTCTCTCCCTCTCCCTCTCTCTGAAATGAATAAAAAGATATTAAAAAAATTTACCAATCCAGAAATGTTCACTGTAGGCTTATAAATCATCAACATCGTCTAATTCCTTTTGCTTTCTTTCTAGCCTCTTCCCCACCTGGGAAAATGTAGGGAAATGGAGAAGTTGGGGACAGTGGATAATCAGTAAAGTATCCAGAGAAACTCAAGACAAGGGAAAAAAACCTCAAAGATTCCCTCTTTGGACCTACTGGTGCATTTCAGCCATTTTCATCACTAGTTTCTGCTTCTGAGCTAACTATTTGAGTATGAAGAGAAAGAAGAACAAGCTTGCTAATAATTCTTGGCTTCTAGAAGCGTGCATGTGTGCGTGCACGTGTGTGTGTGTTAATGCTAAGGGAGAATTTATATTTTAAACATCTAAAGCAGACAGGTTAAGTTACTTCTCTGAAGATGGACACATTTCAACACACATATATTACTACATTAAAGATAGCACCCCATGTATACCCCCAAAGGCTGTGTTCTCAAGTGTTTTGAGAAATGATTGGTTGCTAGTGACTCCATATGTTGCTATATTTTATTTTGGAACATGTTAAAATCTCACTTAGGTTTCATTAAGCCAATTTTTTCCTATTTTTTGAAAGGTCTGTTTTTTCCTTCCAAAGAATTTATTTGAATATGTAGTTGCCATATCCTTGTTAGCTGTTAATAGGAAGAACATTTAAATGGAACTACCTTTTTTTTCTTACATTAAATACATATATTTTATATTTTATAGTTCTACAAATTTTTAGAAAAACGATTGACTATCTACAAAGGTTGTTGAGGTTATTATATAATTCCTGACTCAACCTAAATTTAGGACATTGGCAAGATAATAGGCTGCTACATATCAAAGGCTTTGTTCTTTTAGGTTTTAGTTCCAGAAGCATCACTGTGGGAAACAATGAAAATTAAAGCCCTCAGTTTAACTTCTTCTGTACTAATTTTTTAAGTGACATTTAATTTTGTAGTTGGTTGTAAAAGCACAGCTAATGGTATAAATGAGTCTAGTTGTTTGTACATGTATTTTGAATTTGTGCACCAAAGTAGCTGTATATGGAGTTGGCACATGGATATTCAACTCTTAAAAGTTTCTTGTTTCTTACCTTCTGTTCTTTTTGGTGGTTTCAAAGAAAGTTTGGACATAAAGTATAGGTAAAGGGCCTCAACTCTTATTGCACCAAAATTGCTTTTGAAAACATCTCCTTGTCTTGCAAAAGCTGCTCATATTTAATGCTATAGCTTTTATTGTCACCTCCTTGCCCTGCAACCAAAGGAGTGTGGGCTTGAGTCAACCTGAGTGGTAGACACCTGTGCTGTACTCAGGCCACTTCTGCCTTCCTGGGAAGCTCCTTGGGTCCTCAGATGGATGACTCCCTGGAGGAAGGTATAGACATACCCAGGCAATCCTGAATTCTTTTTTAAATCTATTTTTATTGAGATATAATTGACATATAACACTGCATGAGTTTCAAGTATATAACACGTTGATTTGATACACTTATGTATTGCATTGTGATCACCACACGATCATTAGCTAAGGCATCTGTCGTGTTACATAATTATAATTTCTTTTATTTGTGGTGGGAACACTTAAGATCTAATCTCTTAGCAGCTTTGAAGTTTATAATACAGCACTGTTGTCTATAGTCACTATGCTGTGCATTAGATCAGTCCTGGAATTCTAAGAGGAACAAGCTTAACTCTGAGTCAGGAACTTCTGTGCTGCATGACTGTGCTTGAGAACCTCAGAAACAATTCTAAAGTCAAGCTGCTTTTTAAAGGGATTATGAAATTGAAATATATCACTGAAAACAGGACTTTCAGGTTGATGGATACTCAAAGATGGTAAGGGTGTATAAATGAGTTCTAGATTTACCTCAAGGTAGTGCCTACCCTAAGCTTTCCTCTTATTTTCAAATGAGATACCTCACATTCCTCAGAGCAGTGCCAAGAAAGTTTATTCCTGAGAAAGTACAACTTTACTCTTTAATTCTTTCTATTGTCATTTAATTCTGATTCCCCCGTTATTGTTTTGTTAACTAAATCCTCACCTTCCTCTCATCTTATTTCTAGTTCTTCTGAGTCAGATGGCTGCAATAGGTTGTCCTTTTAATTTTAACCTCTTTACCAACCATAGAATGAAATCTACAGACATCTAGTGACTGCATGGCATGCAGAGGCCTCTCTGTGTATTTTGTTGTATGCCCTGTCTTCTCCTAGACCTAGAGCCATTGCTTGAGAATCAACAGATGGGCTATCCAGTGGCACGCGAGAGATACGTTTCACTTTGAGGAAGTTTTCAATATGAACTGTGTGACCGAACTTCACAGCCATCTGATTTCCAATTTAGTAATTACTGGACTAATTAGATGAGTTACTCTGCAGATGGCACTGACGTTTCTTGACATATGTGCCCTTGTCATCGATTGCAGATGATACACGTGATGCTTGTTCTCCACTCCAGCATTTGTATAGATGGGATGCAAAATGACTTTAAACTTCTCTGCCAAAGTTTCTAATTTTGTTTGGACTCAGATACAGCATCCAACCCTCTTTGGCTCATTCTGATAGAGCCATTGGCTTGCTGTGTTCAGTGCTACACACTGAGGGTAGAGCTGTGCTGACTACAGTACTCATGACCTATTATATTTAAACTTTATTTTTAACTCTAAGTATTGAATAATAAAATCACAGAGTATTTTAACATGAAGAAAATCACTTTCAAACCAAATCTAAGAAAATGATTATACATTTTCTCATAAAAGTGATATATTTCTATTTAAACTTTTTTGAGATAAAATTCATATTCCATAAAATTCACACCCTCTCAAAGTGTACAATTCACTGGTTTTAGTATACTTGCAAAGTTTTACAATCATCACCACTATCCAATTCCAGAATAATTTCATTACCTCAGAAAGAAAACAGATACCCATTTGTAGTCACTCCTCATATCTCCCTCCCCCCAGCTCCTGGGAACAACAAAATATACTTTCTGTCTCCATGAATTTGCCTATTCTGGACATTTCCTATAACTGGAATCATACAACATACGGGCTTTTGTGTCTGGCTTCTTTCACTTAGCACAGTGTTTTCAAGGTTCATCCATGTTGCAGCATGTATCAGTACTTCATTTTTTATTGCAGAATAATATTCCATTGTTTGGATATAACGCATGTTGTTTACCCAGTTTTTCAGTTGATGGACATTTGGGCTATTTCCACTTTTTGGCTATTATGAATAATTCTCTTATGAAAATTCATGCGCACGTTTTTGTGTAAACGTATTTTCAGTTCTCTTGGGAATATACCTAGAAGTGGAACTGCTGGGTTATGTCTGGAATTTTAAATCACTTTTAAAGAGGACAGTTTGTGTACAACCCTGGCTAAGCAATTCTTACAAGTCTGGGGTCACTGCCAACTTCTTAGCCATTTCTGTGGTGCTCTACTCATGTAGAAAGCACAACAAGCTAACCTACATTTAACAAAGCAGTTGGCTCTCAGGCCCTTACGCACCCTTTCAAACCTCCCACTAAGTGCCCCCGAACACATACAAAAGGATGAAGTTGGAATTGACAGATTCTGGGAGGAACGTGAACTCTGCCAAACTCAGCTTTCTCTCTGCTTCAGCTACATTTGTACTTATTCCTAGTTTTCTCTACCAACTTGAAAAGTCAAAGTGACTAGAAGAGCACAAAGCCTTAACAGTGGTTGTCTTCATCTTTTTCTATATTTTGCAGATTTTATGTGATGAGCCTCATCACATTGAAAAAATAGACTTTATTCAAACATCAAAGTTTAGTTTCATGAATGAATGGAATTATTAGGTGCACATGTTTCTGCTTATGAATGATATGAACTCTCTTTTTTCTAAGATCAGATTTTATGTAAATCAAATCCTGTGTGGTGCATGTTACTGACCCACTTGAGATTTATCTTTTCTTTCCAGGAGTTTTCATTGATAGGTACATTTTTCAACGTGTTCTAACATAAAAAAGTTCCACATTCACTCAGGTAGCAAATATGTCATGAGTGCCTGCCTACCCTGTGCTAGCTGCTGAGAGTACAATAAGTGGCTGAGGCATAGGCCCTGTTCTTATGAACTTTAAAACTTACTTGGAAACTGTTGAAAAAGCTGTCAAGGGCCCAGTGGGTGGGAACATACAGTATAAGCATCCAGCCTGGTCAAGAGGAACGAGACAGGCGTTCAGAGGAAACAGAGTGTCAGAGTTCGCCAGAAGAGAGGCGAGCATTTGTCCCACAGAGTTGAACTAGCCTTTTTAAAGACCTGGGGGTGAGCTATGTTTGGGGAACCAGAAATAGATGAATACACTGACAATAGAGTTTGATGTTGGTGAGTGATGAGTGAGAAAGGCTGGAGTCAGTAGCTAGGTCATGAGAGACTTTGTAAACCAGGTAAAGGAATTCACATTTTGTCCTTTGGGTAATAGAAAGCCATCGGAGAGTGTATTTGTTCCCTAAGGCTACCAGGACAAATTACCACCACCTTGATGGCTTAAAACAACAGAAATTTATTCTCTCACAGTTTTGGAGGCTGGAAGTAAAAAATCCAGGTGTCAGCAGGGTTGGTTCCTCTGGAATCTCTGAAGGAGAATCTGTTTCAGCTCCTAGATTCTGGGAGCTGCTGGCAACCCTTGGCATTCCTCAGCTGCCGGCTTCATAACTCCAGTCTCTGTCCTGTATTCACATGACTTTCTTCAGTGTCTTCTTTTTTTTCCCCCAGTCTCTTATAGTGACTCTTATCATTGAATTTAGGCCTCACTCTAGTACAGGATGATGTCTTCTTAAGATCTTACCCTGATTGCATATGCAAAGAACTTTATTTCAAATACTGTCACATTCTGAGATTCAGGGTGGAACTATCTTTTGGGGGACCACAACTCCAGAGGGTTTTAGGAGGGCAGTTGAACAAATCAGACTTAGAGTTCAGAAGGACCACTCTGGCGACTGTATGGAGAAGGGATATCACTGGGTCAGGCTGGGCACATGGAGACCAGTGGGAGTCTGGGCGAAGGATGCTCGTGGCTTTGAAGGTAAGAAAGTAGAGATGAGCGCAGGGAATACTCTGAAGGTGGTTGGCTGCGAAGGGGAAAGGAGAGAGGGCTATGGCTGAGGAGCACATGGTGGTAAGGAGGGGCTTTTAAAAGAAGGGAGATACTTGGTACATTTTTAATGAAGATGAGGAAGAAGGTGTCTCTACAAGGGAAAGTAGTTGAAAATACAGAAGTGAGGGGCAAAAAAGCAGAGATAATTGTTTTGGTGAAAGGGAGGGAGATGGGTCCAAAGCACAGTGCTTCCATCCCACATGTGACTGCTCCTAGACAGTTTAACAGCTCTGTAAAGATGATGATGGTGATAGTTGAGGAAGGTGCTTACTCCTGCTTGAGCACTCTCTATGTGTCAGGTGCCACACAGACTATTTTCCCTGTGTTACCTCATTTAATCTTTTTATTTATTTATTTATTTTATTTTTAAAATTTTATTTTTGTTTAAAATATTACAGATGTCCCTTTTTCTCCCCAATGACGCGATCCACCCCGTTCCTTCCCCCTCCCCAGTCCCTCTCCCCACCATTGTCCGTGTCCTTGGGTTGTGCATATATGCATATAAATTCTTTGGTTACTCTCTCCCCTCCACCCACCCACCCTCCTCCATCCCTCTGACATTCATCAGTCTCATTTATGCTTCCATGTCATTGAATCTATTCTGTTCATCAGTTTATTAAGTTCTTTAGATTCCACGTATAAATGAGATCATGTGATATTTGTCTTTCACTTTAATCTTGATGTAGCTATATTTATTATCTCCTTTAATTGCTTAGAAACCTGTAGCACAGAGAAGTTAAATAATTTGCCGAGGCCACACAGATACTGAGTGGTAGAATACAGATTTCTTCCAGGCAGTGTCACTGCTGAACCCATGCCAGAGAGCACCTCTGGCTGCTGCCTCGGAAGGGCGAGGGAATCATTGTTATGTGCATATTTTTTATTCATGGTATACGCTGGCTTTGATAGCAGGCACTGTTATCATTTTGCAGACGACAAAGCTATTATCTGCTGTTTTTTGTTTTGCTTGTTCTTTTATTGGCTTGTCACTAGACAGACTTAGGGAGGCAGTACTATTCATTTTCTTTATCTTTTCATGGAGTTAGGACTGTTTGGATTCATGCTTTTTCTGTTTATCTGGACGGTAGGGTAAGGTGAGTATTTCTCCTGCATATTGTTAATGCACGTGTTAAATCGGCCCAAGTATTAAAGCCGCTCTTAGGAGATTCATTTTCATAAGCTTTTACCTATCCCCAACTCCCTTGAGTAACTTATTGACACCTGCTCTGTAATCACTTTCTCTATACTAGTTGATGTCTGGATTTCTTTTTTTAAAAAATTGAATTTTACAGAGAGGGGGGCGGAGGGAGAGAGAAAACATCCATGTGAGAAAGAAATGAGAAATGTCCATTGGCTGCCTCCTGCACATGCTGCGACCAGGGATTGAACCTGGAACCTGGGTATGTGCCCTGACTGGGAATCGAACCCATCACCTTTCGGTGTATGGGAAGACCCTCCAACCAACTGAGCCACACTGGCCAGGGGGATGTCTGGATTCCTTTACTGAATGTTGTCTAGGCTCAAATATCATTTCCTTAAAGGAACCTTTCCTCAACCCCAAACTAGCTCTGGTCTCCCTGTTCTCTACACCTCACAGCTGAACACAGTGGCTGGGACTCTGAGGCATACTGATAACACTTAATCAGGGTTATTTAAAGTTTAGGATTTTTTTTACGAGGAGAAGGAGATAGATGCAATCCCATCTTCCAAAATTCTAAAATATTAGCAGTCAAAATATAATTCTCATTTCTTACATGGATGGCATGGATTAGGAGTTTTCTTGTCACCATTGATAACCACCATCGTCATATTGCATAGGTGGATTTGCAAACATGTACCCAGGAAATGACTTTTGTTCCAATCACTAATATTGATGGATGTATATGTCTGAAAGTTTGTCCCAAGTGATTATTTTAAAGCGTTAGGCAGCTGTGTTATTAAGAGACTTGCGTTAATGACACTGGCCAACCATTCCCAGCTCAATACATTTGATGGATTTCTCTCTTCGAGTTGGGCTTCTCGCAGTTGACTATTAGGCTGAGGACAGGCGTGGGAAGAGTTGTATTCCAAGTAGAAGAACGCACGTGTGCGAAGGATGGAGGCCTGTGCCGTGAGGCAGCAGCCCCTCGGAACGGGCCCGGTGGGGGTCCTTCCCCGGTACACAGGCCTGGAGGCGTCGGCAAGTCAGGACTTGTGGGGCGTTTGCCATTCTCATGGATCAACATAAAGATTCCGAGGAAACCTGACCATGTGTTAGAACTAAAAGTTGGGTCACTTTCATTGTGATGATATTTTTTCCTTTGTGTTCCCTTCCAGTCCCTCCTGAAGCCATTGGCTTCTTGTCTGCAGCCGGGGTCTTTGTCATTCTCCTGGCGGTCCTGTTCCTCTTCATCAACAAGAAGCTGTGTTTCGAGAAGATAGGCGGCCTGCCATTCTTGGAGCAACAGGGGAAAAGAAAGCACTCGAAAGACCAGACTGGGATCCGCGAAGGGCTGGGTAAGCATCACGCTTCACATTCTCCCGAGCGTGGCCCCGGCTGTGGTTTGGGCCGGGGGAGGAGTGTCGCTGTTTCCAGGATGGGCCCCGTTAAGAAATCACGCGTGAGCGGTCCGGCCACGCGGTGGGGACGTGATGAATGGCTCTGAAGGGGGCCTTAGCTTCGGGAGGGCAGTGCTCTCCTTTCACTTTGGAGAGCAGCTGGGAAAACGCTGACCACCGCTTCCCGCCGCCTTAGCTTCTTAGATGTCTGTGCGGAGCTTCCCTCTGAAACTGGAAGAAAAACATGTTTTCTGATTGACAAGAGCCTTGATGTGTGTTGGTCTCATTATGTCGGCACAGGGTTGACATTTCACTCCAGTTCGCTGTTTCTGAGATTGTCGGTGCTCGGGACCAGTCCTCACTTCAGATGGCAACAGCCACTTTTCAAAGGGAGGTTTTTACTGGTTAAGTTCCCTGAATCTACTACATCATTTACTAGCTGCCTTCAGTTTGATGGAGGAAAATAACATAGTTAAAGAAATAATTGGCTTCCTGCCCTTAAAGGACATGTTCTATTTTCAGTTGCTATAGAACTTTGTGATGCAGGGTGTTATCACAGAGTGATGGCTATAGTCACACATAGGCTGGACATTCAGAGATAGTGCTGTGATCTTACAGGGAACAATTTTGCTCTCTTTCTCTCTCTTTTTAAATCAGTCTGCTTCTCCTAGGGCATGGGGCATGATGTAACTGGTGGAGAAGCAATCTTGCATTATATATACAGGGTGTCCCCCCAAAAATGTGTACACACTTTACAGCTGATAGCTTAATTGATGTTTCTTTCTTTTCAGATTTAACTCATTGGAATCAGTAATTAAAAATGTGTAAACATATTTTTGAGACACCATGTATATGTGTGTGTGTGTCTTACATTATATTTTTGATAGGGGCAAAGGCTTGAGGAGAACACCCTCTAGTCATCTCACCTCCTGGGTGTGTTCTAAGTGAATCTGGACTAAGGAGAATATTTGGCCTGTGGATATTAGCTGCTTTTGTAGCCATGGGTAGTTCAGCTTTTTACTTTGTTATAAGAAAAGACGTAATTTAAGCATAAATGTGTATTCATTATCTATTGTTTCATAACAAATTACTTCCAAACTTGAAAGCTTAAAGCAAATGTTCATTAGCTTACAGTTTCTGAAGTTTGGGTATCTGGGGTCACCTTAGTTGGGTGGTTCTAGATTGAGGGTTTTCATGAAGCTGCAGTTGGAACTTCTCCTGCAGTTATCTGAAGACTTGACTGGGGCTGATGGACTCACTTCCAGGATAGCAGAAAGCTTCCGATCCTGCCCACATGGGATCCCCCACAGAGCTGCTGGAATGTAGGGGTTACATGGCAGCCCACTTCCCCCAGAGTGACCAATAGAAAGGAGAGCAAGGAGGAAGCCACAGTTCCTTTTCTGAGCTGGCCTGGGAAGTCATACGTTGTCACTTCTTCCGCATTCTATTCATTCACCAGGTACAGTCTACACCCAGGGGAAGAGGAATTAAGCTCCACTTTTGAAGGAAAGAGTATCAAAGAGTGTGTAGATATAGTTAAAAGTCACCATAGGAGACGGTAATGGGAGAGGTATAAGTGCAGATCTGGCAGTGGATTTGGCACTGCTGCTGTTGCAGGGGCCTTATGTTTTGAACTCCCCTTGGGACCTCTGACTCATCTGAAAATAGACTGGAATATTTTCAATAGAGTTTGTCATGTGAAATCCGGGACTTACAAATGGTTTAGCTACAACTGTCCCATCTGGGACATAAGTTAGTAGGATGAATAGACTTCTGCTTGGTCGTGAGGTGGCATGGAGGTAGGATCGATAGCGATTCTACTTTCCCTACAGCAGCTGTCACTAGTTGTGGGACCTCGGACAGTTATGGAACCTTCCTAAACATCAGTTTCCTTATCTGCATGTTGGGATTATCAATATAGCCCTTTCAGGGTTGATAGAGATTAAATGAATCCTTTTCATATAGATACCACTGTGGTGCCTATGGTGAAAGTCCTAATAGAACTTTACCCAGAGCTGTGCAGCATTAACAAAATACCAGTCACAGTAACGGCTTCAAGGAATGACATCACACGTAAACAGTATTTAAATTGGGGGATTAAAGTTGGTGATGTTTTCTCCTTTGCAAACTATTATGGTTACAAAGAACTAAGGTTCGAGGTATTTAAGATATTTCCTTTTTGCCTTGTTTGACATATTATAGTATTTGAGAGGCAATTATGAATTATACTTGCAAATAAGTTGAGGGTTGAAGGTAATGTTGAAACAGTAACAATAAAGCACAAACCAGAAGCTATTAGCTCAAGAAACACTGAAAAGTCCATGTCTGAAAACTCAGAGTAGGGCCATAAAGGGGGCTTGAAAAATAGTTTAATCAGAAGAATCTCCAAATTATAATGCCTAAGAAGCAAGCACCTTCATTTTGATTGACATTTCTCCTTTTAAAAGTTTAATTATCATTGATCAAAAGTCTTTGAAAAGCATGCTTCTATCCCAGATTGCCTCTAACTTTTGATATTCGCCTTCATTATCAGCCTCAGAGCACTGATTTCTCAGTGAAGTTGTGATGTTCTTAACATATTTTGACAAATGTAAAGAAGGAAGGAAGCCTTCCTGATGTGGTGGCAAGAAGCACAGTGCAGACAGAGCTTAGTTCTGCCACTAATTGGCCATGATATTTTGGGAAGCTCACTTCATCTCTCCGGACCTTAAGTCCTCATTTGCAAATTGATGAGTCTGTCCTAGGTTTCTCCCAATTCCTATTGTGCAATCCTGTTTGATTTTTAGGGTTACCATGGCAATTTCTTCTCTAGGTCTCAGTCTATAAATGAAAGAGGCCAATTAAAAATCATTAAAAAATCAACTAGATCATTCTATTCTTAGGTTGAACCATATAAAATTGCAATTTTTATAGATCAAAAAATGGCTGAATATCAGAAACCTAATTATTATAATGTAATATATGTGAGATTCTAAGGAATAAAGTAATTCTTTTTGTTTGTGTGGTGATATCAGAGAGATAAGAGTGACAATTTAATTTTTGAACCTACTAAGGAAAATAATTTACCTGATAAATACTGTACCTTCCTTTAGGTTATATATTTTTCAAAGTTCAAAGAATTTAGACATATTATTCTATTTGGATTTGGGTAAGGGGAGAAAGGAGGAAACTGTTTTTCCTAGTAAAACAGGTAATGATAATAGTTAGGTAAGGATAATTGGTAGCTATCATTTATTTTGCATCTAGTGTTGTCATGCCCTTGGTAAGTATATTACATGCATTATTTTGTTTCTTTATGTAAGGTACTTGTGTTGTTCATTGGAAGTGATTGCTTTGGGGAAAGGGTGGATGCCACTTGGAATAAAGAAGCCGTTGTTCAACTTTGAGATAAAAAACTGATTAAAAATGTAAGTGCCATGGTAAGATAATAGTTTTTAAACAAGTCCAGCTTTGAGAGAGAGAGAGGAAGGAGAATTTTTTCTCCTTGAAAAGCTTTCTGTATATATCAAAGGCAAAATTTAGAAGTTGGGGCTTCATTTTAAGAGGCACAATGTGGAAAGAATAGAGGATGTGTTATGAGGACAGCTCCCCAAAGGCAGGGAGGGGAAGAGGAAGCCCTTTCACTGCCGGAAAGGGCAGCCCATGGCTTGGAAAGATGAGAGAGAAAGAGATTCCAAGGGCTTGAGATGTCACCTGGACCCTGAGAAGGATGGCAGATGGAGGGTGGGGTCAAAGTAGTAGTAGTGAGAATCAGAATCCAACATGGCCGGAGGAAGAGGCAGAAAGCAGAGGGCCATGTGCTTCCCGTTTGGGGCAGTGGCTGCCTACACGTGTCCCTCGTGGGCCTGGGGTAGGGGCACTGGATAGAACATATTGGTGGGGATGGAGGTACAGGAACTTTAGAAGACACCCGCACACTTCCTCAGGTGAGCTCATGTCAAACGGGTTTTAGAAGTTTCTGCATGACCCTGTGGGGAGAAGACTGCAGAGGAGTAGGAGTCAGTGAACCAGCCAGAGAGCTGCTGCAACTTGGGGTGAGGTGGGCCCCTATCAGAGGCTGGGGGGGAAATTACCTGAGGCTTCCTGCGGCCAGGGTCGGCTTCATGGCTGTGCGAGCTATGCAGTCAGTTGCACAGGGCCCCAAGCTTGGAAGGGTCCCTGTGCATGGTTTAATGCTCTGCTGTGGCCATCCTGAAATTCTTAATGCTTTTTGAACCCAGGGCCCTCCATTTTCATTTTGCACTGGGTTTTGCAAATTATATGGCTTGAAAAGAATCCAGGTGATTTACAGGTGTGGCCGGGGTGGAGAACCGCTGACAGAAGGGGTGGTTCATTGCTAATTTTTTCTTTCAGGTCGGGAAGGGAAGCATTTGGGTAGAGTGTTAACACTGGTGCACTCCACTGTTGCTTCTGCCCACAAATTCTCCATCTGGTGGTTCCTGCTAACCAGGCAGGTGGTTCCCTCCCTGACCAGCTCAGTTCAGCTCTACGTGGTCAGCAAGTGAGCTTTTTCCTTCATGATGCTTTTCCTTCCCACCGCCCCGTAACACTACCAACACTTGAATTCTGCGCAGGGATTACAAAAAATAAGGTATTTAGAACAAGTCTCTATAAGATTATTCAAATTACAACCAGCTCTAATTTATATTCAAGATTCTGAGGGTTTTACAAATTCCTAGTGAATTTGAGTAAAACAGAAGAGCTTGGCTGCCCCGTCTACATAACTTTCAGTGATTTCTGAATGATTTAGACTGCATTCTAGTTTCCTTTTACGCTTAAAGATGCAAGAGCAATGACAAATTTTACAGAATGGTATGAATCAGGATGTGAAACAGATGTAAAAGTGACAATATAAAGTATACTGGCCAGCGCACATGGATGGTTACTTTTTTTATGTATGTGTGTATTTATGTATGTATGTATGTATGTGTGTGTGTGTATGTATTTATGTATTTACTTAGGCTCCTTGAGATGGGGACATTTAGGCATGTGTCCCTCTTACAGTTGTAAATAACCAGCATCCGTTTCTTTACACTTCATGTTCAGTGTGGTTGATGCATTAGGTAAAGGCAGAAAAAGGTGTTCCTAGGGTAATGTAAAAGCCTACAACCCCTACTCTTCACGGCAGGGTTCCGGTTGTCGTCTTTAGCGCTGTATTTTCTTTCACCTGTACCCAGAACTTAGGTTTCTTCATCTGCAGGTCTGTGAGGTGGTTTGGGCCTGGACTACTCAGATGAATGTTAAGTGGACCAAATATTTTGGAATAAAAAAAGGTTTAGTATTCCCCTCCTTTTTTTTTCTAATACTGTAAGTGCCACTGAATTGCTTGTTATACAATTTACAAATGTTTGGAATGCACAGTAGTTTGTGTTAGAGTTATGGATTAGGTAGTTATACCCTGTTGTCTCCATTTTCTTGTTTTTCTTGCTCAAGAGGGAATAATGTCCCTTTAAAATCTCCATCGTTTACTATTTTTATTTTTATTTTTTTTTGCAACTTAGATGATGGGTTATAGTCCCCTGCTCAAGAATTTGACTCAGCAAATGAACATGTTACACAGCTAGCTGATTGCTGGAGATGGGGACATTAGATTAAAGGTCGGGAGGACACGAAAAGTCTTTCGACAGAGCTGGACACAATTGCAGTTAGAATATAAGCAGGTCTACTGTCTGAGCTATTTACATAAGGGTGCTCAGTGAGTTACCTCGCAAACATTCTTCTTGTGGCATTTGGGCTTCCTTTGTGATACTGGGATTTTAATAAAAAGCAATCAGAAGCTCTCTGTAAGCGTGAATTACTGTGGAGAGGTTTACCAGTGACCTTAGAGCATCTCTCTTCCTCTTCCCTCTCTCTCCCCCACCCCTCTCTCAACATACATACATAGTTCCAAGTCTTAATTTTTGGCAGAAACTGAGCCATTTCGTATCTGAAAGAGCCATGGCGTGGAACTTCATGCTAAGTAGACCTCAGTAACCCTTGGTAGATGAAAGAGAAGCCCCCAGGAGATGTCTGTTGCGTGGTGGACTGAAGTCCTCACCTGACTCTGCAGCAGGGCTCCCAGGGTGATCTGAGGGAAACCCACACATACATCCTTTTGCTGGAGATAGTGAAGGTATCTCACCAACTTTTTGGGTAGTTTTGAGGGATTTTGATGTGGTGGAGATGAACATGTCATTCTCACTTATAGACAAGGAAAAGGCTCATAAGTGTAAAGCTTGTGTACTTGTTTGCGTGCACTAAAGAATGGCATCGTTAAGGACGGCTGATCTCTCTGGTGTCTTCTAGAGAAACATTCATGCCTGGAGGGCACCTTGGGTGGCATCCGTTACATTTTTCTGAGAATAATTGGTTTCTGTGCTTTTCTGTCAGCAAGACAGTAATGCCCATTATACTTTAAAAGGATACATGCCTTAAATAAAAAAATTCAGTTGATGGGTGGGCAGCAGGGAAAAAGGATTATTGTTTGAGTAGAATAGTAGCACAGATCACTGTTTCCGCCTTGATGTGGGTGTCTGTGAGTGTATATGTTTACGTAGCTATTTGAGTAATCTGTTTTAAACTAGTTATTGGAGTCATAGGTTTAAAATATCATCATTTTTCTTAACCTGGCAGATTAAAGTAAAAGAAAGGGCAAGCCTATGGTTATGTGTTTCCGTTGAAATATCTGCATTCCTCTGAAACCCACTCGCAGGAGCAAATGCCTTATTCACAAAAGCCCTCACAGTCATTTCAAGCCTATGTTATTCCAGGCTGTCTGATTGAGGTTTAATGACAAGGTGACAGGTATTATTTGAAGTGTGTGAATTTAGGAATTCCAAAAACATTTTGAATCTTATTTTCTTAGTTTCTATACTCTGAATCCTCAAAAACAGTTCTTAATGCTTAAGAACAATTAATGTCAGTTTTATAGAATCAAATTGCTACCTGCTTAAAAACTGCTGTTCCTTTTTGTTTTTCCCCAGTGAGCATTGACGACAGAGCGGTAATTTATAGTTGTCATTCCACAGAAGTGTGGGCCACTTGATACAAGAGAGGATGATGGAGAAAAACTTTCAGGGCATTAACTCTTGGAATGTTCCTTTTAAAATTATCTTGAAGCAAAATAGAAATCACGGCACATTATGGGAAGTATGGCGAAGCTCTCAATGTCACCTTTACTCTTTGGCACAAAGCTCTTTCTTTTTAAAGTTGGTCTCTGATCTTCCCAAACCCCTCCATCACCCCTCTGCCCCTAAACAAGTGTGCTTACTAAAGCTGTTTGTGGTAGGTCATTACGCGGGAAAGATGTCAGAGGCCTTTTACATTTCTGTTTTTCCCATGGGTTGGCTTTATAGTCGAAGACCTAACTGCAATTAGTTTTAAGAACATTTCAGGGAAAGGGTTGCATTTAGAATTTCCCCAAAGAATCTGAAACTAACCAAAGTGTGTATTTTGTGGGGGATCATGTTTAGAAATGGGAGGCCAACATGAAATATCATTTTCCATACCAGTTGGATTTTCCTTTCTATTATTTGCTTTATTGCAGATAATAAATATGAGGATAATCATATTTATACTAGTATTTTTTTGGATTGCACTGTTAGTATTTTGCTACCAGAAAGTAGAATCCATTCATTATGGGCAATGGTAGTAAATCCTAGCTGAACTGAACTGTGCTATCAGAAGACTATAGAAATATTTGCTGTTCCTGAGTGAGTTAGCTTCTATATATTTGAGTAAGAAATGGGAAGGATTGAAAGAGAAGAAAAAAGTAAAAGACAGGCATTATTGGCTTAAAATAGAAATATAACTGCATTTTGTTTTAACTCAATAGGCACAATCTGTGTAGATATATATAATGCTATAAAGAGGTCATACATGTATGTTCTATATAACTATATAATGCTATAAAGAGGTCATTCATGTATGTTCTATGTAACTATTTATAATGCTATAAAAGAGGTAATGCATGTATTTAAAATCCACACATTTAAAGAATGTGTGGATCCACTATCATGCTTAGAAAACAGTGCTTCCCAGTTCCTATGTGAAATTCCTTGCCAATGGAAAGGGAAATGTAGAAGGAGTGTTTCCAAATGTTTTCAGTTGGGGCCACTCTGGCTGGGCAGACCTGAGAGACGTCATGCTCCACCCACCTAACCTACTTATGTCTGTAACCACAAAGATCCCATTAAGACTGCTGCTTTTGATGGGATCCCAGGGGGATCTGATTATTAATGTTTGCCAGACACAGAAGTATTGACATTGTCATGTTATTAGCATTACTATTCTAAGAGCCCAGTCATCAAGGACCCCAGGAGAACTTATTTTGATAACCGCTAATGAAGGAGATAAAATCGGTAGCAATAGTCATTTTAGTAATGAACACTTTTAATACCTGCATAGTTTGAGGCTTGTGTAAACAAATGAAATGAAAACATAAGGAAAAAGATTGAGTGCTTGCCAGCAATGATTTAGGTTGAGAGCTCCAACTCAAGAGTATTGATGTGTTCATTCAGAGACAGAAGGGGGCCAGTAGAAATAAGAATGGAAAGCCATGTCCTAGGACCTAGCAGAAACACATGCAATGGATTAATAATTTCTGCTAGAATGTGGTTTTCTGGCTATAAGTGAACATTTCATTAGAAGAAAGATTTATATTTCTCTCATCACGAACATACTGGGAACCTGATTAAAATTGGTATAGTTGTTGGTTGTAAGGTATCTTTCAGAGACAGACTAATCTGGTCTACTTATAGCAGTGCCAGTAGGGGATAAGGGACCCTTTTGAGACTCTCAAAAAAATAGAAACATCATATCCAGGAAAAATCTTATTCATTTAATATTTTGCATATAGCTTAAAATTTATAAAAACCATCCCTAGATCTTATTCGAAGTTAGCCTCCAGTGTTATTCCCACTGTCTCTCATAACCTTTATAAAAAAATTGTATTATTCCACTTATATAGAATCCCCAGAAAAGGCAAATTATAAAAACAGAAAGTAGATTAGTGGTTGCCTGGGGCTGGAGTGGGAATGGGGACTAATTATATATGATCATGAGAGAGCTTATTGGGACTGTGAAAACATTCTTACACTGGGTTATACTGATGGTTGCACCGCTCGATGAACTTAGTAAAAAGTGTTGATCTGTGCACTGAGATGGGTGGGTTTTATCCTGTGATTGCGCCTCAGTAAAACCTTGCTGTTCAGTGTGTCAGTGGAGCAGCCGCATAAGCTGATTAGGAAAGAAAAACCTTAGGGCCCTCTCCCAACCTCTTATGAAAAAAATAAAAATTGTAAGGTAAATAGTCCCCTGAAATGTTTTTATGATAATGTTATCTTGTTTAGCCAGCTATACTTTTAAAAAAATTTAATACTAAATATAGAAGTCAGCTTTAGCGTAGCTTTAGGCAAAGCTCTTCTATCAATTGTTTGATGTGTGAATTAATGTAAGTTGTTGATATTCTTGTTCTGATGGGGAATACTGGATTTTTTTTTTGAGATGTAAAGGATTGCATATTATTATGAGAGTGGATACCTTCATAGATTTGAATTTGGGAAAAGGTATTCAGGTCCTCATTAAAAATTTAGTTTTTAAAATATTAAATAATCAAAAATGATAAACACAAAAGACTGGAAACATGCAAATGCATTGAAAATGTTAAATGAAAGAAGCAAGACATAATATGCGTGTGTATTAAGATATTCAGAGCTTGATTTCCAATTCTATGGTAGCCTCTCAACTAGATGCTGACAACAGGGCAGAGACAAAAATTAGCCTGCTACCTGGTCTCATGGAGTGGCTAGTTTAGTGGGGAAGGCATCTGTTAAAAGAAATAATGACGTAAGTCATCAATAAACTACAATTATAATAAGTGTAAAGAGGAAATAAGAGATTATTTTAGGGGGACATAATGGAGTCTGGCTTATGGGGGGGGCGCTGGTTGTCCAGCAAAGCGTTCTCTCAAGTGAAGTGTAAACTGAACCCTGAAAGGAGGTGAGTGGGTGCTGGGGACGGGGAAGGAACATGGAGGGAGGAGAGGTTAGTGAAGCGAGAGGCTGAAAAGAGGAGGTGAGCTAACCCATAGAGAGCAGGGTGGCTAAAGGTAAGAAGGCTGAAGATAGAAACACCAGGCACGGCCTTCTGCGTGCATCTTCTGTAAGATTTTGAACTTTATCCTAGAAGCAATGGGAAGTGATTTTAAGTCATTTTAATTACTTGATCAATTCCTTGAATGACATGATCAAATACGTATCTTAGAAAGATCACAAAGGCCATTCCTTCTGTGGAAACATGGAGTAGGAGTGAAACGCAAGGAGAGCACCTAAGAAGTGGTTCAGGTGGGAATGATGGTGACTTGGGTTCCGATATGACCTGTGCAGGTGAAAAAAGGCAGGTAGGTTCAAGAGTTATTTAGATGGAAGAATGGGTAGGCTTGGGGATGAATTCTAGGGCAGGATAGGAGTTGTTAAAGATAATTCTCAGTTCCTATATATATGATCACAGCTCTGCAGATTACAAGGAAAAATGATAGAAGAAATGTGCGAAAATCAGAGTTGTGTTACGGTGGAGAGATTATAAGTGATCCCCCTCCCCCTTTTTTTAACCAAATTTTTATACGGCTGATATTATTTCCATAATGAATAAAAATCTAACAAACACTGAATGATTGCTGAAAGAGAGTTTCTTAATCTATCTCCAGAGGGCTGCAGTTACACTTGTTTCATAATTTCCCCTTATTTTTGAGTCTACATTTTCAAGTGATACAAATGATATTTCTCTCTCTTCTCTTGGGACAAAAAAAATCAACAATCTGGTAAACCTCCAAGTCTGAGAGTAATTCCAGTTAATTATGCTTGCATTTTGCCTTCCTCGATTTCATTATATTAACTTCTAATTACATTTCTTCATACTGTGGATGTTATTTGAGATGTCAGCATCTCCTTTATTTGGGGCCAGTTGATAGGTGCCAGTAATACAGGTGCACGCTTGTCGGGGGTCTGTTGTGATCACTTCAGCCAAGGTGATGCAAAATTAGATTATCATTTTGGTTGCGTCTTTAAAACAGTAAATATTAGTTAGATATAACTCAGCCTTAAATTCTCAATAAAAATTTTATTATATGCGAGTCTGAGAATGGGTTTTTGTGCAAGGGCAGTGACAATCTCTTAAGGAAATTGTGTCATTAAAGCCCCTTTAAATAATCTCTCTGGAAACGCCAAAGACCTCATGTGTTTATATAACCGCTGAGTGTTTGTGGAGGACATGTAAGGCTCTGCCTTGGATATAATAGATGTTCCAAAGTACTCCATGGGCTTATACAGTTGGGAGGATATTTGAAAGGTGCTGTTGTTACAATGGCAAAAACCTTGAGCAATTTAAAACTCTCTGAGCCAATCCTAGTCTTTTTGAGATGATCCTGCTCAAACACAAAGCTGTCTGTTGGATGGAGTTTGAAAGCCATGTTTTAAAATAAACATTTCTTAACTTAAAAAGTATTTTAGAATTTTTTACTTTATTACACTTATTTTGGAAAAGCAATTGCAACAGTTTTCATTTTTAAGAGTTTCATTAGTGAAAGAAGTAGAGTGGAAACAGAATGAGAACAGACCTTGGAGTCAGACAGACCTGGATTTGAGCCCACATTGGCCACTTATTAGGAAAATACCTTCACTTTTTTATTCCTGGTGTCTTCTCTGTTTTATTGGCATTTTGTGAAGATTTGGAACAGCAGTAAAAGCAAGAATTTGTAATTCAATAAAAGAGAATTGGAATACCAACTTCACTCTTTATTAAAGGTATGAACCTTGGGGCAAGTCACTTATTCTTTCTGAGCCTCAGTTACTTCAGCTGTAAAATGGGAAAGCTAAAGATCTTCTCAAAGAATTTTTATTCATATAAATTGTCAAAAAGAATTGCATACTGCCAAGTGTTTGGTAAATGTTAGCTATAACAATAGTGTCATTTTTCTGATTTCTTAGCACATTATGGAGAAGACTACAAGACTTGAACCTGTTTTTGCCTTTTATAATGTCACAGATTTTGGTTTAGTAATAACGACTGGTACTGAGTGCCTGCTGTCTACTGGGCTCTATTCTAGGAACTTTAGAAACACTGTGTAATGTAATTGCCACAGTGAATTGCAAGACAGGGGCTAGTGCTCCCTGTATTATAGATGAGGACATGTAGGTGCCCCAGGTAACATGATTTGCCCCATGCTGTGGCATAACGGAGGGAAAATCCAACACTGAGCATGTTTTTGTGAGATTCCAAGGCCTTTGCTGTTTCTTTCCTTCACATTGTCTCATTTTTCTCAGTGTCTACTGAGAAAAAGTCTATTTTGATTATAGGGCGGTTATACATTTCATTTTACATTAACTGCCCCCCTGAAGCCCAGTGGGAAAGAGCCTGTTGGATTGCCCATGGCCCAGCAATGACAGCGTGGCTGTGCTGTATCCATATTGATGATAGAAAGAGTCCTCAGTAGTCCATTTTTATATTTGTCAGGATTCCAAGCATTTAGAACACATTTTGGACAAATGCTACAAAAATTATTTCATCTCAGTGGCACATATTCCTACCCACATGACAAATTTGCTCTTAACAGAAAACACCTGTAGGCTCTTCTGAATCACGTTGAAGGTGGATTGTGGCCCATTTCATGGTTCTTATTTTGACCACATGCGTTGTTCATCTTTCTAAGCCTTCCTGTTCATACTAGGCAGTGCAAAATGCTTTTCTCTGAAAGGTCTGATGATCGTCATGAAAACTGTAGACTTGATTAGCCTCATGACCATTCTAGGAAGTCAGTAATACCTAACCCATATCTAAGAGATGACACAAGGGAGTTAACTGGTGGCCGCGAGAAGACACTTTAAGTAAACCTGGTTTTCTTGACTTTTCCTCATGACTGCCCTGCAGATCTTGCTCAAGAAGTAGATTCTCCAAGGCAATTTCTCCTTCAAAAACTGCTGAACATTAACACACTTTCGCAGATGAACTTGTTTAAGGTTTTAATTTGGGGATTGGTTACCTGGGGACCATATTGGAAACATTTTCTTCTCTCTCAGAATTTGTCTGACTCTCTCCAGGAGCTGAGAATCCTTTAAAAATCACAGAGGCATATAGGCTTCCACTTTAACTTTCACCGAAATAACCTGGTTTGTAAGGCATGGCCCCTAGAAGCTGGCATTTCTTCTTAGGTCCTAGCTCTCCCCTTCCCTTCAAACACCTGTCATCAGATAGAAAATGGGGGCAGAAAGATTCAACTAAACAGCCTTTGAAGGACCTACTGTTCTGGGTATGGAGCGCTTCTATTCATAATCACCCTCCGTGAGAGTGATCAAAATATGTGATAAAGCATATGGCTCAGGGATTTGAGAGTTTTCCCCCTACAGAAGCACAACTCTTTATGTTTACTGTTTAGTTGTTCCTATGTTTAAAATAACCTTAATTAAATAAATACTTTTATAATTAAAATGTAATTCTAATTAACGCAGAATTTTTAAAAAGGTAGCCCCTAGGAATAAATCAATGGCTTTACTTCCACCTTTACTTATTAATTGTCATTAATTCTTTATTAGTTTAGTACTTGGAGATGTTTGTATGTAGTCCCTGGGCATGTTTGTGGTTGGAGCTTGTATCTGAAACATATACACCTAAACATGCACACACATAGTTTTTTGTTGTTTTGTTTTAACTTCTCATAAGAATGAAGTATCATAACTATTTTAATTCAAATAATGAGCCTTCTCAGCTACCACAGACCTTATATGTATTTTTCCTTTTAATCCAGGGACCTGGACTGTCTTTTCTTGTCTGTTTTTCTTTTTTCAGTTTTAAAAATTATTATTATAATACCAGAGGCCGCTTTGTCTTCTTAGCTGTAACACAACCCCCCCAAAACCAAGTTATCAGGTATATATCTGGTATTACCCTTGGCGTGCTCTACCAGTGAAACTGAAATTTACCTAAGCAGCAAAGACATCTCCATGGTTACTCAGCCAGGACATGGCCCTTTTGGCTTTAGACTGCTTTAGCAATGCATGAAAGGTCTCCAGTGTTGCTAACTAGATCATTTTTCAGGTTCTAGCTGTAGGTGCCCTTCCTTTTTTTAGCATTTTGGAATATAACAGCTAAACACTGTTTCATATATAGACTGAGATTTGGCCTCTTTCCAGTCACTCTGAGCTCATCTGACAGTGGTTATTGACAAAAGTACAGAACCAATCCCTGAAAAGGCAACTTACTGCTAAATATATCCAGAGTCAATATTACAGTGCTTTCTGGCCCACACTGGTAAATTCATGGGTTTCAAAGAGAAAGGAACTGTTTGAGGTTATGTAGTTACTTAACTTCACTTTACAGATGAAGAAAAGTGAAAGAATCAGGGCTATTTAGCTTCAAACATTTTCATTAATAACATTCATTCATTCAGCAGATAGCTTTTGAGTCCCCACCCTGTGTGGGTCCTGGAGTTATTAAATATAAACACAGTCCCAGCACTTACCGTCTCCACAGTTCATTGGAATAAGAAGATTGACAAACAGTTAACACATCAAGTGACACCTTGTATCATCAAGGCACATTCAGAGCTCTTGAAGCCATACCCTTGGTTGTAGATGAAGAGTCCATGTAAGAGTTTCATTGTACGGAATGAGCCTTTACCAGGCAGTCTAGCGAGAGAAGGCCTCAGGGCAGAGGAAGCGAGTCAGGAAAGAGCAGTTGCCTTGGAAAACGCTGAGTGTGTTAGCGTGGCTGCACAGGTGAGTGGGGAGGAGTAGCTGAGTCCCCACCGTGGGGCAGTGTTACTGGGGACAGCTCATGCCCACCTGGACGTTCGTTCAGGACAAAAGAGAGGGCTCTGTGAGTTGTGAAAATGTAGAAATAGTTCCAGGCTGGCTGATAAATAGCCAACGATCTAAGGCCTCTTGCACTGTCTTGTTGCACCCCCAGACCTCCTCACACCCAGGGATTCAGGAATTCAAAAGTTGATACCCAGCAGGAACCCTCTAGGCCAGTTAGATGGTGCTGATCATTAATTTTTTTGAGCATCCCTCCTCTCTCTCCTGTCATTTGCCTTAGTAAAGAATGTAAACTTTATCCTATAGGGTAGGATTTGAAAATTCAAATGCCTCCATAGGTAGGGAGGCTCCAGAGAAATGAGCAAAGCAAGTGCGTGTAAAGAACAGGGAAAGTTGAGGACTGTAATGAGTTTGAGGTATTAAAATGAACTTTTAAAGAAGTCCGTGTCAACAACCATAAACAAATGTTTGCCAGTGCTCAAATTTCACAGTATAAGCAACAGGGAACCACATTTTTTTTTTTAAACTGGGGAAGTGATACAAGGTTTATTTACTTTTTAAAATTGCCATGATGTTTTGATGGACAGAGATTTACAGAAGACATGGAGATAAGAGACTTGAGAGCATGGCTGTTCCTAGTCCAAATACTGGACTAGAAAATGCTGGCTTAAATGCAAAGATCTTGGGTTGCATATGAAAAACAAAGTATTTTGTTTCCTTTACGATAAAACAATAGAAGGGATTATTGGATTGTTAGGGAAGACATGTTATTTCTGCCTTTAAAAGTTTCAGGTGCGTAAAGCACAATGGGAGAAGCTAAACGCAGTGATTTTTGAGAACTTTCTGAGTCTGGGATGCTCTGACGCGTATTAACTCAAGCAAAATATTTGTGGAGAAAAAACAAACGAAAAGCCGTGGGTGGTGAAATGGGGTGGAACAAATGCCGAAAGAACTCTTGAATGTTACCAAGCAGGGGATTTGTGTGGGAACATGAAGATGTTTCCGACAATTCCGTGTTGGTTTTTATTCATCAATTTAACACATTCGAGTACATACCATATGCTAGACACTGTCCCAGGCACAATTTTAAGTAGGATTTGCTAATTCATTTATTGCGAATTTACTCTCTCTGCCCTCCACGGAACTTTTCGTTCTAGGGCAGGAGACGGTCAGTCAGCCCGGTACCGGGACAGGTTGGTGGTGAGCAAACCTGGAGGGTGGATTGAGGCCGGGGAAGACCAGAGGCCGAAACCAACTAGGGAACAGTGACCACTGTACAAAACATAACGGAAGACAGGTTTCACGGGCCCCAAACTAGCAGAAGTCGGAGTGGAATGGGGAAGCGTCCAGGAGGGACATTCGAAGCCCCTAGAATGTTGTGAGTTTTAGAGTGTGGAAAGTTGCGGCTGCAAAAATGATGTGCTAGGTTTTGATGAGCTGAATTTAACAGTTTGATGGACACCATGTGTAGATATTTTCTGAGATCGGCCTTTCTGAAACTTTGGTGGTGTCAGAATCACATGGGGAACAAAAGAAATACAAAGGTCCAGGGCCTAGTCCTTCAGCCAGCCTGGGCCTCTGTGTTTTTTATTAGCTCCCCTGGTGGCACTGACACGGCAAAGTTTGAGAACCACCGACTTAGATAACCACAGATACAAGCCTGGAAAGAGGGAGGAGCTAAGGGCTGGAGATGTATATTTTGGAGTTTTTTTTAAAAAGTGTTCATTGAGACTTATGGATGGACCAGCTCTCCCAGCTGATGTGGATAAAGGGAGAGGAGAAACCAGAGGACAGTGAGTGGCTGCGTGGGTGCCGCGGGTGGGGAGGCGAGGAGGAGCCTGTAAGGCGGACACACGGATTGTTCAGCGTGAGGGCAAAGTGCAGAGAGCTCAGTTTCCCCTTAACTGGAATGTGGGCTCCATGGGGACAGACCTCGGGGTTACCTTCACCTAGCATTGTGCCCAGCACTCAATAGGCACTTAATCAATATTTAGTGACTAAATCAATGCATGCATGCATGGTTTTCACAAGGCTAAAGAGAAAATTTTAGGACAATATAGGCAATCATATTAAATGCAGTAGCCTGAGGTCAAAAGGGCTGAAACTTACGGGACTGCTGGTAGATTTGGCCAGAAGGAAGCTATTGCTATAAGAGAGACGGGGTAATTAAGTATAAGCAGCGAATTTAGGCTCTGCTGTCATTTATAACACTCATCCTGAGCAGCTGATGAGCAGTTAAAGGCCATATATATATATATATATATATATAAAAGTACAGATATTAAGCTCTCCAGCCTTCATTGTGCCCTGTTGCTCTGTTGATGTCCCCCAGCTGCCTCCCTGAGGTTGTGCGTCTGATAGGAAGAAGTGGCTCTCAGGAGTCTCATAGGTTGGGGAGGGGTCTCTTGGGGAGCTGGAGGTTGGAATATAGACAAAGACAACCAAATGCTAGGGACATGTCTTCAGTAAGCTGCAAAATCCACTTTCCATCCTCAGTTTTTCAGTGATGGTTTGCTCCCCAAGAATAGATATAATTTCTAGAAATTGCATAAAAATATAAAATCCTACTTTTAGATTTGTTAAAAGCTTTTCAATGCCAGGCACACATTTCCTTTGAAAGGATAAATCTTTGTGTCATGAGCAGAGATGCTTATTAACCTGCTCTCTGGGATCTGCGTGTTCGTAGATGAAGCATCCAGCCTTTCTTGTATTTTCAAATGTCATATCCAACTGCCTTTTAATGAAGATTCATCTGTTCTTTTCACACTGTTAGGTATGGTCTGTGGGGATAGACGTTTTTCAGTCCACGTGAATAGAGCCCATTACTGGTAATGGAAGTTTCGCACGTGCCTGTGGAGGCGAATATGCGTTGAAATAATTTACGTTTAAACTTTCACAGTCACTTTTATTTCGCTGCCTTACGATTTCAACGATGATCTCTTTTTGTCCCCAATTGCTGTTTGACATTGATGGTAGGCGTTTGGTGATGGGTCCAAAGTTGTAACCTGAACGGGTGTAAGTATTTCTTTCCTCTGTTTCAGCTGAGAAGTTTTGAGAGTGAAATATTCACAGCCATTAAGAGACCTCCAGTTTAATGTCTCATCATGGTCATTCTGTAGTTCATATTAAGTCCACAGCACTGAAGGAAGTCAACAAGTGGACTTTCAGACTTCAGATCTCTGGCCATGGTGTTGGCCATGGCGTCTCAGGATGCTCACAACTTCTTCCAGCCTCTCTCTTCCTGGATATCTCGGGTATATGAAGCTCTCCAGCAAGCAGGAGATGTGTTATCTGCCTCGTTGGTTAACTTAAGCAAGCAAGACTCTAAATTGAGTGACAAGCTAGACCAGGACTTAGATGACATTCAGATTCAGGAAGCTGACTTTGAGGATGAAGCACAAAGCAATGATGGGGGTCAAGAGGACACGAACTCCTTGTTTCTTGAAGTGGATCATTTTTCTTGTTGTAATAGTGATTTGCAGGACTCTGCCCAAAAGTCAAGCCCTAGACTTAGCCAACATGCAAAGGACTCATGTTCCATTATATCCAAATGGCCCAATCAGACCCGTGATGACCAAAAGCCACCACATGTGCTTTCTTCTATTGCTGAGGAAGAACATTACCTTGAAAACCAAAGGAGTGACCTTCAACATGGCTTTGAGAGCCAGCACTCTGGTACTTTAGAAAATGTTTATGGAAAAAAGCAAGGTAAGCTAGCCAGTAATCATTTTCTCTGGGTTCTGCCAAAGGACATTTCTGCTCATTTTATTTTGACTTGCTTTAGATGTCATATGACTTTTATTTTTCTCTCTCTTATACCTTTCCATATGCTGGCTTTTTATTGAGAGTTGTAATCCTTAGGAATATTTTCAACATATAAAATTTTGAAATATCCGTATTTGTGGGATTCATATTCCAAAACAAAAGTTGCAAGCAAGTGAAATGTTGAAAATGAGTCTGTGGGTTCTGTTTGAGAGGCCCCTTATGCATGTCATGCTTTTTAAAATATCTTTTAAGCTGTTCTCTTTTTTCCACTAGGTTAGGAATCTCTAGATGTTACTATATTATTCAGTGTGAAATCCTGTGCAAAAAGCCATACTTGTTGCAAAATTTTTAGTTGATAACACTCCAAGAACACTTCTCACAGTATTTCACTGAGACGTGATGTGAGATGACAGTAGATAGAAAATCTTTGAAATAAGAATAGCTTGATTTTCTTTTAGCCTTGAATGGAAAGGATATATTTAAAACAAACTGCCTATAAAGCTTTATCCTGTCAGAACTGAGCATATAATGGGCCTTCAATAAATGTAAAATGCATGCGGTGAGGCTGTAATTAACTCTGTAGAAGCAGCTGTAGTATGTTCTGGATCTTTTCACACTTCCAATACTCCAAGCTGGAAGTAAGGGCATCCGCCTGGCTAGGGACGGAGGGGTACGTGCTCTGCAGAGAAAGGCGCTGGGTGTGTATGCAGGATGTGTGGTAATACAGAGCTCACGCGGGCTATTGGATCTTTTATGTAATACAAAGGTGAAGTAATTAATTCTCTTATTAGGGGAAGCAGACATTTCTGGACTATTTCATAATTTCTTCATCTATTTTCATGATGCCTCTTACCTTTATCTTTTTATTTATCGCTGACAGTATTGCAGATGTCCTCCATTACCTCCCCCCTTTGCCCACTTCTACCCAGCCCCCACCCCACCCCAGGCCTTGCCCGCACTATTATCTGTGTCCATGCGTTATGCACATATGCATATATGTTCTTCGGTTAATCTCTTTCCATCCCCTCCACTCCCCACCTCTCTGAGACCCCTCAATCTGCTTCCATGTCTCTGGACCTATTTTGTCTGTCAGTTTATTTTGTTCACTAGATTCCACATATAAGTGAGATCATGTGATGTTTGTCTTTCTCTGCCTGGCTTATTTCCCTTAGCATAATACTCTCCAGGTCCATCCATACTGTCCCAAAGGGTAAGAGAGCCTTTTTTACAGCTGCGTAGTATTCCATGGTGTGAATGTCCCACAACTTTTTATCCACTCACCTTACTGATGGGCACTTGGGCTGTTTCCAGATCTTAGCTATTGTAAATTGCACTGCTGTGAACATAGGGGTGCAGATATTCTTTCTGATTGGTGTTTCAGGTTTCTTAGGATATATGCCCAGAAGTGGGACCACTGGATGAAATGGAAGTTCAATTTTTAATTTTTTGAAGAAACACCATACTCTTTTCCACAGTGTCTGCACCAGTCTGTATTCCCACCAGCAGTGCACTAGGGTTCCCTTTTCTCCACAGCCATTTGGCAGGTGTGAGGTGACACCTCATTGTTTTTTTTAAATTAATTTATTTTTTAAAATTTTATTTCTGTTTAAAAATACTACAGATGTCCCTTTTTCTCCCCAATGACCCATTCCACTGTCCCATTCCCCTCCCCAGCCCCTCTCCCCACCATTGTTCGTGTCCTTGGGTTGTGCATATATGCATATAAATTCTTTGGTTACTCTCTCCCCCTCCACCCACCCGCCCTCCTCCATCCCTGACATTCGTCAGACTCATCTGTGCTTCCATGCCATTGAATCTATTCTGTTCATCAGTTTATTAAGTTCTTTAGATTCCACGTATAAGCGAGATCATGTGATATTTGTCTTTCTCTGCCTGGCTTATTTCACTTAGCATAATATTCTCCAGGTCCATCCATGCTGTCCCAAAGGGTACGAGATCCTTCTTCTTTACAGCTGCGTAGTATTCCACGGTGTGAATGTCCCACAGCTTTTTTATCCACTCAGCTACTGATGGGCACTTGAGCTGTTTCCAGATCTTAGCTATTGTAAACTATGCTGCTATGAACATCAGCTTCTGCACAGCAAAAGAAAACAGCCTCAAAATACAAAGGAACCCCACGGTCTGGGAAAACATATTTGCCAAAGATGTATCATTGTGGTTTTAATTTGCATTTCTCTGGCGATTAGCGATGTTGAGCATTTTTTCATGTCTCTTGGCCATCTGTATGTCCTCTTTGGAGAAGTGTCTATTTGGGTCCTTTGCTCATTTTTTAATTGGATTGTTTGTCTTTCTGGTGTTGAGTTGTATGAGTTCTTTGTATATTTTGGAAATTAACCCCTTATCAGATGTATCATTGGCGAATATGTGCACTACCAGACATCAAACTATACTATATGGCTTTATCTTGTTTAAGGAAATGTTTTATTCGGATATATTAAGTTTTGGAAAATGAGGAGACATTTTCATGTCCTTTTTACGCTTCCTTGATATTCTTACTCAAGTTAAAGTAATATTAAATGCTAGAATAAATTGGTGAAAACAAGGTAGGCTGGTATTCTTTCTGAATCTGATAAATGATAAGTAAGTACAATTTCAGGTTTTTAAAAATTATCTGTAGAGATAATTCTGGAAATATCTGGGCTACCAACAGGATTTCTTAGACTTGACTTGAAAAATTGATTCCTCTTTTAGAAAATTCTTCCTCAAGTTGAACTATATTTAAAAATTTTAACATAAATTTGACTCAATAGATGCTTAACAATTCTTTTGCCAATTTCTGTAATCATTGTAATAATCCAAAGGCATTGTAATAGTCTAAAAACAATTGTTTTCATTTGTCCATTCAGGAGATGCATATTCACTAGATTGTAGCCTCCGGGAAGGCAGGGGCCATGTCATAGACTCATTTCTGTATCCTTAACATCAAGCACAATGTTACGTATATAATAGGACATCAAATAATAATTCATGTTGGAACAGCAGCAGGATGTAAATACTGTTATTCTCACTTCACAGTTGAGAAAATCGATGCTTGGAGAGTTTGAGCATATACCCAAGATCCACATTAAGAAAGAGGCGGCGCTCAGGAAGTCCGATTCTAGAGCTTACACATACACGCTCCCTTTTTTCCTTTTAAAGGTACAATTTACAGAGAGTAAAATTCACCCTTTTTAGTGCAGGACCTGTGAGTTTTGACAAACGCGCATAGTCTTGTAACCACTGCCACAATCAAGGTACAAAACAGTTCTACGGCCTCAGAAAAATTCCCCCAAGTCCCTTTGCAGTGAATCCTTTCCCCTACCTTCAGCCCTGGCAATCGCTGGCAGTTTCGGTCTCTGTCGTTCACCTTTTCCAGAATGTCACAGAAATGGAGCCGTGCAGTTCGCCGCCTTTGGAACCCGGCCGCCTTCGCGCCGCACTCGCCGTGGCGACCGGAGGGCCGTCCGCCGCGTCCCAGCGGTTTACTGGGAGGAGCATCCCTCGCGCCAACGCCCCGCTGTGCTGCTTTATTGGTTAGTTGAGGGATGTTTGGGTTGTTTTCAGTTTTTAGCAATATGAGTAAAGCTGCTACCACCCCATCTGCAAAACAAGTTTTTGTGCGAATGTAAGTTTTTATTTCAATTAGGTAAATAGCTAGAAGTGGGATTGCTGGGTCATGTGGGAAGTGTATGTTTAACTTTATAAAAGAAACGTCACTGTTTTCCAAAGTACCGTTTTGCATTCTCAGAGTGATCTATGAGGTTTCCAGCCGCTCATATCCTCACCAGCACTTGATGGTGTTATTTAAAAAATGTAAAGCCATTCTTAGAGGTGTATCGTGGTAGCTTACGTTAGGAGGTAATTCTTCATTGGTCTCTTGCATTTTTGCATGTCCTGAGAGCACAGTCACAGACATCTTTTATTTTGGGTTGTCTTTTCAAGGACATTTGTAGGACAAAGAGCCTTGGAAGACATGGTGTCTCCCTCCAGAACAGGGGGAGATCTGTTTGCTGTCCATTCTAATGTGCCTCTCTTCAGGGCAAAGCTTAAGCAGACTTGCTTGCAAATGCTAGAGGTTTCCCAGACTTGGTGTCCCCTGGCTGTGACATACACTTACCGCCCGCGCAGAATCTGTCCCCGCAGGCCCTGAAGGATGGGGAACCAGCGCTGCTCACATTGCTTGCTGTGCCCTAACGCATTGCCATCCTTTGTCTTTGACCTAGAAGTCTTGGGTCTTCCACCAGTGTCCCTAAAACTGTAGCAGGCTAATTTGTTAGTATGCAAGTAGGGTAAAACCTCAGACCCTTTGTAGGTTTTAACATCCCAATTGGCTTTACTTTTCATTCCCCTAGTAACTAATGACTCTGAGCATCTTTTCATGTAGTTATTTGTCATGTGTATGGCTTTTGGGGGAAAGTCTTCAAATCTTTTGTCCACTTTTATTGAATTCTTTTCGTTTTTGAGATTTGAGAGTTAAAACTGTATTCTGAATATAATCATGTTACTTTTCAGATATACGATTTAAAACTATTTCCCCCCAGTTTGGGGGCTTGTCTTTTCATTCTCTTAACAATGTCACTCAAAGAACAGAGATTCTTAGAGGAGATCCAATTTATCGAGTTTTCTTTTACGAATTGTGCTTTTGCTATCACATCTAAGAAATCCATATAACCTAGCGTCAAAAAGATTTTCCCGTTTTATTCCAGGAAATTTTTTATATAATGCAAGGTATAGACTGTAGTCCCCCACCCCCATATAGATGTCCAATTATTCCTACACCATTTGTTGAAATTACCATTCTTTCTCCATTATGTGCTTTGACATCATTGTCAGTAACCTGTTATCTACATAGGTAGATAATGTTACCGGACTGTACATTTCCCCATTAATCTATATTTGTATTCTTTCTTCAATATCACACTATCTTGTTTACTATTGCTTTATAATAAGTCTTGAAATCAGGTAGTGTGAGCCCTCCAACTTTATTATATTTTTAAAAATGTTTTGACTATTGTAGTTTATTTGCTTTCCTCTATAATTTTTGGAATAAGGTTACTGATTTTTTAAAAAATTGTTAGAAATGTAATGGAAATTATGTTGACTCCATAGATCAGTTTGGAGAGAATGACATGCTAACAATGTGTTTTTCAATCCACGAACATGCGTATTACTTTAGTTCTTAAATTTTCTCCTCTGTTTTGTAGTTTTCAGCCTACAGGTCTCACACCTGTATTTTGTTAGATTTATAACTAAGTATTTCCTTTTGTTGGAGACTATTATAAATAATACTTTAATAATTTTTAATTTTCAATTGTTACTTGCTAGTAGATAGAAATACCATTGATTTTTGTATCATGACCTTGTATTCTACAACCTCCCTAAACTCACTGATTAGTCCTAATAGCTCTTTTTTGTAGCTATTTTGGGATTTTCTATGTGGACGATAATGTAATCTATGAGAGAAATGACAGTTTTATTTCTTCCTTTTCAGTATCTATGCCTATGATTTCTTTCTTGACTGATTACAGTATATTATCATTTTGAATAAGAGTGGTGAAAGTGGAACTATCTTTGCCTTAGTGGAAAAGCTTTGTCTTTCACTGTTACTTAGTAGTTAGCTGTAGGTTTCTGTAGATGCTCTTTATTATATTGAAGAAATTCCCTTCTATTCCAATTGCTGAGCGTTTTTATCAAAAGGGATGTTGAATTCTGTTCAGTGCTATTTTGCATCTGTTGAGCAGATCATATGATTTTTCTTGATTAATCTATTGAAATGAATTACAGATTAATTTTTGAGTGTTCAACTAGTCTTGCATACATGGGATAAAACCCACTTGGCCATGATATACTACCATTTTAATATATTGCTGGATTTGATTTGCTAGTGTTTTGTTGAGGATTTTTAAAAATATATTTTCATTAGAGATATTAGCTTGTAGTTTTGTTTTCCTACAGTCTCTCTGGTTTCGGTCCCTGGGTAATGCTGGCCTTATGAGTTGTGAAATGTTTCTCCTTTCCTATAGTTTAGACAAATTTGTGTTAAATCAGTATTATTTATTAATTAAATGTTTGCTAGAATTTTCCAGTGAAGCCACATGAGCTTGGAATTTTATTTTGTGGAAGATCTTGAAATATAAATTCAATTTATTTTATTTATTTTTTACTTGACACGTTTTTATTTTTATTTTAGCCTTTACACCCCCCTCCCAGGCTACCTGATGTCTCTCCCCCTCACCCAGCTCTGGAGGCAGCCCGACCCCATTTCGTGCTTTTGGGGATGGGGAGTGGGAGTGGGGGACAATTCCCACTGGCCCTCCAGGAGACCAGGGGACTGTACCTTTAGAGCTTATAAACCTGCACTAGGACTGGGGCCAATACCTCATTCCACCAGCTGGGTCTGGCTAGGACATGGGCTATGGGCAGCGCTTAACACCCCTGGAGACCCACAGCCTGTGGACAAGAGCCACCATCTCCATCCCCACTGCTCAGGACTTGGGAAAGAGGGGGACAGGAAGCATGCCAAGGCCTCAGAGGTACCTGCCACAGATCAGGGCTCACCTGAAGGCAAAGAACCAGGCGGGTGAGATTCTTGAGGTGCCTGTCCCCAGCCAAAACTCCCAGCCCTTCCCCTGGAACTGTACACCTGAATCCTATATAATTTTATTAATCAATGTCACCCCAATAAATTCAGTAAAAGAAAATAAAACAAAAACCAAATTCAATTTCTTTAATATGCATAGGAATGTTCAGGTTATAGGTCTTAAGTGATTTTTGGCATTTTTAAGGTTTTTTTCCTTTTCATCTATGTCGTTAAATTTATGGACATAATATTTTCTGGTTATCTTTTTACTGCTTTTAAGGTTTACAGCGATCTCCTTTATTTTCGGGTATTGGTAGTTTTTGTCTCCCATTTTTGTTTTTTCTTTTTACAGAAGGTGGGGTCTGTCTGGGTAGAAGATTATATTGGTTTTCCCTTAAGGAGTTCTATAATGCCTGAGAGACAGTTATGTGTAACAAGCTGCATAAAAAAAGTTTGGGTAAAGTTACAACAATTACGTACATGATAGCTTTGGGGGTGATTTTGCCAGAGGTGGTCAGAAAAAGTTCCACAGAACAGAATTTGTAGGACTGCAAACTGAGCACAGGTGACATTTGACAGGTGCATGGAGGAAGAAGGCATCCCAATGGAAGGAGACGGCATGAACACACATGTGGACAAGCCCGGCCTTCTCAGGGATGGGTCATGAAGCTAGAGTTTAGGCTGCAGTTGGGAAGGTTTTTGGCTTTTCATGTTAAGGATTTAGGTTTTATTCTGTACAAGTTGGGAATCTCAAAAAGATCTTAATCAGGAGTAACACCAACAGAGCTCTGTTTGAGAAGGACAACTCAAGCATCAGCTTGGAGGCTAAATGGGAGGAAAAAAATAAATGTTAGGGAGCTATTATAATAGCTTGTCAGAAGAAACAGTGTAAAACTGTAAATATATATGAGGAAATTCTTGCCATCACAATTATTTTTATTGTTAATCCCCACCCAAGGATATGTTTTCCACTGATTTTTAGAGAGTGGAAGGGAGGAAGGGAGAGAGAGAGGGAGAGACATCTATGTGGGAGACACACATCAACTGGTTGCCTCCCACATGCACCCCGACTGGGGCTGGGGATAGAACCTGCAACCCAGGTACATGCACTTGACCTAGAATCGAACCTGGGACCCTTCGGTGCACAGGGCCGACACTCTAACCACTGAGCAGCACTGGCCCAGGCTCTTGTCATTATTTTGATGTTGCTCCCTGAAAAGGGCATGTAAAAAAGAGTCTTTGACAGGGCTCTGTCGGGGCAGTGGAGCACCGGCTCATTCCTGGTAGGTGGAGGGAGAAGTCCAGGTCTCCCTCTTGGCCTCCTCAACACTTGAAGGGGTGCTCCTCATGAGTGCAGGGTAGGGACGGGGGTTCTGTTTCCCCACATGGTCTGCACTATTACAGAGCTGAGAGTAGCCTTATTACTGCTGGGCAATGGTGAAAATCCTGAATCTCCACTAGACCTCTTTTGACACCACCCAAGCTGGGAGGGGCAGAGGCGCCTCATCGCTTCCCAGTATGTGTGGGGGCCCAGGCTCTCCAGGCGGTCTCCTCGGATTCTGCGGGGGTGCAGATGCTCATCACCAGCCATCAAGGAGCAAGTCCTGGACCCCTGTGCAGCCTTCTCTGCACTGCCTGGTGAGGGTACTGAGGTGCCTCATTACAGGCTGGTGAGGATGCAAGTCTAGGCTCCCCACTTGGCTCTGCTGGTGTGGGCGAGGACAGGGAACACAGTGTCTTCTGTGCTCTTTGGCTGGAGCAGAACATTTATTGTCTAAAAGTTTTCTCTTTTGCTAGGCTGCCCTTTCCCGGGTCCTTTGCGTAGAGAGAGCAGGCTTTTCTCGGGGCCTTTTTTGTCTGCGCCCATTGGCATTCCAGGGTTGCCAGCTCCTTCAGCTTCAAGGCTCAGCTCCACGAGGCACAGAACCGGGCACTCACCACCAGGTTTTCCCTGAGTCCCTGGTCCCAGCCCGTCTGCCTTCTTCTCGGCACTGCTCAGTCTTCTCTCCTTTGTCCTGTATACAAAGAAGAGAAGGGTTCTGTTGGTTGTAAGCAGGGTGAATAATAGAGAAAAGAACATCTATTCTGCCTTCCTGGAAGAGTCTTTGAATTAGTTCTTCCTGGCATTAGGATTTTAAATCCCACCACTTTTCTCCATTTCACAGTGAAAATGAGAACAGAAAATGAGCAAGGGTGGTCCGTGTGCACAGGTAAACCTGGGAGAGACATTTCTCTATAAAGAGAGGTCTCTTAGGGTGCCCTTTTCAGCTAGGCAAATATTTATCGAATGCCTACCGTGTACAAAGCACTGTGGGGAGTAGGCCTCTCCTTCACATTATTGAAAAGCTTATACCATTTGCTTAACATGTTCCAGAAGATGCAAAAATGTTTGTGATGCCCTTTGGTGGCTCTTTGCTGGCAGTGGGAGTTGGGAATGCAGTAGGGACCTAGAATGAGACGGTCCCCTAGTCCCAATTCACTGGTGACTTTATAGATGGAGGAGCTTTACTAAGTTGCCTCTAAGAAGCGTCCATCGTTTTCTCTCCCTGATGTGATAGAGCCCACTAATTAATTCTCTTCAAATGCCTACAGCAAAATAACAAAAGCTCTTATTCCTTTTTTTCCTTAAAATATTTAAATACCCCAGGACCCTATGAAACTGGGATAAGGGACTGGACTCTCAGCTCTATGAATGTTCAAACACTTTTTTTTGGGGGGGGGGATTTTACCTGCTAGTTAACAGCCTTAAATTATGTTCACATGTTTATTTTCTCCTTTATACCAAGGGATCACGTCAGACACAGCACATGGGCTGCTTTGCAGTCTATAGAGAGATGTATGTGGAGATATACTAGGAAAAGGCAGCATTTTAATCAGTGATTTATATGCGCTTTTTAAAAAGCCTTGTCAAGCCTGCTTTTCCCATTTAACCTTGAATTCTTTTCATAACGCTGTCTTGATTTTATGTTCCTTAATGTGCCATATTTTTCTCCACAATAGATTTTAAGCTAAATTGGCCTAAAACAAGAGGGATGCTGAATGCTTTTTGTAACCATGGAAACATTTCTGGGCACTTACTGAGGACCTGGTTGCCAATAGTAATGTAGCGGAGAAAATAGATACACTTCATTTAGCAGTTGCCTATGATTAAGAGGCAGAGAGACTCCTCACAGTGCCATATCAAGATTGGCTTTTCGGTTTAAAGATCCAAATCCAAAACACCAACTTCTCAGTCAAGAAGCAGTTGTGACACCTTTGATATGTATTGGGAGAGTTCTAATTGCATTTAAAAAAATAATCTTTGTTTTCAGTTTTTCACCTCCTATTTTTTTTTTTTTTTTGAGGCTGTGTTTTAACCACATGTATTTGTTTCCAAGAAATATGCTCCCCGTTTCCTGAAATAGCCTGCTAATGGAATTAATGTGTTCCAAGCACACTGGCACATAGGACTTTAGAAACACTCTTTGGCTACATGCAATGTATTGAAAAAGTAGAACAGTAGGCTTTGAAATGAGGGTGGAATAATTTGACTGTTGAATCAGATTGTTCCATGAGGTTAGTATGACATGGAGGGGAAAATCCTACAGTGTTCCTAGTTGCTGGTTGGTCTCAAGCTTTTATGGACTGAAGGTATTTTGTTCTGTTGACGCTCTTAGGATGACTCGTGGCAGTCGAGACTAAATGGTCCCAGGGAATGTAATGCAGTTGATTTATAAATCATACAGGCTTCATTGCCTTTCTATAGGACGCGTGACTGCACATAAAGTGTTGCATCCTGCCGATCCTTTATTTGTAATACTGGCACTTTGCTTTTTCATTGCACAAGTGCTTTCTTGAGAGTAAATCTATTCCTGGTTTAATTTATCTTCATTTGTTAGGCCTTCATTTGATAGCAAATGCATTCATGTTCCTTGGTTGTCTAGAACTGTCCACGGAAAAAGGTTCAGTCGGAAAAAGCTTCAGATTTGTTTTCTAAAAGCTTTATGAGGTTAATTTTCTCAATATGTTGACTTGCACGTTTTAGAAACAATAGGTATTAATGAACATGCTGAAAGCTGACATATAGTTTTCAGGGTCTTGACACTCAGGCAAGGACTTTGTTATTGCCATTTTATTTATTTTGCAATGTTTGTCATTTTTAAAGGAAATTTCAGGCATGTAACAAAATCCTACATGGACAGAAGTTAGAACACATAACTCGTACACATGATGAAAATACTGATTCAATTTTACCTTGATTTCTGGGTGTTATAACAAATGCTAGAACATTTTTTAAGGGCAGGTTTAAAGTGAGAAAATAAAGTCCATTTTCTATTTTCCCATTCTTACCATCATTAGGAATGGATTATAGGAATTAGAGGTGACATACTACAAATAAGCTTAAATTCCATTTTAATGATTCTCAAAGAACCAGAATTTTTTTTTACATAATGGAATTTCTGATGATAAGGCTCAGGAGTCTTCCTAGCCCTGAGACTCAGGCGGTAATGGAGCCAGGCGCATCTTTCTTGCAATTACCTAGCCTAATGGTGAAGTTGGGGCCAGGTAGGAATTAGTAGCTTAAGAAGACCCCCCCCCCCCCAATTTATCTTGTTTCTTTTTGCTTGAGGGAGATTCTTACCTGTGTGTTTGTGTGTTGTCTATCTTTTTAAATACCACAGAAATATCCTGTTCTCTTCTCCCCCTCTTTTATTCTTCTTTCTTTGGTAACCCCCCCTTTCTCCCTCCCCTGGTCCTCTTTTCCAATATCCACTCCTGAGGAGAGAGAGTCTTATTTTTGAAAAAGAGCCTTATAGAGTTTCTGAGATGTGATTGTCTCTCTTCCCTTTGGGCTCTTGTGAATTCTGCTGGGGGTGGGGGAGGCCACTGCTAATGGAGTTTTTAGTGCCCTTTACATTGCCTAGTTTTTAAATTTATGAAACATTTCAAAAAATGTAGAAAAATACAGCATGATATAACAAACACCCACAAAACCACCATTTAACTTTGCCAAATCTTAACATTTTTCCATATTTAATTCAGATTTATTTTAAAGAAGCCATCTAGGACAGATATAATTGGAGTTCCCTGAGAAGCCCTCTTTGTTTTCCTTCCCTTCTCTCCTTACTAGGAGTAAAACAACTCTAAATTTGGGGGTTATGATTCTCATTGTATTTTTATTCTTCTCCTGCAAGTTTTTGTATCTATAAATTACACATACCATGTTTTAAAAGTTTACACAAGTGATATAATATTGAACATATTTTCCTGCAACTTGTTTTTGCTTCCCCCTCAATGTTATGCTTTTAAATTATTCAGATACATATAGGTTTGGTTTATAGTAACTGTTATATAGTAGCCCACTGTGTTAATTAACAAACCATTTATCAATTCTTATGCTGATCTAATTTATCCATTCTTGTGAACATCTAATTAATTTCAAAATTTTCACTATTACAAGTAATTCTGCAATGTAAATATATCTTTGAGCATATATAGTGGAGTTTATTTAGATGGGGTGTATAAAAGATAGTCTTTTTTGTAGGGCAGTAATTCCATTTGGGAGGGCTCCACCCTCATGACCCAATTACCTCCCAAAGTTTACCCCTCCTACTATCATCACATTGCAGGTTAGGATGTCAACATGTGAATTCTGGAGGATACAGACATTCGGTTCATAACTAAAGCCTTCCCTATCTTCTTTCTCCAGCTTCTATCACATTTCCCATATGCACATCTCCCTCCCCACCCTGCCTTTTTCTGGCAGTTAGTTGCTTCCTCTTTTGTGTTCCAACAGCATATTGCTTTTCTCAGTAATACAGATTTTACATTGTAATTTTTTTTTTTTTAACAAGTGTGTCCATACAAGTGTGTAGGCTCTTTGGTGGCAGGACATTTAGCACAGCACCATGAATAGAAAAAAGATGAATGTCTTAAGGAGTGAACATAAACCTAATCTTAGCTGTCACCGCTGTATCTGATTACCTTCAGGAAAATGATCAGTCTGTAAATATCCTATAGATTATATATTGTTGGAAGAATCTAGTCAAAAACACTCTCTAAGTTTCTTAACTCTTTTTTTTTTTTTTTGCTGTAAAAATAGTAAGTTTATTGGTTAAAAATACTGTCTTTGAAAAGTACCTTCCTTCTAGGGCATTCAAATAATTTGCATACTTCACTTTATTTTTATCCACACAGAAGAAACATGAGAAAACAGGAGAATGTATTATACATTTAACACTACATAACCAGTGCAAGCAGGCTGTCACTCTGGTGGGTCTGAGAAGGCGGAGGAGCCGTTCACTCAGGGTTTCACTTCTAGCATCATTCCAATCACTGGGGAAATTTAGGGTGGTGTCTATGGCTTCCTGGCCATCTAAGTCCCCAAGGAAAGGAGAGGAATTCAAGGAAGGAGCTTAAAATATTTCAAATAACTGTCAACATTTGACGGTGATTCTCCCAAAAGGCTCACAGGTAGGAAAGTTATCTGCCCTAATTCCTCTTTCCATATGTAAAGGCCTCGTTTACACTTGTGAATCAGCTGGGGATCCACCATGCTTCCATCCACAGATCCCACCAAATGCACGGAAGGTTGGATTCTCACTACCCTAAAGGGTTTCTCCCAGCTCCAAGGCTAACCTATAGTTGGCAGTGTTACTCAGGGTGGAGGGCAGACCATGGAGATAGAATGTCCCTTTAAAAAAAATAATTATTTTTAATCTTCACCCAAGGATATGTTTATATTGATTTTTAAAGAGAGAGGGAGGGGGAGAGAGAAACATTGATGTAAAAGAGAATCATCGATCGATCGGTTGCCTCCCGTACGTACATGCCCCAGCCGGGGATCTAACCTGAAACCGAGGAATGTGCCCTCACCAGGAGTCAACCCACAACCTTTTGGTATATGGGACAATGCTCCAACCAACCGAGGCCACCCGGCCAGGGCTGGAATGTCCCTTTTGAAGGCTCTTCCATAGGAAGGAGCATTTGTTTTTGTCCACGCTGGTCTTCCCTACTGGCTGGCCAGGCTCCTAGTCTCAGTCAGTACACAACAAGCTTTACATTCTCCTTTTCTCGCTTTGCACTTGTTAAAGAGTCCCGTGCTTGCCAACTGGCAGGACTCGAGCTTTAGTATTTACTCTTGCACATCCCAGTGCAAACTCCGGCTTAGCACTTTTGACACTGTTGGAAGACAGGCAAAAAGACAGGATCTTAAGATTTGCCTTGACCTTCCCCACCCAGCATTAAGGAAGACTTAAAAGGCAAGTGAAAATGAATTGTGAACGTGACTGTGTCAGCCTTCACTTGTCGTGGTTAGTTGTTTCTCTGAGATACAGGGCAGGGCACATGAATTCTGCTTCTGGGATTGAAGTAGGGGGCTCCCATTGTACTGGAGAGGCTACCATGGAATCACCATGTGTAGCAGCTGTAAACGGGCCCATCTCAGTCAACCTGGCAATAGTAAAACCACTACAATGTAAAGCCAATTGATAGGTCCCGGCAGCATCTCCTGAGCACTCACCAGGGACAAAAGATCAAGGGAACAATAGCTCTCCTTTGGCACTCCAGCCGTGGAAATGAAGTCATGATAGTTCAGTCCTCAGTGGCACAGCCCTGAGTCATTTTCACAAGAGGTGTCTCCTTGTCAAGAGATTTTTAGCTAAGATGGGAGAAGAGGTATATATACCAGAGAGGAACTGTCATTCAGTATTAGCACAGAAGAATATTTATTTTGCTGGTTATTGACTGAGTCTTTAAATTATTTCAGTTATATTTTTGGTTTATAGTTATGGCATTGATAATGGAATTCTTTTCAAAGTGGTAAGTATTTGACCCTCAAATGTGTTTCTGAAACTGCTGTGATTTTATTTATATTAACGTCTCATTTTTTTCTGGTGCTTGAGCTTCCTTGCTAGACTGTATAAACTCCTTAGAACAGGGATCATGTATTAACATTCCCTGTATCCATCCCATCCCCACTATATTTAGCACTATGACTTTCATATGTTAGGTTTACAATAAATGCTTCATAAATTAATTAGGGGGACTATTACACTTTGCCGAGGTTCTGGCGTAGCTTTGTCAGGCAATGGAAGACTCTGGAGACATGTCCGAAGAGTACTTGCTTGCTTGCTCTTTTGGCCTACCTGTTCTGTATTCAGGAATTTTTTAAAAAAAGAAAATTTGTGGAAAACTGATATTTATCAAGTATCTGTTTTATTAACAATTCTTTGCAGATCCAAAGGTTACATTTTTGGTGTAGGAATATAAATGTTTCCTCCTACTGGCCTGGGCAGTTTCTCTTCATCTCCCTTACTTGATCGTTAATATCTCCCCAACCTCTCAATGTTATCACAATCCAGGACTCAGCCTTTGGACTTGTCTCTTTTGTCCCACCCTATAGTTTCCAACTCATTTAGAATACAAGCTAGAGCCCTTTTAGTGGCTACCAGATCCATAGTAACCTAGCCCCATGCCACTCTCTGACCTCTTACTACCCTTTTCTCTCTTGCCAACTCTGCTTCAGCAACTCTGGCTGCTTCAGATCTTCTTCTAAAACACCAGCTGTGCTCCTGCCTCTGGGTTTGTACATGCTGTCTCCTCTGACTTGAATGCCAGTCCTCCAGATGTCTCCAGCATTTGGCCCCACACTTCCCTCACTTCTTTGTTAAATGGCCCTTCTCAACGGCCTCTCCCATCACATGAATTTTACTTGTACCTCCCTCCACTCTCCACCATCCCATCCCCTTTTATGGCATTCCCCCTGACCCTCCGACACCAGTTATCATGATTTGACCTATTTTCCTTGCTTGTCTGTCTGTCTCTAGGAGGGCACACATCTCCATTCATGGATGTGTCCCCTACATCTAGAAGTGCTTGCCTCATGGTGGAAATAAATATTTTTCAAATAAATGAATGCTTTTTGTTGGTATTTGTTATACCGTTTTCAGTTTATTCTGACAGCATTCATAAATTGAGTGACTGAATTTGCCATGAGATGCTTTTAGATTTGTAAAAAGAGAAACTTTAAGCTACTGAAATGGAAGAATTGTAGCTTTTCTTCATGTTTTACAAGGTATTAGAAAGAAATTGGCTAAAACGTTAATAGAAGAAATAATACTGTGGCAATACAAATGACTTTTTTTTAAAGCTTAGATTTTAATAGACAAACAGAATTAGCATGTGCTTATTTCTTAAAAGAAGCTGGGAACACGGAAGAAAACACACAAATGGAGATATTTTATACCTTTTTCCTCAGAAAAAAAATCAGTTTCATTTTCTGAATTATCACAGTGAACCATGTGTGTGTGAAGATTCTGGTCCTTGGAGCCATTTGGGTTCAAATGCCAACACTTCCACTTTCTTGCTGGGTGAGCATTGACAAATTACTTGACCTAAAGAGAACTCTCTTTTCTCACCTGTAGCATGAGGTAAGAGTATCTGGTGAAATGTGAGAACCTGCACCAAACCAGGCATGAAGTTAGGCATGTTGTTATTGCTGTTTTGTATAGGGTCTTTTGTAAATTGAAGATTGACCTAGAATCAGGTGATACATTTCCTTCTCCAGGTGATACATTTGCAAACATAGCCAGTCTTCTTTTGCCAGCCTGCTATGTAACCAGGCAGAAGCTGCAGGAGGGTCATGGGAAGTCCCCGGGTCCACCTTGGGTGGAATGTGCCCAGAGGAGGGGGCACCAGATTTCTTTCCTGGCGCCCCTGATGAAGATGAGCTTCCCACCGTATCACTTAAAAGTGCTGACGTAACAACCTATTCTAAACGGCGGCCTGATTATAATCCCATCAAAGACTATTCTTCCACCTTAGTGATGGAAGGAGACTTGAAACAATGCAATATACAGATGATGTATCATAGAATTGTACACTTGAAACTTATATAATTTTATTAGCCAATGCCACCCCAATAAATTTAATTAAAAAAAAATAATGCTATAATAACACCACCACCACCTTGGAGATTGGAATTAGTGGGAATTGATGAAGGGAATTTTTTTTTTTTTAATTTTCACCAGTGGACATGTTTATTGATTTTGAGAGAGAGAGGAAGGACCAGAGAGAAAAGAATCGATGTGAGAGAAACATTGATTGGTTGCCTCCTGTATGTGCCCCAACCAGGGATCAAACCTGCAACCTTTAGTGTATGGGATGACGCTCCAACCAAATGAGCCACCAGCCAGGGCAATAAAGGGAATCCCCCCCACCCAGCTTCAGTACTTTATTTAAGATACCATCAATTCCCAGAAGTACCATTATATTATACGTAATTGAGAAGGAAAAAAACTTTTCCAATTAAACTATAACAGAGTGTTTTTCTAAAATTTATACTTTTAAACTTTTTATGTTTATTGAAAGAGCTCTTTTAGACTTACTTAGATATGCAAAAGTTATTAAATATAACTTTACATATAAAAATATAAGCAAACTATACCACTTTGGGAAGATTACATAACTTTTCTAAGTCTCAATTTCAATTGGTTACAGAATTCCTAAAATATGTTCACTTTGAGCCCATTCTTTTCAATCTTTTAATTTATCAATTACCATGTTTTCAAACCAATTATCATCCTCTGTGCTAAGTATGTTGTTGATACACAGTTATTTTTTACATCTTCACTATTCACTATTTTTATCTAGACTCTTGACTACGATTTGGCTGTTTTTGATTGCTGAACACTTTATCAATTTTACTAGCAGGTATCAATAGAGAGATCCCCTTCCCCCTTAACTGATTTGTTAGCGATACACTGGATTAGAAAAGGCAGATTATTTTATCTGGATCATTTCATAGATCACATTAAAAAATTCCTGAAGAAACTGGCCTGACAATCTTAAGAGTTATTTCAACTTCTGGAGATTTCTTTATTTTCTGGCTCTTTTATTTAGGTGTATTGTAAAGAAGTTTAGAGAATCTGAGGCCTTTTAAAATCCTCACTGATTTCATTTCCTTAAAGAGGTTTTTCCCCCCTTCTCTAGTAGATAGGTAAAAAACAAACTAACATATAACCTCATGTTTACTGCAGGGTCTGTAGATATTTTTTCTTTATAACCCCCTCACCTTGCATCTTTTATAGAATAGCAGCTACAACCCTAGCACCTACCTGTCCTTTAGTTTTAAATCTTCTATTTATTTTTCTTTATTGTTGAAAGTATTACAGTTGTCCCCCTCTTCCCCCCCCCCCCACTGATCCCCTCCACCCAGCATCTACCCCTGCTCCCTCCCAGGTCCTCTTCACACTATTGTCTGTGTCCACAGGTCATGTATCTCTGCATCTAAGTTCTTTGATGCATATCCCCCCCACCTCCCTCCCCCTGCCTCCCCTCTGAAATTCGTCCGACTGCTCCATGGTTCTGTATCTCTGTATCTTACCAGCTTATTCTGTTCATTAGATTCCACATCGGAGTATTTTAAAATCTTTATTATTTTACAGATCTCTGTAGAGTTCCTAACTTTACCTGCATCTTCATCCAGAGAATGTTGTTGAACTGAATTCGGAGGGCTCAAGTTCAACGTTTTCCTCATTTCCCAAGGGGAGGGGAGGGCAGGGGGTGATGGAAGTGCCCCCTTCGCCTCCCCAGAAGCTGCCACATTTTCACTTACCCCTCTACAACTTGTTCTCACCGACCAGCAGCCCTGGCTCTCAGCAGAAACCGCAGACGCCAGCCTCGCACGCGGTGGGCTCAGTGTGGCCTGAGCGCGCCTTTGGCCGAGCGCGCAGCATCTCTGCCGAGGTCTCCAGTGGGCAGCATCTCTGCCGAGGTCTCCAGTGGGCAGCAGACAGCGCTCAGCGCCGGGCTGGGCATCTCCACTGCGCTGCAAATTTCGTCCCGACGGTCATGCGCAGTGCCCATGCGTGGCGCCGCCGCGCATGGGCACTGCGCAAGACCGCCGCACGTGACCGCCGCGCATGGGCACTGCGCATGACCGCTGCGCATGGGCAGCGCGCATGGGCACCGGAGCATGGCCGCCGCACAGACCTGGGAACCCGGGCTCCCCGCACTGGTATGTGCGGCTCGCGCCGCTTAGCGGTGGCCGCGGGTCTGGAAATTCACACGCATGCAGTTAACGGGTGTGCGCTGGATTGAGTTCTGAATTCTCAAATGCGGGTGGTCTGAGGAAAAGAAAAGTTGTGAAGGTTCACGCTCGTGAGAGGCGACCTTTTATTCTTCCTTGGGGTCTGAACTGTCTGTGGATTCAAAAACAAACCAACCCGTGTCCACTGACCGTCCGTGTGGGTGCCCTTCTAAGAGGTTTTATTCATGGGGGCGGGGGGGGGGGGGCGGGATTCTACGTAATCCTTCCCCTCCTAAAAACTCGTAACTCTCAAGCATTAGTACTGTTTTGCAAATATCTTTGCGGATATGCTATTATATAGTGTCAGTGGGTCATTGGGGGGGGGGGGGGGGTTGTTCATTGTTATGTTCAGAATCAAAAGGCAAGAATGAAATCTCCAGTCAGTTTTACCTCAAGCCCCGCTTTCTGAGGTATCACGCTGCAACAGCAAGGGGCCGTGGCGAAAATGAGCCCGGAAAATGTGGGTTTGAATTCTGGCCCAACCTCTTATTTCCTGTGTGACCCTGGGGCAAACCGCTTGGACTCTCTGGGCCCCAGTTTCCCATCCCCACTGCTGCCTGCCTGTGAATAGTGTGCGCTGCATGCAGGGCCTTTAAGGTCCTGGCCCGTGGGAAGCTCTCAGGGGACATTGACCGCGGGAGGGCCTGTCAGTTGAATATTCAGTCACAGTCTCTCTTAGCTTTTTTGCCCTGGGGGCTGTAGGGGTGGGAGGGGCGTGGTTTTTACACTGAACTTGTTCATCCCTTAGTGGTGCATGTTGGTGAAGTTTTTAACTTGGAGATTTTTTTTTTTTCCCCCCCAGATGGGCCATCTTTTTCAAAGTACCATTTATTGAACAATTTCTTCCTCCTGCCCCATTGATCTTTGTGAAATTGTAGAGTTCCCTTTATCATGGATCACGTTCTTCTGTCTGCTGATCTGTTTCAGGGATGCCTTATCGAGTCCATTAGCCATGGGTCAGTTCCTGTTCTCATACAGAGGCCGGTGGGGGTATTTTCTGTCTTTTTCCGAATTCTTTTATTGAGGTATAACTTATATCCGGTGAAGCGCAGTGGTCAGTGTAAGTGTACAGCCTGCAGAATTACACTGTTGTGATTACCGTCGGCATCTAGTGAGAGACCCCAGCCGGCTTCCTCGCGCCTGTTCCCTAAGGTAGCCGCAGCCCTAACTTCTGTCAACACAGATTAAGGAATTCTCTTTGTATTCCTAGTTTGGGGCTAGAGCAGATGATAAGTTTCATTGTATGCTTTTTCTGCACATATTGAAACAGCCATATGATTTTTTTCTCCTTTATTCTGTCACGGAGTGGATTTTATTGGTTGATTTTCAAATGTTAAACCAACTTCATATTCTTATAATAAATCCTACCCGGTTATGATGTGTTGTTCTTATATATGAAGGGATTTGAATTTCAAATGTCTTGATTATAGTTTCCACATCTTTTTGTTCATGAAATATATTGGCCTGTCATTTTCCTTTCTTGTAATGTCCTTTTCAGGTTTTACTATTGAGGGTGTGCCTGTCTCGAATCACGTGATTTGGGCAATGTTTGCTTCTTTTTCTGTTCTCTTATTATGCAAGTTTGGTGTTAGTTCTTCTTGTACAGTTGAGCAGATTTCACCAGGGAAGCTATCTGGAACTGGAGTTTTCTTTGTGGAAAGAAATTAAATAATTGATTGAATTTCTTTAATATATAATAGACCTTTCAGGTTTTCTTCTATCAGATCTTTTCTAATGTATGCTTTTCTAACATATTCATATAAAGTTACATTTCCTTAAAAAACACCACTTTACTTGCCACCCACAGATTTAATATGTTGTATTTTCATTATAATTATGCTCAACATATTCTCTAATTTTTTTCAAGTATCTTTCCAGTTATCTTTCTTTTATTGATGTCTGGTTTAGCTGCCCTGTGGTCAGAGGATATACTGTTGTAACTTCAATCCTTTAATATTTGAAATTTGTGTTGCTTTCTTTACTGGCACAGTATGTAGTCCATTTTTGTTAAACATTCCATTAAAATTTGAAAAGAATGCCTATCACGAAAGTGTGTGTATATACGTATATTCTCTCATTAGGGTAAATTGGTTAATCATGTTCAATTTTTATACAGTCTGATTTATTTTCAGTTACATTTATTTTAGAGAGAGGAGTATTAAAATCTTTAAATAGGATTACAGATTTCTCTATTTTTCTTTATATAATTTGAATTTATATTATTGAGAGTTGTTTTCTCTTCCTATTAAAAACACTTTATTATTATGAAATATTTTTCTTATTTTGAATAATACTCCTTGCCTTAAAGTTTATTCAGATATCAATAAAAATGTACCATATTACTTTTGGTTACTGTTTGCATGTTTGTTTTATTTTCTATCTATTTTTATAAAATGTAAAGCAGGTTTCTTGTCAATAGATACAGTTGGGTTTTCTTTACTTTTACCCACTATGACAATATTTATATTATAAGCGGAATAGTCAGCTCATTTACATTTAATGTAATTACTGATACAAGTGGGTTTAAAGCATTTTACTGTTTAATTTCTATACCCACCCTGTCTTTTTTTGTTCCATTATTTCCTTTCTTGCCTTTTGAATTAATCAAATACTTGCATTACTTCATTTTTAAATTAACTTTTTAGTAGTATATACTTTTAGATGACTAGGTTAGAGATTATAATATTTATCATTAAGTTTTAAAAGTCTACTCTAAATTTTATTACTTCCTGAGCAATGCAAAGACTTTGTAACAGTTTAATTGTATATATACACCTTTGTACTTTTGTGTTCCTGTTGTCATACCTTTTACTTCTACACATATTTTAAATCCCCAAGGAATTGTAATTAATATTTGTTTTTTAATCTGGTTGAGGTATAATTTAAATAGTTTACCACTTCATGTGTAGTATAAGAACCTCACAACAGTATATTCCTAATTCCTCCTCCCTGTCCTTTGTCATCATCACACATTTACTCTAACATGTACTCTAAATACCCAATATATAGCTATTATTTTTGCTTTAGTTACCTTTTAGAAAATTTAGAAATAAAATAAATTTTTAAACTTAACCTTCATGTATGTCATGTCTATTACTCTTCATTTCTTTATGCAGGTTTCCATCTGTGTTATAGTTCCTCACTCTGAAGAACTTAGAGTACAGATGTGCTGCAAATGAACTCTGGTTTTGTTTGTTTGAAAATGTCTATATTTCTATTTCATTTTTGAGATATATTTTCACTGGTTGATAGTTTTCTTTTTCTTTCAACACTTGAAATATGTCATTTCAATGGTCTATGTGGAAAAATTCCATGAGAGCAAGTTGAGCCTCTTCCCCCCCCCCCACTTCCTCATTTAGTACCTGTGGCTTTATCTATAAGATGCAGTGTATGGCTTCACATCCCAGTTTGGCCATGTTTCATATCTAATAGCAGTGCTTGCCAGAACGAATACAGACCTAATTGTATTGATGCGGGACCAGGCAAGAGAAATGGCTCTAACCACCTCGAAAATAGAGCCCAGTAAGGGGGACTGTACTCTGAGCTGAGAGACCTCACTTTCTTGTGTGGGGCTCTAGATCTGGGTTTCTCTAGGGCAGGGGTACAGAAATCATTTGGTCTGGCCCTGCCAAGGCAGCCGCAGGCAGGACTTGAAATTCAGTAAATCTAGGAGCTTTGTTTGTAGTTAAGTTTTAAGTTGATAATTTTGTATGGCTCACAAATGATGTTAATAAATATCCAAATGACCCTTGGCAGAAAAAAGGTTCTCCACCCCTGCTCTCAGGGTACATGGCAGGGATGGGTATAAGAGCTTCTTCATGCAGAGGCGATTCTGATTGGTTCCTGCTGATGTCTTGTGCGCTGTTAAAAAAAATTTAACATCCTTCTTCTACCATGTTACTGTGTTTTTTTAGATTGAAGCATGAGTTTGCCATTCATGGTATTTCAGTCCAGACTTACTTGCACTGTAGTAGTACTCTCAGAGGTGACATTTCACAGATCACCATCCTTTGGTTCTTACAGTGTCATGATCTTTCATGCTCAATATTATGCTGGGAGTTTAACTCTCCTTGACCTTCCCATTGAATCAGGCCTGGGTACCGATGGAAAACACAACTCAGAAATCTCAAGGCGGCCATGTTTAACTCGAGTCTTCTGTTCTTTCTGTTACCTCCCTCAAACTGCTCAGAAGAGACTTTCTATTTCAGAGAGAAACCTGTAGCTTGTGCAGTAGTGCAGATGGAAAACACAACTCAGAAATCTCAAGGCGGCCATGTTTAACTCGAGTCTTCTGTTCTTTCTGTTACCTCCCTCAAACTGCTCAGAAGAGACTTTCTATTTCAGAGAGAAACCTGTAGCTTGTGCAGTAGTGCATCTTTGAAAATAAGTAGTGCTCGTTTCTACTTACAGACTTCATTACTGTTGGGGTTTGTGTCAAATGTAAGATCTGATTCCTTAGGAAGGAGGAACCTCTGAGTTTTATTCTTATCTACTACTGACAGCTTTGATGCTCCATCTGAGCTGCTTTTTATTCCAGGGACGTCACTGTGCCATTCTTGGCCGGGCTGGGCTTTGGAAGGCAGAATTTGCTCAATTGGGTTGTCCCACCATATGATGCCCTGAGTAGTCATTTACATCTGGCCTCTGCCTTCAGTTGGTTTCTTGCAGCTCTTTGATCAGTTCCTCAAACACAGTGGGTTGTGCACTTACTGGGTTATATTGAACTTGGTCCTGGTGATGGTGGTAATGACGGTGATTATAATTGGTATCATTTCTTGAAAGCTTACTGTGTATTAAGCAGTTCTAAGTGCTTTATATACATTAAATAATTTAATCCTCCCAACAATTCTATAACCACTATTATTGACCCCATTTTACAAAAGAGGAAGCTGAGGCATATGTGTAAACCCAGAGTCACATAGCTAGTATGTGGCACAGCAGGATTTGGACACGGGCAGTCTGGCTCTTAACCGCAAGGTTATGCTGCCTTTCTAAATAATTAACCTACAGCATTCTTCTGTTTCTTTAAACTTTTGTGTAAATTGGAGAATATTGTATATGAATTCCCCTGTTAATTATGGTTGTCAAAATAGAATTGAGAATTACTTGAAAGGGCTGGTTAAGGAGAATAGGATTTATGATTAAATGGGAAAGTCATCAAAGCATTAACATCTGAAAGGCTAAAATCCTATTATTACAACCAGTGCTGAAGTAAATATTCTTTTTTAAAAAGTATACTACACTGCCCTAGCTGGTTTGGCTCAGTGATTAGAACATCCTCAGACTGAAGGGTCTCAGGTTCCATTCCCTGTGGCATGTACCTGGGTTGCAGGTTCTCTCCACCCCAGTCGGGGCATCGTGTGGGAGGCAACCCAGTGATATGCCTCTCTCACATTGATGTTTCTCTCGAGCATGCTCTCTCTCCCTTCCACTCTCTCTGAAAAGCAATGGAAAAAATATCCTTGGGTAAGGATTTAAAAAAAAAAAAGTACACTAATATTTTGGATTGGGCTCAAAAGACAATTTAAAAAGGGAACTTGAAAATTAATTTGTAAATGCGAACTTGGAAGTACTAAGTATATAGACAGTACCTTGAAGTGTAACCAAAAAAAGAAGTAGGGGAAACTTAGTGGAATTTAGTAAGTATAATAAAAAACAAATATAGAACATTTCAGTGTCCAATTCTGGAAGCTCCTTCTTTAAAGCGAACGTAGCTATGTCTGTTCCTCAGTGGAAAATTCAGGAAGGGGGCAGAGTTTCAAGCAATGCGTGATGCTCTAAACAATTGCCTTTCGTCGGAGTGGTTCCCATGGGGCCAGCCTGGACATCACAATTAGGAATGAAGTGGCCCTTTTGGAGCAAAGTCTTGGGTGAACAGGAGGTGAAAAGGAGATATAAAGAGCATCCATCACTTTCTCTCAGTATTGGTGGCAGCCACACCTCACCCTGGGAACAGACGTCAGGCTTTTCTGCTGCACCTGTGTGAACAAATAGCGATGCCCACAGTGGTTTTATCTTGATGTGAAGATTCTTGATGGGTGTATGGAGATCATGCGGAGCTCTAAAAATGACATATTACACTTCCTTTTGGGAATTCTACTCCCAGAATAGCACAGTTCTTTGAAATCCTCATTTAAATGAGCTTCATGATTTGTGGAAGGTGAGAATGCTCACACCTGCTTTGCAGATTGATAAACTCTGCCTGAAATTCATAGCAGGTGGTTTGCTTGAAGTCGGGTAGTGAGTCAGCAGTGGGACTCCCAATGGAAGCCAGTTGTTCCTCTCCCCACGGACTCTCTGGAGGAAGTCTCCCACCTCCCTTTTAACGTAAGATAGTTGGAGGAAAAGTTAAGGGAGAGTTTGCCAGTTTTATCAGCTTGAGGGCATTGCATTTCTCTTTGTGTATGTATGTGTGCACATTGGTGTGTTGGTGTTTCTGTGTTCGCTTATGTTTTCTGAAACATTTTTGCCAAGTGGCATCATCTTCCCACTTCCCAGATGCTAGTTCTGTTTTTTTTGAAATTGCTCACAAATCAGGAGGATTCATTCACCAGTTGACAGGTTTTAACAGGAGCTGATAGGTGACCACTCTCAGCCACTGGTTCCTCCCCCCACCTCTTCTTCTGCTGGGCATCAGCAGATAGTGCAGAAAAGCGATGCAATGTTTAGCTCTGTTAGGGAGGTTTGGGCAGTAGGAAAGTTTGACAATTGTTGAAAAGATTCAGTCAGAACCAGACTGAAATGTCTCTTCCTGCTCAGATTAAAGCCATTTTTGCCAGTCTTTCTCTGACTTTTTTTGTTTGGATCAGTCTTTTTAATAGAATGGCAACTTTGCCCACTTAATATTATGCTGCTAAGGGAAAGAAGTTAGTTATGAAAGTGTTATAAACAGAACTTGCTCATAGACTATTGAAAATTCAACCAAAAAGTAATGAATCCCTTGAGTAGAAATCATTTTGAAGGTCTTCAAATGACGAGTTGTACTGAGACTAGTGTGGCCTCGATTTACCGTCAGTTGTTGGAAAATAAGAGGTCCATGTAGGCCATCTCCACAGCAGTCCAAATCCAGTCTAGTTTTGTGCCATGAATTTTGTTGATTACCCTCACTTTTTTTTTATGCAGTTTTGGTTGAACTACCTGTTTCACTTCCTTGCTGAGGGGCAGAATATATCTTTGATCTGTCTATAGCATGGTTATGCAGGTTTCTTTTGCTACTTGTTAATCAGATTCAAAGGTGGTTTTAACTTTTCTCTCTGTTAGTGAATAGAGTGTATTAAATCATCATTAATTGAAGCCAAGCATAGGTGAAGTAAAATGGATTTTCAGACAGTGGCCTTTGTATTTATAAAATAAAACCTGCAAAGAAAGAAAATTAAGGCCATAATTTATCTGCTGCATTTAGTTATTAGTCAGAAACAGATGCCATATCATTTGATTTCAAGTAAAAGAATATGTTCTTTGGAACCAGACTGTCTGTGTTTAGAGCTTAGGTATCTCTGGGCATGTTAACTTACTTCCTCTGTGCCTCCGTTTCCCTGTCTATAAAATGGGGAGAAATAATAATACTTGTCTCATAGCATTGTTGTGAGGATTACATAAGATACTGTAAAGCACACAAGCTGTGTAGAATAGATTTTTTTGAATTATTAAAATCAACTTAGCTTAATATTTTGAAAGTTTGCTTCAAAGTCCCTTTTAAAATATACTCAGTGTCTTAAAAGATAAAAGGTCACAATGCACAAATAAATGCAGACATTTCCATATTAAACACAACCATGTCCTCAAAACTGACTCCTGTTTGGTTGAGTTCAGAGAAAGAGACTTGCCAATCTGGGTTTCGAGTGAGCTAAACTGCATTAATTTGCAGGTCTCTTCACATTTAGCACAAACACTATAGTTAGAAAAACACTGTGGAGCTGTTCAGAAATGAAGATGGTATTCACAGTATATTTTAAAGGTGGAAAAAAATAGTTCAACCTCATTTGAAAGGCAAATAGTTACTAATCTACATGAACAGGTAGTTGAACTTTTGGGCATCTTTTCACCCCTACTATTCATGGAAACAAGAAAGGCAAATGTGAGCCTGGAAGTGAGTTAAATGATCGTGTTTTAGGACTAAAAGTAAGTTAGAAACCAGAAGAGTCCCTTCATGTTACAGTCCAGGAAACTGAGACCTGGAGGGTATGGTGAACTTGCTCTAAATCACATGAATGGGTGGTGACATCATGAGTCATGAAATGACTCAAAATCAAACTCACCTTCCTCAGTAAATTAGAAAATCTTGATAAAGTGGTGACTTCTGATTAAGTGATCCTTGACACTGAGGAGCTGGGCCTCACATGGAAGGTAAGAATGGGTGGTGTCTGTGTACCAGAGTTTGGCCCAAAGAGAAAGGCTTTATCTGGTACTAAAAGACAGTTGAGACATAAGGAAGCACCTGTATAGGAAAGATAGACTTCATCTGACCCCTAAAAGCAAGAGGCTGCAGACACTAAAGTCTAAAAAAGGCAGCTGCAGCATAATTTTCAAACTATAAAAATGGAAGGGAATTTAACAGAATGAAGAGTAATGGGTGTTTACCTTGACATGGGCTCCAGAGGTTACAAGGGAATTAGTGGCTTAGATGAGTAAACCAGGAATGATGAAGTTGATGGCCCAGTAAGCTGAAAGAAAGGCAAGCATGGGAAGTAGGAGAGGCAAGTTACAAAAGAAAAATGGTAGAAGCCTAAACAACAAGGAGGGTAAATGTTGGTGTCACTGCTAGCACCTGATCATTTTAATAAAATTTAAAGTTCTATAGAAATTGAGGATACTATAAAAGAGAATTTTTGTCATTTTCTTCACTATGGAAAAACTAATCTTTCTGGGTTTTAATTCCTTTCTCTGTAAGGTAAGAATTAAAATAGCCTACCACCCTAAAGGTCTGTTTTTCTATGACATTTGGAAGAATCAGTAATCATTTACTTAAAAATTCCTCCAAATACTGGCAATTTCAAATCTGTTATTTTGTAATGTCCATGAGCTTAGGAGGTTTTTGTTTACCCAATACATAACATTTTAGTTTATAAATATATCATTCATTTGAGTTTATCAAAATCAGTCCATACAGGGTACTGAAACTGAGTAATGATAATGACCTTTTCGTTTTAAATACCTGGTTAGTTTTCAAGCAAAACTCTTATTCAGTTTTGAATATCTGATTAAACATAATATTGATACATTGGGGAGCTTCTAAGTAAAAAAAACTAAGGTAAATATAACAAAATTTAAAACAACTAAGTGAGAAGAAGTGAAAGTGGGGTGGCTGGTGGTTTTTTCAGGGATTCAGGAATAGACTATTTAGGTAAATAGAATTTTAAAAAAATCTATTTACCCAATGAGCGTCATTGCAGTGGATGAAAGAAATACCTATCCTTAGTTACTTCAGGTGAACCCGTCTGGTCTGGTTTACTTTGGAATTCTGTATTTCTAGAAACATACCAACTCTTAAATGTAAATCTAACACTAGATCATAAATTCCCATATCAGTAACCTTCAAAAGATATTTCATGATGTTAAAAGTATCTCTGATGTTAAGTTAGCATAATAAACTCAAGGAAAATATATTTCTCTAAATATTTCAGAAAATATAATGTCTCAAAAATATAGAAGGCTAAATACTTAATTTTATTTTAAAATATAAAAGCAAAGTACATCTCAAAAACCATAGGAAAATTGAAAAGTAGGTTCTATGGACATTTTATAGAATCCAGGATGAATTTGTATCTTCAGATTTTGTTACTAATGAAATAAGCTGAATTTTTTCCTCCTGGAGGTCAAAAGTGGAAATAAAATGTTGGACAATATGACAAATAAATGTGCTAAGTACAAACTTCAGTCATTAGATCAGGGATATCCCTCCTTCCTCACCCCAATGCATAAAGAATAGAAACTGGCATAGAATACCTCACTTTTTAATTTTCAAAGCAAGGACACACATTCTGGAAGAAATTTAACAATCATGTATCAACTGAATCATTTGAGAAGAACTTCATAAGCCATTATGAAGAGACAGTGTATGAAAGCATGAGCAAGCTGGAGGGGCAAAGGAGTGGGTTAGTAACTTGTAAGAAAACGGAAGATGCAGAGATATGCTACAATTTGTAAATATGTAACTAATATCCAATTAAAAACACCTTCTTACAGCATATACAGAAATTAACTCAAAATGGGTCATAGACATAACTGTAAAAGCTAAACTATAAAACTCTTAAAAACAAACCTGGGAGTAAACTTTATGACTTTGGTTTAGCCAAAGCCTTACTAGATGGGACACTAAAAGTGCAAGTGACAAAAACTAACAACTAGATAAATTAGATTTCATAAAATTAAAATCTTTTGTGCTACCAATGATACTATCAACAAAATGAAAAGGCAACGTAAAAAATGGAAGACAGTTCTTGCAAATAATATATCTCATAAGGGACTTACATATACAATATGTAAAGAACTCTTACAATTCAGTAGTAAAAAGGCAATAACCCAATTAGAAAATGGGGAAAGGACTTGAATAGACATCTTCCCAAAGAAGGTGTACAAATGGCCAATAAGCACATGAAAAGATGTTCAACATCGTTAGTCATCAGGGAAATGTAAATTCAGACTACAAAAAGATAGCACCTCACATTCACTAGGATAACTATAATAAAAAAGGTAACAAGTGTTGATGAGAATATAGAAAAATTGGAAGCTTTATACACTGCTGGTTGGAATATAAAATGGTGTAGCATATTTGGTAACATGGAGTTATTATATAACCCATGCTAAGTACGTATCCACTGCTGAGTACGTATCCAAGAGAAATGAAAACATGTCCACACAAAAACTTGTACATGAGTGTCCATGAGAGCATTATTCATAATAACTAAAAAGTGAAACAACTCAAATGTCCATCAACTGATGAGTTGATAAGCAAATGTGGTACATCCATACAGTGGAATATTATTCAGCCATAAAAAGGAATGCAGTACTGATTCATACTACAATGTGGATGAACCTTGAAAACACTATGCTAAGTGAAAGAAGCCAGTCTTAAAAGACCACATATTATAGGACTCCGTTCATATGAAATGTCTGCAGTAGGCCAATCCACAGAAATGAAAAGTAGATGAATGGCTGGCTAGGGCTGAGGAGATTGAGGGGAGGGGATGGTGGGTAAGAGATACAAAGTTTTATTTTGGGATGAGAATATTCTAGAATTGTGGTTATGGCTGCATAGCTCTATAAACCACTATACTGTACACTTAAAATTAGTGAATTGTATGGGATGTGAATTATATCTCAATAAAGCTGTTTAAAATAGCCCAGACCCCCTGAACCCAACCCTCCACCCCCTAAATGAAACCTGTCTGATACAGTCATTTTCCAGAAAATGACAAAAGTTTTACTGTGAAGGGTGGACCTGACTGAACCCCGTACTCGCAGACCACCAGTTTCTTAACTTAGAAGCGATGTTCCAGAACTCAGCGTGAAGTAGTGCCAAGGGCACAGAGCCCAGTTGTTTAGCATCTTATTTTTAAAAGTATGAATTGTTTCTATTCGTGCTGTGTACTGCTTTGATTTTTACCTTGTCTTAATTATTTGTTTAGATGATTCTGTTCATCTCTTTATCATGTTATAGTATCTCGTAACAACGTCAAGTCCATTTAATTAAAAAAAGAAAACCCATGAAGATGAAGAGAGGATGGATAGAATACTGAGAGCAAATATGAGGGAAAAAATTTGTAATTGCATCAAAGAGAAAGGTAGATATCCATTTACAGGTTTAGAAAAAAATAATTACAATAGATTAATAAAAGCTACATTTGATAAATGGTGTTTCACTGTTGTACACCCAGTCTCTGCTTACCAATGGGTGTGTTCCAGAGGCTGCTTGCTAAGCTGTCTGGAACTAGAAAGGCATTTTCCTATGATTTGGAGCTGATGTCCAGACCACAAAAGCTCATTTAATCTGTGTGTATCTGAAATACAAGATGAAGAGTCATATAAATACTAATGAAATATGTAATTGATTCACTTAACACATGCGTGAAGCACCCTCTCTGTGCCTGATTATGGTGAAAGGTGCTTTTCCCTGTTAGATGCTTTTGGGGTTCCAACTCCTTTCCCTACAGTATGATAGGACTAATTATTAATTACTGCTTTCATTCAATAAGTATGCACTGAGCAGCTGCCATGGGCCTGACACAATGCTGGCGTGGCTCTGATGATGCAGAGAGAGGGACTCTGCTCCTACATTTAAGGAGCTGACACTAGAGAGGGGCATGTGCAAGTCAACAGAGTTTGAAATTACTTCAGGCAGTGCTTCCATAGGGGTAAGCACACAGGGCAGGGGTTGCAATAGTGAGGGAAGGAAACCCAAGCTCAGGCTGTGATCTTGGGGGTGGGAGACTAGACTCTGAACAGGGTCAAGCCAGAAGCATTTTGACAAACGAGGTTAAAATTGGGAATGGGAGTTGAGGGGAGCAGAGGTCATTCTGGGCACAGAGAATTGAGAATATGAATAAAGGAAAAAGGCAACAGTGCATTGTTTGGGAGTAGATGGGAGCAGAATGGGCGGGGCAGGGGTCGTAGAGAAAGCCTGGCTAGAGGCACATGTAGAACGCATTATTGCAGAGCTCAGGAGAGGGGTGGAGCTGCTCTGCGTGTTGACATTGTGGACGTGGTAGTTGAACTGGTGGTTTGAGATTTGCAGGGACAGCATGAGGATGGAGCAAAAGTGCTCAGAGTAGAACACTGAAGAATACCGGTGCCAAGAGACGAGCAAGGGGGATGGAGGAAAACAGGAGACTCCGCTGCCCTGGAAGACCAGGGAAGGCATGTTGTCAGTGGTGTCACATCCTGTGAGGGGACAGTCAAGTAGGGCCTAAAAGCAAGCATCCTTTGTGTGCAGCAAGGGACAAGTCATTGTGCTTCTTAGACACTTTGGCCTCTGAGCTACAAAGCAGGTTTTACGTGCTCTGAGGACACTGGACCCACATTAAGTGACTGTCAGGGGCATGAGCTCTTTTTTAAAAATTAAATTTATTGAGGTAACATTGGTTAATAAAATTATATAGGTTTCAAGTGTATGATTCTATGATACATCTGTATATTGCATTGTGTGTTTACCACCCAAAGTCAGATGTCCTTCCGTCACCATATATTCCACCCCCTATGTTTTTACTACCTTTCCACCCCACCTTCCCTCTGGTAACCACCATACTGTTGTCTGTGTCTGTGAGTTTTTGTTTGTTTGTTTTGTTTGTTCATTCATTGCTTTCAGTTTTATATCCCACATGTGAGTGAAATCATATGGTTCTTGTCTTTTTCCATCTGACTTGGCTTAGTATGATATTCTCAAGATCCATCCATGTTGTCGCAAATGGCAGTATTCCACCCTTTCTTATGGAAACTAGTATTCCATTGTATATATGTACCACATCTTCTTTACCAATCATCCATCAAAGGAGACTTTAGTTGTTTCCATGTCTTGGCTGCAGTGAACATAAGGGTGTATACATCTTTGCAAATAAATGTTTTCAAATTTTTTGAGTAGATACTGAGAAGAAGGGTTGCTGGGTTACATGGTAATAACTTTATTTTAATTTTTTGAGGAACCTCAATGCAAAAGAATGAAACTAAACTGCTGTGTGCCTCTATATACAAAAATCAACTCAAAATGGATCAAAGACCTCAATATAAGAGCTGAAACAATAAATGACATAGAAGAAAACATGAGTACTAAACTTATGGACCTTGGTGCTAGAAAGGATTTTATGAATTTGACCCCAAAGGCAAGGGAAGTAAAGGCAAAAGTAAATGAGTGGGACTATATCACACTAAAAAGCTTCCACACAGCAGAAGAAACCGCCAGCAAAACAAGACCACCAACTAAATGGGAGAAGATATTGGCATGAGCCTTTTGCCCCTCCAGCTTAATTATGGCAGGGTCCCAGTTCACAAGGTCCTTTTGGTTTTCTAGTGTTTTCCTTGTATTTGTGTAATTTCTTCACCTACCCTGTGCTATCTCCAGACCCTAGAATTGTGCATTATCCTGAAAATGTACTTTAATATCCTAAAACAAGAATTTTTAGAATTTTTGAGATTCCTGCATCTTAAAAATTATTAATTTATGAATAAATGTGGGTAAAAGGTTTGTATAGCTTTATGCAACATATGGTTTCGGATATCTTTTCTAGAAATCAAGTAACATAAAATTAGCTTTTATCTTAAATTGATATATTCAACATTATCCTAATACACATGTGCTAATAACCCTTATCTGGAATTCCCAAATCCAAAACATCGAAAAGTGGAATATATCTTTATAAGGTCAGGGATGACTCAAACTGGAATGAGGTTATTTAGAGCTTTTACTTATCTGAGTGAATATTCACATGATTTAATTATTAATGTGTTTTATTACGAGGTGTTGCCTAAGACTCCACTGGGGTTTTAAATAATATATGGCATGTGTACCATATTTCTTTTGTAAAATCTAAGAGAACCCGAATTCTGAAACGTATCTAACCCCAAGGGTTCCACTGATGGACTTAGCAGTCTCTTTAGTTGCTGACCCATCTAAGCTACTTTTGCTTTCTTAAATGAGCCCACTTTTCCAGGCTGCTTCATGGACCCCAAAGCCTTTTGGTATCATAGAAGACAGAGCTGGTGGGATTATAAATGCCAGCCGAGGGCCGGGGTTTATTTCTGTTCCCACGTGTGTCTGACATCGGGCTCTGGGCCTTGCGTGTTGTGCAATCAATGCTCTTTATTAAGCAGGTGGACTTTTCAGTAAGTGAATTTCCTTTCATTCCCTTTCCTCTTCCCGTTCTGCTCCCTGGCCTGGCTATAGCTCCATTCTCCAGTCTATAAATAGGACGGAGGCAGAGTCTTTACATGGAGTATGACTAGAGGCTTCATGTTGCAGGCAGCTCTGAAGGGTGGGTTTTGCCATTTGGAGTGATGTTTACAGATTCTGAGGACATGGCCAAGCTTCTCAGGAAAGAGAGTCATGACCAGTTAGTGTCCTCTTCTTTGGATATGGGAGGAAAGTACAGTGGCACGTGCTCCACGATTTTGTCAATCCTAACTACTGTGGATACGCAGGGACTCTTTGGGTTGCACTGAGTTTCTCATTTCCTGTTTTTCATTTGGTTTTGAAGCCCAGCCTGTTGTCTTTCATAGTCTCCTGGGACCTGGGGAACAGAACACTTGTTATTTGTACATCTTTGTGTTTGCCAAGTGGAATAGTGTGATGGAAGGAATCCAGATTTGGGAGTCACACAGCCTACCGTTACTTGACTTTTGTGAGCCTCAGTTATGTCATCTGCCAAGTAAGGATACAGTAAGTGAGGACGTGATAAGTTTTAAGTGGACTATTATATGTAATATGAGTACATCATAATGCTTAGTAAATGTCACTTGCAGTCCTTCTTTGCCCACAAATTATTACTTTTGTTCCTCACAGCAATCTTAAAAGGCAAGGCAAGGATTATTATTTCCATTTATATTTGAAGAAATGGCAGCTCTGAGAAGTTAATTAACAAATGGCAAATAGCACACAGCTAACAAATGGCAGAACCAGAGCTAAAACTTGGGTCTTTTGATTCTAAATCCTTTGCTCTTCACTTCTACTCTTCTTCAGTAAAAGAAAATATTTCTGGACATGAAAGGAAATTTAGATAGATTCAGTTTAATTCAGCTGATGCTTTCAGTATGCTGACAGCATCAAGAGCCTGTACTTTATCTGGGGGCTGTAAAAGCCCAAGGCGTACTCTGCTTCTGGGGACTCGTGGTATTTTTGGGACAAGGCATGGGGTGGCTTGGTCAGTGTATGCTGTGGAATCAGAAAAACAGTCATGATATCTGGGACCACAGTATTCTTACAAGAGCGTAGATTTATTTTAAACAGAAAGGGCCCTAATAGATCAGCTTATTCATATAAGGCATGCTTTGTGTGTGTTTGGGTTCAGGGGAGCAGCATCAGCTGTGTGGGAGGAATCAAGGACATATAATCTGATTGGGGAAATAAGATGTAAGTGAATAAAACGTTAATAAAGATTTAAATATAGTCAAGAGAGAAGATATATCACAAGGCAGTACATACGTATTTGCTTAATAAATTATGCAGACAGCATTTATTGCAGGAATTCAGAAGAGAGAGCAATATAGAGGACATAAAGTTCCTTGGCCAAGATTTCATAATTATGTGTTGACAGAGGCAGATCTAGAATGGAGATCCATTTGTTCTCGCCTATGATAATACTCTCTACACTTTACTACTGTATTAGTCAGAATCCTTCAGGGTGCAGTTGACAGAAACTCAGTTCAAAAGGGGCACACACACAAGTTTATTGGCTCACAAAAGTAAAAAGCCCACTAGGTTGTGCTGGATACAGGAATGATTGGCTCCAGCTCACAGTGGTTAGTATCGGGAACTCACAATTCTTAGTTCTGCTTTTTTTCTGTGTTGGTTTCTCTCTTCAGCAGGCTGTCCCTCTAGGTGATAGTAGAGACAGGCTTATATCCTTCTAACTTCTCAACCCTAGGTGCAGAGTTGATAAGCTAGAAGGAAATAGTTTTCAGTATTTCTAACGAAGTCCTGAGCCTGGCTGTCATTGGCCAGATTTGAGTTTTATGCCTTACTTAAAATGAAGAAGTGTATGGTCAACCTCACTCCAACCTTGTGGATTGAGATTTAAAGGGGAGTGATTTTCTAAAAATAAGTGAATAAATAAAAACCAGAATATCATTACTTAAAGAGAAAGAAAGCCCCCAGAAGGTCAAAATTAACATCTGTATGGTACAACACATATCTAAAACTTGGCACTTTTAAAAAAGAAATTTAAATAATAAGAACCTAAATCTTTCTGCAGTTTTACCCACCTAGTGATTTCAGGTGCTTTTCGTTTCTTTGTGTAGCTAGCTACACATTTGTATCTGGTATCATTTTTCTTCTGTTTGAAGGACTTCTTTTAACATTTCTTATTTTGCTGATGATGAATTCTTTCTGAAAAGTCTATATTTTGCCTTTGTTTTTGAAGGATATTTTACCTTGTTGCATGCTGGATATATAAATATTCTTGAGCTTTGTTCTGAGATGTGGTTAAGTTACTTGGGAGCAGTTTGATCATTTCAGGTCTTGGTTTGAAGCTCTGTTAGGTAGGACCAAAGTACTGTTTTATCTAGTGTTAATTGATCTTCCCTACCGAGGCAAAACCCTTCTGAGTAGTTTAGCTGATACCCCATTAATTATGAGGTTTTCTATTCTAGTTGAATCAGGCACTGAGCTCCAGGTACTGTTACCTCCATTCTTTTCCAGTGGTTCTCTCCATGGCTTTGGGTGGTTTCCTCACATGCACACACATCAGTATTCAGCTGAGTACTCAGATACAGCAGATCTCTGGAGTTCTTTCTCTGTAGCTTTCTGCTCTAATACTGCTTTGGTAAGCTCTCATAGCCTTGGCCTCCCTGGCCTCCTAGCTCCATCTCCTCAACTCAGGGAGACCACCAGCTTTGCCTGGCTTCCCCTTCCCTGCATGGTGGCCTCAAAACTTCCTCCAAGCAGTCAGTTTGGGCAATCACAGGACTGACATGCTCATTTCTCATCTTTCAGGTGTCCCTGTTTTTTTGTTGTATAATGTTCAATATCTTGAGAAGAGTTATTTGTGCCCAGATTTTTAGTTGTTGCATGTGTGAAGGTAAATTTGGTACTTATTATTCTATTGTGATCAAAGGCAAATGCCTTCTTGATAAACTCTTAATAATTTAAAGGTTGACCTTAGCTTTTCTTCTATTTTTTTGAATATGGAAAGTTAGATCTCTTGGAATTTCATTTCTCGTTTTCTGATCCACACTCTTCATTTATTTTTCTTGTCTTATAGCACTTGTAAGACTTCCAGTACAAAATTACAAGGGAGAGATAAGAGCAAGTATTTTTGTCTTTTGCTGTTTATAAAGAATGATAAAGTTTACTTTTTATGTACAATATTATATTAGTTATATGAGTTTCCTGTGTACAATATAGTGATTCAACATTTTTATACCTTACAATATGATCAACCCACTAATTCTAGTAATCATTTATTACTTGCAAACTTATTACAATATTATTGTTTATATCCCCCTATACCAACTAAAAAAAATTTACTTTTGAGTATGATGCATGGTATATATTCTTCTTCAGTTGAGAAAGTTTTCTTTTGTTCCTAGTTTGCTAAGAGTTTTATTGTGAATGGATATTGAAATTTATTCAGTAATTTCCCAAATCTACTGAGATAATTGTTTTTCATCTTTAATCAGTTAATGTGGTTAATTACATTTAAGAGACTGTCCTGATACTTAAACTTCTGTGCTTGTCTGGTATAAATTCTTATTCTTGATGTATTTGTTTTTAATACATCATAAATTTTGTTTGTTGCTGTTTAGAATATTTGCAACTAGGATCATAAGAGATTGATATATAAGTTACCTTACTTGGGTTTATGTTAACCTTATAAAAGGATACAGGAAGGTTTATCTTCTAGAACAACTTGTATAAAAGAGCAATTACCCATTCTTTCAAAGTTGGAAGCAATCATATAAAACCATCTTGATGTGATATGTCCCTTTTTAATTTTTTTCTATATTTAACTTTTTAGTGGCTATTATGTTTTCTATTTTTTCTTTGAAAAAATTGTTTAAACTTGTTTTTTCTCTCTTGTGATTTTTAAATGCCCACTATATTTGTAAATGTATTGTTTGTCTCAATCTTGCCAATGGTTTATCATTAAAGGTAGTTTTTCTCATCTCTAGTTCTTAATGTTTTCTTTATATTAAGATTTTTATTAATATCTGCTTTTCTCTCTTCTATTTCTTCCTTATATTTTGCTTTGTTTAACTGTTGATTGATAACATCTTGAATTTACCAGTTATATTTTTAAATCTTTATTTCTAATATATATCTTAATCCATGAATTTCCTTTAAGTACCACTTTAAATATATCCCACAAGTGTATGATACGTGATGCAGTCATTATTTCTCAGTTATAAATATTTTATAATTCCAATTAGGGTTTCTTCATTGACCCATCAATTATTTAAAAATGTGGTTTCTGGTTTCCAAAAGCATTTTTATAATTTTTAAAAAGTCTTTTGTTTTATTTCTTACTGTGTTGAAATTATAATGTGGTCTAATCATATTTTTGAAGCTTCCTCTATGGCCTAATACATGGCTAGCTTTTGTAAATCTTTCTTACATGCTTGAAATTACTGTGTATTCTTAGATTGTTTTCATCCCACCTCATGATAGCTTAATCTCTTTTGTGTATTATATTCTGTGTGTTTGTGGGGAGAACTTATCTTCAGAATGGGTCTTTTTGTGCTTAGTGAGGGGTATAATCCTGTGTACCTTGGGTTATGGAGTTGTTCTTATAGATGAATTTTGCACTTTGCTTCTCTAAGGTCTCCTGGATTCTATAGATGCTTAACCATTTCTCTGATTAAGTCCTTGCCTTCAGATATTTTATCTCTGTTCTGATATTATATCTCTGTGAGAAGTAAAGACTTGGTGTTTTTATTTCTTATAGGGCTTTCCCCCCTCATTTACAGCCCCAACAGATAGCAACCTTTTTTGCTACTTCTCTAGGTCCAAACTGTTAGATGAAATTTTATGAGTCCCCTTTTCAAAGAAAGGGCAGCTCTTATTAAAGAGCAGAAGCCTTATGCTAGAGTCCTGAATCCAGCCAGGTTTGCATGAACCCAGGACTATTAATATCCTAGATACCAGTCTATGGGACCTGCAAACAAGTTGGTTACCCTTTTGGACTAACACCAGGTTCTCATTTCATCAGTATCTCTATGAGTTTGTAGCAGGAGGGTTCTATATGGTCTCAGGCTTCCATACAGCTAGAGCCAAAAGCTGGTCTAATTTTTAAATATGAATAAACAGGTTTAGCGATCACCTAAGATCACCTAATTGGAAAGTATCCGAACTGAGATTAAAACCTTCATGTGATCTGCTTCTTGTTGGTATTCTTCCTGCTTTGCATTTAGTTTTTATGTGCTATTTGTTACAGTTAATCTTACCTGCCGATCGGACTGGGCCACACGGTGCCAAGAGAGTTGGCCAAATTATTCTGGGTGTGTCCCAAAGGGTTTTTGTGAATGAAATTTGAATCAGTAGACTGAGTAAAGCAGATTGCCCTCCCTAATGTGGGTGGGCCTCACCCAATCAGTTGAAGACTGAATAGAACAAAAAAACTGAGTTAAGGGGAACTTTCCCTGCCTTTCTGCTTAAGCTGGAACATCAGCCTTCTCCTCCCCTCCAACTAGAACTTACACCATTGACTCTCCTGGTTCTCAGACCTTCAGTCAGGCTGGAACTACACTGTGGTCCTCTCGAGTCTCTAGCTTGCCAACTGCAGGTCTTGGGACTTCTCAGCCTCCATAATTTTGTAAGCCAATGCCATATATGCAGGGTGTCCCCAAAAATGTATACACACTTTGAATAATTATTAATTCCAATGGGTTAAATCTGAAAAGAAAGAAGTATCAATTAAGCCATCAGCTGTAAAGTGTTTATACATTTTGGGGGGATACCCTATATATTCTCCTATTGGTTCTGTTCCTCTGGAGAACCTTGACTAATATAGTATTGTACTAATTTCAAATTTATTTAGCATTTGTTTTTTTCCTAATAGTTTATTAGACACTAAGTGGACAGACTAGAGAAGAATGAATTAAGACTGCAGATTCCTTAAAGATGTTAGAAGAGTCACAATTACATAAACTCATTAGAAAATGTAACTAAGAAAACGAATAGAAGGTGAACGCTGCATGATGGTTAAGATTGAGGATGGAACAGGGGCTATTATTATACCCAGGGCAACATTTTGAATGCATTGGTACCCAGCTTGTTCAGGTGGTTCAATGCCTGAAAATTGAGGTGCTTTTTGTAGCACCCCATGAAATTTTAATGCATTTATTTTCATCATGAATCAGGAATCATTTTTCCAATGGAAAATGTGACTAGATTTTGTAAGCCACATAACAGTCACAGCTGTGAGGATGCATGTTCAAGACAAAACAAGCTGAGGAAGGAAGCATGATTAGCAGTTTCTTTAATATTCATGTGTTTTATTACCTGCTTTTGCTTGTCAGCATGTATGATCACAGGCACCTGAGGCATAGAAACTTTATGGGGAAAATGGAACTTTTAGAAAATTTTCCATTAATTTTTCTGATTTTCAAGGCATCACTGGGGGCTGCTATTCTAATGTGTGCATACCACGACTGAGTATCTGACGCATGAATCGCATGACTTTTTTTGGGGAATATGACTTTTTTTCTTTTTTCTGAAAAAGCTGTTACTTAGCTAAGGGAGTATTTCAGTCTGTTTATTTTCAGTTGTCATGATATATTTGGATATATTTACTGTAGATTTGGTGCTGGGGAGACTTAAAACTGTCTTATAGAAATTATCTCTGCCGCTTGGCTGGGGTCTGTTGCAAGATAAAACAAAACTTTGGAAACTGACTTGAGGATCATTTGCAGAACAGGATGGGAAGATGAGGGAATGAAGTGAACAGCTAGGATTTCAGAAATAACACCTGCAAATCACAAGATCTGTTCATTATCTTCCTTAGCCTGGGTTACACATTCCATGCCCTGCATTTTAGTATCCATGGCAATGGAATTGTTTTTTGTCTTCCTAATCAGAACATTTGTAAATTAAAATGTTGATTCACATTTACTTGTAAGAATTCTTTGGAGTGATAGAGAACTATTGGGGGCTTGGGGGGGAAAAGCAAACAGCCATGCTGGTTTTATATTTTCTCCGTATGTGCAGAAATTTAATTACCAGGTCACCTCAGTTCTCAGCAGAGTAAATTACAGCCTTGGCCATTAATTTGTATGTAAATGCCACCATTGTAGGAAAACAACACAACACTTGGGTCCCATCAAGAAATTCCCTTGTAGGAGGCATACAAATTAGAGAGCAGAGCTTGAAAGCAACAGGGAATTTGACAGTTTAGCACTTGCTCTTGTCCAGGTCAGTCCTGTTGCAGCAATGAAACAGCTTAGAGTGATTGTCAAAGCCAACTGCTCAGAAAACATTTGTACTCAAGAGTCCGAATAGTGAAAAATGAGGGCCCAGTGAGTGCAAATACAGGTCTGTTGAGAATATCCCCACAATCAGAGCTGATCACCCTACCCCTCAATGTTTTCACAACGCCTTCTCTCATATTTTAGGTGAGTTTGACCTGGTGGGGAAGAGAAATCAGTCTTAAAGAGACTAAAGTAACCCTGGGTGTAGGGTTAATCCCTTAGGCGGTAATTAGTAAAACAAATTCCTTGCATCGTCTATAGATGCAAGGAAAATATGGGGCTGATTAGGCAAACACCTTTCTCCTGGTGATATATATGGTGAGCTGAGTATGGCAGCAGGGGAGTCCAGGTTGTGGCAGCATTGTCTCTGTCTTTACGGCTAGCTAGGTTTGACTTTGGTAAGTAGCTGTTGGCTGCTGGCAATAAGGTCCAATAACTGGAGACATAGAGAGGCCAGAGGAGCTAAATGAGGGTTGCATTTCAAGGCTTATCTGGAAACTCAGAATATAAATCAGAAAGCCAGAAGAACTTCTCACGTAGACACAGTGGGGATCAGAGAGATGCTCCATTTGGTGGGTGCTCTGGCACTCCAACATCTTTTCTAGGGCTAGAGTAGGAGGACAAGTTCTAGACCTCATTGGCTTGGAGCCTTCTCAACTGCACAGAAATGGCTCAAGGCTGGGAATATTTCAGTCCATAGGGGAGGTCCTCATGCCTTGCAGGGGGTTGGGGGAAGGTAAGGCTGCCATGGGATATAGCATTATTTCAACCATTTAAAAAATATTTTTTGAGTTTTCGAGAGAGGAAGGTGAGAGGGAGAGAGAAAGAGAGAAACATCAATGTGAGAGAGGAATATCTGTCAGCTACCTCTTGCATACCCCTTACCAGGGATCCAGCCCACAACAGGGCATGTGCCCTCACCAGGGATCGAACCAGCAAACTTTTGGTGTACTGGACAATGCCCAACCAACTGGGCAACACCAGCCAGGGCTACTGCAACCATTTTTTTAAAAGTTTTTTGAGGTACAATTGAAATACAGTAAACTACATGTATATAAAGTGTACAATTTGGCAAGTTTGACTTACTATACATGTGAAGTCACCACCAGAATTAAGAAAACGTTTACATCACTCCAAAAGTTTCCTGATGCCCCTTGGTAATCCGTTCCTGACAACCACTGGTCTGTTTTCTATTACAACATATTATTTTAAGTTTTCTAGAATATTATATAAATGGAATCATACAATGGGTACTCTTTTTTATTTTTTATTTTTTACCAGTATACTCTTTTTTGACTTTCTCCCCCAACTCAGCTAACGCTTTTGAGATTCATCCATGTTGCTGCAGGTATAAATAGTTCATTCCTCTTGATTGTTGACTAGTGTTCCATTGTAGGCTATATCACAATTTGTTTGTCCATTCACCTGTTGCTGCACTTTTGGGTTACTTCCAGATTTGGGCTATCACAAATATAAGCTTCCATAACATTTGTCTAAAAGCCTTTGTGTGGACATGTGTTTTTTTTTTTGCCTTTGGGAAAATATCTAGCAGTGGAGTGGCTAGGTTATGCAGTCAAATGTATGTTTGAATTTTTAAGAAACTACTAAAATTGTTTTACCATTTTACATTTCAACCAGGAGTGTACAAGAGCTCCCGATGATTTACTTCCTTGCCCTTGATATAGTCACTTTAAAAAACTTTATTAGTATATCATTTTAGTTTTGATTTGTATTACCCTGGTGATTACTGAGGTTAAACATCTTTTCACTTGCTTTATAGTCATTTGCACATATTAGTTTGTAATGTGTTGGTTTGAAAATTTTTATTGGGTTGTTTGTATTGTTATATTATTACTGAATTGTAAAAGGCCTTTTTATATTCTGGATACAAGTCCTTTATCTGACATATGTATGTAAATATTTTCTCTCGGTCTGTGGCTTGTCTTTTCATTTCATAATGATCTTTCAAAGAGCAAAAGTTTTAAATGTTGAAGTCTAATTTATCAGTGTTTTCTTTTCTGGTTCATGCTTTTGCATATCTTAAGGTTGCAAAAATTTCTCCTCTGTTTTTCTACCAGGAGTCTTATAGTTTAAAATTTTACAATTAGATACATACACACACGTGCGCGCGCACACACAGACACACAGTGTGAGATAAGGGTTGATGTTCCATATTAATATCCATTTTGCTCAGGCATCATTTTTTGGAAGGACTTTAATTTCTCCATTGAATTACCCTGGCACTTTTAAAAATAAAACTTGACCGTACTTGTATGGGGCTATTTCTGGACTCTAATTCTATTCTATTGCTTTATTCTTTTTGCCAATAGCAGCTTGTCTTGATTAGTGTATCTACGTAATAAGTCTTAAAATCAGGCATGTTGGTACTCCCACTTTTTTCTTTTTATGAATTATTTTGAATATTCTAAATCCTTTATATTTCCTTATATATTTTAGATCTATTTGTAGAATTCTATAAAACATCTGCTTTGATTTGATTTGGATTGTACTAAATCAGTAGACTGATTTGGAGAGAGTAACATGTTAACATTGAATCTTCTCTATTTTCTCACAGTCATATTTTATTGCTTTTAGCTTTGTGGTTTCAAATACCTCTTGTTAAATTTATTCCTCACTGTTCATGTATTTTGATGCTATTGTAAACAGAATTTTTAAAAGTTATATTTTTAATTTATTATCAGAATATAGAAATAGAAATGATTTTTATATATTGACTTTGCTAATTTCGCTAAGTAGTCTCACCATTGAGGTTAGCTGTAGAGTTTTAGTAGATTCCCTTTTTTCAGATTAATGCACATCCCTAGTGAGCTGAAATTTTTTTTATCTGAAATTGATATTAAATATTGGCAATAACTTTTCTGTAACTGTTGAGATGGTTATTTGGTTTTTCTTTTTTATTGTTAATTTGTTGAATTACATCAATTGATTTAATATTTTAAACCAACTTTGCATTGCTAGGATAAACATTATGTGGATATAATATATGATGCATTTAATACATTACTGAATTCCATTTCTTAATATTTTGCCAAAGATTTTTTGTAACTATAATCATAAGTTATATTCGTATGCAATTTTCTGTACATGTGATATCTTTGTCAGGTGTTTGTATTTGGGTTATGCTGGCCTCATAAAATAAGTTGAGAAATGTTTTTTCTACCTTCTATAAGAGTTGTGTAGATACTGGTATTATCTGACAGTTATAGAACTCTGTACCCCCAAACTGCAGAAGTTTTATTTTTTTAAGTCCACATTATCACAATTTACTATTTGTTGGGTCATAATACAAATTTATATACTTACAGATTTTTAAAATTTTGCTCTATCAACTTCTGAGGAGGGGGCTGTTAAAATCTTCAACTTTATTTTGAATTTGTCTATTTCACCTGTATCTTCTATTAGTTTTTTCATCGTGTATTTTGAAGCCAGGTTAATAAGTACACACTTATGATTTTTGTGTCTTGATGAATCAATCACTTTATCATTATAAAATATCCTTTTTAATTTTTTAAAATTTTATTTTTTAATTACAGTTTACATTCAATATTATTTTGTATTACTTTCAGGTGTACAGCATAGTGGTTAGACAGTCATATACTTTACAAAGTGTTTCCCCTGATATTTCCTGTACCCACCTGGCACCATTCAGTTATTACAAAATTATTGACTGTATTCCCTATGCTGTACTTTACATCCCCGTGACTATTTTGTAACTACTACTTTGAACCCTTGCGCACTTTTGGTGGGAATATAGATTGATGCAACCATTATGGAAAACAATATGGAGTTCCCTCAAAAAAATTAAAAATGGAACTGCCTTGTGACCCAGCAATTCTACTTCTGGGTTTATATCCAAAGAAACCCAAAAATACTAATTTGAAAGAATATATACACCCCTATGTTTATTGCAGGGTTATTTACAATAGTCTATATGTAGAAGCAACCCAAGTGCCTATCTGGAGATGAGTGGATAAAAAAATGGTGGTACATATATACAATGGAATATTATTCAGCCATAAAAAGAATGAAATCTTATCATTTGCCACAGTATGGATGGACCTAGAGGGTATTATGCTAAGTAAAGTATCCTTTTTTATCTCTGGTAAAACTCTTGTCTTGGAGTCTACTTCAATTTTAATAAAACTGTACCAGCTTCCTTATGCTTGTACTTTACATAACAGATCTTTTAAAATCCTTTTACTTTTAACCTGTTGTATTTTTATATGTAAAATCTGTCTCTTACAGCCATCATATAGTTGGGTATTGCATTTTTATTCAGTTTGACAATCTCTGCTTTCAAATGGGATATTTATTTCATTTGCATTTAGTGTATGTATATTATTGGGTTTAGGTATGTCATTTTGATGTTTGTTTTCTCATTGTTGCCTCTGATTTTTTCGTCTGTTACTTCTGTTGTTAGCATTCAATTTCTCCATTACATTTTTCGCTATACCTGTTAGTATTTTCTTTATTTAGTGGTTGCTCTAAGAATTACATACCTACATATACATCTTTAGTTTATCACAGCCCACTTTGCAACATTTGCTCTTTGCATTATACCACTTTACAATGATTTTTATTTTGCAACAGTATAAATCATTACCTCTTCACTCTTGTGTTACGTTATATTTTACTTCACACTTTATCAACCTCATGATGCAATAGTATATACTTTCTTCATTTATCTTTAGAAAAAGTAAAAGGAGAAAACATCAATTTTTTTTTTGTATTTACCATATGTAAAATTGCCATTATTGCTCTTTATTCTTTCCCTTGGATCAGAAATTTACTTTGTTACCAGTTCTCTTTCACATGAAGAAATTCCTGTAATATTTTTTGAACTGCAAGTCTAATGAATTTTCTATTCATTTATATAAAAACTTGTTTATTTTACATTACTTTCTGAAGGATAGTTTCTCTGGATATAGAATTTAGTGTTAACTTTTTTTTATTTCCGCTCTTAAAACATGTAGTTTCTGGCTTTCATTTTTCTGAGAAAAGCCAGTTTTCATCTGTATTATTGCTCTCCCATATGTGATTTTTTTTCTTCCTACTTTCAAACATATTGCTTCACCTTTGATTCCCAGCCGATTGACTATGATATGTTTAGCTATTGAACTTTTGAACAAGGTTGTCAAAATTTTTGAATCTGTATGCTGTTGTTTTTTCACCAAATTTGGGAGATGCTCAGCCATTATTCTTAAAGTACTTTTCCCCACATTTTTTGTTTTGTTTTTTTCTGTCTTGCACTCATTATACACATTTTAGACAACTTGATATGCTATTGTTTTTCACTGAGGTTTTGTTTATTCTTTTCAAGTTTACGTTCTTCAGTTGGTTTTTTTCTATTGAGATCTCTCAAAGTTCATTGCCATCACCAATCTGCTATAAAACCAGTCCAGTAATTTTTTATTTCAGAGATTTTCTTTCCAATTAAGTATTTATTTAGTTTTATTATATTGATTCCATTTTCTGCTGAGATTATCCTTCTATATATTTATTATGATCACTTTTCCCTTTGATTCTTTGAGCATATTTATAATAGATGCTTTAAAGATTTTGTCTTCTGTATCTAACATCGGAGTCATCTTCGGGATAGTTTCAATTGACTGCTTCTTTTCTTGATGATTTACATTTTTCTTGTTTCTTTACATTTTCTTGTTTCTTTGTATGTCTAGTAATTTTTGATTGTACAATGGACACTAAAGATGAAATGTAGAGGCATTGGATTCTTTCATCTTTCTGTAAAGAATCACTTTTTGTTTTAGCCCACAATTTAATTACTAGTTGGTTCATTTGAGGTTGTGAAGTATTATAGGTTTTATACTTTGTTACAATGGGCTCCTTTCACTTTTACTTTTAGTCTTGCTTCTGAGATTGACCCTTCTAGGGTTTTAATGGAAATCCTGGCATGTTGGCCCAGTCCTTCTAACTTGGCCAGATTCAAGCTCCTAACTTGGTCTCACCTGAGGTAGGATACAGCCAAAATGTCTGTTCAAATTTTTAGCCCACTAGCTGTTACTTTTCTGGGTTTCTTGGATTCCCCCCATGCATTCATAGTTCCACTTTCAGCCAAGAGTTTGAGATAGGTTCACATGTGGATTTGGGATTACCTCTCTGTGGTTCCCTTCTTTCTGGGGTTTCTCCATTTCCAGCTGCTCTAGCTTCCCTGGATTCTGTACACTCAAGTCAATAGACTTCTGACTTCTGCGTGAGTCCTAGGTGCTCTGTGCTGCACTGACTGAGGAGTGCTTTTAGCAGGTAAGCAATGTAACCATGTATCTCACCCAGTGAAGTTTCCTTCTTTCAAACATTGGATTTCCTCCCATTTCTACCTGCTCTTGCTCATTCTCTGTGCTTTCAAATAGTTGGTTTATTATTTTTTTGTGTGTGAATTTATTATTAGTAGTAGTAGTTTAGTTCAAATCACTTGCTTTGCTGTTATCAGAACTGGAATCCTCAATATTGTAATTTACTTTTTCCCTTGCATAGTGATCTGTATGTTACTAATTTTTATAAAAGATTTTCTATTTGACTCACTCATATGTAACCATTACATGTGCCACCTCTTTGTTTATATACAAAATGGAGTTGTCAAAACATTCCATACAAGGGGTAGGGTTACAGAGCAGGTGTGTCCAGGAGACCCAGATGCTAATTCTTCCTCTGTCACTAAACAGCTGTTTGACTATAAATAAATCTCTTAAGTAGTCTCATCCTTAGGTTCTCTTCTATAGAATGAGGGAGTTAGGTTATATCAAAAATTTTCAAACTTTTAAACAGTGTCAGGATTCCTATTTTTTCTACATCCCAACAGAATCTTACAAAATATAAACCACATTAAAGAAAAATAGCCCTAATTGAAGATGGTGCATAGCTCAGCCTGCTCAGTGCAGCAATCCCCATCTCTACTTGTACAGTGGCATTGAAGCTGCTTTGTGGAACCCTAGGCTTCCACAGAGTATAGTCTGGAAAAAAATCAAGGCTGAGTGACTTTTACAAATGTTTTCCTATTCTGCCCAAATCCAAGAATGGCTGGATTGTGGCCATATTCTTAGGACCCCAAATGTGCAGTTGTTACCTTAGACCTCCTTTCTGCGTTTTCACTTTAACCAACATTTTATTCTTATATCTGTCCTTATCTAGCCACCATGGGCAGTCGTTTGCTGTGGGTATTTGTGAAATATGCTATATAAGGGATTTCCTGCCATTGTAGCTAAAAGTAGCTCCCTGGTACTGCACCCCCATGCACCACCCACCCCCATCTCCATTTCCCATCTATGAGATAAGTAGTACTTCCCTCCACCTAACTGCTCCTATGTGGGTGGGAAGGAATTAATAATCTTGGAGCTGTACTGATCACTTAGAATTCTTTCTCCATCTGTAAAATAGCAGCAGGCAGGCTTAAGAAATAATCTTGCCTCACCAGTTGGTGGTTTTGTTGTCTTAAAGGAAACAACAAAATGAGCAGGTGTGGGCACTGCCCACATCCAGACGGCATTGCCAACTCTTACAGAGCATGCCACCTCCAGACTTAAGAAGAAGAGTGGTGAGGTTAGGAAGGTCGTACAACCTACATTCTCAGTTTAATCTTCTCCTTTCCCATCCTTGTTTCTTTTGCCCTCCCACAGTAATTCTGGTGATGTGTTTTCAAGTTAGACACTGCAAGAGCAGGCACACTCTTTGCATGTAAACACAAGGCTTCATAAAAGTGACCTATCTGTATAGGTCACTGCCATGATGGAGCATAATAATAATAATAATAATTATTATTATTATTATTAACATAGCATATGCCTGGCATGCGCTAAGTGCCTTTATATGGTTTATCTCATTTAGTCTTCTCAACAATTTTGAAAAGTAAGGAATATCAAAATAAGAACACTTATGTTCAGAAAGATTAAGGAACTTGCTGAGGTCTCAAAACAGCAAATAGAAGATTCAAACTCAGGCATCCTGACTCCAGATTCCACATCCTTAGCCACTCTAGCTTTACCTGATGTTACACTTGACAGGTAGTTTTGTGGCACTGGGGAACCACCTTCCTCTCTTAAATGTGCAAGATGGAGATATCATTTCCTCTGTTTCTATCTATTTAAAATAGAAAAAAATCATTAAAGTTAGAGGGAGGGACCATCTGACTTCATTGAAGCAGGGACTGGGTATTGATGGATCTATAGTTAGCCCTCTCTGCGTGTCAAAGTCATGAGCTTCCTGCCAGAGCAGGAAGCCCAGAGTAGCACCTTGATAGTATGTGAACAAAGGGATGAAGCTGGGTGGCTATGCATCAGAGAGACTGCAGAAGAGTCTGGTATGTTGGGGGGGTGTCTAAGATCTCTCTGCATTCTGTGATTTGAGGAAATGAACAATCGTATCTTCAAGATGTATCCACATCCATATAATGGTGCAACTTTTTCCTGTTATTTTAGCAAGGTAATTGGATGAAGGGGTGAAGATTTTAATATAAATCCCCACTGCGCTGTTTCCTGGGTACTTATCTTAAAAGGGATTTGAAGTTGGTATTCGATATGGCAATACAGGAAGACGTATCTTATCTCTGAAATAAGTGCCCCAACTTAGGTGAGACTTTGTGATTTTCAAAGATTTAGGTTGAATGAAATCCAGATCCATTATTTAGTTGTTGACATGGACTCATTACAAGGGGAGTAGCTGGGATCTTTCAAAAAGATAAGAGTCAATATTTGAATTTGAAAAAACAGCCCATTGGTGAAGAGCTGGAAAAACAATGCAGCAAACCCATTGATGTGGAACACTGGAGACTCACATTTGGTGCTGGCACGGTATAACTGTGGGCAAAACACTGCCTCTTTGGGCTTTGGTTTCTCCTTGTGAAAATGATGGAATAGATAGATGCTTATGAAAATTCTTTCCAGCTCCACCTACATGATTCTTGTCTTTTTAGGGATAAAACGCAGTTATGTAGATTTTGACCAGGATTTAAGTTTATTCCTTGAGGCAGTAGATGGTAGAGGGAGCATAATGTGGTCATTCATAACACTGACCTTGGAGCAAGACAGCCTGAGTTTGAATGTTGGTTCCATTATTTACTCACTCTTATGATTGTGGCAAATTACTGGCCTCACTGTGCCTCACTTTCCCCATCCATACAATGGGGACAATAAAATACCAATTTCATTAAGGGTTATTGTGAGGAGTAAATAGATTAACAGATGTAAATTTCTAGAACAATGGTTGGCACATAATTAATGTATGTGGGATTGATCTTATCCTTGTAATAGTGCCACCATTGACGTCTGTTGCTGCTCAGTGGTTTCCAGAAGGGATGGAAAGTTTTGCTTTTTAGGTGGAGAATTCCCTGAGATCCTTGGGGAGGAAGGTTTAGAATAGCACAGCAGGTTTATTTATAATCCCATAAGGAGCAATAGGAGTTACACTGCGGCTTGCCCGTAAGCATTCACTCCCACAGGGACTGACCCTTCTCACTGCTCTGCTCTTCTCACAAAGGAAGCAACCTCCTGACTGACGTCAGGGTGGAAGTGGCAGAGTTCTCTCACCTTCCTCTAAAAAGTAAGCTAGATATGGCTGTAGTGACCTGCTGCAGTGATGTCTGACGATATGCACAGTGGCTAAGAGTACAGGTACTCTGTTTAAGTCTGTTTTGTTACTTTGCTAACTTTGTTGCCTAGGGCAAGTTCCTTAACTTCTCTGTGCCTCTGTTTCCTATCTCTGCAATGGGAATAATCATCATCTCTACTTCCTGGTGTTGCTATGATGATTAAATGGGATAATATACGCAAAGTCCCAAGAAAGGTACCTGGCATATCGTATATGTTTAGTAAATGGGAAATGTTATAATTACTATCATGATTATTATATCAAGTGAGGGGAATCTTGCTCTGTGGGTGATCAGTGACTCACTGGAAAAAAAATCAAGGACCACATACTGGTAAATTAATGAATTCTAATTACTGATTTTATATGTGGAGAAGTATCCATGAGCTAACTTACTTAATTTGAAATTGATGACTTATGACTAGTTAAATTTAAAAAGTGCCTGCCAGCAATACAAGTGGAATGGAATCTCAAAGATGAAAAGAACTACAAGCAGATGTCTAATCCAACCACCCCTCCTGTGCTAATATCCCTGACTCCCTCCCAGGTACTTAGCTGATCCTATATTCTAAAGGTAGAGTTTAATTTTGCCCCAATATGTCTCTGGATGTCTCCCATTTGTGATGGTTCACCCCTTACCAGAATGCAGTGCCCAGCATGTTGACACATGAGCAGATTGCTCATTGTGGTAGAGTTTTGTTGGGATGCATTGGAGTTGTTAGTGGGAAATCTAGTCTCTTCTGACATGAATCTAGTCTTTTCAGGCCCTCCCACGGTGCTGGTCACAGCTGATAGAATTGAGTGAGCTGACAATGATGTGCTCTCATGTTCTTGGATTACCTGCTCCAAAAAAGAGAGAAACAGATAACATTTTAATGCCTGTGGGCAGGAAGTTTGGAGTCGGAGAATTTAGATCTAGAAAAGACCTGGGAGATGACCCAGATGTTAGAAATGACCCACACATGATGAAGCAGGGCCAGAAAGATTAAGGGACTTAGCCACAGGGATTCAGCTAGTTCATGTGAGTATATAGAATAAGAATTACCTCCACTACCTCTCTCTGGTCCTCCAGCATGGTGATTAGAAACATGGCCTCTAGACACAGGCTTCCTTGAATTCAAGTCTTGATTCTACTGCTTATTGTCAGTGTGATCTTCAGCCAGTTTCAGACTTCTCTCTGCCTCAGTTCTCTTACCTGCAAAATGGGAACAATAATAGGGGTGTGTGTGTGTGTGTGTGTGTGTGTGTGTGTGTGTGGTGTTTAAATGAGATAATATGTGCAAGGGGCTTAGGATAGTTCCTGGCACATAAAAAGTATTCAAAACGTGTTTGTTTTTATTATTAGTCTTCCAAAGAACCTCAAAATATCAACTCTTAAATAAGCCAGAGAATAAATGTTTTGACCAGGCTGGTGTTTGAAGTATTTTCTCTCACTTAAAATATGGCTTTTTAATTTCCTCTTAGCTTCTGATTCAGAAGCAATCTTCAGGAGCCATCTGTGAACTAACAACCATATTCTTACCCAGAATCACTGTGTGACTTTTGGATGGAAGGAGGAAATTTTCAAAAAATAATTTCTCATTATTTATCATTTCCAGTTCACATTCAGAAAATATTTACAGGGTAGTCTGCCATGTGCCTGGTGCAGAGATCAGGCCTAGGGGGATGCAAAGTGGGTGGCCTGATGTGTTCTTACCCTCACGGTGTGCACAGGATAGGTGGAATAGTTGCCAATTAAACAGGTAATTCTGCCCCAACACTGGAGGGAGTGCTGTCAGGGCAGGGCACAGAAAGATTTTTACAGCGTGTGGAAGGAGCCCTGACCATGATTTAAGGGGTCAGAAGGGCTTTCTGTGCTGAGACCTGAATGTGAGCTAGATTTTTGACTAGTCTGAGTAGGGGCTGGAGACTATTCCAGGCACAGGAAACTATGTATATGAGGGAGCCTTCAGGGTTGGGATAAAACACTGGGTACTCACCAATTTATTCAACACTTAACAAGTGTCTATTAAGCACTCAGTTTCCAACAGGCATTGTTTTACACAATGGCACACGTCATTTAATAAAACAGATGATGTCTTTATTCTTATGGAAGTGATGGGAGAGAAGAGAGAAATAAAACTGGAAAGTGCTATGAGGAGAACTGCTTTCGGTAGGATGATCAGGAAGGTGATTAGGGTAGAGTTTGTCGAGCTGACACTTGGTGAGAGGAGCCAGGGGAGTGAAGTTTCCAGGCAAAAAGAGCAACAAATGCAAAGAACTCAAAGGCAGGAATGGCCTGGGCATGTTGGAAAAACTGAAAGAGGACCCATGTGCTGGGGGGTGGGGAGCACAGAGAAAGCGGCACAAATAATTCAGAGGGTATTTGGGTTGGGTTGTTGGTATTGAGAAAGGCATCAGAACGTTTCTAGTAGAAACAGGATCACACGTGCACACGGATGCCTCTTTTCAAAACCAGGAAGCTTTTGGAAAACCTCAGTTGCGGATCTCAGTCTGCTCTGTGGGTTTGAATAGCTGAGGGGCAGCAGAGAGCGTATTTTCTGTCATGGTGACTGGACCTGCACATAAGGCATGTGCACGGATAAGTTTCCGCCTCCCAGTTACGAGCACGTGTCAGCAACAGCAAAGCAGCAGGGTTGCCGGCTCAGTGAGAGGGCCCATAGCGTTGGTCAGGGCCATCCCAGTGGTTTCTCGGGGCTCTAGGCATCTCCTCCTGATTGCCCTCGGGAGCTGCCTCTTCCCGTTTCATTCATGTAGACTCAAATTTGTGTTTCAACCCTGCTTTAGATTCTTTCTGTCCAACTTGGAACTGCTCGATCCAGACTCACGGCCCAAGCTCTCCTGTTTTTCCGACTGTCTTCCTCTGTATGCTCGCGGGCCCTGTGGGGGACTCATGGCTCTTGTTTGCTCTCAGTTAACAGCTTTGGAGATGACGAAGAGCTGTGCACATCTTCTGACACTGACGAGGAAGTGATCAAACAGTTTGAGATTTCTGTGTCCCGGTCCCAGAGTTTCCGCGCAAGAGTGTCTGAGAAAAGCAAGCAGACAGGATCGGAGCAGAAGCCAAAAGTCCGCCGCTTGCTCTCCACCAGGGAAGAGGACAGCACCCAGGTGTCCGCTGGGGAAGGTACCCTTCGCACCCAGCCCTCCCTCTGTCTAGACCAGGGGTGGCCAACGGGGAGGGTGTCTTTGAGTCACGTAACCTCTGCACTTGCATCTGAGAGTCCAGAGAGGGAGAGAACGTGGGGTAGGAGCCAGAGGCTGGGACAGAGAAAGGGCTGCTCATACTTTGCAGGGCAGGGGGCATCCTGCAGGGAGCCGGGGCAGGGGATGCGTCAGAGGCGCTGAGGCCTGGACCCCTGATTCGTGGGTCTCCTTCCTTCCTTGGAGTTACTACTTTGTGTGTTCTGAGCACTAATGACCGGAATGGTATTTATCAAGCTTTATAACATATAATCTCTATCCCTTCTGACACGTGCAAAAACGTCACACACCTGACCGCTAACATTGAGATCCTGAGCCTTTGCTCCTGTTTGCAATCATCAAGTCTGTTTGTCACATAGCTCTGTAACCTCAGAAGATTTTTTAAGCCTTTCTTTTAATGGTTTGTAGTATTACGACAATAGGCATGTTTTATTTTTTCAAATAAAAACATAATATTGAATAGCCTTTCTCAAACAGCACATGCCCTGCTCCCTCTTGCTCCTTCCCTGAGTTTCTGGACACCCCTACCCCCACTTCACATGAGACTTGCTGGGCAAGAGCAGGGTCTTAGGCCTTCCTCTAGCACCTTTGTACTACATTCACCCTCCACAGAGGAGCGGGGACACTCGGGGGCAGGGTGAGCACAGCCCGTATGGAGGGACGGCCTCGTGGAGCACCCTCCCCCCTCCCCACCACTTGCACAAAATAAGCTGGGCAGAGGACAGTACAGTGCTCCTGAGTGCTTTCCTGAGTGAAGGCTGGGCATCTCCTTGACTCCCTTGTGCCCAGAGCCCTGAGTGGGCACAGGACATGAGGAAGGGAAGGGGCTGTGCAGTGCATACGATAAAAGGCTGATGGAGAACGTGCCATGCCTCGGTGACCTGGTCTCAGTGACCTGGCTTCTCTCATCTATTCTTTCTTCCTTTTGGACTGTGGTCACACCAGTGGGGCTGTAGCTGTAGCTCCTCTATGGGTTTTCAACACATAGCAGTAGAAAAAGGAAACAGAAAAAGGAAAGTGAAAAATTGAGAGGAGATGACAGAGAGGTTTCTGACTTGACTTGTAGATGAGGCAGGCAGAGAAAGAACACAGGGGAAAAGGGAGAATTGACAGAAAGAACCCCAATTTTCAGCAGGAGTATCATAACTGGGTATCCGTCATGGAATTTTACTTACGGATACGGGCGACATATTTTATTGCTATTCTTTGTAGCAATATTTTTTGACTCTGTTTCCCAGTGGGAATATCATAACTTGCTGTCCATCATAGAATTTTACTTGTTGATATGGGCAACATAACATATTTTATTGCTATTCTTTTTAGCCCAAGGTAAGCCAAGAAATAGATGCCCTATGTAACCAAAGCTTACTGCTGACCCTCCATCATTTCCTTTTACCCTCTCCTGCTTTCTTTTCTCTCTCCCTCTCATGTTACATCACAGCATTCCTCCCTCTCCAGGGGGAGGGCAAATGCTAGCTAATGAAACTTAATAACAGTTGACTCCCTAGGAGTCGCTTGTTTAATTCTAAAGCTAATGGCCCCATTTCCCAGAAGTCTGAGTGTCTAGTTTCTGATTTAGTCAATTGGCTGATGTTCTGACAACCCCTCTAACCTTCACCATTCCTGAAATTAGCAACAACTTTTGTCATAACTGGTGATTCTAAATTTTTTGACAGATGGTGATAGGAGAGGTAAATTTTTCTCTATAGAAGAGAGGAAAAAGTCCATGACGGTGAATGAATTACCTGTAGTTTTTAAAGAAAACCAGCAGGGTTTTCCTAGGAATGAGTCACTGCATGCTAAATTTTATTGTATGATTTTTTCCCATGTCATTTCTTTTTGTTCATCTGTAGATCAGTGAATTTGTTTCAGTGATAGAGAATAATGAGATTAAGTGTGTACCCTGAGAGCATTTTTTTTTTTTTTTTGGCCTGTGCTCTATTTAGCTATTTTTTCACTCTACCTTACACTGATTTTCTAAGATAAAATTTCATTGTAGACAATTCTTACTTTAAAAACGCATTCAAACTGTGGGACCTGCAAAATTCAAGTAAAACCTGAACGGAGAGTGAGTTCCTGATAGGTTGTCTCATGTTTCTTCTGCTTAAGTGAGACCCTTCACTCTAGATTGAGTGATGAGGCTATTTTAGAACCAAGACAATGCTGTCTTCTCATTCTAGCCAAGGTCTCTCTTGTCTCTCATATCTCACCTAGTGTTATTTTGCACTGATTGTCACTGTATTCCTGGTAATGTCAAAGAGGGTTTGGGCTAAGTGATCTGGATCAGAGGCTGTGCCTCACATCCCTAGGCATGAAAGGTGGGCTCGCTAGGCCAACAGAATGGCAGTTCTGAAATGCATAGGAATGGCTGCTGGGAAGGCTTTAAACTCTCAGGTAGGAGCCAAAGCAGTCCACAGGTGAAGTTTCTTCTCCACAGACCCCTTGGTTCTCCGGGTAAGGCCTTTTAATGCACTGATTATGTAAGATAATCTCCTTTATTTAGTCAACTGCTTAAGGGCTTTAATCCCATCTACAAAGTACCTTCACAGCAACACCTAAATTAGTGTTTAATTGAATATTTGGGACCTATAGGCTAGCCACATTGACACCTAACACTGACCATCATAGATGGTAAGTAAAAGTATTTGTATTTGAGTGGTGTCGGGAGAGAGGAGGTGGGAGTGTAAAAGAAAGTAATTGGTTACACTCCATCAATGTGGGGTATGGACTAAACAGATGAATTCCTCTGCTGAGATTAATGTGGTTGATGTGACATAATTATGCCCTGTAATTCCTACAAAGTCAGGATACATTTCTCTGACAACAGGCAATTACTTTTCTGTACGTGTTTAAGGTGACATGATCTTCTCTAATTTAAAGCTTGGGAAGACTGCTTTATATAACGGTGAATCACCTTTCCCTCTCCTGCTCCTTGCAACTCAACTTGCACCCCAGATTGACTTGTCTAATTCATCCTTGAATGTCTGTCAAGGAAAATGGTTTGTTACATTAATATAGTTCTTATGTTTTTCCGTTATGAATAGCTTTTCAAGGCTTGATGTAGCTTTGGAAAATTCTCTTATTACTGATCTAGGTATTATCACTGTAGGAGTTGAAGTCATGAGACAATTTTATGGGAGTAATTTCTTGGCAAAGTTAGATTTTATGCTGAAACCCTGCTGGGTGCTACACACGTTGATGGATGACCTACTGTTTAATAGGACATTTTAGTGTTCATGTATGTGAGGAATGGATGTGCTAATTAGAGCCTTGGAAGAAAATTCTGCTTTATGTTGTAGGGTTTTGCATATGGAATAACCCTTGTTTTATCATTTTCCATGGCCTTTTTAAAAGTTGTATTTGCCAAATAACTGAAAGTGTGCATGTAAAAATGTTATGGTGTCCTATGAAAGTGTTCCCAAGGGCCCTGAACCGAATTATTAATAATAACAAGGCAGATAGGGGAACTTCTCAATGGCTTGCCATGGTTTTGCAGAATCCCAAATCAGGAGTCTGAAGTGCACTGAGGACCAAGTCTGCCTGGAAATGTTTTTATATGGTTTGCAAAGCTGATGAGATAGTTTTAAGTTTGCATGTTTAATATAAGTAGGTCATATACTGTCTGGTAAGCCACTGTCACCACCACTCCATATAGCTACACACATGGCTTCTTCAAGTATTTGGTACCTGCCTAGCTTTTGAAGTTATTTGAGGGTTTAGTGAAGTCCACTGGTAGATAAAGACTATGCCGTAGGTGTACGTGGCTCAGTGCTTTCAAGGAGCTTATGTTCTAGCTGAAACTTAAAGACTAACAGTGGAAACAATTGTTGCCATGCAGTGTATAAATAACAGCTGAATTTTTGATACATACTTTGTCACCCACTCACTTATCCTGTCTGTATCTCGTACTTTTCTCTCATCCTGGGATAGAGGCTGCTGGGGGAGCCTGAAGGCCAAAGAGATAAGAAATCCTTGGCTCCTTTGTGAGTGTAGGGGATGAACAGAGTAAGGAAATACTGAGAGAGGGAGAGGAAGAGGGAGAAGAGAAGAGAGCAGGAGGAGGTGGTCTGAGAAAAACACTGAGTTTGAAGGAGCCAAGGAAGATTCGGGAGGTGTTGAGGCTTTAGATGGACAGGAGGAAAGGACAAGAGGGAGAGCTTGAGAACTGCTGTGAACAGAAATACACAACTAGCATTTTCATGAGCCAGTGAGACCACAGGTGACAGAGTTGGGAGGTAGGAGAAAGTGAGGTTTGCTGGGTGGGATGAGGCCAGTTTGGGCCATACAAGTAAGCAAGGCTAATATTTATGGAAGGCCTGGTGGCTACCAGGCAGCTATTATTTGATGCATCTCTCTGAGGGCTTCTGTCATTATTTTATAGATAAGGAAACAAAGGTTCAGGCAGCTCACATTGTTCAAGTCCTTAAATCCTTATTATCTGAATCCAAACCCACTGTTATTTGCACAGATCAGTAGAGAACTTTCTACTTGAGAAAACCACCGAAGCCTTTTGAGCAGAGAGTAATATGTTGAACGTGGAAGAGAAGAGAAAGGGTAGAGTCAGGAGACCACGTGGTCTCCACAGTAGACTGCTGTTCTTGCTTTCTAGATCCATCCCCAAAGTCTTGTGGTCATTTGCTCCAACAAAATGCTAATGTGTTTCATTTAACCTCCTAACAGAAATACACATCCTTTGCACTCATATTATTAGAAAGTATTTTACCTTCTGTCCCACATAATGAACAGTGGTCCTTTGGGTTATATGGACCAAGTGTATCCATTGTATGAATGGAATTATATATCTGCAGGTGTTACTTTGTGGGTTTTGTTTTTGAAGTCTTGATTGGTGTAGTTGCTACTGCTCAATTTCTCTAGATAATAAGGTATAAAATAATAACATATTTGAAATGATTTCCTTGTTGCAAATTTAGATTTGGATGGAATCAGCCAACTGAATTGTTCTGAGAGTCTGTCCTGTGGTGACGATGGTCCCATCTCTGCCCACTCACAGCCCCCATGTGAGGTGGGGGGTGCCAGGCACCATGGAGCATCTCCCCAAGAGACCAGTGTGGTCCGCAGGCTCAGTCGCCAGTCCACAGAGGGCAGCTTGGAGATGGAGACCGCTTTTAATAACCGGGGACTTGAAGACTCCTATGCCACTGACAGCTCCTCCGCGTGGAGTCCAGAGGCAAGTTACGTGTTTTCCATTCCTTTCTTGCTCCAGTGTTTTGTGCTCTGTCTAGTTCTTGTGCTCCTCCCCTCCCCCATCCCTCAAGACAAAAATTTCCCCCAAAAGAAAGCATTGCCTTGAAAAACAAAGACCTAAAGAGCCTTTATTTAACTAAATTTTTGTTCAGATGACCAAAGCCTGACCCCTATGTGGACCAATAAAAGAATTATATATACATTTTTATCAAAATGGAAAAAAGGAAAGTAGAATGGTGGCAGGATGGGCCCAACAACAATCAGGCTTCTTTTGTACATAAAGGAGCTTTTAGTTCTTTAGAGAGACTGGTTTATTTCCTTTATGGTTTCAATTAAGTGGAGTCTATTTTTATTTACTCCAAATCTTGAGTAATGATTATTTGAATATGAGAATTATTTGAAAATTAAGCTAAAATACAGTGGCCCTCCAAATGAAATTATACAAGATATTATGATGATGATCTTACAGTGTATTTGTTAGCTTTTCATTGAATTAAAGGTCTAAGAGATGGCAGGAGTCTATAATAGCCCTCTGGCTATTGACTTTGCTTTCTGAAATAAATCTATGTTAAAAGATGCTTCTTCTAAATTTATTTTTCAATTAAAACTTACTCCAGAATATGCCTAATTAACCAGAGGTGCGACTGGAGGTGATAGCACTTGAAACTACCATTTATTGAGCAATTACTATGTGCCAAGCACCGTGATAGGGATTTTACAAAGAGTTTTATCTTAACAAGCATTTACAGTTACTCCTTATTAGTTAAATTCCTTCTATAAAGATTATATAACATTAAGAGATATTAAATAGTGGTGTCTAATACCATTATTGAAATTAATTTTGATGAAATAAGTCATGTAAGTATATAAAACTGCCATGTAATTTGTGGGGATAGAGGAAGAGAAGGGTGAGTGGGTTTTATTAGCTTCAGTCTGACTGAGGAAATAAACAGGATGAAAATCTCTTATTAGGGCCTGGACTGTCACATGCACCAAATGCTTATCAAGGAGAAGAAAAAAAATCACGTTCCACATCCTTACTGCTAGAGAGCGTGAGGAGGTTGCACATGCATGTGCATGCCTGTGTTGGTGCTCCTGCTCAGGACAGGAGATGGTAACTCAGATGTGTACCTGTGGCTTCTTAAAAGCAGCCCTTCATATGGAGACACCCAAAGCTATTAACTTACAAGTTTTATAAAAAAAAAAATTTTTTTTAAATGTGTTTCCCTGTCAGTTTCATATTAAATCCCACACAGTAACATTTAATGTTTAAAAATACTCTTTTTGGCTCTCTCACCACATAAACAAAACAGAAGTGTTTACCTGCCTGGTGATACTCCGTCCCCTTGATCACTGTACCATTAGCCTGGGATTGCTTTCTCCAGGTAATCGCCCATTTGCCTGCCTTGTGGAGCTTTAATAGAAGACTTGGTGTTGAGGGCACTAAATGTTCTCAGACTCCAGAAATACCCAGACATCTTTGTGTGCTCCATTCAACCTCCTATCTATTTTGAGACAAAAACTGTAATTTGTGCTCTTACAGTAGAACCTCAAATGCAGCTCGGAGACAGTTCCTGTAACTGCCTACTTGGCAGGCTTAGCTCGCCTTTTAAGAATTGATTGATTTGCCTCTTAGCTGTATTAAGAGCCCTGTCTTCCCCCGTGTATCTGGCATCGGGAACATATCGTGGGTCTGTTTACTTTGGGCCACACAGATGACATCAATACTGTCTTACTAGAACAAAAAAGACTTTCAATTTGATAGAAAATCTTTAAACCTACATGGGTTTCTGACAATGTGGCACAAGTATTCCCATCTGAAAGACAACCCCAGGCTCTTAGAGTGAAAGGAATCATTTATTTTGGACTCAGAAGGAAACTGGTCATGTAGTGTGGCTACCTGTTAGGCTGATGGATTTCCACATGCTGTTCTTTCCTGCTGGAAAAGGCCCTCGACTCTTTCCTGCAAGCCTAGGGCTCGGGGTGGGGTGGGAGATGATGGGCGGGTGGCTGGTGATGCTGAGCACACAGGGAGGCAGGTGTCCCACTTTTCATCTCTGTTTCCACTGATTAACTGGTCTGCCTTGAGAAGTTAATTAAAATCTGCCAAATGGGGATACAAATGAAGAGATCTTTTCCTTGCAGGAAGGTCAGATGGATTAGTGATATTAATGGCAACCCACATGATGAGTGCCTTTAGTTGCCTGGTGATAGGTAAGGTGTGTTGAAATGATTAATTGCTGTGAAAATACCGGCCTTCACAAACCTTCATTCCAGATCAACCCAGGAAGGGGCCACACCCCAGTTTTCATGGGTCGCCGTTTGGATCGTCTCCATCCAGAGCCTGGTCTTTGCCTGGAGCTGTGTCTTATTTAGTTATTGCAGAGTCGCTCCCCTGCCCCCCAGGACTTTATCACAAACCTGCAGGTGCAGCGAGTGTTATCTAATAGACAGCATGATGGGTAAGTGGAGAGAGAGTCATTAACTAGGATATTTTTACCGTGGCATTGAAGTTGATGACAAAACTGGAAACTGTTAACTAATATTAAGAGCAGGGACCTAAAAGGATGTGAAATTCAAAGTAGTGTGCATTTTCAACTCTCTGCTCCCATCTCATCCCCTCTTATCTCAAACACTTACTAGACATAAATGGCTGCGGTGAAAAGTTTCGGGGAGAACTTATGGTTCAACATAAGGTTTGGGATTTTAAGCACTAGTACTGGTAAACCCTGGATAGTCCTGGCTGAGCTTATGATGCTGGGGGCAGGGAGTGAATTACTTAGCCTTTCTAAGCCAGAGTTTGCTCCCCTATCAAAAGGAAGATATTAAAATACCTACCTCATTAAGTTAATGTGAATATTTTAAAAGATAACATTTCTTAGCTGCATTTCCCGAAAAGCACAGGACATGCAATCCCAGGGAAGAGCGAGAGACAAGGGACTGAGGCGGGGAAGAGCGGAGCGTCATTACGAGTATAATCAAATTGGCACCACTGAGTGTGACTCACGGCTTGATCTTGTGGGACTGTGTTCTGTGAGGCTGTATAAACTAATCTCAGGACATCTTTCCAAGGGGAGAAAAGTTGAGTGCATGAGACATTAACTTCCCACATGCTCTGGACTTTCTGTACGTGAGTGCCAAGCAGGATCCTGTGACTTTCCAAGTCTTGACATCCACAGAGAGCCTGTGGTAGGAGCGGAGAGCTACACAGCATGGCAGGAGGGAAGACTATTGAATTTCTCTAGGCTGAAGACACTTAGAGCACAGACAGGCTCAGCCTCTAGGGGAAGATGGAATACAAGGTGAGGCCGAGAGAGTCTGAAGTGCACGAAAGCGGGCTTTTGTAGTCTAAAAGGGTTTAGTAGGGTACCTGGGATAAGGGAGGGCTTAGTATATGTTATCTATTATTACTTATGTTCTGGCAAGCAATATAGAAATGATCAAGAGCAGGCTAAAATAGACAGGAGTTTTAACAGAAGACTGTGACTTGAGTTTTGAGTTGGCCTAACTCCTTGGAGACTTGCTTCTAATATTATATCTAGTCAGTTGTATTCAGAAGTCTCTATAGCAACCACTTTTACCACTTGAAACTAAGTGCCTCTGAATAGAAACACTCACACATGAATGCATGCATACTCAGAGGAGGAGATAGAAGGAGCTTCCCTTATTTTGCAAGAAACCTAAATTTTCTTGGTCGACTAATGTGAACCTTAAGAGAGAGGGCATTTAATAGCTGTCTCCTATATGTCAAGTCCTTTGATTTTCACAGCAACCCTATAAAGTGGGTACTCTCTGTCCATTTTACTGTTGAGAAAAAACAGGAAGTGGAAAGGATTAGATAACTTGCCCAGTGTCATGGAGGTAGCAGGTGGTAGACCTGGGATTCCTAAGGCTGTCTCATTCCAGAGAACTGTGCATTGGAAAGTTATGTTGATGTACTTGCATTTCTCAGGTGTTTTATTATATATTTTTTGAAATAAAGAGGTCCTTAAGTTAGCAAAGTCTGGTCTGCTGTTACATAAACAAGAACTGATTCTGATTTACAATAAGAAATCCAACCAAAGTTTAGTTATGGGTAAGAGTCATGCCTTCGGAGGAGAAATCAAATTAGGCTGACATTATTTATAGTCTGTTGGAGGGTGGTTCATTACAGTAAATGCAGTTCAGCTCAGTTTTCTCAGTGAGGTCATCAGCTCTGACTGGCTACAGGTGAATTGCTGTCTAAGGGTGATATTTCATAATGAGGGGAGCTTGTTTGAAAATAGGTAGCACCCGTCTACAAATGGGAATAGATATTTATGGAGTCTGTTCTGAGCCAGGTATTTTTTCACATCTGTTAAAACCTCACAGCAGCACTCTATCAAGTAGGCATCTTAATGCTCTCCCCCGCCAACCCACCCCCAACAAAAGTACAGACAGGATGGCCTGTATGGCCAGGGTCAAAAAGCTAGTCAGTGGTAGAGTGATGATTTTTGCTTGGCACTCATGTAGACATTCTGCCTAGGTGTTCTGTCTTCAAGTCCAATGTCGCTGCTCACTAAATGGCTGCTGGGGATGCCCCCCTAAACACTTGCTACTCAGAGAGGGATTCGAGGCCAGCTGTGACATCCTCAAAATCTTCTGAAAATGGAAAATCTCAGATTCTACCCCACTCCCACTGAGTAAGGAATCCCTGGCTGATTCAAGTCCACATGCGCATTTGAGAAGCTCTGCCCTAAACTTTTCTCCCATGTAGATTGAATATACTGAGGGATCACCTACCCATGACCCCAATTTTATTATGTGGTCGTTGCCCATAGAGCAAAGGCTCAGGCTCATCCATTTCTCCTGGGATTCAAGGTAAAGTTACCCCTTAGCAGTTGTGTAGCTGACTAATCTTAGACTTTGTATCTCAGTTGGTCTCAATGATAGTGGTCAGTTGTGCTCTTTGAGAGGCAGTGTTAGATGGAGACACTGCAAAATATAAAAGCTTTGTTCATTCTTTCCAAAAGCATTCATGAAGCCTTCTCGTATGCCAGGCACTGTGCCCTCAAAAAATTCACAGTCTAATGGAGAAATAGACCAGTAAACAGACCCTTCTAATATGGAGGGGTCTGAGCTAGCACAGGGTTCCAAAAGAGCCCAGAAGGGGCATCGTCTCACAGAAATGTAACTGGGTATTATCATTTCCATTCCTAATCTTTCCCTCTGTCTGCAACAGGAGCAGGATGGGGCCGATTTTCAGGTGCCATCTGGGGTCCCAGAGCCCATCTCAAAGTGTGGTGATCTGGATGTCATCTTTGAATATAGAGCCGCCAGCCAGAAACTCACAGTGACCATTGTGAGAGCCCAGGGCCTCCCAGATAAGGACCGGAGTGGCATCAGTTCCTGGCAGGTCCACGTTGTCCTGCTGCCCAGTAAGAAACAGAGGGGCAGGACGAACATACAGAAGGGGCCCCACCCTGTCTTCAAGGAGAAGATCACCTTCGCCAAGCTGGAGCCCCGGGACGTGGCTGCCTGTGCCATCCGCTTCCGCCTCTATGCTGCCCGCAAGGTGACGCGTGAGAGGATGATGGGAGAGAAGCTGTTCTATCTCAGCCACCTGCTCCCAGAAGGGGAAATGAAAGCCACTCTCGTTCTGGAGCCGAGAAGTAACATCAGTGTGAGTGTGTTAAATGGTGCTGCTAACGATGTGCTGTGGTCAAGGGTGTGGAACTGTCAGCCCCTGATTTAGTACATTTGGCCTGTGGATTCAAACACTTTAATTTTCCATGTGGTTCTCCGTGTCCTTATGAGCCATGATTTGCACTTTATGCTTCCTTGGGTTTTTTGTGCCCATCTTCTCTATTACCTGATGGATGTCCATGTTAGGAAATAAGAGCACAGTGTCGAGGGCTTGGGAAAACCAGGAGAGGTGGGTAAGCTTTCTAGTTAGCTAATAAACGGCCCTACCACCCATCACCCTGCTCTGCCCCCAACGTGCATAATGATGAATCTCAGAGATGGGACTGTCAAGGAGAGGTCCTTGACAAGTGTGCCTAAGTAGGCTGAAACAGTAACCCAGGACCCCAGTCACTTCTAAAACCAAGCTCCTCCATGTGCCCCATCCTCAGCCTCCCCTGGGGTTTCGAGCAAAGACAGAGCAGCTTGCGTGTCTATAAGACGGGCAGGTCAGTATTCCCATGTGATGTGTCCTCTCGTGTGAGTATCACCTTTTAAAAAACACCTAAAAAGATCAAGTAGCTCTCTTGGGCTGTTGGGTCAGTCAGTCATTTGTTCAAAAATGTTTCCGGAAAGCCTACTCTGTGTCAGGTACTGTGAAGGGGATGCAGGGAAGAGCTCAATAGGTGAGCCCTCTGTTCTCTGGGAGCCTACAGTCTGGTGGAGGGGATGCAGTGGGCAAACCAGGGCAGGAAGGAAAGACTGTGACAGGCTGCTGTTTCTTCACAAGAGTCAGAGAAAGTTCCTTTGAGGTGGCGATAAAATACAGAACTCAAGGAATCAGGGGAGGAAGCTGGTGACATGTAGAAGACAGAGATGTCAGACAGAAGGGCGCGTGCAGGTGTTGGGTGGGGAGGAGCTCGTCAGTCTCGGGAGGAGGAGGGGAGCCAGTGTAGCGACAGGAGAGCCAGCCACTTACATTTTTAATAGATGTCTCAAAATTAATATCTCCAGACTTGACATCCAGATTTTTGCCTCTAATTCTATTCCACCTACAGCATTTCCATCTTGGCTAAAGGCAATTTCATCCTTTTAGTTGCTCAGGTTAAAAATCTTACAAGTCATTCGTGACTTCTCTCCTTCCCACCTGAAATCCTATTGGCTGTCTTAAAAATACAGCTGGAACCCGACTCTCCGCTGGAAGAAATGGTCTCCTAGTGTTCTCCCTGCTGCTGCCATTGCCCCTCAGACTAGTCCCAACCTGGGCTCAGAATGAGCCTTTTAAGACATAAGCCAGATCATGTGGCATCTCTGCTCAAATCCCTCTTTTTTCTGAAGCTCTGAGGAAAGCATATCTGAAATCATGAAAAACAGAAGCCATGGGAGGTCAGGAGCCCTGCCTGCACTGTAGAGCTTCAAGATAGGTGTGATCACACCCGTTTCCCTGTGCAGGCCCTGTGCTGTGTGCCTGGAGCACAGAGTTGAGTGGGGAAAATCAGTCCGTATGAAAGAACTTTGAGGGTCAAAACTTTTCCATTCTCCAGTTATTTGTTGAGTGTGATTATAGGCCAGACACTGAGCTATGCACTGTGGCCTGAGAGGTCTATAAGGATTGGGAATTTGATGGGAGAGGCAAGCTATTCAGCAATAGGTGCCACAGTAGATGCTTCTTTAGAAACGCAGGGGAGGGCAATCCTCAACCAAAACAAAGCAAATATTCCAACATTGGGTTATCATTAATCCAGTAGGTGCTGTGAGGCACTATCAAAACTGCCTGGCCCTATAGTTTACAAATTGTATTCCATGAAGGCCCAGGCTCTAGATGCCCATGGCTTGGTAAACAGGATATTTTCCTACAGATGTAAAGAATATTTAATTGCTTTTAATGCACTTATTTTTTGGAGTTTCTGATAAGAAGTTTTAGGAAATGATTTTAGATGTAGAGAAGAAAGGTTTGAGCAAAATCCAGTGTCCTTGTTTCTGGTGGAGGAGGTGATGGCTCCAGGAGGCTGGCTGGTTTCCCCTGCAGAGCTGATTCCCACTCCCCTTTCCTGAGTGAGAATCAACCTGGTGATCAGTTTCACGCTCCTCTTCCCGGTGTGCCTGGTGCATAAAAGTGGGTGCCTCTGAGAAGCGTGCTCGTGAATAAACAGAACTTGGGGGCTCTGCCCTGGGCTCATCTGGTGCCTGCCAGGTCTCTGAGATCGCAGTCCATGTGTCAGCTTCCTTATAAAAAAGTGCTCATTTTCAATGTAATTCATTTCTTAGGAGGAAAAACATAGCACCTGGCATATTCCTGCCAACCTTAAGAAGCAGAACTAGGGGCCAAATGTCCCATCTGGTAGTAGACATCCAGTGGTCATTTTTCTAGTGAAGACAAAATGCCCTTTGAATTGCTATATTCATCACAAAGCTGCAGAGAATGGAGGGATGGGTTCCATAGAAACACTCAAGCACAAATTACACAGGAGGGAATTTTGGTCTATATTAAATGTATTATTAGCTCTCTATGAATCTTAGAGGGTTTGATTTACACTAGTAATAACATCTTGGTTCGCTTTGTCTTTAGAGAAAATATTGAATGGCGACAGCTCTTGAAACAGAGATGTCAGTTAATAATGCAGGGGCTCTCACCCTCAACCAGCTCCCCGGGCCCATTATCATTCACACGGAGTGCGCCCTTCCTTAGTAATCTTTGGCAGCCGTTGAGATTGGGCCACAATTTCACCAAACATAATATTGGCTTTCTGTAAGAGAGTAGTGCAGCGTCGGCCAATGGATTCTTTGTTTTTCTTCCCCTCCAGAGTGGAGATTCTTCGCTCAGCCCATCTGCCGTTTCTCACAGTGATAGTGCTTCATCCACGCAGTCGCTGTCTCATGGAGGGGCGCCAGAGCTGTTGGTGGGGCTGTCCTACAATGCCACAACGGGGCGATTATCTGTGGAAATGATCAAAGGCAGCCATTTCCGAAACCTCGCTGTGAACAGAGCGCCTGGTAAGTGCATGTCTCTCCCCCAGCTCTACTCCTTCCAGGAGCAAATACAACGCTGTGTCTGCTCTCATCTTAGTTCTTTAACTTTTACAACAAAAGTGATCTTGGTATGGTTTAGAGAGTTTTTACAAAGTGATACCTTTGTGTTTTTTAATTGCCTTTCTATTTAATTTGATTGGAGGCTTCTTTGATATCCAGACACATCTTGACCTCTGTGTATATTGTTTAAGGGAAAGGAGTGATGGCTTTTCAGCATCATAATGTGTATGGGCGATTAAAATCTGCCAGTAGGTCCCAGGCCCTCACACCTCTTCATAGAGGCAGAGCTCAGGCATTGGAGGCAGGTCTGTTTGCTTATCTACTAGCTTTGCTCTGATCTGTGCAATTTTCTTGTTTTCTCTGAATCTTGGTAGGCTCATCTAGAACAAAAAGATATTAATAGTATCTTCTTCATGGGGTTCTTTTGGGGTGTAAATAAAATGATTTATGTAGAGTGTTAGCACAGTGCCTAAGACACAGCGAGCATACTAGAAATGTTAGTAGTTTCGGTGTTAATGGAGGGAGATATGAAGGAGGAAGATCTAGGGCAATACAGGCCTGATCCACCACTTATGAGATCACCACTAGAAAGAGGGGCTCAAGACATACTTCAGTAGCTGCAACCCAGGGTTCAGGAAACGAGCTCTTGCCAACTACCTCTCAATGCCCAAGAAGTGGGAGATTGAACACTGGAATGATGCTGCTAAAAATGAGCTTACCTTTAATTATCTTACTTGTCAGCAAAAAACAGCTTAAAGGGGGCGGGAAGATGATTTTTGCCTCAGCTCTGCCCTCTGGATCTCACGTAAGTACATCTAATCAGAGGAACCTAACTTGTATAAAGAATGCTAGCTGCAAGAGAGTCTGAAAAATGTTGTTGTTGAATCTCCAGCCTTTCAAGTACAGGAAGATGAACTAGAAGTGGGTAGAGTGGAGGGCAAGTGAGCCTGTCCCCATTGGCACCAAAGTCTTCCTGAAACAAAGATGAAGTCAGTAACAACATGGTAGGCTGCACGAGCCAATGGACTCTGGTCTCATATGTCAGCATCAGGTGAAGAGCCAGCAGAGCTGGTAGAAAAAGGTTGGCTCCAACAACCAAACATTGGCTTTTACTCTTTTTGGGGGGAGGGGGGGCTCTTACTCTTTTTAGCCTTTAACTGTGCTGCACCCCAGGAAGTCTCCATTCAGTGGTATTTTGTTAGCCAATGTGTATTAAAGCCATTAGAGCAAGTTCATAAGGAAAGCCCAGCACAGCAGATAACAAATAGACAGGTGCGTAAGCCACAGTCTGTGTTGACACTCATAGCCAGGTGAGAGCTATTTAAAACGCATAGTAGGTACTGTTTGCACAGCTTAACTGTTAGATACAGCTTTGCTTTTTAAAATAGCTCTGGAATTACGAAAGATCTGGATTTAATGCTTTATCTTCAGACCTTTTGCTGGTCTCTTTCCTCCTGAGGTTTGGTGAAATCTGAACAGTTTGGGGGGAAGAGCATGGCAGCGCTACAGAGAATGATGGGGAAGGTGGATCACACAGTCATGACTCATTCCACTGCATGCTGGGAAGCTTTAATTTGTGTGCTGGCTGGTACCAGGATATACAAGGGGTGGGGAAGGACGGCCCGGTGGCTAAGAAAGCATCAGCTAGAGGCCAACAAACTAAGGTATGAATTCAGTCTCTGGCACTTAACTAGCTGTGAGTTAATAAAGTTTTCTGAATCTGTTTCTTCATCTGTAAAATGGGGTCATAACAATATATACTTTCTAGGTAGGAATACTGCATCAAAAGAAAGCTGTGATGTTGAGGATGCTACTATTGTATTTTCATACATTTCTATATGAAAGAAAATATGCCAAAGAGAAATTCTTACAACAAATGTTTACAACAAAATAGGAGAAAAAAAAGTAAGTTCTTATTTAGAAATTTACTTGATTCCAGAAGTTTAAGTCAGCTTGGCATTTACAACTTGATTTTTCATAGACATAGTGTTGCAATTTAATTTAAAATGTAACTGACAGGTTGTGTCTTTGCAATCAAAGTAATAGAAGACAATATTGCTGTGGTGCTATTAATTAGACCAGAAACCCAATAGGGAAGACAAAAGTTTTTTGTTTACATAGAATGCCGGTACTTGAGGAAAATCCAGCTTAATTAGGAGGGGTTGAGAAAGTGGACGGTTCCTTTGTGAAAGGGACCTCTTGGTACTTTCAAGGGCTCTCGATGTCGACTTGGTTCTTCATTCTGTCTCACTTCCTTACACCACCAGCACTACTTTGGCAGTCATCAGGCAAGCTTAGGATACATTTTTAGTTCCCATATGGAAGAGAACAAGAGGAAGGGTGAGGGGACAAGAGTTTTATGAGGTAACTGAGCAGAGTTGGAAGAAACGGGGAGAAAGAAAGATGATGTGAGTGGGAAAATTAATGGGACTGGGAGTGGGGCGGGGGCGGGGGCGGGGGAGTGGAAGGACCTTGCCAAGCGCACTGGCCTCCAAGGTGAAGGGGGAGCAAGGGCAGGATGTGTGACCAAGAAGGATGTAGGAGGTGCCTGCCAGCGGAAAGAGACCTGTAGGAGCATGTATGTGCGAGGGCCACAGATCTTGTGCTGGGGACTCTTGGCATGGGTGCAGTTATCTACTTTGTCAAGAGGGGACATCGATCCAGCCTTACAGGGTGGCTGTGATAATATTAAGAATAGTTCTTAGGGAAGCTGAAGGAAAACAGGCTGAGCCTGGGTACTGGGAACTTTCCTTCTCTAAAATAGTGATGGTTCTAAATCTTGCTGGAAGCAGAGACAAAGGCTGAGATTTAGATGTGTGAATTTTTTGTCTCAAAATATATCATGAGACAGAAGATAACATTGAATTGGCCAGCTTGATTCAGTCAGATGACTGTTCCGATATTTTAAACTTGTCTTCTTAAGCAAGATAAAAGACTTGGACAGATAGTAGATGAAGTTCCTCTCCTCTATTAGGGTCTTAGAAGAAATAAGCCACTGAAATGTAAGCTCCCCTTCCCAAACGTTTGAGTTGAATCCTTGGGGAGAAGGCTCAGTGAGGGGCAGGTTTAACTCTGATGAGCAGGAGGTGGTGGGAGCATACTTAAGGATGTGAGTCTCCCCCACCCCTCTCCCAGAATGGCTAAAACTAAGACAAGTTCCACCAAGTGTGGAGAATACATTCTTGGTGGGAGTGGAAAATGAAGCAACCACTTTGGGAAAAGGCCTGGCAGTTTCTTATACAACTAAATATGCCCTGAATATCCAGCAGTTCCATCCTCAGGCAGTTACCCATAAGTTAAAAAAAAAAAAAGAGAGTGTTCATAGCAGCTCTATTCATAATATCAAAAACTGCAAAAAGTCCTCATGTCCTCATGAATGAATCAACACATTAAGATCTATTTCTGTGGTGGAATACTATTCAGCAATAAAAAGGAATGGAATTAACTGAGGCATTTAACAGCATGGAGGCATCTCAAAAACGTATTGAGTACCCGCTGCGTGGTTCCATTTATATGAAGTTCTAAAACAGGCAAAACTCATCTATAGTGAATTTAGAAAGTAGAGAGTGGTTGCTTTAGGATTCGTATTGGTGTCAAGATGGATTGGGCAGGGACATGAGGGAATATTCTGGGGGGATAGACTTGTTCTATATTTTAAAAGGAGTTTGTGTTAAATGGATGTTTGCATTTGTCAAAACTTACTTGGGTGGTGGACACACAGTGCAATATACAGATCATGTATCACAGAAATGTACACTTGGAACCTGTATGATCCTATTAACCAATGTCACCCAATAAATTTAATAAAAAACTTACTGAATGGTACTAGGCTTTGTACATTTCACTGTGTGTAAATTTTAACTTAGAAAGAACCATAAAATATTGAACTCTAGTTAATGAAATGCATGCTGAAATGTTTAGGTGAAGAGCAATGAATGGCTACAGCTACGATAGATTGATGTTTAGATAGATGGATAGATACATAAGAAAGCAAACTGTCTTAGTTCAGGCTGCTATAACAGAAATACCATAGACCGGGTGGCTTAAACAACAGAAATTTATTTCTCATGGTGCAGACGCTGGGAACTCCAAGATCCAGGTGCCAGCTGATTTGGTTCCTGGTGAGAATCATGTTCCTGGTTTGCAGACAGACACCTTCTTGCTAAGCCAGCCTTCTTGCTATGTCCTCACATCTCTCTCATGTCTCTTCTTATAAGGGCACTAATCTCATTCCCAAGCATTCACCCTCATGACCTAATCACCTCCCAATGGCCTCAGTTACCATGGCATTCAAAGGGCATCACACTGAGGATGGGGCTTCAGCATGTGAGTTGTGGGAGGATGTGTGTATTTAGTCCATAGTGCAAATGGAGCGAAATATCAAAGAATCTGATAGGTATTGATGGGTATGTGGGTGTCCACTGCACAATTATTTCAAATCTTTAGTGCATTTGACAATTTTAATTATAAAATACTGAGTAGGAAAAAATGGTCTGGAATAGCTCAGCGGGGCCGGGAGGGTGAAAATAAAAACTCGAGTCTCAGCCGTGGACACAGGCTTCTGTGGTTGGCATTACATTGTTTTTCATCATGGTGACATCTCAAGGTCGAACTCTATTTCCCTGAGTCAACCTGGGACAGGATAGATGGTACCAAGCAGCTGGACCTGAGGACATCTTCTGCAGTATCTTCCATAAACCAGATTCATCCCAAGAAAAAGTATGTGGCTGGGCATTTCTTCATTTCCAAGTTTAATCTTTTCTCTGTTAATTTGATAGGTAGATTTAGAAAATCTATTTGTCTATCAATCTACCTACCTACCTACCTAACAATCACCTTTTTGGTGAAAGTGTCCATGTTATAAATTGCTGTGTTTTTTTCAAATCATAGGTGGGCTACGGAAGATAAAATAGGCTATTTGAAAAATTACTGAAACTGGCTCATAGATCCTATTCAGAAACAATATATAAATGAGGTAGCAACATGAACTCATCTTAGCCCACGTCACATAACAAGGAGTCATTCCAGGCACTTTCAAGGTAACATCTCATTTAGTATATCTGACCAGTGTTCAAAATATTGCGGTCGTGATTGCTGTTAAGATGGTCCAGGATAGTCTACAAATGTGATGGCAAGGGATTGTCCAGGTGAAAGGGCAGCTTATAGTGTCTGGGAGACATCTAAAACCCTGACATGTATTTGCAAATGCTTTTGGAAAAGTCACCATTGAGAATTAGAAACATTTAATTACCTACTGAAGTTGACTTCATGGGAAGGCAATTCTCTTAACAGTTTGGCAGCTCTGTTCTGTCCGTTTCCTGGGCCTGTCACCCAATTACTGCATGGCCTGCATTTAACCTCCCTGGATTTCATTTTCTTCCCTATTAAGTGAGGTCAACAAGCTGATGTTACTGATACAAGTGCTATGTTGAAAAAATATTAGCTTTTCTGTTGCAGGTTCTCTCCATCTGTGTCTTGGCTATGTCTCCTTTTCCGACGTGTTACTGCATTGTGTATGTGTGTGTACACACACAAGTAACGGTCCTGGTAAAAAACCGTCATTAAGCTGTTCCGGCCTGTTAAAACAAATTCCCCAGCCTGTCAGCATGTGCAGGATTGGCCACATGCGATAACCGCCTCCCAAGTGAGGATGTGGGGCATCCCACCTTTAAAAATCCTGGTCCAGGTTTCAGTTAAATAGAGTGATACTTACCAATAGCCCCTTTACGCTCAGCAGTGGGACCAACTCAGTTACGGCACTGACTGAGTACGTAAATGGTCTCCCTTCACTGACACCGACTCATGTAATTCCTGCAACCATGTCAAAGTTAGGAAACCTGAAAAGCAACAGGAGAGAAAATACAGTTCCCATGGCATATGAATTAAATCTCAATAAAGCTGTTTTAAAAAAAACATGAAAAGAAAAAAATAACACTATAAAAAGAAAAAACAAAAAATTCAAGTTACCTGCAGAAGAATAACAATAAGAGGGAGGAGAGGCCTCTCCGCAGCAATGACGAGCAGGGCGGGGGGTGGGGGTGGATATCATCCAAGTTCTGGGTGGAAAACCATTCGCAACTTTGTGTTCTGCTCATGTCAAGGAAAGATAAAGATATTTTCCACACAGTGAGAGGATTTATCCCTGAAAGAACTAACGGGTGTATTTCAGGAAGAAGGAAATTGAGCAGGGAAAAAGGGAAGTGCAAGAAGGAGGAATGAACAAAAAATGGTCAATAGTGTAGGTAAATATGAGCACGTGCAGACTGCGCACATCAAAACAGCAACAGTAAATGACCGACACTGGGAATATAACCACAAAGTGGAAATAAAATTCTAGGCAGGAATAACATGAAGTATGGAAAGGAGACATGGAAATCAAAGAATTCTAAGGTCCTGATGTTGCTTAAGAGATATTGATTGATTTGAGAGGCTAAATCAAGTGTACATGTTAACATTTTAATCCAACATTCAAACCAAGAGAGGGAATAAATTAGAATAAAAAACTTCAATCCAATAGAAAGCAGAAAAAGATATTTAAAAGCATAGAAAATGCAGATTAGAAAGCATGAACCCAAACAATAAAAATCAAAATAATCAGTGGTTATAATAAATGTAAAGGGACTGCTATGTAAAAAATAGGTATAACATTAGATTAATATTTCTCTTCTCAGTCTCTCCCTGTCCCTTCTCCCCACAACCTCTCATATACACTGCAGTCTATATTGTGCCCACCCAGCATCCTAATAAGGAAGAAAAAACACCTAATAACCAACATATTGGGCTTAGCTCAGGAATGCAAGGATAATTTAACATCAGGACAATCTGCTGGTGTAGTTCACCATATTAACGAATTTATGAGAAAACATGGTTTTCTCAATAGATGCGAAAGGAGCTTTTGATAAAATTGAGTATCCATTACTGATAAAAAGTACCCTTAGCAGATGAATAATAGAAGGTGTATTAGCATAGACTCGGCTGTCGTGCAGTAGCAGATACATCCTACAGTCTCAGTGGCTTCTACAGCCAAGGTTTAGCTCCCTTGCATCCGTCTCCAAAGTGAATCACGGAGGCAGGCTCTTTAGTCAGGACATAGTATTGTATTCAAATGTGACCTCCATCGTTGCCATGAAAGGGGAGGCGGCTGCCGGGGAGACTCCCTGCTTGGCGGGAGTGGCTGGGTAGAGCCATGGGAAGGCAACATCTCTCTGCTCCTATTGTGTTATTCAGAACTCAGTCACACGGCCCAATCAACTCAAATCTGGTGGGAAGCCTACATCTTAATTTGGGATTTGACATGAATCACTAACCATTATCCACCTCTTACTATTTGGAGGCCTAGAAGCAATCAGCTTTTCCAACCACAGAAGGGTCTGAATTCCTATATTCTCTCTCCTTTCCTTTTTCCTTACATATTAGTCAGTCCTTTCCCTAGCTTACCTTTCACGCCCCTGCACCTGCCAAGTGAAGCCAGTTGTACCAAATACTCAACTGTTAACATTCTGTTTCCAACCTGTCCTCTTAGAGCAGCGACTTCATTAGGCATATGCTCTTCCTTCCGAGTTATAGCAGACGGCGGTTTTTACCATCACCTAATATGGATTATGGCTCTCCGCGGTTCTAGCCTCCGATATTAGTTTCTTCCTCACCCGGCACCCAACTTCTAGGCCACTGCGTATCTTTTTATTTTTATTATTATGGTAACATTCCAGTTCAGATGACCAATTACTACATCAGTCAGATTTTGTCAGGAAAATAGGTATTTTGAGTCGGGAGTTGTTTATTATAGGGTTTAAGCATGGGAAGGCGGGGGAGAAAATGTCAGCCGGCCCTCTTCAGGAAATCGGGAAGTACTGGTACTACAGGAAAGGTGCCAGTATGTTCTGAGCACAAGGATGTTTGAACATCGTGGGCAAAACCCTTGATCTGCAATCTCCTTCTCGTCTCTTCTTAAAATTGATTGATTGATTTGAGGGCCAGGGGGAGGGGAGAGAAACATGGATTTGTTGTACTTATTTATGCATTCATTGGTTGATCCTTATATGTGCCCTGACCAGGGATCCAACCCGAAACTCTCTTTCTAGGGGTGACGCTCTATCCAACTGAGCTACCTGGTCAGGGCGGAATCTTCTAAGCTGCACACATTCCTGCAACTGTGTCTAGACAGTTATGGCCCTCCCTTTCCTTCTGCTTTCCAGCCTCATAAAAGTAGCTTTTATTAGTGGAATCTAACTGGGGCCTTACAGGCAAGAGATTTAGTTTTAAGGTTTTATACCCTTTTAGTACAGGAAAGGGCTTAGAAAGGTAGAAATGGTATTGCATATCAACAACTAATATGTGGTTCAGAGGGAACTTGCTTAGCCTCAGTAGTGGGCATTTTAAGAAAATACATACCATCATTCTTAATCCTGGAATCCCTTCAGAGTCAGGACAAAATAAGGCTCCCACTACCATCACTTCACTTATTAAACATTAGGCTGGAGGCTGGAGGCTGGAGGCTGGAGGCTGGAGGCTGGAGGCTGGAGGCTGGAGGCTGGAGGCTGGAGGCTGGAGGCTGAAGGCAATGCAATAGAATAAGAAAAGAAAGTTAAAGCTTGGAAAGGAGGAAACAAAATTACCATTATTTGTAGAAAATATGGTTGTCTGCATAAAAATACAATAAAATCTACAAATTTAAACTAAGATGTCTCTTATACAAAATCATTTATTTTCTAATGAATCAGGAACAATTAGAAAGTAGAGTTTTAAAACATCACTATTTACAACAGCAACAAAATATCTAAGATAAATATACATTTACATATATACATATATAAACTAAAGGGTAACAATAAAAGATGAATATGAAAAGTATGGAAACAATTCTAAAGCTTTCTAAAAGACACAAAAGTAAACTAGATAGATATATCATGTTCATTGGTGAGAATATTCCATTTTATGAAAACAACAGCTTTTCCCCATCAATCCATATATCCGGCACAATCCCAATAGAAATCCTGACAGTGTTTTTGGTATGTTTTGCCCTTTGTTTTAAATTAAAAAAATAGAACTTGATAAGCTGATTCTAAAATTCATATGCAAGAGCCAGTTAAACCAAGCGAAAGCTTAGAGTAACTTAATTTTAAAAAAGATGATATAGGGAAGGGGGGGAGGGCGGGAAGAGATTAACCAAAGAACTTATATGATATATGCATAACCCATAGACTCAGACAATAGTGCGGGGAGGGGGCAGGAGCGGGTTGGAGGGGCAACGGGGGAAAAAGGAGGACAGCCCTAATACTTTCGACAATAAAGATACATTTTTTAGAAAGGCAATAGAGGGATTCTTCCTAGCAGATATCAAGACATATTAAAAATGATGATAATCAATATTATCAGGCTTAGAGAAAGACTCTCAAACTTAGAAACTTGATACCTGACAGATGTCATATTACAAACCAGCTGGGAGATAATGGACCCTTTAATGAATAACACTTCCCATATGGAAACATAATTAGACCCCTACTTCACACCACACACAAAGATCAATTTCAGGTGGATTAAAAATTAAATGTAGTAAGTCAGACAGAGAAAGACAAATAGTGTATGATTTCAGTTATATGTGGTATCTTTTTTTTTTTTTTTTTTAAAGATCGATATAGAGAACAGATTGGTTTCCAGAGGTGGGAGATCCAGTGGGGGGTGAAATGGGTGCAGGTGGTCAGAAGGTTCAAACTTGCAGTGGTAAGGTAAGCAAGTCCTGGGCATGTCAGGTACAGCATGGTGATGGTGACTGTAGTCAGCAATACTAGTTTGTATGTTTGAAAGCTGAGTAGATCTTGAAAGTTCTTATCACAAGAAAAATAACTTGAAACTATGCGTGGTCATGGATGATAACTCCACGTATTGTCATCATTTTGTGATATATGCATATATCAAATTATTATGTTGTACACTTGAAACTAACAAACTTAGATGTCAATTATATCTAAAAGAGAAGATCCAGTGTGAAAAATAAATTCTTAAGGCTTGTAGAAAAAAGTATGGGAGACTGTTGAGTTTGGGTAGAATTTCTTAATTTTGTTTAAAAATCACCAACTGAAAAGGAAAAACATTGATAAATCTGATGCCATAAAAATGTAAAACATTTATACTACAAAACTCACTATAAACAAAGCAAAAGGTTAAGCTACAAGCAGGGAGAAGGTACTAGTGGGAAATATAACAAAGATTCTGTATCTAAAATTTATAAAGAGCCAGTAACTCACCTCTGGGTTTATACTGGAAACATTGTCTTAATATTGGTACAATGCAAAATATAGAAAAATGTTCACTGAACTACTTTCAATTCTTGGTTATTATAAACAATTAAATGTCCATTAGTTAAAAGTAGGGATGACTAAATTGTAGTATATTAAACACTGTAGTTTACTAAAATAAATGAATTACAGGTTTATCTATCAATATAGATAATGTAACAACTTTAATGTCAAATGAAAAAAGTTAAGTTTTGGGAAGACATACACTAAAATGTTAAATATTTTTTAATGTTCAAAATACTGTTAAATATATTTTGGACATCTTTATGTATATAGTGAAAATATAAGATATATCTGCTTATATGGTGAAAATCTAAAAACATACATGAAAATGATAAAGTTCAAACCCAGGGTATTAGTTACCTTTAATGTGAGACATTAAACAGGATCAAGGAGGGATGCTCAAGGATCTTTAGTTGTACTATTTTATTTCCTAAACATCAAACAAAAAGCATGAAGATCTGTAGTAAATATGACAAATACTAAATATCACAAGTCTGGGTGGACATATGTAATACTATACTCTCTTATGTAAGTTTTAAATGTTTTATAGTTGTTAATAAATTCCAGGGGTAGGGGAGGTTAAATGACCAAATTCTTTTCCCTTGCCCAGAGAATCGTGGTTCCCCTGGCCCCACTCTTGAGGCTAAATTTGTAGTACAAGTGGTGGACGACCGTGCTATAAATGGGTAGCTTTTGGCATGGACTATATAAGTAATCACTGTGACTTCTGAGTTCCAAGCAACCTGCTTTGTGCCATGATAAATTGAGAATGTGTGTACAGTAGTCCCCCTTATCTGTAGGGGATACTTTCCAAGACCCACAGTAGGTGCCTGAAACTGTGGATAGTACCGAACTCTTTGTGTACTACATTTTCTTATATATACATACCTGTGATAAAGTTTAACTTATAAATTAGTAAGAGATTAATAAATTAATAATAAAATACAAGTTACAACAAATACTATAATAAAAGTTATGTGAATATGGCATTATTAAGTGAAATCAGGGTTACTTGAACACAAGCATGGTGATACCTCCACAGTTGATGAGGTAACAAAGATGGCAACTGAGTGACTAATGGGTGGGGAGCATGTACAGCATGGATACGCTGGACAACAGGATGCTTCACCTCCCTGGTAGGACTGACAGGGATGGCAGGAGATCATCATGCTACTCAGAATGGTGTGCAATTTAAAATTTATTGTTTATTTCTGAAAAATTTCACTTAACATTTTCTGACCATAGAAAGCAAAACCACAGATTGGGGGGGGGGGGAGTACTGTACTGTTACAATATTTTGTTACATGTGGTATCTTCCTTTATGGAGAAACAAGTGACCAGTAAAACAGTTGGCAGGACAGAGCCAGAAGAGCAGCATCCAGGACTTTCAAGGGACTAGGACTTGAAAGGGTCCTAGTGCTCTGATGATAGTTTTGAGTTACTAGAGACACTGAGAGACTTTCTAAGTCATCGTCAAAAGGTAAAATATTGCTTGGTGTTGTTCTGTAACAAGTATTATCAATTTCAAAGAATTAAAACAGAGCTAAGTTTAGTTGTATATTTACTTCAGTGGACTCTATCTATTTGGACTGGTGCTCATCGGAATAAGTCACGGAACCCAGAAGTCCCCAGCCGTGCTCCGCAACCTTCTGCACAATAGACTTTCCTGGGCCTCTGGTGTGGCCCAGGAAAAGCAAGCACAGCATTACTGCTGAGAAAGGTTCCCCTTTGTGCTAGAACGATCAGCACCTTTCCTTCTTTCGGTCAGGTGTCCTCAGACTGGATTGTTTATAAAATTACTATTTTCCTTTCTTGTCACTTACAGTTCAGCTTCCACGATAGAGGTTTTGTAGTAAGTGGCCTTTCTCATAATTAGAAAACAATCTTATGTCAGGATAAAGCTTGATATTGCTCTGTTTGTGAAATGAGCAGGTCTTGGTTTGCAAGATTAACTCCATTCCCAGCGCCGTGCAGGCAGCAGAATTCCCAGAGCAGTTTGGCGGCTGGGGTGAGCTTTTCCCTCTAGCCCTCCAGCTGCGACAAGGCAAATTCACTCCCCCATTGTTAGTTTTCTGATAGCTTTTCCGTGGAGCAGTTTGAAGAGTGGAGAGCCCTGAGACAGAGAAGTGTTTTCCCACCTGAAGTGTAATTTCACACCTTGTGTTTCTCAGCGGATAAGTGCATAAAATAACACATCAAACCGGAACAGGAAAAGATCAACATCGAAAGGAAACCTGCAGGTTGTAATTTGTTCCGCGTCGCACGGTGCTCTTGTAGGGAACAGTAAATTACAGAAGCCTGGGTTTTCACTTTTAAAAAGTTTGACTGGCTTTAGGTGGGAAAGTGAGCAGTAAACACTCATCAACTTTCAGCCTGAACAGAATGTACAGAAAAAACAAATTTGGAAAACACTGTAACATTTAGGATTGGAAAAAAAAAAGTAGAGCACATATAACTTAGTGGTAAAAGTTGTAGTTAAGAAAAAAGTCAAGAAGTTGATAAATGATTTTAGTAAAAATATAATGGTCTTAGGAGATAATGTTCTTTGTAATGATCCCTGTAAGAATTTTAGCAAAAGTAATAGACTATATCAGTGATTTGGATATTTACTTTCCTTTCTATAAATGGCTAAGCATATGATGTTAGTTACTACTGTATAGCATTCTAGTGCAAGGGTTATATAACAAGGGGTGTAGCTACATTTTGCAAGTTTGAAAAAACTTGAGACCAAAAGCAAAAAGAAAGCCAAGCCTCCTGGCTAGTCATGAACATTCATTATAAAATATTTAATACTTATTAAATATCTGCTGCATGTTAGACCCTGGGCCAGCATTGGGTACAGTGGTAAACAGGGCAGTTCCTCTTTTTACCATTGAGGTACTGATAATCTTGCAGACAATAAACAGGCAATGAAATACAAGGTGATAAGTGTTGAAACAAGCTAAAACTTGATTTAAAATTGAAATTTTTTTTTCAATTACAGTTTATATTCAATATTATTTTATATCAGTTTCAGGTGTAGAGCAAATCCTATACTTACAAAGTGTTCCCCACCATGTTTCCAGTACCCCCCTGGCACCATCCATAGTTATTATATTATAGGCTGTATCTCCTGTGCTGTACTTTCCATCCTTGTGCCTATTTTGCGACCGCCAATCTGTGCTTCTCAATCCCTTTGCCTTCCCCTACTGCTCCAGCCCTCCTCCCCTCTGGCAACCATCGGTCTGTTCTCTGTATCTGTGAGTCTGTAAAACTTGATTTTGATGGAACCCACAGGAGGGTTATCTGAACTAGGGCTGGTGGGGAGGGAGAGTGGTCAGCAAAAGTTCCTGGATAAAGTAACGTCCAAACCAAACTAGTGTATAGAAGTCGTGTGAAAGTGGGTATTACTTGGGATGTCCAGGCGGGTATAGCTTGTGCAAAAGTGAAAGGGAAAGAGATCAGTTGGGGTTGGAGGGATGAAGCTAGTTCAAAATAGTTGGATTATAATTTGTAAAGGCAACAGAGGTATGTAATAAGACTAGAAGATAAACAGAGCCCAAGTGTGTAGTCTATATAAAGAAATTTAGTTTTATCCTGAGACTAGTAGGAAGCATTGATGGTTTAGTTTTGGCTTATTAGTGAGAGTGATATGACCAGATATGCATTTTACAAATATCGCTTTATCCAGTGACTGGTGTTTGGTGAGCAAGTATACAGTAATGAAGGTGAGAGATGCTGGTGATCTGAACTTACGGTGAACACTGAGAGTTCGGTGGCATTGGGGATGGAAAAAAGTGGGTGGGTTGGGAGCTATTTAGGAGATAGAATGAGTAATACTTGATGATTCATTGGCTGGACCAGGGTGAGGAAGCCAGTCTTGTCAAAAATGTAGTCCTGGTTTCTGATTTGGATCATTGAGGGGATAGCGCTACGATTCACAGAGGTGGGGAACACTGGAGCAGCACGTTTTTAGGAATTGGGAACCTGATATGTGTGAGATGTGTGTGGGGTGTCCATGAAGAGAAACGTAGTATTCAGTTGGATCTTCAGCTTGGGAGAGAAGTCTATGCTAGAGATACAGATTTGGTAGTTGTCATGGAAGCCAGATTTGGTGGTTGTCATTGAGTAGATGAAATGGTCCAAAGTATATATACACAATGAGAAAAGAAGACATTCTTTAACTCAGGCATAAAACAGTATTTTGACTATGGAAAGAAAAACACATGAAGAGCAAAATGTATATATTTATCTTGTTACATACATAAAATGTGAATGAAAAACAGTGCATGCCCACAAACACCATTGCACTTACGCTGTGCATGTATACACTCCTGTATGTGTAGAGCTTCTGATGAACATCAGCAAGGTGCTCGATAGTGGGCTTCATGAAACATTAAACATTCAAGGTAATAATTCCTTTCCTTAATCAGTTATGTAAGATATGTTAGTCCTACAGCAAGTACCAGGCCTAAGGATGCTGATCAGTATGTTACACACTACCCACGTAAATATTACAACTAGACCAGCAAAACGGAAAGCACTGATGTTTTCTCATTTCCATTGTTGTTGTTTTTTCCTTAGATACATATGGAAAGCTCTTTCTCCTCAATTCTGTGGGTCAAGAGATGTCCCGCTGCAAGACATCCATTCGACGTGGCCAGCCCAATCCTGTCTATAAGGAGACCTTTGTTTTCCAGGTGGCCCTCTTTCAGCTCTCTGATGTCACGTTGATGATTTCGGTTTATAACAGGCGTACTATGAAGCGTAAAGAGATGATTGGTTGGATTGCTCTGGGCCAAAACAGTAGTGGGGAGGAAGAACAAGACCATTGGGAGGAAATGAAGGAGACCAAAGGCCAGCAGGTCTGCAGGTGGCACACCTTGCTCGAATCCTAGGTTTGCCAACAGGTTTCCCTATGCTACATCCGCCCCAGTCACCCTACTGGTTGACTGCTAACACCGTCTCAGTGTATGCTGGCAGGCTTTTTAAAGACAGGCTTTCAAACAGGGGTTGGGTTCCCCTAACCCCCGAGGACATTTTGTGTCGGGGGAGATGTGGAGGTTGGGCGGATGGGGATCTTCGGGTTTCTCAAAGGTTTGAATTGGATTTACATATTGTAATTTTTAAAAAATTTACATATACAGTCAACTATGTGGAAAATGTTAGCATCGTTGCAAGCAGTGAAGATGAGTTAATTGTGTTAATAGGTTATTGAGTTTGGTTCAGGCTGTGGAATGAAGCTTCTCCTGCTCTCTTTTCTGTTTGCTTGAAGAGTAACCTCAGATTGCAAGGGAGCTGTTAAATGTTACTATTTGTAACCACTTCTGCGTATGAATCAGAATTTTCTTAATATGGTGCAAAAAACTCCAAAATACAGAAATGAGTCAGACACTGAGGCTCAAAGAAGAATGCAACTGTCACCCCTAGTCTCCTATTTCACAATTTTCTCTTTATCACCCCCCCCCACTTATTTCCCTAACAAATACATATTATAAACTTGCACCACAGATTTGTATGAATTAAATACCTTTTTATCTCATATATTGTGGTTTCCTACGAGGTTTGGTTAGATAAATCATTTTGAAGCTAAAAAATAGTTCAAAAACTACTGTTGAAAGACAACTTGTTTCTTTTGAATAGGTAAGATTTCAAACTTACAACTTCCAAGGTTTTTATGCTTTTTTTCTCACCTAATCAATCCTTACAGAATGAGGGGGAAAAACACAAAAAAACCTATTTAAGTCATGGATTTATTGATTTTTCTGAGTCTAGTGCTTCCCTTTTACATTATACTTTTTCTATATGCAATTATATACGCAGACATGTATTTTGAGCATACGCCTGCATGTAAACCATACTCTTTTTATGCCATATTTCCAATCATTAGAGCATGGTAAGTTGTAAACAGTGGGTCTTTAATAATGTCAACTTGATTGACTCTTGGAAATGAACATGTTAAAATGCCTGTGAGTGGAGAAATATTTTCAGCTTGTATGGAATGACACTAAATTTTTCTTGGAGCATTTGAAGTGCCGATAATTGTCATTTTTCATGGCATTTGCAGCAAAACATTTTAGTCACTACCTGCATCTGGGCACGTGCCATTTGGAACGGTGATATTGTGCAGTTTTGAGCATGAAGTTTTACTTCCAACCGACTTTTACATATTTGTGCAGTGCATGTTTATTTCGTTTTTCTTAGATCTGAGCCCTTAATTTCAGATACTTTAAATTGGCAGTAATAAAAAAGGGAAGGGATGTGTGTCCATGTAACACTGTGCCCATGTGCAGCTCTTCTGAGCAATTGCTCAGGCTCTTATTTTTAGCTTTTATGTTTCACTGTTGACTTTTTGCTGTCTGTGGAAAGAGTGATAGCTAGTGATGGATGTATACAGTTAAAAACACATAACTCCTCCTCAGCTCTACATTTGGACAGATTGTAAACGTAGGCTGTAACACTTGAAGAACATATTTATTCCTTACAGCCTATAATGGTTATCCTGACAAGACCAGCCCAGGGCGCAGGATAACCCTACCACGCTTTCAAATTCCAAGTCTGGAAAGAAGTGCTTTTGTATGGAATCATCAGAATAATACGCAAAATAAATTAATATCTTTTCTTTTCAGGTCAGGGGAGTTTCGTGTAGAATGCTGCTCAGTTAATAAGTAATAAAGCCATGCCCCTCTGGGTTTTTACCCTGTCTTCTTTTGGAAGACCTCAAAGTGCTTTTCCAACATTATATCCATTAACTGCTGAGTGGTCTTTGCAGTGTGGCTGTGTCATCGAGTAGAACTGAGTGCAATTGATTAAGTAGCGGCTCAAAGAATTGGCTTTTCACATCTCTTACTCTCTTTATGTGCCTGTGTTTAAAGGGAAGTAGAGCAGCCTTGTTATGCCTTCCTTTATGCAGGAGCATAAAAGCAGCATTCACTTGACAATTTACATTTGAAAAAATCTGCATATATTGTGCAGACCGTCCTGGATCTCTTCCCCCCTCCTATTTTCCCTCCGTATGTTTCGCTGCATCCCTCACCTTGTGGTGCCCAATAATCACCTCCACTTCCCTTTCTGCTGCCTTGACCCACCCATTTTTAAGGTTTTCTGCTGGTGCAGTGAAGATATCTTTTTACGTTTGATCTGCTTTCCAATAGTCTGCCTTTGACAGTTACAGGAATGTGCAGCATCTTAAGGGAAGGGATGCCTGAAAAGCACTTTTTTATTTTTATAATTTTACAATATTGGTGCTACTCACCATGTGGGATGTATGTGTATCTTGAATATACAGCAACATCCACCCTAAAGCTGATGTATAAATATAAAATGCTAATGACACAATACATTAAAGTCTGTGGCTGGATTTTTTTTTACATTGATTTGAAATTCTGGTTTAGTAAGATCTTTTCGATTTTGTGCATTTAAACTCCCTTATTTTTTTGGCAGTCTAGACACGATGCATTTAACATGTTTTTCACTCCAGCTTTTATGTCTACATTTGCTTTTCAAAAGAGTTATGAAAGATAATTAGTTGGTTCTGAAGTAAAAAAGCTGCTTTTACGTATTTTATCTGGCTCATAATTAATATCTCACAGGGACATTTGAAGTTGAGGAAGCACCAGTGTTTGCTGCATGAGTAGTTCTCCATGATTTTTCCTGAAGAGGTGCTTTTTCAATAAGATTGTTGAGAGAAATTGATGCACCGGGCTTATGGAAATCGGCTTTCTAGTGTGCCTTCTTGCAGCGCATGGGTTTATACTGGATCACGAAGGGCTGGTTTTACCCGTCGCCCCTCTGACACTGTTGGGTCTGTGAATGGGCCATTCACAGGCAGCTGCGCACCTGCTCGCTCCCCTCCCCCTCCCTGGGGCCCAGTGCGCTGCGCAGTTGTTTGGGACCTGCTTTGGCTGATGTTGCGTAACTGTGAGGGGAGGCCTCACCGCAATGCCTTCTGATGTATTGCACTCAGCATTCTATCTGCACAGAGTTTGAGAAAGAATCCTCCTTGTGATTTCAAGGGGAAAGAGAGTTTGGTACTGCATTGCCACTTGTTCACTCTGCTATTCCCCCAAAGACAATAATCGACCCCAAATGTTGAGATCCGCCATAGTGCCGGGTGCTACAGGTGGCTCGCACAGTATTTTACAAATTGTTGACACCTCTCAGTCAGGAACTGTGCTTTATGTCCTGACTGCACAAGATGGTCTTATCTGAGAATGAAAACTTTTCTTTTCAAATAAGCATTGTGTAAGTTGAAGTGACTATCAGGTTGCTTCAGAGTGCTTCTCTGGTAGCCAATGGATTGATTAAATGGGTGGTTCATTGTGGACTTTGAATTATCAGTTTCCCCAAAGCGTGGCTGTCCTTTTGCAGCCGAGGACTTAGTACATTAAGATCAGAGAGCTGAGTAGAAAAGGGTTATTCGTAGGTGACATAAAACCAAATGAAGGCATATTCTTTCATGATAAAGATTCAGGCAGCAGCATCTCTTACCTTTGAGGAAAGTGTGGCTAAAGAACACACATTCCATTCTATATGAGTCATAATAAAAGCAACTGATAGATAATCCTGAACTGGCAAAAGTATTTTGCCTTAAGATAGTCATTCTTTTATTCCAAAGAAAAAAGCTATGCAAGCTATAAAAAAACAAACAATCGTATAGCATGCGTATGGAAGAATTGACGAATAAATAAATAAGCTGGATAACTTCAGCATCTCCCAGCATATATTCAAGAAGAGTAAACTAAGAATCCAAAGGATGTTTCAGGCTAACTAGCTATCACTTTTCACATCTCGTGGAATTCTGGAAAATACTTAAAGATGAGACAGGTCTAACACACTCAGAGAGGTTGGTAGGCTGTGGTTTTAGCCTGGGTTTGGGTGGAACCCTAACAACTGTGCAGCTTTAAGAAAATTACTTATCCGGCCTGTGTCCCTTTTTCTTCAACTGGAAAATGGAAATAACATCTACCTCATAAAGGTTTTAAAGAGACATTCAAGAAATAACAGCATAGAGCCTGGCAGAGAGTACACAGTCCATATTTCCCTCTCATAATCATGCTTTAAAAAGAAAAAGAGGTATTTAAGATTTGTTTCCATTTCTAATGAAAGTAATGATAACATTAGAGGAAAGTTTAAAAAGGATAGGCTCATGGAGCTAGTCTGGATTTGTAAAGAAAGAAGTCTTCTTAGGACAACCTAAGAAGAGATATGCCTTTTATATGGAGGATATTGAGTCTTAATAAGTCCCTGTGAGGTATAATAACCAAATCTTTGTTTATTTGCCCCCTCCTTAGTTTCGAGGAGATGCAAAACTTGAGTGCTTGTATGCCCATCTTAGTAACTCACACAGAAGGCCTCTCCTCATCACCAGCTCTGCTCTCTTATTTGTACCTGGATAGAGCACCTTGTCATCATCCGAAGAGTTGGTGAAGAGGGCAACCTGAGGACATATTCCAACTGTGATCTGAAAACCTAAGGTAAAAGGTGTGGCGCTGTACTCACACCCTTCTTAAAACAGACAACACTTTTTTTGGGGCTGATATTATACATCCATACTATAGCCAATACAGACAAAAATTTTAAACGATCTAATAATGCAACTACCAAAACTTATATCAAACTGGTTGGACTGGAAAATTCTGTTCAGGACCAGTTATTTATTACTGTTTCCCTTAAAATACCTTAATGAAATGAATTTTATCAGAGTTTATACTACTTTTTGGAAAGTTTTAAGAGTGACTTGTTGGTAGGACAGAAAGTATGTTCAGTTGTTCTCGAGTGTTCGAACCTTGAGTAAAGAGGCAAGTTTCCCGAGGATTTAGAAAAAGCTTTGTGGACATTTGATCTGAAGAAGTGGTCAGTAACACACCTCCTCAAGTTCAGTGTAACCAGGTGCCATGAGCCAGTCATGGACTACTTGTGTCTCTAAATTAAGCATGATTCTGGGATGGGGAAGTGGAAGGCTATATTCCCAATGTTGCCGAATTGCCAGTATGCTGACTCAAGTTCTGGGCTCCCCAATTCAGGAGAAATATGAATAAATTGGAGAATCCCTTAGCTTAGGGGTTTTAGATGGGAATAACTTGGCAGGTCGGGACGTTAAAGGGGTTGTGGGGAGTTGAGAAGGCTGTGGAGTGATTTATAGTACCAGTTATCCAGGACGTAAGGAGCTCTGACCCAGAGGCCAATGCACTCCTCTTCTGGGCCATGTGGGCAGTCAGAGATTCCACCTGAATGAAGGTCAAGAGAATTTAAGATATAAGGAGAATTATATGAAGGTTGTTTTGAATTAACTAAAAATGTATTCATTGGATTTCCTTGTGTCTAGCACTATGCTCTGTGGGATAGCGCAGAACCTAACATCTTTTTTGGGCTGCGACAACACATGGAAGCATTAGTCATCGTAATCACACCAGCAGTGCTTACCAACACATACTTGTTCAATTAGTCTAATCACAGGCCATAAAAAGTAGACTTCCTTGTTCTGGGTTATTGGAAAGAGGTAAAATATATTGACAGAATTACTTGGAGAAAACATCCAGGAAGCCTGGGACTTGAATTTAAGCCTCGGTCATGTTGGAAGGGGACTCCCCAAGGGAGATCACAGAATCACCATCTTAGGGAGTCTTTTAGAATAGAAACATCTGCGTGAGTTGTGGGTTCTGTCTACAGGAGAACGGGGGGCACCAGGAAGACAGTCTTCATAGAGTTCCTCCCAAGTCTAATTTTTTATATGTAACCTCCAAACAGGATCCACAGTGACAACACTAGGCCTGACCTTTCCCACTTTGGACATTTTCCCACGTTGATTTTCCTCTGTATCATACAAGATTTTCTCTGGGGAGTTGCTGTCTGGGCTTTGGTTAGGTGATGAGGGGTGTCTGCAGGCTCTGAGTGAGCTTCCTCTCTCACGGGACTTTGTTTGTGTTTCCCTTGGGTCACAAAGCAGTATCTTAGACACACAGACCAGAATCAGCTATATTTGTGTCCGCTGTAAAACAGCTGAGGCTTCACAGAACAAATGCAGAGGCCTGCGGGCCTCCTAGGACAAAATCACCGCAGAACGTTGCTCCCGACTCTGCGGCTCAGTCACGCTGCTTATTTCAGGTCAGTGTTTCCACTCCCTCTGTGAGGATGTGAGGAGGACGCTGCCTTTCCCATTAGTTCACTATATTTATGCATTATTTTGGTTTACTTCCTGTTCCCCTACTTGCAGGTTTTTAAAAATTATTTTAGTTTATATAAGACATATTTATTAAAAAGACATTTATTAAGTATACTATGTCCCAGACTCTGGGCTGGGGGCTAGAGAACAGCAGGTGAGTACAACAGTTTGAGATCAACCGTCATTTTTGTTGCTAAATATTCCTTTTTAAAAAACACACACACAACTTGATCTTAATAAGAACTCTAGGTAAACAGTAAGATCTTTTATAACCCATTAATTTTGGGCTTAATGTACTCCTCTAATGGTTTCTCCTCCAACCCCGTCGAAAGGGAAAGGATTATGGAAAGGGGAAGTTACTACTCTGCCTCGAGTTCAGACGTAGACTTTTTTTGTGTCTCTCCCTTCAAGATAAACGGGTGTGCTTTGCATCTGAAGGAAGCGATGTAGCGTTCCATTCCAGTAATGGAGTAAGGGCATGAAATAGATGTTCTTATTTTTATAATTAAATATTAAATCACCTTTGCAAGGCAGTAAGTTAGACCCTGGAATGCTAGGTCCGTACAAACAAATGTGATACATTTCCTATAAACTGTGTTAATAGTTGAAAGGCATTGCTACCTTTTACTCTTTGAAAGAGTGAGGGGACAGTAGCTGCCAGTTCCAGGGGTGATGGTGTGAACAAAGAACTCTGCTTACTCCTCTGTGTCTTTTGATTAAGTTGTCTTAGATATTACACACTAAACACATGCGGGGCATCCCTATGACATGGGTAAAAAGCAACATTGGAAGTGTCCCTACCTTGGCAGGTTAGCCAGTACTTTGTCTCAAACAATTTTAAACCGGCCTGAATCTAACTCTTAATGGTTTCAATTTTATAACAGGAGACAAAAATAGAAGTTTTGCCAATGGATTTATTGCTTGTAATTTTTTATATCATAAAAACTTATCTTAAATATCTACTAAACATGTCTCAGTTCATGTGAGTTAAGTTGGAATCTTTAATATCCCTAAAAATTCTTATTGAAGACAATTTTTTAGTGTTGCCCAGTTGACAGCCCATAATAAAAAAATTTACATCTCCTATTTGATGAAGACCTGATATTTGGGAAAAGATAGCAGAAGGCTGCCAATAAAAACAGATTAGTGGGGAACATGCATACTAAAAGAAGATTTTCATGTATGTTATCCCGTATAATATAGTCACATTCTAGTCCACATGTCTCTCTCAAGAGTTTCTTTGTCAAGTTCCTTATAGTTGGCACCTTGAGCAAAGCTTATTAATTTTGCCACATTTTCCTGTGACCCATGATAATAATTTTTGTTAATTCACAACTACACCAAATTATAAAGCAGTCTTCTGTTCTGCTACCATAGTAATACAGCTACAAACTAAACTTTACTATGAAATACAAAGTCTCTTCCAGGATTTTAAAATTGTATTGCAGATTTTAAGTTTATGAATAAGTTAGTATTTGCACTCTTTATTGTAATTGAGAAATTTGTGTAATAATATCTGTTGGGGTAAGATTTGACCTATATTTACAGGAAAAAGCATGATGGTAATTTTGTGATCTCTTTACATTTTAAATTTTTAATAACTTTAATTCTTTGAGCAGTTTCAGGTTCCCAGCAAAACTGAATGGAAAGTACAGAGTTTCTATATAGCTCCTACTCCCCGCCCTCCCCCCCCACAACTTCCTCCTCTGTCAACATCCCAGGTCAGGATGGGTGCATTTGTTACCATCTATGAACCTACATTGACACATCATTAGCCCCCAAAGTCCATAGTTCACATTCGGTTTCACTCTTGGTGTTTCACTACCCTAAAAATACTGTGTGCTCTGCCCGTGCATCCCTGCCCCCAACCCTTGAACCACCGATCTGATCTTTTTAATCTTTCCGTGCTTCTGCCTTTTCCTGAATGTCTTATGGTTGGAATCATATAGTACGTAGTCTTGTCAGATTGGCTTCTTTCACTTACTAATACGCATTTAAGTTTCCTCCATGTCTTTTCATGGCTTGATAGCTCATCTCTTTTTAGCACTGAATAATAATATCCCATTGTCGGGATGTACCAGTTTTTTACTTACCTTTATTTACCTTTGTTTGTAGTTCTCATTGCTATGGTACATTTTGTTAATGTGCACGTTCTCAAAAATAGTTGGATTAATTCACATTAGTCATTAAATGAAATAAAATGTAGCAACTTCCAGTCTGGAATCTATTTCACCTGATACTGGGCTTGTTTTACATCTGAGGAGAAGAATCATGAAAAATACCACAGTTTCATAATTTATGTTAACCCATCTAAGCCTTTTCCCCCTCCCTCCATTGGTATCTAAACAGAATGTTCTTAAGGCTATGAGGATGTGACCCCCAAATTTAGTGACTGTGTTTTCTGTTGTTGAGCAATGATTTAAAAAGTGCTAATTACGTTATTACTCATTCATGATAGAAAACCACCTTCTATTACTAGTTTATGTGACTTTCCTACTGCTGCCGAGAGAAAGGAAGCTTTGTGATTGTGCCCTGTCATCGTCAGTTGTGCAAACCAACTAAAAGTGGTAGGTAAGCACCTGGCTCACGCGCAGCTCCGAGCTCCGAGCGGGGGATGACCCACGATAGTGCAGAGGCTCAGTGGGCAGGTGCATGGATGTTGCAGTGATCGTACTGATAATCACACTGGGTGAATGGGGAGGCCTGACGGATGATCAATATCCGGTGAACATTTTGACAGTATTGGTATGTGTATTGACTGCCCTTGGCTTTGTAGTTGCAGCGACTTGTGGAACCTGGCGTTACTGCAGAGATGATGGTGTGGTTGTGGAAAGAATATTCGATTAGATTAAAATTAATGAGGCCTGTGTTCCAGTACCAAACCTTTCCCCAATGAGGTCTAAAATGAATGTCAAGTCACGAGTTCTCCAAGCCTTCACTTCGGCATCTGTCAGATGGAAATAGTGATACTTATCTCATTGATTTTTCTCCAGATTGTTGTAAGAATGAGATTCCTTCATTAATATACTAAAACATTCTGAGTCCCCACTATGTAGCATGGCAAGGTCATAGGTGGAAAAATACTTTGCAGAATTAAGAGTTTTTGAAGACGACAAGACCTTTGATTATTTTTATTTTAAGGTCAAATCATTTCTTTATGTTGATATATCAAAGTAATTGACACTTTGAGAACTCTGCCAATCATTGAGCTATACTCACAGAACGTTAGTGATTTGACTGAAAGTTACAATGGAATGGTCTGTAGCCATTCTGCCTCTGGGAAGATGAAGTACTGGGTTCTAATTCTTTTGTTCAGACACCCTGACCACAGAACAAATTGAAAACCCACCTTTTCAGCCGGCTTGCCAACCTTTGAGTTGAGCACAGACCTTTTCTTTTGTTTTTTTCGTTCTTTTTTCTTTTTAAGAATATTAACTTTGAATTCAGGGAAAGTATTCAATTGAATAGCATTTTCCCCCCCATAAAATAGGATTTAAATGCAGTATTTGGGAAGATTCTCCTCCCACCAAAAAAAGTTCCTCCGATCTATGTTACTGTTTTTCTTTAGAAAAATTAGGCTTCTCCATCTCTCTGCTCCAGATGACTTTCCTCACCCATGTAATCCTTTCTTCCTAAATACCACTTATTACCTCTCAGAAAACAAGTAAAAATAAAAAAATGTTTCAAGGTATGTCCAAAATTTCATAACAATATTTTGCGTTCACAGTGCAAGATAAATTTGACTTTCTCTCTCTTTTTTTTTTTTTTTTGGTCTTCATATGGCATCCAAAACAGTTGTTCATATTCACACATTTATGTTTCCCCATATGCATACTGTGTGCAACTCCGTTGTTTTAAAATATTTTATTGGTTTTCTGTTCTATCTCAACTTTTGATGGGTGTCCTTGAAGAACTTGCATTAAAAATGTAAATGTGAATGATTCATTCATTTTGAACATATGTAACTACTTTGGAGAGATTTTACCCTACATGGAGCAAGCACGCTGCTCTTAGCAGGGAGTGTGCTTTGTACTTCTGTTCTACTCATAGCTGGATGCTGAAGATTTCTTAATGTTGTAAACCTGTGCCTTTTCTAGTCCATGTTTATTTGAATGAGTTGTGTCTGTGTATTGACTGTCCTGGGTTTTTGGTGGTTGTAAATGGCTGTCAATAGTTTCACGTATCAGGACAGTTTAGCATAACATGGTTTAGTATAAAATCTGCCCTTCCTTTAGATTACTAAGTCACTGGAAGGCATTCCTGGTCAAATGCATTGTTCAAGGCCAGACTTAGTTGTAAGATAGAAGCTGCCCCAAACATCTCCCATTGTTTCATGGGCATTTTCAGACCTGTCTGCTTTCATATTTCCTCTCCCAAAGATTTCCAGCAGAGAATCCCTGGGGGTTCCAGAGGTTCAAGAAACAAACAAAAAATATCTTCTCCTCCAGAGGCTTCAGCTTTTTGTTTCTTTAATCCTCACCTGAGGATATTTTTTCCATTGACTTTTTTAGAAAGAGTGGAAGAGAGAGAGCAGGGAAAGAGAGAGAGAGAGAAACATCCATGTGAGAGACGCGTTAATTGGTTGCCTCTCCAGGGATCAAACCTGCAACCCAGGTAACGTGCCCTTGACCAGGAATCGTGATCCTTCGGTGCATGGTCCAACGCTGCAACACTGAGCCACACAGGCCAGGGCCAAAGGGTTGAACTTAAATTTTAGAAACTTTGAACATCTTCAGTACATTCCATGCAGGTTTCCTTATATTTCTCACGCCATCGCTTATTGACTTACAGTGTCTCCCACTTCAGAAGTATGAATGTATCTCTAGCTGTTAACAGAACAAACAGCCGTAGAATGTGATGACCCACCCCATTTTTAAAACTACTATTGGTGAATAATTAGTATATGGGAAAAGGTTTGGAAAAATTTTTAATTGTTAAACCTAAAAAAACTAGTGTAGCTTTTAACCGTTTATAGTGGTCAAGATTTCATTAACAGTCGCTTTAGTGTGTTACTGTTGCACTGTTAGGTCTTGTGTTTTAACTGGGCACCCCAGTGAAATATCTTATGGCGATACTGTTGTTTTAGGATCACCCTTGGAAAATATGTTAGAAAGTATAAAATCGTTTACCTGTGATAAAGAGTAAGTTCGTGATTAGAAGAATTATACTGTTTTTCTTGTACAAATAATGCTTCAGGCAGATGTTCAGTCTCGCAATGATTTTTGGAAGCATATTTTATGCAGCCCCAAAACTATTTCTGTATTAGATATTTAAATGCATGAGGATAAATTCTAATTGCTTTTTGTTTCAGACAGAAATATAGAAGAAACATTAGCCCCAGTTTGTACAAAATGTCTGCTGCGGCTGAACTCATGATAGTTCAAAACTGAAAATCATTCCAATTTTGTGAAACTGCTGCTACTGGTTTTGTCAATAAAGTTTAAGCAGATGGCTTATATGTATATGTGTGAAGTTTTTTATGTTAAAAAAGATACAGTTTTGCAGTATCAACATGCACATTTTATGAGCCCGAATGATATTGCTTATTTTAGTATCTACAAAAACCACACCAACTGCAGATATATATATTAGAACAACAAGCATTACGTTTATGATCCACATAATTTATTTTGGTTTTGGGGTGCTGTCAGCTTTTATGTTGAGCATGTATGTACATCAATGTATATCAACTCAAATGCTAAAGTGTGGAATTTAAATTAAGAATATTGGATAAGTGAGGAGCTATATAAATGTAAAGATCACCTGAAATAACTAAACTGCATCTGAAGAGGATTCCAAGAAGGCAAAATGTAGGTATTCCTGACTAAAAGTGTAGGTAATCACTCATTAGAGAGGCTCTTTTCTGGAGCCCTCTCCCCTCCACGTGTACCCAGTTCTCCTAAGTTTATGAGGCTCTGATGCAGCCAAATAGAAGTAGGGGGGCAGGGCTATTGTGATCAAACACCTCCATGATCAGAAAGTATGGCTGGTGTGCACATTGTATTAGCTGAGACAATTAAGTAATGCTACCTGTTCTAATAAACCACCCTAAATATCAGAGTGTTACCATAAGAAAGGTTTATTTCTCTAATCCATTTTTGTCCATGCGGTTTTCTTTCTTAGCAGCATCTCAGAGATTGAGGGCTATCTTAGAGTCCTTAAGGAATCCTTTGCCCTGCACATGGAGGGGGAAAAGGGGTCTTAGAATCAAATGTATATTTAAGGGGCCAGAGAGGTGGTCATCTCTGCTGCTGTCCAAACTCCATTGGTCAGAACTAGTCACATGGCTCCACCTATAGTTAAGAAGGCTGGGAATTGTAGTTTGTATGTACAGGAAAATGAAATCAGTTTGATGAGATTCTTCTAGATAATATCTAGCACATGTACATCTTTCTTTTTAAAAAAATTATTTCAAATGCTGTTCACTTGATAATTTAAAGAAAGCTTGCTGACTGCAGGCTCACTGTTGCTTAAGTTCTTTCTAACCCCTAGGGCATTAGAACATGATGGGCCGATGAAGGATTCTACTTGTTCACCCGGGTCATCTCAGAGCATCTCAACACTGTTGGCGAGGTGGGTGCTGTTGCAAATAAAAACCATTTGACTTCACATTTCTGGACTGATAACCTGAGCCAGGTTGACCGTTTCTACATGTGTATGTGCCCTAGTAAATATGTACATATGTGACATACTAAAAACACCAAAGCAAATCATAAAAAATATCTGAACAAAAGCAGAATATTGCAGAGGAAAGAAATTATTCAGTATATGACTCGTAGAGTAAATCATCTGCAGGACCTAAATCTTGACAAGTGATTGCTACCTTCTGACATTCCTTCAAAGACTTACCCATCCTTAAGTGTTAAAAATAATGGACACACCAAGCTATGACTCTGGTTCTTGAAGTCTTTTGTAGTAATTAAAAAAATTTTAACCATCCTGAGTAACATTTTATTAATGCATCAAGTCACATTTTATGTCTTGTAAACTTTAGTCTCTCTTTGCAGTTTCCCTCAGGTTTCTCCAGGGATATTCAGAGACATGACTCAAGAGGAAGATTGGCTGACAACTCAGAGCTCTGATGAATTTTAATGTTCATTCTACTACATAATAAAACATCTCATTCTTTTCAGCAAACAAGGCGTAGGAGACAGGATTAGCATCACATCTGTAGTTGTCTTGAGGAGGGACAAGGTTCAGTGGAGAGGAGATTAGAATTTAGATGAAGTCTAAGATGGATTGTATGGTATTTTAATATTTAATTTTAAAATCCAAAATTGTTTAGTGAAAGATTTGCTCTAATCACTTGTCCAGAGAATTGAAGAATTTAAAAATTAAATCTGCAAACATAAGTAGTCCAGTAAAGATTCAACTCTCGTACCTGTGCTCTGTTTCTGGCCTGGCCACCAAGCAACTCTGTGGCCTTGACGTTACCTTGACCTTTCCTTCATGTCTTCCAACATCTGTTATTTTTCTTGAGGTGGTCCCAGATGAAGAGAGGATTTGGCAGTTGCTTGGTGAGTTCTATCGACAGCAGAAAAGAATATATCCTGGTCTGTCCTGATGAAGTAGACCAGACGTGCTGCCCATACTGGTCAAGTTCGTGGGCAGCTCCCCGAGTAGGTTTGGTTTTTTCTCCATGAATATGCAGCACGTGATTATCAAGGCTGATTTTCATCTGAGGTAGAGGAGTGTTTGAAGGAAAGGAAGCAATTCAGTTCAGAGGACTCATTCTGGAGGACACAGAAGAGAATTCGGAAAATAAAGAAAGGACTTTCAGGTCATTTCCTAACGCCACTAAAATCCAGGTAGCAGCCTTTATAAGATGCATTGAAAAAACACACCTTGCTGTATCTACTCAATGTCTCATTAAGGGCAGAAAACAATTTTCTGTATAATAGGCTTTTGCCCCCTACTTGATTTCCTGAAAGGACTGCAGCTAGTCGCCGCCCTCATGGCTGTGTCAGTTCACCGACTGATAGCTACATGGCTAAGGTATGAGCAGGGACATGGGGCCGGGCAGGGGGGCTCCATCCATTCAGGGGTGCTCTTGAGTACCTTTTATGTACCAGGCACTGTGAGCTAGGTGCTGGGGACAGAATGTTAACAATATGGAACTAGCTTAAAACCTGGCGAGGTGACTATTGTGAGGTGGGATCAGTAGGATGATTTGAGAATGTAATGAGGAGACTAACCTAGTCAGTGGGAGGCTGCAAGGGAAAGAAAGGCACTACGAGGAAGTGGTGTTTAAGCAGAGGCTTGAAGGCTGGGGAGGAGTAAGCCAGGGAAAAGGGGGCGCGTGTTAAGGAAGAAGACACAGCAGGTACAAAATACCCGGGCCAAATGAAAACCTCCCCCACTCAGAGAAGCTGAAAAAAGTCCAGAGTGACTAGACCTCGAAGAGCAAAGGGGAAAGCCTTAGGGCTAACAAACTGTTGACTCTAAGGTTTGTCGGATGTGCTAAGCGGGTACGGGGTGCCTGCGGGAGTAGGGGCCTCTGAGAGGAGCAGGGTCACTGTGTAGCCCTTATATTTTGCAGAACATCTGCCATTGGCAGGAGTCAACCTGATACTGCACAGGAGCCCTGCTCTGGCTCCAAGGACAGCAGCTTTTCATTTTAATTGATTCCCAGTGGTGCTCTCTTCCGTCTAGGCCCTGTCCCGATCCTGTAGGGAACCAGGAAAGTGGTGTATCTCCTTCAGTGAGATTTCCCCCTCTGAGGATAGCTTTGGGCAGCGTTTTCCTGCTAGGTGTGTCATTTTCCTGCCTTTAATTTTGGCTCATTGGCTACCCAAATTTGCCCACTTTGATGTTTCCATTACCCTCTCCATCCAGGAATTTCAACCCCATTGGACAACAACAACAAAAAGCAATAGTAAAAAATATAACTTGAATGAGATATCAGAGATGATAGAATCTTTTGAGTGAATTTATACTAAAGTGTAAATGACTGAAACATGCATAACTTCTCCAATCTTCTTTGTGAAAAGTTTGTTTTATATATTTTTACTTTACAGAAGTTTGCATATTACTCTGAGTTTTGATTAGCCATCAGATGAAAATGAAGACTTTCTGTTATAAGGGAAGTCTTTTAGGCCAACGGGGGCATTTTTCTGAAATCTTTGACAGCATGCCAGTAGTCAGCCATGGACAACGTTAGAAGGAATTAGACCCTGGTCTCATTTTCATGGATTAATTAATATTTCACTCTTTAAAATTTAACAACTGCTCAAACCCGCAGACATGAACAGGAACCCTCTGGAGGGGAGAGTCCCAGACTGCAGAAGACCTTAAGCGCCTCATCCCACATGCCTCAACCCAGGTCACAAGCACAACTCCTCTACCTCTCCCCTTGCCAGGGACCTGCCCCAAGGCAAAGGAGCATCCCTGTGGAAGTCTCAGTGTCTAAAACGCACTGACCAAGTCCTGCTGCTCCCTCAGCCGCGGAAAGCGCTGTCCCACTCCGGTCCCCATACCAGATCCCCACAGGGGACATCCAGCTGGGACCTACAGAGAATGACCCCGCCCCGGGAGGCACATGCCGCCCTCCCCCCATCACCTGCGCAGCCCTGTGGGAGCCCAGCCAGAAGAGGCCAGGCGCCGGTGGCTGCGTCGCCCGCCCCAGGGCCCCTGCGCGCTCTCCTGGACCCAACTTAGGCGACACCAGGACCCTCCCTGTCTGGGGCTCTGTTCGCAGCCGCCCTTCATCCCTGCTCGCCAACCTTGCTCCTAGCAGCGTCCGCCAGGGCGCCCGACCTACAGGAAAGTTGCTCGCGAGCGGCTGGAGGGGCGTCATCGCCTCCTAGCAACGCTCCTAGCAACCGGGTAACATCTGCTCCCTCTGGTCCAATGCGAGCGGAGAACAGCTGCGCGCCGCCTCGCGCTGCGAACGGGGAGAGGCGCCTGCGAGGGAAGGGCAGACCCGCAGGAGCAGGGCTGCCGGGAGGGAGCGGGTGCCGCCGCCGCCGCCGCCGCCGCCGCCGCCGCCGGGCCGGAGAGGGACAGCGCCGCCCCGCAGGGAGCGCCCGCGCACCTTTGCCGAGCGAGCGCGCCTCTCCCACGTGAGTGGACCCAGCTCGCCAGGTAGGTGCGGGCGCCCCCGGCCAGGCGCCTTCCGCGAGGCTCCGAGGGGACCCCTTTCATTGCGGGCGAGGGCAGGGAGGTGTTTCGAGATGCCGCCCCGGCCCCTGGAAGGTGGTCAGCTGGTGGCCCCAAATATCCCGACTCGGGTTTTTGGTGTGTGTGTTTTTCTTTTAATCCTGGAACGTGGTTCTTGAGGACTTCCCTGCCCGCGCCGCCTAAGGTCTGGGCTCGAAGTTTTCAGCCCTGTTTCTGCCCTGACTGGGCTGCCTGCGCGGCCGGGAGAGCTGCAGGCGCGGCCACCGTGGGAAGCCGCGGGAGGCTGAAGTGACCTCGTGTCAGCCCGCACCCTCGAGCCGGCGGGGAGAGCAGCACCCGCCCCGGTCCCGCCCTGGACAGGGTCCCCTTGGCCGGGAGCAGCCCGCCCTTCACTCAGTTCCTGAAAAGTAACCATAGTAACTCACCTCTCCTGCCGGGGTCTCCCCATTGGCTGCCCTTCTCCTCCCGAAGCTCGTCTCTCTAAAGATAGAAGATGATGGGCTCCGGGAGCCCACATGCCCTGTAGAAAAGGTGCAGCTAGACGTGCCCGTTAAAGAAAAGCACCATTCGCCTATTTCAGATCTTGTGAGAAATGGTGTGTATCCCAGAGAAGGAGCGAGTGGGTGTGTTTTGAGTTAACAGCTGGATCGTTCCTTGGGAGAGTGTATTTTCTGACATTACCCAGACGCTGGCATCTGAAAACAAGTTACGTATCTCTGACTCTGGTTTTTTAAAAACGCGAACCTCCTGATAATCTACCAGTGAGTTCAGTTATTCAGTTATTTCCAGATTTCTTGGGGTAGTTAAGATTCCTCATGTTTGAAATGAAATCTGGAGATTAAATTAATTGTGCATTCAGAAGTTTATCTGTTTGTCTCTCTGGTCCAGATCAGCCCCACCTCAAAACCTCTCAGTGTCCTCCTAGTAAACGCTCTCTCCTGACTGGGCAACCGGTGCAGTCCTGACGCTTCCCGTGTCACTCGTGTTTGTCTCCTTGTTTCAAAATCTCAGGTAACCGTTCATTCATGAGCCGGAGGCTGTGAGAAATGCTCACTGTGCAAAGGGGGACTCTCACCAGAGTTTCTGAAGCTGTCCTAGAAATACGCTTTTCAGATTGATTCAGCATTACCAGGTAATCACTGGCTTGAAAGAAATTACTGTTTAAATATGTATCCAGAGAAATAAATGCTAATGTAGCATTACCATAACTTACAAGATCAATATAAGGGGTTGTTTATATAGATGGTTGCTGGGTAGAAGTCAATAGAGGTTTTCTGTAGAAAGCACATTTGTGGGCTGGCAGGTCTTCCTCTCTTAGACCCGTGTGAGCAGGGTGAGCCAAAGTAGGTAGCCTGGCGCAGGGAACAGGCCAGGCGGAAGCCCGCTCGGCACCCCAGTGCATGTCTGAATGGAGGCAATGAAGAGAACTCTCTAAGCTGCAAAAAAGATTGTGGTGATGTTTTAAATTTAATTTGCATTAAGGTCATGGTGATACAAACCCATCAGTGTTAAGCATTTAAACTCAATTTTCAAGACTGAATACAGTCTTGTAATGAGTGTTCAGCCCTCCAGCGTTGTGTAACTTTCACATGCACTGAGCCATCCATGTGCGCTTCCTGTAGGTAACCAACCAGCCTAGCAAATTACAACCAAGTTCATGAAAATGTGCCATGCTACCTTTCTCCCCCTTCCTTCCTTCTCTTTGTAAAAATAAATAATTGAACAATTTTACTCAGAAACCTATTTGAAAATTTATTTTGTCCTGGTGGTTGTATAGTGTTTTTATTTTACTTAAGTATAGTTGATATACAATATTATGTTAGTTACGTTAGTATAGTGTTTATGAATATCGTGAGACTTCAGAAGTGCTGGTCTCCACAGGCATTGAAATATCTGAGGTTTAATCATTTTAAGCATTAAAGATGACCATTTGAACCATCACAGATGTAGGTTTCAATTAGTCTGTAGCACAGCCCACCCTTTTTTCTTTCTCCATCACAATTACTACATTTTATGGTGAGAAACAAATCCAAGGAGACCAGAAAGATTCACTGTCATCCACCGTGAGATGTTTGTAGGGATCTAACCATGCTGTCAATCTGAGGGAAGTTGGAGTAAAGCAGCCACAAGTACTGGTTCATGCATATGCCTTAGTCTTGTGTTTAGTAATTTACACTCATCCTATTTTTTATGTAGCATGCATAGAAGTTCAAAATCATTCAGTGCCTTTAATTATGTGAATGAGTCTGTCCTTTCATGAAGACCATGGTCACAATAAAAAAGGTCAAATAAAAGAGGTTCTTACATTTTTATTGTGATTTCATAATGAATGTATAATGTGCAGACTATATGTTGTGTACTTTTGAAGAACAGATCTGTTTAAAATCATTCGCCAGAAAATGTTATCGTGGTATTTAGCTTTAAATAAATCAAATAGAATCATTATAATATAAGCATTTAATCCTAGAGACATTGGTGGATCCTAAGTCAGAGTGTGAGAAACGATTCCACCACTTTCCAGTTAAGAATGCAGCCCCTCATCAATGGGAACACCAGCTGTGGCGAGCAGACCGTGGCTTATAGAGGGGGGTAGACTGTGGTCTAGGAGGCTTAGGTAAAGCTGAGGTCAGTCTGGTTATAACTGAAACCGCCCTCGTTTCAGTTTTTTCTAACTCTAGTTGGACGTTTTTAGGTCTTTATGAACATTCCATGTTCAATTTTATGTCATGTTACTGTCATGAGGTTAAGAAGAGGCTTTGAAACGTGGAGGGAAGTTGAAAGGTTTGATGAAGACACGGAGGCTTCTTGCCTGCATCTGGGCTCTCCACTGGGGACTCGTGCCAGCTGTTTTTGCTGCCAAGACACCGACTTCCCAACAATAGCTCCAAAGCTAAGGCACGGCCAGTTCATATTGCTCTATTTGTCAGAGCAGTGTGCTTAAGAAACCCAGCAAAAGCTGAAATTAGAATAATTTCAGAAGCAGAGGAGGAAATTGACCGCAATCACTGGGCACTAAAACTGAGGGAGAAGTACACGGTTCAGTTTAGGAGAAGCCGATCCTGCTCAAGCTCCCATCCCCACATCTTATTTTCTAGTAAGTTGTCTATCTACATAGTATCAGTACTTTCTCCTTTTAATCTAACCCAATTATGTTTTATTTTTTCTGATTAAATTTTTACAAACAGGCTAATAACAGAGCCATCTAGTTTACTGCTCTAATTCTCACTGGGGTGGTAGGAGGTTATTAATGAAAAGCACTAAGGGTTGGCTAGTGTTATGTTCAGTATTGTAATATAGCTTTATATTTGGAATAAAAAAACATTTTCATATTATAAATTATATGTAAAGTGTAACAGAAAGTCTTCTCGGTAGGCCGAGACCCAAGTGTCTTCTCCATACCAGTGATGTTTAGAAGGGGAGGAGGGGCAGGTTTGAAGCGGGCACTTCTCTGCGGTGGTGTATAAGAGTATGCATTATTTTTTAAATGCTTATCAAAAGGGAGCAAGGATCAAAAATATCAAGAAAATTTGGGGATTTGCAAAGGAAATCGGGACTCCGGAGCCTCGTCTCAATGCTGCCCCCATGTGCTGCTTGTGGTACCACTTCATGGCTCAGTTTCTCTACATGTATGCGGGAGATAGACCGACTATTATTAACTTAGGTGGGGTGCTTGAGCTTGAACGCAATGCAATTCAGTGAAGCACCGACAGCACCTAGGAGACAGACACCCTGGGAATGAAGAACATTTCGCCACTAGAGCAACTCCAGGTGGTGACACAAATCAGGCACCATGAGAGTGAGGACAGAGAACCACCCAGCTCCAGAGCAAATCCTCAGATACCCTCAGTGGGTCAAGTTCTTAATGAGTAGTTACATTTCGTGTTTCTCTACCAACCCTTTGGGGTACCTGGCTAAATGTTTTGGGTGAGGTACTCAGACCCGACGGTGGTATCAGAGGAAGATGGTGCAGGTGATACAGGTCAAGTACTTCCCTAAGGACCACCCCTCTCTATGTACTGGGGTGACAGCCCTCCTCTCTGAGCAACAGACGCGGGCATCCGAGGCAGCGAGAGCATCTCCCTAGACACTGTTGGTGAGATACTTCTTGGAACCTATATATAGCCATGCGATTGCTTTGCTAATGTCTTATTTCCACTTTCCAAAGTGAGAGGTGGAGAGAGAGGGAGCATAATCTTCAAAACAAGGAATGCACTTGTGGGGTGAGTCCCACGGTTCACCCACGAAACCTAGAGCACTTGGTGTCTGTCATTGCTAGGGCCAGCTCACGGCAGAAGTTAGGCTTTCTGCAGCGTCTAAGGTAATTCATAACCACGTGGCTGGTCATATCCCATTTAATGCTCTTCTCTTTGGTTCCGAGGCCATCACTAGTGGAACAGGAGACACTTGTGGAATTGGTGGCATTTTATTTAATATTCTGTGCCTATAACTGGGGCTGTCCCAAAAGCTGCTGAGAAACCCTTCTAACTCGCTGGCTGTCAGCTTCCCAGTGAAAGTTCCTAAGAAAGTCTTCCAGGAGCTGCAGCTCGTTGGTAATTTTAAACTGTCCGTAGAGTGCACCTTGTGCTTGGGGTAGATGATACATGGGAAGCAAGCGATTGTCCATGATTCAGAGCACAAAACTGGCCCTGAGTTCTGCTCCCACAGAACACAGTTCCCAGAAAGGTGCCTGGCAAAGACTTATGAGGGAGAAGACTGATGAATTATAAACAAAACTGAAGGTCCACAGATGGCATAGCATTACAACCGTGGGTGCTGCACCCATGTCCGTCCTTGAACACACTCAGGAGTGCTTCAGGCAGCCTGTGCTTAACACTAGAGGGAGGACAGATGTCCCATATACAACCCAGTGCTGCTGGGAAGAATATATGCGTGATTTTAAAAGCAAGGTCACTGCAATAATAGTACCTAACATTTATTGAGCAGAAAATACGTGGATATACGACAGGCACTGAGTATGCGCTTTTAAAACATCATCTCATTTAATTTGCATACAACACAGTGAGTTTATATTTCCTTGATGGGGAAACTCAGGCTCTTTGAGGTTAATACTTTGCCCAAAGTCGCTAAGCAAATAAACTGCAGAGCTGGGATTTGAACCAGCACTGTGGGACAGCGCTAGAAAATCCTGCTGAAGTATGTATGTTAAGCCATGCAGCAGGATTACAGAATGTGAATAACAGTGACGGATGGGATAGCTCTTTCTAAAAAGTGGCCATGGCCCTTAAAGAAGGCTGTCCGGTGGCTTTGCCACCAGCAAAGCATTATTTAGATAGGTAGGGACATGTTCTTATTAAGGCTCATGCCAGGCTAACTCCATACAAAGGGAAACCGTGGGAGACTGGAAGCCAAGGCCCCTGAGTTGTCCACAGCATGGGTTAGTTGTTGACGTGAGACTAGAACCCACCTTATTTCCCCGTGGACCAGACTCTCCTTTTGTCTGTGGCTGCAGACGCACACAGCCACCGGGGTGCTCTCAGCGCTGGTTTGGCAGTGTGTGACTAAAGGAAAATGAAAACCTTACCAAAATTCAGATGCGCTGGACTCACTGGTGCTTCACCACCTCTCGGGCCTTTCACAGCCTCGGACAAAGAACGGGTTACGATGACAAGAGTTGTTCTTTTATTATTGTCTGTTCTCCCAAAGTGTTTGTAAATTAATTTGCTGATGATCTTTCCTTAATGTACTGCCCCGGGGCCGTGTACCAAATGAAATCACTTGCACAATAATAGGGTTTCAGTTGTCTGGAGGCAGAAGCAGAACAGTAAGAAAGAGCGTTTGAGCAATCGTTTGTAATTACATTTTAAACATTTATTTAAAGAAATACATATAAATTGTACTGCCAGAGCTCCAGTGATGGGGATGGTCATTCTGTCCTGTGGCTTCATTTGTGGCTTGTTGCTGTTTCACACTATGAAATCCATTGAGCCCAGCAGAAAGATTTCATGTGCCCAGAGGTTATAGCATTAAAAACAGTTTGAATATACAAGACGGCTTTGGCCTTTTACCTTCAGAGATAAATTTAGGCTTAGCCTAATTCAGTTTTATGATTTATATGCTGTTCTCAGAGCTCAGGACACTGTATAGGAAGACAATGTCATTTTACTTTTTTTTCTCTGTTTCGTCAGCTTTATTTGAATTACAGGCTGGGCTGAGTTTCCCCTTTTAGTTGCAGGAGACTGATATACACAGATTTACACATGTTTACTGGACTATAACAGGCAAACTTCTTTGGATATTCAGAGTAACTTTAACTCTTCAAATGACTGTATGTTTCAAAAACATTTCTTTCACCCAAAATGTATGGCCGGTAGCGATAAATCCAGAAATATTTGCCTGGAGCCTTTATAGTCCCTGTGCTATATTTTAAAATATGACTGTTTGATAAATTCCTTTGCAGTCTTTTAACTCTTTAATTATAATCTAGTATCTCTGGAAGGCAGGGTGATGGAAAGTGGCTCCGAGTCAGAGCTAGGAGGCCAGGCCGGGATTTGCTTCTGTGGGATAGATCTGTCCTATTGGCACTAATAAGAGCTAGGATTTATTGAGTACTTACTATATGTTAGGCACAGTGCCAGCCACTTGCCATGAGTTATTTCAGTGGTCCTATGAGCCAGTATTATTTCTCTCCCCACTTTACAAATGAGATTTGTAGAGAGTTGATGTAATTCTCTCAAGGTTACACATCTAAGCAGCAGAGCTGGAATTCAAACCCACCTCCATCTGACTTCAAACCCACATTCTTAGTGCACAACAGACTGTAAATCACTGAACCCCTCTGGGCCACAGTTTCCTCCTCTGCAGACTTTGGAGTTGGAGTCTGAACCAGGTGATCAGTAATAGTTTCCAGGTCTGGGTTTTTGAGTTACAGTTCAGCCAAGAAAACAGATGTAGGAACTTATGTTTGCTATATATTTTAGCCTCAAAGTGGCTGAAAGCATCCTCCAACATGTGATGCCGAAAACATTGCAAATAGCTAAACAGCCTGCAAGGAGGTAATTGTCAAACTGATACCAGCTGTGAAAGCTTTTCAGCATTTCAACAACCCATGGGGGTGTTTTTTTAAGAGCAATAAACTAAGTAGCTAAGTGTGTTGCCCATGGAGCGGAGACACGAATCTAGTCCCCTGAGAATTTACTCTGTATTTTCAGGGTCTGAAACATTCATAATCTTAGGCTGACTGCTCGAATACAGCCGGACAGAATCTTTATGAACCTTGGAGACATTGGGTATATTTTTTTGGCCTTGATCTCTTAAATAAAAATGTCTTCCCCAGAGCGTCGCTTACTTTATTTGACATTTGGTTCCAGTTTATTGCTCCAAGCTGCCACCTGCCCTTCCTTATATCATTCATTCAAAGGTTTTTAATTGGTCGTAAATGCTGTAGACATCGCATTGCTTTGGAAAATAAAATGCAGACATTTAAAGATGATATATTTTTTATATGTATATATATACACACACACATGATGTTTTTCTTATGGTAAAGTCACTCTTCTCATTTCCAAGTCTTTCTTCATCCTTTGTTACGCTGTAGTAAGGCACTGGACCTTATTTAGAGAAATCAGTGACTTCTCCAGTTGTAATGCTAATAACAGCCATTGATACTTCTTAATGTGAGCCCAGGAAATTCTGTTGAAAAGTGACATCATCCTTTCTTCACTGTTCAGTTAAAATGCAGCCTGGCTTTGTTCATGGGGCTGAAGCATCTAAGCCAATACAGCCAGCGTTGCAACAGCAACAACAGAAATCAATCAGGCTGATTGCTTGGCGTTCTGATGATACGGCAGTGGGCTGACTGGCTGGCTGTTCTGTTTTTCCACTTGCTGTGGTGCTACTCCCGAGCTTGCCTAATGCTTTGGTACAGAGGCTCTGAAAACGTGGCCCTCGGACCTGCAGCATCAGCATCACCTGGAAATTTGTTACAAATGTCCTGTCTCTGCCCCTGGCCCAGACCTGCTGAAGTAGAAACTCTGGGGGTGGGTCCTAAGGAGCTCCCCGATGGCTCCGATGCCCGCTACCATTTGAGGGCCGCTGTGGCATCAACTAGTTAAACAGTTTAAAAAGAAGTCAGTCACAGTAATCGATTGTCATCACGGAATAACCCAAAGCTTCACCTAATTATTGGATTAAACCCGTTTAAAGTACACCAAAGAAAATGCAGTTTACTAGAAAACAGCCCCTGGGAAAACTGCTTTCAATGATGCTTCCTTTGTTTTCAATACAATCAATGCTGCTGTTCTTTTGTTTTAACCTTTTGAAATCTGTAAAAACAGAATATAAACCGAATTTTGCGTATTGAGTTCAAAGATTATATACATAGAGTAGCAATTCTTGTCTTTGCTTAGCTCGTGAGTGATCATTACACATTCGTCTCTTTTTAGGTCAGGCACACCAGTGGTTTAAAATTTTTATTGTTTTTTACATAACATGCTAACTATTTTAAGGCTCTCTCGGGTTTGTAATCCACTGTGGGGAAGTGAACATTTGGAGTGCTTTAGGTGTGATTTTTGTAGCTTTTCCTACCAGTTTAGAACAAAACCACTTGGCTACAAAAAGCTGCAGGAAGCATTCATACAAATGACATCAAGTTGGGGAAAAATTCGAAGAGGCAGGTTCTTGAAAAACACATTTTAAATATTTATGATTTAAAAAATTTAGGATGCTAGAGGAAAAACATCAAATGTCTTAACCAAAAATTTATTTAACCAACACATTCATAAACTGCTTATTTTGTGAATCACATGGTTTTAACACCTAGCAATAGATGAGGGTGTGGATTAAAGGTAAAATAGACAATGTTTCAGTACGAACTTTCCCCCCCTGGCCTGGCCCTCTGAGGCAGGAGTACCGAACAGGACCTCAATCTGTAGCCTAAATTCATTCCCTGCTTTCCCCAGGCAGCTCCTTGCCTTTTCCTTTGACGTTGAACTTGCTTCTTTTCTGTGATATGAGCACCACCTAGAGGACACGCTGGGAGCTTCCTTTAAACCGAACCATCTCGCTTCTGAAAATCTGCTCTCAGAACACGGTCCTTCCTCAAGTCAGTCAGAATCCTCGACAACAATAGTATTTTAAAGGAGAGAGCACAGATTTTTACTTCTAGACATTATACCAAGGTGACGTTTGCTAGTCAGGATGTTATTTAAACCTTTCACTTCCTGATGATTGGCTCTGTTAAGCCAGGCGCTGTGAGGCTGGTTATGTCCATGGCCATGTCATAGGGTTTGTCTATAGACATGCACAGTTATTTCTTTAATGTGTAATTGGGCCACCAGCCAATTTGACACCAACTTGATTAACCCAGAAATGTTAAATTACTGCTGTAAATGAGACAGTTAAAAAATGATGAAGATAACAGCTTTTTTTAAATTACATTTTGTGAATGGACTTCAAATCTGGGTATGTTTTGACATTAAATGGCATGAAATTAAATAGAGGATTGGTAAGTATTTTATTTTTGAGCAGATGCTTAAGGAAATAATTATAATTCTGCAACCTAGACATCTCGTCTGGTTCTGAATAGTGGCATTTGCTTGCAAACAGGCTTTTCGGCCACAGGAAAATCGCCACTGACCGCTTTGCCATGTTGCTTCGTAAATGACGAGAGAACATGATTTTCTGGGCTCACCTGTTCCTTTTTACAAGTAGCGCTTTTGTTATAAAACACTCTTTGTTGCAAAATCTGACTCTTCTCCAATTATTCTGTTTTGTTTAGCTTATCCAACAAAAGTATTAACATACACATTAACAACGTCGAAAGTAGCCTACTTTAAGAGAAAATATGCAGAAGAAGAAGATTTACATCAAGATTACCATGGGTATTTTCCAAAAGTAAGGGCTCACTTATTCTTCTTTCATTTTTATATGAGTCTTGCCAGTAGCAAAAAGCTTTGGTTTTCATGTTTCTAAAAAAAAAGCAGATTTAACGGTGGGATTGCTTTCCAGCACCTGATATTGCCCGAGGACAGGACCTGCATACTCAAACTGTCCCTGGAGAAGCTGCGGTTTCTAGAAGACCCAGAAACCTACTTGAGAAGGTCTGTGTTAATTAACAATTTGCTGAGGAAGATCCACCTGGAGACGGAGAAAGAGAGCTATGAATACTTTAAAGAAGCTCCCTGTTATAAGACTGCTTATTCTGATACAAGAAAACGGCTGAAGTTTATGGTACAGGAATGCTGTTCTCAGTCGCTCTATTACGAAGAGCTGCATTCGTATCATATTGTGCCTTATGCTTCGGAAAATGCCATTTATGGGATGGGCTACACTAGCAGCCACTTGGAGCAGAATTCCCAGTTGCTTATTTATAAAATGAATTAAAGTAACTGTTAAGTCCATTGATACTTTGTTTCTAAATGCCTGAACTGTTTATAGTGAAGACGTTAACATAAGGCACTTGAGATCAAAGATGAGATGCATGCTAAACTGATTGGAGAGAGCTCTGGTTATTACTCAGCAGTCCTTAGTGTCATCCAGTCAAATTGGAAACACACCCACCTGTTATAAAGTGGCGAATAAGTGCTCTAGAAGCCCTTCCCCAATTTTTTTTTTAAAGATAAAGTATATAGGAAAGAGACCCGTATCAACATCTTACACAGATTTAAACCTTTTAAGCCCCCTCTTTGCAAATTGTGCCACTCACAGTGGAAAGTAACAGAAAGTAACAAATCAAACTGATAAAATCTTGTCCCTGAGGATTAAGGGTGGGACACATTTACAGTAATTTTCTGTAGAGGATGAGGAGGGGGAGGTTCTTGCTGCAAAGCTTCGGCTCGCCAAGCGTTGTGCCAAACCACTGATTGGCGCCAGTCCCCCTTTAGCGTCAGCGGCCATTCAGGGTGGGGCCGCCGCACTGCGACCGGACTGCTCAGTGTAACGACCAGACTGCTCCAACCTGATCCAGTTTCCATTTTGCTTTTAGGTTTTTTTTTTTTGTCTTGGTAGATTTTTCTCTTTTAAAGTGAAATTTAATAAAATAGCCTTGTGGATGGGCTTATCTCTAAGTTCTAGGGGCAGTTAAAATTTGTGGTGGGTCTTTAGTTAAGAGTTTAGATTTTATTTACGATGTAATTTTTATAGGCCGTGAAGCTCAGGAAAAGAGTAGGCAGGCAAAATTTGTTTTTAATGGGTTGATAATTTTTTAAAAAAGTCTTATCTGCAAAAATTGGGGAGAGCAACAGAAATTCTCCATGATGTGATTTCATCATCTTAGAGTGCATTTCAGGCTGCCTGGATGAAACTTTGCACTGATTTTTGTATAATAGTTGACCATTCACTATTTGACAAATGTTTCAGAATGCCTTTGGTGGTCAAGTTTAGATAAGTCCCTCTATTGTGCAACTTGAAAGCTAATTATTTAACAAGTTGCATAGATTTCCTGGAATTGTTTGAAGTGGTTCATCATTTTCTTTGAGGTTCGAGTGAGATGTCTGATTTCAATGTCCGGAGTTGCGTCCTATGGAGCATACCATTTAAATAATTGTCACTAGCTGATAAAACAGATTGGGAAAACTAGGTGCCAAAGGTATATTCAAAATACCAAAGACCCAAAGATGAGTGCTGGACAGACTGTGATAATCAAGATAAGAGTCTTAAATAAGGATTGTACAGGACCTTGGAGAACATCGTCAAGGGTTTTGAACGATTTGCTTACTAACGTGCTTTCAGAGCACTTTATACATAACAATGGTAGTCAAGGACACTGCTTTAATTAAAGACATTACAGGCCTTCATCCATCATATGTTTCAGCAAATTTAAACGTGGTGATGTGTCAGCCTTGTATCTTGCCTAGTTGAAAGCCATCTTATAACCAAGAAGGCCTTTTCTCTTCAAGAGAATTTTGTTTTTAGTTTTGATTCAGAACTTGCTCCCTCTAACGAATCATAGAGGCGATTAACACGGATGCTTTTGGTATCGAGAATATTGGTACTCTAATCAGCATGCATTGTTAAAGCAACACAGATATATAATTGGTAAAAGTATCAGCTTTATATTTAATTGCTCAATCAAAATTAGGCAAAAAAATGCTTTAGAACAAACTGAACAATTATAATTGAGGTTAATTTCTAAAGGCAATTTGGTATAAATGGTGAGATAGCTTTGAAATACAAATAGAGATGTTTAAAAATTAATTTAAGGGCCATAATTTGGCAGCAAAGTTTAGAAACTTTATTTCACTGCTTAGAAAATACCTTATTTTTCAGAATGTGTCTTTTAAAATGTAGGTTTCTTAAACAATGGGGACAGTAATTGAATAGACTCCAAATTTTTTAGGATAATTATACTATCACATAATTAAAAATAGAATTAGCTCTCCAGTAGTTTAAGTTTTTTTACTGAAAAGAACATTTGGCTTGGTTTAGGACAGTGCTAATAGATGTGACTTACAAAAATGTCACATATTAGAGTTGTTTGACGAGAGAAATGCACATACTTTGCAGTTTAAGAAAGAGGGAGAGAAAAAAATTACCAAGAAAGTGTGAAATTGTAATATTTACTGTATGTCAGAAATCTTAAACAAAGCAAGACCTCTTGGTCAGCGAACCAGTAAGAGAGGTGAAGTCTGTTTATTTGGTGACATTAACCAGCTCTCCGATCTATACAGTCATATGTAGAGAAGGAACTGTCTTAGAAACCAGCAGTATTTGTGAATATGCTTTTAAAAAATATATATGCTGACTTCAAAACAAGTTATTTAAAAAAATACCTTCTAGAGCATCTAATTTCTTTTCCAATAAACAATTCATAGATGAGTTGACTAATGTTATCTTGACTTTACAAAAATAATAGTTTGTATTTCAGCTATGTAACTTTCTGAGTTAACCAACAAGATGGATGTTATTTATCAGCCAAACTGATTTATAGGGAGACCCTACATAGTCTTGCTCTGCTGACCCATCCTGCCTGCTCTGTTACGGGAGAGGTAAAAGGTGGAGACAAGTTACAACTTTTTTGAACCCGGACACCGTTTCTCTGGTGACCAGAGCCACTTTCAGAGGAAGACAGACAGGATGGGAAATCCGAGTGCCTTTGGTAATGTCGATCATTCTCGTGGGTACCCAAACAGCCAAGTAAAAATGGAGAACATTTTAAAAAGAGAATAGGAAAAATGAAAAGGTGAGGAAGGGAAAAAAGGAGGGCAGAGAAATCAGGGACAGGACCCGTACGTGAAAGAGAAAGTTGTTTCATGTGGGGAGGGGCTCCTTGCTTGCTCTGCGCAATTTTCTTTCCTGTCTTTGTTATGCATCTAAAACCTGATCTCCACAATGCACTATCCTTTCTTTCATTCCCTGAAGATGCATGAGGTTAGATTCTGTTCAGTGTATGTATTTGAAATGTGGAATCACTGTGAAACAGCCCTGACACTGAGCTCCCCGGGAGATGAGAAAAAGAAACACAGAAATTAAGTTGGAGGAAAGACTCCCTGGTGAGCCTGTGTGTACATGGAGAGGCTCAGATGCATGCTCAGATTCCAACGTACACCCCTAGATTTGGTCAATTCTAGTGCTAGAGGGCTTGGAAATAAGGCCAGTTCCCCACCACTAATTGAGCAACTGCTGTGAGCCAGGCGCTTGCCAGGGTTGAGGGCAGAGAGGCCCGTGCGCACGGTTTCTTTGCTTGAGCATCGCACTGATGACAGAGGAACTCGGTGACGTTTGGCTTTCACCGAAAGGGCAAGAACCCTGTTGGGAGTAGCACCTGCATTTCTCTTTTCCAAACTGTGGGATGGTTCTCAAACACAGGACTCCAAAGGCATCTGTGGCTCGGAAGCCGCACAGGGAGAAGGGAAGGCCTGTGAACCCAGATTTTAGAAAAGGAGTGTGCGTTCCGCTTTGCAGCATGTTTTAGACTTGGAGGCATAATAGGAAACCGGGGTTGAAGAGGGAAAGCATGGCTGACCTTAGCTCATCCCTGGGACACAAGAGGCCAGAGGCGAGGGGGGGAGACAAATGCAAACACAGACCAGTTCCTCCTCCTCTGACTTCTGTAGCTTTCATGTTTGTTTTTTAAAAATGGGAAATCAGGTTAATGTTAATGTCAAGGAGAGTCTTGATGGAGAAGCAGAATTGGGAAATCACAGCTTGAGAATTGCATGTAGTGTGTTCAAGGTTAACAGAGCAGCGTTCTTGAGCTTGCCTTGTGCTGCGAACGGCTTGAATAAACCCTGGGGATACCTTACCACCCGTCCTGGAGCCGTCCTCCCCCGGACCACTGGCTTCCTCCCTGAGTCAGCCCAGCGCCCAGCCTCTGCGGTAATTCTTCGCTCTCCCCCCCCAGCATTGACATGATTTGATGTGATACTCGCAGGAAAGTGACCATTTGCAGTGTAGTTGAACTCTTGTGGGAAAGGGTTTCCAGAGTGTATCAAACTAGAATTCATCAGTTTCTTGATACGATTCTTTTAAAAACTATTGTGCTTAGTTATTAAATAATTGTCTGTTAAAGTGATCTTCATGTTTCTAGAGTTCTCTGTAATAGTGATCCGTTGTATATGTTTTTGCTAAAGAAAAAACTTTAGATTGGAAACAATGGCAGACTGTGTGTAATTAATTAAAACAGTTTATGAATATGTAATATATGGAATTTTAACTTACATTTTCCCATTCTCAAACTTCAGTACTATGTATCAGCATGTGACAGGTTTCAGGGGTTTTTTGTTTCTTTTTAAAGTGGACCATGTTGAAAAGTTGTCGTTGCATTCATGGTTGAACATTTTGGGCAAAATTTCCCCATTAAAGTAGTTCTAGCTGTTCCAAGGATTACTTATATTTGGGTGGATGAAGAACATTCCTCAGCCTTAGCACTTCTCCAATCTGTTGTGCATACAAGTCGTGGAAGATCTTGTTAAAATACGGATTCCTTTTGAAGGTCTGGGGCGGGGCCCGCGAGTCAGCATTTCTCGTTACCTGGCTGATGGGGTGCTGCGGGCCCACTGACATATCTTGAGCAGCGAGGCTCTGTATCACTTTGAGAATCCAAATACAGACGCGAGCCTGTACTCAGTATTTTCAAAGAATATGTATTCAGATCTGTTTTCCATGGAAATTTTTTTTCTTTAAAGAAATGCAAAGTAAAAAGTAAATATCATAAACTGGTTTTCTGAATCGGCCACACATATGAGAATATTTTGTATAGTGAAATACACAGAAGACTATTTCCCGTATCAAATGTATCTACACCAAGGAGCTAAAAAGGAACATGGGCGCAATCATGTGCCGTCCTTATCAGTCAGGAAATGGCACACGGCCACTTTCTCGCCTCGATTCCCCCAGATAAGGGAGCGCCAGGCAGTAACATCAGGGCAGAGATGGAAGTTTGTTCAGTTAGCAAGAATTTGGCACTTTTTTTCCTTGGCCGAACCTGAGACGACCTTATATTAAACTGAGACGTCTGGGTGGCTGCACAGCCTGGAGAATTTGGTAAATCTGAGCTGAAAACCGGCACGGCACCCTCAGCTGCTCGCGCGGACCCCTTCCCGAGCTTCCTTCCCCGGGCGACGGTCCCCTTGCTGCAGCCGTCCTGTCCCTCTCTGGTCGTCCGCCCCGAGTCCGGGGTAGAGGACCCGTGTAAATGAGTGTCGCAAAAACTGTCTAACCTGAGCATGCCAAGTGATTTTTTTTTGTGTCAGGCTCTCCTTCGGTCATAAGTTGTTGGTATAGCTATTGTGAAATATAGTGTCATAACTTTGTCACGAACCATTAACAAAAGGAGAAAAGAAATTTTGTTCTGTGCAAACGCACCCGAATATCAAGCAGATGGTGTTCTCCAGCATTTATTCGGGAAAACGTGTACCTGTTACGTAAGCTAACATATGTCTCTTTAACATTTAAAAATATTTGGTTCATGATTTAGAGTTTTTATTGGATTGTTTTTTAAACTGAGAGGAAGAAGAAAGGTAACTGTATTTTAAAACATATTTGACATGTTACTAATAAAATTTTATTTCTGGTGAAACAGAGGTGACTTTATTAAGCAGGGGAGGGGGATCATGAGTGCTTGCAGTTCAATTGCAGAGGCCTCATTGGAAAAGGCACCCGGTGATATTTCCCTCGGCAGCTTATTTCCAACACGAAGTTTGCTTAAGTGCCTGGGAGACTGCCCCATCTCCTGGCAGACGTTCTTCACTAAACTTGACCCTGAAATGGTCTTGGGGTGGCATGAGTCATGCGAACACAGGAGAGAACTCACTCTGCGTAGGCCGTTTGCGAACATCTTAAGGATACATCGCAGAGGCAATGATGATTTCTGTACCCAGAGAGCAGCAGCGCTGGACCCGCAGGATTCGTTGGGCGAAGGGAAGGTGGCACGTACCAGGAGCATCGTGTCTTCTCCTCCGAGCAGGAGCTGGCGCTTCTTAGCAGTTCCACCAGCCGGAGGTTGTGAAGGCCCCTGTCCCAGTGACCGTGACAGCAGTGCCCGCGTGGAGGGCCTTCCCAAGCAGACAACATTGTTCTCTGCATATCCAGCAAGACTAGGGCCTGATTAAGTGTAGAGTCATTGGAGCAACCCAGCAACAGCTAACCCATATAAATTAGAGACTTTTATGTGTGTGTTAGAAACTTAACCATATGCAATGAGTACGTCTAAGATGGGATCAGAGAGAGCCAATTGCTCTCTTCCAGAGTCAAAAACCAACCTCGCATATTATATAAGTGCAGTGCACCACACCTGGTAGGTATGTGCTGGTAATAAGTTGTTGTCCAAGTGACTCTTAGTTTTTTCTTTTGTAAGTAAATGCGTTTTTTCCATCTGTGCTCTATTTTTTAATCCAGGAGCAGGTGGTTATGCATTTCTTCCCTATTTGAAGGTTTATGGATCACACATAAGTACACACACACACACTGGAAAAGCCACGGGTTGCAGGTAGATGGGCTTCTTTATTATTATTCATTATTATATTTGTGTTTATCATTATTAATTAACTATTATTAAGACATAATAGAAAGGATGAGCCCGGCCAGGCGTGGCTCAGCAGTTGAGCGTCAGCCTAGGATCCAGGCGATTGGGGTTTGATTCCTGGTCAGGGCTCATGCCCGGGTTGCGGGCTCCATCCCCAGTCTGGGGCCTGCAGGAGGCACCCGATCAATGACTCTCATCATTGATGTTTCTGTCTCTCTCTCTCTCCCTCTCTTTTCCTCTCTTTGAAATCAATAAAGATATATTAAAAAAAAAAAAAAAAAAAGGATGAGTACCTCAGGGCGCTTCTCTCAGTGAGCCTGGAGTCTACTTAGGATTTCAAGTCCTGTTGAGAAGCATAAATAGATTAGAGTTGAGTTGATGGTAGTAAAGACAACCAGGTTTTAACCTCAGACAAAGACCCACCGCAAAAAGGGATTTGGACATTTCCTTTCCCCTTCTTTCCCTGCACCCCAGATACTTCCTCCCCACCTTACTCTAAGCCTCCTCTGGCCCAAGCCCTCTCTGTGCAACCTGCTGGCTGTCACTGAAATTCTCAGGCGTCACCGCAAACTCCACCAGCACAAGTCTTTACAAAGCCTTGGTCAAATCATCACAGCCGGCCCTTCATGCTCTGGCAGTTTTCTTAAAAGTCTTTGATGTGAGCCCACTGAATTCAACACCTTCCACGGGGTGACAGCCACCCCCAGACATGCACTTACCTGGGAGGTAGTTTTTTCTGTTGCGCCCAAAAATGAATTGGAAATATTTGTAAACAGTGCTGTGTAAACACAAGTCATACTGAATCATCATTTTTCCTCTCAAGGCAAAAGAATATATAGAAAATAAACCCTTAGTTCATATATACAAGTAAATACAGCACCACTTGGACCGATTGTGGTCAGAGTATTTCCACAGTTTATGAGGAAGCCAAACAGGGACGCTTATCCGTATGTCTCAAATTCCCTTTTTATCAGTTTGTGATACAAAGTAGGTCATGATTTTTTAATTATCAAATTAAAAGCACTTGGCTCTCATTTGACCTCATTGGCAGGAAGTCCCGTCTCTCTTCTGGGAAAGCCTTTCCGAGGTGCTCCAGGGACATGTCGCTGCTCACCAGCCAGCGGCAGCCTGTCAGGAGCAAGGGGGACCCAGCCGCCGCGGCTCCAGGGTCAGCGTGGTGTCACTGTGGATAGAGAAACTGTCCCCTTACAACGGCAACTCACCCAGATTACCCTATTTTTGTAAAACACACGTGGGCTAACCTCCTATCCAACTTCCAATGACATTTTTACCATCGATATTAAGCAAGAGACCTCGACAAACCAATCGCTGCCTCTGTTTAGCTGTCAAAATGAGCCAACTGTGAAAACGTCACAGGCCACTAGGAGCCGGGGGAGAAATCTGAAGCCCCAGCAGTCGCTGTCTGGTTTGGATTATCCGCTCCCCGATTCCTAGGTAACTGGGTGCGTTGGGCCGATGCGGTTGGCTCGGGCGGAGAGCGCGTCCTGCGGGGTCAGAAGCACCCAAGTGCCTGGACACAGGTAAGGCACCCGGGGGCCTTCAGGGTCTGTTTCCATCTTTAGAAGAAAAGGACCCTGGGCATGGGCCCAAAACGTAGACAGTGTTGTTTTACTTCCTTTGAATTTGCTCCAAGGGTGCGAGTGCTTTTCAGACACCTGGCTGAAACGATGGTTGCTTTCGCTGTGTACCGCACAATTAATTTATTTTCCTTGGTCTAGTTTAATCAAAGAAACTCCTCTATTTCTTTTCATACCCCTGGCGCACTGCTTTATAAACTTGGTTCCTATTACTCTGGAACAAAGACCCAGTATAGGTCCTGGATATAGAGTTTGATGTCACCCGTGAAAATTTTAGTGATACTCTTAGCCAAAATCAAGATTACAGTATTGAAAAAACAATGCTCCCAGACATGGTGAGGAAGCATACATTCTGTATCTGGATTATAACAGGAGAACACTTCAGTAATGGGTTGTCCTTTCTCTCACATCCAGCACTTTCCAACACAACTCTCCCCATAAAACACATCCCCAAAAGAAAGTCTATAGGCCAGGTGTTGACATTAATCTTGGCTTCCAGTTCAGGTTTATAGGAAAATTTATCATATTTAATATTTAACCTTTCTGGGTATTTCTTGTTCCCTAATTAATGGAAAGCTATTTCAAAAAGTTGGTTTCCCACACTTACTTTTGCTTACTGCCACCAAAGGACCTCAGAGATTTGCTTCTCTTAGCTGTCTATAGATTCATGGAAGCAGTTGAGAGCTGTCTGGGATACTGAGATTTTAAAGATACTATCCCGGCCCACAGGCTAAAATATAGAAGGGGTAATAATAATATACACAAGACTCTAAATCAAAATAGATTTGCCTAAATTGTGTAAGAGATGCAGGGTTGTGCTATGAAAGAATGAAGACATTCTATCTAGTTGGGAGCAGCAGGCAAGTATTCATGAAAAAGTGGAGTTCCAGGACAATTTTGAAGACAGGGTAACATTTTAATAGGCAGGGAAGGGGTCCTTGACCAAGGATCGGAGTTGAGAATGTAGGAGTAAATTGGAGACAACCTGTAATCTAGATCAGCTGGAGCAAGGGGAGTGATGAAAAATGTGGCTGTAAAATGATGAGGCGGCATTTTGTGGAGGGATTTGAGCGCCAGGCTGGGGTATGTAAATGCCCTTCGGTGGGCAGCTGTGAGCCATTGACGGTTTCTTGGCAGCACTTTGGGAAGCCTAGCCTTGCACTAGTTTATTTGATGGATTGGAGCAAAGATACAGAATAGCTGGGGGAATTGTGAGGGAATTAAGCTGCTTGGTAGGTAAAGGAATAATGTGGTGAATGGAAATGGAAAGATAGTTATGAGAGGCGTGGCGAACGTTTGGAGGTGGAGGGTGCGGGAGATTGAAAAGTACCTAGATCTAGGCCTGCGTTGTCCAATGTGGTAGCCAAGAGCCACATGCGGCTAGTAAGCCCTTGACCTGTGGCCAGTCTACATTGAGATGTTATGTGTATGTAAAATATACTGTGGATTTCTAAGAATTTGTCATCAAAAAAGTAAAGCCTGGCCGGGCGTGGCTCAGCGGTTGAGCGTCGACCCAGGATCCAGGCGATCAGGGTTCGATTCCTGGTCAGGGCACATGCCCAGGCTGCGGGCTCCATCAATGACTCTCTCATCATTGATGTTTCTCTCTCTCTCTCTCCCTCTCCTTTCCTCTCTCTGAAATCAATAAAGATATATATTTTTTAAAAAAGTAAATATCTCATTACTTCTTATATTTATTATACATGGAAATGCTAGTATTTTCTATGTGTTGGGTTAAATAAGGTATTTAAAATTAATTACCATATGTGTGTTTTAAATTTAAATGTGGCTACTGGAAAATTTGAAATTACATATGTGACTCCCATTAAATTTCTGGAGGGCAATGTTTGTTTAGCCTCTAGAAACTAGGGCAGGGTGGACCTTCAATGGACACAGAGAAAGGAGCAGGAGCTGGCTGAAGGGAGAGAAATCACCAGCTCAGAGTTTAACATTTTAGCTTACAGTGAAACAGTCAAGTAGAGTGTCGAGCAGCTGACAATATAAATCTGGAATTAGGAGAGGGCTGAGCGGGAGAAGCGGTTATAAGGTTAATTGCTAAATCTTCCAGAACTACTGATGACTCAAAAATATATCATGGTGAGTATATGTTAAATCATCTCTTCTGGCATAAATCTTATGATTTAATATGGCATATGTGGACCTTTTTGACCGTCCATGTGGACCTTCATCCTTATAAAATTCTCTTTAGTTTCAAATTCCCGTAGGTACAATTGACTGACAAGGTGCTGGAGGCTTGGGATGGAACGAGGGGTGACGGTGCAGCTGCAAGGAGCTGCCACAGTTGTGACCAAACTGATCCCTGGAGTTTATAATCTGAGTGAGTATCACCGCTAAGAAAAAGTGCCACACAGGTTTTGGAGTGTTCAGGAGGAAACAAAAAGGAAACCTTTGCTCTTCATGATTTTATAATCTGATGTGTGGACATAAAACACCACTAGGCAGTGAGATTTGTCAACTTTGATCCCAGGATCTACAATATCCCCAGCAATTGTAGATGCCCCGTTTTTAATCCAACGTCATCTCTTTCATCAGATCATCTCAGAGGGATCTAAGTGGATATTCTTTTTTTTGTTCTCCCCCCCTTAACGATTGTCTGCCTTGTATTGAATTAGTCAACTACACCTATCTCTTCTCCCCTGGACTATGTGATCTCTGAACACAGAGGCCACAGATTTATCTTTACCTTTCTTGAACTGCTTAAAAATGAAAACAGCTACCATTTCTTGAGCAACTACTATATTCCAGGCACTAAACTAAATGCTTTGAAAATATTTAGTTTACTTCTCATCAACCATATCAGTGACATTTTAATATTTCCCAATTTATAGATGAGCAACTGAGGCACAGAGAATTTAAGAAACCTCTCCAGCGCTATCTAGCTGGTAAGTGGTGGAGTCAAAGCTGGGATGCCTGCGGCTGACGCCTCCGACTTCAACATGAGAGACAGTGTGTTTAGTCCTTAGGATGGTAGTTTCTGGAGTCAGACACACCCAATTCCAAGTCTTAGTTCTACTACCTACAGCTGCAGGGCTTTGGGGAAGTTCTTTAAGCTTCATTAAACGTTGGTTTTTTAATATCTAAAGTAAGAGAAATAACTTCACTTAACTCTGCAGTTTATTATGTGAATCATATGAGTTAGTGTATGCACAGGGCTTATTACCATGTCCAACTTAGAGTCTACGTGCAAATATTTTCCAGCCACGTAAACAACAATACAAGGTAAAAATGCCAACCCACTGACCCAATTAAGTAAGTTTTTTTTTTTTTCTAATTGAGGAATAATGATAAATCTTTAGTTTTCCAGGTAGCCTGGGTTCCCTACTTTTTCCAAAAATCATCCAGCATAAAATGGTTCCCAACAAATAATTCTGATGCTGTTTATGAGAGTTCCCAAAGCATGAGGCCTTTCTCCTCAATGGAAGATGGTTTACTCTCTGCTAATGTGCATGTGCTGATTGTCTGTGGGTGGGAGGGGGCTTTAAAATAAGAGGAGGCCTTTTCTCCTGCTAAGCACATGCTGAAGAAACCTAAGCCGTATACACATACACACCATACATGATGCCGGCGGCCAAAGAGTAAAGCACAACTCTGACATTCCCCGCTGTGTACTTTCCAGGCTATATTCCTATGAGCCGAGCGATGTCCACAACCACGCAGCTACACACAATATCTCAAGCACAAAGGCTCCTGCTAACAAAGGGCCCGATCAGAGCGAGACTCTGACTCAGTCCTGTGGCCAGGAGCCCGAGTCAGGGCCCTTCCCCAGCTTGGTGGTGTTTTCAAACACGCTCAACAGCCAGATGGCCATTGCTCTGACTCACGGGAATGTGGCATGGTCACCAATGATGTGTCCAACTTTTAATTCTCACTCTTGAGATAAACACAGCTAGGAGGTTGGCAGCAAATCAGAACTTCAAAGCTGTGTTTAAAAGGAAATGAGTCAGAGGTGGCCGTTTGGCCTAGTTTCTTCTACAGCCTCTGGAACCGTGCATTTGTAGCATGCGATGGATAGAAAGTCGGATGCCATCTTGCTCCGCTTTCTCATTTTACAGAACCCAAGAATTAAGTGATTCAGGACTGAAATCGATTTGAAATCAGAACTTCAGCTCTACACCAGATCTGAACGTTTTTCAAAATTGTAACACTCCGTCTCTGCCATTATCTCAGTAGCTTTGTAACATTGTCATGAACAAATGCTGGAGAATTTAAGGGTTATACTTCAATATTAAAAATGCTTTATAGCCCTGTTGCTCTTTCTTGTAACCAATGATTTTTGTCTCTCTCCCTCTCTATCCCGTAACGTCCCCAAGAGAAAGACTCTTTTTTATTTTTCACTTTAGCCTCAGGAACTAAATAAATGTTTCTTGAATGAGTAAGTGAATAGACATGAACCTGTGTCATAAATTCCCTTTACAGAGCACCCCGTATATAGCAAAACTCAGGTAGGTCTATACTTAGTTATTAGGACCATCAGAGGTTCCTTGGACCACAACACACAATTCCTGTTAGCTAGATGCTTACGATCCGAGAGGATCAAGATTGCAAATGAAAAGCTAACATATAAGTGGAACGCTCAAGTGGAAGGCCTGCTGAATAAGCGTGGACGCTGAGTGGAGCCCAGTGACAAACGCCTGGGCTGCTGGAGGAGGCGCGCTCAGGATGAAGTCAACGGATCTAACCCCTAATCTCTGTAGGCATCGCCGCGGGGGCGGCTGGTGCCAGCGTGGCCAAACTCAGAGCAAACCTTCAAACAGGTAAACAAAAGAAATACGCTAAAATTAAATGAGTAACGAAGGCGAGAGTATTACATACAAATTTTTGAGTCTATTGTATCAACAGATGGAAGGGTCAGGGTTAAGACTGTGCTCTTATCCAGAGCCAGGAAAAGCTTCCAAGGCAAGACGTGGTTTTACGCCCAGCCCATTAAAATGGAAGCAGCCGAGTGCTGAGGTGCTCAATCTCACGTCGAAAGTCAGTTGTAAGTGAATATACGATTTGGGTTCTTCATTTCAGACCCAGGCCTCGGCTCACTGCCCTTACAGGTGGACTCTGCTACTGTGCCTGTGGCCACTGAGGCTAGAGTTCAGAACATTTAAAAAGGCAATATACTGGTAAGGATTCTTTTTTGCCTCACGTGACAGGAACCCAACTAGTTTAGGTAAAAGAGAAAAAGCACCAGCCAGGGCCCATTATGCATATTGGAAGGGACACTATTGGATTCAGAGAACTCCTATCTTTCCACTGTCTGCTTCTGGCAACTGAAGATCATTGTTTCTACTTGTGCTCTTTTAGACATATTGCTTTGGGAGTTGATGTTGGACAATTCCTTCATTGTTCTTGGCTGTATCCATCCTTCTGAAGCCCTAGATGCCTCAGCTTCACTGTGTGGAGCAAGAAAATTTTGGAAATGAAAAATACATCTGGTAGTATTTCAGAAATATTATTATATTATACTAATTTGGGACAGATTTGGGTTGCTGTTGATATTTGCAAGCCCAAATGGAGCAGGAATATTCTACTGGCAATAATTAGTGTTATTCATAAAATATGAGTAATTTCAGTGATTTCAACATAGTAACAGTGTTTAAGTATATTAAAAATACAGATTCTCTTCATCTTCTTCCATTGATACCAGTCGAGGTTGAATTTATCTGTATTTTCCTTTGGGGCATATCAAGTAATAGTGAACTTACAGAATTTCTAGATAATGGGCAATCTCAACAATTCCTTAGCAGATTTGAAAAAGCCTGAAGGAATAAGAAAGCTGAATTTTGAGGAAACTATGTGAGATAGAAGCTTCTGGGTTGAAATGTACATGTCAAGAATGCCTTGGCTCAGTTCCTACTTTGCACTACGACGTCCGCTCTAAAGGCAGGCTCACAAACCCTACAAACCCTCGCCCATTACACACACGTAGGCCTTTCAATGCCTTTAAAATTAAACTGCAACTTCTCTGCCTCCAGCTTCTGGGAAGCTTTTCTATCTTCTAAGAGAAGGAATTTTGCCACCTGAAACTTAACCATCACCTTCCCTCTCCCACCGTCTGCTTTCTGATTGGGGTCCTTGTTCCATCCGAGTGCTGCTCCTCTCCCCTCCTGTTTCGACCTTCCTCGTTAGTCCCTGTTTTGACACATTGATTTGGATGCTGAAATCTCTAAAAAACAACAGCACAAGAAATGAGCACTTGGAGTAAAAGGCGGCAAAGAATTTTGTTTTGTATTACTGGAGATAGAGTCCTGAAACATCATTAGATGGTTGGTGGGGGCAAGACCAGGAATATCCCTAGTACTCCAGTGACTCACTATATCTGAGAAACAAGTAGCAGGAATAGAGAGTGATTAGTAATTGCGCTGAAACCCAGAAGAGCCCTCATAAAGGAATATCTCCAAGCCCTGGATATTGAGTGACGTGCTGTGTGTATCCATATGTTTTCCAACTGTAATGAGCTGCACTAAAGCTAAGCCACGATTCCTGTGCATTGGCAAACACTGGGTCAAGATAGGTCTTTCCTGATTCCACGAGTAGTAAACAGAAAAACAAGAACAGTCCTTAATTCAATCTCCTGCTATTTTTGTGACTATAAAATTGTAGTGGTGGTAGAGTCTGACATTTCCAAATTTACCAAGGGCTTTTTTTCCTTCCTTGTAAAAACTGGTAACTAGATCTATGTTGCAGCCTGTAAACGCAGGCCTCCCGCCCTTGGCAGTGTTTGTGCTCAGTGACTTTTGTTTTCAGCTGGAGTGTTGCTCAACATGTAAAACTGTTTCAGAATAAAAGAAATGTTTCATAACTCTTGCAATTTAGAGGAATAGAAATCTCTTTACATGATTAATCCCTGGAGTTAAAAATGTTTATGAAAAATTAGTGCCCATAGTAACATATGTAAAGATGTAGCATCTATAAAACAGGAACAGAAAGCTACAAGAAGAGAACAGGTTGCAAAGAAAAGATAATCATATACACTGAAAAGTCAATAGTTAAAAGTGAAGATGGAGCTGAGTGGGATGAGAAAAGGTTATGGAGCAATTAAAAATACAAAACAGCCTGGCCAGCATGGCTCAGTGGTTGAGCATGGCTCGACCTAGGATCCAGGAGATGGAGATTTGATTCCTGGTGAGGGCACATGCCCGGGTTGCGGGCTCGATCCCCAGCAGGGGGCGTGCAGGAGGCAGCCGATCCAAGACTCTCAACATTGATGTTTCTCTCTTTCCCTCTCCTTCCTCTCTGTGAAATCAATAAAGATACATTTAAAAAAAATACAAAACATTAAAATCTATATTAGAGCAGAATGTCAATATGAAATCAATAATGGGAATAGTAATGTGAAGGCAAACTGAATTATTTCTCCCATAATGCAGAGGCAAAAGTTAGAGTTTAAGTGTTATGAAAAAGAGTGTTTATAGAGGACATACAATGAAGAGAGAAACTTTGAAATGTAGATATTTCATGAAGAACAAATAGTTGGAACGGAAGTAATATTAAAAGATATCACTGAAAAAATACAGATTAAAAGGGCTCATTATGTTTGAAGAAAAGTAGACAAAATTCCAACTCATGAAATATGTTTCATTATAAAGGTAAATAAATATATAAGCATCCGGATGTAAGTAAAAGACATAAAGGACTACGAATCAGCAAAAATACAATAGAGCAATATATACAGAGCAGTGAGAGAAGAACGTAGTAGGTCAGAAATTTTAAATGTAAGTTAGTTTGATGGTCAAGTAATAAAGAGGCAAAACCATATTCTCAGGTGTATAAGGCCTTAAAAAAATGTCACGTTTTGTATCAGACAATGGTTGTTGCTTAATAAATCACCCTAAAATGTAGTGCTTTTAAGCCTCAAACATTTATTATTGCTTATAATTTTATAGCGTATTACAGAAGACATGGGTGCAGGGAGGAGGTGAGAAATTGAGGTCAATTTTTGAGGACGTTTTTGCCATCAATTCAACATATTGTTAAAAAAAAATTGAAGAAGTGCTGACTCACACTTAAGAAGCTAGGAATGGGGGGATGGGTGCTAAACCCTGCAGTGAGCCATGAAATCGGTTCAACACCACGCTAAGTATAAGTGAGTGGCAGAAACGTGGTCACAGAACTGAACGGAGGATCAGAGTCATTCTTAAAGGGGAAAGTATATGCTGTTAAAGACTCAAGATCTGTATTAGCCTTTAAAATTGGTTTTGGAAACATAGCCTTCCCGGTGGCTGTGGATGGTGAGCAGAAGCGAAGACGCTTTCAAGACGGTGCAGCATCGAGGGGACAGGAGCCGAGTTAACAGGCCAGGCCCTCTCCTCCTCGGCTCAGCGGCTCCGACCGCCTCAGACGCCTTTCCAGAGCGTGTATGTCTCTATGTGCCTCCCGGAAACTCTCCTTCCTCTCCCCTTCCACCCTGTGCCAGTGAAAAATGGCAGCAGCCGCAAAAACCGGCCCCGACGGAAAGCTGGGCCCAGGCCGGGCGGGTGTGAAAGCTCCTCTCCGACGCCCGGGCCCGGCCGCAAGGGGGAGCGCAGAGCCCGCGCCTCCGAGAGGAAACACCAAGAAAGGGGCAAGGAAACTGGCCGGAGTTGAAATTAAAAATATATAAAAGAAAGGCTTGCACTGGGTGGAGTAAAGCGGAGGGAGCAGATAGAGATGGTGGTAAAGACAGAAGAAAGGCAAATGACCCAGATGACACGTCCCGGCTGGAAAGGGCGGGGGGGTGGGGAGAGCACAGACCCGGCACCCACCCGTCCCTGTCCCCAGGCAGCGCCCCAGCAGGCCCCCAGCTGTGTGTCAAATCAGATGGCTGGCCCTCGGCCGACGCTCCAAGACAAGGGTGTCCCCAAAAATGTGCACCTGCTTTAACAACTTTGAAAAGGAAATGTATTTTAGTGAACACCGCCTTTACGATTACTCAAAGTGTGTACATATGTTTTTGGGGATACCCTTCATATGTAATACATATTACAATATATATTCCTTACCATGTGCCTGGAAAATAGTGAGTTCTATATAAACATTAGTTGATAATGCGCGTTAGTATGATTATTACTATTTTAAGCCCCCGTGGGGCAGGCGCGGGCCTATGGAGATCGAGTCCTCGCTGTCACGTCTAGTGAGGGAAGGTGGTGCGATCAGGCCGCCCTGTGCGAGCCCCGTGACTCCTCGCTTTGGAGGTGACGCTTGCACCGGGTCCTGTGGTGTGACCCGAAGGAAAAGTGGTGCTGGGGGTGGGGGGAGATGGTTTCAACCAGAGAGCCCACGGTGCGCACCCCTAGCCAAGGAGCTCGCCGCCCCAGGAGCAGGGCAAAGGACCTTGGACGGACCTTGAAGGCCGGGGGGAGGGTTTACGCCTGGGTGGCCGGTGAAGAGTCCCAAGCAGGGGTCGAGCAGGATGAGAATTATTTTTAAAGGCTGTTCAGTTGGCAACGGTGCACAGTATGTGCTGGGTGAAGAGAAAGGGTGGTAAGGGGAGTGGGCAGGGCGCCTGGTAGCACCCCGAGGCGGGTGCTGAGCGGGGTGGGGGGGGCAGAGGCTTCCTGCTTAGCAGAAGCAGCAGCGGGTAGGACGGGATGGGCTGGTGTGGAGAAGGGAGTGATCTGAAAGAGCTCTGCTAGGACCCCAGAGGAAGGGTAGATTTAATGAAGGGGTTGGGGGTAGCTGGGAAGGGAAGGGCAGAGCTCTCCAAATCCTAGCGACCAAAAAGGGGGAGCTGTGGCTTTTCAGAATGAAGAGAAGCTTCCCTGAGGCGGGAGGAGGGAGGCGGGGAAGGCAGAACAGGCTGAGCTTTGAAGGCAATACCCTGCTGGGGCTGGACCCCCATCTAGGCACTTTATCGAAAGAGAATTCCCCTCAGAATATAAACTCAGGTATAAATAACAAAGAAAATGCACTGTCTGTATCAGACGCTGGCCACCTGAGTGCCCAGCTGCAGCTGATCCCGCCCAGCCGCTCACGCCCCGGCGGGGCCCAGGTGGGTGCACTTATGAGGGGCCCAGGCTTCAGAAGAACCGCAGGCGGCCAAGGGGGCAAAGAGTGGCCAGCGCAAGTCAGAGGGTACCCGGGGCTGAAACCTCCTAGCCAGGCGCCCTCGGAGCCTCACCCCTGCCTTTGTAAGTACCGGCCTTTGCCAAGGCCTCTCCCTCTCCCCGCCTTGCGAATGGGTGGGGTGCGCTCTGGGGTTCCTCCAGCCTTAGGACGCCCTGCGTCCATGAGTTTGACATGAGAGAAAGAAAATGGAGTAGAAATACCTGGTGGATAAGTGGAAAGATTCTAAACGTCCCCAAGGGTGCCGCATTTTGTGGCATAAATAAGCCAGACCCGAGGTTCTGTGGATCTCGGCACTGAGAGCTCGGGAGCCTGGGGCCGTCGGGGTCACGGGACCGACGTAGTGACCAGGTTCCGCATCCTCGGGGCTTTGTGGTGACGAGCTCTGAGGGTGAGAGACAAGAACAAGCACAGCGAGGGAAGCTGTGGGGGCACCTGCGACCGCTCCTCGCAATGTCACTGTGCGGGACCTCGCCGGGCTCCACATTTAGGCCTTTGGTGCTGTGCTCGGGCAGCAATGAGAGATTTCCCAAGGCACCTCCCTGTGTGTGTGTTTTAACCAGTTACAGTAGAGCCTATGCTATTTTTACCTCTATCAGGGAAACTGTTACCTCTGTGAAATGGACTCAACCTGCTTACTCCCTGCCGTGTTCCAGGTGTAGCAGAAGGTCCTGGGAGGCCACACAGGACACAGGCCTCTCACGAATGACTCCTGTTCATCAGGAGCTGGGCTCCCTGTTTGTTTCCTTTTCAGTTCTGGAACAGTTTTCTCCTCTTAACAGCAAACTGCCTCGTTTTTTATTTGTGGACCAGGCATTTGGGCTATATGTCAAATGAATATTTTGTCACATCCTGGAAGAAAGAAAATGTATTTTTAAATAAGGTTATTATGACTTTCCCTTGAATGTAAAAATCATGGAGTTTCTTGGCAACACATGTCTATAATGTGCACTTAGGAGATGGAAAGAAATGAGGCTGTGAACTAGAAACCGTACTTTAAGCGATAAGCAGTGCATGGGAGTGATCACATTGTGCACAGGATTTGGGTTAATTATCAACAACTATGCAGCTCTCCAGGGGGCAGCACAGCCCAGACCCAGCAAAGCTGTCCGGTTAGCTGACAGGTCTTGGGCCATTAGGGCTCTTGACATAAACAAAAAGACGCGTGGCAGCTAACCACACCGAGCATCCCGAAAACTGAGGGGCAAATTGAGCAGATTACTTTGGTCACACTGGAAAAGCTAAGTCTGGGAAACACATTTTATCGATTTCACATTTATTCCTACAAATTAAAGGATGAATCAACAAAGAAAGACAAACAATCCAATTAAAAAATGGGCAAAGGACCTGAATAGACACTTCTCCAAAGAGGACATACAAATAGCCAAGAGACATATGAAAAAATGCTCAACGTCGCTAATCATCAGAGATGCAAATTAAAACCACAATGAGGTATCACCTCACCCCTGTCAGAATGGCTCCATCAACAAATCAACAAACGACACCTGCTGGCGAGGGTGTGGAGAAAGGGGAGCCCTAGTGCACTGCGGGTGGGAATGCAGACTGGGGCAGCCACTATGGGAAACAGTGTGGAGTTTCCTCAAAAAATTAAAAATGGAGCTGCCTTATGACCCAGGGATCCCACTACTAGGAATATAACCTAAGAATCCTGAAACACTAATCAGAATATACGCACCCTGATGTTCATAGCGGCACAATTTACAACAGCTAAGATCTGGAAACAGCCCAAGTGCCCATCAGGAGGTGAGTGGATAAAAAAGCTGTGGGACATTCACACCATGGAATACTACGCAGCTGTAAAGAAGAAGAAGCTCGTACCCTTTGGGAAAGCATGGATGGACCTGGAGAATATTATGCTAAGTGACATAAGCCAGTCAGAGAAAGAAAGTATCACATGACCTCACTCATACGTGGAATCTAATGAACAAAATAAATTGATGAACAAAATGGATCCAGAGACGTAGAAGCACGGGACAGACTGACGATCTCAGAGGGAAGGAGGAGGTGGGAGAGTGAGTGGGAGAGGTTATTTGAAGAACTTATATGCATATAGGCATAATCCATGGACACAGACAATAGTGTGGAGAAGGCCTGGGGGTGGGGTGGGGTAGAGGGGATAAATGGGGGGAAGGGGACACCTGTAATACTTTCAATAATAAAGATAAATTAAAAATAAAATAAAATTAAAACAACAAAGAAATTGAAATGAACATAGTTTGTTTTCCTAGGATCGGGATTATGGTGTACATGCAAATTTGTATCTAGCTCTTTTTATTTATTATAATAAAATGTATCCTTTTGTTATTAACTTTTGATAAATATTTTTCACATAAAGTATTTATTCATTAGAAGTACAATAATGCTAACTTTTTGCTGGAAATTTAAATTATTTTAATTTTTTGATATTACAAATGGTGATATTATCAATGTTGTCCATAAAGCCTTTTCAGTGTCCTTATAACAGATTTCTAGGCATGAAATTACTATGTCAAATTAAGTTAATATTTACTTTAACATCTTGATCTGTATCCTCAAATTATTTTTCAAAATGGTTATATTGTAGCATCTGAAAGTGCTCAGATCACCACACCTCAGCAGCACTATTGAAGCATGAAGCCTCATTGGAATATGTCCACATGTGCATAAGTGTGGTGAGACTGTGTCTGTCTGTTATTTACTCTGGCAAGTGTGACTTGCTTCTGATTTCTTTTTTTATCTCTTTTTTGTTTTCCTTTTTTTAAAAAAAATTTTTTATTGATTTCAGAGAGAGGGAGAGAGAGAGAAACATCAATGATGAGAGTCATTGATCGGCTGCCTCCTGCACGCCCCCTGCTGGGGATCCAGCCCGCAACCCGGGCATGTGCCCTGACCGGGACTCGAACCTCGATCTCCTGGATCCTAGGCTGGTGCTCAGCGCTGAGCCATGCCAGCGGCGCTCTGTTTTCCTTCTTTACCACACAGGCTTCTCATCCTTCCCGCCCCTACAGTATCATTTCGGTGCAGGTGAGAGAGCTCAGAGTTGCAGTGAAGTTGTGCTCAGAAACTCTGTGTCGGATTAGTGCTTCTGTTTCCATTAGTAAAACACGAACAACTCGGTGACAGCACTGATGTTTATGGTAGTAAACCCGAAAAATATAGGTAAGGAAAATAATAAAATAGAAGTTACTTTCTAGTCACTACTCAGAGGTAATCACTGCCTGCATTTCGATGCAGCTTCATTCTCTCCTTCCTCTGTCTCTTTCTTCCCTCTCCGTCTCTCTCCTGCCTTCCCAAGAGTAGCATGACACTGGACATACTGTGTTTTTTTTAACCTGACTTTTACATACACACACACACACACACACACACACACACTTGCACATACACAGGCTATATTTTGTGAAAGTGTTTTTAAGCCATTATTCTTTCCTACTATTACTTTTAGTGATTGTAAAATGTTCCACAATTTATTTAACAAAACCTTTGTTGTGAAACATTATTATTCTTTCTGTTATTTTGCTGTTCCAGACATCCTTCTGGAATGAAATGTCTAAATCTTTGTGTGCTCCTTTAATTCATATTTAAGATCATTTCACAAACTTTAGGATTTATGGGCCTGTTGTATCTTTAATGATATCTGGTGGTTTGTGGACCTCAGCCTGAGAATAAGTCCCTTCGAATAAATTCCCGAGAGGGGGCATTTCCAGGTCCGAGGGGACCCCGCTAGATGAGGCCTTTGCTTTGCTCCCTGCCGGGCTGCAGCCTGCGGTTCCAGGTCCGAGGGGACCCCGCTGGATGAGGCCTTTGCTTTGCTCCCTGCCGGGCTGCAGCCTGCGGTTCCAGGTCCGAGGGGACCCCGCTGGATGAGGCCTTTGCTTTGCTCCCTGCCGGGCTGCAGCCTGCGGTTGCAGGTCCGGTGCTCAGCCTCTTTCGGGCGAGGCGCTGCAGTACCAGCTCTTCTCCACCAGATGGCGATGCTCCACCGTGTAGAAGCCGGTCTGCTCTGCCGAGTGGGGGGTGTGTGTGTGTGGGGGGGCAGGACTGCAGGACACTCCCCGCCCCCCAAAAGGGAAGTGAAGCTCCTCTGGCTGGCAATAGACAAGAGTAACTTACACTCCTGTACCCAAAGGGGCAAGGTAGAAGTGAGGGGGGGACACAGGGGAAACTGGAGAGAGCCGTGGCCGTGGGCAGAGGAGAGGGTCACCCTCTGGAGCGAAGGCCTTCAGCAGAGAATTGTGGCCATGAGGGAAGGCTGCCAGGGAGCCTGGGTGCCGCCTTCTACCCTTCAGCCTCCTGTGGTCTCTCGGGAGGAGCCAGCGAGCAAAGGGGCTTGGATGATGCAGTCCATAAAGCAGGGAACAGAGCAGGAGGAAGTGGGGGACACCCCTGGAGGGGCAAGTGGAAGACAGAGCACACTAAGAACTCTTGCTTCCCAGCAGTTTTCTGGACTCTCCCAGGGTTGCAGGTTGGTCAGCCTGGGAACGGACTCTGAGATGAGTTTGCAGGATGCTCAGTGTGAAGTGTTCTTGCAACCAACACCCACGGAGGGAAGGAGCAAAGCAGAATCGGGCAGAGAGAGGAGAGGAGATGCAATGTAGTCCCGAAGAAGGCCTCGGTCAGTACCTGGGGAGCTCTGGACCTAGGGGGCCCTTCAGAATTCTCCTGAGTTTGGGGTAAGGGCCTGAACACGTTGTCACCCTGCATCAACTGGTCATTGGATGCAGACTCTTTGCATGGCCCAGTGTCACTGTCAACTCAAACCGTTTGTCAACAGCCCTTGACATGTTTGGATTTCCCTTTCTCAAGTGTGCAGTGTCCTGAATCTGTTGCCGAGGTGTGTTTGGGAAAAGATCGGGGGAATCATCCCTTGTACACTTGCACGGTGGTGTTGGGCCTTCCTTCTGGAGACACGGCTTCTCCTTCAGTCGGTGGATTCTGATTCTGAAACCTGGCTCAGGTCTAGAAACTGATGAAGGGTCCGTGGCTTTGGATTGGGGTGACTGCCTTCAAACTCCCGATTAACCATCTAGGATTTCTTTAATTTTACAGATTGAAAAGCACCTCTGTTGACTGCCCTTGTAGTTCACCCTTAGGGAAGCTCTTTTCTGTTAACCGTCTCCGTAAGCCCCAGCTGGTCGGCCCCTTTCGCTGCTGCTTTAGCAGTGCCACTCATCACATTCCTTTCATTCGCCTGGCTCCTTTGGTTAAGTGCTGACCCAGGCCTTGGTTGTCTTGGCGATGTGGCACGCCCTTCGCTGTCGGAGGTGAGCCTGCCCTGGCCCACGTCGGGGAACCCCCACCAAACTCCTGAGTGAAGTTCTTGCCCCGCTCACCAGACATTCCTTGTTGCTTTGGCAAATACTTTACCTCTCTCCTGTGAAACAAAGTGAGCTGGTGGATTTTCTGGCTTTACACAGCGCATCCATGTGGACAGAACCACGTCTTTGTTTTTCCCATTCCTTCCCGTTATCTGGAATAGTAACTGTGGAATTTCTCTCTCACTCAGTATGGGCCATCACCCTTCTCACGCCTCCAAGGGGCCATCCTAGCCATCCAATGGTGTTTGCACCATTTTCAAGGGTCCTTGTCAGGGCGTTAAATGCTGTATCACGAGAGGCTATCCCCACAGCAATAAACTCTTATTTAAATTTATGTTTCACCCACTCCGTCCACTCAAAATCTAGTCCCGTTTATACTTTTCTGGCTACTACTGCACCTCGCAGTTTCTTGGGGGCTTTGCCCCTTTCCTTCAGCGTGTCTCCGACTGAGTTATGTTGTGATTTAACCCCAGTTATTGGTCAAGTGGCCAGGAGGGAGAGTGGGGAGCAGGACATGAGTGGGCTCATGTTCTTTTGCATGAGGTAGATCTCTGCATGGTTTTCAAGCAAAAGAAGGCCAGCCTACACTGGGAGGAGTGGGCCACCTCTGCAGGCTTAGAGAGGTCATGGCGATTGAAGATTTTTGAACCTGTCAACCCAGATGTCTCCATCCCATGTGTCAGCAGCCCATTCTTTTCAGATCAGGGCCCTGGCTGTGGCACAGCGGATCTGCCGTGGTTGGGAGTTTAATCAATGAAACTTGACTGTTCTAGGTGGGTCCACAGCTTTCTCTGCCCTATAGGAGCCACTTTATTGACCACCAAGGAAATACGGTCTTTTGTTCTTAGCCTTTAATTGCCAGTTTATCCATCTCAGCTTTTTGTTTTCTTTATCCAAAACATCAACAGATGGCAACAGCCACCCGTTTCCACTGTCCTTACAGTTGCTGCCATTTTTACCGTTTTCCCTCCACACCCAGCTCACTCATTCCCTTCCACCAGGGTTTGTACATTACCTGTGAAAGCTTCAACAATCGCCTGCTCCCGTGTGCCAGGGGCTGCTCTGCTGCTGCTGTCATCGAGATGGGTCCCCGTTGCCAACCGGTGGGCTGGTGATCCAGTTTGAAATTCCCATCTTGGCATTTGTTTTCTCACTCCTGATGCAAAGCGTTGCAGTTGGGTTCCCTGGGAAGCCAACTGGAAAACAGAGGAAGACATACAGAGGCTGAGCAGAGAATGTCCTTGGTAATGCCCTTGGGATCAACTCTGACGGAAGGGAAGGAAGCAGAGGGGAAGTTGGGCCTAATATAGAGCCAACAGCGGCCTCAGCTGGCCCCACGGGGCCCTGACGCCCACTCACCCCTCGGCCTAAGCGGCGTTCACAGCCGTCGGCTCTGCGGGGCTGCAGAGGGAAGTCTGATTTTAGGGGAAGCAGTTTTCTTCAGCCTCCTCAAATCTCCAAAGAGGGTTGACAGCTGCACTCCCAGCGGCTGAGGAAAGCAATCCATCATTACTTTGTTCCCAGCTTTATCGAGAGATAATTAACATATAACCTTGTGTAAGTTTTAGGTGTATACTGTATTGATTTGATACTTATAAATTGCAAGATGTTACCGCCAGAGCATTAGCGGACACCGCCACCATGTTACATAATTACCTTTCTCTTGTGGTGAGAACACTGCAGATCTGCTTTCAAGTGTCTAACACAGGATTATAACTATAATCACTATGCCGCACATTCGATTCCCCAGGACTTGTTCATCTTATAACTGGTCGTTTGTGCCCTCTGGCCAGCCTTCCGTTCTTGAAAGAGGATCTGGGTGGCCTGTCCCGCTCGGTCCCACTGTGCCTGGCCCCCAGAGGGAGCAAGCTTGAGGTGGGGTGAGGGACAGTGGCCTCGGAGCGGGGGCATCTCGAGCGGCGAGTTTTGCCTGCTCCTCGCGTCGCCCTCTGCCCGGCGCCGGCCCAGCGGTCTGCGGATCAGTGCTTGTCGCCCGCAGACTCGCAGGCCTGACGCCTTCCTTCCCGCCCCTGTCGTCGGAGCTCCTTCCGAACGGGTATGTCTCCGTGGCCACAGCCTGGTCATCGGTTTCGACTGCTCGCTTATTGATGACAGGGAATTGGTATTTATCAACTGATGTTAATATGGGGGTGGGGATCTGATTTTACCCAGTTTTCCAAGACTTATTATTCAGATGATTGACTCATTTTTTTTTTCTTGAAAATTACTGGGGCAACTTAAAATTCATTTGTGTTCATGTGTCTACGTTTTGCATTGTTTCTTACAGTTAATGATGTACCCGCAATGGAAGAACCTAACTTTTGTTTTGAACTTAAAATATCTGACCCCTTCAGAAATCTTTTGAGGGGGGCAACTAATAATAACATTTAATATAAAGAGAGAACAAACACACAGATTGGCACAGAATATCTTTCCCTGCTAGATATTGTCAAACTAACCAGGAAATGTAGTAAAAAGTGAATCCATTAGGAAGCTAAACTTAAAAAAAATCCATTCACAAATATTTTTTAACAAAAACCACACCCATTTATCCCCTGTTTTTCTGTAATGCTATGAATAGCTGCTGCAGAGAGAAATATGCAGATGTGTAAATGCAAATTATATAAATTCTATAATTTATAGTCTGTGAATTTATTGCTATAACTACTTGCAAAGATTTATAGATTTAAGTTATTCTGAAATGTCAGCAAATAATTTTATATCACTCATCTTAACTCACACTCTTGTCCTGTAGAGTTAAGTGTCTTAATGGATACAAAATTCGTAACTATTGCAGTAATTACAAACTTCCAAATAATAAGAGTTTTAATTATATAAGTAGCAGTAATAGCATCTGATAGGTAAGTGCTTTTTGGTGGCACATACCACGCTAAACACCTCACAATGTCATCAGTCTACGTAATGCTCCAGGCATCCCGTCTCCAAAGTTCGTAGTCGTGGGTTCTGCCCATGTCCCCTTCCAGCGGCACGTGTTCGAGTCCCGAGGGCCGCTGCTCACGGCTGCAGCCCGCAGAGTTCCCGGGGTCCCCACCATCAGCGGTCGTAAGAAGAGCCTTCTGCGCCCCCTGCCCTTACTCTTCCCCATTAGGGGAGGCCACTTGGATCGTGCTGTGAAACGGATGCTGTTCGTCAAGATGCGACCAAAGAAGAAATGGAAAAACATTGCGGGCGCTCGCAGCAGTTATGGTTCCCCGAAGAGCTCTGTCCTCTTACGTGTTTGCGCAGCGGTGCGCGGTGGTCCTCTGGTGCCACGGCCTGCTGGTCCCGCCGTCGCCGGCCTGACAGAACCTTCTCGCTTTCAGGTTTCAGTTTAAACATTTCTTCCTCTCTCTGTGACACCTTCGTCACTTCCCACCTGACAGAGGCACTTGCCTGTGCTCTTGGCTGTCTGTCTATATCTGTCCACGACAGGAATGACTTTCTTTCTCAAATGGAATTACCTACAGAGCCCTCCAGTAAGTGATGAGGCACTGAGTGTGTTCCGAATCTTTCAATCCTTCCTGCACTTTGCACAGTATCTTGCATAATAATCGGTTAAACTGGTAAATGCAAGAACAGATAAAAGCTCAGCGGATGCAAGCACCGAGGGGACATTTGGACAAAAACAGCCTCTCGGGGAATGACAATGTAGCACATGGAGCTCAGTTAACTGCACACAAACTGCATCTGCCCTCAGTCGACTTCTCCCCCATCCCAGCAGGACCGCTTGCAGCTTCTGAGACTCACGTCTCCGGATTGGAGCACGAATCGCTTTTCTCTAGTCGTTCGCGGGAACAAGGCCAGGCAGCTAGTCGGACTCTGTTATCAATGGCCTGCCTGGCTGGTTGACTGAATTAACGTCACTGTGAACTTATAAATGCGACCTCATGGTGCGATTCTTCATTTACTGCCAACTCTTAAGGACAGCAGAAAATGTCCTGCCTGCTTTCCGGCCCCTTCAGACGCCTCTAGGACGTTCCTCCACTCTGCGGTCCTTTCAGGCCCGACCAGCCACGGGACATGCTCTCCCTGCTGGCGACACGCCCCCAGGACAGGAGCAGCTCCCGCAGATGCTTCGCCTTCGAGCTGCGAGTGGCAGAGGAGAATCAGCACAGCCCCTTACCAACCCCTCCTGTGATTCCATACCCAGCTCTGTACACCTTCCTGCGAATAAGAGGCAACCACTGGGAAATGAATTTTTAAAATGAGTTTTTAAAAAATGGACTCACGTAGAACAGGAAAACTCAGGAGACCAGGCAACAAGAATTACGCCCTTCACGCCAACATGACATCGGTTAGAACCTGGGGGGGGGGTGTTCATGGCTGCTCTAGTTACAGATGGAGAGAGAAGTTAATACGGCTTTTCTTTTTCTTCCATGGAAATGTTTTTTTTCTTAGTGTCTTTCTTTTGTGTTCTGGGAATGAAACGATGTGAGATCCGAGGTTCCGAGTCTCCCTTTTTCTTACCCTCTAACAGCCTCGTGTGGGCTCGGGTGTGGGTGCTGACGGGCGTTTCTGAGCGACGGATCTAACGTGTGCGGGGCAGGAATTCAGGTGGTTAACTGGATTATTTAGGTCAGGAGGGAAAGGCTGGCCGGAGGTTGCCTCAGTCCTGTCACAGGTCAAGAGTAGTCACCAACCAAGTGCGACGGAGCAGTTCATTAGCGGACAGTCTCCACCTGAAGCTACCAAACTGGAAATCGGTGCTCAGTCTAAATGGAAGGGCTTTTCCTTTTTCCTGCATTATTTTAAAGGAACGTGAAGTAGGGTGACCTTCTTCGCGATGCCGCATCCACTCCTCTGTGTGATTACGAGAGCTCATTTCGATGGTTAGCTTCTCTGTGCCACATTCACGGTTTTCTATCAAAATGAACAGAGAAATTACTAGAATATGCATCTTTCTTCGGAAACACCTAATAATTTTAACACATCAAAAGTTAAGCTCTGTATTATTTTTTTCCTGAAGGTACAAAGATGCCTTAGACAATATCTGTTCTTTAGTGAAATAGATTTAAACCCATCGTGGGCAAGAGTAGCATCTTAATGTTTTTTCATCTCTCCCCTGGATTAGGGTGCAGCGGGTTCACAGTAAATATTTGTTGACTACATGCCTGAAGTGATAGCCCCATGATTCATCTCTGATAGGAGTAGGCTGAGGAGTCTGGGTTCCTGGAGACCCCCCGAAGCCCCGAATATCTTGAGCCAGCTGCTGGCCTCTTGCTTGTAGGGACTCGCGTTCACCAGCGGGTGGCAGCAAACCTTCGCTTTTGCTCGGCCCCGCTGCGGGGAGGAAAGCGCTCAGCCCAGTTCTGCGCTAACGGGCGTCGGGTCTTTCCCATTCCGTGCCCTTTGGATCTAGTTTGCTAAGAAATTCACCTCCATAAACATCTTCAATGACACCTCCTTCAGAAAAAGGGAGATTCGGTAGAAGGAATGAAATCGGAATGGGAAGGGCTCAGCCTGCTCTGCCAGTTGTTGCCCTTGCCGGTTGTCGTGCCAGTGCCAGCGGCCACCTGGGGGATGCCACGGGGGGGGAACTCTGGACAGAGCCCCCAGGAAAGCCCTGCTTCTGCAGACGGGCCGTGTACGTCCCCTGCCCGCTGAAAGTCTGTTTTGCAGAAAAGACAACTGGGAGAGATTATAAGGTGACCGTTCGTCAAGGTGGCCCAGGGCAGTTTGTTTTATGTCTGATGTCCCAACATATTTATTAATTGTGCCCCTTTACACCATCAAAGTGTCCTCATTTGGGTGGTAAATTTTACGGTTATGAGCGTGCAATGTACCAGCGAGGTCATCAGCTGAGGCGAGAAGGGAGCCTGACCCCAGGACTTGGGAGCGGGGTGGGGAGAGGTGAGCAGAGGTGCGACTCCTGAGAGAACCCGGGGGCTGGGGGGCCGCTTGTCCGCCTTTGTCTTCTAAAGCTGGACTGGCTGTGGCAAAGCTGTGAAAGAGGTGGCACATTCGCTCTAATCTCTAACATCCCCTGCGGCCCCTGCTTCCTGCTGAAGACACCCTAGGTCTCTATCTTCAAGCCTCAGTGAGTGTGCTTTCTAATGGGGGAGGCCCAGCCGTCAAGGGGCCTTAAGGCAGGGGTTGGGCCCCACACCCACTCCCAGGGTAAGCTGACAGTGGGTACTGGAGATGGGCAGGCGTGGGGGGTGTCAGGGGGTCTCATGGGTGGGATCTAGTTCTGGCAGGAGCCCGGGGTAGCGGTTAGACTCGTCAGTCCATCATCCCTGGAGGCGGCGCGGTCCCACCGTGACTAAGGGGGTCCACTCCGAAGATGGAGAAAAGTAACCCGAATTCACACTCTGCCACTTCGTTGGTTGTATACTATGGATAAGTAACTTCTCAGTGTCCTGCCTTCTAAGGTGGGTTAGAGATGCCCACATTCACAGTACAGTGTTTTACACGCGCCAGCCACTGAGTTAGTTGTTAAAGCCGATTCCATAGAAAAACTGGAAGGCACGATGTCATTATTTTTTATTTTTGTGTTCGAATCGAAAGGGTTTTTAACATATTTATAATATTTTAACTTTTTCTGAAGGCATATAGTTCCTAATTGCTTCCATAATAATGAAAAAGAGTGATTTTTCCCCCCAGTTTTATTGAGCTATAATTGACTTCCTGCACTATATAAGTTGAAGGTTTACAGCGTAATGATTTGACTTATAGATACTGCGAGATGATGGCCACAGTGAGTTTAGTTAACATTCGTTAACTAATATAGATACAAAAAAAGAAGGGAAAAAAAGGTTTTTTGTGTGTGGTGAGAAGTCTTAGGATTCACTCTGACAGCTTCACATAACCATAGAGCAGCGTTAACTGTGGGCGCCATGTGCCGCATTTCACCCCCAGAGCTCACTGCCCTGTGGCTGGAAGCCCCTGCCTTTGACACCTTCATCTAGTTCCCCCTCCCCCGCCTCTGCAGACCTCCCATAAATCGGATCCCTTTTTCTACGAGGTTTTTTTTCTTTATCTTCCTCCCTCCCTCCTCCCTCCCTCTCTTTTTTTAGATCCCACATATAAGTGAAATCACATCGTATTCGTCTGTCCTTATCTGACTTCTTTCACTTAGCAGAATGCTCCCGAGGTTAACCCCCGTCGTTGCCAGTGGCGGACTTCCCTTCCCTATTGTAACTGAATAATATTCCAGGAAAATCCATCTGGACACACACGCGGCTCCGTTACCCCTTCGTCTGCTGATGGGCACTTAGCTTGCGTCCGTGCCTTGGCTATTATAAGTAATGCTGCTATAAACGGGGGTGCAGGTATCTCTTCGACATAGTGTTTTGTTTCCTCCTGACATGTTCCCAGACGTGGCACAGCTTCATCACGTGGTAGCAGTGTTTTTAATTTTTTGAGGACCCTCCATACCATCTTCCATAGTGGCCGCCCCAGCTTACAGTCCCACTAGCAGCACCCAAGGGCCCCCTTTCCTACAGTCCTCACCGCGTTTGTTGTCTTGTCTTTTGGTGCCTTTACAGGATGATTGCTTCCGTCCCGTGGGTGCTAAGGGCCCGTGTTTCCTGGAGAAGCCTCCCTAGGGTGCGGCGCTCTGCCCGCCGTCGGCTGGGTGAGCACGGGAGCCCGGGGCGGGAGAGGCCGAGGCCGTTGGCTTGATTACTCGGGGGCCAGCTCAGCTTCCTTGTTCCCAGATTGTCTCTCTGACCTCGGCTCTATGTCCTGTGAGAACCAAGAAGGGCACTTCCACAAGTATGGGGTTTTTAGGAATGCCGTCATGACTACCAGAGGGGGACAGAGAGCAGGAGAGACGGAAAAATGAAAAAAAAAAAGGGGTCACCTGATGCTAAAGGACTGGCCAGTCAATTGCCCAGGAGTGGAAAAGATTGTGCCGTTTTCTAGGGTCACTTACTGTGGTGGTCACCTGCTAATCACTGCCTACTCCTACTCATTTTCTAAACTGAGGAATATGGGAATTGATTAAATCTTGGGATTCTGAATCAGCTCAAAATAATTCTTATTAGTGGCAAGGCCTTTGCAAGTTAGAAGAAGCAAAACACACCAGAGATGGACTTCGGAACATTTAGGATAGCTCTGTTTTAAAATTTATAAAAGTGGGGGGGCTGCTTGTCCAGCTCTTGGTGTGCTTTGCATGTCACTAGAATGCAGAGATGGTAAATCGGCGCCTGCCGCTGGGCTCCCAGCAGTTCGAGGTGGCTGGGTTTTTACCTGGGTCTAGAATCGAGTCTTCAAACAGCTGCTTTCTGTAGACAGGAAGTCGTCTGCCAACGTGCATCGATTCTTGTGCTGTGAAGTTGACCTAGGGCTCTGCAAGAAAGATCCACACGTGGGTATTGGATGTGCCAGAGGCCCTCTGCCAGATGCTATTTCCTACTAGAAGATCCATCTTCCTCTGCATATAGTATCCCCCCCCCCCCTTTAATGTGGAAGGTCCGATTTGCCAAAACCCAGCACACGGAGACCAAAAGGTGAGACATTGTGCCTTCAAGATTAATGAACCCAAATGCTGTGTGTGTAGACCCTTCTGATACTGACGGCCTGTAGGAGATGATGACTGAGCAGCCTCCATAGCTGAGGCAATATTTTTATTCTTACCTAGGGCCAGAATGAGATCTTGAGAGACCGGAAGCTCTGAAAAGATGATGGTACCCACCCCTGCCATGTCACTCCAAGTAATAGAGAAAATTCTAAGTAGAAATGTAAGAGTAAGCAAGAGAAACAGTTATGATTTCCTATAAGACTGTTTGGATAATTTTTTGCAATGTCAAAATGCAAATTCTTTAAATAATTCTTCTCCTCCTGCCTCCCACCTCTCCCCTGCTTTGGGGGGCACTGCGTGGTGCATGTCCCCAGCCTGCCCCTTCGGTAACAGCTCTTCCTTCCCAGAGAGTGGCGTCCTCTGAAGTCACGCTTGGCTCACGTGTATGTCAGATCACATGGGGACTTAATGCATTAGGATTCCAGGGGGCCTCAGGCCCCTCCCCGACTGAACTCATCAAAATATCTGGGGCTGGAATCTGTTTCTTAATGAGCTCCCCAGGTGATAATTGTACAAACTAAAACAAAGCCTAAGAAGCGCACTTCAGTGTTCTAAGGCGGCATTCGATGGCTCTCATAATCATCAGGGAGCTTTATAAAGAAACAGCGGGTCCTTCACAGGTTCTGATGGCTCAAGTAGCTTGGGAGAGACCCCCTGGAATGTCTAGAAGGAAAAGCTCCACTGGGACTATTGCGAATTACACACTAGACCATTGGAATTCAGCAGAAGTCCTGTAATACCAGCCACGTCTGTATTTCTTTTATTTCTTCTAGTGGCCACATTAAAAAATTAAAGTGAAACCGGTGAAATTCATTGGAAAATATTTCTAGTTAGCTCAGTATATCCCAAATAATGTCATTTCAGCCTGTAAGCAATACAAAAACTCTCGAGATGCCTTTCATTCTTTCTCTCCATTTAGATCTTTGAAATCTGGTGGAGGTTACACTGCCCCCCATCTCAGTTTGGACTAGCTGCCCTCCAAGTGCTCACTGGCCACACGTGGCAAGTGGCTACTCTATTGCTACTGAAGCTCTAGACAGCCTCTCCCTTAATCTGGAAATGCTGATCTGGGATGTTTCAAACAAGCTATTTTGCCTGTGATATCAGATTCACCTTATTATTTTTAGAAAGTCCTATATCTATCTATATCTATATCTATATCTATATCTATATCTATATCTATAATCTATATCTATCTATATATCTATATCTATTTATATATCTATATCTATATCTATATCTATATCATCTATATCTATATCTATCTATATCTATATATGTATATATATCAACATATCAATAAAATATATATGTATATATACACATACACATACACATACACATACACATACACATACACATATACATATACATATACATATACATATACATATACATATACATATACATATATGTTTTTATTGATATTTGAGAGAGAAAGAGAGAGAAACATCCATTGGGCGCCTCCCATATGCACCCTGACTGGGGACTGAACCTGGGGAGGGGAGAGAGGGGAGGGAAGGGGAGGGAAGGGGAAGGAGGGGAAAAGAAGGGGAGGGTAGGGGAGGAGAGAGGGAGGGGAGGGAGTTTGGGGCTGTGGTGGTGGTCAGGAGTGTACAGCTGTGGAAACTGAGTCACAGAAGGGATCACATGGGTCTCTACCTTCCAAGCAATTCATTTGCATGTCTAAGGAGGACCTGGAGGTGGAGTGAGCGAGGGGCCGGAGCGGTGCCTGGGCTGACTCTGGAGACCATGAGGGGAGGCAGGAAGCTCACAGGCGTAAGGCCTCGCCCTGGCTCTCCTGCCGCATCAGCAAGAGCAAAGGGGACTCGGCACCCCTCTTAGGGCCTTTGTGTGAATCACAAATGCTCGAGCTCACTGACCAGGTGAAGCCACCTCGGGCCTGTCTGAAGGTCTCCCTTCGGCTCAAGTGAGTGCGTCTCCCTGTTCCGTTGGGCACCGAGCATGGCGCTTGGGCTGCAGCGATGAAAATGCACCCGGCTTTCCACACTCGCTCTTCCCACTGGCGTCCCGGGTCCCTCCACGACCCGGTTCTCGAGGGAGGACCTGGATGGTGGCGCCCACGTGGGTGACGGGGGTGAAGAGCCACCTGGGAGCGGGATGCGGGCAGGGCGATCTTGGCGTCTTAGCTTCTACACGTTCCCTGCCCCACAGACTCACAAACTTCAAGGTCTCTCAGGTTTCCAGGAAGCAGCCGTTTCACCGTTAAGTTGGCTCCTTGGTGACTAGAAACGATTCCTCCTTATGACCTATTCTGGAAATCCTCAACCAGAGGCCACCGCCTCTGCCAAACCCTGCCGGACGCTATGTGAAGGAAAACGGCCGTCTCCCAAACACAGCATCTCATGGAGGATCGCAGTTGAGGCGAGGCCACTTAGAGTCCGGCCACCCCTGGCAAGGAGGTTCTTGCCTGATTTCTGTTTTAGTTCCTCGTAATTCCTGGTACAATTTCTTTGCACGCAGGGGAGGCGGCAGCGAAGCTGACAGAGCTGTGGACAGCGACGGGGTGTGAGTCCCCAGGCCACGCTGCGCCACAAAGCCCTCTGGCCTCAGGGACGTCCCGGGGCGCCGGAGCTCGGGCCTGCGCGGGTCACCCACGGGTAAGATGAGCTGCTGCCCCCCGTTTCTGCTGAGACACCCCGTACGCTCCGCAGCTACTTTCACCTGTGACCGTAGACGCTGGTAGCTTGGAAATAGCGGATGAGAGTGGATGTGACGCTATTAAAAGTAAGCGGGGTTGTAGAGGCGGGTGGGTGTGGGGTTAGAGAGTGGCTCCGAATCCGACGGCCGGGGGCAGGTCCTGGCGTTCCCACCCACGTGGCGCGTGCCTTCTCTTTCTTAGTTTCCCTCGTCCAGAAAGTGGGGATAACCTACTTCTCTCGCAGAATTGTTGCAAGAATTAAGCGAGTTAATTTGGGAAAAGTGTGCGGAATGGCGTCTGGCCCATGGTGTTCAGTGGTCACTATTACAGTCGTCAGGATGATGGCTTTTCCCAGAGTCTGCGTTCTTAGTCCATGCAAAGGAAAGCCTGGGGAAGTCACTCCTTCAAGATACGACGTGACATTTAGTTTCCCAGGTGCGAGTCCGAGTCCCCTGTCCTGGGGGTGTGTCCACTGTGTGCTCACGAGCGTTTTCCAGTGGTCCGTGTCTTTCCTCCTTCAGCAACAAGGTACACGCTTCCAGCTCCCACGTGGGGGGAGCCTCCCGTCTCGGGGGGCCCTGGCTCATTGACAGGCTGCGGGCAGGAATCCTTGTGTGCTGAGGACCCTGCTCGCCTCTCCCGACTTCTCACCCTTCTCCATCTCCATGTTCGCCCCAGGAAACTGGCCTCCGCAGATCTCCTGGCTCCCAGGTCTCCCCTCCCCTGTTAGGCTCAGCTAAAGGGAGGCAGACCATGGGCGGCAGGATGTGAGAGCGGCCACACGACCCCCTGCCCCGGGCCCCCCTTCCTTGGGCCGGGCCGCCCTCCTCCTCTGCGCCCAGCTCCCCTCAGGGCCCTCCTGCAGCTCTGGGCCACCTTCCCGGGGCCCCCTTCCCGGGGCCCCCTTCCCGGGGCCACCTTCCCGGGGCCCCCTTCCCGGGGCCACCTTCCCGGGGCCCCCTTCCCGGGGCCACCTTCCCGGGGCCCCCTTCCCGGGGCCACCTTCCCGGGGCCACCTTCCCGGGGCCCCCTTCCCGGGGCCACCTTCCCGGGGCCACCTTCCCGGGGCCCCCTTCCCGGGGCCACCTTCCCGGGGCCCCCTTCCCGGGGCCACCTTCCCGGGGCCCCCTTCCCGGGGCCCCCTTCCCGGGGCCCCCTTCCCGGGGCCACCTTCCCGGGGCCCCCTTCCCGGGGCCCCTTCAGTTCAAAGGGCTCCTCACTGTTGCTAGTTCTAGGTACTGTCCCTGTTTGCTCCCTTAACTCCTGCCACGTCTTAATAGTCTCTTCATTGAATGCTCTTCAACTCAGCTCTTCACATAAATTTGCCGCGCTCCCCGTTTCCTCGTTGGTACGTGCTGCTGAGGTCCGCGCGTCCCCGCCAGCGCCCTGGTGAGACGTCACTGGGCCGTGTTAACCTGCTCCTGCCGTCCCAGGGTTCAGATCCCGCTCTTTCACTCCCACGTGGTGCGGAGAACACCGCGCGGAGGGCAGGGCGGGGGGTTGCGAGGTGTGTAAATGTGCTCCCAGTGTACAAACCCTAACGGCACAAGAGGAACTCAATGGATTAGGTGGGACACCAGTTTTGTTATGACTCAGGACACCCTGGGTTAGACAGGAACTCGGCGTTAATTCTGTTGTATTAAACATTTGTAATGTATACAAACAGCCAGTCTCCGTGGGTGAAGGGCCAGGGATAAAACCCCTTTGGGCTGGGGGTGGTGCTGGTCCTCATGGTGAAAGCCCTGGGCTCACAGCCAGGGAAGGGGCTGGGGACAGAGGCCTGGCCATGGTCTACCGCTGGGAAGACGGTGTCCGAGGGACTCTAGACCTGGCTGCTTTTGGTAGGTCCTTGGGAGAAACCTCCTCTTAGAGACGGGGAACGCTGGGCAGGCTGGAGGGCTCTAACTAAAACTCAGCAGAAGGCAGCGTGCAACATAGGTGCCCGCGGGAGCGAGGGCACTGGCTTGAAAGAGCTTCGTTCTGGCTGGCACTTGAGAGATAAAGGAACATAAATTTGTCAGTCAGATGCTTTTATGGGAACCACTTTCCTTGATGGATGAGTTTATGTGAAAAGCTCCAGTGAAGAATTACACAGAAACCTCTGTCTGTGTCCAATGATTTTCCTGTTAGGATTTTATGAACTGGTTCGGGGCGAGCTGGCCTGAGCAGGGTGTATTTGTGAGGATGACGTGACACGAGGTTTTTTCCAGCTTCTGCCATATTCCAACTTGGGGTCTGTATGTCAGACCCTGAGATTAAATCTCTCTTCCTCTGTCTGTAGATCTCTCTGGACCCTCCCCCTAGAATTAGCAGCAGCTGTTTCAAACTCATGCTAGTCTCCTCTCTCCCTCCCTTCTTTCAGCTTCAAAAGAGAAGATAGCCTGGCACACAGTCCAGGGAAGGGCTTACCTCTACAGGGTGCCTTGTAGGAGATCGTCCCAAAGTCATCTGGACCCCGGGTTACCTCCCAGGCGTGCTCTAGGCTTCTGCTGTTTATAGTCTATATCTGGTTTCCTATGACTTACTTTATTTTTTCTTATTCGGAACAGCTAAAGTAGGGTTTATCTGTGCAGAGCATGTGTGTGTATATCCCATTGAGAACTTTGCCAGCTTCTTTTTTTCCTTTAGTTTTATCCCAAACATAAGTGAACGTTGGACACTAAGATCTGACCACTGCTGATCAGGGCACTCTCATCTCCTGAAGGAAAATATATATATCCTCCATCCCAAGGGGCCTGTGATGCAGCTGAGCCTTAACACGGTCTTGACATCAGCCAACAACGTAAGGAGAGCTGACTCAGTGACTCGGCACCTACTGCGTGTCAACCTGCTTTTCCTACCGTGTCAGCATCTATCAGGCGGAGATTTAACAGCTCCCCTTTTCTTCCCAGGGCGCATTACACCTGCCAGTCAGTCTGTACACCTTCCTCAGCTTTTCTAGCAGAAAATCCCCAAACCTTTAGTAATCGGAGCAAGTAAACTTTCCAAAACAATTTGGGGACTGACATAGCATGGCTAGCTTTTTAGTTTGCAAAATAAGAACATCAAAAGGCAAATTGACCATTTACTAATACCGTACTTTATAAAAAAACCTTTTTATGTCATAGAAGTCAGAGGGACTAACGTTAGAATAAAGAATGATTCTTCCAGGGAGGCCACCTTACCCAGCGCACGCACTTGTGCACGTAGACACCCACATCAGAGTTTTTTTCATTTGGCTGCGGGCCTGGGAATTTGTCGTGAGTCAGCAGTAGACAAAATTATTCTGCTTAGACTACTTGGTCATGCCTTCTTTATCATGGTCCTGCTCAATATAATTCACTTTGTTTCAGTCAGTTTTGAAAATATCTCATTTAGGAGAAAATCCAAAAGAAGAATTCAGACTTATTTATTACCGTAACCCCTAGTTCTTTTGTTTTGTTTTTTAATTTTAAATTTTTATTATTATTATTATTTTTAAGCCTTACCTGAGGATGTTTTTCCATTGCTTTTCAGAGAGAGTGGAGGGGGCAGGGAGAGAGAGAGAGAGAAACATCGATGTGAGAGAGACACACGGATTGGTTGCCTCCTGCACACGCCGTCCGGGGTCAGGGATCGAGCCTGCAACCCAGGTACATGCCCTTGGCTGGAACCGAACCCGAGACCCTGCAGTCCAAGGACTGATGCTCTAACCACTGAGCAAAACCAAGAGGGTGAACGCCTAGTTCTTAACACAGTAAGTGCCTGGCGCATAGTAGGCAGTGAAAAAATTCCTGTCGAAAATACGAATGAATGAAGGGCGAAGCCTGCCTGTTTTCTTCTCCCTAACTCTGTTTGGCCAGCTTGTAACTCAGGGCTGCGGTTGATCTGTGGTTATCCTCCGGGCTGTTTCAACCTGGGCAAACGAAGAAATAATGGATTTCTCCTTGGGCGGAGGGCCGTGCTCTATCTCGTGTTAATGGCTGTCTTAGTCTGTTTGGGCTGCTATGCGAAGATACCACAGACTGGGTGTCTTATAAACAACATGACTTTATTTCTCACAGTTCTAGAGGCTGGATGCCTGAGGTCAGGGTGCCAGCATGGCTGGGGAGGGTCTTCTCGTGGCTCACAGGCCTCTTATTGTCTCCTCAGAAGGTGGAAGGGACTAAGGATCACTTCGGAGCCCCTTTCCTAAGGAACTAATTCCAATGATAAGGGCTCCAACCTCACGACCTAACCCCTTCCCAAAGGCCCCGCCTTCTAACACCATCACATTGGGTGTTAAGATTCCAGTGTGTGAATTTGGGGGGACATGTGCATTCGGACCATAGCGATGGGAATCTATTTTTTTCTTTCGCAGCTTTAAGCCTTGCTGTAGGTAAAATCCGCACTCCACTATCACCTCGGCTTGGTACACATCCAGAGTTGGGCTCCAAATTTGACAGCTTATCTGGGTTTTGTTTATTTATATTCTGTCCCTGATGACTTAAGTTTCAAAGTGAATCATCCATTAGAGTCATAGATATGAACAAATTGCATAATACGGGTAAAACTGCGAAGCTATCTTCTAGTCCACCGTGCTTTCATAGAGAAGAGAGTTATAAATCACGGCTTAATGTTGCTCTTATTTGAATGTTTAATTAATCAACTTTTACAAATGATTTAGCATTTAGCTTTTCAGATTTTCCCCCCTTGGGTTAATAATGATATTATGTTGCACTAAAATGTTTTAGCCCATTTTTCATCCTATCCACATTTTGTTTAACTTCGGGATGTAGTGGAAATCATGGAGCTCGGTGGTCCCCAAGCCGTGTGAATGTGGGCCAGAGCCTTGCCTGAGGATTGCAACAGATAAGCCTTTTAGGTTATTGCTGATTTGGCCCAAGATGCCCTTGTGAACCTAAGGAGTAGGTCCAGGTTTCTCATTAGGGGCTCCCCTGCCCCCCAACCCTTTAGCCAGCTTTCCTGAGATAGTTGCGATGCTGAGGACTGGAACGCAGGGAAGACCCGTCGTGATGATCGAGCAGTGTATCCCCTGCACTCTGCCTTCTATCTAGAGGGATTTGTTTCCTTTTTAAAAAAATGTTTTATTGATTTCAGAGAGACAAAGGGAGAGGGAGAGAGAGAGCTAGAAACATCAATGATGAGGGAGAATCATGGATCAGCCGCCTCCTGCACGCCCCTACTGGGGATCGAGCCCGCAGCCCGGGCATGTGCCTCGACTGGGAATCGAACCCTGACCTCCTGGTTCGTGGGTTGACACTCAACCACTGAGCCACGCTGGCCTGGCCTAGAGGGATTTATTTCCTATCCACTCCTGGCCTCTCTCCCTGCCCCCCTCGCATGCTTCTACCCCTGGGTCAGTGAGCTGAGGAAAGGGGCTGCGGGTGTTTGCGGTGGCCTCCCTCCCCTGTTCTCTAACAGGGATGCGCCTGCCGGTGGAGAGCGGGCCATGGGACCTGCTCCCCCACGCTCTGGGCTCACCGGGGGGCCTCCGACATGCGTGCAAGCCTGCAATTTCTCTACTGCCTAAGTCTGGCTGGGCAGAGCTGTCTAATTTTGGGGTTCAGTGGTAGGAAGCTTAATATTGCCACACCTAAGCCACGACCTCTAAGAGTTTTATCAAAAATAAAGGTGACATTTTGACTTTCATCTTTTCAGTGTCTCAGTCACTCTAGGTTTTAAACTCAGGCAAGGAAAAGGAATACTCTTGTTTGGATCTCCTCAAGCCCTAACAGAAGCCTGCTGTCTGACGGAGGAACAGTCATTCTTAGCACGCTCGCTGTAGAAAAGCACCCCAGACATACTGCCCCAAATGTCAGCATCGCTCCCCCGCCCCCATTCCTCTGCTTCTGCGCAGCTTCTCGGGCCACCAACATGCTGAGCGGAGACTCCTGCTTTGAAAACAATGGGCTCGAGAACCCACGGCCTGCAGCCGGGCCTGGGGTGGGTGCTGAAGAGCACCCCCCGTGGGGTTTACTGCTGTCTCCAGCTGACGGCTCCTGTGGAGGCTCATTGCTCCCATTGTAACCCTTGCCCACTGGACATTTCCGAGAAGGTTTTACACACACACACACACACACACACACACACCCCCCCCCACACACCTATACCTACACATACTCAGGGTCACCTACTCACATACTCACACAGTTTGCCCATGGAGATACGGAACTCTAGCCTGGTTGACATGCTATTTATTCAATTATTAATGCCACAGTCTCCCATTCCCTTCTGCCTAGAAATTTAATTAGAAAACCAGATAGAGGACTTGTTTCAAATAGAAAATCCCAGCAATCAAATGAATCAGAATTAAAAAAAAACTAGACTACCATGTCTGAAAATTCCCAAATGAGGTTGTCTTAGGACTATTTCTCGAGCTAGGAGGCACCTCTAGTCATCTTTTTAAAAATTCCCCAACTCTGAGGTAACATTTAGAAATTTAAAATAGCTTTGTTATTTTATGTGATTAAGGAGGCAATACATGTATACAGAAAGAAATCAGAAAATGCATCGGCATAAAGCAGAGAAAGGTGATCAGTAATCCCACCCCGCAGATAATCACTGATATCTTGGTGTATTTTTCTAGACTCTGCTCCGCACAGACCCATGTTGAAGCACTTGCTCCATACAGACTGTTTTGTAACCTGTTTTTTTCTGTGACCTAATTTCAATGCTTATCCTGATAGACAACCTCCAGCACATTTCTGTTTATGAAGATATACCTGGAAACGGGCAGCCACAGAAGGAATGTTTCTTGAAAAGAGGCTCAGCCTCTGGAGTTTGCCGAAGCCCGCTCCCTGCGTGCGCCCGGGGAGCCGCGTCCCCGAATGAGAGTCATGCCAGCAGGTGCCAGCTTGGGAGGTAAACGGACGCTGTCGGAGGGATGCCCTCTCCGAGACAGTGAAATCCTCCCAGAGGTTAACCTGCTAACCAGCCTAGTACCTAGAGACGGAAAACCTTTCCTTTGTTGCCACGGAGCAGCTGTCAAACACAAGTGATGAGAAGGTGGAGAAGATGAGTGATAATTGGAGTTGGAGGGCGTGTGTTGCAAGTGTCAGTGACAGTGTTGGCAGGACGCTGGGACTCCCTTGTCAGCAAACAGGCTCTTCCTTTGCACACACCAATCGATGTGCTCCCTGCAGCCCCGATCCCCAGGCGTGGCCACCGCCAGGCCCAGAGGCTGCGACGCACTCGAGGGTGCGAGGCACCAGCCAGGCACAGGCCAAGGCAGAGGGGAATTTTCGAGAGGAGACCTTGGCAGTTGCTTTCCCCTTACCTGGTGATTGGTATCATAAAAGGAAGAATATACCGTGGTGTTGCGAAAACAGTATCAGTGTTATGTGTCCTGATTCTTCAGAGGTACCTAGACAAGGCAACTGGAGGCTTGGCTGAAATTTATTTTTTGATTTTTCAAAAGGTTGCCTTAGATCTGGGAATAAATGGAATTGTTGCTTTTGACATTTTAACTATAAGTATAACATATGCACATAGTAAATAGGCAAACAGTGTGGGAAGGTATAAAATGAAAAGTGCTACTTCCTCACAGAGTACGAGCCACTCTCCACGGGTAAACACTATTGTTTCTCATGTATCTTTTTAAAGTCCTATTATGTTATTTTGTATCTTTATCTTTTTCTTTGCCTTCATACCACTTTAGATGGGTTCCTTTAACTCAGCCGGTATTATTTTGTTAAATATTGAGTCATATTTTAAGCGTACTTAGGGGGTACAAGTTGGACACATTTTCTCCCCCACTCTCACCACTATCTTTCAACATGTTTTCTTGCCTCTCCTTCCTGATGACAACTTGGGCAAATCCTATAATTTTGACCCTTTTAGTTGTAAGAACAGTCTCCTTTTGGCAGCTTGTACTTGTTTTCAAGTATTTAAGTACCTGCCTAGTCTAAATAAAGACCTGAGTCTCACCCCTAAGGCCTGGCTTCTCTCCTCCCCTCCAGCCTTGGGTCACACCCACCTGGGACGTTCAGAAGGGAGGTGGCGTGATCACAGCCTTCAGTTTCCTCTACTTCCCACTTCAGTACTTCCAGGGGGGAGGAGACTGGACGAAAGAGGCAAAATCTCCTTATCTAGTTCATCATGAAGGTCCTCTCCTGACTGCTGCTGGCTGACCGGAGTCTTCTGTGGCAAGTGTCCAAACGCTGGTTCTTTGTGAGATGCGTGCATGGGCCCCCGCACGAGCTCGTGAGTGGGTGAGGCCCAGGCTGGCCGGCGTTTCCTGTGCCCGGTTCCCTTCCCGCCTCCACTCCTGCCTCGGGTGGCACCTGCGCAGGATTTCTCCTTCCCTGCAGTTAGCCTTCTATCAGCTGGGGTGGGTGGTGAGAGGATAATTTCTTCAGAATTTTGTTAGTTCTGCAGAAGTGTGTTTAGCAGCTCTTCTTTAGAATGTACTAATTCACGATTACCTTCAATATCGGGTCTCTAGAGAAATTGCTAGACGCTAAGAAAAGCCCCATTTATATATCAAGTTTAATAAGCGTCTTTGAGTCCCATCAAGCTGAGTTCTTATCTGAGCTCTACCGTGTACCAGCCTGGACAAGTGACTTCATTTCTCTGAGCCTCTGTTTTCTCATTTGTAAAATGGGAGTAATGATAGTTACCTGGTAGGGCCTTTGTGGGGATTACAACACGGTGCCTGATGCTTAACGGGAGCATAACACAATATGATGAACTGCAATTTTAATTATTATATAAAAGATGCACATGATGAACAATTGCGTGAATAACTTTGAGATGGGAATAGTCAGTTCTGAAAAAAATATTATCTAATTGGTATATAAGAAAGTATATTTGGAAAAGTTAAAAAAGCAGCTGTGTCCGATCCCGGAGTAATTCAGCTCTGGGAGATTCTCCACAATTTCTTCTGCCAGGCGCTGATGTTAAGAGACAATTACGCATTTTTTCTCCTTGGGATTAGGGGGTGGCGTGTAACACACCAAGTGGTTTTCTTTGTAACGCTGTTATTACATAATGAACACTTTAAAAGTTTATCACAGCTTTCTTAAGCTGTGATAAAAATAGCTTCTCTCTGCATTTGTGTAAAGGAAATAAGGTAACTGAAGACAAGGCAATGGAGAGACGGAAGACAGTGGAGGGTTAGCAAGGACCCCCACCGTGGGTGGTCTCGTTTTCTCAGCTTCGGACGGTTCAGGACCCAGTTGGAAGCGCCTGGCCTGAGGCGACTTTACCTAATCCCAGGCTTCATCTTCCTTCCAAGAGAAGGAGTTGCGTGCTGGCCAGAGGGCGACTGAACAGGCCATAGGCAGTGCTGCCACCTCCTGTGGTTTGAGCCGACAGGAAAGTCACCTGCTAGGTGCAGGAGAGACTAGAGAAGACGCTGCGAGTGGCTGTCGTTAGAATAAAAGACTCGGATTATCCTCAATAAAGCTTTTCTTGATCCCAGCTTCTCCCGCCTGCCTCCTCCAGGGGTACCTCTCCCGCAATAACCCCCACCTCTCTCAAAGCCCTGAATGGTGTCTGTCTGGGGTATTTGTCTGTCCCTTGCTAAGCCCTCCCAGGCAGGTATGTGTCCAGCTCATTTTCTTTTTTGTAACTTGTATGTTGCAGGTGTCGCCTGCACATGGCTACCAAATAAGGTCCGAGAGTTTTGTTTCCCTGCGGAGTAAAACTCTGTGTTTTATTTCACTGTGGCTATGAGGGCGAAACCGAGGCGCTCAGCAAGCTAACCTTTCCCAGCAGATCCCTATCGCAGAGGGAAGGAAAGAGCGTCCTCAGTCACAGAGTGAGAGCGTTCCAGGCGAAGTCCGTTCTTGAGACCCGGGGCCGCTCTTGCTGTGGGAAGCGGTGACTGTGCCCAGCGGCCGCCCTTCCTCCCTCGCGGGAACTGCTGGGGAGCCTGGCGGGTGCGCGGAGATGGGTTCCAAGTCGGGTGCCCCGCGGCCCTGTCTTCACCCCTCGATGGATTCGGTCAAGGCCTCGCTGGGGGGATGCACAGCGCTCAGCCTCTTAACCGGCTCCCTGTCACCCTCCTGCTCCCCGCCACAGGGGCTCTGCTCGAAGGCGGCATGGGCTCTGTTTCTCTGACATTAACCCTCCACTGTGAGCAAGGCGCCCGGGGGCAAACCTGGTAGATTCTGCGCCTCTGCCCGGGCGCCACAGGCAGCATTCGCCAGCTGTTCATTCCCTTTAGGATTCACTGAGAACGAGCTAGAGCCTGAGAAAGGGCAGCAAGGCCGAGCAAGGCCCGTGCAAAGGGCTGAGAGGGAGAGAGAGTGTGTGTGAGATTTATTGTCTTCCTCACTCCGTTAGACTTTCAACGCCTTGGGGACCAGCCTGTATCTTTTTAAAACTGCATTTTTAAAGTTAAAAATAGACTCTTTGGAGTGTCCTGTTTAATGCATTTTAATAGATGCCTTGATTTATGTAACTCTCACTACAGTGGTGACGAAGTTCCGTGATCTCCAAAGCTCTCTCGCTCTGCCCTTTGGTCGTCAAAGCCGCCTCCTACCCTGAGCCCCTGGCAGCCACTGGTCTGTTCCCTCTCTGTGAAGTTAGTCTTTTTCCAGAATGTTCTACACGCAGATTCGTGTAGCGTGCACCGTTCTGCGCCTGGCTGCTTTCCCTCAGAATCCGCATTGTCGCGTGTGCCTCGTTCGTTCCTTTTCCTTGCTGAGCAGCGGTGCGCTGTGTGGGCACAGCCGTGTGTTTATTTATCCAACCGTCGAAAGGCGTTTGTGTGTTTTCATGTTTTTGTGTGATTGCAGAGTTGTCGTAAACACCCACGGGCAGGTGTCAGTGGGAAAGTAAGTTTTGACTTCTCTCGGGTAAATGCCTAGGAGTGAACCGCTGGGTCGTGTGTAGATGAACTTCTAACCTCATAAGAAACTGCTGACCTTGCCCGGCCGGGTGTGGCTCAGCGGTTGAGCGTCGACCTGGGATCCAGGCGATCGGGGTTCGATTCCCGGTCAGGGCACATGCCCGGGTTGCGGGCTCAATCAGTGACTCTCATCATTGATGTTTCTGTCTCTCTCTCTCCCTCTCCTTTCCTCTCTCTGAAATCAATAAAGATATATTAAAAAAACAACAACAAGAAACTGCTGGCCCTTTCCAGGACATCTGTAACATTTTGCATCTCATCAGGCAACGCCTGAGGGCTCCAGTCGCTCTGTATTCTGTCACCCGGCGTCACTGTCCTTCTCAGCCATCCTAATCAGCGTGCAGTGGGATCTGCCCTTCTAATCCGTAGGCAGTGGTATCACATCATGGTTTTAATTTGATTTCCCAGAGTGGCTAATGATGCTGAACATCTTTTTATGGGCTTATTTACCTTCTGTATATTATCTTTGTGTGAAGTCATTTGCCCGTTTTTAAATTGTGTTGTGTTCTTACCATTGAGCTTTGAGAGATTTTATAGGTTAAGTTATAGATCCTTCGTTGAATCTGATTTGCAAACATTTTCCACCAGTCTGTTCATTGCCCTTTTATTTTCCTAGCTGTCATTCTAAGAACAAAATTTCGATGAGGCGTAATTTATCAGATTTTTTCTTTTCTGAATTGTGCTTTTCGCGTCATGTTTGTAATCTCTTTTCTTAACTCAGATCATGGAGACTTTCTCCATATTTTCTTCCAAAAGTTTTGCAGTTGTGTATTTTTTATTTACATCTACGATCCATTCGATTTAATTTTTGTATATGGGGTAATGTTTAGGTCAAGTTTTATTTTATATTTTGCATATGGATTTTAAACCAATTGTGTCTGAATAATCTGTTGTCAAGATTATCCTTTATTAAGTTTTTTGCACCTATTGAAAATCAACTGTCCATGTTTCTGAGAGTTTTCTTCTGGTTTCCATTCAGTTCCGTTGCTCTGCGTGTCTACCCTTTCACCAGCATCACACACTCGTGGTTACTGTAGCCTTCTTGCATACTCTCTGTAGTGGGTAATGTGATCTCTCCAGCTCTAGCAGTCTTTTTCAAAATTTTTGTGGCATTCTGGTTCCCTTTTCTTTCAATATAAATTTTAGAATCAACTTGGCTACCTCTACCAGAAATTCTGCTGGGGATTTTATTGGAATTGTAGTAAATCTGTAGAGCAGCATGAGGAGAGAAAATGGAATTCTTTCTCATGCTGAGTCTTTCAGTCCTTGACAAAGTATACTTCTGTTTATGTAGGTCTTTTAGTTCTTTCACCAGTGTTTTTTAGTTTTTAACACACAGATCCTGTCCACACTTTGTTAGATTTATACCAAAGTATAAAAGATTAGTTGACTATGTGTATAGGGATCTATTTTTTGGGCTATTTTGTTCCATCAATCTGTCTTTTACTTTGCCAACACACACTGTCTTGATCACTTTATATTTGTAATAAGTCTTGAATTCAAGTACCACCAGCCTTCTTTAGTATTGTATTGGCTATCTGGGTCTTTTATCTCTCCATGTAAACTTTAGAATTAGTTTGTTGATAGCCACAAAAATATCTTTCTGGGGTTTTGATTGGGCTATTCACTTTTTCAAGTCTTCAAATAGCTGTTTTATACATTTTAGAGAGGTTTATAGCACCACTGAATGGAAGACACAGAGGGAAGTATACATACTCCATAGTACCTAGAATCACATTTCCAGGCTTACAGTTCAGTCACACAAAAAAGACGGAAACAATATAAAAACATGTACCCACCTTCTACGCAAAGAAATATTTTATTATGGATGCCTATCAAACTTAATTGTTATGTTTATGATGCAGCATTTATGATACAAATCTTTACTATCGAAAGCCAGCCACCATCCACAGTATTTTTCTTTTCTGAAACACCTTTATTGAGCTATAGCACATACAATTACAGTTTGCTCAGTTAAAGCATACAGTGCAATGGTTGTTAGTATATTCACAGATGTGAGTAACTATCACCACAGTACAGTTTTTATCGCCCTAAAGGAAACCCTGTACCCTTCAGCTATCACTGTCTATCCCCCCATCTTCTCTACCTTAAGAAACCACCGCTCTACTTTCTGCCTTTATGAATTGTCCTGTCCTGGACTTTCACATGAATGGTCTCATATAACACGTGGCCTTCTGTGACTGGCCGCTTTCACTTAGCGCACGTTTTCATGGTTTATGCAAGTTGTGGCGTGTATCAGCACCTCGTGCCGCTTTCTGGCTGAGTGATGTTCCTCTGTGTGAATGTGCCTCATTTTGGGTACCCATTCTTCAGTTGATGGACATTTGGGTTGTTTCTACCTTTTGGCTGTTTTCATGAGTAATACAAGTTTTTGTGAAGACATAGTTTCACTTTTCTTGGGTACGTAACTACGAGGGGAATTGCTCGATCATGTGACAACTTTATGTTTAATTGTTTGGGGAGCTGCTGGCCTGTTTCTCAAAGCCGTTGCGCTGTTTTACGTCCCCACCAGCAGGGCGCCAGGCTTCTGCTTTCTCCACACCCTCACCAACACCTGTCATCCCCTGATCTTTTGGCTCTAGCCATCCTGGTTGACGCAAAGTAGTATTTCACTGTAGCTTTTATTTGCATTTCCCTGATGGTTCATGATGTCAAGCATCTTTTCATATGTTTACTGACCTTTTATGTATATTTGCATATACGTATATATTCCTTGAAGAAATGTCTATCCCAGTTCTCCAAATTTTAAATTGGGTTATTTTTCTTTTTATTATTCAGTTGTGAAATTTCTTTATATATCCTAGATATGAGTTCCTTATCAGATATAGAATTTGTAAACATTTTCTCCCATTCTGTGGATTGTCTTTTCACGTTCTTGATGGTGTCCTTTGTAGTACAAAATTTTTTAATTTTGATAAAGTCAAATTTATCTATTTTTTTCTTTTGTCTGTGTTTTTGGTGTTATATCTAAGAATTCTTTAGCTAAATCCAAGGTCATATAGATTTACCCCTATGTTTTCTTTAAAGAATTTTATAGTTTTAACTCTCACATTTAGATCTTTGATTCATTTTGAATTAATTTTTATATATGGCTTGAGGTAAAGATCCAGCTTCATTCTTTTGCACATGGAAATCTAGATGTTCCAGCACCAATTGTTGAAGAGACTATTCTGTCTCCATTAAATGGTATTGGAAACCCTGTTGAAAATCAGCTGACCACAGATGTATGCATGCATTTCTGGACTCACAATTCCACTCCATTGTCTATATGTCTCATCTCTGAGAGTTTACTTGAGTACTGCCTCACATGCACTCATGAACAGTGTTCCTCTGGCTCGCCTACTCTGGGCTCCTTGCTTTGCTGCCCAGTGCATCCTTGGCTGCAGCATGCCTGCCGAGATGTCAGCTTGTCTAAACAGCTGTTTTTCAGTGACTGCCCCTCTTAACCTGCCACTCGGGCCTTACAACTTATAATTACCGCCGATTCAGGCCCAATCTCAGGTATTTATTAGGCTGGCTTCCTTTCTTCCTCCTTCAAGATAATTTCCATAGTGGACATCTATATCCACTTCATAGACAGCACCCCCATCTCCACGCACAGGGTGTGGCATGATCCTGTAGCCCTGTTGGATCAATCACTCAACAGTTGGACATTGTCTCATTCCTATGGTACATAATTTCCTAAATATATTTCTTTTTAAAAAGCACCTTTTCATAAAAGGCCTCCTGGAAGAGTGACATAGAGGGGTCTGGAGCAGTTACCTTCAAGTCCAAGATTACCCCACAGTTCTCCTGTTGTTGATACAATATTCGAATGAGCTGCCTTGATTTTCCTTGCGCGGTGTTGGTCTGCATCTTATACAGGAACCATTGGGAGTTATTTCACCACTAGAGGGCAGCTTTCCAACAGTTGGCTGGTGCTTAACCGGAGCCCAAATCTTCAATAGCAGTCAGCTTCTTATTTCACCTCTTAGCACGGCACTCAGGCATTTTGTTGGGGCTTGAACTTTTTGTGCAAGAGTCTTCATATCTTCATTTACTTCAATTTTCTGATGCAGAATTAATAGGTAAGTAGCACTCCTCCTACTCAACTCCTTTTTTAAAATGGTGATGAGTGGTGGGTTGTGCAGCTAATGGCTTCACCCCCAGCAACATTTAGGACTGCGGCAGAAATGTAACAAGCTATTATTAACTCTCTTGTCCACAGCACCTTCTATATCACTGTTAATAATATTTGGTTGACTCAGGGTTGGGTCTCCCTGGAAAGAAGCCTAGACTTTGGGTCCCAGCTAAATGAACATCACCAGAAGCAACTGTGTCTCACAGTCCCCTTTTTTCTGTGAGATAGTCTAGTAGGAATTCTATATATTGAGCAACATTTCTCCCGTAACACCCGGTGATTTTGAATGATTGTGATCCTTGGTGGGGTAAGTGTGTGCACAAAGGGGGAGGCAACTGTCACTACAAACAGGCTTCCAGCTTCCGTTACGCAGTCCCAGGGACCAGAGCTCTACACACACTAATCCTGAGGCCTTGCCAGCTTAATTTTCAGGTAAGCTGCTTGATAGCTTTCCTAGGAAAAATCTGCCATCATTCATTTGGGTGTCCCTGTCTCAGAACCAAGTTCCAAGGGCCCTCAGGAGCGAACCCAGGGTCTACACTGGCCTGCCATTCATAATTCTCATTCATGTCACTTCGGTCCTTGGAGACCTCGCTGCCTCTGGGAAGCTCAGGGTCTGCCCTTTGTTTCCCTCCCCTAGCGGACTCCCAGGCGCAGTGTCCCAGCATTGACAGGCCACTCTCTGTTTCTGGGTCTAAGTCCTGGCTTTCCTCCAAAGTTCAGTTGGAATCCCTAACGGTGGGCCAGAGCACCCTGTGAACCTAAGCAAAGGAGAATGCCCGCTATCAAAACGACTTTTAACCCTCTACTTTGTTTGATCTTGACTTCAAATCCAGTTAGCATCATTTTTCTTAAACATACTTAAGGAGAGAGTAGAAGCACTCTGAACTAGAGTACTTCATCTCTATTTCCATTATAATGATTTTTTCTCCATTAGACAATGAACTCCTCCAGGGCGAAACCACTTGCTCAGGCAGCTTCAATGCAACAAATACTTAATATTCATTGTCTTATGTGAATATCAGAAATGAAGATGAGTTTAGGCAAAATATCTCAAATTGGCTTAGAAATTATGATTCTGGATATTTCATGAACTAGATGTACTTAATAAAATAAACATAAGTGCAGTAAATATTTGCGGAATAAATACCAATGAGCAGAAATTAGTTCACACGGCGTGGTGAATGTAGAACGAGTCACGTTCCCACGTTTAAGTCGGATAGGCACGTGTTTCGGCCTTTGGCCCTGTGACCTATCCTCAGATCATTAGCTCTCAGAGCTGTCTGTAGCTGGGTAAACTGGGAAGGGGTTTACTGCAATTTGGGGATTTTATTAGAACTTTCTTAACTATTAAGAACTCTCTAGATGTAATTGCCAATTTCTTGGTAAATGAAATATTATATAATTCTCCTTGAGGCATTTCCTTTGTAGTGCATTTTCAACAAACTGTTTGTACTAATAACTATTAATAAATGAGGTGACTAAAAATATTAACCTTTGCACTGTGTTCACATAAATGAATTGTGGTGAAATTTACAGGGATGGATGGAATAATTAATTCTGTATAATTGAATAATTTACTTATTAAGAGGCTACCAGTCAGAGAAAGACAAATATCATATGATTTCACTTATATGTGGAATCTAATGAAAAAAACAAATAAAGTTGAAACAGACTCACAAATAACTGACAGCTGTCAGAGGAGGGGGGTTTGGAGGGACTGGGTGAAATAGGTGAAGGGATTAAGCAACCCCCCCAAAAAAACCCAAACACTCATAGACAGACGTAGTATGGTGATTAGCAGAGGGAAAGGGGGTGGGGGGAGGTAGAAGAAGGTATAGGGGGGTAAATGGTGATAAAAGGAGACTGGACTTTAGTTGGTGAGCACACAATACAATATACAGAAGATGCATTATGGAATTGTACTTGAAACCAATGTAAGCTCCATAAATTCAATGAAAATAAAAAACGTTGCCATAGTGACTCCAAATGATTCTTAAAAACTTTCAGGTAGTAAAATTCTGAAGTTCTGTACAGCTCTTTTGGACAGTCTCTAATTTTGCAAAGGGATTCAATATATATAATTTACATAAATAGATGGGTGAATAAGGGTGATTTTATAATTCTGAACAACTGTACCCGCTAACCTTGCATTTACACTTGAAATTCAGTATAAAAAAATGTGGGGTGGCTCAAAACTTGTGTCTTACCATCTTCCAGTAAAGTATAAAGAATTGTAACAATTTTTAAAATGGAAGAAAGGGGATACTTCTTTTTCCTTTTGGTCAATACTTCCAATCTTCTGGAAAACTCAGTTGACTTAAAATCTAAATTTAGACTTCTGTTCATCATGTAAGATTTATGAGTGAGTTTTACTGTCAGCAAAGCGTGTGCTCTCTTCCCCGCTGACTCTACAACCTGCATCTGCTCCTGCACACCACGAGAACAACAACATAAAAACGCGGTTTTCTCAGTCCTTTGCTGCTGGCCAGTGCGGAGTAGCAAATATGTAGTTTGAAGATAATGGTAATTACCCTGAGCTGTGTGAGGGCCTCCCGATGCTTTTCCTTTCCAGGGCCTAGTGTTCTGTAGGGAATCTGACAGAAAAAGCAGGACTAAGCGGGGGAAGGGTGGTGGGGAGGAGAAAAATCGCCTCAGATTTGGTACCTTTTTTGGTGAGCCTGGGGACAGACAGGAAACTAGCTTTTCTTTTGGTGAATATCCTCTCCTGTCTCTCCAACCAAATTTAACTGTTATCCACGGAGTTTCCCCACAAAAGGACTAACACAGCGGGTTGGATCAATAAAAAGAGCATAATTTGCAGGCGGTCAAAAGATACTTGAATTCCAGGTTGGCCATGAACACTAGTGTGACTTTCGCTTAGGCCTTTAGCCTTTGGAGCCTCAGTTTCCTCCTATGTAAAATGAGGGTGAACTCACCATCTTCCCCACCCCCCCATTTGCTCAAATAGGCCCCACCTTGGACATTGGCATTGCCACTCCCCTCACGGGCAAAGCTGCCCTACCTTTCTTGTTCCTTACATCCACGTGGGCACCGGGAGCTCTCGGCTCACGCTGCTGACTTCATTCTCCTGCCAGGCTCCCGATGCTTGGGCTGCTGCAGTAGATTCTCCTGCTCACACTGCCCGTGGCCGTTCAGAGGCGGCCTCCTCAAGGAGCACCTCTCTGATCTCCCCTGACACTTCATCGCCTTCCTCTGGCTGTGTCTGCAACTTACAGGGTCATCTCTGCAGTGCAGTCTTTTCTCCTCTTCAAGGTCTGTGTCATAGTCGCCTTTGCAACCTGGGCCTTAGCTCAGAGCCTGGTACCCAGTAGGGGTGCAGTAAATACTTGTTGAATAAGTGAATGAATAAGTGATACCCATTTTGCATGGTGGCTGTGAGGGTCATCTGTGGCAAAAGACAGGAATTAAATAAATGGTACTTATATGATGATTATTATTTCATCTGAAAAAGCTTGTAAATAAATGTTCTGCATGTTTTCATGTAGCTCGATAGTAATTATTGAAGGTAATCTATTAATCCAGATATCAGTGCCACAGATTAATCAACCTTCTAAACTGGGACCCTCAAAGTAGTTAATTGCCTTTTGCATCATGGCAGATGCCAAATTATTTGCAAGGGGTCATCCAGCCTTTGGTAGAGTAGATACAGGAAAAACTCTGTCCTTCAGAGGTGTTCTTTTTCTCTTCTTCTCTTATGCTGTCCATGGTACAGAAAATTCTTATTAGATACAATGTGCTTATGGGGCTACGTTGGAAGTAGTCTTATTTGGGACACTCAGGTGCCATACAATTTTACTCAGAACAAATCCGACCCTAAGTCAAGAAAGAATGGGCTTGAACAGGTTATATGGCAAACTCCTGCCACGGTGGTGGTGATGGTGGTGGTAGTGGTAGAAATGATAACAATCTTAGGCTTTTGCAGAACATATACCAGGACAGAAGGGACCTTGTATGGGGAAGATGAAAGCTGCAAATGTGTCATTGGAAACTCTGAATACGTCAGCCCTTTGAGCAATTGCAGACAGAGGGAAGCAGAATTCACTTAAATTTGTTTAAAAATCTTGATCTAAGGAATAGTTCTTTCCAACTCCAGTCAGAATGGGGAGATAGAAGTGAAAACAACACAGAAGAGGTAGTAAAATCGGTACGAGGGAAAAAGGTGGGGTCTGGGTGGAGGCAATGCTCTGAGGCAGAGCTGATTAAGGGTTTTGCCAGCTCCCTGGTGAGGAAGAGCCTGAGCTAATTTTACAACCACCCTTTTATTGTGTGTGTGTGTAAAAATAAACAAATTCAGGGCTTAGACAAGTGCATGGGGTACATCCCACAGGGTAGCATCGGTCACGTGCAGGAAACTTTTGTTGTTATAAGGCCTGGAGGATGGGTACCTATTCCAGGATCATTCACTTGAATTTAGTAATCGGCTGATGTGCCACCAATATTCTGATGCTCGCAGAGGAAAGACTGAGAGAGCACAGTCCCTACAGCCTGCTGCGTGCGTAAGATGTAATCCTTTCTTCTAGCGCTAGTCATAGGGTCACCAGCCAGAAGGTCGAACCCCTCCTACCCCTGTGATACGAATTTTTACATGTACACTGACAGGAGGGGTGGATGGCGATGGGAACTTAGAGATTTAAATAATCTAAAATGTAGGCTTCTAATTTCAGTCGTTTCTCTTCCCTGCATATCACTAAGCACTTAACATTCCCATGTATACGCCCCACTTGTCCAAGTTAGAAAGAAGCCTGAGCGGCTCAGAAAGAGAGTGCTTGCACTCGGCTTTGATCAGAAACACCTAGTTAAAAGTGTTGGCGGCCCTTGGACATCTTTGTAAAGCTGACCTGCCTGCTTTGCTGCTTGGAGTGTCTGCTCCGCAGAATGTCGTGCTTTTCTGATGAGGGCGAATCTTGCAGACTTGTCCTCTGTCATCACTCTGACCACAGAGGCTCTTTGGTACCCAGACGAAGATGAAGGGCCGAGTAAGAGATTGAGGTGAAACCAGCGACTCCAGGATGTTCGGTGAAAGAGGTTCCTTTGAAAACAAATCTCCTCACTTGATCTTGTTTTCCTGTAATTTGTCACTTTCTTTTGGACAAAAAAAGACAGCAACAAGGTAATTTCTTCAATACAAAGTCCCGGTTGCGGGTTCGTCTCTCTCCTACTGGAATAAGCTCTGGCCTTCAGCAATATTGAGAAGGTCAAGGAATAATTTTAAGCAAAAGGTCAACTTCTAAAGTATTGTCAGAAGCCATAATTTTTAATTAACGGACAATATTATAATTGTACACTTAGTTTGATTATATAGTCAATGGCCTTAATAATGCTTTGGACATCTTTATGTATAAAGCTTATTTTCTTTCTGATTCTTAGTACAGTCTCAGAATTAACGTTATTGGATCAAAAAGTATAAAAATGTTAATACCCTTGAGTCACTAGGAAAGTGCTTTCCAAAAAGGCAGAATTCATTCTACCAGCACTTGGACCAGCTGTGGATAAAAATGCCTGGTTTACCGTACCGTATTTACCGTATTCTCACTTTTAAAGAAAAAATATTTGTACATTTATTTTTTATTATTATTATTTTAATCCTCACCTGAGGATATATTTTTTCTCTTTTTAAGAGAGAGAGTGGAAGGGGGGGAAGAGAGTGAGGGAAACATCAGTGTGAGAGACGTGCCCCAACAGGGGAGGGGGAGGAGCAGAGAGTGAACCCCCACCCCAGGTACACGCCTTTGACTGGGAATCGAACCCATGACCCTCTGGTGTGGGGCCGACACTAACCACTGAGTAGACCAGCCAGGGCAGTACATTTAGTGAAGAGCTGGGATGTTTTCATTGCAATTTTGGGAATTTCATTCTTCTTTTGAGTTTGGTTTTTATTTTTTTTAAATGTTTATATTGAAGATGTCTATTTTTCCAATCATAAAAAGAAAATGTATTTAAAAAAGAATCTCACCTCCAAAGTTAAGGGCACAATAAAGAAGTTAAAACAAATGCAACTAAACAACACTGGCAGATGTGAGGTGTTGAGTTTGAAGAAGACGTGGGACGGATCCCCTGGTGACTTTTTAAAAAGGTGTTTCTATCAACCAAAGAAAGAATGAAGACGATATAAATTTACAATTATATTGTCAGAAAAATGAATGATATATAAGAAATCTTTTTTCCTAATGGTAATTCTTTAACACTGTGATGTAGATGTTCTTTCTGTAGAATGCTCATGAAATCCTCGGGCTCATCTATCCCCTCATCTCTAAGCCAGGTTCCCATACTATTCCAGACACAAGACATTCCTCTTTTAAAAGATTTCCACCGGAAAAGAAACCGGTCTCCCAGGGTGACCCATTCCCATATTTTATGAGTGGCCTGAAGGTTTTCCAGCAAGAATGCATATCCGAATTACATTTTCTGATTTAATGGCGACGCGAGGCAGCTGGGTAATGATTATTCTTCCTGCCTTTTGTTTCAATTACAGTTGATATTCAATATTATTTTGTATTAGTTTCAGGTGTACGGCACAGTGGTTAGGTAATCATATACTTTACAAAGTGTTCCCCCTTGTATTCCTAGTACCCACCTGGCACCGTACTTAGTTATTACACCATTATTGACTATATTCCCTGCACTGTGCTTTACATCCCTGTGACTATTTCGTAACTTCCAATTTGTATGCCTTAATCTCTTCACCTTTTCAACCAGTCCCCCAACCCTCGTTTCCCTCTCAACCATCAGTCTGTTCTCTGTGTTTATGAGTCTGTTTCAATTCGGTTTGTTCATTTATTTTGTTCCTTAGATTCCACATATAAGTGAAATTATATGGTATTTGTCTTTCTCTGACTGACTTATTTCACTTAGCATAATACCCTCTAGGTCCATCTATGCTGTCACAAATGGTAACATTTCATTCTTTTTTTTTATGGCTGAGTAATATTCCATTGTATTTATTTTTTATCCATTCATCTATTGATGGGCAGCTGGGTTGCTTCCATATCTTGGCTATTATATACAATGCTGCAATGAACTTAAGGGTTTGTATATTCTTTCAGTTTCGTGTTTTGGGTTTCTTTAGGTGTATTCCCAGAAGTGGAATTGATGGGTCCTAGGCAGCTCCACTTTTAATTTTTTGAGGACCCTCCACACTGTTTTCCTCAGTGGCTGCCCCGGTCTGCATTCCCACCAGCAGTGCACGGGGGTCCCTTTCTCCACACCCTCGCCAGCGCTTGTCGTTTGTGGATTTATCAGTGATAGCCATTCGGACAGGTGTATCCTTCATGCCTTTACCTAAACACTGTTAGTTTACCCTTTTATTGCCCTGTTTTGCTTGTTTTCTTGTGGAGTGGGGATGGCAGTGGAACAAACAACCAAGTGCAGCAGGTGCCAGGGATAAACTTGAAATCCCTTTTGCTTTGGAAAAGTCATGTTAATAAGATGGCATTGGCAAAATTTTTTGTGACCGCCTGATCCATACCTACATTCAAAGCAGCATATTAACTGAGTCTACTCACTGTGCTCCACAAACTTAGTGCAGGGAGAGCGCTGGCTTCCCACGGGGGAAAATGTTTTTGTTAATCGGTTTAACTAAAATCCTGGGTCTGCCATGCACATAGATGCTTCCTCTCCCCCTCCCTCCCCCACCTTCTCTGTGTCTCTCTAACCACAAGACACCTACAGGATGATGAAAAATATCTTTCCTCCTCTAGAAACAAAGGTTCATAACATGAGGTTCTCTTGGCATAGCATGAGTTACGTGAGATGTGTTCACCCTCAATGCCTCCAGGTCTTTCAGGATTCACCCCCCCCCCCCATATCTCACCTTCTTTGAACCCTTAGAGCTGCCTCCCTGTCTGGCCGAGGCCTTCTGCCAGAGTTCCTTAATAAGGCCTGCCCTCCCAGGCACAGCCGCCCCCTGCGACTTCTATTTTATTCTCTGTTTTCAGCATTTCCCCATTCTCTACCCTGTTTTCTCAGAATATCCCCCGTAGTACCTGGTCGATATCAGGTGTAGCAAATAAAAATTCAGGATGCCCAGTTAATATTGAATTTCACATCAACAATAATAATTTTTTAGTTCGCGCCCCGTGTAATATTTGGGATATACCATTCCAAATGTTATTCATTGTTTATCTGAAATTTGGATTTAGGTAGGTGCTATCAAAAACTGAAGTACTGGGGGAGTGGTGTGGGCAGATGCCAGGTGGAGGGGATCGATGGGAGGAAAAGAGGGGACATCTCTAATACTTTCAACAATAAAGATAAATTTTAAAAAAAGAAAACTGAAGTAATGGGGATCCTTGTTATATGGTGAAAGAAAACTTACCTGAGTGGTGTCCTATTGTTATATGGAAAGCAGGACTTGTAAGTGAAGCAAACTTGGATATTTAGCTGAGAAGACCTCTAAGCAAAGCCTGGTTTCTTCTTGCTGCTCATAATAAAATGTGAGAGAAAAGAGATAGATTGAGGAAAGAACTCTAATCAAAAATAAACCAAGGCTTAATGATTTGGAAAGTTCTCAGCCTATTCAGATTGCAAAGATGCTGCACTTAGGAGACTTACTGTCAGGAAAGTGTGCTTTGGAGAGAAAGCCAAGGGTGTGGCTCAACAACCTTTTGCCACTTTTGTGGAAGGAGCAAAAGGTCCAAGTATGCAATCCCAGAGACCTTCCTTTGAAGAGATGATGCGTGTGACTCATGCATCCCCTCAGCTATCTCAAGAGAAGTCAAAAATAGAGACGAATCTGCAAGGATCTGTGGAGGAGCCTTTTGTCTGATGGAGTGAATTCTGAGACATATGGGAGATTCACAATGTTCTTGAAGATGTGATACTGTCAGAAATACTGACAGCTTGGACTCAAAGGGACAGAGGATGGAAGAAATGAAAGAAAGTTGTCTGACTCAAGTTATTCTACATGCAGGAAATAAGCTTAATAGTTATTCAGCTGAAAATATGTTCTACCCTTCCTGAAAACGCTGACCCAGGCAGTAAGGCTGTTGGCCCGGAGAGCAGAGTCTCATACCCAGAGGACAGAACAGAGGGCCCAAAGGACAGAGCTGTGAACCACAGAGGATTAGGCCCAGGCCTTGAAACCTAATGAATTTTTGCCAATCGGATCTCATTATTGCTTGGAACCAGTGATTCTCTTATTTGTTCTACCCCTACTCCTACTTTTGAATGGGAATGACTATACTGTTACTTGTCCCACCAGTGAATTTTGGGATTATATAACTAGTTTTTTTGTTTGTTTGTTTTAAATTTTTATTTTTACATGTCCACAGATAGACGGGAATTTTGCCTCACATAGATTATGCTGAGAATTTAAATAATGTGATTTAGACTTTAGAGTTGATAATATTTAAACGAGACTGAAATTGCATTGATGCTGTACTGGGTTGAGACTTGTGGAGATGTTGGGGTTGGGTGAATGTATGTTGCATAAGAGATGAATGTAAATCTTTGGGGGTTAAAAGGTGGCCTTTAGTAGGCTGAACAGTGGCCTCCAAAATTGTGCAAGTCTCAATCCCCAGAATATGTGAATATTTGACCTTGTATAGCAGAAGGGACTTTGAAGATAGGAATAAATTAAAAATCTTGAAATGAGGAGTTATCTTTAATTATATAGGTGGGCAAGATAACCCAAGGGTCCTTATGAGGGGAAAGATGGCAGGATGGAAGCAGAGGTCAAAGAGTAAAGAGCATAGTATGCTTCTGACTTTAAAGACGGAGGAAGAGGCCATGAGCCAAGGAATATAGGTGGCCTCCAGGAGCTAGCAAAAGCAAGGAAACAGATTCTCCCCTAGAGTTTCCGGAAGAAACATAGCTTTGCCTCTCCGTTTTAGACTTCTAACCTCCAAAATTGTAAGATAATGTATTTTTGTTGTTTTAAGTCACTAAGTTTGTGGTACTTTATTACAGCAGGAATATGCCCGGAGTCCTGTATTTTACCTGATGATACTAGTTCTAGCAAGAACTGATCTCATGAGGTATCTATTCAGATAAGAAAAATGAAGTTCAGAGCCGGTGGCAGCAGAATTTAATGTGAACCCAGGTCTGAGGGGTTGAAAAGTTCAGTTTGCTCCTTTGTTACTTTGTTTCTTCCCCTCCTTCTCCTGATCCTTTCTCTTATTATTGCTACACCGCAGTGTTGTCGGTGAAGAATCTGTTTCTGGGGCCAAGTAGGTTTCTGATCCAATGAGTTGGATGAGTCCTCTCCCTATGTACAGAGACTCCTCTGCTTATAGAATAAATATTTTATTGATTCCCATCCAGAAGACATTCCAGTACAAACTAATGAGCTTCTGAATAAATAAATTTCCCACCGTAGTCCAAATGCATATTCAAAAGACTATACTTCATAGATCAAATACATATTCCGCGGTGCCAAATGTTCTGGCCTGCTCTGCAAGCCACGGATCCAAGTATTATAGATTTCAACAAATGAGCCAAAACAATTAGTCTCCTTAGACAATTAACTAAGATAATAAGCCAAAAATGCTCCACAATCAGGTTGAGAGAGAAGCAAATTTACTGTCTTTATTAGCAGCTTGCTTGCAGATTTTTTTATTTGAACTAATGAACATTCTGGTAGCTCAGGGGGAAAACAGCCCAAATGCCACAGGCGCAGCCCACTGCTAACCAAGGAGCTGGTGTTTAATTGGGGATGGCCAGCTGTACGTATTGCTTCTCTTCATATTCAACCTGAAGTAATTTTGCCACCCTCTCCCTGCCCTCCCAACCCCCTACTAAAATCCCGTAAGTGCTGTGTTGGAAGAAAAAAATCCCACAGGGAGCTTCCCACAGGCTGAAGGTATTATCCGTTCACGCATCTGCCAGTGACCAGCACAGAACATCTGGCAGGGCAGCCGGAGGGGTGGCACATGCACGCTGGCTGGGGACCATGAGTACTTTAACTAGACACCAAGGGGAAGGGCATGGCAACGGGTAAAGTGCATGCTGCACATTTCACCAGAGCAAATTTGCTGTGGACTCCTTGTCATTTTTCAAAGGTGAGCAGCTTTCCCCTTCTTAGGTCTTTCCCTCAATCAGTTAATTATGAAGAGCACAGAGCTCAGAGCTTAGGAATTTAGTGCTCAATGAATGCTAGTTATTACTTTTTGCTACGCTATTATTAGAACAAGACTGTTTCCTCGCCACGTGATCCATGAATACCCCGGGCTCACCGGCCTAGCTGAACTGTGAGCTTTTGCTGGGAGGTCTTAAGACTGGGTAGCTCTTGGGTCAGCTAGTCTTTATGCTTTTTGAGTGATTTAGACAACACATTTTTGTTTGGAATAATAACATATACGCCAGGAATAAAAAAAGCTCCCTGTGGCGATACCCCACGGAGGGAGGAAGGCGGAGGTGGTATCTGGCAGGCGAGCTCACTCTGCATTGGACAGTTGACCTCCAGATCTCAGGTCGCCTGTAATGACAAAGGTTAAGTCCTTTCTGCTTCCCTCTGAGAGCCGTGAGTGGGCTTGCAAAGGGTTAACTTTTTCATCCTAACCGAGTCATTAAAAGAACCTCCATAGACCTGGAGATGTGGGGATAATTATGAAGTTAATGTTTTCTCTCCTAATGGAAACAGTCTGGATAAATGGCAGCGATGGGATTTCCTCCTACCCACACCTTCCACAGATCGGGCACTTTTATGGAAGGCTGCTTTACTTGTAAAAGACAAGTCAAGTAATGCTGTTTTTTTAGGTTTTGAATTCGATGTTCTCAGATCTACTGGTAACATTTCAGGTACCTATTAAAAATGTGTAATCAAAACACAACAAAAAACAAAATTGGGTAGAAACAACCTACAGCCCTGGCTCCCAGCTTTGGGGTGCATGAGTTATGGGGGGGGGGGTGTAATAATGACGATGGTTATATATGTATGGATGGTGTTAAAAATGAAGATTTCTAGGCTCCACTCCAGAAAATCTGATTTTATAGGTTCAGGTAGAGCACTGGGCATTGGCATTTTAAGATGCAGATTTGAAAGAAAGGATGGATCTGTGGGCCAAGGGGGTGAAAGGTTGTGAAATTGGCTTGGTTTACAAGGGTAGAGTTTGATACTAAGAAGTAATAAAAGTCTCTGAGGCCATATAGTACCTGAAGAGAAATCATTTATTCATGTGATGTTGTCCCAATTGAAAAGTGTGGTGCTTAAGAGACGACACAGCTCAGTGGCATTGCAGGCTACGGATTCATTTCCCAGGCTGCTGGTTTACTAGCTGTGTGATGTGGGCTCAGTGTCTCAGTTTCCTCATCTGTGAAGTGAGAATGGTCATAGCGTCTATGTCCCATGTTGCTAGAGACTAACGATGGGTAATGATTATGGAAATTATAACAGAAAGAGACTGTGAGCTACTGTTTAAGGACTTGACATAGATGAGCTCATTCAGCATTCGAGAAACACTGTCAGGTAGTCACTGTTGTTATTCTCCCTGGACAAGCGAGGTTAACAACTGCTCAAAGCCACATGGTTAGAGAGTGGCAAGGCTGGGGCTCAGGCTCAGGCGAGCCGACTCCAATGCCCATCTTATCACCTCCCTCGATATCCTGCCTCTGACAAAGCCTCAGCAGTGATTCCTCCCCACCCCCCCTCTTTCATCTTTTAGCTCCAGATGAGCCTAACTTAGCTCCTGTTAAGTACAATGTCATTTTGTTAACTGCGAAGATGTATTCTGGATTCATACCCACTTCCGCAGGTCAGGGAGATGATGCAGGAGAGAGGAAGCGGCCGTGTGGTTCCCAAACAGGCAGCTTTCGGCTGGGCCTTTGCATTCCTAAGTGCTCCGGAGCGAAGGGTCAAGTTGATTGCAGCTCAGCTCAGCCATCTCTAGTCTATCAGTTCTCCTGGGCTTAGCTTTTCTAGGAGGGAAGGGGCTGGCTCCACTTTCCCCCAGCAGGTTAGCCACAAGCACCATCTTTCCAGGTCTCCTTTGGGGGCTCCGGAGCCAAGTAGGGTAATTACTAATTTCTCTATGTGCCAGGTTCTCACCCAGCACTTTTCAGACACTGTCATATCTAATTACCTCTACAGTCCCACACTTAATTTGAGGACCAGCTCCCCTGCTGGACCCCTTTGCCTGTGGCTCTCCGCACTCAGGAAGAGATTGACTATTGCACACCTGGAGATAGGTTGTCATAAAGCTGCCCTCTGCCTGCTCTTCTGTGGGTCCAGGCTGTGGACCTGGGACTCTTAGCTCTCTCCCCTGGCCCGCCCTACCCCCCAGAAGCACTTGCACCCTGCTCTGCAGGAGCTGCTTCTCCTTAAATGCTTGCTTGAAGGAATGAAACTTAGCTTGCTGAGCTGAACTGTGCTTTTTTTTTTTTTTTTTTTGCTTGCTTGCCTGCTTTTCTGTCACCAGGTTGCTCTGGGAGCAGTGATGCTCTTAATTAAGCTGAGATCTGAGGTGCTTAAAATGCAAAATTCACAGGAAGCTGGATGGTGCCCGAGGCTGGAAAAAAGATGCTCTTCTCTTTAGAACCTGTGTCATACGTAAAAGCTCCTTCCTTCAGGTGGAGCTGGCTCACAGGACCAAAGAATGAGCCTCGTCCCAGGTGAGGGGACCTTCTAGGAGGCTAGACTCCCTTGCATTTCCTTCATGCCAACTGGGAGCTCGGGCTGCTTTCAGCAAAGAGAAAAACCATGTATGGCCTCTCCTACCAGATGAATGTATCCCCAGGCTCATGAGAAGGTGAACCTATGAGGTCACGAAGGACTCCCCAAGCAGGACAATTCTGGTTTTTTAGAAAGGATGGGGGACTGAGAGCTCGAGTATGGACCCGGAGATCACAGGCAAATACGAAGATTGCATCCAGCCCTGGGGAACCTAAGATTTAGCTCACTCCCACTGTTCAACACAGGGTCTTCCAACTTCCCTTCAGCTTCTCATGGCCCAACATGTGACAGAGGAACACGACCTTCCCAGAGGTGGTCCCCCCATTCAGCTCCTTCCATCCCAGCCCCACCTCTCAAATGGGAAGGAGTCTGAGGCATGCACACCACACACCATCTGTGCCCCATTGATCTCTTTTCTCCCCTAGGGAACGCTGCACGTGTGCTTTCTCACCCGTGTTTAGACTCCCTGGAGCTTCTTAGAGAAAGTCATCCATACCCATGGGGCATTGCTGGACCTCCGGGCCTCTCTCTGTGGGTTTTCCTGAGACAACGGCCCCTCTGATATGAGACCACAGCAGAAGCTCTGAGTTGAGTGAGGTCTGTAGGGGGGAAGGGCAGGAATTGTAGGTGTGGTGTGGGGGGTCCCTAGTTACCCTTCAGCTCTCTATATTGCTCCTGCTCCTGCCTAATTAAATAGGACTTGGCACAGCCTCTCCTTATATATAAGGTAAGTTTGTGCTCACCTAAGATAAAGGTACAACTGCATGTTGGGCCAGTTATAAAAGAAAAGGCACCAACTTCGGGCAGACCGATTAGAAAAGGGTATGTACCCTCTGGAGCTGGCACAGTCCTGCCCAGGCAAGTGCATGGTTTGCAGAGCGGAGATGCGTTCCCAGCCCTGCCCACCTGGACTGGGGGCCCGTGCGCAGGGCGCAGCTGTGCAGACAGAAGGACCTTGTTTTCCCCTCTTTCTCCTGCACCATCTGATCCCTCAGCTTCTCTTCATTTTCAGCTCAGCTGGAGGCCTCTTGCACCTCTTGTGTGCTGGATCCCAACCCTATACTGGGTCGTTTTGACAGTTCTGACCGGGCAGCTTTGGTTCACTAGTTAGACGAGTGGGATGTGACAAGTATGCAGACTTCTGTGCTGCTTGTCTCCAGAACCTACCTGTGTGAGCAGGAGTAACCACCCACGCCATCTCAGTGCCTTTTTCATGCTATTTGTGAGACAAACATTTTCCAACCTGGGTGCGTAGGGAGTGGCACCGTGTCTTGTCTCTGTGGAAAGAATAGGACACCGAGCCGCTGACCGCTTCTGCGGATTCCAGCCCCGGCTCCGTCTCACATGTGCCCGTGGATGGGCCTGATGCCCGAGCGCTGTGCCTTCTAGCTGGTTATCGTCCAGGCAGCCTCGTAGCCCTTGACTCCGCTTACCCAAATCATTTTTTTTTTTTTTTAATAGACTACTCAGCTTCCTAAGTAGAAGCTGCTTTATTCCCAATGCCCTGAGTACACTGGCAGCTTTGCCCTGTCCTGGCGACACAGCCAGCCTGGGACACTGGGAGGCACATCAATCATGCGGGCCTTTGGGCCTTCCTCACGCTCACTGATTGTGTTTTTCTCTCTCCTATGAGTCCTCTCCTTTCCCCTGGCACCAGTCCGGGTCCTTTTCGTATCCTTACCTGCAGGTGAACTAATCTCTGGCAGGGAGTTAGAGGACAAACCAAGTGTCAGCTGGTAAGGACTTCAGGTTCACCTCCTCCTGGGTGCTGGCCTTTTACAACAGGGACTTGCCCCAAATGAATGAGGCTATAATCATTGAGAGGGAGGCGGTGCTATTTTGTCACTTTCCAAAATAAAAGTGCCTCCGTTCTCCAGGCTAGGCTTACTTTTTTGCTGCTTAAAAATAACCAATGAGGTGGAAACTTCAGGAGAACCAGAGACCTGGGCCAGTCAATTGTGCCTAATATGTTTGACCCTTGTTTCAGACAGCGCACGCCATCCGTATGCTCCACGGGTCCTGTAGTCTCTGCCACCATCTGTGCAGCCTCTTCCTTTCCACCCGGAGCAGATCTTGACCCTCCAAGTGCCGGGGGCAGGGTGGGCCTGCCCCCTGGCCGCCGTTCACCGTGCTCTGGGTCTCGGCGCGCGCTCCCCTGCGGCGGTCCCAGCTGCGCATGCGGACAGCGTGCCCATCGCGCCCTCAGCAGCTTTGACTGCAGGTGTCCTCTGGTCTTCGTGGCACAGAAAGCAGCAGACGGGCACGGTTTCGAACTAGATTTCTCACAAATTTTGCAAACATTACACCTTTCTTTCTTTTCCTTTTCTTTCCTTTTTATTTTTTTGCAGTGATGTGAGATTTGTCCTTCTGAAGTAAACGGGTTAACTATTTCTTGATGAGCTTTACTTGGGCTTGAGAATAACACTTAACAGTCACCAATTATTCCTATAATTTTTTTTTAACCTAAGAGCAATATAATCCACTAAACATTTTAGTTAAGGGGAGATTATATTAAAGAGAATTCGACTAAGTGTCTCCTAAAATGAGTAGCATCTCTTTGATTTGGACGGGTGTCTCTGTGAAATATTCTTTATTCAATAATATTTACATTTTATTTGTTCACTAAATTGAGAGCCTACAATTTGCCAAGTCATGTGCTATACGCTGAGGTTATAAAGATGGAGACACTGTATTTTCTCCTCTCAGGGAGCTTGTCCTGTAGTGTGAAAGACAGAAATCTAGCCGGGCTGGCCTAGCTCAGCGGTTGAGCACTTACCTAGGATCCAGGAGATGGCAGCTTGCTTCCCGGTCAGGGCACATGCTTGGGTTGTGGGCTCGATCCCCAGCAGGGGGCGCGTAGGAAGCAACTGATCAATGATGACTCTCTCATCATTGATGTTTCTGTCTCTCTCTCTCCCTCTCCCTTCCTCTCTCTGAAATCAATAAAGATATATTTTTTTAAAAAGAAAAAGACAGAAATCTAGGAGCCTGGGCTTCAGTTTCCTCCGTTGTTCAAGGGGGTAATAGTAAAACCACACATAGGATTGCTGTCAGGATTAAGCGAGGTAATATTGCAAAGCCAGCAGGAGCCTACTTGGTACATAGTAAATGATCTATAAATGTTTCAACAAAATAAACTAGAAGGCATTAATGTGTGATAGGGACATAGTATGAGAGCGTGGACATAAACATGGGCACCAATAAAGCACTTCAGGAACCGAAAGTACAAAGATTTCCGAGGGGAGAGTGTGATGGTTGAGACTGGCTCCACTGAGGAACAGAGACATCCTCTGCATCTTGAGAGATGAGTAAGATTCAGTACGTAGAGAAATAGGGAAGGGCATTTCTGGAAAGGGGAACAGCATGTGCTATCTTGTAACTGAAAGAGCCCTGTCTAGAACATCCTGCCCAGAAGCTTTCCCTGGCCACCAGCTCATCCCACTGGGCCCCCTTCCTCTACATTTCCCCCTAATATTCATTCAACAGCATTTGTTGAATAACGACTTTGTGTCAGTCCTCGTGCTGTGTTCAGCCTCTGCCTCAGAAACTCCTGGAAAAATGAGGTGCTCTTCTTCTTTGGCACCAGTGGGTTTCCATGCACACTGCCTGGCCCATCATAGTTCAAAGAAACCATTGAAAAATGTATGTATATGTAAGTAAAGTCATTCTTCTACGCCCTGGTGTTGGACACCTAAGGAATTGTCTTTAACATGAAATTTCTCGTGTTCATTTCTTCTTCAATTCCTGTTTATATATTAAAAGAGTTGATTTTTATAAAGAGCTCAGAGTACCTCAAAGGAGAAAAAATTCTTGAATATTATTGATATTAGTTTAGGAGGACTTTAAGGATTTTTTGGTTTCTTTTTTATTTTGTAATCCTCACCTGAGGATATTTTTCCATTGATTTATAGAGAGAGTGGAAGGGAAGGAGGGAGAGAGAGAGAGTGAGAGAGAGAGAGAAACATTGATGTGAGAGAGACACTTCGGTTGGTTGCCTCCTGCACACACCCTGACCAGGGCCAGGGATAGAGCCTGCAACCAAGGTACATGCCCTTGACCGGGAATCAAACCCAAGACCCTTTGGTCGGTGGAGCAGCCTCTACCCACTGAGCAAACAGGCCAGGTCCAGGTCCCTAAGTTTCTTTAATCGAACAAATTACACGTTGTAGCTCTTTGGAGTCTGTTTGTAGACTTTGAAGTCCACACATATTTTACCTTGCTTCTGTCTGTTCCATCGTTGGGTTCACAACCTGTATTTTGAATGTAAGAGAGTCTCTGAAGTGAGATTTAAGGGTGGGGGGGAGGGGGAAAGAGGTGGAGGGGGGACGTGATACAAGCAGGATCACAGAGCTGCTTGGAAATTTTCAGCCCTAGAAATCCTGCCAGGGAAGACAATCAGCTTGGCAGCTGTTTCTTAAAAACAGTTCAGAACTTCTCTTTTAGCCCTGTCGTGGTGAATATGAATTTTATTCATGACTATTTCAGTGACAGCAGTAAGGTCATGAGGAAAGAGGGGTGGTCCGCTGTCACATGGGATGTGCTTTTTCTAAAGATCTCTGACAGAGGTAAGGAGGGCGGCTGGGCACGTGGGGCAGGGGTGGTGATGAACCCGGGGCAAGAGCAGCAAGGAGATGATTTCAGTAGTTTGCCCAGGAAGTTACAAGGGTGTACATGCAGCCCTGGGGGGGGGGGGGAGATGCACATGAGAGGTTCTGATTATTTTCAGATAGAACTGATCGAATGTGGGAAAGAGAGCGGGAAAGGGGCCTCTGGGGATCTCATCTCAGGTGTCTAGTTTGGGTGGTGAGTGATGCGGGATATTAATAGGACGGGACGAGATGTGGAGAAACTGGTTTGGAAGAACAGATGACTTCAGTTTTGGATGCATTACGTCGAAATGCCTGTGGGACACGCGTGGAGGGATGTTTGTAAGCACTTGTATAAATAGGCTCGATTAAAGAGAGAAAAGGGCTGAAAACAGAGCCAGGAGGGGGCAGCACACAGGTCCTGCTGGTGCCTCGACATTAGGTGAGATTGAGGACAGGAGCCCGAGCCGGTTTGCTCAGTGGTTAGAGCGTCGCCTACGAACCGGCACGGGTTCGATTCCGGTCAAGGACACGTGCCTCCTCTGCGGGCTCGATCCCAGGCCCCGAGTGCGGGAGGCAACCAGTCGATGTGCCTCTCTCACATCCACACATCGATGTTTCCTTCTCTCTCCCTCCCTTCCACTCTCTGAAAAGCAATGAAAAAAAAATATCTTTGAAGATTAAAAAAAAAAAAAGGAGATGAGTGAGTCTTAGGCAATTGATCTTGTGTATAAACTTCTATGACCTTTGAACACTTATGAGATCATTGTAAATACATTGGAAAAAAGGGGGAAAGTCTTTGGTTAGGCTGCCTTGGGTTTTGTTTCAGAGCCTGTGGTCTGCTGTGGCAAATGACGTCTCAGAGCCCCTTCCCACAGGGTGACTCTGTGAGGCCTGGAGGAACAGAGGGCGGTATTTTGGAGGGAAGCTCTACTTTACAATTATAACCGCAGGGCAGCAGAGAAATCAGACTTGGAGCTGAGACAGCATTTTCCCCCTCACCTCCAATTTAAGCTTTCATTGAATTTGGAAATCATATCTTTCTTTATCTGGGTCAAGGACTTGGGAAGAAGAGACTAAGTGAGCTCCGTACAAAACAGCATGCTCAGACGTTTGCAGGAACCCCCTTAACCTGCCCACACAGAGAAAGCGGAAGGAAAGGAGAGGCAATAAAGGCATTTATTTCTTAGCAGATGCTCATCTGGGAGGTTTTTCCCTCCCTCTTTACTTTAAACTTGGCTACTACAATCATTTTGAAACCAAACTGTGCCTCTTTGGTAAGTGGATAACTGGTCTTAACTGCTTTTGCTGCCGTAGCTGTTAAACTCACCCCCTCCCGCCCCCGCCCCAAATTTAAGCTCTTTGTGGAAACTGTTGAATATTCTCAGGATTTCAGTTTCTTTCTGTTGTTCAAACCCTGGTAAATGTACCATAAATAGAACAATCCTTTAAGAGTATATAGGCCTTCGCCCTGGCCAGTGTGGCCCAGTTGGTTGCACCAAAAAAGGTTGTGGGTTCAATTCTCCGTCAGGGCATGTGCCACGGTTGCAGGCTCAATCCTGGTGGGGGGCGTGCAGGAGGCGGCGGATCGATGTTTCCCTCTGACATTGATGTATCTCTTTCTCTTTCTCCCTCTCTAAAAACCAATAAAAATATTTTTTTAAAAAGTATGTAAGCCAACTGATAGCAAGACTGTTTGATTAATAAACAATAATTCTATGCTTAATTTTATGGAAAAGTCTTAGGAGTTGAACAGGTAAATCAGCATAAAGCATAAACATTCAGAAAAAATGCAAATTGGAATATCGAAAAATTTCTTCTATAACAGTAATGAAAGACCTAAAATTTAAACAAAATTTAAGGCACATTTAAAATCTCATTTAATTACAAAAAATATTTTTTGTTGTTTGCTTGTTTTATTATCTTTTTATAGATAAAAGTCAATGCTGGGAAGTATGCAATGACATATTCTCCCCATTGTATTCTAGTTGCAATGCAAGTTGGCACAATGGTTTCATAAGTAACACCATAATGGAGTTATAGAGTCATAACAATGCTCACACTCTCTGACTCAGCGATCCCACTCCTCTGAAATTTATTGTAAGGAAATAGTCTAAAGGAAAAATAAAATCCACATACTTGAAATTCCCATTGTATGTTATCTATAGAGAGCATTTGAAAAGAATCAAAATGCCCAAATGATTCAAAATTTGCTTTACGATGTTAAATTATAATGTTAAAATTATTAAAATTGGTAATCATGAAGACTGTGTGGAATACAGAAACTAGTTAATGGACACTTCAGGAAGAGAAAAAGTAAGTCAAAAGGAAACTTTATTTTACACCAGAAGGGAAATGTTTCGCTGTCCTGTTTCTCTTTGGTCAGAACTGAGTTCTTCACTGCTAGCAACTCTTTTTTTCCTTCACAGTCAGCCCTAAAATATGTTCAGGCCCAGAGAGCAGGAAGCTGGCTTTTTTTAAATCTTTACCCGAGGATATTTTTTCTGTTGCTTTGCAGAGAGAGTGGAAGGGAGAGAGATAGAGGGAGAGACAGAGACACATCAGTGTGAGAGACACATCGATTGGTTGCCTCCCACACGCACCCGGACCGGGCTGGGGGCTGGGATCGAGCCTGCAGCCGAGGGACGTGCCCATGGCCGGAATCAAACCCGAGACCCTGCAGTCCGTGGGCTGATGCTCTAACCACTGAGCCAGCCCTGCCAGGGCAACACAGCCAGCAACTCTTAGTCATATTACTTCTCCACTGCTCAGGAAATGTTTGCTGAATTGAACCTGAACTGTGCAAATCTAATATATACAAATGAAATGGGTGGGGAATTTAAATAAACTTTTAACTTAAAAATTCCCTCATGTCACTTTTCAGACTATGTGTAAGACACAAAATATAAAAAATACATCTTACTTTTTCAAAGGTAGATAATTTTGAAAAAAAACCCCAACACATTCCATTATACAGTCATAAAAATATACCTTAGGAGAAATATATTATTTGTTTATATATTATACTGTATTTTGGAGCCCAGGTGAAAAATGCTATGTTCTGGATATAATATTATGATATTATGGATATTAGTATTCCACTCATTCTGAAAAATATATAAAATCACATAGTTAAAATGTATTCACTGTGTATCAGATAATAACAGGCAACAAAACACAGTATGTTAACTGGTGATGTTTCATACCATACATGTGGCTCTATAAAAACAAATAACAGTAATATATTACAGAAGTATGGTTAACTTTTAAACAGCAAGCCAATTTATATAAGTACATTTAATAAATTTTTCTATATTACATATATTACACAGAGTAAAAACTAATATATCACTAAGACAGGTACAGAGTAACCTGGCACACACAAAAAATTTGAGTGAATTCTTATGCAGGGACCCTCAGTGCTATTGACATTTGGGGCTGGATGGTGCTTTGTTGTGGGCTGGGGTGAGGAGCTGTTCAGTGCATGTGGGATGTTCAACAGCATCCCTGATCTCTATTCACTAGATGCCAGCAGCACCCTCCCTCAGTCGTGACAACCAAAATTGTCTCTAGGCATTGCCGAATGTCCCCAGTAGGCAAAATCACTCCCAAATATTAAATATTTCATTAAAAACTAACACAACTGTGTGTTTGTATGTGTGTGTGTGTGAGAGAGAGATCAGTACACAACAAGTAATAGAAAAAATTTAATTAATTTCAATTGAAATATAGCAGTAACTCCATTGCTTTTGGCTCATGGATTATGGTAGGAGCAGATTTAGATCTAAGATGTTCCAGGTATAACCTAATCTCCACCTCAGGTCCGATGGTGGACTCCGTTTCTTGTTAAGAGAATTACTGCTGTCATAAACATCACAGTGGTGATGCTTTGTGCTTTACTTTTAGTTTATTCTGGTTCTGGCCTTAAGTGCTTGTCCTCTATGGAAAATAATGTCTCAGTTGAAACAGGTAACTTTTGGATTCATCCTTCCCTCCCCTCTCCCCACCCCGTTTCTTTCTTTCTGTCTGTCTGTCTTGTGTCTGTAGGGAAATAATGCATTTTATATTCTAGAAAATATGCTTTTTAAAATGTGATTAAAAATACGAATTTATATGCATTCTGCTTCTGGGGTGTGCATGGGGATGCTCTTCTGCCTGTGGACACAGGGGCAACTTTCTTCCAGACCCTCAGCCTTCAGAGGCCTTCCAGCTTGTCGGGGTCATAGCGCTGTAGAAGGACATAGGCCCTGAAATCTACTGAAACTCCTTCTGGAAGAAATCAGCCAAGCATCCTTAGAAAGCTTCCTAACTGCTAAGGCTCACTTATTTTAAAAACCACATTAATAATACCACTTTATAGGGTTTTGGGGGAGCAAAAGGGGTGAGTGTGGTGAGAGACTAGTACTGTACCCGGCAGGCATGGGCTGTGTGGAGGGTTCCCGTCAGGTCTCCTTTCCTGTGTGAAAGGTGCTGGGCTGCTGCAGCGGAGCGCGGTCTGGGCCTTCGGCAGCGGCCTCTGTTTCCTCACAGCCCTGAAGGCTGGAAGTTCAATATCAAGGTGCGGGGCTGATTCCATGTGAGCCCTCTCCCCTCGGCTAGTCTCTGGCCATCTTCTCTCCGTGTCTTCATGGTTTCTTCTTTCCATCCACTATCTGTGTCCAAATTTCCCCTTCTTATAAGGACACACGTCACAAAGGAAGGGAGGACTCTAGTCATCTCGTTTTAACTCAATTACCTCTTTAAAGACTCTATTTATAAATACCATCACATTCTGAGGTACTGGGGTATGGACTTTAACATTAATTTGGGGGGCGGGGGGTGCACAGTTCAGCCCATGCCCTGCTCCTCTCTTCGTTTTGAATTTCAGAGAAGTATTCCAAGGACGAGCTCTGCTAAGGTCCCTGCCAAACCCGTGCCGACAATGCCTCGTCACCCGCTATTATCTACATCGCTTCTTCCTACGTGTTCTGAATGTTTTGGCAGTAGTTGCAAAAGCGCACACAGAAAATGAAATAAAAGCTAGAACTGTCACGTGTTCAGTGAGTAAGCTACTGAACTTGCTATTCAGTTTTTTAAACTTTGACTCACACACCGAGCATGTGTGTCCACAAACATCTGCAGGGCCTTCTCCATCTCCCTGGGCCTTTGGAGACGAGAGGAACACATAGTGTTTGCCTTTGGGAGCGCAGAGTGAAGAGGGACAGAAAGAGGGAATGGAAGAAAGACTCATAAATGGACAGCTCTGCAACTGTGTAGTTGTACAAGGGGGGGAGATCAGCATAAGATATCACACCTAATTTAAGCAACAACCGTGCTAGTCTAATATTAGAAATGCAATTGGGCATTTTCCTGTGCAGATGAGGCTGAGAGGTAAGGGTTAGGTCTGGGGAACTACAGTTTAGCCAAACACCCCTTACTCACATCTTAAAATCCACCTAACCCAGACTGCTGACTTGCTTATTTTAAGAATAAAAGTCTAAAGTTTGATAATCTGGAAATTGAACTAATTTCTATGCCTAGAAAATTAGCGGATCCCTCTATTTTTAATGGGGGTAATTTATACTTATAAATTTATCTTAAATTTATAGATATCAGAACTTTCGATTCAGCATCTTCTCTTGAGTCTGTGCATTAAATACTAAGGTACTAAAATACCCCCCAATACTAAAAGTACTAAAATACCCCCCAAATACTAAAAATACTAAATATAAATAAATACTAAAAAGTAATAAGGCTGTCAGGAGGTATGGAATCTCCCAAGAGTACTAGGAGGCAGCAATTATTAAAATCAACATTGAATCTTGCATCCCCCAACAAGCCAGATTGTACAAATGGTTTTGACTACCTGAGTTTAGTGGATGTGCTATTGAAGGGGTCTGGTCGAGAGGGATCGGGTGGTAAGCACTGTGAATCTCCCTTGGGGAATTCAAAAGAGAGTGAGCTAGATTGGGCACCTATAGAATCACAAGGGAGAGTCCTGGAGTAACCAGGAGGAAGGGTCTCTGTGGGTGTTGGCCCGGGAAGGAGTAGGTGGTTTCCATAGCCACTGTCCTCAGTAGTTTCTATGAAGATGGCAGTCATGGGTAAAAATTAAAAATTTTTTTAGAGGTAGAGTTTATTTTTTAGAGCAATCTTAGGTTCACAGCAAAATTGAGAGGAAGGTACCCTTGCACCCCATTTTCAACCCCACCAGAGCGGTTCATTTGTTCAGTGAAGGAACCTACATGGCATATCATTATCACTCAGAATCCGTAGTTCTCATTAGGGTTCACTCCTGGTGTTGTACATTTTGTGGGTTTAGACAAATTTATGACATCGTTTCATTGCCCTAAAAATCCACTGTGCTCCACCTATTCACCCCTCTCTCCCCACAACCACTAATATTGTCTCCACAGTTTTGCCTTTTCCAGAAGTTTTGTCATTATAGTTGGAATCACACAGTATAATAGCCTTTTCAGAGTGGCTTCTTTCACTCACTAATAGGCAATTAAGGTTCCTCTATGTCTTTTCATGGCTTAATAGCCCTTTACTGTTTAGCATTGAATAATATTCTATTATCTGGATGTACCATGGATCACTTTTCATTCACCTACTGAAGGACATCTTGGTGGTTTCCAAGTTTGGGCAACTACGAGTAATGCTGCTATAAACACCCCACACAGGTATTTGTGTAGACATAAGTTTTCAACTCACTTGGGTAAATACCAAGGAGCAGGACTGCTGGATCCTATGGTAAAAGCATGTTTAATTTTGTAAGAAACCACTAACTTCTTCCAGAGTGGCTGTACCATTTTGCATTTCCACCAACAACGCACGAGAGTTCCTGTTGCTCCACATACTCACCAGCACTCGGTGGTGTCAGGTTCTGGATTTTGGCCATTCTAATAAATGTGCTGTGGTATCTCGTTGTTGTTTTACTTTGCATTTCTCTGATGACATATGATATGGGACATCTTTTTGTATGTGTATTTGCCATCAGGCTTCAAGGCTAAGTTCTTAAGAGCTCTGTCTGACCACACCGTTGAAGGGAGTCTGCCAATCATTCCCTTTGAAGCCTGGGAAGCTCTGAGAAATTGTGGATGTCCCCGGACAGAGTAGTTATTTGCAAACACCGCAATTATCAGTAAGTAGTTGTCATCTATACAGCCAGCTGTAGTTGCGCCAGCTGAAGACATTCTTAAGCTCACCTTTTGAATTGATCTGCTCCTGAGTGCCAGCCAGCCAGCCAGTCAAAGATGCCTCGGTTCGCTTTTTTTTTTTTTTTTTACCTTTCTCGAGAAGTCCCAGGCAGGGAAAGCAGTTTCTATTTTAGTGCAGGATCTGGAAACAGGCAGGCTTAGAGGAGGGTGGAGACAGGGGTCTGGGGTGGAGGCCTCTGGGCCTGGCTTGTTACAGCAATTTGATGACTATGGGTATTAGTTTCATTCCTACTGAAAAGGTACAAACACCGCTATTGGTTTAATCATGATGCTCAGAAGCTCGCTGGATGTTTGCAAAATATGTTGAGCACCTTGGAAAAGTGGCATTATTTGTGTACAAAATAGTACTAAAGGTGCTGTTTACCAAATAATTCCGAGAAAGGTTCAGCTGACTTTCTTTGCTGATTTAGAAGCTTTTTCTTCAAAGAGGAAGTAATGATTCTTTTGCTTAAATGCAGCTCTGGGCACAGTTACAAATGTTCAGCATGTTTTTGGCTCCTAATACTTTCCATCAGCTATTCAGCAATTTGGCATTTTTGTTGTGGACTTTTTTTTTTGCTAATGCAAATGTTACTTGTTAAATGTTCTTCTTGCCAGTAGTAAGATATGGTTACTTTTAATAATGTTTCTGCCACTGAAGGTAAAAGTGGCTTTGCTGGTATCTAGGTAGATGGGGAGGGGGGGAAAGCTGACATTCTGTGTTTTAATAAATATTAGTTGAACAAAAACAGAAAATAAAGAGTAGGGGGCTTATATCTCTTGACTCTGGAAATGTTATACACCCTGTTTGTACCTACATCTGGTAACATATCACCCTTAACAGGCTTACGGTACAGTTTATATTTTGCACCCAAACCTACAGGGCATAGCATTCTCTCCCCTCTCCTTTGCCTCTCTCCTTTTCTTCCACCGATAATTTTTAGGTGCCAGTACGCGCCAGACACTTACTGGTATCATTCAGACGGTGCTTGCTGTTCCTGTCAGCTGCATATGATCATCTATTTCTAAAATAGGGAAACTCAAATTTCATGGTTTAATCACTCAAACAAGGTCAGTAGTAATTGAACATTTACTGTGTATCGCTGTAATATTGCAAAGAAATGAGGGATTTCAGGTATTGATCTTAAGGAAATTTATAAACTTAATGGAGATCCATAAAAATGTCATAAATATATTCAGAAAGGACCGCAGCCTTGGGCCGGTAACGGCAGCAGGAGCCAAGAGGAATGGAAGACCCACTGGCCCAGTCTAGGGAGCCTTCAAAGAATGGGAACATCCGATCTCTTACTCAGGAGGAAGGTGGTAGTTTTCACGTATTTTAAGATCAAATAACTTATTTTTTAACACTTTTATTTTCTTCTGCACTTACACATTTTTTTCTGTATACCTCCTTCATTGAAAATGTCTCTCCATATAATATAAAATGTATTAACTCATATAACTTATCAAGCACCTTCCCCCCTACAAACGGGCAGGTGCACTTCTCATAGGAAGCATGCTAGGTCAACGGTACCCCTCTCCTCTAAATGTTTACATTTCTCTTATACTTGACCCCCGATGATGTGATTTTTAAGGCGACTTCATGAAATATTCAGGGTATGAAAATGTAACCCTTTCTCCTCATCTTATGATGCACACATGGGAAATTATGTGTGAAGAATCAACGACGATGCAATGCTGCGTTCGGGTTTTGTGGAGAAAGATAAAAAAAGTCTTTGATTTCAAAGAGCTTTAGACTAATTTAGGAGAACCAGGACCTATACATTTCGGAGGCCGTTATTCAGAAATAAAAATAACTCTATGCAGCTTTGAGACAAGAAATGTCACAAGACAGGATGAGATGCTATTCAAAAGAGTCACCCAGAGAGGAGAGACTCTGAGAGCTCAAAGCGGCGCTGGACGCAGCCCGGGGACCTGTCAGCGGGAGGCCAGGCGGCTTCTGACTCTGAGAATAGTCACCGCAGGGACAGGGACGGCGGAGGGGCAGCCGTGTCAGCAGAACCGAGGAGGCTGCTGCACTGGCCCGGGGACACCGCCCCTGGCGAGGGGCAGGGGGGTGGCAGGCGGGCCCGTGCGTGTTTAAGCAGGGACAGCTCCAACAGGGATCAGCAGGCGAGTGACAAGCCACGAGGCAGGAGTGTCATCCTGAAACGATATTCTGTTGTCGTCAAGAGCAAGCTTGAACTAACGGCTGCACCTTCAGCAGCTCGTCTTTGTGGTTCAAAAGATGCCGATACAATGTATTTTTCAGGCTGTGGCTACGGAGGCGCCACATGGGTTTCGTTGTTTGTGTCTTGGGGACTGTTCGTGTTTTACTGTGCCCGTCGCCAGGGTGGCGCAATGGCACCCGAGGGAAGGAGTCACAGATCCTGGTTTAGTCCAACACTTTTTTTTTAATTGTTAAAACTACTTGAATCTTTATTTAAATTTATGTGGTTTTAGTTTCTTTGTTCTAACATTCCCAAACCCTATCTACAACTGGCAAGTTTATGAAAATGTCACTTAGTTACATTAATTATATACCATATATGTAGGATATTTCAAGTCCTCTGACTGAAGAGTTCAGCTTAAATAAGAAGTGGATTTTGACTCCTTGGCTAGTAGAACTTACTTATAATAGCCGTACGAGGATAACTCAGGTTTCCTTTCAGCGCTTTTCACTGATTGGGCTTGAACCTAACATAACGATTATGAGTTTAAAATCCCACAAATAGGAAAACTTCTTTCTCTAATCATCTTAGGCATTGTACACATACTTATATTGTTTGCGGTGTTAATGATGTTCAGTCATGATGAAGTTAATGCTTTAATAATAGTTAATGAGCTTATTGATTCTGATGCTGAGTAAACCTGGAACAGACCTGTCCCATACCAGTGACAATCTGGCGGCACTCATGCTCCTACAGCTGTGCTAGCGCTGCAGATATTTGTTAGGCCCACACTGCATGCCGGGAACTATACAAGTAGCACGTCCTTAAATCTTCGGCACAGCCCTCCCCTCTGTTTTCCCGAGGCCACAGTTAGTAAGTGGCAGGGCCAGACATGTTCTGACTCATGTCCTTTCCTGACTCCCCAACACTTTCGAGTTAGTCCAGAGTAGTGCAAGAGGTTCACTGGCCCCAGGAAAATGCAGTTTCCACCGGCCTCTCCCAATGTAGGGACAAGACCAGCACTTGTCACTCCAGGACCCTGAAGCTAATAAGAAATTGATCTACCTAAACATGATTCAGGAGCCTGTCAATTCACTAATTTACTCGCCTTCTTTGTGCACCACTCACCTCTTATCGCTCTGTTCCATATGTGTACGTCATGCTTAGGCTTTTCCCCAAATATTAATGAGGGACTTGTGATTCAGTGCTTTAAAAATAATTATGTAAACTATAACTACTGAGTATAGACTCTCTCCTTGGACGCTTTAATATGCACGCTGTGTGGAAGTGGAGCAGAGACGGGCGATTAGAGTGGCTTATGAGAAATTTTGAGAAAGGACTGCTGGCGGGTCATTCTTCTCGGGGTGTTCCCAGGGACGGGCGTGCCGGCCGGCTGTCCGCATGCCGTGGCCTTGTGTTCACGGAGTCCCCGCAACATAGCCCACGTATGCAGCAGAGGCACACTGGGCGCTTGTTACAATAAACTCATACGCGGGGCATTGAATAGGCTGGCGAGATTGAGAAGCCTTGCTCAGTGGGCCCCCTACACATATTAAGCACTGTGAGTAATGCACAAGAAGTCCTAAATCAAGGCTCTAACTCAGGGATGGAGATGTTGCCATAGTAATTGGATGCGGGGAGCCTTCGCTTCCTTCAGCCTAAAAGCTACAGCAGGTAGCGCACGTGATTTCCAAAAGGATGGGCTTCATGCATAACTAAGTGCTACCGCCCAAAAGGCTGTTTGATGCCAGCGCGCGTCTCCTGCATCCTGAATGGTTTCTCTCCTCTCTCCCTGCTTCCCTCAGCCCCTGCTCTCCCTCAGGGCCAGCGGCCGTGCCAACAGCACCCGGGCGACAGCCGCGGCGGGGCCGGCACTCGGATGGTGCATCACTGGGCTCTTGGGGGGCGGAAGGCCTCCGCACGGTCACGAGGGTGACTTCTTTGGGGAGGGAGTCAGCATCAGACTAGTCACTTCTCATCGATCCTCGTTTGCTTCCAGCTTGGAGGGCAGCGTGCACCTCGAGTTCATCATTTCCTGAAGATCTTTTTGACTTGGACTTGAGGTAAAGCATAAAGACGCTCCCGAAGACCGGCCTGGCAGGAATCACGCAGAGACAGTCACGCGCTCCAGCGCGATGCTGATTTATTGGCAGCATCTCTTTACCCCCCGGGACGAAAATGCCTCAGAAAGGTGATGAGGTGGCTTCTAACCTATGCCCCCACCAGTGCCTTTCAGCTGGGCTGTCGCAGGGGAGACGTGCCTGCACTCCCGGGGCAGGGGTGGCCTCCCTCTCCCCGAGTACTGCTTTGGATTCCTCTCTTCCCTTTTCCTAGCACCCCTTGGCCTTTTCAGGTAGAACATCCGTAGAAGTATGATGGGCATCCTGTCCACTCACTTCCCCTGGAATAGCTGGGAAACAATGAATGACGCAGCGACTCCTTCGGCTCTGGCAAATCAGTTATTCAGACACCCTACTGGAGGTGGTCTCACAGAGCGGCTTCTCTTGGACCCACCTCCCTCTTCTCCAGATGTAGGGACTTTACTAAATTTAGAACAACATCACAAATTTAATTTGCTGTCTTAAGCAACTCCCAAGGTTCAAGTTGTATGGGGCCGCCCCTCTGCCAGAGCGATTCTCTAAACTCCAGCCAAGAGATGCCAGAAGGAGAAACAATCCAAAGAGAGGCACTTGACCTTGGTCCTTACCTTTAAGATATATAAACCCATTTGTCTTTTATTTCACCCCTCTAACGTGGCACAGATTGGTAGGGAGTAGGGAAGAGGAATGCCTGTGTGCTCTGAGCTGAGAGGCTTGAATAGAAAGCCCTCCCCCAAATAAAGTGATCTGAATTGATTTTAGTTTCTCAGAATTGCTGTATTAATTTGCTGGGACTGCCACAGTGAAATGCCAGAGACTGTGTGGCGTAAGCAGCAAAAGTTTACTTTCTCAAAGTTCTAGAGGCCAGGAGTCCAAGATCAAGGTGCTGGAAAGTTTGGCTTCTGTTGAGGCCTCTCTCCTTGGCTTGCAGGTGGCTGCCTTCTTGCTGTGTCTTCACATGGTTGTCCCTCTGTGTATTTTCTTTAGCCTCACATGGCCTTTTCTTTGTGCTAACATTCTTGACGTGCCTTTCCCTTCTCATAAGGACAGTCATATTGGTTAATGCCCCATCCTTCATCCGTATGACTTCATTTACTCTGTGTTACTTCTTTAAGGGCCTTATGTCCAAATACAGTCACATTCTAAGGTGCTAGGGCACCAACATGTGAATTTTTAAAAAATATTTTGGAGAGAGAAAGGAAAGGAGAAGGAGAGAGAGGGAGAGAAACATTGATCAGCTGCCCCCTACTGGGGATCGAGCCCACAGCCCAGGCATGTGTCCTGACAGGGCATCGAACCAGCAACCTCTTTCTTTGTGTGTGGGATGACTCTCAACCAACGGAGCCACATTGGCCAGGGCAACATATGAATTTTTGGCGAACATAATTCCATAGCAGTTGGCTGTATTCAATTTCCCTGGTTTACAATTTACAATGAACAATGAGGGAAATCACCAAAACCACATTGTTTCCAGATATTGAGACTTATTTACCATTCTGTTTCTCAAAACAAAAAGCACCCTTATTCATTTTTAATTCACCCTGAACTATAAATATATAGGCCATAAATAAAATCTCATTATTATTTTATAAAGAACCAGGGAATAGTTTTCTTTTACATTCCACTTAAATCCTCATAAATGCTTCTTGCAAACTGACCTCCTTTTACACATAAAACTCTCCGCTATGAAATGGGGCAGCTAAAAGCCTTTAATGTGTCATTACTCCCACATGCCTAACCTATGAAGTAGATCATCAAACAAATAAGCCAAGTTCTAGAGGAAATTGGTCCATCCCTTAAAAAGAAAACAAGGCACTTAATTAAAATGGAAGTATACAGTGTAGCTCTAACCTATTAAAAATTATTGCCATTAGTCTTATCAGATATTGGTAACCTTAGGCAGAAATAGTAAAAATGTCAGTTACTATTAAGACTTCTACAAGCTGATGGATAACATAAAACATGTTTCTAAGTCCAAAGTAAGTTTTTCAGTAAATTGCTTTTTATAGATTTTTCCTAAATCTAACAGAGGTGCTCTTAGCTATCAGCAATGGTTATGCATATTTATGGTTTCAATGTATTTATTTAAATTTTGGCCACTAATTAATATTTCTCAAGGTTATCGTGATTTGTTCTAATTTGTGCTGTGTATTTGTCACCAAATATTCAAATACTGTTTATCATTCAAACAATGTATCAAAACTCTGAGCATGAACACCTGTTTTCTAGTTTACAACTGGTGATAGAAAGTAACAACTCATTGTCTCAGTCAGCAGAGTCCTTTCATCTTTTCCATTCAGATGATTCAATGTTCATTGTAAAAACATAATGGAGAGGATACTACATTTAGTTCAGCAGCTCCAGGGGTATAGTCCTTTTGATTTCTAGATTGTAAAGCCCCTTACTTGAATGTGTATAATAAGATAATTCTAGCTGTATAGTCTAATTTAATTTTAACTTGGTAGTCAGGATTTGCTATTCATGAAATACGTAACCTGATTGAAAATGAAAATCAATGAATTTGATCATATCTTGGAACCTCATTTCATTCTTTCTAGAGTTGTCATGGCAACAGGAAAACCAGGGTGCTATGGGGAAATGTGATTTCAGACTTCTGCTGTAGTTATTCCTGTGTGTGGACCACAGAGAGAGAAAATAATGTGATGGCTGCTTTATTCAAAACATTGCATTTAATATGCATGGCGCTAGTGCAGTGGTGGTGGGAACTCAGTTCCGCAGGGTGCTGGGCCTCGCTACTTCACAGTAAGCCGAGTTCAGGTTTACTTTCTCCTTTTTAAGTTCCTGTTTTGTGACTGGCAGGTTCTCTGATATGTATAGTATCTACTTAGGGATATTTATTGGATCTTGAAACAAACCGGATGTATAATATAGAATTCAAAACATTGAATGTATTCAATGGTTAGGTTAAGCATTTGGATTAATTACAAACTTGCTACATAAATGGGAAGTTAGCTTTGATTATGAATCCTGTCCCGCCAATGATCTGGGCAGCTCTCTGTCCTAGCCCACACTGCTGGGACCCCCTGAGCCTGCCTGACAGTGGCTGGCTATCCAGTTATGTGATATGACAGCTTTCTCCCTCTGTTTGCAAGATCCATTTCCTTCCCTCTTTCCCTTTTCCTTCCCTCCCTCCCTCCCTTCCTTCAGATGCTTTATCTTGCACATTTATTGCATTGGATTTACCTGCCACTCTGCACTGCCCCAAATTTCAGCCTATTTCCACTCTGCTAAATAGGCTCAGTTAGCTTCCCTCTGTGCCCACCTCCCTCTCCCTCTCCTACCCTCACACCTCACCCTTCCCTGTAACCCACACCCACGGGTCTGTGTCCATTGGCCACGTGTTTCCTAATGCCAGGTCTCTGCTCAAAGTAGATGAAGTTCTTGTGGAATTTGGTGAAAAGCCTAAATATATGCAATAGAATCGTATTCAAAAGCTGAAGTCAGAAAGCAATAGGAAAAATTAAACCCCATAGGAGTTAGCAGAAATCATCATTACGAAGGTTTTAGTCATGGCAATGTGGAGAACTGGCAGCACACGGAGACAAATCGAATTCCAAGGGGCAAGGTAACACTGATGAACATCTGGATTATACACATTTAATACAGAAAAGAGCAAATATTTAAACACATTTTAAACAAAGGTATACCAGGGCAATAAGAGCTAGGCTTATGAATGCATCTTTACAATATTTATATTATTTTAGAATTTTCTTCATTTAGCCCAAAACTAAAATAGTTACCTACATTGATTCCTTGGGAGCAGTTTTCCCAATAAATGCTAATTTGGAGTCCAAAGCTAGTGAAAATTAGAAGGAAAGAAGAAAAAAAAGAAATGGAACCATTTTCTTGGTAAATGATAATGCTTAGCATCCATCAGCCAAGGTGCAGACCCTCTGTAGTCTGAGGCAGTAAAAGAGTCATACTTGTAGATCATCAGAGTGCCGGCAGGTCTCTGCCACCACACTAGGCATTGATCGGAAGGATTTGTCTTCATGTTTTTCCACTTAAATAAACCATAGTTCGTTGTTAACTCTAGTAACTATTGTAAAGTTTTGTGTATTTGATAAATGCCAATTATATGCCTACAGCCGAGCGCTTGGAAGGAGGTAATGGCACAGTAGGCTTAGATGCTAGTTAGGTAACTAATACTGCAAAGTGCACTGAATGGTAAAGACATTTTCACTAAAAACAATGTGAAAAAGTTATGATTAAAAGGCTTGAAATAATGATAAACTGAACCCTATGCTGACATAATTAGGCCTGAGCTTCAGACACACTGAAAATGTCAGCTTTCCCACATGGCTCTTGTAAAATCCTAAGAGCTTTTCACTATTGGAAGAATTAAGGCAACTACCAAAATATATGCAGTTCATTCTAATCAACCCTGGTTTGTTGGAATGGAGCAATGGACAGTGACCTTATAAACAACAGAACTTTATTTCTCACAGTTTGGAGGCTGGAAGTCCAAGATCAGGGTGCCAGCACAGCATCCTATTTTATTTGCAGTCTGCCAGCTCTGTAGGTCTCACATGGCCCACAGAGCAGAGCAGCAGAAGCAAGCGCTCTTGCGCATGGCCACCAATCCCTCTTGACTTCATCCAGCTTCAGGAGTTTTGTTATAGCAGCCTGAACTAAGACATGCTGCTGTAACAAGTACAGTAGTCCCCCCTGACCCACGGTTTCCCTTTTTCTGGTTTCAGTTACCTGCAATCAACTGTGGCCTGAAAATATGAAATGGAAAATTCCAGACATAAACAATTCATAAATTTAAAATTGCATGCCATCCTGAGTAGCACGGTGAACCCCTTCTCCATCCTGCCTGGGACTTCAAGCACGCCTTTGCCCAGCATATCTACTCTGTATTTGCTTCCCCCCACTAGTCACTTAGTTATCAGATTGGTTATCAGGGAGGGAGAGAGAGACCACAGTCACATAATGTTTATTGCAGTACATTGTTATAATTGTTTTATTTTATTATTAGTTATTGTTGTTAATGTCTTACTATGCCTGATTTATAAATAAAACTTTATAATAGATATGTATAGGAAAAAACATAGTATACATAGGGTTTGGTACTAGTTATGATTTTAGGCATCCCTGGGGACCTTGGAAGGTATCTCCTGTGAATAAGGGGGACCACTGTACTGAACGTATGGTAGTGGCTCTGGAACTAAGTTATGGGCAGAGGCTAGAAGAGTTTTGAGGTGCAAGTGAGAAAAAGCCACTGTTGCCATGAATGGTCCTTTAAAAGTGATTATGGTGAGAGCTAAGAAAGAAAAGAAGGGGGCTGTAGAAACAGCCTCAGTCTTCTTAGAGAATATCCAAATGGTCTTGCATGAACTGTCAGTAGAAATATGGATGTTAAAGGCCATTCTGTTGAGTTCTCAGAAAAAATGAGCAACATGTTATTGGAAACTAGAGGAAAGGTAATCATTTTTATAATGTGACAAAGAACCTGGCTGGATTGTGTTCATGTCCTACCTAGTGTTTTGTGGAAGACAGAACTTGCTAACAACGGACTTGGATGTTTAGCTGGGGAGATTTCTAAGCAAAATGTTGAAGGAGTGGCTTGGTTCCTCATGACTGCTTATAGTAAAATGCAAAAGGTGATGAATGACTTGAAGAAATAATTATTAAGCAAAAAGAAACTAGACCTTAAATATTTCAAAAATTCTCATCCTACCCACATTGCAAAATGAGAAAGCATATTTGTGAGAGAACACTAAGGATATGATCCGGCATCCGTGAGATTAGCATGGGTGCGAACCATGGATTTAACTAGTCATCCCAGCAGTAAAGGGACCCAGAGGTAAGGGGACCCCCACAGTATTATGATATTTACCTCCAAGAGCATGACCAGTTTCCCATGGTAAATATCAGAGAAAAATCTCCTTGTGCTTCTCTGGCAGGGAGAACGGCACGGAACCATTGTGAAGTGTGCCAGAGTCCCACTTTCTCCTCCTTTATTTATTTATTATTAATATTTTATTTAAACATTTAAAAAATTTATCTTTAATATTGGAAGTATTACAAATGTCTCATTTTTTTCCCATTGACCCCTTCTACCGCGCACTCTCTCCCACCCCAGGCTTTCACCACACTATTGTCTGTGTCCATGGGTTATGCATATATGCATATAAGTTCTTTGATTAACCTCTCTCCACCCACCCACCCCCACCTTCCCTCTGAGATCCCTCAGTCTGTTCCATGCTTCTATGTCACTGAATCTATTTTGTTCATCAGTTTATTATGTTCATTAGATTCCGCATATAAGTGAGATCATGTGATGTTTGTCTTTCTCTGCCTGGCTTATTTCGCTTAGCATAATATTCTCCAGTTCCCTTCATGCTGTCCCAAAGGGAAAGAGATCCTTCTTTACAGCTGCATAGTGTTCCATGGTGTAAATGTCCCACAGCTTTGTTATCCACTCATCTCCTGATGGGCACTTGGGCTGTTTCCGGATCTTAGCTATTGTAAACTGTGCTGCTATGAACATAGGGGTGCATATATTCTTTCTGATTGGTGTTTCAGGATTCTTAGGATATATTCCTAGAAGTGGGATCATTGGGTCAAAAGGCAGTTCAATTAAAAATGGTCAAAGGACCTGAATAGACACTTCTCCAAAGAGGACAGACAGGTGACCAAGAGACATATGAGAAAATGCTCAGCGTCGCTAATCATCAGAGAGATGCAAATTAAAACCACAATGAGGTATCACTTCACACCTGTCAGAATGGCACCATCAACAAATCAACAAATGACATGTGCTGGTGAGGGTGTGGAGAAAGGGGAACCCTAGTGCACTGCTGGTGGGAATGCAGACTGGTGCAGCCACTGTGGAAAACCACTTACTTCTTAACAAAGTTTGCCCTCAAGGAAAACTGACAAGATCTTAACCAGCTGGGGTATTATTAGAGTTTATTGACATGGGGAAAACGAGAAAAAGCACTTTAGGAATCTAGAGAACAGCAAATTAAATTCAAAGTAAGCAGAAGAAAAAAAATTATGACAATTAGAGCAGAAATCAATAAAATTGAAAACAGAAAATTATCAATAGAGAAAATAAATGAAACTATAAAAGCTGTTTCTTTGAAAAGATCAATCAAGTCAACAAGCCTCTAGCCAGGCTAAGAAAAGAAGAGATAAGACATAAATTTAGAAGTGAAAGAGGAGACATCTCTTCAGATCTCATGGACATTAAAAGAATAATAAAGGAATGCTCTGGACAAATCTATTCCCACAAATTTTATAACCTAGATAAAACAGACTAATTCATTAAAAGTTATAATCTGCCAAAGTTTACACAAGAAAAAATAGACAAGTGTGAATGGGCCAATATGTATCAAAGAAATTGATGCAACAATTAATAACTTTCCAAAACAGAAAGCAGCAGGTGCCCACATGGATTAACTGGTGAATACTACTAAACATTCAAGAAAGGTATATATAGATTGTCTTATAATCTCTTTCAGAAAATAAAAGCAAAGAGAATATTTCCTAACTCATTCTACAGGCCAACATCACTCTAATACCAAAACCAGACAAAGGCATTACAAGAGAACTACAGATCAGTATCTCTTATGAACAAAGATGCAAAATCCTTCAACAAAATAGCAGCAAAGTTAACCCAACAATGTATAAAAACAATTGTATACCATGACCAAGTGGGATTTAGCTCACATATGCAAGGGTGTTTCACCACTGCTTTTCAATGGACATCATACTGACAGCCATAGATAATGCAATAAGACAAGAAAAGGAAATAAGGTATGCTCATTGACAAGGAAGAAATAAAGTTGTCTTTGTTCACAAGTGACATAATCGTCTATGTAAAAAAAATCTAAAAGAATTGACAAAAATCCCCTTGGAATTAATAAGTGATTATAGCAAGGTTGTGGGGCGCAAGGTCAATATACAGAGGTTCAAGTTCTTCCCTATAAATCAGCAATGAGCAATGGAATTTGAAATGAAAAACACTGCCATTTACATTAGCCCACCTCAAAAGTGTAACAAAGTATGTAGAAGATTTATTTGAGGAAAACTACAAAACTGAGGAAAGAAATCAATGGAGAACTAAGTAAATGGAAGGACAGTTGATGCTCATGAATTCAGGAAGTCGTGACATTGTGAAAATGTCAGTTCTCAACTTGATCTACAGAATCAATTCAATCCCAATCAAAATCCCAGCAGGTTATTTTGTGAATATTAACAAATTGATTCTGAAGTTTATGTAGATTGGACAAAGACTCAGAATAGCCTGCACAATGCTGAAAAGAATGAAGTTGGAGGACTGACACGACCCAACCGCAAGGGTTACTATACAGCTGCAGCAATCAAGGCAGTGTGGTAATGGTGCAAGAATAGACACTCGCATCAATGGGACAGAACAGAGAGCCCAGAAATAGACCCCCATAAATACAGCCAACTGATATTTGGCAAAGGAGCCAAGGCAATATGGTGGAGCAAAGGTAGTCTTTTCAACAAATAGTGCTAGAACAACTAGACATCTAAATGCAAAAAATAAAAATAAAAAAAAAGAATTTAGACACAGAATTTATACCCTTTACAAAGGGTAACTAAAAATGAATTACAGACGTAAATGTAAAATACAGAAGAGTAAAACTCCGAGAAGATAAGATAGAAAAAAATCCTAGATGATCTTTGGTATGGTGATGATTTTTTAGATATAACACCAAAGGCATAATAGATGAAAGAGTTGATAAGATGAACTTCATTAAAATAAACAACTTCTCTGCAAAAGGCTCTTGTCAAGAGAATTAAAAAAGCCACAGACTAGGAAAAATATTTACGAAAGATAAATCTAAGGTAGCTCTCTCTCTGGAGCACTCCTGGGCCTCTCCCCACCCCCTTTTTTCAGGCCTTTCTGTATGGAGCATGCCCAAGCCTTTCCCAGCCCCTTCCCCCAGGCATGTTTTCCTTGTCTTTCTGCTAAGCTCCAAGGTTCCTTGTTTTGTCTCTGTAGCTTGTTTTCTGAGCCCATTTTTTCTATGGTTCACTTCTACCACTGTGACTTTCTAAATAAACTTTCAAAGAAAAAAAGATAAATCTGATAAAAGACTCATTCAAAATATGCAAAGAATTTTTCAAACTGAACTTAAGAAAACAAACAACCCAATTAAAATTGGGCCAAGACCTTAACACCTTACCAAAGATGATATACAGATTGCAAATAAGCATGTGATGCTCCACATCGTATGTTATTAGGGAAATGCAAATTAAAACAATTATGAGATACTACTGCACGCCTATTGGAATGGCCAAAATCTGAAAGACTGACACCAAATGCTGGTGAAGATGTAGAGCAACAGTGACCCTCAACCTTTACTAGTGTGAGTGCAACATGGTATAGTTTTGATGTCAATTTGGCAGCTTTTTATAAAACTAATCATATACTTGCCATATGATCCATAATCAAGTTTTTTTCTTTTTACCCCAAGGTGTTGAAAACTTATGACCATACATAAACCTGCACAAGGATGTTTACAGTAGTTTTATTAATAACTGTCCAAACTTGAACCAAGATGCCCTTTAGTAGGTGAATGCATAATTATACTGGTACACCCAGAAAATGGGATGTGAGTCAGTGCTAAAAGGAAATAAGCTATTAAGTCAGGAAAAGACATGGAGGAATCTTAATTGCCTACTACTAAGTGAAAGAAGCCAATCTGAAAGCCCACAGACTGTATAAGTCCACCTATGTGACCTTCTGAGACCCCCCCATACCCACACCCCTCTCTAGGAACCCAGCCTTACGACCTCATTTAGCCCCAAGGACTTTCTAAAAGTTCTCTCTCTAATGTAGCCACGTTGGGATTAGTGCCTCAACATATGAATTTTGACTTTATCTTCTGCCACTTTCTGCTCCACTCATCGCAATCCACTACTGTGCTTTTCTTCTGTTCCTTAAGCACACGGGGAACATTCCTGCATCAGAGCCTTTACACTTGCCTGTGACTTGGCCTGAAATATGCTTTTCTTAGAACTTGCCATCATTTAGCGATCAGCCCAACTGGCACTCCTCATACGGCATTTCCCTGACTACTCTAGTAAGCATTTTTCATTCATTCTTTTCGGTTTCCCAGCATAATAGATTACTCTTCCTACTTTTGAGGAATTTCTTACATTTTTGGACTCAGTGATGTTTGGATTCTATTCTCCCACCACTCTTGGCAGCTAGGAAGCAGGAAGCAGATTCACATATTTTGGTCTTTGAATTGCAAATTAGGGACACAATGAAGATAGTGCTCAGAGGCATCTATTCTGGCAAAGGTGGTGGCTACTACCAGGAATGTTCAGAGGCAGCAGGAACAGGCATTCTAGCAGCATTATCCAGGATAAGATGAAGGTTATGACAGCTGTGCCCAGTGGAGTTAGTGGCCATGGGGTCTTCAGCAGACTATTCTAGAGTGTAATTGGGGACGTTATTATTGGTTTGATACCCTACAAGCCTGATATGGCCCATCTGAGATTCTGAGAGCTATTTAATATCTATTAATAAGTTTTCCTTCAGTTTAAAATAGAGTCAATTTCTATAGTCTGCAATTAAGAAGCCTGATGGATATACCACCCTTCCAAAATAGTCCCCTTCCATTTACTCTTTAAATAATTAATATTTTTGAACACTTGCCACATATTGGTCATGGTGCTAAGCATTTGGCATGAACTCTTTCAATTAATTCCTTTAAAATAGATACAGAATGGCTTAACCACTCACTGTATGACCTCTCCAACACTTCCATACGTGATTAAGATTTATGTGCTCATGGTGTCTGATGTGGTCATTTGCACTGAGTAGGCACTCAGTCGATACTGATGATATATTAAAAGTTGGGTAGAGACTTTGTCTTAATCTGCTCAGGCTGTTATAATATTATCGTACACTGGGTGCTTAAAGAACAAAAATTTATTTTCTTATATTTCTGAAGGATAGAATCAGGGTGCCAGGATGGTTGAGTTCTAATAAGAGTTATTTTCCTGGCATCAGATGGTGGCCTTCCTGCTGTGCTCTCTTCCCTTACATGGCAGAGAGAGAAGGGGAGGGGGGAGAGGGAGAGAGAGAGAGAGGGAGAGAGAGGGAGAGGAGAGAGAGACTGAGACTGACTCTTTGGCGTGTCTCCTTATAAGAGCACTAATTCTATAAGGCTAAGGCCTCACCCTCATGACTTGATTACCTCCCAAAGGCCCCTTCTCCAAATACCATCATATTAAGGGGTAATACTTTAACACATGAATTTTGAGGGGACACACACATTGTCTAAAACAAACTTCGAATACGTAGACATCTTGTGGCTTTTACCTTTGGGTGGAGGCAGTGGGAAATTAACCTATGAGTTGAGGCAGAAAATGGAATCCAATGGAAGGAGTCTTCTCTTTGGAGAGATAGTTTGAGAAAACCTAAGGACAATAATACAACCTTGGTTAAACAGGTGTAAAAGCTTGCCTGTTAGTGGAATTACAAAACAAAACATGATTTCATTCCTGTTACTGGAATTAATGAAGTAAGCTCTCTTACAAGAGGATTACCTGCAGACACAATGCTATTATCTTTCATACCTCTCGTTGTGAGTCTCCTTTTGGTTTGCTCACCAGATACTCCTTTAGAAGGATCTGCAGAGATATGAATCCGGGTTTTGCAACTTTCTTAAGGAGAATCAGAGGAACTGGAAGAATTACTCCCCCATCTTTGCGCAGTTCTTGCTGTTTATCCTGTTTGCCTCTCCTGTGGCTTTTGGCCCTCGCCTTGGAGGCTTCGACTAGATAATATCCTCTGACCTATGATTTGAATTCACTTTTTTTCTTTTCCCACCCTTGGCTTCAGTGCAGGGAACTAGAGAGCAATGAACAGAGGTTGAAATTTGTCAGCACCCATGGTTCTGCATTAAAGAGGCAAGATTCCGGAGCTGTGAGCCACCACCGGCTCAGAAGGGGACAATCGCAGCATCTCCTTGCTGAGTGAGTTCCGACAGCGGCTCAGCCAAGTCACTGTGCAGTTCTTCCAGCTACCCCGTGACAGTGACCACAGCGTAAGCTGGCACAGGAATAGGTATTTTAGAGACTTGAGTTGGGAAAAGTTTAAGCACTCACTGTTGTGTAACAGTGAAAAGAACAGGGTTTACAGCAGACCTCATTTCAAATCCCAACTAAGCTCCTTACTAATTGGAAACAGTTCGTTTACTGCCATAAAGCCCAGATTTTTGTCAATAAGTGGGGGATGATAATTCCTCCCATTAGAAGTCACAATAAATAAAAGGATTCCAGGGTCAGGCATTCTCAAGAAGGCCATTATCCGTTTTCTCAGTGGCCTAGGGTAGGGGCGGGGGCCGTGCTGCCAGCTCTAAGTTCTGAGATTTGCCTACCATCTTTATAACGAGTCACTGCCTTGTTGGTCTTTCTAGCGATATTTTTATTTCAAGCACCAGACCCAAGCATTATTTTCAAACCCTTCTTTCCCGGCCCAGTTTTTGATTTGGTGGGCTTTAACATCAGGACAACCGGGGACTTAGAAAGGCATCACTCCTTGATGACATCTTGGGCTGGTCTTGTGGTCTGACAACTGATTTATTCACCAATAACAGGTAGATCTCTTTTGAAGGTGACATTTGAGAAAAGCTGGAAGGCAGGGAAGGAGTTGGCCACATGTGTATCTTGAGGAAGAGCCATTCTGGGCAGGGGAATCATTAGTCCAAAGGCTCTGAGACAGGAGTGTGCCTGGTGTGGGAAAGACCAGCAATAAAGCCACTGTAGCTGGGTGAAGTGAGCAAGGTGGGGTAGGAGGAGAAAAATCAGAGAAGTGAGGGAGTGGCAGGGAGGGCAGGGAGCCAGATCACATATGGCTGTGTGTGTAGACCATTGTAAAGACATAAACTTTTACCTGTGACAGTCACATTCACATATCGAACAGATTGACTCCTGTTATCAAGCAGCCTTTTCCAAAGTCTTGCTTTCCATGTGTGGTCCCTGGATAGTGCATTGGAATCACCAAAGAGCTGTTTAGAAATGCAGAATCCTAGGCCCCATCCTGGACCTACAAATCAGAATATGAATTTTTACTAGATTCTCTGGTGGTTGACATGCACATTAACATTTGAGAAACTGCAATATAAGTCTCTTTTATCATTGCTGTAGCAACAATCATATCTATACTGGCAATGTTGAAAAGGTACCACGTCTGGGGGCTACGCTTCAGGGAGCTAGCATCTACTCCTGGTCTGACTACCCAACAGTTTGAGGGGGCAGTTTGCAAGTCTTGGTGGAGATTTGTGCTCCCTCTCCCCTGATTTGCAGATGTGGCAGGGAAGCATGTTTTATTTTCTAGTCTTCTCTCTATCTAGATATGACCCATTAACTAGTTGTCACTAGTTGATAAGTAGTGAGTGGAAGTGACGTGTGTTGCTTTTGAACCAGGGGTTTTAATATGAGAGTGAGGCTGCTTCTCTCCTCCTTTCCACCATCCCTCAGGAATATGCAGAGGACTCTGAGGCCACAGAGAGATGGGGGAGACTCAGCATGGAAGGCACCTGGCTCCCCGAATCATCCTGTGGGAAAAAGCTGCCACTAACCCTGAGCGAGTGAAGAATAAGTGTTTATTATGTTAAGTCCCTGGACATTTGGGGTGTTAGAGTGGTGAGCACTGTTCTGACTCAAAGCTTCTCCAACTTTAGGGTGCATGAGAATCATCTGGGGGGCTTGATAAAGCACTCCTTGTTGGACTCCACCTTCAGAGTGTCAGTTCTCACAAGCTTCCTGGCGATGCTGCTGCTGCTGGTGTGGGAACCACACTTCCAAAACCACGGGAAAGTTCATGGCCTCAAAGGATCTGTCACCAACTCAAAAATGTGAAATTAAAAATTAAGCCAATGCAGCCCTTACAGGGACTATTTAGTGCTGCTCTACTGGCTGATTTTACCTAACGTTGCCAGGTTTAGTACAAAAATAGATACAGAAGAGATAAATGAAACTTATTAAGCTTAATATTGGAAGGATAATTTAACCGATACTGGCATCTCTGCTTTTCTAATTATTCCACCTTTTCATTCTGCGCTTCCAGTCTCCTTGTAGAGCAAGCAGTTGATTTATGACTCTCAGAGGGCTCCCAGCCAGGTGGCCTTGTTTGCACCAGTGGGAAAAATGCTGAGTTTCGGTCACAGTGAGAAGCCAGGGTATTCCCTGCCTCTCAGAGGGGGTGTGACACATGCAGATCTTCTCCTGGCCCCACCTTTAACAAACCACCAAGTAATTTCCCTGTCACTTAATGCTATAGTTTAAAGGGTTTTTGCTGTCCTCTCTGGAGCATCCTGGGCTAGGCTGAAATGAATGAATTTCTTCGCTGAAAAACTTGCCTCAGTTTTGGAAAGAGTTGCTGAAGATCTTTCCAAACTGGACTTCGGTACCTCATATAAATTAAGCCTTGGAATTCTTCAAACAAATTTGTGATGTGATAGCTCCTCTCATCCAATATGCTATTATTAAATTACCATTCTGGATCCCTTCACTGACAACTCCACTTCTTAAAACAGATCAGCTGTATTCCTGGACACTGGCATCTAAATGCAGAACCTGAAATCCTAGTTTCCAAATGGTTGCTTGTTTCTAACTACTATTTTTCTACTTTCTAGGTTCTCTTGATTTGTTTTAGAAGATATGACATCTATTTCTTCTCTAAATGTCTTTTGTGCTCAGGACCTACACATAATGAATATCTTTTTCGTTTGCTTTTCTGTTGCTAATTGGTGTCTGAGGGGACCCTAAATGTAAATATTTGTTGACCCCCCCCCCACCCAGCTATTCTATTATTCTAGACAACAACCTACCAGCTACTTGCCTGAGGTAGAACTTGCCTGGCTGCCAGCATTTTTAAGCAGAATGTAGAAAAGGGTTGGGAGTCTCATTCACTATCCCAATTTTAACTTAACCTGCCTGTTTTCGGTAGTGTGCCTTCCCCACCCCTGACCTCCCTGTCTTGGAAATGTCCATGGTACAATTTCTCCACCGGATCAATCCCATTTATGGTCTGGAGAATGCCTGGGGATATAACTACTTCTAACACATATTTTCACACAAACATCTTGTTTTCAGCCCTTCATTGTCTCCCTTCCCTGGGAGAGTGAGCCACCGCTGTTTCCCAACCTCTCTGGGAGCTGCGTTATGAAATGCCCCCCAACCCCTGCGGGGTGCACCTGGCATGCAGGTTTTTCAGATCTTCTGATCTTCTATTCTTCTGTCCATATTTCATCTTTCAAGCTCAGTGTACTTCTCTTTCCGATTTCTTGTTTTTGTGTGTCTTTGTGGGTTGAGTTTATGGTCGAATCGCATCTACCTGGATTTCATATGTTGAGGTCCTAACTCAGTACTTCAGAATGTGGCCTCATTTGGAGCGAGGGTCTTTACAGAAGTAACCGTGTTAAGATGAGGTGATTAGGGGGAGCCCTAGTCCAATGTGACTAGTATCCCCATAAAAAGGAGAAATTTGGACACAGAGGCACGCATAGAGGGAAGACAATGGGAAGGGTTGTGGGGAGGGGACTGCAGCCTGCAAGCCGAGGAGAGAAGCCTAGAACAGGTCCTTTGCTCATAGTCCTCGAAAGGAACTATTCTTTCAACACCTTGATTTTGGGCTTGTTGTCTCCAGAACTGTGAGACAGTAAATTTCTGCTATTTTAGCACCCAGCCTGTGGCACTTTATGGAAGCCCTAGAAAACTAATACAGTGACTTAAGTTATTTTCCATCATTATGGTAGCATTTCAGGGAGGAGCAGAGAAAACCTGTATCTAACAGGAAGTCCTGAGAGGCATTTAACGTGTATTTTGCTTAATGTAGGTGCCAATCCATAAATGAAAAGGCTTCTGTAAAGGACAGAGTGAGACTCTGACTTGAGGCGTGCTTGAGTCAAACCTTAGGCTCTAGATCACTGCGCTGGACCTCTTGGAGCTTCAGTTTCCTCCTCTTTAGAGAGTTATGACATGGATCTTGTTTATGAATTTTAAAAGGACAAAAATAAAAGTGTCAGTGCTTGCTAATGATATGCTATTATTTAATGTAGGAGGAAGGATGAAGGGCTGATATCTTACTATATGCTTTACTTACTTAGCCCAATTTTGATCCTCAAAGTAGCCCTATTGAGGATTGTGTAATCATTGTCATTTTAAGAACTCAACCTCAGAGAATAATTTCTCTTAGATTGTAACATCAGAAAACGGGGGAGATGGGGTTCCAGTGACAATTTGGATGCCACCCTCATCACGCTCTTTCAGTTAGTGCCCCACGAAAAGAGAACCGAGTCACATGGACAGAAAGCGAACCAGAGCTAGAGATACCCCAGAGAGCAGGCTACTCCGTTACCTTAAAGTATCTTCAGGGCTCCTCTATGGGTTTGTGAGGATTTCGCTGATCCGATGAGATTCAAACTTAGGTACCTTAATACTCAGTGTGTGGCCCAAGGAGTCACAGCACCCGATCTCTCCCCAGACTTCCTGAATCAGAATCTGCATTGAACAAGGTTCTCAGGTGACTGGTGTGCACAGTAAAGCTTGAGACACACTTAGAGTGACATTAGGTGGCTATGGGGCTGAATAGTATCAACAGAACCCTGTTCTGCAGGAGACTGACTTCTTTCTTTTGCTCATTGTGAGTTCTCCACAGTTTCCCATTTTCAGTAGATCTGTCTCTGGCATTTCTCATTCATCATCTTACTCTGTTCACCAGTTCCCTCAGTAACTTACTCATATCTGTGCATGGATACTCTTGAAAAAGCCCTTCCTATGAGCACCTTCTGACTGCAGGCCCTTCTTGTCACCCGGGCTCTCTCTCTCTCTTCCTAATTCTGTTTCTCTGCGTGTTAACCACCATGAATAATTCAGGCTCTCCCTTTCAGTTCACCACTTACCACGCACAGCTCAGGGGGCAGCTCTTCTTGATGAAGCTCCCCCGAAGGAGAAATAACCTAAGGGTTCCCCACTATGATGAAGTTTTAAAAACAATCATTTACAAACTGGAGCAGAGCTTACTATCCCTGCTTAAATTCTCATTTTTCCCCTCTATCTAATTCAGGGTATGGAATATAAGACCCATACCCTCAGCGCTTCTTGAATTAATTATTGTTCCAAGTAGTTGAGCATTTATCGAACTGCTTTACTGGACTGTGGGATGGGACAGGCCTTGATTTATTTTGGATTTCCTAGCGAATGTTTTTGTACTGCATGAGTGAATGGCCTTTCGTCTCCATATACATCTACCCTCTCTGAGGGTCCTGACAGGTCCCATATGCCAGAACTATATGCCGTGTGCCACTATATGCCATTGGTTTAGGGTAGGTAGTTTGCACAGAGTGGTGGAGGTAAATGGAATGTGTTTTATGACCCCACTCTTCTTTATATCAGGGTAAGTCCAAATCTGACAAGAGAAGCTATTTTCAGTGTAGGTTCTTCTTTGCATCTATTGTCTGGAAAGGTTACATGTACTCAAAATAAACCTTTGGAACTTCTGATGTCTAAAAACCTTCACATTGCTTTTTCTGAAGAATAAAAGAGACGATACTGATTGGGTTAGGAAGAAAATGAATGAACGTACAAAGGGTCTTCAGGAGTAGTGGGGGACCCATTTTATTTAATAAAGAAATAATTATTTAGTGCCTTATAGTGGTCTCCAGCCCACCTCCAAAAATGGTACTTTATTAATGGCATATGGTATTTAAATTTCCCCATTGTACAACCCTTCTCGGTTCAGTTCCTGAGCCTCATACACACTTGATTGAAAATTCTGTAAGAAAGGATCTGGGAGCCACAGAACAAAGCCGCAGAATTATCAGGCTTTGCAATCCTTTGGAAAAAAAGGATCAGATGTTTGTGAAACATCTTAAAGTTTTACTTTTAACGCTCTTCTCCAAAGCTTGTTTTAGGAAATTACATTTTGAAAATTCAGTTCAAATATAAAAGCAAAACCCTTCCTTTCTGAAATTCTATAATAAAACCTGACACAGTTTCATCAAAGGAAAATACCAGAAGCAGGAACCGAGAGAAGGGGCTGGGTTTGGCAGAAATAGTCTATGAAAAGAAATCCTGGTCTTAGGGCCTTGGTTGGGGGATTTAATTCCCTGAGCCTGTCTAAACAAAACTGCAAGCTCCTAAATTCTGTAAGGTTACAGCACATCCGGAATCATATCCTTTCTCCTTGGTCTTTCTTAGGGCCTCTTGTGCCCAGCACCTCCACCTCCGCCCCATCTCCACCTCTTGATTCCAGACCTTACCGTCTCCCTCTTCATCATGGCTTTCCCCGCTTTGGGGTGGCTTGGCCTCCCCTAGAATCAAAATAAGAGAAGCAGTTCTAACGTTTTGCAGAACATACCCAGATTCCCTTCTGAGCTAAAATCGCATGTTCCCAACTGAGAATGTAGCTGCTCTGAGAAAAACTCTTGACACTTGGCTACTGGTGAACTTATGAAATTTTGTGAATTTGCCACAGGCAAAGCTTGCTGTTTCTGCAGAGCCTAAGCATCTCTGCGTGTGTGTTTTTTCTCTCCAACTATAAAACCAATGTTCACAATATTTTCTAGTTAAAAAAAAAAACTTGCTTCTTTTGTTTTTGTTTTGTTAAGGTGTTGACAATTTTTCTTAAACAGCAAAGCTTTTGGAAGACCCTTTAAAATCTCCCTGTCCTTTTTTTCTGGCATGTAAGGCAACCTGCAGAATGGACTGCCTTCTAGATTTGCTGAGCACCTACTGTGTGCAAGGCAATGTCTTGGTGGACATTATTTTTCAAACTCACCTATGCCGGTTACCTATACTGTTCGGAAGAATGGTTCATGTATTTCCCTGAATTCTCTTCCTAGCTGATCATCTTGAAATTAAAAAAAAAAAAAACTTTTTTAAGAATTCTGAAAAATGTGTTAAACTGACCTGACAGCTTTAGAGCTGGCTAAAGTATGGTCAGACCTTTGGGGTGTTTGCTTTTTAACACTGGTCTTTGTGAGAGTCTTAGGGCACCTTGGGCCACCCAGCAAGAGGTCAAGGCATGGATTACTGCTGGGTCCTACAAGGTGCCACGAGTCTTTAGAAAATCTCCCTTCCCAGCCACACTCAACACAAACTTCAAAACATTGATTCAGCATAATTTTTACTTGGAGTTTTGGGGTTGCTCTGTGCAACGCTATTTTCTAGTCACTCCTTCAATCCTCATAACAACTCTCTGTGGTGGGTGTGATTATCCATCATCCCATTTCACATAAGTAAACTGAGGCCTAGGAAAGGTTAAATAACTGGCTCAAATCACACATGGAGGCACAGCAGACTCAAACGCAGGCCTTCTGGTGCTATCCCTGCAGTACCACGCTTCTAAGTGGTGACTGCATTTTCTCTGTGGCATAAATGAGTTATAAATATTTTGAAATCCAGTTCTGAAGGGGTTTTGGAGAGGGAAGAAGGCTAACGAACGAGGCAGCCACATTACCAAAGGGAGGGGAGAGGCATAATCAGGATGGAACGGTCCAGAGAGAAAGATTCTGGTCAGCGTTGTTCACAAGAATGATCGTGGGCATCCGGCCAAGTGCTGTCTCTTACGTGTTAAGAACAACTGCCGATTGTCCACATGAAACTCAATAGAAATGGTTGGGTGCCTCCATTATATCCCTTCTCCAGGATCCCGCACTCGTACGTTCTGTCTTCCAGAAGAACCAGAGATGACAGACGTGCATTGCTGCTAAGAAGGTGTCCATCATGACAGCACCATGTCCCCATGGCATGACAGCTGATTTGCACACGCATGTATCATGCCAATTAATAGGAACTCTCATAGCTGATGTTAAAGGAATAATTTATAGCTGAATTGGGACTCATCGGTGGGGAATGTCCCGGAAGGGCTGTGCTGTGTTTACGCGGAGGGCGGGCTCCAGCGGGGCCTGGTCGGGGTCCATCCCTGCGGTGACATGGGCTCACCTCCGCCTGCGCCTCGCGCCTTCAGCCCTTGCTTCCACGCACACCTTTCTGCGTTTTCCACCCCGCGCCAGCACTGGCGAGTCTCCTGTGTCTGAGCCCCGATGTCCTTGGAGGCTGTTTGAACCGCGTTTGTGCCGCTGAGCCCCGTGCTCTCCAATCAGGAGAAGCGAGGGAACATGCTAAGGAGCTCCCCACGCGAATCCGGGGAACGTGCCCTGGCAAGGATCACGTGGCTTGAATTTCTATTTTCACTTCTTCCTGACATAAGTGCTTCCACCAGGCAAATGTGTCAGTTTGGGTCCCGTCAATGTCAGCGACATACTTCCCTTGCTTTTTGGATTTTCCGTTCAAATATTTTGCCAGAAGTGATTAGGGCAGAGCTTTGTTTTGGAAACGGTGGAGAGTTCTGTCCGATTTCTGCAGGAGGAGGGTGCCAGGCACAGAGTCACCAACCGAATTAATTTCTAATGAAAAAGAACGAGTAGGCAAACAAAATGCTCCGGAGGAGCGGCGGCCACGTAGCCGCCAGGCAGAGGCCGCAGGGCCCGTGCTCCAGCCCGGAGGGGTTCAGCCCCCGCGCCGGAGTGCCCCCCGAATGGGCAAGGACGGAGGCGCTGGCGGCTGAGGCCGGGCGCTAGGCGAGGGGCTGAAAGCACGCCCGAGGGACCCGGGGCGGGGACAGGGAGCCGCTGACCCTTGAGGGTTCAGGGATGGCCTTCAGAGGCACCTGTGAGGCACCAGGCAGAGGAAAACGAGAACAGCGGCTTCAGGGCTGGTAACGGAGGGTGGGCAGAGGCCCCTCCACAGGGGGACACGGGGCAAAACTGTGACATCCGTTATTATGATATAGTGACATCTTTTAAACTGCAGGGTAAAGCCAGAATACTTAGTCTGGCACGGCCCACAGGCTCTTTGCAGTGTCTCACACGCCTGCCCACCTCTGGTCTTTCCACCTTCCTCCAGTCTCATCTTGTCCCCTCCCTGTGTTCCAGGTGCTCTGAGCCGGGTCCTCTGCTTGGAATGGTCTTTGCACCTCCCGTTTCTTCCAACGCTTCCTCTCGGTGTCCCTGCCCCCCTATTCTTGGCAGCATTTCAACGCCGCCCTTGCCTTTTCCTCTGGAGAAGCTTCCCTGGCCCGCCCCGAGCAGTCCCTCGGGGGCGCACAGTTCCTGTGCTGGTGCTGCTGGTGGGCCGCCCCGCTGTGCTTCTCTAGTCCGCTCCTCCCGCGTGTGTCAGCCACCCCAGCACAGCTAAAGTCCTTGTCTCCCCATTCTGCCTTGCCGGTAGGGGACTGGCCCACTTCTGGCAGCCGAAATGTAGAGGCTTCTACACAGAGCTTCTGGGAAACTTTCCTTGTCTTTTTAATTGAAGCATAGTTGACTTACTGTTATATTAGTTTCAGGTGTACAACACAGGGACTCTGTATTCATATGCCTTACGGTGTGATCGCCACAGTAAGCCTAGGAACCATTTGTCACCATGCAAAGTTATTACGATATTGGTGATTGTATTACCTGTGCTGCGTTTTACAGCCTCCTGACTTTTTTACTTTATAACTGGCAGTTTGTACCTTTAATTCCCCTTCACCTTTTCAATCCATCCCCCAACCCTCCACCTCTCTGGTAACCATTAGTTTGTTCTCTGGATCTATGAGTCTGTTTTGTTTTGTTGTTGTTGTTGTATGTTGTGTGGTTTTTTTGTTTTTTTTAGATTTCACATGTAAGTAAAATTATATGGTATTTGTCTTTGTCTGACTTATTTCACTTAGCATAATACCTTCTAGGTTGACCCATGTTGCCACAAATGGCAATATTTCATTCTTTTTTATTGCTGAATAATATTCCACTATATATGTATGTATATATATGTGTGTGTGTATGTATATGTATATATATACTACATCTTCATTCATCTATCAATCGCTTCTATATCTTGGCTATTATAGATAACGGTGCAATGAGCATAGGGGTACATATACCTTTTCAATGTAGTGTTTTTGTTTTCTTTGGATAAATGCCCAGAAGTAAAATGACTGGGTTGTATGGTAGTTCTATTTTTAATTTTTTGGAAGAATCTCCATACTATTTTCCATAGTGGTTGCACTGATTTGCAATCCCACTGACAGAGCACAAATGTTCCCTTTTCTCTACACTCTCGCCAGCACTTGTTATTCGTTGACTTTTTGATAATAGCCATTCTGGCAGGTGTGAGGTGATACCTCATTGTGGTTTTAATTTGCATGTCTCTGATGATTAGTGACGATGAGCATCTTTTCATATGTCAGTTACCCATATGTATGTCTTCTTTGGAGGAGTCCTCTCCCCATTTTTTAATCAGATTGTTTGTTTGTTTTTAAAAAGATCCAGATCGACTGGTGTACTTCTATTTGGTCTCTGTCTCTTCCATCTATTTTTTTGGAACGTAAATAGAATGTGTAGTGCTAGTTATGCAGCTTGTAGCCATGAGGGTGAAACACATACCCAAGTGATGGTGGAGCAAAACTAAAAAGATGCTGGGTTCCTGATGCTACAGAAACATCCCTGGACTATTTCCAGATTTCTTGTTAAATGAGGCAAATAAATTCCTTCATCTTAAAGCCTCTGTTAATTGGATTTGGGGTTTTGTGCTGCCAAATGTTTCTGACCAATAATGTGCCTGTTGTTGTGTTTTTCAATTGCTACTTACTCTTTGGTTTCATGACTATCTGTGAGCAACCAGAGATAAGGGACTGTGCTCTGCTTGTTTTCTCAGCACTGAGTGTGCTCTCTAGCACAGAGCAAGAGCTCAAGACATCTTTTTTGAATTTGAGTGTTACTACAAAAGCCAGTTTTCTCTTCTCTGGTGATCATAACTACAATTATTATTGGCATTACACTTACATCCATATAACCCATAGCTCTCAAGTAGCTGGGAATAATTCACTGCAATAAGATATGAATTTAAAATCATGAGATTGATTTTTATGTGTGATTTGTGTTATCGGACTCACAGTTTCACATAAAACCTGTCACTATTCAATCTAAGAGGGTCTATATTGACAGAAATCACAATAAATCAAAGAAAGACAAGATTAGGCATTTCACTTAGAAAATTACCTTCTCTTTTGAATTCAGTGAATTTGGATTTTAGGGGCAACTTTGAATGAAATTAAAATTTATCTTTATATAAGGTGTTGAGAACAGCCCCCTTCCCTCTCCAAAATACCCTAAGGAAGTGGTTGCTTTTTGTTTGCTGTTGATATACTTGCATTTGATGGAAAGTCTTGAGCCACATTTTGGGTTTGTTTTCTTTCATCAGAGCTGGCATAATTTCTTTAAGACCAGGATTTCTCTGTTTAGCTAGCAGCAAAAATAGCCTAATGATTCTTACTTGTAAGTCTTTATCACACTGGACACCATTTACTCTCAGGACTTGGTCATGAGGGGCATGTTTGGGGGTCAGTGAGACCTCTAAGCCGGTTTTCTTCTTCTGAGTTCACACTCAGGGAGGACACCAGGAGCAGTCACAGCTCCCAACGCCATAGGCTGGTCTCCATGGTGAGCGCCCACCCAGCGGGCCTTCGGGTGAGAGGCGCAGCCCCAGCTCGGGACGGGCGTTTTCTTTATTAGCTACTCAGTGACCAAAGATTGCACATTTAGGTGCATAAGCAAAGACTCGGATGTACTAATAGAGTCCTCGACACAAGACATTGGCATCTCAACAAAAATCAGAGCTCGCTTGGGACAAGAATAATGAGAAATACACAGGTTGGATCAATACAGGGACAATTGCCCTGGCCAAGGTCCCTGAGTAACGAGGAGCTGCAATCTGATGTTTGAATCTTCTCTAGAGCTTTTTAGGTCACTGTATATGAAGTGCGTATAATTAGCCTGATTTCTCATTATGGAAGGAGACGTTGTCCATTATCAAGAAAGCCTTTAGTTATATTAAGAAAAAAAAAAATTATTCTAGGTTGTCTGTAGATATCTAGACTAGGTAGCTCCTATACCATAATTAGCACCAAGATATAAGTGCCTGGAGTGGGTCAGATGAAGAGGCCCTCTTCCATAAATATCTTAATGAAGCCCAGTTTTTCTAGCTATGCTACAAATTAATGAAAACATTGAGATTTGTTTACATTTCCTCTAATCATTAAGCTTGGTGAGCCGACCACAATATGTGTTATAATGTGTAATAGCTCTGAAACTCTTTAGTACTCCTAAATAAAATTGTTGGATGATTTCCTATTTGCAGAAGCACTTGAAACATGGTTCATTGTTTTACTGAAGAGAACTAGGATTTTATTTTCCCCAGTGGGGTGAAAAAATGTAAGGGGCAGTGATTGATGGCAATCCTTTCTGGGCGCTTTACTTATTACCACTTCTCCTTGGCTGCCTGTGGCGGATCACATTGCACGGGTTCCGACATTAGTGAATCAGGGCCTGTGTGTGTGTGTACATGTGGGCAATCACCCTTTCTTCTACACAGCATTGCTAAAGATTATATAAAGATTATGAAGATTAAAGATATATGGTTACAGATTGATTGACTTTATCTTTCTGCCCAGGGGAAGCCATCATGCTTGAAGGTTGGAGGATATCGGATGGGTACAAGTTTAGAGTTAAAAAATTCCATGCCTACTTTGGAGTGTGTTAGACAATGATTTGTCTTTACCCAAAGAGTTATGCAAATAATGAAATGGGTTTTCCTGGTTAGTTCTACTGACTTGTAAAGGAAATAATAGAGCATTTGGACGCACCCCTCAGTGCGCTGTTGGTTCATTCTTTCAAGAGACATGGCAGCCCCAGCAGTCCAATCACATGTGCCCTGCAATAGCTGCCTGCCCTCTTTCCAGCTCCCCCATTTCTGGCAGAGGACCCCGGGTGCAGCACCGTTGCCTTGGAGCTCTCTCAGGACTTGGACACTTGCTCTCAAGCGTATCTCCTTCTTGCTTTATTTCTCCTTAGGCAACCCTTCTGAACTCCCACCTCTTTTGTAAATCCCTGCACCTTCAGGGTGGCTTATGATGCCTTAATTAACGTTTTTATCTAGTCACTGTTGTGACTGCGTAGCAGAGCAATGGTAGGAGGGAAAACTTTATAAATAAAGTGATTATTCCCTCAAAATCAAGCCAGGCAGGGTTTAGCCTCCCTTGTGTGGGTCTGCTGCTCCCTGAGAGGCACCCCCCAGCTGAAATCTGCATCCCCAGCATTTCTTTGCATGTGCGTAGGAGGGGTCGAATCACATAACCTGTTTACTTGAGTTGGTTTGACATTGTTGGGATGCTGGTGGCTGGTGGGTGGCATCACAGCTGCTGTTTGGAAGCTGCCTCAGCCGGGAAGCGACCACACGAAACAGCAAGGAACAAACTGTACCAAAGTGGGAGAAAAAATGGAACAATTGGAAGAACTGTTCAGCAGCAGACATAACCACAGAACCTGGACTGTGTCACCGCCAAGCCACCTCATTTGGAGAGTGTCCGGAGATAGTTTGGTCTCATGATTTTTTAAAATTTCTGCCACAGCAAGTTTTCAAATAGTATCAGGTAAAGGGGGAGAAGGTAGAGCAGAGACTCAAGGCTTCTCTGCTCCCTGACAAACACTCTTAGTGTCCTGTGCCTCTGTGTACATCGAGAAAGGCTCCCAGCCTGCCAGGGCTCCGGGGCTGCAAATATTGAATGTGGAAACTGCATTTTGAGAGATCGCCGTATCTCCTTCGCTTTATTCTGGAGCTGTGCAAATAATCTCAGCATCAGCAATCATCACTTGAGGGAGGGAGGAGAATTATGTCATCGAACGTTTGCTACATAATTGAGTTTGTTTATTAATTACAAAGAAGGGCCCTGTGGCAGGGAAGTAACTGTCACCGCAGTGCCCCCTATTTCGTTGAATTCTGCCATTTTTGGCAAACACTGTGTCTAGTGCAAAGGTTCTGGCTGAGTTATTAATCATGCTTGCTGGGCAAGCTACAATAATCTGCTGCCTGGCTGCAAAGCCAAGTGGAGTCGCCGGCAGGATGCGATGATAAAACACTTGAGACCTCTCACTCTCAGACTTCGCTCCTGCTGGGGCCGGATTTTCTTCATCTCTGTGTAATTAAAGGGGTGAAAGTGAAAGGCAGTGATTTCAATGATGTCTCGTTCTCTCAGCTATCGTGTCCTTGGTTACAAAACATGGACAACATGTAGGCCGGCAGCGCTGTTTGAACGCAGGGCCCGTGGGCGGAGGGCTCCTGCACACGAGGGACCGGAGCTTAGGACTTGCACATCCAGCCGAAAGCTCCAGCATTTCCGTCACTTCCATGTCCTCTCCAAGCGGGCTTCTGATGTTCTATCAAACTCTGCTCATTGAGTGGGGAGAGAAGAGCTACCACTTCCTCACTGACCTTTAGAGACGGCCCTCAAGGTCAATCCAAGTTCTTACCTGCCCTTAGCATGGGAATGGTCTGTCATCGAATAGCTGCTATGACTTCCATGGGCTCAAAGATTGAATGGTGATAGTGATCATCAGTTAAGCTACCTCAAGCACTGAGTATTTGACAGGTCTCTTTCTCTAGCCAGAAGGGTCTTAGCTCCTATGAAATTGCCTTACGTGTTTCATAGCATTAAAAGGGCTGCTTCTTTCATCAGAACTTCTTTTTCTCAAAGGTTGTTCTTTGGAAAATTGATTTTGTGGGTGTTGAGGGCTCAGTGGTAAGGAAATGCGGAAACTGATGAATGAAAGAAGCTTTTAGAATCTTTACTGTGCTATCTAGCATTTATTTTTTAAGCCTAACGTCCTTTGTTTATTCAAATCCAGAAAGAAAAGAGCTCCTACACGTATTTTAGAGAAAAGAATCACAAATTACCAAAGACCTGTCTTTTTTTTTGTAAAGGAAACTATTAAAGACCTCTTTAAAACTCCTTAATGTTCTGCAGGTTTTGTCATGCGTTAACCTCCCCTTTTCCTCTCAGAACTGTTCTGACCTCTTCCAGCTTTGAAGAACCGACCTGTGCCAGGGGAAAGGAGAAGGCCCAGTATTTGAAGAGCTGGAGCCCTGGTGAAGTGTAGGTCCTACAGAGCACCGGTTATCCGTTTTAGTGCGTATGGTGTTCACGGTGCGTGTGTACTCATTAAAATCCACATTCCTGAGCCCCATCCCATCCATTCGGATCTAGCGAGGTCATGGGTGATCCTAACATGCGGTTCTCAGGCCACATTCTCAGAAACACTGAGCTGGAGATAAGCAGGGATTGTAAAGCTCTTTGAAGCGCTACTTTTAAATACCTACAGTGTATATTTGGAGCCTTCAGCTGGTCTCTTTAGCAAGTTTTTTTCTGCTTTCTTGTGCTGCCTGGCCCCCCCCAGACACTCCCCACAAACTAGCGCCACACGGCCCGACGCGGTTGCCCGTCAGCTGCACCTCCACGCAGGGCGAGCGAGCCACAGCTGCTCTGTTCCAGGATCAGCCCTGTCCCTTCCCTCAGTTAGACGTGAGTTCCAGCAGGAGATTCCTTATACCAGGTTATCTAGCATTTTGAGCCTCCAAAACAGAGATACATGATGAGTATCTGATGGGACAGGGTGTGTTTTATAGGTCACACTTCAGATAAAACTGTTCTACAGAATGAATGTCCTGAAGCCTTAACCGTCTCTCATTCTCTTTGGTCCAAGAATTTTAATTCTTTCTAGACTTGGAACTTCTTCTCTCCTTTCTTACCTGCACCTATAGTTTAAATATCTTAGTTTCATCTATAGTTAAATGTTTAATAATGTAACCTTTAACTCATGTAATCTAGATAGCATGACACGCCACTTTTCTGGCTGTCCAGCCTCGAATCCCCTTACTGACTGTGGAGAATCCCCAACTGCGTGGCTGTGAGCAGGAGGCCTGAAAACCCCTCCTGCTCTGTGTCAGAAAGGTATGGACATTTGACCAAAGCTTAGCCATTTGGACGTTTCTGTCTTGAACGTGTAGCCTATAGAGAAAGGATGGGGGAGACTGGAATTGGGGCATCTTGCTGTGATGATACAATAAACATCCCCAGTGGTGACCAGCCTTCGGCTCCTGCTGCATCATTCTGAAACTTAGACTCACATTTTCAATAAAAATACTCTCTTTCGATTCAGACAGCAGAGGGCTTTCTCTTACAGAAAAGCCCAAACGGACTGGTTGGGAACTCAAACGAGCTATAGGCGTTTGAAGTCTCTGCTTCAGAAAAAGGTGACACTGCTTTTGTGCCCTGTCCTGTCTAAGGAGAATGGGCCGACTGAGCTCTCTTAGCGGGAGTGCTCGTGGAGCGTGAGTCATGGGGCATCTGCTGCTTGTTCATTTTTCTCCCCTGAATCTTGAACCTCAACCAGAAAAAGGCAATAACTCTGTCATGAAACCCTTCATTTCTCTATTTAGCAAAAAATAGACAAATTAGGAAAAAAGAGACTATGTAAAATGTATAGATTAATGTGTGTGCCTGTGGTTGGTTTATGTTCTGGGCAGAGGCAACCGAGAAGAGTGGCCTGAGCCAGGAGACCTGGATTCCATGCCTGTCTCTCATTATATCAGTCAGGTTACTTCTGAGGGTAAACAGGAAGGATTTGACAATGAGCTCATTATTTCAGCAATGTTGAATTTTTTTTTTTAATATGTTTTTTAAAAAAATTATTATTGATTTCAGAGAGAGGAGGGGAGAGGGAGAGAGAGAGAAACAACAGTGATGAGAGAGAGTCATTGATTGGCTTCCTTCTGCACGCCCCCTACTGGGGATCGAACCCACAACCCTGGGCATGTGCCCTGACTGGGAATCCAACCATGAGCTCCTGGTTCATAGGTCAATGCTCAACGACTGGGCCACACCAGGCTGGACAGCAATGTTGAAATTTTTACAGCTAAATAAAAGTTCACTGGTGTTGCTGATTTTTAGGCAAGCTAAAGTTCAATTTCTTGAAAAGAAAATTAAATGTGTAAATTAAATTAAAAATTAAAGGTGGTACAGAGCTTCGTTCCCAAAAGTGACTGTTTTGCAAAATGAATTCTGCTGAACCCTAGGTTCTGACATAATGTCTCAGGGGCAGCTTGCGAATGGAAGTGGGAGGCTGGACTTTGGGCAAAGTATCAGATCCATTCCACAACTTCAACCAAGCCAGCTTTTCTCATTATATTGGATTTGAATATTGCAGCTCTTATGAAAGCTTTATTTAAACAAAAGTTAGAAAACCAGGGAATAGGGTGATCCCTAAGGGCCATTCTGTGAAGTAGCATTATAAGTATTAGAAAAGCATCCTTAATGATACCTCTTAAATCATTAATTCCTTCCATTCTTTCCATCATACTTTCTGCTCTCTTTGCTCTCATATGGAAAAATACTTTTGAAGCTCCAGAATGCTAGTCAACTATTTTCACATATTCCTCCTGTGGAGTATAGAGTTTTAGGTTCTGCCCTTTCTAAATGCACCCCCTACATTGAAAAGGTACATTCACCTCCCCCCCCCCATTAATTATTAAGAAATTTTTATTAAGCACCCTCAAGTGCTTGGTAATAAACTGATATTTTGCCAAGCCTGGAACTGGGGAGTCGTATCTATAAGAAATGGGCATCCAACTGCTTGCTATTCTTCCCTGATGGCCAAATCCCTCCTCATCTGCCTTCCTCTCCACCCTCCTGGCCCCTCAGACCCACCAGCCTCGCAAGTCAATTTTCAGGGATCAGTTGACTGATACAATTTCGGTTTTATTGAATGTCAGTGCACATATACTCCAGGCTTAGCTTCATTGTCTCCTCCTCCCAGTAGCCCACTTTGATTTCCCAGGATTCACACTTCACCTCCGTGTCCCATGGCATTGATGCAAACCCCTCTGCAGGTGTTTATCCTGCTTACAAGTGTATCTGGGTCTTCCTGTCTAGACTGTAAGCTCTCTGAGGGCAGAGACTGTGCCTATCAGATTTATGGCACTCCCATAGCAGTTAGCACAGGGGAGCCTGGTGCCTGCATGGTGCCATGCGCTTCTCAGATATTTGCTGAGTATTTGCTTCCCCTGCTCCTAAGTCCCAGAAACTCCACACTGGAAACGAAAAGCCAAGGTTTGAACTCTGTTATGTAAAACAGAGGTTATTATATAATCTCTGAAGTTTGTTGGTTGGTGATTTTATTATCGTATTTGAGGCCAGATGGACATTGGCGAGAGGCTGTACTGCAGATATTAGAAAAAGAGTTGCGTAATCAGCCCTGGGCAGGCGTCTCCGTTGGGGACTGCGCTGGGGAAGTGCGCATCCTCTCAGATGTGCCAGCCACTAGGACTCTCTGCCTTGTTCCCCCTAAACACATAGACTCGCACCGTTCTGGGGCCATCCTCTCTTGTCCAGTCGTCCCCTGTCACAGAGGATGTAGGAGTTCTGGAGAAGTTAAATAATGACTGGACCAAGGTCTCACAGATAGGCCTTCCAATCAGACAGACTTCAGTCCAGATTTAGTGACTCCAGTGTACTTTTCTGCCCCCTCCCTGCCCCGCAGGCTGAAGTCAACAGACCTGTATGGAAGAGGGTTTCTTTCAAAGTAGGCCCTGGCCGGTGTGGCTCAGTCGGTTGAGCACTGTCCCATGAGCCAAGAAGTCACCAGTTTGATTCCCGATCAGGGCATGTGCCCAGGTTTCGGGCTCAGTGGAGTGCAGTCATCCATGTTTCTCTCTCTCCCTTTTCCTTCCCCTCCCTCTCTAAAAGTCAATAAAAACATATTTTTTAAAAAACCAAAAAAACCAAAGTACTTCACAAATAGTAAGTGGCTGCTCCTAGGGGCAGGCTGGGGGCTGAGGGTCGTTAGTTAAGTCTCGCTGCAGAAGACTGGGTTTTGCCAGTGTCTTTGCATAAGGAACCACTGTGCTAGTTCCACTTAGGTTGAGATGATCATTTTTACAAATTTCATGATGTGGGTAGCAAACAGAACTCCTTCTTTCCTTCCATTGGGACAAATAATGAACAAACACCAAAGTAAATCAGAACAATGGGAATGTGTCCCAGAAGAAAATTTTTATATGACCTATGCATGGCGTTTTTAACCCTGGGTCAGGGTTAATAGGCTTTTATGTTTTAATTTTTAAAAATCTGAAACACTTCTATATTTTTACTTAAAATTTTTAACTTCTATTTTTAATGCTTTGCTACCCCTATAATTCCAGTAGAAATAAATATATTTTTTAAAACTACATTTAAGAAAGTACTTATTGTCTGTTGAGAAGTTTAATATAGAACAGGAAGTACAAAGGCTAGTATTAGATCCCAGCACTGTTACTCTTCAACTGTGTCACAATCCCTTAATTAATCCTTTTTGGTTTGATTTCTAAGAAAAAAAACTGTTAAGATTCCAAGCTTATCAGTTCCTTACTATACCCTGAGGGTCTGTTCTGAGTCCAGGATCAACAGGGGCAGCTGCTTGGAGATTTGTGGCCTCTATGTGAATTGCACCTGGAGCCAAAAAAAGCCATCACTGGGTTTTATTAAAATAATACCTCCCCTTCCCCCCCAGTTACAATTTAATCTACTGATGGTGTGATTTTCATCAGTTCAGTGTAAGGGGTTATTTTCTGCAGCAGTTCTAGTCAAATTTCAGGGCAACTCCATACGGTTTCTCTTATTTTTCAAAAAGATACCCCCTCATCTCATAATACTTGGTATTCCTTGAACATCAACTCATTTTAAAATTAAAAATAGGGTTGTAAGTACAGATAGCCTGGGAGTGGTAAGACACTGACAAATTTAAAGCACAAATGGAGATCTATTTTCAAACAAGCAGTGTGACACAGGGGCGCAGAGCACAGGAGCCTCAAAACCATTGAATGTGGCCCTGAATTCTAACCCCAGCCCTTCCAGGCACCCTGTTACGCATCTGCCTTTCCTCACTGCCTGACTCAATGGCTTGGCTCAGGAGGTCCAGAACTGTCTTCACCATGGCTCCCTCTTGCTTGCAACCCTCTGATGGAACCGCTACATTAGAGCATGAGATGCCCCAGTGGGGACCGAGGAAAAGCAAATCAGTCCTGTGCTCACGACCCTGTGATGATTCTTTCTTGTCTATGCAGGATCCAGTTCAAGTGCAGCAGCTTGGCTGTCAAAACTGGAATATCCCCCGGGCTTGGTGACCCTGGTCAATCATTCTGCTATTGTTGGGTAGGGTGGGGGTGGGTGGACTTCTCAAGGCTGGGCAGTGATTAGAGGTGGAGGGAGGGGAAGGAGAAGAGCAAATGTACAGGGAGCACTTTCTCTCTGCAGGATGCATTAATGAATCCATTGTCTTATTTAATCCTCGCAACAACCGTGTCTTAGGTCAGTTTACAGAGGCTCAGTGAAGGTAAACAATGTGTCAGCAAAGTTAGGAAGAACAGATATTCAAATGTGGATCAATTTGATCCATCAGTCATGAAAAAAATGATTGCTGGCTGATGTTAAAAAATGTTTAAACCAGCCCTGCCAGCTTGGCTCAGCGGTTGAGCATCGACCTAGGATCCAGGAGATTGTGGTTCGATTCCCGGTCAGGGCACATGCCTGGGTTGGGGGCTCGATCCCCAGCAGGGGGCATGCAGGAGGCGTCCGATCAATGACTCTCACATTAATGTTTCTCTCTCCCTCTCCCTTCCCCTCTCTGAAATCAATAAAGACATATATATTTTTTAAAAATGTTTAAATCAGATTTAGGAAATCAGCACCTTCTTATCTGTCCCCACCTGCCCCAATTCAAGTAGTCTTATAATTCCTTCCTAACTCCTCACCTGCTCTTATTTCTTTTTACTTGCTTTTATCTATATGACGTGTTTGAGGGGTCACAATGGTAGCAGGATCAGAATCTGTTGACATTTGCTTGACCTTACAACTCTTGGGAACAGTTTATAGCAGGCATCCTGCCGTCTCATCCCAATACACTCGTTTATTTTTATTTTCTATCCGGTCCCTATAGGATCTTTCTACTTCTGCTTGCTGGTCTGTTCACTCTCCCCAGCTCTTGCTTCGTTTATGCTTTAGGGCAGCAATTTTCAACCGGAGTGCTGCAAGAATTTTTAAAACATGCAACACTTGACTATTTAGTCAGGGGCCCTGACCTCTTTTCCCTTAGATTGTCAAATGAAAAAATGACAACAGCCCACACAATAGCCATCCGGTGTGAATGAATCCAAATTATACTTATTTATTTATTTATTTTGTCAGATCGGCATCAGAAATGAGAAACAGAACAAAGCAGGAATGGGTGCAGGATCTGCCAAGCCAAAAAACTCCTATAGAGCAGCGGCTTTCAACCTATTTCATCTCATGGCACACATAAAATAATTACTAAAATTCTGCGGCACACCAAAAAGTATATTTTTGCAGATCTGACAAAAAGAAATAGTTATAATTTGGATTCAGTCACATCGGACAGTTATTGTGTTGACTGTTGTCATTTTTTTATTTGACAGTCTATAGGAAAAGAGGTCAGTGCCCCTGACTAAATAGTCAGGTGTTTCATGTTTAAAAATTCTTGCTGCACATCGGTTGAAAAATGCTGCTATAAAGCACCTTGTCCTCTTTGGTCACGAGCTTCCCTGACTGAATTCTGTCTTCTTTCTCAAACATTTCCCAGGCAGCATACTGTGGGCTATTTTGAGGAAATATTTTCACAAAATATCTAAACCTTATGTTTGCTGACAGGCTATGAAGTCTAGGTTCTTAGTAAGAAAATTGCATCTCACACCAGAACTCTCCAATCCAGCTGGCACCCCTGCTTCCTGTGCATCCTGCAGAACAGATGGAAGTGGGAACCTGGTTTTGACTGAGATTTAATCCAGCCTTACGAATAATTTTCTAGATCTCCCATCAGTATTCCACTAACTTTTGATGTTTTTGTCTGAGTGGACTGGCTTCTCTCAGAAGCAACTGAAAGAGAAAATCACAAAGGTAAGAGTCTGCTTTAATGGATAGCAATATATATTAAGTAAAAATCAATTTCACCAAGTGAGTTCAATAATTTATTAAAAATCATAATGAACATGAATGTCTGTCATTATACTGTGAAATGCTACACCGATGGTAGTAATACTTGCTGCCATTAGTCTTTTCTTGAGAATTTGAAGCCAAATGCATGTGGACCACCCTTGCTCTATAAATGTGCTACCCTTGGCTTGACTTAAGCCTAAGGCTAGTGTCTTCCTCTTTCCTGACCAAGAAATCTTTTGCTACCTGAAGAAAAGATGCTGAGATGTTTGGTGGGCATGGATAACACCAGTGGAGAGTTTTGGCTAGTTGGGTCTCAGCAATAAAATCTGAGATTTTCTTCACTGCATGAAAGGCAGTTTAGTTAGAAGAGATGGAATGTGCTTTGTGGCCGTTTCCATACTCAGGGCACCAAGGCCGACGTATAATTCTTTACTCTCAATGAAATACTGAGAAGTTAGAACAAACAAAACAAAACAAAACAAAACATATATATATTATATATATTATTATTATATATATAATATATATATATATATATATAATTTTTTAATGGACAGCCCTGGTTGGTGTGGCTCAGTTGGTTGTGGGTTCCATTTGCAGTCCAGTCAGGGCACAGGGCACATACCTAGGTTGTGGGTTCAATCCCCTGTAGGGGTGCGTACAGGAGGCAACCAATCTATGTGTGTCTCTCATCTCTCTCTTTTTCTCTCTCTCTCTCCCTCCCTTCCTCCCTCTCTAAGCAAACAAACAAAAACTTTTATGGACATATTTTCCTCCTAAATGTTCAAACTCCAGTGGGCTTTTTCTTCAGGTCCCATAACTGACCTGACCTTTCATTTGTGTGTTCATTTTGTCCCTTGCGAAAACGCCAATCTCCTGACAATTTTATCTAGGTCTCAGTCTAGCATGCTTAGGGAAGTTGACAAGTGAATCTTAAGAGGCTAATACCTCAAAGACTGGATTTCACCCAACCCATCTGGTTATCCTCAGGTTTTGAGTCAGAACTCTCCAATTTGTGCAAGTTTAATATCACACGCTACAGAGAAAAAAAAATACGATAGATTATAAGCTAAAGTATGGGCTTTTGGTAAGTCTGAGAAGGACACACCTTTCTCTGTCATGTGTTTTAGCCCAGAAGAAATCCATTTCCTCGAAAACACCTTTGAAGACTTCCTTTTAGTAGTTTGTATGCATTTTAAAATTTATCACATATTTGTTAATGGGCCTTCGCTGGTTTGGCCTAGTGGTTAGAGAGTCAGCCTGTGGACTGAAGGCCCTGGGTTTGATTCTGGCCAAGGGCATGTACCTCGGTTGCAGGCTTAATCCCCTGTCTCTCACATCGATGTTTCTCTCCCTCTCTCTCTCTCTCTCTCTCTTTCTTTCCCCGCCTTCCACTCTCTGACGAGCAATGGAAAAAAAATATCCTTGGGTGAGAATTGAAAAAAAAATCGTTAATGGAACAACATGTGTCAGTTCTGTGCTTTTACTTGATTTTCAGACCATTGTATGCAGAATACTTGTGAACATGTTACTCTGATTAATATGCTTAGACGTTCAGTAAATATATTACTAGATTTTCCAAAGGGTATTAAAGAAACACATATAGAATTGAAATAAAGTCAGTTACTTCAGAGATATCTTTTGAAGTTCTTGATGGAAGGAACCATATTTCAAGTTTGTTTGTTTTTTTAACCCCTCACAATATTAGAAAAGTATTTTGTACGTAGCAGGCGTTCAGTAGACACATGTTGATTTGAAATGCATTAATCCTTCCCTGAGGAGGTACTATGGGTTTAACAGAATTCTGCAGCTACTTGAATGACACATCAGGACTCAGTTCTGCTCTGCAACTATTATCCCAGAGCTTCTCAACCAGAACAATTTGGCCTCCCAGAGCGCATTAGGCAGTAGCCCGAGATGTAGTGTGTGCTTGCCACACTCAGGGGTGTGGTAGGAAGGATGGAGCTGCTACTGACATCTAGTGTTTAGAGGCCAAAGATGCTGTAAATATCCTACAATGCGCAGGCAGCCCAGACAGCAATGTGTTATCTGGACTAAAATGCCAACAGTGCCCAGATTAAGAAACCATGGGTTAGGTGAATCTCTCACTGAACCCCTTACAGGCTTATATGTAAGCTAATGTGATCTTAGAAGGGTATTTTCTTTTTTATTTTAAGTATGTTTTTACTGATGTTAGAAAAAGAGGAAGGGAGAGGGAGAGAGAAAAAGAAACATTGATGAGAAAGAAGCATGGATCCTGCACACCCCTCACTGCGTATCAAGCCAGCAACCCAGGCATGTGCCCTGACCAGCGATCTCTTGGTGCATGGATGATGCTTAACCAACTGAGCCACACTGGCCAGGGCTCAAGGGTATTTTCTTTCTTTCTTTCTTTCTTTCTTTCTTTCTTTCTTTCTTTCTTTCTTTCTTTCTTTCTTTCTTTCTTTCTTCCTTCCTTCCTTCCTTCCTTCCTTCCTTCCTTCCTTCCTTCCTTCCTTCCTTCCTTTCTTTCTTTCTTTCTCTCTCTCTCTCTCTCTCTCTCTCCCTCCCCCCCCCTCTCTCTCCCTGTCTCTCTCTCTCTCTTTCTCTCCCCCCCCCTCTTTCATTCTTTCATTCTTTCTCTTTTTTGCCTCACCAGACAATATTTTTTCCATTGTGGAAGGGAAGGAGAGAGAGAGAGAAACATCAATGTGAGAGAGACTCATTGATTGGTTGCCTCCCCCATGGGGCGGGGATTGAGCCTGAAACCAAGGTCGAACCAAGACCCTTCAGTCTGCAGGCCGATGCTCTAACCACTGAGCCAAATAAGTAATGCAAGGGTATTTTCAATGTTTGTTTTGTATCGCTAATTTATTTCATAGGAAATCTTGACATCAACATGGCCATCAAAGTCATATATATTTATAGAATCTGGGATCATTACTGTCCTTTAATTATGCTTTCATGATTGTTACTATGATACACGAAAGGGTGGAGTGCAGATTTGAGAAAACCTCATGGGAAAACCAATCATTTAAACATCATTGTTAGAATTTGTACTGTTTAACTACATGATTATACTATGAAAACTTGCATAAGACAGGCTCATCTTACTAAGTAGTTGAGTATTGTTTTATATTGCCATTTTTAGATCTTTATTTGGATTGTGGATATGTAAACCTAAATAAATTGAAAGAATTAACATTGGGATTTAAATAGCTACTAGTAATGTTTATGTATCATTAATGTAAGTGGTATCCAGTTTTGTATCCTGAGGTATATTTATAGAAGTCAAGTAGAGAATACAATGCAGAAATACTTTAGCCTGGGCCTATGTAAATGAGGGAGCTAGAAGGATGAGAGACTTCGATACACAGGACTGCTGAGTGGATAGGGTGACTATGTAATTTATCACCCACCCAGGGCCCCTTTGAGAATGCCACTCTATTGATAATTAAGCCAGGACAATGGGCATAAACAAGGACTATTTGGGGGCACCTTATCTATAAAGAATGCCTCAGATTTGAGAAAAAGAAGAGGGGATGGTTCTGAAATTAATATGGTATCACCAGGGCTGTGATGCATAGAAGAATAGTTTTTAAACTCTTAGACATGGAAAGACTCCCCTAATGCACCACAACTTTGGAGCTAGAGTCTTTGGCACTGATGAGAGGGTGTTGTCTGCATAGTAGGAGGCTCTGAAGTAGCCTCCCCTGGACCTTGGTGTGAATAGCGGTGCTTCTGCAATAGACTTTGCTACAGGGAGATGGAGAAAGAAAGGGGAAACAATATGCCCCTGTGCTAGTTGAGGACCACTTCAGAGCAATGAGAGAAACTCCAAGGCCCGGGAATAGCCCGCTGGGTGGGAAATAAGGAAAGGGGAATGGGGGTGTGGGGTGCGGGTCAAGTTCAATGACAGGTCTGTGATCACAATGAGAGCAAGTGAGCTTACTACAGACACTCTTAATCTTTATCTTGCTTGGTGACTTGTGGGGAAACCCTGGTTATGCTGGGCTGATGGTAACACATGGCATGCGAATTTTGTGTTCCCCAGATGAGATGATCACCCTGGGGTTTTGGGGAAACTTCTGCGCAGACAGCCAGAGGACATTTGAGGACAGCAGCAGCCCAAGGCAGGTGGCCATAGGGCTGTGTGGCCCAGAGGAGATGGAGGCCATTTGGGAGAATTATAGGAACAGAGCAGTGACTTAAGGATTAGGTGCCTGGGAGGGGGCAGTTTCAGCATGAAATGTGACCGTGAACTCATCTGAAATGGAGACAATGCCTAACATAGGTTTTAATTCTACAGAAGGGCCATCAAATGGTGCCTTCCAACATCAAATATTAATGTAATATCAACATGGAACACTTGCTCTGAGCTATATGACTGACTCAAGAGTTCCTTGAAAGTATCCAGCTGTTTTGAGGCATGGATACAAAGAAAAGACTGAAAGCTGTCAGAGGGGAGCGAGGAGGGAGGACTGGATGAAAGATGGTGAAGGGATTAAGGGGGAAAATATAGATGATAGATAGATAGATAGATAGATAGATAGATAGATAGATAGATAGATAGGTGATAGATAGATAGATAGATAGATAGATAGATAGATAGATAGATAGATGATAGATAGATAGATGATAGATCTCACATAGACATAGACAAAAGTGTGGTGATAGCCAGAGAGAAAGGGGGATGGGGCTAGGGGTAGATGGGGACAGAAAGAGACTTTGCTTGGGGTAATGAGCACATGATGCAGTGTGCAGATGTTTTGTTGAGTTGTACACTTGAAGCCTGTATGGTTTTGCCAACCAATGTCACCCCAATAAATTCAGTTAAAAACACACACACGTGCCCCAACATGTGCTGCCAACAGCTCACTTTCTGAAACTGTGCTGTTTTAGTCTAGACAGAGATATTTGAGCATGGTTTGACTATTTTGTTCCATTTATACCTATCACTTTATGAAAAATGAGAGGAAATGAAAAGATAAAAATGGTAAGAAGCATGATTTTTATAAACTTCAATTGCTACCAGGTAGAAATTTATTAAGCGTGTTTGCTGGTACTGGCAGAGCTCAAGCCTCAACTGGATGCTCATGTGCTTTAAGTCTGACCCATTGTGGACAAGATCACAATCTTAAAAACACAGGAGATCCTGGATACATTTGGTTTAATATTACATTGTTGGCATCTTTTACTAAAAACACTTACCTGACCCTTGCTTTAGACCTTACTAAGTTTAAAAGGTCACTGTAGTGAAATCAGTTTGAAAAAAATGCTAGGTCAAATCAGTGATGTGATTTTGTTTTTCCCCTAAAGGCCTTTCAGATCACTGGACATGCTGATATCCATAGTGATTCTCAGAGAGAGAATGGATGTAAGCACTTGCCGAATGTATTTGACCATAGTATATTTTAAGATGACCATTTAATAAAACAATTTTGGGAGACATTTTACCAGAACCTGCCCTCCAGGTATTTGTTAGGAATTCCTTCCTTCCTTCCTCCCTCCCTCTCGGCCTCCCCTCCTCCCTGCCCCCCTCTCCCCCCTTCTTTCCTTTCTCTCTCCGCCTCCCTCCCTCATTCACTTTCTCCTTCCTCTCTCTCTTTTGCTCTATTTCTTTCTTTCAAGATCCCAAATTTGCAAATACCCTTATAGCCTATAGTTTTCCCTATAAAGCATAGTACTTCCCCCCCACACATAGTTTGTAGCTTTCTCCATTGGGAAGCGTATAATGAGCCTTTATATTAGAAAGTCCTACCTTTCAGATAACAGAAAATCTTATTTCGGTTAAGACGTCACTTTACGTGATTTTTCCTCATGTTCTTTTTACTTCTGTCACAGTAGGATCTGGTGGTGCTTTGTTTTCTTTTCTGTTATTTTGGGGGAGCATGGAACATTTTCTTACTTAGAAATAAAGTCTTCATTATATTACATCCCAGGTTTGAACAGAGAATGAAAGCCTCGTTGAGAGGTGCAGAGGTGCCTAGTGGGTTCTCTCACTAGCTAAGTATCTTGTTTCTGTACACTAGGGATGCAAATTCATCCCTTAACAAAAACAATGACAGGGTGCTCTCTCTCAAGTAGAGTTACTTCCAATTAGTGGAAATAACTTTTCTTTCCATGAATGCCACGGCTCTCCCGCAGCAGGTTTACACTGTGTTATCCACTAGTCTCTGCGAGCTTAGTTGTTTTTTATCAACTCTATAAATGATCTTATTCCCAGCACACTGACCAAATTGTTTTTGGACTCTAAGAACCTGCCTCTGTCTGTAATGACTTCCTGGAAGACCTGGGCGCAGCTAGCGCATCAGTCTTCTGGACAGCATTTCCCCGGCCCCCTGCCCCCATCCATCATCTCAGCGCTGCCGTTTGCTGAGGCCCCTGCTCCGTGGCTGGGCTGGGCTGGGCTGGGCTCTTAGCATTCATTCCCTCCTTCGACACTTGGCACTCAGAGCCAGAGTGGAAATGTCGGCTTTGCTGCCCGCGGAGTCCCTACCAGAAGCACTGAACTCCACCATTGTCGCGTGAAGGCAGTTATCGACAATATGTACACAAATGGGTATGGCTGTGTTCCAATAAAACTTTATTTACAGAACAGGCCATAAACTGGGTTTGGTCCATGGGCTATAATTTGCTGATGTCTGCTTAGAGCCACCCCACGAGGTAGATATTGTCATCTCCATCTTACAGGTGAAGACCGACGATTCGAATGTAGGTTAAGCCCGGCCGGGAGTGGCTCAGTGGTAGAGCGTTGACCTGGGATCCAGGCGATTGGGGTTCGATTCCCGGTCAGGGCACATGCCTGGGTTGCGGGCTCGATCCCCAGTCGGGGTGTGCAGGAGGCAGCCGATCAAGGGCTCTCTCATCATTGATGTTTCTATCTATCCCTCTCCTTTCCTCTCTCTGAAATCAATAAAGATATATTAAAAAAAAAAAAAAAAAAGAATGTAGGCTAAGACTCAGGGTCCTCATGTTGGTTAGTGGAGGAACTAGGGGTTAAAGCAAGGCCAGCCTAGTGGAAAAGTCCGTGTTCTTGATACCCTGTAACCTTGTTCTTACAGAAGAGGGTAGGAGTTAGACGTCTAGAAAAGAAGATGAGAGGGCTTCTGGAGGGAAGAAAGAATCAAAGGCCCAGGGTTCACGGTCCATTTTGCTGACAATAAGTAGCTAAGCTTGATGGTGGAAGGGGCAATTGCAGGAGTGAAAGAGACGATGTGGTTGGGAGCGAGGCACATGTGTCAGTTAGGATCATGTTTGCCTGTGAGTAACAGAAACCTGATTAAACAATATATATGTATGAGGAATCGAGATCGGCATTCTGGGAGGGGTCTGCAGCTTCACATTGCCATCGGGGACCAAAGCTTGCTCTGTATTTCTGTTTGCCATCCTACGCTTGCGTCTTCAGTGCATAGCCTTCTTGCCTCATGGTTATAACAAGAAATACCTACAGTACCGGGTTCACAATCCAGGTAGTAAGATGGGGAGGAATTAAAGGTTAAGCACACATTTCATTGGCATATTCTCCTTTTTAAAGAGCTTTCGTGGCCCTGGACGGTATGGCTCCGTTGGTTGGGCCTCATCCTGTGCACTGAAAGGTTGCTGGTTCTATTCTGGGTCAGGGCACATGCCCGGGGTTTCGGGCTCAATCCCTGCCTGGTAGGGCGCATGCCGGAGGCAGCTGATGGATGTTTCACTCTCTCTTCTCTAAAAAAATCAATAAAAAATCTTAAAAAAAAACAACTTCATGAAAGTCCCACCTAGCAACTTCTGCTTATACATCCTTAGCAAATTACTCGGCTACTTCAGCTGCAATGCAAACTAGGAATCGTGAATCGTGGGAGGGTAGCTACTTAAAACAAAGTCAAGCTTCTGTTACTAATGTGTAATAGATAGGCATCTAGCATTGCCTGCCATAGGATAACTATCTAGACCACGAAATATAAAGTATTCATACACACACACTCTACCGAAGAGAAGGTAAATCTGCTCTTGGGTGAATAATGGGTTAGATGTGTCAGAATATATCAGAATGAGATACATCAGAATGAGAAAATATAGCTCGGAGACTGTTGCAATTATTAGTGAGGACTAAGGTGGGGGAGACCTTGGGCGCTAGATCGTGAGTTTTTGAGAGTAGAGGTTATGCCTACACCCTCTGCAGAACACAGCACGAAGCCTGGCTGATAGCAGGTGCTCAAAACGTGAGTGACTGAGTAAGTACAAGGAAAGGGAAAGTCAAAGATGCGCTGACGTCGCAATGAATTGGGATAAATGGGGACATAATGGAGAAATGAAGACAAACGGAGAAGGTGTGAAGATTTTGCTCAACTACAAGCAAGTGCTGGTAAATTCCTTTTAGATGTTGAACTGCGTGGCAGGGCCTATGGGCGGTTCTTTGTCATGCCTCTTGTAGCTTCTGTCCCCCTTCCTTTGGATGCCTCAACCCCCCCCCCCCCCCGCTTTTGTCTAGTGCCGAATACCCGAAAGCCTTTGCTTGTAGAAGTTTTCACTTAAGTAAGGTATTAGGTTATGCTGGCTCACCATCAACACCCAGGGCATTACCAGAGATGAAAAGGACCAATTACGAGTTTCCACCCATCTCCTCCCTCAGTTCATTCATTCCCTGGCTGTCGCCTCCAACTTTGGAATAAATAATCAGTAAAGAATGGTCAGAATTTCAGGAAGACCTTGGCTTCTATGAAGATGAATCTCTACCAGGATGTTGATAATGACAAGAGGAAAAATATCCAGGCCCTTTGGAATTCTTTAAACATTCACTCAACAAATGCTTATTGAGAGCCAGTTGTGTGCCAGTACCGTGCCAGACATGGGAGCTCCAACAGGTCCTAGCCATACATCTGGAGATCTGAAAGCTTGGCTCAAGAACTGGGGTATATCTTACCACCAAGGAGGCTTTTACTTTTTCATTTTATTCAAATGCTTGTAGTAACCCCCAGAAGTCTTGTAAATGTTTTTGTGAATATTACAGAATGATCTCTTCTCCCTTTCACAGGCCTTTCCTTTGAGGCAAGTTTTATAATAATTTAACATTTACTTAGAATCACTGGCCTGGAGGTGGTACAGTAAATGGAAAATAATCATAGTTTTTGCCTCATGGGCTTGCAATATATTAAATATTACTGTCTCTCTTTCTACCTGAAAGTTTAATGTCCTGAGGCCAAGTATAACAAGGTCATTTTAGAATAAAAGTATTAAGATATGTAGCTTTAAAATTTCTCTTCCTCAGAACATTAATCTTCTATATGTATTTATTATTGTGGGCTAGTGAGACACTTGTGAAGATTTCTCAAAGGTATAAATTTCAGGGAAAATTTGCATACCCATTGCATAATCTTCATACAACTCACTTCTCTGTTGTTTCCTAGAATCTGATTACTCTACAAGAGTCAATTTCTTCATACCAATGAAGATCAAACAAGCCAATGAGTTGGTATTTGGGGGTCTACTTTTGACCTTTTAAGACCTAAACTTTTGTTTAACCCCTTCACCTTTTTCACCCAGCCCCCCAACCCCCTCCCCTCTGACAGCTGTCAGTCTGTTGTATGTATCTATGGGTCTGTTTTTATTTTGTTTGTTTATTTTGTTCATTAGATTCCAAACATAAGTGAAATCATATGGTATTTGTCTTTCTCTGACTGGCTTATTTCACTACCGTAATACCCTCTAGGTCTATCCATGCTGTTGCAAAGGGTAAGAGATCCTTCTTTTGTTTATGGCTGAGTAGTATTCCATGGTGTAAATGTCCCACAGCTTTTTTTTATCCACTCATCTACTGATGAGCACATGGGCTGCTTCCAATCTTGGCTACTGTAAATAAAATAAAAATTAAAAAAAAAATAAAATGCTAGAAAGTGGCAAAAAACAACAACAACTCATAGACATAGACAAATAGTATGGTGACTACCAGAAGGAAAGGGAGGTGTGAGGAGGTAGAAGAGGGTAAAGGGGGAATAAATGGTGAAGGAAGGAGACTTGACTTGGGGTGGTGAACACACAATACAACATACAGATAACATATTGTAGAATTGTACACCTGAAACCTATATAATTTTATTAACCAATGTCACCCCAAAAACTCAATTAAAAAACCCTAAATTTTTTTTTAATTTTTAAATTTTATTTTTGTTTAAAATATTACAGATGTCCCTTTTTCTCCCCAATGACCCATTCCACCCCATCCCTTCCCCCTCCCCAGTCCCTCTCCCCACCATTGTCCATGTCCTTGGGTTGTGCATATATGCATATAAATTCTTTGGTTACTCTCTCCCCCTCCACCCACCCACCCTCCTCCATCCCTCTGACATTCATCAGTCTGATCTATGCTTCCATGTCACTGAACCTATTCTGTTCATCAGTTTATTAAGTTCTTTAGATTCCACGTATAAGCTAGATCATGTGATGTTTGTCTTTCTCTGCCTGGCTTATTTCACTTAGCATAATATTCTCCAGGTCCATCCATACTGTCCCAAAGGGTACGAGATCCTTCTTCTTTATAGCTGCATAGTATTCCATGGTGTATATGTCCCACAGTTTTTTTAATCCACTCATCTACTGATGGGCACTTGGGCTGTTTCCAGATCTTAGCTATTGTAAACTGTGCTCTATGAACATCGGGGTACATATATCCTTTCTGATTAATGTTTCAGGATTCTTAGGATACATTCCTAGGAGTGGGATCACTGGGTCAAAAGGCAGCTCCATTTCTAATTTTTTGAGGAACCTCCATACTGTTTTCCATAGTGGTTGCACCAGTCTTCATTCCCACCAGCAGTGCATGAGGGTTCCCCTTTCTCCACACCCTCGCCAGCACATGTCATTTGTTGATTTGTTGATGGCAGCCATTCTGACAGGTGTGAGGTGATACCTCATTATAGTTTTAATTTGCATCTCTCTGATGATTAGGGATGTTGAACATTTTCTCATGTGTCTCTTGGCCATCCGTATGTCCTCTTTGGAGAAGTGTCTGTTCTGGCCCTTTGTCCATTTCTTTATTGGGTTGTTTGTCTTCCCCTTGCTGAGTAATATCAGTTCTTTGTACATTTTGGAAATTAGTCCCTTATCAGATACATCCTTGGCAAATATGTTTCCCAGACCATGGGGTTCCTTTGTATTTTGAGGCTGTTTTCTTTTGCTGTGCAGAAGCTTTTTAGTTTGATGTAGTCCCATATGTTTATTTTTTCTTTTGTTTCTCTTGCCCTAGGAGATGTATCAGTGAAAATTCCACTACATGGAATGTCTGTGACTTTACTGCCTATGTTTTCTTCCAGGATTTTTATGGTTTCGTGACTTACATTTAAGTCTTTTATCCATTTTGAGTTTATTTTTGTGTATGGTGAAAGCTGGTGGTCTAGTTTCATTTTTTTGCATGTATCTGTCCAATTTTCCCAGCACCACTTATTGAAGAGACTGTCTTTACTCCATCGGATGCTCTTGCCTCCTGTGTCAAATATTAACTGACCATAATGGTGTGGGTCTATTTCTGGGGTCTCTGTTCTGTTCCATTGATCTATATGCCTGTTGTTGTACCAATACGAGACGGTTTTGATTACAATGGCTTTGTAATACAGTTTGAAATCTGGTAATGTGATCCCTCCCACTCTGTTCTTTTTTCTCAAGATGTCTGCAGCTATTCAGGGTCTTTTTTGGTTACATATAAATTTTTGAAATGTTTGTTCTAGGTCTGTGAAATATGCTGTTGGTATTTTAATAGGAATTGCATTGAATTTATAAATTGCTTTGGGTAGTATGGACATTTTAATGATATTAATTCTTCCAATCCATGAGCATGGTATATTCTTCCACTTGTTTAAATCTTCCTCTATTTCTTTTTTCAGTGTCACATAGTTTTCTGAGTACAAGTCTTTTACATCCTTCGTTAAGTTTATTCCTAGGTATCTTACTTTTTTAGTTGCAGTGGTAAATGGTATTGTAGTTTTAGTTTCTCTCTTTGAAAGTTCATTGTTGGTGTATAAGAATGCCATTGATTTTTGGATGTTGATTTTTGTATCCAGCTACCTTGCCAAATTCACTTATCAAATCTAGTAGTACTTTGGTGGAGTCTTTAGGGTTTTCTATGTACAATATCATGTCATCTGCAAATAATGACAGTTTTACTTCCTCCTTTCCAATTTGGATACCTTTTATGTTTGCTTCCTGTCTGATGGCTATGACAAGGACTTCCAGTACTATGTTGAATAAGAGTGGTGAAAGTAGAGATCCCTGTCTTGTTCCTGTTTTTAATGGAAATGGTTTTAGTTTTTGCCCATTGAGTATGATGTTGGCTGTAGGTCTGTCGTATATGGCCTTTATTATGTTGAGGTATGATCCCTCTATTCCCACTTTGCTGAGAGTTTTTGTCAGAAATGGGTGCTGGATTTTGTCGAATGCTTTTTCTGCATCTATTGATATGATCATGTGATCTTTGTCCTTCATTTTGTTTATGTGATGTATCACATTTATTGATTTGCAGATGTTGTACCAGCCTTACATCCCTGGAATAAATCCCACTTGGTCATGATGTATGATCTTTTTAATGTATTGTTGGATCCAGTTTGCTAGTATTTTAGTGAGGATTTTAGCATCTATGTTCATCAGGGGTATTGGCCTGTAATTTTTTTTCTTTGTAGTATCTTTATCTGGTTTTGGGATTAGGATGATGCTGGCCTCATAAAAAGAGTTTGGGAGCTTTCTCTCCTCTTGAATTTTCTGGAATAGTTTGAATAGAATAGGTGTTAATTTTTCTTTGAATGTTTGGTAAAACTCGCCTGTAAATCCATCTGGTTCAGGACTTTTGTTTGCTGGGAGTTTTTTGATTACTGCTTCAATTTCATTAGTTGTTATAGGCCTATTCAGGTTTTCTGCCTCTTCTTGATTCAGCTTTGGAAGGTTTTATGCTTCTAGGAATTTGTCCATTTCCCCCATGTTGTCCAATTTGTTGGCATATAGTTGCTCATAGTATTCTTACAATCCTTTGTATTTCTGTTGGGTCAGTTGTTATATCGCCTCTTTCATTTCTGATTTTATTTATTTGGGTCTTCTCTCTTTGTTTCTTAGTGAGTCTGGCTAAAGGTGCATCAATCTTATTTACCTGTTCAAAGAACCAGCTCTTGGTTGCACTGATTTTTTTGTATTGTTTTTTAGTCTCTATGTCATTAATTTCTGCTCTGATTTTTATTATTTCCTTCCTTCTACTACCTCGGGGCTTTTCTTGCTGTTTTCATTCTAGTTCTTTTAGTTGTTGTGTTAGATGGTTCATTAGATCTTTTTCTTGTTTCTTGAGATAGGCCTGTAATGCTATGAATTTTCCTCTCAGGACTGCTTTCGCCATGTCCCATAGATTTTGGGTTGTTGTCTGTTCATTTTCATTACTTTCCATGAAGTGTTTGATTTCTTCTTTGATCTCATTGGTAACCCATTCATTGTTTAATAACATGCTATTTAGCCTCCATGTGTTTGAATATTTTTGAGTTTTTTTATAGTGGTTGATTTCTAGTTTCATGGCATTGTGATCTGAGAAGATGCTTGATATGATTTCAATCTTCTTATATTTGTAGAGTCTTGCCTTGTGCCCTAACATGTGGTCTATTTTTGAGAATGTTCCATGTGCACTTGAGAAGAATGTGTATTCTGCTGCTTTTGGGTGAAATGTTCTGAAAATGTCAATTAAATCCATTAGGTCTAGTGAGTCATTTAAGGTCTGTGTTTCCCTGTTGATTTTTTATCTTGATGATCTGTCCAGTGCTGACAGTGGGGTGTTAAAGCCGCCCACTATGATCGTGCTGCTGTCAATCTCCCCCTTAAAGTCCCCTAAGAAATTTTTTATATATTTAGGTGCTCCTATATTGGGTGCATAAATGTTTATAAGGGTTATTTCCTCCTGTTGGATTGATCCCTTTAGTAATATGTAGTGACCATCTTTGTCTCTTGTTATGGTCCTTATTTTGAAGTCTATTTTGTCAGAAATAAGAATTGCTACTCCAGCTTTCTTTTCCTTTCCATTTGCATGGAATATTTTAGTTCATCCCTTCACTTTTAGCCTGTGTGAGTCTTTTGCTCTCAGGTGGGTCTCTTGTAGACAGCATATATTTGGGTACTGTTTTCTTATCCATTCAGCTACCCTATGTCTTTTGATTGGACCATTTATTCCATTTACATTTAAGGTTATTATTGATATAAACTTATTTAATGCCATTTTCCCCCTTTATGCTGATGTACCTTTCTCTCACTGTTCCTTCTTTTTCTTAAAGCAGTCCTTTTAGCATTTCTTGCAATGCTGGTTTGGTGGTACTGAACTCCTTTAGCCTTTTTTTGTCTGGGAAGCTCTTTATTTCACCTTCAATTTTAAATGATAGCCTTGCTGGATAAAGCAATCTTGGTTGCATGTTCTTGCTTTTCATTACTTGGAGAACTTCATGCCACTCCCTTCTGGCCTGAAGAGTTTCTGTTGAGAAATCAGCTGTCAGCCTTATGGGGATTCCTTTGTAGGTCCCTGCTTGTCTCTCTCTTGCAGCCCTTAATATTTTCTCTTTGTCCTTGACCTTTGCCAATTTAATTATGATGTGTCTTGGAGTGGGTCTCTTTGGGTCCCTCTTGTTTGGAACCCTCTGTGCTTCCTGAACTTGTGTGGCTTTCTTCTTTGCCAGTCCAGGGAAGTTTTCTATCATTATTTCCTCCACCAAGTTCTCTATCCCTTGCTCTCTTTCCTCACCTTCTGGCACTCTTATAGTGCGAATGTTGTTTCGCTTTATGTTGTCCCAAAGCTCCCCTAGACTGTCCTCATGTTTTTTAAGTGTTTTTTCTTTTTGCTGCTTTAAGTAATTTTTTTCTACCTTGTCTTCTAACTCACTTATTCTATCCTCTACTTCATTGAGCCTGCTTTTAATTCCTTCCAGTGCATTCTTGATATCAGATACAGCATTCTTTATCTCTGAGTTTTGTTTATGGTATGTATCTCTTTTTTCATGTTTTCACGAAGGTCCTCGATCTTATCACCTAGTGTCTTCTTAAGTTCCTTGAACATCTTCATAATCAATCCTCTGAACTCCGTTTCTGATAACTTGCTTAACTCCATCTCATCAAAGCCTTTTTCTGGCGATTTTTTTCTTTTCTTTAATTTGGGGGTTATTTCTTTGTCTCCCCATTTTGGTAGGTTTTAGTGTTTGTATCTATATATTAGATATATTTGCTGTCTCCCAGTCTCATGGGATGGGATTTTGTCTTGTGGGTCCAGTGGAGCCCAGAGGTGTGTTCTCCTTATACTTCTGAGCTCTTTGCTCTAGGCATGTCCCTCTTGTGGGTGTCCCTTTTGTAGTTTCTTTATGTTCTCCTATTGTGGTTGGGTCTAGATTGTTTTTGATCAGTCCTTGGGAGGGCCCTCCTCTCAGGTTGGCTAACTGTCTCAGCCCCAACCTTGTTGTATAAGCTGTTGTATGGGTGTTGGCAAGGCAGGACAATACACAACTAAATTTCCAGGAAACAAGAGGTATCTTACAAAATATCTTGACAGTCACAATGAAAACAAACCATGTGAAAAGAGAACTGTGAGAGTGAAGGGAGCACACACACACACACACACAAGCTTAAAAAAAAGAAAGAGAGAAAGAAAAGTAACACTTAGAGAGAGAGATATGTATATTGTTGTTAATAGTGGTGAAAATTTAGAAAAGAATAATAAACTAAAATGTAAAAAATAGAGAAGCTACTGGGAGATAACAGAAGTAGAGAAAAGATTCTGAAAGAAGGGCCAGCAAAAAAATTAAGGGAGAGAATAGTAATAGGATAATAGTTGAAAATGAGAAAACAAAACTACAATAAAGAGAATAAGAGAAACTAACAATCAAACAAAAAGTCAGTAAGACAGAAGGGAGGGTAACAAAACACAAAAGAAAAGTATAAAAAGAAAAAAGAAAAAGAAAAAGAAAAATAAGTTTTGCCAATGGATCGAGAGGAGAGAGAGATATAGCTCAGGCTGGGAGGGAGTCTGGTAAGAGATTTGGGGGAAACTATAGAGGAAAGCAGTAAACTTGGTTATAATGATAAAGTCCCAGTTGCTAAGCAGGGATATCAAGAAAGTCCTGATAGAAGAAGCAAGGATAAAACAAAACAAAGCAAATAACCAAAACAAAACTAAAAACAAGCTAAGTAAGACAAAATTCTTTTATAAAAAAGAGAAAAACATTTAGTTTAAAAAGTTTTTTTAAGAAAATTATTATAAAATTAAAAAAAAAACACACAAATTTTCTCCCCTTTCTCTTCTTCCTAAGGAAAAAAGAGAAAAAACAAACAAGCATACAAACAAAAAACAAACAAACAAACAAACAAAAAAACCCCCAAAACCAAACCAAACCAAAACAAAAAAACAGAAGGAAAAAAACAGTCAATCAGGTGAGTTTCTTCTGGGCAGCTAATGTCTGAGGGTCACTGTTTTGTGTTCTGGTTTCAGTTCTCCTGGGAGGTGCTTGTGTATCACCCAATGTGAGGAGCCGTCTAGGTTTGGCTCTGGTGTCCTTAGGTAGATGGTTGATCTGAGGCTCTCCGTGGACCACCTCCTCTTGTCAACTATTTTGCAACCTTATAGTTGCCTGGTCTTGCTCCAGAGTCTTCTGTAGGGTCTTTAGGGTGCAGGGTGGCTAGTGTAGCCCAGGGTATCACTCCCGTTAGAGGTGTCGCTGTCAGGCGCTCGCTCTGCGGGGGTTAATCTCTGCTCCACAGCCAGCTTCTCAGTCCCTACCCTGTCCTCTGATTCTAGTTCCCCAGGCTCTGGCCTGCTGCAGCTTCAGATTGATTTCAGCCTGTTGCCTTTTCTGTCTGGGCCGTTTCAGCAGCCTGGGCTCCGTGGGTTCGATTAAAAACACATTCTGGTGAGCCCTTTGCCTGCCCAGCCCCCGGCAGGGGTTTTCAGCGTTTCCTCCAGCTCCCAAACAACAGTCCCTGAGAGTCTTATTCTTGTAAAGTCCTCCTGTGAGCTGCTCTCCCTTCCCCCTCAGGACTGTGCCCTGGGGGGTGTCTGGGGCCTCAGTGCGCAGGACCCGCCCCTTTCCTGTTGGGGGAGGTGCTCCTGGCTGCAGGAGAGGCTGGCGGGCTCCGCCCCTCCCTGCTCAGCTCTGGTTGGCTGGTCGCCCCAGGCCCGCCCCTCAGACAGTCTACTGTGCGGACCCCCATCCCAGCCTCCGCTGGTCCGTCTGCGCAGTGCACGCCGGGAAGGCGGGAGCCAGTTCCGTGATCAAACTGACAAATGCACAAAGCAACACACAGGCCAGAAAACCGCCTGCGAGGTTCCGGGGGAGGGAACCCAAAGTCAGTTCCCCGCAGCTCCCCGCACCGCTGGTCTCAGCAAAGCTGGAGCGGCTTCTCGAGCCACCACGGGCCCCTCAGGGCTGGTTGCCGATCCCAGCCTCTCCCTCTGGGAGCTCAGGGCGGGAGGGCTCCTCCCCTCCCCCACGCCCCGCAGATTCAGCACTTCCTGGGGCTCAACACAGCGCCCCGCAGGGAGGCAGAGAGTCCCCGTGTGTGGCCGCTCAGCACAGACCTCTGGTCCCTCACCACTCGGGTGCCACACACTTTGGGACAGCCTTCTCTATGGTCGGACCCCGAGCACTGGACGCCGGTCGCAGCCGCCACTCGAAGCTTTGTTTCCTAGGAAGGCGCCGTCCCCTCCGGGACTCACCCCTCCCCTGGGCCCCCCTGCCCTGTGTGCGGGGCGCTCCTTCCCCTCTCGTTGCTCCAGGTGTGGGGTCCCCGCTTTTGGATGCCGTCCGCACTCCCCGGGGTTGGGGGGAGCCCAGCAGCCTCCAAGCCTCCGGGCCTGGAGCCCAGCACAGGCTTCAGGGGGGCTCCCCCTTCCTACGCCCCCCTCTCTTACCGGACTCCGTGATGTGTCTTCAGTGCTCCCCACTTGTGCTCCGTCCGCTCAGGTATGTTTCTCTGGTTTTTCCACGCTGGTTCCGTAGGATTTTAGGAGGAAATCGAGTCTGTGGCTGGGAAGGGGGGCGCTCTGCTGCTTCTCACAGTGCCGCCATCTTCCCCCCTAAAAAAACCCTAAATTTTTTAAGTAGAAGTGAGGACATATCTTGCAAAGGTAGTTTTTTGACAGTTTGCACTCTTAAAACAATACTCTTAAGAGGTAATGGCTCTTAAAATAAGGGTTGATTGGTTGATTTCTGCAGGAGTTAAATCAAGCAGTCTCCTTCCCATGCGTCCCCCAAGACTGCATCCTGACCCTCTCCTCCGTCAGCCTGCGTCTCAGGGTTGGCAGCTTGTTTAGCTTCTTTGTCTGGAACATTTCTTTTTTACGCTTTCGGTTGTCAGAAGAATCTATGTCTCCATCCGCAAGTTATAAATATTTTCCATTTCTTTGGAAGGCATTTCATGTCTCTTTTTACTCCAGTATCCTGTATCCCTGGCATTTGTACAGTGTTTTGTGGATTTTGAAAGCATGTTACCTTCATTGTTCCATTTGTTCTTTCCAATGGCCCTTCTGGGTAGGTAGGACAGCTTTCATATACCCCGTTTAACAAATGAGAAACCCGGGACTCAGAATTTATGACTCGTTGAAAGTTACATGTTAAGAAATAGGGCTGGGACAAGAGCCTAGGCCTTTGTCATGCCAAGGAAATGCTTATGATGATGGTTTTTGTTGCTGTTGTTGTTTAATTATAAAAGTTAAGCAAAGTTTGTGGTTAAAAAAAAAAAGATTCATTTATTTCAATACTAAAAGCATCCCATAATTCTTTAACTCACAGGGTAACAACTATTTATGGTTTGGTATATATTCTAAATTTTTTATATGAAGATACTTTTAAATGCTTAACATACAATTTAAAGTATTTTAAATGGCAACATATTACAGATACTATTTTGTTGCATACTTTTTACACTTAATTATAAGTCCCTGATATTTCTGTCAGACTAGAGAGCAATCATTCTTTGACCACTAGAGAATATTTTATACACGAATATAGCATAATTTATTTAACCAGACTCCTACTGATGGTCATTTGTATATCTCCCAAATGTTGTTGTTAAAAACAAAGCTGGAATGAACAGCCTTCCATTATACTATATGTGGGGACAGGCATGGCAATTAATATAGGATGGTTTCCAAAAAGCTTAAGTAGATACACATTAGAAATTTTAATAGTTTTCTTAACTGGCCTCCCAAAAGGCTTCAACAATCTGAAAGCCTGAAAGTATAGAGTCCTAATTTCTTCACACCCTGCAACATTGAATGTGATCAATTTCTGCTTTTATCTGTGATAGTTCTTTGTACTTTCTGTGAGATGTTTAGTTGTTCCTATACTAGGTTTTTAAATTAAATATTTCATTTATTTATCTTTCTTATTTCCTAGTAAGTACAGTTAAATCTATATGATGTCCTCTAAACACTAATCAAGGTATGCCTTAGATTTTAGCCTTAAAGGATCACATATTGTCTTTAATTTTTCTATAGCTTTTAATTTCTGTATTGACTTCACCTTTAAAATCACTTACGAAAAAGTTTCAGTTTCTAATTGGATAGACTTTTGTGTTCAGTATTGTTGTTAATTTGAAATATTCTTGCTTTGCAGTGAGAAAACATTGTTTCCACTCTCTTGAGTTTACTGTTCTCTCTGGACTAACACATGGTTAATTTCAGTAAATGTTAAGGACATTTTAGAAAAAATATGTAATCTCTATTTTTTGGACAAAATAAGCAAATTTTTCAGTGGTATCAATTAAGGTTCATTTAAGTCTTCTACTATGCTTGCATATTTGTCATTTCTCTTTGTGTTTCTAGTAGATTTGCTTTGCATGTATGTTGATATGATGCTGTTAGCTGCATATTACATAATGAAATATTCTTAGTGTGAAATAACCCTTTGTTTAAAGGTTTCTTTTTACCTCAAATAAACTACATATGTTTTTGGTATTGCTACTTAATTTTTTTTTTTTACCTTTTCCCAGGCATATCTTTATCCCTCACCCTTTCTCACCCACAAAAGAATTTTGTTTCATATTATTTTGGTGTGTTTTTGTAAGTAGTATATAGATCATTTTTAAAACCCAATTCAAGAACCACCGACTTTACGTAATAATTATTTAACATAATCAGTTGCAATAACTGATATAATTGATCTTATTCCTGAGTCTACTTCTACTTTTAATGTTTTCTTTTTCTAGTATCTCCCCCCTCTTTTCTCTCTAGAGCCTTAATGATAGGTTTTCGCCACCCTTCTCCCCATCTAATGGTTATGCATCCTATTTGCATTTTCCCCCTAATGATTAATTTTAAATAAGCATTATAAAAGATTATTTTATGAATATAGATAATTAATGAAGTTATTTGATCTCTCCTGAAGAGGAAAATATTCTCAGCACTCTTGTACTTTCTCTGTCCCCCGCCCTATACATTCTGTTTTTTTTGAAAACACTGAAATTTAAGCTCTAGATTGTTCTTATTATATTATTATTCCAATTGTTTATAAATCATTTAACAATTGTCTTAGGTTTCATGACTCTATTTTAGGCAGTTGTTTAGAATTATTTATATCTTTCATTATTTAAAAATTTATTGTGATATTTACTTTCTCATATCTCTTTCTTCGATTAATTTTTCATTGGCTGAAACATATCCTTAATAATTCTTTCAGAAAGTTTTTGTGGTTTTCAATTCTTGTTTCCAAAATGTCTTTATTTTGCAAATACACTTGAATGCCTATTAGGTATCTATTGCTCCATAACAAATTACGACTAGACTTAGTGGCTTCAAACAACATTTATTTTTCACGATTTCCATGAGTCAGGAATCTGGGTGAGATTTTGATGGTTCCCTCTGGATCAAAGTCTCTCAAGAGGCTGTAATGAAGCTGCCAGCTTGGGCCGTTGTTACGTCTAAAGACCTCACTAAGGAAAGGGCCCAATTCCAAGCTCAAGACTGTGGTCGTTGGCAAAATTCAGTTCAATGAAAACTTTTGGCTGGAGGCCTCCTTTCTTTCCTTGCTAAATGAGCCTTTCCAGACTTCCCTCATAGCTATTGAGCTTGAGAGGGAAAAAAAGTGCCCCTAGGACAGAAGACAAAGTCTTCAACCTAATCTCAGAAGTGACTTCCCATCACTTCTGTTGTATTGTTTGCTTGAAGTGACTCACAAGGAGAGAGGAATCACAGAAGGGCCTGGATACCAGGAGGTGGGGATTATTGAGGGCCATCTGGAGGCTGCTTGTTATAAAACATTCAACATTATTTTCTCTCAGTGCATTGTCTTCTAGCATTTTCCCCCCAAACAAGATGATTTATGTTAATCTGAATTTTGTATCTTTGTAGGTAAACTATTTTTATCTAGGTTAGAAAACACTGGTGTTTTTAACTTTTATAGTTTCTCATTCTTTATGATCACCTGTTCATATTACCTTTAAATCTGAAGAAGTGAGTTTTTGCTTAGAGATATTTTCTTAGGTTATGTCTTTCTCCTATTCTCCCTGTGGTCGACTTATGGAAATCATTAGATACTGGAACTTCAGTATTTATAGTCCATTCTTCTTTGTGTTCTTTTATATTTTTCATCTTTGTGCCCACAGGATCATATTTTGAATAAATATTTCAGTTCAATTTTTCATATATTAATTTGATTCTCAATTGTGTCCATTCTGCTATTTTGTATATCTGTTTAATTTTCTTAATTTGAAATGTTTGAAGTGAAAATTTTGTGACCAGGAGTGCACAGGAACCTAACCCCCAATTTCCCATAGGAGCTATGATTCAGTAATCGTGAATTCAGCATTCGCTAGAGCTTTATAGACCGTAACTAACCACAAATGACTAGAATTGACTCTACTTCAAAGGAGCTTGGTCTTGGAAAGGAGCAGTGAGAAACAGTGGTTTTCGTGACAAGGAGGAGCAGGGAAGGCACCTTGTCACATCTTGTCCCTGAAGCCTCTCTAGGGAGAGTGTCAGCAGGTAACGTGCTCGGGAGGCTTCCCGGTTTCCTTTTTGGTAAGGAGGTGAAGGTAAATTCCTTGAGGAACTTGAGGTGGTGGGAGAGTTTGCGTGTGCTGGATGAGGGGCAGCGAAGGGCACAGTGGAAGATTCTGGAGATTGAGATTGTTACTGGGCCAGCCCTAGGGCGTGTGCACTGCCGAAGCTGCATGGGGTGAGATTAGTGGTGACCTGGGTAAATGAGACCTTAGAAGAGGCAGATGGGAATGTGAGGCATGGTGGCAGGTTAGCCTGACGGTTTCTTAGAGAGAGGTGTAGAGTCAATGCTTCCTCCTGTGGCTTGTCATATTGTCACTGGGGGTTAACAGTGGCTGGGTGGGTGCTGCTGAGGTTGTAGTTAGTCTAGGATTATGCCTAAAATTTTTCACTTTTTTGAGGTTCTCTCTTTTGACAGGAGTTACGATGTCCCCCCAGTTCTATGGGTTTACATTTCCAATTTTTCTCCATCTTCCTTATATCTTCCTGCAACTCATAGTATTATGATCTGTCTCGTAGACCATTAACACGACATTAGCTTTCCCTAACTCTAAGATTTTCCTTTTTCTCATGTTAGTAGCTCTCTGGGAAGGAGGAGAGTGTGCTAATCAGCAAGCCAACTTGGACTGCAGGCCTCTCATGATCTTTCTGCCATTTCTGTTCGGGTCTTTTTAAACTTTTTTATTACCACATTTAAAAAGTTGAAATATCAGGAGAGAAAATATTATTAAATAATTACAACATTGAGAGAAGGGAAGTAGAGTTAATTTTCTGCCTTCAATATAGGAAAGTGCCTATAGCACTATGTTGATAGGGGGACATACCATTTAAATATTAAGGGTAGTATTTAAATCTGACTACCAAACACCATTTCTTTAGCTTTAGGGATAAATGTGTATCAGCTTCACCTTTAACATTTATCCTGCTGCCTTCTGACGACCAGGAGACTCAGAAGGCTCAAAAGCATTCTAATCAGTTCCCACAATGAGAGAAGCTCTATTAATGGACTTAGTGCAGAGTAAAGAGAAATTAACCGCCTACCACTGTCCTTTAGTGAAACAGTTAATACTAAACTTCAGGAAGACTTCTACCACTTTTCTTTGCTGCTCTGAATCTACTCTCCACTGTTAAACAGACCTCTTCCTGTGATAAGAAGCTGTGGAGGCCAAGTAGTTTCGGAAAAAGTTTGACTTCCAACAGGGAAGAATATATGAGGCAGGTATGAGAATCAGAAGGATATATATTAAGCATAGGACATCTTATTTAGCAAAGCTAAGTTCCAGGACTCTTTTAAACAATAGAGGTAGGGGTTCCTAAATTGCTATAACCTGACATTTAACACTAGAAAAAAATGTTTTGATAATGCTTTAAATTTTAACTTACTTTTTCTTTTCTTTTTTCTTTTTTGTATGTAGAAGGAAATCTCACTTTCTTTAGTGAGGAATTGTTTGTATCTCAGGTGTGAAAGTGCATTTCTGCATTTGCTACAGTGTTGTCCCGTGTAAAAAGTGAGGGCATTTAATGTCACCACAATTCTTGTTGCCTTTCTTATTTATAAGATAATTAGTTTAGGGAAGTTTTAAAAAGATAATTGTTTACACTATTACTCTTCAGTTAACAGGGTTATATTTCATGAGAGATCTTTTTAAAATTTAAATTAAATTTAATTTTTTTCATTGCCATTTATCCCCTGTATGCACTCTCCCCTCCCCCCCATCACCACAGTGCTGTCCATGTCCATGAGTTCCGTGAAAGACCTTTCCAAGGAAGAGTGGTACAATAACATGTGGGCCTACTGCGCATATATAGTTTTTCTCCTGTTCTTATCATATCAATATATGTATTTCAAAAATTCTTCAACATACTTACTTGTAAAGTTTCTATGTCCATATCAAAACCATTTTCATTCATAGGTACAAGTGACAGCTGATATGGCTGATAGCTGTACTTCTATAATCATGCTCTCTCTCTAAACCTTGATGGCTATTTTGTTTTCCACTTCTGCTATGTGGACTACGATGTCTTTGCTCTTATCTTCAGGGATGTAAATAGTATATAGACAGTTTTTAATTCTACTAGTTGTTACCTGTAGGACCCTTTTAAATTCTCTATCTTGAAATTTAACAAACTAAAAAATGAAACAATGCTCCTCTGTGTACATATTTTAGTTTACTGCAGCCCAGATAAGTTATCAGATCTTTCTTAATATAATCTTGGGGTTTAACTTGGATGGTTATTATTATTTTAAAAGTTTTATTTTTAATTACAGTTTACATTCAGTATTATTTTGTATTAGTTCCTGGTATACAGCACAGTGGTTCTGCCAAGATTATTTTCAACATGAGTTATTTACATCTTAATACTTTTTGAAATCTGAATCTATTTATTTACTTTGGTCTTTTCAAATGAACTTTGTGGTTCTATAATGTGCATACAGAAGCATGCACCAGTTTGAAGAATATGGTTTGAAGAGTTTTGACAAGTTCTTAATTGTTTTGGTAAATTTTGTGGCTAAAGAATTTGTCTACTTCATCTAAGTTGTTGAATTTTTTACATAAAGTTGTTTACATTATTATTATTATTATTATTATTATTATTATTATTATTATTATCTGTAGGGTCATGTTGATCCCTTCTCCTGCCTTTTCATTGATGATTTTGGAAATTTGTGTCTTCTTACCCTGTCTTTTCTAAATCAAGCTAATGATTTATTTTTATTTATTTTCAAAGAAACTGTATTTGTTCTTACTGATTCTCTCTTTTTTTATTTTTATTTTTATTAATCTGTGCTCTTATTATTAATTCCTTACTGTTTAGTTTGGTTTTAATTTTGTGGGTTTTTTTTATTTTCCTAGATTCTTACAGTGGAAGCTTAAATGATTAAATTTTTTGTTGTTTTACTTTTTTAATGTATTCATTTAAAATTATAAATTTTCTTTTATGTATTCTGCCTGCCTCTCCTTTTTACTGAGACCTCAATTATGCATATGTTAGACCTACTGATATTGTCTCACATATCACTGAAACTGTCATTTAGAGCTTTTTTCTGGGTTTTTTGGTTTTCATAGGTCCTTTTGTCCTATTTTCAACTTAACTTAGCTTTACTTCTGCAGTGCTAATCTGCTATTAAACCCATCAGTGAGAATTTCATTTCAGATATTAGATTTTTTTTAGCCCTGTATTTCCACCTCCTATAGTTTTTGCTTTCTTCCTCATGTTCATGTTTTTCTCTATATTATTGAACATATTTATAATAGTTAAAGTCTTTGCTAATTTTATCATTTAGGTTTTGTTTCAGTTTACTGAATTTTCTCCTGGTTATGGGTTATATATTTTCCTACTTTTTAAAAAAAATAAAATATTTTAATTGATTCCAGAGAGAGGAAGGGGGGAGAGAGAGAAACATCATTGATTTGAGATAGAAACATCAGTTGGTTGCTTCCCACATGCCCCCTGACCTGAGATCAAACTCACAACCTGGGTGTGTGCCCTTACTGGGAATCAAACCTGTCACCTTCTGTTGCACAGAACAATGCTCCAACCAACTGAGCCATACTGGCCAGGGCTTTCCTGCTTCTTTGAACGTGTTTGTTTGTCTTGTTAGATGCTGGACAGTGTGAATGTTACCAGGTTACCTGTCTACTTTTTAATCCCTGGTGGTCTCAGCTGCCTTTGGGCAGAACACCAGGTTGATTATATAGCTCACCTTGTTACTTCCCTTTTTTAGGGATTATAGTCCAGCACTGATGGTTGTTCAATGTCTATGAACTGTCCTTTCACATATTTTGTCCAGTATTTTGGTTGCTTATGTCAAGAGAGCTAGTCCAGTACATATGCTGTTGTGGTCTATAGTAGAAGTCTACATTTACTTTTTTTTTTAAACCCTCACTTGAGGATATTTTTTCCATTGTTTTTCAGAGAGAGTGGAAGGGAAAGAGAGAGAGAGAAACATCTATGTGAGAGAGACACATCAGTTGGTTGCCTCTTGCATGCACCCCAACAGGGGCCAGGGATCAAGCCTACAACTGAGGTACATGCCGCCCTTGGCTGGAATCGAACCTGAGACCCTGCCCTTGGCTGGAATCAAACCTGAAGCCGAGTCCGTGAACCAGTGTTCTAATCACTGAGCAAAACCAGCTAGGGCTACATTTACTTTTATACCAAACAGTTGGACTAAATTTTATGTTTAATGGATTTTACTTGCACACCAGTAATTCATAACATGACCTTATAATCTTTAAGTTCTTTTTATTTTTCTATCAGTTGGCTGGGTATATTTTCAAGCAGTATATGAAATATTTTCTAAAACTACCTTTTTGTTGTTTTAACACAGAAAGATAATTGACATTATGCTAAGTGAGACAGAGAAAGACAAGTACCGTATGATCTTATTTATATGTGGAATCTAAAAAAAATCTAACTCATAAAAACAGAGAGTAGAGTGGTAGTTGCAAGAGGCTGAGGGGTGAGGGAAATGGGGAGATGATGGTCATAGAATACAGACTTGTAGTCATAAGATTAATAAGTTCTGGGATCTAATGTACAACATGGTTATTGTAGTTAATGATACCGTACTATATACTTCAGTGTTTCTAAGGAGCAGATCTTAAAATGTTCTCACCACAAACACACCAAAAAAACAGACAATTATGTGAGATGATGGAGGTGTTAACTAACCCTATTGTAATCATTTTGCAATATTTATCTGTGTCAAATAATCACATTGTATACCTTAAACTTATACAATGTTATATGTCAATTACATCTCAATAAAGATAGAAAAACACTTAATTGGGCACACAAATTTTGAAAGCCACTAGTACAGGGTGTGTGGTATATACATTTATCTGAATATATATTGTTGCAAGTTTTATTTTGTTGTTTGAGGCTTATGATTCTAAATGGCAGAATTGTAATGGGGATCTCCTCAAAGTACTTGTGCTGACAGATATCAAGACAGTTTTGCTGATCTACACACCTGCGAATAAATCCAAAGGAGAATTTTTGTCCACTATTGATCAGAAGAAAAATCTAATATAGTGAAAAACAGGATTTTATTAAAATTAGAAGAAATAGAGTGGGCTAACTTGTTAATTTTAAGAGTGACATAAATGTGAAAATTATGTAACTCTAGAGTGTTTACATTCATGCAACTATAAGGTAGAAATGAACCAATGACATAGTGTAGCTGATTCATCTATATGGATCTGACAGACATTGAACTTAATGGGCTCTTCTTGTTAGGCCAGTGATATAACGAGAGAATCCACATACAAACAAGAAACATTTATTAGATGTGGGTTAGCATGTATTGTAAATAATTCCACCTTAGGAACTAGCAGGTGGTGCCATGAGTATTTGGGAGAGGCCTGGCCAGTGTGACTCAGTTGGTTGAGCACCGTTCCATACACTGAGAGGTCGCCAGTTCCATTCCTGGTCAGGGCACATGCCCGGCTGTGGGCTCGATCCCCAGTAGGGGGTGTGCAGGAGGCAGTCGATAGAAGTTTCTCTCCCTCTCCCTTCCTCTTTTTCTAAAATCAATAAAAACATATTTTTTTAAAATAAAGTTTTTGAGAGAGGTCTGTGTAATGGAGGAAGGATGAGATCACAGGAAGGGCTGTTATTCCATTACTAGTCTATGAATTGTCAAAATGCTTCTGTCTTGGTGGAACAAAGCCCCTCCCTTCAGCTTCTGTCTCAAAGGGCACCCCTGGACTTACCCCTGACTCAGGAACTGAAGGACTAACATTTTACATTACAGCCTTCTGGCTCTCCGATCCATTAGAGCCTGCATCTATTTTGATCGATACCAATGCCTTTGTCCAAAATCATTCTTAAATATTTGATCATAAGTCCTGCACAAAAGGGTGGACCTGGGTTGTTACTGAAGGATATACAATTTGAGACTTTCTTGGGAGCTGCAGACAGGTGTTATCTCCAAGCTACATGTTCATAGTATGTAAATAAATTAGGTACTACTACACTCACATTTTATTTCCTCTCCTATCTGGTAGGCATGGCTCTGAGGGCAACAACCAAGCACTAGAAAATGGTAGAGGTCATTTTCTAGGTTGGGATGGCTTTTATAAATTGGGTTGGATTACTAGGCATTGAGGCAGAGACCCAGATCTCTCTGCCTCCCACTTGTCACCAAGGAGAACTGAGCCCAGAAGTAAATAGAAGTATGAATCAACAAGATGATTTCTTTTCCCCAATAGAGCAAATCAGCAGGGAAATGTCTGGTGGTAATTACAGGAATAGCTGATGATTTTATTTTTCTCCCAACATATTTTATTTTTAGATGACATATGTTGTTGCTTCTTAAATACTAACTCCTGTTGGAAAATTATTCTAATCATTGTAATAGAGTTGCTTCCGAGTCTAAGAGATTAAGGAGGGCAGCGAGGAAGAGAGGAAAACAAACTACTGAAAAAGCTGCAGCTTTATTTTTCTTAATGCTTCTTCTGAGATATAAATTGCAACAGGAAAATAGCAGAGCAAGAAAATCACCGTAGTACATTTAAAATAAAGATTTCTCCCCAAACTACTCGCTCAGATAGAAATGAAATGAGCATCATCATTTCTTCAACAGAAATAGATGCTAAGTACTCATTTGACTGGGGGGGGGGAGAGAAAATGATTATATTTTATATCTAATGCAAACCAAATAAAGTAAATACTGTAGGTCTGTTGTTAGGGAATCTGTCGGAGATGTTAACAAGATGGCAAATTACATTTTCTTCACTTACACGGAATGTAAATTGAAAAGATATAAATGAAGTTCTAGTTGGCTGCATAAATCCTGAATTGTGTACCTGGGAGTGCCTTGGCCTCGTGTGCACACACCTGTCCCTCGTGTGCACACGCCTGCACACACATACACCCATAACCTGTTCTAGCAACATCCATGGTCAGGTTGGCGTGCACAGGATCAATTTTTATCATTTATATCAAAACGTGACTTTTGAATTTAATGCCTGGGAGAATATATACATATATATATACATATATATATGGATCCAGTTGGAAAGACAGCATCACCAAAAGTGACGAATTTCCTGGGTTGCTCTATTCTTACTAAGGACAGGAAAATCACTGCAGAGGAAATAAGACTCAAAGTTCGCCAAATGGTCTAATCAATATTTTCCTCTCACCCTCAAGGCACTTCCCTGCCAGTATCAGTAAAAAGAAAAACAACATCCCACAAATCTGGAGAAGTTATTATCAACACTGGAGACCCAATTTCTAATGCTGCTCTAGGATTCAACGGCTGGGTGGCGGGGCGACTGCTGCGTGATTTACCTTTCGGCACTGTTTTGTCACCAGCCTAAGATTCCTATATTGAAATGCCATGGAATCTTTTGAAGCATTGCTTTTTTTTTTTTTTTATCTTGTAAAATGCCTTTTCATAATCAAACTTCACCCATCTAATTTTTAAAAAATGTATCTTTATTGTTGAAAGTATTACAGATGCCCCCCGTTTTTTCCCCATTGACCCCCTCCACCCTGCCCCTGCCCCACCTCAGGCCTTTGCCACACTATTATCTGTGTCCATGGGTTATGCATATATGCATATAATTTAACTGTGGTTAATTTTACTTGCTGGTCTCTGATGGATCTGGTGTCATAGTTTCAGTCTCAGAAGTGAACCTTCCTTCCATTTATATGATCATATCACAAGCAAGAAAATTAACAGAGTTTTAGCCCGGCCAGGCGTGGCTCAGAGGTTGAGTGTCGACCTAGGATCCAGGTGATCGGGGTTCGATTCCCGGTCAGAGCACACGCCCAGTTGCGGGCTTGATCAATGACTCATCATTGATGTTTCTATCTCTGTCTCTCCCCTCCTTTCCTCTCTCTGAAATCAATAAAGATATATTTAAAAAAAAAAATTAACAGAGTTTTAACAACAGAAACACCTCTTCTTTATGTATCGAGCCCTTTCTAGTTGTACTATGCTAAATGTCACTTAATTCTCACAACAGCTTTATGGATGGGTTTGATTAGTGTCACACTCTATTTTGCTTCAGGGAAGTGAAGTGACTTGCTGAGCTCACTCTGCTGGTAAGAGGAGACCTGGAATGACCGCATAACCAGTTCAATCCCAGGGCATGCTTTAAACTGTTTTCTACCACGTTAGCTCAGCACAGCTCTCCCTTTCTGCATCTTATAGCACCGCCACAGAAGTCAAGTTTGCAGGAACTTTTGTGAGCCTTTTGAGGACATTCCCACTCTGCTTTCTTTCCAAATGCAAAACTTTTGTTTTGACATAAATATTTGGAGTGAATTTTGCCTGCATCTTTTCTCTTCCTCTCTCCTCCATCCTGTCTCTCAAACCAGCAAACATGGTTAAGCCTAACAGATGTCATTCACCCTCTTCCCCTCCCCCCATGCTAGCTCCCACTCTGTTTTTTTCTGTCCCCACTGTGGTTCTCATAAGACAAGTCTCAGGCTCTGCATCCCACCTACTTGCTCCTTGCTCCTTGGCAGCCGGGCTTCTGCTTCCTCCACCTTATGGGAAATGCTCCGCAGAGCATGACTGATGATCTTCAAATTTAATGGCCCTTTCTCAATCTTTATTCCTCCTGACCTTTCTAGAGCATGATTTAAATCCTCTCATTCTTTTTGAAATTCTCTTTTGGGATGCTGTGTCATCATGGTTCTCCTCCTGAAATCAAGGATTGGCAAACGGACCCACAGGACAAATTCGGCCCCGTGCCTGCTTGTTAGGTAAAGTTTTGTTGGAACTTAGCCATGTTTTCATAGGGACTGTGGCTGATTTCACACTACAGCGGCGGACAGTAGTTGCGACAGGGCTGTATGACTGGCAAGGCCAAAACTGCTTCCTATCTGGCCATTGAGAGAATGAGTTTGCTCACCTCTGCTCCAAATGATCATTTTAGGTTTCCCTACACCCTGTCGTCTTACCGTGCTATGTCTCACAGAGATGTCCTTCGTTTCCCTAATTCTGTCCCCGACTTCCCTGAGGTCAGCACCCAAGCCTCTCTCTAGTTCATGGTGCTCGCGGAAGCTGTCCCACTGCTCCATCTGCCTCAGGACATTACCACGTGGGTGTCCTACTGATTCCTGACACTGAGATGTACCCCCCCCCCCCCATGAAGAAGCCCCACCTCCTGCTTTTCTGGTAAGTTCATCAGGGCCGGTTACGGACGCCGTGCACAACTCACCGGTGCCGCGCTCTACAGTTTACAAAGCACGTCGCATCTGCCATTGCAGCCCTCCCCATGACTGGTCCGGCTCCTCTGCCCTCGCCTCTTCTCGGGTCTCGCATTCACGAAATTCCCAAATGCTCCGACTTGGCCTTTGCATTCTCTACTCACCCTTCCCTTTTCCTTCCCACTGCGTCCCTCAAACCCTTATAGCTTGACGACCGCAAATGGCAGACTGTCTCCCTCCACAGTGCTTCACTCAGCACCTTACATTCAATCCCATTATTAAGGGCAGTTATGACCAGACCTTTGCCCTGGCCAACAAGCTCAGCTATCTTATGATTGCTGATCAAATTGTGCCCCACACCCATCAGCCTGCCGCCCACCTGCACTCACCTGACCCTTCCAGCTTCACCTCTGTTTCTCTAAGTGTACTTTATGCTCCTGCTCAGCTGAACTATCTCATCTCCCCAGAACCCACCTTGCGGGTGCTGGCTTCTGCTCCTTTGTCCGGGCTGTTCATTCTATCTGGAATGTCACTCTCTAATCTGATCAGATCCAATTCACTTAAGGCCCCTTTTCCTTTTAAGCTACTCACAAAAGTTTTGCCGACCTTCCTCAAACAAGTGAACTCTGTTCATATTTTGAAGGCACACAGCACTGGGCTTATTATTCTATTTCATTCTTAAATTTTTTTTTTATGTTAAATATTTGTATATTTATTTACCTCACTATACTCAAGACCCTGTGGTTGGGGATTGGGTCTCAATGATCAAGAAGCTCCATTCTAACCTAGTAAGCTAACATAGGTCATTCCAAAGGAAGTCACCTTAAATATTTTCTTGGATAAGTTTCAAGAATAGAAAGAAATAAAATATAGATGCAGATGCATTTAGAGAACAAGTACTTTTGAAAAAAATTAAAATAAGTGCTTTCACTTTTACTCTTTTTTTTTCCCCCTGTTGTCTGACTATCATCTGAAAGGCTGTTCTCAAAATGGCCTCACATGATTAACAATGTTTAGGCATCATCACTATGCCAGAATCATGGTCAAATGACCAGAGCTTGAGACTCACGAGGCCCAGAGGTGGATGTAAGGGAGACAGATGCCATTCATATGTAATCAAAACCAAGATTCGACTGCCTGCTGCCACCAAAGCCAAACTCATGAGACTGGTACTGGTGAAGAAAGGAAAGAGGTTTATTTCAGTGCAGGCATCTCGAGAAGACGGAGGACTCTTGTTCAAAGTTCGTATCAGCATCTCGGTGCAGGCAGAGGTTTTTATAGGAAGGGAGAGGGAAAGCAGAACAAAGAGACCAGGAGGAGGGCTGTGGACATGCAGGCAGTGTCCTTGCTGGGCCCAGTATAGATTTTTAATGCCAGCATGCTGGGAGTGGTCAGTGCCTGCCAAATTCCTGCAGTTGGGTGATCTGCATGAACCGAGTGTGGTCAAGGCGGTCTCTTGTACAGGCAGGAACTGGAACTGCTGATGCCTGCAATATGCTTATAAGGAAACTGTCAATATGCGAGTTCCATTTATCAATTTGTTAGTACATCTTATTCTAATTCCATTTCATGGTCAGTCAGAGTAGCATAAAGTTTTTATTCCCTGTTACAATTATGCAGTGTGCTTTACCACCATCCCCTCTGTTTATGTTATGCTAGTCCTGGTGCTTTCACATCTAGGTTTTTCTCATGTTTTCAGTTCACTTTTGCTCTGTCTATCTAGGTGTTTGACAGCTGAAAATATAAATATAAATTGCAAAACTCTTTAGTCAGTAGATCTACTTCACCAAATTGGATAAACATATGATTGCATACTTTTATATTTCCAATTAATTACTAAAGGCTTCATCTTCTCTTAATGAAAAGAAGTCATTCTGGAGGATTGAGTTTTCCAAAATGATTAGGACATGGGGAGAGAAAACAGACATTCTAATCAGTCATTTATAACTGCTGTTGTTCTCATGTCACATGGTGACTCTAGAGGCACCTGGTCTAGTCCAACCCCCTCTGCAGCCATGCCCTTGCTGGTTCAGGCCCATGTAGACTTCATGCCTATGCCACTCTTGGGCTACCAGCTGCTTCAGTAGCACTTGTGCTGAGGCAGCATTTCCAAAAGTACAGTGCTAACCCCTGATGTCTGAGTTGTGAGAGCCTTTGAATCTGAACCCTATTGTATGATAGTATTATATGGGTACATTATATCTGAGTCAGTCTTCCCCAGCACTTTCAGGTTACCACACTCTCCTTTTGCCAGGGGATCTAGAGGCAGAGAATCTAAAAGTTACCAAGAAATACAGGCCACATCTGGAGAATTTAGGGTAAGTTAGGTAAAATTTAGGGCAGAGGGCTCTACGTATAGCACCTATAGCACCTTCTCTTGGATATTTCACTAAACTGGAATCAGGTAGGTCTATGGGAGCCCATTTCCACTTAGAAGAACCACCCATTGCCTCTCATTAGTTCTTTCTTATTAATCTCACTCTCTTTACTCTCATTTCTCACATTTATACATGAAAGATGGAAGTGTTTTTCTGATAAACTGAATCTACCAATAATGAGCATTTATAATAAATATTTACTAAGTTCTAGGTGCTGCGCCAAATTCTTTATATGTGAGATCTAACTTGATCCTTAAAACTACCCTGTGCGTTAGAACTTATCTCCACTTTACAGACAGGCAAGTGGAGACTTAGAAGAAGTTTGTTGACTCACCCAGCTTTACAGAACTATTCATAGGTGGCAAACCTGGGTGAACCAAACTCTGTCCTAGTTTAGAGGGTTTTTTTTCTTCTCTTTAATCTTCAACTTTGTCTTGTATTTTCAGCAGAGAATTAAAGTTCTCTGGAGAGAAGGACTTGTGACTGCTTTTCCAGTCATCATACCAGGATGGTACCTTCGTTAAGATAAGCATTCAGACACCACCTTTAAGCAGTTCTCATTAGAGACCTAATTAAGCGTTTGAGCAGTCCCTGCCGTTGACCCTGCTGTACCTTACTCAATAGTGTAATTGATGATAGCTGGGCTTAAAAGAATCGGCCTTCCTTGTTGCTCCTATAAACTCACTACAAGCTCGTTAGTGTCGGGCTTGATGTGGGCTAAGCAATGTTTCACCCTTCCCTGCAATGCTACGGAGAGGAACGGGCCTCAAGGAAGCATGCCCTTCGGAGAGCCTTGTAGAGCAGGGTAGCAAGCAGAGCCGCCCTCATGACAGGGTGGCCCAGCACAGTACACGGTGGTGGCAGGAATTGCAAATTGAATACTCAGATGTGGTAAAAACAATGGCTTTCAATGAATTTAAGAACAGATTTATAAGGCGGCAGTTAGAGGAGGCCGCACTGTGGTCATAAAGTTGGGAAGTTACTTACAGGGGTAATGTAAGAGCGTAAAGGTAGGAAAGAAAGTGTCAAAAGAAGGAAAGCCTTGGGTAGCATTAGTGTTCAGCTTTGCTTTAAGTCCAAAGAACATGCTTATTTTTGAATATGTAAGTACTGGAAGGAATGGCAGGCATGTGAGTAGACAAAGGATGATTAGTAAAAAGGTTGAAGAAAGAAAGAATTTGAAGCAGAACCCTATGATAAGCGAATGGAGTTTGTTAATATCAGGCTGCCGTGTCTGGGCTGTTGCTGGTGTGCAAGACTCTTTCACACACACGGGATTCTCACAGCCCATCTGTCAGGCAAGGAGGGCAGAAAATCTTAGCCCCATTTTAAATATTAAATGGAAAGATGGAGAGACTGGAAGTGAGGTGGGGTAAGAATGACTTACCCTAAGTCATACAGCTATTTTTCTAATACTTCTTAAGACACTGTGGCTTACTTCCTCAATTTTTTATTTTTTTTATTTTTTATTAACTATCTCAACTCCTACCTGAGATGGTCCTTCTACCAGCAGGAATGTCATTTTTTCTCACTGCTAAGGGAATCCATCTCTCTTCCCCAATGCTAATCCACACTGATAATTGTGAGCCTAAACAGAATCAGGAAAGAGAATGTTGAAGTTTGCGTTCCAGTGTTAAACCCACTGTTAGCTGGGCTGAAATTTAAATACTCAAGACCAATAACCCAAAACAGCATGCTCTCTGTGGTGTCTTCCATGCTGTGGTGAAGTGGTATGTGGAAGGGTCAGCTTGAGTACATATCATTTAATATACAAAAGATGTCTTCTAGCATTGTTGTAAAAGTTTTATAGTAGATTGTAATGAGATTGCAGTTGTTCAGATTGCTCTGTGTTAAGTACAATCCAAAGCTTATTACATAGACTTTATTTTCTGACCAGGGCATTTTATTATTCTTTGTATCTTTGGGCATATCTATTAAAGGGGAAAGGAAAGCTTCATTTACAAACTGGCTAGAGATTGTGATAATTAGAAGGGTTGAGTCAGAGTCAAGGCTGGCTAGGGCTCCTCAGCACTCCACACAGGGAGCAGGCTTCCAGGCCCCCTGTGGAAATTCAGATACTCTCGGTCACTTTACCTGCTATGCAACTCTCTTCCCGCCCCCACTGCCCAAAGTTTAGTATTCCTGTGTCCTAGAGGATGTTCTAGGGAGTAATGTCCAGGTGACACTAATTACCTTACAGAAAAGTGCTAGAATTTGACAGGGATCTTCTTTCAAAATTATCCTGAAGTTTCCAAAAGCCAGGAGGAACATTGAAAGCTGAAGACAGAACACAGGAGGAGCTACCGGGAGTGAGAGAGAAGTGGGATTTAGAGCTAGGTCCTGGCCCTGTCACTGGGCTGCAATCTGCATGAGAAACTTTTTTTTTTTATTTTAAATATATCGTTATTGATTTCAGAGAGAGAAAAGGAGAGGGGGAGAGAGAGATAGAAACATCAGTGATGAGAGAGTCATTGATCAAGCCCGCAACCCGGGCATGTGCCCTGATTCCAGGAATCGAACCCCGATCGCCTGGATCCTAGGTCGATGCTCACCCGACTGGGCTGCATGAGAAACTCTTAACATAACAACATCTGCCATGCCTTTGGATAAATGACATCTCCCCCCCCCCCCCCCCCCGTTATTGTTGAACTCAAGGCAAGGAAATAACAAATGACAGTCTGACTAGTATTATATTTCTGTTAGTGTTTATCAGTTTCTTCCTTTCTCCACATATTAAAAAGGAATCCATACAAATCATTTCTAAGACAAAGTGACTCAATTTGACAGAACCCCCAGAAATCTCCATCCCATCAAGAAATTTTTTTTTATCCCTACTGAGGGCGTTACCATTTTGACCTCCTGTTTCTATTTTAGCATTTTAATTCTGATACTGATTCCACTGGGCAGGTCCCAAGTCCAATGCTGTGTTCTGTTTATGTCCCAAATATGTTTGGCATTTATTGGTATTGTTTTTCCTAATGATAAACATGATGGGCATCTGTTTGGACAGGGATTCTCAACTAACGTCTACTCAGAATCATCCAATTAATGAGCTAAGGGACTGGAGTGCAGGAGATGGGGGGTGGGGGATGACAGATACAGTTGCAGAGAGAAATTTGTGAATGTGATTGAGGGAAGGCTAAAGACTCCTACCTGAGATGGTCCTTACATAAGCAGGCTACTCTGCCAAGGTAGGGTTGGACACGTTGCAGCATTTTTATTTCAAAGTGGAAAATTTTCCATCTGCAAGTTCAAAATGAATCAGGCTCATTTTTTTCTAATCAATAGAGATGACAGCATTTTTGAATGACAGAAGTGGAAGAGGAATTTTCATCATTACGTAAAAAGTAAGCCATCTTTAGGTTGTTGGTATCTGTAGCAATAACACATGATGTTTGTTAAAACCATAGGATGTGATGAAGACAGAGCTGCTCTAGTTGGGCATCTCACTGTCCTGGTTGGAGGTCGCATGGTCGTCTTCCAAGAGCTGTATGATAATTAAAGCAGCTCTATTCTTGTTCCTTTATAGTTTACAATTTCCTTCTATGGCAAAAAAATCCCCCAGTAGGACTGTCCATAGTGCTGACATCATTAGCTTATAACCCAAAGTATTAAATATCCATGACTTTGTACTGATATCAACAAATGATTGAATAAATAAATACCTAGGAGAGAATAGTCAAAGCTCTCCTAGGGAAGAATTAAAAATAATTTTTGTACCCTGCCCTCAAGGATGTGAATCATAACTCCCTGTTCCTTAAGTGTGGACTGTACATAGTGACTTCCTTCCAAAGAATATGGCATAGAAAGGGGGGGAAAGAATAACTTTACAGTGGAGAAAACTGACTAATATTACTGTAGCCACAGGATCAAGGTCAACAACAACAGTGAAATGTCACCCTGATAGTATGTGCCCTTGACAGGATGTAATGAGAATGGCATTATACTACTGGGGTCTCCCTTCCAAAAACCTACTACCCCAGTCTAATATTAAGAAAAACATCAGACAAATTCTAAATGTGGGAAATCATGCAAAATACCTATCAGTACTCCCCCAGCTGTCAAATTCATGAAAAACTAAGGAAAGTCTGACAGCCAAGAAGAATCAGAGGTGAACTGACAACTAAATGCAATGTGGTATCCTGGATGAAATCCTGGAGTAGAAAAGCAAATTTAGGTAAAAATCTGAGAATATCTGAATAAAGTATGGGATTGTGTTAATACTAATGTTTCAATGTTGGTTCACTAATTATGAAACATGTACCATATTAATATGTTAGTAATAAGAAAAATTGTATATGATAACTCTGTACTATTTTCACATTTTTAAAATGAGTCTAAAACTTCTAAAAGGAAACATTTATTAAAAACTAAAACTGAGGGAGAAGTAAAACAAAAGGTGATATCTCACTGTTCAGATAAGTATTAAATTAACCTTCTTTCATATCACTACATTCAAATAAAACACAGGGTAGTTTAAGCTTGTTTTTGAAAATGTGTGGAGTTGAAATTTTTTGTAATCTTCTTAAATTTAAAATAGTGACATATGTTTTTATTTTTTTCCATCACTATTTATCCCTTCTATGGAAAAAATAAAAGTTAAAAGAAGTGGCATATGTACATAGATGAAAGAAATTAAAGTAATAGAATGACCTATACTGAAAACCCATAGTCCCCTGCCCCCACGCAGTCCTGCTTTCTGGGGGGACTGACTTTAACTCTCGCTCTTGTTTTACCTCCATGTCTGGAATTTCATATTGGCTCTTGATTGGACAGTTCACTTTTGCCTTCCAACTCATGTTATTCCTTCCTCCTTGCATATTTTTATCAGTTTTGAGTTCCTTGGTGATCACTGTACTTCGAGGTACTGCACATATATATTTGCTTTCCTTTATTTTCCATTGCCTGCTTCGTCAATAAGAACATTAGCACCATTTTTTTCAAACCTCCTCCCTCTTCCCACTTCTCATCTTTTTATAATCAGCATATTATTTATATTGATTTTTTAAATTCTATAAGAAATTCATGGTCTCTATTATTTTAATTTTAAAAAATATGTCTTTATTGATTTCAGAGAGAGGAAGGGGAAGGGAGAGAGAGAAACATCAATGATGAGAGTCATTGCTCGGCTGCCTCCTGCAGGGCCCCCACTGGGGATCGAGCCCACAGCCCAGGCATGTGCCCTGATCAGGAATTGAACCATGACCTCCTGGTTCATAGGTCAACACCCTACCACTGAGCCATGCCAGCAGGCATGATCTCTATTGTTTTTAAAATTTTATTTAAATTTAAATCTTGTAGATGATGCTAAAGTTCCCTTTGAAAATGCTGTTTCAACTGTCCCCAATCCTGATCCCTGTCCTGCTTTCACAGAGATAGCCCTTCTTAGTCATTTGGTGCATAACTTTCAAGCTATTTACTATTTTTCTGTGTATTACTATGCCTATATATTTATATTCTCCTATAAATTATAAGATGTTGTTTTGGGTGTTTTTATGTTTTCCTAAAATTCTGTCACTTTTTATTGTATTGTTTCCTAACTTTTTTTTTTTTACATTTAAGAGTATGTTTTAGATACCTCTCTAACTTATTAAATATGAAACTAATACAAGTTTTCCCTGCTGCAGAAAATATTCCATAGTGTGCTGATATGGTGCTGTTTCTCTACTGACAAATATTAAGGTCACTTTCAAATTTTTTTGCTATTCTTGCAATCAACATTTCAGTATACAGCATGTTGTACACATGTTTTTCTAGGTTAGATATGAACGATGGAATAGGTGAGGCATGGGGTGAAGATAATCATGTATTAACTTATTAACAGATATTGCCAAGTTTGTTTTGCTCATATTTTATTAAGGAATTTTGTCTATATTCATGTCCCTCCTTTTTTTTTCTTGTAATATCTTTATAAGATTTTTGTTTCTGGGTTCTGCTTGCCTCACAGAATGAGTTAGGAAGCATTTCTTCCGTATTTTCTAAAAGAGTTTGCCTATGATAGATATTGTTTCTTTCTTAGATACTTGATAGAGTTCATCAGTGAAACCACCCAAGATTGGAGTTTTCCTTGTTGGGAGCATTCTCATAAAGAACTGTGTTTCTTTAATAGATAGAAAGTTTTCAGATTTTCTATTGCTTCTAGGGAATGTTTTTGATAAATTGTGCTTTTTGAAGAATTAATCCATTCCACTTAGGTTATTGGATTTACTCTCAGAAAGTTATCCTCACACCCTTAGTTATTTCTTTAATGTCTACAACATCTCTACTAATATCTCTTTTTATTTTAATTTTTAATTTTTTTTTTAGAATTCATTGAGGTTTATTTGTAATCAGTATTGCCACATCATTTGGGAACTCTGCTCCACCAGATTCAAGTGTCCTCACAAACTCTTCTCAACTGACTCATGTTCTTGAAGAGAACTGGGGGCTTGTAATGGAGAACACCAGCTTCAGAGTCACGTGTAAAGATTTGGTGTCTGATATCCTAGCTTGATAACTCATTGAAAACTTTAGTTCTCATATCTGTCATATACTGTTAATATGAAATTTTATTGGTTGTATAGTTTTCTATTTATTTAATTTATAAATGTGTTTTATAATTCTGTAAGATCTTTAAGCCTAAAGCTTTTACAGTATTACAATATAATAATAAGCAATTTTTGTCTACGCCAGAGGTCCCCTTTTAATTCATGATATTGATAGCTTTTATTTTCTCTCTTTTATTTAATCCCCTGATTAATCTGGCCAGGGGTGTATCAATTTTTATTAATCTTTCAAAGAACCACTTTTGATTTTGTCAACCTTCACTATTGTTTGCTTTCTTTATCATTGATTTCTGCTCTTACAATGTTTCCTTCCTTCTACATGTTCATATTTAATGGATCAATCATTTTAGCTTCTTAAGAGAGAAATTTTGATCTATTTTAAGCTTTTCTTTGTAATATTATTATTAAAATTTACAAAATATCTTCTAAGCACTGCTTAACTACATTCCACAAATTTTGATATATTGTGCTTTCTATACTATTCTATTTGCAACAAATAAGGATTTACTTGTGACTTTATTTTTCTGTGACCCAAAACCAGTACTAACTTGCTAGGTATGCGTCAGGATGGAAGTGAATCTTTCAGACCAGAAAAGCCTTCAGACATCTAATGTCCTAAAAGCTATTTAGAAGTTTTTTGTTTCTATCCAGAGTGTATTTTTTTATATTCAAATATTTGGTGACTTTTATAGAGGTTATTTAGAAGTGTATCATTTAATATTTAAGTATTCAGGATTTTTTTAGATATATTAATCTTTTGCTGAGGTGGTTCCTGTGAGATGCTTCAGAACCAGGGACTCTTAATTTCCCAACATAGGCCCAGAGATTTGGTAGGGCATGAGGTCAAGGTCAACCTTAGTCATGTAGTGTTTTCCTTAAGGTGACATATAACCTGTGAAACATAGCCTGTTTCATTCATGCAAATTCAGTCAGCAATATGTATTTGCAATGGGATAGATGCCATCATTAGTAGTCAAGAGGAAATCTGCAGCAATGTGACTCTCTCTCACTACTTCTACAAATGAATTGGGACTGATCTGTAGGCCATCTAAGAAAGAAGTGGTATAACTAATAACTCCTGGCTCTAATGGAAGTAGTATCTGATAATTCCATGGAGAACCAGAAATACTGGTAGTTGTTTATGCCATGAGGTCAGAATCCAGGTCTTACATTAGCTGGTTCCATATTTAAATCTCTATTATATTAGGCTTTTCTTGGTGACAAGCAATTGGCTTATTGCCCTATGAAGGTTGTTGAGTTCAAATTAGAATTACCCATGGTATGATCCATAGGTTGTAATAATTGATTCTTTTTCAGAGTGAGGGATACTAGCAAAAACACAGATTGATTTTTTTAAGGTCATTTGTTCATATAGGTGCAAGTGGAAATGCTGTCAGCTATCATTCCCTATGGTTTCATTTGGTGAGACTGGAATTACCCAGAGGTTTTTATAATTGGGGCTCAGTGATGAATGACATATCCTGCAGTTGGTACTTTGGCAGTGGCTATTGTTTGAATAAGCTGAGAAAAGCATTAGAACTGAGCATGTCCTGACCTAACCATTATAATAAAGAGGAGAGAGAAAGTAGGTCATTACATATGGACAACATTCAGAGAGCTATAAAATGAGAAGAATTATTATGAGCAAACAGATGAAACCCAAAGGAGGAATTAGGCAGGGGCCTTAGTCTGATGTCTTGGGTGAAAACTGTCCATTATCAGAGGTGATCTACTAGTTTCAAAGATCTTGAGTCATCTGTCTACTTCCAAAGACCAGATGCCTCTAGTCTAGAGAATCCTGAGTTTAAATTTTCCATTGGAGTAGTCTTTCATTTACATGGAATTCTGTACTGTTTCTTTAGTTGTGAAACATGAATTTAAGGATTGACTCTCTGGAGTTTCAACTTTGTATTGTTACTAGTACTTCCAACAAGGTTCAAGAGCAGGTTTTTTTCTGATATCTTTTCAAATAAATAAAACCTCTTGGTTAAAATCATATAGGTTGTTTAGGAAGTTGTGGAAGGCAGCCTTAATCTGTTGGTGATAGAAATGGGTGAGTACCTGAGTCCCTTGCAATTTTTTGCCATTTTTTTTTGTGTCCAGCAGGGAAGAGCCTAGAGTGCAGAGGCGAATTCTCTGAACACGTAGTGTATTATAAGACCTAGAATTTCATGAGCTGCCTTAATATCGTTGAGACTCTAGGGCCCCAAAGGCCCAGCTATTAGTCCCCCTGCTCTTGCAAGATATGCATCTCCATGTAGTGGGAAGGGCTCTCTACCTAGTTAGTTCCTCTAACAGCTGGATGAGCTGCAGCCCATCCAGCCCTCAACTTAATGTAATGAGTTTCACCTCCCTGGCAACCCATGAAATTATGTAAACAAGCCAGTCACATCCTCTTGTAGGGACCAGCGTTCACCCATAAAGCCTGCCTTCTACAGCCCATGCTGGTTCATTCTATTCCAAAATACAGCCCCCATATGGCCCTGAGATCTTGAACAAATCAATATTTTCATCCATTTGATTTCTTTACTTACAGGATGGGAGTATTATAACTAGTCCAGCATCTGAGAAGACCTTTGGGTATAAGGTTTTCAATTGTAGGTGTCAAACCTTTCTTTGATTCTGGCTTTGAGGAATATTGGGGAATTAAGTTAAAAATTTGACAGGACCTATATGAACTATAACAGGTTCTTCTCTAATTAATTTTCCTATGTCAGTGGAATTTTTAGCCCACAGAGTGAAGTATGGTGCCACGACCTTTATTTTGGATATGCATAAAATATAACAGAGCAGGCATAGGTATATCCAGAGCAGACACTACTTGATTATGAATGGAGGTGTCCCCTGGAACTCTAGGAATAGTCCTTTTGGTGTGCACTTAATATTACTATTTCATTTGCAAAATTAGTCTCTCCCTGTGAAATTTTCAGGTGTGGTATCACTAAGCAGGAAGGGATGTCTTACAATCAAGTGCCAGGGTTAGTCAGAGAAGACCTGTTGGTTATTTGAAATACCTGCCACCTGTTTGGTAGGTGTAATGTTGACTCCTAGGAAGAGGGTGAGCGAAGGCGTCAGAGGTCAGTGTGGATCAGCACTTGTCTGTGCTGGGAACTGATGAGGCTGACCACCTGGAGTCATAGTTAATTCACTGTGAGTGTTAAGTGTCAGGAAGCACATTGGGTGTGTTTTTCCTTCCCCAGAGCACCCTTCTGATCTAAATGAAGGGGATTTTGTTTTGTTTGGTTTTGGATTTTCTTTTGTCAGATGGAACAATCTTTTTCAGTGTCTCTTTTGTTTCCAATATCAACAAGTGTCCTTGTCAATGGGTGGTTGGTTGGGAATCGGGCCACCTAGCTGTTTGATCTGCGGGGCCATAAGGTGATTTTGGGTGCTGCCTTGTTTTTTTCTAATGCCTTTTCAAAATGTTCTGCCAGGTGTTGAATGTGAAGCACCATGCCGAGCATAATATAAATAAAATGAACAAATATAAAATGAACAAGACACCATCTCTGTTTTCCAATGAACTTAGCATCTAAAAGATGTACTCTAAAGCTTAATGTGGGTTCAAACTATTTTATAAAGCTTTTTTTTTTTTTTTTTTAATTCAAGGAAATACAGTATGGATATATAGATTTCCCGACTTTGATCAAGTTAGACTGGGCTTAAAAGGTAGGCAGGCCTGCTCTAGCCGCTTTGGCTCAGTGGTCTGTGGACTGAAGGGTCATGGATTTGATTCTGGTCAAGGGCACGTACCTCCTGACCCAGCTGGGGCGTTTGCGGGAAGCAACCAATCGATCTGTCTCTCACATCAATGTTTCTCTCTCTCTCCCTTCCACTCTCTCTGAAAAGCAATGGAAAAAATATCCACAAGTGAGGATTAAAAAAAAAGAAAAAGGTAGGCAGGCCCAGTGATGAGAAAAAAAGCCATACATTTAATATGAACAAATATGTACTTTGTATAAAACTACCTTAGTAGGTCTGTAATGCATGCACACTCAGATGGGTCATTTTTAAAATAAGGTGTCATTTTCTTAATTAGGTGTCTCATGCCTTGGAACTTCTTTTATTTCAGTGGTTCACATCCACAGGTGATTTGCTTCCCAAGGGACATTCAGCAATGTCTGGAGACATTTTCAGTTATCACAAATGTGGGGCCTATGTAGGGGCTTCTAGTGACATCTGGAAGGTAGAAGCCAGGGATTCTGCAATGCCCAGGACAACTCCCTCTCCAAAGAGCTATTGAGCCCAAAACATTAAAGATGCTGAGGCTGAAAAAGCCCTGCTTTGTGTAGAAGAGATGATGGAATTCTCAAAGTAAATCCTTTAATTGCCTATGTGCCAATGCCAGAAAGATAGCTTTTGAGTTTTTTTTAACATCATTTAATTTAGAATGGAGGTGGGGCTGGGTGGGCCAGAGGGATCAGGGGTGGGAAAATGGAGATGACTTTAGTGGTAATTTATCAACAGAAAGATTTAATTCTTTGAAATAGAGGAGAGCTACTAAGACCTAGGTTACCATGGTAGCACATGGCTTCAATCACTCCTGATTAATTTCCAGCAATTAGAATAAAGGGTGAGCCTACACTTAAATCTCTCTAGTCAAGACTGAGAAAAACAGCATCCTTCTAAGGAGCGGGGCCTGACGCGGTCAATTTTAAAAGCTGGAATTTCTTTTATTCCCATGCCTGGCTTGGAAATGGCAATACTGTGGCTGTATATTGTGAGAACCCCTTTCCGGATGCTGATAATGAAATGATTACTGTTGGCATCAGCGGGCCACCTGCTCCTGGGATTTCAGATGAATAAGGTGAAACTGACTTAGAGTTGCATCAAGGATACGCAAGACTGTCTTTTCTTTTTCATTCTATTAGTGTATTCTTTGTGCTTATTTTAATCCACTGAAGGAGCAGCAAATATTCAGGCTACATCTCCAATGCCTATTTGCTGTCTATATTTATAGCAGATTGTCAAATCCCCATATGTGTTTGCATCTCTGGTGTTGTGGGTAAGGTTATTTCCATTTTCAAATGTTTTATTTATTGTTTAAATTTTACAACAACTCTGGAAATGAAATACCCACAATCCACAATACCAATATCTCTTTAATCAAATATATTCATTTTTTAATATTCCAGCCCAGTGTTGTTTATACAAATACATGGGGGTGTATAATTCTGCACTGTTCTTTTTGTTCCTACTGCTTAAAAGAAATTATTCCGTGTTGTCTTTTAGTTTTCTAAATGATTACTTTACACCTGAGGTTCTTCTGAGGTAAAATTTCTGCATTCTTTAGAGGAAGTATAATTTGGTCTGAGAAACTAGTTTGCTACATACAAGCTTGGATGACTGGATTGCCTGTCCTGAGCAAGGGCAGGGCCCCTTCTGCAGAAACTCTTATCTCTGAGCATCCCAGCATGACCTGCGAGGACCAGAGAGACTGTTTTGTTCAACATACTTTCGATAGTTCCTATAATTTGTTAACTATGTATTGAGTGTCTATTCCGTAGTAGGCCTGATGCCGCCCATGAACCAGAAGTGAACAGATATGTGATCAAAGTTAAGGGTGTGTGTGTGTGTGTGTGTTGGGGGAGTAAACACTGCTCTGGGCGAATGCAAAGAGCATCTAACTTAGTCTCGGGAGGGTGGGGAACATTCTCTCCCTCACTCCCAGAGGCTAGCTAAGACCATGGGAGCTGTGGATCTACACCTGCAGGTCTGCCGCCACTTTCCACTCTCTTCTGATTATACCACTGGCAAATAAATAGATATATTTTGGGGTTTTTATTTTATCACGTTCCCACGACCTGCAAAATTGCCCCTTCGGTTTCTCAGTATCCCAGTTCCTTAAAAAGGTGAGAGATTTAATTTCCCCTTTGCAGAAAGATAAAGAACCTGGCTTAGATGGTCTGTTGACCATATTAAACCTATTAAAGATCCAGAAGTAACAAAATATTATTAGTTCAAGCATTCCTAGTCTGGAAAGTGTGATGATTACATCTTTGCACACTTAATTGTGAATGTGCTGCTGAAATGGGCTATTTAGACGGTTAACTGCCTTATGAAATACCTTTCCAGCAACTGGAACACTTCCATACCAATATTCCAGATCTTGGTCTCATTGGTTAAAGCATGTCCGCAAGGCCCTGGAGCAGACGCCTCTGGCGCCCCAGTGGCAGCCCTTCAACCCACCTCTCATTTCAGCCACAGCGTCTGTCAGCTTCACTCACGCGGCCCGCATCCCAGCCGAGCACTCGGTGCATTTTCACACCTGCAGCTGCACAGCCCTCTCTGAGCCCAGGGAGCCCGCATCCTCACGCTCCTTCCCTCACATCCAGTCCCTAGGGGCCTGCGGATGCCTGCGGTCTAGCCTCAGGCTCTGCTTCAGGGGAACCAAAACCAAGATGGCTTCAACCTGAAATATTGTCATTGGCCTGCTTGTATGAAAACAATGAGGTTATATGATGATTTATTTAATGTATTTAAGGAAAAGAATTGGTCACAGCTTCAGCCTCGGCTTACCGAAATTTATCTAGTTATATTAGTTATTAAAATGCTTCACTTTGGACTTGCAGGAATTCATAGGAAGAAAACCCACTTGTTTCGTTTTGACTTTTCCTACCTCACCACAAGCCCTTTCTTTTTTTTTTTTAAATCCTCAACCAAGGATATTTGCCATTGCTTCTCAGAGAGAGTGGAAGCGGGGGAGAGAGAGAGAGAAAAATCAATGTGAGAGAGACATATTGATTGGCTGCCTCCCACATCCGCCCCAACCAGGGCAGGTACCGAGGCTGCAACTGAGGCACGTGCCCTTGGCGGGAATCGAACCCAGGACCCTTCAGTCCACGGGCCAACGCTCTAACCACTGAGCCAAACTGGCTAAGATGACTCTTCCTTTCTTTATGGAGTTGGAGATATGGAGTTCGTTTTAGTTGGAGTTAGGCTTTTATGAATTAAAATCATCTGGGTTTTAAAAAATAAGTGGAAATAGTGAAGTTGTGGTTCAGTTTGACACTGTGTGAAGTGATTCTCAGCCCACCCAGATGTCCTTCCTGAGGCTGCTGCACTTGGCTAGGATTTACAGAAATGGATTCAGAGTGAATGCTCACCTTTCTCCTGGAGTGATGTGAACTCTGCCTCAAGTTCAAAGGCTTTAATACCCCAAACAAATCTCGAAGCCTTCTTCCTAATATTAACATCTGCTATTGCTGGTCTTTAAGTAAAAAGGGAATATAAATAAGTTTCTTAAGACTGAGCATTTTTTGTGATTCAATTTTATTTGCTATGTGAATTTATGATTTCACCTCTTTTTTAAATTAGTGGTTGCCCTAGGGCTTATAATGCACATTTTTAATTAATCTACCTTCGAATAATATAATGTCCCCTAAGTTACATTGTAAGGAATTTACAACAGTATATTCCCAATTCCTCCCTCCCTTCCTTCATGCTATTGTTGTATGTATTACTTTTACATATGCTATAATCATATAAGACATTGCTACTCTTCTATTTTAGACAGTTATCTTTAGGGCAATTATAAATTTGAAGTGGTTTTTGTTTTGATTTTGCTCATTCCATTTTCAGTATTCTTTGTTTCTTCGTGAACATTTGTATTTCTAACTCATCTGAGCTCTTCTGCCTGAACAAATTCTTGTATGAGGGATGGTTTCTCAGAATTCTCGAGACTCTCTGTCCTTTTTTTGTTTTCATTTTCTAGGAATCTGTAATTATTTCAAAATCGGTTTAAGAAAAGGTCTACAATGATTATATGGAATATTTTCCAATCCATTATGTGTCATATGTAATTTTAATCATGAAACAAGTAATATGTAAAAGTTAACTTGGATTGAAAATCCAGAAAGATGAAAAAATGAGGTAGGTTGTTTAGTTTAAATGGTCACATAACATTGTAATTTTCCTTACACCAAGGAAAATTATATAACTAATCAAAAGGTGTAGGAAATTCAAAGAAACATTTCTGAAGGGCTAATGGGTAGATTTGTACTTCAGCCATATGGAGTCTTTAACGATAGTGAACTTGAACATCTATTTTGAAATCTAGCTCTGGGATTATCAATGTGTTAAATACTTTGCAAACTAAGCAGATGGTTACAACTCATGGAGAAAATAAGAACTGATTTAAAAAAAACACAAAAATAAGGCAAACATTAAAAAATATATGATGAATAATTTGTAAAGATTAGATAAAATACTATACACTTAACAGTTGATTTTATACTCTGATAATCTGTAAACAATACTCTCTCCAGATAGACTGAAAGTATAGTTTATACGGACTAAAATATTTAAATCCACATTTACTAAGACCTTACTAAATATGGATACTTTTGTTCATTATTGAATGTAATCTTTTAAACAATCCTATAAGGTTGTCATCAGTAGCCTTATTGTACAGACAAGGGAACTGAAGTTAGATGGCTTGCCCAAACTCACTCAGTTAATAAGTGGTAGATTCAGGATTCGAACTCCAGTTTAATTCAAAATAGAACGTTCTTTTTACTACAGCACTACCTCTTTCACTTCTTTCACAGAGCCCCATTATATTACTTGTTTAATCACTTCTTTACAGTGCTGGTCAGATAGAAAACTGCAGTGGTACTTGGTTAATAAGTATTGTGACCTTAGTCTTCAAGTACAATTAGTTCAATAATATGAGTTCCCTGGCCGGACAGCTCATACCCACTGCCATAGTAACAATGAGACACTGCTTACAGTTGTCTCTCAGGGGATTGGTTCCAGGACCCTAACCCCATCCCCAGATGCCAAAATCTGCAGATACTCAAGTCATATATAAAACGGCACAGTATTTTCATATGATACCTAATGCAGTGTGAAAGGTGCTTAAATAGGTGTTATACTATATTGTTTAGGAATAATGACAAGAAAGAATTTTTTTCTGAATATCTTCGATCCACTGTTGGTTGAATGCATGAATACAGGTCTTGTGGATATGCAGGGCCAACTGTATGTATCAGGCTATTTTCTCAAAGCTTGTCAGCGCTATAGGCTGAGTCAGTTATGCTCACCCCATCCTGGATTTTCTCGCAGGAGCCAGTTCTCTAATGATCCATGCAAGTTGTAACTCTTTCTACTAGAGGCAGATAGCAACCTTCAGGATTCTTTCTGAGCATGGCTTTCCCTGGAATGAGCTGTCCTGCAAGACTGCAGTGTCTGGTAGCATAAGAACTGATTTGACCTCCAAGGGAAAATGATTGAGCACTCCCAGTGCCAGCCCAATTGCCGACGAAGGTTGGTCCTTCCCTATTTGTGGAAGGGCCAGTACTGAGCGGCGACTCAGAGGCAGCAGGGGAAGGAGTACTAGGGTGAGTAATGACCATGGTAGGGAAGGGTCTCCTCTGTGTTTTCACATGGGCACAGCGTCGACTTTCTAACTGGACTGACTGTGTGATCAAATTAATCACTGTGACAGGTTCCCGATAACTGACTTGATTAAATTGTCATTTCAGCAGGACCACTTAACTGGCTATGCTGTGGGCACACTTGTGGTCCCTAAGTACCACCTCTCCCAAGTGCAGACACACCCATGGGGGTCGGCACCACTGAGGGTAGCCCAGCCGCTGCAATGTTTGTTGCATGTCTATTTCAGAACAACGCATTTAGCACATGTCTGTTTCTCCCATAAAAGGTGTTGCATATTTATAGCTTTGAGGAAAGCTAAGAGGATAAACAAAGCACTTCATTCACTTCAGCAATTCAAGTCAGCGAATATAAAGTGCCTTATATGAGCCAGGCACAGCACAGAATTTTCTCTGTTTTTTGTGGGTTTTTTTTTTTTTTTCTTCACCAAGGTGTACTTTCTCTCTTCTTCTGGTGTGCCTTCTATTCTTGTCCAGGACTGAAATTTAGAGGAGAGACCCTTCAAAGAACAGGGTAGGCTCTAAATTGGGGGCCCATATTGCAGGTTCAACCCACCCATTTTAGAATCAAAGCAGATGTGGGTTTGAAATGTGACTCATCCCTCATTTAAGCAAGTGTCCGAGGCCCCTGAGCTCTAGCCTCCTTCTATGAAGGTCACGATGCTAATTTAAAAAATAGCTCAAAGAGTAGAAATGGGGATTGTAAAAGAGTGCATGGCAGAAATGCTAAGCCCCCTGGATAGAGTAAGTATTCAATAAATGCTAGCGATTATTAAGTACAAGTGCTCTCCTTCCTTTGTGCTTCGGCGCAGCAGGGGCTGTGTGCTGCTCCCACGTGCACCGCAGAGCACCTTCTTCCCCCAGCGCCCCACTGGGCCGGCCTGAGCCATGTGCGGGCAGTGATTACGGAAAGGAGGTGTGAATTGTTCAATATTTATGCAATTTAACTAACAGCATCCTCTTCTGAAGTACATTAGCTCTCGCGCAGTTGGAGGCAAAAATAATTGATGGGGCAACGAATCAAATGATTCTCTTTTTCATCCTTAATTAAATATTAAAGACAAAGCCTGACTGATGGCAAGGGATGGGCTTCCCGTGTTAGAAAAAATAAAAATAAAAAACAAAAAAAACAAAATCAAAGGTTTGGAAAATGGTACTGATTAGGGAGTTGAATCTGTGAACATCCTAATCTCAGTGATTTCTTGGGTGGAGAAGTGATACTTTTATTTTATATTTTATCTTGCTGAATAAATACTTAGAAGTTGGGAATTATTGTAATTTCTTTTTTTATAGCTTCGTTGAGGCATAATTAGCATACAATATACTGCACATATTCAAATTGCACAATATGATAAATTTGGACATAAGTATATGCCCTTGAAACCATCACCACATTCAAGATTTTAAACATAAACAGAGTCAGAAGATATTTCCTTGTGCCTTTTACTAATTCCACCCTTCCCTCCCCTGACCCTGTCCTCAGGTACACACTAATTTATCTTCTGACATATTAGCTTGTACTTTTTTAGATTTTTATATAAGTGGAATCATAAACTAGGTACACATTTGGCTTTTTAAAATCCAACGTAGCCCTGGCCAGTTTGCCTCAGTGGTTAGAGTGTCAGCCTGTGGACTGAAGTGTCCTGGGTTTGATTCCAGCCAAGGACACGTACCTTGGTTGCAGGCTCGATCCCCGGCCCTGGTTGGGGTGGGTGTGGGAGGCAACTCATTGGTGTGTCTCTCTCACATCGATGTTTCTCTCTCTCTTCCACTTCTCTCAAAAGCAATGGAAAAAATATCCTCAAATGAGGATTTAAAAAAATCCAGTGTAATTATTTTAAGAGTCATCCATGTTGTGTATCAACAGTTCATGTCTCTTGATTGCTACATAGAATTCTGCTGTGTGGATATGGGTAGGATCTGTTTATATTTATCTACTGATTGATATTTGGGTTGTTTCCAGTTTTCAGCTATTACAAATAAAGCTTATTTGAGCATTCATATGCAAAGTCTTAAAATGGAGATACAGTTTAATTTCCATTGGGTAAATTCTTGGGTGTGAAATGACTAGATCATATGGTAAGTGTATGTTTAACTTTATAAGAAACTGCGAAACTGTTTTCCAAATTGGATGTTTGATTTTACATTTGAACCACCAGTTCTAGTACCTCTCCATCTTCAGTGAACTTCGTATGATTTGTCTTTTAAATTTTAGCTCTTTTAATAAGCACGTAGCGGTATCTCGTTGTGGTTTTAATTTGCATTTCCTTATGGCTAACGATGCTGTGCATCTTTTCATGTGCTTATGATCCATTTATATAATCTTCTTTGGTAAAATGTCTGATGATATCATTTGTTTGAAATTTTATTGAGTTATTTTTTTCCTTATTGTTAAGCGTTAGGAATTTTCTATATATTTTGGAATATAAGTCCTTCGTCAGATACATGATTTCCAATACCTCTCCATATGTGGATAGTCTTTGCATTTTCTTAACAGAAAATTATTTAGTTTTCACAAAGAAAATGATTTAGTTTTAATAAAGTCCAATGCCCTGATTTCTATAAACAGATTATTCTTTTCTTGTTATATCTAAAAACTTATCACCAAACCCAAGGTCACAATTTTTTCCCTATGCTCTCACCTAGAATTTATACTTTAAAATTTTACACATAAATATGGGATCCATTTTGAGATGATTTGTGTAAGCTATGAGGTATATGTTGAGTTTTTAAATTTTTTATATATTATATCCACTTGTTCCAGTATAATTTATTGAAAAAGACTATCTTAATCTTTTCAATTAAGATGATCCTTAATAGAATTGCCTTTGCACCTTTGTCAAAAATAAGTTGGCCATATTTGTGTGGTTCTATGTCTGAACTCTCTATTCTTTCCCACTGGAATGTATTTCTAACTCTTCACCAGCGTCACACTCTTGATTGCTGTAAAGTCTTCATATTAGTCTTGAAACTGAGTGTGAGTCCTCCCACTTTATCTCCCACAGAATAGTATTGACTATTCTAGTCCCTTTGCCTTTCCAAAGAGATTTGAACATCAGCTTTCTGATATCTACAAAAAAGCTTGCAAGAATTTGGATCAGGACTGCATTTAATATATTCTAATATTGGGGAGTATTTGTATACTAATAATGTTGAGGCTTCTAGTTCGCGAATGTGATATACTACATCTCCATTTCTTTGGAAAAATCTTTTATTTCTTCCACCAGTGTTTTGTAGTGTTCAACATACAAATCGTTTACACATTTTGTTAGATTTATACCTCAGTACTTATTTTTATGTGATGCTTTTAGTGCTGAATATTAATTGATACTTACTTGGTGGCTTTTTTAAAATTTAAAACTCATTCCAATTTTTCGTTGGGGTTATACAGGAATACGATTGGCTTTTGTGTGTTGGCCTCGTGTGCTGTGTTCTTGCTAAATTCACTTCTTGGTTGTAGGATGTTCATTTGTAGATTCTTTAATGTTTTTTTAGGTAGAAAGTTGCATTACCTGAAAATAAAGAAACTTTTCTTTCTTGCTTTCTAAGCCGTATGCCTTTCGTTTGTTTTTGTCTTGTCCCATTGGGACTTCTCGTGTGGTTACTGCAGGAGACGGACGAGAATTCCCGTCCTTGCCTCTTTCCTAAACTCGGGGGACAGTCAGCGTCTACCCAGCCAGTGCGATGTGCCGTGCAGGCTTTTCAGGGTTGTCCTTTGTGGCTAAGGAGATTCACTTGTATTCTTATTTTGCTGTGAGACTTTATGAGGAAAGAATATTGAATTTTGAGAAATTCATTTGCTACATCTATTGGTTTTATGTGGTTTTCCGTATTTAATGTGTTCATACAGTGAATTATTTGATGTTGGAATACTGATCCAGCTTTGTGCTCTTGGAATGAGCCTGACTTGGGCATGGTGCTTTACTCTTTTTACATATTGCTGTCTTTAATCTGCTAATATGTTTTTGAGGATCATTGTATCTGTGTTCATCAGAGATATTGGTTTGTAGTTTCATTTTCGTGTAATGTCTTTGGCTTAGTATTGGATGATGGTGACCTTATAAAATGAGGGAGTGTTCTCTTCTATTTTCTGGAAAAGATTTGTCAGTAAAACCATCTGTGCTTGTAGTTTGTAGTTTACTTTTTTGGAAGATACACATACAACTAAAACTTTAATTTCTTTCATCTGTATATGACTATATGGGTTATTTATTTCTTCCTGAGTGAATTTGGATAGAATAGGAATGACCTATTTCATCTAAATTATTGTATCTATGGCCATAGAGTTATTTATTGTATTCCCTTATTATCATTTTAATTTCTGCAGGATTAATCATAATTTCTCCTCTGGCTTCAGTACATGTTGCTGGTAATTGAATGTAGTGAAAGTGATGCTGCGGGACTTTCAAGGCTAGATTAAAAGAATTTTGCAGTGTCTGCCTTAGTTTCTTGGAATGCTTGCTCTCCCACTACTCTCAATCTGGATACTTTTCCTTGGAATTCATCTGCCATTATGTGAGAAGTCCGAGACACACAGAGACCACTAGTAGGTCTTCTTGTTAAAAGTCCCACCACAGCCCGGCCGGGCGTGGCTCAGCGGTTGAGCATCGCCTAGGATCCAGGCGATCAGGGTTTGATTCCCGGTCAGGGCACATGCCTGGGTTGCGGGCTCGATCCCCAGTCGGGGGCGTGCAGGAGGCAGCCGATCAATGACTCTCTCATCATTGATGTTTCTCTCTCTCTCTCTCCCTCTCCTTTCTTCTCTCTAAAATCAATAAAGATATATTTAAAAAAATAAATAAATAAAAGTCCCACCACAGCCCACAGCCCAGCCTTTACAGTATCGCACCCAGGTTCCCAGCGTATGTGTAGGAAAACCTCCAGGTGATTTCTGTTTCCAGCTATTCGCATCACTCCTGGGCATTCGGGTTTCCCTGCCTGAGACCCCGGACGTTATGAAGCAAAGACAAGTTATCCATGTCATACCCTGTGCAAGTTATTGATCTATAGAACCTGTGAGAAAAGTAAAATGGTAGTTGTTTTATGCCACTGTCTTCCATCGTGTCTGTACCAGTTTCCACTCCCACCAGCAGGAGGGCTCCTTCCCCCACAACCTCTCCGACGCTTGTTATTACCTCTCTTGTTGAGAAAGCCACTCTCACAGGTGGGAGGTGGCATCTCATTGTGGTTTGGATTTGCGTTTCTCTGAGAGCTGGTGAGGCTGAGCATCTTTTCATGTATACGTTGGCCATTTGTGTGCCTTCTTGGGAGAAGTGTCTGTTCAGGTCCTCTGCCCACTTGTAAATTACATTGTTTGGGTTCTTTTTATTATTGTTGTTAGGTTGTATGGGCTTTTAAAAATATGTTTTGGATATTAACCCTTATCTGAGGCATTGTTTGCAAATATCTTCTCCTGTTCGGTTGGTTGCCCCTGTGCTTTGCTGATGGTTTCTGTTGCTGTGCAGAGGCTTTTTAGTTTGATACAGTATTTTTTAAAATATCAACTTCAGTCCTTGTCCAAAATAATTTTACAGTTATGTGATTGCTAACTTCTGAGACCCAGGTAATTGTCAAGTTTTTAAACTGTTCCCAGTGCTTCTAACACTGTGACAGACACAGAAGAATACTTGTGTGACCCACTGGGATAAATCTACAAAGACGGTAAAGGAAGATACATTAGGACCCATATTATGACTTAAGACCCATATTTATCAGTAATTTTTCCAAGAGTCAGAGTATCTGGGAAACAATTCTGGTTTGTATTCATTTATAAGTATGACCTTGGGCAGTAGAAATCAGTCATCAAAATATTAGCGGGGGAGAGGTTATATCACTTCTCTTTTCAACTCAAAATTTGAATCACTTAAGATGTCCCTTGATGTAAGGCCAGCACTTGTGTTTACTATACTACAGCGATATTATGTTCTCTATCTGGCACATTTCCTGTGGTTAATTTTATGTTTGTCAAGACAATATATCACAGACTTTTGCATATGGAAGAGAGATCACTGATCCTCTTATAGAAAAGTTAAATATTTCTTCCTAAGTTGCCTATTTCATGGTGGCGGTGGTGGTGGTGGGGACCCAAGAACTAGGACCAATGTCAGGATCCTTGTCCCCTGATCTTTTCATTACACTATATACTTTGTAGAGTATGGATTTTGCTTGTTTAGAGAAAATGATATAAAAAGTAAAAGTAGTCCTCAAGATGCGTCATTTGGGATAGCTGGTAATGGCAATGTTTATACGGCACTTAAGGGATCTCTGGTTAAAGTTCAGAAGTGAAATGGCAGTCCTGGAGGCAATAAATCTAGTCCTGCTTTGGGAGCAAGCTTGCTGCAACTAAATCATAGGCCTTTGATTAGGGAAAGCATATGTAATTATTTGACAGTTTTTAAATAACACATGTTCCTTTCCTAAAGCAATCTGCTGGTACAAGTGTAGCTGAAGTTGCTACAGTTGTTTCAGGCTAGAATTTATTAGAGCTTGGACTCTTGTGTTACCTCCCAAAAGGCCAAGGGTGGCTGCTGGTCAATCATTATAGAGAGCAGGTTTACCCTGGATCAAAATTCATATGTACTTACAATTCATTGTAAAATGAGTCTGCCTCTTAGAGGTAGAGAAACACTAACTGCTAAACCTGGTAAACTGTAATGGCCCAGGCTCTCCCTGGCTATCCTACAATCGACATGTCTTTCTTGGCTTTGCAAACGTTAGATGGTTAAATGGTTTTTGTGATCACCTGACAGAGGCGGGATGGACTCCCGCCTATACCAAAATTTAGTTTGGATGTGGAGACTGAAGTTCACACATTATACCAAGAACGTATAAAAATTACTCACACAATGAGGGTTTCTTAGGAGAAAGGGGTAGGCTCCCAAGCAGGTTAAAAGGGCTTCAGGGAGCAGGGAAAGGAGAGCAGTTTGTTCCTAAGTGGTGAGGAGGGAGAGCTGAACTGAGGGTGCCTACAAGTAGGACAGGGCTTGATTCATTTGAACTTCCCACCAGGGCCAAAGGAAGGAGCACCTAGACTTTCTTCTCAGCCTGCATAGATGTGGGGCAGAAGAGGAAAGGGGACCAGTGGGACTGAAAGCTGTCGGCAGTCAAACACCAGAATATCAGAATATCACAGTTTCCTAACTTTTCAGTGGACAGAAGTACAGCTAGTACTAGATATACTAGCACGGGTAGTAAAATATTTATGGAGAAATATATTCTTTACCAGTTCTAGCTAGCCAAATAAGGGCACCAAAATACATTCCTGTTTCTTTGTCACAGGGCTCTAAAGCAGAGAGAAATGCCACCCTTAGACTTGGGCAGCCTGGCCGTGGCCCCAGCCCCAGCCCCAGCCCCAGCGCCATGCCTCGGGGTCCCTGTGCTGTAGAGTGCCTTTCTCTTTCTGGGTCCCCTCTGGCACCTTGTTCTGCCCTGAGCCAGCAGAGCTGTCCATGCAGGGCAGCCCAGCGCTCTAATCCTCTACCATCAGCTCCTAGGATGATTAGATGGCCTAGGAGCTTTTGGACTTTGTCTGGTCCACAGTATGCTCTTCTTGGGATCACAAAGATTGGGCCACTAGGCTGGTGCTGACACACTGATTACCAGCGATGTGACTCTCACTCATGTTGGTCCCAGGGAAAGCTCAGCGCCTGGGCTGGTGACTGTCCACTCCCTGATCTGGGCCTTCAGGTTGCCCAGAGGCTGGAGCTCCCACCCAGCTGGGTTTTTATCAGTGTTGCCTCAGGTCTGCAGCACTGGAGAGTGGCAGGGGTGGCAGCCGGTGTCCTTTATTCCCTATTGCTGAGCTCCAGGGGAGCCACCCCAGCCCTCTGCAAGCTCCACACTGCGTGGAAGGCATCCTCCTGGGGGTGTCTCCTCCTTCGGGGGTGCTGGAACTGCGCTCCCAGGGCAGTGGGCCCTTCTAGCCTCCGGCCACGTGCGGCACGGTGCTCTCCCGGTGGGCCGGACGCCTCGCCGGGTGCCGATGAGGACCGATTTCCTGGGCCAGTGGGCCCATCTTCTCGCCCCTATCCCTCTTCCCTCAGGGGTCGAGTGTGGAAGGCAGGGTTTCATAAACCTTGGGAAGGTTGCGTTCTGCAAATGCAGCGATTGAGGCTAAGGGTTAAAGAGAAGACATGGTTGGAATGTGCTTCTTCTGACTTTATGCTATAAAATTCTAAAGTGCAAATTGAACATCAGAAAACAAATGGTTCACATTTGCCTACTTGCTCTAGGTAAGAGTTGCTTGTGTGGTTATCATCAATGAAGGTCAGTAACAACCTCTGGAGGAGTCACTGGAAGCCAGTGCCCGCAGGTGGCGCGGTGATAGGAGGGAATCTCAGGGTGATGACTTTACCAGCAGTAGCCAAATGCTATTAGAGACGCTTGCAGAGCAAGAAGCTCTACTTGTTCCAACACGGGTTCCCAAAGCCACGGTGTCATGGTTAATAACATCACTCTCTTTTTCTTATGGGACGAGATAGGAATTAGTTGGAAATGGCACATTTGACATTAAAAAATAGTTCCTGGATCTGAGCACAGAGAGACAGTAGCTGTACACTAGGAAGACTCTCCATGTGCTCTACTAGACAGTCAACAAAAACCTAAGCACCATTTCTTCACCTGTCATTCTAGGATAAATCACTATACCTCAAAGGACCTACTGACACTCTGCAAAATGGTTTGCCAGAGGCCCATGTGCCCTAAGAATAACCCTAGAGAGCAACCTCTAGTGAGAAAATGGGCCTTATATATTAGTAGGTATACCTTGTTCCCACAAGAACAGAAAATGGGCCTTATATATTAGTAGGTATACACTGTTACCACAAGAAGGATAAAGATGGACAGAGAAGAGATATTACCTATTTCTGCTCACTAAAATTCAAAAAGTGAGAAATTAGTGCAACGAAAGGGGTCAAGCGCTTATGTGTCCCTTCACTGCAGCTCGGTGAAGCCCATTGTGAAGTGGATTTTAGAGGAAAGTGAGAAGGCGGCTCATATTCGTGTGTCCTGCTGGAAGAACATCAAAGATGATACGCAACAAATGGCAGGCATTTCAGGGTACCCATTCCTCAAGGGTCGTGGCTGAGAGAAAATGCCAGATTTACCTTCTACCCCAATATCTTTTATGTATCATTTCCCCATGATAATAGGTGCATAATGTCCATAAAAATAAGTCTGCCTTTTTCAACTGGGGTGTTTCCATAGTTTTCAGCATGTTTTTTTCCAGAAGTTTGTGCTTTGAAACAGATCATACAAATGACTTGGTTCATAGGCGAAAAACAATCTTTAAAATGTCCAGAGATGTACTGTTTACAGGCAGATAAAAAAATGATATAAAACATATCGATATCTTTATTCTTTCAGTTCTTTGTTTTCGGGAATTTTTTTCTTTCTGATATTTCTGTTCATTTGTATGCAAAATTAATATCCAGAGAGTAAAGATCTCATATTAAGAGGAAACTGCCTTGTTATAATGTTATTGAAAGAATTGCAGATTAAAGGACTAGAAGAACCATTTTCTTAATTATGCTAATTATCATAAATCAAATTAATAAGGCAGGTATAGAATAATGAAACTTACAGTAAAAAATTAAATTCTGTAGGAATTATCCACATGGAAATGCAAATATTTTCCCTGATCAGATATAGAGTGAGGCATGAAAAATAGTACTGCAGTGACTGAAGGAGGCTAATTAAAAAAGTTAAGGACCAGAAAATCATCTGATTCCTTGACCTTTGAAGAGCACACACTAAAACTCATAACCTGGTCGCATAAGTCACAGTGATGCTACTCAGACCATCCCAGAAAGAATATTACACTAAGGATTCACATGAGTAAAAATACTTTCTTATGCTTGCTATACATATTCGTCATATAGAAAAATATGCATAAACAAAACTAAATTTAAATCTGTCCACAGCCCATCTTTTAATTTTGTACAAATGTAGGTACCGGTTTGATGAATAGACAAATATTTGCTGTTATATTTTACGTAAGTTTGCACAAACCTGCTTCACGCATTACATCACTCACATATTTCCATGTAAATTGCACGTATTGCCATCATAACATAATTGCCTTCAATGGTATATTTGCATGGTTGTACTATAATTTTAAAAAAAATATGTCTTTATTGATTTCAGAGAGTGGAAGGGAGAGGGAGAGAGAGAGAGAAACATCAATGATGAGAGAGTTGCTGATGGGTTGCCTCCTGCACGCCCCCGACTGGGGATCGAACCCACAACCTGGGCATGTGCCCTGACTGAGAATCGAACCAAGATCATAGGTCAGTTCAACCACTGAGCCACGGCCAGGCGGTTGTATATAATTTTAAAAATTATTTCCCTATTCTGGGAAGTTTAGGTTTTTGCCAAATGACCCTGTAATGAAGACCATTGAACATTTATCTGTGTTCACTTGTTTGATGTTTTTTGGAATAAATTCATAGAAGAGGATTTGTTGGGTCAAAGGGTAAAACGTTTTAAAGACTTTTGATATATATAATTACATTGTTCTCCAGAAATGTGGTTTGCTGGGCTTTTCTTCCCTCCAGCTCAGGGATATAATAGGATTTTTGTGTGCTTAACGGACCATTTTGTTTTACCAACTTCCATGATAAAATATTTTATGCTCTACATTTTTCACTGTGTTTCTTGGTAGCAATTTCCAAATTTTAATGTCTAAGTGTCTTCATTATTATTTGTGTTTTTATCTAGAAACAAATGCTCATTTATACAAAGGAAAGGAAATCTGCACACTAAATATTTTATTAAAGAAACTAAACATTTTTTTGGTAATGAATATAATCCACCTTGATTTGATTTGTAAATGCCAACGTTAACGTTACCAGTGTCTTTGTAGAAAATTTTTATTGATATTCTACATTTTTCCAGTTAGATTCGTAACAGCCACTGTTTGTATGTTTCATTCAGCAAAGGTCCCGATAATGGATACCCAACTGTTATCAAAGCTTCAGTATAAGTGTTACCAGAGAGAGGATGAGACCTTGATTCTCATCTTCTTGAAGGAACGATTTCAATCAAGAGACAAAGTGTAGAAAAGCAAGCAAGAATTTGTTGACCCGCAGCAAAGAACATACTTAGGGCAGTGAAACAAGGACCATTGCTCCCCTTGTTGTAAGTCTCATGGGGTCCCTTAGGAGGTTAGGGGATGCATGCCTGTGGGAGGAGAGGAGGAAGGGAATGGCATGAGGGTGCTCCCTGGAGGGGGAGCACCCTGGGACCTTCCTTTCCAGGGATTTTTTAAAGGCTAGGCATTTAAGGGAGGTCTTAGGGGGCAGATCAATAGAATATCCATCATCTTTTTGCTGATGTACTACAGTGAGATTTATTCTCTTAATTTGTCTGTCCTTGGGTGTGGTTGGCAAATGACACTAATTGGATTTCTATTTCCCTTCGTAGAGTGATTTAAGCCATTTACCCTTTGGTTGGGGAGAAGTGCAAACCATTTACTCTAAAGTGTCCTTGGTTTAGGGAAGATAGTATTTACTAGGTGGCCACAAAACTGCTGTTTAACTGTCTTAATTTCCCTATTCTGCTTGTCCTGCAATTTTCCTAGCTTTTTACTATAGTATAACATAAGTATCACATTACGACTAAGTTTGTAATATTAACAGTAAGAAACTAAGATAGATTCAACACAACTCCTGTCAAGAAACCAATGGCGTATTTTACAGAACTAGAACAAATATTCAAAAAATTTATATGAAACTACAAAAGATCCCAAATAGCCACAGCAATCAAGAACAAATTGGAGAAATCACACTACCTGGTATCAAACTATACAGCAAGGCCATAGTAATCAAAACAGCATGGTACTGGCTTAAAAACAGACATATTGATCATTGAAACAGAACAGAGAATCCAGAAATAAACCCACCCCTTTATGGTCAATTAATATTTAGCAAAGGAGTCAAGAACATACAATGGGGTGAAGATAGTCTATTCAATAAATGGTGTTGGGAAAATTGGACAGATACATGCAAAAAATGAAATTAAACCACCTTCCTACACCATACACAAGAATAAACTCAAAATGAATTAAAGACTAGAACCATAAACATCCTAGAAGAAAATATAGGCAGTAAAATCTCAGACATTTCTTGTAGCTATATTTTTTCCAATGTCTCCCTGTGCAAGGAAAACAAATAAAAATGTATACAAATGGGACTACATCAAACTAAAAAGTTTTTGCACAACAAAGGAACCATCAATGAAATGAAAAGACAGGCCACTGAATGGAAGAACATATTTGCCAATGATACATCTGATAAGGGGTTTAATATCCAAAATTTATAGAGAACTTATAAAACTCAACACCAAATAAACAAACAGTACAATTAAAAAATGGGCAAAGGACCTGAATAGACACTTTTCCAAAAAGCACATACAGATGGCCAAGAGACATATGAAAAGATGTTTGTCATTAATCATCTGAGAAATACAAATTAAAACCACAATGAGGTATCACCTCACACCTGTCGGAATGACTATCATCAATAAATCAACAAACAACAAGTGTTGGCCAGGGTGTGGAGAAAAGAGGCCCCTCGTGCACTGCTGATGGGAATGCAGACTGGGGCAGCCATTGCGGAAAACAGTATGGAGTTTCCTCAAAAAATTAAAAATGCAACTGCCTTATGACCTAATGATTCTACTTCTGGGAATATATCAGAAGAAGCCCTAAACACTGATTCGAAATAACATATGCACCCCTGTGTTCATTGCAGTATTTACAATAGCCAAGATTTGGAGGCAGCCTAAATGCCCATCAGCAGATGAGTGAATAAAAAGCTGTGGTGCATTTACACAGTGGAATACTACTCGGCTGTACTAAAGAAGGAAAGCGGACCTTTTGTGATGGCCTGGATGGACCTGGAGAGCATTACGCTGAGTGAAATAAGCCAGTCAGAGGAAGAAGAATACCATCTGATCTCACTTATATGTGGAATCTAATGAACAAAATAAACTAACAAGCAAAATAGAAATAGACTCATAGATAAAAGAACAGAGTGACAGCTGTTAGAGGGGAGGGAGGTTGGGGGGCTGGGTAAAACAATTGAAGGGACTAAGCAAAAAAACAAGACCTCATAGACACAGACAAGAGTATGGTGATTACTGGAGGGAAGGGGGGTCAGGGGAGGTAGCAAAGGTACAGGGAGATGAACGGTGATGGAAGGAGACTTGACTCTGGGTGGGGAACACAGTACTATACACAGATGATGTATTATAGAATGGTGCACCTGAAACCTATATCATTGTGTTAACCAATGTCACCCCAATAAATTCAATAAAAATTTAAAAAGAAAACATTTTAGTTCCTAAAAAAAGAAACTGAGATACATATTTTTTACCAATTAAACTTTTTTTTTTTCTATTTTAGCAAATTTGTGAAAACAAATTAACAGTAGGCTTGAAGATTTCATAGCAGTGCCATCTGTTCAGAGATCTGAGAAGCATATTTCAAAAATAACTTTTTAAAATAAAACTATAACTTTTTAAACATGATTAAAAATATCTAGATTCTGGGATTTCCGTTATTAGTTTTAGGTTTTTCTATCCCAGAAGTATTTTCGAAGAAATTATTCAGATTAGTGGGAATTACTGGGGATGCTCAGATTTAGTGTCCGTGTTTTGCTTTGAGACAACTTTTTCTTCATTAGAACAAATAACAGTTCTGCCTAATATGTGTCTTCTGACAGAATAAGGTTTTTAAAATATACATATTCTTTTTTTTTTCTTTTTTATTGAATTTATTGGGGCGATATTGGTTAATAAAATTACATAGGTTTCAGGTATATAAATCTACAATACATCATCTGTATGTCGTATTGTGTGTTCACTGCCCAAAGTCAAACCTCCTGCCATCACCATTTATCCCCTTACCCTTTTCTACCTCCCCCCTTTCTCTCAGGTAACCACCACGCTGCTGTCTGTGTCTATGAGTTTTTGTGGAGTTTTTTGCTTAATTTCTTCACCTTTTCAGTGCCATAACCCCCTCCCTTCTGACAGCTGTCAGTCTGTTCTCTATCTATGAGTCTATTTCTATTTTGTTTGTTAATTCTAAAACCACAATGAGATATCACCTCACACCTGTCAGAATGACTACCATCAATAAATCAACAACCAACAAGTGCTGGCGAGGGTGTGGAGAGAAGGGACCCCTCGTGCACTGCTGGTGGGAGTCCAGACTGGGGCAGCCACTGTGGAAACAGTGTGGAGGTTCCTCAAAAAATTAAAAGTGGAGCTGCCTTATGACCCAGCAATTTCACTTCTGGAGTATACCCAAAGAAATCTGAAACACCAATCAGAAAGAATATATGCACCCCTATGTTCACTGCAGCATTATTTGCAATAGCCAAGATTTGGGAGCAGCCCAAGTATCCATCAGTGGATGAGTAGATAAAGATATACATATTCTTTTTTTAAAAAGATTTTTTATTGATTTTTTTTTTTTTTTTTGAGAGAGAGAGGGAGGGAAAAGGAGAGAGAGAGAAACATCAATTTGAGAGTGAAACATTGATCAGTTGCCTCCAGCACGCCCCCTACTGGGGATCAAACCAGCAACCTGGGCATGCGCCCTGACCCAGAATCTAACTGGCAACATTTCAGTGCACAGGACAGTGCCCAGCCAACTGAGCCACACCGGCTAGGGCAAAATATATGTGTTCTTAAGGAATGAGATGGCTGGATCAAGCAATATTTAAATAAACCAAAGAAATTCAGGACCTCTGATTATGTTGTCTGATTGTCTGATTTCAACCTCGCATGTTGAAGTTTTCATATCCGAGTCAGGATATTAGTTGAGGACAGGACAGAAGTTCAAGATTCTTTAGGCGACTCCTGACCCCACTGACCATCTGTATCTTATCAGTAGGTGTAGAATCAGAAGGGTTCATCGACTACTTCCAGTTGCTGCTTGTCTTTCCCTGTACACTCGCACAGTGGGTAGGCACACATGGATTTGCACAGATGCTCACACAGGCTCCACCAGGCAGAGCCTTGTACAGATGTTCAAGTGCCTCCTGAAATGGCCAATGATGCTTTTGCTGCCTCTGTCCCCAGAAAGCGTTACCTCTGAAGCACACGTAAAAGACTCATATACAAAAATCGACCACATGATATTGGCTTTTAAATATGGCAGACCTAAGTGAAATTAGTTAACAGACTTAGACAAATATACTGCTTGTGTTATTTTACCTTTGAGTTTGAATTTATCAAAAGCATTTCCAAAGTAGAAGTCTGAAGAGGCGATTAAATATAGACTTGGCTACAAGGAAGATAAGCTAGCTGGAGAAATATGAATTAAAAGTTTCACAAAAATAGTTTCCAGATAGCTACGCACACATATATAAAGACTTAAGTTTGTACCTTCCCTCAAGCTTATTAAAAATACTTACAAGGACATTAAACCGTTTTGATTGCATAGAGCAAAATAAGAAAGGTAAGCATTATAGATTAAATAATGGCATATGATTTATTGCCACGAGTTTTGAATAATGTGCTGTAAATTTGCATGCAGAAATGATTAAATATGTGTTAAATTTTCATTTGCACTGGTGACAGCAAAGGTGATTGCATTTATGAGCATATTCTAGGTAATTTCCCGAATGATACACTTCTAATTATAATGCTTTGTTAAATCAAGCAGTACACGCACTCGGTCCCATGGCATTTTGCTCTGCTGGTGACATCAGCTTGAATTACTTCATTTGCAAATATAAGGCGGCTGTTTTATTAATTGGAATTGCTTCTGTGATAAGCTAAGAGAAAAAAGCTGTCCTGATTCACAAAAGAAATACCAATACTGGTGCATGACAAAATATTTTGACAGGGTGAAGAATGGAAGAGTAAAGGTATAATGTGAGAAATCGGCACTCTGGTAGCCTCTCTTTATCATGGTAACACTGAACATTAATACAATACTTTCAGGATCTTTATTCATTTTTGAAAACAATATGTTTGTATTGATTTTTACAGAGGGAGGAAGGGAGAGGAATAGAGAGATAGAAACATCATCAATCGGCTGCCTCCTGCACGCCCCCTGCTGGGGATGGTGCCCGAAACCCGGGCATGTGCCCTGACCGGAATGGAACCGTGACCTCTTGGTTCCTGGGTCAACCCTCAACCACTGAGCCACACCGGCCAGGCTCTTTATTCATTTTTGCTAAAGAGTAAATCAACAGAAGATATTTTTCCACTATAACTATGCTAAATAGAAGAATCGGTAGAAAAATTAATTACTTTTTTCCACCTTTTAGCTTATCAGGGTTAAAATAATTCTCTCCCTTGGTTTTGTTTTGTCACTTTGTACATAACCAGCACATATATTCAGCTCTTGGGAGAGTAGCACGTTTAGGACTGAGTGAGAGGGATTACTTTTATTTTCTGCCTCGTAGTGACTGACAAGCTACCAACTCACATTTCTTGATCCAATTGTCCTTCTGATTACCATTTCTGTGTTGTTAACAAACGTACATAAAAGATGCCGATGCAAAATGAAAAATGTCCATATTTTTCACAATTCAACATTGCATTAATAATAGTCACTGGGACATATTAATATGTATTTTTTCCTCTGGTCAATGTTGTGCTTGTTTTTTTAATTTTTTTTTTTTTTTTTAAATTTTTAAGATGGGAATAGGGTTAAATGTGTCCTCTTTGGGGTTTACCTCACTGATTTTTAACTTTATTAAGGTCAGCATTCTAGAACCAAAGAGAGAACAGACTTGAATGTGAAGGGAAACATAAATTAACTTTAGATTAAATAGCAAATGAATATAAATACTCCCTCTGTGCTGATTACTTTCTATATAGAATTTCTATCACTTATCCCAGCCCTACCGCTTGCTAACAGTGTGACCTTGGGAAAGCTACTGAACTTCTCTATGTTGTAATTTCTTACCTATGTTGTAAAATGGGAATGATAATATTTATTACATGGTAGGGTTGTTGTGAGAATTAAGATAATACAAGTAAATTAGAAAAGTAAGCACTCAGTAAATTTTAGCTTTTGTTTTGTGTATTGAATAGGAGTGAAGTTCAGTTATTAATGTTTTAAAAGTACATTGGGATTAACCAAGGAATTTATATTCACCTATGCATAACCCATGGACACAGACAATAGTGTGGTGAAGGCCTGGGGTGGGTGCAAGATAGAAGGGGTCAATGGGGGGAAAAGGGGACATCTGTAATACTTACAACAATAAAGATAAATTTTAAAAAGAAAATTTAAAAAATAAAAATAAAGGTTAGTTTACGTGGCAAATTTTATATATATATATAGTACATTGGTACGGGAACTGAAATAAAAATGTTCCTGTTTTTGAAGCACATTTGTGGTTGTGCAGTCATTCACAACAGTACTCTAAGGCTCTAAGGGAAGCATGTGGAGGCAGTTTTTATATTTATTTAAAGTTTTTATTTACCTTAGAATGTACGGGATTTTCTTGGCCTGGAAGTTCCAATACATCCCGCAAAATGGAATTTTTTTGGAACTTTTAAGTATAACCTATAGAAACTGTTCTGTAGTAAGAGAGTATGTTGTCCGTAAGAAGAAAAAGTAGAGAAGAGAGGCTGGCAGAGAAAAGGTGGCACTATGCTAGTTCTAGTCTTTTCCCACTATGCCTATCCCTCTGGGTTATGTAAACTAGTAATTTCTTCTTTTTTTTTTTTTTTCCCAGCAAATTTGAATTGCTTCCTGTAACTTATAACTAATGGGGTGATGACTGACAGAGCAAAATCTATAGCACCATAGGGTGGTTTTATATCCTCAGGGTTTTAGGGGACCTAGCTCATCATATGTATTTTGGGGACCCTTTTGGAGACGAAGGTGATCATTTATTTTACTGCATTTCTATTTGCTCCTGACCTTGGGAAAACAATAAATCAAGCCCATGCTTCACTTACATTCTGTTTCCTACATTTGGTCTTAACATTGTGTGCCTGCTGTGTCAATCAGAAACTGTCTAGGTGATTTAGTAATGAGGGCCCTTTAGTGCTCTACTTGCTGCCTCTCTCATCTCCTCTCACCCACTCCTTCTGCCAATCACAGGTCTACCTCCAACTAGATATAGAAAAGAGTCTGAAGTAAAGTAACCTAAATTTGACTCGCATGGGGAAAATTGTGCGTCTACAAGCAGTGGGGTGCACAGAAACTATTTCCTCAGAAACAAATTGATAAGTATGTGTCCAGATAAAATGACTACTTCTGACTGACTACTTTGGTCGTCAAACTGGGTGTAAGTGCCGAAAAGAAGATGCAACCAGGTTGTGGCATAAAAACAGCAAATATCAGCAGGAATTACATCTTGTGATTTTTAGGGTAATTAGCACAGGAAAGAGTGATTCTTTTTTAAAAGTCCGAGATAGTGTATTCATCTACCACAAGCAGAACGTTATGTGATTTAGAACATTGAACTTGCCTAAGAACACATTCTCTATTTATTTTAATTCTAAACCATGTTTTTATTGATTTATTTATTTACTTTATTTTCCCCCATCACCATTTATGACTGCTATACACACCTCCACTTCCCCCGGTCCCCCCCCCCCCCAATCACCACACTGTTGCCCACGTCCATGAGCTCTTTTTCGTATGATAATTGAACTGGGCTAGATTCCAGGTGAAGCTGAACGTCACAGAGATGAATCTACCTTCTGTGTATCAGAGTCAAGTTCTCTTTCCTCCACAGTGTGACTTCTTTCCAGCGATCAAACCCATTTAAAAGCCTGAAAGGGAAAGGAGTTTGGGAAAGACTGATGTACAACATTCACAATTTTAGAGAAAGGATTAAAGGAGGAAATGTGAAAATTAGAACTATTTTTAATGGGCTATGAGTTGATGTAGGAACGAATAACCCTTAATTAGAGACATGGGGAAAGAAAGAAAAAGAGAGACACTATCTCCACACTCAGACAATTTCTATATAGCTAATGTCAACTGACACATGGAAAAAGAAGGCTTCAGCACTTAAATCAATAAGAAAAATAATGGTGCTTTGGGGAAGAAAAAAAGCAAAGATGAAAAAATGATAAATGGTATATTTTTGGTTTTCTTCTAAAGGTTCTGCTGTATGTGGAGACCCAGTTTGATTGCCTCTGGACAAAAAGCAAGCCTATGGGTTACAGGAGGCTGCAAATGTCCTCTCTGAAAGGTCATCTGAACACTAGCTACCCAAGTGACCATGTGATAGGAGAGGTGGGGCTTTATAGGATGATTCCTTTCCAGAGAGAGCATGTATTTCTAGATTTAGGGAGATGACAATAACCATACAACCTAGCTAGTGAGAAGTGGTGTACATTGTCTTAGGCCTCACACATCACAGGTCAACAATAGATCGATGAGTCAGCTGTTCATGAACCAGAATTTCCTTTTCCTAAAGAAGAAAGTATAGGAAATTATGTGTTAGTCAGTGTAAAGGCATAAGTCACAGGCCCATGGGAGTGACATTATTCTGAAATTCAACAAATTGAAAAGACAACTTACTTAATGGGGGAAAATATTTGCAAACTATCTCTCTGGCAAGGTTTTAGTATCCAAAATATATAAAGAACACATATAGTCCAAGGCAAAAAAAATCTGATTTAAAAAATGGGCAGAAACCCGAACAGACATTTTTTCAAGGCCATATAGGCCATATAAATAGCCAACAGGTACATGAAAAGGTGGTCTACTTTTTCATCAGGAAAATGCAAATCAAAACCACAGTGATTTAGAATGGCTATCATCAAACAGACAAGAGATAAGCCTTGGTGAGAACAGGGAGGAAAAGGAATCCTTGTGCGCCATTGGTGGGAATGTAAATTAGTAGAGCCACCATGGAAAACACTATGGATGTTCTTTTCAAAATGGAAAATAGAACTACCATGTAATCCAACATTCTCACTTCTGGCTATATACACAAAGAAAATGCAATTGGGATCTTAAAAAAAGATATATTCACTCTCATGTTTATTGCAGAACTAGTCACAATAGCCAAAATATGGAAACAACTTGAGTGTCCCTCTGTGGGTGAATGGATAAAAAATATATAAACGCACACAGTGGGATATTACTCAGCCACGAGAAAGAAGAAAATCCTGCCATTTGTGACAATATGGATGGACCTGGAGGACTTTATGCTAAGAGAGTATATCTTAAACATTTTCACCACATACACACAAATGTAATTATGTAAGGTGATGGAGGTTTTAACTAACTCTATTATGGTATTAATTTCACAATATATTATGTGTATCAAATCATCACACTGTACACCTTAAATTTATACAATGTTATATGTCAATTACATCTTGATCAAGCTGGAAAAAAAATAAAATTCTATCAGGATGTTTAATATCTGAGCCCAACTTCAGTGTTCAAGCAGGAAAGACTGGCAAAGTAAGTAGCTACCTTCTGCAGCTTCTATAGTGAAAAAAACCAACACGGTACAAGAAAACATGGATAGGTAGTTTAATGAACTCAGAAATAAAATCAACGACCAAAATGAGTACTTTATTAAAGAGATTGAAACTTTAAAATAGAACTGAATAGAAATTCTATAAATGAAGAACTCAGTGAAAGAGACAAAGAGTGAACTGGAGAACTTAGGAAACAGAGCTGACCAGGTGGAGGAAAGAATTAGCGATACTGAAGACAGAAATGTAGGAATGGTGCAGATAGAAGAAGAAAGACACTTGAGAATAAAAAAAGGAAGGAGCTCTACAAGAACTGAGTCCATCCAGAAAGAGTAATATAAGAATAGTGGATGTACCGGAAGGAAAAGAGAGATGGGAGCAGAGAAGTTACTCAAAAAACAGTTGATGACAACGTCTCAAACTTAGGGGAAAACCTGGATCCTCTGACCCTAGAAGCAAGCAAAATACCTAACTACCTCAGTCCAAGGCATGTTATATGAAAACTGTCAAAAATTAATGACAAATCAAAAATTCTTAAGGCAGCCAGGGAAAAGAAGATAGTAACCCATAAAGGAAATCTCATTAGATTATCATCCGATTTCTCAGCAGAAACCCTACCAACTAGGAGATTGTGAAATCAAATATTTAAACTGCTAAAAAGGAGAAATTACCAGCCAAGAATAATATATCCAGCAAAATTATCTTTAGTTATGAAGGAAATAAAGGCTTTTTTAGACATTCAGAAGCTGAGGGAATTTACCACCAGAAGACCTCCATTACAGTAAATACACAAGGGGGTTATTCTATGTGAAACAAAGGACAAAAGGATATAAAACTATGGGTAATCTCAAGATTACTAACAGACAGACAGAAGTAGAATATTGCAGCTCTTTTTCAGAAATGGGTACTATACATTTAAGTATCATATAGAGGTTAAAGGAAGTAAAAACATTTGAAAAAAGAGAAGAAGACAATAGCTACTGCAATTTGGGAATGAGATCACAGCTTAAAGAAGGATAATTTGTGATAACAAAAACACAAAATGGGAGGGGGTAAAGGTCTGAATTGGAAAGAGGAATGGAGATAGGACGCATTCAGAAGAAAAAGAACTACTACTGTATATATGAAACTTTTTCTTTCTCAAAATACTAATGGTAACCACACACACACACACAAATCCAAAACTGAGACACGTACCTTGAAAAGAGGAAACAGAAGAAGAATTATAGAATACCACCAATCTAAAAACGATAGACATGGAAGCATGAAACAGACAGAGATCACAGAGGGAGAGTGGGAAGGAGGGAGGGAAGAGATCAACCAAAGAACTCATAAGCATATATGCATAGCCAACGGACACAGACAATAGACAGGTGAAGACCTGGGGGTGGGGAGTGGAAGATGGGTGGAGGGGGACAAAGGGGGAAAATGGCGGGCATCTGTAATAGTCTCAACAATAAAAAAATTTTTTTAATTAAAAAAAAAAAGACGGACAGAAATACAAGGGAAAAGAAACAAAGAAGACACAGAACTACCAGAAAATAAATGATAAAGATGACCATAGGAAATCGTCCTACATCAATAATCATTCTAAATGTAAATGGACTAAACTCACCAATAAAAAAAGCACAGAGTAGCACATTGGATCAAAAAACAAAACCCAACCACATGCTGCCTTCAGGAGACACATCTCAGCTGCAAAGAGAAGCAAGCTGTGCCTTCCACAAGATTCATAAGACGGAGACATCGCTAAACCTAAGGAGGGATGAGATGTTGAGAAGTCTGAAGCTGATAAGTTTCAACCTAAGAAGATAGAAAGTAGAGGCCAATAGGAGGGTTAATCTTAAATCTATAGCATATTATGCTAAGTTAAATAAGTCAGTCAGAAAAAGACAAATACCATATGATTTCACTTTTATGTGGAATCTGAAGAACAATATAAATGAACAAACAAAACAGAAACAGACTCACAGATACAGAGAAGAGACTGATGGTTGCCAGAGGGGAGGGGATTTGAGACATGGGTTAAAAAAGTGAAGGGACTGAGAAGTAAAGATTAGTAGTTACAAAATAGTCATGTTGATGTAAGTATAGACTAGGAAACATAGTCAATAATATTGTAATAACTATGTATGGTGCCAGTTGGGTACTGAAAATGTCAGGGGAAAACACTTTGTGAAGTGTATGATTGTCTAACCACTGTGCTGTACACCTGAAACCAACACAAAATAATATTAAATGTAAACTGTAATTGGGAAAAAAATTAAAAATAAAAAAGTAAAGAAAAAAATAATTTCAGCTTTTAAAATAAATTACAGCATACTAGTGATAGTCGTTAGTTTCATCTACTTTTCTTATACCTTGTTCCTTATAATAATATTCCTCTTAAAAGTTTCATTATGATCTCAGTAGCAAGATTTATGTGTTTTTACTTGTTGTTGAAGGTTAGGTTTTCAGATTTCATCCTGCGTCTTTTATTTCACTGGTACTGGTGTAGAATGAAATAGGAAGAATTGAAGCAGGAATTGATGGTGGAATTCTGAGTATACAAGGGCTGGGCCCAGATACCCGCCCTATCACTATCTGCTATGTTTGGCAACATCATTTAATCTTTTTGAACCTCAGTTTCCTTCTGTACAATTGGAATATTAAATGCCTAACAGTGGCTGCATTACAGCCACATTCAGGGGTGGTCTTGAAAGACTGGAGATGAAAATCTCTCCAAAAACCAAAGCTGTGAACAGTGCACATGGCCATTTAGTTTGCATAGAGGTGGCTCTAGATGAGAATATATACAGATTTCTGATTAGTGGCCAGGGGCCTGGCTGAATGGTCAGATGCCTGGAAGGGAAAGGACTAGCTAATCAGATATAAGAAGTTCTGCTGTTGAGGCATGTGGGCGAACACATGGGTTTGGGCACAAAGTCTTCAATATTCACCAGAAGGCATCTACAATGGGAGAGATAATTCATGTACATTAGCTTTTGTTATTGGTCACCTTAGAAATGCCACTATTGGCACATGAAATGGTTGCCATGGTAACAGAGGCTGTGTGCGAAGCCAACAGTAAGGACTGAGGCCAGAGCAAGTCCAGCCACTGAATCTCCTCCTGTTACTAACAGAGACTGAGGCTGACCCTCCAGGATGACAAAACCCCTGGAAGAAACCAACTGACAACTTGGTGACAAGTTGACTACATTGGGCCGCTTCCATTCCAGAAAGGCCCACGGTTAATCTTAATAAAGGGATAAAGAAGCACTCTGGGTATGTGTTCCTCTCCTGCCCACAGAACCTCGGTCAGTACCACCGCCTAGGGGCTTACAATGCCTCATTCACAGGCACAGAGTCCCACAGGGCACAGTATCTATCAAGGGACCCACTTCACAGAAGAGGAGACGTGGGAGTAGGCTCCCCTCGGATCCCATCCACCACAGGCTCCTCTGTTTATACCACATGCTGCACAGCCCAGTAGCCGCGAGTCTCCTAGAGTCCCGTATGGGCCTTCTAACAGCATCGCTGAAGCACCAGCTCAGGGGCAACACTCTGAAAGGGTGGGATAGCACCCTCCGTGTTGTAGCCCAAGCATTAAATTATAGACCTCCACCTGGTGCCGTGTTCTTCATGGGAATCACACATGAGTGCGTATTGTCCAAGGTGTCAAATCATAGATATTTCATCTCTAGAAGTTTTATTACGGTCTTTATTCTTTCATATTATCTTTTAAGATATTTATGGTTTTCTCTACCTTCTTGAACATAAGGGATATCGTTATAATAACTATTTTAATGTTCTCTCTCACTGTTTTCACAGTTCTGAATTTTTAATTTTTTAAAAATGTATATCACTTTTTATAGTTTCTAGTTCCCTGCCAATTTTGTTTAACTTTGCTTTTATCTAATTGTACATAGTTAGGGCACTTGTTTTATAATCTATGCCTGATAATATCAATATCTCTAATTGTGATGGTTAGTTTTATGTGTCAGCTTGGCTAGACTAAGAGATGTCCAGGTAGCTGGTAAAATAATATTTCTGAGTGTGTCTGGGATGGTGTTCCTGGAAGAGATTAGCATTTGAATTGCTAATCAAACAAAGCAGATGGTCCTCCCCAATGTGAGTGGGCATCATGCAATCTGTAGAGGGCCTGGATGGGACAAAAGGTGGAGGAAGGGCGAATCTGCACTGTCGGCTTGAACTGAGCCATCTATCGCCTATCGACAGACATTGGCACTCCTGGTACTTGGGCTTTCAGACTCAGATTGGGACTAACACCATCAGCCCCCTATTCTCAGGCCACAGACTTGGACTGAATTACACTTTAGGCTTTCCTGGGTCTCCAGCTTGCAGACAGCAGACTGTGGGACTTCTTGGTTTCCATAATTGCGTGAGCCAATTCCTATCACAAGTCTCCTCTTATGTATACAGCATATTGGTTCTATTTCTCCGAGAAGTCTAATATACCATTCTCTACATTTCTATTGTCTATCTTTTCTTATGTCTCTCCTGTTGTCTCCTCTTGTGCTTATTTTTAATTAGTCATCGGATGCTATATTTGAAAAATTATTTGAAGAAATAATTTGAATTCTAAGATATCATATTTCCCTCCAGGGAATACTTTCATTTGCTTCAGTTAAATGCTTGATACTTGGGGACACTAGAAGTCCAAGACCATCTTAATATAAGTTCAAGTTTTAAGATTTTCTCAATCACTTGGATGACGGGAAGCTTGGCCGCATACCGTCCTAGGGCTTGCTTATTCCAGTCCACGCTTATACGAGGCCAGCTCTGCAGAACCAGCAGAGGGCATTTCTCAAAATCAGCCCCATTGGTGAGTTCTAGATGTTGAGTTTTGTCTCCCTATGCCTTTCAGGTCACCAGGAGCAATGTTCATTATCTCAGCTGTCTCTTATGTGACCCCAGGGCAAAAGCGTGGTTCAAGTAATTTATTTTTATTTTTATTTTTATCTCTCTAGGTCCTCAGCCTCTGGTCTGGTCGTGTTGTTAGCATTTTGATGTATTTTGGAAAATGCTTTAATTTTCCCTAAAAAAAGGTTTAGGTGTTTTCCTTGGCATGTTTGGTCAGAATTAACAAATCCAATAGTAGTGGAAATGGAAGTTCTATGGCACTTAAGTTATAAGAAACCAGATATCAGTAACATTTGAAAAGAAAGGGAATATGTGGTTTGACAATATGAGAGAGTCATGTTTACTGATATCAATTTAAAGTTGAAGGATATCATGGCAAAAGAATCTATACTTCTTCTAAGTGTCTTGAGAAGCTAGAATAAAGAAAAAATGGGCTAAATTTCAAGAAAATCACTTAAAACAAAACATATTAATAATTATGCTGTCAAACTGGGAGAGTTTTCTTTAAGAGTTAGTGACCTGCCTAACCCAGGATAGAGCCAGTTGGCAATTAAATAACCATTTGTCAAGGAGTCATACATAGGCTATGAATTAGACTAGTTGAGTCCCTAATAAGTGATATTCCAAGAGGAAATGGAGATGATGTCTCAGTTATGGCAATGAATAATTTAGATTCAGACTTCAAGAAGAGAACACTTTAAGACCCACTTCTTGTGCAGTCTCTCTGATTGAAATGTCTCACAGGCTAAGTTCTAGAAATGAAATGTATTCTCTCTCTCTGCTCAGTGGACATTAATTGTTATGTATATTTGTCACAGTTCAAGATCTGGGATAATGCCCTGTGTAAACAGAGAGTAGCTATTAGCACATTAATTAGGATTCTCTTTATAGTCGTATTGAGAAATATATTTGTTGGATTAAACCCTTTGCCCTGAGAACTCCAATTTTCATGTCGAGTAAGAGACCCTGTTACTACTGCAAACTACAATTATGCATAAGCACATTTTCATGCACTTTCTATATTTAAGTGCTGTCTCTTACGGAGAAGGACAAATGACTCGAAAAAAAATGAAAATCTTAAATTCATGCTGAGAGGTGATTCATTGGGTTGGCAACAGAAGTGTAAATATGACCCAAGATAACACACTGTCTAAGAGCTACTATTCAACGTGTAAATTCTTGCAAGCGCATCACCTAATTCCCTTTTCAAGTCTCTACAAGCCAGAGCTTGTAAATTGTCTTGATTCCCTCAAATGCTGCTATCAGAAATAGGGGAGATGAAAGCGCGTTTTTTTATTTCCTAAATTAGAATGAATAATAAAATATTATGCCCTGCAGTCATCTTAATGGGCAGGGTCATCCAGAGAGAATTCTGAATGTCTTCATTCAGTCCGCGCTCCTGTTGACACGCGTGTTAACTTGGTATCACTCTTAAGAAAATAAGCTGCTGAGAGCTGGTTTCCCTTGGAGGGGTTCACCTGCCAGTCAGGAAGGGGAGTTTCAAGCTGCTACTCAGCTTTCCAAGGATGCAGTGGCACACGATGGAGGCCTAAGCGTTGGAGGAGCGCATCCTTGCAGCCCAAGTTTTACCAGCTTGGACCGCAAGACATCACAGCCAGTTCTGCTGGCGCGCTACTTACCAGCAGAGCCGCAAACTACATCACTGCCCAATCCCCAGTGCCTTTCCTTTTCTGTTGTTTTGTTTTTCTAGCAAGAGAGACCTCCCAGGTCATGTGGATATGGCTTTGCCCTTGCCCAACAAGAATAAAACATCCAAATAGGAGATGATAAAATAAACCTTAGTAGCTACTGCAACAAACAATAGAAATAGGTGGAAATGAAAGAGACACAAGAAAAAAATTTTAGGCATTGTAAACACACTAAAGTACTTACAGCCAATGACTCTAAGAAAGAAAGATGATAATAACAAAAAACCTTACCATTTGTACCTTATTTAGTATTTTATTTTGTGGCAGGCATTCTCCTAACACACTAAGTCAACCTGTTCTATGCTAAGCTTGGGCTTTCCCCTTCCACCTTTAAGCTGCTCTTATGGGACACCCCTGCCCCCCACCAACCAGTTCAACCAAAGATATGAGCTGGAGCAAGGGTATTGGTCCATCCGTGTCAGGTGATATGGGGGCCTGGGTACCTGTTTCTATATCTAACTTTTGCCCTTTGGTCCTTGAGTTCAACTCAAGATGTACATTTTTGTCTTACGTAAAACTATTGCTGGGACTATCCAATTTTATGATTTGGTAGGTCGGGCAGAGCCAGCTCATGGCAGACAATTCCAGATTCATGGTCATTTGGGGAACATGATTAACTATTTCATCTCTACCAGAGCCAAAGTAACATACTAGGAACTGTTCCTCAAAAGGTACATGATTCTCTGACTTGCTCCAGAATCCCAGTGGCCTTGATGAGTGGTGTGTCTTCTGTACTCTCACATGGAATGCGATCTTCTGTTGGGTCTCTAGCTTCAGCGGTTATTCATCCCAAGCATGCCCATGTCCCTCAGCCTCTTCTTCTTTCCTTCATTGTCCTGCAGGGCTGCTCAGTCATCTCCACTTCGCTTACCATTGGCCCCTTCAGACTTCTAACAGCTACCTCAACAGTGAGTTTGCTTGATCCTGTAGGGTAGCTGCCCCTGGCAATGTTCTGAGAGATTGCCTCAAAGTTAATGAATTCTCCCTCATCCCATCTTACTCTGGATCTGCTGATCATGTTCTCTAAATGTTCAATATCAGGGTTACTTACCTGGCTCTTTCCAGTATATACTACCTAATTCTTGTATCTCCTTTAGCATATAATATTTTCCCTTCCTTATCAGGCCCAACACAACTCCAGCTGGTTATGCTGGGATTTAACCCAATTATTGTCCCAGCTGTTGGGAGAGCAGGTAGATTAGCACCTGAGGGGAGCACCTGCTGTATTGCAGGGAGGGGTCTTTGTAGCATCTTCTGATGGAGGAGAGATCCGAGTGCTCTCACTGAGGAAGAGGGGGACTCTGCAAGCCCTGTGGATTCTGCAGAGCCAACTCTCTCAGGGCCATCTACCCAGATCTTCCCAACCCATGTTTTAGGGTTCTAGGTTTCTCAGCCAGACCTTACCCTGGCTTGCAGACCCACCTTGACTGAGAATTCAAATGTCTTTTTTGTGTGAGTCAATCAGATCTTGAGTTTGCTGCTCAGCAGTGTCTGCTCTTCTACCAGAGGAGATAAAAGCTCCTTTGCAGTCAGTCTACCAAAGTCGCCCTCTTGTTAGAAATGAACTGTTTGTTAATGGCCCTTAGTTTCTCATCATTTCTCTACAGAGGAACAATTCAACATTGCAGTAACCAATCAACTGATGTTATTATAGGCATTGCCAACTGCCTTGCCAGGAGCCCTGATAGCTTTCAAATGCCTCAGCCATCTCACCTGTAAAATTCTGGATAAATGACTCCTCCACTAGGATGTTTTCCTAAGTCAGCACCAGTGAAATCTTTAGCAAGTCTCCTGCCTGCTTGTTCCGTAACTATCCATGCTCCCCTCAGGATGATGTCCTCTTTGCCAGCTGGACATCGGGTGGCCTTAGCATGAACATGGATCAGGATCCAGAGTCCACCAGCCAATTATGCTCCTCGTGGCAGGAGATCTGACTGGTGTGTTTACATGCCTGATGCACAAGATAATGAAATTGTTTAAATATTTCCTCTTATTATTACCATTGCCACAGGATATAATCTGTCCTAGTTCAGTTTAGAGTTTGAAGATATTCCTTTATGATATCTTTATCTACAATGAGCTTTAATTCTCTCCACATACATCTGTAAAAGCTTTTTAAAGTGGAGGCTGTTCTCTCTTCTCTCTGACTGAGAAGAAAACATTTTGGTTTTGTCTCTTATTTGTTAATTGTCACCTATTCTATTCCACTCTATTATCTGTCTTTACTTCAGATGATGGCTCTGAGGTCACTATGACCCTGTGTCATTGTGGCTATTGTTCTACAATAGCTAGCTAGCTAGCTAGATTTAAAAAAAGCAATGAGTCTTTGAGGTTTGAGGGCAAAGAAGGAAAAGATGACATAAGGCTTGGTTACCATAGTTTTAAATCTTCTTTTAGAGAAACTCTTCTTAATACGCAAATAGGCTTGTAGAACTATCGTAGACTCAATGTCAAAATAAAATAGAAGTTTCACTCAGTGGTTGACGATCTGTTGTTCAACCCTACAGAGTTAACAACAGATCTGGAGTAACTGGAAAAGACCAGGAAAAAAAATTAAAGACAATGTGGGGGAAAGAAAACAAAATCTTGAGTGCTTTTAGGTGATAAATGTTCCTCATCAAAAGAAATATTTAACTTTATAAAAGCATGCCACAATATATTATTCATTATGGGTGGCAGGATCCAAGGGTTTTGGAGCAATTACATTTCCTTTAAAGTGGATTTGTATGTATAATTTAATACAGGAAGCCAACACTGAATATTTTTGAATTCTATTAAAAATGTTAGAATATCAGAAATTATACCAGTCTAATATAGTCATACTTTATGACATTTCACATTTTAGTTTTAACTATTCTTTGCTTTACTTCTATAACATTGCTTATCTCAAGGTCTTTTAAATTTAACTTTCAGTTGCCAATTGCTTAAGGCAACTTATTACCTTTCGCTTTATGTTTTTAATATTTACTGTGTGTGGTGTAGCTGGTTGAACCAGTGGATAAGCAGATATTTCTATGTCAGTTTCTTAAGTACAATAACCACTTTTAAATTGGAAATTTAATACTTGAAAAGAAGAGGAAAAATAGAATTAAGATCCATGGCTGCTGATGTGCTATTTATAACAAAATTCTCAAAAGAAATTGGCTAATTCATAAGAGCGATGGTTTAGACTTCTGAAATGTTCTCATATGTCATTGAGACTCTCCTGCTTTCTCATAGTGTCTTGCTCCTATCGTCCCTTCTCCAATGAACAGGTTTAAAGCACATTAACCCACTTTTAAAAATTAAACCCAGGAGAAAAGTACTGCTTGCCTCATTTCTTCATGTCACCCAAGAGGCCAACAGGGTGGATTGAGAAAAGCATCTTCCTCACAGGACCACATAACGTCTGAGCCAAATGGAAGACAAACATAGCTACAACTAATGCCAAGAAATAATCTTAATATGTTTGCACAGCTTGTGAGCTAAATCCTTAGTTGGTAAGATGTGTTGTGTGCTTGTCCTACACAAATTCTGGTTAATTCAGAATTATTTTTAACATGAGCTGTGAATCTTGGTGCATATTTTTAGAAGCATTTCTGTCTGTTCTAACAAGACCAAAGTCACTTATTCAAACTACACAGAGGCAGTTATTAAGTTTAAATAGCAGAAAGTTCTATTCCTTTGCTCAGGCTTACTCTAAAATCTGGTGTCTCCCAAAAGTGTTCTAGACACAAAGACGCTAGGGAAAGAGCATGCATTTCTCAGCATGAGCTACTCACACAAGGAGCACTTTCTATTTGTGGTGTATTAGTGTCCTCTTCTTAAACAAAGGGCAGCAAACTGTAATGATCGGCATGGGTTTGTCTTGTTAAGTGGCATTTGCTTAAAAATATTAAAGTGAATCCACCTCCATAGAAAATGTGCTTTTTTTTTTTTTTGTATATTAGGTCCCTGTTGGGTGATCTGTACTACTTAAACTTTAATATTTGCTGCCATCTCCCTAAGAGTTAATATGTTTCCTTGTATAGAAATACAAGCTTACTTTAGATTGGTGAAAACGAATCATTCCATTATTCTGCTGGGCTAGACAAGGCAGAGGGGCCAGCAGTGAATTCACTCAAATGGCAGCAAGGACAGGGAGCTTAGCATATCATGGTAATGAGTGTGCTCCGCTCCCATGCTCTTGGAGACTTGTTGCTAAGCAATACCACGACGGCAGTATAAAAGATATGAAAACATAATTCAGTTACGGAAACAATAAAAGTCCTTACCGTTCTTTAAAGGAGGTTGCAATAATACATAATTTCAGGTAGAAACCACTCTAGAGCTCACACAAGGGCTTCAGAGCAGCTGCAAACATTCCGATTTATGAAGGGGTGGTGTGAGATTAGCAACAACTTGATGTAAAATCAGGTTAAGCCTCACTGCCATCCATCACTCCCCTGGAGCACAGCAGTCACCATAAGCACAATAACATTATGGGGAACCACACATACACGAGAGATTTATTTCGCCAATATAATGCTATTAGATCAAAACTGGGTTTAAAGTTCATTCTTTGTAGGTAGAATATTCCATTCACATAAAATCATTTCTAAAGTTAACAGGCATTTCCCACACACCCAAAAGAATGATATTAAAGGCATCAAGTATGTCCAATATTTCAACTTTACATACATAATTGTATGTCTTTTGAACAACCAATATTTTTGGCATGGAACTTGAAATTATTAGAATTCTGAGTTAATTTTTAGGATCAGTTTTTAAAGAAGAGGGATATACTTTGGTTCAGATAGTAAATAATTTGGAGGCGAACCTGTTGATTCCCTTTAATGCATTTATAATATCTTAAGTGATTACCAACGTGGTCAATTGGTAAAGAGAGATTAGTCCAGTAAGGAGGCTATATTGGTGTTTTCAGTCATGCAGGGTCTATTTTAACTGTGCTGAGAAACTATGAGGCGTACCATAAAGGCTAAGGGTTCTGTTGCTCAGATTCAAACATGGTCTTTTCCTTGATTGCTGAATGTTCAGCTCCTCCCTAAATGGGAATGACCCATTTATAATTTCACACATGCTTTACACGTTGCCTGTAAATACATGTAGCAAGCCAGAGCTTTGTGAGGGGTTTACTGTTTCTAATATCTAGAATACCAGGGAGCTGTTATCTGAACTACTCTAGAAGTTTTTTGGTGAATGTCTTAACAACTCTATCAGGATAATAATTTGACAAAGTAACAGGTGTCTTTTTGTACGTCTACCCAGAAGCATCCATCATATGTGCCTGCAGGTGTGACAATGCCATTCGTCTCAAGGGAAAGTTGTCAGGACTATACACTTGTAGCCCCTGTAATAAATTTCGGGAATTGACTTGAAAGATTTAGGAAGACTACATCAGCCAGCAGAAAACCCATCACTCATACTAGATAGAGACCCGGAGCTGGGGGAGAGTGAAGGAGAGCTGGGAGAGGGAGCAGGAGTTCACTTAGAAGTTTGCCCTCCCAGCCTTGGGAGAGTTCTGATGGTAGGAGACACATTTCAAAATCCCTACAAGTTGATAATCTGAAGGTGGAGAAAGCCTAGGTCTCTGCAGGCTCATCAGATCTCTGGTCAAAAGCAGCCTCACAGGTCTCTCCCATCTTGGCACCAGGACAATCAAATGGCTGTCATGTTTTCAGGAGAAGAGTGAGATTTCACTGACATGTGAGTCTCCTGCCGCCTCAGAAAGACATGAGTGTGCAGCGAAATCTTTTCTGTGCTCCTGGGGAGGCCACGGAAGGGCTGAGGGAGAACCAGCGCCTCTGAAGAATCGTGTCGCCAGGTGAGAGGGGAGCAGAGATACATGACCTCAGGGCCGGAGGCTGAGTGAGACCTGGGCGGATTCTGTAGGGACAGAGGCCAGTGACCGAAATCTAAGCCCGACGTCTGCGCCTCAGCAGGCGCCATGTGCATGTGGTGCCCGCCCAAGGATCAAAGAAAACTAAACTCGCCACAGCTGAAGAAGACAGTTTAGCCCCTTTATTGTGCAGTTTCGTCTTGGAGGGTTATGTACGTGGATGTAGGTTACTTCCCCCCAGCTGCTCTCAGCTTTGCGAGGCCAATCAGCTCCCTCTCGAAGGCAGAGCCTTTAGGGACATGTAAGAAGATCGCTTGACATCTTGGTTCAAGTACTTTTAAACTTTTAATTTCACATTCTACTTCCAACTTCCTCCCCGTTGTACCCAGCTCACCTGGGCAAAGCTTGTCTCAAGGGAAAGGGATGTGATCTGCTTTGTCACTCCCCTCACCCCAGGGCTTTGAAGCAGAAGGTCAGGGCCAGCTCCTTCTCTCATTTGGTCTGTGTCTCTCCCTCCCCTCCCCTCCCCTCCCCTCCCCTCCCCTCCCCTCCCCTCCCCTCCCCTCCCCTCCCCTCCCCTCCCCTCCCCTCCCCTCCCCTCCCCTCCCCTCGCCCCCCCCTTCCTCCTTTCTCACCCCCCTCCACGCTTTGCCTTCCTGTCCGCCATTCTCGCCTCTGATTCTTCCTTTCCCTTTTCTTGCCTCTGTTCTTTCTTTCCTCCAATAACCTCTTTCTTGTTACATATGACCAAGGCGACCCTATGTCCTGGGTTGCTAGGACAGCCCCGGGTTACGCCCGCTGTCCTCATGTAATAGTGCCGTCCATTTTTACTATCAAAGGTATATGAGTTTGGGTAACTAATTACGCAGTCACACGAAGTGATTCATATAAAGAAAAAAGAAACACACACATAAATGCGAGACTCAGTGCGCAATCCCAGGACAACACTGTGTAGCCCCCGCACAAGTCAAGAGGAGAACACCGCCGATATTTCGGAAACTTTCTTCAATTCTTCTCTAAATCACCTCAGAAAGTTACTACCAGCCCTGCTTTCAACACTATCATTTAGTTTTGCTTGTTTTAAAATTTTTATCAATCTGCTCTTTTATGAGATTCATTAATGTTGCTGAGTACAGCTAGAAAGCACTCACTTTCATTGCACTGTAATATTCCATTCGATTATACCTCTTAAAAAAATGTATCCTACTGTTTAGGCAGTTGGCTAGTTTCTAGTTTTAGGTTATTATGAATAATACTGCTGTGAACACTTGTATACATGCACAGACTTCTTTTAGGTAAATACTTAAGAGAGAAAGTGCTCAAACAAGGTATGAACATATTTAGTAGCTAATGGTAAACTATTTTCCAAAGTGGTTGCTGGCATATGATAATATAGATAATTTTTTTTTTACATGTGTATGTTTTTATTTAATTCTCAAAACAACCCTTTGAGATATACACTGGTACCTTGGTTTTCGAACGTGTCCGTTGGCGAACATTTTGGTTTAGGAACACCATAGATCCAGAAGGAAATGCTTCGGGTTCCGAACCCGCCTCGGAAGTCGAACATGCCCCGCGGCTTCCGCTGAGGGCAAGATCCTGAGGCCCAGCTGGCGGCTGTGGGTCCCTTGGTTCTCGAAAGTTTCAGAACTCGAACGGTCTTCCGGAACGGATCACATTCAGAAAGCCAGGTACCGCTGTAAATATATATAAAATGCATTTTAAATTTACTGGTGAGGAAACTAAGACTTAGAAATGTTATATACTGTGCTGTAGATCATACAACCAGTAGGTGGTAGAGCCAGATGTTGGGCTGAGGAATGTGACTCCAGAGGTACCATGCTTAAACACTGGGCTTTACTTCCTCACATAGGTAGGAAAAAACGACTGGTTGCCACTCCACCACCCTTTCTCCTGTCTTCCTAATCAGCAGAATCCCTTCTCCAGGAAACTCAAAGTGGATTTCCTAGTCTCCCATGCAACTAGGGGTATCCAATGAGATACAAGCAGAAGTCTTCAGGCGAGGACCCTGGGAAGGGCACTTGAAAGGACTAAATCTGTTGGGAGAAACATTCTTTTGCCCCTCTGCTGTTTCCTTCTTCTTCCTCTTCAAATCTTGGAGGTGATGGCTCGCGTTTCCGCAGCCCTTTTGGACCATGAGGAGCCCTTGAGAACAGGTTCTGTTTATTTCTCCTTTCAGCCTAATGTATTTTGGAGCTTTGTTATGTGACATATGATCATGTGGGACTTTTATGTCCTCTTGGTTAATTAACCCCATTATCATTGTGAAATAAATCTTCATGCCTGGTGTTTTAGTTTCCTTGGGTGGCAGTAACAAATTACCAAGAAGAAAGTGGCTTAGAACAACAGAAATGTATTGTCTCATAGTTCTGGAGACTAGAAGTCAGAAATCAAGGTGACAGAAGAGCCATGCTCCTTCAAAGGCTCTGGGGAAGAATTCTTCTGCGCCCCTTCTATCTTCTGGTGGCCAGCAGTCCTTGGTGTTTTTGGCTTGTGGCAGCGTAATTCCAATTTCTACTTATGTCTTCAAATGGCCATTTTTCTTGTGTCTCTGTGTCCATAATTCCCTTTTCTTATAAGGACACCAGTCATATTGGATTCAGAGCTCATCTTAAATTGACTAAATCTGCAAAGATCCTATTTCTCAATAATGTCACATTTGTAGATTCCCAAGTTAGTTGTTTATTTAAAATGCTTTTAAGTACGAGTCACTTAAAAAGATGGAGATTTCTTTTTCCCTTACATAAAAGAAGTCAAGGACCATGGCTTCTTTTATTTCACTCTATTACCTCCTTAGGACATGCCGTCCATCCTCATGGTCAATGCATGGTCACACAAAAGCCCCTACGGCTCTAGCCCCATTCCCCTTTCCAGATAATAGGAAGCGGGAAGGGCAGGTCAACAGCCCTCCAGATAAATCAACCCACTTTAAAGAACTTTCCCTGAAACCCCACCCAACAACTTCTAGTTACTGCTTTCAGCTGTCCCTTCCTGTAAGGGAATCTTTCAGCCAACCTTCTCTGCCAACTAAAAAAGACATAGATTTTTAACTGATTTTATTGCTGCCTGATAGTGTTGGGACCTGTTACATAGGAAGATGGATCAAGGGTCCACAGCCAGCAAGCTTTGCCACACAAGTACCACTCTTCATAATAGTGTATTTGTGTGATCACCTAATGTCTGTTTTCCCCTTCAGAGTGTAGCTCATAGAGGTCAGGAATCACGTTCATTTTTTCATCAGCCCCTATCATAGGAACATCTTAATAAATGTTTGTTAAATGAGGGTGTTTATCATTATATAACATTAAATTTTCCTCAATATGGTCTCCCCTTATACATTCTTGTAATTTGGATCACATAAAGCCATTCTTTGGATGGTTCCCAAAAAGGGACACATGGCCCACGTGGAGATTTAGCCAATGTAGTTACAAATGCTTTTTCCCTTTTAATAAAAGAGCATGGCAGGAAATTTATGTAAAGACATTTCCTAGCTTCACAGATCCGTATTCAGAATTTCCAGCATCTCTAAAGTACCTGACCCACCCTGAGCCGCTTTGGCAGTCCAACCCCGACTCATTAATATTCATGCTGGGTTTCAAGAAAGACATTTCACTAAGTTTAGAACCTGCAATAACTCATGAGCTAAAAAAAATTTTAATTAAGCACTAAACTTTGTTGCCCCAGTTCATCCAGCCCTGGCAGAATGCAGCTCCCAGCTGAAGAGTTTATATAGCTGATTATAAGAGCTGTAAGGGTTCCCAGGACAGAAGATGAGTCCAAGAAAAGAAACACACCCCAACAGTGATCTGATGATCTAACTGTATAAGATGCACATGTATAATAACAAAGGTTCCTTCCTCCAAAATACAGTTTTAAAAGCCAGATGGAAACAAAAAGGGGCCAGAAGTCAAGCAGATTTTGCTATTTCATAAATTTCAGGTCCAGTTGGGAAGAATTTGGGTGAGGCTAGACATGAAACACTAGTCAAGGATCTTTTACAAAGTATAGAGTCATGATGTCCTATGCACAGCCTGCTTCTAGGGACTAGACAGCTCAGGTAGCCAAGATGCCAATATTATCCTGGCCCATAACAATTTCATTGCTTTAATTTGTGAAAATAGTGTATTATCTAGAAAGATCCTGAAGGTGACCACCCAAATTGTCATGAAGGGAGAGACTGACAAATGAAATCCATAGTTTCCTCCAACATATAACTGGTGACTCTGACAGAGCCACTTTTATGTTCTTCTTAAAATCCTTGTGTCCTCTGGGGCAATGACGAGAGCCACCACCAGGCAGAACCTGAAATAGGAATTTTGATGAAGATGAGGAAACAAAGTGAAATAAATGAAATGAAACCTTCCAAAAGAAACTCAAATTCAGTGAATACTGACTACACGCTCTCTTGACATGGGTCCCCAGGATAGGTCCTGGGGCTATGGTGGTGGGGAAAACAGACATGATTCCTGTCCTCAGGGACTTAAGTCTGCAGAGGCCTAGACCCTTCAAGAAGGAAATGAAAGGCCAGAACCACCCGATTTGCAGTCCACACTTTTCATTGTTTGTCACAGTGTATTTAAAACGAGGAAATTATAAAAAAAAAACTGCAATAATCTCTATTAATTGCCAATGAGAGCCTCTATCCTATTGCTCTGAAAGGGTATATTTGCAAGCTGAACATCTCACTTATTAAAAAGAGCCCCAGACTCTCTAGCATGAGATGAATGAATATACAAATGCATGTTCTAGTTGGGCTATGTCAGAAGAATGCTATTAATTCCAATTAATGGTGCCATTTGGGGTATAAATCCTGCCTTGTATCTTCATGAGGATAAGCTGAATAAGTAAAGAAGCAGGACCTCAGACTGGTGAGCATGTTGGGAGTGGGCCCCACAAACCCCACAGAGATGCTGTGGACAGAGTTGTTTTGTTCCCCGTAGTGGTTTCTAAGATTGTCTAATTTTATCTTCTGCTCACAGAAGCTGATATAGTTTGTAAGTTTATTAAAGCCATAAAAAGGGGAAATCTGTAAGCTCCACGGGCGCTTATTCAGTCGTATTGGGACTGCAGGTTGTTCCATAAAAGGACTGTGTGAACTCTGCTCCTCTCTCAGGGTGCTGTATTTTCAGAGGAGGCGGTCCAGTCCCACCCCACAGACCAAGATAAGCCATAGCATCCATCACTCACGCAATTAGCACAGCAGAAAAGCAGAACACCATTCCTTTTTATTTTTCAGATGAACCAGTTGGGAGCAGGACATGCCTAATGCTGAACATCCCCATACCACAATGCAGGTTACCTCGGCTCAGGCTTGAAGCTGTTCCAGTATTGCAGGAAATAGTAAATTCTTGCCAGAAGAAGGGAATTGAATAAAATGGTTTCTTTTTAAAATCAGGATGGAAAGAAGCTAAACACAATACTTTTTAAAAAGTAAACTTCAAGGTTTCGTTCTATAATAAAACTGGAAGAATGTAAAGAAAGGTTTAGCTTTAGCTCCAGTTTTCAGAATCTATACCCCGTAGAACAGAATTTACAATTTGAATAGGAAGGAATGTACTTTGTTTTCAGGGCATCCTTCTCATCAATGCAAAACTGTGGCCTGGAATATTTTAAATACCACTTTTAGGAACAGGGTTGGCTGCAGTCATGGAAGGTCCCCCCTTTTTTTAATATATAAAAGTAGATTTGTTTCACAATTAGCTAATGTATTTTCTCAGTCCCTCGAGTCGAATGTGGTCCTTCACTTTAATAAATATTTTGGTCTACAGTTCTCAGATTCTCTGAATAAGCCTATCAGGCTAGCAGACTTTAAATCCAGGTCTATAATTTCCCATGTATTTATAGGTAATCTTCTCCCACTCACTTTTCTTTTCCGAATCATTAGATCATGTGAGCTAATGTTAATCACATCATTTCAGAATCATCATTTTAGAACAAAGGCCTTTCACTCCTCCAGAAACTCGCATACATGGGGAAAAAAAAACACTTCTGATATCACTAAGGACAGTGCTTTACCATAAAACCAAGAACAACCCCTAGAGTAGCCACAGTTATTTAAAATGACAAGAATTTGAATCCTCAGTGATAATATTTGAAAATATGTATCACGCTAATAATCCCTGAGATTTGTTCAGTTAACAGTCAGGAGAAGCCTGCCTTTCATTCCCTTTGATCATTGCCTTGATTTTTGGTGCTTAGATTTAGGAAGAAAAATTTACAACAAACTGGGTAGAACTTAATCATTAAACTTGAAAAATACACAATACAATTGAAAACAATGTTGGGGAAATTTTTTGCTCCCTGACAAATTATAAATATTCAAATATCTGGTAAAATTAGTAGCCATAGTTTGCATAACCCATGCAGCATTTAAGCATGTCTTTAGGCAAAAGTATGTCATGGATAGGAAATCCAGGTTAAGAGATGGTGCTGTGTCTTAAATGGATTCACAGTCTGACATAGCAAAACAAACTTTATTAAGAAAAATAAAAATGTTAAAGCTTATCTCTGATGAAGGGACTCATGCAAGTGAAGAAAGGAAGGCAACAGGACTAGGGACAGTGGGGTAAGTATGGCTTGTAATTAGGACAGATAGATGTGTCACCCAACCTTATTAAACAACATAATTGTTTAAATTGAATTTTTTAAATTGAGATTTTTATTGAAATAATTATGGAGTTACATATAGTTATTCTTAAGAAATAATACAGAAAGATTCCTGTGCACGTTCCTGTTCCTGGTTTTCCACAAGGATAGTATTTTGCTAAACTATTCTACTTTCACTCCTTGCTTAAGCCCCTACTCTCCCTGAGAACTGGGGAGAATAGGTGTGGGAGGACTGGTGACTGTTGTCAGTGGGTAAGATGACATAAACAAGAAAGAAGTGGTCTTAAAGCTAGTTCGATCTGGATTCAAATCATGCCATCTCGACTTACCGCCTTGGTCACTTGGACATGTTATTCATACATTCTGATACTCCATTTTTTTTAACTTTTCAAAATGTTAATAATCATTCTGCTTCAGCAAGGTTATTCTTAGGAGGATCTGAAATAACAAATGTGAAGCCACTGGCTAAGAATTCGGCGTTCAGTACATTCCAGTCCCTTCCATGCCCTTGCCGTCTGTATAAGCCTAGAGGCACCATCTGTAGATGGTCATGGTTCAAAGCGATTGCTCAGAAGACTTCGCACTCCTCGAGGCCCTCGCCTATACACTTTTTAAAAAGTGTGTTTATTTGTGGAAATGATATTTCACTAAAGCTTATTTCAGATGAGAGGAAACATAAAACAAGCTAAACTCGGAATGGCTCTAGACCTCCCCGCTCCGCCCTTTCCTCGCGGTGGATGCACACCTCACCCTCTCACAAGCACCCCTGCTTTTCCAGGCGGGACTGGAGTATTTCCAAGTCACAGAGCGTGAAAGGCCTCTCTGCTGCTGCTTAGATGCGGGATACGCTATGACTATGTCCAGCACCCCTTATTTTCCAAGTGAAAAAGTGTTAGTGTGCCCTCCAGAACACCCCAGGCTGGTCACTGACTCCAGTCTCCTCCTCACTGCCCTTCAGGAAGGAAGAGGTGCCCTGGGTGGAATGAGCAAGGGGATTACTTCAACACGTTTTCATAGTTGGTCACCACTCGAGGAAATAAAAAATTATAAAATACACTGAGTCTGAAATAAGTGATCGCGTAATAGTTCAAATGACCTGGATGTTAGATCAACCCATGATTTTCTGCTTTCCCATCACTCCTGTGGAACCCTTAAATAGTATCAACCAACAACATGCTCATACATTTTATCAAACTATCGATCAGTTCCAATAATGTTTTTATTTTCCTATAAATAATGGGAAATAGCTTGTTCTTAGTGTTACACTTGATCTGGCTGTTGGATCCCTCATTTAGTTTTTTTTTATACGTGTGTGTGTGTGTGTGTGTATGTTTATCTTTTCTTTGAGATGAAATCTCTTTATAGCACTGTTAACAAGTTTTACCATACACCCGGGCTTCTTTATATTTTCTTATGTTTAAGAAGATGATTCATTTCATTGGCTCAAGTGCTTATTTTCCAGTTGGAGTTGTAAGCCAGAGGAATTATTTTACAAAAACAAAATTTTCATTTTCTTTATTTTTCTTGCCTAGAGGTACTCTATGATTTATTTCATTCCACTTCTGGTTATATGATTTAAAGATACAATAGAAAATACACACTCCAATGCATATTTTTCCTGGGATTTCTTTTTTAAGGCAGCTTTTATTTAAATTTTCAAAATCACTAACCTAGGGAAAACTTGTTTTTGTTTCCAGTACTCTAAGCCTTACATAAACCAATGTCTTAAACATCCCTCTGATAAAATAAGGTCTGGGTTTTCTATACTATATTTTGGATAATTTGGATAATATTCTATATTTTGGATCATCCAGCAAATGGATGTTGGTATGAGGTTGATGAGGGAATAGTTGATCTTTTGTGGTAAAAGAAGTTATTAAAATCTCAATGGAGGCCAATTTCCACTCCCTGTGGTAGAAAATGTCTGAATGTGAGTCAGGAAGCTGGAACCTCCTGCCCCATTTTTGCCTGCCCCAGTTCCATCCATTCGTTAAGATAAAGCTCAGACATATCTCCTTCATAAAGCCTCCTCACTCTGGCCATAGCTGCTTTTTTCCATTTATTTAATTCCCATTATCTTGGTTTATTAATCCATTATGGCATCCATCCTGATCTAATTTATAATGTGATTATATGTAAACTTGTGGATTGTCCCTCACTAGATTATAAAATTCTTTAGCAACATAACCATCTCTAGCAGACCATGTGATCCCTGAAAGCATCCAGTATACTTCCCTTGTGTATATTATATTGGTCACTGAACACATGTTTAGTGAGTGGATAAGTGGATGGTCAGAGCATTTTAGAGTTTTTCTAATGTGATATTTGTAAATTGTTTTAAGAATAAAATATATGATGTTTCCAACTACCCTTGCAGGTGATTGGGTAGTAAAGGTGATGAAGAGCCAAGGTTACCCCCCATTATCTGACCATGTCATTTACTGAGACAGTGAACACACGACAGGAGCAGCAGCTTTATGCAGTGAGCTAGTGAGTTTAGTTTTGAATATGTTGCATTTGGAATACCACCGAGACCCTCATAATGGAGAATTTGGTGAGCATCTGGCTCTATGGGCCGGAGAGAAACACTTTAGATTAAGCCATAGATCAATATGTATGGTATATACTGCAGCTTACTAAAAATTCACTTCCGCTTCTTTCCAGAAGTAACTGCACTCTGTTTCCCCGCTTATTTCCCAGTGAGGTGTTGCAGTGTTACTCGCTGTGACCAGTAGGATGTGAGTGAGTATGGTGTGTGTCACTCCCGATCGGAGGCTCTCAGGAGCTGGGCTAGCTTCTCTGTGCTCTCTTCCCCTCTCGCTGGATGGAAGCAAAAGATGACAAGGTCCCAGGCTGGGGGTGCTGGAGGCACAGAATTGGAGTGTTTGAGTTCTTGAGTCTCCACATGAAAAATATCTCCCCACCTACCAGGAACAGTGCTCACGTCGAGAAGTAACCTCTATTGCGTGTGAGCCCTATATTTTGTGACCTGTGTGTCGCAGCATTTGGCCCGCCTGGGTAAGTCCAGGCATTGGCGGAAACAGTGGAAGTCGCCAGGTGCAGGAGCGCAGGCCGAGGCGGGAGGGACTGCCAGGGAAAGCCCTGAGAAAGGTCTGCATCTGGGGGCGGGGGGGGGGGAGGAATCAGTGAGGGGACAGGAGGAAAAAGGAGAGAGCTGGGAAGAAAACCAGAAGACAATGAAGTGACAGAACACAAGGGAAAGAGCTTCAGCTGTGCCTAGCGGCCCTGCTGCCGGAGCCGAGGAAGGCCACCTCGGCCCATGGCCAAGACTTTATCGGGGTACAGTGGGAAGGAGAGGCAGCAGGCACCTGAGGCGGTGCTCCCCGAAGGGCGGAAAGAGTCAGGAAAGCAGCAGCGATAAAGGAAACCAGCAGGGAACTAGCAGGAGAGCCAGGCTGGTTGGAGGCGGTGCAGTAGGAGCAGCAGGCCCAGAGAGCCCAGCAGGGACCGTGCTTGGGGCGTAAGCGCCCTTAGAGTAGGACTGTAGCAGTGCGACAGCTCTAGGTGACAACGCCTGGGGGTCCATGGAAGGAGTGGGAGAAGTAGAGAGCCGAGGTGAAGGCCACTGGGTGTGAGGGAGCCATGGCGTTGGATAAATGTTGCCTTGGAAGCTGAGTTCACCTATGTTGCTCTTTGGATTGAGGTAGAGCATGAAGACAACTGCAGTCCTTAACCCATCAGTTTGTCACAGTGGCTAAGACGTTGTATCACAGGAGCTGAATTTCAGATCCTAGTTTGCGACTTACCAATTGCATCCTTTGGGCAAGTTCTTTACCTGCGTCTTAGTTTTTCCTCTGTAACATGGGCATGATAATAGTACTCATCTCAAAGATTTGAAATTCCCAGAACAACGTTTGACCTAGAGTAAGCTCTAAGAATATTAGCTACTATTATTATTTTAATTTATATTACATTATTAGCAAGTGCTTGGATTTTGTAAGTTTCTGTGGCGTAACCGAAAGTGAACGAGGGAAGTCAGACAGTTATATCTCAGTTCCCACCGTTAGAAGGGTGGCGAGGACTATGAATATATTACAAATTATGATGGCGAGGCTTTGCCTCCTAACAGGAAGTAAAGGCTCAGTTTCAGCACCATGGAAAGCCTTTGATTTAAGTCTGCAGGTCCCATGTACATGTTATATTCTTAGGCCGAGTACTGGTTTAGTCTTCTGGTCCGGATGTCACAACTAAGAATTTTCTCAAAGCCTCCTGTGACTCAATGTTTCACATCAGAAATAGAATTAACTACTCTCTTTGGCTTTGGATTATAACAACTAATTGGGAAACTAGATCATGAGTCAATAACAGAAATGGCTCATAAGTCCTTTGATTTTCCATCAGGCAGGATGAGTCAACTGGCTAGAACCTTTGCCAGGTTTAGATCTTTATAGCTGGGCACTAACTAGCTGCACTGGCTTTGGCCCAGACAATCTAACAGGCAAGGGCCAGCTAAGAGTGAAAAATACCCCTAGCAATTCCAAATGAATGAAAACTAAGTAGGTTGACAGCACTACCCTTTCCACCAGCTGATTCAAAGATTATGCTCATCTGCTTCAAAAGGGATCAAATTCATCTGATTCCCCTGACTTTGTACTGCAGCTGAATTCCAAAGTCTGAGTGCTTTGTAATCTTTCCAAATTACCTTTCTATTTTGTAAAAAAATATTAAAAAAATGAAGTGCTCTGTTTATTTTCAGAGAGGCCAACAGTAGGGATAGCTAAAAGACCTATTCAAAGGATCACAGAGAATTTATTTCGGAGAAATATTAAGAGTATTAACCTTAAGTCAAGGTTAATAGTACGAGGTAAACCACTGAGAGACTCCGATGAGAGTAATTTATTAGTAACAAACATACATTTTGAAGCTCATATCTAAAGTTATTATTATAACTCAGGGTGGAGGTAATTGTTAGTGTTCCTAAAATAATCTTTGTGTGTGTGTGTGTACACATGTTCATGGGTTGAATTATAGGCCATCTCTAATTTTATGTGAAATACATTTAAGCATTCCCTATCACTGCTGCGTGTGAGAGAGTCAACTTGACTGTACGTGTGTGTTTAGAGACGGGGCACAGGATGGGGATGAGTAGAGATGAAATGAAGAAATTCCTGATTTTATTTCTTCGTAGGTACAATCATGAAGGATATATTTCCAGTATTGTATACACATTCTCTTAATTATTTTACAGTTCAGTGTCCAATGTACCTTCAAATGAAACTGAAGGTTTGCTGCGTCTAGTACACCTAATATGTCCATCTTTCTCTCAAATCTAAGATCATGACATCTAAAGGTTTAATTACTAGCATCCAACATCTTACTGTCCACTTATTTTATAAACTAGTAAGATCAAAATGCAAGATGATCATCAATTGCACAATTATTTCTGACAAACGAAATGGTGACAATTCCAAGATTAAGTTATTTGGAGACATGGGAGAGCCCCAAATGCTCGTTCCACCGTGGATGGGAAAAGCAAAGATGTGGTATGTGAAAGGTCTTTTATAAATATAACATACAAAAGCACAGACATTTGAAAGTTAATTATTTGAAAGTCAACACATTTGTAAAAATGCTGCATCATAATCTGTTTCTTAAAGAACTCACATATTTCAACACCTGCTTTTATTTCCTTTGTTCAGTATTTCCCACATGCTCCTCATGTGATTTAATCTTTTTCTTCAGTATTTCCACACAGGAATCCCTGGTAGAGGGGACTGAAGACACTGACCTTAGCCCATCAGGATCACTCATCCTATTGTCACTTTACTCCCTTTGATGGCCAAGTCAGTGATGGCTCTTACTGTGAGCTGAGGCTCACCATTTGGTTGGAATATTACGTCATGTTGTTCAGAGTCTGAGCCTCTGTTCTGGCTGTATTGTTATTTATCAATCCTGCTGTTGGCCCCCTAATCATTTTACCTTTTTCTTCTGTTCTTGCAGCTGCTTTTTTAGACTCTGAACAGTGCCTGTAAATTATCTTCATGGGCTCAGGAAGATTTTTTGGTGCCTGCTTTGGCTGACCTTCTGACTGTTGCCCTGGCTTGGACCTCAAAACAGTCTGCTCCACTTCTGCTTTAGCTCCCTTGGATGTGACATCTGACTTCTTTGGCTAGGGGATGCTGTAGGTTCCCTATTGTCTAGGTGAAGTTCTAGACAATCTCGATTCATTCTGGCCAAAACCTTCTCCCAGTGTGACAGACATTTAAGAGCTGCTTATTTATAAAACGTAGACTACATGTGTATATGTAAATAAAATAATATTTACCATTAACAAAAACGGATGACCCCAATTTTTATGTAATAGCCTGCACATCCTAACTGGATTTAGGTAACTATGGACTTAATCCAAAGCAAGACAGTTTGCAACACTAGTATCCATGTGACCAACAGGAATCTAGCAATTTAGTTGTTGTATTTTTTTAAATTTATCTTTATTGTTGAAAGTATTACAGGTGTCCCATTCCCCTCCCCCCCCAATTGACCCCCTCCACTTCGCTCCCACCCTCTCCCCAGGCCTTCACCCCATCGTTGTCTGTGTCCATGGGTTATGCATATATGCATATAACTTCTTTGATTAATCTCTCCCCACCCTCCACCCCTCTTCCCTCTTCCCTCTGAAATATGATTGTCTGTTGCATGTGTCAATGTTTCTGGATCTATTTAGTTTGTCAGATTCTTTTGTTCATTAGCTTCTTCGTAAAAAAGACTCTTCAACTTTTCCTGTAGTGCTGGTCTGGTGGTGATTTACTCCTTTAGCTTTTCCTTGTCTGAGAAGCTCTTTATCTGATCTTCAATTCTAAATGATAGCTTTGCTGGGTAGAGTAATCTTGGTTGTAGTTCCATGTTTTTCATCACTTTGAATATTTCTTGCCACTCCCTTCTGGCCTGCAAGTTTCTGTTGAGAAATCAGCTGACAGTTGTATGGGTGCTCCCTTGTAGGTAACTAATTGCTTTTCTCTTGCTGCTTTTAAGATTCTCTCTTTGTCTTTAACCTTTGGCATTTTAGTTATGATGTGTCTTGCTGTGAGCCTCTTTGGGTTCCTCTTGTTCGGGACCCTCTGTGCTTCCTGGACTTGTAAGTCTATTTCTTTCCCCAAGCAGGGGAAGTTTTCTGTAATTATTTTTTCAGATAGGTTTTCAATTTCTTGCTCTCTTCCTCTCCTTCTGTCATCCCAATAATATGAATGTTGGGCCTCTTGAAGTTGTCCCAGAGGCTCCTTATGCTATCTTCATATTTCTGGATTCTTTTTCCTTTTTGCTCTTCTGGTTGGGTGGTTTTTGTTTCTTCATGTTCCAAATCGCTGATTTGTTTCTCAGCGTCCTCTACTCTACTGTTGATTCCCTGTAAATTATTCTTCATTTCAGTTCATGTAGCCTTTATTTCAAATTGGTACTTTATTATGGCATCGATTTTCTCAATTATTTTCGTCATACTCTTACTAATATCCTTGAGCATCCTTATAACCATTATTCTGAACTCTGTATCTGTTAGCTTGCTTGGATCTATTTCATTTAGTTCCTCTTCTAGATATTTCTTCTGTTCTTTCCTTTGTGACATGTTTCTTTGCCTCCGCATTTTGGCTGTTTCCTGGTGTTTGTTTCTATCTATTAGGTAGAGCTGCTATGTCTCCTGGAATTGGTAGAGTGGCTTTGTGTAGTAGGTGTCCCATAGGGTCCAGTGGCTCAGCCTCCCCAGTCACCTGAGCTGGGCCTTCCAGGTGCTCCCCTATGTGGGCTGTGTGCACTGTCCTGTTGTAGTTGAGCCGTGTTTGCTGTTGGTGTCACTGGGAGGAATTGACCCCCAGGCCAATCGGCTGTGAGGACCAGCTGCAACTACAGCCAAAGAGCTGCTGTGCTGGAGACACCCCTATGGAGCAGGATTTACTTCAGTGGGGCTTTGGTGTTCACCAAGTGCACCCCTTGAGTGTGTCACTCGTGGATGTGGTAGGGTTGTAATCCAGCATGGTCAAGTCTGACCACCGGGTGCACTGTCTCTGGGGCCTCCTGAGAGGTGCAAAGTCAGCCTCTACCAGTGCCTTGCCCAGGGCCACCCAGCGTGAGCTACACAGCAAACTGGAGTTGGCTGCTACTTGTGCTGGACTTGGAGGTGTCCAGGAGAGGCCAAGCTATGAGCCAATGCAGGCTGCCACTAGTGCCAGGCCTGGGGCCACTTATCAAGCCGTATGGGGGACCCTGCTGCTTGTTTGAGAGATTTTAGGAAAGTCCTAAGCATGGGGCTCGAGAGGCCACTTGCACAGAAAAGCCCCTGGAAATGGCCTCGATGAGCTGCAGGTGGGGAGGGGCGGGGCCTCCGGGAATCACGGGGCGGGGCCAACGGTGAGAGTCAGGTGCTGGCGATTCAAACATGGCGCCTGCCTGCCGGCTGTGTGCGGGGAGGACTCGCCAAAGGAGCAATGGCCTCTGCCATTTCTTCTGCCTGGGAGGAAGCCGCCCCTCCACCTCTCGCCCAAACTTCAGGCAGGTTAGTTCCTCCCCAAGTGTCCCAGGTTCCTTTCCAGCTGCTGCCCGGCGCTGGGCTCACAGGGAGCGCATTGGAGTGAGTCTGTGCGCGGGCCCTTTAGGAGGAGCTGCTGGGGCTCCCGCAGCCTCCTCGACCCTCAGCGACAGTCCCCGCTGGTTTCACAGCCCGGAGTTGTGGGGACATCTCTTCCTGGCCCTGGAGCCCTGGGCTGGAGGCCTGCTGTGGGGCTGGGACCCCTCACTCCTCGGGGAAACCCCCACCACCGAGATTCCCTCCCGGGTTTAACCAGCAGCACAGGGTGTGGGCTCGTGACCTCGTCTCCGCCCCTCCTCCTGGTCTCGGTGCTTCTTCAGCTCCCTGGTTGTGGGGCTTCTGTGCAGCCAGATCTCAGGAGGCTCTGAGTGATGGTGGCTCTCTATTTTAGTTGTAATTTTGATGTGGTTGCCGAAGGCGGCTGTGCAGCTGTTCCCTACGCCGTTTTTTCCCTCCTAGTTGCTGTATTAATAAGAGCACCGTCAGCGATGGCTGCCTCTGTAACATCCAGCTGTTTTATGTTTTGCAGCTATACTGTCCTTAGGGAAAAATAATACTTGGCAGGAAGAAGCGATGCAGTTAGGAAAGTGTGAGAGGTGGTGTATAGCAGTGAAGAGCATGGACTCTGGGTCCTACATTCAAGGTTTTTTTTCTAATCTGCTCAAGAAGAGTTTATTTAAAAAAAATTTTTTTTTTCAATTACAGTTTACATTCAACATTATTTTGTATTAGTTTCAGGTGTACCGCATAGTGGTTAGACAATCATATACGTTACAAAGTGCCCCCCTAGTATTTCCAGTACCCACCTGGCACCGTACACAGTTATTGCGATATTATTAACCATACTTCCTATGCTGTACTTTATATCCCTGCGACTGTTTTGTAACTGCCGATCTGTACTAAGTCCAAGTTTTTACCTAGACACTTATACTTTAGTAACTTTGGGAAAGTTTCTGCATCTCTCTGTTCTTATTTCCTCATCTGAACCTCAGAGGGTCTTTGTGAGCATTAAATGAGATAAAAGATGTAATTGCTTAAATTCACGACAGGAACAAAGTAAGTGCTCGAAACAAAGTAAGTGCTCAGTCAGTATTAAAATGACTAATATTTGCTGAGCCAGATTCTGTTCTTTGCACCTTATGTATTTTAATTCAGTTAACTTTCACAATGATCTTATCAAATTGGTACAGTTATTTCCATATTAGAGATAATGAACCTTTGGCAGAGAGAAGCTAATTAACTTGTCTACATGGTGGAACTGGAAATGTAACCTTTGCCTGTGGTCCCTGGATCCAGTCTTAATTGCCTTACAGTACTAACTGTTGATCGATGTTAACTGTCATTATTATGCCAATTTGTGGATTTCCATTTTTGGAAAAAATAATTTCTCAATTCTTGGTCTTCGGGCTAGGTTCGTTACATTTTGGGGATCTGCATAGCATCTTCATCACCAAATGGCTCTCTTGCTTCTATGACTCATGAACCTCCTTCTCTTTGGAATCCACACATATCATGGCTACTAAACAAATTCAAATCTTGTTTGAGGAGGGTCCATGCTATTCACCCAATGAAACTGTAAGCCCCTCGATAGCGGGGAACATAGGAACTACCAGTGCTGTGCTAAGAATACATAGGGGCTCCATAATATTTTCAGATAGACACTTCTGTAACCAATGACTTCAGTTTATTTTACAAACAATGTAAGAGGTTTGAAGCCTCTTATGAATATAGAAAGGCTATCCCAATGCATTATTTAATATATCTTCTGATGAGGTTCATAGAAATTCTAGCTCTTCTTAATGACTGCTCTGGTTGAGCAATAAAGAACAAATTGATCTTTACGTAATGGCTTGAATATGAATTCAGTCATGCCTAGAATATTATCCCAACCCTGGCTCTTATTCTGCCTCTTAGCTGCCAAAGGAGGCCCAAAATTATGTGCTTCAGAAATCCTGACAATCTAAATTATCCCAATTTCCCAGCATGTCCTGCTGGCACAATGAAGCCCTACAAACTCATGCTATGCACCCTGATGCATGCTTTCTAAACTGTCTTTAATTCCCCCAAAATCAGTTATGCATGAAGGAACAAGTCATCTAAAACTGGGGCATTTTCGCTTCAGGGTGACAAGCCAGAGAGATCTTTAGGGTCTTAGCACCAGAATTGGGCACTACAGTTTCTGGACTTCCTCTTGCTTATGGACAGCTCAGCTAGATGGTGTTACTAGGGATGGAGGAATGTACATTGAACATGCTTGTTGAAAAATCTGAATTTAATCATCTTTAAGACATTTTAGATGATTTCTATGTGTGATGCCATCTTGAGAATATGGCTAGGATTGAGATTTCAGGGTTTTCTTAGTGAAGAGTCCTTTTTCCAACTTTTTATCAAACCAAAGGACATAAGAGCAGTGGATTTTCTCTGGCAGATATAGGAAGAATTTCTTCTCGAAGAAAATATAAGCAGTTTTAATTCAAGAAGGTCAGTGAGGAAATTCGAATTGTCCTCTTCTTTATCAAGTGCCCAGTTTTCTAAATGTCACTATTCCTATTTTGTATGTAGTAAAATCATTGTTCAGCAATATTAAAGGTCGAGGTATATATAAGTATAAAGTGATTCACTTTAAACCAAATATAGGGTACCTTTATCTATTACAAGACAAAGTATAAAGCTTAGTATTAAATAGCCAGTAATGCTGGAGACTTTATAAAGTGGGAGTGTGATTCCTCCCACCTTATCACAAAATTAGTAGACATTATATTATTTAGTGATAAATGTGTTTCCAGATATAAAATATAAATTCACATCATCCCAAGAGAGAGAGCATAGTGAAACAATTTCTCTATTCAGAGTTTTTAAATAACAGAATATAGCAGAACCATTGCTAATCCTGGAAGGTAAGTTTCTTAGAATTACAATCCATAAGATTGATACCTAGAAGAAAATGGTTAGAAGACTAAAAACTCAGTCCTAGACTTTTAACACATGTGTACAATAGGAGGTGGTAGGTTCATTAAGGCATACAAAATTTGCCCTGCACATGAGCTAGATTAAACTGGGGAAAATATTTGTTATTTAGAGAAATATAACTATATGTACCATTTAATACCAATGGAAATTGAAGTCACCAGCTCAGCCTGTTTATCAAAGCTGCTCTTTCTACAAGCTAATTTTTTTAAAAAATAAAGGAGTCTAAAATATTGAACATGAAGTCATGAATTTCCCAAACTAAGATCTCTTATAGACAGAGAATTTAAGAACCAGGAGAATTACAAAATTACCATATTTACATTTGTGTCTCCAATTTGGGCTTTGGGACCAGATAGTCTTGGAGAGAATCTCAAATTCACCATTTTCCAGCAATATGACCTTGGGAAAAATCACCTAATCTCCATAAACCTTAATTTTTCTCATCTGTACAATTGGGATACTGATCCCATTTACCTCTGTTCCCACTCTGCCAAGTGTGAGGAGTATATGACACGTCAATAAAGATCAGCATGGTCTCTACTATGTATTAAAAATACTATCAATGTGATTCCCTTTGTGATCCCCCCTCTCTCCCTTACAAATATTAAGTAGAACTCTTTCTCTCTGCAGTGGCAGAAATCACAGCTGGGATTCCATTGTCATGCACAGGTCCAGTGGTATTGGTTTTTTACTATTAGCTAATCCTCTGACTTGTTGGTGTTCTAATGGTTTGGTGCCCTTGCTGGATTAGTGGTTAAATATTGAAACTTGCCTAAGCAGAAATAGAAATGTTTTGACTCTCATAACAGTGCAAGGAAGGAGTGGACCTATCATCTGGCAGAGTTGGTTCCAGGGACTCAAATGCTATCAACTGGCTCCCTTCCCTCTCTCCATCTGTCAATTATATCTATCCCTGTATTAGTGGTGAGAATGACCATTGGATGCCCGAAGCCCATATAATCACAACATACAATGTAGTTTAATAACTGTATTGGAATGAAATTATGTCCACTTACTTGTATATCAATATCAAGGCAGAACTCTTATTTGCCAGGTTTGATTTATATGCTAATCTCTACAGAGGACAGAGTGGTGTTGGTTGACTATGTTGACTTACAACTCCACTGAAATCACATGGGATGAAAGAAGGACACTTACCTAAATGTAACTAAAGGGGCTTAAGTGATTCTGGTAAGAAAAACACAACTAAAACAAATAAACAAACAAAAGACAGTGGTACCTCGGTTTTCAGACGTCTCCGTTGATGAACATTTCAGTTGATGGACACCCAAAACCATGAAGTAAATGCTTCGGTTTTTGAACACGCTTTCAAATTCGAACATGCCACATGGCTTCTGATGAAGGCAAGATCCTGAGGCCCAGCTGTTGGCTGTGGATCCCTCAGTTTTCGAACATTTCAGAGCTCGAAGGGTCTTCTGGAATGGATTACATTCGAAAACTGAGGTACCACTGTACATGTTCACCATTCTAGCATATTCTAGAACAGAAAAGTTATTCCTTGTAAATATAATCTGGACCATCTTTAAAACCAGAGAAACACATTGGTTGGCTTCTGTGTTTTTTTGATCATATGAATTCTATAGTATCATCTCAAGAATTTATTAGGCCAGAAGCAAAGGTCACCGTGAGTATAGTTTAGTAAATTTTTAGACATAAAGATTGAGTGAGTGGGAGTTAGAAATTCAATATTACAATAGTATTGAGTGTGAGTGAAGAGCACATTGTTAACTTTTTAAAAATTATACCAGAGAATGATAAATTGATCCATACTTCAATTTTTATGAATGCTATATTTAGCAACATGTTTTTAATAGAAAGAGATAAATAGGAATTTGGATTGTGTGCTTTACTGCAGCTTGGTTGCACGCATCCTGCTCATGCTACATGCAGACTACATGCAGGGCTACAGAGCCAGAAGGAGAAGAACCAGACATCAGAGCACACTTATAAAGTGACCCATTGTCCTACTAAAGCTTTGTAGTCAGAGGCAAGTTTTATTCGCTTCAGTAGACAAATGGCTGACAGTAACTCAAACATTGTACACTTTTTAACCAACATAAGAGAAAAATAAGAGTTTAGGGTTATTGAAAATCTGTTTGTAGATTCGTTTTTTTCTTAGACAACTTGGAAGTTTATGAGATGTAGGATCCATAAAAGTGGAGAAAGAGTGGATGAACATTGAGAAGGAAAAGAAAGAATGGCCTGGTATCATGAACCCATGAGTTCTTGAATCATTGCCTTCTCTTCTCAGCACTGTAGGTACTATCTACTTGCAGCATTTGAGCAGTAACTCCAACAAAGTGTATAATATGTAAGCCTAGAAAGTGTATTTTGGTACATAATGTTTCAACATTGAATATTATTCTACTTTATGTTGATCATGAGTTGAGCTTCTTTTCCTAACTAGGTCATAAACTTTCTTGAGGGCATGGACTATGAAATATGTGTTTGTGTGTTCCAGAGCACCCAACAATATATGATTCCCATAACAGTTTCTTAAATAATATCCACTGAATTTCACAAATGTTATTGAAGGATTAATGTTATTCGTCTGTTGCAAGGAAATAATACAGATGCTAGAAACATCATAAATCTGAACATGTAAATATGAATATGAATATAGCAGAGACATAATATAAGTATAATAGAGACTCTAAAAGGAAGTTGTGACTTAAAAATTATTTCTCCTGGGTGAGAAGCATTTGCCTAAACATCTGGGCTTTAAAAGAAACAAATATTACAATACTATAATGATTAATACTATCAGCACAACTGAGCTTTTGTATATGGATCTATTTTATTCCTCAAAGGGTCACTTTTGTGACAAATGAAATAAGGGCGTGACAGATAACATATGTTATATTAATTTAAAATTCAGAAAAATGGAAACAAGCAATATTGTTCTTAATTGCTTAATTGTTACAATGTTAAACCTTAATGGATAACTGGAAACCTTAATATTGATTTAAAGATCCCATTTATTATACCACTATTTCTATTAAGAAGAACATAACATACTCAAACCTGTCTTAGTGTTACAATAAAGAATTATATTTGGTCAGGTTCCAGCAGAATATAAAATATTGCTAACATTCTCCTTGCTATTAAAATGTGTGCACCCTGGAGTGAGCAGGAAAAATGGAAACTGAATCAAGGAAGATGTGGAACACATGAAAACGCACAGCTTGGTAGAATACTAAGTTTTACATCTAACTAAGTGGAAAATTATAATCAGAATATGGGAATCAAGAAAGTTATTTTATTATAATTTCATTGATTTGTGATCTGTGGGTTTGAGCTTTTCTGGTGCTAAAAGTAAAAGAAAAGCCCAGAAAAAATAGTTCTGATGTGCTGCAGTGGAGCTGTATAATTTTGTACTGGCACAGCTCTCTAGGTTTACAGCATCACCATCATGGAAACCATAGCAACAGCAACAACCTCTGTGTTACTGAAATTGTAAGTCCCTGGTGCCATGGCTCCATTCAAACCAATGTTTGAGGGAATTTATTTATTTTTATTTTTTAAATTGACATGTAACTCTTTTTTTTTTGACATGTAACTCTTTAAATAACCAATTGACTAAAGGCTGATAATGTCCCTCATTAGGCTTCATTCAGTGTTAATCCATGGTATCTGTATTTTTGAGACTCATCAGCTGTAGACTATATTGTGTGCCCCTTCTATCACCTCCCCAAGTTCCTCCCATCCCTCTCCATCCTGGATCCAGGTTCTAGACATAGTAGCAGGGATTGGCAATGTTATTGATGTGTGAGATCTTTCATCACCATCATCATCATTATCATCATCATCATCATCATCAGTAGTATTCTTTAATTACCTCTTTGCAAATCTTTCTTGGTCCTCAAATTGTCTGCACTCAAACGAGGGTGGTTGCAAGATAGATGGGAAAAGAGTAATTAAACCAAGATCCCACTTGAGAAGACCTCAAAGTTTAAATTCATTACAAATATCCAAATGCATAAAATTTCATGAATTCTTAGTAGGAGTTAATTTTCTCATTATAAATAGAAGACCTCAGGGTCTCCAGTGGGAGATGTTCATTCACTCCTAGGCTTAAGAGCCCATTAAAAATATGAAGATATTTTTGAAATAACGTGTTTTTTATACTGTTTCTTTTGTCTGGAAAATCCACCTCTTAAGATTCTTCCTGGCCAGCCCATTTCACTCAACCATCTCCTACCCTAATCACACATTCACCCTTCAATATTTGTCAGGTGTTATCTCTTCCATGTAGCCTTGTCTCCACCTTACTTTCCCATATGTTATGCTTCCATTTTTCATAGTCTTTATAAGTATATAATTAACTTATTCTATACATCTTTCTCCTAATTAGACTGAAAGTTCTTTTAGGGTAACAATCTCGGCTTCCTCTTTTCAGCTCCTGTTCTGAATTATTCAGAGCCCCCAAAATGCAAATTTCATTAGAGATGGGTCTAGAACTGTGGTTCCCAATTACCTGTTCCCAGTTTAGTGCTGGATGAGAGGAATTACTTGGAGAGATTTTTAGAAAGACAGATTTGTAGGCCCTATCTTTAGGCATTCCCATTTAGAAGGTTGCAAGTATGTACAGAATTATGTAATTTTAAAAGATATCTCAGCTTTTAGTCCCTTTGAAATTATATTGGTGGAACAGATGTCCTGAAAATTTCTGTCCTGGATATCCCACATTCAAACTCAAAATCAAAAATATATTTAGCTAAAGTTAAGCTGTGTGGGAGGTTGGATAACGGGAGGTGATCTGGAAATCCAAAATCCCCTCATCTCTTAAACTTTCTCCTGCTCTCCTGAAATGGGTCAGAACAAGAGTATCTAGAGCAGATATGGACATGATCAATAGAGACAAACTCTTCCCCTAACTGTTTTCATTGTCAGTAGTCCATATCATTTCTAACTTTAATACTTATATTTTAAAAATTCCTAAATCAAGTGGAATAGTCAAATGTTTAATTTCTAAATATTTTAAAATTTTATTTGATCAAATAAAAATTTCCTGTTTATAATTTATCACATTTATTTCTACATTAGTATTAAAATTAAGGTGATTATTGACACAAGTGATTTTTTTCTAGAAGTTACCTATTATAACAGTTTCTACCTGGGATCATTTTCCTTCTGCCTGATAAACAACTTAAGAATTTTCATTTTGGGTCTGCTGATGACACATTGTCAGTTTTTGTTTGTCTTGTTTTTTGGTCTGAAAATATCTATATTTTGTTTTCATTATTTAAGGCTATCTTCAGTGGGTAGAGAATTTTAGCTCATCAGTTACTTTTTTTTTTTTTTTTTTTACTTTCTTGGTATATTTTATTTATTATTATTTTTATAGTTGAAAGCATTACAGATGTCCCCCTTTCCCCCCACTGACCCTCTCCACCCCACGCCTGCCCCCTCCCCAGGCCTTTAGTACAGCACTATTGTCTGTGTCCATGGGCTAGGCATATATGCATGTAAGTTCTTTGGTTAATCTTCCCCCCCTTCCTTCTGAGATTCCTCAGTCTGTTGCATGCTTACATTTTGTTCGTCAGATTATTTTGTTACTTTCTATTAGCTTGAAGGTAATTTTCTATTGTCTTCTGGTTTCCAGTGGCAGTAAAAAGAACTCCGTTGTCAGTCTGCCATGCCTTTGAGGGCAACTTTTCTTTTGATTTCTCATTATCTGGTTTTCTAAAGTTTTATCCTAATATGAGTTTGTAGATTTTGAACAGGCATGCACACATATATTATATATTTAAAAACACATCCTCCTTGGATCTATGAGTTGATGAATTCATCAGGTATTAGAAATTCCAGCCATTATTAAATATGCCTTCTGCATTATCTTTCCCCTCACCCTCTAGGACCCCAATTAAGTGCATTGTAGACCTTTTAACTGTATTGCATGTGTTTTCTTTCTTCTTCATCATACCTGTCCACTTTTCTTTCATGGCTGTTCCCTTCCCATTGTCCTTGTCTCTTCCTGTTTCATCTCTTCTTATATCCTGGCATTGTTTTACTGATTTGAACACCTCAATCTGCTAGCTTTCTCTGTTTAATCCCAAGTTTCTCAGCCATCACAACTCTACCCACTAAGTTGCTATCTTATCCATCCTGGGCAGAAGCTCTTTTCCCCACACCCTCATCCTCAGTTAGACAATGCTACACCTCTTTGACATTATGTCACCCGGCATACAAGGAAATTAACATTATAGAAATAGAACTTAATACAATAGTATTCTATGGTAATTCATCTCCTTTTCTCAGGTAGGTTGATGATGTCCAAATTTGTCATATTTTTAGTGTTTGGAGGTTCTGTTATATCAATTTATGTTTAGACAACATTAATCTGACTTCTGTTCAGCTAGCAGATCAGCAAATGGGTAGAGCCTGAACATGTTGACCTCTCATTGACAAAAAAAGACATTTCTTTTCCAATTTAACTTTTAGAACAACTGCCAGCTTTCTTGTAATTAATGTATATTACATAAGAGTGATAATGGTCTCATCATAGGAGTTTTATAATTTAGCAACTTGATTTTTTTATAACATAGTGTTCCCTCTCATCTCTAACCCACCAGGGAGCCATATCCATATTTGATCTACCAGCTTCTTACGTCTCAGCACTTGAATAATCTCTGTTTTCCCAGTAGGGCTGCTTCACCTTGATCCATTTCCTTCTGTTTTATTTCTCCATCTGTTCTTTAATACTTCCTCAAGCCCATTACGCTTCCTCTCTTGAGGCTGGTTCTTCAGATTGTTTCTTACTGACTATTCAACATTCCATGAATGTGCAGTGAAGTCCTTGGCCAAATGTTTCCAAAATTTATTTAAATAAATAAATAAAACAAATCTGAAACAAACAAATAAAAGAATTCCAAGCTTACATCTTTCTAACATCTGAGCAAGATCTTTATAAGGGAATGGTAAAATCCTTATCTTGCCCATGAGCACAAGGAAATCATAAAAACCTGGAAGCAGCAATTCAAATGGGAAGTGTGGCTCTTCTCTTAAAATTCTTTTTTCTCCCAGTTCCTCATTCACAGACATGAGATGTGAGCTCCAAAACATGATCTTATGATCACATTTTGGTCTTACGAGAAACTCACAGACTGTATCTTGACAGAAGATGTTACATGTTTTGCTTACACTATATTTTACAACTTTTGAATTAGTTGTCAACATTTAAAATGTTGGAGATTTACATAAAAATTTGGACATATAGTTCTTTATTAAAATGTATAAGAACTGCACTATTGGGCCTGTATTTTGACATGGCAATATAATTGGCTATGGTTGCATAGCAACTACCTCCTTTAGATGAGACAGAGACCTAGCTCAGTATAGTCTTCACAATTCTCACTGTCTTTTGCTCTGCCTGCTCCACACACTCCTCTTACCTGGCTGGCTCCTGAAGCATTTGAGATTATGCTACTACTTTAAAGATCAGTCTCTAATAAAGGCTCATGCAATTTCAGTGACTAAAGAACCAATGAAAACAAATTATTATCATAACTTCCCTTCAGGTGCTTATAACTTAAAACAAATGAGATGGGCATTGTCTAAATACTCCTATTACTTGCTCCTATCCCATACAATCTTCCCCTAAGCATCATACTTAGGGTGACCTTAAATTATCATCCAAACCAAAATATTGTAAGTGTGAACAGGAACACGCTCCGTAATTTGTTAGGACTACAATTGTATAAGAAGATTCTTCCTGGTGAAACTATAAAGTAGTGTCATTCTAGCTATTATGTCCATGGACAGAGTCCTCCTTATCAATGTGCTTATAAAGTGACCTGTAACTTCATCTTCTCATTTAAATTTCCAGCTACCTATAGCTTCTACTCAAAATGTTTATTCACTTAATTATTATTTCAGTAAATATTATGTGATAGGCTTTATTCCACATTCTGGAAATAAGATCGGAAACACAACAAACAAATTATCTACCCATGTAAAACCCATTCACAAATAAACAGTTAAAGATGCAATGCAATATTATAGGGATAAGATCTGTGAATGAAAATAAAATAAGGTAAGGGATGGAGAGTGATATATTGGTTCTATTTTATATAGAATTGTTAAGAAAGACATCACAGAGCAGGGGATATTGGAACAGAGCCCTGAAAGAAATGGAAAAGCAAACCCTTCAAATGTCTGGGGAGAGCTTTGGAAGGCAACAGCAAGCATGAATACCCTGAGAGTGCTTGACATCCTCAAAGAAGAGCAGGTAGCCCAGCAAGGCTACCACAGAGAGAAGGGGAATGAGTTTTAGAGAATGAGGCCAAGAATGTATTGAACCAGGTCAAATAAATAGCAGATTATAAGAATAAGACACGGGCTGTCTGCCTTTGGAGACTTTCCCTTGTCCCGACAGAAAGTATGAAAAAGCATCAAAAATGTTCAGGTCAAAGCACCATTGCCCTTGGATCATCCCAGTGCTTTGGGCATTGGCCTCCTTAGGTCAGTCCTTCTGGTGCTGAATTCTAGAACTCATGCTTCCTCCGACCTCTCCTAATGCTCCAGGCAACTCGTCGGCTCCCAGACCTCTGGTTCCTTCCTAACAACTTATTACTATGGATGGACAGGCTCCTCAATCTCTTAATCAAGTTGTTGATCTTCTAATCTTTAATTGGACCCTAATCTCTGGACCTTGCATATGGCTGTGTTCTGTCCCAGTTTCCCAGCTTCCTGACCTCTGGTTGAATATCACCTCCTACAACTCAGGCTGTTCAACCTTCAGCTCTTCTCCTCTTTGTTACCTGCCTTTCTTGATTCTTACTTTGAAATAACAGTTTTGCATCTGTTATTTGGCCCTGATCCTGATACCAGAGTTTAATCTCTGGTGCCACAAACCCCTATTGTATAACTAACTGACTTCATTAAAGTGAGTAATTAAACTAAAGTGAACAATGCCTGAAAGACAACTTCTCCCAATGTTGAGCCTGCCTCTGATACCTAGAGAGGTCACGCTGGCTTCTTGTCCATATAAACCATATATTATTTTGCCAATATAAACCAACATCAGAAAGATTTTTAAAGTTTCTCTCTTTTCACATACAAATGGGTAACCCAATTTTGCTCTTTATAATATGTTTTGCTACTCATAAGAAAATGTTTCAGGTCAACATCAGACTTACCCCTATGCCACAAAAGAGTGTTTCTCTACCAGTCTCATGTCCTAGCCATGTAGAAAATTATATTTTTAGGTCACACTGAGGCAACTAGATGTGGCTACATAATATCCCCAGGAAATCAACTTCTAAGCACATCAGTAAACCATCCAAAGCATATGGGTTGAGAATTCTTTTGTGCAGGTAGAATTTTTCCTCTAGAATTAGCTCTGCTATGTCTAATTCAGTTAATTACAGCTACTTCTATATATACTCTAATAACAAAATGATACCCCCAGCTATATTTCTCTTACATTTTAAAAATTCTCAAGACAAAAAAAAGTAAAAATTACCATACTACAAATACATTTTAGAACCTTTTTTCACCTTTCGGAAACAAAATAACTTATTCAAATGAGACTGGTATAAAAAGTAATACATTTCAGAATTAGCTCATATTTCTGAGCTTTGAAAATACATTATTTTCTTATCTGTTTCATTTTTCTCAATTATGATCAAGCCTAAGCTTTTTATAGTATGGATTTCATTCCAGAATACTTTCATTTTCAGTTTTATACTTTCAAAATTAGAACATGCATTTTATTTTTTATTTCAACAAACACCTATTTACCACCTATGTTATGCTCTGTCCTTCATTCTGGAAAAGTAAGAAGAGAAAAACATAGACCTTTGCCCAAGTTGTTCATGGTCTAGAGGGGGAAACTGGCAAGGAAATAAGTAGTTACAGTATATGTGCTACTTACAATATCAAGAAGCAGAAGTAAATAGGAAGGAGTGATTAATTTTATTCAGGTGGTAGGAGATAAGGCAAGTGAGATCCTAAATCCCCACATCTGAAAGAGGCAAAACATTGAAGATACCCAGGATATCTGCAAATTCTGGGTCTTCAAAAGTAATGTCAAGTCCTTCTTGTGCAAAGTACATCAAATTTGGCATTACTAATCCCACATGTATTCCTCTGCCTAGTCTAGACTGAATTGTTGTGACATTTAAATCTTATTTTTTTCTCACCATAGAAAATAATTCTCAATGCATCGTGGGCAGCATGTGCATCCATGATTATGAGAAAAATGCTGATCACTCCCATTGCCCTAAAGGGACCAATTTATCCAGCGGCACTGATGTACTGTAATAGATGATGGAGCTCTTAATGATTTTATAGAGGGAATGAAGCCAGTGCTATTGGGACACCAGCATCTTTTTACCCATCTCAGCAGCTTAGCATTGGAAGAACATCAATTACATGCTGAACAAAAAAGTAGTCAGAACTTTTAGGCAGCCTCTTCTGCATTAACTCGCAGACGGTGTGAGCAAGTATGTCAGCAGTAATACTGCCTACCTTGAAGATGCCTAAATTAGTTACTGTTTTTTCCCCTGCTTAATATGGGTGATTTATTTGAATCCCTGGATATGAGGAAGATGTTAGTGTTAGAGGTCTGGTAAAATTCCAAACCAGGTATTTGTGCTCTAATTTCTTCCTATTAAACACCTCTTAGCAATTTAAATTATATGTAATATATTACTTTATTTCCCCCCCCACTATTAAATGTGACTATAAAAGATTGGTAAAAGAGGTGTCACTTCTAATCCTGACAGAAATAATTTTATCGCATGTTGTAAATGTTATTAGAAGGCTAGACTTGTTTTTAATTATTTTCTTAATCATGTATTTATAAACAATTTGTGCTCTTTTGAAGGATAAAGGCAGTTGCAACAAATTAAAAAAACAACTCGATATTACTTTAATGGAGTAGTGAACATGAGGTCTGGTGTTGGATTTTCTGTTCCTTAGCTTCTCTTCTCTTTCCAAGTGTTCTCTCGAGGTCATACCTCCTCTGACCATGATTTCTATTCAAGTCCAGAATTGTCTGTCCTGGGTCTTAGCTCCTCTGTTCTGTTCCTTAACAAATGTCTTTACCTGGATGTCCTGAAGACATTTAAACCCCGATTCCAGAAATGCCCTCATTATCTGGCCTGTATTTTTGTATCTCCTGTCCCCACATTTCCTGTAGCCATTCAGGTTGCCCAGGCAGAAACCTGTGAGTCATCACAGACCCATTCCCCGTCCTCTCCTTTTCCTCAATATCCAAGGGCTTTCAAAGCCATACGGTGTAGATCTTAGGGATATTTCTTTCCTCCATCTCTCTCCATGCTTACTGCTTTGGCCCTGGCTCAGGTGCTGACCATCTCTCTCTGAACCATTAGGATGGCTCTTGGCTGAAGTCTTCCACTCCAAGTTCTGGATCACTTTATTCTCACCTTGCAATGGCTAGAGAATACCCATGTGTTTAGCAGATGGTCTGAAGTTGAGGGTTTAAGTTGTATTTCGAGGTAAAAGATTTTAGAGAGCCCGCCACTTGAAATTTTGGGGGAAAATTAGATCAACCAACTAATTTTATGAGAGTCGATAGCCTAATAAACATTAAGAGTTAAGAGAGATTGTTCAAACAAGAAGAAAAAAATAAAGACAGCGCAAATGTTGGAGATGCAAACTTACAATATCATGTAAGTGTGTAATAGCAGTGTGCCCATCTAGACAATAAGTAGAGATATATTCTCTTTTTCAGTGAACGTTTGAGTGAACCCCTCCAAGATTGGGTCGTGTATGCTTCAAGTTGGACACTTGCTCCAAAGTGCACCAAAAATCTTTTGGATGGAAGGAAACATTTGACCACTTGTTCCTAGAAGTCTCTTATAAGTGCTCGCTGCTTTTTGTAATTTGTCCCACCCGATGTTTTAGCTTCACAATTCATATGATGGTGAAGTAGAATGGTGAGCAGCGCAGTGCAGGGCCGGGTCCACGTGTTCACTTTATGAGTATCTGAAAGAGAAAACTTCTGTGCAGTGTAGTCTCAACTCCTGGGGGAAAACTGTGAAAATGATACTGTTAAAGCTGTTATGAGGCAAAACAGAAATACAATAATTTGAAGTACTTATGTTAGGCTTCTCTCTCTTTAAGATCATAAGGAGCATTGCTAGATGTAACACCCACCACATTGCAGCCTGCAAAGGATTAGAAAAGCAAAAATTATTGTTATAGTTCATCTCTTGAAACAAACTTCTGAGTTCCCTTAGTATTGAAGGGCTATGTATTATGCTCTACTGCACCAGCATCGTCACACTTAATTTGGAAAGGTGGTTAAGGTGAACAGCAGCTCCGAATCAGCACTATTTCTGTAAGAGCAGCACCCTGTCTCTCTCCTCAGGATGATACATACTTTAATAAGAGAAACCAATAGTGTATGGAACGCATTGTTTTGCAAGGAACCTGATATTGTGGAAAGCAATAGCAATGTGTTACCTGCCTCTAGTGCCTGCTTCACAGTAAGGTATCTGGCTAAAATAAAAAGCTTATTCAGGACAATCACTTGTGATATTGCTAAGCCTTTGTCCCCAGACAGATAAAAGAAGAAACTATTCATGATGTTGAAATGACATTGAGGTATAAAGAAAGGCATTTTCCATCAATTTTTTAAAAAGCCCGTACCAACCAAACATAAGATCTTCGTAAGACACATGGACCTAAAGGTTTAAGGAAGTCACCTAAGTTTTCAATGAAATGTATGAACAGAGTTACCCTAAGTCAAAAGTCTTTACAGGTTTCACTTGACTGGTTTATGCAAGTTGAAAATTTTCTAGTGCTGTGTTGATCGCATTGGTTTACTTGTAGGAGTATAAACAACTTTCAAGACAGATCAAACCAGCCTGATGTCCCCTTTTATCCTAACAGTCAGGGCCCTGCCACCACCACCTCCTAAGACTCAACCCCACAGTTCTTTACCCTGGTGAGCCCTGCTCTACCCCTGCATGAGTCATGGACCCCACTAGGTCACCTCCCACCACCCCAGATGGCAGGTCTGCCAAGTCCCAGACTCCCCTCTCCTTAGCCTATAGCACCCACGTGCGGAATCACCGCTGCTATAATCAAGCGTTCGCCTTCCTCCCACCCACTCTTCCTGCCTTTTCCCAGGGACAGTCTTACCAGGAAGGTGTCTTTCTCTCATTTTCCAAGTTTGTATAGTTAAAAGTTTGCTCTTATTTTAATTAATAATTGTATGCAGTGTTATTATTTTTTTTAAAGTGCATCCACAAAGCTGCATACAATTTCAGATGTTCACATTCACCCGAACCCTTAGTTAAGGATCCTTTCTTGTCAGATCTGGTGGCTCAGGTGGTTGAGTGTTGTCCCACACACCAAAAAGTTGTAGGTTCAGTCCCCAGTGGGTGCACGTACGGGAGCAGGGAAGCAGTCGATTGATGTTTCTCTCTCACATCAATGTTTCTGTTTCTCTCTCTCTTCCTCCCTCCCTATAACATCAATAAAAAATATCCTCAGGTGAGGATTAAAAAAAAAAAAGAATCCCTTCTATAAGTAAGTAGCACTGAAAGGGTTTCAGTAAAATAAAGGTGCCATGTTCAAAAACAAAGAAAAAAAATGACAGGTTGACCGATTGCACTTTACAAAGTACTCAATTATTTTAATAATGATAACTACCATTAGCCTTCACACTGTGTTCGGCTGCAATGGTTTCACAGCAGTCTCATAAATTTCATTGGTGCCAATCTACTTTTTCCTGATTTAATTCTAAATCCAAATACTCTAAATTAGGGCATTGAAAATTACTCTAAAAAATGCAAGTAAGTTTAAGGACAGCCCTTCAAAATGAGTTTGAAAAGCAGTTGAATACTGACCAGTGCCAAATACCTAGCCTAAGTTGATGTCCTTAGCTTCGGATTCCATGGCATGACTTGGATATGTGGTTCCTTTGAGTCACCAGGTTGTTTATACAGATATGAGATTTCTTTTTGCTTGTGAAAATGTGCCCTGGCTGGTCTCTATATTCCAGAATAGATACCTGGACTTCTGCTTTTGGGCTGCAGCAGGAGGATTCTCACTGTTTCTAGGCCTCCACTGGTCAGACCCACAATTCTTCTCTGCTTCCAGAGGTGCTCACATGACAAGGTGCCTCATGAGTCCAAGGCCACAACTTTATCATTCAAGTAGGAAAGTGCAAGGGTCCTATTGTGAAGTTTATGTTTTTCATCTTAACTGCTTTAGGATTACTTTTGTAAACACATGAACCCATTCTAAAGTCCAAGCAAATTTTGGGGTCCAATTAATTGTTTGGTCTGCCTGACTGAGGATTTGCTCCTTGAAGTACAGAACTGGAAACTTCATGGGGTAGCTCATGTGACTTCTTTTCTTTGGATGGTTGAAGGACATACTGATGACAATAAATGAACCACATGCTTATGTTTTACTCATTGAGATTCCTTTTCAACTACCTTCCTTTAACTTCTAGGAGAATCAGAGACACTTCTTAAGATAATGGCCTTGGAAAGGAGTATTGACATAAGGAAGGAAAGTGATGGTATTCTCAGTTAATATACCTCTTTGTACCTGCTGGGACTAGGCCTCAGTAGAAGCAAGACAGAGATTAAAGCAGGGGATTTATGAGAGTTCTCTGATGATGGAAGAGTGCAGTCTGTTTTGAGCAGGTCTCAGCATATCAATAACCAATGTTGTGTCTGGGCTAGCCCTTGTGGGTTTTTATTATGATTGCAAGATGCCCTCAGCAATAACCATTAGGAAATTTTTTTTAAAAAGAAAAAAGGTTTATCACTTACATGTCCTAGAAATTACAGGGAACACTTGAGGCCACCCAGGGTGCTGGGGGGAAGGAGGGGAGCTGTGTGCAGGCCTAGGGTTCTGCTTTTATTGTAGTTGAGGTTGGGGGTCTAGAGTTTTACTGGTTCTTTTTCTTTTTTTTTTTTTTTTTTGGTGAATTTAAAACATATAAGCAGAAATTTAAAGTATGAGAAGAGAAAACCAAGCAGACCAAATAGTCAGTTATCAAAATCAAGCAAGATCTCTAAAACAAAGGAGCTTGGGGATGGGGGTGGGGGACATCCTGGCTCTTTATCTAGTCCTGTGGCTATTCAAGACCCCCACCTTTGAAGTGGATGTCTGGGCAATCAATGGTTAAATCATGCACTTGCATTGCAAAATTAAAATAAAAAAAGAAAGGAAAATCAGGGCTCACACTACAAGATCAAAGTCAAAGCTAACATGAAAGTAGTTGAAAATTATAGGGGAAGGCTCACTAAGAAGCAGTAAATCAGATTTAGACACAGAGGTGTTTGTGCCAATTCAGAGTCCCAGGAAGAAAAAGGTTAGTACCCTAGATAACTCTCTTGGAAGCAAATCCCTCAGAATATATTCTGAATCTGCCTGAGAATTTTTAAGTTAGTTCTAGACTTATCAGATAACCTCCACCTTGTTTATGAAACAGCTTATTAAAGGTGGCTGGCCTTGCTTTGACAGCATTCATCTTCATGAAATTCGGGTATAGGTTCTATTTCAGCAAAACTGTTTGGCCTTTGGCACTGTCCATGTCCTGTGAAATTAAGAAAGTAAATCAGGACAGCTTGTGTTATGGTGAGGTTGTCTGTCCTACTCATTAGCAGTTGATGCTGTGGAGACAGCTTTATCCTGGTCTAGAGCAAGGCACCCAGCCAAGACTAGGACCCTGACAGTTCCTCTGTTAGACATGTGTTCTGTGGCCTTGTGATCATAGGTCTACATTTATTACTTGGAACTTTTCTGTCGCTACTTGTCATACCTTGGACTTCGGCAAAGTTAAGTTTGCCTCAGTACTTTAATCTTAGTCCCAACACGGGAACTTCAATGGACAGCCATGGTGAGAGCCCAAAGAAAACGCCTGTAGCACAGAAAGCAGGTGGCTCATCACAAAGAATATAAATTATAGATGTGCATGGAGCCCGTGTGCTTAAATCTTCTCAGTGGCAGATGGCTGAGACACAGAGGTTCTTGTGACAGGTGCAACCGTCTGTCATTATGAGTTTTTCTGACGTGTTAAAATTTGGGGAAAGAGTTGAAACAGCCCTAAAGCACTAGTACAGCCTTAGTCTTGGTGTGCGGGTGGACCATGTCAATTCTATTGAGTTCAGAGTTGGAAAGTTTTCAAAGATAAGCGTGCCAGGAAAACAGATTTTGCTTTCAGACAAATGCTTACAGGTTCGTGCAGCTCTGCCCCACTTGATGTCATCCATCTGCTGGGGTCTGCTCTCTGTGAGGAAGCTTTACCTGGACCATGCTTGAGAGTCTGGGAGTTACAAAGTGCAATGAGTGTTGCAAAGAAACAAAAGCACATTCAAATAAGGTGGGAAGATTAATAGTAGAATGAGTGAGAGGGACAAAAACATGGAGTGAAAACATTTGAATCTGCCCCTTCTCCATTTTCTCTTAGGGACTTGGCGCTTCATTCTCTCCTCAAAACCTAGTGGCCTTATATTTATAAAATGGGGACATACGGTCCCTTGGTGTTTCAGCGCGTGGCTTCAGAATCCTCTCGGCGGGCCCTAGCTTATATACTCTTGTGATGGGCAGGCAAAGGTTCCGATAAAGGTGAGGAAGGCGGGTCCCTCCCTCTAATACACACAATGCGGGAGACTTGGGCTTTTCGGCTTTCCGACCGGAGGGCTCGGGAATCTAGCCATAGCTTATCTGGCAAAGTTATCATTACTAAAGGGTGCAGAAGCTCTCCGGTGAGATGCGTACTAGAAAACTCTCTTGCCTCCTCCGTTATCTGGGTTTCCAAGGTGATGAGAGTAGAGGAAGAGAAAGTGTGACATTGTGCCTGTCTTTGTTTACAAAGTTTTGTTTGGTTTTTTTAGGACATAGTAACAGAGATTTCCCAGGCTGGGCTGGCACCTCTCTTAAGTTATGTTAAGTTTTAAGAAGCTACAACTGCTGGGCTGAGAAGTTTTCATACCAGTGACAAAATAGTTGAGTAGGAAAACACTCTACAGGTACAAATTTGACAGCCTTACACCGCAGCTTCCACCACTATTTGATGAAGGGGAGGTGTTATAACAAATAATTAAGAAATAGATGGGAATTACTGCAAAGCAAATAACTTTTTTAAAAAAATGCTCAATTGGGAAGCTCTCTCCTAGAAAAACCCTGCAATGAGTATTTTTCCTGTTTCTGTCAAGAACCAAGGAGGGTTGTGAATCCCTTCCAGGCCATGGGACACACACACACACACACACAAAATGACATTTTGCAGCAAGTAGAAGAGAGCCTCTTAACCCGAAATCCATGCCTTTGTACAAACCTGCCTATCATCAGACAGAGACAGAAATAGATCTTTTAAAAGAATTTGCCCTTGAAAAGTCTGAACTCGAAGCACCTGTAACAGAAACCAACCACTCTTATGGTTGATATGTACTTTCCGATGCAAGGGCGCTGTGAGTCTGACTTGGGCTTTCGTGGATACAGTGGAAGAGAAATAGCAGAATAGGGTCATGAGAAGGGAAGCCGCTCCCGCCGCCAGTCCCCGAGCGGGCCCGTCCGTGCAGTGGGGGGAGGGGTTGGGGCCTACCTCGGGGACCCCGCATTGCTATTGGGTGTCGTGCATGGGTGCGTGTGTCCGTGGACACATGTACCCAGAGACGTGCTTGTGTTCGCTGTCTGCATCTACAGTTGGTTTTAGCATGAGCTTAGTTGTTCTTAACTAAAACACTTGCCTTTATAAAGCCCTCAGTTAAAAGACAGTCCTTTCAGGAAAGTCTTCCCTGCGTAGACCCAAATTAAATTATCATTGATTATCCTGTTGCTCAGGATTGACAGATGGAATAAGCACACCCATGTGCAAAATGATGAGGCCCATATACTTTCACGGGAAGGTAGGTGAAGCTAATACTCAGGTGTAAGAGTTGTAACCTACAAGCTCATAAGCCTACAAAAGCCTTGAAATATAACAGAAGCCGCAGTTCCTTGAAAACAGCATCATGTGCAAGGTGGTGCTATAAATAAAATGTGGGAATTATTTTTACTGAGCATTCCTCTCCATGGGCCAGCCTTTCATCATATTTCCATGTTAGGTGAGTAAATACAGGGTGGGAGAGTATGGAAAAACATGAAAGTTTGCATTATACAAGTCATATGTTTATTTAGAAAGATCTATTTATTATGAAAGCAAACTCAAACTATGGCAATAAGCAACAATGCATATTGTTTAATTTTTGGAATTAAACCCTTTTTAAATTACTCTTTTTCAAAGTATATAAATAGGGTGGCCCTGAGGCACCCATCCTGCTTGGGTCTCTCTGCTAACATTGCCTGACTTTTTCCTGTGCCTGATAACCAATTTTAAAACACAAGCTCCTGTGTTTTCTTCCAGCAGATCAGTGCTGATGCCAAGGTAACCTCTAGAGCAAAGTGCAGGCTCAAGGCTTATTTTGAGTGGCTGTTGACTGAAAAGTAAGTTAGATGCAGCAGAGAGCCATCCAGGGCTCACTTTGTATTTTCTGAGACTTCACTGCAGTAGAAAATGATTACTATGAATAGATCTAAAAGAAATGCTAAAATCTCTACATCTGACATGCTTCCTAAGGAAAAACATTATGACCTTGACTAGTGGCTTTGTCCGGAAGAGGCATTAAGGACAGGTCATACGTGCTACCGGAGAAGGAGCCTCATAGCTCCTCTTGCTCGGATCTAAAAGCCTGAACCAGCATCACTCATGCCTTACGCTTCCTTCTCAGATGCCTAAACAAGACTGACAGGTCTAAGGTTATTATTCTTACTCTAGCAAAACACCCAGTATCATCCGTAAGGACAATGTGATCGAGTTCCTTGGCCGAAGAATGCATTTTCTCAGCCGTAATATCCCCAGGGCTTCTAAATAAAATGGAAATTCAAACTTTACTTTAGAAAAACCCCCACTGTGTTGCATTTCTAAAAATAAGTTTTGTTCAAAAAGAGCTTTCTGTAATGCTAGAGGGAGGCATTCTCGCTGACATTTATAGAAAGTGGCAGCAGAGTCTCCTAATTGATGTATAGTCAAGAGTCTGGCATTAACTCTAGGCACAGGTAATATAAAGCTCCAGGATGGATGTTCTGCATCCCAGTGAGCAAAACCAGAGCAGCCGTGAGGAAGGTCTATGGGCCTTCTGGGCCAGACTCAAACACCGTCAGGGCCAGACAAGCAGGTGCATTGTAGGGCTGTGGGTATAATATAACACAGTGTTAGGGACGATGACACATAAAGCGCACACATCTGGAGCTACCAGATGTGGTGTCACTGACTGGCACCGTTTCCTTCCCTGGAGAAAACATTGGGGACTTGAGAGAGGCAAAGGTTTGTATGACAATGCTCAACAGTTCTCTCTTGGTTTTCACCTGCTGTATTCCTTGTCTTGCTGAGCCGAGTCAAAAGGGCTTGTCAGTGCTCTTCTGACTTCCACCAAAGCGAAGGATCATAATGTTGAACAGAAGCCTGAGAGGTGCCCTGAGCTTCACGAAGGAGACCCTGACGTCTACTGCTACGTTCTTGTCTGATCGGGCCTCCCTTTGCTTACTGCTTCTGCATATTATTCATCAGAAAGCATGTTCCATACTTGTTGGTAAAGAGCAGGGGCTAATTCTATAACTTGGGAGAATCGTGTTTCCTAGCTGAGCCTGCTTTCTTATCAGGAAAATAGGAATAATGATATCTTCTGTTAGCTTTCTTACGAGATTTAGATGGAGGTAAAATGAAGTGTTAGATGAAAATAGGGTTTCCAAAAGTAAAATAATCCATATTAAAATAACATTTATTTATACTCTAATTACAAGGCTACAGATGATGGATCCTTACAATGAACTAAGTTTTAATTATAATTAGCCTCATTCAAATGTGTGTGTGTGTGTGTGTGTGTGTGTGTGTTCTAAGATTATCATCTCCTTTTATTTGGAAATATACCATAAACATTTTCTACAAAAAGCAGGCATATCTATAAATAATGTATAAAAGACAAAAATATTTCTTACTCTAAAAACTCTCTTCCTCTCCTATAGTATGTGAAAGGTATGTGAACAGGTAGTTAAACCTGTCTTCTTTATGGTGGCTGTTATTGAGACATCTCTTTATGACATGCGGCAAACCCTTCCAGTACAACACAAGAACTTGCGCCATTCGTTGCCCAGAGAACTCTTATTAAAATACTGCCTTGGTAAAAATTATATTGTTTAAATTGAGGAGGAAGATTTTTATTAGCCAAAAAAAAATAATAATAATAACAAATATTCAAACAATGAATCATACATTATAAGACCTAAATTGAAAGAATATTTTTGAAGATAAAAGGAATGGAATCAGGTTGATGGGGGTGTGTTTTCTAAAGCAAAAAAATAAAATGGAAACATTCTTTCTGCTTGAAACCAAGTCAGAAAAACACATGATTTTTGTGTCATTGAAAGAATACACTCATCATGTGCGCAAGTGAATAGCTCTTTTGGAATGAATAGGACCATTTTGCCCCAATCAAATCATTAGCAAATAGCTGAAAATAATATCTTTCTTTGAAAACTTAAAGGTCAAACTTGACTCAGTTGGAAGAAGCTTTTCATTTTCTTGGAATCATGAGAAGAAAGTTCTTAATGATGATTTTTTTTTTATGATGGTTCTTTGTATTGTTTTATATCCTTTGATGCTCTAACAAACAATGAAAGACATGTAAACATAAGGCTTGATTAACTGATATCTTTTAAGAATATTTGAGAGAGCCTCAAAAGAATGCTGCCACGTCGAACATAACGAGCTACCTGATAACATCGTAGCAGCTACATTATTTAACGTCATAGATCAGAAATGTTTGTAACCATAGAGTTTCTCTCACTCACTTATTCATTCAACAAAAACCCCTTGGGTGTCTACTGTGTGCCAGGACTAGGCATGTATCTTCAAATAACATCTCTGCTCTCTTGGAACAATCCAGTGCAAGAACCAGATGATTAATAGATATTTAACATGTGCTATGAAGAAAAATATAGTAAAATAAAACCCATAGGGGAGATGGCAGGGACTGTGGTGGAGACTGTGCTTTCATATCAGATGGTCAGAGAAGACTCTCTGATACATTTGAGTTGACACCTAGAGGAAATGAGTGAGCTAGCCATCTTTGAGGAGAGCACTCCAGGTAGAAGGAAGGGTAAGTTCTGGGAGTCAGAGATCCGAAGGCAGGAGTGTCCTTTCAATGTTTGAAGAAAATGAGGAAGCTGTTGTAGATGGAACAGAGAGAAAGAAAGGGTGGTAGTCCTTAGAACATTCGCTTAGGTCATATAGCCCTTGAAAGTTAAAGCAGAGACTATATCTTAATATGAGCGAGATGGGAGGCACAGCCTCATTTTAAGTAGAGGAGTGACACAATTTAGTTCACATTTTGAAATTAGTAATTTGGAAGCCATGCGAAGAATATACTGTAGAGGCCAGGAGTGTGGGCAGAGAGACCAGCGAGGAGGCGATGATGCAGGAGTGAGATGACAATAACTTGGATCAGGATGGAAGCAGTTGGAGACGGTGAGAAAATGGAAGTGCCTGGATTTGCTGACGATCTAGGTGTGTGGAAAGAGTCGTCAAGGATGGTGCCAAGGCTTTGACTTATGCAACTGGAAGAGCAGAGTTGCCATTTACTAAGACGAAGGCGAATCTGAAAGCAGCAGGTTCAGAAACTGGAGGGAATTCAGAGTTCAGTGTTGCAAATAGTAAGTTTGAGAGGCAGTTCCATTTGTAAATGTTAAGTAGGCAGTTGAGTAGACAAGTTTGGAGGGCAGTTTTATTGAAAATAACAGTTGTTTCTATGGCTATTGGAATTTTAAAGCACATCCACATTTTTGGACAATACTTGTCCAAACACAAAACTTGCTTGCTGTTAAGTTTCATACTACTTTTGTCTTATGAACTGCACTGTATCTTCATATTTCATCCCACTTTTAGTTGCTGCTAAGGCCATAAGTACTGAAGGTCTGCCAAGACCTGCAACTCAATAGCAACACAACAACCAGGTGCTTCACAGGATTTAATTTTTTACAAGACTTAACCAGTCATCAACAATCTGGCTGGATGGTGGTGCAGCATCTTCATAAGACCGATTCTCATGGATGCCGTTTTTGCTCTACAAGGACAGTGCTGTTCTATTGTGATAACTCCTTATTTTGTAAATTCCTCCATAAGTTTTTTGAAGGTTGTGTTGGTTAGATTGCATGTAATAAGAAATCTCATGTTCTTGTATACGACTTCCACAGGGCCTGCGTGGTTTACTTGAGCAGTGTTAATTTAGTTCAAAACACCCAATAGGGTTATGAAAGAATTTTAAAAATTGAATACAGAAATGATGGGAAAGAAACACATCTATTTCGATATACTCCACTTGAAACTGTGGCTTTGAGAATGAAACTAGAGGCAACAGGAAATGAAATAGACTTTCCAACAAGAAGCAGCAATCTTTCCATCCAGTGATACTGAGCCAGTGAGGTCTACCCCATCTGGGTCACAAAGCTTGAAAAATGTTCTACAGATTTCAATTCAACACTTGGTGTCTAGGTTAACTGCTGTTATAAGGGCTTCTAGATGGAGTAGTGATGAATTTCTACAGTTCCCTCGTCTGCATAGGGGTTCCGCTGTGCCTGGCAGTAATCTCCGTTGCCCTTCAGAAACTCCATAAATGTAACCAAGAAAAAAATAGGTTTGCTCATTGAAGACTGTGGTCTAATCATACAGCTGGACCCTAGGTGGCAGGAATGCGGGTGGCAGTGGGACACCAGGCTCTACCATGAAGTGATTGATCTGAGGAGAGCATGGCGCCAGTTGGCCCACAGCAGAGTAAGGCAATATGCTAGTCAATGCCCAAAGGTTGGCTTTTATTCAAAGAAGGGAAATCTGGAAAATAAAGGAATTCAAAATGACATTAGTGGGAAAAACTTAACGAACTGAGCCTGCTTAGCCAAGAGAAGAAACATGGTGGGTAGAAGCAGGATACCTGTGTGTGTTCTGCAGGGAGGAGTGTGAGGATGTACCTGGGTTTGGACAGGAGCATCTGGTAGTTGTCTTTCAGGATTATGATAGTTTCTGCTTCCAATGGATAGACCAGCACTTTCTGGCTGAAAACGTCACTAACTTCCTTTATTTTCAGAATATAATTCAGAATTTTCACCAAGCCACAGAGTGTCTGGCCACTGCTTGCCTTTCCGTCTTCATCGGCCACTGTCCTCCCCACATTCACCCTATGCCCTAGCAACTCACTTTCTCTGCCCTCACTCCAACATGCATGCTTTCCTGTTCTCTCCCTGGTTTTTTAATATAAAAAGGGCTGTCTAGCTTCCTTCTTGCTAATTGCAACCTGATTAGAGTATATAACCAGATTTAGAGGCCATCCTAAAAGTGACAGACCTACTCCTTTGTGCCATCAGATCAGAAAAATAGGGCAGGGTATGCCTTTAACTTTGGAGCCATTGGCCTCCCATACCAACTCCCAGGAGAGAATGTCAGTTACTGTGCCAGTGCCTGGCCTTTCATTCAGGGATTATCGAGGCCCTGCTGGCGACTTCTGCTCCACAGGCTGCTTTCAGCAATGCAGAGGGCTCTAGTCAATGGAATCCTTATTTTTAGAAACGCTGCAGTCCCTCTGCTCTAAAAATAGTCCCTGACAGTTCTCATCTTCTAGAAGCCCCTGGGGTAAATGTACGCAAACGTACGTCTTTGAATTTACAGGATCTGACTAGGAAATTTTACGCGGGTATAAAATTCTGGGGCTGAAGATAAATGAGATGACTTGTATGTTTTGAGCTCTGTGGATGTAAAGCGCTGTTTACATCTAAGGCACAGTAGAAAAATCATAGAAAATGGGCTAAGGGAACTTAGAAGAACTACCCATCGGGTAGGATAGCAAGTCTCCTTGCCAGCTGTCCTCAGGTTGCTAAGGGACAGTGGCGAATTTCAGTGTTAAAGGACCCATGATGTGCACGGGTGATTTCCTAACGCTTTCCCTTTGTTATGTCCATGGACTTTCTGTCCATTCCTTCAGTTCACTTAAGAAGGGAAGAAGGAAAACCATTCCTTTTCTCTGTATGTTAGTGTCTCAGAGCTTCCTAAACCAGCACGTCAAACGGTTGTAAGTAATCCCTTAGCTTTAGGGAACCTGCTTCCCCCCCTCTTCCCCTCTCCTTGCCCCCCCCCCTTTTTCAAGTAACATTGGATTCGCTGGTAGAGCTCTAGGGCCCCTCCTTGGCTCTCGTCTCACACCAAACCCTCATTCTGCTCCCTGGCAGACGACTAAGGTGTGAGTGTGTCAGGAACGCTTTCTCCCCGCTTCACACTGGCCCCACCGGCGTCGCACCCGCCCCGCTGCTGTGAGCCGCAGCCCGGCCCAGATGCCCCCCGCCCTGCGCTGCCGCTGAGCGCTCGGCCACATGCGGCACACCGAGTCTGCACAGTTGCTGCTGAAGTGCCATCAGGAATGTTCTTCTCCTCCCATCGGTCCTCGGGGAGATGGACCACTGTCCTCTGACATCACAACATGTCAAAGTGGGGCAGACAGAATTTAGGGAACATGGTTATGGCACCATATTAGCCTGGGAGCTTGTACATCCTACATCCCCAGGGAGAGAATGGTCACCCCACAACCCCTCCAGAACTGCACATCCTTTTTGTGAGTTGTTTTGAGACACACATCTGATACCTGTTCCCTATTTTGGTCCAGGGAAGTGGGTGGATAGATGGGCGCTGTTTAAAGCTATTGAGGTTTGGGGGTTCTACTCTTCTACAGAGACGGGCTTTGGAAACTTTATTGTTAGTCATGATTCATCAATTTCTTTGTTTCTCTTTTGAAAAAGTCTAACCTGTGCAAAAAACCTCTTCCGTATGACTATTTCTCACTCTCCAGGATTTCAGTTCCAGTGTACTTGAAATTCAGGGCACACTTATTGGGATACTGCTCATAAATATGTTAACGTCTTTTCCATTACAACCTGCTACCTTCCTCTCTGAGGCCTGGACACCGAGTCAGACATTAACATCTCCAAATGAGGGAGTCAGGAAGAAATGCACCGAAGTGTATGCATGGGCAATTACATGCACGGCAATATACCCCTGGTTGGCATATTTCTACAGAGGTGCCAATGAGATTTACAAGATGGCATTGAGACACAGTACAGGGGAAATCCGCAAAGTTTCAGTGAGCAATAAATAAAAAATAAAAATAATTGGATAATAATTAGAACTTCTAATTTAAGATATTATAATATCTTAATTATAAATAGGCTGTCATTCTGCATTTTAGTGGGCAACAACTCAAAGGGCATTATTTGGTCTATCTGTGACCATTCCAGTTATTTATGGTCATGTAACAATTCATCTCTAGACTTGGTGGTTTAAAACATCAACAGTCGTGTTATTATCATTTCTTATGGTCTCAATGGTTAGAACTTCGGGAGGGCCTAGATTGATCAGTCATACCATGGTTCAGGGTCTCTCATGAAGGAGCTGAGACAATGATTCAATCTGGAATGGAGGAGAGTTGGAACGCCTGGGGGCTGGTGAGGCCTCTCTCTCTCTCTCTCTCTCTCTCTCTCTCTCTCTCTCTCTCTCTTTCCCATTATGTGATCCGAGAGCTTCTCCATTTTCTCTGTTGCATGAGTTAATTTGGGTTTCCTCATAGCTCTTGTGAGCTCAGGGCTCCAGCATGAAAGTCGGGGTGAACAAGCCTGTTTTGAACTAGCTTCTCCAGTCACATGACATTACTGCCCTAATCACATTGCATCTAATATTTAAAGAGATGGAGTATAGAACCCACTTCTCAGTGGGAAGGGTGGCAAATAATATGGGGCTATATTTTAAAGTCTCCACGTGCTACACTTTAGCCAAAATTATTTGCATGATTTGCCCGTTCAAAATATAGTCACGCTTAAGTTTAATCTCATTACGGCATCAAGCTCAGGACCAGCATCTCATTACAGACTGGGAGGGCCCTGCATTAGTTTCCTTGGACACATCTCCTGAGGTGTGGTTCCTCTGAATTTTAAGATGTGTGAATTAAGATTAAAAGTTATTTGCCTCTTAAACATCCAATATAGAGTTGTGAGGCAGGCAGAGGACACATGCTATAGGCACAACCACTCAGAAAGGGCTGGAAATGGGAGGCACGAAGGTCACTGATACAGAGCAATTTTGAAACCCAGTCAGACACGTTTCCTTGACCAAGAGCCAGGTCTGCTCGCTGGGACTGGTTCTCTAGAGTCCTTGCTTCTGTTTTGCAGGATCATGTTCTGTCGCTTGAGGCACCCTCTCTTTCCCATTAAAAGGAGGCTGGCTGTGCCGGTCAGTCATTCTCTCCACCTGTCTCCTGTCTGTAGAAATTCAAAGATCCAAATGCTGCTTTGCATTTTGTATTGTCTTTGTCCCATTCTGTCCACACTGATACACTTACTTTCCAAATGACATGGACTTCCTGTGTACCAATTTATAACTGATTCCTTTAGACAGAGATAGAACCCACAAATGTTTTAGACATAAACTCTTTTCTACCACGAGTTCCCAGTGAGGCTTCTTTAGGGAAACACTCGTAAGATTCTCGGGAACCTATGCTTCACAGTGATGGGACAGACGTGTCTGCCAGTCAGGCTCTTAAAACTTTTAGAAGGCTTTCTTGTCTGTTTGAAAGAATCTGTGCAGCACAATGTTAAATTTTTCTGAGGTCTTAACAAGGACTTTTATAGGCCCACCTGGATTTGGTCTTTAACTTGAAGTCATTTTTTAATTTGAATATTGTATTTTTTTTAGTCTGTGCTTGCCATCTGGAGAGACTGGGAATGAAAAATTATTTTATTCTAAAACCCTTGGGTTCTTTATATTTCATCCAAATTTTGCTTAAAAACCAAGTAATTCCTTTTTGTGGTTCATCTTTCTATATAACTTATCATACATGGCTATAAAAGAGCTTACAGTTCCAATATTCTATCCCCAAATCTTAGCCAGATCCATTGGTTCATGAGGTACAATTTTTATTTTCAATATTACCACAGTTAAGAGTTTTGCTAAACATTCTGCCACTACGTGAAATGAATCTCCTTTCCTCTAGCTTTAAATAACATTTTTCTCAATTCCCTTTAAGCGGTCACCAACAGCCTCCTTGAGTCCTGTCCAGCTTCCATGAACAGTCTCCTCAAGTTCGCTCAGCTTCTGCCCACCACTAGTGCCCAAAGCCAATGTCAGCTATTATAGGTTTGTGTTACAGACACTTCACTTCCAGATACCAAATTTTCTCCTGGTTATCCATTACAGCATGAAAAAGTAGCTCAAAATTAAATAGCTAAATACAACAATTATTTTTTATGTCTCAGTTTTTGCAGGTTAGGAGCTCCCAAAGGCCGTGGGAGTACCGCTCTGCCTGGGTGTCTTTCACGAGGTTGCACTTGGATGGTGGCTAGAGCTGGAAAAGAAGAGGGCTGGAGCAGGGGGCCTGCTGGGCCTCTCGCGGTCTGTGCAGTCTTGGGGCTTGTCCCTGTGATTTCTGCATGGGCCATTTGCGCTTCCTCGGGGCACGGAAGCCTTAGGGTTTTGCACAAGTGCTCCAGTGAGCAAGGCGATAGCTTCATTTCCTTTTGTGACCTAGCCTCTGAGGTCACCATCATTTCCCTTGTAGCCACAAGTTCCTCCAAATTCAAGGGAAGAGACATAGACAGACCACCCCCTGCTCCTCCTCAGTAAACGTGGGGCTATGTTTTAAAACTGTCACAATGACTTTGGCTTTTAAAAAATCATACTTTTGAAATAAAAACTTAAGTTTCTTAACCATGAAGTTTTAGTCTCCTACAGAAATTTTTCAGGAATCCAATTCTCACCTGGGATGAAATTACTATAGCATAAATTTGATTAGCTGTATCACCAATTTTTAAGTACCAGATTACATGGCAGTAAGGTTATCTTAACCATCTCCTCTCTGGCCTTCCTGCTCTCCTAAAATAATGGTTTGGACCAGACTCTAAATATCCAACTTCCTGCGCATGAAGTCTCTCTGTTCTCCTCAGCTAGTCCCTATTTCTGATCATTGCCTTTTAAAGCAAGGGGTATTTTAAATCAATTACATTAAATGGTACGACTTTTGCATGAGCAACCTGACCTTCTGCTCTAAGAATTTTTCTTTTACACAACTGACTTCTTTGCCCCCATAAAGGACCTGAAATGGAAGATATTTTGTTATATCTATCACTCAAATCTGATACTCAAATGTATCATTAGAGCACTATGTTCATTATAACAAGTGTAGCTGCTGAACATTAATGGGCTGTAAATATGATCCTGATGACTATGACATTCCCATATTCTTAATCTGATTTCTGCCTAATTGGGCACACAAAACATCAACATGCAAATATAATGTTCATAACAACACTAGGCCATCATGACAAAATTTTGGTTTTTTCCTCCAGTCATTTTTATGTAACAAGCTGGCCAATTTCAGGCTTTTATATGAAAATAAAACCTTTAAGTAGTTGAAGTACTGCTCAGTCCTTAAGAACAGTCTTCAAATGACATGTCATTACATAAAAATCTTGGGTTACATGTACATTTCAACTAAATTTCACTACCCATCATCCACCACAATCATGTTGGTATCACAACAGGAGGGGTACAAATTTAAAACTAAAATTCTTGTCCTGACTTTTTACTCTCTTAATGAGCACACACTTTCACTTCCAGTTGGTAACCTAATGCGATTGTCCAGAAGCAAGTCTGCCTACATGTTTAATAAGGGGCAATTGAAGTCTTCCATGACTCTGACTTTCTCACACTATATAAAATTTAAAAATGTAGGTAATTAGAATCAGAGGAATTGACATTTTGGAAGATCTTTATCTTTCTCATTCAAAAATCACCTACTTCTAAAATACTCCTTGCTCATTCTCATCAATTTCTTCAGCTCATCAGATAGATGCACAAGGTTATAAAGTCTGCCTCTCATCTCAGTATTTAATATGAGCAAACAGAAGCCACAGATGAATCTTAGTAGGTGTGATTAATTATATAAAGGATAAAATATAAAGACAATGCATTGCTCTGTCCAGCTTCTCTTAGCCGTATGGCCTGTTTTGTTAATCAGAATACCACTTGGCACAGTTGTCTTTATTTTCTACCCGGACCAGGTTAAATAAAACAAGTCTGTAAAAAGAGACAAAGTCTCAACCTAGAACATCAGGAGGGAATTTATCAGAAGTTACATGCTTCCTCTTCTTACACAGTGGGCAAACCGCACCTGATTGACTGATCGGTTCATCTATTCATTTATTTATTTAACAAATGTTACTTAGTATAATCAAGTGCCAGCAGTAAGGACCTTCTATATGTGATTATTCTGGCTTTTAACAAGTACAAAGGTCTCATTTCCTCCATTCCAGAGAGATGAGAGATCAGATAAGCTGTGGATCTCGTCTTCCAGAAAGTCCTGGGGGGAAAAAACCTCGGGAATAATGACTGTCTTTTAATGTCAGAAATTAAATCTTAAATGAGATCAGTTTGCAGAGTCAAATTTGATATAAAAATAAAAATGTAACCTGTCAGTTGAAGAATCTTTTGCATTTTCAGACACTGCCATAGCTTTTCATTATCTCCCTTAATGATCATCAGTATCATTTGCATGTGTCAAGGAAATTGCTCAGGACATTTGTTTGGAAGTCTTAATATTAATCGGAGCCTTTAAAAAGCTTCAATTACAGTATTAATTATTTTATTCTTAGATAAAGTAAAGCTCACTGACAATACACCAATTTGTATGTAAAAACATATACACTTGTGTCTTGTAACATGCACATATATAATATCTGTCATCTGTGTGCTCTGCACTCTTCAAGATTTTGTCATGAGATTTCTCTATTGATTCTCACAGTGGGATTCAGATGCATATAAAGCAAATGTGCACTGTTATTGTAGAAATTAAGTCACACTTCAATTTGCCTAATAGAGAGTTATATCGGGCAGGGTTATATCATAGAAGCAGAACTGCTAGAGTGATACAGAATAAAGCATTTGTTTTAGGGGTTGGACGTTACGCAATGTTAGGAGCGGCTGTTGCTTCTGTGTCTAATATTGAGCTTCAAGTCACTATATGTCAGCCAGATGGGCAATAGGAAAACTGGATGTGGGTGAGAGCAGGGACAAACTGGGACCTGCAAGACGGAAGGAGACACAGTGTGGCGATCAGCACTTAGGAAGACGCACTGAGACTCGTGTCGTCTCTCACCGTCCCCAGGCTCCACGCCACGGACATTCAGGGCTGGTGTCTTCACTACACAGTTGTAACATGCACTTGTGCATGAGCCAGATTGCCTGCTACCCTGCACCAGCTTTAGAGCTGCCTCATTCGTACCCTCCAAATACAATGCAAAATATCTCCTGTGAGTTGTGCAAATTCAGAATCATGCAGAGGATTTCTAAAAAACATAGTTTAGCTCAGTTAATTTGACCCAGTACAGAGCCACGGTAGAGAGATATGGGAGAATCTGGGTCTTCTGACTTGTCTTTTCCTACTACAATTGCCAGGCCTACTGTCCAACAATAGGTTGACATCCAGTCGTTGGCCACAGAGCCTGGAAGACCAACCATAAGGGGAAAAAATCTAATCCGCTTGAGATGTGATGATGTCTATAGCGTTATGATAAAATCAACCACCCTTGCTCAACAGGAGGAGGGAGAATTTTGTATTTTGGTTTATGCACCAGGCACAATTTCAATAGAAAATTAACCTTTGCTTTGATCCTCACTACCTTTTATCATTTATGCTATTGTTTCAATAAATTACTCTCTTTAGATAGTTTTTTAGTAAGTAAATATAATTATGAAAGTAGTTGTGATGATTAGATTAAACATCTGTCATCAATGACTTTGCTTCAGTGAAAATAATTACATTTCTGTGTTGAGCCATTGGACCCTTGACCATGTGAAAAGCCAAGTGCTTGGCCAGGGAATGGGGTACTATTAAATATGCAGGGACTCTTGTCCCCTACAGTTAGGGTTTGCCTAACCAATTAGCAAGACTTAGTAGATGACAAATCCAAATCTTCAGGAAATAATACATTATAAAAATTTCCTCTTCCGCTCATTTGCAAGATACCATTTCTCCTGGTTTTTCTCTACCTCCCAGTTAAGGGGAGCCTGGGCCTTAGGAATCATGGATGAGCCTAGGGGCTGTGTATTGCATTGCCTCCCGCTGCCATAGTGGAACCCTGAGAAGCTACACAAGACAGCACGTCTGGGGAAAAAGAAAAACCACTTGGGCAACTCTTCTACGTGAGGCCAAGGGGCTAGAGAGGTGAGAATTCAGGCATATGCATGTGAGGAAAAAACAAGATGAGGAATGGAGATAAAAGTAGAAATGAAAATATCGGCCAGAACACCTCAGGCATCTTTCATTTTCAAGTATGGTCAAGGATAGTTCCTGTGCCATAAACTTTTGGAAGAACTGTGTGGGTCCATTAGAGAGAAATGAGACCCAAAACCCGGGGAGGACTACACAAAGTACAAATGGGGGTCGTTACGATGCAGAGACTAGAGTTTGAAGTTAAGAGGGAGGGTCAGAATCAAATATTGTAGGGACTGAAAAGGAGAGCCAAAGCCTTGGAGCTTCCTCTGGGGCACACTCAGGCTCTCAGGCCCACCCCAGGGTCACCATGACCACATACATTCTGTTCTTCTCAACAGCTCCGATGCTGACATCAATGTGTTGAAATGAGAAAATACTTGATCATTATAGGACGGTGGTCTTGTTAGCACCTTTTCTACCATGTCTAGTACTACCTAATAAGAGAACAAATCAGCAAGATTGACTATCACACAGGAAATATTTCCTGGTCAGTAACAGTAGCTCTGTTTCTGTGCAGGAGAGAGAATGGCTGTTGTGTCAGCACCTGAGCTTGAACCAGGGGTTCAAACTTTTGCTTTTGCTTTTAGAATACTGGCTACTACATTTTTTTTTTAATTTTTATTTTTTTAGAGCAGACCTACCTTTTTTTCTCCTCACTCAGCCTTTGCCCCCAAAAGAGTCCAGAAAAATTGCCTGAATCAAAAGTTTGGAAGAGTGATGGTTACTGAAAGTCAAACGTGAAAGGATAAAAGATAACAGGGAATTTGAGATTCTAAAACTGGCTTTCATTTGCCCTGGTTTTCTTTCATCCAATCTGAGGATGAAAAGGAAAAATCTCCATATAAGCCATTTATATTTCCAATACCAACATCATCTGGTTCTTTCTAGCTCAACGGGAAATGGCAAGAGACCCAAGCCATCTTTGCCAGCTGTCCCGTTTGAAGTCTGAGGAGTGCTCCCTGTCCACTTACTTCAGTTACTTGGTACTTGTCACATCAAGTGTCTTTCCCTTTAGGTGAGAGCTCAGAGTTCTGCTCTGCAGAGTTAAAGAAAGCTGCAAGAGGAAATTTAGGGTTCATATTCCATCATTCTAGTTCTAGTTAGAGCTTTGATGAGACTGTAAGTACAGTTTATTATGTTATTTTATTACTGTATTTAGCTTGCATCATTGCCACAGTTATTATACATTTAAGTGAATTACAACTTGGAGAAAATCTAGCTGCTTGCAATCACTTAAAGAATTATCATCAGTTGACTATTATATCACTAGTTTAAATACTGACTTAGGGGAATCTGGATTTGCTGCATAGAAAAGAAATTTTATGCTGGTAATTTCCTCCGGTAGCTACTTCCACACTCAAAACCTAGAATACATCACTTAATTCATTTTCTGACATTCAGAACAAAACAAAGAAGGGGAAGAAATCCTGTAAACAATGTTCATCCATTACTGACAAGCAAAACTCTGCCTCTGTTCATGCCTGAAACCAGAGGCACCAGAGGGAGAAGTGGAAGGTCCTGGCAGGTGAAGGGAATGTCAGTTTTAAGACTTTGTGAAGTCTGGTTTCACATCTCTCTCTCACGGCACTTTCCGAAGCAAAGTCTTAGGCTGTGGGCCAGACTAAAATCTTAACATGAAATCCACTGCTCTAATTTAGATCCTTCTGAAGAGCAATGCTCTGTCACTCTGTCATAAGAAGTTTACTTTCATATATTAAAAAATAAAATCTTATATTTAAGAATGCTCTAGAATTTACAATACAGAGTTGGGCAAAAATACTTTTACAGCTGTGAGTATGTAAAACACAGAGCTTATTCTGGTATTATAATTTATGAATTATTGTATTATTTATTTGCATTAACAACTGTAAACCTATTTTTGCCCAGCCTATGCTCCTGAAGGTCCTTGAGATTTTAGCATTTTAAGCTCATGGAGTAGAACATGGCCACTGCATGCAAGTTCACAGTCAAATAAACCTGGTATATTACAAAATAGATTCTCCCTAATGCGAAATTATAATAATAGCTATGCCTACGATCTAATTTTTATTACCCATGATTGTGTTCAGCATGTTAACTATAATGTAATAATTATAATAGATTATAGCAGTTTCCATTACAATGATTAGCAAGCAGTGTTATATTAGCAGGGTTTTAATGGTTGAAGTTAAGCTTATCCTTATAAAAGCTGCATGTTTCATAAGAACAAAGAATTAACTAGAACTGTTACCTTTAATAGGAATATGATGGAAAGTTGGATTTCAATATTATTTAATGCAGTATTATTACCATTAATGAGCTCTAGTTCCATGTAAGAACAAAAAAGTGTAAAACATAAACAAAAATATTCTGCACTTACCTGCAACTTGCTAGTAGCACAGTCAGAGGGTAAAATGTACTAGTAGCACATTTAGAGGATAATATTGTGTTCCATGTACCACGTTTTGATGGTTACTTAAAATATTTTCTCAATATCCAGTTTTTGTTGCCTGTACTTTGGTGTTGGGTTCAAATCATTAAGTCAAATGTGAGAAATCTTTTTTTGTTGTTGTTTTCTAAAAGTATTATAGTTTCAGTTGTAACATTCTCTTTTACCTATTTTAAGTTGATTTTTGTAATATGATATCAGGTAAGGGTCTAATTTTATTTTTTTGCATGTGGATATCCAGTTTTTCCAGCACCATTTGTTGAAAAAAAACTGTCTTTTCCCTATGAGTGGTCTTGGCACCCTTGTTAAAAATCAGTTGCCCGCGTATGCAACAGCCTATTTCTGGACTCTCTGTTTGATTCCATTTGTCTATATATCTGTTCTCATGCTAGTGCCACTCTGTTTTGATTATTGCAGCTTTGTAGGAAGCTCTGAAATCAAGAAGTGTGAGTCTCTCAACTTTGTTTTTCTTTTTCAGGATTGTTCTGGCTATTCAGGGTCCCTTGAAATTCCACAGGACTGTAAGGGTAGATTTTTCTTCTTATATAAAAACATTGTTGAAATTTTGCTGGAAATTACATTGACTTTATAGGTCAATTTGGGTAGCGTGGTCATCTTAACAATATTAAGTTTTCCAATCCATGAATGTGGGATGTCTTTCCATTTATGTATGTCTTTAATATATTCAGAAATATGTATGTTAGTAATTTTTTCCTGTTGATTTTATATCTTACAACTTTTCTGAATTTGTTCAATAGCTCTAACTTTTTGTGGACTATTTTTGGTTTCTCCATATAAAATCATGCTATCTGGAAACAGAAATCATTTTACTTCTTCCTTTCCAATTTGGATGTTTTTCATTCTCTTTTGCCTAATTGCTCTGGCTAGAACTTCCAGTAGAATGTGGGGTAGGAGAGAAACCATATTTGACACTAATGATAAAGATAAAAATACGTATGTCAGGCAGTAAGCCAAGTACTTCATATATATGCTTCTATGTAATTCTCGTTACAATACTAAAAGATAGATATTAATATCCCCATATTAGAGACAAGGAAACTGAAGCAAAGGCTAAATAAATTGCATGAGATCACACATTTAGAAAGTACAGACGTGGAGTGTGAATCAGGTGTGAGTGACCTCGAAAACCATATACTGTTCATACATTTTGTCTTTATGACAATCACACAACCAATGCCATTAGTGCACTTTCCAAATTTATGTATTTTTCACTTGCTATGTAATATGCATGTAGGTATCATATTTCCTCACTGATTTCTTTCAAAGGAAGGAGACCTACCCAAAATTCACATTGTGTGGCTATTTGGAATTTAACATATTTGCAAGGTGAAAAGAAGCTGCGTGTAAAATCCTTATTGGAGCAGATGAATGCTATGTTCTTTTAAAATGATAAAATCCATCAAGAGAAGTCACAAGTAACTTAGAATCTGCATCATAAATGGCAAACCAGCAACACAGAAAATCCAAAAGATTCTTTAGAGTCAGTTTGTATCTTATCTGAATTACTAATTTAAACCAGACAGAGTACCTATATTTGTGTGATGATGTATGAAAAATGACAAGAAATAATTTTGTATTTGTCTTTTAAGGGCAAATACACCAATACAAGAAAAAGCATAGATTAGCATCTCCTCTTGGCATATTGCAAAAATGATCCCATCGATATGAAAGAATGATAATTGCACAAGATGCACAGAGCATTAGTTGGGCAAGATCGATTCTGTACTTTGATGTGACTCAAACTTCCTTATTATTTCATACCTTTGGAGTCATTCTTTCAATTAACAATCCTTTCTGAAATACTTTCTTTTTTATTTAAAGCTTTTTCAATACTTCCAAGAAATTATCAGCAGGGACAAGAAGCCCACTTCTGGAAGAACTGTGGGCTAGTTCAGGAGTTAGCTGATGAAAAAGACAACAGCAGCAGCCTTAGTCTGGCTTATATGGAGGGGTAGTGGGGCTTCTTAAAGGTTCCAGAAAATAAACAGTTCTATTCTCCTAGATTCAGTATAAATTCTGATTGTCATATAGAAATTCATATATTTCTGGTTATTATATATGTATAAATATATGTAAATTTATATATAACATATATATAGCATAGATTAAGGAGATAGTCTGCTTCCTTGCATACCCAATGTAGAGACAGACCTTACTTTTAGAATACTCTCTATTGAGCACTGGGTGATACAAATTTGTATAAGACATGGAGGCTTCCATCTACATATTGAGAGACGATGAAACATAGTAAAACTAGCTCTGTAACAAAAGGGCTATCTGAATAAGTCAGAATTCTATAGAAAGAAAAAAGTAAATAAAGCATTTTGTATGCTTCCATGTCTCTGGATCTATTTTGTTTGTCTGTTTTGTTCCTTAGATTCCACATGTGAGTGAGATCACATTGTCTTTCTCTGACTGGCTTATTTCGCGTAGCATAGTACTCTCCAGGGGAGGGAGGGAGGGAAGAAATCAACCAAAGAACTTTTATGCATAAAGTCATAACCCATGGACACAGACAATAGTGGGGGGAAGGCCTGGGGTGGGGGTGGGGGCGGGAGTGGGGAGGAGGGGGGTCAGTGGGGGAAAAAAGGGACATAAAAGGGGAATCTGTAATACTTTCAACTAGAGTCATCAAGAAGGGTAATAAAAAGACAAATAATTAGAGACATAGGGAAGTCAACATTAAAAAAGGGGGAGAGGGGAGACAGAACTTGCAAGACACATAAAAAGAAAATAAATTATTCATGTAAGAAGAAATCAAGAACATTATCTGATAATGAATAAGTGGAAAATATTAGAATTGCACCTAATATTGAAATTATGGGGGTTTGAATACTACATTAGGGTCATATAGAGGGATGGGCAAGGTAGGTTCACATTTGTTCGTGTGGACAAAGACATGCAGGTTGTGATTATTACAATAGCTTTAACTCGAAAGAATGTCACTCACAACTGTAAACCTACTATTGCCCACCCCTGTATAGAAAATTTGATCTTTTGAGGAGAAATGAATGATGTAAAACTTTTAGAAAGAACATCATCCATCTGCATCCATCTCACCAGCCACATTTCAGGAGGAATTGTAAGTTTAGACTGTGAGGTGGAGAGGAGGCAGGCTCATAATGCAAAAGGTTTGGTCACAACCCAAGAAATGACTGGTAATAAAGAAATACTGGTTATATAGTTATACTAATATAAATAATGGTGGATGCTATGTGACTGAAAGCATTCCAGGTGATTGCTTTTTGATAGTGAAATGTTGGAATGAGTAGATTACTTCTAAGCTTCGTTTCAAATCTAAGATACCATTTTTCATCCTATTTCATTTCCTTTATTTTTAATGCTTTTCCTGATTCTAGTCCTTTTAGTTCTGAAAATGTCATTTATTTCCCTTTGTTTGTTGTAAATGTCAATTATAAAATCTATCACTACGTATGTATCTATTACTGCATGTTATTTACTATAATAAAAATTACGACCAAGGGAAAACAGTGAAAAACAACCCTTCTTTCAGGAAATGACAACTCGTTAAATTGCAACTTGTATAAAAAAATGTCATGCTATTATACAATTTTTTCTTACTACAGAATTAAAATATGTTCATTGTAGAAAATTTAGAAGATTCAGAAGAAATGTAAATCAGTCTGTGGACAGGGCCAAGGAAGGGACACATTTTTTTCCTCTCCTCCCTCCTTCCCCTTTCGCTTTCTGGAACAGAGACTAATATTATAAGCTATAGTCTGGAATGCTGCTAGGGCATTTTTTTTTCTGGTCAGAATCACTGTATTTTAAAACATTAAACACTGGATGTGGTTTTCTTTCCCCTCATACCTGAAAACAGGAGGTAGTAGTTGTAGTTGAATCCCAACCAGTGAGACCCAACCTGTCCACCTCTCTCTTCTGCTCTGCCACCAAAACCTAGAGGGTCCCAAGATGTAGGTTGGGCTTGGGGATGGAGGGAAGTAGGGTCAGTAGGCATTGGGTTTAGATGAGATCCTTTAGGTCCCTATCATAGGGCACCAGCCCATTTGGATTTCAGATATCCTTCCAGATAACAAATGTGTTCCTTGGAGGACTTGTGGCTGAAATATGGGACAGGAGTCCAGTACTACTTGATTACTAGCACTGCAATCTCATTCTGAGTCTTAACAATTTCCTCCATCCAGAGATAATCACTGGAACACTTCAGTGCAAAGCCTTGCTTCCTTCCACAGTATGAGTCCAGGAAAGTATTTTTAATATAATCTTCCAAAGTACAGAGAGTTAGAAGAAGTATAATTTAATGTAACAATTACTCTCCATGGTAATTACTATATTTTATAACCTAATTTTAAGTTTGTTTCTCTATATAATTGTTGCACACCTGAGTGGCACACATTGTTGGTGCCCACGCAATGGCCACTCTTTCTCTTTTCCTGCTAATTTAACCTTGATTCCATTTGGGGCTGCAGTGTGCTTAGCCCCTAGGAGATTTTCAAATCAATCCTGAAAATTGTGTCTGTTTTCCCAGGTGCCCCTTTGCAGCTAGAACCTGCCATGTGACCCACTTCTGGCAAGTGAGAGGTGAGGCAAGTCTGCTGGGACAGGGAGACTCCTGGGAAATGTTGCCTCTCCCTGCGATGAATGGACAGCATTACCGTTTATCTTTCACAGTGTGTTCCTTGCGTCTGTGGCTGTAACTTTATGGCCAAAGGAAATAAGACTGAGAAAATGCTGTCAAATGAGGATGGCAGAGAAGCATAGAAAGAGACTAGTTCCTCGATGAGATCACGGGAACAAACCAAGAATATACTATCTTGATATTCGTAAAATGATCTTCTTCTGTGTCTTGTAGCTAAATACAGCCTATGGTATTTCAAACACTTACCGCTTATAAGCAGAACTTGGATAAACATATATATAACGGAGTCGTTAATCACATCCCTGGTTATGTCTTTAGGATAAATTCCTAAAGACAGAATTATCAATTCATAGGAGATGCAACACGTTAAGGCTTTTGATATATATTGTCAAATTGCTCTCAAGAAATATAGCACAAGTTTAGGATTCAATAAACACTATAAAAACTCTTTTAAAAATGAAATTATACCAAAAAATGTTAATTTTCCTTTAGAAGAACCTATACCTCTGAAAATTCCTGGAAAACCCAGCAAAATTACAAAAGAAAACAGAGGGTCCATATCATCTGGGAAGCTTAGTAAAATATATAGAATGTCAGGAAGGGCATCTTCAGTCTATAGATGCACACACACTAAAGCAGTCCTCTGCGTTTCCAGACTGTGGACACCTGGGAGAACTATCGACTGGCAACGCTGTTGTCCGCGTTAATATACCTCACTGAGCATGCGCAGGAACAGTCACTCCATAGCAGAGTGTAGTTCTGTGGCTAATGTGCTTGTCCCCTGAAGACTGTCACCGGGGAGCTTGAAAAAAATATAATTGTCCCTGGAACTTTATTCTCAGGCACTTAAAGTTGAGTTTCTGATCTTAAAAGTCCCTGCTGCTTCCTCCTCTCAGTCTGCCTTCCCTAGAAAGGCCATTCCAATGAATTATAAACCCAAAAGTCAGAAGTAGCATCCTGAGTGCCCTGGGATGGTGGGGAAACATATGGTGGCTGATTGTTCCAATACAGATCAAATCAACAACACAGGAGAACCCCACCATCAGGTTAGTTAACTGAGAGGTGGACCAAAGGTGGAAGGTACAGCGTGTCCTTTTAGAGGTTTTTATTTGTCTATCTCTACATTGTGGATCCATTTGATAAGCCTGTTCTGTCTATCCCACTGTGACTATTCCTAATATCAAAATTTATATGCTAAGGTATGTTTAAAGCAAATCTCTGCATCATAAAATGTCATTTTCCCTAATCAACAATTTATTTCCAATTTCTCTGAGGTCAGTTCACAGGAGGAACACACAGCATTCCCAGATATCTATCCATTCTAAGAAGGATAGCAAGTTCATTCTAACCACTCCTGACTGCTCTCTTTAATAAAATGAGCCTATTTACTTCTAGCTATCCATTCAGCGCATGAGTATATGAAGCTAATAGAAAAAGGGGCGTAGGAAGACCCGGGTAATAGAACAAGCACCGTGGAGAGCACAGAATTGGCTTATAATCGTTGGTTTATTGACACGGGTTTGAAAGAGAACCACATGGGACTGTTGTGGTGTGTAAAGCCAAGAAAAGAAATGCCCTCTGTTCTAAAATGCCCAATCTCAACTCTAATGGTGTTGTTGCTATTTTTGCTGTTAAAAGAAACATACTAGGGGCCCACCACAGAATTGAGAGGCATCAACATGATCTTTGACCTTGAGATGTTTGCAAATTATTGAGAAGAGAGTGCAAGTACATACGGAGAGGTAAGTAAAATGTGCACACGGAGAACACCATGTAAAGACAGGAGTTATGCTGCGATGCAGTCAAGAAGCTGCCAGAGCCAGAAGGGGGAGCTAAAACAGATTCTTCAGGGCACCTCGGCCCTGCCCACACCTTAGCTTTGGGCTTCTGGGCCCCATAAGTGTCAGACAATAAATGTCTGTTGTTCTTAGCCACCCTGTTTTTGGTGTTTGGTTACAGCAGCTCCAGGAAACGAATACAGCTTTGTTCTCTGTAACACTTCTCGCCACCTGGAAGTTGCCTTATTTGTTTGCTCATTTACATTCTATGTCGCCCACAGAACATGGCTCATCAGAGGAGGGGCCACAGCACAGTTCTGGGGGCTGGAGAGTCTTAGATGGTGAAATGTACTATTGACCCTAGCGGGACTTAAGGAGGTATTTGTAATTAAAATGTAAAGCATTCATATATTCATTAACTGAGCACACAATTGCAAGTGCTGCTACAAATTCTGAGGTCACCGTGGGAGGTTGCAAGGGAGAAAGAGAAATCCAAAGGCACGAACAGGATGAAGAATATGAAACAGAGTAATATGGTAGAAGCCGGGATTGTGAGGGGAAATTAAGTTGATTGGTCAAGAAAGGCCAGTCAGAAGTAAACCAGATCTGGCAGAAGAGCAGCGAGTAGGTGTGTTTGGATCAGGCGAATGAAGCGATGGACGGGACACATGAGAACGAGAGGCCAGGTGCTCGGTCTTGTGGGACCTGGTATGCTCTGGGCAGGGTATGTATTTTAGTCTAAGCACCCTGAAAAGTCCTTAGGAGGTTGCGATTAAGATTCTACCATGTTCTGGATTATTTTTTAAAATATCACTCTGGCTGATGTGTGGTAAATGGACTGTAAGGCGACAAAACTAGCAGCAGAAAGAATAAGTAGGGAGCTGTTGCAGGAGCCCGTATGAGAGACGCTGTGGCTTTATCTAGGGCGGTAGCAGAAGTGATGGGAAAGGTACCAGTTATCCGGGCATTTTAGAGGTACAGTAATAGAACTAGCTGCTGGAAAAGAGGTGCTGGGAATTAAAAAAATCAGGTCTGAATCTTAGGTTTCCTAATGATCTCTTACAAAGTAAAGCCAAACGGTATTGATTGGATGACAGCTCTTCAATTGAGAAGAGCTTAACTGATGCTTCTGTAGAAGAAGGTAGGTGGGTATTTGGGCTGGATGATCTTTAAACTATTTTACACGCTTGAGTACTGATCATTCTAATGCTCAGAGCAGAGCTGCTACTCTGCTGTTGGTCATGCAATCTCAGGAACTGAGGAGCCCACAGTGAAAGGCTAGCTTGGGACTAGGATGGAGACTCCATCCATACTGGATGCATGTTGCACATGAATTTTACAACTTCACATGACAACACTTTGATTAATCACAGTCATCATTTTCTGGCAACCCCAGTGACCTAAGCTTGATGTTAATGCTTTACCTGTTACCACATCATGCTCATAAAAATGCCATGCAGTAAGTAAAATTATCCTACTCTTCTAGATCAAGCAACTGATTCTGAGAGGGCAGTAAAATGTCTAGGACCTTAGTGCTGTGAGAATAATTAAAAATTGAGGGGATCAGATAAATATTTTTACCTTATTTCAGCTTATTTGAAATTTGTTTTAGCATGGAATAGTGTGACTATGTTTTACTGTGTGAATATACACATATATAATGATATACCAATATATAAAACATATGTATACTTACATAAACTCTTGATAGAAAAAAAATCTCTTAATAGTAAAGTTGGTAAAGTTCTCTTGTCATGAATGACTTTGGTGATTTTAGATCTACTCAAGTAGACCAATACTTTGGTTTATTGGAGAAGAATCTCCTTTGTAGCCAAAATGAGAGTGTTCTTAAAAAAAAAAAGTGGAATGTAATTTTTATTGCTTGCTCTATGATCCCATTCCCTGGCTGCTTAGAGAGATAAATCAAAAGGACAATGAGTTGAAATGAAAATCAAGTTTTGCTAGTATTTTTGTTCAAAGAAGAACTCTCAAGAAACTGAAAATAGAAGGAAAAAAATGAAAGTCATTCTTACTGCTAATGAAATGTTTCCTTGCTGTCAAGCAGTATGTGGCTGGAAGAAGAACGACTTGGACTTAACCAGAAACTCAAAATACAGAGTGTGCATTTCCAACCTGGTAATTAGGCTGGTATGAGGTGTCACACACAGTGACTGTTACAATGGACTGGCTCTGAAATGCACACTCTGGATTAAATGGTGGCTGAATGGTGAGGGCGCCACTCTGCAGTGCTGGCTAATCTTTGTGAAATGATGGCACAAGGGAAGCCACTCCTGCTGATTCCAACTAAAGCCTGTCCCCGGAGACCTGCAGAAAAGCAGGTGTTTTTTTCCATAGGTCTGATTTTTAAAAATAAGGTTAAGAGAGAACAGCTGTGAGAAAATGAAGCCATTCTCTGGAGAGTAGCTGCCTTGTGGGACAAGAAAAACAGTTCTTGGAAGCCCGCCCGCCCACACTTTATTAGTCAGGTGTAAAGGAGAGCTGCCTCCTCGAGAACTGGGGCTGCAAAGTTTCCTTTTAACCCTCTCTTAGGCGATACGTTTTACTTTCTAAAAAAAACTAAAGAAAGTGAACCTCTGTGCCAGTATATTCATTTGACATTTGTTCAGCAAATATTTATTCAGCAATTACTAAAATAATACTAACAGCAATGCTCATCTGCACCTGAAAAACTAAAGAACTTTATAAGTAAAGGAAATTTTCATGCGCCATAACCAAAAAGAGTTTGGCCTCAGCATGTAGTGTTTCTACACATGTGTGGCCAGACTGTTAACTGTTGAGCAAGGTCATTTGGTGGTGTTGCTTAGGGATATAAAAAATCTTTCCATGAATGACATTTCAAACCCAAATTTATCAAAATTATGTTTGCGTACAAAATAAGTATCCTGTGGAGGAATGTAAAGACAAATAACATTCATCTCTTTAGGATGCTCGCTTTGAGGGAGCTGAGAATCTGTATAGAAACAGAAATATATACAATGAAATTCAAGCCACAGTGACGCCTGCTTGGTGAAAATGTCCTATAAGCACTAAACAGAGAGAAAGGAAACTCAACTGGAATAATTAGGGAATCATTTAAGAGGATCATAGTTGGATCTGGATTTATATAATAAGTTAAGGTAGCATATTCTGGCACAAGTATCTATTCTAGGCCCGGAGACTAGAAAATTAGGGGAATGACAACTAGTTTTCTGGTGTGAAGGTGGGGGCAGAGGAAGGGGATATTTTACTGGGAAGTAAAAATAAAGTGAGTGGGCTCAGATAACATGCTAACTAATGTGAACTTTATTTTTGCAGGAAATCAAGAAACAGCGGTGTTTGAGAAGGAGGGAAACAGTAGCAGTGTTTGTCACAATGGAGCTTTAGGAAACTAATGCTTGTGTCTATATTGAGGACAGAGAGATACACCTCTTTAGAAGCTATTGCAATAGTTCAGGCAAGAAATGATGGGGCCGCAAAGGAGGGCAGTGGCAGTTATGAATGAAGGAAGAAGCAGATGTCAGTAACACCAAAGAAATGGAATTAGTGTTGGCTATCAGCAGTTTGAGTTTTAGGCCAGAGGTGAAGATGTCCTAAAAACTATTGGAAATTCTGGTCTTATGTCAAGAGAAGCCTGGGTTGTAGATGCAGACCTGGTAGTTCTCTGCATAGAATTTAAGTGTTGGGTTTGTAAGAGTAGACGAAGATGTCCGAAGAAAGAAACCTTAGCAAGCACGAGGGAGAGAACCTTCTGAGATAATACCAGGATTTAATAGTCAGCTTAAGAAGGGGAGCCATCAAAGGAGCCTGCACAACAAGCCCAGAAAGGCAGGTCCAGGCTGTGGGGGAGCCAAGTCAGATGGATTACAAAAAGGAGGAGCTGATCCTGGTGATTCATAGACATTGGTGACCCCTGGCAGAGCAGATCCCCAGACAATGTGCTGGCCAAATCCAAAGCTCTGTGGGTTGGGGAGTAAAACACCAAGTAAGGAGAGACACTGAACAGAGATGACTTTTTGTGACATTTGGGATTTAGGATGAGGGAGTATATTGAATGGGTAGCCGAGTCAAAGGGGATGTTTTTTTTTTAGAAGTGAGGACACAAGAGAATGTCCATGAAAGTCAAGGAAACCTGGAGAAGGAGAGAATAAAGTTGTGTGAGAGAGGGCCTAAGAAGAGTGAGGGTAAGCACCTAAGCGGACTATATAGTTTGCCTTGGCAAGGTGGAGAGAGTGTTGAAAAATGCAGAAGGTTTTGAGGTAGACGAGAAGAAGGCCTACAGAGCCCCATGACTGGAAGTACAGTCGTTTCAGATGATGGCCAAGTTCAAGCCTAACCCAGTCAGAAGCAGGCAGGGAAGACTGGAAGTGAAGTTTAGGAAAAGCGACCTGGTTGTTGAAGTCACCAAAGATGAGCAAAGGAGCAGCTGCAGAGAAGAGAAAGACCTGATAACTAACTGGTGTTTTCATCTGTGATGGTTAATTTTCTATATCGACTTGACTGGGCCATGGGATGCCCAGATTATTAAACACTATTCCTGGATGTGTGTGTGTGTGAGGACGTTTCCTTACACAATCAGCATTTGAACTGATGGATTCGGTAAAATAGATTTCACTTGCCAGTGTGAGTGGGCATCGTCCCATCTGTTGACGGCCTGAGCAGAACAAAAAGCAGAAGAAAGGACTTGTCCCCCTCTGCCTGCTTGCTTGATTTGGGACATCTGTCTTCTCCTGTCTTTGGACTGGATCTTATCCCATTGGCTCCTTTGGTTCTCGGGCCTTTACACTGAGACTGAAATTATGCCACCAGCTTTCCTGGATCTCCACCTGGCAGACTTTTCCACCTCATTTATCGTTTGTCTGTCTGTCTGCCTGCCTACCTATCATCTGTCTACCTCCTGCTGTTCTCTTTCTCTGGAGAACCCTCTAATACATTCATCATCTCTACTAGGTTACATGTAGTGTGTTTGTGTGTGTGAACACACATACATATGATTACACAGGCATTTTTTCTACCTATAAAAATTTAATATGAATTCTTGTTCCTGCCTATTTTTTCGTAAATGAGATAACATTTGGGAGAAAAATGTCTTCAAGGCACCAAATTCAATGTAGTTGAATGAGAATTAGTTTAACTGGTGAGGATGAAGGTTAAGGCGTAAAGGCAGGAAGCGGAGACCCCTCGGAGGCCCCTGCGGTGCTGCTGCGGGGTCAGGGCGCCTCCGCCCCGCTGGTCCCCGAGCCGCTCTCTCCTGCCTGCCCCGCAGGCCCCTGCTCCGGCCACAGGTGCCTGTCTCCTAAATCCCGACCAGAGCATGTTCTACTGCAGTTCTCACTTCACATTGTCTTTCTGTTCAGATAAAGATTTGAAATTATTTTTTATGAGGAGTAAGATAGACTTTGGGTGGTGAACACACAACGCAATGTACAGATGATGTATTATAGAATCGTACACCTGAAACCTATAGAATTTTATCCAAATGCAGCCCCAATAAATTCAATAAAAATATACATTAAAAAACAAAAAACAAAAAAAAAACAAAAAAAAGAGAGTAAGATATGGAAGCAATCTTTTCAGTGCTCAAGATTTATAAACAGGTAAGCTCAATGTCTAATATTTACACATTAATATGCTGTTTACCTGGAGTTTCGATACTATTTCAGCAATGTCCACTAGTCATTCCCTTGAACTCCAAGACCACCTTGCATTGCACGAACATTGCCATTATCTTACCTTCCACCTTCCTCAGAGCTAGGAACTGTGAGGAGTCCTTCAGACTGGCAAAAAAAATAAAAAATAAAAATCAGACTTAAAGGAATTACTGGAGAGAAAAGAAACCACACTTTGATACTATTACTTATTGAGTTGAAACTTGCAGTTTGGCTATTCAAGAAGCTTTTGACATACCCCACATTACAGTCAAGCACTACAGAGAAAATAGCAACACAGAAATGTTCTGTTGTCTGAAGCATGTTTTAATTTGGGGCCCGATGATAAAATCCTACACAGGTAACTAAAACTCAAACTTTTCTTTTGGGAGTTGGTTTGTGAGGACTTTGGGGTTTGCGTCTCTGAAGGGCTTAAGTACCATCTACCAGAGTAGGCTTGTAGTTTTATTTGGTTTAGAATTGTATATAGGTAGAAAAAGATAAACTGTTATTAAATTCTGACATGTTTTCTTTCTCATTTTATAGAAAAGAGGCTATGGCGTTGGCTGGGCAGCAATAAAAGGAGTGTTCTTCCAGAATGGATGTTGAAGTCATTAACCCAGGGTTTCATCTGGGCCTCTTTCAGCAGGGTTCGTATCAAGGGACACTTTCTGTTGGGTCTCACCTGAAATTTATTTTTACCACGTTGTTTAGAATCTGAAAAATGGTGGGACAGAGCGCCTCAGGGCTTTCTGCAGCTTCAAGGGACCCATTTTTTTGAGGCTGGTTCTTTTTCCATCGTTCTGTTTCAGGCACGTAATTTAAGGAGGCTGCCATGTTATTTTGTAGGTTAAGCTGCGCGCTTCCTTGGGTAATTGAGGTCACCTTCAGGTGGGCAGGAGTTGGTCTGAGGTAATTCCATTTTTTTAAATCTTTCCTTTTCCCTTTCTCTGGAAGATATCTTCAGCGATGGCAGTGAAAAAGTCAGAACAGAATGCTGTTTTTTTAGCTGGTGATAGGTTCATGAATATTCAGTTTTAAAATTTTTTATATCATGTATGTTATATATAATCTTTTATAGGCATAAAATAGCTTATTTCAAAACTTCATAAATAAATATTGCTGTTTTTTAACTTTTTAAAAAGTGACATGTTTTCAGAAGTAACATTTGTCCCTTGTTCCATTACCTATGTTTTTCTCTGATTTCGGTACTTGTGAGGAGGACAGCAAAATTAAACAGTCTTCTAAAATTCAGCTTTTTTAAAGGGTTAAGGTTATGAACTGGAGAGCTGGGTTGTGGTCAATTAATTATCTTTAATAACTTATAGGTTCAAAAAAGGATTTTATATAGCTCTACATGCGTTTGCTCTCTCTCACTCCATTTTTCTGTTCTGTTGAAGGATTTTTAAGACCTTAACTTCTGAAACGCTGCAGAGCTGTGGTGCTGCAGAAAGTGAATATTAAGCACAGGGAGAGCTAACATGGTGATGATACTGATGATGATTTCGCAACATAAGAAAAGAAGATGGAAGGAGAATGGTTTGGGCCTGTCGCGTGGAGGGCATACAATGGTTTATCAGAGAATGAGACCAGTTCTATGTTGAGAAAGTCTCAAAACAGGGTAACTGTATTCTTTTTAAAATCAAATTACTTATTTCAAATAAATACTTGGTAATGCCATGCAATCCTAGTAGGTTGTCCTGATCAACGCACTGTCCTACTTTCTGCAATGATACCGTCTTATTCTTTTCATAATTATGCACATCTCCCCGACCCCTTCCTGATTCTTGCAGATAGCTCCAGCCCATACCTCACATGGCAAATTGAAGCTCTCGGAGGGAAACTCCATCAGCCACACTGCCTCCAATCCAGCAGCCCAGCCTACATGTGTACTCTTCATCACGAGCGTGTTTCCTCCTATTAAATCTACTTTCTCCACTAGTGCTTTGGATATGACCCTTCCGCCCTCCTCAGTAACTATACCCCACTGTCCCTTCTCTCTTTTACATTGATCCTTCCGCTGGTCACGTAAAAAACATGTTCAGGTCTCACAGATAAACCTCCCTACCTCCCCGCAATCACAAGTTCTCCTCCTGTTGCCTTAACTAATCTTTTCCCCTTCTGAGACTCTAAAAAAAAAGCTGTACATATCCCCTGTCCCATTTTCTTATTTTATACTCATTGCTCAATCCATATCCCTATCAGTCTACCAAAGCAGTTCTTTCAACGGTCTCTGATGACTTCCATATTCCTTGAAGGTCAGTTTAAAAAATTCCTTACTGCACCTGATTTGTCCAAGAGTATTTGACACTGTTGAATGCTCTCTCCCTTTTGAAACTCTCTCCTCCCTTGACTTTGATGGCCTCCCCCCCTTGCGCTAGATTTCTTCCTTTCTCTCACGTTCCCTTTCTGTAGTTTCTTTCGCAGGCTTGTCCTCCTTCACCCAGCCTCAGATGCTGGAGTTCCTCAAGGATGGATGCTTGGCTGCCTTCTTATCTCACTCTATCCCATCCCCTTAGACAGTGTCTCCCAACCCATAGTTCCAAATACTCCCATTGCACTAATGGCTCCCAAAGTATACTCTGGTCCAGGTCCACATATCTAACAGTTAATTAATATCTCTTATTGGATGTCACATACGTACTTTAAATTAAAAATATCCAAGATTCTCCTCAAATCTAATAAGACTTTTGTGGTATTCTTTTTTTCTTTCTTTCTGCTATTTTTTTATATTTGTGAAAGACCCCACCATCTATCCAAGTGAAAATCAGAAATCTGGAGGACATTCATAATGTTGAGCTCTCCCTCACTGGCTATACTCAATTTATTACCCATAGTTGCCAAGTTTAATCTCCCGGCTAACTCCCAATCCATTCCATTTGACACCTTCCACTGCCCCCTTGTCCTGGACATCAACATCTCTTTCTGGGACTGTTGCAAGAGCCTACTAACTGGTATTTCACTTTTCATTCTGACAGCCCTTCCCACCACAATTAATTATCTAAATTACAGAAGGTGTGATTTTTTTGAAATGGGAGTCAAAATCATGTGGCACCCCTTACCTACTTAAAGCATTTCAAGAGCTGCTTTAGCAAGGTCATACTCACTTTATGGTATGGCCATTGGGGCTACTTGTCCGGCCTTGTGCCAGTTTTTCTTTATCTTTTTCCTTCAACCCTTTTTGTCTTTTTCAGTTCCTCAGTGAACCATGTTCCCTCCTGCTACAGAGCTTTAACATGCTTGTCTCAAAACTTTACCCCACTAGCTCTCACCTCATAAATACCTATCCTCTAGCCACCCATCTAGTCACTTGATACCCCAGTCTAAACCAGGTTTCAAGTAATTTATCGTCATAAAATAAATTCCTTTCCTTTGGACAACCTCAATTTGTAATTATTTATTAGTGAGATTTTATTTTTCAATTAATCTCTCTCCCTCTCTCTGCAAACTCCATGGAAGCATGGATCAAGCTTTTGTTTGCTCACAATTGTGTCCCTACCACCTAACTAAATGCATAGTATATCAGAGCATTTAACAGCTTTTTAAGTAAATAAAACTCTGAATAAGATCAACATTAGCTCTGGCAGGGGAGTGTTGGGGGTGTGTGGAGGGATTTAGCAAAGAAGAAAAAAAGAGAGAGAAGTCCTGGACACGAACAACAGTGCGGTGATTGTGGGGGCAGAGATGGGGGTGGAGGTGGAAGGGGGCAGAGGGGGGATAAGTGGTGATGGAAAAAATTAATTTAAATTAAAAATAAATAAATACAAAAGATGATCACTATCTCCTTTTCCTCACCTTAATATGGGTCCATGGTGACAAGGGGACAGGGAACAGGGAGGCGAGGGGAGATGCGAGCTCACAGGCTCTGGGGGAAAGCTTGGGGCTGAGCTGGCCCAGGCCAGCGGCCTTACTCTGCGCGCTGGGCCCCTAAGCACCTGTGGCCTTCAGGGCGACGCGCTGTAGGACAATGACGCCGGTCAGCTTCCCGTGCACTTTCCTCGCCGTGTCTTTGGTAGCCGATTTCACAGAATTTAGACTCATCGGGCCTGGTTTTCTAAAACTTGAGGTTGTAAGCTCTGCTGAGAGCCCTGCACTGCTTGCCCTTAATCTGTATTCTGCCCTTTCCTGTCCTCAGCCCTGACTCAGCTCCCTGCAGGGATAACTCATCGCAGGCGGGCCAGGCTTGGGGAGGCCTTTCCTTTTGAGTTATTTCTTGTAACTGGCCATCTCTATGGCCTACTTAGCGTCAAACTGGGGGTGGGGGGAGACAAGAAAAATCAATGTCAACATATGTTTCTGTGCAGGTTTATATTTATGTATAACCCCATACATGTATAGCTCTATAAATGGGCTATGTTCCTCTTTTAGGTAAATTGTTTATACAGTATAGCAAGTTTCTATAACATACACCCTACCTTATAGCAGATGCACGTAAATATTTGTAGCTATCTTTTAAAAACTTTATCACTTTGTGTCACAGACTTCTGTTTCCCTGAAGACAAAAGCATCCCCTAAACCAGTTCTTTGTTTTAAAGCTTTGTACTCAGTTGCAATGTGGGGAGTATGTGCCATTGCATCGTAGAACCAAAGAGAGTCTCGGAAGAATGAATTCATAAAGTGAGTCAGCAGAGAAGCCAGAAATGCTGCCTCCTACAAATTAGCTCATCCCTCTCTTCTTCTCACTTTTAAGTGGGAGACATGACTATAAACTTCTGAAAGCTTGTTTATTATTTATGAGAGGATCCCCAAAAAGCGTTGTTTGGTGTACCCTTTTGAGTCTTAAAGTACACGTCCTTACATCTAAGAAATAAAACAGTGACTAGAAGTCCTGTCAACAAGCACAAGGAGACATGCCATTATAAATTTTAGAATGCAACTTTCCTGGAAGATTACAAACATATATTTCTAAAACCGATAATCCAATCATGCATCAAATATAAGCTATTTGTAATTAATCCCAAATCCAATAAGGATTGTTGCTTTCCAAACATATATTCAACCTGACCATTGATGTCAGTTATCCCATTATTGAGATAGAAAGGCAAATTAGGACATATTTTAAAATAAGAGCAATTCTATAATTGGGATCAGTAGAAATAAGGAATTACATATACAACTGTGATGCTTCGCAAGAGTCTTCAGTATCCCAAAGACAGAAAATAATATTTTTAATATTCAACCGTATTCTTTTCATAATGGTGATGAGAAAACTCTTAAACAAAGGCACCCTTTTAAACATTTACATTTTCAAACCCTTGACTTATAAACAAATTTGTGAAAAATAACCTCTTTGTATGTTGCAAACCAGCAATAACTGAGATTGGACCAAGACAAGAGAATGCCTGGAGCAGTAATTTGAAGAAAAAGCATGCTGACTGCAAAGCATCTTGCATATATAAAGTGCTAGATGCTAATGATGATTATCTGAGACATTTTGATGACTTAAGCTCATTACTATGATTCATAAAAAGTAATTATCAGTCATACTTAACATGATAGACATTCTTATGCTAACCACCCTAAAGAAACAAAGTCTGGTCTAGTTTATTAGCTTGTGTCTATAGTAGCACAACTGATTTGATTTAGTGTAAACATTGGCTTGGTGTTAACCATTCATCAGTGTTTTGTTTATATAATTTAATTTTATGAAAAGCAAACTTTCCATGCTCATTAATCTGGTCCAAGCAATCAAATTCATTTATTGCCTCTAATGTCAACCTTTAAACAATTATTTATGAATGGACTGACTCTAATTTTATAATTGTATCACATGCAAGCAAAATTTCCAGTTCTCCTATTCAATTTTGCTTTAAAAAGCAAAGGCAATTAAATAAAAATTAATTTAAACTCAGACTCATGATGTAGCAAGACTGATCAAGGTAAGGCTTGCCTTAAACAAATGAATTCTAATACTTTGCTAATGTACATTACATTTTGAAAGACTTCTACTTTCTGACTAGAACAATAGAATTGGAAATAGCTCAAAGAATGCACAGCTAAAAAATATAGAACCATGAATTTAAGGAGTAAATCTGGCTATTCATAATACTTTGCAATGTTGTCCTTTCTTCACCAAAATGATGCTTTGAACAACCAAAGAAATTTTGTGGTTACTTTCACAGTAATAATCATAGTAATAAATTTACATTGAGCTGAGTTGACCACTTAATCTCAGTCCTATTGTAACCATTTTGCTGTATTTGCAAGGTGGTTGGCATGAACTAGGATACTGAAATAAACCTTAGAGCAGTCCATCTGTACTTTTTAATCCCAATATTTTAATTTCAAAGCTCTTTTTTTGTTTGTTTTCTGATATCTTTGTTTTCAGATCAATCAGCTTTTCTTTAAGAATGCAGTAGCCTTTCAAATCTCTTTGAGCATGCCAATTAGAACTATTTTTCTTTCTCATAGTTCTCTCTAATTTTTCAGGGTATTTATTTTATTACTTCACATTGGACTGCTTTTGTTCTGTTTATTTTCCTCAAATATTTGGTGATCTTTGGTCTTCCACTTATAATGATTAATGAAAGGTAACTAGCATGAATACATAATAAAAACTTATTTTTGAAGAAATAAACATGAGTATATTTATTAAAAACATAGAAATCCTGTTTTCAGGTTGCACAATGTTTTCCCCCCCATATTTTTACTTCCTAATATGAATTAAAAATCAAACACATATTTGGGGGATGTAATAATTTAAAATGTAAGTATATAGAAATAAAAGAGTAATAGGGAGATGTTGGGCTCTTAGGCATTTTAGAATAACTGGTATAGAATAGAAGCCTAGGGAGTAAAAATATGGGGGAAAACAGTGCTTCAGTGGCCTATGGGACTATATAAATGATCTAATATAAGGTTAATTGGAGTCCCAAAGGAGAAAGTGTCAAGCAGAGAAAGAAAAGTATTTTTAAAAACTGGTTGAAACTTTTCAAATTTGATTAATCCTAGTATCCAAGAAGCTTGGTGAACTCCAAGCAAGAGGTATTATTTTCAAATTACTAAACTAGTGATAAAGAGAAAAACCATGTTAATATGTTAAAATATTTGAATTAATTGATATCTATGAGGCACTCCACCCAACACCTAAAGAATACACAATGTTTTCAAACTCAGACAAAAATTCACCAATATAGACCACTTGCTGGGCCATAAATGTTTAATTGACATATGATTGGCATACACAGTTGTAGACATTTTAAATACACAACTTGGTGTGTTTGAAAGACTCATTAATTTAAAATAAATGAAATTATATGGAGCATATACTCTGATTATAAAAGATTTAAAATAGAAATAAATAGCAAAATATTTCTCAAAAACCTGCTAATACTTAGACAATATATGACAAACTTTTAAAAAGCCTATGGATCAAATAGTAAGTAATAAAGTAATTCAAAAATATCTTGGGAAGAATGATGATAAAAATACATCAAATCAAAATTTGTAGGATGTAGCTAAAGCAGAAATTAGAGGAAACTGCGTAACCTAAAATACTTATATTGGAACAGAAAAAGGGGCTCAATCCATGATTTAAAACTCCTGAAATCTTTGAAGAAGAAGAGAAAATTAAACCAAAAGTAAGCAGAAGGAAAGAAATAGATTAGAAAGAGATGAACAAAGAAGAAAATAAACAATGCAACCAAAACAGTTTTTAAAAATATCACTAGAGTGAGCAAAAGAGAAGACAGAAAAAGAGAGAGAGAGAGAGAAATGGGCAAGCATATGTACTCTCATCACTTCGACATTGTACATGAAAGTTGCTAAATTAAAGTTAAAAAAAAGAGAAAAGACCTAAAGATAGCAAAAATAAAAAGGTAAAACAGTCTCTATTTGCAGACAATATGATGTGTATATAAAAAAATCAAAAGGGGTAAATGCTATTAGAACTAATAATTAAATTTAGCAAGTTTTCAGGGTACAAGGTCAACATACAAAGTCAAGGTTTGGGGTTGCTTCTTTTTGTATATACTTTCAGTGAACAATTGAAGAAGGAAACCAAGAAAGAAACTAGTTGAAATCCATGTATTTGACAAAAGACCTCTATCCACAATATGTAGAGCACTCTTATAACTCATTAGTGAGGCAAATTACTAAATTTAAAAATGGGTAACAAGAGAACCTTGTTTCCAAAGTAACATGTAAAGACCTTAGAAGTCATCATTCCCATCTCACAAGAAAAAGACTAAGCAATTTAAAGATCAACAACTCCTCTTAGACCCATCAGAGAATTTAGATCACAGGACAAACTGCTCCTCTGAAATTTGGAGACAGGCAGATACAGAGAGTCACATGGTGCAGAGAGCAGAAGCCTGCAGCCGGAGCCAGTATCAGTGGGAACCGCCACCTCCTTCTTGTCTTTAAACTGTAATTGATGAATTGCTGGAGACTCAACACAGAGCAGCTTGAGAGTTAAACTTTTCAAGGGGGTCCCCTCACTTTCATGAGTTTTACCTCCAGGAACCCCACCAGGTTCTCACTGTGAAGATCAGAAAAAAATTCCCTTGCACTTCCAGAATGGATTAAAAAAAGTGATAGTCCTAGTCTATGGAATAATATTCAACAAGAAAAAGAAACAAACTACTCTATACACAAGAACATGAGTGGTTCCCCAAAATGTTATGCTGAATAAAATAAGCTAGACACGAGAGTTCCCATAGTAGGATCCCATTTATATGAAGTTCTCATCTGCAGTGACGGAAGCAGCGATGGTTGCTTGGGCCGGGGTAGGGGAACCGAGCAATGGTTTATTAGGGAACTTTGTGCAGTGAAGGAAATGTAATTCTACATATTTATCAAAACTCACCAAACTGTTCACTTAAAACAAGTGTACTTTATGTAAATTATACTGCAATAAAATTGACTGTAAAAAATACTAGCATGAATTTTGTGGGGGGAGAGAAGATCGATGAGGTGATTCTATAATTCAAATGGAAAAAAAGAAGAATATCCAGGAAAATTCTGAAATATAAGAATAACATGACCTGGCAAAACAGTGGTCTCCAAATTTCCAGGAATTAAAATACATGAAGTCCATGTCTTACAATAACATTAATTATATTGTTCTAAACCAAAAATTAAATTATATTTCTGAAAAGACAGGATCGATAAAGTGTCGATATAAAATACGTTAAGTAAAATATCTTACATATGAACCTTCCTACCATGAAACTATTGCCATTGTATATTTTACACTTGACTTGCTAATTTTGTCTAAATGTTGCAGTACCTCAATAATACAAACGTGTTGAAGCGAAATTTGAAACATTTCCCTTGGGTTACAGAATGGCACGGAAGACAGGTTAATGTGAAAATGCCCGGTCAGCCATGCATCCAACGAGCAAAAATTTTGGTTGATTTTTTGAAAGAGCAGTAAGCTTAGTAAAATTCAGAGTTATTAAACTAATGTTATGGATTAAATATTAAACTCTTACAAAGGATTGTTACAAAACTTGCTCCAAAATATATCATATATTTCATTTCACATGGAAATGAATGAACATCTCAATCTTTGGTATAATATGGAATCTGATTGGACTTTTCCTGTTTAGTATTTGTCCAGAGTAGATTTAACTGAGGGGTTAGAAAAACAAGAATAAGAGATAGAATGTTCCAGCATCTTCTACTCTTTGAGCCTCTGCCTTTGTTCTCCCTCTCTCTCTCTTTCTCTCTCTCTCTCTCCTATCATCCATCTATCATCTATCATCTATCTATCATCCATCTATCATCCATCTATCATCTATCTATCATCTATCATCTATCTATCTCTATCTATCATCTATCTATCATCTATCATCTATCTATCTATCTATCTATCTATCTATCTATCTATCTATCTATCTATCTAATCTATCTATATCTATCATCTGCCTATCTATCTATATACAGATTCATTTCTTTAGTTATCTATATATAAATTTATGCATAACTACCTAAAGAATCTGCATATATATTATATATGAATTACATATATATTTAAAGAAACCCTTCACTTCTAGCTAGAAAAATTTTTGTCACTGACAAAAAAAGTGTTCATTAAAATATCTCCCGGTGGAAGTTAGATCATTGTCAACTCAAAGAACTGCCAATCCTGAAATATTCGCATCAGATAAGTTCATATAACCAGTAAGAGTGAGAAAAGGGACTATGTTTGGTTTACCACATTGTTTGGAAGGAAAAAACTTAAACTAGGACTCCTGTTACACTATTTAACAAATATTCTTTGGGGTAGACTAGTTTGACTTCACCTGTGTAGTATACTTATTGTTAAGAAATTTTTAATTCATGGTCACCACACACACACACACACACACACACCCCTAAATGTGTCATTATTTGGACAAAGTTTGTTCCCTAAGTTTGGCAGTTCAGAAGCTTTTCATGAACTTTGGAAGGGCATAATTTCCCAATCATTTTTCAAATAACAGAATTGCAAGTCACCAGTTCTCCATGTCCATGGAATAAAGACTGGTTTCTGGCAGGCGACTATGGATTCCCTGGGTTTGAATTCTGATTGCTTCTCTTTCCCCGGCCCTGGTGAAGTCACTCACTCTCCTGCTTCAGTTTATTCATCTGTGAAATGGGGACAACCGCTCTTGACTTGAAAGGGTTGGTAGCGAAGCAACAAAATAATAAGTGTAAAGGTCTTAAAATGTGGTTTAAATTTGTTAAAAAGGATTGAAAAAACAACAATACCACTAGCTTTATTTAAACCTACTGATTTTCAATCTTTTATTTTTGCTTTTATATGAGTATATTTTTTAGAGAAAGATTTGTAGGTTTCCTTCTTGTTTCAAGACCTCACTATTCTATCTTAATTCACATCTATATCATACTGCTTTTTACTGTGTTTAAAGTGTATATTTAAATGTTTATATCTAGGAACCTCTATAATAAACATTTAACTTATTAATAAATCAGCCAGGAATCATATAGTTTTTAATCAACACTACAGCGAGGCCATTTTAGGCGCCTCAGCTGCATACAGTTAATAGGTGGATATTCTACATTCACTTTGGTGATTTCCACTTTAAAAATGACTGCCAGTGTCACTGAATGTGGGATGTAGGCATCAAATTAAGTGCCAGGACTGACAAGTAAAGTGGACTTTATGTAGCAAAATCCCCAAGTTAATTAGAGAAAGAGCATTATAAAAAAGTTTCAGAAAATATATTTAAAGGAAAGCCATGAGACCCCCAGTGTGTGAGGTGATGACGGAAACCCTATTGGTTATGCAGTGCCCATCACCACCCCAGGCGTAGCTGCAGCAGGTCTCAACACAGCCTTTGCAAGGAATACATTTTCCCAAAGATATATAAAGTTCAAGTCTTTCTCTATTTAATGGCATCTTTTACAATTTCCTCCTCTTAGACTCCATCCACTCCATCCCGATCACCATAACAACGCATATCCCAAAATAGGCAGCAGGAGCTTTCTCAGGAAAGATGGGAGCGAGTCCAATTGTCTCTGATTCCCGAACAGGAGAGATTTTTCTCTAGGGGCTCTCCCGTCTTGCTATGATCCTCTAACAGCTGCATTCTGATGCCATTTACACTAGAAGAAGAAAAAAAGAATATGCAATTATGCTGCCTGGTCTGTGATAAGGGAATGCTGGATGTTGGAGACAATAAATGGAAAGTTAAGTAATATCCTTAGACTCGATGCTGACCCTTCCTTTATTTCACTTTCGCTGTTGCTGTTGTGCTACTCCTTCCGCAGATACACACCTACTCTAGACGCTCACATTTTCTTATTTCTTCCCCTATTTCTTCAGCTTCTTTTTTCAGACAAGCTACCCAGAGGAGCTTTTCCTTTCCTCGCCAGTCACGTGGGGCTCTGTTTCAGGCAGTCCTCTCATGCTCCGTATCTTCTGCATGTTATCTACTCTCTAGGCTGCAGTTACAAGTTACGGCCGGTGACTCTCAAAGTTGCATCACTAGTCCAGAGCTCTCTTATGAGCTCTAATCCGCACATCTCAACATCCAACAGCCTACTGGATACCTTAGTTTGCATTGCCCCAGACCTTCAAGCTCCTTATAAATAAGAGTATCCATTTTCAACCCCTTGGCCAAACCTCTCCCTTTCAGCTTTCACCACCTCAATGAGTGGTGTTGCTCTTCTCCCGGTGTCTGAGTAGAACCCTGAGCATTTCTCTCGATGCCGTTTTCTATCTCACTGCTGCATATAACCACCAGGTTTGCCAATTCTACCCCCACTGTATCTCTCAAATTAGCCCACAATCTCCATCCTCACCGCCACCACCTTGTATCCAGTCCCCAGCAATTTCTGTCTAGATCATTTCAAAGCCTCGCAGTCATACCTCCCTACAATTGTATTGTCCCCTAAGTAACCCTCCACAGAGCTATCACAGTGTCTTTTAACACTACACATCTAGTCATGTCAGTTTCCTGCCTAAAATGCTTCCATGGTTTTTCAGTGGCCTAAGGTTAAAATCCAAATTTATTAGCATGACATTCTCCAAGATCTGGTCCCTGTTCACCTGCCCAACCCCATGTCAGATTATTCCCTGACCCCTACCTTGCACTGCAGACAAGGTGCCGTATTTGCAATCCTAGGAAATGTTCCCCTCTCAATCCCTTCCCTCTCTTGGACAAAATTTTCCCACTGCCTAGAATGTTCTTGATGTCTTCCTTTGCTTGTTTAGTGCCTACCTATCATTAACAACTCTGTCAAATGTCACTTCCTCTGGAAAGTTGCCTTCAACCTTTATTCCCACCACTTAGGCTAGATTAGAAGCCCTTCCTCTTAGCTCCTATGTTATGAAGCCCTCACCATTTCAGTTCTCATCAATTTTAGTGTCTGCTAAGAACTGAATACAGTTGCTAGGCCCTGGGCTAAGAGCTAGAGATGTACATAGATAAAGACACAATTCTTCCCTCTCTAAAGCACTTGGTCTAGTCTCGCTCCCTTTCCACACTGTAGTCTGTTCACATTCTCTTTAATTACCCTGTGAGTTTCTTGAGGCCAGGGAATCTTGGTCTCCACAGTCTAGCCTGGTATCCAGCACACTCCATTTGCCTGATAAACATGTAAAGAATAGCTTCAGGCCCTGGCCAGGTGGCTCAGTTGGTTGGAGCACCGTCCTGCACACCAAAAGTCTGTGAGTTCGATTTCTTCTCAGGGCACATACCTAGGTGGTGGGTTCAATCCCCAGTTGGGGTGAGTGCAGAAGGCAATCAATCGCTGTTTCTCCCTCACATCGATGTTTATCTCTCTCCCTCCCCCTCTCTCTAAAATCGATAAAAACATATCCTCAAGTAAGAACTTAAAAAAAAAAAAAAAGGAATAGCTTCAGCTTTAGCACATATGGAAGATAATTTCAGGGGCCTTGAAAATGCAGGTAGTGTTTTAAAAATAAGCATGCCCACCTGCAAATGGGGAGAGATGCTAACTGTCCACTTGTAAAAATCCTGTGTGACTTGCTGCTCTATCGCCCTTCCCCTGGCATCTCTCGGCATTTTGGCAGAAGCCCAGGCTGTGTCCCGGCACTCTATATGGGATGCCTCCTCTCTGTACATGCCTTGGCTGAGTGGCAGGAGAGCCCCGCTTTTCTGTTAAATCAGGTCCTTATCTCTGGCAGAATACTCCACTTGGGCTTCTTGTTTTGCATTCCGGCTGCTTTAACAGACATCCTCGAGGTTTCTTATTAGCCCCCTGGAGCCCCGTGACAGCTGTAAACCATTAGTCTGGGCTTGCCGGAGGCCTGCAAAGCACCGTGCCATGATCGTATGATTAATCCAATTCATGCAACAACCACGATTCTGAATTCCTGATGGAGTTTTAATAGGGATGGTCGGGGGAGAGTGTATCTCAGAGCTACTGAAATTCATTTTTCCTCCCAATTAATGCCACACTAAATTTGAGAAAGCATTTTTTGTTATTAACAACCAAAAAGAAAAAAATTATTTTTCTTGCCTGATGGGCTATTCTCTGGATATGTTTTGTGGAAAATAATTCTCCAAAATTTATATCTGTCATTAGCTGCATGAATTGTCTGTACGTGAGAAAAGGAAAGTGAGTTAGGTAATGTCTGTGCTCAGCCCATAACTGGCTTCCAGCTGTTTCTGTGCTGGTCTCTTTCCTCAGCCACCAGGTGAGTGTTAGTCATGGGCTCTGGAGCAATGTCCCCGCGATTCTGGGGCCTTGTTTAAAAGGACAGTCTTCCCAAAGGATCTCTGAAGAGCAAAGTGAAGCTTGAACACTTCATTGCTGCATTATGCTTTATAAATTAAAGAGGAAGACAGACAAAAGAAATAAAAAGAATATATTTTTCATATACTCCCTCAGTCAATGTTAGCTACTCAAATAATTGATTGAATATGTAATAGAGAAAATATAAGGTTTCCATTGAACCTTGTATCCATATCAATTCTTAACTACCTCTCCTCTGATGTCACTTTTACCAGACCCTGAAAGGAAAGGAAAATATTCCTAGGCGAGATGATGGTCACTAGGGTACTGCATTTAATTACTAAATTTCCCAAGAACACGTTATTTACTATTCACAGATTTATTCAGTAAACTTTTCTTATGTGACTACTTGGTGACAGATATTTTGTGTGGTGTTGAGAATCCCAGTGTTAAAAATAGGCATCTTTCATGCCTTTGATGAACTTAAAATGTAGAATTTGAGACCAGAATTAAAATTTTCTTCGCATAAATAAATGATTGTACTTTGCGGTGAGGGCACTAAGCAAAAGTAAAGAGTGAGAACAGACGTGGGAACAGGAAGCGTCGGCAGCGCCCTCCTGCCACCTCGGGCCTGGCGCGGACGTGCCGCGGAGCGCCCTGAAATGATGTGACAGCTTCTCCACCCGGGAGGGCAGAGCACCCGCTGCTTCGCTGGAGCCGGGGCCCGTTGGTGTGTTGGCCCAGCCAGCTGGGGAGCATCCTTCCATCCAACAGCCGGGGGTGCCCCTGCCCTGGCCCAGAACTGTCCGCGACAGGCCACTACCTGGGCAGGTCCGCTTTAGGTCTGACAAAGGAAAAGCTAATGTTCGTTGCAAGACCGAAAGGCTACTTAGAAGTTACTCTTGGAGACTACCCTTCTAGCTTTAGGACTCCTTCTAGACTGTCCACAGCAACAAAAATAGCATTATTTATAGATCACTTGCCAGTTTCATACTCAACCACACACATTATTTAGCTTGAATTTCATGTCCACCCAGGGAAACACAGTTTAGTATTCACATCTGCAAGGGAATCAAGGCTCAGAAAGGATACGTGACTTGCTCAAGGTCACACAGCTAATACACGATGGTGCTGGGGCCTAAACCCAGCTCTCCTGAATCCACAGCAGGAACTTTTTTTACCATACCCTATAGCTCACCCCTCCAAAGCATTCATCACTCCAATTCCTGGGACAATTGTTCAGATCCTGCTTTTAGTTGTCTCCAAGGTTTTGAGCACCTTGGGAATAAAACTACTCTTTCTGGAACTTAATCGTGAACAGAAAGTGAGCCACATGGAACAGAAATGGTGAAAGTGTGTTGTAGAAAAAGGAAAGTCAAATAGCCAGTGTCACGGTCTTTATGAAATGAAAGTCCAGGCAACTGAGAAATAGAGTGACAAATAAGACCTTGAATAAAAAAAATTATAGGAAGCGATACATTGAGTAAGCAAAAGAGATGAGGAATATTTTTGTTAACCCTTGAAAGTCACTGTCTTAGTGACATACCTCATTTTAGAAAATTGAATATTTAGTTTAAACATTTCAGGGAGGGAGATTATTGTATCCGTGTGTGTGTGTGGGGGGGGGAATCCCAAGAAAAGGTATACTCTTATAAGAAAAAGCAGAGGGCTTTTTTGGTTTGTTTGTATGTGTTTTTTGTTTTATGTGTTTTTTTCTTTTCTGTAGCTCATGCATGCGAAGAACGGAGTTGCGGCGTTTGCTCCTACCTGACTGGGGGCACAGCAAGAAGGGCCATGAGCTGGACCCGAGCAAAGCTGCTTATCAGCAAGTGTCTTTACCTTAAAATGTCCCTGTCTGCAGTCAGGGCCAGCTTTTTTTTTTTTTTTTTTACCTCTGGCTTGCATTATGTGTGCAGGGCGCTTCTTTTTCTCAAACAGTACATGTTTTTTTTTAAGAAGCAGAGGTAGTGCTCAGATCAAACCAGTACGCAGTTACGCACTCAGCCCGGGGTGCCGCAGTCTCGGGGTGAGGTGACCTTGGGAAGCAGGAACTCGCCTTTAGTGTGCTCCATCTGCACCCTGTCTGTCAGTCTGTCAGTCTGAAGTCAGGGACAGCAGCTTGATTAAAAGCACAAAATTGGAGATCAGGTGGCCTGGAACTGAATCTTGGCTCTCCTACCAGTCACCTGTAAGCCTGAGAGGAAGTTATTTAACTTCTGCTTCCTCCTCTATAAAACCAGAAGAGAGAAGGTATTTTCTCCTGCTCTTTTCCCTTCTCTTCTTTCTCCTTTCCTCTCACCTGCCCCTCCCTCCCTCCCTCCCTCCCTCCCTCCCTCCCTCCCTCCCTCCCTCCCTCCCTCCCTCCCTCCCTCCCTTCCTCCTTCTTCCTTCCTGGCATCACAGGACCTTCCTTTGCTTCCTTCTGAGGAATCCACTACTTGTAAGTCTTCCCATCATGATGGCCAAAGAGGCCAGAGATGCTCTCAGCCCCCTACCCTGTTGGTCAGGGCTCCAGCATGTCACCTCGTCTCAGCCAACGGTTCTTCCTGCTGAGACTTTGCAGGAGGTAGGAGTGACACATGTGAGGAGAGCTGAGAAATGGGTGATGCTGAGAGGCCAGCGCCCAGGAGCAGCGGGGCTATAGGCAACATCTAGCCTGGCTTCCCACCCCTGCTCCCACCCCTGGGCCCCGCTCCCTACCCCACCTTTCAGCCTCCCTGCAGACTCTGGTAGCTTCCCCATGTCTACCCAACACATTTCTTCTCCAAGTTAACCCAGGTCAGGTTCTATTGCTTTCCTCTAAGAAGGCTGACAGATGAAATAGGCAAATTAATACAATTGCAAGGACTCAACAGGAAAGTACATGTTAAGCACTTAGTATATTGACTGGCATAAAATATACATTTAATAAAATATTAGCTATTACGAATATTACTATTAAAACTGCTACTGTTCTAGCATTAAATATATCTTATTGTTTATAAAAGAAATGTCAAGTTCTTTTCCTGAGCACAGTTGAAAATGTGTTTCTGATTAAAAGACAATGCATGATAAAGTACTGTATAAGGAATTGTGAAAATATAGAAAATTATGAGAAAGGAAATGAAATGAAAATAGTTCTTACTCTCATTTATTAAAGAGTAATAGGTGTGGCGGCCATGGAGATAAGCCACTCAGTGTAGCTGTGAGGAATATAATTCGTTGGTCGCCTCCAGCCATCAACACCTTGGAAATTCTCCTGAGCTTTGGGTGAGGCCATCTCTTCCTTGCCAATGACTGAGCATGGTGGCAGGACCAGTTCCCAGCCATTCTGCCCTATGTGGAGCTCCCCTAATGGTCAGCTTTTGCCCTGGAGCTCCCTAGTGGGTTGACAGAAACTGTCAGCTCTGCTTTGTTGAGAGTGCTTTCTCCACTCCTTGTCTCAGGTATCAGATCAGCATAGTGCTCTGAAGACAATTTCTGCCCAATCTTACTTCCACCCCCCTGTTATCTTTCATAGGTATTATTCCTGGACAAATCCCCCCCAAACAAATACCTTACATTCCTCATTCCATCATGAGGTCTGCTTCCTGCAAGGTCCAACTAACATAAAGGTATCCAGGACGTTCCCCCCAAAATGTATACACACTGTGACAGCTGATAGCTCAATTATGAAAATGAAAGGTATTTTAATAAACATGCTTTTATAATTATTCAGAGTTTGTGTACACATTTTTTGGAGATACCCTATATTTGCTCTCAGTCTTTTTTTCTAAATGTCTGTATTTCTGTGTACATGTGTGTAATTTTTGTTACATAATTGAACTTCATATCATAGACTTAATTTCATAAGGCTGTTCTATCGTCTTCATATGAAATATTTTAATGTTTCCATGTCATTAAAACTTCTTTTTAAAGTCTGAATAATGATGATCTCCTATACTTGTGCAAATTACCTCATTCAATTCTCACAGTATCAGTTCAAAATACCATTTTTAATACCACTTTTAGAGAGGAGGAGACTGAAGTTCAGAAAAGTCAAGTAACTGACCTACAGGCACAGAGTAAGCAGAGAGAGAGCAGAGCCAGCGTCAGACCCCGCCGGCGCCCCTGCTGCCTCGTCCCCTGCTCCCGGCAGATTGCGTGTCACCGCCTTTAACTCTGCCCCCTGGAGCGCCCTTCCTGGCCCTGCCGGGGAAGCCGGGGTCAGGACACGCGCAGGGCCCGGCTCCCTGACTTAACCGTTACTGCCACCTAGTTATTAGGAATAGCATAATAATAGATGTTTCATTAATTTATTAAAAATGTGTAGGCCATCTATGTGCAGATAGAGGTCATATATGCTTTTGATGAGCTAGCAGAGGAACGATAACAAGAGGGACTAGTACACTCCAAATGACAGGCAACGTGACAGAACTTTACAGAAGGTTCTCTGGGAACATTATCCAAGGAACAGAATTGCAATGAAGGTTTTTGAGGAAGCTGAGCTTAAAGGAATTTTTGAGCATTCCAACATGGTAACAACATGTACAAAAAAAATTCAAAGAAGCATTAGGTATAACTAAAGAAGTGTGAGTGTGAGTATGAGTGTGTGTGTGTGTGTGTGAGTGTGTATGAGTGTGTGTGAGTGTGTATGTATGAGTGTGTGGGTGTATGAGTGTGTGTGTGAGTGTGTATGTGTGAGTGTGTGTGTATGAGTGTGTATGTGTGAGTGTGTGTGAGTGTGTGTATGAGTGTGTGTGAGTGTGTATGTGTGGGTGGGTGTATGAGTGTGTGTGTGAGTGTGAGTGTGTGTGTGTGTGTATGAGTGTGTGTGAGTGTGTATGTGAGTGTGTGTGTGTGTGTGTGTGTGTGTGAGTGTGTGTGTGGAGGCAAAAGGACAAGGGGTTAATAGGAAGTGTTATTTGGTTGAATTTCGCCCCCAAACTCATGCGTTGAAGCCCTACCCCCAGCGCCTGGGAATGTGGCTGTACTGGAGCACAGGGCCTTTAAAAAGGTAACTAAGATTAAGTGAGACCACTGGGGTGGGCCGCAGTTCAATACGACTAATGTCCTTCAAGAAAGTTAGGACACAGACACCCCAGGAGGAAAGGCCATGTGAAGGCGCAGGTCTTCTACAAGAATTGGGTCATCTACCAGCCAAGAGGAGAGTCCACAGAAGGAACCGACCTCGACGACACTTTGACCTTGGACTTCTGGCCTGCGGAACTGGGAGAAAATAAAATCTATCACTTAAGCCTCCAGCCTCAGTCCCTGGCGGCGGTCCTATCAAACGCACCCAGGAGGCGAGGCTGAAAAGGCAGCGAGGCCTTGGTCAGGGAGCCCTTGTGTGGCCGTGTCTAGGACTCTACGCTTCTGTTCAGAAGACGATGGGGGCTCCTAAAAGAGGTAAAGGCAGGTGTAATAGAATTCATGCTGTACAATGAATGTTTAACCTCTGTCCTCACTAAGCCTGCTTCTGTTCCCATCAAGCTCCACCACGATGAAAGGAAAGGGCTGAGGGGGAATGGAAGTAATCACCCAGCGGCTGGTCCTCCACTTCTGACCAGGCTCCAAGCTATGTTCTCTGACAATCCCAGCTTTGGCTTATCCTTGTTTCCAACTTTTTTTTCCCTCCCAGAATAACCCCTGAGTCCACAATTCAGACTCTTCTCCCAGGCCATGAGTCATGCTTGTCTCACCAAATCTCATCATTGCCCATGACCCAGCCTGACATTTAGGGCACATTGGAAAGACTTAGAGGGGTTACGAAGTGGAAATATTGTAATAGAGCCCCAACACTGAGCCTTAGCTGTAACTCATTCATCTGGGCAGAGCTGAGCACGTGGGCGATACCTATGGGGTGCCCAGGGCAACAAATCGTCTGGAAACATTGGTCTCTGCCATCAATTTCTAGCCTAACCTTCTAGATATGTGCAGGGTTAATGGAGGAGAAAACTGAAGAAATGTTTTTGGTGGGATTCTGGTGAGAGGTAGAGTGCCTGGCTGCACGTGGCAGAGTGGTTAGCAGGGGTCTCTTACCCCTGGGTTTTACAGACCCCATGGCACGGGCTTTGTGTGGGGTCTCGCTGTTTGGGGAGCATGGGGAGGTAACAATGTTGGTATGGAAATCAGGGTTCTCACAGGAAGGAGGTAGACCATAGGGGGACCACCTACAAACGCATGAAGCATCCTCCCCTCCCACCCTCACTCCTAGAGACCACCCATGATGCTTAAGGTCGTTAGGGTGCCGGGAGAGGTGAAGTTGTAGGGGCCAGGTTGCCAAGAGCCAATGAGGTAGTGCGGCCCAGGGAAACGTGGCTCTAGCCGGCCAGGGAGCTACTCAGGTGGACACTGTCATTCATCAGCTCTGATGCTGTCTCATTCCCAATCCTTGTTTTGTGTGTCCGTGCTCCAGTAGCACGTCACAGATCAAACTGCTACATCTCATCTTCAGCTTCTGGGGGGGAAACAAGGGTGATGGTAGGACTGACTTTTACTCTCTGTTTATAACACAACTTCCTCATATTTTCTTAACTTTTGTGCCTTTATAAAATGGTCTGGTAATTAATAATGGCTGTATTTTACAAATTATGACAGAGTGGGGACCAGGTGTTGCTATTTTCTCATAAAATTATCCTTGTGACATTTGGTATTATCCTACTCAAAGAAAGCAGTAAAGATTCATTGCTGCATTAAAAAACGCTTGGGCCCTATACTCAATAGACGTGATAATCGGGTAGAGTGTGCTCTTTTTTTCCGATGGTGGTGGGCAGAGTGGGTGGTGACACATGAGAGTGGGTGGTGAACAAAGGCTAAAAAATAAAAATATATCTCTCCTCTCCAGGTTATAAGCAATTCACTCATCTTCTCCACTTCCTGTAGCTGAATTCACCATGGGTCCAATCCATAGATGTAAGACCACCATAGTTCCTGAATTAACCATGACACTATGCAAATATACCAATAAGATTTAGTTCCGCTGCTCAATTAACCTTAGTAATGGTATGGCAGGTTATATATTTTTTAAAGTAGCTATTGGCAATATTTCTGGCCTCACATGTTCTTCTAGAAACATTCTACTCTCCCACCAAGAGACAGAGTCTACTTCCCATCCTCTTGAAACTGGGCCAGGCTTTGTGGAATAAATGGAAAGGAACAGAAGTGACTCTATGTGACTTCTGGGGTTGTGTCATCACCGGCCTCTCTCTGCTTTATTATGCTTACCCTTTGGGAACAAGTCCTCATGTTCTCAGGTAGCCCAGGCCCCACGGAGAGGCCGTGCATAGGTATTCCCGTCTGTGGCCCCAGCTGCGGTCGAAGGAGATGCAGTCAGCATCAACTGCCCGACATGTGGTGAACAAGCCTTCAGGCGACGCTAGCCCTCAGTCTTCAAGCTGACGTTAGTGAAGCGGAGCTGTTTTCACCGAGTTCTTCCCCAACCGCAGATTCATGAACAAATGAAAAGCATTCATTGTTTTGGGGTGGCTATCACACAGCAGTAGGAACTAGAACAAGACATGGTTTCCACTGTGCTGAGGATGAGTGTTCAGTGTTCTTGCATTAAGAACATTGAGTTGAGACATTTTGCAGTTATCTGTGAGGCTAAAATTACTTAGTAGGCATGAACACAGGCTTTGGAAGCAGAAGAATGTGGGTTCAGGTCTCAGCACTGCCTCCTACTACCAGCTGGGTGACCTGTGGCCAATAACTGGACTTCATTGCAAAAAGGGGACTTTTTTACTTACCTCACTAAGCTGTTGTGCAGATTAACTGAGAGCCTTGAAGCATTTAATACAAACTGGCATACATCCTTTTAGGAACTAAGATCTCTGAGTCAGTAGAGTTCAAATGTTAAGGGACACGGAACAACACTTTGGGGAGGTTATTAAAAGTAGTGATGAGAAGAACCTCTTCCACTCCTATTCTTTGATTCCTGAACTTGTAGTATTTTGGTTATGGGATTAAAAAGTACTATACTCGAGCCATTGGTTCAGGATGTATATACCACTTCCACTTAATAACAGAGTGTTGATTTCCGCAGACTTCATATGGTTTGTTGAATTATGTATCCTCCGGTTCATGATGGGTAGCTCAGATTCTGTGGCCACCTGGTATCCCATGGTCAGACAGTAAGTCTTTATGGGGGCCCAGTAGCAAGCAGGAGCCAGAGGTCTACACAACATCCCTGTCTGCACAGGCTTCAGCACCATTATATCAGCTGGGTCAAATGCCTTGGTGATAGAGTAGTTTGCAGTACAACCTGGTCCTATTGCACAACTTCTTTTGCTTCCAGTGTAACCCAACTGTCAGTTACTCAGCAAATGAGAACGGCGCACTCATGGTAGTACATATTGTTTCCAAACTTCGAGTGATGGTTGGGCCTCTTTCTTAATGGTAGGGAACTTGTCCTTCACTTTGGAAGGGGTATTCCAACAAACCCCGGACACCTGAACCCTTAGAATCTTTTCTTAAGAGACAGACCCTGCATTTTCACGGTGTTCATTTCCCACGCTCTGGCACCCATTTGTCTTATTTATGCTTCTAGGAGACTTGTCATGAACTGCTCCTGAGGTCGAGTCACCATAATGAGTGATCTATGGGATGTCAGGTGGATCTAGATTGTCTACACTCCATTATGACTGAGAGAAGGGGAGTTGATATGGCCTTGTCTCCTTCTCCTGTGGAACAGCTTCTGCTGGCCCTTGATGTTCATATGGAGAAAAAGCACATAATTGATCAATAAGCATATCAGCTGTCCAGGGCTGTGCTAATTTGCTTCGATAAAGCTGGAGCAGCAGCTGTGATGTGAAATCCCCACCTAACTGGATTTATGATACTCCATTGTCATTCTCCAAAATCCACTTGCCAAACAGGGCAGTTAAGTGAGAATATGATAGGAGTTAGCACCTCTAAACTCTCAAGTCCTCAATGAGGGCATTTCTCTCTCTAGTACCCCCACATAAAAAGCCTTGACTCTGATTTACATGCTGATAAAGAGGGGAAGTTCCTGAACAATGTGATAATTTTGCCATTTCGTGGGTGTGTTTCTTCCAGTTCTGTATTTAGGATCTGGGGAAATAACCACAAAATGATTAGATCCATTGAGTCCACTGTGAGATAGAGTCCAGTCAAGCCCCATTTAATAGCGGATCTCCACAAACCCTCACCAAGACTTTAGGGTCCGTTTCAACACACATTTCCCAAGTTTCCATTGTTTTAATATTTCTCTACTGTTTAGTTTAAACTCAACTCTACCCTGGTTAAAGTTAAGTTTTCTTCTGGAGCTCTCTGTACTCTGACTCTAGTTATGGGTCTAGAGGTCATTAGGGGTAGTGGCGTGGATCTAGGGGACAATGAGCATCTTCTTGCAAGTTACCTGCTTCAAGTGGCAATAATAGAAGATGAAGAGTTTCTTCTACTGGCAAGGGGTGCTCAGCGAATTGGTGGGCTCCTGGGTCTCAGATTTTATCCAGTGCTCCATTTCAGTTCTGAGGGTCTCCTTCCATCCCAATTAAGGACTTTACTTCCACATGAGAGACTTCTGCTGTGCTTTGCAAAGTATAAAAACAAATTCTAAGTATTTCAGAATTTCAGCTCTCAGTCCTACTGATGCTGAAAATTTTAAGCCTTGATCTTGTTCCTTTCTTTGTGTCAGCTCTCTGACGCACTCAGAACTAGCCAAGACATCTCAGCCTCCTATGCCGTCATTACCACGTGATGGCCTGGTTCAGTGTCCACTTGGTTTCCCAAGTCCTGGCATTCTGTCCCAGGTTTCAACAGATTATACTTACAGTAATTGTGAAAATCGACCACACTATGGGCTATCAGCATCAGATTTTCCACTGCTAATGAGTTCATCATTTTGTTCAAGTCCACACGTATTCTTATTTTTTTATGATCTTTTTCCTGAGATACTTCCACTGGTACAAAGTATCAGTCAGGATCCACACAGGGAAACAAAAACATAGTAGGTATTTCAAGCAGAGAGCATTCAATAGAAAAACAGTTAAAAATGTGTGGAAAGGACTGGAGGAGCAGAAGGAAGAAACAATGTCATCCTGAAATTAAAAAACTGCTGTCATCTGTATAATGGAGCCCATTTGCGTGCTTCTTCTAGTATGCACAGGGCTGGGCTTTCCACAGAGAGCGAGCCCCGCCAGAGCCGGAGCCAGGAAGAGCAGGCCTGCTGGAGGAAATGCACAACCATCTGGTCACTGCTCTTACAACCACCAGCTACCAGAGTAACTGCCGGTACTTTCGGAGCCAGAATCAGAATCATTTTTCCTTCCCGCCACTTTAAAATCTCCCATCAGAATTCAAAAGGAAGCCGGCTGCCAAAAGAGCTGGGAAACATAGTTTGCAGAATCCCAGTGCCAGTAGTTTAGAGCTGAGTAGAGGAGAGGCAGAAAGCTGGTAGAAAACAGATAAATAACTAAAGATAGATTCTGGGATGTTGTGGCATTGAGGAGTGGCTTTAACAGCCCTGGACTATTCTGTTTCATGAAAAGAAAATTCCCATTTGTGTAAATAACTATTTTTTGTCTCTGTTGCATTCAGCTAATTACTATCCTTGCTTGAAAGAGAATTTGGGAAGGGGAAGTAGGGTGCTACAATATGGAATTAACTTAGCAGGGCCTTAGGAGGGAGGACTGGTGACCTTTGATATGTGATTGTGAAACATTGGGCCAATTTTTCACCTGCTGTACCTTGAAACACAAGCCATGTTCCCATTAAAGCTGAGGTGTTAGAGGAAATGGCAGGAAATCTCAAATTTTCTGTTGGTGTATGCTGATTATTTCTTTTTGTTTTCTGCAAGAATGTTTTGATAGAGAAATATGAGCTTAAACTAGACCTCATCAGTCCGAGAGCTAAGACAGAAAGGACTATGGCATTGCTAAGGAGATGTTCTCTGCCCCTGGGTGAAATGTAAAGTGAATTAGAGTCCCATAACTTGGAGCCCAATAGAATTGAAAAGTTACTCGCTTTTGTTTTCAGAACAGAAGAGTTATAAATTGTAGCAACGAAGCTATATTTGTAGTAATAGCTAAGCCTAATGACCCAGGCCTTTACCAAGCACCTCCCTTAAGTAGGGAGATTACAAAGATATTTTGACCGATATTAAAAAATGCAAATATACGGCTATTACCAGTGATGTTTCAGTCTGGTGTTTCGTATCCATTCTATCCCATTCTACTCCATTGAGTCTCAGAAAGGCTGATCATGGCCCACTAAGCTGCCTTCATAATCCTGTAATTAAATATTTGTCAAACTGCTGGCCTACATCTTTACAAGTTCTCTTACGTTTCCATTCATTAACCCCATGTCTTCACTTTGCTCTTTGCCCAGCCATGTAATGTGGTATATCTTTCCAATCCCCCTCAACCCCGCTACTTGTCTTTCTTGCCATCGTAGTTGTCACAGCTGGCTGAATCCAGTCGTTCGCTTACTCCACACCTGCGCTTCAGCAGGTGGGCACGACAGGGGCAATCACACAACCAAGCTAGAGGGTCTGCCGAGCCCTTAGTGACACCCAGAAATCCTCCCCAGCGCCTTCGTCAATTCTCTCCCTCACTTTCCTAGTAGGTGGTTTCATATTTTCTCATTTTTCCTGGACTGTCAACACCTTTGCTCCCTATTTCAAGTTCAGTTGGTGTAAATTCCTTTTTATTTCACTGAGAAAATAATGTCAGCATGCTTCCACTGACAGATCTATCAGCCCACTCGCGTGATCTGTGCCTTTCACACTTCCCTACGGCCTCTGGTCAACACCGCCACCTGAGCACTGTCTCATATTCTCTGCAACTGTCACTTGCACCTGCAACACCAGTTTTCATCTTTATGCTGGGTCATTCCCAAAGTTACACAAACACACCTCAATAGGAAACTGCCTTGACCCCACGTTCTACCCCAGCTACTACACATTTCTGGGATTCCTATTACAGCAAAACTCTGGAGTTACTATTTCAACTACATCTCCTCCCATTAGTTGTTGAACCAGCCCCAAGCAGGCTCCGATCACCACTACCAACCCCAAAAGACTTTACACCAATTTCACTGGCTTCGCAGGCCTCATCTTCTTCAGCCTATCAGCAACCATTAATAAATAGTAGCTGACTCTATTTTTTTAATTGGGTAAATTTTGACATGTACCATTATGTAAACTTAAGATGTACAGCATGTTATTTTGATACATTTATATATTGTAATATGGCTACATTGTAAGAATATTTATCACATTACAAACTTGTAGTATACTATTATTTCTGTATTTCTATATTCAACTGCACATTAAATCTATTTTTAAAATTTATCTTTATTGTTGAAAGTGTTACAGATGTCCACTTTTTCCCCCCATTGACCCCCTCCACCCTGCACCACCCGCACCCCCAGGCCTTCCCCATACCGATGTCTGTGTCCATGGGTTATGCATATAACCATATAAACTCATTGATTAATCTCTCCCCACCTACTCCCCCACCCCCACCCTCCCTCTGAGATCCCTGTCCTGTGCTTCTATGTCTCTGGATCTATTGTGTTCATCAGTTTATTTTGTTCATTAGATTCCACATATGAGCGGTACTTGTCTTTCTCTGACTGGCTTATTTTGCTTAGCATAATACTCTCCAGTTTCATCTATCCTGTCCCAGATGGTAAGAGAACCTTTCTTTTTCATAGCTGCATAGTATTCCATGGTGTATGTACATTAATCTTTATGGCTTATTTAGTACTTGTTACAAGTTTGTACTCTTAAGCACCATTAATTTTATCCCTCCACTCCCCACCCCCCACCCCTGGTTACCACCATTTTCCTCTCTGCCTTTTTTGTTTGTTTGTTTGCAAGTTTGACTTTTTAAGATTCCACATATATGTGATATCATACAATACTTGTATTTCTCTGCCTGACTTATCTCACTTAGTATAATGTGCTCAGAATCCATTCATGTTGTCCCAAATGGCAGGATACCCTTCTTTTTCATGGATGAATAATATTCCATTGTATATATATGGCATATATTTTTTATCCATTCATCCATTTATGAGAAGTCTTATACTCTGTACGTTGGGATGTAAATTAGTCCAACCACTATGGAAAACAATATGGAGATTCCTCAAAAGTTAAAAATAGATCTACCAGTGACCTAGCAATTCCCCTTCTAGGTGTATACCCAAAGGAAATGAAGACAGTTCCATGAGATGAGAATGGAAATAGCTTAATAGCCCATCAATGGCTGACTCTTTATTTGGTCTTCAGAATACCCTTCTCTTTACTTTTCCATATAACTTCCTATGATTTGTTAGTCACCTTTCCTAGTACTTACCCAGATCCCAGACCTCTAAACATTTGTGTACCCAGGTCTTAGTCTCATACATCTCTTTTGTATAAATATTTTAGATGATTTCTTTCAGTCCCATGACTTTTAATAGTATTACTTTGGTAAGGATTCCCAAATATATATTTCCAGCAACAATTTCTACTCTGAACTTTGGTCTCAAATAAATAAGAATAAGTAAGTAAGTAAATAAATAAATAAATAAATAAATAAATAAATAAATAAATAAAACTGGCTACCTGACATCTCCACTCTGCTCTACTCCACTCTATAAAACTAACACGCCCTCAACTGAACATGTCTTTTTACTGATCTCAAACCTGCCTCTACTCTAATGTTTCTAGTCTTAGAAAATGGAAAGAGCTTTCTTCTAATTATTTAGGTTTAAATTCTTGACTTCACTCTTTTACCTGCACATTCATTCACACTCTATATTGCATCTTTAAGCAAATCTCATGTGCTCTTTTTTCTTAATATTTTCAGAATCTGACCAGTAATTTTCAATTTTGATGCTACCATCATTTTTTGCCTGGCCTACTAAAATATTTCATATGGTCCCCTGTTTCTATGGTTTGCTTTCTTTTCACCCCTGTTGAAATCATCAGGTACTAGTGCAAAAAACACACGAATCAATGGCATAACACAGACAGTCCAGAAAGAAACCCACACAAATATAGGCAATTGTTATTCTATAAAGATACTGGGATAATTCAATGGAAAACAATCATTTCAACAAATAGTCCTTTGTATTTTAAACTTAGCCTTATCCAAGATGCTCTGGCTTCAACCTCATTGCTAAAATTCATTGTCTGTGAAATATGCAGTAAAGGAATTTCATGCATAACTCTATCTCATAATCTTCTTTGGTAATCTTTTTCTTGTTTTATTAAAGAAACCGTTCCATAATGTTTACTGTTACACACTCATTTCTTTAGAATTCCTGTTGCTTAAATGTCGAAAAGATTACTAGTGGAAATTGGTCTTCATTTCTCTTCTATTTCCTGGGCACAGGAAACTATCTTTCCCACCATCTTGCCATTAATGAAGCCACCAGGCCATTCCAGCCAATGGATACAAGTGGAAGTCGCCTGAGTCATTCCTGTCCAAGGCTGTACCAAGCCCCTGCCTGAAAACCCATCCCTTTCTTTTCCTCCTACAGCAGTGATTTTCCACCAGTGTGCTGCAAGAATTTTTAAAACATAATACCTGACTATTTCGTCAAGGAACTGACCTCTTTTCCCTTAGATTGTTAAATTAAAAAATGACAACAGCCAATACAATGACAGCTGTCTAGTGTAAATGAATCAAAATGATCCTCACTTTTTTTTTTTGGCAGGGGAGCAAAAAGTATAAGATATTACTTGGTGTGTCACAGAATTTTAGTAAGTAGTTTATGTGTGCCATTAGATGAAAAGGGTTGAAAATCTCTGTGCTCCAGTGACCCGGCAGCCTGTGCTGAGATGACAGAGCCCATGAGTGAAAGTACAAGATAGCTCCCTTGGAAAGAAGCCATCAGACCTATGGAAACCTAGTGTGAGCAAGAAATAAACTTTAGGTATATTAAGCCATTGTAATTTTGAGTTAATTCCTTTAGTGGTTCACAAAGATGCAGTTATTCATGTAATTATTATTGAAAAAGAATCTAAAGAATGTCTTAAGCTGAGAGATATTAAAGTATTTGACTCTTGTCCAACTCCAGAGCCATTCTCCCATGCTGGATAATTTATTCAAATACTGCCTTATCCAACTCTGCAGCAGCAATGTTTTCCCTTGTGAGTTTTTTAATAGTACTTGCTGACAGAGAAATGCATTTTAGTTTATCACCATATTATTTTCCATGTATCATTGCAGTCAACATCGCTGTGGAAAAGGAATACGTGTTTCTCTATTGATGTCTCTTTGTCTTTTTCTAGTAGGTAAGAACACTTTAAAAGGAAGTCCTAAATATTTATAAAATTCATTGAAAAATTTAATAGACTAAAAATCCAAGACATTTAAACATTGCTAAGACAAAGCTGAAGAGGTTTGTTTTCATGTTCCCTGTGCTTGGTGATTAAATCTATTAAATTCTGAGTGTTTTCAGACAGACCATAGTGGTTTCACGCTAGTATTTCAAGATCCCATAGACACTTAAGTTGAGGTTCATTCTTAAGTCTCCCAGATAATTTCAACATGTTTTGCATGACTTCTAGTATGATTTGTTTGGAACACGATCATTTTAATTACAGAATGTGTGTGATAACAACCTTCTCTTGTAGTTTGTGCTTTCTTAATTATTACTAGTACCTTCATATATTGGTTTCTTGCAAGAATCATTTTTAAGACGTCTTTTACATGAGGTTTCGTTCTATTATAATAAGATAACATACCCCATAAATACACCTAAGCAGAGTATGTGAGTGTAAGTACATGGGAGTACGCTGAAAGTCAACAAAGGAAGAAGGTGCCATGAGGATGTGGGCGCTGGTGGAACTCGCACACCCGCCCGAGGGAGGCCGTGGGCATTGCTGCAAAGGCCTCCCTCGGCCCCTGTTTCCTCCGATCCGGGTGCAGGGTGACAACATAGGCCGGTCCCAAGTCCTTCCTTAGTCCAGGGATGGCATTCTTCCAGCCAATGAAATACGAGCATAGGTCCCTGATGAAAGCATCTTTTGTAAGATAATTCAGTGGTGCCTCGGTTTCCGAATGTGATCTGGTCCAGAAGACGGTTGGAGCTCTGAGACGTTCGAGAACCGAGGTACCGCTGTACATGGCTAGAAGGGCTTTAACATCTGACCTTTCCTTTTCTTTTTGCTTGGAATATGCATGCGATGCTTTAAGAAGCAGCAGCCGCCTTGCCTGAGTCTAGCAAGCCTCAGGTACCAACAAGGAACCCTCAGGGTGCAGACTAAGATGCAGAGATGTCCCAAAGCTCGGCGCTCGTAACCCCTGTGGCAGGCCACAGCTGGGGTAAAGTGAACTTCATGGGAGGGAGAGGGTTTCAGGTGGAAGAGAAAACAATAGCAACAGGGAGCGAAGAAATGACAGAAACGACAGATTGGGTAGAACAGGAAAATTTTCAGAGAATAAAGAGCTTCCACAACACAGGACAAGAGAGAAATTGATGTCCTCAGGACGTCTGTGGCAGTGGGATATCCTGGTGAGGCATCTTCAGTATTAAAGATTATCACACATAAATCAACTTTGTAGAAGTGGACTCTAATTGTTAGTGAAGTTGTAATAAAAATGGAGATTGTTAAATGTTCTTTGTGCTGCAGGATTTGTCAGAAGGCCATGGAGTAGGTGAAGAAAAGTGTTGTTAGCATATTTTGACATTTTGGCAACCTTTTTCTACTTGGCTAAAAGGCAAAATTTCATGGAGCATCAGATCCACGGACAGGGACCTCTTAAGATATATTTTTTTCTTTGAATAAAGCTCTTTTTTTTTTTTTTCCACTTTGTACAAAGGATTTTTTTAAATTGTAGGCAGTATTAGTAAAAAGTTAACACTGTAGTGCTGCCCATGAAAAATAATTAAAATTATTGGGCTTCATTGCATAGAACTTACATTTTCAGTAGTTTTCCTGTTGTACAAGCCTTGTACTTCAGAGAGACTCTTGGGAACAGACTGAATATTTTTGAAACTATGATTATACAGGTTTGGATAAAACAGGGGTTCCTAAACAAAATTAGTAAGAAATGCAACCTGAAGGTAGGTGGGGATGTTTTCTAGTGGAAAAGGTACTGGAATTGAGTTCCAGTACTGACCATAGAGTTCAGAGTAGAGATTTGTTTATGTCAGTTTCTGGAGTCAAAATGGAAAGATTATAGCTTATTGAAAAATATTTGAATTGGACTTGTGTGCAATTTTTGTATCATTAAGTTTGTTTCCTGTACTTTACTGAGTATTTTTTCGGATATTCCACAATGTAATAAATCTTGTTTTCACAAGTCTGCAACCAACTCCTTCTAAAACTCCCCTATGCCTGAGCAGTGATGACCAGAAAACTGAACTCTGTTCTTACAAACCAAGCCAGACATGAGGAGAAATGGGAGAGCAAGTCTCTCTGTGAAAGATTCCCTGTCATTAGTTTCATGAAATTGAATTTTGAGCACTGCCAATAAAAACCCCACTGCCAACCTGAAGATCATGGCAAACAGGCATGTTTTAGAAAGCACCCAGCCTGCAAACCTTCCAGGAATTTTAGCTGGTAGTTAGCACCCGGTGTTATGTGCTGACACCCCCAGAGCCGGCCACGATGTGCCCTCTGTCCGCTCCTTTGCCACTGTGTCAAACTCCTGGGCGCCAGATGTCAGGAAGAACGATCTAGGTGGAACGAACATTCCCGTAAGCCAGTTACGGCAGTTTAAACCGTGTGCATCTACTTGGAGTTTGATCCACAAACATTTCCAGAGTTCTCTTCCATTTGGCTCTAAAAGTTTTTCATCCTTGGCACTATTAACATTTGGGCTGGAGAATTCTTTGCTGGTGGGGGCGGCTCTCTGTGATTGTAGGACATTTAGCAGCATCCCTAGCCCCTGGCCACTGGAGACAATAGCATTCCCTCCCTGGGCCAATCAAAATGTCCTAACACTGCTAAGTGTCCCTTGGGGACAAAATTGCACTCCCTCACCTCTTCCTACTTGAGAACCACTGCTGTATTCAGAGATTCAACTTAGGTGGAAATATTCCAAATAGAACGCAGGGGTCATACAGAACAAGGGCTCAGAAAGGCCATTCTGTTTGGCAGTATGGGCCCCATGGGGAATGAAAGGCAGAATTCTGGCAGAGTGAGAGGAATAGACTACATTCAGCACTTGGGAGAAAGAGAGATGTAATTTTTTAAAGGTATAAATAGGCTGCTTTTCCACAAGTTGGCATGAAGGGAGAGATATAGGCTGATAATTGGCAGGCCTTACTGAAAGGTTTACTGCACAAATAGATACATGTTTGTTTGATTAACTTAGGATTTAACTTCGCCTTTTTCTCCAGCCGATCAGGTTGGGAGTTAGGGAAGAGTTAATGGAAAAGAAGATGGGGGCAGGTGTAGAAACAGGAAACAGAAGGTAGAAGGAAGCAAGAGCCCAAGGAAAGTAATGGGAGCTCCAGTGTGTCCTGGGAGGAGGAAAGTGACAGGGGAGACAGAATAACTCGGCTGGAAAATTTTGGAATCTAGAACTAGGCTGTATGACTTCAAAACCTGGGTCCATCATTTATGAGAAGTGTGATCTTGAAGATTTTTAAAAATCTCTTAAATTTTCTATTTTCTCATCTGCAAGATGGCGATGATGATAATTGCCATCCTTGAAGGCTGCTGAGATGTGAAAATGTGACGACGCCTGTGAGGCATATCCACAGGGCCTATGCTAAACACATGTAGCTATAAAACAGTCCTGAGGGTGCAGTGGCACTGAGGAGCCCACAGGCCGTGTGTGAGATGGTTTCCACAGTGACTGTGCAGGGCCTTTTCAGTCCAGGTGCAGTGACGGTCAACAGAAAGATGTGGGCATGGCCCCGCAGGCACAACAGAAAGAAGAGGGCAAGATTAAAAGGCTTACAGACTGGGCCAATAATCACCAGATTTCGTAATGAATGTGCTGGAAATGGGAGAACTAATCTTCCAGTAGCGCGGGCAAGCACAAGAGATGACAGGTAGGACGCTGTGGAAAGTTTGGGAATTGGGACACTGTGGCCAAGGCCATAGCAAGAGAGCAGGGAGGAATGAGCATGATTCTGCGGTGGTCTAGGTACTGTCCACATGACCGGAACATATCTTCTCTATGGGGGTGGGGTTTAGTGTTGAAACCCCAGCCTTTAAAACAGCATGTCTCCCACGTAAATGCTCAATAAATATCCTTTGAAGGAACAATAGAATTGAAGAATAGCTGAGGGAATTCAATAGCCTTTTTCTGAAGTGAACTCTTCTTTCAAACCTTTTAACTCATTACAGCAATTAAGTTTTACTTTTTTATGCCTGTTTACATATTGTATTAGTAAATTTGATGTGTCAATTTGACTGGGCCATGGGGTATGTGGATATTTTGCCAAACAATGTTCTGGGCGTTTGTGAGGATGTTTTCGGATGAGATCAACATTTGATTCAGTAGACTGAGTAAAGCAGTTAGTCCTCCCTAACGGGGGAGGCCCTCATGCAATCAGCTGGAGGCCCGACTACAACAAGCAGGCTGACCCTCCTGTGAGTAAGGGGGGCCTCCTCTGCCTGCCTGCTGAGCTGGGACATTGGTCTTTTTCAGCCTTCAGGCTTGAACTGAGACGTCTTGAGCTGCCATCCTTTGGGCTAGAACTTACATGATTGACTCTCCTGAGTCACCAGTTTACCAGATGCAGATCTTGGGACTTCTCAGTCTCCGACTGCATGAGTCTATTCTCCAGAGAACCATGACAAATGCACATAATTTGTCTGGTGTTAGAATTATGGTATATTTGTCTTAGTTATTTCATTAGCCTAAAGAGTCTTCAATATGACTATAACTGCTTCATTTTATATCTCATGGTATTTTATTTTTAATAGCCAAGCACTATAGATATTTGCGGAATTAAAATCAACGTGAAGGCAATGAGAGTGGAAAAAGTGCAAAGCTCTGATGCCAGATTGGCTGGAGGGTCATAATTTGGTGCAGTGGTTCTCCAACCAGAATCCATACATTCTCGGGGAGTTTGGAGAAGAGGGTTTTTTTTAAGTTTCAGTTTTCATTTTGATGATCATCTAAGTTAATATTTTATCAGTTTTTAAAGATAAATTTATCTTTTAGCGTGATAGTGAACAACTGAAAGATATTCCAGTAGACTTTGAGTTCTTAATCAGCGCTCCTCTGAGATCTCAGATTTTTACTTTTATTAAAAGGAATGACTACATTATGCAAATTTAAGAAACTCTTGTTTGGGGAAAGAAACTTGGGATGAATAGCAGAAGAGCATGGTCTAGCCCAGGCTCCATTAACAACGTTTGGCAAATCACTCTAGACCTCAGTTTTATTATCCATAAAACAAGGGGTTTGGATTTGATTGATTTCTGAGTTTCCCTTCAGCTCTAAATCCTGTTTCTAAAAACACTGAAATTAGCAGAAGAAGAGGGTAAAAAATGTGAATGAGACTGTACAAATATCAAGCGTGAAGAAAAGTGTACGTCCAAAGCAGTGGAATCAACTATCAACTCTGTCCTTTACATCTTCAGTTATTTTTACAATATGATTACTCTGTATCAGGCATGGTCCCAGGCGTTTGGGATTCATGAGTGTACAGACCACAGCCCCTGCCCTCAGAAAGCTTGTATTGGGGGTATACTTTGGTAGATGAGTAAGTGGTTCAATAGAAAATAAACAAGTAAATTAATTAATATACAGTATAGAAAAATTTTGTGCTTCAATGGAAAACTACGCATTGTTGAGAGGATATTCCTCTAGGTTATCTGGTTTTAGTCATTCATCATCTTTGAGCAATTTTTTAGTTCTGTAAGTTATAGACAATTGATAACAATGCAAAACAATTCTTACACACTTGCAAACTCTGTCCAGTCTAGTAGAAGTACAATTGACCTCCCTTCCCCAACTCCCCCCACTACTCCCCTGAAAAAGCTGGTTTTGTCTCCATTTGTACTTTCACTCCAATGTTCCTCATCTATACATTTGTCTGATCTGCAGATTGCCTTTTCTACTGGCTCTAACATCTGCGTGGATGCTAGTTAAGGAGTAGAATAGGGTCTTTAAAATGTTCTTTTTTATTTGTGCATGAGGATTGTGATTTTACCTTTTTCTGAAAGTTACCTTCTAACAGTGGCCGAAGACGATGAAGGAAGTAAACAAGGTCAATATGGCAAAGAAGGGCGAGGCTGGATGAGGGGCTGGACAGCTTTCGATCCGCTAGTCAGGGAGGACCTCTTGGAGGAGAGAGGCACTGAGTTGAGGCCTGGCCAGCAAAGGGAGCCCCTCTCAAGGGCCTAGAGGATGATTATTCCAAGAAGAGGCAGCGAGAGGTGCAGGGGTCCTAAACTGAGAATTTCTTTGGTGTGTTCAAGCTGCCAGAAGAAGGCCAGCATGAGTGGCTGGCACACTGAGCAAGGGAACGTGCTCTAAGGTGAGGACAGAGGTGCTGCAAGGGTCAGATGTTCGGGGCCTGCAGGGCTTGGTAGAGTGTTTGGGTTTTGTTCTCGGTGTAATTAGGAAGACTTGGGAGAAAAACTATTTGCATTCTTTTTTTTTTTCAATCCTTACCTGAGAACATGCTTAGAGAGAGGAACAGGAGGGAGGGAGAGAGAGAGAAACATTTATATGAGAGAGAAACATCCATCAGTTGCCTTTTGTATGTGCTCCGACTGGGGATTGAACCGGTAACCCCTCTGTGCACAAGACGACGCTCAACCAACAAAGCCACTCTGGCCGGGCTGGATCCTGTTTTGAAAGAACCTTCTACGGCCAGGACACTTGACTTACTGTTTTATGTACATCAGTTCAGTCCGCCCTCACATTGATTCTAGAGAATAGGGGGATCACTACTTTTCCCACCTCACACATGAGGAAATGAGACTCAGAGGGTAAGTGCACAACTAATACGCACAAGGTAACAGTAAGTATCCATCTACGTAAATGTGAGTAAGTTGAGAATAAGTTCAGCCATGACCAACAAAAGTTTTCTGAACCGATATGTTAAATTAACTTTTGTAGGTTTGCTTTACAGAGTTTCCTGTCCTCTCTCTTGCTCTCTTTCAATCCTCACCTAAGGATATGCTCATTGATTCTAGAGAAAGGGAAGGGAGAGAGAGACAGAGATTGAGAGAGAGAGAAACATCAGTTCAAGAGAGAACATTGACCAGTTGCCTTCTATACGCTCCACGACTAGGGATTGAACCCGCAAATTTTTGGTATACCAGAGGATGCTCCAACCAACTGAGCCACACCGGACAGGGCTCTTATCTTCTCTTTTAAGATTATTTTCTGGTTCTGCTTTCAAGAATTATTTAAAGAGTAAATTTTGACTGTTCCTTTGAGTTAATACTATTATTGAATCAATGTTGGCTATGAAGGCCTTGGTAAACTTATCTAACATCTATATTTCAATGGGTTTTCATTTGCACATATAGTAGCTTGCTGTCTTACACACAGCAGATACTTAATTATTGTAATCATATAATGCACTTAAACTGACATGTTTCTCATACCTACTTACTATGTCAACAGCCAATAAAAATATAATACTTCTTACATTACATTTGAGATAGCTTTTAGGCTGCATCTGTAATTTGGTATTATAATAATGACTGGGTCTTTCTTTTTCAATTTAGTAAACCTATTTCAAATTTTATTATTCACCTTGATGCTTTACTGTTTAAAGCTTGCAACATTCTCACTACTGAAGTAGGGAAATAGCATTTTCCGGGGGGAAAATCAGTTAATTGGCAAGTGAAATCCACACCAGTTATCTGTGATGAGGCTCGTCAATATCCGCGGCCTCTCTACCTTTGCTGCTTCCAGGAGGTGACTGCAGTCCCTTCCTCGTGACCTCGTGACGTTCCCGTGCTTTGGCTGTGGCGATGTGCCGCACTTTCCTTTCTTAGCTGAACTACTTGTCTGTGTACCCAGCTCAGGTGCCTTTCCGTCTCAAACTACAGATGATTTTGAAATTTGACAGCAAGACTATGCCTACCTGGACACATCCTAAAAGGAGCCACCAGCGGTTTCTCGGAAGAAGCAGAATGATTATTTTATGAGGAGAACATCTCTCCCGAGTCCCCTGAATCATCCAGGTTGGCCACATCCCAATGTTTTGTTCAGCAAAATGGAGAAAAGGGACAAACTGGGATGACTAGCTAAGCAAAATGCAGCTGCTTAAAGATTAAAGAAGCACAAAGGATATTTTAGGAAGGGCAATCAACTGGAAGCTTGGAGACAAAAACCATCAGCTTGTTGGATCAATTTAGGAATTTAAACTTTACTACAGAAAATAAAATTACACCAGTCTTCCTGAGCATGTGTGTGTGTGTATGTATGTCTATGTTGATATATATATATATTTATATTTTATAAATTTATATTTTATAAATTTTTCATCTGCCTGGAAAATTTATTTAAAATAAATATTCATTATGCATTTCACCTTTATTTTAAATAAATTTTCCAGGCAGATGGTGACGTTTGAGCAGATACCTTCCACACCCACGATGGCACTGCAAGAAACAAAAATAAAATACTAAGCATATTAAAATGTGTAAATATTTTCTCCTACTGATTTTATTACTTGAGCATCTCATGTGTACGTTGCCCCTAATTCAGCCCAATAGGTTTATTTTCTTGATTCAAGTTGAGCAGAATGCCTCCGAGGTGAGACGGACTCGCCCAGTGAAGGAGTGCTTTTATTGCTTGCTCAAGCTTAAAAAAACTGCTCGTTAAGCCTAAGAGATCAGAATACTGTCCTTAAAAAGCCCAGAAGTAGGGCACTCTACATCACATATGCTCTGCTAATCTCCTTTGGAGAAAAAATATATCATCAAGCTAAATACGTTTTTTTCCTGCAAATAAAGCAGAGTCTGCAGAGTATGATTTTTTTTTTTTTAAAAAAAAAGGAAAAATAGTGACAGCTCTTCAGACCAGAATGTGAAGACTTTCCTTGACTCCCTTGGTCTACCCACATGAGCTACTGTAGAATTTAAAACATCCATATATTAGGGATTACTTTTAGAAAGAAAAAGCCTACTTACAGTTCACTTAACATTAGGATATAAGAAGTCCCATAGTTTAAAGTATCAAGTAATGGTAGGAATACTTTATAAACTGAGTCAAAACTGTTGCTCTAACTGGATTAGAAGTTCACTTTGTAAAGTCGGGGTCAATAAATATGTTGCTTATTTTCAAGGTGTCAGTAAGAGTTACAACTGTTATTTCCTCATACATTGCACATTAACATCACTAATTACTGAGTCCTTTTTAAAACATGTTTAATGCGTTGATGAATGGCTAATTGTTAATGCATCTTTGTGGGGCCCTGACATTACCTGAGTGGAGCACCTGTTACATAGCTTCTTTGAAGGTTAATGGAGCAGAAGGTGGAATTCAATTACATGGAAATATAATGAAGGGAGGAGACAGGAGGAAATATTAGCCTTTCAGAAGCACATAATAGAAAAACATCTTACAGTCTTTTATTCTTTTCACATGTATTTTAGATTTTTTTAAATCATTATATCCTCAATTATTATATTAAGTTATGTAACTTCTACTTATTTTAGGCCTCCAAACAGCTTTTACCTGTGACTTTAAATATAGCTTAGAACTGTAGTCCTACCAGTACTAAAAACTGCTTTTCACACTAAACTTTGTTGCAACCTAATCAGGACCCAAATTGGGTAACCAAGCAAAAAACCTGAAGGCAATGAAATGGGACACGAAGTCACATGAGGGCCAAATTGCCTTGGGTTCCTGGGACAGCCACCAAAGCTTTCTGCAGCTTCTTACTCCATGAATGACGCTCGATGGACCCCTACCCCCACCCCAGGCATGAAAAATCAGAATGGTCCCTTATCCTAGAGCTACCTTGGTCCACCAAATGTCTTGCCCCGCTTCTCTGGGATAACATGTTTACTTTCAAAAGAAGCTTCCTAGGCAGCTCCCAGAATCCTTTATTCATCAGTATATTTGCTAGCAAAACCCTTGTTGATTTATAAAGTACAAACATCGAGACTGAACTTAACAACTCAAATTGCCTACAATGAACCAAATAAACTTACAACCTATCTTATGAGTAACAAGAGACTTCTCTCATGGAAATGAGAGCTTATATTTATATGGGCTTTAAACTGTTTAAGGCAATTTTATATTTTATTCAACATAATTCTTACACCAGCTAGGATAGGATAGCTTTTGTTATGACAAACCACTCCAGAATATCATTGCTTTAAAACAGCGATTTTCAACCAGTGTGCGGCAAGAATTTTTAAAACATGCAATACCTGACTATTTAAGTCGGGGGCACCGACCTTTTTTCCCTTAGATTAACGTCAAAAACAAAAATAACAGCCAACACAATAACAGCCTTCTGGTGTTAATGAGCCAAAATTATACCTATTTTTTGGTCAGACTGGCAAAACAATGTATTATTTAGCAAGCCACAGAATTTTAGTAATTAGTCTATGTGTGCCATGAAATGAAAAAGATTGAAAATGGCTGGCTTAACACAACAAAGGCTCATGCTGCTTGTGAGTCACTGGGAGGGAGCCTTGCCTGCATCACCCACCCAGAGGCCTGCTAAGAGGGCCTCTCTGTGCTTCTGTGATTGCAGGTGGAGGAAAGGGCCCGCGGTGGCTGCTGTGCTGCTTAGCAGCCACTCCTGACTCTTCTGCACAGTTATGGGCCAAAGCAAGTCCCATGATCCCTCCTAACTCTAAAGGAAGCGAGGAAGTTGAATTTTGTTCTGTGTCCAGAAGGAAAAGAACATGCCTGTTTGGAAGAGGCCACTGGCTATCATACCCTCCCCACAGCCCTCTTCACAGCGAGGCGAGTCATGGAAACCAGGAAGATTTCCTAAGGATGATATTTAGAGAAAGAATGGGTAGTTACGTACACGTGGCAATGCTTTTATTTTTTTGTTCGTAAATATCTTCTCACCATGCCAGAATTTCCCATTCTCAGGACTAAGCAATGCCTTAGTCCTTAAAAGGACAATACCTTTCCTAACATCTTGGTGTGAATTAGTTATCAGGAGGCCATGGGACGAAGCTCTTTAAGATGGACAGAGCACATTCAGGACACAGCCGTCAATCCGGTGGCGCGCCCCAGGCTGGTCCTGCCAGCAGGGGTGGCAGGGGGCAGCGTGGCGGGTAATGAGGTGTCGGGACCCCTGCCTTAGGGCGGGGGGAGGGCGGTGAGGTTAAGCAGGCTCTTTTCACTGAAAGGCATGACAGTCTATATATATTCCCTGGGATAGGACCTTTGTAGACATTTTTACAAATGAGACACTGTAAAGGAATTAACTTACACAACCTCCTTCGTTATCATTTTTCTCCAAACTGTGTAGAGCAAATTAAAAGCAAACTAAGAAATAAACAGATTATACATTTAAACTGTGAAGTTTATGAAAATGCAAAGGGAGACAGAATTTCCTTGGAACTGCTGTGCCGGTGCCACCCGAGCACAGTTAGTCCTCTGTACCCGCCGTCCCACATGTGTGGATTCCGCCAGCCAGGAATCCAGATCACTGGGGGGATGTCTGTCCTGAACCTTTCCAGGCTTTCCCCTCATCATCACTCCCTAAACAAAAGATAGGAACAACTAATTAGACAGCTTTTACATTATATTAGGTATTTATTATAAGTAATCTCGAGGTTATTTAAGGCATGTGGGAGAATGTGCATAAGTGATCTGTAAATGCTACACCGTTTTATACAAGGGACTTCAGCATCCACAGATTTTGGTACCTGAGGGGGGGGCATCCTGGAACCAATCCCCCTCAGACAACAAGGGACAACTGCAATGAAGGGCAATTGGGAACACTGAAATTCAAAATTAGAACCATGAAGAAGAGATAACTGATGAAATTTGGAGACATACTCCCCCTGAAGTATCCTTAGACAGAAAGAAAGGGAAGTTGATACCAAAATCACGCTGTGTGTTATTTGATTGACACATGTATGGGCTTTCTTATATTAACAAGGTGCTTTGGTGTTTTTTATTTGATTATGAAGCTTTTTTAGGTGGAGGCTTCATGAAATCTCATATCAACTGCTGATCTTTTCTTGCCAGTGTTCTCGTAAAATACTAGCATATTTTCAATCCATAGTTTCTATTCATTCTTTTGGTTTAAAAGCTCAAAAGCTCCAATGAAAAGATACAAGTGACTTTAGGGAAGTCATCTATCATGGTGATGATTTTTCCTGCTTAAACTGAGAAGTACTAAACTATATCATAATTTAGAAATATGAAGGATTTTGTTGAAGCTTTCCATGAATTTCTAGCTTCAGGCTGACTTATATTTAGGGTATTTCAAGTGATTGAAATTTTAAATTGTTGGGAACTTAAATTAAAAAAAGTTATAATGAAGTTTTTAAAATACATTAACTGCAGTGTTTGCTTGTCTTTTGATTAATTTTGAATAATATTCTTAAAGCTTAACAGGATATACTGGGACTGAAGTGATAATAGGTAAAAATTCATTTTCTTTATCATGCTTCTCAGAAGCTACATTTTGTTATTAAGGCTTCTCCAAGATAATAGTTTAAGATTCATAGCCCTGTATTTCAAGAAATTGATTGGCCTCACAATAATTATTAGAAAAGAGCAAATGGCATTGAGAAGAGTGGTAAAGAGAAAGGCAGACAAACAACATTCAGAAACACATTCCTGTCTGTCAAAGGGGGATGCAGCAGAGGGATGCACATGGAGGCCCATGGAGTCAGACAGACTGTCCTGCCTTGCTCTGGTGTGTTATCAACCTATTAAGTCTATCATCCCATGTGGTAGTGTGTCATATGTTTTCCCATGTTCTTAAATGCTATCCAAAGTTTTTCCTACTGAAAATACCCCTACTATGCTAAGTGGCATAGGACAGTCACACCCATCCTTTCGTTTTTAAAATAGTGGTTTTTTTAAAAATTGATTTTAGAGAGAGAAGAAAGGAGAGGGAGAGAGAGAAACATCAATGTGAGAAAGAAACATCAGTTGGTTGCCTTTCATACACAGCCCGCCAGGGGATCAAACCGGCAACCTGGGCATGTGCCCTGATGGGAATCAAACTGGTGACCTTTCAGGGCACTGACCAATATTCAACCAACTGAGCCACACAAGCCAGGGCCATACCCATCCTTTTGAAAAATTTCTAATTTTCTCATAACTTGTTCTAAATGCTAGGAATCTGTGCCAAGTAATTAGTTTTGCCCTTTCTCATATATTTCGTCTGCTAGAAATGGAGTCTTAATTCCTGATACTGTCATAATTAAATTCTGTGGAAAGTTGATAGTCTTTGCAGACCAAACGGACTTAGAGAAATACCATCTGCAGAACCTCATCAGAATATCAGAATCTAAATGGTTGATAACTGTGAGTTGAAAATAGCACTTTATAGTATTTATATTATTAAATAGTATTTACTATTGAAAAGTAAGTAAATAAAAGCTATGGTAATAAAATAAGTTTTCTTTCTTGTTTATCTTATTTTCCCCACTTAAGAATAAATACTCACACCTATCTCTCCTATACAATTTACTGTTCAACTCCTGAACATTAATTCACTGTGTACCTTGTAGTCATTAAGCTTTTACCTGATTTCTAGTTTCTAAATTTGTAAAGCATATTGTGATGAAGTTTGAAAAGAAATTGCCTAACATTATTGTTTTAGTATTTAAGCTGTATTTTTTATCAAAAAACTATTTACTATCTTACAAGGTGTTTCATAAAAACTAGACTATATTAGAAAGCTCCATTGCTGAAATACACTTGTACCTTTTTTACATTACTGATAATCTTATTCTGAATTCTTATATAAAAATCAAGAGAACCTTTACTTCCTTTACATTTTGGCCCACAGCCCACTGAATTAGGAAGACCACGTGGATCTGAGTCCTGGCTTTGCCATCCACTACCTGTCAGACAGCCATTGACCAGTTCAATTTTAACATGCATCAAAAGAAAATAATATCTGCCCTGCCTTACCTAATTTTTGTGTAATGATGATTAAATAAGTTTAAAATCATAAAAAACACTTTGATAGTACTAAAGTCTTATAGAAACAAACTATTAATATCACCATTTAATGATTAGATAGGTTTCTTTACCCACTGGAGTAAATTCACTTTAATTTTAATAAGAATTAGACGTACTTCTAACATGATCTAGATTACTTTTGTGAAAACCTTGAAGATTACAAGTGTCTGCATTCTGTGTAGATTTTTTACTATCTCATTTTTACTATTTGTTCTTACTGAGTTTGTAAGACATGGTTAAGTGTGTTATGGGGAAACAAAATCAAATTTATTATTTCATATGCAATTTAAGACCTAAAATATGCATACTTCAGTAACCATCTTTACTCCATTTTTGAGTAAAATTTATTTATTTATGCAGTGACAAGAGCTGGCAAAGAGGATACAGAAGGGGATTGAGATGCTGGGCAGTCAAAAAGTCCTTGTGTCTACAATACTTAGTGGTAAGATACAACATGAAATTTGAATTATGTTTTTTCACACCTGCCAGAATGACTATCATCAATATAATCAACAAACAACAAGTGCTGTCGAGGGTACGGAGAAAAGGGACCCCTCGTGCACTGCTGGTGGGAATGCAGACTGGTTCAGCCACTGTGGAAACACTATGGAGGTTCCTCAAAAAATTAAAAATTGAACTGCCATTTGACCCAGTGATCCCACTTCTAGGAATATATTCTAAGAAACTTGAAACACCAATCAGAAAGAATATATGCACCCCTATGTTCGCAGCACTATTTACAATAGCTAAGATCTGGAAACAGCCTAAGTGCCCATCAGTAGATGAGTGGATAAAAAACGCTCTGGGACATTCACACCATGGAATACTATGCAGCTGTAAAGAAGGATCTCTTACCCTTTGGGACAGCATGGAAGGACCTGGAGAGTATTATGCTAAGGGAAATAGGCCAGTCAGAGAAAGACAGGTACCACATGATCTCACTTACAGGTGGAATGTAATAAACAAATAAACTGATGAACAAAATAGATCCAGAGACATGGAAGCATGGAACAGACTGAGGGATCTAAGAGGGAAGGTGGAAAGGAGGGCGGGAAGAGATCAACCAAAGAACTCATAAGCATATATGCACAGCCCATGGACACAAACAACAGACAGGTGAAGGCCTGGGGGTGGGGGGGGAGGGAGATGGGTGGAGGGGGGCAAAGGAGGAAAGTGGAGGACATCCACTCAACAATACTCTCAACAATAAAATAAATTTTAAAAAAGCATTCTATGCCAAGTTGACAGTGTCACTCATGAAATAAATAAGGAAAGAGAGAGAGAGAGAGAGCGAGAGAGAGAGAGAGAGAGAGAGAGAGAGAGAGAGAGAGAGAGAGAGAGAGAAGAAAGAAAGAAAGAAAGAAAGAAAGAAAGAAAGAAAGAAAGAAAGAAAGAAAGAAAGAAAAAGAAAGACAGACACTGCAGTATGACCCATCAATTCCATTTCTGTGAATATATCCAAACTATCCCAAAACACTAATTCAAAACAACATGTGCACCTCTATGTTCATTGCAGCATTATTTACAACAGCCAAGATTTGGAAGAAGCCCAAGTGACCATCAGTAGGAGAGCAGATAAGAAACCGATGGTACATTTACACCATGGACTACTACTCAGCCCTGCAAAATAAGAAACTCACCTTTTGCGACAGCGTGGATGGTCCTGAAGAGTATTACGCTAAGTGCAATAAGCCAGTTAGGGGAAGACAAATACCATATGATTTTACTTATATGTGAAATCTAATGAACAAAATAAACTAACAAACAAAATAGAAACAGACTCATAGATACAGAGAATAGACTGATAGCTATGGGGGGAGGGGATGCTGGGTTAAAAAGGTGAAGAGATTAAGCAGAATAAAACAAACAAAAAAACCCTCATAGATGCAGATTACCAGAGGGAAAGGGGGTGAGGGGCAGAAGATGGTAAGGGGGATAAATATGCTGACAGGAGACTTGACTTGGGGTGGTGAACACACAATACAATATACAGATGATGTTTATAGAATTGTACACCTGAAACCTATATAATTTTATTAACCATTTTCACCCAATAAACCTAATTAGAAAAAAAAAAAAACACACACACACAACAGGGGGGAAAAAGGGAGTACCCTTTCCCCCTAAATCTTGTTATTGAATTAACAGACTTCCCCACTTAACATAAAATGTCCCCTGGATAAAGGACGGACTCTCCTAAATGTGGTTTGCCTTTTTTATCTCTTTATCTGTAGAATAACTATAATGCTTCTGTCGACTTTTTCTCCTGGAGCTTCTTGCCTATGGGTAACACTTTTTCCTTCACTAAAGCAGCAAAACAACCATGATGTTCTTTCTCCGTGGCAGAAAGAAATCAAATCAGGTGCCTTTGGTTCCTACTCTAACCTAGAATGTCATGCTTCACATTTCAAAGGAAAAGCAAACATCTTTTCTCCATTTCCTAAAAATCTTACTTGGGAAATTTCAATAATAAGACAATCACCACATGGGTGCTTTCAGCAAATAACTGAAAGATGGAAAATTTGGGCTGCATATTTACTAATTCCTGAGAGCTGTAGGTAAGAGAACCAAGCTGCGCATGGGCAGGACTTACAGAGAAAATGACTTTAGACTTATTGAAAGATGAGGCTTACTAACACACTCAAACCACCAATATTTTTAATGTCAGCTGGCCTTGGAAGCAGAGCCAGCCTGCCCTCCCACACTCTCACATAAAGCTGTAGTCGATTCCCTTTACAGTCTTGCTCCTCTGCTTCCAAGGCCCACTCCCTCCTCCTGTCTCCAGTGTAGACGAGACACCCAAGGTCAGGCCCGTCCCGATTTGCTCTTTTCCCCGCCGAATTGACCAAGCAACCTATCGCTTCATTATAGTTAAACACAATCTTGGATTTGTTTGTTAAGCAATGAAAATACAGTCAGTTGATCCTGGTATCAGACAAACACTGCCATTTGTAAAAGTAATTTAATTGTGAAATGCCTACTCGGTGCAAACAAAGCTTGTGTCAGGCTGTGAGGCAATAAAAGGATAGAGAATGGCCCTGCCCTCCAGCTGGGGTGCGTGTTCATCCCTTTAACAAAGGTGAGTTGAGCACCTACTGTGTGCCACGCACGGTTCTAAGCTCTGGGAGTACACAGGAAATAAGACAAAACTCTTAGCCTCTGGGAGCTTAAGCTTTATGCAGGTCGTCAGACAGACCAAAGGTAAGTGTATTGGATGTTGGGGTGACGGCTTCTGTGGAGAAAGAGCTGTGTGCGGGGAGAAAGCTCGGGGGAATGGCTGTGATAGTTCACACAGGACTGAGAAAGGCGGCTCCCATGCGGGAAACCTGAGCAGGTGAGCAGAGACCTCAGGCCCGAGGAAGCGGCTCTAGTGCGGATCTGGGGGAGAGAACCGATGCCAGAGGAGCAACGGGGACAAGCCTTCAGGAGGGAGGGTGCTCCATAGGGTCAGGGCCTGGGGGAGAGCGGGAGGAGCAGGTGCCCGCAGAGCAGAGGAGCTGATCCCGGCTCCCCCGCCTCCATCCTGCCACGTGGAGTAACAGCCACTCGGCCCGACCACGGAGTCCTCAGGATAAAGGCCTCTGGAAGGAGTTTTTATCTGTTTACTTTTAACTTCTTATGAAGTCTCTCCAAGGTCAGTGGCGTTGTCCTTACTTTACAGATAAGAAAGCTTGAGGCTGGCAAGTAAATGACTTGTTCAAGGTCACAGAGTCCGTGTGGAAGCCTACAATCCCAACTATAGGTAGATTTTTTTCAATAAATACAGTACAGTACTATAAATGTATTTTCTCTTCTTTATGGCTTTCTTAACATTTTCTTTTCTCTAGCTTACTTTGTTGTAAGAATACAGTATATAATACAAATAGCATAAAAATAGGTGTGAATCAACTGTTTATGTTATTGGTAGGGCTCCTGGTCAGCGTAAGCTATTAGTAATTAAATTTTTGAGGAATCAAAAGTTACATATGGTTTTTTTTCTCTGCGAGTTGTTCAAGGGTCAACTATACGTGAAAATTATCCTGCCCTGACGCACCACTCACATAACACACACTAGACTCCCCCTCCCCCCCTCACTCAGGCAGGAGATGGCTTTCTGTTTTACTTGGCTTCTTTGGAGCATTCAGTACAGTACTTTCTGACTTCCCTTCTGTTAAAATCATCTACCTTGCCACTGACAGGCCTTCCCCACTCCCTATTCATGCGCTAGAGGCTTCACCTCTCTCATACAGCTATAGTCGTGGCACCATTCCCTGCAACCTGGATTGAAATTCCCACCACCCTTTTAAAAAATATTCATTTATAAAAAGTGTATCAGCAGTAAAACCTTATTTAATTGACTCCCTTGGAAGAGCGAGCCAAGCAGGTGCTTTTGCACAGGGAGGTTCTGTTCAATGCTTGAGTATCACTCAAGAAGGAAGGATTATTTGGGGAATTCTCTCCAACTTATTCTTATTAATACAGAGTAGCTTGTCAATAGTTACTACATGCTTTAGATGAGTTGGCTATAGGGATACAATCCAGGACAGTTGTTTTAATGAAATGGTAAAGTTTAAGAAATATGATGCCAAATTTTGAGTGCCTGGGATCACAGAAAGCAGAAGGCACTAGGAGAAAGCACCAGATAATGGATTGTGTAGAAAAGGGTAGGGGCGTCGTTAAGAGATGCCCGCCAAGTGCATTGGAAAGGGAGGTATTTGGGGGGAGAGAATAAAGGCTCTTCATATAAATCTGTGCTTCTTCATATTTTGATTAGAATGGACTCTGGTCGTAGGAGGATATTTAAGAGGAGAGAGACATTACCAATGATTGATACTTAGTGTATTGATCACCCAGGAAGCATCATAGACAGATATATAGACCATGCCCACAGAGGTTCTAATTCAAGCGTGTAGGTTGAGACCAAGGAATCTATACTTCTAAGAAGCACCCCAAGCTACTCTGAAACATGTGGTCTAAGGGCCATTCTTTGGGAAACGCTGGTAGAGACTAAAAGGTTTCACAGACAAAACATGGCTAAGATGCCAGCATCTCCTAGTTAATTTACAGCCTGGCCTGTCCAGGAATCTGGTGTCTGAGTAGGAGGAACACATCTGGATAGCTTTATGCGCAGATTGCTCACTATTGTGGCCGGCAGAGGTCCAGTTTAAAAGAGAGGAGAGGATCTATAGTTTCAACACATTCAAATCTTGAGGCCCTACATCTGTTCCATTTAGTACTCCATGTTTTCAGCTGAACAGGATGTAGCGTTTCTTTCATATATTTAAGTTGTGTAAAGTCCAATTGCACACATAGTTTTCAATAGTAAATGCTCTATAGATATTTCAAGGATAACTCATAAAACTTCTCACAAAAGCCAAACTTGCAATTCTAAACACAACCCTTTAGCTTTTTAACTTTCAAACTCTACCTGAAGAGCACAATTAAGTCTCTGTACAGTAATTTTCTCATAAAAAAAAAAAAAGCCAGTAAATGCTTCCCATAGATAATTTATTTTAGTGTTATTGATTTTTTTTTCCCTCCTAAAATACTGTATTGAAACAACAGCCATTAAGGCTTATAGAGCTTGGCAACATCTGGTTATGGTTGCAGACAATTGCTCTATCCCTTATTTCCTGAGGCTGCCTATAATTCCACAGAGAACACCTTCATTAGCCGCCCACTATTCCCCTTTTAGATGGCACCTGGGGAAAGGCATGCAAAAGAGATAAAGAAATATCTGAAGGCCAAGCAATGGTTATTGTCCATAAATTTCTTATGTGGTTTACCCACAGAGTCCACTCCCTGGTGATATGTTAGAAGAACATTCTGCTTTTGTATTCATTGCTTGGGAGAGCTGTGCCCAATGTATTTAGTGAATTAAATGCATCCATTTTTACATTAGACGCATACTAACACACAGCCTTCCACTTAAACAATTTTGCATAAGTAAAATTCATCAATAGTTATTAATTAATTTTGTTAGCAGAGAGAAATAGAAACTGAGTGGCCGGCTAAAGCTGACGGATTTTATCAAAAAGATTGGCGTAACTTGGGAAACTCCTCAGAAGGTTAGAACGTGAGGCTTGGAAAATGAGCAGGAAGATGGAAATACCAGGTGGGTGCCAGGCCCACGGGAACTGGTATGGGAAGCCACTGTTTTTTCTGCCACTGGAGAGAAAATGAACTTGGCTGTTGCTGCCAACCTGGAAAATGGGCGTGGGTACTGCGTCAACGAATGAGGCCCTCATCTCGGATTTTTGTGTCACTCCTTCAAATCTTAACTAACAGTAGGATTTTCGTCCTGTTGGCCAAGCCTAGATCTTCTTCATGAGAAAAGCCTGAATCTGAGTTAACTGGGCTTTCTGGAGCTTTAGTAGGATTCAGGCCCTGTCTCCCACCAAGACTTACAGCATTATTCGGCCATAAAAAAGAACACAATCTTACCATTTGCGACAGCATGGAGGGACCTAGAGGGCATTATGCCAAGTGAAATAAGTCATATAGAGGAAGACAAATAGCATCCAATTTCACTTATATGTGGAATCTAAGGAACAAAATAAATGAACAAACAAAATTAAAACAGACTCATAGATATAGAGAACAGACAGACTGATGGTCGCCAGTGGGGAAGGGGTTTGGGGGTTTGGGAATTTGGCTGAAATGGGTAAAAGGATTAAGAAGTACAGATAGGTAGTTACAAAATAGTCTCAGGGATGCAAACCACAGCATAGGGAAAATAGTAAATACTATTATAGTAACTACGTGTGGTGCAGGGGGGTACCTGAAATATTGGGGGGATCATTTTGTAAAGTATATGATTGTCTAACCACTGTGCTGTACACCTGAAACTAATACAAATACAAATAATGTTGAATGTAAACTGCAGCTCAAAAATAAAATAAAAATTTTAAAAACATACTGAGGGGATTCAGATTCTGGACAGTCAAAAAATCCTTGTGTCCATCACACTTCAAGGTAAGACCCAACAAGAAGTTTGAATTATGTTTTCTTTAGAGCTTTTTGACTCAAAATAACTAATTTTTAACATGGTCTATGCCACATCTAAAAGAATAAAATTAGTTACCAAATCCATATCACGATATTAGTAACTTTAAGAAGGGTTAACTAGTACAGATTCCTCAGATATTTATGCCCACAAAGAAAAAGTTTATAAACATACAAATATGTAGCTGAGCAAGATTAAATAAATATAAATTTTCCATCATTCTTCCATTCCATCTGTCAATAAACGTGTAGCTAGTGTTTTCTATAGACCAGGTGCTCTGTTAGGTACTGGGAACTCGCAGGTGAGTTTCACTCTGTTCTTGTCCTCAATCAATTTATATTATAGTAAACAAGATAGACGTGCAAAGAGACAATTCAATAGTGTAGCTTGGGTGCTTTATGAAATTACGCACACAGCACAGTGGAGGTACAAATATGTGAGGGGTCAAATTTACCTAAGCAGAAAAAAAGACTTCAGATAAAAAAATTAAAAGTAAATAAGCTGTCTTAGTAAATGAAGATGTGTTCTCTTGGGTTAGAGAATGGATTCCGTGGCATGAGGAAAGACATGGAAGTAGTTGCCTGCGACTTGGAAATGGGCTAATGTGTATATGTTGCTGGGTTTGGGAGGTGAGAGTAGAGATAGGAGGAATCATGAAATAAGACTGCCGAAGTAAACAGAATCAGAATTTGCAGAGCTTGACCCAAGTAGGGAATTTCAGTTTATCCCATAGGCAACAGAGAATCATTAAAAGTTTTTAATCAGAGGAATATTATATCTAACTTTTGGGCTTTGTGTTGTACGAAATATCTTATAAAGACTTTGCTGGTGTAAAGAATGAATTGGAGACGGCAAAGGGAGACAGGAAGGTCTAATAGATTTTGGTGATATCTTAGGGAAGCAAAGAAGAGAGCCAGAGCTAGTGTAGTTGAAGTACTGATGGAAATCAGAAGGGTTTGAGAAATAAAGAAAAGCGTTGGCAGGGCTTTACCGCCAGCTGCACGTAGGGAGTGAGAGGAGAGCTGGAGTGGTGCCTGGACTCACAGCCAGGCTTGGTGGGGACACAAGGGACCCATGGGAGAGGAGTATGAGGTTTAGTGGAAAAAGAAAGGATGGCCACTGATTGGAAAATACAGGCTTGGAAAGGAGGAGAGATATTTTCATTAGAAGTATCTCTATCAATCACCGGGATGGAGTACATGAGGTCACTCTGGGAGAATATGTACAATAAGGAGAGAAGATGACAAAAAATATAGTGTTGGAGCACACCAGCTTGTAAGAAGCTGACAGGAAGAGAGGAGCCTGCAACGGGAACAGCAGAGGAATGATCAGAGAGGCCAGAAGAACCTGGGGACGGTAATCGCACAGGATGATAGGATGAAGATAAATTTAAGAAAAATGGTCTGATTGGTACCATATTAAACTGAATTTTTTAAAAAATATGTCTTTATTGATCTCAGAGAGAGGAAGGGAGAGGGAGAGAGAGAGAAACATCAATGATGAGAGAGTCATTGATCGGCTGCCTCCTGCACGCCCCCACTGGGGATGGAGCCGCAACCCAGGCATGTGCCCTGACCGGGAATCGAACCCCAATCACCTGGATCCTAGGTCGATGCTCACCCACTGAGCTAAACTGAATTTTTTTTCATTGTCTGTAAGGCCATCAATAAAAGGGACAGTGCCTTTTTAAAACCCAAACTACCAGCATCTAATAAAATATCCAGCATGTGGTAGGTACTCCGAAATGTTCTTTGAAATATAAAATGTACTTGCTGCCAGAGAAGGAGTTGGGGACAAAACAATACCCCAAAATGGTCCCCTGACAAAAGTCTACATTATCAGTGTGTTAACAGGAATACCCTGAGCTGAAAGAGTCATGATGTCCATTTTTCTACCTTCCATTTAAATGGGGAGAACTGAGAGTCTAATCAGAAAGCTATTCATCTAACCTAAAAAAGAATCTCTTATCTGCCAATTAGAAGAGAAAATACAGACACAGAAAACAGAAGGGTAGAACAAAAAAACACTGGCCAAGACCGCATAGAGTTCAAATCAACCTTGGCTCTGGTGAGATGCATGTAGGGCAGTCACTCCCAGAGGACCCAGTGTCTGATGTAATCACTGGCAGGCTTTTTGCAGAGCATCTTCCAGGGACCTGAACCTTCCTTAGTATTATGGTTGATTAGGGGTGTAAAAGTGAACTTGGAGTATTTACTGATATATCAGTGAAGAACACCTAGAGAGGGCCCTGATGAAATTACCGAGCATCCCGGGCTAGATTTATGTGGGACACACACAGCAGGGGACCCTCAGAGAGGACCTGTGTAATTTACATAGGTGGAGAGGAGGCTAGACACTGCCAGAAGCAGAGCAGACTCTTGGTTAAAGGTTTTCACTCATTCCTTTATTGGGGATTTAACTTAATTCCTTAATGAAAAAGCAAACTAATATGAGAAATCTTATGTGGAAAAGATATAATTTTAATATCTAAGCAGGCGTGTGCTCAATGAATGGTAGAATGTGACTTCTCATTCCATAACGTAGGTTGAGTTTGTTAACAAACCTTTTGTGACCCCCTTCCAGCCTATAGATATAAATATTGATATGATATAGAAATGTACTCATAGATACAGATATATACGGATATAGATGTTAAGATAGATACAAATATACCTATGAATACAGATACGGATGTAGATATGGTTATTAACCCGAGGACAGAAATAGGTGTTTGAATTAAGTACGTGCCTCCTGATTATTGCAGGATTCATTCAGGTGTCTATACGGAAATTAAAAACGGGTAAGCAGTGCTGCCAAAAAGCTTATTTTAGGAGAGTGACATCAGCAGAACAGCAGTGTGAGAGATCCCCTTGGTCTCTCCCCTTGAAGTTTCAACAATTTGAACATCTATAATTCAACAAAGGATTCCCTGCCCAACACACACACCCATCTGTGTGAGAGATCCGTGCATTGAAGCATATAAAGGTGGGCAAGCGGGAGTGAACAGTGCAGGCAAGAAGGGAGAAGAGCTCAGAGAAAGCCCCCCGCCTGAAGCTCACTGCAGGGGCTCTGCCTGGAGAAGGGAGGAATCAGGTGGATGGCACTGCCTTCAGCCAGGAGGAACAAAGAGATTTAGGGAGCATTCTTGCAGGAGTGGGCAGTAAGAGCCGCAGCTGAGCCCAGCGATCTGGGCAGCTACGGAGCACAGAGGTGCGGCCACAGTTGCCTGGTAGTCGGTGTTCCAGATAGAGAAACAAAGCCCAGAGCCTGGATGCCTCTCCTTAACCCCCATAGCTCCCCTCCCAGCTACCTTTGAGTTGCATTGCAGAGCATATTATCTGCAACCCTGAGAGCTGGTACTACAGAAACAGCTTTTCCCTGAGAGAAGGGTGCACTCCGCCACTAATCCCAGGGTCAGGTGGAGGTGCCAGGCAATGCCACAGAAGTCCTCTGGTTGCCATTGCTGGGAGGCAAAGCAACGAAGGAGGCGGTGAGTTTCCTCCAGCTCACCCAGCTGCACACATTGGGGCTGCATTGCCAGCGACGTCTGGCTTCAGGGGACAGCACACCAATCAATGTAATACACCACATTAACAAGACAAAGGATAAAAATTACGTGATATTGCCTGGCTGGCGTGGCTCAGTGGTGGTTGAGTGTTGACCTACGATTTAGGGGACTGCAGTTCAATTCTCCATCAGGGCACATGCCTGGGTTGCAGGCTTGATCCCCAACAGGGGGTGTGCAGGAGGCAGCCGATCAATGACTTTCTCTCATCATAGATGTTTCTATCTCTCTCTCCCGCTCCCTTCCTCTATCTGAAGTCAATAAAAAAAATATACATTAAAAAAATTATATGATCTTATCAATAGATGCAGGAAAAGCATTTGATAAGATATTATGTTCCTTTGATTAAAGCACTCAATAAAATGAGTATAGAAGCCATACTAAAATACATAATAAAAGCCATAGATGACAAACCCTCAGCTAATATCATACTCAATGGTGGGAAACTGAAAGCTTTTCCACTAAAATCAGGAACAAGACAAGGATGCCCACTCTCACTGCTCTTATTCAGTATAGTACTGGAAGTCCTGGCCAGGGCAATCATGCAAGGAGAAAGACATAAAAGGCATCCAAATTGGGAAGGAAGAAGTAAAAGTGTCGCTTTGTGCAGATGACATGATTCTTTATACGGAAAACCTAAAGACTCCATCAGAAATTTTAGAAACAATAAACAAATACAGTACAGTTGCAGGATACAAAAATAATGTATAAAAATCCATTTCCTTCCTATATACTAACAACAAACTTTAGGAAAAGAAATGAAAAAAACAATTCCTTTTGCAATGGCAACCAAAAGAATAAAATACTTAGGAATACACTTAGCAAAGGATGTGAAGGGCCTAGATAATGAAATCTATAAAGCATGATTAAGAGTTTGAAAAAGACACAATGAAATGGAGAGATATTCTGTGTTCATGGACTGGGAGAATCAACATAGTTAAAATGGCCATATTACCCAAAGCAATATGGATATTTAATGCAACCCCATCAAAATCCCAATGGCATTTTTAAAAGAAATAGAACAAAAAATCATCAGATTTGTATGGAATCACAACAGATCCTGAGTAGCCAAAGCAATCCTGAGAAAAAGGAACAAAGCCAGAGGTATCACACTCCCTGAATTCAAATTATACTATAAAGCAACAGTAATCAAATCAGCATTGTATTGGCAGAAAACACAGACACATAGACCAATGGAACAGAAAGATAATCACATGTGTATGGGCAAATAGTTTATGACAAAGGAGCCAAAAACACACAAAAAAGAAAATAAAGCTGCTTCAATAAATGGTGCTGGAAATATTGAAAAGCTACATGCAAAAGAATGAAACTAGATTACAATTTGTCCCCATGTACAAAAATTAATTTAAAATGAATCAAAGACCTAAATATAAGATCTGAAACAATAAATTATATAGAAGAAATCATAGGTACTAAACTTATGGACGTTGGTCTTAGAGAAGATTTTATGAATTTGACGCCAAAGGCAAGGGAAATAAAGGCAAAAACAAGTGAGTGGGACCATATCAAATTAAAAAACTTCTGAACAGCAAAAGAAATCACCAACATAACAAAAAGGAAACCAACCAAATGGGAGACGGTATTTGCAAACAGCTCTGGCAAGGGTTTAATATCCAAAATATATGAAGCGCTCATACAACTCAATACCAAACAAACAAACAAACAAGCCAATTAAAAAATGGAAACAAGAAAACAACCAAAGTATCTTTGGATAAAGAAGATGTGGTACATATATACTCCTCCCAAGAAGACATGCCAATAGCCCACAGATATATGAAAAGATGCTCAACTTTACCAGCTATTAGGGAAATGCAAATCAAAACTACAATGAGATACCACCTCACACCTGTTAGAGTGGCTATTCTCAACAAGACAAGTAATAACAAGTGTTGGAGAGGTTGTGGGAACAAAAAGGAACCCTCATTCACTGCTGGTGGGAATGGAAACTGGTATAGCTCCTATGGAAAACAGTATGGAAGTTCCTCAAAAAATTAAGAATAGTGTTACCATATGACCCAGCAATCCCTCTTCTGGGTATCTGAAAAATTTCAAAACATTTATTTGCAAAGATATATGCACCCCTGTGTTCATTAAAGCATTATTCATGGTGGCCAAGACAAGAAAACAGCCAAAGTGTCTTTGGATAAAGAAGATGAGGCACATATACACAATGGAATACTACTCAGCCGTAAGGAAAGATGAAAAACTGACCTTTGCAACAACATGGATGGACCTTGAGAGTACTACGCTAAGCAAAATAAGTCAGTCGGAAAAAGCTAAGAACCATGTGATTTCATTCATATGTGGATATGAAACTGAAACTCATAGACACACAGTGTGGTGGTTACCAGAAGGGAGGGGGGTAGTGGGGTAGTAAGAAGTAAAGGTGTCCAAATATACGGTGACAGTTTGATTTGACTTTGGGTGGTTGGCACACAATGTAATATACAGATCATGTATCATAGAAATGTATGCTTGAAACCTATATACATAATCTTATTAACAATGTCACCCCAATAAATTTAATAAAAATAAAATAAAATAAAAAACGTACTTTACATTAGGGATATTTAAAAATAAAATGACTGAGATATACTGGAAAACATTATGGGAAGGAAAATAGGTGGAGCATAGATCAAACAAGACTAGGGGTGAGTTGATCACTGTTGAAGCCAGGTGATGGGTATATAGATGCTTATTTTACTAAATTTTCTACTTTTGCAATTATTGAAATTATATTTATGCTTTTCCATAATGAAAAGTTTTTAAACAGCGAAAATTTCTGCCTTGAAGGTTTATATGTTAAAATATTATTTAATTAGGTACAGAAGGACATGGTATAGATTATTAAGTCTGAGGATGGTCAAGGGAAATGTCAAAGAGGGGAGGAGACTAGAAGCAGGATGTTAAGGGTGGGTACAGTTCAGACAGGCAGAGGCATTGGGAGGGCCTTTTAGGCAAGTGAGTGCAATGGGGAAAGGAAAAGAGGAGATATGTTGTTGAAAAATTAAACACTAGTTTGTAAGGGGTAAGTGGTACGAATATTGAAATAGGGAGATAGTTCTGAATTATGAAAACTCCTGACCACTAAAAAGCTCAATTTCATGTCTGCAGAGCAAGAGATAGGAAGCACCTGACCAATCTTGAAACGAGGAATAACGTGGAGGATTTATGTTTAAAAAGTTAAACTGGTATAAGATGCCGAGGAATGGGTAGCTAGTAGGAAGTCTGATTAAAATGCCTGTCAGTGGGTCCAGAGACGATGCAGTAAAGACCTGACTGGTGGGTGCGGTGGTTGCGAAGGAATGGGTGGGTAAGAGCACCTGAAGCAGGAATTAAATGATACATAAAAGGGGACATATGTAATACTTTTAACAACAAAGCTAAATTTAAAAATAAAAGAATTAACTGAGCAGTGGCTCTCTAGACAAGCAAAGGGATGTGCATGGTACCAAATAAAGAGAACACTGAAGATAGTGAATCTAAATTTTACTTATAATAAGATAATTTTGGCAAGAACTTGGGAGTTGTTCTAAGGTTTTGAAAGATGATATGTTCAGATGCTTTTAAAGTTATAACTCCATTTGGTTTTCCCAAATCGATGTTTTAGAAGGCCTGATTCTCTTTCTCACTCCATTTTTCTTCAACTAGAGAGCAGCATCCGTAAGATATTCTGCATGTATACTATATGTAGGCAGGTATTCTGAATAATACAGAAGTATGTGTGCAAAGACAGGGCCAGTCTACTAAAAGTTATACTTTACTGTGTTGACAGAAAAAAATTAATGTAAATTATAACACATCCACACAATAAGTCAATATTCATGAAGCCCCACTCTCTACTCATTACACAGCAATGTAAAGAGCATCTCAATGGTCACTTAATGCATCGGTGTATCTGAGTCTATTAAAGTTTGGGCATAAAAAGCAAGAGGTTGGACTAAAAACTAGCATTAAAATACCCAAGTGAATTTAGTTCAGGGCTGAGGGAACCGAGTATATTTTATTCTAATAAGGAGCAGCCTCCTGCAGTGCAGAGTCTGAACATAATCCTACGCAGAGAATAAAGTGCGAGAGTGACAAGATGCCAACACATTATGACAGCTACTGTGCCGCCTGACCTGGAACATTCATGCATTTCCTAAAGGTGCGTGAAAAGCAAATTTTACCATTGCTTCCAGCACATCAACCTCTCATTTCCTGTTTTGATTACCCACAGTCCCACCGGCTCTGGTAAAGCATCAAATTAAAGTTCATTAGTTCACATTTTAAAAGAACACGATTTTAAGATGCTCCCTCCGATGCTCTTTCAGTTTTGCTCCATATGCCAAGCAGTGGCCAAACCACTCGCCCTGAAAACTGCCAACTCCACTATTATTATCAACAATAAAATCCACCCACATATTGAACCACTGCCGACCAACCACTGAAAGGCCGGCAGCACCTCAGGGTTTTCCAGCCTTGGGGACAAAGCAGCTGCGACTCCCTCGCTCCCTGCACATGGCGAGAAGGTAAGTGTTTTTCTTGATGCTCAGAAGAATGGCTACTGATGGGAAAGACACTAAGAACTTCACAGATGTACCCAGGGACGCGGCAGTTAGTTCCAGATACTAGCTACAAACTAAGCTTTCCATCTCCCACCTGCTTCTCTTCTTGCATTTCCTTTCTCAGATCATTGCATCACCATCAACGCAATGGTCCAAGCTAGAAGCCTGCAAATCGGCTTTTTCTCCGCACGCCGCAACCACCAAAGTCAGGAAATTCCAGTGCCGCCCCCTCCTCTCTGGCCCCACTGCCACACTGTCGGTTCCCTCATTTCATTTCCCTCTAGACTACTGCAAAAGGTCTTAATAGGGCTTGTGTTTGCCCATAATTAATGGCTTCTGTAATATTCTAGCTTTAATAAGTGATTAGATGACACATTGTAGACTTGTTGCTAAAAATTGTAGAAACTAGAAATAAAATGAGCAGAAACTAGAAATAAAGGAGAATGTAATACAATAAATAAGATTACATTAATAGAAACTAGAATTAAAATGATTCACTTGGAAGCATTTCCATGTGGTGCTTAAACTCAGATTCAATATTCATAGAGCTGAGAGATAAATTCTTTACTTAGGCATTCTAAAATATTGCAAGAAATGCTACTTTTTTTTTTTCTTCTTCAGGGAAAATGGATACTGAGTGACTGAAGTAGGATTTAAAGCTTTTATCCTGTTGTTTAGAAGTTGGTCAGGATGTTTCCCAGATTCTTCTTCCTCTCTGCATTTGCAAAGGTTGCAAATCTGAGTTCTGAAGAGATTCATTTTCAATAAGTTAATAGACCATCTTTGATTTTAAATTTGGAGGTTGATCCAGGCAGTGGGGCTATTTCTTTTTCTGCCACAGAAACAAATTGTTTCTCCCCAAACCTGAACTCCATGTTTTGAGGAACTTAGATCTAGTCTGTGAGTGACAGCCCTAAAGGGAGCCCTATTGATTACACTGTCCCTCTCCACCAAGGGCACTGTTACCAGCCTTGTCAGGGGGCAGGCCTATTGCTATGTGACAGTCACCTTGGAGACACAGCAAGAGCTGCTTCATCCAGTGCCCTTTTCTCTAGTTTCTCACTTTGAACCACTTACACTTGAATGTATTATTTAACATGGTGAAAAAATGCACTGCTCTTGCAGACCTTCAGAGCTCAAGCAGGTTTAAAACGCTTTGGAAACCTTTCTAAAATGAAAATAACCCTGCCTTCGGAAGAATAGTGCATGGTGTTCATATCAGGGTTATCAGCAGTGGGCCTGGATGAGTAAAACAATTAAATAACAGTTTGATGAAGTTTGGTGGGGTGATCCCTCTATACTCACCCAAGAAGATTAACAGGGCCTCCTATGTCATAAACCAATTAGCTTCCCATCTTGCATGAAAAAAGCACAAAATTGCTGTAGCTATAGCCTCAGTGGTAGTGTTACTCCTAGACAACACAGTAACTGTGGCAAAGAGAACTAAAATCTCGATCCAGCTTAAAGAACCAAGACTAAAATAAAGTTGAACAGATGTCCAATTTCCTGGCAAATGGAATAAACTGACTTTGCTGATTGAACCAGAGATGACCAATTCATTTAGGTCATTTCAACAAGACCTAAAAATTTATAATTTTTCAACACACCTTTTGAGCTATGGACTTGAAGCTGAGATGGGAAGAAAGAAAGGGATCTGGTGTCTCTGTACTACATCAGCTTAGCTAAGCTTGAAACAGGTTTCGCAGAATCCTCTCCTCTGTATGATTCTAGACTAGGGCTGGCCACAGCAAAATTGGGGAGGGGGCGGGAATTGACTCCAGAAGTGAATCAGGAGTGTTGTTTAGCATAGCAGGACACACAGCTGCACTGGTGTCCGAGCTAGTGCAGCTCATGCATGCCAGCGCAGATACGCTGGTTCACCTCGTTAGCCTCCGCCTGATCTCCTCCCTGCATTTCTCCAACTCCTGGGCCAGGTGCATTTTTAGGATACTGAATGGAAGTGTGAGCATCTCCTGCAGGTTACCTGCCTCATCAAAGCTATGGGATTGGAGGTGGTGACAAATCAGCTCAGTTTCTAGCCTATTCTTGTGTGTTCCAGTTTACCCTCCTGGATTCTAGCTCGTCCATGCTCTGCGCCACTTCACACAACCTCATCTCCTTGCTCACTTCAGGCCCAGAACCAGATGAGAAAGCATAAGCCATACATATATTGTTTCACCAACCCCCACACCTGCACAGTGTCAAGTCCCTCTAATAAGTCCCTTATTTTATCTCATTCCTGATAGTTTTGCTTCTCTGATCAAATTCTGAGCAACACAGCAGGTATGCCAGGCCCTGTGATAGGTGCATTGCTATACATTTTCCAATTGAGTTCCTCAAAAAATTAAAAATGGAACTGCCTTTTGACTTAGTGATCCCAATTCTAGGAATATATCTTAAGAATCCCGAAACACCAATCAGAAAAAATATATGCACCCCTATGCTCATAACAGCATTATTTACAATAGCCAAGGTCTGGAAACATCCCAAGTGCCCATCAGTAGGTGAGTGGATAAAAAAGCTGTGGGACATTTACACCATGGAATACTATGCAGCTGTAAAGAAGAAGGATCTCCTACCCTTTGTGACAGCATGGATGGACCTGGAGAGTATTATGCAAAGCAAAATAAACCAGACAAAGAAAGACAAATACCATATGATCTCACTAATTTGTGGAACCTAAAAAACACAATAAACTGATGAACCAAATTGAAACAGAGGCATGGATACATGGAATGGAATGACAAATGTCAGAGGGGAGACGGTGGAGAAGGACTGGATAAAGGAAGAAGAGATTAGCCGAAGAATATATATACATAGCCCATGGACACAGACGACAGTGTGGTCAAGGCTGGGGGGCGCGAGGGGGGAGGCGGGGGCTGGATGGAGGTGGGCAAAGGTGAGGGGGAATGGGGGACATCTGTAATAGTGTCAACATTTACAAAAAAACTTCACAAAGCTTCATTTTGAAATAAATAGGAATAAAACAGTTAGATGAAACTCTTAAAGCTACATGAGTTTGTATGGCACCAAATTCAAGCTTTATGGTATTTTCTCTGTGTCACATACCTTGATGAAGTTCCCTTCTCCCTAATCAAAATACATTAACCATTGACTTTAGGAATGTCGGTGACAAGGTAAATAATTCAAAGCAGGAAATAGATTAGACTAGGGGAGAACTGAGAAGCAGATGATGAAGGTAAAATTAAGGATCCAGAAATACGTCCTCAATCCTTGGGTACCGAAGATTCTTAGTAAGATTTTCCAAGAAGGCAAATCCTCACAGCACAGAGGAAGAGTTAAGACTGGGGCAAGTAATGAGCAAGGAAAGAACCAGAAGACACCAAGTTCAGAGGTCAACCAAGGCAGAAGGTCTAGGATTTTGGAAACTTGGACATCAAAGACTTTATGAGCTTACTTTATGTAAGACAAACTTGGATGCAATGTAATTCAAAAGACAGAGCAAAGGGGGGAAAAAGCAAACCAATAGTTAAGAACCAAGTTTAGGGGCTGGAGAAGCAGAAGAAATGTTTGTTGGGGTGGATTCAGGAAATGGCCCTTTATGCCTCGAGGTCTGGGCTGTTTGATTCAACCAAGAACCCTTCTCCATAGAGCATGATCTAAGCCCATGAGTGACCTTGAGATTTAGGTACAAGGAGAAAGATAAAGATCCAGCCAGCCATGAGCACTCAAGGTCAAAGCCAGACTAGAGGCAAGTCACATTGACTCAGTGTTGAACTACAAAGCATTTTCCTTGAAATTCTGTCATTCTTGCTGGAAGTCAGGGTTGGTCCCATTACTGCTGTACGCTGAGGTCAAGTGATTTCTGCAGCGAGGAAAAACCAGGGAACCAGGAGGGATGACAAAGCTGCAGACTTGAAAAACAAGTTGTACATTAATGTGTGTATAAACTAGAATCCCAAACCTCAAAATGGATGATTATTAAGTGACTTACCTGTGTTCTTTAGATATACGATTTTTGACATGTAATATGTGTTTATAGCAGGTGCTAGAATAACATCGTTTTGTTCAACATCATTTTATGTTAATGAGATGCTGTAGAAACTTAACTCTTGTTTATATCAATTAGCCTATGGTAAAACTGGTTTTGCTATATGTAGTTTTGTTTAAAGTTGCAGAACCTATTGACATTAAGAGAGGACTTACTGTGTGTGCTATACGAGGTGCATAGTGGAGAGAGACCATGTATACTCTCTATGGCTGTAAAGAAGCTATGTTGACCCCATTTTCATGACCATTATATTTAGTAGAGTTGAGTATAGGGGTTCAGTGATCAACTGAAGTTCCTGAATTCAAAGAGCTATTTGTTTTTCCTAAACTACTAACACTGAGGTGAAATAATTTCATAGACATTATCATATGGGTATGATCTTTCTCCTCTGTAGTTATAGAGATCCATTACCCCACATTAGGTTGTGCTTTCCCAGTTGAAAATTTATAAACTTTTTTTGCCAATAAACATGTAGATAAACAAGCAAATTGATTAAACTTGGCTTTGAGGTCCTACTACTTCTGGAATTCACACAATGGGATTTCAAAGTTAGTGAGTTCACAGATGTAAATCCTGCCACCACTCCCCCACCCCCATTTTTATATATGTCTTTTGAAAGAAGTCCAAGAAGACTCTTACACAGCTACATGCTGTTTATAGCCAGTATGGAAATAAATGAAAAACATGCAGTAATGACAGCTTTCTGGCTCTTTGGATTATTAGATCCCTGCTTAGCAATAACAATTTCTGTAAATATAGATCTTTGAGACTCAGCAAATAAAAACTCCCACTACCAAGACATGATAAAGTTCACAAAGGATTCTACTTCAACAACATTGGCTTGGGCCACACTTTGCTAATGATTCATTTCAATATCCTCTGTCTTTCTGAATTGTTACACTTACTTTTATTTGCTCACTTTCTTGCTGCGTCCTAAACAGCAAGAAAGCTGGTAAGGTGATATTCATGCATGTTCCTTTCTTTAGATAGTCTATTTTCTGTTCCTCTCTACTGGAGGCAACGACTTTAAAATGAATATTAGATCATTATACTCTCATCTATGCATAATTTCAATGCATTTAATGTGGACCAAGAAAACCTGTCCTCTAGTTGAGCGAGGAGCAAAGAAAAAATTTTAGGTGTCTCGATCCTGAAGTCTGATGTGTAGAGAATTGGGCTAAGCTGATTTCCAGAGGGAACCTGGGGGGAAATCACATCAGGGCCAGTATTATCCATTATCCTCAGGCTGGCTGTTAGATCAAACAGAACTCTAGTTCTCACAGGGAGTTTCAGAAAGGAAAAAAACCACGTTTATAGTAAAGTTTCTGATCTCTTGAAGATCACTTATCTTGCCATTTGAAAGAGATGTGTGTGGGTGCACAGAGGAGTTGGGGGGGGGGCAGAACAACTGGCTGCTATGCACCAAAAAGTACTCATCTGAGCTAAAACACTTTCAGTTACATGGAAAAGCGTAGGAAATGCTAACATGAGCTCCTGGGAATCCTCCAGCAGAGTGGTACCAGGGCTGGTGGTGGGAGAGGTCTGTCCTCGGGCAGCAATAAGGAGGTAAGGGGATGCTTTGACTCTACACGATCGAAAAGAACAATAAAACCGATTAAGAGTGAATCTACACTTATTAGCACCATTAGCTGGGGATCCTTAATTAACCACATCAGTGATAAATACTCCTCTCAAAAAAGAAAGTTGTTCATCTAAGTTCTCAATTCCTGCAGTTACTGTTGCATATTAGTGACATATATTAGTACATGTTATGTAATTATATATTCATATTAATTTATGTATATAACTTGTTTTTATTTGTGTTTACAATTTAAAACAGTGAAAGTGTGAACAATAAGATATGATATTTTGGGGGGTAAATGCAAATTTTATTTCATAGGGAAAATATTTTACTGAATTTGAATAATTCCTTTAAATTTTGTTTTTCACTTTAATTGTTGTTTGTTTTAAAATGAAAGAAAAGTCTAAAAATGATGATTATTTCTGATTATTACATTATTATTACCATAAATATTTTTGTCCTACAGAGAAAGAAGGTATTAAAAATTTATCTGCTCCAGAGATCAAATACCCTAATCACACCACTGCCTAAAATAAGACACATTTTGAGATTATGGTTTGCACAATGTGTCAGGCACTCACTCCAGGGTAATAAAATTGAACCAGCTTGGAAAGGGCCCTCAGAGGCATAGATGTGATCAGTTCTGCACATGCCAAGTGTAAGTTATCACTTTTAATAGTTAGCCTGTCCCAATTGAGCAAAAATTGATGTTTTTTGTATAGGGAAGAGCCAAGATTTCTTAAAGTAAAAATATTCGCTCATTGCATTTCTTTTTTTTTTTTTTTGAAGTATTTTATTGAATTTATTGGGGTGACATTGGTTAGCAAAATTATACAGGTTTCAAGTGCACATTACCACAACCCATCATCTGCACACTGTATTGTGTATTCACTACCCCAAGTCAAGTCTCCATTCATCACCATTCCTCTAACTTCCCCACCTTGCCATCCCCCAGCCATCACCACACTGTTGTCTGTGGCCATGAGTGTTTTTCTCTCTTTTTTTTCTTTTTTGCTAAATCCACACCACCACCACCAATGTGAGGAACAAAGTGTGGCCGGCTTTCTGGATTGAGGGCAATTTGCACAGCTGCTTTGTGAAGACCACCCAGTGTGATTCAAATGTGCTCTGAGGCCAGGAGGAAGAGGTGACGGGCCATCTGCTTGTTCAAACCCTTCCTTGACTGCTGAGTGAATGGTACCTAAGAATCCAAATGATTTCTGCCACCTGTCATTTTTATCTCCATCCCTTTTATCTCTAACTCACCTTGATATCTTTTCATTTTTTTCTGGTGGCAGAATATGTAGTCAATAACTAATAAGAACTAACCTTTGAAAAACTACTGCTTCCTTTTGCTAAAATTAATTATCAGCCTTGACTAAGAATATAAAAAATGTTGGGCACACCTACCACACAAAGGACATATAAATGAAGTACAGGATTTGGGAGCTTTTGGTTTGCTTCTGCTGCTTTTTTTAATGATAGGGCATCTATACAGCCACTGCTGGTTGCCTCAGAGACAAGCATGGTTATGAGGATAATCCAAAAGCAGTTCATTTTATTTTACATGCTCATTTGTGTATAGGGGTCTGTGATACCCTAGGGGGGAAAAGCTTAAATGGAAGTTATGGTCATAGTTGAGTAGAGCAAAACTTTCATTTATTTATTTCCTTTCACCTTCTATACTTCTGGCTCTGTGGTTTTACATATGAGTTAGAGTAGAGAGTTGATAAAAAGTTATCTTAAAAAGAATCTTTCTTAATTCCCATTCAAGATTTAGAAAGGGTCTCAAGTCTTTGTTATTGATGCAATACTTATAGCAAATGCCATCCTTAATACTCATTTTTTAACTAATCAAACAAATCAATAGGAGGTAAAGAAGTGTGTCACCAAAGGTGAAATAGCATAGTCCTTGTGAATAATGTGCCATGGAGATCATATTTACAGCTATTAAAAACACAGCAAGAATGACATTTTCCACCCACAGTATAGCACAGTTTTGAACTGTCGCTATTTTTAGAGTAATGTTTCTCTCTTGGTGACAATGGAAGCAGTTTCACATATTAATCTGCATTTAGACCATATTTGAATAAATGATTTAACTAAAACTTTGTTCTGATTTCAACCTTGTCAAATTTAATCACATAAGTAAATATTTTGAGAGAAAATTTGAGATTAAAAAAAATTTTCCCTTAGAAATGTTTTTTCCTTTGTATTTTCTTACATTCCTTTCATTTCTTCCAATCTCTTGACATTAAGCCAACTCAATAGAAGATGTATTCTACTAAATCACATATAATTCCTTATACAATGATAGTATCCAATGAATAGTAGCGCCATTCCCATGCCGAAAGGACAAATGTGGAGTTCATAGTTGATGATCCATTGCTTTCCTCTGAGCAAGCTGAACCGATCATAGTTGGCTCCTCCAGCTCCCACTCCTCCTACTGCCTCTCCTGGTCTTTGACCTCAAATATCTTCTGCCTGGTTCATAAAATATACACATAAAATGAGGTGCTTACTTTCAAGGCCCTCTGGTATTTCCCAGCTGCCTCTAATATTCTTAACTCTATTTTCTCCTTCTTGAAGGTTCATTATATCAGGTAGATTTTAATAATTTGCCTAGATTGGATGCAAAAATTACTAATATAATTAATATCCAAAGAGATTTCACCTCTATTAAAGCAGAGAAAACAAACCTGTCTAAATAACATTTATATTCACAATGAAAAATGGAAAGTTTCTTGAAAGTAAGAAGTTTCTTGAAAGTAAGATTATCCTTGCCACCTTATGTGCAGCCTTGTTGACTATTTACAAATATCCTTGAAGAGGAGATGATAATTAATCTTAATTAGAAAGGTTGTAGGAGGTGCTGAGGTTAGACTGCCTGCATCAAATGATGACAATCCTTGCACTAACTAGGCAACCTTGGACAAGTGAGTTATCTCCATGCCTCGGTTTTCTTGTCTATAAAGGTAGATTAACAGGGTTGTTACAAGCATTAAATGAGTTAATGATTGTAAAGCTCTTGGGATAGTACCAGGCATACATGCAAATACTCTTGAATCAATGTGAGTCTTACTCTCACAGAGGCACTAGATTGATAGATAGCAAAGGAGAAATGACAACTTAAAGTGAAGATCATGGATGTTTTCACAGAGGAATGGACTTAGACCAATTGGAACAAGAGAACAACAGTGCTAATAAGACCAACTGTATTGTAATAATTTATATAAGAGACAGTGGGAGCCTGAATCAGAGTGACAGCCATGGGATCCAGTCAGGAATAGCTTCAGGATGTGGTGAAGAAAGAATCCACAGAATTCTACTGATTGACTAGGTTAAGTGAAGGAGAGAGAAGAATGAAAGGTAACAAGATATTGGCCTTAGCATCTAGATGAATGGGTGTCTCTTAAAGGCACAGCACATTATGGGGTTTGGGGCTGGGTAATGGGACACTGGGAAATTTGTCAGCAGATAGCAGGACCGTTGGAGTAGCTTGAATTTTGAGGGCAGGAATTCATCACTGGAATGAGGGTGCCAAGATCAAGGCAGGAATGAAGGCAGATCAGGTCCAGGACACAGGTTTAAGGAATGAGAAAGTTGGAGCAAGGAGCATCCTGGTCTGGAAACAGAAACTAGGACACAAGGTAAAGGAAGAATATTAGGTGACCTCCATCTGTCTCTCAGGGCATTAGACTAGAGCTTCCCGAATCTCTCTTACAAAATCCAAGAATTATCCTAGGGAGTCACCATCAAACTGTAATTCAACTAAGGGGAAAGAATGAAGGGACTTTCCTATTTTCAGAAAATAGGAAAAGTTTGTCACCCTAAAGTCCTGGGAAGGAACTGAGGGACTTGAAGAGAAAGATCTTTCTACACATTTTGGTGGTCCAATGTAGAAGAGTTTCAAGTGAAAGTGGAGAGAAATGGACAAAATTATTGATCACATTTTTTAAAATGACTACTTTGAAGCATGCAAAGATCATCAATAAAGAAAATGCCTGAAAATTCACAGAATAAAATATCTGGGAAAGAGAAGAGAAGATATTCAGATGTCTCTATATGGATGCACAGAGATTTGGTAAATTGAACTCGGCTCTTTCAGCTTAAGAAGGAATATTGTAGTTCATACATATTTTCAACACACAGCAACAAATATATGTGGAATACTACCTATATATGTGATATATATACACACATATATATGTGGAATTTAAATATGTATATGGGCAACTACAGCCTAGTGGAAATAAGCATAGGTTTTGCTTTGCTTGGTTTGATGTGATTTGGTTTAGTTTTCAGGAGAGTTATAAAAGATGTTCCCCGCTAAGGATGCATACCTTGCTGCATATTGATGTGAATTTCTGCATGGAAACGAAGCCTTTTTATAAGGACAGAAGGAGAGAGGGGATATGAAGAGAAGGAGGAGCTCCTGAGAGAACCAAAGACATACTTTGCTTACCTAACAGTTGTTCCTGAGCTCAGGCCTGGTCAAGAAGTTGCACAGATAGCCAGCTGAGCTGACAGAGGCGTGCATGGCCTTACTTTTTGGCCTCAAGTAAGCCTGAAAGGATTGTGAGAGTGAGAAATTGTGTTGTCAATAAAGCCTGCATCTCCAGGCTCCCTGCTGGCCTCATTGCTCATTAAGATGTAAGGACTATTTAGCCACAGACTGTTTTGGTTACAACCTAGCTTCTTCAGTATAAATACTGAGAATGCAGATTCTGAAGAAGAGATATCATAAACTCTCAGCCACAGGCTGTGTATTTCATTTATCTGATGTAAAATTATAGTGGAAAATGGTTTCAACCACAAATCCAAGATCAATGGCACATAGTACAGTATGGGGAGGCCTGCCACTTGGTATTGATCCTCTGAGCCACAGCCGCACACACAGATGGCAATCGCCATCAGTCATACCTGCAAAGGAAGGACCACAACACTTCTCTTCTGCTTATCAGCATGAAGCTAACATTGTCAGTGAGGGTAATTCCATGTTTATAGCTCTGTAATTCAGCTTTAAACTATTTGTAGGTAAATAATAAGAATTATAAAGTCATATTTTAAAAATGGAGTCTAGTGTGTTATCTACTTATAAATGTTTTTAGCAGTGAATTACAATCCAGATAGTTATTTGAAAAGAAAAGAATATAATTCTTAAGGTATTTCCATAATTCTGATGGACCATTTCCCAAATGAGTGTATCTACTTGTAGCTCTCTTAAATTTTTTTGAATAAATTAATCAGGGGGTATATAAAAACATCACTGAAACAATTTAAAGTCTTTAAGCAAACTATATGAACTTCCTATCAAAATAAATAAATAGGTAGCAATACAAATTATGCTTTTTTGAAAAAACCATGGGTATATTTCTCGAAGGCTTTAGAAAGTGTGTTTACCAGAATTCCACCTGTCTCATGCACACAATGAAAGAGAAATCCTTTATTTCTTTGTGTCTCCCACTGCACCCAGCAATGTCTATACAGAGTCAAGAACCAATAAATATTCATTGGTTGGTGACTGAAAAATAACGGTGAAAACACTGAACACTGAAGCACAGAACATGCTAGATTATCATCTACTTTTTACTGAAAAGAAAGATTTAACTTACACATATGAAAACTTCAAAAGATTACCACAAGGCTCCATTTGTAAACAAGAGTGGTGCCTTTCATCTAAATGATGTCACAGCTATGAATAATTAAGCAAACAAACCCAAATCTGTGTGTATAGCCAGGTTCACTTGTAAAACTTGTAAAAGCTTTCCTAGAAACTCTTGCAAAAGGCTCTCGGTATAAAATAACCTCTCAACAACACGTTCACTGTTTCCTAACCTACAAAAACAGCCAAGGCAATCTTAAATGTGTTTCTCTGCCTTCCCCTGTCACCTTAGGCTTCTGAATTCTTCCCCTTCCCTTCGGTGCCCCCTTGATTCTACATCTCCCCTCCCTCCTCACCTCCTTACCCCTCATGGTCCGGGCCTGCCATTGCTCCTCTGCCAGACCTGCTGCCTCAGATGTCCTGCTTTCCAAAACTCAAGGCCTTTTCTACGCCTTCTTCCTCTGGGAAGGTTGGGACCCTAGACACCCAGTTGCTATCTTGGAACTCTGCCTGCGGGCTCCAGGCCATTGAGCTCCCTTCCTTGTCATTTTTCCTCTATCTTCTTTGCCGGCTTCTCATTTTCTTCCCGACCCCTACAATCACTATGAGAAGAGCTGACAAATAATGATGACGATGATCTTTATAATGATGCCCAACACAGATTACTTGCCAAGTTATTTGCCACCCAGCTAAAACTCAACATGTCCCAGTCATTCCTGCAGCTAAGTAGGACCTGGCACTAAGTCTTGGCCAATGAGAGGGGATCAGAAGTGTCGTGTAGAGTTTCTATGCAGTCTCCTTAAAAGGTTGAGGCACCCTTCGTCTTCTCCCTCCTTCCCCTAGATCTGCTGCTCCAAATGCAGATGAAATAATCGGGCTCCAGTAGCCACCTTTGATAATGAGAATTAAAGTCCTACTTTGGAATGATAAATCAGAAAACTGAAAGGATTATGATTTCCTGAAGGCTCTAGAATAGTCATATAGTCCTATTTTGGATAAGAGGAAAAAAGATTCACAGAGGTGAAAAAACTTGCCTAAGGTTATATCCTACTAAGTGATAGACCTGTGGCTAGAACCCAGCAAGGCTTACCCCAGGGGGAGAGTGCTTTCTCGGCCACTATGCTATGCAGTGTCTTGAGGTGCTAGTTGCAATTTATTACATAATGTACATGATATTCTAATTGATAGGTTACGCTGACCGTGCAAAATATAAGTCTTCTCAGAATATTAGCATTTTTAGTAAGGTAAAATGAAGTCTTTTATATCTGGGGTCAGAAAAAGCATTCTTAAAGTTACATAGAGATGGGGGCTGGGCACTAAAATTTGGGTCTAGTTAAGCTGCTATGATAAAGCAACAGTTTGCAATTATTCAAGAAGTTTGACTATTAAATATTTCTAAAGCACGAAGTATTGTTTGTCACCTCTTATCTCTCTATTTAGAAATGATGACAGTAAACATTCCAAGATGTTGTGTGAATTATTTTGAGGGTAATAATGAATGAACACATAGCTGCATAAATGCTATAGGAGTATACATGCGTACCTAACCCGAAGAAAGAGTTTCCATTTATCTTGAAACAACTGGCAAAAGACAAACAGGAAAACTAGAGAGGTTTTTCACATTAATGAGATTTTCTCATAAGATAAACTATGCCTAATGCAGATTACCATCACATTCCTAACAGTATTTTTATGTTCAAGCTACGCTTCTAACTATATCTGGCTTACTAGTACCCTCCGAAATTCATCTCTACAAGAAATAGAACTTCAGAGTCCTTCAGGTATTAGATGTCATCAGGTCTTACTCATCACAAATTGCCTTTCAATCTACTAGTACTTAAACTGAGAAAAATGTAGAACCTCTTAAATTCATTTTCTCGGGATTAAAAAAACAACTTTAAAGTGAAATGACCTTCCTTTGAAAAGGAAAGAAGTGTCACATTTTTAACACTTTCAAGGATATGACTGTGATAAAGCAGGGGGCTTTTATTCAAATATAACAACTAAAGCTCACCTGTGTTCATTGTATCAAACTCTTTTTGTGTAACTCTGACTATGGAAGCTCCAAATGCTCTTGTAAAGCTTGTTGTCATGACGACAAAATCCCCTAAGAACTGAGGCAAGTGTGCATGGAAAGGAAGCATTCATGGCAGGACGCGGCCTCAGCCGCCCATTACAGCTCCGTTTCTCAGCTTCTCCATTGTTTGCTTAAACTTTTGTAACATTTAACAAAAATTTTTACCTACATAGCTCTTTAATAAATATGTTAAAAGTAGCCCTTATTTTTGGCTTTCCTCCCAACTGTTATTTATAGTGAGTAAAAAAGGTGATTACTAAAATTTGTCAATATTTATAAGGTATTTAGAAATATTTTACTTGGTCACCCATCCTTGATTTGGTCTGAAGAATCTCCTTTAAACATCCTCTGTAAGATTTTTCTATAAAGAAAAGTTTTGGTAACTCTGGGCAAAGATAATTTATTTATTTAAAAAATACATTTAGCCCAGCTAGGCGTGGCTCAGCGGTTGAGCATTGACCTAGGATCCAGGCGATCGGGGTTCGATTCCCTGTCAGGGCACATGCCCAGGTTGCGGGCTTGATCCCCAGTCGGGGGCACGCAGGAGGCAACCAATCAATGACTCTGTAATCGTTGATGTTTCTATCTCTCTCTCCCTCTCCCTTCCTCTCTCTAAAATCAATAAAGATACAGTAAAAATAAATAAATAAATAAATAAATAAATAAATAAATAAATAAATATTAAAAATATATTTAAATTGATTTGAGAGAGAGAGTCAACAGAAAGGGAGAGACATCATTTTGTTGTTCCATTTATTGGTGCATCATTGGTTAATTCTTGTATGTGCCCTTGATCAGGGATCATACCCACAACCTTGGGGTATTGGGATGATGCTCTAATCAACTGAGCTACCCGGCCAGGGCTGGACAAGGAGAATTTATAAGACTGTATAAATGTACTGTTGAACAAAGATGAGAAAATAAAAAGTGAAAAGGTAAAAATAATTTATAATAACAAAGCATACTTGTTTTTGCTTTAAAAAACAAGAGCTTCAAATCCAGTACCAAAAAAGGAAAACTTTCTGCTATCTGACTTTAAAAAAAATTTTAGAATGTAGACTCCAAAATGAGAATAAAATTCTAATAAATTTCAAAATGAGAAACATGGGTGATACCTTCCAATTTTAGGAAAAGCTAAAAAAAAGAAATTATGCAAAGCTTTGGTTTGCAACTTTTGTATCTAATGTGTTAGTACTTTCATTAATTAAGAAAGTAATTCAATATTGAATTACTTTCTTAATTTTCTTTTAAATATGAATCTAGCATTACTCTGGCCCTTGGTGTCTTTTCCATTGTGACTGTAAAACATCCCTCCAGTCCCTCCCTCCACTTGCATCAGGAGTTTAATACAAGGGTTTGGTAACCTAGCTGTGTCCTTTGTTTCTGCCAAGTTATACTTCTCATTGCTCCCCGAGGATGGCATCAACCACCCAGGGTCTTTCTTCATTCCTCATCAACTGTTTTAGCGAACGCAATAAGGCAAGAAAAGAGATACAGAAAGAAGCAAACCTGTCCCTGGTTACAGTGGTAGTCTTCACAGGAAATCCTAAGAATGCTCTAAAAGCACTCCTAGAACCAAGTTCAGCAAGGTCACAAAATACAAGGTAAACATAACCAAAAATGAAAACAATGTGAACGTCTGCAAACTGGTGAACGGACAAACAAATGGGATATAGCCGTGCACTGAAATACTATTCGGCAAGAAAAACAGACCTAACGCGTGCAACAACATGCATTAACCTCAAAGACGTTTGTCAGTGAAATAAGTTAGACACAGACGCCTACACAGTGCATGATTCTATTTAACTAGAACTTCAGTAAAGACAGGTCCATAGCAACAGCACATCAGTGGTCCCCAAGGCTGGGGCTGGCGGGGAGGGCGGCCTGGAGGCAGGCGTGAGAAACATTTTCAAGATGATGGAAACATCTTAGATCTGGGACACAGAGATGATTGTACAGCTGTATAAATTTTGAAATCATTGAATTATAACTTATAATGAGCAAATTTTATGCTATTTAAATTATACTTCCAAGAAGTTATTTGTAAAGAGGCAGTAAAGCTCCTCTAATGACAGGTTTTCTAACAGATCTGCGTGTGGCAGCAATGTCCCAATGGCAGACAAAACTAATTTGCAAACAAACTGTGAATCGCTAGCGGGGCTAAAAGAGGCAGAATTGCTGGAGTCAAGAAGTGTTTCTAGGGATCATCTCATTCACACAGAAATGAGAGTGGTGTCTATTCAGTTAAGATTACTTATTAAGCTTCTTCCACTCACTCATGTGTGATGTATATATACATGGGGTCAGTATGCAGGAGCCATTATTTCAATCAGGATTGCAATAACAATAGTTATGGAAACATGGACATGGGCAGGGCTCTCCATGATTTTTTTCACAGACAAGGTCATTTCTCTGTTTCTAAACCCAGATCCTTCTTCCAAAGATTGTCTAAGAGTCTGTCAGAGCTGAGGACAATTTAGAAGGGAAAGAGGGAGAGAAAGGCAAGGAATTCCACCATAATTAACATGTAGTGCCTTTCTTTTACAGTTATTGCAATGAGTCCAGAGAAGATATTTTTGCCAACATTTATCCTATCCCCTATCACTTAAGTTATAATGCCCTGGGTACTATGTAAGAAAGGCTATTTTATAATTTGAGAGTTACTTAGTGTCATTTGAAGGGTGAGAAATTCTTCTAAACTAAAGGTAGGAATTCATAAAGTTTTATTTTATAAATGTCAACTGAAAGAGGCTATTATATGAAAACTTAAAAATTAAATGAAAGGTACAATATTCTATAAGGGATATACTGAACTAGAAGCTATAGCATTGGACTGAGAATTGCCTTTCCATCCTGGCAGAATGATTCTGCTCTGTTCAGACAGTGGGGAGGGACTGTTGGGTGCAGAGATTATATATAGACAGAAAGGCCTGAAAATCTTGGACCTGCCATCCCCTAGCCCTCAGACTATTCTTAGGAATGTTCTCTAGGGCTGCTTTCTGAATGAGCCCATGTCTGACCTTATTTTGGGTCAAATTATTCACATAATGGTTTTTGTAACTGGCTATAAATCAGAGGTTTCCACAGCCCCCTCCATGGTTTCAATTAATTTGCTACAGCAGCTCACAGAACTCAGAGAAATATTTTACCTATTAGGTTACCTATTTATTATAAAAGGATATAACTCCATAACAGCCAGAGGAAGAGATACATAAGGCAAGGTGAGGGGAAGAACACAGAGCTTCCATGCCTTCTCCAGGCACAACACTCACCCCAAATCTTCAGGTGCTCACCAACCTGGAAGGTTGTGGAACTCAGTCCTCTGGGTTTTATATGGGCTTCACTTCCTAGGCATAACTGATGCAATCATTGAACCATTGGCCATTATTTGAACTCAGTCTCCAGCCCCTCTGTATTCTCCCCTCCCCTGAGGTCTGTGGTGGGACTGAAAGTTCTGACCCACTAGTCAAATTGGTGGTCCCAAGGGCAATAAACTGCAACCCTTAGGTGTGGTGCAAAAATCGCCTTATTAACATAAGAAAAGACATCTTTATCACCCTCATCACTTAAGAAATTCCAAGAGTTTTAGAAGCTCTGTGCCAGAAATTCAGAGGAAGACCAAATATATATATATATTGGTTATAACTCACAATATCACACAACCTCAGCACTATGGATATACTGGGCTACATAATTCCTTATTTTCGGGGGAGGAGGGTAATCCTATGCATTGTATGATGTTTAACAGCATCCTTGGTTTCTACAGAGTGAACACCAAGAGCACTCCTGCGCCAGTTAAATAACCAAAAATGTCCCCAGAAACTGACAAATTTCCCTTGGGAACAAAATTGCCTCCAGTTGAGAACTAATGATCTAAACAATCAGTTCAAACTCTCTATAAGAACTTTGAAAAAATACAATTTTTCTCACCATTGAATTGTCCAGGTAACTATAAATCTGTTGATATCCAGAAAATGCCAAGTGAGTGTCTTGGAAAGTGAAGACATTGGCAGGAAGGAAAGTATCATTACTCCAGTTTCATTGCATCAACAAACTCCAGCATAAAAAACAGTGAGTGAGGAAAACAAATTTGTTCGAGGTATTCAAACTGGATAAAAGGAGACTGATTTTTACTATATGGCTGACCTCCATGCCAAACAAATTGCCTTTATTATGAAATATTTACATGTCAGAAGACAATATCCAAAAGACAGGAGTTAACTAGTGACCTATACTCACAGTTGGGGGAGAGGGAGGACATTGCATGCCGGGCAGACCACGCTGGAACTGCTTTCAGGAACAGAGAGCAGGGGCTGGGCGGGCTGGGGAGGCTTGTTAGCAACCATAGGGGGTGGTGTCCTTGGTGCTCACGTGAGGATGTGATTGGCTTGTTTGAAAAAATCCATGGGCTGGTGGAGAAGTGAAATCCCGTTAGGTTGAGGACCAGGTGGAATGCAGCTATTCTGGCTAATAGAGAGCTAGCCAGGTGGGAGCTTTTCTGCTTGGAGATGAGGGGAGGAGGGTTTGCACATTTGGCAGGAATAGAGGAATTCACAGATGGGCCTTTGGGGCCCTGGGAGGCACAAAGATATCCAGGCAGCATGCAGAATGTTAGTCCTTATAATACACCTTCTCAGACGGTTAGAAGTGATGTCTGATGGCTCACTTATCTTCAATGCAAAGAGAGCACAAGTGGTAGGTGTATGTTTCCTGCAGGAGCTAGCTTTTCAAAAGCTATGTAAAGCTTTTCAAAACACAGGTGAGTCTGAAAGGAATAGATTTGAAACTACTCCAAGCATTCTTTCAAGACTTTTAATTGTAGTAACGGTACCGGGTACAGTGCACACTTCTAAGCACTGCAGGAGCTATAATGAAGGAAGAAAGCAGTCCTTTCCTTTAAGTAGCTCATGTCCACATCACCAGAGCGCCCTGCACCAATCTCGGTGTTCCTGTGGGGCTTTTCTACATAGATCAATGTGCAAAGAAGCTAAGATGGTGCCACGAATTTGCAGTGTTTCATATCTGCGAGTAGGCAGACCATACATGAAGGTAACCTTAGTATTTTTTCCTGCCTTAGAAACAAAATAAGGCCAAGCCCAGAAAAATCAGATGATAACTTTCTGTAAAGACCCTGAGCCACTAAAAAGTCCTCCCCCAAATAATTTTAACATTTGTTTTATTTCTACAAGTTCTAATATAAAAATCAGATATTTAATGCATGTCTAAGAGTCACTTTGAGGCAAATAAAAACTTGATTGGGAGTCAGAGATTGGGGTTTGAAAACTTTCTCTGATGCTTTCTATCTATATGAGCTTAGAAAAGGCTCTTAGTCACCCAGAGCCTATAGCCTTGTCTCTCTAACAGGGTCATTGAGAGCATTATATGGGAAAGTAACTAGGATGCTATCTCATAGGCAGTAGATAATTCTTTTAATCCATCCATCCATCCATCCATCCATCCATCCATCCATCCACATACAACATTCAAAATAGTAAAAATCTTGGTTCTATATTAAAGTTAATTCAACAACAGCAAAAAAACTCAACAGATGTAGTTCTCTAAAAGGTGCAGACACCCTGTCAAAGTGTGGAAGGGAGGTTCAGTGGGGTGGACGAAGTTCTTGGAATTGACTTTTGGCCTTTGTGTTATGTTTGGTATCAACTCCAACATTATTTCCTCACTTGTATCCAAATAAATTGGGTGAGAGTCCTAAACTAACCCAAGGTCTAGGAGCCTGTCTACTGCTTCGACATTAACTTTGGAAATTAATCTGAGATCTCTGGATCATAAATCAGGAAGAACTCTGAAACAGTATTTAACTCCTAACCTGTGTAACAGAGATCTCAGAAGATACTGATAACTAACTGTGAAAGGGAGAATGTCAAATAGTCCTGCTTTCTTGAGACTTTCAGATAAACGAAGCTAGGGCTATATTTATGATATTGGCCATAAGTTAATGAGTTTCTTAAAAAATATTTTATGTCCAGAAGTGGAGGTGGAGGGCAGGAGAGGGTGTGCAAGGTGTTTGTTTGTCTTAATGGTTGACAGGGAGACGAAAGCACCCCAGCTGCTACCAGGCCTGAGCACATTTTGATCTTGTCCAATATTCTCTCTATATAAGTGAGAAAAGCTGGGTGTCAATGTATATTGTTAATATTGGTGGATCTTTCTCAATAAGTTCTGTACTCCATCTTTGACTACTGGAAAAATCAATGACAAACAGAAAGAACCTCAAATTTTGTATAACCCATTATATTTTTCAAAGCACTTTCACTGCTCTTACTTCATTTGATCTGGTCCCAACCTATTTTAGCTACACAAAGAATAAAGTACCCACTAGAGGGGCTCCTGACAACTCCACAGGCACAGACCTGTCCAGTTTGAGTTGATTTGCTGAAAGATAAGGCCCTCCCTGCCCTCCCTCCTCTCAGAGTCTACCTTTCAGAGGGTTTAATGGGGACTGATGGATGTCTTGCTTTAGTCTTTCTTTGTTTCCTTAGACAGGTAGGGAGTCACACAGCCACTAGCTCAAGGTCACCTGCAGAGTGTTTCTTCTCTCCCCCCTGCTTCAAGCCCAGTGGAAAACTACAGGGAACAGAAGATAGTGTGAGCGTGTGTAGCAGTTAAAGAACCAGGATCCTGAAAATCTGGTCCCTTCTCTCCTTGCCTGAGTTGTTGAGATTTGAGGAAAGGGTGTTAAGAGTAGAGAGCAAGGAAATTTAAAGAAAGCATGAGGAGCTGAAATTCCTACCTCTCTAAACCTGGGTTTTGTTCCTGGAACTCCTGCCAATCAGTAAACTACATAACTCAAAAGTTATTCGCATAAAGAATTTCAACAGAATCTAGTTGGTCTTGGAAACGGATATTCACAGCTGTGAAAGACAACAACCCTAATGTCTTCAATTTGGGTGCAACTGAATTTGATCAGTATGGTCACCATATCATACGTGGAAGTGACATTTGTTCATGGGCTGAATGACTCCATGAGACAAGATGCTGACGTTTCTACACTAGCTGCTGACCCTATTGAACACTGTTATTTCTAAACCATGATCACAGACATATATTGTCCCTTTTCATAGGAATAGTTTCAGTGAATTTTAAGAATGAAGAGGATGTCTTCCTTAAACACACACACAAAGGACTTACTTAAATTTGGGCTCCAGAAGACAGTAGAATCAGGCGAGATGGAAAGTAGTGTTTGATGCATCCACATGGACCCATAAGAGACAAGAGTCCCAGAAGTTCCAGTCTCTGCTCTTCACACAGTGATCTGGGGTGGTCAGCGTCCAGACAGTCTTTTTTCTGTTTTATTAAACTCTTTCCCAATTGGGTAGCCTTAGCCAGGTATAACAAATGGATGACCTATTTAGTTCTGTTTCAAACTCTTAGGCATCATGATTGTAGGATACTAAATAACAATCTTAATATCAAAGGGAGAGTACACTTTTGTAAGATACCATTTTTTAATTTAAGAAAAATAAACAACACATACCTTTAGGTAAATAGCATATAGTTAGACACAAAACTGTCCTTTTAGCAACACTCAGAGATGAGGCTAGCAACATTTTCAGTAGTATTTGCTGAAATGTGTATGTGTGTGTATGTGTGTGCATGCGTGCACAGGCATGCACACATGGTGTTACACTGTGGAAAACCCAGACAACAATGTGATATAGCGGAAAAAACATTGGACTTGGAATCAAGAAAACTGCATTTTAATCCCAGCTCTTCCACTAACTATGCATATAACTTTGGAAAATTGCTTACCTCCTCCAATTCTTCTTCATTTTTCAAAATAGGTGTGGTGCCGATTCATTTCCAGAGTCCCTTCCAGCTGTAAAATGTCTGTTCCAGGTTGTTCACATTGGACACATCTTTATTTAATCCATTTAAAGCACAGTATACTTATTTGCCTCAATTAAACAGAATGGATTTGACCTGATATAGGTAAAGTATGTCTGACTGATGTCAACAATCCTACAGAAAGCAAGACCTCTTTGCTGGCTGGAAGTAGAGCCACCCTGACACACGAAGGCTGAGGGGTGGGAGGTTCAGCATCTTCTATCCTTCCCCACACTCGTAGGAGGAAATATTCCATAGGCAGAAATTTTGTTTCATCTTCTCTGAATGGCATTTGGCACTTGAGTATTTACTCATCCAAAGCTGTAATGTTTTATTGTGTTTTGAAAATTAGTATCTTTCTCAACTGATGTATTAGCGTAGAATTTACAAGGAAAGAGTGTAATGTATTGCTGAGTGTGTGTGTGCCGTGCGTGTATAAAGAAAATTTAAAAAGACAAGAGTGGAGTGTTAATCACTGAATATTTGTGCAGAAAGAATGCGAACACTTTGATGATCCATTTAGTTAAGTGTGATCATCACATCCTTGACTCCTGTGTAAACGAGAGCAGGCCCTAGAATCCTATCTTGTGCAAAGACACCCGACATTACTCATAACGAAGACAAAGCTTTATTTAGCTGTTCTCCAACCGCAATGTTCTACTGCACAGAGAAGCAATAGACATGGATAACTCTTCAGTGATGTCCAAAATGCATCCCTTAACCTAGTGTTTCTTTAATTAGAAAAAAATCTGCAGTTCTTATATAACAGCCCACCAACATTATATATTCATTCAGTTCTTGCCTTTAATGCTTCGAGGCTTAGTGGCAAAACCATTTGTGATTTTTTTCTAAAAAGAGGTGAAATTATTCTACTGTTTCATGTATATTCTGCTCTTATGCTTCTAAGTTGCACAGACTGGGATAAATCCATAATATTAGGAAAATAATAACATTTTGAAAGATTGATAAAATTAAGAAACATTAAAAGAAATCCCACCGTAAAATGAAAAATTTTCCAAAATTCTATGTAAACTTTATCATTATCTTTGATGGGAGAGAGAAATCTTCTGATTCAAATATATTTACTCCTGGGGTTTAAACTTTAACTTCTGATAGGACACTTTTTAAATGTTATGACATACTGTCACGTACAATTTATCAAAGATAAAGTATTATAGACATTTAAAATAACATTATCAGAGCTAATAAGTCAAAAGGCTGATTTCTCTAAACCCACGACTTCATGTTTTTATAAAGGGGAGCTTTTCATTTAATAAGCCAGACTCAAAACAATAATTTTCAACAAAGACTCAATTCAAACAAGTTCCATAAAATGCACATTTTATTCTGTGTCATGAAAAAATATTCACATTTAAATAAAGTGTGAAAAAACAAAATGAAGTTAATCCTCCCTGATGAAATACAGTTTATTGTGCTGAAACCCAGAATTCTTTTGGATTAAAAGCTTCCACCTGCCAATTCACTTTTTAAAATGACTATTTCTGTTTAACAATTTTTAAATAAAGCGATAATCACCACAAACTTCCCAGAAGCAATCAAATTTTGATCACGAATATTCCAGAATTGACCCTAAGTCACAAAGTTAAAATCTTTTCGCACATTCTCTCAGAAATTGGGTAATTGGTCAACAGTACATAGAAATTTTTTATGTTACACATTGCAATACCTTTGTTTAAGTAGAAAAAGTGATCTAAGCATGAGTTAGATTTTGAAAAGACCAAACAAGTACTGCTTAGCAGAGTGGTATTAAAAACATCACATGAAGGTTTTGCATTGCTTCCTTGGTCAATACATGAGTTAATTGTCTCCAGTGAATAAACCGTCATAGACAGAGGTATCTTTAATATCCCCAGTTCCCACCAATATAGTTGCAGAGGCAAAAATATTTATGAGTTTGCCTAAATTGATTCCTATAGTAACATAGTAACCTTCCCATAGTCAGGAATTTCATTATGCTATACAAAATGCCATTAATTAGTGTAACCAAAGTCACTAAAATGTAGAATAAAAAGAAATGTATAGTCTTCAATATATATAAATACACACATTTAATTTGTGTTGTATGAGTACCAAGCACTTTTAGGAGTCATTGCTTTTTCAATAAACTACAATGGATGTTTCAGGATAGAAATGGCTCTAAATTGTTTTCCAGTTTCATTGTGGTAACAATCATACTGTTCCCAGGATGAAATGTGTGTTCTGTCTTGCTTTAACTGTGAATGGGTTCGAGGTGGAAACATGACTGCTCGGTGGAAGATGCCAGTACTGCCAACCGAAGCGAAGGGCACACCAACATTATTACACTCATACCCTCTCTGAACAAGAATCTCAAGAATCACAACATGAAAACATTCACACGGAGATCAAAAGACTATCCTCACCACTATTTTCTAAATATGGAATATGTGAAATAATCTCAATCTTGATTTTAAATGAAGGTACATTTGGCTTTTGTATAAACTAACAATTCGCGGGTGTGACATGATGCACCAATATTAAGACTCAAGCCTATCAAGCCTTCTTTGATCTGGAATTTAGAATGAATCTAAATTGTGATTTTGCATAGTTTGCTAGCTATTCTGCCTGTTTGCTCAGTCCCCACCTCATCGGGAACCTTTCCCATCATATTTTGGTTGGAAAAAGTTGAGGAGCAAATGAGGGATCCATGACACCAACAGCTTTGTGATCAGCAGTAATCTTTATGTTGCTTTAATCAGAAAGTTCAATTTTCTTAACTCAACAGAGAGCCTGACCATGGAAAGAAGAGGTTAACTTCATGTTATCAAAGATAATTTACAGAGAAGGAGCACAATGAATTGATCAGTTACTATAAATACTCAATCTGGTTTATTCAGGCATCAATGTGGGTATTTTAGCCTGTGTGGACTTGTCATTCAACAGCCAGTGACTCTGCATGAAGGAAAGACTGGTCAAGTCTTTGTGCTTTTACTTCTAGAAGATACAGTCCAACCAGCCAAGTGATTGTGGGCCTGGGCTTCTAGGTCAGAACTAGAGGTTCTCAACTTGGTTGGTAGGAGAACACTCATATATATACATTAAAGTCCCAACATTTGACAAGCTTTCACAGTGCATCCTAATGTTGCATTAAAATTTTAACAAGAGTTATGACAATGTGTTATTTCCAAATAAATAAATAAAAACTATTAAAAAGCATCACACACACCAAAAAACACAATATTCATGGGGATGTAAAGTTCAACATAGGCAATATAGTCAATAACGCTGTGATAACTATGATGGTGCCAGGTGGGTACTGGAAATATTGGGGCAGGGGACACTTTATAAAGTATATGATTGCCTAACCACTATGCTGTATTCCTAAAACCAATACAAAATAATATTAGTAAGTAATATTGTAATTGGGGGGTCGGGGGAGAAAGCAACTGCTATTCTTATCCCTTTCCTTCCTTTTTCTCGGAACTCTGGCCAAAAACGTGCACTTTTTGGTAAATTGTTCCTTGACCAAGTGCCTTTAGATATAGTACAAGTCAGGACTTCATTCAAATAATAGTATAAATGCCAGAAAGGAAAGTGAGCTAACTCTGAAAAGCTTTGTACAGTGCCACTGAGGTCCTCCACAGTTGTTATGAAGAAAAGTAGAATGGTCTTTTCTCTGGTTACCTCTGTGTTATTATCAAGGTGAAAACAAGATGGTTTGGGCTGAGGATCCCAGAGAATAATATCGTAATACCTTATTTTTTCCTCCTTATCTATAGACATCAGCTTAAAAAATTCTCAAAGGGTAGAACAAATAAATCACATTCAGAAAATTAACATTTTTTCATTAGAGAAGCTTATTTAAACTCTCGGAAGTAAATATTCACAGGTTCATTACATTTGGAAATAACACAGATTGCCATTCAAAACAGAAGTAGTTCATTTGGATAATGCATTTAATAGTGGTTTGGCCAAGACTGTGTTAATCTACTTAAAACTCAGTGGGTCAAAAAATAAATTTTAAAAATAAAATCTTTCTGGAGTCTCATCTAAATCCCAATATTAAAAGTGAAAAGAAATTATAGGGGAAAAAATCTTGAAATCTCTTGCTTTCCTTGACTACCATGCATTACTTTTTTAGGTTAAAATTGAATTGGAAAAGGAAAGGCTAATACCAGTGACTACAACTTGCCCCTACTAATAACCCCATTTGGCAATTGACCTTCACCAATGCCTTTCAATTTGGGGGAGAAGTGAAGGAAAATTCCACTCTTGGTTGGGGTGCCTTGGGCTTATAACAGCTATGACTTCAACCTCTGGCATTTACTCTAACCTACTATGAAAAAAGCAAACATTTACATTTACATCATAAAGTAAAATTTAAAAAAAACAAACTTCAAATTCAGGAGCCTTTAAAAGTACGTGTCTTGAAAGACTTGGAATCTGCATTTGAACTAGCAGCCTCCAATGTCAGTACTCTACAAGATGAAGTTTTCTCCCAAGGGCTTGCCTGGCTGTGTTAAAATCTCAGCCACTCAATAGCTGTGCTATCCTGGCAGATTCCTTAATCTGTTCTTTCATAGGGCTGTTGTAATAATTAAATTTGATAACCTAAATAAAGTATTTAGCATAGTGTAAATAGAGAGTGAGCACTCAATAAATAAAACCTTAATTAACTTACTTAGCTTCTAAGCCCGAAGGTAAAGCAGTAGATAGATTCCACTCAGCCTTTATCACCTTCCTGCTTCCCAGTCCAAATCCTCAATGGTCCTGACCCTCATAAAGCCTGCAAACACACTGTCTCATCATAAAAATCAAGAGGTAGAAAACCTCAAGTTAGAATACAGACCAATACTCTTAAAACATCTGACACCTAGTAGGCATTAAAAAATTCCAACTCATATCTACCTTCTCTACATAACATGACCCAGAATTTTAATTAGAATGCAGGACCAACAAAAATTCTAGTACCATCTAAACAAGTATGTCAGCATAAATGTTTACCTATTTTCTCTTAATTTCTCAAACATTCCCAAACTCTATCATGCTATTTTATGAATTTAAATACTCTCCAAAGAACAGAAAAATTAACTGCTTTCCTCTGCATTGGAGATGATTTGTATGGTTCTGGGTGTTTGTGTACACCCCCAAGTGTTTTGGGGGAGAGAAGAACAGTGAAGACAGAACTTCAAAGGGTTTTACTGGCCTTGGGACTCGGGTAAGTGATATTATCCGCCCTCACTGGGTGGCTGAGACCAATTATCTAACATAAAATGCTTTGAAGGTGAAACTTATTAATAATAATTAACATGGGCACTGTCTAACAAATTGGTGTTTGATATAATTAGGCATCATAATTCTATTAATTACTTCCTTAATAAAGAATATCCTAGCACTTCTCCTCTTCACATGCTTTCTGGCCCTTAACAGATGTTTCCTGTAACATCTGGAAACACTACCACATATTTTCAAAAGGAGAAGAACTAATAATTAAATTCCTTTATCAGAAAAACAAAATGAAGATCAAATGTACAATTTTATAAGGGTTTATCTTCATTATTTCCAACGTAGAAAATGATGTAAGGTCAAAGAATTTTTTTATTTTTAACTTTTGGCAAATAAAACTACTGAAATTCAGAGTAAGCATTTTATCCTAACATAAGAAAAGTCTGATGATTTTTAAATGTTAAACATGCTAAATAATTCACATTTCCAGGAAGAGAATTGCTAACAAAGTCATTATCTTTAGCATCTAAATCTCTAGTTCTAGAAATATTCCAAATGAGAAAAGGTGAGTAAAACCCAGAAGATAAAAGACCTGTAAATTTGTGAAAAATTAACAGACACCTTTCCAGAGGGAAAAAAAGTAAATAGCAAATGCCAAAAAGAAAGAATACAAATATTAATAAATATTAAGCTTGTGGGTGATGGTTTTGTGTGAATAAATCAACTTTGAGAAATATATTTCGACGATCTGAATTTCACAGGAAAGAGGTATGGAGAACCTGAACACATCTCTTTTAATGAGAATGGTTCCGTAGCTACATAGTTAAAGCTACATTTTCCACAATTCATTTATGGGTACTAGAAACATCTCACATAAGCACTCTTTTACTTAAGCATGAGAAAAACAGATACTAAGGAATGTATGCAACATAGATATGTTTGGATTTATTACTTACTCAAGTCCTATGATTGCATTTCGTAACTCACATTATTTAATGCTTAAAGACTCTGACACAGGAATCCATCTGAATTCGTCCTTCTGTTTTGCCTGGTGATACGCCAGAAAAATAAGTTATAACTATAGATACGTGGATGTTATCATTTTGCTTCTGTTCAAATGCTCTTGTTGTGGCCCCATTCACACGTTGGTGTTTAATGATAATGGCAGATCCAGGCTTAGCCAATCCTTCTCACTGAGACGTCTGCACATACTTACGCAGAGCAGTCAATAAAAGTAAAGCAATGTACACCAGTAAAACTAAGGTAAATTAATGAAAAAAATTCTATATAAACTCACCGGAGTTGATCTGATTGCACCCAGAAGCATTACCAATGGCCAAGCTTACTTCCCCATGGGCCTAACTTGCCACCTCCGTTAGGATCCTCTCTGTATATCCGTTCCGGATTGGAAATGTAATCTTGATTTGGGCTCCTGTGGGCTCATGGTAGCTTGTCAGCCTGGCACCGGAACCTATTTAAAACCTGACTCTTTGTGTTGAGATTGTGTAGCCCCGCATACATCTCCTCTTGGTTTGTTTCCCTGGACCAAGATGAGCATTCCCTATACTGTCAAATTGATCTATATCAGCCCTCTAAAAACCATTAAATGCTATGCAATAGTTGTGAGAGCTTTTATTATCTAAGCTGCTAACAACATTTAAGTTGTAAATATGAAGTTTACACTGAGGGCAAGTTGATTGAAAATATTTATTTACATATGTGTAGAGTACATATGCAATGCAACTGTGCATTGGAATGCCAGGGCCTACCACAGTGGACACAAATATAAATGTTCCCGCCATGTGGCAAGTAAATCAAAAGGATTGCAATGGATAGTGAAAAGTCACGGTCAGTAATGCTCAGTCCCCGCAAACTTCCTTTAATACTTCTCGAACATATCAGGCATTAATAACTAACCCTTCTTTAATGTGAGAAATGGTGTCTGCTTTCAAAATAATGTCTAACTCCTAATCTGTATTAGAGTTTTTAAATTCTGACTTGAAGAAAAGATTACAAAACCCCAAAAGAGATCTAAATATCTCTCCCAGTGCATAAAATTTTCTTCTTTGTTTCTATGTGCTCTTGTTTTCTTTACCCAAAGGATTGTGGCAAATGAAGTGACTGCAAGTTTGAGTGTATCCCTTAGGATACAAGGCTGTTTTTGCAGAGTAAGCAAATGTTAACAAAATAAATCTCACTTTAAAAAATACACAGTTTACATGCTAAAAGTGGCTTCCTTGAGTTACCAATATTACTAATCGCATATTCTAATTTTTTTTAATTCAAATACTCTCACTTAGGACACAATACAATGAGTGGTTTTAAAATATAATTCGAATGTTTCTTTTTTAAAAAAAAAATTTTTAACTTTTTTTTAATTGAAGGTACACATTGAAAAGTTGGTCATTGGAAGAGATTCTTTAAATATTAAAGATTTTTTATAAGAACACTTGCTTATTTAAAAAAAAAGAACACTTGCTGTTGTGGAACTGTAAATCTTGAGTAACTCATGAATATTTTTATACAAAAAGTTGAAAGATGAACTGCCCTATACTTTGAATACTCACCAATTTGTTTACTTTTCTCACAAAATTGAAAATTTCTGTTGAACACTATCACTAAGTAGAGTAAGAAAAAAAAATCATATTTACATATATCTTTTTCTCTCTTCCCTCAAAAGACCTTCATTCTTTGCATGTTTACTTGATTAGTAGTTATAAATTCCAGGTTAATTTTCAAGTCTTTTGCTCACATGCCACTGACTAATGATTATTTAGCCCCTATGCCTTTCCCCACCAACCTCTGACCAAGGAAGTCTCCTCTAAAACCTAGACTACTGAAAAGCACATCTTAGTCAATCTCCTATGAAAGAAAGAAAACACTGATAATTTGTCTTAATGTGATTTTCATTTGAGAGGAAGATGATTTTCACCACCTAACATCATCTTGGTATAAGAAGAAAGCAGCTCTTCATTTTATTATTTATTGGTGAGGAATTGAAGCCCAGGACATACCAAAAATAAAAACAGTATCTTGCCCAAAGTTACACTGCATTTATGGCAAAGCTAGATTCAGAATCCGAGATGGATTGTTTTTCAAAAGATTGATCTTTCTTCTATCCTTTCCCATCAAGCCTGCAAGAGAACTACTCTTGCACATAACAAAGCAGTAAAACACAACATTCACATCATTAAAAATCTTCATATTTTAAAGTTGTCCATGTATGTATATACATTCTAGACAAATGTTCTCATTACCTACATAAAATTTTGGAAAAGAGATAGATAAAATGGCTTAGAAGGTAAAAATTATACAAGATAGTAGAATTCATTAGGAATGACAAATAATTTCACCAGTACCAGCCAATGCACACTTCAAAAACAGTCATTGCTCTAAACACTAATTTAAAAAAACAAAAAGGTTTTCTAAAATAATTTAGTATGGGCCAGATCTCACAGGTGAGCAAAACCTCCTTAAATTTAAGGGAAGCCGTGATTTGCATTCGGGCTCCAGTAATATTAAATTTCAAAAGAGCACTTGAGTTAGTGGTCATAAGTAATATTCCTATTAAAGTGCTGGGTACTCTAGGAGTATTTATGTGTTCTTAGGAGCAATTTAAAACCCCAAATTTTCTAATTCCCTTGCTCCAATCTGCATAATTTTTAAACCTAATACTTGGGACATTTGTACTTCTATATTTAATGTGAGGTGAAACAAGTGTGAATAATAAACATTTTCCATTTTAACAATGAAATATGTCTCTCTATTCAACATCTATGCTTAAACCATGCTAAGTACTACTTATGTCAATGTGGGACACTATCAACTGTGTCATCTGCCTTTCGTGTGCCTATTTGCCTTTTATTATAAGCAACTCTATCTACTAGATCACATTTAGTGCAATACTATCTTCAAACAGACTGATAACACTTGCCGTTGTGATGCACAGCTCACAGTTCCATTTTTGTTTGACTTTCACTATTGTGTTACAACCACCTGTCCAGGGTACAGCATCTGATCTTATATATTATAGAAAAATAATGAAGGTGTGTAAGTTGCTTTGGAAAATGTTTGGATTTTAAATACATATCTATTTACCCCTATTAGTACATTGTTCAGAAATATACTAGTAAAATTTTTATTCTGGATGCACCAAGAGCATCTATACAGTGTAAGAATAAAACATGCAGTCATCTGGTCCCCCCACAGAGAATCTACAGTCTATGCTGGTTGAGGCCACACGGAACATGATTGTATCATTATTGCACATATTCAAGCAAGTGCTCACCCTTCCTTCAAATCTGAGTAAGTTCAACGGATAAGAATTGTGGAATCTGGGAACCTAAAGGACTACTCTATGTACAATGTTGGCTGGACACATGCATTCCGGCTGGACACAGTGGAGTGCATTTGGCAGCTCATCACGTCATGCAAACTGGAACAGAGGCGGCTGGGAAAGAGCACAGTGATAGCTGTACCATAAATAAGCAATCGATACAGTTCCCCCCTTTGTGACAACTTTCAGTAGTTCAAAAGCACATGTTTCTTTCCCATACGTATGAACAATAATATTACAGGTCAGTTGGGTGAAATGGAGGCAATGCCAGAGCACAGCAAGTATATGCGCCACTAACAGCAAAGGCATCCGTTGCAGCTTGGCACTGCCCCACTGTTTCAGTCATCCTCTCACAGCTTTATAGCAGCTGGGACTTTGGAAGCACATGGCTAAAGTTAAGCTGACCATTTCTGTACTCAGATTATTTTTACCACTCATCCACCTTCAGAAGCTTAGCCAAGCTTGTCTCACACTTGATTAAATAGAAAAATACCCTGAAATTCAATAAATGTCAGAGGTCAAGAAAAAGATACCATCCTCACCATGAAAGTAACAAAATCCCAATTTCCAGGCTGATACCTCACCCTCATTTTCGTGTGCCTATGGTAGGTAGATATTGTAGCAGATCATAGAGAAATGCTCCCCTGAAAACTTCCAGCATGGGTCATGGAAGTTATGGGCACAAAGGGAAGAAAATGGAACCCATGGCATCTGTTCTGAGTCTCCTGGATGAAAGAGGCACATCTTGTGGGTATGTGAAAAAGTTCTAGTACAAACTCTAAAGTATCAACTGTTTTTATAAATGACTTGGTTTTGCACTTCTCCAGTCTGATTGTGATAACTTGTCTTCATTCTGGTGGTTTTGTTCAGGAATGCTGGGAGATAGTTAGAAAAGCTCATAAAAATGGGTACAATAGATCAAAGTATCTCCCTTGACGTTGCTATCATCTTGTGTATGTTGTTAATCTATGTGTACAGGTGTTCTGATAATGTACAAATTCAACTGGTATATATTTTCAACTTGATGCAAACATGAACTGCCCTGCTCCCACTGTTCAATGTCATACATGCACCAATTCAAAAGTATGTCTCTCTTATCAACTTTACAAAAAACCCTTTAGTCAAAAGAAATAAATTCTGTGTTCTTAGAAATGAACGTGTATTTGATTCCCAGTACATATCATTTAAAGGACTAGCTATAACATAACCCTTTGTGACTTTTTTTAATTGATAATAGGCACTTTCTAAGAGGATTTGTAACCCAAAAGACTCTGAAATTCGGTCTCTAGTACCCCCTTTCATAAGTGGATCTGCCTGAGCCCCAGGAGTCTATTGTATCAACTCAGCAGAAGTCCAGCAGTAGAACTGTGTGCAAAAAGCTGTAGAAAATTGTAACCAGAATAAAATTACAGAAAAGCAGTTATCTGAGTTCAGCAACTTAACATCTATTTCTTAGTTGTTTTTTTAAACCACACTTCATGTGTTAATGCTACACACAGTAAGAATCATGTGTGAGTAAGTCCGTACCTGTGTTTCATTCTTCCTAAGTTTTAGATATGCTACAAAAGCGTGTCCGTTTACATTCTTTTTTATTTTATATTATTGTAGTTAAAATTTTGATATGATCACTTAAATGTTTTTTGTTTATTTGTTTCTCTGCTAAGAGCCTAACTCCACCCTTGAACAAGTTTTTAGAAACACAAACTTAGAGCATTCATCACCTTTGGAAAATCAGCATCTTTAACATGAATCGTTAAAAGGCCCTTTGTACCCTGTGGTGCAGTATTTCTATAATAATATACACTATTTAATAGTTTAGTATTTATAGGGTTGATAAAATCAGCTTACTAGATGGCAGCTGTTCTCCAAGACGGAGGAGACAGGGATTTCCTTACATAGGAGCTTAATGATTACTATCTAAGTATAATGTTGGAAAAGAAGAGGTATAGTTGAGCAAAAATGCAATTCATGCACAGAACCCATAGCAATAAATTTTCAATACTCCATACTGCTATCTGACTTAGGCAACAAAACAGTTATTTAAATGGAGAAAACACTGCCTGCTGAGGAAAAATAAGCTAACACTAAGTTACATAAAAATAGCCTAAGGAAAGAGATCATAAAATGGTACGAACAGTTTACGAAGTGGAACTCTTCCCTGGCATCAACCTAGAATTTTAACTCAACAGAACAGCAAGGAAATGACAGCGCAGTCTACTCAGCCTGAGATCAAGTTTGTCATGGCAACATTGGCAGGTTAGACCCTGATTCTTCAAATATTACATCGCCTTGGTTAACAAAAATCGTACTTTTTTAAAAATTACAGAATAGAGCTTATAAATAAAAGTAACATGTGCATGCAGTCAACTGCATAATATACAAGCAATATCTATGTTTTAAATAATCATCTTTGGCAGGCCAGAATCCAGCTGGACATGCAATATTTACATATCAAAACCCATATTGTGTTCATCATATTGAAAGCAAGTGAAAATATAGATGTATATATCATATATACACACTTCTGTATATAGATGTATATACTGTTTTTAAGATATTAACAAATATATATGTGCATATATATATATTAAAAGTGGATTTCATCTTTGTCAGATTCAGGTGACTCAGGCCTGGAAACACTAAAAATATCCTGACATGGTATTTGGGGAGGTACCTGGAGCTGCGTTTGGGACTTGGGAGAAGAGGTCTGGGGCACGCTTTTTTCTGAGAGTATTTTTAAAATTTCTGCCACCTGCTTCTCCAGGGCAGTCATTCTGCAGCTTAGCAGCTGGATGTCCTCCTTGAGTTCGTGTTTGACCTCCTGCAGCGTGGTCTGTAAGGCCTGCTCGGGGATGGGGTAGAAGGGGTGCTTGGCGTCAGCCTGAACGGGGCTGTGCTCCAGCGGACTTCGCACCTCCCCAGCCTTATCCAAACGAAGGTCACTTTTTGTAATCCCACTGTCACAAGAATCCGTCTTCCTCAGTGGGTTTTTGGTCACACTGTTCTCTGAGTCGCTGCCCTTGGGGTCCTCGGACAGGAGCCCCATGGACTCAGCTTTGGTGACGTTATTCCAGTCTTCCTTTTTCTCCTCATGGGTGCCCACGTTGTTCCTGAGCCGCAGCCACCCTTTGCCGTTTCCGTTCTTCATCCTGATGGGGCTGTTGACCTTGAGGCATTTGGGCTCCGCGCCGCCGTTGGGCTTGAGCTCCATGGCGTCGCGGTTGTTCTGCTTGAGGGCCTCGCCGGTCTTCACGAAGGCCAGGGAGGTCTGGATGGGCGTGATCTGGGACACGGTGACCACGCTGGTGCCCGTGATGGGGGCGCCGTTCTGCAAGGGGCGGCCCGCCGGCGGCTGGCTGCGCTCCGCGTCGCCCTGCGCCGACCCCTGGTTCCGCAGCTCCTTCTGCTGCTTGAACTTCTGGAAGAGCTTCCTGACCGGGTGGTCCACGGGGATGCTGAGCGCCACCTCGTCCTTCTGCCGCAGGCGCTCCTCCTCCTCCTTCCGCACGTCGCTGATCTTCCGGAAGATGATCTGCGGTGGGGCGGCGGGAGAACAGCACGGTCAGCGCGGGGAGCGATGGTCAGCGCGGGGGAGCGCGGGGAGCGATGGTCAGCGCGGGGGAGCGATGGTCAGCGCGGGGGAGCGATGGTCAGCGCGGGGGAGCGCAGGGAGCGATGGTCAGCGCGGGGGAGCGATGGTCAGCGCGGGGGAGCGCGGGGAGCGATGGTCAGCGCGGGGGAGCGCGGGGAGCGATGGTCAGCGCGGGGGAGCGATGGTCAGCGCGGGGGAGCGCGGGGAGCGATGGTCAGCGCGGGGGAGCGATGGTCAGCGCGGGGGAGCGCGGGGAGCGATGGTCAGCGCGGGGGAGCGCGGGGAGCGATGGTCAGCGCGGGGGAGCGATGGTCAGCGCGGGGGAGCGCGGGGAGCGATGGTCAGCGCGGGGGAGCGATGGTCAGCCCGGGGGAGCGATGGTCAGCGCGGGGGAGCGATGGTCAGCGCGGGGGAGCGCGGGGAGCGATGGTCAGCGCGGGGGAGCGATGGTCAGCCCGGGGGAGCGATGGTCAGCGCGGGGGAGCGCGGGGAGCGATGGTCAGCGCGGGGGAGCGATGGTCAGCCCGGGGGAGCGATGGTCAGCGCGGGGGAGCGATGGTCAGCGCGGGGGAGCGCGGGGGAGTGACGGTCAGCGCGGGGGAAGCGATGGTCAGTGAGGGGGAAGTGCGGGGAAGCGATGGTAAGAGCGGGGGAAGCCATGGTCTGTCTGTCTATCATCTATCCATCTATCCATCTATCCATCTATCCATCTATCCATCCATCCATCCATCTATCTATCATCTATCTATCATCATCTATCTATCAATCATCTATCTATCTCTATCTATCATCTATCTCTATCTATCATCTATCTATCATCTATCTATCACCTATCTATATCTATCTATCTATCTATCTATCTCTCTATCTACCATCTACCATCTATCTATCTATCTATCTATCTATCTATCTATCTATCTATCTATCTATCATCTATCTATCTATCATCTATCTATCATCTATCTATCTATCATCTATCTAATATATATACTTATTCGACTCAAAACCATTTTAATACCATCCTTGGTCTAAGGTCAAACAGTAAGATTTCCAGGGTATAAAAGTATTGAAAAGTTAGTTTACCAACAAAGCACCTGGGTTGGGTATGAGGAAGAATTAAATTTATTCATATGACTCCAGAGGGCAGAAATGGGATCTATAAGTAAAAGTTTTTGGAAGGTAAATACCACCTTTGTATATACACTTTAATTTCAAGCTGCTATCTATTAACTGAATAATTTGAAAACTCATGAACCTCACACCACTAAAATTATTCAAACAGAAGTAAGGACGTTGTCCATGTAAGGCTTTCACTGAGTGGGGGTTTAGCCTCTACAAATTCTAATATTCTTTAAATGTTAAACATAAAATTAAATATATAGTCCACTCATCTACTGATGGGCACTGGTGGATGGGATCAAGGAAGGGGGAGAGGGACATCTGTAATACTTTCAACAATAAAGATAAATTTAAAATAAATAAATTAATTAAATAGATAAAAGGTACCCAAACAAAGTTTGCAAACAATTCTATCTACCCTTGTAACTTCATTTCCGTATCCAGAATCTTGTAAAAAAACTTAAATACATAGTGCATGCGATGCTAGATGAGTACACACAAATAAATAAGCACACTTTTATGAAAACTGTGCTTTGAAAATATTAGAAACATAATTCCATCGAGAGACATAAAAAATGTTAACTATATAAGAAATTACCACTTATGTTATCAGAGTTAGAAGTGAATTTAATAGTGTAAGATTTTTGCTCAGAGTCCTTCTGAAGAACAGAATAGCTGCAGGTGAAGGCTGGAAGGAAAATTCAAAAGGGAGTGAGGTGAAGTGCTCTCAGAGTCAGATAATTTTATGACAATGGAAAAATTACTTACCTCCATCACCCTCTCTAATTGAGTTGATGGTTAGATTAGAAATATAAGAGAAGTACAGAGCCCCTGGCATGTAATACACTCTCAGAATATGCTGGTTCTCGCCTCTGAACTCTCATAACACACTTTGTGTTTGAAACCATTTTCATCACCTCTTGGAGATTCAGCAGCTCCCAGGAGTAACACACCATCATTGATTTACACCAGAAACCAGGACTAATGATGGTCACTGTTAACAGAAAAGCCAGGGAGACAGCAATTCTCTAAGAGCACATTTTAGTGCGATTGATGCACTAAAAGGAGCTTATCGTGTGGCAATAATTTGAAATTTAAAATAAATGTTTTCTAAATTCAATAACTGTCGGTAAAGACCAGCATATTTCTCCTATTCTAGAGGCACAGGATATTGGATCTTTTGAAAAGATGTAATACTAATCTCCAAGTCTGACATCTAAGCTCCAACCGTTTAATTAGAAATCTCTCAAAGGTTGACATATTTCTTATACTTCCTAAATAAACAGGGTTTATTCTAAGACTTCAAGATATTGACACTCTTTGGGACCAGAAAGATCCACACATGGAAACAGATACTTTCTTCCTGTTTCATCCCGTCACTGAACGGCACTCACTTTGGGTCTGTGAACTGACGTGAGGGAACTAATGCAAATAATTGGGTAATCCTCTTTCATACTCAATTCTTACCTTTTTGTTTGCTTTTTAAAGGCTGTTACTTAGCCTTTGATAGACATAGCCTTGGTATATGTGGCGACAAGTGTCTACAACAGTGTCTGTTACATTGAAAGGCCTCAATAAATAAATGTTACTTATGAAATCAATAACTTTTACATACATTCAGCAAATGTATGTTTGTGATAGGTCTATGAATCAAAAATATTACAAACATGGATTGTTTTCTACTTTTATTATTTTGCATCCTCTAAACAATGAATCAGTGCTATATGTATTATTATAATTGATCATTCATGTCTACTCCTATTTCCTCATTTGGAAGGAAACACACTTTTCCGACAGCCAGGCACAAGTAGCTAATGAATGCTTGCTAAGTAGAATCAGGTTCAGATCTTCAACCCACAAATCAGTCTTGAAAGAACCTGAGTCAGAACACTTTCATTGTAAGGATGTAATTTTGAGAACATAATTATTTTGGTCACTGCAGTGATTGTTTCCACATGTTTCCATTTTGGAATCACTGCAATAAAAATACCAGGATTAGGGGAATTGTACTAAGTATTTTCCATGTATTATTTGCACATTTAATTTGCACACTAATCCATTTCATAGATGAAAATTTGAGGCTTAACGAGATTTTAAAAATTTTTCCCCAGCCCTGGCCGGTGTGGCTCAGTTGGTTGGGAGTCATTCCCTGCATGGAAAGGTTGCCGGTTTGAGGTTCAATTCCTGACCAGGGCACATGCCCAGGTTGCAGGCTCCTGCAGGAGGCAGCTAATAGATGTTGCACTCTCACATTGATGTTTCTCTCTCTCTCCCTCTCTTTTCCTCTCTCTCTAAAAATCAATACAAATATTAAAACAAAACAAAACAAAACACCTTCCTCCAGTCTATACAGCCAATGAGCAACAAAGCAGGGTTTCCAGCCTGGGTCTACTGGACTCAAAGACTAATTCCTGATCTAAATTAAAGAGCAGTACAAAGTATCTAAAGGATCCAAGGCTTGGGAGAAGGACATGAAATGACAGGAGGTTGAATCACTTGGATCATGGAATAAGCCAAAGTCTTGACTCTAGGCTGGAAGTTCAACACACAGAAAGAGATGTATACATATGAATCTGTAATGGGCCTCTTCGGTATTAAATAAAGGACAACATTATTTAACATTCGGCAAACGTGATACATTTTACAACCCACTTTAGCATACGTTACCTCATTTTCTTCCCTTAACTCTAAGTCAGGCAGGGCCATTATGATAATCCCTGTTTGACAGATGAGGGTCAGAGAAGTCATGAGACTTGGCTAAGCTCACTTAGCTAGTAAATGGCCACTCTGGGACTGAAATCCATTTCCTAATGCCCATTCCAATGTCCCTTCCACCATTCCATGCCAGCATTCCTAATGCTATGTGTAATTTTGTTTTGTAGTTTACAATGCACTTTCAACCATATTACCTACTAGATCTCATCTGGTACTATTCTGTGGTCCCCAGGAGCACAGCTAATCTTTGGCTCTAGCTTGTGCCTTGTGAGGTAATTGCTGTGCCTCAGGGGAAACAATTACTCAAGTAGGGCAGTTATAATACTTTGAAGGATTATTTTTTCATGATGAAAGCAATTTCTACAGCTTTTGTTTGCGAAACCAACTCTAGCATATTTATTTAAAGATGTGTTAATTTTTGCATTTGATTTCTAAAAAATAATGCAGCTTTCACTCAAGATCACATACAAATTCTTGACTGTTGGGAAATACAGTTTTCTCTATTGGAGTATTACATTTTAGGCAGATTCAGAAATGTATATCTAGTCTACATAATAGATCACTCTTTCAATCTTTTACAGTTGTAATCAAATTTATATAAAGTGGAATAATTCTTGGGTATTTCTTCATTTTGTGGAATTTACAAACAGTGAAAGTGACTAGGCACTTGGATGTACAGCCAGTCATTCACAGTTGCACCTAGAACTTACTTTTCCTGGTTTCTAAACCCACTCTCCGTTTCCATCATGGCATCTCCCTTAATTCTAGATTAAAATTGAGCAGTGACATTTTTTTGTAAAGTCTTGGAGAGTCAGGAGGTAAGGGTCTGAATACTATCTCTGACACTGCCTACCTGTATAAACTTGGTAAAGACACATAGCCCTTCTACACATCAGGTGTGTTTAAAGATTAATTGAAGGTAAACAATTCTCTGTTCTATCAGGATGCTATAGTTAGTCCATGTAAAATATATATCAACAGCTACATCCAATGAGTGGCATAAGAACAGCACATTCACCCTGGGGCAGAAATCTCTCCTCTTTCATTCACCACTTGGATTTTTGAACTTTCCACAGAAGCAAAATTAGACATACAAGTGACTTGCCCTGTCTGCTTGGACCATCTCTACTCTATTCCAAATGAAGAATTTGTTCAATACATTCAGGTAATACAAAGGAGACAGTCAGTCCTTGCCTTTCAAAGATTAGAAAGTAGTGCACCATATACACTATTTTATGCTTAATAAAAGGCTATAGAAACAGAACTAGTGATTAGTCCCACTTCCAACTTGAAAACTTCTTTTGCAGGAGTCTTGATGTTTAGAGGATCTAGCAGAAAGAACAATGAGGAGTCATTTGGAGATTGGAGTTCCAGTCATAGCCAGGGCTCTAATCAGCTATGTTACCTTGTGTGCAAGTCCCATAATCTTTTTGGGCTTTAATTATTTTATTTAAATAGTGATGATGGTGTTGGACTTAGTTTTTCCCCCCCAGCATTAACATTCTTTAAATATATGACCTAAGAGATCAGTACCTGATGCCAAAACAAACAAACAAAACTTTGAAATAAGACGATCTACTCCATGCCCTTTAACTCATTCCTAACATAACTTCTTGCCAGATGATAACACACTTGCCTCGTTTTATAGGTGTCAAAAATTCTGTGCATCAAACCCTACTGAGGCTTCTATGACCCTAAAAACAATTATAGATCCAGGATACACCTTTTATTTGTGTTTTGGTTCTGCTTCTGGAGGCAACTGCTCACATGCTGTGCTGAGAGATAATGAAAATTTGCTGCTAATTACCAAGGTTTCTGCTTCTAAACATTGCTGGCTGGTAACTGAACTGTAGGGTCTAGAGTTGCAGAGCAGCCAGTAACTCTGTCCCCACTGTACTGAACTGCAATTATTTATTCTAGTCCAAGTAGAGTATAAGAAGCTATGTGGCTGTTTCTTTAGTGTAGCAATTGCCCAGAGCTGGAATCTACTATTTAAAAAAAACGTAGAGCTGTTTAAATAACTGAGATAGGCCAGTACACTTGCCCATGAACATGCATGAGCATATATACACAGCAAAGCCAGCAGAGGCCTCGGAAGTAAAGTCTCAGCTGTCAGCACTAGAAAGTCTGATTAAAGAGAGCTCAGCTCTGCATATTACTGGAGCACAAATTGTGAAAAATTATATGTGACTATTTCACTTGAAGCTTTCTATATAAATATATTCATATAATGGGCACCAAATCTAATTAATTAAAACATATGTATCTGTGATTTATTCAACTTGGAAGTATCTTTATATAGTCAATAGAGAACTCCCATGGTCATAATCTATTCATTATTAACTTGTTGTGTTAGCCTTGGGTGGGAGAGCCTCATATTCCATATATTACTGTGACTGGAGGCACTGTCTCCTACTAACACAAATAATGTAATGTAGGGAACTTGAGAAGAGTCTTTGCCCTGCTTCTTAGAAATCACAGATTACACTAGCCCACTTGACACTTCAGAGAGTTCTGACTCTGAGGGAAAGATAATCTTTGAGGAGAGAACTGATTATTTTTATTTGAGGATCACAGGGTATAAAAGGGGAAAATATGAGGGGTCATAGTTGATTGAGGACATAAGAATAGAAGGAGAGGGGATATGAAAGTTCATATTTAGAAGGTCAGCTGAGCTCCAGGCACATATTATGCAAAGAGAACACAAAAATAAATGACTTCAATAAATGCAGGAATATACTGTTTATGGTTTGGAAGACTGACTAATGTTAACATGGAAAAAACAATTTCTTAATTTATTTATTTGTTTATTATAATCCAAATCTAAATACTACCAGAATCTTTTGAAGGAAATTAACAGACTAATTCTACAATTTATCTGGAAATGCAAAATAAGCACAACAGCTAACGCAATACTAATTAAAAGCAAAACACTGAAAGACTTATACTGCCCGTATTTTATTCTTTAAAATAATAGTAATTAAGATAGTGTGGTATTAGCAAATGCCTTAATCCATTCAGGCTGCTATAACTGAACATCATAAGCCCGGTGGCTCATAAACAACAGAAATTTATTTCTCAAAGTTGTGGAAGCTGGAAAGTCCAAGGTTAAGGCACTGGCAAGATTTGGAGTTCTGGTTCATATACCTTGACCTCTATGTCACACTATACACAAAAATCAACTCTAAATAGATTGAAGACCCAAATAAGGAAGGTAAAAACCATAAACCTATTCAAAGGAGGTATAGGAGAAAAATCTTCAATACTCTGGGACAAGAAAAGAGTTCCTAAATAGCAAACAGAAAGTGGTAACCATACATGGGGGAGAGTCAGTGCAACTACACTACAATGAAGACTCCCTGTTCTTTGAGAAATACCATGAAGAGAATCAAAAGACAAGTCACAGTGAAAGCAAATAAACGCAACACAAATACCCAATAGAGGACTCATATCCAGAATATATAGAGGATTGTTACAAATCCTTGAGGACAAAGACACACAAGTCCAATAGAAAGATGAGCATTTTACCCTCCAAGTTATATGTGGCCATTACATATATGGAATGTTTATGTTAAGTAGCCATCAAGGGAGTACAGTTTAAAACCACAACATATTACACTTACACACTCACTAGAAGAGCTGAAATGGAAAAGAAAACAAGTGCTAATGAGAATGCAGAAAACCTGAATTTCCATAAGGTGCTGGTCAGTATACGAATTCATACAACCATTTGGAAAACTGTTTGCTGAGTCCCTACTAATAAGATGAACAAGACTCAGGGTTTTTCACTCCTAGGCATATACCCTTTCCAAAAAAAACTGTACATATTTAAATAAAAGAAGTCGACAGGGATGTTGTAATAACACTGTTCATAACAGCCTCAAATGGAAACCCAAAGGTCCCTCAGGAGTGGAATGGATGTGTTGATGTATATTTACTCAGTGGAAAACCCTCCAATGAGTATTAATGAACTACAACTACAGCAACATGAATGATCCCTACAAAATAATATTAAATGAAAGAAGCCAGATACAAATGAGTACATAATGTATAATTCTACTAATTTAACTCCAAAAATCCCCAAACAGAGGCAAAACTAATCTAAAGCGTTAAAAGTCAGAACAGTAGCTAAATCTTGGGGATTGGTGGGAATGGGCTTCTGACGTGTTTCCCATGCTGTTCTCAAGCCAGGTGCTCCCTACATGGAAGCACTGTTTGTAAAAATCCATTAAGTAGTACACTATGGCTTATATACTTTTCTATGTATGAGCTGTATTTCAATTAAATTTTACTTAATAGATAAGAACTTGTCCCATCCTCAAGGATGTCGCAGGAGTACACCCTTTCATTAGTGTGTTACATTAGTTTCATTAGTATGTATTAGTATAATACAGTGTATTATAATTAATCCAAGATTTATAGGAGCCCCTCCCTATTATGTGCAGAATAGGCTTGTAGATACTGAGAATATAATGATGACTAATACAGGCTTGCTGCTTATTGTCTGGTCAAGAATTAAGGTATGTAAACAGGTAATTTTCAACACAATATGTAAATTCAGAGTTAGAGGAATGCACGTGATACTAAACAGACTATAGCCTCTTTAGTTGATCTTCACTTAATCAACATGACTAGCTTGACTGTCACCTTCCATTCTTTTTATAAAACACACTGACTGATGCCCACAGCACATCAGAAACTCTAGACTGGTCAACCTGTGAACCTCTACTTCCATCAGTTGAATTGCATGCTTATTAATAGTTAGTTGTATGTATGTTTATCAGTAGACTCTCTTGCTGTACTTAAAGAAACCAAAACTGGAAATTTCAGAGGCTATATTATGGTATGTTTTATATAAAAAAGATTATTAATGCCTCAAAACATTAGTAATTGAATGTACTTTTTAAAAAATATATTTTTATTGATTTCAGAGAGAGGAAGGGAGAGGGAGAGAGAGAGATAGGAACATCAATGATGAGAGAGAGTCATTGATCGATCAATCGGCTGCCTCCTGCATACCCCCTACTGGGGATCAAGCCTGAAACCTCGGTGTGTGCCCTGACGGGGAATCAAACTGTGATCTCCTGGTTCATGGTTCTACTCTCAACCACTGAACCACACCAGCCAGGCTGAATGTACACTTTTAAGTTTCTAAGTTAAAATAAAACATCTAGCCAACATTTTTTATTAGACTACTAATTATTAAGCTACATGAAATGCTTTGATAAGAGTATAAGTTTTGACGCCATAGTGGTTTGGTTCAAATTGTGGTCCATATATTCATTAGCTATGTAATTCTGGGTGAGTTATTTAAACTTTTTGTGCCTCATTTTCTTCATTTGTAAATAAAGATAGTAATGGTACTTTCCTTATATAGATGTTGTTAGTGATAAGTACATTGCTGTATCTAAAGAACCTAGCTGAGTGCTGGCACATCATTTGCATTCTCTTGATTGGCATTAGTTAGCAATATTTCTGGTTCCTATCACATCAGATAAGCGAGGCTGTAGTACTAGAGTTATAGGAAAATGGAATAGGTCTTGGGGGAAGGAGTGACTAATGATAGTCAATTATTTTGAAGACAATAACTTTGCCTGGTAGAGGTCCAGGGAAAGCTTACAAACCCTTGAACAGCATATTGAATCATAAGTAGGAATTCATCAAAGGCATAAGGGCTGTAATGAACTATGAGCAAAGACACAGCTGGTAGAAAGGTATAGAAACTAAGAGCATGATGCATCTAAAGAACCTCGAGTTGTTCTAAATTGAAATCAAAGGTCTCTGGTACTAGGAGATGGAAGATTAATCTAAAAAGGTAATTTTTAATATACTTTTAAAAACATCCATTCCTCCTCAAAAGACTGAGTTCCATGAGAGTTCCATTTCTTCTTTTTCTCCAGATTACATAGCTTCCATACTCTCCTGGTCTCTTCCTAGTCACTGGTCAATGACCAGCTTTAATCACCTTTTCTGTCCCCTCTTCCTCTTCCCAATTTCTAAATGTCTGAGACTCCATCATTTTAAGTAGCAGGTATATCCCAAAGAATGACAAAAATTTTGATGCAGTCATAGTCTGTTCCCTAAAATACAGACTCATATATCCATACAAGGTATCATCTAAACTGAACACATTTTAGAGACAGAAGGTATTATTAATAATGATTCCAAGACAATTATCCTGGGCAAAGTGGAACATATGGACACCACATATATCCAACTACTCACTCAACATCCCCACTTACATAGCCAATAGGCATCTCAACCTTAATGTGTCTCAAAACAAACTCTTGACTTTCAGACCTGAAGAAGAGGATTGCACGTGGCCTGGAGATCCCAAACTTTGAGCTGGAAACAGTGCCTAGATGAGACTTGCTATTGTCTACTCCAGGTTCTAGGTGTGGGGAAAAGGATAAGACACATAGTCAATCTCTATGGCAAATTACTAATTTATCACCAAACTGTTTCTTCTGCTTACCTTGCATGAGGTTAGATGACATTTCCGTGGCCTCCTTTAGAGGTAGGAGTTGTCATGACTGAGCTGTAGCTACGGAAATGTGAGCAGAAATTATGTGCATTATGTCCAGGTCTACCCTAGTACAATTTCCCTGCAGCATCCACTCTTTTGTTGTCAGCAGGAAAGGAAGGACCAGTGCATTTAGGCAATGATGCCTTAAAAAAATGGAAGGATCCTGGGTATCTGAATCACTCAACGGAAGAATTCCCAGCAAACAGTTGCTTTGGATTGATATATAAATGAGAATTAAAACCTTACTATGTTAAGATACTAAAATTTGGGGGTTATTGATTTTAGTAGCTGGCAGGTCCTTTACAAAGAAACTGAAGGACCCTTGGGCTGTTTCCAGATCTTGGCTATTGTAAATAACGCTGCTATGAACACAGGGGTGCACATATTCTTTCTGATTGGTGTTCCAGGATTCTTAGGATATAGTCCCAGAAGTGGGATCACAGGGTCAAAAGGCAGCTCCATTTTTAATTTTTTGAGGAACCTCCATACTGTTTTCCACAGCGGCTGCACCAGTCTGCATTCCCACCAGTAGTGTACTAGGGTTCCCCTTTCTCCACACCCTCGCCAGCACTTGTTATTCATTGATTTATTGATAGCCATTCCAGCAGGTGTGAGGTGACACCTCACTGTAGTTTTTATTTGCATCTCTCTGATAATTAAGGACCTTGAGCATTTTTCATGTATCTATTGCCCATCTGTATGTCCTTTTTGGAAAAGTGTCTATTCACGTCCTTTGCCCAGTTTTTAATTGGATTGTTTGTCTTCCTGGTGTTGAGTTGTATAAGTTCTTTATGTATTTTGGAAATTAAACTGAAAGACTTTCTGTGAATTTCCAGTTTGATTTACACTTAGTGTCATATAAATATTATTTTATTGAATTGAAACCAAAGAGTAAATTAAAATAATCTACACTGTATGCAAATGAGGTCTTTATTTTTTTCTTTCCAGACTTTGCAATAATATATTGTTTTTCTAGTCATTTACTTTTATAGTTTGAAATGAAAATATAATTTTGGACTTAATGGATTGTATGCAAGAAGAGACGTGTGGATAAAGTATTATCTCCTGATCCTTATTTTACTAAAGTCAAAATAACGTAGCTGCTAAAGTATAGTTATTCAATTTCAAGCATTGCCTGAGAAGTAGTGATTCCTGTAGATAAGATTAGCTTATCTCCTTTGATAGTTATGGGAGAAATGGTTGCAAGAGAGTAAAATCAATAACTTTACAGCAGTAATGTCCACCATGGATCAAGTAGCACAATCAATACCATAGTAACCAAATTACATGACTCACATCCCTTCTCTTTTCCTTTTATTACTCTTCACTATATGGAAAGAAACCTCTCCAAATTGTTGTATCTTGTTCAATATTGACAGAATCAAGAAACCCCTCTTCACATCTAATCAACAACAACATGGGAGTGTATCTTTGTTAAGTGAATCTATGAATATAATAGACTCACAGAAATCTTCATTCCTACTGGGATGACATTAATGTACAATTAAAATCTGTCTTCATTAGTGGACAGATTTCATCCCCCACTAAAGGACACACATATGCAGCTTCCTTGGTAGGTAGCAGGTAGAGTAAAATGATAAAGGCACAATTTCCAATTGGATGATATTTCGCTATATTCCAAACAGTAAGTAAAGATTTGTGGGGGTCGGGAGAGGCTATCATATGTGAAACTCTTCTAACAATGTCATTTTTCCACTTACTTTATTTGTAGAAAATGAAATGTTGGGAATTTTGAAAATATAGTTACTGACCAAAACTAACTACATTGATGAGAAATCAAAAGAAATAAAGTGAAAACGTCACTGCAATAATTGAATATAGTTGTCTCCCTTTGGAAATACAGTATTAATTTGTTAGCTATATGCTACATGGATGTAGCAAACAGCATTGATGATTTGCGAGTGGAATGTGGGTATATAAATGTAGCACAATTTTTACTAAAATTCAAGCCTTGATTACATTTGTACCTCCTCGTGAGACACTTGATTTAACCTTCAGAAGAAACATGCTGTACTGAGCATGAACATTATAATATTTGTGGGAATTTTCTCTAAACGTTATGAAATATTCTAAGAACACCATTACCAAGGGCTTAAGTATGTTGCAAAAATACTTTAAAAAAATAGCATTCAAAAGAAGAGAAAGAGAATAAAATGCTCTCGGTGGTATAAGATGGATATTGAGGGATGATCACTCATGGCCTCATTTTCTGTGGTTCTGCCCCACTATGGAACAAATCTGATAAAACCAGGATCCTGAATCACCCCTTCAACTGGCCGGTGTGACTGACATAGTCAGGGTGCTGTGTGCACGCCCCTGGAAGAAAACCCCATCACACATTCCGGGTCCACGTGATGGCTCAGCACCTCCACCACCGCCTGGGCTTTCAGTGGGTATCTTGCTCTTGGTCAATTTCTTCTTCTGCCCTCCCCCGGCCCCAGCCCCCGAGTGACTATTTCAGAGAAACAGAACTCTCCTCGAGCCCACCCAGACCACCCCCTCGCTCTCAGCGGATGCTCATGCCTTCTTCATGGGAAGCCGGGGCAAGGTGGTCAGCGCACTCCATTTCTCGACTCCTGCATCTGTCCTGCTCACCACCTAGACACTCAGCACGACTGCGCTTCTGCTCTCCTTCCTTCCAACCCAAGAGAGTGCAATGCTCTCTCTGTTTAAACCCCTTCACTTTGACTCTTTATCTGAGCACCTGAATATTCCAGGACTCTTCTCCGTCAGTTATCTTTATATCCACCAATAGCTTTAATTTATTTCCTATTAACTTTTTACCTCCATTTTTAACTCATGTCTCCATCCTGGTGGGGGTGAAGGAAAAATTCATAACATTCAACCCTTCCTTTGACTTTGCAGCTACTTTAACATCTTATCTTCTTACTTCTTTACTCAAACTAATTTTGTACTGAACATATTCCATTTACCCCTCCAGATCCACTCGCCACGCTTTTCTACTCTGCTGTTTTCTGGGATACTGGCCCGTATGGTTACATTACTGGGCTTACTTGCTGCCTTGCTTCCAGTTGGGTTCGGCGAATGGGAAACACTAGAGGAGATATAAAGGAGGAAAGAGAGTGAGGATCAGGGTCTTTATTATCTCAGCTCCTCTTTGAGGTGTCACCAGGGGCTGACTTAATTCTTTGACTAATGGCCACAGCTCCAGTCAGGCAGCTTTCTCCATACAGTTTCTCTCTCTGTCTCTATCTTTCTCCTCAACCCCTCTTTTTCCCCCTCCTTTTCCCTCCCCTACTTCTCTCCCTCTCTCCTTTCTCTCATCTCTTTAGGCCAGTGGATGGCAACGGTGTGCTGTAATTAGCCATGGGAAGCCCTGTCCCTTACGCAGGGAAACCATAGGGTTGCCCACATGTTATATGTAAGCCTTTTATTTAGCCTTCCTTGAGTTATCCAAAATTGTCTGCCATTTTTCTCCTGCTGGGTCCAAGTCTGATACAATTTTCTTGAAGGAACAGTTTATATAGACACTATTTGCACACTTCCTATTCAGCCATCAACCCACACGATGTGGCTTTTGTCCCACCATCCCCAGACTAAAACAGTTTTCTTCCTCTCTGGTCACTATTACTGATCCCCACATAGACAAATCCAGGTGTGATTCCTCAGCCCATACTTTACTGGACTTTTTTCTGCATTTTATACTGCTGAGCACTCTATTCTTCTAGTGGATCTGCTTCCTTAGCATCTATGATACCCTTTGGTTCTCTCTTTATGTCTCATTCACAGGTTTTTCTTACTATTATTCCTTCAAACACTGGTGCTCCCCATAGTTCAGTCCTTGGCTCAATGCTCTTTTAACATTATATGCTTTTCCTAAGTGAAGTCTTCCACTTTCAAGACATTAAGCATACCCAACACGGTCCAAACCTAGTTATCCACATATTAGACACAACTATCTGTATATGCCAATGACACAATACTAAACTCATTACCTTACACTATGTGCCAATACTCAGAATAGCTCCTACTTCTATTTCCCTCTAGGCTGATGCCTCCATTTACTCGATCAGAAGTCTGAGTCATCCTAGACCCCTCTCTCTTCCTTACTCCCCAGTCATGATTCATTAAAATTATCACTCATACTTCTACCAGAGAGAAATTTCTAAATTGAAAATCTGACCATGCCATTCCACTGCTTAAGACCCTTCCATGGCTCTAATTTATGTATATCAATTAAACAACGGTAAAATTGGTTTCTTTGTATGCCATTTTGCTTAAAGTCATAGAACCTATCTATGACATTAAGTGAGGACTTATTATATCATACTGCGGTTTCTTTAATTTACCTTGTCCACTATGATTTACTCTTGCCAAATAAGTATTCCAAGGACAGTGTGTAGATTGTGTTCCTCTCTCTATCAGATCCTACGGTAAAACCGAGGAGATCTGGTATCAGGTTAATGTTCATCCAACAGTTAAACAGGAAGCCTTGCTTTAGTGTCTATTGAGGGGGAAGCACTCGTACCTGATGGATAAAACATGGTCTCTCTCTTATCCCAGTCTGCAGTCTAGTTAGGGATGTACAGCCATATAGACCCTCCATGCAAATCAAACTAAAGGAGGTTCTCTAATAAAAGAAATTCTCACACAAAAAGTGTATCATCAAAGAGGGAAACTGGCTGAGGGGTTCTGGAAGAGTTTTTAGAGATGGTGCTGTTTTAGTTGGGTTTAAGGACTTCAGCAGGAAGAGAAGTGGGGAGTATGGAAGGCCATGCCAGGCAGAGGGGGTAACTTGACCAGGAGCAATAAGAAAGCTCAAGAAGAATTTGCACAGATGCGTGGTAGCTTTATCTGCAAGCAGGTTTTAAGGGGCAATGTAGATATTAAGAGGCCATCCTTAATCTGTGGGAATTAATGACGTCAATAGTCAACATTCCCTCCAATACAAACTATACTGTGGTGCTACAGTCAAAGACAGTGGTGTGTGGATGGCATTTCTTACTAACTGAATTGGAAGAAGTCTTCAATCTCCTGTGAGGGTCACACACTTTTTTGGGAATCTGATAAAACTTATCAAACCTTTCTCAAGAATACGCATTATCCAAGACATGGAAAATTTTTAGTCTTATTACAAAAGTTTAACACATTTCATTGAAGCTTACATTTGAACCTCAGGCATAGAACCTATAGTCAAAATGACCAAACTATGTGAAAGATTTTTTTTTTTTTTTTTTTTGGCCAAGGCATACAGGAGTTTTTAGAAGCAAAGTTTTGAGGGCAGCACTAAAGTAACACAAATCACTTATAACCTTAAACTGTATTGGTTGCTACATGGAGAAGGTTTATAATGGAATTTTCTCAGCAAAACTGGTGTACTGATAGATGAAGTGGTTTGCACCTGTTCCTTAAGAACTTTTCTAAGGAACTTAGTGCTTCAGATGTAGGTGAGAAAAGGACTGTTTGTGTTTTCAGATGAGGGGGTGATCACGGAAAGCTCATGATAGTGCAGACAGAGTGACCTTCCTACTCTGTAGCAGGCTGTCGATAGCGACCTAGCATACCATGGCTCATTCTTTTCATGAACTGAACACGCCAAGCCAATTTTCAGTTGAAATTAAGACCGAGCTTCCCAGATTTTAGTTCGTAAAAGCTCTTGCACCTCTTCTGGTACCTTGTAGGACCTGACCTTCAGTCCCCTCCCACTGCCCAATGACAATGGGAGGCATGGAGAGGAAGGTCAACCAGCAATTTGCTTGGAATGGTTTTTTAAATTTACTGCCAGAGAGAGAGAAAAAGAAACTTTCAGCGAATAGAATTTGATGTTATTTTCTATAAATTTCATTACTTATCTAACCCTTCTGCCCCGGTGATATGCAGTAATACAGTTTTGTTTTCTGCTTTTATTTTACAACAGCCTCTGTGTTTGTGTTTGAATACATATCTGAGCAAAGAAAATCAGCATTTTTTAAAACGAAAAGCTTTAAATGCGCTGTAAATGATTAGTTCTGCAAAAATCATCTGTGACTTTTCTGTAGCTAAAGACAGTTTAGAACAAGAAAAAAAAAAACTCAAAGTGAGACTGTAGGTGTTAAATACCATCTCTGCTGCTTGCTATGGTTACAGCCTTTGGGATCCACTTAGTCTTGGCCTCTGTGGGTCTCAGCTTTCAGGATAACAAAGTGGAACAGTACTATCTTCCTCAAGGGCCTGGTAGAATTTAGTAAAATAAAACCTAGAAGCTGGTGGCAGAAAAAGTATACAACCTATTTTAGAAGTTTTAGGATGGCTAATGGTCTAGAAGCAAAAAGGGTACAAGGTACCCTATAGCATGTGATTCACCTTATTTTAGATTTTTGAAAGATCTTCATGTTTTATAGGTTTTATTATCAGACTTCAATATAAATAAGTTAACATAATTATATTTAATAAGTAAAATCTTTAAGGTGAATAAAAATAGTTCAATTAAATTTTCATAAAACCAAAAGCAGAAACTCCTAAAAATTTTGTAGACTGAGTCTATGTCCCAAAGATGACAAGCTCTTGCACAGCAAACACAAAATTTTATAGATGAGAGGGAAGGGCAAGGTGTTTTTAAAAATAAGAAAGAAGTTGCTACGGTCCATTCTCTTAGCTGTCTGGGAAAGTTGATTTAGATACTCATTTTCAGTGAACTAAAATCTCGAGTCTGCTTCCCGCAGACAGCCAATCAGGTTACAGACACTTGAAGCTCACACGTGGTGTTTCTCAGTGTTTTCCAGAAGCACCCAAATTATAATCATTTAGGGCAGGTTCCTGGGTCCCACTTCAGAACAATGAAATCAGAATCTCTGAAGGCAGGCCCCACAGAATTGAATTTTAATCCATGCCCCCCAGGGGATTCTTGTGCACAGTTTTAGAATCACTGATCTAAAACCCTGGTTTTCAACTCCAGCTTCACATTAGAATCACTTGGGGAACATCTAATCACTCAATGTGTGTGTGGGGGGGTATCGACCTTGTCCCAAACCAATTTAAATGAGAATCTCTAGGGGTGAGGCCCAGCATCACACTTTTGCTCAAAGTTTCCAGACTGACTCAGAAGTGCAGCCTGGGAGAAGAACCATGCTTTAAAAAGCCCCCTGCGAGCCCTGCTCCAGTGGTGGCCACATAAACCCACCTTTCCGTGCGAACCTGCAGTGGCCTCACTGCTGCGGTCAGAATGGTCCTTCAGGACCCGTGTTCACCATGTCCCCATATCCGCGCAGGAACAAACCTCTGGATGTGTTCCACTCAACTCCACCCCCAATCTGAGCAATTTAATTTTGAGAATAAAACTGATGCTCAAAAGAAGGGGTTTCACTTCATTATTTTTTATTCCATTGCCACACAGTAGTCACTCAATAAATATTTGTTGATTAGACATGGGTCTCTGTCTTTGTCTGTCTGGGCTGTTATAACAAACAACTCATAAAATGGGTGGCTTATAAATAAGAGGCATTTATTTCCCACAGTTCTGGGAGCTGAGGAGTCCAAGATCAAGGTACCAGCAGATTCGGGGTCGTTAAGGACCCATTTTCTGGTTCACAGACACCACCTCAATCTGTGGTCACCCAGCCAGATCAGTGTCTGAATGGTAAATCTGCCCGATTCAGGGTTAAGTACTGGAAAGTTCTTTTGATAAAGCCCTATGGCCATAATCTCCAATCATCTTTATCAGTAATGATAGCCATATTTTGATCTCTCCATTGGTTCCAAACTTGGGATAGCATAGGGGTTATCCCTCAAATCTCTACCATGTTCCAAAAGACAGATCTCAGGACAACAGAAGGGTGCGTGTTTCTAAGCACCAAAAAGCTAAGTGGAGAATGAAGTAGGGAGTGGGGATCGAGGCAAGACTAGAAGTTCAGGGAGGTGGGAGGGAATTTTGAAGTCATCAGAGGGAAAATTGACATTACCATTTTCTCATGACCTGGCTCTGCTGATTTTAACAGCATTAGCTTCTCTTCAACAAGTGAAACAATCTAGCTACCTAGAGATATTATTTATGTTAGGGGCTTATAAATCCATGTAACATTAACTATATTCGGTCTTCTTCCAAACAGAAGACACTCAAATACTGATTTAACCACTTGCCAAATTTTTGAACATTACAGTGCAAAGTGCTACCTTAGGTGCTATGACTACACTATTCACAATCTTGGACCTCAAGCAGTGTACAATTCCATGAGAACAATGAACCAAAAATAAGAAGTGTAATAAATGACTTAAGCAATAAACTCAAGGAGCTACTTCTCTATGTTTATCAAAGTTTTGATGCAAAGCATCTCAGACCCAAATGACATAGGTCCTCTGCCCCCAGGATGCAGGATGCAGGATGCAGGATGCAGGATGCAGGATGCAGGATGCAGGATGCAGGATGCAGGGAACGGGTCATTCCTACGCCCAGCCAGCCTCCAATCCTGAGAGAACTTCTCTGAGTTGTATTTTCGACCGGAGACCTTCTCTAATTCATGAGTTGCTCTTTTTAAATGACAGTCTTCTCTCTTTGCATTTCTTTTAATTAATAACCCTGTGGAATATTTTTCATTAAAAATGAATTTTACCTTTACTACAAAATGTCAAACATGAAAAAAATGAGTGACTTTTTCTTACAGGGAATATTATAAAAAGGAAAGATATTAGTTCACAATTTCTTTGACAAATTTCACTAGTGGAATGAGCTTGTCAAAGCAATATTTCTTTCTTTCCTTACTAGTGGCCTCCCTTTATTATGTTCTTTCACGAGTAAATGAATAAATGCAAATAGCATTTTTAAAAAATTAAGTCCTTCGAAAATGCCATAATGTTAAGGGAAGGTGAAATTAAATTTTTTATGAAAGCAAAATGCAGTTGCCTTTTACTTCTAAAAGTGCAATTTAAATTTAGCTTGAGGTTCTAAATAAAAGAGTAAACTTAGCTCTTGTTTTACAAAACTACTGGGTTAATACTAAACACAGATTGGAAAAGCTCTTTTCCACTTTTCCCAATGCTTCCCCTGAGTGTCTCCTATTAAGAGGAACACATTTACGTAATAACTGTTTTACTAGCCATGGGGGCATGGTTAATAGGACAGTATTCCAATAGATAGTCGAGTGCTCAGATAGCCAACCTTGATAGATACAATTTAGGATGAGTTTAAAACCTATAGTTAAAATGCAAGTTTTAAGTCAAATTAAATTGGCTAATGCTAATCTTACACACACAGCAAAACAGAGCATGGAAGTTTGCTCATTAACCTAGATTAGAGACATGCAATCATGAGCCAAGACCTGGATGTGATATCACAACCTCTGCCTGTTCTCTTAATATGTATAATTAGCCAAATAATCTTATCAAATGTTAGGGACCACACTTGAGATTTTACCACAATAGGGGTTATGCTGAATGTGTGGAGTTTAGAAAGAGGTGGAAGTAGATCCTGCTTTGTGTGAATAGAAGAAAGTAGGCCTTTCCTTTGGGAAAACTCAACATTATTCTGGTAAGTGGAGGAATGTTTATTTCCACAGTTCTCAGCACATTCCATTACTGCATATAGAATCCTTGCCACTACGTATCACATTAGGCTTATAAGAGGGGGATTCTAGCTTCAAGAGAAACCAGACCTGGGCGCCTTGCTAACATTGCCCTTACCTGGTTATCACCAGTGAATGACAGACTCCAGCCTGACCTTATTTCCTCTAGAATTTTGGGAGAGACTTGTGAGCATCAGTTTGGTACCGCCACTTATGAAACACGTCTTTGTCACCATTTTCATCACCATCATTGCCATCATCACTGCTGGCCTTCACAAAGACCTCACATGGAGTAGTCTCTGTGCACTTAATACTCACGACATCTCTATGAGATAGTCCTAGGCCCTAAACCCCATGAGGACAGGGAACATATCTCTTTTATTCACTTCAGGTATTCTGTATTTAGAAAAGTGCTTGGCGCTGAAGAGCCACTCCCATATGTATCTATTGACTATTACTAATCTCATTTTTCAGACACATGAACTAAGGCATAGTGGGTAAATTCTTGTGTCCAATATCATACACTTGAACCCAGACTGGACCTCTAGTTTTTATGAAGAGAGATCTTGGAACAGTCCCTAGGAAATAGTACAGATGTTCCTTGACCACGGTATAAACAGGATTGCTTTATATTTTTGAATTGGGTGAAAGTGATGGTTCACTCCTCCTGCCTAGAGCTGTTCAAGACAGAAGGAGCCATGTGTTTGGGAGAAGTTTTCTCTTTTCCCCTTTCACCAAAACAGCAACTAAAGATTCATCTACATTGAATGCACAATGCTGGAAAAGAGAGAGTTCAGGTGCCTTCTGGTGAATCCCAAATATTACAATTTTTTCATTATTTTGGAGCAAGTTTTAACCAATTTTAAACTGTTATTTGTTTATAATAATCCAATGGCAAGTCTAAATTTTTTTATCTTTAATTTCCCAAAGAATTGTCTAATTCCTCACAATGTAACATTTATAAATTCTTATTAAAAATACATTCAGCCTGGCTGGGCGTAGCTCAGTGGTTGAGCATCGACCTAGGATCCAGGAGATCAGGGTTCGATTCCCGGTCAGGGCACATGCCCGGGTTTTGGGCTCGATCCCCAGTTGGGGGCGTGCAGGAAGCAGCCGATCAATGACTCTCTCATCATTGATGTTTCTCTCTCTCTCCCTCTCCCTTCCTCTCTCTGAGATCAACAAAGATATATTTAAAAGAAAACACATTCAAATGACCCCAGTGATTTTCAAAATTCAAAAAATGAATAAATCAAATACCTCTTTTTTCCTCCTTCCTGTTGCTTTCCTCTGAGTACTTATTCCCCCAGAGGTACCAAGATCTACCGCCAGGAAGGGAAGAAGCACACACTGCTTTAAGTTAATGAACTCTGTGACATCATTACTCAGTCATTCAATCAGCAAGTGTCTGTGGAGTGCCGGAGAGCAAAGGGCATCTGGATGTGTGAGAGAATAGACATTTCTCTCTCTCTGAGACCTTAACAGTCAGCTATGGGCACAGGGCGTGTATTCAGTACATAGGACCCTGCAAGCAGCATACAGTGACTACAGAATAAAGAATACAGCGGTGGGTGCCACAGGACGAGGAAGGAAGGAGAGAGCATGTGGAGCTGGCACGTGGGGAGGCGCCTGGGGAAGGTGGGGCCCGGGGGCCTGGAGGAGAAGCTGAAGTCACAGCGTAAAGAGAGGGGTTTCTTTTTCATGAGCAATTCAAGTGGCACGTATTCTTTTCCTTTGTAATATCTTTTCCAAGTTCACTTCCATTTTCTATCTTGATATTTTACTCAAATTTGTGATCTCAAATTTTTAATTTTTAGAACAAAAGTGTTTTTATAACTCAATAAAGGAATACCTTTGCCATTGTTTTCCATTTAAAATAACCACTTTTGTTATAGTATGAATGGCTATACTTTGTCTTTATTACAGTGTGGTCCCTTTTATTGGTTTGACTTCATTTTGGTGAGATATTAAATGTACCTCTGATCTTCTTTAACCGGAATTAATCAGCTGCATTTTTGACAAACCAGGAAACACCTGAGCACTGACTACTTCCACTGTCTGAAATCGAGAACAGAGGAGCAGTTTTCGAAATTGGGTAGGTTTTCTGAAGAGGAACTGAACAATGTGAAAATACCTGGATAATTTTAAATTCTATGGCATTAATTATGAATTTATTCCTGAGATATGGTTATTCAACCATGGAAAATACAGAGGTAACTGTGCATCCAGAAAGGGATTGATATGTTTGTTTTATAAAATTTGCTCAAAAGCTAGAAATTCCCGTCTCTTATTCTGTTTGATATAAAGCTGGCTTCCTTTTCGAGCATCAGATCCATTTTCATATAATTATATTTGTTGCAAGTCTATTCTGCTGATAGACTCAGTCTGATTGATTTTTAAATTTTTAAAGTGCTTTCTCTCTTTCTCTCTCTGTCTCAGCATTGCTTGAGCCTCATTAACGTTGCCAAGCTCCATGGAATTGCTGGTTCCCAATTAAAAACACCTCTCTAAAGGAATGTGCTAAGCAGAATGGCACAGGAACCCAACAACAGGGGTTTTCCATCTTGGCAAAGCTACCAAATCCAAATCTACTTTCATATTTTTCTCGGGAGAGCAAACATCCACATTAGGACCTGCTTTGCAAATACCGTGGAGAAGTCAGCTGTGCTTGAAGAAAGGGGGTGAGGCCTGTCAGTCACTCTCTTTGCTCCCCACCTCCCCACTCCATCCCAACAGCCGACAGAGAACACCCTCCTGGTGTGTGATTTCATTCAGTGACAAGCCACCCGGGGACTGCCAGGCGTGGGGATGCTAATATTAAGAAGCAGGCAGCCAGCTTCACCTTGTGGAGTCACAAACCCGGCGCGCTGGGGCTGATCTCTCGTGCTCACTTTCTGCCGGCACAGCAGGCCCTTCCTTAGTGGCAGCACACTCTTCACGGCTAAGCAGGTCATTCTACATCCTGGTTTCTGAATTCCCCAGCATTAGGAAACACAGTTTTCTCACTCAAGATGGGGTATGTATCTTCCTGCGATGGGAAACTAACTCTCAAAGGACCTATGTGACATATTAGCCGTGGAATGTGCTAGAATTATGATACAGGCCACAACCATATCTAAAGCAGTGGCTAAGGCACCTGTTCAAAGAGGGAAGGAAATTCCTGGCCAGGGTCAATGCCCCGCATTACCTCTGTGAGCTGCCGTTAGGGAAACTTGGCTGCTTCTTCTGTGCAGAATCAGCACTTAAGAGTTCACTCTGCAATTTCCATTGCGAGTGTTAGTTTCCTAAGGGACAGCACCTCTGCTGCACTTCTACCAATGACGTCACTGTCCAGAGAATGAAACTGTGGATATAGAACAAACCCCAGTGAAATCAAATGCCAACTTCTAAAAATGTTGGGGGAATCAGGTGTAACCTGACTCAGAAAGAAGAGACAGAAAATGAAGAATTTTCTCTGGGTGGAATTGCTGTCACCTTGCTGGGTTATCGGAGTGTCTCTGGCTATTTAGTAGAATGGCTTGATTTGATTCCTATGGGAAAAGATCACTTGATTGGAATGTCAAAATCTATGAAACGCACCTCCCAGCTGAGGGGAAGAAATGGACATTCCAAGAAGGCAGATGCAATTTTGGTCACAGTAGTCAACTGTTAAGAATTCAGTCTAATCACAGAGTGGTCTCTATTTTCTCATTTCCAAAATGTATATAATATTTAAAATGCCTTCTATTCTATATAAATTGATATGTGTTATTATAATACTGTTCTTACTTCTTTCAGCAATAGTCTGAATTCACTGTAAACATCTTGAAACTCCTCCTCTGAGTAACCAAATGCTTCTCAAAATACATGCTGGTTGGCCCAGCCGGCATGGCTCAGCAGTTGAGCATCGACCTAGGATCCAGGAGATCAAGGTTCGATTCCTGGTCAGGGCACATGCCTGGGTTGTGGGCTTGATCCCCAGCAGGGGGCAGCTGATCAGTGACTCTCTCTCATCCACGATGTTTCTATCTCTCTCTCCCTCTCCCATCCTCTCTTGAAATCATTAAAGATATATTTTTTAAAAATAATAATAATACGTCCCAGTTGTAAAGTGTTACAAAGCTACTCTTCAGAGCAGCGTGGAAGCCCCTGGAATACATGTCTGTTGAGCTACAGATTTTCACAGATACCTCAGAGGACAGAAAAAGCTGAGTCAGTGGATTCAGCTAAAAAAGTGAAGGGAAGAACTCCCTATGATGACAAAGTATATGAGCAAATTTGGATGTTGTGTTGGGGATTGGGGAGAAAGGAACCGATCAAAAAAAACTCTGCCTAAAAATATACTAAACTACAAGTCTATAGGCAGATCCAAGTTGAATATTGCACATATAACCTATTTTTTCAACCACAGATAATATCCACTGAATTCTTTGTCTAGAAGAGAGAAGTAAAAAGAGATATAAGAAGATAAGAAGTTAGTATATTAAAAAAGTACATGTATTCCGAGTTTGAGCCAATATGGAAACGCATTAGGGAATCCAGTAACACAGGCATTTCAGTCTTTACAGGAGCCCTCACTTCTTCGCTCAGAAGGGGTATTTCCCTTGAATGAAGGTGGTGTGACAGTGCCACACTTTCAGTGGCCCCTCGTCACATGTTAACTTGAGAATTAAGACGTGGTAGACCCATTGGAAATGAACAGTCTGGCATCAGCTATGATGCCCCTAGAGAGGCACTACTGTGAGGCGCGATTCGGTCCTAAAATCAAAACCCGTGCTGAAGCATTTCACTCGAAAATGGATGGTTGATACATTGAGGGTTCCCAAGAAAAATAACATAAAATGGCTGCTTCTCATATTACATCAGGTAAATACTCTTCTGTCTACTAAATGCTTATGCGTTTCCTCCTTGTTTACTACTAGAACACGTATTTTCTTGCAGTCAGAATATACTGTCAAACAGCTAATATAATCAATTTACTGTTGAGTGTGTTGGTAAATTACTGAATCCAGTCCCCACTCTGAAATTTGGGAAACTCTGTCCTGAAGTAACTGTTTGGAGGCATCACTGAAGAGGGAGGGCTCCGAGGGCCTATGTCCTGGTAACGAAGTGTGGAAAAGTTGCTATTCATCTGGAAGCCGACCAACAGAGAGCCCTAAATAGAAGCAGCTTAAGGGCTCAGAAGACTGCATAATTAGGTCTCTGCTTCATTTAAATGCACATGACAAAGTCCTGGAATTGCTGAAAGGCAGCCTCTTTCTACCACCATCAGTGGAATGAGAGCCAGTTCAGAGCCGAGAAACCGAGGTTGGAACCTCAGGGCAGCTATTGACTATATGGACACGAGCAAGTCACCCCATCTCTCTGAGCTCACTCCCCATGATCTCATTTGAACTTCAAATGAGATAAGGCCTGTGTTGTGTAAACTGCCAGGCAGTGAGCTACATCAGTATAGCTGAATCTCCGTTTAGAGGGTTCAGAGTTCTACACGCCACAGCACGTGGGCAGAGCTACTGCCAGCAGGACCAGGAATGAACAGTGGATTTGCAATCCTGATGATCAGCTGAGGTCACGAGAGTTATAGCTACTCTCTGCTCAGATTCCAGTGTGGTGCGGCCTTTAGAATGAGATTAGGGTACCATTCAGGAAATCAGCCCCTGGCATCAGGTGAGCTTAATTCACTCAACAGTGATGTCAAAACTGCTGTACTATTCTGAAAGCACATGACAAGCTGCTACCTTGTGGCAAAATCTGCAGGTTAGAAACTGCTATGAAGTTAACTCTAATTGTGATTTAACATGAATTAGTAATGATCATTTTCATAATCTTATTTCATAAGGTTCTTTGGCAAAGTTGCCAAGGGTATCATTTGTATTTCTTGAGGACAGTGATTACTCCAGTCAGTGACAATAAAGCTGTGCTGGGCGGCATGTCTGATCAGTTTTATTCATTCACTGATATATTCACTCCATTATAGCAAGCACTGTTCTACTTATTGGCAATAAGGGAATTATAGAAAATACCTACTTCATGGAGCTCTTTGTTTAGGTGAAAAACAGGAATGTAAATAGGAAATCATGGTACCACAATCAATGCTATGAGAGAACTAAGCGTAGATACCATGGGCTACTTCAGAGTTTTATGGAAACCTTATCACTTGTCCCGACTGTGGACAATGTCTTTTTTAAGTGATGTCTTTTTCACGGGATTAAAACAATTATGGATTTCAGGAATGAGCGGGCTCCCATCTTTTGCTTAACTGCTATACCAGTGTGGGCATCAGGGGGAAGGAGAGGAATTAGGGAAGCTGGAACTCCCACTTGCACATTCCTAGACCGTTTCTTCCACAATGCCAGGACTGAAATGCGTGCTGTCTGCAACACCTGCACACTAAGCAAGTCCTCTAGGGCTGTTTCATATCCAATTCTGGTGTGTTTCCATCCACAAAAGGTAATTGCTATAGAGATGCTTCATTGCTCACAGGAAAAAAAACACACATTTTGTGCTGATGGATTCACCATGAAAAGAATGCTTTCTGGAAAGAAAAACAGTTACTGAGTTTTAGCCTGTTCTAATGCAAGAGTGAGCCCAAACCACTATTTCTTACTCCAGGAACATTAGAATACAGGATGGTGCTATACTTATCTGTACAATTGCCAGCTGGGTTCAACTGCTCTCTAGAAGAACAGTGCCATCTGTGGGAAAGGACTCTGGCTTTACGGGGTCAAAGGGATGCTGCAAGTACCTCTCTGGTCTGCTTTTCCAATTTTTCATATGTATTAATCATTCTGGAGAAATGTTTTAAGTTTAAATGAGAATCTTTTCTTAAATCATTGTAGGAGTGCAAGAGCATTTTGCTAGTATTGATAACTACGAATTACCCAGGAGTTACAAAAATCAATACTGAGCGCTGCTGCTGCTGCACATGCCCAGCACTGCAGACCCACTGCTGCTGCCTTGATTTTAAATTTACAAACAAACAAACAGCAAATGATTGTTACTGACTGAATGCTTTGCCCTCCCCCCACCAAATCCGTATGTTGAAGCCCTAACCCCCCAGTGTGGCTGTCTTTGGAGATGGGGCCTGTAAGGAAGCAATTAAGGTTAAATGAAGTCAAAAGGGTGAGGCCCTGATCCGATAAGATTAGTGTCCCTAAAGGAAGAGACACCAGAGAGCTCACTCTCTTTCCCCAGGTGCAGGCACACAGGAAAGGCCAGGGGAGCTGGCAGAGAAGGCAATCATCTGGAACCCAACCAGAGAGTTTTCACCGGATGTCAACCCTGCCTACACCTTGATTTCGGACTTCTGCCCTCCAGACTGTGAGGAGATAAATTTGTTTTACCACCCAGTCTGTGCTATTTTTCTATGGCAGTCTGAGGAGACTAAATACAGGGTTAAATGAATATCGTTGAAAGAGTCCAGATTAGCCTGTGTCTTGAACCAAGGCGTATAGAGATGTTCAGTAAAAAGGAGTATAAACCAGAACCAAGATGAGTCTCTGAGGCAACAATGGAGGCCTTTCTTTGAGACCACAGCTAAAGGGCAAGTGCCAGCCTGGCATCACTTTTGATTAATGTCCAATGGGCTCCACTCCATGACAATAGTAGATGTACTAGAAATGTTTTCTCTGGAGCCATTTGGCTGACATTTTGATTATACCAGCAACAAATTCAGCAGAATCATGGAATGAAAAGACACGACAATTCTCCAGCCTTCACCACAAGACAGGTTTATACTCACTAATATAATAAATATAGTCTTTAAAAGGGAAGCCTGCTTTATTATACAATTTTAGCCTGTATTGACATTGTTCAATATTTGTTACTTCTTTCCCAATTTCAGTTATAGATATATTTATCTGAGTTTCTGGAACTGGTCATATTGTAATTTTAGTTCTCATTTCTGACATGGAATTGTTCTCAACACAAGCTCATTCCATGCCTATTCTTATTGTCAGCCAGGTCTCAGATATCCCCAGTTCTACATGGAAACACTTGTTTTTCTTTTATTTTATTTTCTTACTTCCTCCATTTAGCTTTTCCCTTTTTTTAAATCAACAAATTTTTAGTACTCATAATTGCCATATTTAGCGGTAAACTTGTCAATATTTTTTCATACGTTCTAATGTGAAAGTGCACAGTAAGAAATAACAAAACACAAAGATGAAAAAAATAGGGGTATTGTTTAATGTGACAAATTTTCTTTTTATATATGCTTACACTAGCTGGTGTAGCAGCCAGTATACTTCTTAAAAGTATTGACAAGATAGCAAAGAGTATATCAGAACACAGCATTATCAGCAAAGCAAGAGTCTACCATATTCAGTAACACCACTTGAACAATACTGATATGTAAGTTATAGACTTTTACTAAAACAAGACCCTTCCCAATGCAAGTGACATACCTGCTGTGGCCACACCACATACAATGGCTCATGCTGAGCCTGGGCGTCCTGTTCAGGACTCAGAACACCACCTATTGTTTGTTTTTTGGTTCCACTGTTAGTTTTATTCTGAATCACAGTGTGAAAAACACTAAAATCAAACTATAAATCACATACAAACTCATGCCATATACCTTCCGTCTTCCCTACTAAAAATGAACACAATCCAGTACTGCATTTTACTCACGGTCTTCTACATAAGGCTTCTAACCTGGGCTAAACAGCAGAAATACAGCCAGCATGGGATTCAAAGGATTTGGATTCCAACCCCACCTCTGCCGCTAATTAGCTAAGTGAACTTGAGCAAATCATGCAGTTCTCTGGGTCTCAGTTTTCTCACCCTTAAAGAAAATAAGCTGGACTAGACAACCTACGAGATGCTTCCTTACTCTAGAATATTTCTCTGTTTGAAATAAAATTCTAACTCCAGTGTTGCATCACCTCCTGGAATCCCTCCCTATCTCTTGGGATAGATTAGATTCATCTCCACGATGGGCCCTTGGCACCCAGAGGGTAACTCTCTCATAGCGCTTATCTGGCTCTATCATGATTTATTCACCAGGCTCTCCCACTAGACTGCAGGCTCCTGGAGAGCAGGCACTTGGCCTCTTACTTCCATTACCCCACAGTTAGGCAGTAGGGGCATCACGGTTGTACACTGAACATATACTGAGCCAGCCAATACCTTCTGCGCCACACTTTATCAAAGTGTCTCACCAGAACAACAAATGAAACTCCTCTCTCAACCTATTTAAAGAGTCAATCTAGAGGAAAATGTGTTCTTGCTATTTTGAAAGTGAAGAAAACACTTAGAAATAATAAAAAATCCCAGCCATATTTAATGTTGCTGGAAGTGCTAACGTAGCATTTCTTTTAGGTTTCAGGAAAATGGAATATTCCTGACAGCCTCATGGACAAATATACCCACCAATTTTAAAATACGTCTTTCTTCTATACTCATAAAACACAATGTCAGTAGGTTTCAGCATCTTTTATGGGGGAAAAAAGGTTATAGTGAAATTACCAAGATATCTGCAGATTTGAGGACCTCAGAGAATACAAATTTCTCACCAACTCAGGGGCAGCTAAGCACACGTCCCCAAAGGTCCTCTCCCTAATTCATTCAGCAGCAAGTTGTGACAACACTTGCGAAAGCTTCTACCAGGGATGCTCACAAGGAACACGGTGCCCGGCATTTTACTGGAGGCTGGTCACATAGGTATCTTCTGCCTGGCACATACCAAACTTCGGAAGTGTTTAGAGTAAACCACAGTGTTTGCATAAACAGTGCAGGCACAGTGAGCCTCTCTTATCAGAGTGTTGGGAACCCTCTTGAAATTCAAGTTCCCAGATGCCAGCCATGGGCCAAATTTATCAGCAGGTTCTCCAAAGAGAGATATAGTTATCTGCTATATTAACTCCTTTACCCAAATGGTAAATGTCCCTTTATAACAATGAGGCAGAATATACAGAAATGCAAAAATTACTTTAAAAGTCTGATTAGGGTCCTTTAAAATTTAGATATCACCTGTGCTGAGCATGCTTCTTGCCTTCTCAGGCCTATACATGGGGGGTGGCCCTTATGTTAATAACCACCATTTGGCATTCCAGAAAAAGATAGCTTAAATGAGTTAAGCTGAGAGAAATAAATTCTTGTTCCTTAAGCCACCCAGTCAGTGGTACTTCGTTATGGCTGCCCAAGCTAAGACAGCTGCGGTCACACTGCCATGGCCACGCTGAGTAGAGACAGACTATATGGCACTCAAATTCTGAAATATCTACTTTCTGCTCTTTTACAGAAAAAGTTTGCCAACCCCTGCTCTAGTTATTAGATGAAATAGCCAGTTTTAGTTCTAGAATTTTATATAAAGGGGCTTAAGGATGTTTAGTGAGAGCTATAATTGCATTTAAAAAATCTTAGTTTTCCTTAATGGGGATGAAGGCAGGCAGCTTAAAGCGCTGTGACATTCCTCCCTCTGGCAGCCACCGAGACCGGCACACTACACAGGCCTCACACTCTGCCACGGATCTGCTCACGTGGCCAGATCTGTAACTAATGACGGCTCCAAATCAAGGTTCCAAGCCTGATCCCCCAACTCAGTGGGAGCATTCCCTTAATTACGGTTATGGAAGCTATGAGATATCAGTAGCACAAAGGACAGTTTTATTATGCAATTCACAACAAATGTTCACTGCAAGAGTGCTTACAATAACAGCAATAAGAACAAAATAATATTAATAGCTCATTTGGGAATGGATTTCACATGACTGGGTGAACTAGAAACTGTAAATTGCTGAGAGTGTGTCTGTAAGATATTGCTGTGGGGAATACATGTCAGCTCCTTGGGCAAGGAAAAGCTACTGGGGACAGCCACAGAATATGGGTTTTAGGATCAGACAGGGATGGACTGAAATCCTGGCCCTGAGCTGTAATTTATTTGGCAACTAGCTGCCCCACTCAGAACTTACCTCCCTTATCCATGACATAGAGATTATGCAGGGTGGTGGTGTCTGTGGGTGGCATTTAATAAGTGTAGTTATTATCTGTAAAATATGTTGAAGTGCATGGATATAAAATAGGCTCTCAAAATGATAGCTATTCTCATGAATCACTAGAGGATATTTTCTCACAATTCCCACCCCATCCTTTTTTTTTTCTGGTAACAAAGTGACACTGACTGGCAATGCACCTGTCCCTACATTTTGCCAAGTCATTGGGACTATCTTTTGATTTCAGAAAGGCTGAAAAAATTTTTTTAAACTAACACAGGTTATAACAGGGAACAGATTATAAAGGGAAGAAGCCATTTGATGTAACTCATGCACTGGCACCTGCAGGGGCAGGCACACCATTCCCGGGTCCCCTTCAAAAAACTACATGCGTTTTTGTCTCTAGCTTCTCCCTCTATAAGAGGCAGGCATGCGGGCACGTGCACTCAGCTCTTATAACCTGTGTGTGTGAGTGTGTGCAATGTGCACATGCTCAGGCGTGAGAAAGAGAAAAAGGAGCGCTTTGTGATGAATTCATTTAGAAGAATCAAAATGTATTTCCTACTGGTGAGCTCTTAATTATCTCTCTTTAAAACCTTGCGTTGTAAATATATCAGTTGGTGATTTGATATGAATCCCTCTGGGCCCGAGTTTCTTTGTGTGTTTTGAAGAGAAAATAACTGCCCTTCTTTTCACAGGAATATTATAAACATCGGATGAGATTCTGTGTAAACAACATGCTTTGAGGGGGACAGTGACAGATAAGGTCTGTACTCAGCAGTGTAGCAACACAGATAGGGGCTTTGGTAAACCTGCAGTAAGGGAAAAGATTCCTAAACTGGTAAAATTTAGATTGAAGAAGACTGAAAATATAAGACCTTCAAATATCTAACAGAGCCTTGTAGAAAAGGAATTTGTCATTGGAGAAGGTAGAGCTCCCTCATGAATAAGCAATATTTAGTTTATATTTGGCATGCCCCTTCCACATTCATCACTACCTTGACTTTCCATTACTTGTACGAATGCCTCACAACTGTGCGTTTCACATAGTATTCACCCTTGACTGTATGCTCCTTGACGGAAGGGCTCTGTATTTAGTCTTTGTGTTCTCAACAGCTCTTTACATTTTATCTTGCAGGCTGTGGATGCTCAATAACATTTGTTAACAAAAATACAGACTGAAAATGCTACTCAAATACATGCTAACAAATATTGTGCCACAGCTAGTACGAATATGACTCCTGCAGCCTTATCGTCTTAGAGCCTTGAGTAGGGAATTACGTTGATTTGTTTATGGTCATGTCTCTGTTTCTAAAGTAGGGATGTTAATTTGTCTCTTGGCTTGACTTTTTTCTTCCATGTCAACTACAGGGAAGGTTGTGTTTAATGGGGTAGTAGAAGGGAAGGCTTGTTATTTCAAAATACGTAACAGTAGTAGACAGGCAATCATTTTATATGAAATTCCTTCTGTGCAGTTACCTAAATGTGTATTTCATCCTTGGTTATAAAAGAGAAGTGCCCAATGTCCAAGGACCTATAAATCTGAGCTACAGGATTTCTTTATGCAAATTACATTTGTGTCATCAATAAAGAAGAAAATGGCAATGAAGCTTGTATTTGCAGCAGCAGTGTAAAGTTCAGGATCCCTATACCCATTTGTAGGATATGTCAGTGTGGCTAATTATTTTTTGGGATAGTGTGTTTGGTAAGAATTAATGGGGAATAAGCTTCATAAATTGATTATTAAATTAAAAGGGTTTTTTAAAGTGAATCAGGCCCTGGCCAGTTAACTCAGTTGCTTAGAGTGTTTTCCTGATAACATCAAGGTTGTGGGTTTGAACTCCAGTCAAGGCATATTCAAGAAGCACCAATGAATCATAAATAAGTGGAACAACAATCGATGTTTCTCTCTCTCTCTCTTTCTCTCTCTCATCAATAAAAAAATATTTAAAGTGAATCAGGGATATAAAATAGGAAACCAGTTTGATTAACCTTAACACCTTTAAAAAATCCACATAATAGAGAGACACTAATATTAATTTTATGGCAGTGTTATAAACCCCAAGAACTAACTAATTACATTATAGCACAGCTCGTTTGTTTTTCAAGTCTGCTTTTCATTTTGCATCTTAAATTGTAATGACTCAAATTTTTATCCATGTACAGGGGCTTTTCTTCCCTTAAAGGGTAAACAAAATATAAAGAAAGGGAAAGAAAATTATGTCGCTTCATGTTGCTGGGAAGGTACTTCTGCAAAATGAAATAACTTTTGCAACATTCCACTAATAGACCGTGACAGAGTAACCCCTCCGGATCCTAATAGGGGAAAGTGGATCCAGACAACATACCCGTTTCCTCAGGTTGCAAGTAAGAGTGAGATTCCTTGAGAAGGAGTTTGCAAAAGCCGTATAGAAGTCCAGGACTTTGAGCAAGGCTTCCCGCTTGATGATGTGGAGGTCACAGTACGTCAGTGCCCGGACATTGGCACACGCATGAGCAAGGGTGGTTTCCTTCCAGAAGATGTCTCCAAATACATCACCTTTCCCTGGAAAATAGTATAAGATACGTATTCAAGTATCTGTACTAGTTCCTATCCTAACCACTATTTTTATTCAGTTTCATATATGGTAATGATCTCCTGGCATAACTTCGAGCCTGAGTGTATGACCCCATCTGTAACATATAACAATTTAAACACTTTTATATAATATGTAAAGTATTCACCCTGAATTCAGATATTGATGAAAATCTGGAATAATATAAATAAATGAAATCAGATAGAGAAGCCAAAAACCTCATCATAACAAATAGTTTCATTATCTTCTGCCACCTTAACTTATCCCATTCTGGCCAAAAGGAGCAAAGGAAATTTCTTAGTTTCATCCCTTCTCCAGCTCCTTCTCAGATGACAGTAAAATGCAATATACAAGATCTACCGTTACAGCCTTTATAAATCTGGAACTGATTCAACATATATTAAACATACATTATTCGGCAACTAAGCCTTGTGCTCCAGGCAGACTAAAATTCACCATGAATTACTCTCCAAGGACGCTCTTCCCTCTCCCCCATGCCAAGCCTTAGGAAAATCCTCCGGGTGCAGCCCAAGAGCTCCTCACCCACAATTACAGTCTAAGGAGCTGAGCTGGGTAAAATATGGAAACCCAGATTTGTTATGCCATGAACAGTTCCATAAAGAGTACCCTACTGTAGTCAAATGTGGATGTCTTTTTAAAATTCTAGAAATCACACAAAAATCTACTATTCGCTTCAGAGTACATTCCAACTGGTGACTTCAACTCAACAGTTCACCATCCCAAATCAGGAGTACTTAGTTGCCCTTCCTGTTGAGGCAGTTCTGTAAGAGCCCCTGGCATAAGGAAAATAATATTTCTGAAGACCAGATTAGCACATGAGTCTGTGCTAGCACATGAATAATTATGCATTATCACTTAGCATTTTTAAGAATCTTGTTGGGTAGGTCTATTACTCTCTTAAAGATATAAGCCTGATTCCCAGAGTCTATGGTCTGCTCAGAATAACATAACTAACAACAAAAACAAAATAGTTATCATTTATTGTGCTTACAAATTGACAAACATTCTTCTAAGAATTCTACAGGTACTACGCACGTTAATCCACATATTAGCCCTATGAGATAGCATATAGTAATTTCCGATTGCTATAGTATAAACTGCCATAAATCAAAGGTTGACAAGGCTAGACTCTTTTCTGGAGGCTCTGAAGAAAAATTCACGTGAAAGCTCATTCAGGTCTGGTTGAATTTAGTTCCTAGTGGTGTAGGACTGAGTATCCCTTTTCCTTGTTGCTATCAGCTGAAGGCATTCGCATATTCCTTGGCATATGGCTTCCTCCATCTTTAAAACCAGCAATGATATATCACTAAATCACCCTCATGCCTAGAATCCTTGACTTCCTTTCCTGCCAACAGCTGGAGAAAATGCTCTACATTTTAGGTCTAGTGTAATTAGATTATGTCTGCCCAAATATGCTATATTACTATATTACTAATATGCTATATTATGCTAATATGCTACATTATGTCTGCTCTCTTATGCTATATTACTTGATAATTATTAAGTTATAATTATTATAATAATAATGCAATTATTTTAATTATATTATTAGATGTACCAATTTACTTTAAAAAATGTTCACTGAAGTAATATTTATAATATCCAAAAAAGGTAGAAATAAGACAAATATAAATGAATAAATAACTTATGGAATATTATGCAACCACTAAATAAATTGAAAAAAGTGACAGAGGCCAGCCGGGCGTGGCTCAGCGGTTGAGCATCGACCTAGGATCCAGGAGATCAAGGTTCGATTCCCGGTCAGGGCTCAATCAATGACTCTCTCATCATTGGTGTTTCTGTCTGTCTGTCTCTCTCTCTCTTTTCCTCTCTCTGAAATCAATAAAAATATATTTAAAAAGAAAAAAGAAAAAAGAAAAAAGTAACAGAAATGTTCACATTGTGTAAAATAATAAAAGCAGGATATTAAATCATATACACAGTATAACCTCATTTTATGCCCCTTATCCTACCTGCCAGAAATACACACATGCAAAGCAAATGCATTAAAATGGTAGGTTCTCTCTGCTTTATGGGATAATGGATGGGTTTTATTTAGTCTTATAATTTACATGTATTATTTTTTAAGCAGATGAGATCAACAACTGCCACTGGTGCTATGAAAATAACAAGGCTTTTATTTTATTTTATTTTTTAAAATTTATCTTTCTTGTTGAAAGTATTACAGATGTCCCCTTTTTTCTCCATCGGCCCCTCCACCCCGCACTCACTCCCCGCCCCAGGCCTTCCCCACACTATTGTTTGTGCCCACGGGTTATGCATATAAATTCCTTGGTTAATCTCCACCCCACACACCTTTCCTCTGATATTCGTTGGTCTGCTCCACGCTTGTATGTAACTGAATCTAGTTTGTTCATCAGTTTATTATGTTCTTAGGTTCTGCCTATGAGGGAGATCATGTGATGTTTGTCGTTTTCTACCTGGCTTATTTCTCTGCCTCTTGTTTCTTTTCCTCTGTCATTATTGTTACTCTTTCTATACTGGGTTTTTCTTCGAAGAAATAGAAAAAGGGTTATATTTCTTTCTGTTTCATTTCTGTGATCAGCTCTCAAATTATCTCTCATAATACAACTTCTGACCCATTTAGAAGTGCCCATTAATTTTCAACTGCCCATTTGATTTTCACGTATGATAACTATAATAATAATCAATGCCTTTGACTTAATTATTCCACTTCTGGGAACTGATCAAGAATTGGAACCAACACATATAATATTCACTATCCTCTGTTCCTTGACCTCTGTCCTCTGTCCCTTTTCTGTCTTCTGTCCCCTGTCCCTGTCCCCTATCTTCTGTGCTCAGTCCCTCTGTCCCCTGTCCCTATCCCATGTCCCCAAATTGGCATAAATAAATAAATAAGTGCCCCACAATGGAAATTTATCCATCTACCTATTATCGATTCATACAGAATTAAAACTACTTTTTGAAAAATGCAAAAGAAATGCTTATCTTCTAATGTCAAATAAATAAAAGACACAAAGAAGAATATGATTGTCACAGCTATAATAAAATACGTAAAAACGAAAGTGAAACCCCAAGACTAAGTGAACTGTCAATGAAATGTCTACCTCTTATTTTCTTAAAGAAAAATATTCTTGATAGAACCAAAGTATATTGTATTTTATTATTCTATGTTGTTCTATATAGTATATTATGTTACTATTAATCTGTCAATTGATAATAAATTGTGTTAAAAATCAAAAGGGATAAAAGACTAAAAGAAAATGCATTTAAGTAATTACAGTTATTGGCTTCAAATGATGTGTTTATTGTTTTTCTTCTTTCTATGTTTTCCAAATTTTTCTCTAATGAATCTGCCCAATTTAAAAATAGCAAACTACTTTTACAGATGTCTTTCCTTATACTATTTAATAAGACTAAACTAATAAAATATGTACATAAACTTATAAAATAGTAAGTAAATATTCATTGATGATAAATGCACCATCAAAAGGTAAAATATACTCTATAAATAAATTCTCTTGCCGTTTTTAATGGAAGCATTCAAATGCCTGCTACATATTTTATTTTACCTAACTGATGAAATTAAAATCTTCACCACACTTCTATCAAAATTTTTAAATTTGAATAATTCATATTTTCAGTATCTTGGAGAAATAAAAACCCTATGATGTGGAAAGAACAGAATTAAACTACAGTATAAACTCATGAAGGCAAGGAATTTTATCTATTTTGACCACTGCCATTAATGTCAATGCCTAGGATGGTTCAAGAGCTCAACAAATACTTATTGAAAAAAATACATGTGAGAAAAGGAGAGAAGGGGAGAAGAAAAAAAAAACAAAACCAGCAAATTGGGAAATGCAAGATTAGAGTTAGAATTGAGGTTCTACCACTAAGTGTGGCTTGGATCAGGTCATTGATCTACTTGAATAATCATCTGTTTCTTTGATTCTAAAGGGAACAGTATAGACAAAGACTAACACTTGTTTCTCTACATCTATAATTATATAGTAAGTCAACTCAAAATCATCCAATTATATTTTCAAGATAATATTTTATCAGTGTCTCATTGTCAAAAAAACAACAACAAACAACCTTTAAAATCTAGGGCCTCAATTCCAAATCCCATTACAAGGATGAAAAGTAACAGAAAAGTTAACAGAATCAACCAAAGTAAAACATATCCCCTGGTCTCTCCCCTAAAAAAGTTTACAAGAACATAACAAAATTAACAAATGTAGGTAATTCTGCTCCCAACATCAGAACTGGCATTATATAATAAGCAATACTAATAATTCTGTAACAGAGAATTTCCAATACAATACACAATGTATCAATTGGACATTAACCAACTGTTTCAAAATGTGCTTATCCAGTTTTCTCTATCACCTAATAGTCACTCAATTCACAATTCTTCAAGAAATATTATGCACATTTACACAGGGTGATCTGCAGGAAATCACAAGTTGTGGAGATATGGGATCATGCATGGAACATCCAATAGAGAAGTACCCGTTTCTTTATCTCAAAGATTTTGGACCCTTCCAGGGCTGGGAACTCCTCTTGATGAGTGTAGAATATCTGATGCTAGTTTTTAGGTCAGCTCCCACTGAGAGCAAGCAGTCTTCGCTATAAACATTTTAGAGCTTGAGAACACTAACTTTCCCCAGAGCCCTAAAATTAGTAGAAAAGCTCACACTGCACATCAAAGTTGTTGTTTGGTCTATTTATATTTTCTCAGTTCTTTGTATTAAGTCTTATGAAGCATTTAACTTCTAAAGTATAGAAAACAGGATTGTAAAATAAAAGGAAATGTGAAAGAATCATAGAGTGGGAAACTGGAAAATTTAAAGACAAGATAAAGACAGCATTACAACATAATTAAAGGAATAATACAGATCATGGTATGCTTGGGGATTATGGTCTCCTGAGGCGCTGCTTTTACAGCCAGAGTGTTTTTAAAAATGTGAGACATATTATTTGGTGTGTTAATGACATGGATAAAATAAATGCATAAAAAAATTATCTCAGTTATTCATCAGTGGGTACAGCTATCTAATGTAGCCAACAAATCCCTAAAAATATGGCATTTGAAGTTTACTCAGGTGGTTTCCTGTGGGTGTGTGTGGGGTACAGTGATAGCTCTATTTCGATGCTTTTTCTCTAGCATGGACTTAATCCATTTTATGTATTAGACAGCCCTTCACTATAATTGATGATTGCAGTACGCTCATAAGCTTTATTATGAATACATATGCACAAAGTATATCCATTTGTAAATGAACACTATGAGTTTTTAAATTATACAACTTTAAGAGCTTTGAGTATCTATAAACAGCTAGTGTCATAAGTAATATTTTCAAGGAAAAGAATAGAAATAACAAGATGATGAGTATTAAAATTAAAAAATTATATAGGTGTATTAGAATAGAGTCTTTTAAAACATTTATAATTGATGCCTGCCAATCTTCAGTGATCGACATCCAAAGTCATTCTGTTGAAAAACTGTATTGGATACAAACTTGTAGACACTTTTAGATAAGGAAATAACTCTTGTCTACTAAAAAAATCATTGATATCATTGATGGAACTCATAGATTTTTATTACATACACAAAGAATGAGCCAAATAGCTCTTACTAAGTAGTTGTAAAAAATAGAATGTATCTTTATATTGGTGAGGGATGATGGTAACCACCTTTGAAAAGGCAGAATATATGGTAATACACTCTTAGTGTTAAGAACAAAGAGGTTTTATATAAAAACCCAAACATGTGCCCAGATCCAGAAAGTCATAGCATATTATTTAAAAAATCCAAGAAAAAGACTAATTTGAAAAACAGTTATATCTTAAAACTCTTCTGTTTTCTTTTCCTAAAAAAGCATTTGGAGTTGACGCCTCTGGTAATGTTCATATCATAACTATGTCTGATAACTTTCACACATGGGAGAAATGATTGCCCTATTCACCCCACTTAATTAAAGTATCCAGTGCCCTAATGCTAATCTGAAGCTGGAACATGTACTTTGTGATGTACAGGGACAGAGAAATGCAAGAAAGAAAAATCCTGCTCTTAAGAGTCTTTAATTTTGTAAGTAAAAGAGACATGCAAAAAAAAATTTACAAAACGCGGGGCGGGGGGGGGGTGGGATGGGGTGGAGCAGGGAGGTTCTGTAGGACCAGGATGGGCAAAGCACACAAACACAAACACGAATTGTTTTGGACTTGAGGAAAAGACCTCACAAAGAAGGTGGTGCTTGAGTTTAATCATAGCTGAACCTCAAGGGGAAGGATAGTATTTGTGGCTCACACAATAGTATGAGCATGATCTGTCCAGAGAGTGATGAACAACTTTAGCCCACCAGCCTGGAAGCCTATGGGACATAAGAGACACCAAGTCTAGGGGAAAAACGGGCCCCAAGGGGGAGAACTTTGAATGCCGTGCAACAGAATCTGCTGAACCCTATTCTACAGAGCGACCGCTAAAGGCTTTCAGAGTAAAGGGAGTCACGCATGACCTGTCCAGTGTTTTAAGAACAGAACTAAGAACAGTGTGTTTAAGAACAGTGTGACGAGTGGGGCAGGGAGCACTTTGAAAGGATACTGACCACACTGTGAAACAATAATATGGTATTTCACAGATTACAAACATATAATTTCACCTTGTCTCCACAACCACCTCACCAGGAGTTAAGGCAATGACAACAGGAGTAAAGGGAAGAGAAACATACAACAGATATGATGGTAGAAAAGAAAAGCTCTATAATATGCCTATTGATTTCAGTGGAGGAGGAGTGATCTATTTAAGATACTCTAGGAAAAAAATGTGAATCAAGCCCTGGTCGGTGTGGCTCAGTTGGTTAGAGCATCTTCCTCTGCGCCGAAGGGTCAGGGGTTCGAATCCCAGTCAGGACACATGCCCAGGTAGCAGGTTTGAGCCCTGGTTGGGGCATGTACAGGAGGCAAATGATCAATGTTTCTCTCTCATATCAATGTTTCTCTCTCTCCCTGCTCCTTCCTCGCTCTCTAGAATCAATGAAAAACATATCTTTGGGTGAGGATTGAAAAAAAAAAAAAAGAATTTTATATCCAGCAAAACTGACTTTCAAATATAAAGGGCACAAACTATATCACAACATAAAATAACTCAGTATTGTTCCCATAGATCTTTGTTAAGGAATTTATTAGTGAAAATGCTTCAAACAATCAAAACGCCTAGAGGGACATTGTCATAAAGACTAGTGGTAGCAATAACTAATAGTTATCTGTAGAACTAAGACTAAATAAAGGTTAAAAGAAAGTATAGTGTGTAATGGCTACATGCTCTGACAATGCAGACGTAGAATAACTATTAAAAATAGTGATGGATGGGAGGAGAATAGGACAAGCATGGCTGGGAAAATGCCGATGAAGCTTTCTGTAAGAGCAGCAGGCCAAGCAGCCCCACCTTGTCCAGAGAACATCAGCAATTAAGGGAAAGGTGAGAACTCAGCATAAAAACTGAGACAAGTTACAAGACCAGACTAAAGGGGTGGAGAAAGAGGCTCTGCCTCCTTGTAGGAAGAACAAAAGATCTGTGGCATTCTTGCAAGCTTGGAGCATTCCTGAGAGCTTCATCTCCACTTTGGTAATACCTACGGGCTAGATGGACTCTGAACTCCTCCAGGGCCTAGATGAAAGTCCCACAAATAGAACTTAGGATCCCCATCTTGTGTTCTGGGGGCTCAGGGATTCACACTCTAAGCCAGTTCTCCCCAGTCCTGAACACCTGCCTGGAGGTAAACCAGTCACGTGGAGAAGGACCATATTTTTAGATACTTAGTAGCTGATGAACTGTCTTATACTCAGGTAATGTTTGGTGGAGAATTTTTGTAATATACACTGAAATGGTACTTAACATTGTTGTTAGAATAATCTTTTTTAAGTAAAAGGAAACAAATTGGTGACTTTAACATAGGCCCTCTCTTTTCTGTCAAGATTAAGCCAAGTTGTTGTATAATTTCAAAGTTGTATTTTAAAAGTCCTGTTAAAGAAAGCATAGCATTTATAATGTGAGGGTTAAGAGAATGGGCATAGAATCAGGCAGATCTAGGTTCAAATCCTGTACCCACCACTTATTTTTTTAGCTGTGACCTGGGGAGAATCATCTGATACTGGAGAGCTTCAATTTCTTTATTCATAAAATAAGTATAGTATGTTCTTCACAGAGTTAATTAAAGGATTTCCAATAACAATGCACATAAAAAATGAGTACTCAGTAACTATAGGTATCTAAATCAGACAAACTTTCAAAGGGGCCTGAAGTGCATTTTTCACAAATATACTTTAAAAGTTTTGATGGGAAATATTAAAACTCAAAATGTATTTGTGAACTTTAAATCTTACTTAAACATGCTAGTAGTTACATCTTATACCTAAGTTGTTAAAAAATCAGTCCAACTGAGGAAACTGATATGATAAGTTATATTTTAGAAAGATTATTCTAGTGGCAGCAGAACATAAAACTGGAGGTTGAAGCTGATGACAAACTGCAAGCAGACAGGCCTGTTGGACGGCGGCCAGATCCCAGGACCAACATTTTAAGGGCAGTGGTCATGGGAAGGGATAGTAAAGACAGGATGAAGAGATACCAAGGACATGGAATACACTAACTTAATTTTGAAGGGTGGTAAGGAGAGGGTTTGAAGTTGAGTCTAAACTACCAGATTGTAAAGACTCATTTTTATCCAGAAACCTACAGGCTGAGGAAATCTAAAGTGTACAATTTGAACCATGGATAAATGACATGATAATCACAACTTGGAAAGTTTAAAACACAACAAGCATGCTTTTTTTTTTTTAATCCTCACTAGAGGATATCTTCCATTGCTTTTTAGAGAGAGTGGGAGGGAGGGAGGAGGGGAGAGAAAGAGAGAGAAACATCGATGTGAGAGAGACACATCGATTGGTTGCCTCCTGCACTCGTCTAGACTGGGGCTGGGAATCAAGCCTGCAGCAGAGGTATGTGCCCTTGACCAGGAATCAAACCCATGACCCTTCAGTCCAAGGGTCGATGCTCTAACCACTGAGCCAAACCTGCGAGGGCAAGCATGCATTTTTAAAACCTAATACTAGTTTGGCCTTTATATAAATGTCTGAATTAACTAAGGTCATCATCATAATTATATAGAGCAACCCTACCTGGTTCATAGTTCAGCATCTCAAAACACAGAAATGTGGGTGCAATAGAACATGTTCTGGGACTTGGGAAAAGCCCTTTTAAGGATTTAAAGTGTGAAGCACTTGACTTCTAACAGCAAGTATGCAGGAAGAAATCTTAAGCACAGCATAAAAGTCACATTTTCACAGGTTCTCAAAATAGCAAAATATTATTCATTCACATCTCAGATTTTTTTCTTCTTAGAATAAAAATAAGCAGACTTTTAATTTTGAGAACCATAATTTCTAAGTTTTCTTTGATAATGCACAATTATTTATAAGACATGGACTGATTCTAATTAAAATGGAATCTTAACCCAGGTACTAGAAATTACCCTTTTTACACTATTAAGTTTATTTAATTTCATCTTTCCCTTCCTCACTTATGTCCCCTTCCCAAGACCCCATAACAGCATCTAACCCTTCCATCCAAACTGTACATAAACAAGCATAGTTCTCTTGGGAATTTGAAGTTACAATTAAAACACTTAAATAGAGATTGTCTTAGATTAATGACTCCAATCATATAATTCTAATAATCAATAAACACAGAAAAGACAAACTGTGAATGCAGCAATGCAAATATCTTAGAAGCCAGGTCTATTATTAGTGGAGAAATGCCATTTTTACAGTCTCAAAAAGGTACAATATATTTTATTGAGTCACTTAGAAGTAACCTGGCTATTTTAGCCATACCAATAAATCTGTTCACATTAGGTAATTATAGGGTAGGAAGTAAAAAGCAAGAAGACATTAAAGAATATAAAATGTTATGCATGCATCATGAACTTAATTTAGAATTCTTTGTGTTTCATATAAAGTGGGAAGGTCAAAAAGAAGTGGAGGTGTAAGAACAGAAAGAACTTCAAGTTGAAAAAAGACATGAACTGCAATTATCTGCATATGCCCTATTTAGAAAAACATCTTGAAGCCATCCTTCAGTGTTAAAAAAAGAAGGTATTTGTTGACTACATTTTTAATCTTTCCATTAATTAGTTATGCTTCAGAACTCATTCATTAAATACCTTAGGAATTTTGACACACTAAATAATTATGTACTTACCAAAAAACTATTTAGAGGCAAGGATCCAAAAGATGAAACTGTACCTGTTTTTTGGATTCAGAGGTTTTAATTAATTTTAAAATGACTTTCCCTCTCTACCTTTCAACTGGCAAAAGAATCAGTATTAAGAGTAAGACCTGAGTATTTCTCCTACCAGACCAGCTGAGACAAATTCTCATGTTTCCAAGTGTACTCAAATGTGAGGGATCCTGTTTTTTTGTTTAACCCTTACAAAGCAAAAAAAATCAGACAAGATGAGAAAGGACATATTTCAATGTTCAAAGCGACAATTTACAATGATGTTATAACAGTTATGAACATCTTTGCACCAAATAACACAGCAACAATCACTATTAGCACAAACTACAGGAGGTGCAAGGAGACATAGAAAAAGCACATTAGTAATAAGATACTTTAATGTGCCACTCTCCATTGAGGGGTGGATCAAGAAGGGGAGGAAAATAAGTAAAGGTATAGAAGACCTAACCAACTTACTTGGTAAGGTAGAAAACCTAAAGTTGTTTATCAAACTTTGCACCCTGATAATTTTTGTAACATTTCACTGTTTGTAATTATTCCAAAAGTAAGCTACCAAAAAATTAGAAGGAAGAGGGAGGGGAGGGGATGTGAGGGGAGGGAAAGAAGAAAAACCAGAGGAGGAGCTGGAAAGGAATGGACAGTCATCAAAATGTCAGAAGTTAACTATTTTCCTCTCTCTTTCTTAAAACATTAAGCAATCTTGAGCATTAAAGAAATTCCTCCCCTCATTTTCACTAGTAAAGTATTTTTAAATTAGAAAAGTCTGAAAGCATGCATTCCCAGTGGAAGCCACACTGAGAGGTCACAAAATGGAGCCAGTGTGATGATCTGTTAGTCAAGACACTGGCTGGGTCAGGGAAGGCCCTTCTAAAAGGTTCCAGGCCCTTCATGCGAAGCACAGGCGGCTGTGTGTACCCAGCTTCAGCTGCCTGGAAGGTGGAACCTGCAAGGGTGGGGCTGGGTCGCTCTTTGGGGCATGCAGTGCAGTCACCTCTCTCTTGCAGCATCGCACTCCAGCTCCTGCACAAGGTCACCGGGGGACCTCAATCCTAGTCCACAATCCCCTCGGACTGCCTCTCCTCTAAACCTAGGCTGGAGGTTCACCACCAGGAGGAGTTCCCGAAGCTTGTCTCCACATCTGTCTCTTCATGGGTTATCCAAATGACAGACTGGTAGAGGACAGGGTCTTTGCTGGGTCTCGTGAACCTAAGCGACCCCACCGGCCCACTTGCAGCCTCTGCCCGCGTCATGCCTCGTCACCCCTCTTGCTTACTTCTGCCTTGGGCGATCACTTCCAGGTCAAAACATTCTCTTCTTTGAACAAAAACCTTCTGGGTGCTTTTTGGCAGAACCATTCTTTGTTAGAAGCCCATGGAAAAAAACAAATGAAAGGCTGCCAGAGAAGTGTACATATAATTTGACTCATTTAGCCCAGAGATGAAAAGTCTCCAAATCCCAAGATTTTTGAGGAGGGTGGACAAAAAGTACACACTCAAGGAAATAAAATACGACAGAAGTGTGATGAGGTTGGTCCACTGCCCAGAGGCGCTGAGTTCACTTCTACCGCGTCAGCGCGCAAAACCAACTACCATTTCGTTCGAAAGGGAAAAGAGAAAATGCACGTTGTCTGTCTCACTGAGCAAATGACTGCAGCTTAGCGGATGCAGCTCTGCACTCGGGGCTTTCTCCACCCTTCTTTTTAGGAAAGAAGCCACCCAGGTGACGCTCTAATGAACAATATGGGCAACGCGAGTGGCAACGAGTGCACAGCTGAGGCCATTTACCACAAGGGTCCTCACGTTCCCATAAGACATTTGATGTCTGCTCTCCCCCCACCACTGACCTGAATGTGCAGGAAAAGAAAATACAGCTGTTTGGGGCTTGTGCTTTCCCCCCTTCCTGAACCAAACAAGAATGGGTGCGGTCTGTATACGCTTCACTTTGCCACGAAGGATCGTGCTGACCAAATGCACACTTGCTATGAAGGATTATATTCGACTCCTTTATAGTCCAGGAAACAGAGCAAGCACTAAGTAGCACCAAACACACTCACAGCGCTGGCTAAACAGATAAGAAAAGGTTTACGAAAAACAGTGTCCAGTCCCTTGCAACCTGCGCCGGTTTCTCTAACTCTTACAAATGTAGCCGGGCCTGTTTTCCTAGGCGGGGTCATCGTTTCTCAGCTCCCAGTCCTATCCTTGCCAGGTAATTGTGCTTTTTGAGACCAGTTCTTCATTTTTGTGCTGGATTTTGCTTTTGCGGTCGCTAAAATACATCATCAGTCAATCTTGTACTTAAGACAATAAGTGGCATTCGAGCTACGGTTGGTTGACCTCGGAAGCTAAAAAGAATCTGATAGTTTAAAATTGAGCTCATTTTTCATAAGACACAAGCCAGGAAAAATGTGATCAGAATGGAGCTGACATCCTGCGATTCTAACTTATTTTACTTGCGGTAAAAACAGGAATGATTCTCCTCTGACTTCATTATTGCTTCCTTTTATAGCTATGTGGACTTCATGAACTTGCAGCTGACATTTCGGCAAAAAAAGTAATCTAAAATATCAGTTAGCATTTGTTCTCCCAATATGTATATTACACTGTCCCCAAACATGTAATTTTTTTTTTTTTTAAATGTTGTCATTTACATTCCCTGTCTCTACCTTGTTAGTACAACTAACTACAGGGTCTCTGAATTTTAGAATGAATTACCTATTAGCCACACAATTTCCCTGGTTTGTGAACAGACAGAACCAGCTTTAAAAGCTTAAATCTACTTGCATCGTGACTGCTCCAATACAGTGGGTCAGTTTCACTTATGGCCTCACCACTTCCAGTCACTACTTAGGTCCACTGTGATGAGGCCAAAAGATCTAGAGTAAGATGACGTGTACTCAAGCCCTAACTCATTGGCTAGCTGGGCAAGTCACCAAACGTTTGGGGGCCTCACTGTGCTCACCTCTGAAGGCAAGGGCTGCGGGTAGACGGGTCCTATCGCCCTCTGAGACTAGCATTCTAGGTTGCTCACCTGACAGTCATTCCACGAGCCATCTTCACACTTCCCCACGCGGAGGGACGGCCGAGTCAGGCTACCATCGGCTCTCGTCTAAAAGCAAGACTACTGCTGCCGAAGAAAGTTCAGCCCAAGCCTCCCGCACCCCTTAGGCTGGGACCTTCCGAAGCAGCAGCCCCAGTTTTCACTAAGGTTCACCCTCTCATTCCTGCCCCAGTTGCCAAAGTCAGCAAGCAGAGGAAACCCCCTTAAGAAGCCCGAGAAGCAGAACCTCTTCAGGCTGCTGGGCCTGCGCCGCCAGCCCAGGGAAGTGCACGGTACCTAAAATAGCCACGACCTCGTCGTCCTGAATGACCTCCAGGGACCCGGACACCACGAAGCAGAGGGCGTCCACGCTCTCGCCCGCGTGGTAGATGAGGTCGCCGGGCGCGCAGTGGATGGTCTGGAACTCCACGGCCAGGGCGCGCAGGCACCCGTCGCTGGCCAGCCGGAAAGCGGGGTGCTCGTTGAAAACCTTCCTGTTCAGGTGAACGCAGATGTCGGCCCTCATGTCCTTGGGGCAGATGGACAGAACCTGAGGGGGGCGGGAGATGGAAAAGTGAGAAGAAAAGAGAAAGCGGCTAGTTCAGAGAAAAGTCACCCAACAAATGCGCATTGGCCCAAATCTGCGACACCCTCCACTGGGCGCTGGGAAGGAAAGGTGGAGGACACGCAGCTCTGCTCTCAAGGACCCCGGGAGCCAGCGAGGGGTGCTGAGCACCTGGGCCCTTTCAATACCCGCTGGGGAGTGAGGCTGGGGGGGGTGCGGATCTGTCGTGGGGGGAGCGCAGCCTCAAGGCGAAAAGCGAGCGCCACTTCCCCCCCAGGCCAGGTAAAACAGGGCGCTAGCGTTCATGCCAGCCTCACTGGCTTCAGAACTTTTACAACTAAATTAAAATTCAGGATAATGTGCTTTATTCCACATTGGAGGCGCATTTATAGAAATCAGTTATAAGAAAACAAAATCATGCCCTGGCGGTGCCCTGGGGGGTTTGGCTCCGTGCTTGGGGCGTCCGCCCGAGGAGAGAAGGTCCTGGGTTCAGTTCCAGCCACGGGCCGGTACCTGGCCTCGGCGGCAGGCTTGGCCCCGGTGGGGCACAAACAGGAGGCAACCCCGCGATCTCTCTCTCCCCCTCCCCATCCCACTCTCTCTGAAAAGACAATGGAAAAAACATCCTCCAGTGAAGATTAAAAAATACAAAAACAATCAACAAAAGCACCCTTTGTGACTTTACGTGCTGTTACTGGCTGATATAACTCCACTTTCAATGTATATTTTTCCACTCCAATTTTTTTTTTTTTTAATTTTACAGATGAATTTATATTCAAGAAGTGAAAAGTGTATTCACCAGCCTTCTGTAGGGTGTAGGCAACTGCAAAGGTCAACGCCCGCAGAGTGGGCACATCATTTGCTGGCAGCCCTTGCCCTCTGGTCTTTATTGCCTATGGACTGCTGAGGAACAGCAGAGTTCAGGCTCTAGGCACCCCTTAGGAGAGCCAGGGTTAGAGAGCTTTTATTGCCGATAACTTTCAGACAGGGCAATTAAAGACCCAGATTTCAACGGACATTATCATATTTAATCAGAGCGTCATCGAGCAAGATACGATCACAGAAGTCAATACCACCCACTCTAAAGATGCATGTGCAAACTCACTTAGAACTTTCTCCCAATCCCCATGGTAAACTATTCTTTAGAATCAGAAATGATTTTCTTTGCTAAGCTTTCAATCACTCAAGCTGAAGTCCAAGTTGATCCCCCCCGCCCCCCATGAAGTTACACTGAATAATGTTTTAATATAAAATCGTTTTCTTTCCTACACCAATTGCATTTTAAGCTTTAAAAAATTACCTAAAGCTTAAAATAATCCTCTGATGATTCCTTTTATTTGGTGCTCACTATCAATGAAAAGTTGGTTACTTCCCTGTGTAGGAGACAAGCCCATCATAAATGTAAAGACCATTAATTAAATTATGCTTTTAGTATCCCTTCCCTTAACCATTCCTAAAACTGTACATATCATTTCACATAGTTAGTGTCTCTGTTGGTTTTTTCATACTCCTTGGAATTCCTAGAGGTAATAGGAATCAGCCAACCTAGCTGTCTGAAAAATCTCATCTTTGAGGAAACGCATGACTAACAGAGCTTCAAAAGCAATTGGTACTTTCTTTGCACATCAGTTGTTTTCCATAATAATGTAATGTTTTCTTTAATATATTAACTTTTAGTGACTTCTGACAACACTAGTCATTCAGTAGGCACTCACTAAGTTTCCTGTATGGGGTACGCCACTGCATTAAGCCCTTGGAACTAGAAGGATAAATAAGACCCTGTATTTGCCTTGGAGGAGATAACCATGTAGTAGGGGGAGTTAGATGTGTAAAGAGACAATTATAACACAATGAGGGCATGGCCAAGTGACATGGGACATGTGCTGCTTAGCAGTCATTACTTATGACTTAGAGGTAGCATAAAAGATTGGGCTCAAGAGGACAGGTCTGGGTGCAAATCTATCACTTACTACCTCTGTAACCTAAGGTTTTAAATCTCTCGAAGTCTTCATAGGCTCATTACAGGAATTAAATGAAAGGGCTTGAGTTTAGCCCAGTTCAGCCTAGCACATGGCAAGGGCTAAAGAAAAGCTAGTTTTTATTACCCTTATTGAAAATGAGTATTCCTACAAAGTTTATTGCCGCCTTTAGCTCCTTACAAAAGCAATTTGCTATTTTGTCATTTTCTACCCTGGTCTAAATTTTGTATCTTGGCTGTTTGATGAGATTTCAGGCACAAATATTTCAGCATGAACCTAAAGATATTTCAAGCACTAGCTAATGTTAATGTTTTTCTTAGGTTGAAAATAAAGTTAGTGCTAGGAAAGCAAAAAGGAAAAATAATTTTAAAATACACACACACATTAACATTACACTGAATACCTTAATGGAAAAATGGATCACTCTATTTCTATTCCATTTACCTTACAGAATTTTCATTGTTTTATTTTTTTATTTTTTTTAATATGTCTTTACTGATTTCAGAGAGAGGAAGGAAGAGGGGGAGAGAGAAATAGAAACATCAATGATGAGCGAGAGTCATTGACCAGCTGCACGCCCCCAACTGGGGATCGAGCCTGAAAGCAGGGCATGTGCCCTGACCGGGAATCAAACACCATCTCCCAGCTCATAGGTAGATGCTCAACCGCTGAGCCACGCCAGCCAGGCAGAATTTTCATTGTTTTAGATTCATTTTGGTAATAGTCATTTTATGTTATTTTAATTGTTTCTTTCAGGATTCATGCTGCAAATGAAATCTTCCAATGTTAGCAACATTCTGTGTTTAGTGGCATATCAAAAGAGGATTTTTATTATTTTAAGTTCATCTTTCCTTTTTTTTTTTTACTTCACTTATGACACTGATCTATCATTTTGATTGATGGTATATACTAAAGTCCATATGTCATAAACTGACAAGTTAAAACTTAGTGTTAAAACAGACCAAAGCCACACCCAGCTCTGTCCCCATCCCTAGATAGTATGTGTGTCTGTCATCCAAATATGAGTATGGTATTATTTTTTCTGTAAATGAAGGCACTAATAAATGTCTTAGGTAGTAAAAATTTAGTTCAAGTGATAAAATTATCATTCAAGATGACACTAAGAACTGGCCCATTATTCCCAGTTTCAATGTACTCAGACTTGAATGTCACATCCAATCTCTTTAAGTTCCCTAATGGGTGTCTCATAGTTGTAAACAAATGAAATTACATTTCAGTAGAAAACATTGAAGTTAAAGTGACTTTTATTTGTCCCCAGGGTTGATTATTTATCCCCTCTTCATATCAGGATACTTATAAATTAAATTCTTAGTTTAGACAATAAGTTTTCTCTTTGGAGGAGCTATGGCTGTATATAAGGAATCATTTTTAGAATTCTGTAAATAATTTCGGGGGGCGCGGGGAAAGAATGCCATGGTCTGGAAAACAAAAACTCTTGAAATTATCTATGATACCATTTCTATTAAACCCAAGATCAAGAGGTATCTTAACAGACATCCCTCAGGCTCCAAAGACTTAACCTCAGCACTGCAACTAGAGAACTCTTAGTACAACACAAATATGACCATGTTATCTCGCTTTCTTAAAATAGCCAGTGGTTTGCTTCCCCAAGTAAAGCCGAGGTCCTAACCAAGCGTACAAGGCCCTTTATGATGGAGCTTCCTCCAGCTACAACTCTTTCTACCCCGCTCCAAGCCTGCATTCCGTCACAAGGTATTTCTCACCCTCCGAACCTGCCACACTCTCTCACGACTCTGCTGTTCCTTCTGACTGGCATGTCCCATCATCTCCTTCTCTGCCTACTCACCTCTCATTCATCCACAAAGCACACACCATCCCTCTCTCTGCCAAAAGTTCAATTTATAGACAACTCTGTCATAGAATTTGGTAATGTATAGAAAGGGAAAATGAGAGTAAGAGGTGTTGTGATCTGTTGTTGTTGTTTTTAAATAATAGCACACAGTAGTAACATTGAATTATCAGAGTTCAAAGGACTTCAGCTTCATGATTTCAAGTATTTTTTTCAGCAGCAAAGTCATTCTTTGTAGGGTATTTTAAATGAAATATTCCTTATGCCCAATAGATAAAACTGATACAAGCAGAATTATGCTAGATGAAGCTCCCACTGGGCTCCACAAGGGCACGGTCAGCCATTCATTTAACTCCCAGTTACTGAGTGCTAGTTACGGGTTAGTTACCTGGTGGATACTGGGTAGGCCATCCAGCCAGACCCGTGAGCAAAAACTCTCATAGTGCCTGCCTCCCTGGAGCTCCCGGTCAGGAAGAGCTTGAAAAAATCACTGTTCCTAGTCCAATGCCCCATTTTACAGATAAGACAAATGTATAGCATAAAAGTTATGTGATCTGCTCAAGGCTTCTCAATGAATTAGTCAAAGCTTTTGATTTCCAACTTTTAAACCTCCTCAATGAAGCTTTAGCCAGGAATAAAGTATAACATCTGGCACTTTCTGATGTTTTTTGGTTCTTTGCATAGTACAGAAATATAAATGCTGATTTCTGAAAATCATTTAGAGTCCAATTAATCAAAACATAGTTTATTTATTAGGAAATCACTAATGTCACCACCACAGAACTGCCTAGATTTCTTTGCAAATTTGTTTTCATTCCGAAACACTTTAATTTTAGCTCCAATAAATGCATTATATGTTTTAGTGTACTGATAAAGACATGAGGATTCGTTGATAAATTACTTATTTATCACATTACTATTAGCCAAAAGGAAGTCATTTTATTTGAAATATAATTTTTAGTATATTTATGAAAAGGGCCTAAGCTAGATATTAGCATAGAATGAACATTTGGTAAATGTCACTCTCCTTGATTCCCTTCCCCATCACTTTCATCCATTATGTTATTAGTAAGTTAAAAAGAGCTCAGAAGAAGAGTGAGACTAAATACTTTAATTAGAAGCCAAAGAGTTGAATCGAGATCCTCTAAGAAAATATTTGACTGGAGAGAGTCAAAAGAAGAAGGTTTGCCCTCTCTCCTATTCATTCTTTGAATATATATATATAAAAAATTCTACACCATAGAGGAAATAAAAATCATCCATTGCTTACACATAATTATATATTTATGTACCATTTTCATAAAACTTGAATCTCTAAAGCTTTATTTCCTGTCATAATCACCCAGGATCATATTATAATCATTTCCCATGTCATGAAATACTGATTTAAAAATATAATTTGAATCACTGCATAATATTCCATTATATAATTGAACACAATTAACTAATGCATTATAAGTAGATATTGAGATTTTTATTTTCCCTTTCATAAATCAAGTTGTAACAAATACCCTGTACCTATATCTAATTGTTTAAGGACAGATTTTTTTTAGAAGTAAAATTAATGGATAAAATATAAAATCATTTTTAAGTCTCTTGACAAATTGCCTTTCAGAAAAGGTGTACCAAACTACACTCATATCAGTAGTGAATGAGAGTATTTTACATATTTTTGATAATCCCCGTGAAATTTTCCATTTGCATTTGAAAGAGGAAAGACAGCTTCTCTTCTGTGAAACGGAAGGAGATTCTATAGTGTAATGACACAGAAGGCTGGAGCGCTTTAGTCTCAGCAGAGGAGGTCCCCTATCACTGCACCCTGTTCAGTGGCCACAGACTGGGCACTTTCAGTCAATCTGTAACCAATTTCTAATGGGAAAATGGGGACGACAGGGATGATTTCACTCAGTGCCTGAAAGTAATGAACTAAGCAAGGCTCCCCCTTGAGGTCTGTTACTGCTCTAAAGTAAATTATTTTATTGATTATAAAAATCCTCTATCAGGGATAATACAGTGTCAGCTATTTTTAGTAATAATTGATAAGTGAGGAAGGTTCCCATTTTCTTTCTTAGGATAAAGGAATAAATGCATTCATGACATTTTGCTAGACATTGAAGCTACCACTGACATTCTTTAAAAGTATCGCTTTCTTTGATGCAGTTAAGTTATGCACCGATTAATCTCTCCTCACCAATCCAATGAATTGGTGCTAAGTTAGTGAAAATCCATGCGAGGAGTCAGGCAAGTGACATTTAAACGTTAAACATTTTAACGGTCCTTCCTGGGAATGGGGTGCTCAGACTGCCAACAAATGAAGTAATGTTCTCTACAGGTATTCAATTCTCATTCATTTTTATGGGAAGAAAAGAAAGTTCCCCTTACTTAAAAAACAAAACCAAAAACCTTAACCAGGCAGCCACGTGACCAAGGGAAAGCAGTGTCTGGATGTAAGTCTGCCAACTCCTGGGGTTATCAGAGCTTCCAAGGAATTAACTCGGGAACAATGTAATGAAATAAAACCAAAGCAATGAACTTCCATTACTTAAGACTGAAAGGTCATATTTAGCAACACAAGGCTGCTATAACCAGCAAGAGGTTATAGGTTAAAATTCATGGTTTAGAGATAAATTTCCCGTGAACGGACTTCGTGTGTAAAAGTGAGGCTTAACTTTTTTGTTTAAAAAATATAGAGAACTAATTCTATCAAGTTTTTCATGGCCTTGGTTTTGCCCTAGTGTGACTAATGAAAAAAACTGTTACCATTTCTGAACTTGTTAAAAAATGCTGCAGATGTTTGGGGACCCTAACTCCCCAAAGCCAGGGCTCTAATGAAGCTGAGACTTTCTGTTGTGTTGTTCCCTTAATCTTACGACTGTACTTTTGAGTGTGCTTGTATTTGACTAAATAATACTTTTCAATATATTAGAAAATATTAGGCAATATTTTCCAAAATTAGAAATATATTTTAAAATATATTTGATGAATTACCCAGAGTGGAAATAATATTGGAAACAACCTGGCCGTGATCTTTTTACAGTCGCCTAAGATAAATGAGGCTCCCAGCTTCTTTCAAAGAATGAGTTGCTCACATTTACTGCGGTGGAAGTGAACTGGTTCCGCTATTACCTGGCTGTACTGGCGAAGCTGAACACGGATACCTACCTTCAGGCTCAACAATTTCACTTCTAGGTATATGTCCACCAGAAAGGTCTGTGATGAACCAAACCACACGAAATAGAGTGTCTATAGCAGCACTATTCATAATAGCTCCAAAATGAAAATTACCCAAAGATCCTTAAACACTAGAATAAATAAATACATTGTGGCGTGTTCACACAATGGACTGCTACTGAGCAACAAGAAAGATTGTGATGATGAAAGCTTAGGTCTCAATCTACTATCCTTCCAGTAAAGAGAGCAAACTAAAATTCCTAAAGATAAGCAGCATCTGTCTTTCAAATTATTTATACAATTTAATATACCTACACACACACACACACACACACACCCCAAGTCTAAAAAATGAGGTAGTCAAAAGTAGTCACAGAGTAGTAAATAAAGCCAAGGATATGTGGGCTGAATACATTTACTTATATTACACCTAATTCTAAAAAGAATTTGAGATTTGATTATAAAAAAGGACATATCTATACATGTGTGTGTGTATATACATGTATATATGTGTATATACAGGCAGATAAATATCAAATGTATGGAAAATAACAACTAGACAGTTAAATTGTCTTGAAAAGATTTAAAAAATTAGAAAGTAAAAAAAAAACAAAAAAACACTAAATGAGACAAAATGAAATACCAACATTTGAACAACTGAGATCACATTGAAACATTTTTTTCATAACTCTAACACTCACATATAGATTGTAGATAGGGTGTGTGGACATACATGTCAGTGTGTGTACATGTCAGATGTACTCTAAAATCAGAAACCTTTCAAAGAGCGCCGTGCTCTTCCACTCACTCTCCCAATATGCTGCCATTTATCAGGCTAGACCCCAATCAATATGTTCTTGTGAGTAAAGCCTGTTATATTAATATTTATAGTTGAAATAGGCCAGCAGCATTAGACTGAGCTTTCTGGTAAATTAAACCCGTCACTATAAGCAAAGTGAGTTTAGCTCTCTGGGACCAGAGGAAGAGACAAAAGGATATAATTATTTGAATATTTATATGCACAAATATGCTTCCTAGAGTTTCTATGGCAGTAACTCATGCATAAGTAAAATATAAGAAACAACATATAGACTATAACAAATGTAATAAAATGTAACATGTAAAATAAATGTAATTTTAAAAGTTAAGAAAATGAAAAGAAAAGCCTTAGATTGAAAGAACATCATTGTATAATATATCCCACAAATGAGTCATATCCAAGACTATGAAAAACTCCTGCAAACCAATAGGAAAAAGGCAGACAACATTTTAAAAAATTAGTCTGCTGTCTTAATTGTGTATCAATTCTGTATATAAGACCCAAATAACAGAACAGTGAATATTGCTAGTTAATTGCTTACTTAATAGTACATATGCTGTGATGGTGACTAAAATGTTTCAACATTTTTAGGACCAAAAATAAGCTCATTTTTCTTATCTGCATGAACCCACTTAGTAGCATAGGGGGAAAATATATATGCATATATATATTTATAGTTATATAAATATTTACATATTTATATTTATTTAGTTTTAAGTGTAAGAAATACTTTTAAAATTCATTAGTACTCTACAACATCCTAGAAAACAACCATGTTTTTGATATAGCATGTTGTTTTAACATTATTTAAAGTGTTTGGGGGAAATTAGCTGTATGTGAATTTTGGTTTGTTTATTACCTATATTAACATTTGTCAACAATGACTTCATAACTGAGAAACTAGACATGTCAGTAACACTATTCATAAATCAAACCTATCGCAATTCTAATCATCCAGGAAATGTCCATGAATAACAGAGCAAGTGAAAATGTCCATGAATAAGAGAAAAGACTGTCACAGAGCATGTAGGATTTTCATGAAACAGACACTCTTGGATGTCGCTTAATGCTGTAAGGAACCCTACCAGAGTCCCAGATCCTGCTGACATGATCTGGTTTCTGCCCATGGCAAATCAAAGACAGCAGGTTGATAGGAATTTTGCTGGAGGTGAGAGTGCTAATTGTAAGGAAAAGCAGTAAATGAGAGCCGAATGCCAAAAAAATATTCAAAAACCGAAAATGTAATGGTAAATATGGAAACCAAAATTAAAAACATAATACCATTTATAATTCATAAAATGAAATACTTAGGTATAAATCTAACAGAACATAAACAATCTCTATCTTGAAAATTACATAATGCTGATGAAAGAAATTAAAGAACACCTAAATTAATGGGGAAAAAAATCACTTTAATGAATTGCAAGACCCAACATAGTAAATATGTCAATTTTCACCAAATTGATGTATGAGTTTATTGCAATTCTATCAAAATCCCAGCAATTTTTGCTATAGACATGGAAAAAAAGGCTTATTCTAAAATTTCTATAAGAAAGCACAAGGCCTAGAGTAGCTAAGACCATTGATAAAGTAATGAAGTAGTAGGAATCACCCTACCCAAAGTTATGACATGCTGTATAGCTATAGTAATCAAGACAGGATAGTGTTGGTGGAGGAAAGAGAGCCTTGTCAACAAATGGTGCTGGAGAAATTGGACATACATTGGCAAAAGAACACAGAAACCAAACAAACTTCAACCTAAACCTTACACCTTATACAAAAATTAACTCAAAATGCATTATGGATTTAAACATAAAATGTAAGATTATAAAACTTGAAGAGAATGAAAAGATAAACTACAAACTAAAAAAAAAACAAAAACACTTGCAAATCACATATCCAACAAGAGGCAAATATCTAAAATATATAGGAACTCTTAAAACTCCACATGAAAAAAATTCCAATTAGAAAATGGGCAAAAGACATGGAAGGATGTTTCACTGAAAAGAATACACAAGTTGAAAAATAAGCACATGAAAATATGTTCAACATCATTAACCCTTAGAGAAATATAAATTAAACCCACAATGTGATAGCTCTCTACCTAAAATAAAAAGTAGTGATAACCCTAAATGATGTGAAGATGCAGAGAAATTAGATTGTCCATATACTGCGTATACAAATTGCACATCCGCCCTGGAAACAGAGTATGACAGCTCCTTACAAAACTAAACATGTGCTCACCGGATGACCCGCAATTGCGCTCTTGGGCATTTATCCCAGAGAAATGAAAATTTATGTTCACAGAAAAACCCACACCTGAATGTTTACAGCTGCTCTGTTTGCAATAGCCCTGAACTGGAAACAACGTGAATTTCCTTCGGCGGGTGAACGGTTGAGCAAACTGCGGCGCACATGTCATGGCACACGACTCGGCAATAAAAAGGAACAAACTCGTTACAGGCAATCATTTGGATGGATCTCTAGGGATTTATGCTGAATGAAAAAAGCTAATCTCAAAATTTTGTATGATTATATTTATATAACATTCTTGAAATGACAAAATTAAAGAGCTAGAAAGAGATTAGTGGTTGCCAGGATTTAGGAAGGTGGTGAAGAGGGAGCTGACTGTGGCCGTAGATGGTAACACAGGAGACCCTGGTGATGCAATTGTTCGGTAACAACTGGTGGTGGTTACATGAATCTAAGCTTGTGATAAAAGTGTTTGGCATAGAACCGGAGGGGAGGGGGGAAGAGAAGAGCAATGATTACATGCAAAACTGGTGAAATCTGAATAAGGTTGATTCCTAGCAATGTCAAGGTCCTAGTGTGAGGAAAACTGGGTGAAGGGTATATAGAATCCCTCTGTATTAGTTCTTAGGGCTGTATGTGAATCTACAATTATCTCAAAATAAAAATGTCTTTAAAAAGCTAAAATTTTACATTAGAAAGAGCTGGAAGTTTTGCCCCTCCTTTTTGAGAGGGACAATAGCCCCACAAATAGTAAAAGCCCCCAGAACATCAAGTAACAACAGGATACTGCATTTGGTGTCATTAACACATTCTCATTGTGTTACTTTACATAAAGTAAAAAACCTCTGAGAAAGCCCCTCAGTAGGAGAACTGTCGGTGTGCCTTGGATTTACATGTGCCAGCTTGACAGGAGGATTAGCTGAATCTCACCAGGGACGACTGTGGTTTGCCCCTCTGCTCCCGAGTAGACTGAATGCCAAACCTCTGACCTGAAGCATTAGCCTCTAGCACAAAGCCACGGGCTTCAGTCCAAAAAACTCTGCTCTGGGAAATCAATCTGCAACCTTGTCATTTATAACAGAGCTCTCTATAAAATATTCCAGTTTCATCTTAAATGCCCAGAACACTTCAAAACTGTATTGAAATTTTCATTTAGACAAAGAGATTGTTTGGTCTTTGGTGATGTTTTTTAACTGAACAAACTATACTATTCTTTTCCCTTTAAAAAATCCTTTATTTATATTAAGTTTGCAAATTTTATCTAATCTAAGAAACTGAGGCAGCAGTATCAAAGAATAGGAAATAACTCCTTCCCTAAGTTCCCAGAGGTTTTCAAAGCACACTCAAACAGGTCTGTCATTGTTTACTATGTCATTTGTTCATTGATTCATTGGTCACCTATGAATGCCAGAAGCGTGCTATGTCTTTTAGATATAGACACACACAAAAATACACAGCCACTGCCTTCAGAAACCCCTAGTCTACTGGACTAGTAAGATATTTTAACAACAAAAAACCTACATCATTTCATCAATGAGATATGAGCAACAAACTGGGAAAGGCCAAATACCTGAGTGACTTAATACCTTTCCTAGGATGGTCAGCAGCCTTACGTCTATTTGTGAAATCACAGTATCTAGTATTTCAGTGGAATAGCAAACCAAGTTTCCCTTTCCTAAGGTTCAAATACAGCTCAGCAGGAATTTCAGTATTTTTTTTCTTAGGCTCAATTCATTCAGATTTTGAAAAAAATAGAAAACGAAAAGTAATTCTTGTAGAAAGTATATAATGCAGGTATTGTTTCCATTTTACAAAGGTTAGTAATAGGTGCAGGGTCTGGGTGACTTTAAAGCCTCCTGTTCTTTCTCTGACACAGCACTGCTTCTGAACACAGAGACAACAGAAATTTATCTCAGCTCATCTTGTAACCGTTGGTGGTACGCTTGAAAATAGAATCTAGGTCTCACTCAGAACGCTATCCAATGTGGTTTTCACAATTCCATGTGGCCCTTTTGGAAACATTTCCTGAAAGAGCCTTAGATTGGTACCCTGGTCCCTTTTGTAAAACCCAATCTATCTGACAGCACTTTCAACAATTTATAACAATGTGACCACCTGTCCTTCACCATGAATTTTCCAATCATTTGATATTATTTCTGCTCCTCAAACTAACCCTGACCTCCTATTCACTGCCATAATAAATGCAATCATTTTCTGCATTTAGCCTACCCCTTATCAAAAGTTTCTGACTGAATCAAAAAGCCCATACATTTCCCTGAAATACATTGTAGTTTGTCATACAGAGCCTTAAGAGAACATTAAAAGATTGGGGGTGTAGATAATGTAGTCATTGTGGAATTAAATACCTCTAAGCACCTCTACAACAGTCAAATCTTTGCACACTCTGTCAGCAGCAATTCATTAACTGGATTAAGCTCCCCAAACCATTGATCAGTCCCAATATATTCTCACTATTCATTTAACCCATCCTATCTTTACTTTTTGAATGTCTAGCACAGATTCCTATTGTTCATCATTGTAAACACTTCCTGTTATTCTTCATATTATCTATTAAAACCTCAACCCTGATTTATCCCTCTTTGGTTAGATAATATCACACAACTTTCATTTTTATAAATAATGGATAATGAATATAAATGAGTATAAATTTACAATGGGCACTCATCAATTCCTAGCGTTTCTACTATATTTCCCTGACATTTACACATTCCCACTTGTAGAATATACCTTGGAGTTTATAATAACAAGCCCATTTTCCCCAGTATGCAGTGAGCCAGGTATATAGTTTGGGGTTTTTTGTTTGTTTGTTTCAGGCATGTTTTCCTGAATTTTAAACATTAGTTCTGTTCCTTTTGTTTTATTTCATATTTTGATAGGCACCAATTACACGTATCTTGGGTCTTCATGTCTGTGTTCTTTATTACATGTTTCCACCCTTTATGCCTCTTTATTTCAATTTCATTATTTTTTTTGCTCTCTTAATTTAATCCTCTATTTATCTTCCTATAGTTATTATTGTATAATAGAAGATTGAATGTGGGCATCTTGTAATTAAGTCTTTATAAGATTATTTTATCTTTTTTCTTTCATTTATTTTCTGGCTTTGATCAGCTCCCTATATTTCTCTTTCTATACTGCAGATTTTCAGATTTCTGATTTATGAAGTACTTTCTTATCTTAAATTGCTTGTTTCACTATATTTAATTTAATTTGAGTGTTGTATCATCATTGTTTTTTATGCTTTTGTGTTGAAAAGTTTTATTTTAATTTGTTTTTTAATTTATTTTCCATTATCTTTATAGGAACCATTTTTTTCTGTTTATGATTATTTGTGATGTATTCTCTTTAACCAGCAATAGTAGGTGATCTTCCAGTGGATGCGGAGAAGGAGGAGGTGAGTAAGGCGAGGCTGCGTAAGGTGAGGTTTCTTTTGTATCTTACCAGACTTTTTGGTTCAAAGTCATCTTCTTTTGTTACTACAGTTAAGTGCAGTTTTTTCAATAAACAATACAATTTAAACTTACTTTCTTTTTTATTGTGATTTATTTTTTAAAATTTTTTCAGTTATAGATTATATTCAATATTATTTTGTATTAGTTTCAGGTGTTCAGCATAGTGGTTAGAAAATCATATACTTTACAAAGTGTTCCCCTTGATATTTCTGGTACCTAACTTGCACCATCCATAGTTATTACAATATTATTGACTATATTTCCTATGTTGTACTTTATATTCCCATGACTATTTTGTAATTACCAATATGCACCTCTCAATCCCTTCATTTTTAACTCCCAGCCTCCCAAACCCCCTCTACTCCAGCAACCATCAGTCTGTACTCTGTATCTATGAGTCTATTTCTATTTTGTTTATTCATTTATTTTGTTCTTTAGATTCCACATATAAGTGAAATTATATAGTATTTGTCTTTCTCTATCTGACTTATTTTACTTAGCATAATGCTTTCCAGGTCCATCTGTGTTGTCCCAAAAGGTAAGATTGCCTTCTTTTTTATGGCTGAGTAGTATTCCATTGTGTAAATGTAGCACAGCTTTTTTATCCACTCATATATACCACATTTTCTTTATCCACTTATTTGTCAATGGACATTTAAGTTATTTCCACATCTTAGTAATGGTGCATAGTGCTGCAATGAACATGGAGGACTGATGTCTCTTTGAGATCCTGTTTTCAGTTATTTTGGGTAAATATCCAGAGTGGGATTGCTGGGTAACATGGTGCATTATTTTTAATTTTTGAAGAACCTCCATGCTAACACTTGTTGCCTTTTTGTTTTTTGGTAATAGCCATCTTAATAGGTGCAAGGTGATATCAGGGAGATGTGATTTTGATTTACATTTTCTTGATAATTAGTAATGTTGAGCATCTTTTCATATATCTGTTGGCCATTTGTATGTTTTCCACAGAGAAATGTCTATTTAAGTCCTTGCCCATATTTTAATTGGGTTATTTTTTTTAATCCTCACCTGAGGATATGCTTTTATTGATTTTTAGAGAGAGAGGAAGGGAGAGAGAAAGAGAGAGAGAGAAGGACATTGATGTGAGAGAGAAACATTGATCAGCTGCCTCCTGATTGTGCCCTGACTGGGGATTAAACCCACAACCTAGGTATGTGCCCTGACCAGGAATCAAACCCACAAACTTTTTTGTGTGTGTGTACGGGACCATGTTCCAACAAACCAACCCACCCAGCCAGAGTGAGTTATTGTTCTTTTACTATTAAGTTGTATGAATTCTTTATATATTTTGGTTATTAACCCCTTATTAGACACAGGGTTTGCAAATGTTTCTCCCATTCTGAGGCTGCCTTTTAAACTCTGTTGTTTCTTTGGCTGTGCAGAGGCTTTATTGTTTGATATAGCTCCATGTGTCTATTTTTGCTTTTGCTGCCCTTGTTTTTGGTGTCATGTCCAAGAAGTCATTGCCAAGACCAATATCATGAAGCTTTTCCCCTGTGGTTTCTTCTAGGAGACTTACAGTTTCTTATGTTTAAGTCTTTAATCCATTTTGAGTTGATTTTTATGTATGGTATAAGGTAATGATCCAATTTCATTCTTTTGCATGTGAATACCCAGTTTTCCCAACACCATTGTTGAAGAGACTGTCCTTTCCTTATAGTGAATTCTTTGCACCTTTGTCAAAGATCAGTTAATTATGCATGTATCAGTTCCTTTCTGGGCTTTCTATTCTGGTTTATATGTCAGTCTTTATGCTGGTACCATATTGTTTAATTATTACAGATTTGCAATGTATTTTGTAATCTGGCAATGTGATGCCTCCAGTTTTGTTCTTCTTTCTCAAGATTGTTTTGGCTATTGAGGTATTTTGTGTTTCCTTATGAATTTTAGGATATAAAATTTTTCTATTTCTGTAAAGAATTTTTCATATTTAAGTCTTAAAGTTCAGAATTGATGGATATGGTGTGGAGGAGAGGTCAAATTGAATTTTTTTCCTCATATGGGTAACCATTAATCTCAATAACATTCATTGAATGGTCTTACTTTTCCCACGATGTACATTGGCCTATCTCAGTCATACACAAAGTCTCTTCATATGTTCAGGGTCATTTTCAAACTCATTAACTTGTATTATTACCCTATGTCAATTTGGTTATCCCTATGCCAAAATCACACTGTCTTAATTACTACACATTACTCCTCTTCATTCCAATGTTGCATCTGTCTTCACTACTCTAATAAATCTGCTTTTATCAAGTTCACCAGTAAGCTCCATGTTAAAAAATCCAAGTGGAATTTTTCACATTTAATTTTATTTATCTTTCAGAAGACTTCAAGATAGTTGTTCATTTTCTCTCTGAAATTCCATTAAATCAAATATTTCTGCTTTTCATCTGATATCACCAGCCACTACTCAATGTCTTTTCTGGCCACTCTCATTACTTCATGTAAATGTAGCAGTTTCTCAAAGCTTGATCTTATGCTCTTTCGTCTTTCCTAGCTATAATTTCATTTTGAGTGATTAGAGCTAAGTCTTTTATATATTAATAGCTACCAAATGGATATGTCCTTATAAAACCCAGAATTACATCCATTGATAAAATAAATATTCATTGAGCATCTACCATGTACCAATCACTATTCTAGGTGCTCATTATTCAACACTGAACAAAAGAGCCAAAACTCTGCACAAAATGTTTATTCTAACAGGGCACAATCAACAAATAAAGTGAACTATGTATATAATACTTCAGATTATGAGAAATTCTGTGAAAAAAACTAAATCAGGGACAGTAAGGACTTTAAGGGTGGAGATGCTGCCATTTTAAATAGGATAGAAATCTGACAATCTTACTAGAGATTTATAAGCAGAAGTCAGCGAACTTAGACCTGAGGACCAAATCTGGCCCACCATGTGTGTTTATATGGCCAGCAAGCTAAGAATGGTTCTTATACTTTAAAAAATCAAAGAAAAAATATTTTATGACATGTGGAAATATATAAAATTCAAATTGATGTGTCCATATATACAGTTTCATTGGGACATAGCTCTGTTTATTTACATATTATCTATGGCTCTTTTCATGCTACAGTGGCAAAGATGAGTAGCTGAAACAAAGACTATACGGCCTACAAAGTCTAAACTATGTACTGTCTGGTCCTGTATACAAAAAAGTTGCTTATCCCTGATCTTAAAGAATATGCTCATTGCTTACATGAACAAGCCTTACATGACAAAGCCCTTTTTGAATTCAATGCCAGAATATATAACTCTTTAGAAAAATGTATTTTCTTCCTTTAATAGACAACATTTCTCTTTTTAATTCAGTTGCCAGGAAAATCAAAGGATCAACATGACCAAGTTCAGTAACAACGACACTCCAGGTGGCTACACACACCTCTGTTGTGTTTAATCCTTTACGTAACATATATGTGTACATGTAAGAGTGTATGTATGTCCATTGTCTTGTTTCATACTGATTTTAATTTTATGAGGTCTACAATTATGGGTGCAAGTCAATGTAAACATGAACAAACATAAGGATAAGTTATATTTGGTATACTGTTTTAAGAAGCCATCCTTAAATCTTTAGTGAGCAGACTGTCCTCTGTTAATGGGATTTGGAATTATAGGATTAAACAAGTACATCTTTAAATTCATGAGGAGATATAGTGCTACTTTGTGATGAAAATATTGTCCTAATTTATCTTATATGTAATATTCTTACATATGCTTTAAGGAAAATATGAGAGATCATTTGAAAGGCTTTTCGCAAGATCCTTCTTAAATAATTGTGCAGGAAAGTATGTCTCCATCAACTAGAAAGTTTACTTCTGTGAAGTAACTCACTCTTTGACACTAATACTCTTGTGTACAACTGCCAACAGAGAAAGGCAGTGTATTAAGATTAAATAATAATCTCACATTTTATTAGTTAGAAAGTAACTAATAAATAAAATTAACATTTGTGTTTTTCTATCAGCTCTTTTGAATCTCATAAAATACTTTAAAAACAAAGTATTGAGAAAGAAAACTTATTTGGGTTTTTTGTTTGTTTGCTTATTTGTTCTGTTTTACCATTTACAATAGCCCCCAACAAGCCAAATACATGAAACTCTTCCTCAGTGGGTTTGTGAGGAGATTTTATTACAAGAACTTTCTTAAAATCAATTAAAGATACATTTAATATTAAAAATATTGCCCGGCTCAGTGACTGAGCATCGGCCTAGGACCCAGGAGATCGCAGCTGATTCCCAGTCAGGGCACAGGCCCCACATGCCCGGGTTGCGGGCTTGATCCCCAGTCAGTGGCGTGCAGGAGGCAGCCGATCAATGACGACTCTCTCATCATTGTTGTTTCTCTCTCTCTCCCTCTCCCTTTCTTTCTCTGAGATCGATAAAGATATATTTTAAAATGTATATATTAGCTCTAGTGTTCCACCAAATTTAGATTACAGAACAAGGTTTTTTTGTAGTATATATGTGTGCGATATAAGTGATAGGTTTGATGGCAGGACTGCTATTAATATACATATTCATTCAGTACTTTTCTTATAGTGGTACTGTATGGTTGTTGGCTTAAGTAGGATCCTATGGCTTTCTAAAATCTGCTCGCTAAAATATTGTTCTTAAGGGAACTGAGGTCTTAAGGGAATTTAAGAAAATATAATTTGTATGTATTTTTGAAATGTTATGTATTTAGCACCTGTACAAATGAAAGGAGCTTTTTCTAACTCCAACAATAAGCATACAAGAACTCTTTTTCAATCGGACTGTCCTAATAGTAATCCAATATACATCCCAAATTAGGCAACATAAGCTTACTAAAATTCCAAGTTTCATTGCTCTTAGTTGTAATTATACCAATTCAGTTTAGAAAAATAACATACCTCTTATGGATTAATAAAAACAGAAAGAAGAGGTTGTCACAATCATGCTGTTATTTGGCTTCAGAGTACTTAACAAAGTAGTAATCAAAGATCACATAGCTGTGCACCGTATAAGGATTCAGAGACTTTACTATCTGAGAGCACAGGATGTTTAGGAAGAGTGCATTTACTTACTCTCAGCACGAGTGATAACCACCCACCTTCTTTATATTAAGGAAGAAAATCAAAATTTGTCTTATTAATAAAGAATATCCTCTTTTACCTTGAAGGCTAACACTTCATAATTAATTAGGTTTTTATTAGGAAATTGGAAAATATTAATTATGCAATTATTTGTCTGTTTACCCCACTGGACTGTAGGTTTCATGAGGCAAGGACCCTGCCTATCTGGTTCACAGCTTCATCTTCAGTGTCGGGTGTAGCATCTGGAACACAGTAGGTCTAGAATAAGTGAGCGATGCAAAGAGCATGGACTTTGGAGTCAGAACTCTGGGACTCAGCATCAAACATTGATTCTGCCAGAACATTCAGTACATGTGTTCTTTTACCCTCTGATTCTTGGTCTACATTCTTCCAGGTGTCTCAGGCCTGGAAGCCAAGTACCTCTTGAAATAATCATAAAATAGTATCAGCAGGTCAAAGAAAGAAGAAATTGATTTTATCAGTTTTGCTAGATTGCAAGTCCTGTGTGACGGGAACTGTCTGATTCATCGTCATCCCAGACACTAAAACGATGTCTTGAGTGTAAGTGGGGACTTAATCAGCATTTATTATTAAATATGGGAACAAGAAACAGATCTTTAAACTCCAACCTATACATCAGTATCTAAATATTTATGAATTTGTGACTAAACTTCCTGTCAGGCCTCAGCTCTCAACATAGAGAATTTGACCTCCTTTTAAAACCAATTTTCCATTTTCCTTCAACCACTCAATATTTATTATGAAGTTAATATGCCATTATTAAATCAAAACTCTCCTAACAGAAGATTTAAATGTTAATAAAGTATGACCATTAACGGTAAAGAGGATGTTGGCTTGGGGTGCTTCCTTCTCACAGGAAAGAATGGTTCTCAGCTAGCTTGAGAATGATTGAATGAATGAATGAATGAATGAATGAATGAATGACTTCTAGCTGGACTGTGCTCTATAATTTACTGAAATGTGTGAATCATTAACAGCATGCTAAAATTAGGAGACCATTGATTTTACTACTTTAGAAGGCATTCTGAAGCCAAGTAATAACTGTCAGATTAAACATGTAAATCTCTCCAGATGTACTGGAATTTTAAATTGTGCCGTTAGACAGGAGGGATCTTAGTTGAAACAACTGGGGGTGCCTGGGTGGCTATCCTGGGTGGCTTCTCTTCTAACAGTGACTGGTTCCCCCCTGGGAAGGCTGCTTCCCATTAATTTCTCATTTATTTTCAAGATAAAATTTGACACAAGGGTTACAATATTAAACTATTAATTTAGACTCTGTCTTCTGACTTTTCCTGGGTGCTAAAAGGATACTACTAATATTCCTCACAAAGTCTTCCCAAATATACATTTAACTTTTAATCTTAGAAATGGAAAGATCATGAAAGAATATAAATTCTGAGACTGAGTGCGTTTAAGTGCTTGGTTACCCAGTTGGAATATGGCAACTAGACTGGCAGACTAGAACTCAAGTCTCCTTTCTGATGATCTAGCATCGTACCTCACCTGCACTACCTCCAGCTTGTACCCAAGCTATGGAATCCCTTGATCTTCACATGGCTTCTAGGAGTGGAAGCTCTAACTCTGCATTAGAAGAGCTATGCCCAAGATCTAGAATCACTTCACATGAGCCCACCATACCTCATCTGAGCTGCCAACCTGTACAGGTTTTCAGATGCTCTCTGCTGTATGGTTTAACTTTGAGATTATGATGATGCAATTACAGTCAAAAGCTAATGGGATTTATTTTCAATGTATAGGAAGGTGATGATTAGAAAGGGTAAAGAAACTTTATTTGGAAAAATAAACATGTGAAAAAGCAGGAATAATTAAGGTGTGACAGGGAGATACTCGTCCACCAGGTAATAATATGCAACAAGGGGCAGAGTGGCTAAGATCATTGCCTCTGTAATGCAGCCCTGGCCAAATCCAAGTTTTGTTGTGTGTGACATAAGGGAAGTCATTTGATCTCCCACAGCCTAATATCCATGTTAGTAAATTGGGAATAATTATAGTACTTTTATGTTGGAAAGAGTAAAAATTAAACATACCAAGACTATTGGTCTATTAAATTCATAAAAATTAAAAGATTAATGCCCAATATTAATAATGTTATTCTGTAAAAGGACACATGTAAACTTATGTTGGTTATAGCACATTTGATCTTTTAAAAGAAATAAGCTGTGAAAATAATATAAGCTATAAAATGTGCATACCCTCTGACCTGGAAAATGTGATTCTCAGTGTTTACCTTAATATAATTATTAGACATCTCAAATATCCAATAATAGGAGATTGATAAATATGGCATATACTTTAAATGGAATATAAATGTTTATGTAGTATATATTTATAACATAAATATATGTTCACAAACCACACAGAATAAATGTGGCAAGCTATATTTCTGTGAGTTGTGGGAATATAGGTGATTTATTATATTTTCTTCTTTTTCTAGCTCTTATTTCTAACTTTATATAAAAGTTAGGTATTTCTATTAAATAAACATTTTTAGAACCAGATGGTCATATAAATACTCTCCTAACATTTATTCATCCTTAGTAAAAGTGAGGATAGCTGAATGTGTAAAGCTATACTCTGGTCCTGAATATATTCTGATGTTTGCCCACAAAGGCAGCAGACCCAGTTCTAAATATACATGCTTATTAGCTTAATCAGGATTAGGGTACCATAGTCAATATGTCCATACATTGATTTATGTGTTGTTATTGGTTTTAGAGTAAGATTTTTAACCAGCATGAGTGAGCATTCAGTTGAAATCATTCTATGGCCATGGAATGTATAGGCCATGTGAGGTCGATTAATGTCTGTTAGTTAATGGCCTATTAGTAGTTAATGGACTAACTAGATGTTTGCTTTTTCTCCTTTTATTGTTTTCCATCTTCAAACCAGTTAGTTGACTATTAGCACAGAGGTAATTTGAGTTTTATTATAAAATATGTAGAGTTTCTAACAAGCTTTTATGTCCCAATTCTATTGCTTTCTCTATTGCTTTACCCTACATCCTTCCAACCTAAATTAATTTCACTCCCTCTCCTTTCCTAAAAATCTCACATAGTTCCCTGCACTGTATTTCAAGCATCATCCCAATTTGGAATTATGTGTTTATTTCTGTGGTTAACACTTTCCTTTCTCATTAGACTCCGAACAACACAAGAGCAAGGACTGTGTTTAATTTACCACTCCATCGCAATTACTGCAATACCCTATAAAACCACGCTTCCCTTTGATGTGGATGCAAATTTTAAAAGATGGCTATTTTCCTATATATAAATTCTATCAGAATATAGCTCTTCCCTTAATTGATGTTTCTATAGCTCAGACATAGCCCAGCAGAAATTAGGGAAGTGCAGACTTCTTCAAGAAAGTTCAAGACATAAAGCGATGAAGAAGAATGAAAATACAAGAGAAAAAGAGAATGTTTGAAGGTCTCAAGACACATGAAGACTCATAAAAAACAAAACTGAGAAAGAGCCTCCAGATCATATGGCCACGTGTCTCTCTCGCTGACTCTGGAACCAGCCCAGGAGCAGGGCGTGAAGCGCCATCTGAGGCAATGGGCAGTGAGCAACCAGAGGAATCTCTTTCTAACATAACTATTTTTATTTTTATTTTAATCTATTTTGCTCTGTTTTCTCCACCGTCTTGCTGCCTTCTGCTTTGCCTGACAGGGATGCCTGTGGTTATTTGGCACTACTAGTAAAGGAGCTAAAAGTGGCTTTTCAGCATTTCATAGAACATAGATGACTCCTACGGCAAAGCGATCATAGGAGCCAAAGGACAGGCATCTCTTAGGCATTATCATAAAAGCCATGAAAGAGGGGGAGACTGGGTGGGGAGGAGAAAACCACAAAGCCCTGGAAGACACGTAAAACACAGCAAATGTTGTCAAATAACAACAATAGAAATCACAGAAATAAAAAAAATATTTTTTAAAAAGTTCCGTTTGTAAAACTCAACCATCTGCATGAGCCTCTGTTTTTCTAGTAAACTGCAAAAGCTGTGTAGGAAGCACTAGAATCTCATTCAAAAGTAGGTGTCTCAATAGCCACTTGTGCAGATTTACTCTAGTGAGAGTTTGAAAACAGATCAATCAAGACGACTCAGAACAAAATAGCAGGTTAGATGCAAACACCTCCTCACACTATGTCACCGCCTGCAGCTTGTGGGTTCATTCACGCTTTACACTTCCCCCAAAGTCAACTATATATATTTATCTTTACCATTGAAAGTATTACAAATGTCCTCTTTTTTCCCCACTGACACCTTCTACCCCCACCCCCGCCCCAGGCCTTCACCACACTATTGTCTAGGTCCTTGGGTTATGCATTTATGCATAAACATTTTTTGGTTAATCCCTCCCACCCATCCTTCCCTCTGAGATTACATTCTATTTGTGTCTTTGCATTCAGTGTGTGTATATAGGAATACTTTTTCACCCAAATTACTCTCCAACGGAGGTTCCATTTTCATCTATATTTAAAGACGACAGCCCGGCTGGCTGGCTCGGCAGTTGACCTGGACTACACTGCCTGCATCCTTGCTGGCGGGTAATTCATTTCTTCCCGAAGCAGATAGAACACTGCATTTTTAAATACTTTGATTTTTTTTTTAATTAATTAAATATATTGCCGTGACAATGGTTAATAAAATTATATAGGTTTCAAGTGTACATTTCCATGATACTTGATTTGCACATTGCGTTGTGTGGCCACCACCCAAAGTCAAATCATCTTCCGTCATCATACATTTGTCCCCCTTTACCCTTTACTACCTCCTGCCCCTTCCCTCTGGTCCCCACCACACTGCTGTTTCTGTCTATGAGTTTCAGTTTACACCTCACATACGACTGAAATCGTACGATTCTGAACTTTTTCTGAGTGACTTATTTCGCTTAGCATAATATTCTCAAGGTCCATCCGTGTTGTCGCAAATATGTTAAGTTACTTGTCATAACTCTCCCCAATTCTTCAATTAGCCAAACTAAATATTCATATTTTCTTTAACTATTCAGCTTGTAACAAGATTCCCAGAACTTTATACCTTCATGGTTATCTTCCAGTAAGTGTGTGGGCATTTGATAATATTTATTTTAAAATATTCAGCTGGAAGCTGAACACAATATTTTACCTATAATCTGATTAACATGGATTGTATTGGGATGATTAATACCTCTCTTGATCCAAAGACAAAAGTGCTTTAATGCATTTTAAGACCAATTCCGTTTCTTCCTACTACATCCACATATATATATTTACATGGCACACTGAACCCAGCACATTTGTCTGTGGAGATCGTCTTGGAAGACTGCTAACTTTACTTGTGGGTTTATCATACATTGTTATAGGAACCTCTTGAACTATTTACATATCGAATCAAGAAAATGATGCCATGTCTGTATAAGAATGTTATCCCTATTTTTCACATTTAGGAACACAAAGAAATATTTAGACATGTTTTCTAAATCAAAAGTATATATTAAAGTAAACTGATTAAAAGGAAGTTACTTATAGAAAAAAATGTATTGCCTACTATATTTTGAAGAAGTAGAGTGTTTCTGTGATAGATGAGGTTTAAAAATAACCCAAGATTTTAAAATATTCAAAATTTCATTTTCTTTACATTCTAAAGGCATTATTGTGTTTGAATATTTTGCATAATTCTGCCAGAACTTTTCATATAACAAGATCTTCCTATTGATGTTTATGCTTATTACAAAACACATGAAACAAGAAATGAAGACCAAAGAGCTTTTTCTACTGATTTTTCCAAACTACATCTTAGAAAAAAACTAAGACTTTGGAAAATTAGAAAATGATAACAAGGTTAATTTTAAGCTTCATTCTATAAAACAAACTGAAAAAAATCCAGTATGATGAGAACTATGTATTCTACACGTTATACAAGTTGAACATTTTTTTCATACAGTCCCAAAAGCTGAAAATAAAGTCCCCAGTCATATACTTCGCTTGAATTATTTCTCAGTAAAGTCATTTCAAACTGTAGGATACATTTTTTGAGCTTCAACCATCATACTTTCTGTTTTCCCCATAACCTCCCCTTTCCCTTTTAAACCCTTACTCACTCTACCCATTTCTCTCGTCTTTTAAGTGCCCAAAATGTTAGGCAAGCAGCAAAGCCCAGAGGATGGATTTTGGTTATTAAATTTTAAAAGAATCTAAAGCAACTATTGTAATTAGTAGTCAATAAAATACTTTCAACCAAATAAAATTAATCTAGTAACCATTTTATATATTTAAAAAACATTGCCTAAGGCTATCTTTCTTGATAAAACTGCTACAATCTCCCTATCAGTACTGATTTTAATGCCACACTTTGTATTAGAGAGAGCATTATTCATGTGAGGCAAGTTAAGACTGAATTAAATCACAGTGATTAATTTGCTTGTGAGTTAAAGCTGAATTTTAAAAATCTATAAAACTATGTAGAAACGATAGAAGGAAATCTCAGTAATTGGGGTGAAGGTTTTTCTATAATTAGCTGCAATGCATCATTAAATTCTATTGTACTAGCAACTCAAAAAATATAGCTCTCTTAGAACTAACAAGAGAAAGATCAGAACAAAGATATTTAGCTTCAATACATTATATTTCAACCTTTTTCATTATATACTCATAGTTAAATATGGTAACAACCACCATTAATAAAATATTTGAAAGAAACAATCAATAAAATGTGAGACAAGAAATACAATGAAACAAGTATTTGGCTTATTGAGGAATAGGAAATCTAACAGAGGTCTCTAACATCAAATATGACACAGTTGTTAAAATTGAGAAGCTGTTTACTAAAGTTACATCATCAAGTACATTCATATTTCTAAGATTTTATGACTACAGTTATAGAATTTATGTCATTACTGTCTTCAGCCTTTCATTGTCTTTTTTCTGCCCTTGTGTTTTTAACAAGCTCTATAAATTTTATTCTTATTATCAAAAAATCCTACAGTAAAGATGAATATATAATAGTTATATATATGTAGATGAATTGATGGATAGATAGATAGAGATAGATGATAGAGATAGATGATAGATAGATGATAGATGATTGATAGAAATTAATGATAGATAGACAATAGATGATAGACAGATGATGACAGATGATAGATAGATAGATGATAGATAGATAGATAGATAGATAGATAGATAGATAGATAGATAGATATAGATGATAGATGATGGATAGATAGATGATAGATAGATAGGTAGATAGATAGATAGATAGACAGACAGACAGACAGACAGACAGATAGATAGATAGATAGATAGACAGATATAGATGATAGATGATGGATAGATAGATGATAGATAGATAGGTAGATAGATAGATAGATAGATAGATAGATAGATAGATAGATAGATGATAGATAGATAGATAGATAGATAGATAGATAGATAGATAGATAGATAGATAGATAGACAGATATAGATGATAGATGATGGATAGATAGATGATAGATAGGTAAGTAGATAGATAGATAGACAGACAGACAGACAGACAGATAGATAGATAGATAGATAGACAGATATAGATGATAGATGATGGATAGATAGATGATAGATAGATAGGTAGATAGATAGATGATAGATAGATAGATAGATAGATAGATAGATAGATAGATAGATAGATAGATAGATAGATAAAAAGGAAGCTTTATTAGGAAAGCCATATAAGCTCATTGGCTGCTGTGCTACGAACACACTATAGGAGACAAAGGTAAAAGCAGTTATTTGGCTGTACAATAACCCAGATAGAAAATGGTAGCAACTTGGATCAGGCAATAGCAATAAAGGTGGTAAGACCTGGAGGTGCAGCAACAAAATTTGATGGAGGTTTTAATGTGGGGGTTTCTGTCCTCAGCAGCTGAGGGGTGGCATTTCCATTAACTGCACTGGGGAAGAATATGAGTGGGGCAGATGTTTATGGGAGGTGACTAGGAGTTCACTCTGGCCAGTTTCATTGGACATAAGTAGGCAGTTGGATAGGAAAGTCTATAGTTCAGGGAACAGATCCAAGATGAGTATGCCTATTTTGGTGGTGTTAGCATAAATTTTTAAAATCATTGGATCGTATGATATCATTGAAGGGAAGATATAGTCAGAAAAAGGAAGAGGCACAGGACTGAGTTCTAGAATATCCCAAATTTAGGATATTATCTTGGTCAAACTGCTTCCAAGCAATGCCTTACCAAGTTACACACAGGCCAAAATTACATGACAGTCAGTCGCCACAGCCTTTGCTAAGATTGTGCATTATCTTTCTCCATTTGACATATTAAAAATGGTCTCTTGCTATTTTAATATTAATTAATTACAAGTGAAAATAAGATTTTCTTGTATGTTTATTAGTAATTTGTGTTTTTGTCTTCTGTCCTTATTGATTTAAAAAATTAATCAATTTTAAAAATCAATTACCTATGGACTCAGCTCATTTTTGTCTTCAGTCCTTATTGATTTAAAAAATCACCTTGACATATTCAGACAATTAACCTTTCACTTAGGTATTTATTGCAAATGCTCTCATTTTCATTTTCATAGTTTTTGGTATGAGAAGTTTTACATTTTCTAGCCAAATCTATTACTTACTTACTTTGTTATGTATTCCATTGCTTTAATACATACAAAAATAAGTTATATATTTTCTTCTAATAGCTGATGGTCTCTTACTTTTTACATTTAACTCTCGGTCCTTCTGATACTTGTGTTTGGTCATGTGGAAAGACTCTCAGTAAATATTTTCTTAGAGTTTTAGCTCATTTTATAATTATATTAAATAATATATCAATTCCATTTTTGCAATGTGTCCTCTAAGTTAAATTCAGTTCTTATCCATAGTAAAGTCTAGTTCTGAGATATCTATTCCTTCTCTTTGTTTTGGCTACTAACTCTTGTGTCTATACTTCAATACTTTATTGTAGTGTTTTAAAGTTATATGTTATGTTATTTGTCAAACAACTGAATGTCTAACAGGCAAGTGGGTCTTCCCCCTGGTTGTTAGGTTCACTACTAAACCAGTGACCTGGATGTCAATTTTTGCTTTCTTCTTGTTTTATATATCATATGGTATATACTCTAAGAATACATTTTTAAATTCACCCTCACTGCCTATGAAATTAGTGGAAATCTCCTACACCCTGTTCCCAGGCTAAGACTTTGGAGTATGTCTCCTTACTTATAGTACTGTTATGGTTAGTTCTTATATGTCTGCATGGGAATTTTCTTAATAGGCTGGGAGAAATTAACATAGGCCCAGAGAATTTGCTGCCACATTAAATTAAATTTAGATATGTTTGTGGGGGTTTTTTTGGGTTTCGTTTATTTGTATAGGTTGCTTTTTCAGAGATAGTGGGAGGGGGGAGAGAGAGAGAAACATCAATGTGAGAGAGACACATCAATTGGTTGCCCCCCAAAGCACCCCTACCCGGGGCTGGGGATCAAGTCTGCAACCGAAGTACATGCCCTTGGCCAGAATCAAACGTGGTACCCTTCAGTCCAAAGGCTGACAGTCTAACCACTGAGCCAAACTAGCTAAGGCAATTATATGTTTTATACATGCAAAACATAACTTTCATATTTACCAGTTATTTAAATCTGCTTCTACTATTAGTCAGAAACTACCCAAAGTTTCCCTATTCAGTTAGGAGGCACAACCATGATTTTTTCTTATCCAAAAGCTAATTCATTTTAATATTTATACTTATTTCTTTAAAAAACTTTTCATTTGAATTACAATTTTATTTCACCTTTAATATTAGCCTCTCTGTTTATTTTTCCTATTACTCCAGTGGGCACTCTACTAATCAGAAGTATATTTCTAGGACCACAAATTATGAACAAACACACCAAAAAATGTGGTAAGTAATAGGAACCAAGACATCATTTCCTACTACATGACATGTGCCATCCCAACACCCAGGCCAGTGTGCTGTACCCTAACAATGTCATAAAGCAGGCAGTTGAACATCTCCTATAGATGAGGCTCTTTTCCAATGTAAAAGGCCATTATTCCATCATTTTACTGATGTTCCTGCCATCTACCATGTGACCCCACTGAATTTTCTGGCAAGAAAAGCTGCTACCCGAGATGCTGATAGACAAGGTAGATAACTGCCTCTTGATCTCAGTGTCACTGAACATGGGCCTCAGAAGACATCCTGCATGTGATATCTTAAACGCTGACTCACACCTGCCCCCCCAGGAACACTTCGTTCCTTCCTTGGCTCCCCTCCCTACCAGCCATCTGTTGGCTCACTTATACATTAATCAAATTCCAAGGAAATTTAATTTGCCCTTTTCTCCTCGGTCGTCATATTTTCCATTTTGAGTGGCCATTTAACTAGAAAATTTATGCTACATCTTGTAAAGTGTTGAAGAGGAGCACATCTCACCCTGCTTCGGGACTCTTTCCGTTACCCTTGAGCACATCGCTGCGCTCCCTCTGAAGGCCTCTCCCCCTCGATCTCACACCCCATGTTTATCCCATGTTCATTTTTACAGGTCCCCTGACCATCTGCTCCTACCGACACCTGCTCTGGCTTACAGCACTACCTATTGTTTCATGAAATTCCCCTAACTAAACATCTACTTTGCTCATCTGCTCTTTCCCTTTGACTTTGAAAGGTGCTTGTTGAGCAGGTCTTACAGAAAAATTACAAGTCAACCTCATATGATAAGAGAAGAAATCAAGTTTGTGGGAAATGGTGAGGACAGTAATGCGCTCTTTCATTCTCATTTGTCAAAAATCAGTACCTAAAAATAAAAGTCTCCCCTGATGCTTACAAAGTAAAATAGCTCACGGTCTGTTTTCTCTGAAACTTGTGTGCCAGCCTTATTTGTCATCCTCTTTATTTGATGTGAATCAGCGGGGTGTAGGAAGTGAGAATACTTTAAAATTTGCTTTTGTTTATTGTGAGAAGGGCTTCGGTTCCTTCATTGCTCCTAATATGAGATAGATGCAGGGAAAATTTTAAAGGTTTCATGAAAATACAGGCAAGAAATAAGAGATGTCAAATGAATGAGAAGGATGGTATCCATTTTATAGATTTGTATGGGGAAAACAAAGAATTATAAATTGCTTTATAAACATGTGAGAGAAAGGGAAGAGATTTAGGTGGAGGATGGCAAACATAATTTTTTAGTTTATAAGCAAGGAAGTTGCTTTCAAAATCTGAAATGGGTAAAAAGTCAAAGGAAAAAATCAAGAATAAAATCTAGCAGGAGGAATGGCAGCACTGTTCGAGTTTTAGAGGACTGCAGCAAATTACTCTGAGTGGTAATGAGAGTGTTTTATGGAAATACAGTAATTAGCTGTTTTCAGGACCCATAATGTCTAAATTGAGTGTGATGACTAGTACTAATTGATGATTAATGGTTCAGTGCTTTGTACTTTCTAAGCACTCAATAATATGACTGATTGATATGTTACTTATGAAACAGAGTAACATTTATGAAGCAATTACACAAGCAATATGTGAGTGGGAAAACTACAGGCATCTGAGGATCCTATTGAAACGGAAAATAAATAACAACAATAATAACACCCATACCTTCTCTGTGTCGATGCCTTTTGACATGGACCACGTTGAGACAATATAATCCATGACTCGTTCACTAAGGCCTTTGGGGACCTGATAGAGTTTCAGAAAATCCCGCACATTATTCAGCATCTCATGGTATCGGTTGGTGTTGGCATACATTTGCTGGAAAATTGTGGTAACATTTCCGAAAATAGTTGCATAAAGAAGAGCTGAAAGAGAAGAAATGATGAAAATGAAACAAATACCCCAAGCGAAAAAAATAGTATGAATATTGGCCCAATCGATGAATAATGTGACAGAGATGTCTTTATAAACTTTAGGGGTTAATACAATGCTAACCCCTGAGAGGAGTGCCTGGGATTTGGTATTCCTTCAGTAAATGGGATAAACATGAGTTTATGAGCATGCAACACTCCGGTCAATGTGGCAGAACATGAGAGTGGCTAACAGATTTCATGAAGAAATAACTGATCCAAAATTATAACTGTAGCCTTACAACTAAAGTGATCCCCCAGCTTTGTCCTCCTGAATGAAGCCTAATCAGTCTGAATTTTCCAGGGATTGATGGTCCTTTCTCATTGCTTGTTCCTTCCAGCTTTTGGAAAACATCCCTACTTATAAATATTGTTGACAGAACATCAGAAATACAGGGACCGAAGACAAATTAAAGTGTTCCATTTTTAGAAGGTTCTGAAGAGATATATAGTTGGAATTAACAGCTAAAAGAAAACTTTGGGAGTGCTGAAAATTCAAGACATTAACCTCATGTCGGTATGCCAGTGTTGCAAATGTTTTGATCCCATCATTTTAATTAAGAGTTAAGCCAGCTTACAGACCAGTGCTACTTGTCTACAGGAGCCTGTGAAAGGGAGAGGGTTTTGTAACGCCCCTGACTACGACCCCTCCCTCAACCTATAATTTACCAGCCCTTCTCTCTGCACATCTGCTCAGGCTATTAATGTTGGCCTGATCCTGTAGAAGCTTTGGAAAGCAGTTGAGTCCAGCCCAGAATGAACACGCCCCTAGTTGCACCCCCACCCTTTCATCCCCGTGGGAACGCTGCACTCTTTTGAGAGAGGCCAGGACTCTATTCACCTCGCTACTCAGGACACACAGTGTTTAGTAACCACGGACATCCCAGGGGCACTTGGCAGGTAAGTGGACTCAGTGATCGTTTCCATCCTACATCCTCAAAGCGTCTGGAAAAATGACTCCTCTAAACGAAGTGTGGCCTGCTTCATTTTGCCGTTTCATCAACCACAATTGCTTTGGATGGAAGTGCTATAAAATCAAGCTAGTCAAGCAACTTAAGGTCCTTAACATATTTTCAGAAAACTATGTTGCTGTTTTGAAGAACAATTTTTCTCTGAGGACAACAAATTATAATTTCACAACAGGAGGCTATAATTTTATCAGTATTTAGCGCGTTTTCTTGCTGTTACTTAGGAATTTTGATGCCAGTGCAGATAATTGTCAAGATAGATGATGTTTTGTTAATACTGAGTGAGAAGAATATAGTGCTGACATTTCTCAACTGGGTCTTTAAACATTTGCATTTTTATATTAAAAAAATAATAAAGGTAATCACAGACTTAACATCTCTAGTCCACCACTGTGGTATCAAGAAAGATAAACTTAGAAAAAATATAAGCAAATTAATGATAGGGAAATTATGTAAAAATATGGAATTTCACATTTTCAGAAAAGAAAAGGAGAATTTATGTTCTTAAAATAATGAGCATTTTAGGGATTAACAAAATAATGTTATAATCATGTGTTTTAATAGTGCCCAGCTATTTTAAGTTGTCAGTAAATATCAAAGAACTACCTATTATTTTCACATATTTAACTAGTTTGACTCCCTAAGATGCTTGCAATATGCTATATCTGCCAAAGTGTCTTACTACTGCTTTTTAGTGTAACAAATTACCATACATTTCATCTGTCTGGGTACATTAAATACACATACATTCTGCTCAAATGAAAAGTTTAAGTGCTAAAATACAAAGAAAACTGCCAATGTATTAAAAGTTTGCAGCATTACTAAATGGAGAATGTAATCAACAAATCAATAAGTTTGGCTCCCATTTCCACTGGAGTACAGTGTCCAACACTGGAGACGACTAAATAAGGTCATAATTTAAGGTAAGAAATTCAAGTATCTGTATATGTATATTTAAAGGTTTTGTACTTTAAAATAAGTAGTAAAAAGAGTGCAGGAAGTTTGCATGTAACCACATGTAGCTTCTCTCAATGTCATACCTCTGTCCTGAATTATAGACACACATCTTCTTGGCTGCCTAACAGATGTTCAAGTCAACCATGTCCAAAAAAGAACTCTTAGGGTACAACACTCTTTCCTCAATAGCCAAATGCACTTTTTTACTCAGTAAATTGCAAAGCCACACCTATTAGCTCAGACCAAAAACTACCAAGTCATCCTTCAGTTCACTATTTGGCTCATCTCCTACATCTAACCCATCAAAATTTCTGTTGGTTCTACTTCAAAATATGGCCTCAATTCAATCACTTCTCCCCACCTCTACCAGCATCCTTGCATAGTCCTTAATAGTATGAGTCTTTCCACATACCAGTTTTGTGTCTTTGAGCCAGTTACTACACCTCTCTAGACTTCTAAGCCCTCACTTACAACTTTAAAATTGCACTAGAATCTTCACAAAGGGGTTGTGTTAAATGAAATAACTCAGATAAAACAAGTTAAAAAAGAAAGTCTAGTAGAGCATAAGTATACATGAATTGTCATGTATCGTCATCATTTTCATCATCATCATGGGAATAGCTTCCAAACAATTTTTCATGCAGCAGAATTATATATATATATATATATATACACACACACACACACACATACACACACACACATATGTGTGTGTGTGTATGTGTGTGTGTGTATAATCACACAGAGACTTAAATCCAACCTAGCCATGGTCCAAAGACACATAATCAGAGCACTGCCTCCCTCCCTGATCATAATTTCTGCTGCCAGTCACCCCTCACTCCCCTTGCGCCAGTCATTCTAGCCTTCTTGGTGCTACTCAACATCCTGAACAGGTTCACTTTTCAGGGCGCCTTCACTAACTATTCCCACTGCCTGAAACACCCTTCCGTGAAATCTTCACCTGGTCTGTGTCCTCTCCTCATTCAGATCTCTGCTCAAAAAGCAGCTCGGCACAGAGCCCTTCCCAGACCGCCTCTCTAAACACCCTCTTCCTCCGATGTCACTCTCTGTTCCCTTACGGTGCCTGAGTCTTATTTATTGCTACTTCCATTTACATTGCATTTTATTTATTTGTTTGTTTGTTCATTTATTATTTCTTGCTTACACAACAGACATTGACTTTCTCATAGTTCTGGAATCTAGAGGTCCAAGGTCAAGGTGTGGGCTGAGTTGCTTTCTCCTTGGCTTGTAGATGGCCGGCTTTTCCCTGTGCCTTCATGCTGTTATCCCTCTCGCGGTGTCTGTGTCCTAATCTCATATTTTGATAAGGACACTTGTCATATTGAGCGAGGCTTACCCTAATGACCTCATTTTAACTTTATTACCTCTTTTTTTAAAATTTATCTTTATTGTTGAAAGTATTACAGAAAAAAGGGACATCTGTAATACCTTCAACAATAAAGATAAATCATCGCATATTAATGGAGTGTTTATTATCTACCTTCTCCATTAGGAATACAAATTCCATGAGTGCAAGCATGGGCCTTGTCCTTTTTGTATTTCCAGAAGACAGACCAGTTCCTGAAACACAGTAGGTATTCAAATATTTTTTTCCAGTAAATTCACACACCAAAAACCTAGAAAACAGTTTTTCAAATACATTCTTTTTTCAAGTCCAAGTCTCACTACTGGTGATACAAAAACATAGAAGAAATATATATTATTAATGCAGATAGGAAACTAAAATACTTAGAAGCCAAGGTGATACATATTATTGACTATATGAAGATAATAAATAATTGGGAAGGCCTATTGTCACTCATCAAATATGAATGTCCATGCATGGCTTGGCCAGTTTTGTAGAGGACTGTTATATAATTTTACCCTTTGAAAGGGATGCCATATAGTCAGTTCACCTACTTTAATAATAATAATTATAAGGCTAATTTGATAAGCCTCTTGTTATATGCTCTCCTGCAACCTTCCAGGCTTAAGACAACTTAAAACAAGCAATTTTACAAGCTTATCAAATTTAAAGTCTTGGTAATTCTGGCATACACACCAATGAATGACTTATTTTAAAAGTCTTATTTTTTATTCACCACAAAGGGGTTATTTAGAAGATAACTATGGTAGATTAAACATGGCTACAAATTCCCTTACACCCCTTCCATTGAGAAGCAGGGTGTATATCCCTTCCTCTTGAATCTAGAATATAGCAATATGATCATGTGCCAATATCTGGGTTCAAGCCTGAAGAAACTAGAAGCTTCCAATTCCTTACTGTTAGAACACCTGCTCTTAGAGTTTAGCTCCCATGTTGTGAGGAAGCCTAAGCATTCTTCTAGAGAGGTCCACATGGAGAGGAATCAGGGCTCTTGGTCAATGGCCTTGGCTGAGCTCCTAGCTAAGCATTGGCCTTAGACTGAGCAATTTAAAATACTGATATGAGAAGACAGTAGGCTACATAGGTGGTTCGGCCATCACTTCTCTTTCTACTTATATTCATATTTAATAATGATGGGTAAGATATGAAGAAAAATGTTCCACCAATCTATTATTGTGTGTGCAGCAAATAGCTTGACATCAGCTTTGCAGTCAGGTAAGTGGCTGAGCCAATTAAGAAGTGGATTTTTCAGACTCATTCAAGCCAACCCAGATGATACCACATGGACTATAAATAAGTCATGGCCTCCTAGCCCTGCATAAATTGCAGATTCATGAGTAAAATAAATGGCTGTTCTTGTTTCACGCCACTGAGTTTGATTACTTGTGCAACTATAATAATAAACCCTAATAAAGACAAATTTGTTCTGAAGGAACTGGGTAGGGAACCTGAGGGAGGAGGGTTATGAGTGAGCGTCTTACCATGCACATCAGAGCCCAATAGTACCTTTTGAAAAGTGCTTTTCTAAATATTTAATATATTTTATATTTTAAAACCCCAAAAAGCCTATTATTTTTATAATATAAACATTAAAGTCATGAATTAATGTTTAATGTTTTCAAAAAGAGACATAGGTAAAAAGATTGAATGATGATGCTGTAACACAAATCAGAGATTTCATTATCCGATCAAGCATTGTTGCATTCCCTAGATATTTATTGAATACCTATTATATGCCACCCACTACACTAGCCACCAGTGACACATGATTAAAAAAGACAGACATACTCTCTGCTCTCAAGTAGTATCCGCTATTTCTGATGGAAATCTATTAGTCCTGAACTCTCCCAAATCACAATCTTTGAAAGAAGGCTAATGATCTTTTCCTTTTCATAGTTTACGAAGATCCACAAGTACACGCATAGCCATTCCAAGTATATAAGCTATAGTTTACTTCTCACGGTTATACAATTTGCAGAGTCAACAAAAATCTATGTTCAGCTAATTAATTGTAGCTCAGCCCCCAGCCCTCTGGTTGCTCATGCTAATGGGTAAGATGATGATATGCAGCTCTCTGAAGAAATCATGTTCCCCCATTGCCTCATTTTGTCTGCTCCTGAGGTCAAGCTGCATCCATTCATCTCCTTATTAATAATTTGTATGTTTTAAACTTTTCGTGCCCGTTCATGATGACATCTGACATTTACTTTTCCTAATTCTTTTTCTATTTTAAATCTTGGCAAGTAATCATGGGCCCTAGACTGAGCAATTTAAAATATTAATATGCGAATGCATTTCTGGTAACCTTTAAAGCCACATAGGTGGTCCAACCATCATTTCCCTTTTTATTTATATTCACTAAAGTCTACCTTTAATAATGATATTTAAGGTGTGGAAGGAAGATGTTCCACCCATCTGTGATTGTATGTGTAGCACACAGCCTCTTAAACCATTTGAAATTACTCCAGTTGGCTTTAGAGCGAAGTGAAGAAGCTGATCTTCAGAAACTTCCAGTTGCAAGGCCTTACTCTCCTTCCTGCTCTTTAATAATGGCTCCTGGTCTCCCTGGGTGCTCTTCTGTGATGGCCCATATATGTCGGCACCCTCCAGGCATCCACTATGAGCCAGACATTTCTTCTTTCCCAGTCTTCAGTTAATCTACACCCCATTCCATCTGGTACTTGAAATAGGCCAATTACCCTGTTAGAACTAATCTCATTAATTACTTTATGTTAAGTGTTAACTATTGAAAACTATTTCATATACTATCCCTCTCCTGGATGCTGGGATTTTGAAGGGGGAATTCCAGGTAATACAAGTTGATTGGGTCATTTGAATTAACTGTCAACTAATTAGATAACTTGGGACAAAGAAGAGGCGCATTCTAGAACCTGCCAAATTATAGCATAAACTGGAAAGATTGTACCAATTTGCGGCTGATCTCATGATTACCATAACAACTGGCTCCATTAAAATAGTCTCAAATAATTCAGTGACAATGCTTACTGGCATCATTTCCTACATACCCTAAAAAATCACTTGATTTAGGAAATTAATCATGAACCTATGTTAATCAATTACTAATATAAGATCAAAGATGTTAGAAAGGGAGGGAGGAAGATAAATGGAATGATATAGGAGGGTTGTTCTTTCAAAAGAATTCTGAGAAATTGAAATATTAGTAAAAACAAAGAATTGAAGGATCAATATGGCTTTATCTCCACTTTTCTATCTTTAAGTAAATCAATTTTCTTTATTCTCTATAATCCAGCACAATTCATTTGATTCTAATAATACTAGTACACTTCATTGCTTAAATAACTGTAGAAGTGTCCGTAACTTTGCTAAAGATGAACTGGGCAATATAAAACAAAGCCTCTAAAATAAGAGGGACAATAATTGTAGATGCTCAGTGAATACTGACCTCATCATTTCAGACTCATTTATTATGAACCAAACAAAAGCTCCCAAAATATATCAACTATCAGGCAACCAGAGGCAACCAAAGATTAAAATTGTTTGTTATATTTAGATGAACCCAGCCCCTCCCCCGACACACACACCTTCTGGAGGGAGCTGTCTTAGGGACTGAACATAATTTTAAGTGAGGGCACTCCTGGATATGCCACCTTGGGACTCTGGTCACTCTTTTCCATGTGTCTCAGGAATTCTAAAACCAAGTTAGAAAGAAGCAGAGGACGGACAAACATGAGGGGGTTGGAAATAAAAAGGCCCACAGACAGAGGCAGCTGGTCATGCAGCCACTCAGACATAGGGGAGGAAAAGGAGATACGTATTTTGACATTAACTTTTTAAATTATAGTTACAAAAAAAGACTAAAAATTTAGCTGAATATAAATGACTAAAAAAATAAGTATCTTTGTATCAGGTGACACAATGATGGGCAAGAGCCAGCACAGACACAAGGATCAGAACCCCAACTTGGGAAGGATGGCATGATGGACTTACGTGTGTTTTTTTTGTAATTAAGGAAATTTTTTTTTTTTTTGCTTTCATTTTCTATGTCTAAAAATTGGTATTTGTATAGTTTTAAGGAACAACTGGAAGTACAAAATTTCACAAGTTATGTAGCTGGCGATGTGTTGTGGTGCTTCTATATTGTTTCTAATGTTTTTTCCTCCCTTAAGTTAGGAGAAGGCACATTTATTTTCTTTCTATCACCTCCATTCATACATGTGTACACACACACACACACACACACACACACACAGAGTTCAATTATAATATGATCTGATGAATAGATGATAATGACATGAGGGGTATTTTTAGGATATTTATAAGTGCTTATATTTTATCTTTTTATTTTTAAAACTTTAAAATACAAAATAAAAAAACTACAATGGTGAGATTTAGATACTGTAACAGCCCAGTGATTTGATGCAGAGATTTTCCCATGTCCTTCAAACCATAAAATGCACAGATCTACCTGCTCTATCTAGTTGTAAGTCTCACTTTATCAGCTACAGAAATAAAAATGAGAAAGTGCAGTGAGTCCAGGATTGTTTCACTGTGCTGAAGAATGGAATTTTTAAAATTTATAGCTGTTCTCTCTGTTTTGTACTAGATACTTATTTTAATTACTTTTCATCAATCCTTACTTTTCAGTAATGATGCCTGCAATCATTTCTCTAATCTTTAGCACTAGAATATGAAAAGAAGCAATGAACAGAGAATAACATTAAATCCCTTGCTCTTTCTATGTATCTACATGGGTGTTAATATTATGCTTACATTAATATGGAAGCACCAAATATATTAACTTGAAATAATACTGAAACACCTTTGTGCCAAAACACACGTATAATTTATCCAAGACCCAAAAAGTGAAGTGTCACTGCCAACAACCTAAATAAACTGTTGGTGATCCTAAGAATGTACCTGTAGAATAGCCAAGAGTTTCTCATATCCTCTGAAAAATAGCATCATAACCATCTTCTTGTTGACTCTCAATATAATTGATTCTTGCTTCCAAATATTTGTTCATGCAGTTCCCTCATAGTGAATCTCAAAATATGGCCACAAATAATTCCTATCTTGATGCGCACAAGGAGACTTTACTGCTTCTTCCAACGAAATCTATTTCTTTTCATCTGGGCTAGCTCTGGCTTCATTTCTTTCAATAGAATGTGGTGATGATATTATGCAACTTCCAAAGCTAGACCTCAAGGGAACTCTCATGTTTGACTTCCACTCTCTTGTAACACTGCCTTGAGACCTCCGTTCCTAAAGAAGCCTGGGTTGTACTGAGCCAGACAGCAAGACAGCAGGGATAGAGAGACCTTGTTATCCTTAAGGTGCCAGTGGAACCAAGCACCCAGCTGAGGTGCCAACTAAATGTAGGTGCCAGAAGGAGCCCGAGCAAGAGGAGCAGAAGAACCAATTGCCCATTTGACCAGGAGGGTCATGAGAAATAGTAAATCCTGGTGTTACTTCACTTTGTTTTGGAGTCATTTCTTACACAGCAATAGATAACAGACACATCTCTCTCCCATGAAAGCTCTCCCTAAATCTCAGCCACTCTTCGGGGCTTATCATTTCCTTCATAAAATATTCTCTGCTTATTACAAGTTAATGAATTTCTCCTATTCTCATACGGAATCTATCAACACATCACTCTTTAAAACAGTAATTATATGCCTTGCTTTATATTTTCAAATTCCTTTATATGTGTTAGCATATCTTGCTACAAATACAATGAAGTCATTAAAAGCAAGTACCTTTTAAACTTGTTCAAATCTGTCTCTTGCAGCATAGCGCTCAACACATAACTACTGAACGCATAAAAAATGGAAGTTGAATTAAATTTAAAAGATTCTCCTTATATAAAAAAGTAGACAGCAAGTACAAAGAAACCATCCCAGGTCTAATCTGATTGAGAATATTCATCCAAAATATTATTCTGACTTGAAGTTGAAGAGATGGGGAGGGAAACTTTATTAAGAGGTGCAAAATCATCAAGGCTATGGCTACAGCAAAAGTTACTGGCTAATTAATTCCAAGAATATTATACTCTCATACATCCATTGTTGAAATGGAATCGTTTATAAAAATAAATATAAATGATATTGTAATACTGTAGAAAAAGACTTTATCAGAAAATAATCTAGAACATTGGCTTGTACCAACTATGGATCAAAAATTCAAGTTGTACCATTCAGTCCAATTATTCAGTTTCTTGGAAGTGATACTGTAGCGTGATAAAATCAGTGCACTAAAATGTTCACCAAAATGTTGTTTATAATGAGAAAAAAGTAAAATGTTCAAAAATGAAGGGTGTGTGATACAAATGATGGCACAACATTACAACTGAAACCATTAAGATGATGGTGGGCCTTCTGGGCAAATATCTGAAAAGATGAATGGCATATTTTTGTTAGGAAAAAACATGTTACTTAATTCCACTCTTTATAATACTGCATGTATCTGTGAATGTGTGTGGGGAGGTAGGGGATGATCTGTGGGTATACATCGAAATGTTTACATACATCAGATGTTTAAAAAGTGTTAGAAGTTATATTTGGGCAATAGGATTTGTGGTGATTCTTATGTTCTTTAAACTTTTCTGCAGTATTTGATTTTTTCCAATAAGCATGAACCATTTTTATAAAAAGAAAATGTTATTTGCCTTTTTCAGACAGGTTGATTTATAAACCTTCATAAAGAGTTACTATTTTAGCCTCACTGTAAATATAAGGAACAAATTCAGACCAGAATTGCAGTCTCAACAACTACACAACCTAACATCTGTATGAGATTTAAGATTCATACTGCAGATAACGATCACTATCGCATGGAAAGACTCTTGTAGCAATGTTAGTTGCCTACCAGTCACTGGTCTCACCAAAACTTCTTAAGTATGAACAGCAGACCTCAAAGAATTAAGCACTCCCAGGGCCAAGAATGTAGACCAAGTGGAAGCAGAATGCACCCCATAAGTGATATGCAAGAGACGAACTGGGCCCCCCGCTAACCTGGGATATGCTTAGTAGGGTACAGAAAAGGAGGCCTTAGATCTGCTATGGTTGCCACATTACCAAAGCAGCCATTTAACGCAGTAGACAAGAAAATTTACTTATATCTCTGTAATGTAAAAGAAAAATTTTAGTTTACTTTGCTTTTGTGTATTAACTATGATACACTATTATACACTATGATACACATCAACATTAATTAGGCATTATTCTTTATTTTGAGAGAATTAAAAATTCAGGAGAACTGGATATATACTTAGTGATAGAATGGAATTTCTAATCACTGAGTTTTAGAAGGCAAAATGCCCAGAAAACACGTGTAATAGAAACCTAACATTTATAATGTCCCCATCACCATCCTCAACTTGTACATTAAGTCGTTGCTGCACCCGTTGGCCTTGCGTCACAGTCTGCTTGGGATGCTCTGCCGTCCCCTTGTGAAGGCTGCTTCCACCTTCAGCTGGGCTCCTCCTTCTATTTTCTCAAGCATTAAGGTCAGCCCACTGAACTCAAGAACAGATAAATGTCTTTTATCAGCAATCTGAGTGACCTGTTCCGATCAAGAGAGCCATCCGCTTGTCACTATTCTCTTTCTTTCCTTCTAATCTGGAAACTACACTAAACATCAAATTTCCAAACTAAATAAACAGTGTTTTGGGTGGTGGGGTGTAGGCTTCCATTTTGGAGCTGGGAAGAGAGTTGAGATATTTTCAACTTCTTCCTGTAAGCATGTCCACGATGTACATAATTTATAGAAACTTTATATGTTAATGGTGTAAGAAAGTTCCAACTTTTCAAGGAGAAACTCTGAATGATTTTATCAAATTATAATTTGGCCTTTTTTGCATTGTCCAATAGCCAGGGTATTCATTAACATATTGAACGCACATTTATTAAGTGCCTACTGTGTGTAAACACAATGCTAGGCACTAAGGGAGATATAGAGATGTCTAAATTTTTATTTTTAATGAATACTTAAACCAATCTGGTTGTAAAATACTATGCTCAGGAATAAGTATGATTTTTTTTCACATTTCCTTAAAAATGTTCTAAATAATCAACAAAGAAATCTGACAAAATATCAACAAAAGAAGCCTGATCGTTAACTAACAACACATTTGACAAAATGTTCTGAAGGAGGCTATGAGGACCAAATGAACAGGTTGACCTTACTTTCCTACTGAAATTGTTCTGCATTAAAATCTCGGGTTAGCCTCATCACTGCTGACTTAATGTTGCAATTAAGAGTAATTCTCATTACTCTTTTCCTTTTAAATGGTGCTGTCTCCCTCACTCCTAGGACATGCTGCTCCTCTACCGGCTCTTGCCTCCTTGCTTATCTAAGCGCCTGTGCAGAGTCATCCAAACCAGCACTTCTTTTTAGAGTAACAGAGAATACTTAGTAGACACACTGGCACAACAGGAGTAGGAAGGGCTGTCCCAGGTAAACCGGGAACACTGGGTCATTCCACCATTATTCCAATTCCTCTACCTATGGCCCCTTCCCCCACTATAAGAGACAAGGTGCATGGGCTTCTGATGATCATTTGAATCTGGGTTCACTCCCTAAAGAAGTCTGTCCAATTACAGGATTTTTACTAACACCTAAGCTCAGGCGGCTTTCCTGTTTACGTGTCCCACCATCTCATGTCGCAAGTGACTATACAATCACTTTATTTGGATGACTGCCTCTCTCAAACTGCCTGATGTGATGCCTAAGAGGAATCGTGTCATTTCCTCTGTCGAGAATATTACTCTTCCTGAAATTCCTTTACATATTCATCTAAATGGGCATAGAGTATAAAACCAAGGCTCTAGAAGCAGAAACCACTAATCTTTTTAATTGAATTAATTTTTTTTCCTGGGACTGTACACAGACTAATTTAGCTGACCCTGAGAATTTAAAATGAGCAATGAATTTTGAAAATTATGAGTTGGATAGAACAAATATCTTCTAGAGAAGGCAAGATGAGTTGGTCAAGGAATTTGATTTGATTGTGCAGTCCAAAATTTGCAAACTGTACTCTATTGAAACACTATAATTTTCTGTGATGGTAATAGATGCTTATCTAAAAAAGTAGTTTCTGAATCAAATAAGGTTCACATTAATTCTCCGTCTTAAGGAATCCCAATCACATTAGCATATCACAATGCATATTAGCATATCAAAAGCTCTGAGAAGAGCAGTGGACACCATTTTTTATACTTGTTCTTGGAACCATTTTTGTTCATTAAAAACCTACAAACATTTTGCATATCTCCATGGAAAACCATATTACAACCACTATAGCCAGTAGGAGGGAGGAGGTACAGACTTCAGGACACACTGGGGACGATTGCCACAATCTCAGGATGCTAATGCAGGCCAGCAACTGAGAAACACTAGTAGTGCTACATCAACCAGTGTCACAGATTGAGGCACAGGAGAAATGAGTCACAAAAAGAAATGCCTCCCTGAAGAAAGAACAAGGGTAAGAGTGCCAGGTGGTGAGGCCAAACTTGAATTTGATCAAAGTACAGTCTAGGCCAGCAATTTTCAACTGGTGTGCTGTAAGAATTTTTAAAACATGCAATACCTGACTATTTAGTCAGGGGCACTGACCTCTTTTCCCTTAGACTGTCAAATTAAAAAAAAAAAAAAAAATGACTGCTGCCCTGATCGGTTTTTCTCAGTGGTTAGAGCAGCGGCCCACAGACTGAAGAACCCTGGGTTCAATACCAGCCTAGGGCACATACCCTGGTTGCAGGCTCGATCCTTAGTTGGGGCTTGTGTGGGAGGCAACCAATCGGTGTGTCTCTCTCACATCGATGTTTCTCTCTCTCTCTTTTTCCCTTCCACGCTCTCTGAAAAGCAATAGAAAAAATATCCTTGGGATCCTCGGGTAAGGATTAAAAAAACAATAAAAATAAATAAAAAATGACAGCAGCCAACACAACAATAGCCATCTGGTGTGAATGAATCAAAATTATACCTATGATTGTCAGATCAGATACATATATTTTCGGCGTGTCACAGAATTTTAGTAACTGGTTATATGTACCATTAGGTGAAAAAGGTTGAAACCACTGGTCTAGGCAACAGCAGAGAGCAAGGTGAAGGACATACCCGTGGGCTGGCACGGCTGGGTGCTTTCTCTGGTCAAGGCTCGTTGATCTGGGGGCACAGGCTCCGCGCATTCCCCTGCCACTATGCTTTGTGGCTCTTATGACTCCTATGTCAACATTCACTGAATAAGGGGTAGGTGCTATTTGAAAAAGCTTACTCCTGTGGTTCTAGACAAGTTTCACTAGAGTAAAAAAGAGATTAAAGATAGGTAAATAAGCTACCAGGTAGGTCACCATCTCTGTGAAGAGGGAAATTATAAGGACCAGAAATAGACCAAGGCTGGCAGATAAACCAAAAGACCTGAGAAAGAATCAGTAGGACAGAGTACCTGAAACCTAACAGCTACATTCTTGGAGTCTTGGAGGGTCTGGGAAGGGTTGGCCATATCTTAGCGCTCTGCACATGCACCCTGTGCTATCTTCCTTTGTGTTGATCTATACCTTCCCAGTTCTTTGTAAATCACCTCACAGTTTCATACCTTTACATAAACTGTAAATTTATTGTAGACAAGATAACATGCTGTCCATGAACTGTGCATTTTCTAGGAGAACTTTGTGCCTTGCTTGTAGCATTAAATTAACTGAAGTTAAGCATGCGTTCTAAGCATGGACTCATATATGACAGGGCACTTCACTGACCTCTTTAAAGGTAATATCCCATCCTGTGTTTAAACATAGTTGGATCTTAGAACGAGTAATCACCAAGAGATTATCATGTATCAGACAATCACATTATTACAAATTAGAGGAACAAACCCATGGGATGATATATGATTTTTAAAAATCCATCATCTGGAGATTAAAGAGACGAATATATTACTCCTCTTATAGTTCCTGAGAACTATATGATCCATAGAGAGTTTGAGTATTCTGGCTACAGAAACTTTCAACCCTAAACCTATTCATTAGGTGTTGGAGCCAACACCAACCTGTTAAGTCAACAGAAATGAAATTGATTTAATAGGTTTCAAAGGTTTTAGTTCTTGATTTGATAAAACTATCCTCATCTTTCTAATTCACAAGCCTGTGTACCCCATGAAGTACCATGTATCCCACGAAACACTACATGATATATTACTAATTTCTTCTCTAACTCCCGCATTACCAGGCTTCATTCTTTCCTAATAACACTTGGTACCAAATGTTCACCTTCTCAATAAATCATTACTGCCAAGGTCTGCCATGCATGGAAAAAAGCCATATCAAGTTCATTCCACTGGGCACATCACTGTGGCAGAAATGTCAACTATAATAAGTATGTGATGAAAAAGATCTTCAGGGCTCTGGGCAGGTAGTTCATAAAGCTGACAGTAGGTTAAAACTGAATATTTACATGAAGAGGTTGGGTGATGGAGGCTGACAGCTGTCATTAACACTGTGAAAGAGAAGAAAAATGCCACCTAAGATGTTCCAGCTTTCACACTTTACAAGGTACTTTCACATTTGCATTTAATCCTTTTGACAGACATGGTCAGGGCCTTACCCTCCAGGGATGGGTGGGAAATCTGCCTCTCCTCCCTGCCCATGTTTCCTCTGCCCTGCTCTAGGCTCTCATCATATTTCAGCTGAGTTACTGCAGCAGCATCCTCACTGCCATCCTTGCCAATGGTCATTTCTGACTGTAAGAACTGAGTAATAGTAGGTTTTTCTGAGGGGACAAAAGAACTGGAAAACTCAGTTGCCTAACAATTTAGTTCATAACCACGGTCTGGATGTGGATCAGATGGTTCTTTATGTTCTACCAATTTATAGGCCTAAAATGTGGTTCTTGCTGAGTGTAGTAAATGGCTTTTGTAATTGTCTCAGTCATTAGGCAAACTCATATGATTTATCTGAAAATGAGAACTATACACAAATTAGAGATGCAAGTGCATAGCGATGTTATACATCCTGAGACACTCAATAAAAAGTACTTGACCAATTAGCTAAATCACAAATATTACTTCTGAGAAGTATGATTGTTTAATAATCCAATGCTCTTTGAATTTCATTAACTATTATTTTGAGGCACTTAAATAAATCAAACTCATACTTATTTTTGCTCTTCTGAAAAGATTTGCAGTACAAGAAAGTAATAAAATTCCATATCCATTTATCATAAATGCTCAAAGTCCTCCTCAGGCCTTTTCCCTAAATAAAAGGGTCCAGGTCAAACGGCAGTTCCATATTTAATTTTTTGAGGAAACTCCATACTGTTTTCCATAGTGGCTGCACCAGTCTGCATTCCCACCAGCAGTGTGCTAGACCATCAACAAAACAGAAAGGGAGCCCATTGTATGGGAGAACATATTTGCCAATGATACATCTAATAATTTCCAAAATATATAAGGAACTCATACAACTTAACAAACAGAAGATAAACAATCCAACTAAAAAATGGGCAAAGGACCTAAATAGACACTTCTCCAAAGTGGATGTACAGATGGCCAAGAGACATATGAAAAAATGCTCAAAGTAACTAATCATCAGAGAGATGCAAATTAAAACCACAATGAGATATCACCTCACACCTGTCAGAAAGGCTGCCATCAACAAATCACCAAATGACAAGAGCTGGTGAGGATGTGGAGAAAAGGGCACCGTAGCACACTGCTGGTGGGAATGCAGACTTCTAGGACTATATCCTAAGAAACCTGAAACACCAATCAGAAAGAATATATGCACCCCTATGTTCATAGCAGCACAGTTTACAATAGCTAAGATCTGGAAACAGCCCAAGTGCCCATCAGTAGATGAGTAGACAAAAAAGTTGTGATACATTTATACCATGGAATATTATGCAGCTGTAAAGAAGAAGGATCTGTTACCCTTTGGGACAGCATGGATGGACGTGGAGAAAATTACGCTAAGTGAAATAAGTCAGTCAGAGAAAGAATCACATGATCTCACTCATCTGTGGAATCTAATGAACAAAATAAACTGATGAACAAAATCGATCCAGAGACATAGAAGCACGGAACAGATTGAGGGATCTCAGAGGGAAGGCGGGGGTGGGGGAGTGGCTGGGGAGAGATTAACCTAAGAACTTACATGCATAAATGCATAACCTATGGACACAGACAATAGTGTGGAGAATGCCTGGGGGAGTGGGGCTGATGCCACATGGAGGAGATCAATGGGGGGAAAATGGGGATAACTAATACTTTCAACAATAAAGATAAATTATATATATTTAAAAAAGGATCAGGGGACAAGGTGTAGAAGTAACTGCAAATGAGAGCAGCTCTTAGACTCTGCACACCATCAGTCTGCTGCTTACAAACACAAAGTGATGCATGTGCGTAAGTCTACTGATGGTTCATGCTCCAGGGGCTGATCCGGTTCTGGCTTTCTACTATTAGTTATGAACCTGGCTTCTAGCATAACAGGGGGGTTTAGGGAGCTCAATACGCACTAATGCTTAAGAATGCAAAATGCCTGAGGCCGGAGAAAGTCCTAAGGCTAATGATGAAAAACGAACAACAAAAAACTCCCCAACAATTTGTATTTAAACTAAAAAAATCCTCCCACAGAAGAAAGAACAGAGCATAGACTACAGTTTGCCTCCAGGAACTTCATTCCTGAAGAAGTGAGGTTTTTGCTGAAGACTTGACTTGTGTGTTTATTACCAGAGAAGAACTGAACTTCACAAAAAAAGCTCATAATAAAGGCAACTGAGTACCTTATGTATAAATGTGTTTCTTTCCTTTTAGGTGGCCGGTAAGATTAAGAGGGTGGGATTTCTGGATCAGATGGATCTGGATTCAAGTCCCAAACGCACCACCCAATAGTATATATTCTTGAAAAGGTTATTGAATCTTTCTCAGTTTCTGCTTCCTCAGCTAAAATAATAATGATAATAATACTAAACGTTTTGGGAAGAACTGAATGACATAATGCATATAAAATGATTAGCACAAAGGCTGCAACATGCAAAGCACTCAAGAAATTAAGCTGTAATTCTATAATAAAAATAATGAAATTTTGTCAGCTGTTGGTATATTGTTACATGGGAATACGTCCATAATTTCAATGACTTAGGTAGAATGGGTACATTCCTGAAATGACACGATTGTTCCAACAGTCACAAGAATAAACAGAAAAGTTGAACATTAAAGACATGAAATTTGAAATTGAAAACCTCCTGCAACGTATACTCCCGTCTGTAGTGTGATAGTTATTCTGCTCTTTACCCTGTACCAAGCATTAAAATTACTGCACCTTTGGCAGTTGAGTTTGGAATCTACTTTTTTAGCTTGCATTTCTGTTAATTATCAAAGCTATTGACCTTTTTCCATAGAATATTTCTTCTTTATATATTTTGAAAAGCCTATTTTTATAGTTCTGCTTTTAATCCTATTCAAAGTCAAATGTCATCCATGTCTTCTAGTCATAATATAACCTACATAATAAATTTTAAATTCCCAGAGCCAGGCCAGGACTCTGTGTCCACTGTCTGCTACATAAGAACATTTTTATTAAAGAATATTTAATCAGGCACACTAAGCAATGTTTATTACATAGCTGCTCCACAACAAACTACATTTAAAATGTTTTTCTATCAGAAATTTATTGATCTAGATTTATATTCAGAGAAATTTTTGATGATGATAATATGTGAGAGACACTGAACTAAACATTTATCTCAATTCCAACTCACGCTTTCTTAATCAAGGGCACAGTAACAGCCTCTTTATTAGAAGCTAATTTTACATGTAATTGTATTTTCTGTGGAAAAGACTGTGGCACTTGAAAAATAGTTCATTAGTGGTGCAATTAAATATTACAGCTATAAATTCTATCTTTTTTTTAAAAAATGCACATACTGGCCCACTTATGCCCTTACACCTACCACTCCAAATTCCCCAAATTAAAGGGGAAAAATCTCAAAATAAATTATGAGTAAACTTTCAAAACAGAAAACCCAACACCGAATTTTAAAAGTCCTTTCACAATGTAAAAATGTAAAAAAAGAAAGGGGGGGGGGGATCTTATTTTCAATGCTGGTGGAGTGAGAAACAGATCTCAATGGGAACACCAGGTAGGATTCTGCGGCATTCTACACCCAGAAAGAGATCCTCACTTAAAAAAAAATTATTGAGAACCAACTATATTCCAGAAACTACACACAATCATGAATTTTTGGAATGAAAATATAATAATGATATGTAGATGGACAAGAGCAAGAGATGAAAGAAAGTGGGTTGTAGACAAGCAGAAATGAGAGGACTGGGAAGAATTTCATCATCTTAGTGGCAATTTTTTCATTGTGCCCAATTTTTCTTTCTCTTTTTTGCAATGATGAACAGTCTGTATAAATTTAGTGTAGTATTTAGTCATTTGAAAGCATCTCAGAAACATGGATCTGTTTTTAGAAGATTGTGAAAAATAAGTCCTGGATGTGCTCATTGCCAATCAGATTCATGCTTAACACATGTGAACCATAACTTGACAGTGTCCACACACTGATGTGTGTATAGTAGACTGTAGAGTGGGCCATATGCCCTCATGGTTCTAACCTAGAGTGGAATATACTCTCTGGAATAATAATGCCACTATTGTGATTCACCCAACTGTCGCTTCACAACAGAGTCTGGGATGTTCATTTCTTGCCTTTTCTTTTTAATGCAACTTACTAAATTTGTTTTATTGTTATAATACTGTACATGCTTCCTGGGTGGATTTTAATTGAGCAACATAACTCTTCAGAATTAGACACAGATGCAAATTCACCACCAATCAACACTCTTATTAATAAAACATGCAACTTTAGCTCTATTTGGTCAACTTCATTAGCATTTGGGAAACAATGCTAATATTTTTTAAAAGTACCTTCTGCACAACAAGAGCCTTTAGCTTTCTGTTACTTCCTTTCTACTAAGACATTTTACTAACATCCCTAAAAGTTTTATCTTACAGGGATGTTGGCTTACAATGGTAAGTTTCTGTGGTTAGGTTCTAAGTCTCTAAACATCAGTTTAGCCTGAAAATACATTGAGGAATCACAGGGGGAACTGTTTAATGAGTTAATTAGTACTCACTCTTCCAAAATAGCCGCACTCATCAATCTGGGAGCTAAGCAGCAGATGCCTTCATTCTGCTCTCTGAAGTATGGTTCACTCCCCATGTCCTCATTGTCCACTGAACTACTTGATCCAATCAGGACAACTTTTTGAGCAAGAATTGGGCATAATTCAAATTTCAGAGGATTCAATTACCTAGGATGTGTCTAAGGAAATTTAGCTGCCCTGTTTAGAAGGCTAGTACATGAGTTAGTTGCTTAGGAATCCTTTGCTGCTACTCATGGAATGTAAATTTTTATATCAAAATTCTAGTACACTTTAAAACTGGATGCTGGCAACCCAGTGCTCATTAAGAGAAGACCTGTAAATGACATATACAGAGGGAAAAACTGAGATTGAGATAGACTAAGTGAAATATATACTTGTAGATACTAAAATTTCTGTTAGAATGCATAAGAAGCTACTAATAATGCTAAGTACCTCTGTACAGTAAAATGATGGGGTACTGAGGTTGGAGAGAAACTTATCATTTCAGACCCTGCCATTTTTTTCTTCTACCATGGACATGTATTACAGCCCACCACCATCACCAATCCCACCATCATCACCATCATCACCATCACCACCACCATCACCATCACAACCACCATCATCATCGCCACCACCACCGTCACCACCACCATCACCATCACTACCACCACTACCATCACCGCCACCGCCACCACCACCACCAACACCAACACCACCATAAATGGCTCATAATAGGTAGAAAGAGTAAAGCTGGAGGAATGTGAATGAAGAAACTTTAAGCTATGGGGCAAACGTACTTTGCTTCCAATTTAGTATACTTGGATATAGGAACATAGCCAGATGTTTTCTCTTATTCAGACATAGAAATTTATAAGTTTCTAGTCCAAAAAGTATCTAACCTGATAGCCTCAGCTCTTTTTGCCACTTAGAGAACCATCAGCACTGCAGAAAGGGTATATTTTCTCCAAGTTCTTTATTAAAATTAAAAAAAAAAATCTGATGGAAATATAATAAAACTGGACAGTAACTCACAAAATCCTAATTAGCCTGTAATGTACTGATAATATAATAGTAATGGCATATAGTATGTATAGAGCCCACAGTAAAAATCTGATTTCCCTGCTCTGTGATTTGCATTCCAAACGACTGACTTAGAAATGAAAATTACTAGTCTAGGCTTGCCATTTAACCAGTGTTGAAGTATGTAAATATGCCATTAATATGCTAGCTGTTTTTAAAATGAATGACAAATACAAAGGAATAGAAAACTAAATAAGTGAAAAATTGATGATGCAAACATTAAAATGTAAGCTTGACTCAGTGCAGCTTCAAAGTACAGAATTTTTCATTTAAATTCTGCAACACAAAATTATATCACATCAGTATGAATAACTGAATTTAGACACAAAGTGGATGCATTTATTAAAAAAATAATTGAAAACAAAGGCACATAATTAATATATGAATTATTTGTATAACTTTATAGGATGCCAGTATAAAAAAAAGATGAGCCCGGCTAGTATGGCTCACTGGACTGAGCATTGTCCCACGTACCAAGAGGTCACCAGTTTGATTCCGGTTTGATTTTGGTTTGATTCCGGTTTGATTCCTGGTCAGGGCACACACGCCCGCTGGGTTGCAGGCTCGATCCCCAGCAGGGGGCATGCAAGAGGCAGCCGATCAGTGTTTCTCTCTCGATGTTTCTCTCTCTCTCCCCTCTCCCTTCCTCTCTCTAAAATCAATAAAAAACATTTTAAAAAAATTTTTGAACAAAAAAACAAAGATCTCAAATTCTTAAAAAATAAGTATGCTACCTTAAAGAATGAAAGACTAATTCCCAAAGAATGAATTGGATAATAATAGTAATTATATTTCCATGTTTTATATTAATGCTTAGAAAAAGATTTCTAAAACACCACCAAATTTTTTCAAAGTATATAACCAAACAATCCACAGTTAAAACTAAAACCAACTGATATGGTACTACACAAGTCATGTTATCTCTCTGGACATTAATTATATTTCCTGTGCATTACATGATATCTAAAGTTCTTTTCAGTTCTAAGACAACTATATTAATTATTATTATTATATCTCATATTCTGAAAATATAGTAAGTATATAATGTTATAGGAGAATGTAAATGAAAAAAGTATTTTCTAGGACAATTATGAAAAGATAAAGACTTATAACTACGATTATCAGCTTTCATTATTGAGCAGGTTCATAAATAATCATTAAACAATAATAGTTAAAAACATTCTTAGAGAAAAATGTATTTTTTCATTTTTATTGAATTTATTGGGGTGACACTGGTTAATAAAATTATATAAGTTTCAAGCATATAATTCTATAATACATCATCTGTATATTGCATTGTGTGTTTACCACCCAAAAGCAAGTCTCCTTCCATCACCATTTACCCCCCTTACCCTCTTCCACCTCCCTCATCCCCCTTTCCCTCTGCTAATCACCACACTGTTGGTGGGGTGTTTTTTGTTTGTTTGTTTTTTGCTTAATTCCTTTACCTTTTCACCCAACCCCCCAATCCCTCTCCCCTCTGACAGTTGTCATCTGTTCAGCATCTATGGGTCGTTTCTATTTTGTTTTGTTGTTGTTGTTCATTAGAGTCCACATATAAGTAAAATCATGTGGCGTTTGTCTTTTTCTGACTTATTTCACTTAGCATAATACTCTCCAGCTCTATCCAGGCCATCACAAAAGGTCAGCTTTCCTTCTTTTGGACGGCTGAGTAGTATTCCACTGTGTGAATGCACCACAGCTTTTTATCCACTCACCTACTGATGGGCACTGGGGCTTCTTCCAAATCTTGGCTACTGTAAAGAATGCTGCAATGAACAGAAGGGTGCAGATATTCTTCCAAATTAGTGTTTCAGGTTTCTTCGGATATATTCCCAGAAGTGGAATAGCTGGGTCATACAGCAGCTCCAATTTTAATTTTTTGAGGAACCTCCCTACTGTATCCACAGCGGCTGCCCCAGTCTGCACTCCCACCAGCTGTGCAAGAAGGTTCTCTTTCTCCACACCCTCGCCAGCACTTGTTTGTTGATTTATTGACGGCAGCCATTCCGACGGGCATGATTTTATGTGCATTTCTCTGATGATTAGTGACTTTGAGCATCTTTTCATGTGTCTCTTGGCCTCTTTGGAGAAGTGTCTATTCATGTCCTTTGCTTATTTTTAATTGGATTGTTTGTTTTTTTGGTGTTGAGTTGTATAAGTTCTTAATAAATTCTGGATATTAACCCCTTATCAGATGTACCATTGGCAAATATGTTCTCCCATTCAGTGGGTTGTCTTTTTATTTTGTTGACGGTTTTCTTTGCTGTGCAAAAATGTTTTAGTTTTATGTAGTCCCATTTGTTTATTTTGTTTGTTTGTTTCCCTTGCCTGAGAAGATATATCAGAAAATATATCGCTAAGAGAAATGTCTGAGATTTTACTGCCTATGTTTTTTTCTGGGATTTTTATGGTTTCAAGCCTTACATTTAAGTCTTTAATCCATTTTGAGTTTATTCTTGAGTAGGGTGTAAGAAGATGGTCTAGTCTCATTTCCTTGCAAGTATCTGTTCAATTTTCCCAGTACCGTTTATTGAAGAGACTGTCTTTACCCCATTGTATGTTCTTGCCTCCAGTGTCAAATATTAACTGACCATAAAGGTGTGGGTTTATTTCTGTGCTCTCTATTCTGTTCCACTGATCTATGTGTCTGTTTTTATGCCAGTACTATGCTGTTTTGATTATTGTGACCTTGTATATAGTTTGATATCAGGTAGCAAAATTCCTCCAACTTTGTTCTTATTTCTCAAGATTGCTGTAGCTACATGGGGTCTTTTGTGGTTCCATACAAATTTTTGGAATATTTTTTCTAGATCTGTGAAATATGCCATTGGTATCTTGATAGAGATTGCACTGAACCTATACATTGCTTTGGGTAGGATGGACACTTTAATGATGTTAATTCTTCCTATCCGTGAACACGGTATATGCTTCCATTTATTTGTATCTTCTTCCATTTCTTCGTATCGTCTTCCATTTCTTCTTCAGTGTCATATAATTTTCCAAGTATAGGTCTTTAACATCCTTCGTTAAATTTATTCCAAGCTATTTTATTTTCTGGCGCAATTGTCAGTGGGGTTGTTTTCTTGTTTCCCTTTCTGATAGTTCATTATTGGTGTACAAAAATGCAACTTATTTCTGGATATTTATTTTGTATCCTGCTACTTACTGAATTCATTTATTAGTTCTAGTAGCTTTTTGGTGAATCTTTAGGGTTCTCTATATATAGTAACATGTAGTCTGCAAATAATGACAGTTTTATTTCCTCCTTTCCAATTCGGATGCCTTTTATTTCTTCTTCTTGTCTGATTGCTGTGGCGAGGACTTCCAGTACTATGTTGAGTAAGAGTGGGGAAAGCACACATCCCTGTCTTGTTCTTGATCTTAAGGAAAATGCTTTTAGTTTTTGCCCATTGAGTATGATGTTGACTATGGGTTTGTCATATATGATCTTTACTATGTTGAGGTATTTTCCTTCTATTCCCACTTTGCTGAGAGTTTTTATCATAAATTGGTGCTGGATTTTATCAAATGCTTTAGGAAAAGATTTTTCACATGATTGGGTAGGTTGAGGACTGGCTAATGAAGAATTATCCTACGTAGCACACTTGAAGACAAAACTTTTAAGTATTTAAAGTACAAAAATATATTTGATAAATACTAAAAATGATATACCTCGTTCACTATACATTTTTCCAAACACATCATTGCAGACAGTAGGGAGACAATGCGGAAATCACATGGCCTGTGCCTTTGGGGGAGGCAGATCCAGCAGAGGTGCAGGAGGCTGACAAGTAAGCACTTTCAGATATTATGGGAATAAGGAGAGAAGCTTGCCGACAGGATGGCGAAGATCACCACCTAAGCATCCATTTGTGCTTCCGAATGATTATTTATCACCACATGGGAGAAGCACAACTAAATAAAAAGTCAGATGAAGTGTCTTGTTTAGTGTTCTTTTACAAATAAACAAAATGTTAAAGTTCCAAAAAGAAAGAATGTTAGGAGAAAAGGTTGGGCCTGCAAGGAGAATCTGAAGCCCCAAATCCCATAGCACTTCTCTAATGTCATAATTTCTGCTTTGGATTGTGTGCTGCCAACACTTGCCTGTTTGCAAATAAACATCTCACAATTGTTAGTCATGTTTGCTCAAGCTGAACATTTCCCTCCTTGAAAATTTAGCACCTGCACAGAAAACACACACGTACGCACGTGAGAATATCACTCTTCTGGGCTTCCTCGGGCTGCAACTTTAGTACAGACGCACTGAAACAGCTCGCCCTGCACAGCTGGCTTCCTCTGGAAACCCATCAACCTCAAAGATAACAGCCAAGCATGGAAGCAGTTTGGTCAAAAACTGCACTACTTCAGCATGTAAAAATCCCTGCTTTGATTGTTGTATTATGTATGCTATGTGGTCTGCACTTAAAACTAACAAAAAGCAGAATCCTGCAGGGTGCATGGTTTTAAGATCACAACCAAACACGTGCTCTCTTTAATGGCTGTGCTGCACCAGAGCTCTGGCACAGCAGGGCCTCCCATGTCTTTAACCGGGACTTGGGTGTGGATGTGTTTGGAAGCCCCAAATGAAAGTTGTACAAGTTGAAAATGTAAAAGAACATTTCCCATTTGCTACATGAAATCCTTCATGCTGTCAAACTTGAACTGAACCTTGAAAGAAATTGGTCATGAGCTCTTTTGCAAAACTGGCTTCATCAATCATGCTTTTGAGAGAAAATATGGTTCCTGTCAACACGAGCATTATGCTAACATGCACACATGGTGGGATGTGCATTTCCTTTCAAAGTACAGAACAGAATAAGGTTGAGTTTATAAAGCATTTTTTAAAAGGCACAAAATGTGTAAATTACTACATTTCTACATTAAAAAGGGGGGGACTAAGGGAGGAACTAATACCAGAATAGTTAAGACTGTAAGACTGTTAGATGAAATTGTTGAATAACAAAACATTTAGATATGAGTAGAAATGACAGTGTGATGATATGGGAAGTTGTATTTTTCAAGAGTCCTGAAACACCAATCAGAAAGAATACATGCACCCCTATGTTCATAGCAGCACAATTTACAACAGCTAAGATCTGGAAACAGCCCAAGTGCCCATCAGGAGGTGAGTGGATTAAAAAGCTGTGATGCATTTACATCATGGAATACTATGCAGCTGTAAAGAAGAAGGATCTCTTACCCTTTGGGACAGTATGGATGGACCTGGGGAATATTATGCTAAGCGAAATAAGCCAGGCAAAGAAAGATAAATATCACATGATCTTGCTTATATGTGGGATCTAAAGAACTTAATAAACTGATGAACAGAATAGATTCAATGACATGGAAGCATGAATCATACTGATGAATCTCAAAGGGAAGGGGGTGGGTAGGTGGGGAGAGATTAACCAAAGAACTTATATGCATATATGCACAACCCAAGGACACAGACAATGGTGTGGAGAGGGACTGGGGAGGGGGTAGGAAGGGGTGGAATGTGTCATTGAGGAAAAAAAGGGACATCTGTAATATTTTAAACAAAAATAAACACACAAAAAATTTTTTAAAAGTTTTAAAACAATTTTTCTAGACATAAGAAAATGCAAAACAAAATGCCACATTTGGCTTACCTAATCTTCTCTCTCTGGTAATGGCAGAACATGTTAAGGGAGAACCATAATTAGCCACCTTGCTCCTAAATTTCCCTTATATAAATTATGCTATCTTATTTCAATGAGATGTTTATTTTACCATTCTCACTGCATAAATTTGAGAAAACACAGGTCTAGTCAATTTTACATGTCAAGCTAGACTCCAGGTGGACTTCAGAACTATACAACTCAGTTTGTGTGGTCTTTTCAGCAATGGCAGGGAAGCGATACAAGCCAAATCAGCTTTTGGTTGTGACAGAAGCAAAGGAGCATTCGTTAGATATTCTGGCTCTGTTACAGGCTATAAGTGCAAATGAGGACTGCTCGAGACTCCAGATCAAAAGTTGGAGGCTATGTGGTGAGTATTTCCAGAAGCAGGAAGACAAAACACAGGAGTATGCGAAAAAGGCAAGACAAAATACAGGGTGGAGCAAAAGGAGGTTTACAGTTGTTCATATGGAAAATAATACAATAATTAATCGATAATAAAAAATAATAAACACCGTGTTTCGCATACTCACAACAGCAAACCTACTTTCGCCCCCACCCGGCGTTTATTGCGCTTTGTCTTACCAAGAGCATAAGCCCTCTGCCTGGAAGAACCGAGAAGCCTCTGGCTGTACTCTCTAGTCCCAGCCGGGGCAAGCGACAGAGACAAAGTCCTACACACACTATGAAAGATGTGCTTATGACACTGCAGGTGTTCTAGGAGCTTTCTATGAAAGAAAAACTGAAACAAATTATGAGAACACATATGCCCTTTTGGACTATAACTCAATAGATGAAATTTGTTTTCTTTCAAAGCTCTGCTATGCCGTCCTTGGCAGGGCAGTCATTCAATCTCTTTGGATCTCATACGGATGCTTTGCGTGAAATTCGAATTTCCCTAACCCTCCTGCAGGCAGGCGTCTGAGATAACGGATCTCTTAGGGTGCCTTTCAGCTCCAAGATCTACACTTCCATGGTTTTAAGTTGAAAGTCATTTAATATACATTCCTAGAAGACTCTGCCTTATATGATTTTGAGGGTCCCCTCAGAACACTGTATTAGACCCTCAGTGGCAGAAACAGTGTCACTAGATATTAGAAGCAAGTGTTTAATGTACATATGGACCTACACAATAGTATTATTTTTTTTATCTTCACCTGAGGATTTTTTTTTCCATTTTTTTTGTCTTGTTTTGTTTTGTTTTTTAGAGAGAGTAGAAGAGACGAAAGGAGGGGGAGGAGCTGGGGTAGGGAGAGAGAAAAAAGAACATCGATGTGAGAAAGGCACATTGATTTGTCTCTTGCACCTGCCCCTATCAGGGCCAGGGATCGAACCCTCAACCCACATGCACGCAAGCCCTTGACTGGGAATAGAACCTATGACCCTTCGATGCATGGGCCATTGCTCTAACCACTGAGCAACACTGATCAGGGCAATAGTATCATTATTGAGATTGCAGAACGCCTGTCAGCCGTTTGTATAATCCACTTGGGTCCGTGTTCCTCATCCCAAAGGTTATTTTTCATGCCACACAAATGATCACTGACCCCAATTCAATTAGACAGCATACAGAAATAAGTCCACTTATCTGAGAATTTCCTGAAATTCATCTTAATAAAACCTAAGACCTTCTTATTCATGAAAACACTTAGTTTAGAAGAAGACAAAGTCACTTGCAGGCTCGAATTTATCCTTAGGTGCCAACTCAAAGCACTCCAAGGAGTGATAATGCCTTATAACATTAATGTCCTTGAGCATACCATGCAGTGGACTGCCATGGTTTAGAAGTGGCTAGATGCGCCTGAGTTTTGAGAAAGAGTGGGTTTTGTCTAAAGTCCCTAGATCACCCCCTGGTTGCACAAGTCAGATACCTGATGACAAAGGCTACTCATGAAAATGTGCAGGTCAGAGAGTTAGAGGGAAACAAATAACAGAGACAAAATTCAGTCAATTCCATTCAACGTATGTTTACTGAGAGCCTGACACCTGCCAAGCACTGTTCTGGGCACTGAGGGCATGGCACTGAACAGATTAAACAAATATCTTCTCCTGTGGAGCTGACATTTAGCAGAACAACACACGGTGGCCGGTGGCCCAGTCTGGGAAGGTCTAGAAACTGCACCAAAGGGAGCTCAATTGCAGGGCAGTGGAATATCAGGAATAGCACAGCCAAGTGACAGGAAGTGAAGGGAAAGTCAAGAACTGAGAGTCAGATACCCAGAAGCAGGGGAAGAGGATGCAGTAGCCTAGAGAGCGGCCAATGATCACATTAGCTTACGGGGCAGCGCTGGGTTTTCAGCGCTGGCCCAGGTCCCACTGCTCTGCCTCTCGGACCATCAGAAGAAATCTCCACGAGGCAAGAGGCCAGGGCAGATTATGAAACTCAGACTATTTCAGCACCTACAACATTTTGGATCTGAGACAAAATTGGCTCATTAAGTACTAAATTCCACACAATAATAATTCTGTGTGGTAATAAATTATCCTGCCTAGTGCCATTGGCTCTCTGTTGAATCCGTAAGTACATAGGAGATAAGCTAATCATCCACGAGTACTGAAAGCAGTTGTTCAGACAGGCATTAGAAGGTCAGCAGAAAAATTAGTAGTTGAAGGTCATGAAAATACCATGGATCAACGAGTCATCCAATCAGTAGGAGTCTTAAGATTTCTTAATGTTAAGAAACTAAACATTACACCCCTAATGCTATAACCCTGTACTCTGAACACACACCATAAAACATACAGATGGGGCAAAAGTAAGTTTACAGTTGTTCACCTGGAAAATAATATAAGAATAAATAATATAAGAATAAGCTTTTGTGTACTCACAACTGTAAACCTACTTTTGCCCCAAATGCTATCATTAACTAAGGGTTACAATTATTTCCTTCTATTGTCCTCTTGTTTATTTATAAAAGCTTTTGTGTCCAACCACCTCAAATAGACTTCCTCCATCATGAGCAACAGCACCGCTGAATTAATACAAGTTTCTTATTGCATCAAATTATTCTATCTTTACTTTTATCTGAATATTCAAACTGCATCCTTACAATACCTAGAAGTCAAGGTAATTATTTCCTCCGAATCAAAAAAAAGCTACTGAGCACTAGTTACCATCCAACTAAAGCTAGATAGCTTGTCTGACCATTAGCTAAACTAGAAACCAAAGGCTAATTATAAGTCAATCCTCATTCTCACTTTAGGTCTCTGTACAGAATGAACAGTTTCCTCCATCTGATGGCCTCAACTAAATGAATCCACTTTTGAGTTTCATTAAATGCACTAAAATTAAACTCATCAAAGCTCAATAAACTTTTCAGATATTTCAAAAGATAACTCTTCTTAATTTAATTTCTAACACTCTGAGTGAATATAATTCCCTCTCTTCTACAGCTTGAAATCTACAGATAACCAAGCCTGTAGTCTAATGATAACTCAGAAACAAAGCAAAAAGCTTAAATTCATAATACTGAACTTAATAATGGAAGAAAGCTTGACATTCAGCCTCTTTTTAGATTTAGACTCAGCATATATGCTGATGAATCTTTACAAGGTAGCTCTTGGAGTTGTAAGTTCTATCACCAGATTTCACAAATGCTATCACAAATAGCATATATTTCCCATGAGCTCTTAAATAAGCTTTGAAGCTTTAGAAATGTAAGATAGGAGGGTTCTTCCTTACATCTATTTTGAGGTATTTTAAAGTATTAATATTAACTATAAATATCTTTTGTTGTCTTATTTTTTTCAGCCTTCTAGGAAATTATAGAAAGATTCTGATAACCTAGTATCCCACAAAGTTAATCCTTGTGCTATCAGTACAAATTAAGGAACTCATTAGTTAACAATAACTCATTCAGCATCAGGATTTGAATAAAGGAAATCATTTCCTGAGTCAGGACAGGGGCAAAAGAAAACACAAACCGAAATGTATCATATGCAGCAGCAACAGTCACAGTTTTCTTGGTTCAGAGATATGACAAGAAAGCATTGAAATTTAAGACAACCAGAAGGCTTAACACATTTTTCTCATAAAAATCTGATGATAGAACTTATAACTCCAAAGAGCTACCTTGTAAAGATTCATCAGCATTACTGTAGGACGCTTCTGTTGTAGCAAGCACGGAGAGCTTGCCTCGAACCCTCCTTTCTGTGAATTCCTACAGCAGGTATAACACTAACTTCATTTACATAAAAGTGTAATTTACTCTCGTAGTAGGAAAAATAGTGACCAACATTGGGGACATGGAAGAAAAAGAAATCTCTTTCACACCATAAGCTTTTCCAGTGGGCAGAAACTATGAAGTGAGGTCCCTTCTCTTCCTTCACAGGCATTCTGCTCAGACCTGAGTGATTTTCAGAAACAAGGATCTACATGAAGTCACAGGAAGCCATCACTTGGGTCCCGGCAATTATATGTAATGACACGATAAATAATCTCAACGGAAGGTTTGAAAAACTGCTGAAAATTATATAAATAATATCACAAAGCCACATATGAAGAATATGCATATAAAGCACCCTACCTCTCTTTAGAAGAAAACAAGTATTGAAAGGTAAGAATTCCAAATTACTCTTCAGCAACCGAGGGGCCGTGGTTAAAACTTACAAATATTGATCATTAAATTGCTCTCTGGGGTGGTGCCCCATTCCGAACAACAGCCGATGTTCCAAATTTTACTTATGCTTTACTGACACCACAAGCAAGGTGAAAAGGGGTGAAGACAGTGCCTGAGTCCTCTGAGCAAGCAGCCCGGGAAATAAATAGCAATAACTCCTGATTAGCCCGGCTGCCAGCCAGGGGCTGTAAACAATGAGTAACAGACGTCTGATCTGGAGTCCTTTATTACATTACCTTAAATAAAATTCAGGTTTATTTTTAACCTATTCTTCAATCACATATTGTAAGGCAAGAAAAGTATTTTTATTAGTGGGAAATAAATGTTTTTCTAGAGGAACCAAATGGAAAAGATAAGGCTGGAGCTGTTTATTTGAAAGACACTGGAATACTAGGCAAGAACAGCATGGGTAAGAAAGAAAAGAAGAATGACTTTTGCCTTGGCTCTACCATGGCCTTGTCTGACCCAGAACAAGGCCAAGGAACAAAATGGGTCACTGCCTCATCTACAGCATGGAAATACCATGAGAACTTACAGGTGTCAATAAATAAAAAGGTAAAGACTCTAGCTGGGTAGAACAGCGGCAAATGAAAAATGGAACCAGATTAGTTTTACTGTTTTGCACAGTCACAGAATGCACCAACACTTTTTGTGCTCCCCGTTGTTTCTCTTTGTCTCTCTTCCTACCCACTATTTCCTACACCGATTTGATCTGGTAACTGAAACTTTCACTAGAATTAGTCCCATGAAAATTGAGCAAGGGAAACTAATATTAACTACTGCAGAAAAAAATATGTAAATGTTTTAACTTGGATGTTAAAATCTCTCATTTAATGAAAACTCAGGAGCACAATTGAGTGCTGAGTCAATGAGCCAATGAGTATTTATTAAGCACCTGCTAAATATTTGAAACTGTCTCAGGCACTGTGGATTTAAAAATAAATGAGTAAGTAAAAATACCAGATACTTGGTTTTAAAAAGCTTAGGAAATGTTTGTGACACAGATTCAATATAATGTAATATATTATATGACATAATAAAGGGTTAAATTCTAAGACTACACTTTAGAAAATAAGAGAAAAAATATTCAGTATGATGTATGCTTTAGTCACTATAATATATAATTTCTGGGATTAAAAATTAAACAGGACTAAAAGACTAGAACAATGGTGAAAAGTTCAGAAGGAAATGAGTGGGTATAATTGTAAATTCCTAATGTTTCACTGAAGAAAGTAAAGATACTAATTAACAGTAGATTCAGTTAAACATACACATTAAGATACCTAAGGAAATCACTATAAGAGTAGACATGCAGCTAACTCCCAAAACCGGGGGGGGGGGAGGGGGGGGGGAATGACTCAATCCAAGGTAAACACAAGAAGAAGAAAAAGAAACAAAATAAATTAGAAATTGAAAGCACAAAGATTATGGGTATGAATTTTAAAGTATGGTAATTAAAACTAATGCGAATGAACTAAGATCTCTGGGTAAAAGCACAATTGTTGCCCTGGCCAGGGTGGGTCAGTTGGTTGGGAATCATCCCATGCACCAGGAGGTCACGGACTGATTCCCAGTTGGGGCACATGCCCGAGTTGTGGGCTCAATCCCCAGCAGGGGGTGTGCAGGAAGCAGCAGATCAATGTTTCGCTTGCACATCAATGTTTCTCTCTCTCCCTCCCTTCTTCTCTCTCTAAAAATCAATAAAAATGATTTTAAACAATAAAAAAATATATAAACAAGATAGTCAAAGTGAATTTTTTAAAAACACAACTATTAGCTGTTTATTACAGCTACAAAAGGGTATAAACATTAAACGTTTTAAAGTTAAAAGCTAAAAATTATATGCCAGAGAAATAGCAATCAAATAAATCTGGTATTAATAATAGACAAAATAGACTTGCATCTCAAAATCACTGTTAGAGATAAATGCAAATTTTTGCCCTGTGACACTCACAAAAAATATATGTCATAAGGTATAATATATATAAAAGCATATATATGTGTGCCTTTTAGAAATAAGCTTAACAATAAACATATAAGACTTTTATGGAGAAAATTACAAACACATAGAAAGACATACCATGCTCAATTTCATGAGATGCCAATTCTCTATTAATTGATCAAGAGTTTCAGCTAAAACCAAAATATTAAGTGTGTTGATATTCCTGCATGTATATATCAGTTTATTTGCTGATCTAAGACTTACATGGAAGAAAACATACCAGGAAGTATCACAACACTCCCAAAGAAGCAGCGCCAGTTTGGGAGGTTTGCCTTAATGCTAATCATAAACCTCTGCACTAGGAGACAACAAGTCAGTACTGGCTCGGAGGTAGCATAGTGTTCACACCACACTTCCTGTGCGTGAACCTTGGGCCTGCCACTTTCTGAATGTGAAACCTTGGATAAGTTACTGAACCCTTTGTGCCTCAGTTGCCACAGCTATAAAGTGAGGATAGTAAGAGTATCTCCCCGGTAAAGATCAAATGAGTTAACCTTTATAAAGTTATAAAGCTCTTGGAACAGTGTCTGGCACACAGTAAGCATCTATACATATTTGATAAATACTGTTGCACAGATACATGGAAAAGCATACAACTCCGTCAAATCCGTGAATCTATGAAAGCTTGACCTATGAAATATGTAACAGTGCACATCAGTGGGGGGAAATGAACAAATGGTGCTGAGATAATTGACTATTCGGATAGGGAAAATGGCAATAAACCCCTACCTCACATCCTAATAAAAATAAATTTCCAGATCTGTCTAAGATTTAAATAAAAGTGAAAAAAATTAAAACATTCAGAAGAAAATATAGAAGAATATTTCTATGAGCTTAAACAAGATGGCAAAAGCATAAACTGAAAGACTGACTTGACCACATTAAAAGAAGATTTATTCATAACATACCATAAGATAATAAAAAGATATGCAACACACTGGGAGAAGATATTCATAGCACCTATAAACAATAAAGGCTATATCCAGAATATAGAAAGAACGCTTATGAATAAATTTAAAAGACAAACAACTCAAGGAAAATGAACTTGAAAAGGTCCGTTACAGAATAGGAGACATGAAATGATTCATCTTTTTAAAATTCTTATTAGTATTCAGGGAAATGTAAGCTGAAAACACAATGACCACATTTGTCATCTACCTGGTGGTGATGTGGATGGAGACCTCACATTTACTGCTGGTGGAACAGTGTGGAATAAAGTGTCACATCATCTTGTAAAGCTGGCCAAGAGCACAGCCAGGACACGGCCATTCTACTCCTAGGTATATGAACACTTCTTGCACATGAGTGCCAAGAGATGTGCACAAAATGTTTATAAAAGCATTGTTTGTACAGAAAATAAAACCAGAGATAATCATAATATGTACCAGAAATTATACTGGTAAAAAAAATCGCAGCGGTCATATAATAGAACACTGTTCAGCAGTGGGCAAGAAATGAACTAGTCTCATATAGCATCAGGAATGAATCTAAAACATAACGATCAGACAAATAAGCAGGTCACAGAAGAATGCATGCAGTATATGAGTCCACTTATACAAAATGCAGGAACAGGCCATCTCCCCTGGGACTGGAAGGGAAAGGTGGGGGCTGGAAAGGCAGACAGCTCAGGTGAGTAGAGGAAGAGTCTGGGCATCATGCCCTTAGCAGGCGTCGCTCTGGGCTTCAGGCCCGGGCAGTTCAGTGGGAAAGCACGTGCGGCCCCCTCAGCTCCCACCCTCAGCCTGGCGCAGGGCCGAGTCCCGGGAGCGGCGGGAACGAGCCAGGGGGTCGTGATAAATGAATAAATAGATTGTTCTGCGACGACAAAGCTGAAACTGGACTACGTCATTCATATAGTCTGAGGAGGTCGTTAGAAAAACAGTGAATGGACACGTGACTGGATGGTTGGTTCCATTCTTGGGGATATCAGAATTATACAGGACGTACAATTAGTAATGCTATTAAAAATAGTTTAGTGCTAAAGAGTTGATCTGATGTCATATCTAAGAGATTTCATTATATCATATCTTTTTATTATTCAGAGACTATTGATAGTGAGATCATAGGCTATCTTCTTAAGTGAAAAAAAAACAAACATCATTCTTCAGGAACTGTAACATTTATGTGACCTTAAAAGAGTATGATTTTTCAAAATGTCAAAAATGGCAGTGGTCCTATAAAAATACTCCAAGACCACTCCCTGGTGAATTTGTCAAAATGCAACCCCCTCAGAAACGCACATCATCTTTGTTAAGAATGCTGGTAGGCCCAAAAGTCATTGCTTCCACATTGGCAGATAAATAATATCAGTCTAACTCTCTAAACATCGAGAATGGAGCTACTGGAATATTTACTCTTAATCACTATATTTTTCCTTCATTGGCATGAAGGCATTTCCTTTATTTTACACAAGTGACAGTTCTCTGCACTGAATTCAGCCGTATTATCTCACTTTTATGCTATCATTGCAGAAGCAAAAGCAAATGCAACTTAGTTGGAAGCAGTGTAGCTAATTAGGCTGCAGGGTGCACTATGTTTGACTCTGCCCATCCAACCAGAGATCCTCTCACCTGCCATAAACTCACACACACACACACACACACACACACTCCACAGAAATGAAGCCCTCATCTCAGGGAGAAAAACATTTTTCTTTTAGACATGTTAACTATTTCTCATATTTTTTCACAGGTGATACCGTGTGGCTTACGTGGCTGCTCATGAGAATCACTAGCCCAGACTTCGATAAAATAAAAAGCGCTGAATTCCAACATTTCTCAGTTCATTTTCCCTCTAACACAAGTCCAATGGAGGTCAGTCTTACATCTGAAATTTTATTATGTCTGGCTTCTGTAAACCAATAGTAATTATTAGGTTACATGTTCAAGCTTTGCTTTTCAGGGGAAAAGAAAATGGAATGACAGGAACTTAGATTACAGTGTAAAGAACATTTCTTTATAAAGTTCAAAATTTACCCACCACTAATCTAGATGCATTTCTGAGTATCAGTTTATTTCTTTAGCATCATTCACAGAATCAAATAGCTGGAGGATTCATTGAAAGGTCATCAAGGCAACCATCCAGGCCCAGATGTAATTGTACACATACTATGCTAAGAAAAGAAAAAAATCTATCTCCTTCAATAAGTAGCCACAACTTCCCTTCACTTCCTATCTCCAAATCTCAAAACCTCACCAGTTCTTCAGATCCTTTTGAAATACAAGTAAACCTCTTTCGTTTTGTTTGAGCTTCAAACAAAAGGGAAAAATACCTGGTAATATTTACATACCAACCCTAATGACAAAATTATTAATGAACATGGAAAATAATGAGACAGAGGAATGAGACCATAGAAGGTGAGACTCACACTTGTCTCCCATAAAAGCCACCATGGTCCTGGACTTGATTTCATAGTGACTTCAAGATGAACCTTTAGATTCTTTCCACCTTATTTGTTCCCTCCTTGCTAAGATCTCTTTCCCACCCTTCTTTTTCACTTTGGAGGAACAACAAAAAAAGATGACACATGTGAGATAAGAGTCCTGGGCTTTCCCAACAAAAAGGAAGCCACAAAATTGTGAGGTTGCCAAAGGTTAGAAAATTGTTCCGCTAAATGTGTTTAATTGCCGTGCAATCCCCGTTACCTTTCCTGCTCTCCAGTAAATGAACCCCAGCTTCCTGCTCAGCAGCCCACCTGTCTGCAGCCAGCCTTCCAAGGTGAGCCAACGAGGCCTAGTTCCCAGGGCTCTGATCGCTCTCACTTGCTATATCCAAAGGCCCCACAGAGTGCTTTCAAATAGGCTTTCAATGGCACAATAAAAGAGAAACATGTTCACTAATAGTTATTGAAATTGGGCCCAGTCTGACGCTGGAACCAGGCTCACTCCGCATCCATCTGCCACCCACCCAGAAGACGCCAGCATTGCCTACTACCCACCAGTGTGCCTCTTCCTTGTGTTTGGAAAGTTGCCCTCCTTACTCAAAAAGGTAGCACATCTACTATAAACTTCTAAATGAAAACTCCTTTCACGGGCAATGACTACAGTTTTATTCAACCTAATCGTTTGGGGGGTTTTTGTTTCAGGGCTTTTTTCAGTATTTTAATATCTTGACTACAGCCATCCGTTCATTGTCTCATTCTTTTACTAAAAGTCTAACAGGGTGTCAGATACCATGCAAGGCTTTGGTTAGAAAATGGTGAGACAGAACTTGCCCATTTCTTGTGTTCGGTGGAGCTTTCAAGGTATCTAAATAAATTTTAAAAGTCACAGATATAACCTTTGTATGAAGATGAGTATCACATACAGACACACACATACATGGTGTCAGGAGTTTTTCAAAGGCTGAGCTGATCTAGTCTCACAAGTCAAAGAAGACTTCTCCAATGAAAGAGTGATTGAGCTGAGATGTAGAGGAAACACAGATGCTCATTCTATAATAAAACCACTTTCTTTTCTACACAAATCTATTTCACTTGGGTCAACACTGTTCACCGTTCCATAAAAATGAGAATAATCCATCTTCCCTTTATAAAAAAATGGTTGGAAACTGAAAATATAAAACTCATTCATCTCTGTGTTGCACAATAAACAGAATACAGCTGGGCTTTTCCCCTTTGCTTTCCAACTGAATTTGTTACATTCATAAAGAATAAATGAATGGGCCACCCTTCACATGTAAAAGTCATATTACTCCCCCACCATATGTAGGATACAAATTAGAGAGTTTGTTTGTTTTTACCTTAATATCAAGACTTTTATCTTCTCTCATTAATATGCTTCCTCATACCACTCTCCCAATGAAAGTGCCAATTTGTAAAGACATTTTACTGAACTTAGGAGGGAATTAGAATCCAGCCCACTTCAAAGCATTCTCAAACATGTTACCTCAGTGCCTCAAAAATAAAAACTGTGTCCTTGACTACAGTTTCCAATGCCATCTCAATTCTTCCTGGATTCTTTGTTAAGATACAGTTTGCATCTTCAAGCCCAGTGTTTTTTCCTAACCTTATAATCCCAACTCCTTCTTGTAATTCTGACTACAATTCCCCACATGTGAGAAACCTGTCCTGGTCTTTCTAGATAGACAGAGTTCACTCTGATTCTTTATTTCATTCTTCTGCCCTGATTTTTCTTAGCACAACTTATCCCGCATGTTGGCTTGGATGCAGAATCTCAGGGAAACAGGGCTATTAATCAGGCCCAGTGACAATGACCCTGTTTCTTCTCTATATGGAAACATAAAATATGGCCCAGTCATACCTGGAACGTTTCAGGAGTGATTACAAGGCAGCAACATAGATCTTATCCATTACTCCCCATTGTTTACGAGGCCTGTCACTCTATCAAAGAAGGAAATGAAGCAAGTCTGCCATGATTTGTCTTCATAGTACCACACTGACTGTTTCCTATTTTATCATGAATTTTTGTTTCCTCCCACATGATGGTCATGTTGACAACGTCGTGTGTCTTGAAGGAAAGGGCAACTTCCAAGGTTAGTGGATAACAAGGGGTCTGAAATCCAAGGAGATCAGTATTCAGGGCAAGAAACCAAGTAGCTGCCATCCAAGAATGCCTACAGGGTTGGGAAACTGGAGTTGATACCTGTACAAGGAGCAACAAGTATTGGAAATTAAAAGCAAGTAGGACCTTCATACTAAGTCACATCTTTTTGCCATTCCCTGCTCATTCATATATTTTCTATAAAGCAGGATGCAGTTCCCAAGGTTGGGTTACCTGGCTAGAGTGGAAAGTGATAGGCACAAAGCACACCAGCCTCTGACACTTGTCCTGGACCCCTGCCCTACATAACAGCATCATAAGTATCCCAGTGATCAACAACTAATAGCCAATACTCTCCTGCTGTTGGACTCACATGAGGGCATTTGCAAGATGAAGGTCACCTATCACTAAAGCTGTCTTCAAAATATTGGGAATATATTCTCAGGTGTCCCAAGGATATTCTCAATAATTCATTATGAACCTATGATCCAAGTTCTTATATAAATGATTTTCAAACCTAGTTATGTTTACAAAATAAACTCTTGTGGATAATAGATTCCATATATTTACAACTTAGTTGTATAAAAGTATCATATTTTATTTTATTTGACCTAAAAATAAAAAAGAAACCAGTTTTTACTAAGCATGAAATATGTAGGGGGCATAAATGGTGATGGAAAAAACTAAAGTAAAATAAAGAAAAAAATGTAGTAAAATATGTGACTTAGTATCAAGATCCTTCAATTCTTTATCACAAGACTACTATGATGTCCATTTTACAAGTTAGAAAACTGAAGCTCAGTGAGGCCAAATACTCAGTTAGTAGTCAGGGGAGCAGAGACTAGCAGAGACATGACAGACAAGTCTGCCCTCCAAACACCTGCCTGCTTCCTGTTCACACACATGCCTCCCATTCACACAAACATGCCAATGAGTTCTTGGTCAAGGTGGCAGCCTTAGAACATGCTATGACATGTAGTTTATTGTATGTTAATGTACTACAATAAAACTGTTTCAAAAAGAGGTCACATTTTCCCAAACAAGATACACAAATGGCAAACACGTACATGAAAAGGTTCTTAACATCACTAGTCATTAAGGAATTGCAAGTTAAAACCACAATGAGATATCACCACATGCCTGTTAGAATGGCCGTCATCAAAAAGGTAAGGTAACAACTGCTACTGCAGGTGTGAAGAAAAGGGAAACCTCTGCACTGTTGCTGGGATTGTAAATTGGTGCAAGCACTAGGGAAAACAGTATGGAGGTTCTTCAAAAGATTAAAAATAGAACTACCATTTGATCCAGCAATATTCCTCTGAGAATATATTTTAAAAAAACTACATACACTCAAAAAGATATCTGCACCCCCATGTTCATAGCAGGATTATTTACAATGGCCAAGATAAATGGATAAAGAAGTTGTAATATAAATACAATGGAACATTATTCAGCCATAAAAAATAAAGAAATCCTACCATTTGTGACAACATGGATGGACCTTGAAGCATTATGCTAAGTGAGATAAGTCAGACAGAGAAAGACAAATACCATATGATCTCACTTAGATGTGGAATCTATGAAAGAAAACAAAATGACAAACATCAAACCCACAGAAAAAGAGATCAGATTTGTGGTTTCCAGAGGCGAAGGTTAAGGAAGGGAGGCTTGGAGGAAGGTGTTCAAAAGATATACACTCATATGTGGAATCTCATGAACAAAAGAAACTGATGAACAAAACAGACCCAGAGACACTGAAACATGCAACAGACTGACGTGTTTCAGAGGGAAGTGGGGAGGGCGGGCAGATTAACAAAGAATTCATGTGCATATAGGCACAGCCCGTGGACAAAGGAGTGTGGGGAAGGCCTGGGGAGAGGGTGGGAGTGGGGTGAAGGAGGCCAACAGGGGGAAAAGGGAGGACATTTGTAATCTTTCCCTCAATAAAGATTAAACCTATTTTTAAAAAGATATAAACTTCTAGTTATAAGATAAATAAGCACTAGTGATACAATGTGCAACGTGATGACTACAGTTAACACTGCTGTGTAGTACAGGAAAGGTGTTAAGAGAGTAGATCCTACGATTTCTCATCACAAGGAGAAATATTCCTTTTCATTTTATTGCATCTATATAAGATGATGGATGTTAACTAAATGTTTTGATAATCATTTTACAATTTATACAAGTCAAACCAACATATTGTTTATCTTAAACTTATACACCGATGTATGTCAATCATTTCACAAGAAAACTGGAAAAAAGAAGGCAAGAATGTGCATTAAAAATTTAGAATGTCAACCAGATAAATGTTTAATTTTCAAATAATTAAAGGGGAAATAAATAAAACAATTCCGACAAAATAGTCAATTCAGTAAATCTCAGAAAATAGGTGGGAGAGTAGAAAGCATGGTAAACAAATAACTCCTACAGAGCAAAACTCAAATTAAGTATAACTATAGCAATTGAACTTTTAAAATACAAGTTTTTCAAAATTCTATTGAAAGGAAATAAAAAATATCCAAAGCAAAATTTCATATGAATGTAGAAATTAAAGGTGGAAAAACAGCTACCCAAAGAGTTAGTAAACAGAAGCTATGCAATGGCTATGTGAAGAAGGAAAGACAGGCGGAGGAGGAACCACGGTGGCCACATGAAAAGAACCAAAAGAAATATTTCACGCCAATAAAAGTAACCATCAACAGAGACAACCTTGATGAAACAAGCAACATGACTAGTAAGAAAAATGTAATTCAAATACAAGGAGAAATGGATAAATCTGCAAACATTTTGAGATTGCAATGCACCTTTCTAGCTAATAGCTCAAAATATTTAAGGATATTAAAGATTAGGTTAATTTGACTGGTAAAAGTTCCCTACACTGATGGAAGACTTTATCTAAATGAGTGGCTTATTGGCCTAAACCTTGTCTAAAGGGTACAGTTTATAGCATGCACCCGCATTCCTTCTGGGGGTCTGAATTTAGGTACATGCTCCATGGAAGGAGCTTATGCAACGAGGTCCCAGTGAAATCCTGGGCGTTGATTCTCTGGTGAGCTTCCTGGCAGATCACGCTTACTGATGTGTCCCACTTGCTGGTGGAGTTAGGTGCGATGTGGCCCCTGTGACTCCACCAGGAGAGGACTCGGGGAAGCTTGTGCCTGGTTTCCTCCGGACTCTGCCCCACTCTCCTTTGCCCTTTGTTGACTTTGCTTTGTACCCTTTTGCTGAAATAAATCTTAGCCATGAGTACACCCAAACACTGAATACTGTGATTCCTTCTAGCAAATCATCGTACTTGGGGTGGTCTTGGAGACCTCTGGCACATCCCTCCACTACCCAAAAGAAAGCACAGGTCCAAATGACTTTCTGAGCAAGCTTAACCAGTGTTTTAAGTAAAAGAAAACTCATTTTATACAAGCTGTTCCCAAACATACAAAAAGCTACTTGGCTAAAATAACCATAAGCGTTATGGAAGAACACACAATCTTAGCACAATTTTGAGTATTATTACAAAAATCTTAAATAAATTACTAGCAAATCAAATAAAAAAGCTATTTACTAAAAGAAAGAAACACCATGGCCAGTTTGCTCAGGAAAAAACAACACCACCAACACCTTAACCTCTCTCTCTTCCTCTCGTATCTTATAGGCAATTGAAAATCCAGAAAATCCAGTTAGCTCTGTTTCAAAATAGAAGTAAATTTTCATTATATCCGCAACCATTCGGCAGGTCTGTCTCCATCTTCTCCCTCCTGCACATGTCTCCTGCTTCCTCCCTTGCTCACCACCCCTAGTCCACCAGTCCAGTGAGCCTGCAGAGCCTCACGCCTCTCCTCTGCTCAGAACCCCCAACCAGCAGCCTATTTAACTCAGAGGACAGACCCGCTCCCCACACCTGATTCCCTTACCTGTTCTGCTGTCTCCGTTTTCCATCACACTCATTTCTTCTAACTAAAATCACTATTTTCCCATTTATTACACTTATTGTTTATATTCTGCCTTCTACCAGTAGCATGTAAGCTCCTTAAAGTCCGGACTTTGGGGGTGTTTTGTCCACTGATGTAACTCAAGTGCCTAGAACACTGTCTTTATTGTGAAGAATTTAAAAATTTAAATTTAAATTTAAAAATAGTTCTACATAAGAAGAGCTATCAATGCAACTCACTACATTATTACACACACACACACCCATGTAAGCTTAATAGTTGTTGAAGTTTTCACTTTTAAAAGTCTCTTATCAAATTATAAATAGAAGATTTTCCATGCTTCATTAAAGAAAGAAATAGCAAATACCATGTTTTATTGTGAAATTAGAAGCATTCCATTAAAGTTAGAGAAAATGTTCACTTTTATAGCTATTACTACATATTTTACTAAGCATCCTAGAAATATAATATGACTAGGAAAACAGAAATAAAACATGTAGGCCAGGGTGGAGAAGATAAATGTCATTAGGCAGGTTACCACTTAGTAGAAAAACTAATAGAATCAACTGTGAAAAATACTAGGACTAAGTTCAGAAATATGACAGAATATAAAATCAACATACAAGAATCAAATAATTCTCCTCTACACCAGCAAAAACCAATTAAAAAGGTAATTTTACAAAGAACATAAAAAGGATATTCAGAGCAAAGACTGTAAAATACCTGGAAATAAACCTAATAGGAAATATTCAAGATCTTTTTACAGAGACACTACAAGATGTTTCCCCCCCTCTCTGTGTTCTAACCACTCTGGGCTCTGTACTGGTTTTTGAACACACCAGACAGCCTCCTACCTCCCAGATTTGAACCTGTTGTCTCCTGTGGAAAGCAGCTCTTTCTCAACAACATAGCTCACTTTCTCTTCTGTTCAAATGTTACTTTACCAGTGAAGCTTTTCCAAACCAAACAGGTGCATGTGCATACATACGCACACACTTCTATGATTCTTTCTCCCTCTACCCTACTTTTTTTCTTCTGGGCGCTATCTCAATGGAACATATTATATATTTGTATCTTATTTGTTTGTTTTCTCTCTTCCCTCACTAGAATACAACCAATGTAAGGGTAGAGACATCTTCAACTATATTGTATCCCTGACATCTAGAACAGTGCCTTAGAAATAGTATGTACTCAAAAAATATTCGAGTGACGGACATACAAGAATACCTGAAGAGTTGGGATATACTATGTGCATGGAAGGGAAGTGTTGATGCTATAAATATGCTAATGATCCCAATTTAATCTATAAATTCAATCTTTTTTTAAAATATATTTTTATTGATTTCAGAGAGAGGAAGGGAGAGGGAGAGGGAGAGAAACATCAATGATGAGAGAGTCATTGATCGGCTGCCTCCTGCATGCCCCCTACTGGGGAACAGCTATCTCCTGGACCATAGGTTGATGCTCAACCTCTGAGCCATGCCAGCTGGGCTATAAAGTCAATCTTAATCAAGAGTCCAATAGAATATTTTCATGGAATTTGACAAGATAATTCTGAAATTCATATAGAAGAGTGAATGTTCGGGAATAGCCAAAGCCTGGAATTGTACCCTACCAAATAACAAAATATATTACAAAGACATATAAATAAATATAACATGGCACTGGTTCGGAAACAGACATCTTGATCAATAAAATAGAATGAAAGATAAAGAAGTGGGCTCATTATATGTGAAATTTTTATATATGAGAAAAATAAGCATTTTAGGTTAGTAGATAAAGGCTTTTAACTAGTTAATTTTTAAAAACTCAAGAAATATAATGTGCTTTACACACTCCTCTGTTTATCTCATAATATATACACATTTCAATTCATCATGTTGTACACCTTAAACTTACACAATATTATATGTCAATTATATCTCAATAAAGCTGGGGGGAGAGGAAGATATACTAATATATATATATATATATATATATATATATATATATATATACATATATATATATGGCTAAAAATTATTTTTACCTAAGCATGGCTATCTCTTAGAGTTGTATTAAATGAGATGGTTCGTGTAAAAAAATAAACAAACAATAAAATGTCTTAAAATGTCCCTAACATAATGAACAGTAAATTTAGCATTAATAATTATTTTACAGTTTTATAATAAATTAAAATTTGATTGGTGACAATAATCAAATCTGATTCTTCTTTGTCATACAGTCCTTAGAACGTTTGCTGAATTAAATCAAAATCTAGTCTTCCATTCCCTTACCATTCTCTATTAGTTTTTAGTTTCTCTTATAACTTGATTTATTTTAATAATCAGCTCAAAAGCACACTTCCATGCACAAATACAACATAGTTAATTAAATATAAGATTAATCGTTTTTATAAGTCATCTTGAGCAGGAAAATTCGAGTGAACAGAAAGCTTCAACTATTTTTAATTAAAGTAATTTATACATATCAAGATATGTTTCCCTTCAAGTTTCACAGATTGGTATATCAGTCTATTTAAGATTAAAACCCTGCTGGAAATCTGCTGGAAATACAAACTGCTACAGAGAGCAAAAAGTGGTAAATTTTTCTTCCCTTAAATTGCGTAGATTTCCTTTAAAAATGTATCTATATTTCCTAATAAAATCTAGCTGAAAATGACTTCTAAATCAGTACTTAGTTACATATTTTCTTCCTAAGGAGTAAAAATGTACGAGGGAAGAGCTGGGGCAGTGATTTGTTAAGACAGATGAAGCCCCAGGATAAATCTAATGCATCTTCTTGGCCTAGGAGATAAAATGAGCCATGAGTAATCAATGGTGACATAAATCAAGAATAGACCACACGCCAAAGTAAATTTGAAAACTGTGTATTTGGAGACTAGCGGTGGGCAGCTGATTCAAAAATGTAGGTAATTAAAGCAATGGTTTGTCTAATTAATAGGAACTCTCTAAATTCAATTGATGTAACCACCTGGAATAATTACAGTTCTCAGGAGAAGTTAAAGAGGAAGAACTCTATAAAATTGAAGGCAAAATGGTTTTTAATGCATACTAGAAGAAGCTTTGGTTTCTTAATGATTCATAATCATTACCTAAAATAACATAGTTTGTCAAAGAATTGTTTCATCGTTCAAGTAACTGTAGAGCAGTAATACATCCCTGAGGTCTAAAAAAAAAATCGCTCTTGGCTTTCTTCCCATAATATGCTCTTAGAGTCTTAGAGACAGGAGCAACAATTTTAGCCTCAAATTTCCCCAACTGAAATCCCTCACTCTGTGTATGAAAATCACGAATTAATTCTCACCTCATCCTTATGTCTCAGAAAGTAGCAACAAAAAAACACATTTGCAAAAACTCTGCTAATGGATATAAGCAGAGAGAATTTTTCGAAGTAGATAAACATCACTCTAATGTGTTTTCTTAAAATAGAAAAAATATCAAAGGTTATTACAAAAAAATTAAATTTGCTAATGGTACACAAAGAGCTTCAGATGTTAACCACATTCCTTCTACAAAAATAGAAATCTGTAATCACCATCTTTATTGAGTTACTCATGGTGAGTCATCATTCATATTGACCTAATTTCTGGAGGCCCCCAAGCCACCCCTTTAAACTGAAAGAGATGAGAGATGAGAGACAGGGGGGGAGAGGGAGAGGGAGAGTGGGGATAGAAGTAGAGAGAATGTTACAGGAATTCTGTATCATCACAGAACTAATAGAACTCCAGTCACTAAGTAAATTAAGTAAAATTTGCCTCTATCAGAGAGACAGCTAAAAACAGATAATTAAAATTATTCTATAGAAAACTTCATAAAAAGAAGGGGTTACACTGTAGCTTTATAATATAGGTAGCCAGACCTGTTCATTTCATTGGAAGAGACGGAAATCTCTTCACTTATCTCCCTCTTCTCACATTTACATATATTTTACATGTATATTTACACATATTACATGTACAAGTTTCTTCAAAGATATATAAGGGACGTGCAGGATACAGGTGGGAGAGCAATCTTACAATGCCCAACCTTTAGCAATAAAACAAGAGGTTTGGTTAGATCATATGGCTTATGATAACAACACAGTTTGGGGTAAAGTCCTACTACAAAGACTAAATAACAAAATTAGGCTAATTAGCAAGCACTGTCTACATCCTGTCTGTCCCTTAAGGTACTACTTAAACTCCACAGATTCCACAAAATCAGTCTACCTCAACTCATTCAGCCTCTCCTTCTTTAATAATATATATAATTCAATAGTGCCTCTTATTGCTCAGACACTTGTGGGCACGTTACCTACACTTCCATAGGCACACTGGCTTCCTCCTCATTATTTCTTAGATATTAACAGGGCAGGAACAATCCCACCGAAGGGCTTTGCACTAGCTGTGCCCTCTGTCTGGAAGACACTTCCATGAGTTATGCGCAAGGGAGCTCTCATTGCCTTCAAGTCTTTCCTCAGTCACCACCTTCTCAATGAACATACCTGGCTCTCTCCCTAACCCCACACTCCCAAATGCCCAGATCCTGCTCTACTTATCTTTTTTCTATGTTAATTATTATCATCTGCTAAGATACTATTTGTTCTCTTATTTACTATGTCTAGTATTTATTGCCTGTCTCCCCTTTTTAGAATGTAAGCTCCATGAGAGCAGGAATCCTTTTTAGTTCACTGTTGTATTTTCCAAGGGTCCATAACAGTATCTGACACACAGTAGGTGCTCAACAAATATTTGATGGATGGATGAATGAACACATGGCTTTAAGCCTCACAACAACCTATTAGATAGGTGTTACCTATTGTTTAAGATAAGAAACAAAACCTTAGAAAGATCAAAAAGTGGCCCAAGGTGACACAACCAGGAAGCACAGAGCAGAATTATTACTGCACAGTATGAGACACTTACATTATTCTACCTACTGCTTTGACCTCAGAAGCAACATAGGTTCTACGCGTGCCTCAATTTCCCCACTAGTACTGTGTCTTGTGATCAGTAAGTGCTCAGTAAGCATAGGAGAGAAAGGAAGGGGAAGGAACAGGTTATAAACATTACCCATATCAACAGTTCTAATTTTCAGAAAATAAGCTATGAAGAGAAAGAACAGTAGTACAAATTAATAGCCCATTTTTTAGCACCACCACGCTTAAGAAAGTTACGTAGAAGAACCCATCTGTCGTAATAAGGGCCTACCCTGTCCTAGTTCCCTTAAGTCTTCTTTAGGAAAATGATATCTCATATTCTTATTCCACTCTGTGGGTTCTAGGCTATAAACTGACTTGAAATTAATAAAATGACACTTTTTTAAACTTCGACAGCCTAAAAAAATCAATACCATGTATTTATCCAAATTTTCTTTCTTTTTGTCATTTTTTAGCTTGAGTATGAACTATTATTGCACTGGGAAAAAAAGCATTTATTAAAAATTATCATGACACTGGGGTGGATTTTTTAACATTTTCTTTATGTTCCCTTCTCTGACTACTTAAATATTTAGGAACAATATTAAATTATATTTAAATGCTCACCTAGTATAATAATATAGTACTTCTAAACATAGTAGCTACATGTAGAAACACATAGTGCCCCCTCGTAACCCGGCATTGACTCTGTGCTATATTGTTCTACGAGATGTTGCAGAGTGAAGGCCTCTGATAAAATACTCAGGAGAATATTCTCATTTCGAATGTGAAACCCTGCCATCTGCGCAGTGAGAAGAGACAAAAAGTGCATTATCAGGAGGGTCCCCACTAGATTTTGGATGGTATACGCCTCGCAAGCAGGGCCTTTGCCATATTTGCCTTTGTGTTTTAGGAGCTGATCCAGTGCTTAGCACAGAACAAACATTCAGCAAGTGTTTATGGAATCAGATCAACAGCACAGGTCGCAACCAGAGGCCTCCCTGCTCCAATTAAGCAGTCCATGAAACGTAACAACCTTTCATCTAACTGGCTCTGTGGCTTTGTTAACTGGCCCACACTCTTGTTCCCACAACTTACTTGGGTATAACTAATTGTGCTTCTCTATTTTCTCTGCATTAAACTAATGCCATTAACTCACTATATAAATTTGTATAATCTTCTAAGTCCTCTCCCTATTTCTTCCAAGTGAGAACTATATGTTTTAGTGTACACCACACTAAATAGAGTATTTAACACTTGTAAGTTTCCAAAACCACTGGCATTTGTAGAAGTCTGGCGACTAAACACCAAAGCAAGAAATGGAATTCTTACAGGCAGTACGCTTCTGCTCTCTCCCAGTAGACTTTGTAAAGGGTTACCAGTGCCATGAAAAGTCACACATGATATTTAAACAAGTAAAGGAAGTAAAAGTCAAGGTACGATTGTCTCCTGAGCTCCTAAGCTCAGGAAGGGAGAGAGAGGAAAGGGGAGGGATAGAGAGATAAAAACATCGATGAGAGAGAAGCATCAACTGGCTGCCTCCTGCAGGGCCCCTACTGGGGATACCTGATCAGGAGCTGAACTGATGACCTTTTGGTTCATGGGTTGCCGCTCAACCACTGAGCCATGCCGGCTGGGCTAAATTCTTTTGCATTGAACACTTATTTGATGTCAGGTACAATGAAAGCATTTTATGTCCATTGCCTCATTTAATCTTAAATGTGACTTTAATGAGCGAAAGGTTATCAGAACTCCCACTTGATAAATGGGAAAACTGTGTTTTAGAAATAACCAAGGTTCACAGAGTAAGTGGCAAAGCCAGGATTTGACTCCAAGTGTGGCTGAAGTTCACATTCTTAACAACCATACTGGAATAATTGGTTAATTGGGGGAATATTACTGAAAGGAGAACACAGCTAAAAAGAAGGTCAAAAAATTTCTTAGCATCCAAATTCCTTCATGTTATTCTTTATAACACATCAAAAAAAAATCTTCTTAGGGTTACTGCTTTATTTTATTAGAAAGAACAACCCTGATGTGAGAAGTAATTAACTTCAGGGGAAAGCTTTTTATTAGAATGCTAAAACAATTAAGTTTGTTGTATCACTGAGGTGCCTCGTCTGCCTTTTTTATGAGAAAAAATATTTCCCCACTGCCATATAAACCCTTGATTCTGTTCTGAAAATCTATGGGCCAGAAAAGGCTCCTAATAGGATCTGAGAACACAGAAAGACTCCGGACCCGAAAGTTTTGATTAGAGAGAAGAGAACCATGACTCAGCAGAGGGTCATGCCAATATTCTGTCCTTGTGGCATGGGCCAAACAAATGCTGAGACTCCGAAATAGCAAGTCTCCTCAGCCCTTACGGCTCTCCAGGCCAGCGAGTGACTGATTTACTTCAGCTGTAAGGGGAAAGGTCCAGATGAAGGTAAAGAGCAGAGCCCACGTGGTACAGGGAGGCAATTTCCTATCAACTGGATTGCTCAGAAAGAGTCCTGGAAGATCTAGAAGCAATTCATGTTGGGCGTAACATGGTTCATTTTCTAGAAATGCAAGAAATTAGGGTTTGAGGATTGATACTAATGAAATAGGAATACAAACTAACAAAAATTAGAGCTTGCACTACAGTTTAAAATATGTTTAACTGCCATGAGAGGGGGTAGATAGAGAATAAAGACATTTTGTTTTGCCATACTCGGCGGAAGATCTGCCTCACTCCCATTACATAGCTTTACATTATTATATATCTTCTTTTGTTCTGCGTTGAACTTCCAAATATTATCCTTTTTTTAAATTTATTTGTATTGCCCGGCCGGGCGTGGCTCAGCGGTTGAGTATCGACCTAGGATCCAGGCGATCGGGGTTCGATTCCCGGTCAGGGCACATGCCCGGGTTGTGGGCTTGATCAATGACTCTCTCATCATTGATGTTTCTGTCTCTGTCTCTCCCTCTCCTTTCCTCTCTCTGAAATCAATAAAGATATATTTAAAATAATAATAATAAAAATAATAAAAATTATTTGTATTGTTGACACTATTACAGTTGTCCCCACTTTCCCCTCCTTTGCCCACCTCCACCCGGCCCTCACCCCCCTTCCCTCTGGCCATCATCACACTGTCTTCTGTGTCTATGGGTTACACATATATGTTCTTTGGCAAATCCCCTCACCTTCTTTCATCCAGTTCCCTCTCCCCCCTCCCCTCTGGCAGTTGCAGTCTGTTCCATATATCCATGCCTCTGTTTCTGTATGTTTGCCTGTATATTATGTTCTTTAGATTCCACATATAAGTGAGATCATGTGGTATTTCTGTGACTGGCTTGAGACTGAGATCTGGCCATCTCACTGCAAAACCAGGAATCACGTGCTTAACTGCTCCCTACTCAAATGCACCCTTAAAGGGAAAGAAACTTACTCTTCACATTGTGTCAAATACAGTGCTTGCCAAAAACATCATTCATCTACACAACTGCTTATAATTAATGACAGGGTAATCACCTGCAATCATACACCCTTTTATTCTAACAGTAAACTCTGACCTGAGAACTGAAAGTATTCTGTGGACACTTCATCTGCATCAAAATCCAGTATAATACCAGGCATAAAATCCTTCCTAACTGTACTTGTAAAATCCTGCCGAATGCTTGCTCTCACTAGTCGCTGCAATGAGATGAGGAAGCACTTGCTCAGTGAGACTGCCTGAGGATGGGCTGGGCGCTGATGTGCTGCTCTCTCATTGACCCATTTTCACAAATTCATTTAGCTACTTGGACATCCACTCTTAATTCTTAAAACCCGAAGCACACCCATTATTCTTACTACCTTAACATTCCTCTCTCTTTTCTGTTAACATCTAATTGCTTTTTCCACTGAAATTCCTTTCAGAAGATTGACCTGGAATCTGATTATAACAAGAAGCATCATATTAACAGTCAAGGTTCATTTCCTAATCTTTCTATCAAAAGAGAGGGTGCACATTTTAGCAAGAGGCAGGCCATTTAACCTTCCCATTCCTCCGCTCGCCCACCTACTGAGAGATCACAGCATAGGGCCACAGCTGAAAATGTGCCTGTGGCATCAGACTGGCCTATATTGTAATCCTTACTAAGTGTGTGATTTGGGGTAAGTCTCATTTTTCTCACCTGAGAAATATTGCTAATATGTGAAATTGTGAACTAAATTAAATGAGAATGTGGCTCTGAAAGATCTGTAAACTGTAAAGTGAGTGACACAAAGGTGACAGTTATATGGCCTTGTTCTGTGTCTCATTAAGTAGAAGGCATTTCTACAATGTTGGAGTAAAGAAGGTTTTGTTTAAAATGGCTCAAAAGCTAGAAAAATCCATAAAAAAGATATTTATTTGACTACATGGAAATGTTAAATTCCTGTATGGCAAATAATAGATAAATAAGTCAATATGCTACTAAAACAAGGCTGAAAAACTAACCACTATTTGGGAAATTTATGTTAAAAAAAAAAAAAAAAAGATAAAAATCAATAAAAAAAGAAACCACACACTAATAAAAATAATGGATACAAGACATTAATAGGTAATTTACAAAGCATATATGAATGGTCAACAAACATAATATGTACACTCAACCCAACCCATCATTCAGTATTAGAAATTTTAAAAAAGTGTTTTGAACTATCAGATAGGCAAAAGTATGTTAAAATTGATAAAATCAGCATGGGCAAGACACCGGCACACTCCAAGTACAGTAGCAGAGTGTTAAGGTGTTTCCACCTTCCCGTTTTGGCTCTTTACACCTAAGTAAAAATGTGAATGGTCATTGTGCCAGCAACCCGACTTACAGGAATTTGCTCCTCATAAGTAACTGTCCACTACAAAAACATTTGTGGAAATCATGTTTATCATGTTATTGTTTAAAATGTAAGTATTGGAAGCAATTTAAATGTCTATGAATATGGGATTGCTTAAATCAATTATTCTCAGTATGGTACAGCCATATAAGGCGGCGCCATATGGCCACTCGAAGCATGGCATATACTCAAAGTCACTGTCACAGAAACGACATCCCCAACACGTTGTGAGCATAAGAATAAGTTACAAAACAATATTTATAGGATAGTCTCATATATATACATACATATATACACACACATACATATACACACATATGTACACAGAGAACTGTTAGAAAGCATATTCACCCAAATACCCCTAGAAGTGGGGCTTCAGGTGATTATAATTTCTCATTTGTATATTCTGCAGTTTTATTTTCTTCTTCACAAGTATAAATTATTTTTATAATCAGAACAAAATAAAGCTATTTTAATAGTAGAAAAATATTATAGCTAGTTCCCAAGAGGTGATATTTTCATAATGCTATAACTGCTCTAGGCTTTTAAAATATGTTTTATAAAGTTAGAAAAGTATTCTGGGATCCACAGGAATAAAAGAGAGAACGTAAAAGGACTTTCTAGACTGGAGTAAGACTGCCTAACCACGTCTCATGTCTTGCTAGCTGGGAGTAATGATTCCTGGTCTTAACAACAAGTTACTTAACCTCTCTGTGCTCAATTTCCTCTCTTCTGCGAAATGTGGGTAATCATATAACTTAACTCATAAGGTTGTTATGAGGATAAAGTAAGTGAAATTATGGAAAGCATAGTTTCATACCTGACATCCTCGAAAAAATAGCTATTCATTGTAAGATGAGATAATATATAGAATCATCCCTGCCCATCAGATTTAAATAAATAAAGTAAATAAATCTTTACTATTGTTATCATCTGCCTACTCATCACGTGTCACCTAAGGACACTGTGAGAAGACAAGTTATTTTCCTTGTCTCAGAATACAAAACGTCAAGTGGTCTATTGAACATGATTAAATTTAAATACAGCATCTCCAAACCAAGGACACACAGAGAGGTCAACGAAGGCTTAGGAAGGCATGCCAGACAGCCAAAGTCCCAGGATATCTGATGTCCAATTTTGGCAACATGATATCAATTACTTTGAGAAATCAATAAACTACTATATAAAACTATTACTTATACCTTGCATTTATACAGTGCAGGACAGTTTTTGGAGGGCTCACCCATTTCCATAAGGGTTGGCAATGCTTCTGATCACTGGTCCAATTCAGTGGGTAAGCGAAGACTGGTGCTTCACCATTATTTCAGGACACCAACTCCCACTGGGATAAAGGTGCAGGGAGCCGGAGGCCTACCTCACAAGGTAAAGCAGGGATGGGGGGATGGGGGTCAACTTGCTCATTCATTTATTCCAATGTACCAAGTGCGCTAAGTCCTAGACATACGAGGTGCAGAAGCTCTCATGTAGTTTACAGGGTGGTGCCCAGTGTGCTCACCTCTCTCACCTGTTCTAAGGTGACCCCATTTCCAAGATGACCCCTCAGAAAGCGTCAAGCTTCCAGTACAACTATTAAACCACTGAGCTTATTATTGTTCTGTGTTTCTTAAACAATCCTCATAAAACTTACTTAGGGTATGTTTCTACCAAGAAATAAAAATTGCAATCTTGAAAACAAGATTCATTAAATTATTCAAAGCTGTTGAATGTTTAAAAATAATGTCACTTTCCTTTCCCTCCCAAACTACTTATAATAACTTATCTCATTAGGAACTCAGTTCTGGATTTCTACAATAAGAAAGAAAAATACTGTCTGAAAATAAAAATAAAGTTAAAAATACAGAAAGAGATATATTACCCAAGCTCCCTAAATCAGAGATTATGCATTCACTTATAAATTTATGAAACATTCTCATTACACACACAAAATTGTGCAAATTGCAAAAGAGCTTTTAATTTCAATAAAACAATTAAGTGCATTGATTAATTTGTCATTCCTACCAATGACTATGTGCTTTTGTGTGGCTCTATAGCTTTAGCTATCTCAAAGCACTTTCTCAAATATTTATGTCACTTTTATCCTTTGTGTGGAGCTGCAAACATCCTCCATGGCAGACTGGAGAAGCTGACAATGGTTCAGAAACAAAAAATGGTCAAGTGTGGTTCAGTGTGTCCCGTAACTACACATGGTTGCAGGGACACAGGGCTTCGTATTCATTCCCTTGCTACCAAAAATCATTAACCCAAAGCAAATCAAAATTAGGAGTTTCAAAACCTATCACTTCACTAAATAAATGGAAGATAAATTAAGCTTGTTCTTTAAAATATAGGAAAGTATGATTTGCGTTCTCATGACTTTGTTGAATAGCATCTCACAACCCTAACTGAATGTGCAGTGTCTGATAGTAACAAATAGAAAATGCTTTAGATTTCATATAAAAGTTAAGTGGGATTAAGGAAGGTTTAGAGATGACCCAGCCTGGTCTGATCAAGTTTTGAGTTATTAACATTCTGGGTAATCTTGACTAAGCAGCACAACTTGTCAGGTCCATGAGTGATTCTCTAGACGTGTACAGCTCTGGCCACGTGAAGAGCAGACAGCCATCCTGGGGAAAGCCTGACGCCAGAGGATCACCCCGAAACAGCCCTCCACCCACTGCACTGGCTGCTCCCAGGGCCTGGGGTGACTCAGAACTGAACTGTCTCTGGGTCCATCAGGCTGGCGATGACCTGATTTCAGAATGGACAAGGACATGTCCTTACACCTACCAGCCTATGGGGCCAATATACAAGCAATAAAATACGCCTTAAACTGCCCCATTTTAACAGAGACAGACACATAGGGGCTGGATTTTGAGTACTCTAAGAAGCCTTAAATATGCTCATCAAGCGTTCTTCTATCTGACCTCAGTGCAACTCTGTGGCATACATAGGAACAGATGATGATATCTATAACCAGGGCCCTTTTCCTGGCTCATTCCAGGATATAATGGTGCAGAAGACATACACGCTGGGCTCCACCTTGCGTAAGTACATTCAGGTATCTAAGTTTTACTTCTTCCAGATTCAACTAATAACATAGTTTTCCTCGGATATCCCTGAGGTTTAGAAAGAAGAAAAAAGATTTTACTTGATTTTGTATCCTTAGGTCTAGATATCTCTATTTATATCTATACCTATCTTGATAGATAGCTAGGCAGAGATCTATCCAGGCACTGAAGACACACATAAGTTTCTATTATATAGTAAATATATGTTAATATGAAATATGTCAAATAAGTGTTTGACTGACTGATTAATAGGTGAATGGAAACCTAGAAATTCTTTTTTTTTTTTCAGTTAAGCAAAGTATAGTAAGAAAAACAAACAAACCACAATCTCAACACATTAAGGATTGGCTGACCCGGGTCTCCGTGGACCACGTGTTGTTGGTTAACTGGAATTCAGAGCTATCACCAAGAATGTGGGAGAGAGTAACCACATAAATTACTCTGTGTTTACTGAAAGACACATGCCTCCCTAGCTCAATTCAAAACTAATTAAAGCACATATTCATTTTAAATTGAAAAGAAACCAAAATATTTTAAAACAAACTAATGTATGGCATTAAACCATCTGGGCTTTCTTTTGTAAACTGTAGCTCGCATATTTAACTCTTCTTCTAAATATTTCCTCCTCCTTTTTGAAAATTCCCCAACAGTACAGTCTTATTTTTCCCCCTGAGTACCACAATGAAAATTCTTCAACATCAGATTTGTGTCAGCCTGAGATATAGGTATAGATATAAATAATATAGATGCATATTCATTCTGCATTTCACAGGTACAACACAGAGAAGTTAGAGAATTAACCAAGCCCCTTCCACTCCTCCTGGCACATACATCTGATGTCTTTTTTTTTTTTTAATGTATATAGTGGTTTGGAGATTTTATTCTTATAAAAATAGCCTCAGAATATATATACATATGTTTGCAGTAGATTTTCACTTAATATATAGCAGACATATTTTCATATCAGTATATTATAGAGGTAGCTCATTTTTCATCATGGTGTATGGTATTCTATCATATGGGTCCACCATACTCTATACCAAGGGTGGGGAAACTTTTTTCTGCCAAGGGCCATTTAGATATTTATAATATCATTTGTGGACCATACAAAATTATCAACTTAAAAATTAGCTATGAAAAATCTAGATTTATTGAATTTTTGAGTCCTGCCCGTGGTTGCCTTGACAGGGCCAGACCAAATGATTTTGTGGGCCATATATGGCCTGTGAGCTGGACGTTCCCTACCCCTGCTCTATATAGACATTTAGGTGGGCTTTTTTGCTAGTAAAATAGTGCAACTAACATTCTTGTATGCATACACTTAACAAAGGGACTACATCAAACTAAAAAGCTTCTGCACAGCAAAAGAAACCATCCTCAAAATGCAAAGGGAACCCACTGTATGGGAGAATATATTTGCAAATGATACATCAGATAAGAGGTTAATTTCCAAAACATCTGATGTCTTTAAACGAGTAGCCTTCTCTTCTGTGCTTCTAGGACAGGTATGGTCCACAGTCTGGACCATGTGGCCACAATTCAGCCTCTAATCAACCCTTGTAGACATAATTCTGGAACCTGAAATTAGATTTCCAATTATGGATTTCCAGAGAATACAAATAAGAGCTTAATGTTTTAGTGCTTTCTGACACAATATTAAAGAAGAAATAAATGCCCACCTTAAAAATAAGATAAAATCTGGACAATCGGAGAAAAGACCTCACAGGTTCTGGCATATTTTTCATTAATGCATAAACCAGTGGAATAGATAACCTTTCTTCTTGCCACCATAGGCTTGCATAAGCTTTAAAATTACAAAGGCTACGTACTGATCAACGGTGGGTGAATGTTTCATGTGTCCTGAAGTGCCATACAGTAGAAGTTTCTAAATGTTTCAGGCAGGAAATAATGCTAGCTGTGAGCACAGAAGAAAAATAGGAGGGAGGGGGGAAAAAGGATGCATGGAAGGCAAGAAGGCTAGGCTTGCACCAGCTACCCTGCTCTTTAATTCTAGGAAATTAAAGTAATGCAATGCTAAGGGGCTCGGCAAACTAGGAGCACATCTTCATAGCTGCTCTGGTCGATTTATAAAACTTTCTGACGGTCTTCAGCACAAGTACTATGCTGGATGCAGCTAAAGAAGCTGACAATATTTCAAAGCCTAAATGGCAATTTTTTTCTATGCAGATGGTTAACTAGATTGTTAGGAGATCTAAAGTACCCCCAAAAAACTTATGTTTGAAAAAATGTTAAGGACAACAAATAGTAGAAAGAAAGCAGAGCCCCTCTGACTTACTGTTCGAGGTTGCCATAACCATATACCATAGACTGGTGGCTTGAACAACAGAAGTTCATTTCCTCACAGTTCTGGAGGCTGGAAGTGGGGTTCCAGCATGATCGGGTTCTGCTGAGAGCCTTCTTCTTGGCTTACAGAGAGTCGCCTTCTTACTGCATCCTCACATGGTAGAGAGAGAGCCCTGTCGTCCCTTCCTCGTTAAAAGGGCACCAGTTCTATCAGATCAAGGCTCCACTCTTATGATCTCATTTAACCTTAATCATCTCCTTAAATGCCCTATCTCCAACATAGTCCCATGGGGATTAGGGCTTCAACATATGTATTTTGGGGAGACACAATTCATTCCACAGCACCTGCTTCTTGGGCTGTGGGTCTGTGTTGATGGATGACCCACAGGATACACATGTCCTCAACCTCTACTCAGCCTTTCCCCTACTTCAAATAGAAGGACATTCAGACTAGAATACAGATTATAATGAGTATTGTTGAGAGAGGACGTAAACCCAACAGGAAACAAAGTGATTTAAAATATATATATATATATTACTAGCTCTAAAAGAGTTCATGTGTTCTGATTCCACCAGATCTCATCCCAAGACACTGGAGGTCTTGCCAAAGAAGTAATTATGCCCTGACACCTATGTTTGAGAAAGATAGAGTTGGCAAAGGACCAGACAATAAGGCAAACCCAACTGTAATTTTCAAATAAGAATAATAAAATTGGTGAATTCCAACAGGAAACTGGTAAGCTAGGCATCATCTTTGGATAAGGCTTAGAATGAACAAGCATCCAGGAACAAGAAGAGTGATCTTTAAGATCCAGCATGTGATCTTGAGGAAGAAGTCATGTCATTGTCATCTCTTGCTTGATACAGTTAGCACACTGTGCAGATTTACCCATACTTTGGTGAGATACTGGACAAGGTCTTCCATGATAGCCTGGCAGGGAGGCATATGTACAGGATGCTCATTCAGTTAGGTGGATTCTTAATTAATATGCCTGACCCCCAAAAGGATCGTGTCTGACAATTAACGTCCACCTGAACAGAGGTGTCTAGAAGCAACAAAAATTAATATTTACCATTTACAATGTGCCAGGCACTCTTCCGAGTACTTTTTATGAATCAATTAGTTTAGTTCTCACAACAACCCTATGACATTGGAAATAATGCCCCATTTTAGAGGTGAGGAAATTGAGGTTTAAAGAGGTAACAGCTTTTGTCCCCATGATTCCATCAACTATGCTCAAGGCCACCAGTGACCCCCAGACTGCAAAATCTAATGACTGATTCCCAGGCCTCATCCTGCTTGACCTGTGGCACTTGTCACAGCTGCTCACTCGTCCTTCCTCGTAACACTTTCCTCACCTGGCCCACAAGACACTTCACTCGTAGGTTTCTTCCTACCTCCCTAAGTGCTCCTTGGTCTCTTTGCTGGTGTCACCTTGCCTTACTGACTACTAAACACTGGAACGTCCCAGGGCTTAGTTCTTAGACCTCTTCATCACCTACACCCAGTCCTCTGGAGGGTTCGATCTGGACTTTAAATATCAGCTTTATACCAACGATTCTCAAATGTATGTTTCCCGCAGAATCTCTCCCCTGAAACCCAGACTTCTCTATCCAGCTTCCTATTAGACATACGCACTTACCTGTCTAACAAGCATCTCAAACTTAATATGACTTATCAATTTAACTCCTAATCCTACATCATCCTCCCCCCAAAAACCCTCTTCTTTCCCTATAATCATCTCTATCCCTAGAGATGCATAGACCAAAAAAATAACTTGCAGTCATCTTTAATTTCTCTATTCCTTTAATGCCCCACATCTGACATGTGAGTAAACAACGTTTGTTCTATCTTTTAAATACAACTGCTGCCCACAATCTACATTGCTACTCCTGTGTCTAAGCCACCATCATTTTTCGCTGAGATTGCTTCAAGAGCTCCTCTGAATGGCCTCTTCCCTCCCTTGTCATCCTAGAGTTTACATTTAACACAGTGCCCACAGTGACCCTGCTGACATGCGAGATCGTGTCATTTTCTCCTCAGAATCCTCTACAGGTTCCCATCCGCGGGATACATGGCCTCCAGGGCCCTGAATGACCAGGTCCTGTTACTTTCTGACCTCATCCCACATCATTCTTCCAGCTTTGCTCTATTCCAGAAACTGATTATTCAACTTCTAATGAGAACAAAGCCTTTACTCGTGATCCTTTTAAAACTTATTTTTTACCATTAATTATGATGACTTTAATTCATCGGTCTTAACTGCTTTAAATTCACGTAGGCAAAGTTTATCCGACAACAGAAAAGTTCCACATACCAGCAGTGAGGCATTGCCTCGCTCCCGCTCAGCCCGCAGGCCTTACTCCATGAACCTGTTTGCCTGAGACTCGAGCCAAGGACTCAAAGGCAGTGCTTACAGACACTGTTCACACAATGCGGCCTCACAGGAATCCCAGTGAGTTTCCCTGCACAGCAGCCTTCATCAAAGGCACATATGTTCCCATCCTACACTGAGCAGAGTTCCAGCTGCCAGTATTTCAGCCAAACACAAACTGAAAAACACCTGTAACAGCTTCATCAACAAAACCCAAGTATCACCGTGCTGAAGTCACTGTGGACCATCAAATGCTGCTGATCAAAGGAGAGGAATGTTCACCCTGATTGCTTTCAATTTAGCCCGCAGCACTTAGCACGGTTTTCCTCCCACTCCTTTCTTGCTGACCATTTCTAGTCCTTAAGAGTGTAACAGAATCCCGACTATAAGAAACTGAAGATATTTAGATTCAGCCTCATCCATGTTGCTGGCAAATGTCAAACCTTCCTTTTACTTTAAAATATAAACCTACGTGAAAAGTTTAGACACCCCCCCCCCCCGGCTCGATCTAGCTAATGACAGCGTGTTGGATCATTTTACAGTGTTAGTCTATAGTTAAGGAATTGGGTAAGATGCTCTGCTGGAGATGGGCTTGAGGCGTGACAGGCCAAGAGGACAGTGGAGGAGACTTATAGGTGCAGTAGGAGATATTATAGCAATGGGCCACTAATGGGGTTCGCAAGGATGGCATATTCCCCACTAACCAAGTAGCTTGAGGTACATAGTAAATAGCAGTGGGAATTTTTAGATCAGGGGCTAAATAAATCTGGATAATAAACAAAGGAAATAGAAGCAAGAACCAGAAGAACTGACAGAACCGTGCAAGAGGCAGAGAGGCTCAGCCAAAGATGGAAGGTTGGCCACATGTATCTGCCTCTGCTTATTCTCAAACTCCACAGAATAACATTAAATAGATTTTTTACAACCATAAAGCCACAAGGACAAGAGAGTAGGAAAACACACAACAAAACTTTGAAAGCTGAAAAACATAGGATAATTAGTAACTAACTGAAACCAGCAGAGGGAAAGCCAAGAATCAACCTGATTTGCACTGCAGAACCTCCAAATACCCCAGGCCTCTGGAAGTGATACCAGATGCTTCTGGAAGCGAAGAGGACAAAGGTGGGGCTGAGACTAGAGGATTGGGTAAAAGTCTATTTAAGAAGCAGATGGATATCCGTCTCCCAGATGCCCTCCGGAATTCCACAGAGTCAAGCAATTCCCCTTTTCACACCTCAGGCAGAAGACTAGAGAGCTCCTCTGGACTGAGGGAGCAACAGAAAGTAGGGTTACCACCCCAGCCGATTTGGCTTAGTGGTTAGAGTGTCGGACTGAGGACTGAAGGGTCAAAGGGTCAGTTCTGGTCAAGGGCACGTACCTTGGTTGCAGGCTCCATCCCCGGCCCCTCAGGGTGTGTGCAGAAGGCAACCAATTGGTGTGTCTCTCTCACATTGTTGTTTCTCTCTCTCTCTCTCCCTTCCAATCTCTCTGAAAAGCAATGGAAAAAAAATATCCTCGGGTGAAGGTTAACAAAAATAAAAAAGAAAGCAGGCTGCACCGTTCTGCAGTCAGGGCTTATGTGGAAGCTTACATGCGGAATGCTAAACCCCAGTGCTAGCTCCCCATTCGGCTGCCAGGGAGCTGGAAGCAAGGCTTCTATTCTCCAGTCTGGAAACTGGAAAAACTTATCTCTGGGGAAACTGGCGGCCCCCAAAGAAATGACATAAAAGTCGTGATGTTGAGTATTCCCCACAAAAGAATCCATTCAGATCTCCCTACGTGAAAGCCATAGTCACAATTCCAGCCATCAAAAGCCAGCCAGGACTCCCAGGCAACGTCCCAAAGCTTCCACCATGACAAAGGGACCAAAACCAACACAGCAAAGCTCAACTTAGAGAAAACAGAGACTGTGTGGGGTTGTGAAAACTGTATAAGCTAGTGCACATTTTCAAAGAGAAAATAGAGTTTGAACTCATGAAGTAAAAAACAAAAAAAACCCACACAGAATGTTATAAGGAGAAACACAAAGAAAACTCTAAAGGTCCTGGAAATGGGCATAGGTTAAGGAAAACAAAAACTCAAGGAAGGGCTAGATGCTGAGCTTAAGGGAAAACTTCCAGACCATAGAGTGAAAAAAGAAAAAAATCATAGAACACTGTAGAAAGCGGATAAGAAAATTAGAAAATCAAGCTAGGAGATCCAACTTCCAAGTAATAGAAGTTCCAATAAAGAAAAAAAAGGAGAAACTTATCAGTAAAATAACTCAAGCAAATTTCCCAGGAGTAAAGAATAAGTATTTCCAAGAGATGAAACACGCCCCTTGAGAACCTGGGAGAGTGGATGCAAACAGGCCCACAGAAAAAGACATCACCCATAGTATTTCATAACACTGCTAACCAAAAGAAGATTCTAAAGTTTTCCAAAAGGGGAGGAGAGAGAAAAACTTATTATTTACAAGAATCAAGACTTGAAAGAATTTGACTCTGAAGCAAAAGCAGTAAGAGCAAAGTTAAACAAGTGGGACTACATCAAATTTAAAAAAGCTTCTGCACACCAAAGGAAACCATTAACAAAATTAACAGGCAACCTACTGAATGTTAGAAAATATTTGCAATTCATATATCTGATAAGACATGAACACCCAAAATATGTAATGAGCTCATACGACTCGAAAGCAAAAAATATAAACAATCCAATTTAAAAATGGGCAGATCTAAATAGAAATCTTTCCCAAAAAGACATTATAGATAGCCAACAGATACGTTAAAAGGTGCTCACCATCATTAACCATCAGGAAAATGCAAATCAAAACCACAATAAGCTACTACCTCACTCATGTTAGAATGGCTATTACCAATAAATCAACAAAACAAGTGTTGCTGAGGATGTGAAGAAAGGGGACCCTTGTGCAATGTTAGTGGGAATGAAAATTGGTTCAGCCACTAGGGAAAACATGAAGTTTCTTCCAAAAATTAAAAACATAACTACCATATGATCCAGCAATTCCACTTCTGAGTATTTATCTGAAGGGGAAAAAAACACTACTTCGAAAAGATATATACACACCCATGTTCATTGCAGCATTATTTACAATAGCCAAAATATAGAAACAACTTAAGTGACCATCCACAGATGAGTTAAGAAAATATGGTATTTTTTTTTAAGTAGGCATTTTAGACTTTTTAAAAATATTTTTTTTAGAAATTGATTTCAGAGAGAGGAAGGGAGAAGGAGAGATAGAAACATCAATGATGAGTCATTGATCTGCTGCCTCCTGCACACCCCCTACTGGGGAGCGAGCCCAAAACCCAGGACATGTGCCCCGACTGGGAACTGAACTGTGATCTCTAGGTTCATGGGTCGTTGCTCAACCACTGAGCCACACCAGCTGGGCCATATGGTGTATTTATACAATAGAGTATTATTCAGCCATAAAAATGAATGAAATTTTGCCATTTGCAACAACACAGATAGACCACAAGGGCATTGTGCCAAGTAAAAAAAGTCAGACGGAGTAAAAAAAATATTGTATGATCTTACCTATGTATAGAATTTTTAAAAATAACAGACTAACAAACAAAAACCAAGCTCATAGATAGGAAGAACAAATTGGTGGTTGCCAGAGGTGGGATTGGGATATGGGAAATAGGTGATGTGAGCCAAAAAATATAAACTTACAGTTATAAAATTAAAAAGTCATGGGAATGTTATTTAAAGCATGGTAATTATAGTTAACAATACTGTTGCATATTTGAAAATTCTAAGAAACTAAATCTTAAAAGTTCTCATCACAAGAAAAAAAAATTTTGCAACTATTTAGGTGATAGATGTTAACTAGATTTATTGTACAGATCATTTTGCAATGTATACAAATATCAAATCACTATGCTGTATACCTGAAGATAATGTAATGTTATATGTCTATTATACTTCCATTTAAAAAATAAAAAATTTTAAAATAAAAAGACATGAATAGTTCCATTCAAAACTCAAAGGCAAAGGAGGAATACCTCCAAATTCTGTCATAAAATCATTTCTTTTCCATCTCTACCCAGATGATCAATTTAGTGTAAAGACAAATGAAAGACATTTGAAGACATGTACAATCTCAAAAAATATATATCTTTTATGCATCCTTTCTCTGGAGGCTACTCGAGTAGTTCCTTCAAAACAGACATAGGAAACAGGAGGTTCACAAAGAGAAAAGCAAAGGGATTCCTGAAGATCATGTATGAAGGGAGCTATCAGGCTGAGGGCTGTAGGTCAGGCTAAGAGTGATTAATCCAGACTGGAGAGAGTCAGAAGCCTCCAAAAAAAATGCCTCTAAAGATGAGAAATTGATCACGACCCAATGTGAGTATATTGCGACGAGAGTTACTCAATAGAAAAGAATTTAGAAATGAAATAAAGAGAAGCACATGTAAAACTAAGAAGAAAATTTTAATGACAATAATTATCCTACAGAAAGCCAAATGTTGCTCAGAAAAATAATGATAGTATACAGGTGACTCAGGTATAAATAGTGTTTGCATAGTCGAGATAATGAAAACAGAGTATTGATTCAATCAAGATTACGATCTAAATATATTGGGAAGACAGAAAGTTGGAAAATGTATGTATGTGCAGGTAGTGGTAGCTAAGGGACAGGAAGGGCAGGAAAGAGAACTCTATTTTCACCTTGCAAAGAAGGAAGTCAAGAAATAATGCCCAAAACTAAAAAAACCCCTCCAATAATCATGTTATTTAGAGGAAAAAAGATAAATATCACCAAGAAGGTAAAAATATTTTAAAATAGTCTCAGAAATGGAAAAAGATACGAAAAACTGTGAGCCATTTTTTTAAAAAAATAAACCTTTTGGCACTATTTTGTTCTTTAAATTATGTGTACGTATTACTTTGATCTAAAAATTAAATTAGAAATAAAAAACAGGCAGGTAATCTGAATTACTACACAGATTAAATTAAAAAAAAAAAAAAACACACAGGAAAACCAGAAATTCAGAAAATATTTAGGATTTCCTTCCCTTCCTCTGTCAACCCTGGGTCTCTTCCTGTTTATCTCAGTTGTTTTCTCTGGTGTTGTCATATCAACCAAATCCCATCGCAATCACCTTTTTTTCTCTGGAAGTTTCTCTCTAATGACTAAGTTAGCAGTTAAGGTCACATAGCTAAGGTCATGGAACACCAAAAGCCACTGAAATTTCCCTTTGCGTGAATGGACACTGTTGCTTCAAGGTGCATATTTCTCTAAAATACACTTACATGGTTTTGTTTCTTTGGCAGATAACAAACAGGATATTTCTGTTTCTGATTGAAACCTGTACAGAATAGAATACCTAATCTTTTGTCATTAAATTCTGACGATGGTCCAGACAGTTGTTTCCAAACCATTTAATTTCCCAGGGGTTTCCTTTCTATAGTCAATGAACATAAAGAGACTGGGAGTTTTGGCAAATTCATTTTCTATGCCAAGACTCACTTGTGGTTGAGAATGAGGAAAATATAAGTGTGTGCGCGCACACACACACACACACACACACACACACACAGTATTTTGGTCCCTATAACTCCTAGTTCTAATGGCCCCTCTGCTATCTTCCCACTGGAAGTGGGAAACATGGGAGACATCTGTAATACTCACAACAATAAAAACAATTTTTTTAAAAAGTGAGATGGGGGGGGGAAAGAAAGCAGCATAATTTTTAGTTTCAAATTAGACTTTTTTAAGCCGGAGCCCAAACAATAACCTTAACAATGTAGGTTTCTTTTGCAAGTGCCACGCCCTCGAGACAGCACAAGGCTTTCGTTGTTGCTGCTGCTGTTGTTCTTGCTGTGTTTTGCTTTACAACACAAAATGTTAGCTCTTTGCCCAGAAAACATGGGGTGGGGGCAGTGGAACAAAGGTGGGCAGGAACGAAGGAAACGTAGGTGGAAAACAGAAACCTGAAAGAGGCCGGCAGGAAAGCCGAGAGCCCCAGGCAGGCGCATCCTGCTTCCTCCCCAGCCCTGGGACGGGCGGGCGGGACGGGGCAGACGCAGCGAGTGGCCCTGGCAGCATCTAGGGCACGCTGGAAGCAGGCAGAGGGCAAAGGGGGCCGGCACAAACTGAGGGAGAAAGGGGAAGCCGGCCACACATTCCTATACCTGAGACTCACTGCATAGCTATTTCAACCCACCACTGAAGTACTTAGGTCTGGAAAACTGGTGTGGTTTTGCTTTGCTCTGAATTTACAGGTTTCCAAACATGGAGCATCCAAATCCACTCATCTGTTCAAAAAGAATACGTGGAGCACCTACTATGCTCCTGTTACCCCAGGGTTGCAGAGCTGAATCAGACACAAGTTCCCGGCCTTCGTGGCTCCCATTTTAGTTGGAGAGACAAGAGTAAATACATAAATAAAAAACTAAAGAATATAATTACAGACCACAATAAAGGAACAAGGAGAGATCAAGGGCAGGGACACTTTAGACAGACTGGGGAAGAAAGTTCTCGTGGCTAGAAAGCAGAGAAAAGGGCATGAATGATCAATCCCTGGTTCTTTCTCACCACAGAGCTAGGAAGAGGAAAAAAGTCCTTGAGGAGTCTCTTCCCTTCTGGCAGCATCATCTTAGCTCCTTCCCGCCCCTCCCAGCCAGCAAGCACCTCACGCTATGAACATTTTCTGCACCCTGCTCTAAAATCTCAGCATCTCTTCTCTTCCTTGTGACACTGTGCTGGTCTGAAACTCGGTCTGCGCCGGTATGCTGACAGGGGCTAGAGACCTCCACATTTCAGAGATTCAAATGGCAGTTTCACAGGGGCCCTTGGGAAGGAGGGACAAACACACAAAGCAGGGATCTTCGGGCAAAGTGATCAGGGAGGTATCTGGAAGTTGGCTGGCCCCCTTTAAATCACTCCTGTAGAAAGACTCTGCTCAGCCTCTCAAGAGAACTGATCTTACAATAATTTGTTCCTAATATCACAGTTTTCAACATTTAAGAGACAGAGTATAATGATCCTGCAAAGTGAAGGGAGAAGAAATAGCCAGAGCAGTGGGAGGGGAACCAGAGAGATAAACATCACAGAAGCCAAGGGAGACGTTTCTATATGGAAGAAACCGTGTCCATGAAATTCAGCAAATGTACTTTGAGAGGCGGAACAGGGGAAGATGTCCGCTTTCAACAGGTAGTAAGTGGAGATGAGATAGTAAAGACACGTGTTTTAGGAAGCGTGCTTAATGAGGGAAGAACTGGTAGATAGATAAATAGGTAAAGAGAGTGCAGAGTTCAGTATTTTATTCATATATACATTTTTTAAGATTGAAGAGACATGAGCATGATTATAGGCTGATAGGAGAAAAAAAAACAGTAGAGAGAGAAATGGACAACAAAGAAGAGAGAAGGGCAAGCACCAAGTTGCAAAGCAAATCTAGGTCCTCACGTTGGACCATTCCGTAAAACTCTAGACTCATATATGTTAACTGCCCACTTGACATGACAAATGTCCATGCACTTAAAATACCAGTTGCTTGTACCAAAAGCTTTTAAGTAAATTCTGACCCTCATGTCCTCTCATACTCTCAAATATTGTTGGTCCTAACCATTTGGCCAGAATTTAACCAATTCTAACTGCCACTGCCATCTTCTCTCACCTTGACTACCAACCTGTCTGCCCTCTTCCATCCTTGACCTGTTACAGTCTAAATGCCACACAGCAGCCAGGTGGATCTTTATAAGACATAAGACAATTCATTCAACTTCTGGACCCAAAACCTTCCAAAAAAGTCTTCCCACCTGACTTAAAAGAAAAGCCACTACTTTGGCCTAGATGTTGTGAGGGGTTTGGCTGTCCTCTCGCCCCCATTCCCGCCCCTCCTCTAGTCGGCCTTTGCCAGAGGAGGGCCGGGAGTGAAAGGAATGCCCATCTGCTACAGCTACCCTTTCTTTTTCAGAGAAATAAAAGGAAGGCCATCTGCTGAGACGAAGAAGGGCAGTCAGAGGTTTAGGAGAAGTGGGAAGGAGACATGTGAGAGTTGAATAAGAATAGCTGCCCAACAAACCTGAGAGGGAGACGACCTAAAATAAGTGAAGAAGATGAGACTGCGGACCACTCATTCTAGTGGCACCTGTGCACAGGGCTGTGTGGTTTGCTCCAGAGAGTGCTCTGTGGTCTTGGAACAGAAGCAAAAGACACAGGTATATCCAGACCCAGGATTTTTAGGGCACGGTGCAGCAAAAGGACAAGAGATGATGGAATCTGGAGTGTTAGAGTATGTATGGGGGCCAGGGAAATAATGTTATTCTCTAGGTAGGCCTTCCCAAGGGCAAGGAGTTGGGGAATCACACTACTTTGGGGGTTCTTTGAGGCCTTTTCTAAGGATACTGACAGCCATACTCATAGGCAATAAGAAAAGTTCCCGAGGTCCATGGCTCCCACCTCAAAGTCTCATTAAAAGAGTCAACCTGTCTCTTTTGCCAAAGTCTAACGAGAGACATGAGTGTAAATGTCCTTACTTTACATTCATTTTAAATCAGTAAGGCTCCCAAATTAAGCTTTCACAGATTAAGACTTGGGAAGTTGTTAAACATAAATTCAACTTTCAAAAAGAGAAGATCAAAAAGGTAGTTTCAGAGTTAGCTTCAGAGAGAATTTTTTTAAAGCCTCCAGTATTTCCAGAGAGTCAACTTGGATATAGTTCCATCCTATAGAAATTTTCTTACCCACACACACAGGCCCAAAGCCAGGACCAGGTGCCCGGCACCTGAACTCCCAAGGAGACCTAACTCAGTCCTAATGATTTATGTAAATGTTGTGTAAGTAGCAAAGAAGCAGTCACTTGGGATCTGGCTAAGAAATTGCTCCAAAAAATTCCCCTCTCTGAGCATACCAAAGCAATTTTTAAATCTCTACATAGAGGCCTTTGGGTATAACATTTATTCTAACATGTTCTAAATAATTCATCTATGGAATTGTTAGACTTTCAACCTGTGGAAAAGAATTTTCTAAGTATTTTATTTTATTTTGATCAAAATTAAAATCAGATGTCAACTGATCCTCGATACCACATATGTAAGGATTATGTAAGCCTCCAATACTTCTCTCTAGCCAAGTACCTGCCAGGGAACAACCTGTCCCAGGCACTAGACACATTCATAGGAATAAATGCTACTTTTATTGGAAGGTCACCAAATAATCTTGTAGTGATCCTAAATAAAATTCTGGGATGTAGGGAATATTATCTTCATTTTATAAATGATGGCTTAGATAATGAATGTAAATTCTTAATAAATAATGAAAAAATTGAACCTAGGTTTGTCTGACTCTAAAATCCATGGTCTTTTCACAAACCATGTTGTCTGTGCTGGACGGTGGGAAACTATGGCAATGTGCCAGAACTGGCCGGCCCCTGTTTAAAGTTTTATTGGAACACATCATGCTCATTCATTTATTTCTGTGGCTGCTTTAGCACTACCACAGCAGAGCTGAGAAGTTGTAATGGAGACTTAGGGCCCACAAAGCCTAAGAAAGTTAATATCTGGCCTTTAACAGAAAAAAAACAAAAAAACCTGCCAATTCTAAACCTATATTCCTACCACCTTAGTTTATGTCTTCCTGCATGGCTGCCTTCCAACTGATTCCTTTGCCTTTATCTCCTCTAACCTATCTTTCATGCTGTAGAATAAAATTCTTTTTTATCACACAGCCTTTAGAATAGAAGACAAAGTCATTATCAAGCTACGCAGGCCTTTGACATCCTGCTCCCTCCTTCCTCCCCACCCACATCTACATGCCCTCCAGCCGAAGCGGAGCACATGGAGTCCCACAAGAAGGCCAAGCCATTTCAGTCTTGTTTCTTTACTGCAAAGGTACCTAAGTTCTGCATCATTTACCTTCCTTTTTTTGTAGTCTGAGCTCGAGGGCCACTTCCTCCTACAAATCTTCCAGTGTTCCTCAGGTTGAGCTAAGTGAACTTTCTTTCATTGATTCATCCATCCATTCATTCGTTCTACATATGTTTAATGAGCATAATGTATCAACTAGGCACAGTGCTGAGCAGGACAAACACAGACCCTGTATCTACCAGCCTTACAGTTCAGCCCAGCTTCGCTGTTCACCTGCTCATAGTCTTAGCTCTTAGCATACAGTGTGAAGAGAGACAAGATGGATGGCGATGGGCTGGGGGTGGGGGTGGGGGTGGGGCGGTGGGGGTGGGAGTGGGGGTGGGGAGAACAGGAGAACAAGAAAGATGGTTCCATGACTTTCTTGTCCGACACTCACCATACCACTAACTCACTGAGGGCCAGGAACTATCTAGTTTGTCTCTCTAATACCAATACCTACCAGAACACCTGGGACAATGCTGAATAAATTAAATAAATTTGAGTGATACAGGGACACACGTAGTTCTAGAGACCAAGCAAAGAGGCCAGGCTAGATAATAGGCAACTGTGAAAATTTCTTGTTGTTTTCTGGGAAAACTCAACCTTAACAGAATCTGAGAGGCCTTGTGGAACCTAACTAGGCCTAAAAAGAAACATGAGTACAAAAGAACATTCCTGAAAAAGATACAAGTTCTACTTTCAATACGAAACAGGAACTAAAATGCACATCACTTGGTCTTTTTTAACTATTGGACTATATATCTGAAACTACTAAACCACGAGAAAAGGCTCCTATAGCCCTGAACTTTGGGCTCCACAAAATGTTTTCCTCACAGGACACTCAGCTCATTAAAAAGAAGAAAAAAAGAAAAAAATCTTTTTTACAAAGCAGAGGTAAAGTAGAAGCAAAGAACTGACCCAGTTTCCAAAATAAACATTAAGCTGAAAGCACTCTCCATCTGGCCAAAACTAAAACCAGAAATGAAAATCACTATGTTCTCACCCCATTTCCTACCTACACCACAACAGCAGGGCAAGGGAAAGTTTAACATACAACTTAATATTGTATCTGAGTCACTTGAAGTCTCATATTAAGATCTGTAGATCTGTAGAGGAATTTTTTTAGAATTGGAAAAGGGCAACAACTCACTTTTAAACTTGCCTGGATATCCATCTGGGCCAAACAGCCTTCATCGCCCCACTAGCATGGTCTACAGGCTTCTCCCAGCCCCATTTCTCTGCCCTTGAGGCAAACGCCTTTCAGTCTTCCTAGCTGCCTAATTTCTCTATGAAAAACCACTTTTCTTTCCAAAACCATATCTTTTTTCTTTATACTATCCCCTGACAGTCTCCCATCTTAACTCTTTACTGAACATATTCCATACAAGACACACCCTACTCTCCATAAAACAAGGCACGCAATACTCATGAAAAGCCCTAAAGCCTTTAAGTGACATGTCACTTATTTCAATTTTATATTTCACAATTGGAAAGAACAAAACCTTATTCTGTACTCTCCCAATCTCTGGGTCTCGCCAGCTTCCCTTCCTAGGGAAGAGCCCATAACCTCAGCTTGGCTTTCATCTGAGCTCCACAGAGGATGCTAGATGAGCTCATCAGCTGGAGAACATGATGTGTGGCGTAAGTCTCCTCCGCACGATGCTGAGTGACCAGTGTGTAACTAAGTGCTCTCCGGTGGCTCTTAACCACCTCCATGGAGATTCAAATTTCCCTTCATACACATCCCACTAGCAGACGGTCCTGCTATACTTCTAAATGTGCTAAACCATGTGTCTTCTGCATTATAATTGGACCAGTCAATTACAGAAAGTTCTCACACTGTCTGAGCTATCATCAATTGCACCCAATCTGAAATCTGAAGATTAGCATTATTATGACTGGGTGTCCTGCTTACCAATTAAACCTTGGCAATTGTCATATTTTTAGGTTTTAGTTTTGCTTTGTTTTACTTTTAAAGACTGAGTGTGTGTGGCATCCTAGCAGGACAGGTTCTGGTGATCAAGTACCACATTAGTCAGGCTGCCTAAAGTTAACAACTAAGCAGGCAACAACAGAAAGGGTAAAAATGCTTTTAAATAAAATACAGGGTGCGGCAGAAGTAGGTTTATAGTTGTGAGTACGTGAAACAGTTTATTCTTATATTATGATTTATTAATTATTGTAGTATTTTTCATACAAACAACTTATAAACCTATTTTTGCCCCACCCTGTAAACACCCAAAGTCCAACCTTAAAGTCTTTTGAAATATGCTGTCTACATGTTTACTAATTTATTTAATATTTAATAGTGTATTAAAATAAAACAAAGCAAATAAACTACATATATAGAAACATTTTATATATGTGTGTAACATATATATTTAGAGAGAGAGAAATTTATAGTTGAACACAAATTATTATGGCCAAAAGTTATTCATAACTTATATTTTTATTTTTTATATGTTCTTTTTTGTATAAAGTTGTAATGAAAGATGCAAACATATGGTTTTCAATAGTGGTTGGATTAAACTAAAATACAATTTATGTGATTATTTAGTAATGAAGAAGGAACTAAGTAAGCATTATTTTCTTGGTAAATCTTTAGAGAGGATTCATCAAATACATTAAGACAAAAGGATAATCATATAAAAAATCTCCATGCTCCTATTCCTGTCTTTTATAGACGCCAAAACAAGTCATCAGAGCAATAAGGTGCTTTCTGAATAGAAGTAAAATCCGTAGGTCTACTAATCTTTAGAAACAAGAAAATTAGCCCTAGCCGATTTGGCTCAGTGATTAGAGCATCGGCCTGTGGACTGAAGGGTCCCGGGTTTGAGTCTAACCAAGGGCACCTACTTTGTTTGCAGGCTCAATCCCCAGCCCTAGTTGGGGCGCCTGCAGGAGGCAACCAATCTGTGTGTCTCTCTCACATTGATGTTTCTCTCTCTCTCTCTCCCCCTTTCACTCTCTCTGAAAAGCAATGGAAAAAAATATCCTCAGGTAAGGATAAAAGAAAAAAAGAAAGAAAATTATTAGGGGCTCAATAATGAGATTATATAAATGAAATGGATTAAAAACTATTTCAGAAGGGCATCATTAAGTATTTACTGAGCAAATTAGCAAAGAGATTACCCACATCTTGATCTAAAAAAAAAGCTATTTTCCACAACTGCTGCAGAACTAAACTGCAAAAATATCCTCTTTCACAGAAACCCTTAGGTAGTGAATTTCATGACCGTCAGCAGGGTAGTGAGGTTCATTCATGAATGGGCAGATACAGAGAAATGGGGGGAGTTGACTACCCGGCATCGTAATAGCTGCTACCAGAGCCGCTCAGTTCAGCCAAGGCACAGAGCATGCTGCTGAAAAAGGGCAGATCTGAGGTAGAGAATACATGGTAGTAGACACATATTGAGAAGATCCAAACAACCCTCTAGTTCTGGAATCGGAGCCCGAGGCTTCTTCACCTTGGGCAAATGTTGGAACAAAGGATTTAGTCTAAGAAATTCCTCAGTAGCAGGTAAGGGAAATATCCTGGGATCTTGCTGACATAGAAAGGATCAAAAGGAAACTCAAGGTGACAGAGTGAAAGGGAGGCCACAGTCATAAATTTTACTTGAAGATTTGTCAGAAAGGACCTAGGAGCTGAAAGGGCTGCCATTGACATTTCTAAATATTGCTGGAAGGCACGAAAATTTCAGATGACCTTCTTCAGGAAAGGAAGCTATTTTTACAAGTAGTGATTACTTTTCTCAACAGAATAAAGGTGATTGGTATCGCCAACAACCTTTTGATAAACATTTTTCTCAGTTACTATGTTATAAGGTTGCAAGTGATGCTTCTCAAACAGCTAGCATGGATTGACTGAAAGCTGCAACCTTTTTGTTTTCTGTTCTTTCTTCACTTTCCCTCCTTCCCCATCTCTCTCTCCTTCTCTCTCTCTCCCTTTCTCTCTCTCTCCCCCGCCGTCTCTCGTGCACACACACACACACACACACACACACACACCCCACACACACTATTACCACTAAATCCCTGGCTTGGTCTATGGCTGATAACATACTGGTTCTGAGAACACCAGTGGTTTGTTTTATCTGTTTTCCTTGGTGTTACTGTAGGGGGGAAAAAATTAAACTAAGATAGAAAACAGCTACAACAGCTACATTTCATTGATATTTTGTTCATATGTATCTAATAAATTTTGGAGTTGTGGAAAGTTACTGTAACACTTCGTGGGTCTTGAGAGTTTTCTATTATCTTCTTAGGTTGTTGCAAAGGAAACATGCCATAAAATTACTAACGACTCAGGTAGAAGGAGGAAATTAAAAGGCATCTCCCAGGAACACTCTGGCTATAGAGACTGAAAGTTATTCAGAGACATAACAAGAAAATCTAATCAACAGGCAAAAGATGTCAGAAATTGGTTTATGAACAGAAAACAACGGCCCAGATATTGAAAGGAAATAGCGAAAACCCAGAAAAGGACCAACTTTAAGACCAGGTCTTCATCTTGAAATCAAGACTGGAACTGAAGGAAAGAGAAGGACATTTACATATAGCAACATGACTGGGCACACGGGAAGTCGAGAAGGAATGGGACCAACAGAATCAAATGAAACTTTGAAAACTCTACTGAGTCTATGTGAAAATTTCCCACGTAGGTAGATTCAGGAGGTCAGTGGTAGAAAGTGGCGAAAGAGTTGTTGGTGCCTCTAACCTCTTAGAATTTGTCACCAGGCCTAGTGAGAGACTAAGAGCTGGGGCAATCCAGCTAAAGGGGCCACTGTGTCCCAAAGGCAGACAGTGCAGATGAGCTCACCAAGGCTTTCAAGAAGGAATCGGGACCGAAATTCAAAGGCCACATTTTCCTGGCATGTATCTTCATCAGAGACCCAACTGGAGTGAATTCAAGGACAGGAGAACCTCACTATGACCATCAGGGACCCCTCCATTCATTTATAAACAAATTTAGACTGAACGTGGTATTAAAAATTATTTACAAGTTGGGTGTACAAAAGCAAAATAAAGGGAAAAGAAGGCCCTGCTCTCATGTACTTTACATACTGATGGAAAAGAAAAACAGAGGCAACACGGCTTCATGGTCAGTACAGTGAAGCGGAAAAAGATTAAAGGGCAGAGAAAAAGGGTGGTTGGCATGGGGGCGGAATTTTTCACAGCAGGGTAGCATTGGGAGGAATTTCTGAAGAGGGAGTCTGAGTGTGGACCAGGACATCATACAGGGGAGGGGCGTTATGAGCATGAGGAAAACAAACACAAAGACCCTGAGACACGAGTCAGCCTGGTGTGTTCAGAGGCAGCAAGGCTGCCGCAGGGCTGCAGCAGGCTAGCGGGGGTGGGATGGGAGAAAGGGAAGTAAGTGGGTGAGGCAGGCAAGGGGCAGACGTCACGGCTTTGACAGAAGGACAGGGAACCTGAGTTTTACTTTGTGTGTGTTGGGAAACAAGGGAGGGCTTTGAGCAGAGGAATGGTGTGATCCGATGTACTTTGAAAGGGCCACTCTGGGTAGAGATTGTGGGACAAGAGTAAAAAGAGGCAGAACATGTAGGAGATTCCTGCAAACGCCCAGGCCAGTGATGGTGGTGACTTGGTCTTGGGTGTTAAGTTATGGAAGTGGAGAGAAATAATCAAATGTATTCTGAAGGTAAAGTCAACGGAGCTGGTTATGAATAAATGAAATGCACGAGAAAAACAGATATCTAGGAGGATTTCCAGGTTTGGGGCCTGAGAAACAAAATGAATAATGGTGCCCTCCAATTCTACATAGATTTTATCTTCTTGTTTTTCTCTTGTGGAAAATGTAACTATGTTAGTACATATATCCACTGTGCAAAATACTTTGCCGACTTCTTAAAGGAAACACTAAATATACACTTACCATATGTCCCAGCAATAACATTCCTGGATATTTATCCCAAAGAACTGACAACTTATGTCCAAACAGAAAACTGTACATGAATGCTCATAGCAGCTTTATTTGTAATATCCCCAAACTGAAAATGACCAAAATGTCCCTAAATAGATGAATGGTTAATAACAGTATATCCAAACCATGAAATACTACTCAGAAATAATAAAGAACAAACTACTGAGATACTCAACAAGTTAGATGGATCTTAAGGGGATTATGCTGAGTGGAAAAAGCCAATTTCAAAAGGTCACATTTTATATGATTCCATTTATATAACATTCCCAAAATAAAAAAGTTATAGAGATGAAGACCAGATCAATAGCTGCCAGGGGTTAGGGATGCTTGAGGGAAGGGGTGGGTGCGACTACAGGTTGGTAACATGAGGGGCATCTTTGTGGTGATGGAACTATTCTGTATCTCGATTTCAGTGGTACTTACAGGAATTTACCCAGGTACTGGATCACCACAGAACTATACACACACGTTGTACCAGTGTCCGCGTGGGTCTTGTACTAGAGATTTATAAGATCTAACTCTTGGAGGCAACCAGGCGAAGAGCACAAAGGCCCTCTCTGTACTCTTTGCAACTCCCAGTGAATATATAATTACTTGAAACATTTTTTTAAAATCCAACTATGCTCTTATGTAAAGCAAAATGGATTATATAAATATTAAAAGTAGTATAGCAATAAATACTACATCTGACAAAATATTGTCTTCTGAATTTATAAAGCACCTTTTGGCCAATACATCTTACCATTTTGGTATGTAGGCAACAGTTCAATTAATCATCAGAATCTCTCTGTATTTAAGCACATTTTTTTTCCTCCTAAAAGCCTCTGGAGCAAACAATACTTGGAATTCTCCCTCTAACTGTTACCTTGAACCAGCAAATAGAACCTGTGAGTTCTTGTTTCTATACCTGCACAAAGGAGGCAGAGGGACAGAAGCTAAACAACTACTAACATAGGTGCTCCAAAGCTCTCAGACACTCTGAACTCAAGATATTGACCCTTCGTGGGCCAGCCGACACTCCTGAATTCTAGTATATTTCCCATCAGTGTCAAAATGTAAAACTCTGCAATGTGGGACCTTAGAAAGGATGGGGACCAAAAACCAATGACCGTGACCCAAAGGCTTAACAGCTGCTCATAACACTAATCAAAACTCCAGTACAATGACCTTAAGGTTACTTTAGGTAGCAGAACTAGGTTTGGATAAATCATCTAAGCCAACTTGAAGGTGTGAATAGTGGTGACTGCTCCCTATCTTCCTCCACAACAGCTTCCTGGGTATGTATTTCTTAGTGTCTGGCCTTCAGTTGTCACCCAGTCTCTCTGAGTGTAGAATGCATGGTCTTTGGCTCCTTTAGAGAGCCTTCTACTCCCAAGAACACCCTCAAGGCATTTAGTACCAGGAACGCATGCTAAATCCTACATAGTCTTGTCATTGCTTAACAGGTTTATATTTACTAATCCTCACATTCTCTCAACCAGGCATGTATCCAAACTAGAGCGTTTATAACAGAAATTATATTTATAAATCTTTTTTTACCAGTCTTCATGGTAAAACCTGCATAAAACTGCATCTTAAAATCAACTTTAATTCAGTAATTCTATTCTAGGTAAAATACTTTCTAAACTACAAACACCCAACAGATCCTGCCTGCTTTTCTGGAATTTACTTCATTGCCAACAAAACCTATGGAATGTGCCAGGTGCTGCCTGTCTAGATGCTGGTCTCCCTTGGAAAGAGCTCTGCCAGGTAAAACATTTGAACAGAATTAAATCACAGAGTTTCCATTTTAATGTTCGTATCACTCTATCCATGCTGTTTAAATGTGTTAATATATTTTAAAAAGTAAAATATATTATTTACATTTTTTATTTTCTAAGGATGAATAAAAATTAAACCAATGCAAGTGATATGGATTAAACACCTTTTTGAAAACAAAGCAGTTTCATTTTAATCCCACCAGAGCTTGGAGCCTAGAAAATTGCCAACAACAATAATTTGTTCAAAACAATTTTTCTTAAAAAAAGAAATCAAGATACTTACAGCCAACCATCATCATGGCCACCGAAAACATCTTCTCCACATCTGTGGTAGGAGCTATGTTTCCAAATCCTATGGTTGTAAGGCTTGTCATGGTAAAGTAGAGAGAGGACACGTACAGTGAATCCTTGCTGGGTCCTCCTTCCCACGTCCCTGCACTGGTATTGTATCGATACGGAGTCCCAATGCTCAAGGCCAGCTGGTAGAGCCAACTGTCTATTTGGATGGTGTTGGTGACTTCATCGATGACCTCGTAGTCCCCAATGCTGTACCATATGCAGGCCAGCCAGTGGGCAACCAGTCCAAACACACACACCAGGAGCACGAGGACCGCTGCTCCATACTCCAGGTAATGGTCCAACTTCCTAGCAACACGGCCCAGTCGCAGGAGACGCACCACTTTCAAAGAACTGAAGAGACTGCTGATTCCCTGAATAAAAGAAAAGAAATGACACTCGCTTTCAGAAAAGAAAACAGTACAATGGCTCATCATCATGAACGTGATCCTCAACCACTTACATACCAGGAGCATCATCATAATATAGCTCTGGCTTTGTCAACAAAATAGCTGAAATTATAAAGCGACTTTTCTGAATGCAGATTCCTTCCCACTCAGAAACAAGGTATTTGTGAATTATCATCCAAAGCATTTCATTAGCTAAGAAAGACCCAATTTATTTTCATAAGTGCAGTATAAATAGCACAGACAAAAACCAAAGGAGAAAAGTGCTCAGGCGCAATACACGGAGTATAGAAACAGTGATGAGTTCAGACCTCTTACGTCTTCTTTTCCTCTAAAAGATTTATTTTTACTTCTTACTTTATAATCGCTATGAACGGCAAAATGTTGGAAGAGGAATCTTTCAGGCAAGCAAACAGGAAATCCTTCTGTGCGTATGGGGAGAACAGGCAATGGCATTGTTGGTTCCACTACCTCCTGCCACAGTCATGATAAGCGCTAAATCGGAAGAGCTCTGAGAAAGTGGAGAGCTAAACCTTGAATGGGTACAGAACCTACCCAATCCTATCATCTAGCCACAGTCATAGGACAGAATACCAAAAGGGAATGGCAGCAAAACAAATCATATTTTGTTGAGGAGCTTAAAATTCCAAATATAGCATTATCCAAATGGAAATATAGCGTAGCCCTTCTTCAGTCAATGAAGGTCCCATAGGTCCTTGTTAGGCAGCGTATAATAAGCCGCCCGGGAAGGTAGGATAAATGCATTCCCGATACAAGGAGGGGAGACAGAGCAGGGATCCAGGAAGCCTCCCATCCCATCATCGCCTCCTAGTCTCATGGAGTCCATGACGCCCTTAGTGCTAATTCTGTCTCCCAGAAGGGACGCAAGGAATCTACCAGAACTTACTCCGAGCTTAAAGTTCTGACCAACACAGAGAAACTGGTTAGGGTGGTGGAAGGGATGTAACATTAATAAGACTCTAAATTATGGCATCGTAAAGTTCTTGACAGTTAAGGTAAAAATGCATTTGGTTATACTCTACATAACTGAAATTTTTCTAAATAAAAACTTGAAAGAAAGAGAAAGAAAGCACAGAGAAGCAGAAGCAGGAGCCCTTGTGGTAGTAAAAGGGTAGCAGAAGCGCCTTGGCCGATTCTGTTTCAACCTTGATGTCCTTAAGCCTGGCTCTATTTCAATTTCCACTCTCAAATGCTGTGGCAGAAATGAAGCCTTAAAATAAATTCTCATTTCCCTTGAACACTTGGGGAGAAAAGAAGATACTGAACTTTAGGCGGCTCAAAAGAGGAGCATTAATAAAACTCGGAAGATGAATTGGCATAATTCAATGACCTGAGATGCTGAGAGGTAAGAAGATTCAAAAGAACTTGGAAGCCCTAAAAAAATGAAACTATGTACCCATAAACAAGAAAGACAAAAATAAGCATTTGCTGAGAACTTGTGTAAGCCACGAATCTGAGTGGGCCCTGGGGTGCTGAGATGAACATGCCTTGCTTCCACTCCCGTGAAACCCGTGGCCAAAACGCATGGAAAACTTGGGGTTAAACTGAAAATAAAAGCAGGGCTGCTGTAGGTGGTGTTCTCTAGTTCACTAGAATTTTTAAAGAAAATATGGCACCTCTGTTTAAAGACTGCAAAGAAACGTCATTTCTACCTAAATTCTTTTCTCTAAAAAGAAAAAGAAGGGAAAAGCAGAGGAGAATATTTATCCCCATTTAAACTAAAGAACAGTCACAACTCGCAGCTGGACCGGAGGGGTGAGACCTCCGTGGTGAGCCGGAGCAAGGCCTCAAAGGCCAAGGGCTCTCTCCCGCCTCTGCTGCAGGCAGCTTTCTCCAAAGGGAGGGGGCCCGCCTGGAGGGGCACCTGCTCTGGCTTCATTTACTGAAAAAGCACATTTGTCATTAGCCATGGCCAACACCACTTAAATATTACAAAATATTTTGTAAACTCTCTGACATGGCTTCTATGCCACCACTCTCCCCCTACCTGACATTTCTTTCCAAGTCATTTCCTAGGGCTGCCCTTCTCCATGCTTCTATTATGTGTTAGGTTCTCTTCGTGATTGCCCTCAGCCCTTTCCTAGTTGGTTTAATGCTTACCGATGTTTCACCTGATTTCTATAGACGGGTGATTCACAGTTTCACTTCCCAGCACAAAATTCTCTAAGGTGTTCCTGCGGCAGGAGCCAAATGCTTACTGTGCATTCCATTTCTATGCCCCATAGGTGTTCAGTGGTGATAGGTCCCAAAGGGAATCTTTCTCCTCTCTGGAATCAATTCTCCATCTCTCTTCTGAATGACATCGTCATCTACTCAGTCCCTCAGATGTGGGACTGAGCCGCAGCTCCTCTGTTCCCTGCCACGTACAGCTGATTGTCAAGCCCTTAGGATCTCACCATTCAAAGTGCCCAAGTGCTCAATACATATCCACATTTTAAATATCTAAAAAAGTCCCTTCTTTCCCATTTCTAAGGCCATGCCTTAGTCAGGACTTTATGATTTTTCTTACTTGTGTGACAAGCAATAGCCTCTCCATTGGTCACCTTACCTCTATTCTTACTTCAATTCACAGATCACATTATACAGGTAATCAGCCTAGTATTCCTTAAAATCGCATCAATCTAACCATGTCCTTCCCTAACCTAAAATCTTTAATGCTATAGGATTAAGCATTAACTCTCTAAGGACCTGGTACCTGCTTACTGAGTCAGTATCTCTCCCACCAATTCCTTGCGCTATCTATGCTCCTATCACACTCAGCAACGTGTAGTTCAAATTTTCTAAATAAAAACTTGAAAGTTTCATGTTACAAGTTGTACCTTATCATGAAAGTGTTTGACCCTCCCACACTCTTGGTGGCCAGGGTCATACTTATATATAGTTTATGACAAACATTCTCTCCTCCATGTGCATTACTCTGATTTCTTCCCAACCCCAACCCCATCTTCATTTTCATAGCCTCACCCCCTCTCCAACTGTGAGAGTTAGGTGTCCTTCCTTTGTGTTATCATACACCTTTGCACATCTCTACTATAACAACTATCACAATAACACTTCATTACAAGTCTCTGCGTGTATGCATGACATCCCAGGGAACTCCTAACCCCTTGAAGAATATATCTAGTGTCCATTACAAAGTTTGGCATATCGTAATATGTTAAGCCATCAATACATTTAATAAACGAAGGGAAAAAATTTTGTAACGTAAGCAAATGTGGATTGGGTAAATTTGGGGGGTTTTAGTTAGTAATAAACTAAATGTAATTTAACAGTAAAATACAGACAACAAAACAGTCAATGTAACTTTGAGATGCATGAGTAAAGGTATAGCATCAAGTATGAAAGAGAAATTCTGTTTAATTCCTCCACTGACTAGATCATAGCTATAGGAGATGAATAAATTATATTCAGAAAAGGGCTGTTAAAAAGGAACTAAAAAATATACATTATGCCCACCCAGGCATGGCTCAGCGGTTGAGCATCGACCTAGGATCCCAGAGATTGGGGATCAATTCCCGGTCAGGGCACATGCCCGGGTTGCAGGCTGCAGCCGATCAATGGCTCTCTCATCATTGATGTTTCTATCTCTCTCTCCCTCTCCCTCTCCCTTCCTCTCTCTGAAATCAATAAACATATATTAAAAAATATATACACACACACACACATTATTAGGCAATGAGGAAAAAGGTGGGGCCCCAGGGGGAGGAGACTGGGGTAGAATTACCATTGGTAAATCTACTACTACTTTGGATTTACTAATCCAAAGATTTCAACATGCCTGTACCAAATAATTCCTTCCACACAGTAAACCAACCAGAAAACAAGATCATTCACTGCTACTTGGAAGACAGACATGGTGACAATAATACTGCACACCTACTACATGCCAGGCACTGTTCTAAGAGCTTATTAAAAAATTTTATCTTAGACCAATCCTTGGTGGTAGGTATCACTAAAACATAGCCCAGAAAGGCTAAGTAATTAGACGAAGTTCCCGCAGCCAGTAAAAGGAGGAGCCCGGATTCAAGCACAGGCAGTCTGGCCTCGGACCCGTTGCTCGTCACCACTTCACTCTCGGACCACACTCCGGGACTCACCCTACCTACAGCACAATGTATAATTTAACTAAGCACATTAGTGCCTGCACCAGGACTGATCATTTCTGCTCTTCGTCTATTTTAAACATACATTAAGCTTTAAAAAGTATATACATCATTGCAGATAGTAACATGCTCTACAAATAAAAATAACACAGGGCAACAGGGAACAGATAATGAGTGGGACGGTCAGGACCGAGTGATGTAGGAAAGCACGGAGTGAGGGCTAAACGCAGCTGGTAGGTTAGGGTGATTTTTTTAATTGCAAAGGAAAAAGATTTCAAGTGACCTCAAGTGATGAAACATTTAATATAAGGATGGACATTTAATATAAGGACGGACAATAAGCTGTGTACCTAGATTGACTTTTGAAATGTGGTGGTACATTCAGAAATACAAAGGAATGGCCCAAGAAGGATTTATTAATTTTTCTCTAAGTCATCCTTTAAATGAAAAGAAAAAATTGCTTTCCATTATTTCATTCATCCACTCACTCACCAAATACCTGACCGAGTTTATTCTAAATACCGGGGATCTAGCATTGTGAACAAGTGCACAAACGATCCCCTACCTTTCCCTTGCTTAAAATGTGTTTTGGTTTACAGACAGCCGCAAGGTCTGGCCCGCTCCGCACTCTGACCTCATCTTTCAACACTCTCAAGCTCCCTCTCCACTCAACTTTCAGGTCAGATGCGCCGTGCGCCCTCAAGATGAGGCCTGTGCCTTGGCCGTGACTTCTAAGCGGGATGTCTTACGGCTCTTTCATGCTCCTGCCTTAGCCTAGTGAGCTCCATTCAAACTCCAGATCTCAGCTCGGTCATCGCTTCCTCAGAGAAACTCTCCTGTGCGTCTAGGTCAGGCCATGTCATTGCATAATCTCAGAGGACCATGCACATCCCCTTCCCGACATGTGTCCGTTGGTGACTGTGTCTTCCTGTCATGCTCATCCTTTCGAGCAACACTCTCTAGCACTCCCTGGCGTGTAGCAGGCACCAAATATTTATTGGAAAAACATGAATACGTTAACCTCTAATAATAATTTCTGATTCACCTGGCACTAATGCTGTAATTAATCATTAATAGTTACTTCGTCTTCACAGGTGGCATCATACCAAGCAACTGGATAAAACCCACAAAACAATAATAAACTCCATTTTGTAACCATTGGGGTCTTACTCTAAGCAGATTTGCTACATGGATGCCTGCAGAGTCCACTTCTATTTCCTTGTCTAGAGCACAATTTAAAGACCGAAAGAAAATTGCAAACTGCATTTGCTACCTGAACTTCTAGCCCAGATAACAAATTCTTTTGTCTCTTCCTATTCAGAATTCACTTCTCCAAATGATGCTACCAAAAGATCTGTGAGGGAATAAATAATTCCATACTCCACGCATTAGTTAACATGCTTCAGTAGGGGACTTCAATTTAAATTGCTTATTTTAGACAATCTATAGTCTTATCAAAACATGGTGGCTGGCATCGGCAGATAGATGAAAAACGGACATTAATGTTCAGCCATATCCATAATGTGCTACATTTTTATATGCTTCTGAGGTCTCATCTTGTAATCTCTGTCTCTTGCTCTCTGTAGTCCAGTCATAGAAAACTTCTTTCCTTTCTTTAAAAATTTCATATTCTCTCACCTGAGGACCCAGGTGTTTAAAACACTCTGCCTAATCCACCAACCATTCCAACCCTTTCTTTCTTTTGTGTGGTTAATTCTTATGCATCTTGTAGACCTGAGCTGAAATGTCACCTCTTCAGACACTTCCCCTAACTATCTCCATCCTCAAACAGGTTAAGACACTTGTTTCATAGTATGAATAACTGGTCCGAGAAATGCTGAGGAGGTGATGAGCAGGCAGTGAGAGCTGAGTTAGAGAGAGCCTGGCGTGGCCACGGTGGACCATGTGTTAGCGAAAGTTACAAAGACTCAGGCATGGAGCCATGTGGTAAGGAAAAAGAGAAGAGAGGTAAGAATTCAATCATTAGAGGGAAAATGGACAAGTATATTGACAGGACTAAGGGAATCACATCAATAGTGGGACACTCAAGTGAAGGCCTACAAACTCTGAAAAAATAGAACAGAGTGAATGGCGATGTCTTCCAAAATTATTTTCTAAAAAGTGACCCTTTTCTAACCATTTTTATGATAATATGTGACAGTGAGATTGTTAAGGATATAATAAAAAAGCAAAGCAAGCCTGTGACACACGAGAAGAAGGTGGTTAAAGTAGCCCCATTTTTGTAGGCTTTTCACTCCTTTCCCAGCCCTTCGGCCCACTGCCCACTTCCAGGCCCACTTCCCACATGGAATAGACTGAGAGCTGTTGGGGGGTGGGAGCGATGACTGGATGAAAGAAGGTGAAGGGATTAGCAAAAAACATATATGCATAGCCCATAGAACATACATGCATAGCCCAAAGACACAGACACCAGTGTGGTGAAGGCCAGAGGGCAGGGAGAGAGAGGGCTGGGTGGAGGTGGGCAAAGGGAGGTGAAAAATGGGGACCTCTGTAATAGTGTCAACAATAAAAGAAAAAAAATTATTTTCCATAGCCTTTTCTGAAAATTAAAAATATTTTTATATATTTCCGCTCAGCAGCCGCTGACCCACTTATTTTGCCTCCTGAAACAATGCATGAGTTATCTTTTTCCTAGTTGCAACTTGTACTGACCTAGTTTGTCATGTTTACCACTTACAGATACCAGTTGTTGTCCTCCAAATTCCCCTTATTATGTTTCCTAAGTCCACATACGCTACCAAACAGTGTGTTATCTGCAGTTTCCCCATCTTTCTCTGATGTTCTATAATTCAGCTCTCCTTAATCTCCCAGAAATCACGCTTTCTGGACCTCCCAGAGCTGACTTCAAATGCACGCCTCAAAGCAGCTTGTCTCCATTGCTCGGATGCACAGTGACAGCATCTTTTACCCTGTTCTAGTTTCTAGGAAATCTGCGTTACTTCTTTTCAGACAGATGTTTTTCTTTAATGGACTCTGTCTTCCCTGCCTTACAGTTTTCTTCTTTAAAAAATCTCGTATCCGGTTCATGAATTCCTAGTAAATCAAATTACCTTCAGAGAGCCCAGCAAGTGTGACAGTCTAAAATAAAGAGCGTTATTAAGTCCTCTAAGCCATTCTGGACCTGCATCATGTTAGGATCAAACTGATTTTCAGACTGATCCTCTCCTATTCCCAAGCCACCACTAGCTCACTTCCTCAGTTTTAAGTTCTAGCTTCTTTTATGTCATTGTACAATCTCCTAAAACCTTGCTGACAATTCACTGCTTTAAGTCAGTGAGTCACAACTATGCACTCAGAGGAAAGAAAGTACAGCCAAGGAGATGGACACATTCTGCATCATCACAGGGCTTATAATCAAGCTGAGGAAATGAAGTAATAATATCCCCTCGGACAGGCAGGATTCCACAAGCAAAATTCAGTCATGTCTCTTTGCCCATTTATTCCTTGTGATGTAAATAAGTCAGGCATCCCTTCCCTTTTTTCACAGATAGGACTGAGAGCCACAGTAATCATCCCAAAGGCTCACAACAAGCGTGTCCTAGAAAAGACCCAGATCAACTGGCAACTGGTAGAGTGCCCATGAACACACATAATGCAACAAAAGAAAAATAACTCTGTTATGTGCATGAGTGTACGCAAGAGAAGATAACATGTGGTTAATATATTCATTACAGTTATTTGGAAATAATGTAGGAAGGCTTCCTGTAAAAAGTAGTTCCAGAAAGGTGGATATTACATAATAGATAATGAAGAGGCGATCTACAGGAATTGAGCTAAAAACAAGGCCAAACATGCATAAAATCACATCAGCAAAGAAGCTGGTAGACACATAGATAACACTAAATAAATACTGAGATCAAATAAGAAAATAATATAATCATTAAAAGAGAAAGTTAAAAACACCATGGAACCAAAGTACAAGACAATAATAATTTAGAAGGTGAGAAGGCGAACAGAGGTCCTTGAATTATTCAGGAGAAGAGTAAAGATAACAAGAAGCCAAATATTGATGCTAAAATATGGATCCTGCTGTTAGGAGTAATCAATTAGGAAAATTTCCAAACCAGCGGGGGGCCAGGAGATTTTAAAAAAATGCAATCAATCCAAAAGGTAGCAGAAAAGAAGAAAACTAAAATCAGAAACAGAGAGAAAAGCAAAGAAAAAGCATTTTAAAATGGAAAATAGGATGCTCTATAAGTAAATCAAAGTGTAATTCACTGGAATAGATATACATAGATGAAACTTGCCCATTAGAGAGACGTTCAAAATCTACAGACTATTTATTAAAAATCCAGCTACAGTATAATAATCTAGAATGATAAAAAATTAAAGGATAGAAATAGATATACCAAATTGATTTTAGTTTTGATAGTATCAAGCCAATAGACCTTAAACAAAAACAAAAAAAGCATTTTTAGGTACAAAGAAAGTTAGAAAATAATATTGAGGATACCTCCCAGAAAGTATAGCAAAAAAGATAAAATATTGGGAAATAGGAAAGGAGGAAAAAGAAGGAAATTAGTGGACTAGTCCAGTAGGTACAATATCCAAATAAAAGGAGTACCAGCAAGAAAAAGAACTGAGAAAAGTGGGGAGAGAGAGTGAAGGACACAGGAAAAAAATCAAGACATGCTCTTTCCAGATTGAAAAGGCCACCGAGTCAGTGCCCGGGAAAACTAACGAAGACAGACCCACACTAGGGCGTATCAGGAGTACGTTTCAGAGCTCTGGGACGCAGGAGGGACACCAACTTCCAGAAAGACAAAACAGGTCACATGCAAAGCATCAGAAATCACAGTGGCTCAAGGTGCTTAAAAGACTCTTAGAAGGTGGACTGCAGTGGCATTATGACTTTCAAATTCTGAGGACAAATTATCTCTAGCCTAGAATATTATAGCTAGCCAAACTGTCAATATGGTGGGAGGGTAGAAAGGAGAGCTATTTGTTTAAGCAAAGGATGCTGATAGAATATTGTTTTCATTAATATAGTAAAGAGAGATGCAGACAACTGATAGAGGGATTAGTGGTAAGTCCATAAGACTAAGCAAATGACTAAACCAGACAGCTACCGACTCTCAGGAAAACGGAAAGTGCAGGAAAGGAAAAGTAGTCATAGGAAGATAGCTGAAATGCAGCTGTAAATAGCCTATCTGTAGTCATAATAATGTAAACACCTAATATTTATTGAACCAAGAGGTTAAACCTATATTGTGAAAATGGGGTGATGGAAGTAGGGCATGTATATAGTGAGGGCAGGGGGTTAAAATCTCAAATTCCATAGCAAGAGGTCGAGGACAAGACCTAAAGCTGAAAAGCCAAGAGGTGGGTATCTAATCACATTGTTTGGTGACATGGAAGCAAACAATGAAAGAATGTCCCCAAACAATTCGGAAGTGGCTGCCTCTAGCTTCTGCTCTTTTATGAAACCAGATATCGCCAACTGTTCTTCATAGAGGTTCTACCAACTTACACTCCGTTGAGTGCCCACGCCATCCCTTTATCGGTTCAGGTCCCTAGGAGTGCCGCCAAGTCAGGGTTAGATGTGCGGGAATTTCCCTGAGAAAAAAGCCTGGGAGGGGTAAGGGGAGGAGGGGGGAGCCTTCAGACTGCGGGGCCGGGGTGACCCCGGTAAGGAGGGAAGGAAGGATGGCGCGGGAAGAGCCTCAGCCCAGAGTACACACATGGGGAGTCGAAAGCAAAAGTTGCTCAACGCGCGAGCTCCGCACTGACCGGGAAGAGGTGAATTATAATATTACCACCCCCTCAGCCGCTGGGCAAGCTCTCGGCCTTGGGGAAGGGTGGCTGCGGGTGGAAGCCCCCGCAGACGGAAAACGCAGCAGCTGTCAGCTGTGTTCAGCGGTGTGTTGGTAAATGATTAGCAACCGGTTCTACTGCGAGTTAAAAACAAAACAAAACAAAAAAACTCTATTTGTAGCACTTGCAGCCTTCTGGGTGTAAATAGTCCATTATGGGCAGTCCCAAGCCACCAGTGTGACAGTGTGATGACTCACAACGCCGAGTTGGAAAGAGCTGCTGACGACTGGCTTTCCCAAACCAGGACCCGGAGCCAGGGACACAGTAGCTGCGCTCCGGGCAGCGGGTTTCCTGCGGGTGATTTGAGCAGCGACCCTCCTGGGCCACCCTCCTCACCAACCTAGTGTGCTCACAAAGAATTGATCTTAACAGTGGGATAACTAAAAGCAGTATGTCAGCGTAGTTTGCAGTTTACTTTGTGTTTTCCTTAATATGAGGCTGAGAATCTTCTGATATATTTATGTATTATACCAAATGTGTTTATTGTTACGTAATATATTTAATGTATTTTCTTTTCCATGAATTGGACCAATCCCTTGATTATTTTATTGAAATCGTTATGCCTACATTCTAAATAACTGAAACCTTAATGTATTAATTTTAAGATAGTAATCCATTTAGTAAGTTAAATATAAATATTACTTAGTATCTACTTATCACACGATTAACATCTTCAAAGTTAACTCCTCTCAACTCTTTCCAAAGGGTAAATAGGAAAGAAATAAATGTACCTTAACAGTTTGATGTAAGTAAAATCCTTAATTAGAAAACAAATTAGTATGATTCCTTTTTTCCCCAATAAATTTTAAAATAACAATTACATGTATAGTATCAAAATATAATGTCTACATGTAACTTTTAGACAGATAGGTTTCTAAAATAAAAAGTTGATTGAATGTGAAAAATTTACATTTGAACAGCCTACAAGGGAGAGTAGAGTCTTCGGGGAAGTTAAGTTTATAGTATTATCATTATGAGCACATTTTAATAACATATATATTCTATATTGGCTCATTTATATATTATTAGTTGAGATGACTGGTTGCATCCTATTAGTTTGGTGTAGCAAGTTGAAATTAACCACTATTAAATTAGAGGCTAAGAAACTCTGGATGAAGTTGTCTTTTAAGCTAGTATACATATTTTAAGTATTTCTGTTGTGCAGATGACACTGAATTAGCAGAACCTTTCATTTGAGCAGACATCAGAAGATACCTAATACAGTCTCTAACTGCAAATTTACTTAGGTAAATTTACAGCAAAAGCTATAAAGAATCCAAAAAGGCACAAATTCAAGAATTGTTTTTCCGCAGAAGTTTTCTTATCTTTATGTTAATTTGATCTATGGATACCTGGAGTTTTAAAATGCTACAGTTCTCCAAAGCAAATCCATCTATTTCATCGTCTTTCAACCAGTTATCTATTTCATGAACTGTATTTGACTCAATGTCGCTGCTTTTCTTCTGCTCCACCTCTTCCAACCACAGCCTCCAATTCTCCCAAGCAAAACCTCTAACCACAGCCATTTTCCAAGTCATCAGTATTTTCAACCAGAAATCAAGTGGGAAAAGCAGATAAAAATTAATTGGTGGCTAAAAAGAAGTTTGGAATATCTACAAATTCCTTTTATCTTAATTTTCTCAAAACATGAACCACAGTGCTCAAAAAACAAAAAGAAGAAACTTACCTCATCCACATTTTCAAAGGCATTGATGATGTCATAAGGTAAACAAGACAGCAGGTCGATCACAAACCAAGTTTTCAGGTAGTTCATTCTTATCAGCTTGGGGTCAGAAATGACTTCTCCGCCAGGTCCCACAAAGGTCGTGTGAAAATTTAAAACAATGTCAACCAGAAAAATAACATCCACCACACTGTCCAGCACCAACCAGGCGATGTTGTTCTGCTTTGTTTTGAAGGACACGTTATAAGGAACCATAATGGCGGTATAGAAGGTAAGAATTAAAATCACCCAATCCCAAGTAGTTTTAAAAGCACAATAGTGTAAAATAATGTGTGGTGGCGTCTTTGGCGCTTCTTGCTTATACTGAGGAAGGATATCTGATCCCAGCTGAAGTACCTAAAAGAGATAGAATATATATATAAGTAATGTGGATATCTTTGCACAGTTAGTAATGAATTCGAACTTACTGGCAGTCCAACCAGAGCCTATGATCATGAATTCTGGTTTCAAGGCCATTCCTGCCCTATCATTTCATCTCCCTCTTCTGAGTTTTCCCAAAATTTGTTCAAAGGAAGTCACTTTGAATGAACTTTGGAAAAACTAAATCTAATCTCTCTGAGCAGCAGCAGTTGATCTGACTGCTGCTCCATCTGGTTTTTTCTCCAGTGGCCAACTGTTGAGTCACAAACTGGGGCACCATATACAGAGGGGAAGAAGAGGCTGAGTAAAGAGGCCGACCACTCTAGATGGTAGGTGACAGTTTTAATAAGCAAGGGAGCCCGGCTGGGCATGGTTCAGCGGTTGAGCATTGATCTAGGGTCCAGGCAATTGGGGTTCGATTCCCGGTCAGGGCACATGCCCGGGTTGTGGGCTCAATCCCCAGTCGGGGGCGTGCAGGACGACTCTCTCATCATTGATGTTTCTATCTCTCTCTCCCTCTCCTTTCCTCGCTCTGAAATCAATAAAGATATATTAAAAAAACAAAAAAAGCAAAGGAACCTCCACATCTTGGGTGACTGCGAGAAAGTAAACTCAGTGCCAGGGTACATTATGACTTAGGCATTTTTGCATTCCTGGACCTTTTCCTCCATAAAATTAATAAAAATAAAATAAAATAAAAATTATATTTTATAGCTGCATTCTTACAAAAATCAATGAATATTATATATTCAATTTTTTAACCTAAAAGGTCATTTTTTTCCTCCACTGTTAATAGAAATTCAAACATCCTGTAGACCCCTAAAAGTGCTTCATGCCCTCCATTCTGTGCTGACAGACAATTCCACCCTGCTTAGTGCCCAGCAATGATGTAGGCTGTATCCTCTAGCGATGGGAGGGGATCACTCCTGAGTTCAGCATTTCTTAAATCTGGCTACAAACTGGAATCATCTGAAGACATTTTAAAAACACAGTCTATTCATACCTAGACCCCACCCCAGAAAGTAATTAATCTTGTGTGGGTTCTCAGAGAATCTGTACTTTCAAAACCTTTCCAGGTGGTTATAATGAATGGTACAAGGTAAAACCATTCTCTTCTAGTTTTTAGACAGTCAAAACCAGAGAGAGACTTGCACATCTAAAGTGACCCCAAATTCTACCAGAGGAGAAGCAGGAAGAGGGGGAAGAGGGAAAGCAGAGTGGCAACAACATCAGAGGGCAGGTGCTTAAGCTTTGATCTTCCTCACGGACAGAGCACTGCTTTAATCTTCGCTCCCTCGCTGGGGCTTCTTTATAAACCGGTTCAGTAATAACTCTTCATTTTCATTTGTACTTTCATAATCAATAAGCCTTAGGTGGAAGGGAGATAAGATAACATTTTCTGATGTATTTTTGTACCAATACAGTACATTCTTTCTCTCTGAATATCTGAGAGTATTGACTATTGTGGAGTCAGGACCATGGACAGTGGTGCGTGTGTCCCTCTTCCCAGTATAAACATGAGCAGCTGAAGCCAACCAGCAGGATGCCAGTGCGTAAGGAAAATTGGTAAATTCCCTACAGGGAGACCAGGATCTTTGAAATTAGGGACCAGCTCCAAATTTAGGGGTCCTGGTGGAGTTGAGATAAATTTTACATGTCTTGGAAAAAGTAAAAGAGCCTGAAATTCAACAGCAAATCCAAATACGTGGGTTGAGCAAATTCTACAACCCTGAGAACAACTGGAAAGACCAGGCCCTTGTGCTAACTTGGTGCTTGTCCTGGGTCAGTCTTTGGAGAACCAAGAGCACACACTGACTAGATATATTTTTTTCTTTTTTTTAAAAGACTTACTGGGCAGATCTTTTAAAAAAAAATATATATATATATTTATATATATATAAATAAAGATATATATATCTTTATTGATTTCAGAGAGAGGAAAGGAGAGGGGGAGAGAGAGATAGAAACATCAATGATGAGAGAGTCATTGATCGAGCCCGCAACCTGGGCATGTGCCCTAACCGGACATCAAACCCCGATCGCCTGGATCCTAGGTCAACGCTCAACCGCTGAGCCACGCCCGGCCGGGCCACTGACTAGATATATTGACAACCTTGTTCTTTCTGCATGCTCTCTGAAAGCAAGGCTAAAGCCTGACAGAAAGCAGTTTTGTATCTGAATCAGGTTTGTGAATTAGGGATGACTGCTAAAGAAACTGACAATAATCAAAGAGCAAAGCAAAAAAATCAGATGAGAAGAAACAGGAATGAAAGCTCCTCAAAAATAAAAGTACAAATGATAAGCTGTCAAGGGGAAAGAAACTTTCCCCTTGATGTAGAGGGGAAAAAATAGTCATGAGTGACTCGGGTGTTAGGGTAGAAAAGTTTCCTCTTTTTGGTTCCTTTCCTCTCGTGCTTGCTCAATTGTGTTAACAACAACAACAAAAACCGGAAAGCTCTGAATAGGGTGTAGCTAAGACCCAGAAAGAATCATGGCTATAAAAGTCAGCAGTCACAGAAACAAGCTCCCATACTTCAGCTTGATGTGTAGAAACAGACAACTCAAGGCAGAAAAAAGTTGCTTCAAAATCAAGTAGTACTTAGTAACAAGCGTTATTGAAAAAGAAAATTCTATCTAACTGTCTACTTTAAATCTTGTGCAAATTGCATATGATCTTTTTAAAATGTTGTGATGATTGTTAATATTTAGTTATAGTAATGTCTTAATTTGGGCTTTTAAAAACATGTCTGCTGCCCAGCCGGGCGTGGCTCAGCAGTTGAATATCGACCTAGGATCCAGGCGATTGGGGTTCGATTCCCGGTCAGGGCACACGCCCGGGTTGCGGGCTCGATCCCCGGCCGGGGGGGGGTGTGCAGGAGGCAACCCATCAATGACTCTCTCATCATTGATGTTTCTATCTCTCTCTCTCTCCCTCTCCTTTCCTCTCTCTGAAATCAATAAAGATATATTTTTTAAAAATAAATAAGTAAAAAATAAAAACATATCTGCTTATTAAAGTATTACTCTCTCCCTAAACTAACAGGTCTATTGAGAGCAGAAACCAATACGAGTCCCTCTGTTAGCTGTGGTCCGAGAAAAAGTGCAGAACCCTTCAAATTCAAGGAACACACTTAATTCCCAACCCTCTCCAAACCAAATTGTCTTCAGCTAGTTAAGAAAGTTACTCTGGAGTGCTTCAGCTCACCTTTCTCCAGCAAACTGATGAACACATGCATTTAATTTCACTTTTCTCTCAGTTATCTCAGAATATTTTGCAGATGCCCACTAAGCGCTCAGCATATTTCTGGCAATTTGACTAGCTTTGGGGCATTTTTTATTATCAGTAAGACAAATGATGATCACAGGAGACATGTGAACAACAAAGCTTCGAGCTGCCTTGGAGTTCTGCCTTCATCCCTGTTCTCTCTGGTTCCAATACACTGCCTCTTGGTAACATCATCTAGTCCTTGGCTTTAACAGCCATTTCTGTGAAGATGACACAAAGGCCAGCAATTCAAACCCAGATATCCCTCTGGGGCCTGACCCATAAATCTCCACTCAGATTTCCTGTCAGGCACTTCAAACTTAATATGTCCAAAACTGAATTCCTTATCATTGCCTCCAAACTTCCTCTTCCTCCTTGTATATTTGCCATTCTATTAACCAACAGCACTCACTATCTACCTAGTTGTCAACACTCAAAACACAGAGTTGCCCAGGCTTCATCTTATTTCACATTCAATTCTAACCTATCAACAACGTGTTGACGCAGATCTTGCTGTGTCTGCAATCTGCCCACTTCTGCTTCTGGTTCCCTTGATTAAAACCATGGTCATCCTAGCTGAATGGCTACTAGAAACTCTTACCTGGTTTTCCTATCTACCCATTCAGCAGAGAGCCCCTAGGTCAAGCGGGGATCCTTAACCATTTTTGTGCCATGGATCTCTTTCGGCAATCTGGTGAAGTCTATGTACCTCATCTTAGAATAATGTTTTTAAGATAATACAATAAAAACATAGGATTATAAAGGAAACCATTGGGACCAATCTCCCTTTAAAGGTTTCTCTGAAGCACAAATGCAATCATGTCACTTCCCTGGCACAAAGGATGCCCACCACCATTTGACTATACATCACCTTAACCTCCCCTCCCCCACCTGACTTCACCCACACTGAAGTCACTCTCAAAGTCATCACACTACCTCTTCTCTGAGCCTCTGCATATGCCAGCCACCCTGGTAAAAATAACCTTCTAATAACCTTTACCTGCCTCTTATATTTTTCTTTCAAGATTCACTCAGCCCAGGTATCACCTCACTCAGGTAGCCCTCTCCAGAGCCCCTAGTCTGGGTCAATGCTCCTGCATGTGCGCCCACTGCACCCATCATAATATGTATCCCATTCCATTACTGGGTTCCCCTGCTAGAGTTTTAGCTCCTTGATGACAGAGCCCACTGCTTATTTCACACCTACATCCTTTGCAGAGTACCAGGTACAGAGCAAACCCTCAATACATGTGCGCTGCACACTTAAGTGGATGGCTGCAGGAACTCCCCATCTCATTTGCTCGAAGGACACCTCGCACCCTACAGACTTCACCTGGCATGTCACGGACTACTTTCCAATTTCAAAAGTAGGAGGGAATAAACAGAAATATCTGAAATTTGTATAACTCTAAAAGGGAGAAATAAATGATCAGGTCATTATTTGTAAAATAATAGCCAACAGTATGGATACTGAATCATTCGGGGGGAAATGTACCACGGCCGCCGCCTTGGAAAGCAAAGTTAGCCTCCCACTTACTTCAGCTAGTCGCGAATGTTTGTGGACCACCTCTGCTTTATTCATTGGCGTGAGCTGCTGCAAAACACTTCGGCTGTTTGTCAAAGCCCGTGTCAATCGGGCAAATTTTGTCCAACCTTAAAAATAAGAAAAGAAAGTCTCGGTTTTTCACACATAAGTGACATTCTTGGTAATATTCGAATGATCTCAGGAACAGCATAACAGCCAGTGCTAATGACAACTATCAATCGAGAGTATTTTACTTCTATATAGACATCATCATATGTTTCAAGTGCGGTTATAAAATAAGTATTTTTTATGTGTGACCTTTGCGTTTTGTTCATATCTATTACATAGTCTTGGTAGGCAAAGTGGCTAGCCGTCCACGAAATTCTGTGCTCCGCCTTGCACTGCAGAGGACTGGTTTTGCTTTGTTGGGTAAAAGTGATAGTGATGAGAATGTCTTCAGATGATAGTAACTATATGTTGGCAAAATATATATTAAATTATTTCCCTGTGGTCACTTCTCTTTCTTGCATCAACTGAATATTATAATTGCATTGAATATGTTCAGAAACTTCCAAGTGAATCTTATACTTACTGAAGTTTCCTTTTTCTAAGACAGGTGATGTTGTACCCCTTAGTACGCCTGAGTATTGGATTAAAAGTCAAGCCTCTTCCCATCCTCTGTGTATTGTAAGTTTCATCCAGAAAATATTTGGAAAACTTTTTGAGGATATATTGAAGGAATAAGTTCAATGACACATGAATTATCAAATGACATGTGTTGCCCCATTTCCAGGTTTAGGGTTTTCTTGTAGTTCTCAGTCCTAAGCAATCAGCATGTTCCTCCAGACCCCTACACCAGCCGCCTCTCCTCACTTTCAGGAGATTTCCTCCTCAAATAAGTTAACGAAGAAACAGAAGCCATAGAAACATGATAGTTTTCAAGTTCCCTTCCATCCCTCCACCTCTACACGCACCCACACAGCACTGATTCTTGCCTGCCCCTTTATCGTTTCATAAAATTAGTCATTTGCTCTTTTCCAATCATGCATATGTTCTACTCACGGACGTGTTAAGTATCTAGATTTTTCACTATACTAACAATGCCACAGTAAATTTCCTTAGGCCTATCCCTCCGTGCTCTTGGACACATCTAGAACTGCTTATGATATTAGTTTGTTCATTTGATTTGTCACCAACCCCCACTGTACAAACTCTGAAGAAGTTGGGCGGCCACACTGTCTCGGTCAGAGGAAAGAAACACATCAGCAGTTCTAACTTCGCCCAGCGATACATTTACCGTCCTCACCTTTACAGAGACCTGACCGTGTGACTGATTATTCAGCACAGTTCGCTGATGTTCCTTCGACGCGGTCGATACAGGGTAATGTGAACAGACAGATGAGTATGAAGAGCCTAATAGTTGCTCTGTAAGTTGTTCGCGGTATTATGAGAACATTTGCTCTCCTAAAAGCTCAGGATGCCAACTCCTTCTTAATAAAACATTAGGTTAGCTCTAGTGGGTTGCAATTAACCTCCTTGTCATGGACTGCTTAATCTTAAAAATAAAAGGAAGTCACAGAGGCAGTTAAATCAATCTACTAGGCTGCAACACAAGACTCTAATCCATAAGAAAAAAAGCTTAGGTAAACAATTATACTCTTGGCCAAAGAGACTACATGGTATAATTACTCATATTTCATCTGTTTGTTTCCGCTCTAAAGAAAATCGTTGGCTTCCCACAAGAGGAAGGTTGCTATTTTTGCCGTTATTTTCAACCTACAGAAAAATTTTTGGTCTCAATTATTGGCACAAAGATGTCGTAACTATTTGGCACTGGACATTTCACACTGTAAGTGTTTTGGCAGTTTTAGAATCTGTTTGAAAATACTATACAGTATAAATGGGCAGGGATTTGAGCCATCTCTTTTAGAGCACACATGGCTAATCAACAGAATGGATTTCTTGGCTATAATTTCTCCCCTTTGTATTATTATAAATGATGTATTGGGTACCACTGACTATCTGAACAACAGCTCCAAGACCTCAATACCAGGAACAAAAGATAACAAAAACACTTTGGCCCCTTGTATTATTTTCAGTAAATTGTTGGTTCAAAACAGTACAATCAGAACCAGAGTATTCTCAACTTGTGCTTTTTTTAGTAAAAAAGGAGAGCAGGGGGAAATGGAGAACACCGTTAAACCCAAACAAGAAGCTTCCCCGAGGAAGGATGAGGCAGCACTATGCCGAGGGGGTGACATGGGACCGGAAATCAGTCAGACTTTGCTTGTCGGGATCTTCAACAGTAAAATGGAGATGATGACAGTAATTTCCAGAATTATAGAAATGAGCAACAAAGACTCTAACGTTCCTGACACATATTAACTACTTCATCAAAACTGGATTCCCTCCCCTCCAGGGGTTTTTGTTACCATCCATCATGGTATAAATCAAAGGTATTGCTGACATCACTCAGTGCCATTCATTTTAAAGGCAAAAATCAACCTAGAATGAACTTTTGGTGATCATAAAATTCATTTGGAGCAAGAACTGCACCCAAATTAGTTAGCTGTTGTCAGTATATATTTACTATCCCAGGTAGCATTTAGAAATAAAGTTCAGAATTAGTCAGTTTACTCAAGTCTTTCAACCATATGTCTGAGTTTTTTGGTAAAAATACCAATAGAAGTAGGAGATTGATGTCAATTCCAACCAATTTTGGCAATTCCTCTGAAAACTTGGGCCCTTGCTCCAATCACTGGCCCCTTTTCACATTAAGAAGGTAAAAATGTCTTTGCTCTAGGATTAAAAGTTACATTCTGGCTTGCCAGTGTGTGGATTCACTTGCCTGTTCTGCATCCCAAAACACTATTTCCCATATCCTAGGCAGAACTTTCAGTTCCTAAGTATTTCTTCAAAATTTTGCAAACACCTCAACCTACTCTCTTGCAAGCATCGTCAACTGCCTGATCCTTTCTTCTGATCCTCCTGCCTGATCCTTGAGCTCCCACCTGACCGAATTCCAACTCTGGTGAAATCCAACTCCTCACCTACTTCTGCATCTGTACACCTTTGACTAAACACGGGCGGAGTAAAATACATAATCACGCCCAAAGGTACCAGTGAAACTCATGACCACCGGCCTCAACTTGACCTTCGAGCTGCTCAGCAAACCTGATGGATTGCCCTTGTCCACTCTCTTCTGCATGCTTGTGGGTTACCATTCATACCTACTCCTCTCTTCTCACACCTTCCACACTCTTCTCCTCCATCCCCATCTTTACTCTCAGTTGGTAATCATGTGTCCTAGACTACTGAGGAAACACAAACAATCAGAGGAAAGCTTCCACTTTATACGTATTTGTTTGTCTGTCCCCCCTATTTGGATGTGAGAGAAGGAACTCTGTATTTCCAGGGCCTAGAATAGTGCCTGCCCCACACTGTGTGAATGACTTGTGCTTTTGATTTAAAAAATGAATACAATAGATAAACAAGGAAAATAAAATAGTCCTAGAAGAGTCATCAAAAGGCTCAAGTTAAGAAACTCTGGGTAAGTAACCGAAGGCTGAATGAAAAGTTAATCTTCTCTTCAACTTCAATTCTCTAGTCCCAACTCATTTGGCTATTGTGGTCTTATCACAAAATCTCATCTGCTGTTTCCCAAAAGTTCCATGGTCCCCTTTACTCAACTTAAAAGGTTGAAAGATATAATTTTTTGCCTAGGTTTCAAAACATGCTTTCATATACTGTTAGTTTTATAGTGATAGTAGGATGACTACTTAATGGATAAATATTTTATCTCTATTGAATTCATATTAAATTTTCAGCTCGCATGAATAACAGAAAGTAACTCATATATACCATTCACAGTTACCTTGTGCAATACTTTTTTCAGCAATCTGTTGTGTATTTGAAAGGTGTGGAAGAGTCTCAAAAGAAACCTCTATTCAGAATAAGCTCTTCCTCTACAAATTCTGGCACTGGAAAGAGATAGTTGAATCCTTTCCATGATGGGGTCTGATTTTCCCTATAGATTCTAATTTACACGTATATCAAGCACTTAGTTCAAAATCAAGTGGCCTGTGTTGTCTGAAGTTTATTTATATGTCATTTTTTTGTAAGAATGGATTATGCATTTAAGAGATTGTGACAGACAAAGAACTCTGTGATTCTGATATATACAAATGCAGAGGTGAAGGTGGAGGCAGAAAAATGGAAAGGCATTAATTTGAAAAATAAAAGTCAACCCTTAATATTAACACCCTTTCCCCTACATCACTGTAAAATGCTGCCAACTTTCATTTTCCATAAACAAGCTACAAAGTTACTGACACCACTGTTAATGTTCATCAGGTCAAAGCTATAAGTATTGTACTCACTTTGGCCAACATTAGCTGAGCCATGACATCACTTAGTGTAAATTAGAGGAAGTAACAGATATCATCAACTGTTGGCTGCAGATTTTTCATAGATGTTCCTTACCAAGTTGATGAAGTTCCTCTCCATTCCTACTTCAATACGATTTTTTATCACGAGTGGGTGTTAGGTTTTGTCAAACGCTTTTTCTATGCAAACTGATATGATCATATTATATTCCTTCCTTAGCCTGTCGGTATAGTGAATTTCAATGATTGATTTTTAAATGTTGAACCAGGTTTGCATCTGTGGAGTAAATCTCACTTGGTCACTGTGTGTAATTCTTTTAATACATTGTTGGATTCTATTTTATTGAGGATTTTTGCATCTATAATTCATGAGAAATATTGGTCTGTAATTTTGCTTTCTCGTAATGTCTTTTTCTGAACTTGGTATGAGGGTCGTGCTGGCCTCTATTTCCTGGAAGAGACTGTGAATATGACAATAAAACCATCTGCACCAGGTGTTTTCCTGTTTTGGAAGCTTATTAATTATTAATTCAATTTACTTAATAGCTATAGGACAGTTCAGGTTGCATCCCCTAATGTGAGTTCTGGGTAGTTTGTCTTCAAGGAATTGGCCCATTCTAACTAAGTTACCAATTTGGTGGCTGTGGAGCTGTTCAAAGTATATTTTTTACAATGCTTTAATGTCCATGGATGTGCTGTGATGGCCCTTCTTTAGTCTGATATTGGTAATTTGTATCTTCTCCATTTTTCTTGGTTAGCCTGGCTGGAGGTTTATTAACTTGAGTAATCTTTCCAAAGAATCAGTTTTGGGTTGTAGTGATTTTCTCTAATGTTTTTGTTTCTTATTTCATTGATTTCTGCTCTAAGATTTATTTATTGTCTTCAGCTTGCTTTGTCTTAAATTGTTCTTCTTTGGCTTACTTTCCTATGGTGGAAGCTTAGGTTATTAATTCGATATCTTTCTACTTTTCTAATACATGCATATAATGTTATACATATCCCTCTAAGCACTGCTTTTGCTGCATCCCACATATTTGATAAGTTGTCTTTTTATTTTCATTTAATTCAAAATCTTTTACTAATTTACCTTAATAGACCCATTGATACATTTTTAAATGTATCAGTTTCCAAACATTTGGGAATTTTCTAGCTATCTTTCTGTTACTTGTTTCTAGCTTACTTTGTAAGATTTCTATTCTTTTAAAATTTATCAAGGTGTGTTATGGCCAGAATGTGATCTACCTAGTGAATGTTCCATTTAAGCTTGAAAATAACAGGTATTCTGCTGTTATTGGATGGAGCACTTTGCATTTTTAAACAAACAAATGAGCATTAATTATAAGACTAGTCCATTAGAAGATCATTATATTTAAAATAATATTTAAATTTAACCTAAACTTCCTAGAGTATATGATTAAAGGCAGAGGAACAGGTAGGACAGGTTCAAAAGAGAATGCTTTATTCATTCTTCTAGGAGATGACTTAATACACACATTTTCAGAAACATTCACCAGTGAATTGATCTATGTTATGCTTTAAATGGTTTGTACACTATAAAAATTTCCTTGCAATTTGATGCTAACCAGAAACTGAGCAAGTATAGGAATATGCATGTGATTTCATCTGCAGGAAGTAAGTGTAATGCAATTTATCTATAATTATGATTACAGTTGGAAAGATTAAAGCTTTTATGCCAGTTTTTTTAAGAGGTAAGAAAAGACAATGTTTGCCAAATGCAAAAAGGAAGACATTTAATTTTTAGTCTCCTAAGAGATTAAAAATATTTCATAAAAACTTCTTCTAAGGGTATTTGAAATCCTTAATTTATATGACACCATTTCTAATTTAAACATAATTGGAGAGAAAAAAATGAGACCAAAAGGTAGGAAAAAGCACATGCCACTGACTGCTGTTTTCTATAGCAGCCTCTCTGAAAATTATAGTCAATAATACTCCAACTGGAATGTTTTCATTTTCTAGCCACTCTCTTGACAACAAAATTGTTCTTTCAATAATCTAGCAACTTATACCCAAGAAAATCTACAGCAACCAAATTTTAAAAAGGTGAAAAGCAACCTGGAAAAGTCAATTAATCAAACCCTAACCAATTTAACAAAATTCAATCGACAAATCAACTGTTCTAATAAGACCTCACCCAAGCCATCCCACAAAGTATACATTTTGTTTCTAAAACTCACCATGTCAGAGGTTGTTGAAACTTCCATTACATCGATTCTAAATGGATAATGTTCTATGAAATCTCTCCCTTATCATTTAAGTTAAGTAGCTACTATTTTAACTTTCTATTTCCATTCAAAAATATAATTGAATAAAACTGATTTGGACATTGACTAGTATGACTGTGAAGCAAAAGAAGGGTCACATAGTCCAGTTTTGTTTTCAGGTTCAACCAATGGATTTTGTTAAAATAATAATAATAATATATTTTAACGGCAGCCTAATTCCTAAGTGCAGTAATTCCTTTGAAAATTACCTTTTGTTGACTCGTCCTCTATTGGCTGTTTGAACAACGTAATATCCTTGAAAGTGCATAGGAACAAGACCACCTTTTCATGTTCATTTCTTATTGGTGCAATTTGCATATAAAACCACACGGGGGTTCCTGGAAGAGAAAGAAAGGACAGCAGAGTGTGACAAAGCCACAGCAATGACTTGGTCCCCTGCCTTCCCTTTTCCTTCAGCTGCTATGCCAGGAATACTATTTTAATTACTAAAAATGATCAGAAACTTTTAATTTTGTATCAACTACCAGTTAGTCAGAAATTAATACACATCTTTTTCAACTGAAAATATCAAAATTTGAAAGTAAAGCCCAGGGTGTCATTTCACGACCAGGAGCACAAAGGCGGCCTCGCTACTGAAGGCCCGCCGGCACCGCCTCCAGGCCCAGCTCCCCGCGCACCGCTGCGCTCCCCACCTTCCTCCCACGGCCTCAGCAAGCCTGGCCACTCCCAGGTGCTTCTCCGAGGTGCTCTGGCCAGTGTCTCCAATGGACCTGAACAGCAACACCTGATGCCATGGGAAGGATTCATCTGAACATCTGAAATGCTCAGACAGACGTATACAATAGCTCAGTGGCTTTGACTGCACCCCCACCTCAGAGACGCTTGAAGCCTGATGCACACAGGCTCCACCTGAAGCCTTTAAAACAATAAGAAAGGGGAGAAAATGCCCCCAGCCCTTGAGAACCTCAGGCGTCTTTACGAGCCACTGCTTCCTCCCTCCCTCCCTCAGGGCAGGAGGCTGGGCTCTGTCACCAGGTCCTTCAAACAATGCCTCCTGCAGACTCCGAGGGAGGTTTCAGAGCAATCAAGGCTGAAGATTTGGACAGGTCAGGAACGGGCACTATGTCAAATAAATATCTGAAGACAGGAGAAATGCCTTCAAAGGAGTAATTATCCATTAAATGATAAAACACTGAAGGAATGTTCCAACAGAATCAAAAAGACAGATTTTGCATCACATTTGCTCTAAGCCACAGTGCAGCAAAGCCTCCCCAAACAGTGTCCCTTAAAGACATGAAGGCCTTTGTCAGGTCTGGGGTTCAGAGAGTGAGCTGTGTAGCTACAAATAGTCTCTAGGTGAGACTCGATAGCCTGTTAGTGGCTGCCAATGAAAACCAAATAAGGAGCACCTCCAGCCCGGCCGGTGTGGTTCAGCAGTTGAGCATCAACCTAGGAACCAGGAGGTCACAGTTCAATTCCCGGTCAGGGCACATGCCCGGGTTGTGGGCTCGATCCCCAGTCAGGGGCGTGCAGGAGGCAGCCAATCAATGACTCTCTCATCATTGATGTTTCTGTCTCTCTCTCCATCTCCCTTCCTCTCTCTGAAATCAATAAAAACATATTATTAAAAAAAAAAAAAAAAAAAAGAAGCTCCTCCATACCTGAGGCAAAAAAAAAAAAAAGCCATGTAATCATGTCACCACAACAGGAAATTTGCCATTGAGATAAGATGAGGTGACTTAACTACCAGGTTCAAGGAGTCAGAGAATTAAAGAGAGGAGACTTATATGGGAACATTCAGTTTTGACAACCAGGTTCTTTGCAACCCCAGGAAACCTATGGAAGGACATGGTCCATCCCAAAATGATTACAGGATGAGACAGGGAGCTCAGAAACAATTGCACCATCTTCCAGGGGGGCTTGTTCTTTGTTTTCTGCTTCTGATTTTACACAGTGTGTCTGGGAACTATGAGTGATGTGCACAGTTTTCCAAATCACCAGCCCCAGACGCCAGAGATACATGGCCTATGGCTGTTCTAACAGAGTGAGCCTGAGGCAGCAGGGCCATAAACAGAGGGAAAAGCACATTAAACGTAAGCTGTTTTCCAAGGTCTGTTAGAAATCTGAACAGAAAGAGATGATGTTATAGCTCATATCTTTCTATGAAAACAGCAACATTTCAAATTGTGGCACAGAGTCAGGGCTGTTTTTTGAACTTGCTTTCAGATGGCATGGTGGACTTTTTTTAAGGTGAAGTACAGGGTCATACTTCCCCAAGTAGGCTGAGTCCTTGCTGAGTGGCTGGTGAAAGAGCCATGTTCTCAATTTGAGGTTCCGGGGGCTAGGATGTCTGGGAGGGTGAAGCAGAGAGGCCTGGAAACTCAAGGCAGTGCCCTGGCATTGATTATTTGGAGGGAACCCAGTTACCCCAGTTCTGCCCTTTGTGTAGGCAGAAAGAGCCATTTTCAACCATCAGCTCAGAGCCACTGTTTCTTTTCCAATAGTAGAAACAGCCCCCTGCTAGTCAGAGCAACAGGCCTAAAGTATAGAGGCTGCAAACTGAAATGTCAATCGTGACATGTGTTAAATAGGATACCTCAATCTCCTCACTTGCAAAATGGTGTTTAACCTAATTATTTAATGAAAGTAATGGGAGGAGTTGGCATTCAGGCATTTCGCAAAGCAGTTTTCTATAGACGTGTGACTTTTTCTATTAACATTTTTAAAAGTCACACGAATGTACTCTTTTCAGTTGATGTTCAAAAGCCTTCAGCTAACTATTTACACGATTTTTTAAAGCTGCTTTTAAGTATAGTAGAACTCCATTATAATACAAGAATAATCTCTTCCCTTCAACCTCTTTCCTTCAGCCCAGCTGGTGTGGTGCAGTGGTTGATTGTCGACCCATGAACCAAGAGGTCACAGTTTGATTCCTGGTCAGGGCACATGCCCGAGTTGTGGGCTCTATCCCCAGTAAGGGGGGGGGGGGTGCAGGAGGCAGCTGGTCAATGATGTTTCTCTCTCATTGATGTTTCTATCTCTCTCCCTTCTTCTCTCTCTAAAAATCAATAAAAACATTTTTTAAATAAAAAACAATTAATATCTTCCCTTCATATTAAAGGGAAAAAACTCAATGCAGATATGACACAGAAAGGAGAGACGAGTTTTCATCTACAGTGCTGTGGGCCCTATCTCCTACTAGCTCTAAGCAAAAATCTAAACATATATAGATACTTATCTGAAAGAACCAGACAGGCCTGAACAAAGGTCAGATAATTATTTCAAGCCATTAAAATAAAGCAAACTGTGTAACCCACCTCAAAAGGAGACTTTAGGAAATGTAAAAGTCAAGTCATTGCTCACATGATTCAAAGGATATAAACAAACAGAATTTCCACTGAGTTATTTTTGAGAAACTCAGAAAGTATGAGCTTGGCTTTGATGCTTTGAAATCAGGCAAAGATTTGTTTATTCTGCTTAAATGTCAGAGTAATATGGAATATTCTTAAATTATTTGCTAAACTCAAGAAATACCTAAGTCATTTAAGGGATAACAATACTATAGGCAAGTGAAAGGGCCTTTGGGCATAAGAAGCTACTATGAATTATCAATACGTATTTGGACCTGGTTTAAAAAAAAAGAAAAAAAACCCAAAAATTAAAAAACAGAAAACACCTACAGCCTGACTTTTCTCTTGTAGAGGACAGAGCTGATCATTCAGAATGGATTGTTTTCTAGGTGACAAGCCAACATATACTTGGGTATGACTTCAACAAGAAATACCTCTCAGCCTTGATTCTAAAATGAAAGATAAGATGTTAAGAGATTCCTTAGGTAAAACCACTGAAGACTAATGTGCCCATTACCAAGTGCACTACTGTGAAGCAATAACTGTGGTAGTTTTTATCCCCGTGACGGTCCATTAATAAAAAAAGAGAAACTGAAGTTCAATTCCAAATAGTCCACAGAGAACAAATGTTGGAGATAGAATGAATTATGCTCCACAAGATCCAACAGGCACCGAACAGGGAACAATTTCCTGTTGAAGTTAGAATGTGTCCCCAACTGCACCAATTTCCGCTAAAGGTAATAATTGGCTTTGCTATCCTATACCATGAACACTAAGTAAATTAATCCATCTTATGAAGTGGCTGTTCATTTTAAAACGGAAAAGTCAATTTGTGAAAGCAGCAAAAAGAAATAAAAGTAACTATTCAAAGAAAATGAATGAGAAAGGAGCCTTGGCTGACGAGGGTCCCAGCTGGTCTTTTGGTTGGTTGGTTTCCTACTCCAGACCCTGGTGCAGAGTCCCCACCACGACGTCGCCTGTGATTACAGAACAGATAGCTGACCACTCACAAATCTCATCCCGCAGAACAGCTCACAACTATCAGTATAAATACGCCACATGCGAACAGCCTGTTTGAAAAGTTAAAAAGATAATAATAATAACTAAAATAATAAAAAATAAAAGTAATGGCTACTGCCACTAGTTACACAAAAAGAGCCCAAGTCCTGCAGAAGGCCGCATCAGTGAAGGTTCACCTCAGGCAGGTGCCCTAAAGTCACCTTACCTATGTATATATCGAAAGGTAATCACATATCCAGTGATTCCAATCGCCTTTTTCCTTAACCCTAAGAAGAAAGGAATAAACTTCTGTCTTTTTTAGTTGTACCCACACACACACACAAATCGCATTTAAAATGCACCCTGCTTTTCTCCCATTCCTCAACAGGTTGCTTTTCATAGCCAGGATCAATTATTAATTTTGCCACCTAATTTTACTAGCATCCCCTGTCCCTGCCAAGAGAAGGAACAAAGTCTTCTATTCTCTTTACACTACAGCTCAACCACCGCTTACCAAAACATAACATTCATAAAGAGCGGGCACATCTTACGGGCGACTTAGATACCTACTGTTTTTCTTGTACAGAAGAACTTCAAAGCAGTTTGACTCGTAGTTGTCAAAAGTCTGCCTGACTTTCTCGATGGTCTTCTTGTCAGTCAATTCCCCGTACATAAAACTGGGGGGGGAAACAAGCCATTTCAGTTTTGTGTTGCTTTTCGAATGCTACATAAAATCATACAGTTGTCTTTGTTGATTAAGTAATCAAATTTAATTACAAATATAATGTTGCTCTTGCAATATGAACTAAAATATTTAAACCATGTTTTGATCAGATTGTTAAACTTCTTGCTAAAAGCTAGCTTTATTTCAGACTCCCAGAGAGAGAGCGAGAAGCAGCCCTCGCGTTGCACAGTTCATACATGTACAGATTTCAGTTACTCTGGTGTAGTTAAATGCCACGTTTCCCAGCAGCACCACTCATATTTCAGTTATCAGAGAATATTAGCTGTGAAGAATTGCATAAAGTTTAAACTTTGCTGTTGGCTCCTCAGTCTACAAATCTCAAGTAAATAACAGATAACACATCACGATCAGTGACGCATCACCTCACTTCTCCAAAGCCTGTGGGCATTGGTCACTGTGCATCTGTCATTCAGTTCACACACAGAAGCAAAGCATGTAGCTGTGTTGCCTCCTTGTTTCTCAATGGCAAACCCAAGAGACATTTTACAAAAATGGAAATCAGGAGCAGGAATTAGCCATCAAAGATTAAAGTCCATCAAAAAAAAAAAATCATAATGCTGAAAGTGAATTTGAATTGAACATAATTGAGGTTCTAGAAGAAATAGATGAATGTGGGAATGTTGACATTACTGCCACTGAGAGACTCTAGACATGCAGCCAGAGGAACGGAGTGCAGGAGAATTTATCAACATAAATCAAAACAGTGAGGGAGGTGAAAGGATCAAGGGTTCCTAGAGAAAGTTACACAAATTTAAAAAAAAACACACAACAAACCACAAAACCACTAGAAGACAGTTCACAATAGTGACCATGGGAGAACAAAAGAGTTAAAGTTGATTCAGACTTAGAAAGGGGTATTAACATTTGCAAAGAGATAGGAAAAAATGCTCTCTAATTCATAAGGTAGATGACAAGAAAGCAAGAAATGTTCAAATGACCCGTGACAGTCTTTTACAAAGAACTGAAACACTTTAATTTTTAACATTTCTAATGTTCTGAACTATAGTATACTAAGTATTAGTTTTACAATTACTTCCATTTCCATGTACTTAAAACCAACAGTAAGAGAGTTTTCAATGTTTTGACATTGTTAAGGGTCACAGAACAATCGTAATTTCTTCCACTGAGCATTAAGGTGATATCACATGGCTGCAGCTTGCATGGTCCTTTTTATACTCCTCTATACAATGAAACACGAAGACTTCATATTACACATATAATGTACTGGCGTTTTCATCATTTATGAGGATTTTTTAAAGATACAAGTATGGCTAATCGGTGGAGAATTGAAGGAGACATACACTATTACTATGGCTAAAGGAACATATAAAACAGATTCAAGAGTGCCCTTCTACATCCCACAAAATTTTCCTAATATTTTGAAAATTTTCCTAAGAGAAATTCACCAAAAGTTTGATAATCTACAAAACTGAACTCAGTCAAGGATTACAATTCTCTAAAATTCTATTCCCAATGTTTTCACAATCAATTGTTCAGCCGGTTTTAGAAGCACAGTTCTCCTGGTTAGTATAATTGTCTAGATCACTTCTTCCACGAGGAAGGAATCGGTGGGCTACTACTAGATACCTTGAATAAGTTTTTGAAGACGCAAGTCTATCTTTATGATTCCTTTTGTTCCAGTTTTCAAAGAGTTAGCCTGTTGGCCAGAGGCGAATCCAAGTGTGGTGGGTGAAGCTTATACAATTTTAGGAGCCCTCTTTAAGGAACGGAATACAAAATTATGAAAAAAACTCAGACACAGAGCCTTGAAAGACACCCACTCAAGTAAGGGGTCCCCGAAGGTTAAGATTCATTAGCCTCATGGAAAAACTGCCCCAGAACATATCAATCTGGGAAATTTATAACTCGAAAAGCAGTTTGTTATCAAGATCCATCAAAGAGTAGCAGGATTCAACAGAGATGCCGTATCATTAGAAATTAGAGTAACTCAGGCCAATCTTAGGGTAACACTAACCTATGCAACTAGAATTCTAGAAACTAAGAAATGAAAGGAAGTAAATGAGGCAGACCAAAGATTGTCCTAGCAATCTGCCTCCTGCATTTTCAAATACAATATTTCTATCTTTTATTTTAAAAGATAGTTTAAATGTTATCATAGTAAGATAAATGAGAATCTCAGAATAAAATAACAGACTCTGACTCCTTAATCTCGCAGCTGAACTAGCACATGAAGTTCCAGGGCCTGCCTGTAAGATGGCATTAAAAAGCCACTGTTCCTGTGTAAAGCCTGGAGTCCAGCTCACGTGAGTCTCATGAAAATCTCTTGAAAGCATTATAATTAAATTTTTAAAAGCACAGCTCTGGATGGTTTTACTCAGTGGTTAGAGTGTCAGCCCTTGGACTGAAGGGTCTAGGGTTTGATTCCCAGTCAAGGTCACATATCTTGGTTATAGGCTGGATCCCTGGCCGTGGTCAGGGCATGTGAAGGAGGCAACCAATCTATGTGTCTCTCTCACATCAATGTTCCTCTCTCCTTCTTTCTCTCTCCCTCCTTCTCCCCCCCCCTCCACTCTCTCTAAAAAAAAAAAACAAAACAATGGGAAAAATATCCTCAGGTGATGATTTAAAAAAAAAGCACAAAGTCCCACCTTCCAAAAATAAAACATTGGTTTAATGCTGTCAATAATATTATTTACACACAGGTGAACTTTTCAACCAACCAGTTTTTTAAATTATGATAACGGTAATTGACTATTTTTAATCTAAAAACTCTTTAATAAAAAGAAAACATTAAAAACAAAAATAAGATAAGGGTAATTAAGCTAACAAAATCTTTGTGGGTCTTAAGAAAAAGAAAAGAAAAACCATTTTACTCCTATTACTAAATATCTAGGTTCTATAGTTCAACAAACCAAATCACAATACTCCCAACTGGCCAACAGAAAAATGCAGGGGGGAAAAATGCATCTATAATATAACAAGCAACTAGAATAATAATTGGAAAAAATAAATTCTAATAGAATTGAAAATTATGTTACAAAACTTTTAAAAAAGAGACTGGTTTAAAAATTGATGTAATAATACCACTTAAGAAGATATACAACACAACTCTGATTCAGCTAAAATTCTGAAGAGAAGATACAAACCAGCAATTTTTCCAGCAAACTATGAAAATTCTGTAATATAGTCTTCATTATTTTGGCCCTCCCAATGCTAAAGTCTCCTATCCTAAGAATATAAAGGCATTTTAAGGGAAAAAATCCCACACTATTACAATCTGAATACTTTTTGTTAAAGTCTTTTGTTTCTTACATTGTCCCACTGATATTATAAATGCCTTCTACAGCTGCACTGTTTTTTATTGGGGGGGGGGGATTCCATGCACAAAAGCAACCTCTCTCTGCTGCAACACTGAGCAGCCACCATGTAACAGAAACCCTTGTGCTTGGAGGAAAGCAATTCGTAGGCAAGAGGTAGAACCTCTCTGACTCTTAGTTTCCTCATCAGTAAAATGATGGTAATGTTAACAGAACTCAGAGTGTGAGGATTAAAAGCGTAACACCCATGAGGCTGCAAGTTAGAGTGTGGGGTACAGCGGCTGAGTGGTTACTGGCAATCTTTTCATGGGTGGGGTTAGGGGCCACTCCCCCGCCTCCCCACAATTCTAGGACAGGGGTTGAGCCACACTTGCTAATGGGCAGGGTCACTGAGTCCTAAAGGGAGGCGCACATCGCTTTGTGTGTCCTCCTTCTTTGCCAGCCCCTGAGGTGGAAGCCGAAACTCACCAGGGCCTGCTCCCGGATTAGCTGTCCTCTTACCACACCAAGTGGCGGGAAGATGTGGTCCTGAGACTAAGGGAGAAATTTTCCGCGGGCCTGCCTAAGCCACACCCAGCTTGCCTAAGCAGTTTGCAGCATATCTTTCAAGCATATTCTGCCCTAGGAAACTTCTGGGCACAGGCGACTTTGCTTATAGCACGGCTTACTACTGAATCCTGGATCCCTTGTTCTGCCATCAACATCTCACCCACACGCCTCACCATGATACCCCACAGTAAGGATGGCTGTGATGTTGGTGGGCCTTCAAGGGACAAAGGAACCTTCCAAACTGAGAAAACATGTAACCTAATCGTGAGTTCCGCCATCTCCCTCGATCTGCTAATGGTCAATGTTCCTGAACTAAAACACCGCATTCGGTCGCCACTAGAGAGCATGACGTTATCTACAGGCTGCAGTCCACAGGCCAGCAAACGCGTCCCAGAAACCACACACACTGACGCAGTGCGGTTGGCGGTAAGTGTGGTCCTCGGCGAGGAACCGGCCACAACAGTCATCACCAAGTCAGTGCGAGGAGGGGCTGAGATCTATAGTCCAAGGACCAGAAAGAAGCCTGAGGGGACAGCAAAAGCAGAATTTAGAAACAAATAAGAGCACAGATTTCAGAATCTGAAAGGGGTCATTCTGAAATAAATTAAAGCATTGCTTTATATAGTCGATTGTAACCAAAAGGTTTCACAACCCGTTCATTTATATGGGCTCAGAAGGATTCAGATAGAGTTAAAGAGTAGACCCCTGGCATGTAATTAAGGGAATCTAGGGGAGCACTGGACGTCTCTAACCCTTGCAGCCTGGACATCACGGAGGCTCCTCTGCTCTCCAACACTTCCCCTCCGCCACTGTGCAAAGCAGAGCCCAAGGCCAAATGGAACCAGACTGACTGACATCCACCACGTGTAACGTGCCCTTGTTGGCTGAGATAACCCTGTGTTAATAAAACTACTTGTGAAATACATCCAATAATGTGCCTCTTACTATCTCTGCTTCATTCTCTAATTTGATGGCGTGGGCAAAGGATTATTAGTGGGCACTTCAAGGAAAAAAAAGATTTTGAAAGTATCTATCTACTCCAATCCTCCCTACCTACATGATTGCTCTTCAACCCTCTTTCCTAAAAAATAAAAATAAAATAAAATAAATAAAGGCAGAATGGGCCTTTAAATTTTCAGGTTAATAAAAGATTAAAATACTGACGTGGTTTCTACCTAACCTATGATGATAGTATGTCTTGAAGGTCAGGGTTTCCTGGGGGTCATGAGCTAAGATCATATGCTTTTAAATGCCATCCCCCCAAGCGTACAATCTCTATTATACATGCAATATGTTTTGCGTCCAATAAACAGCCAAACAACCCAAAGGCTTCGAATGCAACTATTAGACAATAAAACGGGCTAGAAATTCTCGGAATCCTGAAGTGTCATAAGAATATTTTTTTAATTTTAGTTAAAAAATTGAGACAGTATATAGAACACATCAGATTTATTAAAATAGAAATTTAGATACTACTATGAAGTACAAGGATGCAGGGAAACTGGAACCCATTCATGGTTGGTGAGAGTGGGAAATAGAAGGCCACTCAATAGCAATCTGGGAGCATTAATGTACAAATTCTGTATATATTCTGTTATCCAGCCATCCTATTTCTGGGCACAGTCAACTTCTCACATGGGGCCACAGGAAGATGTGTATGGAGATGTTTGTCTCCAAGTTGTTTGAGGCAGCAAAAATGTCAGAAGTTGAAGTCCATGACTAATAAAATGGATAAATCAAATGGAGGCTGTGGAGACACTAGAGTACTGCACAGCAGTCAGGCACAGTGATCATACAGCAACATTAAAAAAATCTCAAAAACATAATCTTGAGTGGAAAAAGTAAGAACCTATCCATCTTATGGCACGGTATGAATTGTGTGGGCCTTAAAAACAAACACAAAGCAACATCAGTTAAGAATATACATACTTAATGTACAAACAGAGGGTAGAGCAGAAAGACACAATAAACACCCTATAATGAATAATTATAGAAGAGGGTGGGGCTGTTTCCCGATCTTAGGTCCTTTGCCCATTTGGTGGGTGCTGGGAGGAGAGGATCCATGGGGGGGCGGGATATCTGTAATACTTTCAACAATTAAAAAAAAGAAGATGGGGAATGTGATCAAGAGGGAAAAATAAAAGAAAAATTAATAAAATAGAGAGCTTCCCAGAGAGAGTACAAGGATAATATTGAGATACTGAAAAGCATGTTTAATTAGATTTTGTGCACCTGGTCTAATAAGGGGAGGGTTGGAAAGTACAAGAAAGGAAATAAAATATGAAAACAAAAGAAATAAATCTTAGTCTCTTGATATTGTAAAATTACAAATTGCTATTTTTTTTTAATTTTCCCATAAAACAGTTCATATTTGAACAATTAAAAAACAGAACATGGACTCTTTACCCAGTTGCTACTTTAATCTTATTGACTTTAATCCATCTAATGCAAGTTGTATATAAAGATGATTCTTTCTTCAGGATATAAACTGTTACATTTTTTCCCACACAAACTCACACTCACTGATTTCCGGTTTCTTACTCTGATATCAAGTCTTATTCCAGAACTTGTCATTATTAATAATGATAATCAATAAAATTCTTTGAATTATTCACAAAGCTATCCTCGTTGTTAAATGATTTAGCTCTATATTCAATTGGAATTCAGTGATTCCAAAACTCTATAATAACTTTTAGTTATTAACACTGCAGTTCTAAATGTGTATATAATTTTCTTCTTTCCTCCTCTGTTTCCTTCTATCTCACATTCAAAGGCTTTTACAGATTTACACAGGGAATTTTTAAAAAGCTGTATGTAAAAAAACAAGAATCATGATGCAGATAGTGTTTATTAACTGTTTTTTTTGTTTGGTTGGTTGACTGGTTGGTTGTTTTTATTTAATAATATGTTGTCAGCTTCTTCTAGTGTCATCATCTTTCCAGCATATGATTTAGAAAATTGGGGCTTTGCCATAATATTTTTTAACAAATCTACTACTGGACAGTTTGATCATTTTTAGATCTTGCTTCTTCTAAAAAATGCTGCAGTAAACACAAAATGGGGATAGTTTAATTTTAAAAGGGGATGGGGAAGTTTAAAAGGGAGTGCACTAAAACAAACTATGCCTCTAAGAAAACCTGATGGGGCTCAAATATCCTTTGCTCACGTATCAGATGCTAGTCTCCACTGCTCTGTTTAGGAAATTTTTAGATTACCTAAACACACTAGGCATTTTGTGCAATCAAGTGCTAACTGTTTAAGTTAAGAAAATTATCATTTTGAAAATAGTGTCTAAAAATAGTGAAGAGGGGTAGTGGGGAGACAGCTTCCCACAGTGAAAAATGAAAAAGCATGAAGGAATCCAAAGCTCTCTGCTCTCTCACCCACCTTAAATACCCTGACGCTTGGGATGAAATACAATAAATAAAAGCATGTTATATGGAGGCATGTGAGATCTAGGTTAGGGTTTATTGCAAAACAAGCCAATCTAATTCAGCAAATACTGACACAAAACACTGAGCTGTGTCGTGTGGTGCATGCAAAAGTGAACAAGATGGAATCTTTACTTTCAACGCATTTATAATCTGGCACTGGGGGTAGGAGGGGGAAAGCAACTCTATTAAGGGATAGAATATATTAATATAACATGCCAGTATTTTTTAATGAATTTCTGTAGGAAAAATTGCACCTGCCAAAGAAAATAGGCGGGGAGGTGGGGGCATAGATACATGGGAAGCAAGAAGGGGTGACAAGCAGGACTTCACAGTAGATTCCACATATGACAACAAGAGCAATAGCACTAGAAACCCAAGGGGAAAGGAAAGTTCGTTTAAGGCCAGACGGTGATGCCACATGATGAAATACTGGGAGCCAGAGGAGGGAAAACACATTTGTTGAGAGAATCACAAATACCTTCCGGTGAAAGATGGCATCTGAAACAGACATGGGCGTGATGATGGGATGTCCAAAGTCCAAGAATAGGAAATGGATACGGAGCATCTGCGTTCCTTAGAACTCTCTATAGAGCCTGTTCCAAGGGTAAGGTCTACCATAAAACTAACCTTCTCGAAACCTAAGCCCTCCTGAGACATAAGGGAGCAGAGACGCTCAATACAATCCTTAACCCCCCAGAAACTATAGCACACACCTAACAAAGCGCTGGCCCAACAGCTAATGTCCACCCAGCAGATCAAAAGGCATCAGTGCTACCAAAGGGAGTTTCTCGATGAGGGGCCATAGTTCCATCAGTCTGTTTACCAATTTCGGATCTGAGAGTGAAGACTTGATGTGAGAATTATTTAGTGGAGAAAAAATGAGGATCACTTGGGAAAGGATAAATAAAAGAAGATCTTTAAACAGATTATTTCTCAAGTCTGGCTAAGCATCAGAACCATCTGAGCTGACAGTTAAAAGTATTCATCCCGCCCGGCCGGGCGTGGCTCAGCGGTTGAGCGTCAACCTGGGATCCAGGGGACCAGGGTTCGATTCCCGGTCAGGGCACATGCCCAGGTTGCGGGCTCGATCAATGACTCTCTCATCATTGATGTTTCTATCTATCTCTCTCCCTCTCCTTTCCTCTCTCTGAAATCAATAAAGATATATTAAAAAATAATAATAATAAATAAAAGTACTCATCCCTGCCCCACCACCCACCTTGGGTGATTCTGATTCAATAGGTTTGATTTGCGAAACCTCTCTAAGGGATTCCCATGTGTAGTCAGGTTTAAACTCATGGTTTAATATGAAATCCCTGCCTTCCATGAAGAAACAGAATACACAGGGGTTGGCAAAATTAGGTTTACAGTCGTTCGTATGGAAAAAGACATGCAGGGTTTGATTATTACAATAGCTTTAACTCAAGAATGCACTCACAACTGTAAACCTACATTTGCCTACCTCTGAATATATTTGTATATGCATATAATGTTTCTCAGCATAAATGGGTAGAAAGAAGATAAATATTATGATTCCCAGGACAAGTCCTTAACATAAAACTCCACCTCAGTTATCCCCTCTGAAAAACAAAAGTTTTGGAATAGAAAATAATTCAGATCCCTTGTAGTTCTAAAATAACATGATTTTGGTGCTTAGTTAAGTCATAACTTTAAAGAAAAAATTAGCTCAAGGTAAAAACTTCCCATCTGGGCTTATTGAAATATTGTAAAAAGTTTTTAGTTCTAAATTGGGTTCCTTATTTATAATTTTCTCTTCTTTTTTATGATTTTATTTTTGGAATACTCTCTTTAAACTTACAGCTATGGCATATTTTTAAAGAATTCTTATAAATATAAATGCCAGCATTTGTTTTACATTAAGTCAAACAAAATAGCAATGGTACAATGTACCAACATTACAAAGTACATATGATTTACACAGGGCATAAGAACTTTATTTTGATGTTCTTTAAATGTTCATGAACCACGTCCTACTTGGTCAGGGGTTGTTTCCTCTACTTTGTTCAAGACAGTTTTAGCAGCTATAAGTGCTTCCTGGAGGTAGAATGCTCCTTTGATCACTCAGCACCTAGGATAGTTCCTGCCTCATAGCAAAAAATATTTATTGGATGAATTCATAAATTCACAGATATGCAAAAACCTTCTCTTAGCAAAAGTTTTCACCAATGGCTCTTACACTGTATATTTCTGCTGACAATGTAGTGTCCTTAATATTTTAATATAATTTTTCTCCTATAGTTTTTATATGTGAGTAAATAGGTTTTGGTACCAATGCCAGCGTGAGTGTGGTAGAAGTGGGAGGGTCTCCACACCAACAACAAGCAATTTTGGGACACCAGCTGGAAGGCCTACAATTCAACTCAGTTATGACACCATCTACCCTGAGATAGTATCAGATTCCATGGGTTAGGGGTTCAGTCTTAAAAGACAGCCCCCCACACACACACTTTATATGCCACCCGTCAAAAGCCCTGGTTGTTCCCTATACTTCTAAGGACAGACTATAAGTCACAGGTTCCCACAACCTCCTCCTTGGATTTGATTAATTTGCTAGAGCAGCACACAGATTCAGAGAAACATTTTACCTATTGGATTACTGGACTATTTTTAAAGGATGTAACAGAGATAGCCAGATGGAAGAGATGCGTGGGCAAGGTCTGGAGAAAGGCTGAGGAGGGCACCACTGTCCCAGCACCTCCACGTGTTCACCGGCCAGGAAGCAATCCGAACCTCGTCCTTCTGAGTTTTTATGGAGCTCTCATCACATAGTCTCGATTGATTAAATCATTGGCCATTGGCCTTTGAGTCAACCTCCAGCCCCTTTATCAGAGGATGGGGGTGGGGGTATTGCAAGTTAAACCCCTCTAAACACGTGGCTGGTTCCCCTGCACCCTGCACCCAGCCCCCGTGCTCAGGTTATCTAAGGGGCTTTCCAACAGTCACCTCATTAACAGAACAAAAGACACTTTTATTGCTCTTAATTCCGAGCCTTTCAGGAGCTCTGTGCAGACACCTGGCTGGAAGACCAAATGTATATTTAATATAAATCACTATATCACCGTGAGTCTAAGTCACTTTAAGCCTTTCAACCGCATTCAGCATTAAACGTCAGCAAAGGTTCCTGAGCTGTTCTTTCACCTACCTGCAAGTGCTGCTTTTCTGCATGACGTCAGCTCGGTGATACCCAGAGAGTTTGCAAAAACCGTCATTACTATAAACTACAGGCCAATCTACAATCTGGGCGTTTCCCAGCAAGAAACTCGATTCTAAAGAAGAAAGGGAAAAGAGGAAGTTTTTAGCTTCATTTAGCAATGTACTTCTTTCAAGTAATAAGAAAAACCTCACAATTCATAAAGATAGGCAAATACAACTATGGTTTGCTATGGTACAAATAATAAAACCTGTCCTTGATATTGACATAATGAGTTTACCGTGATCATCAAATGAGACCTGCAATAAGTACAAGATTTGCATACAAACTAACAACTCAGTGGAACAGAAGCCAGTTTATGTAATACCTCTTTCTGTTCAATTATAATCTAAGCTATGAAAACAAACTAGGGTTAATATTAAACAAATGTTAATGTCTATAGTAATTATACCTAAAAACCAGTTGATTTATTAAGATTAGGGCTACAGTCACTTCTATACACATTGAGAATATTGGACTTGATAAAAGAGGCAAACTTGTATGACTCCTCTAAAAATTCTATTCATATAATTTTGGACATGGTGGAATAAATTCAACTGATCTTAAGAAGTCTAATTTAAAATAACATTGAAGAGGTCCTTTTAAAAATAAAATTATTCAAAGATATTATTTTCAACCACATGCTACACAAAATTTGGGAACTATCTTTAGTCTAAATAAAGAACCATCTCTGGTCTATTTTGCATAAACAAGTAATTTTCTTTATGCATAAAATTAATACAAAAATAGTATCTTTTGATATCAACCTTCATTAAAAGTCTCATAGTCTTAGGCAATAACTTCAGCAATATTTAGACGTGATAAATATGTTAGCATTAAAATGAATTAAAAATAAAATAATATTAAAATATAAAACTGAAAATTTATTTTAAAAATAAATATTTTAAAAGAGTACAGATGTTAAAAGAAATACTACACTTCAACAAACTCAAAATATCTGCCTAAAATAATCTTGTTTAAGCTCACATTCAGAGTAGTGCACTAAAAAGAAATTAACTTATGAGGAGAAAACTAAGTGTAAATCCTGACTCACAGTCGATCTTTATAAAATCAGTGCAATTCAACACTTACTAAGTAGCTGCTAAGTAAAGGGTGCTGTTCTGGGGCAGACAATGGGCTAGAATAAAGATCAATACAACATACCCTTTACTCTCACAAAACTTACATATTAAGAAAAACAATAAAATAACAATCAGTTACAATTTATCAGAATAGATGCTAAATCAAGAAGCATAGGACAAATTATGGGGGAAAATTTGTTTCAAGGCACTAAAAACCAAACAAACGCAGGTAGAAACTGAAAAATACAAACCCTTAAATAAAAGGAGATAGATTAAATGATACATTCACTTAACTGTTCATTCCCCTGTGAGTACTTCCCAATTTGCACAGTCCATGGGGGACAGAATTCAAGCAGAAAAGTCAAAGGTCACAATTTGGGACTGCCAGAGCAGCTTGACATTAAGAGGGAGATGCTTTGACATAAACCCATATATGAATCTACCTCAAATCCTTGTCTGTGCATACACAGGATAAGACAACTAAGGAACTCATCAAGTCTAGAAATGACTAGAAGGCTAAAAAGCAGGCAGAAATTTTAGCACCTTCCCAAGACTACAAGGCAAATTTCAGAGTTCAAGTCCTATCAAGCTAGAGAAGCTTGATAAATTCCCTGAGATTTCCATTTAAGCCACAGAAAGTCATGCTCACAGTCTATGACAGACAGTAAGATAAAAAATGTAGCCATCTCTCTCTCTCTCTCTTTCTCACACACACACATACACACACATAAAAAAGGCAAAAATCATTATCAAGGTGACCCACCAATAATTTAACTACCTGCTAAAATAAAATGTACCCCTCCTCAGAGGAAAATAATTAAATCAAAAGTTTCTATAATGTATCAAGCCGATGTCCAGTATACAATAAAAAATTATTAGGCATGCCTTGGCCAGTTTGGCTCAGTGGTTACAGTGTTGACCCTCGGACTGAAGGGTCCCAGGTTCGATTCTGGTCAAGGGCATGTACCTAGGTTATTGGCTCGATCCTTGGCCTTGGTCAGGGTGGGTGTGGGAGGCAACCAATCGACGTGTCTCTCTCACACCGATGTTTCTCTCTCTCTCTCTCCCCTCCCTTCCACTCTCTCTGAAAAGCAATGGAAAAAATATCCTCAGGTGAGGATTAAAAAAATTATTAGGCATGCAAAAAATAAAAATCAGAGAACTGTGGCAACAATCTGGGGGGAAATAAGCAATAGAGAAAGAGGTCAATATTGGAAACAGACATAAACAATACAACCTCTAAAATAAAAATTAAAAAAATTAAAAAAACACTGAACAAGTTTAACAGTAGCTTAGACCCTAAAAAAAGGCCAGTTTTAAAACACATCCATGAAAGTTATTGCAAACTGAAGAAAAAAGAGAAACAGATTAAAAAGATGTCCTGTGGGACAGTATCAAGCAGTCTAAAATACATGTACTTGAGTCGGAGGGAGGAGGGGATGACAGAATGAGGCACAAATGTTATTAGGATAATTGATGACTAAAATTCTTCCAAATAGCATAAAAAATAACCCACAGATCTTAGCTCAATAAACCTCAAGCTGGAGGTCCCAGTTAGACTCCCCGGGGGTGTCAGGAGGCAGCCAATCAATGACTCTCATCCTTGATGTTTCCATCTCTCTCCTCCTCCCTTCCTCTCTGTGAAATCAATAAAAACATATTATTTTTTAAAACAGGAAACAAAAAGGAAACCCACAGACTAAAAGAAAATATTCACAATACAGATATCTGAGAAAGAACCTCTATTGAGAACATTAAAAAACAATTCCTACAAAAGAGTCCATTAACAAAATGGGCAAATGACTTGAAGACATGTCACAAAAGAAAACAGACAGTGGCCCGTAAGCACAATGAGATGCTCACCACCACCCTGCATCGGGGAAATAGGAGCTAAGAGCTCAAGGATACATGGATCCTGCTCAGCTACCAGAGTGGTTACAAAGGCCAGCAGTGCGAACTGCTGATGGAAATGTGGAACAACTCGAGGGCTTTCTAGAACGCGAGTGCGAATGCAAAATGGCATGGTCACTTTGAAAAACGATTTCTTGTAAAGTTAAATATCAACTATGACCCCAAAATTTCATTCCTAGGCATCTACTCAAATGAAATGAAAACGTATGTTAGCAAAAAGACTTGTAGAAAAACGTTCACACCAACCTTATTCATAGAAGCCAAAAACTGAAAACAATGCCCATGTCCACCAACAAGAGAATGGGTTCAAAATCGTGGCGCATTCTGATTCCCGTTCAATTGTGGGATGGTGGGGGGGCTGCCAGGAAAGAGAACAGAAGTTCCCGGGGAAGGCAATTGTCCTCTGTCTTCATAAAAGGAGCAGGTACACAGGTGTATACATTTGTCCAAGCCAACTGAGCTCTACACCCTACTACTTAAGCTCTGTGTATTTTACCTCACATAAATTATATCTCAACTATAAATGAAAACACAAGGAACACAAAGGACCAGAGAATCAGAAGTTTTAGGAAAACTGGCATTTAAGCGGAACCTTAATTATAAGAAAGGTACTTAGGGTAGAAAATAAAATGAGCTTATTCCTACAAAAATGCTTTGTAAGGAATTAATCCCTCTATAAATACATGATACTTTCTTTTATGCATAGCATCAATTATAAATATTTGTAATATGATCACCAAAAATTAGCTTCTTTCCCATCGTAGCCCAGGCCAGGTCCTAGCCAATTTACCTTCTCTTCTCCCTATAGTCTCACTTCATGGCGAGGTCACGGTGGCAGCCCATTCCGCGAGCTGCAGGGTCTCCCTGCCTCAGCTCATCCTGATTTTCAGTCTGACTTTCAGACTAATGTTCACTGGTTCCCCTGAAGCCCTGCGCCCATCCTACTACTCTTCATTTAGATCAAATCCTCTCCCAGACTTACAAAGCCTCTGAAATTCAGTCTCACCCTCCTGGCTATACAAACATATTTCTCATTCCTCCTAAAGTCCATAGCATTGCAGTCAGGCCGGTTTCCTTATTATATCCCCAAAATACACTCACTCATGACGCCCACTGCCCACCTGAAACTCTTCCTCCATCCCTTTGCCTATCAAAACATTTAAGAGCCAGTTCAACTCTACCTCCTCTATGATATATTCACTGAGTACTGCTCAGCCCACATCCCCCTCTGGCTACCACCATGTCTGTCTCCAACCCTTCATAAGACAAACTTGCGATAAAAGTTGTCTGTTCTAGCCCTGGCCAGTTTGGCTGAGTGGCTACAGCATCAGCCTGTGGACTGAAGGGTCCCAGGTTCTATTCAGGTCAAGGACATAGGCCTCGGTTGCAGGTTAGACCCCCACCTGGGCCGTGTGTGGGAGGCAAGCAATTGAAGTGTCTCTCTCACATCGATGTTTCTCTCTCTTTCTCTCCCTCTCTCCCTCCCCCTCTCTCTCTTTCTCACTCCCTTCTACTCTCTCTGAAAAGCAAAAGCAATGGGAAAAATACTCTCTGGTGAGAATTAAGAAAAAAAGGTGTCTGTTCTCATTGGTTCCATCTCCTCAGCTCCTATTCCCTCAACTCACTCCTACTTGGCTTCTGCCCTCCCCATTCCAAGACACCCAAGATCACCAATAACCTCTTCTCATCACCAAATCCAAAGGATGCTTTTTACTCGTTTCACTTGACAATTCAGAAGCTTGGTAACTATTCCCTCCTTAAAAGTTTCTCAATCATTAGCTTTTATAGAACAGCATTCCCCTATTTCTTTGGACACTCCATTCCTTTGCAGCCTCAACATTCTTTATCCAGTGAGTATATATCAGAGTTTCTCCATGTCAGCCCCTCTTATACTTTCACCTACCTCCGTAGATTCAGTCACTCAACATTTCATATCACCAAACCAGACCTCCTCTATAAACTCCAGATCTTCTTATCCAAGTTTACCTCTCCTCTTCAATATCTTAAATGTACCTCAGCAGAACATGCCCATGACTTCCATTACCCTAAATCAGGTGCTTTTCTAGCGTTTCCTGTCTTAAAAAATGGGACGGCTATCCATATAATTAGGTAAGCCAGAAATCTGGAAGCCACCTTTCAACATCCTTCTCATTACCCCAATAACTAATCCATTATCAAATCTTATTAATTTTTATCTCCTAAAACTCTTTCAAATATTTCCATTTCTCCAGGTCCCCACCATCACCTCCCAACTCCTAGCTCCCATCATCTCTTTCCTGAACAACTCCAATAGCTACCTAAATGGTTTTACTCCAACCCTGTCTGTGATTCCTTCAATGGATTGTCCACACTGAAGCCAAACTGGTCTTTTCAAAATTCAAAGTGGATCCTGTCCCCTCCCTGCTCTAACACCCATCATGGCTTATCACGGCTCTAAATGTCCAAATCCTGTCCCTGGCCTCTAATGACCTCTAAGTATGTCAAACCTCAGTTTGCATCATTTTGCCCTTGCCCTGAGTACAATACCCACACTAATTTTTCTTATATTCTTTTAAGCTTCAAGTTCTCTCCCGCTGTAGGATCTTTTAACTTGCCATCCTCTCTGCCGAAACACCATTCCTTTGCCTCCCCATCTGGTTGGCACCTACATTTTTTGAGCTCTTAACTCAATTGTCATGAGCTCAATGAACCTTTTCCTGACCTTCTGACCAGGAAATTTCAGATCTGATGTGGTTAAGGTTCAATGAGGTCATGAATGTGATTAGCACCCTTATATGAGTCACAAGACAGCTTGCTTCCTCTGCTCTGCTCTACTCTGCTCTCCCTCGGATGAGGCTACGAAGAGAGGTCAGTGTTCTGCAACCAGGACGAGGGTTCTCACCAGAACCTGACCATGCTGGCACCCTGATCTCAGGCTCCCAGCCTCCAGAACTGTGAGAAATAAATGTCTGTGGTTTATAAGCTACCCAATTTATGGTATATTGTTACAGCAGCCCAGGTACACTAAGACATTGATCAATGAATCTTCGGAAAACTAGTTCTGATTTGTCCCCGCAGCTCTTAACACAGCAATTTTCAACTGGAGTGCAGCAAGAATTTTTAAAACATGCAGCAACCTATTAGCCATAGGTACTGACCTCTTTCCCCTTAGATTGTCAAATTAAAAAATGACAACAGCCAACACAATAACCGTCCAGTGTGAATGCCCTGTCTTCAACCATAAATATGTGGGTCATATATTAGAGTTTCATCTTATTGGTCACGTCACATAATAAGGTTGCAACTGATTTCTTGGTACCAGAAATCCTTATATACAAGTATAGGCGCTTGATTTTTCAAAAAGTTACTTTGGAGCAAAAAGGGTAGGTCATTACTATTATAACACTTTTTAATCAATCAAAATTATACCTGTTTTTTGTCAGGTTGGCAAAAAATATATTTTTGGGTGTGCTGCAAAATTTTAGTAATTAGTTTCTGTGCCATGGGATGAAAAAGGTTAAACATCACTCTCAGTACATCCAGAGCTGTGGAAAACAGAACCCTTCTTGGGATCCGGCCTATTCCATTTCTTGAAAATGTTTACAAACATTTCATGTCCAAATGGTTCTAATACACAATGTGTTCCTGCAGGAGGGCCTAAGAATCGGGTCTTTAACCCTACCAGGTGGCCGCAGCCCAGAACATTTCAGAAGCTGCAATTCCACCCAGGAGCAGATTCTTGAATGTACCTGTGCAAGAGGCTGCATCTTGAAAACACCTCATTATATAGGGCTTGGCAACAATAGGTTTGTAGTTGTGAGTACACGAAACACAGTTTATTCTTGTATTATTATTTATTAATTATTGCGTTATTTTCCATATGAACAAGTGTAAACCTACTTTTGCCCTACCCTGTATTCTTTCAAGACCATCCAGTATCTCTCAGAGATAGACATGAAATAAAACAAGCACTGTTCCCTCAAGGGTCAGAGGGTTGAAAACTAAACCACAGGCCTCTAATTCAAAATGGCCCACGAGGAATCCTGAGTGTTTCCCAGTCTGGACTGCACATTCAGTTGGGATGGAGGCGAGGAGGGCTGGAGGGGACCACCCGAGTTACTCATCCCAAGCCCCAGCCCTCAGAGATTGTCTTAATTGCTCTGGAGTGAGATCCAGGCCTCGGCATTTGTTTTTAAATCTTCTCAGGTGGTTCTTCTGTGCAGCCAGGGTGGAGAAGCACTAACTTGCTACCGCAACAATTTCTAAATGCTGGCAGCTGCAACAGAACCTCGGGATGAGTGTCAGAAAAGCAGATTGCTGAAGTCTAGCGCAGGCACGCTGAACAGGCTCCCTCGGGGCAGAACACAAAAATACAACGGCCCAGAAAAGTCTCTTGCTCAGCCAGGTTTGGAAAACTTTAATCTAGTACCTTGCTACTCAAAGTGTGGGCCAGTGTGACCTGGGAGTTTATTAGCGATGCACAATCTGGGACCCACCCAGACCTGATGAATCAGACCTGCATTTTAACAAGACCATCAGGCAATCCCCAACCTCATGAATGCACTCATCTCCTGCATCCTTTCCTTCTGTTTTATAAATGGGAAAGCAGCCAGGAAAGTTGAAGGGCTCGGCGAACTCAGGAAAAGGGTGTCTGGTGGGGGAAACACAGAGCCAGGCCTCGCTGCCTGAGACTTGCTATTCTATCACGCTGGGTTTCTGAACCGCTAAGCTTTTGTTTTGCTATAACGTAAAGCAAGCACTTCCTTTTTACGGTGCTATTTCTTCACACAATAGGGAAATAATAACATTTGACTCAATACCCCTGCATATTAATCCCATCCCCAAAGGAGATCATATTCAAACCCTGGGGTGAATAATCCTGGCTGACAGAAATTTCTGGAAGAAGAGAGGTTATATTCAGTCAATGAAACTAATATAAAAGTATGTGAAGTGTTTCTTCCCTTTCTACAGCAATTCCAAGAATGTTTTCCTCTGAGCCGCTCCAACAATACCTGTATCTGACGTGATTGGACAGTTCTTTGTGTTTTTTCATCTTGTTTTGTTTTTATGAAAACTGTGTATTCTGATCCAGAAATCTCGTGGACATTTAACAATAGGGTAATGGGTTAAATCTCTCTTTATCCCCCCTCCTCCCGCCCTCTATCTTTTTTTTATGAAAATCACCCTAGAGGGATATATTTCAGAGCACTAGCACAGAGAAGTTTTAAGATATTTTAAGAAGTGCTAAGACACACAAAAGAATTCTAGAGTACTGACAAAGACAGAAGACACGGAGTGGAGGGGAAGGGAAAGAACCTCACGAAAAGGCCCCGAAACACCGAATAAAACACTTTCACTAATTTACAGTTTTTCCAACATCTAGGGCTGCTTCTGAGGAAAGTCTACTGGCTTTTCCCACTGATTTCTCACTTAGTCCTACCTTTGGGGAGCGCACGGGCCAGAAATCATCGCTCTTACTCTGAACACCCTGAAGCCCTGGCGCAGACTCCTCCAGCAGAGGCGAAGAGCAGGTGGAACTGGAAGCCTGGCTCAGGGCGTTTCCGGCGGCTCCCCAGATCACCTGTCCCCGAGAAAGGACTTGAGTGCCGGTGTTCAAAGCCCCAAGTTACCCCGACCTCCACAGTCCTCTGATTCCAGGAGCTAAAGAATGCACATTCCAAACATCAGTGGCCAAGAAGGGAAATTTGAAGCTTAAAGGCAACACAGTAAAACCCACAAAGCAATCATCACTGACGTTTCCTAAAAGAGACTGGCTGAAGAGGGCATTTCAACAATGCCGACGGCCAAATATTCATTATAACGTTAGGCTTTGGTTTGGGGTTAGGGTTTATTTAACAATTTACTTTGTTTCTCATCCGAATCAGGCTCTTATTAAAATCGGTAGCTCCAAGTTTCTAATCCGCAAGAACAGACTGACTGAGCTGACTGCCCGGCCTGCGACGCCCTTTCTCCTTGCAGACATCTCCACGCGCAGGCACACTACGCTCCCCGGGCTGCGCCCGTTTACTTCAAGGCAATGAAAGGGGGGCGAGATGACCGAGTGAAGCGGGTGATCTCTAGAGTGTCGCTCCAGAGTGGCTGCCTTCAGTTCTCCCCATCTCAGGGAGATCTTCCCTACCCCTATCTGTGCCCAGATGCCTGGGTCAAAACCCTGCAAGTCGTCCTGATGCTTCCTCATTCATGCCATCCAACACTAACTAAGCCGTAATAATTCTACCAACACAACATGTCAAATGCACCCATCCCAGGCCATGCCACCATCATCTCTTGCCTGGACTATTGTCTTAATCTCCTAGCTGGTCCCCTAATATCACTCCTCCTCCCTCCAATCCAACTTGTCGTTACACAAGTAACCCTTGTGGCCAGATCTGTCCGCTTCATGGGACAGATAGAACGCAAAAGCCTGGCCCTGACTAGCCAGGCCCCTAACGGTCTCTGCCCACCCTGCTTCCCAGCTCACTCTCTTTTCTGCCCACTGCGATCCAACTGCACCGGCCTTTAAGCTCCACAAACTTAGCCAGTCCCGGTCTCTTTCTGTCCTCAGGACTGTTCGCATGTTTTCTTATTGCCCGAAATCCTCTTCTGCCCACATACCATCTAGTTACCTCTTACTTTAGGTCTCAGTTGAACACAACCTCCTGATCCCATCTCCCAATTGGAATTAGTCCCTGTTACACTTGATCGCAGCACCTCCCCCCCCCCCCCGTTCCTTCAAAATGCTTCACAATTTGTAACGACATATTTGATATCAGATTTTTGAATGCCTGTCTTCCTACCAGCCTCCAAGTTCCATGAGGTCAGGGACCACGTCTGTTTGTTCATCACTGTATACCCACAAATGCTTGTTAAATAATCAAATCAAATACAAGAATTCTGATTCCTGTTTAAAGTCACACAGCAACAGATAACTATTAGAGCAATGCTAGACAATGTCAGGAATATAGATAAGGGCTGTGCAAGGTATTTTTCTTCAAAGAACTGATAATTCTATAAAATCCCTAAGCAAAATCCCCCTGCACTCTAGAAACCTGTGAATTTAAATCATGGAGTATATATTATTTTTTAAACGTGTCTTCTAGGTGAGCTATATCTATACGTATATTTAAGTTTCATAGAACAGTAATAACAAAATTCTTGAAGCACATACAACACATTTTGTTTGGGTTAAATAAAGTCCTGGCATAGGTGGTTAAACAAAAGCATAAATAATTTATGTCAAGCCACCTCCACAACGCTGACTTCTGGTAGGTGCACTGCCCACTTCAACTATATCAGTAACAGAGTAAAAGGCCTGTATCTTCCCTGTCCTTACAATACACCTTTATCCTAATGTTCTACAAGGAAATATATATAATGTGTGTATGAGTGTGTGTGTGTCAACACATACACTTTGTACCTTCCACAATGAGGCTAATTATTATGTAATAATATTGTCAACATTAGGCAGACCATCACTATGGGAGTCTGAAATATGCAAAAAAAAATTGTTACTTTATTCAAATTTGTTCAGCTGTCATCAAAGTTAAAAATATGCCTCCATGTTTCATCTCCTTCAAGATCAAAGGTACATTTATAAGCTTTTGTGTTTCTTTGATGGCATTATTTTTCCATCTAGCCAAAGTGGTTCCAAACTCATGAGATACTTCATATTTCTGAGATTCTAGTGGTAGGAAAAATAGCAATTTCATTATAGAAATATTTCTACACACCAAAAAAAAATGTTCAACAATTGAAAGTTTCTACTCTTAACAGTTGGTGTTTTGTTCATAAGAAGATGGGTTTCTAAAAAGAAGACTGATTAGAATCATTAGAAGGGAAATATGACTGCAATAATGGCCTATAAGATTCATAATCTCAAAATACAACAAAAAACCTTTACCTGAACACAGATCATGATGGTTTTTCTACTGGATTTTATTACAATAAAATTTCTTAAGATACCTAAAGCCATAAGACATTCACCAATTATATAATCTTGGATAAAAGCTAAGTCAGTTAAGATGTGTTTATCAGAGGGGAGGAAAGTATTACATATTTAATGATTCAGGATCATTTTTCAATCCTGTGAATAAACAAGCCTTGTTTTTGCAAATGAATTGCATCTGTTCTGAAGGGATTATACATTTTATTTGAAGTCAACCTTTTAAGGCAATGGGACACTAATGACAAGATAACTCATGAAGAATTTCAGTTAAAAGACTAGCCTAACCTGTATGCCTGGTAGAAAACAAGCACAGCTTTTCTCAATGCATTCACTATCCAATTAACTTTCTAAAGCTTTGTCCTATTTTTTTTTTTAATTTCTACTATCTATGCACTAGGAGCTCATTGTTCAAGGAAAAGATACAGATCGCAAATTCAATTCATTTCTCTCCTTTGGCCAGATTTCCCTGGGCCAGTTACAAAAAGAGGCTGACATTTCTGCCTTCTTCGGCTTCTCCAAGCTCTGCCAGTTACTGAGGTGAAGAGAACTGATGTTCCTTTGATTCTCAGTAGTAGGTTTTTGTTGACCAGTAGGTCTTGTTGAGTTTTTGTCTTTTTCTTCTCCAACTAAATAAGTCCTTGATAAAGTGAATCCAACTGCTTTTAAGCTCAGATCCACAGGTTTATGGCAATCTAAGCTCTTAATACTTTGCTTTCCTTGGGTTAAAAGAAAGAAAAAGAAAACTCAGCCAACCTTACCTTATTTAGAGACAATAGAAAAAGGTGAATATTTATTAAGCCCTTATTATGATGAGGCACAGTGTGAGATCTGCTACATTTGTGGCTTTGCTGGGTTTTTCCAGCAACCTTGCAAGGTAGTTATTATAATCCTGGAGAGTCAGAGTGTGTCTCTGTAGGCAAAGGTTCGAGCCAGGACAGTCTGCGTCACAGAGATGGAAACGCCTTTGCTCTGTTGAGAGCACTGTTTTCTGAGCTTGGAAATGCCCCATAGAGTTACAGAAAGATTAACAGTTACCTTGACTGTGGTTGCTCGAGTGGAGAGAGACTGCTTTAGGAATGAATAGGGGAATGTCTTCCCACCTGTAATTCTTTCTTTGATCCATCATATTTATGTATACTGGCTGCACATGATGTCAGTTATGGACGTTTCATGCCCTGAGATGAGTCAGTATACTGAATGGGTATAAATTCACTCACTCTGCACACAACACTTATGGAGGGTACAAAAGAAATACATGGTGCCCTGTCCAGGTAGCTCAATTGGTTAGAGCATCGTCCTGATACCCCAAGGTTGTGGGTTCGATCCCAGGTCAGGGCATATACAAGGAGCAACCAATGATGCATAAATAAGTGGAACAACAAATCTCTCTCTCCCCCCCCATCCTTCTCCGCCTTCCTCTCTCTCTCTAAAAATTAATAAAGGAATTTTTTTAAAAAAGAAGTGCATGGAAAAATTCTTACCCCTAAGGATTGGTGATTGGTAATTATACCTCGATACCTTTGACAGAAATGGGGAAATACCAAAGAAACGAAGTCTGTTTGAAGCTAAAACCAATGATAAATTCAGTTCTGGCCACACTGAGTCTTAGCGACCTGTGGGAAGTACAAGAAGAGAAATGGTGCAGGCCACTGGAAACATGGGAGGGTAAGGCAGCACGGAGGACAAGGGTGCTCTGAAGAGGGGGTGCAGACGGAGGAAAGACAGCCGAAAGCTCAACCCAATGACCGCTCATTCTGCAGAAGGGAGGAGAGGGGCAGAAAAAAGGAACAGAAAGAGAAGCCAGGAAGAAGGGCAGGAGAAAGTGCAGAGACGGGAAATCTAAAAGGCGGACAAGTATGCGGAGAGGGCGGGGAGCAGTCTCAGACCCCGCCAAGCCAGAAGGATCCAGCCAAACAGGAGGCCTCTGGACTCACAGGAATGCTCCCCTGCAGGTAACCTTCCGGGGGGCTGCGACACCGCGCTATAGACAGAGATCACTTGAAAACAGACAGAAAAGGAAACGGTGGCCCAGAATGAAAGGCATCGACTACAGATGACGCATTCAAAGATTTAAACAGCTAAATGAGGACAATAACGAACAGCACTGACACTGATACTGCTTCTTGCCTGCCAGGCACTGTCCTTAGCACTTTGCACGTATTACCTCATGTAACCCTCACTCCAACGCCATAAGCTAGGCACTATCATTACTTGTGTTTTACAGAGAAAACTAGGTACAGATAAGTAAGTCACAGAGCTAGTAAGCAACAGAGCCAGGACCTACGGCTCTTAACCAATGTGCACACTGCCTTCGAATAAAATTAAATAAAAAGAAACATTTTTATCATTGTTTTCATTATGCCTCTCCAGTGCTTAGGTCAGTGCCTAGCACACAGGCGCTCAATAAATTTTTGTTGAATTAATAAATGAATAACTAGAAAGAGTATGAGGACCAAGCAAAAGGATGGGGTTTTTTAAGGGACTTTATTCTGGGGTTATTTAAGTGTCATTGAAAATTTCCTCTATTCTCTCAATGCTATAAATACATGAAAATAAACTCATTGTGTTTTAATTTGCCTCAAATTTTAAAAAAATATGCCAGCAGACAAAAAAAGACTTACAGAAAAGGTCAGGATAAAGGTTAACTTGTCCCTCAATCCAAGTGAGTTGTTGGCGTTTCAGTTGGACTTGGTGATCGGAGGCGGGCCCTGCAGGCTCGAGAGCCAGCGTCCAGTCCCCTCGCCCGCCGCACACGGCGCAGCCCTGAAGGCCACTCCTCCAGGCAAAGCACTCAGGGGACACTTCCCCTCGCCGATAAAGCTTCCCGTCAGTAACTACTAACTGCAAAACTGTCTTAAAATAATTTAATTAGAATCAATACACTTCTAAACAGTTCTTTCTCCCATAAAATAGTCGAGCTTTTAAGCCCTCGGAGATAGAAACGATTTCGGCTGTACCTGAGGTTGGAATAGATGAGCCTGAGGTCACTTACATGCTCACCTCGCGTGCCCTCGTGAGCCTCATCTGACTGGCCCTGTACAATGCGCTTTCCATGTTGAAATGAATGCACTGATTAAGAATTTTAAAGTGCAATTACCTATACAAGCTTCCTTAATAGATTTAATCAGCATTGTTTTGGGGAAAAATCAATTATGGACTTGTTTAATGTAGGAGACAAAAATCAAAAAGCCTTTATTTAACTAGTACTTAGTGCTACGTGCTCTTCACAGTAGAGGGTATAAAGTATGTGCAAGGTATGACCTATGTCCTTATAGAGCTTAGTTCGTATAGCAACATTTTCATGACTTCCCAGTTTTATGTTATTGTCTTTAGAAACTGTTATGATTGTGCACTTTAGCTCAGATCCCAAATCGCTTATCTCTTCAAATCAATAGATCCTCATACATAGTACTTATTTCTTTCTGGGACCAGACCCCAAGAAAGAAAGAAATTCATTTCAACAAAATTTCAAATAGCTTTTCAACCACTCTTCCTATCTAAATTACTCTGCTTTTTATTTAATTTTTCTACATTTTTCCATGTGAAAAAAATATATCACAAAACTACTACCTAGAATATAAACAACTATGTCCCTTTATTTTAAGACTAACCACATACAACCAAATACTAAAATAGTCTCTAAAATACACACTGATTTATGAGACTATATTATTACTGCTGTCATTTGATCACCTATTTTTCAAGCCTAAACCATTCCAATATTAACTTCTACATTACATAAAATAAGGATATTTAAAGAATTCTTTTTATTCATTCCTCAGTGATAAAAGGAATCATGCCATACATTATTAAGTTAGAGTATTTAGTGGAACATACTGAGGATTTTTTTCAACTTTATTAAGGTACAATTGACAAGTAAAAATTGTATATATTTAAGGTGTTTTAAGGTGTACAACTTGATGGTTTGATATATGTGTACATTGTGAAATGATTACCACAATCAAACTAATTATTTTATCCATGACCTCACATAGTTATCATTTTCTTTCCTTTGTGTGTGTGTGACAAGAACATAAAAGGGGATTTTTTAAAAATTCTACTCAGCTGTTGGTAAAGGAAAATGTTCTATAAATATCCATTTCTTAGAGCACATCAAGACTACTTTCTTTACCTCAGTTTCCACAACAATTGCCACTGGGTTTTGGTTGTGACTTATTACTTATGTTTACTTTCTTTCACGACATAGCTCTTTCATTCATAAAATTACTGTATGGCATATTTTAATTTCCCATTAAAGCTAATTTTATTTAAGACATTTCAAAGCATATCTCAATATGTGATTTCTAACCCTCCCCAAAAGAAAAAAATCCCTAAAACCAAGATTGAGACTTGCTGATTAATATGAAATGACACCTCTTAAAGTAATATTACTTCTAATCATATTTTGGAAGTAGTTTAATAAGTTTGGAGAACTTTGAAGAATATTTGTTTTAGCTCTATATTTTATGTCAAAAGTTTGTATAATATCAAAATACTAAAATTATATCCTAGACAAGTAACCATCTGTCAATAAAATCAAAGCACTGTCATAAACTGATTCCTTCACCAATTTAATATAACTTATACCAAGACATATGCTTAAAAGAAGACATGTGCTAAAGGACAAATTTTATTGAAATATAAAATATATATTCATCCTTCCAGGAAGAACATTATTTACACAGCATTTTCTTTATATTTCTTATATATTACACCACAGTAAAAAGGTATATATAACAAACTTTGTCCATCTGCTAAAGTAAATGTTCTACTAGTCTAAAATGTATTTAAATTTACTCCTTTACATAAACTGTTTATATTAATACCCCATTCATTTAGTCACAAAACATTGGTCGCCATCAACTAAAATAAGATTGTAATGATTAAAAGAAAGAAATGCCTTTCTTAGTTTTACTTTCTTATGTCTTATATTTTAAGTATTTTCTTCCAAGAGTAACAACTAGCTATATTGATTTTAACCTTCAATGAAACTTGAGGAAAAAAGAAAACAGAAAAAGAAAAAAAAATGAACCACTTGGTTCACCTGTGACAGAACCTACAGTGACCTCTTGTGGTAAATGCCAACTACAGAGCTTTGGAGACAGACAAGCAACCTTTCCCCAGGCCAGGCACTGGAGAATGTGGCGGCGTTGTTTGTCCCTGCCAGCAAACAGCTGTTATTAGCCATGAGAGTCGAAGATAAATATTGACTAAACCAAAGGATTTCTTTTTGGAAATCTGATCAGTACTGTCAAAATAATCATAGGGGCTCCCTTCTATCAAATACTATTCTCATTTGGTTCTGTTAGCAGGGCAGGTAAAAGATGGCCAGTACATGGGTTTAGTACACACCCTAATTCTGGAACCAAGCAAAAGATAGACAACGAGGGCAATTTTAAGGAAAACAAGAGTGTCCTGCGATAAACAGCTGTCTAGTCAGGAAAGTACTGCATTTGTTATATAATGCACTGTGGGCCCTAAAGCAAGAGACAATCCTCTGGCTTATTTATACATATAATTTAGGAATCTGTCGGTATAATTTCAACCTCTATGATATTTTAATTGTGAAAGGGATGCGTTATAAGACCTGGGTAAACCAATGCTTCTAAAACACTACTACATGGTTTTATCAATATTTCCTGAATAGAGGTTTAGATGTTAAAGAAAATCTTTCAAGAAAAAAAAGAAATCAAGAAATTTATATCTAAAATACCCATTTTTTCACCATTTCTTTTAAATTGAATAATACTTAAAAGTTATTATCCCTTTTTGGTTTCGTTTTTCAATCATTAGTGGCTCTATCCCCTCCCCTATAGGTTCTTCTTTAAGATCTCGGTTTTTACAAACATTCATTATAACACAAAAATAATTTTGGATATTCCTACAAGAAGTAACTGACTAAAGAAAGTGCTTGTGCAGCCTGGGTACCTCAAGAAAAGTGGAAACTGAGTGCATTGAACTTCTTCTCTTGAAAGTTAAGTGCTTCAAAACTACTACCTCCTCAGTCTTCTTTCCTGAGCCCACTGTAGTTTTTCATAGTATTTAAAATATGAAAGAGCAATATTTAACTTCTAATAAGAACACATTATTTTCGAAGTTATAATTTTTCAAAATGGCAACCTAGTTTACTGTCACCCAAAATAACCACTTCTGCCAATTTCTCAAGGAATCAATGACAACCCCTGAATCAATGTGCTGCCCAAAGACGTAACCAAAGTGAAGGCCTTGTAAGTGTTTTATTTTGTTTTTAGATCTAAAATTCCACCTGATAGTTCCAAACACTGTTACTTTATTTCAGTGATTTTTTTCCCTTTTACCCACAAGTTTACTGCTCCTTACTGCCCAATATATATTAATGAATAGCTTGCGTAAATAACTGAAATTGAAACTAATAATGTTCCCAACACAGATTGGGTCAATAAGCACTTTGGGCCGGAGACCGTCCATGAGACGTTGCACAGGTGTAATGAACTCACCACACAGCTCCCAAACTTTCCCTACGCACCGACTTACTCCTGCCAGCCCAAAATGTCCCTAACCCTTGCCATTTATACTTTTGATCTTTACAGCTTCCTGGAGTAATAATGTGCTCTCTCTACCTACTAGAATCACATGCCAAGAATTACTTGTAATTACTTTTATTTGTCTAAAATGATCTTGTCTTATATCTTAAAATGAAAAGGAGCAATCTGCTACTTCTAATATTTTGGGATTTGTCTATAAAGTATGTGTGTATCCATCCTACTCAATGGCCTTCATTGTTTTATTTTATAGACTTGGAATCACCGGTAATAATTTGAAACGCCTCCCCGTAACAGACTGAGTCAACTAAATAAGGAAAGCAAAAATCCCATCTCAGGAGACGCGAAATCATAGCAAATGGGCTATTACGCTACGCCAGGGCACACAAAATAGCACCATTCTTCTGGGAAATTACAACTGAGGGGTTTGGAATTTTATTAGGAACTCCTCACATTTAAAAACAATACCCAAATATACCGCACTTCTTGCTCTTTGCTTCTGCAGCATCAAGAAGTTCTCTGACGGATGTCTAATTGGCTGAGATTTCAGCTCAGTGACATCCATGGACAAACAAGGCTGATGTTTTGCTTTCTCTTTGTTTCCCTTTCACGTCTAATCTCTCTATATATATATCTCCTTCTCTCCCTCCTTCCTTCCCTCCCTCCCTTCTTCCCTCCCTCCTTCCTTCCCTCCCTTCCTCTCTGTATTTCTGTTACTTTCTACATCTCTCTGTGTGTTAAAAAAAGAGAGGTTTCTTCTGCATCTATCTTTGTATCTAGGTGGATGCTGGTCCATATGTTTATCTGCGTGAATCTCTCCATATATGTTTCTATTTCATTTTACTCTCCCTAAAAGACCTGATCTTTTCATAAGAAGCAAACGATGTTGCATCAGGAGGAGAAGCATTTCGGGGGTAAAGGTAAACAGAACCCCAGCCTGCCTCCCCAGTTCTTAACTATATTGGGAGCGCTGCCTTCTGTTCTTTCTTCTTCCACTGAAGCTCTACCAGCACTTCGCTTTCAGTGTTGTCCATTTAGAGAATAGTGAAGCATTCGCTGTGACAAACTCGATCTGTCTGTGAGAATTCCGGAGGGAATTGTCTCTGTTAATCTCAGTTAAACAATCCCTCAGAATGAATGTATCTATTTCTCTGCCAAGTCATGTAGAAATGGCAACAGCTATGGGATACTCCCACGTGAATATGTGGACCAGTTTAATGTAATTCTCATTGTCCTGGGTTCTCCCTGTAAAGCAGTACTGAGACTTTTCAGTATTTATTACATACACATGCACATATACTTACCCCGAGTACCTAACACATTTCCAGCAAAGCTCAGCTTTTGAGCAGTGGTATTAAAAGTCAGCCATAAGCAATTGGAGGTGGCATGTAAAATGCTAAAACAGATACACTGTCGCTTGCACGAGGTGTTAGCCACAAAAAGAAACATTAAACCAATGAAGCAGTTATGAGCGTGGCATGTGAGAAGGACAGAACAATCACTAATTTGGATGGAAGATGTAAAATGGAGGCTGCAGAAGCAGATGTTTCTAAGCCACACAAGTTAAGTCTTCATTTCATGGTGTATCTGAAGTAAAAGGTAATCTAAAAACTGGCTCATAGTTCCAGTCTGTGTAAGAAGTTTCAAAGATGCTGTATTAGTAAACTGCAGTCAAGGGACCGTCATCATCTGGTTTCCCTGCAGAGCAACAGAGAGCCTATGGGTTTTCTCCTTTAGTCTGAAAAGTCCTGCCACAGACCAAGTTACAAGGAGTTGAAATAATGCAAGAGAATGAGAGAGCTGAAATAAGACTGATGTCCCTTAAATAACTGATTCTAATAACCTTTAAATTTCTCATACTGGTTGTTTTAACAGTAGTATCCCCAGTACTTTAGGTCTTGAATAATATAAATACAAGAAGGTAATAAACATAGCCATTGTCTACCATTATATATTTACATTTTATATCATCATAAAAAATCAAAAATACATTTGAAATCATACTGGAATGGCTAAAACTATTGTTTTTTATTTAGATCAGGCCTATTAGCTACTAGGTCAGACTCAAAAAGTCAACTCTAGACTTGTACAGTAGCAGGTACTGACCACAGTGGAAGAAGAAAAGTCACACGTCAGAGTTTTGTGAAAAATTGCTTGGGACATTTAGTATGTACAGTCCCCAAATCAGGGGAAATATGTGCAAGCTGAGTTTCCGAAGAGATCTTAATATAAGAATTCCTATAGCTTAATCTACCAATTCAGGGAAAGCATAATTATATTTAATTATTTATTATCATTCGAGTGTGCTTTGGTCTTACCCACTAGGAGGGAACTTCCTGAGAAAAGAAGTGTCTTAATCATTTTCTTATCCAAAGGACCCCACAGAGTGTCTGTTGTATAAGGACCCCCACCCTGGAAAATATTCTTTTAATGAATGAGCGAATGAATAAACAAACAGTTATGGAATTGCAGAGAGTATTTCAATCACTTTGGTCCAAGCTCTACTGTAATCAATGCAGAAATGTCTCTCTCATAATTCTCCAAGCAAGGGAATCTCAATATAAATTAACAGACCTCTAAAGGGGGGGGGGGACTTTAAAGGATACTTTACATATCTTCCTTATAAAATTGAAAATTATCTAAAAGAATTTAAAACAAGTAGGAGATGTAGAGATTTCAGTAAAAGGCAAAGTTTACAAGGTCTTAAAATGTGAAATATAGAACCATCCCCACTCAGAACACCTTGGGGGACATGAACGCATAGGTGGGTGGTATTTTAAAGACACAAGAAAACCTTCACATCAATATCAAGGTAAATGGTTTTTTAAAAAATCCTTTCTCTAGTTACCTTAAAAGCACAGAAGCTATTGCTTCCCTTCTACACGGCTCCTGTTTAAGTCGAGTCAAATATCATACGAATCATTATGGGCCAATGCACAATTTTAAGACAAAAGCGAGAGAGACTTCCAACACACGTTTGACCCTAGTAATTGTCTTCCCATTGTCAAGTGCTCTGTTCACTAGGTGCCACTTCAATGACTCCCTAGCACCAGGTTCCTTTCAGCGGCGCCTACCGGGGCCCAAAAGCCAATCGAGAGAGTAAATCTTATTAAGCAGCCACTTTTGCAGCCAACTTGAAGGAAACCCTTGCACTGAGATTAACCAAACTCTAAGCATTTGTTGGGTCTCTGCAACCTACTTGGAGGCGGTGGCAACAGGAAGAGCAAGAAAAATACCCCCCCGCAGACTGGAAGTCAACTCCCCACCCGCTCCCCTCAGCTCCCCCGTTCCTGCCCCTGGACAGGCGGGAGGGGGGAGCCCATCCTGAGACGGGCAGGCGGCTAACTTTCCGCCGCCCCTCGCTCCCGCGCCCCCACCCCGCCCGGCGGGTCCCCAGGCCCCCAGGTAGGGCTGCGGGCATCCCGCCCCCTTCGGGAGAGGGGCGCGGGGCGCGCGGGGGGCGCGCGGGCGCCGCGGGGCGTGCTGAACTGCAACTCTTCTTACCGCTGGAGCGCCTGACGATGTTCTCCAAAAACGTGTTCTGCGGTGCCACCAGCCCTCGCTTGCCCCCCGGCATCCTGGGTCTGGAGAGCGGCGGCCAGGATCCGCGGCGGGGGAGGGGGGGCTGCGGGGAGAGGAGGCGGAGAAGATGGAGCCGAGAGGAGAGGGGGCGCGGCGGCGGGGCCCCCCGGCGGAGTCTGCAGCCCGACCCGGATGAACAGCTCTGGGGAGGCCGGCCAGGCAGTTCATGGTAGTAGCGCTTCCCCCGCCGCCGCTGCCCAGACTGTGGCGGCGCCGCACACGGGGCGCGGGAGCTGCGGGCTCCGCGGGGCACAGTGCGCCTGCGCCGCCCCCGCTGTCACCGTCCCGCCGGTGCTGATGCTCCAGCCGCCGCCGGGGCTGCTGCCGCGGGCGCCCTGGTCGCGGGCGCGCGGGCTCAGCATTTCCCCCCTGCCCCGCGCCCCGGGCCGGGGGAGCGGGAAGAGCCGGCTCAGGCCCCGCCGTCCAGTCCCTCGTGGCCCGGACGCGGACCCGGCGCGGCGCCCTCGCCCCTCGCCCCGCGGGAGCCGCCCCTCCCGCGGCTGGATCGCGCCTGCCGCCCGCCGAGCCCAACTTCTGCGGGGCCCTGCGCCCCGCGTCCGCCCCCCTCGCCGTCCCGCGGGCCGTGGGGTGGGAGAGGGAGTGGGGGACGCAGGCAGGGTGCCGCGGAGGGCAGCGCGCAGTCGGCGGGATCACAGCTCAGCTTCTCCCGCCGGGTCCGAGCCCCGAACGCGTCTGCGGGCGGAGGTGGCCCCGCTCCGCCGAGGCTGGGCGCCGAGCAGCTACTGGCCGGGCGGCGGGACGCGGGGCGGCCACGGGACGCCGCGCCCCCTCCCCCTCGGGGCTTGGGCTCCGAGCTCCACGCGGGAGCTCTCAGCGCCCGCCCCGCGCGCCCCGCGGAGCCCCCCGAGGCTGGGTCTGGCGCTGCGCGGGGGCAGCGCTTCCCCGGCTGCGGACGGAGCGCGGGCGGCCACGGCGAGCCGGCCTCCGCGGCGAAGTTGCTGAGACGACGGCACTTAGTGCGAGGAGCCGGGGGAGGGGGCGGCAACGCACACCCGCGGGAGGCCTGCGGCCGCGGCGGTGGCGGCGGATCCCGGGCGGCGCCGGGCCAAGCTGAGCAGGGCTGGTGCCCACGGGCTCCCCTCTAACAGCCCTCCATCCGCTCGTACCCGAAACCGGGGGCAGGAGTGCAGCCCTTAGAAACTGAGTCCCAAAGCGGGAACGGGGGGGGGGGGGGGGGGTAGGTGAGCATGCAGCGGGGAGACGGGGAGAAAGGGGGCGCTCATGCCGCGGCGTCTTCTGCTATCCAAGACAGTGGTTCTCAAAGTGGTCCCGACTGGCCGCACCTCCCAAGGACTTGTTAGAAATGCAAGTTATGGGGCTCTGTCTACCCCAGAGGGGGAGCCAGGAACCGGGGCGAGGGCCAACCGTCTGTTTCAATAAGCCCTCCAGGTACACAGGCTGCGCGGTCAGGTCTGAGAAGCACCATCTAAGGCTCCCTCTCCCGAAGCTCCCCTGGGCCTGCGGAGAAAGGGCCGCGGCTCCAGCAGGGTCCAGGAGCGGGCCGAGAGCGCGCTGAGGCAGGGCCGGAGGCTGGTGGCCCGGGGAAGTGGGAAGCAACGAAGGCAAAAGGAAAGCTGGACAGGGCGTCCCCTTTACCTTGGGGTCAGAATATGCTAGGTAATCCCTGTTAGAAATGGTGAGGCTAAATTGCCCAGAAGCAGTGGAAATCCTCAGGCTGGAGTCAAAGGAAACATCCGCTCAGGGCCAGAGGGCAGCCAGAAGGAAAGGAGGCAGGGGCCCTACCTGGCTTTGTTTGGAACCCCCTAGATTACCAGTCACCGACCTCCCATTCCCATGGCTCTCTCTCCTGAGCACCCCAGGTGAGGGGCCTGGCCTGTGGGGGAGAGACATACATGCACAACCAGGACCCAGGTTTTACTTAGGGTCATTTGTTCCCTCTGCTCTCAGAAATGTCTGCGTGTTTGCCCAGAGCTTGGGCAGCTGAGCAAACCTAGAAGGCTGACTAGAGGCAAAGAGCAGTTTGCTCTGCTAGGATTCTTTCTGCAAAATAAAATCAAGACTCTGTGGAAAATAACACTGGCTATTTCAGCTTTCTACCCAAAGCACTACTGGTGGGGCACTGGGGCAAGTTTCCTCCCTGGCAGCTAGAATGTCTTCTAAATCCATTGGGGTGTCTTTTGTTGAATAACAAGGGACTTGAGCACAGATTGGATCCTTGAGGTTCGCTTGCCTCCTGCAGGAGTCAAAGATGCAGTTGACGTTACAGCTTCTTCCCTGCAGTTGACAGGGTATGCGTAAGCAAAGGGGACCTGGAGAGGCCTCCTCAAACAGATGGATTTCCCCCCTCGGTGAGTTTTGGGGGGGTTTCCTTTTTACGAATGTATTGGGGTGATACTACTTAACAAAATTATACAGGTTTCAGGTGCACAGTTCTATAACACATCATCTGTACACTGTATTGTGCAGTTTACCACCCTAAGTCAAGTCTCCTTCAATCACCACTTATCCCCACTATTCCCTCCTCCACCTCCCCCTACCCACTCTCAGTGTCCATGAGTTGTTTTTCTTTCTTTTTTTTTCTTTTTTGCTCAATCCCTTCATCACCCCCACGCAACCCCCAAAGAGGACATACAGATGGCCAATAGATATATGAGAAGATGCTCGATGTCACTAATCATCAGAAAAGTGCAAATTAAAATCTTGGATGAGTTTTTGTATGACCTGTGTTCATGGCGACTAGGCTAGTGTACAGACAGATCATGGTCCTAGACCAGCAATTTTGAACCAGTGTGCTGTGGCCGCAAGAATTTTTAAAACATGCAATGCGCAACTATATAGTAAAAGAAACTGACCTCTTTTCCATTAGATTTTCAAATTAAAAAAATAACAACAGCCAACACAACAATAGCCGTCCGGTGTAAGTGAATCAAAATTATATCTATTTCTTGTCAGATCAGCAAAAAATATGTCTTTTTTGGTGTGCCACAGAATTTTAGTAATTAGTTTATGTGTGCCATGAGATGAAAAAGGCTGAAAATCGCTGTTCTAGACTAATCAGCCATTCACAGACTGGGGTTGTGCACAGGCAGGCTAATGTTTTTAAAATATATACATATATAATTCATAGATTACTATCCTAGACTTCTAACATGATTTGATAAATCCATCATCAACATTAAAAGGAAACAGTTCAAATCCATAGGCTGGTTTGCACCTCATGGGCTGCCCACTCTTGCCTCTGGGTGTTGATAAGATCTCGGCTGCCCAGCATTTCCCGTCTAGTAGAAGTGCCCCTGTTCTAAATCACTGCTCTGTGGGAGCATTAGCTCACACTTCTCAAAGAGGAAACTCCTTTGGACCCATTAAGACACAGTCACACAGTCCCTGGTAGAACTTCCCGTTCGTTTCCATTTGTGGATTTAATTAAAAAGACACTTATCCTTTCTTCTTTGTCCTTAACTGCACAGCATTATAGCTTTGGATTATTTTAATTATTGTAAAAAATAATAGTTAGAAAGTATCAAATCCTTAGTTTACACACTTTTCTTAATCTCCTGTTTGAAGTTTTCATTTCACAGAGGAAGTAACAGAGAGCTCAGATGAAGTGCCTCGTCCAAGATGACACGGTGCTTTAGAGGCTGCATTGAGACTAGAATCAGGTCTCCTGATGACCCTGTAGCCAGAGCACCTTGTAAATAATAGAAAATAATCTGATTTGGGCCTATGTTGTAATAACCAGCAACATCCAGTGACCTCTATTGCCATAATTCATTTTGTAGCACGAGAGAGAAGAGAAACCCCTGACAACGTGCAACAACTCATAGTCAAAATAGAGCTTCAAAAAATAGAGCAGCAACGTATGGACTTACTGACCCTAAGGCATGTGCCGGCAGATTGTAGCTAGGTCCCAATACAGCGCTTCAAAAGCATTTTGCAGACAGAGCCCATATGTTATAACCAAGACACAGGACTTACCAGGGGAGAGAGAGACAGGAATCTAAAAGCTTCAATGCCCCTCCTTAGAGAATTTTTAAATATAGTTTTTTTCTCAGCAGCTGTAATTATATGTAAACTCTCAGAAATGCATTAGAAATAGGCGCAGTCTGACAATGTTCAATCCCTTATGTGAAAATGGCCTACCCGCAACGCTCTAGAATGATTTTCCTCCCCATCCCTGCTCTGTTTCTGAGCTAACCTCATCGAAGGTTTAAGGTACCATCTTTGGATGCTAAATGGGTGGCTCTGATGGAGGAGGAATGGGAGGAAGGAAGAAAGGAGAGGGCCAGAAGTTCTCCACCCTGGCCTCCAGGGTTGGCCTCATCAGCAGTAGTATCAGTTCAAACCGTTTCCCCTCCCCAGCCCATTCCCCAAGTCTCACTCTCTGCCTCCCCCCAGAGCCCTACCGCAGCTCCAGCAGTGAAATATCCAGACATTGCTCAATTCCTTTACATGTGCAAAGTCCCACACTTACACTTATAGCCTTCCTCCTTGCCCCCTTTCTGCTTCCCCTCCCCCCACAATCTAAGTTGAGAGAAAGCAGAGTAAAGATGTAGTATTGTGTAGAGAGAGGCTCAGTGCTTGGACTCTGGACCCAGACTGCCTGGAATTTATTCTTGTATCTGCTGCTTACTAATTATATGACCTAGGGCAAGCTATTTCACCTCAATTTCCCCCTCTATGAAATGGGGATAAAATTACCTATTGAATAGGGCTGTTAGGAGAATTAAATGAGCTCCTATTTGAAAACCATTTAAACTAATATCTGTCATGTAACAAGCACCATGTAAGTGTTTGAAAGTAAATAAGCCTTTTTATCTGCTTTCCTTTATTTACAGTAAAAGCTATAGGCAGTGGTCACTAATAATGTCCACCAATATCCAGCTGTCTTTTGCACCTCCTTGAAATGAGCTGTGGCCATAAACTAGATCTGGTCAATGAAATGTGAATGGAGGTGATGTGCAACAGCAGGTGAGAGCCAGGCCTCAGTTCTCAATGCTCCTCTCCCTCTGCCTCAGTGACTATGGAATGCTGAACAACAAGGAGAACAGCTGCCTGGAGAGTTTCCTAGACCTGCCGGTGACATTACAGAAGCAGGAAATTCACTTCTGTTGTGTTAACACACTGAGATTCTGGCACTATTTGTTACTGTATCATAACCTAGTGTATCCTGACTGATGTAGGTTGTGAACTTGCTTTAGGTACAGGAAGTTAGGGGAATAATAATTCCCTGCCTGCACATTAAAATCACCTAGGGAGCTTATCAAAATCCCAACATCCAGGCCATAGCCCCCAGACCAAGTAAATCAGAATTTCTGAGCATGGGACTCAGACATCAGTAGTTTTAAAGTTCCCTGGGTGATTTCATTGTGCATCAAGGTGAGAACCACTATCCTAGAGCAATGCTGCACTCTATAGGAATCTCTTGGATTTAGGTACTGTGCCAAGATCCTCAACTCCCAGGTAGGTTACACATACCCAGCAAAGACCCAACTCTAATATATCCAACTGTGAGTTTCTCCATACTTGTAGCTGCTGAGCATCTCGGGAGAGAATCACAAAACTAATGCATTTCTGAGAGTTTACATATAATTACAGCTACTGAGAAATTAACTATATTTAAAAATTCTCTAAGGAGGGGCACTTGATAAAAGAATCCTTCAGCAAACTAGCAGTAATTATAAGCCATCACTGCCTAATATGTCAACTTTCTGAGTCTTCACGTTTATATTAGTTGCTGTACAACTGGAGCCCACCAAGACTGCTGCACCATAAATACAAGGCCTCCAAGGTCAGCTTTGCCCCTCTCAATGCAGACCAATCCTTCCACACATCCCTCATCAACTGTCCTTCCATGCTCTACAGTGGCTTTCTCAAAGCTTCTCCTCTCTCTTCACACCCCAGATGTCACCCTCTCACTTCCCAGTCTCAGAAGATGACTCAGAGGGAACGGGTCGTGCTGTCAGTCCACCTCCTGCCTTGGCTCTCTCTTCCTTTCCTTCTAGGTGAGCAGGCCAGCCTCCTCGCCATTGCTTCTCCAGTGCTCTGGATCCCACTCTCTCGTGCCTCTGGAGGAACTTCACTTTACTGACTGTCCTGATTCCTCTCTCTTCAACATTTCATAAGCTTTAAGAATGCTTTCTTAACTTACTGTTCACTTTAGCTTTCGCTCCATCTCTCCCACCCATTCGTGTCCATTTCTCAGAAGAGTAGCCTCTCGTAGGAGTCTCCCCTTCCTTGCCTCCTACACATTTCTTAAACCACCACAGATTGGCCTCGCCTGCACAACTATCTTCCACAAATTTCTGAATTCCAAAACACAGATCTCTTTCCTGCAACTGTAGACACACATACCTATAGCTGATTGGCTCTAAATGGCAATTCAACATATCCAAAACAAAGGCATGATCACGCAGCCTGCTCGAACTTTCTCCCCCTCCAGTGATTCTTATCTCAGGAGCGCCACCTCTATCCACCCAGTTGTCTAACTAGTAATGCCAACGCTTCTCTACTATCCCCACCCCAATCCAGCTCTTTCTACCTCCCATATAGCTCTTAAAAGTATCTACTTCTCACTATCACTGTTGGCACTGCTCCTGTGCAGTCAGGGTTGAGAAGTATTATTCCCCTACTTTCCTGTGCTTAAGGCAAGTTCACAACCTGTATCAGTCAGGATAGACTAGGTTATGGCGCAGGAACAAACAGCACCGGAATCTCATCATTCGCTTGGATCACTGCAAGAGTCCTCTAACGTGTCTCCCTGCTTCCTGTATTTTCCTGCCGTTTCCTCTCAATCTCCATCTCCAAGCTCCACCTCAATTCATTCCTCACCCTGCACTATAACTAAAAGTCTTAAAGCAAAAATCTATTTATGTCACCCTTCTAAGTTCCTCTTTGCCCTCAGATGAACGTCTAAAGCCCTTAGCCACCCTTTTTTTAAATCCTTTCCTGTCTGGCTTATGCTTACAATCCAGTCTCAACTCTCACCATTTTCCATTGTAACCCCACGTCCTCATATATCCTTGCCCCCTGCACTTCTTTTTATTCCTTGGCAGTTGTCCCCTGAACAACACAGTTTTGAACTGCATGGGTCCACTTTTATGTGATTTTTTTCAATAAATACTATAAATATATTTTTCTCTTCCCTACGATTTTATTAATAACATTTTCTTTTCTCTAGCTTACTTTATTATAAGAATACAATACATAATACATACAATACACAAAATATGTGTTAATTGACAGAAGGGCTTCTGGTCAATAGTAGGCTACTCATTAAGTTTTGGGGGAATCAAAAGTTATACATGGATTTTCAATTGTGTGTGGGGGGGTCAGCACCCCTAACCTTCTCATTGTTCAATGGTCAACTATACTTACTATGCGCTCTCTCTTTCTTCCCCTATGTCCTATATCAGCAAGCCTATTCTTCAGATCATAGATTAGCTATTTTCTCCAAAAGACCTTCTTTGACTTTCCAAGACTTGGTAAAATGCACTTCCTGTGTCTTCTTCTAGTGCCACCATATTCTTTCTCTCCTGCAACATTGCCTCACTGTTATAAATAAAAAATAACAAATACAGTTAAAACCTTAGGTGTCACCTCACCAGAGCTGCCACTAGCCACTTTGAATATTTGTGAGAATTTGGAGAAGATGTCTCCTTTGGACAGTCATAGGACCAAGGGAGGGGCACCAGCTGGTGAGATGATTATGGGCTGGATTTCAGCCTCTATTTGTCCCCTTGGTGGGTGCCCTCGGTGGGAAGGAGGAAAGCTTTTTCAGTGGGAGAACTAGAAAGAAGGAAAATCAGAATAATAGAAAAGCTTATGATAAATGACAGAAAATAGATCATTCAGACTTAACAAAGAGAAACAGGAGATAGAATTGAAGGTACAGTTGACTCGTGAGTCCATCTTAATGAGTTTGGGCTTATTCCGTAGCAATGAAAGACATGTTTTGAGTAAAGAAGTGACAGGGTATTTTAGGAGATAGAATCTGTGTGGATTGGTGTACAAGATGCTTTGGGAACTCATCACAAAGCAAAATTGTAACTATGTATGGTGACAGATGTTAACTCGACTTATTAACTCGATCACTTCACAATATGTACAAATATCACATCATTTTATTGTATTCTGAAAGTAAGATAATGTTATATGTCAATTACACCTCAAATTTTTTTAAGGAAAAAAAGATGTTTTGGGGAGAGAAAAGGCCAGAATTGAATAAACTGGGTAAGAGAACCCTGTGTATGAGGAGATGATATTTTTGAAACATTAATAAATGTTCCCCCACCCCCATATTTACTGTCACTCTCTTGCTGTCATTGCTCCTCACCACGCTCACCTCCTCCTGGCTTTTGAATTTCAAAAGCAAGGCATTGGAAAAGCAGAAGTGCAATAAGAAAATTGTTATAATAAAGGCCACGTGTATTCTTACCAGGTGCTAGACACTGTTGTAAGTACATGTATTTTCTCATTTAATCATTTAATTTTAATAGAGTAAAATTGTGTTTCATTTGAGTCAACAAATATTTATTGAGCATTTATGTGCCAGGCACTACAGTAGGTGTTTAAGTTATTCTCATTGAACCAAAATGAATACTGGTATGTGATACAGTGAGGATTATGTTCCCAGGGATTTTGTCTTCAGAGCCTAGATTCCTAACTACCCTGTTAAATCACTGCACCATACTAGTTCCCAAAAGTTTTGGGGAAAAACTCATAAGAACCATCTATCTCATACGTTCCTACTTCCAGCCTCGATGAGAAAAAATGTCCTTGTGCTAAGGAAAGGGAGACAAACTGGAGAGGAAACCAAGTGAAAAAGTCCTGTCTCTGCTGCCATGTGGGCAGAGCCCTGGATTTCCAAAGAAAATAACAAAAACTAACAAAAAGGATAGGTTTACAGGAGTCCAGGCAGGATGATCTGCCCCAGCTCCTGGGCAGAATTCTAGGGAGGCAACAGGCTGTAGAGAAGAAAAGGCTGAGTGGGGTGGCTAGAGAGATGGGACATTAATTAGCATAGAGAAAGTCCCCAGACCTTGGTGGGCATGTGGACATGAACATAGTAAAATGACTTTTACATGCCCTAGAGGTCACCCAGGAAGTGGAGAAAGTGAAATTATATCACATCTATAACAATTTTTACCTGCCTGTCTCCCTCACACACTGTGAAGTCCTTAAGGTCAGAGATGGTGTCTTCTGCATGTTTCTTTAGCTCTGATTCAGTGCCCAAAACAATCAGGCCACAAAATAAATTGATTTGTTAATTATTCAGTGCTGCTGGGAAATTTTCGGTGTAGAATTAAAATTTTTAATATCTACCCACACTTCACATCATACACCACAATAAATTTCAAATATACCACCAAGTTGAACACTTAAAACTATTTAAAATAGGTTTCTAAATTACTTTTGAAGCACAGGAAATTATAAATATCAAAGTAAGCAGGTTTGATTACATACAAACTATATCATAGGCACCTACAAAAAGTATGATGTAGATAAAGAACTTGAAGGAATGAGAAAAAGTATTCATCATTAATATGGTAGGGGAAACATTTTTTCTTCAAAAATCTGCTTGGTATGAATACAGATCTATACATAATAGGATCTATACAGAATCCAGTGAACACACGGTCATAGGAATTAATGCATAATAATCATAATTATAAATCTGTCATTGTTCTCAATATCATCTTGTGAGATCACTAGAACAAGTATAATTATTCCTATTGCTCACATTTTTTTAAATGTCCCAAATAAATTGATTTTTAGAAGGTCTTCGGCCAGTAAGGCGCAAGTCTGACATGCTGTTCAGTGTCCTTTCCCCTACATCACATTGGAATATCAATAATATGGGGCCAGGAGATAATTCAAATGAGAAAATAAATTTACAAAAAATGCCTTAAACTATGTATTCTTACAAGTAAATCTAAATGACCCAAATATTTCTATATGAATAAATGAGCAGGCAGATCATGGTATATTATTTTAACTCTAAGCAAAAGTCCATTAGAATTGACAAATTCACACACAATGCAATATACAGATGATGTATTATAGAATTATATTATAGAACTTGAAATCTATATACTTTTATTAACCAATGCCACCCCAATACACTTAATAATTTTTTTAAAATCATCCATATTGTTTAGTGTAGTTATGGCTCATTTATTCCCTTTGCTGTACAGGATAGTGTTGTGTCGATATATCGTAATTTGTCTGTTCTGCTACTGGTGGGCATTGGGGGAGTTTCCAGCTTGGGGATACCACGAATAAAACTGCTTTAACATTCTTGTACATACTTGTCTATTGTAAAGCAAATGGATGTATTTTTATCACACGTATGCCTAACAGAATTTTTTTTTTTTTAATTGATCAATTCAAGGACTCTATAGAAATTTGGAAAAGATCTTTAAAAATACAGGTCAGTGGAAAAATTTATATATAATGAGAAATATTACACAGTCATTGATTTCTACAATATATATTTTGACCTGTGGGTGGAAGCATGGGAAAAGGCTACAGATTTTATGGCTCATTAGTGATGTACAGGATTGGGGTTTTGTTTTTTTCTTTCATCTACTAGTATTTCATGTTACTACTGACTCTGATGTTTCTATTTAATGTTCACTGTCAGTTGTTTAAATATAACATTTAAAAAAAAATCTGGCCAGAAGACAAGACACACATATACACATAAAATGTCCAGAGAATAAGTATACAGCAACTTGTCTTAAAAAAAATTTAAGCTATATTGAGTTATAACTGACATACAAGGAACTGCACATATTTAAAATGTAGAACTTGAGCATAGGGAATATAGTCAAAAATATTGTGATAACTATGTACTGCATCAGATGGGTACTAGATTTATTGGGGCAATCACTTCGTAAGTTATATAATGTCTAATCCCTATGTTGTATACCTGAAGTTAATACAATATTGTGTGTCAACAGGAATTGAAAAATTAAAATTTTATTTTAAAAATAAATGGTGTTTTAAAAATTAGAATTTGACTAATTTTTGACAACTGTGATGTTAAAAATCACCACAACCAAGCAGTGAACATATCTGCCACCCCCAGGATTTTCCTTATGCCCCTGAACAATCCACCCGTCCTTCTTGGTCCATAGGCGACCACTGATCTGCTTTCTGTCACTACGGATCAGTGTGCATTTTCTAAAACGGTATTTAAATGGCATAACACAGTGTGTACTCTTATTTCTCTGCCTTCTTTTACTCAGGATATATATTTTTTAATTCAGGCACATTTTTTGTGGGTATTGACAGAAAGGTTGATAAAATCGCCTTTCTCCGGTGATTATCATGCCCCGTAAACTTTGAGTCATGGGGCCTCAATAATAGCAAAGCCTAATTTCCACCTGCCTTTGAAGAATCCTTCTGTGGGGCCCAGTGGTATGTTTAAGAGGAATCTGCCCGCAGTCGGCCAGAGGGAACGAGCGTCAGCTCGAAAGCAGGGCAGAGTCTGGCTCCACGAGCCCGTGCCCGGGGCCTGCGGTCTCCGGGCCCGAGTTTGCTCACCTGTGAGAGGTTAGGGCTGACTCCGTCTAGTGGGGAGCTTTTCATTTCCCTAAACTGTTGGCACCTCTAGGTTTGAGAGAACCCAGGGATGAAATGATGAAGTGCCTGAGAAATGCAGGAAAGGGGCATCGAGGCATCCTGCAGGCTGGAGAGGGAGCTGAGAGGTAGAGGAAGCCACTGAACAGACTTTTCTTTGACCTGAGTCTTAGCCCCTTGATAGATGGGGGTCTGCTGACTGTTCAGTAAGCCCGCGTTTGCTGAGAGCGCAGGCCGAGGGCATTGCCCTCCAGCGGGTGCGTGAGGCAACCGACCCATGTGTCTCTCACATGGGGGGGGTGTCTTTCTCTCTCTTCCTCTCCCCTTCCCTCCCTCCCTTTCGCTCTCTCTAAAAACAAACAAACAAACAAAAATACTGCACCTGTAAAATGATGGCAATGCCTTCACTGTGCAGCCAGGTAAGCAATGGGAGTAATAGTTACAAAGTAGTAGACACGGAGCCCTCCACATGTCAGGACTGCCAGCGGCCCGTGTAGCTAGGGCACAGGGACACCGAGACAATCGGGGCACGCTCCCCTCTGAGCCTCGCCCAGCGGTGCCTCCCCGGGGGCAGCCTTGCTCTGCAGGGGAAAGGCCGCCAACAGCAGCCCCGCAGTCAGTGCCATGCTGGCAGCGGCCTGGAAGAGCCAACGTTTAGATTTTCCAAGATCGTGTGAGTAGGTTGTTAAACACAGCCACTAATAGGAATTAAATTATGTTAATTTGCAATGAAATAAATTGCATTAAAAATGAAGGCAGTAAACACTCAAAACTCATCCCTTCCTAATCATGTTATTATGTTTTACTCTTATCTGTGCTCCTGAGGTTGCTTACACCCATTATGTCTGTATGGGGTAAATTCTCTGTAATCCTGGGCCGCTGCACAGCGATTTCCAACCCCATGTTCAGTGATGGGACGTTGGAAACTAGGAGTCGGCCATGAAACTCGGCTAATGCTATAAATCAGCACTGGATTTATTGTTTTGTTGATTATCTAGGCTTAAGAAAGTGATGAAGGAAATGCAGACTATAAATAATGCAGATTAAATTTTAAAAGTGTTTGTGCGTATAGCTAGCACATTGTAAATAGCAACAACGTATTTGAGTAACAATTCAACCAGTTTTCAAAAACTATCACCCAGTTCAACAAAGAAGTCACTCACATCATTGGCAAGCCTGTAAATTCCAGCATACATCTTGTTTCGCTCTTATCATTAAGATAAATGAAAAAACCAACCAATGCTCATGTTGGAACTGCATTATCATCAATGATAACCATACATTGGCCCCAGACTCAAGAGTCAGGCAAAAATCAGTGAAAGTATCTTGTGAGAATCCATAGGCTATATGGAATTCACAGTAAAAAAAAAATGCTGAATAGTTTAATATTACATACTTTAAAATTCTGTGCTACACATCTTTCATATGAGTAGAATTTACAACACATTTAAATATGCTTATATGTGTATGTATGTGAGGCTTTTTTTTTAAGTCAGCCAGAGTCAGCCATTAATCTTTGCCCACATGGTAGTTCCCAGATTCATCAATTCTGCATTTAACAATCCCAGTGCAAATAGAAAGCTCCCTTCTCAATAACTATCACTCCAGAGGAAGACCCTGGTGAGTCTACCTGTGTCACATGTCTGCATGTCTATGGCTGCACCAGAACAGTTGCGTAGGGGATGCAGGACAGGAGCTGATTAAGGAGGGGCATGTGCTGGGTGCTACCATATTTGATCAACTCGCTGACTATGGAGACAGGCACAGTTCCCCCCAAAAACAGGGATGCTGGACAAACAAAAAAACCAGAGACATCCGTGACAGTAGCTACTCAATAAATGGTAACCCCTATCATGCAAAGCAGCCCTGACTTTTCAATCTCAGGAAATAAAATTAGCAACAGCTTACTCTGAGTACATCTGACATTCTAAAATTAAATAACCTCCAACTCATTTCAATGTTCTCCTTTCCCCAAGACGTCGATAGAGTTCCAGCCATTAGCTGTCTATTATTCATTGCCTGAGCACCTACTTTTGAAGGAACTGGGTTAGATGCTATGGATCCACTTGCGTTTACTCTAAATTTGATAAACAGTAATCTAGCCTGATCACAGGCCTATCCGTTGTGTCTTAAACACCCAATTCTGAATATAGTGCCACTTCTTTAAAAAACAGCTTATGCCACCTCAGCTTCGGTAGACTAACTGAACCAAACATGTTCAAAGAGGCAAACTCTAAGAGTAACCCCCCAAATGTCAGCGCTGTCTAGGCAGAATGAAGAAGCATATGGGGTCCCAGCCGTTTTCCAAATTATTCATGCCAAGGTGTCTGAGGGGGGCTGGGCTCCAGAGAGCAGCTTTATGCCTTCCAGAGAAGTCATATGGTCATGTAATTTTAATTGTAACTTTGAAAAAAAACAACATGCATTTAAAGTCATTGCAAAAAATATTCTTATCATAAAGGGCCATTCTGTTACATTCCATTTGCAGTATAAAACAGTTGTAGCCTTAAAATTGGGCAAGAGATGTCCCCTATTATAAGAACATCTTTTGCAAGTGGATGCAGTGAATGCCATCCACCCTGTACAGTATCTCTGGGAGAGCAGGCCAGCATCTTCTCTGGAGAAGACTATAGGGTTCTCTGGCATGCACCTGATATTAAAAGTGAACAAACAGCTCCTATGCTAGAAAGAAATAGATCAAAGTGGCTCATATGTGTAAACCAAGAGGCAGTCAAAAAAGAGTTTTTGTTTAAAGGATATGAGCCAAAAAGAAAACAGAAACTCAGAAAGTTAAAGAAGTCAGCTCAGCTCAGATCAAAAGGGAAAGAAGAGCCTGAAATGGCCCATGCAACCCTGTGAGCACAGGCCCGAGTGGGCGTCATGGGCTAATGGGATGGGAGAAAGAAGCTAGGAACGGAGGGGCTCGAGCTGGCAGGGTGGGGAGGCATGAGTAGTGGCTCTACACTAGCTGCATGTCACAGGTAATCACTGATCCTCACAACTTCTCAAGATAGATACTATTTATGCCCACATTACAGATGGTGAAACAGACTCAGAGAAGTCAATAACTTGCCTAAGGTCACAGAGCTAGTAAACATCAGAACAAGAATTCAAATTCGAAAATATTTGGCTACAAACTCCTCTTTCCATAGGTTGGCTCCAATGACACTGGAGAGCAAACAGTCCAAATCCCAATATCCAAAGGGACAGTGGTGAGCTTGATTCCAGTGTAGGCTGTCATTGATATCTAGGAGTGAATGATAGCAAAATGTTCCAGATAGTGGCAATATATTTTGTGAGGTGTGTAAAACAGGCAGGGAGGAATAGAAAGACAAGTAGAGGAGGACTCTGGCTAGAGGCAGCCTCCCAGACAACGGCTGGGATGGAACTGGGAACAAGCCAACTTGCAGGGAGAGGGGCTGGTATGGCTATAGTCAGGGAACCATCAGTCCTAGTCGGCAACTGAAATTCAAACTCAAACTAGAGGCAGAGGCATCATCATCATCATCATCGTCTCCAGCTCGGGGAGAGGAGAAATGGAAATTACAGTTCAATAGGGCTGTGAGCCCCCAGCACTCAGCAAGACCACGTCTGGTGGAGACACACTTCCTTGGGTCCCAAGACTGCCTCAGTCTCTGAGTGGAGTTAAACCTACAGGCTAAGCGTCTTCAGCGCTGGTACCAACCACGGCTTCTAGAAAAGAACATGGCAATGAGCAAGAAAACCAGTAAAATATCTGTAAGTCAAAGAAGTTCTAAGGAAGGGAAAAAAAGAGACTAAAATCAAAGAAAAAAGTAAAAGGGGACAAGATTAAGGGCTCAAAAAAAGTCTCTCTGTGAGGTGACAGTTAAGCTGCAGACTAGGGGAGGGAAAGAAGCTAAGCCCGAAAGGAGTAGAAGGAAGGGCAGTCCAGACAGAGGGAACGGCTCGTGCATGGGGTGTCAGGCGGGGAAAAGTTTGGGATGTTAAATAAACCCTAAAAATGTGGGGTTGGAACGAAGTGACGAAGGGCAGAGAGATACAAAGTGATGTAAACAACAAATGCTATGTAAAATATGTCATTTATTTGTTAGAGATAAATAAATAACAATATTGATATGACTCCCCAAAAAAACCTTTGAGAAATATATACACCAAAATTTGACGGTGGTTACTTTCAGTGGTGAGATTCTGGGTTTTAGTCTCTTTTTCACACTCTAATAATGCATTACCAGATTATTTTTAGTATAAACACACATTTATATGTTTGTGTGTGTGTTCTTACATCTGCTGTATAATCAGAAAAAAACAAAACAAACATTTTCATATTTTCATTTAGGAAGATTCAGGCAAACAATGGTGTGGAAACTTCAGGTGGAAGCCAGAAAGAGATAGGTTGCAGCCAGCTGCTCTGCTGCTGCTGTGATCAAAACTTAGTATTTACTCAATTCAACAAACCCTTCCCAAGCACCTACTCGGGCCAGGCTCCAGTTAGGTGATGAGGAAGCATCGATGAGTCCATCTGATTCCCTGACCTCAATAAACTCACAAGGGAATAACCTGGCTTTAATACACATTTATGGAAGATTATATTACTTTGCTGGGACTGCCATAACAGAATGCCACAGACTAAGTGGCTTAAACAACAGAAATTTATTTGCTCATAGTTTTGAAGGCTGGAAGTCCAAGATCAAGGTGTCTGTCGGCAAGTATGGTTTCTTCTGAGGCCTCTCTCCCTGGCCTGCAGACGGCCACCTTCTCACTGCATCCTCACATGGTCTTTCCTCTGTGTGCACCACTCTCTGGTGCCAGTGTGTCCAAATTTCCTCTTCTTATAAGGATACCAGTCAGACTATAGTAGGGCTTACCTTAAGGGCCTCATTTTAACTTCATCACCTATTTAAAAGCCCTACCTCTAAATATAATCATAATTCTGAGATACTGGATGTTTTGCCTTCAATATACGAGTTTTAAGGGGACACAATTCAGCCCATAACAAGAATCTGCAAAATTAAACTGTCAGTAGTAAGATTCCTATTTATTTTGTGATTTACTATTGATGTCTCTTAAATTTTCTTTGTGAAATCTGAACCAGATGTTCAGAAATACCTGACAAAATCATTAATAATCATATCAATAAACAAAGAAAATTACTCTTGTCTTCTTATAAAATAGATACTATATGGCACACTTAGTTTTATGCTTTACATTCAAAATATGGAAAAATTAATCAAAATGTAATCATTTTAAAATGAAGAAATTTTCATTCTAGTACCTATGAAACCTAGCAAAGGATTACTTGGAATGAAATTTCCAGAGAGTGAGATTATATTGATTAACACAATAGATCTATTAATAACCCCTCAAATCACTTTTGTCTTATGTGTAATGAGGTGAATCAGGCTTCAATAAAATCAGGGATTAAAAAGCTGGAACCACCTTCAAGATTTAAAATAATTTTTCCATATGTCATATTCAAAAATTCCACTCACTTTGTTCAGGATTACTCAACATCCAATCTGCCTTGAACTATATTCCATATGGAAGGAAACAGAAAGAACCTCCTAACTGGTGAGAAAGGTGGCCTCCCAAGGTGGCAGAATCAAATTGTATTCTAAATTACAAGCAAGTTTCATTCTTCCCAGCAATATTCAGGGTAATGCCAGTGACATGTCCTCCTCAGCATATTTGAGAAAAAAATCCCCTTCCCACCCTCTCCGCATTCTCTTTTGTCCAAGATCTTGCCTGGTAAAGAGGAAGAGAGCCAGCAGGGCTGCCAAATGAGCAGCAGCATCCACCACCCCAGGCCAGGGACAGAGTAAATACTCAGTAGAGCTACAGTGTGTGTTTGTTCGCCCCTTCTCTCAAGTGTATTCCCCTCTAGCCCCCTCTCTTTCCTCAACTGTACCCTAAGTTCCTTTGGCAGCATCCATCTCCCAACCTCAGTGCTGTGGTGTAGCTCGTCTTGACTGCACTGCGCTACCAATTCTAGAAGAGGGGCTATTTAGCTTAAGTCAATCGGCATTCCCTCTCTGCTTTGTCCATGATGACAGGTTTAAATATGACCACATTGCTTAAAGTGAAAGAGATGTGAAAAGACCTGACTGAACACTCCTGGGAAGGAGAAGCTTTCTCTCTCTTGCCTAGTTGATAGATTATGACGCCTAGAATTAAAGCAGCTATTTTGGTAACTAGGAAGGAAGGGAGGGAGGGAGGGAGGGAGGGAGGGAGGGAGGGAGGGAGGGAGGGAGGGAGGGAGGGAGGGAGGGAGGGAGGGAGGGAGGGAGGGAGGGGCAAAGGCAGAAGCTGGAGCTGTTTGTAGGTCTCAGACCTCTGCTCTAGCTTTGAGCAGAGCAGAAGGATGTTAGGGAAGGGGGTAATCAACTAAATTCAAATTAAACGATATTTATACTTGTTTGTATTTATCAGATGGGCTAAGCTATATTTGGTTTATGAGGAACCCATGTTTATTCCAGTGTGTAGAAATGGTCCTCCACAGATTTCTTGTGGTACTTGCCCTGGTTGATAATTTTCCAATACATCAAAATCATTTTTGTAGACTTCTACTTTCAGTAGCAAAGACTATGATTAAAGTCTGAAGCCTACCCCATATATTCCCATGATCTATTTGGATCCTCCTTAGACAACCAATTGGCCTTCCCTTCCGTTTGGGTAGGAGCTGTTCAACTTTGCAGTATTTAAAGAATTAGTCACATATCTGGTCATTGTCAAGGATGAAGAGTTTGAAAGCACTGTAACTAAAGAAGAGTGCTGCCTATTAATATTTTTTTCATAAAGGTATAACAATAAAAAAGAAGAGAAACCAAAAACATGCACAGAAGCTCATGGCAGTCGGGGGCTCTTGGAATCTGGGAGTCTTGTGCCAAAGAGCTGGGGAGGAAGCAACCTGCTGGATTCCAGGACTAAAATCAAATCGTTAATATGGCAGCATAAAAAACTGGTCCAAAATTCAGTGGCTTGAAACAACTCTTCATTTGTACACGGGTCTGTAATCTGAGCAGGACTTGTTAAAGGCAGCTCATGGCTTTACTAGTCATCGGCCAGGACAACTTGAAGGGGACTGGAATCAAGGGAAAGCCGCTCAGTCACTTGGCCAATGGTTAATGCTGGCCATGGACAGAGGCCTTAGCTGGAGATGCTGGCCAGACACTGGATACATGTGGCCTGGCTTCCTCGCAGCACGGTCACAGGTTTCCAAGAGTGAACATCCTGAGAGGGGCAGAGGGGGCAGGGGGAGGTAAGGGGAAAGGAGGGAGGGGGAAGGAGGGGGTGAGAGCAAGAGAGGCAGAGGCGTGGAGGCGGAGGGGGGGGAACTGCTGCAGTCCTCACTCAGAGTGTCTTCGTACGCTTTCAACAAGACACATTCCGGATCTGAATCTCGCATCAGAGGTCTTTAGGTGAATGTACTGAAGGGGCAGAAACCCCTGCGGATGAAACAATCAAACGCCAAGTGCTCTGGTTAATTCAGTGTAACAGCTCACAGAACCAGAATGGAGGGCAATGGAATCCTCGACTGAGCTCTAGCACACAATCAATTTTATGAAGATTTAGTCACTGATTAGGCTGGGAGAAAGATTTTATTATGAAAAGTGAGAAAACTGACAAACCTCCAGGCCTTTAATTTATCCCATAAACTATATTATGATTGTCCCGATTTACACGAGTATTAAAACCTAGAAACAAAACCTTTTTGAAGATATTGTCAGCCTTTGTACATGAATGTGATAATGCTTATTTTAATATGAAAGATGTACCATCATTGAGATCTATTCATATTAACACATTTTATTCATGTATAAATGCCCTAGGAAGGCTGAAACTCTCTCTTGATTTGTTGGTTTCATGTATTGTTCCTTTATCCAATGTTTGGTAAACTCTCACAATAGTTTTGAATTAATTAAAATGTTGAGAATGCCAAGCCAGCATAATTATTCCTATACACTGTCTTTTATAAGGATAAAGGGGGAGAAAACCTTTGTGTCTCCTGGTGGCCACTCAGGAAACCCAAAGATCATTTAGACACAAAGGCCATCTTAATAATTTTATTATTATGAATCTAAGGTTTGAATTTAGGAAAGGCAACCCAAGAAGACTTGTCAGAAAAGACAAGAACATAAGCCATAAGTCCAAAGACAAAAAAAAAAAAAAAGTTACAGGCAATATTTTTAAATAAGTAATCATAACTATTAATACCTTAACTAAGTAATCTTTTTTCCAAAGTAATTCAAGAGCATTCAAAAAGCACAGAGTTAGAATAATTTATTAATAAAATAAACATATTATCTGGACATAGAATAACTTAGCTACGTAAAAGAAAACAAAAAAACCCTCAAATTCTAGCTTTATTCTTTGTGAATTTAATCTATGTGACAATGTGCAATGGAGGACCCACAAGCTTTTTTTTATTTATGTGTAAATCCATACAAAACTTTCCACACCTTTCTCGCTGCTTTTCGGATCTTTAGATGAAGGCATTACAAACTTATAAGAGAACCTCAAATTTGTCTTCTTTAGCTTTATGAAGACCAACATCCTTCAGGAACATAGGTGCAAAATTCCTTTAGAAACAACTAGCAACTGAAATCCAGCAAAACACAAAAATGCAAATACTGCATGACCAAGTGGAGTTCACCCTAGAAATGTAAGTCTGGTTTAACATTCAAAAATCAAGTGATGATATTCATCATGTTTTAAAAAAATAAAGGAGAGAAACCACGTGATCATATAAATCAATGCACAAAAGCGTTTAATGGGATTCAATAGCTGTGTATAATAAATCTCTGCAAACGAGAAAAAGAAGGGAACTTTTCTAACCTAACAAGGGGCATCCGAGATCTTAACATTATATATAATTGTGAAATATTTAATGCCTCTCCCCAAGATCAAGAACAAGACAAGAGTTTCTACTCTCGCCACATCTATTCACACAGCATGGAGGTCCATTTAACCAGTGCAGAGGCATAAACAGTAAATACAAGTCCGAAAGATTGGGAAGAAAGAAGTAAAACAATCTATTCACAGATTACATGAGAGCTTAAGTAGAAAATCCTAATGACCCTAAATAAATTTAGTAAGGTCTCTGGGTAGGAAGTCAATATACAAAAATAAGGTGAACAGCCCTGGCCAGTTGCTCAGTGGTTGGAGCGTTGGCCCTCGGACTGAAGGGTCCTGGGTTCGTATCTCGGTTGCAGGCTCGATCTCGCGTGTGGGAGGCAACCAGTCGATGTGCCTCTTTCACATGGATGTTTCTCTCTCTCTCCCCTTCCACTCTCTCGAAAAAGCAGTGGAAAAAATATCCTCGGGTGAAGATTAAGTAAATAAATAAAAATAAGGTGAATATACTAGCAGCAAACCATTGGCAGAAAAAAAGATTTTTAAATATGATTTACAATAGCACCCAAAATTAAACAATTAGGAATATCTTTAACAAAAGACATTTGAGATATCTACAATGAAAATTTAAAATACTGCTGAGATTTAACAAGACCTAACTAAATGGAGCAATATATCATGTTCAGGTTTTGGAAACAATATTAAGAGGTCAACTATACCCATATTGATATAGCAATTCAACACAGTTCTAATTACAATCCCAGCAGATGTTTTGTAGAAACTGGTGAGCTCTTTCTAAAATATATATGAAAAAGCAAAGAACCTAGAATATCCAAAGCTATCTTGAAAAGGAAGAATAAAGTTGGAGAACTTAAACTCCCTGAAATTCAAACTTCCTACGAAGTATTGTAATCAAGACTATAGCACTAGCGTCAGGATAAAGTAGGAGATCTGTGGAAAGAAGAGAGAACACGGAAATAGACCCCAATTCTGTGGTCATTTGATTTTCAACAAAAGTGCCAAAGCAACTCAATAGGCAAAGAAAAGGTTTTTTTATCAAATGGTGCTGAAACCAAGTAGATGTCCATATAAAAAAAAAAAATTAACCCTCAACCCCTAACTCAAAAATAATTTGAGATAGATTATAGATTTAAAGATAAAAGTTAAAACTATAAAGCTGTTAAACAAAATTTTTCAATATTTAGGAGAATCTCTTTGAGACATTGAGATAAGCAAAGATTTCTTAGGATATAGAAAGGAAAAATCATAATAAAATAAAAATAATATTCAATTAAAATTTATTAAAATGAAAACTTCCTCTCATCAAAAGGTACTATCAAAAAAAAAAATGAATAGAGAAGCCACATACCAGAAACAAATATTTGTAATACATATTTCTGACAAAGAACTTGTATCCAGAATATATAAAGAGCTTCCAAGCTCAATAATAATATATATAATAACTTTCAAATATATGTTTAAGGAACATTTCATAATGGTAAACAGATCAATTCACCAAGAAATCATAGCAGTCCTAAATGTGTAAATACACTGTGTGGATCTGGATTAGAATGAAGAAGACATAGTTATTAAGATCAATGTTGGGCAACTGATGAAATTTTAATATGAACATAGATGAACCTTGACAACATGTTAAGTGAAAGAAATCCGCCACAGATAGCCACATATCGTATTATTCCATTTACAGGAAATATGCAAATTAGGCAAATCTACAAAGACAAAAAGTAGATTAGTGTTTGCTTAGAGCTAGGGAAGACGGTTGGGTAGAGGGGTGATAGCTAAACTGTTAAGAGTTTTCTTTTTGAGGTGATGAAATGTTCAGACATTGTGGTGATGCTCACACTCATCTGTGACTATTCTAAAACCCTTGATGTGGTCCCTTTAAAAGGGTGAATATATGGTATGTAAATTTTATTCTCAATAAAGATGTGATTTAAAAAACCCACGGTCCTTCATGTATGCCCTTTTTCTTATACATACCATCTAGGTTTTCATCATTGTCTTAGCTCATGTTCCCTGGAAACAGAGCTGGAGCCTTGGAGTCCAGTGAATATAATGTGTTAAGGGGGTAGGACTGCAGTTCTGGTAGAGGCAGGAGTCGAGCAAGGATAAAGTTTACCTCTGAAGCCTAAATCCCCCTGCAGAATTGTCCCCACCTGGAATCAAGCGGGCTGGTCTTTATGTGCCCTCATATTGGTCCGTTTTTGGCTGAAGCTGCCCCCAGTGATTGGAATCGTAACCTTGTGGGCAAATGGGTTCCCATTAGCCGAGAGCAGTTATCTGTCTGGTGAAAGGGGGTAGTTGTTTATCACCAGCCGGAACAGTCACTGGGGCGTGGATGCACTGGTCTGTTTAGGGGGGTTGGGGCAGTTTAAAGCTATGAAATCTTGTCAGGGTCATAGCGGGTCATGGAAAGTCTAGTACTCACTGAATGTTAGACCCTTTTCATCTAAGAGTGAAAAGCTCTATTAAGTTCACAAAGGTATGACTTCACAAAAGTAAGTAGGCCACCAACTCATATTGGAAAAAATACTGAAGAAATATATGGAAGCAAAAATATACAAGTGCCTAGAAAACCACAGAGAATATTTAGAAATTCAGAATAAAATGATCTGAAGTCAAATAACCCCTGGCTGTCTTCCTATGAAAGTAAGTTACAAGTTTCAATTTAAGGTGCACCTTTCTTAGGAATTTATCTCTTTAAGAATTTTCCTTTAAGGCATGAATTTAAAGTGTTCCTATTTCATTGACTTGAAACTTGAGCATGAGGACCTCTTCAATTTCAACAGGAACCCATGGGATTTATCTATAAACATTTTTTTACAAATAGATCAAAGAGAGACACTGTCACAATATTGAACATAAAAGAAAACTATGGAAGAGTATGAGGGTGCTGTGATGTGTGTTATTTTTCAGTTAATATTTCATTCTTTAGAGGGTCATATAATTGTTAGGCCAGGCAGTGTCTCTAGGCTACTGTGAATCTCACTGTGCTCAGGCCTGGAGTGACTTAAACCATGTCAGATAGATGGGGCCTCTATCATTTTAAAAGAGCACTGTGATAACTTCTAGGGGTTCACAAACCTAAATCATAGCAACAAAATTCATAGAACAAGCTTCTTGAAGATTGCCTGAACTTGGGTGAGGGCAATCAAACAAAATGAAGCAACTGGTACTGGTATGGGCATCTCTCAAAGGCCATTTGTCCAGCAAACAAATTCAAGGAGTGAACCAAGATGACTGAATTGGGCCTTTGGGGGGTGGGGGTGAGCTTTCTTTATACAGTGATCACAGATAAGGGCAAATACACTACACTGGGGACCACTTAAACCACACAAACCTTGAATGTGAAACCCGTCAATGTGGTAAAAGATAGTTTTCAAAGCCATCAGTGAAGATAATGTCTTAAGCCCAAGCTTGAGTCTTGATAATAGATCAAGTCAAATAAATTGGATCAATATCATAAAAGTAAATTGTTGGCATGAAGGTCACTTATTAAGAAAGATGAAAGGGCTGACATACCAGGGACGGGTCATAGGGTATGTGGAGTAGTGTAAAAGTCCCTCTTCTCTCAGACCCTTCATTGGTGGGTTAGATCCCTGAGATACAAAGAGAAAGCTCAAACTAGAAGCAAGTACTTTTAACACTGTGTGGGTTTTTGTAAACATTCCATTAAGTGCAGGTAGAAATGCTCTAAAAACCAGAGAATTCTATAAAGGATAGGAACACATTTATCAAGTAATAGTAATTATTCTCTTATTATGAATAATTTTTAAAATATCAGTATTTGGCATCATGCTTAAAAACTACTTTCGCATTCATAATCTCTTTACACCTCCTATAAACTCCACACGTGTGTTATTGCTCCCATTTTACAGGTGAAGAAATGGAAGTACAGATGTTAATTACCCTGACCAAGATAACACAGCAGGCAAATGGCCCAGCTAGCATTCCATGTTGTGTTCTCTAGTCTCACAAGTTCATTCAGATGGCATATATATGACATATTTAACAATCTCATTCAAAAATATCATAGGATAAAAATTAAAATCATAAAGACCCAAAAGTGCAACAGGAGTACAGAGATCATCCGTTCTTTGGAGAATAGTGGCCATGAGAGGCCAGCACAGAACAGTTATTATTACTCATTAAGGGGAAATCATTCTCTGGTGGCAGTTAATTTACTGTAGTGTTAACAAAGCTTTAGAAAGCCCAAAGGATCGTTTATTTGGGCAGATCACACATGACCAAGGACACCCTGGGAAGCCTGCTTGTCTCAATTGCTTTACCTTTTTTTTTTTTTAAATTCATTGTCTTTACTTGGCCCAGTAATTACATTTGGAAGTTTCACAGCACAGAGAAGCTGATGTAGCAAGTAAGCCGATTTCAATAGGCTTTCAGCGTTTCCCATAAAAGCATGATTTGCGATTACAATGTTTTCCTTCACAGAGTGCCTACGGTGATCAAATTCTCCCTTCGAGGAAGGAAACAGAATCAGCCAGATTGCATGTTCTCCACGTCTGCCACCATGTTGTGATGAAGGCTCTCATTAGGTTTTATTCTTTCTTGAATCTAAAATACTAACATAAAAAGACGTAACATCTCTACCTCTATGATTGGATAATGCCCATCCTATAGAGCTAGTGATGAGCTTGACACTTTGCCATTTTCTTGAATTATACTGTGGGACAATTTGCAAGTATTTTTCTTAAATGATTCATTTCACACATTAAAAATATCCCTCTAATACACAGAATGAGCACCTAATGAAGTTTCTCCTTATCTGAAATCAGTCACCCTCCGTTCCTACCTAATCAATGTAACCAAGATTCCACAATACTGAGACTCATTCAAATGTAAAAGACTGATTACAAAATTAAATGTTTTAACAGGCCGAGTAACATCTGAACAGAATCAGAGGTGCAGCAAAGAGCATTTCCGAAGGGAGTCAGGGGAAAGGACGGCACACACAGAGTTGGCTTTCTCAGCCTTGGACTGAGCCTTGGACATGCCCAAACACTCCGAAGGCCAAAAACCAGGAGACACCTCTGTGAAGATAGAATCCAGGACCCAGAGGTGGCAGGAAATGCCACCAAGAGCAGAAGTGGGTGGCTCCAAGGATTATTCTCTAAGAATAGTCTTCATTACCATTTCTAGAATTCCCTTATAAATGCCTCACAAGCGGACATCTACAGCCCCGTGTGACCCAGATGCACTGAGATGACGAAGATGCTTCCTTGGCCACCGTCCCGCACACAGCGGAAGGGGGCTCTGTTGCCCATCCTTGCCAGGGATTCGCCATAAATGAGACAGGGCTGGGAGAGGGGAAATGGTTGGAGAAGTTGCCTTTGTCTTTTCTAGTAACACTGACTCTGCCCTTCCTGTCTTGTGTCAGAGAAAGACCACCAGCCCTTCTTCTTTGATTTCTACCCAAAACACAAGGCATGAAGGTTGAGCGCTATGTACTGCATGGCAAACAAACTCTGAACCTTAGACTTGGTGCTTCTCTGCTCCCCACCTCTCCTCCTCCAAGAATCTTCTGGAAACTCAATCCCCCCTTCTTTAATTTGCAAAACATGGTAGCTCTCGGCTCCCTGTGGCTTGGCTTGGGCATCTCACTGCTTGTCTAAGATTCATTAATGTGCTGTGCTTGACAATGGACCGCCTTCTCCGGGTTCCCTGATTTATCTGCCCAGAGAGGGCAGAGATCCATTTTCTTCTCTTTTCCTTCCCTCCCCCCCATCAGCTCCCAGATAGAGGTTTATTTCTCCCACCTATGTAAATTATTCTACCTACTTTAGATTTTTTTTTTTTTAATTTATTTCAGAGAGAGGAAGGGAGGTGGGGGGAGAGAGAGAAAGCGATGGAAACATCAATGATGAGAGAGAGTCATCGATCGGCTGCCTCCTGCACACCCCCTGCAGGGGATCAAGCCCACAATCCGGGCATGTGCCCTGACCGGGAATCCAACTGCGATCTACTGGTTGATGGGTCGATGCTCAACCACTGAGCAACACTGGCCAGGCTATTCTACCTACGTTAAAAGTCAGATGCTGCTCATTGTAATTTGGGGTTTTATTTCTTTTTTTTTCTTTCTTTCTTATTTTTTTTTTTTTTTACATATCTTTATTGATTTCAGAGAGAGGAAAGGAGAGGGAGAGAGGGAGATAGAAACATCAATGATGAGAGTCATTGATCGGCTGCCTAGCCCACAACCCGGGCACGTGCCCTGACTGGGAATCGAACCCCGATCTCCTGGATCCTAGGTCGACGCTCAACCGCTGAGCCACGCCCGGCCGGGCTGGGGTTTTATTTCTTTTACTGTCTCTTACTAACACCTTCATTACTTATAACTTACTGATACTTCAATTGCACAGAAAACATCCATCTTTTTAATGGCGGTGGCAAGAGGTGCTCTTACCATTTCCCCAGAGCCACTGGCAGGCCAATGCTGTTCTTAGGTTGTAACATTTTAGAGAAAAAAATATTATATTAATCCCAGCCCATGCTATTAACATACTGAGTTAATACTTTCCCACCCAAGCTTCAGCAATAACAATTTAGTAACAAAGGGACTGGTCTAGGTTTTAGTCACATGGGCTAAGGGGCAGCTCTGTAAATTCCTATTAGGGCACCACAGGCAGTAGGGGGGCTCCAGGAGGTGAGGCCAGCTCAGCAGTGTGGCTGGACATTGCCCAGACCCTCACTTGCAGGTTACATCGGAAGCGAGAGAAGGGAAATGAGCTCCTTTGAGACAAGGGGTAAAGAGGAGAGTATAGAGCAGAGCCTTGGGGGGGGGCCCTGTTTCACCGATGCAGGAAGAGCTAAACAATATTTCTACTATTTTTTTAAGTTAAGTGGTTCCTGAAAATAAGATTGATGTTTTATCTAAGTTCGGCCTTTGTGGCTGCTGGAATTTTATATCTAATATCTGCCTTCCTCCAAATGATGCTCTTGGAACACTTCTCTGAAATCTCAGAGGTAAAAGATAAAGGCAAGCCAGGACCTCCAGCATTTGTTAAAATGTTTTGTGTAATCCATCCCAGTTCATTCTGCTCCTGGGCTGGCTGATTTTAATCCTCATATGCAGTCCATTCTGACCCTCTGCCCACAAAGATAAGAGGAGTCAAGCTTTTACAATAATGGAATATCATATCTGAAAAGGATTCCACAAATCCCCCTGTGAGATTTGTACGAAAAAATCCAATTTAGCGAAAGCTTTAAACACACAGACGCGCACACGATGCAGTGTACCTCTGATCCATACGCTCATGGTGCAGAAGGGCAGGTGAGACCCAAAACCTGAATTCCCCAAAAGCACCACTTCACAACGCAGGTCTACATTCTGCATTTTTTTAAAGTGACACTGAACTAGTTATTAAATGAGTATTAAGATCTTTACACTTTCTTTTTTTTCCCTCTTGGTTCTGAATCTTAGACGATCAAAACATAACATTTCTGTTTTATATTAGGAACCTCCCAATCTTTCCTAGGAGAATGGCTAGGTCTGACAAACTCAATTTTGCTTTTTCTTCTCCTGTAGGATACAGTGCCATGAGATTTCTGAGTAAATTCAAAATCTTTTCTAATTTTAACCTTGCTGCTTTATGCTCATAGTATTATCCAGATCTAATGGAGAATTAATAAACAAACAAACCCCAAAACCAGCCTAATGGTTTGCCAACCAACAGCAGTACAGATAAAAGCAGTCGGTCTCCCCGGGCAGATTCTGACCAACACGATCCCAGAATCTTTATCCTATGAAGTGATCAGCTCCCCCTAAGGCAGCCACCCAACTACCTGCCTGAGCTATTAATCTCTTTTCACTGCCTTCGCTTTTGTCCCTCGTGCGCCCCTCCCTGCCTTTGGGCTCAGACAATCACAGGCTGGGGAAAGGAGATGAAGTGGTAGAGTCCCCTGCATCCACGAAGCGAAAGCGCTGGGGTCCTGGGGGGCGGCGCTGACAGAGGCCTTTTTTGTGTGAGAGCCGTCGAGTTGTATAAAGGAAATGTTTTAAATAAAATTCTGTCTTGTCTTTGAAGAGAGCACTGCTTATTTATTCCGCGGTGAATTCTTTCATATAAACAAATATTATTTGGTAACATAGTTCATCTTACTCTAATTTATCTGTTTACACCCAGATCTTCATTTATTTGATTTCCTAGAGTGATTTTCATTTGTTCACAAATTCGGTCTTCATTCCTTTTTTTGTTTTTTAATCCTCTCCCAAGGATATTTTTTCCATTGCTTTTCAGAGAGAGTGGAAGGGGGGTGAGAGGGAGAGAGAGAGAGAGAGAAACATGGATGTGAGAGAGACACACCGTTTGGCTGCCTCCCCCACGCCCCCCACTGGGGCTGGGACGAGCCTGCACCCGAGGGCCCTGCCCTTGGCCAGAATCAGCCCGAGACCCTGCAGTCGATGGGCTGACCTCCAACCACTGAGCACCCAGCCAGGGCTTCACGCCCTTCTGATCCCGCCGCATGCCCTGTGGCAATCTCTCGGTCCTGTCCTGTAAACTCACTCTCCGAGGCATTCACAAAAGCCATCTAGGCCCTTGGGCCTGGCCCGCCTTCCCCAGAGCACCCGCAGGCCCGCAGCTCCTGCCTCCAAAGCCCGCCGGCTCCGCAGCCCGCCTCCTACTGTAGCCAGCAGCTTGCGTGTCTGGTCGCTACCAGCCGATCATCTCGATCCTCTCGAAGGTCAGAGCGAGTCTGGCCTCGTTTTTTATTACCCAGAGCTTACAAAATAGGCTCTGAAGAATTATTTGTTGAATGTAAAAGAAACTATTTCTCTCATGATCACCCAAGCTTCCTGTGACATGGGTTCAAGCAAACTGAGCCACAGCACAAAATCTGAATACTTTCTGTAGCACACACGATTAACCATACACTTGCCCCCGAATCGGCCTTATTTTGAAGCAATAATCTCTCCCGTCCACCCCAAACTATATGCCCAACCCATGCCTACTTCAAGCCAAGTTCCTGAAAGAGCAATGTCGTGTATTCTTTTAAAAGAACTGGTCATATAATGTGAAGCAGATCACTTGTCCTTTCTGCACTGTAACTGTTTATCTCAGTGACTTTATTCTATGACTGTGGGTTTCCTGCTTTAGTTTTTGGTCCCCCAAACCCATACTGCCTTACGCTCCTGTGCTTCGGCACATGTCCCTCCCTCTCGGGGCTCCCGCCCTGCCTGCCTCCCGTTTCTGCAGCATCCCATGATGTCAGCTCCACCCCTGTGCCCTTCTCTGCTGTATCCTCAGCACCTAGGCAATGCCTGGCACGTACACGTTCAATAAATATTTATTGACTGTAGCAAGGAATAAATGGGTTTTGAGGATCATCACCTTTATACCAGAGAGCAGCTGGATCCATTACGATCCTTTTAGCTGCAAGTATGGATGATCCCACTGGCAGAGGTCTACACAATAAAGAATGTTATTGTATCACACAACTAGGAGACCAAGGATAGGGCAGCTTCGGGCCAATTATTTCAGCTTCAGAATAATATCTTCAAGCCTCCAGGTTCTTTCCTTCTCTCTGCTTGACATGCTCAGCATGCATGAGCGAGACCACCCCCTCTAGTCACAAAAGGAATGGAGCATTTCAGATATCACAGGTAGATGACAACATCCAGCTAACAATAGGACTGTTTCCTCCATTCAGCTCTTTGCATTAAAACCTTTCCCAGAAGCTCCTCAGCAAAACTGCCCTTGGTTCTATAGGCCAAGATTGAGTTGCATGTCCTACCCATTCCTCACTAGCTCGCTAAGAGCTAGTTAGGGAGTAAGACTGCCTCAATTAGACCAATTATCATTTATCCCTTGGAGATGGGAGGAAGTTCACTTTTCTTAAGCAGTAAAGGAAAACAATAAAACAAAAACAGAGTTGTGCCAACAATAAAAAGTTGGGGGACAGGGAGAAATGAGAAATGGAGCTGACAAGTAAAAGGCAGCCAACAGTGTCTGCCACCAAAGAATATCATCATCGTTGTCAAAATTCAGAAATACTGTTGGCCAAAACACATTGTCTCTATTGAAATGAGTTATCAGGACTTGGGTCTCTAAGCAAAGACTTAAAATTAATTCTAAAAACATTTTTGAGGTAGGTAACTTGATATGTAAATGCAGAGTTTCTGTTTACAACTGACAAACTTCAACCAAAGTAGCTATATTTCACCTTTTTTCTATTTATTATATTGAGGCTCCACAAAATATTTCATTTGAGAAAAGGATTCTGTGGCTTTAAAAAAGGAATTTAAAAATTACTGATCTATGTGATATTTTCCAAATGAGCAACTGAGTCACAGAGAGATTATATAATTTATTTAAGTCACATATCGGCCAAATAGCCTGATAAAACAGAATATCTTCAGGAACCCAAGTCTCAAGGCAAAGCGATAGACCAAATTCAAGACACCAATAACCCAAGGTAAGGTGTTTGGTAACAATTTGCTTGAACTCTAATTTTTTTTGAGGAAAAAAAAAAATCAGTATTTATTTGAGCTCTAATATGTAGTTTGCCCATACATACAACTCTCTAAAAGTTTTCTAATTAAGAGAGAGCCCAAATTCTTAGGATGGCTGGCACTAAGCTTCCAGGTGAAGGTAACACCATTGTCTTATGAATCCTGGTTTTCCTCCTCTCTCTAACATCCCTTCTCCATCTGTTTCTGGCTTCCTCTTCAACGTGTTTCTTAAATGTTAACTTACCACATTCTCTTCTTTCTGTACTTTTTGCCTCGTATGCTTTCTTTCTTCAGCTTTGACTACCAATGTTTTGCTAATGAACAGAAATTTCTACCCCCAGCACCTCTCTCCCACTTCAGATGTGAACTTGCAATCACTCGCTGGTGATCTCCAACTAAATATCTCACATACACCTCTAAATCCACGCCTTTAAAAATTACACCCAACACCTAGTATCTCCTCAGTCACCCCATACTTGCTCTCGCTCAGTTGTTCCCCATGTAAAATATCTCCCCATCCATGAAGAGCCCAAGCCAAAAAGCTGGCCAGGCATGTTCCGCCCTCTCTTTTCCTCACCTATACATCAAAAGGTTGTCAATACCGTCACTTTCAACACCTAAATCTCTCTCAAACCAACTCTTTTCCACCCTGCTCCTTGCAAACTACTCTCATCATTTCTTGTCTAGTTATGTCTTGTTTTGTAATAAACCCTCTGGTGGTTCATCTTCCCCCCATAGTCCATCCCCCCTCCTACAACTACAACAATATTTCTAAAACAAACATCCAAAGTTATTTTCTTAACAATTTTGTCCACAGCTACGGGATGAAGTTCAGCTCCTCTGGGGGCCCTGAAAGCCCCATCATGATTTGGCTTTCACTTCCTCTGCAAACTATAAGCTATAATTTGTAATATATACTACTTACGAGTATTCTGCTAAAGTACTTGAAAATTTTCAACTATTCATTTAGAAATCTTTGTTCTTTGGGAATGGCATACGGGTAAACTGCAAACCAGCCTTTGTTAAAATTACTTATTAGTGGCATCTAAATAGATGAGATCTGCTTCTACTAATTTTTAAAAACACCATCAATTTAGCAGCCAACAATATCATGAGCTGGCAAGAAAGGTGATTTAGTAAAAGTACTTTACTGAGCTGGTGGACCATGTCCAATTTTCTCCCCTTTGTGTTCTAAAGATCCATGCTGGGTCTCTTAACTTCAGAATAGCTAAGTTTCAACTTAGTTTGAATGCTTCTCCTTAGAATAATAACTCTTTGAGAAGCTGGAGCACCCGGGGACACTGTAGTAAGAACACAGCTTAATATGGTGGGTGCAATGCACAATTGCATGCCTGTTCTTCAGGGGGTCTGAAAGTGTAGCTGAGGAGAAGCTCTGCAAATGCCCACCTCCCAGCAAGTAGAAGATAAGAGGAGCTTGGAGATCCTGAGTGCGTGGGCACCGGTGATTGTCCAAGAGGCACACCGCAGGGGAGGTCAAATATAACCTACCATATATTGTGTAAAGTATTAAACAAGGGTAACAAGATTTAAGAAAGCCACATACAAAGAAAGGAATGTTGGAGAAGTGAGGCAGTGAAACCTGGTGCAAGGTAGATGCAATTTGTGCATGAGACAGGCAGAAGGCGGAGCCCAGGTCTAGTGAGGCTGCTTTGACTCTTGCGCCACACGTAAGGCAGATTCTTTGGTATTTCTTTCTAACATAAGCCAACTCTAGAAGTCAAGAACATGACTTCCTTCCCCATTAGTTTACAGCCACGGTGTGCTGGTGAATATCTAACAATGAGCTTTCTTGGTGTAGTTCTGACGTGAATTTTAGTTGATGTCTTGGTCAGTGTCAGTGAGTTGGATGAATGTGAAACAATTAAGATATTGAAATTTCATGTTTGTCATGTATGTGAACAACTTTGCTGAACCAGATGATTTCCTAACGCTGAAATAATATTTTCTTAATTTTTTTGTGCTGTTCACAGTGAAACAGCTAAAGGCACTACACACGTAGGTTTAATCGGAATTGTTAACATTTTTCTTCATCACTTTTTTAGGTCTAGGTACACAATCAACAAAATAAATGCCTTGAGCCTTAATTTGTAGTGTTTATTGTTTGCTATAGCATAAATATTCCTCCATGGCCCTTACCAACATGATGTCTTTAAATGCAAAATTGGGAAGAGATGCAGAGTCCCACACTATTATTTCATTTTCACCATAATGATAAAATAAACATAAATAGCATCAAGGATATAGATAATAATTACAGAGCAAAATAATTAAGAAGTGATGAGTTTTCAGTATTTTTCCTATATTTTTAATGTAATTCATTTCATTGTAAGTTTACATAATTTACTCTTAATTGTGACTTTGTTTAACAGCCAGCTTGCAAAATTCCTGAAAATTCAACAACCAATTCTTGGAGGATAGTAGAGCTGGCTCCATCCAGCAGACCACTGGTCCAGTCATGGCCTAAAAATGTAAAATGCCATCCTGAACAAGAGTAACATGCAATCCACAAGTATCCTTCAACATATGAGTGTGTGTGAGCTTTAGAGACTTCAGAGAACAGGATACTGTAGGAAAGAGACAGAAGGTGAAATACAACAACAACAAAAAGTCGGAGAATATTTATAACACCTTAAAAAATACAGGAATAGCCCGGCGTGGCTCAGCGGTTAAGCGTCAACCTAGGATCCAGGCGATCGGGGTTCAATTCCCGGTCAGGGCACATGCCCAGGTTGCGGGTTCAATCAATGACTCTCTCATCATTGATGTTTCCATCTCTCTCTCTCTCCCTCTCCTTTCCTCTCTCTGAAATCAATAAAGATATATTAAAAAAAAAAAAAAATGCAGGACTAGATACAGGGCAGTTCATATGTCAAAAAAGGTTGTTGCATTAAGCGTTCCATATAGATGAGACTCCCAGTTACCTACTCAATTAAATCTGTTCTCCTTATAGATGAGACAGCCAGCTGCCTGTCTCCCCTTCCTGTTTACAAAAAGAATGCCATTAAGAGCACCCATGCACCCAATTAAGAAAATGTACTTTCCAGCCTTTGCAGCTAGGGGAGGCCATGTGACAATTTAAGCCAATGAGAAGTAAGTGAAAGTCATTTAGTGGGGCTTCCAAGAAAGCTCCCCTAAAGGAGTCATTCAGCTGACACATGATATTTGTTCTTTGGTCTTTTTCTTCTCTGTCTGAAATTCTATGTCAAGGCCCTAAGTCCTTAAGACTGAGAATCCATGCTGGAGATATCTGAGCAGAAAGGTAGGTCCCTAAAGACATCCTGACATCCCTACCCTGCCTACCTCCAACTCCATGTAACATGAGAAAAAAATAATAACAAACCTAATTAAATTAAGCTAGTCTCACTTGGTTTTTCTGTTACATGCGGCCAAACAAAAAATGCCTAATTAATAAGAGATCAACATGAGATGACAGTCAAGCTCAGCCATCAGCATCACCAATCCAGTTTAAAGTGCAACCAAGAGGCGTTCATTAACTCTCACTCAACCTCCCAACTAAATATGTACAAGGACCAGAAGGAGAAAAGTCAGGCTGACTCTTAATGCATTCTAAGAATTTGGAAGGAATTTCAACTAACTGTGAGGCTGTTAAAGTAGGAACGGGAAATAATTGGTGACTTACGAGTCATGCTTTGCCACCGAAGCGTAGGAACAATACCAAAGACAAGGCAGAGACACTCTGCCGCTGTCCCAGCCAATGCTTCTTTGTTTCCAAATAGGAAAGATCCAGCTCAAATTAGCATAAAAGTTCAGGCAGAGGGTAAGCTAGAGGATTGTATAGTATCATTAAGACCCAAGGCCCCTTGGTGTTTTAACTGTTTCTCTGGTGTTAGCTGAATGTCATGGCTCTCTGGCTCCGTGTGGCGGCCACTACAGCTCCAGGATCGTCCTGTCTTGGGCTCACACGCAGAGCAAAGCGTCTTATCTCTTTCTCAGCCTGAAGCATTGTGTCTCATCGGCTCCGCCCTGGTCACAGCCCATCCTTGAATGAGTAACTGTGACCAGGGGGCCGTGCAATGCTCTGACCTGCCATGCCACAGCCACCTGGGTCCTCCCTAGGGCCGGGGCTGGGGGGCTCCTTTGACAGCTCAGGTTCCACCAGCAGGAGGAGTGAGGGTCCGCAAAGCGGCGCCTCGGCCGCTTCCTCAGTGCAGCTGACCTGCCAAGGCCTCGTTCTGGGGAAATGTGCTCCAGTGAAACAACTGTGTCCCTTTTCCCTGGAGAACAGAGAAGGGGCATTTCTCTCAAAGAAAAAATTAAATTTGATACCAGAAAAAGAGAGAATACACGTGGGCTGGCAAAAATAATGTCCCCTATGCTCACTGTGGTCTTCGGATCAAAAATCCAGATTCTGTCCCTGGCAGGAAGGACAGTGAGGCGGCAGATTTCGTTCCAAGAGGCGACATCCGCAGTGTAAAACCGTGCAGGTCGGTAGAGAAGAGATGAGCAGCCCTACGTGAAACAGACGCTGGGGATTATAATTTCCCATGTGCCACAGTGATTCATGGAACCAGAGGTGGTAAAACGTACACTAAGGTCCTGCCCCAGCCTGTGTGGCGTCGGCCCCTGCACCAAAAGGCGGCGGTTCGCCCGGCAAGGGGCGTGCAGGAGGCAGCCCATCGACGGCTGGCTCTCACATGGATGTTTCTCTCTCTATCTCCCTCTCTCTTGCTCACTCTCTAAAAATCAATTAAAATATATTTTCTAAAATGTTTCTAAAAACAAAACAAAAAATACACTAAGATCCCTCCCCAGTGAGGCAGGGCCACAAAACGTGAATGCCTCCCAGAGAGCAGAAAACAAACCGAGAGCACCTCATGTCAAAAACAAGAGGCTCACGACACAGTTATCAGGTACACAGGAACCAAAAGTAAGCCAGGGACACAGCCCAGTCACAGGCAGAGACTTGAATAGCACAGAGTCGGGTTTACGTTGACAAGAGAAACAAACTACCATAAACCTTTTAAGGCAACTATATAAAGCATAACATATTGTTAGAAGGAAAACTGATCAAAACATTATTTCAGATTGACAATAGCAAAAATAAAATCGCTACATCTCAAAACTTCTCAGTATTGTAAGTATTAATATAATAAAGGATCGTTTTAGTGATTTATTCATTGAAGAAACAGACTACCCCAGGACGAAGATTTTAAAATCGGTTCTCTCTCTCCTTTATCATCCCAAGTAGCAACCTACTTGAAACTGAATAGTCTTGAATGGTTCTGTTTTTCATAATGGACTTTGTTCTACTTAGAAACGAATATGATATTGTAAGTCAACTGTAATTTAAAAGTTTTTAAAAAATTAAAATTAAGAAAATCTCTACTGGAAAAAAAAACAAGCAAAAATAAATCCTTAAGCATAAAAAAACAAAACAAAAAAAAACCCAGTACATGTATAGGTACTTTAGGTTGAAAATTACACAGCTCTGATCAAAGAAATCAAAATTAGGTCCAAAAGATCTAAATAAATGAAAAGACATACACTGTTCATGGATTTGAAAACAATAACTGTTGTCAATTTTCTCCAAATTTATCTGTAGATTCTACACAACCCCAGTAAAAATCCTAGCATTTTTTGGTACATTAGAACAAGCTATTTCTAACATTTACATGAAAGGCAAAGGGACTAAGGCAGTCAAAAGAATTTTTTTAAAAAAGAGCAAAGCTAGAGAACTCCTATTACCTGATTTCAAGACAATGCAAAGCTCTAGTAATCAAGATAATACAGTGCTGGTGAAAGGACACAGACCCAAATATCAGAGTAAATGTTCCAGACATATAAACTTTTAGCTTCATGGCAATACAGACTTTTGACAAAGATTTAAGGCAATTCAGTGAGGAGGGCATAGTTTTTTAAGCAATTGGTCATGTATATGAAAAGAAAATACTTTCAAAAAAACTAGAAATAATTAAATTCCCATCAACAGTGGAATGAATAAATAAACTGCAGTATGTTCACACAATTGAATATTACACAGCACTAAAAAAGAACAAATTACTAAATACTCAAAAATATTAAATTTCACAGACACAGTGTTAGAAGCCTACATATATAACAGACTACATACTGTATGATTCCATTTTTTATGACTGTCTAAAACAGATAAAACTAACCCATAAAAATAGACATCAAAATAGTGTTTTCCTCGCCTGGCCGGCATGGCTCAGCGGTTGAGCATCAACCTATGATCCAGGAGATCAAGGTTCAATTCCCAGCCAAGTCACGTGCCTGGGCTGCAGACTCGATCCAGCAGGGGACGCACAGGAGGCCACTGATCAATGACTCTCTCTCATCATTAATGTTTCTCTCTCTCTCTCTCTCTCCCTCTTTCTCTGAAATCAGTAAAGACATTTTTAAATATATATATATATATATATATATATATATATACATATATATATATATATATATATATAGTGGTTTCCTTTAGGAATATTAACTGGGAAAAGACCAAAGGGGAGCCTTTTGGGGTAGTAATAAATTTCTATAACTTGACCTTATAGTGGTTACACAGGTGCATACATACGAAAAAAATTTCAACGAGTTGAACGCTTAGGATTTGTGTACTTTCCTGTATATATATTGTTATACCTCAACTTTTCAAAAGGTAGAAAGCAGGGGAGAGAGAGGAAGAGAGGGAAGGAAACTCTATATACTATACTATGATGTGATCTACAAGATGTATCACCAACCGGAAAATCAAATCGCAGAACTATATTTATTATATGACACCTTTTATCTAAGAAGGAAGGTAGAGAGGTACAAATATGTGTATTTACAAAAAAGCAGCCCTTGATGAATAAACCACAGGTGAATGAAGCATTGCCCACGGGGGGGGGGGGGGGGGGGGAGGGGGGTGCCAGCAACAAGATGCACGCTATGGCTCCAAATGTACTTTGTTTATGTTTCTATTTTGGAACCATGTAGATGTTTTCACATGATCTTTAAAAGTACATGTTACAAAGCATACACTGTATAAATAACAAACTGAAACAAATGTACCAAATAGTGTATCAAATTGATAGTAGGAATACCTGGAGAAAAATTATTTCCAGTGACTCTAAAACATTATATCACACACAAACAGCATTTAGCTATATTCTTTTTAGTGGAAATGTTGCCACTGTTAACCTTTTAAATGCTGTAAATAAGAAATGTCACTAGGAAGTAATATCTTCAACATAAAAGAGATACAAACATAAAATCAAAAGCAATCTTTTTAGTCTCAATTGTTATCCCTACATTCCTTCGAAATGCCCGTTACTCACCATCTGGGTTGTGGCCTGGGAGCAAGCCCGCAGGTCTGGGAGCCCGGGAATCAAGTGTGGGGCCCAGGAGAACCTGAGGACCAACCAGCACCGCCTTACACAGACCTGATTCCAGTGAACAGTCAGCCCAGAAGCGTCCTGAGTCTGGTAAGAACTCAGCTGCGGCTTAGTTTTGAATCTTCCCACCATAAAGAACAGCAAGAAAAATGAAAACTAAACCCATCCGTTGTATTTTCAATGAAACCAGGAGACAGAAAACTTCAAACTGCAAATAACTGCTGCCCAAAGATGGAGCAGAACCAGAGGGAGGGGTAGGGAGTGCAGAGGAGGCCCGAGGAGGAACAGCCTCAGAAAGAGCAGCAAATATAAAAATTACAAAAGCGTGGGTTGCCCTGGAAGCCTCTGTCTCTTGCTGCATACCGTCTAGGTGAGCCCGAGGCTGATGAGAGAAATAAGAGGGGGCCACACAAGAAGCCATACTTTAAACCTTTTTCTAGGGCAGCAGAAGAGGGGGCCCTTGAGCTGTAAGCCTAGAAATCCTCCCCAGCCTTATGCTTCCACGGGACCTCCTGCTAAACATCACAAAAACCTGCCTTACTAAAATATGAGTAACAACAAGGCATAGTCTCTGTATTCACACAAAGATACTACAAGGAAAATAAAAGAGATGAAAGGAGCCAGCCTTCTTAGAGAGCATGACAACACCAGAAAAATATTGACACAAAGCAGATACAAAGTACAACCTAACATCCCAACTGAGGATTTTAACCTTTCTGCAGCAATTGGGACCATAAAGGAGCAATACCAAAACTCAACTCAGAAAAGAAATAGAAGAAAAGACAAAGCCATTTCAGAAACAAAGACTCAATGATAAGGAATAGAAAGAAGAACAGACACTATAAAAATCACCTTAAGGATGTAGAGGACCGAAATGAGAAAATCAAAAATGCAAAATAGGCCAGGCCGGGAGTGGCTCAGTGGTTGAGCATCGACCTAGGATCCAGGAGATCGGGGTTCGATTCCCGGTCAGGGCACATGCCAGGGTTGCGGGCTCGATCCCCAGTGAGGGGTCATGCAGGAGGCAGCCGATCAATGACTCCCTCATCATTGATGTTTCTATCTCTCTCCCTCTCCTTTCCTCTCTCTGAAATCAATAAAAACTTTTTTTTTAATGCAAAATTAAATAGAAAAAGAAAAAAAGACTACATAAAAACACACATTTAAGTCAGGACTAAAAGGTCATATAACATCAAACTCACAGCCAACAGCATATAATTCATGTTTGAACGAACCCTATAAGGTACTTCACAGCTTTCCTGCACTTAAAAACATTAGATAGCGCTTCATCACTCTGCTTAGGGGCCATTTTAAGTAGTGAAATCACCAACAAAAGCACAAAAACGCAAAAAAGATGGGGCTAAATAGACTGCAGGATGAAAGCTGAAATGAGAAGGCCAAGCATTGCCTTGTCCGCCCTCGGCTGGGCTGTGCGCATCAGGTGACAAACTGCTGGGCCCTGCACACATCCACCAGTGACCACAAGTCACCATGAGCGTGGATTTGGGTTTACAAATTAAAACTCCCTAAGTATCAAGGGGAAATGACTATAATCAAAAACATTTTTAAAAAGATACATATACTAAAAGTTTTTAAAACTTTTATAAATAAACCAGAAAACATAACATGAAATAACAGAACTAAGACCAAACACACATTTTCTATCAATACATGTACATAAGCTTAAGTAAGCTATTAAAAGATCTTCAGATAGTATCTTCAGATAGTATCCAATTCTGTACAGCATACAAAAGACATGCCTAAAACTAATTTTAAGCAATTAAAAACAAAGGAAAACACACCAGAAAAAGCAGAGGTTGTGACTGTAATATTGCATGAGGTAGAATTCAGTTCAAGCATCGAAAGAGACAAAGAATGGTACCATATTACTAAAGGGTACAATCCACAGTGAAGACATAAGTTACATGTTTTATGCCCACCAATCACGTTGGGTTTAGTGACAGTGTTGAAACAAGGAAGGCCACACTCCAAGTTTCCAGGTGAGTCATTCAGGGCTTGCATAGGACTGGGGCCTGGTAGGTGAGTGGGAGGAACATTTGAGGAAGCATGGTTTAGCTCTGGATGGGTGGTGTCTGCAAGTGGCAACAATTCTATGACAAGGTATCTTAAGATGCTTATCTAGGAGGTGAGAATTCACAGTAAAGCTAAAGCTGTAATTGGTAATTGTGATGGTTAATTTTATCTGACTTGACTGGGCTAAGAGGTGCCCAGATAGCTGGTAAAACAATATTTCTGGGTACATGTATCAGTGAAGGTATTTCCAGGAGAGATTAGCATTTGAATTGGTGAACTGAGGAAAGATCATCCTCACCAGTGCAGGTGGGGATTATCCATTCCACGGAGGGCCAGGATAAACCGCAATGTGGAAGAAGGGTGAACTTCCTCTCCGCTTGAACTGGGGCAAACACACTCTCCTGCCCTCTGACACTGGTGCTCCTGCTTCTTGGGCCTTCAGACTCTGACCAGGACTTACGTCACTGGCCCCCTCAGTTCTCGAGCCTTCAGATTTGGACCAGAACTATACCACCAGCTTTCCTGGGCGTCCAGCTTACTAACAGCAGATCATAGGACTTCTCAGCTTCCATAATTGTGTAAGCCAATGTCTCATACTAAACCTCTTTCTATATATCTATACAGATCCTGTTGTTTCTGTTTCTCGGGAGAACCCCAACTAATAATCACAGTGATGAAGCAGCAGTCTCTCATGTTAGCTGGGAGGGACAGACATGTGAACATTTTTCTGATGTGTACAATGTCCTTATTTTTGCCTTTGTTCACACATGATTACAGAGTGGTCTTGTTTGGTCAGACTCTATCCTATCATGGTCAACATGTGCCTGATGTTGGTACTCTGTGAAATAGTGAGTTCAACAGCAGAACATCATTGCCTAGCTGGAAGGGTCATGCCAGGTACCAACTGTCAGCCATCGGGGGCTGCTTTTTTTTTTTTTTTTTTTAATTTTCTGCTCTTTTTTCCTTCAATATCTATGCAGAAAAAAGCAGAGTAGCAACTTTCATAAAACAGAAATTACAGAAGGCTATAATGAGATACTAACAAAAGGAGATTTAAATTTATCTCTCTTTGTCTGAGATCAATTTGAACAAAATGAAGAACACAGAATACCTAAACAACATAATCAATAGTGTAGGCCTGATTGATATATTACCAAGTTTCCTATCTGAAAATAGAAAATAGAGCTCATCTTTGAGTGCCCATGGAGCATTCATTAAAATTGATTACATATTAGTCTACAAGGAAAATCTTAATAAATCCCCAAGGAGTAAAATGAATATAGAGACTATTAGCTAATAATAATGAAAGAAAGCAATTAATTACAAATTCAGAAAATAAAGACTCTTCTACCCCGGGGGGGGGGGGGGGAATCCTGATCTCATAAGACAAATGAGTAATACAAAGAGAAAATAGAATTTTTTAGAAAGCAATAATAATGAAAACACTACTTATCAAAACCTACAGGCTACAACTAAAGCAATGAACAGAAGAAAACTCCTGACTTCAACATGCTCACATCATTAAAACATGAAAATAAATAATGCATAGGGCTCAAAAAAACTTTAAGGGAGTAACAAAATAAACCAAAAAAAAGCAGTAGGAAGGAATTAACAAAGGCAAAGCAGAAATGAATGAGTTAAAACAGAAAATCAATAAAACTAATACATAACACAACATTATTATCACTGTTAATAAGATTTCTACCAGGCAAATTGCTTTCAAAGAATGACTCAGTCCTGGTATGAATTATTTTCACGTCCCTATGTCTCTATTATTGCAGCTGACTCTGAAAGATAAAAGTTTCAAGATAGTATTATCTTGAAAGTAGAGAAAAAAATGTAACACGTATAAACAAAATGTATAAGCACATTTGTATTTGGGTGCATATTGCATTTGCGTTGAACTCACGATTTTTAGAAAACAAAGCCATAGGAAATCAACGCTCCAAGTCTCACCCCTAGCCACCAAACAGTGTAGAACAAGGTCAGCAAAGTTTTTCTGTAAAGTACCAGATAGTAAATATTTCAGGCTTTGAGAGCTATATGGTCTCTGTTGCCACTACTTGACTCAGACGCTGTGCTCTAAAATCAGCTATAAGCTGGGAATGTTGTTAGAGGAAATCTGAAGGTACCTATTCCAAGGGAGGTCGTTGTCTACATTAATTCAAGCACCAAAATGGTGCTTGTGCATATCTTGTACCATATCCCCTGCGCCAGGTGCATATCCTATAACCTGGAAGGACCTGCCCATTTTGATTTCTCATTATAAATTTGCATCTACAAAACCCTTGCATCCTGGTCATATATTCTATTTCCCAGGCAGTGTGATGAGAGTGCAGTTTGAGGAGCCACTCAACCGGGTTTAAATCCCAGCCTTCCCACTTAGTAACTGTGTGACTTAAAGGGAGTTTGTCCAATCCTTTAAACTTAATTCCTCATTTGTAAAACAACAACAGTATTTACAGGTTGTAGAAAGTGGCAGGAGATCACATATGTAATGCACCGAGGGCCACACATGGTTCCTTTTCCTCATTCTGTTTCCAATTTCAAAAAATATTTCAAAACCCATCTGCCACTTTAAAATAAAGTGAATTCTCATTTTTTATTTCTCCCTTTGTCTGAAACAGGAAGATTACAAGAGGAACCACTAATGTTTCTAAAACTCTTATCACACATTAGTATAAATGATCACAGTTTATCTACATTTAAAAATGCCTTTTAACAATGAAGCTGATTGTTCATTTTATGGAAACATTTTGGATGCCTCTGTTTTTAAAGCAGAGAGATTCATAAGAACATCCAAGAATTAACTTCAAGGTACAATATATCAAAAAGTTTCAGAAATCATGCATATTTTTCCTTGTAAAACATTAATATCCTTTAAAGTTGTCAAAATATGCATCTACTTTGTTTTCTTTTTAGAAGTACAGTTCTTTAAAATTGTGGCTCTTCCCATTCCATCAGACGCCAAACCAAAAAATCTGAGAATTCTCATCACCAGACTGGAAAAGGCTGAGAGAGAGAAAAACTCTCTTGGCACTGAAGGAACAGCGATCTACGGACATCACAGCCAATCAGTTGCACTTGCCCAGCTATTCTCTCACTTGCCCCTTAGACCTGTTTTAGCAGACAGAAGGTTCTGGAGTCAGGCTATCTCTGCTCAAATCCCAGCTCTTCAACTAGTAGGATGAATAACACTGGGAAAATTTAGTAACCTTCTCTGTACCTCAGTTTTCTCATCTATAAAAATAGGGTTAAGGATAGTACTATCTCAAAGGAAGGCCTGTTGTGATAACTAAGCGTGTGTCTCGCCCTGGCCGGTGTGGCTCAGTTGCTTGAGCATCACCCCATGCACTAGAAGGCCGCAGGCTCGATTCCAGTTGGGGCACATGCCCGGGTTGCGGGCTCCGTCCCCAGTCGGGGGCGTGCAGGAGGCAGCTGATCAATGTTTCTCTCATCATTGATGTTTCTCTCCGTCTCTCTCTCCCTCTCCTTTCCTCTCTAAAATCAATAAAAACACATTAAATGTGCGTCTCAATTTGGGTTCTCCCAAAAACCAGAGCCTGAGACGGGACTCAGGTTCAGGCAGCTTGTTTTGGAGGCGCTCCCAGGCAGCAAGGGGCGCGAGGCAAGGGAGGGAGGAGCGCCACGCCAGCACCAGACACCGCGGCTCAGCCGGGGCCTTCGGAAGCGCCTTAAAGGGCATTTATCCACTAATTCCCACTCCTCATTTGTTGAGGTTCACTCCTGGGAGCTTTAACTTCCCCCCACAACCTGGCTGGCTTGATCATTCACTGGGTGACCAGCTTCAGACAAGGCCCGGTGACAAGAAAGTAGAGGCAAGTCCTTAAAGTGAGAACTTCTCACCACAGCTGCACCAAAACCAAGCTGGCATGGGTGGAATCAGACACGATCTGGTCCGATGCATGAAATACTAAGCACAGCGTATGAAAAACAGTCATTGCTTAATAAATCATAGTCCTTATTAATATTAATTTTGTCATCAGAATCTACACTGTGCTGTGGGAATACAAGCACCATTTGTCCTCTGGATAGTGACACAGACCAGATAGGAAATGCAGGCAAGGGTGCAAGCAGAGGAGGCCACAAAGGAAGGAGCTCCGTGAGGACTGCACAGGGCTCTGGGTGCCGGCAGGACGTCGCGGGGGGGCTCTCAGCGGACAGGCAGGGGTTCGGGTCTGGAACTCAGGAGAGAATGGGCGAGAGCTGGAGACGGGGACCTGGGAACCGCCGGTGCCTACATCAGAGTTCAAGTACTCGTGCGTGATCATGGAGGAAGGTGGGTGGAATAGGAGTAGGCACTCAGGCCAAGGTGGTGTTAAAAGACTCTGAAAGGAAAGCACACAAAAAATAATCCAGCCAGGGTAGTACAAGCAGGAAAGGACATTGTCATGGAAACCAGAAGGGAGGGAGAAAGTTTCTAGAAGGAAGGAGTATTCAACAGTGTCAAAGTCTGCCAAGCCCGACATGAAAACAACTGAAAAATGCTCATTACGTGCATATTATAAAAAGATATATTTGTTTTTAATGAAATATGATTTAGTTGGGTAAAGTAGAAATACTAAGAGCAATTTAAAAATTGAGGTGCGGGGGATCTATCAAACTCAATTCAATGAGTAATTTTATTGAGCACCTGCAGTGTGCAGAGCATAATCGAGACTGATTATCCAAAATTCACATTAAAAATATTCACATAAAATGAATAATTAAAGATTCTTTAAATCTCTTCTCATTTTTCTCTGCCCTTAAAAGGTGGGTTTCACAGTGTGACTATCTGGTATTATGACACTGGCGTGGAGCTCTAATTGCATTTGCATTATGTGATCGGCAAGCGTTCCTCACTGCTTGTGAACGCAAAGCGCGTCATCTGAGCAATGGAAGCCCTGCAGCCAACCTAACTAGCAACACGCCCACTGGTTTTCCCAAACATACGCTTAAATATCTTCTTCATTCCAGGATTCCATGGCCTAGTATCAAAAAACATAAAACCTCACTTGTTTCCTTGACATAGTAACCAGTTGTCGTTGAGCTCTGTGGTTGGGAGGCACTGGCCACTAGGTGGAGAAAGATACCCAGTGACCCCCTAGGAAAGGGACTGAGCATTTAGTTCCCCAGATCCACTCAGTGACTTCCCTAGACAGTAGGTTGGATTCAGTTCTGAACAAAGGAAATCTCTATGAATGGTGAGGCCAAGTATTCCATGAACTTCGGGTCAATCCTCCTTTCCCCGGAATCTCTGCATTCACCCTCCAAGAATGAGTTCCCTCCCCTCTTGATCAAGATAACCCTCAGAATTTGAATTAACAAGTTACTGTTCTGCCCCTCAGCCTTTAGCCTTCTACACAGCTCCTGGTAACAGCTCTCTGGCTGCACTGGTGAAATAAAGGGGATCTATACCCCCTTTTTCTCTTCCTCCAGTCCCTTCCTTGCCCTCAAAAAAAAAACCAAAAACACCAAAAAACATAAAGGACCATACCCTCCAGAAATATCTGCATTTTTACTGGAGACTTCAGAAGAACAGAAAATCTTCAGGATCTAAAGGAATAAAACTCTTAAGGGTGAAATTTGAGAGCCGTGACCTGCACACCCGTAATCCACCCTAAGATCTGTCTGGACCTGAAATCATAGTAATTTTTCCCACTATCTTTGCAGAATTTATGTGAATAGCATTTTATGAAGAAATCTGTTTCTCCAGCTAAAAGACATTTTTATTCAAGTAAACTAAAGAAATTAACTCTATGAAATGCCTTTTGCTATATTTTTTATCTCTCAAACTTTTCATATCAGAGCATAATTTTTGTGGTTTTTTTCTTTCTAATGCTTTCCTCTGAATACACATCTCTCCTATTTTTAATACCTTAATCACTTTCACAAAAGACCTTAAAGATTTTTAATTTTCTCTTTAAATGAAGTTATAAACTTTTTTCATCCCTCATCTAAACAGTTAAGCATGTCCAAGTATGTGAGTTATTTACTAGAAACTCTTTTTCTACTTTCCAACTGATCACTGTTGGCAGAGAGAAACAGTAAGACTGTTTCATATGTTCGATTCTCTTCTTGTCCAAGAATATTCCAGCATCTGCCATTTTAAATCTTATATTAATAAATTTTAAAATGTAACAGAGTAGATCCTAAGAGTTATCATCATAAGGGAAAAAACTTATTTTTTTACATCTATGTGAGGTGATGGGTGTTAACTATTGTGGTCATCATTTCACAATATACTTAAGTCAAGTCATATGCCATATACCATGAACTTATAAGAAATGAAAAGATAAAAGTGGAAGAGTAGATGGTCAAAGACAGGTAGAGAGGAAGATAATGCTAAAAAAGAAAGCCAGTGAGAAAATAAATGAAATAAGGGTTGGATGGGAAAACATCTGACGGGGCCTGGGGTTGGAGCTGCAGACCTTGTTGCTGGGTTTTACCCCAGGCCTGTCCCTTTCTAACCGCCGGCCTTTCCATGGTTGACCCCTTACTCCTTTTATTTCCAGATTCGCTCTCCTCCCTGATGTTTTACTTCTTGTGGAGATACCAATAGATCTAAAGATGGCCATTAACTGATTATTTCAAGAAATCATTATAATTAACTTGGTGATTAACTACCAACTTATTACCTTTTTTAATCAACTTAGCTGGTCTGAAAGTGCTGAGATCAAATCTTTTACTCTGCTAGATCACATCATCCTTCAGTGGGCCCCGTGCACACAGGCAAACTCTGTGCACACACGAGATCACGGAGATCAGTGGAGACCTTGGCAAGATCTAATCCTGGCCCTTTTGTCGGCAGGACAGGGCACAAAGCCTGGAGGAGAGAAGCACCCGGCACGTCTGCTGGCCCCGGGCCATGGATTCAAACCTTCGGCAGTGCCCCCCACTCCTAGTCCAGGGCTTGTCCCGCACCACGACTCTCCTGAAACAAAGACAAGTTCAGCCTAAACGCGCGTCTTTTATGCTGATAGGAAAACAGCAGACACTCTCCAATCTTTACCAGCAGAGATGGAACAGCGGTCCATGCAGCCCAGATGTCTCTCATGTTGGGGGTTTAGCACATGAGGGCCGAGGAAGGCCATTCACCCAAGCCTCAAATTTAGACTTTTCACCTTATTTCCAAATAAGGTTAAGCATTCAGTTATAGAAAGACACAAACAGAACTGAAAGACATTCCCCACCCAACTTTCAACTTGGGTCCCTTCCAGACCACCCTGTAGGGCACTGGGATCGGATGAATAACACAGTTATGTTAGACAATGCTGTGTGTGCGTGTGCGTGTGTGTGTGCGTGTGTGTGTGTTAACAGCATTGACTTGTTAAATGTAATCATGAAAACTATATATCTACTTTTGTATTTCACATCCTCATATAACAGAGGATTCAAAAATGAAAGTGTTCTGACCTCTTTGGACATCCAAGAGCCTGCTGACAGGAAAACCAGGTTGTTTTGTGGGAAAAGAGAGAATTCCTTCAAAACAGAGGCACCATTCAAAAACCCTCTTCTGGACATTCTATGTGGAGTGCTGCAGTATCATATCATGTGATAGCATGATCCCATGCAATCCTCACAATACCCTCTGACGTAGTACCCAGTTCACAGATGAGGAAAGTGAGGCTTAGGTCAAGTGCTCAGTCACATACAACTAGCACGAGGTTGAGCCAGGCCCAGGAAGAACCCAGTCCCGGCTGACACCACAGCCATGTTCCAGCCACTCTGGATCACCACCTCCCAGGAAAATCACCTGAAGGTTTCCACTCCTGCCTAGCGGCCTATCAGTCAGATATGAGGCTCTTCCCGTCAGCCCGCGCTGCCCTTCTGAACAGGGAGGCGAGGTTCCCCAGCCTGTCCTGCAGAGGCGGCCAGCTGGGTGAAGGTCTGAGGGTGACCATGACACTCCAAGTTTAATGTGAGTGATGTGTGAACTAACTGCTAGTTCACTTACTATGACCCTGCATCCTTTCCCTACCGTTGTTCCTAACTCACATCTGACACTATGTTTTGGGTCCCTATTTTACATTATAATCTATTGAACTGGTGCAGCTGTGGCTCACTCCTCAGCTTTTCTGCCCACTGCCAAGTAACACCCAAGTCCTGTTTCTGTCTCTTTCTCCAGCGACCCTAAAGGACACTGTTTTTCTCCAATATTCTCTCAACGCTCATGATGTGCCAAACCACAAAAAGCTAAAGTTATGTGAGCTGCTAGCCCAGGACTGGGACAAGGTAAGAGCAGAAAAATGGGGAAAGCTGTCCTCAGCACTTACCCCTACTTTTTCCTTGTAGAGGTCTCTTCTGTTCTGCTATCCCTAGACCTCTTGTGCCAGCCTGCTACCCTGGATTCCTGTAGTTAGGAAAGACAATGAGATTATTAACTAATGGCCACAGGGACTTGTGACTCGCTGGCCACTGTCCCTTGTCCTTGCAGAGGACTCCTAGAGCGAGCAATGCCTTTGGTAGAAATTCAGACACTGAGCACCTGGTAGTAGGATATTTTAGGAAGGAGTAGTCATTATAGCACATAAGCAGTTATTTGCTCACATAAAGTTATCCCTTCCCAAAGCTAAGTGCTACTTCTCAGAGGAGGGCCAGGAATGTGCCCTCTTCTCTGAACAGCCTGAGGCAGCCCAGGAAAGAAAAGACATTAAACCAGACCTGCCCAATGGAGGGAGCCAGGCCTCAAGGACAAGTTCAGCCCAAGAAACAGAATACAGTACCCAGAGGATTTAAGGCAACAGAGTTGGGAAGTGGCTCAGGCAGCTGTTGATTCCAGAACATAACACAAATTGGCAAATGCATCCAGACAGGAGGAGATTTACCCTGGAGAGGGTCACATTCTGGGATCCAAGCAGAAAAGGCATTGGGAAAACTAGACGCATCAACCAGGCTGGGGAGCAGGAGCACTGCTGAATCCCTGGCAAGAGGATGACCAGACCAAGATAGGTCCCTAGCTCTAAAGGGACTGAGATACCAGGCATGCGTCTGAGATATCAATTTAGCTCAGAAAATAAGATAAGAATCTCTCTCTTATGTGGGGAGCCTGGGGCGCAGGGTAAAACCTCCCTGATCAGAATGGAGAAATGAATTCAGGGCCAGACCTGGTACTCTGGCCCCTGGACAGAGCCCTACAAACGCTCTCTGGTTTGCAGTCAGGATGGAGCCATCCTGGAACTTGAGTGCTGCTAGCCCAGCAACTGAGAGAGCGGTGGTCCCAGTTTAAAGGCCTGAGATGGGGTCAGGTTGGGCTATCAACCCATATAACACCTTATAGCACTTACTTAGGAAAAGGCATCTGTCTACACTGAGATAAACCTGTGGGCACAGGCTTGGCAAGTGGACAGCATCTCTGTATTATTTGTAAAAAGGTGCCCCTCCCAGTCAAACACAGACTTGTGCAGGCCGGGCACAGCCTCGTGTGGGAAACATGGGCAAGATTCTAGCCCCCACCTGTTCATCACTCAGCCCCCCTTGGGCAGTAAACAAGCTGTTCAACCACACCCATCACACCTGGAACGTAAGTGGCATAACAGTAGGAGAAGGTTCATTCTGGAAAGGTCTAGAATCTGGGGCAAGGGAAGGGTTTTTCTTCTGTCCTCTAAACTGTGACCAAGCCTCCTCCTCATACCCTATGGGACATAAAAAGTAGAATCAAGCACAGCATGCGTTCACAGCTGATCAACAGACATTTTTCCTCCCAGAAAGGACATTTCAATATGAATTCAAGCTGAGAAACTCCAAAATAAAATAAATGCTCTGGCAAAAACACATATTCCATGATTTTCTTTTCATTGTCGAGTTATGTTCCTTCTTTGTTTTTTCCGGGCCCTCCCAGCAGAGTTTTCATTACCAGGATCAAGTAGATGATAAGTTGGACAGATGCACCATTCGGAGGCCAAGTCTCACACAGCAGTTTTTCTGGAAGTAACATCTGGCTCTATAGCTCTGTTCCCCTTGGAGACTCGGTGGCTGTGGACGTGGCCGGCTGCTTGGCTTGCCTCCTGGCTGCGGAGTCGCATCCCGAGTTGCTTCTGGCATAAGCTGTCGCTGGCCAGCTGGCTTCATCTTTCCAGTCTCCCCCCCTTCCACCTGAGGCAGACCCGGCAGGAGTCAGGGGGGTTGCTGTACAGTGTCGGCGCCCTGGCCCCAGGCCCCGGCAGCCACTGGAAGTGAGACACCTGGCTGGGTGGGGACCAGCCTTCTGCACCACGTTGTTGTTTAGGAAAGAAGTTAGTCCCTCCCATCAGGCTAGACCTGAGGAGAAATAAGTTTCCATCCTCTGGGACATGAAGCGAAAAATCCTTTTGGACAGCAGGGACTTGTCTGTCAGTGAAGCCTGGAGGTAAGAAATGAGGAAGAAACATAGATACTTAGAGAGAAAGGAGCGCAACAGCCTCTAAGGGTCCCAGAAATACCTTTAAATTGGGAGAACTCCAGTATGGTAATTTTTTAAATAATGTTTTCATTTTCCAAATGGCACATATTCATTAAAGAAAATACAGAAAAGAAAAAATAATGCATACCTAGAAAGAACAGTATTTCTTCCATCCAAACTCAGCCCATTTGGGGTATTTCCTTCTTACCCTTTTTTCCTCTATATATGGAGAGGGGGTTGAGTTCCCTTCTAGATATAATCATACATGATATATGTTTTTTTTAAATATTTCTACTGATTTTTAGAGACTGCCTCCTACACACCCCCCACCGGGGACTGAGCCTGCAACTTGGGCTTGTGCCCTGACTGGGCACCCAGCTGGCAACCTTTCGGTGCCCAGGAATACACCCAACCAACTGAGCCAAGCAGGCCAAGGCATAGTCATGGTTTACAAATGTTATCATGTTAACACTTCTTTTTTAATTTTTCAATTACAGTTGACATTCAATATTATTTTACGTTAGTTTTAGGTGTACAGCATAGTGTTTAGACACTTACACACTTCCTTACAGTTTTTAAAGGCTACATCATTGAGTAGTTTTATCAATTTTCTAAATCATTCTAACATAATTTAGATTCAGTGGACACTTAGGAGACATTTTCAAAGAGGAAACAGAATCAGTGAAAAATTATTGGATTTAGGCAATAAAAAGGCAGAAAAAGTTGATGCAAACTGCAAGATATACACAGCCCAGGAAACTGGCAGGGTAGTGACATCAATAGCAGAAATATTGAAGCTAGAAGGAGCCTCAGGCTGTCTAGCTCCTCACCACTCAGTGTGGTCCATGAACCACCGGCACCAGCATCACCCGGGAGCTTGTTAAAGATGTAGCATCTCACCCCAGGCCTACCGACCCAGAATCTGCATTTTCAAAAGAGCTCTGGGCCGTTCCTGTGCACATTCAAGACTGAGAATCCCTGGGTTAGAACAATCGTTTCCCCTAACCAGAGCGTTAAAGTGTGGCCACAGTCACTCAGTGATAAAGTGATGGACCTGGTCTCTGCTTCTTTCTACTACAGCAAAATGTATCTTATTCAACTAATAAAATAATAATGAATAATATTTATTAATGACTATGTGTCAGGAATTATTCTAATTGCTTTATATCTAATTCTTACAACAACCCCATTAGTGTCCTTCTTTTACAGATCAAAAAATAAGTTTTAAGTAACTTGCCCAAAATCACGCAGTCACTGGCAGACTGAGCCCTGGCTCTAGTAACTGTGTTCCTAACCACTGAACTGGATAGACAGGTGAGTGGGTGGATGGGTGGATGGATGGATGGATGGATGGATGGATGGATGGATGGATGGACATTTGCTCTATTTTAGTCCAGCTTATCTGACAAGTATCACATTTAAGTATGTTCGGGACATACTTCAGTATTCCCTGCTTATTAGATTTTCTATTATTTTTTACTTACTCTCTGGTTTCTTCTCCCAATTCCCTCATTCACTTTAATCTTTATCATGCCCATTTGTTCTTTATTAGCTATTACAGCATTGCTCAGGAGATTATGGTGATCAAAACATTCTGCTCCCTCATAGAATTTGCAATCAAGAGGGAACGTCAGAGATTAAATAAATAGTACATAAACATATATTTCACTTTGAGCAGCGCTATGAAGGAAAACCACGCAGAGGGTCAGGACCTCACCTTGGAGCCAGCCTCCGTTTGCGCTACCCCTCCCCGCAGTTTCACGCTTCCTTTACCTTCTTCACCCGTCTCTCCCCTCAGACGGCAAACTCATTTTGCAAACATCTGCACTCCTCCAAATCCCATAACCTCCTAACACCCCCCCACCCACCCCATTACATTTGGCACCTGTACTACTTTCCTACTGCAGCTCTAATTCATTACCACAATCTTAGTGGTTTGAAGCAAAACACATTTATTGTCTTAAACTTCTGGAGATAGGAAGCTCAGAATAGATTTCCCTGGCTAAACTCAAGACCTTGGCAGGCCTGCACTCCTTTTGGAGGCTCCTGGGGAGACTCGGGGTCCTCCAGAGGCTGTCCCCTGCCGGCCAGCAATCGCGAGGCTCCGATCTCTCCTGCGGCCAGGTGTCCTCGGAGTCCCCTTCTCTCGTCTTCCTCTTTCACATATAAGGCCCTTTGTGATTACACTGGGCCCACGCACATAACCCAGGATAATTTCCCTATTTAAAGATCCATAACTTCATCACGTCTGCAAAGTCCCCTGTGAAAATGTAGTGAAATTCGCAGGGTCAGGAGATGAAGATGTGGCTGTCCTTGGGGCCATTCGTCTTCCTACCCCGGCAGACAGCCTGTTTCCCTCGCCCCGTTCCCAGACCCTGTTTCCATCCAGTCCCTCACCCTGTCCCCACCATCTCCTCCTCATTCTTTCCCCGCATGATCCAGCCACGTAACGATTCCAGAAACACACCAGACAGACAGGAAAAAGGAAGCGTAACGGCCCAGCGGAGCCATGACTTCCCCACTGCAGCGTAACCTCTCTTCTTTTTTTCAAACAGTGCTTTTGTCTCGGGTTGGATTTTCTAAACTCCAAAACAGCCCATTTCCTGGCTCAGAATGTGCCTACAAACAATAGGAAGACAATCATTTTTTCCAGGTACCTTTTAGAAAGGAAACCGTTACGCTGAAACAGTTCATTAGTGGTACAGACACCGGCAAGGTCAATTAGGATACAGCGAAAGGAGCTGCAGCTCCAGAAATCTATCCTAAAACTCATCAGGGATGAGCACAAAGATGTGCATTTGTTTATAATGATGAGCAGAAAGCAACCTAAATATTCAAGATTCAGGACTGAATTATGTCTGCGCAGCAGTTCGCTGTGCGGCCTTTAAAGTGACATATACTAATGTGGTATACGCAGCACTAAGTGACACGGAAAATAGAGCAGTGGCATCCATATTCAGAGCACTACAACGTGCTCGGTAAACATGCACGATTCTGTCCAGAGTTATATAATAAAATCATCACAGGACTTCGTTTGTATTATTTTTTTGGCTTTATCTGTGGCTTTCTAATTGCTCCACGACAACACAGATTACTAAGCAGTAAAAAAGCTGAGTCATGACAAGTAGGGTTTAGTGGTAACACATACAGATATTTAATAATATATCTCTAGTATATTATTAAATATAATAATATATTAAATATAATATATTATGGAATATAACATAGTGACTGAATATAATATTTTTGTTTTGTTTTTACTGCTTTCCCGGAAAGTTCTTCAAGTCTCCTTGTGTTCATTCCTCTTCATTTATCCCATATACACGAATAATTTAAACTTTATCTTGGTTTTTAGCTGTTGTTGTTACCATAGAAGCAGATATCTTCCTATTCTTCTATATCATAACCAGAAGGAGGTGGTTTTCTACCCTGATTCTGATACATACCCTTGCAATGTAGCATATAGGAACTCTAAAGGCAATTTATACAAAAACTCAGGGGCTGCATCATTGTTCTTGGGTATATGTGTCCAAATTTGGTTCAACCAGACAGAACCTCTTGATGTAATCAACAAATCTTAAACACTAGACAGTGTACGTAAGAGCCAACTAACAGCTGCTAGCAAAGCTGCTCACAAGGAATATTACTTTGCCCAAAATGATAAACCTCAGTGACAAAAAGAGAGAGGAAATTTAAAAGTTAGATTTGATAGCACATGTAAAACTAAGGGCAACAAAGAGCTACAGAATTGATGCTAAAAACAATATCGCCATATTGAAAAAGACTTGAAAATGTGGAACTAGTTGTTGAAAATCAGTAATTTAGTACAACTGGGATCATCTGCCTTCAAGATTTGGGGATTTAGCTATATAATTTAGTAAAACCCCTATAAAATGCCCCACTATGTCATGAATTTGGCTTTTACTGAGAGTCAAATTATGTCCATGAATGGGCACATAGAGACTGTATTTCCCATAAGATCAGAGACCATAACAGAGCGGTACCATGGCTCTTTTAAGCACCTTTTCCCACTAAACGGGCAGAGAAAAATCCCTATGCCCGCCCCTCACCTCCGCCCCACCCACCACCACTACCACCCCCACCCCCCATTTTCAAAATCACAAATTCTGGCCAACTAGCCTCCCGGCCTTTTTGTTAGCACCCACTACTACAAGACTTTATTAGTTAGGAATTCTCTCACTTCTTCAGTATAAAGTTACTTTACTTAAATAAACATTTATGAGTATCTGCACATGCTCAACACTAATTTGCCTCCAAGGACGTGAGGATAAATGGGAGGCACTCACTACCCTTGAAGATTTCAGGAGTAGTTTATCTCAGGTTTCCATTTGCGGTCTCAGCTCTTCTCAGTCTCCTCCTCTTCCATGCTCCCAATCCCAAATAATCCCCTTGTCCATCATGTCCAATAAACTTTACTTCCTACTGTGGACTGCCTTTCAGATCCCTGACTCCTACTTGAAACAACTCTGGCCCCTCTACTTTGCCCTAGAGAGAGTCTCTACTTCTCACAGTCTCTCCCTAAGATCTAGGTCTTTTTATTCAGGAAACATCTCCTGGTTATGTCCCAGATGAAGCTATTCCCAACCTCGAGTGTCCTCTAAAAACAAAACTAACGCATATCCACTCATTAAGCCTCCTAGTTCCTTGAACACACCCCAAAAGGTAACGCATTACGCCATAGGAAGCCAATGGCATGTATCACCCGTTCAGAAGCAGACATTCTGTCTTAGTCTCTTAACCTAATCCCGCATGCTTTCTGTCAGGATCTTCCCTTAGGACAGAATGAAAAAGGGAGGACCACAGACCCTATATATCTGTTATATGAATTTCAGACCTGAATCAGAGGATCTCTTGGGCTATACTTTTCCTAGGCGTTCTCCAGTTCTAGATTTTGAGAAGTGAAATTGCCTAGTACTTGCTGTAAACTGTTTAGAAAGATGGTCACAACAGTAGCCCATCCCATATACCTGTGGCAGCCGAGTTTTCCACTTTTCTCATAAAGCTGTGGAGCCTCCCCTTCAATGAGAATTAGCCCTCTGACTTGATTCTATTAAAAGGTTGCAGTAGAGTGTGGCTCCAATGCCAGGCTTTCAGAGAACGTACAGCTTCTATTTCCATGCTCCTGGACATTTCCTGCTGGAATGCTTCCTTGAGAATACAGCACTATAAAGAAGCGCAGGCTAGTCAAGAAGCCACAGGAAGCCTGGCCAGGTGTGACTCAGTGGTTGAGCATCGGCGTAGGATCCAGGAGATTGTGGTTCGATTCCCGGTCAGGGCACGGGCCCGGGTTGCAGGCTCCATCCCCAGTGGGGAATATGCGAGAGGCAGCCGATCAATGACTCTCTCATCATTGATGTTTCTGTCTCTCTCTCTCCCTCTCCCTTCCTCTCTCTGAAACCAATAAAGACATATTTTTAAAAAAAAGAAACCACTGGAAGAAAATCAAGGTGTCCCACTTGCAGCTCCAGTTGAACCCAGTCCTGAACCAAACCTCCAGCTGAATGTAGTCACATGAATTACTCCAGGGAACGGAACAACCACCCAGCTAACCCACAGAATCACAAAACATAAGTACATTTTAGGACCACTGTCATACAGCAATGAAAACTGAAACCATATTCAAGGCCAATATTTAAAGAACAAAACTGCCAGGGTTTGAATCCCACTTACTCTTCCACTCACTAGCTGTGTGACCTTAGGCAAGTTATCCAGCCTCTCTGTGGAGCTAGGCGGCCACCCCTTCTTCCAAAGGAATACAGTTTTCACTGGGTACACGACTGGCCAGCTGGACCACATTTCCCAGCCTCTCTCCCATTTAGTGACCACGTGACTAAGGAATGAGAGCAGGATAGCTGCGTGTGCCATCTCTTGGTCTGGGCCTTAAAGACACTGGGCATGCACTTCACGTTCTCTTCCCTTTCTGAGGAACTGCAACACAGATGTGCCCAGCACCCAGCTTCAACCAAGCAAAGGCAGACCACATCCTAGAAAACAGTGGAGAAACAAGATGAAAGGAACGCAGTGTCCTGAGCCAGCACATGAAAGCGACCTGCCCGCCAGCCTAGATTCACTAGACGACACACAGCATGAGAGAAATACGTTCTATGCTCTTAAAGTCACAGTATTATCCAGTTTCTTTGTTATGGTATCTTAGTCTTAACCTAACTAATATACCCTCTGTGACTTCCACCTTCTTCCTTCCTCCCTCCTTCCTTTTAAACAATGCTTGAGGTCAATTTGGAATTAATATTCTTTTTATAAAGGGGAAATGATAGGAACATTATAAAGTTATTAGGGTCTTTAATAATCCCCTACAGAAAAAAATGTCTTGCTGAAGTTGAACACTATAAGATAGTTAATGTTGTGCAAGAAAGTTTATTGTAATTTATTATAAAGCACAATGTCTTCAAGGCTACCAAAAAGATATTTTGTGCAATTGTGACTTGAGTTGAAAAGGATTCTAAGAGCACTCAAAGCATCCAACCTACTACTGGGCTAAGATTAGTTGCTCATGTTAGCAATGTATGTGTGCGTGTGCATGTGCGTGTGCATGTGCGTGCGTGCGTGCGTGCGTGTGTGTGTTTGAAGTGTCCAATTTCAATTCTTGACCAAGTGAGGGGAGGTTCTTATTGCAACTTGGATAGTCGATATTTTTTAATTTAGTAATAGTAAATAAGGCAATTGATTTTTACCAAATTTGATATACTACTTAACAGCATAAGACATACTTTCTATTTTGTGGTTCATTCCATTACCTTGGGGGTCAATAGTGAAGACAATATGACTAAATGGAATAAATTTTCCCTTATTGTTTTTGACCCAGTGGAGTTCATTTGAGGGTCAAATAACTGGAAACACGGGACTAGAAAGCCAATTTTTATGAAAGAGAATTAAGCACAAGTGCTTTACTTAAATATTTATGTTTGAAAGGAATTCCCTCTGAAATCTCATTTAGAGCTGTCCTTATACAGCAAGAATTTTGGTAAACTTGTTGCAAGCTTTGAACAGATGTGGAACAAGGCAAAATGTGTCCCAATGTTATCAAAGTCGGAAAAATCACAGAGCTGTACTATTATTTCACACTAGTCTGCTAACATTCAGGCTGGATGACTCATTAGAAGTTTATAAAATAAAAATGGATAAAAAATGCATAAAGCGTTACACAAATATGTTGTTTTTTCATGTTTTTAATGGTTACAGAGTTTGTGTTAAAACTGAGGATAACGGCCTGAGACAATAACCATTTAATTCAAGAATAAAATGAAAATAAGCTCAGCTGTGTATTTCTTCATACTTGCATGAGTAGATTCTTGATGCTTTAAGGTCTGTTTTGGCATTTGCAGAATGACAAATGTAAGAAATAAGAAACAAGGGGGGAAAGCCAATACCCAATCTCAGGACATTAAGAATATTAGAATCCATGTAAAGGGGAAAATAAGGCAATGGGAATTCATGTGAAATAGTTCAGATGCATACTGAATAAAAATCAGGCAACCTCTCTTTAGAACTGGATTGTGAGGGAAAGTAGGTGGCACAAAGACCAGATGTTCTCTTCTGCCTAAGAATGGGCTGGAACCACATCTGACTGATCTCGCGCCACCACCCTTCCACTCGGCCTGTGGTGTGACCGGGACCTAACGCAGAGGATCAGAGGCCGAGCAAATGAACGTGGGTCCGCAGGCCAGGTTCCCTTAGCTGGCTGCTGCATTCCTCCTGAGTCTTCCTCCTAGGGATCTGGCAATTCGCAAACCAGATCTTGAGTTGTGGATACAGCTTTTAGGGGGAAAGTTTCACCTTAAAATTAACTCTTTCAGATTACTTAATATTATAAAGAAACAAATTATAACCTAATATGAGGAAACCTGGCAAATACCACTCTAACCAAAGTTAACATCATCAGCAGTCAGGCAAACTGGCACCACTCGCCTCCTGACATGACACACTGAGAACACCACACCCGGCTCTTACACTGTTCCCACCCAAAATGCGTCACCTGAATCTGATCCTGAGGAAACCTCACATAAACCTAAAGCGAGGAGCATTTCACAAAACACTGGTCTATATTCTTCAAAATGTACACCTTGAAAGACAAATAAAGGCTGAGAAACTGTCCAAATTAAAAGAGATTTGAAAAGACATGATAACTAAATGAAATGCATGTTCTTAGGTTGGATCCTCTATTGAAGGAGAAATTTGCTATGAAGAAATTGGGGGAGTTTTTTAAATAATTTTTTATTTTTCAATGACAGCTATTTAGAAATTTGAATGTGAACTGCAAATTATCAAGATGTTATATTTCCTGAATTTGATAAATGAGCTCATTCTTAGGAAATACATGCTAGGTATTGAGACATAGTAGGATATAATGTCTACAACACGGGTCGAATAAATACTATGTCTATAAAAGGAGAAAAGGCATAATAAAGCAAATGTGGCAAAATGTTACTAATTGATGGATCTGGATAAAGAATTTATAGGAGTTCTTTGTACTATTCTTGTAACTCTTCTTTAAATTTAATAAATTTTAAAATGCTTAAATGTAACTCTTTTAAAACATGAGGTTATTAATACTTAAAATATAAAAGAAGTTATTAATGTTGGTGAAGTCAATAACTTAGAAAAATGTTTATGTCTTTGCAAACTAAGACTACAGATCATCAGAGCTATTCACTAAACAGTTTTAAGTCTTCATGCACATGTTTGAAATGAAAATTTTTCAGAGTGCTTTTCTTTCATAGTAGTTTCACTGAAAATATCTGAGGATTAAGACTGTTTTGAGTGGATATTATTGACCACCTAACAACCATATTATAATATATAGTGTACTCCAAATCCAGAGTTCCATGGCTCTTCTACATATCCATTCCTTCAGCATATTACTGGGCCCCATTATATATCAAATACTGTACTGCTTATGGGCCAACTCAAAGCCCAAGTATAGTTTCCAATAAAATGCCAGTTCCCAGATGGATATCTCTAGCCAAGGACGCTCTCCTGAGCTGCAATTCCAATTGGGCCATAGCCTACCATATACTTTCACGTGGATGTGTCACAGGCATCTTAACCCGCACATGCCAAACTGCACTCTTGATTTTCCCTTCCAAATATGCATGTCCTCCAGTCTTTCTGTTTCCATTAATACTGAATCCTTCCAGTTGATTAAGGGAGCAACCTGGGAGTCACCTCTGCACGATCCACTTTCCTCACCACCCACAGCTAATCAATTATCAAGGCTTCTTGATCCTATCTCTAACACGTCTTTATCTACCTTTCTCATCTCCATCTAAGAGAGGCAAGTTAGTTTAGTGACTAAAGTCATGATTTACAGAATTGGATTACTTGGATTGAAATCCAAGCTCCAATCTCATAGCTATGTAACCTTGGATAAATTACTTTGCCTCATTGAGCCTCAGTTTCCTCACCTATAAAGTTGGGACCAATAATGGTGTCTATTTCATAGGATTCTTATAGAAAGTACTCATTAAGTGTTAAATATTACTGTCTACCTTTGCCACCACTGCAGTCCAAGTAACCATCTGCTCTCAAGTAAACCAGACTTTTATCGATCTTCCTAATTCCACACTTGTACCTCTCTCCCCAATACAACTAGAGGATCTTTATTAAAAACACTAACAAAAGGCCCTGGCTGGTGGTTCAGTTGGTTAGAGCACTGTCCTAGACACCAAAAGGTTGTGGGTTTGATTCCTAATCAGGGCACATACCTAGGTTGCAGTCAGGGAGCACATGGGAGTCAACTGATCAATGTTTCTCTCTCACATTGATGTTCTCTCTCTCTCCCCTTCTTCTCTCTCTAAAATCAATAAAAACACATCCTTAAGTGAGGATTTTAAAACAAAAAACAAAAAAAATCACTAATGAAGGCATGTCAGTCCCTATGTTCCAGTGACTTCCCATGGCCCTTGAATCCAGTCTAAACATTTTTCCAAAGGCAATATGCATGACCTAGCCTAGTGTTTCCCCACCTTTTGACAGCTGAAGCCTTCAGGATGGGCAGTCAATTGACAAAGTGCTATGAATTTTAGGTTGATAAAAGAAACAAAGGCTTATCCCAATATTAAGTAATAAAAATACAATTTAAAAATAAAAACAATAATGGTTATGAGAAGTAGAATATTGTTCGCAATTTTTCAACAAGGCATCCAACTCCACGTCACCTTAGATCAGTTTCCATCCACTTACAGGTGGCTTATTTTCTGATATTTTATTTCCAACAAACTTTAAAATCCTAAGTCAGAAGTGAGGACATCAGGAATGGCAATTTAGGACGGAGCTTGTAACTGAATTAAGCAGAAGATCCAAAACATATAGCTTGAGTTTTCACCAATGACCACTCTCAAAGCTCTGTCAGGTGCTAAGTCAAGGAACATATCACACATAAAGGCTGAAAGGTTCGCGATTTGAGCCAATTCCCAGTCCACTCTGACAGCCTCCAATTCTGACAGTATTTTTTCAGGTTCTCCTATAGCACTTAGATATGATTTTCAAATATACCTCAATAATACAAATTTTTTTTATTTTTTGCTGGGACCAGTGAAGAACATCATATCATCATGTGCTGGTGGAAAAAATCAAACTCTCAGGAATGAAGCCTTTTTTACCGTAGATCATTCTTTGTAACAAATCCCATCATTTTACCCTTAACATTAAAAATCTTGATATGCCAGCTTTCAAGGAATGGATCAGGCTATTTGAGATTCTGATAGCACTAAAATACACCACTTGAAAACATTTCAATAACACAGAGCTGTCATTATCAGACCATCATAAAGAAATATTTTATCTCTTTGCTCATTGCAAAAACTTGTAAAGACCTTTCCTCTCACCCCCAATTTTCCTTCTATCTTCTATATCAATTTTTTTCCTTTTTATTAGGTCATTCCCATCAGCACATAAAACTGTGCTGTTATTCTGGCCTTTAAAAGAAAAATAGCTCCTTTTTCTTTATTCCTCCCTTAAACCTCTCCAGTCAGGTTTTTTGTACCCATGAACTCCAACAAAACCACTCTTGTCATGATCACCAATGAGAGGAGATTAAAGAGGGTGGTGGACTGAGTGGAAGCTACACTGATACTCTCCTGGGATCAAACTGGAATTACAACTAAAATATAGAAAACCCATCCTGAATAATCAACTGCAACTGAAGATGAGCTGGAGAGCACCCTCATAACCAAGGAGGAAAAGTGGAGACCACACAGAGACGAGTAGGAAGCACGGAGCCGAGAGGGCTGGCTGGGCTCCCACAGGCAGCAGCTGAAGGTCCTGGAGGGATATCTCAGCTGTGGGGGGTTCCCACTGAGGACTCTGGGGCCTAAACCCCAGGCTGGGCTTCCCAGCCAAGAGCACCAGAACTGAGAAAGGTGCCCACATAACATGTAGCTGTGAAAAGCAGCAGGGTTTTCTGTCTGCCAGGGAGAGACAGCTGGAAATGCAGGCACCCACTTAAAAAGCCAACACACAGAGTTTCATGCGAAGCCACTCACCTTGGGCTCCAGCAGAGGGAGGGCAGAGTGTACTAGAGCTGTGTGAGGAGAATCTAGGGGTGTGGGCTCTGAAGGTAGAGCTCAGAGGGCACCCCTCTGGGCTCCTGTGCCGAGTCATCCCCCCATACTGCAGAGGACATCTTTCTCAGGCAGACAATTTGCTGCTTTTGCCTGAGGGGGAAGCAATTGCCCCACCCTGCTAGAAAACCTCTCAGCCCACCTAGAGGCGTTTCTATAACCTGAGGCTCGTTAAGAGACTGATAACAACCAGCCTCCCCACCCTGTGGAGTTTCTACAGCCTGAGGCTCATTAAGAGAATCAGATTAATCAACCTGCAGGCAGAGGCAGACCTCAGAGTACTTTGAATCTTTGCCTAATCTGCTTCTGGATCTGGGCCTTGGAAAAGCAGACTTTGGTGTGCATTTTGGTCCTGTCCAAATGCACTCAGCCCCATTAGAGGAGACCTCAAGCCGAGGGTTGTTGAGAGCGCCAAATGGGGTACTCAGGGTCAGTCACAAAATGTGTCTGACATCGGCCTGCACCAGAGACCCTCCAAAAGACTGAGAGTCCTAGTAGATCTACCTAATACATAGAAACAAACCCAAACAGGCAGCCAAAATGGGGAGACAAAAAAACAAGCCCCAAATGAAAGAACAAGAGAAGTCCCCAGAAAAAGAGCTAAATGAAATGGAGATAAGCAATCTATCAGATACAGAGTTCAGAATTCTGATTGTAAGGATGCTCAACAGCATGAAAAAAGATATGGAAACTATGAAGGAAATGAAGAATGGCATAGCAGAAATAAAGAATACATTGGAAGGAATAAACAGCAGATTAGAGGAAGCTGAGGATCGGATCAGCAAATTAGAAGACAGGGTAGAAAAAAAATCACTCAATCAGAGATCCAAAAAGAAAAAACAATTAAAAACAGGAGGACAGTTTAAGGGAGCTGTGGGACAACATGAAATGTAATAGTATTTGCATTATAGGAGTGCCAGAGGAGGTTGAAAGTAAGCAAGGGTTAGAGAACCTGTTTGAAGAAATAATGGCAGAAAACTTTTAACGTGGTGAAGGAAAAAGTCACACAGGTTCAGGAGGCACAGAGAGTCCTAAGCAAGAAGAATCCAAAGAGGCCCATGCCCAGACACATCATAATTAAAATGCCAAAAATTCAAGACAAAGAGAGAATATTAAAGGCAGCTAGAGAAAAGCAATCTGTGACCTACAAAGGAGCGCCCATAAGGCTGTCAGATGACTCCTCATCAGAAACTCTACAAGCCAGAAGGGAATGGCATGAAGTGTTCATGGTAATACAAAACAAGGATCTGAAACGAAGACTACTCTATCCAGCAAGGCTATCATTCAAATATGATGGTGAAATAAAGAGTTTCCCAGACAAAAAAAAAAAAAAGGCTAAAGGAGTTTATCACCACCAAACCAGCATTGCAGGAAATGGTAAAGGGACTGCTATAATAATAATAAGAAAGAACGAGAGAGAGAAACATAGGCATAAAGAATTAAAATGGCAAAAAATAAGGACCTATCAATAATAACCTTAAGGACTTTAAGGGAGAGATCAACAGCAATACAGTCAGTTGTGGACTTTAACACCCCACTTTCTTCACTGGATACATCTTCCAGGCAAAAAGTCAACACAGAAATAGTGACTCTAAATGGCACACTAGATCAGATGGATTTAATTGATATTTACAGAACATTTCACCCCAAAGATGCAGAGTATACATTCCTCTCAAGTGCACATGGGTCATTCTCAAAGATAGACCACATGTTATGGCACAAAACAAGTCTCTACAAGTTCAATAAGACTGAAATCATATCAAGCATCTCAGATCACAATGGCATGAAATTAGAAATCAATGACAGTAAAAACATTCAAACACATGGAGGCTAAATAACATGTTATTAAACAATGAATGGGTTACCAATAGGATCAAGAAAGAAATAAAAAACTTCCTGGAAACAAATGAAAATGAACACACAACAACCCCAAATCTGTGGGACACAGCAAAGATGTCCTGAGAGGGAAGTTCATAGCACTACAGGCCTACCTCAAAAAGCAAGAAAATTTTTTAGTAAACTATCTAACCCTACAACTTAAAGAATTAGAAAGCTCCCCTATGAAGCTGTCCTGACCAGGGCTTCTGTTTGCTGGGAGTTTTTTTGTTACTGCTTCGATTTCATCAGTTGTTATTGGCCTATTCAGGTTTTCTGATTCTTCCTGATTCAGTTTTACATGGTCCCACTCATATGTGGAATCTAATAAACAAAATAGACTGAGGAACAAAATAGATCCAGAGACAAAGAAGCATGGAACAGACTGATGGATCTCAGAGGGAAGGCAAAGGTGGGGGTGTGGGTGGTGAAAGATTAATCAAAGAACTTATGTGCATATATGCATAACCCATGAACACAGACAATAGTGTGGTGAAGGCCTGGGGGGTGAGGGGTGGATGCAGGGTGGAGGGATCAGTGGGGAACAAAAGGGAAATATCAGTAATGCTTTCAACAATAAAGATAAATTTAAAAAAAAAATCACCACTGACCTTCACATTGCAAAACCCCAGTCAGTTGCCGGTCCTCCTCTTGAACATCAGCAGCATTTGGCACTGTTGGTCACTACCTCCTCCAGGAAACGCGCTCCTTACTTGGCCTCCTGGACACCACACTCTCTCAGGTTCCTCCCTGCACTCTCTGCTCCTCTTCAATCTCCTTTGCTCCTCTTACCTGAAGAGGTTTCTCCTTTCTCCAGGGACGTAGATCGACATCTCCAGCCCAGCTCTCTCCTGAAATCCAGGACCATATATGTCCCTATTTGCCTTATAGACACACCATCCCCAAAACTAAAATCTTGGTCTTTCCTACCCTCAAATCTCCACTCACAGACTCAGTTCATGGAAGTTCCATCTTCCCAGTTGCTCAGGAAAAAATCTTTAGGGTCCATCCATGACTCTTCTTGTTCTCTCATAACCTACAACCAATCCTTTCGATCATTGGTATGCCCAGAATATGGCCTCTTCTCTCCACTTCCTCTCTGGTCCAAGCCACCACCATATTTCACTTGTATTATTACAACTGAGCTCCTTGCTTTCATCGTCCCCTCACTTCCAGTCTATTCTCTTCACAGAAGCCAGAATGATCCTTTTAAAGTACACCCGATCGTATCATTCCTCTGCTCCAACCCTTCTGAGGCTCCGCATCACACTTGGCCAAAATCCATACCATGACCTAAAAGGCTCCTCAGACTGGTGCTCTGCTCCCTGCATCACTCACTCTGTTCCAGGCACACTGGAGCTCAAACATTTTAGGGATACCCTCACATTAGGGCCTTTGAACTGGCTAGTCCTTCTGTCTGAAATGCCCTTCCCTCACATATCAGATACCCCCTATTAAACATTCGGTCTTTGAGAACCCACCCCTCTTCTCTGGCCAATTATTCTTATCTTGCTACAGTCTTCTTATTTTCCCATAGCATTTATCACCTATGAAAGTAATTTACATATTTACTCCGTTCGTTGTTTGTTATTTACCTCTTCCCACTAGCATGTAAGTTCCATCAGAAAACAACTTTTTAATCTGATTTGTTCACCACAATATTCCCAGTACCTGGTAAATGCTCAATGAACATCTGTTGCAGAAATTATTAAATCCATGGAAAACTGTACTTCCAGCCATTTCCCCAGACCTATACTATACATTTAAAAATCATATAAACAATTGGTTTTTAGTAATGATTCTAAAAAGACTTGAAGAGCAAGTGTGATATGGCCTTCAGATTTAGACTGGGACTTGAATCCCTGCTCCATCATTTAACCTACCACCTCTGTGACTTTGGGCCTGAGACTGTTTCCATTTAAGAACAATGGGAATCGTGACACCCGCCACTCTGATTAGTGAAAGGGTTGAATGGATTAGGTGTGCACAATTTCTTAGTACAGCGTCTAAATAATAGTTGTTCATTAAATGTTAGAAGATCCATCTCCCTTTTCTCCTTCCTCCTTGATTACCTAGGAAGAGTTACTTTCTGTAGCTGTGGAAGGTTGAGCAGGGTTAGAAAAGGATTTCACTTTATATGCCCACCAGTCTGTGACAGACGCTCCTGGAGCACAAGTTTGAGAAGGATTCAGAGGCCTTGTCTGGATTCAGCGGCCTTGTCTGGATTCAGCTGGAACACGCACCATGGTGACATTTACCCTGGCAACATAGGGGAGATTGGGGGCATCTGAACAGAATCTACCACCCTGGACTTAATGGCTTAGCCTACCGCCTCATAGAAGAGCTTCTGCTCCTCAAAACGCTCCTTTGATTCTTCTAGCATAACTGTGAGAGGAGCTGTATTACACCAGCATCGATTGTAGCATTATTTGTGAGGTTAAGGAAAGGCTTAAGGAATGAGTGTCCCTGGTGGCAATGACTCACTCCCCCAGGGGAGGGGCAGCTCCTTTCCGGGCTAGTCCTAGGACAGTATGTTAAGTTTTAGCAGCGCCCAGTGGGAGATTTAGGTCAGAGCTCCTACAACTAGCAGCCCCTCCTGCCTCACACCATACCCACCACGACTAGAGGCCTGACTCTGGAATGGGGGTGACTCGTGATGACGTGCTGAGCATCCCAAATCCTAGAAACCACAGGACATTCCTACGACAGAGTTAAAGCAGTCTCCTAAGCAGAGGTTAATCCAGCATCAGAGTGTCTGAGCCAATTGCATTATTTCCCTGTGTAGCTTTGAGTTTCAAATATAAAAGAAAGAAAAAGCAGAGGAGGAAAGTCTAGGCTCTTTTTTCTTAAGTCACACTAAAACCGGAAGCAATCGGAGGAGTCAGAATTGTATGCAAAAACGTTCTGTTGGCATTTGGCAAAATTCATGTGAGCCAAGAAATTAAGATCTCTTAGAAATAGCAGGAAATACCGCCCAACAAAACTTCACCATGTACTGGTGAGTTTGTGTAAACTTGGTGCTTGAGGTAAACCAAATAATTAATGGCTATGAAACCACTACCCAGTCATTTCACATGGCCCGGGATCCTAAAGTGTAGGCATCGGGTAAAGACTATTTTAGCAAATGGTCTTCATACCACTTCTAAATTCATACCTATAAACCTCTGGCATTAAAGTATATTCTTTACCATTCAACTGGGACAAGTAATCACAATTCTTTAAACTCATGAACCTACAAGGATAACACTGAATTGTCTCTTTTTTGTAAGATTCTGTTATTCTGCTTCACGTCTATCTTTTAATATTTAAAAAGATTTATTCTCACATGGATAAAGTAATCCATATAATGAACAGGCTATTAAAATTTTAACTTTCCTGCCATTTTTACTAGAATGTCTCAGAAATCCTTCCCTATAAATATTCAGTAGGGTGGGGGAACAAGTAAGAATGATGAAGCACATTTGAGAAATATAGCCCATGTTCTCAACAGCCTTGGCCCATCTTTGCATACTGTCTAATCCGGCAAATGTACCAGTCCTTTGAGTCAGAGGTAAAAGGCCGTTTGCGTCAAGTCTCCCAAATGTCTCTTAAGCTGCAGTCCACGTAGCAATCAGCATACACTTAAATATCTGTGTCTGATGGCCCAAGGTTTAGGTTATACATGGACATAGCAAAATTTCACCCTATCCGGTTTCTCAGTTTTTTCTTAGACCAGGTGTTCAGTGGGCTGGGGAATATTTGTAATGTAGGACTACAGGCTGGGCCCACAGTTTGAGAACTCTGTATTTAAACGGTGTACTTACCCCAGGCCACATTCACTGCCTGATCTCAGAGACAATATCAAAGGCAGAACTCCCTCAATGGTCTGCCAAATTTGTATCATCACATTGTGCTCAAAGGGGCCTTGTTCACTTCAGTGTGGAGTTCTGACTATCAGTCACTCCTTCACCTGCACAGATTTATCTGCCGCTTTCCCACTTGAGCCTATTTTCTAGAAGAAAAACATAAGTTTTCAAATTGCAATTTCATTACCACATATTCCAGATGTTTCAGGTAGACTAGATGAAAATACAATTCTATAGATCACATGCAGTAATGGGTGCTTTCAAATGCTTCAGAAGGGCACTAAGCATAAGCAATTCAACTTTTGCACTGCTAACTCAACCTTGACTAAATGAGCCCTGGCTTTCTAAACCACCTCTGACCCCTGGACAGAGCCCTACAAACTCTCTCTGGTTTGGAGTCAGGATGGAGCCATCCTGGAACTTGGGTGCTGCTAGCCCAGCAACTGAGAGAGCTGTGGTCCCAATTTGAATACCTGAGATGGGGTCAGATTGAGCTTGCAGCCTGTGTAACACTTTATAGCACTAATTTAGGAAAAGGTATCCATCTACACAGAGGTAAACCTGTGGGCACAGTGCTTGACAAGTGGGCAACCAAGTCCAGAAGGAAGCTCTAAGAACCAATGCCACCTCACTACATTGATTTCTTCCTCTGTCACAGTGATGATCATCAATGTTCTCAAAATCCCAGAATGAAGGTAACAAAAATACACAATGTAGATACATAAGCAAGACATACATGTGTTATTCTATATCATTGAGCATTGGGAGCTGTTTGTTACAGCAACATGACCTAGTAGATACACCGTAACCTGACTTAAACACCAATCCTTCATAGGAAAGATTTTGGGACATTAAGCATCATGGCAAATGTAACCATAATCCAAAAGAGAAGAAACCTGAGGCTGTTTCTATTACACGGTAGCATACATATGTGGATATATAGAAAGATTTCCCTCCCACCCTCTCCACACACACACACACACACACAAAAAGAAAGAAACCTCCTCAAATCAATTAGATAATCTGAATACTTAAAAATCAGTGCTCCAGCCCAGCTTGTGTGGCCCAACTGCTGAGGACCAACCTATGATCCAGGAGATTGCAGTTCGATTCCTAGTCAGGACATGTGCCTGGGTTGTGGGCTCCATCCCCAGAAGGGGGCGTGCAGGAGGCAGCCAATCAATGAATCTCTCTTGTCATTGATGTTTCTGTCTCTCCCTCCCTCTCCCTTCCTCTCTCTCTGAAATCATTTATATATATGTGTGTGTGTGTGTGTGTGTGTGTGTGTATATATATATATATACATATATATATATATATATATATAAAAAATCAGTGCTCCAAAATCTCAAAGAAACACACAATTTCTCCATCAAAAAAGGACTTGACCCATTTGTCAAAATCATTTGCAGAGTTCCACTTCCTTTCTAAGACCAAGCACATTAATCAAGCGCAGAGCTTCAAAGGGGCTTCGTTTTGAGGGATCCAACAGACAAATAAATTAGCTGCCAGTGACTCCTTTGTAATTGAAGGGAGCCAGCTGATTCCCTGGATGGGGCTAAATCCAAAAGGGAACCGTCCCAGTCAACGCAGCATTTGGGGGCCTAAAACAAAACCGTGACAGCATCCCACACACTCGTTTCCAAGAGAAAGGGTGAGCCAAGCACATGTGTGTTTAGTCACTACTAGGAGGACGCAAATGCCCCGCGTCTGATTGATTTCTTATGTGCTACGGCCGTAAAAATGTTTGTGCCTGGAAGACACCTTTGTTTCAGCCAGCGTTGTGCTCCACCGTGGCAACTTATAAACCTGCTCGCACACAGTACACCTATGATCTGCGTTTCCCTTTGAACAGTGTAACTCTGGGAAGTTTTGTGTGTGTTTGTTTAATTGCGGGGAGGCATTGCTGAAGATTTCTCATTTAAGTCCGTGAAGAAGTGTCCATGTTTAATTTACAGAGCTTTTCACTGGTGACTCAGCGAGGGGTGAGGTCATTCGTTATCCTACACGGGCTGGTGGGGTTCTCCCCGCTCGCTTAACCCCCCCACTTCGTTTCCGTGGCGGACGGGCCTCCAGCGTCCACGCTTCCGTCGGCCTCCTCCCGCCGCCGCAGGCAAGCGGCCTCCCCGCGGTGGGCGCCACGGAGGCCTGACGGCTGGGGCCTGCGGGGGCGCCCCCACTGCAGGTGCTGGCAGCGTCCCCCAGGGGTGCGCGCACACACAGTTCCCCAGAAGTGCGCGCGCACACAGTTCCTCAGAAGTGCACACACACACACAGTTCCACAGAAGTGCGCGCACACACGCACACGCGCACACACACACACAGTCCCCCAGAAGTGCGCACACACACGCACACGCGCACACACACACACAGTCCCCCAGAAGTGCGCACACACACGCACACGCGCACACACACACAGTTCCCCAGAAGTGCGCGCGCACACAGTTCCTCAGAAGTGCACACACACACACAGTTCCACAGAAGTGCACACACACAGTACTCCAGAAGTGCGCGCGCGCACACACACACACAGTTCCCCAGAAGTGCGCGCACACACGCACACGCGCACACACACACACAGTCCCCCAGAAGTGCGCACACACACGCACACGCGCACACACACACACAGTCCCCCAGAAGTGCGCACACACACGCGCGCACACACACACAGTTCCCCAGAAGTGCGCACACACACGCACACGCGCACCCGCACACAGGCCCCATTGTTGCCGCCTCCGGGCCGCGGGCCCTAATATGGAAAGCAGCAGGAAACCCATGATTTCCTGACGCCCGCGGGCTGGAGGAAGCGGGGGAGCGCTGGAAAGCCCGGCTCTCCTCCATGTTAGATGTGGGGCGGGAATGCGCGGGCAGGCCCGCGCGGCGCGGAGGCAGTGAGGCGGCCGGCGGCGCCCGGCGGGGAATGAGGGTGTCTGAGCCCCGCCCGGCAGCGGCGCGGGGCCGGCGCGCGCAGTAGTCGTCCCGGGCGGGCCTCCCCGGCATGGCCAGCGAGGGGCCGCGCGCCCGCCGCCTCGCTCCAGCCCGCGGCGCCCCGGGCGCCCAGGCGGAGGCCAAGTGATGCGGAGCCCGGCGCCCGCCGCCCGCCGCCCCGCGGGCTCTGGGACCAGCGCGGGCTCTGGGACCGGCGCGCCCGCGGGGGCCGCGAGGATGCACTGCCAGGAGCGCGGCGACGGCGACGGCGACGGGAAGACGATGCTCAAGTGCGTGGTGGTGGGGGACGGCGCCGTGGGGAAGACCTGCCTGCTCATGAGCTACGCCAACGACGCCTTCCCCGAGGAGTACGTGCCCACCGTGTTCGACCACTACGCAGGTAGGCGCGGGGGGGCGCGCGGGCTGCGCGGGGGGGGGGGGAGGCGCTGCGGGGGGCGCCCGGCCTCCCGGGGCCCGGCTGAGGGCAGCGCAGCCCTGGGTGCGGGCCTGGCAGCCCCCAGGGCGCCCCGCAGGGCACACGACCGAGGGCTTTGCTGGAATTATTAGAGCAACTGGTTCATCCGTCTGTATTGTAACAGCCCCCCGCCCCCCCAAATCAAAGGAAGAATCCTGGAGAAATTCCCTGAAATGCGCCTTAGACCTTGGGGCCAGAGGTGTCACTCAACACGCGCCTAAGACGTGTCAACTTTTTATTCTGAATGTAGTGCAATTGCACCACGATCCTTCTTTTACCAAAAAAAAGATCCCCACTAAGCACACAACTGGCGAAAGACGTGTTTCGCCGCTTTCCCCATTCTCACCTCAGGCCATTCATAAGGGAAAACGCTGAGATCAACACGCATGGGGCTTTCCGTTCTCCGTAACAATTGCTGCTCTACTACTGCGCTTTGATTTTCCTGGGGTTGTGGGGGGCGGGGGGGGCTATTAAAAGAGTTTAAATATCTTGAAGGTAAAGAAACACTTTTAATTGATGGGTTTTAAAAAGTAAAAATAAAGAGAAAAATAAAATCGGAAGTGTTTGAAAGTATATGCCAAACGGACAAAATTGGGGATAAAATATGTTGAAGCCTGACAGTTAACATACTATAGTCACAACTTAATTCTTTCTGGTATATTTATTTTTAAGTGTTTTCCAAAGTTTAGCTTATCAGTGTGATATCTTTTCTAAATGTTTCCATTTTCCTCTTACTTTTTCTCTTAATTTCCAAAACAAATCTTACTCGATTTCTTAAAAGCAAGTTCATGAAATTCTTCAGAAGTTCACAATAGCCTCGATTTTATAACTTGTGTAACACAGTGATCAGCCTGGTGAGTTAGCAGAGATTCGAGGTTTTGTAAGAGGAAAATTTCCTTCACCTTGGCTCTGTGTCAGATGCGGCGGAGGGGAAGTGGCCCACAGGAAACCTGTGTGAGTGTTGGCTTTGTTATGTGGCCTTTTGAAATCCTCTGTCTGCGGGAAGTAGCTTCTTTTCCAGAGCTAAACAATCACCTAAGTCCCCTCCTCCTGCAGCTCCAAGATTGATGACAATATCACAGAGCAGGCGGGGAGAGAACCGTGGAGTCCATTTCCCAGCAGGCTTTCTGTATTTGTAGAAATTAAGAGCAAATTCCAATGCTGGTCCCCTGAAGCTTTTCTGAAAATGTAACGACTACGCCCAGGGAAGAGCATTTTAATGAGAACAGGATAAAGAGAAGAACAGGTAGGCTTTCACCTTGGGGGAAGAAAAAAAAAACAAATTATGAAACTATGGCATCTGTGACTTAAAGTTACTAACTAGGATAGTTGACTGTAAATGTTTTAATGAGGCTATTTATTCTCCACCCTCTTTCTGCCAGAAAAGGAAAACTGGCTGGTACCTAATTTCAAAAACATTTAGACCAAAGATGGACCCCAAAATCTACAGTGTCGTGTGAGAAACAGAATAAAACGATCTTCACAGATACGGTCAGCTTATAAACGAAAACATCCGAGCTCAGAGGCTGCACCACCACCAAGTTCCACGAAGGTCAATTGTCTTATAGCCCATGTGTACCTATGTGGTGGTGTTTGAGCGTCAGAGCATCTTAAAGGTTTGGGCTACTCCATGATTTTATTTCTCAAGAAATCACAGCCACTGCACCCGCCGCAATAATTTGCGCATAGTAGGCGTTGCCAAACATTGTTGCTCCGATTTACACTTTGTGCCTTTTTAGTATGCAGTCTTTTCATGTGCTTGCAATTAGGTTATAAAGGAAACGAAGACATGAGTCAATACGTCTAAGATAGTAATTTTCCGTCGATAGAGGGATCGCCTCCGTCACAAAGACGCTAGCTCCTTTTACCACCATCCCCTGAACATAAGAGCTACATTCTGACACTGTCATGTGAGAATCTACAACCAACGGTAAAAAAAACTAATGCTCTCTTCTCCATGTGGAGAAGTAACCAGTATCCAGTCGCTGGGTCCTACCAGACTACGCTGAAATGACAACCTGCCTGCAACTAGTTTACTGAGTCATTAGAAAATTATAGTTCAAGTCCAAGAGAGCCTGTCCCTTGAAAATGTTTCCCTAATAGATGCCCATCCCAGGAAGGTAGAAATATAATAGTAAGGACAGAAATGCAGCATGGCCCTCAAAATGGTAAGCTCTGAAGCCAGAGAGCCTGGTTCTAGTACTGGCTCTTCATTACTGTGTGGCCTTGAGCAAGTAATTTAACCTCTCTGTGCCTCAATTATCACAAATGGCATAAAAGGATTGTTTGTGAGGACCAAATAAATTAATACATGCAATCCTTAGAACAGTGCCTTGCAATGATAGGCTTTAGGTGCATCGTAGCTATTATTATTAAGAATAGGTTCTCTACACTTACGCACACTTATAAAAGGGAATTAAAGTCTCATTAAAAGATAAAAACTATAACAAGAAAAAATTTAACTCCAAGAGTAGCCTCCAAATGGAGTAGTGTGTGATGGAATGTGTGACTGTCCTTATAGTCATCATGTGTATTGATAATTGATAAATGTGTCCTTATAGTTATTATGAGTATTGATCATTGATAACCATGTCTACATGGAGTAATAATAGTGGGATATTCACTTGGGAGAGGAAATATTAGTTTTGCATGAGTGATTACAGAAAAATCAACAACCAACGAGAAAAAAGTGTTTTAAGTTTTGTCAATCTTAATCATTTTCCCTCTTCCCACGTATCAGAATCTGGAAGTACATCTCCTCCATGTAACTTTCCTTGACTCTCCAAGGGGAGCTCCTTGCTCCGTCTCCAACCCACCTCCAGAAACTTGTTGACATTTCTAGAACACAACTTCCACCACTGGGTAGCAACTTATCTGTTTCCTTATGTTCCCACTCTCTCTGTGCTGTGAGCTCCTGAGGAAAAGGGTCATGTCTTTCCAAATCAGTGTTCAGTTCTCAGTCCTCATCATACTTGGTCTCTTGGAGGCTTTTCTTATAGTTCGTTACTGCCCTCGAAACACTGTCTTTACTTGGTTTCAGAGACACCACAGTTCTCCTGGTTTTTATTCCCCTCGCTGGCAAATCTCTCTCCATCTCGATGCTGCCTTCTCCAGCTCTCCCAGCCGTGAGTGCTAGTCCCTGGCCCTCTTCTCTACTGACACTCGTGCCCTGGCTGATTATATCTTGTCTCAGAGCTTTAAATATTACTTACACCCTGATAACTCACAAATCTATACCTTCACCCCCAATAACCTCCTGAGACCCAGACTCATATGTCCAGCTGTCCATTTGGATATCCAATAGGCATCTCAAACTTAACCTGACCAAAACAGAATTTTTATTTCCCCCAATCTACTCCTCCCCTAGTCTTCCCCATAGAAGTACATGAACCCAGTTGCTCAGAACAAACAAACAAAAAATTGGTATTCTCCTTAAAGTCTTTCATTAACAATACCCCCTGCCCTCTCCATCCAAACCTGCCAATCAGCTCAACAGTCACAGTACATCTCAAACCTGACTACTTCTCCCCACTTCCATTGCCTTTGGGCTTACGGAGCCAGCGTCATGTCTCATCCAAACTACTGTAAACACCTCCAGATTCCCTGCTCCTAAGCTTCCCCCTGTCGTCACTTCTGCACATGGCTCGCAGGGGGACTGTCCACAGCCCCAAACCCTCCAATCCTGCCACGCTCAGACCCCATCATTTATCATGGTCTATAAGGCACACCGTGACTTCGTCCCTGTTATCTCTCCAAGCTCACCTCCTAACTCTGCTCTTAGTATTTCTGCTCTAGCCACACCAGCCATCTTGATATTCGCCAAACACACTCACCTCCTTCCACCCTTGAAGACTTTGTATTTGCTCTTCCTGCAGACTGACACTTTCTCCAGATCCTCCTCAGCTTCAGCTGACCTTGCTGTTTAACACATTCACCACATGCAGAGTCACTCTCTAGTCTCTTATCCTGCTAGGTCTTTCTTCATTACATTGAACACTACCTGGCATTATACTTACATTTATTTGCTTACCATTTTTATCCCACACTGATATGTAAATTCCATAAGGGCAAGGACTTTGTCTTGTTCGCTGCTCTATCCCCAACTTCTAAAACAGAGCCCAACACAGACCCTCGATAGAGAGTCATTGAATGAATGAATTAGTATGTCTTAATCATCTTAGGCCCTCCAGTGCTGAGATAATTCCTGGTCCATGAAAGCTTTGATGAATAAATTGCTGATCCAATCGATATCTCTTTAAGAATGAACATATAAAAATATTTAATACATTTATTATATTTATGAACTATTTTGTTCACATATTAAATGAGTATTTCATCTCTGCTGGAATTGTAACACATCATTGGATTTTCTTAACCTAAGTGGCCAATATCAAGTCTATCAAATATGTAACTCTAAATGTGTACATTTCATTTGGTAACAAGTGGGATGTACTCAAATTCCTCCATATACCCAAAAGCCTGCCTAAATTTTGGGTGACACACTCAAACACTTAAGTTCTTATATAAAGAACATGCTCCAGAGTAGCCTCAAGTTCAACTAAGGGCTAGGGCTAAAAATTGGGGGCACTAGGATGACAGTAGAAAGGGTCACTCACGCTTTTTACAGGTGTACCTAAGAAGTATCTCTGGGCCCTGCTTCCTGCTCCCCTCCAGGATGACCCAAGATGTCCTACCAGCCTTTAGAGCTTTCACAGCTCACCATGGAACAACCACATTTCCTCTCCCAAACTATCTTTTTACCCTGTCTTTAGCTTTGAGTTTTGTAGCGGACCCCTCACGGAGAAAGTACTGTTGATTAATATTTCACATGACATGAGAAAAGGATAGCATTTCCTTTTTGAGTGTAGTCAGGCTGCATGTTGAGTTAGACTGTGTCCGTGGTTTGTATGTTCCTGTGTGTGTGTGAACTAAGCCGATTCAGCTGAAACCTGGGATGATGTACCTCACGCACCATTTCCATCACTCTCAGAGTCAGAGTTGATTGTGTCTGCGGCTCTATCTTCTATCATCCATCCCTCCTAGAGTTTGTCGAAAACCACCTGTGTTTGGAAAGTCCTTTTAAGCCACTATTTGCAAACTCAGGCCGCCTATGCAGGAAATTAACACAATTCATGGAAAAGGGGGGAAATCTAGCTGCTCTATCAACTGAGTGATATATAAAAGGAAATTTTCACAGAGAGCTGAAAGTCAACTCTAACTTTTTCCACCTGATTAAATGGTGGTCCGTCTAAGGTAGACTCAGTCACAACCTTTGGCCAGAGTAGAGGGGGAGTCGCATCCGCAGGGGGAAAAAATAACATAAAAGAATAAAAAGTGAATTAAAGCAAAGCCCCTGGCCTATGGAGGGTTGTGGCACGGTGCTACCCATTTGGAAATATTTACTCAGTAGTTTCTCTTTTGTTCTTTCTGAAGACACCCGCGAGTCTCTGGAGAATGGATGAGATTCATGTTTTGTAATCCAAAAGGAAACCTAAAACAACTCTCATGGGACTATGAAATAATCATCAGGATTTTAACTTTAAACAAACTATAAAAGAAACCAGTGGAAGAGGAGACAAGAATGGGCCAGTGGAATCATTCACTCTGTTCCTCCTAAGTGCAATCATGCTCAAAACCCTGACTCATAATATGTTTTTTTATTGATTTCAGACAGAGGAAGCTAGAGGGAGAGAGAGAGAAAAAAACATCAATGATGAGAGAGAATCATCTATCGGCTGCCTCCTGCATGCCCCCTACTGGGGATGGAGCCCACAACCCCGGCATGTGCCCTGACCGGGAATCGAACCATGATCTCCAGGTTCATAGGTCAATGCTCAGGCACTGAGCCACGTTGGCCAGGCCCCTAATATCTCTTTTTCGCGCCTGTGTGATGTGTGGCTAATACTTTTTCTGAACCCTTGGAGACTTCACCCAAGGTGTAGTGACAGGAATTACATGGCTAGCTCCTTCCACAGTCTACACTGCAACGCTTATGAGAGCAATCACATTCAGAGGCTCCTGGGGTAGACCTTACACTCAGAAAGCGAAATTGTGAACTGCTTCTCTCAGGAGTAAAAAAGAAGACTAAAAGAGGAAAAAAGAAAATTAAGTACCTGTGACCAGAGTGACCCAAAACAAGCCATGCTCCCATGTTTAGAAACTGCATCTGCGGGTTCTAATGCTCCTGCAGCCCAGCTTTAGCTGCCCACAAAGCAAGGACTGTGACCAAGTCAGGCTGCTGCGGACAGGCTCCCAGCGACCAGGCCCTCAGCCACCCATGCTTTTAGTTCCACGGGGCCTAGCTCCCTTCGCTGTCCAACTAGGAAATGCTTCATCACTTTTACTATTTAACTGCCCATTGAGGTTGGGCTTCAGGTGAACAGTATTTTATTTCTGAGATAGCTTTCTCAAAATCTGCCGTCTCTCTCTCTCTCTTCTTGTGAGTCAAATAGCAAACTGGGCTTAGAGATAGCTTAGTACACTGGATGTCTATGTTTTTGGATGTCGCCGGCCTGTTCTACACAAGCAGCATAAAGCTGGACAACAAACATGAGGCCTCTTGGGAAAGGACAGGAAAGGAAACCCAGCAGAGACTGTGTCTCTCTTCAATCATGAGCCCAAGATCACAAGGATTTGTGGAGGTCCTGCCCTCTGCGTGAGGATGCAAGTTCTGATCAGGCGGAAACTTTACTTTCCCACAAACAAAAATCCACACCACCCCCCCTTGGGTTAGTTAGCAGAATCCAAAGAGTTAATTTTCCGGGTGTAACACAGGAGAAATCTCATCATGAATTCAGTAGGGACCATCTGTGAGTCACGGAGAGGCCTGGCATCATTCCTGAATACTCCGAACTTTTGGATGTGTCCGATTTTCACGAAACAAAAAGAGCTGATTCATGGGCATTCACTCAGCATTTTGTCTTGGTTCACAACACAGCTTTTATTCGGGGTGTTCTTCACTCCCAGGCTCAGTGTGCGGTAGTATTAATTACGAAACCCAAAGGCCACGAGGATGTGTGTTAACAACGATAACCACAGCAGTACACTCCCATGGCCCTGCAGTCACACTTGGGTTCATACGCCGACTCATTGCCTCCTCGCAATGACCCCACGAGGTGCTATTATTTTCCCAATTTTACTAATGAGGACATCAAGGCACAAAGATATCTGCCAGTTTGCCCAAAGTTAGATACCTTGTGATGGAAGAAGTGAAGGCCATGAGACAGTAAAGAATTAAGCAGTGTATCGGTGGTATCAGTGGTACCCTAGCCAGTGGTAGCTAGGGCACACTAACCTGCTACAACAAATAGACCCAAACATGTAAAGGTTTAACCCCATGGCAGGGTGTTCCTTGCTAACGTTGTGGTCCTGGGCAGGGGTTCGAGTCAGTGGGGCTGCTTACCTCCACGGGGCCATTTAGGGACTTGGACTCCTTCCGTCTTGTGACCCTGCCTTCCGCTAGGATCTCACAGTTATCTGCATCCAGCCAGCCCGGTGAGAAAGAATACAGAAAAACTTGAATGGAAAGTTTTATGGGCCAGCTCTGGAAGCGAAAGGCTTCATTGCTAGTCACACTCAGTGACAAGGCCACACCTCACCCTGGGTGAGGCTGGGAAGTAAAGCCCACCTACGTGGCCAAAGGAGGGAAGAATGGATTTTGATGGAAATTAGCCATCTCCGCCTGCATCAGACTCGCCAGCCATCAAGTATCCTTGCACACTTTTTCCCACAGGCAAAACAATCCCACCCTTTCCTAAAAGGAACCGCCCAAAGTTCCATTCTGTCACTGAAGCGGGTCATCTGCAAGTGGCACACTGTCCTTTCCATCTGATGGAGATGTGGCTCCTTAGTGTCCAATGGAAGACTAGTGATCTGTCCTATATACACAGTCACCCCTTGGACAGTGATAGAAGGGGGGTGGGATAACCAAAATATCCAGAGCCCCTTTCAGAAAAGGGGAGAACGGGAGACACATCGCAATAACAGACCCCCGATGGCCAGCACAGGGAGGACCCGTGCCCTGGTGGTGGGAAGTCTCTTGCATTGATCTCAAGGCTGTTCTCCGAGAGGAATTCCTTCACCCGTTATTCCTGACTTTCCCTGGCTAGGCTCCCTGGTGGCTTTTCTTCTTCATCTGCTGTCCTCTAGGACTCACATTCGAACTGGGCCTTAGAGGGTGTGTCTTCCTCGGGGCTGCACAACTTCAGAGCCTGTTTCTTGTGCAGTTTGGGGGCTCAAATGGTGTGGGGTTTTTTAACAGTCATAGCATATTTAGTGCAAGCTTGAACTTTCTTTGGAAATACAACTCTCTCCACAACTTAACAGGGCTTCTGGTAAGTTCCATGTGTCAGCAACCACATCCAAGACTGAAGTATGCCTTTCCTAGACATATTTCTTAAACATGCTTTCTTTGTCTGCTTCCTCTAGCCAACGCCTTTGGCTCTCAAACTAACGATGGCTCCGTGGAGGCCATAGGAAGCAGCAGGCTTAGATGGGAGGGCAGTACTTGCTGGACCTTATCTTAGACACAGAGATAATTCTCCTGTTTAAGTGGAGGAATGAACATGGTTGTTCAAATCTTTTTTTGATTGCATCTCCTGTTTGTGAAATCTAAAAATAATCAATTTGCCCTGGCTGGTAGCTCAGTTGGTTGGAGCACCGTCCCGATATGCCAAGGTTGTGGGTTCAGATCCTGGTCAGGGCCCCTGCAAGGGTCAACCAATGAGTGCGTGAATGGGTGGAACAGCAGATCGATGTTTCTCTCTCTTTCCCTCTCACTCTCTCACACACACATCAATAAATAAATGTTTTTTCAAAGATAATCAATTTTCCAACTCTACAAGGCCATAATATGTGTTCTATCAACCTCTGCTTTCAAAACAACAAATTCAGCTCTTTTCTTTCTTGTAACACCTTGCTAAACAAAGTAACAATTCTGGCATTTCCCAACCTTTTCTTTGAGTGCTATAGACTCTGTAGGAACTAGGTCTACCTTCCAGGTTTCACAGGCAACAGTTCTGCAAAATATTTTTCCACAGTATAACAGAGATCTTTATTTTCCCAGCCTGTTCTGTTTTTTTCCATCTTGTGTCTCTGCTGTTGCCTAGGACTTTGTAGTGCTCTGTATCTGGACAGTCGAAGATGAAAAAATATGAAGAAGTGAAGGCAAGGAGTGGTGGGTAAGGCAGGTCCTCATGTGGCATAAATCAGTTCTAGTCACATTTCACTGGAGAGAAGTTAGATCCTCGGCCACATATAATTGTAAGAGAGGTTTGCTATAGGCCCAAAGAAAGAGCAAATAGATTTTAATGGATTTTACATTAAATACAATAGACCCACATAAACAATATAAACTACTCTAAGCGCTATATTTAGTTAGGTGTTTACTCAACTACAAATGAGATGCCTGTATTTCTTGAGGTTGCCTGGTCATCAGAAAAACCTGCTTGTTAAAAATGCAGAGTCTCTGGTCCATGCCAGGGCTGCTATCCCACTAAGCAATAGATCCACTAAGAAAAAGAGCTGTAAATATACATTTCTGCAAGCATCTTAGGCATTTCTAATTACATGAAGCCTATGAAATTCCCATGTCATAGTTCAAAACCTTGTGGAGATCATACGTTCATATGGTTTGATCTAATGTAATTTAGCATGTTCAGAAAACCCTTTTTTTATGCTGTAAAGGTGCCTATAAATCAAGTTAAAAGGAACAATTCTATAATTCGCTGTCAATCAGCAAAAAGCATTTAAAATATATTAATTATATACAATTAATCATTATATAGTAATTACGTATATATAACAACAAATTATATATGTGTGTATATATAATTTCTTAACTTGATAGTTTCTAATGGGAGAAATTGTATAAAACCAGAAGAGGCCTTCAGAGCTGCTCAAAAACAAGTATCGAATTCCTAAATGAGGAACCAGAGTGCTTGTCAAAAATATCTGTACCCATGACTGGGACATAGAGACACCCAGAGAGAGAGAATGTACAAGGCTGAGAACCAGAAAGTGCTGGGAGAACGCTGGTGTGAGGCTGAGAGAGGCCTCGGAGACTCGGGACAGAGGGAAGGGGGAACTGGAAACCATGACAGTATGGGACTAACCAAGCAGTGAGGAGACTAACCAGGCTAACACAGGTGCACCAAGCGGTGAGGAGACTAACCAGGCTAACACGGGTGCACCAAGAGGTGAGGAGACTAACCAGGCTAACACGGGTGCACCAAGCGGTGAGGAGACTAACCAGGCTAACACAGGTGCACCAAGCGGTGAGGAGACTAACCAGGCTAACACGGGTGCACCAAGCGGTGAGGAGACTAACCAGGCTAACACGGGTGCACCAAGAGGTGAGGAGACTAACCAGGCTAACACGGGTGCACCAAGCGGTGAGGAGACTAACCAGGTTAATACGGGTGCACCAAGCAGTGAGGAGACTGACCAGGTTAATACGGGTGCACCAAGCAGTGAGGAGACTGACCAGGTTAACACGGGTGCACCAAGCGGTGAGGGGACTGACCAGGCTAACGCGGGTGCACCAAGCGGTGAGGGGACTGACCAGGTTAACACGGGTGCACCAAGCGGTGAGGAGACTAACCAGGCTAACGCGGGTGCACCAAGCGGTGAGGGGACTGACCAGGCTAACGCAGGTGCACCAAGCGGTGAGGGGACTGACCAGGCTAAGGCGGGTGCACCAAGCGGTGAGGGGACTGACCAGGCTAACGCGGGTGCACCAAGCGGTGAGGAGACTGACCAGGCTAAGGCGGGTGCACCAAGCGGTGAGGGGACTGACCAGGCTAACGCGGGTGCACCAAGCGGTGAGGAGACTGACCAGGCTAAGGCGGGTGCCCCGAGCGCGAGCTGCTGGGAGCAGAGCAGAGGCCGTGATCAGCAAAGCTTCTGAAGTATGAATGGCTGTGGGCTGAGCCCTCTGCCTGTAAACAACCATCGGCAGGGCTGTCAGCCTTCGGAGGGGCCGCGGGGGACTCGGGGAGCCCCCACCCTCTGAAGCAAAGGGCCCGAAGGAAGGCAAGAGCCTGGCCCTCGGGGTGGGCTGCTGTCTGTCCTGGCCGCTGTTGCCGTTCTGCCAGCTCCATCCGGCCCTACGATTATGAAATGAGCAGGAACATCTGTTTCCCTTCTGCACACCCTCTGTTCCCTTCACGCTTTGACCCAACATTTAGGGAAAAGCAGAAAAAAACAAAATTGGAAGGTCGCCTAAAATTCAGTTTCTCAGAGTCCAAAAAGTTTCAAGTTGGACTGGAATCCTAGAGTCCGGTTCCTGAGAGGGCCTGCCAGTCACGGAGGAGGCAGGAGCCTCGACTGGACTCAGGCACGCTTGTCTGAAAGCCAACGACAAGAACGCCCGCTCGTGGGGACCCAGCCTTCCTTTGGAGTCTCTCCAGCTATTTTAAAACAAATTAGTAAATCGGACTTAGAATGTGACCCTACCTGCCAACAGGAGGGAATCAATGATCTGCACGGCCGAAGCAGAGTGAACCACAATGAACAAAACTGCTTCCTGATCCTTTTGCAGTAATATTTACAGCTTATTAATAAAAAATCGTAATTAGTTGCCCTGGCTGGAGGGGCTTGGTTGGTTGGGCATCGCCCCGTGCAGTGCACCAAAAGGTTGCTGGTTTGATTCCCGGTCAGGGCACAGGCCTGGGTGTGGGCCCCGCCCCAGGTAGGGGGTGCAGGAGGCAGCCAGTTGGTGCCCCACTCTCACATCGATGTTGCTCTCTCTCTCTCCCCCCTCCCCTCCTTTCTCTAAAAATCCATTTTTTCAAAATCTTTTCAAAAATAGTAAATTAGCTAATTATTTAATATGTGCCAAGCCCTGTGTTACCGTTGCTGTCTTCCTTGAGCCTCACATTACCTCCAGGTAACAAGTAGCTTCATTTCATAGACAAGGAAACTGAAGCTTAGAGAAGTAACTTGTCCGACATCACATGGCTGGGAGGCAGAACTGAGACTCAGATCTGCCCAGCTCAAACGTTACTCGTCCAGGGAGGCCAGCCCACCCTGATTAAACGGGGCTCCCTTTCAAACCCTGCTTATTCCCTCTGTAGTTACTATCTGATTTCATTGCCTATTGCTTGTCTCCCCAAAGAAAGTACAATTCATGAAGGTTAGGTTCTTTCTGTCTCATTTACTCTTACGTCCCCAGTGCCTAGGAATGAACCTACAACCCAGAAATGTCTACTGAATAAATGACCAATTAATTGACTGAATGAATGACATCCAAGCATCTCAGTCTTAACCACTGCACTGCACTGAACTTAGCACCTTGTGGATAATTTTCTGTGTTGAACTTGACCCTTCCACATCCTAAAAGGATATATCCTAAGCATCATGAACATACATTCAGAAATATTATATTATCTTTGTTTAAAACATATAAAACAAATTTATTTTTCTAGGGAAAAAATTCCAAAAGGTCTTGCTTCCAGTCAAATTTCAAGCTTGTGAATTCTGAGTGATTTAACTAGGCAAAAGTGATTTGCCCAATTATAGTAAAGATTTCTGTTTTATATCTGTTTTTCTGGGGCCATATACTACAGGCCAAAATAAAAGAAAAAGTTAAATCCTTAAGTAGGTACTTTATAACTTTTTTTTTCAAATAATGAGATCAATTAAGAAGAAAAACAGTAAGTCAATAATCTCCTTAATGTATATCAGATATAAACCTCTTAAGAATTGTGAATGTTGTTTATAAATTGCAACCATCCTTTCACTAGGAAGTGTACTAATTTTCAGCTGGTATGCTTGCAAGAAATTCAGTGAACATGTTCATATATATTAATAATGGGGCACTTTATACTTGTCAAAGTAAGAGCTGTTAGGAAGCATGGCTGTGCTCTCTCTCCCCTCTGCTCAGACTGGGTTAGCCTGCACTGTGAGCCCTAAACGCTGCTTCCCTCAACTAAAATTAGTTTCATATGACACTTACAATGGTTCAAGAGGGTAAATAAGAGCCTTAAGAATTTTCAGTAATAAACAGGGGTTTTTGTTGTTGTTGTTTTTTAAATATGATTTTATTCATTTCAGAGAGAGGAAGGGAGAGGGAGAGAGAGAGAGAAACACCAATGATGAGAGAGTCATTGATCGGTTGCCCCCTGCATGCCCCCACTGGGGACGGAGCCCACAACCCGGGCATGTGTCCTGACCGGGAATCGAACTGTGATCTCCTGGATCCTAGGTCGATGCTCAATCGCTGAGCCACGCCCGGCAGGGCCAATAATAAACAGGTTTTAACCAAACTTTTAAAAAGAGACAGAGAGTGACTGTTCAATCTTGAGTGTCAATATTAGGCAGAAACCTTGCTGTAGAGGTTTATACTTTACTCGTCTCATCATTTACCCTCCTAATAACTCTCCGTACCATCCTCCCTTTTAGGTAAACTGAATCTGTCAGGCTGCAGGTCAAAGCCACTTCCTCTCACTTAAGTCAGCGAGCGCAGAGAAATCCCCATTGTCACCCTCAGAGTAACGGGTCTTAATGTATTTGAAGACCAAGGAAATGTTCATCCTTGTCATTCTCAGATAATAAATACATCCAGGTCTTTCCAACTCCCTTTAAATATGACCTGTTCTTTCCCCATTTTTAATGGGCAGCTTCTCATGAGTTCACCTCACGTCAGTCATAAACCACTTGTCTTTCAAATGCACAGCCAGCACACAGTAGCTTTTGTCATTCTGGGGTCAGGAATGGGTATCTTGTCAACACGGGCAGGTGCAGTCCTAACAGGATGTAGAAGTCTAGACTAACTAATCTTTTTGATCACCACTATCTTACGTCTTTTCCCTCATTATTAGGGAAATGATGTGTTCCTAGGCTGACACGTGTTTTGGCATTACCGGAGACGCTTTGGCCCTGTGGCTACCACAGGTGACTGTTTTATAGCAGTGAACACTCACACTGCCACTGTAACCGACAAACTAGTCTTACCAGGACTTAGCATGCAGCAGATTACAAATCGCCCTAACTGACTTTTATGCTTCATTCACTTTCTACCAGTTAACATATGAAAAGCTTCTTAAGAGTAGTGCACATCGGCCAAACATCCCACTTAGCAGCCTCACCTATTACCACAGACTGAATTCCAGCTTCATAAAAAAGAAATGTTCCAGGGTCATCTAGAACTCATCCCAGGGTCATCTAGAGCTCAGTTCAGGACGGTCTAGAACTTGGTTTGGGGCGATCTAGAAGTCAGTGGATTTTTCTGGACACGGGAAGGAGTCTTAGTGCCAAGCTATAAACCCTGAAGTATCTACAAGAGGTCATAAGTTAGTTTGGACCCTACCACATTATCAATTAACCTTAAGTATAGCCATTTACACAGTAAAAGAGATTACTTTATATTGTGTCTATTTCTCTATGTGGGTGCTCAAGTGATTTCCAGAATTTCAACTGATACCCAAGTGTTAGAGCTCACAGGGGTGGGAAGTTGGAAGGAGGTCAGGAATATAGATTAATCGATGCATAGCTTTCAAAGGATCCACACATCATTTGGAAACACACACACATTTTATTTGCTTCACTGTACCGAGGAGCTAGTGCATCCATCATAGTTTTCCTGTCTGATACCAGCGCAGCCTCAGCTTTCCCACCGTTTGCCGTGTCGAGAGCAGGTGAGACCTCCTTATTGCCTGTGAAATGAGGGAGAGAAACTGTTCCATTAACAGAGACACTCAGTTCCACTTTCACAGCCAACGTCCGGTTACTTTCACCAACCCTGCAATTAATTAATTCCAAGCCCAGAGAAAAAGGGCACCAAGTAAAGCATTTTGAGGGTGGGAAGAATCAGCCCACAGAATGGCCCATTTGGCCCATTAAAAAATGGTTCACGTGTTTTTATTTCTTTGTAAAGGAATAAGACGAACAACCTTTAAACAAAGTAACTGAACATGGTGACTTCAGATTCCATGCACGGTGTTTTTCTTTTCATGGCTCTTAAAATCAATAACCTGCTATTGAGAGATATGACATATTCAAAAAAGAGCCTCACTGAAATGGTTTGGGGTCTTACTTCGCCTTTCCCTGGTCTCCTGCTGTGAAGGACCCCGACCCTGCTTGGTAAGTACGTGACTGTGCCCCCTCGGAGGTACCTTTATCTGGTGAAGGGGGCCCTCTTCTAAAAGGCAGGCACCGGTATATTTACCCGACAAGTGGCTCCTGATTAGCCGGATTTCATGCCAACCCCACTTAAATGTTACCTTTTATTAAGGAAAAACCTAAGAAATGTTTTCGTGGTACCTGTGAGCATCGGAGAAAACCAGTTGTGGAATCGCTCTGTGGGAGGGGGGCTGAGCGCCTCCTCCTCGGACTACCCGGCGGTTCAGAAGGAGCAGTGCAAGTCTGGCCCCGAGCAAGGGCCTTCAAATCCCTCAGATCCACGGGGAGAGAAAATGAGTCACATGGTCCTCTGTGCCCCCTCAAGGACAAGGTTCCTTCGCCTCCAATCCCTGTGCTTCTCCACGGGGAGCCAGAAGGCTCCTGCCTTCCTACAGACAACAGTCCTCTATTCCTCTCCAAATTTCTGCTGTTTTCTTGTTTTAATATCAGGTCTCAGAAACAACAAGAGTCTTATATTCTAGGGATGAAGGCTAGCAGAGGACACACCTTGTCCCTGGGTAACTCCACCTCACTCCCCAGGAGAGGTGCTGTGTAGACCAGGGTCTATCCGAGTCCTGATCCGCTGAATCAGCGGAGGCAGGTAACACGAGAGAGCTGCATGTTCTTAGAAAAGAGCCGTGTGTGTGTGTGTGTGTGTGTGTGTGTGTGTGTGTGTGTGTGTGTCAGAGAGAGAGAGAGGGAAACCCAGCTCTCTTGGTAGGAAAAAGGAGGGAAGGATATATATTAACATGCTCCTCCGGTATCGCCCTCACACAAGTCCGCTTTTCCAGATCAGGGTTCAATCTCATCCCTACAAAATGACTTCAACATGTTTTATTTGGTTTTAAGAGAAGACGCTATTATCCCAAAACACTCTTTAAAAGTACCTATAGTCTCATTTTGTGGTTCAATTTTACTCTACCCTGAGTACCTCTAAAAATATTTTGTTGAGCAAATTTATTACCACTCTAACTCTCTAGCATGTAATTCGGCATTGAAACCAGGTATCTAGGAAGTAACCTGCCTACAGGCAACCAATCTATCAGCCAAACAGCCTTAAGAAATTACAAATTATATAATGTACATGGAAGCGTTTTATGTGCTGGAAAATACTACCAAATGTTATTTTTTCTTATTAGTAATAAATTACCTTATTTATTAAATGCACTACAAGTGTAGAGTGACATAGATGTAATTAGCCACAAGGTAGAGCAAAGACATAAAACCAAACCCTTCCTCCCCCCCCAGGACCGCGTCTCTAGGGGCCCCTATTTGCTCCTGCACATGTGCCTGAGCAACACAGATGCGTGCGCGCCAGAAACAGGGCTCAGGACCAGAGGTGTCTGCTCGCGCGCTGGAGCTCGTGCACACAGGCTGCTTGTTCCTTTCGTAGGTGGAAACGCCTCAGAGCTGCTGGCATTATCCCCGCAGCAGACGTGGGGAGGGGGGTGGGGGTCTCCACAGCCCAAGTCCTCCAGCTGCAGTACCAGAAAAGTGGTTTCTAATCGAGCATGTAAATCCATTTTTATTACCTTAAAAAGACTCACAATAAGAGCATGTGGATATTAAAACACTCTGTTCTAAAGACATCATTGTAATTTTCCTGTTTACTGTTGGTAATGTAGCTCAAACAATTGATTGCCTGCTGAAAAACCCAGGCCTACGAATACCAAATTCGGAGTCGTTAACAAGCACAGTTAGTCCCCGCTGGGGCCAGTCCAGACGCTGGTGGTTTGGAAGACTTTGTGGGCTTCTTTCCTGATTTCCCCGCATTCCCTGCCTTCTGAAGTTAGTGGCCACCTTTCCCCCACATCCCACCCCACCCGGGGACGCTCGCTAACTCCCAGCCTTGCTCCTCTCCAGCCCCTGAACCCCATCAGGAGAAAGCACGTTCCCTGATTGCACCCAACTATCACTTAAACAACGCTTATCACTTACACAATTATCATTTATACATTTGTAAGCTGCAGTTGGAAGTTGAGGGAGGAGAAGAGTTTTCCCTTGAGCAATATAAATTGCCTCTAGCTTTCCGGGAGGGGTTGTGTTCGCTACCAAAGAAGATAAATTATTAACTTATAATAACCTCATCCTTAGTCCCATGTGCTGAAATCTTTCACTTCTCAAGCAATTTCTACTCTAAAATGTTTATTGAGAGTTTGTGAAAATCAACTTAATATTTTGATATTTACTTCTATAAAAGTAATAATATTTCATTGGGACTTCTGGTCTAACCATAATTGCATAAACCCAGTTTCCTTCTCTTCCTGAAAACCATCCCAAAGAAAAAATGGAAAACAAAAATACAAACTATATGTTCAGTAAAACCAGGATATATAGTCCAAAATATTTTTTAAAGGATGTCAAAAACAGCAGAATTCTCAGAAGAAACAAGGGGAGCAGAAAGAAGCTGAGGAGACAGAACCTAGTGGTGATAGGTATCAAAAACTGCCAACAAAAAATACTTTTTGAAGAGAGTGAGGGACATACCTAGAAAAGATCTATAGCCCAGGAACATAAGAGTAGAGAAAAGAGAATAGTCTGAAGGCATCAAAGCTTCCACAGAACTAGTTCGATCACAGAAGCTAAGAACCTCATTAAGAATCAGATAAAGCTATGTGCAAGAGAGGTTTTTGGCAAGTACTTAAGGATATTTCAATATTAGAAAATCTATTAATAAAATTAATCTAATTAGTAGGTCTTAGGAGAAAATTAGTATGATCATCTTCACAGAGATAGAAAAAGCATTATAATAACTATTCATTACACTTTGATTTAAATAATAACAACAAAATAGGGAATTGATTATATAATAGCCTCCAAAGATGACCATTGTCAAATTTCTCCCTTCCCTCTATAACTATGTGACTCCACCCTCAAGAGGTGAAGTTCATTCCCCAACCCTTGAACCTGGGCTTGTCCTGCGACTGTCTTGACCAAGAGAATGAAGAGGAATTGATTTTCTGGGATACTGAAGCCCAGAACTTCCATTCTCTTAGAACCCTGCTGTCAATGCTGTGAAGCCCAAGCCATATGGAAAGACCAAAATGAGAGCTAAAACACTCTGGTCAACAGCCTCAGCCGAGCTCCCCAAGTCAACACCAGCTACCACCGCACATACAAGTGAGTCATCTTGGAAGCTCCAACCAGGTCAAGCCCCCAGAAGACTGCAGCCCAGGATGACATAAAGTAGAAAAGCTACCCAGCCAGGTCCAGTCAATCCACAGAGACATGAGATGATTATTGTTTTAAGTCACTAAATTTTGGTGTAGTTCCTTATGCAGCAATAGACCACTTAAACACATGGGTATTTTGCTTATGTATCTATCTCAGTCCAAAAGCCAGGATCATGCTTAAGTGGAAAAGGCTAGAAACAGTTCCACTAGAGTCATAAATAAGGCAAGGTTCCCATATTGCCATTGTTATCTAACATTTTATGAGAGGTACAAGATGATGCACTTGGATAAAAGAAAAATATTAGTGGTATTTAAAAAAAAAAAGTTTATTCTCCTCCAATCATTCTGGTCTCTTTGCTATTCTTTGTAAATAAATTCCCCTTTTTGAGATTTTGCTCTTGCTGTTCCCACTGCCTGGCACTCTGTCCCCAATAACCATATGACTGGCCTGCTCACTTCCTGCAGGGATCTGTTCAAATGTCACTGACTTAGCGAGGTCTTCCCCAATCTCTCTATATAATAATGAACTGTTTCCACTTATCCTGCTTTATTTTTCTGCAGAATTTATCACCACATAATATATTGCGCGCACACATGCATGCACTCACACAGCACATTTCTTTACCATCTGTCTTTTAAGGTGAAGGGCCGTATCTCTGGCATTTAGAAGAATGCTTGGCACTCAGTATCTTTTGAGTGAATGATTAAAGTTTACTAGGGTCTAATGCTTTCACTTTCTAGATATTTTTTATCTTGGTTCTTTCTTAATTCCAACATTTTTTTTGTATTTATCTCTACCTTTTCCATCTGATTTTTTTAGTCCTTTATAGTGGATATTAGAGCATACTTATGAATAAGCACAGAAAATTTGAACAGTTTCATAATTCAGTGAACCCCACCACCTTGCTGGGTGACATTAACAACTAGGCAAACAAATCAAAATTCCTTTTTTCATAACATGCCATGCTTGAACTATTGTTTTTCCCAGTTATGTGGGCAAAGAACTAGTCATACTGTTACAAAATTTCATCATATAACTACGTTGCATATCCGTGGTAGGAATGATGCACACACATGTAGAGTGGTTGCAAAGATGTGCTCTGGATCAACTATACCTAAATTAGACACTCAGCTCTGTCTTACAGTGTAGTTTCATCTGGCCTCACTTAAGCTCTCTAAGCGATAGTTTCTTCATGTGTAAAGTGAGAATATAGTAGGCCATATTTCATCAAGGACATATGAGCATGAAGTGAGCCAATGTGTCAATACATGCCTCAGTGTTGAATAACTGTCAGTGGCTTTTGCTATTATTGTTTTTGTTCATGTGGGAGAGATACTTGATCCAACTTCCGTGTCCTTCTGTAGCATCTGATCTTAGAGACTGTATTTTCCCTGACTGTTCTCTGTTCCCAACATCCAGGAAAGAGCGCACAACACAAAATGTCCACAGATTAAACCCATATAGACTGATGGTAGTTGATTTGCTTCATGAGACCCTGAAGTGAGGATGGAAGTTTATGGAGTGTGCATATGTGAAGATCTCTTTGTAAAGAGAACAGAAAGTCACAGTACTTGGGCTGTTAGGACACTGACATGCCTGAGGCAGCAGATGATGTAAAAGGACTTCCTAGGGTCCCTTCTAAACCTACATTTTATTTTTCTTGGTAAAGCCTTCCCACACTGTGAGTTTCATCGAATCATTTTCAACTAGAGAATTATTGCTGCCTGCTTCAACTAAATTCTTACATTCTTGGGTATTTGGCATACTTTCTTCCTTTTTGATACTTGAAAAGATTAATTTTCATAAGCACTTATTACATTTAAATTCAGGATAGGAAAAGCTGTCTTATTTCCCCAAAACTACACTTTGCTATACTATCATCTCAAGGGGTATTCAGACAACAGTAGGAAGGAGAAAGATACATTAGGGTGCCTGGGAAGGGGAACACAAGGAAAACAAAGTCTGTTTCTTAGAGCCATTTCACTGCAAAACTGTTTAAGGAAGTTTGCCAAAATGTTGAACATGAAAGAGTTTAGAACAAATGCAATAAACCATTAAAATAGATCCGTTTTCTCACATGTTTTTTCCTAAAAACTGTATGTGAACTTGTACATGTGGAAACAAAGGTGAAGGTCCCTGTCCCCACAGATCTCCGTCTGCTATACAAATAGCCATTTTCTTTAACCACAGTTTCTCTTGAAGGCTTCAGACAGGCATTCCTAGCCATTTGCTAAACATATCTACTGAAGAATGATGACCTGGTAAAGAAATTAGCTCCCTTTCTTTTGATTGTAGAATATTTAAAAACCAGAAAACTTGTAAACACTGTGATCCCAAAATACTATTATATTTCGTGCCAAATTTATTGTTTCTTATCTAAATCTCCTGGGGCTTCTATATTGTGAGAGCATTCACCACTCGTAACTCTCTCTTTACTCATATACTAATCTAAGTTCTTAGACTGCTTCTTTTGTGATTCAAAATTATTGAAAAGCATATGAAAACTATTACTAGCCAGGCCGGTGTGGCTCAGAAGTTGAGCATCAATCCATGAACCAGATGGTCATGGTTTGATTCCCAATCAGGACACATGCCCAGGTTGTGGGCTTGATCCCTAGTAGGGGGCGTGCAGGAGGCAGCCGATCAATCATTCTCTCTCATCACTGGTGTTTCTGTTTCTCTCTCCCTCTCCTTTCCTCTCTCTGAAATCAACAAAAACATATTTTTTAAAAAGGAATTTTTAAAAAACTACCAGTTCCACAATGTGACACTTTCCACAAGAAAACTGTCCTGGACTCTTATTTTTTTAAAAACAGGCACTATCATAGATAGGAAAAAAAGTAGAGACCACTCTATTTTAAATGCCATGTTTTAACCTGGTTGGGTCCTGACTTTAAAAAAAAAAAAAATTGGACATTTTAATATGAATTACTTTAGATTCTATGAGAAAATTAATGTTAATTTTCTCGGGTATAATAACAGGTTGTGTTTATTTGGAGAATGTCCTTATTTTTAGGAGATGCTGCTAAAGTACTATGGGTACAGTGTCACCATGTCTGCAGTTCACTTTCAAGGGGTTCAGTGGGGAAACTGTGTGGAGAAAGAGAGAGAGAAAGAGAGAGAGAAAGAGAGAGAAAGCGTATGTGACCTAATGTTAACACTGTTGAATCTAGGTGGGGGATAGAGAGAGTTCATTCTTTCAAGTTTTTAGAATGTTTCAAAATTTTCAAAACAAAAAATTGGGATAAGATCTTCTTTAAAGGAAGTTGTGTTTGCTTGTTGTTTTTTAAAATATGTCTTTATTGATTTCAGAGAGAGGGGGAGGGAGGGGGAGAGAGAGAGAAACATCAATGATGAGAGAGTCATTGATCGGCTGCCTCCTGCATGCCCCCGCTGGGAATCAAGCCGAAACCTGGGCATGTGCCCCTGGCCAGGAATCGAACCTCAGTTTCCTGGATCATGGGTTGATGCTCAACTTCTGAGCCACACCAGCCCGGCAATTGTGTGGGGTTTTTTAATGATAATTGTGCCCTGTGTTACAACACACTTTTTCAAATTGAGGTAGTCATTAGGTATTAGACATAAGTAAGTGTGTTGTTGAAACTAACACAACAGAGGTGCCTTGTTTCTGATTATTATATCTGGACCTGTGTTTAAATTAGAAGATTAAATTCTCTAATCCTACTCTAGAATATACCAAAAGACTTCAGTTAGAATTATTTTCACACAGAAAGGAAATATCAAAATGCAAATGTATTACTTTCTTTAAAAATATACTTCTTTTTTTTCTTAGATAAATAGTTTTCCCAAGAGAAAAGTATGCATATGGGACACATGGAAGAAATTTCCCTTCATAAATACATTTCATTATTTCAGTGTTTTGAAAGCTAAACACAGTACTCACAAAGAGTTTCCATTGTTCCCACAGTTTTCTACATACATCATATCTCCCCTTTGACATCCTTTCTGCTAACTGAGACTCCAAAAAGTCTCTTTTATGGCCAGCAAGTGCCAAGCGAGGCTGCAGGTTCTAATAGAGGATGCAAGTTTCATGAGTCACTTGACGTAGTTCCTTTGCGCCTGACAAAGCCTTGTCAACAAGACTGGCTATGCGAAGCAGCTGTGCTGGTAGATGGCCCAGCTGAATGCCTTTTGGGGTATTCTTTCCCAAGTCCGTATGTGGCATGGAATGTTTTCTAGTGGCCAAAAAGTAGTGAAGGGGCCAGAACTCTCTCTCTGTAGAAAGAACTTAGAAACACACATACACACACACAGTGGGAAATTTTATTTTAATGAACACTGAGTAGACAAAAGAGGGTGTTTTATGAGATATAGTTTGTTTATAGAATTAGAAAATATGAGCAAGAGAAAAAAATCAGTTTCTCCATTGTTAAGAAAGAGCTTGGCTCTAGCAGGAAACAAAATGACATAAGCTCAAAAGTATGATCTGACAAAACATTAACCAGCTCAATTTATCTCATGAGAAAAAAAAACTTTAAAACTTAAAAAGAATAATTTCCTTTAATTTTCAAAGTACAATACACAACACTTGAAACAGTGTGAATGTCAGATGAATACCAGTTCCTGGAAAACTTTAAACATTAAAACATATCTGCTCTTGCCCTAGCTGGTTTGGCTCAGTGGTTAGAGTGTCGGCCTTCGGACTAAAGGGTTCTGGGTTCGATTCTGGCCAAGGGCACATACCTCGGTTGCAGGCTCCATCCTTGGCCCCAGTTGGGCACCAATGTGTCTCTCACACATCGATATTTCTCTTTCTCTCTCTCTCTCTCTCTCTCTATCCCCCCTCCAGCCCGAAAAGCTATGGAAAAATATATCCTTGGGTGAGAATTAAAATATATATGTCTCCTCTTAAGAGTCATCAGTATTTCTTAAATTCTCCTGGTTTCCCTTGTAGAGCTATAGCAAGAGAGTGGTGCGTGACATGGCATTTGATTAGCAATCAATTAGTTAAAAACTCCAGTTCCGCACATGTTAAGTTTTAGCTTCATTCAGCTCTAAAGAGTAACATCTTGTTCCTTTTTTCCAAGTGGCATCCAAATATGGTAGAAACAGGAGCTATAATTGAGAAATGCTGATGAGAATGTAGGTATACCTTTTGTAAGTCAGATTTTGTTATGAACTTCTACTGCGTTTGCAGGTTAGGCTGAATTAACTGACGTGTAACATCGGACCATCTCCATCACACCTGGCCTTGTTATCGCACAGCACCGTGAGGTTCAGGGCTTTTTCACGAGCTTCTCGTTTTCTAGCAAGTACAACTTAGGTATGAAATGAATTTTCCTTGCCACACAGGCCTGGCTGTTCCCCCACCGGCTCCGTCCTGCTGGTGCTACAGCTGCCAAGCGCTGGCAAGCTTCAGACTGCGTGCAACACATTTTCTATTCACCCTAATGGGTCCCTCTTGGCCTTGGTTGCCACCAGCAGTAGATCATGGCTTAGTGTGACAAATCTTTCACGTAGGGAAAATTCTTTTCTTGATAACTCATAAGTAAGGCCCGAGGGGGAAAAATTTGCAGAGTTCAAGTGTATTTAGAAAGCTCATTCAAGTCCATCGTAGAAGTGTTAGTACAGGTAACTGCAATATTTTGCTTGTTTATTTGTGTGTTTCTTTGTTTTCCTCAGACATAATAAAAACATAGAGTTCAGAGCAGACCACCTTTAGGAAGCTGTGGAAATTGCTAAAGCAGCAGTCATCATCAGCATGGTCTAACACAAGCTTTTCGGAAGTCAGGGCCAGGGAAAACCTTGAGCTGTGTCCTGCTTAGCATGGTAACACAATCATCCTGGAGTTTATGGGACACTGCTCTTGCTCAGGAACTGTGATGAGGACATGGATAGATACCAGCACATTTTCACTGTGACCCTAGGAGGTCACTGTGATTTCTCCATTTCTGGAAACGAGGACAATCCAGCACAATTAAGAAACGTGTCCATGGTCACATCAGGCATGAGCAAGCAGCAGACTTGCCATCCCAGCACACGCTCAGACCCTAAAACCACACTGCCTGTCACAGCCTAGCCTGGGTGCTGGGGGCCTGGGAGCCCCAACTCGGCCCATGGTCTTTCGACGTCATTACATACTGCTGATCATAACTTGTTCAAAAGAATAACAAATCATCTTAAAGTAGAAATAGACAGAAGAGTTCATCCAACAAATTTGGCCCATGTTACCAGAGAAACTTGGGGGCAGCCTCACAGAATTTCTGTGGTTCCCATGTCATTCTGAGAACATTAGAAGTCAGCAGTCCAAATACTTTCACTGACTCCTTTGGGAAATCGAAATGGCTACATGTTGTTTCTGAACGTTGCTGTGACCAGAGCCTGGCCTGACTGACCCACTGCACCTGTCGAGGGCCTTTCTCTACTTCAGGGGTTAAGAGAGTCAGGTCTGGGTGCCGTGGCTGTAATTTTGTCACGGTTGCTGCCGTCTACTTGCAGGACAGAGCTAAGTGAGAGCAGACCTCTCAGGATGAGTAGAGGAAGGGAGTGAGAAGGTTCTTTACCAACCTGTGTGATATTTTCTGGAATTAAGAGCAGCAGAAAGGGGAGAGTATGCAAGTTGGCTCTAAGCTGAAAGACCGGGTGTGAAGAACTAGAATAGAAACCTTTGTGGCTGTCTGAACGGCACTGTTTCCAGTCCTCGGGGGTAATGGCCCCGACTTGCATTTCCTTTGTTAAGTGTCACAGAATTTTACATTTTATTCTGTCTGGTAAGTACTCTGAAAGTGTGGTAGAATGATAAAATGAATAATTTATAATATTGAAAATAGGGCCATTGAGAGAACACTGAAGGAGCTGGATCTGGTTAATAAGAAGAAACAAGGGGTGGGAGGTTACTCGTGTTTAAAAAAAAATCATAAAACATTTTAATATTAAGAGTATGTGAATGTACTTTCTTTCTAGAATAGTCTGAGTCGTTGTGTTTAAAAGAAAGTAAAGATCCTACCCTTTTCTACAGTATGGATTTATTATTTCCATCAAAACCATTAAGTACTTTTTGGCATGAAATGTTACTATACTGGTTGCTATGCGAAGCAATTTGGCCTGAAGTCTTCCCCCATTCCTTCAGGAATTACAGCTTAATTCCTGCAAAGCCTGCCACAACAACAGTGTAACAAATAAACACTTGCTGGTTGATTGCTCACAGAAGGGAAAAATGGCATAGTTGGAGATGTGGAGGGCTCCAGGCAGCAGAACAGAAATAGCGGGTGAGTGAGAGATCCTGGGACATTTACACGGGACACATGGCAGAAGCAGTGACGGAGGGGGCAGGAGATCAATACCCAGCGGCCGCTGCCAGGGGGACGGCCTCCGCGCCCGCAGGCTCCGGGGCCACTTTAGAATCTTGTTATTAAAGACTTCATAAATACTACCAGCTTTACGGAATGAGCAGAAAATAATGAAATCATAACAGGACTTGCCCGGTGAAATTAGAATTTCAAGGAAAATTATCCGACTCCTTTACTGTAACTAAGACATTCATCACAGGGTTCCCCTGGGTTTGTTTCCCCATTTGTGATCACGGTCCCACGAGAGGGAAACCGTATTTTGTTAAGAACGTGCTCAACAGTGGACTAAGTAGCGAAAGCTTCTGATTTCCCATCCGACCCAGGGCAAGTCCTCTCTCAATAGCTGACTAGCTCCCTTCCCAGGGTGCTCATGAAAAATAATGACTCATCTATACAAACTGCAGCCACCGAGGACGCTGAGCAGGGGCGTTCCCTTGAAGTTATTACCAGCTCTCCGGGGGCTCACGGAACACCGCTTGGGGACAGGACAAGCACCCCGGGAGGCCGCGCCACGCATGCACTCTTTCCATGGTCAGGGGACATCTGCGTTTTAAACTGCGAGTCAAAGATGCAGCGCCCTCCTTAATAGGATTCGCCTTCTATCCTCCAGGCTTCCAGGAAAGTAAGAACCAAACATCTTTAACAGCCTCCCAGGACTGTGCCAGTCACAGATGCCCAAGAGAAAGAGGGAGGGAAGAAGAGATTTCTCGTTTCATCGACGCCTTGCCAGCTTTATTTTAAAATTTTAAACAGACACTTGTCCCTCCGCGATCTCTGGGCACACACTCAGAAGAATGGCTTGCTAGTCGTTTTTGGTCACTTCAAAGGGAGAGTTTAGGATTTACTGATACAAAGAAAAGCAAGTACAAGCAAAAGACACTCGCATTAACTACCTTTATGGGCTTTCTGTGGCTTTGTCGATGACAGGGACATCGATACCCAGTTCACTTCGCAGAGCAGTTAGTTATGTTGTTAAGAGCTTAAGAGGAAAACAGTGCAGGCCTCGCCCAGGCCGCTGCGAAGTCAGCCGAGGCCCGCAGGGGGTCTGCAGGAGCAGGGCCCCTGTCGCACTGGTTGATCCTGTAGCTAAATGTCAAGCTCATTTGTATTCAGGCCAGGAGGCTCCATGGTATCAAGATAAATGAATAAATGGTATAAGGATACTATTTTTAAAGACCACATTACCCTCAAGTGAATTAAAGGGTCAGGGTAGAATCACCAGCACCTCTCAAAATTTTCCACCGAAGGAAGCCTTTTGGTAGAAATGACTACAAGTAAGTCCTTTAATGGTAAGTCCGAAGTGGAGGTGAGCAACTTGGAAATAGTAGGGGGGCAGGAGAGGAAGGTAGGGGAGTATACCCAACAATGGCAAGTAAAAAATTTCTCTGCAGGTCCATGTTTTATCTCTAATACCCTCATGAACTTGGCATTCTCTCCCATGTGTCCTCCTTTGCTTTAATGTGAAAATGAAGTGTTGTTCGGCTGTTTCATTGGGAGTTGGTGCTGCAGGAAAAAGTACCTCATTTCTGTCTCTCTGAGAAGCCTGGTCCTGACGGAAAAGCACACATTAGCTATCATCACCGTTCTCCTTAACAAGCCATTCCCCACCCCCATTTCCTGAAAAAAATCCATAAGCTCTTATCCAAAGTAAATACAACTGTCAACAGACCCATGCAGGAAGTTATGTTCTATTTGGCTGTATAAGACAGGTAACTCAGAGACGCAAAATGAAATGGTCACAATTATTTGCTGCATTTAAATAAAAATATATGATTTTTATATAAATGAAAAACTCTGACAAATAATTCAAAAATAAAGGCTCATTTTCTATTGAATTTTACAGTCCAAATCAATCGAGGGCATAAGCTGTGTCATCCATATCATCAAACACAAGAACCTGCTATATTCCAGGGGGCATGGAAATACTCAAAATGATAGGGTGACCAAATGGAGAACTCCAGTACTTACACTTTGTTGTAATTTTTTTACTTTATTTTTATTGTTGACACTATTACAGATGCCCCCACTCCACTCCACCCCCCTTTGCCCACCCCCACCTAGCTCCCAGGCACCCTTCCCTCACTGTTCTCTGTGTCTATGGGCTATGCCTGTATGTTCTTTGGCTAATCCCCTCACCTTCTTTCATCCAGTCCCCCCTTCCCCCTCCCCTCCGACAGCTGTCAGTCTGTTCCATATGTCTCGTAATAGTTTTTTAATTTAAACTAAAAACAAGTTGAAAAAACCTTCCAAGGAAAAAGGTGATAAAATACACCTTCAGTCTGTCTCCACTCCCAGTGTGAACCAGCCCTAATAAAAGCCAAGGAAGGAAAAGTATCTCTTCCCCATATGTCTCGAGGTCACCCAGATGGCATCATTAACTGGTCTCTCAAGTGGAATGACCCGCCCACGAGAACCAAGGCTAGCTCCTGCTATTCCCCGCTCTCTGAAATGACACGGTGGCATGAAACTTGGTATTTCTGATGCACCAGCAAAAGAATTTGACCCAATGACTCACATCATCTTTTGCCAAATGGCAAGAATACCCTGAAAAGTATCGCCATGAAACAACTCCCCAGCAATTGAGGAAGACTTAACTCATGACTCCTTAAAACATGCAGGAAACACAGTAACAGTAACTACTCTGGAGAGGTGAAAGTCTTTTGAATTAGACACTTCTAAGACATAGTAGTTATTTGCATAGCTGCATAAAAGGCGCTATCTCCGATGTGATGCTGAAAGGAAAGCATGACAAGCATGTTTAATAGAGGAACTCCTACAACTGAATTACACCGATTGATTGACGGCACCCGTTCCTACTCAGAACATGCACAAAATTCATTTCTGAAACAGATGGTTCTGTTGAGTTCCCGCCCCGGGCTCACCATCTCTAACATGGAGATGGGAGAGCTCTGACTTCACAGGCTTTGGGGGAGGAACACGTGAGATACAACAAACTCAGAAAGAGTGCTTTGCTATTAGTACATTACAAGAAGACAATACATTTTAGCTATTATTACTATTATTATTGCTAATAGTGAGACTGTTAGAAACGTGATCAAACCAAGGTAATGCCTGGTTAAAAAGCGCAGCTTTAGAACTTGCTGCTGGCTACCATTCTTGAACACCTGTCCCATCGCAATCAAGGTTATATGAGCAATATGTATTCACATTATCTCTAATCCTTACAACAGTAGCACAAATGTATTTAGGTCCCAATTTCAAAAACCAGGAAGCAGACTCAAAGTACATTAATTAATTTTCCCAAGGTCACAAAACTTCATAAAAATTAATTTGCAACAAATAAAGGAGTTTCCAGTCATGCACAGCCTTCGCTGTCATGTTATCATTCTTGTCTCTGACGGAGCCCACTCACGCATGGGTGTCTTTGTAGACACTAAAGAAGCACAGCTTGCTGAAAATAGCACAAGCCTTGGAGTCAGACAGGCAGGAACTTAAGCACAATGTCCAGCACTTACTAGCTGGACCTCTTTGCACTTCAGTGTCCTTAACTACAAAGTATACTCATGCGGACTTTGAGAGTCATCGATGACCCTCTTCACACTGACTGTGGAAAGCGCAGGACCAAATCTATGTCTACCTCTCACGAGTCAGTGTACAAGAGCTTAGATGGTGCATTTTGAAGACCTTTTTTTTTTACATGTCTTTATTGATTTCAGAGAGTTCAGGAAGGAAGAGGGAGAGACAGAAACATCAGCGATGAGAGAGTCATTGATCGGCTGCCTCCTGCACGCCCCCTACTGGGGATCAAGCCCAAAACCCGGGCATGTGCTCTGACCAGGAATCAAACTGTGACCTCCTGGTTCAATGCTCAACCACTGAGCCACACCGGCTGGGCTAGATGGTACATTTTGTATAATAAAATTTTTTTTGCCTTCACTTAATTTTTCCTTCATTAATTTCATTTTCACTCTGATTTCCTCACTTTAAAATATCTTATATTGGTTTTAGCCAACCCCATTGGGTCCTTTCTGGAAAAGCATAATATTGAACACATAAAGAACAAAACTGAATAATGTATCAATTATTGATAAATAAATAATTGATCCAGCACAAGATAATATCACATCACTGAATAACTAAATACAAAACATTTCCTCATCACCTCAGTCACATACATGGAAATACCAAACCCCAAGTGCTTCCATCTAGCTCTAAAGAACTCTGTGTGCATTAGGTACTGAAGCAACTTAAACTCTCTCTGTCTGTCGATGGTCAACTTACTTTGTCTTACCTTTGAGTCATCGCGGTATAAGCTCAATAATGGAAAAAGTTCAAGATGGTTTTGCTTCATTGAAAAGAAAGGCAGAAGGCTCAGTTGGCTTCATTAATACATAGGGTATATTGATTAGAAAGGTATGTACTTTTAAACTGCTTGAACCTGACCTGAGTGTAAACCAGCAAGTCTATGGTAAATGCTTACACACAGAAGAGTCTGGAAAACGTAAGATCCATAACCACCAATGGCAGGGACACCACAGAAGATGTCCACATATCCACAGTCACACAGTATCTCAGACCATCAGAGATATCAAAAGAAGGAAGTGGCTAGAGCCCAGCCTTTGAATTTGCACAGACCTGGATCCTAATCCTGGTTTTATCAGCAATTACCTGAGTAGCTTATGTTACTATTAGATGATATGTAACTGTTTCATAAACCCAAAGGAGACCCGTAGTTAGAGCAAGGATCCAGGGTTAATGCAAGGACTCCCCACATTTCAAAGACCCAGCTTAGGACTGTCTTACGCTTCCCCCCTCTCCCCACCAGCTCTCTCCTGGCAACAACCAAGGGAACTGGGCTGAACTCCCAGGGAAGGGCCCAACCCCATGTCGGTTCACTGTCACCTTCTCAGGTGCTCACTCTCCCCTCCTGCCCTTTCCTCATGTTCTTATTTCTCATCACTCATCTCTAACCCCACCTTTCATCTTGGTCTTCAAAATATTTCTCTTTTAGTCTCTCCTCTTAACATTTCATGTATAAGCTAAAAAAAAAACAACAACAAACAAACAAAAAAACCCCACAGCATGCAATAAAAAAATCAAAAAGTCTTGAGTGTTTAGGAAAATTGGGCTTCATAATATGCCAGTGACATCAAGAGCCTGGTAAGTTTCCAGAATTTTCTTCAGAATCTACAAAAACCACATAGTGGGTAAAGACTGGGCTTTGAAATCTGACCAACCTGCATTCCACTCGCAGCTCTGAGTCTTACTACCAGTGTGTTCCTGGAAAACTTGTATACCCTGAGACTCTTTTCCCTTTGACTGTTAAAGTGAGAAGTTAAATGAGGCAGTTCAGGTAAAGCCCTTCAGCACGGTGCCTGTCCGCGAGCGCGCAGGGAACCTTGGCTGGTGTTAATGGCTCTCCTCCCATTTCCTGCACCTCGCTTTTCTTTCACCACGAAGATTCAAGGTACTTCTTTTTTTAATTTATCTTTATTGTTGAAAGTATCACAGATGTCCCCCCACCCACCCCATTTACCAAGGTGCATCTTTAATGATTTTTTTCTGTGACAGCATGTAGAGTAAGAAGGCAGAAGAGAGCGAAAGGGGATAAGTGGGGATGGAAGACTTGCCTGGGGGTCACGAACACAGTACCACATACAGAGGATGTGCCCCTGAAACCTGTATAATTTGATTAACCAGCATTACCCCAGTAACTTCAATTTTTTTTAAATAAAAAACTTCCTACTGTTTTTTTATATACATTGTAAGAATTCACATTTATTATGTGCTGTTGTGGGCTAGCCCAGAAACCTAAACATGGAGAGATGAGGGGGAATAAATTCCAAGTTGCCAATGCAGCTTGACAAATTCCAATCACAACCCGTTCACAGGTTTATAAGAGAAGATTAGAGTCAGCCCTTAGTGGAAATAGACTGATTCATTCCTTTTGACCGTTCCCCGGGTTTCTCCCAGGCTCCACGCCGCAGGTCCGGAGACAGAATTAGAAGGGGCTGCAGAACAAGGCTGGGATCGGAAAGAATTCGAGATGATCAGGGAGGCTCCCAACAGACGTGGCCCTCGGCCCGTGTGTTAGGGGGAGTGAAGAGCGGCGCAGCCAGACCAAAGGCTGAGCTGAAGTTGTGTGGCTGTGTCTCTCGTTGTGGACACTCAGGACACACTGTCTCCCCAGACCCTCCACGGGCCTCATAAGCGGGGGGCTGACAGGGTCCGCTCTAAAGCAGCATCGCCAACGGCGGTTACCTGCTCGCCAAATGTGCCTGAATTTCCAAAGCATGAAATCCGAAATGAAAACTTTTATCCTTCGCAGGCTGTGCCGGTTTTTATCATTCTGCTTCTGCTTCCCCGTTTCCTGCAGGCCTAGAATCCATGCGCTCCAGTGAGCAGGTGGAGAGAGACAGAGAAATCAAGAAGGGAAGAGATTGTGATTTTTTCACTGTATGTTGTCTGGAAAGAGAGGATATACACTTCTATTGGCAAATCCAAACTATCTTTTTCCCCACTTGTAAAAGTGAATCGCCTCTTTCTCTTACTTGAGTATGTGGTTGGGTAAAAATCATCAGAGAGGTCACTGGTAGCTTTCTTTTGCCTTTTTCTCATCTGTGTGTTATGAGTGAAATGGGACAAATTTCTTATATAAAGTATCTTCGTAGCCCCGATAACTTATCATGTAACAAGTTATGAGGCAGTTCACTGACTAGGCCTGTTTATCTTTTGATTAGTGTATTGAAACGTGGACCTGTTTTCTTTCATGATATGGTGATTCTACAGATTGAAATATGAGCCAAACGTTGATCATGTGAGTCAAGGTAAAGGGGCTTAAATGAAGTGAGCCATTTGTAAAGCCGAGGAAATAATGAAATTCTTCAGCTTGGGGAGTCGCTGGCTTACACGCCTTCCGTGCGAGACAGGTTTCCCTCGATGCTGGAGCTACGGAAAAAGGACTTCTTCACCCCACGGCCAGATTTAATGCTTATTACTGATCTTTCCCACGTTAGCTCCCTTTGTCATTGTAAGGTAGCCAGAAGGAAATTCCACAGTTTGCTATTTTAAGTAGATTTCAGAGGCAGAAGAATAATGAGTTTGGCCTCTTAGATAATGGTCTTTTCTTCTGCAGTTACATAAACGCAATGCTGATTTTTATTTCCTACCATTCTTCTCTTTTCTCTGTTTACCATTCATTCACTCAACGAGCACGTATTGTCATGCTGGAGCCACAGTCCTTATACCATTGCAAGTTGCCAGGGCATCCTAGCTTCTGATGGAGCTTCATACATGACTCACAGGACACCTTTCAGCCCTGCCCTCTCAGGACTGGCTCGTTCTCAGGGAGATTTCTTTTCGCAGTTCCTAAATGGCTACCAGCCGCTCCCGGAGCTGCCTCTGTGCCCATTCACTTCCAGCCAGAAAGAGGGCCCATTCCCCTATAGCTCAAATAAAGGACCTGGAACTGGGTCTTGTTGATCCCAGTTGGTCTGACTTGGGTCATGTACCAACTCCCAACCAATTAATGCGGTCAGGGATATATGTGATAGGCTTACAGTAATCACAGCTCACCGTTGCAACCAGTGAGAGCCCACAACATAATGCTGAAAAGCTCAGGGCACTTTAGGAAACAGAGGAAGGTGTGAAATTGATGCTGGAACAAGACACATGCACTACACCCCCTGCCCTTACAGAACTAGTAGCCTCTGAAGAATTGGCAGGAGGATGGGGACCCACCAGCTCAGTGCATGCGTGAATCATTGCCGATACATGAGTGCTAACAAATGGGTAGCCCTGGGACCCTTTCCATAGCAACAGGACGCAGACTGACTGTTCTGTTAAAGGCTGCCACTGAGCAGCCACCATATGCTCAAAACTGCTGGCCTCTGGTGGTGTTTCAGAGATGAAACCTTTCGTATCCAATTAGCCCACATGTTGGTTCATGCAGTGCCTAAGAATTCACCTTATTTATAAAGTTCAGGGTTTCAGATAAATTTGCCAAGAGATGCTGAAATACAGTGTTTGCAAGGATGTTAGTTTCCTCGGCTAATTGCGATTTAATTTTCCCTATGTAGGAGCTGGTCAGAGAAACCCGTAAATAGCTGGCTCCATTGCAGCCTCATGTTAGTAGAAATATTCCTTCTCCAGCTTGTTTACAACCTTGCATGTTGGATTTCATTCTAGCCTCACATGTCACACCTCACCATCAACCTAACGCTCTCAGTCGGTGGTTCTTAATCTTGGCCACACAGTGGAATCACTTGGGAGCTTGAGAATATACCTGTGCCTAGGTCTCAGCCCCAGAGGTTCTGTTAGCATTGGTCCAGCCTGTGGCCAAGGTTGAGAGCCATTGCTCTAGGTAGAACCTTGTCAGAGATGCAGATACGTCTCTCCTCGGAAACATACCTAATTTGCACATACAACTAATTTAAATGTTATAGTCCATTAAGAAACAGTGAAATTGATTTAGGATTAAATCAAATTCAGAAATAGGGAGACATGTTCTCTAGATCAACAGCAAGCCACCTATCTGTGCACGCTTCTGTCCTGGCCACCACAGACACATCTCCACATCTCTACCGCCACCTCCTGGCCTAAGCCACCATCATCTTCTCCCAGGGCCACTGCAACTGTCTCCCAATTCTCTCTTGCCTGTTGTCACATAGCAGCCAGAGTTGAGCTTCTTAAACTATAAATTACAACATATCATATCCTTCCTCAAAAGCCTTCAAAGGCTTTCCACTGCCAATGCTACAAAATACACACGCCCTCCAGCCCATTGTCTGCTCGTTCCCACCCCCACCTCATTCAGTACACAGTGACCGTTCATCTCCTCATCTTCTCCATCTCAGGGTTTCTGTACACGTGATTCCTTCTGCCTAGAAGGTTCCACACACACACCCCCCACACCTGGTCTCTTCCCACTACACCCACAAACATTCTTTGCTTGCTCACTTTACTTATTGCTAAGGTCTCAACTTATATGTCACTTCTTCAAAGAGGCTGTCCTTGGCCTCTAATCTAAAGTGAGTGCCCTGTCTCACACCGTCAAGTGCCTGATTTTATACCTTCATTGTGTGGTGTTACTTGTATGGTATCTGACTGCCCTTCTAGACCATAAGCTCCCTGAAGACAGGACGATCCCGTTTTGCTCACCCGCGTATGCCCCAGCTCCAAGGCTCGCCCCAACCCAGAGTAGATTCTCAATGAATTCGCAACATAAACGGAAGAAGCATTTTTATTGTACCATTTTCTTACACTGGGGAAATACTGTAAGAAATAGCTTATGAAGCAGATAGCCCTATTTACTCAAGACGACTACATTCTCTAAGTGTTCTCTTTCCCAAGACCCACAGGAGAGAGTTTCAGTCTCAATTCGGGGAATAGTTATATTTCTCTTGTTTAACCAGTTGGTGTTTTGCTACCATAGTCCATAAATCATTTGATTTTGATTCTATAATAATTCTACAAATCATTAACCAGCCAGGCTTCCCTCTTTGCTTTGACTGGTCAGAAGCTCGGAACCGAATGCGTGGCCCCCAGGCTGGCCCAGGCCCAGCGCCAGAACGCCCCCCCCCCCCCCCCGGCGCATGTGTTTTCCATCCTGATCTCACTCCAGTTGCATCCAGCAATCAGTCCTTCCTTCATTTTCCCTCTGCTCCTCATTTTTTATTATTATGTACTTATAAGCCATCTTAAATACTCTCTAGCATTAAGCAAGACATAGTAAATAAATTAAAGAATGACAAATCAGTGACTCAGGGGAAAGAGGGAATGTGTATGTGATGAGCTGTGCTCCAGGGAAGCCAGTAACACCCCTTTGCCCTGCTCGAGAGGGAGAAAGAAGGATCAGACCGAAAAAGACCAGGCGGGCTTTGGACCTGGGTTACAGTGGGCTTCCCAGTCCAGCACGAAAGCACTGAAAACGAAGGCCTCAGTTCCCAGAGAGAGCAGAGCTTTTACTTCCCCGGCAGATGGATCCAAAGGGAAAGGGGGGAGAGCCGAGCAAGGCTTGCCCGGTCGCTGCTCCCAAACTGACCAAGCGCATCGTTCTCCATGTCCCTGCTCCCCCGGGAGGAGTAGGTCCGAGGGCTCGCCTTAAGCCATGCCCTTCACATGGAAACATTAAGCCAAGGGAAAGGATGTCCTCTCTCCCCAAACAGCACCAACTTCAAAGCATCCATTTCAGCTAGTAGATATTTTATAACAGAAAGTTTCCTGTATTTATTTCTTACTGCTGCTGTAACAGATTACCACAGTTTATTATCTTACACTTCTGCAGGTCAGAAATGTATCTCACTAGGGAAAAACCAAGGGGTGTAGGGGAAAATCTATTGCTTGCCTTTCCCAGCTTCCAGAGGCTGCCCTCATTCCTTGGCTCATGGCCCCCTTTCACCTCTCCAAACTCTGCTTCCATTCTGACCACCAAGTAATCTAGGATAGTCTTCTCAATTCAAAATTCTTAACTTAATCCCATCTGCAGTCCCTTTGCCATGTAAAGTAACATATTCACAGTTTGGGGGAATTAGAAGGTGGATATTTTTTGCTGGGGGGGGGGGGGACATTAAATAATCAGGTGCCTGTGGAATGCCAAGGTATGAATTTGGGATGTATTTACAACCACATCAGTCTGGTAGCATCCGTTCAAGCCAATTCATGCAGTCCAACAGTTCAGTCCAAAGACATGATATAAAATAATTTTTCACCCTGGAAAAGTAGTCCAAGGATATTTCTAAAGTTTATTTTAACCCTAAGAAAAATATCACTGCTTCCTAATCAATAGCCCTCTGGCACACAGTTTTGATGAAAGATGCTGTTTGCTATTCCTCCTGCCTGGAACTCGCCACCCTCTCTGTGGTCTCCCAAACCCTCCCTGCCCACTGCACACCACACACACACACACACACACACACACACACACACACACTCACTCCTAGCATTTCCTACCTTCCCATCACGCCTCCACTCCCATCCCCAGAACTGCAGCAGCTCCAGAACAGGGATATGAGGATAGGATAAGAACAGGAAGGTAAAGAGATAATATTTGACGGAGAAATTAGGAAATTCCCCATAACTGTTTAAGAAGAATTTGGCTGGATTTTTAGACAATTTTTCTATCCCTGCTGCTAGCTCTAGATTTTTATATTGTTCATTCCTCTTGCCTTTCCTTACTCTTTCCCAAAAGGTCAAGGCCTCTATAATTCTCAAGATGAAAGCCCTTCAGAACCCAGGGTAGTGTCATGCAAAAGAACATAAAATAGGTAACTTTTTTGTTATTAGTCATGAATATCCAGCTGCTATTTCCCTGCAAATGCCAATTCTTAATTCCCTCATCTGCTAAAGTTACACTCACTTAAATACAGTTGACCCTAAACAATGGGGGTTTGAACTGCATGGATCCACTTATATGCAGATTTTTTTCAATAAATACGCTTGGCCCTTTGAACCTGTGGGTTTTGCATCCACAGATTCAACCAACCGCAGATGGAAAACAGTATCTTCGCACTCCCAAGCATGGATTCCCAACCATGGGTCAAAAGTACTGCTTTCTCCCCCAGTTGATTAAATCCCTGGATGCGGAGGGTTGACCGCCCACTCAAAAGTTATAGGCAGATTTTCAAATGTGTGGGGATTGATGCCCCTAATCCTGCCATTGTTCAAGGGTCAACTGTACTTCAAAAGCATGTAGGTTTTAGATATTTTAAATCATTAATTTTGTATTTTCTCTCACTGGTTTAGGTCACTGCCCCCTTCTCGCCTATCTCTGCTTCCCTCCAGCCATTTCTGTTTTCACGTGGGTCAGCATTTATTGATGGGCTACTCCCTTCTCACTCTCCTTGGGATCATATAACAAAACAACCAGTTACAAATGCCTGCCTTGAGGAGAGCCAGAAGACTTGACCCTCGGGACAAAGTCTAAAACAGGAAACTTGCTAACCACACAAAGGTCAGCCAATGTGATGATTTTTTTTAAAAAGCAAAACTAGATTTATCGGAAGAGGTACAGTTAGTGTTCTTTTATTCTCACTAGTTTTATTTTGTAAAAATGAAACATAATTAGCAGCTTGCTTTGCTATCTTTCTCTCTGTTGCTTGGTTGGGAAGTCAGATTTGGAATCAGAGCCCGCAGCTCTCGCGTGATTCCCCATAGTGGTCCCAGCCGCGTGGTGGCTGGAGTGAAGATGGAGCCAGTCCCTGGCAGAGGTTAAGGTCAAGGGCTCGGGTGCTCCCCTCAGGCCCTGAAACTGACACCCTCAATGGCTGCCTTTGTCCCCCAAGCCTGAATCAGGGTTCCTCAACTGTCAATGCTGGGAACTAGCCAAAGACTCCACCACTGTCTGTCTTGGAGTGAGCCTAAGCCATGGGCTCAGTGGCTTCCCTTGTTTTCTAGAACTGATCACTTTCAATTTGACAATTGTATCTCCTGGCGTCCATACCAGACAATATCACCAGGAACCTCCTGCTGTGCTCTCCGGAGTGCTGAGAAAGCTGCAAATCTCCACAAGCTCCCCCCAGCCTACCAGCTGCTCCTGGGATCTGGATTAGAGCTGTAACAGTTTGGCATGATCCTCTAAAATGTATTCCCTCCTTGCAGAGGGGCACATCTAAAGCTATCCATTCCACAGAGACCCATTTATTGAATGCCCATTATTTTCAAGATACTATGCTGGGCCTTAGAAGTTTGTCTTTGCGTGTAAGGAGTTCACAGCCCTGTCAGTGATTAATCATTTGCAGAACCTCTGTGTGGGGAAAAGCGAAGAAGATAGATTTTGATAAGGGAGAAAAGGAAAGGCCAATTACGGTGCTAGAGAGGAGAAACTGGGGTTCGGGGAGCTTGCCCAAGAAGATAAACTTGTCTGACTTTACCAGCTGCTCCTAAAACCCTTATGGGGCCAGGCAGACAAGTGATAGCAGGTACTTCCTAAGGAAGGTCCAGAAGCACACTTTTGTAAATTAGGTCACAGAGCTTCAGAAAGATACTCAGAAATCCCCATGTAGAAGAAAGCGCATTAGTTTTTATTATGCTCCAAGCTGCTGGGTACAATCTACTGAAATATTGAAATAAATGACTGAGAAAATCAGCCCTTTTTATGGTCTCATTTGCCCAAATTGCTTGCCTCCCTCCCTTTACTCATGCGCTCACATTTTGAGGTCAATTTCCCCTCAGTGATGACCCAGGGGAGTGAGACAACATTTTCCGGGCCTCAAGATTACTTGTTTATAATTTCATCGTTTTACAGTCCTCTTTTTTGGCCCAAGTCCCTTCCCGGCCTCAAATCTCCCCTGTGGAAAGTGGCAGCCCTCTCCGCAGGCTTCCCTGGGAGCAGATGTCTCCAGCTCTTTGCAGGACTTATAACAGGATTAGCCCCCAACCCCCTTAATTTCTTACCAGGGAGTGGGCCGGTGAGCGTGAGTGCTCCTGCTGCTGGCCAGCGTCCGTTCCTTCTGCATTTCTTTACTAGACTGTACTTCATACCAGTCAACCGCCTGAGGGGCTCAAGCAGCCGCGTTTAAAGGGAGCCTGGCGCTGAAATCAATAAAGACATATTTTTAAAAAATAGCTCCTTAAAACAAATACCTAAGCAAAATCTTCACTGTATTCGTCCTCTTTTCTTGCTTTCTAAAGACTCTCTCCTTACCTGCCATAAAAATGGGTTAATTTTAATTATGAACTTAACAAAAAAAGTATGTTATTCCAAAAAACCTCAGCTATCAGTTCATACATACAGTACTCCTAGATTATGTTATTAGTATTTTACATGTTTAATTTTTAATACCTCTGAAATATTTATTAATATAACATTTAAAAAAATTAAAAAATAAAAATAAAAGGAGCCTGGGACCTGCAGACCAGTAGCAAGGGCACCACCCAGAAGCTTATTAGAAATGTAGATTCTCAAGCCCCACCCAGAGCAGCTGAATCAGCATCTACACTATGAAGAGAACCATCATTGCCACCCAATGCCAGCTCCCCTATCTAACTGAAGTTCCAACTACCAGGGTCCTTGACAATGTGGTGAACTGCTGAGTGTCTGTAGCTTCCAGGAGAAAGACATGATGCTAGTATCCTAAGAGAGTTTGACAAACGACCCCTTGACCTGTGAAAACGCCTGTGTCGGAGACACAAAAAGGATATTAAATTATAAATGCCTATAATCCTTCCCTTCTCCCAAACCCTCCCCCCTTCTGCTGAGGAGAGAAAGTGCCTTTGGCTACTCCGCTTCCCTCTCTTCCAAAGCCCAAAAGGAGAGGGCCAGTCAAGCCCTGGGCTTTCTTGTGTTGGCAGAAAGAAGACTTAAATATTTACAGAAGCTGTGCCGGTGACGAATGGAGGGGAGCGGCGAGGCTTCAAGGCTGGGCTAGGCTATGAAAAATACTGAGAAGTCGGAACCTCCCTTTGGTGTCTTGCTCTTTCACTTAAAGTCAGAATAGTTTATAACAGGGATGGGGAAGCTTTTTTCTGCCAAGGGCCATTTGGATATTTATAACATCATTCGTGGGCCATGCAAAATTATCAAGGTAAAAATTCGCTATGAAAAACTCCTAGGTTTATTGAATTTCGAGTCTCTCCTGCGGTTGCCTTGGCAGGGCCAGACCAAATGATTTCGAGGGCCTCATATGGCCCTCAGGCCTGATGTTCCCCTCCCCTGGTTTATAAGGACTTTGGGTTGTTAGTGTTGTGTGTCCTTGAGTGTGAAACCATACTGAGACCATACCACATAGTTCTCCACTTATCTGTTATATTTTTTTAAATCTTTGAAAATGCGCAGAAACTCTGCTAGATTAATTGTACCTCACCTAAAACCTGATGGAAATGCATCAGCAAGACCAAGACTAAGAATTCAAGCGTCAGGTTGCTAATCCATTGACCCGTCAACCCCAGGTGCCAAGCACTCCATGGGGCCTTCTAGCTTTGAGTGACAATACGTGACACAGGTTCTGATGGTAGCCACACTCAGCGCATCCTTTCCCTGGCTCTCCTTAACAGGACTGGCTAGCCGTGAACCCGACACTGCTGATAAGCATCCCAAAAATATTCTTTTATTTTTAGATGTTTGGGGAAAAAACTATTGATGGAAAAATATGTGAGCAAGGACATAAAAGTGGTAGATGTTACCTTATACAAACTCTAAGGAAATTCTTAATAAATTTACAAGATGGCTCCCAGATATTCATTGCAGAAAGGACCCAATAACTGTTTTATGTCAAACTGTTGTACATACATCTTTCTTTATCATAATTAACCATAATTAACCATTTATTGACAGTTGTTAAGAAGTAAATGAAAAGGGTTACCTTAAAAGAACACCTGTTCTGGTTAGGGATATTAGACTAAGATAAATGAAATAAAGAAAAAATTCATAAATACATCAAATTCTAGGATCTTGAGTAACAATGAGGCAGACAAGTAACTAAAATCTAAAACAACCACACACAAAAGCAGAAAACAGAAAAACTGCCTAATGTTCTCCAATTATCTGATAATACTTTGGAAAAGAAGTTAATGAGAGCAGAAACACACACTCCAAATATTCCCTGGCTCGAGCATTTTGCTCGGCCTACACAGTGTCAATAAAGGGCTATATTTAGAACCAATTTACGGCTGTTGTCTTTACAGCTCATATACTTCTTTGGGTTTACAGTGAATGTGTCTTGGCAGATTCTAGCATCTTCAAATGCACAATATTTTCTTGGTACCTTTGAAAAGCAAGTATAGGTAAATCATTAGTGGTTCATCATAATTCTCTGAAAAAGATAAGCTGCCCTGCAACACACAGTTTTTAAAGCTGCACTGCAGCAGACCTGTTCATCACTTGTTTCTACTTGTGAAAATACTGGCTTGGTCCTACAGCCAGAAGTAAATCTGGACAAGTGTAAGACACAATCAGAGAGTGGACCAAGAAGAAATGATAGAAGTTAAGTGATGGGAGGCAACTGTGATGACATTTAATCCAATCTGTATATAACAACAATAATAGCAACATAACCATGATTGTTGGGCACCCAAATATCGTTTGTCTGATTTACATGTTCTTGGTAACAAAGTATGGAAAAAATTTAAAGCGTTTTCTATAAATATTTTTACATATGCAAGGTAGAATTTTATCTCCTACTACCTAGCATTATATCCTCAATATTTTACTACATTCCTCAATATTCTTTAAAAACTTACATAGTGCCTTGGCCTGTTTGGCTCAGGGGTTAGAGTGCTGGCCCACAGACTGAAGGATCCCAGGTTTGATTCCAGCCAAGGGCATGCACCTCAGCTGCAGGCTTGATACCTGCCCCAGTCTGGGTGCGTGCGAGAGGCAACCAATCAATGTGTCTCTCTCCCATTGATGTCTATACCTCAATTGCAGCTTGATTCTAGCGATATATGACTCTGACTAAAGGAGCCAGCATTTTTTAAAAGTTTTTCTTCATACAGAGGATTCGGCAAAGAGTATGGTCTGGTTTGCAGACCACAAACCTCCATGTGCTGGCTTCATTTATAATTCAGTCACTTTTTCCCAAAGTCTTAATTAAAAGACAGCTCCCTGTACTCTGTGGCTACTGCCAGGGAGCCTGACTACTGTAAGTTGCACAGTCACAGTGGCCCTCAGGACACCTTGGCAGTGGCCCTGCCCGCTGGCCTAGAGTCAGCAGCCCTAGAGCTGGTGAAAGTTGCCTGGAAAAGTAAAAGAGTGTCTGAGCACAGATGCCACCCAGGAGAGCCATGTTTCCCTGGCATCCCCTCACAACAGGTAGGCCTGCTTTAGTGTATAGGGTGTCATTGCTGGTGACTCCATCCTGCCACTCAGTGTCCAGAAACGCCCATGGTGACCCTTTGAAAAATGCTAAAGACTAATCTATTGAAAATAGATGCCTCAGAGAAAACCTCCAGTTTGGTTGGAGTTTTTAAAATGCACTGTTCAGTTACTCAACCAATATTTATAAAGCTACATGCCAGGCCCATTCTAAATGCTGGGACATGAGAATAAATAACACACAGCACTTTATGGCCTAATGGGCAAGTAAGCATGGAAAAGAGGCTTAAGGTACTTGGCAGGCATCAAGGAGCAATTATGGAAGTGAACTTTCCAGGTTATGGGAGTTTTCCAGGCTGACAGGTATAGAGAAAGCATTCTAGAATTTCTTTTCCAGATTCCAGAGTGAACAGCTTCGCAAAGGCATCATGAGTATAACAGATTGCAGTAACTCTGGATTGTGAGATGGCAAAAAATCAGAGATCTGGAAAGGTAAACCAGAAGCCAGATTACAAAGATTCCGTAACTCTTGGAAGGTATTTGAATTGTATCTTGGTGACGACTGGGAGCCACAGCTGCGTGGACTGGTGGCAGTGAGAAAAAACAGCACAGAAGCTGGAGCCTGGAGAAAGGATGTGGGTTTGGAGCCCTTCGCAGTGGGCAAGGCTGGGGTGAGGGGCTGCAGTGAGAAGGCCACAAGGATGGTAGAGAGGAGTTGGTTTCTGGAGGTGCTCAGCAAGGAGAATTGGCAGGACGTGGAGCCCAAGCGAATGTTGAGGGAGGGGGGGTGAGGCCAAGCAAGACTCTGATATTTCAGGATGTGGATGTCATAGAATCATGGCCCTGTCTTTGGTCTGGCCCCATCCTCAGTCAGTCCCAAGTCCTCCTTTCCCCACTCCCGTCCCCCCTCCTCTTCCATCATCAAACAAGTACTGGCGAGGAAAGATCTTTCCTGAACAGCCACCCTACACCCAGAACCAGTGCGACTTCATTCCAGCGAGCTCTGGTCCCAGAAGCTGTCATTTAAGAAGCCGTGCGCTTGGTGATGCCACCTTACATTAGCGTAAGCTTTGGTGGACAGAGTTCTCATAGTCATGATCTCCTCAGCTCCTCAAATAAATTCCATTCTGTCAGTAAAAAAAAAAAAGAAAGAAATCAAGACATAGGGAAGCTGTGGCTTGCTGAAGGTCCCAGAGTTATTTCACAATAAGCCACAGGCTCCGACCAGTTCTTCTGCCTTAAAATCCAGGGTGGTTACAACGTGGAATAACTACAAACCAAATGCCCTGTCCCAGCAGGCATACCTATCCGATAAAAGAAACATGACCAGGGAGGCAAGGTGCCCGACAGACACGTCACCCTCTTCAAATGGCCTCTCGTTGCTGTCAGATGAATATGCGGACCTCGCCAAAGCAAGCCCTCGGCTCAGAGTCCTAACGGATTTTCAGGAAGCTTATTGGATTTTCTCCTCAGTCTGTTCGACAGAAACAGGACCTCCTGCCAGTGCATCAAATAGGAGATTTCCCCCAGCAAGTTTTATCTCAGACACACACACACACACACACACACACCCCTCTGCTCAGGGAAACAAGACACGTTCTTAGCAAACAAGGGAAAGGAGCAGGCGGAGGTGAGCCGTGCAGAGGAGTAAAAAGGGTTTCAAGCCACCTTAAGAGGGTCACGCGTGTGGGACAGATAAAATCTCACCAGGAAGGATTCACCACCGTTCATGTTTATGAAAATGTATTGTTTACTTCTAGTTTCATACTGTTTTCTAACTTTTTTCATGTTTTAATTTATCTTTATTGTTGAAAGTATTACAAATATCCCCCTTTTTCCCCCATTGATCCCCTCCACCCTGCACCCCCCCCCCCCAGGCCTTCCCCACACTATCGTCTGCGTCCATAGGTTATGCATATATGCATATAAATTCTTAGGTTAATCTCTCCCCACCCACTCCACCACCCCCACCTGCCCTCTGAGATCCCTCAGTCTGTTCCATGCTTCTGTGTTTTCTAACTTATTTTAACTTAAGGGGACTCTGAGTTGGTTCCTTATAAAATGTGCATGCATATCTGTGAGGTGTAAAGCAGGCCACAGACACACACAAGCTGCCCCCAAGAGTGGACACGCGAGCTCCGTGAGTCACCGCGCAGACGAGCTGGGGAAGGAAGAGGGCGGGGCTGAGGGTCAGTGGGAGGGGAGGAGAGGAGGTGGCGCTGCTGAAGATCTCCGTCCGCCAGGGCTGCGAACCTCCGCTTAAGCTCCCCATTTCCTGCAGCCCCCTAGACACAGACGAGCTGCTGTGATGATTACCCCCTGGCTTCTGAACAGCTTATGAAGAGTGTGCGTGTCCCTTTAGGGCAGATATGATTTGGTGAGAGAGAGACATACAGAATTGCCTGACATCTCACCAAGTGAGTAGCAAAGTACAGACTTCAGTTCAGACACCGAGAAAAATTATCTGAAACTTGGATATAAGGCAGAAGCATGCAGTTGTCCTTCCCATGTCATGCTGGGGCGGTTAGTGTTCAACACCCTCCCCCAAGGAGTAGTAAGCTAGGGTAATATACCTTCACTTGATTCTACCATTAACTAAAAGCTTAGACTTTCTGAAGTCGCGTGTCAGTTTGTAAATCTTGTTGGGTAGAGATGCAAACAATCACTGTTTAGTATAAAAGAAAACACCAAAGGCTCTCTTTTCCACAGGACAATAACCAGTTTCCTGTTGAACACAGCCACGTCATTCTGACATTTTGCTTTTTAAGTACCTGTCTATGCCCACTTCCTCAAAACGCTCTTGGAACAAGATTTATCATCCTACTGGTTCTCTCACTATTGAGTTAATAATCTTTGACATACCCTCATCCTATATTTCCATGAGAGCCATGTTATTAACTTTCTTAAAATTCTATTTCTTGCTATGTCTATAATCTAGTGTTTCTTCCTCCAAAATAACACCTTTATGGTACTACATCCACACACCCAGTCAGGTCTGCTCCCCTCTGCTGCCAAATAGAATACACTTGACGTGAGTGATGCAGGCAGCTGGCCATGTGCTGGGACTGAAGGGCACTCAGAGGCTTCCTCCTAACTGGCCTGACGTTTCCAGCATTTGAGTTCTCAGCATTCACCATATATTCATAATATTGATTTCAGAAGACCGTTCTTGGCAGCTGAGATGACCAGCCCGCCAGCCAACAAGGAAGGGGCTTTGACCCAGGTTCCTAGTACTACTGATGGGCTGGACTGGTGGGCCGAGCTGGTTTACAGGGAGTGACCAACATGTCCTCATTCAGGTTTACAAGTGACACACAGGTTTCTGAGGTAGCTGAAATGCTGAGGGGGGCAAGCTCGGGTCCTGCCTGGGACATTTTCTCTCTGGGTGAAACTAACTGACCTTCAAAAAAATCAAACCCATGACTTAGATTTAGCAAAATTAGCCACTTTGATCTACACAAGGAAGAAACACTGGAAGCAAAGGGTTCGGGGGATTTGGCAAGAAGAAGGCCTTCATTTTACATACTTAACAGGTCGCAGACAACTTTTCACACTTTGTGGAGAGAACCATCTGAGCCATTAGCAGGTCATTTGACCCACTTGCTTTAAAACCTCTCTAAACTCAGAAAACAACTCTAATAGCTCCGAGAATAGAAGGTGATCTGGGATTTTAGCCTGACCACTGACTGCCGGGCAGATTTGCTGGCGGCAGGCGCTTCCCAGCAGTTAGCACCTCACCAGGGAGCTTCGAGCTGCAGGTCTGCACAGTCTGAAGGGCTCCCCTCTGCCTGAGCTGCCCCTGGTGCTCCATTTCCATCCTGTGTGTTCAGCGTCTACTGCATTCGCCAGCATCCACACTGCGTACTGTGCAGGACATGGGGTGTGGAAATTCTGTCCTCAGGGGTCTTCTTGCCCAGTGGGAGACAGAAGCGATCTAAATGATCTAAATAGCTATCATTTAGGGTAGAAAGTGGCTAGTAATTCACAAATATTAAGACCCTGCTATGTGCCAGTTAATGCACATGAGGTATACAGTTGAGAGCATGTTCTTAGAAGAGGTTCAATGAGCATTTGTTGATGGAGGGAAAGGAACAATTGCACCCACTATGGGCCAGGCTGTATGCCAGGCACTTTCTCATTTAATTTCCTCTGCACAAGTCCTCACTTTGATAGGTAACATTATCCCCATTTGTAACAAATAAGGAATCGAGCTCAGAGGTGTTCGTTGACTTTCCCAAGGTCACGCAGAGAGCGAAGAGCAAAGGTAGGATTGTAATGCAGATCCACCTGACTTGAAAGATCCTGCTCTTCCAACCTCACGACGTTTACCAGTAGCGTTTTAGGGCACACCTGCCTTCTGGGCTGCTGCGGCTGATTCATTTCCAAACAGGGGCCTCAGAGGACACGGCAGCCTGTTGGCAACGATAAGGCATCCCCTGCTAGTCCAAGGCAAAGACTCACAAAGCCATTTGGACAACCCACGATCTGTGATTAACGCTTGGATCCGTCTCTGGCTGTCCCTGGATGTTCTCTAGCACCAACTGTGCGATCCACTTATCTGCCTTCCAATAAAATGGGAAAATAAAAGGGCAGAGAAGAGAATAAAAGTGATCTCCAGAGTCAGGGGCACAAGCTCTGCTCCCTTCCTTTCAATTTCTCCAGAGCTGGCCAAACACACAGAGGAGAAACCCACTACCCAGCGAAGCTGAGAGCCCACAAGGCTTCTACCCCAATGTCATCCTCCCTCTCCTCACCATTTGCCAGAGCCCAAGGAAATTACTTTAATTCCTTCTCTTTCACTTTCTTTGGGGAAAAGAAGAATTCAGGACTTTCATAGCTAAACAAAGCCTTCAGGATGAAGTCTCCATTAGTGAGCCCGCACAGTCCCACCCTGCACTCCCACCTCTTCTCCGTCTCCCCCATGCACCCCGGGAGCTCCTGAGCCCCCCTTATCCCTCCTGCCAATGCACCTGGGGTAACTCGGGCCATCCTTGGGACTCAGCTCAGACACATCCTACAGAAAGCCTTCTCTGACTGCGCTCCAGCAGTGTGTGTGCGCACATGCAGCAGGGCCCCTCTGGTGTTCCCATGTCCCATGAGCATGCACACACGTATGCACATGCACATGTATGCACATGCACACACATGTACACACAATAATACCCCTACCGCGAGTTCCTACACCTCTCCAAGCCGCCCTGGCATATTGCTTACTATGTTGCCCCGTGCCCAGGCCTTGCTGGTAAACCCTTCCTCTCCAAGCTGCACGACAGGAGGCTTCCTACTCCCAATACTGAGCAGCCCAAGAACTGAAACCCAGGAGGAAGGGAAGGCCAGAGGGAAAAAAGGCTCTCGGCCCACAGCCCACCCTTCCTTGGCTGGCGCTGGCCTCACAGCTGCCAGGGGAGAACAGGGTGAGGCCTGAGGACAGGCCGACTGGAGGGAATGGTTGTTCTCTGAGAAAACCAGGACAGGAGCTTCAGGGCTCCGGTGGCCAAGGTCAGAGCCATCACTTAGGAATATTTGCAGTGCTCAGTGGAGCCGCGAGGGTGACTCAGCCTGTAGTGCTCGCTCCACAGATGGCTCTGGGCCTCTTGGTCGTGGCATGGTCCGAGGGGGCCGCCCAAACAGGTGCCCCTGGCCAGCATGTACTGGGCTCGCTAGAGGCAGGGAATCCCATGTTTCGTGGCTAGATTTCCTCCCTTTATTTCTGACCCATGACTAGGTAGTGAATTGGTCACTAAAGACACCATTTAGGCAGATTTTGGGAACATCTGGTTGGACTTAAGCAAAAGCATGCAGGAAAAGGAAACCAGAATGGGAAAAAGAGCTCCAGGCCAACGCCATCTCGTCTTCATTTCCACTGCTAGCCTGACATTTGAAAGGAAGTCAAAATGTTTAAAATCTCCTCTTCCATCAGCGTTGTCACCAGGGTTGGATGGAGCCGGGTTCACCACTTTAAAATACACATTTCAAAGCCCATCTGAGTGGCTGCAGCCATGTTATCAAGCTGCACACAGAGTGATCTGAGTAGATAGAAAAATTGTTCCCATTGTCTGTGGAGGCAGTACTTTTAAACAAGTGCTTTGCAAAGAATGAGCCATTAAGAACTACTCTGTAGCCCGTGAACCTGCAAACAAATACAAGTAAAATAGGTACGAATCAGCAACTCTGAGCAGCAGAGTAGAGAATTTGCCTGGCATAGGTTGGAGATATGGTTTTAAAAGGTTGCTAATTCAGCCTTGGCCAGGTAGCTCAGTTGGATAGAGTGTCATCCGGATACACTAAGGTTTTGGGTTCAATCTCTGGTCAGGACACGTAAGGGAGTCAACCAATGAATGTGTAAATAAGTGGAACCACAAATCGATGTTTCTCTCTCTCTTCCTCTCTAAAATCAATTTAAAAAAATTTTAAATATAAAAATAAAAGATTGCTAATCCAGTTTATCTTTCATTTCCTGCATAACTCCTGGTAGGAGGCATCAAAAATCAGCTGTACATTGCATTTGCACGGGTTTTAATCAACTAGGAAAAATCACATTCTCTTTTATTATTTTACTTCCTTTTTCCAAAAGAAATTCAATTTCTTTGGAAATCTAAATTTGCTCTTTCCACTCACCAAGAGAAGTGTATTATGCATTCAATCTGTTCAATCTCAGTTTGGTTTCAAGTTGAGACTTTATTTCATTTCCAGACATGTACAGAGTGGTTGGTATCCCTCTATTACTTCTCACTTTCGGGTGCAATTGCTTGGCAAAGCAGTAAGCCTGCTGGGTGAATCAAACTCTCCATTTTCACTCTATATACACCCTTTAGGTATGTGAAACTGAACCCGTACAACATGTCCTCTTGCTACCAAGGTTCAAAGTTGTAATGAATCAGTTGAGCTAAAGCATAGGAATATTCAATTTAAAAAAAAAAAAAAAATTCTTAAATAAATATGGAACCCATCTTGTTTCATTATTTGCTTTGTCTTTTTAGGTTATAAAATATGCAGGTGGGTTAATATTCTTTGTTTGGGGGGGTTTATTAACATTTCAAAGACGGATAAAAACAGATTTCTAAGAGAGAAATTGCTTACACAATTCTGTGTCCTGAAAGGCGGTTCAGACCAAACAAAAGGAGAAAATAACCTAACCAAGAAAAAGTCCTGGGTTCTTGACCTTCAGGAGCTTGATATTCTGGAGCCTGGTAGAGATCAATGAGAGGCACCAATAATATTCATCTTGATACCGTTGCAATTAACCTAGTTACTAATAACAGGAAAGGAGCAAAGGGAAGGCCAAATATTATAGGCATGTCATTTGGGCAGTTTGCCAGGAAGCTACATCTTTACACTCCCCAGGGGTCCGGCAAAGGGAAGATAGATACACACCTGGTAAAGCTGGGGTGACAGAGAGAGGGTACTCGCCTGCCAGTCACACCTGGAAACAGGTCATTGGCCAGAATGGGTGTGGCCACTGCAAGGGTGTGAAATTTGGAATATTTAACCCCCTGAACAAAGAAGTTCGCTATCTTGGGACTCTTCTTGCAAGGGTCACACTCTCATGGTTCTCCTGCATTTGCCCTCATGGCCCACGGCCCTGTGGACCCCACACACAATGGACGAATGGACTGCAACCAGCCTGACGCTGAGCTGGACCCAGCTGCAACATGGAACAGAAACTCTGGACACTGGCTTTGCTTTTAGCTCTACCGAAACCCCAATTACACTTCTTCCAGGACTGGGTTAAGGGAAATAGGACTTTGGAAACCCGGGGATATAATTCCATGCAAATAAAAATCACTCATCCTCCTGTGGGAGTCTCAGAAAATTCTTTTTCTCAAGGTATCGTAAGGACTCCACCCCCAGCACCCAGTGGGGAAGATAAGACCCCAGCCTCCCCGATAACAATCTCATTTGAGAAATTTGGACTTGGCTCAGCCCATCCACTCTTACTGTAGCCCAAGGTTGTCTCTCATTTGGAAATCACGCTGTCATCTTGCTTTAGAATACACATGGATGGGCGTATGCCAGGGAGATGTTGGCATGGAAAGATGTGAAGGCTCCTGATTGCAGCTTGTATTTATGGACTCTCCTTTTCTCTTCCCCTCTAGTTACCGTGACAGTGGGAGGCAAGCAACACTTGCTCGGACTGTATGACACTGCTGGACAGGTAAATTTTTATTACCTTGATTTATTTTTATTATCTTGGTTCATTCAATAGATATGACCTCTTCTGATCACTGGGGGCAAATTTATTGTCTACCTAAATGACAACTAAAGCCTATTCTTAATGTCTTAAAAATATTTGTAATTACAAAAAACTAAACCATTACATGATTCAAGATGTTGATAGGCAAAGTAACTCATTCATTGACTGATGACTAACAATAACCAAAATAATGTATTTGGCCAAGACTCTTAACTTCTTCCTACCCATACCAATTCCAAATCTACAATTACTGAGTCAATTTCATAAGTTTGAGTCTCACCCATTATTTTTTTCCTGCTCTATTCTTTGCCCACCCTTTATTTGAACCATCTAATGAGCTGTGAAAAGGTCCAGACGAGATAGGGGATAGGGAGTGGTTGGTAGGAAGGAGGGGGAGGTGTTGGGAGCAAGAGAAGCCAGGACTAGATGTTTTCCAAAAGTGAATAACTGAATAGCTAGAGGTTGACTCTAAACTCTCTAAGATTTCTGAAATATTCTCACTCTGTAAGATATGTTTCTTCAGGTTGGAAAACCTGGCCAACCAATAACGTAAGGCAACGAACTAGAGCTCTCAGCACTAAATCAGCACACGCTCTACCTGGTGGAAATGCCACCTTATCTTTCTTTCCTCACACCCCACGCCCCATTATGCAAAGTTTCTGATGTTGTAAGTTCATGGGTTGGAAAGGAAGTCCTTAAGCAATTGATAGCTGGGGGCCAATTTCTTCGATAGAGCTTTTGCTACCATATGTCTTGGGTCATTTATTTAGGTCAAAATCAGCGGGTTGTTTAGTCTTACATCTTAAGTCCTTTGGAGTGAAGGTCTGACCATGTGCTTTCCCACTGTGAGTTTCCTGGTACTTGTTATTTATAGTTATTTATATTTGTCTAGGCCTTTTTAAAAAAAAAAAAAAAAAAAACAATTATCTGGAGATCTGTCTTTTTGCTCAACTTGAAAGCTCTATTAATAGAGAGAAAAAAGAAAAAAAAACAGGAAATTTTGAGAGGATTTTCTTTGGGATTTCTGTACACATTTGCAAGGACCACTGTCTGTGGACATCAAAGGCTGGTGTTGGGCAGGTGGAAGTGGGGAACCTGGAAAACCTAGCACCAGACTCAAGGCTCCTTCCAGTTTCCCCTCGTCAGCAGATGGCTCTTTGGGTCAGCTCCCCTCAGGAACTGGAAAACCGCATCAATACCAAGACACAGGACTAGGAAAGGATGCCCCCTAAGCTGGCCCAACATGGAAAAATTGGTTTGGCCCCTCTGTGCTAAGTACAAGGGCCTGAGTGCAGGTCCTACTTGGCTGCTTCTCCAGCAGAAAGCATTTCAGCAATAGGGGTACACTGCTCTTTGGGCTGGAGATGCTGAACCCAATCACATAATCGTTGGGGTGTCCCCATGCCTCAGAGACTCGCAGCCTTAAAGAGAGAGAAGTTTACACCCTTCTCCCCTCTAGTCAGATTTTATAGATATTAAATCCAGTTTGAAAAGTTCAGTACAGCAAGAATTATTGCCTGACTCCGAAAGCTCTGTTTCCCTTGCCTTCTAAAGAGCGCTCTGGGCCCCTCGTGCCATCCAGGGCTCCCTCTTCTATAGCAGTCCATGGCAATTGTAAGCTTCTGTGCGCTGATTGCCCCCATAACAACCTCCCCAGGCCTCTATTTAATTTCAAATTCAATAAAACGGTTTAAAAGCTCTTGTGGAGTTTAATTCTTCTTTCCCACTGCTCTGTCCTTTTTAGAAAAATTTTTAGACAATACTAGCATAGGAGCTGAAGCGCTAAGGCAGGGTAAAAATATCTTTAAACTCTGAATTGAAGAAAGCAGAATGACCTAAGCCTCTGACACAGGGAAGCTATAGCAACAAATGGTTACAGGCATTTCTTCAACTTAACTTTCACTTTAATCCTTTCCAGCAGCTACTTTGAAAGCTCAGCGGTAGACAAGGCTCGTAGGGGAGCATAAAACATGAGGGAAAGGATTCAGAACATGTCTTACATTTTCTCTGAGCCTCACAGTCTATGATTAGGACCTTTAAAGATGACTCCAAGAGCCCCAGTCGGGTGGCTCAGCTGGTTGGGGTGTCATCCTGTGCACCAGAAGGGTTACAGGATCGATTCCCGGTCAGGGCATATACCTGGCTTGTAGGTTCGATTCCCAGTCAGGGCACATATGGGAGACAACCAATGTTTCTCTCTCACATCAATGTTTCTCTCTTTCTTTCTCTTTCTCTCCACCCTCCCCCCCTCCCCCAATTCAATGGATTCCTCAGGTAAGGATTAAAAAAAATAAAAAGATGACTCCAAGAAAGCCTAAAAGAAATGGAGTAATTAAGCAAAATGATTTGCGGCTGGACCTAAGGGAGACCTTTCGCAGTACAGGATTATTAAATGTTGGAATTTGTCACACTAAGGATGACAGGCAGTTCATTCTGTAGACCAGAGTGTCTCACATTTGAACAGGCAGCACAATCACCTGGAGGCCTTGTAAAAATAACCCGGCCACCAGGCCCCAGCCCGGAGTTTCTTCTTCTACAGGTGGGGTTCAAGAATTTGCATTTCTAACATGTTTCCTGGTGATGCTGTTACTTTGAGAACCACTGTTCTAGAACCTTGTCACTCAAACAGTGGTCCAGTAACCAGCAGCATCAACGTCACCAGAGACCCTATTAGAAATGCAGATCTCAGGCCCCACCCCGCCTACTAATTCTAAAATTTATCTTTAAAAGACCCCCAGGGGACTGGTGTGCACACTGAAATTTGAGAAACACTCCTCTAGAAGTCTTTGGTGGTTGCAGCCTGGTTTCTAGTGTTAGGAGGAAGGGGTGGAAAATATCACATGAGTAGATTCCCATGGTTCTATGACTACCAGTAAGACTTTGTAACAAATTTAATTTAGAAGCATTGTCCCCAAATTTCCATCCCCTGCCTCAGGAAGAATAGTCCAGCCTCCTCAGTTGCAGTCTAGTAATGTTGCTGCAGCCACATGGCTAAGGAACATCTATAACTAACTCCAAAATACTCATTTAGCCAGAGTTGCTAATAAGAAAGAGTAGTGATCCTAACTCGATTGCTCCTTGAACCACTAAAAGGAAATCAGTCTCTGAACCCGGCTGTAGAGTTCCAACTTGCTATGAATAATTAGATTGTCTTTCATGAATAAACCAAGGAGCAGTGTCCCTCGTCTCTGTCTTGAGCTAACTGTGGGTCAGAGGTGACGAAACCAACCTCAAGAAGCACATGTGCTCTGAAAGGTAAAGCGATAGGAGCTCATTATTTCTACCCTCAAAGTTACCCTTGAACAAATTGTTTGTCCTGGTTCCCACCTTCTGGCCGCGCCTCGTTGCCTTGGGCACAACTGCAGCCCCCCCGGCCCTACCTGAGACCCTCTCCCAGCTCTGCGCAAGCCAGCCAAGCATTTGCTAAAGAGGGTTTATAATGAGGTTCGTGTGTCCACGGCCGGCACACGGCAGCTGCTGGTAAACATTAGCTCTCTCCCCAAAGCCTGAAACAAACTAATATTTGGATTTGAGTAGAGTCTTTTCAAAACAGTCTTCAGAACATTGCTTCATCTATTAGGTAAAATTCCAAACATTAGGTTAGGCCAGTGATTTTCAACCTTTTTTATCTCAGGCACACATAGACTAATTACTAAAATTCTATGGCACATCAAAAAATGTATTTTTTGCCAATCTGACAGAAAAAAAAAAAACACAGGTAGAATTTGGATTTATTCACACCGGATGGCCATTGTTGTTCTGACTGTTGTCGTTTTTTTATTTGACCATCTGAGGGAAAAGAGGCCAGCGCCCCTGACTAAACAGTCAGGTGCTGCATGTTTTAAACATTCTTGGGGCACCCCTGTTGAAAATGGCTGGGTTAGGCAATGAAGTGAGAGCTTTCTCACAGGGTGGCTCTGCATGGTACCCCTCAGCTCCCACTGGGGAGGCAATAAGGCCAGGCCTGTGAGCCAGATCTCTTTAGGTCTTGCCAACAGTATATTTCTGAGAGGGATCTCTAGAGTTTAGATCTTTGGCCGAGCTACAAAGAGTCCGAGAGCCGACTTTTCCATGACGTGCTTCAGGCCAGCTTGTTTAGAATGCATCACGAGAGACCCAGTGGAGAGCAGGATGCTGGGGTGGGGATGCTGGAGCAAAGCCTGGACATTCCTGCCAAACTAGGAGAGGGGTCTTTCCCAGGTCATGGCTCTGAGCCCAGCATCCTCCCACCCCCTTCCCTCCACCTAGAGCACAGCCAGCCATGGTACTAACACATCTTGCCTCCTTCTCTGAGTGGGCCCTGGCTTCCATGTGGGCGAAGCCCTGCTCAGTTTGTAGCCTCTCTGGCCAAACTCCAGGGTGGACATATCTCAAAGGCAACATTTGCAAAAGTGGCCGTTAGTGGCACTGCCAGGGGGAACAAGAATCTTTTGGTGTTAGAAGCCTGGTCCTCAGCAGGATAAACCCCCGAGTTCTCTACTCACAAGCCCTGTAGGTTCAGCATGTGGACAAGCACAGAATGCGCTCTGTTACTGTGAAACCACAGCCCACAGCAGCTCAGCTGTCACCAGTGACCATAAGAACGTGGGAACAGGAAGGCCATCAGCTGTACCCTCAGCCAGGGCTGCACCCTTCAGCTGGGGCTGCACACTGCATGTCTTCACTGGCCCTGATTTCTGAAGCCCCTTTTCCCCAATGGGCTGAAGAAACATGGGACAGTCAGGGAGGCAAGTACAGCCAGCATTCATTAACGCAACCCAGGGTCTACTTGGAAGGACTCCCGTCTTCCCCTTTGCTATTGGCTCAGCCAGTGGGGCCATCTGGAGCACAGAACCTGGCATCAATCCTCTATGGAAAGTTTGCCTAAAACTTCAAAATAAGTGTTTTTCCTCAATGAGCAGCTCACCCTTTCTTGCTCTCACGCATCTTACTGTGGTTTTACAAGTGTACAAATTGGGGATTAGGTAGCATTTGCCCACATGACATGTTATTGGTAAAAGTAACCTTAGGACACAATCTTACTTCTCCCCAGATTATGAAAAATGGTCCTGTAGGGACACTGATTCAAAGTTTCAGTCAGGACCATGTAAACATTTGGGTCTCATTACCACTCAGTTTAGAAAAAGTTCGTTTCAGGGCCAGCCCTGACATCTGAGGACAGCGACACTGCAGCCGTCTTTGGCATGGGATGCAGGATGGGCTCTTGACCACTAAAGGGCTGACTATGTCCAACACTCAGTTCTAAGTGGTGTGCAAATATTAATACATTTTATACCCATAAGAGTCCTATGAGGCCAGCACTGTTATCAACTTCCTTTTATAGGTAAGGAAACTGAGGCAGAGAGAACTTACCCGAGATTGTATGGTAGCCACAGGCAGGGCTGAGATTTGGACCCAGAGAATGCACCTCCCTAGCCCATGCTCTTAAGCACTGTGCTGCAATCCCATCCTGGGTCTGTTGCCCAGATTTTCCAAACCAAGCCTGACCAATATGAGTGTATTTAGGGGAAAACATGAAAATGAGACATGTGCTGAAAATCTGGGCTAAGTGTCACTAAACCCAAGACAACTTGGAAGTAGAATCCTACTCCCACTTGACCGCGGGAACAGGGGTAAGAGGGGTGGAGGGAGTGCGCAGTGCGGCTGTCCTTGCCACCCCAAGTGTGGTCCCTGGACCGGCAGTGTCAGTGTCAGCGTGATCTGGAAACTGGGCTTCATCCCAGACCTGCTGCTGAATAAGAATCTGCGCTTTAACAAGACCCCAGGGGATTCAAAAGTGCATAAAGCCTGAGGAGGGCAGGCCTGATGGTTTCCTCACCATCTGTGCCATTTGATGCTAAGGCCATCCCTGAATTTTTCTAATAGTCACCTATAGTCCTCCCAGAACACCAGATGTGCCTTCAGACCAAACCCTCTCCTGGCTTTGGGATGAAGTTGGGTGGGAAGTACTCAAAGCCTGCCTCATCCCAAATCCTTCCCTACCCCCTTCCCCATCCCTACCCTCACCCCAGCCTCTTTGTCCACTTTAACCCTCCAAAGCCCTATGTGAGTTGTTCTTTTACATTAAAACATTGTCCCTTCAAGAAGCACTCAGGTGCTGGTCTTCCACTCTCAATTTCAAACACCAGCTAGACTACGTATCCACTCCTCACGGCCCCTTTACACCATCTCAACCTCCAACCTAGGCTCAAATCACGCTCCATCACACACGCAAGAAAAATCCCTTCAGTGATCAGCTGGTATCAATTCAAATTCCTCAACCTCCCACCGCCCAGCCCTCAGTCTCCAGGGGATGCTTCCTGTCACTAACCCTCAGCCCCCTGCCACATTTCATAGCTGCAGCCAGTGGCAAGTGGGAGCTGAAAGGAGCCCAGCCGGCCCAGGTGTGAGGCTTCCCAAAAGGTATGTTGGCTCTGTAGTTCCAATTCAGTCTAGACTTTGGTTTCTTAAACCACAAAACTGGCTGAGGGGAGAAAGAAGCATAGTAACCTCTGGTTCTGGAACTCAGCTGCCACAGAGTCACCTGGAAGACCCACTGAGACACACGAGTGCTGGGCGGGGCCTGGGAGTGGGCATGCCTACCGGGCTCCCAAGGGATGCCAGTGCTGCTGGTCAGGGACCACACTTTTGGGAGCCACGGTACTAACTGATCTGTGATACCTCTTCCAGTCTTGAAATTGTATCTTTTCAATTCCCTCGAATAACTATTCTATTATCAGAGAGCTGACAAGAGAAACTTCACCCGTCTCACTTCCACCTAAATCGAATGGTTTTCCATATTTTCATTTCTTTCCCCCGGCCGGATTGCCAATTCTTATTCAGTTCATGTAGTTCATGTAGCATCCCTAACAGTGCTAGGCGTTCCAGAGGCAATCCACCCATCTTTTAATGGATTAACCCTGCAAGACGAAGGTTTCCGCAGAAGACAGATCAGAATTCAGAGCAAGATAAGGCCCAGGAAGGATGCGATCAGAAGCCACTCAGCCGGAGGGACTCCTTTGATAGCTTCTGGGTAAAGAATCCAATAAACGTGACGCTTTCGGACTACCAGTTATCTGCTCCTACCTCATGTAGTTGTGGCATTTTTCCCAATTGTATTTGGTTTTTTTAAGCTTCAAGGTTTTAAATATACAGTATCTGCTGCCACCTGGTGGTATTTTCTAACAGATACAGGCCATGAAATAGACGCTCCGTGGTCCCTAAATTTCTTAGCTCCCTGGGTAAAGCATGAGTCTATATCAAGATTCCTGGATAACTGAATTTTCAAGAAAATGCTCAATCTGCCTCTTGAAATTTTGAAGCAAATAGTGTGGTCACAATTAAGAGCTAGAGTTGGATTCAGGCTAAATACTCCATCCTGATATTTAATAGTTCTGCAACATTTCTCCATGACTGAACTTCTTTTAAGCTCAAGTTCCTCTTCTGTGAAATGTGGAGATTGCTGGTACCACTGTCCCAGTGGTGAGGATTCAACAGGATGATGCATGTAAATGCTTGAAACAATGCCTGGCCCTTAGGAATAAGTCCTTGATGTATCTTTAGTTGACGTGAAGATGATGATGTTGTAAATCAGTTGTTCTCAGCTCCAGATCAAGGAAGTCAGAAGGCCCAGACATGCAAGCCCACTCTCCAGAGATTCTGATTTAATTGGTCCCAGAGTAGGAGAGTGGGAAGAGGCAGGTAGTTAGCTAACAAGGCATCAAGATGTTCTCAAAACATGCATAGTATACACATATATATAGTAAAAGTATATACACATACTCATAAAATTACTTTTGGCTTATGTGTTACTAAATTCTATGAAAATATATAAAATCTTCTATTGAAATAGCAGATTTTACCTTGCCACCTCCTAAATTGTTTTACATATGATAAAACGTACTTGCTGACATTTTCCAAAGTTGAGATGATCCACTGTTTTATTCTGTCTTTATCATCTCCCACTAAAACAGCATATACATAAACATCTTATGCAGCCAGGAACTCTTCAACCAGAGCATATTCTGGTCTGAAAAGTCTTTGGGGAGAAGACAGTTAAGCTGGCATTTTATTTATCAGGCCACACTATGGTCTTTAGGTAGACTTAGAAACAAATCCCAAACTCTGAACTCTAAATCCTCACGCGACATATTTCTTCAACTATTGTGGTATCTGGTTTGGCAACAACTTTGTTTTTTAAACTAGCTTTTTAAATTAAATTCGAATGCAATTTTTTAAAATTTTATAAGGAGAGAATTTCTGTGCCTCGGCCAATGGCCCACTGATTTAAATCCACATTCCATACAACACAGTTCTAATGTGATAGCAGCATTGCAATCGTCCTTATTGAATTATACACGTTACATGGGTGAACTTTGCGGTACGTAAATTATCTCACTAAAGCTGTTAAAAATATATTTTTTAAAGCTCATCTTAAACGGGAGCAATTCATAATCTCCATACACAACAAAAAGATGTTTTCCTAACTGATGGCTCCTTTATTTCTAGATTCCGGGGCAGGGGGAGGAACAGGGTCGCAGTGGAATCTTGCCCGCGTGGCTCCCTTGCCAGTGGGAACCGCCTCATCCAGGCTCTCAAACTCTGTGCTCTTCCCACAGGAGGACTACAACCAGCTGAGGCCTCTCTCCTACCCCAACACGGATGTGTTCTTGATCTGCTTCTCAGTGGTAAATCCTGCCTCTTACCACAACGTCCAGGAGGAGTGGGTCCCGGAGCTGAAGGACTGCATGCCTCACGTGCCTTACGTCCTCATAGGGACCCAGGTAAAATGACAGGCGGGCGGTGGCGGGGGGGTGGGGGAGAGGTAAAGGGAAGACCCTTTATGTGTCTCTCCAACACCCTATTCTACCCAACACTATAGAAGACGATCTCAGATCAATCCTACGAGCAGCCATTCTTAAAATCTGCATCATTTAGCAAGAATTGAAAAGACAAGAGAGCTACTTAATGTGGAGCAGAGAGAATTGTTGTCACCTTTAAAAATTAATCTCTCCGCTTTTTATTTTTAAATAACTAAGTACTTTTTGAAATCGGCACCTTTCTCTAGCTGGGAGCCAGAGGAATGAAGTGGGATGTCAATTACACTTATCAGTTAATCTTTTTTGTATCTAAAATCCATGATTGTCTGAAAGTCACAAAATAGGTGTGAATGTCAAAGTAAACAGTGGCATTGTGACAGGAACACCGTGGTGACTCTCCTGGGGAAGGAAGACAGAAATTCACCCTATTCCCTTTAAGCCCGTGGTCTTCCAGCTCTTAGAACAGAGTGAAGACAGATACGCCAGATGAACAGACCTGCGGCTGGGAGAGCCTTTGAAGTGTTTTGAGAGCTAATAAGTTTCCATTGTTTGAATTTCCAGCAGTAATTGCACAAAAGTGTTAAATATGGTGCCAACTTTTTATAGTTTTAAATAGCTTTTGTTCTTTGCTTTATTAAACCCAAATTACTATCCCAAAGACATAGAGAGGAAAAATACTGAAGGGTTTTGTTGTTATCTGTTACATGGGCTGCTTGCTCTTTCTCATGGTATATTCTGCTTGACCAAAAGAAATTTTAAAAATAAATAAAGACAGAAAAATATTTCCTAGAGAAGATATGGATATGTAATTAACACATTCATAAATCATAATACAGTGGATGCTTCTGCTCTGACAGCTAATTATTTGTTTGTTTAAATGAAGTCCTTTGCCTCGATTCCAGGTGATGATGTTTGGCCATATTGATGGAGATGGGATCTCCTGGGGTCAAAATATGTGAGGGGACGTGTGACGGTCTCTCTATGATTCGAGCACTAAGTCGAACAATTGAGGCCAAAAAACAAAAAACTACACAAATCAGTAAAGCTGCACAATGTGCTTATCGATGGGACCCTCATATGTGAATATATTAGTTTTTGTTTAAAACACAAGCCTGCACGTGCCCACATTCACATCCATTCATGTATGCGTGGGTTCTCATACACACTGAGATTTTAAAGCAATTAAAATATTCAGTTAAATTATAAAACCTAATCCAAACGTACATGCTATTTTCAGAGTAGGTCTGCCTTTGAAAAGATCGACGCTTAACACTCTTTAGGATTTGCCTTCAGAGCGCACAGCACATTCGTTAGAATATTCTCACACGTGGCAAATCTTCATCTCTTTGAGGGTAAAGATTGGTTTTAAAAAACCAAAATATATCTATTTTGCCAAGAAATAAACTATTAAAAATGAATAATGTAATTTGGGATCAAATGAGCCTCACTGTAAGGCCCTGACTGATCGATTATCTTGTTTGCCCTATCAGAATGCTCTGGAAATAAATAGGAAATTTCAGAAACATCTGAGACAGCCACAGACTCGTTGAAGAAAGTCCTCAGCTCCCAGAGTAATGGCTTTGAAGGGGAAAGGACCAGGAAAGCCTGATGTATACATTTACAAAGAAGTCACTTAATTTTCAGACATAATATGGGCACGTATGTGTGCTTCCGTAAAGAAAATTTGGCATCTTCATAGATAGATGTCAAGGTGTGGGGAAATATCTCCATTATGTCACAGTTTAAAATACCTGGTCCTGCCTGAACAGAGAATGAGTTTATCACAAGTGTTTTTTTTGCCAGATTGATCTCCGTGACGACCCCAAAACCTTGGCCCGTTTGCTGTACATGAAAGAGAAGCCTCTCACGTACGAGCACGGCGTGAAGCTTGCAAAAGCGGTAGGGTCGGGTTTGAACTTAACTTTAAATATATGCCGGGAAGAGTCTGGCGTAGGCTCTGGAATGCGTGAGCCACGCAGGCTTTTGCGCTTAAAGTGCGTGTGTGTGTTCAGAATCTTCTCTCGGCTTCGAACTCCCCCTCCGTCCCACCCGGGCCAGGAGGGGCCGTTTGGGTAGCAGCCTAGTCAGCCAGCATTATGTTTTTCATTAGGAAAGACACTTGGTGAGTTTCAAACGGCTGAGGCACTTAGCATTTGATTTAGCAACCTCTAGAATATCCATTTGCCATATTTAGTAGGACTAAAGAGAGCCATTAGATATGTATTTGTAAATCTCGCTGCTTATTATCAGTGTAACTCATTTAAATGACCCCATAAAAGGCATTTTGTGGTTTTCTCGGGAGAAACTTAGGTAAAGCATCTGGCAGGGTTATATTTGTTCAGTCTTTCTCACCACATGATGCATGGCCACTTGGAGAGGCTGGCTTATGTCACAAACAGCATCTAGGAGAGTCACAAAGACCAAAAGGTAACTAGCTGGAGGATCCAAGCTGCAGATACTCGCTCACAGCTGGGATTGTTTTCACAGACCTTTCTTCATCTTTTTTTTTTTCTTTTTTGTTAATTCTCACCCACAGATATTTTTTCCATTGATTTTTTTAGAGAGAGTGGAAGGGAGGAGGTGAGACAGAGAGAAAGAAACATCGATGTGAGAGAGACACATTGATTGGTGGCCTCCCACACAGGCAAGGGATCCGGGGTAAACGCCCTTGACCGAGAATCAAACCCAAGACCCTTCAGTCCTCGGGCAGATGCTCTAACCACTGAGCTGAACTGGCTAGGGCGGCCTTTCTTCATCCTTGAGAGCTTAACATGAATAGTAATTTGGGGGGAGGGGAATGACACCAAACCTCTGTCTCCCAATTCCCACCGAGATGTGTGCAGAAGCAGACCCTGAAACAGACAAAGGGGATGAGGTACTTTATGCAAGAGAAGGGTTATAAATCATTTTTCATAACCTGAATCCACCCTTCGTTGATTTAGCCATAAATCCATCAACCCAGGCCAGAGGTTTCAGAAATTTCTTTTACTTTCTAAAGACACTAACCCTGCAAAATGCATGCCCCAAGCAGAGTTAGGAGTGGAAAGGAGGAGGCGAGGCAGAGAGAAAGAAACATCAATGTGAGAGAGACCCAAAACCCTTCAACTGATCCAGGATAAATTAACCACAAATGCTTCATTAACATCAGCATATGCATTCCTCTTATTAAAGCTTTCTTATAGGTACCAAAACGAAATTCGATACTCTTGAATAGAAATCAATTCAATAAATTACGTTTTTATGGGGGTGATACGTGAGAACGCCTCACAAGTACTTGCGAGACGGAATGCTTCCTACCTCTGAACCGTAACGTCGGAACCACCAGCGTGAGCCTGTCTCGGAGCTCCTAGTACACGCTGCACTTTACAAGCTCTGTCTCATGTCAGCCTTGTGGTAACTCTCCTGAGCAGATAGTGCTTGTCTCATCTTTACAGATGAGGAAACAGAGCCTTAGGAAGTAAACATGTTTGATTCACACAGCTGATAATAGCATCAATTCTATTCCAGCTTTGTGGACGTCACAGCTGTGCACCTGACTGTTGTGTAAATTGTCTCCTCCAACCATTTATTTTTCCTCCTGTAAAATGGGTATATATGTCTATAGGTTCTTCTATGTTTTCCGCAAACACCCAGCTTAAGTGACCCTCCTACGGTGCATAAATATATACCTCCATAAATAATTGTGTACATTTTTCAAAACAAGGTCCCGGAGGCTCAGCCCCAGCGTTCTGCAGGAGCGCGGTGTCTGCATCCCTTGCTTTAGGCCTGTCTCCCACCATCATCGGCATCCTACCCTGACTTCTCATTTGGGAAGTTGTTTTTTCCCTCTGAAAAGAAGTCGTTCCAAAGCCTCCCATCTCATTTCATACTTATTTTAGGAACAATGGCTGAGTTCACCACTTTATTGCCTTTTGCCAGTTTCTCCTAGCAACTGCTCTCAGATACAGAGAAAGTCATGTTTAGCTTACAAAATCCAATTTAAAAGAAAACCAAGCAAGAGTTTAACTTGTTTCATCACAATTCGTGTAATTATAGAGATGCTTTAAGTTTCTCTGCTCCCTGACTTTCCTGTCAAGTAGTTTATAATAACAGCTGGCATTTACGGAGTGTTTGCAGTGTGCTAGGCTTGGTGCCAAAGCCTTACACGCCTTGTCTTCATTAATCCTCACAGCAACCCCCTAAGGTGTGTATATTATTATCTCCACTTTCCTGGAGAAAACTAGACTCAGAGGAAAGTCACACCACTAGGAGGAGCCAGAGCTGAGAGATGACAGTGGGCTTCAACTATCATGTTCTTCTGCCCCCTCCTCCAATCTGAAAAGAAACCCTTAGGCTCCAGGCCTCTTTTTTATATGCCGAAGGCCCGTATTGTGTCGGGCATACTCTCCCCATAACGTAAACCCTTTGCAAGCTCAGATTTATCATATCCGATTCCTCTTGTTCAGTACTTTGCACTTTCCAAAGCATTTCTCATCTAGCATCTCCTTTTGCTCTCAAATGGCATTTTATTTTTTAAAAGGACATCTTTATATCATGCATATTTACAATTCTTTACACTCCAAAGTCAAGCACATTTACATAAATGCTTTCTATCAATTTATAATAAATGTTCATTGTGACCCGTGCGTGTTCGACCCTCTCTCTTCCTCGCATCGCTGTGTTTTCACCTCCAGCCTACTTTTCTCGTTTCTTGCTCATTTGTACACGCCCGTGTCGCTAGATTCATTCAACAATAATTGACCCAGTGCCCAGTCTGTGCGGCGAGCTCTGCCACACTTCAGCTCTAAGATTAAAATTCTTTGCGCACGCTCGTTCCCAGTCCCATCTGATACAACCTAAACGTGATTTTCTAAGCTCAGACTTCCTTAGGTAGTCCTTGATAAAACATTTTACCATTTTTCCGTTTTCAGTCTTTAGCCTCTGTTTGCCCTCTCCTCCCATCTTCCTCGCCCTGTGCCTTATTTATTATTGTTCTCACTTCTTTTTTAGCACCTTTTCTTGCTGGGTTTATAACAGGCACTGGTAGGGCTTAAAGCAGCAAAATTACTGCAAAACCCCTGTAATCAATGTTCAGCCATGTTAATCAACTTACTCTCCTCCTGACTGCAAAAGTCACTGCTATCCTCCGTTTGTATGCCAACCATGACCTCTTCATCTTATTGTCATTGAAACCTGTCACTTCATCCGCTGAGGTGTGCGCTACAGAGATGAGGGAGACACAGCCCCTGCCCTCGAAAGGCCCACGGGCTAGAAGAGGAGAGAGGCCGGCAAACAAAAGCATGCCCACGGTGTGCGAAGTACCGGGGGGAGGTAGTGAAGGGTACATTCAGGGGAGAGGGAGCCAGAGAAAATTCCTTGGAGCAGTCGCCCTCTGAGCCAGGTTTCAAGGATAAGACGCTAGGAGACTAGGGAGAAAATGTTCACATGGGGCACCAGTGCACGCACAGGCGTCCTTTACACCTAAGGAGCACATCGGCAAGGGATGGGCCAAATTTCACCTACAAATCTTTTGATCAGTCCACACAGGAATTTTTCATGTGATTTAGTAGCCAACATTGAACCATTTGGAAACTTTACATAAATAGACCCATTTCTGGCTTCTAAAAAAAAAAAAAAAAATCAGGTCTGGCAAAACTAGCCAGCATTTCCAGATCGACTACAACTTCCAAACAGTCTTTTAGACAAGATGTGCAGCCTTCAGTTTGCCACAGTCCCCACCACTCCATATTACCTACACTCAAGCAGCGCACTCACATTATCCACCCTTGAGCTGGCAATCTCTTCTCCATAGTCTTGAAAAAAATCAACAGCAAATGCATCGAGCTTAGAAACGCTTTTGCTCCTTCAGTAATTTGATCATAATACTGATTTGTGGAGATGGACTTTGTCATGCCAGCCATTAGGTTCTTTTCCCTTTCTTGGCTCTCAAGGTGGCCTCTCTGTGTACCTTTTCACGTTCTTAAATAAAAATTAAAGAGCTTCCCTGCTCTTAGCCGTTCCTTTATATTCCAGCCTACTCTCTATTCCACTAACCTCTTCTCTTCTCTCCACGGACAGGAAAGGCCTGACTTTTCCTTTGCTTCATCATTTGTTCATTACTTTTGCTCTTTCAGCCACACTTCCTACACCATCTATAGACAGCCCAGCAGAGTGGGTAAGACTCTAGCTCTGGAAGCAGACAAATTCAAATCTCCACCATTTTCTTAGTTTTGGCCTGAGGGAGGTTCCCTAACGTCACTGGGCATCACTTTTCTGAGCTGCAGGTGAGGAGGGTGACAGCCTTACCGTAAGGTTCTTGTGCATGATTCAATCAGCTAATTTAACACGAGGTCTAGCTCAGCAAACTGTAGCTGTTGTTAAATGTGTGCCCTCTCAGACATGCCTACAGCTGGAGACACCTCTTTGTCTCTGTTCCTTCCAGTCACACTCCCTTATTGGGTAACCTGTCCCACCTCTGCAAGGACAGCCTGGAAGGAGGAACAGGTTTTCTTCCACTTGATTAGTTGCAGTGGGTGGGTTGGTTTGTTGTTTTCAATTTCTTCTTATCAGATGCGTCTATGTTCTGCACACCTCTAATGAATGTCCCAGCTTCAAGACAGTAAACTTTAGCTATTAGAAAATTATTAGAAAAGTGTTCGCTCAGTTTACGTTCCTCAATCTCTATTTTTCTTCTTGAGAGTAAATCTTGGTGAGGCATGTTCCGGATGGCTGACACGTGTGTCTACGCAAGGCCTGCAGATCCTGAGCTCGTACAGGCTGGTTCTACGCACTTGGCTGTGTGGGTCCTTTGCTCCAAGAGGCAGGGGCCGTAGCTGCCATAAGAAAAGCAGTATTTCCTGGAGATAGCATTCCATTTCCCATCGAGGGTACAAATGGGTTTTCTTGTTTTCAGGGGGAGTGTGTTTGTTTTTGTTTGTGTTTGTTTCTAGCAATCCCTATAATAATGCTGTGCCTTTTCCTCGCACCAGGATAAGTTCTTCTCTCTGACCCTCGGAGCACTTGATACAGGGTGGACAATACTCACCTCATAACTGGGTTCTGTTTCTCAAACACACATTTCCCAAATCACACCCAAAATCTGCCTGCTACTTTTCCTAGAACTATGAGGTCAAAATAATGTTACAGTAACCCAGTGACACAGTAATTTCTTCATCTACTATTTCATGATCTTCAGAAATGTCTGAATTGGAAAGACAAGTTTGGGCTCCTTCTGCACCATCAAAAGGCAAATTGTGACATGTTCAGCAGCACCGTGGGGGGGAGGGCAAGGAGAGAGGGCACTGGCCCATCCTGTAGGACCAGATGGCCCAGAACCCTGTGTGTGAGCAAAGCTCAGCCCAGCTCTCCGGAATTTCCAGAATCCGCTGAGGCTTGTGATCACTAGTGGGGAGGTATTCCAAATAGAATGGCCCCACAGCACTTTCTGGGTATTTTTTTCAGGATGACTGACAAGAGCTAGCACATTATAAGGAGACATTCACCAGAGTAGTGGGCCTTTCACATGTGTTCATGTCAAGCACTGGACACAATCCCAAAATGTAACAAATGACATTATTAGGAAAATTTTATCTACCTTTCATCCCTCTCTTGCATCCAATAGTTTTTCATTATTAAAAAACAAAAATTATGTTGTAATCCAAAGGCCAAGCCATGGTCAAATGAAAGCCATACAATGTATCTTCAAGATCCAATATCTTTTCTTTGGGTATTTTTCCTTTGGCTCATGCAGTAACCATTCTTTATACCAAAAAAGAAGAAAGAAAGAAAGAAAGAAAGAAAGAAAGAAAGAAAGAAAGAAAGAAAGAAAGAAAGAAAGAAGGAAGGAAGGAAGGAAGGAAGGAAGGAAGGAAGGAAGGAAGGAAGGAAGGAAGGAAGGAAGGAAAGAAGGAAAGAAGGAAAGAAGGAAAGAAGGAAAGAAGGAAAGAAGGAAAGAAGGAAGGAAGAAGGGGCATAATATTTGGGCCCAATTAGAACAATTTTATTTCATGCTTGGCTTTTATATCTGTGGGTTTTCAAATGAGTGGACAACCTCACTTCATTGATTGTCTACTTGACCAGCTTCTTACAGAGAAGCTGAGGGATAAGGGTCACAGTTACTGTCATGGAACAAGGCAAAGAACACACAGAAAAGAGACCCAGATTCTAGTCTAGTTCTTTCACTTTCTATTTGAATGTCCTTAATGAATGTTAACTCCTGGGACTGTTCCCACTCTATTCTAAGCTAAACCACAAATTTCTTTAGTCCACACATTACAAACTGGCTGGCTGCTGCCAAAGATATCCCATGTCAGTGTTTTGCTTGGCCGGCAGAGCATTTTAAAAGTTGGTAAATATTAACTAAAAATCCAAATGTCGAACTCTTCTTGAAAGCTACAAAGCTGGGCAATAATGAACCAACAACGTTCCTGCATGACAACAATTGTCTAAAGCTGAGTAATACTGTCAACTCTAGAGGTGGTGGGCACTTCATAGCGTACCACAGTCTCCATGGCTCCCTATTGCCTGGCACCAGCCCAGCTTTACTCATTTGCATAAGCTACTGGCCCTAATAGGCATATAGTATTTCTACCCTGATTTAGTCATTTATCTGCTACGGGTTCTAAGAGCTCACCATTCAGCCACCTTCTTCTAAACCTGCTTTAATTCTTCAGTTATTCTTATAATGTGAGGCACATAATAGAAGCATTTCCCCATATGTCCCTAATATTAAAAGGCCCACATCAAACTGTTGGCTCATACTGAGTCTGTGAGCACATAAAACCCTGGGTCTCCCTCTCATGAATTATCTCATGAAGTTTACTACAAAACATGGCCTGCTCTGCCCTACAGTTTTTCTAATGAGAACCTATTGCTCTGGCCTGAATTTCTGTATTTTTCAGGGGGATTCTGTGATTATCAAATATGCCATAGTATGAAATCATTAAAAGCTTTAAAACAAGGCCCTAAGCAAGCACAAACTTATTTTATCATCTGAATATGCACAGACTATCTACTGACAAGGAGGTGTCTCTGTCAATAAATGCATTTTGTGATTTTTACTTTTACATGCTTTGGGTTTTTTAACTGCTGAAAAATATGCCTCTAAAGTTTCTTAAAACAAAGGGAGAGGGAAAGGGGGACACCAGCAATAATGTCAACATTAAAATTTTTTAATTAAAAAAAATCCTAAGAATCCTGAAACACTAATCAGAAAGAATATATGCACCCCTATGTTCATAGCAGCACGATTTACAATCTAAGATCTGGCAACAGCCCAAGTGCCCATCAGTAGATGAGTGGATAAAATAGCTGTGGATGGGTGGGTGGGCAGGGAGAGATTAACCAAAGAATTTATATGCATATGTGCATAACCCAAGGACACAGACAATAGTGTGGTAAGGGACTGGGTAGGGGGTGGAAGGGGTCAGTGGAAGAAAAGAGGACATCTGTAATATGTTGAATAATTAAAAAAAAAACAAAAAAACAGCCCAGCTCACATGGCTCAGAGGCTGAGCATCAACCTATAATACAGGAGATCATGGTTCGATTCCCTGTTGGGGCACATGCCTGGGTTGCGGGCTTGATCCCCAGTTGGGGGGGAGGACAGGAGGCAGCCAATCAATGACTTTCTCTCGTCATTGATGTTTCTATCTCTCTCTCCGTTTCTCTCTCTGAAATCAATAAAATCATATTAAAAAAAAAAAAAAAAAAAGCCCTAGCCAGATTGGCTCAGTGGTTAGAGCATTGGCCTGCGGACTGAGGGGTCCCAGGTTCAATTCCGGGGTGAGTGCAGGAGGCAACCAGTTGATGTGTTTTTTTCACATCGATGTTTCTCTCTCTCTCTCTCTCTCTCTCTCCCCCCCCCCACCACCACTCTGAAAAAATACCCTCAGGTGAGGATTAAAAAAAGAATTTTTTTAATTTAAAAAAACAAATAACATCAGTTGGCTATTACCTTGCTGAGAGATACCTTATCGGAGGTGCATTTTATTCAAGAATAACCTGTAAAACCATACACCACTCTCCTTCTATATGTTTTATAAACCACGCTGACACTCTGCTGCACTGTGTACAGAAGGAGTAGATACATTTCGCTTGTACTGAACTTACACATTCTGCATACAAACAAGAGGATGCTAAAACCAACATCAGGCAGCCCTAGTGTTCACAAAATATATTGAAACCATATCACAATCCTCTATTCATTTTCATGTTTTTACATTCTTATATTAGGAATAAGTGGTTATAGATCACTTTCAGAATTTATTGCTCACCCAAAGTGATCCATAGTCATTTATTGTTAATGGCAGAAAGTAAAAAATAAAAAACAAAATAAAATAAATCAGGATAGCAGAGGCAAAATGAAATGCAAAAAGAAAGCCCTGGTCTGTCTTCTTAGTGGTTAGAGCACCCACCCACGCACCAAACGGGCATGGGATCGATTTCCAGTCAAGGGCAAGTACCTGGGTTGCAGGTTTGGGGCGGCGTGGGAGGCAAGCAGTAGATGTGTCTCTCTCACATCAATATTTCCCTCTCTCCCCCCCTTCTCTTTAAAAAAATAAAAAATAAAATTAATGGAAAAAATATCCTGGGGTGAGAATTAACAAACAAGCAAACAAAAATGCAAAAGAAAGAAAAAAAATCCAACCCAGCAGCCAGGCAGCTTGGAGCAGCGCTCGGCCGGGCAGGGGCCGACGCGGGGCCTCCCCGTCCCCTCTCACGCCTTCCCCTCTTGTGTTTAAGATCGGAGCCCAGTGCTACTTGGAATGCTCGGCGCTGACGCAGAAAGGCCTCAAAGCGGTGTTCGACGAAGCCATCCTCACCATCTTCCACCCCAAGAAGAAGCAGCAGCACTGCTCCGAGTGTCACGGCTGCTGCTCGATTATCTGAGGCGCCCTGAGGCCCGCCTCCACCCCATCTCCGGGTGACACTGGCAGCCAGCCTCTGCGACCAAGCCCAAGCCAACGAGGAGGGCATGACCAGAGGGAAGTCCTGCACCCAGAGGCTGCTTCTCCGCCCCTCGAGCCCTGCCCCGCACAGCCCACCCCCAGCCCCGGCCGCGACCTCCCCAGCAGCCCGAGCGTGCACACTGCTCCCTCCAGGGAATGCGGGGCCGGGGCCTCAGCCAGTGACTTTGGCCACGTCGGAAGCAAAGTCAAGGACTGTCTTGCATCCCCCCCTCCATGAACGTGACGCTGATGGGAAATCGCGGCAGGAAAACCAAAAGACGCACTCGGTCCCTGTACTGGTGGCCTTACTTCATGTCTTTTCCAAAACATGGGAATACAGTACTAACCCCTTTTTCTGAGGCGCTGTTCTATGTGTCTTACATGCCTCTGTATTATTTTAAGAAATTTACTAATTTACCAGTTTACCCAAGCCTTACAAATCTATACCAAATTAGCCAAACGGCAAAGTATTTTATACTCATGTCTATCGTCAGACTGTTTCTACCAAAGTGGTCAGAACCAACCCGTACCTCTGAATGCCTGACTCTAAGGAGACACAAGAGAACGTTAAAACTTTTGGAAATTTCAGAGCCTTCATTTTTGAACCTGGTTGAAAGAAAACACTATCTGAATTGTCGCGGGTTCCATTTTTGCCAAAGATTCATCCTGGAAATGCTTACGTTGATAGGGAGCGTTCTTTTTTCTGTATTATATTGTCATGGCAAATTAGGGATGAACTGTGTTTAAGAAAGTAGTATTCTTGCTTTTCAATCAAATTGATTGGGGGAAGAATATGGCAGACTTATCATGTGAAATATTCTTTATTCAGCAAAGTGAACTTTCCTGCTCCCTCCCTTCCCCTTTCTTCCCTTGATTTCACACTTTCTCCCATGCCCAATAAGAACCTGGTCTAAAGGAAGGGCCTGAAAGGGTTAGAATTTAATTGTCCCCAAAAGTTAAGCAAAGTGCCTCAATTTTTCCTCTAGCTCCAACTGAAAGTACAGTTGTCCCCCAACCTTATCTGTGGTTTCCCTTTCTATGGTTTTAGTTACCCACGGTCAATTGTGGTCTGAAAATATTAAATGGAAAATTCCAGAAACAAACAATTCATAAGTTTAAAATCTCACGCTGTTCCGAGTAGTGTGAGGAAATCTTGCACCGTCCACTCTGCCCCTCTCGGAACATGAATCATCCCTTTGTCCAGCGTATCCGCACAGTATATGCCACCTGCCCATTAGCACTTGGTAGGCGTCTCAGTTATCAGATTAACTGCCATGGTGTTGCAGTGCTGTGTTCAAGTAACCATTATTTTACTTAGGAATGGCCTCAAAGCGCAAGAGCAGTGATGCTGGGAATTTGGATATGCAGAGAGAAGCTGTACAGTGCTTCCGTTAAGTGAAAAGGAATGTGTGAATAAGAAAAAAACATAATATATATAGGATTTGGTTTCAGGCATCCACTAGGGTCTTGGAACCTACCCCTGCAGATGTGGGAGACAACTGTGCTTCTCAACTTGCCCCACGGAAGCTCCCATTCTATTTAAATGACATTTTCCAAGTAGAACTGGTACTAAAATGTTGCCTCTCCCTATTTCCCATACTCATTGTCCCAAATGTGTATTCAGGGGCTAGATCTGAGTACTAAGCTCTGGATCCATTTATCCCCCGCTTTTCAAAATGACGTGCCCCATAGAACAGGGACTTTGGCCTTGCGCAAGTAAAAGCCCCTAAGAAGGATTTGGGTCCTTTCTGTGTGACTCTTCCAAACATCCAGGGATCTTTTATCACAGAGTGAGTTACTTCCTAGCTTTTAATTACAGACTGCAGAGGCTTCTAATTAGTCTCATTTGCCTACAATTACCCTAGAAACACCCAGGTAGGCACTTTATTTTTATTCCAATTGCATAAGCGAAGTGCCTCTTTGCAGCATGAAATTACACCAATTTTAGTTAAGAATTTCCAGATTCACACTCCTTTCCTTACAAAAATCCAGTCCTTCTAGTCTCTTCTGCTCCTGGAGGAAGCACATAAAAACAGGAGCTTACAGTGTGGGTCTTTCCTGTTAAGACCTTCTGTGACACCCCCTCAGTGTTTTGGGTTTTATTTGTTTGTGTTTTAGAATTTCTGAAATGTGTTTCCCCTTCTTCCACATTTCAAATTCTATTTCCCTTCTCCCCCATCTAGTTACTAAACATTCTCTTAAATACACACACACACATACACACACACACCCCAAGCTAGAAGAAAACGGGAGTTTTGTAAGTCAAAGCTTGACAAGAAAACAAGGACTTTATACCTTTGTAAATGGAAATCAATCATGTATAAACTTAACTCTGCCAAGGTTATAAATTCATTCTTTACAAACAATAATGAGCATTTAGCCCTGTAATAAACGAAGTGCCATTAGCCAGTTTTGTTACATTATTGCACAGTTACATTTTGCTAGAGGGCCGCTCCTCACTTTTCACTGATGCAGATGAAAATTTGAGAGCAGTATGTTTGCTCGGCCAGAGAGAATTGTCCAGATGTGTGCACTCGACAGGCAAATGGTTCCCTAGGCCATCACCTCCCCAGAAGGCCGCAGGGATGAACTGGGTCACAGCGGGAAGATCACGCTTCTCCCGAACCAGAACCCGGGGAGACGGTTGCGTGTGGGTGCCGCACAGGCTCCTAGAGGTCTAATGAGCTAATGATTGAATAAAATCCTGAAGAACAAAGCAACCTACACGAGTTAATGTCATTACACCAAATTAACCATTTATCCCGTTTCATGGCAAGATATAGTTCGTTTCTTGAAAAAGTGTTTTCCACCACAAGATTGAATACAGTTATATCCTGAACCCAAAGATAAGAAGAGACATAGAAATCTGAAGGAGGGTCCTTTAATGGTCTATGCCATTTTCCAAAGTCAAGAAGGCACAACCCATGTCCATTCTCAGGTAGAGTCTTAACTTTTCAGAGCTAGAAGAGGCCTCAGAAACTATAGTCCAATCCCCTCATTGTACAGATGAGGAAACTCAGCCTAGATGGGTTAAAGAAGACATTTTGAGACAAAGCTGGGACATTCCTCAGCTTTTCTACTTCCCATCCAGTGCCCTCAGACTCCATATCATATCATTATCACACACATTAAGTTGGACTTTTGTAAATATATTACTGGATAGCATCTGTTTTTCCTATAGATCCCAGCCACATTTCAAACACATGACTTAGGTCACTATACATACGATAATCCATCAAACTAGTAATAATCTAGAGACAAGAATTTGATCAGCATATGATGTGCCTGGAATCCACAGTATACAGTGTAATATAATCCAAATTTAATTGCCTAGTATACAGCAATGTAAGCCCACTCTAATAGTCAAATAACTAGTTTGACAGATGGTGTTGTTTTTTCAATCAGACGGTTGGTTGGTTGGTAGAATTAATGGATTATTTGAGCTATTTTAGAAATACAAAAGTACTGAGACACAAGTCAAAGCTATGTCAACAAGAAGAAATCTGGGGTGATTTCTGCCAAGAAAAGTTATACTCAAAGAATAGTTACAGGATAACTACAATAACTATAGCAATCCCAAACCAGGAAGGACTAAACTGAGAAATCAAAAAATAAGTCCCACGCATATGACAAGAAGGGAGTTTTAGTCTCGAGACTTCCATAGCAATATGTCTGATCATGATATGCAAAGAACCATTTGGAAGATTCTGGTCTGTAAGTGCCAGATAAAGTCGATATAACCATACACCATTTTCATAGAACCACCAAGAAGGAAATAAGTCTTAAACAATATTAAAGATACAATCACAACCACACTCACAATTTTAGGATAAAATAAAATAAGTTAAACCCAGAATCTGAAGTAGAAAAAAAGTCATTATTTAGAGCATTAAGTTCTCGTGAGCAATAATCTCTCAAAGTGGAGGGTTTTCAAGAAGAAATATTTGACTTGAGGTAAGTCTAACCATGCAGTATTGCACCATAAAGACAAACTCACCCATGAGATCAAAGTGATGGAAGATCGGAAATTGAGGTTTTGCTTTGAAGGAATGTTTGATACTATAGTGGAGATGATTATCTAGCTATGTATGTCTTTGGTTTAAAATTTTCCCTTATGTTTAGATGCCAGAATGCAAAATGTGCATTCTCTCTCAACAGAAAAAACGGCAGGTCACCAGCTATTCCCTTAAGAATCATTGAGTAGGCTGCCCAAGTACAAATCAGGAAACTCAGCAAAGTTTTCATTTCAAGGACCATTAGGCACACCGAGGAAAAGAGAAGTCAGGGAAACTGAATTTCTTACAAAGGAAGTTAAGTACTTTTTTAAAGGAAACATCTAGAGAATGGAGAGAAAACTAAAACCAAACACAAGGCACAAACACATACCTGACAATTCTCCCAGAGAATTGCTCCTTTCTGCCTGGTCTCTAGAGGCACAGGGACGAAAGGAGGGCTGTCAATGGGAAGAGCATTCCATATTTCTCGGTACATAAGCAGAGTCAACCAACAGAGTTACCTGTGTGATAGTCCTAGATAATTCCACCTCACAGTTCATTAAAAATGGATGAAATGCTGGACAATGCTCTCTGGGTGTGGGAGGTTTGGGGAGGCGGCTCTTTCACAGCAGTGCAGGTCCTCATCCTCGCACTTTCTCTGCTAACATAGAACAGGCAGTCAAGGGAAACATACAGAGAAATATGAGTGAATAAATTATTTTGAAAGTTTCCTTGGGAATGAACATGACTTCAAACCTGAAATGGATGACTTGGGGATATCTGGAAAGACAGTTCTTTGTATGAATGATATTTAGTCCTCTTCAGTGAAATACATCTAAACGGAAAGATTACATTTTAAATGCATGCAGCAATGATGGAGTACAAAAATACAAGACAAAGCAACAATTCATGGTGCCACCATGGTCAACAAAGACCAGAGAGGAGATTAAAGTGCCAAGCTCTACACGGAGGTACTCCAGGCATCGAAGGCTTGGCCTGCGCCTCCCAGAGCTCTCTGGGTTGGGGCAGCAATGAATCAAGGAGGGTTTGGCTCATCTCTGAATTAGTGGGATGCAAGTTCAACAACAGTTCTTGGCTTTCAACTTTAACTGCAGGAAATGAGAGGAAGAGATGCATGATTAATCTTGGTCACAATCTCTTTTTTTCTCCTTAGGGAATATTATATTACAACCCAGAGTTGTTTCGTGCATGTGTTTTAAGACATGTTCTACCCTGGTAATTTTATTTTGTTCTGAGTTCTGTGGTGACTCAGAAACTTCATAATACTCTCTAGCTGAAGTAATTTTTTTTTGTGTTTTCTGCCATGTCCTCTAAGCCTTCCAGTACATGCAGTTATCTTTGATTGATCAACAGATTCTGATCAGTATTTTAGGGGATACAATGTCTGGGGCAATCTGAGGAGGGGGTCCCCAAGGCCCAAAACTGAGTCCCACCTAAAAGCCATCATAGCACACACAGCTTCCAGGGACCCTATACAAGTCAGTTTTTTGAGTTTATGTTAATTCTTTGCAGAAATAATAACTCTCTCATGGCAGGGCGCTGTGTTTCTGGCAGCTTTGTAAATACACACCTAAAAGTATCACCAACTACCATTTTTAAAATCAATTTTTTTTAAGGAGTTGGATTTTTTTTTTCTCCCTAGAGGAGCCCTGGACCAGAAGGTTCATAAATTCTACATTCTTCTCATCGCCTGACTTAAATTGTTTTTTGTTCCAAGTAATTGCTGTTTAAGGACCTCTCAGCAGAATTTTATCTCAACAGAAACAGTCCCTGTGTCTCCCGTGTAATCTCCGCAGAGGGGATGCTACGCCCAGGGAAGGGCGGCTTTCTTGCAGTCTGCTTCTGATGCAATGACTGTTCTATGTACACTTACCATAATTAATGGAATATTATTTTATTCACTCTTTAACCTTGCAATTTGTTTTGTGTCATATTCTGACTTTTAAATCCTTAGTCTTTTCCCCTATTCTCACTTCTGGGTCATCTGAGGGTGTCTCCAGCAGCCACGCAAGGAAACTGCCTTCCCCAGGCTCCTGTTGGGATGAGAACACTGACGAGCCCTTTGCTACTCAAGGTGTGGTCCAGGCACCAACAGCATGAGCACTCCCTGGGAGCCAGTCAGGACTACAGAACCCCAGGCCCGGTCCAGACCTAATGAATCCAAACCCGCATTTTTATAAGCCCCCCCCAGGTGATTCGTGTACACAGTAAGATCAGAGAGTACTGATCTACGAGACCGCCAAGTCTGTCATCAGCCTTTACACCCAGGCACGTAGCTGCCTAATGAATAACTATCAGCTTCGCTTGCCTCTCAGACACCACCTTTTGGGCATTCCTTAGGCTAATATTTGTTCACATTTACTAGATGGATAAAAAGATGTCCTTTCTTTTCTTGTCATGAGCTGCCCAGCTGCAGAAAAGGAAAAGGCATATTTCGTAATCGAAAGAGAAAAGCAGCATCTGGTTTGGAAGAGCTGCTAACTCTGAGGTGCTGCAGCTCTGAAAGTCTCTCGGGTGTTTATAAAGGGGGGGAAATGCCCCATAGAATGATTTTCCATGAAGAAATAAGAGAGATTCATATCACATGAAGCTATAAAATGTAGGTAAAACAAATTTCTGAGGCATGAAACTTCCGGTGAAGTGTCGTTAAGACACAGTGCCCTAGACGCCAGAATAAAGCTTAACAGAGCAATTCGTGCGCTCTGCAGGGCGCTCCACGGGGCTCTGCTCGCGCTGCCCTGAGCAAGGCCAGAGTTGCATTCACTCACCGACGGCTTTTAACAAACACCACGGGGAACCAGGTTTGTTCTCCCCGCCCACACTCCACCTTGTGTACAAGAGCCCTTTAAAAAATGCACACACACACACACACGCACACACACACGCACACACACACACACGCACACACACACACACACACACGCACACACACACACACACACACTGAAACCTCTCATCTAATTCAAGTCCCACTGTTGCTAAAGGAGTTCTGAAGACAAATCATACCTATGGCCCAACAAATAAGCAGGAGCACAGGGATTGCGCTTCCTCTGTACCTGAAAATGGCAGAATAAGGACCTGATGCCATTGTGCTCACACGGTCCTGTCGTCCTGTCGGCGTCCCCTCCTCTGTAAAGGGCCACCTGCTGCTTCCTGCAGCAGGCCTCCCTTGGCGCTGTTGATGGTTCTGACTTGGGTCGTTTCAATCAGGTACCTGCCTGCTCTGGGCTGCAGGAACCCTCTTGTGTCCAAGATACCGTTACAATGAAAACCTTTTCAACGGGGAGCACTTTTACATCTGGGAGCAGCTTGGCTCCCCAAAGTGCCAGCATTCTTCAAAGAGTTTGGTCAAATCCAAAAACAGAGCCTTACCAAAGGCCATCTGCATTACTGCACATGCATCCCTGAGTTCTTGCTCATAATCACTGGTCAAGCTGCCAAAAAGTGTCTCCTACCCGGGGACTGCCTGTCCTACAGCCGCGGGCCCTGCACACCCACGCATTTGCCTTCCTCCCCAGGCCCTAGGGTGAGGCCTGCTTTACCTTCTTCATTAGAAACAAACAGGGCAAGACAACTGGCATCAATAATCAATCTCTTCAAGAACCCGTCTAGTTGTCATTTTTAAATGCTTGCTTCACCATCCCTTACTACAACAGTAGCATGAAATCCCAGTCCAAGATACCTGAGAGCCCCTCTTCACTTGAATAAAAACCTTTCTACTGGACGAAGCACATTGAAATAATTAAGTGTTAAAGACGAAGAAACCCCCTGATCGGGGCCTACTGGCTTCTCTCCCTCCACCTGTCTGCAGCTTCCAGCTCAGAGGCTGGCATGAGTGAACCGATGCTACATTAGTTCCTTTTGGCTGTGTCCCAAAGTTGGCTCGGTTTTGTTAACGCTGAAATTTGCAGCCGACTTCAGCTGGACTCTGTTTCTCATTAACTGGTGCTTATGTTTCAATGGGGACGTGTTTCAGCGTTAGCTTCTGAGCTTACAAAGCAGGAGCCCAAAGCTGAACAAAATCTTCCACTTAAAAACATTCCCAACATATTTTAAAATGCTCGATGTCTTAATTCCGCTCAGTAATGTTGGTCCCCTAAAATATTTTTATTTTGATATGCAAATTCCAAGAGGGAAATGGAAGATGGAGGTTAAACAGTCTAGAAGCTGAGATCACCTTCCTTTGCGGTGCAGCAGACATCTCAGGACTCTGCATGAGCAGCACCCTGAGGCCAAGAAGCGTGAGCTGTCCATGCGTTTCCAGTAAAAGAACCTGCAAATGGACAGGATTAAATTTCTATTTTCAGTGCATAATTCTGCATGTATACTTCCTCAACATAGTGACCTTTTATGATGCACCTATGTCATATATTATGTGTATATGGTATATTTTAAGTGAATAGATGCTCTTTCAAATGATTTTAAATTGTATAAAGTTATTTGCAACTCGGGGATATGTACATTTATTCCTTGTTGGAAATCCTATGTTCAACATCACCAAAACAAAAAAGTTACCATTCTCATTTTGGTAATATTGATATTCTTTGCAAAAGCAAAATGTTTTTTTCTCTTTTGGGGAATGTTCTTTGGTCGGTCAGTCAGTTGGTTGGTTGGCTTTTATGAAGTGGTTGTATTTTGGGTTTGAATGACTTTCCAGAAGCCCCAAATTTTAACAATCAAGGTCAAAGCATGTAATTGGTTCTGTATATCAGGAAGCCTTTTTGTTAACTCAATTACCCAGAATGCTAAAGAAATGGCTCAGCCAGAGGAACTTAGAGTCAAGTAGAAAGCCCAAAAAGCTAGGAACTGCTTACATTACTCCTCACAGTGAGGACCTGGAACTGAGGATAGAAAATCCCTCAAGTTCTTCACCATTAGCGACAAGTCCCTGCCTCACCTGCCGATGACAGTGCTTTGCACGTGCCCCTCTTCTTCTCACCCTTCCCTTTTTCTTGTTCCTTTAAGAGCCATCACCTCCTTAAGAGCTTTAGCACCCCCTTTAGATACTCCAGGATCACGACAACTAGCCATTAAGCCTAGATCTCCATTCGTTTCAGCCAATGGAGCTAATAAACCCAGAAGCAGAATGAGCTGTGAGAATCTATATTCTTCATTCAAAAATGCTCTCATGAGGGAAGGGGGACGGGAATCCAGAAAATTCACCTTCTCCTTACCTGTGGTTAATTGCAAAATAAACATATTTCCAAGAGTAAAGAGCTGCTGAGAGTCCACTTTATCCAGAGCTCCCTAAAAGCGCTGGACCATCATTGCCCTGCGCCTAGTTTCCCCATTCCCCGGGAAACCTTCATCTCAGCAGCAGTCTCCGAGTTGCTTTGAGGCTCCGCCCCCTTCTCCCTCAGTCTCTCCTGATGCAAGCTTCAATCTGAGCAACAGTAAAGCATTGTCTTCCTAGAGGTTACGCAGGAAACTAGAGAAAAACTGCAATTTCCATAAAACAACCCAAGTCTGCAGTGAGCCACCTCCTGAAGAAACTGCAGACTTGCTGATCAATGGTGAGAGAGTCTGACATCAGTAAATGTAAAGACTACTCGGGGCAGGAATGACTTGAAAGGAGCTCTGCAAAAAGGCATCGTGCTCCCATAGGGAGGGTTTGGTTCTGGGTCAGAGAAACCTGGCACGTGCTGTCTATCAGCTCTGTTCTGGGGCAAGTTACTTGACCTTTCTCAGCTTTGGCTTCATCATCTGGAGAAGGGTAATAACAATGCCTATGAGTGTGGCCGACGCAAGGATTACAAAAAAGTAATATAAAGCGTCCTGCTTATAGTCAGAAAGCCATAAAAGGTAGCAATACTTATATCTTTATGTCCCAAGTACAGTGCTTTGCACAAAGTTGGAGTTAATAAATACTTGTGGAAGTGAGGGAAGCGAGAGAGAGGAAGAGGGAGGAAAGGGGAAGAGAGAAATTTGAAAAGATTCAAGATTCGACACTGACAGAGATAGTCTCCTCCTTTGAATAACTTTTCTGATTATAATAGGTATTTGCTGTAGAAGTGTTTTAAACACCATGGCCTGGGAACAGCTCCACAGATCCTGCAGATCTAAGTCCTCTGGTTGCCATGAGTTTGCGGCCTGGTACAGCAATCGTGCACCTTGTCGACTGCAGCTACATGTCACCACCCGGTCTCTGCTCTTCCAGAACCCCGCTCACTTCCCCTGACACCGAGAAGCTCAGTTTCACGGCAGTTTCTCCTGCCATTGACCCTAGTCTACAAAGGACAGCCACCGTCCAGCTCTCCTATGATGCAGGCGCCCCTCACCGTGACATTGCTTTACCGAAGGGGGTGTCCACAGAGCCCGCCAGGGGAATGTAGCCAGCTGGCGAGTTCTCTGGTCTCACGTAGTAAATCCATTCTAGAAGACTTACCTTTCTGAGCCTTTTGTCCTCAAATACTCTTCTAGGGCAGTTCTGGCGTCTTCCCTTCATTAACGTAAGCCACCTGTTTCCCCAAGCTTTAAGGAGTCATCCAATAGCACATAGGGACAGATCCAGGTGTCCTTGTGAGGATGTTAGATCCTGAGCCATGGGAGAATGTCCCCATGAGAATAAACTCTTATCCAGTCTTATATTCTGCCATCCTCCCCCTCTCATCCAGCCAGACACCCTTAGATCCCTTCCCAAGCTCGCTCTTCCAACCCCCGTTTGCACCAGTCAAGCTGAGAGGCGGCCTCAGTAGAGAATCTCATTTCCCCCACCACAGGGAAAGTCCTTCCCCAGCCAGGTCATCCTGAGACTTAACCCTAATTGTCTAAGTAGAACCCACGGGGATTGTGGGCAGTGTTTGAGGAGGGCAAGTATTACCACCTCAGCATCCCAGTCCCTGAGCAGCAATCCCAACTTTTGCTTTACTGTTTTCATGAGGACTCACTGATCATTCACTCAAGGAGGACTCTTGGCTCCCAGCTGCGATGCGCCAGGGGTGGGAACACAGATGGAGCCATTCTGGGGACTCGTGATACCCAGCCAGCTCTGTGTCCCTTACGAAACATGACATCCTAAATTAATGTGTAAGTAAAAATAACCTTGTGATTCATTCTAAAGCGGGCTTGTTATTGCCATCCCAGTTGTATTAAAAACTATTTTTGAAAGTTTTCACGAATTCAAAAGACAGAAGACATGCTTTATTTGCAGTAATAAGATTCTCCTGGTATATTGTAGAAAAGGAACAAGGTTAATTTCAACCTGCAAAATGTCAGAATTAAAGACACTTGCAAAGCATTAGAGTTTTAAAAAAGAGTCACAGAGAACCAGCTGCATTAAGGCTTTAGAGAGGGCAATAGCTAGACAATCACAGAGTTTCCCCGAGCCAGCAATGCAGTCTTACCCCTTACAATCATGTAAAATTTCTGAGTTTAAAAAAATTACAATTTCAATTTAAAATATGCTCAACAGGAAAGAATATTCGTGATTAATCATTTTGGGCATAGCTTTGGGAGAGCATCCATGAGTCTAAAAATCATGAGTTTAATTTTGTACGTTTTTAAGTGTAAATGATAGCTGTAACTACCCTATTTTTTTCAGAGATTTTTATTTAAAAGGGACCTCTTTATTAAGGATCTTTGGGGACTTAGGGAATTTTGCTTGGAAAAAGAATCACCCAAATCCTGATTCCTTTCCTTTGAGCTACCATTTCCCTACCTTTTTAAAATCTGAGCAGTCTCTAGTTCTTGTGTAGCTAATTGCTCAGTTAAAAGGAGAAGGGAGTACTTTCTCTGAGGAAGCTTGCAGTGGGATTTGGGGATTGGGCATGAGAACTAAAGCATTGGTGTTATTGACTTCTGGCCCTTTGGTCATAAATCTAGCTGGAGATCAGTCATGAAGGGGAACATGAGAATTTAAAGACTTCCGAGCCCCATTTCCAAATTATGCCCACGCTGTACAAATTATGTTCTGAGCTTCAAGGTAGAGAAAAATTAATTTGCAGGTGTATGAACCAGAGAAATTATTTTTGTGAAGGCACAAATACCGTTTTGCATTATTGGCCGTATGCTGCCTCTGGGTCAGGTGCCTGAGCTGTTCTAAGGGAGACAAGTAACCTCCTCCACAGATGTGGCCCAAATTAAAGTCCTTGAATGGGGGTAAGAGCTGCTCGTGCTGCCCGTGGGGTGGGTCTGTGAGGCTCAAGGTGCCATCTGCGTTCCGCAGGCCACGCCAGCTTCACATGGTCTCGCACTCGGTGGTGGCAGTGGAGCAGGCCCCGCAGTCACAGCGGACAGCCGCGGGGTAGGTGTAGAAAGGGTCAACTCCCGGGGCACAGTTGGGCAGCTTGACGGTCACCTGCTTGGTCTCGTTGTAGGTACAGACTCGATGGTGGGCTTCGATGTAGGGGGGCTCCAGGATGGGCTTCTGTCGCCACAGGTAGAAAACAGGGAACCGTTAGAACAAAGCATCCTGCTTCATTTTCTTGCTACCATTTCTCACTATCAGGAATCAACTTGTTATTCATTTGTTTTCTTTCACCTCTCTCCTCCTAGTAAAAAGCAAACACCAGCTGATTTTGTTCACTGCCGTATCCCGAGCTCCCAGGAGAGCCCATGGCACACAGTAGGTGCTCAATAAACAGTTAGCAAGTGAGTGATCTTGCTCATTGGAAAGCCTTGTAACCGGTCTCTTCTTTTCTACCGTTACCCCTACAGTATATTTACAATGCACAGCCCCACGTGACTCTTTTAAACTGTAAGTCATATCATATCTCCCCTCTTCCCAAAGCCCCAGTGGTTTCCCAATTCACTCAGTAAAAGCTAAAGCCCTTACAGACACCCGCGAAACCCTGTGTCATCTTCACCGCACCTCCACCCTCTGGTGTGCTTCCAGTGCCCCATCTTGCAGGCCCCGTCACTCTGCTCCGGCCACCATAGTCTCCGACTGTCCTCAAACCCACCAGGGCCAGTCCACTCCAGGGCCTTTGCCCGTGCCGTCCATGCTGCCCGAATGCTCCTCTCCCTTACGATTCACTCCTTCACCACCCCACGGGTTCTGGTCACACGCCACCGGCTCAGGGAAGCCTTTCCTCATCATGATGTTTAAAATGAAACACCCACCTCCACACCTGCCCCTGTCTTCTCCCTCTTGCTGATTCATTTTCCTCCATAGCACTTGCCAGCACCATGTGTCATGTGATGTGTTTCATGGACGTGTTGTGTTTCTCCCACTCTAGAAAGTCAGTTCCACGAGGACAGGGATGTTGCCCTTCTTACTCACGGATGTGCCTCTGCTGCCTAGAGTAGTACCTGGCACCCGGAGGTTCTCAATAACCATTTGTCAAATCAGTGAAAGGAAACAGAGCGAGGCAGATTCCTGGGTGCCCTGTGCACCGTCCCGATAATCAGAGGATTCACTTCCTTCCTTCACCTTTTATAAACCTTGAATTCAAAGTTAATTTTTATAAACAGAGCATGTCGATCAGGAAATCAGCACAAAGTAGAAGGTAAAATCTCAAACCCTGCAGGTGGACCCATCGAGTCCCTGTTCTGCCATTTGCTGAAGACCTAGGAAAATCCACATAACTGCTTGACACCTCGGTTTCCTCATCTGTAAAACGTAATATCTACCTCACAGCGTTACTGTGGAGATAAGTGGGATGATCTGTGTAATTAATGCACAATGCCTCGCACCGAGGAAGTGTTCAGTAAATGTGACCTGTTGTCCTCATCAGAGCAATTATGAGAGTAGGAAGTAACAATAAAATAACTTACAAGCTTTCAAAGGACAGTGCCTTCATGTGTCCTGGGCAAATTAAAAATATATAGGCATAGTGGAGGCCCAGGATGAAATTCTTCGATGACTGTCAGGGAAATAATGGCTTTGCCTTGGACAAGGGCTGTGTAGGAAAGCCAAGTTGAACATCAGCTGCTTTTTCCTACTTCTCAGGTAGCATCGCCCTTCCTCAGTTTGCTTAATGTCATCTTTCCCTCAGGAATCTAGAATCCCGGGCAGGGCTGCCTGATAAAATACAGGACACCCAGTAATATTTGAATTTCAAATGAACAACAAATTCTTTTATTTATCTGACAAAATGGTGTTTATCTGACATTTAAGTTTAATGCATCATGGTTTTGTTTTATTTTGGGTTTGTTTGTTTGTTTGTTGCTTTTGCTAAATCTGGCAACCCTAAACCTAGGCCACGAGCAAAAGCTGTTTTCAGCAACAGTTCAACCTTCAAAGTAAATGCAGGCACTTTCTCATCAGGAACATCCTATTTTCAGATGTCCTCCCCAGTTGAGTTACCAAAAATAAGTGCTTTATATCTCAGAAACCTTCAGATTGCTGGAAAAATAAATCTCATTCTTTGATTTATTTTCTATAAGTAACCTCCCCCTTTTCACAGCACAGTAAAGGCATCAATAAAAGCCAGCTAACGTCATGGAGAATCTTGTTCTCTAATGGGCTTGGTGCTTCCATTTCTCCAGTGCCCCCCGTGGGTCACCACGACCCAATTAAAGACATTCACCAGCGGATAAGAAGAGAAGATGGACTTGAGGGAAATGGTGGTTTGAGACGTGGTCCCAGAAAGAGTTCCAAATAGCCCCCAAATGGACTTTGAGCAGGAGAGGCACCACCAGGCTATGTCCCGAATATGAGAATGTGTCAGAGTTCCCTAAGTACGTGTGATGTCAAGTCACAGTCACAGTATCCTTAGCAACTAAATATTCATTTGGCTACTAGGCCTCAAGCTCCTGCATGATGCAAAAATAAAGCTAATTTGGTGGAATAGTTTCATTTATTTTGGAGGTTTCATCACCATAACCCAGTTCCACTCATGGGCCATAATTTATCTAAGGGACAGCAGATTGCTCTCTGAGTCCCTGTACAGAAGGATAGTTTTCCTTATGGCAGTGTCCCCTCATGGTGCTCAAGGGCTTCTAAGTTGGCACAGATTAAGCTAGAAAATAAACACCATAGCTCCAGGTAGAGGTCAATCCCATATAATTCAACAGGTATTTAGGAATGCCTCGTTCATGCATGACTTTGACAAGAGCTGTAAAAGGTGCAAGAATTCATCTCTGCCCTCAAAAAACTTAAAATCTAGAGTTGCATGGTGAGCAAAGAAGGAAGACACAAGGTAGGGTAGAGTCATGGGAGAACCAAGGAGTCAGAAAACCCTCAGGAAAGGAATGGGCTCTGGAGACAGGCATCAAAGAAGAAATTTGATAATGACAGATGGAAATGAGAAAGGATACAAAAAGAACCAAAAGTGAGATCTCACGAAGGGTGTATAATAAAACCTTTAAAATCAATCTGACAAAGCCAGAGCTCAGAACATGTGTAGTCGCTGGGGAAACAGGCAGACCTCATATTGCTAAGGACCTTGAAAGCTGGGTATTGAATTTGCAGTAGTGGATGGTCGTTAAAGGTTTTTAAGCCGGGTGACAAGATCAGAGCTGGTACTTCATTATAACCAATTCAGACCTGGGTGAAGAGCCAGCAGTCATTCTATGTTGTGATTTGATGGGGTGCTAAGTGGCCCTCTTTCTTCTCACCCAGAAAACACAACCTCATCACAGCCCTATAGGGTTCTAACTTTGGGATTTTTATCCCCACTTTAAATGCAATGCCTCTGAAAAGGCTGAATATAATTCAATATAAAGGGTCTTAATGGCTCTGCCAGTGATAATCCCTGAGGCCTCCAGGAATTTTGGTGGGGGGGACAGAGGGCAGGGCTGTGGGAGAGGCACTGAAGGAGGGGCTGAGGACCCCCTCACCTGCTACACAGCTCAGGGCCTCTCTCGGCTGGCTTTCCCACAGCTGGGAGAACACAGGGAGGGGTTGGTGACATGCTTGAACCAAGAATTTGGTCCCACCTCTGCACTGCGGGAATAAACATGACTGCAGTCACTCACCCCTCGAATTCCTCCATCTCATCTGTAAAGTGGGTAGAATAATAGCATATCTTAACCTCCCAGAGATGATTCCCAAATACACAGATACCATGCAAGTGAAATTATCAAATTTATCAATGCATTGTTAGAGGGGCAAGATCAGGTTTCTTTCAGATTTTTTGGAGCATGCCAAAAAATTTTTATTTAAAAAATAATCCACAGGAAAAGACAGATGCCCCAGCTTTATCTCATTCATCAAAAAAGTGAATGCTTAGGGATCAGGCCAAGTGGCCAGCCCTGAAGGCATCGCCACCAGGACCTGTCTTGGGACTCACCTCCCAAGTTTCACAGCGGCCCCAGCAGGCGTCAGTGGTGATCCGAAGGCCTCTGCAGCCCGGCTTCTTGGCCAGGAAAGTAAACTCCCTCACGGCACAGCCCACGAAGGTGCGCAGGTTCCCGCTGGAGGAGCTGAGCACACAGCAGCCGCCAGCCAGGAGGAGGAGGGCCAGGGGGCCGAGGAACAGGTATGCCAGCTTCATGCTGTTCCTCCGGAGAGGGAAAGGAAGGAGAGTTTATTAGCAGATCCAGCTGCCCTCCAAGGGGCAGCCAACAAGGTTGCTGCCAAAGGGGCCTTGCTCTTAATATTTCAGAAGAAGTAAGCCAAGAAATTGCAGGTGCCCACAAACTGCAACACAGGTGCCCAAAATTTCCTCCAACTGACTCCTCTATGGATTCCATGGACCCCCTGTGCTCACTGGACACCCAACCCTCCAAGGGCATCCTCGGGCTTTTCTTTATTGTGGCCCAGCTGCTGGACTTGACTTGGTTGTTGAAAAAATCTTGTTCCAATGGTCTCTTCAAAATGAACACAAAATATGAGTCACATCAAAAGTAATGCTTATCCTAACATAATATCTGAGTACAAACAAATTAATTTTATTCGGATCCACTGTATTTAGTGCCATGTTACATGTTTGCTCAAAATGATATTTTCAGTGTCGTGGATGGGGAATCAAGGTGGGGAGGTAGATTAATAATATTTATATGCTATTCTGTATTGTTATTAACCCAATACTCCACAAAGCATAGATATGCACGAGATATTGTGAAACCTGGCACCCGACTTGGTGGCCATCTATAAAAACGTGTCCTACTCACTCCCAAATGCCTCTGCTCTGTGCTTCTGCTGTAATGGCAGCTAGTTGTGGTTCACTTTAAATCCAGATGCTGGAAAGCATCAGAGGTGTTTGAAATATAATCCCAATCTACTGTAAAGTCTGCCCTCTCTGGGTCCTGGTCATCTCCTGTACTCTTTCAGGAGCCAGAATCACTACCTTCATGCTCGACTCACTAGGCATAACATACCTGGATGTTAAAGTGAGCGTGGACATTGTGTTTATGGAATACCCCCAATTCATTATTGCTTAAAACAGGCTGCAAAGTTATTTATTTCTGAATCTGATCTCCCAGCTTCTACTTCTTTTTTTATTTTTTTAATATGTCTTTATTGATTTCAGAGAGAGGAAGGGAGAGGAAGAGAGAGAGATAGAACCATCAATGATGAGAGAGAATCATTGATCGACTGCCTCCTGCATGCCCCCTATTGGGGATCAATCCTGCAACCCGGGCATGTGCCCTGACCAGGAATCGAACCGCCAACTCCTGGATCCTAGATTGATGATCAACCACTGAGCCATGCTGGCCAGGCCCAGCTCCCACTTCTGATCTGTCACCTTACCAGGGCTCTTTGACTTCACCTCAGGAGGAACAAGGTTACAAATACGAAGATACACTCACCTGATCTTGCTGGAGCTAACTCTTCTCTTAGAGCTGACACTTGCCCCCAAGACCTCAGCAAGTCACAATGAGTGGTAGAAGTTCGCTCTGGGTAAATGTGTCTACCCTCTGTGACTGGGCTGCCTGACTGCTCAAATATATAGGAAAGGTGTTGTCAGTCAAAACAAAAGAGAGGCAGATCCTTACAGGAACCACTAAACACATCAAAGACCTGAGATATAAAGCAGGTCTCTATTTTCCAAAACTGATTAACTTAAAGGGTGTTGTTTTGTTTCTTAGCATCACCTACTGAAACAGAAAGTTACCTTGGTGGGTGACATAATCCCAGGGAAGCAGTCAAAGGCAGTTCACCTAGCTCTCAGGAGAACAAATGCACTGGGGCAAGATGGATTAAGTTTTCCTTCGTGGCGACCACAGCTTTCCTTCGAAACAAGAGTCAGTCACTAGGAGCTCCTGGCAAACTCTTTCCCTCGACTCACAGCACCTTTCAATACATTGAAAAATAACAAGACGATAATTCTTCCTGGAAAGAACACGGGATCAGGAACTGAAAGGATGGATATCACAGAGAGAGAGTCATCTTGAAAGTCTTAAAATTAGTCAAGGATTAGCTAATATTAATAGCACTTGAAAATGAATTGTATAGGGAAAAAATACCGAGACGTTCAAAGTGATTTATCTTCCAGCATGGAAATTAACGATGACATTTCATGTCTTCTGCATCGTTTTCAGCATTTTTCACATTTTCTACATTGAGCAGACTTTCATAATAGAAAGTCAATGAATATTGATACTTTAAAAATGAAAATAATATATATATAACCCATGGACACAGACAACACTGAGGTGAAGGCCTGGGTGGGGAGTGGGTAAGGGGTGGAAGGGGTTAATGAGGGGAAAAGGGGGACATCTGTAATATTTTCAACAATAAAGATAAATTAAAATAAAATAATAAAATAAATAAAATACTTCACAGAGGATACGAGCATTCTAAAAAAAATTAAAATAAACCAATAAGTATACATTTGTACTACATGTAATGATATGATTTTTGGTTCTTAGAAGTCTAAACTAAGAATGAAATAATGTTCTCTATGAGTATGGGACACAGTTTGTATTCCAATCTGCAAGAGCAGCATACAAATGGATTGAAAACCTCATGGCCATAGCTTTAGTCTGCGTGCTCTAAAAAATAAATGAAGCAGACATCATCCTTGACCTTTGGAGTTTACATATCATTGCAAATAATGACATAGCCAGAGACATTTAAGATGCACATAATGATACTAAATAAAGAAGTTAAAATATTCACATTTTCTGGAAAGAAAAAAAAAGGGGGAAAAAAGATGTTCTTTAAATAAACATGCTACTCACTAAAGGTGATTTTTTCAAGACATAACAACCCTCAGTGAATCCATCACTGCATCATCAATATACCATTTCTGGAGTCAGACTATTATATGCACTTTATAGAAAATTGAGCTAGGCTTGGAATAAAGGACTCCCTCCAGCCCTTCGGCCTGTGAGGAGCACAGGCAGACCTGGGGTGCGCTGGGACCAGACTGCGTACCTGGTGCGATCTCCCCAACCTGCTGGGCCAGGAGCCGGCCGATGGGCAGTGCGCTACCACCCTGAGCTGGGATTCTGGAGAAAACTGCTCAGCCCTTTCAGATTAGACCTGAAGCATCGGACTTGTGTCTGCAACGTCACAAGGTTACAAAGGTAACAAAAGGAGGCCAAGAGAACCTCTCTTCTACAATCCCCAGCTTCCTTATAATGCAGTTAGGAATCGTGCCTCCCGCCCATGGGCATTAACCTGATACTAACGACAATGTACAGTCACTGAGCGCCTGCTGTGTACCAGGCTCCATGGAAACGGCTGTGCTCTTACGTATGTTCTCTAAATCTTACAGCAATTCTGTAAATCAGTGATTATTTTTCCTTCTTCCATTGGGAAAAATGGAGGCTCAGTTATTTTGTAATCTGCCCTGGGACACTGGGAATGGCAGACAGATGCGTTTCATCCCTACGACCCACTGCAGGCGACTGAAAGGTGCTGCCTGGAGCACTGTGTTAGAAAGGCCTCCGAATCCATTCGCAGTGAGCAGGGCAGTGCCCATCCGCCTCCTCGCGGGCGTAGAAAATGGGAATGGGCCTGGATGCCCATCCTCACACTGTGCCTCACCACCGGCCCTCTACGGGCAGAGCGAGGCTGCTGTGGAGTCAAAGGCGACCTGAGGCCCTGAGACCCATAGACTGTCCTGGCGCCAGAGTCTGTGCATCTCCCACTTTCCCTTCCCTCTCCATTGGCGTTCCTGCCATTCAAGTCACTCCCTTGAGGTAACAAACACGGGTGTGGGCAATGTCTCCAGGCACAGGCCCTGGACAATCTTCTCCACTCTTGTTCCATTATCATCTCCGTATAGATTCATTGTCACTTTGGAAGAATCACAAGATACAGGTTCACTAGGACTCAGGGCGGGAAGAAGGCGCAGGGGTGAGCAACCGTCCTGAGGTCTGCAGGAGCACGACCACAACGGAGGAATGAGCTCAGTGCCAGTGCCTCAAAGAGATCACGGGCAGCTGAAGCCCAATTCAGGGAGGGGGCCCCAGCGGGGAAGGCCTGGCAGTGTGCACTGTGTGCAGGGGATGGAGACACGGCCGGGGTCTGGAAGTCTCCCTGGCTCGGCCAGGCTGATTCTCAGTGGCACAGGTGCCTTTGCGACTGCCTTGAAAAAGTCACTTCTCTTGGCCTCCGTTTCCTCATCTGTAACATGGTGGATTAGACCGTGTGATCACAAGGCCCCTTCCTAACACCACAATGTAAAGGTTTGCAAACTATTTTATGACCATCACAAGCTAAGGGAAAGTCAGATGGAGAATCCGAAGGTTCATATTAACAATAAAGCCGCCCTGATTTGTGTTCAAATCTCAACTCTCACACTTGCCAACTTGTGATCTTGGATAAGTCTCATAACCCCCTGAGTCTCAGCTTCCCACAAAACTGAAAATGCCTCCTTCATAGGGTTCATGGAAGGATTCCACGAAATAATGTCTATCAATCGCTTATCTCAGTGTTTGATATGTGATAAATGGGAAATAAAGGTAGTTTCTCTCTCTTCGTCCATCATCAGCGTGTACCCCTGATAAATAAAAAACTGCCAATAAAAAATTATGTCACACCACTAATTATTAGGCATATCCTGATATGAAAGGTATTAAATGTGAGGGAAATGTGTCTGAGAATAGAGGAAGCAAAGTCTTTGGGGCAATAAGACCTCACCAGCATTCTGAAACAGAGACAGGTGGGCACCAAAGGCAGCCTGTGGGGCTCTGAGCTGACTCTGAAATTAACATGATTTGCAGTAGGAAAAAAATGTCTGAAGTGTTAGATTTAACTGTTAAGTTCCAAGTCAGACTTTGGGGGTATGGGGTTTACCATAGTTCCAAAATTCAATATATTAATAAATCTTTATGACTCCTCCCAACAATTTCAGTTCTGACTAAGGATAGAGTCAAACTCACTGAGCCAACCAACACGCACTGAGTGCCCTCTCCGGCCCACAGGCAATAAGCGAGGACCCAGAGAGCTAAACCATGGCCTTCATTCCTTATAATGAATGCTCTCCTGAGAGTTGAGAAAAGATGTGCTAGCTCCCCTGTGTTTTCCCCATTGTCCTCTCAGAATACACAATGCTCTGTCTAAGGGTCAAATTAATCAGCATTATGCCTCCTAGGGATAAGTAAAAAAAGCCACAAATGGAGCTATGTGTCTCAGGGAAGTAATAAAATTAATGATTTTCTGCAAACAGATACAAGAAAGGTCAGCCTTGGATTTTACAAAGTTGTACGTTGCTTGTAATAGCCCTTATTGACAGGGGGGGAAATTCTGGGATTACAAATGAAGATGAATGGTGAAGTCTTGGAAGAAATTAATTTTACTGAAAAGTCATTTCTTCCTTTCAAAGCACTGGGTATTTGTGGGACAGCTCCTCATTTTGACTTAAAGAGATAACATTTGCCCTGGATGATAGTACAGTTGCTATGGTGACTTTTTCTTTTTTAACGAGACTAAAAATAATGAAGCCTGTGTCTGATTTACTAGGACAAGTCAAGCCTTTCTCCACAGCTGTCTGAAAGAAGAATCTGTCAATTGTCACAGATTTATTTCAAATTAAGGGCACACGGCTTAGGCGCTGAAGTGGAATGTTTTTATTTCCGCCTGACTCTGCCACTGCTGAGTGTCATAGCTGCGCAGGGCATGGCAGACACATGCCCCATAGAGAGGAACAGAGAGGAGCTTAATGAGTCACAAAGAGGCATTCTTTAGTTCGAGTGCATCCTGTCTTCTCACTGGAAGGAGTCCACAAAGCCGCCGGGTCCCCAGATCCTTCATTTGTAATTCCCCAGGCAGTCGCAGACACAAGGCCAAGGCTGTCGTTAGCTAAACTGCGAACAACAGCACCTCATTTGTTAGTTATTGGCTTTGTTCCAGAAACGTATTCCTGGGATTATGGCCCCAGAGTGCGTGCGTGTGTCTGCGTGCCCGGGCGAAGGAGCGAGGCGACGGGGTGCCGAGGAGCGGGGGGGGGGGAGGAGAGCTGTTCCCCTCCACAGAGTGTTCATTACATAATCTGACACACATTGATCAAGCACCTGCTGTGTGCCAGGCACTGTCTAGCACTGGAGTCACTGGGTTCTCTCTTTTTTTTTAATAAAAAGGTGATGTAGGGAGGCATGGGGTGGAACAGCTAACAGCTGGCAATAAGGGGAGCTTCTTTCCTCTTCCCTCTCTTCCCATTGCCCTTCCTTCCTTCCTTCCTTCCTTCCTTCCTTCCTTCCTTCCTTCCTTCCTTCCTTCCTTCCTTCCTTCCTTTTCTTTCTTTCTTTCTTTTCTTTCTTTCTTTCTTTCTTTCTTTCTTTCTTTCTTTCTTTCTTTCTTTCTTTCTTTCTTTCTTTCTTCTTTCCTTCCTTCCTTCCTTCCTTCCTTCCTTCCTTCCTTCCTTCCTTCCTTCCTTCCTTTCTTTCTTTCTTTCTTTCTTTCTCTCTCTCTCTCTCTTTCTCTCTCTCTCTCTCTCTCTCTCTTTCTTTCTTTCTTTCTTTCTCTCTTCTTTCTGTGCTTCTGTGTTTTATTGAGTGTTCCTTTATGTCAGGTGCAGGCTGAGTACACGTGATGCCAACGTGAATGGAGCTAAGAACCTGCCCTGGAAGAGGCGACGGCCTAGTGAGGAAGAGGAGTGCACCAGCTGCAGAGGATGCAGACACTGTGCTCACAGGCATTTCTCCCAGGGGACGGTCGCCAATGTCCAAAGCGGCCTATTTTGGAACAGTTCCAAACTAGGGGCAGCTCACGTGCCCTTCAATGGGTGAGTGGCTCCAAAACTGACACACCCATGACATGGGACAGGGCAGTAAAGTGAATGAACACGCACCAACGTGAATGAATCTCCAGAAAACCATGCTAAGTGAAAAAAGCCAATCCCAAAAAGTTACATTCTGTGTTGTCTCATTTATATAAGTTCTTGAAATGAGAAAATTATAGAAATGGAGAACAGACTAGTGGCTGCCTGGGGTTAAGGAGCTTTGGGGGTTGGAAGGAAGTGGGTGTGGTGATTCAGGGGCAACATGAAGGATTTCTGTGATGATGGAAATGTTCTGGCTCTTGACCGTGGTGGTGGATCCGTGAACAAAACATGTCATAAAATTGCACAGAAGTAAAACACACACACGAATATAAATAAAACTGGGTAAATCTAAATAAGATGGGTGATTGTATCGATGTCAATACCCTGGTTGTACTAGTGTGCTATAGTTTTAAGTGTAAAAAACACTGAAGGAAACAGGATAAAAGGTACATGGATATCTCTGTATTATGTCTTACAACTGTATATGAATCTACAATTGTCTGAAAATAAGTTGTATTAAAAAATAAATCAACATTTTATGTAGGGGATGGGTGACATGGGTGGCGGTGGTCAAAAGGTTCAGACTTACAATGATAAGATAAAGGTAAGTCCAGGAGATGTAACCTTCAGCGTGGTGACTATAATTAGTACTGTATAGTGTAGCTTTGAAAGTTGCTACGAGAGTAGATCTTAAAAGTTCTCAGCACAAGAAAAAAAATCCTTGTACACCTAAAACTAATACAATATGATGTCAATTATACCTCAGCTTTTAAATGATAAAAGATAATTATTATGTTATTAAGAAAAACAAGATATATGTTTGTTTTTAAGCATTACTGCTAAGAAACTGAATTAAAACAACCAGAAGCTTAAAAATAAAAAATAAAAATAAATAAATCGCTCCTGCTAGTGTTGCTCAGTGGTTAGAACATCGGCCTGCACGCCAAAGGGTCTCAGGTTTGATTCCCAGCACCTGTTGAGGCATGTGCAGGAGGCAACCAATCAATATGTCTATCACATTGATTTTCTCTCTCTCTCTTTCTCCCTCCCTCCCTCCCTTCTACTCTGTCTAAAAATCAATGGAAAAAATATCCTTGAGTGAGGATTAATAAAAATAAATAAACAAACAAACAAACAAACAAACATAACATTAGATGGGTAAGGGCCATGATAAAATGGATGCAGGATGCGGTGTGAGCTTAGATATGGGCACTGTCAGGAGCGGCGCCCTAGAGAGGTGACTTCCTTGAGCGGGAGAGAGCTCCTTCCAGGCCGAGGAGTCACACACTGGCTCTGGCACTGGGATTCCAGCAGAATCTTTGTCTCATTCACCCCTATTTCCCCAACGCCTAGAACACTGCCTGGCTCACAGTTAATTATCAAAAACTGTTCTGTTGAATGAACAACTAAAGACATGGAAGAGGGTGTGCTGGGTTTGGGAAGCTACAAGGAGTCGTCATAGTTGAGCACAGAGGGTGTTCAGGGAGAGAGACAGGAATGGGGAGGGTAACAGCAGATGGGCTGTGGGACCGACGCTGTAGGATTCAGTCTTTACTCTAATGTAAAGCGGGAGCCAAGTCTGTGTTTTAGAAAGACCCTGCGGGCACAGTGAGGGGATAGATTGGAGCAAAGACGCCAGCTGGGGAGGTTGCTCTGGTGATCCAGGCGAGGACTTTGCTGACAACCTCAGATCTTGGAAGCCCTTCAGAATAGTCCTATGTCCAAAACAGGGGTGTCCAGAAAAATGAAATTCAAGCCACATATGCAATTTTCATTTTTCTAGTAGCCACATTAAGAAAGTAGAAGGAAACACATGAGAGTAATTTTAATAATTAGTCCCAATGTGATAAGTGCTAGAAATAAAATAGATTATATTTAACCCAACATTATCCAAAATGTTTTTATTTTAACAAGTAACCGATTTAAAACATTAATAAAATATTTTATACTCTTTTTGCATTCCTTCCCTACACTAAGTCTTTGGGCCTGATCTGTATTGACAACACATATAGTTGGCAACACATCTCAACTCAAACCAGCCACACTTCAAGTGCTCCAGAGCCACAGGTGGCGGCTACCACGTTAGACAGGGCAGATCTAATGCGTAGAGTGTACTACCTGGTGGAAAGGAGTAATTATTTGCCCTCCTCCTAGCCCTTTCTCATGTGGCATGCCTATTCATTCTCATAACACCATCCTATGAAGTACTATTACCTACCCTTTATAATGAGGAAGGTGAGACCCAAGAAGTTAAACAAATTGACTAATCAGTGATGGAGCTAAGATTCGACTGCCATAGCCACTTATTATGCTCATGCAATGAGAAACTGGGGCCTACAGGAAAGGGACCATTAGATCAACCTTATAGGAATCTCTGAGCCCTCGCCACCTGAGCCTGTGAGGCTGATGCTTGTGAGGTTTCAAAGGTTAAAGCAGTCAAGAGTCCCCAAAAGATTCTTGTTTGAGAATTCGTCAAAATGCTTTATTTATCAAGAACCTGATTTCTGATCTGCTGAGCCAATTACGTTATCTGAGAATCTCAGTCTCTGGAAATGTGTTGTTTGCCCGACTGAATCACAGCTTCTTACCTAACAACACTGAAGGGCCTGCACCAAAATAAATTACGAGGAGAAATTTCTCCAAAGTACAGATGGCCTTGACATTTAGTGAACAGTAATCAGGCCCAGAGAAGGAAAGCTAATATAATCAAAGGGATGGAGGAATTTCATAATAAAGGATATGCTGACCTAGGACCCATTTCTCTCTATAGCTGTGGCCCTTGGGGCCAGGGTATCTCTTGGAACCCAGTGTCTTTTGGAACCACTGACCCACCTTTGCAAAATGCTGGCCAAGGATTAGAGATGTAGTTTCGGAGTTGAGAGCTGAGTAAAGTCAAAGTCTCACAACCATGATTCTGAGTTAATAAGCCTTGTATAGAAAGCAAACTGGGCCCAGAACGTAAAGCTGACACAGTCTGAATATTAGTATATAAGCATCTAATGGATTTCCTTCCTATCTACATGACCTCTACTTAAGCGTCACAGAAACTCCCAACCTTATTAGGTCCCAAACCAAGTCCAGTATCTTTCTCTCCAGGCTGTTGCCCACCCCCTTCACCTGGCAGTCCCCATCTCCAACTGAAACCCCTGAGATTCATTCTAGGCACCTCCCTGCCCCCCACCCACACTTCTGTCAGTTCTGTCTCCCAAACACACTGTGGCTCAGTTCCCGGATTCAGAGCCCTCGAGGACCCTTCTTACTGAGGCCTCTGACCCTCCCCCTCCGTTCGCTGTAGCGGGAGCAGTCCTTTGTAGATGTTAGTCTCATCCTGATGTGTGCAGTCTCGTTGAAACCCTGCACTGCTCCCCACGGCACCCAGGATAAAATACAAACCCCGTAACAAGCACTCTCCTTAGCCCCCCTGCCTCTCCTCCTGGCCCTCCCCATTCTCACTCCAAGCTCAGGACTTGTAGGTTGAGCCAAGCACCGCTTCCTCTCCCATCATCTCTTCGCACTTGCCCTTTCCCTCCCCAAGCCCACCTCTGCTTCACCCCCTTTAGGACTTGGCTTGGCTACTGCATCCTTCAGGAAGCTTCTTCTGATCCTCAGACTCTGAGGTCGGTGCCCAATACATGAGCTTTCATAATGCCTCCTGCTTCCCTATCACGGCTCCTTTCATGTTGCATCATCAACAGTTCACTTGTCTCCAGCGGCTACCAGATGTCAGCTCCGAGTCGCTGCTCTGCGATCTCCTGTTCACCCTTCCGTCCCCAATGCCTGCAATGAACATGTAAGTGAGTAAACACCTGAATGATCGTGGAGAACACCAAATATCTCTTGTTTCCATTTTCCTGCCAACTCAGAACTTTGTTAGTCTCCATTAAAGTTTGGCAAATAAGTCCAGACGAGCAAATAGTCCATTCAATAAGACTTGCCTTCCCACATCTAAGTGAAAACTCAGGGGGCCTGTGCATGCATCGTCATAAAGCTAGTGCAGTGTGGGGCCCACGAGTGGGGGTGTGGACTAACCCAGGCAGCAAGTGATCCTGGGAGCCTTGGGCCCAGGGAGCAGGGTTGGCGCGCACCCCCCCATTGTCTTCTTTCCCGTCGCAGGACGCTAAACCTGATGGTTTCCACCCCCACCAATTTAAACAGGGCACGCACCGGCTCCTTGGTACATGGTCTGGTTGGGTTTTGGGACTAATTTCCGTTACTTGGAGAAGGGGAAATATTTTCCCTCTTTGCTGCTTGAAATATCTCATCAAAGAAATGTGGAGAGTATGGAAATTAGATTTGATGGGCAGACAGCTATTCACTTTGACCATTTCTATTATTCTGCAGCTCTCTTTGGAAAGAGGAGTTTGGTCTTTTCTGACAGCCTGATGTGTAATGACATAATTTTAATAATCCTCTCCCCTCGGGGTCAAAAACAAAGACAGAAACTTCATAATAAAATTACTGTGCCTCAAAGATGTAATCACGAGATGCATCCTGTTTGCACTGTTCATGCCCCGGACTCTGGAAACAAGATGCATATTTCAGGCCAGCCTGACACTGGGGTGGGCGCTCTGCTTCCTGAACTGCTTTGAAGATCCATGAGGCCCACAGCAGACTCACCAAAGGCGTGAAGCTTTAGAAGTACTATCAGAACACACACACACACACACACTCAATTCAACTCTGTTCATCACATAAAATTCCTCAGTTTAAACAATGACAAGATACAAGGTCCTTTTATTTTTAGAGACCAGTCTGATCCTTTCCTCCCAATGTTATGACCTGGGCTGGTTGGGGGAGGAGGTGTTTACCTCCCATTCTCACTTTTCTGTAGCAGGCAAGAGAAAAAAATCTGGATGGGACACTCAGGCCTCCATCTCTCTACTCCGAACTCCCACCCTGACTCTTCCTTGATTGATGAGGTTGATAAATAAACATGGTGACTCAACATCTTAGAAGGTTAGAGTTCAGGAGATTTATCAGTTAGAATGGTTTGGGCTGCAGATAACAAGTGCAAACCACTGAAGGTGGCATGAATATACTTTGCTTAAGTAACAAGAAGCCCAGAGTCAGGGAGAGCCAGTGTTGGTATGGCTCTGCGAGTGTCACCAAGGACCCACCTGGTGCACCCCATTTTTCTGGTCTGCCATCCTCAGCATGTTGGCCTGGGTCCCTTCATCACCTGCCCCAGGTCCAAGCTTAGTGTCCTTCAGCAACAATGCCCAAAAGCAAGAGAGAGAGAGAGAGAGGGAGAGAGAGAGAATATAAGGGGAGGAAAGTATCTTGTCACAAGCCTTTATCTTTTAAGAGAGAAAAGCTCTTACAGGAGTTTCCTGCCAATTTCCTCGTTCATCACATTGGCCAGAATCAGGCCACCTGGCCCTGTCCTAGCTACAAGGAAGACTTGGAATAGGAGCCTCTGGCATTTACAGCCTCTGCAGTGTAAAACCAGCTCTTCTGACAAGGAGAAGAGGTAAGAAATATCTGTAGGGGAGACAGCCACTAGTGTCTGTCCAATGTGTTGGTTCAATTCAGAGCAAAGGCCATTTGACTGCCTATCAAGTTGTGCTCTCTAATTTAACTTCGTTCAGTAAGAAAGCCAATATGTTTACCTCCTCCTGTCAGATTCCTGGGTCTTATTTTTTTATTATTTCCCAGCTCAGAGCAAGGAAAGGGTCATGATTACTTATCACCCCAAACATTAACAGTTACCGCCAGAAGCATGCTGACTACAGGAAAATCTATCACCGCTACCCTTGTGGACCTTAGTTTCTTTATCTTTGGAAAACTAGGAGGTTGGATGAGAGCATCTCCAAAGCTGCCTTCCAGCCCCGACATTCAAACGGATCAAAGCAGTGGATCAAATCATGGTAGCCTAGGATATGTTATGGAAGGAAGAGATTTGACTCACATCGGCTCACGTTGACTCGCATTGACTCACATTGGCCTTGGGAAATCAAAACAGGTACATGACGAACTAGTGTATGATGAAATAATGATGAACTTTGAAACTAGCGTCAGTTTAATAAAAATAAGAACTTGTGAACATGCCCCAGGCATGCTATGGAGGGTAGCCATGTAATGGGCTTACAAAAGTTTAGGAAAATTGCTGTTCCCTTAAAAGTGAGTTTTGTAAGGCAAGCAGAATGACAAGGCACTAAAAAGAATGGGACAGGGCAACTGCGCACAAATATGGCACCTTCTCTGAACCCAAAGCAGAGTATTTTCTCCCTCAGTCAATTCTTGTTAAAAATACTGGCCAATGGCCCCATCTTCCTGAATAGTTTCAATGAAAGGAAGCAAGAGGCTGAGAAAACAGATGGGACCACAAAGAGAGCCCTTGGAATATCATTAGTTACAGCCACTATGTTGGGTCTCTCTTCCATCTTAGAAAAAAAAAAGGTAAAATAAGACATTTTAGGCACTTTTCTGAAATCAATAAGCTCTGTACCCTCCTTATCTAGCAGCTTTATAGACCTCTCAAACTTTTTTTTTTAAGTCTGGCACAACATTTTTGTGAGCTCACGTTGATCGCCCATAAGTATTTCCTTCCTAAATGGGTGCACACCTATCAATCTTACCTGTCTAATTTCAATAACTTGCTTTTTGCTATTTTTTATTTTTTATTTAAGCAACATTTGCTGATCTCTTGGCTCTCTTGTGGTCCTCCATGCTTCCAAAACTTCACTAGCAATGGCTCTGCTATCGGTTCTGTAAGATCTATTAGATGCCATTTACTTGGTTCTAAATACCTGACCACATTTTTTTTAACTTGGGGGTTTCAGTTGCCTCTTCAACAATGTTTATCCTGCAGTTAAAAGCATATGAATAGTTCTTGCCATTAGTCTAGAAGAACAGACTGAAAAAGAAGTCAGTAATTTCCACGGTGACAAGGGCTATGGTAGGGAGATGCCTAGGGGGCTCTAGGTTAGGAGAGACGCTAACAACCTGGAGGGGGAGGGGAGGCTTCCCGGGGTGGGTTGTCCTCTGAGCATGTGAAGGACTTAGGACTAAACATCTAACGAGAAAGAAAAAGGACATTCTTGGTAGAGAAAAGAGCATGAAAACACTTAAAAGCGAGAGGGAACTCAGAAAGGTCAGGGAATGGAAAGTCGTTTGGGCATAAGGACAAGTGACAGGAGAGGGAGGCCACGTTCAGAGGGGAGCAAGGGCCAGGTTCTGCTGGGCAGACACTGGAGGATTTTATTCAAAGGAGTGATATGATCAGACAGGAGTTGCAAATAGACTCTTCTGACTCAGATAACTGAAGCGTGAGTGTAGTAGGGGGGAGGGGGAGACTGGAGAAGGAGACTCCTACCAGATGAGACCACTGAGGTTATGAGGGGAGAAATCCTGAGAATGTAGACTAAGACAATGGAGGTGCGGGTAAGAGAGAAGCCAGAGCAACCGAAATCTACTTGGGAGGTTGCCCAACAGGATCCGGTTATGAAGGATGAAGGCAGGGAGGCAGCTCCGACGGCCCGAGGGCCGGGCTTTGCAGACTCAGTAGATGATGCTACCGTTGGCCAGCAGGGGAATCTGGAAGCACATCTGCAGGCAAGTGAGTTCACTTTGTGTTGACTTTGACATATCTGCCAGATATTGGAGTAGAGACACCTACTCACAAGTGGACACGTGGGTCCGCAGTCCAGAGAATGGTCTGGGCAACAAAGAAGACAACTGAGTCACCTGCACACAGAGGTGGTGAACCCTTGGGGATGAGCAAGGTCTCCCAGGAAAGCTGTGTAGCAGAGAAAAGAGGCGAGAAGTCAAACAAGAAGCCTCAGAGCTTAGGACTCGGCTCACTTGGACCAAAGTAGTTATCTCCTCAGGGTTCCACAGCCCCCCGGCCCAACACCCATCATTTCATGTCCATGTGCTTTTTCCCCCTTCATTAGATACGACTAACTTGAAGGTAAGGACAATACAGTATTTTAATTAGTATCCCCAGGATCAAAAGCACAACTAAGAATATTCTACATGTTCAGTGAATGTTTATTCAGTAATGATTGATACTCATTTATGGAAAAGGCAAAAAATAAGCAAGTCGGATGGGCTTCAAATCCAGGAAAGCAGCAGGCGGCTTCAGCATGAATTTTAACCTAAGAACACGCCTCTTCTCTCTGACCCTCGTTCTCTCTACTCACTCAAAAGCATAAGTCTGGTTTCTAGACTCTGCCATTTGTTTCTTTTATCACCTTGAAAACAGGAGTATTTTATTTTTCTGCATTGCCTGGGCTCCCTTAATTAAACTACATTTAAAAACCATAGAAACTGCGTCCGTTGGCTTCTGCGCTCTAGTTAATCCCTCCCCGCCCCCGGCAGGTGGGGTGAGATCAGGCTGCGTCCTGGAGCTGCCACCTGGGTGACAGGCACTGAGGAACGGAGCTCGGCTCTCCTACGTGAGGCTCTTGTAAGCACAACCTCTCCCTGGGGACAGTTTACTGACGCTGGAAATTCGTCATGGTTACAAAGCACTTAGATTTCACAAAAATAAGAGGTCTTCTCTGCTGAGGTGGTAAGTGGTGTTTTGTTTTTTTCTAGATTAACAAGGGTAAGAACCATAAGCTCAGTGTCAAAGAGCCAAGGTTTTTTCTCCCCTCGCTAAGCCAGCTCCCAGCCTACTCAGAAGATAGTGCTTAGTGTTTATAGTCACCGAATTAGAGGGTGTGAGAGGAAGTAAAAATGGAAGGTGTCTGTCTTTGAAAGGAGGCGGCCAGAGGCAGGCTCTTGTTCCATCTGCCTGGAGAAGTCCTCGTGTTCCCACCGTTGCCTCTTGCTTGGTAACTAAGCACATGCAGTTAAGACTTTGTGCCTGACATATAATAAGAGCTCAATCAATGTTAATTATAAAGCAAAACAAATAAAAGCCAAAAGGTGACAAAGTTCTGAGCTTTGACTTCAGTTAGTTCAATGTGTCCAAGAGCTGGGGCCGGGGTCCCAGACAGACCTCAGGACCAACGCTTACTACACCTGAGAAACGACAGCCACTAAATCAGCTCCAGAATCGGAAAGATGATCGGCACTGAGAGGAAAGTTCTCTCGTCCTTGCCCCACCCCTGAGACTCCAGACTGGCTATTTATGGTACCATTTCATACCTAATGACAGAAAAAAATATATAAGTAGCACCCAATAGTGCCAAAAATGCTGTGCAAATCACAGACCCAAATTCTGAAGACCTAGTAAATTGGTACAAACCTTTTGGAAAATAATTTGCCCACATGTTTCAAAAGTCAAAGGAAGGTATGCATCCTCCCATGCCTGGGAATTTAATCTTAAAACAAAAATATCTTAATGGAGGATACAGCTTCTGCAAACTGCCTTTTTGAAGCATTGTTTTACAGAAATAGCAACAGGGAACATCTTAATTATGCAAGGATAGGAAACTATTAAGTTATGGTCCATCCACATGATGGAACAGTATTTATCAATTGAAATTATTATAAAAACTGTAGCATGTGGAAAAGCATTTGAAATAAGTTTAAAGGAAAATCTCAGAATGTAAATTATACATGATAAATGGTATACCTACATTTGTTTAACAATTATGCAAGCATATGGACAAAAACTGGAAAGCCATATGAAAAATAATTGGGGTTTTTAAGGTGAGTAGATTGTGCTAACCATAAAAACTGAATTTGTTTAAATCTCCGAGGAAAGAAAATTCTGACACTATTTAAACAATCTCAGAGAGAGAAGAAAAACACCCTAATTCTTCTTTTCACAGCGACACTAATACTAAAAACAGAACAAGAGAGCCCCAGAAAAGAAAGCTGTTATCTCATTTCTCTTATGAGTACTGATGTAAAAGTGATAAATAAAATATTAGCAAATTGAATCCAGCATTATATTAAACAAGTAATATACCACAGCCAAGCTGGGTTATATCAGAAATGCAAGGATGATTCAGTAACAGGAAATCTGTTCACACAATTCTCTGTATTGATAGATCAAAGAAGGAAAAACACATGATGTCATCTCAACAGAGGCTGCAAAAGCTTGTGATCAAATAAATACAATAGTTATCTCTGATTTAAAATATTTAAATCCTTAGTAAAAGAGGAAAAGTAGGTACTTTCTCAGTATCCTACTATATCCACACATGAGTACGTAGTTATACTGAGTTTTTGTTATTCAAAGCTACAGCAATGCAGCAACGGCCCATTGATGCGATGAGTTCCTTGGAGACTAAATGGGCGTGACAGCCATTCACAGGCTCGAAGGCAGGCCTGCTGTCAGGAGCACCCCGGTTCTTCCAGGTTGCGTGGTCAGGTCCACGTCACCTTACCTCTGCACCCGTCAGGATGCTCTGAGCTGCAGACAAGCCCCGTTCTCAGTGTCCTCGGGTAGTTTCCCTCACACAGGCAGTTCCAATGCTCTCCTGCAGCCTGTGGGAACCACGCGTCTCACCGCTGCCTCCCTAGCACCGCCGATCTCCTTTCCCCCGGCCGTGCCGGCCTCCTGTTGGCCTATAAAACACACCGAGCACATTCCCGCCTTGGGACCGCTGACCTTGCCATTCCCTCTGCCTGCAGCTTTTTCCTCAAACGCTTCAACGGCTCGCTCCCTCACTTCATTTATTTCCCCGACCGCCGTGTTTCCAATGGCATGCTCAGACATACGACCCCCACCCCACCGGCAGCCCCGGCCTCTTCACCCCGTTTGATTACCTGGCATCACCTTACGTGTCCCCGTGTGTGCTGTTTTCTCTGCTGCCGGAAAGTATGTTCCATGAGGGCAGCCACTGACCACGCTGTTCGCCGGCACAGCCCGTCAGCACCTAGGACAGCGCCCGGCACGCAGCAGCTGGCGAGTAGATGTGTTAAGTATGTTGCAGAAGCCAGAGAAGATCTGATTAAGACAGATTTAAACAATTAAGAGATTTATTATCTCACACAGCTAAATCCCCAGGGTGGGACAGGCTTCGGGAAAAAGCAAGGCTGCTTCTTCCTCTGCAGTTCTCTGTTCCTCCCTTTACATGCCAGTTTTGTCATCACACGAAGGCTGCCCTCATGGTCACCAGACCGCTGCAGCAGCCGGAGCACTGTGCCTTCTCTTTCACGTACATCCTCCCCCATGGTAGTCGGAATTGTCTCAGGTTGACACATAAAATCAATCACTGCGCCCTCTCATGGAATAGAAGCCATTCCCTTGGGCCTGACTGAGCCCCTTTGTTCCCACGCCCACCCTGAACCAGTCATTGAAAAGGACAATTGAATTCTGCGGCTGGGCCCCAGGAGTCAGGACCCGCCGTGGAGCAGGCCTGAGCCAGCCTCTGCGGCCTCACGTGCGCCGCATGAGGAGGGAGTGGGGACGCTTGTCCCGGCTGGACAACCAGCCATGGTCGCTACAATCTCTGGTTCAGAGGAACTCGCGAGCCCAGGGAACGGTTTCTGGAACAGTAACTGACCTCCTGGGACCTTGAAACACAGTCATTTCCTTGGGGTGTTTCTTGAGTTAAATATCACCCTTACATCTGGGAGCTGCCTCAAACATTTCCCTCCCGGGAGCGCCTGAGCCCGGGGAGGAAGAAAGCCACATACATTCCTCTCTTTGGAGGGAGAAAGATGAGAATAGCATTGCAAAGCACGTTTCACCAGAAAGCTTTTTTTTTTTTCCAAATCAGTATCAAAACACGAAGCATCTACAAAATACAATATTCCTCCACAAAAATTAAATGTTCATTAAATTCATATTCAAGCAACCTGAATAGACGCAGCAATTCAGCACAGGAGAAAACATTTGGGGACTTCCGGTCAAGATAGAGACATAGGTAAATGTGGAACTCACATTCTCCCTCAACCACATCAAAAACACAGCTTGCCCAGGTGGGCGTGGCTCAGCAGTTGAGCCTCGACCCCAGATCCAGGAGATCGAGGTTCATTCGATTCCAGGTCAGGGCCCATGCCCAGGTTGCGGGCTCGACCCCCAGTCAGGGGCATGCTGGAGGAAGCTGATCAATGACTCTCTCGTCGTTGTTTCTATCTCTCTCTCCCTCCCCCTTCCTCTCTCTCTGAAATCAATAAAGATACATCTAAAAAAAAAAAAATACAACTACAGAACAACCATCATTCAGAAATGTCTGAAATCTAGCTGAACAAAAGTACTACAACTAAGGATATAAAGAAGCCACATCGAGACTGGTAGGAGGGGCAGAGAGGTGGAACAGGCTTATCCCACGCCCATGTGTGGCAGATAAAAATCAGGAGGGATATCTTGGCTGTGGAGGCCCCCCCTGAGGAAGAGGGGTTCTAGCTGCACATCAGGCCCTCAGCCCAGAGTACCAGTGCCAGGAAGAGAAGTTCCCATAACTTCTGGCTATAAAAGCCAGTGGACAGCTTCAAACTCAAGCTGGGCATTCCAGTTGCTCCCCCACACCATGGGCTGTGTAGACCCTCCTGTTGTAGTTGAGCCTTGATTGCTGTTGGCATGTCAATGGGGGGGAATTACCCCAAGGCCCATCAGCTGCAAGAACTTGCTGTGGCCATATTGTTGCATATGGCAGGATTTCCTTATTTTTCAAGACTGAATAATATTCCATTGCATATACATACCATCTATCTATATATTTATTGATGGACATTTAAGTTGCTTCCATGTCTTGGCTATTGCGAATGCTGCAATAGACATGGGTTCTTGATTTCAATTGTTTTGAATATATACCCAGAAGTGGAATTGCAGGATCATATGCCAATTCTATTTTTAACTTTTTGAGGAACCTCCACACTGTTTTTCACAGTAGTTGCACAATTTTACCTTCTTACCAACAGTGTACAAGGGTTCCAGTTTCTCCACACCCTCACCAACACTTATCTTTTATTTCTTTGATAATAGCCATCTTAACAGGTACGAGGTGGCATCTCATTGTGGTTTTGATTTGCACTTCTCTGGTGATTAGTGATGTTGAGCACCTTTTCATGGACTTCTTGGCCATTTATACATCTTCTTTGGAGAAAATGTCTAGTCAAGTCCTTTGCCTATTTTTTAATTGGGTTATATGGTTTTTTGCTAATGAATTGTAGGAGTGCCTTATATTTTTTGAATATTAAACCTTATTGGAAATAGAGTTTGCAAATATTTTTCTCTCATTCTGTAGGTTGCCTTTTCATGTTGTTGATGGTTTTCCTTTGCTGTGCAGGAAGTTTTTAGTTTGATGTAGTCCCACTTGTTGACTCTGGTTTTGTTGCCTGTGCTTTGGTGTTATAGCCAAGAAATTGCCAAGACCAGTGTCAAGAAGCCTTCCTCCTGTTTTCTTCTAGGAGTTTTATAGTTGCAGGTCCTACCTACATTTAAGACTTTAATCCATTTTGAGCTGACTTTTGTATATAGTGTAAGATAAGGACCCAGTTTCATTCGTTTGCATGTGGATATCCCATTTTCCTAACACCACTTGCTGAAGAGAATAGCCTCTCCCCGTTGTGGAGTGTTAACTCCATCATCAAAGGTCAGTTGACTATACATGTGTAGGATCCTTTCTGGGCTCTCTATTCTGTTCTGTTGGTCTATATCTCTGTCTTTATGCCAGTATCATACTGTTTTGGTTACTGTAGCCTTGTAATATATCAAGTTGTTTCTTACTGAAGGTCAGTGACATGGTATGAAAGCAGGGCTCAGTAAAAGAGTAGATGAGTTTGCCAAAGAGGGACCGGCCAGACGTTTTGGAAGTATGTATTTATGGTTTATGTTTTCTCTCAATAATAGAAACCAAGCCAGAGAGAAGGAAGAGGTGGACTTGGAGTCCACAGAAGACTAACAAGGTTTAAAATAGTCACTGAGGAGAGTGGAGACAGAGAGATTTAAGCTAAGTAAATAGATAGCCAGGCTGCAAAACAGGACTAAGATGAGACTGAAACTACACATTTCCCTGCATGGTTTTATTCAGCAGCAACCAGCGACCCACATCAGTAAAATTGCAGAAACCAGAGAGCTGAACTGAGGTAAGATTAGGAGGTTTCCACGAGAGCCGAAAGGCAAGGGCTTTGAGAGCGCTGTCACTCGAGCGGGTGAGGAACTAAAGTGGGATTCTGAACTCGGTCAATAAAGTGATAAAGACAAGGGGGAGCTGACAGGCCATGGGGTCCTCACAGCAAGGGCCGCCTCACATTTGTCTTTGAATCCCAGCATCCAGCGTAGTAGATGCTCAGTGCACTCTGAATTTATGCATGAATGAATGAAACGGATGAATGGGTTCATATACAACCAGGAACATACACACAGAGAGAAAAAGAATGAGAGAGAGGGAGGGAGGCTTATATACTAGGAGACCAGGGTGATCATCACACAAAAGTCACTGTGATTATTAATCCTTGTTACCTCCAGTGGGTTGTTCTTTGCTTCCCTTGCTGTAAGCTTTAAGATCTAAGACTTGGATGCTCAGGCTCCTGGGAGACTCCTAGGAAAGAATCTCCTCTGTGATGAACCGAGATGTAAAAGAGAAGCTCTCCTTCCTTCTGGGCGTGACGCCTGGAGCTGTGGCAGCCTCTCGCGAGGAGGAGGGAACAGGCCTGCAGGGGAAAGCCAGTGATGAGACGGAAGGCCCTGGGCTCCATCTTTTCACTAAATTAAGCAACCTTCAGACTTCTCATTGTCTGAATTAATAAATATTTTCATTATTTAAGCCTCTGTTAGTCTGATTTTCTGCTAGTTGTAGCCCCAACCCACCCGACACCAATGAGACCAACAGAGTGGAATCCGTCACCTGCAGATGGCAATTCATACAAGTCTGCTGTGACGGGGAGGTGGCATTGGGTTCATGTAAACGAAAATATTCACATATTTAGGCTAGGAAATCCAGAAGCACTATTACTTGGGTTGGTTCATGAGTATATTGTTTATAATATTTCTGACCATCTAATCCAGGAGAGACTGATAGAAACATAGGTAAAACCTATGTCTCATTTTAGCCAATAATTTGACCCCCGCTTCCTCTCAATCAACAAAACTAATCCACATAACATGGTTCACAATTTATGTTTGTTGGTCTTGCTTTGTACCAGGCACTAATTTGAGCACTTTACACATATCACCCCTTCCAATCCTCAGGACAATCCTGTGACGTAGAAAATGTTATTATTCTTACTTTACAACAACAGAGGAAAGTCAAACTGAAAGTAACCATCAGAACTCAAACTTGCTGTAAATTTCTTCTCCATTATAATCTTCACTTTTTGGTGTAAATGTCAATGAGTGATGAAATACACAAATATCAGGAAGTAAGAGAAAGAAGACAGAATAGCAAGGGACTCCAATAATCCAGTGTTAGAATAAACCTAGTCAGTGCTTAGGAAAGTAAAGATAACTTATTCAGAACTTACAATAAAATAAAATGGAAAAATCAACTTTTACATAAGTTTCTTTCAATTCCATTACCCAGTTTCTCTCCAGCAGGCTCTAAGTGGGTTTCAATCTCACCTCTCCCTGACTGGATACTGGGAAGTTTCCTAAAGGATACCTACCTATTAACGAAACATTCTCCATCCATTTCCAAAGTTAAAGAATTAATCTTCTTCCAAGTCATGTTTGTAAGCTGTCGATCAGATGTCATCAATGGTAATGAAATCTATATCATTGAAATAGAAAACTTTTTAAACGCATCTCTAAAAAGTAACCACAAAGACAACAAAGAGACATGTTTGTTTACTTTAGAATAACCTAGTAACTCGATGCTGTTTAGTCAACTTTCCAACTAAATCAGAATTTCCAGGATTCATAACCATGACAACCGATCAAAGGAAGATACTAGAAGGACTGCATGTGGCTTATTTCTCCATGCCCTTTTCCCTGGTAGTTAAGCCAAACACAAATTTCATTGTCTGGTTTCTAGTCACATTAATGAGACATTCTGTTCCGAAATCTCAGACATCATAGCCAAGGATTTTTCAGAAGAGTTGTAGATAAATCTGGAAAGAAAGAAAAAAAAATAGTAGTAATGGCAACGGGTTTTAGGGAGTTTGTCAAGTAGAGGAAAAAATGAAGAGGTTGTAAGTAGGGATTTTTCAATGCACTAAAAGAATTCTGTAATCCCTCCTCTTAGGAACTTGTCACTCCAGCTCACTAAGGCTCCGAGACAGCCCTAGGACAGCGTGGTGTTACGGCCGGTTTCCAGCTCTGCACAAAGAACGTTCCGTAGCAGGCGCCCTCACTTTTTCTGTTTAGGAAAGCAGCAATGGTCATTGCCCAGGGGTTACCACATGGATTTGTTCTCTTTATGGGCATGAAGAAAGAGATCTGAAATGGTCTTTACATGACATTTTCCCTTGATGATGAAGGGCAACGCTGTAGGACCACACATACCACACAGGAATGTGCTCACAAAGCCACCAGAGAGGAACATAACACCCAGGTACAGTCAAAATATTTAAGCATATTTATACATGTACCTGAAAAGCATAAAGACCATTGAGAGAAAAGTGGAACATGCCATGTATTTAACATACATCTTTTTACATACATTATATACAAACACACAGACATACGTACAGCAACAACCCCATGAAATTGATTATGTCAACCCCATTTTAAAGGGGAAAAAGAATAATAAACTACCAAGAGTGATACTTAAAATTTTAAATATCTCAATCATTGTGCAACTTATATACATATTAGTTTGTGTTTCACTTCAACTGAGAATTTTTAAATTCAAGACTTTATCGTGTGAAATCATTGAGCACAAGAATGACATTGGATGTGCACATGATTAAACGTATTGGTCTAAGAATCCCTTTATTCTCTTAAATAGTATTGAGTACTCTCAAGAGCTTTTGTTTATGTAGGTTCTAGCCATAGATATTTACCATAGTAGAAAACAAAACTGAGAATTTTTTTTAAATCTACCTATTAATTTTAAAATAACAATAAGAAGCCCATTACAAGTTAACATAAATAACACATTTTTGTGAAAAATAATTATGTTTTACAAAGGAAATAGTAAGAGAAATGTTTTACACATTTATAAATTGCTCTAATACCTGGCACATAGAAGCACCTGGATTCTTACAGGTATCTTTGTATCAGCGTACAGTGGTATGTAATGTTGGTGATGCGTATAAAGAAAATTTAGCCTCATAATGATACGTAGTTGGAAACAAGAGGAATATTTTACTGCTCTTTTCAGATAATGTATATTTTATGATACTAAAGCAAAACTCAACTAGTGGTAGTTTCTAAAAGGTTGATCATCATGTGGCATCTAAAACCATATCAATGAACTTTTTATGAGTTACATTAAAATCCAGTGGTCTCGCCCAGCCGGGCGTGGCTCAGCGGTTGAGCATCAACCTGGGATCCAGGCGATCGGGGTTCGATTCCCGGTCAGGGCACATGCCCGGGCTGTGGGCTTGATCCCCAATCGGGGGCATGCAGGGGGCAGCCGATCAATGACTCTCATCATTGATGTTTCTATTTCTCTCTCCCTCTTCCTTCCTCTCTCTGAAATCAATAAAGTTGTGTTTTTTTTTAAAGTGCAAATGACACCAACTATTGCCCTGAAAATAGTTTCTACCTTGCAAACTCCTAAGAAAGTCTCAGTGTTCAAAGATCACACTGACCTACAAAGAAGACAGGCTAAACTTTAACTAGAAGGGGGGGAGAAAAAAAGAAAAATTTGATTTTTGGTTAATTCATTTCTAGAATTCATTATCATTTTTTTACCTAACCTTATTCATAGTAGAACTAAAGCAAATATAAATACATTTTCAACAAGGTAATCACCAACTTTTATTAACGGTCATGAGGTCAGCAACACATTAATTGGTACCAATTACCAAGATTTCTTTCTGAATCTCAAAATCATATTCGTATAGTTTTTAGGAAAAGCTGTTTTAACTGAAAGAGTGGTCTTCATATTAGATGATTAATCTGTTAACAATGTTAGGTTTTATTAGTTTCTAAAAGTGTTTTGCCTGCAATATGGTCAATTCATGGTGATTTGTGACACTGTACTGGGAGTTGCAAATAACTTCATTTTACTCTGTCAGTGAAATGGCCAAAAAAAATTGAGCAGTGACAAGTCAATACCCAGCAGTTGTATCCAGTCCTTCCCCCTCTTAAGCCCTTCAGTGACTCTGGGCTGCTCTTGGGAGAAAGCCTGTCAAGCTGTGTGTGATCTAGCCCCCGCCTACCTCCCTGGCCTTGCTCCCTGCTCTCTCCATCTGAATATCATCTTCTCAAGGCCTTACGCTAACCAAAATTGTCATACTGAATAAAAAAAATTCTAGATAGATACATAGTAGAAAGGTAGCTAGTTAGATAGATCTATAGATTTTATATAGTGTATATACTATAACATATGTTGTATTTAGAGAAAGAGAACCTAAATCTTATTAATCTTACATATTCATCTTTTCTTATAAAACCAACATATTTACATTATTTAAACAGCAAACCAATATTATGCCTCACTCCCTCCTTGTTCTGCCCCCATCCCCTCAGGCGACCACTCACACTGATGTTGGCAGGACCAGTTCCCTCTGGAGGCCTGAGGGAGAATCCAGCCCGTGCTCCTCTCCTAGGTCCTGCTGGCCGCCAGCAACCCTGACGTCCCTTGTCAGTGTCCCCGTCTTGCTCTGTCTGGCTCTTCTAAGGGCACCGGACATTGGTTTTGGAACCCACCCTAAATCCGGGATGATCTCATCTCAAGATCCTTAATTGCATCTGCGGAGACGAGACCCACTCCAAATAAGGTCACATGCACAGGTCCGGGGTGAGCATATCTGCTGGCGCCGTCACTGTGTCACTGCCGCCAGGAGAAGCGAAGACGGGGAGCCCGCTGCTCTCGGGAGAAGACGGCTGGTGACGCAGCAGCAGGCTCGCCCCTAGGCCTGCTTGTCCTTCCCTCAGACAAGTGACACTCCAGGCTTGATGAGCCAGAATAATGTGATACTGCCCTGGCCGATTTGGCTCAGTGGTTAGAGCACCGGCCTGGGGACCGAAGGGTCTCGGGTTCGATTCTTAGTCAAGGGCGTGGGCCTCGGTTGCAGGCTCGGCCCCGGCCCAGGTCGGGACGGGTGCGGGAGGCAACCCATCGACGTGTCTCTCACATCAACATTTCTCTCCCTCTCTCCCCCGCTCCTCCCTCCATCCTCTCTAAGAAAAATCAATGGTAAAAATATCCTCAGGTGAGAATTAACAATAATGATAATGTGATATAATTTGACCTGAATAAGCACCTTCTCCAAAAGAGCTAATAAAGCCAGAATTACTTGAATTGCTTTCTTTTTTTTGAAAGAATTGGCATTTTCTTCTTAGAAGAGAACTCTAAGACAACTGGTTTCTCACAACAACTGAAATTATTGTTAAGATCCTGTCCCTGGAAACCCGATCCATCCAAAAAAGGAAAACAGAAAATGAGTTTTCATTTAAAGTTGATCTGAAATTTGGACGAAGGCTCTTGGGGGCAGTTACAAGACAGGGCCACCGCATGTTTGAGGGAGCTTTCCTAACAGACAAGTAAAAATGAATCTTTCCAAAAAGAAACAGGATGGAGAACAGGACCCTGGCTCGAACTGAAGAATGTACCGACCCAGATGGAGTGGGAACGTCTGTAAGAATGGATGCGGCCCGGCAGTAGCAATTTCCATGCAGAGGAGCGGCTCACCTGGTCACCTGAGACGTAAGGACACTGCGATGCAAGGACATGCCTATGGCATTCCTGAGACATGCTGAATAAAGCTCAGGCGATACATACAAAGTTAGACAGGCATGGTCCTTGGGGCACTCGGTGTTTATAGATTTGTCATTCTGATATTTGCTACAGAGAAACATTCCAGATCAGCAGGGACCAAGCGTGAGCGCCAAGCAGCACTCTTGAGCTGTGGGAGGCCCCCAGCTGTGACTCCAAGGCTCACCTTCAGGGAACATCCCCAGAAGTGGACACGGGTCAAGGAATCCCACTGCCAACTTGGCTTGTTAGAGCCGAGCGCAGTTACCAGGAGGGCTTTATGCCTGAAGCTTTTTTATCATGTGTGGGAACACTTGGGTACCCTGGCTGCCACCCCAGGGGACAGTCGTCATAGGAACTGCTCATCCTGCTGAAAGGTCAGACTGCTGGAGGAAACATCTGGGCAGTGGCCCAACGGCCTGCTGGGGAATCCGTGTTTTCAGCTGGGTCGGAGATCACAAAGCACAACCCATCACCAAATGTTTCATCCCTAATATCCCTTTATGTCACTCTCACCCAGCGTGTCCTTTTTGATGTTAATATTCCCCAGAAACCTCAAGCCCAGAATCTACACCCAGCAGCTTGGTTTCAAGGAAATTCGCCCCCTCACTCAGCAGAGACTGAACCCCACAGGCACAGCAAGTGTGAAGGTCCTGAGGCACGGCCGACGAACAGGACGGCAGCCAGGGGAGTCGGGATCGGTGAGTAAAGGAGGGGAGCAGCAGGAGAGGAGGCTAGAGAGTTGGGTGGTGCAGGCAACTTATGGGTCACGGTCAGGAGTCTAGTTTTTATTCCCAGCGTATCAGTTGTCATGGAAGGTTTTAGGAGGGGAGTGACATGATCTTATTTCAGAGCAGTCCCCTTCCTTTCCTTCAGGTTTCTTTTGCTTGTCTGAATCTGTGATGAGTCATGGGATGGGGAAAAAAACTGAGATTCCTGGAAAAATCACAGCAGCATCTTTGTATATATTCCCTTTCTCGCTCATAATCCTATTTCTTGTTCAGCCTGGAACCTGAAGGCTTTTCCTGCCTTCCCGGGTGTTACTAGGTGCAACCATGAAGTTGCAGGACGTAGGTCACTGTGGGCGTCCCGCAGGGGGTCATGCCTCGGGCAACCCTGATTGCTCCTTCGAGGAGCAGAGACAATTCCAGGGAGATGCAGCCACGCCTGACATCAGGTGCACACAGGAGCGTCAAGCCGCTTGTCACTAGGGGGGGACAGAGCAGAATACTGTCTCTCCCCCAGCCTGTCTTCTACTTCTCACTTTGGTTTCTTGTTTTTATCTTTAAAAAGCAATCAGGCCCTGCCCGGTTTGGCTCAGTGGTTAGAGCGTCGGTCCGAGGGCTGAAGGGCCCCAGGTTCAATTCCGGCCAAGGGCACGGTCCCTGGCCCAGGTGGGGGGGCAACCAATCGATGTGTCTCTCTCACATAGGTGTTTCTCCCTCTCCCCCTCCCTCCCTCTCTCTGTCTCCCTTCCACTCTCTCTGAAAAGCAATGAAAAAATATCCTCAAGTGAGGATAAACAAATAAATAAATAAATAAGCAATCAGTAAAAACTCTGTGAGCCTGTTCATGCACGATGTGTGCACTCTTCTGCAAGGATTTATACTTCAATAAACAGTAAAAACCAAAAGATACGTGCAATTTCATAATGAAAATAAAGCCTCCAAAATTGCTTTACTTTTTATTTATGAGCTTTTAAAAGCACACTCCCTAAATAAAACTAACAACAACAACAACAAAAATAAAAGCACTCTCCCCAGCACTTTCTTTCTCTCTCCCACTGCTGTAAATGAGCTCAACTGGTCATGCAGGTTTTATGTTCAGAGGTTTCTCTCTGATAATTCCTCATCAAATTACATTGAAGAGTACAGGACTACACCCCACCAAGGACGCCCTTGCACCCTGAAAGCTCCTCTCCCTTCCTGGCTGCCTCCTCTCAGGCCCCTCCAAGTGGCCCCCTCCTTGCTCCCTGGACCTCCTGAAGCCAGCAGTGGCCTTTCTAAAGGGACGGTGCTATTCCAGGGTTCTAACAAAGAAATCGGCCTGCCTTTGAGATTCTACAAGCTCGATTTGTTCCATCATAACCACTTGGCACTTTGGATGGCTCATTCTGTGAATTTGCTATTGTCTGAGACACTCCAGGTGCTGAACTGCAATGGGGAACAGTGATAATATCCTTTTTGTGCCAGTGAAATCGCCTGTGAACACCTAACTAATTAACGCCGTCTGATGCACACATTTCCTCATTCAAGCAAACTGGAAGCTACCTGTGCCAGCTTTCTTTCTCATCTGGGACACAGCAAACAGTGGCACAGGTCAGGTTCTGACCCTGCATTCTCAAAAGCTCGAGAAAATAGTTATGTTTGGGGGAGGAGGCTGTCAGTTCGACATGTTACTTCCTAATGCTTGACCTGGACCTACTTCCTCCTTATATAGTGCAAGCACTCTGGCCTCAACGAAAGCCCCTTGGATACCGACAGGCATGTCTCAACCTGCAGCTGAGGTCTCGTAAGGCCTGTTCCAAGGGGAAAGGAATGCACTCTCTTTATGTGACCTATTTCTTGGGCATTGAGATTTTGCAAATGATAATCATGCTTCCTTTGCATGATCACTCGCTCTCTTGCCTTTTGACTACTTTTAGCTAATTTTAACTCCTTAAGCTGTTAGTTGCTTCCACATTTCTAATTGCTTATAACTGCCATTCCTTAACTTAGAAACTCCACAGACATGATCTACTAAGGATTTAGCTTAATTTTTTATGACCTATGCCTTGCTCTCCCACTCTCCTAATATATCGTGATTTTAAATTAAATAATCAGACATTGTGTTAATATGACTATGTTAATATTCTCTGCAGCCTAGTCATATATAGTGATATCTGTACTGAGAGAGGATCATCTCTAAAGCATTCTTCCAAATAAGGCATAACTTCAGTCTAATAATGCATAACCCAAATTGAGGGACAGTCTAAAACATAACCGGCCAGTACTGCTTAAAAGTATCAGTCATGAAAGATAAGGAAACACTGAGAAACTATCACAGATTGGAAGAGACTAAGGGGACATAACAAGATATAACATGGAATCCTGGACTGGATGCTGCAAGAGAAAAGGGACATTAATGGAGTTTCAGGCTGAGGGTCAACACTCTGTGCAGCAGAAGAATGCAAATAGAGAAACTATCTTTCTAGTCTGAAGAACCAGAGGATATAGATCAGGACAATCACAACCACTAGAAAGGGAGGGGGGCAGCCCAGAAGAGAGAGGGCCGGAGAGGAGCAACCAAAATGTTGTGTATAACTCAGCCCAAATCTACAACAATGCCTGACCCTCACGTGCACGGAATAAACTCCAGGGAATGATGAAAGGATTGAACTGAGGTTTGAGCTTCTGTACCAAGAGAAAGAATTTGCAGTTTGAGCCCCTTCAAGCTAGTTTTTGCTAGAACAAAATAATTAATATGCTTTAGAGGAATATTACACAATCAAGAGTTGCCATAACATAATATTAAAAGTTTTCAGGGCAAAAATCCAAATTTACTCAACATACAAAGAACAGGGAAAATGTAGCAAGTTTTCAAGAAAAACACCATTAAAAAAAGCAGATTCTTAGATAACCTCAATGTTGCAAACAATTATAATAGTTGTCAATAATTTCATGACAACTATTATAATTATTGTGATATTAAGTGCTATTAAGAAAAACATACCCACAATGAATAAAAAATAGAAAATCTCAACAGAGGACGAGAAACTATAAAAATGAACCAAGTGGAAATTCTAAAACAAAAAAATACAGTATCTAAAAGAAAAATATTATATGGGCATGACAGTTAGTAGAGATGACAGAGGAAAAAGCCAGTGAACTTGAAGGTAGATCAATAAAAGTTATCCAATTTAAGAATATTTTTTAAAAATTTTAAATAAAATGAACAGCAAATTCATTAGGATGATTATAACTTTAAAATTTTTAAAAAAACAAGTGCTGGCAAGGATGCAAAGAAATTAGAACCCTCATACATTGCTGGCAGGAATATAAAATAGTGCAGCTGCTGTAGAGAACTGTTTGGCAGTTCCTCAAAAAGTCCTGTTACCATAGAACCCAGCAATTCTACTCCTGTCTATACACCAAAAACACTGGAAACAGGCATTTAAACAAAAACTCATAATGAATGTTCATAGCAGTACTATTCACAATAGCCATAAGGTAGAAACAACCTCAGTGTCCATCAACTGATGAATGGATAAACAAAATGTGGTATATCCATACAATGGAATATTATTCAGCCACAAAAAAGAGTGAAGTGCTGATACATGCTATAACATGAATGAACTTCAAAAACATAATGCTAACTGAAAGAAGTCAGACATAAAAGATCACATATTATTTGATTCCATTTATAAAAAAATATAGAATAGGTAAATCCATAAAGACATAAAGCTGATTAGTGGTTGCCAGGTGTTGGTGAAGGAGAAATGGGGAGTAACTCTTAATGAGTATGGGGTTTTCTTTTGGGGTGATGAAAATATTTTAGAATGAGATAGAAATGAAGGTTGTACAATATTGTGTATTTAATGTCACTAAATTGTGTACTTTCAAATGGTTAATTTTATGAGAAGTTTATCTCAATACAAAGATAATTTTTAAAAAAATGAACAGTGCCCTGAGAGTGACCATGCAAAGGAAGCATAACTATCATTTACCAAAGTCTCAAAATAAAGCAAATAAAAATTCAGAGATCAGAAATAAAAAAGCAAAACTGTTGCTATTTGCAGATAAAATGTTTACATAGAAAATTCTAAAGTATTTATAAAACAACTAATTAAACTAATGATTGCTTTTAGCAAGGTTTAAGGATGCCAGTTAAACTACAAAAAACAACTGTTTTTATATACTACCAGCAAACAATTGAAAAATGAAATTTAAAAAATTTTACTTATCATAACTTCAAAAAGCACAAAATACTTAGCAATAAATTAAGAAAAGATGTATAAGACCTCTGTGAAATATATAATATTGGTGAGAGAAATTAAAGACTACATAAATGGAGAACTATACCATATTCATGGATTATAAGACTCAATTATAAAGTCGTCAACTTTTCTCAAAATTATACAGATTCACTGTAACTCCAATCATAATCCCACCACAGTTTTTTCCTCATAGAAATTGGCATGCTTTTTCTAAATTTTATTTGAAAATACAAAGGACCTATAATATGCAGAGCAATCTTGAAATTTAAAAATGAAGGACTTAGACAGCTTGATTAAAAACTATTTTAAAGCCACAGTAATCATGACTGTGGTTCTTGCATGAAGCTAAACAAGTCAACCACAGAAGCAGAACTGAGAACCCAGATATAGATCCACACTTTTATAATACCTAAGTGTGGCATTTTTGACAAAGACACCAAAAGCAATTCTTTGGGGAGACTTTTCAAAAATTGCTGCTACAATAACTTGACATCCATATAGGGGGAAAAATTAATATAGATTCTATCTTACAGCCTATGCAAAAGAAAAATAATCCAAGGTGAATCATGGGCCTAAACATAAAAACAAAAACTATAAAGCTCACAGAGGGAAAACATAAAAGAGTATAATTTGGCCGGGGGCGGGGGGCAGCAGGGGTGAACGGGGACGAGAGAAGGGAAGAGAGGAAGCAGAGAGAGAGAAAGATTTCTTAGGTCACAAAAAAACAATAATCATAAAAGAAAAAAATGCTAAATTAGATTTTATCAAAATTTAAACCTTCTGCTCATGAGACAGGGAGAAAATATTACAAAACATATAACAAAGAATTATTATTCAGGATATATAAAGAGCTCCTACACTTCAATAACAAAAAGGCCAAAAATGCAATAAAGCAATATGGGCAAACGATTTGGGCAGACACTTCACAGAAGAAGATAAACAGACCACCAAGAACTTCTTCAACATAATGAGTCATCAAGATGATACATACTAAAGCCACATATGTGAGCTACCACTATAAACACTCTCGGGAATGGCTAAAATTGTAAAGAATGACACATTGTTGACAAGAATGTGGAGCAACTGGAATTCTCATACATTGCTCGTGAGTGTGTGAAAGGTTACTTACATCCACTGTAGAAAATGATTTGGTAGTGTTTTTCTATCACTATTATTGTGGTAAAACACATTATTGAATTTATCATTTTTAATCACTTTTTTTAAAAAATGTATGTCTTTATTGATTTCAAAGAGAGGAAGGGAGAGGGAGAGACAGACAGAAACATCAATGACAAGAGAGTCACTGATCGGCTGCCTCCTGCACGCCCCCTGCTGGGGACCGAGCCCACAACCCAGGCGTGTGCCCTGACAGGGAATCGAACCCCGATCTCCTGGATCCTAGGTCGATGTTCAACCGCTGAGCCATGCTGGCCGGGCCTTAACCACTTTTAAGTGCACAGGTCAGTGGTATCAAATAGTCACACTGTTGCTATCCATCCTCATGACTTTTATCCTATAACACCAAAACTCTGCCTATTAACAGTACCTCCCCATCCTCTCCTCCCAGCCCCTGGCAAGCACCATTCCACTGTCTTTATGACATTGACTCCTCTTAGGTACCTCATATAAGTGGAATTATACAGTATTTGTCTTTTTGTGACTGGCTTATTGTACTTAGCATGTCCTCAAGGTTCATCCATGTTGTGGCGTATTTCAGAATTCCTTTCTTTTCTGAGGCTGAATGGCGCTCCATTGTGTGTGCATCTGTCTGCCTCTCCGTTCAGTGACTGCACACATGGGCTGCTCCCATGTTTGGCTAGTATGCATAATGATGCTATAAACGTGTACAAATCTCTCTTTGGGCCCTGCTTTCACTTCTTTTGGCTATCTACCCAGAAGTGAAATTGCTGGACCATACGGTAATTCTATTTTTAACTTTTTAGGAACTACCATAGAGTTTTCCACAGTGGCTGTACCATTTTACGTTCCTACCAACAGTGCACAGGGTTTCAGTTTATCCACATAACCACCAGCTCTTGTTTTCTGTTTTTTTAAAGCTAAAGTGGGATGGGGTTGGGATAAAGGATTGAAGAGTGTGATACAGAAGTTGGGGGAGCTCCTAGGAGAATGGATAGGCTGGTGATGGAAATACAACAATGTGTAAAATAAGGTTCTGTCTTGCAGGACGGGAGTAAATTTGAGCCTTTAAGTTACGGGGAATAAGTCTGATGCGTGTGCTCAGAAGCAGTCGCCCTGCTGTGTAGTGATCACTGTTCAGAGAAAAGTGGAGTCAGAATCTTGGTTTGGTATTTGGTAGAACTTCAGTTGTCTTATCCTTGCCCATAACATGGGGATAACTTCTACCCAAGGACTGCTGTGAAAACTTAATGGATAAAAAAAATTCTTAGCATAATACAAGGCATATAGTATTTGATAAATGATAGCTATTGTAATTATTGACTTATTTTTAAGTCACCACTGTAAATAACAGCTAATAAAATAAGCCTTTATTGCAGGTAATAATATTAACTGCAGGCTACCATGCACCAGGCTTTGTGTTAATTGCTTTATATATATCATCTAATGTAATATAACACCATAAACTACCATTCTATCTGCATTTTACAAATTAAACTGAGGCTGAGATTAAGAACTTTTCCCAAATTCACACCGCTGATCAACAGCAGAACCCAATGATCCCAAGGGTCTCTGCTTTCCAAGTCCATGGCCTTCCCCTTGGGTGACTCTGGCCAGAAACATCTTACCTGAAGAGCTTTAGCGAGGATGCGGGGGGCCGTGGCTAATGTCCATCCTGGTTCTAGGCCTCTTAGCATCTGGCATCCGCCAAGTCTGACTCCAAATTGTATGATTAATGCAGACTATGACTTTAAAAGGTGAACTAAACTGAACGATTAGAAAGACAGAAAATCGGAGCATCAGAGAATGGGTAAGAACATGGACAGAACCAATCAACAAACACTGGTCTGATCAATCAATGAATACACGTCTTGTAGTGGACTTTTAGGTATGGAGAGCAACAAGTAGCTATCCAATCTGTTTTTTAAAATCAGCCATTTCAAGAATATACAATGAACATGTATCATTAAAAAATCAAAATTTTAATTCCCCTTGCTATTCCATAATTTTTAGTCTGCTTGAGAAAAATCTAATGTGAACTTAATCTGCTAGAAACCACCTGGACACACTATTATATAAAGATCTGGGAAATAGGAATTGGACTGTACAATTACTTTGCCTCCATTATCATAAAGATTTATTTACAAGCAGGAGGCAATGTTAGGATTAGACATTCCATTGAAATAAACTCAAATTTCTTTTTATCCTAAAATTATTTGTTATAAGTTTCTCCCCCATGTAATTTACCAAGAGGTGATCTTCAGATGCTACAAATGGCTATGCTTTGAAATACAAAATTGCTGCATTTACAAGGATTTTTTTCCTCCCCAATTGAGAGTTTAACATGAAACATTAACTAGTTAACTCTACACTGTTCCAAGTCTAGTGTGATTTAATTAGCTACCTAAAATCAAATGCTTTACATAGAAAGTATCCTATAGTTGATTAAAGAAGACACTCCTCTCAGCCCTGGCCAGGTAACTCAGTTGGTTAGAGCTTCCTCCCAATTCCCCAAGGTTGAGGGTTCAATCTTCAGTTGGGGCACACACAAGAAGCAACCAACGAATGCATAAATAAGTGAAACAAATGGATATAAATGAAACAACAAATTGATGTCTCTCTCTCAAATCAATAAAATTAAAAAATATATATTTTTTTAAAAAGACGCCACTCCTCTCATCACATCACAGTGAGATCTGTGTCCCCTCCACTTGAATCTGAGCGGGCCCTGTGACTACTTGACCAATAAAATATGACAGGAGTGATGCCATGACAGTTTCTGGGCCCAGGTCTCAAAGAATTCTCAGTTTCCACGTCCTGTCTCTTAAAACAATCCTTAGAACCCAAAGGTCAAGCTGTGAGGAAGCCCTAAAAGCCCCCTAAGGATATCATGAGCGAAGGCCTCTGGCTGAGCCCCACGCCAACAGCCAGCACCGACTGCCAGCCACGTGGGGGAGCCGGGGGCGCTGCTGGAGTGAATTCTCCGGCCCCACTAAACCCAGTGGGCGCTGGAGGAGCAGACAAGGCCATCTCACCAAGTCCTGCCCAAACTGTACCTTGGTGAACAAACAGTAACGGGCTATGCCACTGAGCTCTGGAGCAGCCTGCTACACAGCAAGACCCTGGGCCCCTCCCGACGTCTCCAGCTGGAAGAAGCCACGGGGGGGGGGGGGGGGGGGGGCAGAAACACACACACAGCCAGGCGGCCAGCGCTTCACTGCTGCTTTATTAGAGGCGCCCGCAGTACAGACCCCGCACGGCCGTCGGGGGGAGGGTTACATTTCTCTTTGGGAGCACCTGCATTTTTGTTTCCGTTACCGCTCTGACGGAACGTAAATCATTGTCAAAGAAAGACATTTTAAATTCCAAGTGTTTAAGACTCCGCTTGCATGTTGTGTTTGCAAAGGAAGCAGCATTATTTGAGCCCGAGCTGAAAGACTGTTTTGTGGATTTTAACTTTGATGTAGATAAGAAGTCTTCGCCGACTGGTTGAATCAGTCCATAATTTTCATACGCAACTTTTCATATCAAAAATGTTTCATTTTTACCTCTACCCACAAACAGATGCTGTTTGAACACACACACACACACACACACACACACACACAATTTAAAACTGATCATGAACCACAGCACTTCTAACAGGGAAAATAAACTGTTGCTGCCCTCTCCTGCTAAAACAATGAAATACTAAAATACCAAAAAAGTTTATGGAGCTAAAGTGAAATCCTCAAACCAAAAGCAACGGACATGTCATTCTCATATACCTCAATCAAAAATCAGACAACAACCAGAAAATGTATTGGTAATATTTATATTTGAAAGTTCCCCACTGATACATGAGGTTTGGATTACAACTTATTTACAATAAGTGAGTTCTAAAAAAGTAAAGAAAGAAGGGAAGGAAGAAAAAGGAGGGAGAAAAGGCGGGAGGGAGGGAAGAGCGGAGGGGGGGAAAGGAAACCTACATTCATAGACATTGTAATACGGGTGTTTATTTCCAAGAGAAACTACTGCTGCTGTCGTGCACAAGAAGCAGCACAAATGAACATTCCACTAGTTTGAAATTTGCTCAACTTTCTCTCAAGATGCACAACCCTTTTCACTTTCAAAATTAAATACTGAGAAATATAAAACGCATTGCCAATACGCCTACGACAAAAATCCTTTGTGGCTCATTCCTTAACTCCACTCAGAGAAAGCAGCTGAGCCAGAATATAAAAATAAAAATATTGATGTGCAAATAAAACATCACCGATCACGTCTGGTGCCACCTTTTGGCTGTAGGTGACAGTCACTTTGTGAGAACATTGGTAATAGCATCAAAAGAGAGAATCTTTTCATTTCCTGGGCCAGGTCAGTGCATCTGATTAAAGGGGCAAAAAAACCCAAACCAAACAACCAAACAAACAAAACGGGGGGGGGGGGGGGAGACAAAACTCAACACTTAAAAATGCCAATAACATCCATACATTTTTTTTCCCTTTCCCACCCTCCCATCCCCACAAAAAAATAAAAAAGCTTTTAAAGCTCTAAATATACTTTTTCTTCTTCTTTCCATAGTGTGACTGAGCCTAGGGCTATACATTTAAGTCTAGCAGGTGCAATTACAAGCAGTTCCTGGCTCTGCCGCCTGGACTGTCCCACGCATAGGGGGACATACAAAATAAATTAAACCCTTCCATTCAGGCACGCAAGCCCAAGACGAAGGAGCGCAACCCTGCTTGTGAGTATCCAGCGGCATCGAGGGTATTCTTTCTTTCTTACTTTTTTTTAGTTTTTATTTTATTAAAAAACAGTCAGATGTTAGGGAGAGCAAAATATAATAAAATTTGAAAGGACAAACACTCAACCCTGAAGGATAACAATGGGACACCTGCACGAGAAAGGAATGCATGCTCCAGTCAAAGGGCGGATGGGTCAGGCCGCTCACACGGGTTTGCCAGGCCCTCGGCCGGGCCTCGGCATCACTCTGAACCACAGGGCCTCTGTTTGTTTTTCCAAAGACACTCTTAACCCTACCCCCGAAGCCAATATGGCAGGGATAAGTCTGTAGTGATCATCACTCACTAACTACAATATTTGCTATTTAAAAAATAGATTTATATATAGTTCTGGAAATTATGAAGCAAACAAAAAATATAACACAAGGATGCATTCGTCACAATGAGCTCAGGTTGCAACAGGAGAAATGCGGGGAAGGACAGAGAGGGCTGCTGCAAATGCAGCAAGTTCATCCTTAAATACGTCACATAGTGCAACAGTCAGGTTACCTCAGTTACTCTGCGCCACCGGACACAACATGACAAATGTCACATTGTCGCTTTCAGGTAAAACAGAAAAGACAGTGTTTCTTCTCAGAAGTTTCCCTATGAACTTTAGATATATATCCATAATTGCTTCTTTGAGTAGGTCTAAAATCTGGCTTTATTCTTCTCAGTTTGGAATGGCTGACACATAAATTGACATCAAGGGTATCTGTGTAGTTCTCACCTTAACTCTGAGGACAGGGTAAGATGCTAAAAAGGAGCCTGGTCTTTCTCATTTCAAACGACTGCATTTCATCCTAATGGGCGAGGTATTTCATAAACCTGTGATTTGAACCTCCACTATCTAAAAAGATGAATTAATGGCAAATGAAAGTTTCTACTGTCAAAACTAAATGTAATGCAGAGTCCAAACTAATGGGCTAAAATCAGAGAGGATTTGTTACAGATTTATTTTTCATCTTTAGTATTTGAACTTGCACCTTTGCTCCAGCACTTTGAAAGGAAATTGTTCCATCTTTGGCAGCCTCTGCCATCCTTACACTGAACCCCATGACTGTTCTTTTCTAAAAAGAAAACCTATGAATTCCATTAAGCCGTGGTGTGTTTGGTGTTGCATAGGACTCTTTTACTGCTCCTTCTTTTTCAGAACTGACAACGCCAAGTGTTGTTCCTGTTTTACAAAGTGGTTGAGATGACAATATCCATAATTAGCTGACTTTTACGCACACACTGGGACCTGATAATCCTGAAACACTTAATAGGGGAGGAAGGTCAGCGGCCTTTTTTTTCTCTTTTTCTTGGAAACAATACAACTGCATATTCTTTTATATTTAAATGGAAGGAAGAAAACATACAAGCCCATATTGATATTATATTTCTATAAGAGCAACAGTTCATATGTTCATGTTTGCTGCTATCACGATTCAACGCATGAACAGTCGGCTCTACACCATGAAGACTGCTGGACGTGATGGTTTAGGATTATCAACCCGCTGCCGCCATGTCCATAACAAGCAAAAGCATCCTGGAAAGAAGCCCCAAACACACATCTTCCAGTACATAATATGCAACCACATTAGATAAGTACATACTGTACACAGGTTTTATCAGTATTTTTATCTCCCCAAGATGTTAAGAGTCCTCTTGAATACAAAGCAGAGAGCCAATAAAATATATCTATAATACAGCCCTAGATTTTGTTTTGTTTGTTTTTTGTTTTTTTCTTAAACAATTTGGTCACAATGCACCTTTGATATAAAAGCACTTTTAAACTTTATTATTAATACTCAGGACATTAGGAATTTCCAGATTTTTTTCAGTAGCATTTGTAGAACCACTTTTGGTAACAAATACAGTAGTTAGGAACACGCATCCAAGTGAGAATGCAGAATAATGTTTATCCTGAATCCTTTCCGGCTAAAAACAGGGCTGGCGCTGCGATGAGACATAGAAGGAGAATCTACAAAAACACTGCAGGATGTTTGTTTGTTTTCCCAGAGGCTGCATCCTCTTTTGCTGGATACTTTATAAATACATATTAAAAAGTAAGGCAACAACTCCAAACAGTCCAAGCTGTTTGCTCAGCTCTATTTCCAATTAGATCCGCAATCCTGGCGATCAATTTCATGGTTGTACTGTTTAGTGTCTGTCTTTCTGATTTCAATATGGCCCAGAGGATGTTTTCTGACATTCCTAAAACATCTCTGGTGTGTGTGTTCAATGATATACGCAACTAATACTGGTCAGGTACTGAAGCCTATGATGTCCCAGTGCCTGTTTTCAAAGGATTCAAGACATTGATTTGGATTCACCATAAACTCCTGCATGAATCCAAAATTCCCTTCCATACTATGTTTATCACCTCTTCTCTTTTACTCCTAATTTTAAAACTAAAGGAGTACCAGGGCTACCTGGTTCCTGGAAAGATGTTCACTCCGTAAGCAAAGCTTTCGCAGGGGCCTTTGTGAGTCGTGGCCCCGTTCCATGTGGACATCGACTCGTGAAGAAGTGCAAAAGGAAAGATGCCAAATTACAGTCAAGTTACCCAGAGGGGGCGTCGGACAAACTTACATGGAAATGACAGTCTTTTCTTTTTCATTCCTTTCCTATAAATACATTGAACAGCTTAGCAGAAAGACAAGCTAAATTTAAGATTGTTCACATTTGAGAATTGTTTCATACTCTCTGCTAATGATAAATAAGGAACTCCCGACAATGGAATTTTAACAGCAATTTCATTAACAGATCTCTGAAGACTGCACTTTTTTTTTTTAAAGGGTTAGAACAATGATTATGTTTGCAAAGTTCTGAGAAGTCCATCTACTGTCCAAACTTTGGATTGAAGTCCTTATTTTTTTCCTTTACTTAGAGACAGGTATATACAGTGCTGTTGTAATAATGAAACAAATGTGAAATCTACTGCAAAGTTGCACAATACAGAAAACTGTTGCTCCATCTTCTACTACATAAATGTGTGACTCCACAGGTTAGTCATGTTGGGCCGCTGTTCTTGTTAAGTGGGAATTATCCCGTCGCGCCTGAGACCTCTCTTCAACTCCAGGTCCTCCAGTTTCTTCCACAGTTCCTCGCGCTCCTTTTCTTTCTTTTTCTCACTGGGGAAGAAACAAAGGCAAGGTGAACCCCGGGAGGCCGGAGGAGGTCGGTCAGCAACCGCCCAACCACGCCTCCCCCGCGGACAAGTTTGGCAGTAAGGTCGTTGAGAACTTCGGCATTAAGCTTGTGGGTATTTTTTCTTTTTGGTTTTTCTCTCTCTCTTGCTCTTTTTTTTGACACTTATGTAGACACAAAGTAGTATTAATGAACAGAGTAGGAAATGACAAAAATATTTTAAGATTGCATATTAATATTCTTTTATGCTTAATACAGAATATTAACTTCAAAATTACTGAGAAACAAAAATGGGGATCACTTATATGTATCTGTTATCCTAAAACCAACGGCACATTAGTGACTGTCACTTGGGGGCCAGTTAAAATCTAATTTTCTCTTTGTCTCCAAATAGTTTCTCAAAAGGGATGCTGGAAATCCCACCGACACAGAGAATGTAGCAGGTCGAGAAAATCTATTTCCTCTTTATGAACATCCACCTTTCCTGCACTGTGTATATTTAAACTCTTTAGCAGTGTCTTGTCTGTGCAAGTATTAACAAATCACAAAATTTAAATTATTAACTTATTTTATACTTCTATATACAACCAAATTAATTCATGGCCCCATTCCATGTTGACATTCAATTCATGAATATTCTTTCTTTTGTGATTTCAGTTTTAATGATCTGCACAGGACTGTGTTGATATCATTATATATTAAAATTTTAATGTTTCAAGCCTTCAAATTCAGTTCAATATCAACTTAACTAGTGACTTCCAGATTTTTGGGAAAATTGGTAAAATTAACCCAAACTCTGGATGTTTAAAATAGGATTAGCAAATTTTATTTTGCCAAGGACATTTTTAGATTGCCATATTTAAAAAAAAAAAAATAATGTTAACTTTAATATCAACCAAGTCAGAAGTTAATCCAGGAATACGTAGCTATACTGTAAGTTAATAAATTCACATTTATTAAAAATAATTCTCTGCACTGTCCCAAGCTTTCCCATGTTGTGATAGACCAGAAAACAGCACACCCAAATGACATCTGTTTATCCATAAATTCAGATAATTCCTAAGGGGAAAGGGGGCTCTGCCATCTCAGGTGTGGGTGATATGGTCCTTATGATACTTAACATCAGTTACAGTACAATGTTTACTCACGGAAATCTACATGGGTTAAGTGAAATTTGTATGTAATTCCAGTGCCTCATATTTTTATATCACCAATTTTTTTAAGTTATATTGATATCTATAGCAACAGAAATTAATCATCCCCCCCAAAAAAAATCTCTAGAAATACTTGAATAATTATATATTCTCATCCCACTAGTCTTAAGGGAATATTTAATTATGTAATATGGTAATTAATATTATCATTTCATAGTTAATATTTTGTTATTTTACGCCTTGTTTACTATAATTAGTTTCAGCTATCTCGAATATAATCTGCACAATATGACTTTCAGTAAGCATAATGGTTTTTCAAACAATTACCTATTTGGTAATTTTGACCCTGAAAAATTATATTTATAGGGCAAGATTAGGTAATCCTTCAAGCATTGTGGATTCCAGAATCTTAACTGTAAAAAGCAAGCTGTTTGGTATATTATCACTTTTGGTTTCTCAGTACAGTTTAAGGATAATATTAAGTCTAAATAAATGTTATCAGAGAACACTGATTTGCATACATTTACATCAGTTCTGTGGACCCTGCTGTGTTTCAAAGGATATGACATTTTTATCCGGAGGAAGAGGGAGAAGAAATTGGTAGGCAAGGCCTTAGGAACTTTATTCAACTAAAAAACAGTTTAAACATACATTAGGCTCATACTGACCTAATTCACAGTTTAAATTAAGGACCGACATCATTAAAATACTCAGCATCTTACTACTGAAACATTTTATTCATGTCTTTGATCAAAAGTTTTATGGCATTCAGTGCAAGCTGTCCCGTGGGGCTTTTCTCCAAGTGAACCTGATGCTGAGTTAACACACATCCTTTATGCTGAAAACTTTATCTTCAAAAATTCTAAATATTTCTGATATAGTTAGTGTCATGCCCATTTTTCCCCACTTTTCTCTCTGCCCGAAGGTGGGAATTTAAAAACTTATCCCTAACTTGTCAAGCTAGGGGTACTGTCAAATTCTCTCCCAATTTCAATTGTACACAGCACTAATGCTGGCATGGCTAAACAGTGTTCCCATCCCACCCACCGCTTCAGACTTGTGACACTTAAAACTGCATCTGAACGAAGGTTACTAGCCTCTTGCCGTCCAGAAGTGAAATCCCTCATTCAGTTCTTCCCTCATAGCTCCAAATAAATCTCTTTATTCTCTCCTCCTATTTCTACATCTATGGAGGACCAGTGTTTCCACCTATTCCACATAACCTTCTACTGTTCATTGGACAAAATAATACCCTTGCTTTAAGAAACATCCTCTGTCTTTAAGAAAGGCCATTCACTTTAAGTCACTTTACCATATCAGATCATCAGAATCAACTTCACAGTGTCTATTCCTGGTGTCCTTAGTTAATTCTTGTCTTTTTAAAGAGTTTGGTCTAGTTTAAATATAAATGACCAGAAAAGTTTTATTACTGAAGTACATAAATATGAATTTACCTCAATCAATTTCAGTATTTTAGAAACAAGGGCTTTAACACTGTGAATGGGATCCCACAGACTTAATGCTTACTCGGGTAGAACAATACGCTTCTAGTTGCTATAAAGGAATATTATGTACAACACACTTTTTAATGATACATCGCAGTATGAAAATGTATATTTTATCTCCTTTATTTAAATAACATTCTAAAAACACTTTAAGTCTGGGACAAGAAAAGTTATTATAAATTCAATGATTTGCAAAAACTGTAAATATAATAAAAGTTCTTTAAATTGCAGGTATGACACAACATATCCCATAACTGATATTTGTTCCACTATCGTATAAAAAGTCTCAGGCCCTTCTGTCTACAGTTAAACACTTGCCATAGTCCATAATTAAGCTGCATTTCAATATATCACATCCTGGTAACTTTTTAAAAATGACTGTGATGGTCGTTTGTCTCCTGCCACCAAACCTCTCCCCTCATTGGCTCTTCCTCCGTCGAGCGCAGGGCGGAGCACAGCAGCAAGGGGACCGCAAAGCTCTGCTCGGGAGCCCGCGCGGGCCTGCGTCTCCGCGCTCACGCCTCTGGGATCCTCTAAGGCCCGTGGTTTTACAACATGCAAAGTGGCATTTGCTTCTGTATGATCAAAGCCGAAAACCAAAGGTCCCACTCCTAGCAAACTCCCTAGGCTTTCCTCAGTGTCTCCAGTACACAGATACCACGTCTGAACATTTGTGTGCCCTCCTCCAAGTTCATATGCTGAAATCCTGCCCCCCAAAGATGGTAGTATTGGTAGGTGGAACCCTCTTGGGAGGTGATCAAGTCATGAGGAAGGTCCCCTCGTGAACGGGATTAGTGCTCTTACGAGAGGTCCCACAGGAATCGCTGCCCCTTCCGCCAAGCGAGGGCACCACGCGCAGGTGCTGGTGTGGACCAGAAAGAGGGCCCTCACCCCCACGCTGACGCCATGCTCTCGGACGGTGAGCAGTAACCTTCTGTGGTCCATAAGCCACCCACAAATGCCCATATGTGGTATTTTGTTACGGCGGCCCAAATGGACTAAGACTACATCTTTTGGAAAGTTGGACACATTGAACAAGCAAAAACAAAACTGAAGAATCACATAAATGAAATCAAGAAAGGCTTTACTCAGCCATACGCGTTTATTACAAAGGGTACAACTGGTTTTTCCCCCTTTTGGTCTTAAATATTTCAAGATTTCAAGATTTGTACAATACCAAACTCTTCACCTCCCTGTTCTTTTCACTGCCCTTTAAACTATAATGCATTTGTTGGGTTCTAGAATAGAAAACACATTCTGGGCCAAAGAGCTAAACAAAACAGTGCCTCATCCCTCCCGCTGCTGGAGTGAATCCGGATGGCAAGCTACCTGATGGTTCCCTTAAGTGGGCCTGAAATCCCAGCTCTGTGCCAAGCTCTTAACCCTGAGGCAGAAGAGAGACATTACAGCAGGGAAGCAGGAAAGAAAGCAGCCTTTTTCAAAACGACATTTTGTTACCCAGTGACACTAGTAAAGCCACGGCTAATGAGCATGCAAAAATGAACAGATAAATAAAATTGTGCAATCAGGCCACTTCGGCGAAGAGCAAGGAAAGAACTCAATAGTTTTGTGCACAGCTGACAAAAAAGCTTTAAAAAGTTACCGCTGGCGATCTGACTTGTATGTGGCTGTCAGCTCGTCAAACATGGTGCTGTTCATTTCCATAAACGCCTTCAACACGTTGTAGACTAGCGCCACGATGGCCCTGGGAAGAGAGGGAACCCGGTGGTTAGCTGTACATAGTGGGGCGCAGAAAGCGAAAGCACAAGCTCGGAATGAGCTCGTGCACTGCACACTACCTCCACCCCTTTCCATTGGAGCAACTAGAAATGATGCCCAGTTCACTTCCACATCACGTTACATTCCTTACTGTGCAAGGCAAAACGTCTTTCTGAGGGGCTGGCAGGGTTGAAAAAAGAAAAATCTAATTTTGCCCTTCTAATTATTGGTACCCAGAATAGACTTGCCTGCGGGCAACTGTTAACTTCATTTAATAAAAAGGCAAGCATAAAAATAAGGCAACCTCACCCTAAAAAGGAACACCTGTGGTAGGACTCACCTTAGAGACCTGAATTTGCATAGAATTTTATTTTTAAAGTGATAATATACATAGTTCATCAAAATCAAAAGCAGTTCCCATGGAAACCTGTAAGTTGGGCAGTTTAACATGAGTGACGTTCTAGTTGTGATTTGCATCTACCCGTCCACGCCTGCTTGGTCCCCGCGCCGACCCGGCACGTTGCTGGTAAGGTAGCGGGCGGCTGGCGGTGGCCGCGATGAGCTGCGGGGCACCGCCCCGCTAAGAGGCCAGAACGGTGGTCAAGACTCATCAAGAGGAAGGCTCCGCTCTTAGGCAGCCTGAAGCCACGATGGGCTTGACAGCTCCAGGCGAGAGTCTAAAGAGCATCGCCCTTTGCAAAAATAGACAACGGTGCTTCCATTTTGCAACAATATGCTCCAATACCTCTGAAACGGGCACTGGTAAAAGTTAGGCCCTACGTGAAATAAACTACGGGTTTGATGTTTCCAAAACATTTGTAAGAAAGGGTGCTGGCTGTGTCGCTTCCTCCCTGTGCCATCAGAGGGAAAACTTACGCTCCCTTCTGCGGAAAGGAACGACCCCCCAGATGGTAGGGGCGGCGACGGCGAAGGGCGAAGGCAGCGCGCCGAGGGGCTGCGCACTCGCTAACCCCTCTCGCTAGTTCTCGACACCGTCTGCATAAGGAGACTGAATCGTCTACCAGCTCTTTATTTTTACAAGTTTTGTTATGAAACTTTGGAAAATTTGAAAAATGAAAAATGTGTTACAGTCATAAGCAAAACTTTTAAAGCCAAACAAATTACGAATACACTGAGTTCTACCTGCTCATTTTTAATGCCGCATTAACTTTCCTCCTGCTCTACAGAGAAACAGGTAAAGCCATTCAAATACAGAATGCTCTCTCTCCCAGGGCTAGGAGCTCGGGCTCGCTGTGCAGACCGTGCACTCGATCTCCCCAGATGGTACGGCGGTGACGGGGAGCACAGACACTGGCTGGTCTTAAGAAGCCGATCTTGCCCGGCCGGGCGTGGCTCAGCGGTTGAGCATCGACCTAGGATCCAGGCGATCGGGGTTCGATTCCCGGTCAGGGCACATGCCCGGGTTGCGGGCTCGATCCCCAGTCGGGGCACGCAGGAGGCAGCTGATCAATGACTCTCTCTCATTGATGTTTCTGTCTCTCTCTCTCCCTCTCCTTTCCTCTGTCTGAAATCAATAAAGATATATTAAAAAAAAAAAAAAAAAAAGCCGATCTTGCTAAACTGCAAATCAGTTGGGACACGTCACTCTGCACCCCTTTAGCGCTTCCTTATCACTGCTTGCTGGACACTCTCGTGGGCCCCGCTCCACCTCCCCAAGACACCTGTGCTTGAGCCTCTCAAGCTCACACGGCTCAGAGCTTGACAGGTGCTTTTGACATCTTTGTTCCTTTTCATGTGACAGACAGACCCACACTCTGAAAGGGCTTCCCCCATCCCACCTGCCTGCCAAATTCCTTTAAGATTCAACTGGCACATCACCACCCCGCCGATGTCCACAAGCCTCTGCTCTCGCTCCAGAGCATCCCTGCATCTGCTGCATTCACAGGTCAGAACCCTCAAGTAAACTGATACGTTAACAGAACACACAACACTGTTTCATGAAGTATCTGTTTACCTGTGGGTCTAGACAACTAGTCAGTGAATTTGTAAGAGGTAGGGATTTTCTCTTTCCACACATCTTTCTTTAGCAACAAGCACAGCATCTGGCACATCGCAAGCACTCAAGACATTTTATTAAGCAAAAGAGAAGGAAGGAGGGAGAGAAGAAGGGAGGGGGAAAGAAACTGAAACCTACGGATTCCAATGTTCTTTTGAAATCCTATAAAGACTGGAAAACATGATGGGAAGGATGACATTCGAGTTTTCTTCTATCAAACTCATGATGTATTCATTATTCCAATAATAGAGTGCCCTTTCAGCCACCTTTGAGAAAAGAAAAATAAAACGTTAACAGAGAGAAAGGGACAAAAGTAAAACAACATTATAATCTCGAAACAAAAGTGTTTTAAGACTATTTTATACTACTCAAACAAATGTAAAATTAAATGTCAATCACACTGTACATTTTTGTGGATTTAATTTCTTTCAGAAAGTTCCAAAGTGGTTCATCAATTTGGGGAAGGAAAGAAGTTTTCCTACCTATTTCTCTTCTCCTTTCACACTGCCCATTTCATCTGATTCCACGTTTCCTCCACATATCCCCCAAGCTCCGGATACCCTTATTCCCTGTGCCACACAATCTCCCCACCCCTTTAGCCCCCTTCCTGGCTCACCTCTTTCACCCACACAGCACGTGGCTGGCACTCAGTCAACGGCTGCAGAGAAAAACCCAGCTGCCCAACCCTGCAGAGCAGTCCCCTCGGCTAAGCACCCCCTATGGCCGGCGCTGTGCCTGCACTGCGGGTAGAATGCACCACCCTCACCACCTGAGGAGCAGGCACTGCTGTGCCCATTGTACAGAGGAGCACACTGAGGTTCAGAGAGACTGGTAACCCGGCCAAAGTCGCATTACTAGTAAATGGTAAAAGCTAGGACCTGAGTCTAGTGCCCAGACTCTTTCCAGGCTTCATTTCTGTCTCCCTTCCTTTGACTAAATAAACCAGGGGAAAGTCACCCAATTTCTGGACTCAGGGACACTGGCTGTACATATGCCTGCTTGCTGTCTCAGATCCCTTTCCTCTGACTGCCACACTATCAACTGACTCTATAATTCAACAGAATACCTCAAAAAATAATCTAAAACAATAAGAATCAAAATAAGTCAAAATCTCCAAAAAAAATCTAAAATCTCTCAAAAGGGTAGCTATATGGGAAAGGGGAAAAGAGTGGCTTCTTTCATTCAATCAGATTAAGAAATTATGTTTTGACTTAATACATTTAATTTTAAATCAATTTAATAAAACAGTACAAGATGCACCCATCAATACACTTTGAGAAATTAGAATCTTTCTATTTACATTATTCAACTTGGTTCAAAAAAAATCCTGGGGCTCATGAGGCACTAGCCCAAGAGTACAAACAAAACAATTACTCATTACTGAATGTTTACTATGTGCCAGGCACTGTGCAAAGAGTTTCACATACATATTATTTAATCCTCACAACCAACACACTGAGTAGGTGCCATTATTTCTATTTTGCAAACGAGGAAACTGAGGCTCCAGGTCACATGACTGGCAGGCGGCAGGCTCCAAAGTCCCTGCTCTTAACCTCTTTGCTCTGTTGTCCCTCCGGAGCTCATAGGCCGGTGGGGAAAGGGGGAATCCAGGAGCCTGTCCAAGGTAAACTGTGATCAGTGCCGTGCCAGATACAGAAACAAAGTGCTGGAGCAAAGGGCAGGCAGAACCACCCAGATGGCACGGGAGAGGAGGCGCGCAGGACAACACACGAGGTGGCACTAAGCTGGGCTTTGGGCACTGCAGGCTGAGGGACTTACAGGAAGGGAGGCAGAGGCGCCATCACAGACAGGGTGTCTCAACCACCAAGCACATCTGTGCCTGACACAGGCAAGGAAAAGGAGGGGAGGGGAGGGCAGGAATCAGACGAGACTGCCCTGCAACTTACAGCTCAAAGGACTTTTAGAGACCACCGGAGGATGCTGGCAAAGGGGGGAGCGAGGCTTTTCCTACACCCAATAATGAGCCTAAATTTACCTGCCTCCTAACACTCACAAGCATCCTAATCTCTACCTATCTATATGTCAATATGTAAATCACTTATAGTAAGAAAGTATCCAGTAAAGCCCCTTAAAGAAAGGCGGTGTTTTTGCAAAGTAAAAATTAACATGCCTGATACTAGGACAGAACCACTACCTTCCTGGGACCCAGGGTCCTCCTACACACACCGGGGGGGGGGGGGGGGGGGCAGTCTCTCCAGCAGGGAGCCTTCTGACCCCAAGCCACACCTGGAGCAAGCAGTGACAGGCATGTGGTCACACAGAGTAGCACTGGGTGAACCAATGAACACTTAACAAAAGAATAAAGAACCTCTTTCCTTTACTTTGTTTTGTTCTGTTTTACTTCTGTCAAATAATTTAAAATTCTTTTTCTTTCTGTTATGCACTGAATTGTGTCATTTCCCCCACTTGCCACCAATTTCTATGTCGAAGCCCTAACATCCAGTATGAGTATATTTGGAGATAGGAGGTAATTAAAGTTAAGTGAGGTCATAACGGTAAGGTCCAAATTCGACAGCTTGGTGGCCTTATAAGAAAAGAGACAGCAAATCTCTTTCCACATGCACACACCAAGGAAAGGCCCTGTGAGGAGGGGGAGAAGGTGGCCATCTGCAGGACAGAAAGGAAGCCCCCACAGGAGCAGACCACGCTGGCACTCTGGTCCCAGGCTTCCAGCCTACAGAACTGTAAGGAACGAGCTTCTGTTGTTGAAGCCAGTCTGTGGTGTGTTGTTATGGCACCTGCTACAGTTTAAATATTTACGTCACCTCAAAACTCATATGTTGAGATCCTAACCCTAAAAAATGATGGTTCTAGTAGGTGGGGCATTTGGAAGGTACTTAAGTCATCAGAGCCGAGCCTTCGTGAATGGAATCTGCCTTTCAAAAGAGGTTCCAGAGAGATGCCTCGCCCTTTCCGCCACGTGAGGATACAAGAAGAAGTCCCTGACCCGGGAGAGAGCCCTTACCTAGCCGTGCCGGCAACTTAATGTCACACTTCCAGCGTCTAGGACTGTGAGTAATAAATTTCTGTTGTTCATAAGCCACCTAATCTGTGGTATTTTGTTAGAGCGGTCCAACTAAGACAGGCCCAACTGACTAAGACGCTTTGTCTCCTTTCCGAGCTTCTGTGAATCACTTACGCCTCCCTGGTGATATTCATTTTAAAAGATTCCTGCTCCCTGCCCTGGCCAGTGTGGATCAGTTGGTTGGGCGTCATCCAGTGCACCAGGCGGTGGCTGGTTCGGTTCCCGGTCAAGGGCACACGCCCGGGTTACAGGCTCAATCCCCAGTGAGGGGTGTGCAGGAGGCACCTGATCTATGTTGTACTCTCACACTGATGTCTCTCTCTCTCCCCCTCCTTCCTCTCTCTCTAGAAATCAATAAGTGATTCTTTAAAAAAAAAAAAAAAAAAAAAAGATGCCTGCTCCTTGCCCTCCATTACACCCAACATTCTCATGAAAACTGAAAAATAAGGTAACTAATCCAGATGTTTGAGCACCACAGGCATTTGTAATATGCAAAACAGCTACACAGTATCCTGAATTTTTTTTTATACAGATGTGTTATATTATCTGAACGTAGTGGTTCATGTAATAGTTTCTACATTTTTTTTTCGCTCTGTGGTATAATCACAAGATTGTCACAAGATCACGGACATGACATACCGAGATGTCTTTAGACAACAGCCAGTGTCTCTAACTATGCAGGGTAATGACAGAGCAGGGGAAAGTCCACTGTTAGCAGTGTGCTTCTGTGCTGCCAACTACAACCTGAACAATCTCTTCAAATCAGCAGGCAGTATACAGAGTCAATTCTCTACTCTGTAACTTGGGCCTGTGGTGTTTCCACCCCAGATCGCCCTCTTCCCTCCCGCGTGGGTTCCTCCTCCCTGCGGGGCCCCGCTGAGAAAAGTTGCCCAGGTTCGCCCGCCCTGTACTCTCCCCGAGTGGCCACAAGGAGGCAGAGCGGTGCCACAGCAAGGTCCTCACAGCAGCTGCACCTATTGACTCCGCTCCCTATTAACTTGGGACCTTGAGCAAATCATTCCCTGAGCCTCATTTTTACTTTCTTCATCTAGAAAATTGGAGGGGGAGGGCCTCATAAGATAATTTGAAGTTTAGAAATAATGTATATAAAACAGCTAGAATAGTATAAAATATTAGCATTCTTTTTCTCTTAAGCTTTATTTAGCATTCTCTCTTACACTCTATAGGAAGCCTACCAGCCCACTCTTATTCAGCTACTTTATTCCAGACAAATTCTTTTACCACTCTGAGGTTCAGCGTTCACGTCTGTAAAAACCATAATGGCCTCCTTGCAGGGCGGTCATGAGAATTAAACTTACTGAGCAGAAAAGCACCATCACAGTGGCGGGCATGGAGAAGGTGCTCAAGGTAAAGGTGCTTATTGTTAAAATTATTGTTATCATTTGATAAAACAGCTAATAAGTCACAACAGGTAGCTAGCATTCATTATATTTTTTCAATACAAATACAATTTTACCAAAATAATACATGTTGCATAGGCCACTCTGGTCCATGCCCTTTGCTACTAACCTGAAAATGGGGGCTAGATACACACTTGGCAATTTGTTTAAACAAAGGTTCTTGAATTCTAACAAATTGTGAAGGTTCAATCACATCCAATATTTCTTCTAGCTCCCCAAGGAACATAACCTGTAAGTACATGCAAAACACAAAATGTCAGGCACTTCATTAAAAAATCCATAGGAACAATGAGAATTAATGAGGGTTTGCACTGTGTTAGAAAAATGTACATATAAAGCCAAACATGAACCCAGATATTAACTCATTAACTAGAAGATGTTGATCTCACACTGAAAGTCCTCACAAGAAGCTATACCTATTGACTCCACTCCCTATTAACTTGGGACCTCTGGAATTCCCCAGAGGGTATCTGTTGAGAGCAAGTTCCCTATGGTGTTGAAAATGTGATTCTATTTACTTTGGAAAATATACGTATTACATCTACTACACAGAACAGCTGCACTTAGACAATGCGGCGGGGCCCCTGCAATACAGGACTGTCTTTGTGGGCAGCTATCTCCCCCCCCCCATATTTTTTAAACAATGGGGGAGTACCCATCCTGCATGCATGTCCAGAAGCCCACAGTGGCACATGCAGGTATTTCCCAAATATTTACAGCCCTGCTCTGTGCTAGGTGCTCCTCTCGGATACGCAGTTAACAGAACACCAGGGTCGGAAAGACACAGATGAGCAGACTCAGCCCCACACAGGTACCCTTTAAACCCTTTAGCACACGCTGACCCAATCTCCACACTTACGCACACATGCACGTGTACACAATCGTTCACTATTGAGCACAATATATCTCGTGGCCTCAGCACCATGTGCCTCAAGAAACTGCTTTTAGATCACAAAATGGAGCCATATCAATGGTACAGTCAACTGTTTTAAATATAATGGAAAACTGACAGAGAAATAAAAACCAGTTACCAATTAGGCGTGAAAAAATAATTACCTTAGAAAAATTAAGTATGCAATTCAAGTATGAAAAATGACAATGTTTTCATATCTTAAGGTACATCTGGGCAGCAATGCAAACTTTTAATTTTATCTAATAGGTATTAAGAAATTAGATGAGTTTCTGAAACTGTATAAAGTAGGGTGTTGGAGAATTGACACTGATTTGGAAAGGAGGGTATTTCTGTTGAAAGCAAAATTTAGTAGACCCTTGCCATTTGGCAAGATACATAAATTCTCCCCAAATTTTTCCAAAACGTAAAACTCACAGCTGACCTTCTTTTCTGGGCCATTTTCACAGTTTCTAACCTTTCAGAAGGGTGGGAGCAGATCTGGTACCAGCAGGCTCATCTCCAAGCTGACAGACTCCCTCCCCAACAATAACCTCAGGCCGCACATGCCCAGTTAGGTCTCGGCAAAAGTACAAATCCTTGTAGGTCAGGGGTTCCCAAGGCCACTTGTAACCAACTGATCTAAGGTCTGTACCATATTTTACACTTGATTCCATCTCCACTATGCTTTAAGGTGGGTATTTGGGCAGGATGCTCTAGCACCTATCTATAGTGACAGTAAAACCTCCATCCTATGAAGGTGGTCACTAGGAAGGTGACATCAAGGGAGTGAGACAGTTGGACGTATGGCCAGGACCTGACTTGGGCTCCCGTGATCAAAGTCCAGGGTTCACGAATCAGGGAGGCGGGTTCTGGCCTCACCGCCTGTACACTGTGTGCTCGGCCAGGCTGCTTAACTTCTCTAGGCATCGGCTTCCTAACCAGTAAAAGGAGACCATCTACAGTCCCGCCCGACAGAGCTCAGTGGAGATTAAATAACTCATCTGACACACCCTTATTAGCTTGGTGCTGGCACTCAGCCAAGCATTTAGTACGCTATTAACACACTGACATTAAGCACTTACCTCTTTCTGACTACATGTTTTGGGCCAAAATTTCATTAACCCCCTAATAACCTAAAATGAAAAGAAGAAAAACAAATGACACTTAATTTCTCATATGCACTCCATGAAAAGTGGACCATAATTTGAAATTATGGGGAAAATACTTACTGGTTCTGTGAGTGAAGGATCTTTCTCCAGAAACTGTACTATGCAATATGCCAGCTGGAGAAACAAAAAAGGAAAGAAAATATTGGAAATTCTATATACTAAAGGTTCAAAAGATGTATTATTAAAACTTTCTAAAACGTTTCCAGACTTTGGTTTTAGTAACGTCACATCCAAGTCATTTTAAAAATTAAAAAATCTATAAAGCAAAATAAAAAGCTACTTTTTCAAGTCGAAGATTGACACTTAATAAGGCACCAGGGGATTTTTAAAAAAGAATATTGGGGCATGAAGTAGCCAGCTATGAAAAGCAGAGGTGAAATATCACACTTGCCTCTATACTGCAGAAGTATCCCGTCTACATACAGTCTGAGCTACATCTACGGGCTTCCTTTCTCTCTGCGCTAACCTCAACAGTACTGGGCCCTACTGTGGTTCCAGAACAGTGTTCTATGAAAAGCAGGCTCTTCCTACCAACCTTGCTGGCTGCCGAAGTGGCACATGCAACCTAAAGCAGTTCCAGGAAGACACAGCAGGTTCTACCTGCCAGTTAGAACCTAGAGAAATATGAGTTTTACATCTGACACCAACTCATCTAGGTAAGAATCCTTTTAGATAATCATGAAATGTGATACCCTGCTTCAAAAACTAGAGGCAAGATATGTAAAAGGGCTGGTAAAGATTCTTGGACAAGAAACCCACTCTTGGGAAACAACATTTTGAGGGTGCTCTAAATTAGAAGCATATGTACTAATTTTTCCTCAAAACACAGAATTTCACATTTAAAGAGGGACACTGCTCAGAAACGTGGTACATTTTTATGCAAACTCAAAACATTCCCATTGGAGGTTGGGGGGAGTCAGGGGTCTGAAACACTAAAATTAAAACATCACTAGGTCATTCATCTCCCCCCTAGTGACACGCTTACCATGCAAGGCAGTGTTAGCATGGAAACTGGAGTGGGAATAAGACAGGGTATGCTTTTAAAGTAATGGAGGCTAAAAATAAAAATATGTGAAATATTGATTTGTATACTTGTGTATTAACTTTGTGTAGAAGGTTAGAAATGGTGAATGAACTAGAAGAGGGAGCAAAGGGCAATTTATAGACTGTTGCAAAATAAGGCTGAGACAAAATATTTGAGAACATTCAAAAATGATGGCACATGTCCAAAGATCTAAATCTGAAAAACCCACATACATATTATTATACACATGTTCAATATATAATTTTGTGAACTGGGGAAGTCATCTAAATTCTCTGAAAAATGAGCTAACTAAATAAATGCTCCTTCCACTTGAAAAATATTCCCGTGAGTCTCCAATGCATTGAAAATATATATATACACACACACACACATATATATATATATACACACTTTTATTTTCTTTGGGGAGTATTTTAAACTTTAAAAAGTCTTTATTAAAAAAATATAAGTATATAACAATATCAAAGAAACACTGGGTTTGCAAACTTTACTTTGCTTCCACAAGTAGTTGTACACAATCCTACCTGGGCGTGGAAGAGTGATAAGCTCCTGACGGTATGTAAAGGGATCAGCACTTTCACCAGGAACTGTTTGTGTTCTGCCTTCAGAGGTAAAGCAAAGCCATTGATAATACTGGGGAAAAGGAGAGACGGGAATTAGCAATGTTATCACAATGAGCTATAAACTAAGGCAAACTGTTCCTGCGAGATCAGGTTAAATCTTAATCAGTCTGTGATTGGTCCAGAGCAACCCAAACCCTCCCAGTGGCAGTCAAGATTTCTTAGTGACTTCAAAGAGTACATTTAAGCAGGAAGGAAATTTAAGAGAAGAAAATCTGCTTCTGATCTCCCAGCACAGGCTCCTGTGCTCTTAAACCTAGTTGGATGATCCCCAAATCTTTTGCATCAACAACTCTTTATTCTTCCTCTCTCTTTTCCTTCCCCAAGTAGCTGCCTGCCTTGCTCACTTGAGAGCCTTTCCATTTCCAGGCATTCCCTCCTGTCCCCGACCTCTCTGCTCGGACCAAGGACAGCCCAGGGCCCGCGCAGGGAAGCCGCAGGGCGCGCCATGTGCCTGCGCCTCCTTTCCCGTCGGGGGGACTAAGGAATCGCACTGTCCGGTCTCAGCGGCTCCCCGTGTGCAGAAACCTGCGCACCAGCTGTCTCTTTCCAGCCCGTTCCACTGCACAGGAAACAGCTGCTCAAGGACTGCACCTGGGTTCCCTTGAAAATGGCAATTTTCCCGATTTATTATAAACTTGCTTTCAAAAGATCTGGCGGAGGACAGGTAGTCTAGACCCCAACAAGAGCGGGAGGCTTTGGGGTAACTGGTGTGGCTGCAATGGGATGTACTGTCCGCGCAATGCGGAGTGACCTGCCAGCTCTTTCAGCATCCCGGCGGAACTGGCGATGCACAACCGTGGGACAAGGGGACAGGAAATCGTGTTTCGGAGAGTCAGCTGGGGAACATGCTGAAGCACAAATGAGAGTATCCGATGTACAGACAGAAAGAGATCTAGGTCAGCATTTCCCTGCGCCACCTGAGCCTAATTTACAGAACGATAGTCACCTGAGATTAGCAACGTGATAAAAAGGTGCTTACCTTCCTAATATTTCCAGCAGTTCAGCTACACCATTGAAGTGTTCTGTTTCATAAACAAACCTTTAAGAAAGAGAAAGAGAGAGGGAGAGAGAGAGCAGAAAGTTAGTACACTGCGTTCAAATATTTGAGATTTACTTAATACTTCTATAAAACCACCAGTATTGCTCTCCTCCTCCCCCTCCCTCCACTTACCTTAGAAAAATATTGTTAATCTGTTTTCGGATAAATGCTCTAAGACCAAGAAACTTGCCATAAATTCTGTGTAAGACTGTTTTTAAGTAGTCCCGTTCCCGAGGGTCTTCGCTGTCAAATAGCTCCAAAAGCTGTTGTAAATAAAAGAGTGTAGCTGTCAAAATCGGCTTCAGGAAAGGATTCAGGAATTCTGCCACTCATTGTTTAAAATCCCTTCCTTCCTTCCTCAAAAGTTTACTGAGTATCTACTATGTCTATTATGTGCCTGGCACGGTGTTAGCCTTTCAGAATACAGTGATAAGTCAGACAAGGGCTTATACTCAGGTGAACAGATACATAGTAACAACAATAACCCTAACAATAATAATACGTAACACATATACAGCACTTAGTATGATTATAAAGCAATCTTTTAAGCAATCTACTCACATTATTACTGTCTATGAGGTAGTTTTATCCCCATTTTACAGATGAGGAAATTGGGGCATAGAGATGTTATGTAAACTTGCCCATGGTCTCAAAGCTAGTAAGCGGTAAGGCTGGGATTTGAAGTCAAGCAGCCAAAGCCCTAGAGTCCATAATCTCAACAATTTCACTACTGTGAAGTAAGCTACCTGCTGAGCTTATGTTCCAGATATGCAGTTAAGATAAGCCTTCAGCTCTACCAGAGCATACGAGTAAATGAAACAACCTAAACCAAAGCAATCATCATCAACAAGTCCCCGATGATGCAGGCAATGTTTCTTTCTAGACCTTGGTTCTTGTTACAGCGGTAAATAAATAAATATCTTTGTAAATATTCATTGAGGTGAACATTCACGATTTCTGTATATATGCTATATATGAATAACATTTTTAAAGTTCTCAATCATTTGTAAAGGCAATAATTCAACCCTGATAAGATCAGGTCTTATCAGGATTGAAAACATGTATCAACGCAAAAACTTGTACAAGAATGTCCACAGCAGCATTACTCATAACAGCCAAAAAGTGGCAAGAACCCAAATGTCAATCATCTGATGCATGGAAAAGCAAGATGTGCTACAATGAAATATTATTTGGCCATAAAAAGGAATGAAGTGCTGAAATATGTTACCACACAGATGAACCTTTCAAACATCAGACAAAGTGAAAGAAGCCAGTCACAAAAAGCCACATATTGTATGAAATTAACAAACTGTATGAAATGTATGGAGATCCCTCTAATATGAAATGCACAGAATAAGCAAGTTAATAGAGCTATAAAGCAGAATGCGGAAAGACCGATGTGTGTGGCGCTTCTTTGGGGGACGATAAAAATACTCAGCAATTATATAGTGGTGATGGAAACACAACTCTGACTACACTAAAAGCAATGAATTGTCAATTTTAAGAGGGTGAATTTTATGGTATGTGAATTATATCTCAATAAAGTTGTTTTGTTTTTTCCTAAACGAAAGTGGGCAGGTTCCTTTGGCTCAAGAACAAATTTAGAGACTGATTTAAATTTTACTGAGTTCTTCATACATTTGTTACCATGGCAATAAAGCAAAAACTCATAGTTCTAATGTTGACTTTATAGCAAAACACTTGAAGAGCATACAGACAGCATATAAATGAACGCAGACTACCCCAATTACCAAAAAGCCATCAACATACACAAGCATGATTGCAGGTGATTAAGTCAGAGGCTAAGACTGACAGCAGAATATTACACTCAGTGGGCAGTATTCAAATAAATTATTTACTTTTGTTTGGTGCTTTTCTTTGAATAAAAGGCAGAGTTCTTTTCTAGACTCAAAACATGGCCCTTCAAATAATGGCAGGAAGCACAAACTGAAGTGTAGTCTTCAAAAGTGGACAAATGAGACTGATACAGTTTTTGGCTACAGTGTCATCCATCCATCCATTCATTCATTCATTCAAAAACTAAATATTTCAAATGAATGTATATGCAGACACAATCTGCTTTCAGAAGGCCTAATCTAATGAGGGATGGTGGTAAATAAAAAAGAAGATAGGTGGTTCAGGGTGCAATATAAACCCATAGCAGACATATCTACTCTATTTGGGAGAAGTGATCGGATTTTGAGAGGAACTGACATACAGGCAGACCTACAAAGAAATTAGGAGCTAGAGACAGTGAAGTGTTCATGGCAGATTCAATATCACACGCCTTCGCCAGCAGCCTATCTGAAAAGAAGATGCTGTCAAAATACCTGCTATATCTGCCCACCTGGCCAATCAATCAATCAATGCCAGAGACTGTCCTCATCGCTGGGCACACGCACACACTAGTAAACAAACTTGGACTCCACAGGAAAAGCAGTGAGCAGGTCAACTACACTGTTCCACAGGAAACAGTCTAAAAAAGAAAGACGTGACCCTACAGGCAAAAGAGCCCCCGTGGCTCAGTGTCTCTTATCTACCATATGCACAAAATGATATAAGACCTCCAACCTACCCATCCTATTCCTTGTTAATGGAATAATTAACCTTTTGAGATCTATTTTTTTTTCCTTTGGTTCCTATTTTTAAGTGTTGTAAAAGAGCTTAATGAGTAATTCACAATGAACAGAAAAGGTTTGAGAGGGTGAACTATTAGCAAGACTTGAATCATCTACGCTCATGTATTGTTAACCTTAAGAGTTTAATGAAAACACAATAATTAAACAAAAACTACTGAACTGATGTTTCCATTAGGCCCTTAAAGAAAATGTATTACCAAGCACCTAACTTGAGTCATTTACAAAGCCACAAGCATTATATAGATGTCATGTTCTATGAGAAAGAAAGATAAATTGCAGTATATAAATTACTTTCCTGCTGTTCCATAGAACACACTCTTGATGGCTTTATGATGTATGAGACAAAAGAAAAGTATAATAGTGCACAGGCCAAAAAGGGGGGGTAGGATGAGCTGATTTCCAAAACAAAATACTATGTGTGCGCTTAGTCACATATAAACTGCAAACACTCCCACCAAAAAAACAATGAAAAGATAATCCTGCATCTGTACATGCCAAGTGAACTGTGCCCCCTACAATGTAACAGGCAACTGGCTGTCAAAAAAAGAAGCTGGAGAGTCTCCAAGGAGATTACAGAGCAAAGACAGACCTGTCAACATGAGGAAGCTAACAAACAGGGATGAACCGGGTAGTGATTTAACCAAAAAAACCTCCTTTAAACCTCATCATAAACCAACAGTGAAATGACAAGGGCAAAGTGCAAAAGGTAATAAGGGCCCTGGCCGGTTTGGCTCAGTCATTGGAGCGTTGGCCCTGGGACCAAAGGGTCACCAATTCGATTCCAGGTCAAGGGCACCTGCCTCGGTTGCAGGCTTGATCCCCGGGCCTGTTGGGGCCTGTGGGAGAAGCAACCACTCGATGTGTCTCACATCGCTGTTTCTCTCTCTCTCTCTCCCCCTCCTCCCTCCCCTCCACTCTCTCTTAAAAAAAAAAAAAAAAAATCAATGGAAAAAATGTCCTCAGGTGAGGATTAAAAGAAAAGCAGTGCACAACCCAAGGACAGGGACAATGGCGGGGAGAGGGACTGAGGAGAGGGATGGGACGGGGTGGAACGGGTCACTGGGGAGAAAAAGGGACATCTGTAATATTTTAAACAAAAATAAAATTTAAAAAAAAAAAAAAAGAAAAGCAGTAAGGGTCTTCCAGTCAGATACGAGGGACTGAACCCCTATCCTCTGGAACCCTCCCTGAAATGAGAGTTAAGGAATAAACATGGAAAGAACTACAGGGCACAGAGGGTTAGAGCAGATTAGACCAATCTGCGCTTTTCAAGATGGAAAGTGGGTGGCAAGGTGCAACTACCTTGGGTTTCCTCTTTGGCCACTCTGCTAAGGGCCCGTCCGTCCCGTCAGCAGGGAGAGCCGACGAGAAGCACCCGGTTCCCACCGAGAACCCTGCACGGCCATGAGGACTGCGGGGCAGGTGCATCTGACGGCCAGGGTGCAAGGAGCTAAAGCAGGAGGCGGCTCGAGTCTGCAGGAGTGACAGGGCCTCCCAGATCCGGGCCATGCGGTGTGCTGAAGGTTTACAACCAAAGTCTGGAGGCAAGAAGTAAACGAGCAAGGCTCTAGTCTTGGGGACCTTGCACACAGGTAAGGGAAGCACTTGTCGAAAATAATGGGGTTAAGTGAAACTGCATGCTGAAGAGTGAGACCTTTGCCAGCCCCCTTCCCTGACTAAGCTCCAATCCTGGGTGAGTCGGGAGATCAGAAGGTCCATTTTTAGGGAAACTGGCAGCCTCAGGAAGAAACACCTACACATATCCTAATATCAGAGTTTCTCAATGAAACGGCAAGGTCTCTACCCAACATGCCACATGCCCCCCACACATGCACACACGCACACACACAGGCCCTAAGAGGCTTTTTGATGACTAACATGTAACTATAAATATGAAGCTGAAGATCACCAAACATTCTAACATAAAAGACAGAGACCAAAACACTCATAAAGAACTCAGAGGAAACAGCCACAATGCAAGGAATAGGAAAAAACTGCAAAAGAAGAACCTCTAACAGACTCGGAAACAAATACATTGAATCCCTGAAACAAAAACAACAATTACAGATGAATATTCACAAAACAAGAGCTTTTGATAACTAAAATGTAACAGAAAAAAAATTTAGAAGGATTGGAACATTAAAATGAGAAAATCTATCATGAAAGTGTAACCAGAAGATGAGTATTATATATAGAAGATAAGAAAACTTGAGGATCAATCCAGAAGGTCCAACACATGACCGATAGAAATGCCAAAAAGGCACAGGGACAGAAAAACTGAGAAAATGAAGAGAAGGAAATTATCTGAGGAAGAATTCAATTCAAATTTTCAGAAAAAAGGATATGAGCTTCAATATACGTAGTGCTATTATGTCCTCTGCACAATAAATGAACAAAGACCCACACCAGAGCACAACACTGTGAAATTTCTGGACACGGGATGTTATTTTAGAAATATGGACATAAATATAAAGAGCAGCTAGAAGGCTTGCATGAGATTCGACTGGGGAAGGCTGAGCCAGGGAACTGCTATTTTTCATTATAACCATAAAAATATATTTGAGTATTTTAAATTGACATTACTTTGCTATTTAAAACTATTTTTAAAATTTTAAAGCAAAAAACTTGAAACAAAAAGCCCAACTGCCCTCTATTACAATAAAGAAGCTACAGCCGGGTCCTATTCCATGTCTAGAAAGGTTTTAAAGAATATCAGAAATCCAGCATTTCAAGTAGATCATCAATAAAATTAGTATTCTAAATGTTTCATCCACACTAAAATCAGATCTCCATATTTCTGGCCTTCTTTTCTTAGCTGTTCTACTACTTAAAAAACCCTACCTTCCTAATACCTTCACCCTGAACAAGCGATGCACATGGAGGAAACAGTCCAGAACCAAAAAACACGAGCCAACGGCAGCCTGGCCCCTAGGAATCGGAACAACGCAATGTGAAGGAAGCCAGCCAGTGAGAAAGCACAGCGGGGACGAGCGACTAAAACGCTGCACGTGATAAACGCCTCGCAATCTGACTTCAGGACCCCTAAGGAACTTCAGTACCAAGATTTCTCATCTAAGTCACATGCTTTTTTATTTTCTTCCCAATTGCAGGCATTCTTCTCACAAACTGGAAGTCCATGATTTAAATCTTTAAGACAACCCGTTTGGTCAGCATTTCAAGAAGGAGCTGTTGTGCTACAGAGTAACGCATTTAGTGGATGCAGGACACAGACCAGCTACAGAATCTGCGGGTCCCAGCGCAAAATGAAAATGCAGAGCTGCTTCTTCAAAAGTTGTTAAGAATTTCAAGGCAGCAACAGCACAGCGTTAAACCAAGTGCAAGGTCCTTCTAGCCCGGGCCTGTGCAACTGCACAGCTGCGCACCCATGAAGCTGGCCTGGGGGCAGCCTCAGAGCAGTGAAGCCCTTTTTTAAGGCCTCCGAGTTACAGGTGGACAGGAGGGGATGAGGTGTCTCATTGTTAATGAGTAATGGCTAGCTGATGAAATTCCTAGCAGAAATAAAATCTCCAAACTTTTATAGCATTTGCTATAGACTCTGAGAGAGAAATGTAAACATTTTAACATATTCAAGAAACTTGTTTGGCCCGGCCGGGCGTGGCGCAGCGGCTGAGCATCAACCTAGGATCCAGATCTCCAGGATCCAGATCTGGGTTCGATTCCGTTGGGGCACAGGCCTGGGTTGCGGGCTCCATTCACAGAAGGGGGCGTGCAGGAGGCAGTGGGTCAATGACGACTCTCATCACTGATGCCTCTCTCTCCCTCTCTCTCCCTTCCTCTTTCTGAAATCAATAAAGATATATTTTTTTTAAAAATGAAACTTGTTTGGAAAATAGTTCTTTGTATTGGAATTGAAATTCAAGGCCTCTTGGAATTTATTTCAGTTTAGAGCTTAAATTTTTTAACGAGCTGTCATGTCCAATTTCTCTTGAGATTTTAAAAACACAACAAAAGGTCACTTTTAAGGACAGACTGAATGATTTGCATAATTTGCATGATAAATAAGGCACCTTTCTGCTAAGATAGCTGCAAATGTGATGTACAAATTACTAAACAGCATTCTCCAGCAGTACATATGTTTATGGAGATACTTGAATAGTATGTCTCTTAGCAACCACCAACTGCTTTCCAGATTTGCAGAGTAGTTGAAAGCAGTCTTTAGAAATATGCTGCTAAACTCTTGCCACAACAATCCACCCAATGAAATAATTCAAAGCTTGGCAATTCATTTTGGTCTAAAGGGCAGATAATAAAGAAACCATTTTCCCAACCATCCTAACACAGATGAAAATTACCTTTATTGGGAATAGACAAAGTTGTACCATAAACCCAGGCAAGCCTACACACTTACAGCTATAGAAGGCAGCTACCAAGTTAGCTAAGTCTAAAATCAATAACATTACCATAGACACAAGTGCACTGTGTAATCAACTGACCATCTCTCATAAATCTAATAGCTTTCTTGTGTAAAGACTTAGATTAAGTACATAAGAAATGTTAAAGGTTGTGTAAATCTAGATCTAATAAAAATTACAATGAAATTTAAGCAAGCCAGTCATTCTTAAATTAAAAACAGCAAACTGTTCAAAGGTACAAGTCATAGACTATTTTGTTAAACCCATATACAAATCTGGATTTTCAGCTTATTTTGAAAAGTCAGAAGATCTAGCAACACTTGGCCCACTTCCCTACCAGCCAACAGTTAACAGGAGCAGACTGGCAGCAGGGTCCAAGCTCTCTAAGTCACCACTGGTTCCACCACTCCTTTTGTCGCACTCAGACTACTTCATTACGTACCCATTTGTCTGGCCTCTGTAAAGATGTGAATGTGCTATCTCTGGTACTCACATGTTAAAAAGTACATGCTCCTGGCACTAATGAACATTCACTTCCAACACTGATCGGAAGGAATCGGCTGGCAAATTGAAACTGATGAGAATCCAAGGGCAGGCAAGACCACGTGTAAAGATCCCAGCAGCCAGGGAAGAACCACAAAAATAGAGTCCAAAGGGTTTTTTGATTTTTAGAATGGTAAAAGTCAGATTTCAAAAATTCCATAACACAGTAGGTAAGACATGATACATTAACACCATATGACTTCCTGGAGTGAGGCTATTCAAGAAAATGTGATGAAAGAAGGTTCTCAAAACAAGAACTGATCCCAATAAAAACAGTAGTGACGGCAGCAGCATAACATTTATGCAACACTGCATAGGTGTCGGGAACTGTTCTATGTGCTCACGTACATGTTCACTTATTAAATCGCCACACATCCTTTCAACATAATTACTATCATATTGTGGATGTTTTGCATCTACTTTCCAGAGCGGATGAGGCATAGGGTACTTATATAACTTGCCCAAGGTCACGCACTAAAAAATGGTAGAGCCTGAACGCAAACCAGTTTATACACTTAACCACTAATCTATACTGCTCCCTGATGAGTAAGAAAAATGGGAGGTATTGAAAAAGGCTCCTGAGGCAACACAGGAAGCTTTCCATCAAGCTTCAGATTTTAAAAGAACGCACAAGTGATGAAAGGAAGGAAGCATAATGAATGTTAAGCATAAAAGAATGGTGCAGTCTTACCAAAATAGTCTTAGGAAGGCTAATGCACAAAATCAGCTGAGGTTTATGAAAAATCAAAGCGACAAAATTAGAATGTACTTATAACTGAAATATTTTTGTTATTTTTACTGATTATAACATATATGTTCATTATTTTTAATGCAAAAAAACAGAGAAATATAAAAAATTAGAAAGTGAAGCTCATCACACATAGTCACATGCTATCAGGCAATTAACTACAATTTCATATATCTCTGTCCAAAATTTTTAATGCACATACAAATAATCCTTTCCCTTAAAGTAATGGACTCAGGCTCAAAAAACCACACTATTCCATAATGTGCATGTTTCACTTAAAAACAGATCAAGGGTAGCTATATCTCATTCTTTTTACAAACATGACCATTCCACTATACAAATGTCTATAGTTTATTCACCCAACACCTGCTGAGGAACTTTTAAATTGTTTCCAGTTTTCTAAGAATTTTTAAAAAGGATGCATTCAATATCCTTGTACATGTATCTTTGTGTACATATCGATTTCTCATGGACTTGCTAAATCAAAGTTTAAGATGACAGAATACTAACAGGCTCTAAAGAGGACTATGCCAATTTAATGTATTATGTATGAGTGTGTGTATATGTATCTATCTTTCTATTCATACATTTTCTTATGGGTTTTATAGCATTCCAAGAAGGGATTTTTCTACCCATGCATTCATTGTATTTCACTCTCCTCTATCCATACCACATTTCAAAATGAATGTACCTTGACAGTACTCTTTAATAACTAATATTAGTTTTCTTTCGCAAAAATTCCTTTTATTTCATAAAAATATCATTTGAAATTTTCAAATAAAGAAAATACTGAAATTCAATTAGAATTACACTAAGTGTATAAATTATTTGGAGATTCTATAACTATCTTCATGATAGCAAGTCTTCCCATCTAGGAATATGTTATATTTCTGTATTTATTTAACCCTTCACTGAAAAATTTTATTATATTTCATATAAATGTTTAAATTTTGTTCCAAAAGGTGGAGATTTAAAAAAATATCAGAAAGAAAACAAAAAAAGATATCCTATTATTATGGGCAGATAATATTAGTATGAAAAGAGAAACTAATATTTAATGAGCAACTACTTTGCTCCATGCATGATACCAGCAGACATTTTTATAAGGCATATCACTTTATCATCATAACAAGCCCACTTGTTGTAACTTGTAAGAGAGGTGACTGTTACTGCCATTTTACAGAAGAAAACACTGGGGCTCAGAACAGTCACTATTCTGCCCCCAAGTTTTCAGTACCTGTTTAAGACTGAAGGTGGAATCCTATCTTTTTATCCATGATGCCAACTGAATTAAACTTTAACAGCTGTCAGTTTTGGGGTGTTTCCCTATTTTACTTAACAATGACTCATTTATCTCCATGTCAGGAATGAGGAAACTCAAGCTTGGGCATTAAGTAAATGAACTTGTTTAAAGTCCCATTGCAAGTAGGTAGAAAAGCCAGGGTTTGAAAGAAGTTTCTTCTTACCCCTGAGCTCATATTCTCAGCTCCTAAAATACACTTAGAGTACACAGGGGAGTCAGGATTCAAATCCAAAGCTTCCAAATTTTCCTTGCGCTACATTGTGTTAAAACAGCTCAATTCTTAACCGTGCTTTTGTCTTTACTGACAGGGGAATGAGAGTCAGAATAGGTTGCAAAGAAAAAGCTACTTGCTATAGAAAATAAGTTTAAATCTCATGGACAGAATAAATTAAGTCTAACATTTAAAAAGTGATACACTAGCCCTGGTCTGTGTAGCCCTTTGGAGCATCGGCTGAGAACCGAAGGATCAAGGGTTTGATTCCCAGTCAAGGGCACAGACCTGGGTTGCAGGTTCAATCCCAGGTCTCAGTCACAGTGTTTGTGGAAGGCAACCAATTGACGTGTCTCTCACATCGATGTTCCTCTCTCTCTCTCTCTCTCTCTCTCCTTCTCTCTCTCTATCTCTCCCCCCTTCCCTCCCTCCCTTCCTACCACTCTCTCTATAAAAATCAATGAAAAAAATATCCTCGGGTAAGGATTAACAACAACAGAAAAAGTGAAATGCTGAGATCACCAAAACTCTTTTTGAGATCTTTGAGAATCCACCGAGAATAACAAATCTGATCAAAGAAAAGGAAGGAGGTAAATGTAATTACACGGTGGAATCTCACTGATAACGCCTCAAGCTCCTACCGACCCATCCATTTCCAGCAGGTCCCAAGTCAGGACCAAATCGCCCAGGAAGGGAGCTCAGAAGCAGCAGGCAGGGAACTGAGTCCTACTCCTAGAAGGTACTGGGCCCCAGGTAAGTCATCAGCAGGAGGAAAATGGGCAGGAGGCCAACTTTACAGGTTACCAACATGAATGAACAGGGAATTCTGGAAAATGGCAGCTAACAGGCACCCGGGGCTTGTCCCCAATATGGCAGTTAACGCACCGGTTAGTCTACCGTTATACTCAAGTACCACTCAGTGGGGCCATGGAATCTGCCAAACCCCAACTGTCCCTTTCATGACTGATTTAGGAACTGGGGTGAGCCCTGGTCTAAAGGTTGAGTTTATCAACAGATCCAGAAGAGGGAATGTAAAGAAAGCAAAAGTTGTAAAAATGAGGCAGGGCTGAAAAAGTAAAGTATACATGGATGGACTTCATTATTTATTCTTTATTTCTTGTCTCTGGCAAAACTGAGGGACAGATAATCCATCCCATGGTTTGCGAGTAGCTAACGCAATGTTACCAGCACACAGCAGTGCCCCCAGAAGTTCGCCACTGCCCCGTGGCAGATGAATGGCAGCCCTTTTTGTGATCAAGTCCCAAGGCCCGCAGATGAGGGGTATGCTGCAAACTCAGAGTTCTGGCTTTCACCACAGCATCTGACAAAGTCTCTACACTCTCCTTATGAACAGAAATTTAAAATGCAGGAAGGATGTGACAGAGTAAATTCCTAACTGGATCAAGGGTGCAATTTAAGAGTGCTGATGAGTGAAGCTCTACTATAAGAAAGGGAAGTTGCTAAAGGCTGCCACAGGCCGCTATCCTCAGTCCCAGTGAGTTTAGCAATTCAATCAATGACTTTGATGAGGCCAATAATCGGCATATTTAGAAGGTCACAGATGTGATTAAGATCGAAGATGCAGTAAATAAGGTGGATGAGAGCTTCAAGATCCAGAAAGACTTCAAAAGGCTAAGGAAAGGTGATATTCTACAGGAATATATGTCAGGTACTACACCTAGATTAAAAAAACAGAACAAAACAAAAAAAACACACCCACAAAATAAACGAAAAAACAAGGCAAACCATGGCTTTACAACAAGGTGCATAAAGCTAAATTAGAAGTCAGTTAAAACCACAAACTTAACGTAAGCGAGCGGTGCTATGGGCCAGTGAGTAGAGCCAGTGAGGCTTCCTCTTTAAGAAACAGCCTCCAATGAACAGAGAGCCCACCTCTGGGCTGGGCCGCACTCACCGGGCTCAGGGCACCGGGCTCGGAAACCCATGTGACCCTCGAAGACCAAGGGGCACGTGTTGAAGACTTCAACACTGACACAGGGCAGGGCTGACGAAAGTAAGGACCCGGCTAGAGCAGAGGACACGTACTGACAGCTGGCAGGCGAGATCTAGAAAGCAGATGGGCTGAGTCCATCCTGACCAGGATATCAGAGCTGTCAGAGGATCCCCATGAAAGCCTAGATTTCTGTGTTCCTGGGGGGAAGGAGAGTCTGGCTCTCACTGAGGAAGAGGGGCAGCCAAAGCTCCCTCCAGGTCTGCTTCCTGCTGCCTGGGCACCAGCCTTGCTGTAAATGAGCCTGCAAGCACTTGAGTTGCAGCTGCTATTTTGGAGAAAAAGAGCGAAGGTAAACACGAAAGCTGTGTCCTAATACCCGAAAGGTTATGTCTGGGCGAGGGACATACTAAGGGACCATTCTGGGGAAATAAGGCCAAAGGGTACAAGGAACAGAGAGGTTCAACATAAAAAATGTTCTAACAAAAATGGAACGGGCTGCCTGTGTATATGGCCTCTCCTCACCGAAAAAGGGGAAACGGAGACCACTGCTGCCCAGGGTTTCGAGAGGACAGAACTAGAACTAGAACGGACCAGCCGCAGCCTCCCTTGCAAGCCCGGGTTTCCCAGGCGGCCTCCCTTCCTGAGCTTCACGCCTGCCAGTGCCCGTCTCCCGTGGCGAGCACACGGAGCTGGGCCTGCGTGCTTTTCCTGTAAAGCACTGGCTTCACAGCCCCACTGTAGATTTACTGTTTCCACGTCAACTAAACACAGGCTTTACTGCGGAGTGATTATCTGATCCTCTAAGGCACTTTAATTTACCATAAATATAAGAAAACCTGGTTTTTTCATTAGTGTTGAGAAGCGAGGGCTACTGCTGCCTTGAAGACATCCCAAGGTACCGTGAGGCTTGGAGTCACAAGGAGGGATCATGGCAAAACAGGCAGAGAACCAGAACAGAAGATACGCTTGGGGAAACTTGATCTTTCTAGACCTCAGTTCACTCATCCATAAAATGGGCATAAACTTAGCCACGTCTATTCTAGATTGTTGTGCAAATCAAATTAAATAATGCAGGTAAAGGTGCTCTGACAACTCTATAGTGCTGCATATATGCAATACTTTCCAATACAAACACAGACGTGCTATGTCTTGCATTCGGTTTTATCTGATATGCATTTTGCCTTCTTGGTATAAGAATTTGGATCACTTACCCAGTGATCCACCTATTTACCTGCCTCTCTATGTACATGTCAAACCTCAATTTTCCAAAGCCTTGCATGTTAAGGTGTGAGGCATGATTCCCCCAGTGTGGCATCAATGTATACTAAATGTGTAGCATTCCTCAATGATTTGCCCATGTGACCAGAGGGAAAGGGGTGTACAGGTGTTAACGAGCCCCACAGGCAAGGCACCAGTGCTCCTGTCCATCTCTTAGTTGATAATTAGGGCTTAATTCCGCTGGGACACATAACTGGGGATGTACAGGAGCCTACATGACCCTCAGCTCCTTGGAACTAGCCTGCTTTTGACATTCTACTACACTGAACCACATGAAACTTCTGTGTTTTGAATGTCAAAACCAGTCAAAATATCAGCTATAGCTCAACCTCATTTATTAAGAATTCTAAACTTACTCATTTCATTCGGGAGAACGAATGAGGACATCATGAAGGTTATCAGACTTTATCCAGGAAAGGCACAGGAGAGATCAATTTCCTGCCAAATTAATGGTTCGAATTTGAAGTTCTCACAAGCTCTATTTGATGTGGGACACTTGGCTCACTTGGAAATAGATATTTGTTCTTTTCTACATGAGGTGCCCCATATATCACTTAGAAAGGAGCTGCAACAATCCATACACCAGCTGGCTCAAGTACCCATTTTTATAGATGAATGTCAACACGAGAAAGGAGGAGTTACTTAAACGCTCAGGGCCACGAAACTACCCCAGTCCCAGGTAAATAGGAAGATGTGATCTATGCTATAAAATGTAAAGTGACAAATCAGGAAAAATACGTACTCTGCTAAGTTCCAAGCAGATAAGTGAGAGTTAATACCTTCAGGGAAAATTAAAAGGCTGAGCTGTGCTACTTCCTCGCTGTGAAAGCTCACCAGGACTCTGACTTTGGTTATCTATTAAAGGCTACTCTGAACCATGCCTACTTAAGACTCCTTTACGCAAATAGTAGTTTTCAAGCTACATAAAAATTCATTCAAACTAGGGTTACATAAATAAAATTCCTTTATAATTAAATTTTAGGAAAGAAAACTGCAGGATTTAGGCATTATCATTCCTTGTTATTTAAAATATAATTAATTGCCAGCATAATAAATTAAGTAGCTATTACTTTTAATGAGCATTAATGGAAACTAACTTATGTATACAGGATAGGGCAAAAGTAGGCTTATAGTTGTGAGTATGCAAAACAGTTTATTCTTGTATTACTATTTATTAATTATTGCATTATTTGCCCCACACTGTATATATGTTTGTTTACAAGGTGTTATAACTGTCACTGTATTTTGCAAACATCAAGAGAAACGAGGTAAAGTGGTATCACCTGGATAACAAACACATGCAAACAAGGATTTGCTTACCTGTAATACAAATTTCTGATCTATGTATTTTTTGGCAATGCTGGGTTGGAATTCTTGGCTTTCCAAAAATCGTATGAAAAATTCATATACAAGCTGCAACAAAGAATTAAATTCAAATTATAATTCACTGAGAATAGTATCAAAAACCATGAAAAGCCTGCAACACTAAAACTGATAGGTCTTAAATGCTGAACCACTATGTTACACCTGAAACTAATATAATCTTATACGTCAACTATACTTTAATTTTTTTTTAATCTGTAAAAGAAAACATGACAGGTCTCAGAAAATTGGGTTTTAATATAAACTGACTAGTTATACTAGCTTTTCATTGTGCCTCACAGTTGCTGTTATGTTTTTTAACTTTTTAAATTAAAAATTAGAAAATACAGCCAAGTAAAGCAAATAAAAATCCCCCATAATTTTGCCATTCGGAGATAACCACTATTAAGATTTTAATGGTCCGGCCAGCATGGCTCAGCGGTTGAGCATCGACCTAGGTAGGATCCAGGAGATCCAGGTTCGATTCCCGGTCAGGGCACATGCCCGGGTTGCGGGCTTGATCCCCAGTCAGGGGTGTGCAGGAGGCAGCCGATCAATGACTCTCTCATCATTGATGTTTCTATGTCTCTCCCTCTCCCTTCCTCTCTCTGAAATTAATAAAGATATATTAAAAAAAAAATTTTAATGTATAAACTTCCCAATTTTTCTCTATAGTTCTACAATACACCAATGTACTATAAATACATTTTATATAGTTTTGTAAACTATTTTTACCCTCTAAACAATACATTATGAACAATTTATGTTAACAATATCTGAGGCATTTTTCTCAGTACGACAAGTAGTCCATCACACACAATCTCCTATGCTTGGAGATGTACATCACATAACACACATGAGTGTGCATTTGCTCGATTATTTTATGAGGAAATACTTCTAGAAGTAGAATTGTTAGATCAAAAGATATTCCAACATTCCAGAATTTTCAATAGTCACTGAAAAATTTCCTTTCAGAAAGTTTATGGCAATTTACACTCCTCTAAGCTACATAGGATGACAGAATATTCTCATGTGCAAAGAGTAAGAACATTTCCAACCTTGAATAACTGTTCTGATAAACAGTAGGAGAATCACTGCTTACGCTCGTTGCATAACAAATCTATACCAACGTATAAACGAGATCCTGGTATAGTACACAATCGTATATTAAAACCACAGCTTTTAAGAGACACACGCTGGGTTGGAAACCTAGCTCTGTCCCTTACTAACTGTGTAACCCTAGGCAAGTTAATGCCTCTAAAACTTTCTTCCAACTGTAAAATGATGATAATCCCTTAGATTAATTGTGATAATATATACAAAACCCTCTGCACAGAGACTAACGCATATCACCATTGTCAGTATTTCCTAAAACAGCATTCTCAAACTTTTTAGTCTCACTTTACATTTAAAAATGATTAAATACCCCCAAAAGCTTTTGTTTATATATAATATATAACAATTAGATGATTATAGTGTGTGTGTGTATATATATATATATATATATATTAGACATAAAAACAGAAAAATTTTAGATATTTATTTCATTTTAAAATAAAATATATTACATGTTGACATAAATTATATAGTATGTAAAAATAACTTTATTTTCCAAAAATGTTAAGAAGAGAGGCACTGCTTTTTATTTTTGCAAATCCCTTTAAAGGCCCACTAGAAGACAACTGTAACTGTCTTCTCTGCTTCTGAATTCAGTCTGTTTGGGTTGAAGTAGATAAAGAAAATCCATCCTCACACAGAGGTAGCCCAAATGAAAAAGGGAACGTATTTTCAGTCTTTTCACATAATTGGGGATATTCTTCTCTGATACCACACTACAAGTCGACAGTCGTTTCTTAAAGATGAATTGCAATGTAGAATGCGAAACCATATCAATGAGTTTTTCATATCACAATAAACTCCAACAGTCTGTCTTGCACTTTGAATGGATCTTTACTTGTGTGTGGTTTCCTAATATTTCTTGGCCAACTGGAAAATATTGGTTCATTGTGCTCTGTACAATCTTCAAATGTTTTCACATTTCATTAGTCACATTCCTTAGTATCTCCAATTTTATCAAAAAAGTCTAAGCTTTTGGAACCTGTAGCGTTCAAGGTGACAGATACAAGATAGATATAAGTCTTTGAAGTTTTAATTCTAAATTTTGCTCAAATGCCCTGTATTAGTGGCAGCAATTGTTTTCTTTGTTCATTTTAGAGAAAATACCCACCAAATACCCAAGCAGGAATCACCCTCGATTGCCAGGGATTCCTTCAGGAAGAAATGACATTTCTTGAAAACAGTTTGGCTGCAGCTCAAAACCACCACCCAAGGGCTTCAGCACAAGACACCCGTGCGGGTCAGTGAGCAGCCAGGTATACTTTATGAATACTTCCCATTTCCTCATGAAGAATATTTTTTAAATGTGGATTCACAGGTCAAGATTTAATAAAATTAGTAATCTGTGCTGCTTCCTCAAGGACACTGTTAACTGAAACGGCCTTTTGTTCACTGCCAGCGCACGCAGTGAAGAGGACGACGGCGAGTCCAGTTTGACGCAGCTGCCCTGATTTGTGCCGAGGAAAAGCAATTTCCACCACTGTCACTTCCACAACTCTTAGTGCAAACGGCAACAGCGCAGAGAGCAAATAATGGAGTATTATCATAAAACCAGTTTTGACGTTGCAGGCCCCTGGAAATCAGGTCTCAGTGTCCCCCGTGAGGGTCTGCAGACCACCACTAACCCAAATGTATCATATAGGAACTCCAGACACTAATTTCACACTTAAATTAGGGATTCACATTAGAATTTTGCTTCCATATAAAACTGTTTTTGTCTTTGAAACTCTGCATTGAGAAAAACCCCTTTCCCAGCGATCTGAAGAAGACTGTCCAGCTGTGCGTGTTGTTTCTCCTGGTCATAACAACACCTGGGTCCCAACACCTCCTACAAGAACTGTCTTTTTTCAGTACACTAATCTTTCAAATCGTAGCTTTACAAATAGAACGGAGGCCTTATTCAAGTAACCCATTCAAGGGTTTTCGTCTCTCTTTCGACTCCCACAGAGCGGAGAGATTCTCGTCTTCAGACCTGACTGGCTGCCGGGCTTTCCAGCCGGATTGGCAAAGTGCTCTCCCCTCTGGTCCCTTGAAAGCAGTTATGGTTTGGTGAAAATACTGCAGACACATTTATTAATAAGCATAAATGTTCTCTGGACTTAAGAGACAGACTTGACCCCAGAATCAAAAATCTCCCTTGAGTTTCTAAAGGGAAAGACTGGGGACTTAGGAAGGATCGATTACTTTTCAAGGTCACATAAAAGAATTCTCTAACAAACATGAATGAAAAGACTTCAGCATTCCTGCTTTGCAATCTCAAGTGAAAAGCATTAAAAACAATCCCTTATTTGTAGATGGAAGTCCTGTAAAACCATATTCCACTGGAAATACAGCGGTGGGCAAAAGTAGGTTTACAGTTGTTTGTATGGACATGCAGGCTATGACTGTTACAATAGCTTTATTAACTCAAAAGCTATTGTTATAGTAGCTTTATTAACTGTCACAGTGGCACAGTGCACTCAGGTACAATCTTGTAAGTGCTCGAGAAGAAGACAATACAACTAAATAATACAATAATTAATAAACAAATAATACTACAAGAATAAACTCTGTTTCACATACTCAAAATTGTAAAGCTACTTTAGTTCACCTGTGTACAGACCCAACTTCAGAAAACACACAAAAAATAACCACAGTAACTATGGGCACCAGTTAAAAGATACCAATACAGCTAATAGAAAATATCAAATAGCACATATAGTAGACCCCTTGACATATTTGAACTAGTATTAGTGGATTAAATTTTTTTCTATTTTTAAATATCCCCAAAGATCCATGACTTGTTATTATGAACAGTTTGTATGGGCCACAAACTTCAATGAAATAAGACGTGCATAGGAGCAGTCAATTAGCTGGGCAATGAGCCTCGCCATTCACCCAACCACCACATCTCAGAAGGCAACAGAACTGCATTGAGATGTGGTGGTTGGCTGAGCATTTTAAACATCTGCTTCCTTGGAAATGTGGTCCAAAAGAAGCAACACACTGCTAATGTTAGAATTAAGAAACAGTGAAAAGGTCTAAGAAACTGCCATGTTTTGGTAGAAAAAATGGACAGTCTGATCAATTAAAAAGTAAAATGTTGAATTGGGGGATGAACCACTAGGACACGAATGACCTATCATGAATGGCAAAGAGGTTTCTTAAACGTTCAGTGAGGGCTCTTGTCAGAACTAAAAGCATCTATCAGTGAAAAGGAAAGGTGACTAATTTGTAGGGTCACAATATTCAGAGGAAACACGGGATTCCTGCCACAAGTCAGGGGCCTGCACACAGACTCCCATAAAGCAATATAAGCGCAACAGTGGGCCTACTGAATTCATCTTTACTACAAATGAAGGCTGATGGGTGGATTTTAGGAGTAGGTTCCCTTTACCTGATCCAGCATTAGTCATACTTCCCTGAGCTAAAGAAGGGATGAGAGGATTATAGCTTGAACAGGATGTCGACACAGAAGAAACCAGCCTATTTTGAATACAATCTGTGTCTTTATGTCCAAAAGGGTACCAAAGTCTCACCATCACTCCTCACTGTTGCTTTGGTCTTGAGTTTAAGATGAACAAATGGCTAATGTTCCTGTAGTAATAATACAGTGTAAGCTAGAGATTTTTGGTGGCAGAATTTAGTTTAGTAGCTTTAGAAATTAATTTGGCCTATATTTTGAGTCATTAAACTTAGGAAGGATGAACTAAAATATTGAGGGAAACTTTATTGTACTTTAGGGGAAACATATCTATGGTGATCATAATTTTTAGAGTATTCAAAAGCTCTTGCAAATGGCAACAGTGGTCTATGGTCTCTTCTTTGGGACGTAGAGAAGACAAGCGAAGCTTTAAAGACTCCTCTTTTCCTGTCTTTTCTGCCATTAACATGGAACTTTCAGGAGATTATCTTTTTTTTGTTTTGTTTTAAAATTTTTTTCCAGACTACACTTCAATTCCATAAACTGCTGCCAAGCATTAAGAATAAGACATGACAAAAAGTCCACCCATTCAAAAGAGTAATTCTTTTTTTGGATTTGTCACATGAAAAGCACAAATAGTTTTGCAAATTTCTTAGATTGTATATAGTATGTCTGGCACCTTAAAAATATCAAGTATCTAAGATAGTAAATCAACTACAGTGTTTTAATTAATTTACTCAGTCTTGGCATTAGTAGGAGAAATACATATGTATAACACCCCTGGGTAAGAGTTGAGAGCGGAGCCCCTGAAAACTTACTGCATAACTAGGAAATAGCAAGCGTGTATATCTGCAGCAACCTTCAGTTGTCAAAGGACAGAGAATGCTGCAAATTTATGTCAAAAACTCTGAAGTGGCCTGGCCAGCACAGCTTGGCAGTTGAGCATCGACCCAGGATCCAAGAGATGGCGGTTCGATTCCCGGTCAGGGCACATGCCCGGGTTGCGGGCTCGGTCCCCCGCAGAGGGAGTGCAGGAGGCAGCCGATCAATGACTCTCTCATCACCGATGTTTCTCTCTCTCTCTCTCTTGCTGTCTTCCTCTCTCTGAAATAACAACAAATCGATGTTTCTCTCTCTCTCAAAAAATAATTTTTTTTTAAAAAAAAAAAGACTTCTGAAGTAGAGAAAAAAATAAGCCCTTAGAATGTCTCTAGGCCTTATCTGCCTGCTGCAGTTTTCTGTGCTTTAGAAAGTCAACTAGTAGCGATGAACAGAGCTACACAGATGCAGTGGCTCCTGCTCGCAGTGAAGGTGCACAGTGTTATATTCCTCCTCTCCCGTCCTTCCTCTCCTTGCTAATTCTCGGAGGACCAGCCTCCAAGGACCCAGCCTCTGAGGACAGTCTGGCTCAGTGACGACGATTCTGGGGTTCATTACATCAAATTTCCTTTTTCTATTCTTTTGAGAAATGTTGGTCTAGAGCAGGCAGCCAGGAGAGATGGAAAATGACCAGTATAAATAAGTAAATACAACACAGATGGGCCTAGTGCTGGGAAAGGAGATGCAAGGATGGCCCTGATCTGTCCTGGTACATGAGTATGATTGGAAAACATGGCCTTCTCGGTGCAAGAGGAAAAACCGGCCATCACGCGAGCTTTCCCTCAGCTGTTGCTCTTCCTTACAACACTTTGAAATGCTATTGCAATTTGCTCTCGCCCTTCCAGGCTAAAGAAACACATTTGTGGTTATCACGAAGACAGGCATACAAGCCCCCAGGCTACCCGCTGCTGAAAATGAGATACTACTCTGTGATCTAATCACATCTAACTAACATTAATGTGAAAACAGTTCTGTTCTTGTTTGGGCTTCCAGCAGGCAGGACTCACACAGAAACTGCAACAAAAGAGCAAGAACTGACAGCTGGACTTCCAACATGGGAGGGCCCACACTAAAGCATTACCCTGAAACTTACTGTTTTACTCTTTGGGCTTCCTAATTATCAAGAATAAAAACATAAAAGGCATTCTCTAGCTTCCCACTTATGTACTGTAATTTGATTTCTTAGTGAGTAAAGGCCTTCAAGAAGTTCCCATGCTAATCAGCTAATAAGTTAATGGAGCTTTCTTTTGTAACAAATGGTAGTTCAAAGTACCTGTAAATGTGGCCACGATGCCTCAAGGGTAGGTTCATCTTCTTCTGGATCAAATTCATTGCTGTCACTAGGAGGGAGAGTTCTGAATATATTGCAAGATACCTAGAAATAAACAGGCAGCAGAGTTAGCTGGAGGCACCTCCTGCACAGACTTACACAAGGTCTTTGCGACCAGCCAAAGGGAACCCAGATGACAGGAGCACCACCAAACTGGAAAGGGACCTCTTTCTATAGGCTCTGAGGTCAGGACCACCTCTGGCAAGAGCTGGAAAGCTGCGCAGCAGCCCCTCTGCCCTCGTGAACAGTACTCCTTGTCCTTACACGTCATTCCCACCACAGGTCCCTGCAACTGAACCTTCCATCAAAGCCTGCTTTTGGTTACTTACCAGTCAAGCAGGCTCCTAATTAACCAATTTACACTAAGATAGAAATAAGTGCTAATGCTAATGCATTTCCCTTCTCAGGCTTATTCACAATTTGCAAATTTACAGTTGAAATGACGGTGAAACTTCAGGCATTCACAGAAAGTATATCATAAGAGAAGATATTTCAGAACTTTCCTAACATACTTAAAATCATACCTAATCTGTTCTCAGTTGGTTTACAAAATAATAACAAGCCCAAAATAGAACACAAACCTCCATAAACCAGGCATTCCTTTACCATAGGCAATTTCCAAATTCAACGCTAGTCGTTCCAAGAATGGCCATGAGGTGACAACTGCTGAAACGGGTGGTGACGAGACGAGGATTCATTATATTACAGTTTCCGTATATACTCCAAGATTTCTATAGCAAAATGCTTATATTTAAATGCTGCTGCTACTATTCTCAGGGTTCCTTTTCAATTTCTGTTGTTTCTTGACCTACCTACTCACCTATCGTATCCTAAGTCTCTTCAAGCATATCCTCAGATCTGAAGAATAAAGAGGGGGGAGAATATATGAGATGCGGTGGGGGAGTGGGCTGTGTAGACTGCAGTGAAGGAAAAGCAAGCAGATGCCACACCAGAAGCCTCTGCTGGACTTGCTATACAATGCAGAAAATACTAAGCGTTGATATGCTGACCTGAAAGAGGGAAGAAGAAAGGCCTTTGGGGGCCCGTGTAATCTAAGTGCGTTTATTCACTCAACAGTATTAAGTGCTCATTAGGTATGTGCACACAGGGTTCTGGACACTAGGAAAATAGCAGTGAGCAAAGCAGATAAAAACCTGTGCCCGCATGGAGCTTATATTCGAATTCAAGTCAAATTATCCCAATTTCCTAGCTATGGAAACTGAGCCCAGATGTGTAAGCTATGGAAAGGAGATTCAATTTTATTTTAAGTGCTATAGGAAGCCACCAGTGGATCTTAAACAGAGAAGTGACATGATCTGATTTTTGCTTTATAAAAATAAAAATAAAAAGACTCTGTTAGCTATGTATAGAACAGAGAGGAAGGAAACCGTCAGAAGCCTGTGAAAGTAGTAAGAGATGATGATGGTTTGGACTAGGATGGGGACAGAGAAGACAGACAGAAATAGATCGATTCTGCTGACTTGGATCTACGGGGTGAAGGAAAGGAAAGAATCCAGAATGAGTCATAGATTTAAGGCCATTTACCCAAGATGGAGAAAGGTCGGAAAGGGAAAGAGTTTCTTTGTTTGCTTGTTTTGTTGGGAAGACCCAGGGATCCAGTCAGGAATGTTAAAGGAGCAAGCAATATCCAGGTGGCAATCAGACATACAAATCTGGACCTCAGAGCTGAAAGGTCAGGACGGGAGAGAAAAGAGCTCATGGGCATATACGCAATATTTACAACCACGGGGTTAACGGGGCACCTTGGAATGGAGTAGAGAAGGGAAGGGATCCTCGGGCATCCAACACTAGAAATCAGATAGAAAAAGAACAGCTAAGAAAGGCAAATGAAAAGGAGTGGTAGGTAGAAGAAAAGAAGTAGAGTTTGGGGGTCTCAGGAGCTAAGAAAAAGTGCCATAAGAAAGAAGTCAACACCACGACCTGGGTGAGTGTCCAGAGTATTAGGCCTAGTGAAGCATGTCGGTCCGGAAGCTTCTGTACTGTATTACTTCATTTATGCAACATTCTCAAAATGACAACACTGTAGAAATGAAGAACGGATTAATAGTTGCCAAGGGTTAAGGAGGAGCATGACTGGTTGGTTGGCTAGAAAAGCAACACAAAGGATCCTTTCCGTGGTTAAAAAGTTCTGTATGTTGACTATATCAAGGTTCAAATCCTGGTTGTGATATTATACTCTAGTTTTGCAATATAGTACCATTGAGGGAAACAGAGTAAAGGGTACATGGGATCTCACTATACTGTTCCTTATGACTACATGTGAATCTAAAACTATCTCAAAATAAAAGGCGTAATTTAAAAATAAATAAATAAAAAATAGAAGGAGGAAGGAAGGAAGGAAGGAAGGAAGGAAGGAAGGAAGGAAGGAAGGAAGGAAGGAAGGAAGGAAGGAAGGAAGGAAGGAAGGAGTAAGTCAACAGCAGCAAATGCTGTTCTGAGGTTAAGATGAGCGTAGAGCAGTGGCCATTGGATTTGGCAGCCCTGTAAACTGAGTACTGCTATTATCCCCAATTTACCATTGAGAAAACAAGTACAGGTGTTATTAAGATCTAAGGTTGCAGTTAGTAACCAGCAGTTACAACTGAACCCAGGCCGTCAAGCTCCATCATTGTGTTCTAGATTAGGCAGACCACCTATTTTGCTCTACTTTAGTTTAGATGACTGAAAAAATTACATGCGAATGTTTTTGCACCCTGGCTGGCACTGCTCAGTGGTTAGAGCGTTGGCCGGCACACCAGAGGGCGTGTGTGGGAGGCAACCAATTGACGTCTCTCTCTCACATCTCACATGGATCTCCCCACCCCACCCCAACCCCGCCCTTCCACTCTCTAAAAATCAATGGGGAAAAATATCCTCACTCCTCGGGCGAGGATTAGAAAAACTATGTTTTTGCTATGGTTAATGACAGCACGCACAGTTCTATTGCTTTATTTTTGTCCCTTCCAGTGATTATTAGAAATTATGTATGCAAAGAAACTAGTGACTTTTCAGATAACCATAAACCTATGATTTCTCTTCAGTCAGTCATACTGCAATCACAAGGGCAAAGGTCTTTTAACTACTTGCTTTTGAATCTTCATTAAACTATACTATTTCAAAAAGTGAATTGAGTTTTTTCCTTTTTTTGAATTGAGTTTTCATTCCAACTGAATCATTTATATTGACTGTACTCTGTAACAAGTTTTCTACCTCTCCTGGGATGTGAAAGCAAACCACCACCACAACAAAGGCTTAAATCTGGATAAAAAGAAACTTCTGCCCCTCTGTATTCTTGGACATATAAGCTCTCTGACAGTGCCCACCATGTGCTACAGCAATTGTTTGTTTATATATCTGTTTTTTTCTCCCCACTAATCAAGAACATCCAGCGTCATATTCACATTTGTTTTCCTAGCATATACGAAGCATCCAATAAAAATTCACAAAATAAAAGAGCTTTATTGAGTTGACTTCTAAACATTCACCAGATGAGTAACAAGGAAGCACAAATCTGTTGGGCTGGACAACTAAGAGCTGACTCAGCTGGTGGTTCTCTAGTAGATTTGGAAAGAATGTCAAACAAAGCATCTCACCAAGTGACAGGAAATGGCCAAGACTTTGACCTAGTCTACCACATAATAGGTGCTTAATAAAAATGTCATGAATGAATGAATCATTGCTCCCGTACTGGAGAATATATCCTAAGAAACTAACGCAAGACAAGACTGAAAAAAATAAAAAAACCTATTTAAAACAGTCATTTGCAACATTCTTCAAAAAGCATAAATTTGATAGTATGTCCAACATCAGAGAGGTACATGAACTTAGTGAAATACTGTGCAGCATTAAAGATGATAGCTATATGGGAACACAGAGAAATGTTTATAAATAAAGATATAGGTGAAAAGGTCATTGAAAATCATGTGACTATAACTATAAAGATAAAAATGGATATGGGTAACTAAAGGGCAATTAAGAAAAGGTGCATTAGCCCGGCCAGCGTGGCTCAGTGGCTGAGCATTGACCTATGACCCAGGAGATCGAAGTCCGATTCCCGGTCAGGGCACATGCCTGGGTTACGAGCTCAATTCCCAGCAGGGGGCGTGCAGGAGGCAGCCGATCAATGACTCATCAATGATGTTTCTCTCTCTCTCTCTTCCATTCACTTTCTCTCTCTGAAATCAATAAAAATATATTTTAAAAAAAGAAAAAAGAAAAGCTGCATTAAAGCAAGAAGAATATGGCTCATAAAGTAGGTAGTTGGTATTTTCCTCCACTCCCATCCATGAAGACCATGTATGAACCTGACTTCTTTATATCTCTTTTTCCTCAGCTATAACCTTCTCCTTCCCCATTTCTTTTTATTATTTCTATTATTCTTTCATTTTCTCACCTCTCCTTTGCCATAATCTTCTTCCCAGGTTCTTGGCCTGCCGGTGGCCCTCAATGGCACCCATGGAAACTGTTTACCTACCTGAGGGCATTCAGGTAGAGCTGATGACCTTGCTCAGCATTAGCAGGGAACTATAACGATCTCTTCACTCCTGCTGTCTGGTTCAGACCCCCATCACCAAGCATCTTGATTATTATAGTAGTTTCCTCTCTGGTGTTCCTATTCTTCCCATCCCTTCTTCTTATCTCCCCCAATTAGATTTTGAGCCCCTTAAGAACTCCTTACTAATTTCTGAATGCCTATCACCTGATATACAATAAATGGAAATAACCAGGATTTGTCAGATAAATCTGAATTTCACATAAATAATTTTTAGCTCAAGTATGTCCCACATATTACATGGACATACTTAGACTAAAAGAATTATCTGTTGTTCACCTGAAATTCAAATGTAACTAGACGCCTTGTGTTTTTATTTGCTATATCTGACAACCCTAAAATAACACTAACACTGATTAAGAACGTCCACCGGGTACAAGTCAGGTGTGGCTCAGAACTGGCGCTGTGGCATGCTGGGAAAGAGGAAGAAAGGGGGCAGGGGAGGGGGTGCTCCAGGCAAGGCACAGGGCCCAGCAGCTTCTTGCTTTGAGGGACTGGCTGCTCTTTTATTTTTCAGTTTTTTAGTTTACTGCTGATTCCTTTTAACTATGGTGCAAAAAAATAAATTTCAAAGTCTGGGCCATATGTGACAGAAGAGACTAAAAGGTTCTCAAGTGCATGGCCCAATGAGCAAAAGGGGAAGAAGTATTTAGTTATATTTTCATCAGATTTTGATCAAACAAACAACTTACTACTTTTGATTTGCAATGTCAAAGTGCAACTCACTACTTAAAAGTATTCATTTTTTAAGTTATTTAAATTGCTACAGAAAAAAACAACTCACTGTCTGCAATCCCTTTATCTCCATAGAACTACTAATTTTATACCATAATTTTGATGACATTTTGTTGCTGTTGTTTAAGAAAATGATTAGCAAATTATAAAAAAACAGAATATGGCTAGTATCTAGTAGCTACTCATAAATATCTACCAAGATCAACACTGAACAAAACAGAGATTAAGGACGATACAGTGAGAGTTATTAAAAAGGAACAAACTGCCTGGCCAGCGTGGCTCAGCGGTTAAGCATCGACCTAGGATCCAGGAGATAGAGGTTCGAGTCCCGGTCAGGGCACATGCCCGGGTTGCAGGCTCAATCCCCAGTGGGGGACATGCAGGAGGCAGCCGATCAATGACACTCTCATCAGTGATGTTTCTATCTCTCTCCCCCCCTCCCTTCCTCTCTCTGAAATCAATAAAGACATATTTTAAAAAAAAACAAAAACAACTATTAAACGAATAGTTTCAATACTATTAGTTATATATTTGTTAATACTACTGTTATTTAAGGCTTAGGTAAACCAAACATGTAACGTGACTGGGAGACTACTTTTACTACAGTATAATAAAGCACTTAAATCAACTTCTCTGTGCTTTACAACCATAGTTCTAGATGATGAGGTGTCATCTTTCTGAGATAAAAGCAGATGAACAAGTTGACCTTTTACCTGTGAAACTAATGTCATACAATTATGTAACACTGCAAGAAAACTGTAAATACAAATATAATGACATCAAAGCTAGAAAATCAATTTTCTTGAGATTACATCTAAAAAGTAAATTTTCTAGCATAAAAGGACTAAATGAATGATGTTAGAGAACACTCAAGTAAATTTTAAAGTCTCATTATTCCTTTAGCACTATTTGTACTAAGACTTCATGCAAATAACAATTTCAATAATAGCCCTGGGTTGCAACGTTGAAGCTAGGTCATCATGCATTATTCTCATAATATTTTGTATTAGTCCAACAGATGCATCTAAATAGATATGGTAAAACTAAATCCTGAAAGAAAGTAGGAAAATCTGAGTAGTTCATCAAGATTTACCATGGATACATTTTTTTAAAAAAATTACTGCAAAACAAAAAAATGTGAACATAGGCAAAACTTACTTTAAAGCTGTACATCAGACATTTGAAGAGACTATTTCCAAACATACTAGAATTTGTATTAAATATTCAAACTCTAATAATCAGAACTAAAATTCTAACAAAATTTGTCTAAATACCTTGCTATGCTATTTGTTTTATAACATAAAAATCATAAATAATAGGGTGGGGGGGCAGAAGCAGGATAGAAGGGGTCAATGGGGGGAAAAGGGGACATCTGTAATACTTTCAACAATAAAGATAAATTTTAAAAAGTCATAAATAATAAACAACATATAGTATCAGGTTACTCTTGGTAACACCAAATTTAAGAATTCTTAATGGTGCCACTGATAAAGAACCTTCTAAACCTCTCAGCCCCTTTTAAAGTAATTATAATTATTGATAAATAAAATCAAGAAGAAAAGTCCCAAAGCATCTGTAATTATTCTCAGGAGACACAGAATCAGAGCAGATGAGTATCTTTTAGGCCAATGTTCCGATTAGGGAACAAATGGCAAAATTTTTAAACTTTCAACTGGGACTTAATTTAATTCACTGGAAATTTATTCAATCAGTAATTTGTTTCTAAAGCCAAACTAAGTCTTTTCATTACCACCATAAATCTACTGTAGTTTCCACTTTAGACTAGGTACACAGTCTCTATTCAATCGTCACCATCTATGGGAATAAACACGGCTGTTTAAAAGGTATCTGAACTTGCGAAACCATTCAAGTCCCTCACTCTCCCATCAAGGCCTTATTGTAAAGAGCGGCAGTTTCATCAGAGGTCAGTATAACTTCCTACATTAAGAGCCACGCACTCCGGTTCCAACTTTATTCTCTAAGATAATAACTATGTAACTGTCACTGCTAAGTAATATTACCGATACAATACAAACTTTCAGGCAAGACTTTCCAGAAGTTATTACTCCAAACGTGTTCACCTGAGCTGAGTAAGATTCCTTGAGCCAAAACAATGCCCTTGTTCGCCTCAAGCACAGGAATCAGCAACACAATATGGACTGAACCGTCTGACACACAGGTGTGGCCCAGCGGCCAGCAAGGCTCCCCTGCTCTGACCACAAAACCAAAGACAGAGAGCACTGTTTACACGTGACTGAGACACATGCACGGTGACAGCTGGAGGTCTGTGACACCTGAAAGTCTAGAAGAGCATTTAAAGATTTCTAAAGCTAATGACCACAACCTATTACCACACACGCACTGTCACATTTTAAATCCGCATTAGCAGGGCTTTCTAGAACACGCAGATCACTTTCTATTAAAGCCGATTTCTGAAATGAGACAGAAGGAACATCTTAAAATGATAAAAGATGCTTAACAATCAGTGGAAGAAAGGGAATAACAAAGAAACCAAAAAACAGGAAGTTTAAAATTTATATTGCCTAATTAGAATTTTAAAATATGCAGCAAAATTCAAAAAACAAGATTAAAGTAATAGAAACTTGAGCACGTACTAGTCTCCTATCTCGCAGGGATGTCATCATTTTTACTTGTATTTCCTTGATCAAGTATTTCTTTCAAAATCTATTGGGTATATACATTGTTCAGATTTATACAGACTTAAAAAATCTGTTTTCATTGTTATTGCTGCTGGTGGTGGTAGCAGTATTTGGTTGATAATTGTTATAATCAATTGGTGTAATTGAATTTAACATATAATGATTCTTTCTGAAAATAATTTGATCCCTTTAGGCCATCAATTTTCCACCAGGGTGCCGCAAGAACTTTTAAAACATGCAATACCTGACTATTTGTCAGGGGCATGGGCCTCTTTTCCCTTAGACTGTCGCATAAAAAAAGTAACAGCCAACACAAAAAAGCCACCCCGTGTAAATGAATCAAAATTATACCTATATTTTTTGTCTATATTTTTTGTCAGATTGACAAAAAATAAAACAAATTTTTTGGTGTGCCACAGAATTTCAGTCACTAGTTTATGTGCGCCATGAGATGAAAAAGGGTGAAAACCACTGCTTTAGGAGTTCAGTTTCTAGAAGGATCAGAGCATTGACAACTGTATTGGAGAAAGAAATCTGTCCATGAGGGAGCAAGATCAGAGTCTCAACAGAATTTGGATACAGATCAAATGTAAATACAAGACACAGATTTGAGAAATACATCGACGTTTGTTATAAGGAGGCAAAAGGAAAACCTATCTTTGACCTATCGCAAGCCCATCAAATGCCAGAGATGCCACAAAGGCAGGAAAAGAAATTGGGGAGAGGGAGGGCGGTGCGAGGGAAAGAGGAAGACCTCTGAACTGAGCCCCCTCCGTGTACATTTATAGAAAGTTCAAAACATGCAAAACTAATTGAGTATTAATGTCAGGACAGTGTGCGGAGAAGAGTCAGCCCAGGAACTCTGTGCTTACAGCGCCACATCCAGTCATTTACAATGAACGGTGAAGGGTGGCGCCGAGTCGGCCGCCCGTCGTGAGGCTGGCGGGCTGTCCTACGCCGTCGCCCTCCGCCCTGCGAGGGACTCTCCTGTAGGCGGTGCCTTCAGGTCAGAGGCGAGGGATCTGGGAGCCCGTTCAATGTACCCCTACTTTCAGAAAGGTGTCGCTGCTCTCAGCCATGCCTAACGTCCCCGAGTCCAGAGTCCCTCCAATTTGGCCTCTCCAGAGAGTAAACCTTCAGTTTTTTGCTGGGATTTGGGAGAAGCAGTCACCTGGCTGCCTGGTTTGGGGAGAGTAGGGTAGGATCAGAGTTCCAGCTACTTCTTACACAAACTTTCCACCAAGTCTTCTATTTTTGCCCCCAAGCACCCTTACTTTGAAAGGTATCTTCCTGAACTGCTTGGATTTCATGTGGTGTGAGCTGGCCACCTCTGGACTGCCCTTGCTGCTGCTTAGGATTCAGCTTTCATTCATTCGCTTTCGAGTCCCCAAAATGTTGATTCTGAGATCTCCTCTGTATTTTGCTTTGCTCTTGTGAGTTTTAGTTCTTTTCAGTAATTTTTGTGTGATTTCAGGAGGCAAAGGTAGTAAACATATGCCTGTGTCCAAGTCCCCCTATTTACTCAAAAGTTAGTGATTGTTTCCTATTAAATTATTTCTCCTATTCTCCAGTAAATTCTGCTAATTCAAATCATTTAATTTTCTTATGCAAATATAGCAACCCTATTTTAGTGGGAAAGAATCCAGTGGAACCGAATGGCAGCTGCTCTAACCTTAGCCAAGGTAATGTGAGAGATCCCCACAGCAGTTTTCTTTCTCAGAATTAGCACCAACCACATTAGGCCTTCGTGTGAAACAAAACATCTGAAAGTAGAGCCCACTCTGGATCTTGGGGTGCTGTTTACAGAAGTCAAATGAATGCCTCAAAGTCATCATTTCACCCAATGAACAAGTAAACAAATCTAAAAAAAAAAAATCAGTGCTAGAACTCAGGTAGAGCGAGGCTGACTCCTGGCATGATGATCTCCTCCCAACACTCAGTTCTCTGTCACCTTTTCTGTCATGACTTCTGTTTCTAGGCCACATAAATGTCTTGGTTCCATTATTTCCAGGTGCATATAGAGCAGTTCTGACATCTCACTAGATCTCAATTTCAGTCTAGCCAAAACCAATCTCATCCTCTTTGACCTCCATGTCCCCCTAAAAGAGAACTCACCTTCCCAATTCTGTCTCACCTTTTGGAGTTTTCTTTAACCCTTCCTCTCCTTTATCAGCTTTATGTGACTTATGAACAAGGCATGTTATCTATTCCTTCACAGTGTCTCTGGTGCTAATGGTGGTGTTAATTTCAATAGTGGAAATTTGGACACAGTTTAAATGTCCCCAAATGGAAAAACGGTTAACAGTGGCATATTAGGCAGCCATGAGAATGATGTTTTAAAAAGATATTTAACAACATGAAAGCATGTTTACATCATAATACTAAGGAGATAATAAAAAATCAGAAATTATACATACATATTCAGATTAGAAAAAAAAATTTTAACTAGGAAAAATAGGAAAGAGGGGCACAAGGAAATTCCCCTGGGTGATGGCGATGTTCTAGACCTGGGATTTGCTTATGTGAGGATACAGAATTGTCAAATTCATTGAACATTCACTGCCTAAGACCTGTTCTTAAAATTGTATTGCATTGTTAAGTATATCCAAATTTTTTAATTTATAGGGGAAAAGTCATTTAAAAAATAAAACTAGGAGAACATTGGCCAAAATGTGAATGATTGAATTTAAATAATGAAACTATGGGTGAGTTTTCCCTCTGGTTCCTTTTTGTTTGTTTTGTTTTGTTTATAAGCAAATTTGTTCCATATTTGTGGGAAAAATATGGGATGGGGAGGTCCTTTACATCTTCTCTACTTCCTCTTCCTTTGCCACCATCTGACAAGATTAGGACAACAGCCCTCTGCCATCAGCCATCCTGGGTTAACTCTGCCAGCCTAAACCTCCTTAAAGGAGCTGGCAGAAGGGTACAGACTTTCCTTGTGGGGGCTAAAGAAAAAGAGTATCATTTATGTTTCATCTCCTGTTCAAAAACCTTAGCAACTTCCTGCTTGCTGTCTACAAGATTAAGTGTAACCTTTTCTACTTAGCTTGCCAAAATCTCTGAAATCTAGACCCATCCCTGCCTCCCCACCTTATTACCCACAGATTCCAACCAGGAACCCTCCACTCCATTCGGCTCCTATTTCAAGATTAAACTTTGCTGAAAATAGCAGGCAACTTTTACCTGCTGAAATGGTGACAGTAACGTTAAATTAAATATCTCTAGAGTCCCGTTATCCTCACACAAAACCATGGCAGGGAAATAATATTTCACACACAGAAACAACTGTATTTGTACTGTCTCCAAAATTGGAAATGTAGCAGTGAATCCAAAAGTGAAGATTGTTGATATTATATCTTGGAATCCAAGAACAGAGGTGTAAACACAGCAATAGTCATAGTGCTTACTGAGTATAAACAGAGCAGGGCCTCGCACGGCTGGCGTTCACGGTCCCGCACTGGCCCCCCTCACAGGCAGCCCGCCTTTCATTGTGCATGTACTGTCCAGAAAGGTACTAAAGCTCTACATTAAGTGATTTCTGTAAGAACCAAAGTTGATAAAACAGTAACAATACAGGGCTTTTTTGAGAGCACATATTCTAACATCAGCTTTGATCGCTAATATTGAAAGAAAATTTAAACCTCTTGAATTTTGAATTAAAACATGCACATGTACTCTCTCAAACCTGAGGCTCCTGAGACACATTTCTGGCCACTGAATATGTGTTCTTATTGGTCACCACTAAAAATAAACGGGAAACACTGCCAAAACTGTCACTGTCCCTCACTGCATGCATGTCGGTCTCTGTCTCTGTGGCCCCTCATTAGTAAGACAAAGCCCTGAGCTAGCCGGTGAGGAATGAAAACAAAAACACACCTGAACTACATCTGACCATAGAATAACATTACTCCCTAGCGGAAAGTACTGCTTCACAACCAATTGGGTAAAACAGACCATTCCAGGGGAGGGCAGGTCAGCCCGCCCTCCTCCCGGGCCTCACTGAGGCATGCCAGCCTCACCTTGGGGAGAGGCAGGAGTGTGGGCGTAGGTTCCTCAGAAAGAAACCAAGAGGGGGCTCTAGGGGCAGGAAGAGCCCACCAGCCCTGTTAGCTTCCACTTTAAATGTGTAGTTAAAGATGCCTTCCGATTATTTTATCCCTCAAATAACTACTCCTACTTTCCAGAATAGGGCATAACAGACTCCCCACTCAGTACTTATGTTAGCACAAATATAAACCTCAATTTTCCAACCTTCTCTATTGTCTACGCTGAACAAATATCCTAACTTTTCTAAGAGAAAAAGCCAACAGTCCTACAGAAGGAAGAGGCCTACATTATTCCAGTGTGTTCTACCCTATTCTCACAAAGGTCTTCCCTCCTTCAGGAAGGGAAATGCCACAGTTATTTCAAAGCAGCCCATTTAGTACCCAACACTATCTGACTAGGCCCCACTCCCTGTGACCTACCTTTCTAAAGGGTCAGAAAACATATTCTCCAATATAGCCTGCTTCTCTGTTTTATTAAATAATAAACCTGTTCTGCCCTGGCTGGTGTCGCTCAGTGGTTAGAGCATCAGCCCACGCCCCGAGGGGTGGCGGTTCGATTCCCAGTAAAGGGCACATACCTGGGTTGCAGATTCGATCCCCCAGCCCCAGTCGGGGTGAGTGTGGGAGGCCATCAATCTGTGTGTCTCTCTCACGTTGTGTTTCTCCCTACCCCACCCCCGCTTCCACTCTCTAAAAATCAGTGGAAAAAAATATCCTAGAGTGAGGATTAACAAAAAAATAAATAACCTGTTCTCCAACTTACCAAGAAGCTATAACCAGTCCTATTTTTATTGAGAAACATCCTCTCTTCTTTGTATCACCCCTCGCTCCCCTGCCAATGCCCCTCCTAGCCCAGGCCATGCACACTGCCCTAGGCTCTGGTCTTTCCAGTTTTTCCTTCACTGCTCAGCCAACCCCCACCCTTCTCTAGTCATCGTTGTAAAGGCGTTTTTTACTCTAAAAGTCCTTATCTTATCCTCACTTTCCAGAGGCGACTTCCTCCGCAGAAGTCACTGGAGAGCATATTTCTTATTTTCATCTACAGATCAAATTTGGCTTTTCACATTGGTCAGTAGCCAACTACCTCCCGAAAATGACCTGCTCATTGTTTTCTTGCCAAATTCTTGCCTCAAGCATACAGTCTCTGAAATTTCCACATAGAAAACACATTTTCTCCTTTTTTACCAGTTTTTTCTCCTGAGAATCAGCCAATAAATAAATCCCTCTCTCTCATTTCTGTGTCTCCGGAACCAAATAAGCCAGCACCACGTGCTAGAATTATCCAAGACCCACTTGCATATACCATAGGCAATATTTCCCAAACATTTTATCATCCATTTTTTGATAGATTTCCTCATTTTTCCAGAAGTATTGCTTCTACCTATAACCATATTTCCAGTTTCAAGGTTAAATGAAAAGGAGGGAGAAAAAGAAACCAGAACTTGAATGCAATACTGTAACTTATTCTGCAAAATTCTGTTGCCAGCTTGGAACAGTGAGGGATGGGTAGAAGTATTCTCCTTACAGTGAGATAATAGTATTGGACAGACCAGTGCTAGACAAGTCACAGCTGTCAAATAATTTTAAGTATATTGAAAATTCTGAACAGTCTGTAAAGAAGTTAAGCCAGAAGGACTACAGCTTGTAAAGGAAGCAAATAGCCATCATGAGTAGCTCAGCTGCTTCCTGAGTGAAAACTGGCTCTTTAGCACATTTAAATAAAAACTAAACACATTAAAATCCCTGGCAGATTCCTTAAGAGAGCATGTTTGCAGGAGAGAAATGGTAAATTATTTTTTTTAATATTTTTTAAATTGATCTTTAGAGAGAGGAAGGGAGGAGGAGAGAGAGAACACTGATGTGAGAGTGAAATATCGATCAGCTGCTTCCTGCACACCCCCTACTGGAGACTGAGCCTGCAACCTAACCAGGAATGGAACCAGCGAATGGAACCAGCAACCTTTTGGTAAACAGGACAACACCTAACCAACTGAGCCACACCAGCCAGGGAACTGGTAAATTATTAATATAGCAGGGACATGAATTTGCAAGTATATCAGGAAAAATTTTATTTAACTAAGAGCAGTATATATACACATGCACATACAACTATACACACAGACACATGCAGATTAGAGAGTCCTCCAAAAGAATTGAAAATAAAACTTCCCAGAGAGAATTAAAGTTTAAAGCCAACAGTCAGAGAAAAAAACATGGAAAGTCACTTTGAAGAGACAAAAAAGCTTTCAGGCTAGCAAGACTTCACTGTAACTAGAAAAACTGACTAATCTATCAAAAGAAGAAGGTAAGTCTAGCAGAAGTGGTAGAGGCGGTGCCATGAATAATGATGATAAAGACATCACACCAGCCTTACAAAGGTACAGTGAGGTAAACAAGCTTAAGGGGGTTAAGACCATGTAAGATCACAGCGAAGTAAGTAGCAGGACTGGGCCCATGTCTGTCTGTCTATACCACTGACCTGGGAAGAACAACAAAAAGGAAAATGGGCTGCGCACACGTAAGTGCTTCCAAGGATCGGGGCCCATCATGGAGACGGAGGGACGTTCACATCGTCCAAGTCCCTTGCTGCGAATTCAAGCTAATCAAGCAACTGAAGGCTGCTGGTGGAGCCTGCCCGCTTCTAGCGGTGGGACGGAGAAGGGCCACAGGGGAGCACATACGCTTAGGGAAGACGGCCATCTCAAGGACGGCGCTTGGGTGGAAGAGAGGAGCGTTTTGAACCCAGCCCTCCCCGCGCCCCGCCAGCACGCACTCTTATATACTACGAGGAGGTGGGAGGGCAGGGAAAACATGAAGCACCATTAGTACACACCTGTGTGAAGAACCTCGAAGGGTTAAGTATTCGACTACAGCTCTAAACTATGTAACTACTATAATAACCTGCCAATACTGACACAAGATGAAAGAGAAAATCTGAAGAATCAGACATGTATTTAAGAAATTGAAAGTCAGCCCAGCCAGTGTGCTCAGTGGTTTGAGTGTCACCCCAGGAACCAAGAGGTCGCCGGTTCGATTCGCAGTCAGGGCACATGCACGTGCTGCGGGCTCGATCCCCAGCAGGGGGCGTGAGGGAGGCAGCCATCGACGTTGCTTTCTCATCAATGTTACTATCTCTCTATCCCTTTCCCTTCCCCTCGCTCTAAAAATCAATAAAAAACACTTTAAAAAAAAAAAATTAATTCACTATTAGAAACCTTCCCAGAGAAAACTCCAAGCCTACATGGTTTCACTGGTGAAATCATTTTAACAACTTCATATTTTATCTTTGGTTACTGCCATAAATGGGAATTCCAAGCCCATCCTATATTTTCCAACAAAGCAGCACCTAGCAGAGCACGGCACATGTGATAAAATCAAGCTTAAATCATTTTGAAGTCAGATATATCTGAACATTTAATCAAAAGCTGTGCTCCTCTACCACAAAACACAAAATTTTGCAGCCAACATTGGAGGGTCCATTGTCCCCATGAAACCAACCTCTGAACACCCTAAGATGCTAAATGAATATTGTTCAGTGAGCATGGTGTGACAGTTAAAGACGGTAATTAAGGCAAGGACAAAGCGCCTGCCAGTTTCTCTACCCTCTGGTAGATTGCAAATGGTAACAATCTGCTCCTAACCTTGAGCCGTGAACTCTTCCTGATCTCATTCTAAAAATGTCTTTTGGTAATCTTCATTATCACAACCTTCAATTATTTTCTAAGTACCAAGGAATTCTTTACTTTCTAATTTAATTCTCAGGTTCTAGCTTTTTTAGACTCATCTTGTGCTCAAAATTTACCAGTAACTTCAGTTCCAAAATGCCTTTCCCCAGATATCACTCCACTCTCGTCCATTATTTATATTTCCAATCATGTAAGCAGCCTCCCTCCACCACACCACAGCCCCCTCAATAGCTCACAATGACAGATCTTATCTCCTTTGGGTCTGACGAGTCACCTCCAAGGCAAATTCTAGCCAGGATGTATATTTATATTCCTTATCAGATGCAGGAAGATGAAAAATGGAAATTTCACATTTCCCCCAGTAGTTACCATTCCCAAGGCTACTTTTAGATAGTTGTTACTTTACAAAAAAGAAACTCTCTGTCCTTCAGCCAACAGGGTATGTAGTGAAGTTAACAAAGCACTCCTGTGCAGACAGACTCTGAGACCTTTATTGCAACTTCATAATTTCCTACAAAACCATATTATTCTATTAAGAGACTAACCAGAGCTGTGATTTCCAGTTAAACGAAAGATTGTAAAAAGACAAAGCACTTAGATCACCAAATGACAGGGTATAATTTGAGAGTGGGAAAAACAAAATTAATGGTGGCTAAGAAACAATATAAAGGACTCAAGGAAAGACTTAAATAGAAAAGACCAAAAAAACTGTTCAACATATTTTATCTTAAAGCTACTTAGCTTTGGAAAAATCACATGTTCTACATTTGAGGTATTTAAGATTTAACCACAGATTAGGAGGGGGGGCAGACTCTGAAACCAAGAAAAGCCAAGTCACAAAGACAAAATATGGAAACAATAACAGCAAACGACCAGGAACAACAAGGTATACTTTCTGCAGGAGAGAAGTGGTAGGATTCTACTCTAATCAAGACTACCGCCGAGATGCCACCACGCCCATGCGATCAGCACCCACAGTCAGCACCCGGACTCCGCATATTCCGTGCCCTCCTCGCCCCTCTCGCTCCCCCCGGGGCTGCCTAACGCGCAACCATTCCCTGGCATCGCCCGGAGTTCACCACTGTTCTTTTCCTCCCCTTCCCACCCCCATGCTGATAATTACTAATATTTATCGCCAGCTTTCCACATAGAGGTCTCCCATAACCTCAAAGTTGCACCCAAAATCAACAGCTCAGCCCTGGCCGACGCTGTCCCGCGCACGGAAAGGCTGCTGCTGGCTTCCCCAGCCAGGGCACACGCCGGGCTGTGGGCTCAGTCCCCTGTAGGCCATGTGCAGGAGGCAGCCCATCGATGCTTCCCTATCCCATCAATGTTTCTCTCCCTTCCTCTCTCTCTAAAAGTAAATTTTAAAATCTTTTTTTTAAATCAACAACTCAGCCTCCATCTGAAACAGGCTCTCCCTCCTGCTGTACCCTTCTCAAATAGCAGCACCACAAACTCGCTAATTCCCAAGGCTGTACTAGACCCCTTTTCCTCCCACACTCGGAACATCCATGCAAATGTGAAGTGGCTTCGATTTTACCCCGAGTCTCAAAAGCCATCCTTTCCTCTCCTCCTCTACTCCATACCTGGGCTCGGTTTATGCCCTCCACAAATTCTCCAATACAGCGGCGCCCTAACAAATTCCTCTCTACCTTCTAGTTCAGCCCCCTCCAACTATCTGACCCACTGTCACTGCAACAGATAGATCCATGTCACACAACTGCTGCTTAAAACTTTCCAACGATTATCCATTGCCTGTGAGGTTCTTTCAGGATCTGGGAGCATCCACACCTTCAGTTGCCACCATTCACCTCCTCCCACTCCCCAACACACACACTCTTAATGCTGGAACAACACGGCACCATTTGTGTTTCTCTGACTGTATCGTGGGGTTGGGGAATTCCTTTCTATCATGTAATTCTCTTATTCATTTCAACACTATTTCAGCCACCTGAAAAATACATACTCACCTTTAATACCCTATAAAGCCTTCCTTCACCACCCCTCCCTACCTCTGGCTAACCACCCTTTCTCTCTACTCCTTCCTTGCCTTGGATTAATGCATATGTAACATTATCTTATTTGTCCACGTGAGTATCCCCTATACCTGACTGTGACTTTGTTGACAGAGCAGGGCTCTGCCTTTTCTTATCATCACAACGTACAAGTGTGGTTCTAAGTCATTGGGATAACCTTCCCTGGAGTTAACCAAAACAATGTCTTCACCAACACAATTTCAGCTCACATTTGAACTACCCCCAAGAGACATTTTTGAAAAGAAAAATGCGACCATATAAAGAATACAAAATACACAGAGTTCGAGTTTGGGTTAAAAAAATTAGCACAAGAGTACTTGGGAGAGTCAGAAATTCTAAGAAACCTTTCAAATGGATGCATGGCAACAGAACCAACAAGAAAACATGAGCACAATGTGGAAAAAGACCGCCTCAAGGACAGAAGCTTGATACTTGAGAAGATACGAAGCAGAGTGTGCCAAAGCTAAAGGAACTGAAAGTCCTGATTCTCATTTTTCCATCAGATATGACCCCATGAGAAAGACATAAAACAAACCACTTACCTAAACAGCTACTTTGGCCAATGGTTTGGAAACTTTAAGAAGGCAGAATCCATTCTAAATTTCTTAGACTGTGCTAACCAAAAGAGCTGGTAGATTTCCGGCTGGAAGGATGTGAGGGATCGTCATCAATCCCTCCACTGGGGCTTAGAGAGAAATTACTTACCCAAGACCTCACCACTAAGTTAAGCGAAGATGAGAAATAAGGGCAGTGGCTTCCACATTCTCCGTCCGGGGTCCTTTTCACTCTCCCACACTATTCTTCTTCAGGTCAATTAAGCGCTATATTGTTTTATTTTGTTTGCCCATAGTTGTTTTTCTTTCTTAATTCTAGCAGTCTGTAGGTGGTATCCAGGCTTCATTTAAATACTAAAAATGGCTTCCACAAACTCACAGATTACTTCTACCTGTCACTCTTCTCTTCCCCTAACACAACAATTCTCCAAGTACAGGTCCCATCAGGTGGGATCAAAAGATTTTGGTAACAATGCTGACACCAGAACATGCTATCATAAGTCATGACCCATGCTGGTTTCTAAAACATAGCTGTTGCTTCCCCGATATTTCATTAAAAGCACTACACTTCCTCCACCAATCCTAGTGAAGCAGTTCATTTTACAGTAACAAGAAAGGAGACTAGGTGGGGACAGCGACTGTTCATCAGGCAGGATCACCTTGGAATTACAGAATTTGAGAACCACTGAAGCAATGGAATACAACACATCTAGAATTTTCAGTCCACCACCAGGAACTCTGGGTTAAATCAAGTAACTAATAAAATCATCAAAACACAGTAATATTATTGATTGAATGTCTGCCGTGTCTTAGGGACTGTTCTAAGAGCTTTGCATACATCATTGCAAATTGTCACAAAATATCCAAAAGGCAGTTAAGACACAGATAAGGAAGGTGAGCAGCAGCTGCACCAGAATTTTCATATACTTGGGGTTCAGAGGTGGCAAAAAGGAAGGGAGTAGAGGGCGCCAAGTGGGGACTTGGTTCCAACCCTTCTTACAGAGCAGAAAGTGCCCTGCTTACTAGGTTGTACGTATATTTGAGGCAGTGAGAACCTTGATGTACAAGCAATTGTTGTGTACAAGCGCAACAATTTCACTTAGGCGGACTATTTATGAAGCAGGGTAAGAGGGACTATGGCCACTTTTCCCCCAATCCTATGTCCTCCTTAGCACCACATGAAAACTGAGGGCCCCAAAGATGGAGGGCTACATCCAAGGTGACTGAAGCAAGTGTGGCCAGAGCTGACACTTGAACCAAATTTGTGTGGTTCCAAAACCCTTTCTACTCTACCACACTCCCTCCTTCTCTGTGAATACACAGGACTGTCCAAGAACCACATAAAATTAGTAGTTAGCAATTTCACAAATCATGAGATATAAAAAATAAATTATAACTCTATGAACCATAAAGTACCACCTAGAAGGTAGCTTTCTTTTTTTTTTAATATATATATATTTTTAATTTTGGAGAGAGGGAGAGAGGGAGACGGGGAGAGGGGCGGAGGGAGGGAGGAACATTGATTGGTTGCCTCCTATATGTGCCACGACCAGGGATCGAACCCATAACCTGGATATGTGCCCTGACCGGGATTCAAACCAGTGACCCTCCAGTGCACAGGGCAATGCCCAACCAAGTGAGCCACACCTTTACAGTCAGGGCTAGAAAGTTAATTTTCTAATGCCCTGGAATACTTTGCATACTACAGATTCAATACCTCCTAAGGTTGGGCTCAAGGTTATTTTAATTTTTTTTAATTAATTTGAGAGAGAGAAAAAGGGAGTAAGGGAGAAAGGGAGGGAGAAAGAGGGGGAGAAAGGGAGAGAGAAACATGGATTTGTTGTTGCACTTACTGATGCATTTATTGGTGGATTCTTGTGCGTGCCCTGACCGGGGATCGAACCCGCAACCTTGGCGTATCAGGACAAAGCTCCAACTGAGAGCTACCTGGCCAGGGCTCAAGTATATTTTAAACACACAATAGAAATCTTTTTCTAAAAAATGTTGGTGATGAGTAGGGGTGAGAGAGTAGAGGGAGGTGGTGAGGGAGAAGAGAAAATGGTCTCCTTTAAAAGACCAAAGCTGCTTCATAAAAATGAAAGAATTTTTGGATTATGCCAAATACTGGGTTCAAAAACTAAGTTGAATCCAATGATATTCACTATCATTTTGGGGGGGTATTTTAATCCCCAGCCAAGGGCATGTTTTTACTGACTTCAGAGAGAGGAACAAAGGAAGAAAAAGAGAGAAACATCGAGGGGCTGCCTCCCACACTCAACCCGACCAGGGATCGAACTCCAACAGACATTCGCTATCTTAACCGTGATTCGAATGCCTGAAATGCTCACATTTTAAGAGGGTTCCTTTATTCATTCAACCAACTGCTGGTAGGCCTGAGCCAGGAGGCATTAGGAAGCCACAAAGATGTGTAAAAAACAGCTCTTGCCTAGAATGCTTCGAATCTAATTAGAAAAATCAGACAAGCGTGTGAAAACATTTAAAAAACAACAAATGAACTAACTTGCTAAAGAAAAAACAACCCAACCCACAAGGGTAGGGTGCTGAGGAACTTAAGGAAGGAGAAAGCTCTGGGCTTTTTCAGGAAACAGTGGTAGCACTTTAAACCAGGTCCTGAAAGGAAAGGGAGAATCAGAATTAGTGGTGTGGGAAGGTAGCAGGATGTCAGGGAATACATGAAGGTTCGAAACAGGGGAAAAGACTATTAAAGAACAATCAGCCCTGGCCAGACAGCTCAGTTGGCTGGAGCGTCGTCCTGATACGCCAAGGTTGCAGGTTGCACCCCCAGTCAGGGCACACACAAGAATCAACCAATGAGTGCATCAGTATGTGGAACAACAAAATCGCTCTCTCTCCCCTTTCATCTCTCTCTAAAAGCAATAAAAAAAAGTTTTTAAAAATCAGCAGATATACAGATGTTCTCACACGAGGCCACAATGACGTACATACAAGGATATTCATAGGAAACTGGTTAAATAAATTATAGTGTATCCACACAATGAAATATTACGGACCTATAGGACTGAGTGAGGCAGCTTTATGTGTACTGACATATATATTATATATTTGATAACTGAAAAAAGCAAGTTATAGAGAGAGTGAATACAAATTTGTGTTTACAAAACACAAGTTCAGTCAGGCGTAGCTCAGCAGTTGAGCATGGACCTAGCATCCAGGAGATCATGGTTCGATTCCCGTCAGGGCACATGCCGGCGATGCGGGCTCCATCCCCAGTGAGGGGCGTGCAGGAGGCAGCCGATCAATGACTCTCTCATTGATGTTTCTCTCTGTCTCTCCCTCTCCCTTCCTCTCTCTGAAATCAATAAAGATATATTTAAATATATATAAATACTTATATATATGCTCTATATGCTGACATTTTCATAAACTGTTGGCTGAGGACAGAGGTAGGTTAAAAGCAAGGGAGCATCCTCTGCAGAAGGCAGGTGGACTAGAGAAGGCCCTAGTATCAGGTGAAAGGCTAGACAACACGCCAACTCTAGAGCAGGGTTTCTCCGCAGCGGCACTTTGACACTTGGGGGCCAGGTCATTCTTTGTCGCGGGGGCTGCCCTGTGCAGCGTGAGATGTTTAGCAGCATTTCTGGACTTTCTCCACTAGATGCTGGTAGTGCATACGGCCCTCCCACCCCTGGTTGTGACTGCCAAAAATGTCTCTCAGCATTGCCAAAGTGCCCTGGGAAGCAAAATCGCTCCTTGTTGACAACCACTGCTCAAGAGCCACAATGTTAATAGTTAACCTACAGCCTGGCCCGTGTGTCTCAGTGGTTGAGCGACGACCTATGACCCAAGCGGTCACTGTTCGATTCCCGGTCAGGGTATGTGCCCAGGTTGTAGGATCGATCCTTCGGTGGGGGGAGTGCAGGAGGCAGCCGATCAATGACTCTCACTCATCCTTGATGTTTCTCTCTCCCCCTCTTCCTTCCTCTCTCTGAAATCAATTTTTTTTAAAAATCTGCCCATAAACTGGGGAAAATATTTGTTAAAAAAAAAAAAGTTAACCTACAAAACATTTTAGTACTATATGCCTATAAATTAACAACAAATGCAATATAACTCAGATATGAATCTGAGGAATATACTGGATGTTGTTTTGAAATGATCTTCACACATCAGTCAGTTTCTCATGTTATGATAACGTGCACTGGGCCTTTTGGGTCTGTGAAGCACACATTCACCGGCTAGTAGACTACCCCAGCCCCCACCCCCAACCCACCCAAATAGTGCGCACTCTATAGATCCCAGATCTTCTAGGATGCCAAGGAAGACAACCCTCCCACAGAAATCTAACAGAAAACCATATTTTGGCTCAGCTTTTGAAAAACTAATATTATAATTATTGATACAATAAGAATGAAATTATTTGCATTATGCTACTAATAATGTTTCTTCTCTTACCTCCTAACGACCACACAAAGTGCAAGACACTGTTCCAAAATAATGAAAGACATCACCCCGATTTCAAGATTATAAAGAGAATGATTAGCTTATGAAGCCAAGAGAGGCTTAAGTAGCCTCTATAAATCACATTTTATTAAGCATAAAGCCATTTCTAATATACCACAATGAATGAGGGGGAAATAAATCAAGGCATCCAACAGGCTTGAATGTTTTTCAAACACAGATCTAAAACTTGTGTTGATTCTCCTGTGTCTGTTCTTTTCCCAGTGCCAGAAATCCATAACACCCTGGCAATCCTGGCCTCAGAGTTTGAAGTCATTGATTCCTCCAATACCGTTGTAGGTGAAAAGTTCTGGATTTCATTCTCATAAAATAATGCTCTCCAAATTCTAGGACTTGTGCTTAGCTCTCAGAAGGTTGGCTCTCTTTTGTGGATGTGACCTCCAGTGACCTGCCTCTGCAATAAATACACCTGTGAGTGGCTGTGGAAGGTGCTTAAAAGTGTCCGCGGCGAAAAAAAAGAAACTCACCATTCTAACTACTTCAGGGTAAGTCTGCTCTGTCAAACAGCCTCTGCTTATTGTAATGTAGTCCACCAGTTCATTAAGAGTGGAGCGCTTGTATTCTTTCATTTTAAGATCAGATAGCGTGTCCATGAAGTCAAAAATGACACAGCACTGCTGAAGTTTCTTTAGGAACAGTTCAGGCTGCTCTGAGGATGGAACGTCTAAGAAAAAAAAAGGAAATGGTGTAAGTCTGTCATCAATTTCCAGGTAACAGGAATTCTCTGTGAAATTATTTCAAAAGCAAGCTCAAAAAATAAGAATTCACATGACAACAGTGTTTTTATAACAATTACACATGGGCCGGAGGGATACCATATCCACTACTTCGGAGAACTTGTCTCTGAAAAACTACATGATACCAACACAATTGCCAGCGTTTGTTATTCCGCACCAAAGCCTGACCGGAACCCCAAGAGCCATGAGAGAGGGGAAGCAAACTTTAAGCAAAACACCCCAATGTCAAGATCCTTAAGCCAAAAACACCGAAAATGGTCAAATTTCCCATTATAAGGTAAAAACCAGAAGTTTTCACTATTAAATTAGTTTTACTAAATTTTTTAAATTTTTATTAAATTTACTAAAAATTTCAAAGCAGAGATGTCAGTCGATTCATTTTAATTTCATGCTCACATCCTAGGTATTTAAAGAAACTGGTGTGTGTGTATGTGTTTATATTTTTTGTTTTGTTTTGGCTTGATATCTTTGTCAAAGAAACTTGAAAACTCAACAAACTGAAATAACAGCAGCTCTCTAAAAAGAGCACATCTGTACTGGGACAGTAAGAGCATCTCTACTCAAACCCGTGCTCTCTCTTTTGACCCATCTTCTTCCCTTCCAGTGGGAGAAAACCACTAACATCTTTAACATAGTCTCAGAATAAACATCTATTCTTTTCCCACAAACAGCAGGTGAGGCATTTGGCTTTGTGTCATTTCTAAAAAAAAATCTAGAAGTTTTAGGTTAAAAGTCCCCAGCTAGGATGGAAACCTGATCTAAAGTCAAACTGGAAACACACCGACAAGTTATAGACAGCCATTCTGTTCCATTCCTATCTTCTTTCCACTACTTTATTCCCCAAACTGGAGCTTCCCTAGAAAGGCAATGAAATTATAACCAGAGTAAGCTCTGGGGCCTTCATCCAAGGCGATTAACTCATTAATCCTCAAAACACTCTTAGAGGTAAGCAGGTGGCATTATATTATTATTCTTTATGTTCCAAAAAGAAGAGACAATCATTGAGGTCCCACAATGAATGAATTATGGAGCTGGCACAGTGCCCTTGTCTCTAACCACACTCCCATATTTCCTTTGTACTATGCATGAAAGACTTCAACAATGCTTGGCCAGTCGCTTGCAAACACCCTTTGTTGCCAGCCTCCCAGTAAATGCTTTATAGCAGCTTCAAAGCATGGGCCACCTGCTCCCTGGAGGTAAGTGCCAACAGCTAACAGCACCTACCTTGTAGCCCCCAGTGCCCCCAGCAGAAGGGAGTGAGGGCTCGGCTCCTATTCACAGGGTACACAAGACTCCTCTCCACAGCCCCTTCCCCTCCTCACATCCCACAGCCCAAGTACTTAGGACCTCGTGGATAATTCCCCCAAAACACTTCCTACGGATATCAGCTTTAGGATGAGCCTCAGTGACAGTGGATAAGACACTCTAAAACACAGGATTTCTCTACCAGATATAAGGGGAAAAGCAGCAGTCAATATCTTTGAAGGTATGTAGCAGCATTGTCACCCTCAGCAAAACAAGTTATAAATTTAGAAATCATTCTTAACCAATGAGTCTCCCCTCCCACCACCATCCCCATAGGTCCCCAAAGGCCCAATGTATCTTATAGTCAAAGACTTTGGAATTTGCGTTAAGCCATGAGATATGTCTTTTTCTAAGTCCCTACACTTAATCACTTTCAAAACATCTAGCATTAGACTGCAAGAACAAAATTTAGTCAGACCGAACTTTCTCTTTGTTACCTACTTCAATGTCTAAAATAAATAAATAAACAAAAACTAAACAAGGTTGCTCATGAACATGACTATATACCCTTAACCAACGGCCAATTATATGCACAGGACCAATTTGGTTAATTACTAAACTTTTCTAAGTTCTAAATCAGGCCACATACCTCGAAGCTGAATGAAAGTTTTGGCACTATACAGGGAACAAGAGAAAGCTTATGATTGTAACATTAAAGTTAAAATCTTCAGGAGAAGTTGAAATTAATCCCATTTTTGATACAGTAACTTTAATAAGGCTTAAAACCAGGCCATCCACATGGAGAACTCCGTAACTCAGTACATATGAATTATGAAAGCATCTATAAATGATAACCTTTCCTCCAAAAAGCAAACCATATTTAAGCAGTGACAACGATCTTTGTGGTCACCGCAATAATACTCAAGAGATTCATATATTTGGTTATCTAAAAAATTCAGGCAGTTAACATCTAGTCCTTTTTTTAATGTTAGGCAGCTGAAATTTATTCTTTATTTATCCAAACTGGTGTAATATTATAGACAAATGTGAAGCGGGCTATCCACGTGCCTAATGGAACGATGATAACAGCTTACATTTATTGACTTCTAGTGGGTACATACATTGGGTACTATTCTAAGCGCTTTCACATACTATACCTCATTTAATCCCAACAACCACCTCATGCAATAGGTACTAATTCCAGTTTAACAGATGAGAAAACCAAGACACACAGAGAGATTCAGTGACTTGCCCAGAGTCACAGAGCTAATAAGGAGTGGAGACAGGGTTCAGACTCAGGCAGAACAGTCCAGAGCCTCGACTCTTCACCACCATGCAACATTCAGACTCAGGGAAAAGCAAGAGTAATACCATATCCATAGAAGAGGGTATGTGCAGAGAGAGAAGAAGAGGAAGCCTGCAGGAGGAATCAACAAATCAGTCTCAACATGCCCCGTTCATAAAAGATCATGCTGAGCCCCTCGGTCTCCCCTCCAGCCCGTTCCTCAGACGCTAACACATATGCCAATAAGCTTTGCGCCCCCTTTATAACAGACTAAATCCTTCTAAAGTGATTTCCTCTCCTTAAAATACACTTTAGTCAAAACTGACCAAAAGAGAGGGAGAGGTTTCCTCAGAGAGCCAATTCCTTCACAGCAACCCTTTTTAAAAACTTTTCCATTCCTGCTGCAGGATGCCCTGCCTTAATCAGTGCAAGCACAGGGCCCTTCCTGGGCCGGCATGCTGCCCCCAAGCTCTCTGCACTCCTCTCCCTGGTTCGGGGAGATCTGAAAAAGCGAAATGAAAAAAGATAGAACAGGCCGGGACAGAGAAGGAACACTCTCTGAACAGCTCAGAAGGTTTCAATGATAAAAGTTTAATGCCTATGGAACCAGTCCCAGAGGCAGATACAAATATTCTTTTGAAAGAAACATTTATAAAAAGTATCAGGTACTAGGCCATAAAGAAAAATCTCATAAATGACAAAAAGAAGAAATCAGACGGGCAGTACTTTTTTTTTTTTTTTTTTAATTTTACGGGCAGTACATTTTTAAAACAACGAATAACACCAGATTTTAACAACTCAAAGCTACCCACTTCTCAAATCAAATCCAAGCCGCCTGAAAAACCTAAAAACTTCTGAAGTAACTCAAAGAAAAAAACAAATTCTAGCCATTTAGAAATAAATATAAATTAGAAAAATTAAAGGTCATCTTAGAATCCCAAAGGGGACCAGGCAGTGGATGCTTGTGTTCTCTCCCCCAGTGGAAACCTCTGGCCCACACAGGCTATCCCTGACCCTGAAAGAGGGATCCCACAGAATCACAACCATAAATAATGAGGAATCAATAAGTGGCTATGCAATACCATGAAGGTTACTAGCACAACAATCCATCCATCCAGTGGCAGTGTTTGTTTACAGGGAAGAACAACTGATCCAATTATCGCAGCTTGGTAAGATCCCATGAGGTCAGATTCCACTGCTCTGGAACAGCCCTTAAAACTAAGTTGATTTCCAGAAAATGCTTCCATCCCAGAAAAGAATGTAGTGACCAGCTAAGTGGTAAATGCACTTGGCGATTATGCATCTCACGGTACTGTCCTTCTCTTTCCTCTTTAAACATTAGTCATTTTCTCCCACATGCCTTTTCTGTTACCATCTCTCTCAGCATCCTATCAACTTTCATCAATAAGCTAGAGAAAATACTCCCACCTCCAAGGTGTTCCTATCAAAATAATTTCAAAATTGAAAAGTTCCACAAGTAATGGAAAAATGGACACAGAATTCAACGGTAGAGGGAAGATACAAGTTCACTTAGGAGACAAAGATTCTCCCTTTGTCTAAAAAACAGTCAACAGAACTATATAGTTTTTAGCCACTGCTCATCCACCCACTCGCATGACATGTGCACCTCGCATGCACACAAACGCACAAACACACACACACATCTCCCTTCACCCTCAGTATGATTTTGAGGGCTGGTTGCTAATTATTTATTTGTTTGTTTATAATTGCAGAAGAAGTTCTAGCCTCCCTAGTCAACAGCTTCCATTACTCCATCCCATCTAATATTTGGGGCACAGGATCATGGATCCAATATCAGCCCACCTTCCCTTGGGGCCTGACTCAGTCAGGGCTTTGCAAAGTAAAAAGCAGCAAAGGTAAAAGAAATAAAGCATGAGCCTGGTGTCCTTTGGATTTGGTGCTCTGGGACTCCAGTCAACTGAAGTTGAAAATCAGAATGTTAAAATTCACACCTGCAAATATGCCAACCAAGTAAGTAAAGAAGGCCCACATCATTGTACTTATTTGTCACAGCACCATGAGGAGGCACAATGATTTTAAAGAAAGAAAAGACGCGAGCTGGTAACTTATTTACACATAGACTGTTAAAATGTATGTGGAAATATAGTGAATATATATTTCTTAAAAATGGCCATGTTTGCACTGGAAGCTAAGCAGTAACATTATTTGCGTTGCTAATGAACAAAATGTATAACCAGTTATCTCAAGTCTAAAGATCTGAAATAGCCAGGCCAGTGTGACTTAGTGGTTGAGCGTCAACCTATGAACCAGGGGGTCACGGTTCAATTCCTGGTCGGGGCACATGCTGGGGTTGTGGGCCAGATCTCCAGTGGGGGGCGTGCAGGAGGCAGCCGATGGATGACTGTCTCTCATCATGGATGTTTCTCTCTCTCTCTTCCTCTCTCTGAAATCAATAAAAACATATTTTTTAAAAAAGATTTGAAATAAAATCTCTCTAAATTAACAATGCTTTTCACTAGAAAATGCCCTAGGCTATTAACTCCTTTACCCATTTCTCCAACTCTCACAAAAAATAAAGGTAGCAACACAGATTGAGCATCCATCCCTCTACCTCCACCCTCAGAACTGTCCCTACTGTACACAAATCCCCACCCACGTATGCTATCAGTTCCTCACACACTGTCCAAAGCGTCAACGAAGTCAGTGAGAATTTTACTTGCATAACCCGTATCAGTCTATATTTATAGAAAACTAGTCCCGCAGTACTAGGGAGAGCTTAGCACTAAAATATTAAGTTGACTTAGCCTTGAAGGACGGGAGCACGGCAGGCTAGCACGTGTGGTAAACGCCGAACTGCCTGTCCATGCCGACTGTCCAAACCTTTGCCACCAACTTCACTTCTAAACACAGACACAGGTGCCAGTTCCATTTTGTAGCACATATTTCAGGAAACCTAAGTAGAATCCTATTTTACCAGTAGAACTGTTTCTATTAGAAATTACTTTTGACATCCAAGAGAATGACAGCTACAACCAACAATACAGTATTTTGTCAAAACAAGAAAACATTTATAAATCTTTATAATGAATCAAATAATAAAATTAGGCTCATATCCTTTGAACTGTACCTAAGTATAACAGGATTACACAAATACTTTCATGTAAATAAGCAAGTAAGAAACTAACATGTCAGCTAAATAAGTATTATATACCTGACCATTCCAATTACTTTATTAATGTATTCAAGGTAGTGGGTTCAAAAACATTTGTTGTTGTTGATGGTGGTTTTGTTGATGGTGGTGGTGTTTCAAGAGATTTCAATGTCTGGCCACAGTTGAAACCAGTTTTTAAAGTAATAACTTTAAAATCCTTCTTTCATTTCCTTCACCTTTGACAGTCTTTCTCAGTTTATTTAAAGCTATCAGTGAAAACGTTCCGTTTCCAAGCAAAGGAAGGCCCCTGGAAACATCTACAAAAGTGAAAGCACTCCTGCTTGGCCTCAACTATAAATAAATGAATGTAGAGTTGGCTGCTGTTAGAACTCTTTCCAATCTATTAGGAAAATCAAAAAACACTTTGCTGATTATTAGCAAACACTTCTTTTAAAGGTTAGAAACGTGTCTCACAGAATGGCTACACAAATAAAATAATACCAAAAGAATGAGACCAAGGTGTGAGTATTAATTAAACAAACAGGAAGGCAGAAAAGGCCAGGACGGATATTTCAAGATAAAAATAACGACAACGATAATGAACATTTGCTATTGCAAAGCACTGTATTAAGCTCCTGGCAGACATTATCCCCTTTAATCCTCAGAATACCTTATGAGTGGCTACTACTGCTATCCCAGTTTTTCAGATGAAAAAAACTGGGGCCCAGAACAGCTAAGTCACTTGCCCAACATCTCCCACTAGTAAGGACAGCATCTGGTATTCAAACCCAGGAAATCTTACTCCAGAGCCACACCAGTAACATTTAACACAAATGATGATTGTGATAAATGACAGCAACTAACAGCCACCACCACTGGGGATATGTACAAATTGTCATGGTTAGATACTTATTTCAGAAAAGTTATAGGTCTGGCCAGCGTGGCTCAGCGGTCGAGCACTGACCTATGTATGATCCAGGAGACTGCAGTTCGATTCCCGGTCAGGGCAGAGGCCCGGGTTTCGGGCTCGATCCCCGGCGAGAGGCGTGCAGGAGGCAGCCGATCAATGACTCTCATGATTGATGTTATTATCTCTCTCTCCCTCTCCCTTCCTCTCCCTGAAATCAATAAAGACATTAAAAAAAGAAAAAAAGAAAAGTTGTAACCTAAAATTAAAGAAAATTTTGATTGATTTTTCTAAAGGTAATTAAATGTTTTAAAAACTTCAAAAATCAGCCTTAAACTAGTGAACAATGGTAGGTGGGTAAATTATAGTTTTAAGTAATAGTAGTATATGAATATTAATTATTCTTCCCAGCTTGGACAACCAACATGTATTTATTATTGTTCCTTCATGGATCTCTCCAGTTTGCCTTTCCCAAAAGCAAACAAATATGTGCTCTCCAATTTATAGCCAAAACCCAAAGGTCACCACTGATGAGGACTAGTGGCCTCAGCAGCAAAATTATAGGATTTGGGGCTTTCACAGTATTTTTGACACTATGTTCCAATCAGAATAAATAGAAACACACACGACACACAGACACAAAACCTCTGACAAATATTTCGGCTTCCAGCCCTTCATTAGCTATCTTTCACGCTTCATCTTCTAAGACCAAGGCGGTCACTAAAATTTGCCAGGACAAGAAATAAAACATTTTAAATTGATCCAATTCCTAATTACAGGTGTAGATTACCTTCCTGACACCAAGTTCAACCACAGGACATAAACCACTGACACCTCTAACCAGCACTGTCAATCTCTCTAACACTAATTCGTAACCGAAGGGCTCATCTCCAGAGATGGAGACACCAGGAGTATAGGAATCAGGCAGGGCCTTTTTAATAAAATAAATTCCTAAAGCATGCTGGGCTATACAAAAAAAAAAAAAAAAGTCTGCAAGAGTTATGCAGTGTCCCAAAGTATCTCTGTCAGTGGTTTCCTCTTTTGAGGATTTCACATGCCTTATTCACATAATTTTAAAATTACAAAAAAAAGAGCAGGTCCCGTTTTCTTTTTTTCCCTTCAGGTAAAGGCAGTAAAATAACAACTAGCCAGCATTTATTTTCACCATAATTTCATAAAAAGGAAGGATCTTTTAAATCACTAAAGAAGTGCAAGGAAAATCTCAGAAAAAAGGACAATCCCACCTTAAAAAGCAGGCTTGGCAATCCTACACACACACACACACACACACACACACACACACACAAGTCGCGTATCTCTCCCTCTAAATTCCTTCTCTTCTACTTCTTTTCACTTTGCTCAGTACCAGTAACAACTTTAACTTTCCACCAGCCTGTATTTGTAAATCTGGGCCATATCACTCCTTGTTCCAACACTTTTCTAGTAGCGTGGGTAACAGCGTTCTAGCTGTAATGACAGTGCTAATTTCAACTGTATTGAGATGACAGTAAAGGTTGAGAAGATAATCATATACCTGCAATAGTAAAGGAATATTTATAGCAGCCATGTAGTCCCTAGAAATTCTATAACATAAAAATTTCCATAAAACTCTATACATGCCTCCATTCAAAGACCTGCCACATTCTATTGAGACTTTTTTTTTTTTAAACCAGTGAGCCAATCATATGTCTTGTTCATATTTTAATACCTAGCCCCTAGCAGAGGTTTCTAGAATATGGTACGTAATAAAAGCAGGTTGAGTCAATAAATTCTACATATTTATATTATTTCCCCATGTTTTCAATTGTAAACCAAAACTTTATTCCTCTAGAAATAAAATTATAGTGAAGTATAGAGAAAGTGGTTTAATATAGCATATTTAGTAAATTATTTCCTAATATTTTAATAATACCGACTCACAAGATGCAAATTTAAAAATTAAGATGAGCTAAGTAAAATAAATCACATAAAGACAAATACTGTATGATATCACTTATATGTGGAATCTAAAAAAGCCAAACTCATAGAAACAGAGACTAGTGGTTACCAAGGGCTGGGGGTTAGGGGGAAAAGGGACGTTGCTGGTCAAAGGGTATAAACTTCTAGTTACAAGAGTAATAAGTTTTGGGGATCTAAGGTACAGCATGATGATTATAGTTAACAATACTATATTATATACTTGAAAGCCGCTAAGAAATTAGACCTTATATTTTCTCACCACAAAGAAATGGTAACCATGTGACCAGATGGAGGTGTTAGCTAAAGCTATTGTGATAATCATTTTGCAATATATAAATGTATTAAATCCACACATTGTATACCCTAAACTTACACAATGTTGTATGTCAATTATATCTCAAAAAAAATCTATAAAAATAAATAACTAGGATGATTTTTAATTAGACACTTATGAATGTAAAAGAAAAACTTACTTGACAAAAACCTAAAAAAAAAAGATGCAGTTCCTTAGCTCCCTGAACTATCGCCCCCTACTGATATTCAATAAGGTAATGCCTTATTTTCTAACACTATAAAAAAATCTAGCTGACTTTTAAAAGTAAAAGAATGGTTTATATTCAAGGGTGAGAGAAAAATATTTAAAAAAATATTCAAAAAGAAGATGAATGCACAACATGAATAAAGCAGTATAATCTGGAAATGCCCTCCAGAGCAAAAATGACCTAATAATTTTGTCAATTTTACCATTAACAAATGAAAAGTGGGAAGGTCTAGTGGAAGGGCATGGGCTTTGCACTCATTCACTCACTTTTTCATTCATTCATCAAATATTCATTTAATACCCATTGAGTTCAAGGCGTTGCTGGGATACCACAATGGAAAAAGGAGACAAAAACCCCTTCTCTCACAAAACTTTACATTCTGGCAGGAAGAGACAAATAATAGTAACTTTAAATAATAAATAAATACATTATATGGCATATCCTATGGGGGGAAACAGTATGCAGGGCAAGGGAGACTAGGCATGCTAGGGTTGGAGGGAATAATTTTAAATAGAATATTCATCTGGAAGATAGCATTTGAGCAAGTACTTTTAGGAGATGAGGTAATCAGCTAAGAGGGTGTCTAGGGGTAAAACAAAAAGCAGAGGAGATAGCAAACGCAAAGGTGCTCTGGCAGGAGGAAGCGTGACGGTGAATTAGCAAACATGGCCAGAGCCAGAGTGGAAAATGAGAGGGAGGCCAGACGAGTGAGGGCCGAGTAGCTGCCGGACACCCTGGGCCTTGGCAAACGCTGTCAGGACTTCAGCCTCGACTACGGTTCTGAACCAGAACTGCACCCTTACTGCGTCCCAGGTGACAGTGAACAAGGCACTGACTTCTCTGAACATTAGGTTCCTTATCTGGAAAGTTGGAAAAATGTACCTGACAGGGTTCAGTGAGGATTAAATGAAGACCATTTGTAAGGTGGCAAAAGCTTTTCACAAAAGTCATCCTTCATTTGACAAACATATATCAAGTATCTACAGCACACAGTATGATATTAATTCCCAATTTTATAACTTACTAAAACTATTTTCTGTGCGGAAATACTTATATTATTGTTGGCATGACTTCAAAATTATTTTAAAACCATTTTTACAATAAACTCTGAAGCATTTCTACAAACATTACATTTTTGTTGTAATTTTATTTTAATAATATCAAACTTCAATTAAACAAAGGCCATCTGTTTAGAAAACTCAAATAACCATAACTTGTCTTCTCTTCTGTACTTGTCTTTTAAGACAAGGGGCAAATCACAAAATCATAATCTCATAAAAAGGAATTAACAGAACATACTTCCAGGATGAGTCCGAGAAGTCAGCATTGTTGAAGGCCAATTTTCAACAGCATTCAAAAGTAAGAGCAACAAAAATCTTCAAAAGAAACTATTTTTACTTATGCCATGATTATAAGGTAAAGAAATAAATTAATGGAATTATAGATTTTCCACAAGCACTTGCCCTTTGGTTGACCCTCCCCCACCAAAAAAACTGCAAAAGAAGCCCAGCCGGTGTGGCTCAGTGGTTGAGTGTCGACCCATGAACCAAGAGGTCCTGGGTTCGATCCCCAATCAGGACACATGCCCAGGTTGCAGGCTCAATCCTCAGGAGGGGGCGTGCAGGAGGCAGCCGATCGATGTTTCTCACTGATGTTTCAATCTCTCTATCCCTCTCCCTTCCTCTCTCTCTAAAATCAATAAAAACATATTTTTTTAAAAAATTTGCAATAGAAAAAACACATGATTTTCAAGTATTTCAGTTAATTGACGGTTCCTCTCTCCCCAGGAGATTATTTCTACATAGGATAAAAATGGCCTATCTACTTTCCATTTGTTTTGAGGATTAACATCAATTTAAATCAGTTCAGAATGGGATGAACCAGCAGCTATTTTAACAGTATGACATGAGGTTTAAAAATAGATGGATGGATAGATGAATATTTGGACAGACAGACAGATTATCACATTAATATCTATTAAGGCCACTGTCTGTTATTTTACAACTTACAGTTGACACCAAAGACATCATTAAAGTTTTTTTTTAAGGATTTAAAGTAGAAAAAAAAGTCAATCCAATGTTGCAATGCCAGCTTAGAGATGCTATTTCTGAACCTGAGTGGGGAAATTTAAATATGAGATCTTAAGCTCCTGAGAGTGACACAGGACTGAGTGACCACAGTGGAATGGCGTCTAATCCCAAGAGTAATAAAGAGTGTACATTTATAATTAAGGTCATAATCTGGGCAATAAAACTCAATGATGGCAGTAGTACACCCTAGTAATTATGGAACTCGCCTATACACCATACAAAAGATATTAATTAATACAAATTAAATATAAATGTAAGCCCATATACAGGGTTATGGAAATCCAAAACTCAAATCTGAAACACCATACTAAGAAAAATGAAATCATTTTAAACCTTATTTCCTAGTGTGTATGAAAACAGTACTGTAAAGCATAAAACAATAGAGAGAAATTTACTGTATTTATGTATGTATGTATACAGGTTTATATAATTGTGAGTGTATGGCTGCAAAATTAAAACTTAGAGAAAAGTCATACAAAGAGTTTTTAGAAGACAAATGATGTATCTGGAAAGCCTAACACTTTAGAGCAGAGAAGCATTTTAAAACATTGCAGAGCAAGATAGGACACGAGTTTGAGCCAGGGTATTTATAACATAAGCCCCATTTTTACTACTGATATCCTGACCACAAACGTCTGTCTCCAATGGGAGGAAAAGTCATTGAAACCTAAAGATAAGCATGCTAACAATGCAATTCTAAGCACAAGCCATTTTTCTGAATCTTGATGTAATTCAGCAAGGCTAGGACTTAAACATGCTGCTGGGTAGTACAAACATTTTCTCCTCAGTTATATTAAAAGTGACTGTATCTTCCATTTAAGGAGTCAGACCAATTATGAGAAATAAGATTTGATGTTAATAAAAGTAACAAAATTAAAACTAAGTTGGGCAATTCTGTCTACTATCTCAAAAGCCTATCCCCTGTAATTCTGGAGAAACATCACAGAAATGCTTACAATGCCAAATTAATTTTATTTCTTTCAGCACAACAGGGAACTTAAAAAATGTAAAGCCATTCTGCATTCTTCCAGATGGCTGAGGTTGTCCTTTGGGCCACACACATCCAGACTTTGAAGTCAGGGGTTCCTGGCTCTAATCAGGTTCCACCGTGTACAGTGGGGCAATGTGGGGAAGTGGGGGGCGGTAAAGTTAAGACGATGGGCTACAGAATCAGACTGTCTGGACTCTAAGCCTGGCTTTGCCTCTTCCTGGCCTGGAAACTATTGGTGAGCCTCTGTGCCTCAGTTTCCTCATATGTAAATGCAGGCATAATAATAGTTCCTACCTGATATAGTTGACTTAAGGCTTCAGTGAATGAGTAGGAAGAAAAATACATAGAACAATGGAACATTTCAGGCACTCAATAAACTTCAGTTGCTAAACATCAATAAAAAAGCATTGCCCAGCCTTAGTATCCTTTGTAAAATGAGTCTAAGAATAGTAGCTCTGTCACAGTGCTAGCTCAAGAATTTCACAAGATAATACATAAAATGTTTCACACAATGCCTGGCACATGGGAAATGTTTGATAAATGTCAGCTTTTAAAAACAATACTTAACAGATGAACATAAATTGCTGACACATGGAGGGTTTCTTCCCTTCCCTTTTTTGGTGTGTCCAGTTGTATAAGCCATATTTGGAGAAAATAATACTGAGCTTGACCTAATAATATCCAGGGAGATTACTTCAAAATAAAAATGTAATTTGATTAGAGGAAAGGTGAAGGTGCTGACTCAATTCAATATGTGAAATGGTTCAGCTGTCAGGGCATGCAGCAGCAGGGTGTCGAAATCCTGGAGGGAGAAGAGAGTCAGCATTTAGATGAATGAATGGCAGACTAACAGCACCTGGGACAGAAAAGTGAGGATTTACAGAGTTCAACAACCTGGAGGAGCACTGCCAAGACCAGGACACGGGCAGTTCTCACACATCCCTACAGCTCACCCAGATACAATCCGTTTTATGCCCAATTTGCAAAGGAAAGAAAAACAAGCCATGTTTGACAGCTCTGTCCTTTGAGTCTAAATTCTGAATTAATATTAACATTCACAGATGTTAATACTTATAAATACTAGCTAAAAGTACTAATAGTAATTTACATTTGAAGAGCTCTTTACAATAACATATTCATGTCAAAATTATTGACCTCCCACTAAAATAACATTAAGTACTGAACCACTTCAAAGTATTTTGTAAACCTTTTTGCTTTCCCACACACCCTGTTAAAGATCTAAGGTATTAGCTAAAATTCTGCAAGCTTTTTACAGTCTCCAACAAGGCCTCAGGCTAAGTCTGGAAGGAATATGACAGGTAGTTTCAACCTTCCCAGAATAAACCCCTATTTGCTTAGACTCTACTATGTTTAACTTAATAATCAATCACTTCGCCATTCATTCCACAAATATTTACAGAACACTTTTCACATGCCAGATACTAGTCTAGGTCTTAAGTACACATTTCTGAGCAAAATCGAACAAGATCCTAGCCTTCATGAAGCTTACAGACCAAAAGGCAAGAAAACCTAATTAAATAGTCATATAAATAAATAAATATAAAAGTAAAACTTTTTATTGCCCTATGAAGAAAAGGTACAAGGTACTATATAAGAGCACATACTGCAGAGAATGAAAAAGAAATATACTTGTCCTCAAAAAAAATTTACAATCTGGTGAGAAACAAGATAACATATCTAAATAAGAGGAAAATTACAAGAAAAATGCAATGAAGTACCTAAATTTCATGGACCAAGTTTAGAGACAGGAAAGGAAAAAGCACTTGGCAAGGACCTCCAGTATCCCAGCCAGGACCTTCCATGTGTTCTCTCACCGGAGCCTTGCAAAAATCCCGCAAGGTAGGATCATACAGATGAGAAAACTGAGGCTGCGAGATACTCAGTTCTATTAGTATGAGTCAATAACTATGGTTTAGAAATAGCTTCATTAACAGAACCAGAAGGTATAATAATTTTACAGCAAAATAGAATATATTTGACATTAATTTGGACAGATGCGTGTAGCAGCAGAGAAGTGGAGATCAGAGCATTTAAAGTCTCCCTCATCCTCTACACCCTTTTTACAGCCCACCTCCAACCCCCCAAGGCACACAGTATTTTCACCACAGTCACACCCTGTGCTCATTACCTTTCCATACCACAAAAATCGGCCTTTCCCTCTGAAAATGTGGTTAATTTCCCTGGCTGCTAAAGGGCTAATGGGTTTACGATGAAGAAACATATTTGTACTATTGGAAAGACTTCATGGAAGCAATAACAAAATGGTTTCATTCAATGGCCTAATTTTAACAATGGGAATTTCAGGCATAAAACGGGCAAATTATTTGAAGCCGCTCTAGACACATCTATTCTATTTTCACAAGGACCATAAGGCAAGCCTTATCACCCGATCTTAGTGGGGGGGGGGGGAACGACACATCTTGATAAAAATAGAAAATATCTTATTCTGAAGTTTTAACAATTTACATTGCTTGCTTGTACCATGAGTGCACCCTGTATCACAAAACTGACCAAGCAATAAACAGCTTCTGAGCCACCCTGACGTCCAAAGACTTGAGTGTTAACAAGCATTGCATGCAAATGACAATTTCTCTTTGAAAAGAGCCAAGTGCAGAAAGCTCAGGAGAGTCCTTTTAAATGACATTCATCTAGATCTCAGAAATTCTCATATTACATAAATCTGGAAAAATATGCACCAAACTCTGTGGGAATGGAGAGCACACACAAAATGTGTGTGTTTCAAACTTCCGATGAAACCAGATGCTTTATCTATAGACTGTTTGTAGATCCAGATGGGCCGGGACAACCTCATTCCCGTAACCCTTACTGGAGTATTTTTCACAATCTACCCTCTATTGAAAATACCATAACCTCCTACAGACAATCTTCCCTTTTAGGATCTGCAACCTACACACAATGTCAAAGGACATTTGTTAATGAACTAATAAACCAAAATAAACAAGAGTCAGCAAGGACATATCAGGTATGAAAAAAAAGATACACATTCTGAAGAGCCATTTCCTTTTTCACAATAAATAGTTCTTTCTGAAAATCTTGAATGAATCATCCTATCCCAATCATATCATGTAGACATAAAAATAGTAAAAACTTAGTAAGCACTTACTCTGACAGTCCCTGTGCTAAGCAGTTTAAATGTATGAACTCATTCAATCCTCTCCATGATGTGTGAGTAGGTATTATCCTCACTTACATATAGAAATGAGCCCCAGAGATACTCAGGAACTTGCTCTTGATCACACAGCTAGAAAGGGGCTCTGCTGAGCTTCAGACCGGGCAATCTGGCGCGTGTACTTTATGACCTCTGCTGTAGAGTAACAAGAGTTGGCCTATCACTACTTTTGTTTTTTCACCTAAAACCTACAGCACACACTAGAGGGACCACCTGCAAGGGATAACCTTCCTAATAGGTTCTTGAACATAGAGACTGAGGCAGACATGAGTTCAGTCAGCTACCTCCACTTCGTACCAAGCAAACTGCAACTACCAGGGGTTATACAGAGTCTCGAGTTGGCTTGTTATCTCTGTTAATACTTAAAGGACTCCTTTATGATGGTGTTAAGTCTCTCAAATGATGATTCCAAGTCTTCTCTGGCCTTCCAACATTCTCGTTTGCACCTAAGCTATCTTAAAGACTTCAACATTCTGTTTGGATTTAATTTACTTTCCAGGGAAATTAAATGACACAGACATCCTGGAATACCTGACATTTGTTGTTCCCTCATCCTTCTTTAAAATTATTTTTAATTGATTTTGAGAGAGAGAGGGAGAGAGAGAAACATCCATGCAAGCGAAACATCAATTGCTGCCTCCTGCACGGCCCTGGCTGGGAACTGAAGCAGCAGCCCCGCGCCCACCCTACGGGCCGCGCGGCCAGGGGTCATGCGTTTCTGAGGAGTCAAACCGACCGTTCAACCCGCAATCAGAGCGTTATCACCGCACGGCCTAAGGTCAAGGAGACATCCAGTAGGTTGAACTGCTCCCAAAAGGAATTTAAGAGAAGCATGAACAATAGGACAAGAAATAAGCAAGGAAAGAGGTAAGGAGGCATTCCGGCAGGATGGGCAGGATCGCACGGAGGGAAGAGGGAGCTCCCCGGGGAAACGCAAGGAGGGAAGAGGGAGCTCCCCGGGGAAACGCAAGGAGGGAAGAGGGAGCTCCCCGGGGAAACGCAAGGAGGGAAGAGGGAGCTCCCCGGGGAAACGCAAGGAGGGAAGAGGGAGCTCCCCGGGGAAACGCAAGGAGGGAAGAGGGAGCTCCCCGGGGAAACGCAAGCAGGCGCGCCTGACCGGGAGGAGCGGTCACCGGGGGTGCGGGACCCACAGCGAAGCCCCGAACCGGCCCTGAGGGAACGCGGGGCAACCTGGGCTTCACGGGCTGAGAGAGATGTTGGCCAGGACCGAGCAGCAAGAGCAAGTATTTTTAGAGAGGTCTGGATGGAACAGTCACCAAAACCAACCATGAAGCACTCTGAGGGCCCGTAATGAGCTGGTGGCAGAAGAAGGGAAAAAAGAAAGCCTGAGACACATTTAGAAGACGGGAACAAAGGGATTTTTTGTGGTTCTAAGATGGAAAGCCAAAGATTACTAATGTTTCTGAGTTGGAAGAATGATGATACTGCTGGTAAAAATTGGATCACCAGACATAAAAATTAGTTTATCAAGGAAGCTCATGCATCTTAGTGTTGGGGACAATGGAGTGTGAGTTAACCCCAGGGCATCCGAGGGGGAACAGGATCAAGACAGTACTGAAACCATGAGGCTAAATGAGAGAATTAGAAATCCCAGAGTTTTCCCAGCAAGGTGAAAATCAGAAAAATAGATAAACTCACACTGACTAAGCAAATGGAGAACAAAGAACAGAAGGTTAAAAATGAAACCATGAGGCAGCTAGAGACAAGGTAAAGAAAGCTCAACGAGGCGGAAAACACAGTGTAGGCTGGAACAGGGAACCCAGAAGATGAAGTGTCACCAAAAACAAGAAGTAAAGCTTCTAAGCCACGTCCAATGCTAACAGCTGACAACAGACAGACAAGTGGAAAAACTTCTTACCTAAAAGAAATTCCCCTGATGCTAATGAAACAACCCAAACAGTTCTCAAAGATGTCTGAGATCTACCTACTGAAATCAAAGACTTGGAGGACTGGGACAAGTCCTACTTGTGATTTGTTTTGATATGGTTTTTATTAAATTTAGAGGAATATTAAGGGAAAAGAGACAAGGTGAAGGGGGGGGAAATCAAGTCCATTCAAGTTTTTAGAAACTCGGGAGTTTCAATCCACATGCATTTGATTTTAAGATTAAATCTTAATTAGTAATGTCAGAAAATTTACATTTTAAAAAGCCAAGGTGAAGACAGAACAGCAAATGGTGAAAGTAAGGAGTCTAGATTTAATTCCAGATGCAGTGAGAAACCATGGCATTGTTAAAGCCTGAGGGAGAGACGTAGCATATGATCTGTATTTTTAAAAAGATTACTCTGGTCACTAGGAGTGGAATGAATGGAAAAGAGGCAAGAGAAGTAGGGAAACCAGTTAGGAGACCACTGCTCTGCAGGAGACTACTGCTATACAGTCACAAAAATGGAGACAAAGTGAACAAATACATTGAGGTAGAATCAAATGTACTTGCTGATAGTAACTATTCTGGGAGAGGGTGTGACTGTGAACAGAAAGTGAGAAACAGGGAGAAAGCAAAGATGACTATCAGTTGTCTGGTTGGAACAGCTGGATGAATAGAAGAGGCATTAAGTAAAAGAGAGAAGAAACAGTTTGATGGGGGAAATCAAGTGATCCACCGAGAATGTGTTAAGTTAAAGATGTTCAGGAGACATGCCTGGAGATGTCTAGTCAGCAACTACATATACAAGACCAAAGTCTGAGGTAAGGTCAGGGCTGGAAATAGAAATATGGAGACAACAGTATATAGGTGGTCTTAAAGCCAATGACAGATGAGATCACCTATGGCGAGAGTACAGAAAGTGAAACAGGAGCCCTGAAAAAAATCCAATACATACAAACTGAGTAGAGGAGGAAGAACCAGAGAATGAGAAGAAACAGCCAGAGGCAGGAAGAAAACCTTAGTGTCACAGCAGCCAAAGAGGAGTATGTTTCCACATGGAGAACGTAGACAAGTATCAAATGCTGCTGATACACGCGTCCATCAGATATGGAAGTGGCCTGACAAGGGTAATTTCAATAAAACAACAACAAAGGCACAACCACATAACAGCAAGAATTTATGGAATCCTACCATGGCCCTGCCATGAAAATGACTCATGTCTTCAGCTTCTCTTTCTGCTTTCAACTGCTCTGTGTCTAGTTCAAAGGTACAGGTTCTGATCGGTACACCAAGTCACTTTGGTGCAGATTACTGCCTAGGCCAAAGGCCTTCCTATTGATTGGATGTTCTTGGGTCAGGTGGCCACTCAATCCGATCATCTGGGACCAGAGCATAAGGTTCCACGTGAAATACATTACAAGGGGGGCTGTGGATATAAGGGGGATGCTAAGTCTTGGACGGTTTCTAACATACTTTACTAAAATGTAACAAAGACCAAGAATACTTTTACTGATTAAGATCTAAAGAAGGTTATAAATTATAAGCAGTTAACTTTTTCCTAACTTGGCATAGGTATCCAGCTGTTCAAGATATCACTGCTCTTTATACCTTATAATTAGTTTATAAAAACGATTTACATTATTTTACCTTAGATAATACATTAAAGACAGTAATCACTTTAAGAGAAAAAACTACAACAGCAAAGAAAAACTGTTTTATGAGTATGGAGTTACAATATCTAATACATTTTTAAGTCATTAAATTATGAAAAAATAAAAATGGTTTTTAAACTTTTATGATAAGATGTTGTAAAATGCAAGACACACAATTTTTAATAGCATGCATTCATTCCCTTAAAAAAAGTTTCCATCCAAAAACATTCAGACCCTATAATTTTATCCCACAGGAAAGCCAAGCTAAAATGAAAAAACAAAACAAAACAAAAAAACACCCAAAGGGAAGTTTACAGTGGAAACTCTGATACATGCTTAACTATAATGTCCTGAACAGTGCTGCTATCATATGCATACATCGATAGAGAAAGATACAAATATATATAATCTTCATTTCAATTAGTCAAAAAGAATAAAAGATTATGATACTTAAAGTTTATAATCACCATTGATGCTCCTAAACAAAAAATTAAAACCATAAACACAAGCTGGAGCCAGAACACTCCCCAAACAATGCCCTTACATTTGAAAGTAGAACTGATGCTAATTTGCATTTGTCTAGTACTCAAAAGTTTTTCAAAGCATTTTCAAAATGTATTATTCCACTTAATGGTCCTAGCAAAACTAAGAGCTAGGCCGGCTAGGTTTGATATTCACTTTGCAACTGAGGAACCTGAGTTGCACCAAAGATTCAAGATTTGCTCAAAATTATACACATAGTAAGTAAGGGGCCACATTCAAATCTATGTCCTTGTAGGTTACAAGGTACCTGCAGCTCCTTCCACTGAAGTTTATGTTGGGCTACCCTTTCCGGACCCCTCTGGCTGCAGAAGGAGCTTTTGTCTCTCCTTCAATAAACTTTTGCTTTCGCTTAAATAAATAAATGGCCCGGCCGGGCGTGGCTCAGCGGTTGAGCATCGACCTAGGATCCAGGAGATAAGGTTCGATTCCCGGTCAGGGCACATGCCTGGGCTGCGGGCTCAATCCCAATGACTCTCTCATCATTGATGTTTCTCTCTGTCTCTCTCTCCCTCTCCTTTCCTCTCTCTGAAATCAATAAAGATGTATTAAAATTAAAATAAATAAATAAATAAATAAATAAATAAATAAATAAATAAATAATAAAGTTTATGTTATATAACCTTCAATAAAGGGGTTTCAAATCCCTGCTGGAGTTAGTTCAAATACCACATACCATACTCTGACTTCAAACACAGACTCAACTATTCACCCAAGTAATATAACAATATTAGTTATGCTACAATTATCAGTTCCAGGGCACTCGGTGTCTTACTATACCAGTGTATTGCCAGAAAGCCAATTCTGACAGTTCATTCATTATGTTATTGTATCATTTTTCTTAATGAGCACACAGAAGTCACTATAAGACTGCTGATGGTCACTGTGTTTTATTCTTTCTTGAAAATGCCACTGATTTCAACCCCATTGACAGTTAGTAGTCACAAAGTAATCTATAAATTACTTATTCATTACATTCATGAATAAGATCATCTATTTAGGACAAGCCTAAATAAATAAAAAGCTACTTTATTTTACCTGCCTAGTGTTCACTAACAACTGAAAATTAAAGAACAAGTTGAATCATTTAGATGACTGTAAAATATTAGAGAACCTGTTTATGACTTACTACACACAACAACAAAAAACAATACATCTCTATTTTAAATTGCTTATTTGCAAGCACCAAATCTTCCCACCTATACCCAATTTAATTCAGTGGGCTGTTCTCAGGAGGATCCTTTATGACATCCACGATATCTACTAAATACTTGGCTCTCAGCCATGGACTATCAGTGTCTGCATCATTTCATAAAAAATAAAACTGGTACCGTTGTGATAATCTGGATACTATTTAACAGGAAAGGAGTAAAAGGAAGACTAGATAATATAGACATGCCATTTACACAGCTTTGCTAGAAAGCTGTAATTTAACACTGTCCGCCATGGCCGGTATGACTCAGTGGTTAGCATGCCAGCCACGCACCAAAAGGTCTCGGGTTCAATTCCCCGTCGAGGGCACACAATGTTGCCATTGTACTGACCTGGTTATTATTTAACAGCAAGAGAGGAAAGGTAAGACTAGATATAGGCATGCCATTTACACAGCTTTGCGGAAAAACTGCCTTTAACGTTCTCCAAGTCTGTTCCCTGCTGACTCACGGGGGGAGGGGCTAGACAAAGACATTGAAACACACGCCCAGTAAGGTCTGAGTGACGTGGGACTACGTCTACCTGCCTGCCAGTCATACCTGGGAACAAATTAGTGGCCAGGATGGGCATGGGCACTACAAGCAAGTGAAACCTGAATATTTAAAACTTCCAAACAAAGGAAGTTCACTCCTCTCTTGGCTCCAGAGTGCCTAGCTCCTGTGACTTCTCTTACAGGGGCACACTCCCCTGTGCCACATGGCACATGGTCATGTTGGACTCCCACAGTGGACTAATGGGCTTTAATTGGCCTGAACGCTGAACCACACCCGGCTACAATATGGAACAGAAGTTCTGGACTCTGGTCCTAGTTCTGGCTCTGCTGGAAAGCCAGCTGAACCTTTTCCAGGAGTGGCTTAAGGGGCTGGGGACTTTGGAACCCAAGAAATGTAACTTCACTCAAATAAAGCCTTTTTCCACATCCCATCCTCCCATGCGAATCTTAGAAAATTCATTTTCTGAAGATGTTACAAGACCCGCACTCCCACAAGAGACAAGGGAGTTTAATTCTCTGGTAACAGAACCTGTGTTGCAGGTTCAATCCCAGGCCACAGTTGGGGTGCATTTGGGAGGCAGCCAATTGGTGTGTTTCTGTCACATCAATGTTTCTCTCTCCCTCTCTCTCTCTCTCTCCCTCCCTTCCACTCTCTAAAAATCAATGGAAAAAATATTCTCAGGTGAGGATTTTTTTAAAAAATGTTTTAACACTCTCCAAGTATGTTCCCCACAGATTGATGGGGGAAGGACTGGACATAGCCTGTTTATATGCATGCCCAGTAAGGTCTGAGTGACAAGGGAAGATGCTTACCCGTCAGTGACACCTAGAAGTGAGTCAGGGGCCAGAATAGGCATGGCCATTGCAGGGGCAGGAAACCTGAATATTTAAACTTCTGAACAACGGGAGTTTTCTCTCTTGGCTCTTAGCCTTTGGCCCTCTGGCCCTCTTGGGACTCCTGTTGCAGGGGGTGAGCTCCCCTGGGTCCAAGTGGCCCAAGGCCACGTGGGCTCCACACAATGAACTAATGGACTTTAATTAGCCTGATGCTGAACTAGACCTGGCTGCAACATGGAATGGAAACTCTGACACTGGCCCTTCTTTTGGCTCTACTGGAACCCCAGCTGTACCTCTTTCAGGATTAAGTTAAGGGACATGGGACTTTGGAACCCAAGAAATGTGACTCCACCCCAATAAAAGCCATTCATTCTCCCATGCAAATCTTAGAAAATTCATTTTCTAAAGATATCATAAGAACCCCGTATCCACACGCGATGCAGAAGTTTGATTCTCTGGTAAAAAAACCATTCTCATTTAGAAATTAAGGCAGCATATAAGAATACTACTACTTCACATCTGCCTAAGCCAAACTCAATACACCATCTAAGAGCAAATATGCAATACAGTAAGTAATATTAAACAATATGAATAACTACCATTTACTGAGCACTCGATACATTCCAGGAACTGCCAATCTGCTTTAATGATAACAGACAAAAAATAGTAATAACGGCAGCCAACGTTTACTGAGTCTGTATAGTGAGCCAGGCCGTGTCCTACGTGGTTCACGAAAATCATCCCACAGTGCCACACTATAAGTGAAGACACTAGGACACACAGAGGCGAGCTTTTTGCCCAAGGCCGCGCCGGCAGCCAGGGAGCAACCGGGCAACAGAGCCCCTGCTCCTGCCTCGGGGGTGAAACGGGCTGCCTGGAGTAGGGCCTCGGAACAAGGCCGGCGCTGAGCACGCCTTAAACAACGGTCATCATTACCAGTGCGATTCAATCTCCGCGGCAATCAAGCACCATGAACACGGTGAAACAAGAAAGTGGGAAGCGAGAGGAAGCTGGGCGGCGGCTGGGCGGCGGCCGGGAGGCAAGGCCTCCGAAGGACAGGAAAGCCGAAGCTCGGGAGGGGCGGCCGAGCTCAAGGACGGCGCCCGGGGGCCTGCTTTACAGGCTGTGGGGCAAAATGTCTTCTCTGTCACTCTACCCATTCCTTTATGGAAAAGTTAAACGCAGCGACAGAAAACGTGGATGAGAAGGGGGGAGGAAAGAACAAGGAAAAAAAGAGAAAGAGATGTTAGACATAGCACCCGAAAAATGAGCTGCCGCGTCGGTGCCGACGGCACTGCAAGGGGGGCCTCTCAAAGAAAAGTATAAATGGGGGACCATAAGGTTAAGTCTCTAATCTATCCACTGCCGGACCCCACTGAGAAAAGCCCTTATTAAACATGTACACTGGAGTTCAAAACCCAGAAATTTGTAAGAGGAACAATGAATTCCGGTTGATATTGTTCTTAAGCAAAACGCAGGCAAAAGATTCAATATGATTTATCTTGGGGATCCCACAAATCTTCACTTGGAGCTGTTTTCCCACTTTAAATATGGAAATAACAACAAAAAAGACATAGCTCAGTTTTATTTAATACTTGGTTCATTTAATACTTGGTCATCTGTTGAAACCAATAAGGAAACTAAAGAAGGACAAGTTGAATCAAGGTTTTTATGATGCAGATACTTATCCCGTGGAACTGAACACTGAGACTACTGTTTTCCAACAGCCTGCTCAACATCAAATGACAACTTCTGATCCTCAGCAACCCAATATCCAATGCCCAACCTTTTTTTTATTTTTTATTTTATTTTTTTTTAAGAATAAGGAAACTGAAACCCAGAGGAGGGTCTGCTCAGGGAAGCAGAATGGTGCTGTGGAAAGAACACCTACAAGAATCAGGCGTGCTTGGAGGAGATTCCTGGTTCCCTTGCTGGCTAAATGCTGCTTCACTTTCCTCACCCGTGGGAGAACCATACCACTCTCCCAGCAAACTGTGGTTAGAAATAATGAAAACAGAATGCACAACACTTAGCGAGGAAAAGGCACTTGGTAAGTAGTAGCTGTTGGTATTAATAGCACTACAATTTTCTTGAGGGTAGATCAGTAGGTGACAGTTATCATTACAACAACCTTCTAGGGAGCAAGGACTGTATCTGCCTTAGCAGTCAGTACAGGGCCTGGCATAGAGTAACCCTTATATAATGGAGGCAGGAAGAAAGAAAGATGACATAAGTAATTAACAGGGAAATTGATATTCAACACAATTTCTTCTATTACAATAGCCAAGATATGAAAGCAACGTATGCGGCCATTGATAGGTGAATGGATAAAACAGATGTGATACACACACACAAACACACAATGGAATATTATGCAGCAATAAAAAAGAATGAAATCTTGCTATCTTGACAACATGGATGGATCTAGAAGGTACTATGCTCAGTGAAATAAGTCAGGCAGCGAAAGACAAATACCATATGATTTCACTTATGTAGGGAATCTAAAAACAAAACAAAAACAGGCTCATAGAAACAGAGACCAAAGGGATGGTTACCAGAATGGAGGGATGGGGGAGAGGGTGAAAGGGGAAGGGAATACTGTCAACAATATCATGATGAGTTTACACACTGACAGGCGCTTACTAGAATTAGTAATCACATCATAAGGCACAAAAATGTTGAATCACTATATTGTACACTTGAAACTAATATAACCAATATAAGATTGCATACCAAGTACACTTAAATAAAAATAATTTTTTAAAAATATTCCTTCCAGCCCGGCCGGGCGTGGCTCAGAGGTTGAGCATCGACCTAGGATCCAGACGATCGGGGTTCGATTCCCGGACAGGGCACATGCCCGGGTTGCAGGCTGCAGCCGATCAATGACTCATCATTGATGTTTCTATCTCTCTCTCTCCAAAATCAATAAAGATATGTTTAAAATACATATATATATTCCTTCCAGATGGCACTAATGCCATATATAACAGTATGGCCTATTTCATTGTTTTTTTCAAACTCAATTTAGGGGACTGTAACACCATATTGTTTTAAATGAAGAAGAACAGAATAGAACATCATAAAAACAAGTATACCTATCATAGTAAATAAGTTTCGTTTCATTTAACTTTTATAACAGTTACACGTGCGCTCCTACGTGTGTGTGTGTGTGTGTATGTGTCTGTGTGTGTGTGTGTGTGTGTGTGTGTGTGTGTGTATTGGGGTCAGGATGTAAAATAAATTATTTACTGCAGGTAGCAAAAAATTGGAATAATACCATCTTAGATTTACCAGGAAAGTTCTACTTTTATGTGATCTTGTATTTTTCAATAAAACTAAAATGAAGTATATTAACTAAATGGGATCTGAATTGTATACATATGTGTATCAAATGTCATTGAAAAAATATTTGCCAGACCCTAAGTTCCACCGATTGGTTTAGAAAATACAAACATGGTACCTACATGGTACCTACTTAGCTTAAAATACCCATCCAGATTGCATCAAGGAAGTCACCACACAAAACTCAGAGGAAACTAAAATCATATGCCTTAGTAGTTCTAAACCATGGCAGCTTTTCCCCCAATTCAAAACTTATAAAAATTACTTTATTATAAATTCAACATTAATTCTGAGCATCTTGATTCTTTTGTGAGTTACCACAAAATAATCACATATTTCTGAGGTTCTCGATAGTGAGGCTAAAGTATGAAAGCATATTGTACCATGAGCAAAGATCATTACTGAGCTCTCTGAAAAGAAAAATTCAGAGGCTAGTTCTATATATCACAAAGCCAGAGTTTTACTGTAATTTGTGGCATATGATACCTAACTAGGCAAAAATACATTAATTGCTTAATATCCTCTGTTAAATTAAAAAATATAAAAGTAGCACATGCAATTAGAAGACCAGGAAACTCTGGGTGACAACAGCCAAGCTGGCCAGAGCAGCACACTTTAAGAACAACTAGTCCAAGGTATGGAGCATTCACTGAAAATCCATGAGAACCTGACTTACCGTGATAGCGGCTTAAATCACTTTACTTCTCTAGATCCCAATCTCCTTCTCGTTAAAGAAAATGTTAAGAACAGTATCTGTCTCTGGTCCATTATTCCCATACTTCACACAAAGACAAAAACACACAGAGACACACTCTGAGCTCTTTAGATTAACTGCCCTGTAAAGTCAACTTGTCAGATACCACTCAGGTCACAGCTCCACCTGTCTGGCCGAGAACACTCTCTTCTGTTCACTCAGCATCTAACTAAATGAACTGACCAGTTTGCCCACACTCAGGGAGAAAGAGCTGAACAAAATATAACTTAAGTCTTTGGTACAATAAAGGTAAAAAGTGGCTGCATGTTTAACACCTAGCACCACATCGACGACAAATGAAATTTCTTTTTGACGAATCTTTAAAAAGATAAGTGTTTGAGGATTCAAGAGCTGAAAAAAATTCCCCTTGAGCCATCAAGCTCTGTTCCAATTAGTAAAAGGAAACGGGTTTGGAGGGGAAACCAATACTGACAATTAAATATTGCTATGTCGAATCATACAAAACTGTCATTTTTATAAGTCAAAAATGGTCAACTACTGGCCATTTCATTTCATTCAACCTAAGAGAATGCTTTATTTTGTTAATGGCACTAAGACTAATGGTGTTAGTGGCATCAAAGGACAATGGTCTCAAACCAAAATATACATATTGGAACATTTTCCACAAAAAGTTTTGCTTTATCTTGTTTTACTTTTGTAATGTAAATATTAAAATACCCTCAAAAGTAGAAGGAACAATATAATAAACCCCCATGGACCATCAAGCAGTTTCTCTTTCTGACATTCTCTTAATGTCAATATTTATAACATCCTGGAAATCACACACTACGTAATTATCTAAACATATAAGAAAAACTTTTCAGAAGAGTAATGCAAAAAAGTCACTGTTTTACAAAACTCTTTCAAGTTTATATGACGAAAAATGTTTGAAAACCGCTGCCATGGGGCTTGTGTGATTTTGGACTCTATATAAATGGTATTATGAAAGCATGAGTTTATTGAAATATTTTCTTAGTTGTTTAGTTGTTGAGTTTTTGCTTATTTAAGACAGTGGGCACAAAACAAATCTAGCCAAACAGGACATCTGAAACTAATAGAGAGAGTAAACCAGCCTTTTACAAAAGAACAATGTATTTGAATGCAGAAAAACCCTAAAAAAGTATTTAACTATATTAACTTCTAAGTACCAGACATACATCCCTCAGAAAGTCTAACAGAATAAACTGTTCATCAAGAGTTTTAATTTATCCAACACCTGCTGTTAGCTGGGCCCTGGAAGACAAGTTCTCCTTCCTTCAACAAATATTTTGGAGTATTTTCTATGTATCAGACACTGTTCTAGACACTGATGATACAGTAGCGAACAAAAGAGGCAAAGACCCCTGCCCGGTGGAGTTTATGTTTTAGCATACAGCACAGATAATATTATAAACAAGAACATTATATATAGTATGTTAAAGGGGGGCAAGTGCAATAGGAAAAAAGAAAAAGCAGAGCAAAAAAGGGAAGAGGGTCACAATTCTAAATAGGGCAATTTCACAGACTTGTGGAAGACAGGCATTTACCTAGTTATGACATCAATGTGACAAGTACTACATGAGATCTGCTCAAGGCTCCGTGGGAATGAGGAGGAGAAGGCACTTAATTCTGCCTCCCAGAGGAAGTGACATCTGAGCCACCGTCGAGAGAGCAAGGGAAGTTGGCCAGAAGCACCAGAGGAGGAAGAGAGGGCTCCGCATGCCCAGAGAACAGCACATGTGAGGGCGCTGAGAGGAGCAACAGCCCAGGGCATTCGCAGCAGGCAGCTCCCCGGGGCTAAAACCTACGTTTAAGGGGAGGAAGCAGCCGAGAGAGGCAGGCGGGTCGGATCAGAGGGTTTCCATTGGGGGGGGGGCAGGCACAGCTGGGAGCCACTGAGCCTTCTAGTACAGAGCTGTGATACAGAAAGCTCACACGGGCAGCTTTGCAAGGGGCCAGGCAAGAAATGCAGAGCAGAGCAGAGATGGGGAAAGGAGGGGACAGGGCAGACTCAAAAAGCTCTACTGAGCAGCTGGAAGCACAGCCCAGCCGGATCAGTGTGGCCCAAAAAGGAGATGATGGTCCCACTCCCGAAAATGGGGAAACTCGAGAGAAGAGATCCTAGAGAGATGTGGGATGCTGAATTTGAAGTGCCTGTGGCAAGGGACCAAGGAGTAACTAGAAATGCAAGTCTGGACTGAAGAAAGAGTCTGAGAGGGACAGCTGAAGGCATCAGAATGAAAAAGATTTTCTCTCTCTCTCTCTCTCTCTCTCTCTCTCTCAACATTTCCACCAGGAAGCAATTTATTTCCATGGTGCTCATAAGTGGAAACATTTGCAGAAATGATATGTTCTCTAACAAATCCCAAAAGAAAGACTCTTTTCTGGAATAAGTTACACACGCTCATAAACAAAGATCTATTATGTATATATGCCAATATTCTTATTTTGAGATGTATACTAAATTACACATTGCAAATTCTCATCACAAAGTGTTTACGAGCACCATAGTCTGAGGTATATCAGAATAGAAAACTGCAAAAACCATGAGACCCACAGTACTCCACCATTTCCCTCCCCACCTATTTTCTTTCCTACCCTACTCCGCTTTCCCGCCTCCTCCTTCCCCACCACCCCACCTAAACTCTAAGCCCAGCCAAACTGTTACCCGTGGTTCAGCTAAAGACCCAAGCAAGCCTCATCCCAACCATACCACTGTAATGAATCCAGTTCTTCATTAACTGGAAGGCAGCAAAGGGAAGGCAGGTATTATGGGCATGCCAATTGTGCAGCTTTGCCAGAACGCTGCAGCATACATGCATGTCCAGTAAGGTCTGGATGACATTGGGAAGGAACTTGTCTGTCAGTGACACCTGGGAACAGGTCATTTGCCAGAGCAGGCGTGGCCACTGCAAGCAGGGAAGATTTGAGATACCTAAGTTCCTAAACAAAGGAGTTCCCTCTTGGTTCTCGCAGGCCTCTTGGGACTCTTGTGGCAGGGGGTGCGCTCTCTTGGCTCCCCTGCCTCGCCCACATGGCCCACGGTCATCTGGACCCCACACACAATGGACTAGTGGACTGCAGCCAGCCTATTGCTACACTGGACCCAGCTCTCCCATGGAATGGAAACTTTGGACTCTGACTCGGCTTCTAGCTCTGCTGAATCCCCATCTGCACCTCTTCCAGGACTGGATTATGGGAAATGAGACTTTGCAAACCCAGGGGTATAATTCCATGCAAACAAAAATCACTCATCCTCCTGCGTGAGGCTCAGAAAATTCTTTTTCTCGAGATACCATAAGGACCCGACCCCCAGCACCCAGTGGGGAAAGGGACACCCCACTTCCACTGGTAGATACCTCACTTTCACCAATAACACCATCATCCCATAAACACCCCACCCCTCGTCTGGTCCCATCAAATACCCTGCCCCTTCCCCTTCCCCTTCCAGCCTCTATCTCCATCCATCCTTAAGAGGTCCCTCTCAAATGTCACTTCTTTCATGAAGCCTTCCCTGGTGATTCCCTCAGCCTGACATAATCTCCCCCTTCTTTTGAACTGCAAGTGCCCCTATCTTGTACCTCTGTTATTGCACTTAACTAGATTACATGACGTAATAATGTAATATCTGCCCTCCTGGAATTATATTTAATTATATTTGTGTCCCTGTAGCACCTATGAGATCAGCACGACATGAACAGAGCTATCTCAAACCCATGTTTGTCTATAACAAATAATGTACTTTAAATACAGCTGCCCATTAAGCCAGCCTGGACCCACGCCCTTTAGGAAGCCCCGTTCCTATCTTAGGAAGAATCACAGCAAGGTATTTGTCCAGAAAAGTAAAACAAAACCAGTACCCTAGTATTTTAGCACATTGCCTCAGTTTCCATAATGCCACCAACTAAACATATTATTTGAAAGTGAAAATAAATATTAGCTCAAGTGTTTCAAATAACAAACAAGTGTTATATTCCACTAGAAAATCAGATTTGGAGTTAAAGCAATTAAACTACTAGAACACTTTATCCTGCCTCTCTTTTACGGTCCTGTTTGGACCCTCTCCGGAGAAATATGTTTTCTTCCTCAGCTCAGTGGTTTGGAGAAGGAAGGGAGCTTGCGAATGGGTGAGCGGCAGGGAGCGCCAGGGAAGCGCGGGCCAGGGGCGTGGGCATCTGGGAGTCAATCAGAGGTTTCCGAACAGCATTTCGGAATACCTTTGTTTTGAGGGTCTTAACAAATTTGTAATTTTAATCCTTCTACTTCACAAATGGGTCATTCCAGCCTTCAAAACATCTTTAAACCCAGGAATGAACTCAACTGCATGCCCTGTACATATTTACTATGTCAAAGAATCCTTCCTGTTATTTCTAAAAAACTCTTAATTTCAGGGCTCCATCCTCACCTTGGTCATCTCAACACAATCACTTTTTTCTTAATTCTTCTCTTAGATGGAGCCCAATATTCTCTTCTGAAACTGTCCCAAACACTCTTTATTACAGTGCTCTCGAGGCTTTGTTAAAACCTTCCCTTCCTTATTACCTTTCACACGGTCCCAATCACTTCCTCATATTCTCCGTCTGCAAGATTAAATGGCATTAATGAGATAAACAGGGAGGCACCTTTTAAAGTATATAGTGCTATGTACATACTCACTTTATTTTTATTCTCATCTTCTTACTTAATTCCTTCTTTCCACCCCCTTCTCGACCTCCCTCCACCCCCAACTTAGGACAATTTCTTTCAGATTCTTTGGAGCTAAAGGACACTACGTGACACTTAGCAGGCACTTAATAGTCATTTGGTGCGTGATTTCAGGAGATGCTCCTGTGCTCTCTTCAAGCTATAATCCCTCCTATAAACTTCCCAAAGTCTTGCAGAGAAGTTATCATGGAATTACATTACTGTATGACCAAAAAGACCTAAAGAACCTAATCTCCCTAATTTCTGCTTTCACAGATGAAGAAACGGAGACCCAGAGACATTAACTAACTTGCCCCAAATCATACAGGTGATTAATGACAGAAACAGGATTACAATCCACGTCTTTAAACCTCTTCACTTTTGTGTATTACTGGTAGTTTTGGGGGTTTGGTTTTGTACATATTTTTATTCTTTAAGGGTTTTTTCTTTAAATATTGGGGAGGGAGGAATGTTTCTGATTTTAAAAATAGTATCGGCTCACAGCAGAATATTTGGAAAGTAAAAAATGAGCATAAAATATTGTTGATTCTGCTTTTAAAACGTCACTGCCTCTCACATACCCTCGCCCAATACAAACTATATTTGTCTCAAAACTCAATTTAATTTACTGAAGTTTAAGTTGAAATCCAACTTAGACCGATCTTCAATCTGTAAAGTCTTAATGAAGGTAGAACACATCTTCCTCTTCCTGGGTGTATATAGCTCCACACTCAGTGTTAGTCACCAATACCAAAATTCTTAATTTCAATTATCTACAAGCTTCCTGAGGTCCAGAATGTTTCAATCAGAGTATGCTAAAATTTAATTCAAATTAACATCACCACCCCCACTTGAATGATGATGCTATCTGCCAGTTTTTAAAGAATACATGTCACTGGAAAATTGGTATATGCACACCCACAAACACAATGAAGTTCAGGCCCATTTATGCCATCAACTATAATGCTAAAAACATGACATATTTTGAGTATCTTGAAACAAGACGGTTGAGGTTACTAATTACAGAATCTTTTTTTCTTAAAGTGTATGTTAGTATACGAATACCACTGTCTGAATGTCCTTTAACTAATAGGTAGTAAAATTCTTGCAGAATTGAAACAGACCAATTGAGATTATGCTGTCCGGGGGTGGGGAAATTGGGAGATGCTGGTCAAACAAAACAAATATTCAGCTATAAAATGAATAAATCCTAATGTATAGTATGGTGATCATAGTTAAAAATAATGTATTGTATACTTGGATTTAGCTGAGAGTAGATCTCAAGTGTTCTCATTATAGCCCCCCCCAAAATGTTAGCTATGTGAGGTGATGGATGTGGTAATTAGCTTGATTATGGTAATTTCACAATGCATACATATCTCAAAGATTGCACTGTATACTTTACATATATACAATTTTATTTGTCAATCATACTTTAATAAAGCTGGAGGAAAAAAGGCTGTGCTATACAAGCTGTCCAATATGGTAGTGACTAGCCCATATAAGGCTGAGCATTTGAAACATGACTAGTACTGAGTAAGATGTGCTATAAATATACAATACAGCCCTGGCTGGTTTGGCTCAGTGGTTAGAGTGTCAGCCTGAGGACTGAAGGGTCCCAGGTTTGGTTCTGGCGGAGGGCACGTACATCAGTTGCAGGTTCAGTCCCCAGCCCTGGTCAGGGTGTGTGGGGGAGGCAACCAATCGATGTGTCTCTTTCACGTCGATGTTTCTATCTCTCTCTCTCCCCCCACTTCACTCTCTCTGAAAAGCAATTTAACTATATATAGTTAAATCCTCACTTGGTATTTTTTCCACACACACACACATACATACATACACACACACACACGATACACATGAAAATTCAGGGACTTAGTATGAAAAAAATGTAAACTAACTCATTTTTTGTTACATATTGAAACGATATTTTAGATATACTGAGTTAAAGGAAACATTATTAAAATTAAGTTCATCTGTTTCTTTTTACTCTTTTTAATTGGGCTACTAAAAATTTTAAATTACATATGTGGCTCACATTGTCGTCTGCATCATATTTTTATTGGGGAGCACAAAATTAGGACAGGAAAGAAACAAAGGGGACAAAGAAAGACAAAAACAAAGGGGAAAGCTTCCCACTGCCTTGGCCCTAGAATAGCCCAGAAACCCAATCATTCTGTTATTCAATAACCTCACTTACATCTTACGACCTCTGAACAAGAATTGCAGGTATATCTTAAATAAACAACACCCTGAACTTTTACACCTTGATATACATGTCACATACTTAGCCTAAATCTAAATTGTAAGGGAAAGAGAAGAAAGAAGAAAAATATCTTATTTTCCAATGGGAGACTTTCCTTCTTATTCAAAAGGAAGCTTATTTCATGAAACTTTCTGCCCCAAGTAGCTGTTCTTTCCTGTTAAGGGCCCAAAAATTCCTACCTGTTTTACTCTTACAAGAGGGCTGATAATGTAAGAAACGTGGACAAACATAAAGGTGCCCTTTAGAAAGACTCCCATTAAGCAAGCAGTATTCTGTGTTATTATGGCTCTGAGGCCTCTTGTGAAGATTTTTAAAGGGTCACAACAGCTTTAAATTAACCCAATGGAAAGAATCTGGCATTTTAAAAGGATCTGATGACTCAAACATTCTTTTGGACTCTCCCAGCCTCTTCACTGGAAATGCACTCAGGACAGTCATACCAGTTAGTTTTCTTTCCTTCTAGCCCAGGTCAAGTACGAACTTGAAATGTGAAATAAGGATATTACTCTACGCTCATCTTGTTCACCAAGTGTTTTGTCTGTGTTTGTGGGTTTTTGTTGTTGTTTGGCTGGGTGTTCGTTTTACTTCTCCATTTAAGTGGAAAGGTACTTACCAATAAAATGATAGCCAATCTTCCAGGACAGAAATTACCAGAACTCAGAAGCTGAGTCTTTCTATCAGGCTTTACTTTGCCAAGTTCCACCTAACTCTGGCTGTCTTTATCTCTTAGCAAAAGATGAAAAAAAGCTAGAAATTCTAACAAAGTCCCCACAGGAAGCCAAGAGTAGGCATAGTCACCTGATAAACTAAAGACAGGCCTGGCATGTTGCTGCAAAGAATGGGGCAGAACTGGTTTAATTCAAGGAATCAGATGGTTGTAAGGCTGAACACCCTAACTTCTTCATGTACAGCTGGGTTTCTCAACCTCAGCACTATTAATATTTGGGGGCAGATAATTCTTTATTTTGAATGATGTTCTGTGACTTGTAGGATACTTAATGGCATCTTTGGCCTCTCTACCCACTTGATGCCAGTGGGTATCTAAACTCCCCACCAGGGATGTGGCTGCCAAATGTCTCTTGGTGGACAAAACGCCCCTAGCTGAGAATCACTGATATAGAGCAAAAGCACCTGAAAAAGGCGCTGCAGCAGCCAAATCAAAGGCAGCTTACTCTACGCCAGGGTGGCGAGTTGCACTCCAGTGGTTGGTCTTTGCACACGGGGTAAGAAATCTTTCTGATGACATTCCTGATACTACCGAACACAAAGGGTAACAATTTCATAAAGTACTCCAGGGATATGAAGCAGCCAAGGTTCACAGGACACTGGGCTCTTCAACTACGGTGGAAGGGAGGCTTCCTGCCTCAGTAATTAATTTAGTTTGCAAACACTTTTCTTTATCAGATTAACCAATAAAGATGGTCAACTATTCAGAAGTCATGATGTTCCAACTTCGAAACTCAGGTGTTTTTGTTATTTTTAAAATATAGTTTAAAAAAATAAAATAAAGTTTTAAAATAAAAATAAGGTACTACTTTCTGACCCCATATAATTAGCAAAAGTTAACAGGCCTGAGAACACTTAGGGACAGTGGGAAAATAGGTCTTCTCAGATACCCTTGCTAGGAATGTAAATTGCTACTTGTAAAGCAGTTTGGCAGCACCTACCAAACTTTGCATTTTTTACTCAAAATTACACTTCTAGGAATCTACCTCACAGATATATTCACCTATGCACAAGGAGAGATATGTGTTAAGCAGTCTCTACAGCAGTGTTTACATCAGCAGCAAACTGGAAACACCACAAACAGTAACAATAAGGGTACAGTTTTAAATAAATTAGTGTATATATTCACATCTTGGAAGCCTGTCCAGCCATTTTAAAACACGAAACAATGTGCCCTAGGCGGTTTGGTTGAGTGGTTAGAGCATCAGCCTGCGGACTGAAGGACCCCAAGTTCGATTTTAGCCAAGGGCAAGTACCTCTAGATCCCCAGCCCTGGTCAGGACACATGTGGGAGGCAACTGATGGATGTGTCTCTCTCACATCTATCTCTCTCTCTCCCTCCCTCCCTCCCTCCCTTTCTTTTCTTTTTTCTTTTCTTTTCTTTTCTTTTTTCTTTTCTTTTCTTTTCTTTCTTTTCCTTCTTTCTCTCTTTCTTTCTCTCTCTCTCTCTCTCTCTCTCTCTCCCCCCCCCCACTCTCTCTGAAAAGCAATGGAAAAAATATCCTGGGGTGAGGGTTCAAAATTAATTAATTAATTAAAATTAAAAGCAAAACAATGTAACAAACTTTTAAAGTGAGAGAGAATAGGGTCCCATTTCTGTAAAGATAAGCATGTATATACATAGGTAGATGAAGACAAAGAAAAAAATCTTTTCAAAAATACATCAATTTGTTTTCATTTCTTCAACAATTATTTTTTAAAAACCATTAATAATAATTTTCAAGACAGGCTTAAAATTAGACTTAGGCTGTCTTTATTTTTCTAATTTAAGGCTTTAAAAACTTTCTTTTACAAATGCCACTTTTTCTATAAATCAAGCTTTGTGGACAATTCTGCATCACACATTAGGATGTACTGGTTTCTCTACCTGTCCACCCTATGCTGACAATGCTGAGCCTTCGAGCGAGTTACATAACCTAATTCCATTGGCCAAACCAACTTCAAAGAGGTAGAAAACTCACTCAACTGCCCTCGAGCCATAAGCAATTCACAACTAAGAAAATATCCAGAGAGTAGTAGTTCAATTTAGTAGAATGTTTATTTTAATAAATGTCTATGGTTTAATTTAGCAGAATCTGATCATATGCAATCTAAGTTAAATAATTTTAATTTTCCTCTCCTCCTTAAATCCTGAATGAATAGCCAAGGAAGTCAAACATCTGAAAGACTTACAGACCTGACAACTAATAAAAATTTAAATCTCAATTCTAGATTTGGAATAGCAAACTATTTTATCTGGGTGCACAGTAAAAAAGGCAGTTCTCCAAAAAAATTTCTGGTTCTAAAATAAACATGCAGACACACTTCAAACAAAATGTCAGGCATTCACCATAATAGCTGTGGCCTTTAAACCTCCCTAACAGCCCTCCCTCTGCCCCAGCTGTAGACCCTTTAACTACTTTTAAATGGAACATCCTAAATTGCTAAAAAATTAACTATATTTCTTACAGCCTGCTTAAGTTTTCCCATTGTTCTGTGACATTTAAACTTTATTTGGGCAGTTATCACAAATATGCGATCCCCATATGATACCATTTCTAAACATTTTATATAGAGCAGCATAAATGTTTGTGTGTGACAGTATGTCCTTTCCTTTGAAAGAACAATACGGCAAAATAGCCTTGAAGGTCTTCATTCAGTTAGAACCGTGGATGTGAAGACTGGCTCCATGGATTTCATAAAACTTGGCCCCACATCTGAGCCACAATCCTTTTCTTTCTCAACAAGCACCATCTCTGGATAAACCACACCTCTCCAGCCTCCAAAGGAAACTAGTAGTATACAGGGTAAGTAACTGGATATAAACATATGAACTTGCTCAAAGTTCACCCAGAAACTGGAAAGATAAGTCAATGATCCCCGCAAGCTGTCACAACACTGTTCCTTTCACGGCCAGAAACACACTCATGTTAATGGCATCACCTGGTATCACTTCTCCATTGTTCAATATTCTTTTGTCACAAATATCAATTATTCTATTTTCTTATTTGCTTAGAAGATAGTAATTTGATGAACTTTTCTCAATACTAAATTCAATTTCTATAATTTGTCATATTTTAAGCGGAATACCAATTCAGTCAGTAAAATAATCATTTTATCAGAAATTAGGTTAATATATTTTCCTTATAAGTATACAGCTTTTTTAAGTTAAGATCAACCAAGTCTTGAGGGTTGTTGTTTTTTTAATGTTTGTCATTTTGTCTTGAGGCCCAATACTCTAAATCCATTAAAGAGACAAATAATGTGGTTTTTATTAAATGAAAAGGCAAAGACTGTTTAAATTCCTTAAGTTTTACTGAAAACAGAAACTACTTAATATATACATGCTTCTAAACAAATGTATAATATCAGGTGGGTCCCTTGACCATTTCACTAACTTCTTGACATGATTTTTAAAGAAAAATGTTTTCCAAGCTTCATGTATACAAATTTGGGAGGTTTTAAAGTACTCTTGGATCTTTATATACTAGCAACTATATCACTGATATTAAAGAAAATAAATGATAAAGTATTTTTATGAATTCAGTATATGACTTTAAATAAATCTGTGCTTTATTCATCACAAACACTTACATATATTTGAAAAACACTAATAGGCCCAAGGCGTATTACTTATTTAGTCTGCAGTTTAGAGGTTCTTAGAAATGACTGAACCTCTTATAATAACTTCATATACCGCTCCAGCTTTCAGAGCCCACACTCGGGAAACACTGGCAGAGAATATGAAATATAAAACTGCCTAGTTACAAACACAACGGCTCTTTAAAGTAAATATTTGGGATTTTAAGTGAAAATTTATTATCAGATACCAATGTTTTTCCCCTATATAATTATAATTCCAAATTTAAAATCAAAATTAGCCATAAAAATAATTTATATACAAGAATTTACTTCATAGGCAATTTTTAAGAAATGCAATTACTCAAAAAAGGGCTCAGGACACACCAGAACATAGAACAAACCACCTTCCGTTTCCACCACACAGAGGGAGGGCTGATTTTAGTCCAGAGCTCCTCTGCCCAGCCGGAGCACCTGTAACTAAAACCTTAACAAGATTTTGAAAGTATTACAGGTCAGAGCTGCCTACAAAAGAGACTAATATACATGGAAGAAGTGCAAAAATACAAATCATAAAATAGCCACCTCACTGTGAAACTGGGGGGGGGGACCCCACGGGGAGGGGGCAGTAATGATAAGAATGGAGAAAATAGCAGTAAAACCACAAATTTAGAGATTTCTCTTCCATATCCTTCCCTTACTAATACACAGACAGAGAATTGATCAATGTTTGGTAGTATCTTGTTTTTGTTACGAGAAACAGACTAAATAATTTTCACTCTGGATAAGCCCCAAGAGGGCATCTATCTATTCTGGTCCCATTATCTCATTTTACAGATGAGGAAACTGTAGCCCAAAGAACGTAAGTGGCCCACATACTCCAGGGTCGTTCAGCTGACTAGTAGCAAGTCCTAGTCCAGGAACTTCTGGTTCCTAGCTCAGCGTCTCCAGTGTCTTATCTAGTATTTCACAGTCCCTCTCATATGACCTAATCTAGATTTGATTCCCATTTATATTAAGAATTATTTTGACAATAATCCTGCAGATCATTTAAACTGAACCTCAGATATTTCCCATCTGTGAAGGTGAGGGTGGTGGACATTTTGGGGCACTGTGAATTTTTCTTATAGGAACATATTTCCTCTTTAATCTTGGAAGTCTATGAAAAATAAATATGTTTTTAAAAAGTTAGTTTCAAATGCAACTTTCAAAAACCAAACTTACTTTGGTGAAAGTATAACTTGATTTTCAGAAACCAATGCCCTAGATTTACTTTTACTTTCAGATGGGTGCATCATCTCTCATTCAAATAAATACACCAAGTTGCCAAATGAAGATGCATAATTGCACTGCCAAATGCTGTCTTTTTTTCACCAACTAAGTCTTTATGACAGGAAATAATTTACAATGACTAAATTCTAAACTCAGGATTTAGGACACAATATTAAAACTGACCTGAATAATTTTTATACACTTAGAAAGTCAGCAGTTGACAACACAGAAACAATAAATACCAATATGAAAAACTACAAAATGGATTCATTAGAAAAATGACAGATCATGGCATAATAACAGAGCTAAATTTATAGAGTACTTATTGGGGACAGATACAGTTTTAAGCGTTTTCCACATGTTAACTCATTTAATTCTTACAACCCCCCCTTTATAAACTAACAAACCAAGGCAGAGACAAATCAAAAGGCAAGTGCCCGGTCACAAGTGCACGGTCACACTCTTACAAGGGGGAGAGCCAGAATTTAAACCCAGGCAGGGTAGCTCCAGAGGCTGCACAGAAAATACTAAGATACAAAGGCGTTGGAAATTTTGCTGAAATGTCCAGAATAGGCAAATCTAGAGACACAAAAAGTAGATTAGTGGTGGCCTGGGGTTGGGGGGCAGAGGTAGAGAGAAAAATGGGAGTGACTATTAATGAGTATGGGGTTTCTTTTTGAGGTGATAAAAATGTTCCAAAATTAGACTATGGTCATGGTTATACAAATCTGTGAATATACTAAAAACTAATGAAGTGTACATTGTAAATAGATGAACTGCATGGTACGCAAAGTATACCTCCATAAAACTTCAAAAAAAAGATAGTTGCGTTGTGGTGAGATACATTTTTTAAAATGGAGATGACAGTTACGTAAATTGCTAGGGGAAGCTGTTTGAATTCCATGACTATTTTTGTAACTCTAAGGCCAAAATTATTTAAGTTCTTTGTTTCTTTTAATGGAATCCTCACTGCGGCCTAAAGCAGAGGGCCCTGGATTCAGGAGCCTCCCTTGGGTCCATGATGAGGATGACAATGCTCCTCCTCACCCCCTCACTTGCCATGAGGACCAATGAAACATGATGAAATGAGCACACTCCTAAAACAATCAAATACCATTTCTAGGAAGGATAAATGTTACCATGTTGAGATTTTATAAAGTCAAAATGACCAGTAGATTATCAGAAAATGAGCAGAAGGCACCTGAAAGCTCATGAAATATAGTTATAGGAATAATAATAGCTAATTCTTAGTGAGCACTAACTGTGTGCCACAATGTGTGCAGCACAACTCATCTGTTTGCTTACTTAATTCTCACAACCTTATAAAATAAATACTAATATCATCAGCCCCACTTGAGAGAAGCTGCCACTGAGCCACTTGCCAAAGGCCACGCTGCTGAAGCAGTGGCTAAGCTGTAGTCTGAACTTAGGCAGTCTGGCTCCAGAGTCCTCATCTTAACCCACTTTACATACTGCTCCTAAAAACGATTTTTTTTTTTTTGAGAGCTGTTCTTTCACCACTCATCCCACTCATCCGACTCCATTACAAAGGCCCCACACAAGGCAAAGACTAGACAGTTGTGGCCCTCGGGGAGCTGACCCTACAATGGGGAAACCAGGCAAAAAAACCCAAATGCGCTTGTGAGAAGGGTGCTAGAGTGCTGGGGATGCTGAGAGCACAGAAGAGGGGTGCCTCCCTGAGGCCAGGGAAGTCACAGGCTTTCTGTAGGTGACATCTGAGCTATACCGTGTCAGGTCAGTAAGAGTTACCCAAGAAGAAATGGAGAAGAAGGAAGCCATGGTAACAGCAGGGAAACCAATGGAGCAAGAACTGGGAAGAGCAGAGGCCAACTCAGAGCACAGAATACTGACTACTGAGCAGGAGGAGGACCAGCTGCACTGAAATAAGGGGAAACATACATGGGTGCATAAGAGATGAGGGGGGACAGGAAGCTGAGGAAGTTCAAGATGACTCACGCCTGCGGTTGATGAACCGTGTTCATGGCGGGCCTGGCCAGGAAGCAGGCAATGAAACAGGGTGGGAGTGGAGATTTGAGAACGAGGTTATCTCATTTATCCATCCAATTAATCTTTTGTGCTTAGGTTTAGTCCCATTTTATAGATGAGCTAAACAATTAACTCAAAGGGGTTAAGATCTCCCTAAGGGTCACACACAAGTAGAAAGCATCACATTGCCAAGGCCTGTTCTCTTCCACTACACCGAACGCCTTCCATGAATGCAAGAATGTCTGTGCTGGTACTAGCCAGCAGTGATTTGGGCTCTGCCTAGAAGACCGGAAAGAAAAGAGAACTGGGAAAACGTAAACATATCATAAATCGTCATTTAGAGAACCTGAACACGTATACTCTCCTTCCCCAAACTACAAGCAAAATGTTCTGGCTCAGTTTTCAATATCAAAAAAAGAAGTCAATGGTTTCCAGAATGGAGACACAGATTACTGAGGCAGAAGCACATACTACTAGCCAATATTCTAGTTGCACACTGCTCAACAAACACTGATCTGACTAGGTGATGTATTACTAATTAAATAAGCGAATCACTCAATCTGACCTGACAAAAAGGCAAACTAATATAAATTATTCATAGTGATGACCTGTTAAACTCTTACCAGATTAGTTAACTATACAGGAATAAGAGAGAATTCACCCCTCAAAGAAAATTTTTATTCACAAATTAATTCAGAATTTCTTTTCAAGACCATGAACCCACACAAATATAGCATCTACCACCACCACCCCGCTACCCCATTCCCAGGGGGGAAAAGGTTGAGGAATTCACACCAAAATGTTTAAAATGGTGATCATCTCTGGAGCTGAGAGTAAGGACGATTTGTTGTTGTTGTTAATCCTTGCCAAAAATATTTTTTTCATTGATTTTTTATGGAGAGTGGAAGGGAGGGGGAAAGAGAGAGAGGACACATTCATTGGTTGCCTCTGCCCCAAATGGGGTCAGGGATCCAGCCCAAAACCCAGGTATGTACCTTTGACTGGGAATCAAACCCACAACCCTTCGGTCCGCAGGCCACTGCTCTAACCACTGAGCCAAACCAGCCAGGGCACAGTAAGAATGATTTTTACCTCCTTCTGTCAATTTCACCTGTATTTTCTACAATAATACATACATGACTTGTAACTTTAAAAAATTTCCCTTTCCTTTTTTTTGAAGAAAAAAAAAACAAAAACACTCAACTATTCACATATGAACAATTTATAGCTTTCTTCTTTCTTTTTCTTTTTTTGGCAAGACTCAGGAAAACTTAGCACAAGGCTTCTAACTGAAACCCTTACAACAAAATCTCCTTTAGCAACTGTATATTCCATAAGACAACATTGAATCAATAGTGTTTTAATGGCTGTTAAAACATTACTTGTCAAAAACTTACTAAATTATAATGTAAATGAAGCACTGGTGGAAAAAGAACTCTAAAAATATTTTTTTAAAAAGAACATTCATCAAATTTAAGACTGTGGCTAATCTTAAAACCTCAGTCATTTCTCCTAGTACAGCGCCTTTCTAAATAAAAGATAAAATAGTACCACCATATTTTTCTATTACATGAAACTGATTAAAAAAATATGACAAGAAATAATTGAATATAAATAGTTACTGTGTGCTACAGAGAACACACAAAAAATTAAATTATTTCTACTTTCAAGACACTTAAAATCTTATTGAGAGAAAAGGACTATTTTTTACATCAACAGGCAGAGGGTAAGCGCATAGTGTTATGCAGTGTACACCCCGTGAAGCTGTGCCCGGGCGCCCTGAAAGATGGATAGTGGGGCAGGCCAGTATACGGGAATGGTCCAATGAGGGACATGCACCACAAATCAAGAACTACATGCTCCATACACAAGAGCCACGTAGGGAAAGTTTGGGTAAAACCAGCTCAATGAAAAGAAGGTAGCAGCACAAATGTAAAAATAAATTACAAACGACCGTTGTCCAGAATTAAGGAGTAACAAGTATGGATGAGACTTGCAAACTATAAAGTAACAAATGCTGCTAATAAGCTCCAACCAATAGTTATCATGAGAGAATATTAGACCAGTTTGTTAGAAAGACAGATTTTTAGGAGTAGTTCCTAATATTGGTTATTTAAAAACAAACAAACAAACAAAAAAACAACCTACCACATTACAGAGTTTAGAGGCAAGCACCCTCTCAGGAAGCCCACCTCTTGGGCTGAGCCCCAAGGAGACAGGAGATGCATTTCCTTCTGGAGGGGAAGGAACAGAGCACAGGCTCTGAGGCCATTCAAGAACGTGGGGTGTGGGGCGGCAGGCTGGGAACAGGCCAGATGGCCGTGTTGGGAAGTGCTAAGAAAAGAGGTTAGAAAGGAACACTGTGGAGCTTCCAAATCAATGTCCGGTCTGCGGCTCGCAGCATCCAAACCATCTGGCCCGCACATCCCCAGCGAGACCTGCTCAGCAGAACCACTGGGGAGAACAGCTGAGAAGCAACAACTCCACGACTCCTCAGTTGATTCTACGCACACTGAAGTTTGAAAACAACTAACTGAGCCAGAGGAAGGAGGCAACAGTGAAAGTAGTAAGGGCAAAACCCAGTGCATTTAAATCACACATTTTAAACATTATAAGGGAGACAGTTATTTTAAAAGATGCTCTGTTTTAATACTCTCTGCTACTATCCTTCCCCAAAATGTTTTAATGTATTACATATTTTAAATCAGTTTCACATTTGAAAGTAATAGCCTTTCTCCTCTTAGGTATAATGAAACTAAAAGAATTGTCTGAGGACTTTAAATGCCTTTATTTAAAAGGTTCAGATAGCAGAATGTGGGAAAAACTATTTGGGGAAAAATCCAATCAACTAAAACAAACAAAATTCTGCTTTACTAAGGAAGGGCAAAGCCCTGGTTTTAAAAGTAAAGCAAAACAAAACAGAAAAACTGAAGTTCTGATTAAGCATGCAGTACCGAATTCACATGCCAGAGTCCTGAGTCCAAAATTTAAATACATAAATTCATTATTCAGAAATAAAATCTGTTTAAAGAGCTAGGGAGTATGAGAAATCCTGAATAACTCCCCAAGCTACTTCCAAATTTTTCTTCCAAATGAAAAATCAGCCGCAGATCCAGATTAGTCCTACCACACTACCTGAATAACCACTTATAAACTTCAGAGTCCTGATTTCTCCAAACAGCCCTCCTGTTTTCTTGGCTAGCAGAGTTTTCCCTGGCAACCAAAAGAACCCCAATAAAGAAGTCAATCAAGTTATTCCTGAGAACTATTTATCTGGAGTATTAAAATGATTGGGGGAATGAAATACCAAAAAAAAACAAACAAACATAGCTTACAGTTGCTTTGGGGAGGAAAAACAAACACGAAAAGCTACAACCTGTACAATGCAAGAGCTTTGCCTGTCTTAGTCACACTTTATGCCCAGGGCATATCATAAAACATGTGTTCAATAAACACTGTTAATGCTAATTTAGTCACCTTGGTCACTCCAGCACACTGGGAAGTTCCTAGTACAATGTTTGCTGAATGAATTAATGTTGCAATGCAGTACACATAACTATGGCTTGAATGACTTAGGTTAAGAAGATAAGAGACCACTGAAGACTTAAGTAATCAAGAAGTAGTTCATGGCAAAGACAAAGTCCTGGCCCATGAAATCTTAGAGCTGGAAGAACTCTTACAGGGCTAGTGGGAATTTGTACTCTGGTAACTTCCAAAAAAGTTCCAAAGATATCAAAGCAGCTTTACACCTCTAAGGTTAAAAAGATAATTAAACTCAGTAGCAACTACTGTAAAATTGAGGAAATCCACATAAACAGTGGGTGTTATGGAATAGTACTAATAACAACCTGCTCATTTGTACAACTCTTTGCCACTCACTCTGCTCTCCCCACTCCCTCCCTACACTCAAAAGACCAGGCAAGGGAGGCTGTGATCTCAGAGCCACCAGTCTCTGAGAGTTTGGACTGCAACCTGGAAAGGACGTTTTTCTAAGTCCTGAACTCCTAATGTGCTCTGAACACACTCTACAACCTTAAATCTAAACTAATTCATGAAAGGTGAGAACCAAAATCTAGACCAGATGCATACCTCTTTCACTTAACAGAGTTCTCCAGAGAAATTCATCCATCCACAGGCAACATTTACTGACCACCTTATACTGCTCTACTGACATGCAAAAAACTCAGCTGGGAACATAGTGGACACAGTACCTGCCTCCCTGGGTATCACCGGTGAGAAAGATATTACAAATAAATTACAAAACAGTGTGGGTGTATTATAACAGATATTTAAAAGTATACACTCTAGCCCAGCCGGGCGTGGCTCAGCAGTTGAGCGTCGACCTAGGATCCAGGAGATCGAGGTTCGATTCCTGGTCAGGACACATGCCCAGGTTGTGGGCTCGATCCCCAGTTGGGGGCGTGCAGGAGGCAGCTGATTAATGACAACTCTCTCATCATTGATGTTTCTGTCTCTCTCTCTCCCTTCCTCTCTCTGAAATCAATAAAGATATATTTAAAAATAAAAAATAAAAGTATACACTCTAGGAATCCAGGAAAGTCAATAACAACTTGATATAAAAAGCTTGACAAGACTTTCAAGAAAATGTAGTGTTTCTTTCATTCATTCACTCAACAAATATTTATTGAACATGTACTATGTGCCAGGCACTGCCCAGGCAGAACAATGAACATTTGCCCTAGATCCTGAGAGGCTATCTAGGGAGTTTACTACATAAAGAGGAGTAGGGTATAGGGGAGGCACTCAGTCAAGAAAAAAAGGACATGCAAAGTAACGAAGCAAGAAAAGGGTATGACAGATTGAGATGTAGGTAAGATATTCCACCTAGGTTTCGACATTGGCGAGATCCTCAGCATGTCTAGAGAAGATGTGCCAAAGAAATACAGAGAGCCAGCTTGTGGGAGAGCTTTAAACGCCAAACTTAAGTGTTTAGAGTTTATCCTTTGTGATAATGGGAAACCAGTGAACATTTGTGAAGAGGGAAGTGACAAGATCAGCTTGGACATTTAGGAAAAGATGTTTTTGTGGAAGACAGACTGGTGTAGGCAGGACAAACAGATAGTGATTTGCCCACTGTCAACCAGTTCATCATGACAAAACTGACTATCACCCTGGTTCTCTTGTTCCTAGCCCAAAATTCTGAGGATTAAAATAGCTAGGGCTTAAAAAGCAGTAAGAAAAGTACAAGCAATAAAAGAAAAATAGGTAAATGGGACCTCAGATCAAAAACTCACCAAGATCAAAAACTTTTTTTGCTTCAAAGGACACTATCAAGAAAGTAAAAACACAACCCACTGAATGGGAGGAAATATTTACAAATCATATATCTGATAAGAGCCTCATACTCAGAATATATAAAAAGAACTCTTGCAACTGAACAAAAAGGCAAACCAAAAATGGGCAAATGACTTGAACAGACATTTCTCCAAAGAAGATATACAAATGGCCAATAAGCACATGCAAAGATGTTCAACATCATGAGTCATCAGGGAAATGTAGCAAATCATACCCAAAAGGATGGCTGTAATCAAAAAGACAAAAAAATAACAAGTGTTGGTAAGGATGCAGAAAACCTGGATTCTTTATACACTGCTAGTGGGAAAGCAAAATGGTGTAACTGCTTTGGGAAACAGTTTGGCAATTCCTCAAAAAATTAAACAGAGTTATCATGACCCAGCAATTCCACTCCTAAAGTATTTAACCCAGAAAACTAAGGACATGGTCCTACAAAAACAAAGTAACATTACTCATAATGGTGAAAAGTGGAAAGCCAAATGTTCAGCACCTGATTAAGACATACCTAAAATGTGCTGCAATAGAATATTATTCAACCATGAAAAGGAATGAAGCACTGATAAATGCCACACACTGATGAACCTTGAAAACATTATGCTAAGCAAAAGAAGTCAGTCACAAAGTACCACATATTGTATGATCCCACTTGTATAACATGTTCAAAATAGGCAAGTCTTTCGAGACAGAAAGTAAATGAGTGGTTGCTTAGGGCTAAGGGCGGCAGGGGTGGAGGTGGGAGAATGCGGAATGGCCCATAATGGGTACAGGTTCTTTTAAGAGGAACCAAATGTTCTAAAATTGGACAGTGATAATGGTTGCACAGCTCTGTGAATATACTAAACACTGAAGTGAGAGGATTGTATGGTAGATAAATTATATCTCAATTGTTTAAACAAAAAGCAGTAAGAAATTGGATATTTTAGGCTACAGAACCAGAAAGAAAAGATGGGGAAACAATGAGCACTAAAGGACTGTCAATGGGCTTTCAAAAAACTCCCAAAATGTCTTACAGAAAGGATTTGGGGTGCACAAAGCTGGAAGAAGAGTGACGAGGGGCACCATCTGCCTGCCCGCCTGCCTGCCTGCTGCCAGCTGTGAGGAGGAAGCCCTTTCTAAAGTCCCTCTCTCCTGGCAGTCCAAATACCCTACTTGCTCCTGGATTAGTCCAAGTGCCATGCAGAAGCCACAGGATAAACATGACACATCTCCCTGGAGCCATTAACTTCACTAAAAACACCAATTTTTAGAATAAGAAGCAGCTAATATATTATGAAACGCAAAAATCTCTGAATATTTAAAGTAAAAAATCAGACTTCAAAGAAACTGCAGGATTTTGGCAAGGGTAACTTTTAACTCCCTTATGCCTAAGGGTACTTGACCGGACAAGTGTGAGTATTATCCCAGTGACCTGTCCCACACCAACAGGAAGAATCCAGTTCTTCCAGAGCCTCAGTTTGCTAGCATTCCCCTTTGCAGAGGCCTGGCCTGAGTGGCTCCTGATTGCCTTTGGAATCAAATGAAATTGCCAGATTAAAGCCTGCAAGCCCTCACTGCACCCCTACTCCCTCCCCGGTGCCCATCACAATCCTGCACACACCAGTGTTTCCTGCCCCCATCAGGTATGTGCACTTCCCTCCTCACACACCTCATAGTCCTGTCATTGGAGCCACTGTGCACACCTGAGAGGCCCTGACATTCTTCGCCGAGCCGCCCCACTCACTACCCCCCAGCTGCTGTCCTTGTGAGTACTCTGGCAGCCCCTTCCCTCTGCCTGTCACCCTTCCTCCATTCCAATTCACAAAGTGCCCATATTTTATATTTTCATAGGGGCCAAAACATCACGTGACACTGTGCCCAGTCCCTATTTAAGCCCTTCTAGTGTCATTTTTCTAGATTCTTGAGAACAGATGCCTTCTGTGTATATTACCTAACATTTCCTGAGCATATACTATGTCCCTTTATAGTCCTAAGCCTCTGACATATCCAACTTTATTTATTCCTTAGAGTCTAAGATAAGGCACTATCAGCACCCCCTTTTTATCAAAGAAAACTGAGACAGAGAAAGCTTAAACAACTTTTTTTAAGATCCCTCAAATAGTAAATGGCAGAAACTAGACTAAAAACCTAGCCTGTTGCCCAGCGTGTGTGGCTCAATAGTTGAGCGTCAACCCATGACCCAGGAGGTCTTGGTTCGACTCCCGGTCAGTGCACATGCCTGGGTTTCTGACTCGGTCCCCAGAAGGGGGTACAGCCGATCGATGATTCGCTCTCATCATTGATGCTTCTGTCTCTCTCTCCCTCTCCCTTCCTCTCTCTGAAATCAATAAAAACATATTTTTAAGAAAAGAGCAAAACCTTTTAAAAAGAAAGAAGGAAGAAAAAACACCCAGCCTGTCTGCCTCCACAGAGCATGTTCCTAACCCGGTCATAAGCAGCCCGAGTCCAAACAGTACCACAGTCCCTGCTGCCATTTACCAGCACTTTTTCTTCACTGAATTACCTAAAACCCCTTCTTGTTTTGCTCCCCAGCTTTCTAACTCAACCAGCTTTGGGTCAACAGAAACTAATGCGTAGCCATCTCCTTTCTGGGATGGGAGAAAATTTCAAAGAGGATGATCTGGTCGGTCAGGAGGAAGGAAGCAGGGCAGTGAAACCTCAGGTTGCAGCTCCTCCCCATCGATATTTCCATGTGACACTTAAAGAATGTGATTCTAATCAAGTACAAGTCAATCTGCACCTGCACATTTTTAGGTCTTACAGACTGGGAGACTTTAACATAAAAAAATCAATAACTTTCTCTAATCAAAGGTTTCAGGAAATTAATGTTTCCTCCAGTTCTTTTAATTTGCCTTCAAAATTCTGGGTCAAATAACTTCTATACAGACTTTGCTGCTTAAAACTTAGCTTATTCTGTTGTGAACTGTAAATATTTCCACATGGTTCATTATGTCCCAGTAATATCTTTGTCATATGCACTATAATTTAAAAATCATAGAGTTGCCCTTATTTTTTAATATTCTGCGACTGAGAGGTTTCACTAAGCCAGAGTGCCCTCCTTCCACTCATTCCCGTCCCATCTCATTATTCCAAATTAGAGGTTTGGCTACATGTTACAAACACGTACCTGCAAGTGGTTAACTCCTATGGACTAACAGAATTCAGATTCAAAGCCTCAGAAGCAGCTACAAGAAAGTCATTTGAAAGACAAATTACACTTGAAGGACAGCAACTCTAAGCCTGGGTTAGCTAAAGCTCAGAGAAAGCCTGGCCCGGTGGGGACTGAGAAATTTGGGACACATCTTAAAAAAAAAAAAAAAAAGGAGGCTGCTGTGTGCCACCCTCTGCAAAAACATACATATGTATATTTATGCATTTTCATAAACCATCAGCATATAGTGGAATGATTATATTTATAAATCCATGAAGATAGGTATTTATAATGAAAAATGATCCACATATCGTCAGCTTAAAATTGCTTCAATTTTTTTAAGGGGACCAGGATGAACACTTCATTGAATATCATTACACTAGTGCAGCTGAGCAGCTGGCAAGGGGAGGAGATAGGCTTCCTGACACGGGTGGAAAACCAGGTGATGAATTTCACTTCACCGAGGCTTAGGGAGGGAGCATATTCCCTGCGCCAGGCACTGTTCTAGGAACTGGGGATATACACTCAAAGCTGCTGTCCACATGGAGTTTACCGTCTAACTTTAGGAGACAGAAAATAAACAAGTGTCAGGTGGTGATAAGTGCTATGGAGTAAAAGCGAGCAAGAAATCGGTAGGAATGAACATTAATTTAGGTAGGGATATCAGCGAAGTCCTCTCTGAGAAGGTGACATAAAGAGTGACTTAAGAGAAGTGAAGGAGGGAGCCAAGCTGAATGTCTGGCAAGAAACAGCAAATGCAAAGCCCTGAGGCAGGAGCATGCTTAGAGTACTGTATTAGAGAAACGGCAAGGAGGGAAGTGTAGCTGGAACGGCATGTGTGAGGAGGAGGGTGATAAGAGGTCAGAGAAAGGGCTTTATCATGTAAAGTCTTGTAGCCTCAGGAGGGAATTTAAATTTTATTCTGAATGAGATCAGAAGCCAATGGAAGGTTTTGAACAGAGAAGAGTCACGATCTGACCATTTTTAAAAGTTTGCTCTGGCTGCTGTATATTGCACAGGGGGGGAAGGGTAAGGAAGCAGGGAACCTGTTGGGAGCAAAGATAATAGTGGTTTGGAATAGGAGATAGCCAAGGAAGTAGTGAGAAGTGGTTGGATTCTAGAAAAATTTCAAAATAGAAACAATATCCGTTGAACCAAGACTTGGGCAGTCCTCAGAGTATCTGTGGCAGAGTGCAGAAATGGCCACAGATCCCCCCCTTGTATTCATGCCACTGCAGTATAACTTGAGAGCCCCTCCAACAGAGAGATGAATCTTCCTCCCCCCTCGGAATTTCGGCTGGCCTTGAAACTTGCTTTACCAATGGGATAACAACCAACATAACGTAAGCAAAGATTTGAAACGTACCTAAGCATTTGCACTCGCCCTCTCTTACTGCTCTAGAGAACCCCACAACCCAGACTAACCTGCTGGATGATAACTGCCCACAGCCCAGACGCCCCTGCAGCCACGGCCATCAGATACGCGAGAGAGACCATCAACTGCCAGCTGACTGTAGGCGGAGAGTGAGCCCGGAGGAGGTCAGGACCATCACACAGCTGAAACCAGCCCAAACTGTCCAACCACAGAACGGTGAACTAAATAAATGGCTGTTGTTTTTTAAGTCACCAAGTTTTGGAATGGTTTCTTAAGCAGCAAAAGCTGATTCAATGTCTTTTTGTCCCCCAAATCGAATGCAAACCACTAAGCTCTCTTGGTTTCTCTAATGGCATTACACGAAGACAAAATTTCAATTCTAAAGGAAACTGATAAGAGAATGGGCATGCTGCTGCTGAGTCGATGAGCTGATTAGAAAAGGAGCGAGCACAAGTCACAAATTATAGTGTAGCTCATTAAAGTGCGGATGACAGCCAAGGAGCTGCGTGCCTTATGCAATGAAACACCAAGATAAGAATCTCAGAAAACGAGAATAAAAGATTTCACACCAACAGAATGTCTCTTTTCAATGTCCCACACACCATTTCTGAAAATTACTAAGTACTTTAACCTCCTGCCGAACATCAAAAATAATGCTTTTTGAACGTGATCTAGATAGAAGAGCAATTAAAGCTCTTTCCTTATAGAAAAGAAACCAATTATATTAAAGAGCTCACACGCTGGACTTCTCTTCCTTGGCTGATACAGACAGGTGGGTAGATGGATGGGTGGTAAAAGGGTAAAGGGCATACATACACCAAATAATACTTTGATTATTAACTGGATTGCTAATCTGAGTAATTATTTTGAGGATAAGCATTTATGCTACATAGAAAGACTCCTATATATTTTCTCACATTACAACTGATTATACAAAGGTCTAATCTAATGATCACCAATGTTCAATGGATCATTTTGTTCCCAGCAGTTTGCTTATTTTCCGTTAGTTTGGAAACAGACACAACTATCCTTCTGGAGTTTTGTTGCTGTTGTTGAACTTATTTTTATTGTTGAAAGTATTACAGATGTCCCCTTTTTTTCCCCCATTGACCCCCTCCACCCCGTTCCCACCCAGCCTAGGCCTTCACCACACTATTGTCATTGTCTGTCCACAGGTTATGCACATATGCATATAAATTACTTGGTTAATCTCCTTGCAGCGCCCCTCCCTGCCCCCTTCCCTCTGAGGTCCTAAGTCAGTCTTATATTAATTTTTTTCAATGTCAAGGTAGAAAGTGAAAACCTCCACTCCTATTCCCCAGAGATAACCACTGTTTACGGTTTCTTTGTATCTCCTTCTAAACTATTTCTCTCTTAAAAGTTATGCCTGACACTACAATTTTAAAAACGAAAACATCTGTAATTCTTTCAAGCTACTCTATAAATTAAGTAGAATCCTCTCTATATATGTGTTCTGCTATCAGAGCTTTCCAAACTCTATAAAAACCTAACATTTATTATACGCTGACTGGCTGGATTTCTGAAAGAGCTCATCTATTATCACCAAAAAGAACTAAATAGAAACAAATGACCCCAGTCTCCCTCAAAAAAAAAGGAAACCTAAGTATCTAATGGGTGGGAGAAAAGTTACATTTTTTGGAACTGAAGCAGAAATGGTCTGGATGGTTAAATGAAAGTACTCGCTACAGTTTATGGGCCTAGTTTATATTTGACATGTGGAAATAAGTTTTCGAGAAGAAAAAAAATTCTGGAGACAGATCCTGACTACTGTTCTAAAGATATGCTCAGAAAGGCCTCCCAGGGTCACTCATTGGTCTATTCAGAGTGTACACTGCACCTCCTTCGAGTACAAAGGACAAGGACAGATAGATAGTCTTATCAAATTATGTATAGCAAAATAAAGAGCCCTGGAAATGAGGTTTTTTTTGGAGGGGGGGGAATCTTCCCAAATACTGTATATAGATTTTCAAAATTATGAACCACTGTGTTCCTCCTGTTACTTACAAATTTAGCAAACCACATCAAATCTTTGTACCTCTTAATTATACTCACTAATGAAAGGATAGAAACATGAATAATCTAAAATTCACTTCTTCTTGAGTATTAAAAAATGTACCAACTGTAGGGGTTGGGAGGCACAGGGTGGAAGGGGGAGGCTTCCTGTAACAGCAAACAGAAACTTTTCCTTTTTAATTATGATTGCCTAAGGCCAGAATTAAAATAAGCTTTTTAAATGTCCTAAATACACATCAAACAAAAGTGAAGACCAGCTGAGTGAAAAGAATAGTCCACCCAAGAGGAAACAGAAACTAAACTACAGAGAACCATAGTAGTAACTTTCATAGCACTCATCTTTCATTAATTACGAGAAGCCAGAGCCAGTGCCTCTGAGCTGACATAAATCCCTATAAGGCAAGAGGGGCCAGAGCGAGAGAAAGGACTAGAATATTACACTCTCCCACAGCTCACTCTTGTACTCACATGTCCCCCACAAACCTACCCAGAGGAGACTACGCAAAGCTAATGCTTTTTCAGGTCCTGGGTTCCATCCAGTCCAGTGAAAAGTTTTCTATGCCTTGGCAGGTGTGGCTCAAGAGCATCGGCCCACGTAGCAAAGGGTCGTGGGTTCAATTCCCAGTCAAGGGTACGTACCTGGGTTGCAAGCTCGATCCCCAGCCCTGGTTGGGGGGCATGCAGGAGGCAACCAAACAATGGTCTCTCTCACACCAATGTTTCTCTCTCTCTCTCGCTCTCTCTCTCTCTTTCGCTCTCTCTCCCCTTCTCTCTCTCCTCCTCCCTTTCACTCTAAAAATCAATGGAAAAAATATCCTCAGGTGAGGATTAACCAAAAAAAAAAAAAAGAGAGAGAAAAGCGTTCTATGGTGTATTCCAAGGAGAGCAGCAAAGTGCCAGGTTAGTGCAAGCAACAGTTCTTGTGAATCAGCAAATCTCTCTCTGGTCTAAATCCAAGATATGACAGGAAACTGAGTTGTTTTATTGTCAAGGCTGCTACACTGAAACTCATTTAATGTTTGTATACTACTTCTGCTCTCCACAGCTGATCAAATAAATACTACCTAATAAAGGCCCCACTAAATTTTGATATCTGATCACCATACTCATTTGTTCATTCACTCATTCATTCAATAAACACTCATTCCGCGTCTCCTTACACACCAGACTCTGCCAGCTCTCAATCAGAGCTGAAATGACTGAGGACAAAACCAGAAGAGGAAACGTATGCCCAGGGCCTGTCAAAGCACTTGTCAGCCTTTGATTACCGTAAGCCTTTCAGGTTCAGAGGCCATGTTCTGTCCAAAGCAGCACCTTTTCGGCTAATCAGAGTGGGCCATAATCGTAAACCTTTTTCTTTAAAGCTATGCTCAGCTTATTACACTACATTGCACAAAGACACTCTTCATTTTTAAAAAGTTCTTTAAAAGAATATTTAAGATACAAACCAGAAAAGAAAAAGGGATGAGTGAGAAGTGATTTTACTAATTAGCACCTTTTTATCTACATGAAGAATTCCCTTCCTAGCTGAAAGGACGGTTTCACTCAACAGGTCCTCACTGAGTTGGGAAAGATGTGACGGGGGCACTTATGCTAGACAATGGGAATCCAGTCATGAATGGACACGGTCCCTGACCTCAAGGATGGAAATACCGTAACTGCCAATTACCAAGTGCCCACCATGTACCGGCACTGGCCTATCCACTGGCCCCTTCATATACATCACCTCTCAAACTAATCCTGCAAGGCAGATGGTACTATCACCACTTTATGGATCAGCAAACTGAGGCTCCGAGAAGCTCATTTGTCCAAGGTCACCTAACATGCAAGGAAAATTGGCTGGAATTCTGGGGTTGGCTGGCTGGCTCACAAACCTCTCTCTCATCTTTCCATAACTCTATCCTGCAAGACATGCAACATCTTTGTGTGTTCATTGTCAGTCTACCTAACCTCCCACACTACCTCTGCATGTCTGACCTGGCCATAGCTCTCTGTATGACCTAAGCAAACCTTCCTACAAAATGACTAAGGAAGAAAAAATGCAGAGAGAAGGAAAAAAATTATTTTTTTTTTAATTTTTAAATAGGTAGGGGGGAGAGAACAACTATAGGGGACTGTCTCTTGCTTCAATAAAGCTGAAGTCAAACAGTATATACACCTACAGTGTCCTGCCCTGACTGAGACTTTCATTAAGTCTTTGAGTCTTTATTTAAAATCTTTAGAATAAAACATTAAGAAGTCGAGGTAGAACAGAAACATCAGCATCTGCCAGCTCAGGAAGATAACTTGGAAGGAAGACTTCTGATTGACATTTCAATTCAGCCACACTTACTGAGCTCTGAATTGTCAGTTGTTTCTTGGAACTTGGTTTCCCTCATTTTGTACCTACTTCAAATTATATGTACAAGTTGCTTTTGTGAATATTTTCCTTCATACTTATTGTATTTTATTACTTTTAATCCTCACCCAAGGATATTTTTTTTCCATTGCTTTTCAGAGAGAGTAAAAGGGAGGGAGGGAGGGACAGAGGGACTGAGGGAGGCAGGAGGGAGGGGGGGAGAGAGAGAGAGAGAGAGAGGGAGGGAGGGAGGGAGGGGTGGGGGGACATCGATGTGAAAGAGATGCACCGACTGGTGGCCTCCCGCATGCTCGGAGGACCAGGGCCGGGGATTGAGCCCACAACCGAAGTAGGTGCCCTCAAAAGGAATCGATCCCGGGCCCCTTCAGTCCATGGGCTGACGCTCTAACCACGGAGCCACACTGGCCAGGGCACGAACACTTATTTTATCTGAATTCATTATGAAAGAAAAAAAAATCTACTGAGGTTGAATACATTTTGTCTCAATAGAAACTGAAGATGTATCAATGACATCACTCACTATCATTGAGGTAAGTAGGAGAAATGAGTGGTTTGGACATTGTAATAACCATAACTTCCCAGAGGGGAGAAAAAGGAAAAAAACTTTCTAGGTCTGAATAAAGACTAAACACAGGTTTCCCTGCTAATCAAAATTATAGATGCTCAACAAATCCATAATTTCAGTTCATAAAAACAGCATTAGGTATAAACTCACAGATGAAGAAAAAATTTCTAACACATGTAAAATTCATATTCTAAGCCACCTGCTCCAAAGATACTTTTGTAAAACTCCTAGCAACATCCTTAGAATTTTTTTTTAGATTCTTTTTTAAATTCTGTCAATGTTCCCACTTAATGAAAGATGTTAGGTTAACAGCTATTTCCTATCTGTCCAGGTAATAACATTCATCAACCTCTTAGCAACCACCAATAGTCACACACATCCAACTCCCAGTCTCCCCCAGCACAGCGCCCGTACCAGCTGGGGAAGACAGGTGAGCACAATGCTTTAACATCTGCCATAAAGCAAAACAGCTCACACTTGGCGAGACTAATTCTTGGGTCCAGTAATATACTGACTTTGACAGCTTCCAAATGTTACTTCACTCAAAAATGCTTTTTAAATGCTTTTTAAAGTTCATTAGCAAATGCAATATATAGTGATATATTGTTTATCACTTAAACAATGTAGTCTATGATAGACTTAATGCAGTTTAAAAAACAAACAGCCACTTCCCTAAACATAAAATACAGAAATAAATCATCCCTAAAAGATCCACTTAAAACCCAAGTCCTAAAATACAGATTATAAGTAGTATTTATAAATAAATAATAATAACATCAACAACAATGGCAAAGACAGCTAATATTTATATAGCACCGTGATGCGAAACCCACTCTAAACGTTAGTTATATTAACGTAATCTGCAAAATCACCCTATGGAGAAGCTTTTGATCTCTCATCTTTTTCAAATGAGTCAAGCAAAACTTCATCTCACCAAGAAAGAGGCAAATAAACTATGATACCCTAATGTGAAAAAATTATTCTCTTAAGAGACAGTATAGAATTATAAACAGCCTTGCTCAAAAAAAGGGGGTGGGAATCTTTCTAGCCAAAAAATGTAGGTGTGGTGTCGTACTTACATTTTCATGCAAAACAAAAATAATACTCCATTAAGTAAAACCTTAAGAAAATATAATTTCACCAATACTATGTTAATAATAAATACAGATTTGCACTCACAGGATTGTACACTGATTGAATAAACATAAAATGATTCAAAAATTATTTTGAATTAATTAACCACTGGGGTACAAGAGTGGTCATTTAAGGACTGTCAAAAACTCCAAATTCTACCGTCCTTTTATTTATTTTGTTGGACTCTTCCACAGGGCAGGGTCTGAGATCATCACACGTGATGCTTTCCCTCTTACGTAAACCACCTCAAACCCAGTTTTGCTTCAAGCACTGGTACTAAAAGAAAAGCACTCACTCCACTCAATTTTCACCACCCACAGAAGGCAGCACAGATAACACAAAATAATTTAAATCATAATAGCTCAAGAAAATGTAAAATTAGCAAGTGACAAGGAGGTGGATTCAATTTTTAACTTCATTCAATTTGTCAAATTTAAATACTTTCAATTATTTATTTTTCCAATGTTCACAGTAACCATAACATCACCAACGTTAAGTGCCTGCCTAGCTGTAGTTTTACTGTCGCCTGCACCCTCATTTAATGAACTTCAGTTGGTGCTGACAGTAATTCTAACTCTAATCTTCTAAACCTTTAGTCTTTTAATGAATTAAGTCTATTGTATTATGTCCCCCCCACACACTATTCCAAGCAGTAGTTCATAAAACAGTGAATTAAAACATATGAAAACTTAAGATCATAAACTTCAATAATACAGGGCCACCTATAGAGCATCTAGAGGGACGTCCAGATGAATTTTACTTAGTTTTAAAAGGACATCCTGTACATTTCACCTTTATAGTCTGAAAGTAAATTGGTAATATTTTTTAAAAAGCAAGCAATGATTAAGTGATTTGTTTTCAAAGAAACTTCAGTATCATCAAATGACAAGCATGATATTACCACAACAAGAAAAAAGAACTTTTCAATTCCAACTCCAACAATAAGACTGTCTCAAAGTAATCTTCCAGACATTTCCAAGAAACCGCAGAATCATAAAAAGACAAGCACGATGTTACCATGACAAAAGAACTTCTTCTAATTCCAACTCCAACGATAAGACCATCTCAAAGTAATTATAATGCTATTAATCATCACACAGAACAAAAAAATTTAAGTGTAACACAAGAATATATAAACGTGGGGAAAATATCATTCCTCACAACTGGGTAAGGAGTTTATGGGTTCTATGGGGGTATATTTACCACCATATGTACAAGGACAGGATCAAGGACAAATTGTAACCCAGGCTGAATGACTCGGCCCTGACAACCTCAATAGCGCCAGCAGTCGCTGACCTCCAGCTGTAATGGCCTTTTGGGCAGAACCTCGGCAACCTTCTTGTTTTGCTCATCACTGTTCCGAGGGCAGGGCCTGGTGCGTCGCGCTGCTCAGAAATTAGATGAATGAGTGGATTGAATTACACAGCCCACAGAACAATTACAAAAAATGAGAATGTAAGGCCCTTGCCGGAGACTATTTAGCCAGGCCATATGTAGACTCCTTTCATAGCTGTTTGCTTCATACGGACTTTGAAAAGCATTTGCACATGACTTATTTCATTCAAGCTGCATCATAATTCAAGAGTGTGAGAACAGGGTCTACCACTCCTAAGCCCAAGGGCATCTAAAGTACACACCATTTCTAGAACATCCCACTAAACCAAGAAAGCCTAAATAAACTCCATGATTAGTTGAAATGCCTTTTACAATGTTAAGATATAAAGCTAAGTACAACAAAAACATAGCTCTATCCAAAATCTTTACGGCATAACTAAATGTAGGTAGTAAAGTACATTTTCTCAACAGCCAAAGGTTACGTCAAAGTTCCTCGTACCTGAAACCTTAGAGACAGATCTCCCCCTAAATCCAGCCACATCCAAGTAAAATTCAGAACTCAGTTTTAGACCTTCATCTTAACTGCTTTTGACTAAAATATCTTTAAGCTTTCTTAAAGTGAAAGGAATATTTTTTGAAGATGAATGGTTTACTGTTAAAAACACCAGTTCAGTGTATCAGTTGTAGATGGAGATCAAATGTAGATGGAAGGACAGGGCAGAACAGAGAGCCCTGAAATGTCCCGTTACTTTTAAAAAGTCCCCTATATCAATCTGCTTTCAAGACATTTTGACTTTTGCTCATAATGTAGGGAAAAACACGAGTTCTTTTGATGCATTACTATCTTTCTGGAAAAATAACTTAATGAGACAAAGGTTGAAGTAGCCTCCTGACCCTCAAAAGAAACTCATTTTGCTACAGATGTCCTTGATTTCAAAATATTCATTCAAAAATAACACTAGACGCCTATAATGTACAAGTCACACTGTATCTGTGATTACCAAACTGCCAACGTAAGATAGCTCCTTAGGAGCCTGAACACACTCTGAAGTCTCACTGTATTTCCTTATCAGACGTGGCAGAGGAGTGTCCCCTTCTATTTCCAGATGCAGTCTTCTAGGGATGCTTTGGTAAAAGAATAATTTGAAAGTCTGTACCTTCTTTATTAGAAGACAGTACTTTTCCTGAAATGATGCCAAGTCCCAATTTTCTCCATGTTCTTCTTAATGTTTTCCCATTTTACTTTAAACAGTGTTCCAGGCACAAGCAACCACGAAATAATTAAATTTAAATGTAGCATCACCATAAAATGAAAGTCTTTCACGGTGCCTACATAAGTGGGTGAACTTTTGCCAGATCTCTTCCCTTACACTATGTATTCTGTAACAAGATCCAGGTCCAGAGGAGTGACTCGAAGAAAGATCAATGACAAACAGTGATAAGGGAAGGAATAATTAAGCAACTGACCACACATGAGGCAGTTTACCCACCTGATCTCACACCCCACAACCACCTTGGGAAGCATGAGTCCCATTGTACCGAGTGAAAATTGAAGCTCCAAAGGGGTTCACAAAATTTCGTTCACAAAGCTAGGGTAACCACCTGGACTTGAACCTACGCCCTTTCCTATAATAAGCTAATTCCCAAAGATGGAAAGGTGAATGGTAAAGGACGCCCCTGCCAGCATGCTACCAGTTTACCAAACCCAAACCCTAAGGGCTGCCACGCCATTACCGTGCAGCATCTGAGTCCTGCGGAGTCCGGACGAGCACCCTCCCCGCCCTCCCCCGCCCCTCCCCCCCCCCCCCCCCCCCCCGCCTGCCTCTTGGCCCGGCTCTACCATGAACTCTCCCCTTCGCCACCTGCCTACGTCTCCCCTCAGTGCTCCTGCCCGCCCGTCTGTCCCCCTTTCTTTTCTCTGCTTCTCTTTTTCAGCACTTCAGTATCCCCACAATTTTCAGGTTCCTTCAAAAGGCAGTAAGCTGATTGATTCACTTAGCACATCACCCCAGCACAGAGCGGGCAAGATGGCAATTAGCTCCCCTGCTCACGGTGTTCATCTGCTGCTAATGCGCGTGGCAGAGAAGGCACAGGCCTGGGGTCCCCACCCGGCCTCCCTCTGGAGGACTGGGCAAGTTACCCGGCCCAGTTAGCAGCAAACATCCTTGCTCTTGGCGTTATTGGGAAACTTCAACGTGACACCATGTATTACATCGCCTGGCACACAGCGGAACTGACAGACACTGCTTCTCTTCTCCTTATAAACTATTTATTCACCAGCAAAGATAACTTGAATTTCTCCTCCTGACTTCTTCCAGGTCCCCAGCTATTCCAGAAAAAATGCTTTCTCATAGGCACACTCAGTTTTACCATTGGTAGTCCTATCCACCCAGCTTAATTTTCCAAACAACCATCCTGCAGTCATGTATTAACTTCTACCTTCAAACACCTTTGAAAATTCTGTTTGATAGCAAAAAGAATTTAAAATCATGAGAGACAAACAGAAGAAGCCCCTTGTCATGAGGTCTCCTTTCTACAGAAAGGGGTATGACAAGTTCTCTCTCTCTGCTCTGGGTGAGGAAACTGATGCCCACCACCCAAAGCAGAGGTTCCTAGCCTGCGGAAAATTCCTCTAAGAATCTGCTGAAAGCTCTTAAGCCTTTGCCCAGAAAAATGCCAATCTGCACAGAGACACAGAATACTGCCTGGAATTTCAAGAGGGTCAAGGGCCCTCTGAAACCCACCCACTGAAAGCAAGATAAGAGCCCTCGACAAAGAACCATCCAAAATATTTTAATCAAAAGCAGTTAAGATGAACTGGCAAAATCCTTAATTCAGATTTTGTTTCTTTAAAGTGCAATAAATTCAAAAGCCTGGACAAAAACCTCAAGAAGGTAAAGAAAGAAGTTTTCTCATTCACCTATCCACATACCTCTGTGGCTCAAAACAAAACGCTACAAAACTAGCAAGGCTCAAGTCTAACGAGGAGGTTCACTCTTAGAAGCAAAATCTCAAAGCCAGGGTGTGCTCAGGGCCAGGGCATGTGCTGGGGACGGGCGAGAGAAAAGAAGGGACAAACACTAAGTATTAGGACTCCATACATTTTCTTTTTCAGTATCATCCTTTTGAACTTCCCCGTGTCTGTGTATGTTGTTAATGGGCAGGACATATTTGTATAATAGTGCACGCATACAATGTATAAATGTGCGTGTGTGTGTGTGTGTGTGTGTGTGTTATTTTTACTGATAGGAATAGGCAATTGCAAAAAAAGTTTGGAGATCCTGTCCTAGCCAACAACTTCCAACTAAGTGATTTCCACAAAAATTTTACCTGGTAACTCTCCACAAACGGAATTTCCCTTGAAAATAATTACATTCACCACCTTAAGTTCTTATTCCTGAAATCAGAAGTCAGTTTGAAACCGATGTTGACTAAACAGTAATGTTGAGGTTGTTCCATAAGAACTGGTTCTCCGTTTTGCTTTAAAAGTCTAATTCTCACAGCTATGTATACATACTCCCTATTTTTCTTCCTTAAATGGAAATAATCCATGTAATGTATTAAAGAAATCAACCGAAAAGCACTGATAAGCATTTTTCCAATACACAGTTCTTCGTATACTTATTCTTCCTACAATTAATATTCTTCAGCTCCTACAATGTACCCAGCACTGAGCTAAATGTTTTACCTACTTGAAGGTACCTTATCTTACTCTATGAGGTTATACTCTCCTAATTTTGGACATTTTAAAAAAACACTGCACCATAGCCAGTTTTCTCAGTGGTTAGAGCATCGGCCCAAGGACTAAAGGGTCCCAGGTTCCATTCCAGCCAACGGCACATACCTCGGTTGCAGGCTTGGTCCTGGGCCCTGGTTAAGGGAAGTGCGGGAGGCAACCAATCGATGTATCTCTCTCACTTCGATGTTTCTTTCCCTCCCTCCCTCTCTCTCTCTCTCTATCTCTCTCTCTCCCTTCCACTGTCTGAAAAGCAATGGAAAAACTATCCTCAGATGAGTCAACCCAGAATTGAAACCTACCTGTGTGAGACCCCAGGGCCTCCATTGTTACCTCAGCAAGGCCACCTGCCTCCCTTAGGCAATATGTTACATGTATTAGGTAACAATATATGTTCAATTAATATGATCCTATGCTTAATTCTACTATAACCTAAAAATAAGATCCCTATTTGTTTTTATAAAATCTTCAAATACAAAGGGTAGAAAAAGATTTTTAAATAGTAAAAGAGGATGCCATCATAGGCAAACCAAAGAGCTATGTTAGTCAGTCTTTTTGAAATATCTAGAAACTTTACTGTTCTTTTTCAAGTACTACAAAATCTAATTGATAATAAAAGCTAACATTATTATAAAATAAAAAATTTGACCAAAAAAAAATTTGATCATAAAAGCCTGCTCAATAAGTCCATTATAAATTTCAGATATACTATTCTCTCAAACTATATTTTTAAAAAGTCTGGGGATCTGATCAAACTAAAATTCAGTCACCAAACACCAGCACAAAAAAAGGGGTTTCAACCCTAGCCAGTTTGGCTCAGTGGTTAGAGCATAGGACTGAGGACAGAGGGATCCCGGGTTCGATTCCAGCTAAGTGCACATACCTCGGTTTCAGGCTCAATCCCCAACCCTGGTCGGGACACGTGAGGAAGGCAACCAATTGATGTGTCTCTCTCACATAGATGTTTCTCTCTCTCTCTCCCTCTCTCCCCCCCTTCCACTCTCTTTGAAAAGCAATGGAAAAAGTATCCTCAGGTGAGAATTAAAAAAGCGGGGGAAGGGGCTCATGTACTTAACATTTTAACTTCCATAAAGAGAAACTGATGAATCCCCTAAGTAAAAGAAATCACTCTTAGAATGTCATATATAAAAACCACTCCAGCCCGGCCAGCGTGGCTCAGTGGCTGAGCATCGACCTAAGATCCAGGCAATCGGGGTTCGATTCCCGATCAGGGCACAAGCCCGGGTTGTGGGCTCGATCTCCGGGGGGGGGGGGGGGGGGGGGGGGGGGTAGTGCAGGAGGCAGCCGATCAATGACTCTCTCACCACTGATGTTTCTATCTGTCTCCCTTCCTCTCGCTGAAATCAATAAAGATATATTTAAATATATATATATTCCCACCTAAAAGTGAATTAAATACCTCTTCACTTCAAATAAGTATAATCTTTCACACATGAAAATGATGTAATATGACACTGTTGTACAAGATCTTATCATTTCTTCCCCAAAAGAAAAATGTTACCACGTTGTTTCAAAGGCTGCAAAGCTGAATGCTAACACCTATTAAACTTTTAGATATTCTTGTAGTTCAAAAGTAAAGCTTATGATTAACTTTTAAAGCCAACCTGCGACACCCCCAAACACACAGTCTCGCTCTCTCTCCTTCTCCCTCTCACTACAATTTAAATGTGTAAACAACATACATCATTAATCTAAGGTACAAACCAGATCCATGGTTCTTAACTTTTTGATTAAGACACGTCTTTGAGAATCTGAAAAATGCTATGGAATTCTTCCATATAATTTCAGGCTGCTCAATGTATTTCAGATCCAATCCAGGGCTTAAGAATGTCTATACCACCAATACAAGAACATTATGCATGACTGGCTGCTTCTGGGAAGGGGGCTGAAAGAACGGAGTTGAGAGGAAAAATTTTTCACTATACATCCTTTTGTACCTTTTGAAATGTGAACCATACAACTGTATTAATGATTCAAAAAGTGAATAAATTAAAAATAAAAATTACAGTAAAAAATGTGGCAGGATACCAATGCAGCTGGTAAAAAATCTCCAAATAAAGATGTTTAGAAATAACTAGTCTATTAAAAGTAACACTTTTGCAAACTGTTTCCTTGAATTTTTTGATTGAAAAGGTTTGTGACTGCAAAACTATGCTCGTTTCATAATTTTCAGAGAAATTTTCAATTTCAACTTTTTGCTAGGAAAATATAAAAAATCAAAAAATAATTCCACATCATTCATAGTCCAACTTCTGAAATCCCAGGTAGGTAATAATAGCTGGTATTTATTGAATGTGGCACTGCCACATCCACTGATTATCACAGTCACCCGCATCTGACTGACAAGGAAACCGAGGCTTTCAGGCGTGAAGTCACTTGCCCGCAGCAGTGCATCTGGTAAGTGAGCTAGGTCTCTGAGCCACAAAGCCCACATACCTGCCCCCGTGTGACAGGGCATCATGACCTGGAGAGAGGACCGTAAACACTACACTAGAGGGCATTATTCCTTAAGAGGCGATTCCTATTATAAATACACTTTAGAGCACTTTATAAAAATTGGGAATTATATCTGCATGTTCCTTCTTTACACTACACAAAACAGATATAGATGAAAGAGAATTATGCCCCCCCAAAAAAAGAGAATAATGATTTTGTAATTAGAAAAGCACAGAAACTGAACTGGAATCTTTAAAGCCCTCATACACTTGTCATCCTAAAAAATAAAAATGTAATAAGCTGAATCATAAGCGTAGAATTTTAAAAAAATGTTTTCACTAGAAAAGGAGTGTTATAGAAACAGTGTTTTGATCTAAAGGTTTCAAAAACAAGAGGCAAAGGGTTTCTCTCTGCTGAATGGTACCTCCACTCATCAGTTTGGGGAATGTTTAGACTGAATGTCCAAACTATCAGCAAAATGCCTCAGAAGCACAGAATGAATTATGAGGCTAGAAATAATGATACCTCTTTCATGATAATCCCATCTTCAAAGAGATGACAGTTTTCAAAAACGTTTCACTCAAATCTTAACTTACATAATCTTTAAAAGGCAAAGAAAAACGGAAATAGGGAGAACGGGGTGGGTAGAGAATATAAATCACTAACCAGATACTACTACTATTACACTACTTCGCAACGTGTGTGCATTTGCATGCGTTGTGTGGTTCCTTATTCAGTGACTCACCTAAATAACTGTCACAGCTTGCTTCATGTCATCCAAGTCGTTACTTTCTTATCAAGCACATAAGGCACTAAACCTCTGCTGGATTTCATTTATCAGTAAAATGAGTAAGAGTCCTTCAAGCTCAAACCTTTAGGATTCTCTGAAAACCTTTTCAGAAGTATACGAACGTGGAGAAAATTCAAATGTCTGTATTTCAAGGTTTATCCTGCAACTTCATTATACACAGCCGAGGGAAAGCCAGGCCACTCGCCATATACTTACAGAAAACTGCATGCTAGTATTGCTTTCTATAGAAAATGGCATCATTGATACAAATATTAAAACCCCACCTAATAGCAAAAGGAGCGAAACAGATGAAACTCTCACTTATTACAGTTCTGCAAGTAAAAAGACTTTTACGATGCTAAGAATTAATGGCAGTATTACTTATATGTGGCTCAGCTGGCTGGGCACTGTCCCTGCACCAAAAGGTTTCAGGTGGGAAGGGGCGTGCAGGAGGCAGCCGGTGGACGGTTCTCTCTCACGTTGATGTTTTTCTCTCTCTCCCTGTCTCCCTTCCTCTCTCCCTAAAAATCAATAAAATTATTTTGCCCTGGCCAGGGTGGCTCAGTGGTAAGTGAATCAGGTAAGTGAGCCAGGTGGCTCAGTGGTTGGAGCATCAGCTGGCACACCGAAGGGTTACGGGTTCGATTCCCGGTCAAGGGCACGTACCTGGGTTTCAGGTTTGATCCCTGGCCCAGTTGGGGCATGTGCAGGAGGCAACCGGTTGATGTCTTTCTCTCACATCGATGTTTCATGTTTCTCTTTCTCTTTCTCTCTCTCTCTCTCTCTCTCTCTCTCTCTCTCTCTCTCCCCCTCCCTTCCACTCTCTCTAAAAATCAATGGAAAAAATACCCTCGGGTGAGGATTGCCAAAAAAATAAAAATAAAAGAAACAAATAAAGATCAATAAGATTATTTTTAAAAAAGAACCCACAAAATTTAACTATAATTTGTACTGTACCCCCAAAATAAAATTAACTCAAACCTACCAATTTACTTTAAAGCAATACTATAGAAAATTAAATCAATAACTATCCTTTGGCATGCATATATGATTTATTCTAGTTTCTCCTAAAGAAATGGGAAAAAGCCCTGGCCAGTGGCTCAGTTGGTTAGAGCATCGTCCCAATACACCAAGCTTCCAGCTTTCTTCTCTGGTCAGGGCACACCCGGAGTAACCAACGGGCGCGTGCATGGGAAGAACCAATTCTCTCACGTGCGCTCTCGTTCTCAAAAATCAATCAACCAGTAAAAAAATAAAAGGAAATGGCAAAAAAAAAAAAAAAAATCCTCCTATATTTTCTTTATATTCCATACATTACTTCCTAAAGTTGGTGAAAAGGCAACACACAAAAGGTCAACGTGTAAGGAAAACAAATGTCATTTAACAAACTCTTTACGTTCACTACAACAATCCATACCAAATACATGTTTCTGAAGTCTATATCTGATAATACTCCTGTGCCATTCTAAAATATGGAAATCTAACTGGTGGAATGCTTTACAGAGTATTTTCCCAGAATGGGCTTACTACACAAGAATCACTTTTAGTCTATCTGGAATTAAGCATAGGGGCTTATCTAGCATTATATGATCCTGTTGCTCTCTAATTCTAGCACGTTGGCAAAATATACAAGTTTACAAAAATCATATTCTTGGACAGCAAAGCTCTTGGAAATGTTTCCACCTATCATGCACCACTTAAAAAATGAGAAAAGGGTACACAAACGGCCAACAAGCACATGAAAAGATGCTGACCGCTAATCGTCAGGGAAATGCGAATCAAAACCGCGATGAACTACCACTTCACACGCTATGACGGCTATTTTCCAAAAAAGAAGAAAAGAAGTGCTGGCGAGAATGTGGAGAAATTGGATTGCTGGTGGGAACATAAAATGATGCAGCTGCCCGGCCAGTGTTGCTCAGTGGTTGAGTGTGGCCCCATGAACCTGGAGATCAGGGTTCGATTCCCAGTCAGGGCACACGCCTGGGTTGTGAGCTCGATCCCAATAGGGGGCATGCAGGTGGTAGCTGATCAATGATTCTCTCTCATCACTGATGTTTCTTTCTCTCTCCCTCTCCCTTCCTCTCTTGGAAATCAATAAAAACTTTTTTTTTTTTTTAAATGATGCAGCTGCTATAAAAAGCAGTATGGTGAATCTTCAGAAAACACTAAACATTTGATCCCACAATTCTACTTCTCAGTGGTCTATACCCAAAAAAAGTGAACGCAGGGACTCAAACAGATAGCTGTACCCCCATGTTCAGAGCAGCATTCTTCACTATAGCCAAAAGGTGGAAGCAACCCAGTGTCCACCGGCAAGGGGATGAACAGTATGTGGTACACACATGCAATGGAATATATCCAGACTTAAAGAGGAAGAAAATTCTGTCACACCAACAACATGGATGAACCTTGAGGACATCATGCTCAGTGAAATAAGCCAGTCACAAAAAGACAAACATAGTATGATCCACTTACATGAGGTTCCTAGAGTAGTCAAAGCCACAGAGACGGAAAGTAAAATGGTGGTTGCCGAGGGGTCAGGGGTGGGGGGATCGGGGAGTTGATGCTTAATGGATACAGAGTCTCAGCGGGGAAGATGAAAATGTTCTGGAGATGGGTGGTGGTGATGGATGCATAACAGTGTGAATGTACTTAATGCTACACTTCATGCACACGTAAAAATGGTTAAAGAGGTGAATGTTATGTATAGTTTACAAAAAAGAAATAAAAGACAACAAAATATTAAAACATGTGCCAAATTCTTCTCACACATGCCTCTTTCACTACCCACAAAGCCAATACCCAGCCTATGAGTGGTTAGTTAAGTTCTGTAAATGTTCACCATGAGCCCCAAGAAATTAATATAACAAAGTTTAAAATTCTTTCCAATCCTAAAGAAGTTTCATTTGCTTCCTCAGAATAAATCCTTTGCCAGGTAAAGATACTAATAGCTATTATATGTCTAGCTCGGATTAAATAAGTTACTAAAGAATCCAATATGCCTCCCAACTTTGTATTTCAAGCATGGTTAGTTTTATCCCTAGAATTTTTCCTTCATTTTTCTTCCAAAGCCTCATAAAAACTATTTTCATTTTTACCAGCAAAATCTTTAGCCAGAACCCCCCTCCCTCCCAACTCATAAGAGCTCATCTTTACTGGTAGACATACCATCTTTACAGTAATCGGTATTCATTTAGTTTCTACCGATTTCAAGTATAAATATTGGAATCTCATTTGTGAATCTCCCTCCCTTTAAAAAAATGTTCACATGGGAAAAATACAAGCTTGAAATATCCTAGGCTAAATTTTAAGGATCCTCTAGTTAATCTCCAGTGTTTCTTATAATAACTTCTGATTTCACAAACTGTTACAGAAATAAATGTTAGTGAACAAACTAGTAAACCAGGTTTTGAATTCCTCTAAGCCACTATAGTGTATTGTGTTGTTCGTGTCCCCTTTCTCTTCACTCTTATGGAAGGCAGACAAAATCTACCTTCAAAAGTAGATTCTGATAGTTTCCATGCTATAAATGCTACATTCCAATACATTTCAAACCATGCCTGTTCATAAACATAAAGCAAACAGATAAAAATTTAAAGGAACAAAAAGTATCCACATGCCTAAACAAAAGTTGAAAGGTCTCATTTAGAAAAAACAGGTTGATATTAAAAAACTAGTGCTTAATTCATCCCAATGGAAAGAGAAAAGTAGCATTAAACAAGTATGATCATCAAATATGCTTTCTATTTGTGCTATCTGAAAACAAGAATGCATATAATCTATTACCAACTGACCTTCTTTTTTTCTTGATTTTTAAAAATGAATTCTTTCAAACATCATTTTTTATATGTGAGTTAATGGTACCATCTCCTCTACTAGGTCTACCTCCTGTACGCAAGACTGTACAATTTGAAATTGTCACTGTATACATGTACATCTAAATGTCAACAGAAGAAAAAATGAAAAATACAGACTCAGACATCTTAAAGTTTCTCTAGCAATCAGGTTTCCTACTTATCAGTGTGAGAAATCCTCCTGATAATAAGTTACTTTTCATTTATCCAAAGCTATTTATATTAAATTGAGCCCTTTAAAAAGGAGAAAGGGTATATCAGGTCACACACCAGTAACTTCAACAAGTCTGAAATCTCCCATCCCTCAATTTGTAACACAAAATTTTAACAAATATGAAACCCTCTAAAAGGAAATTATAAACAGATATTAAAAGATCAATTGAAAAGGAATCCATCACCTGGTCATGAGCCTTACCTTTCAGCAGTGGCAGAGGTGTTAACTCAATAGGCTTGCCTTGAGACCTAAACTGTGAGGAGCTTTGCGACCTCTTCTGTCTGGCTTTTCTGACGGACTTCCGAGAAAATCCGTCTACTTTATCCACTGATGGAGGAGTAGTTGGTGCTGAGGACATATCCCTACTGAAGAGAAAAGGTAACATAAACATATTCCCAAGGCAGAAGCATACATGTGAGTTGCATAAATTCTAAAATTCCCACATACAACACTCATGAAAATGGGAATATGTTATATAATAAAGAAAGCAAATAAAATCAATTAAGAAAAGTCATGTTCAATTAGAAAACATAAAAATTTGGTGAAAAACAGAAGCAATATAACTGTCATATAAGCAATATTGTCATTCTACTGTATTATGCTGTTCCTGCTAAGATAAGCATTAAAGATGCTCATTTAGACTTGAAGATCTCAGTGCTATCTACTCATTTTCTAACTATAAAGCTCTTCTCATTTTGAGATTTCTGAAGTAATGCTGGAGCTATTCTGCAGCTGGAAAACTTCCATTGATACATTTTCCCAAGATATTTAATGTTATGAATGGGCTCTGCAGCTGAAACCCTTATTGGGCTTCGAAAATCTACACCAATGTATCACAGCAAGTGAAATTTACAATTACTGAAACTATCTAGGCATGACTTTTAATACAATGTGCTTGCTGTGTTAGCTATGATAAACTACACAGCACCGCAAATGAGAACAGGCTAGATTACTTTAAACAGAACACATAAAAGGCATAATTAAAATCATTTCAAAGACGTCTTCTTTTTGAATGAAGCCATCTTAAGTTATTAAAGCTTAATAAACAAAACTATGATGAAATCATGCACCAGAGTTGAAATGAAAACTTAAATTCACAGCCTACTTAGACAACCAAGTTGAGTTCTCTTGAAGTTCATCATCAAATATTAATTTTTATTCCATCAAACTGATGAAACTGAGCAGTTCTTTTGGATTTTTTAATCCTGTCAACTTATTAAAATGAAGGTTATTTCCTAAAAGTAACAAGTGTTAAGCTCAATTTCATTTACCAACTTAAACAGATGCCATCATTTCCATGGCACGGAAGCTCCATGCAAGATTAATGGCAGACTCTAATAGAAATAACGCGGATGGAGGAAAGGCTGAAATGCAGTTACTCACCTGTCATTCCAATGATGAGACAAGTGTTTTTTTGACCTCTAAATAAAAGTCTAGGGTAGTTTTTTCCTAAACTTGTAAAAATAGTTACCTCAATTACATGGATTCTGACAAAGTAAACATAACAAAAACATTTAAAAAAAAAAAAAAAAACAACCACATGATATTGGGCAGTTGGAATTCTGGTTCTCTTTTTCAAAAAAAAAAAGTTTTTAGAAATCTACCTAAGTTAGTCGTAAATAAAATGAGACAAATTCAAAATGGAATTGTAAACTATGAATGACTACAGAAGAAGGAAGATCACTTAAAAATATTCACAAAAACTGCTTTGGGGAAAAGCTCCACATCACATTTGTACATTGTAATTTTAGGGGCCGCTTTTCCAATCTGGTCTGTGAATTATTTAGATTTCATTTCACCGTGGCAACCCAAGATTTCAGTAAATCCTGTTCCTCCATCACTTTCTGTCTCTTCTTTATTCTTCATCTCCCCTCTGTAAAGGTGGCTTATTGGTAGCAATTTTTTTTAAATCACTTGCCCCTTCCGTCCGCGGCCAAGAACGACCGTCAGGGATCTCAACCCCGAGGCGCTGCGGGACTGAGTGTGCGGGAGCGGCGGGTCGGTGCAGCGCCCGGGGAAACAGGTTTCGCCTGGGACCAAGGCGCCCGCAGCATGACCATCCTAAGCAAAGGGCGTCGGGCATTCCCCAGGCTGGGTATAACCCAAAGGGGGGGCCGGGGTGGAGAAGGACCGGTAAGGGGTTCGACTGTAGGAATGAATGGCTCCTACCCACCCCCACCCCAAGCCCGGAAGATAAGCTGCTCGAGAACCCTCTCAACACCGATCCCCCTTTTTCTCCCCGCCCCGTCCGTGGATGAGAGGTACAAGGATACGCCTCCAGGGTCCGAGGGTGGAGACGCGGGGGCAAGGGGAAGAGTGAATGAGAGGCAGCATCAGCAGCACTTGCAGGTAAATCAGACAAGTGGGACCGGCCCTCCGCCTCCCGCACCCCAGCCCACCGCGCTCCTCGCCCGCCCGGGCCAGGCCTTCCCGCGGCTGGTGCCCTGCAGGTTCCCCAACGAGACCGGGAGGAAGGAGGGAAGCGGGCGAGCCGCGGAGCTGCAGGCACCAAGTTACCTTGAAGCTTCTGGGAAGGAATCCGAAGATGATCTGTGGTTTTGAGGAGCGGGAGACGCGCGGGAGGGCCGCGGCGGGGGCGGCTGGCGGGACGGGGACTCGCAGGCGGAGGTCCGGACAGCGGCAGGGAGCCCGGGGCGAAGGCTGTCCGGCGCGGCGTCCCTCCGGTTCCGCGGCTGCGGCGCCTCTAGGCCTCACGGCGGGACCTGAACCTCAGCGCTCCGGCGGCGGCGGCGGCGGCCTCACGATCCTCCCCCGCGGGCCCGTCCCATCAAATCGGCACCGACCCCGTTGCGGCTCCGCCGGTGGCTCCTCGCTCACATTCCCGGCGGGCGGCGCCTCTGCTCGTTGCCCCGGACCTGGCGGCGGCGGCGACGACGTGGGGAGGGGGGGAAGGGAGGGAGGAAGACTGGATCCGCAGCGGCAGCAGGAGAAGGAAGGAGCAGGAGGAAGAGCCGCTGGAGCCGGAGCCGCCGCTGCCAGAGTCGCCGTTCGGTACCCGCGGTGGGTCTCCGTCAATGCCCCTTTCTCTCTCCTATTGTCAATATCACCGGGCGGCTGAGTCCATGGCACTCGCGCAACCGAACCTTCTGGCCAGCAGCGCCCGCCCCTGGCGCTCACTCACTGGAGGCTTCAAACGGGAAGCGAGGCCTCATTGGCCGGCGTTCGCCTTCACTCCCATGCCAGCAGGTTCGGCTGAGAACCGATCGGGGATTGGCGGCGGGGGGGCGGAGAAACAGGAGGGTGGGAAGAGAGGAGGACGAGGATTGGGCTGAGAGCGAGGGACCCGGATGCAGCCGCGATCTCCGGCCGCGCGGCCGCGGCTTCCGCCCGGCGGCTGGGGAGCTCTAAGCGGGTGGACAGGGCAGCCTCCGGGCCCGAGAGGAGCGTCCTGAACCCGGGAGGTGTGCGGCTGACAGGTCAATGGGATGGGTTTCCGCGCACTGCGGAATCTCTGGGCGGCGGTCGTCTTCAACCGGAGGGTTCCCAGGGCCACGATCGGCTAAGGGTGGGGAAGCCTCCGGCCTGGATTCCGCCCTCTTCAGCCGCCAGGGTGGCCCTTCTGGGCTCGCGGAACCCCACTCAGGATGGAAGCCAGCGCTGCGTAGACAGAAATCAGACACCCCACCCGCGCCTGTGCGAAGGGGCCCCAGCAGCCCGCTGCAACCCCCGGCAGTCGCTCTCCGCTGAGCCTGTGGGAGACCCGGCACCGGAACCTGAGCCCCTGGGGCCGGGCCAAGGGCTGGATATCGCTTCCAGTTCCCTCACCTCGTCTCCCTTTCCCTAAACCTCTCTTTTGAATATCAGCTCCCCGACGCTCCCGCAAGCCCCGGCGGGGGGCGGCTCGGTGTAGCCGATGCAGGTGGGAACGCCGTCTCCACGCCTCGCAATCGTTTATCAGGAGCCGCCGCGCCGCCCCTCCAGCCGCGCGGAGCTCGGACAAACCCGCTCCGAACTGCGGGAGCTTGGGCGCTTTTCATTGCCCGGGGGGGTCAGAAAGAGGTGATCGAGAAGCCTTGACTTAACTCTAGCTAGAACAAGTGATAAAATATTTAGAGATGTGTTTGCATCCTTGGTGAGCCCTCGCCAAGTGGTGCGTTTCCAGAGCATATTCTTGGACAGCACCCTGTTTGAATGCGCGCTACATACCTGGGGGGGGGGGGGGGCAAGAAAAAGGGAGAAGGAAATTCTTAATGCTAACTGCAAATGTCAGGGTACTGACTGTTCACACTTGGTAAATGGGGGGTGGGGAAGAATTAACATTCATAATCCCTCAACCACTATTAGCATTTTGGTGTACTTCCCTCCAGTACTTTTTTCCCTGATACTGTGTGTATCGTTCTGTAGCCTAACTTTGCCCCTCAGCATTATATCACGTTTTCCATACAGTTAGGAAATAGAACTATGTACAAATTACAGTTAGGAAATAGAACTATATACAAATAAAACTATATATCCCATGTGTGCCAGTAGTGACCAAAAAATGCATTGCATTTCTCTTGTTGGTGTTAACCATCAAGTGTTGCAGATTTCTATGCTCATTCCCAGAAATGGCTCCTGAGTGGAAAAAAAATTTTTTTGTGCCATGAAAGATAAAAAATATTTCTGTTTTGAACTGAAATGGGAAACAGGAAAAGATGGCTATCAGGTGAAAGCAGGCTCCCCCTACTGACTCCAGGCAATTGGCCACTTTTCATAGTCCCCATTTTTGCCCTGAAAAAGTTCATCACCATGAGGCCCTATAAAACTGACTAAAGCCCAGCAGTGTGGCTCAGTGGATTAAGCATCATCCCATGCACCAAGACGTCACTGGTTCAATTCCTGGTCAGGGCGTATGCTTGGGTTGTGGGCTCCATCCCCAGTAAGGGGTGTGCAGGAGGCAGCCCATCGATGTTTCACTATCATTGATGTTCCTATCTCTCTCCCTCTCCTGCTCTAAAAAATAAAACTTTTTTTTTTCATTAAAAAAAACACAAAAACTGCCTAGACTATCAGTCTCCTACCTTCAAGAAACATTTCCACATCTCAATTTCTTTTACCAGTCTTTATGAAAACTTCACTGTCCAAGAAACTTGTGTGCTCAATCTCTGATGGAGGGTAAATGCAGAATTAAAAACAAGGAAGATTTTAAAGCCAACTCAATTTCCCTTGGCAACAGTTGAACTGTTAAAGAGTAGTGCACGTTTGAAATGCTCACAGCTGTTGCTTAGAACATTTCACATTTTGTAGAGTGGGGATTTTGCTTGCAAATTATGGATCTCCATAAAGACAATTCATTTCAAAACTGTTTCACTTTCTATACAATAGCAGAGTAACTGAAATGAGCAGGTCTTTTAAAATCAGAAACATCCTTGCCTATGTGAGAAACTGTTCCTTGAACCAGTAGTTTCTAAAGAAGGTCTATGCATCCAAGGGGTGTGTGTACTCCAGGAATAGCACAAGGCAATTTGGGACGTAGGAGAAGAAAATATAAGGACATCTATTTATGCTTAATTCAAATTGAAAAAGAAAAGCATTAAGCTCAACTAATATTTTATGTACAGAATGAGTCTATAACCCTGCACGCTGTCCATGGTATGGTCTCTTGGCCCAGAACCGCACAGGACATGTCCTCAAGGAAAAGTGGGAGTTACCATTTCTAGGGGTCGGCTGTGGTGGTCCCATCCAGTCAGTCTCTGCCAACATGTAGTAACATATTGAAGTTTGCTAGGTTCAATTAAGTGGATTTACTGATTATATTACCTAGGTTTCATTAAATTCACCCATAGAAGATAGACAAGTGATTTTACCAGAGTCCCCTGCAAAGAAATCACAGGAAAACAAGCAAATGACAGAACTGACACTTCTCGTGTCAGCTCTTTCACAGCCACATTTCAAAGTTAAAGTAACAATCTCATAAATCCAACCAAATTTTGGCTTAAAAAATATCAATTCATCAAGAAGATCATTTGAAATATGGATTTGTATCCTCTATCATTAACAATGAACTGCATCCTAAGCATATATTGTATTTGAGTTATAAGTTAATGGTAGTAGCATATGTATATACTTTATAAATAAATAAACATACAATATACTTGGTTAAGAATTGCTCTGCAAGAATATACTGATGGGAATGAATGATCAAAACAGTGTGGAGACTGCTAGGGTAGCTAATACAAAATGAAATACATTCTAGCCATCTGGGAAGCCATTATCAAATGACAAAACACTGTCCGTTGCTATCTGATGAAAGCACTCACTTTCCAGATACCAAGGCTGAGCTTATCGGTAATCTCCTGGCAGGCCGGCCGTGCGATGAGGCGATCAAGTGGTGGCTGGCTGGTGAACTGAAGAAGGGCTGAGATAATACGCAGCAGCCCCATCAGGCCAGTTGCCGACCAGCAGAGGAGGAAAGACCTGTGCTGGGAAGACATCATGGGAGGTGGCCCAGCCCCGTTGTGTGGGGGGGGAGGGTACCTGGAGCTGGCCTTGGCTGAGAGGGGAGACCAGCAAGACACGAGCTGTTCTTTCAGGTAAAATAACAGGCGTACGCACAACAGCTAGTGTAGACGAGGGACTTCTTGGAGCCACATTTGTCTATGCAGGAAACACCCTCAGCAGTGACATTTTCTTGGGTCATAATTTAAATAGTGCAGTTCCACTTTCAGATGCGCCTCAAGGGTTGTATGTTATTCAAGGCTTTCCACATGATGAATGTGTGTTATTATTGCTTGAGATTTAAACCGTTTGGGTGCTCTAGTTCCCTACTGAGCAGTGAGAGTGAGAGGCCCTGGGTGTTACTGATGGATCAAGACAGGGGGAGGAGCCCTATGTCCCTGATGGGGAAGAAAAATTGGAAAACCTACCAACCAACCAAGAGGAAGGAGAAAGCCAGCTTCCAGTGCACTTTATTTTATACAGAATAAAACACAGAATAATGTACCACGAGTAATAATTTTGCTTGTGAAGTAGTCACATGACACAATTAAGTGAGCTAAAGCTATGAATTAAGTGTAAGCATAGTGAGAACACAGGCCCTGCGCTCAGGCATGTCCAGCGTGGAATCCCGCCCCTGCTGGTCCAGAGCAGGGGCCAGGCCCCCCCCCCCCCCCCCCCCGCACCACTTTGGCCCCGGGCTGCACGCAAGCAGACCAAGGCCTCCTAGCGCGCAGGCTGGACCTCGACCAGGGGAGGTTATGCATCTACTGCGGTGCCTGGCACCTGCTCACTGCTCAATAAATGCTAGTTTTTACCCTAATAACCCACTTTCTTCATATTCTAATACTCTTTATCTATCTAGAAGTTTTTCTTTCTTTTTTTTCTAGAAGTTTTTCTTTAAGAATTCCCACACACACACTTTTTTCCATTCCGGCACACCCCGCTGCGACAGGAAGAAAACAAGCCAAGAGGCACGCCTTTCAACCCACTTCCACGCTAAATTGTAGAGCTGTGTGGGGCCACTCATTGGCAATAACAGGGACTTGCCTCTTGCAATACCCATATACTTCTGAAAGCTGAAAACAGTCATTTGCCTTAACATCATTTCAGAGCTTTATCTTAATTTCTACTTTATATTCCTTTAAGAGAGGCTCAAACTATGTTTGCTGTAAGCTTCCGATGTCCCTTCCTCACTGTAACTCCCAAAGTTGCAGTAGGACCCAGGTCCTGGTCTCTAGTCCTGGCCCTGCCTCTAGTAGTGGCCTGGCCTTGGTGCGGTGGGTGTGTGCTTCACACCGTCCCCCCTTTTTATCCGAGGACCACACCCCTCACTTCCTGTGATCCCGGTGGGACTATTAACCATGCTGCTGCTGCTTCTCTCTTCCGTTGCGGAGAAAGATGGGGACACGACCCAAGGGGATCGATTGGATCTTCTCCAGGATTCGCTCTGGGGATGTTGGGAGCAAGGTGCCTCTCTTCCCTTTGGATCATAAACCATAGAAATGATTAAGCTGCTTCTGATCGTCTCCCTCCCTCTCCTCCATCCTGGAGGAAGCCAATACTGGGGAAGAAATTTTGGCAAAGCTAGGTTTTAACAACACAACTGGAGCTGCTGGATTCAGTTATCCCTGAAGCCAGTTTCAGTTATATGAGTCCGTAAATTCCCACCCAAAAGAATCCTGACTGCTGGTACACAGACAAGTCACTTAACCTCTCCAAGCCTCAGTTTACTTTTAGTCCCCAAATCTGGGATTTCCTAAGGGTTGAACTAAATGAAATCTTTGATGAGATCTAATCTTAAGCATGAAAGAAATCATTCAAAGTCGCCCTGCTGGAAATTGTTCCCTAAAGTGATTCATCAAATCTGATTTATTTGTTTTTTCTAAGACTCAAAGCAGCCAGTCTTAAGAATTACACTTGAACACACCTACATGAGGAAAGACAGTGCAGTGACCTACCAAACATGAAAATAAGCTTTATTCTTAGCAAACTGCAGCTTTTCAATAGTTTATTTTTACTGTGACCCTTAAAACAACAAGGCCATAGTTTAGAAAACGCAGCCTATGGTTGAATGTTGCATCTAGGTTCTTACCTATCATAGAGAGAGAACATTGTTAAGATATCCATAAAATTGGGTAAAATCTATAAACATGGGGTAAATCACTACTAAAATGTTCTAAAGGGGCAAGACAACCAAAGGAGGGTGAAAACTTAAATCTGAGTAGACAGTTATTAAAATAAACATATAACAACAATATACACAATCCTGGGTGGGACTGGTAATAGCTGCACACATGTACATAGCAATTTAGTTCACTTTTATATGCACTATTTAATTTGAACCTTAACTCTGCAGGTACATACCTCTTCCATTTTCTAAGTAAGAAGAGAGAGGATCGGGAAAGTTGTCCAGTGTCGCACAATCAGCAACTAGCAGAACCATAATTTGAACCCAGTTCTTCCAAGGGCCTCTGTACCAAATAACCCATTTGTAAAATCATTGTTTGTTAAAGATAAGCAATTGAATATAAGGCTACTATTTTCTCCATCTTACAGAAGGAAAGACTAATGAGATACAGAGATTAAATGCCTTAAACCATATCTTAAAGAAGAGAAAGCCTGGCCGGGCGTGGCTCAGCGGTTGAGCGTCGACCTAGGATCCAGGCGATCGGGGTTCGATTCCCGGTCAGGGCACATGCCCAGGTTGCGGGCTCCATCCCCAGTCACAAGGGTGCAGGAGGCAGCCGATCAATGACTCTCATCATTGATGTTTCTATCTCTCTCTCTCCCTCTTCTTTCCTCTCTCTGAAATCAATAAAGATATATTTTTAAAAAAAGAAGAAGAAGAAGAGAAAGACCAGGGCAGGCTTCCATGAACCCCATGAACCCCCAGTCATTGAACACTATGAGCCAGCAACTGTGGTAGCATTTTGCATATATTGTCTTGTTTAATCTTCAAAAGAACCCATTAATGTAGGTACTTTTATCCCATTTTGCAGCTGCAGAAGCTAAGATACAGAAAGCTTTAGTTTCTTTTGCGAGGTCACACATCGAGTAAATGGCAAAACTTGGGCAGGAATTAAGACTAGAATATAGGCACCGAAACTCTATTACACTGCCTGTCCATCCCTGCAAATCCTCTATAATATCTGGTCTGTATGCAGTAGAATACATGGAAAACTCAAATCCTTTCCAGTTCATTTCCTTTGATATTTAAGTCTCTTTCCAAAATAACAGTGAACCCCATTCTGTCTTTGGTAAGAAACACACATGGAGGTTGCAGTGTGGAACCTCCAAATCAACCTTCTTAATGAAGAGATGTTTGGGGAGAAAATTTACGTTTAAAGAGCTTTGAAAACAAGGAGAAGAGCAGTGGTCACCTCCAGCATTTGAAAACATTCTGACTGGTCTTTTTTCTAAGTCAAGAAAGCTTATATTCTCAGATGTGGAAGGTGAGTGACCCAGCTAACAAATCAGTTGTCAACTGGAACAAAGTATTTATGAAAGAATATTTTTGAAAAAGAAGCACTGAAGAGACTCATGCAAAGTAAAAAATTTCAGCTGTCTTGATCCCTTAGAGGAAAATAGTTATAATTAACTAGAAGTCACTAGTTTCATAAGCAAACTGTAGCAAGTGCTCAACTGACTTCTATAAAGTTTTTATATAATGAGTTTATGTGGAGAACTAGACCATATTTTCTTTGGGGTTTCTTTCATCGCTAAGCATAAATTCTTAGAAGGTCTTTCCCTTAAAAATTCTTCCTCTTGGAAATCTTACAAACAACATTCCTAAGGTTCACCAGGGATATTCGTTGCAGAATTTTAATAACAAAAAAATACAAACAACCTAAATATGTATCAGTTGAGGGATAGTTAAATAAATTATGGCACATTCACACTATGGAATAATATGCAGTCATTATATATAAGGGAGATACGTAGGTACTTATGTGGCAGGGTGTCTATGACATTAAGTGGAAAAAAGCAAGTATTGCAGAATTAAAGGTGAGTAGCATCCTATTTATAGCAGGAAACACCTGATGTCTGGAAGATACAGACAGATATCTAGAAAAGGTAAATGTCTTGAAAAGGCCTGAGAGTATATACTTGGAACTGTTAGCAGTGAATACCTTCGGGCATAGGTCGGAGGTGGGTGGTAAAGATTAAATTATATACGTAGACATTGTTTTAACTTATTATAAGGAATACATATTACCTTTAAGTTTTATTTCACGGAACATTTTAGACTTACAACGCGCTACAGTGAGTAATATAGCAAATACCCACGTACCTACCACCGGCTCTGAAACACCAACACAGCGGAAGCCTGTTGCGTAAACTTCCCCAGCGCATCTCAGAGTCACCACGGCCCTGACCCGGTGCTTTCTATTCCCATGATGTCATACTTTTCCTAGATATGTACATACTCCTAAGTGCTGCTACGTGCTTGTAGTACTTTCTTCATATTTTAGGGTTGTATATAATTGGTATTATACTATATGAATCCTTTGTAATTTAATTTTCACTAAACATAATGTACTCTTAAGTTAAACATGTTGATACAGATACTTTAGATCATTTCCTTTCACTGCTGTCTAACATTCCATTTATAAACATTCTAAACAAAACAGAAGCAGGCTCATAGATACAGAGAACAGCCTGAAGGTTGCCAGAGGGAGGGGGTTGGGGAATTAAGTGAAAAGGTGAAGGGATTAAAAAGTACGGATTGGCAGTTACAAAATAGTCACGGGGATGTAAAGCACAGGGTAGGAAACATCGGCAATAAGATTGTCATAACTATGTATGGTGCCAGGTGGGTGCTGGAAATATCAGGGGGAACACTTTGTGAAGTATATGATTGTCTAATCACTGTGCTGTACACCTGAAACTAACACAAAATAATATTGAATATCAACTGTAATTGAAAAAAAATTTTAATTTAAGAAAACGCTCTGCAGTTTATTCATCCTCTTATTTTGTGATTTTGGATTATTTCCAGCATTTCACTGTTGTGAACAGTGGTGCTGTGCATGTTCCTGGGCACATTTGTGTGCTACGGTTTCTCCAGTTCCTGTGTGAACCTAGGAGTGGAATCAGGCCGTAGGGTCATGCTTCCTCAACTTCACAAGACGGCCAAGTTGCTTTCCTAAATGATTGTACCAATTAACAATCCTACCAGCAGTAGATAAGAGATTCTGTGTCTCTCAGAATTCCTTACCCATCCAGAAAGCAATCATTTATCTATCTTCTCTTCTAATTTTTGTTTTATTTTTCTCTTACTCCATACTCTTTAATCGAGCTTGAATTAATTTTGGCATATGGTGTGAAATGGGAACCTAAATTGATGTTTCTGATCAATAACCTATTTTCCCACCACCCTTTATTGATAATGCTAGTCCTTAATTATGCTTTTAAATCTTTTTCTTACTTATTGTCACCTGATCATTTGTCTGGTTGAATTTCTGTATCATTTTGTAGAGTCTCCTAAATGACCCATTGAGATTTTATTGTAATTGCATTAGGCCCATGAATTATTTTGGTCTAAAACACACATTCAACTGCTCATTCCTCTACTCTCAAACCGAAATGACTAAATTCCACACTCCATTAGGTCCAATACCCTCGCTCAGCCTGCTGTTGAGTCCCCCCTTGTCTATACCGCCTCACTTTCAGGCACACACGTCAAACAGGCAGTGTCCTCCTAGTCCTCTAAGATTTCCTTATTTATTTTTCCTACAAACTTTGCTCATGAGGTTCCCTTCCACCAGGAATGCCAACCCTTCCTTCCATTCCCTTTGTTTGGTTTACTCTAACCTTTTCCTTCCTTCAAGGGCCAGCTGAGGTCCCAGCTACTCCAAGGGTCCTACCCTAGTCATTGCTATCCAACTTTCTCAGTTGTCTGTATTTAATCTCTCCAGTTCTGGGATCGAGTTAACTAAAATAAGAAAACCGAGACAAGGGGAACTTGCCTGGAGAGAGGTCAGTAAGAATAGTTGCTGGTTTGAGAATCACCAACCAAGTTAGGCATTCTCCTTCTAACATCTGTAACCTTGAAGTGGGGAAAATAGCAGGAAAACCAGAGAGAAGCTGGAGCTTGTGCCCCAGCAAGCCCCATGCCGGATGTGGCCGGACACACAGTGGTGAAGCCAGGTAATAGAGAAACCCACCATCATCTCCACCAAAATGCCTTACATTTGAATAGCGCTTCAGGCTCTACCAACTTGCACTTACATCCCCTCATTTAACCCTAGCAAAAGTCTTTGAAGTAGGTGACCCGATCTCCATTTTACCAGTGGAGACATAGGCTTAGAGGTTAAATGCAAGCCCAAGGTCACACAGCTAGATATTGGCAGTGGCAAGTCTGCAACCCCAATCTTCTAGTTGACCTTAATTCATCACTCATTCTAGCATACCCACAGTTGTTTTCACATTAACTTTTAGAATATTTTTATTTTTATTTTTAATTGCAGCAAAAAACACACAATACCAAAATTTTCCCTCTGAAATTTAAATCTTTGAGTATATAGTTCCTTTACTATATTCACATATTCTGTAAGAGATCTCCAGAAAGTTTTCATCTTGCAAAACTGAAACTCCATAGCCTGTTCCTCCCTTCTCCCCCACCCCTTATGCCTCTGGCAACCACCATTCTAGTTTCTGTTGCCATGATTTTGACTACTCTAGATATTTCATCTAAGTGGAATCATACAAAGAGTATTTGTCTTTTTGCGACTGGCTTTTTTCACTCAGCAGAATATCCTCAAGGTTTATCCATGTGGAAGCATATGACAGGATTTCCTTCTTTTTTAAGGCTTATATATATATTGTGTATATATATATATATATATATATATATATATATATATATATATATATATATATATATCTCACATTTTCTTTACCCATTCATCTGTCCATGGACATTTGGGCTGCTTCTACCTCTTGACGATTGTGCAATGCTGCACTGAACATGGGTGTGCAATATCTCTTCGAGACCTTGCCTTCAATTCTTTGATATATATACCCAGAAGTGGGGTTGCTGGATCGCATGATAATTCTATTATTTAGCTTTTTTAAGAACCATGTTAACTTTTAAACAAATAGCCCCATTCTCATGGGTTCTATTGCAATATGTTAAGAGGCAGCATATTGCCTTCCCTCTAATTAAATGAAGATAGCAATCATGCTCATATATAACCATTAAAATATGTTTAAACTTTACTTAACATGAATTAATTACAATGTTGGCAACTGTTGACGCTTCCATTTCCTCCCAGTCTCAGTTAACAAGCTGTTCTTCACTTTCAACGCTCCTCTCCCCAGTATCAGGGTCACTAGATCAGACGACTCGAGGTGGAAGGACCTACCTGCTTTGTTCAATACTGTGCCTAAAGTAACCAGCACAGTGGCTGGCATGTGATAAGCTCTCAAAAATGGATAAATGAATGAGTGAGTGCATGAATAAAAGATCGTGTTTCTGGGTACAGTTTTAAAAAATTGAACTTAGGGTGCTGTCATTGATGAGAGGGAATAGTTTAGCACTTCTTATTCCAGCAAGCAGGAAGTAGAACACAGATGGCAAAGAGACGTTCAATGACATGAATTTTGCCAGACAATGACACCATCCCTAGGATAAATTCAAACTAAAGCTCTGAGAGTAACACAGGATCATACCAACCATGAGGATCTGGGGAACTTGGGGAACCCTTGGGGTTACAGGAAGGTCCTACCAGATTAATGGGACAGTGTTCTAGGTAAGAAAAGCCAAGAGAGGGTTCGAATAATGCAGGACTGCATTTCCCTTCTCTCCTGCCAGCCCCTGTGGACCCTGGGTAGAAGGCATCGGAGCAAACGCATTTTCACACTGAGTGAAAGATTCCCTGCTGGCCAGCTTGCTGCGCAAAGGGCTGACTGATGACCTCCAAATGGGGACAGGAGTGTAGAAGTCAAGAGAGGATTAAACACACTGAGGGTAGTTATTATCTCAAAGAGGAGGCAAGCTCTCCTGCTAAAGGCTGCTGTCCCTGCATCTTTGGACTTGATATATAATCTTATGAAAGGAACTGGAGGAAATGGGATTACACTATATCGATAAAAATTAAATTTAGACTTAACAAAAATTGCAATAATTTTTAATGGATATGGTCCCTAGCCCAGCCGGCGTGGCTCAGTGGTTGAACATTGACCTAGGATCCAGGAGACTGAGGTTTGATTCCCGGTCAGGGCACATGCCCGGGGTGCGGGCTCGATCCCCAGTGGGGGTTGTGCAGGAGGCAGCCGATCAATGACTCTCTCATCATTGATATTTCTATCTCTCTCTCCCTCTACCTTCCTCTCTCTGAAATCAATAAAGATATATATATATCTTTATATAAAGATATATAAAATATATATATATATATATGTATATATATATATTTTAAAGGATATGGCTTCTAGAACAGATTGTTCAGTGGAAATTATGCCCTGAACATATCTGAAGAATGAATGAACTGTAAACTCTCTTTCATTCAGAGATGGAATTCAAGAGAAAAGCATCTTCTAATAGGCATACCCCTCCTCCCCAAAAAACACAAGTCTAGTTGCTTAGTGATTATGTGAAATCTTTTCCCATTCCTTAGTCAAGAATTTAAATTCACACTAGCAGATTAATACAGTAAATAGTGGGGCCATTTATATTCTGCTCCATAGAGTAGTCAGCATGGTTTAGTGGAAAATCTGCTATACTTCAGTCAAAAGACTTGAGCTCTGATACTGACATTGCTTTGACCACTTTAGTCTTTTCGAGAATTATCAGTTCCCACGGTCTACAGTGACCAAAGAATGATATATTCTGACGAGGTTGACTCTCAACATAAAATTCGTCATGGGCACCCAATACCTATAGGGCAAATTTTGAACACCTCTGTTGAGTACATTCCTTTATTTTCCGACTTCTGCTTACCTAACCAGCCTTAGCTTATAGCATTTGCCCTTCGCTTCATGTCAAGCAACACTGGACATAAGTAGCTTCCTTGATATATGCCAGTCGTTCATGCTTCCTCTGCTTGAACACCTTTCTCTCTACGTTCACTTGGCCAGCTGCTACTCCACATCCCCGTCTCAGCTTAAATGCCACCCCTCTGGCTTTCCTCCGGGAACTCCTGTGTGTTCACTGGCTGACCCTGTCTGTACCTTCACAGTGACAGTTGTATTGTGATTAGTAACTTGCATGCCGGCCTCCCCATTAGACTCTTTCCTCCACCACACCTTTTTCTTTTCTGACCATAACAGTTATATATCTTTATCATGTAAATTCAGAGTGTAGAACGTAAAATAGCCCCTCAAAACCCACTCCCAAAGGCAACTCTTGTGGATACAACACCTGAAGCCGTAAGTTCTTCCTTTGAATTTTTTGGATTTTTCAGAACATTAGCAGTGCCTGGCACATAAGCGGCCTCAATAAATAGTGTTGAATAGATGAATCTATAAATTAAAGATGGCTTAATTAACTGGCTGTACCAGACAATCGGGTGTTGTAGCGATGAAATCCTGCAGGATAATGAATAGGAAAGTTCCCTGAACACCAGAAAGCATTCTGTAGGGACAAATCCATATGATCAGCGACTAACGCCCCTGCACCTCATTTCACCTGACTCCTACTATCTGGCAAACTTGGTTCCAATGATGATGATGATGATGACGATGATGACAATGACCATGATGACTAACACTCTTTTTTTTTTTCAATCCTCACCCAAAGATATTTTTTTCCATTGCTTTTCAGAGAGAGTGGGAGGGGGAGAGAGAGAGAAACATCAATGTGAGAGAGACACACCGACTGGTTGCCTCCCGAATGCCCCCCAACCAGGGCCAGGGATCGAGCCTGCAACTGAGGCACGTGCCCTTGTCCAGAATTGAACCCTAGTCTCCTCAGGCTAGGGGGACTAACACTTTTTGAGCACTTTTCATGCCCCAAGCACTATGCTAAGTGCTTCACCTGTATTGACTCATTTAATTCTTATAACAACCTAAAAGGTAATGGCTATTAATTTCTCCATTTTTTTTCCGAATGAAGAAGCCAAAGCACAGAGAGGTTATGTAACTTGCCCCCCCAAACCACACAAGTAATAAGTAATACAGACAGGACTTAACGCCAGGCGCTCCAGGATCTGAGCCCACACTCTTAACCACATCCCATTGCTGTCTCCTACCTACAGCCCTGAGGACGTGCCCAGGTCATAACAGGAGCCAGGGACTTCCCACTCGCACGCTGCTCCTTGCTCCAGTTCTGGAGTCAGGAGTAGTTTACCTCTGTGGTCCTCTGCCCCCTCACATGTAATGGGGATAGGAACGGTTCCCATGGCACAAGGTGCTCCTGAGGATTACCTCTAACTGCCTCTGGAAGCAGTGCGAGAAAGAATATCAAACCTGGAGCCCAGAGTCGGCGGCTGGTGGCATTGCAGCGGGCGCAGCAGTAAAGAGAAGCAAAAGGACCACCCTCTGGAGGACAGGTAACCCCAATCCAGGAGGAGTCACGCATCTATGAATGAGAACCTGTGTGAGGCCAGGCTGATGCCGAGAACCGAGCAAAGGCTCCAGGGCCAGGTCAGCAGCTCAGGCCCCGGGAATGCGCATTCGCAAGTGAGGACACTCACTTCTCCTTCATTCAGTTTTGTGTTGGCCTGCACGAGTGGTAGCAATGGTTGGTTATACACTCCCGACAGGACAGTGAGAAACAGAAACAAAATCCTCCAGTATGTCACACGTGTAACAGCAGAGGCGCGTGAGGAAAGTACAGAGGCGGTGGAGAGAAAACCACACTAGCAGGTGCTTACAGACGCGCTTGGATCTGGACCAGCCTCCAGCGCTTGTCGAAAACTCAGTGCAACCCGAAAAGGCGTTCCCAGGCGCAGCCCTGCGGCTCTGCCCAGGCTCAGGGCTCTGCGGACTCGCGGCTGCGGAGGGTCTCCAGGGAAAGAGCACTTGGTTAAACCTACTGGGATTTCACTCAACCCCTGGGCCGACCTACATTATTTGCAAAGCCCCTAAGAAAAGATAGAGCCTTCATTCTGGCCTAAGGGAAGAGAAATGAAAGCACAGGCAGGAATTTCACACATTCAGACTAGTTTAATCAACGAGGAGGCTACTGGAACCAAAACCAACCAAACAAACAAACAAACAAGACCCAAGCTAAGTTAATGCGGCTCTGCCCCTAAGCGAGGGACTGAAAACAGAAGGTAGAAAACGGATAAACCTGTTGTAACTAGAACTGAAAACTACCCAGCGCGGTTTCACAAGGCAATCTTATAAACACTGAGTGCCGGAGGAGAGAACCAGCCCGAGCACACACAATGGCAGGATGAGTCACCAGCGGGGCCTTGAACTGGCACTGGGGAACATTGCTTCAGAACGGCAATATTAACCACCACAGTTATTACCCAGGGTACTGAGTCTACAAAACAGGCTCAGGGAAAGTGTCCTTAGAATTGAAAAAAATACAAAATCAAGACATAATAGATGCGATGAGCCATCTGCAGAGGTAACTCACCCTACGAAATGTTTTGTGAAAGTGTTTGCAGAGAAACTTAGGAAGCCCTGAGCCCAATGCTCATGACTAAAATTAACCATGTATTAGATGCCTCTGTGCCTATGCACGTCGTTCCTTCTGCACATTGCATCTTCCGTTGCTCCTTTCTCCCCTTTCTCCAGTCTATCTGGTAACAATTTTTCTTTCAAAATACAGGTGTCATCTTTTCTCAACCTGTGCCAGAAAACAGAATGAATCATTCCCTCATCCCTCCCACTTTTATACTCTCTGCATATTATCTCGGCATCAGCTACTACAGGGCCCCGCCCAATAGTTTTCTCAGCCCATCCACCGAGTGGCTCAGGAGAGGAAGAGGCCTTTGTCTCTGGTAGGAGCTGTGTATCCGAAGCTGCGGGTGGGGGACTGGTGGTTTGCATGATTGGCATATTGAATAACCTGATAGATTTAGGGCCATGAGAATCTACGTGAGCCATGAGATTTTTATGTTTATTAAAAGAGAACTCCAGTTTTGTTTACTCATTGAGAAACAGTGGTTTAGTAGGGAGATAAATATGTAAACAAAAATGTGCAAATTACTATGAAGGTGTACACAAGATTAAGGAGTAGTATAAAGCAAAGGAAGAATTAATTCCCCAGGTGGGGATCAGAAAAAGCTTCATGGAGGAGGAAATGATTGATTGATCTGGGTCTTAGGGACAAAGAGGAGTTTACCAAACAAACCCCAGGCAGAGGGAGCAAACTTACCAAAGCCTGGATATTGTATAACATTATAAATATTACTCTGTACTTACTCTACTCTCAGGCACTCTTCTAAGAGTTTTTACATGCATTAGCTCGTCTAATGTTGTCAACAATATTTAAAAGTTTATACAGTGTTATCAGTTAGGTACCACTGCTGGTAAGAGACATAAAATAACAGTGGCTTAAAGAGAGCAGTTTCCTTCTTTCTCCACAAAACCTCAGGGTCCCACGCTCCTTTTAGCCAACTACTCTAGAAGCTAGTGGTGGCCTTCACCCTCATGGCTCAGGATGTTGGCTAGAGCTCCAGCCATCACATCCACATTCCAGACAACAGGAGAGGGGACATAGGGAACTCAACAACTGTCATCTTATGTAGGTTCTTTCAAGTTTCCACATGTCACATTACCCCAAACGTAATCTTATAACGACAAACAGTTGTAAAACACTCTGGGAAATAGTCTTTCTTCTGGGCATCATTTCAGCACCTAAACTTTGGGGGTTCTGTAACTATGAAGAAGGAAAATGGGAGATAATTTGCAGTTTCTGTCACACACTCCTATCTCCATTTTTCAGAAAATGAAACCAATGCGGAGTGGTCGCATTCTTTTCATGGTGCATTCAGGGATTTCAAGTAGTTTCTGTAGGCTTGTGAGGTAGGTGTAGAGTGGCAAGCATGAGGGGTAATGGGCTATAAAATGGTATGACTTTAATTCTGACTACACGAGCAAAACGCTTAAGGGCAGTGAAACGCATAAAACCCAGGCAGCACTGAAGTGCACTAGACGTAATGTCTAAGTAATCTCAAAGCTAGGTAAGTGAGAGCTGGTTTGCAGATCTGAGAGGTGGATTTACTAATGGGTCAGCAATTGAATAGTAAATTGATTCAACATGACACTGCTGATTGCAGTGGCAGATGATTACATAAAATTAGTCAAAAGGACAAAACTCATCTGACACATTTTTCAGTTCCTCCTTTTAATTTTTTTCAGTGTCTACCTCTTCTCTAAACCATAGTCCAATAAAGGTAGAATAGTTTGCATTTAATGCACACTGATTAAAGTAAAATAATGCAGGTTAATTATTACCTCACAGATACCTTAGTTATTTGATTCAATGTTAAAATAAAAAATATTTTGAGGTAGCCCACATCATTGAAACCAAGCAGTGCCTGTAGACAAGCATTCGCCAGCGAAACCTGCTTTTTGTACCCTCCTCTGCACCCAAGTGCCCCGAGGAGTGAATGTTGCCCTCAGCCCCGTAGGCAGTGCATCGGGACTGGGCCACGTGGCGGTTGGTGATCATATTTTCTTGCTCGTGACTATTGTAGGCAGAGGGTCACAGGCAAAGAAACAGTCCCTTTCCCCTGGACGCCGGTGTGTGGGTATGGTCCCTGGCTGGCTGCTGTCATCTTGTGGACTTGCGGCTGACAAGCTGAAGGCGGCAGATGGAAGCCTGGGAACCACCACCCTGGGAAAGCTTCTGAGCCTCCGAGAGGTCGTAGGTCCCTTAGCTGGTTACCTTTTCGAGCTGTTATTTGCAGCCAACGTATCCTGATTCTCCACCGCAAGGCCCAAGGGCCGGAAGGCCAGCAGTCCCCAGCCGCCGCCGTTCCACCCTCTCCGGGGAAGCGCTCCCGGCTGCCAGCTGTTTTGCCAGGCGACCTGCCTGCATCCTTCTAAATAACGCGCTCATGTCGCTACGCTCTTGTCTTATCCATAGAAAGGACGCTGGCTTTCGACCGTGGAAGTCGGAAACGAAGCATCTGCACACCCCTTCCCCTCCCTGCTCCCAATATAGTTTTATGACTTTTGATTAAATAAGTTCTGTGCTTACAATTCTTTCCTTATACAATTCTTTACCCCTTGGAGTTAAACATTTTTCCCCACCCCCTTTCCTTTGCATGGTTTTCCATGTGCCTATTATCAGTTCTCAGGCTCTCCAACAGTTATATTGTCCTATCAAAGTGATTTTTTCCTTCTTAAAACTTTGTCTTCTCTCTCCTCCCTCTCTTCCTACTTCTAAACCCACTTCCATTCCCTTCTTCCCCCATGCCAGGCAACAACTCTGGTAATTAATATACAGAATTGTTTGCATATTCCTGCAAAATGCATTTTTTATTTCAAACCTATATAAATGGCTTACCCCACACATGCATTCTGCTTCTCACTGTTTTCTTTTGGCATCGTATTTTCACAACCAAGCCTTATGGCTAAAGTGGACTCCTGTGGCGTGTCACCATCGCAGAATACTAGATCGTGTACATGCACATTTTTACCCCCACCTCCCACGCATGGATACCCAGGTTGTCTCCAGCCCCGTAACATCACGATGGCCAGAACGGACCTGTATGAAAACATCTGCGGGGTATCACCCCACGCTGCGCAACTGCTGTCAGAGGCCACACGGACATGCGCATTTTTTCTCCAGATTAGCTGCATCCATCTGTACACTCCCGTCAGCACTGCACCAAGGTTCCTACATGCCCACGTTCCACCACCATTTGGTATCACTTAATTTTCTAATTTTTCTAATTCCAAAAGATAAAGAGCGGTTGTTTAAAATTTTCATTTTCTCTAATCACTAAGGAGTTTGACGATCTTCTCTTTCTTTTGAAATTTGCCTTTTCACATCCTTTGCTCATTTTTCCATTGGCATTTTCCCTTGATTTGTGGGAGTTCCTTCCTAGAGTCTACATTTAATCATTTGATTTCAAATCTTTCCTCACACTCTGTCATCTACCTACACATCTTTTGTGACCAGAAATATAACCAAATTTTTGTATTTGCCTTATACACATACTTTTGAGTTTAAGAAGTCATTTGCCATCTCTAGGTCAGAGAGATTCTCCAACACTTTCTTGAATTAAACTTGTTTTAAATCTTTTATCACTTGAGGAATCTAGTTTCACTTCTTCTATGTAATGAGCTAGTATCACCAGGATCACCGAATATAAAGCTCTCCCGCCTCTCCCATCGTGCCCTTCGTAACATACTGCGTTGCCATGTGCCCATGTTCTGAGCTCTGCTCATCTGCACTGTTCTAAAGCTGTATTGGTTTCTACTACGATTTTGTGGAATGTCTTAACACCTGGTAGGGAAAATCCTCTTTTAATTTATTGATTTGTGATGAGAAACACTGATTTACCGTTCCTCTTATTTGTGCATTCATTGGTTGATTCTGGCATGTGTCCTGACCAGGGGATTGAACCCACAACCTTGGTACACCGGGATGATCTAACAACTGAGCGACCCAGCCTGGGCTCCCCTTTTCTAAGTTATTTGTGGACCTTATTCATCCATACAAATTTTAAAATAAGTTCAGGTTCCTCAAAAAATCCAGCTGGAACTTGATTGGGATTGCTCTGGCTTTGCAGATTAAATTTAGGAAGTTCAGCCCGGCCAGAGTGGCTCGGTCGGTTGAGCGACATCCTGTGCACCGAAGTTGCGGGTTGGATTCCCAGTCAGGGCACACACCTGGACTGCGGTTCGACCCCCAGTAGGCACATACGGAAGGCAGCCGACCCGTGTTTCTCTCCCCCCCTTCCTCTAAGCATGTCCACAGGTGAGGGTTAAAATAAAAAACACAAACTTAGAATGTTTACTTTCATCAGAATTGTAGTTTTCTCCAAATAAATTTTGTACATTCTTAATTCCTTTACCCTTTTTAACTTTTGCTGCTATTGTGAAATGACTTTTTTTTATTCTCATAGGCTTACCTTATTTCTGGCAGCTCTGCTGAATCTCTTAATAGTTTAAAATAGTTTGTTGTTGATTGTTGGATCGACAATGATAGATGACATACATCATTTGCAAAGACTTTTCCCCTCTTCTCCAATCGTTACACATTTTAGTTCTTTCTTTCCTTACTGTACAAGCCAGAATCCATACTACTGTGATAGGCTTCCTCGTTGAGCCTTGGTCTTAAAGGGAATGTACATTAACATTTCTTCACTAATAACATTTACTATATACTTTTGGTATATAAATCTTAACCCAGGTTTTAAAATCACTCTATTGGTAGCTTGATGCTTATACTTTTCATAGACAAAATTTTACATTTTCCTGTATCAATCAAGATAGTCACACCTATTTTCCTTTTTGCCCACTTCTGATAGGTTTTCTGACGTAGAGCCATCGAATATTTCACCAAAATAAAACTTGCTTGGTCGTGGTTTTTAGTACACCATTGGATTTGGTTAGTTGAAGTTTTTTTTTCTTTTTTAAAATTAAATGTCTTTATTAATTTTAGAGAGGAAGAGGGAGGTAGAAACATTAATGAGTCACTGATCGGCTGCCTCCTGCACACCCCCCACTGGGCATGTGCGCTGATGGGGAATTGAACCCCAATCTTCTGGATCATAGGTCGATGCTCAACTGCTGAGCCACACCTGCTGGGCTTAGCTGACATTTTCAATTGTGAATATATATTCATACACAAAATGGACCTTTTTTCTTCATTTTCATCTGGTTTTGGAATCAACATTACATTAGCCTTAAATTCCATTTTGTCAACAGTTAAGATTGCCACCCTGGCTTTTAGGTTCATAATTGGTGTATCTTTTTTTTGTAATAGCTTTATTCAGATATAATTCATATATCATAAACCCATCTATTTGAAGTGTACAATTCACTGAATATTTAATATATTCAGAGTTGTGCAACCATACGTACAATTTTAGAATATTTTCATCACCCCCAAGTCCCATACCCTTTTCCAATATTTCCACCAACTTCCCTTTCCTCCTCCCTCACCTCCCAGCCCTAGGCAACCAAGAATGTACATTCTTGCTTTATAGATCTATTCAGGACATTTGATGTAAATGGAACCACACGATATGTATTCTTTTGTGCTGTTTTTACTTAGCATGTTTCCAAGATTCATACAAGTTGTAGCATGTATTCATACTTTATTCCTTTTTATGGCTGAATAATATTCCATTGTATAGATACAACATATCTTACCTATTGGGGTTTTTTTTAAAGTTTATCTTTTTTTAAATATATCTTTATTGATTTCAGAGAAAGGAAAGGAGAGAAACATCAATGATGAGACAGTCATTGATCAAGCCCACAACTGGGGCACAGCGCCCTGACCAGGAATCAAACCCCGATCGCCTGGATCCTAGGTTGATGCTCAACCGCTGAGCCATGCCCGGCCAGGCCATATCTTACCTATCTGTCAACTGATGGAACACTTGGGTTGTTTCCACCTTTTGGCAATGCTGTTAGGAACAGTCATGCACATGTTTTTGTGAGGCATATGTTTTCAATTCTGTTGGGCCTTTCCATCTGAAGAGTAAAGTTTTAGAATACCCCTTACATTATTACATTTTTATAATCCCTTCCCCCCCTTTAAAAAAACTTTTTAATTTTGTAAAACTGTTAGTCTGATATGAAATACCTATATTCATCTTCTGTGGTTTTTATATTTTCTTTCACTTTCTGTCTCTTTAAATTCTACTTTCAGAGATATTTCTTCACCTGCATCTTCCAACTCTATTAATTACTTTTTATTTTTAAGGATTTTTAAAAGCTCTACTGTTCTGGTATTTCTGTTGGTTTATAAATGCAATTTCTTCAAAAGTCTTTTTAATCAGCTTTTCCCATTTACAACCTACTCAGCATTAGCTCAGACCCTACATATCTTGAAAACATGGCTTCTCATTGTTATGTAGTACTCCATCAAAAGATCAAATATTTTAGCAGCATGAGGAATTATCAAATCTGTTTTTGATGTCTGGCCTAGAAGTAGTGGGAAGAATGAACTGGAAGAGACTAGAGACAGAGTCAGTAATTTAGGCGAGAAAGGAAAGTTTTATCTAAGGCAACAGCGGTAGGGTAAAGGCAAAAGGACAGCGGACAGATTTTAGGAGGTAGGATGGCACAGGACTGGTTAGGAGAAAAGGGAAAAATTCAGAATTACCCTCGGGGTTATGGTTTGGACAACTGAAATAAGTACATTTCTAAAAAAAAAAAAAAAAAAAAGATGAATTTTGAATATATTTAACAGTGACTTACCTGTTGTTCAGTCTCAAGTTAGTTAAGCTAAATCATAGCCTAAATATAAGCTGCATTGTTCTATAGAAAAATAAATTTTTCCCCCAGTATTAGTCTCAGAAATAAGTCATCATTAACATTTAAAGAGAAACGTAAAAGGTTCTAAAGTAAAATTTTCATGACAATATTTCTAATGCAAAAGATAAAATATTTTTAAATATTTTTACAAATAATCTATAAAGATATTATTTTTTTATTAAGGATAAGAAAAGATAGCAAACCTTTACAGAAATTAACTTTATAATTAACATTCTTTGAAGAAATATTTTAAACAATGAAAAAAATCAGCAGTAAACAAAAATTCAGGTTTAAAATAATGAATGAAACTATGGAAGAAAGTTTTATTTATTAGGGTATTTTGAAATGACAACAGCCATTCTGCTATTATACTTTTATTTCTATAGATTCACTTTGTGCCTCAAAATGAATTTTGCAAAATAATTTCCTTTTCATCAGTGAAATACCTGTTTACTGTTTAAACTACAATATTAAAGTATAGATTCAAATATTTACTAAACACCTTTATTAACTAGATACAAATCATTTTATTTCTAAAAGTTGAATTCTATTTAGACTCATTAGAATATTTGTATTTAAATACTCCAATGTAATCTATGTGCATTAAGCAAGTAGGAGCTCTTCAAATAAAGAAAAGTCTCATTTGGTTTTATAAATAATAAAGATGATTTAAAATGTAAAAAATTGAGCTAAAAAAAATAGCCCAAACCACCTGTTTTTTAAGTCATACTAGCCATCTACTTCTAAAAAGTCCTATCAAAGCTATTTTTTTTAAACCCAACATTTACTAACTCAACAGATGGGTTTTAAAAATGAGGAAAGTAATTTTACTTTCAATTCACTGATTATGTACTCAACTGGTGTCTTTAAAAAATAATTTTAGCATACATGAAGACTGAATTAAACCATTCTCAACATTTTTCTAGTACTGTTTGCTAACTAGCTTGTTTTTACATACACGCTTTAAACATCTCTTCCCCAGGTAGTACACAAAAATAGTTATTTGCAACTATAAAATCTTTCAAGTAAACTCCCAATGTAATATCACTGCTTTTTCCTTCTCTTGTAAGAATCATTACTGTGAGTTCGAACTCGCTGGTACACAGAGGATGCTATTTTCATATTGTCTTTCTTTGTAAATGTCTTCTCTATTGCTCCAGGTTTCCAAAGTAACAACTGTGCATCTTCTCCTCCAGTTAGCAAAGAATCATCCTGCATATTCCAACAGAAAGAACGGACTGTAGCAGCATGCCCTCCCTGAAGGCTGGTCACATGATTCAATCCTGATGCAGTACAGCTCATTAAGTGAATAATTCCTGTGTTTGTTCCTCCAACAATAAATAATTTGTCCATCTTTTCATGATATAGGCCACCAATCAAATAGTCCAAAATACCTCCTTTAATATTAATTACTTCTCTAACATCCTGGATATTCAAACATGTAACTGGTTCATCAGTATCCAGATTATTAAGATCCCACCAACAAAATCCTTCATCATGTGTCATGCAGTATATCTGTTTATAATCTTTCCCAGACCAACCAATACAGCTAACTGATGAAACTGTGTTACAAGTTGTAACCAGTGCATCTTCTTCATTATCAAGGCTAATATCGAATACATTTACTAGGCCATCTGTTGAACCTGAGACTACCATGTTAGGATTGCTAGGATGGAAACATACTTGAGTGATATCATCACTATGTGTTTCTGAGTATGCCCCAAGTGGGTCTTTAGTAGTAGACAAATCTTGAGAATTAATTCTTGCATCCCAAAATACTAACAATGCATCATCATCAACTTTTTCTGTGCCAGCACAAATGACATGATCATTACAGCTGATATCAAAACTGATAAAAATATTGGAAGGGTAACCCTTGAACAGCTGGACAGGTTTTTCACTGGCTAATCGAGCATCCCAACATTTTACAGTGCTATCTGTACATGACGAATATACAATGTCACAAGAATTTGCAAACTTGACTCCATTAAGAAGTCCAGGATATCCACTAAATTCTCGTAGTACGTTTAACCTTTCTTTATCATATATTCTGATTAATCCATTAGAACATAAAACAGCAGCCAAGCTTCCTTTTTCTGCTTGTACAGTCTTGGATGTGTCTATGCCAAGCAGATAAGTAGGCTCTTCAGTTCCTGAGGAACGCTTAACAATGTTCAGATTAGCAAATTGTTCCTCAATCTTCTCCATATCAGGAGTGGCATCCAAGAGTAGTAAATATCTGTAATAAAAATATAAAAATTGAAATTAAACCCACAGCTTCTCTAAAATTGTAATTAAATCAAGAACATTTCCTTGTGAAGGCTGACAAAACAACAGAGATAAAAATCTATTTTAATATTGTAATCATTTCCCTACCATGATGTAACTAAAACTAAGTTACCTCCTAATTCACTCTTCAACACCAAATCTACCACATATATCTTATGACAGTAAGAGAATTTAAAAACATGTATATACACTGCTGAGTAATTTGTTTTTAACTCAAACCCAATTATTGGTCCTACTCATTCATAATCATCAGCATTATCCAGGATCTCCACTTTGGATTCATCTACACCTGGTCCCAGCTGCCTTATACAACTTTAGAACCTAAATATAAATGTGTACACAGAAAAATGGTCACTCCAAAGAGGTACATGCCTTAATTCCTGGAACCTGTGAATATGTTGGTTACATAGCAAAGAAGATTTGAAATTGTAGATGGAATTAAGGTTGCTAATCAGTTGACTTTAAAAGGGAGAGATTAGCCCTGGCTAGTGTTGCCCAGTAGGCTGGGCTTCATCCTGCACACCAAAAAGTTGCAGGCTCAATTCCGGTCAGGGCACATACCCAGGTTTTGGCCTCTATCCCCAGGAGGGGCATGCGGGAGGCAGTTGATTGTTGTTTCTCTCTCTCTCTAAAAATCAATTTAAAAAAAAGATTTCTCCCTTTAAAAAAAAATAAAGAGGGAGATTATTCTGGATTATCTTGGTGGGCCCAATGTAATCACCAGTGTCCTTTCAAGTACAAGGAGCAGAAGATAAGAGCCAGAGGGAGATGTTACTATGGAAGAAAGGCAGAGAGAGATACACTGCAGGTTTAGTCAAAGGATGTTAGTAAGTGGGTAAGTGTTAATATGAGATTACTAAAAAACACACACAATTCTTTGCTACTGCCTCAATTTGATCTCTGCATATGAAAAATCAGACTGGTGAGAATTTTAAACAGTAAGAAAGTTTAATGGGGCTTTTAAGCTAATAGTAATTTATAGGACTATGTGAATTGTTATACCCAAGCAGGACGGTAGTACTATACACTCCTTCCCTCCATTTTGTTGCCTGGAAAGTGTTTCACAGTGGAACAGTCCTGCAAAAGTTTAATTCAAGGGTTCTACTGATTGATGAGGCAGGGCCCCAGAACAGAATGTCACAGCAAACTAGCACTTCAAGGCTGTAGCAATGGTAATAATCACGATGGTTGTCCAGGTGACACACTGTTTAAATGAAGTACAGGAAGGAAGGAAGGAAAAAAGGAAGGGAGGGAGGAGATATCAGAGGTAAGGTGGGTATATCCCCCAATACTCTCAAATTATAGACCTTATATTCCTCCACAAATACAGTTTAATCTCTCACGGGGAAACATGAAAACCTCTAGCTTATGTTTAAACACATTAGTATGCAAGTGAGTCATATTTGAACTAAAACTTCCAAGGCTATACAATTCTTTATTTTATATACTAGTGAATCATTTCAAAATGATTAATATACTTTTACTTCTATGTATAGCCTTCATCTGAGTTTTCTTTGCATGATCCACTTCCCAGTGCTCAAGAAAAGCCATAGGTTGTCTTTTCTTCTCACTACACTCTCATGGGGTAACCTCATTCATATTCATGTTTTCAAGTGCTTCCTATATGCCAATTATCTCATTTCTATTTCCAAATCCTATTTCCAAATGTCTAATAGCCATTTCTCCTTGCACATGTCCCACTACACCTCAAAATAAAAGTCATTATGTATGCTTCCCTGGTAAGCCTTCCCCTTAAAAGAATCAGAACAAAAACAAACAAACAAAAAACAATGTAAACATCTCAATTTTTTCCATTTTGGTCAACTTCCAAATCCTACTTTTGGGCTACAGACTTCTTAGAAAAGTATTAGATTAAATATGTTTCTGCGGCTCAAAACAATAGTGACAACCTCATATGGTTCAACCTAACAAAAACCTATGAAGAGAGCAAATAAGATTAATCATAATTTTATCTTTTCTTTTTGTTTGTTAGATGCATAAAAGGAAGCTTAGTTAGCATTCTAGATCTCAACAGACTAGTGAGAAATGAGGACATGGAGAGAGCCCTTCTTATATCAATACATACACACACACACACACACACACACGCACACACAAATTAAAGAGTGCAAATAGATATGGACAGAAAAGGATAATAAAGCAGAGTAGAGAGGAGAAAAGAGAAATGAAAATAATCTAAGAGAAAAGAGAAAGGAATGAATAAAACAAAAGAGGAAATTACTGCCACTACCTCCTTAATCATGTGGGTGAAACACTGCATCTTTTACTGTCCCTAACACAGAGATGAGACAATGAGAAGAGGTCCAGATAAAGGAAGTTCAGTCAAGTATAAAGCTATGAGAGTTTGCTCCACTAAAAGGAATTTTTCTTCATGGGGTAATTTTCACTCCATGAGAGTGAAGAAAAATTCCTTTATTTCTTTAAAATAAAGTCCTTGTCCTTGAGTTAGAGAATGTACCAAGCAATCATAAGCAATTTAAATATAAACCAAATTGTTCTGAGAATGGAGGCAGAAAAATAACGATGATCTCATCTTGACCCACCTAGTACAGAACAGGAACTAGCAGAACCACAAGCAGCAGCCTGGCACTGAGCCACTATTGCTGCTGTGGTTCTTACAGGGAGACACAATTCTCATGTCTGAATATAATGCAGGTGTAAAATGTCAGAAAGATACCCCAAAACAAACACTATAGGGTAAGCTTCAAGGGTGCGAGAATATTATATTCTTGGTGAACTGCCACTTTGCAATATGCTAGGTGGGACTTGGTAACTAATCTTTTATCTGAATAACTGTCCCTATTTAATTACAAGTTGATTATTTAATAACAAATCCCTAAACATAATTATGAATTCCTCTTGTGGCTTTGGCCTTAATAAGATTTAAGTTACTTTTATCAATCAGAATCTCTTATTTATTTCCTATTAAACAGTAAAACACGTTCTGTCTGCATCTAGCTGCAACTGAGTATTGCTCTTATTGCTGAATTGGCTAAGTTTGAATATGAAATCTGAAGGACAGCCTAGCTTAAATAATTCCATAATGGATAAGGAAGTAGCTTTCCCCCCCATATAAACAAGGGACAAAAAAGAATTAAAAGGAAATAACATATATTTTACACTTAATTAGAAACTGATTACAAAAGGCACAATATTAAAAGTCTTCTACATATTATTTTATAAAATCAGAAATGAGCAGTATCCTTAGAATTAGATATATTTCTATTTTTCAGGTATGAATGTTCACCATACTTGAAAGAGTTAACAGCATAAGCATCATATACTATTATATTTTCTAACTAGTGAGACAATTTATTAGACTTGGGCCAAAAACCTAATTCCCCACAACCAGACTTAATATTGCCCATTGACTATAAGGAACTAGCTGATGATGACTGTGAAATGCAGAGGTCCATCAAATGTCCCAAATGTAGGGAGATGGTTAATGGGAAAAGTCATTCAGGAATGGGCTCTAATAACTTCACAATCCACACTTATAATTCAACTATAATAATGCTACCACATCTATCAAATTGGGCTAGGATAATTGAGCCTCACAAAGAATAAAATAACCATAATTGGAGCTCAACAAATGCTAGACTGTATGCTAGAAACTTACATTTAATTTTTTTATCCTAATCATTTAACCCTATGAGATAGGTATTACTATCCCCCTTTTACAGAGGAGATTGCAGCTCAGAGAAACTGAGTAACTTGCCAGCGATCTGAGAGCTACTAATGGGAGGACACAGGGGAGTCCAGTGTGAAACCCCAGCTGTAACTTCAAAACCTGTGAGCCAGTGTTCACTCCAATACCATGCTATTGCTCTTGTATGTAAGTACTGAAGTATTAGTGTCAACTTTCATTAAGGCATATGAGGCTTTGAGAGGAGAATTAATTACATGTTAATTCTACATATAATCAGAGAAAGGAGCAGGATAATTAAAAAACAAAAACCAACCTAGAAAAATGTTTCCATAAGCAACCATCACTCTTAATTTTCTTATGCCCCACTTCGTTTTTATTAAATTTTTTATTATGAAATTTGTATGAAGCAGAAAATAGTAAAAGAAACCCCCATACATCCATCATCCAGCACGAACAATTATATTCCACAAAAGACAGAGGGGCTAGTTATACATCACATTTCATTTGAAGGGCAATTAAGAAACTCTAGTGGAGCCCGGCTGTGCGAGGTTCAGCGGTTCAGCATCAACCTAGGATCCAGGAGACTGAGGTTTGATTCCCAGTCAGGGCACATGCCCGGGTTGTGGGCTCCATCCCCAATCAGGGGTGTGCAGGAGGCAGCCGATCAATGACGACTCTCTCATCTTTAATGTTTCTCTCTCTCTCTCCCCCTTTCCCTTCCTCTCTCTGAAATCAATAAAGATACATGGGAAAAAAAACCTCTAGTGGACAGTGTGATGAAACCTCTCCAACTCATTCCCCTCTCCCCACTCCATGTGGCATAAACAAAATTTAAGGACTTGACCCCAGCTCCAAGGGCAGACCCTGATTAGCCTAAACCAATCACAGTACAAGGTTCCATCCCTTGTAACCAGTAATTTGGTTTAGAAACCTTACATTTTTGCTAATCCATGCATGTATTCCCCTCCCAACTACAATTTGTTCATATGTGGAACATTAATTCTAAATTGGACCCAATCCAACTAATGGAAAGAATTTTCCATGGTTATGAAATTCTGAATTTTCTATTTAAGTCAGTTTGTAGAAACTTTTGTTAATGCAGCCAGAACCACCCTAACTAATTAGAGATAATCAAGAAAAGTACTTGGATATATCATCAAGTACTGACTTAATGATACAGTATTTTAAAACTTAATCTGAAATGCAATCTAGCAAGTTTCTGTATATTTTTTAAATGCATTTATATTTTTTAATATAGTCACATGGTTCAAAGTTCAAAAGATTCCAAAACCAATGTCTTGGAACATTTCTGTCCTCAAGCCCCTTTCCTCTCACAGGAGACAACAAATGAATACTTTCAGAGATTGTCAATATGGAAATAATGCAGTTAAGTATTTTTGGCTTATCAAAAAAACTTTCAACGTGGTACAATAAAAAAGGCAATAGGGCCCTGGCCAGTGCAGCTCAGTTGGTTGTCATCCCATGCACCAAAAGGTATCCAGTTTGATTCCTAATCAGGGCACATGCCCGGGTTGCGGGCTCCATCCCCAGTAAGGGGCATGCAGGAGGCAGCCAATCGATACTTCTCTCTCATTGATGTTTCTCTCTCTAAAAATCAATAAAAACACATTAAAAAAAAAAAACCTCGAGGAATTCTGGTCAAGCTCAGGGGGTGCCAGAGACACACAGGGAGGAAATTATTTGTGTAGCTTCAGGGCAAGAGCCACCCCCGCCCTGCCCGGGCACCACCATTCCTGTGTTGGACCCTCCTTTGCACATGTAAGTAGCCAGAAGAGTTACACTAGCTCCACCCTGATGACACCCTGAGGCTCCACCCTACCCAACTCACCCAGTCCAGGGGCTCTGTCAGTGGCAACCAACCTGGGCTCCTGGGCTCCAGTTGCAGTCTTTCTTTAAAAACTCTCAGGAATTGCCCTGGCCAATGTAGCTCAGTGGTTAGAGTGTCGGCTGTGCACTGAAGGGTCACGGGTTCAATTCACGGTCAAGGGCACATACCTGGGCTGCAGGATCAATCTCCAGCCCTGGTCTGGGCATGTGTGGGAGGCAACCAATTGATGTGTCCCTCTGACATGGATGTTTTTCTCTCTCCTCCTACCCCCCTTTCACTCTCTCTAAAAATCAATGCAAAAAATGTCCTCGGGTGAAGATTAACAACAACAACAAACCTCTCAGGAATTCCTGTCAAGGTCAGGGAGTGCCAGGCACACACACACACACGGAAAACCTGTGTTGTCTGCCTTCAAGGCGAGGGCTGTCTTCTCTAATGGTCAACAGGTACAACCTTTGCTGTGGTAAGCAAATATTGATGGACAGAAAGGGAGAAATCAACAGTAATACATCTAGTCATAAAAGAGAACTGTAACATATCAATCAGGAGATAGTGGCCTTAAATGACACATTAGACCAAATGGATTTAATTGAAAGTTTTAGAGCATTTCACCCCAAAGCAGCAGACTATATGTTTTTAATAGCACATGGAAGATTTCCCAGGATAGACCGACCGCATTAGGCCACAAAACAGGTCTCAATAAATTTAAGACTGAACTAATATCAAGCATCTGCTCATGACAGGAAACACAAATAGGCATTTTGTAGACATGAAAACAATTCACAATATCCAAAAATGCTGGCAACACAGTACACTATAGAGTATCATTTGTTTACCCTTGTGATGGTGTGTATGACTGAGAGCTGTGGCTTGCTGCTGCTGTCCACCATCATGAGAGAGAATCATACCAAAACACATATTGCTAGACCAGATTAAGTCAAAATTCAAAATATGAAGTATGGTTGCTACTGAAGGCAAACCGCTTTCGCACCCTCATGAAGTCGAAAAATCCTAAGCAGAACCATCAGAAGTTAGGGACTGTCTATATACTATCCCACTTCAATGAAATTCCTGGGAGCCTGGGAGTGCCCTTCTAGTTGTTAGATGAGATACTGCCCAATTCATGATTTGCTTACTAAAGCCAATTAGATCTTAAAAAAATTCCTATTCATACATGCTTCTGTTCACATCTGTGTGTAAGCACAGAAAGGTCTTAATATTCATAAAATGTATTTCAAATATTTAGTGTGTGTGTGTGTGTGAGAGAGAGAGAGAGAGAGAGAGAGAGAGATGAGGGTATGTTGCCTTCTTTCTAATACTTTTCTACATTGCTAAAATGTTTAATAATGATTATATAACCTCATAATAACCCTATAAGTACTATTATGTTCATTAAACTGATGAGAAAAATCACATCACGGCTAATATCCAGTAAAGCTTGTTTCTGACCTCAAGCATTCTTGTTCTAGAACCCATATTAACCCCTACAGTATACTGCCTCTATAGTAAGTACATATTTTTTAAAAGTTTAAGGGTAGATTAGGTTACCTATACAAGAAGCATATTTCATACTTTTTTTAAAAAAGGGGGGGGTAGGGCCCTAGCCAGTTTGGCTCAGTGGTTAAAGTGCCGGCTACAGACTGAAGGGTCTAGAGTTTGATTACACTCAGGGGCATTACCGTGGTTGCGGGCTCAAACCCTGGCCCAGGTTGGGGCATGTGAGGAGGCAACCAATCTATGTGTCTCTCTTACATCGATGTTTCTCTCTCCTGCTTCCACTTTTTCTGAAAAAGCAATGGAAAAAATATCCTCAGGTGAGGATAAAAAAAGGTGTGTGGGGGGGTAGGATGTTTTAGCAGAGCACCTGCAAAACAGTAGCTGCTAATGTCTAATGTCATGTGCTAGTGTTGAAGTCAGTGGCGAACCTGAAAAATCTAATGGAAGCCACAAAAGTTCCATACTGGACATTAAAGAAGCTTATTATTTATCAAGCATATCTAATGTCAGCTTATCGGAAACAAAATTACATAGGTGAAACTTAGGAATTCTGGTTATTAATATTTCAGAGAAGAGTGAAATAGGAACAGTCACTCATATGCATTACCAGTATGTCCTGAAAGAAACACCACCTTGGGATCAAAACCATGTATTAGTTTAACTTTAGGAAACATCTCTCATTGAACTTGGATTTGTTGATCTGGGAAGGAAAAACTACCCTGCAAAAATCTGGCTGATGTTGGTGTCCAAATGGCTCCTGAAATTGTTCGTAATCATTCACAAAGACATTCACCAAGCCGACATACACTAAAGCAACATTGCAGAGTGAAAAAAGTACTGCTCTGTGAATCAGAGTATCTGTTTGGCTCTCATATTGCCAGGTCCACATGTATAAAATGGCGACAATAATAATGATCTCTCAGGATTACTGGAGGTGGTAAATAATTGTGTCTATGTTTTAAACTAACACAAAATTGGCTTTGAAACAATTTGCCAAAAAACGTTTTAATTTGGGGAAAAGTGAATATTTAGTGGCAGGTATGCTAAACTGACATCTGCTACAACTTCAATGTGATTTTAAATACCATATTCATTAATGACTGAGACTTAATGTCTTTGTAAATTAATCCTGCTTAGTGAGCCTGAATATGCTCTATTCACATGAATGTTCAAGATACTGGTTGCAGGAACACATGGCATCTCATGCATTAAATACACTAAAACTCTTACAAAAAGCACAGTTTTTAAAGTTCAGGAATCTGTTACGAAGGTAAGGGGGGGGTTGGAGGGAATGACACACACACCTTTTCATACAGTATGAGATTATCCTTTAGGTGCCAGATATAACATTCAGAGTTATCTTTTAAAAAATAAAAACATTTTCTTCAATAACATCCTGAGATAAACATTTTCTCAAGTCAATCTTCCACCCCAAACTTAGCCTCTAATTTAAGTGTATGAATACCCAGCTTCTTTCAACAAGAACAATGATCTGCCTTTGCCTTTCCAGAACAACCAGCTGGTTAACCAAACACAAAGAAACCACACTTCCCCAGTCACCAGACGCTTAATTTCGAAGTCAGTAACACCATGGAATAATCCAATTCTTGAATTGGTACTATATGTTTACTAATTCTTTTGCTAATTCCGAATAGATCCTTTTAAAAATTAAGCAAATGTTCTCTTTAATAACTGCAAAAAGGGGGCAGGGGATAAAAAGAACCATGGCCTTTAACAGAATGATATAGCACTGTGAAAGACACAGTCTCTTGAATACTGTGCTATAGTTAGATAAGTAATATCAACATTAAAGCTCCTCAAAATTCCTAAAGATGTATCCTAGTCAATAATTCAAAAAAGTCTCAAAGGGCTGATGTAACAGGCGTAGAACATACTAGATTGAGCAAAGAACATAAGCAAAATCCCTGCCCTAATGAAGGGCTGTGTGGGGAGAGATAGATATATAGGGTCTTCAAAAAATGTATACATACACTTTGAATAATTATAAAGGCAGTTTATTAAAATAATTTCATCATGGACAATGGTGTGGAGAGGGACAGGGGAGGGGGTGGAATGGGTCATTGGGGAGAAAAAGGGACATCTGTAATATTTTGAACAAAAATTTTTTAAAAAATAAAAATTAATAAAATATATTTCATTTTCAAAATTGAGTTATCAGCTATTACAGTGTATATACATTTTTGGGGGACATCCTATATAGACAAATAATTTTAATAATGAAAATAGTCAGTGATAAGTGTTATAAAAATAATATAGGGTAAGGCAAGAAAAATGAAGCTAGAAAGGCCTTTTAGATTTGATCATTTAAGGAAAGCCTCTCCCATGAAGTGACATTTGAGCTGAGACCAAAATGAAAAGAGGGAGCAAATACTGGATAATGAGGGCCAAGAACCTCCTGGGCACAGAGAAACAACAAGTGGGCCCAAGCAGCTAAAGCTAAGTTAGAGAAAGAAAGAGGTGTATGAAATAAGATTAAAGAGATAGCTGGAGGCAGGTAAGAGCTCTGCAGGCCTCAGCAAGAACTTTAGATTTTGTTCACAAGTGAGAAAGAAAGCCACTGCAGGTTGAGAGCAGGTGAGAACTCTGATTCCCCTGGCTGCTGTCTGGAGAACAGGCCTTAGTACAAGAGTGAAAGTAGTGAAGGGATTTGTACAAAATTCTGGGCAAGAAATATGAGAGTGGGAAGAAGTTGCTGGATTCAGGCCACAATTTTGAAAGAAGAATAAAGAGAATTTCTGATTAGACTGCAAGTGGGAATTCAGAAAAGTTGTCAAAGATGATCCTTAGGTTTCTGGCCTGAGCAACAAGGTGAATATACCACTGGCATGTTACTTTTAGAATAATTACAAGCTCTTAAGATAAAGACAAGATGATTAATTAGATAATTACACAATTATCCAATTGTTTAAATAGTCTTTATTGATAAACTGTGGTATATTAATACAATGAACTTCTACACAGCCATAAAACATACAACTGGTATATGCAACAATATGGGTGAATCTTACAAGTGTTTAGTGGCAGAAGCCTGACACAAAAGATTAGGATATGATTTCATCCATACAAAGTTGAAGAACAGGCAACAAATCTATAACAATAGAAATCAGAATACTGGTTATCTTGTGTGGGGGGGATATGTACTGGGAAAGAGATCTGCGGGTGGTGATTATGCACAGATGTCTACATTTCAAAAAAACCCCAAACCATCATGGAGGAGAATGACGCCCTGCCTCCAACAGGATTCTCACACTGAGTAAAAAGCATTAACAGTCTACTCTTGGAAGAGGAAGAAGAGCAGAGCGAAAAATCCTCTATTTGGCACATACAAGCAAGGCCTGCTAAAAGTTGACAGTGGAGAAGGAATAATGAGGAAAACCCTCCAACATCCCAGGCCCAATACTAAGCACAACATATTAACAGCCCACAGCTAAGGAATTTCAAGTCTGTAGTGTACAGAAGGTAACTATAGCAACAACGAAACTAAAATCAGCTCCCTTAGTGATTAGATTGTTCAATATCCAACACTAACAGTCTGAAGAAGCAGAGAGGTGGCCATTTCTGGGGATAAATATTATTTACCTCAGTCTCTATTATTCTTCTATACACAATGTCCAGATTTCAATTAAAAAAAGACACACACACACACACACACAAGCAAGAAAAACAAAATAAATTGTCAGTAAGAGCAGCAATGAACAGAACAGACCCAGAGATCGCAGAGATGATGGACTTTAAAACAACTATAAATTGTCTATTTAAAAAAAACTAAACCAGAACAAAACAAGTGCTGGTGAGAATGTAGAGAAATTGGAACCTTATACAATGGAATGGAATGTAACAGTCTCTGTGGGAAACAGTTTGGCACTTCCTCATAAAGTTAAACATGCTCATGCAAAAATCTGTACACTAATGTTCAGAATAGCATTACTGATAATAGCAAAAAAGTTGAAACAACTCAAAAGTTCTTTAACTAATAAATGAATAAACAATATATGATATATCCAATATAATTCTGCCATAAAAAAAGGAATAGCCCAGCTGGCGTTACTCAGCGGTTGAGCACTGACCTATGAACCCAGAGGTGACAGTTTGATTCTGGGTCAGGGAACAGTAGGGGGTGTTCCCTGACCCAGTGTTCTCTATCCCCAGTAGGGGGTGTGCAGGAAGAAGCCAATTGATGATTTTCTCTCATGATTGATGTTTCTCTCTCTCTCTCCACCTCTCCCTTGCTCTCTGAAATCAATAAAAACATATTTTTTTAAAAAGGAATAAAGTCAAGGGAGGGGGAGGAATGGGGATATTTCTAATAGTGTCAACAATAAAGAAAAAGGAATAAAGTACAGTTACATGCTACAACATGGGCTAAAATGGAAAATATTATGCTAAGTGAAAGAAGCCACATACAAAAGACCACATATTGAATGATTCCATTTATATAAAATGCCCAGAATAGGCAAATCTACAGAGATAGAAAGATTAATGGTTGCCAGGAGCAGGGAGTGTGGAGTGAATGGAAAGGGGAAACTGGGAGTGACTGCTAATAGGTAAAGAAAAACTATGCAAGTGAATGGACAAAGGAGTAGCAGTTTTAAAGCACAGAAAGGAAAAAAAAAACCTGTTAACACAAAGCTCTGCACCCAGCAAAAATATCTTAAAAAAAAAAAAAAAAAAAAGATTAAAAAAGAACAATCATACAAGCAAAAGTTGAGAAGAATCACTGCCAGCAGATCTGCAAAACAAGAAATGTTAAAGATAGTTGTTCAGCCAGTGGGAGGGAATATTGGAAAGAGCACTGTAAATGGTAAACATGAGAGTAAATGTAAGACTTTTTTTCTTTTAAAAATTTCCTAGAGGATTACTTCCGAGGCAGACACGGAAGTGCAGGGAGGCCCGTGTGCTCATTTGGGGAATTTCTGGCCCAGCTGCACACCTAGAGTGCGTTCTGAAGAGGTCGGTTCTTCAGGGTCAGGTTCCACCAGTGCCCGGCCGCCCCTCAGCCCAGCACCAATACCCACCATGCCCAGGAAGCCTGGCATTAGCCTGTTGGGCAGCCTTATCTCCTCGCTGCCGGCCACGCCACAGTCCCGCAGGCCAGGATGAAAAAGCTCTCGGAGAGAGAAGTACCAGCTCAAGTACCTGAAGCTGAGCAAAGCTGCAAAGCCACCGTGTTTGAAAATGCTATTTGTGTGAAATTGCTCATCTTGAGGAAAAATTTCTTAAAGCAAAAGAACAAAGATGGTACTTGCTAAAGAAGCTCCTCCAGCTTCAGGCTCTAAAATTAGGAAACGTACAGACTGCAACTTCTATTTACCCGAGTTGTGGTGTGGCCAGCTCTGTGGGAACTCTACAGGGAGCTGGACTAATTTCTGGGCCTAGCACTGGGGCTGAGGAGCCATTTGGGAAGAAATCCAAGGAGAAAAAGGCAAAGGCAAAGAGAACAACAAACTGGAAGATCATCATTCACTGACCTGGCTTCTATAATGAGTGCCATCAACCTTGTAGGGTACTGTAGTTCTTGAATATATTCCAGCATTAAGTCCCCAGACCAAGAGTTTACATATCTGTCACATCAAGGATGGCGGTGTACAAGCTCAGTTTGAAATCGTTCCTGAAGATGATCCGCAGAATGCCATTGTCAGTTCATTTGCAAATGCCTGTCATGCAGAACTGCTCAAGGCCGTAAGTGCTATTATAAGGAAACTAATGTCTAACCTGCTTCCTCTACCTGGAGCTGCCTTTTTGGGTTTTCCAATCCAACCATCCACAACCTGATCCAGAGTTGTCCAGGAGCTGGAATGGGCGAAATTTGATGTGTGCAAACCTGGAGATGGGCAACTACCCCAAGGAACGCTGGAGAGTGATGCAGCTATAAACTTTGAAGCCTTTCAAAGACAGACCTTCCCCACCCCCAAGCCCAAGATGTTTTATTGATTTTAGAGAGAGAGGGAGAGGGAGAAACATCCATTGGCTGCCTCCTGCATGCCTCCTACTGGGGATCAAGCCCAAAACCCAGACATGTGCCCTGACTAGGAATTGAACCAGCGACCTCTCAGTGCATGGGACCACATTCAACCGAGCTACATTGACCAGGGCCAGAGACAGACCTCTAATGAAGATCATAATGACCCCATTCTACAAGGATCCTTGGCTCTCCCAGAGCTTCAACCTATAACCTTTGTGTCTTCTTGCCACCCATGTTCCTGACACATGACCCCTTGGTAGATAATCACCTATAGCACTTGAAGTCTCCATTGCTGTGTAGCCCAAAGCAAACTTCGGATTGAACAAGAGGGGATCATCATTTTCATCATGATGATTAAAAAATATATATATATATATTTTTTAATTGATTTTAGAGAGAGAGGAAGGGGAAGGGATAGAGAGATAGGGACATCACTGAGAGAGAAACATCAATCGGCTGCCTCCTGCACGCCACACACCAGGGATCGAGCCCACAACCTGGGCTTGTGCCCTGGCTGGGAATTGAACCGGTAACCCCTCGGTTCATGGGTCAATGATGCTCAACCACTGAGCAACACCAGCCAGGCATGATGGCTTTATTTTAAACTTACACTAAAACTTAGAATATATGGAAGGAGGCAGCAATTCAGAAGTGGAAACTATATTAAATTAACACAATTCTTAGTGGAGGTTCCCATGGTGACAGTTTTTTCTCCCTGAGAAAAACTTCACCTGCTTTATTTTTAGTAATAAATTTCTTTTGACAAAAAAAAATCCTTAAAAAATAATTGACTGTCTAAACCAAAAAATAGTGTAATATATAGAGGGGTTATTAAAAGTAAAATTTATGACAGCAACAGTAAGAGGGTGGGAGGGAGGAAACAGAAAATGTTGCAAGGTTCTTATAAAATGGTATCATCTAGAAGTAAACCTAGAAGAACCACAAAAAGAAATAATTTTTTTAATCATCACCCGAGGATATGCTTTATTGATTTTAGAGAAGAAAGAAGAGAGAAAAACACTGATGTGAGAAACACCAATAGGTTGCCTCACTGGGGATGGAACCTGCAACCTAGGTATGTGCCCTGACTGGGAATAGAACCATGCCACAAGCTTTATCATATGAAAAGGTTGGTGGTTCATTTAGTTTAAACCCTAAGATTGTTCAAGGTGTTCCCAAACAGCAGTTTTAATCCAGTGTTGGATTAAATTCATGTGGATTAAATGATACAGATTAGAGACACCAGGTTGGTAAATTAGAGTTACAACACTGAATTGCCCAGCAAATCTGTGGGGAACCTGTTACCTTAGGAAAATCTTTAATTATAGCCCTAAGTACAGTCTTTGTTTATAGGATATAGGAAATCTAGGGTGGTTTAGTAGGATCCTCAGAAGGTCTTGTTTTGAAAGGGAAAGTTTTAATGGGCTTAGTTTATATAACAGGAAAGTAAGGAAGTTCAGGTGGGGGGGGGGGGTAGGAGGGTCCTAAGTTAGAGGAGGGGGCAAAGAGGGATATAGGGAAGGTGGAGCAGTCGGGTTAGAAAGGATCTTGGTCAGCACAAAGGAGAGGCTTGTGGTGTTTTGTTTGTTTTTTTAACCCATATTTAGTTATTTGCTTTAGTCAATTTGGAAAAAGTATTTCTTAAGGAAGCAATCTAGAATCCTAAACACATTTAGAAGCCTCCACATACCAATTAAAATAACTATCCCATTTGGATTGTTTAATTTTGTAGCCACAGTCTTCTTAGTTCAGAGAAAAACAAGTTTGGGGACATCAAAGATTTTCCATAATGGCCACTGGAGTTCTAAGTCATCCTTTGTAAAAACTGGTCCATTTAATCAAAAACAAGCATGAGCGCCCTGGCAAGTGGGTTCAGTGGTTAGAGCATCAGTCTTCAGACCAAAGGGTTGCAGGTTCAATTCCAGGTAAAGGGCATATACCTGGGTTACAGGTCCAATCCCCAGCCCTGGTTGGGGTGCGTACAGGAGGCAACTAATCAATGTGTCTCCCTCTCCCTCCCTCCCTTCTACTTTTTCTAAAAATCAATGGAAAAATATCCTCGGGTAAGGATTAACCAAAACAAAACAAAAAACACAAAGCATGAGAAAGGACAAGCATAATTTAATATAACTGGCCAGGGTTCCCCACAGAGGGGCACCCTTGGAACATTCAAATGAGTGGAATCCAATTATCACAAACAAAGAATTCTCACCAGAGGACAATTTGTCTCTATCCAGAACCTAAATAAAGTCAGAAGTCTTGCCCAGAAGAAGGGAGCTCAAGATCTGAGAACAGACTTACCAAACCAAAAATTATGGTGACTTGTAGAAGTAAAGAGCACGAAGTGCTTAAGTGTGGGTACCTCACTCAACTCCAGAGATTGTCATTCCTTGGTGGTCAGCTCCTTCAGATCCCACTTCTTACACAATGTAGTGTCAACCTAAAAAAAAAGAGATAAACTGAAAAAAGCTCGAATAACCAGAAATTGAGTTTCTTCAGGAATAGCAGAGGAACTGCAATTCTGGACAAGCAAATAGTAGAGAACTACAGGCAAGACTGTTGATGGTTTAGGTCCTGACACTGGATGGCTTTTATGGGCAAGAAGTGCAAAAGGGGAAAAGTTCAGTTAAAGGCCATGTAGTGAGTTCACTGGCTCAAAGATGGAGAGAGATAGCCCTGGCCAGGTAGCTCAGTTGATGAGACTACCATCCCCAGCACCAAGATTGCAGGTTTTATCTCTGGTCAGGGCACATACAAGAAGCAACCAATGAATACATAAAGAAGTGGAACAACAAATTGATGTTTCTCTCTCTCTCTCTCTCCCTCCCCCCTTCTCTCTCTCTAATCAATAAATTAAAAATTAAAAACAAAAAAGATGGACAGATTCTTGGCAGACGCTCATTGGTCGAAAGAAAAACTATCTTCTATAAATTAGACATTTATAGGAAATCTACCTTTGTCTTTCTTTTTCTGAGAGAGCATGGGTGAAATTCTCCACTTCCTACCCTTCAGTTCCATTTTATTTATTTTTTTAATCCTCACCTGAGGATGTTTTTATTGATTTTAGAGAAAGAGGAACAGAGAGAGAGAGAGAGAGAGAAGTATCAATTGGTTGTGTCCTGTACACACCCCAACTGAAAACTGAACCCGCAACCTGGGTATGTGCCCTGACCAGGGGTACTGGATGACATTCCAACCAACGCAGCCACACTGGCCAGGGCCTTCAGTTCCATTTTAGGTTAAAATCCTTTCACACTTTTATCCATAACAAGCCTGAGGAATGTGTGTGGGTAGCCAAGGGCAGATGTACAGCAGACACTTGGATACACTATTCTACAGCTCAGGGGGCAAAGTGTGGGACTGTGTCATCAGTCTATAGGAATTAGGCAGTAATTAAAAACTAGGAAAGTGGGTGAACCTCCTGAAGGGAAATTATACAGAATGATATAAAACAGCAGGTCAAGATTAAACCCTGGAATACCACTGTTTAAGAAACGAGTAGAGGAACAGTAAAAAACTATAAAGGAGACAAAAAATAGAAATAAAAAAAAGAACTGAAGGAAAACCAAAAAAGTAGCCAAACAACAGCTAATATTAACTGATTGTTAATATCTACGTTCCAAATCAGTCTCTTCAAATGCACTGCTTCATTTAACCCTAAATAACCCTAAAAAAAATAGGGGTTTTATTTTATTACTGCTTTTTAAGATAAAGAAACTGAGGATTAGAAAAATAGGTATTTTGTGGTAGTTAAGAAAATGAGTATATAGCCAGACTGTTAGGGTTAAAATCCTGGCTTTACTAGCTATATATTTCAGCTTCCTATTCTTTAAGCAGGAGATAACAGTTCCAATCTCATAGGGTTGTTGTAACAAATAAATTAATTACATGTTAAATGCTCAGAATGATGCCTGGCACACACACACAAACACACACACACACAAAAGGACAAACACCAGCATAGAGAATTTCAAAGAAACACACTAGTGTCATATAACAAACTTAAACTTATAGAATAAACTATTAGACGTGAAACCTAGTATATATATATGTAAAATACATATATATATCTCACGCTGTTAACCAATGACAACAGAAAAAAATACACACACACACACACACACACATATAAACATTATATTGGGGGGGAGCAGGCAGACTAGATACTTCCAAGTTGAATTCACAGAACAAAATGTTTCCCCAAATTGTCACCAAACAGAAAGATGCTTTAACATATTAATAATTCCATTTCCACTGTTAACCACTGACTGAAATAAGATTGGGGCAAAATGAGGCTTCCTGACATTGGATAGCTTATAATAATATCAACATATTTCTCATATAATAACGCAATATTTTATAAATATTTGTAAATTGATAAAGACACTTTCTTCTACATTTTGAAGATTTACTATTTAATACTCCAAATTAGGTGAATATCCAAAAGGGATCTGCTGAAATTGAAATCAAAACAGTGGGAAAACCCTTAGACATAAATATTTATAACTTTATACTTATGTAAAGATACAGTAGGACACACCAGCTCTTTAAACCACTTTGTGCCACACATCTTGGGAAGATCAGAATCTAGTTAAGTTCTAAACTCATTTCCTCTCTTGTGAACACAGTGAGAGATCCTGACATCAGAGAAATAACCAACAAAAGCATAATTCCTGAACCATCCTGCAAAAGCCAGATATTGAGAGAAAAAAGTTCACACATACTTAATAGAGCTGATGTAAAGGATAGAAAACACGAGAAATAAAGTACTGCCGGTTGTAACTTTACTAAACATGTGAAAATGCTTAGCTTAGACTTACGCTGCCTTGCCCTTGGCATTGATTACTACTGCCATCTAGCAACAGGTCCAAAAATTAGAGAATACAAAAAAATCATCCAAGACTACAAAGTCTCTAAACAGAAAGATGCTTTGATTTAGTAATTATTAAAATTTCTATGAACCATGATAACTGTGATTAAACTGCATTTTTCTTAGTTGTTCTTTTCCTTTCTTCCTCTATGTGAACTCATGTATTATTACCTCTAAGTGAACTCGTACAACCCTGATCTTTCTCCAAAATTCCAAACCCGTATTTCTAATGTCTCCTACATCCTGACCTCTGAACATGCTGCCAAAACTTCAAATTAAATATACCCAAAATACAACTCAAATACCTGTATTCGTCATCTCTGTTAACTGCATAATCTTCTCAGTCATCTAGCCTCAAAATCTCAGAATCATCTATGACTAAAGGGAGGCAAAAAACAAGATTCAACTAAGCTAATAACCACCACCTTGAAAATCACCCTTCACATCCAACTCCTCACTGTTTCCTCTGCCATTATTCTCCGGTTTCTCATCACCTCTCTCACCTGCTACTGCTGTAACCTCCTACTGTGCCTGACACAGAGCAAAACAGGAAACACTTAATCTAAAGTGTGATTCCTGGGCAAGGATGGCAACAATAGGAGAAAGTTTTATTTCCCACTGGAGAAATATCATATAAGAGAGTTTTGTTCTCAGAAACTACTTTCATTAAAAACAAAAGCAAAAAAAACTACTTTCATGTAACAAATACTGACATTCGGCATGACATTAAACGGAAAACAAAAGCAAATATATGACTTCACAAATAGTTCTTAAGTATGAATAGTTCTTAAAAGAAATACTTAATTATAAAATATCATATACTTTCTTTTGTTGTTTCTGCATGGGCTGCAAGATATTTGAACATGTGAATTACACACTATTTTATAGCAAACCCAGACTTTTCAATATTTTTTAAATAATTTTAAAAAAGATTTTAAATTGATTTTGAGAGAGAAAGTAAGAGAGGAACAATGATCGGCTGCCTCATCCACACCCCCTACCAGAGTACGGGCTTGAAACCGGGCATGTGCTCTGACCAGGAATCCAACCAGCTAACTTTTGGTATAGGGGATGACGCCCAACCAACTGAGTCACACTGGCCAGGGCCAAACTTTTCAATATTTTAATGGGTAAAATATTTTTCCCACAACAGAACTACAAAAAGGATTACTATTCTCTCCAAGAATTTGAAAATAACTCATTTTTTGAGTTATCTAGATCCTACCAATGCTTCAAGATCTAGCTGAAATGCTACTAGCCCTACAAAATCTTTCTTAACTCAGCCTAAAGTTAGTTTCTACTTCCCTTGAATGCCAAAATACTGTGTTATTCACAGAGCAGTAATAAATACTTAATATATTTATCTAGTTATGTCTTACACACTTATATTTGTTTACCCCACCGCAGAGTATAAACTTCATAAGGACAGAAGTCACGTTCTCCAATTCTATAAAATCCATCCACTACTGGCCTACCCTCATGAAATCCTGCTTCCTGTGAGGAGTGTAAACATACACACACAGAACAAACTCAATAGAGGGCGACAAAAAGGCAAAGATAAGGAACTACCGTATATGTAAAACAATGTCAAAGACAGGAGAAGGCACACACACACCCCCAATCCTTAGAAACAGCAATCCCTTTTCTGGAGAAAGTAAAGTTCCTACATAAGAAAGAAATCAATTAGTAACAACTTTGATGAAACATCCACAGCCACAAGTTGGAGAAGGTTGATTCACTCCAAGCTCCTAAAGTCATAGAAAGCACTATGAAGGCATAACTGAGGAAGCTAAGGAAAGGGTTAGGATTTGGAAACATCACCTTGCAGTTTTACACAGAACCCTATATGCAGAAAGCATTCAATAAATACCTACTTGTTTGAAAGTAATTTAACAGCTAGTCCCATATACACAAATTCTGGAATTAAACAATATGTTCAAAATGTTCTTCCTTCAGCAAATACTTTAGAGGATCAAATTATCTAAAATTTCCTGCAAATAACGCAGTTAATATTATGTGCCTTATGTGACATAAATCATGGTTTTGATGCCAGAAAAGGATACATCCACATTTTTAATCATTCAGTATTTTCAAAATAACCCAATGATTCATAAGTTGTACTCTTTGTATTTTTAGAATGGCTCAGGGGATTTGTGTGATTCTCAAACTCATTTCTTAGTTCCTAAAAAAAACTTCAATTTGATTTTATAAGCTCAGAAAAAAAGGGGGGGAAGTTTGGAGAGAATAAAATAGCTTCATAAAAATAATTTATTGGCCCTGGCTGGGTAGCTCAGTTGGTTAGAGCACCGTCCTGATACGCCAAGGTTATGGGTTTGATCCCTGGTCAGGGCACATGAATGCATAAGTGGAACAACAAAGCAATGTTTCTCTCATTCTCCCCTCCCACTTCCTCTCTAAAAATGAATAACATAGAGTTAAATAATAATAATTCAGTCCTACATTAAATACAAATTAATGATAGGCTAATAAAATCACAACTTAAAGCAACTAACCATTGTAAAAATTTAGCTTCAATATCTATTCTCTTCTTTTCTTGAAAAGATATGCCTGTGATACATGCTAACAACTTTAGGTTTGAGTGACAGAAGAGCTAAAGGAAGGATTCATGAAGAAAGGGAAGGGCAACTTATATGCTTATATGCGTAACCTATGAACACAGACATTGGTATGGGGAAGGCCTGGGGGTGGGGGTAGATGCAGGGTGGAGGGGAGCAAACGGGGAAAAAGGTGGACATCTGTAATACTTTCAACAATAAAGATAAATTTTAACACACACATACACAAAAGGGAAGGGCAGAATCAGAACCAAGAAAAAGGTACTTTAACAAAAATAGCCAAGACCTGGAAACACAATAGGAAATGAAGGAGCCTGTGTCTGGGATGGACCTAGTCAATCTGAGTAAGCTGCCCGGGTGAGGCGTGGCTCAGCAGCTGAGCATCAACCTAGGATCCTGGAGATAGTGGTTCAATTCCAGGTCAGGACACATGCCCGGATTGCGGGCTCGATCCCCAGTCGGGGGCATGCAGTAGGCAGCCAATCAATGACTCTCATCATTGATGTTTTTCTCTCTCCCCCCATCTCCTTTTCTCTCTCTGAAATCAATATATATATACATACATATATATATAAAATGAATAAGCTAAAGAGGTGTTACTGTAGAAAAGGAGGCAGTAAAAAAAGATCAGCACTAGAAGTGGGGGGCTTACTTTTTTTCTTTTTTTGCAGATGACCTTCAATAAATCACAGATCCAATCTGAACCCTGGTTTACTCACATTTCCACTTTTTCTATTTATTGTTTCTTTTGTGTGCACCAATGATAACAGTAACTAAGGTACACTGAATCACTGAATTCTTGCTATATGCCAGGGACTTTTTTTTTTTTAATGTTTTCATTGATTTCAGAGAGAGGAAGGGAGAGGGGGAGAGGGGGAGAGGGGGAGAGAGACAGGGAATTGAACCAGGTTGACCTTTCAGTGCACAGAACGATGCTCAACCAACTGAGCAACACCGGCCAGGGCAGGGAATGTTCTAAATGCTTTAAATGCATCGTATCTCATTTAATGTTCTGGACAGCCCTATAAAGTAGGCACACTTACTTCTCCCATTTTCTAATTAGGAAATGGAGGCTCAGAAAAGATTTGCTAAAGGTCACTCAACTCACAGATGCATAGCAGGAACTGGACCTCAAATATAATTCAAGAGCCCATACTCTTAAATGCTTCCTTATACTGACTCTCAAATGATATAAAGGACATAGTTTACAAAGCATTCTTAAATAGCCATTCAAATGTAAAATGGTGTTATTATAATTCTTTTTAATTTTTATTTACTTACTTAATTTTTTAATATTTCTACTGATTTCTAGAGAGGAAGGGAGAGGGAGAGACAGAAACTTTGATGTGAGAGCGAAACATCAGATCGGCTGCCTCGTGCACACCCCCTACCAGGGATAGAGCCCACTACCCAGGCCTGTGCCCCATCTGGGAATCAAACAGACTACCTTTTGGTGCTCAGGACAATACTCAACCAACTGAGCAACACCAGCCATGTCAATTTTTATTGATTGTTTTTTAGAGAGAGGAAAGAGTTGAGAGGAAGATCAATCTGCTGTTCCACTTATTTATTCATTCATTGGTTGATTCTTGTATGTGCTCTGACCAAGGATCAAACTCACAACCTTGGTGTATTAGGATGATGCTCAACCAAGCTACACAGCCAGAGCCTGAGGGACAAGTCTTAAGCAGCTGGCTAGAGGTAGTACCCATTATAGCAGAGACTGCAAACTCATTATAAGCTAGGCACATAAATAAGCTAATTAGTTGGGACTATGTGAGAATTCTAGCCAAAGAAATGTGAGAATAAGTAATATAGGCCTGAACCATAGAAATATCCCACATATGCTTCTCCTTGACCTTTCTCCTTCCAATTCCATGCAAAAAGCATAGAGACCTTTACTGAATAATTATTATAAACTAAATGACTACTTAGGGCTGGTCTTTTTCATACATTATCTTACTCCAATGAGTGGATGGTTACAAACCCAACTCATCAGGTCTTGTCTTCTGAGAATTATGAATTCCAGTCAGATATGAGAGCAACAAATGATTATCTTCTTCTGAAAAAAATGACAAAAACTGAAGTCATCAAAGGTACTAGCTTCTTGCTAAGAGGCTTGGAAGGTATCAATGATGAGGAAACTTACCAGTGCAGTTCTCCAGGAAACCTAGTGCACAGTCTAACCTTAAGAGCATGGGACCCAGAGTCTTTGCTTAAATGGCTTCCTTATAATGAATACCCATCAACTGAGCTCATGCTTCTTAAACTGGGGGACACATACCTATGACTATAGTAAACTGGCTATTATAAGAAATAGAGGAAAAACAGTACAGATATTTACTGTCAAAAAGCTGTGTATAAGTGGACTCGCGCAGTTCAAACCTGTGCGTGCAGTTCAAACCTGTGTCATTCAAGGGTCAACTGTAAACGCTCCAACAACTTAGCAGTGATTTGCACACAACTGGCCCCAAAATACTGAACTACATTAATATGAATAGCACTCCAGTTCAGAAATATAGAAATTCTTTTGTTTTCAATTATGGTCTTTGCTATGAAGTAAATGAAAATATCTTAAATAGGCAGAAATCATGGGAAAAGTAGTTCTTTAAAGCATCATAGGGAATAAGAAAATAAGCATTACCTTCAGTCCTATTTGTAACTGATAATAAAAGTTGCAGGAAAAAAGTCATGATTTTAGGTTAAAACAAAGATACAACTCAAACTGCATGGGTAACAATACCAGGGGAGAGAAAAGAATTCACAAAAGCAGCCATGTGGGCAGATCTACTTTGTTTTTATGCTGTTTACAGCCGCCTAAGGTAAGAATATAAACCAGACAAACATGACTTGCACTTACTACAAGGAATATTGTCCTGAACCCTAAGCAAGCAGGCAAATGGGGCACACAGGCTTAAGTAGTAATAGGCTGCATGTTACTACCACTGGTACATACTCTATGCTCTAAGTTCAAACGATAGTCTAGCCTCTACAGGAAAGAATTCGAAAAGCACAAAGTCACATGTAGTTAACATCCGTAATTTACATTTTAGATCCACTTTTCATTTGATCCTCACAACTCTAGGAAGTAGACAAGGCTGGTATTCATTTCGATTCTGCACCTGAAGACTTCCCCGGTCAAGGGTTTAGGAAGTGGCTTCTACTCCGAAGTCTTTCTACTACATCATTTTACCTCGATAAAAACAATCAACTTACTTGTAGGTACGCTGTATTCTGAACCTCAAGTTAGAAAACAGGAGCAACATTTTACAAGGAATACCACTTTCTAATGTTATGTCCAAGGAAATCGAATGCCACACTCAATTTAAGTTGTCAGAGACAAACTGAAGAGAACACGAGGACTAGTGATTTAGCGCGTTTCTTCCCGAGAAGATGAGAACAGCAACGGCACCTCTTTAGAGTGCAATGTGGATTAATGAGATAATACACGTGAAGTGCTTAGCCTAGTGGCTGGTCTCGTAGTTCGTTCTACTCCTTTTCCCAAATGAAAACCGGCTTTCTGACCATGAAAACGAACAAGCCCAGGTGGTGGGTAGGCAAGAATGCGAGGGGACGGCGTAAGGAGCAGGGGGGAAACAGGTTCTGGCTACCCTTCCTTGAACACTCGGCGAAAGCTGCTACGCTTTTAATAAAAAAAGATCCAAAGAAAGTGCTGGAGGCGGCAACGGCCCACGGGGCAGGACTGCGCGGGTTAGACCGAGGCTCGGCACCGCGGCACCAAAAACCCCACCGCGTGGTCCCTCCTCCCGGCTCCTCCCCATCACCCTCAGCGCTAGAGACTCGGCAACTCCCGCTTTCTAGACTCAACCCGTACTGCCGCCGCCGGTCGGGGGAGCTACCCAGCCCGGAGACTCGACCAGCCCGGCCCTACGAAATGTACCTCAGCCAGAAGCCCACAACTGGCTCGGGAGAGAACACGCACTCAGGCAAGGCGCAGAGCAGACGACCGGAACTCCACCCTCTACCTCTCTGATTGGGTAAACGCGCGGCGGAAAGTGAAGAGGATTGGTCAGCAACGGAGAGGCGGGCCATAGCCCTGGGGAAGCGAGAGAGGCGCGAGGAGGTGCCGGGAGCTGACCTCTCCTGGGATTGGACCAAAGCAGGACGTCTGCGCCTGCGTAGAGCCAGCTGACGTACATCGCCGCACACAACCGCCCGTTACGTCGACAGAAGTTTCAACCACTGATTGGTTGTAATAAAGGGTTTGCGTGGCCAATAAAAGAAAAGAGTAAAGCGAGTCCCGCCTCTTCCTCTGGGGACCGGGGACTGGGTCCTTCCGTGGGCGCTGGGTGGCTCGAGTTCCTTCCATGGGCTTAGATGGTGGAGTTCCAGCCGAGCCGGTCTGGGGTAGGGAACTGTTATGTCTCGAAGCTTCTCCGGCAGGTGAGGAGTAGTAAGAACTAGGCCCCGAAACACCCACAAGCGCTCAGAACTTCTGAGTTTGACTCGAGGGAGCCAGTCTTTCACTCCGTCTTTGGCGTGGCTGAGTTTCCAGCGTGAAGGGAGCGCCACCTGCGCCGCAGCAGCTCGGCTTCGCCGTCCCGGGCGCGAGCCCTGGCCTTCCGGTGGGGCTGCCGCTGCGTTCTTCACCCCCGCGCCTCACGATGCGTTGGTCGTGCTTTTTATCCTTCAGTTACCAGCGCCGTTAAAGCCAAAGTTCACTTAGCAAAACTGGGAAGACTTCGTGTATGTGTTTGCAGAAGAAATTTTAGTGTTTCAGGCATTTTACTGCTCTGCTGGGCGCTCTGCTCGTTCGTAATTGCCATAGTAGGGTGGATAGTAACATCTTTGGTTTGTAAAGTTTTTACTGTTACGACCAAACGGTCTTTGATTTTCGTATTAGTGTCCGTTTGAGAATAGTTGAAAAGTGCCCTAAATTTAGCAAGTATACATACCGTAATGTTGATACGACATGAAGCCGAAGTGGCTGCTGTCTTGACAGGATAATACTGTTGTAGTTAAAATGTGCAGCATGAACAATTTCAGGTGGTACACACATTGTATGTTATTAAAGATCGTATGATGAAGTCCATTTTCAGCCTTTATGGAAACACACTGATTTAAGGCAGGGTTTCCCTGCCTTTATTGAGTCGTGAATTCCTTTATTAAGTAATAGTTCATCACTTATGTGTTTAGCAAAACTAAAAATCAATCTATAAATACCAAAAACTTTTCCTGGGTAGATTTTTCTCTTTTGACAGATTTTTTTCCTGTTAAAGTGTAACACAAACTTCTGTGTAAGAAAAAACAGGGTTTGTGATATATAATAGTTCCACATTCCTAGATTTAAAATTAAGTGCACTTTATAGGATTAAAGCCAAGCAAAAACTGTTTTTTTCATTTTTTGAATTATTGCATCTTTAAATTAAAAAAAAAAAAAATTGTTTTTGATTTGAGAGAGAGAGGAAGGGCGAGGGAGAGCAATGAAAGAGAAAAACAATCGGATGCCTCCTGCACGCCTTCTATTAGGGATGGAGCCTGCAACCCAGACACGTGCCCTGAACCGGAATTGAACCAGGGACCTCTTGGTGCGTGGGACAACACCCAATCCACTGAGCCACACCAGCTGGGCTGGAATTATTACATTTTTGTTTAAAAAAATCAAATTATAATTTGTGTTTTGTCTCTAAATGATGAGAAGGTTTCTGGTTGTTATTTGTAAATGAAACATGAGAGATATAACTTCTTTTTATTCTCAATAAATGAAGAGCTAAATTGGGTGTAATCACCACTATATTTCTCCTTTTAATATTCTTTTAATGTCTGTATATGATGAACTAAGTGAAATACATGGATATGAAAATCACCTGAGGCAAAATGCAGAATTATCAATTTAATGCTTTCCTTAACTAGCACTTTAATGGTATTTTTCTTTTGCCTCCTATTTAAATCAAAGGTCTAGCCCCGCGGGGCATGGCTCAGCGGTTGAGCACCGACCTAGGATCCAGGCGATCAGGGTTCGATTCCCGGTCAGGGCATATGCCCGGGTTGTGGGCTTGATCAATGACTCTCTCATCATTGATGTTTATGTCTCTCTCTCTCCCTCTCCTTTCCTGTCTCTGAAATCAATAAAGATATATTTGAAAATAAATCAATCAAAGGTCTATTTGGGATATAAATTAAATTCCTGTGGCTAAGAATAAAAACCATTAAAAACTACAAGTATCAAGACTATTACTGTGATTAGCAGTGTTCAGCAGAGTGATAAGCCAACTTGGGAGTGACTGAATGAACAGCATATTTGGCCAATCTGTATTAACTGTCCTAAGTTCTCACTCTTAGGGAATCTTTTGGAAGCTCCCAAAGTGTTCCATTTTAAAGAGAAAAACATTTATTGAGAATTTAAAAATTGATATTGAAACAGGCACCATTACTTCTTTTTAAGATATGAACCCTGGAATCTTTGTACGCCATCTTTTGGCAAATAGTTTGATGAGTGACCTCAAAGTGAGATAAATGCAAGATGACAATCTTGAGATACAGGAAGAGAATTACAACCCCTATTGGCAACCCCTATTTGTATTTACTTTTTAATTGCAATGTTTTTCTTTTCATGTCTGTGTTTTTAAAAATTGTATACGTGATATAGCAGTATAAACTTTTTGAAATCCAAATATATATATATACTTGTTAGAGATGATAAATCAGGTTTTATTCAAGGAGAGCTATTATTGTGGGGGTTTTGTAATATGGGAGAAAAATTGGGCTCAACACTGAATACAACAAGAAAAATGGGAATTTCTAGTCAAGGAGCAGGTGAGGTGTGTGTAGGGGGTTCTTTGGATGGAAAACTACCAAGAGGAAACATCAAGGGGTAAATAGAATTATTGCTAGATCAACTGGAAGGATTCTACTGAAAGCAGGCTAGGGTAATAAGCATCACCTGGGGAATAATGTAGATGAGGAACCCAGTCAGATACTGAGGGAGAGAGATTCTAGTTAAAATGATTTAGCAGGATTCTTGCTAGAACTGGACATTACAAGGAAGGACATGGGAACTCAAGGTCCACCCTACTCTAAAAGAGAACACTCATGCGTATACCCCTACACACACATTCACTCCTATATATACACAATATATTTTGTATTTGCTATTATTAAAATACAAATGTTTGTATTATTATTAAAATATAAAGTCCACATTGTACATACTACGACTTGAAAATATTCATGCTTAATCAGGGCTCAACCAGTGTGTCAAGGTAAGAAACATTTAAACCTGAAGAGAATTTTTGTGAGTTTATTTGATGCCAAACTGACGATTGTTAGAAAGCAAACTCTCAACAGATTGAGAAAATCCTCCAGATAATGGCAGTTTTACCACTTATTTTATACATCAGAATCAAATGGGAAGATGTAAGGGGGTAACGTGAAATCCATTGGTGGCAAGTTAGGGAGGTGCCAGAAAGCAAAGCAGGAAAATCTTGGCTTGTATAAAAAGTAAGCAGTTAACAACATGATAATAGCAATGAAGGGTCTTGTGATCTCTGTTCTGGTGCAGTGAGGGTTCTGGAAAAAAGGAAAGTACCCTGACATTCCAAAGGTACTTTACTGTAGAAGCAAAACACAATAGACAGGCTCAGTTAAGGTAAAGATTGACCTTTGTCAGGGAAGATACCGGCCTAGGACATGACCACCCACCATGATTCACTTTTAGTTAGAAAGTTTTGCCCGGTCGGGCATGGCTCAGTGGTTGAGCATCGACCTAGGATCCAAGAGGTCTCGGTTCCACTCCCAGTCAGGGCACGTGACCCAGCTGTGGGCTCCATCCCCAGTTAGGGGTGTGCAGGAGGCAACAGATCAATGACGATTCTCTCATCATTGATGTTTCTGTCTCTCCCTTCCTCTCTCTCAAAGCAATAAAGATACATTTTTTTAAAAAATAAAAAGAAAGTTTTAATTTCAGACCATCCTATGTGGTTACTTGAGGTCTCTGGGTTTGTAAGGCCCTCCATACAAACTTAAGCCTCCCCTGAGCTTGTCAAGTTTGGTATGTGGCTCCTTTTTCATCCAAAAGAGAAACAGAACTAGCAGGAGATATACATTAAGGAACTTTTGCAAGGAATTGACTTCCACAGTTGTGGGGGTTGGCTAGGGGTCAAGCCTGAAATCTGTGTAGCAGGCTGTCAGAAAAGGCAGGCTGGAACTCCCAGGCATGAGTGAAGTTTCAGTCCACAGGCAGAATTTCTTCTGGGAAACCTCAGTTCTACTCTTAAGGCCTTTCAACTAATTGACTCAGGCCCACCCAGATTATATAGGATAATCTCCGTTATTTAAAGTCTACTAATTATGAATATTAATCACATCTGCAAATTACCTTCACAGTAACACATAGATGAAGAACTTGAGATCATTCAAGAGTGGGGTTTCAGGCTTAGATGTCATTCCAGAGAACCATATTTGACACTGTCTTGTATATGTGGGAGAGGGTTAGTGTTAGCATACAGGATGTACAAATCAATCCTATTTTCCACTCTCTGGTAAAATACATCTAAAAAGAACAGTCCTGTCTTCAAACTCCAGTGTAGCCTGCCTCATTTGGCTGGCCAGTCCTTGAGACCTTGGCCTAACAGCCTACATTTGAAGCTTCTGGCTCCAGTCCTAAACAACTTATTCCTTTGCCCAACTATTGAATCCCAGAGTCCATTGAAGGTTCCCAGATACATAGGGCCCACACCTAGACATGCATACCTCTACTATGTAACGAGTACTTTCTGGTATGACGACAGCTTTGGAGCTTTTGAAAAAGTCAACGAGACTGCCCTTGAAGCCAAAGTGTGGGGTGGTGAGGCCATCCTGTGACAGGTGCCAGCTGGTTTATACCACTCACCATGCCAAACTGTGTTTTTCAAGACAGTGATGATGTTTTAACTCCTGTTTTACAATGGACTTTACTATTACCCCTTTTAGTTTAGCACATGAAAGTTGGGGAATAGGCAGAACTAGTACTGAAACTGATAGCGATGTTAAAAAACACAAACTACCTCCAAAAAACCTCTTCACGTTGCTGCTCAAAGGTGGCGAAATCACTAGTTTAAGCTGTCTGTTCTTTTCCTGCCACTTTGAAGTTAAAAATGAGCAAATAGTAACATAGCTACTTTAAATGGAGTTAAGGGGAGATGAACAGAAAAAGGCCCAAGTATTTGATAAACTGTCTTCTATTTAATTAAGAATTAGGACCATAGTTTATTTTAAACAGAGAAGTATGGTTAGGACCAAAGGGAGCAGCTTAGGATCTTGATAATCGCTGTGAAAATAAATTCACTTCTTCCTTAAATAAGATATGAAAGTGTCTATTTGCCCACACCTGTGAAGTTGATTCAGGGCATATGCTACAAGACTGGCTCTAAATGGACAAGTTATACGGTATTGAATTGCTAAGGCAAATGCCACTACAAATTTACACCCTCTTTTTCTCTTTCCTTGCACCCATTTTGTTCTGACTCTACTTTTCAGATTGTACTTATTTTTAAAAACTGTTCAGTATGGAAAAGTTCCATCATACACATATGTGGAAAAAATGATTATCATGGACTCATGTGTATGACCCTATCACACAACTTCAGCTGAAGGCTAAATATACCTATACTAGCACCCACTATCCCACCACATCTTCTATCAGGGTATTTATAAGCAAACCCCAGATGTCATTGCATTTGTAAATATTACTCTTTGTATTTCTAAATGATAGGACTCTTCCCCCCCAAAAGTATTCACAATAGGCAGACATTTTAATAAGGACTATTACTCAAAATTAGTTGTGTGGTTTTGAGCAAATTATTTAATCTCTCTAATCCTCAAATTACTCATCAGGCGACAATATCCCCCTTTCAGGGGTTTTATGAAAATTAACAATGCAAATAAAACACCCAGCTCAGGGCTTGCCCCATTGTAGGTATTCAGGAATTATTAGTTCAAGTGCCAACCTTTGATCTACTAAAACCCCTTGCTCTGAGACATTATAGAAATGGTGACAAAAAAGATGTTTAATGAGCCTTTAAATTGTTGAAAATGATCCTTGAAAAATAAGGGGGGAAAATTAAATGATAGCACCAGGAATTTACAACAGCCAAGAAATGGAATAATGTTTCTATAATGGAACATTGTGGTTTTTTTTGATTTACAAATCGCTTGACTCTCTCTTCTATCCTAGAAAAATATTTATAGGGGGTTGGATTTGTTTTATAAGCAGCATAGTAAACACAGGGTGGGGCAAAAGTAGGTTTACAGTTGTGAATACATGATAGTTTATTCTTTTATTATTTTTGTATTATTTTCCATATGAACAACTGTAAACCTACTTTTGCACCACCTGTAAATTTCCTTGGCAGAAAACACAATATCCTAAGTTGTGCCAAGCAAAAAGATGGATCTGCTCTTGATTGCCAGCATCTTATTATCTGAGCAATAATATCACATTGCAACAGAGCTATGTTTTCTTTCACTTTAAGAAGTACATTATGGTAATAAAGGAGATAAAATAGTCTTGGTGAGAGTTGACAGCTTGAATAAATTTTGTAATCAGATGATTGCAGATGATTACTCTCAGGCTGATAAAGGGAAAATTTGGAAGATAAAAGGAACACTAAGTAGATTAAGTCTCAGTCATGAATACATTAATTTAATTAATTAGCATTTTTCACCCTTAAATTCAAATATTGAAAATCAATACATTATAGTTTTTGGTTTGTACTATGAAATTACTACAGTTGATAATCATTTCTCACTTAAACTAGTGGCATGTAATAATTTTTCCCATAAATCTTCCACATTTAAAAAATTACATTTGAAAAAATTTACTTGACAACTACTTAGAACAGCATGAGCAGTTAAAAGAAGAAAACTGTTTCTTGCAAAAAGCAAAATCATAAATGCCAAGTATAAATGGGATAAATTATACCCTTTGCTCCTGTTGTAGGCCGTGGGAACAGCACAAGGCATTAGAGGGGCTTAGCAACCCTGGTACTTGAGTTCTGGCTAGGAAATAATTCAGAGCCATGACTCAAACTAGAAGAGGACATTTATTTATAAATCACAGAGGTGGAAGTAATTTGTAGAAGAAATGGGCTTAGGAAACAAGTTATAGAAGTAAAGGCAGTGCCCTTGGAGCTTGAGAGTGAGGAGAGTAACATTAACGCCTTGGGGGAGGGAGATGGGGGAGGTAAAGGCCTGGGTGTGCTGGGGGGAGGTGGAGCTCAGTGGTTCCTAAGGGTTTTAAGGGTGGAGATTTTAGGGGAGGTCTCAGGGGAAGATCTCAATAGAATATTCAGCAGCTTTCCAGGTGTCCTTTCAGGGTCCAGGTCTCCACTGATTGGTCAGCCATGGATTGCTGGTTTGGGTTCATTGCTTTTCTGAGCCAGAAGCGGAAATACTACTGAGGCCTAGATGTTATCTCTAGAGAGGAAAGGTCGGGGGTCCAAACCGCAGGACCAGAGATATGCTAGGGGAGGAAAGGCCACCATGGCAACAAGGTCCCACCCTACAATTGTCCTTTGTTAGGTACCCAGGGCTTTCCTCCCTGGTGACCTTCTCTACCTGGCCCATTGTCCTTGCTATGCTCAGTGTCTGTCTAACTGCCAACCACAATAGTACCTGGGAGGAAAAAAAAACAAACACATTTTCCTGTATCCTTGCTTTCCCCACTACAGCTATCCTAATTCAGCCCCTCATGATTTGCTTGGACTTTACAATAGCTTTAAACCAACTTTGTTTGCCTCCGTTTTCTCCCTTCTCCAGCCTGTTCTCTATAAAGCCACCAACATTTTATCTTTTAAAAAGACAAGAAATCCTTAATGCTCCTACTTAGAACTTCAGTGGACTTTTGATTTTAAAAGGTGGAGTAACACATGAGTTTCTCTCTGCTTCCTCCCATTTTCTAAAATGATCATAAAGGAATGGGAAAAGTAAACAACCCAGAAGGACCAAGAAAACAAGAGAGAGAAAAAAAGAGAGAAAATTTAATGGATTTATAAGAAGATGAAAATTAAATGGAAGAGTGTTAATTGATTTAGCAGGGTGGAGGAAGTAACAATTTAAGGAACAAAAATCAGAAATGTTAATGAAAAGCAGGCTACTTGGCTCCGAAGAGCTCAGTGCTTACAGGCACGAAGGCTGCAAGATGGCATTTGACATGGGACCGAAAGCCTGTCAGAGGACTCCCAGCTCCCCTTTCCCATCCCCACAGATCCTCGGCTCTGAAAATGCACAGACTGCCAAAGTCCCAGACATTGGAGGAAAACCTCCAACACAGAGCAAGCAGGACCTGGAGAAAATAGGGTCAACCTAGGGAAAATGAATTACTATTATACTCATAATGAGAAGAGTTTGCATATATAATAATGGGCATGTGTATGTATGTGTATTATATTTAATATATATAACAAGCTTTCTTATTAAAAAAGTATATGTATAATATGTATCAGTTAACAAGGAAGAGCTTCATACACATTACGTATGTAACTGAGATATATTAGATAACAAGAAAGAGCTCTTGGGAATGCAAAAAAAATCACAGAAAGTAGAAGAAAAGCAAAGAAATGGAAAATAGACAAAAGAATTTTTAAAGAAAGAATAAATTCAGGAGGTTCAATTGATACGAGGCCTGTAGTGAGAAGAGAGAAAATGAATTGAGAGGCATTTATCAAAGAAATAATACAAAAATGTTCCTAGAACAGGATATGAGAACGCACACTAAGGTACACTATTGTGGAATGTCAAGACCCTAGGCCTACAGAGAGGATGGAAAAAGCATTGGCAACAATGAAGGGGTGGGCCATGGCAGAATGAAGTCCTCATACGCTATGGTGGGAAGTCAATATCTAAAATTAATAAATCAAAAAATAGTTCTATAAGAACATTATTTAGAAATCCAGCTGTAAATTCAGGTAAACAGAATTGTTGAGGATGTTTGCCCAGAGAAGAGCACTGGGTGCAGAGCGGGGGACTGCTGCTCTTAATCGTAAGCCTTTTAGGACTATGTCTTTTTAAAGCTATAAGCATGTATTACTTTGGGGGTTAGAAAGTAAGTACTATCAACAGAAAACCTTGCTAGCTTCCCTGTTCCCTGTTGCCTACATAATAAGCCTTAAATCTCCACAGCAGGCTCTTTAAAAACAGGCCTCACCTTGCCTTCTTATCTTATCAGCCTCCTCTCCCCAGCCTTACACATTCTGCTGGCCACTCACTCATTCCTCTAAGAACAAGCACTGAGGCCCAGACCTGGTCCTCAGCTGGTTAGAGCATTGTCCCGATACACCAAGGTTGCAGGTTCATCCCGGTGAGGGCACATACAAGAATCAACCAGTAAGTGCATAAGTAATAGAACAAAAAATTGATGTTTCTCTCTCAAAACCAATTAAAACAAAAAGAACAAGTATGGAGCACCTACTGTGAGTAAAAGACATCTTTCTATACTCACTAGCTCACAGTAGGTGCTCAAATGGCAGAAACAGACACATAAAAAATTAACACTTTTGTGAATTTGATGTGTAAATGAAGGTATGGACAATGACCTATTCTATGGGAATCCAAAAAAGAGAGCAATATGTTGTCCAAGTTTCTCTTTCATAACTCCATGGCCTTGACAGTGCTTTTTTGTGGTGTGTTTGGGGTTTTTCGTGGATATACAGAAGGACAACATGAAACTTTGTCTTACTGGTCCTGCCCTCTGCCGCCTCCTGGAAACAAAGGCTCTTTCTTCCTTGCCCCACAGTCATTTTTACCCATTAGGCTCTGATTCTATTTCAGTCAAAAAGCATTCATTATACGATAATTAAGAACTCCAGCTCTGGAGTCAAGACGACTCCCACACTTCCTAGATATGTGCAGAGCAGGCTGCATGTGTACTTAGCACCCAGTTCCTTCATTTCTCTCTCTTTTTTTTAAAATCCTCACCTGAGGATATTTTTTCCATTGATTTTTAGAGAGAGAGGGAGACATCAATTGTTTGCTTCCTGCACGGGCTCGACTGGGGCTGGGGATGGAACCTGCAACCAGGTACGTGCCCTTGACCGGGAATCGAACCAGAGACCCTTCAGTCCGCAGGACAACACTCCACCCACTGAGCCAAACCCACCAGGTTTGCTTCATTTCTTATACCAGTAGGATTACTGGTAAAATACAGTTTGTTTGAGGATTATGTGAAATGATGCATTTAAAATGCTTGGAACATAGTATTTATTATGGTCGCTTCAGTTTTCCCCATTGGGTACATTCCTGAACTGGACAGGGAGTGTATTTGATTCAACTTTTTGACTTTTTGTCACCAATGTCTAGCCCAGAGCTTGACACCTACCAAGTGCACGTCTACTATGATGACGTGGGACAAGAGAGACTCTGGAACCTTCATGGAAACTATGGGACCTGAACTGGGGTTAAAGGATGGATAACATCTAGCCAGGTCATGGGAGTGGCCAGTACAAAAAGTGTATTGTTGGGCAAGAGCGCCTGCGGGCCAGTGAGGCGACCAGCTTTCCTACAGAGAGGGAATGTGCCGGGTTAATGGGAGATAAGGTCAGATAAGGTCAGTGGGTGAGATAGCATTGTGAGAATGAACACAGGCAGAGCTGTTTATATCTGAGGTGGTAAACAAGAGGTTCTGTAGGCTCTTGAGCAAGAATAACGAGACAATGCCAATCAATACTTGAGGAAGGTTAGTAAGTTAGCAAGATGCAAGACTGAATTTCTGGCCTATTTCCTCCCCTCACTCTACACACCCGATGAGTCACCACACGTGGGATGGAGCTAAGTGAAGAGCTTGCACCTGAGAAGTTTAGCAATGAAAGGAAAATGAGAGATGAGTCAGTGGCTACCTATAAAGAGCAGCAGAGTCAAGTAAAGATACATTTGAAAAGGAGACCAGATTTAGAATTAAACTGGGAGAGAAATGTTCATTTTTTAATTCAGCAAGTACTTACTGAAATAAAAAATACTTACTGAACCTGTTAGATGCAAAGCACTGAGGAGTACTGTGATGGATACAGAGAGGCCCCTCTCTTTAAGTAGAGGGAACAATACAGGTACACATATTGTCGTGCACGAGAAGAAACATGATAATGCTGGAGAGAGAAGATGAAAGAGCACTCTAGAACAGTGGGTCTCAAATGTTTGCATCTCAGCACCTCTCTTCACTCTTAAAAATTACTGAGGACCCCAAAGAGCTTTTGTTTATGTGCATTATGTCTGTCGGTACTTACTATATTTGAAACTAAAGCAAAAATTTTAAAATATTTACCTATTTTAAGTAATGTGAAGCCCATTACATGTTAACAGAAAAATATGTTATGAAAAGTATGTTTTCTAAAACCAATAAAAATAAATGGTAAGAAGAGTTGCTTTGTTTCACATTTCAAATCTCCTTAATGTCCACCATATAGAAGACACCTGGGTTCTCATAGCTGCCTCTGCCATTCAATTGTGATGTGTTGTTTTGCATAAATTACTAGAAATGAAATTGTCGAGTCAAAGGGATGTGTAGTTTGGATAATTTTTTATTGATGGATTGATCTGACAGAGAGAGAGACATACAGACAGACATCGCTATGTTGTTCCACTTATTTATGCATTCATTGGTTGATTCTTGTACGTGCCCTGATCAGGAACTGAACCCGCAACCTTGGCATATCGGGGCAATGCTGTAACCAACTGAGCTATTCAGCCTGGGAAAGGGATGTGAATTTTGTATTTTGATAACTACTGCCAAACTTGACCTCCCTAAAATATCTATTTCTCCAACCCTATACAGCACAGTGTATTATAAATTATTTTAGCTTGGTTATCTGATAAATGAAAAAGTGCTATTGAATTATATTTTTTATTTGCATTTCTATTTTTATAAAGTGTTTCCCATTTCAATGAGCTGCTCTTGCTCGTTTCCTATTTGATCGTGTGTGTGTGTGTGTGTGTGTGTGTGTGTGTGTGTGTGTGTGTGTTACACTAGCGCCCCCACCCCGGGTAGCCGCAGACAATGACTGAATGATAAAGGGGTACAAAACAAAAGGCTCACCTTTTTCTCAGAGTGAGACAGCTCCATGGTGCCATCCGCTCCAGAGGTCCTTGTGGGGAGCCGGCTGGCTGCCCCTCATGAATAGTCTCCCTGGTAGGGTGCTGCCCTGGAGTCTCTCCAGGGGCTCGCCGACCCTAGCGCCGCCTTAGAGAGAAATCTCTGGCACGTTGACCCGCAGGGTGGGTCGGTTGAGCTAGCACCTCTACCCCCTGTAGCGTAGTTTAAAGATTGACCATTGCTTTAGGGCAGTAGAAGCTTTGCACAATAGATTTATGGCCTTACCTGGAGACATCCAGTCTCGGAAAACAGGTGCGGACATGCAGGAATTGGAATTGTGTAAAGGTCACTGCTGGGGGCATTGTTTCACTGCTTGGGGTATTGTTTGGGTGCACTATAAAAAGCTTGTAATCAATAAACTCGGGGCCTCAGCCTGACTCAGCTTAACTTAGCTCTGCCTTGGTTGTGGCCCTCCCGATCCCATCCTTTTGTCTTTTTCTTTCTTTTCTAATCCTCACCCCCTCAATCAGGTCCTCGTTCGCCTGCCGGCTGGCTCCGGCAGGTCCTGAGGAAAAACTTGAGCAGAAACCTAATCTTTGTCATTTCCCTCTCTGCCCTAAAATTCCATCTGACATAAATCACTGGCACAGGATTCCTCATCTCAGGCTGCTTCTTGAGAACCTGGCCTAAGACAATAAGCATATGATTTTAAAACAGTCATGCGAAGAAGACAAGACTTGAAAAGATCAATAATAAAAGCAAAAGCAATGACACCAAAATGGCAGAACTAGATTTTTCCTATTTCCAGTACAATCTCTTCTCAGCCAAAACGTGTGATGAAAATGACAGTTGGTGAGATGTAATAAAAAGTCAGCTAGGAGAATTAAAAACCACAAAGAAGACCATTTGAAACATGGATTTCTACCCACTTTTCTAGCAAATGAATCTTGCCTTAGTGGTTTACAGTATTAGCCAAAATAACATAAAAATACTGTTAGCAAGGTATTTAATATCTATGCACCCAGAATATGAAGGTAAATCTCAATAATCTTTTCAGTGATATTTAATTATGTGACATGTAATACTTTATACAGTTTCTGTAAGATTTCTTACTTCTGAGGTTTCTTACTTAACAGTGAAAGACAAAACAAAACAAAAATATCAAAGAAACCAACTTATTTTCCATTGGGGAAAAATTTCTTTCCTGCCAGAGTTAAAAATGGCTAAAATAATTTAAAGAATTTTACAAAAGAGACAAACTAAAACACATTCTTCAGGTAACATCTACTAAAGGGAATATGCATAGAAAATATTGTGGAAAGTTGAAGAAACAAGTATTAGTACAAATAATTCCATGTGGGAGGTTACTATTCATTTGGATGAAAGTACAAGTGTTTCTAATATGTCTCAGCTTATGATATTTGTTAGAAAAAATTCTGAGTCATGATTTCTTTAACAAAAATTATTTCTCATGGGAAAACAAAACTGATTTTTCTTTTTAGCGGAGCGACTAAATTTACGAGAATAAATGAATTTTCTGGAATACCATTACCGTGCCTCACATGAAATCAAATCATTAAATTCTTCATTGGCAAGATATAACAACAAGAAAGTTGAACCAGATTGTACAGGCTTCTACAGGATTTCATAATCGAGTTATTTTAATAAAAACAAGTCTTTAAAAGTTTAGTGTAGATTCTCTATAATACTTTTTAATTATCTGTAGAATGGGCATAAAATTTTTTCATACAACAGACAGGTTTACTGATATTTTGTGGCAAAGTACTTTAAAAAGCTGCTAAAGTGGTCCCAGCCAGAAGGGTCCGGGGTTGGATTCCGGCCAAGGGCACGGACCTCGGTTGCAGGTTCGATCCCTGGCCCAGGTCAGGGCACGTGCGGGGGCCACCAATTGATGCGTCTCTCTCACATCGACGTTTCTCCCTCTCTCTCTCTCTCCCTCTCTCTCCTCTCTCTCTTCTCTCCCCCCCCCACTCTCTCTGAAAAGCAATGGGAAAAAATATCCTCAGGTGAGGATTAAAAAAAAAAAATTAAAAAAATAAAGAGCTGCCAAAGTGAAGATGAGTTACAAATTTCCCTTTTACAAAAAGGAAAGTTTCAAATTTCCTGTCCTTTCCTGTGCTGACTAGTCGCTCTCTGTAAAATGCAATGTTGGCAGATATTTTGGGAAACAGAAAAAAAGGAACACTTTATCTGCTCCTTCAAGTTAACAGTGACCTTTTAACAACGAATGGAAAAGTAATTGCTTATCAAAGCAAGTATAATTTGAAAACACATTTGGAAATGCTTCTATCATTCTGTAATTTTTGTTGATGAAAGTGACATAAGTTTCTCACCTATAAAAATTCAAATATGCTGAAATTTGGAAACAGAATTGTCAAACTTGTTTGAACATTTTCCAGATGAAGAGTTACTGTAGATTTTTAATTTGTTTGTTAGATATAAAAATGCAACATCTGACGGCATTAGGGAAGAGGGATATTTCTAGAGGAATTTCAACAAAACCTTCCCATAATTAGGACATAAAAACAGGAAAAAATTGAGTATCATCATTTTGCACGACTGCCTTTTGAATCTTAGTACTCTTTTGAGTTATGTTTTTCATCTACGATAAACATTAAAACCAAGAAGTGAAATAAATTGAATATAAAATCATATTTTCAAGTATTTCTCTATCCAAGATGTTAAACCAAGATTTTCTAAAATAATGACATTATTATTAATATTTTGGGTGAGAAGAAAATATTTGAAATTCATAAATAAGTAAAACTTATTTTAGAAATCTCTCATTCTTTAAAAATCCCTATTCCAAGTGTGTTTTATAATATAAAGAACATTATTATAGTACATATAACTTATTAGTTAAAGATTGGTGATACTTTAAACATTTTTATGATGATGAATGTACAGTCAAGAGTTTGGTGACTACTGGTTGGTTACTCTTTAATCAAACTCTTCAAGCTGCTACAAAGGAGCATTTTAACTGCATTCTAAAATAGGCAAAAATCCAAGATGTAAGGATGAACATTTTTCCTTTTTTTCTTGGCCAAACAAGCTGGAATTTTCCATGAAGTAATGCAGTGTGTGTGACTCGAGCATCGCTCCTACAGTGGGAGAGTCAGGCTCCGGCCTGCGGCGGCGGGTTGGGGTCCCCCTCACTGTTGCCCGCGGAGAGCCCAGAGGCGCACCCCGTGTGAGGCTTGGCCTTGGCCTTGGCACCTTGATCCCACCCAGTGCGGAAAGGTGATTCAATGCATGGCAGGTTCCCCCCATTTCGTCAAGCAGATGAATCCCTCTTCCGTTTACAGAGGTGGAGAGAAGACAGCTGTAGCGTCTCTCCTAAAACGCCCTGAAGAATGGAAGTTTTGGCAGGTATTTCTTTCTTATTGGCTGAGGCAAAAATGGACACGAATAAGAGAAAGTGTTTCCTCAAAATTTTAAAGGCAATTGGTTACAAATTTAATACACGAAGATTAATAGCTTTTCCAAAAATGGAAAAGACCCAGTTAGAAAAAAAATGAATAAGAGATCCCATATGCTATTTAAAAGATTATATACTCAGGGACAAAACTAAGAAATGTGCTGGGCCCACATGAAGCCAGCTGGAGGATATCGAAGATGATCTGGGTCTAATTTTCCACAGTCAGCTCAGCTGTCACTTCTTCGGGGAATACTGCCCGGATACCCCCCAGCCCAGGTTATACCAAATCACTTTGGAGAAGGCCACCATATGACCATGTATCTCTTCCCTAAAGCTTCACAGTTTCATGGTTTCATGTACAATTGTTTGGTTAATCTCTACTTCCCCTCCCGGATTTCATAAAATCTATGACACCAGATGCACTGCTTTAGTTACATTTGTATCTTCAGTTCTAAGCAGAGTTCCTGGTGTAATGGGCACTCAAAAGATGTTTCTTGCCTGACTGAGTTCGCAAAACTCCAACATGTTGAAAGCTGCAAAGAAATAGAGAAGTTCTTTCTCTGGAAAAAAACAACTAATGTTCCACTTTTCTGTGGTTACACATATTACTAAGTTTTGAAATATAAATGCAATTTTTATTCTAGTGAGAGCGTTGTTCATTAGATAAAAATATTGAGACTACTATTCTAGAAATACTATATATAGAAATAGAACAGGATCTTTCAAAGAAATGTCAATTATAGATAAGAATTTATGTTGAATACTTATTTGGAAGATTTATATATTATAAATCTTGAAAAAGGTAGCATATCTAGTAGGTTAAGGTCCACCAATATGACTAATGATACATTGGTAGGTATTTAATATTGGAAATTACCAACAAAACATTAGTCATGCTCTTTTTGTTGTTGTTAACCCTTACCCAAGGATATTTTTTCCATTGATTTTTCATTTTAGAGACAGTGGAAGGGAGGTTGGGGAGAGAGAGAAACATCGATGTGAGAGAGACACATCAACTGGCTGCCTCCTGCAACCTTAAGTAGGTGAAATTCTTTATTTTGGAATCTTAAGCATTTCTTTCCAGTTGTCTTATGCATTTATAATTATTATGGTATTAATTTGTGAGTTTTTTCCCCCTGAAATAGAAATATCTTCAAATTGAAGTATATCAAGTTCAAGACTTTAAGGGATGCTGCACAGCAGAAAATAACGTGCTGATTTGAAAATCTGGATAACATTCACTCAAGTGCTTCCAGGAAAAACAATTCACGTAATCCTTGCTTTAAATTTTAGTTTGTTTTGTACATGAGAACTGGTTTTTTAGTGCTAATAAATCAAGCGCTGCTCATGAAAAAAAAATCTGGATAAATTTAGGCAGAAGTCAAATTTCAGCTTCTTCAACTTACTCTGGAAGAAACAGTTTATTAAATACACAGAGATAAAGACCTTAAATAATCCCAAGGCCGAAAGGGAGAACTCAACAAGATAAGCATGCTTTCTATTGTAACGTACAAATAAACTGTTGGGAAGAAAGGGGAGAGGGAGAGAATTTCTGTAAGGCACATGTTGCAAATGGATAGTGAGCCAAAAATTCAACAAAACAGTATGCTCGTCCCAGACAAATGCACAAAAAATTATTGTATGCAGTTTTGATGTGTTAGGAATTGGCTCTGGTTGCCTGAGGCTTCTGAGTTCAAGCCATGGAGATTTAGGGAGAGGAGATTCTCTCACTTTTGGGGGCTGCTGGTTCCCAAATGAGTAATCATTTTTCCTCCAGCTCACAGCTTTCTTTTTTCTTTTTGTTTTTCCCCCTTCCTCCCTTCCTCCCTTCCTCCCTCCCTCCTTCCTCCCTCCCTCCCTTCCCTCCCTCTTTCCTTCTTTCCCTTCTTCTTTTTAAAAATATTTCTTTATTGATTTCAGAGAGAGGAAAGGAGAGGGAGAGAGAGAAACATCAATGATGAGAGAGTCATTGATCAGCTGCCTCCTGCACGCCCCCCACTGGGGATCGAACCCGCAACCCGGGCATGTGCTGGGACCGGGAATCGAACCCCGATCTACTGGTTCATGGGTCGACGCTCAACTGCTGAGCCACGCCGGCCGGGCCAGCTCAGAGCTTTCTTAATAGACCAGACTGGCCAACAGACCACAATAGGCTTAAAATACTTTTAGTTAGCTCTAACCCCTTGAAAGCGCTTGGCAGTATAGAATCCAGGTAATCTAGGTCAGGCAGACCAAGTAGGTGAGTAATTTCATAACTATGTGGCTTATTTCATGAGAAAGTGCTGTTACACTACAGTAACTGGGGTGTGCATACGAATCACTTGGTGAGCTTGTTCAAGAAATTGCCTGGGGCCCCACCCCCAAGCTTTTGAGTGAGTAAGTCTGAGGCAGGAGTCGGGAATTTGCTTTTCTAACAAGTTCCCAGGGAATGCAGGTCAGGGAACTTCACACTGAGCTCACTGCTCCAGGTAGGTTAGCCAATCCCTCAAGTTTTCTCTTTGACAGGTGTGAGATAAAAGCCAGATAAGCGGTACTAAAATTTATTGCTTAAGATCAGGAGCTACAAAGGCATCTGATGGATATTGTTCACTTTAGGTTGTATAATCTTCCCGATTCAGGTGCAGTCTAACCTTAGATTTAATTACATCTTTAGCAACTGTATATAATAATGAAATCAGTTCTATCATGTAGTACCTGCCAATTTCGCAAACCTATCCACCTCAGCAATGCACTTACTGCTTCTCCCCAGTTCCTCTCCCCTCCCCCGCCCTTAATTCATCATAGCCCGACTGCGGCCCCTACCACATATACTATTGAAATTGCTTTCCTAAAGGTTAGTGTGAAACCCGTGGCTTTTCTCTGCCCCCATCCTGAGTCTCTACTAGTATTCAACACTGTTGATTTTTGTTCTTCTGGGAACCCTTCTTTTGGCTTATCTGCCACATCACTCTCCCCTTTGCCCTTGGACAGACATCATTGATTGCAGCACTCCTATCAAAATCTGAATAATTCTTCACAATGTAGCCCTTCAGGAAAACATTCTTAGAGAGCTGATTGGTCTCCATGGCTTTAGATTTCACTGGATCAAGCCTGGCCTGAAGCCTGCTACCGCTGGACATTCAGTTAAATGAGGCAATTCATTCTTTTTATGTTTAAAAATCATTTTGACTAAGGTTTCTGTTACTTCTAATCATGTATTTCAAGTTCTATATTGTGTTCACATATTTCTTTGAGTACATGTTTTATTTGGGGAATTAGTAATAATAAACTCTGAAGACTACCTGCCTAAAATTTGTTAATTAGTCCTTATGCCTCATTTGCAGTTCATTTGCCAGGTGTTACTTTGCAATAATATATTCTTGGGTTTGTACTGATAAAACATTGATAATTTGTCGGAATTCATATTTGAGAATTAGTTATACAGTCTTATCAATATTATTGTGATTTAAAAAATCTATAATATCCAAAGGAAAATATTCTACAATTGAATCCATATAGTCAGGTACAGTATCTAGTACTCACAAGGAATAAAACATTGTCTCATTTTAGCAAAACACTTAGAGGAACAGTAATAAAGAGAAAGTAAGGAATTCAAGAAATTATTGACTCCGGGACACAGAAAACAGTATGGTGATTGACAGAATGGGGGGCGGGTGAGGTAAAAGAGAGTAAAGGGGGGACGGAAGGAGACTTAACTTGGGGTGGTGAACACACAATACAATATACAGATGATGTACTGTAGAATTATATACCTGAAACCTATATAATTAACCAATGTCACCCCAATAAATTCAATAAAAAAGAATATTAGCAGATCTGTTGTCTTTTAATTCTTGCTACTAATTTTCTTAAAATAAATTATACATTTTCTTTATTTCAATATACCAACAATTTTTTTCTTACTGTTGTTAATCCTCACCTGAAGATATTTTTTCCATTGCTTTTTTAGACAGTAGAAGGGAGGGAGGGCGCAGGGAGAGAAGCACTGATGTGAGAGACACATCACCTGGTTGCCTCCAGCACAGGGCCCCCGCACAGGCCCCAACCTGGGGACTGGAGTGAACCCGCAACCAAGGTACATGCCCTTGACTGGGAATTGAACCCGGGACCCTTCAGTGTGCAAGCTGACGCTCTAACCACTGAACAACACTGGCCAGGGCAATATACCAACAATTTTAAGTACTACAATAATTAATATAAACAGTAATAACACCCATCTTTTTTTTTTTTTTAAATATAATTTTATTGATTTCAGAGAGAGGAAGGGAGAGGGAAAGAGATAGAAACATCAATGATGAAATTCATTGATCGGCTGCCTCCTGCATGTCCCCTGCCGGGAACTGAGACCACAACCTGGGCATGTGCCCTGACCGGGAATCAAAACACAATCTCCTGGATCCTAGGTCGATGCTCAACCACTGAGCTACGCCCACGAGGCAATAAATATCCATTTAAAATGTTAGTTACAAAATGTTCAGTATAAGACAATTTAACATTCTAGTGTAGATTGCTGAGGATGCGTATAGGCATGGAGCCAACAGAGATGAGTAAGGTGATGAGATGAAAGATTGAATGAGAAATTATCGGCAGAGGTAATTTTAAGGGTCTTGTTCTAGCTTCTTATAGTTCCACAGTGATTTCTGAGATGTAAGAGAATTTTAAAACTAACTAGACAGGGACAGAATAAATCTGGATGATAAAGTAACAACTTCCTCTTTCAATCTGAACTATTAAAAACAAGCTTGTTTTATTTTGAAAAATTAGTTTGTATATAAGGGTTCTTTAAATTCCTGTGGGAAAGGAAGTAAAAATGACGTCAGGGAAGGGGACAGGATATAGTCTTATTTATCTCTGTTGGCTCCCTGCCTATATGCAGTCACAGCAATTACAAAAAAGATACAAGAATCTTCAGAGTAGCATTGTTATGGCAAAAAATTAGCAGCAATCTGAAAGTTCATTAACAGGGTAATTGTTAAGTAAACTGTAATTGTACCATGTAGCACTATAAAAGAGTAAGGTAGATCCATTCAGTCATTCATAGGACAAATATTTATTGAGTCTCTACCAGTTCTAGGTGTTGGAAGTAAGCAGAGACTATGGTAAATATGGTCCATGCTCTCACGGAACTTCCATGGTACTGAGGAAAGAAGATACAAGCAAACAAATAAACAAGGGAAATTCAGTGCTATGAACAAAATATGACATGATAATTTGATTAAAAAAACACATATAGGCAATGGGGGTTCCATTAAATAAGATGGCCAGGGAAAGCTTCATTGAGAAGATATTATTTAAGCTGAGATCTGAATAAGGAGGGTAAGCCATCTATAGGAAGAGCTAGGGAGAAGTGTTCCAGGCAGGGAAGGTGGCAAAGGCTCTGATGCTTGAGTTCAAGAACGAGGCCATTATGACTGGAATGGAGTTTAAGGCAAAGAAGTAGCTAGAGGCCAGATTACGGCCCTTGAAGGCACTGTGAAGGTGTTTAGATTTAATTTCAATTACAATGGGAATACACTACAGGGTTTTTTAAAAGTGAGTGGCATAATCTGATTTACATTTTTAAATATTTGTATGTGGAGAATGAATCACTGGACAGATAAGGAAGCCAGTGTGGTAGCCGGAAGATCAGTAGGCTATTAGACAGTAGGCCAGGCGACAGGTGATGGTGATGCTTTAGGCCTGGGTGGAACCAAAGGCAATGAAGTGGAGGTATTCAAATTATGCTTTGAAGGTGAATGGGTTACTTTGTGAAGGGTAAGAGAAGTGGAAGAATGACAACTGGATTTTTAGATTGAAAACTGAGCAGTTGATAACACCACTTACTGAGTTGAAGGAGTAGGTTAGGAACACATTTGGTGGAGAAAAACGAGAGTTCTGCTTTGCACATATTAAATTCAAGATGTCCATTAGAAATCTAAGGGGAAAGGTCAAGTAGACATTGGGATATGTAATTTGAAGCTTGGATAGGGAGAAGATTGGAGTGGAGTTATCCAGAAACTGGTTGAAATTATCTAGGGAAAGAATGTAGATAGAGAGGGGAAAATAGTTCAGGAACGAGCTTCTAGGCATTTCAACATCAGGGAGTTGGCAGAGGAGGAGGAGCCAGCAAAGGAGACTGAAGGGTCAATGAAGAGGAAGAAAATGTGATATCACAGAAGGTAAAAGAAAGTGTTTCATGACGAAAAGAGTGTGGATTGTGAGGAATGCGGCGTAGAGCTCATGAAGATGACACAGAAGATAGCACTGGATTTCACAACATGGATGGCAGAAAAGGCCCCATATACATACCAGTAATTCCAATAAATGTCAGTAAACCAGATTCACAAATTAAGAGAGGTGCCAAGACACTCAGATTTGACTAAAAACACTAAGTCTTTAAGAGACATACCTTAAATAAGACCACACAGAAAATTTAACAGAAAAAGACGACCATGTCATGCTGATAAAAGGAATTACCCATGAATATGACATTCTTGTCCTGGCCGGTGTGGCCCAGCGGTAGAGCTTTGGCCCAGGCTCAATTCCCGGTCAAGGACATGTACCTGGTTGTAGGTTCGAGCTCCAGCCCTGGATGGGGGAGCATGCAGGAGGCAACCAAACGTGTCTCTCTCACATTGATTCTCTCTCTCTCCCTCCCTCCCAGTCCCTAAAAAGCAATGGAAAAAGCATCCTCGGCTGAGGATTAACCCCCCAAAAAAGTTTTTTATGGTGTATTCCAAAAGTTTCTTAGGAATTCGAGTTGCAGGTGAATGGCATGGCTATACTTGTAGATATGCAATGGCTAGTAACATGTTTGAGAGCTAATTATAAGGTAAATGTAAGACAATATGGTCATTGTCTTTTAAATGAGTAACAGACACACATGCAACTCGAATAAGGAAGCAAGCAAAGACCCTTCTGGAATAATGCTGAATCAGGGTATATTGCAGATGACCTCACACACGTGGAACATATGGATGCTGTCTCTGTGATTGGACTAGCAAACACCCTTCTTACCCTCACCCCACAATCTTCATGTCCCAAGCAGTTGGGGTTAATCAGATGTGTGATAGGTTCTTAGCTTAATCCATATAAAATTTCACGGTCTCAAATATGATGAGCTAAACAGTAAGGTGAAGAACACCGCGTTATTCCCAGAGCATGCCTGGGAATCCCCGAGTCCTCTGACAGGTAGTGCTGTGTGTAGAACACATAAAGGCCCTTGGAAGGGGTCACATCCTCAAGACACATTTCCTCTTGGTCTGCTAGCATGTTTCTGGGTATGCCATTGGTTTGCTTTATAACCGTCTAGTGAGGTTTCGGAAGGTGATGTTGCAGGTCATCAAGAAGACATGACTGCTGGTTGACCCAAGAGCTGAACCTGGGCAACTGGAGGCTCCCCACCTCCTCCCTTCTCTGGAATGTGTGTTCCTTTTGCCTCCCCTGTTCCCAGAAGCTGCCCCAAGGAAACCTACAGCCTTGAGAGACCACGTGAACTACCAGTATGTGTAACTATCCCCGTTAGGGCCTCTACGTAAACTTTTAAGATCTGGCAGGCAGGTGCTCAGATGTACTTGGCCGCCTTGCCTCATACGTTCTCTTGCTTTTCAGCCTGCCACCTACCAATCTGGGGTGGCCTGCGTCTTTCTGTGGTCTCTCCATGCCCTCCATGTATGGGGGCCAGTTTCAGATTACACCTGGGAATCTCCCAAGGAGGTTGCAAACTAACATGGGGGAGTGTAACTTGACCAAGTTTTAACTCTCTAGGTGCCCCTCCTCTAAGTAACTGCAACTACAGCAGTCACGATTCATGTCACCAAAATCCAAAGCCTTGAGATGCTTCATATAAAATCGAGGGTTAATATATGAAATTGCCTTCTTTCCCCTTAATAAGCTAACAAAACTTAGAGCAAAACGCACAATTATTTTATCACAGATTTTAAAAAGAAACAAATACTTAATAATTAAGTATCTAGCAAACAATAGTTTTACCTTCAAGTTGGGTGTAATTTCATCCATGAGCTACATGAGCAGTAAATAGTGGCACTGGTAAGGAAAGGAAACGCTTCACTATAACCACCGTTTACTCAACATTTTAACAAACTTTCAGCTTTACATCTTACTACTGTCTTCCAGGTACCTTGACGCTCAAGACAAATTGCGATCTGCTTGCTTGCCAAATGTCTAAAACAATTCCATTTCTATGCTTTGGTTTATCCTGTTTCTTCTACCTAAAATGTATCCTCTGCCCACCACACTGCTCTTAGCCCATTAAAATTTGATTTCACTTAGAACTGTTCAACAGTACATACAGTCTGCCTGCCTAAACTGAGGGAGTATTTAAGAAGATTGCATATGATTATCTGCTAATTTTATAGATTTATGAATTGGGTAAGATGTTCCCATATACAGGGTGTCCCGAAAGAATGTATACACACTTTGAATGGTTGATTATAAAGTCAGTGTTTATTAACACTGGAAAGGAGTGAAAAATTGAGTTATCAGCTGTTAAAGTGTATATACATTTTCTTGGGACACCCTATATATGAGCTCTAAGATCCCATATGTATAAAATATTTGTAATTCTGTAATTACTCTTGACATATATAACAGAGTGGGAAAATGTAGACGATTTATTTTTAGGAAAGGTAGAAAAATATTTCACATTTAAATGTCATATTTGGGCTTATAGCTGATTAATGATATTTATCAATTACGTTATGTGTTAATTTAAAAATTTACAGGTCTAATCAATTAATAATTTAAATAAGATTTGGGGAATATACTGCCGAGAGAAAGAAATATTTTTAAAATATTTATTTGTAAAGCTAATTGAAACCTTTTGCAGAGTAGAAATGTTGAGGAAGTATTTTTTTTCCACTTTCACTACTTTAAGAGCATTATCACAGAATTTCAATATGAAATAAGCAAAAATAACACTATCAATTAAAATAAGTTTGGTGAATTTTATCCCCTATATCAACCCAGATGGAAAGGGGTTTTACCCTTTATATATTAGGGTAATTAGAATCCATTTTATTGTCACCAACTGAGTTCCATAAATCTGGGTCTGGAGGGGTGTTGGTGAAATGGGTGAAGGGAATTTAAATGTACAATCTTCCAGTTATAAAATAAGTCATGGGGATGTAACATACAGCATGGTGAATATAGTTAATACTATATTGTAAAATTAGGAATGTATCCAAAGAATCCTGAAACATTAATCAGAAAGGATATATGTACCCCGATGTTCATAGCAGCACAGTTTACAATAGCTAAGATCTGGAAACAGCCCAAGCGCCCATCAGTAGGTGAGTGGATAAAAAAGCTGTGGGACATTTACACCATGGAACACTATGCAGCTGTAAAGAAGAAGAATCTCGTACCCTTTGGGACAGTATGGATGGACCTGGAGAATATTATGCTAAGTGAAATAAGCCAGGCAGCGAAAGACAAATTATCACTTGATCTCACTTATACGTGGAATCTAAAGAACTTAATAAAATGATGAACAGAATAGATTCAATGACATGGAAGCACAGATGAGTCTGACGAATGTCAGAGGGATGGAGGAGGGTGGGTGGGTGGAGGGGGAGAGAGTAACCAAAGAATTTATATGAATATATGCACAACCCAAGGACAGGGACAATGGTGGGGAGAGGGACTGGGGAGGGGGAAGGGACGGGGTGGAACGGGTCATTGGGGAGAAAAGGGGACATCTGTAATATTTTAAACAAAAATAAAATTAAAAAAAAAAGAATACAGCTATTAAAAAAAAAATTAAAAGTTGCTAAAGAGAGTAGATCTAAAAGTCCTTATAAAAAACCCCCACAATTTTGAAACTATGTATGGGAACAGATGTTAACTAGACTTATTGCGGTGATCATTTCACAATATATACACATATCAAATCATTATGTTGTACACCTAAAACTAATATATGTCAGTATATCTCAATTAAAAAAAATTGTGGGCCTGGAGACCTCTGGGACCAGGGGAGCCTTTAAAAGTTTTTAAGTAGAAAAAAAATCAATACTTAAACCCTGAATATATCTCATCTACATTTTAATTATTAATAACACTTTAAATATAAAAATCAGACTGTCAGCTGTATAAAGTAATAGTCTCATGAACACATTTATATTCTTATTACTAAAAACAATTATATCCCTATATATGCAGTATATTTTCTTTCAGATTTGGTTTTAATTCTAAAGAAATTATCTTACAACTAATTTGGATAAAAATCACATTCTATACAATAGAGAACTGTAATTACACGCAAAATATTTCAAGAATCTAAATTATCATCTTTTAAATATTTGCATAAAAGTGACAAAATTCTTACCAGATAAACTGAAAGCATTTATTTATAGCCTAAACTTTTAAAACAGCTAAAACAAGAAGTAACTTTAAACTTTTTACATCACTAATCTCTTTGAGACTCTGATAAAGGTGTAGAATTATTCCCCAGAAAAATGCACATGCTGAAGCCTGTCTAGGTATTGAATATTCATTCAACATATATTAATTGAATGCCTACTGTCTTACAGGGATCCAAAACAAATAGAGGCACGAGTACTTTTCCTCCTGGAGTTTACACCATAGAGATGAAGACAAAAAAAATTAAAAATAAATAAATAAGACAATGACAGGTCGTCATATGTGCTACAATGGATTTCGGTTTCGAGAACCTTTAATTTAGGACAAGGGATAAACCTCAAATCTGAAGAGGTAATATTATTTTAAATTTTTTTAAAAAAAGAATCCATTTTATATCTCATAAGAAAATGTCATTATATAACAAAGGAAACTTTAAAAATATGTATTAAGCAAATATTGCAAAGCACATAATATATAAGTGTAGGAACTTTTTAAAAAGTGTAGTTGGCATACATTATATTGGTTTCAGGGGTACAAAAGTGTAGTTGGCATACAATAATATATTGGTTTCATAATTTACATACATTATGAAGTACTCACCACACTCAGTCTAGTAACTATCTGTCAGTGTGCCAAGTTATCACAATATTACTATTTTCCCCTTCACCTTTTTTCACCCCTCCCCCACCCCTTCCCCTCTGGTATCCAAGTTTGATTTCTGTTTCTGAGTCTGTTGGTAAGTGGAAGAATTTTTAAAATCTGAGATAATGGACTTGATGACATTTAAGGTTGAAAACAAGCCTAATGATGTTGCAAACATCATGATATGATCTGTTAGTATAGGTCATAAAGCAACTTTTTAAAAAATATATCTTTATTGATTTCAGAGAGAGGAAAAGAGAGGGAGAGAGAGAGAGAAACATCAATGAGAGAGTCACTGATCAAGCCCGCAACCTGGGCACGTGCCCTGACCGGGAATCGAACCCCCATCGCCTGGATCCCAGGTCAATGCTCAACCGCTGAGCCACGCCCGGCTGGGCCATAAAGCAACTTTAAAATTCATTTGGATTTCAGAAAATGGGGGGGAAAAAACACTTGAAAAACAAAGATATTCTATCATATCCTGTTGGTTGTGGTGCTATGCAACAAGACTAAAGATGATGAAAGGAAAAAGAAGAACAAATTAGGAAATACCAGCTAGTCAGTGTTTATTTCTATAAACATTTTTATTTTAAAAAGAATGTTTCTTTTATTTTTCTTTGAATTTTCCCTCCTGTGTGTCTCATGGGGAAGAAATGTCTTATAAAGATCTATACTGGTCTGGTGGACTTAAAGATGAAGAGCTTTCTAAAATGTCCTTTACACATAGCTTGTTAAAACTTACTTTATTGTGCTATTTATAGCTTATGTAACCACAATTAAAATTCAAGTGTAAAAGTTTTTTTCTTAACTTACATATACTATAGAAGGAACTGAAAGTGACCAAAATTTGACAAAATACCCAGCATGCTATGTTCTGTTACTCTTGAAAAAAACCCCAAAACCTTTTATTTTTAAAAATTGATTTTACAGAGAGGGAGAGAGACACTGATGTGAGAGACAAACATCGATCAGCCACCTTGGGCATGTGCCCTGACCTGGAACTGAACCAGCCACTTTCCGCTGTACAGGACAGGACGACACTCCAACAACGGAGCCACACCAGCCAGGCTGTTCCGTTACTGTTCCTCAAACTATTACCCCTTCCCTTTCTCAAAACAGCTCCTTAGCAAACAACAAGCGCTCCCTTCAGAAAAACTAATTCAACTACAAAGTTGAATTTTAAAAACTGGTCCTATTGATGTCCAAATTAAATAGTTGTGTTTTTAAGTCTAAACTTTTTGTTAACAACAATGAAATAGCTTTGGCAATGAAAAGAACCAAACACCTTTGCTGTATAAAATTGTGACTATATTAAAAATAAAAACATTTTAGTATTTACGTACTCATCTTTATCAAATGTCTTATGAAAATTTGCCTTTAAATTATATTCATATCACTGAATTAATTTTTATGTTGTCTTTGAAAGACACATTATTAAAAATTACTTATAAAGAAAGCTAGTAATTATATAATCTGTAGTATTGCTTTACATTAGGTCTTACAATGAGTTTCTGGAAGACCTAGTTTTTACAATTCACACATCATGGAATTTTAAAGTTACAAAATGAAATATCTACATGTTGGCAGTGGGTGGGCAGGCAAAAAAGGAAGGAAGGAAAGGAGGGAAGGAGGGAGGGAGGCAGAAAGGGAGGAAGGGAGATTGATTCATATGTTTATTCTGCTTGAGAAAGTACCTGTTCCTAGTATTATGATTAATTCCTACAATACTGTTAGCCACAGATTTTACTGAAACATGCTTTATACATAAGTTTTTAAAAGAAACTTTTTACTAAAAGTACAATGTCAGAATGATCATAAATGGAGCCCAAAGTCAACTTGAATCTGACAGAATTTCTTCAATGTCTCCTATTACTGGAAATAGTACACTGATTTTGAATAAAACGCCTCAGAGGGAAAGCCTACTGGAATTGAAAATTCTAAACATATTTTATAATCTCTACCAGATAATACAGAGACAAATGCATAGAAGGCAAACAAAACCAAACACCCTGCAACCTGACTTTGGTTTTTATTTTTAAATACATTTAGCATGGAACTATCACAGAACAGAAAATAATAAAACACAAAGAAATGGAATATTTTCAAATACCTTTAAAGCTAGATATAAAAATTAATAAGATAGCATAGACCCAAATTATAGGAAATAGTCCCTCAAATTTGATTCATTGAACACATTTTGAAAGAAAAGTTCTTTGCACATTTTCCAACGTACCGATATGTTCCCAAGTGCCTTGGTTTCCTATTAATAGGGAAAGGTTCCAAATTTTGTTGCTTTATTTAAAATTATCAGATTCAGTACTGGTAAAAATTACCACGTCTCTAAATTCTCAATCAGAATTATAAAAATATGAGCTTAAATAGTTATGCTGCCCAAAATAGAAACATCTTAAAGTGATACTTCTGGATAATCTGACAGATATTGCACTAAAGGAATTCCATACCTGATGCTCATTTATGGAAAGCTAATTCTCTTCTTTATGAAAAACTTATTACAAATAAACTCAATGTTAATCTAATTATAATTACACTTCAAAATATAAAGGCACAGACAATAAAGAATAGTTTAATACTATACCCAAATTTACCTCTGAAAATAATTAAAAATTTGAAAATTTGAAAAAGTAATAGGATCTAAATACTGATACTTTCAGATTTTATAATTTAACTTAAGTAGCTAATAAGTGGGTTAAAAGGTAACTGCTAAACCCAATCCTTTCCAAATAATTTAGAAAAACAGTTTGTTTATATATGAAGCTTGTGCATTGTCCCATCTATAAATTTCAATTACTCTTCCATTAACTGGAAACGTCTACCTGCAGTATAAACCAGCAAGACAATGTACAAAAAATATATCTTGTTTCTATAACTTACAATGCACAGAAAAATACCTATAAAAATGGAAATATTTGTCCATTTAGTTTCCCAATAAATTAGTGAGAAAGTTTAGCCCATTCCACATTTCTTTCTAAACAAAGGCTAAAGAGAATTGAGGGTGTTTTACTTCTAGCCCTGTTAGCTTGACATATTTTTAAAATATTTGCCCGATTATATGTATGTTAAGATTAAGGTAGCATCTTATTTTTATATCACAGTATACGTGGCATTTCTTAATACAGCAACAGAAAGGCACAATTAGCAAGCAATAAAAATCAGTACCTGAATTATTAAACTGATGTCCAGAACAACTGCAAATAAAGTACATTCAACACAGTATACAGAACTGGGGGGAAAAAGGAATCCAAAAATGAATTTTTCTGAAAACTTGGTCCATTAAAAATGCCTCCCATGTTCAACATCATGGGTAATATGATGGCAGTGTAAAATGAGGCATAAATCAATGTGGTAGTATATGAATTCTGGTCTAATAATTTATGCAGTTTAATTAGGAAATGGCTCCCATAGTAAGTAAACATTAAATATATCTGTTAATAACAACATGCCTGTATTAAGTCCAAATACACAGGCACCAATGTTTGCATATTATTACTGATTTTATAATATATCCCCAGTTTAAAAAACATAGCTATATTATTTTATATATAACATATATTATATACATAATTGTATATTATGTACCTTAATATATATTATATATATTGAATCCATAACAGCACAAAACTCTCCAAATATTATATTAACAGTCTAAATGGAAACTTATCACTTTCTCAGTGTTGAAATAGCTCAGCTCACCTAAAACAATATCTGGATGTGCAATGGTAAAATGCACTGACTCTTATGAATTTACTTAATTATTTAAGTTAAATTCCTGCAAAAGCCTAACTCTGATTTGGCTTTTAACTAGAATATATTTTTAGATATCAGTAACTGATACCCTCTTTCTTATAATAAACAACATTTTTCCATCAAGAGATACCAATAAAGGAAAATATATAAGGAACCAAAAATGTGATAGAGAAACCAACCATTCCATAGGTAATGTACCGATAAGGAAGTTCAACTTCCATGTGCTGTCTTGCTTTTCGAACATCATCACATGGTATATTGAAGATTTTACAGGCTAAAGGAATGGTGATCTTTTTCATTATTACTCTAACTATCAGTACAAATACCATCCCTATAAGGATACGCAACATGGCTTTTCCAAACAGAGTTATAGTAATGGGGGGCCTAACTAAAGGTAATACATCCAAAGGAGGGTCTAACATTAGACCCATGTTATAGGTAACATGAGATCCACATGCAATTCCAGCACCACTGCCTAGAATCTCAGCAGTGTCTCCTCGGGATGTACTCCAGGTGTCAAGAGTGAAAGAAAAGATCCCCAAGGCTAAATGAAGCCCAATGATGATTAATGGAGCATATTTGTGAGTTTGGTTGAAGTTGTCGATCTGGTCCACAAATGGATAGAAGATAGCTAAGATTAAAATGGTATATAGGAATCCAGCAACAATATCCTGGGAAAAGAGAAAAGTAGAGTTGTTTAGTATAATACTATTTTTGGCATTAAAATATATATATACACACACATATATATATATTTCATATTTCAAATGTTAATAGATACAAATTTTTTAAGTATGTCACATTCTCAAAGTAAAATTTACTAACTGGCCATATAATGGTTACTAAAAACTGTTTTAATGACAATAAAAAGGATTTATTAATAATAAAAGAATTATGTTTTCATAGTTCTATCCTTTTATAAATTTACAATGTAAATTAAAAGTATATATAAATGTAAGTATTTATAAATTTAAGTAAATGCATACATACCCACAAATCTACACTCAAATCCTGAACAATTAATATGCTTAAATTATGTAGCTTTGACTCTTGGGAAAAAGAATATACCTATTTTTCAGAAATACCATCTTCATTCTCATGCATTTAAACATGTAATTCATGATTAAAGAGGATACAAAGCCTGGATAGTTTTCTTTTCTCATCCAGGCATTCACTGAACAAATACTTATTGAGTACCTACATGTGCCTGGAACTATTTTAGGGACTGAAGATACATTGCTTAAAAAATGACAAGATTCCTGCTGTCATAGAGCTTGCATCATAATGGGAAAGACTGACAATAACCCTGTAAGTAAGAAAGTAGATAAATATTACAATTTCAGATAGTTATGAGTGTTATGAAGAAAACTAAAACAGGACAATGGGATAGTATGACAAAAGACCCTATTAGAGTGATTATAGAAACCTCTCTGAGGAGGTGACACTTGAGCAGAGGAGACCTGATTCCAAAAAGGAGTCAGCCTTATCTATCTTTAGATCTAAGGAAAAGTATTCTAGGTGGAGGGAATACCAAGTGTCACAAGCTTGAGGCAGAAAAGAATCTAGTGAGTTCAAGGAACTGAAAGAAATCCAGTGTGACTCAAATAGTGAGCAAAGGAAAGAGGGATGTGGTATGAGGTAAAAGAGATAAGCAGAGGCCAAATCATACAGGGCGCTATAGACTAGGTAAGAGGTTTAAATCTTATTTCAAAAAAGTATTAGGGAGCCACTGAAAGATTCCAAAGTAGGACTGCAACACTCGATCTGCAGTGTAAAGAATGAGTCAGAGAAAAAGTACGGAAAGCAGGAGGCCACTGGAGACACTGGTGGGAGGCTACTGCAGTGGTTCACTATTGACGTGGTTCATATACACATGAAGAAAAGTACACAGATGACCTAGGAAACTATTTTAACATTCGAGCTGACAATTTCAACTTGGTGACAGAAACTGTAGGAGAGAAGCAAAGAGAAAGGGATGAAAGATGACTTAGTTTTAGGCATGAACGACTTGGGTAGGTGATGAAAAATGGTTTACTGGAAGAAATAAAGCTATTATTAAAAGAACTTTCCTTTCTGAATCATTCCTGACATAAACAAAATGGTTTCAGAATTTCCACCTTAAAACAAAACAAAACCCCTGGGATCAACTCTCTATCACTGACATTTTTATCAAGAGTTGCTTATGTTCGCTTCTTCACTTCCTATTTTTTTTCTAACTCATCACTGCACTGAAACCACTCTTTTCATATAGTTATCCTTATGCTGTCAATAACAACGGGCACTCAATATCATTCAGCAGTTAAGCAGACTAGTTGCTTAATGTTTCTCTGTCTTATAATTTTTTAATGTAATATTTGGTACATAGAAAAAGATATCTGGAGTGCACATGAACTTATAAAATTAGTATCTATGAAATCACTGCCCAAAAAGAGAACTATAATATTACCAGTACTCTGACTCTACTGGTATGCTATCTCCCAATTCTATTGCTGCATCCTCCCCAGAGACCATTATAAACCAGAGTTTTGGCTGAATAAACACCTGTTTTTAAAAACTGTTTTAACACATATCTTCAAACAAAATGTTATCTAGTTTTGCTTCTTTCTGAGCTTTAAAAAAATGCAATCTCCTTTGATTTGCTTTTTACACTAAACATTAAGTTTCAAGATTCATTCACTGTATTTACATGTAGGTCATTCATTTTCAAAACTGTGTAATGTTTTTCTGTATGATTATACAATTTATCCATCTTCCCACCAATAGTCATTTAGGTTGTTTTCAGGTTTTGGATTAGTTCATTGGTTATAGCTGAACTTAAATGCTTTCTTAATTGGTATGTATTCTTAAGCCAACCAGGAATATTATAAACAATGCTACTATCTTTCTTTTGATGTTCCCTGGTGTGGGTCTGCAAGTGTTTCTCCAGGACATATGCTTAGGACTAGAATGGCAGAATCTTAGGATAAATGCATGTTCAATTTTACAAGAAAATAAAATTTTTTCCAGTGTTTGTAATTTATATCCCATGAGCCACTGAATTTTCCTGATTATTATTTTTTTCATAAGTTTATGGGCTATTCCTTTTCTATGCAATGCACAGTTGTGTCTTTTGGGAACTGTTATTTTAGATTTTCTTCTTGTTGATTTACATGATTTCTTTATATAGTCTTCATGATCATAAAAGAGTGTTATTAAAAAAGTCTGTTTGCCTTTTATATTGAAGACTTCAATATACCCCAAATTCCAGCCATTGTACTCACTGTACGGTAGCAGTTCAATAAAAATTTTGTAGTGGTGGATTGGCAGTCCACAGTACAATACTTGAAACCAACGTTCTAAAAGATACTCAACTTCAAATGAGAATGCTATGGAATATAAGAGCAGCTACAGAAGATAGAGACAGTTACTAAACAGGCTAAGAATTGAATATTCAACTAAAATTTTTTTAGGAAATAGATTATATTTTGTTCACCACCACCTACCAAGTAGCTTAGCATATTGTAGACACTCAAATATTTGTTGAACGGATGAATGAATGAATGAGTGAATGAATCCTTTATAGAAATTTGTTTTATCTATTTTAACAAAATCTACTAAGTTGCTTTTAAATGAATATCTTTATTGTTTTTCAACAATTATTATATTACATACATATTAGAAAAACATTTCTATATAAAAGAAGTTCTCACTGATATTTTCCTATTCTACAGTATGAAGTGAGATTATTTAAAATTTTAATTTTTATATAAGTGACTCCTTTTACAGTAGGTCCAGGAAAGATACAATCAATTAACAAAATGTTTCTGAAAGTATCAACAAAGGCAATAAATACCACTGGTATATTCAAAATTTTTAGGACATACAAAGCATTTCATACCTGGCTTCTACCTACCATTAAGCTTCAATGCCAGATCCTATAATTTACAGACTCTATTTCCTCTCATTTTGGAATTACCCTTCCCATCTATATTTTAGGCAAACTATTGCATATCTTTTGAGATTCTGCCCAGGCATCTATCTCCTCCATACACTTTCTCCTCCAAACCTATAATAGGAACAACTTCCTCCTCTCTGCCTCCTAAGCATCTTCTACATAACTGTTACAGCAGTTACCACATTGTTTTTCATTTCTTTGCTTTATTTCTTCCAGAAAACCAAAGGCTCACAACTCTTGCTGCCATTAAAATCACTCAGGGAACTTAACAAAAATATTGGTGCCTGTGCCAAATCTCAGGGATTCTGATTTAACTGAATTGAAATGGGACTGGGGCATCAGTATTTTTTTTTAAAGCTCCCCAGTGAATCTATTGAGAATTACTGCAGTACCTACTTATATTATATATTAGTATTTAGACTGTGATTTCTCAAAGGCAAAGACTTTATCTTATTTATACATATATACCCAGTGTCTGGCACACAGTAGGCAGGCAATAAATACTTGGTGAGTTGAATTAAGGCAATTAAAGTAACTCTTTAGAGTCATCACCACATTTTGCCTGACAAGAACTCTATAAGAGAAATAGATGAAATATAATTTCTTGAATTTAGGCTAAAGACATTTTCAGGGAATAATAATTATTTCTGTACTAAAACATTTGTTGTAATATTTTACATTTAATGCCACTTTTAATTCTCACAACCACTCTGATATAGTTTGCCTGAGACAATTGCATTTTGCTCTGTTGCCCCAAAAATAAATATTAAAAGTACCTTTCTTCCCATTCAAGTGTGTTCAAACTTGGTGAAAATTTAAAGTTAATTAACTAGTTTTTAAAGAAAGAAAATAGCCTAAGTTCACATAGCTAGTTATTTAATCTCCTAGACTGAAAGTGCTCAATACATTTGGAAAAAGAAAAAAAAGGAATCACCTCATTAAATATTAGGAATGAAGAGAAACTAAATTTTCAACATCTTTTAAAACATGAAGTCTTCCATGAAAACTTGCTGATATGCACTAAAAGTTACTTAAGAATTCTGGTTAACTGAATTTTACTGCAATCACGCGAAGATTCCCCAAGTGCCTCAACTCTGACCATACCTTAGAATACGGAGATCTCAAGTCACATGACTGTCAAACCCTATTCCTCATGTTTCAGACTCCTAGTTGCCAAATAATTTCACTCTATGAGGTTATGTTCCTTTGTTTGTTACCTTACCCTTTCTTCTCTAACTTGTAATTAAAAGACGCAGGTCTCAGGGAATAACCATAGGATTTTCGCTACCAGGACAGAAGCTGTTGCTTATTTTTTATTTAAATTTCATGATTGAGTCAAAACTTTAAGTTATATACTAATGTGGAAATGTTCTGAGTCTTATAATTCTCATACAGAATGTGTACCAAGTTAGATGTTTTAAGTAGATATTGATGAGTTATTTATATAAAACCATACATATTTACTCAAAGGTTAGGTGAAAAGAAGGGTTAAAGTGGCTACTTTAAAAAAATATAGTTTTTCACATTATAGATATGAGTATGTTCATTCCTGTAAAATGTTTTTTATAATACCTTAAAAGTGAAAAAAAAATTAATGAATTAAGATTTTCTTGTTTGATTTACTTTTACATTACACTTTTAGAAGTATACTTCAGTATGACATAAAACACCCAATATTTGTTGTCCTCTACTTTTTTGTATATCTCCATGAATATTAAACTTAGATTGCTGCAAGACTCTATACAATCTTGTAACATAGAAACCCACACCTGAAACCTGTATGTTCATATTAACCCTGTCACCCTAATTAATTAAAAAAAACAACTATACAAATCTGCTTCCTTTCCTGACTGAGTTATTGTTTATGATATTACACTGGATAGTGAGGGCATACTGAACTTCCATGCAACAAAACCAGAAATAATGAGTGATCGAGCTCAGGACATAAACACAGTGGCTATCATTGGGATATTTAATGTATAACATTAAAATGTATAATCAAATGCTTTTAAGTATTACAGCACAAAGTATACAATAAAGAAAATTAACATGAAATGTAACATAAAGAATTCAAAATAGCAAATATTCCAAAAAGAAACTTAGTGAATAATTTTAGATACTTATTATAATTTTTATGCCCTAAAAATTGACTATACATTTAAGTGGAATATTCAGGGTTATCATCAAATTTATAACAGAAGATATCAAATACCATACATTCAATAAAGATTTATTATGTAATTAAATCTGGAATATTCTCCTTTATATTTTTTCTGATGAAGAAATAGAATAAGAGAGGCTAATCGTTAGCTGGGACTGGAATTTAGAACTTCAGTTGTCTCCTAGTATTTTTTTTTTCTTAATTATAATACATTTCAGGTTTCCTGCTTCTAACTTTAATATGCCAGCGAAACCAACAGGGTTTCTAACAACAAAATGTACTGTTGGATTGGATTATCTTTGATTATCTTCTTTAAGATAAAAAATTTCAAAATCCATCCTTAGTAATAAAATTCAAATTTAATACATGCTCACTATAGAAAAACTAGAAAATACAGATATACAATAACAAATAGTCCCTGGCCAGTGTGGCTCAGTTGGCTGGAGCATCGTTGGGTACAACCTCCTAACACAGAAAGGTTGTGGGTTTGATCCCAGGCAGGGCACATGCAGGAGGCAACAAATTGATGTGTCTCTCTCACACTCATGTTTCCTTCTCTCTTTCTCCCCCACTTCCTCCCTCCTTCCTTCCCTTCCACTCTCTCTAAAAATCAATGGAAAAAATATCCTTGGGTAAGAATTAACAAAAAACAAAAACAACAAACAAACAAACCAACAACACCCCCCAAATAGTTATTATCCAGGAATAACCACTATTAAAACTCATCACTATTAGAACTCTTAAGTGTTTATTGTTCCAGATCTTTCTCTATAACAAAAGTAATCGGACAAGTACTCAGTCTAGTAACTTGAAAATGGCTTATGTTTTAAAAAACTAAAATTTAAGAGCTGGGTTTGGTAACAAATAAAGAAAAAATGGATGTAGTAACTCTCCTCTACTTTCCTGGGGGTAAAGAAAATCAGTTTAGGAAAGTAGGAGGATATTAAAAATAAACAAAGCTGTTGCTCTGTGTGTTGTAACAATAACAAAGCATATGGCAAATACTGAATGAAGTGTTCATTATGAATTATTTAGAACACATTAGAACTCTCAATGTTAATAAAGATATCAGCTTAGATAATATGGTATCTAAGCACCTATTAGCAAATTCTAGGGCACACTCTGCCTATAGTTCCATACTAATTTCACAATAAACAGTGAAAATACAAACCATGATTAAGAAAATAGTTCAAAATGCAGGTAATTACTAAAACATTAAAATGTAGGAAAAGAAACAAAAATTATGAGGAAAGTTAGACCTAAATGTTAAAAAAAAAGGGGGTTCATTATGGGTATAATTTCATAGCCAATTATCAAATGATAAGAAGCAATGTATTACTGAATAGAAATAGTTGTGGTTATAACAGAACCATAATTTACAATATTTACAAGTTATCTGTGATTTTACTTTTAAAGGAAAAGCAAAAACTTGTAATACTATACACGGGACAAGATGATTCTTGAAGAGTTAAAAGGACTAGAGTTATGGGAGTCATCATTTGAAAAATAATACATCAATGTTGTTTTTACTTCAGCTGATTCATGAGTAGACATTATCTGGTATATAAAAAATGAACTAGCCCTGGCTGGTGTGGCTCACTGGGTTGAGCATAGTCCCATGCACCTAGAAGGTTGCTGGTTTGATTCCAGGTCAGGACACATGCTCCAGTTTTGGGCTTGATCCCCAATAGAGGGCATGTAGGAAGCAGCTGATCAATGTTTCTTTCTCCCTCTCCCTTCCTCTGCCTCTAAAATCAATAAAAATATATATATTTTTTAAAAGAATTCCTATTTTTTTAAAAAATAAACTAAGCTTGAATATTTGACCAATTCACTAAACTTTTTTCTTTTTTTTAAATATATCTTTATTGATTTCAGAGAGAAGAAAGGAGAAGGAGAGAGAGAGATAGAAACATCAATGATGAGAAAGTCATTGATCGAGCCCACAGCCCGGGCATGTGCCCTGACCAGGAATCGAACCCCGATCGCCTGGATCCTAGGTCGATGCTCAACTGCTGAGCCACGCCCGGCCGGACTAAACTTTTTGTTTTTAATCCTCACCCAAGGATATGTTCTTATTGACTTTTAGAGAGAGAGGAAGAGAGGAGAGAAGCATCAATCAGCTTCCTCGCCTAAGCGCCCCAACCAGGGATTCAACCTGCAAACTGGGTATGTGCCCTGACCGGAAATTGAACTCACAGCCCTAGGTACACAGGATGATGCTCCAACCAACTGAGCCATACTGGCCAGGGCGCTTGTATTTAATTTTTTTAAAGAGCAGCATCTTTGAGATTATGCATTATACATTCAATATAATCAGATTCATGTTACTCATTGTACGATGATAATGAACCTAGGTATAGATAATATTATTTAATATATTTTTCTTCAAGAAATATCAAGGATTCATTTTTTCATTTAAAGATGCATAACCATTTGAAAGTTTTTTAAGAGTGATATTGCTAACTTTCGGTAGTAGAAGGGAATAACTCTCACAAGGCACAGAGATGAATAACAACATTCTCTTGTGACAAATCTTATATGTGATATAAGACTCTGATACTCAGTCTCATTATAAAATTAGTAGATATTAGAATTGTATACAAATTCACAATTTGTATTAATATAAATAATTATTAAAAAGTCAAATACGAAAGTTCTAAAAGTGAAAGTTGTTAAGGACAAGAAAAAGTCAATGTAATTTACTAGAAATTTTTGGATTCTGTGAATTAGTTCATATATCTCTACTTTTTCTTCTGATCTTTTATCTACAATATAATATATAACAGGTTCACTGTGTCTTAAGAGACACCACACTATATGCAAGGGATAGAGAGAGAAAACATAGTTACTTTTCTCCTGTTGCTTACTGTCTAGTGGGGGTTACAGATAAGGAAAACAGCATTTTCATTTTAGGATAAGTGCTGTGCCAGAATTATGTTCAAAAGGCTCTGAGAGAAGGGTCACCTAACCAGTCTTCAGAAAGAAAAAATGGGCCCTGGCTGGTTTGGCTCAGTGGTAAGAGCGTCAGCCCTCGGACTGAAGGGTCCCAGGCTCGATTCAGGCCAAGGACATGTACTTCGGTTACAGGCTCAACCCAGGCCCCCGTTGGCGTAGGAGCAGGAGGCAACCAATCGATGTATCTCTCTCACATCGATGTTTCTATTTCTCTCTCTCCCCCTTCCACACTCTCTGAAAAGCAATGGAAAAAAATATCCTCAGGTAAGGATTAAATAATAATAATAATAAATAAAATAATAATAATAAAAAGAAAAAAGAAAAAAAGAAAGATGGGAAAAGTAATGAGGCTTTTAGGAGATAAGAGCATTTTTGTGAATATTCAAGAATGGGTAGGTTAGCTAGGCTAAGAAAGGTAAAGGACATTTCATGCACTAGTTATAGCAATCCTAAAAGTATGGAGGTAAGAAACATTTTTGCATTTGAGAAAATGTAAAGTCATTCAGTATGGCACCACATTTGTGTTTTGGGAAGTATACTGTAACAAGAGACTAAACATTGCATGGAATGGTGTCAGACCAGAAAGAGGACTACTAATTAAGAAGCTGTTGCCCGGCTGGGCGTGGCTCAGCGGTTGAGCGTAGACCTAGGATCCAGGCGATCAGGGTTCGATTCCCGGTCGAGGCACATGCCCGGGTTGTGGGCTCGATCAATGACTCTCTCATCATTGATGTTTCTATCTCTCTCTCTCCCTCTCCTGTCCTCTCTCTGAAATCAATAAAGATATATTAAAAAAAAAAAAAAAGCTGTTGCAGTAATCTGGTAAAGAGATGATTAAAAGAATGTCAATAGGGATAGAGAGGAATGGAAGTGAGCAGATGTGGCTGAAAAGAGTACATGAGTGTCTGTGTTGGTGCTTTTGAAACTGAACTGCATTCTCAAAATAAAATATCTGCTGTGAGCCCTAAAATACTGTTAGGAAAGAGAAGACAAGTAGAGTTTAGTATGTAAATACAGGTGGCACCACAATAGATTAAGTGCATTTAAGTTTCTAGTCACTAATAAGTAGAGCTCCCCTTGGTTTCTATATTCCCCTTGTTGGTTTTGACTCAGCGTTAGGAGAGTCATAGTAGAGAATGAGAAAAAAATAAAACTGAGACTGGAAGAAGGGAGAAATGTTATCCTGAGTATACCTGGCTATTGTGGTTGCTGGGAACTCTTTTTATGAGGTACATAATTACTACGTTAAAACTTCACAAAGCATCATGTTGATATTTTTGCAAAACACAGAAGATTTACAATAACTATATTTTGTCATTTAGGTTTCACGTAAGTTTACAAATGATTAAAAATTATTAAATTGCCTATCAATTTCAGAAAAAATAAAGCACTATAAACACAACATTTTTCTTACCAGAATGGAGTGCATTCCCATGTAAATTCTACTTAGGCAAACTAGGGAACACCAGCAGGGAACAAGGATCAGTCCATATATAAGAGGGTACTAAAGAGGAAAAAAAGTAAAATTAAATAAATTAGGTTAAATGTAAACAAGCAAATTAGAAACAAATCACATACTCTAAAGTTTCATGAAAAGAAGTATGTGTTTTTATTCCCCAATGTATTCCCAGCACTAACCCTAAACATGACACACAGCAGACATTCAAGAAATACTTCTGCATGAAATGAACAAGTAAATGAAATCTGATGTTTCCATATTCTTCATTGTGGGAACCAACTCATTTTTGCTTTTACAGTAAAGACTCAATCACCAGCATTCTACAAAAGAAGAAAAACAGTAGGGGAAGGTGGGGGAGGCAACCAATCCATGTGTCTCTCATGTCAATGTTTCTCTCTCTCTTTCTCTCCCTCCCATTCTCTCTGAAAAGCAATGGAAAAAATATCCTCAGGTGAGGATTTAAAAAATAAATAAAAGAAAAACAGGTAGAAGACATACTTTTAATATGGCTACAAAATGAAAGCGCCTCTGGGATAGTACCTAAATCTGGACTACGTAAGGGTCTTCACTTTGCTGGGGAGATAGACTGGGCATTATCTCCCTCTCGCTTCCATTAGTAACTGCTATCTACAATTTCTATTGATATTTTCCCATTTTGTATTCAATATTCAACACCTTATAATTTGTTTTCCACTTCTGCCCCACCACTAAAATTTAAATGGTAACCATATTGAGAAAAATTTTGATGGGATACTGGAAATAATAGGCCATAAAAAGGAAAAAAACAAAACGTAGAGAAGTCTTGGTATCAATAGCACTACTTTATGAGTTGGCTTTAACTCTCCTAGCATTCTAGGGGATAGGTATGTGGTACATTTCTAAAGAAAGGGAGATGGCATATTTGAAGCAATTTATGCCTCATTCCTTCATATTTCTTACGAATTTGAAGCCAAGGTGGTTCAATAAGAAGTGATGCTTAAAAATGAAGTATGGTTGTAAGAAGGATGGTAAAGATTTAGTACCTAGTTATTTTAATTAGACTTTTCTACTGCATTTGACATGGCCCACCACTTTCTTTATACCAGTTATTTTCACTCTCCTGGTTCCCTTTTAACCATCTACTTCTCCCCCCCCCCCCACACACACAAGAGCACATCTTCTTCTAAATACCTAAGAATAAATTTAACCAAGTGAAATACCACTACACTGACAACTAAAAAACATTATTGAAAGAAATTAAAGACTCTTATCTTTGACATAGGACATATTTATGCATTTGGATATATTTTACATATATTCTTTGTGTACATATATATATTTATATATAATATTATTTTAATTATTGTCTATCTCTTTCCTCAAAATCTAAGTTCCACTGGAGCAAGGGCCCTAAGTCTGTTTTGTTCACTGTTGTAGTACCAGTGACAACAGTGTCTGCACATAGTGGGCAGTCAATAAACTTGTTCAATGAAGTAAATACAAGCCTTCAGCACTGAGGAAATCAGTCTTAGCGTATCAGACTCATGATAACTTGGGGTTATCAATGATACCATAGTATCGTTCAGTTCCTCGTCTCAAACCTGGGCTGTGTTAACCTTAAGTTCTAGGAGCATCTCTGGAATCCACCATAAGAAACTGCAATCTGAAAATCCTTTTGAATAAACTTAGGAAAAGGAATTTCCAAGGCTTGTTTTATAATAAACATTAGGTACAGATTCTGTAGCTTTAAGCCTGAGGACTGAAGGGTCCCTGGTTCAGTTTTGACCACAGGCACCTCCCTTGGTTGCAGGCTCATCCCTGGCCCTGTCTGGGGTGCGTGCGGGAGGCAACCAGTCAATGTGTGTCTCTCTCACATCGATGTGTTTCTCTCTCTCTTCCCCACTCTCTCTGAAAAGCAATGGAAAAATTATCCTCGGGTGAGTATTAAACAAACAAATAAAAACAAAATAAGATCCATTTCTCAATTCCTATTATAGGGAAAGGATTTATGAGGAAAGAAAGACAAAGGCTATGAGTTATTGCTTATATCATTTAGAGCTGCAGGCAGACCCACAGCTTCCCAGACAGCTAAGATGAAGAAATTCGTGGCTGCCTCTGTAGAACCCAGAGTAGAAACAAAAGAAACAGTAAATCCAGTCTTCCACTCTTACTCTCTACTTCTATTCCTGATACCGTTGTATTTAACCCAATTATTAATTAACTGGAAAGGAACAAAGGGAAGGCCAAATATTATAGGCATGCCCAGTGAGTGGAGGTCTGGATGACATAGGAAAGGTGATTACCTGTCAGTCACACTTGGGAACAGGTCATTGGCCAGAACAGGGGTGGTCACTGCAAGGGCATGAAATCTAAGATACATAAGCTCCTGAACAAAGGAGTTCCCCCTCTTGCTTTCTTCTTTTTTTGTGCCAGCTCCTGGCTCTCCTATTGCAGGGGGTATGCTCCCCTGCATTCACCCACATGGCCCACAGCCATGCGGACTCCACACACAGTGGACTGATAGACCATGACTAGCTTGATGCTATACCAGATCCAGATCCACCATGGAATGGAAACTCTGGACACTGGCTTTGCTTTTAGCTCTGCTGGATCCCTAGCTGCACCTTTCCCAGGACTGACTTAAGGGAAATGGTACTTTGCAAACCAAGGGATATAATTTCACAAATAAAGCTTTCTACCACATCTCATCCTCCCATGGGGGCTTTTGGAAATTCTTATCCAGTGGTGCCCTAAGAACCCAACCTTCCACTAGCAACAGAGAAGCGCAGTCCATGCAATTCTCCAATAACATTCCTACCTAATCCAATCCTTTATTTCTGATAAATAAATTGGCTGGATTTTTTAAAACCAAAATTCAATTCTAGGCAGATGTTAGAAGAAATAAATGTGGATTTATTCTTTAACGAAACATTAATAGATGAAATAATTTTATTTAACATACAACTTACCATGTACCAGGCACTATTCTAAGAGTTTTACAAATATTACCTCATTTAATTATCAGAACAACCCTTTGGGGTAGGTATTCTATTTTAAATTAAAAAAAGCAAAGAGAGGCCCAAGATCAAACAGATAGGTATTAAGTTACAAAACAGATTCAAACACTGAAAGTCTGATTACTGAGTCTGAGCTCTTAACCACTATGCTAAGCTGCCTTTCATGTGAAAAGTGTGTTTGTATCCCTAGGATCAAGCAGATTATCACTTATTTTTAATTAGGTTTTTCTTATAATGGAGGCTAGATACAAATTTCACATAATTAGAGGTATAAGAGATCTTAAAGGTACTGATTTCATTCTCCTCACTTTACAGATAAAGAAACAGACCCAGAGAATGCTAAATAACATTTAATATTATTTTCTAGTGGCCTATTCTGATGGCTTTTACAATTTACCATGCTCGTCGCTTTACACTTTTATCACTACACAAATATAGTAGGTAATAATTTTAAGTTTGGTAGGAGTTCCTACTTTCTATTTTATTTTTCTTGGAGAATGTTGACCTTTATCTGCTGAATTTATATATCTCCTCAAATAAGGTTTTTACTTAAATTTGATCTTTAGATCTTATCAAAAAAGATGAAAGCAAAATTTGTAAGTCCTCATATTATTTTCAAATTAACAAAAATTTACCAAGCCCAGAAGAGTTCACAGGACCTTCTAGATGCTTTTAATTTCATACCACCATCTAATCTTTTCATTGCACATCCTACTACAGGAACACTTATCTAAACACTCCCTTCAGTTATTCTACCAAACAGTTTTATTCTTACTGATATGCTCTCCTTAACTATTTATCACACATAATCAGAATTATTTTTCATATTATGGCATTTTCCATTCATATTCATTGAAGTTAGTAAAAGAAGTCAATAAAATTACTTGCAATTAAGCAATTACAAAAACTATCTTTAATAGAATTTAAAATGTTCAGAGTAATTTAAATATGGGACAAAGGCAGACACCAGAAAAAATTATATTTTGAATATGAGGAATGGATAGTGTGTATGTAAACATTTGACAAGGATAACACATTAATGATATATCTGCCTTGTTTCCATACTTTGTTAATTTAATGAAAATGGATGCAATCTTTCTGGAAAGCATTTTTGTCTACACATAAAAGAGCTCTAAATGTTCTAAATGTATATATAATGACCCAGTAATCTCTCTCCTAGAATTCTATACTAATGCTATACTACATAGAAATGTAGGCAAGGATTCAAATATTAAAATGTTTATCATAAAACTATATACGCCCCATAAAACAATGAATATGTCAACATTTATTGATTATAATGTCATAGTTTAAAATATGGGTTTTTGAAACTCCACAGACCTAGCTCTAGCTATTTACTACATGCACTTACTGGGATTCTAAACAAAAATGTAGGTAACAGAAATCAACTTAAATTATCTTGAGGGGGGAAAAAAGGTTATAAGGATACAGAGTATCTACCTCACAGAACCCTAAGGCAGGATGAGGCTGAGCTTCAAGAAGAAACTGGAGCTATAAACTGGACAGTCATAGGACCATCTCTTCTTTTGACATATCTGCTTCATTCTTCTTTTTCTGCAGAGCAGCTTCTCTGCTCTTCAGTCCACATGGTAGATGGTTTCTGAATTTACTTCTTCATTGAGGAAATCTTCCCCAACCCAGTACTTATTCTCAGTTCCTGGTGGACAAGATCATGTACAGAATATATAGCTGCCCTACAGGTGAGGGAGCTTATAGAGGGCTGTCAATGAGGCAGACTCCCCCAAAGGTGCCTGCTTCTTCAGGTGGGGAACTATGGGCTAGTTTCATAATTTCTTGGCATCACAATGCCCTCATCTATAAATGGAGATAATAGTATCTACAGTAAGGACACCCAATAGCATAAAAACTATTTTGTAGGAATATAAAAAATTTTATTCATTAAGAATGTTTCTAAGAATTTTTACTGATTGGGAAATTTATGACATGCATTAGAGTTCTCCAGAGAAAAGGAACCACTGAAGTTAGTAAAAGTCAGTAAAATGACTTGCAACTAACTCTATTAACTTCAACAGGATGTGTATATGTACATATAGAGAGACTTATGTAAGGAACTGGCTTTATTATTGATTTATTTTAGAACTGTGGGCACTGGCAAGTCCAGAATCTGCAGGGTAGGCCAGCAGAGACCCAGGGAAGAGTTGATGTTGTAGCTCAAATCCAAGGTCAAGTCTGCTGGCAGAATCCCTTTCTTCCTTGGGAGAGAAGAGTCTTTTTTTTTCTTAAGGTATTTAACTGACTGGAAAAAAACCCCACCTAGGTTATGGAAGATAATCTACTTTACTCAAAGTTTACTGATTTAAATGTTAATGTCATCTAAAAAATATCTTCACAGAAACATCTAGAATAGTGTTTGACCAAAAATTTGGGTACTGTAGCACAGCCAAGTTAATACATAAAGTTAACCACCACACATAATATTAAATAAAAAGAGAATAAATGCCATATACCATACGATCCCAATTATTTTCAAATTGTAAGGAAAAAGCACTACTTTTTTCCTATTCTTTCAATTTTTCCAAGTCTTCCATAAGTTTCAGTACTTATCTTGCTTGTCGTCTTAGCATTTAATAATATTAACTATTTTCTTTTTCTAGGAACATCCTCTTTCTTTATTCTACTTGCAGTTTCCCTTTATAGTATATTCTTTTTATGATATTGTTCAATCTACACCCTTCTCTTCTGCACACATCACGACTTAGACCCAGCAGTGTGGCCCTAGAGACATGCTCATACTGCGTGATCCTGCTGCTCTCTTGACCACAGCTACTGAATTATCAGGCATGGATATCTGGCTCTAAGGAAGCCAATCCATTGGCTGGACTGAGTTGATTGGGCTTCTTCCCAATAGTAATTTGAAATAAAGTCAGAAAGAAAGTCAGTCAGTCTCTGTTGTATGCTTGAATTTGGAGATGATGCAGAACTAGGGGTGAGAGACACACATGCTAAAGCAGAGAGAGAAAAGAAATAAGAAATGAGAGACCATGAACTTAAAAAACAGAGATGGATGGCATGCCTTTGTTCTGACAGATTTCCAGAGCCTGGCTCCAATCCTTCAGAAGACCTGATAGCACGTTCTTGCCCTCGATGTCCATGAGATATTCCCACTAATCTTCAAATAACAACCCCCCTTTTCCTGTTTCTTTGCTTAATCTAGTTCAAATAGGTTACTAACCACCCCCCCCCCCCAGACACACAGAGCACCCTAAACAATCCCTAAGATACCTTCTTACCTCTGCTCCTTGTCAGGTTCTGTTTCAGATTCCTTTTACTCTATCCACTCAAAGCTTTCCTAGACCCTCCATTCTCCTCACAGTGTGTACACTCCAAGGGCAATATCATCGACTCTCATCATTTCATTCCGCACGTGTATTCTTACAACACAAAATCTGTCCAGGTCTCTTTCATGTATAGAAATGCCTCCCAGACAGTTTCACATAGTTGTCTCACAGACACCTCAAACGCAACATCATATCTAAAACAGAATTAATCTCCTCTAGGCTCTTGCTCCTTTCCCCCAAATCTGACCTGCTTTCAACATTTTTAATCTCTATAAATCAAGCTACTATTTCTCAGCTTTCCAAATAGAAAATCTGGGAATAGTCCTGCGTTTCCTCCTAACTGCCATATCCAATTAATCACTATGTCTTGTCAATTCCACCTCTTAAAATAACTCTTAAATTCATCCATTTCTCTCTATTGTCACTGATACTATCTAGATCAGGGGCCAGCAAAGTTTTTCTGTAAAGAGCGAGGTAGTAACTATTTTGGGCTTTATGGACTATATAGGTTTTTTTTAGTTTTTTAAAAAAAATATATCTTTATTGATTTCAGAGAGAGGAAAGAAGAGGGAGAGAGAGACAGAAACATCAATGATGAGAGAGTCATTGATCGAGCCCACAACCCGGGCATGTGCCCTGACCGGGAATCGAACCCAGATCACCTGGATCCCAGGTCGAAGCTCAACCGCTGAGCCACGCCCAGCTGGGCATATGGACTATATAGTTAACGTAACAATCACTCAACTCTGCTGTTGTAGCACAAAAGCACCACAGGCAATATATAAATAAATGGGCATGGCTATGTTCCAATAAAGCTTTATACATGGTCATTAAAATTTTGAATTTCATATTTACATATGTCAGAAAATATCATTCTTCTTTTGACCTTTTTCAACTATTTAAAAATGTAAAAGCCATTCATATAAAATCAGGCAGCAAGCCATTGTTTGCAGTCCCCTAATCTAGATCTCCATCACCTCTCCCTTGAACTGGCTGAATAACCTCTTACCTGGTCTGGTTTCCCTGCCCCCAGTCTTGTTTCTCTTTTCCATTTTCCATACTACAGACACAAGAGTCTTCCTAAAACACCAATCTAATCTCCTTGAGGAAATGGACCATATTTGTTTTATTCACCCTGATATTTGTAGGGCTTATGTTATTTCCTGGCACTTATTAGAAACGAAAAGATTATGTCTGCAGAATTCAACATCATTACCTTGATTAAAGCTTTTTAGTCAATAACAGAAGGAAAAATGTATAATTGTAACAGAAGTATTTGTAATTACTCTCAGTTAACATGATTTTCTCTATAGAGAACACATGAGAATATACACACAAATTATTCAATAAATGGAGAGTTGAATAATGTTATATATACAATCAATGTATAAAAATCAAGAGCATTTGTATATTCCAGCCACAAAAAGTTAAAATCTTTGAATTTTAACAAGATATCATTTACAACAGTAACAAAAAATATAAACTAGAGATAAATCTAACAAAAGATACACTTGATCCATATGGAGAAAATTATTAAACTTCATTGAAATACATTTAAGAAGTAGGGGGAAGGAAGAGATTAATCAAAGAACTTACCCATTGACACAGACAATAGTATCGTGAAGGCTGGGGAGGGGGCAGAAGCAGGAGGAGGGAGTCAATAGGGGGGAAAAGGGGACATCTGTAATACTTTCAACAATAAAGATAAATTTTATTTAATTAACTTATTTATTTATTTACTTTTAAATTCTTACCTGAGGGTATTTTTTCCATTACTTTTCACACAGAGTGGAAGGAGAGAGAGATAGAAACATCGATGTGAGAGAGACTTATCCATTGGTTGCCTCCCACACGACCCCAACTGGAGCCAGGGACCAAGCCTACAACCGAGGTACATGCTCTTGGCAGGAATTGAACTCGGGACCCTTCAGTCCAAAGGGGAACACACTAACCACTGAGCCAAACTGGGTAGGGCTAAAGATAAATTAAAAAAAAAAAAAATTTAAGAAAACCTAAATAAATAAGATGTACCATATTCACAGATAAGATGAGTCAATACTGTATGACTATCAGTTCTCTCCACATTAATTTATAAATTCCTTGCAATTTCAATAAAAGTCCAGACAGGGCTTTTCATGGAAATTAAAGAGCTTATTTAAAAATGTATACTGAAAGCAAATATTCAAAAATAGCCAAGACAATCTTAAGGAATATGGTAGAGAACATTCATAAATGGAACTCAACACTTACTCTAAAGCAAGTAAAGCAGTTAAGACAATGATATGGATAAAGACATAGACAAAGAGACCAGTGAAACAGAACAGAGAACCCAGGATCAGACCCATATATATGGGAACCTGACATATAACAGAAGTGGCATTACAAAAGAGTGGAGAAAGGATAAACTATTCAAAAATGGTACTAGGTCAATTATCTATATGAAAAAAATTACATCAGATCCATGCCTCACAACATACACAAAATCAATTAAAGGTAAATTAAAGACTTAAATGTGAAAATACAACTTTACCTTTCCAATAAAAAGAAATAGCAAAAGGATTTTCTTTTAGAAACAGACAAACAAAATCTAAAGTATATATTCTTTTTATTTATTTATTGAGTTTAGAGAGTAAGGAAGGGAGAAACATCAATTTGTCGTTCCACTCATTTATACATTCACTGTTTGACTCTTGTATGTGCCCTGACCAGGGATCAAACCTGCAACCTTGGCGTATCAGGAAGACGTCCCAAGTATATATTTTAAAATAAAAAAAGTGGAGGTGGTGGGTGGGATGCGGGGAAGAGGTGGCACTTCATCAGCTACCTCTGGAACTGGGAAACCTAAGGCAGAGAGAATACTTGACTAGCAGGCTTCCTGAAGTGTGGAAGGCTGGAACACCGCCCAAGGAAGGTCTTATAAAGCTTGCCAAGTAGCAGATGATGCTGATACAGAAAGTAAATCAAGAAGCACAGAACTACATAAAGGAATCGAAGAACTCAAATCAAAACCTGTTGATGAAGGAACTTGATTAAGAAATGGAGCTCAGCCGGGCGTGGCTCAGAGGTTGAGTGTCGACCTAGGATCCAGGAGATCGTGGTTCGATTATTGGTCAGGGCACATGCCCCGATTGCGGGCTCAATCCCCAGTTGGGCGCGTGCAGGAGTCAGCCCATCAATGACTCTCTCATCATTGATGGTTCTATCTCTCCCTCCCTCTCCTTTCCTCTCTCTGAAATCAATAAAGATATATTAAAAAAAGAAAGAAAGAAATGTAGGCGGTGCCTCTCTCTTTATGGAGTATGCCCACACCTTTCCCCACCCTCCTCTTTCCCCAGGGGGTGCTCTCCCTTTTCTGACTTAGCAGGTCCCCATGATATGTCTATGAGACGACAAGTACCATAGAGACGTACAAGAAACTTAACCCCACCCTCCCCCTTTCTGTGTATAAAACATGGTAGTAAGTATGATGATGTGTAACGCTTGAAGGAGAACTGCAAGAACAGTTCAACTGACTGCTCCACTGGATACCTGGGGCAGGTAGTTAAAACAACAAAAACAGCAAAATGCAAATGAGCTTACGGTCTACTGTGAAGTGAAACAACATACTTTTTCTTTAATACATAAAAAAAATAAAATAGTCCGGCCAGGCGTGGCTCAGCGGTTGAGCATCGACCTAGGATCCAGATCGGGGTTCGATTCCCAGTCAGGGCACATGCCCAGGTTGCAGGCTAGGCAGCCAATCAATGATTCTCTCATCACTGATGTTTCTATCTCTCTCTCCCCTCCTCCTTTCCCCTCTCTGAAATCAATAAGGATATGTTTAAAAAAAATAAAATAAAAACACCAAGAATAATCCTGAAGAATATTATATTTAAAGCTACAATAATAGTATAGAACTTACACACAAATATCAAGTATATCAATTTTAAATAAATAATATGAATGTAGACCCAAATATATGCATGTGCTTAATATACAGTAAACTCTCGATTTTGTGGACCTCGATTTAACTGACTTCGGATTTAATGAACAAAATTTCCGGTCCATCTGTCATATGTGGAAATTAACACCCTGTTAATTTTTAAATGCTTTTATGCAAGATTCGCTTATAATTAAATTAACAGGTTATTTTTTGTTATTAATTCACTGTTATTTTTAACAAATTTTAGCAAATAGGCCATATGTTAGAAAATACACTGTAGTAATTTTGCTGACATAAATAAATATTACATATCTACAACTACAGTCTATATATTTAAATACAAGAGTCACTGCTCATAAACAATGTTCCGCAAATGATTAGCATGGGATCACTGCATCGCAAGCGGTAATTGGTTTGTTGTATGGCGTGACTTTTTTTTTTTAAATTCTCAGCTGAGGATTTTTTTTTTCATTGCTTTTTGGAGAGAATGGAAGGGGGGGGGGGAGAGATGTGAGAGAAAAACATTAGTTGGTTGCCTCCTGCACACACCCCAACCCCAACAGCGGCCAGGGATTGAGCCTGCAACCAAGGTACATGCCCTTGGCCGGAACTGAACCCAGGACCCTTCAGTCTTTGGGGCGATGCTCTAACCACTAAGCAAACTGGCTAGGACTGTGATGTGACTTTCTGCAGCAGTTTTGTGAGGGAGCCAGCAGATCCACATCCCAGCTGTGTGCATTTTTTACTCGTGGTGACTGATGAATGCATGCATTTACTAGGCCTATTCAGTGTAAATTTAAAATTATGGTAATACATATAGAAAAATTTTCTGTGGAATTAAACTTTTCATACATACTTAATTTTAATTTCACAAACGTGTCTACATAAGTAAAAACAAGTTAATTAATTTGTCAATTTTTTAACACAGGCATTCGGAAAATCTACTTTATTATATAACAGACTTTCTGCTTTAACAAATGCTCCCTTGCCCGAATTAGTCCGTTATATCAAGGTTTTAAGGTCTGATAAAAGTGAGAGTTCAAATCAGTAGGGAAAAATGGATTATTCAATAAATGGTGCCACTAGGAAATATCAATTTGGATTCCTTCCTCAAAGCAAGCGATGAACACTTAGGCATAAAAAAATGAAACCATAAAAGTACTATAAGAAACCACTGTAGAAAGCCATTCTAAACATTACACAAAACTAAGAAACCATGAAATAAAAAACTAATACATGGCCCTGGCTGGTGTGGCTCAGTTGGTTGGAGTATCATCCTGTGCACTGAAAGGTCAAGGGTTCAATTCTCAGTCAGGGCACCTATGCAGGTTGCAGGTTCGATTCCTGGTCAGGGTTCATATGGGCGATATTTCTCTTTCACATTGATGTTTCTCTCTCACTCCCTCTCCCTTCCTCTGTTTCTAAAATCATTTTTTTAAAAAAAGACTAATATATAAAAAGGAAAACTTTCTATTTATAATAAAACAAAGTCAGAAAAGAATTTCGGACATTTCCAAATCACACCACAAACAAAAGGAAAATATCACAATAAAAAGGGCTTCAAAAACCAATAAGTAACCCAAGAGAAACAAAAACATATATCCATGCAAAAACTTAAGCAAAAAGACCCATAACAAGATTATTCAAAATAACCAAACAGTGAACCCAATGTCCATCAGCAGATGAAAAATAAAGTTTGGTATATCCACCAATGGAATAGTACTCAGCAAAACAAATGGAATGAAGTACTGATACTATAATATGGATGCACCTTAGAACATTATGCTAAGTGAAAGAAGCCAGTCACAACAGACTATATGTTGAATGCATCCATTTACATGAAATGTCCAAAGTAGGCAAATCTACAGACAAAGTGAATTAGTGGCTGCCTGGGCCTGGGGGGAAATGGGGAGTGACTATAGGTCCAGGGTTTCCTTTAGGGATGATGAAAATGTTCTAAAGTTGATTGTGGTGATGGTTGCACAGTTCTATGAATGAACTGAATGCCACGGAGTTCTATATTTTAAATGGGTGAATTATATGGTATAAGAATTAATTTAGATAAGCTGTTTTATACACACACACATATATTTATTTATTTTGAGAGTACGTTTATTCAAGCTGCAGACAGTGAAACAAAGAAGGGCCTAGGATAGAAGAAGCAACAGGAAAGAGCCTAGGCGGGGCTGCTTTGGTTCTCTAGAAATGTTCAGGAAAGAAATGAACCTAGGCAGGGTTGCTTTGGCTCACTGAGAAGTCAAAGAAAAGGGGGCCTTGAAGACAAGTTCGGGGGTTAGCCTGGGACAAGCTGGCACTGCCCATTGCTCCCCTGGCTACAGTCTTATGTGGTTCCTTAGAGTTTAGGAGATGAAGGCCTGAAAGGGAAGAAGAGGGGGAAGGGAAAGGCACAGGCAGGCAGGCTCCTTGGACGGATATCATGTTAAGCTGTTATATATTTTAAAACAAAAAAACAGTAAGTAGAGGTGACAGGATTTGTTTCTGCCCATAAAGGATTAACTGTTGAAAGAACAGCTGTTCCACTGTAAACAACCAGAAAAGGAGACAAGTTATATGAAACAACTGCTTTCAAATATTGGGAAACAAGCAGCACAGGACTGTGATTAATGAGAAAAGGGAAACAAATGCGATGAGCCCTATGATTGTCCTAGCTTGCTGCTAGAGGCAGTTTCCAGGCTGCTGCATGTGAGGAGGAACCAAAACAAAGTTGTGCAGTCTCATTGAGTTAGGAGAGGGACTGGAGTTCACGGAACCCAAAGCAGCAATATTTTGCAGGACAGAGTCCTGAAGAGAGGAATCTGCACAGAGAATGAGCCCTAAGGATCTGTAGAGGGGTCTCTGAAAATTTTTAGGTGAGTACTAACCTGTGCATGATGGGGTACAAGTCCATGAGGCTGAGTAAAGAAAGACTAGAAAGTAGTGATCCAAACAATTCCCGAAGCTCACATAGCACTGGAATTGCTTTCCCATCGGGCAGAGTGCTAAGAAATTGGGTCTTTAGAACACCACCTTATTAGTGAGGCTAAAGTAGCTTCTAGACTATCGTTAGTCAGGGCCCACTAGCAAGCCTAAAAAGATTAAACTGACAAGCAATTTAACTGTACACCAGAACAAAGTCCAACACTATTTAAAGGAATACAACAAAATCTAAAACTATATAAAAATTACCAAAGAAGCAGGAGAATGTGATCCATAACCAGGAGAAATAGTAGGATCACATAATGATGACAGAGATGATGAAATTAGTGGATAAGGAACTTACAATAACCATTTAAAATCTTACAAACATACTCAAGGAAATAAAGGAAAACAGGAACTTAATGAATAGAGAAATGGAGATTTTAAAAAAGTCCTAACTGGAACTTGTCTATATAAAGTATCTGAAATTATATCCCATCCTACTTAATGAGTTTACCAGGAAATTAGACATCGCAGAAGAAAATATGAGTAAACTTGAAAGTTAAAGTAACAGAAACTATCAAAAATGAAGCAGAGGGTAAAAACACTGCCGTAATCATCATCATCATCATCATCATAGCATCAGTGATCTGTGAGTTACCAGTGTGAAACAGTCTAACACACATGAGATTCGAGTTCCAGAAGGGGACGGTGTGAGGGAAAAGAGGAGAAAAAATATTTCTAGAAATAAGGCTTGAACATTATACAAAAATAATGCAAGTTTTATAACATATGTAGATGTAAAACATCTGAAAACAATAATTCTAAAAAGGGGAGAGGGAAAAATGAAAGTATATTGCTGCAGTATATCCTATACATTAAGTCCTCAGTTAATACTGTAGATAAGTTCTTGGAAATTGCAACTTTAAGTATGATGAGACATAAGGAAAGCAACTTTACCATAGGCTAATTGATAACAAGAGTTAGGTTTCTACAGCATATTTCTGGTCACAAAAACATCACCAAACTTCTAAATAAAGATTCAAAACACTTCTAATATCAAACATTGGGGGAAAAAGTGAGCTATATATACATTTAAGAAAGATTAATTTTATAAGTAAGATAATTATTTTCCAACTGCTTATTCCAGTGTAAGTTTGCAGTTCGTCAGAGCCTCTGCAGGAGGCTCAGGGGGAAAGGTGGGAACCCACCCTGGACAGGACACCTTTCTACCACCGCAGGGCACACTCACACACACACCCACACTCATTTAGACTGGGGACCATTTAGACACACCAGTTAATCTAATATCCACATCTTTGGGATGTGGAAGGAAAGCCAGGGTACCCACAGAAATCCATGCAGACATGGGGAGAATATGCAAACTTCACAGGGACAGCGGCCTGGCCCGGAACTGATTTTCTTTTCCCATCAACGTTGTAACAAAATGACATTGAGTGAAACATTATTTAAGCCCTAGCTGGTTTGGCTCAGTGGTCAGAGTGTCGGGCTGGCACCCAGACTGAGACTGAAGGGTCCCAGGTTCGATTCCAGCCAAGGGCACATACCTCGGTTGCAGGCGGGAGACAATCAATTGATGTGTCTCTCACATCAATGTTTCTCTCTATCTCTCTCTCTCTCTCTCCACCCCTCCTCCACTCTCTCTGAAAAGCAATGTAATGAGGATGAAACAAAACATTATTTGAGGACTTGCTATACTTGAAGTGGTATAACATTATCTGAAGGTAGAGCAACCCCTAAAACAAATAAACAAAAATACCAAAAACAGTTAAAAAATCAGTAGGCAATCAACAATCTAATAGAAAGGCTCTAAATAGGCAGTCCTGGAACATTTCACTAATTAAACAAATTATGCTATATTAATATAGTGGAACATCATGCAAATGTGAAAAAATTAGGTAGCTCTCTATATATAGCTGTGTGCACCTAGTGATGGGATATGTTCTGAGACATGCAAGATGCGTCGTAATGTGTTGTTAGGCAGTTTGTGGTCGTGCGAACATTAGAGTACACTTACACAAACCTAGATGATACAGCCTATTACACACCTAGCTTTCTGGGGAGGAAAAATAACTTCCTCTCTATTCTCCTGGGTTCTTGGCTGAGATATCCCAGGAATAAAAGACACATTAGCAGGAGAAAAACAAAAGTTTAGTAACACCTGCATACATGAGGGAGATGGAGGAAAACTAAGTTAACTCGCTAAAATGGCTGAAACCACCACCTTAAAATACCATAGTGGAAGACAAAAGAAGACGTTGGGGGTGGAAGGAGTCAGTGATGAGAGATTACCAAGAACAGTAAACAAGGGTAAGGTTGTTATGCAGGCTTATGTCTTCTCTTCTGCACTGAGAAGACCTTCTAGAGATAGATCGTCACCCTGTTCTACATACAAAGGGCAAATTCTACTTGGTTTTCAGAGCTTCTCCCACATGTGCCATTTCATAAAATTAACCAGCCTAAATTAATCCTTCTGTCAAAAAGACGTATTTTGGGGTAACATATTCTATTTCCCTACAGCTCCTAGGTAGGCTACAATCCTGTACAGCATGTTACTGTACTGAATACTGAAGGCAACTGTAACATAACAGTATCTGTGTAATGCTTTGCACTACCACACCAGAACAGCTACCATATCACCAGGCAATAGGAATTTTTCAGCTCCATTGTTATCATGGGACCAACTTTGTATATGTGGTCCTTTCTTGGCAGAAACATTATTTAGCACCTGACTGTAATTCAGAGAGTGCTCCTATGGGCAGGCAGTATCCAGCAGGATAGAGTCATTATGCAGCCAAACTTCCTGCATTTGAATCCAGGCTCTATTATGTACTTGCTGAGTCATCTTGCACAAGTTACTTAACTTCCTTCTGCCTCAGTTTCTTCTACAAAGAAGTGGTAATACTCATAAGATTGTATGGGAATTAGAAAAGGTAAGTGATTTAAGGCATTGAAAACAACCCCAAGCACAAAATTGGTGTTAATTGTTGAGTAAAGAAAAGGAAAATCTCCATAGTACATTTTTAAATGAAAACAACAAGGTCCATCTGTATAAAAAATAAATTATATAAATATATGTCCACAAAAGTAAAGACTATTTCTAGAAGGCTAAACAAGAAATATAAAACAATAAATCCTTCCGGAAAAGAGAGACTGCTATCTTTGGAACAAAAGAAGAAAAATGTACTCTTCCCTTTGTATTTTTATGTAAATATTGAATTTTCTACAATGTGTTACCTACTCAAGTAAAATTAATTTTAAATAAATAATTAACAATAAGCATTTATAAAATCAGGAAAATGTGCATTTCGAACGCAAGTATCATGGTAGGTAAAAAAAAAAAAAAACCAATTTGATTTTCAATAAATTGTTTCTTGCCAGCTTCCCTGGGCTCCTGAAGCAATTTCTGGTCTTTGTCATTTGTGACCTACTTTTGTAACTCTTCCTTCCTTCCTTTTATCTTTTCATGATCTCACAGATATCTTCCTTTATTACCTACAATAAACTATATTTTGACAGAATATCTTCCTATGTACTTTTCTTTTCCAAAGCTCTTATTATGTTTATTGAGTTTTTTATGTCAGAAATATAGAGGGGAAAAGGGTTATCAAATATGCATTTGATTTCAGTCAACTTCATTTTATGTTTAAAACACAAATATTTGTGAATATTGCATATGTATGTACATACACAACTTCTCAAGGCATATAAGAGCTTTCTGCATTTTAAGAACAATGCTATTTCAAAACAATTTATTATTGCAAACATTCTTTAACAATCACAATATGATTTGAAAAGTTTTCTGCATTAGCTCTGGAGTTTATCTGTGTAATTCAGCCTCTGCCACTTACTAGCTATGTTACTTAGACTAAGTTATTTAACCTCCTTCTACCTCAGCTTCCTAATCTGTAAATTTGTTATGAATAGTAGGTCCAAACATTGGGATGTTATAAGAGTAGACTAAATGAGGTAACAGACATTTCAAACAATGTCTGACCCACAGTAAGACCTTAATAAATGTTAATGTTGATTATATAACATTATCATTACTAAAAATTGTGAAAGCATATGGACTAGTTGGGAATGAGTTTGGTTAATTAGTGTCATCACATAAAAAATATGTGATGACACTAATTTTTTAAAATGAAATTCATAGTTTTAAAAAATGTTATTCAATCAAGTATATAATTAGAACTCATTATATGTCATATTATTTAAAATTAAGAATTTTATTTCTAGAAATATTCAACCATAAATAAAAAATGAATGCTTTATTTTTTATTTCAGATTATTCTTCAAAGGACTGTGTTCTTAGTATCTAATGCCCCTTTATTTTCTATTTTTTCCCTATTCAGGCTACAAAAGTTCCAATGAATAATATGAGAGCAATAATCATTACTCTGGTCACTGGATCTCAAATTATTTAATATTCAGAGAAATGCTATAATACTTTCTATCACTGTAATGTTTTTAAAATTATTTTATTTTATTTTATTTTTGTTTAAAATATTACAAATGTCCCTTTTTCTCCCCAATGACCTGTTCCACCCCATCCCATTCCCCTCCCCAGTCCCTCTCCCCACCATTGTCCGTGTCCTTGGGTTGTGCATACATGCATATAAATTCTTTGGTTACTCTCTCCCCCTCCACCCACCCACCCTCCTCCATCCCTCTGACATTTGTCAGACTCATCTATGCTTCCATGCCATTGAATCTATTCTGTTCATCAGTTTATTAAGTTCTTTAGATTCCACGTATAAGCAAGATCATGTGATATTTGTCTTTCGCTGCCTGGCTTATTTCACTTAGCATAATATTCTCCAGATCCATCCATACTGTCCCAAAGGGTACGAGATTCTTCTTTACAGCTGCATAGTATTCCATGGTGTAAATGTCCCACAGCTTTTTTATCCACTCACCTACTGATGGGCATTTGGGTTGTTTCCAGATCTTAGCTATTGTAAACTGTGCTGCTATGAACATCGGGGTACATATATTCTTTCTGATGAATGTTTCAGGATTCTTAGGATATATTCCTAGGAGTGGAATCACTGGGTCAAGTGGTGCAGCTCCATTTCTAATTTTTTGAGGAACCTTCATACTGTTTTTCATAGTGGTTGCACCAGTCTGCATTTCCACCAGCAGTGTACTAGGGTCCCCCTTTCTCCACACCCTCGCCAGCGCATGTCGTTTGTTGATTTGTTGATGGCAGCCATTCTGACAGGTGTGAAGTGATACCTCATTGTGGTTTTAATTTGCATCTCTCTGATGATTAGCGAGGTTGAGCATCTTCTCATGTGTCTCTTGGCCGTCAGTATGTCTTCTTTGGAGAAGTGTTTATTTAAGTCCTTTGCCCATTTCTTAATTGGGTTGTTTGTCTTCCTCTTGCTGAGTACTATGAGTTCTTTGTACACTTTGGAAATTAGCCCCTTATCAGATATATCCTTGGTAAATATGTTCTCCCAGACCGTGGGGTTCCTTTGTATTTTGTGGCTGTTTTCTTTTGCTGTGCAGAAGCTTTTTAGTTTGATGTAGTCCCATATGTTTATTTTTTCTTTTGTTTCTCTTGCCCTAGGAGATGTATCAGTGAAAAGTCCACTACGTGGGATGTCTGTGACTTTACTGCCTATGTTTTCTTCCAGGATTTTTATGGTTTCGTGACTTACATTTAAGTCTTCTATCCATTTTGAGTTTATTTTTGTGTATGGTGAAAGTTGGTGGTCTAGTTTCATTCTTTTGTGTTTTTTAAAATTCTTTTCGTACCAAATACTTCCTTGGAGCGATACTGTTCCTAACTCCCTTTTTTGTATTATAACATATCCTTAAAAGATTCAGAGTGGAACTGCAAAAGAACTGAGACAGCAATGTTGAAGAAATATTAAATATCTACTGTAAACATCAAGAATTAATTTTACTGGAAGGGGTTGAAGAAAGTTCCTTTTTTCCCCTCAAAAATCTTTGTGGAACTTAAGTAAATGGATTAGAATCTCTGGGAGTAAGGTACAGGATCTGCGCTTTAAACAAGCCCCCAATTAATTTTGGGGGGGAGATCCACTGTCATTTTAAGAACCAATGAGGAATAATAAAACAGAAAGGGTTAATTTAAAAAGCTCCTTGTAGGAAGTGAATCTTGAGAAGATTTCAAGTAGGAACATTAAGTGGCAGGAAGGAGTGGGTACTTATTCCAAACCAAAGGGATGATATATGAGATAACTCAGAATGTTTCAGCATTCTAGGCATATAGAATTAACCTCACCTGTGTTAAATAAGCAGTAGGAACATAGTGGACAGACAGGACTGTCTACCAAAACTGCTATTAATTAGAAAACCACCAGGCTTTCACTGTTTAATTCTTCTTACAGTTTCCAATTTTTTTCATTAACCACTCTGGAAATAGAAGTCTGCAAAGTATTACAATGCTAATTGACAGAGAAGAAGACCAAAACAACTTCAGCAAAGGAAGGTACCTTTGTTTTCAATTCATAACAAGGATTTTAAAAAAAAGTAGAAAGGCAAAAAGGTCATTTTGGCCTCCCGTTTTTGTGCGCCTGAGTGTGCGAGCACATGCTCTCTCTCTCATGCCCACACATTTCCCCATTTTCTTTCCCCAGGTGCATTTTCTTCTTTTTTTTTGGCTAATCCTCATCTGAGGATATATTTTCCATTTTCAGAGACAGTGGGGGGGCGGGGGACATCAGGTGAGAGAGGCACATTGATTGCCTCCCCATGCACCCTCATGCCATCCCCCTGGGGGCGTGCTAGGAATTGAACCTGCAACCCAGGTAGGTGCCCTTGACCAGAATCAAACCTGCAACCCTCTGTTGGGTGGGCAGACGCTCTAACCACTTAGCAACACCAGCCAGGGGACCCCAGGTGCACTTTCTTTTGCCTCTATACCTTACTTCCTGAGCCCACATAGCCCAGGTGGCTCACCTCTTCCATGGCTAATTCCTTCTACCTCTGTGACTTTCAAAATAAACTTTTGCTTGTATTTGAATCTTGGCTCTGAGTTTTTTCTTAGCCAAAACTCAAGAACTGAGGATGCTGAACTGAGGTCTAACATCTGGTGCCATTCACCATTCACAAAAGAACCTGTTTCTACAAGTTATGAAATGTATTCATAAATTTGCCAATCTAAGAAATGCTAATTGCTTACTTTTAGTTGTCACAAAAAATTAAGGTTTCTAAGAGTTAAGAATTCTAATTAAGGTGGAAAGAAACTGTGTTTTGAGTAACAGAAGGTAGAAAATCCGAAGAAACTGAGTTGTTCTAAAGTTAGTTATTACTGAATGAGTTAAGACGAGACAAACTAAAAGGGACTAGAAAAGTTATAGAATGTTTATGAAAAGAAATCTTAAATAAATGTTATATATGGTTAAAGTAAATAAGATTGGAATAAATTTAATTCCATAAATGAATTTAAATTACAAAAGCAAGCTAATAGAGAATTAAAGTTTTGTTGTTTTTCACTATGTCAAAAAGGATAAGGTTTTTCCTGTATTTATTGTTCTACTCCAAATAATGATATGAGGAAAAATTTTTCTACCTAGAAAGCAAAGATTGTATGTGGGGGGGGGGGGTTAAATCCTTGTGTTGTATTTGTATACATAGATTAATACTAAAATAAATATTCCAGAGATTTTATAAAAATCTCCAAGAGTCTACAAAGTTCCGATATAATTTCATTTGTAATTCTTTAATTTTTTAAAAAAATCCTCACCCGAGAATATTTTTTCCATTGCTTTTCAGAAAGAGTAGAAGGGAGAAGGAGAGAGGAAGAGAGAGAGAGAAAGAGAAACATCGATGTGAGAGAGACACATCCATTGGTTGCCTCCTGCAGCTGGGGATCAAGCCTGCAACCAAGGTATGTGCCCTTAACTGGAATCGTACCTGAGACCCTTCAGACCGCAGACGGATGCTCTAACCACTGAACCAAACCAGCTAGGGCTCATTTGTAATTCTAATTGTTATCTTGGAATGCTGTATCTTACACAAAAGCAAAGTTCTTTGTCAACTGCATTATAATCAGATTTATAACCATGTCATTTTAAGTTTCATCATTTACAAAGTCATTGTTTTACTTGGATGCATTTGCAAATAGGTTTCATCTCAAAGATCCATGAAAAGGACTCTGACTTAATACTAAAACAGAGTTTTCTGAGATTAAATTTTCAGATCATACCCTTAAACAAGATGCAGATTTATAGAACTCTAAGGAATAACTGGATTTATGGAAATACTGGCAGATGATCTGGATAAAAAAGAATTGATTATATGGGACTGACTGAACTTAGGATAATTATGATTTTCAAAATTCTTTTGTTTTCCAGATGTAAGGAAACTTGTATTTCTTAGAGCAGTATGGTAAGTCATACCTTTGTAAGCAATACTGAAGCCTTTATATTTTTCTCCCTACCTGATCTCTCCAGAATTCGGAAACTCTTAAATGAGTATTATTTAATTTTCATAGCAATATCATTGTTTGCATGAATTCAATGAGAATCTGTTCTCTTTATAACAGGACACAGTTGGAAACTGGTTTTATTAACCAAGACTTTGAGTGGAATGTCATGTTTGAGAGAGACATGTATAGACTCTGGATGTCACCAGAAAGCTTTAAGGAATTAAGATCGACTTTGGCCCTGGCCAGGTAGCTCAGCTTGTCCAGATACACCAAGGTTGTGGCTTCAGTCCCCCATCAGGGCACATACAAGAATCAACCAATGAATGCCTAAATATGTGGAACAACAAATCGATGTTTCTCTCTCTGATGAATTAAAAAAAAAGATAGACTTTGGAAGCTAATAAAAGCCCCTTGGAAAAACAGTATGGTACCTTGCTTATTCATGGTTCATAGCACTCTTTGCAGGTGAAAAAAGAAGGTTGCTTTCCTGGGAGATGGTAAAGAAAGAACTGCAAGCCCGGCCGGGCATGGCTCAGCAGTTGAGCATGGACCTAGGATCCAGGAGATCGTGGTTCGATTCCCGGTCAGGGCACATGCCCAGGTTGTGGGCTCGATCCCCAGTGGGAGGGCGTGCAGGAGGCAGCTGATCAATGACTCTCTCATCATTGATGTTTCTCTCTCTCTCTTCCTCTCCCTTCCTCTCTGAAATCAATAAAAATATATTAAAAAAGAAAGAAGGAAGGAAGGAAGGAAGGAAGGAAGGAAGGAAGGAAGGAAGGAAGGAAGGAAGGAAGGAAGGAAGGAAGGAAGGAAGGAAGGAAGGAAGGAAGGAAGGAAGGAGAAAGAAAGAAAGAAAGAAAGAAAGAAAGAAAGAAAGAAAGAAAGAAAGAAAGAAAGAAAGAAAGAAAGAAAGAAAGAAAGAAAGAACTGCAAGGCATTTTAGGGGACCTCGAGAACTTGTGGAATTCATCCAAATCTATGGTTATTGCAGGCAAAGTCTGATGGCAACTATGTGGCTTGGTTTCTTCACCCTGAGAGGCTATTGAGAGTTTAATCTGGAGATTCCTTATGAGACTCCAGCAAAGCAGATTTAAAAGAGTCTATATAATCAATTACTATTATTGTTGAATTTTTGCAAATAAGCCAAATTTATTGAAACTATATTTAGGCACTAAATAGTCTTGATGTGATCATCTTTGAGAAAAATGAGGGTGACCTCAGGGAGAGAAACTATGTTACCATAGAATCTACAGGATGGGGTAAATGTAGGTTTGCAATAGTTTGTATGGAAAATAATACAATAATTAATAAGTAATACAATTATAAACTCTGCGTATCACGTACTCACAACTATAAACCTACTCTTGTCACACCCTACATAATACAGAATTATGGATATAGACTCTAATCCAGTTAAATGTCATTAAAGTTTTACTGGACTGGATCCTGAATTTTTCTAGTTTCCTTAAATATTTGCCTATAACCCTATGAACTATTGTTTCATTATCCCCCATCCATTGACTTGGAATTATTAAGAATGAAAACTCTTCTGGGCCTTGCAATTGCAAATGGCAGCTAAAGGATATAATATAAACTTCAGAAAAATCACAACAGCTCATACTTAAACAGTCTCAGTGACTGATGCTGTGTAAGCCACGTAGAATTCACCAGAGCACCTGATGACATCATCAGAGACATTCAAAAAGGCAGACAAGGAGGATCTATCAGATAGTCACTGCAGGCCTTCATTCCAGCAAAAGAAACTTTGGGCCTTACATCCAGAAATATTCTCAACTGACAGGCTTACAGACTCAGAAGCTGGTTTATAATTTGCTCTGATCATTATCCTTTTTTTCTTCTGTATTCATAGACATATCCCTTATTAAACACCTGACTGCTTGCATATACAGTATAGGCCTCATTTTGGGGACTCATGTGCATAGTGATGCCTCCTGAAATGAGACTCAACACATTTCACTAAACTGAATTATTCTCAAAACTGAATGACTGAATCAATGAAATATGGAGCAAGCTACCAACTTGGCTTCTAGAATGTGAAAGTTTATTATTTAAAGTTTCAAAGGCGAGACACTAAAGGGAAAACAATTATGTCAACCTGAAGGTGCTTTTTGGGATACTGACTTTAAGCTATTTATTAAGAAACAAAAACTCACAACCTTAGACTTCTGCCACTTTCCTGCCTAAGAAATACAGAGAAAAACCTGCTTCGGGAAGGATATTTTAGAATGCTGCCTTAGCCTAACTTGATTTAAGTATGGTAAACAAGAGAGCTTCAGGCACCTGCTAGTATTCTGTATACCCCTTTGTCCCAATGTTTCTGAGGGCCTAGTGGGATTTTCCTGCCCTTTGTGTTCTGCTCTTTTCAACTACCAGTAAATGGCCCATTCTCACTTCTGAAATCGATTACCGCATTCCCCCCTTCCCCTTTTTCCTTTGTTTAAATAGTTTTATATACCCAGTGCTGCCTGGGAATTTTCATGGATTTATCATGTCTATGTGAATCCCCCCTGCACATGTATTCAACTTTTATTCCCACCCCAGTTTTAAAAAATAGTCACCCTGGCTGGGTGGCTCAGTTGGTTAGAGCATCATCCCTGATAGCTCAAGGTTTCGGGTTCTATCCCTGGTCAGGGCACATGCAGGAGTCAACCAATGAATGCATAAGTGGGTGGAACAATAAATTGACATTTTATTCTCTCTCTCAAAAAGCAATAAAAAATGTCATTTTGGTTTTTGTACTGAATTTTATAGTCATACATTTATAAACATAGAACTTTTATATAAGGGAGCCTTTCTTTCAAAACTTCTAACCAAAAGATAAACAATTATTCAAATTTAGACGTTTATTCAAATTTATAGTAAAAAATTTAAAATAAGAAATTTAAATAATTATATAAGATTAATTTAAATGTAACTGGTGTTTCCACATATGTAAAATGACAGTTTGAAACTCGGAAATTTCTAAAATCCTGTGTAGTTCAAATTCTAAAATTGTATGATATACAAATTCCTCAAACTTTGAATTAAATATACTAGGTTGTTAAAAAACTGTAAGATAAGCTTATTCTGATAATTCAAATAATTCTGAAATGTTAGAATACTGATAGCTGCATCCTGTAAACAATCCATCAGTACAGTACTGTTTTCAGACTTCCTGTTAGCATGTGTTCTGAGTGAATGATGACCAATAAATATTTTCTCTTACTTGGACTGTTAATGTTAGCAGAATGCAACATAGCTACTGACCAAGGAGTTATAAAAGGCCCTATAATTATAGAATACTGAAAGTCTCATGAACATATGAAAAACATCATTACCTAACCAGTGAATATCATGCCAAACATAACTGAGTACAGTACCTTAACTCCTGAAATGTTTAGATTAAATAAAATTTGAGATATTTATCTATATGCAAAACAGGCAGCACTGCTTTACAATCTGAATATCACGGTAACTCTCCTTTGGTTAAACAGGAAAAAAGTCTGTCCATGGTACTCTTCCCTTGTAATTCTGTCATTCTTACTACACACGTTACATATTTTCCATGTACTTAAGAGCGATGCACTGCACAGAAGTGTCCATGGGAACAAGATTTGATCTATACTGAAACTACATCTGGGAGAAGTAAGCTTATCATAAAGGAGTGTTACACAGAATGTGTATTTCTCAATGTGTATTATGCTGTAATGGGAAAAACATAGAAAGTCTGACTCCTTAGAGCCTCCATAAATATTAACTTTATTCTTAAATTAAGGGACTGGCATTACAATTTAAAACACAGATAAAACAAGATAGCAGCCTAAGAATAAACTCTGCATCTGTAAGAAAGAGTTTTTAAACTTAATTTGGGGATCATGGGGGGAAACAAAGAGGGAGGCCAAAAGAACTGGGCAGAACACAAAACGTTTACCATTCAATACTCTTCCCAACTGTCAGGCTGACCCTGCTGTTTTTACAAACTTGCCATTTTTACAAACCGACTAATCTGGTTGAGAACCCTCATTTTAAGAATAAAACCACGAATTTTTAAAGCTAATGTAACAAGCCTAATGCTGCCATAGCTCAACAACTGATACTACAGATTAGTGATCCAGAAGATAAACTTCGGGTTCAGCAAATTAGCAACCACACCCCTTGAAAAGAGAACTCAACACTGTTCTCCATTAACTTACATAAAGGGTGGCTCTTTGGTTTAAAATTCATTACTTTATTGCCGGGACCGACCATGTTTGTTTTGGAATTATACTGTTTTATAAACCCTGACTCCGAGGAAAGTTAAAAATTTTACCTATGCCTGAAACTATCAGTTTCGGGGAAGACACCACATACTACAGCGAAACTTGAGTCTTAGTTATCTAACAATTAATTATAAGGACATTATAATTAATCACAATGATATTCTGTGCACTACAAGAATTAAAACGGTTTAAAAACTCAACCGAAGCCCAATGGTGATGTATGACTTCACGAACAGTGTTTCTTTTGGGTTCTAAGAAAGACATTACTATTAAAATATGGTTTGATGGCTAAGTCTGTAGGTTTTCTCGATAATTTAATTTTTTAAACCTAGAAAGGGGCCTGTTTGCGGGCACTGTGAAAACCTACGGAAAGAGAAGTTTGGAAGGGGAAGGATGGGACAAATTAAAAGAACCGCGGAGCGCAAAGAGAACTCCTTGTTCTTTAACGCCCCGCGGCTGAGCGGGGCGAGGAGAGGGAAGGACTTACCTGCCAGCGGCCGTAGGTGAGGAGGACCATGGAAATGGGGATGGCGGTGCCGGACATGGCATGGGTGGAGGGCATGCTGTACTCGGAGTTGTAGAAGACCTCCAACTTCACCACCGGCGGCGAGGCGGGCCGCGGCCAGCGGATGATGTCCTTGGTGCACTGGCCCAGGTACATGACCAGCACCCAGATGACCACTAGCCTCCGGCCCACCAGGGCGTCCAGGTTCCAGATCCAGAAGGGGAAGAACAAGATGTAGAAGAGTTCGTTGCCCAGCTCCGTGCCGAAGCAGAACAGGTAGTAGAGCGGCCAGTTGCTCACGTCGGCCAGCTCGCCCTCCTCGCCCGTCAGCGAGTTTCGCCGCAGGGCGCCCGCTCGCCGCCGCGAGGCCGGGCCCAGCTCCGGGGCCAGTCCGTTCCGCACGCCGTTGGGGGCGCCGCCGCCGCCCGGCTTGGCGGGGCACTGATTGCGGTCGCTCCCGGGGGGCTGGGGGCCTCCGCACGCCCCAGGCTGCCGCTCTCGGCACCGGGAGTCTCCGGAGAGGGGAGCCTCCGCCTTCTCTTCCTCCCTCGGAGCCGCGGCGGGGCGGCTCAGCGGCGCTTCCACCCCGCACAGCCGCTGGAAACGGGCCACTTTCTGCGGCTCCTGCAGACGGCCAGCCAGCTGAGCTAAGCGCTGCCTCAGCGACATGATAACGGGACCCGCGCGGCCCGCGAACCGGAGGACGACGGCAGGATGGGGGGGCCGGCCGCGGGCGCAGCCCCGAATCGCTCCTGTGCGCGTGGCCGGTGGCAGCGGTGGCGGCAGTGGCGGCGGCAGCGGCGGCGGCAGCAGCGCCTCGCTCGACCCGCTGGGTTTTGTAGGGTGACCGCGCCACAGGCCGCAGTAGCGGCCGCGCGCCCCAACCTCCCCCGCGCGCGCTCCGCCACCGCCCGCGGCCTCCACGCGCCGGCGCGCGCCGAGCCCCTCCCCTCCCCCCGCTACTGCCCTGGACGGGCGCCGGGCCGCGCTTGGCCGCCGCGGGCGCCTCGGGAGGCGTCTAGGTGCGGAGGCCCGGCGCCGCGGCGGCCTCAGGTTCGCCTCGTACCCGCCAGGCGTCGCGGCGCCCGGCGTGCGCGAGGCTGCGCGTCCTCGCTCGCCAACTTCCGCGGCCGTTTCCCTCGGGCTGCGCTTGCCCGCTGTGCTTCCTCGAGCGCCGGCTCGGGGAGGCCACGAGCCTGGTGCTCGCTTCGGCGGTGCCAGTGGCCAAGCACCCGGATATCCTGCTGGCACAGAATCAAATGGTGAACGGTGAATGGTGGCGAAGCGACCACCACGCGCCCGGAATCGTTCGACTAAATCATCACAAGTAATTACAGAGCTGTCTGTGTGGGCTGATGTCCTGAAAGCCACGTGCCAATTGACCAGTGGTGGCAAGACTGCATGCGGATCCCAGGACGATACTGTGTCACTGACCAAAACATTGTGGAATAGGTTCAGAGACCCCAGATAGTTTTGACTCACGTGTGGAATTTCCTTTTAATAAATTCTAATGGCTGCCGGGCGTGCACAGGAATTAATCGGTGGCTGAAGGCAGTAGTTTGATAAAGTCGGTTTAGTGTCTCTGTCTCACAAGTTACGCAGACTTGACTTCCAGAGAGAATAGTTTTTATTAGAAGGTCTCAGAACTCTTAATTTCAGGAAGTTATTTTGGGTAAGGTGAGTGCCTGTAATTAAAGAATTTGAACCTCTTCCAAGAAACAGGCTGGAAAATTCTCCTGCGGTTATGTCATAGGAAATATTTTCTGCTGTCGCAGGGAGAGCTACTCTCCCCGCGCTCCACTTTCTGGGCTGTGACACCCCAGCCGTCGCGATATGACGGGGAGGGGAGCTGGGCCCACCTCCAGGGCGCAGAGACGGGCTCAGGTAGAGACGTACCCGGCTGCTCCGGGCAGGGCAAGCGAGGGCAACGGGAGGGCGGGAAAGGCGCAGAGAGTCACGTGATCCTGTGCGATGGGTCGTAATTAAAGGGCGAGATACCAACAGGTAGAGAAGCCAATCTTAAGGAGAGGGAATGAATAAAGAGGGGATGGAAATAGATAAAGATGCATCTGGTGAACAAGTAATAACTCATAGAGTGCAGAGTAGGAAGGTAAGTAATTGGAATAGAGTTAGAAAGGGAAGACAGGACCAAATTGTAAAGGCCTTGAATGCCAAGCTGGGGATTATATTTTGTAGGCAGTGGGGAGTTAAGGGAGTGACAACATCAGAACTGTGCTTTAGAGAGAGAACTGGAAGAAAATCAAAGATAAGTTGCCAGCCGTCAGAGACCAAAGGCCAGGTAAATAATTAGGTGATTGCAGTTACCAGGTGAGAGAATGAGGGTCAGAACTAGGGCTGTAGGCCCTGGCCAGCTTGGCTCAGTGATTAGAGTGGCGCCCTCCAAACCTAAGGGTCACAGGTTCGATTACTTGTCAAGGGCACGTACCTGGGCTGCAGGTTCAGTCCCCGGCCCTGGGGTGCATCTTGGAGGCAACCAATCCATGCCTCTCTCTCACATCAATGTTTCTCTCTCTTTTCCTCCCTTCCCCTTCCTCTAAAAAAAAAAAATCAATGGAAAAAATATCCTTGGCTTAGGATCAAAAAAAAGAACGAGGGATGTGATTCTGAGGATTGGAAGGAAAGGGGTAGATTTGAACAGGATTTTGGAAGTAAGAAAAAAATTAAAGCATTTCCTTTGAATTCATAGGCCTGCAGGCAAATAGGTTTGCAGTACATACCTATATCAAATATTATGTTTGATACCTGAAACTAATACAGTGTTCTATGTCAATTATATCTTGATAAAACGTGGGGGGGACGGGACTGTTACTTTTGTCTATCTGGAACCCAACTTAATTTCTTGTTTGTTAAACTACAAAATTTATTTCCTCTGTATTCTCAAAAAGATGCCTATTGTATTTCTCATTCTCTTATTAAGGACCTGGATTTTAACTCTGCTCTTTTGTAGGGAAAAAAAAAGTCATAGCACAAGTGTAAATAAAATGTGGTAAATATACATAAAAATTTATAATTAATAGATAATGAGTTTTCCATTCTCTATGTTTTCTATGCCTCAACCTTTCAATCACTTTATCCCAAAGATTCTTTAAAAACAAACAAAAAACTACAGAAAAAGTAGTGAGTATTCCAGGCAACAAAATAGTCTCTCATCCATTTTATTTCTAATCCACGTAGGCTGAGATGACCAAGGAATTCCTTCTTTAACATACAGATTATTTACACTCAGTTTTACTTTACCCCAACTCTGTAGTACCTTTTTAAATCATTTTTTTCTTTCTAAGATTTTCCCCCTTTATTTATTAATATTTTTCCAGCTCCACTTTTCTTAATCTTTTATTTATTTATTTTTATTTCAGAGAGGAGAGAGAGATAGAAACATCATTGATGAGAGAGTCATTGATTGGCTGCCTCCTGCACGCCCCCTACTGGGGATTGAGCCTGCAACCCCTAATGTGCTCTAACTAGAACCATGACCTTCCGGTTCATAGGTTGCCACTCAACCACTGAGCCATGCCAGCTAGGCCACTTTTCTTATTCTTAAAATCTGATTCATGACTTTTTTTTCCCCCACAGAAATTATTGGAAATACAGGTGTATACCCAACACAGGAGATGTTTTTTTTAAGTTTAGGACTTGAAATTTCCAACCACATCTGCCCATTCACCATTCCAGACATTTTGGTAGGTGTTGATTTCTCCCTAATATTTTTATGTTTGCAATATGCTAAATTCTCCATTAATCAAAATGGTTAATTTAGTTTTCTAAACAACATACAGTGTTTTTATAAACTTTAGCTCTTGGTGAAAATATTTATAAAATGTATTTGGAATATTTTCAAATGTATATTTTTGAAAGTATGATAGAACAAACAACCTATCCTTTTGGGGGGCATTTTTTATTGTCAGAAGTACGTAACATAAAATTCACCATCTTAACCTTTTAAAAAAACCTATCTTTTTTGTGTGTGGTTATTTGAGGACTTTGAAGGCTAAGATCAGGAATCAGAAATGGACATAGAATTGTAGAGCTAGAAGGGGTTTAGAAGCCATTTTATTATTAACTAATTTTATGAGAATCATTTAGTTTATTAATGTAGTAAATCAAGCACCAACTGTGCTAGATTCCTGGAGATGCAATGTTATTAAGACATCTGCTTTCAAGATGCTTATGTTCAAATCTTCACTGAGACTTCTATTATATGTTATCATCCTTCTAGGCTCCTGGATTAAATTAGGGTGTTGTCTTTGGAGTTTCCCTTCTTTGAATTCTGTCACCCATTCTTCTCTGTTCCCACTGCCACAAACCTAAGCCACGTTTAGTTGACAAGGAAGGTACATTCTAGGATGTGGTTGAGGATTTGTTTATGTTATAAACTGGAGTTTCAGAGTTACGGCTGAATCTATACAAGAAACCTCTAATGGCTGCTTCAACTAGAACAAATTCTGTTTTACCTCTTAGTTCCATCATAATCGGTTTCTACCTTAGCAATCCAATGTTAATGTGAGTGGAAACAAGGACGTAGCCTCCATTCCAGTCAGGCTTGTCTTTCATTCATAGACCACCTACATCACTAATTCAAACTTCCTCCCCCTACCTGGAACACTGGCTTGCTTGCTTCTACCTAACTAATATTATGCCCCACAGTCAAAATTCATGCCTTTCGTAAAGTACCTAAGAAAAGGAACACCTGGGATAATCTTGCTAGCACTCTGTGGAATTGACTCCTCTGGTGACCACAGATTGAGCACCCACCTTCTGCTGAGCCAAGGAAGTAGGTTCCCTGAGATTTTTTGTGCTTTGCGCAAGTGATAGCTTGGGGTGCTCTCTCTCCAGTGGCTAAAGCTTTAACTTATATACTCAGAAACGTTGTGGACATAGTTCTTCCTTAGAGAAAACTAATTAGCAGTGAGAGAAAGTGAAACCGCCGTATAAACAGCTACAGAAACCAAAGGTTTTGAAGACTTGTAACAAAGTTTGAGCCCCTGGTTCCAGGTGTTCCTAAAGGCCATCTCTGTGGCCCTACCTTTCTTGCCATTTGACTGTTTAATCCTTCTTGGTGATTTCATAAGCCAACTAATTCCCCTTTCGATTTAAGTTTGAGGTTGGTTTTTGTTATTTTTCAAATAAAATATAATCATGCAGGTGGTTAGAGGCAGAATTAGAACCAGAAGCCAGATCTAATTGCTGATCTACAGCTTTGCCAACAAACAATGCTGCTGTTCCTCAGAGACAAGGATTCATGCTGATTTTCTAATTCTTTGTTATTTCCACTAACATAGTGCTGGGAGAAAAGTAGAAACTGAACAAAGAGTTGATAGGTTACTATAAATCAGCCATCTTCAACTGGCATGCTGTAAGAATTTTTAAAACATGCAATACCTGACTATTTAGTCAGGGGCACTGACCTCTTTTCCTATAGACTGTCAAATAAAAAATTACTACAGCCAACACAATAGCCATCTGGTGTGAATGAATCAAAATTATACCTATTTTTTGTGTGTGAGAACAGCAAAAAAATAGAATATATTTTTTGGTGTGCCACATAACTTTAGTAATCAGTTTATGGGTGTGATGAGATGAAAAAGGTTGAAACTCACTGCTATAAATGTACTCAGTGCACTGTTATAGAGGGAATACTACCTTGAGTCAGAAGAATTGGATCTGCCACTGACTTCCTCTATGAAGTTGGGCAGATAAATTACTTACCATCTCAGAAGTATAAATCCTATTGCAGAATAGGAAGAACAACAGTCCTGTCTACCTTATAGGATTATGGAGAGGCTAAAATGACCTTATATACGTAAGAAGTTTTTAAACTATAAAATGAATTAACAACCGCAAACGTCTAAGTGTAATAATAATAGGAAATTGGACTGAGAGTGTGCTGAGGACAGAATGTACCTTGGAAGTTTTATTTAAATAACTGAATCTGGTCCCTTACTATCATCTTCACATCATTCATATATCCATCATTATCTCGAACTCAGCATATTCAGATGGAATGCATTGTCTTCCTCATACTTCTGCGTTCATTCACCATCACATCAAATCTCTTTGCACAAGTGCTTTCAAGACCGAAAGGCAAATTTAATCACAGTTCTACCGTGCTTAAAGTCCTCCAGTGTTTCCCTTTTGCCTTCAGGGAATTTCAGATTTTGCTTTGACATTCACAAAGGACTAAACTAAATGAATGTATCTCTTAGGATACATTCATTACGAAAAACAGATGATTGAGGTCTAGTTTACTCTGAACTTTGGTTTCACAGAGGCTGTTTGGCAGCCTACCTGGCTTCTTGTTTTCTTCTCCCATTCCCTGAGAGATATGCAAGCTGAGGGGACTTTAACAGGCAGAGCGAGGAAAGCCAGGCGCTATTCAGGCCTCACATAGAAGGTCTTTAACATCCTGCCCCTGCCTCTCTCAGCGCTGCCCTGATACCCTTCACTCCAGATTCCATGATTCAGAAACGGCATTCCCTGAAGATTTCCTGCTCCTAATGCCTCTGTCAGTTCATATTATTTCTCTCTGTCTTGACCTCACTTCTGTTTCTCACCTGGCTGAGTCTTTGAACTGTCTCCTACACTAGACCATGAGTTAGCTGCAAATAAACTGTATTCTTGATTTCCATATTGTCAGTATCTAAGTGTTTACCGAATAATGGAATGAAGAAATGCAAACTGCTTTGGAATTCCATTCCTATAGAACTCCCGTGAAAGACACTGAAGTGTAAAGAGATTGTTAAAACCTATGAACTACCCTGGACAGTTTGCTCGATGGTTAGAGTGTCTGCCCCCAGACTAAAGGGTTGTGGGTTCAATTCTGGTTGCAGGCTTGAGCTTTCTCTCTCTCTGTCTCTCCCCCTCCCTTCCACTGTCTCTAAGAAATCAATGGAAAAAATATCCTTGGGTGAAGATTAACAAAAAAATAAACATATATGAACTTCCAAACCTTGGCTATTGCAAATAAGGCTGCAGTGAACATAGGGGTGCATACATTCTTTCAAATTAGTGTTTTGGGTTTCTCTGGATAAATTTCCAGAAGTGAAATCGCTGGGTGGTAGGTACCATTTTTAATTTTTTGAGGAACCACAGTGGCTGCCCCAGTCTGCAGTGCACGAGGGCTCCCTTTTCTCTACACCTTCACCAACACTTGTTGTTTGTTGATTTATTGATGACAGCCATCTGACAGGTGTGAGGTGATATTTCAGAAGAGGAGTGGATAAAAAAGCTGTGGTACATTCACACAATGGGATACTACTCTATTGTAAAAAGGAAGAAAATTTTACTCTGTGCAACAGCATGGATGAGCCTGGAGAGCATTACGCTAAGTGAAATAAGCCAGTCAGAGAAAGACAAGTACCATATGGTTTCACGCATGTGTAGAATTTAATGAACAAACAACTACCAAGCAAAACAGAGACAGACTCAGAGAGCAGACGGACAGCTCTGTTCGGGGGATGTGTGTGTAGAGAGATTGAGCAAAAAAGAAAAAAAATTAGAACTCGTGGACACAGACAAGGGTGTGGTGATTGGGGGTGGGGGTGGAGGTGGAAGAGGGCATAGAGGGGAAAAATGGTGATGGGGGAAAAAACAACTAGTCAGAGAAGCAATGATTCCAGGGCACCAACCAGCAGGCCAAGCATTGCTATAAACCTGCCACAGAGTGAAGTTCATTTAAATGGGTGTCCTATGGAAAATTTTGGCAGAATGACTCTGAAGCATTTCTAACATGAGAAAAAACACAGATGTCAATTTCCTCATCACCAAAGGGCCACATTAAAAAGATTTGTTATAGGCAGTTGCACTCCTCAGAGATGGTGGCGATTTCAGTGCCTGGTGTTACCAGAAGAAGCCTCACATGGATAACAGCAGGGGTCCCACGCTGAGAATTTTGGTCTCGATTCAGAGAACAGAAAAAGCCAGTGGTGGCTGAGACAGTAGAGGAGGTGAAGAAAGAACCTATTCTGGTGTGTCCACCATTACGAAGCCGAACATACATACCACCTGAAGGTCTCCAGAGTGGCTTGGAGTTTCGTATCAAAGAAATTTTTGGTTCATCTGCACCTAGCAATTGGCAGAACATTTCCCTGGAAGATAGTCATCTGAAGTTCAGTTTCTTGGCACGTTTAGCCAATGACTTTGGTCATGCAGTGCCTAACTCCAGGCTTCATGAGATATGCAGGATCAGAGATGTTCTTGATTTCTATAATGTGCCTGTTGAAGATAGATCTAAATTTGATGAACCTATTGCCAGTAACCTGCCTCTCAATATAAAAATCACATGGGGTTACTGAGCAATTCAGAAGAGGAACACATTGAAATCATTTCCACCCTGACCAAGGACACTACCTATCAGACCTTTTGATGCTTTGAAATACTATCAGAACTGTTCTCTAAAACCACTTCTTCTGTGGAAGAATGCATTATTTTTTTCTCTCATATCATCACGAATTAACAAATAACAGGATTTTCTTTCTCTTCCCCCCCCACCCCACATTTGCTGAAACATTTTAAAAATGGAATCAGGTCATTAATAATTTATGAAAATTTTCTTCTCCAGACACTGTAATTAACTTGGGTTTAAGATATAAGGCTATTGCATGTTCAGAAGTGGTCTTTATTCTTCATAGGCAAGAAAATGTTTTAATTCTGTTAGTACTCTTAAATCTAAGGTAGTATTATATGTAGTATATGTACAAATAAGGAATCATTAGATATTTATAAAAGAAACATAAAAGTCTGTCTTGCATATTATAGAAAGATGTTTCACTGTTTGCTTTACTGGGCAAGTAGAAATAGTAGAATATTCGAATATTCTGTTCTTTCTGGAATCTCTTTTAGAATTAAAGTAGATTTCTTAAAAAAAAAAAATTTGTTATAGTTGAGGGATTTTTCAAGGTTATGATATCACCCATCAAACACTGAAATATGACATGCACGAGACTGAAAAAAATTTAGTAACTTTCATTTTCACTTTCAGCAGTGGGTCCCTGGGAAGTAACCGAATGTCCTTGACACTGTACTCTGGTTAGTTTCTGCTGCTCTAGGCATTTTACAGAATATTGTTTTTATCTTTATGGGCATGCAGTCATAAACAGTGCCAGGGAATGGTGAAATAAGTACATGGACTTACTTGGTCTTGTTTGCAATAAGAATTCAGAAATTGTGGAATCTTATTATTACAATGAATGCTTTTTGCTTTTTATGTGTTTAAATAATTGAATCCAATTGTTTTAAAAATTAGAGTAGAATAAATTTGGAGCAAAAACAAAAAAAACATATGAACTTGATTATTTGGCTTTGGCTCATTCCCCACACTGCTGTGGGTTATAAGAGGCCATTCCCTTGTCTAGTTCTTATGCAAGTCTTTGAGGAGACCTGATTATCCTTAGAAATGCCACAGGTTCTAATCAAACCAGTGTGTCTAATCAAACCAGTATTAACAGGAGCTACTTGGTAATAAATTCTTTGGAATTATTAGACTTAAATGATCTCTTAGAGGCTACAAGAAAGGGAAACTTTTCCTTTTTGGATAGCCAATTTTGATAATAAAGATAACATTAATTGGATCTTATGCAGCAAATACTACTTGATGTGCTTTACAGATAGTAACTAACTTAATCTTCACAACCCTGTAAAGTATATGTCCTTTCTATCTTCATTCTACATATGAAAAATTGAGGCACAGAAACATTAAAGAATATGCTCAAGGTCACAGAGCTAGTAAGTAGCAGAGCCTGCCATCAGATATCTGAAAACAGAGCCTCCATACTTCAAACATTATGCTTCATTGCCTCCCAAGAACTCTTAAAACCACTGGTTCAATCTTTGCTATTCTCTTATTATCACCATTATTTAGGAAATTCCATCTTCTGCCTTATGGTAAACAACAATCAGTTGCCTTCTGAGTCTTGAACTCTCACTTTACATTAAGTTGATCATTAAGATATAATAAACATACATTACACAAAATGTTACATGGAGCCACAAAGAAAGTAGAATAGTTTTCATTTTAATTAAAAGAATAAATATTGAGAGCTTTCCAAATGCAAGGCATTAGGCTAAGGGCTACAGTAGATACACAGAGAAATAAGGTACTGTCTTGCCCTCAAGAAGCTTATAATCGACAAGGAAAGGTAAAAAATGTACACAAGTTCCTGTAATAAAAGACAACTGTGTTGCCCTGGCTGATGTGGCTCAGTGGTTAGAGCGCCGGCCAGCGTGCTGAAGGGTCATGGGTTCAATTCCCAACCAAGGGCACATGCCGGGGTTGCAGGTTCCATCCCCCATCCCAGTTGGGGCACGTGCGGGAGGCAACCAATCGATGTGTGTGTCTCTCTCTATCTTCCCCTCCCTCCCTCCCATCCTCTCTAAAAGTCGGTGGAAAAAATATCCTCAGCTGAGGATTAACAACAACAACAAAAAGACAACTTTGTTAAATGCTTTAATGGAGGTACAGTGTCCAGGAATGATAATGGAAGAGATTAATTCCCAAATGAGGAAGAAATAACATTTATGTTGGATAGAAATTCAGATTAAGGAATTTTGGAAGTAAAACATTTGAGGCACAAAGAAAGAAAATGGGCAACATGATGAGAAGGGAAGAAGGAAGACAGGTTTCTAGAAACAGCTGAAAGGTTCCTGGGAGGAAGAAGAGATGAGGTCATACCTTAATGGAAAAGCAAAAGCTGTGCTAGGGAATTTGTACTTTACTCTTCAGGAGAGGAAAAAAAAAAACAACCCTGAGCAATAAGAGTGCAAAAGAATGCTGAGATTGGAGTAGTAATCCTTAGGAAGATTCGTTTGCTAGCAACATGAAAAATTAAATAAAATTGGAGGCTGAGGAGGCCAGTTAATAAGGGGGGGGGATGGGTGCAGGGTGGAGGGGGTCAATGGGGAAAAGAGAACACATCTGTAATACTTTCAACAATAAAGATAAATTAAAATAATGATAATAATAATGATGGGCAAGGATGAGTTTTAAAAGGGCCTGAACAAGAACAGTGACAATGGGAAGAAGGTGGCAGATATAAGATATTCAGTTAGAGTGAAATAATGTGAAATCAGTTTAAGAAATGTCATATTCAAAGATAGACTATGTAAAATAAAAAACAAATCTGAAAGGATTATCCAGGAGAAGGTGTGGGGGGAATTGTTACAATAGGGAGAACCTGGGACCATAAGACCCATGAGCATCGAGAGTTGGACAAAAAGGCTATTTCTTCTATAGAGAGGAGTGAACAAGGCCAGAAGGAACCAGGTCAAGCCCTTGGGATGAAAGGGTGGTGTGATAAAACAGCAGATGAGAGACTTTTTACCAGGAGGCCAGCTTCTTTTCAGGGAACTGCCCTAAAGGAGTGGCTTTGTTGGTTCAGGTTCAGGGTGGGCCAAAGATTCAAGAAGAAAGGAAGGAGGCTTAACCAAACTTTGATTAATATCATTTTGGTCCTGTTAATCAGCCCATCATTTATGAGACAAAGAATGGGAATTTGGAGGGTCTGTGTCTGGCTTTGTCATAGGTTAAACAAGCCAAGAATCTTACCAGTCATATGGGGAAGGCGATTCCTTGCAGTAAGCTATTTTCACAAATGGGTGTGTGGACTTCTTAACCTTCAGGTAAAGTTCAAAGTCAAGTAAAATAAGGAAGCATTACTTTACACCCAGGTTCTTGTTGAGGCGTGAAAGGGTTAGTGTTCTTTGAATGTCTAGCCCAAACCTATCTGAGCTTCATTTCAACACCTAGACATAATTATTTACCTGACACATCCACATCCAGTGCATACATGACAGAGACTCCAGTATTTAAAAATTTATTTGGAGCATAGCCATTTATTGTTTTCAGAACTGTTCTTATTACTACTTAATGCCCTGGGATAGTCACTAAGAATAGGAGTTACCAGATACTAAAACTGATGTTTAAAGATAAAATTGATGTTTAAAGGACAACAAGGAAGTTGGCATGAAGCAACCTTCAGTTTTTCTCAATGTAAGGCTAGTGTAGACAAAAAAAGGGGCCACGTACTAAGCCTGACAAGTTCAGGGGAGGCCTGCATGGCAGCCTTACAAACTCAGACACCTAAAGCAACAGCATAATATGGTCTGAAATTAAAACTTCCTAACTCAAAGCGAGTCCTGGAGGGTAGTCACATTCTAGGCCACTGTCTTCCTTGACAAAGGTTAATCTTTACCTTAATTGAGCCTGTCTATAGTCTTTTTTGCATCTAAGATAACATACCTTTGGAATGTCTGAGTAAACTTTTCCAGACACTTCCAAGTGCACAATCTCCTACTAGAGCTCTAGACCCAGCACTTGACCCCTTTATTGTTATTTTGGTGCATACCATCTCTGTTCCAAAAATGTTAATTGTTAACTATCCTATACCCACCAATGTAAAAGGAGTAGGTGTTACTCTTTATTAAGTCTCTAAAATACCCCTCCCTTTGCTTTCTCCCTCCTCCCCAATCTACCACCAATGAATTTTACGTAACCCACCCTTTACAGTCTCCTCCTTTGATTGTAATGTATAAAATAAACTGCAATACTGCCATTCTCTGGAGCATTTTCTTAATCTGTTGAGATTTTGCTTCCTGGCTATTGTTGGCAGTTTGGCTCAAATAAACTCAAAAATCTTCTTCAGGAGAAGCTGATATTTATTTATTTTTCTTTTTTAACTGGTATTTGTTTTTATTACTGCTTACTCTACAAAGAGCAGAAATACAAACCAGTTAAAAAAAAAAAAAAAGAGTATATGAAAAAGCCAATATTTAAACCACCAAGTTAAGAAACAGATATCACAGCCTCAGACAGAGACTTACTTTCTCCTTGATCAAACCTGAGTCGGGCTCCTTGAGCCCTCTTCTCAACTAGGTTCCTAGTTTGGGATCTGTCTTCTACTGATTAGTCCAGTTTTATCTAGAATCCTGCTGAGACAATTTAGTGAAAATCACCCACCCTCCATAGATCAAATTCATCATCCTGCATCCTTGATATCTTTTTTAAATGATTTTTTATTTTCAGTTATAGTTCACATGCATCATTATATTAGTTACAGGTGTACACTCCAGTGACCAGACAATACATAACTTAATAAGTGATCACCAAAATAAATCCCATACCCATGCCTGGCCTGTTGAGTTAATATAGCAAGAATTTCTTAATAATTTTCCCATCCACTGACCTCAGCTCCTCCTTAGCTATAAGTCACTCATCCTTGTTGTATTCAGAGTTGAGTCCATTCTCTCTCCCCTACTGCAAAACCTCCATCACAGTAGTCCCTTTTGAATAAAATCTTCCTTACCATCTTAAGTGTCATGAAAAATATTTTTACACCACAAACAAGTTCATGTATAGATCAGAAGTGGAATAGCACTTCAAAAGCAGGTCTCTATGGCTCTTTTTCCTTTGTTTTTCATATTGTTTGGTAAACAAGATTATTTAGTTTCATGTATAAATTATGAGTGCTATAAATCCATACAATTTCCACTTACTATCCAAGAACAGAACGATATTTTGGCTTCAAAACTTCAATTTTTCTATCTCTTTACATTAACTCTACAACTAATTTTAGCCATTTTAGATTTTGAAAAGTAGGTGCATTTTCATTTTAATATACATTTCATTGAAAAAGAAGCTAAATGACATACTTATATATTGAGTTATCAAGAACACCAGAATATAGAAAGAATGATACATCATAGTTTAAGTAGTACATTTTCATAAATTTATTTTCATATACATTATTTCACTTGATCCTTAATAAAAATACTGTAATGAATTATTATCACCATCTTATTGAGGCAACTTAGAAAGTAGCAGGCCTGGAATGAGAAATCTGCTAGGTACTGGTGAAGTAGTTTTCCTTTTCTTTTTTTTTAAATTTATCTTTATTGTTGAAAGTATTACAAATATCCCTCCTTTTTCCCCCCATTGATCCCTCTACCCTGCATTAGCCCTCCCCCCCAGGCCTTCACCACGCTATTGTCTGTGTCTATGGGTTATGCATATAGGCTTATAAGTTCTTTGATTAATCTCTCCCCACCCAATCTCCCATCCTTACTTTCCCACTGAGATTCATCAGTCTGTTCCATGCTTCTATGTCTCTGGATCTATTTTGTTCCTCAGTCTATTTTATTAGATTCTACATATGAGTGAGATCATGTAAAACTGAATCAGGAAGAATCAGAAAACCTGAATAGGTTAATAACTGATGAAATTGAAGCAGTAATAAAAAAAACTCCCAGCAAACAAAAGCCCTGGTTTGGACAGCCTCACAAGGGAGCTTTCTAATTCTTTAAGTTGTAGGGTTAGATAGTTTACTAAAAATTTTTCTTGCTTTTTGAGATAGGCCTGTAGTGCTATGAACTTCCCTCTCAGGACTGCTTTTTCTGTGTCCCATAGATTTTGGGTTGTTGTGTGTTCATTTTCATTTGTTTCCAGGAAGTTTTTGATTTCTTTCTTGATCTTATTGGTAACTCATTCATTGTTTAATAACATGCTATTTAGCCTCCATGTGTTTGAATGTCTTTGAATGTTTTTACTGTAGTTGATTTCTAATTTCATGCCATTGTGATCTGAGATGCTTGATACGATTTCAATCTTCTTAAACTTGTAGAGACTGGTTTTGTGTCCAAACATATGGTCTATCTTTGAGAAAGACTCATGTGCACTTGTGAGGAATGTATATTCTGCAACTTTGGGGTGAAATGTTCTGTAAATATTAAAGCCATCTGATCCAGTGTGCCATTTAGTCACTGATTCTTTGTTGACTTTTTGTCTGGAAGATCTATCCAGTGAAGTCAGTGGGGTGTTAATGTCCACAACTATGACTGTATTGCTGTTGATCTCTCCCTTAAAGTCCGTAAGGTTATTATTGATAGGTCTTTATTTATTGCCATTTTAATTCTTTATGCCTATATTTGTCTCTATTTCTTCTAATTACAGCAGTTCCTTTAACATTTCCTGCAATGCTGGCTTGGTGGTAATAAACTCCTTCAGCCTTTTTTTTGTCTGGGAAGCTCTTTGTTTCACCACCTATCTTGAACGATAGTCTCACTGGATAGAGTCATCTTGGTTTCAGATCCTTGTTTTGCATTACCTTGAATATTTCATGCCATTCCCTTCTGGCCTGTAGAGTTTCTGATGAGAAGTCAGCTGACAACCTTATGGGAGCTCCTCTGTAGGTAACAGGTTGCTTTCCTCTCGCTGCCTTTAGATTCTCTCTGGCCCAGCTGGGCATGGCTCAGCGTTGAGTATTGACCTAGGATCCAGGAGATCAAGGTTTGATTCCCGGTCAGGGCACATGCCCAGGTTGTGGGCTCGATACCCAGTCTGGGGTGTGCAGGAGGCAGCCAATCAATGACTCTCTCACCATTGATGTTTCTATCTCTCTCTCTCCCTCTCTCTTCCTCTCTCTGAAATCAATAAAGATATATTTAAAAAAAAAAAAAAAAAAAAGATTCTCTCTGTCTTGAATTTTTGGCATTTTAATTATGATGTGTCTGGGCATAGACCTCTTTGGATTCTTCTTTCTTGGGACTCTCTGTGCCTCCTGAACTTGTGTGACTTTTTCCTTCACCAGGTTAGAGAAGTTTTCTGCCATTATTTCTTCAAACAGGTTCTCTAATCCTTGCTTACTTTCGACCTCTTCTGGCACTCTTATAATACGAATATTGTTACATTTCATGTTGTCCCACAGCTCCCTTAAACTGTCCTCCTGTTTTTTAATTGTTTTTTCTTTTTGGGTCTCTGAGTGATTTTTTTTCTATCCTGTCTTTTAATTCACTGATTCGATCCTCAGCTTCCTCTAATCTGCTGTTTATTCCTTCCAATGTATTCTTTATTTCTGCTATGTCATTCTTAATTTCCTTCATATTTTTCATATCTTTTTTTAAAATTAAATATATCTTTATTGGTTTCAGAGAGAGGAAAGGAGAGGGAGAGAGAGAGGTAGAAACATCAATGATGAAAGAGTCATTAATTGAGCCCGCAACCCGGGCATGTGCCCTGTCCGGGAATCGAACCCTGATCGCCTGGATCCCAGGTAGACACTCAACCACTGAGCCACGCCCAGCCGGGCTCCATATCTTTTTTCATGCTGTTGAGCATCCTTACAATCAGAATTCTGAACTCTGTATCTGATAGATTGCTTATCTCCATTTCATTTAGCTTTTTTTCTGGAGACTTCTCTTGTTCTTTCATTTGGGGCTTGTTTTTTTTTTTGTCTCCCCATTTTTGCAGCCTGTTTTGTTTTTTTGTTTTTTTTTCTATGTATTAGATAGGACTGCTAGGACTCTCAGTCTTTTTAGAGTGTCTCTGGTGCAGGCTGATGTCAGACACAGTTTGTGACTGGCCCCGAGTACCCTGTTTGGAGCTATGAACAACCCTAGGCTTGAGGTCTCCTCTGCTGGGGCTGCATGCAGTAGGACAGGACCAAGATGCACACCAAAGTCTGCTTTTCCAAGGTCCAGATCCAGAAGCAGATCAGGCAAAGATTCAAAGCTCTCTGAATTCTGCCTCTGCCTGCAAGCTGATTAATCTGATTGTCTTAATGAGCCTCAGGCTGTAGAAACTCCACAGGGTAGTGGAGAGATTTTCCAGCAGGGTAGGGCAATTGCTTCCCCACCCTGGTAAAAGCAGCAAATTGTCTGCCTGAGAAAGATGTCCTCTGCAGTACAGAGGTATGACTCAGCACAGGAATCTAAATAGGTGCCTTCTGATCTCCATCTCCAGAGCCCACAACCCCAGATCGCCTCATACAGCTCCAGTCCACTCTGCCCTCCCTCTGCTGGAGCCCAAGGTGAGTGGCTGCACACGAAACTCTGTGTGTTAGCTTTTTAAGAGAGTGCCTGCTTTTCCAGCTGTCTCTCCCTGGTAGACAGAAAGCCAGCTGCTTTTCACAGCCAGATGTTATGTGGGCACCTTTCTCAGTTCTGGTGCTCTTGGCTGGGAAACTCAGTCTGGGGTTTAGGCCCCAGAGTCCTCAGTGGGAACCCTCACAGCTGAGATATCCCTCTGGGACCTTCAGCTGCTGCCTGTGGGAGCCCAGCCAGCCCTCTCGCCTCCGTGCTTCCTACCTGTCTCTGTGTGGTCTCCACTTTTCCTCCTTGGTTATGAGGGTGCTCTCCAGCTTGTCTTCAGTTGCAGTTGATTATTCAGGATGGGTTTTCTATATTTTAGTTGTAATTCCAGTTTGGTCCCAGGAGAGTATCAGTGTAGCTTCCACTTAGTCCACTGCCATCTTTAGTCTTCTGTTTTCCTTTTACTACACTGCTCTATTCAGTACATAGCCAGAAAAATATGCAGGAGTGCAAGAAGATTAAAATATAAAGAATGATAGTGTACATGAAAGCATTTACTTTGAATATATATGCCTTACATGTACTCTTTAACTGGTTTACCTTTGACATAATTCAGGAATCTCAATTTACAGAGGAATAATATTTGTATCTACAGATTTATATATTCCTCTTCTATCGATGAATGGCATCCTGCACAGTTTTTAAGTATATTAATAGAAATTGATTGAATGAATACTTGGGGCTATATACTATAACTTCATTTACTATTCTATTATTTGGGTGACTCAAGAGCTGGTATCGTTCCAGGATGCACCATTCCATAGAGTAATATTTAGTGAGACTAACGTGACCTTGAGAACCAAAACCAGAAAAGGACAGTACAGCCCGGCCGGGCGTGGCTCAGCAGTTGAGCGTTGACCTAGGATCCAGGCGATCAGGGTTCGATTCCCGGTCAGGGCACATGCCCGGGTTGTGAGCTTGATCAATGACTCTCTCATTATTGATGTTTCTCTCTCTCTCTCTCTCCCTCTCCTTTCCTCTATCTGAAATCAATAAAGATATATTTTTAAAAAAAAAAAAAGGACAGTACAAGAAAGGGAAATTACTGGCTACTTACACTCATGAATGAGATGTGGATATTCTAAATGAAACATTAGAATGATGCATTAGAAATGCTAGCACATTGGATTTATCCTATCCTAGGAACACAAGGTTGACTTAATATTGGACAATTGATTAATTTACCACATTGATGGATCTAAGGAGAAAAACATATGACCATCTCAGTAGATGAAGGATAAATATTCAATAAAATTCAGCATCTAGTCACAATAACATTTTTACTGAAAATTCAGAATACAATGGGACTTCCTTAACTTGATGAAAGTTATCTGCAAAAACCTATACCAATCATTTTACTTAATAGAATATCAAACATTTTCTTTCAGATCAGGAACAAGTAAAAGACATCTGTTATTATCACTTGTCTTCAACATTGTATTGAAAATTTTAGTCGCTTCAGTAAGACAAAGATAGGGATGGAAGAAACAAAACTGTCATTACGTATAGATGATAAAATTGTGTACATTTTTAGAAATTTAGAAATAAATTATTGAAATTAATAAAAGAGATTGATGAGACCGTATAAAAATCAGTATTCAAAAGTCAATTGCAATTCAACAGCAAATACCAGTTAGAAGATGTAATTTTTAAAAAGATGCTATTTTCAATGGCAACAACAACAACAAAGTACCTAGGAATAAATTTAATAAAATATTTACAATCCCTTTATGAAGGAAATTATACAATGTTATAAAAGACATTAAAGTCCTAAACAAATAAATGTGTAATGTTATTAGATAATACTCTCATAGTTACAGTTTTAGTTCTCCCTAAATTTATCTACAGATTCCATTAAATTAAATTTTAAAACTAGACAGATTTTTTTTTTTTTTTTTAGTGGAACCTGATAGCTAGTTTTAAAATATATATGCAAGTAAAAGGACCAAGGAAAGCCCAGGCACTCCTGAAACAGAAAAACAGGGCGAGAAGACTTGACACACCAGTTATAGAACTACACTAAGTAAGGCAAAGTATAATGTGCTTGTAAACAAAGAGCAGTGGAGCAAACAGAACAACCCCCAGGCAAAATGGCCATTGCAGATCATGGACAAAAGAATGGGCATTCAATAAATAGAGCTGAGGCCATTGCGAATCTCTGTGGAAAGCATTGGTTCACTACCTCATACCACATACGAAAGAAGATTCTAGATAGACTGAGACCTAAATGTGAAAGGAAAAACGATCACACTTCTTAAATGATACGTAGGAAAGTATCTTTATTATACTAGGGGTAGAGAAGGATTTTATTTTAATTGGTTTTAGAGAGATTGAGGGAGAGAGTGAGAGAGAAACATCAATTTGTTGTTCCACTTATTTATGCATTCATTGGTTGATTCTTGTATGTGCCCTGACCAGGGACTGAACCCGCAACCTTGATGTATTCGGACGACGCTCTAACCAGCTGAGCTACCCTGCTAGATTTCTTAAATTGAGCATAAAAAGCACAAACCACAAAAGAATATATGGATTAATTCACTAGACTTAAGAACAAAAAATAGATACAAGACACAGACATTTCACCAAAGAAGAAACCAAATGGCTCATAACCATGTAAAAAAATGCCCAACCCCTTTAATGATGAAGGAAATGAACATTAAAACCAGAGCTACCTACTCACTACAACCAGAGTGGCAAAAATGTAAAGTTGGTTAATACCACGTAAAGACAAGGACATGTGGAGCAATCGTAACTTTGACACATTGCTGATAGGAGTCTAAATTGGTAAAACCAACTTGGAAAATAATTTGGCATTTCCTAGAAAAAAGGACACAAACATACCCAACAACCCACCATTTCCACTCCTAGGTACACCTTCAGACATCTCTTGCACTTGCGCCCTAGGAGCACATGTAAGAATGTTCATAGAAGCATTGTTTGTGATAGCAAAAGGTGGAAAACCCGATGTCCTTCAACAGTAGAATAGACAAATAAATTGTATGTTCCCACAATGGAGTACTCTACATAGCAGTGAAAGTTAATTAACTTTTATTCTACATATCAACATAGATGATTCTCCAAAACAAAATCTGGAGAGGAAAAATTCAAGTCACAGAAGAAAAACAGTATGATTTCATTTACACAGAGACCAAAGAAAAGCATATATATATATACAGGGTAGAGCAAAAGTAGGTTTACAGTTGTTTCTATGGAAAATAATTAAATAAAAAATTAATAATAATACAAGAATAAACTCTTTCACATACAACTGTAAACCTACTTTTCCCCACCCTGTATATAGCCGTTACCCAAAGAATATATAGTGATTACCTCTCAGGTGATGTGGAAAGGGCACAAAGTAGGCTTCTAAAGCACCGGTGATTTTCTTTTTCTAATCTGGGGGTTGGTATGTGGATGTTCCTTTTATTAGTATTGTCTAAATTGTGTGTATGCCTTTCATAGCCTTTTGTGTGGATGATATATTTCAAAATAATAGAAATTAAAACAAATTTTTTTAATGATGTCATGGCGATGGGGTTGTGCTTCATTATGCCTAGGCAAAGGCTGTGATACATTTGCCAGAACTTACAGGCTCCTGATTTGCAAGCATCTGAGATTTTAGTAATATCTGAGTATTGCTGTATTTATAGTATATGTGGATAGTGTATTTATGGTGAAGGTTCTCTTTTTTTTTGCAAGTGGGAGAAACCCAGCTCAAACTAGTTTAAACACAAAAAGGCTTCTATTGGCTGTGTAACTGGGAAATGCAAGATTGTTGCAGCTTCAGCTACAGCCAGATTCAGTCCCAGGCGTTCACTGGAATGCTGTGACACGCCCTCTCAGCGTTCTCTTCTCCCTATTGTCAGCTTTGCTCTCTTACAGACTTTCTCCAACTGGTGGCAAAGATGGCCATCTGCAGCTCGAAGCTGGCGACCCCAGCAACATAAGAGTGGCTATTCAACATTGTGGGCAAATGTCCCAAAGAGGACTGTGATACCCCTGCTCGGTCCCTCCTCATGGCCAACCCCTGCTGCCACAGGTATGCAGTATCTAGCTAGGTCTGCACCATCTGCTTGCTCCTAAGGTGGTGGTGGTGGTGGTCTCTGTGGAAGTGTATGGTGGAGAGGGAGCATGGAGTTAGCCCCATGTGAGCCACAAAAAATGGAATCCTCACAAGAAAACATGGAGGAAATGTCTCCTAAGTAGAAAAAAGATTGTAACTATGACAATACACTACCAATACTAAAGTGGCCTGTCATGTCCAGCAAGTTACATTTGTTGCTCACAAAAAATAATTTCAGATCCTCAAGATGCAATCATGTTTCAAATTCTTAAACTTTGGAATCATCTCTAAGAAATGGGTCTAGGACGTACTCAGCAATATTATAGTTCAAAGATCAGCTCTATTAATAGAATTTATCAAGAAAGTCAGGTATTGCAGCAATACATAATGTGACTTCTATGACTTATGCAAATGGTTCATAAATTTTCCTGATCAATGGCTGCACAGTTTCAACACCAATAGTTTTTCTCATGGCTTTATTGCTTCCTCACAGACTAATTACTATGTCTAAAGCAGGTATTGTTGCCCAAGATGCCAGACAAGCGCTAAGAATTTCTGACTAGATTTGGGAACTCATTTAGAGACAGTTTTGTCCATTACCTTCCCAATTTTCTTCCCCATTTCCATTTTGATTTGTAAAATAGTAAACTCTTACTCTCTACCTTCCATGTCACTCTGAGCAGTTATGTTATGCTCACAGAATTTGGTCTCCTGTACATGTTGTACTGAAGGCAGCATGTATGGCGGTCAGGAGGTAAGCTTTAGAAACAAGTAGAAGTAGATTCAGTTCCTAGCACTGTTACTTGTTGGCCGTGTGATCGTGGAATAGGTAATACTGCTTATTACCTGGGAGGGATTTTTGTGAAGAATAAATGAGGTTATTTACATAAAGAGTTTAACACAATGCCTGGCATATAGGAAACATGTAATACATTGTAGCTATTATTGTTGATCTTCTCTTTACAACATGCTAAAATTCCGTTTCTTTTTTTTTCTTTGAATTATTTATTGTAGCTTTTAAGTTTTATTTCCTTACATCCCTTATTCTAGTTTCCTATCTTTTGTTCACTGAAAGAAAATTTACTTAGACAATGAAAGATCCTAAAATAATTCAGTATCTCACTTGAAGAAAAACTGGTTTCGAGAATAAAGTGAATGTGTGAAGTCACTTTTGTTTAGAGTTGGTATTTAAAATTGGCAGTTATGAAGTATGTGATACATAAAGAGACAGCTTGTCAATAAAATACATAAAAAAAAACCATAACTGGGAAATTTTAGAAACTTATAGCCCAGAGGAACCATAGGTTGCTGTATGTCTCATAAAATTTTTATCAGAAAGAAAAAAGGTGAAGAAAGTGATGTTATGAAAATAAAGGAAACATAAAATTTTGAAATAGTTAATTGCCACACTAAAGAATTAATAATGTGTATTTGTGTGGATTGTTTGTTTGTTTGTTTTTGTTTTGTCTGGAAATGGTTGTTTTACTCAATTCCCAGCGGGCCCCTCTAGGTCCCTACATGCCAGTTCTATCACCTTGCCCACACACCACGGACACTTTATCTGCAGATGCACCCCCAACACAGGCACACACCCATAGGCAGTTGGGATTTCTCTGCTTCAGGTCCCAGCCTTGCTCTTCCTGCTTGTGTAACTTTGGGCAAGCCCCAGCCTTTCTGAGCCTCATTTCCCCATCTGTGAATGGGGAGCAGAATCTCCACCTTGCAGGGAACTCCTGGGCGCAGGTTCAGTGCACAGTCCTTCTGGTTTCCTACCTTCTTCTTCTCAGTCCTAGCAGCCAATTTAAGCACTAAGGTCATTCCTAAAAGCTGATTTCCCACCCCCAAAGGCCTGTGTATTAATTTTCTATGCTGCATGACAAATTACCAGAAATGTAACGACTTAAAATAGCACCTGTTTACTATCTCACAGTGTCTGTGGGCCAAGAGTCTGGCACAGGGGAGCTTGTCTCTGCTTGGGGTCTTCCCAGGCTAAAATCAAGGTGCTGGCTGGGGCTGTAGTCTTATTTGAGGCTGGGTACGCCTCCAAGCTCACTGGTTGTTGGCAGGATTCTGTTCTTGCAGTTATAGGATTGAGGCCTCCATTTTCTTGCTGCCTGCCCTCGAATAGTATGGCAGCTCTCTACTTTTACAGCTGGCAGGAGAACCTCTCTCCAGGTTGCTATGAAGGACAGAGAGAGTCTAATAAAACACAGCCAAGAATTAATAATGTTTTTAATTGGAGTTGTGCAAGGGTGCAGTACCTGTGTGATAAACTTTCTGTATTGAATTGATTAGATACTGTAAGTGCATTTAATTTGAAAAACTCTATAGTACATCAATTATACTTTTTTTTTGGCCAGTTAATTGAAACAGATATGCAATTAAAGGTGTCAAGTATTGCTACATTATTCTCATCATCCTATGTCTATTATTACAATAGACATAGGTTTTAGAAAACATTCCTATGGTTTTAGAAAACATTCCTGATGCCATTAACAAAAGAACTTCTGCAAGTGAAGACTTCCATTTTATTTTTATCCCTTTTGTTAAATACATTCACATTCTAGTGAGAGTTAATTGTAATTTTAAAGATTTTCTATTAGTATTTCACATTTTCTGAACACTATATATTGGAAATTTTTGGATATTATTGGAATATCCAAGCATTGAAAATGTTGGCAATTATAAATTGTAAAGGATAAAAATTTTAGTCATGTTTCTGATCAATGAGTTTTGCTACTAGAGGATTGAAAATACTTTTAAAAAGTCATGTTTGTTCAAAGGACCTAATGTTTATTGGAGTAAGACTATGTTACCATGTGTATTAAAAATAATTGGGCTGAGGTATTAACTGAATCTCATACCTATCCAAGAATGTATCCATTAAATGCTGATAAACTTGTTGGCCTTATCTCAGTTGAGCCAAAAGTTAAAAGATTAATTCAATTCAGCTGTCTCTTGTTAAGTATTTGTTTTCAGTAATTTAGGGCAAATGACCAAAGAAAGGAATATACAGCTTTAAAGCATTAGAGTGGTGGAAATAGATATTTCATCTTTCAAATGTTGGTTTCAATTTCTTTTATTCTTTATAACTTAAGCTGCTTATTTTATTTGACATTTTGTTTGTTTGTTTGTTTGTTTCACTGACTGCTGTTGATAGTGCTTCTTTATTTTGGCTCTCTGCTTTTATTTTCTTTCACTGACTTTGTAGACTTAATTTCTTTTATAATACCTGCCTTTCCTCACTATGCACCCCTACCTGGCTTTTGATGTAATCTCTTTCTGTTGTTCATACAGGAAGGCTAACTTTTTTTTTTTAAATAGAAATTTCAACCACTAGTTTTGAGGGCACTGGTGAAAGAAATATAGTTGCAATGACTCCATGGTTACGTTTATTGTGCCTTCAGACCTCCTGGAATGAGGTTCCTTTGGTACAAAGCCTCTGGTCTAATAGACCCTACGGACTCTTTTTGGCCTCCATGTGTGTGTCTCTACACATACATATATCGTATACAAGTATATATATCATAGAAACAGGAATATAGATGTGAAATAAGATCTTCACACAACAAAAGCACACACATCTAATCAATGCCAGCTTACTATAGAATATCATTTCTACCTAAATAGCATGTTAAAGAAAGGCTTGTCTCATAAAACAAAAACAAAATAAAACATCTGGGATGGGGTTACTAGATGTATTATCAGCATTACAATTCTTCCTGCACATTAGTTGTATTTCAATGTTTATGAGGGCAAATATGTGAAAAATGGGCTGTTATGTAATCATTTAAGTTAATATTTATGAATTTATGATCATATGTATTCAAATATTTTTATTTATAAATGTATTCTACAAGTGAAAAATGAAGATTTATCTATACATATGATTTTATCTATGTAAAAAAGTAGATAAAAAAGATTAGAAGAAATGACTATTGCAAAGGTTTGCAGTCCAAATGTAATAATGTAACATTTAATATTTAGCTGTGCACTTCAGTTGACACGTTTTGAAAATGAAATTTTATCCCACAGCTTTCAGAATATGAACAAAATGTACTAAATCAAAGTGTATGAACTTTAAAAGAGTGGTCTCTAAACTTTCTTGCACAGTAGTTATTTATTTCTACATTATATATGTGCATTACTATACTAATATATAAGGTACATTATACAGTACACAGACATTTTTAAGGATGAAATAAAAATATAAAGAGACATTTATTTAATAGTTTCTCCCCATACCCTAATAGAGAACCAAAAAGAACAATTAAAAAACAGTACAGTTCAAGGGAGCTGTGGGACAATATGAAATGTAACAATATTCGCATCATAGGAGTACCAGAAGGGAAAAAAGTGACCAAGAGACAGAGAACTGTTTGAGGAAATAATGGCAGAAAACTTCCCTACCCTGGTCAAAGAAAAGGTCATACAAGTTCAGGAGGTACAGAGAGTCCCAAGCCAGAAGAACCCAAAGAGGCCCACACCCAGACACATCATAATTAAAATGCCCCAAATTCAAGTCAGAGAGAATCTTAAAGGCAACAAGAAAAAAGCAATCTGTTACCTACAAAGGAGCTCCCATAAGGCTGTCAGCTGACTTCTCATCAGAAACTCTACAGGCCAGAAGGAAATGGCATGAAGTATTCAAGGTAATGCAAAACAAGGACCTGAAACCAAGAATACTCTATCAAGCAAAGCTATCATTCAAAACAGATGGTGAAATAAAGAGCTTCCCAGACAAAAAAAAGGCTAAAGGAGTTTATCACCACCAAACCAGAATTGCAAAAAATGTTTAAGGGACTGCTGTAATAAGAAGTTGAAATAGAGAGAATGAGAAACATAGGTATAAAGAAATAAAATGGCAATAGATAAGTACCTATCAATAATAACTTTAGTCTGGCTGGGGTGACTCAGCAGTTGAGCATCGTCCTAGGATCCAGGAGATTGCGGTTTGATTCCCAGTCAGGGCACATGCCCTGGTTGTGGGCTCGATCCCCAGTGGGAGGCATACAGGAGGCAGCAAATCAATGACTCTCTCATCATGGATGTTTCTCTCTCTCTCTCTCTCTCCCTTCCTCTCTCTGAAATCAATAAAGATATATTTTTAAAACCCCCCAAAACAACCTTAAATATAAATGGATTAAATGTTCCAATCAAAGGCTGAATGGATAAGAAAACAAGACCCAAATATATTCTGTCTATAAGGGACCCACCTCAGAACAAAAGCCTCACACAGACTGGAAAAAAACACACAACCTTCTGGAGGACTTTAAAGGAGAGATTGACAGCAATATGGTCATAGTAGGGGACTTTAACACCCCACTGACTTTACTGGATAGCTCTTCCAGACAAAAAAATCAACAAGGAAATAGTGACTCTAAATGACACACTAGATTAGATGGATTTAACTGACATTTACAGAACATTTCACCCCAAAGCTGCAGAGTATACATTCTTCTCAAGTGCACATGGGACATTCTCAAAGATAGACCACATGTTAGGACACAAAATAAGTTTCTACAAGTTCAAGAAGATTAAATCATATCAAGCATCTTTTTGGATACTTACACTATGGAGTACTATGCAGCTGTAAAAAAGGATCCCTTATCCTTTGAGACAGCATGGTGGGACCTGGAGAGTATTGTGCTAAGCGAAATAAACTAGTCAGAGAAAGACAAGTATCACATGAGCTTACTCATATGTGGAATCTAATGAACAAAATAGACACAGAGACATGGAAGCATGGAACAGAGATGCATGAATCTCAGAGGGAGGGCAGGAGTGGGGAGAGATAGGGAGAGATTAACCTAAGAATTTATATACATATATGCATAGCACATGGACACAGACAATAGCGTAGTGAAGGCCTGAGGGGTGCATGGTGGATGGGATCAATGGGGGGGGGAGGACATCTGTAATACTTTCACCAATAAAGATAAATTAAAACATTAACAAAAAAAATCCTATGGGTGATCTTCTCTGAGTTTCACACTTGTAGATACTGAACTGCCCTACTCATGGAAGCTGAAGTTGCACCTCCTGCATGGCCTCTCCAGCCAGCAGGCCAGCCAGACACCTCAGATGAGAGCTGCGCCCAGGCCAGCACCAGCAGCTCAGCCGCCAGAAGCAGCTCCACCATCTGTTGTTGGCTCACCTGCTGCATCCCGGCAGCCAGGTCTCATGGTCTAGATAGCAACCACTGCAACTGGTGTAGCTGTGGGATCTGCTGTCAGCCACAGGTTAGATCATGCCAACACTGACACTTCAGTGGAAGAAGTAAAGACAAGCCCTCAAGGCCTGACATCACTTACCAGGAGCCTCAAGGAACCCAGCCAGCCTACCAGCAGCAGCAATAGTTTGGCCCAGGTAACTAAGAGATGAAACAATTTTGGAGTGTGCCAAGAACCAGGGTGATCTTAAGCTTTGTGAAGGTTTCAGCAAGGTGTGGAAACAGTGCAGATTTGCAAATGGATTAGCCTGATCAAGAAGTTCAAATTGAGCCCTAGCCTGTTTTGCTCAGTGGTTAGAGCCTGGACCTGCTGACTGAAGGGTCACAGATTCGATTCTGGCCCAGGGCATGTACTTCGGTTGCAGGCTCAGTCCCCGGTCCTGGTTGGGGCGCATGCGGGAGGCAACCAATTAATGTGTCTCTCTCACATCGATATATATTTTTTTCTCTCTCTCCCTTCTACTCTCTGAAAAGCAATGGAAAAAATATCTTTGGGTGAGGATTAGAAAAAAAAAAGTTCAAATTGAAGACATGGAAAACTCATCTCTCAGTTTGAGACCGCAGACTTTCCACCCTAGAACCATGGCCCAGTTTGTCTGTAACCTCGCAGAGGAGGCCCCCTGTACCACCCACACTGGTGAACACTGCCATGACTTACTCAAGGCCTTGACTGGCTACATTTTGGCACTAGGCCAAGGTTGAGCTGATTCCTCTAACCTCTATTGAGATCCCTACAGCGATTCAGAGCTTGAAAAAACAAACAAACAAACAAACAAAAAATGCCAATAGTGCTCAAACTGGTATCTTCCAACAGCTCCCAGTTAAGGAAGCTCTGCTGCATGGTTTGGTGGCCACTGAGGTACGGATGTGGTTTTATGCTGGAAGATCATAGGCAAGTGTGGCATCATGGGCTATAATGTGTGAAGACCAATCTTTAACCTCTCTGGTGGGTTTGGGGTTTTTTGGGGTTTTTTTTGGTTTATTATTTGAATGTTCTTGTACCATGAGTGATCAGAATGGTATTTGAATAAAAAAAGATATGTTAAAAAAAAGAAAATCATCTCTCAGGACCAAGTTAATTTAGTATAAAAATATAATTGATAGCGAAAGTATAAGACTAGCAGTTAAACCTCTCCTCTATCATTAATAGTTTCCTTGCCTCAGAATTGCAGTGGAAGAGGGTGTTCTTACCGTATAAAGTTCATTGAGATGATATTGTGTTTGAGGCTGGGCAAATGTTTGTATGGCCTCCTTAAGCCAGCTTTTGTGATGTTGTTGTTTGTGAATCGATTAGAATAAAGTGATTTTTTTCCGAAAAAAAAAAAAAATCCTGTGGGCAATAGTTATTTCATCTCATGGTGTGTCTTACTATGCCATAGTGATATGGGAAAATGAAATAAAAATAGTAAAATGTTAGAGAGAAAGGAGACATACTGCAAAAAGTGTTTTAAAACTTCGAAATCTTGATGTAAGTTATAGTTAAAAGTGCTCATAAAGCGCTCAGTGAAGCTAGACTCCCCTACCCTCTGTATGCCTCAAAGCAGTGCTCCACATTCACACACCCTTCCAGGCTCCCTCTGGTGGCACACAAATCCTCAGTGATTACTGAGTCTTTTCAAGAATCTCACAAATTCCTTCACTGAAGCTTTCATTGAAAATAATTTTTTACTGACATGTCTTAAATAATCAAAATTAATTAATCCAAAACCATACCCATGGATAATAGGAAACCTGATATAAGACAGAGGAGGCCTGGCAAATCAATAAGGAAATACAGCCCTGGCTGGTGTTCTCAGTGGTTAGGGTGATGGCCCGAGCACCGAAGCGTCTTGGGTTGATTCCTGGTCAAGGACACGTAACTGGGTTGCAGGTTCGATCCTCAGCCCCTGTTGCAGCAAGTGCAGGAGGTAACCAATGACTGTGTCTTTCTCACATCAATGTTTCTCTCTCTCTCTCTTTCTCCCCCCCTTCCTCCCTCCCTTCCAGTTTCTCTAAAAATCAATGGAAAAATATCCTTCGGTAAAGATTGACCACCACCACAACAAAACAATAAAGAAGTACAAATCAACCAGAAAGTAGGCAAATGACATGGTTAGATATTTCACCGAAGGGGAGCAGTATGGCCCATAAACATATGGAAATATTCTTAACCTCATTAGTGATCAGAGAAATACAAACTAAGACCAGTGAGTTACCATTTTACACCTACCCCATTGGCAAAAACTTAAAAATTGGTCAATTTTTTATGTTGGTGAAAAAGTGGAGCCACTTAATTTGTAGGAAACTCTTATACACTCTTGATGGCACTGTAAATTTGATAATGACTTTGGGTAACAGTTTAGTATTGCCTTAAAAGTTGAAAATGCCATTTCTAATGATCTAGCAACTCCACTCCTAAATTGCAGTTACCCTAGAGAAACACAGGTACATACACCAGCAGGTATACAGAGGAGTTTCTTCACTGCACTATTCATAACAGCAAACAAACAAACAAAAACACACGCAGCCCAAGCTGGTGTTGCTTAGTGGTTAGAGGGTCTCAGGTTCGATTCCCAGTCAAGGGCATGTACCTCGGTTGCAGGCTCGATCCCAGCCCCAGTCTAGGGGCATGCAGGAGGAACCGATTGAGTGTCTCTCTCACATCGATGTTTCTCTCTCTCTGTCTCTGTCTCTACACCTCCCTTCCACTCTAAAAAATCAATTTAAAAAATATCCTCAGGTAAGGATTAACAAAAAAGAAAAAAAACAACACAAAAACTGGAAACATCATCAAAGGATAAAACTGGTATTTTCAAACAATAGATACAAGTGGTGAAAAAGGGAAACTATGAACTGGGCATGAAATGGATAAGATTCTCAAAAGTGCTGAGTGGGGGAAAATGCTATCACAGAAAAATATGGTTCCATTATGTAAAGGTTAAGCACAGGCAACTGAAATATAACAGAAATATATACATAGATAGCAAAAATATTTAAAATGCTAAAAAGCTGATGTTTATGATTCCTTAAATCTTATATACTTACTGTATTTTACTCTTTTTTTAAAAAACATATCTTTACTGCCCGGCCGGGCGTGGCTCAGTGGTTAAGCGTTGACCTAGGATCCAGGTGATCAGGGTTCGATTTCCAGTCAGGGCACATGCCCGGGTTGTGGGCTGCAGCCGATCAATGACTCTCTCATCATTGATGTTTCTATCTCTCTCTCTCCCTCTCCTTTCCTCTCTCTGAAATCAATAAAACTATATTTAAAAAAACACAAAAACAAAAAAACCCCATATAATCTTTACTGATTTCAGGGAGAGGGAGAGAGAGTGAGATAGAAACATCAATAATGAGAGAGTCGTCATTGATCTGCCGCCTCCTGCACACCCCCGACCGGGGATCGAGCCCACAACCCAGGCATGTGCCCTGACTGGGAATCAAACCTCAGTCTCCCGGATCCTAGGTCGATGCTCAACTGCTGAGCCACGCCCAGCTGGGCTGTATTTTACTCTTGCATTTATGATATATTTCACATTAATTAAGTAGAAAGTAATCACTAAGTTTTATACTCTGTGAGAGCAGGGATTATCCCCTTGCTCTTGGTCTCTGCTTTATATCATTATGAGGCTAGCCTTCCAAACATGGTTTACGTAAGCACCAGATCCCTGCTCACACAGCACCAAGTCTTCCTGTTCTCCTTGGTACGAAGTGCAACTGCTCCAGGTAATAGAGGACTCAAGGTCCTTCCCAGTCTGACCCCAGCTCACCTTTCTTGAATTGTTTTCTACTCTCCACATCCGCTGTAGCGACACTGATCAGCTCACCAATACCGACACACACAGTTTTCTCACTTCTTGGTCTTTGTTTCTGCCATTAAAACTTGTTAGTTTTAAGTCTAAAAACTGTTCTTTTTATTTCAATCAAGATACCTATCAGCAATAGCTATTTTGCATTTTACAAATAAGCTATCTATTTAATATGCAGTAAAAAGCATGATGGTTGTGTCTAAAGCAACAGACTTCAGTTTTAAATGAAATGTGCAGACACCAACGCATTTGCCTGTGATTATCTGTGATTATACTTCTGACAGAAGAATCTTTTGTTTGATCTGAGCACATATTGTTTTACAACATGATTATAAATTTAGAGATCCTGACCACTCGTGGGGATCTTACAACTATAATAAAATTGTTAATGTTTTGTATTTGTATCACACGCTGTGAATAACAGCCATTCGGTTGATTATCAAGTATTAGTAGATGTCTCCCTCAGTTTACAGTTTAGGAAACTGAAGACAAGCGAGAAGTTTTAGTCAATAAAATTGCATAATTTGGTAGGTGAGTTTAAATTATTGCATCTGTAATAGAAATAAAATGGCAACAATAATAATATCCTGAACATGGAAGACTATCAGGCCCTGAGGTTTTCCTGTTGCCTGAATGACTTTACTTATGGAAACATTTACTAAGTAAAGATGGATTTATTCAACAAACATTTGCTAACCATCTGCCAAAATGCAAAGCAACATGTTCAGCACTGACAAAATGACAAAGATTAATACTATGATGATGGGGTGATGATACTGTGTTTCCCAGAAGCTTCCTAGGTAGGAAGGGGAATCTACAGTATTTTAAAATCAGGGACTATAATAGCTTTTGCATGTGGGCCAAAGACTAGACATTGTGCTCTCACTTAACACACTAAAAAAAAGCACCTAGTACTTTTCCTTTGCCATTGAAAGCCTTCGGAGAGCACTCAGCAAATTAGTAAGCACACCCAAGGAGGAGGGAACATTCTGACCTATATGAGTGTATTGTTTTCCATAAACAGCATCTTAGTTCACTGGAGGCTCTAAGTGAGTGTTCCTTACAGTACTTATTCCTGGTGATTAAGGTGGTAACATGATTAATGAATTCCAAATCCCACCTTTCTGATAAGCAGGAATATGCAGATGATAACAATGATGAAATGAAATGACTGCATAAACCCCTAGCAGTGGCAATCTTTTGTAAGTGTGTCTGACGCTAGAAGGCCAGCACAGTTACAGTTCTGAACTGTTATGAGGGTCTTAGTTCATTGCCTTTCAGCTTAAGTAGCATTATCTGTGAATAGTACACATTTGTCAACACAAGTCTTCTTTGTCTTTTAGTTTACTATTATGAAAATATCAAATAGTACAGACTATTAATATTGATGGCAACATAAATAGTAATAAAGAGTTTTGCATTATGGATCCTTGGACAAGTTCAAAAATAAAGAGGAGAAACAAGATGGCGGCGCAGGTGACCGCTGCATCCGCCGCCTCCCGCAACCACATCAAAATCACAACTAAAATACAGAACAGCCATCACTCAGGGCCTCCTGAAATCTGGCCGAACAGAAGCCCTACAAGGAGGGAACTGACGGAGCATGGAGACCAGTAGGAGGGGCAGAGACGCCGGCGGATTGGGGATGAATCCTGGAGACGGGGCCGCGGGCCCACACCCGGTGCCGCAGTTTAAACCCCGGAGGGAATCTCGGCGGCGGCGGTTTCCTGGAGGAGTGAGGGATCCCAGCCCAACATCAGACCCCCAGCCCAGGGCTCCAGGACCGGGAAGAGACGTCCCCACAACTTCGGGCTGTGAAACCAGCGGGGACTGTCCCTGAGGGTCGCGGAGGCTGCGGGAGCCCCAGCAGCTCCTCTAAAGGGCCCGGCACGGACTCACTCAGACGCGCTCCCTCTGAGCCCAGTGCCAGGCAGCAGCTTGAAAGGAACTTGGGACACTTGGGGAGGAACTAACCTGCCTGAAGTTGGGGCAAGAGGTGGAGGGGCGGCTTCCTCTCAGGCAGAAAGGCTGGCAAAGGCCATTGCTCCTGTGCCGGCAGGCAGGCGCCATATTTGAATCGCCAGCACCTGACTCCCACCTTTGGCCCCGCCCCGTGATTCCCAGAGGCCCCGCCCCTCCCCACCTGCAAGCTCATCCAGGCCACTTCCAGGGGCTTTTCTGTGCAAGTGGCCTCTCGAGCCTCATGCTTAGGACTTTCCTAAAATCTCTCAAACAAGCAGCAGCGGGCCCAATATGGCTTGATACGCAGCCCCAGGCCTGGCACTAGCAGCAGCCTACATTGGCTCATAGCTTGGCCTCTTCTGGACAAGTAGCAGCCAACTATGGTTTGCTATGTAGCTCATGCTGGGTGGCCTTGGGCAAGGCACTGGCACAGGCTGACTTTGCACCTCCCAGGAGGCCCCAGAGACAGTGCACCTGGTGGTCAGACTCAACCACGCTGGATTACAACCCTACCACATCCACGAGTGACACACTCAAGGGGCGCACTTGGTGAACACCAAAGCTCCACTGAAGTAAATCCTGCTCCATAGGGGTGTCTCCAGCACAGCAGCTCTTTGCTGTAGTTGCAGCTGGTCCTCACAGCGGATTGGCCTGGGGGTCAATTCCTCCCAGTGACGCCAACAGCAACCAAGGCTCAACTACAACAGGACAGTGCACACAGCCCACACAGGGGAGCACCTAGAAGGCCCAGCTCAGGTGACTGGGGAGGCTGAGACACTGGACCCTACAGGACACCTACTACACAAAGCCACTCTACAAATTCCAGGAGACATAGCAGCTCTACCTAATACATAGAAACAAACACCAGGAAGCAGCCAAAATGTGGAGGCAAAGAAACATGTCACAAAGGAAAGAACAGAAGAAATGTCTAGAAGAGGAACTAAGTGAAATAGATCCAAGCAAGCTAACAGATACAGAGTTCAGAATTTTGTTTATAAGGATGTTTAAGCATACTATTAGGGAGATAACTCAAAAAATCGATAACATAATAAAGTACCAATTTGAAATGAAGGCTACATGAACTGAAATAAAGAATAATTTCCAGGGAATCAATAGTAGAGTAGAGGACGCTGAGAATCAAATCAGCAATTTGGAACATGAGGAAACAAAAAATACCCAACCAAAAGAGCAAAAAGAAAAAAAGAATCCAGAAATATGAAGATAGTATAAGGAGCCTCTGGGACAAGTTCAAGAGACCCAACATTCGTATTATTGGGGTGCCAGAAAGGGAAGAAGAAGACCAAGAAATTGAAAACCTATTTGAAAAAATAATTACAGAAAACTTCCCCTAGCTAGGGAAAGAAATAGACTTATAAGTCCAGGAAGCACAGAGTGTCCCAAACAAGAGGAACCCAAAGAGGCCCACAGCAAGACACATAATGATTAAAATGACAAAGGTTAAAGACAAAGATAGAATCTTAAAAGCAGCAAGAGAAAAGCAGTTAGTTACCTACAAGGGAGCACCCATATGACTGTCAGCTGATTTCTCAACAAAAACCTTGCAGGCCAGAAGGGAGTGGCAAGAAATATTCAAAGTGATGAAAAACATGGAACTACAACCAAGATTGCTCTACCCAGCAAAGCTATCATTTAGAACTGAAGGTCAGATTAAAGAGCTTCACAGGTAAGAAAAAGCTAAAGGAGTTCATCACCACCAGACCAGCACTACAGGAAATGTTGAAGGGTCTTCTTTAAGAAGAAGCCAATGAACAAAAGAATCTGATGAACTAAATAAATCCAGAGACACTGACTCATGCAACAGATGATCATATTTCAGAGGAAAGAGGGAAGAGGGGTGGAGGGTAGGCAGAGATTAACCAAAGAAGTTATATGCATATGTGCATAACCCATGGACACAGTCAATAATGGGTGAAGGCCTGGGAAGGGGGTGGGAGTGAAGTGGAGGGGTCAATTGGGGGGGGAAAATGGGATACCCGTAATACTCTCAACAATAAAGATAAATTTAGGGCTGTTTCCGTAGTATAGTGGTTATCACGTTCGCCTAACAATAAAGATAAATTTTAAAAATAAATAAATAAATAGGAAAGAAACAAAGAAAGAGAAATCAGAGGAGTATTTTGTTGATAAGGGATTTCACCTGTTATCAATTATAGGCAGCCCTTTGAAGGAGATCACCTAGGAGTAGGAATTTCTCTGCCAAAGATTATTATTATATACATTTATTACTCTTTGATAGTCAAGCAGAGTAAAATATATGAAGTTGCTGAATTTTAGAAACTGTTAGAGATTTTCTAGACTAGGATTTACAAACTTTTTTGATCTTTAAAAGAATATGTATCTTTATTGATTTCAGAAAGAGGAAAGGAGAGGGAGAGAGAGAGATAGATACATCAATGATGAGGGAGTCATTGATCGGCTGCCTCCTGCACGCCCTTGCAGAAGGAAGTAAAAATATGCTAAGGGAGGGGGGCTAGCGTGAACCCCAGAGGTGCTGGTTTGGGATTGGAGGTATTAATGTGATTACCATTTTTAAGATATGCAGATACATAGTTTTCTATATATTTTATTTATGTATATGAATGTATATTTACACACATTTGCCTAGCTTTGTCCGCTGAGAGGACCTAGAAACAATGAGACATTAAGAGCAGTACATACACCCTGCACCCAGATTTGGTTCCTTTATTTTCCTCCTGAAGTAAGGAAAGGACAAGAAATTAGAGAAGTGCTCTAAGAATTATTAGAATGTGTCAGAAGATACAAAGGGTCTAACTTGAAGATTCTCTCATTAGCTAAATTTAGGACAATTTGAGCATCGACATAAATGATAGAAATGGAGTATAATTCATTGAGTAAAATAAGATTCTGTACTGATATGAATGATTGGTTGAATGCGTGAATGAGAAAGAAGGGAGAACGTTTACAAAAGAAGACTAACTAAAAATGTAGACGAAATGGTCAAGTTAGACAGCGTAGTGGGTGTTAAACCAGTGGGTGACTATATGACAGAATATTTACATAGTATCAAAGTACTTCCCCACCAGTTACTTAATATTTGCATAGGGAAAAATATTAACTTTACAATGAGGAAATCTGGCGGCCACTACCTTCACCTAGTGGTTGAAGTCAACAAACATTAGCAATTTTGGGACAATTGGACATCATGTGTCTCCCGATACGATCCTCTGAGAAGGATATGGCATAATTTCTGTGTTATTCTTGCCAAGAATGAGTAACCTGAATGTAACATGATGAAACATCAGACAAATTCAAACCGAATAACAATTTACAAACTATCTGGCCTGTACTCTCAACGCTGAGGAACTGTTCCAGATCACAAGAGACCCATGAGTGATCCAACTAAATACAACATGGAACCTGGAATGGGCCCTAGACAAGAAGAAAGAAATAGGTATGAGGAACATTCTTTGTTCCATTGAAATTTGAATGTGGACTTCAGATTATATAATAGTATAATATCAATGTTAAACTTTTTGATTTAGACATTGTAATGGTTATGTAAGAGAATGTCCTTGTTCTTAGGAAACACACACAGAAGAGTTTAGGGGTAAAGGGCACAATTGCCCTCTCTATACCTGGTAACAACTTAATTTTAAATGGTTCTGATAGAATATACATACATACACATGCATGCATGCATATATTCAAACAAATATATATGGTGTGAAAGAGAAAGAAAATGATAAAACAAATGGTACAAAATATAAATAATTTGTGAGTCTGGTGGATATATGGGAATTCCTTTTACTATTCTTGCAACTTTTTTGTAAATGTGTTAATTATATCAAAATAGTTTTTAAAAGTATTTACATTTCCAGCATATGTATGTATAAGTGTACCCACATATGTGTGTCTATCTGCTAAATTCCATGGCTGGCCGTCACATTTGTAAGTGTAGGAAAAACATGAGCTCTTAGTGTTAAGTTGGAAACGATGGCCCTTGTGCTTAAGGACAAGCCCTCTGTATTGATAATTCCTGTCATTCTCTATTCCTCAGGCTTGGTTGTTGTTTTGTTTGGGAAATACTAAGAAGACAGGAAAAGATACTCCACTTTATTTCTACCCTTAATTAAAACTAGCAAGCCTCATGTCCAGCATCCATTCAGGACTAACTGCCTGGCCATAACTTCTAACTGTTCATGAAGCAATTTTATCCCTGTTGACCTGCTACTAAGGAAGTAACGTAATCCAAAACAAAGAGCAATGTGTGTCTGGGATGAAAAATCTGCCCACAAAAATCTACACGATTCAATAGGTGGAAATGCTTTCTAAAACTAAATAAAACGATGTGCTTTTGTTTTTATCATTATCAACATTACACGTGCACTTTCCCTAAAGAGTCAAGAAATTCAACAAGTTTTGTTAAGGAAAACAGCAAACTCCAGGCCTCCTTACTCACAGAGACAACCACTCTCATTTCTTACAGCTGATCATTTTGATGTTTACTGCCATGTCTCTAAACAACATGATTGTTATTTCTGGGTTTTTTCTGTTTTATAAACTATCTGCTTCATTCGTGGAAGATGGGGAACTGTCTTTGTTCTTCCCTCGCCCACCACACAGGTATTCACCCTGCCCTTCCTTCCAGCCTCCCCTGTGCCCCATCCTCCAAAAATCATTCTATCAAAATTTTGGTTAGGCCAATATTCAGGGTTTACCTGATTATGACTATGTAAACACTAGTCACAGCTGACCAGTAGTATACCATGATTCCTTATTCTGAACATGTCTTTATTTCCCTGGAGTTCGTGATTTTCAAGTTTTTTAATTGGTTTGGTTTATTATTACCTATCACCAGTTCAGCCCGAAACTCTTCGACAGTAGTCTCAATCTCCTTTCAGGGGGTCCTGATGCATTAAATATTCTATTGTTTTCACCTTCCAGAAGAGGCTGTCTTGGTACCTGAGGTCTACAGTCTGAACTGGTTTGTCCCTGTGCCTGGGGACAGCTGTCATCCGGGACTCTGCCTTCACTGTCCTCCTGGCGAGTCCTTTCACCTCTGCTTACCTAGACCTCCTGTTTCTTTGCTGTAAGTCATTCTCATTTTTTATTATTCTTTGGTTTTAGTGGAGCACGTTTTCCAGTAACGTCCTAAGAAATAGGCAAAAGGAGTTTTGTTTTGGTTGTTTTTTTGAGTCCTTGCATCTCCAAAAATATCTTTATTCCCTCCTGGTACTTGATTTGTCAGGAATAGGACCCTCACCAAAGACAGTGAGATTGGAAGTAACAATAAGTGAATGCAGAGGTGAGAAACTTGTAGGCGAGTGGAGGCCCGAGAGTTCGGGGCTGAGATGTGCCGCACTGAGATGCTGGAACAGGGAGACACGGACACACCTTAACGGGGGTACATTCCTGCTCCACTCCCGCCGTCCATCTGTGGAATGAGAAACTCAAGGGGAAGCTCAAGTCAGTCACAGGAAATAAGGAATGCTGTATTTTTGTATATCTGAGTTTGTGATAAGTTCAAGTTGCCCCCTCCATGTACATTTCTGACTTCTTTTACTTTTTTTCACCTACCAGTGTCTTTTGCTTTTATAATCAGAAAAAAACCCCAATATTGGTGTTTCTATTTTATGGCAAAATTTTGTGGAGAAAGCAAAGGAAATAGTGGAGAGGAGCGTTCCTAAGGTATTGTCCCCCAGGCAGACCCAGGGGAAAGCCCTGACTCTGGAAATCTACCTCCAGTCTGGTGATTACAGAGCTTATGAAGGGCAACGTACATGCAAGCAGGAGCTGTGTCTCGGGCAGCGAGACGGAGTGGACCCCGTGCGGCCTCACAAGCCCCGAGGAATTGTGTAGGGGAAGAAGGGGATGGTCACGGGTACTAGCATGTGAATGCCGCCAGGTATGGAAAATTGTTTCACACACTTGACCAGGCCAGGACAACGGCCTGTTTCAGGAACCAGCAGGTAGTGGAAGGCAAAGGAGGGGTGCTGATTTGTGTCAGAATGGACACTGATCACAATTAGACGTCTCTAAGCAGGTTTTGCAGTAAGCCATCTTCATTCTGGCCCGGGGCCAGCTCTGGGTCAGATCGTGGTCACATCGTGGAACAGTTTCTCCAACACAGGTCATAATAAAGTTCCTAATCAATGGGGATGAGAGAGAGCGAGTCTGATAAATGGAAGGTCAGTGAGGGGATCATACTATTGAACATGATTTGACTCTGCCGAGGTGTCTGGACCTGTGTGGAAAGAATTGCCACAATTTTTCAAAGTGTAACACAAGGATATAACAACTTTATTTCGCCACCTGTTTTCCTTCTAACAGAAACTTCATTCTCACAGGCCCACTTCTCACTCTCCTGTCTAAAGACATACAGAGCAGGAGCCATTTAATCCCCCATTCTGATGTCTGGGGGTTGTAGCTATTGAGAACACATTTATCTAACTTTTCTGAGCTCTGTTTTCCTTAACACTCCTTTTTTTCTTTCTGGATTCTCTAATTGCTTAAGAAAAAAAAAAAGAAAAGAAAAGCCTCCTGATGAGAAGTTCGTATCAGTCTGATTATTACTTTTTTAGTAATCTGTTCCCACAGGCCTACCCTCCCATTTCTCATCCTCAGTAGTTTTAAAGATTTTTTTTTCCAATTATGTTTGATGTCTACAGTTTAACTTCAGTGTGTCTTAGTGTTGATTTGTTTCTATTTATCCTGGTTGAGATTCACTGGAATTTTTCAACCTTAGGGTTCATGTCTGGGAAAATGCTCCACCATCATCTTTTTGCATATTGCTTCTCTCCTGTTCTTCTCTACTCTTTCCTCCTAAAGTTTTTACTAGGCACACATTCTGTTTTTCATAGTTCTTAAATTCTCTTTCATATATCCTGTATTTATTTCTCTGCACCATCTTCTGGATGATTTTTTAAAAATATCTCTCATTTCCTCTCTATTATTTTTTATAATGTCTTTCTTCCCCATTTAGAGTTTCGATTATTTCCTCTCTGAAGATTATAACTAGACTTTCACATTGCTTGGTTACCTCAACGCCTGGCCTTTCTTTATATTTATTGATTGTTGGATCTGCCGATTCTTTCTCATAGAAGCTGTTTTCTAATTTTTGACTTTGAATTCATCCTGAGTTATTTATTGTGAGAATTCTATGTACTCTGAGTTATGAAGATGTCCTTATGGGGTTGCTTCTCATTTGGTTCCGCTAGGGCCCTATAGGTTAGACTGGTGGGGACGTTTGGATTTTGTCACCTTGAAGACAGCACACATTTGTACCCACAGCCACTCCCAGAAAAGTCTTTGGGTTCAGATTTCTCTTGATGATTCCTTTTCCTTCCCTGGCCCATTTGGTTAGCCTGTTTCCATGCAGGTCTCTACACCGTTCAGTGGGGGGAATCTTTCTTTTCCCTGTTTCATGGACGGACAGCTTTTTATGGCTGCCAGCTTTATGCAGAGGGTTCATTACAATTCCACCTTGTTCAGGAGTCTGTGTCTGTGGTGGTGGTCCCAAGTTCTATTTCCACAGGGGCTTTGAGACCCTAGCCCTTAGGTTTATATTCAGTTCTGATCCTTGAGTGCCATTTGGCTTTAACTTACGATAAGTGCTCTGACTTAGCGTTTCTCTTCATTTACTGGCTCCTGAGAATTTCCAGATGGAATTTTTAAAAAGATGAACCAGGAAAATGATCTTAAGCTAGTAAATAAGTGGGTTTGAATATTAAAAAAAACAAAAAAAAAGTCAATCTCATTTCATTACATTTCTGACATAGTACTTATTATAATATTTCACTTCAAATAGCTAATGGTCTACTAATTTATAAGATTGATTTAAGTTTGCATAGACTTTGTTGTAAAGTTAAACTTACCATTTGCTTACTGGTTTCACACACCACAAAGCTTCGCGTTGGGAGAGTGGGTACTCTCGTGAAAACACCGCTGAGTGGAAAGGAGAGGGCTGGCTGTAGCTTTGGGCAGGTCTGAGTTCACAAGTTGACTTCAGCAGTGACCTTGGGCAATTTGCCTCATCTCTCAAGCCTTCAGCATCTTCATTAGCAAAGTGGATGTAATAATTCTCATTTAATACAGCTGCTGAGAAGATTAAACGTGATCATGATAGCTAATAGCAATTGAGTGTTTACGATGCACTCAATGTTCTGCTGGGCTTCACTGGATTATCTCTTTTAATATATGTGAAATTTTTAGTCCAGTGCCTGACACATGGCAAATGTTCAATAAATGTAGCTATGAGTCTCATGTGAGTTCCCACCTCCTCACCAGGCTTTGATCCGCCTATGACAGTCTTCACCCCACCCCACCCCACCCTGCCACTGCTCCACAAGCTTCTGCTTGAATGGAGCAGAGCCCCGGCTTTAAAGCTCAACCCCATGGGTTCAAATCTGCCACTTTCTAGCTGTCTGGCCTTGGACAGATATATTCAGTTCTTCCTGTGAAATGAGGATAATAGTAAAATGAGGGCATGGGTTTAAAATTCTAGTTGAGGTTAAAATGAGCTAATTCATGTAAAGCACTTAGAATAGCGCCTGATACATTGTAAATCCTCAGTAAGTCATAGCCATTGTTTTTATTATTACTAAAAATTTGTTATCTCCTTGAATTAAAAAATAATAATCTCAATTTGAGTGGCCTCTACCAAATGTCCCTACTGTTGTCCTTTGGAGCGGGACACAAAAGTACACAAGATAGCACTTGAAATACCTTTTTTATTTTTTCCTCCAGAATAATCACCTCAGTTTCTTCTAGTATTTTTCATAGACATGGCTTTGAGTCCCCTCAGCGTCCTGACAGCCTTCTCGCAGCGTGACTCAGCTTGTGACTCCTGCGGTGGGAACGCCACCCTCTCGGCACTGTCGGAGAGCTTGGAGCACTGTCACACTGCCTTCCTGTGAATATTGCATATTTGGTCAAGCTATGATACAGTCAGGCCTTCTATTATATATAGCCAAACTCATCCCTCACTGGCATAATCTTCATATCGGCTAAATTTAAGCTCTCTTGCCCTGGCCGAGTAGCTCAGTTGGTTAGAGTGTCCACCCCATTGCCAAGGTTGCAGGGTGGATCCTGTCAGGGCACAGACAAGAATCGACTAACGAAAACATCAGTAAGTGGAGCAAGAAACCGATGTTTCTCAGTCTCTCTCTTTCTCTCTCAAAATCAATTCTAAAAAATAAAAATTTTAGCTCTCTTATTTTGCCTCATTATTTTAGCCTTCTTAATCTGTTTGGATTCCTGGACTGCCATCCATACATTATAATCCCTTCTAGCTTCGTGTCATTTTCAGTCCTGATGACAGGCTGTCAAAATCATTCAAAGAGAGAATATCTCGGTAATCTACCTGCAAGATACACCGGTTCAGCTGGCACTTTTGGGTAGCGTTACTATCAATTATTTGCTATTTCCGGGCCTGTATGAATTTTATTCAAAATTGCCCCTCCAGCAGGGGATTTTGAGGAACCTCAAATATTCTCATCTGAAAAAAACCTATTAAAACAAAAGAAAAGTAAATTAAGTGCCTTATTAATAAAAAACTAAGCACCTTATTCATTAAAGAGTATTCATAATTTTTGAGAGTGACCGTTCTGGTGACAAGAAAGTTAATGAACATCGAGAAGAGGAGACATTTATCATCTACTCTACAAGCGCGGGTGAGGGTCAGTGACAGTGCGCGGACAGCCACAAGCTGCCTTGGAACTCTTAGTTTAAAGCTCTTACTCCCCCGTTATTGACTCAAACTGTGAAGAGGAGGGAGGGATTCTCACCCTAGTTTTCTCCCCTTTTCTTCATCTGTCGTATGAAGGAGCTAATCAACTAATAAATAAGGTGAAGGCAGGAAGAAGGAACAAGACAGAGCTACCATGGGTGTAATTATATGCAGACTCAGTGGATGACCTGTGAAGAGTTGAACACTGACTTACACCGGCAGGAGGCAAGATATGTACTGAAAAGATAATGGGCATTCGAGCCCGTCCGGGCGTGGCTCAGCGGTTGAGCGTTGACCTAGGATCCAGGCGATCAGGGTTCGATTCCCGGTCAGGGCACATGCCCGGGTTGCGGGCTCGATCCCCAGCAGGGGGCATGCAGGAGGCAGCGGATCAATGACTCTCTCATCACTGATGTTTCTGTCTCTCTCTCTCCCTCTCCTTTCCTCTCTCTGAAATCAATAAAGATATATTAAATTAAAAAAAAAAAAAGATAATGGGCATTCAAATTGAAATAACTGAGATTCAATCTCTGATTCTGCTACTTAAGCTGTGTAACGCGTTTGGGGCCTCATGCTTCTTACCTATGAAAATAGATTCCCCAATGTCTACAAATCAGGGCTGTGAGTATGAAAGGTGGCACGAGCTAATGGACAGGAAACCTTAGCACAGTGCCTGGCTCGTGGTGGACGGTGAGCAGTGGGAGCTTTCTTTACTCTTCAGGACCAGGTGCCCTTTTATGCATCGGAACCAGTCATGCTTTCTAGAGAAGGGCAGGGCGAGTCTCTCGGACATCTCAGCAAGGCTAAATTTGAAAGAGAGTAACGAACAATATGGAATTTACTGGGGATTATTTAGTTATATTTGCTCTAGGTTAGTATATTAAAATATAGAATTAAGAAACTTCTCTTCCTCATGCACACATCTTACCTAGATATCTTACTCTAAGCCTCTTCTCTCCTTCTGGACTCTAACCAGACTCCAACCCTGGCCTCTAAGAGATATTATTTCACTATTACCTCCAAGTAACTTTAAGGGGTATGTGTCCAGAGCTTCCCCCAAAGTGTAGCTAGTGCCAGAACACCTCCTTAGAGTTCGAGTTAGGGGAAGAAAGGTACCTAGGAACAGGCCTTGTTCCCTTGCCCAGACCAGTTCTGTGGACGCTGGATGTTAACTAATATCCTGCTGAACAACTCTCTGTGGGACCCAAGACCTTGGTCACACAAGTCACTGAGAGCCTTTTCAGTGTAAGTGTGGGAAACGCCACTGACCTTTATTTAGGGGGCAAAACATTTATTAAGGGATAAATTTTTAAATGCATATTTTTTGTCAATGACAAATAGAAAATGTTTAGGTCATCAGTTTGGTAAATTACTGAAGTATTTTATCCACTGGATGTCACTGTTGCACTTGAAAAATAAACATGGTCTTGCACTTTTATAAGAAGGCTAAATTCTTTAGTCTTGGAAAAGAGGCAAATTTCTTTCTTTTCCTCTAATAGAAGATCACCAGATGACCCGCTCTAATCTCATCTCAAGATAACTTCCTTCAAAGGGAAATCAGGAAGGAATCTGTTGTACAGAATTTAGGACTTGGCCACAAAATCTGGAAGCATCCAAAGCCTGCTGAGGAATGAAATCATTTAAAGCCCAGTCTAGCAGCAAACTTTCATTTTCTGTTGGCCTTTTCATTTGGGGGCACTGGGTTCTTTTGACAAATTCTTTAACTCTTCATGGTCTGTGTCCTGTTTCCTACTCAGAACTGGCTTTTTTCTTTTTCTTAAATATGTTTTTATTGATTTCAGAGAGGAGAGAGGGAGAGAGAGAAACATCAGTGAGTGAGAAACATCAATTAGCTGCCCCCTGCATGCGCCCTACTGGGGATCAAGCCCACAACCTGGGCTTGTGCCCTGACCAGGAATAGAACCGGGAACCTCCTGGTGATGGGACGATGCCCAGCCAACTGAGCCACGCCCGCCAGGCCACAACCACATTTTTTCTGAGGATGGAAGGTAGTCAGAACACCTCTCCAATATCCTCTCCCCTTTTCACATTCCAACCCCATTTGTGACCCAAGTCCTTAAATCATAAAGTATAATCATTATTTAAATTTAAAAACGATAGCCCAGCCAGGCGTGGCTCAGCGGTTGAGCATCAACCTAGGATCGCAGAAGATCGCAGTTTGATTCCCAGTCAGGGCACATGCCCCTGTTGCGGGCTCGATCTCCAGTCGGGGGCATGCAGGAGGCAGCTGATCAATGACTCTCTCATCATTGATGTTTCTCTCTCTCTCTCTCTCTCTCTCTCCCCCCTTCCTCTCTCTGATATTAAAAAAATAATTGATAACACTAAACATTTCTCTATTCAAGGAATTACAAAGGTAAGTCATAATTTTTCTTTGTTTCTCTTTCCTTGTTGTGTTTATTAACAAAATAGAAACAAAAATCTCACCAGTATATTGCTTTTGAGCCCTTGAATGTTTCCCTACCCCTGAAGTTGTATTGAAATAGAGCAGATGGAAGCACAGTAGGATATGACACATATGCTACACAAAGAGAACAGAGTCTAAATGCTATTAATGCTTTCCAAAACGAATGAAAGAAAGAGACGGAAGAAAGGAAAAAATAGTGACAGTTCTTGATATGTGCTGACACCATGTGGCTCATTAAAGTGTTCTGAGGAGAAGGTCAAGCTCCTGGACAAGAAGTCGCTCTTTATATGTCACTCGAACAGTCTTTTAGTTTAAGGACTCCTTCACCTCCCATGTGAGGTTTCAGTGTAAATGAAGAGAAATGGGAAAGCAACTTTAGCACTTCTATCAACATTACTTTCCAGCAGCAGAAGGCAGAGGAGATAGAAGTTTAGAAAAACTCTCCTTAACTGGTCTTTCATTTGCCAATTTCCTCCTACCCTAAGGGTGAGTCAGATTAATGACTTAAGTTAGCATATTTGAAATCAGTTTTTGTTTATAAAAGTTCTATAAATTTTTACATCATTTTAATTAAATAATATAACAAAGTCAGTATTCTTAGATGAGTACTATAAAGCACTATACTTAAATACATTACAGTCAGACCTGAGCTAACTCTCAGCTTTATCATTTACTAGCTGTGTTATCTGAGGCACATTATTTAACAAAAACTACATGAAGCAAAAACTGACAGAAGAACTATAAAGAGATACAGATGAATCTAGAAAGATAGTTGGAGATTTCAACCCACATCTCTCAGTAACAAATAAAACTCGAGAAGACAAAAAATGACCATCTAGAAGATTTGTGCAACATAACTGATCAGCTTCATCTAGTCAACATATACAACCCCCCAACCACTGCAGGATACAGATTCTCCTCAAGTACACATAGAACATTTACCACAATAGACTATGTGCAGGGCCATAAAGCAAGTCTTCACAAATTATAAAGTACTGAATTTGTAATCCAAAATATTCTTCTGACTAAAATGAAATGAAACTAAAAATCAATAATAAAAAGATGATTTTAAAATTCCCAAGTTATTGGAAATTGAGCAAAGTACTTTTAAAAAATTCACAGATGAAAGAATAAAGCACAGTGGAAATCTTAAAATATTGTGAATGGAATATAACAAAAAGTATAACAAAATTATAACAAAATTTGTGGGCTACAGCAAAACAGTGCTTAGAGAGAAAACAGCTTTCAGTGCAATATTAAAAGAAGGTTGAAAATCAATTATTTAAGTCTCCATATCAATAACCTACAGTGGTACCTCGGTTCTGGAACATCTCTGTTGGCGAACATTTAGGGTTAGGAACGCCGTAGACCCAGAAGGAAATGCTTCGGTTTTCGAACCCGCCTCGGAAGTTGAACAGGCCCCGCGGCTTCCGCTGAGGGCAAGATCCTGAGGCCCAGCTGTCGGCTGTGGATCCCTCGGTTTTCTCCAACGGTCTTCCAGAACGGATCACATTCGGAAACTAAGGTACCACTGTATTTGGAAAACAGCAAATTGAACGTAAGAAGGTAGAAGTAAAAAAGTTAAGAGCAGAAATCAATCAATTGAAAAATGGACCCCAAATTGGAAAAAAATAACAAAACCAAACATTGGTTCTGTGTAAAGACGAATAAAATTGATGAATTCCTAGCAAGACTAAGAACCAAAATGAGAAAAGCAAAAATTATCAGTAGCAAAAAGTGGGCATTGCTATAAATCACGTCGTCACATTTTACAGACATTAAAAAGACAGTAAACCGTTAGGAGTAGCTACATGTCCATAAAATGTGATGTTAGATCAAAATAACAAGTTAAAAACTAAAACTGACACAAGAAGAATTCAAAATATGCGCAGTCTTCAACATGTAAGGAAAACCAAAATTTAAATGTTAACATTCCTTTGCATCATGAACAAAGACGAGAACTTAAGTGAAGGCACGGCTGACACAGCTGTTTGGAGAGGCAGGCAAAGTAGGACAGGCCTGATAACAGCGCATGAGGTTCAGGTCTTTGGAACTTTGGGGTTATCTTTAATAGTAAGAATACAGCAGGATAACCCAAATCCTGGGAGAACAGAGCAGAGCCAGGCTAGTGGCTAAAGTACCACTGGAGCTATGGACTCAGAGTTCCTTCAATTTCTCCGACCAAAGGACCAGATTGACCCCTGGTCCTGGAGCGGGACCAGGTTTTCCGATGGGAGTGAATCCGCTCTAGCCACGTGAGGAAGTTAAATTCAAGTGGGAAGAACCCACACTTACCTTTATGGGATGTTTAGGGAGCTTCCACCTCTACAAACACCTTTTTCTGTTTCCTTTTTAATAATTTCAGCAGACGTGCAATGAAGTCTCAGAGCTTTGAGCATCTCAGTGGATGTTCCCCCGCACGTCTCCATCATGGTGACAGGATCCCTGTGAAAGGATTTGACCCTTCGTGTACTCTTTCAATCTTGTGTCCACATCCTAAGCCATTTTGCTTAAGTGGCCTAACTACTTTCGATAATCATTTATTTCAGACCCATTCTTTCTTTCTGCCCCTGCATATGACGGTTCTAGCCTACTTTGGTTTCCTAGGCCAGAACCTAAGACCTTGGTTCCTGATGATTTTCATGCCCATAAGATACAGGTCATCACACCTAACCCCACTTCTAATCTCATCTCACAAGACCCTAACCTAGTCCAAAGCTTCAGGTCCAATTTTTGTCTAAGAAGGGATTTGGGGAATTTCAATTCTGCTTGACTCTGCCTTTTAAAAGGAGTCTGCATCTTGCTAGGTTATTTACTATCTTCTCATGTTTTGGTCTATAATAACTTTTTGTTTTTGTTTTTGTTTTCCTCCTAAACTTTTTTTTTTTAAAGAAAGATTTCTTTTCTTTTTTTAATATATCTTTATTGATTTTAGAGAGAGGAAGGGAGAGGGAGAGAGAGAGTTGAAACATCAATGATGAGAGAGTCGTAATTGATCGGCTGTGAGCCCGCAACCCGGGCATGTGCCCTGACCGGGAATCGAACCTCGATCTCCTGGATCCTATGTCGACACTTAACTGCTGAGCCACGCCTGGCCAGGCCCTCCTAAACTTCTTGAAGAGCAGGTTATGTAATGAAAAGAGCACTTGTACCCTGGGTTGTCTTTCTCTTTTTCTTCACAAGCATGTGTATGACAGGAAACATTTTGGATCTCAGTTTTATAATCAGTCACTTAGAGAAAAAAAAATCTAATGCACACAGATGTTAAATTGTGTTTTCTACTCTCTGAGTGGAGGGAATCTGGTGAAGGTGCTTTTTGAGTGATTGTTGTAAAAAGTAGTATAGCAGGGTAGCTAAGAACCTGGAGAGCTGCACCACCCAATCCAGTGGCCACAATCCACATGGCGATATTGAGCACATAAAGTGAAGCTACAGTTGAGTACAACTGAAGTACAAATTGGGATATCTGTTAAATTATAGTCGATGTAATAAACCAGTATAATTTACCATGTGAATAGACTGAAAAACAAAACCTGTGTGATAATCTCTCAATATGTGCAAAAAATTTTTAATAAAATTCAACATCTATTTCAGATTAAAACTGAACTCTGAGAAACTAGGAATAAAAGAGAACTTTCTTAACCAGATAAAGAGCATCTACATAAAATACACAGCTAATATACTTAATAGTGATTGATTGAATGTTTTCCCTAAGCACAGGGACAAGGCAAGGATATCCACTATCACCAATTTTTTCAGCATTGTACTGGGAGTTCTAGCCAGTGCAATAAAGCAAGAAAAAAAACATACAAATCAATATCCTTTATTATTTCCTCCAGCACATCTTGACGTATTCATCTATTTTCATTAACTTTTTCTTCAAACACATACTTCCCATTGACTTCTGAAGTAGAGAATGTTAGAATATAATACTTATTTTTAAAAGGATTTTGATGACTATTGAAGTCATTGAAATACTATACATTATTTTAAAATTAACTAGAAAATAGATTTTTGGGGGAAAACTTCAATATTTAAAAAAACAAATTTTCATGGGAATCATGCTCATATTTTTCATTAGTTTATTCTTGTACCTCAAGGATGAACTTGTAATACAAATACTGATTTGTAATAGCCTGTCAATGACAAAGAGATTTATGGATAAGTGTTCCAAATAAGCATAATGGGTTAAAAAAATAAAGCTACCAAATTATGATTTTCAAATTAATAAGGTGTCCAGAACACAAGTATCACAGGAAGGTTAGGTTTGATAAATTCACCATCTCTGTTTTACAGTGTTTAACTATTCTCATAGAAGAGAAATGGCCAGAAGAAAGTCAGAATTATTAATAAGTTTGAGTTTAGCAACTTAATTAAAATATACCAAAAATATTATTGGTTAGTAATAATGCACACATAGACTTCTAATTGAGCAAAAAGAGAGGGGGTTGCTCAGGAAAAATAAAGGGAATAAAACCCATTGCTGCTGGAGTTCAAGGTGTTTAAGATAAATACAATTCTAAATAGCACTCCGGAGACAATACTGTAATGGTAATTTCTTCTCCCCTCCCCACATTGAAGGAGAAGAAAATAACAATACAAGAAATAAGCTCAGGTATTTCACATGTAGATTTTTTAAATTAAAAGCTCAACAGTTATGAAGTTCCTTTTTTCTCATAGCAAATGCAGTTCCCCACTACCACAAATTATGCAGTCGAGTCTCCCCCACTTGGGGAAATCGCAGGGGTCAGCTATCTGGAGTGCAATGGATAGGCCTCGCCCTGGGAAAACCGCCTCTGTGATCCCGGCTTCTCCCCCGTCAGGGAAGTATGAAGTTCTCAGATATGACATGGCATGAAATAGTGATGAGCAGGCAAGTGTTCTGTTTCATTCAGGGGAAAGTGAACAAGTAAGTTCAGGCAAAGCAGATAATTTAAAAACAAAAGATAGCCCTCCAGGTTTGACTCAGTGTTTAACTCTTGTCATAGAAGAGAAATGGCCAGAAGAAAGTCAGAATTATTAATAAGTTAGAGCTTAGCAACTTAATTAAAATATACCAAAAATATTATTGGTTAGTAGTAATGCACACGTGGCCAAGGCCACGTACCTCGGTTGCAGGCTAAGTCCCCAGTCCCAGCTGGCACTTGAATGGGATGCAACCAATCAATGTGTCTCTCTCACATCGATGTGTCTCTCCCTCTCTTTTTCTCTCCCTTCCACCCTCTGAAAAAGCAATGGAAAAAAATATCCTCAGGTGAGGATAATAAATAAGTAAATAAATAAATAAAAACTAAAGGTAAAGGATGTTTTATGGTTTTGTTCCATTTGTGAAAATTCACTGAACTGTGTAGTTTTGATATATATTTTTTCTGTGCCCATATTATTCTTCAAAAAATGTTGTTTCCAAATTAATCATATATACTGCACTTTTATTAATATTAAAATATTTATTAAATATCCACCCACATGCTCTGCTCTGCCAAACACTAAAGGAGGTAGGATACACAGACATAGTCCCAGTCCTCTTGTACTTTCCTTCTCAGATGGCTGACATATGTGAAGGCAGACATGTAACAGACGAAGACACTCGGTGAGCTGACCACGGTCAACACAAGTGCTCCCTATCTTTGTATATGATAAAACCCATTCTAGCAACTTTTTCTTATATCATCTGTTTTTCCTTTGTCTTTGAACCATGGTCCATGGATTATTTAGAAGTATTATCTGTCCAGATGCACAATTCCCTTTCCAAATCTCATCAAATTAACAACTTATTAATGGCATACAGTGTATTTTGTACCTTTCTTCATCTCCTTTATCCAATGTTTCTGAAACTTCAATCTTTCACTTACTATGTTTAAACTTTTGCAATATCATCATCATACCAACTGGGCTATTGTTTTAAAAATAATTTTAAGTTGCCTCATATCCTTTTTTATGGTAATACCTAATTAACCTAGTCTTAGGCATTAATATTCATGGAATTGCAGGCCTGTTTTTTTAAAAAGGTGTGTCTGTGTGTCATCAACTAAAATAACCCTGGGAAGGCCCGGTGGTATGCTAACCGCACTTGAATAACTGCACTTGAATAACTGCTGTGTTGATCGAGTTAGCTTTGCTATCACCTCGTAAGAGTGAGAAATGTACCAACATAGAGTCCTACCCTGCAGGACGTAAGCTGCTTTATCTTCTATCTCAAGGGTAGTCTTATTTTTTGTAATCTCTTATAAGTAGACACATTCCAAGATACTTATAACAAAGGATATTTAAGGAAGTCTGAATTTCTTAATTTAACTTGCTCATATCTCAGATTAAAATAGCTCTTTTAGAAAATGTATCTCTGGGGTTTGCTTTGTTTAAAGTTTGTTAGACACGAGCAGAAAGTTCTTCAGATTGATTTAATAATAACTAAAATTTACTCTAATAATAATGATGCAAGTGCATTGCTGTCTCTCAATTTGTATCATGCAGAACAACAGTGTCAAACGCAGCATTTGTGGAGTTTAAATAATAAGTAGAGGAAAGAATTGGACCCGGAGAATAAATAAGGCTCTCTTTGTTCATTTATTTGACAAATATCTACTGAGTACCTGTTATGTGCCTGCTTTTTTTCTAGGTGCTGAACATGCATCAATAAAAAAATTATTTAAGGCAGATAAAACACTATTATTCATATATAATTTTTGTAATACAGAATTTTAAGAAAGAGTTTTTAAGTACATTTAACTGTTATCTTTTTTTAAAATATATATCTTGATTTCAGAGAGAGGAAAGGAGAGGGAGAGAGAGATAGAAACATCGGTGATGAGAGAGTCATTGATCGGCCGCCTCCTGCACGCCCCCGACTGGGGATCAAGCCCGAAACTGGGGCATGTGCCCTGACCAGGAATCGAACCCCGGTCTCCTGAATCCTAGGTTGACGCTCAACTGCTGAGCCACGCCCTGTCGAGCTTAACCGTTATCTTGAAATACTCCCACCAGCATCTTTGGTATCTCACTCCTTGCATATTATTCTCATTTTGAAACTCTCCAAATATTTCCATTAATAGTTTAATTCATATTTTTAATTCTTATTTTTAAAAGTTACTCATTCTCAGCACTTGTGTAGTGTACAATATTTCAAACATGTAGAAGAGTACAGACAAAAATATGGCTTTATTCTAAAAACACTGGGGTCACTGACTCCTTTCACTTTCCATGCTTCACAATTTTTGCAATATCATCATGTCAACTGTGCTATTTTATTAATTTATGTATTTATTTATGTATTTATTTATTTATGGAATTTATTCAGGTGACATTGGTTAACAAAACCATACAGGTTTCAAGTGTACAACTCAACAAACCATCATGTGCACACTGCACTGTGTGCGTTGCCCAAAGGAAAGTCTTTTTCGGTCCCCGCTTATCCCCCTTTGCCCCCCCCACCTAGCCCCCAGCCCCCCTTCCCTCTGGCTAGCACCACACTGTGCTATGTGTCTATGTGTTTGTGCTATTATTTTAAAATATACTTTAAAGTTGACTCCTTTTCCTGACATTCTGATACACACTTGATTCCTCTCCTTCACTGACACCCCTCAAATTTAGTCAGTTCTACCTTCAAAATACACCGAGAGCTCTAACACTCCTCATCACTCCCACTGCCAGCATGTTGGTCCCGTACGCCGTCACCCATGGCCTGAGTTACTGCAACAGCCTCACGGTGGATGTGCCAACTTCTGCACCCATGGCCTGAGTTACTGCAACAGCCTCACGGTGGATGTGCCAACTTCTGCCCATGCCCCTCACATCCCACGGGCTCCTCAATGCAGCAGACGCCCAGAAAAGTCTGGTTGAAATGTAAGTCAGATAATATAATTCCTCTGCTCAAAACACTACAATGAATGATCGTGCACAGAATTAAAACCAGGGTTCTTAATAATCTGTTTCTACTAGTTGTCTGTGTTTTTGTATGCAGTTACGGTAGATTCATTTTCATTGTTAGATGATATTCTATTGTAAGAAAACAACTCATTTTATTAATCCATTCCTTCATTTATGGATATTTGGGGGCTTTTCATTTGTTTTGCTTTTAAAAATACACCGTAACGTTGCCACAATAAGAAATGCTACGGGAAATTTGTAAGAATGGAGGAAATGATATAAAATGCAAATTCAGAAGCACAGGAAGGAAGGAATAATTCTTACATTTATGGCCAATTGATTTTCAACATGGGCTCCAAGAAAATTTGATGGAGAAATAGTTTTTTCAGTGAATGGTTTTGGGACAATTGGATATTACATGCAGAACAATGAAGCTAGACCCCTACATCACACCACATACAAAGATTAACTCAGAACTGATCTAAATGTAAGTACTAAGACCGCAAAATTCATAGACAAAAACCTAGATGCATATCTTCATGGCTTTAGGTTAAGCAATGGTTTCCTTCCTCCCTCCCTCCCTCCCTCCCTCCCTCCCTCCCTCCCTCCCTCCCTCCCTTCCTTCCTTCCTTCCTTTTTTTTGTTAATCCTCACCTGAGGACATTTTTTCCCATTAATTTTTAGAGAGAGTAGAAGGGAGCAAGGGAGGGGGGAGAGAGAAACATCCATGTCAGAGAAATACATCAATTGGTTGCCTCCTGAATGTGCCCTGACTGGGGCTGGCGATGGAACCTGCAACCCAAGTACATGCCCTTGACCAGGAATCGAACCCATGAGGAAATCACAGTTCGATTCCTAGTCAGGGAACATGCCTGGGTTTCGGGCTCCATCCCCAGTAGAGGGTGTGCAGGAGGCAGCCGATCAATGACTCTCATCATTGATGTTTCTATTTCTCCTTCTCCCTTCCTCTCTGAGATCAATAGATATATTAAAAATAAATAAATAAACTGAACATTAAAAAACAAATCTCGAAAACATTATATTGAGGGAACGAGCCAACACAAAAGAATGCACGCTGTATGGTTTCATTTTTACGAATTCTCAAACGGAAAAAAACTAACCTATGCTGGTAGAAAACAAAGGGGTATGAGAAAATTTTCTGGGCGTATGTAAATGTTCTATATTTTGAATGTGGAAGAGGTAGCTCAGATATATACATTCATTAAAACTCATTGAACTGTACATTTAAAATCTGTGCATTTTTTTTTAAGTGAAGTATTCCTCAATAAAGTTTATTTTAAAAATAATAATGCTAGAAATGTACATAGAAGTTATTTTTCTACATATACATATTTGTACATGTCACACACATGTACATTTTATACATATTCAAGGTATACCTGGTGTATACCTAGAAGTGGAAATCTTTTGTCTTAGAATTTGAAAATTTTTAGTTTTACAAGAAATGTGAGATTGATCTTCAAAATGGTTTTATCAACTTGCACTTGTACTAGCAATGTGTAAGAGTTCCTATTGATTCACATCCTCATTAGCACTTTGTATTTTCCAATCTCTAGATTTTGCCAATTTACTAAATAAAAAGGTTACCTCATCATGGTCTTAATTTAAATTTTTCTGATTAATAACAAGGTGGAACACTTTCCCCCACTTATTGACAATTTGGATTTTCTGATCTCTAAAGTTGCAGTTCCACTATTCTATTCATTAGTCTTCTTTTTCTCACTGATTTTGTAGAAGTTCTACATATTCTGGGTTCTAGATCTTTATTCATTACATGTGTGGAAAATATATTCTTTCTGTGACTAGTCTACTCACTCCTTTAATGGTGTCTTTTTAAAAAAGATTTTTTAATTGATTTTTAGAGAGAAAGAAAAGGAGAGGGAGAGAGAGAGACATCGAAGTGAGAGCAAAACATCATTCGGCAGCCTCCTGCACGCTCCCTACTGGGGATCGAGCCTGCAACCTGGGCATGTGCCCTGACTGGGAATTGAACTGGCAACTTTCAGGTGCATAGAATGACACCCAACCAACTGAGCCATATGGGCCAGGGCTAATGCTATCTTTTGATGAACAGGAGTTCTTAGTTTAAATGTGTTTTTTTGGAGAGGAAGATGGCAGCGTAGGTAACAGCTGCACCCGCCGCCTCCCACAACCACATCAAAACTACAATTAAAATACAGAACCACCATCACTCAGCCTCCTGAAATCTGGCTGCACAGAAGCCCCACAACCAGGGAGCTGAAGTAGCACCGAGACCGTAGGAGGGGCGGGGACGAGGGCGGATCAGGGCTGAATCCTGGAGACGCGGCCTCGGGCACACCCGGTGCCACAGTTTAAACCTGGGAGGGACATCTTGGTGGAGGAGGTTTCCCAGAAGAGTGAGGGGTCCCAGCACCAGGGCTCCAGGGCCGGGAAGAGATGTCCCCACAACTCCGGGCTGTGAAACCAGCAGGGACTATGGCTGAGGGTCTCAGAGGCTGCGGGAGCCCCAGCAGCTCCTCTAAAGGGCCCGCGCACAGACTCACTCGGACGCTCCCTCTGAGCCCAGCGCCGGGCAGCAGCCTGAAAGGACCCGGGACACTCGGGGGGAACTAACCTGCCTGGAATCTGGGCGAGAGGTGGAGGGGCGGCTTCCTCCCAGGCAGAAGTGCTGGCAGAGGCCATGGCTCCTTCGGCGAGTCATCCCCACACACAGCCGGCAGGCAGGCACCATATTTGAATCGCCAGCATCTGACTCCCACCTTTGGCCCCGCCCCGTGATTCCCGGAGGCCCCACCCCTCCCCACCTGCAAGCTCATCCCAGCCATTTCCAGTGGCTTTTCTGTGCAAGTGGCTTCTCGAGCCTCATGCTTAGGACTTTCCTAAAATCTCTCAAACAAGCAGCAGTGGGCCCCATACAACTTGATAAGCGGCCCCAGGCCTGGCACTAGTGGCAGTCTGCATTGGCTCATAGCTTGACCTCTCCTGGACACTGCCAAGCCCAGCACAAGTAGCAGCCAGCTACGGTTTGCTGTGTAGCTCATGCTAGGTGGCCCTGGGCAAGGCACTGGCACAGGCTGACTTTGCACCCCCCGGGAGGCCCCAGAGATAGTGCACCTGGTGGGCAGACTTGACCATGCTGGATTACAACCCTACCACAGCCACGAGTGACACACTCAAAGGGAACACTTGGTGAACACCAAAGCTCCACTGAAGTAAATCCTGCTCCATAGGGGTGTCTCCAGCACAGCAGCTCTTTGGCTGTAGTTGCAGCTGGTCCTCACAGCCGATTGGCCTGGGGGGTCAAGTCCTCCCAGTGATGCCAACAGCAACCAAGGCTCAACTACAACAGGACAGTGCACACAGCCCACACCTAGAAGGCCCAGCTCAGGTGACTGGGAAGGCTGAGCCACTGGACCCTGTAGGAGACCTACTACACAAAGCCACTCTACCAATTCCAGGAGACATAGCACCTCTACCTAATACATAGAAACAAATACCTAGAAGCAGCCAAAATGTGGAGGCAAAGAAACATGTCACAAAGGAAAGAACAGAAGAAATCTCTAGAAGAGGAACTAAATGAAATAGATACAAGCAAGTTAATAGATATAGAGTTCAGAATTTTATTTATAAGGATGCTCAACCATATTAGTAAGAGTATTACAAAAACAACTGGGATCATCAATGACATAATAAAGTACCAATTTGAAATGAAAGCTACTGAAATGAAGAATAATTTCCAGGTAATCAATAGTAGAGTAGAGGATGCTAAGAATCAAATCAGCAATTTGGAATGTGAGGAAACAAAAAACACCCAACCAGAAGAGGAAAAAGAAAAAAGAATCCAGAAATATGAAGGTAGTATAAGGAGCCTCTGGGACAACTTCAAGAGACCCAACATTCATATTACTAGGGTGACAGAAGGGAAAGAAAAAGAGCAAGAAATTGAAAACCTATTTGAAAAAATAATTACAGAAAATTTTCCCTACCTGGGGAAAGAAATAGACTTATAAGTCCAGGAAGCACAGAGGGTCCCAAACAAGAGGAACCCAAAGAGGCCCACAGCAAGACACATCATAATTAAAATGCCTAAAGTTAAAGACAAGAGAGAATCTTAAAAGTAGCAAGAGAAAAGCAATTAGTTACCTACAACGGAGCACTCATACGACTGTCAGCTGATTTCTCAAAAACCTTGCAGGCCAGAAGGGAGTGGCAAGAAATATTCAAAGTGATGAAAAACATGGAACTACAACCAAGATTGCTCTACCCAGCAAAGCTATCATTTAGAACTGAAGGTCAGATAGAGAGCTTCACAGGTAAGAAAAAGCTAAAGGAGTTCATCACCACCAGACCAGCACTACAGGAAAAGTTGAAGGGTCTTCTTTAAGAAGCTAATGAACAAAAGAATCTGATGAACTAAATAAATCCAGAGACATTGATGCATGCAACAGATGATCATATTTCAGAGGAAAGAGGGAAGAGGGGTGGAGGGTGGGCAGAGATTAACCAAAGAAGTTATATGCATATGTGCATAACCCATGGACACAGTCAATAACGGGTGAAGGCCTAGGGAGGGGATGGCAATGAGGTGGAGGAGGTCAATTGGGGGGGGAAAATGGGACACCAGTAATACTTTCAACAATAAAGATAAATTAAAAAAAAAAAAAAAAAAGCAACAGAAAACATTAATAAGTCAGTAACTAATAGAAGAATTTGGAACAAACGTTAAAAAATAATTATTAATGACATTAACTGTATTTATTGGCCTTGCTAAACACCTAGCTATATTTAAGTGCCATGCTAAACACTTTATAAATTATCTTTTGAAATCCTCAACAACATGAGATAGGTATTATTATTATTAACACCATTTTAAAGAGAAGGAAATTAGGTTTAAAGAAGTAAAGTAAGTTGCCCAGGGTTATATAGCTTATTTATTTCAGTTATTGTGAAAGAGCTGGAGTAGGACCCAAGTTTGTTTAATCTTCTTAAGCACATTTCCTCACTTGATCCAAACAATGAGCGAGAATTTCAAGGAATGAGAATATCCTCTATGTGTCTTTTGAAGACAGAAAATAATAAATCGCTTTCCAATTTTCTTGGTAAAACTAGCTTAATCTCCTAAACCTATACTATACATGGAAGTAAAAATCTTAAAATTAAAAATAAATAAATAAAATTTAAAAAAAGTGCTTTTTCCCCTCCGTTTATGGTTATTGCTTTTCATGCCTTTCTTCTTGAAGAAATCGTTCCAGCACTGCTATTCCCTTAAGCCCTCAGGACAGTGAGGTTCTGATCCACATCAAATGATCCTGGAAGCAGTCTCGGGTCTATTGACCACAGAGACAGAGTTGATCAAAGTAGACATAACACCTATGCCTCAGTTGTCTTTCAGCTCCAGGTCCAGAAAAGTAGTAAGGCTGGGCAGGGTGACATCAGGACCACCACTAAGGACACACTACTCTGGCGCTGACTGATCAGTGGAGACCCTGACCCTGAAAGGACACATCTGGAAAAGCTGATGAATATTCTATTGAGATCCTCCCCTGGAACCTCCCCTAAGATGCTGGCCTTTAGAGAGGGGTTAAAACCCCTTAGCATCCGCTTCTCTCTCTCTAATACATTTATTTTTGCTAAAAACTTCTCTAGGTTCTAATCCAGGGATTGCCACCACTAATTCTATGCCATTAGGTATATATTTTACCCTAAGGCCTCAATCTTCTCTTTTGTAAAATGAAGTGTTATAGAATTTTTAAAAATCCAGTACTTAGCACTTTACATATACGATTTCATTGAATCATGACATTTGTTTTAACTTTTTCTTCAAACTCTAGAATGTGGGACTCTGATTCAATTGGCAGAAACTTGTGCTATTGGTTCAATATTTGAGGAGAGGATCTATTGCATAAGTTGGCAGTGCACACATGCATGTTTTTGGACACAACTTTCTACTTGAATCAGGACAATGGTCAGAAAGATCACATTGGTCAAGGGAGCAATTAGCCATTTATTTGTGTTAGTTTCCAGGTTTGGCAGGAAACAAGACCAGAATGAGATAAGGAGCTCAGGCCTTTACAGGGTGTGATTGGACTCTTGGACAAAGGAACAGAGCTGTTTTCCCGGCCAGCTATTTTCAACCCATGCTTATACAAGTGCTTCTAATGTGGTAAAAAAATATTGTAGCAAAAGTCTGTTCCTTGAGGTCCTCAGAGTTAGCATCCTAACAAGCAGTGTTTAGCTTTAAGCCAATCTCCTTTTGTCTTTAGTAGTAACATTGTTAATTAAATACAGGCAAGTAGTAAGATGGTCTTTCCTTGCTTCAGATTAATTAATATAATACCTGCTTCTTTGGCTAAAGATACTTTGTGTTGTTCTTTTTAAAAAGAGAATATGTTTTTATTAATTTCAGAGGGAGGGAGAGGGAGAGAGAGATAGAAACGTCAATGATGAGAGAGTCATTGATCAGCTGTCTCTTGCACACCCCCCACTGGGGATCGAGCCCAAAACCCGGGCATGTGCCCTGACTGGGACTCAAACCGAACCGGTGACCTCTTGGTTCCTGGGTCTATGCTCAACCACTGAGCCATGCCAGCCAGGCTGTGTTGTTCTTAACTTCATTTATTTATCTGGCCAATCATTTATTATCTCCTATTACCACCAGGGTTGATAAGGACAGAATACTAGTGTTAAGACTCCCTCTTCTCTGTCCATGGCAGAGACTCAATAATTAATCACATTGTATTCTTTCTTGCCAAACCTTGATGCAACCCCACAATCCTTCTCAACATGGCAGCCAAGTACAAGAGAGAATTTGCTCCCTGGATAAAATCCGTTGCCTCTCTTATTTAGGCACTCTAGATACAAAGACAAGGAACCCACACTCTGAATGAGGGATGCAGGAATGTAATGAACAACTCTAGTTCAGAGAAATCGTGCTGTGACTGAGGAGTTGCTGCCTAACTTAAAGAATCATGAATTTAGTTCCTTTAATGGCATGAGGATGTCCAACTTGCTTGAATGCCTCAGACCGTTTTTTGTCCTACTCATTACCATGTGGCGATATGCATTGAGTATCTGCTTCAGTAGTTGTCACCATATGCTACAGCATGCTTGTGTACCAAGTCACAGATGCGCTTTTAGTTTTATCAGCTTGCAAAACTTGTATTGACTGCAGTTGGATCAGGCAAAGTCTCTCAGGTGGGCTGTCGATCTTTTGGTATAAATACAGAGGCCTAATGTAAATAATAGCTGAGAGGTAGAGCATGACATCATACTATGCTATTGTATTATGCCTGTGTTTTGGTGCCTAGGAGAATGTGGGCACGGCTGGGTTCATGGCAACCATTACTCTGCCAGTCAGGAGTGTAAGCCTATGAGCTGTCCGTTCACATGCTCAGTGTTGTGTTTCAAAAGAACCAGGTGTGTCTTTGTTTGGCTTAGCATTACATTTTCTTTTCATTTCAAAGTATGGAGGATCTGTTTCAGTACTCCTGCAATTAGCCTAATTTGCTGATTTAAAAGTAGGTATTAATTTAATATCCAAACTGGCATGGCTAGGAGACACCCCAATGGCTTGGGGACACCTGAAAACATTTTGAGACAGTTTATCCTGGATTCTCTTAAGTGCACTAGATACAATATGAAGGAATAGTCCTTTCACTTTGAGGACCTGTAGCATAGATATCTAGAAGGGAACAATAATTAAGAAATTATCAACATTTTCTCCAGAGACTGTTGCCATGATGATTTTGCAGTATTTACGGTAAAGGAAGCAACCGATGTAAAATGGAAATGAACAGAATGAAGAGAACAGAGAAGGAAAATAGCAGACAAGGCTTGTAGACAGCTCCACGAGCCTTGGCGCCCAACTTCTCCTCGAAACTGGCCCTTTGATTTGCATGTATTATATCAGACAAAGTGTTTCTTTTCTATGAAGACATCCCAGGACCAGAAGGATCTTCTTCCTTTACAGATCTTTGCTGCGACCCAGGCCATTAATAACAAATAATACAAATCAAGAAGATAAGTGATACTATCAGAGTGATTATCTTGGAATACAGAGAATGACAGGTAGACTGGTAACGTGCTGTTTTGATAAGAATTGAGCCATTGATCATCAATGAAATGTGCATTTAAAATCATTTACCTGAGTCACCCTGGTATTCACAGGGGTACAAGTTTTTAAATAAATGTCCTAAATTGTGGGTACAATTTACAAGTACTTTTTTCTATTAGTGTATATTAACTGAATTCATTATCAAAGCTCTGGTCTCCTTAAGATTTAGTTTGAGTCCTAAGCACCAAATTTCATTAAGTCATTCAAGCAAGATTCTGTGGCCATATAGCATACATGAATCTGGACGTTTAAGAACCTGATTGCGATACAAACTCAAGTGAGAAATATTTTGAAGTCACTGCTTCTCTATGTAATAATAGTGAGTTGACACAACACCTTTCATTTAGGACCTCGAGTGCCTTAGTAACACTGCGATAGCACAACAGGTAGGTGGGAGTCAAGTGATGCCTCCCCGAGTCCAAAGGCAGAGAGTGATTTGCTGGAAAATCAAACCGGTACCTGCAGCCCGTATTCCCAAGGACTCAGTTTCCACTGAATTTCAGACCTGGAATTTGTATATCATGGCCTAAGATTGGGGCTCTTCCCCACTCCCCAGCGTCCAGTGGGAGGCAGGGACCCAGTAATCTACGTTGGTTAACAAGCGCCTCCCCTTCCCTCCAGGTGACCCCGAAGCCTGGACCACGCTATCAGAACCGCTGATCCAGATCCTTAAAACCATCTAACCCAAACCCCTCATTTTACAAAGGGTCCACAGAGGTAACTATGATTTGATTAAGGTCTGGTAGCTAATTCGAAGATCTGCTCTTCCCCCTCCTCCCCCCCCGCCCCCCGCCCGCCCCTGGCCCAGAGAAGCCCGGGAATGTTAGAAAGTTCCTCCTTGAAGTTACCCAGAAAAGCTTATTTGCGCGAGTTTGTGGGACGCCCCCTCCCCCGCCCGTTCCCGGGTGGTAAACCTGCTCCCTGAGCGAGCCTCTCCCTGGGGCCGTCCCTGAGGTCCAAAGCCCCGAGGGAAAGTTGCGGGCCCGGCGGCCGCGGGGCGTGCGGGGGAGGCGGGCCGCCCCGCCCCCGGGCTCGCGCGCGGGCTCCACACTGGCGGCCGCGCGGCGAGCGCGGGACTCGGCGGCCGGGGCGGGCGGGCGGCGCGGGGCGTGGTTTGCAGCTTCCCGAGCGCCGAGGAGCCGCGCGGAGGAGAGGCGCGCGCTCCGCCGAGCCCCGAGCCTGCGGCTGCACCGAAAAAGCGAGCGGGAGAGCGAGCCGAGGGGCGCGCGGGGGAGCCAGGCTCGCGGGGCGCCCACCCGGGCTGGCCCAGCCGCGCCCTCGGGGGACCGCTGCGGGTGAGCGCGGCCGCGGGGCCCCTGCGCCCTGGTGCGCCTCGGAGTGAGCGGGCTGGGCTGGGCTGGGCTGGGGGGGGCGGGAGGGCGGGGGCGAGGGAGGGGAGGTCCCGGAGCCGGGGGCGGGGGCGGCGGGAGACGGGCACCGACCCGGTGCCGGGGCCCGAGCCCGGCCACGGGAAACTTTGCCCGGGTGGGGAGAGCGGGGTGCGTGGAGGGCGCCGCAAACTTGTCAGCGGGCGGGGCGCCCGGGGATTGGAGCGAGCGCCAGCGGGTGGCGTTTGTCTCTCTGGCTTCTTTGTGTCACCTCCGGGCCCCAGCCCGCCGGCCCGCGGGCTGCGGAGGGGGCTGCGCCGGGGGCTGGCCCCCGATTCGCGTCGCCCCCGCCCCGGCCCGGCCCAGGCCCCGCGCTCGGGTCCGCTGATTGTTTTCGCCCGCGCGTCACGCCTGGGCGGGAAAGATTTTGAACGCGGAGCCCGTCCGAGCGGCGCGGCGCTGAGATTGCCCGGTCGGGCGGCCGGGGCGGCGGGGCCGCGCCCCGGAGGGCGGGGCGGGGCGCGCTGGGGCGCGCGGGGGCCCGGGGCGCGGGGCCCGGCCGGCTCGGGGGTCCTTCCCTGTGGAGCGCTCGGGGTCTTTGTTGTCTGAAATTGCCTTGAGGGTCTCACGGTAGCAGCCTTCTCCTTAGGTTGTTTTTCTTCTGTTAAAAAGAAAAAACGCGGGAGGTGGGGACCTTGTGGGGAATCGGTGCTGCTCCAGACAACACTCGTCAGCGTACTCGATGGAGGTTGAGGAGCCCGGTGTGACACTGGCCTTTGTGGACGCCTGTTATTTCCGAAAGTTGTCGGCCCCTCCCCTCGCGGACGGGCGCGATGGTGCCCGGCGCCGGCCAGCCCGCGCCGAGCCCTCAGGTCCTTTCTGGCCGCTCAGAACTTCTGCACCGTCTGTTCTCTTCTCAAGTCGGTGTGGCTTCGTGCAGCTTCCCGAAGTGTCGCTGGGCTGCCTTAGCTCCGAGGCCCCCTTGCAGATACGCAGTGGCGGGGCCAGGGTGGGCTCCCGCGCTCAGGGTCGGGTTGCGGCTCCTTCCCTCTCGGGTCGCGGCCTTTGAGACGCGGCAACATCGGGGGAGAGTGTTCGCGTGCCATGAGATGGGACCGTCGGTGTGTTTTTATACTGTAATCCGTAGCGCCTTGAGCTTGCTTTCTGGAGAAGTTTGCAGAGACTCCCAAGGGCCTTACTCCACTCACCCCCCACCCCCAGGGAGAAAGGAGCAGGTGTAATTAATCCATATTGTTGTTTTTTTGTTTTTCCGTGGCGAAAACTCTGGATATGTCAAAATAAGTAAAAAGTGGAAATTCTTAGTTCTTTGTCCGCACGTTTGAGTTAAGGATCTTTATTGGGACTCAACAAAAATAAAAATCAAACCAGTTTGATTCAGCATGGTCTTATACATTAAGATTATTATTTTTTTTAAATCACGTGAATAAATTTACCCAGTTAAACATTTTGCAGGCATTTCAGTGCATTAGTGCTAACTGGGTTTGCAGGATATTGCAGTCTGTTTAGAGAACTGAGTCACGAGGGTGTTATTCTAGGTAGTGCCTTCAGTAGGATAGCGGGAAAGTTGAATGTAAAGCTCAAACGTGGAATCAGTCAAGTCTTAATAAATAAGGGAAAAGGTGAAAGCAATTGATTCATTTGTCATTACTCATGTGTTTTAAATACAGATTTTCAATAATTTCACAACATTACTCGTTCATTTACTCAAACAGGCTTTTATTGTATGCCAGCCACTGCGGTGGACTCTGGGGTGCCAAATAATACCATTTATGGAATGCTTGTTTTGTACCAGTAAATGCTTTACATTCATCTAATAAATGTTTATTGAGTGCCCGCAACGTGCTGTGCTAGGTACTAGAGTTACAATGCATGGGAGGGCTGTGGTTCCCTATGCTAATCTAGTGGGTAGCCGGGCAGAACATAAAAAACATTACCAAGCTAATTGCAGGTTTTAGAGTGTAAATCAGATCACAATGGCTTCCCATCTCCTTCTGAGTGAAAGTGGCCCCCAGAGTTTACCCCATATGGTCCTCCTCAGTCCCCTCATCCCATCACCTTTTTAATCTTATCTGCTGCTCTTCTTCCTCAGGTCTACAGCCAAACTAGCTTCCTTGCTGTTTGAGGACCTTTGGCCTTGCTGTTCCCTTTGCCTGCAATGCCCCTGTCCATTCCCCATATCTGCATAGTTCTCTCTGACCCCCTTCACTTCTTTACTCAGTTTTATTCTCAGTGAGCCTTCACTAAACCCCAGATTAAAAGCCCATTTGCAACTCCTAATCCCCCTTTCACAGCCCCCCCCCCCAGCACTTACGACCACCTACTAATGTACTGCATATTTTACTCCTATGTTTGTGGTCTGCCTTCCCCCACTATATTGTATACTCCATCAGTGCTGTTGCATTCACTGTTGTAGCCTCAGAATCTGAGACAGTGCCTGGCCTACAGTAGGCCCTTAAAACTATTTGATGAATGAATGTTGTTCAGTGGAAAGAAGAGAGCAAAAGGATGCTGAGACAGGGTTACCAGGGGTTCCTATGTTAGTGGTGGGAAGGCTTCTAAGAGGAGGTAGCATGAGTCAGGAAAGAGCTCTGGTGTGTGGATTTGTTAGAACTGAGGCAAGTTCTCTGTGGCTGAGCACTGACAGCTGGAGGGAGAGAACTCAATGAAGGTAGAAGATCACGCAGGGCCTTGTAGGCCAAGGTTTGGATGAATTCACCTTGACTCCGCATGTATCCCCATTAGCTCTATGTTGTAGTTTACAAAACTGGACATCAAGGAGATTAACTTTCTGAGGTTACATAGTAGGTGAATGGCACAGCCTCGGATAGGGAGCCAGGTTCTTAGACATCAGAGCACTTGCATTTAACCACACTGTGCCAACATCAGAAGACGTGGTCCCTGTTCTGATGGAGCTGTTCATCTAGTGGGAAGACAAGCCATGCAATATGCATGTGGCATGCTAGAAAAGACGTGGCCCAGGGGCCTGTAGTAGGAAGGAAGCACCTGATTCTGCCTGGGAGTGGGACAGGCCAAATTGGAAAAAACAAAATCAGTTTTTCATTATTATTATTACTATTATTATTTAAATATATCTTTACTGACTTCAGAGAGAGGAAAGGAGAGGGAGAGAGAGAGACAGAAACATCAATGATGAGACAGTCATTGATCGAGCCCACAACCTGGGCATGTGCCCTGACCTGGAATCAAACCCCAATTGCCTGGATCCTAGATCGATGCTCAACCGCTGAGCCACGCCCCGCTGGGCTCCTTTTTTATTATTATTTTGAAATATCTCAGATTGGCTACATTTTAATTAAGAAGTAATGTAAATATTAAATGCCCATTCTTCAGGGCTTCACTGTGTTCATGTTTTTTGTGGGGTTTTTTTCCCTTGCTTGATTTCATGCCTGGCAGTGACCTAGGTCATGTGCCCCCTTTCCTGCTTTTACCGAATAAAGGATTGTGTCTGGGATGGCATAAAATCACAAATGTTTAAAGCCTGTAATTCTTCATAAATTTCAGGTTATGTTCTCCCCTTTCCCCCCCATGATGAGAAGGATCATCTATTCCTTGACAGATAACTATCTGCATGCACTGGGCAGTGTAGGCTAACTTCTCTGACGAACAACCCTGAAGTTGGTCATATAAGAGTGTGTTTTTCACCCAGCCAATAGTCCATTACTCATATTTCTGGTAGGAGTGCTCTCCTGGGCAGCTCCAGGCAGTGACTCAGGGACCTATCTATGTTTCTTACATCTTGCGGCCCCTCCACAAGGATTTTTCCTGAGTGTAAATGTTAATTCTGGGGGCTGGGAAATCCAAGATCAAGATGCTGGCAGGTTTGGTTCCGGGAGCCTGTCTTCTTGGCTTGCAGACGGCCACCTTCTCGATTTGTCCTTACATGGCAGAGACAATGTTCTTCCTTTTTGGTTGTTATCTTGAACTGTCTACACTTTGCAGTTTTGTGTGATAATTTTTAAAGCAGCTTCATTGAGTATACTTGACATACAGTAAATCTGTATGTATTTAGAGTATAAAATTATTAATTTTTTTTTACATATATATACACCTGTGAAACCATCTCTCTCTGGCCCCTCCCTCCACGCTTTACCCCCCTTCCCCAGATAACCAGAGATAGCTTTCTGACCCTGTGGATTAGTTTGCATTTTTAGAATTTTTTATAAAGGGACTCATTCTGTGTATTCCCTTTTGGTCTGGCTTCTTTCGCTTAGCATAATTATTTTGAGATTCTTCCATGCTGTTGTATCAGTGGTTCATTCTTTGTTGCTGAGTGGCATTCCATTGTACGAATATACCCCAGTTCATTTATCTGTTCACCCATTGATTGACATTTGGGGTTTTTTTTTGTTCAGTTTTTTGTTATTAAAAATAAAGCTGCTGTGAATGTTGAACATTATGTATAGTCTTTGTTTGTATGCTTTCATTTACCCTGGATAAATGCCCAGGAGCGGGATGACTGGCTCATATGGTAGGTACATGTGGCAAAGCGGGTATACCATTTTACCCCCCCTAGGTAGTGAATGTATGAGCGTTCCAGTTGCTCTGCTTCCTTGCCAGCACTCGATATGGTCAGGCTTTTCATACCATTCTACTAGATGTGCAGTGGTATCTTGTTGTGGTTTTAATGTGCATTTTCCCGATGAGTAATGAGTGCTTATTTACCATCCATATATCTTCTTTGTTGAAGTTTTTGTTTACATGTCTTGGCCCCCCCCTTTTTTTTTAAATAGAGCTGGTTGCTTTCTCTTCTTTGAGTTTTGAGATTTCTTTATATTTTCTGGATACAAGTCCTTTATTAGATACATGATTTGTAAATATTTACTTTCAATCTATTGCTTATCTTACATTCTCTCTTTTTTTTAAAAAAACATTTTTATTGATTTCAGAGACAGGAAAGGAGAGGGAGAGAGAGAGAGAGAGAGAGAAGCATCAATGATGAGAGTCATTGATGGGCTGCCTCCTGCATGCCCCCTGCTGGGGATTGAGCCCAAAACCCGGGTATGTGCCCTGACCCAGAATTGAACCTCAGTCTCCTGGATTATAGGTCGATGCTCAACCCTTGAGCCATGCTAGCTGGGTACATTCTCTTAACAGTATCTTTGATGATCAGAAGTTTTAAATTTTAATTAAGTCCAGTTTGTACTTTTGGTGTTGTACCAGAGAAATCTTTGTTTAACTCAAGGTCACAAAGGCTTTTTTTCTAAGAGTTATAAAACTCTTAGTAGTTTTCCATTTTCCATTTAGGTTCTTCTACTTTGAGTTTATGGAGCAAAGTATGGGTTGAAGTTCACTCTACTGTGACCAGGAACATTTGGCAATTTCTGGAGACGAGATAATGCCTGCAGACCATGTACTGAGTGTGTGTTGAGGGGGTATGTTTGCTGTCGGTGTCTAGTGGGTCAAGGCTGGGGATTCTTCTGAAGATCCTACAATGAACAGGAGAGATCTTCTCAATGAAGAATCAGTCAGAAAAATGTCAGTAGTGCAAAGATGGAGAAATTCTAGGCTAGAGGTTTATCAATTTTATTGGCCTTAATGAACTAGTTAGCTATTGGTTTCATTGATTCTCTCTATTGTTTTTCTGTTTTCTATTTAATTGATTTTCACCTCAATTCTTCTTATTTTTTCTTCTGCTTATTTGAGTAGATCATTGCCGTAGGGTGGGGAATGTCTGGCCTCTGGGCCGGATACGGCCCGAGAAATCATTTGGTCTGGCCCTGCCAAGGCAACGGCAGGTGGGACTCGAAATTCAATAAATCTAGGAGCTTTTCTCATAGCTAATTTTTAAGTTGATAATTTTGTATGGCTCGGGACCGATGTTATAAATACCTAAGTGGCCCTAGGCAGAAAAAAGGTTCCCCACCCCTGCTGTAATAGGAAGACACTTCAGGACCCTGTGGGGTAGGACAGCACTCAGAACACCTACCTCGGGGAACTTCAGACAGGCACTGCTGAGTGTGCTGGGCTTCCTGTCTTTCCTCTGAGCCGCCTCAGGAGGGGGGTGGGCTGGCAGAAGGAATCATCTGCCCCTGCTTACATCCTCCAGACCCTGAGAGCTCTTGGTTCTCTAGAATTGGCCTTCTCCTTGTTACTCTGGTTCCAGCTGACTTTTAGTTCCTTTAGGTCCCACCAGGCCTTGCTGTTTGTCATTAGTGAGTAGCTGCTCTTCATCTGGGTGTGTAAATGAACCTTTATTCGGAATGTTAATACATTGACAAATACTCAACTGTAAGTGAGTAGAAAAACACAACTCATTCAACAAGTTAATTTATTTTGTAAATATTTACTGAATCTGGGCTCTGACACACTGATGAAAATTTATGTCCCCTGCTCTTAGAAGCCAACTGTCTAGTAAGAGAAAGCCCACAAGCAGAGGAACATGCACCCCAATGTGGTAACTGGTGATCACTACAATGGAGACGTGAATGGGGCAGTGGGAGTAAGCTTAGAGTGGTGGTTCTCCACGTGTGGTCCAGGGGCCAGCAGCATCAAGCCTACACAATCTGACCCTTGAGGGTGGGGCCCAGCAACCTGTGTTTAACAAGCTTTCCAAGTGATTCTGATGCACACTCAAGGCTGTAAAACCACTAGCACAGAGGATTAGATGATCTCTGAGATTTTTTTTCCTAGTTCCTAAATTCTATGAGTATGGATAATAAATGTGCTATTGCCCTTTTGTGGCTCAGTTGGTTAGAGCCATCCTGTGCACTGAAAGGTTACCGGTTTGATTCCTGGTCAGTTCCCGGTAGGGGGTGTGCAGGAGGCAACCGATCGATGTCTTGTTCTCATACCAATGTTTCTCTCTTTCCGTCTCCCTTCCTCTCTCTCTAAAACTCAGTAAAAAATCTTTTTTAAAAAATATGCTATTCCCTCATTGCACTCTTGAATGAATTCAAAGAGAGTCTGGAAGCTTTGTCTAGAAATAAATGATAAAGATTTATTCACGGGTCTAAGCATTTTCAAACCAGAAACACAACTAGGCAAAAACCCAGATGTGTTCTGAAGAAGAAAGAAAAGCTAAGTGTTCTTCTAGTAAAAAGTATATCTGTGAAAAGAATCAGTCCTGCATTCTTAGCCTCTGGATTGGTCAAGATGGGAACTTTCTAGATGATCGCTGCTCTGGATGGTGGATGCATGACCATTCTTTCCTCAGTCTTTCAGGGGGTACTCAGCGGGTTATCTGGAGGTTTGATGTATATCCCGGCATTGGTGAAGGACTGGCACATTCAAAATAAGCTTCCAGGCTAGTTAATGCAGGAATAGAATCGTTTCCTCATACCTCAACCTACTTGATTGTAATAATTTAGCAGCTTGACTGTAGTGACTCTGTTTACTCCTCCGTGCTTTCAGAGCAGTGTTGCACTAATGAAGTGTCATGTGAACATTAATTGCTATGTGGGTAAAATAGAAATTGGTAAAGTTATGCCTGACATTGGAGAAATAGTAAATTAGAGATTTTGAAAAATTTTATTATGAAAAAATTTTAAATATATTCAAAAGCAGAAATAATAGTGAAATGAACTCCTGTGTAAACACTATCCAGTGTTAATAATTATCAAATCCTGCTAATCTGGTTTTATCTATACCCTCATCTATCGCTGCATGCTGGATTATTTTGAAGTAAATTCCACACATCGTATCATTTCATTCATCAATAATTAGATTTTAAATTATTTGAGCTATCAAGATGCTCGAGATGAATTTGAAACAGAATCACATAGTTTTTTTTATGGTTATATGATAAGTTATAAAGTTTATCTGGAGCTTATTTACACAAAAGATGAGTAAAATAAAACAGTAACGTGGACATGTGTACATATCTTCTCATTAGCATAAAATTCATTAAAAATAAATATACTGGTTATAACAGTGAAAAAAATTAAAACATTTTATGTACCATCATCATGATGGCAATAAATACATTGTACTTATAGATAATACTCTAGACTAGCAAGAAAGAATATACACCCATACACTGCCAAAGTGGAAACATTGTGCTGGAAGGAGAGACTTAAATTTGAAAGACAGGTTTTTGGGAAGGGAGATGTTATAAGAAGTCTTTACTGTTTTCTAGGCAAATTTTAATACATTAAAAATTTACATTATAATAACATATTATAAATTCTCATTACTCCTTTCAGCAGTTTTGTTGCCTCATTTGGAAAGAAAAGGTATTCAACATTTAGGAACAATAGATCTTTTTTTAAAAATGTACTCAGTCAACGTTCTGCACACACTCTTCATTAAGGGTAGAGATAACCTATTCAGTTAGCACTCAGCCTGTCAGAGAGCTCATGTTTGGAGAAAGGAGGCAGAATTAATCTACACAGACATACTGCCTGTTTTCTCCCACTCTGGCTTTGGAGTACAAGTTATGATATCCTGAGGAAAAGCCGATTGTATTACAACTGAAATGTTTATTTTTGGCTGTGACTGTCTGATACATAAATGAATGGGTCATACCATAGATATTAGCTAATTTTCACTTAAAAAATGCTAATTGCTTAGAAGTACAAATTGGCAGTTATTAAAACAGTCACAGGGATATAAAATACAGCATAGGGACTATAGTTAGTAATATTGTAATAACTATGTATGGTGCCAGGTGGGTACTAGACTTATGGGGGAGGGAAAAATCACTTCATAAGTTATATAAATGTCTAACCAGTATGCTGTACACCTGAAACTAATATAATATTGAATGTCAGCTGTAATTGAAAATTTAAAATAAATAAAGCTGTTCAAGACTGTTCCCTATGCCTCCAGAAGAAATAGGTTAAAAAAACAACACCCACAACTCAAATGCATCTAAGCTATTAGTGCTATGATAGGTTATAGCCAATGTATGATGAGATTATGTGATAGAATAATGCACGCTAGAGCTTTTATTTTTTATTTTACTTACTTTAAAATATGTGTTTATTGATTTCAGAGAGAAGGAGAGAGATAGATAGAAACATCAATGATGAGAGTCATTGATCAGCTGCCTCCTGCTCACCTCTTCTGGGGATCACCCGGGTATGTGTCCTGACCAGGAATCGAACCTTGATCTCCTGGATCATAGGTCGATGCTTAACCCCTGAGCCATGCTGGCCGGGCCCATGCTAGAGCTTTTAGTTCAAAAATTTTGGCTAGTCATTCAGGAAAAAAGAAAGAACAACTATTATAAATTGTGTTTATAAAAGAGTTAAAGGTGTGTTTTATTATTGCACTTGTATGTTAACAGAAAAAGGTTACTAGCATTCTCTGGGTTGAATAGCCTTTGTAGTCACTCATTTGATGACACTGAGTAAGAATTTTTTCTCTGTTAATGGACTAGCATTTAAAAGAAAGTCTGTTACCTTTGTAGTCTTTGTACTTTTTTTCATTATAACAAGCTGCAACTCACTTAGGTAATAATTAATTTTATAAATAGTGTTTAGTCCAGAACTGACTATGTGCCCTTCTGAGCCTGATGAAAGGGAAACTCCCAAATGCTTATTACCATGGTTGATGATTTGATTACAAGACTCTGATGGTGATGCTTTCTGAGACTTGGAAGGTGAACTCCTCTGAGTCATGGTGTTGTCTCGCAGTTGGCTGTGTGTTTTCTTAGCAACTGCTGCTGATTTCAGGTTGGAGCAGGGAGAGTGGGTTTTGAAATGATCCAACATATTCTTTCAGGCTATGTGTGCCTGTTAAACCTTGTAAACTTACGGTTAATATTGTGTGTGCCACAAAAAGGAAAGATTTCATTGCAAATCATTTTTCTTCTGATCTCCTTTTCAGGGGGTTGGGGGCGGGGGTGAGAAAGGAGAAACATAAGTGAATCGGGGAGACTGTGGACCTGCTTGTTTATGCCCCTGGACTGGAGCAGAACCGCAATGGCTTCCACATGCTGACGGGATAAATATAATTTACTGGGGTCTTGATCTTGAGTAATACTCCCATGAGTGTCAGTATTAAAGGAACGAGTGGAATTCAGAAATATCTGAGGTGTAGTGCAATGTGAACAACATAGCTTCTGAAGTCAGACCGAGCTTGGTTCAAATCCTGGCTCTTCCATGTACTCGCTGTATCCCTTGGGCAAACCACATACCCTGCCCGAGTTCAGGAGGGTTACACGTGCTGCTGGGACACTGCAGGTCACAGTATAGTAGCTACGGTCGAACACGATGGAACACATGGTAATGAATGCTAGTTATTGCATTCAGTCCGGGGCGTGGGGAACGAGGGGCTGAGTGACAGGCTTAGAGGGGATCAGAAGTGAATCAGGCCCGGGGGCAGATCGCCTTGTAAACATCCCTCTCTCGGGTGATACAGAATGAAAGACATGCCAACGGAGCTGCGAGCAGAGTGCGGTGGGCGCGGAGTGGTGGTCGTGGACGGCGGCTTTGGGGAGTCTGGGGCTGGTTTTGTGGAACGCCGACGTTTGAGCCGGGCGTGTAGCTGCATCTGGAAGGATGAGCAGGCTTCACGGTGGCGGGTGGAGGAGCAGGCTGCAGGCTGAAGAACAGCACCGACGAAAGCGTGGGGCTCGCGGCAGGATGTGGTGGGAGGGCTCTGGGTCGGTGGTGCTTTGTGGTTAGATCTTGGGGAGTCTTGCACACGCAAGTGTTTGGACTCTTTCCTTCTTGTCACTAGGGAACCAAGGCAGGTGCTTGGTGCGAGCTCTGTTTCATGGTAATGTTCTGAGAGATGGATTGGAGAGTCAGGGAGTCCAAATACAAGGGTGTTTTCAGAAAACCAGGGGAGCGACGAACAGAACCAGAGGGTCCTGGAAGGAGATGGTGCCATTATTGGAGAGAGGGAGAAGGCGGGGGAGAAAACGATGGTCTGGCAGTGGGGGGGCTCACGGGTTCTTTGAGCTCTAAGATTAGTGGACGTGTAGCTGGCAATTGGAAATTCAGTTGTGAAAGAGGGACGCTAACATTTATCGTGCACCTGCCATGGCTCAGGGCGTATGCTGTCTTCACAAATCATCATCGGAAGCAAATAGTATTTTTATTGATGGAGAAGCGGGCTCAGCAGGGGCCTGATATTTAAACACCTACGTTAATTTCAAGGCACTTCTCACTTGTATCTTTCTCTTCAAGCTTTTTGGAGCAGGAGGAGAGCCAGGGCTCGACACAGCGAGTCTGAGTACTGAAGGCAGCAGGCTCCCCTCTGGCATTTCCATCAGTTTCCACACTCAGGCTCCCATTGCATTTTCTTTTACCGCGAGGAGAGAGACACCCTCCAGCTGGGTGGTTTGAATGTGTTACCTGAGGAATGTGAAGCAAGTTTCCTACTCAATCTTGAGTCTCAAGTTCCAACGTTACTTTCCTTTTAGAGCTGCTTGATGAAATGGAAACGTTTGGGTAGGAGTGGGTAAAAACTTTACAAAATAAACCTTCTTTTAGTTGAATTGGAGAGGACCAGGGGGCGGAGTCAGTGAAGCTTTTCTCCTTAATGTTATTGCCTTCGTTAGATGATAAAATATGGGAGCTGAGGTCAAGCTCATGGATGCAATAAAAATTAAGTCTGGCAAGACTTTGGGCATTTCTTGAAAGTTTATTGTTATTATTACAAAAATCCATCAACACACATATTTAAAAAGTGAAAGCCCTTCCTCGTATTATTTTCACTTTCCATTTCTGCAGTCTCTGTCCCTGGAGATAACCATTATGGACAGCTGTATGTTTATCCCATGTGAATGTTTACAAACACTTGGAACCTTGGCAAAGTAATAATTGTGCACCGTAGTTAGAATTTGTGCTTTTTTTCTTTTTCCTTAGACATTTGGTATCGGCGGTCCATTATTGAGGATTCATAAATATGGGTGCTTCCTTTAGACTGTGTTCTGAAAGCCCCGTGAACATGAAATGTAACCTCAGTTCAGTGCTTTTGATCGCCTTTCAAATCAGTGACATACCTAGGGTTAGAATTTAGATACCTGAGCTTCCCATGTGTTGCTAAACCAGTTCTGGTAGTTAATTTATTACACAAGTTTGCCATTTAACTGCTACTGCACCAGCAGGCAAAAAGCATGTCTCATCCGATTTCTCTACAGAGGAGAAAGGACAGAGAATTTAAATTGACACAGGCCTATCTTAGTTTGGTCACTCTATTAATCTGTTAATTACTTCCTATGTTGAGTGATCATACACTACGTGTTCTGGTAAATTTCTCTATAGAATTGTGGGGCGTGTGAGTAGATTAGATCGATCTTGCCCGTTAGGAAGTTTCTTTTAAGGACATGGAATGTGGGGCCTGCATACTTCTGTTCATGCAGTTCTTGCCAGTCACTTGCAATTTGGTCTTGGGAAGTTACTTAACTTCTCTGTTTCCCAAATGAGGTAGATAGTATCTACCTTACGGACTTGTGAGGATTAAAGAGATGGTACATGTAAAATGTCTGGCACAAATTAAGTGCTAAATAAATATTAACTCTCCTTGTTACTGTTTTATTATTATTATCAAACAGAGAACCAAGAAATTTGGTCCCCTATGTGAGGAGAATTTATCTGTTCCTACTTTCAAGCTAACAAAGGAGATGTCACTCTGCTTTTATCGCACTGTGGATTGTGAGGCCTGTGCAAATATTGAGATAACACTCTTTAATCAGATACAAATCTCAGTACTGTACGGAGTCAGTCAGCTTCTTAACTAGATAAGTTGGAGGAGCTTCAGCCAAAGGATTATGCAGAGATTTTGTTTAGTCTTAGTGGTCCTCCTTCTCGAGATCCTTCAGAGGTTCTAGCTTTGCTTCTACTCAGGAAAATATTGTGTCATGCGAAAGACATTTTTAGGAGAGTGTTCCAGTTGTTCACTGATGGGGAGAAATCAACTTAGGTGGTGTTTCTTTTTGAGGGTTTTATGTTATGTGTTTTGGGGATTAGGGACAGGTCAGAGATATTTCCAGGAGGAAGGCTTGGAGAGAAGGGAAAAAGATTTCTTAGAAATCTCAAAACTATAGTCTGAAATTCCATGAAAAGAAAACTTAAGAATTTTGTAATCAGAGTTAGTGGAGGTAAGAGGTCAGAAGGATTATTCATGTTTTTGGAAGTTCGTCTTCACAGGAAGGCACATAATTTCTAACTTTTTTAATGAACTAGAAGATAATTAAGGAAAAGTAATCGCAGAAGTAGACAAATAGTTTTTTAAATCCAGATTTCGAATGGAGTCACTGTACATGTTGTAACAACAAAGATAATTTAGTGTCCCCAGAAGTGCATTCTGTTCTTTCCCTGAGTTGATGTGATCTCGTGTCAGATCTTAAAATTGTGCTCACAGAAATGGGAAATATGTATCTTTAAGGAAAACTCAGAAACAAGTAATCCTGGTTGTTTCTCTTCAGGTGAGAAATTTATGCCATGTTTAGAAATGAAATGGAAACTAGTTTGCAAGCTCTCTAGCAAGTCACAAGGGAAGCCTAGGGGAGGGGATGATTTCACAAAGTTCTGCTATTTCAGAAATCAAATCTGATTTTTAGAGACACCTGCAATTTCCATAGCTTGATTCAACAACTTTTTTAAACAGTTGAATACCTGTTAAAGAGTTGCACTGCTGTCTGGCACCCTAGAAAAAACAGCTTCTAAATTACATCACAGTTAATTTTTCATCTTTTTTTCCCTTCTTCTCACCTCCTTTCACACTTACCAGTCAGCATGCTAAGATTTATTTATTTTTATATTTTGTTAATCCTCACCTGAGGATATTTTTTCCACTGATTTTTAGAGAGAGTGGGAGGGAGGGAAGTGGGGGAGAGAGAAAGAGAGAGAAAAAAATTGATGTGAGAGAGACACATCAATTGGTTGCTTCCCTCATGAGCCCCGACCTGGGCCGGGGATCAAACCTGCAAGCCAGGTACGTGCCCTCAACTGGGAATCGAACCCGAGACCCTTCGGTGTGGGGGCCGATGCTCTAACCACTTAGCCACACTGGCCAGGGCAGCATGCTACGATTTAGTGGTTAGGTAAGACTGGGTGTTAAGTATTTAGTTAGAACTCCCCATTTATCAGTACAGTTGCACAGTAATGAATGGTTCTTTGGAAGTAAAGAGTTAAAGAGAAACACAAACTCAATGAGGCACTCTAATTTTGAGGAGATTTGAATTTTTAAAACTTCCCTTAGAAAAGTTTCCTTAAAGTTCTAGTATGAAAACCATAATCTGAAGTGGTTAGAGGAATGTCATTTATTTAACTTTAAATTTTTATTTATTTATGCTTTTAGTTTTTTTATGGTTTTTAGAATTGATTTTAGAGAGGAAGGGAGAGGGGTAGATAAATAGAAATACCGATGAGAGTCATTGATCGGCTGTCTCCTTCACTCCCCCTGCTGGGGATCGAGCCTGCAACCTGGGCATGTGCCCTGACTGGGAATCAATTCGGTGACCTCTTGGTTCATGGGTTGATGCTCAACTACTGAGCCACACTGACCGGGCAATGCTTTTAATTTTTTAAAACTTAATTTTCAGTTACAGTTGACATACAATATTATATTAGTTTCAGGTGTACAACATAGTGACTAGACATTCATACATCTTATGAAGTGATCACCATAAACCTAGTACTCAATCTGACACCGCGCATAGTTATTAAATAAAGTTGGATTGTAGGGAATAGAACAGGACTTTTTAAGGTGAGTTCTTGAGGGTGTGAGAAATGGTTACTCATAGGAAAGATAAAAAATTGAGTAAGTACAGTATCATTTGTAAGGTACCAGTTATAAATTCTAATCCTGGATTTGTCCCAGTTTTATGCCCTTGAATAAATCACTAATGTTAATGGTCTCAGTTTCCCCACCTCAGGAGTATCATGATTACATAGAATAACCTCGAAGCACATCTAAAGACAAGTATGTTTTGTCTTACATCAATTAATCTGCCCTCTTTTCACTGATGTCCATTGATCTCTCTTAAGCCAGCCCACGCTCCACAAAGGGTAACAAAGGAGAGTGTGGTGGGATTACTTTAAAATAAATGTACCCGTGCTATCCATAGTGAGACAGCAAGCCTGGGCTCCTGTCTGATTTATACCTTGTACAGCCACAGAAGCGATGGGTGGTTGTTAGAGTCCAGAGTTCAACGCCCATTGTGCTGAATTCAGTGCAGAGTTTTAGGACTGAATTTCACAGAAGAGGAAGCAGGATTCAGGGTTGGTGAGGTCCCGCGGGTCACTGGCAGAACCAGGAATAAAACGGCAATCTCCAGGCTCCCGGCTCAGAGCTCTTGGTGCTGTGTGTGTGTAATATTTAAATTGTTGAGTATTATCTAAGACCCGTGGGAAAGTATGTCATCCTATAGTAAGTGTTTACATGCTTTGGCATCCTCCTTAGGAAACAAAATATTTCTACCATGGTGTGATCCATCCTTCCTCCTCAGAGGTAGCTGGTATCTTGAATTCGGTGTTTGCCATTCTCAGGCATTTCTTTACAGTTTTGTTGAGTATGAGTGTTAAGGGTGACTGTCAACGTCTTTAACAACTGGTAGTGCTGGGAACTGCCACAGGCAATGGATGCTGACCATGAACAATGGATCCAGCCCGGCCAGGGTGTCCTGGCCGAATATCAGGCCCGTCTTGGGTCCCTAAGCAATATTTTTAAGATTGTGTATAATTCACATCATTCTGTGTGCATTCTTCTGCAAGCTGCTTTTTCCCCTCTCAACTTTATGTTTGCAAGATGCATCCACGTTGATAAGGATAACTCTGAGTCATTCATTTTCATTGCTTCTATTGTGTGGCTGTGCCACGGTTTGTTTTTCCATTCACTTATTTTTGGATGTTTAGTTTTTTTATGGTCTCTTCTAAGTCTCACCTGTTCATATCTTATGCTTAGTTTCCCCTCAGGTTATTTGTCTTTTCTTTACTGATTTTTAAGTATAGCATTTCTGTATTTTTTTGGAAGGTGTTAAATAAACAAATACTCATTAATATTTGTGTTTAAGAAGCCACATAAAACCTATCCAGTGTTATTGGAACTACATACATCCGTTCACATTTGAAAAGGGAATTTCAGTATCCTCTGGTCAGACTGATGTGATGTACACCAGTGGAATTGCCTGAGTGTTAACATGCCTGTGACTGTAGATAGGAATGGATTCGACAGTCTTTACATTCTTGATTGTAAAGATTGATTTAATTTCCCCATATTTACATGGTTATGCAGCTGAAGGGTTGACTTCATTGTACTCTAAAATGTGGGAGGGGACAGCCTGAATGGGAGATTATAAAATTCTCATTTCCCCCCGTCACTAGATAAAGCTGGATAATGGATGGCACCCTTGCTTCCTCGGTGAGCCGTGGTTGTTGGGCAACAGAATTGTAACAGAAACTATAACGTGAGTGCGAGGACTCAGGCCATTCATTGCTCAGGAAGTTCCTTTCCAGAACTTTATTTATTTAAACTATCTGGGTTGTGCATGCTTTTGGCTCTCTCCCCCCTTTTCCTCCAGTGAACAGGGACTTGACAGAGATACATGTTAGGCTATTTGTTCTTTTGTTGGCTACTTGTATCTCTTTCTGGCAGGTTATTGTTTCAAGGACTTTAAGCACCAGGATTAGGACAGTTTAATCTTCCCTGGGCTTGGAAAGTGTAATCTTCCTATCGTCCTGCTTTCCTGGCTAATTTGCTTCCTTCTCTCCCTTCCTTGTTTGTTTTCACTTACAAATCACTTCCATCTATGTAGACAGCCATCCTTCAGAGCATCCAACATTTTGTTCATTTCAGTTTTTTCAGCCTTTTTATTTTGTTGTTGTTATATAAAAGGACATAGGTGTTTAACAAATGCTTTAGGACTAGAGGTGGCCTTTTCCTGGAGCTTCGCTTGTGGCCTCCCGGCCCTGCCCCCATTAGTGCGCCGGCCCCAGGGAGGTAGCCGCCCTGCACCGCGCCCTCGGCCTCTCCCTCGCTCCCAGCCTCCTGCTCCCAAGGCCCCTTTTGTTGTGGGGAGCTCACCACGTACTGTAATTTGCTGGGTGTTTCGGGTGGAGGACAGACCTGGGAGTTCCCGGCAGAATTTCTATAACCTGCCTGAGCTCTCTCCTGTTTACAAATTGCTGATTACCTAGTCTCTTCTGTTTTGGGAATAATTAGAACTTCAAAGTTAAGATTGTTGTCCAAAAGAAAGATGTTTACTTTTAGAGGCAGAAAATATTTTGAGCCCGTCTGCCATAACTGCTTTTTTAAGAAACAAAAGCTATGGACTTTAATCCCAAAGCGAAAACAAATGATCTTCCTGGAAGAATTAGCAATATGTAAACATTTTGGAAACAAGCTGTGTTTTTATTTTTCGCTTTCTGTATTTGCTTAGTCAAAATTAGTATTACCACAGTTGTTCTGAATACTCCTTTTCCTTGCATGTCTTGCCATATAAAGTTGATTCCATAACATAGAAGATAAAATATGTCAAAGGGGAAAAGTGTTTAAAGAAATTTTGTTAGGCCCTGGCCAGTGTGTCTCCGTTGGAGCGTCACCCAGCGCACTGAAGGGTCGAGGGCTCCATTCCTGGTCAGGACACATGCTCGGGCTGTAGGTTCGATCCCCAGTCGGGGTGCATACGGGAGGCAACCGGTTGATATTTCTCTCTCACATCAGTGTTTCTCTTTCTTTCTTTCTCTCTCCCTCTCTCTCTCAAAATCAATAAACATATCCTCTGGTGAGGATTTAAAAAAATGTTAAAAAAAAAATTTTGTCAGTGCAAAGGGCATGGTATTAACACACTAGCAGACAGTCCTCAGAGATGGTTCATCCAAATTAATTTTGATCTTCATAATCATATGAATGAGAGGAATCCTTTCAAGTTTCGGATTTTTAAAGAATCCTGATTTCATTTTTGGGGGTGTAGTTTTCACTTGATGAGTACCAGTTTCTAGGAATAATGTGGCATAGCATGTAGATACATATCAAAGAAGGGCTAGTAGCACTGACCTTCCCACAGGATCTTTGTGAGCAGAACCCCGAACCCTGTACAGATACAGAAGTCTATTTAAAGGTTCACAATAACAATGACGACAATCTAGGGCTCCCTTCCAGCCCCATCGCTTCCTTCTTCTAATGGGAAGTTGAGCTGGGGCCGGGGGAGTGCGGTGGTGTCACTGGACCAGCGCACTCAAGCTGTCGCCTGTTTTTGTGGAATCCCAGGCCTTTAGGGGACGTTGCACAATGAGATTGGTGAAGTGAGAGTACTCGGGTTTAGAGGAACAGAATAGAAAAGAAAATTAAGTGAGTTAAGAAATACATAGCAGCTAGAACACGGGGAGAAAAACCCTCATATCTTAATAACAAGCAAAACTTTCAAAATGTTAATATTTACAGTAAGTTGTTTTTTCTCCTCTTTGGCATGGATCTTTAAGCAGGTGTATCTGAGGGACTACCGGTGTGTTACCAAGGTGATGCTTGGCTGCTGAGGTGGAAGAGCCGTTAATGCCCTCTCCAGGGTCCCAGAGCTCCCAGACCATGCCAGAGCCTCAGGGCCGGGGAGGCCCTGGCCAAGTGCCTGTTGCAAAGGCGCATCTTAGAGGACTCCTCCGTGTGACTTTCCTCTGCTCTAGGGAGTCTGTGGACCAGGACGATCCCAGTGATTCGGGTTTAAACTACAGTGGACCTGGCCTGGTTTAGTGATTAGGGCGTAGGCCTGCACACCAAAGGGTCTCGGGCTCAATTTCTGATCAAGGGCACGTAACTGGGTTGCAGGTTCGATCCCTGGCCCAGTTGGGATACGTGTGGGAGGCAACCAATCAATGTCTCTGTCTCTGTCTCCCCCCCCCCACCTCCTTCCCTTCCTCTCTAAAAATCAATGGAAAAAATATCCTCCCCCCCCCCCCCCCAGCAAGTCCCAAGAATTTGCTCTGGGTTGACCTTAGAAATCTAAAATGTCCCGTTTTTGAGTGTTCCCCCTTCCTTCTCTCCAATGGGATTTCATAAGGGGGCTCACACCTAGGGGCCTGGAGTCTCCAAATTTTCCCAGCGTGGATGCCTCCTGGGTAGACCCTGAGCCCCTAAGGACTTGAAGCAGACCAGGGCCTAATCTCATTCAAATCTCTGGGGTATTTCCAGCAGCCTTGATGCGCTAGAGTCCTCACAGAGCCCTGCAGACCCTGACCCCCCCGACATTGCAAGTGCAACTACAGCATGCTCTTTTCTTGGTTCCTAATCTCAGCATGTGCTAGGCTGTGCTTTATGAAGCTACAGGTACAGATTGGGTAGCTATGGATTGGGCTGGTTGCTTAAAGCTTATATAATTGCAGTAGTGGGTACCATTATATTTTAATTATTTCTGAATTAAAAAACAACAAACCAACAAAATTTATTCCTTTGACTGCTTTGGTAATAATGATCTTTTATGGTCAGAGAAATTTAGGTAACATAGTGAGTGACTTGTTTAAAGCCTCCCAGTGAGCCAGTAAAAGAAAAGGGGATCAGAACCACTATTCCTGGGTGCCAAGTCTGTTACTTAGTCCAATAAACCTGTTATTGAGGATTAATATCCACTCAGAGCCAGAAGTAGACCAGTTGAGACCTACATCAGATTTGACCGTTTGTCTCTAAGGATGAGGGATACATTAATTTGCTGGGCAATTGATTTTCCCTTAGGATCAGAGAAAAACAAAAGCCAAAATTGTCAGCCACGAAAATAGCACAGTAAATTATGTTTGGGTTTGGAAAACTTCCAGTCCTATAAATAGATTATGGGAAGCCCTCAGGGAGGGGAAGAAGGTGTATGGTGGCTGTTTTCATATATAAAAATAGCAGGCCCCGTGAAACTTGAAGAAAAAAGCAGAAGATCTGTAACTTGAATCAAAATAGAGACTGTGATTCATAACCAAAACTTTGCTTTTTATTACCACTCACAGCCAAGATTTGGTAAGTCAGTAGGTCAGAAGTTTGGCAGGAGCATTTTTGGGAGGGATTTTGCAAACAAGGTTTCTGAGAGTTCCATTTTTCCCGCTGAGAGGTGGTGGGTCTGGTTACCTACCTTCATACTTTACCTTAATAGAGACGAAGGAAACCATGGAAGTAGAAAGAAGAACTAGCTCTGCATTTTAATGTTGTGATCGGAATAGTATAGAATGTTCAGAAGATCTACAGATGTGAAGTCCCACCTCTGATTTTCTGGGCTCTTCATGGTACTGTTAGAAGCCAGCGTCTGGAGTTTGATGTTTACCAATGATGTTTGGGATCAGGGAGGCATATGTTATGTTTCATAATGAATGTGCCTGGGTTTTCCTTTGTATGTATTCCTCTGCTTTCTTATTCTCTGTGTTTCCCTCTTTTCCTGTGTTTCCCCAACCGTGCCACGTTACCGCTGTCTCCAGGTGTGGCTTTCAGCATTTTGCAGGCGGGGCCATTGAATTGGCACACACGGTCTTCTTTGGGAGGTGAGTGGGTGGGTGACTCTGAAATGCACATGTAGGAACTTGAATGTGACTCTACCCTTTGGGGCCCGGCATGTCTAGATCTCATAGGTCTGTACCTGATACGCCCACAACCACCTGCTGGGGCCTGCACCTCCAGTAACAACTCTGCCGTGGGGGGCAGTTCACAACCGTATGGTGAGAACATGGGAGGTAAGGGGGTAGGAGGATTGGTTGGTAGTCTAGACAGGTCTGTTAATATCTCTTATATTTGGGACTACACTGGAATCAAGATAATGATTTACCAACACAGATTCCCCCTGGATTCCGAGCCTTTCAGTTTCTGCTCTGGAAGATGCGTTTTAAAGCAGCAATCTGGAAAATTTAGGCATAACCCTTAAGTAGCTGACCCAACCCATTAATAATGCAGTTTGCTTCATTTGGTTCTTTTAACATATAAAAGACCCCAAATCCTACAGGAATCTTCTTTTACGTTAGGGACAGAAGGAATTAATGGATGTGAGGATAGTAATATGCAGGTAATAATGGAACCCTTGTGTTGTGGGATAATAGACCTAAGGGAAAAAGGCCTTTGGTCTTTAGCTAAGGATTGTAGGGCGCAGAGGATTCCGTTACATCAGGAGTAATGGAAGTCCTTGACTTCAGACCAGGGAGGTTGGGAGCCTTCTGACAGAACCTTTGGGTCTTTTGCTTATATAGAAGTAATAAAATTGGAGAAAGAATGACCTGTCCTCCATCAAGGGAAGGAGTGTATGTACAAGAAGTCTGTTCTGTACCTGAAAGATGCTAAGGAGTTTCGAGTTCTGTTTCCTCATGAGCCAAGAAGACTGTAATGGGAAAAACTGAGTTAGGGTTAATTTGTCTCAATAATAAAAGACACGGAGAAGCCTCCCTTCATTCCAGTTTTATCAGAAGATGAATGTAAAAGTTTTTTTCTTGTTGCAAACATGTCTCCCCTAACAGGCAGGGAAAGGAGGCCCAGCACTTCTAAAAATGAACTTCTGCAGTTGAGAGGTCACCTGCCCCCAGAGACTGCCCCAGTGAATGCTGCCCTGTGGGTGGAGAAAGGAGATGGTCAGAGCCCCAGAACCCAGGCCCCAAACCTGGGCGCGGAGCCGGCAGAGCCCACAGAGGGTCTCCACCCCCGAATTCTGACAATTAACCATAGTCTGTTGGCTTTCCTTTCTTCTAAGAAAGACTCCCCAGGGAGCTAGTGTATCCTAGAAAGGAAGCTGGGAAGGTGGAAAAGCCAATTTGACATAGACCGTTAATTGTGTGCTGGAGAAAAGGGAGAGAGATGATACGTAACTCCACTAAGCCAGGAGGGCATCCAAAGTTCACCTTCCAAGGTCTCAGACAAAGGGGGAAAGTGAAACGTGTTCAGATACATGAGCAACAGAAGGCCAAAGTATTTCTGTGTTTTCCCTTTAGTGCTCCACAGATAGCGTGTTTTACAAATACCACAAGGTGAAGTTAGTGCGAATAGAGCAGTGCAGGAGAATTCAACACACTAAGAAAGGTTATTGTGACAGTTATTAGGTTTGTAGTACCAACCAGGGATGGGAATCCCCGGGGCACTGAAAAGACTGAGCTTTATTATAAGTATTTTTATTCATCACAAATCACATTCTTAAGGGAGTATTTTCTTTTCCGGTTATTATTTTCTAGGTAACAGTCTTCTAAATTTTATGTGTTTTATTTCAGTTGGTGGAAGGGATGTGGGAAAGGTTGACATTAAGTGGTTTTAAAAAAACGGTGTGGGTTCCGTTTCATTTCGAAGACGAGGTAGCAATAATGCTTGAAGATTTTGAATGAAAATTCCTTAAGTCACATCACTCTAACAGCGATTTTCCACCGGGGTGCCGCAAGAACCTTTAAAACATGCAGCACCTGACTTTTTAGTCAGGGGCACTGACCTCTTTGCCCTTAGATGGTCAAATAAAAAAACGATAACAGCAAGAACAACAATAGCCATCCGGTGTGAGTGAATCCAAATTATACCTGTTTTTTTTTCTTTCAGATTGTCAAAAAAATATATTCTTTGGTGTGCCGCAGATTTTTAGTAGTTTATGTGTACATGAGATGAAAAAGGTTGAAAACTGCTGCTTTAACACAACAGGTTTTATTTTTGCACTTTACCTTTTAGTCTTTGTTCACATATATACGTACTGATGGAATTGCATTCCTGTGGAACATAAACGTGTGTGTCCTGTTTATCTTAGTATTTTCTTATTTAATATTTTTCGTAGACTTTATAATTAGCTTTGTTTTGATTAAAAACATTTTTTACACTGATGTACCAAATTTTGCAAAGCATTCCAGTGTTGAGGATTCATCTTTCTGTCTGTCTATAGGGCCGTCACTCTAACCACTGAGCACACCGGCCAGGCATGCATCCTGTTTTGATAGTGCCTCAGGGCAAATTTGTTTTTTTATTTTACCATCTAGCTCTACCCTTACATGTCACATCCATCATGGTCATCAGTTTCTAACTAATTACTTTTTAGGATAGATTCCCAGGAGTGAGATTACTGAGTCAAATTGTATGTGCCTTTTTATGATACAAGTTACATGTCACCATATTGATTTCCAAAATGGTGATTGTGTGGACAGTGTAGAGGTACATCAGTTTCTTTTTCGTACTGGGAAGGTGAACATTTTTGCGTCTGTTTGTTTAGCATTTATGTTTCCGCTGACATAAGTTAGCTGTTCATATTTGTCAGAACTTGGTTTGTTTTTTCGAGGAAACTTTTTATATCTTTCAGTTACCTGTGAAGCTGTTCACATGATTGCTTCTTGTTTTCGGTTGCTTTGTGGGATGTTGCTGGAGAACAGGAGTGGGAACGTTTGACCCAAGGGCCATAGGTGGCCCGTGAAATCATTTGGTCTGGCCCTGCCAAGGCAACTGCAGGTGCGACTCGAAATTCAGTAAATTTAGGAGCATTTTTCATAGGCAATTTTTAGGTTGATAATTTTGTGTGGCCCACAAATGATGTTATAAATATCCAAATGGCCTTTGGCAGAAAAAAGGTTTCCCACCGCTGCAGTGTAGAAGAAGGATTTGATCCTTTGGGTAAGAGACATAACACAGAGTACTTTCTCTAAAGAAATGGAAAAGTCCGAGTTAATTCCTCTCTCAGTGAGTTTAATCTGCCCCACCAGGGAGCCCGTTGCTGCATTTTGTGCACATGTCCAGTGGTGAAGATACTGTGTGTTCACACAGACTTCTCCCAGCCTTAGTGCTGTGGCCTTGAAGAGGCCACTAGAGCAAAAGGCACAATTGCTGAGGCTCATTCCTGGAAACTGTAGCATACTTCTAACCTGCCAGCCATGCAGATCACTACTGAGTTGTGGAGACTGTTAGCCCAATGTGAATTTTATTCCCCTTGAAAATAAAATCTGAGAAGAAGAAGTTCAAGCCTTAGCACTTCATTGAAGGCAAATAATAAAGCCTACAGTCCGGTTGCGGTTTATAGCTTCTTGATCATGTTTGTATCAGTTATTTCATTTGAGTCTTCAGCAACCTCCGGGAGCAGGCGGAGCTGCGGGCCCCAGTGTTACAGCAGAGGAAGCGCAGCTCAGGAGTGTCAGGGCCATTCCTGGTCACACGGCAGAGCCAAGGCCGGAGCAGCCCTGAAAAGCGTCACCCAGAATGATGTACTCCTTAGGAAGAACTGAGCGGGGAGCCAGATGAAGTCTCAGGCATGGTTTTCATTAGAGAGGAGTACAGTAATGAATATTAATAATGATGATTTTAAGTCACCAAAGAAAACAAATCATATAGTCCAGATATTGTATTTAGTGGGTCAAGGAGTTTCCGTCACTCCTGATTAAAAACAATGTTGATGTTATTAAAAGAGTAAGTTATATAATTCCTTGAAAAGTTTGCTTATCCCGACTGTCTTATTTTGGGATTATACGAAATAGGGGTTGAGACTGTGGGTGCAGGAGTGAGACAGATACAGCTCTGAGACCCAGCTCACTGGCTGAGCCACTAAAATAAGGTGCTTCACCGCCTCCCCCCCCAGCCTTGGTTTCATCTGTAAACTGGTGACAGGAGGAACCCGGTCAGAGGTGTCTTATGAGCCGTGAATGCTTATGTACGTAAAGTGCTTAGTGTGTTATATACAATGGTTAGCGCATAGCAAGCGCTCTGTTTTATCCTGAGTTAGGTCTTATTTGTTGGTAAATATACTTCACTATTTCGTTTATTCTTGTATATTTTAAAACTCAGTGTCAAGCATGTGCTTCTTTACTATAATTATTTTTTACAGCATAAAGGTTAGAAATAAACAATTTTTTAAAAAACACACTCCCCATTCAGTATAACCTCTTTTATGTGTCTTCATTAATTTCAGAGAGAGGAAAGGAGAGGGAGAGAGAGAGATAGAAACATCAATGATGAGAGTCATTGATCGGCTGCCTCCTACACTCCCCCGACCAGGGATCAAGCCCACAACCTGAGCATGTGCCCTGACTGGGATTCGAACCAGGATCTCCTGGATCCTAGGTCAACACTTAACCGATGAGCCATACCTGGCCGGCAAGTAAATGTAGTTGTGGCGAGGCAAGCTCTGTATTGACAGTGGGTAGATACACATTGTGATCTTGTCCTTTCAACCATGTTTAGTCTTATGAGCCGAGCCTCAGGAATTATCTGCCTGCCATGAGTTCCATGTGCTCATGAATCTTTGTGAGAAGTTTTTGGCCTTTGATATTTGGAATGAGGGTTCTTGTAGATATTTTATTATACTTTATAATAAAGATCTGTGTATAATCAAGTTCATTTTTAATAAAGAGAAGGGCAAAATATATTTGAACATGTATGATAAAGGAGAGATAATAATCAGCTTTAGATTGCCTTTGTTTTGTTCTTTACATGTACTTTCTGGGGGATGAGATGGGAAAGACATATTTTCACTGTTGGAATCTTTTAGTATACACACACACACACGCACACATATATAGCACTTAGCAACATTGCTGAAACTTTCACTAATATAATTTGTCTAAAGTGGGCCTTCGTGGATACAGGTCTGTGTCTTTAACTTTTTGTAGCTGTTTTCTGCCATGATTCAGGAATAAAATGACCTGTAATCCTCATATTGTGTTTAATGGAGAGTAACTCAACCCAGTGTACTTAGACTATGACTGTTATAGACATATTGAGCACAGCTGAAGTTTTCTTTGAGGTTCATAATCTCTGGGGCATTGCAAAGCTTCAGAGTTTTTTTAAAATATTATTGTAAGTACAAGCTTCATTGTATTCTAGGTGTGAAGAAGTGTCAGTTGATAATAAAGACTGAAAATGCAAAAAAAGAGAAAAGAAAAAAAAAGTTATAGTAGAGGATACATATTCCTTCCCTACAGAGGTATTTTGAATTTGGGAACAAAGTCTAGACCAGAGCTGATGTTTTTAGTAATGAAATGTAAATATAGCCCTGTTTCTGTGCTTAAAATATAGAAGCTAGTGAGTTATTTTGAAATGAAAACATATCGTGGCATCAGGAAGAGAATTTCGTGAAGGGATATTGAGTGGTGGTAGATGGCCCAGTGGAGAGGTGAGGGGTGGGTCCCATCCCATTATCCTGGCCCTTGAGATGAGAGACAGGCACAAAGGTCAAAATTTAGAGAAGAGCCACAAGCAGGATGTCAGGGCCAGAGAGCAGCCTGAACATCTCTCCACTCCTGGACCGTGTGAGACAAGATGTAATATTGAGGGTAAACTAAATGGAGAAAACAGGCCCTTCCATAGACCACAGTGAAAGTAAAATTTATAGCATTTGACAGCAAGAGGGTACAGAAGCCTTGTGGGAGGTGGGGGAAGTGACTCAGCACAGTTTTAGGTAGGAGGTACCTGGGGGACAATGATTTTATCTCTCCCTCCCTCTGTTAACTCCCTGTACATTTGTTTAGTAGTTACTTTGCATCAGACTTGGTGTTTGGTGCTGTGGCTACGAAGAAGAAATTGTACTCTTGTCTAGTCGGGGTCTCAGACATGTTGAGCAGATAGCTGTGATATTTGCTGAGTTTGGGGTGTGGGCACATAGGGAGCACAAAGGCAGATCGCCTCACTGTCTGGGCTCGAGTAGGAGAAACAGCAGGTGCAAAGACAGAAAAGTGAGTGAGCACTTGGGACCTGCAAGAGAGCTTCCATTCATTTGCTGTGTTTGTAGCCTTGGGCCTCTGGGAAGAAAGTCCAAAGATTAGGGATTACGTAGGAGGAGCCTTGAATGCTGTGCAGTTGATGGCAACCTCTGAGTATTTTAGACTGAGAAGTAAAATGACTAGAGCAGTGATTTTAAGAGCTCACTGTAGTGGACACTGTTGTGCTATCTCCTTTTAATGAGGGGCTTGTCGCCCAGCCTCTGGGAGTGTTTTCAGCCTCTTGGAGAGCCTTAGTGTCAATGAACCACCTCACCTGGGTTATGCCTCTTTGCAGGGGTGGAATGGGGATCGAGGGTCCCACGTCCAGAGGTGGTGAGGTGAGGGTGTACGGGCCAGGCCATGTTGGCCCACCCTAGGACAACTCTAAGGGCCATTTAACCTCCACAGCTCACTGGGGGGTTGAGAGAGGCTGTTTGGGATCCTGCTTTGCTGCTGGACTTCCTCTACCCAACCTTGCTTCCTTCTCGGCTCTGGCCGCCGCAGCTTTTCTGAATTCCCATCTCAGTGAGGTTGCTGGGCTCTCTTTGGGGTTCCCCTTCAGGTGCCAAGGTCTGCACACTGTCTCTAGGTGGAAAGCTAGGCAAACATAGGGCTTGCCTTGCTAGTTTCACCCTCTCAGAATGATGACATTCTTGTCCTGCCTGGGCAGTCTCAAAATAATTGTTTCCTTTATTTTTTGGAACTTTCTAGAAGAAGGTTAATTCTAGACTCAGTAACTCCTCTTGGCCGGAAGTGAAGTCACCTTTCTACCTTGAATCCGTCTCGCAGGGGGTTGTTGGGGTAGAGCTGTTCATTATTCAGTCAGCTACATGTTTGTTCGAGATGCTCTGCTTACAATTATTGAACACAATGGAAGCTGAGGGATGATGTTTCCAGAATAAGAAGCTGAATGGATACTGATTTTCTTAGTCGTACCTGATCACCCCTACCCCTGTACCCACATGAGACCCTGTTGCTTTGTAGTTAAGTAACTGAGTCCTACAACTACCTGTGTTATGTAAGCACAGACACATTTCACAGGATGAAAGTAGCCTTAACACGTCCACTGCCTCTATCTCAAATGAGATTCCAAATGTACTGCTGGGTGGCTCACCACCAACCAAGGCACGTATGCAGGCGGACACAGGAACTCATCACCTCTGTTTAATGCCCTTGGCTGAGGGAGGGGCTATGACTAACACACCGAAGGAATGTGTACTCTTGGGTAATTGAGAGCTGGTGGTACTTTTTTTTTTGCATCATGATCTTCAGATAAGGATTTTTTTGTACGAGTAATTCTATAAGGCGAGGTGGAATGCAATACTCATTTGTTTTTCATTAAAAAAAATCATAGATTTTGATTTCAAGAGGTAGGTAGAATAGAGGTGATTTTAAGAATACATTGTGATATATGGGACCAGGTAGACACTGGGAATATTGGGGGGAACATTTTGTAAAGTATGTGATTGTCTAACCACTATGCTGTACACCTGAAACTAATATAAAATAGTATTTAATGTAAACTGTAATCGAAAAAATATATTAAAAAATAATGCGCTATGATTATTAGATGCAAAGTCAATTATTAAGTGCAAAGTGCATTTACCTACTGGATGTATATCAATTTTATATTTTGTCAGTAGGTCTGAATTGTTTGACAGAATATTTTGTGCTTACTGAGGGAGTCTTATCAATGTGTTTTTTAAATGGTATGAACGATTCTCTCACTATTAAAGAATTTATAAAGAAAACCCTAACAGCATGGAAATAATAATTTTGAGAAAAATGAAAATAATTTTTCAGTATTGTCAGAGAATATTGTGTGATGAGAGTGTGACCTGTGGCCATTTAAGGCGATACTTTAAACTTTCCCATTAGAAGGCAGATTAGATTTGGCCGGATACCCTTCATGGGCCATGGGGAAGGTGTTACTTGTGGTTGTAGAAGAGAAGACAGCTGATTGTCTTTCAGGAAGATCCAGAGGCTCAGACCCCCGCTCTGGCCTCCTTGGCACCACCAGCCAGACTGGAGATTGATTACAACCAGAATAGCCCCGTAACTGACCTGGAAGATATATAACTTCTAGAGCAGCACGGAACTGTTTTTTCTCCAATCCTGGCATTTGAAATAATCTTTAGAAAGTGGTAAGATGGTTGGATTTGGTACTTTTGGGGACCGTGAGCTGTGCTTTTGATAGCATCACAGAATCACAGATTTATTTAGCCAGCAGGGCTCTGGAGAATGTCTAGCTCCACCCTGATGTTATGGATGAGAAAACTTAGGGTTCAGATATGTGAAATGCGTTCTCTACCCTTGGGCCAGAACAAGCGCTAGACTCAGGTGTACTGAACCACTAGCCCAGGAGTCACCCGGGACAGGGCGTCGCCTCCTCACAGGACCGTTCAGCTCCCCAGCCCAGGCTCAGCGCCGCTGGGTAACCCGGGCCTGCTTGGGAAGCGCTGCTGTGTGCCGGGCCTTGCTTCCCGCACCTTGGGTGAGGATCCCCAGGGCAGGTTCGGCTATGTTCCAGCCGAAATGGGTGTGGGTTCTTCTTATGCTGTCCATTCACCATTCCTGCCCTACTGGAAATGAGTCTGATGGTATAACTCCGTTACTTGATTTCATCTGCTCAGCACAGAGCTGCAGCCCAGTGGTAACAGAGCCAGGGGTCAGATAAAGCGAGGGAATGTCTCCTCCTCGTTTTGGGAACCATTCTGAGGATTTGTGATCTTGCGGACAAGCTGTATGTTAATATTCTTCGGGTAAATTCCTGACTAATGATGAATGAATGAAGGCAATACAACAGGGCACCTTTTTTTTTCTTTCTGTTTTTGTTTTCTTTTTTGACAAGTTTTAGGAGAGAACATAATGCTTATGGAGGCTAATTACATGGTGATGCTGATGCTTAATATTTAGCAGGATAAAAAATTATTTGTGGTGTGATTACAACTCTGTACAAACAAAATAAAAAACCTATATTACAGATAAGCAATAGTCTAAAAATTCACCATAACATTAGTAATGATGGTATTTGGATGGTGGGGCTTTGGGTGGCTTTTATTTATTTTTTAAGTTTTATGTAACATTAAAAGTTATTTAATAATTATTCTTTTATAGTACAGAGTCCTCTTGAAAGTAAATAAAATGTATATTCCATGTTATAAAGAATACATTTGAAGTATAGTTCTGCTTTTTATCATTACTGGATGAGTAATTTCGGTGTAAAGGATTTTTATCACCCTGTGAAAACACCTAGATCTGTTATCGGTGGAAGTCTGTGGTGGTGGTGGATTGGAGCAACAAAGTTATTTTTGTACTTATTTGTGGTTTATAACCTGACAAGCCCTTCTTGTCCTGGGCAGCCTTCTCATTTACCAGTTTACATTTGCTAGATTCTACCTGCCTTTACGCGAAAACCTTGAGGGTAGGAAGTAAAAAATTGCTCCTTTCCCATTTATGCCTGTTATGACAAGCTTTGCTTTTTTTCTCTGGAAAACCATTCCTATTTATGCATCATTGTATCCCCAGTGCCTGATACATTTGCCTGGCAAGCAGTAAGCGCTCAACCCATCTTTGTTAAGTGAATAAATGAGTATGGTCTCATCTAGGACTCTCAACTCTCCTTGAATTTGGTTCCTGTTTTTATATTTATCTTAAGACAGAGTATTAGAATAAAATTGGGCCAGAAAGCTTCTAAGTTAAGCAAGAAACTTAGAAGTGATGTACATGTGATTGAGGGCTGTGGTGGCACATGTCATTATGAGACAAAACATACCCTTATCTGAAAAAGGTTGCTTTTGCTAATTTCCTCCGTAAAGGAACACAGTTAAAGAGAAAGAAGGGGTACCTGGCCAAGCAGCAGCTGGTGCATCTGTTGATCAAGGCATGTGTAATTTGGGTCTATTATAGGAGTGCAGGCCAAACAGAAAAAGCAAATCACTCCTTCGCCCATTTTTAATAGTAAATTAAATTTGAGTGTGAAAGCATTTCTGCAGCTGCCACTGAAGTTGGCAAATATTATTCCAAAGAAATAGTACATTTCAGAAACAAACTTCTCATCATAACAGCCAACGTAGTTTTTTTTTGGCTGTTGCATTTGTTGGCAGACATTTCAAATATAGAAATATTTCTTTTAAATATCTTGGAGAGAGACTAGTATTTGGAATTATAACAAATCCTTCATCAGTTGGGAAATGCTGCCCAACAGCAATGTGTGTAGAAATGCTTGCCCAGTTATGTTAACCTGAAACATTTGACAAAAACACCGTTATAATCACAGCAAGATTCTGCAAATATTTCACAAACATTTCAGTCATTTCTGCTTTAAGAATTTTGCCCGTGTACATGCAAATGTTTTGACCACAGCCCAGAAGTTCAGCTTTGTAAATTTAACAGAATTTCTCCATCCCCTCAACCAGCTCCCCCTTTTTGCCCCCAGAATAGTTTGGGACCAAAGTTCCTCTGAAACCTTGAAACCCCACCCCAAAAACATGGCAAGTAGAAACAGGCATTTTTACCTTATACACATATAGGAAGACAATTTGAGGGTAATTCGGTTGCCCATAGCCAAGAATTCTGGCCATTGGAAAGGACAAAAATCTCGTCAAAAATGGAAGAAAAGTGAACAATCCAAGTGGAGGTATCTGAGGACAAAACTGTGTCCTTAAAAAAAAAAAAATCCTGACTTGAGAAGTCCTGAATTTCAAAATTTGTTTTTATTTGTGTGTGTATAAAGAAGGCCTTGTATACTTTATGAATTTTGGTTTGCTTGCTGATTTATTCATTTAGGTTTTAAAATTGGCTCATTTCCTACTTTAGTCACAAAAGATTTAATATGACCACGACAAATAATGTATAAGATCAGGTCTGATGTGTCAGTAAGAAAGTAAGAATAGAAAACAAGACAGAAGCCAGGGAAAAACAAACATAACGAGGACCTATGTAATTGCTACAATGTGAACTCAAAGTTAGCTCTGCGTTCCTGCACAGCCAAAGTGAAAAACAAAAATTAATTATGTGGTTCTTATTTTCAGAAAGGAAAACAACAACAAAAACAACTTACAAAACCCCCAACGATTTCTGCAAGGAAATGAAGAATGTTCTAGCACTAAATTCTAAAAAAAATAAAAACATTTAGGGAGCTGTCTTCGGGGAGGGGGTGGGGCTGAGAGTTGTAGAATGTGTCCTCAACAACATTGCTCGTCTTTTCATTTATTTATTCACTCCTTTAATCGTTCCTCAAACATTTATTATGTACTTACTTACACTTTGCTAGATGTTGAGGATACAACAGCGAACAAGACACAGTCAGAGCTCACTGTCTAGAATCCGAAGAAGACCCAGGGCCAGGGGATCTGCTCCAAGGGCACAGGTGGGCTTAGTGGTGGAGCTTCTAAGGAATGGGTTTCTTTACGTTAGCTGGCATTATAAGGTGGCATTCAGGACCTACAGCCTCTAAATTGATGCCAGGGTGTGTTCAGTATATTCCAGTGTGAAATGCCAGGAAGGAGCTAATAAGACCTGGGCGGTGGGAGTCAGGGCTCCAGCTGGCTTGGCTGGGGCGCCGGGCTGGGGTTATTCCTGGAGTGGGGACCAGAGATAAGTGATCTGTTAGTTACACAGCTGCTTCTTTGGGTAAGAAGGCCAGTTCCCCTAACGCCAACTTATTGAATGGAAGCTCACATAATTAGCTATTTCTGTTCATTATTTGGAAAGTTTAAGCAATTTGTGTAAGATACAAGGATGTTAACAGCTTTTTGAAGGTGTATGTGATAGGTGGCTTCTTTTTGTTGTAGTGTGCTGGCATTTTATGGAATATTCCATTTGTATTTGCCCTGCTGTAATGGGAGGGGGCTGGGGCAGAGAGAGAAAAGCACCCTGCAGAGCCTGGGCTGCGAATCTACAGGAGAGAGGAGGTCGAGGGTCAGGGATGGGAACATCAGGGAGAGGCAGAGTCAGAACGTATTCACGAGTTGCACAATCGTTAAACATTTATATTCTTGAGGGCAAAGGGTTCTTAGGAATATATTTTTCTCATGAATTATAATAAGGCAATTTATTATGCCCCTCAGTACCTGCTCGCTTTCCCTCTCACTGTTCCGCACCCCGCCGGAGGCATTGCTAAGCCGTTGCTTCCAGGCAGGACTCCATGGATTCAGGGTCTCTGTGGGAATGAGGCTACAGGTGACATGCACCAAGCACAAGAAGATGGGACTGGGACAAACGGAAACTGGCAAAAGCGATAGAGTAGGTTGCAAAGTCATTCTCCATGTTTTAGGGGTGCCTCCCCACGTTGTCTACAAAGTAGATCTCTCCCTCGAGCTTAGAACTGGCATCTAGGTGTCTTCAGGTGACTTCAGCCTGAGAAACATTTTAAAAATATCACTTACTGAAAGTACATCAACTTTCACTTTCCAATGTAAATTTCTCATTCTCACCAGTGAGCATTTGCGTTTGTAGCTCATTTTGTAATTTTCAGCGTGCTACATGCTCTCTTACCTTATCCATACAGAAAATATGAGGTAATTTAACTCACTTATTTGCACCCTTCCTTATTCCAGAGAAAGTCTGAAGTAGTTTACAGAGAAACATAAAATTCAATAGAATAAAAAATTAGATGAGGACATTGCAGTGAGAAAAAAATATAAGAGCAGCTTGGCCGGTGTGGCTCAGTGGTTGCGCATCGACCCCATGCACCAAGAGGCCGCCAGTTCTGTTCCCCGTCAGGGCACTTGGGGCCGATCCCCAGCAGGGAGCGTGCAGGAGGCAGCCTGTCGATGTTTCTCTCTCTCCCTCCCTCGCTCTTCTTTTCTCTAAAAAAAAACACAAATATATATATATATATATATTTTTTTTTTTTAAAAAGAAAGAAAAAAATAAGGGTAGATGAATAAAGCCAATAGGAAAGCAGCTTGTTTTCCATAAAGTCATTTGTAGTTGCTGGAGCTGGGCTCCCCAGCCAAAAAAAAAAAAAGAGGAAACTTTGTTTATAAAAATAACATGGTCATTAGATTAAAAGAACAAATGCTTAGGATCACAGTTCCTCTTGGTACCGACCCTGAGAATTCCCACAGCCTGTCCTCCTGGAAGGACGCTGTGCGGCCTGCGGGCTGCGCCCTGGACTCCCGGGGAAGAAGTACACGGTGGAATAACCTGGACTAACCTGCTCCGTGAGGCCTACGGGATCACACGGGGGTGCATCTGAGTAAGAGCCGCTTTCTGAGGGGATGGGACAGTGCAGTTCAGGTGTGCAGCTCCCTGGCGGCTGGACAGGATCCAGAGACAACACCCAGGAATGGGCGGGCTCAGTCTTTCAGGCATTTCTCCATGAATATTGTTTCTTGTAATCCAGTGTTTTGAAATGTGGCAGAAGAGACCTTTGGGTTAGATACTTTGCCAGGAACCTGAAAGTCTGTGAGTTGCCTCAGACAAAATCATTACCCTCTTTTCACAGAGGAGGAATTAGGACCTTGGAGAAGCCAATGATTGTCCAAGGCCATGTGCTCTGTCAGGGGCGGAGCTGGGACCAAGCCCTTTTCTTCTGACTCTTAAGTCTGGGGCTCTTTCAGCCATTTCATCTCTTTTCTCTAATTTAAGTAGAATTCTGTTACCATTTTAATGTGTTAAAAATGAATGTTTTAAACATCCGTAATGTGCTCCCTACTTAGATAATAAATTTCTATAAGAAAGAAAGCATTCCCTATCGAGCTGAAGTCCCATCCCCCCTGAACTTGGTGGGTTTCATTTCTGACCTCGCTTCTGTTGTTGTTGTTTTACCACATATGTATGTATGTTTCTAGGTAAAATTTACCTAAATGATGTCATAGTATGTCAGTGCTTTTGCACTACGCCGCCACTTTATAGTTTTGATACATAACCTTGCCGATGCTGGTGGTTTGTTCATTTTAGCTGTGCAATAGTCTCCTCTTGTATGAATCAGCCACCCGCGCTTTATTCTTTCTCCTACCAATGGAATTTGGTTATTTACACTTTTTTCTGTTACGAACAGTTCCACCATGAACGTGAACATATCTCCTTCTGTCCATGTGCAATTTTAGGGCATTTTTTAGTTGGCAGAAATTCATTAACTCACCAACGGTTGCTGATCCTACCTGAGCATCCGTCAGATGCCCAGGCCTCCTGGGAAAACCTTTTGGGTTCCTTTGTAGACCGGCCTCGGTGCGCTTTCACTGCCCTCCAGCTCCCTGTTTATCTCTCTAGCTGGTTGCTTCAGGTTCTTGACTCTGGCCTGTTCCAAGCACCATTCCTTTCTTAAGGGTCCTACCGTGTCCTGGCTCCCCCTGCTCCCAAGAAATGACCTCACTTATTTTCCTGAGAAAAATGAGGTCACCTGATGAGAGCTCCCTGTCCTCTCTCCCGAACTTCTCAGCATGTGCACCCAGAACAGTCAGTGTATTTGCAGACCACAGATTCTTTATGGAATGAATGGAGCTATACATTTTTAAAAAGTTTCTCAGACCCCAAAGTGGAACTTTGTCTTACTGGGAGCCACAGCGTATTCAAACTCACTCATTCAAATGCCCTTCTTCCAGCTTAATTCCTACTTCACGGTATCCCACTGGAATGGGTTTTGAGCTTCATGGAGACGTCAGTCTGTGTGCACACTCATCCTCTCCCCCCCTTCTGTTTTCGCATCCTTTCTTTCCGCTTCATCCAGCCCCCCCCCCCATCTCTCCCAGACCCTAATTTTTTCCTGCCCTGATCTGCTGCATGGCTGCTATCCTGGGAACTTTTCTTTATTTCTCCTGGGTTCAATATCCAGTCTCTATGTTTCTCATGTTTAGTTTAGTTTCCTGTTTTGTTGGAATACTTTCTTCCCTCTTTTGTGTTTTACTTTCTTATTTTGTTGGGGTAACTCTTCCAGTAGCTTTCTAAGAGCGAGTACATAGGACATAACTTTTTTTGAAGCCTTGTGGTGTAAGGAAATGACTTTTTTCTGTGCCTAACAACTTGGTTAATACTTTAGCTGGATATAGATTATAGGTTGAAAATAATTTCCTATCTCATTTTAAAAAACAGTGGTAAAATATACCAAATTTTAAAATTGACCAATTTAACTGTTTTTAAGTGTACTGTTTGCTGCATCGAGTCAGTCAGGAAACCCTGTTGGCACCGTCTTCGGAATGTTTTCAGGACCTGACCACTGATCACTGCTTCTGCCCCTGCAGCCCTGGTCCCCGCCGTCATCATCTGAATGACTGCGAGAACTTTTTCCTCCCAGCATTTTATTATGAAAATTCTAATACACAACAGAGTTGAAAGACTTTTACACAAATACTCGTGTTCTCAGCACCTAGATTCCGCCTTTAGCATTTTACCATACTTGGCTTTCTCATTCATTGACTCTCCGGCCCTCTGTCCATTATTCTATAATAACCTTTTAGTTAGTCTCCCCCTTCATTCCTTGTGCATCTGTTCTCAACACAACAACCTGGGTGATAATTTTGAAACATAAGTCAAATTACATCTCCCCTCTGCTCAAAACTCAGACATGGCTACCCATTCACTTCTACCACGCCTGTAGTCTTTAGATCCTGAGGGGGAAAATTGCCTTGATAACTTTCAGATCCCTGCGAAACTGTGAACTCATGCCGCGTTTCTGTGCAGGGTCACAGCGTTTGCATCGCTGAGGAGGAAACTGACTTTTGTCTTGGAGGAAGTAAACCGTACCGCTTGCTCAGGGGGGCCGTGGCTAAAATCTTTAAGCATTTGCTCCTGCCGAGGCACTTTTCTTGCATTTTGCCCTCCATTTGAGTTTGTGTGTGGGCGTGGATGTTTATAAACGAGACTGAGTCTGATTTCATAAGGGCTTTCTGAAATTCCGTCCAATAGAATATGACTTTTTGCTTTGATATTATTAAAAATCTATTGAGTAAAGAAAAAGCTAGTTAAGTGTGTGAGCAGCATGGAGAACAAAATCTTTCTGTCTTTATCAAACTTGAACATGTATCTCCTGTTATACATTGTCATGTGAAGGTGTAAGGTGGAGGAACTGTTGATTCTGTTTGTAACTGATACTGTGAGGCCCTTTAACTCTAAAATCAAGTTAATCTTATGGTGTTACTTCTAAAAAAAAAAAAAAAAATAGTTATCAATTTTTCTTTTGTTTCCTACATTCGCCAGTTCCTCCAGGTGGCTCTTCTGTGTTTGTTTTGATTCCTTCATTTTTGGAGGCTCTCCACAAATGTCCCATCATGTTTGGCTGCCCACTCATGTTTAAGAGTGAGGAATGAAAAAGCCAGTTAATGGAATTTCACAGTAGGGTGATTTGGCAGGGAACTCACCTTCCTGTTGAGGAACCCCAAATATTAGTATCTGGAGGTCTTTTCTAGGATGTCCTTTGCTTTCTGCAGAAAAGGATCCTTTGAAATCCAACCTGTGGGCAGAGCTGGGGTTCTGGGGAATAGGTCTGTTTGCCAGTGCTCTTGGAATAGGCGAGGGCTGGGGGTCCTACTATACTGTTAGATTTTAGACCTGTCTAAAATCTTGCTATCAGCCCTGATCTTCAACATACTCTGTTCCATTCATTTGCAGACCCAGGCCTCATCCTCAGCTTCTGCACTATCTCTTGCTTCCATGTCCCAAACCTTGTAGGGTTTCTTCAAAGATAGGGATGGGGAAGCGGGAGTTAGTAGGAAACACTGGAATCTTTGGTAGCAGTTTAGGAACAAAGTAATGGAGACCCGGGGGGAGGTGGTAACAAAAGGAATGAAGAGATATATATGGAGGGGGGACCCCAAACCATTGTCAGTGCTTACAACTTAAAGATGTTATCAGGCTTTTTAGGAGACTGGAGACATGGTGGTAACAAAGGCAGGGGACTTTTCCTGGGGGAATTATGAACTGTAGGCAATTTGAGTGTGGACTGCAAGGCAGAATTTCTAGGTTAAAGCGTGCTGATGAAAATTGAAAAGAATTCCTTCCTGAGTGTGTGCTTTCTAGATCTGTGCTGATTTAACACATCAGAGTTCGTAGCGTTGGCAGCTTTCATCCTTAGGAATTTTCACACTTCCTTTTAGAATTGTGGCTAGCTTTCATTTTTACTGCTGATTGAGACATAGGATAATCCTGATAAATTATTCCATAGGTTATAATAAATACCATTTATATGCTGGGATACCTCTCCCAGAGTAAGTTCTCAGTAAATGTTGTTACTGCGTTTTTTTAGTTTCACGTGCTTTTTCGTTGAATTTCAACAGCCACTTTATCAGTATTACTCCCATTCGATAGCAGTGGACACTGCAGATCGGAACACGTGGGACTCGGTCAAGGCCAACAGAAGGCTCTTTCAGGGAAGTGGCTACATTCACTCAGTGCTTTTATCATGGTTGAAGGGGGTTTAGCAACACTGTTGGTGTTGGCTGGCGAATGACGCTGCTTCGTTGTGAGGTAGCAAGCACAGCGGTATCATGTCCAGACAGTTGCTACATGTTTGTTTTCCAAAAGTGCGGTGAGCAGATAGGATTGATAGTTCTGGCATTTCGTGATGGGCATTAGAAAAATAAAGCGCCCGAAAGGAGACAACAGACTAGACTTTAAACATCATCCGGTCTGGGAATTTGTACCAATTGCTTCTCATTAAACGATGATGAAAAAATAAGTAATAACAGAGTTAGGAAACATTAATGGGAAAAAGATGAAGAAACATATTGTAAATGTGGCACCAACACCAACTTTCTCTCGTGAGCTTGTAAGCGGATCAGTGTTAATAGTTGTCAGTTGCTAGGAATAGCTCTGATTTAATGGGCAGAAGGGAGGGCCTTCAGATTTCCTCGGTGGACCGTAAATAACATGGTGCAGCTGACAATAGAAGAGAAAAAGAACGAGGGAGGCACCCCAGGGGAAAAGTAACCGTTTAAATCACTGTTAAAGAGTAACCTGAATGTACCTGCTGCATCCTGCTAGGCTTATGCTACACCTGGTCAACCTGTGAAGATAAGGCAGATGTCCCTTTCTCCCTGTTGGCCACAGTGATGTTTCCAGTGCTACTGACTGGCAGGGCTTGTTAGCAAACTACCTAATAATGAGAAGATAAGAGACTTGATGAGCTACCAGAAGACTTTTAGGAGCCTTTGTCAGAAACTTTTGACAAACTCAGAATTTTTCTAATTTTATTTGTGTAAGAGAGTATTTTTCTTCTTAAAAATTTTTTTAAAAAAATATGTTTTTTTTGTTGATTTCAGAGAGAGGAAAGGAGAGGGAGAGAGAGAAAAAAACATCAATGATGAGAGAGAATCATTGATCGGCTGCCCCCTGCACGCCCCCCACAGGGAATCGAGCCTGCAACCCGGGCCTGTGCCCTGACCGGGAATTGAACCTCTATCCTCTGGATCCTAGGTCGATGCTCAACTGCTGAGCCATGTCAGCTGAGCTATATTTTTCTTTTGATGAAGATATAGATAATACAGGTTCCATAGTGTATAGATTAGAGAACTGCCCCTGAACCAAGTAATACCTTAGTCCCCATTTTGTTGTCATTTTATTAAAGCAAAAACATTTTTTCTTACTGTAACAGAAATATATGTTCATGTAAAAAATTTAAATGTAGATAAGCAAAATGAAGAAAATAAAAACCACCCATAATTCCATTCATTAGAAATAATCTCTATTCATATTTCATTTGAGTTGAAAAAATTCTAATCATAATAATCTAAAGTAAGTGCCAAGATTTCTTTAAAAAGGGGAAGTTCTCTAGTGTTTTTAGAGATACCAGAGGCATGTTAAGATGTATTGCATAAGCATAGCGTAGTCCTTTCAAAGTATCTTACGCCATTTGTAAACACGTGTATATTAGTTTACATGGATTTTTCAAATGCAAGTCCACATGAATTCCACTTGATCGTAGACTCTTTAATGCCACTGTATTAATTCTTTACCCAGTCTTTGGTTATGTGCCTGCAGATGATCCATTATTCGCTTTTAAGGATAGTCTCATTTTCTATTCTAAAATAAATGATATTTGTTGCATCATTTTGTGTAACTTTTATTTGAAAAGGAAAAGGAAAGCTGAGGAAGGGCTCTCTGCTGTGATTCTACCTGAGAGGAAGCTCCTGTGCTCAGAATACAGAGGAAGGATGGCCCTCAGAGATGTTGGTTGATAGACCTTTTGGTTTTGGACAGGCCCTCATTCCTCTTTCTGTCTTCCGTTTTCATATGGAAGCTCTTTCTAGCTTCTCAATCTAGGTCTCAAAGCTTTTCTTCTCTACTCTGTTTCAGTTTCTCATGGGCCCTATTTGGCAAGTAAATTCCTTTCTAGAGATTACTCACCAAAAACAGTTGTGTTGGAAATGACGTCATATATTGCCCTCTGTAGCATGTTTTGATAAATAATTGTACCAAGACAGTATTTGAATCAATAATCTAACACTTCCAGTTGTCGATTCTGTCTTTAAAGTTTGGTTTTGCTTGTGATGAACATTCTTAGAAGCTCTAGGATATTATTATTATATTTGTTGACTTGTTTGCTCATAAATTTTCATTGTTAAAAACAGAAAACTCAGACAAATAGTTATTTTTAAGGTCTAGACTTTTTTTTTAGTAATATAATTTTTTTCAACAACTTTAATGTGCAGTATAGGAATCCCACACCATTCTTGCACAGGAACAGTTCTTGATTCTCTGGTTATCAATTTACTGTCTATTGTTCTGTTTTTATTTTCAGTAGAAATATATTTGATACCTTGTATTTGATGAGTACTATGAGTGGCTTTTAGAGATATTCTTATTCAATTCAAGGTATCTGAATAGTCTACTGCCACTATGTGGGGTGTAATGCTGTTTTATAATAAGTACACTCCTGACAGTCACATCTTTTTCCAGCTTCAAGTGATGGGCCCTTCTTTGTTTTCGTAGCACCTTTTACATACATTTCTGAGAGGATTTCGCTAAATGTTCTGTTCATTTGTCGTTCACAGAAGATTGAATTCCTTGAAAGCAGGGCCTAGCACATGTAAATGCTTGTTGAGTAAATGAAGGGAAAAGGAACACATGAAACCTGGTAAGGTCGTAGATAGCTTTATGAGGTACCAGCTTGTATTGGTCCAGACTCCAGAGCATGAAGTCTGAAACCAGAACCAGCTGGGTTCAAATGTTAGCTCCAGCTCTTATTAGCTGTGTGTCCTTAGACAATTGTATGTGACATTTGTGCATCTCAGTTTTGTCTTTTCAAATATGGGGCTAATTACAGTATTTACCTCATAGAGTTGTTATAAAGATTAAATGAGGTTATATATGCAAAGTCCTTAGAACAGACCCTAGATATAGTAAGTGCCATAAAAGCATTTGCTACTGTTATGACTATCCTTTGTTTAAATAGCCCTGACATGGAAAACAGGGTGCCCATAGGAAATGCACTGTGGAATTCAGTTTTCCTCCTGGCGTGATGAAGACGTGCTTTGTCTTCACTGTGGGTTTCAGGAGCCCTTGGGTGTGGGAAGGGGGAGTGGAGGTCCTTGGTACACTGAAAGCTGACAACCTTTGTGCCTTTATCGGTCTTCAGGTTGCACAGGCTCACTCGAACTAACAAATGGCTTTTTATTTTGGATAGAATCCTATCAACTCAGTATAGTAACACTTACTTCAGGCAGGCTCTGACTCATTTTAATTCAGGGGATAAAACAATTATCAGTTAATAAGCAGTTTATTTGGTAGGTAAAATCTTTAACAACAGTGATTTGTGGGAAAGATAATAAAAGGGTTTTGCGTGGCTCAGCAGTTGAGCATCGACCTAGGATCCAGGAGATCTCAGTTTGATTCCCAGTCAGGTCACATGCCAGGGCTGTGGGCTGGATCCCCTGCTGGGGGTGTGCAGGAGGCAGCCGATCAATGATTCTCTCATCATTGATGTTTCAACTTTCTCTCTCTCTCCCTCTCCTTTCCTCTCTCCCAAATCAATAAAGAGATATATATATATATATATATATATATATATATATATATATATAATTTTTTTGGTGTTTTTTTTAAAAAAATGTTTTGGATACTAAACAGAGTGGGGGAAGAAAGGACTGAAAGATTTTTGAAGTCTGGCTGTAGCATTAACTGTTTAATGATTCTTTGCATTTTTAAAAAAAATTTATCTTTATTGATTTCAGAGAGAGGAAGGGAGAGGGAGAGATAGAAACATCAGTGATGAGAGAGTCGTCATTGATTGGCTGCCCCCTGCACACCCCCGACTGGGGATTGAGCCCTCAACCCGGGCATGTGCCCTGACTGGGAACCGAACCTCGATCTCCTGGATCCTAGGTGGATGCTCAACTGCTGAGCCACTCCTGGCCGGGCTATTCTTTGCATTTTTTTAAATGGTCAATTGGGTATTTAATATGATTGTATCTAGCTGTTGCTCTCAGGTTTATATATTTTTTAGTTCCCCCCAACATTTTATTATGAAGAATTTCTAATATATAGCAGGGTAAACATTTTTTACAGTGAACACCCATATACTCAACACATAGATTCTACCGTTAATCTTGACCACATATCTGTACATTTATCCATCCCTCTATTCTCTAGTACATTTTATATTTTTATATATTTGGTTAGTTTTATTTTGATGGGAAAGTCATCATCCATATGGGAGAAGTCAGTGTCTTATTCTTAGCCTCCAGGATACTAATAAGTGGCTCATATACATGAAGCAGTACTGTTAAGGAGTTGCAGAGTAAAAATCACTCATATTGGAAGGATTCTTCAAGAGTCAAAGTGGGGGTAAAGAGAGAAATGTGTAGGTGGAAAGACAAGTACGTGGGAAAATAATTCAACCTAATGGATAACCCATGAAAACATTCTTTTGGATATAGTTTTTTTAGTTTCACTTTGTAAGCTATGCAGAGTCAGCTCTTACTGTTTCCAGTAAATTGCAACATTTATGGAGAAGATGAGGAATTAAATTAAATAAAAAGTTTTAAAGAAAATCCTTGCAGAGTCACGCACGTGAAGGTTGACAATAAAATACACAAAAGCACCTAAGATACCAGTTTGTGTCAACTTGACTTCCTCTAGACCGTATGTGGAGTCTAACTGCGTAGCTTTTCTTTCCACCACGAGTTCAGAATCCACAGTGCTGCCTCCCCTGGAGTTCAGCCAGTGGCTCCAGTGAGCATGAATAGGTCACAGGGCAAAATCTTGATTATGATTCAAAAAAGAAGGCGTAGGCACTTTGTTCCTCATGAGCGAAGGCAGCACTCACCAGAGGACTGCTGCTTTCGGAGGGCAGTTTTGGTTTCTGCTCTTCTCTGGTGTTGCATGTTTACAGGAAATGCAGAACTGAGAGTTATTAATAAACACTTATCCCTTTTACTTTTAGTTCACTTCTTTAACTGAGACGGACATGATATAATCCTCAGTGAGCTGAAGGATGGCATCCGGTCCTGGGCTTCCCACCGAAGATGAACCGGTTTCCTTGGGCATCGATGATCTCCATATTTCACTGCAAGGTAATTCAGACTCGGTCCCCCCTGTGTCAGCCGTGGAGCCCTTGTCCTCACCTATTCTCACATCGTATCACTTTCTGTCTCTCTTATGGAGCCTTTCAGGGTGCTACCTAAATGTTTTAATGCTGTCTCAGTTCTCTAGAAAGTAAGGATTACCTGAAAGGAATTGGGTATCTCAGTTTCTCTCTCTGAGTGTATGAATTCCCTCCCTCCCTCCCCCCTTTCTTTCTTCATTTTCTTTGCAGTAAAAATTAAATAGTTACCACAGTTTGCTTGGCATTGTTTACACCTGGTTTGTGTCTTTGCACATAACCTCTTTTATTTATTTACTTATTTAAATTATTTATTATTACAAAAATTTTTTTTCAATTACAGTTTACATTTTATTGTATTAGTTTTCAGGTGTATAGCATAGTGGTTAACCAACCATATACTTTACAAAGTCTTCCCCCCTGATATTTCTAGTACCCACCTGGCACCATACATAGTTATTACAATATTGTTGACTATATTTCCTGTGCTGTAGTTTATATCCCCATGACTATTTTGTAACTACCCATCTGTACCTCTCAGTCCCTTCATCCTTTTTGCCCAATCCCCCAACCCCCCTCCCCTGTGCGTATAGCCTCTTTTAAATGTACATTCTATTTTGCACCATTAGAAAGGAATAGGGGTAATATCAGTGAATGATGATGTTTCAGTCATGTGAATCGTAAGTGCTTCTTGTGGAGTTTGGCAATATTTGTTTTGTACTTTGAAAATTCATTAGCCACTAGACTTTCCACCTTTGATGATAAAGCAAACCTTGCAGCTGAGTAGTTAGCTAGTGTAGAAGAAATAAGGCTATGGCAAGTTTTTGCAAATATTTATGTAGCTATGTACTTTAAAGTAATTTTAAGATTATGTCCAATATTATGCAGCATCCTTGGAATGTTACTTAGAAGCCATAGATTTTGAGTCATTTTTTATTTTTATTTTTAATTTTACTTATTAATTAAAAAAAATATATATTGATTTCAGAGAGAGGAAAGGAGAAGGAGAGAGAGATAGAAACATCAATGATGAGAGAGTCATTGATCGACTGCCTCCTGCACACCCCCAACTGGGGATCGAGCCCGCCTGGCTGGGCTATTTATTAATTTTTAATTGAGGTATAATGGACATAAAACATTGTATTAGTTCCAGGTGTACAACATAATGATTTGATATCTGTATATGTTGTGAAATGACCACCACAGTAAGTCTAGTTAATATACCTCACCATACATATTTACAGAATTTTTTTCTTGTGACGAGAACTTTTAAGATCTACTCTTAACTTTCAAATATGCAATACAATATTGTTAACTATAGTTACCATGTTGTACATTACATTTCATTTTTTTGTTGTTAATCCTCCCCCGAGGATATTTTTTCTATTGATTTTTAGAGAGAGGAAGGGGGGGAAGGGAGAGAAACATTGATATGAGAGAGGCAAATTGATTGATTGCCTCCCGCACGTGCCCCAAGTGGGGCTGTGGAATCGACCCTGCAACCCAGGTATGTGCCCGTGACCGGGAATCAAATCCTCAACTCTTTGGTACACGGGCCGACACTAACCACTGAACAACACCAGCCATGGCTACATTTATTTGCGACATTTATGGTGAGATCTCAAAATGACTTTCTGATATTGTCTTTTTAATTAAAAATGTGTTTGAATGATTAGATTCTTGACTTCGGGGTCAATAGCTATTGTAGTAGACTATACCTATATGTGTCAGACTTTAAAAAATAATTATGTAATTTGTATAGACTGTGAAACATAATATGTTGAGAGGTGGTACTTCAGGTAAGAATTTTTCAAATTCTCAGTAAGTACATTTTTTATAATGTCATATAATATTTGTAAGTAGTTGGAATCAGATTTTCATTTAACAGGAAAAAAAAAAATCAATGTTCTTGTTTTTCTCTGAAGTTTTAGTGGCATGAGAGTAGTAAGTCATGAACCTAAAAACATTTCAGGAAGAAAATGCATCAGCAAATAGTCAGATAAATCTAATTTCTAATGCTGGCTCTGCCACTTGCTAGTTGTTTGAACTTGGACAAGAGATTTTATCTGTTTTGAATGTCAGTTTCCTCATACTTGAAATATGGTTGATAATGCAACTGTGTTTTGAAGATGAACAATAATGCATGCGAAGGCCTTAGGGCAGTGCCTGACAGAGTAGGAGCTCAATAAACGCATTGTAATTTTTTAAATATATATTTACAGTCAAAATATTTGTCTCCAAGGATTTCTTGTCCAGGAGCACACACTTAGAGTAGAAACTGCCGGGTTGAGAGGAGAAAATTATAAACCAGAAGTGTGGTTTTTACTGTTTTTGTTTTTTTGTTTTGACATTTCTATTCAGTGGCTTCCCATCACATGTGGGGTCAAGGCTAGACTTTCTCGTTGGCTCACAGGCTCTTCCTTCTGGTGCTTTCCTTTCTCTCTGCCCTCATCTCCCAGATCACCCCACAGTCACTGCTCCAGCCCCACACCTCCCTAGAGGGCCAGACTCCCCCTGCCTGTGTGCTTTTGTTCAGGTTGTGCCCCCTGCAGCTCCCCTGCCTGCTCTTCCCCTGGGAGAAGTCCGGCTCATCTCTCCACCTCTGTCCTGTGTCCCTCTCAAAGTCTGCCAGACTCAGCCTCCTCCTGAGCCTTACTCTCTTCAGTGAGAGTTGCACTGCCTCCTCTGTTCTCACATAGTCCTATTGTAGCACTTACAGTGTTATTGTTATTGTATTTAATGTTTCTTCCCCATTGCAGAGTGCACTCCCAGACTTTTATGTGCGTCATCTGGCACTCACATGCAGAATCTCATTTGATCCTCGCAATCACACTGTGAGGTGGATATTTAAAAAAAATATTCATATTGATTTTAGAGGGAGAGGAAGGGAGAGGGGGAGAGAGAGAGAAACATCGATGAGAGAGCAAAACACTGATTGGCTGCCTCCTGCACACTCCCCTCCAGGGATCGAGCCCACAACCTGGGCCTGTGCCCTGACCAGGAATTGAACTGGCAACCTTCTGGTGCACAGGACAACACCTAACCAACTGAATCACACTGGCCGGGGCAAGAGGTGGATATTTTTATCTTGAAGGAACAGAGAAAGAAGCCGTTGCTCAGGAAGATGGAATTACTTTCCCAGAATAACAGCTAGTGAGCAACAGAGCTGTTGTTTTTTCCCCCCCACTACACCACACCCCTTCTGACACATTTCAGAGAACAATTTGAAAGAGGGAATTTCCCTAACAACTTTCTCTAGAAAATCCACTTAAATCTTAGCCTTATTCCAGTTAATCCATAGCAACCTTTCATAGTCAGAGTATAAATGGGTATCTTCAAGTAACATTAATGACGTCAGGTTCACAAAGTAGCTCAAGATAATTAGCAAATTACTGAGAAATGAACAGTTTCTTATTCTGTGTTTTGAATTATACAAAGTTATACAGTTTGCTTTACAATAGGAGTTGAGGATGGGATGTTTGTAATGGAAATGTGATGTACATTCACTGCCAATGTGAAGGATTTTCCTTCATGATGTATTTCAAGGATCATTGCTCCGTGGGGGAGAGGTGGAAAGCTAATGCTGTCGTGTGAAGTTGATGCTGGGCAAGGACTGCTCACACTAGCCAGGCACCCTCTGGGATGTCAACCAAGAAATTCTCATGACTATAGAATGAAGGCTTAACTGAGAATGAATAGGTTTCCTGAAGTTCTATATTGTTACCTGTGGATTTATAATGATTCTTTCAGCCTCGTTGTTGAAAGAGAGAGAGAGAGAGGAAAAAGAGAAAAGAAAAGGAGAGGGAGGGAGGGAGGGAGGGAGGGAGGAAAAAAGGAAGGAAGGAAGGAAGGACTTAGGAACTTGTATTTATATATTTCTGAAGGTAACTTTGGTTTCATGGCAGGATTGTTAACTATTTGGACAAAAATTGACAGACAGTATTATGTACATTAGCTACTACTGAACTGCTATTGGCAGGAGTCTTATTTACATAATGGAATACTACTTGGCCATAAAAAAGAAGGAAATCTTACCTTTTGTGACAGCATGGAGGGACCAGGAGAGCATTACGCTGAGTGAAATAAGCCAGTCAGAGGAAGACAAGTACCATATGGTTTCACTCGTGTGGAATCAAATGAACAAAATATACTAACAAACAAAATAGGAACGTACTCATAGATACAGAGGACAGCTTGACAGCTGTTAAGGAGAGGGGGTTTGGGGTTCTGGGTGACAAAGGTGAAGGGATCAAGCAAAAAAACACAACCACCCCAAAACTCCAAACTCATAGACACAACAGTATAGTGATTAACAGAGGAAAACGAGGTGTGGGGGGGGGAGGTAGAAGAGGGTAAATGGGGGACAAATGGTGATGGAAGGAGACTTGGAGACTTGACTTGAGGTGGTGAACACACAATACTATATACAGAGATGTGTTGTAGAATTGTACACCTGAAACCTATATAATTTTATTAAACAATGTCACCCCAATAAATTCAATTTAAAAAAAGAAGAAACAAAAAGCATTTGGCTTTGTACACTATGTAAGCGGCTTGTATTTCACAAAATTCACATGTGCTTAATGATCCTTGGAATAATATGAGAAAAGAGATTTTAGGTAATATGAGAGGCTCAGGATCACTGCTTATAAGAAAGCTTTTTCCCCCTCATTTTAGAATCTTTTTTTTGATGCAGATAGAGGCCTATTTAATTTATCATGCCTACTTTATTTTAGCCAAAACTTACCTAAGGTGAGATAATTACGGCCATACCTTGACTCAGAATAATATGCTCAAGACAAGATTAAGATGTCTGCATTGAAATGTGGTGATTCATTGTTGATATGCTGTGAAAACAGATATCCCATGCGTGCAGGGCCTACACGGATTCAGGCCTAAGGAATCAGGAAGTGCTTTGCTGAAATTCATAGAGTGGGGCAATAAACAAGTGACTGCATCTTTCATTTTGCTCCTCTTTTGTGTGATCTTGAGAGAATGTCTTTATGAAGGGATTTTTTTTTTTTTAATCTTCACCTGAGGATACTTTTTCCATTGCTTTTCAGAGAGAGTGGAAGAGAGAGAGATCGAAGCACCAGTGTGAAAGAGATACATTGATTGGTTGCCTCCTGCACGTGCCCCCCTGGGCTGGGAATCGAGCCTGCAGCCGAGGGACAGTCCTCAGGCTGATGCTTTAACCACTGAGCCAAGCTGGCTAGGACATGAACGGATTTTTGAGGGCCCGTTTTGGAGGAAGATACTTGTGTTCTCTCAGTCTAGTGAGGAGAATAGCCTTGAAATGGTTGGATTGTTGGGAAACGAAAGAAATGGCATTGTGAATTTGAGCAGATTAATGTAAAAACAGAATTTAGTGCATTTTGTATTATGGGTAGTCCTATTTGAAATGAATTTGACATATGAAAGTTCAGGCTATTAAAATGATAAACAAATGGCTGTCTTTAAAAGTGCTTTGCTTTGCCAAGGTGTCTATTATAGAATTTCTTTATATCTTTCCATGGATTTCTTACCTGGCAAAAATAATAGGTTCTTCCTTCTCTTTTATTCTAAGAAAAATAGTAAATGCATATTTTGTCTGAAATCACATCTCTCCTAAGCTCTTCCGCTGTGTTCAGGGAACAAGCCTTTGAAATATTGTATTGATATGATTATGAAAATAGTAAGGGGACAAGGTGGGTAAGTATCATAGAATTTTCAAGTTGGAAGGGACTTTTTTTGCCATTCACTTTAATGTGAGACAAAAGGAGGAATCCCGTCAGCAGTATTTCTCAGATTAAGATCCTTAAGGGAATTGAATTCATACTCATGAAGTTTGGGGACTTTGCTTTTAGGCAGTAGGTAGCTATTGGGTTTTGAGGATGAGAGTATGGTACATGATTAGAGGTCAGAGTTGTATTTTGAGATTAATCTGTTTTTGAGGTAAAGGAATACTTGAAAAGAGTGAGAAAATGGAGTTGGAGAAACCAGTATGAAAGCTTTGCAAATATCTGGATTTGGGGCAATATTTGCCTGGGTTAGAGTTATAACAGTGAGTATGAAAGTATGGGACAGATAAGAAAACCATTAAAGTGGGATACTCAGTAGGACTTTGCAGCTATTGAATATGGTAATAAAGTAGAGCAGCTGCAAGGTTTAGAAACTGAGCTGCTTAGGGTAATAGTGGTAGCACATATGATATCCAAGTTATTAGCTGTCTTTTTATTTAGTGTGTTTTCACTTAGCATCTTAATGGCATCACATAATAAGGCCATTAACTATTACTTTATATCACTGTGCTTAAATTGTTGTAGATAAAAGATACTATTTACGGAGAAACTTGTGGGAACCTCAGGTCATGGAAAGAGTAAAGGCATGAGACAGGTGGAGAACCCACTTGAAAGTCAAATTCATAATAAGTGATACTCACCGATTGGTCGACTCATCCTGTGATATTTTTAATGAGAGCTATGGCAACTTTGAACTCTTTTGAACACTTTATATATTTCAGGTTTAAGTTATTTCTTTTGAACAGTCAAATATAATAATTTTTTGGCTATAAAAGGACACGATAAATTTACATAACAGAAGCAAGTTATTTTGTTTTAAAAAATGAGGTAGGCCAATGCTTTAGAAAAACAGCATCTAAGTATTGAATGTTACCGTTAATTAGACACAGACTGGGAAGGAGTGTGTATCCTGTGACCACTGCCACCGCACGAGGAGTTAACTTTCACGCAGTCCTGCCAAATGCTGGTGAATGGTTAGCTGCCTTCATGAACCTGCATAAAGCTATGTTCAACCCAGTCGCTGTGTCATTTCAAACAATGCTCATATGTATTATTTAGTGCCGTTATCGTCTAGATGACATATTTTAAAAGATTAAAAAACCCTTCTATGCCTTCTGGGTGGATATCATTACTTGGTAGGGCTCAGTAGTGAAATATGAGTCTCTGTGGTTAGGTTATTACTCTATTTAAATTTATTCATTATTTATGACCATCTGAAGGGAGGCTTTCAATTTATATGTTATTTTTAGCGAATTTAGCAATTATTTTGTGTTCAGTGGGTTAGAGTATAAACATAATAATGTGATGTAATGTTTAATTTTATTCAGTTATTCAGTATGTGCTGTGGGCTGGGTGGTAAGCGCACCAGATGCATAGGTCGAGCACCTGCAAGAAGTACGTTGTCCAGCTGTACTTTGGATGTCATGAGAAAGTGAGAAAATAACCTGGAATGCAAATCTAATCATTCTTATGGAACAAGTTGATTTTTTGAAAAACTATTCAGGGTCATATTTCTAATTTTGGTACCCAGTGTACAAATTCAAAATGTAACTGACATGTTATCTGGAATATCTTTTCATGTTTCAGTTTCAGGGAGGTGAAGGGTAAGAATGTACTCTGTGGACATCTGTCATACTTTCAACAATAAAGATAAATTAAAAAAAGAAAGAATGGCCTGACTGGTGTGGCTCTCTGGTTAGAGCATCGGCCCACGCACCGAAGGGTTGCGGGTTTGATTCCTGGTCAGGGGCACATACCTGGGTTGCAGGTTCGATCCCAGGCCCTGGTCAGGGTGTGTGCGGAAGGCAGCCATTCGATGTGTCTCTCTCACAGCGATGTTTCTCTCTCTCTCTTTCTCTCTCTCGCCCACCCCCCTCACTTCCCTCACTCTCTTCCACTCTCTCTAAAAACAATGGGGCAAATATCCTCTCTTGAGGATTAACAACAACCACAACCACCACAACAAAAGAATGTACTCTATATAACCTGTTGTTTGCAAGGTGAGTTTTATATTCTTTTCACCATAAAAAACAGAACATTTTGGTAAGAACTTTCTGGAGTTTGTTGTCTTCTTGCTGAACCCCCTGTAATTGTTCCTCAACTTTGAGTTTCTGCTCTTGTTTGAACCTCACCTGCTCTAATAGGCCTTCTGAGCTCCTCCAAATGTGTGTGAGGCGCCCTGCATAGGAAACTCCTATATCTTTATTGCCAGTGAAATTTCAGATGTATGTTGGGCTTTCAATAAATAACTGTATAATGAATAAATTAGTGGCCTTTCCAATGTTAAAAATATATTAAGTGCCCAAATTCAAAGAACTGTTCATTGTTCAGGAAAATCAGTCAGTTAGAGTGGAAACATGGATTTCTTTCACCACAGGCGGTGAGGTATGTATGTGATGTTTGGGGGGCTCAGTAGTGCTTTAGTATCATGTTTCCGAGGGAAATTCTGCTCGCCTTATAGCAGTGAGTGAATGAAACCATGTGAAGCCTGAGAAAGAGGAGCAGGATTAATAAAAGGCTTCTGGGGGCAGTTTCTGCCCTTTTGCAGCCAAGTCCCCAGTTTGGGATTTTGACCGAAATGAATGGAGAGTGTATTCGCAAGCAGTGTTTTGGCTTCCCTGACCAATTTAGGCTGCTTAGTTATTATGAATAAAAGCAAATCATCTCTAGGGTCATTTTTTTGCTAATTAGGTAATTATTACACCCAGAGGAAATAAGTCATAGTCCTTCACTGGCTATCCATGCTGTACTGTCCCAACACAAAAGCTTCCAGAAAGTTCCTGATATCATGCTAGCAATTAATGTATTTTCCTGTGTTTTCTTGGAAGATTATTTGCCTTGATATCGTAAAGCTCTATAAGCTCTTAAAAAAATTCCAGTTAGACAAAAAATAAAATAAGAGCTCTTTGAACAGTGGTGTTTGCACCGTATAATGTTTTTCAGGGAAATTTTTTTTTCATAGGTTGTACATACAGTTTTGGCTTCTGGGAATTTTGCTTCTGTTTTTGCCAGGAGTTTGGGGATAAGCTTACTTTATTCTGGGTCAGTTACATTTTGAAAACTAGGGCAAGATAAACCCAGGGTCATTTAGAGTCCTGTTAAAGTAGGTTAACAAAGATCTCATTCATTCCGTATAGAAATCAGAATCCTTTTTAATTAGCCCCTTGGGAGACACGAGATTTTTCTGAGCTTTTGTGTATGCGTGTGTGTTGGGAGGAGGTGTAATTATTCAGAGCTCGAAGTAGTATATTAGGAAAAATAAAACTCAAAATAATTTCCCTTTAAAAGGGGAAAATAAAGAGTCACTATAATAGATTAATTTGTGAACATTTCTCTGGCTTTGGTTTTCTAAAACATTCAGGGGAATTTTAGTAAAAGATAAGTGTATTTATTGTTCTTAATATATATGAGAACTGAACTTTACTACCACCAGGTGTTTTTAGAGTCATTTAGAAGTGGTAAATAAAAGGAGGTGAATGATTTATCAGAGCAATGAAATGTTCCAAGTTCTAAATGTGTCTGTCACTGGAGGAGAGACCTGAGATTCTGGGTGACTAATCTCTCCTGGTCATTGATGGTCTGCGCAGCGATGCATGTTGAATGAGCATGGGAGGCAAATGGCAGAAGAGGAGCCGCACACGCTTACTGTCCACCTCTAGGGTGGAGCAGCACTCACTGGTCACATCTCAGTCTTTTCAGTCTTTACTGCAGAGGGACTACCAATGACGTCAGCTGCAAAATGTTACAAGAGGAAGGGCACCTGGCTCAAATACAAAACAAAAAAGTCTTTCTCAAATACAAGAAACATTTAGGATCTTTCCAGAACATTGGAATTGTTTGATTTGTCTTTGGTTAAGTAGAATTATTATAGTGGGAACCAGTTCTGCTGTGTATCTCTGCCTGCCTCGGTCTGAATGTTTTTTCAGCAGAACTTCCAAGAGGTCTGATATCTTCAAAACAAAATATTTCTAACATACGGGTAAACTCATACTGCCTCATCACATAATTTGGTTTTTATGAGTACAGGTCATGGATTTATTCAGGCAACATGTGTTTCTGAGACCCTACCCTGTATCAAGCACTATTTTAGGTTTAAGAGAATACTGAGTCTAACACTCCAGCAAGCTTCATAAGGAAAAGATATTCGTGAACACTAGGGTTGTTCACAAATCAAGAATAATTTCTTTTGTTCACATCTTTTTTTTTACCATTTCTAAATGACTTTAAATTTTGCCCTGAGCAACTGAGCAGTTGAGCGAAGAAGACTGGTAGATAAGTTTGGGGAAAATCAGGAGTTTATTTTGCCATGATTGATGTGAGATGCTTATTTGATAATCCAAATGGAGGTGTCAAGTATATAGTTGGATGTAATGATCCAGAGTTCTAGGAAAAGGTGTAGATTGGGGAGCTATCAGCATATGGCTGGTATATTTACATTTAAAGCCATGGACTAGATGAGATCACCTATGGAGTGTGTAGCTAGAGCAGACTTTTGAGGTCTTTCAGTGTTTAGAGGTCAAGCATAAAATGGGGAGCAAGCAAAGGACACTGAGGACTAGCCAGGGACAAAGAAGGAGAACCAGATGAGTGGATGGCATGGAAACCTCTTGATAAAAAAGTGCTTGAGGAAGGTGGTATGGTCAGCTGTGTTACATAGGGAGACGTAGCCACTGGGTTGGGCTCATAGAATTTGTTGGGGCCATGATAAGATTAGTCAGACTTGGGTGGTAGAGACGGTGGCCTGACTGGATGGGTTGAGGAGAGAATGGGAGGTGAGGAAGTGGAGACACTGCCTCAATCAGTGCTTTCTAAGAAATTTTGTCATGAAGGGGAACAGATACCAGGCACTTGTTGAAGGGAAATGTAGGATTTTTTAAGGTAAGATATACTACTCCATTACTTGTTGTGCCTTTTCTAAGTGTAGGTTACTTGATGCTTAGAACCCCATTCGTTTATCTGTCCCTTCGTTATTCAAGTGTTTTGGAACACCTGTTGCGCACAAGGCACTGTGCTGAGCATATGGGATGGCACGTGGCACATGCTGCCCTGAAACGCATGTTCTCATGCCAGGGATACAGACAAGTACATAGCTAGTCCAGTATCATACAATGTGTGCTTCAGGAGAGGGAAGACATTGTACTACAGGAGATCAGAGCAGGGGTACCTAACCCAGACTTGGGGGTCAGGGAAGGCTTCCCAGAGGAAGTGATTTCTTTTTTCTTTTTCTTTTTAAATATATCTTTATTGATTTCAGAGAGAGGAAAGGAGAGGGAGAGAGAGAGAAACATCAATGATGAGAGAGCCATTGATCGAGCCCACAACCCGGGCATGTGCCCTGACCGGGAATCGAACCCCGATCGCCTGGATCCTAGGTCAACGCTCAACCGCTGAGCCACGCCCGGCCGGGCAGAGAAAGTGATTTCTAAGCTTAGACCTAAAGCATGTTAGCAGATGAGCAGGGCGAAGGTGGGAACAGTGTTCCAGGCAGTGGTAACAGTGCAGTTCAGATGAAGCTGAACAAGCTGCACATGGCACATCCAAGGAAATAGATGGTCAGTGAGACTGAGGATTAGAGGGTTGGTGTTTTTTGTGTGTTTTTTGGTTAATCCTCACCTGAGGATATTTTTTCCATTTCTTTTCAGAGAGAGTGGAAGGGAGGGAGGGTAGGGAAGAGAGAAACATTGATGTGAGAGAGACACATCAACTGGTTACCTCCCACACGTGCTTCATCCAGGGGGTGGGGAGTGAATCTGCAACCCAGGTATGTGCCCTTGACCAGGAATCCCCTTGACTGGGAATTGAACCCACGACCCTTCAGTGCTCAGGCCCACGTGCTAATCACTGAGCCACATCAGCCAGGGCCAGGATTAGAGTTTGAAAGAGAATGTTAAGAGCTGAGGCTACAAAGGGTTATGCAAATACAGGGGTAGGCAGAAGTAAGTTTCCATTGGTGAGTACGGGAAACAGTTTATTTTTGTATTACTATTTAATTATTGTATTATTTATTTGTATGACAACTGTCAACCTACTTTTGCCCACACCTGTATATAGAGGTTTGAAATTTTTCCTGAGGCCAAGGAGAAGCAATTGAAGGATTCTGAGTGGAGACATACTCGGAAATGGTTTTAGAAATTGCACACGCTGCTGTGCGGGGTGTGGTCTAATGGGAGTGGGAGTGAAGACAGAAAGACTGGTTCATCTGTTACAGTGGTGCATCTGAGAGGGAATGGTGCCAGGGGGACGGAGAGAAATGGGTATTGAGAGAGATGAAAAAGGCACAATGTTCAGGACTTTAAAAAAAGTTTGTTTTACTTTAATTTCAGCTTTATTGAGGTGTAGTTGTCGGGGCCTTTTGGTTGACTGGGATTGGCAAAGTGAGGGACAGGGAAGCTTTCCTCAAGGATGACTCAGGTTTGTTCTTGGGCAAATGCGTGCATGAGAGAACCATTTGCTGAGAACAGTGCAAGGGAACAACTTTGGTTGGGAAAGAGTTGGTTAGAGACGATGACTCAGTTCTGGAAATGTTGAGGTTGAAGTGTCTATGCAGTAACCAAGTGGAGATGCCCTGGAGATAATGGGACATATGGACATGAAGCTCAGGAGAAACAGATGCCTGGGCTGAAGGTAAAGATTTGGAAGTCATTAAAATATAAATGGTAGTTTGTTCCCTTGAAGTAGATGAAAATATCTACAAAAAGAGAAGGGCTGAGGCAGGACATCACAGAGGCAGGAAGAACCAAACGGGCCCTCAGCAGAGCCTGAGGAGGGGTGTGCAGAGGAATGGGGAGACCTGGTGAGTGGTGTCATGGAATCCGAAGAAGGAAGGGCGGCGAGCAGTATTAGAAGTGTCAAGATATAAAGCGAGTCTGAGAAGTGCCCATGGGGTTTACAGCGGGAATATTAGAGGTGGCCTAGGTGAGAAGGAGTTGGAGTAGAAGCTAAGCTTTTAGTGGGTTGAGAAGTGAAGGGTAGGTAAGGAAGTGAAGACAGCCAGTGTAAACAATTGTTTCAAGACGTTTGGGTTTGAAGGGGAGGAGAGAGAGAGGGTGGTGGCTGGAGGGGCCATGGATCTGACATTTTAGCAGTTTTTAGTTAAAATAAAAAGAACATGGCCTGGTCAGTGTGGCTCAATGGTTGAGCTTCAACTTATGAACCAGGAGGTCATGGTTCTGGTCAGGGAACATGCCAGAGTTTGGGCTCGATCCCCAGTAGGGGACCTGTAGGAGACAGTCCATCAGTGATGTTCTCTCATCATTGATGTTTCTCTCTCTCTCTCTCTCCCCCCCTTCTTCTCTCTGAAATAAAAAAAATATATTAAAAAAAAAAAAGAAGTGATAATTTTAAGTCTTTAAAAAAAAAAGAGCATGGATTTTGGTATCAGGCACATTTGGATTTGAATTTCTCCTCTGACAGATGTGAGATCTGGAGCACAGTGGTCAGGACATAGTAGGCTTTCAATAAATGTTCATTGAATGAGTCAATAAAACTCTTTCATCTTCTGGGAGCTACAACTTTCTCATTTTAAAAATGCTCACTGCCCAGCTGGCTGTGGCTTAGCAGTTGAGTGTCCACCTAGGATCCAGGAGATCGCAGTTCGATTCCTGGTCAGGGCACATGCCTGGGTTGCGGGCTGGATCCCCAGAAGGGGGCGTGCTGGAGGCAGCCGATCAATGATCAGTGATGACTCTCTCATCATTGATGCTTCTGTCTCTCTCTCACCTGACTACTTCATTGAAAGGCTTTAATGAAATTGACTCATTATTTTTTACCCTTGAGTTCCCATTTATTCCTGGACTTGGCTTGTTTCAGTAAGTCTTCTGAGCCCCTCCAGGTGTGTTTTAGGATATCCACATGTTGTAATAGATTTATATTAAGTTACATTATATTAATATTTGACTTCATTATTTCATTACTATTTTTGTTAGGCCCTCCCTGTTCCCTTATGTTGTCTCAGTAATACATCAGACACCTAAACCAGCCCAATAACTTCAGAGAGGTATTTCCCAAAGCGAGCTTTAAATCCCCGAGTCAGAATCTCTGGGAGTAGGGACCCAGAACCCTGCACTAATGCCCCTGAGCCATTTGCTCGTATTCAGATTGTAAGAATCCTGGATTTGTAATCACAGCACAGATCTCTTCACGTCTGGTAGTTTTGCATTCAGAAGTTGAAGGTGCCTGGGCTGCTGCCCCAGTGGAAGGTGCTCAGGCTCACACGTCTTGATTTTCAAAAGACAAGCACTCACAGTTCTATGTGGTAGATAAAAGGTAGGAAGGGGTAAGAAATACGTATCAAAAGAAATGTAGTTAGTTCTTTAGTTTATTCATTCCACAGATATTTATCGAGCAACTCCGATGAGTCAGAAGAGGGTGAGAAAGAGGAGAGACAAATAGCACCCTAGATCCTGGGCATTTATCTGTATTGTGAGCTCATTTTCATGTGCTAGAAATACAAGGTTTGCTTACTCAGAGAGCCAGGAGCTATGTTGGCCAGTGAGGTTGGAAACAAAAGCCTCAGTGTGTGAAAATCTCAGGTGTTTGCACAAGGGCGTGGTTCACGCGTGTGGCAACACGCAGTTGCTGGATGCACATGCTAAGGCCCAAAGAGGAAATCGTTTGCTGTATGTCCTATATTTATCTAACAAATTAAGCCCTCATATCTCTACATTGATTAGGGGGAAATAGCACAAAGCTCTGCTCCTTCCTCCCCAGCCATTTAACCATTCATTCAACAAATATTTTCTGAATTTGTACAACATGAAATGCACCGTGGTAGGTGCTGTAGGCAGTATGGGGAGCAGAGTCAGACTTGGCTCTTGCTCTCATGGAGCCTGTTGGCTAATGAGGAAACAGATTAATCTAATAATCTCACAAAATATTAGCTAATATTTTTTTGGGAACAGCTTTTTGAGATGTAATTTGAGATGTAATTCACAAACCATACAACTCACCCATTTAAAGTGTAGAATTCAGTAGTTTTTAGTATGTTCACAGACTTGTGCAACCATCACATTTAATTTTAGAACATTTTTATCACCCCCAAAAGAAAACCCATACACTTTAGCTATAATTCTTAAACCTCCCACCCCCCAGCACTTGCCAAACACTGGTCTGCTTTCTGTCTCCCTAGATTTGCCTATTTCGGACATTTTATGGGAATGGAATCATATACTATGTGGTATTTTGTGACTGGCTTCTTTCACCTAGCATAATGTTTTCGAAGTTCACCCACTTTGTAGCTGATATTTGTTTGTGTAGATTAATCTGAGTCAATGCCTGGGATTGCAAAATTTTTCTGTGAAGAGCCAGGTAGTGAATATTCTAGTCTTTGAGGTCCACATGGTTTCCGTCAAAACTATTCAACTTTGCCAATTTAGCATGAAAGAAGCTACAGACAGTACATAGACAAATAAATGTATCAGTGTTCCAATAAAACTTTATTTACAAAAATAGACAGTAGACCAGATTTAGCCTTTGGGTTAGTTTGTTGACCTCTGATTTATGTCAGTATAAGTACTTAATTCTCCTGACAGCTCTGTGAAGTTATCCCCATTTTACAGGTAAGACTGACGCATACAGCTAATAAGTAGCTGATATGGGATCAAACCCAGCTAGTCTGGCTCTAGACCCAGTGCTCTTAACCTTGACAATGATTATGAGTTGAGGCAAATGCTAAATACAGGATGGAAATCCATGATTCTGTGAAAGGAAATAACAAAAGACACATTGACTTTGGTTTCCTTCAGGATGCAACATGAACTGAGACGTAAGCACAAGGAGAAGTTAACTAGGTAAAGGGAGGGTGGGCAGGGTGCTATAAATGGCTGTGGGAGAGGGAACATAACTTATAAAGGCTCTGGGAGAAGACAGAGTGACCAGAGTCCTGGACTTGGTGGAGAGTGGTGTGTGCTGAGGCTGGTGAGATGCTCTGGTTCAGATCACACAAGACCTCCTAGGTTGTTAGGGATTTTGCTCTTGATCCAAAGCAGAGAGATCCAAGCAGAGAAGGGTGGAAAGGGTAATATGTTCAGATTTACTAGTCGAAGAAGAAAACAGATTGAAGGGAGTGCAGTAGACCTAGTTGGCCACGGAAGTGGTCCAGGACAGGGCTGATGGTGGATCGGGCAGGAGGGCTGGGGGAGCCGAGAGGTGTAGAGAAGGAAGTGGATACTAGCGCTGTGTGGAGGCAAATTTGGCAGGATTTGGTGCTAGGCTCTACTTGGCGATGATACATGATGGTGGTGTCAAGTCCATGAGATGGAACCATGAGTGAGGACAGGTTTAGGGAGTCATGGGGAAGTAGAGTTTGATTTTAGCCCTGGAATGCTGAGTTTGACAAGCAAGTACCGTTTTTTATATGGTGACAATATGGATTCTCCAGGCCAAATTTGTAAAATAAAAGAATTTTATTTTTCAAATATATCTTTATTGATTTTAGAGAGAGGAAGGGAGAAGGAGAGAGAGAAACATCAATGATGAAAGTCATTGATCGGCTGCCTCCTGCACTCCCCCTGCTGGGGATTGAGCCCGCAACCCGGGCATGTGCCCTGATGGGGAATCGAACCTCAATCTACTGGATCATAGGTCAAAGCTCAACTACTGAGCTACGCCGGCCAGGCGTAAAAATAAAACAATTTTGAGATTGCATACTGTGCTTAGGACTTATGTTAGCTAGGACTTACCTTCTAAGCTCGCTTTCCTGGCTCAGTAAACACGATCTCAGTCTTGGTACTACAGTATTTTTCTTTCTTGCTTGTTTGTTTGCTTATGGTTGGTTGCAAAAAAATGTGTTGTAAATTGTCCTGCTTTCTCTGTTAAGTCTCCCTTTTGTAGTTAAGTAACGGGCCTTTTTCTGTTTATTCTTCAAATATTTTAGGCGTGTGTTTGTGTGTATGTGTGCGCGTGCTCACCTGCATGTTTTGTTCCCTAATTTTGTGGTGTTTTTCCCCCCCATTTATTTGTTTGTTATCATCTCCATGAGAAATAGTAGAAGGGGAGGCCTTATTACTTTTAGTTCCTTTTCTTAAGATTCTTGGGGACGGCTGTTGGAGCACATGGCTAAATGTGTTGCATTGTAGCTGTATTCAGTTACCCTTACCATCGTCTGTCCCAGCTAATAGGGAGGTGCCAGTACTGTTTTAGGGAATGGCAATGGGGTCTCATTAGTTTGTACTCTTTTGTTCAAGTCATTTTATTAGTTGAAGAAAGAAATTGCCTAGGAGTTACTTAAACAATGGTTAGGGTCAGACGTAGGCCACGTAACAGTTTTCAATACATTCTCTCTTTCCATATAATAACACGTCAGTTTGATCCTTCACACTTTTAATATTTACTAAGTCTTTGAATCAGCAACTATTTATTGAGTATCTCTTCCCTACTTGGCACTGCGTTAAGGGGAACCATACATGGTTAAGGTTCATACGTGGAGTAAGAGAGAAGCCACACGCAGGTGTGCAACTACAGCACACGAGCAGCAGTGGTAATGACCGTAAGATAGAAACTAAGTGTTGGGTTATGCATATAGCTGGGAATCACAATTAACAGACTATTTTTACAACTTGTTCTTTTTCACTTACTATATCCATATCAGCACATATATATTTACTTTGTTCTTTTTACTGGCTAGAATTTTTTTTCTTAACATGCTTAATCTAGAAGGATGCACAGGAAGATGTTAATTAATGTTGTCTCTGGGGAAGGAAAAAGGGAGGCATATTGGGGAAGGTGAAGGTTAACTTTTAATGTCTATTACTGTGTAAAAAATGTTTTACGAGCATTATATATTACTTTCTAATAGTAATAATAATAGGTAAAGATCCAGAAAAGTATTGTGGGAGGCCAGAGTCAGAAGAGATTATGTCTCCTTCACTTTAGGAAAGGGGACTTTGGAACAGAATATGTCTTATTTTAACAGATGTTGATTGAATGCCTACCAAGCACATTGTGCTGGATGCTGGGGTTTCTGTGAATGCAGAGAGAAGCAGGAGAATTGGCCATTCCAAAGGGTAGTTATCATGGCAATGCAGAAAAAAGTGAAACGTAATCAGGGCATTTTAGTGTTACTGATGTTGCGGTTCTTGGGTTCCCCAAGATAGAAATTGAGGAACCTCCAGAGAAATTTCCAGACAGATTTTATTAAGCTTATGCTTAAGCACAAGGGAGGCAGCGCAGAGGAAGGGAAGGTCCTCTGAACTGGCTCAGGGGCTGGTTCTGCCTGGCTGCTTTTATAAGCTGGGGACAAAGTGGGCTTGTGTGAAAAAGTGGGTTTTTTAAAAAGGTAGGAATTTTTCATTTTAGGGTCTGGGTGAGTTCCTGTGGACGAAAAGGGGCCACATACGAAACCCGACAAGCCCAGGGGAGGCCTGCGTGGCAGCCTTGCAAACTCAGAGAATTAAAATAATCACAAAAGATGGCCTGAAATTAAAACTTTTTAACTAAAAGCAGTTTATGGTGGATAGTCATGTCCTAGGCTGGTATCTTTCTTGACAGAGGTCAATCTTTACCCTAACTGAGCCTGTCTATTGTCTTTTGGCATCTATGATGATAACATCTTTGGAATGTCAAAGTAATTTTCCTTTTTCCGGACCCCTCAAAGCACAGGCAGTGCTCTGTGGAGACCACAAATCCCCTCATTGTTACTGATTTAATTGTTGACTGTTAACTGGCCTATACCCACCTATCTAAAAGGAGTATGTGTCTATCATTTTACTTTTTATCCAGTCCCAGAGGTTTCCCCACTTTACTTTCTCCTTCCTCCCTAATCCACCTCCAGTGGATTTCATATAATCCACTTATGTCTCCTCTTTTGATTGTAATGTATGAAATAAGGTGCAGAACTGCTCTTCTTTGGAGTATTATCGCAGTTCTTTGAGATTTTGCTTCCTGGCAGTTGTTGACAGTTTGGCTCAAATAAACTCACAAAAGTTCTCCATAGGCTTGAGTGTTTCTTACACTGGCATTCCTTTCCTAGCTGCATGGCCTGGTAACTTATGTATGTGCCTGGCTGTGGGGGCAAGATGGCAACTGCTCATTACTCCCACCCTGGAGCGGGTCAGACCTTGATCAACTGTGAATGCGGGTCAGTCGTTTAAGAAGGCAGTTAGAATGGAGATAAAATCACCTGCCTCTGCATTTTTGTGTAGGGAGCAGAGGGGGGTGACATTTTTGCAGTCCAGCATTCCTATGGCCATTTGGTGTCTTCGGGGCCCTGGGCCCAGGTGCCTATGCTGTCTTAGTAGCTGTTCTAGTTTGGCTAGAGAAATATGATATGAGTCAATAAAGGATATGCGTTGAGAAGTCCTGGGAGATAAGTCAGGAAAAAGTAGATTGGAGTCAAAGTATGAATGACCTAGAATGTTAGGCTAAGAATTAATAATTTATTCATTAAGAATTAGGAAATGATCAAAAGACTTTAATGAGAGTGAAAAGTCAAAGTAATGAATCTGGGGCTGAGTGTAGTAAGCCTGTTATCAATAACCCAATAATCGAAAAGGAAGAAGAGAAATTCCTGGGTAGAAGGAGGTTGTAAAGCTTCTTCAGGGACCTTATGCAGTAGAGAACATTCTTGGGGAAGCCACATCTTAATAATGCATTGCTCCGTGTTTACGTGAAAACATAAACTAGTGATTCTCATGTCTGAGTAACTCCTGGTGAACTCTTACTGCCAAGGAAGACTACTGAAGTCAACATTTTAGATGATCTTCTGTGAAACAGGACCTTTCTCAGACCCAGTAGCTATGGTAGTTTTATTTTATTTATTTATTTGTTTGTTTATAATTAGTATTTTTTAATCCTCACTCGAGGATATTTTTTCCATTGCTTTTCAGAGAAAGTGGAAGGGAGAAAGAGAGATAGAAATATTGATGTGAGAAAGACACATCGATTGGTTGCCTCCCGCACAAGGCCTGACCGGGGCCGGGGATCGAGCCTGCTACTGGCTATATGCCCTTGGCCGGACTCTAACCTGGGACCCTTCAGTCCTCGGGCCGACGCTCTAACCACTGAACAAACTGGCCAGGGCTGAGTAGGATTATTAATAGTGGGAACCAGTTCTGCTGTGTATCTCTGTCTGCCTCGGTCTGAATGTTTTCTCAGCAGAACTTCCAAGGGGTCTGATATCTTCAAAAAAATATTTCTAATGTACAGGTAAACTCATACAGCTTCATGGTATAATTTGTTTTTTATGAGTACAGGTCATGGATTCATTCAGGCAACATGTGTTTCTGGGACTCTACCCTGTATCAAGCACTGCCAGGGCAGTATAGTAGTTTTATAATGAGCTTTATAATGAACTTACAATTCATACTCTTTAATTGCACTTAACTCAGTGTTTTCATTTAAACTCCCTTACAGCTAACAATAGGAGTTGCCAGCTCACGAAAGGCAGATAGAATAAGAACAGAGTCATGGATTAAATGTATTTTTATGGTAATGACACGTAGAGAAAACCTTTTCCTTCCATGCCTCATTTCTGAAATCCGGTCAGATACTTTCTAAGAATGATTACGAAGGATACTTATATGGGCCCGAATAAAATTCACTGAGTATATTTTCCTACATTATATGTATTTTCTATTTGCCTTAAAAAATCAGGATAGAGGATTTCTCATTCCCTATTTCTTGGCATTTTAAGAAATTCGTTGTAATAGATTTTATTCTTTTTTTCCTTTTTCTGTTCCTAACATCTGCTGACTAAAAGGTCCTATTCTCTACATGCCATTTTGAGAAGAGTTTTATTATTTTATTAGAAAGTTACCCTGGAAATTAAAAAATAAAATCCAACAGTTAAAAAAAAATCTCCCATTCAAATTAAGTTGCTTTAAAGCATGTGGCTCTCGACTGTTTTTCCCCCCAATGGATCAGACTTTGAAAAAAACAAAAGATTACTTACCCTGCCATAGGGTGAGCTGCTTGGCTGTGGTCCCTGTTGAATTAATACTGCTTTTCAGGGATAAAGCCGTATGAAAATGCTAGAGAAGTGCGTCAAGGGATAAATGAAATGGCACATTCAAGATCATTTAATTGAGCTGCTCCAAAGGTGTTTAATTGTACCTGGGACATCTTTGTTTGCCATTAGCAAAGGCCCTTGTTGAATTTGAAGGGTTCTGATTTCCAGGATGACTAGGTGTTAAGTTTGGACAATGAATTAGTTAAAAGCCCCTGGAGTTTCCTTTCTAAGTCCTTTCCTGAAGGTTTCATTTGTTCACTGGTGCCTTTGTTACCCGGAGAGCACTGGGTGGGGATTCAATTCGACTGCTCCTCTTAGTGTTTTTCCCTCCCCTCTTTTCTATTAGATTTTAATCAAATTAGGACAGGGATAACTTAAGTTTTCCATTGGAAAATGTTTTATTATTTTAAATTTAAGTTAGGTCCCTGCCAGGGAGTGTTCCTCAGTCCAACCTCATATTAGATTAGGTCCTCCAACTTGAACAACCCAGTTAGAACCCTGTTTTTTGTGTTTTTTTTGCCGCCCGTTTTCTCAGCCTGGGAAAGTTCCTCTCTAGTCCTCAGTTTGCTCAGTACCAAGATACCTTCTGTCCAGCATGGCATCGGAGCGAAATAATCCCTTATCTTACTAGGAAGTTGTTTGGTTTCCAGGTGCACCTGGAATACTAAAACTCCTTAAGCACATAATGCTCTTTTTATATTCAGTTTTGTGCCATCATTTCACCCCTCCATGGTTACTTAAAAGTGCCCCCGTCCACCCCCATCCCCCACCCGTAACTCCCCTAAAGTCACTGCAGATTCTATCTCCTGGACCTGGTAGTGTTCCTGATTAGGTTGTTTTTCACATTCTGTCTCCTGGGAAGAAAAGTCTCTCTTGGTTCTTTAAAGGTAGGAAGAGAATCATTGTTGTTGTTTTTTTTGTAGTTTGTTTTGAATTTCTGCTTTATTTCTGTTATAATAATGGGTAGGTCCTTCCCTGCTTTTATACATGGTCTTTTTTTTTTTTTTTTTAATATATATCTTTATTGATTTCAGAGAAGGGAAAGGAGAGGGAGAGAGAGTCATTGATCGGCCGCCTCCTGCATGCCCCCGACTGGGGATTGAGCCCACAACCCCGGGCATGTGCCCTGACCAGGAACCAAACCCCGATCGCCTGGATCCTAAGTCGATGCTCAACCACTGAGCCACACCCGGCCAGGCTATACATGGTCTTGATTAATGTATATTATGTGCATGTGACTTGATCCTGGGATCGTAAAAACTCATTCTCTAGTTTTTTTCTATTGAGGAACAAAGTTAGCCCTCAATACATTTTTTGGTAAGCATTGGTGTGTGTTTAAAGTGTTTGTCTTATTGTCTACTGATCCCAGAGGAAAAAGCGAATGAAAACATATCTCAGAGATTCCAGAAGACTTAGTAACATTTTGAATTATAGGACAAAATTGTGATATTTGTAATTCTTCTGTTACGTGAAATTTATATAGAACAGAAGTAACTCTGAAAAGCCTAAACTATCCAGTTGGCTTGTCAGAATTGAATTCATTTCAGCTAACAGTTATTGAGCACCCTACAATGTATAAGTCACTGGGCTGTAACTAATTTAAATTGGTAACACAGAAAAAATAAAATGAGTTTAGAAAGATAAAGATCCACTGAGGCGAAGTACAGTTTTAATATCTAATCAGTCACAATACTTATAAACAGTTGTAAGCACCCTAAAATTCCATTTACTCAGATTCTCTTCTATCCCTCAAGCTGAAGTCGCATCAGAGTCAAAAAATGTTGAGAAGTCAAACTAGTGTCATACCAGCTATTTCAGTCTATGACAGCTGTGTTAGGTGGAGGTTTGTAAGGAAGACTGGCAAGAGTCAAAGGAAAACAGGGGATTAGAAGGTAGAACAGACAACTTTTAAATAAGTATAAACACTTACAGGTAGATTTGACCTTCTCAGCATAGCAAACAAAATGTAACAATAATAATAATGAGTGAGATTATTCTTCTTCCAGTAAATGTTTATTTAGCGCCTACTCTGAACCAGGCTTTTCTAAGCACCTGGAATATATCAGAGGCAAAACGCCTTTGCTTATGTGGTGCTTACTTTCTACTGGGAGGCAAGCAAGGCATTAAATAGTAAGGATACTACATGCATAACTTACACAGACTGTTAAAAGGTGGTAAGTGCTGTAGGAAAAAATAGAGGGCACAGGGGGAAGCAGGAGCTGTGGGTATTACAGTTTAAAATAGGACGGTCAAGACAGATCTTATGGATGAGGTGCCACCTGAGTCAAGATGTGAAGGAGCCCGGCCGGGCGTGGCTCAGCGGTTGAGCATCGGCCTAGGATCCAGGAGATCGCGGTTCGGTTCCTGGTCAGGGCACATGCCCGCGTGCAGGAGGCAGCCGATCAGTGATGACTCTCTCATTATTGATGTTTTTTTCCTCTCTCTCTCTCTCTCTCTCTCTCTCTCTCTCTCTCTCTCTCTCTCTCTCTCTCTCCCTTCCTCTCTCTGAAATCAATAAAGATATATTAAAAAAAAAAAGGTTTGAAGGAAATGAGGGAGTTAGGCATGTACGTTTAGCAACATCATGCTAGTGACTTGAGAATAGTATTTAGAGGGCAAGGCTGGAAGCGGGGAGACCTGTTAAGAATCTATTGTAGTCATCCCGGTGGAGGTGGAGGTGACTTGGACCAGAGTGGTAAGAGGTGGTCATATCCTGAATATATTTTGAAGGCGGACCCCCAGAGGATTTCCTGAGGCATTGGATATGAAGTGTGAGAGAAGGAGAGAAGCCGGATTGAGATGTCGCAGGAAAACAGAGAGTGTAGGATCCTGGGAGCAGGAGAAGAGAGTGATGGTCTGTATCAGATGCTGCTGATTGCTCCAGAAAGATGAAGGCTGAGAATCGACCCTTGGTGACCTTGATTAGTCATGGATGACCTTGATTCATGGTGACCTTGCTGACAGAATAGTTTCAGTGGAGGGGTGAGGTGCTGGTTGGCATGGGTTTTGTTAAGAGAGGAGAGGACCTAGAGAGAGTGGCCATAAACACTCTCTTTGAGGAGTTTTGCCACTGTGGGCAGCAGACAAATGAAGCGGTGACTGATGGGGAGCGGGGCTCAAGGAGGCTTGTTTCTGGTATGGCTTTTAGATGGGTGAATGAATAGCATGGATCTGTACTGATGGGAATGGTGCAGGAGGGAGAGGAAAGGAAGAGATGGATATGGGGGAGAAAGGAGCACAATGTCCTTGAGCAGCTTCAGAGCGATGGGAGCTGAGGAGTGAGTGAAGGGGTTGGTGTTAGGTCCGAGCAGGGCTAGTTCATCCACGCTAACAGGTCGGAGGCAGGTCGTTAGGTGAAAGTGGATGATCCCTTGAGAAGCAAGGCCTCAGCTGAGTCTGATGGGAGGGCAGGTGTTAGAAGTTTGAGAAAGGAGAAGAAAGTGAAATTGCTTTTTAGGTGCGTGAGAGAGGGCAATAGAGTGTGACGGCCCCGCGGCACTGAGGGCCCACCTGGGTGTCACGGTGAGACCAAGCAGTTCCGGATTTTCTTCCAGCCACATTCAGCAGCACCGTGTAGTAGGTGTGCCTGAGCAGAGTGTAGTGAGGAGTGCCGAGCACTCAGCAGAGTGAGAGGTGCAAGGCAGTGCCCGTAATAATTGATCATGGCACTTAAAATGGGTAAGGGTGAGAGGAAGGATATTAAAGGGGTGAGGGACAGTATAAAGCTGGTTAAATCAGTATTAAGCGTGTTGGAGTTGCCGATGGACTCCAAGGATTGTTGGAGTTGGAGTACTAGAGGGAATGAACTGAAAAGATACTGGGTGATTTTCAGAAGTGGGGATACGTGAAATTGAGATTATGAGGAGCCGTAGTTATTAGTAATGATGAGGTCTGGGGTGTGACAATGACAGCGAATCATTGAGGCAGGGCAGAAGACACGTTTATTGGAGAAGAGGAATTCAAGAAATGGAAAGCCCAGGAGGCTGGAAGGTTCATCAGTAAGTATATTGAAATTGCTAAGAATTAGACAAGAGTTGTATTGGAGAAAGTGACAGTGGGGAAGGAACTGAAGCCTTTGAGAAATGATGGGGAATGGCAGAGGAGAGTAGATGACTATAACACTGGGGACAGTCCGATGACGTGAGAGTTGGAGCTGGAGCATTTCAGGGACAAAAAGATTAGAAAAGGATCTGGAAGTAGCAGCGAGGAGCAAGGAACCCATGGCCCAAGGTCTGTAAGAGAAAGCACCGGCCCACTTGAGAAGGCTGTGGGGGGAGCAGAGTTCTCAGGAAGGCCAGGGTTCAGGTAGAGCAGAAAGGCCCAGAGCGGGTGGTGGGCACACAGGGGATTGCCCTGTGGCTGTGCTGTGAATTTCAGCACGGGGAAGGCGTTCACGAGTTACGGAGAGGTGGGAGATGAGAAAAATTGGGAGATGTGGAGACTTTCATGGAAATGAGAGAGAGAAAACCGAGGGAGACCCGAGAGCCTGGGGTGTGTATGTACCTACGTGCGCGTGCAATGTGTGTGCTGTGTGTGTGTGTACATACCTAAGCACGGATAAAGACAAATGCGATGAGACCTGGTGAACTCGATGGTGGTGACAAGGCTGTGAACGTTAGGCACAGCAAGACGTGGGAGCCTGGGCTTACTCCTATCCCAAGTCCAGCAGGACAAGGAGATGGAAATGGAAAGTTGGTCCATGTGTGCAGGCCCCAGAGTTGCAGATGCCAGCTAAAGCTGAGGGGGTAGAAGGCGTGGGGAAGCGTGGTGTTGGTGTGGGGCCCACTCCTGCCCTCGGGAGGGAGGGATGGTTCACTCTGAGTGTTCAGATATTTCCCTTGACTCCCGCCTGGTTAGTAAGAGTGAAAACGAGTGCTTATGTGTTCACTATGTGCCAGGGTCTGTTTACTCTGAGTGAATCATTAGTAGTCTCTCGAACTCAGTGATTTGAACTTTATTCCACGAGGACACTGCTCAGTGTCACATATCAACTCAGTAACAGGCAGGATTTGAACCCAGGTCTCTCTAACTCTAATTGCAGTTAGGTCATTTACAGTTAATTCGGTGGCAGTGTATTCTCCATGATAAATACTCATGGTAAATGTCAAGACTAAACTGCCACGATTTTAGGAGCCTTTGAAAATGTCTGCAGACATTCTGGGGTCTTTCTTTAAATACTGCATGGTGTTGGCTTAGACTGCAAGTCCTCCTGGGTTACGAACTCTTCTCTTTGCTCACGGGTCCTTGTGTAGCACTGCCAAGGCCATGTAGGGACTTAATTCTTTGGTCAGTAAAAAGTATTAAAAACATGGTCTCTTGTCAGCTAAGTTGTGGCTTTAAAAAATAACTCCCATCAACAAGCTATTTCCAAAGTAGCTGGGATGAACATCTGAAATTGAGACTAAGTCCTAGGAGGTCAGTGAGATCGTGAAACACATAGATATACCCTGAGCGACAGACCTTTGGAGCTTTGATATGCTCCCGTGGTTTCTGGGCTTCTCTTTTTGTGACTGCTGTTGTCCTTTCCAAATAGCGGAGCAGGAAGACACCCAGAAGAGAACCTTCACCTGCTGGATAAACACACAATTGGCAAAGGTGAGGAGAAAAAGAGCAAATTCAGCTATGAATTTATGTAAGTTGCTTCTCCTGCTCCCTGGCACTGGTGACATGTCGAAGGTTGAGAGAATGTGCTGAATGTCACCACGATCTTGTTTTCACGGGTTTGTTACTCTTTCTTTACACGCAAAAGGGGCCACTTTTGTTAAGGGCATGGGAGTGTTTTATAAAAATATTTAAAGCAACACAAATCTGTTACCAAATGAAGTGACAACAGTTATGATTCATATAAATTGAGTGTTATGCATTAGACACGTTCCTAAGTTATTCAGATGTACAGGTGCTCCTTGACTTAGGGGGTTCTGTCCCAACCAGCCATCGTAAGTTGAAAATACTGTGTCGAAAATGCGTTTAATATACCTACCAAACATCTGTTTGCCACTGTCCAGCATCATGAGAGTATTGTACCACATATGGCTAGTCAGGGAAAGAGCAAAATTCTAAATTCCACATATGGTTTCTCCCGAGTGCATATCACTTTCGCGGCACTATAGAGTTGAAAATTCGAACTCGAACCATCCTAAGTTGGAGACTGCCTGTACTAGCTACTCATTACATTTCAGTGACTTTCACAGCATCCCCATGAGTGCGATTCCTGTTTACAGAACAGGGAAAGGAAGGTTCAGAGCACTAAAGCCACACAGCTTGTAAGTGATAGTGATGGGATACAAATTCCAGGCAGTCTGGACCCAGAGGACTTGATCTTAATCGCTGTGCTGTGCTGCCTCTGAGTGATGCCAAGTACCGGGAACAACCTAGATACAAAATGAATGGGCCTCTTCTCACAGGCTTCCCTTCCCAGCACAGTGCTCGCCATTCTAAAAAGGGTAAATTCCTAAGCAGGTTACTCCAGAAATGTAATCTGCTTCCCAAATGGGTCGCTCTTGGTGGATTCTAAATGTCTTGAATGCCACCTCTATGCACAGGTGTTAAGCTCTCGCTGAAAGCTGAGACTGTTTGTCACTGGAAATTCGCCATGAGATAAGTTTGCTACTTTGCTTATCATGTTTTGATATGGAGCTTCGTGTGTTCTCTGTCATTCTGTTGATTAAGAAAAAAAATCAGTGCTGATTCTTAGCTTTTGCAAAGGTACAAGGCACATTTATTAGAGTCTCACAGGTACTGTGTTTTTGGACTGAAGTTTGAGATGATTTTTCTTGTGTCCTTTTGCAGCACACTCCTCCCTCAGTTATATCAGACCTATTCACGGACATTAAAAAGGGGCACGTCCTCCTGGACCTGCTAGAAGTGCTCTCAGGACAACAGTTGGTAAGCTCTTAAAATGATATTGAGAAACTTTTTGCTGACTTTTAAAATAAAATTTATGTTTCTGAGTAATATATTTTGCTTGAATTTTGTAGCCTCGAGATAAAGGATCTAATACATTCCAGTGTAGACTCAATATAGAACATGCCCTGACATTCCTAAAAAGCCGATCGGTGAGTATGAATTTCACTTGGAAATTCATTGGGGAGATTAATACTGTGAAATAGTTTCTCCTTTTCACCCGCATTTTTTTCTGTTCCAGATCAAGCTAATAAATATTCATGTTACTGACATTATAGAGGGAAACCCATCCATTATTCTTGGCCTCATTTGGATAATTATACTGCACTTTCACGTAAGTAGTTCAGTGATATGGAAATTATCTCTATTCTAATTACCACATTATGAAATACGTGTAATGCAATAAGTGTGATTTGATGCCAGATTTAGTCCTGGGCTTCCTCCAGATATAGGACACTGGAAATCTTGCCAGGTGGAAAATAGGTAGCAGCCCTTTTGCCACTTACGTTATTTTTCAGTTGAAAATTGAAAGCTGAATTACCATGATATCCTGAATTATCAATGATATCAGCACCAGTCTGAATAGAACCTAGCATGGTAAATTTTTGCTTATTATATTTATTTACTTCAGTGGAAGAGAGTAGAAAGCTCCTGGAGTAAACTCTTGAAAACGAACCCACTACATTTTGTAAAATCTCCCTATTGTTGAGGACCTTTGCCCAGACTAATAATCCTGCAATATCCAGTTCGGTCCAAGACTAACTCATATATTTATTTCATTCTACAAATATTTTTGAGCACCAACTATGTGCTAGTTTTTGTGCTAAGACACCAAGAAAATAACAGTGAATAAGACAGTCGTGGTACTGGCTGTATGACACTTTTTCTTTCAGGTCTGGGATTCCGAATTAGTGCAGATTTTCTGCAGTTATCTAGAAAGTTCCATGTTCTATATCTCCATAGATACCTTAAAAATAACTTAAAAATTTACATGGGCAACAAATGCTTATTTTAGAAAATAACATAATTTACTTATATAAAGTTTAAAACCTGTAAAATGAGACTATCATTTCTGGATACCTTCATTTGTAGTTATAGTGGAATAATACACATGAAAATGATGGAAAGTGAATTTAGGATTGTGGTTTCCTCCTCTCGGAAAGGAAGGAAATGGAACTGGAGAAGGAAAGACAGAAGGCTTGAACTGTATCTGTGTTTTATTTAAAAATAAATAAATAAAAGAAATGTGATAAAAAATGTTAAAATTTGATAATTCATATAATTTATTATATTATTAAAGTTGACATCTTTAAATTATTCCATCTTTTAATCCATGAATATAATATTTCCATTATTGTTTTGTTCAAAATATTTTCTAATTTTTATTATGATTTCTCATTTGACCCATCGGTTCTATAACAATCTGTTGCTTAATTTCCAAATATTTGGGTTTTTGTGTGTTCTATCTTTGTTATTGATTTCTAGATTAATTCCAATGTGGTCAGAGAATATAATCTGAATTCTTCCAGTCCTTCAAAATTGTCGAAACTTTCTTAATGGCTCAGCATGGCCAATTTTAGTAAATGTTTTATATGTACTTGAAAAGAATGTTGATTCTGCCATTTTAGGTGCAATGGAGTATGCCAGTCAGACCAAGTTTGTTAATTGTGTTGATCACATCTATTATTATTGGTTGTCTGGTGAATCTGTCAGTTATTGAGAGAAATATATTGCCATGTTTATGAATTTATCATTTAACATTTTGGGTAATTATTATATTGCCCTCCAAAAAATCTGAACCAATTTTTGTGTTTACCAGCAGTATATGAATATCTAGTTTTTTATACTCTCACCATTACTGAATGTTAACTTTAAAAATTTTTGCCCATGTTATATGTGAAAAACTTGTTTTCTTGCTGTATATATTTAGATTCTTAAATGACTAATGAGGTTATTTTCATATATATAATGACATTTTTTTCTCTTTCCTGGGACTTACTTGTCCATGTGTTTTGACTGTTTTTTTTTCTTTATGTGTATTTTTTTCTTAATGGTTTATAATCAAAGATGCATTTTAATTGACCCAATCTCTGAAGATACTCTAGGAGCTCAGCTTAGTTCTGTGCAATGTAGGTTCACAGATGTTGAGCACCAGTAAAACACTCTGTAAGCACGTTAGGGGCATGAATAGATAGATGCCTGCCCTCGATGTGGAACACCATGCCTGATTGAGGGTAGAGAGTGACCCAGCTTCACTGAAAGAAAACCAAAGTGTAGCCCGAGATGACAGATGCTGTTATTCAAGGCTTTGGCTAGTTCTCATTTCACCAGTAAACTGTCATTGTTTTATGATATTCCTTAGTCTTGTTTTGGCTGAAGGCTTTGCCTCAAGGCTGCTAACTTATGATCCTGTACATGTTAACTATTATTATGTCTTCCTTAGATTGAGGAACTTGCCCAGACTCTTTCTTGCAATTACAATCAACCTTCCCTGGACGATGTGAGTGTGGTTGAGTCATCTCCTACCTCAAGTCCTCCCACTAAGAAATGCTCCCAAGCCCAAGAAAGGTGGCAGATGTCTGCGAAAAAGGCTCTTCTCTTGTGGGCTCAGGAGCAGTGTGCCACGTAAGTAGTTTGCTATGACCAGAGGAGACACACAGGGCAGCTGTACCCACCAACACAACGTTACTGACCTCTAGGTCTGAAATTCAGGCCAACTGTGTGTAATACCACCTGAACACTTCCCTCTGATAAAAAGGAAATGCTTAACTACCCCCTTCCTCTCATAGTGCTTCTTCCAAGTGTCGCAGTCTGTGAGCTCAGCCACTCTTGGTTTTGAAGACCAGAAGATGGTATCATCTGGGTAACTTACCTCAGTCCCATCCACATGCATAGGTGGCCTCTTACTGTGCAAATAAAGTGGTCTTTCAGTATCCTTGTTTTTAGGCATAATTCCCCTATGCATCTGGAGGGTGGACTTAGATTCAGAAAGTTTACCACACTAGGAGCTCTTTAAAAGTCAGGGCTATGTCTTAATTGACTGTGTATCTTTAGAACTTAGCATAATGTGAATTCATGGTAAGTGCTCCATAAATGTGCATCGAGTAGATGAAGGAACAAATAAGTGAATAAGTAGCCAATTTATAAAATTATCTCCTGGAACTGTATATAATACATTAAAAGACCACAGTCCCCATTGTTTAGAAACTCAGAGCTCAGTCAGGAAACAGAGATAAGCGAGTGTATGTTTTTGAAAAGGGGGGACAATGAAGGAAAGTTAGTGCTCATAATTTTTTTTTTGTTTTACAACAGATTGTTGAGTGAGGAGCATTAAACTTGAGTGGGTATCACTGTCACTTGGAGGCTTTGAAAGACAGATTTCAGGCTCACCTCCAGAGCTGATTTAGTAGGTCTGGAATGGGGCCTGAGAATTTGCATTTCTAGCACCTGCAGCCTACATGATGCTGCTCCTGCTGGCCCAGGGGCCACACTTTGAGAACCACTCTTCTGTAGTATTCTGAGCCTCATCACGCTTGGCATTTCACTTTAATATGACCACAAGATTAAAATAAAATATTTTCCCAGAATGATTTATGATTGATTTGATTCACTTAAATTTGTTTTAATTACTGTTGAAGAGAGTGGGGTGCTTTGACGTACTCAATAGGATATATGATGTTTTTGTCCTTTTGTGATAGGCACGAGTCTGTGAGTGTGACAGATTTTAAGTCAAGCTGGAGAAATGGGATGGCTTTTTTGGCTGTCATTCATGCCTTGCGACCAGACCTAATTGACATGAAGAGCGTGAAGCATAGATCCAACAAAGACAATCTGAGAGAGGCCTTCAGAATTGCAGAGCGAGAATTAAAAATCCCCAAGTTGCTGGAACCAGAAGGTAAAGAAGCTTCTTTCTTCTTCTTCTTTTTTTTTAAAATATGTCTATTGATTTTAGAGAGAGAAAGTGGGGGAGAGAGAGAGAGAGAGAGAGAGAGAGAAACATCAGTGATGAGAGAGAATCATGGATTGGCTGCCTCCTGCACGCCCCGCACTGGGGCTCGAGCCCGCAACCCGGGCATGTGCCCTGCCGGGGAATCAAACCCCGATCTTCTAGATTCTAGGTCAATGCTCAACCGCTGAGCACGCCTGGCCGGGCGAAGCTTCTTTATTTTTAGAACAATGACTGGTGTGAAGTTGATTTGAAAATACTAGTATCCATATATAAGCAAACAGCATTATCTTTAGTCCTGGAGGGTTTAACTTAAACTCTTTATTAAATTTCATGAAATTAATTTCTGCCATAGGCTAACCTCAGGTACTCTTTGCTTCCTCTCTTTCCACCCTGTACTCTTTACTGGGAAGTCTCTGTGCACAGCCCATACTTAGGACAGTTATGTTCACCTTCCTTGAGGGCAGCTTATCTACTTAAGTTATTTGGAATTCTCCTGCACAGGAGGTTCGCCTATTCTCCATTTATTTGTTTACCCAACCATTTATATCAGTATAGACTCACAGATAGTTTATACTTTGGGTTGTATTTAATACCACTTTATTGCTCAAATTAAAAAAAAAAATTTGAAGTTCAAACTTTTGGCTCTTTCAGTTGGCTCCTGTACTCTTTGGAAATATCTCCATCAATGTGGCATTTGCTTGCTTGTTTGGGGGCACACCCTCATTTTTTGGCACTATGAGGTACTCCAGGCTTATCTTGTGTATTTTCTACCCCGGTCCTGGGGTCAGCCATGTCTCCAGCGAGCCCTGGTTCCTTTTATGGGCGAATGGTGTTGGAAACCAAGATCCGGGTGCTACGGGTGCTCATTGCTATGGGTACTTAGCCCTTTTGAACTACATTTGTTTTCAGGAGTTGAATTCGGTGATATTTCTAAGTTCACAATGATTCCATTTCTCTTTATATCAGATTTGTCATTAGTCTGGCCCCATGTTGCTTGTTATTAATTCTTCTTACGTTAACTTTTCCTCCCATCTTTTTGCTTCAGTTTTTGCTTTTTCTTCCTTCCTTTCCCCTCCTTTCTTTATCTTTTCCCTTTCCTTTTTGGCTTTTTATTATCTTTTTTCCCCCCTTAATTTTCCCCCATGCTCTGTTCTGTTCCCCATTTCTTATTACTGTTTCCTTAATGCTTCTTGCAGACTTAAAAAAAATTTTATTGAAGTCATTGGAGTGGCATTGGTTAATAAAATTATATAGGTTTCAAGCGTACAAATTCTATAATACACCATCTGTATATTGTATGTGACCACCCAAAGTCACATATTTTGATTCTTCAAATCTTCATTATTACTATAAAATACTTTGTTTTGGTATGTGAAAATAACTAGGCAGCTAAAGAAAGAGATAACATAATAAAAGCAAATTTCCTCTCTGTGAATGATTGTCCATAATTCATTTTAAATAGCTTACAAATAGATAAAATATGTGAAGTACATCAGGATTATTTATACAAACAAAATACCATAGTCATATTTGAATAAGGGAATTATCTTTTGACATAATTTTGTTAAAACATTTAATCATTATGCATAGCTTCATATACAATGAGATTTAAAAAAAAATCTAATTAAGCCAGTATCATGATTTTATTTATCTATTGATATTTACTTTTTTTTTTCATTAAAAGATAGAATAACTCAGCTCTTAAGGATCCTTCCTTTCCTGAAACCCCACTCCCAGCTTTTTTGATACTGTTATATGCTCTTGCCTTGAATTTTATTACTTGTATATAAATTAAATTTACTTTCTCCTTTAGCTGACTTAGAGCTTCATTGGTCCTTGCATAGTGTGTAGTATTTGTTGTTTGTTTTTCTCCTAACCGGAAGCTCCTTGAGGGGGAGATGTCTTAGGGCATCTAGCATCGATTCAGGTGTCTAGCACCTGCTTGTTGAATGATGAAAGGAATGAAACATAAGGCCCCTCAGGGCAAGGACTAAGCTGACCAGTAGTCCCCCCTAGTGACTTGCATTTGTTGGCTCTCTATAAATATTTGTTGACTTGAGTTTAACTGAATTAAAAACAGGATATTTTCTTTTCAGTAATCTCCATTGGTTGTTTTGGAAACATACCAAGAGACTTCCCAAAATTATGTGTTCATTTTGTCTGTGACATACTGCAATCCCTTCTTTGTGAATTTGTGATCTACCTAATTTATTATATGTCTGGAGAAGTTCTGCACCTACGGAATTTATAACATTTTTATAAACTTTGTTTAATTCACCATTTTCCAAATTTATTTCAGTGTGGACTCTTGTTAGTGTAACACAAAACTTGGCCCATAGAAGGCTTTCAGTGAATATATTTGTTCCATGAATGAATGAATAAAGTGTTGTGGATGTCTTGAACAAGTCTTTCATACATAACGTTATGTACTTTTGGAAAAGCTTTACTGAATACATGCTGGGACCAGTGTGTCAGGAAGGATTCCAGTTACTTTATGTTTCTGCACTTCTGGCGGGGTTTCTGTCCTGTCTCTCTGGAAAGAGGAGAGCTTTATTTTCTCCTTTCCACCCTCCCTCACTACTTACGCTGTCATGCGTATAACATGCGTAGTAGTAACTGAGGCTGTGCATGTACAACTGCCAAGAGTCAGCTGAGCTCTGTTTGGCTCTAGATCTAAGTTCTTAGCCACTGCTGTCGTGGAGCAAGGGCGAGTGACCAGAGATCGCATGGCTGGTTGACTACTTTGGTTCATTTTAAGGCTGTCTTCAGTGTTAATTACAGTAAATCACATCTATAGCTAAGTGACAGTGTGGCATGTCTTGCAGATGTGGATGTTGTCAGTCCTGATGAAAAGTCAATCATGACTTACGTGGCACAGTTTCTACAGTATTCAAAGGATGCGCCTGGGACTGGAGATAAAGCTCAGGTATGCCTTTATAAGTAGAAATCAAGCTCATTTTTGTCATACCCTACTAATCCTTTAATTTTTAAAATTGAGGTGGAGTTTGCATACAGAACTTAAACGTACATTTTTATGAGTCTTGACAAATGTATAAACATATGTAAACCATACTCCAATCATGATGTAACACATTTCTGTTACCCAGAATGTTCCATTGTGCCTCTTTCCTGTCTGTAGCCCCACTCCAGGCAACCAGTATTCCAATTTCTTTCACTGTAGATTAGTTTTGAGTTAAAAGTGGTAATTTATTAAACTTTACTGAATTACCTGAAACAGTTTTAGATAGGCACTATATAATACAAATTAAGTTAGCAGGCTTTTAAAAAAATCCTAGCACTATCAAGTTTTTGTCTGTTGTAATTTCTGACAGCTTTATTGAGAGAGAATTTACATACCATAAAATTAAACCAAGGAAAATTTACAATTCAGTGATTTTTAGTGTATTTACATAGTCATGCAACCATCACCACAATCTAATTTTACCATATTTCTATTTTACCTGTTCATTATTTTCATATAAATGGAATTATGTAGTTCAGAAAAATGGAAGCATTGTGTTCTCTTAATCTTGTTTGTTGAGGTACCCTTGAATTACCATCAGACTGGCATTGGATTATTCACTTTTTTTCTTTGACTTTTTACACAAAATGTTGTGGGTGGGAATTTCATAAAAATCACTGAGCTGAAAATATACACTTATTCTGCTTCTGTGAAGATAAATGAGTGATGTGAATTTAGAAAATGTTTTTGAATATTATTTTATAATTTATCTAAACTCCTTTCTCAGACATGTTTACAAGTAGTCATATTATTGCATTTTATTTGGCAAATTTAGGACTATGTTTTCCCAACTGCTAAGTTGAGGCGCCAAGTCAGCTTGTTGCCGACTCTGGAAGAGAGAGACTCAAGCTGAGACTCAGACTTACAATTCGGTTCACTTATTTCTGACCTGCTGAGAAGCTACCCTTTTCTAATTAATTTTCATATTAAAAGTAAAATTAAAAATTCAACCATCCACGAAATCTGATGCAAAAATATATAGAAAAAACTCTTAATAGAAAACAAAAGCAAAATGAAGGTTAAAGGAGAGTGGAAATAAGATGTAACTTATTTTGCTTTATCTCTCTTACAGTATAATCCCCTTCCAAAGTAGACAAGTTTACTACCTAAGCAAGAATCTAAGGAAAAATAATTGTTCCTCACTTCCATTTGATAGCGTAACCAAGATCTTTAATAGTGTTTTTAGGATCTTCAGTATATTCAAGGTTTTTTGTTTTGTTATGTTAATCTTTACCCAGGGTATTTTTTCCATTGATTTTAGAGAGTGGAAGGAAGGGAAAGGGAGGGAGGGAGGGAGACAGAAAAAGAGAGAGATTAACAGGAGAAAATGTCCAAAAAATAATACTGAGGTGCATGTGGGGGTGCCATAAGAATATGAGACCCAGCCTGGCCAGCGTGGCTCAGTGGTTGAGCATCAACCTAGGATCCAGGAGATCCAGGTTCGATTCCCCATCAGGGCTCATGCCCAGGTTGTGGGCTCGATCCCTAGTCGGGGGCGTGCAGGAGGCAGCCGATCAATGACTCATCATTGATGTTTCTGTCTCTCTTTCTCTCCCTTCCTCTCTCTAAAATCAATAAAGATATACTAAAAAAAAGTTTTCTATTAAAAAAAAGAAAAGGAGACCCAAAGCCACATTGGACAGTTGAGGTTTATTTGCCACTCTGGACAGAGGAGAGGGAGGCACAGGTGTCGGATTTTAAAGGGAAGGCAGCCAATTTATGGGTAGATGTAAAAGAGCAAACGTGGTAAACAAATTCTTGCTGGGCCACCCAGGAACAATGGGATACGGAGGGGAGTCTAACAAACAGGCTTTGCTAGATTTTTCCCAATCTGCCACATTTCCTTTATATTGTGATGCTAAGGTGATGCTTCCCTCCTTTAAGCAGATTTTTCTATCTGAATTCCTTTAGGCAGATGAGGGGGAGAGCCAAAGGTTCTTTCTGAATCTTGTTTCTTAATAACCAGCTTAAAGTCAGTATGCCATAAGGCATATTTTGGAGTGGCAAAACTTTGGTTCCCCTTAATTGGAAAGCAGTATTCTGAAATGCCCATTATAAGTAAGTAACTTAGAATAATGTTCTCTAAAATTGAAGAACAAAGGAAATGGATAAGCCAAAAAAAAAAGGGGTGGGGGGTGGGGCTTGCTTTTTTAGCATATTCAGATGCCAGTGTTTCAGTCCATTTTAAAATATAAGGTGTTATGTTAACAAGCAAAATTCCTCTTTGGCACAGTGAGTCACTGGTGTGTAATGATTACATTATTTCACTGATATTTGAAGTTGTTAATTTTATCCTTAAAAGAAATCACTAAGTCTATTTAGAATAGAGTTTTAAATGCGTTTGTGTGTGTGAATTTTAGGGGAAGATGAAAGATGCTATGGTCTGGTTAACTCTACAAGAGAAAAAACTACAGAAGATGCTAAAGGACTCAGAAAATGAGACCTACTATAAAAAGTATGAAGTAAGTATGACTTCTGTTTTTTAAAATATATTAACTCCATTTATTCTCTTCAGCACGTAGGACTATTATTAATGCCAAGTATGACTTTAAACAGCAATTTATTGGCTCTTTACTCTTAGGGAAGAGTTGGATGTTTTTAAGTCTGTTTTTAGAAAAAGCTTTTGAGAGTAATTATTTAAATACTAAGTTAACAAGTTTTTGTTTTTTGTTTTAAATCCTCACCTGAGGATATTTTTTCTATTGCTTTTCAAAGAGAGTGGGAGGGAGAGAGAGAGAGAGAGAAACATCAATGTGTGAGAGCACATCAATTGGTTTCCTCCCACACATGCCTCGACCAGGGCTGCGGATGAGCCTGCAACTGAGGGACGTGCCCTCGCTCGGAATCGAACCCGGGACTCTTGGAGGGCTGACACTCTATAACCATTGAGCCAAACAGGCTAGGGCACTAAGTTAACAAGTTTTAAGGCTGAATTCTAAGACTTCCAAATTTTAATGTGCATATGAATCACCCGGGGGATCTTGTTGAAATGCAGATTCTAGTTCAGTAGTTCTGGGGCAGTGCCTGAGACTCTGCATTTCCAGTAACCTCCCTGGTGGTGCGGATGCTGCTGGTTCTAAGAGTGCCTTGAGTAGCAAGGTTTTAGAGCGAAGACTGGCAAACTGTGGTCCGCGGGCCCCACCACCTGTTTTTGTAAATGCGCTGTTCTGGGAACGTTGCCATGCCCATGAAAGGACTGTCTGGCTGCTTTCACGCCACAGCGCCAGCGTAGAATAGTTGCTACTGGAGGCCATTAGCCTGCAGAGCCTAAGGTATTGACTATCTTGCCTCTACAGTGAAAGTTTTCTAATTCCTGGTCTAGAGCAGAACGTGCTTTTCAGAATGAATATTGAATGAAGAAAAAAATCAGGAAATCAGGAATGGGGCCATCCCAGAGTTACTAAGAGGAGCCAAAGTGAAGGCTCTGCAGCCCTGTGCCTGAGGACCCGCTGTCCGTGGGGCCCTGTGCTCCCCAGTTCTCCCTCCCAAACAGGGTGGAGCTCCTCTCAGGTCTCTGCACGCACTGAGCCCCTGGGCCTCCATTTCCCTCTCTAAGCGGGGAAGTTGGATGAATCCAGCCTTCCGAACACTGACATTCAGCGGAGTCTGTGACTTGCCCACACACCATCCTTTTTGGTTTGGAGCCATCTGGGAAGGAAGGGATCAGACATTCTCCCCTTCCTTCCATCTGAACCGCATAGCCTTCCTGTGCTTCTTTCGCCTTCGCCTGCTACGTTTTTTATTGACAAGGTGCTCGGCGTCCAGTGAAGTGCCTTGCTCTCCCATATATCTTTGATTTCATAAATACCACCGATTCAGGTTTCTTAACTAAAAGGCTTTATGAAGTTAATAATTATCAGAAAGAATTTAAAATAATTAGCCTTCAGTGTGCTCATAAAATTTAATTTAAAATGCTACCAGTAATGATGGATAATGTTTTAAATTAAATTTTATGGAATTGATGACTCACACACACCAGTATTTCACACAAATATGAACCAAGAAAAGTTTATTAAAATGTTGAGGGCAGAGACAAAGTATTTTTGAAAATCTATGTAAAATTACTTGAGAAGAATTGGCTCAAGCCTAGTTAATCATAGACGCCTCAAAAACAATTTATACATGATGACTGCTGTCATATAATTCTCACTTTCTCTCATTGTTATTTTGTTGTGAACACATATTTGGGAAGGACAAGCAAACTCACATTTTCCATGTGGCATTCTGACTTGTCCTCCTGAGCTGCGTGTCCTTGCCTTTCCACTCCAGTAGAAATCCAACAGGACTGATGTGAGACCAGTCTATGGCATATGTTACTATGACAGCACCTGAGTTACCAGGGTGCACTGAAGAAAGGAACTGGATCCGTGAGGGGATCCTGAATTTAGGGAATTTTACCTTTATCTAAATAAAAATTTAAATATAACCCTCCTATAGCTATGGACCTTATAGTTGCAGATTACATTTTGTAAACTGACTTAAACATTTCAGTGCTTAAAATATTCTTCTAATTGTAGAGCCTGCTGTCCTTTTTGGAGTCATTCAATGAAGGAAAAAAACCCTTTTTGGACATCCTGTCGATGAAAGAGAATCTGAATCGGCTGAATGAAGATCAGTTACAGTTGAGAAAAGCCTGGGATGGCCTCAACTACCAGGTTACTGTGTTATGTTGATTAGAAGAACATTTCCATGGGGCAGCTTTGTTGGAAGAGAACTTTAGATTTCCATGAGGAATTCTGTAAAAGACAGAATAGATGCTTCAGCAGAAAGTTGGGAGAGTGTTCTTATATTTTCTCTATGGTCTCATTTGGGTAGTGGTTGCTATTTAAATAGGAATTTATAGAATTCTACTTAGAAAAAATTGCACGCTTATCCAGAGTTCTTACGTTTGCCATCAGTTCTTGGCTTGCCATAGTAGATTATCCATATTCTGATTCATCTGCAGCCTCCTCTCTACCACAGACCAAGGTCATGTTACCAATAGATGCTCAAAGCGGGTCAGGACAAACCCAGAGAGAATGTGTAAGGAGGAATGTGTGTATGTGTGTCTGAATATATCGGTGTGATTTCAACCATTTAAAATTTATTGAGACTTGTGTTATGGCCCAGGACATGGTGTATATTGGTGCATATATTATTTGCACTTGAAAAAAGAGCATGTATTTTGTAGGTTATTGGATATAGCGTTCTATAAATATCAATTAAGGTGGTTGATGGTGTTTAGATTATCTATGTCTTGACTGACATTTTGTCCAGTTCTGTCAATTGCTGATGAATCCTTCCTTTAATTCTGTTAAATTTTGCTTCATGTATTTTACATTTTGTCATTAGGTGTATACATTTATGATTGTTATATCTTCCTTATGAATTGATATTTTTACCATTATGAGATATTCCTCTTTATCTCTGGCAATATTGTTTTTCTTGATGTCTACTTAATTTAATATCAGTACAATCATTTCAGTCTTCTTATGCTGATTGTCTGTATGGCACATCTGTTTTCATTTACTTTTAACCTTTTTGAGTCTTTATATTTAAAGTGCATATCTTATGGGCAACATATAGTTGGATCTTGCTTTCTATTCACTCTGACAATCTCTGCTTTTTAATTGGAGTGTTTAGTCAGCTAATAGTTAATGTAATTACTGATATGGTTCAATTTAGGTTATCATTTTACTCTTTTTTTTAATTCCCTCTGTTTTTGTATTGCTATTCTTTTTCTTCCTGCTTCATTTTAGATTATGTTAATATTTTTAGAATTCTATTTTAATTTTTCTATTGGCTTTTTGGCTCTATATCTTTATCACATTTTTAATGGTATTACAATATACATTCTAAAATTTTTACAGTCTACTCAGAGTTATACAACTTCTTCGTTACTGTGTAATTTTTAAAACAGAAATTTGCAATTAAATTGATTCATTTATCTCTCACTTTTTATGCTATAGTTGTTTTGTATATAAATATATATATGACACAAATATATGTTTTAAAGTCCCTGAGACCATGCTATATATTTTTGCTCAAAACAGGCATATATTAAAGAAATTAAGAGAAAAAATTAGCCTTTTATATTTATCTAGATATTTACCATTTCTAGTGTTCTTCATTTCTTCCTAGAGATTTGAGTTTCCATCTGAACTTATGTTTCTTCAGCCTGAAAAACTCCTTTAACTTGTAATGCAGGTCTATGGGTGACAAACTTAGTTTTCCTTGATGTCTAAATGTCTTTTTTTGCGTTCATTCTTTTTTTTTAAACATATTTATTGTGGTATAGCTTATACACCATGAATTCACTAATTTAAAATGGATAATTAAATGATCTTTAGTGAATTTACAGAGTTGTAACACAGATTTCATGATCTGCAAGTCAAAAGTGTTCTTTGGCCCTGGAAAAGTTTGCCAATCCCTGCTCAAGTCTCTTGGCCATCAGCAGCAACAGCCTGTTTTAGAATACATTTTTTCACACCATTTACGAAAAGTGTCAAATAGTGTTCTACTGGCTTAAAAAAGCTGCCTTGTCAGAGCACCTAATTTTGGAGAAATAGTGCAGCTCCAGAAATCTTTCCCATCAGTGGCCGTGCTCATTGCATTCTCGTGTTCCGATCCCAGCTTTGACAGTGACCCCTGTAAAGGACAGGAGCTGTCTCTTACAAATCCTGGACAAAAAAGAGATATTGTCTGTATAGTTCAGGCTGTCCCAGGCCACAGAGACCTGGCCTAATTTTCTGAATATGATTTGGAAAAATTACCCAAAATAATGAGAAAAACCATAAAAAGAACTATTTTGCAAGATTAAGTGCTGCAAATTGATAGTAAGTTGAAAAACCATTCCTTAGGTAGAATGCAGCTCATTTTCCTGGTGTGGGAAAATGAAACATTAATTTTAAAGTCATCAGATGTATTAAAGAAAATACCATCTAGGTAGTTTCTGGTCCAGTTGTTTGAGAACACAGATATCTCAAAGCATCCTAGTAAATGGTTTCATTTTAAGCCTGCTATGAAGAACGGCAACATTATGTTATTTTGACCTGACAAGATCTTATAGAAATTTTCAGCCAAATTCAAAAGTAATTTCCAACAGTGAGAAAGGGTGGGACCATGTTATCTGTGTTAAGTGAGAAAGGAGTGATTGAAAGGTAAACATCGCCTTTTCTCGTTCCTCTCCTGACTTCTCCATAGGAGACAGCCCTGGGTCAGAAAGTATATATGTGGTTTCATTCCAAAACTGTGCAGCTTTCTTTTAGTTGTGAAAAGAATAACAACTGAATTAGAGGTATTATGTATAGCCTCTCCTTAACTCAATCATTTATCAGTTTTCTAGTTTATTTTTATTTTTTGGCAAATGCACAAATAATTCAGATATAATAAAAGCACATGTAACCTGTTTATATAAAAAACTTGTAATAGTCTGGCCGGGCGTGGCTCAGCGGTTGAACGTTGACCTAGGATCCGGGCTATCGATTCCCGGTTCGATTCCTGGTCACAGCACATGCCCAGGTTGCGGGCTCGATCCCCAGTTGGGGGCATGCAGGAGGCAGCCGATCAATGACTCTCTCATCATTGATGTCTCTCTCTCTCTCTCCCTCTCCTTTCCTCTCTCTGAAATCAATAAATAAAAAATAAAAACTTGTAATAATGAAAACTTTTTTTTATTGTTTTTCTAATTGGAGGCTTAGTGGTATATCGTTAATAATGTAAGATTATGGAGTTCTCTTTTGCCATATGCCTTTTGAGAAAAAAACTTGCAAGACAATTAAAGCAAAACAAAATACTGCATGGTATTACTTCTGTGTGGACTCTAAAAACAATGTCAAACTGAGAAATAGGGTAGAAAAGTGATTGCCAGGGACTGGGAGGTGGGGAAATAGGGAAAGGCTGGTAAAAGGGTACAAACTTTCAGCTAAAAGATATATAAGGTCTGAGGGTCTGATGTAAAACATGGTGACTATAGTTGATATAAAACATGTATGATATCATTGAAATTTGCCAAGAGAGCAGAACTTAAGTAATCTCTCCAAGAAAAAAGATTAGATAAATATGTGAAGTGATGGATGTGTTAATTACCTAGATGGTGGGAATCCTTCCCCAATGTATATATATATCAGATTACCATGATGTATACTTTAAATATCTTACAATTTTATTTCTCAATTATACCTCAATAAAGTGGGAAAAACAAAATGCAGTACAAAATGCAAAAACTATAACATTTAATGAATGAATAGTTCCATTCGATTGCCTTAAAGGAACCTAGCTTTGTCCTCACTTAACATCTTTATTCTTGGGTAATTGATTAAATGTGTTTTTTGTAACAATTTGCCTTGCATATAGTGGATATCCAGTAAATGTTTGGAAGGAATGATTAACCAAATAGCTCATATAACATGCAAACTTTGCCTATTTTCTCTATATAAAAACAACTTAATTCTAAGAATAGTGACATTTCATTAGTAGAAATATAACGGAAAGAGAAAAGACAGAATTAAAACTCATACTTTCATTAGAGGCAGTCATTTGGGTGAAACGAATTTTGATTTATGCTTGATCTTCATAGGGGTGTCTTTGAAATGAGAATACCAAAAAACACTGTAAAAGAGTCATGCGAGTTCAGATAAAAATCCACATTCTTAATGGTCATCAGTGTGGAGTTCGTGTTCTCCCCTGGTTTTCCCCTGGCCCCCCTGCCTGGCTTTACTGTATTGCTGACCATATTTTAATGTAACTGTGTAGTTGTCTGCTTTCCCTGCCAGGTCGTCCAGATAAGAGCTGTAACTTTTATTTATCTGATTGACCCTCAGATGTAGAGGATTATATTAAATTTACTCTTTCCTTCATGGCACATGAGTCTGGACCAGGCCCAACTCTTGTTTTTATGCGCTTGTTTCATTGTGTGTTTATTTCCTTTTATACCCATCCCCTGCTTTCATTCCCCTTTCTCCTTAGGTCACCACTGCGATGTGCTTAATGTGTGTATCTTTGTTTTATGCTTTTGCAAAATACATGGTGTATATATGTGTCCATGTATTTTTAAGTTGTGTAAATTGATGTTATATGTTAGTCTGTTTCTTACTTCCATTTTTGAGTACCTGTATTTAAGGAGCCTCCAATGTTGCCCTGTGTGTACATCTAATTTGTGTCTGGTTGCTGCCAGTACTCTGTGGTGTGTGATCATCACACGTCCCCTGTCCACTTTAGAGGCCTTGTGTATCTTTATCCCCAATGCTTACGACAATAGATTTTTCCTAACTGCTCGGTAAATGAATGAATGAGTGGACGAGTGAATGTGTGAGTGCAGGAGTGAGTCTGATGGTGCTTAGTAGGGGGGAAAAATCCAGGTAGAAGGCGCAGCAAGAGCGAGACCTGGGCAGTCAGTGTTTGGGGGACTCTGTAGTTGGCATCTGTGGGATTTGTGTTCGTGTAGGGAGTGGTGGGAAGGCCAGGGAAGAAGGTTGCCTGCATTGTGGGGGTTTCAGTGAAGGACAGATACTCAGGAGATACGTAGAGATATCAGGGCACATGAGGAAAATAATCTATAAATCTGTTTGCCAGGTGTAGTTGTAATGTCAGAGAACGCAGGGCATACGGCGCTTGAATCCATGGTCATTCAAGACAGTAGTCTACCATGCTTTGAGGCGTGCTTTAAATATTTCTAGTTTCCCCCTCATAACTGATGATGGATTTATCAAAACATTTGTTTTTAATCCTTGTGCCCTCTTTTCCCCTGCAGCTTTTAAACAAATTGTCTCCTCGCTCAGTAGGTAGCCAAATGATCTTTAGAGCTAAGTAGTTTATCTATTGATAAAGGTTTCCTTGATTTTCTTTAATGGATTAGAGAAACTTTAGAGAATTAAACATAATATGTGTGAAGAAATAAACTAGGAGAATGACTACTGAAGAACACGTTCCCTCTTTTTCAGATTAATGTGTGGAAAACGAAGCTGAACGATGACCTGCCCTCTCCCCTCCACCAAATCGAAGCTTGGCTCCAGGACGCCGAGGGGCTTACAGATGCCGACTTGCCCGCCTCCCAGGATTACTATGAAGCCATTGCGCTAATAGAAGAGAAAATGGCTTTATTCAAGGTCGGAAAAGAAAAAGGAGCATTGACAAATCTATGCTTTGTTAGGACCACTCTTGAGAGAGACTTTGTTCTGGCAAGAAGGGAAGGAAATGCAGTGGGTGTTTGAGGATGGTTTAGAATTATTCCCTTGGGGAGATGGGGTACCTGGAAGATCCCTTCACTTTCTTCATGAACATTGTGCTAGTTTAACGTGGAAACATTAACAATAGAGAGTAGTCAGTGAGTTCTAAAGCTACGGAAAGTCTGACAAAAAAGGAGGGGGGAGTCTGGTTTAAATGTGGGAGATGGGGTGCTTACTATGATGGCGTGAAGAATTTGGTGGATGAGATTTATAGCACTGGAGCTCACGAAGGAATGGAAAATAACATCTGAAAACGAGATTTTAATACTGGTTTTGCCAAAGAAACTGCAATCTGCCTCTCTGTAAAACTGACCTAGTGTAACACATTTATGGTGAAAATATTTATTCATAAAATCTTAGTTAAAAAAAACCCCACCACTTTTATGATTTTTTAAAAAAAGATGCAGTGAATGCATAGAACAAATAAGATGAACAAACCCTCAGTTACAGTGCTTGGCAATAAACCTGGTTCATATCAGCCTAAATTTCTTTTCAGACTCTGATGGATAAATGTGACTGTCACTCAAACACCCTCCTGACATTTGAAAATAGAGATGAAAAACAGTCGCCATTGGTACCAGCTTACAAATTGGAGGAAATGAAAAGACGGTTTGTAACACTTCACAGCTGCTGATACCATCCATGTTTGAGCACTCAGTGGTGTAATAGGGACCAGAAAATAAGATTTTTAGATAACTTCTCAAAAGTATTCTTTAAATCTTGATAACAGCACCTTCCTGTTTCATGTAATAGTAACATAATATCACGCTAACGCACTTTCTCTTTTTATTGGATGGTAGGATGTGGTGGTAGAACAAGTTGTGGACTTTCAGTATCTTGGTTTGGGCCAAGTTATTCTGTCCTTCCGAGCATGTTTCCTTATTTGTAGGATAGTGATGATCAGCGTGTTCAAGTCTCACAAGGATACTGGGTGACATGGGAGGTGGTCCATGAGGGAACTTTATAAACTCCGACACTACAAATATAAAGACTATTTAATAGGTTGTTGTGATCTTCTCTTTTCTCATTATTTATAAGCAAAGTATTAGAATGATAATAAGGTATTTGCCTTAATAATAAAAGCTGTTTTTAGTATGTAAATGTTGAAGTTATAGTTGCATTAGATTATCTAGAAGTTTTCAAATTTAGTAAAATATTTTGGAGATTAATGTTTTATTATAGGATTTCTCAGGAGGGTTATAATTTCTAAAGAAAATGTTCTGTTAGATGTTTCACCTTAGAAATAGTTGTTATATATCTAGCCACAATGTTTGTTTTACTTCGTTTAAAGAAGATTTGAGTATACATGAGAGCACCATGTGTTTAAAAGAAAAAGTTAGAGCCCCAGTGTTTTTTAAAATGCCACATATCTCACGTTTGGCCCATAATAGTAAGTTAAATTCTAAAACCTGCACTATTTTCCAGAGTCAACACTATTTCGGGGAAAAAATTCATTCCACTTCTAGAGTTTCATTACTATAAGTGCTCAGTCCTTGGTTTGCTAGACGAAGCGAAATCAAAATTGAAGGTTTGGAACATCAAATATGGGAGCAAAGAATCTGTGGAATTGCTGCTGGAAGACTGGCATGTAAGCTCTTTATTTCATGTCTTAGAAAACTATTCTCCATGTCTGGGTGCTGGGTTTGCATTTTTCTTGGGCACAATTTCCCTTTACCTTTTCAGGTTTTCAGATGGGATTTTTTAATTTTTATTTTTTGGTAGCTTCCATTAGCTTAAATGTTGCCTGGAGAAAAGAATTATAGATAGTTAAATAACAGACATCAGGAAAGAGTAAGAGAAAAACAGTGTTATTTACTAGAAAGGGGAGATTGAGTTAACCAGGCAATTAACATAATATAGAGGAAGTTTTAATGTTATTTCCATTAAAAATTTCTATTTTTACTTACTGGACATCTTATTTAATATTTTCCCCCCACCCAAATCAATGGTTTTATCCAAAATTTAAATTTTTTCTTAGAACATTTTAACCTTAGCTTTTCAGTTTTAAGGGTGGGAAAAACAGTACATTTTGCATTGAGCATTTTTTAGGGAGAGGGCCTAGTTCTTGAAATTTATAGGCAAAAATGTTGCAAATGATTTATATATAAGTGTGGTCATTAGTAAATTAAAACTAAAGCATCCTAGGAATGTCATTTCTACAGTTAGGCCTTGTCATTGTACTTTCTTTTTGGAATGAGGGACAAAAAGAAATATCTAAGATTGTAAGTTTAATTGCAAAAACTGAAAAACAGAGATTTATTTACAGATATGCTTTAAACACTGTACATTCTCAAATAGTAAGCATCATTCTAAATTAGACTAGACTTTGAATATTTTTCTTTCTTTTCTTTCTTTGATTTTCCATTTTTCCATTTAAGTAATCATACAGTCAATACATAATAAGGGTACAATAAATATCAGTTGTTAATTAACTCTGTATTTTTCCATAGCATAATTTGCTTGTTAGGACATGTAAGCATTTAGTTACAGGTAATTGTAATTTCTCAAGTGTTTTTGCAAGATGGATACTATCTATTTATAACATACTCTAATATATCTAATAAAAATTATTCACTATTAATAAAAATACATGAAATAAAAGAAGCTGATACAAATTATGCAATATTAGTAAATATGTCAGGTGGAAGATTTTTGAAATTGCTATAAATGTTTAATATGCTTTTTCCCACCAGAGGAAAACCATTAGGAACCTTCTTACCACTTTAAGATACACTTTTCAGGTTTCATACCTATATAATGTTCACTCATAGTTACGTCTCCTAGACCTTAACTCTCTTCATGAACTGCTCTTCTTTTCCTACCCAAATATGTAGTTTAAAGCCTTAAACAAATGTTGGTGCCTGAGTTTTTCATCTGTGTTTATATGTTTATATCTGGATTTCTTGGCACATTTAAAAAAGTATAAACTGTCAATATGTTTTTTCCCCTTTCCTCCCTCCAGAAATTTATTGAAGAAAAAGACTTCCTAGCTCAACTTGAAACTTCTTTTCAAAAATGTGAAGAAATCTATAAGAATTTGGGTAAAGCTATACAGTTACTTTTTGATGGAATGGTCACTTAAGAATAGCATTTTATATCTTTCGCTTTCTTTATACCTTAATGTTTTATTTGTTTTATTTTAATTTTTTATTAATTGATTTTTAGAGAGAGAGGAAAGGGGGGAGAAAGAGAGAGAAACATCGATGTGAGAGAGAAACATTGATCGGTTGCCTCCTGTACACATCCCCGATGACTGGGGATGGAACCTGTAACCAGGTATGTGCCCTGACCGGGAATCGAACCCGCAACCTTTTGGTGCACGGGGTGACGCTCCAGCCAGCTGAGCCACCCAGCCAAGGCTACCTTAATGTTTTACACGCGCATTTTCTTTGGAAAATGCTTGCATTTAGTTTAAATATTGTCAGAGTATATATTTATTTTTCAACTATTCACATGCAAATATTTTCCTTAACAGTACTTTATTAATAAAAACCTGTTTTCTAAAATTCCTTCTTGTTTTGTTCACATCACAGGTGGACAGTATCAGAATGTTAGTGAACAGCATATGACGATGGAACGAAACATTTCTGTGTGTCGGGAAAGCATAGCTGACGTGCAGTGCACCCTGCAGAAGGTTCTGGGCTGCTGGACGGCGTATACGGAAAAGCTGCGCTTCCTCAAGGCGTGTTTCGAGGAGACAAAGAAGGAACAAATTACAGAGGTATTTGCAGCCTAGTGGCACCGGCTCAGTTGCACTTTTTGTTTTGTTTGGAGACCCTCATTTTCAGGGAAGAGTAAGCACAACTGTTGGAAAATTCTCCAAGATTTGGAAGGAGTTTAGTTTCTTCCTAATAAAACTGCCAAAGGAAATTTTCACCGCGTTACAGGTTTTACACACACACAGAGTTTTATTGAGGTATAACTTACATACACAGTATACCTTTTGGAAGATATAGTACTACATTTTTTTGAAAGAAAATAAAAGACTTGGAGTACTGGATAGCAAATAGACATATTTAAAATAGATTGATGTTTTATAAAGTTTAATTTTTCAATTCAATACTTTGTTTTCCTTTCTATTGAATTTATTGGGTGACACTGGTTAACAAAACTATACAGGTTTCAGGTGCACAGTCCTACAGCACATCATCTGTACACTGTGTTGTGTGTTCACCACCCCAAGTCAAGTCTCCTTCCATCACCACTGACCCCTCTCTACCCGCCCCCACCTCCCCCAATTTCCTCCCCCCTCAATCACCACACTGTAGTTCGTGTCCATGAGTTTTTTCTTTTTTTGCTTAATTCCTTTACCCCTTCCATTCAGTACTTTTGAGCTCTAAAACCTTTCTGAGTTTCTAGAGGAGGCAAATCAAAATACCTTCAACTTCTCTGGAGAGGCGTGGAAGAAATCTTAGTGTAATTCACTGTTGTTTTCATTTGCTATTCATGTCATCATCTGTTTTATGATTGGTCTGAAATAGTTCTTTCTTTCTTTCACTTGTTTCTCTCTGTTGCAAATGGATATAGATAGCCTCTCAGACTAAACATTTTTCAGGTAGAAACTAAAGTTACTCAACAGAAAAGAAGACTGTTTATATGAAAGTAAAATATGTGTGTGTGAGTACAAAAGAGTGTTTGAGGGGCTAGTGAGACATTACTTCTCCCTGTCACTTATGTTGATATTAGAAAAGCACATCTTTGGCTTTCAACAGTTCTTCTGTTTTCATTTTATTTTATTTTATTATTTTATTTTAATCTTTATTGATTTCAGAGAGAGGAAAGGAGAGGGAGAGAGAGAGATAGAAACATCAATGATGAGAGAGTCATTGATCGAACCCACAACCTGGGCGTGTGCCCTGACTGGGATTGAACCCCGATCGCCTGGATCCTAGGTCAACGCTCAACCGCTGAGCCACGCCCGGCCGGGCAGTTCTTCTGTTTTTAAAGTTCTTTCATTAAAATTCCCATAACTCTGGAAAAAAAAAAATAACACTTTAAGCCTTGTAGTTCCCAAACTGTGTCCTAAGGTGCTCTGAGCTGCCAGAGAGAACTCTTTAAAAAAAATTTTTTTTTAAATGTAAAGGGAATTTAAATTTTGAGGGAGATACAACAAGACTTGTCGGTTGACACTATGCAAATTAGCACTAAGTTTTTTGGACGTGACTACTTCAAAATGAGAGCTTTTAGATGATTTTTCTGACCTGGAGAGTTCATGAAAAAAATTACCAAGACATCAAAGGTGCCGCGAACTGAAAAAGTTTGAGAACCTCTGCTCTAAGCTCCACAGGCACTTAGAAGGGTGGCCGGTTAGATGCTTCCTAACAGCCCAGGCCCAGGCCGCGACAGACAGCTGCTGCCTGCCAGTTAGTGCTGGGGTGAAGAGCTGGACCGGTAGGGATGGGAGAATCCTCTAAAGGGCCGCCAGAGTCTCTGCAAAACCTCACTTTTGCTTACAGTCAACCTTGGTAAAGATCTGTTTATCGATCATAGAAAGACAAGTATTTTGTCATTAAAATAACATGTTGCTTATATGTTATGTAGGTTCCCTCTGAGACACTATCCCAGTGGAATCTTGAACATACTATGTTAAATGAAGTGGGAAATTTCTTAATTCAAGTCAGCAATGCTGAATTTAGAGCATCTATTTCTAAAGAACTGAGAAGGCTGAATAAAAGATGGAGAAAGTTTGTTACAAAAACTCAGCTCGTAAGTTTGTGCAGTTTTTTGTTGTTTTTTTTTTTGGTAACAGCTTCATTGAGCTATAAAGTCGCATACCATACAATTTGTTCATTTAAAGTGTACAACAGTGGGTTTTAGTATCCCCAGAGCCGTGCGGCCGCCACCATGATCAAGTCTAGAACATTTTCATCACCTCTTAAGGAAACTCTGTACCCATTAGCAGTCGCTGCCCACTTTCTCCCACCCTCCCCAGCCCTAGGCAACCCAGTCCACTTAATGTCTCTATAGGTTGGCCTGTTTTGGATATTTCACGTAATTGGGATTATATGGTATGTGGTCTTTTGTTTCTGGCTTTTTTCACTTAGTGTAATGTTTTCAAGGTTTGTCCACATTGTAGCATATATTAGTTCTTCATTCCTCTTTATTGGCAAATAATAATAGCCGATTGTATGGCTATAGCACATTTTGTTTATTCATTGATCAGTTGATGTACATTTGGCTTCTTTCCACCTTTTCGACTATTCTGACTAATGTTGCTGTGGACATTCATGCACAAGTTTTTGTGTGGACACTTAACATACAGCTTTCTACCTGAATTTCTTTTACCACTAAAAAATAATGTTAAGTGTTTTGCTTACTGGATTTCAGGCTCCTGAGAACATACACTGAGCTTTATTTATCTTTATATTTGGTATAACGCTTCTAAAAGAAGACCTTACATAATGTTAAAATTTAAGTTATGAAATTATTTTTTTCTTATTAACAATTCGAGACTGAGGTGTTTTATGGGGAATGCTCATTTTAAAATATATTGAATATATTATGTCCATTTATTGTTGGTAATATATCTTAGCATAAAAATATAAGCATTACGTTTTATGACATTAATTTTTTATAGGACATGAAACTGCCACTTATAAAAAAGCAGGATCAGTCCATTCTTGACAATCCTAAAAATATTCCACCATCTAAAGAGGAAAAACCAGCTGTTGAGTCTTCAACAGATAGGCTATTAGAAGGTGCTGAAGATCCCAGCCAGAGTGTAAAGGTAAAGTAGTCATACTTTATTCCATTTGTGTATAGAAATAATTTAACTTTGCTGTTTTTCTTTAAAAAAAAAATCCATATTGTTGAAACAGTGGTAAATATGATTATTAGGTAATATTTAAAGTATAATCATTTTCCAGTAAAATGCATAAAGACTACCTTCATGAGGTAGTCTTTAGGGTTAAAGTCACTCAGGAGGAGGAGTTTCCCCGACACGACTTCTCAGTGTGGAAAGGGAGCTGCTGTTTTCCTCCCATTGCTTCTGACTGGTGCTCAGACATTGTCTAGCTTTAGGCTAGCCCCTGGCCTGTGTCTTGCTTCCTTTCTGTAAAGTGGGGGGAAATGTAGACTTTATTTGTAGTTTTGTTGGATAATTTAGAGGATGATTTTTTATTTTGGATAAGAATATGGAAAAGGAACCCAAAACAATAAAAATCATACGCAGGTGTCATACCTGTGGTTTTGGAAATGTGCCTTCTTCAGAATAATAACTTGCACGGTTTTACGTAAGAATGTCACGTTTAACTGGCTTTGTCCAGTGGCCGTGATTCGCTGTGTTTAAGACCTAATCAGACAGACTCTTGAAAGATCTGAATTTGTGCAAGATGCTTTTAGAATAAAAGAATAGAGAATAGTATATTCTTCTAATACATTGAAAATATGATCTGGTAAAAAACAACTAAGAATGTATATATCATGTACAGCTTTAGTATATCACCCCATAGGATATTGAGAGATTATTCATGGGAAAAGGCTTAATTTCACTGAAATTTGATTCTGTCTCTTCTTGAGGATGTTTGCAACTACTATTGCTAGTAGCTGTAGTTAAGTAAGTTGTATGTGAGGTTTTGAAATGTGTTTATAGAAACAATACCTTAATTTTCTAAGATTTTATCTCCTTATGTATAAAATGGTGATAATAGTAATTAGCTCGTAGGCATGATATTATCATGAAGAAAACATATGTGGTCCTGGCCAGGTAGCTCAGTTGGTTAGAGCATTGTCCTGAGATGCTAAGGTTGCGGGTTCAACACCCAGTCAGGACACATACAATAATCAACCAATGAGTGCATCAGTAAGTGGAACAACAAATTGACGTTTCTCTCTCTCCCTCTCTCTCATCAAGAAATAAAAATTTTAAAGAATATATATGTGAATAAATCTGCTAACATTTAAAGTGATATGTACTGTCATAAAGTGCTATTATCATTTCAAAAACTAATTCTTAAGTAATTAAAATATGTTGACTTATCACTCTTGGGGGGGGAAAAAGATCACTTTTTAAAATGGAAAATTATTGTATCATGTAAACATTGTCATTTTCTTAGCGATAATTTTGAATGTTGTAGGCTGGGGAAGAACATGAAAAAGAAAATGAAGAATTCCCAGGGCAACTAAAAGTGGCCGAAGAAACTGAAAAGCTTATTGGAGAAGTGGAAACCTGGGACACAGAAACCAAGTCTCTTTTGGATGTTCTGAGACATCAAGATGATGTAGATACTTCAGTGGAAGAATCTTTGCAGGTATGAGCATAAAAGTCTTAAAAGGACAACTTCCATGGCTGTAGACTGATGTATTAAGATAAAAGTTTCAGGGTAAAGAATAATATGACAGCTGTTTGAATTTTCTTAGTTGGGGTTTTTTAAAACAGCATGGATCCTCATTCCTAAATCATTTGCTGTGATTTTGCTTGAGGACAGAGGATAGACTTGAAGACCATTAATAGTACCTTATGTGAGTCTAAGTTCTGGAATTATTTTCCCAGCTACATAATGGAGGTTAAATATTTTCTTGTCTGAGAGGCGATGAAGAGATAAGTGAGGGCGGCCTCACATAGCTCAGCGAGTGTGAATATGGGGGATTATACAGCCTCGGCTTTGAAGGCTCGTTCACTGATTAAGCCACTTTCCCTTCTTTGCTTGACCCGGGGAGGGTGACGGGTGTTGTTACAACTCGGTTCTGTCTTCATTCTCAGGCAGTCGACTCATTGAAAAGCAATGAGGCAAGATTGCATTTTAATATCACTCAGTTCTCCTGGGAATGAAGTTACAATTGTGGTTTTTACTGAGTTCCAAGCTCAGCTATAAAAATCTATGGAGCATGTCATAAATTGCAACAAGATGGAAAGTTCCTGGAATAAAGGAACATTTATGTAATTCTTTTAAATCTGCATTTCTGAAGTGGTGTATATATAGCATTTTGTGTTTTCATTGTTTATAAGAGTGATACTTTTTATTGCTTTGAAAATATTATATAAACTTACCTGTGCTATCTGCCAGTGCTTTTCTAATTTCATTCATTCATTCATTCATTCATTCATTCATTCATTCATTCATTCATTTATTTGCTGTATCTGGAATTTACTTTAGTAAAAGAAATGAGTGAGAAATGAGAAAGTCAATATTTAAAAAATATTTCAAAAAAATAACAGGGAACATACACACATGCTAGAATATATTTCTGTTAAGAAGGAATTAAGTAGATCTTTATTGGATCAAATATATTGTAAAGTAAGAAATACAGGTTGCTGAACAGTATAGGTGTTGACGTCTTTTTAGTGCTCTGTAAAATAGTTGCTTTTTAGTACTTTATGCTTTGATATTCATAGAAAAATATCCGTAAGTGTATACAAATAACTAGTTTTGTCTGTCTTGATCCCGCATGATGCCCAGCTCTTAGCACATTTCCTGGTACACAGTAGACACAAAGTATTTTTTAAATGAATGTGTGAATGTTTGGTTAAATGACAACTAAGGGAGCGATGGGGAAGAAGAGGAACTTTTTCTTTACATGCTGTATTTTCTATTCTTGTTCAAGTTTTTTACCTGAGCTTTATAATTAAAAAGGGGAAAAATTGAAATTATAAATCAATATACTAATTTTAGACATTAAAATACTGCATTAAAGTGTAAAGAAGAAAATAAAAATCACTATAATTCCGCTGCTCTAAGATAAATGAGATCAACGTTTACATAGTTGATACCACAAAGTGTAATTTCTGTTTTATTATACCAAAGTCACCTTTGAGTAGTAAGTAAAATTTTTTTTGCTAATTAATAAGTGGAAAGCAATATCTCATTATTTTAATTTGTATTTACTGTATTTGTTACATGTAAGATTCGACTATTAAATATTCATTAGCTTTTTTTCCTGTGATTTGTATTTTCTTAGTTTTTTTGGATTTTAGTTATTTTTCTTATTGAATTTATAAGGTCTTTGAATCATGACCCATTTTCATTTGTGTAGCAAATATTTTTACCAAGTTGGTGACTTTTAAGTTGTTTATTTTACATAGAAAATTTTTACATTTATATAGTCGTTTTTATCCCTGTTCTTATGTATGCAAAGGCTCTCCACACACACAGAGAGCAGATCAACTTTCATAGATAATTTCTTCTTTTTGTAGTTTTGTATTTTATATAACTTTCTGATATACCTGAAATTTATTCTTGACATGTTGTATAAAGCATGGTTCTAAAAAGATTATTTTCCAATAGTCATTTTCTCCAGTAACATTTATCATATGCCCTTGCAACTGATTTGCCTTAGAGCAATTTAATATTAAGCTTTATTACTACTCTCTCAACTTGTTTTCTTTCTGTTCCATTGTATTACTTCTAGTCTTTATTTTATTGCAGTGTTTAGTATATAAATACTAACCTATAAAAGACTGTGTTGCCCAGAATCTGTATAAATATAAAATTTCAAAATGAAATTTTTAAATAGCATTCTTTAGAATATAAATTTGCCTCATTTTGCATTAATAATTAACCTTTTATGACTTCTGATGAGATTTAAGGTTAATGTTTAACATATAATCAGAATGTTTATTGTGATCTCATTTTAATTGTTTTAATAGCATCTTATTGCCAAGGGCTCTATGTATGAAGAGCTCACATCTAGAATGGAAGACACTTTACAAATGGATGTACAAAACATTTCAAGCCAGGAGTCCCTTGAACATGTTCTCACAGCTGGGCTTCAGGCAAAGATTCAAGAAGCTAAAGAGAAAGTCCAGGTCTCTCTTTAATATTCTCTATTCAGTGAATTAGTCTTTAAAACCAAGTAGTCAGTGGGAGGATGGGGAAGTTGGAGGGGTTGCCCTATAATTTGGAAGTGTTTTGTAAAATACAACTTTTGCATTATATTTTATTTTTTTATATTTAGAGCATACTGGAAAATATCAATATAATAAATAAAATATTCCTATGTCCAGTGGGAAAATAGGAGTGGCAACACAAAGAAAATATTTATTAACTTTTATGAATTTTCTAAGAAGCTGGGCCAAGTGTTAAGTTGAGAATTTTTTGTCTTCACAGATCAACATGGTAAATTTAGGTGCAGTGCTGAAGAACTCAGCTGATGTCTCACCAGATCTGAATGTCAGGATGAAGGTGGAGGAATCACTGAAGGAACTTGAATCATACATTACAAGAGCTGAGCAGTTACTTGGCCAAAGAGAGAGCCGGAGTGGACTAATTTCAAAGTATAAGGTGGGACCCTTTCACCTATCAAATGTAGGGTATTTATTATTAGCCAACTACCTAATTTTTATCACTGTGATTATACACAAAGTTATTGTACCTTTAAAATTTTTTCCAGTTTTATACATTGTTTCCCAGAGACTCTTCAAAAAAAACATTAAAATAAAGAATTTTAAAAATTCAATATACTATTGTAGACCTGCCGAATAGACTCAGTGATATAGTGTAAAGAACACAGCTGACTCTATGACATTGAGCAAGAATTTAATTTTTCTGGCTTTTTTAATCAATAAAATGGTCACAATAATTCTAGCCCTATCTAGGCTGCCGAATTTGTTGTCGAGGCTTTCAATGAAAATAAGGCTTATGAAGGCATATGAGTAGTTAAAATTCTTCAGCTGTAAAATAACATTTTAATTAAAATGATACAAGTTATTTATGGACATATTCTTATCGATAAAGACCCAATATGTTTTGGGTCAGTTTGGAGACAATTTTAGGTTGACTTTTCATGGTTTGATAGAGTTAAGATATATCCAAATGAGACTCACTATTAATGAACACAGCAGGAGGTACTTGGGGGGTGGGCGTGGGAAGTGAAATGAAACAGGGTCTCTATACTTGGACCATTGGAGCAGTAGAGTATTACATGTTCTTCCCTTCATTCATTTATTCAACACTTCACGCACCTCTTGAACATTTAAAATGAACAAGGCATGTTGTGGGAGGTAGAGATGAAGCCAAGTGATACTTCCCCCAGTGCCAGTGCTCCCAGGCTTTAGGAAAAGACCTGTTACATAGACTCAGTGATATAGGAGCCACCCTCTGCCCACTGTGGCCCCTCTTTTTTCCCAGGCCTCAACTCCATTTGTTTTTCTGGATTGCTCACCATACTGGACCCTAGCAGCCTTTTCACCATTCCTTTTCCACGGCCATCTTACGCTGTTTGCACTTGGCCAGCCACCAGCTCTGACCAGTTCCCTGTCCTTTGCCCCTGCTTTACTCCCAGGTTGCTGACAGTGCTGAACTGACCTTAAGAGTCACTGGTTCTTTTAAATAATCACCAGGCTGGATTTCAGGAGGACAGATATGGTCGGCTCAGGAAAGAGAGAAGGAAGATGGAAAGTGGGTGCTCTGGGCCCCTTCTCTCCAGAGAGAAGAGAGGGGTGTCAGTTCTCACACCATGTTCTTTCTCCCTGCCCACTTTTCTTTTGGAATCTGAGGCCATGGGTTTTCCCTTTTTCCTCTGGCATTTAGTGAAGTGGATCTGTTTTCACAAACAACACAAGGTTCTTCCCTGAGACCCTTGGGACTCCAGGCACGCGGGTAGTGGGACCCTCCCATCGGCACATATGGTGTGAATATTGCCCTTGGTCCTTCATGTAGCAGTCCTCTCAGAGGCCTTGGAGAAGCGCCCCGGGGCCCCTGGGTCCTTCATGTAGCAGCCCTCACAGAGGCCTTGGAGAAGCGCCCCGGGGCCCCTGGGTCCTTCATGTAGCAGCCCTCACAGAGGCCTTGGAGAAGCGCCCCGGGGCCCCTGGATCCTTCATGTAGCAGCCCTCATAGAGGCCTTGGAGAAGCGCCCTGGGGCTCAGCATTGTACCTTTTCTGCAGGAGGCCCATAATAAATGTGTAATGAGTGTAAGGATGAATTCCCACCCTGTTTAATTGCTTTCTCCTTAAGTATTACTTTCATCTTCTTGTCTCCTTAGAGTTTTCTGCCTTTCACAAACCCCAGACTAGTGTTCCTTCTGTCATTCACTTGTTACCTAAGCCAGGATTCTGCTCTTATAGGGTATTGCCAGGTACTACTCAATAAGAGCCGGTAAGTGTGGGGTAAGGAGCAGACACGTTCCTGGCAAGGTATTTCCCTTCCCTGGCTATTGCTGTCCTTCCCTGGGATGGGACTGCCAGTGTGGTTGGCCCTGGCAAAACTAGAAGTCCATGGTAAAGTAATGTTTCTTTCTTGCAGCATAAAATGCTTATGTACAATGTTAAATATTTGCCATACTAACCCTACTATAAATTATATCTAATATATGCTGGTATTCTCTTCATATTATATCACTTACGAAGTGTGGTTGTCTGATCCACAATTAAAGGAACTTTCGAGGAAACCTTGCCAGGGGCTCATTATTTATCAGAGGGGTAATGCAAATTATTTTGAATATCATAGATATGAAGTTTTTATCTGGGTTTCAAATGTGTAGGTACATTTAAATAAGAAATACTTTGCAATTTTTTTCAAAAGATGCAAATGGGCTCTCAACCTCAATTTACAAAGAAAAGTCTCCCTTAAATCTTTAAATAGTCTTCATAGAGTCCTTTGCCTAGCTCTACCTGTGAACCATCTACCAAAATTAGCTTTGAGGAGTTGGCAGTAGAGACTTTCATGTTCTTGTTTGCATCTTTTTTTAATTTATAGGAAGCACTATTAATTTTTAATACTAAAAGTCTGGCCAAGTATATGAAAGCCATTGAAGAACTGAAAAATAATGTATCTGAGGATGTAAAGCTGTCTTTGGAAGAAAAGAGCAGAGATGTCTGCACCAAGTGGGAGGTAAGAACATGCACGTGTATCCGGCACTTACACGAATACATCTGACCATGGATTTGTTTGTCATCAGAGTCATTCTTGGTTATCCCCTTGTTTACTTTGAATCACAGAGGGCTGATCCCTGTAGGCTGCGGTTCTCAGGCCCTGTAGCAGCTGGCCTCTCTGTGTTCAGCCAGTGACAATACTGGAGATTAGAAAGGAGGTTGGAGGAGGGGAAACAGGAGAGTTCGAAGGCTTTCTTGTCCTCTTTCTTGGCCACTGTCTCTGGCAGCTGAGTCTCCCCCTGGCTGCAGGTTCCATGTCTCCAGCCTCTGGTTGGTGACCCTCCTGCCTGGACTCCACTGAAGCTTCCAGCCCAGCGGTGGTAGGAGCTTTCTGCTGATGCTAATCTCTGGATTGCTTCCCATCCCCTCTTTGACTTTCATGTCTTGTGTAATCAATCCCCAGCATGTAATTCCCTCTGAGTTAAATATTTAGTGTTTTCTGGTTTCCTGGTTGGATCCTGACTGAGACAACATATTGACACATACACCCAGAGTTTCAGTGAAATAGGTGTAGGCTTTGGTGGCAGACAGACTTGGATCCAGCAGCTATGACCCTGGGGAAGCTGCTTAACTTCTAGGACCTTCACCGATAAAATGGGAATAACCCACCAATTCGGCATGATTGTTGCTAGGATTTATGTAGCTACCACAGAGATTGTGTTCAATAAGTGGTATTTAGTATTGATATGGTTTATTTTTTGGAGCAGTATATGTGCATGTATGTATGAATATATGGAGAGAGGGAGAGAATAAAGTAATATAATTGAATATCTTTTGTTAAAGTTTCTCTTAAAACACATTTTAAAATAAACCTTATTTTAAAGCAATTTTATATTTACAGAATTATTACAAAGATAGTACAAAGAATTCCAGGATACCCCATGCCCAGTTTTCCCAATTATTCACATCTTGCATTGACATCGTACCTTTGTCACAATTAATGAACTAATATGGATACCTTATTAACTAAGTTCAACTTTATTCATATTTCCACAGTTTTTCCCTAATGTGCTTTTTAGTCTGTTCAGAATCCCATTCAAAATATGCATTATAACATCTTGCTATTTCAGCATGGGCTCCAATATGTCCTATAGTTTCTTCCAGTCTGCAGCTGATTTTTTTCGTTCTCTTAACAGTGTCTTTCCCAACTCAAACACATTTTTAGTTGTTAGAAAGGGAAAAAAATATGTTTATGGGTCTGTTATATTTTAAAACATCCTCCACAGCGACACAAGAATTTTATAAGCTCTGTTACAGCAAGTATTTTTATTGTGTTTTTAATGAAAACCTTTTCAATATAGTTTGTTCCCATGGTTAATGTGTGGCTTCGTTTGCAGTCTCTTCGTTATGAACTGTCTTTGTATATTCAACAACTAAAAATAGACATTGAAAAGGAAAAAATTAGTGACAGTATTTCAAGACTTGAAAAACAAATAAGTAAAGAAAAGAAACTAATTCGCAGAGGAAGGACCAAGGGTCTCATCAAGGAACATGAGGTAAACCACCTGTTTTCCATTTACATTTTGTCGTCATCTTGAGGTTTTTCTTAAAAGGTTGTGCATGTCCTTGGCCTGGGATGAAATCTGCTCTGAAAATGACTTCAGCCGTCTCGTTCCCTGGGGATTATCCCTTATGCAGTTCAAGCTCTAACCAGAGCCTGTGACTCTTGCATTTTAGAAGGGAGAAAAATTAGGATTGAGTTAATAGCCCATGACTTCCCTGGATACGTTTCAGTGACCCCTGACCCTGAGCGTCTGGTTACAAACTGTTGCTGAAGTACCCACAGTTGCCTTTTGGTCCCTTTACTATTTGATTGCATCCGTGTTTTTGACAGTACCGATCCCTCTTTTCATTTCTTTTAAACTTTCTCCTGCTGTGGCTCTCTTAATGTCAGTCTCTCTCGCTTTTTCTTTTTCTGGGTGGTGGCGGGGGTCTGGCTTCTTTGTAGTGTATGTCACAAATTTCTCTTTTTTACTGTGTTATCTCAATGTTTTAGCTTGGAGAGTCTCTGTTTTTGACTAATTTCATGATTGCTCTAGGTGGTTTCATGCCCTCGGGGGTTTCAGCTGCCCCCTCGACAGAGATGGCGCATGAATCTCTATCTGCCACTGAGTCCTTTCCCCTGAGCTCCAGGGGACATCACCAGTGTCTTCAGGGACCTCTCATCAGCATGTCCAACACGAACCAGTGATATCCCCTCAGACGTGTCTTCCTCGTATATATTCTGGTTCTGAAAGGCCTTCTGTCCCAGAATCTCTTCCCTTTCCTTCCACGCGGCCTTAGTGGAGTCAGTTGCCAGGTCCCCTCTGTTACTCTTCAGAGAAGCTTCCATCCTTTCCATCGCTGTTTCCTGGGTGATTTTCTCAGCATGATGAAGGCTGCATCATCTTCCAAACTCATCCCCAGAGTGACCCTTTGAACCACAGATGTTGTGTCACTGGCTCACCGTTCCTCCCAGGACATCTCCAAACTCCTTAGGACATGCCTCCGCCTCTTTTCCTGCTCTGTGCCCTCCACCCTCTAGACTGTCCTTCTAGAACATCTGGAGCTTTTCCTCTCTCGGCTGCTCCTTCTGCTAGGAGCGCCCTCGCTCCCCCTGGACCTGCAGGCTCCTTGTCCTTCCCTCACGGAGCTCAGGCGGCTCCCGCGTGTGAACTAGGCTTTCCCTGACTCCTTAAGGCAGGTAGTGGCCCTGTCCTATCACTTGTCACACTGTATGCTCATTACTTGTGTGACTACTGCAGGAGAGGAAACAATTTTACTTGACCCTCTTAGGGTCCCTGCTGGGTCTGAAAATTAAACTGACAAAGATCCACAAGAGAAAAGTATACATATTTTATTGAATTTTTACATGCATGTGGGGGCCTTCATAAGAGATTGAAGACCCGAAGAAGTGAGCAGAGTAGGAAGCTTTGATACCTTTTATCAGAGAAACAGTACATTAGTGCGGACTTGACAAGACAGGAGGGTTTGGGCTGGGTGGCAAATGGTGGGGAAGTGACTGGGAGGGTAAAGGTTAGTTTAACAAGGTTTGCTCCCACATTCCTCGGGGGCTGCAGTGGGACTGAGAAGGGTTTATCTCCAGTAAAAGGAGACTTTATTTCCCATCTTTAGCCAGAAAATGGGAATCTTTCTGTTTACTGCTTTTTTAAAAAAATTGTTTTTAAAAACAGAGAGAGAGAGAGGAAGGAAGGAAGAAGGAGAGAGAGATTGAGAGACATAGAGATAGAGAAACATCAGCGAGAGAAACATCCATCGGTTGCCTCCCATACGCAACCCGATGGGGATCGAGCCCGAAACCTGGACATGTGCCCTGAGCAGGAATCGAACCAGCAGCCTTCGGGTGCACAGGGCAACGCCCAACCAACTTTGCCACTCCAGCCAGGGTTGTTTACTTGCTTTTCTTTTTATGTTTTAAATTTTTGTTCAAAATATTACAGATGTCCCTTTTTCTCCCCAATGACGCATTCCACCCCGTTCCACCCCCCTCCTCAGCCCCTCTCCCCACCATTGTCCGTGTCCTTGGGTTGTGCATGTATGCACATAAGTTCTTTGGTTACTCTCTCCCCCTCCATACTTCTTAATTGCCTTCAACTCAAAATAATGTTCATGTCAAAGAGGCGTATTTTGGTGACACTTTCTGGATTCCGCACAGCTGTACTGCGGCAGACCCCTTCAGGGCCGACTGCCTCCTCTTTGCTCCTCCGTGCCCATCCGCCAGGCACGTGGTGGACAGGCTTACAGAAGCGTGTGCTGTTGAAGTCGCGCACATCTGTTAGTGGCTAATCCTCATGGACTAATTATGTAAGCCCATTTGAAACACATTTCCTGCTTTATTTCCTCAATTAGGCCTGCTTCTCTGAGGAAGGCAGCCTGTACCAGCTTGATCACCACATGGATGTCCTGCGGGAGCTGTGCGAAGAGCTGACTTCACAAAGGAGTCAGCAGGAAGTGAGGAGGCTGCTCCGAGATTACGAACAGAAGATAGAAAGACTTCGGAGGGGCGCCTCCGAGATCCACACGACACTGCAGCCCCCGGTGGGGGGCCCGTCGAAGAACAAGTCAGTGCCTCATAAGAATGGCCGTGTGCCAGGGAAAAGGGAGAGAAAGCCTTTTGCAAAATGAAAGAACATTGAGTATTATTATGTATTCTCTTTCGGGCTTCATGTTCCTCCCTCTGTGTCAGTATACAATTTTGATTCCTTCCTAGGGAGACCGTGAACACGTCTGAGAACGGAGGAAGGAATGCCCACAGTGAGGCGCCGTCTGCACACTCAGATAATCAGCCATCAACTGAAAAGGTGTTACACTCAGATAATGTATTTTCCAAGCAAACTCAATGAAAAAGGCCAAGTGGACAATAATCCACTTCTCATTAATTAAGTGATGGTTTTAATTATCTGATAGTTTTCATCAGCTGAGAAGTCCCACTCAGATCATGCAAGGAAGGTGGTTTTTCAAAGAATTAGAATGAAGCAAAGCTATAGAGAGGATAACTTAATTTTCCTCTGAGGGTACAAACTGTTTTTTAAAAAAGAGATCATTTTGAACCATTGTGAATACATGTTGACTGTGCACATTACTATTGAGGATGGCTAATTGATTTATAATTTCTTTTTCTTGTTATAATGTCTTTTACTTTCCTTGGGCATTGAATTTCCATTTAGAATCCTAGGTAAATGGCATGTACTGTGCATCACAGCCCAGATGGCTGGTCAGAAGGTGTGGGAAAGGAATGAGGTGTATTTGTCTTCACGGGTCTGCTTCTGCATGCTAGGCTTCTGTCTATTGTTGACCAGCCCTATGTGGTCACAGTCAGCAAGAGCATTTAGGGGTCGGGAGAACTCCTTTACTGTGCTGACAAACCAAGTAGAAGGTGAGACTCGGTGTAATAAGTCTCTGTGCCATGGGAAGGCCTTGCTCTGAGCTGAGAAACCTCAAATAAATTGTGTTAGCTCCTGGTATGGCGTATGAAGAATCAATAATATGCCTTTGTATCAAAAAGTGTTTATTTGTTCTAGACAATTAAGTATATTGAAGATATTATGTTTACTATTCTACATATTTGTTTAGGCAGTGGAGTCGATTAAGAATTTGAGCCTGGAATCAGAATTGAAGCCTGAACAGGAAGAAAACATACAGAAGTATGGGAAGGATCACAATACATCTACAGATAGTTTACTAGAGAGGTAAACTCTTTTCAGCAACTGGAAAGTCTGCCAAAAATCCTACAGGCAAACATGTTATACTTTAATAAGTTCTTATTATCTTTTAGTCATAATTTTTGCATGCTGTCCAGTAACTTCAACGGAAATTCCCTGGGATTTCCTCATGCATAATTGATAGTAACTGAAAAACTTTTTTGTCTTATTTTTAAAATTAAGTAATGTCACATTTCATGTTCCCCAGGTATGATACACACAGAGAAACTCTTGAGCAACACCTGCAAAACAACAAACATAGAATTACTTCTGATTTTTCTAGTGATGGGAAAAGGAGTAGTGCTTGTCTACAGGATAAACTGAAAGATCTACAGGTAATTATTGAAAATATTATTAGAGTTTATCTTTTATTAGAAAATAATGCCACCATGAGTATAGATGTCACCATTTTGTTGAGGTCCCATATACTAGATGTTTCCAAGAACTTTGTTGGATTGCATGTCTAATATCACTCGATTCCAAAAAGTGATTTGCACCCAAGCATCAAACCCAGGAAAGACTTTGGTTCAGGGACCTAATTTATTGCTCATGTTCTAATTTGATACTCTAGATATTGTGACTTGAAAAATTTTGGATTGTGCTTGGGATGGGAATGAAGGACTTCAGATGAATTGGTTAAGACAGTGTGGTCAAAGGCAATTTTAACCAACACTGCTTGCCTTTAGGTTGCTCTAAGATTTAACAATACATGAAAAGCCAGTGACTCTAAATATTTTTCAGTTTATCATCTTAGCCAAATTGTCATGTCTGTGTGATGTTGGACAGTAAGGAAGGGAAAGGCAGTGGAGGGAGTTTTCACCCTAAGCAAGGGGTGATCTTCCTGGAGAGCATCAGAGAAAGTATTGTGTTTATTCAAGAGCTACAGATAAAACAGTCTAGCTAGTGGTAGGCACATCAATTGTTATCTGTACAAATAAATATCTTCCTTATTTGGAAGATTATCTGTGCATTGCAGTGCAGCACTTGTATGCTTGGAAGTGCATTAGAGGGAACCCTCACAGAAAACCCCTTAGGTAGAGAAAGGACCATGAGTGGTTCCTATAATGCCTGCCCATATTTTCTAGTTTCTTTCTTCCTTTTATGATGCCAGTTCCCAAGTAACACTCCACTGGCTCCTCTCTATTTTCCATCTGAATAAGCAAAATTCATATGTTAAAATCCCTGTTGTTCAAATGATGGATTTAGCATGTTTTCAACGCAATTAAGAAACTGTCTTGAGACCTTACTCCAGGGATTGAATAATGAGTTCGTTAGAAAAGCTATACTAACCCTTGGGGAAAGTGAAGAACAAATTACACTGGTGAGTACGCAGGAAAATTCTGAGTAGTGCCTTTTTTTTTTTTTTTTTTTAAGAATCCATATAAGGCACTGAAATGGTATAGAATATTTAGACGTTTAATTATAAATCATAAATTAATTTTATTCACTTCTCATTTGTCAGAAATAGTTTTGGTTCACTCCAATTTCTTTTAGTTTAGGGAGAAACAAAGACTTTTTATCCAGAGGAAAAAGAATGTCTGTTCTTAAAACTATATGTGTCTTTCTGAATTGTATTCTGTGCACCCAATTTCGGGGAAGGGAGTTTGGATTTGGATGAAAGTCATATTGTCAACTTCCTTGACTTCATTAAAAGGTCCTCGTACAGCACAGTTAATATCATTGTTCCCTGACAGATTCTTTACTTATAGATGGTTGGGGGAAAAAAAAAAATATATATATATATATATATATATATATATATATATATATATATATATATGGTTTTTTGTTAATCCTCACCTGAGGATATGTTTTCCATTGATATTTATTTAAAATATATCTTTATTGATTTCAGAGAGAGGAAGGGAGAGGGAGAGAGAGAGATAGAAACATCAATGATGAGAGAGTCATTGATCAGCTGCCCCCTGCATGCCCCCCACTGGGGATCAAGCCCGCAACCCGGGCATGGGCCCCGACCGGGAATCCAACTGTGATCTGGATCATAGGTCGATGCTCAACCCCTGAGCCACGCCAGCCGGGTTCTTTTGATTTTTAGAGAGAGTGGAAGGGAGGGAGGGAGAGAGAGAGAGAGAGAGAAACAATGATGTGAAAGAGACACATTGGTTGGCTGCCTCCCGCACATGCCCGGGATCGAACCTGTAACCCAGCTACACAGGGACGTTCCCTTGACCGGGAATCCAACCTGAGACCCTTTGGTGGGCGGGCTGACGCTCTAACCACCGAGTCAAACTGGCCAGGGCTTTTAATGTATTTTTATGTGAGACTTTGTGCCCACGGTTGGTGGGTGTCTCATTTTGTAAGACCAGAATAATTGTGCCTGTTAACTCATAAGTTGATGAATAAATGTATGTGTTTCATCTAGGTCTTAAAAAATGAAACCGATGCTCGCTGGAAAGCGTTTGAAGTCACCTCGTTGCAGTTAGAAGAGCTGGAGAGTGACATAAAGAAGCCTGATATAATTAAAGCAAGAGACAGATTAAAGGGAAAAGAAAGAGAGTTTCAGATGACTCTTAATACCAGGTAAATTCTGCTATCGGTTAATAATGACTTGATTAAATTGTTAAATGCCATTTTAAGGAGGCTAGTACTGTGCTAGTATGTTATTTTATTTAGATGTCACAACAGCCCTAAGTGAGGCTGCCATTGTGATCACCATTTTACTGATGAGCAAACTGATAGGGAGGTTAGGTAACTTAACCAAGCCACACCACTGGCTGGAGACTTAAGTAGAATTTAAAGTCTGTTGAGTTCCAGAGGCCATGCTCTTCCCACTCTCTCCCCTTGGGCATGAATTTGGCCATGTTGCATAACTTCTCTGGGCCTTGATTTCCTTATTTCTAAAATGAGAGCGCTGTAATTACCCCTATACATAGGATGTGTATCCCAGTACACATCCCTGTTTTACATTGGAGGAAACTGAGGCTCAGAGTCTATATGTTAATTATCCAGGGTCACACATTTCAGTTTATTAGTAGTAGAGCCTCTTCTTGGAACTCTATTATAATTTCCATTAATGCAATAATTAGTATTCATAATGAGGGGTCTTTGTCATCAAGGCAGTGTTAAAATACATTCAGTAATTTGTATTTTACAATTTTCCGTTCAGCATGGTATCTCTTAAGCTAATAAGAATACTTTTATAGGAAACAACTCGTTCGTTGGCATTTTGGATCGCTGGGTTTGGGTTATAATGTGGTGATCTGTACATATCATTGTATATATTTTTATTGGACATTTATTTTTGGTTCTTGGTTAAGTAATGGCATTAACGTGTTTTATAGGGTATCTTTCTGCTGTTTTCCCCTCACATCTGCTTTATTTTACACCTAGAATGGAGTCTCTGGACACCGCGCTGCAGATTGTGTTGCCTGTGGAGAAGGAATCGCTCCTGCTCTGTGGCTCAGACCTGCTCCATCTGCATAATGTGGCCATTCAAGAATTTCACCTCACTGATGCTGATGGCATTTATCAACGCCTGAGGGTAAATATACGTTCTCATAGTATAGTCATACAATAATCAGTTTCTCAGACATTTATACATTCTTCTGCAGTTTTAATTCTGCGTCAACAGTATGTATTTAGAATATAAGTCATGACAGAAAAATCTTCAATACTTTAGACTTGTTATTTATTTAATCAACTTTTTAATTCCTTTCCAATTTGGAAGTAGGTACTGTGGAGTAAATAATGAGGCATTTTCTTTGAATTTAAAATGAAAGGTTCCTTATGAATGCCTTCTCCAATGACCAAAATTTTAAATATCATGCTAGACTCATATGCTTATATTGGCATATTCCACAATTTACTTATTCCAAATCCCATCATAAATAAAAATATTTAAGTTTTATTTTTCAGATTATAAACAGATGTCTCAACAGTTCAATCTCTAATTATTTTCATTGAAGCAATAGACTTATATACCTGTTTTCTTTGGGGGATTGAAACATCAGGAAGGATATCAGATGATAAAGCTGCTGGGCCATCTGGTCACTTATAATTAAAATGTTGAAACTGTCAGCCGTGGTTAAACTGAAAAGCAGTTTTCTAGATTAAATGGAGTTCTATAATTTGCCGTGCAATCTTTCTTTTTTCTACCTCAGTCCCTTCAGCTTTTGTTACCTTTATTTTAGGATATCCAAGATTCCATAGCAAAACAGATAGACACATGTAACAATTTGGAGCAGCCGGATAACTCTGCATTAAAGGAATTACACCCACTTGACCGACATGCGACACAGAATATTATACTGAAGCACAGATCACAACTCGAGGAAACAAACCACAGGATCCAGAGGAGTAAAGATGCCATCAGGGCTCTGGAAGAGTTTTTGACTTCTCTGAGAACAGCTGCACTCCCTGTTGAGCTTGTGACAGACTCTTCTGCCTCAGATACGCAGGTGCCAGAAAATACTTTGAAAGGAAAAAATAAAGAGGGAGGAACTCATCTGATGAAAGAGAAGGCCAGACATCTGGATAAACGTTTGAAGATGCTCGATATAAGCTTTAAAGATGCCAAACAGGGTAAAGACACGTCCTGTGAAAAACTTCTCGATGCTCTGTCCAAACTCTTATTTGAGACACATGGCGCTGGTGCACAGGAGGAACTCATGAAAGAAAAATTACTAGAGACTTGTACTTTCAAAAATAATGAACTCCTGAAAAATATTCTAGATGTGCAAGGTCAGATCAGTAAAGTTGGTCTCAAGGATCCGACTGCTCCAGCTGTCAAACAACGGTAAGGGTTGTCTCCGTCGATTTCCATCCAAGGTGACACTTTTCTTCACTTTCAAGTATCTGTCAGATGAAGCCAATACTCCTTGTCTTTCTGTCTCTCTTCCGTCCCTCTCTATTCAGTGTTCAGGATTCTTTTCAGACAAGCTTCCTTCTTGTTCATACTGTGTCTTTACAAAATGTTATAGAATTCTTTTTCTTTAAAGTTTTCATTCTCAAGGACAAAGGAGTAGTGAACTAAGATGTGGATAAAGTACATGAGTTGCTGTGTATTGACTGTGGTGTTCTCTTGATGAGGGAAGGCCTGGAACTCTACACGTTTGACAATAAAAAAAATAAGTGGTAGCAGATGCACACGCCACACCTGGTCCCAACTTCTTCCTTCATTGTGTGGGTTCATCCTCCCTTCCATCAGGATTAGTGTGGGGACTGCATGGGAGGGCATGGGATTGGGGTGAGCTAAGAGTGTTGGTTCTGGAATCTGAGCAGAATTGGGGTAAACCGAGGTTGGCAGCCTTCAATATGAGCAGTGTTTTAATTCTGCCATGTAGAGCCTGCCTCTCTGTCCTGATAATGACAGTGTTAGGAAGAGTCCCTTCTGTGGCGCTCCCCTCCCCTTAGTAAACCTGTCTGACGACTGGCTATCAATCTTTTTTCTTTCCTAATCAAGGAAACAGTCATTAATCAGACTGGCGAAGGACCTCGATGACTATGAAGAGGAGAAGAAACACTTGCTAGAAATGGCGAGCTCGCTTCCGCGGTTCGAAGACGGCAGAGAGAAGGCTCTGCACCAGCAGTGCGGGAACACGGCGCTCCTGTGGGAGGGCGCGAGAGCCGCCGCCACCGAGGGGTGAGCACGGGGCGCCCCCCACTCCGCAGGGTGCTCCCCAGCACCGCTCACCCGCGCCGCGGCTCTGACGGGGGCGGGCGGGCCTTCGCCCCGAGCCTCGCTGAGCCCGTCTGCGCGGACCTGCAGTCACGGAGCGGGGCTTGAATGACTTCACGAGGCTGTTTAGAGGGACAGTGAACACACTATATTAACCCCCCCTCCGCCCCCACCCCCGCATTGGTTTTCTATTGCTAGTGTGACCAGTTACCACGCATTTTAGTGGCTTAAAAACATCACACACTTATATTACAGTCTGGAGGTCAGAGATCCCCAAGTCAGGCTTGGTTTCTTTCTGGAGACCCCAGGAGTGAGTCCTTTGCCTTTTTTGTGTTTTGGAGGCCGCCTCCTACAGTCCTTGGCTTGTGTCTCTTCCGTCCTTACAGCCAGTAGCTTGGCATCTTCTAATCTCTGTCTGTCTGCCTGTCTCTTTCTCCCTCCCTCTCTCACCTCTGCTTCTCTTGTCACATCTTCTCTGACTCTGACCCTCCCGTCTCCCTCCAGTAAGGACCCTTTTGATTATGTTTTGCCCACTTGTATAATTCAGGATGACATCCATTTTAAGATCCTTAATCACATCTGCAAAGTCCCTTTTGCCATGTCAGGTAACACATTCGCAGGATCCAGGGATTCGGACACGGGCATCTTTGGGGTTGGTGGCATCATCCTACCACACCACCCTGCTTGAATGGGGGATGTTGCCTGTCAGTTGCCGCCTTCTTTCCTCTAGAGCCAAGGCAGGGCTTAACTGCGTGACAGCCATTACCTGTCAGTCCCGGTCGGTGATTCTGCTGAACGTTCTCCATCCATGCCTTCTAGCCCTGCCTCTCTGTCTGGGGGTGGGAGTGGTCGGGAGGAGCGATCCCTGTCCCTGAACCACCCAGGCCAAGGATCCAGCTGGGCTAAGAAGTGGGAGGTACTAGTAGATTAGAAGACAAGAGGAGAGAGAGGTCAAGGTGATCTTAACCATCCCCCCCTCCCTTTTCACTGTGGTTTGGAGACTCCTGTTGGCACCTTCCTCTGAGACTCAGGGCACTTTCCCTCTTTCCCCGTGAGGCCAGGTGGTGGATCAGTAGAAAACTATTGCTGTTGTTAGTCCCTGGGTGCCCCAGCTCTTTGGTGATTTCCCTTAACTTTGCTGTCAGCAGTCCTTTCACCACAGGACTCCACCCGAGTACACGTTCCCTCCGGAACCTGAGTGTATAGTAAAGATAAAGCCTGTCTGTGGTGTTTGATCGAGTCTACCCTTCGATTTCACAGAGGAAGGAATTGAGGTTCTGAGACCTAAAGTAATTCATCTAGGGTGACGTGACTGTCAGTGCCTGGCCATAACTACACACCAGGCGTCCTAACTGCCACATTATCTGTGCTATACTTTTTTAAATGGGCTAAATCTAGAGTGGCTTAAGTAGACATAAACAACTTGCGACTTGTTGAATCAGTACTGAAATAATCTCCAAGAATCGTTCTAGGGAGGCACTGTTTTCCAAGATGATTTTTGGTTAAGGGTGAAATTGAGATGCTGATTCTTCAAGGTTATGAATCGTATGTTTCTTTCTAGAGTGTACATCTGGTGACTTTTTAATATTGATTGGGTGAAGATACTAGTCCAGTGGTTATTTTTACCACCCACTTGCCAGATTAATGTATGTGCCATCATTCTTAGGTTAAATTGGTAAAACTATTATAAAACCATACCAAGAAGAAAAATCCTTCTATAATCTATTGGTCATTATTGTAGGTTAGTTAAAAAGAGAAAGAATGGTTGTTATTTTCAGACGTTTAGCTGTTTTACATTTTTCCTTTTTGATAGCCTTGACCAGTGTGAAAGAGTTTTGGAGCTCCTAAAACAATACCAGAATTTTAAAAGCATCTTGACAACATTGATTCAAAAAGAGGAGAATGTCATCTCTCTTCAGGCTTCGTACATGGGGAAGGAGAACCTGAAGAAAAGAATGGCAGAGGTGAGTCCAAACTCCAGAGGGGGCTGCGTGGGGCCTTGCTCACAAGCCTCACAGTAAAGAGGATATTGTAAACGGAGTCATTTTCAAAAGTTGTTTTAAAAGAAGTTACTGGTGACTCTATTTTACCAAATATCTAATAATTTATTGAATGTATCAGCAGAGCTTGAGAGAGAAAAAATCATCCGCCCAGTTGAGGCCGGGTCTCTTCTGTTTGGGTTTGATTCTGGTGCTGTGGTTCTGTTGGAGTCGGGGTCCCCCTTCTGCTCCCTCTGTGAGGTGGTAACAGTCTGTGTGTGCCCTGACCTACCTAAAGGAACCTGAGACTTCACTGCAGTCTTGAGAGGTTGAAGGCTACGAGAAAATCCCCTCTGTTGTTAGTGGACAAAGGAAAGATTACGTGTGTGTTTTTTAACTCGCTTTCTGCAAAGGTGCATGAGCTGATTGCCAGGTGGTTTTGTGTTCATAGCCTCCCCAATCACAGCTTTCTGTGAAGAATGTTTTCTAAGAAGAATAACATTTTTGGACACTAGGTGTCATTATTTTCTATTATTTTGTGTGGCAGAAAGTGAGTTAGTTAAAAAAGAATACACTGTATTATCATTCACCAGAACTCAGCTTTTCGTGTTGTGTTTAGCATGATGCTAAAGTGCTATCAAAGTGTCCAAAGCACGTGTGAAGCTTAGTCTGCTTGGTTGAGCTGGTTGTTAGAAAGCAATTTTATTAAACTTCCCAGATGCTGAGAGCAACATCAGTAGAAGCTTACATAGACCAGGTTCTTACAGACCATGTATTCTTTATCTAGAACTCCTGTCCCTGAAGCTGCAGCGACACTCAGGGTGCAGACACATGGCCAGTGCCACAGGTGAGAAATGGCCCGTCAGGGACCCATTTTCTCAGACTCAGTTTCTTGAAACTGACAGTCAGAGGCCTGTTTAATACTAGTTGTACAATATGTGACTGTGTAACTGGTTTCCTATGAGACTTCTTGAGGGAGGCCTCCAAGACCATGAGCAGACAGACAGTTGGAGTTGCTCAGATGTAACCTGTTTGGTTCCATCCAGCAGAGCAGCTTCTGGGCGTGGTGGTCTCGGAGTCTAGGAGGATCCTGTCCTCATTCCAGTGTATTTAAGGAGCTGTGGTTCCCTTCGTCCTCAGAGAATCCAGCATGATCAGTGGTACAAGATTCCCCTCAATTTCGTGTCCCAGATTACATAGCTACTCTTCTATGCGCCCCTGACACCAGTTTCCCGCCTTATACTCTTATTTCAGAATCAAGGTCTCTGCCTTAACCATAGACCCTAAGTCCCTGCCTTACGTATTGACCAGACATATCTTGCCCTTCTTGCTTGCAGCTATTCTTGGTTTGTGCAAATTCTCCTTAGTCCTAGAGTTCTACCTTTGTCCTGTTAAGTGGGATCCTATTATCACCAAAAAGCTCTCTGTCCTATTCGGTGAGGTAGCATAGGTAAAGTGCCTAGCAGAGAGCCTGGGACTTAACCTCTTAATGAGTGTCAGTCATGATGCCCACTGTTTGTGTGGTTGTGGGGGAGGAAAAAATTTTCCTCTCCCGTTAAGGTTTTTTCAGCTGGTCTAATAAACAGACATGAGCCAGATTAGCAAGAGAAAATAAATTTAATACATCTGTTTGGGAATCCTACCTACATGAAAGAGTCAGTGACCCCACATGCACTAGAGGTTCAGAGACAAAAAGGGAAATGGGTACATAGGACATTCTGAGCTAGGGATGGGGTGAGGTGCTTTGGGGGCTTCAAAGGGTTATTGCAGGATGATAAGGAGAGCAAATGTTCAGTAAAGAGAAGTTTACCCTGCCCTGTAGATAGGTCCAAAGAAGTTATCTCTGATCATCTCTTCCTATGGGCAGGGCCCGTAATTCAAGTTCATCTAGGTAGGTAAGGGAGGGCAGAAGTTTTTCCCAAGTCCTGCTGCTAAAGTTGACTTTAGCTCAAAATAATCCACAGGCCACTGAGGCACATCTTGGGATAACTTGTTCTAAACCCCCATATGGCCTGTCTGTCATTCTAAACGCTCCCTCTTCTCAGTTCCTTGAACACTACTCCCACCACGCATAACTATAACCAACCCTGGAACTGTAAGCTTCCTTCCATCACCTTCAGGCAGGCGGCCCCTCTCCTGAGTGAGTCTCTCTAATGGAAATCTAAGTCCAATTATTGACCCCTCTGCCATCATTAGTGCCTCTATGGCTGTTGTCTAGGTCTGTTTGGGCTGCTAAAACAAAAATACTATAGACTAGGTGACTTACAAACAACAGAAATTTACTTCACAGTTATAGAGACAGTTCTCACAGTTTATAACATTTTGCTATTGACCCCCCCCCCCAAATCTGTGTTCTTCTTACATGGGAAGTATATTCATTCTATCCCATCAGCCCCAAAAGTCTTAACTTGCTCCAGCATCAACTTTAAAATCTAAGTCCAGAGTCTCATCTGCATATCATGTAACTCAGATGTGGATGAGACTCAAGGTACATTTCATCCTGAGGGAAAGTTCTCTCCAGCTGTGAACCCATGAAACCAAACAAATTAGGAAAGAAGAACGAGGTAGTGGGTCCCAAGTAAGTCCAAAACCGAACAAGGCAAACACTAAGCCTTCAGGCTTGAGAATAATCCTTTCCCTGATGCTCTGCCTCCGGCCCACTGGGATGGCCACGTTACCCCCATGGCTTGACTGGACAACCTCCCCCGCCTGTGGCTGTCCACAGGAGCCGCTGCAGCTCTCCTGGGCTGGGGTCCTACACCCTCAGTGCTCCTGGCCTGAGGTCACACACTTGTGTCTGTCTTCTTCCAGTGTCCTCTCATGGTGGAAAGGTCAACATAATTCTCTGGAGCCTTTCTTATAAGGGCACCACTTTTATTCATGAGGGCTCCACCTTCATGACCTAATTAATTCCTAAAGGCCTCACCTCCTAATACCATTATATTGAGGATTAGGATAAGAGCTCTTAGACTCTCTTATTAAATAGCATAAAAACTTGTGGTTTCTTGTTTCAGCAGCAGTTTTAACCCTGGATAAATCAAAGAATGAGGGCTTTTACTAAATTATTTCTCTATATAGTATGATTTCATGTATGTATAATATTTAGTACTAATATCATTCACTTAAACATGTCCTCATAGATGGAAGTGATTATTATAATAGTTTTAATTTTTTATTTAAAAAAATAATAACTTTTTTGCCTTTTGAAAGTCAATGCAATGAGCACTCTACATTGCTGATGAAAGTGTATACTGATACTTCCCTTTTGGAAAACACTTTGACAGTATTATTGAAGAACCTTGAAAATCTTTCTACCATTTGACCAAATATTTCACTTCTAGGAATCTATCTTAAGGATAAAATCTTAAATATGTAAAATTATTAATGTCAAAAATAGTCATTGCAGCACTCTACAGATTTACTAATTTCCTTTTTTTAGTGACCAAACCACACACACCCTTCTGCTCCAATAAATGACTTGCCCCAGAAGCTGAAAAAAACTTGAAACCAGGAAAATTGTTTTATCTACAAATAAGATTATCATGTAGTTTTAAGTTATACTACTACTGGTAATAGTAAAAATGATAATGATGATGATAATAACTCCTACTGTTGATGCCTTTGTCATTGTGTGCCAAGTACTTTGTATATTATTATATCATTTCATTCTCACAATAACCCTATAAGCTAAGTATTATTTTCCCTGTAATATTGATAGAAAACCAAGGCTTAGAAAACTTTAGAAGTAATTGGAGGGGTTTTAATGCTACTAAGATGCTATCATGAAAAGAACAAAGAATTCCCAACCCTGTCCCTCCAGTTTTCATAATTTGTTGTGGGATTGTCAGGGAGACATATAGTAAAAAAAAAAAAAAAAGAGAGAGAGAGAGAGAGAGACAAAATGGTACCACTTTATTATTATCTACATGAGTGTCCAATACCCTAGCAAGTGCTCTGGTAAAAAATGGGTTCAAGCATGCAGGCCAGCCTAAATGCCTACAAGGCCTTTATCTTGGCCAGATCCCCATCCAGAACTTGGAATCTTATCACCCTTTGGTTGGCTGCACAGAGTAGCTCATATGTTGATGCAATGACTTGGCTTCTTCATCTCCTGCAAAGAGAGGTGCACAATGTGGGCCTCAAGGAGCTGTAATTCTTCTTACCCAGCACCAATATGGAAGCATCGTGAAGCAGAAAAAAGAACCATATCCATGTGTTGACTTTTCATGCATGTTAATTCAGCTCACTAGTAAATGTACAATTTGTATCTTGAAATTTGGACAGTCATATTAGCAACTTTCTCTGTAAAAAAGAGGGAGGGGGGAGTGGGGATAGAGGTTATGTAACTTATCCAAGATTATATCGCTAATTAATTAATGGTAGAATTATTATTTAAGCCCAGGTCTATCTAACCACAAAGTCATGTTTCATCATCATAATAGTGCCTTCCCTGAAAACATATTTGAAGTATGTGTATGGCGGAAGTAAAAATTGGTTAACTTTGCTTCAGTACCCTTTCCTCAACTATAATGGTTAGCTCACAAAAGGTATTTTTAAAATTAATAAAGTAACTGTAATTACCTTTAGGAAAGATATAAAAGTCCAGGCTTTCTAAAAATTATGTTGAGAATCTTATATCTAGTATGGTATCTAGCATATGGGCACTTTATATATTTGCTGAAATAACATTATTTTATAGGGAAGATATAGAAGTTAGAGTACACTGGTTAATTTTTTTCTCAGACACTTTTTTGACTGGATAAAAGCAAATTTTAGTGCTACTGATTGTTAACACAACTTTCAGTTAATTTTGTGATGACCTAGGTACTGTCTTCGGAAACAATCAATTTCTGTGGCATGTATTGTCATGATGCTTTGCACCAGTGGCTGAAATATGATACCACTGAGAACTTTTGTCCTTCAAAACCCTAGAAACCTGGATGTTTATCTAGGATATGGTGCCAACTTTCTACTCTCTTTAATGAAAGACAGAGTGCAAAAGTAAGATGAGAAGGCTAAACCGTCAGGGGACTATTAAAGTTTGGGAAATGGCACAGGGGACCCAGTTTTCTTTATTTCCCTCCTTCCATTCATTATAGAACAAAACCTGCAGTTCCTGTCAGTGCTAAAGTAGCCTCTCCTACTTCTTTTCTCTTCACCTGCTTGTGTCAATTTAACAGCAAAGTTCTCTGAATGTGATAAAACTTAGAATGGATATATATATATATATATGTTTTTTTTCCACTTAATTGAAATATATGTATATTTTCATTTAATTGAACAAACATTTATTATGCACCTGTTTTGCATTTCAGCATTGCCAGTGTATTAGTCAGTGTCAAGTAAGGAGATAGAAACCTCTCAGTAATTTTTTTCCATCCAAAATGTTTAATTTTTTAATTAAACTTTTTATTTTGAGATCATTGTAGTCATGTGCAGTTACAAGAAATAATGCAGAGCCCAGCTGAGCGTGGCTCAGTGGTTGAGCGTGGGCCTAGGATCCAGGAGATTGCGGTTCGATTCCTGGTCAGGGCACATTTCTGGGTTGCAGGCTTGATCCCCAGTTGGGAGCGTGCAAGAGGCAGGCGGTCAGTGACACTCTCATTATTGATGTTTCTGTCTCTCTCTCTCCCTCTCCCTTCCTCTCTCTGAAATCAATAAAGATATATTAAAAAAAAAAAGAAAGAAAAAGAAATAATGCAGAGTGCCTGTATTCCTTTTACTAGGTTTCCATGAACTTGGTATTTCTCTGCATTTATTTAGATCTTCTTTGATTTCATAGTTTTTAACACGTAAGTCCTATGCATGTCTTGTTAGATTTACACCTAAGTATTTAATTTTTGAGTAATTGGAAATGGTATTATATTTTAAATTTCAGTGTCCATGTATTCATTGCTAGTATGCAGAAGTACAGTTGATTTTTCTATTTCTCTTGTATTCTGCAACCTTCCTGAACCCACTTATCAGCTCTCAGAGTATTTTTGTAGACTCCTCGGGATCTCCTATATAGATAATCATGTCATCTGCAAACAGGATAATTTCTTGACACCAGAGATATGGGTCTCCTTGTTGTTGCTGATTGTGGGTGAAAGTTCTGGCTCCCCACTCGGCCTCCACTGATAGATTTCCCCCTGGCTCTTTCTTCCAGTTCCCTATGTTGTTTCAAATGATATCATAGGGGCAAGTGCCTTGTTAACTGCTAGCAGGAATGAAAGTTCTGGCCTTCTCTGACATTACCCTGGTTGGGTGAAGGTGGGACTTCTGTTACAGCCCATGATGATGGATGTCTAGGCTGTACACTTGACCTTCGCTGAATGGTGGGGATTTGGCCACTTTCTATATTATTTATCTTCAGTGAGCAATTATTTTCTAAAAGTTTTCTGTCTTGCTCAGTTGTCCCGTTCCTGGTGCTTTGGCTGAAGAGAGTAGACCTTTCTTGGGACTTTTTTGTCTGTTATAGTACCAGATGCTGGCTTCTTCAGCACACAGTCTGGGATGTTGGAGGAAAAAGGAAATGTAGGGAGCCACTCTACCAGTTGTTCCTTAGGAACTGATGCCCACAGGTGTCCTTCCTTTTTAATCTCTCCACTTTCGTGTCCTCTTAAATTAGTTTTGTATATGATGTGCAGGGTTTTTAATTGTACTTAGAAGAATAGGGAAAAGTATGTCTACTCCATATTCCCAGAAACGGAAGTTCTCTAGGGTGCATAAATTTTAGATTTTTGTGTGTGGGAAATCTATTTTCCAGTTTTATGTAGTCATTAACAATGTTTGTGTAAGATAAGTAACGAGTGAAACAGTAAGATTGCATTAGTCAACATGCAGGTTTCGTTTCATAGTCTAAGATCATTGGCCTTTTCATAAAATAGGGTTTCAGCTTCCATATTAGAAATGATGTTGGAGTTAGAGTCATGGAAGATTAAACTGAAAGTCATATTAAAGATGTTTAGAATCCGTGTGTTTTATTCAGATGAGAACATTTTTTCTTTGACATTACAGAGATGATTCCTATTGAAGGAGTCTAGGAACCACCATTTTTTATACCATTGAATGGATGTGCTTTTTTTGGTAGAATATTTTTTCCCACTGACAAAAAAATGGTTTTAGACCATATTTTATCATGCAGAATTCTTGTTAAACCAGATGCTTAGGATTATAAACACTTTTTATTGAGAAAGTAGGACCATAAAAGCCAATAATAGAATCATGTTTCTTACCAGTTTGTCTATGTCAGCAGGTCAAAACATGTTTTATACCTTTTTTACAGATTGAAACTGTCAAAGAAGAATTTAATGAACATTCAGAAGTTGTAGACAAGATTAACCAGATCTGCAAAAATCTACAATTTCATCTAAATAAAATGAGAACCTTTGAAGAGCCTCCTTTTGAGAAAGAGGCTAATGTTATTGTGGACAGATGGCTTGATGTAAGTGATAATCTAATTGACTAGAAATTCTGTTGTACAACAGTTAAGTCAATCTTTTCTGTTGTATCTTTAGTATTTTTTTTTTTTTACCTAATTACAAAATTCAAAAGTGCTCATGTTAAAAGTGTTCAAATGATATAAAATTTATAACTTAGGAGTTACCTTCACTCCCAGAGTTTTAGGCGGCACTAACAAATGGGTCTAAAATTTTGTAGATATAAATATAGAGCAAATAAACTAGTTAATATGTTCCTCATCCACGAAAGATACTGGTATTCGACTATATATTTATTTAATACATTTTTACTTGAGCACTAATGTTTTTTATGAATTACAGATTAAGAATTTGTGTTATATTTTCACCTTTTTAAAAAAATGTTTTTATTGATTTCTAGAGAGAGAGGAAGGGAGAGGGATGAAGAGAGAGAAAGAAACATCAATGAGAGAAACATCACTGGTCAGCTGCCTTCATCTGGGTTTTTAAAAGCACCTTTTATTTTTTGTGGCTTAGAAATTAGGGAGACTATTGCTTTCATTGCATATTACTGGCAGCACATCAGCTAAGATTCTTTTTGTAGAAAAAAAGAACTACATGAAACGATAAAGCCAACTTTTGTTGGTTAATAAAGCGCAATAGCCAGTAAAGGTAAACTAAAATTTTACTTAAAAGTAGTGTTTGAAATTTCAAAAAAAATTTTAAAAATAAAATAAATAAAAATAGTGTTTGAAACAGTGGTTTTCATACTTTTTACTACAAAAATGTGTTATTTGTATGTGTTAATTATGGTAGATAAATGAGAAGACAGAAGACTACTATGAAAATCTTGGTCGAGCTCTAGCTTTATGGGAGAAACTTTTTAACTTAAAAGATGTAATTGATGAGTGGACTGAAAAGGTCCTTCAAAAAATGGAATTACAACAACTCACTGAAGAGGAAAGAGAAATGCTGAAGGTAATTAAACAGATAAAATATATGCTCTTTTTTTTACACAGTAGACATTTTAATAATGAGTTTGATTTTTTATGCAGGGTAGAAAAATCACAACGAAATCTTTTATTTCTTTCATTATCCCTTGAGTGGGACCTGAACTATGTTGTTTCCTTTATGATATCTGGGAAGATGTTAGCAAATATTATTAATCCGGGGTTCACAGACACCCAAGGGATTCATGGAGGAAATGACCTTATATGGGAGAACTTATATCTTTATTTTCGTGAATGTCTGACCTAAAATGCAATATTTGTTCCAGTTATAAATATAGTCAAAAACATAGTAGGATGAACTTGCATGTGACATTGTTATTAACAAAACCACATATATTCTGCAATCATTTTCTGGTTGTTGCAACTATAACCCTGATCAGTACTTTGAAAATATGGTATTTAGTAGATCCACTGCTAGATGTTATTTAGGGTATTAATAGAGAAATGTATATATTTTGGTAGTATAAACATGTTATTTTTAATATTTTGATAACTGTAACCCAGTGTAATTTTTCCTGTATAGTCCTACATTATTTATTTTATGTTTTATTTATAAAATATTATTACACAAGGGATCCATGGGATTCTCTAACCTGCCGGAGGGGTTTATGGTATATAAAAGCTTAAGAACTCCTAGCAGAAGCCCCATCCAAATGCATAATTGTTCCCAGGTGGTTAGTGTAGGCCTCTGGATTTGGTAAACTTTTTCTAAAGGACCAAATAGTAATTATTTTAGACTTGTACATCATTTGATCAATCTTACAAATGCCCAACCCTGCTGTTGTAGCAGGAAAGCAGTAAGTCATCGACAATACATAAGTGCTTGCAAGTAGCTGGGTCCCAATAAACTTTATTTATAAAGTGCATGTTGACATTTATATGTACAGATCTATGAAATGTAATGACTTTAGGTAGGCCCTGCATGCTGGAATGGCCCAAGCCTGGTCCCTCTCTGTGGTCTTACACCTAGAATCCTTCACTCAGTTGTTATGTTTGCCTTCTCCGTGAAGGCACTTGGGTCTGTAACTCCTGGGACTCTGTCAAAAAACAAGTGATTAGGGGCAATTCAAAGGCTCTCTTGTTTTCGGTGTATTAACAATAGCAATCATGGGTACCAGAAAATAAGGTATACAATAAAAATGTTCATTATTAATATTATGTGTTTTAGGCAGAATTACAAGTCCATGAACAAAAACCTTCAGAATTTTCTAGAAGAGTGGCTAAAATACAGTTCCTGCTTCAAAGCAGTGAAATACCTCTTGAATTGCAGGTAAGGAATTTCTGTTTACGTCGCCATGAGAGTTCTTTAAAGTAGTATTCATAAACCAGAATGCGAATCTTAAACCTAAAATAAAGTTAGGGTCCTTATTTAATTCACCTTTGTTCAATTCCTGTATTAGTCTAACCAAATTTTTAATAGCGTAGTTTATTCTCTTTGGTCCACTTTTAGAATGAATGCTGTCGTTTTCTGCATTTTTTTATTCTTATTTCCCTTATTTCCCAGGCCTCTCGAGTGCAGGGAGAGATGCCACTGTGCGTCCCTGTGCAGAGCAAGGGTTTTCTCATGAGCTGTCATGGGCGTGGGAAGGACAATATCGCTCCAGCGACTCTAGGTTTCTAGGCGGAGAAGCAGGGAGATCGCCTCAACTGTGAAATCTGTTGTGCAGAGAGATTTGTTACAATTTTACGTAGATCAAAGTGCTCAGTGGCTGAAAGGGAATATTCATAGGGCTCAGCGTGAGTCAGACTTTCTGGGTGAGGTCCTGGTGCTACCACCTATTAGCCGTCTGACTGTGGGCAACCGACTTAAACTTCTTAAGCCTGTATTTTTGTACCTTAAGTGCTTACCATGATGCTGTGTACATAATAAACACTCGACAAATGCTGCCTATATAATTTTTACTATATGTTTTTATATGTTTTTGAAAGAGGGCTAAGAAATAATACCTTAATTGGTATGCCAGATAAGGCTGGTTTTAGGGGCAGGGTTCAAATTAGTCTCTCATAAAAAGTCAGAAGTTCAGTTCCAGTTTTCATATTAGTCTTTTCTCTGAAGGCACCCTGCGAATTGTCGTATCAGTGATGTAGAACGATGAAGAATTTTAAATAGAGAGGAATTCACTTCACATTGAAACGAAGCGGTCTCAACTCATTTTCTAGCAGCGTGGTTTGTCTTAAAATCTAGTTCAGTAAAATCTGTAACCGTACTTCATGTGTTTCATGATTTCAGGTCATGGAGTCCTCTATTTTGAACAAGATCGAACATGTAAAAATGCTTTTAACAGGAGAATCCAACTGCTCTGCACTCAGTGGAAACACGGCTGAGCTAAGGGAGGACCTCGACCAAGCCAAGACCCAGATCGGGATGACTGAGTCCCTCTTAAAAGCCCTGTGTCCATCTGACAGCTCGGAGATCTTTACGAAACTAGAGGTACTTCCCAGCTGCTGCTTTTCTGTGGCTCAGGTTTATTTTCACGCTTATTTCTGATGGTCTTGATCTCTCGAGGTTAATAAAAATAGTTAATAAAAAATGAAAGCCTGGGAGGGAAAATCTCAGAAAAACAATTTGTGTATATTTAGCAGTTTCACCTTTAACTTGCTCTGTGTACAGTAATTATTTGATGTTAAATTGCATTGCATTTATACGTTTACTGGCTAGGAGAAAGCAAATCCACCCAATGGAAAATCATCTATATTTTTACAAAAACATTGGAGCTCTAATATGCCTTGTGTAAATTGAGCCCATTTTAAGACTTAATGGTGGTTTGTTTGTTTTTATATTTTTAGGAGATACAGCAGCAAATTCTACAGCAAAAGCACAGTATGATATTACTTGAGAATCAAATAGGCTGTCTGACTCCTGAACTCTCTGAATTGAAAAAGCAATATGAAAGTGTCAGTGATTTATTTAATACCAAAAAAAGTGTTTTGCAGGACCACTTTTCTAAGTTACTGAATGGTGAGTGCAGTGCTTCTCCTCCTGTGTTTCTGAGAGTCTTGAAGTACGAACAAGGACTGTGGACACATAGGTTAATTTACGCTTCACTTAGAGGTGGTTGCAGATTATGTTTAAAGAAAAGGATTGACTGATTGACTAAGGATTTATTCAGATAAATCTTTTTTTGGGGGGGGAAGCACTCACTAATCTATGCATGTCATTAATAACATCGGTTTCTTTCAAGTGCCAAATGTTTATTTCACTAAAGAAAATCATCGCTGTGTGTGTGTCACTCGCTCGCTGTGGTGAGCCGAGCATGTGCCTGGGAGCAGGCTGCTCCTGCCGGTGTCTTTGGGTGTCCTGTATGCTTGGAAGGGGGTTTGGCGTAGAGAATACACGGCGATTACTTTCTAGGCTCTGTCAGCCCTCAGAATTGGGTTTCAACTTACTATCACTTTACACAATGATTGTGTCCATGGCATGGGAAGCAAGTTTGAACATCTCTCGCTTTAACTAGATATATGAAGTCTTCCTTGAATGAACACAGCTTTTTGTCGTGTGTCCGTCCCCCCCCCCCGCAGATCAGTGCAAGAACTTTAATGACTGGTTCAGCAACATTAAAATAAACCTTGAAGAGTGCTTTGAGTTATCAGAAACAAAAAAGAGTATGGAACAAAGGCTACAAAAACTTTCTGTAAGTTATATAAATTTCTATCAAAATTCATCAAAACTAAAATACTAGAGGCACAGAACTGTATTTAAGCAGATAGGATAATGATTGCTTTGACTTAGTCATTTGCCTACATAAAGATATTTCCAAATAACCTAACTTTCCCCAAATATTTTGAAACTGTGTTTACTGAGTCATGGTGCAAGTGATTGAAACAAGTTCTGTTTTCACACCTATTCTAAGATGCTGTTTATCTGTTTGCCGGTGAATTCAGTTATGCTGAAGTCATATTTGACAAAAAGTAAAACATTTATCTAACTTGGACTTTGATATTACTTTACTTTCCTGAAAGCGATCTCTTGATTTTTTAAGTCTTTCCAGGCATCTTTCTTTTAAAAATTGCAGTTGAACTTTAATACACTGCTGTCAGAGTGTAGTGGAGGGTGGCCTGAAATAAATGCAAAGTGCCTGTGTGTTTAAAATGTGTAGCACACCCTTCACTTGTCATCACTTCAGGCAGATTATCTAGTGCTTTAGTTTTGATACTGAGCCGTACTCTCAAGCTCATTGATGGCATTGAATGTTCTCAGATTAGTCGCTTTGATGATACCGTTCTTCATGGACAGAACCGCCTTTCTTCTATTTTGTTTCTTTTTTCTTTTTTAAAGTTACGACTTTCTCTTTTTTGCCTTTAACTTTGCCCATTGCGTGAGCCTCAGTAATTGATCCTCAAACTTTTTAACATAAGCATTGAAATAAAATTCTCATTTGGACAAAACTAAATAGAGGGGTCTGTTTAGTTTTACGTATTGATCACCAGGAAGGAACAAGTACTTAGGGGACGTTGAGTACAGCCAGGCAAGAAAAATGCGGCTTTTCCCGGCTTGACTCCTACTGACCTTCATGGTTGGCATCGCCTCATTTTGTCTGACACCATTTCCAGAAAGTCAGACGTATACGTCCATTGAAGTCAGTCGTATCCCCATAGGCCTTCTTTTGTATAGTCTGCTTACTGGCTTGGAAAGTGTCGTGAGGATGGCAGAGACCATACTTGGACTCGCCAGTAGGACATAATTGACTTTCTGTGTCTTTCCAGGATTTCTTGACTCTGGAAGGGAAAGGCAGTCAGATACAGCAGGTGGGAACTGTACTGAACCATGTGAAGAAGCATCTGCCCAAAGCGTGTGTTAAGGAGCTTAGCAGTTGGATTCTAAGTCAAGAAGCTGAATTAGAAAAAATGGAGTCCGCGTGCCAGGTGCGAGCGAAGGAGCTTGGGGACTACCTGCAGCAGCTTCTGAGGTAGGGGATAAAGGTGACGTCTCAACAACATGTTTTCTGGTGGTGTCTTTATCTGTACTCTGCCTGAGTACAGCCAGCATTGGAATACATAATACACACACATTTTACAAGTAAAATCCATACTTTCACATCTAAGTTTGGCTCTACCAAGATAGAATTATAGAGAATTCTTCAAATTATTTAATATGGCAAAGGTTTGTGGGAGAGTCCAAAAATGTTTTCTGTTTGTTTCTGTTCTTCCTGATACATTTTTGTGGCTCACTGATTCATAGAATCCCCCTGAAATACAGGCTATTACACCTGTTGCTTATTTTATATTCTAACATATGTAATGTTCTTTTAGACTCCAGGATGACCACAGAAACCTGAGTAAGTGGCTGACTAATCAAGAAGAGAAATGGAAAGAAATGGAAGAATCAGGAGAGAAAACAGAGTCATTTTGCCAAGCTCTAGCTAGAAAGAGGTATAACTGATCTTGTATAAAATACATTTCCTGGGAATATGGTTTCTTACGTAGTGTCGTGGCTCCTATAAACTTCCCCCTGATATTTCGAATTTACAGAGAACAATTTGAATCTGTGGCCCAGCTGAACAACTCTTTGAAGGAATGCGGGCTCACTGAAGAAGAATTAGCACTGGACTCGACACGTTTGATTGATAGATACCAGGCATTATTGAGACAAATACGTGAAGCTGAAGAAGAGGCTAAGTTACCTCCTGCCGAGGACCAGAGCTTTAATGATCTCGCACAAGGTGTAATTCACTGGATAACAGAGATTAAAGAGTCCCTTATGGTTTTGAATTCGTCTGAAGGCCAAATGCCACTTGAGGAAACAATCCAAAAAATAAAGGTATAACTCTGGAAACTAAATTTCAAGGGTCAGAGTGAACTTTAATTTTGAAAAGATTTAGAGGAAAATGACTAGGACTTATTTCTCAATGGAAAATAGAATCACTGGGGAATGTTTAAAGATAGTCAGATGATTGACCTTACAAAAGAGAAGGGCTGTGATGGATCTGAAATTATTTTAATACAGAGGGAAGAGAGAAAGTAAACCCTCTTTTTTGTGAGGGCAGTGCCCAGTGCATCGTCACTAGTGCAGAGGAATTGAAATAGAGACAGTGAGTTGGAGCTGCGCAGGTGGGAGTTTGCTGGGTATAGAAAGACACAGCAGGGCCCTGGCCAGTTTCACTCAGTGGTTAGAGCATCGGCTCACGGACCAAAGGGTTCTGGGTTTGATTCCGGCCAAGGGCATGTAACCTCAGTTGCAGTCTCGATCCCTGGCCCCAGGTCGGGGCTCATATGGGAGGCAGTCAGTCGATGTGTCTCTCTAACATCGATGTTTCTCTCTCTCTCTCCCCCTTCCAATCTCTCTGAAAAGCAATGGAAAAAATATCCTCTGGTGAGAATTAAAAAAAAAAGACACAGCAGAGGCATCAGCAATGTCCAGGGCAGGGCCGGAGAGGAACTCCTTCTGACTGGATCTTATGGCTCATAAAGATTATTAGATACGGAGTGGGTTGTGGAGAGCAAGGAAATCTCAATCTCCCTTCAGCTCACTTTTTATCTAAGGGAGATTCAATAAATGTTGCTAGTTTGAAGTGCAGGAGACAGAAGCACATGTGCTTAAAAGAAAGTTGGGAGAATTGAAATCATGCTAATCGAAGCGTTGTAGAGGAAGAAATGGTTAAGAATAGTGAGCCCGGCCGGGCGTGGCTCAGCGGTTGAGCATCGACCGAGGATCCAGGCGATCGGGGTTCGATTCCCGGTCAGGGCACATGCCCGGGTTGCGGGCTCGATCCCCAGTCAGGGGCCTGCAGGAGGCAGCCGATCAATGACTCTCTCATCATTGATGTTTCTGTCTCTCTCTCCCTCTCCTTTCCTCTCTCTGAAATCAATAAAGATATATATTTTTTAAAAAATTAAAAAAAAATAGTGAGCTAGAAGGGTTGGTGAGACTTAAGTAATCAGAATCTTTTGGGATTATATCCAAAAGGTTTTCCATTGAATGTGAGTCTGGAGTAGTTTTGAGAAAGGAAAAATTTGATAGTTCCAAGCAAAGGAGTGAAAGAGAAGTAGAGGGAATGGGAATTAATTATGCCAGGTGGAGAGACAGGAGTTGACAGGAGGGACACTGCATTTCCTGTGGAAGCCATAAGTCTCATCTTGGGTGTATAAAAATGTCTTGTTCAGGTTGTTACCCAAGCTCTCCATCTGTAAATAATGGAGTAGATAGGAAGTAGGAAATCAGGAATGCAGTCAGATCAACCTGACAAATGTTTATTGAGAACCAGTCCTGTTTAACCGGAAGGGAGATACCTTTGTCTTTGGGGCATATGTAAAAATAAAAGGGTAATTTTGAAATGTAATTTGCAGTTAGAATTTCAATATAATTTTTATAAATAAAAGATATCATATGTACTATCCTTAAGTAATATGAATGGGATTCTAAAACCTTTTTTATTTAATTCAGGAAATCATTTTACTAAAGCCTGAAGGGGATGCTAAAATACAGAGGCTCAGGGGTCAGGCTGCGAGCAGCAAGGCTCCCTTGGATTCAGAGACCGTTGCTGATATCGAGAACCAGTGGGTCAGCACACTCCATTTAGCCAACACGTATCTAAGGTAAAGGGCAGGCCTGCACCCTCCGTGGTTTGTCATTGCACACTGAAGCCATAACAAGTATGTTTTGTCTGCTTCCTGGATTGGGATATAGTATTTATTGGAGAGAAAGTCAGTAGGTCAGGGACACCCAAAATGTCAGAGCCCGAAACGAAGAGGAATCCTTCTCCGGTTCAGATATAAAGCACACTGTCATAGCTCTGTGGCACTGTTTACTCTGGCTGCTACATCAACCCATGAGGTTCTTGGCAACAAATGAACATTATCTGTCATTACACTTTTAACACTCCACTTCTGCACGGAAACTCCCTTCCCCCAGAAAACTTCTGTATCTGCATGGTATTACTGTAGAATAATTAATGCTTTTTAATGTGTATTCTAAGAGATTCTTACATGTGCAAGCATTGATAAATGTCTGAAATCAATGGACATAATTGTGGTGAAAACTCTTTAATTCATATCACAACTTAAATGATAATGTTTGATGGAAATGTGAATTTTATATTTTTCAATAGACAGTCAGATCAAAGCTAAATTCAAGATATAAAAAGAGTAAACTAGTTAGCTGGCCAATATACTGAATGCTTATTTGTTTTACTTATATGAAAAAGAAAAACATAGGATAATATAATTATATTTAAGGGTAATAAAAACTAATAGTTTGAAATCTAAATTATTAAATATTTGTTCTCAGGTCAAATTATGTAACAACAAAACAGTAATTTTTCAGTAATACTGCAAATCATTTTTGTCTTAATTTCTGGGCTAAACTTAGTGCTGTTTACAATGCTATAATGCCAAAAATGTCTGTAGGAATAATGTATATTAGGGTTATTTTAATACTTTCTTACTATAATGTATGTTGCATTACAATATGCAAAATGCCATTCCATTGGCTAAGTGTCATTTCCTTTGTAAAATATCTTTTAAAATGTAGCCATCAAGAAAAGCTTCTACTAGAAGGAGAGAAGTATTTGCAAAGCAAGGAGGGTCTGAGAGTAATGCTCACAGAACTGAAAAAGAAACAAGAAGTGGGCTTTGCTCTGCAGCCTGGTTTGCAGGAGAAGAAAGCTCAGTTAAAAATTTATAAGAAATTCCTCCAGAAGGCACAAGATTTGACATCCTTGCTAAAGGAGCTAAAATCTCAAGGAAATTACCTCTTAGAATGCACTAAAAATCCCAACTTCAGTGAAGAGCCTTGGCTGGAAATAAAGCATCTACACGAAAGTCTTCTTCAACAACTACAGGTAAAGTGGTCAAAACAAAAATTTAAATGACTGTTGTAATTGTATAAGGTTTGTATACAAAACCTTATTTTTTTGTTGTTCTTTTGGCAAACCAAAAGCTTTTCTTAAGGAAGAGAGAGAGCCTAGCCGGCATGGCTCAGTGGTTGAGCCTTGACCTATGAACCAGGAGGTCGCGGTTTGATTCCCACCTGAGCTCGATCCCCAGTAGGGGGCGAGCAGGAGTCAGCCAATCAGTGACTCTCTCACATCATTGAGGTTTCTATCTCTCCCTCTCTGTTCCTCTCCGTGAAATCAATAAAACATATAAAAAAAATTTTTTTTAAAAGAGAGAGAGAGAGAGAACATGGATTTGTTGTTCCACTTATTTATGCATTCATTGGTTGCTTCTTGTATGTGCCCTGCCTGGGGATGGAACCCGCAATCTTGGCATATCAGGATGGTGCTCTAACCAACTGAGCTACCAGGCCAGGGTTCCAAAGACTTTTAAAATTTAATTTATCACTTTTAGATAAAAATATTAACTCCTCAAGGATGAAGGAATCAAACCAGTCAGTTTTACTAGAAGAATCCCTCATGTGTCATTTGATGATGTTATTTCTCTTATTGAAGTTTCCCTCGTCAGGAATAGGAAGAGTTAAGTTTGGTTTTTTTAAAATATATTTTTCTTGATTTCAGAGAGGGGAACGGAGAGGGAGAGATAGAAATATCATTGATGAGAGAGCCATTGATTGGCTGCCTCCTGCACGCCCCCTACTGGGGATTGAGCCCGCAGCCCGGGCATGTGCCCTGACTGGGAATCGAACCGTGACCTCCTGGATGCTAGGTTGATGCTCAAGTGCTGAGCCACCGCCGGCCAGGCAAGAGTTAAGTTTTTTTAGGCATCTCTGTGAACATGATTGCGACAGTTATTTGTGTATCATCCACCTATCCACTGATGCATCTGTGCATCCATCTTTCCATCAATCCATCCATCATCTGTCATAATAACTTGTATTCCTTATTCTGTATAAACCTTCTTACCAGTGTCCCTCCCTTGTGTCTTTCTAAATGATCTGCACTGAAAGAGCTAAGATGTGAGATGCCAACTTGTCATGAGGGAGTGTATTCTCTTAAGACAGTTGTTTATAATTCTTTGCACATTGAAAGCCAACTTCAATGTAGGAATTATCTGGGTAAGAAATCCTGCTTACACAGATAGAAGGACTTGTCCAAGGGTGAAGATATACCCGCCTGGCTGTAAGTTGTTTAGTTTAATAGTTGCTATTTTTCTGATTAGGTGTGGTCACCTTATTTTTTTATTCCAGAAAGAGAACCTAACGATGATTTTGCTCTTGAGTTAGGATTGCTTTCTCCCAAAACACAATTTTGGAGTTTGAATTTAATGAAAGGAATTGGGGGTTAGGTTGATCTCATATAGTCTCATTTACAAGTGTGGGTACTTGGTTTTAGTAAGAAGGATAATTAAGGGAGCTGCTTTATTATGGATGTTTGTGATTTGATGATGTAATTTGTAGGCATTTCATTTTGTAAACATCTTCAGGAATAAAATGAAGGCAAAGAAGCATGGGGGAAAGTGGTTGCAATAAAGGTCATTTAGCAGGGAGAAGGAGGGTTTTACAGTGAAATATCTCAAACACTAAACTCTAAAAGAACTCTGGATGATTATGGCCATATTCCTGTTTTAAGATGATACCTCATAAAACAAGTATTTATGAACAATTTAATTATCTGAGTGAGAAAATTCAGAGAGAAATAATCCGTAGATTGTCAATGCTTTTATTTTTAGGATTCCGTGCAAAAATTGGAAGGTCATGTTCAAGAACACCACTCCTACCAGGTTTGCATTGCAGACCTGAATACCGAATTGGACACTATCTCCAAGGAATTTGTTAGTTTTTCTGACAAGCCTGTGGATCAAATAGGAGCTGAGGAAAAGCTGCAGGAACTGCAGGTATTAAACAATGTCTAGACATAATAGACATTTAAAAAACTCAATTTTAATGATAACTTTACTTATAATTTAAAATTTTAATTATAATTTTAAATTTAAATTATTTATACTTTTCAATTATAACTTTACTAATCAATATATTTGGTTTGAAATTCAAGTGCTGTTCAGTGACTATTAGGTAAAGTTCTGACCAGTCATTTTAAAAAAAGGAATGTTCTTTAGTGACCAAATCCATTTATAATTTCTATTATAAATGGACCCTGCACTAGGGCCCCTCGGGGATGATTCCACCCATGACCAGTCTGTAGCTTCTGGAGACCTTTGCCTCAGAGACAACACAGTGATTTCAGGACTGGCTAGTCCAAGGATGCATCTAGTACAAGACCCGGGGGGATGTTTCAATCTTGCATTCTTTATCATGGGTGGATAGGAGTTGTGTAATTTTTATTAATTTTTAGGCTCATGGACTATGTTAGAGCTCTCTCCCAGATGTAGGGCTTCCAAAATTCTCATGCTAAGTCCAACAACACCTAGCCTGGCAGCCCTTTACCCACATTCTCAGAACACATTCCTTGGATTCTTGCTGTTTGCACAGCCAACATAAACAGGCCCAATGGTGTCTTCTAGAAGAAAACGAAGCAAATCATTTCTCAGCTCCTCTTTTCATAATTCCTTGACTGGAGTTTCATGGGGTGAGTCTCAGGGCAGCCCTGCTGGCATGAGCTTGGGAATGTCTCATCTCTTCCTTTTAGGGACCTGGGAATCAAGCCAGACTTCTGCTCCAGAATGGTCTGCCATTCATAAGACAAGTGCCTCCCTTTTAGCAGTGATCATTTGAAAATGTTGAGGCTTCATCATGTCAAAGGCACTTTTTGGGTGCCATGAATACTGAGAAAAGTAAGACATAAGCCTCACCCTGAGCAGCTCAGGCTCCTGTTGAAAAATTAAAATATAGATTTTTGCTATACACTGAAGGAACCATAGAGGCCATCAAGTTCAGACCCCTCAATTTATACATAATACGCTGACTTGTAGCAAGGTGAGGGACTTACAAGGTCACCCAGGTTAAATGACAGAGTAGGGGCTACACCTCGAGACTTCTGATCCTATTCTGGTTACTGCTTTTTCTAATTCTCCACTAAACATCTCTACTTGTTGTCTCACAATTATTTGTAGTTCAGCACACCCCAAAATTAACTCATCTCCTTCCCTTTCTCCATCCCTGGGGGGCTCTCTTCCAATGAACCTGCTTTATCTATTATATTCTTTGACTCCATGAATATTTCCACCATCTCCTGAGGCTTTCAGGTCAGAAACCTGGATATCCTTTCCTGGACTTCCCCAGCTAGTCAGACATCACATTGCCCCTTCCATCTCTGGAATATCTCTACAATTTGTCCCTCCCCTGTTGCCCCCGTTATTGATGCCTTGGAATAGGCCCTCATCGCGCAGATCTCTGCATTAGGCTTCTGCTGGGCTCCCTGCCTGCATCCACCCTCTCCAGTGCACCTTCCTGTATCTGTATAAAATGCAGACCTGGAACTCCTTCTTGCAGTTTAAAATGTTTCAATGACCTGTGCACATTTGTTAGCGTAGATCTTTTCACAGTAACTTACAGTTGTCTGTTTACTTCTGTGTCTCTTTGACTGGATTGTAGGAACTTGAAGGGACTGGGTTTTACTCATCTCCATAATTTCAGAACCTACTCTAATACTTGCTGTTAGCTGAATGAATGCATGTTTTTTGTGTGGTCCATTACGATAATAAGTCCTCCAGCGTTCCCCTGGTAACTTGAAGGCTTATTCTATTTCAGCGGTGACATCAGTACCTGCTGTAGGATCTCAAATTACTTTTGAGTCTAGAGTTCTCAGGTTAGGCCCTTTCGTTCATATAGGAAATGGTGATTGAGCTCCCACTACATCTAAGATGCTGTACTAGAATGATGGATTTCAGTTTTACTCTCAGTTTTAAATATTAACACTAAATTCACATGGGCACACTCTAAATGATTTTATTTTTCCAATGTTTTGCAAATAATAGGCACTTATTATTTAGTGTTTTGATTATGTCAAAAGGCTGTATCCTGAACTCCATATATACTCAACAAATATGTATTGACTGCCCCCAATATTCCAGGAACTGTGTTGTGAAAATTTGTTACATCTTAGAAAATTTTAGTTACATATAAGATGTATTTAAGAATTTCATCTGGGATGCTACCTTGATTTAAATTTTACCCAAAGTTTCTTCTTTGTGATAAAAGTTAAATTTTTTATACTTCCCACTAGTGAAGCAGAATACGCTGTGATTGACAAAAGTCAGTTAACTCTTGTGACAATCGAACAGCGATTCTTCTTGTGACAATCTTTTCCCCACTCACAGGAACTGGAGAACAGACTACGTCTACAAGATGGCACGTTAGAGAAGATTTCAGGTTTAGCAAAATCCATCAAGCAAAATACATCTTCAGTGGGACAGAAGATTATTAAAGAGGACATAAAATCACTTAAGTGTAAACACAGAGATTTGGAAAACAGGCTTGAATCCGCTAAGCAGGAGATGGGAAGTTATCTCAACAGCGTTCTCAAAGCAGAGCGCTCCTCGGCAAAGAGAGAGAAGTTTCCTCTGCCAGGCAGAGAGGCGCAGGTCGCTTCTGACGCGCGGGAGGCCACTCGGGACTCGGCTGCGGTGGGAAAGTTGGAGGAAGGCTCGGAAATAAACAAGGTAAGTGGTCGTGATTGCATCTCTAAGCATCACGTCTGAGAATGAAGAGGTGCTGGGATTTGAAAAGAGGGTCGTGAATCAAGCCTTCTGATTTCATAATTAAACCCTGTGTGCTGGCTATTTATGTTGCCCACTTGTAATGAGAGCCCTTAGAAAAGTGTCCAAGATTTCAGTGGTGAAATATTACTGTTCAGTCTGTTCAAATGTCATTCATCAATTTAGGTGTATTATTCTCTCTGATATGTAATCAGATATAGTTTCTTGGGTCAAGAGCACAAAGGCAAATTAGAAAAGGCAAATGAAAAGAAGATGTGCTTTACCCATTTTCTTAGAAAAAAATCCAAGAGCCCTATTTTTTTTTTTTTGGTTGATTTTGTAATGAAATGAGAAACTGTTCGAAAGGCTGGATTCCTTTCTTTTTCTTCTTATGTTAACCCTATAGTGCAAATGTATTTTTAAATGTTGTCAGATCATTTGGTGTGAGAATAGCAACATTCAGGCTCCCAATTTTCCCCAGGGAGGAGACAGAAGAATGTTGTTTTGTTTTCATTCTAAACAACCAAATGGGTACATTTTCCTGTGGCTCTTAAAGTGCTTTCTCCTCGGTTAGAGATTAAAATGGAAAAGGCACAAAGAGCCATCTAGGAAACTGTATTTGAAAGGGCCTCCTGTTAGGCAGCATCTCACATCAGGGTCTAGTGGGACAATGGCAAAAGTGAGACATTCAGGTGTGATTCCCACCCGCAGGAATGAAGAGAACCTGCACCTCTGCTGTCTTCCTAGAACAGAAATGCACAGGGGGTTGGAGGGACCAGATAGGCTTTTCTAGAAGTGTGTAAAAACAAGGTAACACGCCAACGGAATGTCTCTCTGGCCACGAAAAAAGACAGAAATCCTGGTGTGAGATATTGCTAAGGAAATATGTGAGATCCTTGATGTTGTATCTGTAAAAGAAACTCTCTTAACAGAATTTAAACAGCAGTAGTTAAGTCAAAAAGGAAAAAATACCTGAGGACTTTCTCTCTGAATATAGGACATTGCTAAAGGGAGTTGTTTAATAACCTTAAAATTAACTTCTTAGACCCATTTTGGCTGTGAACCCCCCAAATTCAATAGAATATATTGAAACCTAAATAAAGGTCAAAATCCAATAATGATTTTTAGAAATTTTATTAAGCTTTTACTTAGTCTTGAATGACAAGTTATTGGTAACTTATGATACATCATTAGCATGATTTGTTTTCAGAGGAGATAGATGGAGGGACTTAAGTCTTTTTTTTCTCCTTTTTTATTGAATTTATTGGATGATATTGTTTTATAAAATTATATAGGTTTCAGGTGTACAATTCCACAACACATCATCTATATATTGCACTGTGTGTTCACCACCCCAAGTGAAATCTCCTTTCATCACCATTTATCCCCCCATACCATCTTCTCTCTCCACCACCCCCCTTTCCCTCTGGCAGTCACCATACTATTGTCTGTGTCTCTAAGTTTTTCGGTTTTTTTAAAATTTATCTTTATTGTTGAAAGTATTACAGAGGTCTCCTCCCCCCCCAGCATTGATCCCCTTCACCCCCCATCCACCCCACCCCTAGGCCTTCCCCATACCAATGTCTGTGTCCATGGGTTATGCATATAAGCGTATAAGTTCTTTGATTAATCCCCCCCCACTAAGTTTTTTGTTTGTTTGTTTGTTTTGCTTAATCCCTTTATCTTTTTCACCCAGCCCTGCAACCCCCCTCCATTCTGACCAGCTGTCTGTCTGTTCTCTATCTATGAGTCTGCTTCTATTTTGTTTGTTAGCATATTTTGTTCATTAGATTGCACATGTGAGTACATATGGTACTTGTCTTTCTCTGACTGGCTTATGTCACTTAGCGTAATGCTCTCCTGGTCCATCCATGCTGTTGCAAAGGCTAAGATTTCCTTTTTCTTTTTTTTTTAACGGCCGAGTAGTATTCCATTGTGTAAATGTACCACAGCTGTATTATCCACTGATGGGCACTTGGGCTGCTTCCAGATCTTGGTTGTTGTAAGCAATGCTGCTATGAACATAGGGGTGCAGATATTCTTTCGAATTATTGTTTCAGATTTCTTTGGATACATTCCCAGAAGTGGAATCACTGGGTCATAAGGCAGCTCCATTTTTAATTTTTTGAAGCAACTCCATACTGCTTTCCACATTGGCTGCCCCAGTCTGCATTCCCACCAGCAGTGCACGAGGGGTTTCTATCTTCCACATCCTCACCAACCGTTGTTGTTTGTTGTTTGTTGATTTGTTGATGGAGCCATTCTGACAGGTGTGAGGTGATACCTCATTGTGGTTTTAATGTGCATCTTTCTGGCGATTAGTGACAAACATCTTTTCATATGTCTATTGGCCATCTGTATGTTCTCCTTGGAGAAGTGTTTCTTCAGGTCCTTTGCCCATTTTTTAAATTGGATTGTTTTTTGGTGTTTTGTTCTATAAGTTCTTTATAAATTTTGGATATTAGCCTCTTATCAGATGTATCATTGGCGAATATGTTTTCCTGTTCAGTGGGTTGTCTTTTCATTTTGTTGATGGTTTTCTTTGCTGTGCAAAAACTTTTTAGTTTGATGTAGTCCCATTTGTTTATTTTTTCTTTTGTTTTCCTTGCCCAAAGTCATATATTAGAAAAAAATATTGCTATGAGAAATGTCTGAGACTTTAGTGTCTATGTTTTCTTCTAGGATTTTTATGGTTTTGACTCTAACAGTTAAGTCTTTAATCCATTTTGAGTTTGTTCTTGTGTATAGTGTAAGAAGGTGGTGTAGTTTGATTTTTTTACATCTATCTGTCCAGTTTTCCCAGTACCATTTATTGAATAGACTACATTTACCCCATTGTATATTTGTCTCCTTTGTCAAATATTAATTGACCATAAAGGTGTGGGTTTATTGCTGGGTTCTCCATTCTGTTCCATTGATCTATGTGTCTGTTTTTATGCCAGTACCATGTGCTATTTTGATTACTGTGGCCTTGTAGTATAGTTTGATATCAGGTAGCATGATTCCTGTAACTTTGTTCTTATTTCTTGAGATTGCTGTGGCCATTCCGGGTCTTTTGTGGTTCCATATACATTTTTGGAAAAGTCTTCAAATAATTTTCACAGGTCTGAATTACAGGAAGGTAGTTTTAATTCTTTAGGAACATTTTATTTTCTTACTCTTTTATATCATGTATCTTTTTTCTGAATATCTGCTTATTTTGTCTACTCTAAGTACTGGCTGTATTTATGTAATTTTATATAACATTAGACTATGTAAGATCAAAAGCAATTTTAACATTGAACCACAACTAGTAAAAGGAATCAAAATATGCATGGACAATGTAATACTAGTATAATGTGACATATATAAGACAACTTAAACAGGAATTTCTATGTAATGAATACATAAAGCACATTAACTGAAATATAAATCTAATAAAAAAACACTGTGACTGAGAAAATAAGCACCTAATTCTTTAAAAACATTTATTAAGACCTTTTTGCTAATCATTCTGCTAGAATATGGGAATACAGTTGTCACATTTTAAAATCTAATATTAAATAAATATCTAATTATTGTTTATTTCGTATGCTTTTTTTGGAATCTAGAGGGGCTTTTATGAGATTATTTAAAATCATCTCAAGAAGGAGTTTTAGGAAGTTTTAATTTTCTTTAATAAATTTCATTTGATCTTACAGTTTTGTTGAAAGTGATTGCACTTTTCAAAACTTGCCATTACAGCATGTTATATTTGAATCCATTGCCAAGAATTTCACTTTAAATGAAATGTAGGGGATATATTAGATCAAGACCTTGGCTGACTTTTTCTTTTTTTTAAATCATTTTTTTAAAAATATATTTTTATTGATTTCAGAGAGAGGAAAGGAGAGGGAGAGAGAGAGAGATAGAAACATCAATGATGAGAGAGTCATTGATTGAGCCTGCAACCCGGGCATGTGCCCTGACCGGGAATCAAGCCCTGATTGCCTGGATCCTAGGCCAACGCTCAACTACTGAGCTACACCCGGCCGAGCTGACTTTTTCTTTAATATAAAAATATTAAGACAGCCCTGCCCAATGTAGCTTAGTTGGTTGGAATGTCGTCCAGTACACTGAAGGGTTGCAGGTTCGATTTCCAGTCTGGGCACATACCTGTGTTGCAGGTTTGGCCCCCAGTTGGGGCACGTATGAGAGGCAACCGGTTGATGTTTCTCTCTCTCTCCTCTTTCCTCTCTCTAAAATCAATGAACATGTCTTCCCATGAGGATTGAAAAAAAAAAAAAGGCAAAGGCAGACTTTGAGGCACACAGTGTAGTCTGAACATTATGGGTGCTTATGAGGCAACATTATACTGGATATTTTTATAGGTGTTAATGGATAAAACTTTTTAAGTATGGAAAGGCAGAACTGTCTTCCATCTCTTCCTTCCTGTATAGTTATTGATAATTTATGATACTTCTTAAGATGATTTAAACATTTATTATTATTATTTTTATTCAAAAAGTTTGTATAGGTTAAGTTAAATAACAAAGTAAATGATAAAAAGTGAGGGCTTATTCATCTCTTAAGATTTTAGGTGTCCATTAAGTACAATGATAAAGAGGAAAAACAGGGAAATCAATATATTCTTAATTTATTATTTTTCTAAAAATGCATGAAGCAACATTATATCTTAAGAGGCACTGAATGTTCTTTCTTGCCCCATCCTTCCCAAATGTCAACCTACATGACTTCACTGCACTTAAAAACATCTTTCGTCTATAATTACTTCTTTAATTTCCTTGTCATTAGGTATAATTGTTAGTATGTCTGAATCCTTTTTTGTCCTGTTCACACATTTCTGAGCATTTAGAATTTCATTGTTTAAGACGGCACCCCTAGAGAAACCCTGAAGGCAGATGATGACAGGTACAGGCATATGTGCAAGGCGTCCAGCTGTGGGCGAGCGGCCAGGGACAGTGGAGCTGCTACCAGAATGAGAAGGAAGACTCCGTATTAGAGAAACTCAGAGTGTTCAGTCTTGGGGTAAATGATGTCTATTTCTGGTGGTGTTTATCCTGGTAACACAGTAAAATTTTTTTTGGTAATGGATCGCATAATCGGTCTGTGCATCAACTCTGTCTTTGAAGCGTATGTCCTACTTTGCTCCTTCTGGGCAGCCTGCTCACCTTGCTTCTTACCCTGAGGTATTTTTCACAATCTGAGATTTATTCTTGAACAAGACATGTGATTGTAACGTTTGTGTGCATTTGCGAACATTCTCCAAAGTCCTGAAATCTCAGGCTGAGACACCGTAGAAAATGTCTAGCCTAACCCTTGCGTTTCAGGTGAGAGAACTGAGTCAGAGACGTTAATGGACCAAGTTCTCATTGTGGCAGAACTAGAACTAGGACCCAGGTGCCCTCTACCAGTCCGATGCAAGGTGGTTTATCCCACCATTGTATTGACTGTGTTATGTGGCTTGTTTATTGTGGTTTAATATGCTAATATGCCATCTGACCTCAGTGGACTCTTTATTGATTTTTTGAGGGTGTTTGAAAACTCTTCTTTTCTCATTAAACCCAACCAAACCCTGTTCTTAGCATTCCTAGCAGAATTCTGGTCAACAACAGATAGATTGACAGATCCTCAATTTCTTTCCACTCTTCTTTGTAGCCCACAGACTGTTAATCTTGACAGTCAAAGACTAAATGAAATTCTCTCTTTTTTAAAATATATTTTTATTGATTTCAGAGAGCGGAAGGGAGAGGGAGAGAGAGAAATATCAATGATGAGAGAGAATAATTGATCAGCTGCCTCCTGCATGCCCCCTACTGAGAATTGAACCTGCAACCCAGGCATGTGCCCTGACTGGGAATTGAACCTTGATCTCCTGGTTCATGGGTCGATGCTCAACCACTGAGCCACACCAGCCTGGCCTCTTATTTTTTCATTAATATGAGTTCATCTATACATCCATTAAGTAAAAATTTATTGAACAGTCAGTGAGACTTCAGTGGTGAGCAAAAATAGACATGATTTCTATTCTCATAGAACTTCTAGTTTAGAGGAGGAGACATACAGTTAATTAACTAATGAGAGACTATCTATAGGAGCTAAAGGAAGGAGCAGTTCTGTGATTGTCTCTAATAAAGGACTCTGACCTGAACTCCAGTCAGAGAGCGCTTCTCTAAGGAAGCAACATTTGAACTGAGATTGGAGTTAACCGAGCTCAGGGCCGGATGTTGGGGCATTCTTGACGGAAAACGTAGACTTTGCTGTTGTAGCGGGAGAGAGCATGAGCCGTCAGAAACTGAAAGGCGGCCACTGCGTAGAGGGTAGAGGGCTACGTGAGGCCTGGGAGGTAGGCGAGGCTGGCTGAGTCACAAGTGCCTTGCGGGTCACGTTAACGTTTTAGACATTACGCTAAGATAAAGAGGCAGCCTCTGAGACTATGTTGATCAGCCTTTCCGTTTTATCTCTAATGGTGATGACGTATGTGTAATCTTAGAATTGATTTTCACTACTTCATATTGAAATGCTTTAGAGAAGAAAGAAATATATCTTGTAGAGCTTGTATGACACTGTCCCACTGTTGGTTGGCAGGTTACAAGTGATAGATTTGGGCTTATCACTGTCACAGATTTATTATAGCCATGGGCCCATTGCACCCAATGGGGAAGGGGGTAGGTGAAGCTATGCCGATACATTTGCTAAGCCAGAGACAACATTCACTTGTTTCAAGCTCAGTATTTTAAATGTTAAAGTAAGGTGTTTCCTTTGTGAATTAATGGACATAAAGATGAAAATGTCATGGTCTTGTCCTTAAGGAGAGTTGATGATATTCTTTCTCTCACCTCCTACTCTTTTTCAAACAGGCCACATTCTAAGGAAAGATACTTGGATGAAAAAATTTTTAATTTTTAAAAAAAATAAACATAGTTGGCAGTATAACTCAACTAGGCTTTTGATAAAATGGTAATTTTCCACTCTACATTTATTATTAACTTTGAAAATTCCATTTATGTTCAGAGGATCAGTGTGTACACTTTATGATGAATAGCTCAGTCTTATTAGCAGTCAGGGAAATAACTTTAAAACAATAATGATATCAATTTCACATCCATTATATTGGCAGAAATTAAAGTCTATTAGCACCAAATATTGGAGAGGATTGGGGATAATACAAATTCTTTTACAATTAGTGTGGGAATAAAAACTGCAGTTCAGTTTGGAGAAAAACCAATAACTATGTATTGATAATCAAAAGGGCATATTCTGTGACTAGGTCAAGGAAAATATCCTAAAAAAACTCACTCATTTGTGCAAGAAAACTCCACAAGAGTGTTTATTACAGCAGTATTTATAATAGGAAATATTGGGAAAATGTTCACAGTAGGGTGACCAATAAACAAGTCACGTTCATGCAAACAGCAGAACAGCCCACAAAGCAAAATGACTGTACTAGGTTTGTATATGTCAACTTAGGTAAACCTCAAAACATACTGCTGAGTGGGGAAATGATACATACATGATTCCAATTTTATAAGAGTTAAAATACATAAAATAATACTGTAAAAATACTAATACATGTATGAAGTATAAAACATGTTTATGTGGACTTTAATGGTTAGTTCTGGGGAGAAGAGATGACAAGGGATGCGGATTGGGCTTTAAATTATATTTTTAATATGGAAAATTATATCACTTATATTTGTGTTGTGGGTAATGAGTATCAGTTATATTTCATTCTTTTAAGTATGTTTGAAATAGCATACAATTTAAAATAAAGTATTTTAAGTAAGCCCGCAAAATCAAAATAAAATATAGCCACAGGCGATGAGCAAAGCGTAAGTGTCGTGAAAGAATCTTCCCAGGAGCCAATCACGCTCCTGACCCCGTGTTCCAACCCCTCTGGCGTGAGCACAGGAATGTTGCCTTTTAAATTTGAAATGGTCGTTTGAGGGATTCTGTTGGGTTTTCTGCCAAGGTGGAAACATGACTGTGGGGGTTTGTATACAACTGGTGTTTGGGGGTGATGTTGGGTTTCTCGGAATGCTCTCTCCAACCACTGAGGTCAGATCACAAATGCTGTGGCTCAGATGTTACTAGTACTCATCACTTGTCCGTCAGGTAAGAGAGACCAGGCGCTGTGAATTCTTAGTAGGTAGTTAGTAATAAGCCAAGTTTTCTGAGGGTCAGGACCTTTAGCCCTTGCTCACATGGGGGATTCCAAGTGACAGGACCCATCGGGGGGAGAGGCAGGCGTCCACCTCGCCTACTGGGGCCTGTGGCAGAGACCCCCCGGCCAGTGAAGCCTGTAGTGCAGCACCTCTCCTTCCGCCTGAGGCGATCCCCTCCATACAGGTTTCAGCCACAATGATTGTTGAACTGAAGGAAATTTCCAAAATCATCTCAGTCATTTGAAGCCCCCCCCTCCCATATGTCTTTATTGATTTCAGAGAGATGAAGGGAGAGGGAGAGAGAGAGATAGAAGTGTCCGTGATGAGAAAGTGTCATTGATCGGCTGCCTCCTGCACGCCCCCTGCTGGGGATCGAGCCCGCAACCCGGGCATGTGCCCTGACTGGGAATCGAACCTCGATCTCCTGGCTCCCAGGTCGATGCTCAACTGCTGAGCCACACCTGGCCCGGCCATTTGAAGCCTTTTTGAAGAAGTGACTTGTGTTAAGTACCAACTAAGTACTTCAACACAAGTAACACTAGTCAGCTAATTTTTTTTTTTTTTTTTTTTAACCAGTTAGTATTGGTGAAGCTCCAGGAGGTATCTGTTTTATTTAAATAAACTTTTCATTTTAGAATAGTTTCACATTGACAGAAAAGTTGGAAAGATAGTACCGAAAGTTCCCATGTATCCCTTACCCCCAGCCCCTATTGTTAACGTCTTACTTTACCATCTTGGCAATATTTTTAAGACAACAAATTCAGCTTTGTTTGGGGATATGGACACATTTTATTCATAGACTTGCTGCCTCAAAGATTTTACTGACATGAAAGCATGTAGCAGAATTAAATGATATTTCATTTATAAAGTAACCCTGAAAATAAAAACTAATACCTTAGCAAAATTATGGAAATCTTTAAAATTACTGTCATATAGTACCTAGTACATGGAAGTGCTCAACAAATATTTGTTGAAAGAACAAATAAATGAATGCAGATGCTGTCTCTATCCTATTGAGAATCTCAAGTTCTTAGAGCTTTCAGAAAAGATTAAATTATTCCATATATAACCTGTTCTGCCTTACTCGGGTTGAAATTCTTACTATTAATTGATATAAAGCATAATTAATTCATTCTTAATATCATGAAATCTTGGTGTTTCCTCTGTTTATCTACTTATTTTTTTAATCCTCACCTGAGGATATTTTTTCGATTGCTTTTCAGAGAGAGTGGGGGGGGAGAGAGAGAGAGAAACATCCATGTGAGAGAGACACATCGATTGGTTGCTTCCTGCACGTCCCCCTACCGGGGCTGGGGATCGAGCCTGAAACCAAGGTATCTGCCCTTGGCTGGAATTGAACCCAGGACCCTTCAGTCCACAGGCTGACACTCTAACCACTGAGCTAAACCAGCCAGCGCTGTCCACTTATTATATTAAACTACCAATAGGTAACATTGAATGCCTATTATTTGCCCTGCCCTCTGTATCATTTTGAATACTACATATAAACTTTGGAACTTTTCCTTTTTCTATATCTGTTTTCTTTCTTTGACTGTACAGGTTATACCTCTTATATAATTGAGCAGTGACTGTATAGATTATACCTCTATATATGATTGAGCATTGCTAGATCCTTTACCATCTTGCCAAAAATGTTTAATTTTTCTTGGAATATCAATATCAACATTAAATATTGCATGGAAAAATTATCTTTGGAAGTGCTCAAATATACTTTTTTTAAAAGTCTTTGAGTTAACAGAAGAAACTGCAGTGCTTTCATCAAGAAAAATAAAAGTTATTTATTTGGAAGGTAGACTACTCAGCAATTAATCTTTTTATGTTTTCAGAATTCAGCTGTGGAAGTGCTTTTGTCAAAACAACTTTCTCTTGATGTTCAAGAAAGCATGAAAAACACTGAAGATGAGCAGAGAGTCAATGAGCTGCAAAATCAACCTTTAGAATTAGATGATATGTTAAGAAATGAACAATTAAAAGAGATAGAGGTACGGAAACAAGAAAAACACTGAGAACATGATTGCATTATTTATCCAGTGCAATACAATATATTGTAATTACCAAAAACTTGCTTGCACAGAGTGAAAAGTCTTATTTAACCTTTGCCTGATGATCAGTCTGGTAACTATATAATTATGTACTAATCAGTAAGTTGTATAAATCTTTCCATTTAAAAAGTGGAAGAGTTTAATGAACATTAGTGTTCTTTCTGTTTTTCATAAAGTTCCTAAAAACTTACTCAGAAACAAAATTTAGAGATTCTGACTTGTCATCATTTTTCTTAGTCATATGTATTCTTCTGATTCTGACAAATCCTTTTATTTTCCTAATTATCAGCATTATGGGGTACTGTTTCTTTGTTTTTACAGCTCTGTTTACATAGCTGTGTTTATGTATTTATGTACTAATAGCTATGTAAAATAATATAATAGAACAATACATGGCCATGTTTTTAAAAACGACCCCTACCATTTTAACTAAGCTTATATAATAGTAAACGTGCATCTAAGACAGGGAAGGGGGTAATGTATGTAAGTAATAAAAATAAGATATATCTTTCTTTCTACATTGCAGAACCATTTAACACAATAAGGTGATCTAATTGCTATTAAATGCTAGACCAATGGTGAGTTTGAGTCTAGATTTTAACATAATTCAAGTGAAAAAAATATGTTAAACGTCAGAACTTAATTTGCTCTGTGTGCAAATGAAACCTTTAAAACATCTTATTGGGATAGAGTGCATTATTGGAGGGAAAGAGTATGGGAAAGAAAATGAATGAATGAGCGAATGAGTGAGTGTATGCTTACTGATGTCCTTGACTTGTTTTTAGGAATTACATACCCAGTTGGAAGCCAGAAAAGCAGCCATGGAACCACTGGAACAAACTGAAGACCCCAACAGAACAGAAACAAGTGCCTTGCCTCCCCACAGCCCAAGGAATTCAGTGCAGCACTTGGACAGCCTGCTTCAGGCACTTACTACTCTGAAGAAAGATAAGGAACACCACTATGGTCTCCTTAGGGATTTTCAGAAGCACCTCGCTGCAGTCGAATCCTCGCTGAAAGCCTTGCTGACAGAGAAGGAAAGTCTAAAAGTGTAAGTGTAAGAATTTAGGACTTGGATTCATTGTATTCAAACACAGTTCTGTTACCTTGAATAGGCACAGGGTTTTAAGAGTTTATACTGTGAAGGATATTATGATTTTAATACTACAGAATGGAAATTAATTCCATATGAAAACCATTGAAGAAAACTCTGTTGGTTTCATACCAAAAAAAACTTATAGTAGTTATATTAATTTTATAATTAAATTATGTTAATTTTACAAGTTAATTTGTTAAATATCTAATTCACACTGTAAAATACCTGCAAAATATGTTAAAGGTCTATGCTATTCAGTATTCTTTTTGTTAAGAATTTATTCTAAACTGGTGGGATGAAAACATGTATGTATATAATTGTTTAGTATCTGCATAATTGGTTTAAATTGTTTGGAACATACTTAATGTATATGCATTGTACTGGCTTCTTTTAAAATAGATGCACTTCTTTTGGCTTTGAAAAGGATGGTAAGTGGTTCTAGATAAAGTTATAATGTGTGAACAATTTTTCATTATTAAAAAGTACTTTGTGCGAGTACTTTACAGGTTACAGAGTACCCTTATATACATTGTTCCAGTCACTCTTTTCTCTTTTCCTGTGGTTCTGAATATTTATGATACTCATTTTATAAATGAGCCCTCAACATGATCACAGACTAATTGAAAACCATAGCAAACAAGATTCTGGTTTTATTTTTAAGGACAGAGTGCTCTTATTGACAATCTAATCTTGTCTTCTGTGAATTCATAACAATTAATTTCTTTTGATGACCTCTAGCCTTGGGTTGATACATAATAAATATTAACGAGCTCCATTTTTCTCCTTATTTTAGGGGACTACTGGACAGTGCAACCTACGTGGCCAAAATTCAGAAGTTGCTGGCATCAATAGAAAAAGAGAAAGATTCTCTAAGCAAGATGAAAATCGAGTGGGAAAATTTATCAAACTACCTGACTGACATGGATAAGAAGCTGTTGGAAAGCCAGGTCAGGCAGCTTGAACAGAGGTGGGAACACGTAGAACAACTGGTTCGAAGGAAGTATTCCCAGCACGCGATGGAACACGAGGAGTTTACTTTTCTCATGAGTCAGATCCAAGGCCTGGCCCTTTCTCTGCAGCAGCAGCAGCAGCGTCTCCGGCTAAGGCTGGGCTCTCCGGAGGCACAGGACGGGACCCAGAGCCTGGTGGCCTTGGCCGCGGAGCTGCAGGCCGTCAAGCACAGGTTTTCTGTTGTAAAGGGGCAAGCGGAACTTCAGATGAAGAGGATTTGGGGAGAAAGAGAAAAGAAGATTCTGGAAGATGCACTAAATAATTTGCAGGAGCAACTGGAAGCCTCAGAGCCACTGAGCAGAGAGGCGGAACAGGAGCTCGGGAAGTGTGAAATAAGCAGCAGGGTGAAAGAGGCCACTTTATGGGTGAAGAATCTGTTGGGGGACCTCGTGCCCACCGTTTGCCTTCTCCCAGACGACATCCTCGCACAGATCAGAAAATGCCAAGCGGATCACGATGGCATCCTGGATGGGCAGCGGGCGCTGGGGTCCCTGGTGGAGGAGCTCCGAGAGAATGCTCCTGACCTGCCCGCCCGCGAGCGCGAGGAACTGCGTGACCTCCTGCAGGACTTACAAGATCAGTGCCAAATGCTAGTTTTAAAATCAACTCAGAGGTCGCAGCTGTTAGAACTGAAGCTGGAAGAAAGAAGCCAGTTTGTTGCAGAAATAGGGAAGGCCCAGCTCTCACTCCAAGCAAAGGAGACGTGGACAGCTCCCGGGATGGAAGCCACCTCCACTGCGGCCGAGCTGGAGCAGCAGCGCGCGGCGCTGGCCGCTTCCCGGAAGGACCTGCAGGGCGTCGAGCGCGCGGTCTCGGCGCGCCTCCGGGAGCTCCCGGACGCCTGCAAGGAGCTGAGTGTGTTCGAAAGGTTGTTTCTGGATGACCAGTTGCAAAACCTGAAGACTAGAGCCAACAGAGCACAAAGACTCATCCAGAATAAATGTGATGAAGTGGATCGCAAGATAAAACTTTCCGGAGAAGTCCGCGAACGAACGTCGGCGCTTCAGAAGGAGCTGGACAGCATCCAGCAGGGTGAGCCGCCGGGAAGGCAGGACGCGAGCCAGGCCGGGCCGGAGGGGGCCCGCGGCCTTCGCCAGCGCCTCCGAGGTGCGCAGTCTGCCATCCGACAGGCGCTGGCGCTCAGAGAGGTGCTCGGCTCTCTGGGGCTCAGCTGGGATTGCTGCCAGCTTGACGTGTTCCAGTCCCAAGCGTCTGAAAAAGAAAAAGAACTTGAAGAAAAAATCAAGCGGTTGGACACATTTATGGCAGAGTATGGCAAATACCAAGCATCGCTGAATAAACTGAGGGCGATGGACTTGCGGATTAAGAAAAGGGCCGAAGCAATACTAAAACCTCCCAGTACTTCACCGGAAAGCCATCTGCTCAACGCTCAAATTTTGACTCAGAGAGTCGAGAAAGCCATGTGCCTATATCATGAGATAATAAAGAATTTAAATGAAAATGAGGCCTTTGATGACGCCTTCAAAGAGAAAGAAATGCTGCAAATCAAGCTGTACGCAGAAGAAAATGAAAAGTTACATAAGGTTCTCCAAAATATAGTACTGGAATCCCAACCAAAACAAATGGATAAAAAGAGTTTTCAGGACAAACTAGAAAATTCTTTACGTGTTTTGGACCAGGTAAAATCTAAGTTACAGCAGCCTTTACTTATAAATTTGAAAATCGAACATATTCAAAAGGAAATGGATAATTGCGAAGCTCTTCAAGAGCAAGTTCAGGCAGAAATGGGCAGCATTAAAGCCGTAACTGTTATTGAGAAGCAAAAAGAGGAGACCTCTTCTGAAGCTAGTGATGTGGAGACGAAATTACGTGGCATTGAAGAGCTTCACCTTCAGCTTAATGCAAGCATTGATGTGCGCGCAGTAAGTTTTTTTAAAAATCGGGTGGTTAATGCATCTATTTTTATTTCATGATTTTATGTTTTGCTCTAGTTAATATCTGCACTTCTCTAGAAGTTACAGATTTTACAGGAAAATCCCCCACAGGAAAATAGCCATTTAAACAAATTGATAAGAGCCAGTTAATAATCCCAACTCATTCTGTGTCTAAATGCAGTGCCTTATCATTTGGAAAAGATGATTCTGACACCTTTATTTCTATATCCCTAATTACCTCTGTTGCTCAGAACAAAGTCTTTTTGTTTGTGTTCTAGAACTAATAGGGAATAGTGGGAGAAATGTGGTGTGGAGAAGAGAGCACAAAATAATAACAACATTTACTTAAAACTTACAATGTACTGAACATTTTACCTTTAATCATCACAGCAGCTCTGTGAAGTGGGTGCTATTATTAGCCCCATTTTAAAATCAGGAAATTGAAGTTCAGAAACATCAATTTTCTCAAGGCCTTGAAACAGTAACAGAACCAGGATTCAAACTGAGATCGGTCTGATGATTTCAGAGCACAGGTCATCAGATTAAGGCCCAGGGGCCAAATCTGCCCATGGCGCCTGGTTTTGTAAATCGAGTATTATTTGCACACAGCCCTGCCCCGTTCCTTTATGCGTTGTCTGTGGTTGCGTCTATGCTACAACCAGAAGACTGAGTAATGGTAACGGTCCAGATGGCCTGCAAAGCCTCACATATTTAGTCCAACCCTTTACAGGAAAAGTAAAAAAAGCCCTAATATGCCCTTTAAATTGGTACTTAACAAATGCTGAGCAAATTGAGTACTTTTCTACTTAATTTTTTTGAGGTATAATTGATGTATAATATAATAGTTTCATGTTTACAACGTATTAATTCTGTATTTGTACGTATTGTGACATGATCACCGCAGTAATTCTAGTTAACGTCTGTCACCATACTGAGTTATAAATTTTTTTTCTTGTGATGAGAATTTTTTGCATCTTCTCTCTTAGCAACTTCAGATATGCAATACAATATTATTAACTGTAGTTGCCTTGCTATACATTATATCCCCAAGACTGACTTCTTTCATAACTGGAAGTGTGTAGCTTTTGACCCCTGCTTTGTTCATTTCAGCCCCCCTGCCGACAACTGTAAATCTGTTCTCTCTACCCGTCTCTACTTGATTTTAATACCATTTCCAGAAACAATGTACATAAATCCCAAAAATTGTGTGATTAGAAGGGGACTGAAAGTTGACCTTTAAAGTTATTTATTGCAGCTCTTTGTCATTTCAGTGAGAAGACATTAAGTGATGTGCTCAAAACTAAAGTTAGTGGCATAACCATTAATTTAACACCACAAGAGGCCTGGGGTGTTTTGTTTATTTTCTTTTCATCTTTGTTTCACAAGCATTGATTAAGTATATTCCGTTGTTTAATTCATGTCTGACATCAGAGTTCTAGAGCAGGAACATATATCGTTAGACATGATCCATGAGATTTACTTTTGAATTTAGATTATTGGAAACAATTTTTCTTTATGGAAACATTTAAAAATACTAGTCAAATTAAAGTATGAGATGCTCACTCTTATAAGACCCAGGGGTATATCATGAATACACCACAAAAATTCAAGAATGACAAAAATCCCAGAAGTTTTGACAGTTTTGTCACAGCATTTAATCTCCTTTTCACCAGAATGTCCTGAATGATGCTTATGAAAATATGACACGCTACAATGAAGCTGTCACCAGGGCAGTGGGGATCATCGCCGCCCTCGAAGCCATCGTCACATCCCATAGAGTAGATCTGGATAATCCGGGAGAATCACTGGAGATGCCTCGCTGGAAACAAGAGGAGCTGGAATCCACACTAGCAGACGTCCGGGACCTCACTGAGAAATTGGGGACCATATCCAGCCCTGAAGCCAAACTAGAACTTCAGCGTGCTTTGCAGGAATTAGTTTCTAAGAGCTCAGCCCTGAGAGAGGCAGTCAAAGTAAAGGAAGCTGAAATAGAAAGGTAGGTACTTCTTTCTAAAGGTAGTGTGTTAAGAACATAAAATATAGGTTTCCTTACAATTAATCTGAAAACATTGGAAATAACTTAGAAAATATGGAAATGTTAAACACTAAATAAAACCATAACAAGTATTTTATTGTATTTATGTTATTTATTTAATACCAAGTACATACAACAGAATGTTTATAAAAGTCTGCATATGGTATATAGAATAGTGATAAAACTAACAGCCTCGTATCCGTGACTTTTGGATTCTTTTGTGAGCTCCTTTCCTGTCCTCTCAGAAGTAACAGAAATAATCTTTATCCTAAATATTTCATCATTTCCTTGCTCTTTAAAATATTTTTACTATGTGTTTGCATTCCGTTTTCCTGTACGTATAGACTTCTGTGACTTCAAACTCATCATTATGATCCTGAAGTTTATTCATGTTCTTATCTGTAGTAAAATTCAGTCACACAGCTATTGATAGACATTTGGGTTGTTTCTAGTTTTTGGATTCACACGTATTTCTACCAGAAACTTATTTCATTTATTGACTCAAGAGAGAGAGGAAGGGAGAGGGAGAAAGAGAGAGAGAGAAGCATCGGTGTGAGAGTGAAACACGGATTGGTTGACTCCCACATACGCCCTTGACTGGGAATCGAACCTGTGACCTTTCGGTGCACAGGCAGATTGTCTAACCAACTGAGCCATACCGGCCAGGGCTACCAGGAAAAAAATTTTTTAAAAATATATCTGTATGGATTTTAGAGAGGAATGGAGAGGAGGAGAGAGAGAGGGGGAAATGTCAATGATGGGAGAGTTGTCATTGATCGGATGCCTCCTGCACTCCCCCAACTGGGGATCGAGCCTGCAACCCGGGCATGTGCCCCAACTGGGAATCCAACCGCGATCTCCTGGATCCTAGGTCAGTGCTCAGCCACTGAGCCATGCCTGGCCAGGCAGGGAAAATTTTAAATGCAGTAACTTCCCTTGAATATATAATTAGGATTGTGGTTGCAGGTTGCACACCTTAAATTTTTAATTCCATATGATTTTATTCGTTTTCTTTTTTTTAGTCAGACTAATAGCATATTAGTGTTACAGTTGTCCCATATTCTTGCCAACACTTGATGCTGTGGGATTTAATTTTTGCCACTTGGATGGGTGAGAAGTGATATTTTTATTGTGGTTTTAGTTCACATCTCTATTATTGCTAATGAATTTGAGCCTCTTTTTAAAAAATATTTGTTGGTTATTTATATTTCCTCTTCTGAGAAATATCTAGTCGAGTCTTTCTCCAATTTTTATTGGGTTGTCCATCTTTTTCTTGTTGACTTGTAAGGATTTATACTGTACTTTGGAGGTTGGTCCTTTGTGGTCATGTATGTGACAAGTGTCTTTACAGAAGGGGTCTCCACTTAACTGCCCATCCTGGTGTGAGCGGCAGGCTTCATCTTCTGTCCCCAGCATTCCAGGAGAAGGTCAATAAAACTAAACTGCAGCAAGTGCCCTAGAAGTGAAAACGGCCCTGGAGCTTAGCTTATCTCTGTATATTTCTACTTTTACTTAGTTTGGAGCCTCTAAATATTTCTTAATTCCTTGCCAGTTTATTATTGTGTTTTGAGAATTAAAAAAATACTTGATACTGAATTTTTAATTGTTTTCAGTGGGAGGTTTAGGCTGTATCTATTTTGTATACATAGTTTTATTCATAGTGTTTTTTAATATTTCACAACATTACACTGTATTAAAAAATATGCCTTTTACTTTATAACATGAGCTTTTTTTCTTATTGTAACAAAAGCTCCATAAAAGTAATTAGAATTTCTATATAATATTTTATAAAATAGATTGTTGTAATTTACTCAGCTATCTTTTGTTACACATAGGATGTGTTTCAATTTTGCCATTTTAATTAATAGTCTAATAAGTAGAAAGATTTTACTGTGCAAAAGGTTTTATCAGTTTTAGGATAAATTCCTTATACTGTATTAGGATTAATTCCTTAAGATAAATTGCAAATGTCAAATTAATAATCAAAAGATATGAACATTTTAATGACTAAATGGTGTTTTCTACAAGAGCTGTACCAATTTACACCTCATTGGCAGTGCTGAAGAATGCAGTTTCTCAGTTTAGGTGTTTGAGAACAGTCTTACCTGCCTGTTAAAATTTTCATTAAAAGTCTTATGTAGGTCCCCATGAGAAGGTAGTTAATGAAAATTTGTTGAAATCCATTGAATAACAGAAAGAGAATTACATTGTTTTTTTATTAAGTGTTCAAATTTATCCTGGGAAGTTCAGACTTTATTGCACTAAATAAAATTTAATATCACTTTTTCTTTTCTAACTCACTAGGTGTCTCAAGAATTACAAATGCTATGGAAATCTTAAAGAGAAAATTGGCACTAACCTCAGCCAAATGGAAACGGCTCTTGGGCAGTCCATGTCCCCACTGCCAGTGTCTTACAAGGAAGCTTTACAGCGCTTGGAACAGAGCAAGGTAATAGTATTTGCAAATCTCCAGTAAGACTGGGTACAAAAAATGGCAGAATGCTGGTGGAGGCAGCAGGGAACATGGCTCTGTTGTGACCCACAGAAATCTTCAACCTGACTTGTACGCTCAAGAAAATTCTTCCAACCACAGGCCTAGGGGGAAAATGAAGCAGTGGTTCCGAGACTTAGTTAATAGTTGGGTTCACAGGACAGTCCTCTCCCTCGTGACGTACTGTCCTTATTAACCACTCTTTCTAAAGCTTTAACTTTTATATTATTTTGTTGGTCTTTGCTGGATCGATGACATGGAACTTAATGCAGCTATCATAAGTGCTAAATTCTTGTTACTTCTTGAACTCTATTCCTAAGCAATTCTAGTTTTTGCTTATTTTCGTCTGTTGGACTCTATGGTATTATGTTATTAGGATTTGGATGGGAACAATCTGAATCATCTGTGCTTAACACTCACCCCAAAACAAAACACAGAAACAAAAAACTGAACTAAAGCCTTGGTGGCTGATAGAGTAAGGACTGTGCAAATTGACTACCTAGTAAAGTGTGAAACTTACAGTATAATAACAAAGTGAGTATCTATGATTTTTACCTTTGAAAGCACATCCTTGGAAAATTGGTTTATGGGTCATTATTTGTCCCCATAGTTTCAAACTCACGTGCAATACAATAATGCATAGGTAATTCTCATCTGTCTCAAAATGGCATTCAAAAGGACTAAAAAATAGGTCATGAAATACTTGTGGATGACGTAAAATCATTTGTTGTTCAAGACTTTTCAAAAGTTCATAATTTTCAGAAAAATTAATAGACATTATGTTCCTCCTGTCCCTTTTCTTTCCTAAGGCCTTGGTGTCAAATGTCCTGTCAACCAAAGAAGAGTTACTGAAGCTGCGACGGGTCCTCAGACACCTGAGGCCCGCATTCGCAGAGAAGGGTGACACAGGTGTGCTCAGAACCGCGTCGACTCTGTGGGAGAGATGGCTGAGCTTGCTGGAAGCTGCTAGAGAGTGGGAGTCATGGTGTGGCGAGCTGAAGCAGGAGTGGAAATTTGTCAGGGAAGGAGTAAGTGCTTCGTTTCCAATAGTCAAACCGTACAGTTTTCCTAACAGGCGTCTTTAAATTGTTTTATTACTTTCATTTTTTAAATATACAATAGTTCCTCAACCTCTGTCATTTGTTTATATCACATATGTGATATAATCCCTAAGAAATTATTTAAAATTTTTTATAATGGAATATTTTTTGGTATCAGATAAGTCTTAGAAATAAGTGACTTGTTCATTCGAGCTTTAAAATCTTTATCGTGCAGACAGATTAAGCCCTCTTGAACATAACTGTCTCAACCTGGTGCTAAAGGTTAGAATTAGGTAGTATTCATAATAATCAACTACTTTAGAAATTAACTACAATTGTTAACTAAGGAAATTAACTGTAGTAAAGTATGGGCCTAAAAATGTATGGTGTTCTTTCTGAAAACCATCTCAAAGAAGCCTCTATAGTATGTATCAATCACACATGTCAGTTTAACTATGGTTCAGGACTTATATATCACATATATCTAGAAAGAAAATTTAAAATAGTATAAAATTGCCCGGCTGGTGTGGCTCAGCGGTTGAGCATCAACCTAGTGGTCCAGGAGATCGTGGTTCGATTCCTGGTCAGGGCACATGCCCAAGTTTCAGGCTCAATCCCCAGCAGGGGGCGTGCAGGAGGCAGCTGATCAATGACTCTTATCATTGATGTTTCAACTCTCTCTCCCTCTTCCTCTCTCTGAAATCAATAAAGACATATTTAAATAAATAAATAAATAAAATAGTATAAAATTATCATAGGGTACTCTTTAATCTTTCCAAAGGACCAGGTATAAATGACGTACAAATCAGAACATTAAATGAAAATTCTTCTTTCTTATTCATGTCGCTGAAGCCTTGCATTGACTTCAGGAATTATTCCTATCTTATTGATGGGGAAACTGAGGCACTGAGAAATTTAAGCTGGCACAAGACCTCCCAGCTAGTGATTGAGCTATAAGCTCCTGCGGGCTGTAACTTTAGTATCCAACCAGGGCGCTGTGCTTCATGAGCTTAGTAAATATTTCTTTTCTTTTTTTAAAAAATATATCTTTATTGATTTCAGAGAGAGGAAAGGAGAGGGAGAGAGAGAGATAGAATCATCAATGATCAGTCATTGATCGGGCCCACAACCCGGGCATGTGCTCTGACCGGGAATTGAACCCCGATCACCTGGATCCAAGGTCAACGCTCAACCGCTGAGCCACGCCCGGCCAAGCAGTAAATATTTCTTGAGTGACAGCTCTTATTCAAACCCAGGTCCAAGGCTAATCCTAAGCTTTCATTCTTTTTATTTTATTACATTATCTCTCTATCGATATAGAAAGATAATTGTTTGATTTAATTACTAACATCTGATTGTTCAGAAGTATCATTTTATGCCTCAGTAATCATCATGTGCTAGAATAAAGCCATATAAATCTTTAAAGATAACGAGAGGTATAAAGCTGTCTTTCTCCCCTTGTACCAAATGTCCAAAAGGCCTTTCTGTATCAGTTCCTATTTCTGCTGGTTACAGGCTGTTTAGTCTCCTTCAGTGTGCTTACTTACGGTGCAACTATGGTTTCTTCTCCCTTTCTAGACTCTACTTTATAACTGACTGTGAACCTAAAAGTTTTATAACCAATTTTGTTAGGTTTATGTGTCCAAGGAAAATCATCCAGGGGCTGCAGAGCCTCTTGTAGGTAGAAGATTAGATGCATAATCTTTGTGGCAACTATTTTCCTGATCTGGTCTGTAGTCACCCTTTTTGGTGTGAAGTTTGTTGAATTTCGACGAGTGCATAGTCGTATGACCACCTACAAAGTCAATATTTAGAGTATCTTCATCACTCCAGAAAGTTCCTTTGTGCTCCTTTGTAGGCACCTCCTTCAATCACGTCCAGCCCGGGGCAACCATTAATCTGCAGGACCTAAGACAGGGGCTTGCAGGCAGGAGAGTGATCCTAGGGAACAGGAGTGGGAGACCAGGAGAACTGAAACAGGAAGGGTCAGAGCCTCAGATTCTTTACTCTTGTTGGGTCCTGGTTGCTGCAGTTGCCCGTTATCAGTAGGCACAGAAGCACCGAGGTGGATGCTTCATTAAGTCCCGGTGTATAGACATAGTTCAGCCCGGATGCATATTGGAAACCCAAGATGTACAATTACCTCTGTCAGTAGAGCAGTTCCTTTCTTTGCATGCTGGTTCTTTGGCAGGGGGCTGCAAAATGACCCTGTGGGACCTTTATTTCTGTTCCTGGTGGAAATATAGCTGCCTGCGCGAGAGCCTGGACTTCTGATACAACTGAATTTAGGCTTGAGGGGATGGAAAGCACAGGTACTGTAACTGGATCTCTTGGAGAGGAGCCAGTCTACACCTGCACCATGTATTCTAGCGAGTGGGACTCAACTGGATTGTATGGCCCAAGTGGCAGGGCTGCTTCTACCACAGCCCAGCCCTGGTGCAGTGCCTCTTTTCCTCCAGACCCACCCCCTCCCTCAGCACTGGCAGCGTCCTGATGAATGCATCTGAGCAGTATTTCCAGGTGTAGCGTATACTTCCTCCCAAACCACAGACTCTGGACAACTTGATCTTTACCTCATGGAGGTTCCAGCATGCTCCAGACCATCGGGCCCCTGGGAACTTAATTGATGCTGGAATTCCTAAATTTTCATGGGTTTACTTCCTACCCCCTGGCACCCCCCAGGTCCTTGTTCATTTGAGTTAGTGCGATATCATAAATGTAGTTGACCGCTGTGGTGCTCGGTGACGTCAGGATCACAAAATGCCTGACTCAGCTGGAACACAGAGGAGAGTCGGCAGCGCTGGGGCAGACGCGATAAATGGGTGGCGCAGCTGAGGCGAGAGCCAGAGGGTTTGAGGAAATGCAGGCGCGGGATCTGATTATCTAGGTCTTCCTTCTGAGTTGAGCTGAGAGAACTCGTTTCCGTGCATGTGATGGATTAGGTAATGCACTTCTGGGCCCTGCATATCACTGTCAGAAAATACTTGATTAGTGCAGTGACCCGGGCTGCTTTCCTGTTGGTGGAGGTGTCAGGGTAGTGAGGACACAGTGGGCTTACCTTTTTGAGCATAGAGGGATCAGATGTGAAAGAAAAGCGAACCGTAGAAAAAGTATCCAGCAGTTGCCCAACCTCACACTCGGTGGGTGTAGTTTGGTGGGGCGCATTCTGCCTGCCTTGTGGGCACCTCAGGAGAAACGACCGCTTTATGCAACTGAAATCTGACGGCGAAATTATTTATGAAAATACGCAACAGTGTTTCCTTCCTCCTACGACAGCAGCACTTCGTTTTAGTGTCACACCCGCGTGATCGGTAGCTGGGAACCGTGGCCTCCTGGTAGTGGAGGTGTAACATCCCAGCCGCAGAGACAGAGGGGCCGTGGCAGTGGGCGCGGGCGTCAGGAGCCCTTTGGAAACTAGCGTGCGGTTGCCAAGGCCCGTCTCCAGCCCTGACGTGCTAAGGCTGTATTGCGCTGATTTTAGTTCTCTCTCTGTTTGTTGAATTAGGTTGAACGAGAAGCGATCATTTTAGACAATCTTCAAGAGGAACTCCCTGAACTTTCCAAAACGCAGGAGGCGGCCAGCGCGGCCGAGCTGGCGGAGCTGCTGGACGGCCTGGGCCACTGCGAGGAGAACGCGCGGAGACAGCGGCTGCTGCTGGACCTGCTCCTCCGGCGGGCGCGCGGCGTCCAGGGGCCTCCGGGCGCCGCGGGCCCCGCACCGGCCCTCCAGGAGATCACAGCCATGCAGGAGCGATGCCATAGGTGAGGCGTGGGGAAAACCGGGAGGGCGCGTGTCGGACAGCTCGGGCCTGAGACTTAGAAGATACTGAATTTCAGGGATGTAAAATATTCTGACAAACGATACGACCGAATTGAGTTGAGTCAACACAGGTGCAGAAAGGGGTAGAAAAGGTTAATAACGGGAATTAAGACGCGCAGGTTGTTCGTCTTGGTATGACTGAGGACGAATGCACTTCGCTTTGTTTTTCTGTTTGCTGTTTTTCTAACTTAGTACATATTTATGATAGGAAGTTGGGGAGCATGGGACGTTACAAAGATGAATATGAAACCCACCGTTACTCTTACCGCTCGGCAACAACCGCTGCCAATCACTTCCTTCTCACCCTTTTTGTTTTTTTTTTACTATGACTATATTTTTAAACAAATTGCGAAGATGGCACTCCACTGTTTGTATCCTGCTGAATCATTTGTCAGCATATCATGTTTATTGGTCTATGCCATAAATGCTCCGAAACAGCTGTGTCAGTTTTCATCATGTGGATATGCCGTCATTTATTTATCAAGCCCCCTGATATAGAACCTTTAAATGATAGGAATTTCCTTTTACTTTTATAAAAACACTGCAGTGAATATTTTTTTAATGTCACGATCTCGGTCTGCATCTGTAATGAATTCATTGAGAAAGATGCTGAGAAGCCGAGTCATTGAGTCAAAGGATACAGTAAATTTACAGCTAGAGATACTTCCCAAATAGCTCAGGAAGGATTTTACCCACTTAAACCCCTCTACTGACGCGGCGGTTACGTTCACAACAAATGGGGTCAGCGGAGGTAAAAAGGCTAATGGGCTTGTCTGTCCCCCAGAACCTACCCATGTCTCCAGTCTCACCTCTGTCACGTTCAGGTGAACGCAAGGATTACCTGAGAAAGGGTGGCAAGAGTTATGTAAAGTGAGAAAAGAGGCTATTTGAGGATTAAAGTTTTGGAGAGCTTTTTGATGGGGTGATAGAGTTTGATACATGATTGTATATGCAATATATAAATCATGGAGACTGGTACTTTTTTCTCAGAAAAAAAATCCTTTGTGAGCTATTGAGATACCTTGTTAATTGTTGAAATAAAACTATTTCACAGATGAGCATGACAGGAGCAATTTTATTTTCATGCTGTATTTCAGGCTATTTCAGAAAGCTCAAAAAAATAAGGAATTGATGCAGAATGAAATTCAAGAGAGACATTCTTTCACAAAAGAAATAATTACGTTGAAGAATTTATTTCAGAAGACCGCTTCTTCTTTCCAAAATATGGAATCACAAGACTGCCCAGAAAAGGCAGAACAGTTTGAGGTAAGTCAGAAATGAATTTGTGAATGTGGCTGATACAGGTTTGCAGTCTTGAATCCAGAGTCCTTGGGACCAGTCCCTAGTAACTCAGGGACTAGAGTGGAGGGAACAGTCCAGGAGAGAGGAAAGCACATGCAAAGGCCCTGCGGCATGGTGTGGGCAGAGCCAGGGAAGAACATCAGTGTGGTTGGAGAGCAGAGAGCAGGGTTGAGACCAGGTTGGGAAGTAGGCCAGTCTGGACCAAGCAGCCCTTTTCTGACCACCTTTTAAGTTTGTTTGGTGAACAAGGGCCTTAGACCACTTGAGTAACATGTTAGACAACTCACGTTAGTAGGATGTAATCTCGTACCTCTGATGGGGTGGAACTGTTTTTACTTACAACACTTCTGATAGCAAATGTGTGGGTTTCCCTGCTCCCTACCCCATACCCCAACCTATTCTCTAACTTCCTGTATACCAACTGGGTGCCCTATAATTCAATTCAATTCTGACACTAAGTGTCAGACCCCACAGGTTAAGGGCTCAGTCCCACAAGGCTGCCCCCACTTCAAATGGCGAGTCCCAGGCCTCTGGTACTTCTGACTAACAGAATTCATCAGGGGTACCTGTGATCCCCCCCTCAGGTTCAGTAATTTATTAGAGTGGCTCACAGAACTCAGGGAAACACTTTACGATTACCAACTTATTGTAAAGGATTCAACTCAGGAACAGCCAAAGGGAAGAGATGCACAGGGCAAGGTACTGGGGGAGGGGTACAGAACCTCCCTGCCTCCGCTGGGTGGGCCACGCTCCCAGCACCTGGGCATGTTCACCAACTCCAGAGCTCTCCGGGCCTTGTAGTCCAGGGGTTTTTATGGAGGTTGCATTTCGTAGGCATGATTGGTTACATTGTTGTTTGTTGGTGATTAACTCAGCCTTCCTATTGGATGGGAGGTCGAGCAGAAATTTCATTCCAGCTGTTACCTAAGTAAAGAGGTTCATTCACCTGCATGCACCAAAGCCCAGTCAGACACAAACAGGAGTTTGCCACAAAGAAAGTAAAGGTTAATTAGTTAAGGAAATGATGCAAAACCCGGAGTCACAGGTGAGCATTGCTCAAAGCCTGGATCCCTGATGCCTTCCAGGGGGTGGGTTATAGGGGGGAAATCATTAGTCATGGTGATTAAGGGAGTTACAGTCCCGTTTAGGGTCGAGTCTTATTGATTGGTCAGCACTAGGGTAGGGGTAGTTGATCTGTGCATCTGTCACTTCGTCTGGTTTCGCAAGGGTGTGCGTTCAGCTTTTCTGGACCTGGAGCTGAAACACAACTGAGGCCTAGATGTCATTTTTAGTTTGACTGAAACACTGTCTCTGTGGTCAACAGACCCGAGGCTTTGTTCCTAAGATTATTTGATGCCACCGACCGACCAGAACCTCAGTGCCCTGCAGGCTTAACGATTACAGGAGTGCAAAGGAGAGGGAAGTGGGTGAGCCAGGGTGCTCCTAGGCTGGACAGGGCCGCTCTGAATCAAAAGGAGAGCAGGGGAAACGGTCAGACTGAAGAAATGAAGGTTCTGTGCGGGTCAAGTGGCTGGTTCCTCTGGCCACCAGCCCCCATCCTGAAGCTCTCTAGGGGCACCCCGAGAGTCCATCCCATTGCAGAAACTCAGGTTGTGGTTGAAAAATAAATAACAAAAGATGCTCCTCTCACCACATTTAGGAAATTTCAAGAGTTTTAGAAGCTTTGCCAGAAGCCAGTGATGAAAGATCAAATGTATATATTTATATATTATATCACAGTGTCGTGGGGGCTGTGCACACGCCCGGTGTCATTTGGGAACTCATTGTTTCAGGATGATCTCATATTCCGGTCCGGTGGTAACAGGCAAAAGTGACATTCGGAAATTCATTCAAAAGTCGCACACTGCTGTTAATCAGGGTTATGTGTTGAAAAAGGAAGCTTCCTCTCCGTCACAGACGCGGTCTTCTCGGGGAGCCGTCTGTGTGTAGCTCTGAGTGGAGACCTGCACTAGCCCTAGGTCTGGATAAAGCAGGGCGGCCCCGTACCTCAGGCCCACCCCTGTCCGTCCCGCACTGTCCTTCCTTTAACTTTCCCTCTCTAGATGTGTTCTCCGTTGAGGATTGAGGAAAGGAAAACAGTGACACATCATGGAGTCATTCAAAATCGCAGTCATTACGGTGACTCAGCCCATTAACACACATAATGCGGCCGAACAGCTACTCTGAAAACAAAACAAGCCCCAAAAGGCCACGGCAAAGTCAGAAAGTATTTTTCCACTTGGTCTTTGGGAAACTTTCCCAAACAAATGAGCTTCTCCTTTATCATTAGGGCAGCAGGACGAAGATCGGATTTTGTTTCTAGGCCACAACCAATGGACCGTTTGTCCAGGTTTCCTTTATCTCCTGAAACCCACATTCTTTGCGTGGAACTGGAACCCTCCTTTTTGAAAGAAGTGGAGCTCTGCTGGGCTGTCTAATTACATGAAAGCAGACACTTCTGCTTCAAGCATAAGGGCTTTTAGTGGCCTTGAGTCATTGTGATGATAATGTAGGAAGAAGCAGAAATGGCAACAAGTTAATAACAGACAAAAAAAACTTCTTTGAAACTTTTTGCTACTTGCAGTTTTAGATCAAGGCTGCCACTGAGATACAGTTAAATCCTAGAGGCACTTTAGAAGCAGGAGATGTTGTAATGTCTTCTTGGGACAATGGTTTGACACTGTGGAGAGATATCAAGTTTAATTCTTACAAATTAGAAAGCATCATCTGACCAAAAGGAGTATCTCTCAGGCGTAATCAGCTTGTATCAACAGTGAGGTTTTGTCATGCAAAATGTGCTCATTTAAATCATAAGGACGAGCTGGAAAGCTGCTTTTATTTTTACAGTTAAATTCTTCCCCCACCTATGAGTTTTGAAAAACTCTCTTGATGTTTTTAGGAGCTTCAAAGCATTTTTAAGAAAGGGAAGCTAACTTTTGAGAATATTATGGAAAAACTCCGAATCAAGTATTCTGAAATGTACACCATAGTTCCCGCAGAGATTGGAGCCCAGGTGGAAGAATGCAGAAAAGCTCTGGCAGACGTAGAGGAGAAGGTAATACTAATGTTTGTACTAGTGTTATTATTTATGGAGTTGAATGAATATAAAGAAGAAAATCTCATTTGATATTATATTTCCATTTGCCTTGCTTTCAGCTATAACTGTTCTGTTTTCATAGAGTTTGGTTAAATGATCATTTTGCGTATTGAATTCTGAGATGAAATTGCTCAAAACAAGGGTGATCTGTTTATTTTTAGTTGTCAAGATGCTTAGGTTTTCTTCTCTTGCATTTAAAAATATGGGTTATCTTTCACTTGACTTTTTTTTAATGGACAATTACTTTAAAATTATGGACATGAATAATACTTTGTTTTTGGGCATATTTCCTGTGTGCACTTTGAAACAGCAACCAAGGGCAGTAAGAATACAAATTTCACAAGTCAGTAGGAATAGCCCTTCACACACAGTGTCTTTCTAATGATGGCAGTAACACAATTCTCATAAATCATACCTGGGCACATCTTGATACCTGAAAGTCCAGGTTAGAAAAACAAGTGGGAAATGTTTCCTAGTCCAGACATAGGAGTTCCGCAAGGCAGTGTTACTGAATTGTGAAAAGGGCAGCCCGAATCCAGCAGAACAAAATTCTGCTCTGTGCAGCATCCACAGAAGTTTTGTATTGCTTTTGAAAGCCTAGAATACCTCTAACTTAGTAAATAAAATAGACACTAAGTGCACACAAAAAATAAGATTCCAAACTTAGTTAACTTCTACGCAGATTTCTTAGGAAAATCTAACCTATGTAAAAAGCGTGTAACTCCTAATGTGTATTTATAAGAATTCTTGTTGATTTAACAGGCAATTATATCTTGTTGATTTTACAGGTACTTTCCCAAGAATCACGTAGTACTGATTTTATTTTAAGAGAATTACTAAATGTTTTAAGAGAAAACTCAATTTGTTCTTGTGCATAGTTCATGTGAAAGTCCCTAACACAGTGAATTAATAATCAAAATTTGCCTTTTGAATTAAAGGTTGAAAATGTCAACTGTAGTTTATGTATTTGTAACAAACAGCAACTGTTTTTTACTGTGTGGTGTGTCTAAAGGATCCGGGCAACAGACACGGTGCCGTTCTGTACAATTCAGACAGAGGGTCCTTTTCCTAAGTCGCGGCCTCTCTCCCACTGCTCCTGTGGTGTACATTACTGCCCAGGGAATAACTACCCAGAATATCAGAAAACTCCATCTGTTGGTAATTCGTTACATAGCAATAAAAAGTTATACGGCAATAAAAAAAACCCAGTACAGGATTAAATTTTTTTTTCCCCCCCTAAAAATCTTGATTGTGGTATGGCCTGTGAGATAAAAACATTTTATAAAAGTATCAACACCTTGATGTTGTGAAAAGAGCCCGGACCCCGGAGTCTGGCAACTCAGGGCTTCCAGGGACAAGTTCAGACACTACCTTGATATGTGACCTTAATTTAAGCAAGTCATGTAGCCTGTGCTTAGTTTCTGCATCTGTGTACTGTTTTTGTTGGAATGTTCTAGTCTCAGTGGTTATACAGATACAGTGGTTTTTAAAAGAGGTAAAGGATTACACAAAAGCATAAAGTATTATTTAGTTATTGAGTAGCTGCTGGAAGGAAACCTTATCAACACAGGCTAAAAAACCCCATGAACACAAATTAATTGGGTATTTGAAAAATGACATAGTGAACATTATTATCTTTCCTAGTTTTCTTAAGAAAATCGTTCAGGTAAAAAATTACCCTGTCGGGCAGCTAGGTTTCTTATTGCTGTGAAAACACACTAAAAACATTCACACAGAGAAAACTAGGCTTTGTGCATCCCCAGGGTTATTTTATCCTCATGACTATTAAGGCGGGAATTACATTTTTTAAGTTGGCTTGAGAATAAGTTTGATTTTATTGAAAACAGTTCTGTACAAAGGATTTTCTCATAAAATGGAGAGACTGCATAATAAATAATTTATCTCTCAGGAATTCTTTCATATCATTTGCCCCATTGGGGTATGTTTCAAAGAGCCCACTCAGTAATTTTGCCCAGCGTAGCACGTATCTATAAGTATATACTGTGGGTTACAGTCAACAGGCTTGTGTTTGTTGGTTTCTTCTCTTTCTTTAGGTTGGATATAACAGATCGAGTCAGCTGCCATCTCCGAGTCTGATAATGTACCTTCTCATTAACACATTAGCCAGTATGATTTGGGATTTTTCCCGGAACTGTTAAAAGATTTTTTTTATAACTAAAAGCACATAACAGTGTGACTAACCCTTTTATCGTTTGAACCTGTGAATAGAATGCAGAAAACTTTTCTAACTAAACCAAATGTGTCTGTCTCCCATTGTAACAGATTAGCAATGAAGTCCTGAAAAGTTCACCATCATATGCAATGGTTAGAAAAATAGATGAAATTAACAATGGGCTTCACAATGTTGAAAAGATGTTGCAGCAGAAAAGCAAAAGTATTGAGAAAGCTCAAGAAATCCAAAAGGTAACATCCTCTGTTAACCTCCGTCAGCATTTGGTATTTCCCCCCTTCATCTGTCATCACAGGGTCATCACAGGGCGTGCTCTCTGGATCAACCTGAATTACAGAGACCCTAACCCAGATCCGCAGCCCCCTCCCCTCCTTACTGAGAGTGTCACTGCTGAAGTGGTGGAGAAGGTCACATTTAAGAATTGTTCTCAGTTTTTTCATGGTGGGAATATACCCAACCCCCCTGAGAGCCTATGACTGTGGACTGGCCTTTTCACAAATAAAGGAGAGTAAGGATCTTATTTTGGTAAGACTGATATAAAAATCTTACAAATATGTAAATATAAATATATAAAACAAAGGCCAACATGTTTCTATGTTAGAGCATTTCTTAGAGTCTTTGGTTTTCTAAAATGCAATAATATCGGGGAATAAAATATGGAACATTTATGAAACTTATTTGATTAAAAAGCATTTCAATAGGATGTCAGCTGTAACTGAAAAATTTTAAAAATGCTCTGATAGGCAAATAAAAGTACAATAATAATAAAAGTATTTCAATAGGATTTGAATAGTATTAGCAGCTTTTCTTTGGACTGCAAGGGGAAACAGGAAAATAGAAATTCCAATTTTATTTCTCTTATAAAATGTTTGAAGAAATAAGGTCTTAGGTAAAACTGTACATAAACATAATATTCCCCCTCTTAACTCCCAAGCAAACTCAACATATAGAGAGCATTCTTAAATATTTCTTTTTTTTTTAATATATCTTTATTGATTTCAGAGAGAGGGAAGGAGAGGGAGAGAGAGATAGAAACATCAATGATGAGAGTCATTGATTGAGCCCACAACCCAGGCATGTGCCCTGACCGGGAATTGAACCCCGATCACCTGGATCCTAGGTCGATGCTCAACCGCTGAGCCACGCCCGGCTGGGCGAGAGCATTCTTATTCTAATCTACATTTTAAGGAAATTTCCTAACATGAATAGAGACTTTTAAAAATAGGTCAGTATATGGCTCACCCTTGAACCAAATCTTGGACTCTGAATACATAGAGGAATCTAATTTAAGCAGTAAGGTTTTCCCATTTCTAGAAATTATGTTCTTAAGCAAATGTTAAGTAAGAATTAACTATTTTACCCTGGAGACATCCTCTGGCCAGCAAGTCCAGGTTTGAATTCAACCTGTCAGTTTCTTGAGCCAAAAGCAGTTGCTACTGTTACCTGTGGCCAGAATTTGCGGCCACTGTGTTAATCCTGAGCTGGAGCAGATACTCTCTTTTTGTTAGTTTCCTTTTTGTACTTAATAAAAATCGTTTTCTAGAAAGTACATGTATGTACTGATCTAAATAGGTTTAAATATTAACTGAAGCCCTTTCAAACATAACGTGAACTCATTGCTCTTGAAAGATTAAGGTTGTGTTGACCTTGTTTCATGCCATTCGTTTCTGAGAATGTCCAGGTCTGTCTGCTCCCTTACAGTTCATTGTGCTGAAAAGAACACTGTTAGACTTAAGAGACCTCAAAAAAAGTGTTACTCAGTTTAGGTCACAAGTGATTGCCGGGTATACATGACTGCCTGTGCCTTGGTGTTGCTTTGGTAGCATTTACAAGTACAAATAGCGTGTGAACGCTAGGAATTAGCACAATAAACCAGGACGCCTGCATTCAAATTAACCTATGATTTCCTTCTCCAGAAAATGTGGGATGAGCTGGACCTCTGGCATTCCAAGCTCAATGAGCTGGATTCTGAAGTCCAGGACATCGTGGAACAGGACCCAGGACAGGCGCAAGAGTGGATGGATAACCTGATGGTTCCTTTCCAGCAGTATCAGCAAGTGTCACAGAGAGCGGAGTCTAGGACCTCACAGTTAAATAAGGTGCGACCGTAACACGTGATAACCGCACATGATGTTGGTGTTAAGATGGATTTTTTTAATATGTTTTTATTGATTTCAGAGAAAGGAAGGGAGAGAGAAAGAGAAACATCAGTGATATGAGAGAGAGAGTCATTGATCGGCTGCCTCCTGCACCCTCCCCACTGGGGATCGAACCCGAAACCCAGGCATGTGCCCTGATTGGGAATCAAACCGTGATCTTCTGATTCATAGATTGACACTCAACCACTGAGCCGTGCCGGCTGGGTGGGATGGATTTAAAACAAAAGAGAAATATGTATTCGGAGGTATCCAGTTTCCCTTAGAGCCACACGACAGGTTCAGGTGGACACCGAGGGGACAGATTTCTCGACTGGCACAGGCAGGAAGTCTAATTGGGCAGGCACAGGCGAGGGTCCAGAAGCCAGATCCCAGCACAGCATTTCAGGCAGGCAATCCAGGAGGCCAGGGAGGGAGCCCGCAACAAGAGGGAATGTCATTCAGAACAGCACCCCTCTCTTTCCCCTCTAAGCCGGGGTCGTGGCTGGGTGACCGGTACATGTGACCTAACAAGCATGAGGCAAGGTCCTAGTCTCAGGAACTGGGATATTATAGGTCAAGGCCCTGTGCAGGCGGACAAAATACAAATCAGTTTTCAGAATGAGGCATTTGGTGGGAACCAGACAAGGTGCAAGGCTAACTCAGAACCCTCTCTGAGGCCGTAGCTTTGGGGTAGAACTCAAGTCCCTTCCAGCTCTGGTCAGGATAAGTCTTAAAATTGGAAGGATGGGAACTGGAGGGGGTGGGCCAGCGGCCCCGCCATGGGGAGGAGCCTGCAAGGTTGACATACCACTGACTGATAGCCACGAATTCTTCGTTCAAGAACCGTTCAACTCCGGTAAAAGACGTCAATCAGACTGAGCTTGGTACCACCTCTCTTTCACAGGCCACCTTTAAGATGGAGGAATATCATGACGTTTTGAGGAATACTGAGGCTTGGATAGAAAGCACCAGTCGTCTGCTGGCTAACCCCGCTGACTATGACTCTTCAAAGACTCTGAGTCACCACGCGAGCGCCCTCCAGGTGAGTGCCTTCAGTGTTTCCTAGGTGTCACAGGACGTCCGTAGTGATCAGTGCCTTGGCTAACCTTCCTGCCCCACCCCCCACCCTCCACCTTTTTTCCTTAAAACCCACCTTATCTCCAAGCTCGCCAAATGGCAGAAGGAAGTTTAAAAGAGGGGCAGGCTCTAGACAGGGATTTTGGAGCCCAGGATTTTGTTCTTTCTGTCCTGATAACTACTACATGACTTTTTGGGTAACTTACTGTATCCTTTATCGGCCTCAGTTCCCCTGTCTGAAGTAAGAATGTTGCTCTGAATGGTGGTGGTTTGGGTTGGCAGAATTCTATGATGGCTCCCAATATTCTTGTCCCCTGATGTACGGGACCTGTGTAGTCCCTTCCCCTGAGTGTGGGCAGGAATGTGATTATGTGGTGAGATGGTCACTCCCATGACTAGGTCACATTACCATATTGCCACGGTAACGGGATACTCACGCCCGTGAATACATGATTAATCATGTTCATGGTTATATGACTCCCTGGTGTAGCAGACTGGACAGGGATTCTCCTGCTGGCTTGAAGAGTAAGTTGCCATATGGTGAGAGGGCCATGGGGCTAGGATCCCAGGGCGGCCTCTAGAAGCTAAGGGTGATCCCAGTCAAGAGCCAGCAAGAAAACTGGCATCTCACTCCTACTGCTGAGTTCTACCAACAGCCTGAATGAACTTGGAAGAGAAACTGTGCTCCAGATGGCCCCTCGATTGCAGCCTTGCAACATCCTGAGCAGAATTCCCACCTAATCAGTTCCTGGACTCTTGAGCCGTGGAACCTATGAGATAATAAATTTGTTTCATTTTAAGCGGTGAAATTTTTGGTAATTAGTAACACAGCATTAAAAGGCGAATCCATGGTTCCTTCCAATTTTAGCATGCTGTAATTCCAAATTTCCTGTCCTTCCTGGTACTCCGCAGGTGCCCTGTGTCTCCATGCTAGCTTCCAAAAACAAACAAATGAAAGTATTTTCCTACTCGGGGCCATGACTGTGCGATCTTCCAGGTGCCAAGCACTGGCTTAAGTTTTATTATGAAGGCATATTTCACTTCTGTCATACTATTTAGCCACGAGTAAGAATTTCTTAGGAAAAGGTTTATTCTATTACAATTTTTAGAGTAACCAGACGTCAGAGTTGATCCAGCTCCTTATATCTTCAGGATAGCACAGTGTGTTCCTAAGTGAACAGCTGACTTCGCCTTCCCTGATGTTTGAGATACTTTGGCATATTTTACCCCCATGATCATGGTTATAAAGATGTTACATTTTCACCCATTTGTTTCTTTTCTTCCCCTGGCCTGTGATTCCTGCCCCCACCTCTGGGGCTGACTTTTCACATCCCCCCTTTATTTTAAATTGCCTGTGTATTTCACCATTTTAAGGAGTTTGCAAAGATAAGAGAGAAATGATGCCTTTTTCCTTAAATGCTTATGAGATTTTTTAAAAATGCTGTACAAGAGTGAACTCAAGCAAAAGCAGTTGGGCTTGGCTCTCTTCCACTGACACAAGTGTAAAAGTGTGAAAGTATCTTTCATTTGCTGGCCTTGATGAGCTAGAGCAGAGTAGAACTCTAGTTTATGAGCTAGAAGCAGGGACAGGGGAGATGCAGGCTGATTTCTCACGGAATGTACCACGGAATGTACCCTAATAAATCCCCCAATGGGAAGTAAGTCTGAAATAACTACTCATATGTAAAAATAGACCTACTTTTAGGATACATTTTTGCATTTTTTTTCTAGCATTGCCAGGAATGATTTTTAAAATAACTCTTAAAAGTATCAAAGCTCTCAACTAAGCTTTAAAAGTCTGTTTTAGCCGGCCGGGCATGGCTCAGAGGTTGAGCATCGACCTAGGATCCAGGAGATCGGGGTTCGATTCCCGGTCAGGGCACATGCCCGGGTTGCGGGCTAGGCAGCTGATCAGTGACTCTGTCATCATTGATGTTTCTATCTTTCTCTCTCTCCCCCTCCTTTCCTCTCTGTGAAATCAATAAAGATATGTTTTAAAAAATAATAATAATAAAAAGTCTGTTTCAACTGTACTATAACCTTCTACCTGGATTGTATTTGTTAAAATAGGTTTTTATAACCTAAAGATACTGTTTATAACCAAAGACTGCTATTGTAATTAAGAATCATGGAAACATAAATTTCATTGTAAAAATAGGAAAACAACTTTGTGTGTGTTTTTTAAATCCTTACCCTAGAATATTTTTTCCATTGATTTTTGGAGAGAATGTAAGGGGGGGGCATTGATGTGAAAGACACATCTTATCAGTTTCCTCCCACATGTGCCCCAACTGGGGCCTGGGATTGAACCTGCAACCCAGGTGCCTGCCCTTGGCCAGGAACCAATCCTGCAGCCCTTTCAGTGCTCCGGCTGATGCTCTAACCACTTAGCACACTGGCCAGGGCACAACTTATTTTTTTAGTCAACTTTGTTGAGGTATAATTTACATACAGTAAAATACACCTGTTTTGTTTTATTTTTAAAAATTTTTTATATGTTTTTATTGATTTCAGAGAGAGGAAGGGATTGGGAGAGAGAGCTAGAAACATCAATGATGAGACAGTCATTGATCGGCTGCCTTCTGCACCCCCTGACTGGGGATCGAGCCTGCAACCCGGGCATGTGCCCTGACCAGGAATCGAACCATGACCTCCTTGTTCATAGGTTGACGCTCAACCACTGAGCTACACCCAGCTGGGCAAATACACCTATTTTAAATTCAAGCTAGGTGAAATTTTTTAGATGAGTTTTGATAGAGGCATACAGTTGTGTAACCACCACCACCATCAATATAAAGAACATTTCCATCAGCCCAGAGAGTTTCCTCATGCTCCTTTGCAGCCGGCCCCCTTTCATCCGTCTTCAGCCCTACGTAACCACTTACTCATCGCTTTATATTACGGCAGTTTTGCCTTTTGTACAGTATCCTATAAATGGAATCATATAGTGTGTAGTCTTTGGTACCTGGCTTCTTTCACTTAGCATAATGTTTTTGAGATTCGTTAGGTTGCTAGGTTTATAGGTAGTTTATTCTTTTCACTGCTGAATAGTATTCCATCGGTGGAAGCATACACTGTCTTTATCCCTTCACCAGTTAGTGGGCATTGGGGTTGCTTCAGGTTTTGGTCTGTGTACTTTATACCTGTGGTGTAACACATTACTCCAGAAATAAACACGCATTTATCACCTCACAGTTGATATGGGTCGGGAACCCAGGCATGGCTTCACTGAGTGGCTCTGGCTCAAGGTCTCGTGTGAGAACGCAGTCAGTTCTAATCCAGTAACATAAAATATCTTTTTATTTAATTTTGTCTCTTTAAAATTTTTCTCAGCAGTGTTCTGTAGTCTTCAGTGTACAGGTCTTGCGTATAAGTTGTTAAATTTATCCCTAAGTATTTAATGTTTTTTGATGCTATTATAAGTAGTACTATTGGTAAAAAGCCTTGGTTTTTGTTTGTATGTTTTTGTTAATTCTCACTGGAGGATATTTTTTCCATTAATTTTTTAGAGAGAGCGGAGGTGAGAGGAGGGAGAGAGAGAGGAGAGAGAAACATTGATGTGAGAGAGACACATCAATTGGTTGCCTCCTGAACTCACCCTGACTGGGGCCGGGGATTGAGCCTGCAACCGAGATACATGCCCTTGACCTAGAATCGAACCCGAGACCCTTGGTTCCGTGGGTTGATGCTCTAACCACTGAGTCAAACCAGCCATGGCTAAAAAGCATTGGTTTGTTTTCTTTAAACTTTTCTTCTTCTAGGATTTTGAATAATACCAATATAAATTCTGAGTAAGCTGATTAATTTTGGAGGCTTATGACTAGAATTTTAGTTGCGTAAGTAAATGTTCTTTCTCGTATCAGTTATTTTTAATGGACTTACCCAAAGACTGCATTAACAGATTGAACGTTTCCAGTAGGTGGCTGAGATATTTTGAAATCTTCAGTTTGAAAGTTAAGACGTCGCAATTATTAAAAGAAAGAAAATTATAAGGAGGAATGTCTAAGGAGTTCTAAAAATGGTTTTTTTCACTTCTGTTTGGTGGTGTCATATAAAGGTCTCTTAGTATCAAGGTGTTCGAGTCGACTCGCGCTCTAGGGACGCCTAATGGAGTCAGTGGCACGTGTGGCGAGGCCTCAGGAGGACGCTGGCAGTAGGCGGACCGGCAGGCCACAGGAACGCCTCTTCATTTCTCATCCCTGCTCCATTACCTATTCCTCTCAACCCCACCTTCCAGAATTACAAGTCCCACCATTGGAAAGAGCCTGACTGGCTTTCTCGGCCCCAGCTCCGCACTGCAGAGGGAGGGGCTGCAGGTCGGGGGTTCCTGGTCCTGTTAATGACGGTGGAAGAGCAGGGTATGGGGTACAGAGTGGCTGCTGCAAGCCCCCAAATCGGTAGACGCTCTGAAGTCGTCCACTGCCGCCGCCAACTGTGTTCAGTGTCTTATTAAGAAACTGGAAATGACCAGGAGTTTGATGTGTTGAGACAAATGTAAATTTCCCTGATTGAAATTTTAATCAGCATTCGGTATCTTAATGTTTCTTTTCTTTCCTCCCTGCTTGTTTCCCCTTACGTAGATGGCTTTGGAAGATTCAGAACAGAAACATAATCTTTTACATTCAATTTTCACGGATCTCGAAGACTTGTCGGTAATTTTTGAAACAGATGATTTAGCACAGTCCACACAAGAGTTGAGTCATCAGGTAGCAGCCTTACAACAGAGCATCATGGAGAGCCTTCCACAGATTCAGCGGATGGCCGATGTAAGTTGGCGCTGTGAAGATGTGATTTCTTATTTCTAATTTATATTTCATTTAGGAACTTAGAGTCACACTGTTAATCAACTACTAGTTATAGGAGCACACTTTGATCTGGTACTGTTTTTTTGGTGTGTTTTTTTTCATTAATGTTCTTATTTCTTGAATTATATTTTACTTGACTTTGCAGCCTATAGTGTAATTACAACAAAAACTCATATTCCCCTTCTCAGTCCAGGAGTGGTCTGTTTAACGGGACGAATCCTGATCAAGTAAGCCCAGTGTTTTCTCTTTGTCAGAGAGAAGATACTGTGTTGATTTAAAAGCACAGATTAGCAAAGAGGCAGTTAAAACAGATAACCTCCCAGGTCTTCGCCACTAACAAATATTTATTGAGGAGCTGCTGTAATGCCAGCCACTGGATTCTTAAATAATTTTATTTACTTTAGTGTGAAACAGGTGTGGTATTTATTTAAGGATTGGGTACCATAGCAAAAGCAGGTGCAGGTTTTACCTTTTGTTTCTCAGTTACATTCCCTATGCCACACTTACGTAGCTTCAGGGAATAATAATTGTTAAATATTCATGGTTAGTGATACTTATTCCAAAGCTCTTAAATGTTTCTACACTTTTTGGTGGAACTTATCGTAGAACACACTGTATACTTTCATATGCCTTTTACAGTGAAAGGTGCAGAAAATAATTTCAATATAATTTAACTTTTCCTTATAATTTGGATATATCACTATAAAGTTACTGTACTTTCTGCTTTACTTGTTTGTAGTTGTGTTTGTCCTCTGTTGAATGGCTCCAAACGGCTGTAACTTGAAACCCTCAGCCTATTTCTATGTAATTGTGTCTGTCCCCTTCAGTATTAGCTGTACGGTTTTGGTGCTACAGTGTGTTTGCCTTGAGATCTAAAGGAAAGGTCTGAAGGCCTCTTCCAGTGTGAGTGGGCTCTTTATGGCACATATTGCAGTGTTTTCACTGTAAGGTTCTTAGCCAGGTTCTAGAGGTTAACACTGATAAGAGAATAAGCACTGGACAAACGATCTATTGTTTAAATTAATCTGAGTGAGTTATAAAGTAGTTTCGTGACTCCTCGAATGGCAACAGGCTCAGTAGGGGATTGTGTGTTCATTTTCCAAGGGTGACTTTATCATTTTACTTAAAGTGGTGGGAATTTTTTAAATGCTAGACCCACTTCTATTCAAGTGTTTAAACACATTCCAAAGATAAATCTAAAGAGATTGTAGATCATTGAGAATTTACTTAAAAATTAATTCAGATGTATACTACAGACGGTCCCCAGTGTGTGATGGTTTCACTTAAGATTTTTTGATTTTGCGATGCGCACTCAGTAGAAACCATACTTCAGGTTTTGCATTTTGATCTTTCCTGACTGGCAATATTCAGCAAGATACTCTCTGGTGATGCTGGACGGTGGCAGGGACCGCCCCTCCCAGTTAGCTGCCCTACAGTGCATTCGTTGTGTTAGACGACTTTGTCCAATTGTAGGCTCATGTAGGTGTTCTGAGCACGTTTAAGGCTCAGCTATGATGTTTAGTAGGTGTATTAAATGCGTTTTCGACTTAATGATATTTTCAGTTTACAGTGGGTTTATCAGGACCTACCCTCATCATAAGTCAAGAAGCATCTGTGCTTTTGCTCTCACAGTATTAATAATTGCAAACTGGCTTTATGAGGATCTTTAACTCAACAATGTGTAAGCAGTGCTTTGAGTGTGGTACGCTAGTAACAGAATAACATTTTTTTAATTAAAAACAATCAACATTATCTGAGTAGCACTTGTTTAGTTTTTAAGAGGTATATAAGTGGCAAACATATTTTGGTTAAATATCAGAATAGAATGAATGGCAATAAATTGTGGCTTATAGATTATTAACATACAGCATATACTGCATTAGTGTTTTTTGTTTCCGAAACTCTAGGATGTGGTTGCTATAGAAACGGAAGTAAAATCAATGGAGAAAAGAGTTTCAAAAATCAAAGCTATCCTATTATCAAAAGAAATATTTGATTTTTCACCTGAAGAACATCTTAAGCATGGGGAGGTAAGCATGGATCATTATTTAAAGTATTTTCTCATACTACTGGGTATGTTTACTTTTAGATATGCGATAATATGATGTAATAAAAAGTATTCCGTCTTTCTAGAGGAATAGAACAATAAAGTTGAAAGTGGTATTATGAATGACTATAAACATCATGTCTTCAGTCATATAGTAGTATCTGTATAAAGATGATTTTCCTATAGGTTTATTTTTTTTCAGTTCATTTCTTCCAAAAACTTCAAAGTTTGGAAGTTTTGCCTTCAAGTCAAATCTAGTTGTTAATAGTCCAAGAGCTTGAGGCTCCGCATCGGGAGAACTGAGTTCCAGCCCCAGCCACGCTGCTTCCTGGCTCTGCGACTTTGAGCTGTTAGTTAACATTTCTTGGATTGTCGTTCACACCTGCGCCTGGCATGGCAGTGATTATGCTGGGCAGTTACCATGTATGTGGAGCCCCTGGCACTGCACAGTGCCACGGATGCCTGTGCTCTGGGGCCGGCGGCCTGGCTTCTCATCCCAGCCCTGCTTTTTACCATCTCCCCTCACCTGGGTCTTCTAACTTCTGTGAGCCCCATTTCCTTACCTGCAGAATGGAAGTTCTGATACCTACCTCCCAGGGTAGTTGTGAGGGTTAAATGAAATGGGTACATATGAAGTACTTAGCAAAGTGAATAATCTCTTCTCATTCATTGATTATGTAAATGCAGGTTTCTATGGATCAGGTGTCATTAAAGCAAAGTCATTATACCTTTGGGACCTACAACATTTGACAGGACAGTCCCGTTCACTCAGTAAGCATCGTTTGAGAACTTGCTGAGTGGGAGGCCCACGCTAGGTGCGGCTTCCTCGAAAGTAAGGTGCAGGACCTGCTGTTACACAGCTCACCGCCTGGTGACAATACACGGGGCAAAACAACAGTTCTGCAGAGGGGGACAGGAGGAGGGAGAGAAGGCAGGACAGGGTTGCCCAAGTGCATGGTTTAGTGCTGGGAGGTTACACTTGCCCCAGGCATTCTTTCCTGAGACCTTTCCCAGGTCACAAGCGATAAAATAACCCTTTTCAATCTGAGCTGAGGAAATGTTTTACTTTTTTTTAATTTTTTTAAATATATCTTTATTGATTTCAGAGAGGAAAGGAGAGGGAGAGAGAGAGATAGAAACATCAACGATGAGAGAGTCATTGATTGAGCCCGCAACTGGGCATGTGCCCTGACCGGGAATCGAACCCCGATCGCCTGGATCCTAGGTCGATGCTCAACCGCTGAGCCACGCCCGGCCGGGCTGAGCTGAGGAAATGTTTTAAAAATCAGAACTATAGATTAGACACTAAATTATACACTATTATAATTTTGAATAATTAGATTTAGCGGTGGCCGTGTTTTCACTCATGAACCCTGCTTATCTGATACAATTAAGGTCATCCTGGAAAATATACATCCCATGAAGAAAACCATTGCTGAAATAATGTCTTACCAAGTTCAACTGAGGTTACCGCAGACGGGAATGAAACCTCTGCCTGTGTTCCAGCGGACACATCAGCTTTTACAAGATATTAAACTGCTGGAAAATGTGACTCAGGAACAAAATGAGTTATTAAAGGTGAGTAGTTTATGAGGACAGCCAACCTACTGGATGAAAATATTCAGGAAGACCTCGTGGTGGTGTCAGCTTTAATGGTTGGGTAGATCAAATTCCCATGACGACAAGATGCTTCCTGTGTTGGTTCTTTCTGTCTCTCCCGGGCTATTACCCATTTGACGTAAGAGTGTGTGTTGTCTTGCTCAGGTGGGGCTGAGGTTATTTTCTCGGCTCTCGCCCTTGTTCTTGTTGAAGACATTAAAGGATAGTTATGGTCTATTTAATTCCATTCTCCAGTTATTGAAGACCTGCGTGGGTAAAATGCCGGGGGAAGAGATTCAGACTTGAGCGAAGCACTTGAAATCCCACGAGGCCGACAGACTCATACAGTAGTCATCCCCGTAATAATCTTTTTTTGCATCTCAGCCGCTTGCCTATTAATCATCTCATTTTATTCTCAGATGTTTGATACAGGGAGAGTAGGCACTTTGCCATCTTCTTTATCTATAAGGAGACTAGTGTCAGAAGGTAGATGACCTGCTAAAAGAACATCGAGTCGACTTGTGTTGAGATTCATTTGTGTACAAAATAGGACAAGAATTTGAGTTTCTGGATTCCGGTCCCTTCTTTCTAACTGATGACCTCTTTCGGTCTCTCCCTAGAGTTGTTCCTCCCTTACATTTTGTTTGATTTTCAGTCTCAAGTCAGGCATCCTCACTGGATAGAAATCGCATTGCACTTTGGTTTGTAACCCTAGATCAGCTGCCGCTCTCACAAGAGCAGAAAGTTGCTAAAGAGCCTTAAATTCCACAGACTTTTTTCAGCCGTCTCCGTAGAGTCCCTTCTGCTTGTGTTTCCTGATTAGATGGGCCAGGGTTGGAGAATAGGTTTATTTCTCCTTTTTCTGGACTACCACCTGATTGTAGGAAGAAAATTGCTATTTCTTTCTCCCTCTTAAATTTCATTCACATTTAGGTGGCCACTCTCTGTTCTCCTAAGATTTTGAGGACACTGTAATCTCTGGTTTGAGTCTTAACTCATGCAGTCTCTCTGGCCTGGCTACTGATCTGCTGGCGTGATTTCCTGACACCCAAAGGGGAAAAAAAGGTTGGGCACTTGGTGTACTTTTTTTTTAAAATCCTGACCTGAGGTTATGTTTACTGATTTGAGAAAGAGAGGAAGGGAAAGAGAGAAAAAGAGAAACATTGATGTGAGAGAGAAACATCAATCAATTGCCTCCTGTACACCCCCCAAATGGGGGGCTAGAACCTGCAACCTGGGTATGAGCCCTGCCTGGGAATCGAACCCACAACTTTTTGGTGTATGGGACGATTCTTCAGCCAACTGAGCCACCTGGCCCGGGCTTAATGTACTATTTTTAAATAATATAAATAGAAAAAAACAGAAAGATGTGTATGTGTGTGTGTGTGTGTATATTTCAAATTATTTTATTTATTTTGAGAGAGAGAGAAATGTCCATTTGTCGTTCCACTTATTTATGCGTCCGTTGGTTGCGTGTTGTATGTGCCCTGCCTGGGGACCTGCGGCCTTGGCGTTTCGGGGTGGCGCTCTAACCGACTGAGCCACCCAGCCAGCAGATATATAAAATTTGATCTATAATTTGTGTGTGCGTGTGCTTCTTAGTCTCCTGGTCAGGAAAAGAAAATAACATTCCTAACTTTGCCCGAAAGTGGCTTCCTCACAAGATGAAAGAGAAGAGAAAATAGAGAACAAAATTATATTTTGTGTCAAGTTAGGTATCAAGCTGTGCTGCTAAAATTTTCCATCTTATTGTGTTGGTGGGAATCAGATGTCTCACATAATTCAAAGCTAAGTAAGCCAGTGGTGATGAAAAGCATTAGAATACGGTACATTTATTTTAATTCCTACTTTAGATATTGGAAGTGCCCTTGCTGTGGAAAATGAGACAAGTTACTTTGGGGGAGTAATGGGACGTTGCTCAGGATCGAGGGCTGGGGAACAGGTGTGTGCAGTGAACATAGTTATTCATTTCCAACCGGCAGCTAAAAGTACGGTTAAATATTAAAGAAAATACAAGGAAGAATTCTGTGTTGGTCAGAAACTTGTAGTTTAAAAGACATTTTGCTTCATTGTGAAGCGTACCAAGGAAATATCTAGCCTTGCTTTTGAAGCCCATTTCTTTATTTCATCACGCTTTGATCATATCATTTAGTCCCCAAATAGCTTCAAGCTCCACTGCTCGCTTAACACTACATTCCAGGTATTGCTCTGGTTAGTTTTGCTTTATGCTGCCAACTCAGACTGCTCTCGAACCCTCAACCTTTTACTTATAAAATGCACATTGCTGATCGCAGTGGATACCAGGTGAGGCTGTGGCTGGAATGGGAAAATTTGTCATGTCTCAAAATACATGCCCTTCTCACTCTGATTCGGTAATGTCATCTTTCTGTGTGGAAAGCCCCACATGGAAAAGGTATTTAAATGGCATATGTAACTATCAATAATTTTATAAAACTTAGCAACTTTATATCAACCTGCCATAAAATGCATCCCAGAATAAGCCCCCTAGACTGGAAATACTTAAGAGCAAAGGCGTGTCTGCTTAGACCTCTCCTCCAAGCACTGCACAGGGTGCCCGGGCAGCTACTAGAGCAAGAGAGTCAGGTGCCAGCTTTGCCAATGCTGTCCTCTGCGTTTAGGCTACCACTGCCTGTGGAGCTCTGTGTGGGTGCATATTTGCTGAAATTGATTGGAGCTTGTGATGGGGCCAGACATTGGAAGCAGCCCATGGATCTCTGTTTCTTAGATATGACAAAGATTCTTCGTTTTGGCGTTTATTTTACAGATAGTCATAAAACAGATTAATGAATGTGATGAGGAAATAGAAAGTTTGAAACAGATCTTAAATGATTATTCAGCTGAGCTCTCCCTTGAAGATGTGTCACCAGACCAAGCCACCCGTGTGCCACAAGTGCAGGTATGTTTCTGTATTCGTTCTACAATCCAGCAGTTCCTCCAGCAATCGCTTGCTAAGCCGTTGGTGTCCAGACGCCTTTGCGATGGTACAGTCTGCTTCCTGCTTTTCCAATTGATGGTCTTTTACGAGTGTATTTACTTTCCATTTCTATTTTATAAAGTAGGTGGAAATAATTGCACCTCAGCTTGGTGCAAATTGGTCTGAATTTGCTCAGGTACCGAAGAAGCTCATGTAACAGGACATTTGGATAACCTGACTTTCTGGGATAGGGGTCATGCAGTGTGGGCTGGCCTTGAGAGGTCAAGACCCAGGACGCTGCTGTAATGAGGAGCTCCATATACTATGCACTATTTCCATATGTCATACTTCACAGTGTCGGGTAGACCAAGTTACAGTGGCTTGCATGTAAACCTTCTGCTGCTAGGGTGTTTATTTGTTTGTTTTTGTTAATACTTATACTAGGATATTTTTTCCATTCATTTTTTTGAGTAAAAAGGGAGGGAAGGGAAGAGAGAGAGAAACATCGATGTGAGAGAGACACATCAATTGGTTGCCTCCTGCACGCACCCCTACTAGGGTAAGGGATTGAACCTGCAACCCAGGTACCTGCCCTTGACCAGGAATCAAACCCTCGGCCCTTTGGTGCGCGTGCTGGTGCTCTAACCACTGAGCACACCTTCCAGGGCTGCTAGGAGTTTTTTGTTTTGCTGTGTTTTGTTTGAATCAGAACTGCTATAAAGAAAAAACTGATTGTATGGCAGGGATTGTAGAGCTGCTTTTTTCCTGCTATCAAGTTCAGGCAACTGCTGTGATATTCAAAGCCAGGTTATACCACTTGCTAGCTGTGAGACCCGGGACAAGTGACTTAACCTCAGGGTGAAGTACAGAGGGATCCAAGGTGACACAGCTGTTAAGTAATGGACTCAATAAGGCAGACTCAATATTGTAAAAATGTCAAATTTCTCTTTACATTAAAAAATTTGAGGACCCCCCAAAAGAGCTTTAATTTATGAATTGCATCTACCAATATAGAAAGAAAGTAAAACTCAAAAATGTAAAAAATATTATTCAGTTTATTTAAAAATAACAATAATAAGGGCATGAGTGGGGTGGGGGGTCAATGAGGAGAAAGGGAGACATCTGTAATACTTTCAACATTAAAGATAATTTTAAAAAATAACAATAATAAACCTATTCCATGTTAATAGAAATAACATAGTTTTATGGAAGAAATTATGTTTTCCAAAAAGAAAATATAGTGAGAAGAGAGGTGCTGTTTACGGTTTTGCAAATCTCTTTAATGTCTGACTTGTCAGGTTCTCAGCTGCTTCTGCATTCCACCTGCTGAGCTATGTGGTTTTATTTCAAGTATATAAAACAATCCAACCTCTCAAGACATGTACATAGAAAAGGGGAATATTTTGATGACCCTTCTGAGTAATTGTTGATATTCTTTGAAACTACACTGAACTCCATGATATTCTTTGAAACTACACTAAAACCATGTCAATGAACTTTTCATATCTTACACAGTCCGTCTTATATAGGGTGGAGCAAAAGTAGGTTTACAGTTATGAGTACACAAAACACAGTTTATTCTTGTATTATTATATATTAATGATTGTATTATTTTCCATATATAAAACTGTCAACCTAGCTGTGCCCCACCCTGTACTTTGAATGGATCTTTTCACCCTGCGTGACTCTATGACATCACGCTGGATCCTTTGAACAATATTGTTTCACAGTTATGCAGCCTCTCCAAATGTTGACACATTTCAGTAATTGATATTAAAACTTTTACATTTATTAACATCTATCTCTTTAGAAAACTTAGTATTTACATATGTAAGTATAATTGACTAGCTGGTTTTTCCCCCCAAAAACAGTGCTCTATTAAAAAAAAAAAAAATCAGCAGTTCCGCTCAAAACTCAAATAATCACACAAGTGCTTTTCCTCAGCCTGTATACTTTGGAATGTGTCAGCAGTGCTTTCAGCATGGTCCCCACTTTGTCACACAGAATATTAAAAATACATATTCTTTATCAAGGTTGTTTTTTTTTTTTTTAATATATCTTTATTGATTTCAGAGAGAGGAAGGAAGAGAGAGAGAGAAACGTCAGTGATGAGAGAGTCATTGATCGGCTGCCCCCTACTGGGGATCGAGCCCTCAACCCGGGCATGTGCCCTGACCGGGAATCGAACCGCGATCTCCTGGATCATACGTAGGTTGATGCTCAACCACTGAGCCACCCCTGGCTGGGCTGGCAAGGCTATTCTTAAGCGAAACTGGCTTTTTTATATAGTTAAGTACATTGACAGTAGGACTTGAACAACTACTAAAATAATTGTCATTCCTGCCCGATTTGTGGAAGATGCCAGTCGTTTTGCCCACTATTGCTTTTGCAATGAAAATCACACAGTGAAAACTGTCAACACGGTAAAAAAGGCAAATAACATTTTAGTATTATTATAAAAATGATCTTGACCTCATGGAGTGGCGGCCGCTGGGTCTGTGGACGCCGCGTCGAGTGGCTGCTCGGCCAGCCTCCTGCGCCTCCATCGTGGGGGCTCTGCAGATGCTCTGTGTCTCCGAGTGTCTGTCGCCCTGATGGCTGTGGTACTGTGTTCGCTGGTAGGCACTATTCCTGTGAAGTTTAGTGTTTACTTAGACTTAATTCCGTTATCATTTCACTCAGCGATCACAAGGAGCTTGCCTTCAGGCAGAATTGGGGTGTTGGTGTTGAAATGTGTGCAGTAGTTGAAGAGCCATGGGGCTGGTGTCAGGGAGTCCGGGTCTGTGGCTGTCGCCAGCGGCAGCTCCGGGAAAATCACCTTCTTTCTCTGGACCTCAGAACTCTCACAGGTGTAGACATGTTAAGTTTCTCTGTCTATAAAATAATTGATGGTTCTATGAATATCTGTAAGGTGGATGGATGGAATGAAAGAATAAAGGAAGAAGCAGGGGTTTAAGGAAACACATAGGAACAAACTCTGAGTGCGTGAAGGTTTGCTAAGGAGCAGAAAGTCTTCTGATGCAGCACTTACTGCAGCGCTCAGGCAGGTGGTGCTGCCTTTCAGGGCTGCTAGAGAGGAGATGTCAGGCTAGGTGACACCTGCCATTTCTTCCAAATCTAATTCTGTAATCCCCGTAGAAGACCGTGGGCATCTGCACTTCTACCATGTATAAGAAATTTTATCCCCATCAGCCATCCTACAACGTTTTAAAGTACTGTTGTGAAGCTTGGAATCATCTGTCTGTCATTCCCGTAATAAGTTACACTTCACGGTACCTTCATTTATTTATCCCCATTGGTATACTGAAAATCATACCCACCTTCTCATTTATTCCCACTTACTCCTATCTGGAAGCTTTGGCCGTGAGAAACAGTAAATGAATGGAGTAGTGCTAGAGAAAGCTTCAAAAGCAATAGTAAAAGTGTGAGATTTCTAACCTTGTTTTCTCGCAGTGGTTCCCAAATGTTAGTCTGCTCATGGGTCTCCTGGGCACTTGTTCAAGTGCAGATTCCCTGGCAGTGACCCTGTAGATTCTGGCCAGTCAGTCCTGTGGCCACAAAGCCATGGGTGCACATTGCAGTCACCCGTGGAGCTTGTTACAAATTTCTGAGCCTCAGCTTGACTCCCCAGAGATTGACTGACAAGGTCTGAGGGGAGCTGGGGCGTACTGTAAGGGAGCTTGCAAGCCCTCCCCAGGTCATTGGGAAACGCGGCCAGCATGCAGAACTGTACTGTTCCAGAGACTAGCTCCTGGCTCTACAGACCAGCAGCACAGACAGATCATCCCGTGTACCCACTGAAGCGGGCCCCTGCGGGCGTGCCAAGGCCTCGGACACCCTAAAACGATGCAAACGCTCTTTCCGCACAGGGAGAAACCGAAGGTATTGAAAAGCAGATTATGAGTCTGAACCAGAAAAAAGAAAACCTGTTGGTGGACTTTAAGGCTGCTGTACTAAACCTTCACCGGCATTTACAGCAAGAACAGCAAGAACCCGAAAAAGCAAAGGAAATGCTGGCGGTGGCAGCATTGGAGGAGGAGGGCGTGGCCGAGAGGGATGTTTCTGAGTGGAAGGTGGGTACGGTTTTCGTTAATGCTGGTCCCACATTCCATAAGAGCTTTAAATGGGTAGCAGTGTTCACCCGAAAAACCTGCCGCGTCTGTGTCTGTGGCCGATAGTAAAGGAATTTTTCAAAGCGGAACGACTGCACCTGAGATTGTTCACTACTGGATATAAATCCTCAGGGTGTGTCCTGGACTCCACAGAATTCTTCTGCCCGAGTCACCTAAGGAGCTGCTTGTGAAAGTCCACGGGCTGGTGGGTGGGAGCCACCCTTTGAAAATCTTACTAAACAGCCCCTCGCAGTCTCCAGAACGAGTGCAGCACCTCTCTGAGCCCACTCTGAATCCACATCGGGGAGGCACATTTTTGAATTGTTGGGTAAAGAGCCACAGAGGCCGAGGCCAATGAAAAGGGCGTAAGATTTGACTATTGGGCGGGTTGAGCTGGAGTCGCCAGACCCAGAGGGCTACTTGTGTAGGTGGGCGTCTTGGATAAAATGGGTAAGAAATGAGCTACATAAAAATGCAGCCAGCTTGGGATCCCGTGGGGTTGATGGCAGCGTGGCGGCAAGTGTCTCTGTGCCCTGCCTTCCAGCTGAACAGAAGAGGCTCCATGTCCGTCCTGCCCGCGGTCAAGGAGGAGGCGGAAGAGAGCTCCCTGAAGAGCCAAGTAAGGAACTGATTTCCCGTTAAATTCTCTTAGAACCGAAATCTACAAGAAGGTCGGTAGGAAGATCTTCGAATGAATGGGAACGTAAAGATTTTTTAAATGAATGCCTGTATTGTATAAGGGGGACTGAAGTAGTTCTCTTACGTTATTCACGTTGCTAAGTGCGGCAAAGCCTACTCCCCGCCAGCACGGGGGAAATGTAATGCGGACGCTCGTGTTGGCGTGAAGGGAGAAGATGAAGTTCCTTGTCACGTCCTGAGTACTTTCTCTAAAGTCCTGAGAGTATGCTGTTTGGTTGGTACTCCTGCTGTGCTTTTTAGAACTTTATTTTTTTCGTATCTGAATCACTTTTGTAGTCTAAAACAGCATTGACAAGGACACGAAGAGAGGTGTTAGCAACTTACTGTTTCATTGGAGCTGGTTGAATGAGACGTTGACAGTTGTCTTTCCTGGTAGCAATTTCCATTTCATACTTTAAAAACTAAAGTTACAATGGGTGTTGTGCCAAAAGGAAGAAAATCACAGCAATTTATAGTCTTTGTCTCACATGCAACCACCAGTCATTTTTCCTGCTCACTTTATAGTTCGTTAAATAGCTCCGTAGTCACACAGAACAACCTGTTGTCCCATAGTGTATCACTAGGACCCCTTGGTGGGCTGAGTCCAGGTTCACCATCCTCTGACCATCAGACAGCTCCATAATCTGATTATACCCCTTCTCTGCAGAGAGAATTGTGAGAATGGAGGGGGTACCAGGGGCCAAGGAAAGCATGCACGTCAATATGATTCTAATTTGAGATCTGTTTCCCTTTGAGCTGATGTTTCTAACATTCACTGTTTTTGTTTGACAACAACTGCAAAAATACACGTTCATTAGGCTGTTACGTGAAAATTAACATTAAAGGTTACATTTACAAAATGGATTAAATTCCTAAAGCAGTTTTAAAGATCCTCTTTGTGTGATGTGAGCTGACTCCCAACTTTAAAATATATATATTTGTATTGATTTGTAGAGAGGGGAAAAGAGGGGGGCAGGAAGGGAGGGAGAGAGAGAGAGAAACATCCATGAGGGAGAACCATCCATCGGCTGCCTCCTGCACGCCCCCTACTGGGGGTTGAGCAGCAACGCAGGCATGTGCCCTGCTTGGGAATCGAACCAGCAACCTTTTGGTTCACAGGATGACACCCAACCCACTGAGCCACCTGGTCATGGCTGACTCCCAGTTTTTAAGAGTATTTTTTGGGCTTCAGGAAGAGCATTCCCATTTGGAGACACATGATTTAGTTAGCCAAAGAAAGAGATGAAAAATAGGGAGAGAGGTGGAATTAAGGGCTGCAGTTACGCTGCCTGGTAAGCTGTGTTTTGTATAAGAGGGATGGGTAGGAGGCTGGTTATGATGGCAGGATATCACTTCCCTCTGCTGATCAATGGATTATTGTGTTAGAACGGAGATAAGAAAGCAAAGCCGTCTGCTGGGTCTTGGTCTTTACTCTGGAAGCATGACAAGGATGTGGAGGAAGATACAGCACCCCTGTCCTCTGGAACAATCATTCAGGTAATTCTGGGCATCACTTCTTTGAGGGGAGGGGGACAGGGGTGATAAGGGTTAGTAAGACACGGAAAAGAATTTCTTGTTTGAAGAATGCTTAGGGAAGGGCCCCTCTTGAACTGGAAATTGAAAGCTTCTCACCATTACCCCACAAAATAAAACACCGTCACCCTGTCCCAACAGCATGCCCAGTGTCTATGCAAGTGCAGGTAGGTGTTGCACTTTAGCCGGGCAGTTTTGCATTTTATAAAAAGAGTGTGTATGTGTGGAAGGGGGAGACATGCCTATGTTTTTTTAGAATTGACTGTAAAATATTAAGTAGTAACGTTAAAGGGTTGGTGTTCAGGCATGAAGTATGCATTGCCAGAAAGAGAGTTTATATTTTAACCGGATCCTGTTACTTAGATTAGTGATGTGTAGATGCAGAAATAAGGCAACATGGGCGTCACCGAGAGGCTAACTGGGATACCAGAGAGGAGTCTAAATTATGCCAAGAATGTGGACTTGTAGACTCTAAGGCATAATGAAATCAGAAATTGAATCCTGGTTCTTTTTACCAGTTGGGTGACCATAAGCAATTTCTATAACCTCTCTAACCCTCAGTTTCCTTATCTGTACACTGGGAATAGTAATAGGATTTGTGTACAATACCGAGGTGGTCAGTGCATCCACTGAGCACAGTCGCCCGGCTCATAATAATCCAATGAAGGATTAGGTTTTATTAATTGACAGTTACGCTACAGAGATGATGTAATTCTATCACATGAAATACTTGTGATGCTGCTTTTTAGCCCCCCAAGATGTTGTAAGATTCATTTAAATAATCTCTGCTTTTAGAATTTGGGGCTGTCAGTTAGCAGGGGTGCTGTTGATATTGAGCAGGAGTGCTATTGTGGGGAAAAACTGTGGACTCAGACTAGAAGGTGACAGAGCTGTGTGACCTTAGGCAGGTGCCTTATGCCTGGGCCTGAGCTCCTCAGAAGCAATATGGTGAAATAGGAGGTGTGTGAACTGACTAAACGTTAAACGCACTTGGGTTGCTTTCACTACGAAAAGAGGCCGATGAACTGATTACTGGCAGGTTCCCCAGGGCACCTTCAGCTATTGAAGTTCTGTGGTTGCAAATATTCTTTTTCTCTTCCGTTTACCTTTGTATTTTTTTCAGGCTTAAATAACTAGCAAATAAAGCCCAGACTTGTTTTCAAGCTTCCTGTTTCCTCATTAATTCAGTGAATTAGTGAGAAAGCAAAGAAACTAAATACTGTCATTTTTAAAATGTGTGTGGCATATGATGGGTGCTCAAATACTATTTTTAAACAAATAAGAAAGGTAGATGATAAATCTGTCATACAGATATATTAATATTTGCAGGTTGTTACCTCACGTAACAAAAAAAGGATCCCAAAATCTTTACCACTAAAACAAAAGCAATATCTGAACTCTAGAAAACAATCCGGCCACTACAAATTGGTGTCTTGCAGTAAAATTACACAACTGTTACTTTTTAAAAAATTAGGATTAAAAAAGAAATTTAAAACAGGCCAAGCCGTGTATAGAGCTGACTGTGTATGAACTGCAGAGAAAAGAAGGGAACACTTCTCTAAGAAGGGGATTCTTGAAGAAAATGTTGATGGGCGCTGGGGAGAAATAGCGTGTAGGTAGAAAGAGCAAACATACGACGTTTATGGTCACGGGAACAAGTGCAGCCCAGAGGCACAACCAGCTTTCATGGCTGTCGTGTCGTAGGGAATGAACAGTGGCGCCGAACCCTGTGCGTTTTTGTTACCACTTGCCAATTTTCTTTACTTGCGCTGTACTGAAAGTTCTGTGTTTAAATGAAATCCCTCAAACACTGGGAAATGTGCATTTGAGTTGACTTAGGACATACGTTTGTCAGCAAATCCCATTAGAAGTTTGACTCTTGGCCAGAACTGTGCCTTATTAGATGCTAACGTGTAGTTAGCCAAGTCTTCTATGGAAAACACTGTATTTGCTCATACACATAATAAGATACGTATTGATCAGTAATTTTGTAGAGCAAAACACAAATCCTTATTCCTAAAGGAATTTTTCTAGAAGGGTTATTAATGATATCTTTCAGTATTCTGGAAAACGATGTAGGAAGCAAATACAGTTCTGTATCAGATCATCTTTTACCTCCAAATGGAAAATATCTATTATATAATTATTAGAACATTTTCATCTGTTACCTACAAGAAATTTTTCTGCTGGATCAAGAAGCAACCTTACTGTTTCAGTACAAAAAGGCGACATCACACCTTTTTATACTGTACTATAAGCATCTGGCTCTAAACGCAATAATACTTGAGTATCTAGAAGGTGGAAATCAGTTTTAGGGCTTCTCTCTGAAAAGTGGAAGAAAAGTTTCCTGATTACCTCACTGAAGCTCCTTACTAGACTCAAGCTATGTTTGACAGAAGTATAGATGAGTAATGGCCTGTATGTTAGGGAGGAAAAAAACTGAAATATTTTATAATCTGACTCCCCGAGAAGATGTTAAAAGCGTGTGTATGTTTCCTTGTTCCCCAGCCAGTGTGTACAGATCTTGTTTGAACAGAGCGCACAGCAGTGTAAGCATTGCTCAATCACTTCACGCAACTGTAAACACCGGCCGGTTCGCTGAAGTGTTTCAGACACGCACACCCACGCGCACACCCTCTCACGACACTCACCTGTCTCCTGGGGCCCGACGCCGAGCGCACTGGGAGGCTGTTTGCGTCTCTGTGCCGGGGAACGCTGTCCCTGTGTACCTGCCGATCGGCTGCTTGGCGACCTGGGGCGCCAGGTCACGTGGTTGTTGCTATGAGTGTGGAGGTGCAGTTTTCTTTTCTTTCTTCTGCCCGTGTGTGTGTGTCTGTGTGTGTCTGTGTGTGTCTGTGTGTGTAATTCTTTTTTCTCTTAACTGGGGAAATGGAACAAGTGCACACGTCTTCGCAAGCCCAAATCTGAAAACTTTGGACTCCTGACTTCTCACTGGATTATCTGTGGATTTATCTTAGGGTGCCACACCTCCTATCGAGGCTGAAGACCTGGGCTTTTCTGTCAAGCAAGGAGCTTTTCATTCCACGGTGGAGAAAGCCAGCCCCGAGCCTGCTGAAGTCCTCCATGCCTGCAAGACCCAGGTGGCCGAGCTGGAGCTGTGGCTGCACCAAGCCAACGTGGCATTTGAGCCGGAAACATTAAACGCAGACATGCAGCAGGTGGTGGAACAGGAGCTGGTAGGGTGCCAGGTAAGGCTGATGGGTCGGAGTTCAGGGCCTGCCTCCTCAGCAGTCACCCAGTCTCTTCGCCAGTGTCTCTTAAAGCAACACTGCGTTTCTTTCTGTTACTCTGACCACTGCCTTTATGTTGACCTCAACTTTCTGTTCTCAGGGTAATTATTTGAAATGGTTCACGTAAACGGAGTATTTGGGGAGGCAGTCGTAGTGGAGGAGAGCTGAGAATCTAGAGCCCACATTTTTGAGGAAGTAAACTTGTCCCCTCATTGTCTTCGTCAGCAGGTTATCTCTTAGGGCTTTGCCAGGATTAAATGAGATCAGGTATAAAAGCCAGTGTCTGCTATATAAAAGGTATAACAAGGGTTTAATAAATGCTGACTGTTTTTTTTATTCAGAATAGTAAGTTTTTTGAAATTTTATTCATCAGAAATGAAACTTGAGTATCCTGATTGCAAGACCGCAGAAACAGCATTAAAAGCTTTGCTGCCATTTCACCGTGACCGCTTCTGCTGCTCCTTGGGAGGGGCGGGAATGTAAACCTCCTGGCCTTTAGTCACTTGGAGTAACATTTACAGGCTCAGCCTAAAGGTGGGGAATCCTTATATCTGTAACCCTCCGGGGAGGGACTAGAATGACAGTTTCACAGCAGTGTAACTGAGTGTCACAGCGACTGAGGCGCATCCCCCAACCATGCTTAGACCAGCCTTGGACCCATGTCTCTGCCTCATTGGCCCATTTGTCTGCCCCAGTGGTCCCCAAGGATGAGCACACCCTCTCAAGAGTAGCCTGTGTCGCTGGCCCAGTCACAGGGAGCTTTTCCCACCATAGCCTGGAAGGGGGTGGCAGGTAGCCCATCCCAGGTCCAAATTGGACTCGCCGCTCCTGTTTTCGTTCAGGCCCACAGTCTTACAACACCCAGCGCCTGCCTCCTGAGGGACCGCGGCGGGCAGGCTCACCTCCTTCCCTGGGCGGCTAAGCACCTCTGACCCTAGGAGTCAGCCTTGAGGGGTGGCTTCACTCAAATACTGCCACAGCCGCCCGGCCTGGCCGATGAGGTAGGGAAGTCTGCACTTGATCTTAGCCAGCAGCTGAGAAGCAGTGAGGCTTGGGAGTCTGGAAAAGGCAGTGCTGCGGCCAGAACACTGTGCCGAACTGAACCTGTGGCTTTCCAGATGCAGAGTACCAGCCTCTCGAGGCCCCCCAGGGTCAGTTTGCCAATTGGTTGCCCTGCTGATTGGGCGGACCCCGTACCAGTTCCTTGATCAGCACCCAGTTCCCTGCTTGGACCACTTGTGAGTTCCAGGATTTGGGGGCTGCTCAAGGAAAAGACACGACCACAAGGTGGCGGTAGCACACAAGGAGCTTTATTTGGGCAGGACCTTGGTGGACTGGGAAGGTCCTCGCTGCAGGAGGCCTTGGAGGCATGGGATGGGGGTGGGGCCAGCACCCGGAAGGGGAAGAGATCTCGGATCTCCGGGTGGACCAGGAATCCGGAGGAGCCGGTGTGTCTAGGTAATGTCGGGGCTCTGAGGGGCAGCAGAGGCTGGGGGCTTCTGGAGCCCCTGAGTTTGTCTTAACCATGGCTAGCCCATGTGGGGTCCAGTTTTGAGTTTGGCGCCAGTGGGATTTGAACTAATGGTCCTGGCCTGCGGTGAGCAGTTAAAATAACCGAGGGACCAACATACAAAGGCCATCTTTTTTTTTTTTTTTTTTAATCCGTGCCCGAGGATATTTTTTCTGTTGCTTTTCAGAGGGAGTGGAAGAGAGAGAGAAACGAATATATGAGAGAGACACATCGATTGGTTGCCTCCCACATGCGGGAATGAGCCTGCAACCGAGGCACGTGCCCTCGGCCAGAATCGAACCCAGACCCTTCAGTCCACGGGTCGACGCTCTAGCCACTGAGCAAAACCGGCCAGGGCAGGTCCATCTTTGACTTATTTACGTAACACCATGCACATATAATTTAATATTGAAACATAAAAAGCCTTTCAGTGGTCTGTAAAAACGCCAAGTTCTCAGTGGGGAAATGTCCAGAGGACAGGTGCAAAAAGATTAGTCAAGAAAAATTATAGTCGGGAATTTGAGAAGAAATGTTCAGCCTTGACTATTAAAAACATGTGACTCTAAACAGCTGTTGTCTCGTTCCTCCATTTCACTGGCAAAAATTATATCATCCTGGAAAACTCTGGAGAAATAGCTCCGCTAAAGTCTGATAGTTTCGTCTAATGGTTCCGTGTTTGGGGAGGTCAGCTGTCAGCGTAGAAAATGTTCATCTTCTTTGACCATTACTTTATATTTACCCTCTGAAAATAACCCCAAAAAGGAGAAAAATGTTGATGGCAGTATTAATTATGAAAATGAAGAACTGGAAATGGCTTAAAGGCTTACCCGTATTCCTGTTGTTAAGTGAACCATGGAATATCAACCTGTAACTATTAAAATTGGAATCATGAAGCATGTGTGTGTGGACCCACGAGGAAGTGTATATAGAGTAACTAAGTGGAGAAAATGAGCGCGGAACTGGAGCAGAGTCTGTTTGCAGCCACTCTAAAATCTGTGGGTACATATTACTTAAGCCTAGAAAAGTGTGTACTGGATACAAGTAGTTTGCTTGGATGGAGGCGTTAGAACGCATACTGTTTGAAAATTTGTTTTAAGGCCAGAGTTTTTCCTTAAGTTTCTCTCAAAGAACTAACCTCGCTCTCGGCCGGGTGCTGAGTGTTTAGCACAGGTGCTCACAGCGCTGGGGTGGGAGCCACGTGCCCCTGCGCGCTGTGTGCCCAGCCGGTTGGCACGACTGTTTGGGCTGCTGAGCCCCGGGACCGGGCAGACTTGCTCTGTTGAGGAGGAATATGACGGTGGCTTACGGGAAGGCTTACTCATCCAGCTGAGCTATTTTTAGACCCATGTGTAAGTTGGCCAGTTGTATCGATGACTTAGTGTTTTAGGTTCCAAATTATTTGCTCTGTGGTCTTCTGCTGATATTTTGGAAGCTTATTTGGCTTGAGAAAGAAAAGAAAAAAAGACCAAGGGAAAGAATTTTCAAAGAGTTCTGTGGAATTCTTTTTTTTTAAATTAGTACTCAACACTTGCAACAGAAAAAGGTTAGGAAGGTGGAAAAAAGTAATAGTCGGCGCAGACTATGTATCAAGCACTGGCCAAAGTACATGGATTTAACTCTCACTGGTCAGAGTGCCCCCAGGAGGTAGGGCCTGTTACTATTTCCATTTTACAGACGACTGGAAGCACACTCATGCAAAGCAAGGGGCCCGAGTTTACCCTGCTGCCACGTGGCGGGGCTGGGATCTGAACCCAGGTGGTCTAGTTCCAGGGTCTGTGTCCTTAACCACTATGCTGTGCTGGATGCATTCAGCTGTGTTTTCTAAAGTGATTGTAGAAACACTTATCTTAGAGAATGACAGCTGCAATTTGGGGTTGGTTTGGTTGCACCCCAGTTGTAAAGCACAGGAATTATGTGCAAATGCCCCCCCCCCCCCACACGCAAGGTCCCTTCCAACCTGTGTTTCTGGGACTTCTTTTTTTTTTTTTTTTTTTAATATATCTTTATTGATTTCAGAGAGAGGAAAGGAGAGGGAGAGAGAGAGAAACATCAATGATGAGAGAGTCACTGATAGGCTGCCTAGCCCGCAACCCGGGTATGTGCCCTGACCAGGAATCGAACCCCGATCACCTGGATCCTAGGTCGACGCTCAACCCCTGAGCCACGCCTGGCCGGGCGTGGGACTTCTTATATACATTTAGGTAGAGAGAAGGAATCTAACTTATATTGGGATATAACACTCGTTCAAGGCCAAAACTATGCATAATTAAATGATTTTATTTCCTAGGCTATGCTCACGGAGATTGAGCACAAGGTTGCCTCTCTGTTAGAGAGCTGCAAAGACCAGGGCTTGGGAGACAGTGGAGCCACTCAACAGGAGGCCGAAGCACTTGCCTCAAAGCTAAAAACTGTGAAGTGCAATTTGGAAAAAGTCCAGCTGATGCTTCAGGAGAAATATAATGAGGACCAGGTAAAATGTTGCTATGTATAGACTTGCCTGCAGATATATGGTTATGGTAGACCCAGCAGGAAGGGACTCTGGGTGGAGATGCTGAAACAACAGAGGAATTACACTAGCTAGGAAAGAACTGTGCCTCTTTAAACTGGAAGGGACGGTTGCACTGCCTTTTGTTATTGGTTTCATTTTGCTGTGCAGTTTACCTATCTAGGTTGTTATTGGTGATGGCGTTGGTTTGGTTTGGGTTGGGCTGGGTTTGATTGGGGTGATCTTGCCAGCAGTGAGGTCTGGTATAAGCCTTCTTCATAAAAGAAGGATGCATTTTAAAGGAATTTTGTGATTCCAATGGACTGGAAAAAGAAGCCTTTATAGATAAGATTAACATTTGACATCAGAAACACAAAACCTGTTTCTAGGGTACTTTCATTATTCATTTACAAATATTTACATATTCTGATCATAGTAACAGTTAAAGTGTTCTTGTGACTTAAAAGTGTTCTGTGTTTATAAATGCACATTTACATCTTATGAGTAGGATCTTACTATATAAGATTTGCATCTGTACTTAGGCGATTGTTCTACTTGGAGGACTTTTATTCACAGAAATGAGATTAGCTGCAGATACACAAGCCATGTGGTTCCCCTTTCATCCTAATATATTTCTTTTTTAAAAGAATCTACTTATGTTGTAGATGTAAGGGAAATTTTAATTTATAAGCATAATATTTTTCTCTTTTTTATTTGTATTTTATTTTGTTCTTAAGGGGGGAAAATAAATATCTTGACTTTTAGTCATTGATTGGGTGAAGTAAATTGAGGCAATGATGAGATGACCTCTTCATCAAATGTAGTGGGTTTTGAAGTTGTTTTGAAATAAGTACATTGAATCATAGTATATAATTATAGTAAATAACAAAATGCAGTCATTTACTTCATATAAAAGGTTTCCATTATGTAGCCTCATTATTAGAATGGAAATAAAGTGTGCCCTCTTTTTAAATAAGTAGTCTACCATCATAAAATCCTTTGCAGCATTCCACCATTGTAAAGAAACCTTCTGAGCATCATAAAGTTCTCCAACCAGATAACCTTTCTGAGTTTGAATCTGTTACCATGGAAAGGCCACAGTTCGGCAGACAGAAGGATTTCCAGCAGCAACAGGTAATGTGAGCCCCTAACAGTTGTAGGATAAGATTAATATATGGAGTTTCCCCTTGAACTAAATACCGAACTGCCCTTGGAGTGTTCTCCTGTGTGACTGAGTGGAAAGTGTGGTGTGTGGTGATCCTGTGTGTGTAACAACTCTGAGTTCTGTTAAAAAAAATTTATTGATTAATTTTTAGAGGGGGGGAGGGGAAGAGAGAGAGAAACATCAATATGTTGTCCCACTTATTTATAGGTTCATTGGTTGCTTCTTATATGTGCCCTGACTGGGGATTGAACCCACGACCTAGGCACATCGAGACAACGCTCTAAGCAAGTGAGCTACCTGGCCGGGGCAACAACTCTGAGTTTTGAGCATTTATTGTGGCATCTGCTTTGCTTTCGTCTGCCACAGCTGGGAACACTAACTTTGATACTTTATTAACTTGCACCTTATATCAAACTAAGTGTAAATCTTCAGGATGAACTTACCTCTGTCACGGCGATACCTCTTTCCCTATTTCAGAATGTGTTAGTGTATTTCTGATGATTTTCCATGTGTGCTATATACATGGTTGTGCGAAATATTTTAAGTAGGTTTTTGAGAAATAAAAGTTAGTGAGAAAACAAGCAAAAAAAGAGAAATAGTAAATAATAATTTAGGAAGTTCAAAATCAGATGATCTCAACAGAAGAAACCCTTGGGTAGAATTGAAAACCTTGATTGACTGGACCGTTTCAATCTTGTTCAATGGTAGATACTGGAGTTGAAACCAATGGAACAGAAAGATTTCATCAAATTCATAGAATTGAATGCTAAGAAAATGTGGCCCGAGTGTTACCAACACAATGAAGACACAAGTCAGAAATCGTCTGTGAGGTAGGCAGTTTTTAGAGTTCTACATCCAATAGTTTGATGGTTGGGAGGATTAAGAGTGTTTCTTACAAAACATTGAAGGCGATACAATTTTTGTGTGTTGATTGCTCTTTGCACCTTTTGTTTTTTTCTTGAAAGTGGTGAGGCATCTGGCCCTGAACATGGTGCTCCAGACTCAGTCCTGTCCGGCCAGGGCCGAAATGGGGATGAGTGGCAGTATTTACATCAGGAGCTGTCGTCGAAAATAAGGCAGCCTCCCCCTCAGGTTGTGGAGCCTCAGGTCAGTGTGTCTGTGCACACAGGGTAAATAAGCGTGTTTATCTTTGAAAGGCCAACAAGCGTTCATTAAATACACAGGTACATTCTGCATTATGCAGCAATTTGTTTTCAGAAAGCAAAGATGCCAAGTGTGTTTTTTGCTTGGCTGACTCCCTCTCACCGTCCTGGAAGTCAGCCTTACTTAAGTGCCCCCCGCTTTGTGCTTCTGTAGCACCCTGGGCTTCCCTGCTCGTAGCTCTCACTATCTGTGTGCCTGTTGATTGTCCGTGTCCCCGTTAGATGGTAGGAGAAGAGAGCTCGCGTCTGCCTGGTTCGTATTCGAGTGCCCGGCACAGCACCTGGAACATCAGACAGTCTCTGTTACTGTATATTGAATGAATAAAGTGTGGGTGAAAAAGGGGCCACATACTAAACCTGACAAGCTCAGGGGAGGCCACGTGGCGGGTCCTACAAACTCAGACTGAAAATTACTATTATGAGATGGTCTGCACGTAAAAATTTCTAACTAAAAGCAGATCATGGTGGGCGGTCACATCCTAGGCCTGAAGCTTCCTTGACCAAAGGTCAGTCTTTACCTTAGCTGAGCCTGCCTGTTGTCTTTTTGCATCTAAAATAACACACGTTTGGAATGTCCGCGTAATCTCCTCTTCCAGACCCCTCAGGGCACAAACTCCCACCAGAGCACCGGAGCACAGAGCCCCTCATTGTTGCCTTGTTCTCCAACACCTCTCTGTGCTGTAAATGTTAACTGTTAACGATCCTGTACCCACCAGTGTAAAAGAGTGGGTGACTCCCTGTTTCACTCTTTATCCAGCCTCAGAGTTTTCCCCTCTTTGCTTTCTCCCGCCTCCCTAATCCACTGCCAGTGAATCTCACATAACTCTCCTTATGTCTCCTCCTTTGATTCTCATGTATAATATAAACTGTAAAACTGCCATTCTCTGGAGCATTTTCTCAGTCTAGTGAGATTTGCCTCCCAACAATTGTCACTTTGGCTCAAATAACCTCCTAAAAATTGTCTACAGTTTTGGGCGTTTCTGATGTTGACAAAAGGAATAAATAATATATGTAGAAAAAACACTTCCAAAAATGATACAGTGCTGTATGAGTGTCATTCATCCATCAAAAGATTCTTTGGAATCTGCAGTGTGCTGGCCCCTGTTCCAATGGTACCTCTCAGTGGGCATTTCCACTGGCACCCCTCCTCATTGCCATTACTAGTTTTACTCATCCTGTGCCAACTACTGCTGGATTTCTCTCCAAACGAGGAGCCCATGAGCAGGATAGCGCTGCTGCTCACAGCAGCCAAGCTTCTGCCTTCAACATTGCACTCAAGCTCCCAAGACAAAGGTTACCAGTGATTTCCCAATTCCCCAGTCTGGGGGGGCCTTTTCAGTTCTATTCTGCAGAGAACCTCATTAGACCAGTTAAAGTTGAATCCAGCTCATGGGTAGGGCTTTAGTCTTGCTTTCTCCTGTTACACACACCATAACATGCACATCGTTCGTTTTCCAAGAACAGAACGCCACTGATGGCTCTTTCCCCAAGCAGAAGCATCTGCCACCCCACCCTGTTTCTTTCTGTGTCAGTTTTCCCACTTCAGAAAGACATTAACTCTGAATCATCCTCCCTTCTGAAGTCACAGCTCATTTTCAATACTTATTTAGCTTTCAGTAACAAAATCAAGATCAGATCTGTCCCTGAGGTGACTGTATTTTATTCTAAGAGTTGTCTATATACCAGGAGTTGACCAGTAAACGGGAGGAGAAGCAGCTAGCCTGGTAACTGGAGAGCATTGCTACTAAATTGAAGGATTAGTGGTTTTACTCGGTTTTTTAAATTATGGTTTGTGTTCCTTTGTTTTGCTGTCTAAATGGACCCTCAAGTGTCTACGTGAAGCCTGTCATGACTTTTCCAACTGTCCAAAATATTTAAAATTTAATTACTTTTTTCTTATAAACCAAGGAGGTAATTTGGAAGATAGCATGCTAACGCTAAGGCATTTTTGTTGTTTTACATTAACACCAGCAAGATCTCAGATGGTCTCTAACAGCGTTTCCCCTTTTAAAAATAGGTTGCCACAGATATGAGCATTCTACCCAGTGTGAGTGTGTATAACTTTAGATACCCAACTGCTGAAGAACTGAAAACTTACACTACTCAACTTGAAGACTTGCGTCAAGAGGCAAATAATCTTCAGACACAGGTAGCAGCTGCATGTTATATACTTTCCCCACGGCAGTAACAAAAAAGGGAGATGTGATATTGTAAATTGGTCATGTTTTTTTACAGACAAATAATAGAACACATAATGGAATGGGTTTTAGAACGGCAAACAGAATTTATCTCTCCTGCCAACTCTGATAAATTTAGCAGTGGCTTCCTAGGGCACCAAGGGCAACGGCTTCTGAGCCTGAGCGCAGGATTAGCAGGAACAAGGATGGTGACTGATGAGTACTCTCTGCAGTGGTGCTCTGAGATTAGAGAAGGAAGGCTGGTCAGGTTTCCAGCCTTGAGTAGGCTTAGTGCTGGGACGTGTGCTGGGTACTGTAAGTCTCCATCAGAGAAGGTGGTGGGAAACAGCTGGAATTGGGGCAATTACTAGCTTTAGCGTGCTCCTAAATCACTTGTAACTGGTCAAAAATTCAAAGTGATCATGGGCAAAGAAAAAGAGGTGGTTCCAACAGCTTGTGCTAAAGCAGACCTTGTGGCTCTTAAACTTACCAGGGCATAATTGGACAACCTTAGGGGTCCCCCATGGAGTTCTCCATCTAAGGGTCGCCTTAATGCTTATAATCAGCCCATAAATGACATTCCTAACTCTCCCCTGCTTCATAGCCCATCCTTCTTTTTTTAATTGAGATATAATTGACATCCATTACATTAGTTTCAGGTGTACAACATAATGATTCAATATTTGTATATGCTGCGAAATGCTGGCCACAATAAGTCTAATTCACATCTGCCACCAAACGTAGTTACAAATTTTTTTCCTTGTGATGAGACCTTTTAAGACCTGCTCTTCTAGCAACTTTCAAATGTGCAACACAGTATCGCTGTACCACCCTTATCTTTAAGATATTATACCTCTTTCTGATCAACCCCTTCGACTTTCTTGCCTCCTTTCCCTTCTCTAGGCCATACTAGATTTCCTTTACCTGCTTTCTCCATTAAAATGTGGGAGGCAGGAGCAGGGGGAGGTCGGGTAGTATTTCTCTGGGGCCACACTCCCCCCTGGATGGCCCCACTAACCAAGTCCTTCATCTTGTGATTTACTTACCTCTTAGTTCCATCCAACAGTCAACTCCCTACCTAACACTGAGTTTCTCAAACTTGTTTCTCTCAGAGTTTAACATCTTCATTTTATTTATTTCTTCTGCTACGTCGTTCACAAAGTGTTTGAAATGACTAATTCTAAAAAAGTATAACAAATCGTAAGGTGTAACGGAAACCAGGGAAAATGTAGGCAGAGGAAGGCAAGGAATCCTAATGATTTTTCTCTTCTCCCCTTGATTCAGGAAAACATGACAGAGGAAACATACAGATATTTGGATAAACAGTTATTCGAACTGTTTCTGACCCTCAGTCGGTGCCTCGGCAGCGTGGAGGAGCTGCTGCAGACGCCTGGGCTCTGCAGAGAGGATGTTGGTGCCCAGCAAGCGTACCACGAGGTAGGGGACTTCAGCAAGCCCACGTGCTGCCTGTTGTCGCGGTCAGCCCCCTACTTAAACCAGAGCTGAAGCCTTTGGCACTCCGAGCTCATTCACTGTCTTCCTGCCTCTCCACTTTGCAGGTACTGGCTCTTGAGCTGAAAAAACTGTACTTAGCTATGAGTGACAAGAAGGGTGATCTTTTGAAAGCCATGGCTCGGCCTGGCAGGAACGCCAGCTTGTTCCCTGAATGCTTTGACAGCCTCCAAGTTTACCTGGAGCACACGCAGGCTGCCGCTGCGTCCAGAAGCAAGTCCCTGAAAGCTGGCCTCGACTACAACCGCAGCTACCAGGTACGCGTCTGGGCGCTCCGCCTGCTGTTAGGGTGCAGCACGGACCCCTAATTCCCAGGAATTCCTGTTCCTGGTGGGCTTCGTGAGTAGGAATTGCTAAGGAAAGCGGTGAGGCTTTCTTTCCGTGAAGGTCTTTTAGTTCTTCTGCTCGTGGTTGGAGTCCATTCGAAAGCCAAGGCCTTTCCAAAGTCTCGGGTATGGATTTATGTTGAGCTGAAGCACTGTTTCTTTCCTTTGTTGCACTCAGCCACTCAGTGAGTGTCGTGTGGGAGGATTTCTCGGTAAGAGGGAGCCATTAAAGTTTTTGAGCAAAGAAATGACAGCTTGTGTATGTTTCAGGTAGACTCATCTGATGGCTGTCTAATGTGGACTGGAGGAGAGACTTAAGGCAGGTAGATTAGTTAGGAAGCTACTAAAATTGCCTAATGAAAAAAGAAAAGAAAAACACTACCACTTATGAAGGAGTCTTGCCCATAAAAGCAAACCTGATAAAGCCTCTAGAATTTAAGTAAAATAGACACCAGGGAAGAATATGTTAGCGGCATATGGGGGTGCAGTCAGCCAAATCCAGACAGTGGGAAGCTGAGCAAAATAAATGTCCCATTATATCCCCACTCTCACAAAATCTAAGAAGCAGAAAAGAGAGAGGGGTAGGAAGCCTGCTGATTATAGGAGATTTAGGACACCTGTTAATCCATTGCAACCTATTGGGCCTCATTTAGATCCCAATTTAAAAAAAACAAAACAAAAAATTATAGGCAAATAGAGAAATGTGAACCCTGCCTGGACTGTTAATAATACTAAAGAATTATTATTGATTTGAGATATTTTTAAAGGGAGGCATCTTTATCTTCTAGAGATACGTACTGACACATATACTGATGAAATACTATGATATCTGGGATTTGCTTCAAAATAATCTGAGGGGAGGGAGGTTTTGTAGAGTCGAGAGGGCTCCAGGGAGATACAGAGGACAGACGACCAGCTGCAAGTCAGTCATTGTTAAAGCTGGATCATGGTAATGCAGGGATTTCTCTGTTTTGGTATATGTTTGAAATTTCTGATAGCACAAAAATTAAAGGACCACTAAATTTTTTTTTTAAAAAGGTATTGAAGGCCTAAATGAAATTCTCACTGTTCTTGCATTTATCTTTTTGTACAGAATGAAATAAAACGATTATATGATCAACTTCTTAAGAATAAGACATCTTTACAGCAGTCTTTGAATGAAATTAGTGGCCAGAGTATTGATGAACAGCTTCAGGTAATCAAGTCAAGGTCGTGCAGACTGCCCTAACCTCAGACCAGAGTCTTGTGTATGAGCCGTGCTTCTGAGCCCCTTCCCTTTGTTATCAGTGGCAAGGCTAACATAAATAAATAAAAATGAAAATATTTATGTTGACCTTTGGAAATATTGCTTAAGTAGTACTTTATGAAGTATAAATCAAAACAACAGGCCATCGTTACCTGTCACCTGGGCAAAATTTCAAGCTTGGGCAGTGTTGGGAAATCCACCCTCACCCTCTCCGTAGAAGTGCTGATGGAGGATCTTTTGGCTGGACTGTATCAAAATTTTCAGCATAAATGCTCTTCTATTCAGAAGGGGTTTCATTTCATCTCTTTATTGAGCAAGCATTAATTGAGGACCTGCTGTGTTCAGGCACTGCTCTAGATGCTGGAATGCATTTATCTGAAGGAAATAAGTGCATAAAGATAAATGTGTATGTAAATATTCAAGGATGGACCAGGCAGCACTGCTTGAGTTAAAATCTCTAAATAACCCACAAGTCTATTAAGAGCAGACTGTAACAAACATAGTGTGCAGCCAGTTGTCTGTTTAAAAGGAGCCAGTCGTGTTTGTACTGATTTGAGGACATGCTGAGGATCCAATAAGTGAGTTGTGCAAACTGCAGAACAGAATGATGTGTGCAATTCAGTGAGTTTAAGGACGTGCACTGGTACCGCTACTAGTATGCAGTTAGAAGGCACTAGGAACAAACTGTCGGCTGTGGTACTTTGGGGAGAGATGGAAGGGAGGGAGGGAAAGTGGGATTTCCATTTTCCCTTAATTTAATTTTTTAATAAATACGTACCCTTCTCTAACTTATTTAAAATGTTCCCACTTTTTCATTGTCTCTTTAGAAAGCAGATGCATGTACAGCAGAGCTGCAGAACTCAGAGAGCCGAGTAGCAAAACTCAGAGCCGAAGGGGAGAGGCTTCACTTACCTTATGCTCAACTCCAAGAGGTGTACAAATTAGAGGTGTGTCTGAGCAGAAAACATTCAAGCAGTGAATTACTATGATTATTTATAAGGATTATTTATTATGATTATTTAAAGATTTTTTTTTTTCTCCCACCAAGGGAGTTTAGATTTGTTTTTCATTTTATTATTTTCGTGGCTGGATGAAAATGTTTGGGCAACCTGCTCTTTCTTTTCAGGATGTACTTGACAGCATGTGGGGTATCCTGAGAGCCAGGTACTCGGAGCTCAGCAGCCCTTTCGTCACCGAGAGCCAGCAGGATGCGCTGTTGCAAGGCTTGGAGGAACTGGTGAATATCGGGAAGGAGAAGCTTGCTCGTGACCACTTACAACAAACCAAAAGTAAAGGCGCCTTACAGGCTCAGATACAGGATCACAAGGTGAGACACGCAGGTCGGAGCACCTTTTCATAGACAGCGTTTTTCTGAGTGTGAACGGAGAGCGTCCACTTTCTCCCTTGGGGAAATACGCATCACTCATTCATTCTTTTAACAAGCGTCCATCAGAATGCTAACTGCATCAGGAGCCCAGCTAAGCTCAAAGAACATGCTGGTGAATGAAAAGCAGATGTAGTTCCTTACGTTGGTGGAGCTTTCAGTTGATTGAGAAGACATTTATCACGGAGTTATTCAGATAAATTTAAAATTAAAATTGGGATATGTGCTTTGAGAGCTTTTAATAGGGGAAATTTAGAAGTTTAGAAAAGGCTTCCTGAGACCTGAGATAAAAAGAAATACCATTTAAATATATAAATGTATACCTAGTGTCATGTTACAGTAAACCCTTTAGTTTTCCATTCATTTCATTAAACAAACCTCATGATCACCAACAAAAGACGTAGTGATTTAAGGGCTGATAATAAATATGTAAGGCAGTTCCTGCCTTCAACAGGCTTAAGTCAAGCCTTTGATAAGTAGGCCTTAGTCTAAGAAATTCTGAGGTAAATATGTGTAAAGGATGGAGGGGAAGAAGAGAAAACAATGTCAGTTGATGGGCCCTGTGTGAGCTGCTGTGTAAACCCTCCATGTGTTCTTCACAAGGGACCCGAAGGCTCTTCCCGCAAGGAGAGGGGACAGCTGATGTAAATGGAGGCGGACCACCTGGAGGAAAGCCTTCCCCTGTAAAGGCTCTTAAAGTGCCATTCTGGGAGCTGTTACGTACCAGGACCCCCAAAGTTCCCGTCAACAAATTCCCTTTGCTTAGCTATTTTATTGAGTAGAAATGAAGAGTCAGAGTTTAGGAGCCCCAGCTGTAGACTGTGGGCTCCTTGGGCTAACACGTGTATCCATCCAATTTACTGGCTTGAAATTAATCAGCTACATCATTATCTACCTCTTTGTAAAGTTTCTTAATTCTGAATAACTGATTTAGGAAGATCTCACTGGAAATAGAAATTAACTAATTGCCCAGCGTGCCTCCGCGGTTGGGCGTTGACCCAGGATCCAGGAGATTGAGGTTCGATTCTGGATCAGGGCACATGCCCCGGTCACGGGCTCAATCGCCAGCAGGGGGCGTGCAGGAGGCAGCCGGTCAATGACTCTCATCATTGATGTTTCTCTCTCTCTCCCCCTCTCCCTTCCTGTCTCTGAAATCAATAAAGATATATATGTATTATTTAAAAATTAACCAATTAATAATGGTTGCCCTTTAACGTGGACTGTTTTGTGGAAAATATTACTTAGGATGATTTCTCTTTAAGATTTGTTAAAATGTCATTAATGTTCAAAGACTAAGGGATACATAGTCAATATTCGTTTTGTTTTGTCAGGTGTTTGATGCCACATGGCTGTCCTGGGATTTGGGGTTAAAAGAGCAAATGTAACAGGATAAAGACTTAAAGTAGCTTGGTTTTTGACACTTCCCATTGCAGAAATAAATATTAAACCTTCTCCATTTTACAGCTTTTTTTCCAGAAGCTTGTTGCTGACATGCTGTTAATCCAGACATCCTCCATCAAAATGCTTCCTTCTTTATTGCAAAAGAAAGAGGCATCTTGGGCAGAACAAGTAAAAGAAGTTAAATTACTAGAAGAAAAGTCATGCCAATGTGGAATAAAGCTGCAGAGTCTGTTGCAGGTATGTGGGTTACATAAACTGAAGCCGGAAATTCCAGGTTGTCAACCACCACCCTCCAGGTGTCAAAAACTAGTATCTGGATGTCTCTAAGCAGTAATTAAATGGGAACCACAAGGAGGAATGTGGAACCTTGCCTCTAGTTCTCACTGCTACTCCCTGAAAGAAATAGTAGCTGAGGTTTCTTTTTGTTTTATTTTTTTCAAGTGACACCACAAATAGGTTTTGGTTTAATAAGTAAAATAAGATCACTTAAAAGAGCATTACATTATAATCTGGCTGATGTACTTCCTAGCAAACAAAGCAAGGTAACTTCCTCCCCCCCCCCCTCCTTTTATTCCTAACAGTAAAAGAAATGTTGCCTTTTCTTGGCTCTAGATTGGAGTCCAAAATCAGTAATGCATTCCAGGATCATTCACTTATCAGGTGGTTTTTTATCATCTTTAGACTGTAGCTCTTCTTCAAATCGCATTTTGTTTTCCTCTGTTACTCCGGGAATGACTTCAGTATCATTAATGAAGGTCGGTCTCTTTGCTCCTTCAGTTCTCTCCTTGTAGGGCTTCTGTTCTGCTAGATTTCAGGCGGTTTCTGAGTGATGGTGGTTCTGTATTTTAGTTGTAATTTTGATGTGGTTGTGGGAGGCGGTGGGCACTGCTTTTGTCTACCCCACCATCTCGTTTCCTCCCTCTGGTCTCTCCTTTTGGTTTTAAATTTATTTTATTGTTGAGACTATTACAGATGTCCCCCATTTTCCCCCTTTGCCCCCCCCCCCCAGGCCTTCCCACCTGTCGTCTGTGCCCATGGACTGTGCATACATACTATGAGTTCTTTGGCTGATCTCTTCCCGCCCTCCCTTTGAGATCTCTGTCTGTTTCATGCTTCCATGTCTGTGGTCCTATCTTGTTTATCAGTTTATTTTGTTCCTTAGATTCCACCTGTAAGTGAGATCATGTGATGTTTGTCTTTCTCTACCTGGCCTATCTCACTTAGCATCGTACTCTCCAGGTTTCTTATATGTACATTAGGCACCGCACAGCATCTTTCTACCATCTAGGTTTGTGTAGTGCAATTAGACAGAACCGAAAGCACATTGAGATCTTGAGTGAGATCATTTGGATGAAGGACTCACTGGTTCAGAAACTGTACTTCCTGAATCAGATGTTCTTTCTGCCGCTGAAGTGGATTCATGACAATCTCGTCCCAATTCCAAGAAAAAAATTAAGCTTGCATAAAGCAGTTTCTCAATTTTAAGATTCCCCCCCTGTAACTTTTTAAATGCAGTAGACGTTAGCACCTAAAGAAAATAAACAAAAAGCAAGGAAATATTCAACTATATAATGTGATACGATATGGTGTTATTTTGTGCTACTAGAATTTTCTAGTTTGTGTGTCAAATGGATATTTATAGTAATATTTCATGGTATCAAAAATAAGACTTCATGATCCCAGCGAGTGCCTCGAATAGCCAGGTGACCCACTATTTCAATAGATAAGAGAATTAGCAAGGTGGTTATTTTTCCAACAGATACTATTTAGTGTCCATATGTCGGCTCTGTAATGTGCAGAGACCCCAGAAGTGGGCTTCTGTGGAAACAGCCAGGACAAGGCAAGATTCAGGCTAAGGTGGTACTTCTCCCCTGATGAAGTGTAAACCCACCACCTCAAGCAGTGAAGTTATGCTCTGAGCACCACATTAGGACAGTGCTCCGTGGACTGGGCATTGGGGCAGGGAGGGAGGAAACAGCCTAACAGGATCATCTGTTGAGAAGCTTTAAAAGTTGGCCCTTTGCCTCTGCACCTGAGAGAGCGGCTCCCCTGTGGCCCTAAAGCCTCCACGGAGGTGTCTGCTGAGAATATCACTGTAACGTAATCACTTCAGCCCCTATTCTGTTAGATGAGTCAAATATAAAGCGCTGATGCCAACTGGATTTTTAAAAACCTCCAGCCCTGGCTGGTTTTCTCAGTGGTTAGAGTGCCAGCCTATGGACTGAAGGGTCTCGGTTCAATTTTGGTCAAGGGCACAAACCCCGGTTGCAGGCTCAATCCCTGGTCAGGACACGTGTGGGAGGCAACCAGTCTGTGTCTCTCTCACATTGATGTTTTTTCTCTCTCTCCCTTCCACTCTCTCTGAAAAGTAATGGAAAAAATATTCTCGGGTGAGGAAGGACCTCTGCAAAGGCACTGGGATTATTTATTTCCATTAGTTACTGAGCTCTCACTAGAGTGGGCGATCTACCTCAGAAACCCCTAGAACCTGTGCTTTAATTTTGTGTACGTCTCAGAGTTCATTTTTATTTTTATGATTTTATTTTTATGATTTTGTCACTGTCTTGGATTAATTAAAAGGGCTCCTATTGGTTTTATGTTCTTGATTCTTTAGAAATGGGAAGAATTTGATGAAAACTATGCATCTCTTGAGAAGGACCTGGAAATCCTGGTATCTACACTGCCCTCTGTGAGTTTGGTGGAAGAGACAGAGGAAAGATTAGTGGAAAGGATTTCATTTTACCAGGTATTTTGCTTCCATTTAAGCTTTCAAAGGCCTGGTCTATAGCACTTTCTGTGTGTGTGTGAGTGTGTTTACTAAATTGCTTGATTTTCAAGGTGAATGATTTGAATTGAAATGAAAATAGTTCACAGAAATCACTGTAAAACATATTCAGGGAAACTGTAGATTTGACTGTGAGCTCCTCAGCATAACCACATCTTTGGCTTGGGGTCCAGGACCTCACCTCAGTCGGAGTCCTGGCTCTCACTTTCACTCTCGTCACTTTTCCTGACTCTAAGCCTCCATTTCTTTATCTGTAGAATATAGGTAATCATGCCGGTTCTACCTGTCTAAAGAGGTGGATGTCAGTGGTTATGGAAATGAACCAACATATGGAAAGAACTTTGTAAACCATAAGCCTCTAAACATAATTTTATTACTATAGCGAAGCTCTGATTGGACATAGCCTATAAGCCAGACAATAATCTCTTATCTGCCACAAGCATCATAAAAAGACTTCAAACTTTAAACGTTTATCCTGTGTAACTTTTAGTACTGTTATTAAAGTCTCTGTCTCAGATTTCAGTGCCACAGAAAAGATAAAGCCTTACAGTGATCTTCGAGTGGCACTGAGAACATGACCAACAAGATGAAAACGAGTTTTAAAATCTTCTCAGGTTTTAACTTTAGAATATAAGTAATGAGAATCTGAATTGTGTGGCTAGAGGTAGTTATCAAATAACAACTTTAAACTTCAAAAGCAGGCTCGTTGCCTAAATAGACTGGAAAATGAACGCGTGGACTACTTGGCAGGGGCCTGCCACTCCTCACAAGCATTCAGGCTCCTATAGGCAATACTTTCCAGAGGCTGGCTCATTGTGGTTATGTTCTCTAAGTATTAGAAAGCTACAGTTGACCTCTTGCCATCTTATTTTATTGAGCCTGACTCTAAGGTAAATCTCAGTCCTCTGGGGGCAGGAAGCTGATGTTTGAATGCTTTGTTAGCCTAGGGATACTGAAAGTACCATCTGAGCAGCTAAAAGAATGCAGTTGAGCCCTGGCCAGTTGCAGTGAGCAGTGGTTAGAGCATCGGTCTGCAGACCTGAAGGGTCGCAGGTTCGATTCCTGGTCAAGGGCACGTACCTCGGTTGCAGGCTTCAGTCAGGGCGCGTGCAGGAGGCAACCAATCGATATGTCTCTCTCACATCGATGTTTCTCTCTCCCCCCTTGTCTACACTCCCCCAAAAAAAAAAAAATCAATGGAAAAAATATCCTTGAGTGAAGATAAAAAAAAAAAAAAAAGCAGTTGAAAACAGATAGCATTTTAAGCCTCGTTATAGTAAGAAACAGTTAATGTTAGCCAAACTAATATAAGCTTGATTATTTCTTTCCCCAAAAGTTACTATATCCCTTCAAATGTAACCTGTGATTCTATTAAAAATGAAATCATTGTTCTAAGACATTTAAATAAATTCACCAGACTAAGAAGTCAGATATCTTGTAAACCCACCTGTGTCATAGACTTCTTAGGGTCTCTCTCAGTCTTGTGCATCATGGAGAGGCTTGCGTCTTCATCGGGGCATGTCTGTGGGACGTGGAATGTAGGCGTCAGTTGTGTGGCCTCTTGAGTCCAGACAAACCTGTGTTCAGATGCTGGCTCAGAGCCTCACGGGCCGAGTGCCCGGTGCAGTCTGACTCCATGTATAAAATGGGGAAATTAAAGCTGCTCAGAGTGGCTCTAAAGATGGAGTGTCTCATCCTGAAGGCTTAGAAAATTAGAACCTTTTTTTTTTTTTTTTTTTTAAATTAATGTTGGATATTTTATTCGACCCCACAGGCTGGGGTGGGAGAGAGGGGTCACAAATGGGAATGATGGGAAGGACCTTGGAAGTAGAATTTTTGGCTTTAAAAAGACTTAAGTTAATTGGAAAATGGCAAGCGTTGTATTTGGATCATAATTTATTTTTAAAGATTAAATGTAAATAGCTGTCCGGATAAGTGTCATTAGCTGAACCCAACCATGGAAGATAATTGCCTTAGACAGAGTTCTCTTCAGGGGGTCATTGTATTTGCAGCTTTGAAGAATTTTATTTTTCTTTCCATGACGTTTTACTAATGATGTGTTGTCTGCTTTAATTTGTTCCCCTAAAGCCGTCTTACTTTCTCCCTGCTGAATCTTTACATTCAGAAGATTGGAAATGAATTTTGTCCTATTATCTGGGTCTGAAGGATACTAAAGACATGTTTTCTTATTGATCCCCTTCATATTTAGGTCGCAATGTAAAATGCCTACAGGGGCCAGACAGGGGGACAGAAAGAAGGGCCTCTGACTGGCTGCAGTCGAAAGGGTGGTGGGGTCTGGGTGGAGGGGAACCGGGTAGAGCAGGTTCCTCGATAGGAGGCTGTTGCTGCTCAGTTTCAGCCCACCTTTGCCCCATGAGAATGCAGACCCAGGGGGCTAGATCTTCCATTTGCCTAGAGCCACAGGAAATCCTGATTTCTATGTAATATTTCCTGATTTTCAAAATAATCTTCAGGTCACACAAAACCTGTCTGCAAGCTGAGTGTGCCCCATAGACTGCTACCTTTTTTGTTTTTAGATAGATCTGTGAATTTCTGTTTTCTGTTCACATGTCTAAGTCTATAGATTTAATCTGTGTGATAGAAATACATTAGCCGGGCCCTGGCCAGTTTGGTACAGTGGTTAGAGTGTTGGCTTGTGGACTGAAGGGTCGTAGGTTTGCTTCCCTGTCAAGGGCATGTACCTGGGTTGCAGGTTTGACCCCTGGCCCCAGTCAGGGTGGAGGCAACCAATTGATGTTTCTCTCTCTCCCTCCCTCCCTTCCACTCTTTCTGAAGAAAAAAAAAATCAATGGAAAAAATATCTTCAGGTGTGGATTAACAAAAACAAACGTAAAGAGAAATACATTAGTTGGAAACTGTCATTGTGAAAAGTGATTAATAAGCCATTAATCCCCCTGGCCAGGTAGTTCTGTTGGTTAAGAGCATCATCTCGATACCCAAGGTTATGGGTTCAATCCCTGGTCAGGGCACATACAAGAAACAACCAATGAACTCATCGATAAGTGGAACAACAAAACTGATGTTTCTCTCTCCCCCCTTCTCTCTCTCTAAAATCAATCAATCAATCATTCAATCAAAATAAAAAAATAAAAATAAATAAACCAACAATCCTGTTTGTCCAGCCAGCCTACAAGAGTCTTGAGGGTTAGGAAAGTGGTATTGTTTCTTCAGGAGACTCTACTTCTACTATAGGGTCTTTTATGGAGTATTTGTAAGTAGATTGGTCGGTTTCATTTCAAAATAATTCATTCTGTGACTTGACTTTTATTAGCAAATAAAAAGAAACATTGATAAGAAGCATGCCCGGCTTTACCAGACTCTGAATGAAGGCAAACAGCTGGTGGCCTCTGTGAGCTCTCCTGAATTAGAGGACCAGATTGCCAAACTAGAAGAGCAGTGGCTGTCCCTGAACAAAAAAATTGACCATGAGCTACACAGACTACAAACGCTTCTTAAGCACCTGCTCAGGTACGTTTTCTTAGAGACTGATCCGCATCAGCGCTGTGGAGAAAGACCTCAGGGATTCTGCAGCCCACCGGCTTTTACGGGTGGTCCCCACTGTACAGTTTCTCTTCGACAGTCCCAGGCAGTCGGGTCCCTCTTCTGGGCTGCATGGGGTCTAGGGTCTCTTGATACTGGCTTGCTAGGCTCAGGATGATATATAATCAGTTCTGTGAAAGTTAGGAATTATAAAATTATACACGTTACCTTTATGCCATGATGTTGCTCTTTCCTCTTCCAAAAGTTTTAAAATTTAAAAGAAGTCAAATAATTTTAGCTAACAGGATATTTTGGAAAAGTCTTTGGAATTGTTCAGAATTTTTTTTGCTAAGCTGATGTGATCTCAAACCCCTTGAAGAAAACAGAGACCATAGAACGTTTAAACCTCTCTCATCCCTGCCTCTTAAGGGACTGCCTTAACCTAAAGAAGCTGAAAGGTTACCTTTTTCTTGGGTATTTTCATCACATCGGATAAATACGTTGGCATGTAGCCAACCGCACTTGGCTGTTTGTTATATAACTTATTCTGGTTATATTTTTACTGCAAACACATCTATAGAGGACATTTGATGAATAAGAATAATCTCTTTTTGTGTAGCTGTAATAAGAAATTTTAAAAATAATGTTTTAGGCCTTAAAAATGCCTCTTTCTTCTTGATTACTCATAATGGAAAGAGCCATAAAAATGCCAGGAGCATCGGGTTTGGGATAGAGCAGGATATACTCCTTATGTGCGGGATAATTTTCTGAATAATAGGGCTGAGGAACACAGGAACACACAGAGTAAAATAAAAAGGAAAGACGCCGGTGGTATCCATCATCAACAGAGTACGTTTCTAATTTTCTTTCTCTCACTTTGCTCTTTTTAGTTATAACAGAGATTCGGACCAGTTAACCAAGTGGTTGGAATCTTCTCAGCAAACTCTGAACTACTGGAAAGAACAATCCCTCAATGTGTCTCAGGACTTGGATACAATCAGAAGCAACATAGACAGTTTCTTTGTAAGTTGTAATAGAATATGCTCAGATAATAATTGGTCAGAAATAAATAGGGGGAAATGACCTGGGCTTATAATAAGCAGCTGCATTCTCCAGACTTAGACCTAGTTGTTTATACTATTTATATATGCATTCATAGTAATGATGAAGTATATTTTTAATTGACCCTACAAAATATATATAAGTTTAAAACTTGCTCTGGCATAGGACATGTGTTACAAATGCAGAAAATGACTCTCCTGCCCTCGCAAAAACCTCACAGGAATCTTATTAAATCTTATGTGTTAAAGTTAATAGACACATGGTTTTAAATTATATAGAAGTGATATTTCTTCTAAAATCTTATTATTCTAGCCCTGGCTGGGTGGCTTAGTTAGGGCATCATCCCAATATACCAAAGGTTTCAGGTTCCATCCCTGGTCAGGGCACGTACAAGAAGCAACCAATGAATACATCAGTAAGTGGAACAATAAATCTGTCAGCCTTTCTCCCTCCTGCCGCCTTTCTTCTCCCTCTCTAAAATCAATAAATTTTAAAAATTGTTATTCTATTGTGTTGAGATTTCCCTTAAAGGAAAGTATTACATTTGCAACATAAATTATACTTTTGAAACCTTTTAGGCTTTTCTCTTTCCTTTTTCTTATTTTGTAGCTACGATTATTCACTTTGGTGTTAAAATGTAGATTTTTTAAATATATTTTTAAAAACCTGTAAGTGCACAGGAAAGATTTCAAATATATTAGTTAAAAATTTGTTGCATTTAATTCATTTCATATGAACTTTGTGTTGTGACCCATACTTTCTTTTTGAAAGTCGAAATGATGATTTGTCTATTTTTTAAAGTATTAATCCACTAGATTAGAAGCCACTCAAGGGGCAGGAATTCCATCTTTTTTTGTTCCCTTTCATATATGTAATGGCTGGAACAGTGTCTGACCCCTAGTGGGAAAAGTGTGTTTGTGAGGTGCACATGTGTGTGCTCATGCATGTACACATATTGTCCCCTTTAGGAGTTCTCCAAGGAAGTTGATGAAAAATCCTCCTTGAAAACTGCAGTGCTAAGTACTGGGAACCAACTCCTTCACCTGAAAGGGGCCGATACGGCCACAGTGAGAGCTGCTCTAGCGCAGTTCGAACAGAAATGGACAGTGCTCATAACTCAGCTTCCAGATATTCAGGAAAAACTTCACCAGGTAAGTATTCAAAGACCCGGCATTTAAATTAGCATTCACTTGTTAGCTCACAACTATTTTAAAATTGTTCCTTTGATTCAATAATTTTCATTGACACTACGTATTTTTCTCTGGCACCACTGAATATAGGTCTTAATTACTGGACTCTCCTCCAATGGCATCTTTGTTGAGAGAGAAATCAGGCTTAATTACATTATTTCCTAGTTTATCTGCACCACTGTGTTAGTTTATGTGAAGGTCATTGTCATTGTTTTGGGGTCATTTATTCTAAGCTTGAATGCTGGGTTTGTTTTTGTGAGTAACCTGCATAATTACGTAGCAAGACCTTTTATCAAACCAGATATCATCCTCAGCAATGCCCCGATTCGTTTTGTTAACTGCAGGCAATTAAATGGAAATCATTTTGTCCTTGCAGCTTCAGATGGAGAAATTGCCTTCTCATAAAGCAATCACGGAGATGATTAGCTGGATGAACAATGTGGAACATCAAACCGCAGGTGAAGACTCCGCGCGTTCACCGAGTTCTGCGTCTCAAGTTAAAAATCTGCTTCAGAAGTACAAGGTAATTATACAAGAAGAGCCAGAGGCCTTTTCATGAAATAAGAAGGCAAGACAGTCAGAGGGGAAACACTGAACAGACACACGTTGGCTATAAATTAGAAAAATGAATTCTGGGTGTAGGGGATGGGGTGCTGGATGATTCTCGAGAGAGAACTTAGTATTCTTGCCCTTTTTTATTTTTTTGTTTTTATTGATTAATTTTATTATTTTTTTAAACATTTTTTTAAAAAACATGTCTATTGATTTCAGAGAGAGGAAGGAAGAGGGAGGGAGAGAGAGAGAAATATCAATGATGAGAGAGTCATTGATCGGCTGCCTCCTGCACGCCCCCAACTGGGGATCGAGCCCGCAACCCGGGCATGTGCCCTGACCAGGAATCGAACCTCGATCTCATTGAGCCATGCCGGCCGGACTATTGGTTAATTTTAGAGAGAGAGAGAGAGAGAAACATCAGTTTGTTGTCCCACTTATTTACGCATTCATTGCTTGATTCCTGTATGTGCCCTGACTGGGGATCGAACCTGCAACCTTGGCATATTGGGACGCTGCTCTAACCAACCGAGTTACCCAGCCATAAGAGCTACACTTGCTCTTAGTAGTCTGCTTAAATTACTGTGGTAGCTCTCATCGCCACAGGACACTGTCCAAGCTTTTAACAGGCTCTGGCCCCTCGTCACCTGTCAAGCCTCGTTTTCTCGTTGCCCCACACAAACCCTGCACTCTGCCTGAACCAGTGCCTTGCGCTCCTCAACTGCTCCTGGTGCTCTCCCTCCTCACGCTTCTGTACATGCTGCACCTCCGCCAGGCATCCCAGCGCCCGGCATTTACCTGGAGAAACCCTCTTGGTCTTCCTTCAAGAGGCAGCTCAAGTATCTTCTCACTTGGAAATCGACCCCTGACTCTTCCTGGCAGATTAGTTTACTTTCAGGGCTTAGATGTCTCCGTGGTGCTATCAATAGTTCCTGCTACATGATATGATGATGATTTGTTGGGTCGCCTGTCTCCCCACCTTGACTTAGCTTTTTGAGAGCAGAAGTTATCCTTCACCTCCCTGAAATAACACCCCGGGCCCCATGCGTGGCAGCCAGGTGTTAAGTAAATTGTTCTTTGAATAAGAGAATAAGTTGACATAGGAAAACCAATGTAGGGAAAAGTCAATATAGTCGGTATCCTACAAATAGATGTGAACGTGGCCTTCTGCGTGATATTTTATTTCAAGTAGATTTAAGTAATATTGAACAAGCCATACACAAACATATATTGTGTACCAGGCATTGTGTTCGCCTCTAGGAACACAGAAAGAAGACCCTAGTCATTGCTTTCAAAGACCTCACAGGCTGGCGGATCGAGCCTCTGGTAGGCAGAAGATGAATAGCTCAATCACAAAGCATGATTTTAGCAAGGATTTTATTTTTATATCCTATCACACGCTGACTTCAGTGAGTAGTGGAATTTTTAGAGGGTCCACGTGTATATATCCTCGCAGACTCTAGTAACCTAGCATGGACCACCTGGCTTCCCCCTTTGGAAGTCTCCAAAGTACATGCTACAACTTGCCAGGATAAACCCAACAAGTTGCATGCTTGACAGAAACGTGGTTGGCCCTGGGTGGGTTTAGGATTGCCATATCTCTTAAAGTCATCCAAACTGGGTGGCCGAGCCCATCCCCAGAGAAATGAGAAGCTGCCCAAACTGGTGACGTTCCTTAAAGGTGTCCCGGGTGGTCCGGGAATCGTAACTCCAGACTTGCCGTCCTGTCGTGTCCATGTGCCCACAGCGTGGCGCTGAATCCAGTGCAGCTCTCGGGTGGCCTCCCACAGGAGCCCTCATTAGTCCCCGGGTCCTGATTTCGGTTTAGATGATGTAGCCACCATACTCTGTGCTGCCTATGACTTTTTAATCTGTTTGAAAGCGATGAGTCAGTCTATCCCCAGGAATGTGAATTTCCAAAAAGACTCTCCTTTCAAGCAAAGCAGACTGCTGCGGGGGATAGAGGGCGGGGTGGGGAAGGTAAACCAGGACTCCTGACAGGTGCCCCTGGATTAACGGCTGAGAGCTTGGTGCCGCCTAGAGTGCGCCGGAGGGGAACTCCAGTTCATCTAACTGAATTCATCTCAGGCTTCGATGACTTAATTTTGCTCATTCATTCTGCTTTAGGAGTTTAGAATGGAAATGGACTATAAACAATGGATAGTCGACTTTGTTAACCAGTCATTACTTCAGTTGAGCACCTGTGATGTGGAAAGTAAGCGCTACGAGAGAACAGAGTTTGCAGAGCACCTGGGAGAGATGAACCGCCAGTGGCACCACGTACACGGAGCACTGAACAGAAAGGTGTGCTCATGCGTCTCACTCTGATGCAGGATTTGGCCTTTGCAAAATAGCACTGTCTGAAACATTGTAAAAGACATTCATACAGTTAATTTATAATGACTTCTGTTAATCGTCTCAGCGGTTGGCCCTTAATAACCCTGTGTTCTAGCATTCTCCATAGGAGAGGAGGAATATAGTTCTTATGTTTCTTTGGAGATTTCTTAGTGGGAAATTGAGTTAGGCAAGTGAAGAAGAAAAATTTTATTTAAGGAGATGTATTATGTGAGCCTCCTAACTAGTCAGAGATTTTGACATTTTCTGTGAAAGTGGATGTCCAAAAGCAGCAAAGTATTTCAGCTTGGAAAAGATTATAAAAAGGAAGGAAAAATGTATGTGGCCTTTCGGTAGATTTTTATTCCATGACTGAAAAGATTAAGAGAACTTATTCCTGGGAAAATATTTAATCTTTGTATATAATTGACAGGGACAATCTGTTGATTCCTGTTTTGTGTAGAGAATGCACACAAATAGATTTATGCAATTAAGGTTCAAATATGTGAATGAACAAAGAACCAGAACAGACAACTCACAAAAGAAAAAACTATAATCAGCAAATAAACATGGAAATCTTTCCTCTTTAGTTATTTAAATATCAGATATTTGAAATAAACATTAATGTAGCATTCCACACTTCCTAAATTAGAAAAATTTAATAAGATAAAGGTCAAAGCCCAAAGCTGTCATATTCGTACTTTTCAGATAATGGCTGAAATACCCTTTTGGAAGGCATTCAGAAAACTTCAAGAACCGTAATAACCATCTTATCTAGCTTATCTCTTAACCCAGCAGTCCACCTCTTCCGTTTATCTTAAGTAAATAATCCTTCAAAAAGGAAAAGATATGCGCACAAAGTATTAAATTTACAATTATTATACTAGGGAAAGTAGAATGCCTTAATTTTCCAACTACAGAGGTATAATTAATCAAATTATACTGTGTTCATTTGATGAAATATTGGGCAGCCTTTTAAGTTAATAAAAGTATATGTCATGACATGCAAATGCCTATAAAATATTAGAAAATGAATACAAAACTTGATGTATACGTGTACGCATATGTAAATATATAATATTGTATACGTAAGTATAATATATAATACTGTCAACAACATGATTTTATTTTGTTCAGATACTGTGGAACTCCAAAACAGCCAGCTTTCTTAGCGGGTTAGGTTTCATTTCAAATGTTAGAATTTTTTTCCAAAGGGGATTTTAATTCTGTTTCCTGATTTATGAATTTTTATTCCAAAAGTTATTGGGAAATCTTATACATACTAAAAATCTCAGAAGAAAAAATATCCTATGTAAAACATCGTATCATGACATTTACATTTTAAAGCCTATGGTTTAAAATAAGAAATTGTCTTCCTCATAACTTGTAGATACAACATTTAGAACAACTCTTGGAAAGTATCACTGAGAACGAAAACAAAATTCAGATTCTGGACAACTGGATGGAGGCGCAGGAGGAGAGACTGAGAACTTTGCGGAAACCGGAAAGCGTGGTCTCGGTGCAGAAGGTGCTCCTGGATTGTCAGGTGAGCGGGCGCGGCCCCGGGGCGGCCCCGTGCGGTGCGGGGCGGTGTGGCGCGGGGCAGGCCGGCCTCGGCGCTTGCTCCAGGCATCCATCTCCTCCAGACCCCCATGCGCTTACTTTTTTATGTCAAACAGGTCATTATTCGTGGTGGGGTTCTTTTAATGGTAAACAGAACCAAGCATTTTCATAGTTAGTGTTATTCTTAAGAGATTTGAATATCATTCCTGACGAAAAAATGTCCACAGGGTATTTTGATTGTGATGGCTTCCAATTGTTATGTCTTTTTAAAAATGTGCCAAATATTCACAAAAATTGCTCTGAAGTTTCATCGGTTTTGAGTATTTCACCCTGTTTCTTCAGGGGAAAATGGCTCTTTTACCTGCTGTGTAACGTGTTCTAAGAGGACTGCTCGTCCTTTGGAGCCTCTGTCTAAGTTCCATTCGAGCTTGAGGATGTTGGTCGTGTAGTTGTCATTTGCCAGGTTACGTAGCCTTTGAGGTGCCCTCACCCGGATGTAGATTAACCCTCCTCACGTTACGCACTGTCCTGACTGCGCCCCTCCCTGAAGACACTGCCCGCTGCCTCCGCACCTGCTGCAGGGGCGTGAAGGTTAGAAGAATACTGGACGTGATACGCGAGCATGACGCCCTTATAAGAGAGCTTTTCAGATGGTCATATCCTGTTTCTAACTACCCACTACCACTTCCACTTCCGAATTCTTGCATCCACCTCAGATGCAACATGCCTCCTGACTGGAAGCCTTCATTCCGCAGCTCAGGGCTGCCCCACCCCCCAACAGGCCTCCCCAGTTTCACTTGACTCCTCAGCTATGCACAACATGGGGTATCATCACTGTTTTCCAGATGGGAAAATGCCGACTTCGGGGTCTGATGACTGAAATGCCTGGTCCCACAGCCAGTACAGGGCAGACATGGGTGGGGCCGGGTCTGCTGGACACTCTACTGCACCATGATGATACGGACTTATTACGTGGACCCTTCTAAATTCTAGACCCCTGTGATAATTGAAGTTATTGTAAAAATTCATATTGTAATCATTGTAAACACTGGATTAAGAGTGTTATGATTAATGTCTATGGCGTAATGTTATTAATTATATACTCTAATGTTATTTTTACTTGAACAGACTCCTGTCTCTTATACCTTATTGTTTTGTGATATTGTACATATGAAAACTATTTTCTTTGGCCTTCTAGGATATAGAAAATCAACTTGCAGTTAAATCCAAAGCACTCGATGAGTTGAGACAAAGTTGCCTGACTTCGGAGAGTGGGACAATGCCATTGTTAGAAGATACAGCTTCCAGAATTGATGAGTTATTTCAAAAGAGGAGCAGTGTCATCAACCAGGTACTGGAATTTATTTGAAGTGCACTATTTCTCTTCACATACCCATCTCCTGTCTTATTCTTGTTTAATCACGGAGACTTGCTTCATACCAAAAGCTGAAAACTAGCTGAGAAAATGAAACGGAGAAAAGCATTCCGAATCCCACCCCCCCCCCCCTTTTTTGCACAGGCTAATTAAAGGCAAAGCCACCCATCCTGACGTCATTGGCAGTCTAGAAATCCACTTGGTTATCTTTGTTGTGTCTAATGTACTCACACAGACAAAAATGTCTCCATCCCCAAACCAAACTGAGCATCTGGCATTGTTTCCTGGCCAGATATACAGACGCAGCTATGAAGAAGCAGCTCAGATTCCCCACAGCCAGGGAGATGCCTCGGGGAGAGACTGATCCTGTCTCTAGCAGCCTCTGTTAAGCTAAAAGCATGGTCAGCATAGGGAGAACTGCAGAGGGGGGTAGAAACAGAGCATGTGGTGAGAAAGAAGAGGGGGGTAGTGGAGGGTGTCGGGTCATTTTATGAGAGGCACATCAGAGTCTGCATTTACCCCTTCCCAGAGGAGAGCACCAAAGACAAGGGACAGGCATCTCCAGACATCACAATCTTGATGTTTCCCCATAAAAATTTGGAGAAAAGTTTAAATACTGACCAGTTATAGGTGTGTCCATGTTTCCCAGAGTGCCCTTATTGTGGGTTATTTGTCATCTACTAAAGTCTACGTCTAACCACTTGTCCCAAGAGGGAATTGGGAATAACCTGTATGAATGAAATCCATAGGTGGCCCGCAGTCTCATTCCTCTCCCAGAACTCAGGCAGGAAAATAGGGGTTGAGCTTAACATGTGTCTGAGTCATTTGTTAAACATGTCTTCTGTGAGGCACAAGGCTCACTACCAAGGGTCCAAAGAAAAACAAAATAAATGGATTCTACCCTTAAAGAGCTCATAGGCTACTGGAGGAAACACTTGAACAGATGTAACACAATAAATTATAATATAAAAATGTAGAGGGGGAAAAAAAGATTAAATGAGATAATGCATGTAAAAAACATGCACATAGTACTAGCATAAGGATAGACATATAGGTAAATGGAATAGAATTGAGAGTCCAGTAATAAACCCTCATGTTTATGGTCACTTGATTTTTGACAAGGATGCAAGACAGTTTTATTGGGGAGAAATAGTCTTTTCAAAAAATGATGCTAGAGCCCAGCCGGGCGTGGCTCAGTGGTTGAGCATTGACCTAGGATCCAGGCGATCAGGGTTCGATTCCTGGTCAGGGCACAGGCCCGGGTTGCGGGCTGCAGCCGATCAATGAGTCTCTCATCATTGATGCTCTATCTCTTTCTCCCTCTCTCTTCCTCTCTCTGAAATCAATAAAGATATATTTAAAAAAAAAAAAAAAATGATGCTAGAACAACTGGCTATCTACATATAAAAGAATGAAGTTATATCTGTACATTCACACCATATACAAAAAATAATTCAAAATGGATCAAAGATATAAATGTAAGAACTGAACTACAAAACTTAGAAGAAAACATGCGTATAAATCTCCATGACTTTGGATTAGGCAATGGTTTTCTAGACAGGATGTCAAAAGGGCAGGCAACTCCCCCCAAAAACAAACAAACATACATTGGACTCTTCAAAATTAAACTTATGTTTCAAAAGGCACCATCAAAAGTGTAAAAAGAGCCCGGTCATGAGAGGCTCACGGGTGAGCATCGACCTAGGATCCAGGAGATTGTGGTTCGATTCCCAGTCAGGGCACTTGCCCGGGTTGCTGGCTCGATCCCCAGTAGGGGGCGTGCAGGAGGCAGCCAATCAATGACACTCTCATCATGGATGTTTCTCTCTCTCTCTCTCTCCCCCCCCTCCCTTCCTCTCTGAAAACAAAGACATTTTTTTCTTATGTAAAATGATGAACCACAATATGCGAGAAAATATTTGCAAATAATATGTATGATAAAAGACTTGTATCTAGAATATACAAGGAATTATTACAACTCAATAATAAAAGGACAAATAACCAAATAAATTTTAAAAAGCAAATGATAAATAGACGTTTCTCTAAAGATAGACAAATGGCCAATAAGCACATGAAAAGGTGCTGAATATCATTGAAATTCAGATAAAAACCACGATGAAATATCACTCCGTACCTATCAGGGTAGCTGTAATAAAAAGCAAGATGACAACAGGTGTCAACAAGGACATGGAGAAATTGAAACCCTTGGACACTGATGGTGGATGTAAAATTGTGCATCTGCTCTGGAAAACAGTCTGGCAGTTCCTCAAATAGATTAATATCGGGGGGAGTACAGGGGGAAAGCATGAGGAGTGACTGCTAATGGTCATGGAGTTTCTTCCGGGAGTGATGAAAATCTTCTAGAACTAATTACGGAGGTGGGTGTGTGAATTATAGCTCAGTAAAGCTGTTGTTTTTAAGTAATGCAGAGGACGCAAGACCTAGATCATCCATCTATTAGCTCTCCAGAGTCAATGTAGCCTGGTGTTTAAGAGCAAGGGCTTTGCGTTCTCCATCTGAATAAAGATCTTGGCAGCACCCTTATCTGCCCTAGTGCCCTGGGGCAGGCACTTAACCTCTCTCAGCCTCAGTTTTTGAGTCTATAAAGTGGGGATGATGAGAGCCACTCTCTTATTTCTGCCTTTGTAGTGATGCCCATGGAGCACTCCCTGAATGCTGCCTTACAGGCTGATTCCACTCCTCAGATTTTTGAAAATGTTCCTTATTTCTAATGTAATGAATTTTGCTCAATGGCGTTCTCATCGTCTCCCTCGGACCATATGTGCCATTTCTTCTCTGTGAAGCTATCCTATTCTAAGGGGTTACCCTAAGCGCCCCATAAATTACACCAGCTTTTCATGGGGAAGCCAGTACACACACACGTCCTGATTCCTCATGCAGTGTTCTTTCCCTGCTGAACTCTCCCCATGCTGACCCTGCTGGTCTCAGGGCCCTTTTCCACTCACCTGTTCTAAAACTTAGCCATCTCTGATAGTTTTTGTTCATTGATCTGCCCTTCCCACCTCCAGTTCATCACTGAAGCTCCCCCAAGACCTTCAGATCGAAATGCCTAAATGGTAGATAGAGTCCTTCGAAAAAATAATGATGAGAGGGTCTCTTCTCAATGAATTTCTAAATATGCTTCTACTTTTCGTATAGGCCAGTGAGCTCAAGACCTGCATGCAGTCCGTCTTACAGGAGTGGAAGGTTTATGATAAACTCTATGATGACATGAATATGATGACAGTTCGACTCCAGTACTGTGTGGGACACAGCAAGCCTGCGGCTTTGTCATTGGAGGCCCTGAGATGCCAGGTGCAGAGCCTGCAGGTAAATGACCCAGATCTTGGCACAGCACGGCAGATTGGCAGCTAATCTCCAGTGGAAGCTGGCACAGTCATGGACACAGCTGTGTTGGTGCTCTCCAGAGAGAAGCACAAAACAGTATTTTAAACGCCAGCATCAAAAGTATAGCTTGAAATTCTGAGATGAATCACGTGAGCCAAATGAGCGAGACTTTGTAAAAGTTTACATTGATTTTTTTTGTTTTTTTTTAATGCTCGTATCACTTTACAACGTAAAGGTTTTGAGTTTGGGCGGGTTTTTCTTTTAAGTACACTTTTAAAAGTTTTTGTCTCAAATAAATGAATGCCTTTTCAGTTGTTTTCCTCTTCACATTTCTGACCATTTATCGCAGTCCCGTCCAGGTTTGTGTTGTGATACACAGCAAGTGTTGAAAAGCTGCTGCCTCCTTCCAAATCAGCCAGGCCATTCTGAAATTAATTCCTGCTCTGTTCTCTTAGTCTCTTCAAGATGAAGCGGAGAGCAGCGAAGGGAGGTGGCAGAAGCTCCAGGAGGCTATTGGAAGACTCAGAGGTTACTGCCCCTCAGTTGCTGAAATAATCGAGGAGAAATGCCAGCATGCTCACACAAGGTAACTTATTGCATTAAGGTACACTTTGAATAATAGATATCTTAATTACATGTGCTAAATGAAGTGTCCTGGGCCTTGGAAAGTCTAATCTTCTTAATCACCTGAGATGACTGGTTTCATACTGTTCTGGCCTCTGCAGTTTCCAAGGATCTAATTCATGTCCGATTTGATGTTGTGAAGGCTGTTACCTACTCTGTTCAAGCGTTTGGTACAGTCAGTCTAGAAATACCGAAATTACAGCCCCGGAGTAGAAGGCTAAATGACCAGTGTAATCCTCAGGGACACCAAAATCCCAGGCAGAATCAGACTGGGGCTGGCCAGAGGGGCGTTCTGTTCCACGGGAGGCATCATAAGGTGGGAGAAAGGGGGCTTTAGGACACCTTCCGGGAAGTGGTTTGTGCGCTCAGAAGGGATTTATTTACTTATTATTTTCAATCCTCACCCAAGGAATGAGGGTATTATTTCCATTGTTTTTTTTTGTTTTTGTTTGTTTTAGAGAGAGTGGAAGGGAAGGGGGGAGAGAGAGAGGTGGGGGGGGGAGAGAGAGAGACATCGTTTGGCTGCTTCCTCCCTCCCAGCAGGGGTGGGGATCAAACCTGCAACTCAGGTATGTGCCCCTGACTGGGAATCGAACCCAGGACTCTCCGGTGCGCTGGCCAACGCTCTAACCCCTGAGAATGCCGGCGACGGCTGGGAAGGGATTTTTGATGAAGCGCAGGTGGCAGAAAGCTCCTTAAGAAGTGTGGCCCTGGTTCATTGCAAGGCTTTTGTTTTTTTGAGTGGGATATGAAAGTTGACCTAAAGCTGATGTGGTGATGGGAAAGAAAGGCAACAATCTGCATATGGGATGAAAACCATTTCCTTTATGTTAGGGATGTGTGGCTTTTGTAATTGGAGAATAAATTTGGCATAAACACAGTTTAAATAGGCCTATTTAAAGACCCACCCTCTATAAAGTAGGAGCCCCTCCCATGTGGAGAAGTTTCATCAGGCGTACATATAGTTCAGTACTTTCTCCACATTTGCCTAAGAGACATTCATACTATAATAGATATTTCTTGCCAGTCACAAATTTTGTAATTTTTGTTGAGAATTATAGTCAGTTAAATATTTGGATTTGGACTTCTGTTTTTTACTAATTGCACCATCAATATATAAAGGCATTTAACAGTTGTTATCTCAACAATCCAGCTGCTGTTAACTCACCAGTAAAGTGTGTGCATTGAGCTTTTGCTGCAAGGGAAAGGATGGGATCAGGGACCTGTTCATGTTGCCCTGACAGGTGGACGCAGGTAAACCAGGACATTGCAGACCAGTTGCAGACGGCCCAGGGTCTGCTACAGCTCTGGAAGGCCTACACCAGTGCTCACACTGAGGCCGTAACAAAGCTGGAACAGCAGGAAGCAAAGTACCACCAGCTTGCAAACATCAACATGTCTGGAAACAACCTGGCAGAGGTCCTGAACCCAGCCCTGCAGGATATAAAGGTGAGTGCAAAGCCCATTGGGGAAACCAAGGGCTAAAACCCAGGGACTGGACAGAGCACAAGGACAGAGAAGTGGGTCAGGACAGGTGCATGAGCAGGCTGTGTAGGACATGGGCAGGACTGGGACGTGTGGGGTTGGGAGGGCCAGGTGGAGGCTCGGAGGCCAGGGCCAGGCAGCAGGTAGCTGGGTCAGGGGCACCTGACACCATCTGGTTCCAAGCCGCCTCTTTCAGTCTAGCAGGAAAAATCTCTAAAGCAAAAGCCTCATGCAAAGTCTCAAATAAAAGCAAAAGTATCTCAACTGAGTGTGATTAAGAATAATAGATATTGAATCTCTCGCTTTAGAAATAATCATCAAAAAAAGATAATTATGGACTTGCCTCCATGTTGATAGGGCTTTTCTGTAGTTACAGTGATATTTAGACTATATTTAAGAGCTGCATAATTTCCTCTGTGGTTTTATCCTATTGTGTTGATGAAGGCCCAGAAAGTGACTACTTTCAACATTTAAACTGGCTGCCTTTTATATCTTCTGATACTATAGGGCAAACCAAAAAGTATTAACCAGTTTAATAAGAGTGACAGGAATCCAACAAATGTGATCTGTATTTCTGATCTACTTCTACCTGATCTGTTATTTAAAAAAGAAAAACAAACGACACATTCACACACACACAGTATTTCCAGAGCAGCCTTAAAATCTGCTTGGTTAATGAGATTCTGTAGTCTCTGCAAGTAAATCCATTTATGTCACAAAGTCTCAGAGGACAGGGCTGCATGGATCCTTAAATGGCATTAAAGCAGATTCCTAAAGTGTTCTATGATTATAAAACACAGGACTCACCCAGGTGATCTCCAGTTTCTAAAAACTTGAAGCCCCAACTCTATTGGTCAGTGGTCAGTTTTCTCCCTGAACTGGCAGATTTTAGAGCAGCGCCAGTGATGCGCGCCAAGTAAAAAAAGCTTAGCTTTTCAGTTCCTTAGAAATAAACAATAACAAAAAGCCATGCCCACAATTTCCGGGGCAGAAATTCTCCTAGATGTTGATGGAGTCATAGGGGTGGGGATTCTTGTAGTGGAAGGAAGAGGAGATGTTTGGGGATCACTTTTTCTTTTCTAGGAGCTGCAACATGAGGTGCAGAAGACAAAGGAAGCCTTTCTCCAAAATGCCACTCTCCTGGATCGACTCCCACAACCTGCCGAGTCGGACACCCATGTGCTCCTCTCCGATCAACTGCACTCCCTCCAAAGGGCTTCCTACTTGGAAAAGATGCTGCTTGTGAAAGCAAATGAATTTGAGGTTCATCTTATTTTTTCATTCAAGTTGTAGGATTGGACATTTGCCCATTACCCTCAATTCCTTATATCCTATGACGTAGTAGTCATCCATGCTTTGTGGGCTGCTCCTTAGGGCAACTGCAGAACAGAGCTGCCCCTGAAGATATCTGTCGTTGGACATGATTCTTCAAGCATGTGATTTTTCCATCACATGGGCAATGGGCAGATCTTAAGCACCCATTTCTTCTTTATGGAACATGTTAGTTTAAGAAGTCATATATTTCATATCCTATTCAGATCTCAACAGTTATTTGGATCTCCAAGTGGGGTGATTGGGTTACAGGCCATTTGCTATATTCTGCTTTCACGTTTTGAAGAGCCTTTTGTGTACGCACTGTCAAAAAGCCTCATGGGAGGCCATGGAACTCCAGTGTCACATCTCAATAGCAGCAGGGAGAAAGTATTTAAGTAGCGGGTCTGAGGGAGCAGAGTACGTCCCGACCTTCCTCTGCACGGCCCCCTCAAGCGGGTGGGCCATTCACCCCTGGAGGCTCAATGCTTTGCCAAAGGCACAGAATGGAAAGCAGGAGTATTCTGAGTGTTCAAGACAGTAATGCTCTGCTGGGGGTTGAAAACAACCTGAGCCTTGATCAGCTCCGAGAGCTGTGCTTAGTTATGTTCTGTCTGCTCATGAAAATTGTTTCTAATAAAAATTGCTCTCGTTCTAGTTTGTTCTATCACAGTTTAAGGATTTTGGGGACCAGTTGGAATCTTTGAAAGGCCATATAACGCATGAAGAAGAGAATTTGAATAAACTCTACCAACAAGAAAAAGAAAAAAATCCTGACTCGCTCCTGGTATTGTCAATTTTTATCATTTCTAAGTGTTTAAGCTCACCATAGAATAAAAAAAATAAGCTAATTACTGTCACAGTATAAAATCTGTTTGTATCATAACTCTTATACACAGTAATTTATATGTCATTCATTCTTGCCCTATTTTCCCTCAGCTCTAGAAAAGTATGACAACATAGGGATCTATTTTAGTAATATGCCACGGTAATTTTAGTGGATTTTTAACTTTTGATGTCTTTACTAATTAGCTTCAGTCAACTAGAATAATCTAGGAATTGGCTGTTGCGATTAATTAAATCTTTCTAGTTAGTCGAAGATCAGATGTAAAATACCCTATTAAATTATTTGTATCTATTTTGACTTATTAGCTTAGTAAGTTTAATATGGTCAACATAAATGAATGGGAGAGTTAAAGAACACTGGGCCCTGTATATCCCTAAGTACCAGTCCTCATAACCCAGATCAGGGGTGAGGAACCTATGGGACACGCTCATCCCCTCCCATTTATATGTTGTTCTGTGAAATTTTCATGCTACAGGGCAGAGATGAATAGTTTGACAGAGATCACTTGACCCATACAGGGGTAAAATATTTATGACCTAGCTGTTTACAGGAAAATCTTGCTGACCCTGATGACCTAGACTATTACAGCAGAGTTTTGTAGTGACAATGTGGGTGTTGTAAAGGATGTTTGCTTAACATACTGTCGACCTAGAGGCTGTCCCTGGAATATCATTGTAAAAATAACATTTTGATGAGTTTGCATTCTTATATGATTTTACCTTCTACCAAAATACAGCTGTTTAAGTACCGTGCTTTACTAGGGTTATTTTAAGGATTACGTTTTCATTTGGTTTGTAGGTAAACTGCATGATCTGCTGAAGGTTAAGTTGTTGGCAGACCAAAAGGGATTTGAAGGTCCTTAATGAGTCCTTAAAAAAAAAAAAAGCTTACTTTCATATTCCCCAAAGACAAAATCTGAGGTTACTTTCTATTTCTTGGGCTGTTTAGGTTCTGGCTGTGAGCATACCTTGTCATTCTAGAAAAGCCACAGGATCAAGAGACCTGAGTTCAGGTCCAGTTCTAACACTAACCAGCTATTTGACTAGGGACAGGTCACTTACTCAGGGAGACCCCAGTTTTCCCTCATCTTTGAGATAAGGGTGGTCTACAGGATCTGTGACCTTTTCATCATATAGTCATTGTTATCCACAAACCTGGGATTTTTTTTTTCTTTTAAATAGAATCATGTGCTGGCACTGGCAGCCCACTCGCCTGATGCTGAGCATCTGAATGAAGTAAGCCTCAAGCTCCCACTTAGTGACGTGGCTGTAAAGACATTGCAGAATATGAACCGGCAGTGGATTCGGGCCACAGCGACAACGCTGGAACGCTGCAGGTCAGAACAGCCCACCTCTCCTGTTCTGTTTCAGTTCAGGTAAAATGAACAGCTTGAGCTCAGGAAGGTCATTGTTACGTGGCTCTGTTTTATTTGTTTTTAAACCTTTATAGTGAGCTTCAGGGAATTCTATTGAATGAGAAATTTCTTCACTGCTGTGAAAAGTGGGTCCAACTTTTGGAGAAGGTAGAAGAGATGCTCAAGAAGGATATTGCTGACGGTCTTCCAGCTCTCCTGGAACAGCAGAAGACATATGAGGTACCCCTGTGCTCTCTGCCACCCTTGGACCTCTCACCCTGGGGCAGGAGTCAGGGAAAGGTGGATTTAAATAAAAATACAGAGAGTGCCTATCAGTGTATGTCTAAGCAGATTCTGTTGTCAGGTGATCACGTGTAAAATTCTTACACATTTCACAGTTTTCAACATTTCGTCTCATTGCTCTGTTTTAGTAATGACAGAACTCCTAGATTTTCCGCAGTAAGTGGAATCTTCTAGCACAACTTTGCTTCCACAGAATGCAAACATTACCCCACTTTACCAAGAGCTTGTTAAAGCACTTAACTCATCTTTGCATTTTACTGAATAATTCTCTAAAACAGAATGATAATTGCATTGTTAATAATTTCTCAGAGGAGCATCCCCACACTTGCATTCATGTTTATTTAGACATACTCTTGGTGGTTATAGGCAGATCGTGCCTTTCAAAGTGGGCATGATTAGTTTGCTGCATCTTTTTAACGTAACTGATTTAAGTCTGCATTGTCACGTCATCCAGTGAAAAGGAAATCCTTCCAGCCAAAAAGCTGAGTGACCTTGAATACGTTACTGAACTTCCTTATACCTTAGCCTCCTCCTCTTCAAATGGGTATTATAATAGTACTTAAGTAGGAATAAGTGAGACAATGCATGTGTTACATGGTGCCTAGCAAATAGCAAATGCCCAATAAACAGGCCTTAATCACAGTTATTGTTGGATCTTTTCCCCTCTAAGATTATATTTATAGGTGCTATTGATGTGATGGTTGAGCACTTTTGCAGTTAAACTCCAATAATTTGAAAATTGATCACTTTCAGATGTCCTCTGGGAGCTTAGATTTTAATAGGAAATATAAGGGCCAGATTCATAAAATTAATTCTACAATCTGATATTTTATATTTTAATTCACACACAGATGTTAGAAGCTGAAGTTTCTATAAACCAGACAATTGCTGATTGCTATGTCACCCAGTCCTTACAACTCTTGGACACAACAGAAATAGAGAAAAGGTAAGGTTTCTGGGGCATGTGTGTGTGTGTGTGAGAGAGGGAGAGGGAGAGGGAGAGGGAGAGGGAGAGGGAGAGGGAGAGGGAGAGGGAGAGATGGGGGTCATGCAGTCGGAGCAGGCCTTCACTACGTGAATCTTGACCATGTCAGCACCCTGTGGCCATGTCAGTTGATGGACCACCATAGGGTGAGTCTTCTGACAGTATTGGGATGAGGTCTTGCTATGTGGCCATAGAAACCATGGGGGCAGTCTCTCCTACAGTAGGTGAGTGGGGTTAGCAGACCAGACCCACTCGCCAAGTACAGTTAACTAAATTTATACCCCAAAGGATCCTTCTGTAGAATGTTTTCCTCTCTACCTTCAGCCTCATGATGTTTTGCTATTTAAAAAATAATTCTGGAAGTGCTGCTCTTCCCAGCAAGTAACTCTGTCACAGTTCTGAAAGAAGGGACTTCTCCCTGTGTGGTGTACATGGGGTTGAGGTCACTGGGCAGTGCCAGTCAGGCTGAGAAGAGCCCCTTAGTCCATCCTGGTAACAATAACTGAACCTGCAATACAACAGGTTCACGTGGCAGGCAGAACCCAGAGGAGCCCTGGCCTGTTGAATACTTCTCCCAGTGTCCTGGTAGGGATGGTTTTCCTCCCCATCACCCCCCATATACCTCTGCATCATCCAGCATAACTAAGAAATATACAGCCCATGTCTTCCTAGCTCTGAAGCAGTAGAGTCAGGCCAGTTCCAGGATGATCAACTAGTTTTGGTTTGATCAGTACAGCAAAGCATGACTTTCCCCAAATAAATAGAAGGCCTTATTTTTCATGTGAAAGGTGTCACTTTCATGTGAAAGGTGTCACCTAATTGAGGAGTTGCAGAAAGCATGTTTTATTGCTGAAATTACATAAAGTATAACCTTCAAGTAACAGACATTACCAGGTACCCACCTGTTCATCTCTTTCCCATCCAGTGTGTAGTTTTCTATACAGCGTTTGGCATAATGAAAGTTAAAACAGCTCCCATTTGTATAAAGAATGGTTGTGGTGCATGCTGGCAAAGTACCCAGGTCATGTGCAAGTATCTTCTGCTAAAAGTTTTTTGCCAACCACATGCTCCCCCTATTCCAACTCTAGGTTCCCCATCACATTTGAGTGGTGCTAAGAGTTTAAGAAGTTTGTTTTTCATGTAAATTGCCCATATCAATAGTAAAGCTGAATTTCTATGATGCTGTGATAGTTATTTTTTCTACCTGTTCATGTCCGGATGCTCTAACCATCTGTTTTCCCCCAAGACCGGAATTTATTTCGAAGCTCACGAAGCTGAAGGCCCGATGGCAGAGCGCTGCCCAGAGCGTGCGGCAGAGGAGGAGAGCGGTTGGTGGGCTGGTGAGGAAGTGGCGGTGTTTCTGCACCTCCCAGGAGGACTTGCTCCGCTTCCTCACTGACACCAGCCACCTGCTGTCTGCAGTCAAGAGCCAGGACTGCCACAGTCTCTACGAAACCAGGAGTCTGATCCATAAGCTGAAGGTAGCATGCGCACAGCAGTGTGGGAACCACAGGGTGGCCACTGTGTGGGAGACGTTCACTCACTTCAGATTTTATGTTTTCTGTGATGTCATGGTTCAGGTGTGCTCTCTGCAATGGGAGACCACAGGGCTAGGGTCCCTGCCCTGCGGGGCCAGAAACCCAATCTTACCCATCCACCCATGAGGAGTGAGGCTCCCTTGGGCTGGGGGAGTCGGGTTGGAGTCGAGATGGGTGGGTCTAGTGGGGGAAGTTTGGGGTGACAGACTCAACCCACCCGGGCTTTTAAGGTACTAAGTAATGTATAAGTTGACCACCAGTGGGGTAGTTTACGTGGAACTCTTGCTTGCTTTGAAAGGCAAATTCATTTAGGCAACAAAGTTTTCAATCAGAAAGTTGCTTGATGAGCATAGGACTAGGGTAGTTAATTGGCAATTCCCAGGGCATGTTCTGTTGAGCTACAGAACCACCCTGCAGGGGTGCAGCTAAACCAAACACCAGCCTTCTGCAATCCTGTGCTTTCCTCATTCATTGTTCAGTCATCAAATATTGAGGATCTGCTCCGTGCCGGTCACTGTTCTAAGTGCTGGAGGCACGGTGTCCACAAAGAGAAGACCCCCACTCTCGGGGCAGCCAGACAAATTGATAAATAAGAAAATATCAGATTGCAATAAGGCAGAATCTGTGTGCAGAATTAGAGCAGGGCTGGTAATGGAGGGGCTGGGTGGGGCTACCTTAGACGGGGTGATCTCTGGGAATGTGACATTTAAACTGGAGCCTGAGTGGTGAGAAGCAGCCAGACAGACAGAGGTCTGGGGAAAGAGCCTTTCCGACAGGAGACAGAGTGGCTTTCCCAAATTTCCCACGATGGGAACGAGCTTATCAAAACCGAGGAACAGAAAGAAGGCTAGTAGGACAGGAGCACAGCGAGTGGGGCCGCAGTGACAGGAAACGAGTTCGAGAAGCCCGTGGGGAGGAGCATTTCTTGGGGAAGGGGTGGCGGCTGGGTTAGCCCCCATGTAATAGGAGACCGTTGGAGAGTTTCTGTTGGACGAGGGGGCAGCGTGATTCTCTTTGGACTTTTTAAAGATCCTCTGGCTGCTCTGAGGAGGGTGGGTGCTGGAGGAGCCAAAGGAAAAGCAGGAGCCCCGTACATTTCCTGTCTATTGCTGCCTAACAGCCATCGCTGATGATTGTCGCTCTCGGTTCTGCGGGTTGTTAGGGCTCTGCCAGGTGACTTTGGCTTAGGGTGTCAGGCTGTTTCAGCCAGACCACGGCGCGGGCTGGGCTCATCTGAAGGCCCACCCGCTCCTGTGACTAGCACCTAGAGGGGAAGGTCAGCCAGCCAGCAACTGGAACCGCAGGGGCTTCTTGGGCACCATTCCTGTGGTCCCTCCACATGGAAGCTTCTTACATGGCAGCTCATGGCTTCAAAGGCACATGTCGCAAGAGAGAGAAATCTGGGGAGAAGCTCTGCTGCCTTTCAGACCCAGCCTTGGAAGCCACCTGTGTCACTCCCACCATCTCTATTAGCCGAGGCCGTCACACATGCCCACGCGGGGTCAAAAGGAGGGGACGGAGGCACCGCCACTGGATGGCCAGTGACACGGTTCTGGAAGAGCACGTGGGGCAGGGAATATTGCTGTGGCCTTTTTGTAAAAAATACAGGCTGCCACATCCAGTTAGGCTGTTTCAGTAGTCTCGGAGAGTTGTTATTGGGGACAAGACGAGGGTGATCCCAGTGAAGAAAACAAAGGATATGTGTGTGGGTAGTGTTGGCAAGACGTGCTCACGGTGTGGATGTGGCACAGAAGTAAGAATCTGAATCAGGATGACTCGGTTCCTGGCGTGAGCACCGTGGTGAGTAGGGTGCTGCTGACCGAGTCGGGAAGACTGGAGGAAGAGCAGGTCTTTTGTTCAGTGACGTTTGAGATGGCTTAAGCAAGTCCCTTTTTTTCTTTTTTTAGAATAAAGAAACTCATTTTGAGAGACGGCAAACCACCTACGAGCTAACCTTGGAAGCTGGGGAAAAGTTACTGAACATAGCTGGCCTGGAAAGTAAAGAGTCTATTGAGAAGAGAATCGGCCGACTTCAGGACAGCTGGAAGGACACAAAGCTCCAAGTGGGAGAGATGATTAAACACTTCCAGAGCGTCGTAGAGGTAAACTCACCGTTTCCTTTCCCACTCATGATCCTCAAACGCAGCACATGGAATGTTCGTTTGCTATGTGACAATGGGAACGATTATGGGGTGATACTGTGAATTTTCCAGAGGACCTTGAGTCCTACTACTCCGTGAATCATGCCACTTAATGTAGAATAATGATAATAACAGCACTGAAAAAGCTCAATATTAAGTATATAAATACTTGAGGTTCTATTTATATTTACTTTTATGAAACAGGGAACTTACCCTTTTTTAAATACATTTTATTGATGTTAGAGAGGGAAGGAGGGAGGGAGGAAGAGAGAGAATCATCGCTGTGAGAGAGAACCATCAATCTGTTGCCTCCCATGTGCCCCAACCGAGGATGGAGCCGGCAGCCTTTTGGTGGACGCAACAACACTCCAACAGCGGAGCCCCTGGCCAGGGCAAAACAGGAAACGTATTCATGTTCAGTGGAAGTTCAGTGCACCACGTTAGTGTTCCACACGTGGTCTGTCCTTGGGTGTAGTATATGAAAGTAAGGACAGTGATACTTCATCTTTCTGTTATCGTCAGAAAATGCAATTTTGTGTATGAGTGAATTTCACAGTTAATTTATGATTATATCTTTAAGAACTGGAAGGCTCTTTTGAGTCATTATTAGGAAAGTCATTCTTTTGTGATGCTAAAATACCAATGTTTTCTCAAGGACTCTGAGCTGCTTCAAACACAGACCCGACAGTACTGTGCTCTGTGAGGTCTTATGTGGTTTTTATGGTTTCCTTTGTATATATTTAATGTGAAGCTATCTATTTTTACTTTTTGTTTCTCTGAGCATACCTACTCCTTATAGCCCACTCTCCTCTCTAAACTGCATGTGCGTGTGCGCGTGCGCGCGCGCGTGTGTGTGTGTGTGTGTGTGTGTGTGTGTGTGTGTGTGTAGACCAGATAACCAAGCTTGTCAGAGATGTTTTTCTGCATAAAGAATAAGTATGTCCCGCCCAGCTTGGCGTGGCTCAGTGGTTGAGCATAGACCTAGGATCCAGGAGATGGTGGTTCGATTCCCGGTCAGGGTACATGCCGAAGTGTCGAGCTCAATCCCTAGCAGGGGGCGTGCAGGAAGCAGCCAATCAGTGATGACTCTCTCATCATCGATGTTTCTCTCTCTCTCTCTCCCCTCTCTCCCTTCCTCTCTCTAAAATCAATAAAGAGATATAAAAATCAAAAAAAAGAGAGAGAGAGAGCGATTAAGTATGTCCCAAGTTAGGGCCTGAGCATCTCTCTTGTAAACAAAGTATCTGAATTTTCTCTGGTATACAAACTGCAAAATTCACTAGTTAGCAAATATTAGTTGAGCACCTGCCATGTTTGTAAAGCACGAGGGGAGGTGCCGCTACCGGTTTGGGGGGGGGGGTGAGGACTCGTAGTTTTCTCTTTTCTTTCTTGGTTTTGTTCTAGAGAATTGATGTTGCTGGACTAGTGGCCTCCCCTTACATGAGGTGTCACCATAGAATTGGGCCAACCCAAGTATGTTTAGGCAGCATTTGTACTGAGGGTTAAAATAGGATTTGATTTTATGTTTGTCTGCTTTTAGTAACCTCAGGAGTAGAAATTGACCCTAATGAATCAATTGTAAACACCCTGAACGTGGAAATGCAGGCGACTGTTTGCTCAGTAATGTAACGTTAAAGGAAAAACAGATGGTGCGAAAGAATGGCCCTGGGGGGTGGGGCACCTGCAGCCTTAGGTAACCTCCTGACCAAGCTGCTTCTAACCTCATATCCTTGGCCGCTCAGTTTTCTCTGGGCCTCAGTTTTCACATTTTAAATGTGATAATAATAATATAGTACTTGCCCTGTCTCCTAAGGTTATTGCAATTACAATAAAACAGTGAAGCTGAAAATGCTTTAGAAATTATAAAGTGCTTTAAGCAGAAGGTGGCTGTCTGCTCACTGGTGAGAGATGGAGAGCGAGTGAGGCTTGATAGCGAAAGGGTTGCCAAAGCCAAACTGTTTCTAGAAAGGGGAAGGGAGAGTGCAGAGGGATGACGTTAGAAAAGAAGACAAGGAAAGTGGTCGAGTGTTTGGGTTTTACGATGCTGTTGTAGCGCATGCCCAAGACTGTAAATGCTAAAGATTCATTCTTATAGCAGCCTTTTAAATGTGAACTTTTCCAACATTAAAATAGAAATAAGATTATGTAGATCAGGGTTAGGGGGAGGGAGGAAGAAATACAGTTGACCCTTGGATCACACGGGTTTTGAACTATGCAGATCCACTCATTTTTTTCAGTAAATATAGAAGGCCCTCCGTGTCCCTGGGTTATGCATCTGTGGATTCAGCCAACTGCAGATTGAAATCTGTTTACGATCTGAGTTGGGAATCTGTGGATGCGGAGGGTCAACTAAAGTCACATGGGGATTTTCAACTCCACTGGATGGGAGCCCCTAACCACCACCACCACCCCGAGTCATTCAAGGGTCAACTGTATTTCAAAGCAAAAGTCAACCAACCCAGTGGTTGAAGTGAGCCACACATAAAGTTGCAAAGGTGTCGAACCAGACTGGTGTCCCATCTGCTCTTCTAGACCATGGTTCATTCAAGAAAGGAACTGGGTTTCTGTGTGATTTACAAAAACACATTTAGCAGAGCAATTGCGTGGATTAAGTGAGTTATTCTGCTTCTATAATTCATTCTTTTTTAAAATGTGTCTTTATTGTTGAAAGTATTACAGATGTCTCCTTTATAATTCATTCTTAAATAGCAAAGTACTTACCAATTTTAATTCTGTTTTCAAATAGACCTGGGACCAGTGTGAAAAGAAAATCAAAGAGCTGAAAAGCAGGCTGCACGTTTTAAAGGCACAAAGTAAAGATCCCCTTCCAGAACCTCACGAGGACCTCCAGAGAGAGAAAGAGCTGATCAAGGTATTGAAAGCTGAGGTGGTGCTCACCCTCAGCTTAGCTGAGCTGTTTTCTGGGGATCAAAGTGTGTGTGTGTTTACCTTTCAGTTTCTGTGTGGAAACCAAGTTTTCACATTCAGTCGGAAAACATTTTCCCTGTCTTTCATCTAGCAAAGCATCCTGGTCTCTAAAGGAATTAGAATCCATGCTTTTTGAGGTCCATGTGTGAAAAGGAGAGACCTTTGCAGAAATTCACTTCTTAGGATCTCAGGGATTTCTCCTCCTGCCAGCTGGGTCTCCTCTGTAATGGGAGATGTGGCCCCTGAGATGACATGGAAAGCTGTTCCCTTATCAAATGGCCTTGTCTTTGAAATGAGAGTAAAGTATGACTAGAGAGAATTCGTTTTTTTAAAAGCCAATAGGTTGAGTTTTTTGCTCAATTATATTTTCATAAACTCTTCCACACTGTATTCTGCCTGATTAATATCACACCAGCAAAAATTTCTACATAGTTCAGGCCTTTGCAGACAGGACAGACTCACGGATGAGAATTTGCATTGCTAACATTCCCAGGCCAGGGACTTCCTGTGTCTCTTCCCTCTTTGCAGGTCTGATGTTTAAAAGACATCAGTAGCCTATTGGAATGTATTTTATTTTTTTTGTTTGTTTGTTTTCTTCCTTCAGTAATTTCAGCAATCATAGTGAAAAATTAGGAAGAAATGAGTAGTCTCATACGTCAGGCTGTGCTGGAAGTCAGTGTCTTCCTCCCTGCATCGTTATTCTTCATTGTAAATATTCCTAACATGCAAAAACAATTTTTTTTTTTTGGTTAATCCTCCTGTCTGAGGATATTTTTTTCCATTGATTTTTTTAGAGAGGGGAAGGGCGGGAAGGAGGGGGGAGAAACATCGATTGGTTGCCTCCTGCACGTGCTCTGACCAGGGCCGGGAGTGGAACCTGCAACTGAGGTACATGCCCTTGACCGAGAATCGAACCCAAGACCCTTTGGTCTCTGGGCCAATGGTCGAGCCACTGAACCACACCAGCCAGCGCACATGCAAAATATTTTTAACCTAACAAATGATATGACAAATTGCCATGAAACCATCACTTAGCTAAAAAAATAAAACATTACAAATACAGTTTTAATGCCCTGTATGATTTCTAAAGTGCTTCCCCCTCGCCCTGCAGAAGTGTCCACAACGCTGAATTTGTTCTTTTATCATTTTTATGTGCTTCTTTATCATTTTACCATGTGTCCATAGTTCTCAATGAAATATAGAAGTATTACTTTTGTTTTTAAACTTTACATGAACAGCACCATACTATGTAACACATACAGCACAACCTCTTCTCTTCATTAGGATTTTGAGTCGTCAGAGTTGAAACCTATAACTCACTTGTTCTCACCGCTGTGTTGTATGCATTATATCACCTGATGTATAATAGTTGCTGGTGGTGTCTAAAGAAGGTTCCTTACTTACCCCTAATTTTCAAAGTTTTTATCATTTCAACATCTTTAGGTTTAGATCTACACTTCAGTAACAAATGAGAGGTGGCGGAGTCACTCTCGCATTTGATACGTAGAATGTCCTTCCACAAAGCCTAGAAACCAGTGCAGAATAAAAACTGTAAACTCTTAAGGAGACATGATTTTCCCAAGTATCACAGTTTGCAGTTTCCAGTAGGATCTTTCAACTTCCATAGCCTCCACATTCTATCTCAGTGGAGGGAATCAGGGAGACAGGCCAAGAGCATGGATTTCATTCAACCCAGGACCATGTTCCAAAAGGCCCTGTGTAACCTGAGGCCTGTCTAGGACAGTGTTTGTCATCCTGAATCACTTGGGGGATATACACCAGCCCCATGACCAGTCTGAGCTGTACTCTCCTCCTCGGAAAATTATATTCCAATTACAGCCAAGTTGCTGTGTGGAATAATTCTGTGTGTGTGTGTGTGTGTGTAATTTATATATTTTATATACTAGCTTTTCACTATTATCAAAATTGCTATAGTGGACATCTGTGTTCATAAAACTTGTCAAGCAATTGAGTCTTTGGGACAGTTTTTTTTTTTTAAGTAATTTTTGAATAAGTAATATCATCACACAGTTCAAAATTCAGAAGGTGCAAAAGGTACACAGTACTACCCCCTTACCCACAGTTTGTTTTCCATGGTTTCAGGAACCCGCAGTCAACTGCAGTTCAAAAACATTAAATGGAAAGTTCCAGATATTTTGAAAGAGAAAGAAAGCCCAGACCATATTCCCATAACTTTTATTACAGTATATTATTTCAATTGTTCTATTTTATTATTTAGTTATTATTGTTAATCTCTTACTGTGCCTAATTTATAAATTAAACTTTATCATAGGTATGTATGTATAGGAAAAAAACAGTATATATTGGATTAGGTACCATCGGCCATTTCAGGCATCCCCTGCGGTTCTCGGGTCATATCCCCCGTGGTATGTGGGGGCTACTGTACATGGAAAAGCTTTTTCCCAGCAGTTTCTTTCCACAGAAGCAATCAGTGTCACCAGTTTGTTTATATGTTCTTCCAAAGGTAGGCATATATATTACACACATATGCATTCATTCAAGTTTTGGGTTTTTTTTACCCAATGGCAGTGTAGAGAAGTAAGCCTTGACAGTCCACTGGGAGTTGCGTCCACAGTCAGAGGTTTTAATACCGCCATGCTGTGTTAGAGAGTCCAGCAAGGTCTGTGCGATGCGTTACTTCATGTAGCCAAAAAACTTCGTTTTACGTCGTGTATTATATGAACAATTGAATTCTATAAGTATTTTTGTAATATAGACAGTTTAGCTGGTTCCATTAAATAGACACTTACCTGCTGTGTTCTCTTTTGCAGTTAGTTTTCGTAGCAAATCTGGAGTATTTTAATCTAAAGAAAGAAGCATGATTTTTGAAATGTGTGTGCAAATACTGAGCATCCGCCGTAATAAACTTCCACAATAGATCTCGCTCTATATATTGTTTGATTCCTTGCTTTTTATAATTAATATTTACAAACATTTTAGAGCTCTTCAGACAATGCCAAATTGTGTTCCTTTCCATCGCACATATTGATTTCCTATACACCAGGCATTGTGGTAGGTGCTGGGCGATGCATTTGTGAGCAAGGTTGTCATGGCCCCGGCAGTACAGAGCTGACCGTCTAGACGACTGGAGAGACGCATGCTAACCAGAGCCCCACCGTATGCATAGACATGTCTGAGAATAACTGTGAGCATGGGTAGTGTTACAGGGAAAGGACCAGGGACCATGCGGGCATAAACAGGGGTCCCACCTCGTCCAGTGACTCAGAAAGGCCTTCTCTGAGGAATTACCTTTGTGTCTGAGATCAGAAAGTGTCAGTAGGACTTAACTAAATATATTTGTGGAAGCATCAGGGTGAAGGAGTAGGTAGCGTTTCAGGCTAGCAATTAAAAAAATACAAACTTAAACAATAACTAGGAATTTTTACACATATTAAACTTGCCCTAAAAGTATATGAAACTGGGCGCCAAAAAGTATGTGGAGTCATTCCTTTGAGGACACATTTTGGCAGTATTTGTTAGGAATCATAAAATATCCATATCCAAAAGTTTTATACCTGTTAATTATCCTTTCAGTTGTAGGAGGAAACCAACCAAGTATCCAAACCAAACAGATTTAAACTTGGCTGTGCCTCCCTACGGTACAGGCGCCTGAGCCTGCATCTCTCAGCAGAGAAACGCTGATCAGTGGCCCTCGGTTTCCTGTAGCTGTCAGGGGGTGGCTTGCCGCCACTTGTGAGTTCCCCTTTATATCATGGAGCTCATTAAAAGTGTTCTGCTGCGTGTCTGCTCTCATCCACTTTACTAGAATCGTGAGGCTCAAACTAAATAACAAAAATTTTAAATAATGATTTTTTTTATAAAGATGTTTCCCAATCTCCATACAACCTTTAAAAAGAATTCTCCAGACCATTTTTATTAGGTGTACATTCTTGTCGGCAAGTTGTGAAGTCATACCAGTGTAGCTTTTAGAGCTCTGAAAATCAGAATTCACACATTTTTATTGTTACCACACTCGGCCCTATTTCTGATGTTAATGGTCGCTTCTTTCAGATTCCTATAGATAGGTGTGAATGGAGACCCTTAAAATGTGCCCAAGTCTGAAGAGTTGTAAGCACAATAAAAATGACTCTGGAACTAGTAATCTTTTCATTGTACTCTAGCTCTTACAGAGTTATTTGGAAGTGCTCCCTAAATAGTAAGAGGCCATGCTATTAAAAAAAAAAAAATACTTGAGTGCTCTGGCTGTTTCCTTTTACCTCCCCTGTTATGAAAGTAATTTTCATGGTGTGTTTTTTTCTTTTTAAAAAAAAATTTTTTTTTCCATCACCATTTATCCCCCCATCCCCTCCTCTGCCTCCACCCACGAAACTAATTTTCTTGATTAAGTCCTAGAATTCAAAAAGCTTAAATTTGACAAATAATCTATTTTTTTTTAAAATGTCTCCAGGGCCAGAGGAAATTTTCTGCTAACCAATCTCTGCCAATGTTTAGGGTACAATTTACTTTTTTCTTCCATTATATTTAACTTTCTAAAGTTAACCAGAATCAATCCCTTTGAACAGGAGCTGCTGTTCCGTGATTGCCACGGTAGCAACGGCGCGTTTCTCAGGTGTTTTTAAGAAGGGGAAGTCCCACTTCTACATTTCTGTGACATAGTTTCAGAATTAAAAGTGTGTGTGTGTGTGACTTGCTTTCCTCTAAGTAAAGGTAAAGACCAACAGGACTTTAAAGCGGAGTCAGTCACATAAACAGCCGAACTACCTGAGAAAATGAAAACAGAGGCAGGAGAGTTTCCTCCCGGGAGCGGAGCGGCGGCGGGGACCCGGCCCGGCGACTGCGCCCCGGGCTCCCCGCCCCCGCCCCGCCCCGCCCCTCCCCCAGCGCCCCATCCGAGGATTCGCCTGCACGTTTGGAAACTGCAGCAGCTGGAGTTGAAAGTTTGTGTCCTTTTCTCTCCCCTCGTCCCGTGTTTGAATGCAGGAGCTGGAGACGGCTTCGGCTACCTGGATTCAGAACTTGGAAGAGCTGCAGGCTATGAAAGCCGACTTGGCCCAGCACACTCCGGCGGGGGACGCGATGGTTCTCGCCGAGCAAATCGCGCATTTGCGCCGGCAGTGGGAGGACCTCTGCCTGAGAGTAAGTGGGCTCACGGCAGGGCTCCGCCGGCCTGGGCTTGATTGAACCGTCTCGGGAGGCAGGACAAAGCGGGGGGGGGGGCTTCACTTCAGAGCCGCAGGCCGGCTGGGGCTCCCTGACCGGGCGGCCCGCGGGTTAGCAGGTCTGACCCTTTGTGTCTCCAGCGCTCTTAAAGAATCATGCTCAGTGTGGGAGGACTGCGGTTATGATGGGCGTGTGGGCTGTGCTGTCTTGTGCAGACGACAGGCGCTAGTCTGGGAGTTGGAATCGGGACTCGGAAGGCGCTTGGAGCTGAGTCTGTGCAGCATCTCTTCTGGGCCCGGGGCACTGAGTGCCCGCGCCGCCGGGCGCCTTTCATCCGAGAGCTCTGCGTTCACAGGCAATCCGGTGTTTGTGTCAAGTCGCTGGTTTTTAAAACTTTAGAGGAAATGATCTGCTGCTACCCTCAGCCTCTCAGTGGCTCACTTCTGATCAGGAATGGGGGGTTGTGGTTAGGGTGTTTTGTGTGTGTGTGTGAGAGAGAGACAGACAGACAGACAGACAGACAGGATCAGGGTGGAGTTAAAGGGTTCAAACAGATCTTTGTTTTAAGAAGGTGTAATTCTAAGAAAAATAAACTCCCAAATCTTATTTTTGTGAATTACAAGGAGATGTATTTTTAAGAGTTGAAATTCAGACACTTTTAAAAAGCATTTTAATAAAGTAAAAACACTTTTCCTTCTTGATCATAGTATTTAATATTCACAATATACCCTACTTTTAAATGTCCTTTTACAATTTTCATTCAAATTTTATATTAAAGAAAATATTTAGAGAATGTGAAAAGTACCGTCAAAGTTAAGCAGCAAAGACTGGGGTCCAGATGTTCCTAATTGTTACCATTATGAAGCCTAGCAAAGGGACGCCCGCAAAATGCCCTGTTTTTTAAAGCTAAGATAGATGCCCTGAGGAACAGAAACACAAAACTTGGGGGCGTAGTTCTTTGGGCCTTTTCTAACACATTTGGTTGGGTGAACATGCAAGCATCTGACATTTTTGCTTCGGTCTGAAAAGAGCAGAGATGTTTTTGCACATAGCAGGAAAATCTCTGGGAGTTCAGCCTTAGTTTCCCCATCTGTAAAGTGGGTGTTAAAACTTTACCAGAAAGATTTTTAACACCTGAGGAGACTTTTTTTACATTGAGAAAGGCTGATTTCATTTTTTAAATTTATATTTATTGAAGTAATTCATTTGAACCCTGGGGGGAGGAAGACCCTTTGCTGCTACTAGCTTAGGGGTTGCCTGTGCAGCACAGAGCACTGGGTGTTTTGGGGTGAGCCTGCTTACTGCAGACCAGTATTCGGTCCCATTCCCATGGTTTCTGTCCAATGCAGTAACACATTATGGGAACTTGAATTAAATGAGTGATGTGCATTGTTATTTTTAATCTTACTTTGTTTTGTTTTTGCTTTGAAGTACAACGCTAAGATATTTAAATGACTTTGATTTTTACGGTCCATTTGAATTACAAATGTTAGATATATCATGGGATCTGTATTATAGTTTTTAATTAAACAGGCAGGACATTGTCCTTAAGTAGGCATTAAGACTTGGCCATTTTTCAAAAGGGAAAGAAGTTGGGTACTAAAGTCATAAATTAGCATGTAGCGAGCGTTCGACAAATGTGTATCGAAAGAACAGGAACGGAAGAAATTTAGGTGATGCTTAAGGTATCATCTAACCTTTTCTGTTTCTAATTTTTAATATAACCCGATAATATTGGATAAAACTGAACCCTTTTGGTCATTTACAATTCAGGTACAATCTTTATTTTGTTGCTTTTCATGATGTTTATCAAAGGAGTAAGGAAATTCTGTTGTTAAACCTTAGGAATTTAAGAGGCAAAAACATAGTAATTTAAGCCGATAGGGCTACTGATAAAAATGAATGAAATTCATAGTCCTTTTGATGGGGGGAGGGAAGGGAAACACTTTCCTTCCTGCCTGTACTCAGCTGCCAAATGCATTTTTGTTTCCAGGTGGCCATACGCAAACAGGAGATTGAAGACAGACTCAATTCATGGATTGTGTTCAATGAAAAAAATAAGGAGCTATGTGCATGGCTGGTGCAGATGGAAAACAAAGTTCTGCAGACAGCAGATATTAGTATCGAAGAAATGATTGAAAAGTTGCAGAAGGTAAGCAACAGCCAGGTGAAGGCAGTTACCCCTGCGGGCTTCTCTGCCCTCCTCTCTGCCAGGCTCAGAATGGTGTGTTCCAGGTGTTCCAGGTGCATTTTAGAGATTTGACGGGTCCATCTTCCTCTTTCCCTTCCTTCCCAGAGGAGAGATGGGAAGTGTGGGGCCATTCTAGTGGGCTTTCTCTGGAAGTCTGGCCAGAGATGGGGCCCGCGTCTCCTTTAAGCATCTGTCCCCACCCCGAGTGAGTTACAGCTTTTCTAGTTATTGTTACAGAGCTCCCCTTGCTGAAGGGGAGAGGCCAACAGGAATGGGGCTCATCATTTTGAAATGGTTACTAATGCCCAGAGAGAAAGGTAGAAAGGTTCTTGCCACTCAGGAAAACTCTTAACTAATCTTAGGCTAATTTAGTTATACTCAGTTGTCCTCAACTCCCAAGTCGGGGAGATTAGGAGAAAACTGTAAGGGGAAACCAGGGCTGTAGAATTAAGCAAGTAACTACTGCTTTACATATTACACGTGTCCTGAGTGGGCATCGTTTGACAGCTACTCACGAAAGAGTTGGGTCAACAGGTGTAAGAAGTTTTTTAATTAAAAAAATTCTTTTCAAGAGGCAACTATGTTTATTGCTTGGCAAAGAAGTGAATTTTTGGCAGTAATTGAAGCTTTGTTTTGATGCCTCTGCCAGGACTGCATGGAAGAAATAAACTTGTTCAGTGAGAACAAGTTGCAGTTAAAGCAGATGGGTGACCAGTTGATCAAGGCCAGCAACAAGGCAAGGGCAGCCGAGATCGATGACAAGCTCAACAAAATTAACGACCGCTGGCAGCATCTTTTCGATGTCATTGGGTCAAGGTAAGAAATGGCCTCAAAATGATTCCTGTTCTCTAGGTACAGCAGTTACTCCACAGATCGAGAAACTTAATTGGAAACTTAATTTGCAAAGAGATCCTTGAGGAGGTTTCTTTTAGAAATTTTAACTCTACTTTAGCACTTTCATGTCCCCAGATGAAATCATGCTGGTTCCTGCTTGTGGGTGGCCAATGAAAGTGGGTCAGGGTGCAGGCCTGATTTCTAGGTGCTGGTCTGGAGGCCCCCAGCGGCCCCCACGCAGGGGCCTGGCACATGCCAGGTGTGGAGGTCCTTCGTGAGTGCCCAGCATGCCAAGTGCCCAGTGGGCATCTGGTCCTGAGGTGGGGACTTAGGAGGCATGGCCGTGGCTACAGATGAAAGCTCTGTTCTCCAGAGCAACCTTATCAGAAACCAGACTGATCATTTTATCTTCTCTAAAATGATGATGATAAAGCCACTCAAAGCTTTGAAATGTTTTCATATTCTGTCTCCAAAGACAGGCCCCAACCAAAGTGTTTTTATTTTGTGGGTTTTTTAATTGCAACCTGACATACAAAAAAAACAGTCCCTCGGCTTTGGGCCCACTAATGCAACTTTGTTGCCACTGGCCGAGCCGGTCTTTTATGTTCCGAACACAGTCTTTTATGTTCCAAATATATAATGTGGAATATGCAGGAGAACCTGTACGGTGACTGAAGTATTGAGGTGTGATGAAAATAAGATACTCTTAATAATTTGGCATTTCCTTTACCTCATTGTTTACTATAAACCGTGAGTGAGCCTGCAGCAAAGGCACCGGGCTGAGTGCCCTGAGACTTAGACAGGAAGTGAGGTGAGTCAGTTACGTTGTGGGAGCCAACATCTGGGCAGGCCAACATCTGGGCAGCTGTAAAGCCGAGTGGCTGGAGGGCTCCGATCTCATCTTCCTGTGAGGGAGCGAGATTAGGAAGGGCCTCACGGAAGAGCGGCGTTCCCAGATGGTCGCAAACGACGGCTTGGGGTTCCTGAGTGTTACTAATGGCAGAGAGAGACAGATGTGTGTTGTGAGCCAAAAGGTGCAGGAGAGCAGGGTGGATGTCGTTCAGGAAATGACGAGAGGCGTCGTTGGCGTGGGAGATGAAGCTACAAAGGTAGGTTGGGCTAAGTCTGAGAAGACCTGAAATCTCAACTTCGGGCTTGTGTCCTAAATAAGATCAGAGTCATTTATGGAGTTTTAGCAGTGTGTGTGGGGGGGGGAGCAGCTGAAGACGGATATTAGGGTGACTTGGCTGACCGCATAAGCTGGGCTGAATCCAGCTTCTCTCTACTGCCAGTTTAAAAAAAAAAAAAAAAGAAAGAAATGGAAATCTATGTAAGTAACCCAAGTAAGGATTAAGAGCACAGGTTTTGAGCCTGTGCTGACTTTATCTCTTATTCATCATGGAAACTTGAGTAGCGAGTTCATCTTTCTAAGCCTCAGTTTCCAAATCTGTGTAATGTGCCTAACGGCGCTGTTCGTGTCAGAGACACTGTGAGGACAACGATTGGTGTGTGCCTGTGCCAGCCTGGGGGCCAGCCTTTATTGAGTGGTTATCATCATTTTTCCCAAGAAGACTAAGGCTAAGGAGCATGTTTGTTGAGTAGGAGAGGGTTCCCTCAGTGACATCCAGCAGTGAGAAAGGTCTTTACTCCATGAGTCTCTTTCGCTCTCATTTCCAGCTCTTAGAACAGTGTTTCAGATGTTTGTTGAAACGAATGAACATTTCCTTGCATGAGAATAGGGTGATTTCTGTTGTGTAAACTGTGTCTAGTATGTCTTTGTTGACGTCTTCATATCCTAAGTTTCCTTGGGCACCTGGCACTACTCGGGAGTATGGTGACATTGTACCTGGTCACGGACTATGCTTTCTGAAGACCAGAGCGACAGTCCATTCTTAATCCCACATGCTTTGATTATGTCACTTCAGAGTTTAACAGACTGATTGCTTTTCTCTCTCCTCTCTGGCTGCCTTTCTTCAGCCAGTTCCTTGGTGAGAAAAAAAACAGCAGGTGAAATTTCAGTGGTCTTTTTGGAAGGAGCAGTTGGCAAAATAAGTTGTTGAAATCTCAAATATATTGACTGCCAGCTATGTTCTTAACAATGTGCTTTCTATGTATGATTTCACTTAGTGTTCGTTGTAATTCTGAAAGGTAGATACCATTATCCCATTTTACAGATGATGAAACTTGGGCTAAAATTAAATAACATGCCCACAGTTACAGCCAGTATGTGAGGCAACCAGGATTCCGCCTCGGGCAGCCGTGTTGCCTCCCTGTTACCCCAGACCCTTCTAGTTTGTTACATGGAAATGAACCAGGTCCCTTCAAAACTGAGGAACTTGGGGGGGAATGACTTACCTTCCCTAAAGCAACGGCCGGGCTGAGACAGGCGGCTGAAGGTCTAGTTGAGTTTACCCTTCAGGTGACTCTGTGGATCGAGGCTGCAAGCTTGGCCCTCCCTTAAATCAGCCTTGTGGAGACAGCCCCTTGTCTAATCTCTGACACCGATCATGTCATCGTCCTCTGGGGAGCCCGGGCTGCAGAATTTAGATTTGCACATGCCAGCAGGAACCTGCAGCCCTACAGGGTGCCCAGTGGCCTCATCTGCCCGGGAACTCGGGACGCTGATCAGCCTTCCTCACCTGCTCACGGTGCTCTGCCCCTTCACTCCTGTGGCCGGGGGACAGCGTTGCTAATTTAAAATGATAGGATTTGAAGGGAGACCCTACACTGGTGCCCAGCCCCGTGACTGCAGGATTTTAACTACAAGCTTTTAATTTCAAAGTTACGAATGGTATTCAGAAGTCCAAGACCTCAATAAATCTGGTTTAACTCACTGAGGGGAAAAGACCTGTTGTTTCAGGTTCATTCTCGGCAGGGTAATAGAGGTGAATTACAGGGTTACTTAAACACACATTACATCTCTGACCGGTCCAGGTAGTAGGCTCCATTATGGGGTGAGTGGGGGAAGAAACCAGTGTTGTTTATTTTAAGCGCCAGGCTCCTCACATATATATATTATTTCATTTCATTCATGCAATGGCCCTGCAAGGTCAGTGCCTCCGTTTTACAGAGAGAACATTGCCGCTCAGAGACGGTGTTAACTGGCGCAGGGCACAGTCAGTGCTGCCCAGGGCAGGTAGAGCCAGGGCCTCCCCTTCCACTGCGCCTGGCACTGAAGGAGCGCTTGGCTCCTTTGAGACCTTGGCTTTTAAGGGTAGTTTATCAGAATTTTTCTAAAACCGAGAACTCAGTGTAGAATTTACCATTTATCGTAGAGCAGTGGATCTCAAACCTAAGCGTGCATCAGCATCCCTGGGGGGTTCTGAAAACGTGAGTTGCTGTACCCCCACCCCAGAGGTCCTGATTCTGTAGGCCAGGGTGGAGCCGAGAACGTGCATTTCTAACAAGGTGTTGCCAGTGGTGCTGGTCTGGGGAGCACAGAGCGATCTGCGGGGGAAGGGACAGGGTGCTGCACCGAGTCAGAAATCCTGGACCTGCCCCTACTGCAAACAAGTCGTGTGGCCTCTGGGCCTCAGTTTCCTTGTCCATAATCCATGTACAAGATCCTGGACAAGAAAGCACCAGTGTGTAATTGGTAACCTGTCGGCATTGGCATCACTGATGATGATAACTTTCTTTGGCAAATCTGAATTTCCTAGGTGTTCGTTGTGGGAAAAGGGACATGGGGCAGAAAGTGTTATAAGTGTGGTTACCTTTTTCCTAATTTCCCTTGATGGTAGTGTCATTAATAGACTTGGCATCCTTAAGCCAATGTTGTGATGGAGGGACTTAGACATACTACCATAAGGCTCCTTCTGTTTAGACTAGGAAGCTCTTCCTATCAAAAGGAACAAGTCTGTGAGAAAACTTTCTAACAAAGCATAATTTCCACATTTGACCTACCAGCGTGAACAGCCCACCTGTTTTATAATAGTATCAATTAAAATGTTGTCATTTAAACTCAGCAGTTATTCCCATGGCAACTGTGTGTTAAGATTGTTTTTTCATTTCTTGCAAAATGGGCAGGGAGATGTGTGCCTTTTAAACTGATAAAGATTTCTGTTGCTCTCCCTTTATCTGTATTTTCTCAAGGTTATTTTGGAAGACCGAACAATGCCACTAGTCATACACTTGGCTGGCTCTGGTCCTAGCAGGTTGCCTGATCCAGGGGGACTGGGAGAGCCAGATGTGAGGTCAGCCTCCTGCCTGTCTTTTTTCCTTCCCATCAGCCCCATTATTCCACCTCTGGAGCGGGTCACCGCTGCTCCCAGACCCTGCAGAAATTCCTCCCTGCAGGGTGGGGAGCTTCCCCAGGGAGACGGCAGCCGACATCATCGACTGGGTTGATGGACAATCAGTACCCTTGTCCAGCATCAGACAGGTCCAGTGTACTTGAGCCTTGCAGGGTCATATTTAGCAGGTCCCAGGGACGACCACGTTAGTCAGATGCTTCATCCGTTTCCAAGTCTGCACTCCTCGTTTCCTCAGTCTAGGATGTAATAATTACTAAATGTTGAGCTTTACGGAGAAATTATTGATATCGCCGAGTCTCAAAATAAGGCTGGCACTGAGCCTAGAAGAGGCTGGACACAAACCCAGGTGCTCCAGTAAGCAGAGCCACTCAAGGTCACGGAGAGAGCCACAGTTAGGGATGTAGAGGAATTTTTAGATACAATCATGGTAAACCCCAGGAGGAGCTAGCAAGGAAAATTGCAAAATTTCTTCTGCAAACTCCTGAACTCCATTTGTGCTACACAAAATCCTTTTTTTCTGCAAAAAGCAGAGGAATGGCCTAAATGAACTCTGCCCCTCCTGAGCCAGGATGTCCAGGACTGAAAAAAGCAGGGCAGAAGCATTCCCTTCCCCACCCCCAGGGAAAGTTCTTCTTTAGGGAGACTGGAGGAAGGCATTCCTGTTGGACTCAGGGGCTTCGGATTTCACTGTTTCTTTTAAACCCCAAACAGAGAAATTTAATTTGACGAGAACAGAAATCCTCTTGTCCACGCCCCAGTCTAAAATGTTTCTTCTCTCTGTTTATAGCACTTCATAAATAACCCACAGCCAAGATAACACTGTGACTGTCTTCCCCCAGCATTGCAACCCTGCAGCATCAGAACAAAGGCTGTGTGTGTGTGTGTGTGTGTGTGTGTGTGTGTGTGTGGAGAGAGCTGGAGATATTAGTTTATTGGGAGAAAACTGAGATTAAAAATTGCAGTTAGCAGAGAAGCAGGTCTCTTCCTTTCCTAAGGGCATTGCTTTGTGGCCGCAAGGGGAGGGCGGCCTGTGGAAGATGCTGAACCAGTGAATGGAGAGGCCCGAGGGCCGGGCCGGGGGAGGGGCTGCCGTGTTCCTGGGAGGTGGAGGTGCAGCGGGAACTCGGAGCCCTCGCTAAGCATCAGGAATGATTTTTTTCTCATCAACAGTAAGTGCAATTTCAGTCGTCAGCTCTGCCTGTGGCCGGTGGGAGGCCACTGTCTCTGTGTGTCTTGCTCTGTCGCTGCCTCATTTTGGTTACAATAGAAATTACGGAGGAGATGGTGGCTGTGGTGCGCTCAGGCATCGGGGGATGGGTCCTTCCCAGTGTCAGCATGCGTGTGGTGGCTGCAGCCAGCCTCTGACAAGCAGGGCAGAGACGCGATTACACGGTGTGCAAAATGGAAGTCTCCCGGCCACATAAACGCTTCAAAGAGGCAATTAGCTCAAGTGCGTTGTAATGGCCATGCCCCCAGACCCGGGCTTCAGGATTCTGGAGCAGTGGATTGTGTGACTATAAAGATGTTTAGTCATTTACAGAGATGCCGTTGTACAGAATTTGTACAGTGTTTTAAGCAACTGACAGCTGCCCACAGGTCTGAGGATCTGTTTGTTTCTAGACAAATTCAGATCCTTCAGCCATCTCAGTTTTCCTGAGTTATTTTAAGTATATTTCCTTGTATATTTTAAGTGAAGCTGTGCACAGTGGCATTGGAATTGTTTTAACTGATGCTGATATGGGGCCTTATAATTTAACTGTAGCATGTAAGAGGATAGGACTGAAATGTAAATTATTCCATATACATGCATTTGGTATTTAAAGTCTCCATCACACAGTGTAAGACTTAGGCTTGATACTAACCTGGCTTGATTTTGTTTTAGAGGGAGAGGAGGGTTCTTAAGTATTATATTCTGATCCATCGCTAGTTAAGATAAAAGGAAAACTTCGTTCGCTTTGGTTATTTTCTGTCCCCGCAGAAGAACTTCTCATTTGTAGCTACTCAGGTGAAATTCTTATCTTGCTTGTCTTCATATAAAAAATGTTTTATTTGGGCCTTCCAATAGGCCACACAGGTGAAAAACTGCCCCTTTGCCCCTAAACATTTTGTTTTTCCCAATCCTTGGAACTGGAATTCAGCTCAGGAAGTCATGCTTATTTTTTCTGGAGAAATGCGATTTGATGAAATATATGTGTGAGCAATGTTAGCCTAGCGCACCTTGGTGGAACGTGGCAGGTGCAGAGGTGGCGAGCGACGTAAATGGCCTTGGTGGTTGATGTAATGCAGTATTGTGGTCACTTCCCTGTGCCAACAGTCTGCTTTCTGAATGGGCTTCCTTGTTGCTCAGTATTAACTCAAGATTTAAACATTTTAAGAGCAATATTCACGAGGCCTGACGTGGAGGTCGGCTGCCTGGGGTGGCAAAGGACAGAACTTCCTGACCTGGGAAAGGTGATAATTAGATCTGTGTCTGTGCAGAATAGACTGATACAAACGCAGTAGTACATCTGACGCTTCCTAGAGTAAGTTGTAACATATTATCTCAGGAGCAACATTTATTTCTATCACCCTATTTGTGGACATAGAGACATGTTAAATCCTGACCGGATGGATGTTTTGTAGCTTCTTGGCAACCTTCTTTTCTTTCCCTCCCACCTTCCCTTCCTCTTTAATTTGTCCTAAGGATGTGTGTGGTTTGTGTGGTCCTCTGTCCAGTCCTTCACTTGCCCAGAATGGAACCGAGGTTGAAGATCAGGCATGTGTGGCTCATAGTGTGGCCACAGATTGTTTTGTGGCAACATGGCTCAGAGGTGCTCTGATCTTTAGCATATAATAGGGCCACCTCGTTTATGAAAAAGACAAATTTGAAAGTAGGAGTGAACATCACTTACTCATGTGTTGAGCACCCCCTGTATTGTATTATGATGTCTACATTAGATCAAAATTAGACCATGAGCTCTGGGAAGAAGACACCTATTTTCAGTTACCTTTGCAGCCTCGGGATCTGCACGGAATCCCAAGACAAAGCAAGTGGTTAAATGTTTGTTGAAAGGAAACCACGGAGAGTCGAACATGGGTACCCAAACTTCAGCACTCTGCGGACGGGCTCCAACCCATCCCTTCCCCAGTTCATCCAGGAGCCATGAGTCTAGACTTCTGATCATGTTCCCTGACAGGAACAAAAGTCATCTCATACCCCCAATATGTGCACATTAGCATATGCAGGTTTATATGCGGCGCCACAGGGAAAGTGCTTAAAAACAGCAGCTCCGGACTGGACTGCCCAGGTTGGAATCCTGCCTCTGCCACTTAACGACCATGTCACGGGGGCGAGTTATTTCACCTTGGTGCCTCAGTTGCTTCACATGTCAAATGGGGATACTGATGGTGCCGATCTCATAGCATCTGTGAGGATTCAGTGAGTTGCTAGCGCATACAGCACAACAGACCTGGCACCAGTAGATGTCAGCATGTTCTGTAGACGTCCCATTTTAGTAAAAAAGGTTTGTGATCTATAAGCATACCCAGTGTAGAAATTTTAAAAGAATGGGATAATCATAGAAAGTCTACTGTTTTATTCCCGCCCCCGTTGGTGTGTCTTTAGCCCTCAGGATTCCACTGGCCTGGAGTACTGGGTCCTGGGGAAGCCACACGAGTAATTCCTCCACCTTCTGCGTATTCCCCCCACTGCTCACTGCACACCTCACCCAGGGGTTAACAGGATTCAGAATCACTGCATCTCTGGTTTTTTTGCACCCAAGTTATTTTGTTGCTTGTTAGCTCCCTTCATGTAAAAACTTGCATTCTGGCCCTTTTTAGAATGAGAGGCTGGGATCTTTGGGCTGGAATAGGGTCAGGTGAAGCAGTGGGGCTGCTATGCTGGGAGGAGGTGGGCAGGAGAGTTGTGCAAAGGCTGCTGGGCTCTCTCTGCCTATGGGGAAGCTCTCAGGGCTGGGCTGCTCCTCCAGACAGAGCCTTCTAAGAAGGTCGCCCCTTGCAAACTGTGGAAGACGCCTGTCCCATGCAGCCTGGGATTCCTGGCTGCTCAGCATTGTTTGGAGTGTTCTTTCTGGTCCCTGGGCCCTCAGGGTGACAAGACATTGGGGTGAGGAGGGTGTACCTCTGAACAAAGCCACAGGAACAAAGGAGGGATCTAGGTTACAAGTGCATCCAGGCCTGGCCCTGGATTCCGTTACTTCCTTTTTAATAAATCATCTTGTGGCTGCCTTGTGTTTCCAGTAAGAATGTAGTTTGGAAAACATCCCCTTGAAAATCATTTTGACCATAATTGTCTCTGTTAGGCATTGTGCCAAATGCCTTTCATGTGTTTATATCTCATTCAACCCTCTCAGTCACCTAGTAAAGGAAGGCACTGACCCCTGTTGACACTGTTTTGCAGATGAGATTGAACAGAGTCAGGATTCAAATCCAGACCCTGACCACAGTCTGTGCTCTACCACCAGACTCCACAGCCTACTGCTAAGCCTGCCTACCTCATGGCAGTATTGAGAATGAAATATTTATGAGTGGACTTTGTGAGGTCCAATGCTGTATAAATGAGGCATCATCGTAACATCATGTAATCCCAGTTAGCAGTAGTAAGAGCTAGTATCCTACTGAGTGCTAACTCTGTGCCAAAGGCTTACGTGCATCCTCTTGTTTGTCTCACAGCAACCTGCAAGGTAGATGATTTTGCAGATAACATGGAAACCAGGAGTCAGGAAAGTTGGGTACCTTGCAGGGATGTGCAGCTCATTTATGGCACAATGGGACTTAGAGACCAGTGTCTATTACCTCCAGAGTCCTGGCCTTAACTTCACCTGGATGTTACCACCTCCCTGAAGCTTGAGGGGCCTCAGAGGCCAGTGGAGATGCAGGGGACTTGAGGTAAAAAGATTTCCCCTAAATCATAAAACTAGCTGGTAAGAGAACTGGAGCAAGAAGTCCCACAGTTGAGTTGGTCAGTTGTAGGGTGCAATAAATAAATAAAAACATACACACACACGCACACACACATACACATGACTCAGTGGTCTACTTAAACAGTTTGTGGTGGGAGTCTTATACACATTTATTCACTCAACAAAGGTTTGTCGACACCTCCCGCCACCAGGCGTTTGGGGGGTGCTGAGCATGCAGAGGGAGCACGCCCCACACAGCCTGGGATTGGTGCACAGTGAATGGAAGGTGCTGGCATGACACAGGGCGGGGGGGGGTGCTCGGGAGCATGCCAACGGGGCAGTGGTGAAGCTCTGGGAGGAGGAGCCTCTTTGCAGAGTGTGGGGTTGGAGCAGAGAGGCCACTGATGACTTGAGGACCTAGAAACTTGAGAGATTACACCAGTTTGCCCGGGTAGGGTGAGGACTGCAGAGGGTCTGAGCAGGAATCAGACTTGCCCTCTCAAATGTGTGCTTCAGCTACAGGACTGAAGGTGGGTAGAAAGACAGGGAGAGTGGTGGGAAGCTGCTCACAGGCGGTCAGAGAAGAGATGATGGTGGCGGGAGGTCGGTGCGCTTCCTGAGTTAGGGCCGGTGCCCCGATTCCTGTTCCTGGTGCCCTGGGATGGGGCTCTGACCGCACCTCGAAACAACAGTATTGATTATTGATGAGTGGAACTTCCCATTGCAGCCTCAAGTCTCTGGACTTCACTAAAAATCCTACAGATCCCTAGAAAAAGCCCTCATGTGCTCTACTTTAGGACTTTCATGAAAGCAGCTTATGGAAGCATTTTATCTCGGGATCTGTGTAAAGACTGTTTTCCCTCAGCAGCTGTCATTTCCCCTTGATGGCGAGCTCACCAAATAGACTGAGAAATACACTGAGCCACGTATGTTTGTTCAGAGCCGCTCAGGTGTATTGCGGGGGGAGATGGGTTTAGGACTGTGCTGGAAAATCGTCCTTGGCCCACCCCCCTCCTTTGTGGCTGACACAGTTGCCCCATAACGGGCTGGTTCTATGTGTACAGCACCCTCACCCCTCAGACTAGACATGCTGGGGTTTGGTACGTGTTCTGTGCTTACTCAAGAGGGGAATCCCATGGGAGGCATCTTGGGCCAAATACCATCCAGTGAACCAGGCGTGTGACATATTCTGCCGACAAGGAAGGTCCCTGATTGCTGCAGTCTCGGGGATCCAAAGACCGAGCAGGTAGAAGTCAGGTGTGGCCATTTAATCTAGAGAGAAAGATGGACTGGGCCCCAGGGGTCCCACTCTGGGAACAGTAGGACTTCATATTTGCTTGGGAAAATTAACTCTGAGTCCACTTGAAAGTCAACAGGAACAGCAGTTCTGTAAAGTGTCACATTCTGTGAAGACTCCTACCCGGTGAGAGTTGTTTCCTCTGTAAAATCAATAACCAGCGTAGGTTGGTTTTACCCTTCCAACGCCCTCATTGGAGCATTCTCACAACTAACTGTTGCATGTTTGTGTGTCCCCCCCCCTCCCTTTTTTTGTCCCTGCAAATATGTTTAGGGTGAAGAAGCTGAAGGAGACGTTTGCTTTTATTCAGCAGCTAGACAAAAACATGAGCAGCCTCCGCACCTGGCTGGCGCGCATCGAGTCCGAGCTGGCTAAGCCCGTGGTGTACGCCGTCTGCGATGACCAGGAGATCCAGAAGAGGCTGGCCGAGCAGCAGGTGGGAGCGGGGGGCTCGCTGGGGGGGGGGTGCCCCGCCCGGCTCAGCCCTGCCTCTGGCTGTGAGCCCGCGTGTTCACGTCATAACACTGGTTTTGCCAGACAAAGCCGACCGCCTGTCTGTGTTCTTGGACGTGTGAGGCGTCCCTCTCAAGGGCCCACCCCTCCACCACCATTCACATTGCTTTTTGTGAAATACTTGGAATAATCTTTAAGATGCCGACCTGCATTTTAGTGGCAAATAGGTTTTTTTATTTTGTTTTTTGTTTTTGTTTTTAAATATCTTTATTGATTTCAGAGAGAGGAAAGCAGAGGGAGAGAGAGAGATAGAAACATCAATGATGAGAGAGTCATTGATCGAGCCCACAACCCAGGCATGTGCCCTGACCGGGAATCGAACCCCGATCGCCTGGATCCTAGGTCGACGCTCAACCGCTGAGCCACGCCTGGCCGGGCTGTTTTGTATTTTTTTATCTTTGATCTTTGTATTGTTTTGTTAATAGAGGGGTAGGCAAATGTAGGTCTCCAGTTGTATGAGAGACACAGAGTTTATTCTTTTATTATTTATTTATTAATTAGTGTATTACTTATTTGTATCACAACTGTAAGCCTACTTTTGCCCAGGCCTGTATAGTTTTGGAAGGCAATGAATTGAGAGAAAAGTACTTTTTCTTACCAAGGGGGGTTTTCACGGGCTAATACTCTGAGCTGATAGAGTTTTTAAAAAATAAATAGAACATATAAGGTGTAATAAGAAGCCTGCTTGGACCAGCAGCTCGGGGAGCCTCCCCGCAGTACTCGCCGCGTTCCTGTCATCAGTACGTGTCCTCGGAGCCAGTTCTGGAAGTTCCCGTGGAAAACCCCTGAGCCCTACTGGTGGCCATCCCACTCCCCGGGTGCCCTGTGAGGTCGCGGGCTTAACATCCACGTCCCTGCCCTCCGAGGGCTCCCGCCTGCCCACTCGTTCTCATTGCTGCGCCTGAGCTTGTCGTTATTGGTAAAACCGTTGTTTATGTTGTTATTTCAGTAGCTGTCCTTCCTTCCCCTCTGGTTTTCTGAGACCTGTGAGCAGCCTCTGTTTTGACCACGTAAGCAGTATGGCTGTCAATCAGCTTCTCAGACTCGTATCTGTTTTCCTTACGTTACCCCCGAAGCCGTGGTGTCTGCCCTCGGTCAGCACACGGGGGAGATTCACCCACATGTCACAGCTGCCTAGAGACAGAGTAGCGGCTGAATCTTTCACCAGATTCAAGGCCAGAGGGTTTTAATGGTAACCGGTGCAGATGGTACCGTGAAGTAGAACTGAGTATCTGATACTACTCGTGGCTTAGATTTTCTTTATTCAGTCTGTTACAGTTACTGTTCAAATGATGCATATTCTCTGATTTTCAGATCAGTGTGATTGAGCAAGGCTACGGCGTAGAAATACTGGTTTTCCCACTTAGCCTCCAAAACTGAAGTGTGTCTTTTTCATTGAGGTCATCTCAGTTCTGTCTCTGCTTTGTGGAGAAGTGACTGTCGATACTGTGTTAATGGACGTTGCCGAGATTTTCATGCCGTTCTCAGTAGGGTCACAGCTACTAAACGTTGTCGGCTTTATTTACAAGTTTGACCCGCTAGGATGAATTTCTTGAACAGTCTGCTCATGGGCCTTGCAAATAGCCATTTACCCTGAGTGGTGAGTTTTTTCAGGTAAATGGTACAGAGGCTGGCAGCGTTGCTGTCCTCGAAAAATGACTGGGTGAATCTGGCAGGGGCTCGTGATGTGTGTGAATGTTTTACGAATCCGAAGTATGACAGCACATCACTGAATTGTGGGGAGTTTATTCCCAGAAGCATAGAACGTGGCACAGCTGGCACTCTCCTGCCTGCTTTGTCCCTCTGCTGAAATGGCGCCTGACTTCAGTCTGGTTGATTTATAGGTTCCCTCTCTCTAGATTTCAGAATCACCAATGTGAAATTCTTACTCTTTGGTTACCAAAAACAAAAAAAATGCAGCTGGTGTTCAGGACTACTGTTACTGTAAAGAAGTTAGATATTATTAGTTTTCTATAGCTACTGTAACAAACAAATTACAAATGTAGCATCTTAGCACCGGTTTATTTTGCTATAGTTCTGGAGGTCAGACATCTGATGCAGGGCTGAGGTCAGGTGTCAGCACGGCTGCCTCCTTTCTGGAGGCTGCGGAAGCGCCCCTGTCCTTGCCCTTTGCAGCTTCCAGGGCTCTCCTGCACTTCGTGGCTCGTGGCCCCTTCCTCTGTCCTCAGTGCCGGCAAATTGTATCTCTCTGCCTTTCTTCCACAGTCACTTCTCCGTCTCTCTACCTCCCTTTTCCACTTTTAAGGACTCTTGGGGTTACGTTGGGCCCACCCAGATAATTTAGGGTAATCCCCCTATGTTAAGGTCAGTTGAATAGCAACTTTAATTCTCTGTTGCCACGGAAACTAACATTCACAGGTTCTGAGGATAAGGGCATCTTGGGGAAAGAGGGGAATATTCCATCTGAGTTACCATGTGTGTATTGTACTAAGCCCAGGCCTTAAATGCTCCATCGAAAACACAAAAAACAAATGGGTCACACACACGAATTATGTAGGGACCACTTTAGAAAGGCCTTACCTGTGTTTCTACCACTAATTAAATGTAATAAATTGTTTGATTGCTTCTAGAAATAAAACCTAACACTTGGGATCACCACATAGTGCCTTCTGCAAAGTCCCCAGCCCCCCAAAGTGATGAAGAGACGTGACATGCTTGGACTCTCACTGTGACGTCCTTGGGGCTCCAGTGTGGCAGGGGCCGGACATTAGGAGAGTCCTTCCTGTCTCTCCGCTTTTGGGTAGAATCTCTTTAGGTGGCGAGACTTGGGTGGTTATTCCTGTGGAATGTGTCGTCTTCGGGTGTGAAGGAAGAGCGACCTCTGTGGCACTTTTACATCGAGAGCCACTTTTATTGGGCCTTCAGCTTCACTCCCGTTTTCTTGGGTTTCCTGATTCCTGTAGGCTGCCAGGTGGTGGCTTCAGGGGAATTATTGTCCCCCCCATTCTGTCATTACCAAGAGCTTCCTCCCCAGTGGGCCAGCTCAGCTTCATGCCCACCCCCAGACCATTCCCCAGGACCACCCTGGTGGGCTCGCCACCCTAGCTCCTCCCAGGGAGACAGACTGAAACCACCTCAGGGCCCCGCCCTTGTGATTTTGTGCACCTCAGCCCGGTTTCCTTCTTGTCCCCCTTTATCTTATCCCAGTTCCTTTTGTGCACTCACTCTTCCCGGCTGCATTGCCTGGCTCTAGTTTCATGCCTCCCCCAATCTCCTCTCTCTGCCCCCCAACCCCCCATCTCTTTCCCAGCTCCATTGCAGGGTCACCTGCTCAGCAGCAGAAACACAAACCGAGCAGGAGCCGTTTCCAGAGCTGCTGGCAAAAGTCTTTCACATTGTTTTGTGCTGTTCTTAGGTCCAGTTCTTCGGATTACATTGGAACACTTTTCTAAATCTAATTACTGTGGGGACTCACGCCTGAGTGGGTACCTGCGGTAGGATTATTGTCGGCATCACTCATTTAGCACCGGTGTTAGGATTCCTTATTTGTTTGTTTGTTCATTCATTCTTCACCCGAGGATATGTTTAGAGAGAGGGAGGGAAGGGGGGAGAGAGAGAGAGAGATTGATGTGAGAGAGAAACATAAATCCATTGCCTCCCACATGCACCCTGACCAGGGATTGAGCCTGAAACTCGGGCATGTGCCCTGCCTGGGAATTGAACTCGCGACCTTTATCAATGTGGGTAAATGGCGGGAAAGTCGTGACAACTCTGAACCAGCAAGAATCCCATGTCAACCTAATTGTAAAGCTGGTCCTCGCACGACCCTCTCAGGGGAGGGTCCCCTGCTCCCTCACCCTTCACATAGATCAACAGATCAATCCCAGTTGTTGCCGTGCTTAGGTTTTTTGTCGGGGACTACAGCACAAGGTGGTACAGAGATGAGAGAGACCCAGTCTGTTGCTCCCAGGACTGCGCCCCTGGGCTGGGAGATGGGGAGGGAGGGGTGGAGACCCTTTGATGCCAACCCTCCCACCACCACCACCATCGCCATCTCCATCTCAAGGTGCTTCTTGCTCCACTGTCCCTGTAGGACCTGCAGCGAGACATTGAGCAGCACAGTGCAGGGGTGGAGTCCGTGTTTAGCATCTGCGATGTCCTGCTGCACGACTCGGACGCCTGTGCCAACGAGACCGAGTGTGACTCCATCCAGCAGACCACCCGCAGCCTGGACCGGCGCTGGAGGAACATATGCGCCATGTCCATGGAGCGGCGGATGAAGTGAGAGCCAAGCTGCCCCTGAGTGTCTGGGGCGTGGTCATCCAGAGTCTGTGCCTCTGGCCTAAATGAGAATACCAGCGTCTACTCCCCTCAAAGGCTGTGGGTAGAGAAGCTCAGTGGGTGTAACAGTGCTTGTTAAAGAAAGCGGTCAGGAGACATCATCGGGGTAACATCTTTCCCTAGCTTTCGTGTGCCTCGGGTGTAACCGTGGCTGGCGCTGTGTCCCCAGCAGGAGGCAGGGAGGAGCCCTGTCTTGTTGGTTGGCTTCTGAAACAGGAGCTCTGAGGGGCTTGGTGCTCCTAGAAGGAAGGTGTCCTCACCTAGAAGCAGTGTCCCTGGGTATGTCCTGGAGGGGGTTGTAGGGTCTCTCTACCTGAGAAGATCCAGTGCTTGTGGGGGGAGGGGGCAGGGACAGGTAATGGGACCAGGCAAGAGAAAGAAAACTTACGAAAGCTCTGTGAAATGGATATAACAACTTGTACTAAGTTGCCTTCTTGCCGGCAGAATTGAGGAGACCTGGCGCCTGTGGCAGAAGTTTTTAGATGATTACTCCCGCTTTGAAGACTGGCTCAAGTCTGCCGAGAAGACCGCAGCCTTCCCCAATTCCTCAGAGGTGCTGTACACAGTTGCCAAAGAAGAGCTGAAGAGGTTTGAGGTAAAGACCCTCTCCAGCCGGTGCTCCTGGTGACCAGGCCTGCGGCAGGCTCGGGGGCAGCTGGAATGACTTCCTCTCCGGGTGGCCTCCCCCGCCGCTGCGCAGGGCCCCATCCACAACCCCCCTCAGCTGCTAAGACAGCTCTGCAGGGCGTTACCCATTTTTATTTATTTATTTAAAATGTCTTTATTGATTTCAGAGAGAGAAAGTAAGAGGGGGAGAGAGAGAGAAACATCAATGATGAGAGAAGCATTGATCGGCTGCCTCCCGCACGCCCCCGACTGGGGATCGAGCCCACAACCCGGGCATGTGCCCTGACCGGGAATTGAACCTCGATCTCCTGGATCCTAGGTCGATGCTCAGCCACTGAGCCACGCCGGCCAGGCTTCTTTACCGACTTATGCCGTCCACATGCTGTAAGCATGAAGTCTTGTTATTACTTTTAATCCTATTTTTCCATTGCTTTTAGAGGGAGTGGAGGGGGGCAGTGAGAGAGAGACATCAGTGGGAGAGACCCTGTGATTGGCTGCCTCCCGCAGGTGCCCCCACCAGGCTGGGATCGAGCCTGCGACTGAGATGTGCACCCCTGACTGGGAATTGAACCTGCCACCCTTTGGTCTACAGGGCGACGCTCTAACCACTGAGCCACCGGCCAGGGCTGAAGGCCTGTCCTTTAGTGTCACGGGAGCAGGTGGAGTGGGCCCCCCATTGCCGTGTTAGTTTGGGGGTCAGCCGCGTGCGGCGGCCGTTCGGGGTCCGGGAGGGGTGCCCTGAGGGACGCTGCTCTGTGCCGCAGGCCTTTCAGCGGCAGGTGCACGAGCGGCTCACGCAGCTGGAGCTGGTCAACAAGCAGTACCGGCGGCTGGCCCGGGAGAACCGCACGGACACGGCCAGCCGGCTGAAGCAGATGGTGCACGAGGGCAACCAGCGCTGGGACGGCCTCCAGAAGCGGGTCGCGGCCATCCTGCGCAGACTCAGAGTAACTCCTCAGCCCCGGCTGTGCGGATCTCGGGAGGAGGGACGCGCGATGCCAGGCTTGTCACAGGGCGGCGGGTGGATTTCACGGGAGGCCCACGCTGTCTAACGTTCTTCCCTTTGGTTCAAGCCCAAAGCTGCCAGGTTTTGTTTTTTTAAAGCGGCCTCTTGCCTGAGAACGGGCTTCTTGGGCAGGGCTTGTGTGTGTGACCTGTGTTACAAACACCCCTTCGCCTGTGTGACCCTGAAGGTGGCACGCTCGCTCACAGGCGGGCGGGGCGGGCACTGCCGTCACTGGGCTCGGCCCGACCTGGGAGGAGGCCCGCTCTGCCCCCTGCCGCCTCTGTGTCCCACTGGCTCTGGCAGCATAGGGGCGTGGACAGAGCCCCTCTGCACTGTCTGTGCAGGTTGGGGACAGCGATTCTCTGAATTTCAGAGCACCCTGGCCATCCTGTGAGGTTGCGTTTGGTTTTTTATGTAAACATTCACCTGAGATTTCTATAATTCAGAAGACGTGTTGTCTCCCCCTCCCCCTTCGGATCCAGGTGTAAACTGCCAGGACCTGTGTCTGCAGGAATTCGTGTCAGTCCCTTCTGTTCTCAGGGCAAAACGCTCTTGAAACCGTTCTAAAGAAAGGAAATCTGGGCTTCGGGGTTTTTAACCCTCTCAGGAAGACATTGGCTAGCTTTTCAGATAACCGCCTTGCGTTACGGTCTCTCCTGCTGAACTGACTGTGACAGTGTAACCCTCACTTGGCGCTGAATGCCATAGTTGTTTGGGAGTCTGTCGCCCGTCTCTGACGTGGTACCCCGAGAGGAACCCTCACTGGAGGTGACGACTCCTCATTGGGGTCCTCTCAGGCAACATCAGGATTAGATCAGTGACAGCATACAGGGCTGGTCCCGGCTCAACGCTGAGAGCCAGTCATTTTCCATCTTAAAGCTACTAAATTCTTCTTTTAATGAGCAAAAGCGTCCACAGATGGCTATTGGGCAAAAACGGGCACGGTGCCAGGCTTGGACTTTGACGGGGTTCCTTAGGGGACAGGAAAAATCTACCTAGACTAGAGAATTAGAGGATTTTAAATGCTGAAAGGACTTTAATGGTCATAGCCTGTGTTTCCCGTACCCCTGCTTGCTGGGGAAGATGCCAAGACTCAGATGTTGGGGAGCTTGTTTGGTGTCACTGGCCCCTGAATGCCCTGTGGGCCCCCGGGGTACCCGCAGACAGGCTTCTGTCTGAGTGCTCCAGGCGCCCTCTCCCTTCAGCCAGAAGTGGCCTTGCTGTCGACCTGAACTCCTGTCGTGCCATCAACACCAATGTGGCTTCTCCCCCTTCTGCAGCATTTCACCAACCAAAGGGAAGAGTTCGAGGGCACCAGGGAGAGCATCCTGGTGTGGCTGACCGAGATGGACCTGCAGCTGACCAACGTGGAGCACTTCTCCGAGAGCGACGCCGACGACAAGATGCGCCAGCTGAACGTGAGGCTTTCTCCCTCGGCGCCTCTGAAAGGAATGCACCTTCGCAGAGGAGAGCGGGCCAAGAACAGATTTCACCCGACACCCTCAGAGCAGATTCCAGAGCTGTTAAAGCAGCCAGGCCGTGTCCACCTGTGCTCAGCCGGCTTATCACGAGCAAGGATACTGTTCCCTGCAGCCAAGGGATACCTGGAACGAGGCCCTTTTCTCTCTTTGTCATTTATAATCACCCAAGGAGAGGACACCCTTAGGTTCCAAACAGAGGTCATGAGATGCTGTTTCTGCAGCACTCAGGGCTGAGGGGCATGTGCGGTGTCTGGGAAACTATCGGGGGTGGGGCCGAGAACAGATACCGCCTCCGCTCCCACTGTTGCCACTAACCTATAGTTCACTTTAATCTTGCATCACTCCCTAGATTTTACAGGAAGTTGAGAATGGAAATGTTCTGCCCCAATATAATGGCACTAATGAGCATTATTGTGCCAACAGAAGCAAATGCCCGTTGGTAACTTACTATGGGAAATTTTGTCTCCAAGTGTCAAAAAGACAAGTTCTCTCCTTCACACCCAATAACAGTACCTGGCCGGCCACGTCAGACTTTGAGAATCATTTACATTGGAAAAGTCAGTGCCCAGAAGGGGGAGGAAAACATACGTACAGTCATTTTAAATTATTAAATCTTCGTCACCTTGTTAAAAATGATGAAGCTAGAGTACTAGGTGAAGGAACAAAACAGTAATGACATTTAGATGCTTTTTCTGGGCCTTGTTATAAGAAACAGACGTCTGAGTCCTCGGGGAAATTTCTTTCTTTGAAATCCTTTCTGGTATTCTACGTAGGGTTTCCAACAGGAAATTACGTTAAATACCAACAAGATTGATCAGCTCATCGTTTTCGGGGAGCAGCTGATTCAGAAGAGTGAGCCCCTCGACGCCGTGCTGATCGAAGACGAGCTGGAGGAACTCCACCGCTACTGCCAGGAGGTCTTCGGCAGGGTCTCCCGGTTCCACCGGCGGCTGACGTCCAACGCGCCGGTAAGGGGGGCGCCCCCCGCGGGGGCTTCTGGGCCACTCAGGCTTGGTGTTTGTCCAGACTTATCATGGGATGGTTAATAATGATTTATTTTATGATTTATTTTTTTTTAAAAAGCTATGTTGTAAAATTTTATTTCCGCTCATTAATATAGAGCCACAGTTACTTAGAAGCTCCCATTTCCCAATGGAAAGGACGGCACTTCTGAAAAGTCTGCCCCTTTTACACTTTCCCCACGTGCTCCTCAGTGCAGGCTCCTTCTGGCCTGTGTCAGGACCCCTAGGATATTTTTATAACTGTTCTGGTTTTGCTTGCGGTGTTAACTTGGGGGTGTACTGGCCTTTTCCTCTATCTCCGTGCCTGGGAGCTCTTAACATCTGTGCCTTTCCGGTGCTTCGTTCTCACCACTGAAGTGCCGAGAGCACCAGCTTTTGAAAGCATCTGTGATGTTTCCCTTGGCAGAGGGGCCTTTGGGGACAGTCAGGTGGAGTTAGGCCATTTTCAGAGTTGTCTGCCTCTGTGTGCCCAGCTTTAATGAGGACCACCAATTAGCACAACTGGCTGCCTTTTCTTTTTTGGGTCTTTGACTGCCCAACTTCAAACTTAATTTCTTCATCACACAGAGCCTCAAAAATAACCTCCATTACTCTTGTTTTTAGGATAGCAATTTATGTTCATTTTTCTTGGAGTCATGATAACACAGGGAACCAGATTCTGTATCCTGAACAATAAGCCAGGGATGAAAAGAAAGAACCTGGCACGTGTGGTCCTTGAACGTGTGAATCTTACTCAGAACACGAAGTGCCTTAAATTTTTTTAAATTTTTAACTTTCTGATTCTTGGAGGAACCTGTATTAACCATCAAGAAACGATAGCCTCCCCCAAAAAAAGAACGTTGGCCTCCATTTCTTTTCTAGATAAAGTTGTGTAACTTAGATGATCAAATTTAAGATGTTTTCCAGGAAATAAAATGGAGTTTTGCAAAATACAAATCCCAGGCCCCACACTGGATGTAGAGTGTAAATGGGAATAACCGGCCCTGGACGCTGGTGGCCACTCTCAGGAACTGCTGGCGGGCAGGCTTCTAATGCCCCTCATAACCACAGCAGCCCGTGACTGGGCTAATTCTGAAAACTGGACACTCCCTTTGTAGGGCTTGGAAGATGAAAGGGAGGCCTCCGAGAATGAACCGGACATGGAAGACCCCAGAGAGATCCAGACTGACTCCTGGCCTAAAAGGAGAGAGATGGAGGAGCCCTCGTCTCCTCAGTCCCTGTGTCATCTGGTGCCCCCGGCCCTGGGCCCCGAGCGGTCTGGCTGCGAGACCCCCGTCAGCGTGGACTCCATCCCCCTGGAGTGGGATCACACGGGTGACGTGGGGGGCTCGTCCTCTCACGAGGAAGACGAGGAGGGCCCATACTACAGTGCGCTGTCAGGTAACAGGCCTGGGGTTCCGGAGCCCTTGAAACTGACCCACTTGGCTGTTCTGAGCACCTTAGCAGCGTGGCCAACTCTCGATCCGAGTCCAGCTTATGGCTGACCCGGACTTCCTGTGGCTTCCCGTGTTCGGTCCCGCCCACCCTGACTTACCTGAGAGTTGGCGCCCTCCTATTACAGGTGGGACGAAAGGGAAACGATGAAAATTCACGTTGGGCCACAAAGGCTATTCGCTGGTGGCTCCGCTCTGGCTCATCAGCGAGCTTTTCAGTCGAGTTTCCCAGAGTATCCGTAGACGGAGTGTTTTCATTCTTTCTGTGCACTTCACCTCCCCCGCCACTGCTTTGGACAGTTGGGAGTTGGCTGAAAAAATCCTTCTGGTTTGTTTTTTTTTTTAAAGCTTTTTAATAAAAACAGGTAAAGGGTAGTTACCTTTCTCCTTCCAGCTGACAATGTTTCTACTGTTTTAACCAAATGCTGGGGCATTCCTGCAGTGAGGAAATGACATTATTCTTTTTCAGATGTAGAAATCCCTGAAAATCCTGAGGCATATCTTAAAATGACCACAAAAACTTTGAAAGCATCTTCTGGTAGGCCCCTGCCCGTGCATGTGTCTCAACGTGGCAGCACCCCGTGGCGCACACTGCATCCTAAGCCTCGCTCCCGTGTCGTGTCTGACCTCTGCCTTCCGTGACACCATGGCCTCGTGGCATGGTGTATGCGCACGCGCACTCACACACCTGCGCTCGCAGAGGCCCCGCCGGGCCGGGGCGGCCTCGCCTCCGCCCCTCCCCCCTCGGCCTGCGCAGAAGGGAGCCCTCCGCCCCGCCGCCTTAAGTTTTATCTTCCCGCCGTCTAACTCGAGTCCTTTGGCATGGGCCAAGCTTTCCTCAGGGTGGCTTGGTTTGGAACTATTCCCTGCTTACAGTGGTTTCCCGGGAAGAGGGTGGGTGAGTGGGTAGGTGAGGGTAGAGGTACTGTTGCGTTTGTCACAGAAGAAACCTTCCTGTCCTTGACTTGCAGCTCTAATCTCTCTTCCCCGCCTCCCCCCTCTGCCGCCGTGGGGTCAGCCACGAGCCGCCCTTTGGCTCCCAAGTCCATCCTAACGTTTACTCTTCCCCTCCCTCCTGAAAGGCCTGCAGTCCTCTTGGCCCCCAGACCCAGCTTGCTGCCACTGTCCCCACCACTAGAGACCCCGGCTCCAACATGCCACTCATCCTGCAGCCAATCACATGTTCGTTGTGCTCCATGGTGAACCCATCTAGTGAAGGCCCAGTGTTGCTCAGTTGCATGACTCATTTCATTCCCTTCTGGGACATACTGACATTTTGCAAACGTGCATGCTTTGCAAGGAAAGCTGCCGAACTCATGTTACACTGTAACCTGATGCCATGTTACCCATAACCATTTTTGTGTAACTAAACATGAGTCCATTGGTTGAAGAGAATGGACTGTCACTTGCTATTTTTTGTTTCAGGTAAATCCATTTCTGAGGGCCACTCGTGGCACATTCCTGACAGCCCTTCCTGTCCCAAGCATCGCTACAAACAAATGGGAGGTGATAGGAATGTGCAGCCCATCCCTTCAGATTCCAGCACCCCTTATAAACCAGCCTATGTAAGTCTTCATTTAATTTTTTAAAATTAAATTTATTGGGTGACACTGGTTAATAAAATTATATCGGTTTCAGGTGTACAATCCTTTACTACATCATCTGTATATTGTATTGTGTGTTCACCACCCCAAGTCAAGTCTCCTTTCATCACCATTTATCCCCTTTACTCTTCTACCTCTCCCTCCCCCATTTCCCTTTGGTGCTCACCATACTGTTGTATGAGGTGGGGTTTTTTGTTTTGTTTTTTCACCCAGCTCCACCCACCCCCCGACAGTTGTCGGTCTGTTTTATCTATGAGTCTATATCTATTGTGTTTGTCAATTTTGTCCATTAGAGTCTACATATAAGTGAAATCATACAGTACTTGTCTTTCTCTGGACTTGCTTATTTCACCCAAGCGACTGAGTAAAATAGAATTTTTCAAGACAGGGATCTTGGTGTACAGTGTGCGTGCTTACTGCTCGGGCGCATTTTGAGTTGGTTTTCCCCCGTTGGCAGCATCTCCGCCGAGCTGTCCATACTTCATTAGAACCCTGGAAAAACTGGCCCAAGTTAAAAATATGTTTCCGGCCAGAATCCATCCTTGCGTGTGTGGACATGATACAACACTATTACCTTTGAGTCAGTCTTCCATGCAAATAATGGAGAAGCAAAGGGTGGGCTTCCTGAGCTGCACTGGAGCTCCCGAACCTTTGTTATATTTACCTTCTGACCACACATCCTATTCAAAAATTATGATTTCCTATCCCGTATGATTTGACCATGAGCTGTGGTAGACGTGGGTTTGGTTCCTAGCCCTGTCAGTAATTGCTCTGGATCCATAAGCAGTTTGTCTGCCTCTGTGAGACCTTCCTCGCCTGAGGATCAACATACCTTACAACATTGTCGTCGTTAGGATTGGTGTGTATGAAGTTCTGAAGAAGGCCTCAGAAGTGGCTGCCATCATTATTACTACTACTACTCTGTATATGGTCTGTTGTTATTTTTAACAGTGACTGTTCCTCCTTAGTTGAATTTCCCTCGGCAACATGAGCCCTTGGCACGCCTCTGGCTACGCAGCTGTTGGGGGGCAGCCAGCCTAGGATTTAATGTTGGCCCCAGAGCATTCTCAGTACAGAGAAATAGCAATGAGTTGAAATTGGAATGTCTTGTGCATTTTTAGTCTTATCTCTTAGAAAAACCAGAAGCAATGTCAGCATCACTGGATGAGTCCTCAGAGTGCCTTCTGTGTGTAGCAGTGAATAGTGCTCGATAATTAGAGAAGATTCCTGACTGCGCATGGTCAGATCAGAGTCGTTTAATAATGGACTGTCCATGCCCAGTTCAGAAACTCTTGCTTAGCAAGCAGTTATCATTTGTAATCTGTCCCTCTGTGCAGAATAAGGCCTCATGGTCTGAGGGAGAGAGACCCCAGCATCTCGCCTTTGCTTTACACCCACAGTTCCAGTGACTATGCTTGTGTTCCTCATATGCCGGCTGTTTTGCTGTCTGAAACCAGGCACGTCACCACAAATCTGAAGGTTTTTTATATTTTCATTCTACACAAAGAGACCATATGGACACAATCCAAAGAAATCATGGCTTTTCTAAAAAGGGTACATTTATTTTTGGGAAGGACACAAGAACAGCGGAAGATAAACACTTGGTAACGAACAGCCCTAGGAGGCAGGTTTGTCCTCTGTATTGTTCCAATTCCTGGTGACAGTGATGCCACCAGCTCTACAGAGTGGCTCAGAGGAATAACCAAAGCTTTAAAAACACTGTACAAATATAAAAGCGCTAACACAGCAACTGTCTGATAAGCTCAACAACTGTTTTAACTCTTCTGCGTGGTTCCTTCGGGGAGTGTTAGGAAGCCTCAAGTGAAATCCGGTCTTTTTATCCCCTCTCTGGGCCTCTGCTGAGGCTTAGTTCCGCCCTCAGCGCTGCTTGCTCGTCGGTGCTGCCCACACACGGAAGCTCTTACATTTCCAGCAGGTTACCCTTGGGAGGAAAGGGCTCCATGTCCTCACCGAGTACCTGGTAACATGAACCAAGATGCTCTTCAGCCTTTTAAATGTATAGATGATAACGTAGAATTGGCTCGTTCTAGGTGAAGCTGCTGTTGTCTCCAGGTACCAATGGTGGCAAAGAAGGCCCGAGCGTCCTGAATGGCAGCCCGCAGCCGGAGGACGAGGGGCCGGCGTCCCTCCCCGGGCAGCAGTCAGGTACAGTCAAGGCAGGCAGTCTGAGGAGGGTTCGAGTGTACATTGAGGTTAGTCAGGGATTTAAGTCACGGCTCGACAAAACGTTAATTAGCAATTGCCCAACTATAGAATTCAGCAGAACTGCTACACTTCCCCTGCAGCAGCCAGGTTATTTCAGAATTAGCTGGATTTATGTATTTATGAACACATTCTCGGGCTGCTTGCTTTACCTTCAGAACTCTTCTCTAGATGTAGACAAAATGGGCCTCAGGTGATGAAGTGTATGATTTAGTGACTTCGTGTACGTGAAGATCAGGCACAGGAAGATGATTTTCAAAGAGTTGTGTCAGGTGTCTCCCCACGAGAACAGTTCGATTATAAAAATAATTACTCAACTCAGTCTAAAGTCAAGCTGACAGCCCTGACCTGATCATTCACAGACCAAAGGAGAAAGTGCCCTAACAGCAGCATGAATTGCAGTGCTGAGCTTGGGACCAGCATGCATGCTGGCCACGTGCTGGGTCTCCTACCCAGCTAGCGCCTCACTCTAGCTCGGTGGGAGTGTGGTGGTACTGGCCTTGAACCCCACAGCGAGGGAAACCTGCCACCCACACCAGGAAAGTGATGACTCCCCAGTGCTGAGCCTCTGGCAGAGAGCACCCCTCACAGGTCTTATCACCCTAACCCTGGATTGGGTGGAGGCGGAGAAGTCTGTCTGCATGATTGCTGCTTTTTATTCCAGGTGCCTTTGACGGGTGGGAGCTGGCTCAAGCACAAGAACTTCACAAGAAACTCAGAATAAAACAAGACTTGCAGCAGCTGAACTCTGATATCAGCGACATCACCACCTGGCTGAAAGACACTGAAGCGGAGCTAGAAACATTAAAGATGGCAGAGCCTCCCTCTGATGTCCAGGGACTGGAACTCAGGGTGAAGAGACTGAAGGTGAGTCAGAGCAGACAGACCGAGTCTGTTAGTGGGGTAGGTGGCAGGTTGCGATGTTGTGTAGTCTCGGCCACCACTCTCTTCCATTTCACTTCTGTAACTGGAGGGACACAGACTTAGGTCTTTGTTTTCATTCAGAAGAGCATCTACAAATGGTCCCAAAGCCCAGCCTAGTGCTGGGAAGATCTGATTTCAGAACCACCTGTAGGCTCTTATGGGGGTGCCAGTGGGCACTGAGAGGCAGCTTAAAAACACCCGTCTAGACTGTGCCGTCCGGACTGGTGTGCAGCATTGAGGGTGGAGGACCAGCTACTGATGAATTCCGTGGCCCAATCTGGTGACTCTACTACATGGTTAGGATTTGTCACCCGCACAGTGAGCCTTCACCCCACTGGAATGCCTGGCCAGGGAGGGGCAGTTAGAGCCTTTCACTTTGGGGTGCCCTGAGCATGAGCCTGTGCTCCTAAGAGGACCCAGGGCAGGCAGCCTTCATATTTGTACTGTTGTTTTACCTGTGCATCAGTATATCAGGGTAACCATTCATCCTAAGGAATAGCACTTCTGTCATACCGAGAGGCAAATGCAGGCGAAGTAAGTGTGCTTTATCTGGAAGACTTTTAATCTGGTCCAGAAATGTTATGAAGCCAACCACAGCTCAGCGGGGTCTGGTTGAGTTGGCCTCCGGTTAAGCTGGCCGGCCAGGAGACAGGCCTCTGCTCAGCCCGGCAGCCAAGTTCACTGACCTTGTAAGGCAGCTCCCTCCCCTGACGCTTCTCAGCCAGTCACGAGGTCACTCTTGTTTCAGTGGCCTCAGCTTGGAAAAGTGTTTGGAGAACCTGTTCCCACAGAGGTTCAAAATGAACCCTACACCACTGTCTTCAGAGTGCCTCACCCAATCTTCTCTTCTGCTGTAGGAGATATTAAAAGCCTTTGACACCTACAAGGCTTTGGTGGGCTCCGTCAATGTCAGCAGCAAGGAGTTTCCGCAGACCGGGAGCAGCGAATCCAAAGAGCTCCATGAGAGAGTCGGCCAGCTGAGGCTGCACTGGGACGCGGCGCAGGGTGCGGTGGAGAGCTGGAGAGAGGGCTTGCGGCAGTCACTCATGCAGTGCCAGGTACGCCACCCACAGCCCGCGCCCAAGGCCCACGTGGGTGGGAGGAGCGGGTATTTGTATCACGCTTGGGCTGTTTTGGTGCAGCCAGATATGGCTTGTGTTAGGAAACGTGTGCGTTGCCATTTGTTTCCAAAGAGGCCCACCTGCTGTCTGAGAGGCCTGACGCTTGCCCTGTATCTCCTGCTCTGTTGCCCAGGCCCACTCATAGTGTGAGGGTTCCAGCAAGCATTCCAGTGGTCAGAAATGCCACTCCAGCATTGCCCCATCTCTGTCCTTTTGCCAGGAAGGCTGCATAGCAGGGTAATTAAGACACCTGGCCCTGGAACAAGGAGCAGTTTAACCTGCTCTGCAGCTGTGGGACTTTGGGCAAATCATTGAAACTTCTGGACCTCAGTTTTCTCATGTGAAAAATGGGGAAAACTTTAGTGTCTTCCTCACAGGGTCTTTTTAGGACTACATGCTTTGTAATCTTAGCCCAGCACCTGACACGTAGTAAATGCTCAGCCCGTGTTACCGCTTACCCCATCTTAGGGAACATGAGCCACCCGTAAGCCCACATGCAGCCCTGTCCTGAGGCCACAGCCTCTCTCTATTGGGTTGTCTCCTTTAGCCACTGAACCCAGCACATTTGTCAAGTAATTTGTGTGGTCTTCCTCTGTCATGGCAGGTGGGGCATTCTGAAGCCCCAGCACTGTTCACTTGACAAAATTTGTCAGGCCTCCTGGGGCTGTGCCAGGTGCTCTCCTTCCCCTCCCTTCAGGGCCCTTTTATTCACTGGATAAGAAGGGCAGATGGCTCCAATAGGCTAGAAACAGCCAGCACACCTTACTTCGTAGTTTACGAAAAGTCAATGCTATGATGTGCGTTGTTTTTTAAGGACTTCCACCAGTTGAGTCAAAATCTGTTACTGTGGTTGGCGAGCGCTGAGAGCCGGAGGCGGAAGGCTCATGTCACTGACCCCAAGGCAGACCCCCAGGCTCTCCTGGAGAGTCGGGGACAGCTCATGGTAAGTCTTCTGGAGGAGTCTGCACTACCCTAGCCTGTCAGGAGTCAGTACGTAGGTAGCCTCACCTAGTGCTTCTGGAAACAGCAGTGCCACTGGGTGTCTACTGAGCATCCCTTAGTGGTTGTGAAGCAGGGTGGGCTGCAGGGAGGAAGAGCATGGCCAAGAGCAGGAAGTCTTCAAGACTCAGGAACTGGGGACAGTGGTGTTTAGCAATATCCTGAGACACTTAAGGCCATTTGAAGTATTTTTTCCCTGGTGAATATGGCTCATTTTGGGGGAAATAAGACGCTCAATTGTCCACATGTATGAGCTTTCTATACCCACTATAGAAAAGTCTTACTTCTTGGAGGTCACTTGTGTCTCCATATACTTATTTCACTCACAAGTTAACATGAGACTTCACTTTTACTCAAGTTGACATTTTTATCCACATATAGATATGTGGTTTAACTTTAAATATTTTAAATTTAATCACAGTACTGGTCGTTGTTTAAAAAACATTTTTGTGCTAAAACCTTTGTAAAGCCACACCCTCCAGGATAGCACTGTCCCATAAAACTTCCTGTGGCGACAGAATGTTTTGTGTGTGCTCTGCCCAGTATGAGAGCTGCGGAGCACCTGAAATGTAGCTGCTGTGACTGAATATGAACTTTTCATTTTAATCAGTGTAAACTTAAAACAGCCACATGTTGTCTAGTGGCTACCACATTCGACAGCAAGCAAGATGGCTCCCTCTCTATTTCTAAATAGTATGCGTAAGCTGCTTTTTCTCAATTAGTCCACTTTAGATTTTCCCTTGACCTGCTGCCATTAGTGGATAAGGGCCCTGTGTTCCCTCACTGCTTTCCTCTGACTCCTCCAGCAACACAGCCATCTCCAGAATGAGAAGGAATAAAGTAGGGGTAGGGTGTAACCAGTTGCTATCTAAGGATGCGGGGCTTGTGGACACAGGTGGGAGGAGCGGACAGCTCTGGAATGAGCACCAGCCATCGTTCATCCCTGGTGAATGAGAAAGCCTCACCCTGCACACCAGCTCCCCTTCGCACAAGCAAACTGTTTCACTCTCTTCTGTCCTTAGCAACTGGAAAAGGAGCTAGTAGAACGTCAGCCTCAAGTAAACTCCTTACAAGAGATTTCAGACAGCCTTCTTATTAAGGGGCATGGAGAAGACTACATTGAGGCAGAAGAGAAGGTACACGTCATCGAGAAGAAACTCTCACAGTTACTGGAGCAAGTGTCCCACGACTTAATGTCCTTGCAGGGAAGCCAGGTGAGTCCCCTGTGGCTTTTAAAGTTGTCACATTAGATGCAAACAGGAAGGCGGTGTTGCAGCGGTGCTGTGGGAGAGAGGCCACAAACGTGCCATGGGAGTGGCGTCTCTAGTGATACTCTCCCTAGCTGTGGCCTTAAAAAGTTACGTAAGCTCTTTGGGCTGTTTTATCATTTGTAAGAGGGATATAACAAGAGTACCTTCTTGTTAGAGTTGTTTTTAATAACCCAGCCATACTACTACTCCTGTCATTTCTGTCTTGCCTTCATGTTAAAGACACTCGAGTGGCCATGTTTTCAAGTCCTCTCCTCTGTCCTGGTCCTTCTCTTGTTTGTCTGCTTTCTGCTCTTTATGTTGCAACTCAACAAATAAATACCCAAACCATGCCCCCTCCATTCTAGAGAATACATTTCCTATTGTCTCACTGGCCACCTGATCCCATCAACAATTCCCGTGAGCTCATTGCCAACTATTTCTGTCCCTCTTGCTCCTGCTGAACTCAGTCTCCCCCAGTGTGTCTGTGGGTTTTTAATGCAAGAGGTTGGCCTTGTTTACATTCCCTTTGGTCTGAAAATGTCCCTGTTAGAGTGGGGAGTAAGCAGTAGAAGAGCCCCCTCTTCTGAAAGATCTGAGCTGGGGGAGGGTGGCTCAATGAAGAATCTGCATGAAGCACATTTTTGCTCTGTTTCCCTGAACTGAATGAACTCTTGGGGTATGGATTTCAGATCCCAGACCCGTCTCTGCCCAGCTTGGATGAGGTGGATGCTGGAGACTGGCCTCCAGCAGCGTTTGAGCCAGCTCCCCAGGCAAAGGTGAGAGCCCTCCCTGCTGTGAGAACCGCAGTGGTTAGTTTTCAGAGTCACTGAGAGGACAGGAACTGGAGACTCCAAGGCCCCACTAGATAACTCATGATACGACGCATGGCTTCAATCTGCTAGTCAGTGGGGAAAGGCTTACTCAAATACACTTGTAAAGACCTAACTCAGAAGATTCTCTTTGGGACTGTAGCAGGTTGTGAAAGACGGGAGCCCTTCTAGCATTGAAAAGGCTTCCCGATCTTCATTAACAACAGATCAACAAACGCAACTCTTTCTTACCTCAGAGTTTAATACCAAATGTATTACTCCAATCTCAAAAACTTGTCAGAAAGCCTACCTAAGGAAGGATGTTTCATCATAGACAGAACTAAACTATATTCAACTCACTAATTGGATTGTTTTTATGCAGCAGTCTGGAGCAGAGAGAACTACGAAAGGCAAGAACAAGATAGACAACAGGTACGAGCCCTGCAGTCACAGCACTGAACTCCTGTTCCACCTCCTCACCTCACCAGTCTTGCCAATGCCACCATCAAGTGCTTTGTAAAAACCCGGTTTTCTTTAGTCTGGAAAGCGCTAGGCTTCTCTTCTAAACCTGGCACCATTTTAATCTCAGGTCCTGGGTGTCTTACTTACGTAAGCAGGGGTCAGGTAACATGAGTGGGTTTTGCCTCTGGAACCTCCTGAAGAACTCTCAACCTTCTCTGTTGACAGGGTGCCTGGCCCTGCTGACCCAGGCAGCTCAAGGCCGCAGCGCTCCTTTCTCTCCCGGGTGATCAGGGCGGCGCTGCCCCTCCAGCTGCTCCTCCTGCTGCTGCTCCTCCTGGCCTGCCTGCTGCCCTCCTCAGAAGAGGACTACAGCTGCACTCAGGCCAACAACTTCGCCAGGTCCTTCTACCCCATGCTGAGGTACACCAACGGGCCACCCCCAACATAGAGGGCTCAGCCTGCCAGCAGCACCACCCCACCAGCCTGTTTACTCGGGAGCCCGACTCCTGGCCCCAGACCAACCTGTGAGTGACTGAGGGGTAGCAGGGTCCAAGGATCTGCTGCAGACACCTCCCTCAGGGCCTGGCCAGAGGTCTCTCTTGGGACCCAAGGCACGAAACCTGGGCAGCTTGGCAAAGCTAGTTGACTGGTTTTGGGATCTCAGAAAACTGCAGTTTCCTAAAAAGCCAAGCACTTTGTGAATTCTGATTTGTAAAACATTATTAAAATGTAGCTAATATGGTGAAATGAACAGTAGTGTTCATCACATAGTATATATTCTAGAAACAAGCCAGCAGATTCTACCTTAGAAATGGTTCAGAAACCCACATGCATCCTTGGCTGATTGATTGAAACAATTATATTTTAAATGTTTAGAATTAATTTACCCCAATCAGCTAGCAGTTTTGAGCTACAGGTTATAAACCAAAATGTTCTGTTCAGTACTTAGGTCTGCTCTTTTATATTGCTTTAAAATTTTAAAGAAATTCTATTGCATGGATGTGGTTATTTGTGCATATTTTTTAACAATGCTGAATCTGTATGAATGTAAACTTTGATTTTTTTAAGAAAATCAGATTTTAGCTTGAGCTTTTGACTAATGTACAGTAAATGCCAAACTACATACTTGATAGGGACATTTTTGTAAGTTAATTTTATAAGACTTTTCACATTCAAAGTGCTGCTTCAGGTTGTAACTGTTTGGCCACAAGGGGGTTGGTACAGATACCTGAAGCTGTTTGTCATATGTACAACTCAGATGTTTCTCATTAAAACAAAAAATAGCCATACTTTTGTTGTGCTGGATTATATTACAAAGCAGCTAAATAGTATGTAAAAATCATTTTTGTTCTCTGGGAGATTGTTAACTATTTGGAGGGATTTATTGGTTTTAGGTCTGAGCTTTACATTCTACTTAACTTTGTACAGAATAATATGAGATCTAGAAACCTACCCCTTTATACAAGACAGTTACCCAGTGTGACCCTCCAGGGCAGTGAGGGCAGCCTGGTGTAGAAGGTGGTCACAAGGGAAAGGATCATTTCACCCGAGAGAACTAACATAACAATGTTAAGCAAACATTACAGGGAAAGTCACCTGCTTTACATACAGTCTATCTCTCACCTAAACCAAGAGGGTGATTAGAAGTTTCTGAGCCATTTCCTTGTTAACCACTCCTAACCTGCACCTTGGGAGGCACCACTGACTCCACAGCAATCTCAGTCCCCTCTTCTCCTTCCAAACACAAGCCTCCAGGAAACTCAGACTTTCAGGGGTGAGGCCATAACTTCTGTGGATCAGACACCCCCAGGACGCAGCAGGTCACCAAGCAGCTTTACAGAAAGGGACCAGTTGAAGAGAATCCATTTCACTTTACCAAATTGTTAGAAGAGATCAGGAAACGTTACTTTTTTACCATGTAACTTCAGAGTCTTTTAACTCTTTAAAATAATTCACCCCTTTTCATGGATTACAGTAATCCCAGAGGAAAATTTGCGAAAATGTTACCCAAACTTTTCATTTAAGCCACTAAGTTGGTTAGAAGGTGTTTGCTCCAGTTTGGCAGAGCTCTACCTCTTCCTTCCAGACCAAAGGAGGTGACCACTGTGGAGTCCTTTTCTGCACTTACAAGGGACTCTGGCAAGTAAAAGTTGGAAAGAAAGTGCTGTTTGCATTTTAAAGCCTAATTATGCATTCCAATTCTCAGGACAAACCCTCCCCCCCCACCCTGCCCCCAGAAGCCTCTCTACATTCTAAACTCAGTATAGTCCAAAGGCTTGTTAACCAGAATCTGCTTTACACTGTCCTAAAGGTTTATATTCCCTCCCTCAAGGGAAATTTTCAAATGACTCTTGGCATTAAGATAACCTCAGTATCAGTGAATGATTTCCTCCCCATCCCTGACTCAGGGTTTAATACTAATGGACTCAGGTGAGATAATTACAGAAAATCTACCCATTTATATATTTATATTTGTAGGCTGCATTTTACTGGAGCACACAGCACCTGTTGTCTTAAATCACAGTGAGATCAGCTGACTAAAGATTGGATTGGCACTGTTTAAAAAGCCTTCAGCAGCATAAGTCAGAGATTCTTAACTCTCTTGAAATTGGATGCAAGCATTTGTTTTATGTACCTTTTTCCAGGAAGAGCGTCCGTGGTTTTTATTAAATTCTTAAAAGGCTCTGCAAACCTAAAGTAGAATAGAATTCAGAATAGAATGGCAACACTACTTAGCTTAATCCCTGAAAATTCTTACACTCAACTCCCAACAAATACATTTTTAAAACCAAAATTATGAAAAACACTTTATTTAGCTTATGTGACATTAAACTTCTTTCTGCAACAGTTCCATTAACAGTAAAGGGACACAGCAAAGAAAAAGTGGTACCTGGAGGAACGGAAAGCAGACCTCAAAATCTTCTTTCACGCAACAGCAAACATTCAGTTGTAAAAAGGCCCAAATTTAAAAGCCTGCTAATGATACTAAGCATTCATCTGAAAAAAATGACATCCAGCCGATAGTCTCTGAGGTACACAGGACTGAGAGTTGAGCACTTAGAGGAACAGATGCAGCAGCATAGGTTGTGCAGTTAACAGGAGCTGTTCAGGGCCAGCATGGGCAAGCCCTTGCCCTTGCCCTTGCCCTTGCCCTTCCCATAAAAGAAAACCACCATCGCCAGTGACTGGCCCACAAATTAATAGGACCCTCAACTCCAAAGCAACAGAAAGGGTTATAAGAAGATCACAAATCGCAAAGAATGCATTTCTGTAGAGCTGCCACTAGAGCACACATTCCAGCAACTTTGAGAGCTACAGAGAATAAATGGCATGTATTTCACACTATAGGAAACCAGACTCCACAGGGATGCATCGGTGCCTAAAAGATGTGTTTTACATGGGTAAACTTCCAAGGAACTGTACCTGGGGGAAGCAGTAACAGATAGAAGTAGGTTATGGCAGTACTAGCTACTAGCTGATGAGCCCCGGATGGGAAGACTGGAATAACAAAATTAATCTTCCTTTTGTCCACCTGTCATGGCTGCTGTTCTGTAAAGGTTCATGCACACCCCGTCTAGGCTGAGACGACGGTAGGATCTAAAGGCAACTGTAATTTAGCCATCTCTCCATTTCTCACTGAAATTCAGCTTGAACAGCAGACTCTTACAGAAGCAAGTCCTGCAGCAGGAACAGTGCTAGCCTGGCACACAGAAGACTTGAATTCTGGTCTAAACTGTCAGGTGTAGTTTTACTGACCTTGAGCAGGTCAGCTTACCCCTCTGGGCTTTAATTTACACATGCATAAAAGATAGGACTGAACTTCTATGTCTGCAAAAGTGTTCCAGAAATTGGGGCCGGGGGTGCCACTAGTGGGCCCACTTAAATCAGAGCAGCCATGCTTGTCAGATTGCATTTGGTAAATGGATTCTGCAGTCTAAATATATTCTTTAGTTTTCTTTTTAACTAGTTAAACTGCATGGTTACTTTCAGCACTGGAACTTCAACTGTGTATGTTTAGTTCTGACACTTACTCCCTGTGTGATCTTGAGCCAGTTTGCTTATACTCTCTAGTTTCCACAGCCAGAAAAAGAGGACAACAGTAATTGCTATGAGGATTAACTGGGGTGGATGAGGCATGAGAACTGTCTGGCACATAGTAAGTGTTCCTCAAATGTTATTTTTAGGTACTAAACAATGTATTTTTACCATTTCCTTCACATAACCTTTTACTATGTTTTTAAAGATTTTTAGTGGCTTAAAGAAATGTGTCAAATCTTAATAAAAATGTTTTGTTTCAAAACAGACCTAGAAACAGAAGGTTCACCCTGAAAAGGTGCCAATATATGCAAGTCCCTTAGCAAATTTAAGTACAACCAAACTTGATTGTCACATGCTGGAAAATTCTAGAATTGCTTCAACTTGGCTTATGTCTATGACTATATAATGTAGCTCTGCCAAGAAATGCAAACTGATTCTTTTTTGCTGAAATTTAAAATAATTGCCCTTCTAGCTGAGTTAGCAGGTGAAACAACCCAAATAATGGCAATCTCACTGCCGAGCTTTTGATTTTGCACTGTTTTGTTTTTAATACGATCAACCTCCAGATCTGTTACTAGGCTGACAACTGATAATCTTCTGTTCCCACCTCAATGTTTCGGGAAAATCTCTTCAAAATTATTTTAGGGTTGACTCCTTTGTAGGGAGTCCTGGTGGACAGTGAGCATGTGACAGGCCAGACAGAGGAAGGTGTGGTTAGAACATGTGAAAACTCCCTGTGCAGCTCCCTGGGAGTGCCCATGAGTCCTCTGTAGGAACTGCCAGCTCTCTCCGAGGAACCAGAGTGAACACTATTCTAATGTCCTCTGTATTAAGAATATTCCATGGTAATTATTTAATTGAAATTTGTCTACATGACTCCATATTAGACCCTAGTGTTTGGAAATAAGCCCAAATCTCACTCATTTCCCGCAAAAGAAGTTTCTCATATTAAATGATCACTTAAGTATCAAAACAGAGGACAGGAATCTTTCCACGAGTTTGTAGCAAAGCTGTAGATCTCTGTCTCATCACACATAAAGTGGAGTTGGGTGGGTTTTTTGTTTTTCAATACTCAGTTCCTGCCTATAGTTGTCAGATCCTACTCCCCCTAGTTAATTCCTTTTAAAAACTGGACCAGAAAACACTGAAATCCTTGCATAACTTTGGGAGAATTTTAAGTTGCCCATGGACCACTTGAGGGGATGGATACCCTGCAAAAAGATGATATTTAAAAGAAAGTGCTATTAAAATGAAATCTTTAAAATGGACATTGAGGGGTTAACCCAAAACATGTAAAAATGGCAGCCTGACCTTGCACACTGGTTTCTTCTTATAAATGTCTTAGAGGACATTTTTGGAGCAGATGGGCACAGAGACTCAAAACATTTCATCTGAAAGGGGAGAGGGCCCTTGAATATTCAAAACAACAAAGAATACCTTTCAACTATGGACCATGTTATCTCAACAGCCTACTTGGCCCAGACCCAGTCTAGACCGTACCGAGGAGGCCTCAGGTTAGACTAACCTGTATTCTCAGCACACACAAGTGAGTCCTGAGCCAAGAAGAAACTGACAAAATGTTATAGCCTCCTGGCGCGCTAAATCCAAATGCAGGGAGGAGCAGCCTGAGGGCCATGCAGGAATAGCTGAACAATGAGCCGTGGGCACCAGTGAGTTTTCATAAGAGCACCCACAACTCTGGATAAGCACCTGAGTCCAGTCTGGTGTCTCCATTGGGCATCAAAATTCAACCTAAAGAACTTTACTATATACTAATGGGGCAATGGCTTGGACCTCATTCTGGTTTTTTGGTTTTTTTAACCTGGTCTCTCTTTTATAAATACAACTATATCAGTAAATAATTGTTCAGGGCTGCTGCCTTTGCCTCCCACTTCCCACTCCAGCCTCACATCCCCCCCTGTATTTGTCATGGGGGATTCTAAACTACCCAGAAAGAAAGAAAATTGACCTGGATAACACTGGTTCCTTGGTCCCTATAAAATCAAGCTTATTTTCTGTACTGAATCTCACTAAAGCAGTAACATTGAGTCACTAAGAATAATTTCAGACCACCTCAGACTACAGACAATGGTGTGTTCTCTAGGTAAATGGCCCAGTGTTTCTGAAACAGTTCTGCTCAACTTTTAATAAAATGGCACCAGTATCAAAATTAAGACTTATTCAAGGTCTGTCTCACTAGCAGAAACCAACCTTTATAACACTGAATTACCCTAATGACTTAGTAAATACAGAACGTGCTAACCAAAGTAAACCTATTTTCAAAAAGAAAATGTGTTTAATCTCATAAGGTAATTTTTTTAAAACCACAAAAATTGCACGATTAATTGCTCACTTTCAAAACATAGATGTAACTCATTTTACACATTCACTATGTTCCTGAAAATTTACGAAAATTTCCATTTTTAAAAAGTTAAAATTGTAATTTGAGGTGCTTTATCATCATGTCCTATTTATGTTCTACTTGGAGTAAGAACTAATATTTTACTAAGTTTCTATTTCACCCTGTCCACCATATAAATATTCTGATAAGAAAATATTTTAAAAGAGCCCTAGGGTGTAAACAAATTCTTTTTGTTATAAATAATTACTAAATATTCTCTTTTTTTTAAGTCAAGTTCACAAACCAGGTCTTGTTCAAGTGGTGCGCTCATCAAATCGACACAGTTTGACCCTGAACCTGACACACTAGCAATTCATCCTTCCATGGAACAGTATGCCTTGCACACACACAGCCCTGTTTCTGGGTGGCTGATGTGGCGGCTATGGCTCCCCAGGAAAACGCGGCTGTCACCCATACCCACAGGATAGGACTGTATTCCTGCAAACACAAGAGCCTTCTCCAGCGCACAAACCGGGCCCCTTGGGACAAGAGAGTTTTTAAGGAAGAGCAACTCCAGGGGCAGATAGATTTAAATCCCCACAGTTCTCCATGAGAGTGAGCATACACACAAACACACACACACACCGCCCCCCAATAACTAGCAGGCTCTCAGTGCACATCAGGAGGGAATGGAGATGGCCGCAAGGTCTGGGGAAGAACATGGCTCATGTCCCAGCTTGACCACTGGCTCCCCAGGTCACAACCCCTCTGTCCTTCAACAGAACAACCGCCCTGACATCAGTCCTCACCAGCCTGTGAGGCAGGTATGTGAAACTCTATTCGTTGATGGCCGTCGTGGTTTTCAGCCCTACAATCAAGTGGTCCAGAAAGAGCTTACAAAGGTCTATCCAAAAAGGCAGGTTAGGTTGCTCAATAAAGGTTAGTCCACTTCCTTTAAGTGCCACGTTCTCTCAACTCTTCCAGATCAGACTTCCACCGTTCATTCCAAAACCTCTAAAATGTTTTTTCCAAAGGGATGGTAAAGAGATGGAAAGTAAAAGGGACCAGCAAGAAAAACTGCATTCCAACACGCCCCCTAATAACAAGGAAAACTGGCCTTCTCACCTGACTCCTGGGAAAGGGAGGTCGGGAAAGGATGGTACAGACTGAACCCACCATAGCTAAGGAGAGACCACACAGAAAGACGAAGGCCGCCCATCCCGATGGGGCTCACGATTTGCACTGGAGTTCATGCTTCAGCCGCTGCCTCTGCAGCCTGTTCACCTCCGGGCTGGTCATCACTGAGACGGGTTCTGAGTGCCCTCTTTGCTCTTACTCTTCTCTGCTGGGCTACACTCAGACTCTGTGACCAAGGACTTGCACCCACGAAATGTGTGGGCGTTCAGCATCTCCAGCAGCAGGTCGTAGACTGGGACCACGTTTTTGCACTTCATGCTGAGCAGGTGTTCCATGCCCTTGTTACTATGGGGACAAAAAGGTACCGAGATTCCTTCCTGTGATACAGCCACAGGAACTTTGAAATCTTCCCCAACATAAACAGTCCGTGCACTCACACACTTCCCCGAGCCCTTTGTTCTATGGTTCTTTCAGTTGGCTCCTTCAGTAATCTACACTTAAGGGCAAGGACCATGTCCTGTGACCTCTGTCCCATTACCCACCTGCAATGACCTGGCTGCACCTAGCACAGAGTGCAATCGATTCTCATTCACAGTAGTTACATTCTATAGAGTCACTGCAAACACTGAGTTGGCAGATGCTGAACCATTGCTCTTGAGGGAAATACAGGGTTAGGGTGCTGAGAACCTCTGCTCACGTTTTCATCAGCCCATTAATAACCCTGTTGTATCTGTGTTTTTGCTTATAGACACCTTACTATATATACTTGATTCATTAACAGACTCACGGCCTATAGCCGCATGGCTCATGCTTGAACTTCTCCGTAGGGCACATCACAGCCTACCTGCCTTAGGAATACTATATGGCACTTCAGCACTGTGTGTGGAGACCATTTGTGGGCAATGAAATCGCCAACAAAAAACAACAATGCAAACACACGGCACTAAACAGGCCACAGAAGGGACACCTGTTACAGTATAAGAACGAAACAAGATGGCAGAGTGTGACCTAGTTTGACCTCAGCTGGGATGTAAGCACAGGCAACTCAGATGTTTTTGCCACTCTGTGAATGTCCCCAAATGACCACGAAAGCCCCATGAGTAATCAAGTTAGGGGGTTACAAATAAAGTTTAGCAAGCAGGCAAATTCACAAATACAGAAACTGTGAATGACAATAGACTGTTCTGCAAATGGTTGTGTGCCAAATAATCATTAAACAGAAGCAGAGATCATTTTCATTTCCTAACCCTTGTTAAAATTCTTGAGGGGTATGTTGTCCTCTTCATTGCCCCTAGACATTCCTCCTTATCGCCCCTCTTCCAGTTCAGGGCAGGCTACCCTCATCCTGGGTGACACAAAGCCACCATCGGGCACCACACACCATTTACCACGGCCCTGCCTTCCAAAGAACTGTCAACTCACCAGTTCTCTTCGGACTCGTCCTCAATATCCTGGTGCTATCGTAAGGAAAGAGCTTTAGGGAAGGCTTTGTGCACTTCCTCAGGTCACCGACCTCAAGAGTTGATCTAGGAAAGCTGGGTTTAACCTCTTCAAGAAAATGACCTCTGGGCTCCAGCCCTAGGTAGTGCAAGGAGGGGGGGGGTTCACTTTAGGGAAGGACCTGCCCCTTTTAGAACTCCTTAAACAAGCTAAAATCCCCAACATCTAAGAATTAGATGAGCCACCACAAGATACCATAAAGATCCTATAAGGTGCCACACAACAGTCATCCAGTGCCTACTATGTGCTGACCTTTGGCTACAGGTGTGTGCACTGATGAAGAACCCCCGCCCCCCTTCCCTTTCAGGGCTTCATCTTCCTCTAAAGGTAACAAGTCCACCTAATCCATCTCAAACTTGAAAACACTTTTCCCAGTTTTTCACCCTCTGAACATGCCCCCCGCATGTACCCAGTGAAGTGCCCCCGCAGGGATTGTACCTGGCGTGTCTGACATGAGAAAGGAGCATCAGGAGGTTAGCCAGGCGGACAGACTGCTGCTGGGAGGGGATGCCGCTCTTGGCGATCACCCAGACCAGAGCATCGGTCACGGCGTTCAGTAAGTGAGTCAGCTTCCGGCTGCTCTCAGCCTCCTGAGTTGCTGCAGCTAAAGGGTACATACCTGGACAAAGAAGAAAGGCCATGATTCATCCCTCTGCAAAAAGGAAACAGAAGTTGTGTGCTCAGGCGTTAAGCATGCTGACATTCTCCTGAAAGGAGGCCAAGTTGATCAAATGGGTTCTGACCTCTGCATGTACGATGAAATCTTAAAAACATGACTGTACCTCCCCATGGTGTCCAAAGAACCAGCCCCATGGCTGAACGGGAAGGGTAAGCCTGGCTGAATTGGGGCAAACTAAGCTGCCCACTTGGCCCAGAACTGTGGCCTTGCCTTGTAAATATATCTAGTTGCCTCAAACCATTATATGGTGTATATGTCATTTGCAGGAACAAATACACATATAAAGATGGTCAGAAAGTAAGATTAAGTTTACTCTTAGCCCTTAGGGGACCCCTCATTAAGGGGAGTTTAATAAACTAATGACCATTGCTATGCAGCTCCTACCACCCATCCCTTTTGTGTGCCATCTGCAGTAACAGTGGGCCTGCTGCCACCTCTGTCAGGCCATCAGCATCCAACCTCTGGTGGCACCTTGCTGGGGACAGGAAGACCACCAGTTTGGAGTCAGACCTACTTTATGTCCACTGTCTGCAGCTCTCTGACCCCAGACCAGTTTCCCAGTTCCTCACTGAGCAAGGCTTGCAGGCACAGGTTTCCTGAGGTCTCCACAACCATACCACTAGAAAGGTTGCTTCCCCTATATCCTGCCCTGCCCTGTGCTTAATTCCCTTCTGGCACTACGATCTGAGATACTGTGGCCTTCCAATGATTGCAAAATAACAGCTCAGGTAGATCTCCTTCCCCCACCCCTATATCCTCAACCCCTGACTCCTTGATTTCTGGAAGCAGGAGAATAACTAGCTTCTCTTCCAGGTTTTCAATTTCAAACTAGAACTAAAGAGCAAATGCGTATGTGAAACCAGCAGGGGAACTGCCAACTTTTGACTGTAATGAGAATGAAGGATGGCTGGCACTCCATCGTCCACAAAATCTGTTTTGGCAATTTTTGTTCTTTATTGGCATTTTCAGTTTAATTAAGGCAACTGAGTTAAATTAAGGCAAGGGACACACTGAACCACAATTATGCAAACGTGCTTCACCACATCCCTGGGACACAACCCTCCATAATGTCTGATGATGTAGATTTAAAATATTTGTCTTTTAAACAGCCCGGAACTGCTTCTCTCACCCTCCTGCTCACCTTCTTCTCCACAGTGACTCTGAGCCCCCCATGTGCTCAAACCTCCCACTGTCGTAACTAGCCCTTCCACTACAGGGGAAACATGACCCAACCTCAACCCAACATGCCCCTTTGAGTAGCCAAAATGCAGATCTGCTCATGTGGCTCTCCTTAATGAGTTCCCAGCTCTTGGCGTTGCGTCCAGTCTGCCTGGAACAGCTATCAAGGGTACCGGGCTCTTCCTGCTCTTTTCATCCTCAGCTCCCACCATACCTCGCCTTGAACCTTAATTTCAATTCCTTGAACAGGTGATGCATTGAACATGCTGAACTTCCTGCTTAGGAACTCTCCTCCTCCTCCTTCCTCTTCTCTCCCTTCTCTTGCTATCTAGACCCATTCCTCCTTCAGATCCCAGCTTGCTTGAACTTCCTTCTGGAAGCCTCCCCTGATCCGCAAGCTGGATGTCTTCACACATGCCCCACAGCCACCCTCCCACCCTCAAAGAAATTGGGCATAAGCACTTCAAGGGCACAGACCCTGTCTGTTTTGTTTTTGCTATAACCCCATCACCTAGTGCAATGGCTAGTGTGAAGAAAACACCCATAAATGGAAGAATTAGAATGAATTCCTATAGGTTCAAATTTTTACATTTCTTAGCCAATCACATCATCATAATTGAAGTGATAAATATACATGTCAATGCATATTTTAAGTATACTACAGAAAATTATTAATTAAATGAAAGTATGGAGAAGATTGTTTTAAGCTTTCTTTCCCTAAAATTGGCCCCAGGTGCATTAACAAGTGCTTTCTTTTAACTACTCTTTAGTCTGTTCTGCTACATGGCATGTGCTCCATGGATTTCTACCACCATAAAGAAATCTTATGTCTTTGGATTTTAAAAATAGCCAAAGTTGTGTACCTGTACATGGCTCAATCCAAAGTGTCAAAGATTGAAAATATAAAAATAAATTCTCAGCTTATACACAAATATTCATATCAACATTGCTCATAATACCCTACAAATGGGAAAAACTTAAATGTATACCAACTGATGAATAGATAAACAAAATGTGGTATATTCTATACAATGGAATATTATTCAACCATAAAAGGAATGGATTCTATTTGCTAAAATATTTTCGAGATACAACAATTCTATTAAAATACTTAGCATCTATGTGTTTGAAAGATAATGGTCTGTTGTCTTCTTTTCTCCCAATATCTTCATCTTGGTTTTCTATCACAGTAATACTGGTCTCAAAGAATGAGTTGGAAAGTATTCCCTGCTCCTCAATTTCTACAAGAGTGTTTGTAAACTTGATATTATTTATTCCTTAAATGTTTGATAGAATTCTCCCAGAAAAGCTCTCTGGGCATGGAGTTTTCTTTGAGAGAAGGTTTTTGTTTTTTTAAATGTGTTTTTATTGATTTTAGAGAGAAGGGAGAGAGAGACAGAAACATCAATGATGGGAGAGAGTCCTCAATCTACTGCCTCCTACACACCCCTCACTGGGGATTGAGCCCACAACCTGGGCATGTGCCCCCACCCGGAATCCAACCATGACCTCCTGATTTATAGGTGGATGCTCAACCACCTTTGCAAGGTCGCGGGAAGGTTTTTAACTACAAATTAGTTTCTTTAACAGATATGTGACTATTCAGGATTTTAAAATTTCTTCTTGATTGAGCTTCAGTAATTTGTGTCTTTCAAGGAATCTGTCCATTTCATCTAAGTATTCAAATGTGTTGGCATAAAGTTGTTCATACTATTACCTCATTATTCTTTTTAATATCTACAGAATAGTCATGTCTTTCACTGCTGATGTCTCTCACTACCTCTCTCACTACTGTATTGGTAATTTGTCTTCTTTCCTTTATCAGTCTGGCTAGAGACGTATCAATTTTATTTATCTCAAAGAATCAGTTTTTGGTTTCCTTAATTTTCATCTTTGTTTTCCTTCCTCCAGTTCCATTTATTTCCACTCTAATTTTTATTATTTCTTTTCTTCTGCTTACTTAGGGTTTGGTTTGCTCTTCTTTTTCTAGTTTCTTTAGGCTAGAAACTGAAGTCATTAATTTGAGACTTTGCCTTTATTCTAATATAGGCCCTGAGGGCTATAAATTTCCCTCAAACTATTGCTTTAGCTTCAACCCAAATATTTAGCTATGTTGAACTTTCATTTTAACTTATTTCAGAATACTTCCTAATTTTACTTTTGATATTTTTCTGTGACCCATGGGTTTAGATATATGTTATTTGGTTTCCAAATGTTTGGAAATTTTCCAAGATCTTTCTGTTATTAGTTTGTAATTTAGTTCCACTGTGTCAAAAAAATTACTTTGTATGACTTAAATCCTTTACAATGCATCGGGACTTTTTTATAGTTCAAAATATGGTATAGCCTGGTAAATATTTGATGAACACTTGAAAAGGATGTATTTCTGCTGTTGCGGGCAAAGGGTTGTATAAACATCTATTAGATCAAGGTGGTTGACGGTGTAGTTCAAGTCTTCTCTGTATTTACTGATTTTCCATCTACTTGTTCTATCAGTTACTGAGAGGGGTATTACAATCTCCAGCTATAACAAGGGATTTGTCCATTTTCCTCTGTAGTTACATCAGATTTTGCTTCTTATATTTTAAAGTTCTTTTATTTGGTGCATAAATATTTAGGATTTTTATGTTTTCTTGACAAATTTATTCATTTATCATTATCCCCAAAAATATTTTTGCTCTAAAATTTACTTTTTCTGGTATCAACATAGCCTCTTCAGTTTTCTTTTGATTAATCTTAGCATGGTACATTTTCTCCCATCCTTTTATAATTAACTTCTTTATGTCTTTATATTTAATTGGTTTTCTTGTTGGCAGCAAACAGTTGTACCTTAATTGTTTAATCAGTCTGACAGTCTTTTTCTTTTAATTGCGATGTTTAGCATATTTAATTTTAATGTGATTTTTGATGGGATTCTGTTTAAATTTACCATCTTGTTAATTTTTTTCTATTTGCCCTATCTATACTCATATTTTTCCTTTTTTAATTTTTTTTGCCTTGTTTTGGATTATTTTTTATGATTCCATTTTATCTCCTTCATTGGTATATGTCCTAATTCTGCTGAGTTATTTTAATGGATGCATTTGGGTTTCTGATATACATATTTAACTTATTGCGGTTTACTATCAAGTAATACTATCATACACTTCATGTCCAAAAACAGTGTACTGCCCAACCGGCGTAGCTCAGCATTTGAACATCGACCTATGATCCAGGAGATCATGGTTCGATTCCCAGTCAAGGCACATGCCCAGGTTGTGGGCTCAATCCCCATCAGGAGGCGTGCAGGAGGCAGCTGGTCAATGACTCCCCCACCCCACCCCACCCCGCCTCTCTGAAATCAACAAAGATATATTTAAAAAAAACACAACAGTGTACTTTCACTTGGGTTCTCTCAGCCTTTGTGCTCTTGTTATACACTTTCCTTTTACATAAACCCACAATACACTGCTATTATTTTTGGTTTAAACCAGGGGTGGGAACGTCCTGCCATGGGCCGTATACTGCCCAAAAAGTCATTTGGTCTGGCCCTGTCAAGGCAACCCATTTTGTATGGCCCTCGAATGACGTTATAAATATCCAAATGGCCCCTGGCAGAAAAAAGGTTCCCATCCCTGATTTAAACACTAGATTATCTTTTAAAGATAAAGAGTTTTAAATAAGAAGAAAATTATTATATTTATCCACATTGTTACCATCCGCAGGTCCTCTTCATTCCTTTGTGTTACCCATGTTTCCACCTGGTATCCTTTCCCTCCTGCTTGAAAGACTCCCTTGAACATTTCTTATAGGGTAGGTCTGCTAGAGATGAATTCTTTGTTTTTGTAAGTCTGAAAATATCTTTAGTTTGCTTTCATTTTTGAAAGACACTTGCATTGTGTAAGGAATTCCTCACTGATAAATTTTTCTTAAAGTACTTCAAAAATGCTGTTCCTTTGCATCCTTGACTTGCATCTAAATAGAAATTTGCTGTTACCCTTATCTTTGTCCCTCCTCCGAAATATCTTTATTCTATGGCTGCTTTTAGGATTTTTCTCCTTATCAGTGGTTTTAAGCAACTTGATTATGATGTGCCTTGGCGTGGTTTTCTTCTAGTTTCTTGTGCTTGGCATTCATCAAGGGATTCCAAATTATGCACATTAACAACTATAGTTGTCCCATAGTCTCCTAATGCTCTGTTCACTTTTTAAAACTGTCTTTCTTCATTCTTTTTTGGTAGTTTCCTTTGCTACAACTTCACACCCACTAATCTTTTCTTCTGTTGTACCTTGTTGATGTAAGTTCTGCATAGACGTAGTTTTCACATTTAGAAGTTCAATTTGTGTGTGTGTGTCATATTTTCTATGTCTCTCCTTAACCTGCTCGTGCTTGTCTCTACCTCTCGGACACATGGAACAGAGTTACAGTAACTGTTTTAATGTCCTTGTCTGTCTACTAATTCTATCATCTGTGTCATTTGGGGTTTTTTTCAGGTTGATTGGTTTTTCTCCTCATTATAGGTCATATATTCCACATCTCTGCATGCTTGCTAACTTTTGGTTGGTTAGCAGACAAGGTGAATTTTACCTGGTTGGGTGCTAGATATTTTTGTATTTCTTTAAATAGTCTTGAGCACTTCCTAGGATGCAGCTGAGTTAGTTAGCAACAGTTTGATCTGTCAGGCTTGCTTTTCAGTTTTGTTTGGTAGGACCAGAGTGGCCTTTCCTCTAGGGATAATTTACCTGCTACTGAGGCAATACCTTTCTGAGTACTACACCCAGTGTTCAGTATAGTCACAGGGTCTTCCCCTCTTGCTGGTGAGAACATCACCTATTCCTGGCCCTGTGTGAACTCCAGGGGTTGTTCTGCCTGCTCCTTCTGGTGGTTCTTTCCCTATCTGTGGTTAGTATCCTCATAAGCATGAGTAGATGAATGCTCAGCTGAAGATGAAGGGGACCCTCTGCAGATCTCAAAAGCCTGTGTCCAAGTTTCCTCTCCAGTACACTTCCCTGAAAATCCTAGCTGCCATGGCCTCTCCAAATTTACAACTTTATCTCCTCAGTTCAGAAAGACACTGGTGTCTACCTGAGTTACCTCTCCCTATGTTGCAACCTGGAAACTGGCTCCAGGTAATAAATTGGGCAATCAAAGGGATCACCTTGTTTGTGTCCAGTACCTTGTGGCCTATTGTCCAATGTCCAATGTCTGTTTTATATATTGTCAGAGCTTTTAAAATTTAAGGTGGGAAAGTGTATTCTGTCCTTGTTTTTACTTTTAATTTAATGTTACCAATAATCCAGAAGAAAAAGGCCTATAGTTTCAAATGCCTAAAATCTAGCATAGAAAAGACCCACCTCTCCTAACAGTGGAAACTTTCCAGTAGAAACAGAATCCCATTTTCTAACAGTGACACTGAACAGAATAAATTCATTTTAACAACTGTTATGACTATTACCAAGCAAGAAAGGAACTTTCTTAAAGAAAGATTTCTTAAACTTGGATTTACCATAAACAAATGCTAGTCATTTACTGCCTCGAGTGGTAATTACATCACATGCCTGCCTTACCCTCTGTAATTCTCTCAAATACAACAGTTCTGTCAGATGCCGCAGGAACACCATAGCCTTAGTCTTTCCCACAGATGATGCTTTTAGCTTTCACAACACAATCTGATGTCTCACAGACTGAAATGACTGTAAGGAGCCTTGCCAAACAGACGGCTTTCTACTGCAAAGTGTTGTAACAACAAGCAAACTGCTTTCTAAGGAGCATTTTGCTGCACAGAAATGAGTTCTAAATAATTTCTGAAAGTAAGAGAAGCCCCATAATGTGGCATTTGATGATTCTCCTATGCCAACATGGGACTATACTTCTCAAGTAAATCTTCCCTTTAACAAAGAAATGGCAGCACACGTGTCAGGTGATGTCTGTAGGTGGGTTGAAAGAAGATCAGGAAAAGTTGATTTTTTTCCCATGAGCAATTCCAAACATCCCAGCTGGACATTTCTATATGCACATCAACTTAATTGCTGATGTAAGCTGGGCCTGCGTATTATTTTGTAAAAGGTGAACGGCAACAATAATGTCAAGAAGGTGCCAGAAGCCCCAAAGCATTTAGGTGTCTTCTTGACTTTCTCTACAATTTGCATTTGTCCAACAATTTACCATTTCCACTCACAAACTCCTTGCTTTGCAGGACTTGGGTAGCAAGTGTATTAGGTTCAAGGAATATGTCCTGTCAGGCAGGTAAGGCCAGACTGACCCAACTAGAAAATATCCAATGGTTGTCTTCAGGGTTTCTGAACCTCACATGACCTGCAGATTCCTTCTCTATTCTCGCTACTCTTTTCTTCAAGACCTAACCCCATCGCCCACCCTTGCCCAGTCATCTCCTAGACAGCACCTCATGCTCTATACCAGGTCTACTCAAAGTATGGTCTGTTACCAGCCCACAAAGAGATAAGTAGAAATTGAGGGTAACCATTTGGAAACTTTTATAGCAATTGACAGAGTAATTTTAAATCAGTTGAATGTAATAATAAAAAAAAACTAGGACTTGTATTTTATACTTCCATTTCACTTTTCTGGTAATTTATTTTTATTACATTTTACAAAGGTAACTGTCTATAATAATTTGGAAATTAAAAAGAAAATGAAACCTGGCCCTTCCCCACAGATAGTCTGAGAAGCATTGCTCTATAACGTTTCCCTTGTCCCTTCATCAAAACCAGCACCAACGTCCAGGAGTATGTGGGAGTGTTAGAGAGGAAATGAGTGTGGGCTTGAGAGAGAGGTCAGCTAGCCCCAGATCAGGGGGGAAGCCTAGAACCCATATGGCCACAAGTTCTGCATTCAGTTTTGGCTTCAGGAACTGCTGCTTTGGCTGATTTAAAATAAAGAAGCATAGTCCTGGCTAGGTAGCTCAGTTGGTTAGAGCATTGTCCCAGTACACCAAGGTTGTGGGTTCAATCCCTGGTCAGGGTGCATATAAGAAGCAACCAATAAATGTATAAATAAGTGGAACAACAAGTTTATGTTTCTCTCTCAAATCAATCAATAAAATTGTTTTAAGGGGGGAAAAAGAAAGAAAAGAAAAAAGAAAAGAGAAAGTGGCATAATATGATCCCACAGATTCCTGTTGTTTCAAACATTAAGCTCTAAGATTGGATAAAATCTAGGTAATAAAGCCCCATATGTTGCCCAAAGGAAGGGATCTGTAAGTACTTAGTTGAGGATTAACACCTGGATATACATATTATTTGAGAAAGAAGAAACCATAACAAAAGGCGAAGCAATAGTAAATAGCTAAGCAAAGCAATCAATACCTGCTATAGCAGCTGGACAATAACTACCAGGTGGAGAGTAAACTGAACAGTATGAAAATGATAAACAAACTTAGATATGTGTACAAAGCAACACATCTCTGTTTATTGCAGCAATATTTATAATGGGAGGAAAAAAGGAACTATATATTAAGTAAAGGCCTGTCACTAGAGAAGTGATTGAACAATTTAGACAATGGCCTCACTGGAAAGATTAATTTAGCTCTCTCCTAGTGGACCCGAAGGGATTTCACAGCATTTTGAAAAGTAAAAAAGCAAGATGCAGAGAAGTATTTGTACATAGTGTCCCAAGTTTTAAAAAAAATGAAAAGCCTATCTGTGCATATTTAGAAGCAGAGTATTATTTTAAATGATTATTAAAGGATAGGAGAAGGTACAAAGTTCACCCTCTGGTTAAGATTAACTACTTGGTATCGAGGTGGAAAAGTCAAGCAAAAGATATGATCAAAGCAAGCCTCTTTCAAAGTACCCAGAATTTTTTATATATGATGTTATGCTGTTTATGAAAAATTAGGTATATAAGCATGTGTATACTTCTCTATATTATATGTATATATTTCTATATATATATATCTGTCAGTTGATCAATGGAGCTATTAAAAAATAGTCACCAAAGTTATGGTAGCTATCCTGTGGGGGGCATTCCTATTTTCTTATATGTTTTTCTTCCGTTAGAATGTTTACAATAACCAGGTATTATTTATATAACAAGAAAAAAACTGCAAAGCAACAACATAAACATATCTTAGTTACCACCTTCCTCATTTCCCACCTCTAACCCATTTATTTCCCTCAAGTCAGGCCCCTTCCTTCCTGGCCCCTCCACACCACATTAGTTTAGGCTCTCATTGTCCCTCATGACTGTCTGGCCACCATGCCTCAGTCTCTCCCCTCTTCAGTCATCCTACACATGGAAGCCAGAGTAACCTTTCAGGAACACCTATCTGTCCATGATACTCCCATCAGAACCTCTTCCAGGGCTGCTCAATGCCCCAGACAGCAGTTCCCAAACCAAGGTGTGCAGTGAATCTTCAGCATTGCATTTTACAACTCAGTCCCCCTCCCTCTGCTCTGCCACTGCATGACTTGCAGCTCCTGGCTCACCAATGTCCTTTCCATTCCTTCATGCCTACTTCTTCCACCTGCCCATCCCGAAAGACTCAATCAAACGTTATCCCCTTCTACAAGCACTCCAACATCTCTTACATTTTCCTGTACACACTTTATCATAGTACTGGAATCATTCTTTTCTCTCCCCCCCTTCCTCCACTAGGAGGTAGTTGAAGGAAGGATTATATTTTTAATGCCTTAACTGGATGAATCAACGAATGAACAAATGAATCTGTAAAAGCAGAACCCAAAACAGTAAATATAAATGCATAAAGTGTCTGTATAAACACTGAAAAGGGCTGAAAGGTAAACATTTTAAAGTTCATTTTTCTCTTTTCTGGCAAAGTGACTTAAGCCACTTTTTAAATTACTAGCAGTAATTCATCCAATGAACAATTTATAGTCAAGTACAGTTTAAATCCTTAATCAAACAAAACAGAAGTCGGAAAGAAAGCCATTTTCCCCTTTTTAAATAAAATAAATTCAAATCTCTTCTAGAAATAGCATTCCTCCCCCTCCCCCACCCCCCTTTCCCCCTTCCCAATAAAACATGGCCCAGCTGTGCAGTTACTCACTGGAGTTCAGGAGGATCATGGCCTTGACACAGAGATACTCTTTGTGTTGGAGTTTTAACTCACGAAACCTTGAAGTTGTTGCCAGGAGCATGTCAAAGATTTCCAGAATTCCTTCCACACATTTCCCTTCATCCCTACAAAAGTTCATTTGGAAATTTAAAAAAATTAGAGCAACCATCAAAGGCAATGAGGAGTATTTTCTTTTTAATATTAAATTTCATTTTGTACATGCTTTAACTCTAACAAAGTGGTGATGAAACCACACTCAGCAATATGAAATTACCAGTTACCTTATAAGAGGACAGGAAATTTCCTATAAATCCCTAAACATTTAAATAAATACTATTTAGGCAAAAGAGTGCATTGGAACTACACTTTTCTTCTACCTGTTCATAAATGTTATCTTAAAGGAATAATACTTTTGTTGGTAAACTAAACCATTTCAGCCAGCCAGCCTGAGATATGACACCTATTACTAAAGTGAGACATTCCATGTTCTCCTTAGAAGACTCTGAAGTGTCCATGAGGAAGATTGACAATTACAGCTAATATCCCAAGAAGAAATAATCCTTCATATCTGGGGCTCTCATTTCTTCGTGGTTATTTAGAAACTAGAGAGGCAACTAAGAGATGTGTAAATGTAATTTGGAAAAAAGCTAACATGACACAAAGAAATCACAATTAGAGAAGGTAGATTAGAATTGGGAAAGGCAGAAATGGAGACATGGAAATTTTTGACTTGCAAAGATTATTTTTAAGCAAAAGTTTTAGACAAATTTTGAACCATATAATCAAAATTCTTTTGAGCACTCCTTATAAATATAATTTTTAAGTATACTTTTGAAATAAATTACTTTAACTGTATCTAGAAAATACCAGCTTCAATTAACTCTAGCCAGACACATATTATTCTGCCTCACTGCTCTTCAAAATCTTCTATTATCATCCGTCTTAGTTATCAGAAGTCCTTGACAAGCAGCTAGATGATTGTGCCACAAAACTTTCATTTGCTTCTTAAAACCTGTGGTACACAGTAAAGGGCAGCCATGAGTTTCTGTGTGTTTCATTTTCAGTCTCTGTAGCAGCCCCTGAGGGGACCTGAGATATTCAAGGAACTGGCTGTTCCCTCTTCCTTTCCCAACCCCAAGCCAGGACATTTCCAGGGATGGTGGTGGTTGGGGAAGGGCCTCTGTAGAATTCAAATGAACAGACACAAGTGGGCACTGCCAAACTTGGTGAAGCCCTCCCCGCTCAGTGCTATGCTAGGACAGCAGCTGACCAGGATCCTGCATTCCACAGCCTTCAAAACCCTCCAGCCCCAGACTCACCTACACAAAGCTACAAAGCAAGCAAACTGCTCACTTTAGCAAGCAAGCACGGCAACTTTTACAACCAGCTTTCTAAAAGCGCACACATTAAATAATACAATACCAGTGTTCCCTACACCCCAGCCTACCTCCCCTGCTCTGCACTTTCACAGGCAGCCTGCTGCAAGCGTCCAGTAAGGATAACACATGCCCTGCACATAGCAGAGGTATAAGAAATACTTGTTCACAATTACCTCTCATGCCACATTATCAAAACATTCTGCCTGGGGACAAGTAATATTAGAAATTATAATTGTTGGGCTTGAGGACATCTTATACTGGGCAAAGCTGGTTTTAAAATATTTCTGGAGGCAAAACAAAAAATCCACCAACTCCTGCACTGATGGGTTAATAATAGTTGATTCTTTACTCTTCTGTGAGACTCAGTCACAGGTGAGCTTATGCACATGCAGGCACACATGTGCACACTCACACACTCACCCCCCCCCCAAGTAGTATGAAAGGGTATTTATCTGAAATCAACTCCATTGTGGAAGCTGCCACCTGTGTCTAAGAACACTGTAAATAAATATTGAAATTAATACCATTTCCTCATTGAAATACATGCTATTTTTAGTGCAAATTCATATGGAGGGAGAATTTACACCTTAGGGCATAAGCCCTGATAAATATTGTAACGAACAGTAATCAGAGCACGTGTACCTCATGGAAAAGGTGAACTTCTAAACCAGCTCTAAAGAACTAGGTCTGGTTGCTTTCTCTAGCAGGTGTGACAGCCAACCATTTCATTCAAGGGGTGGCAAGGTTAGAATATTTTACTTCACAGGCTATAAAACCAAATACATTTCTAGGAAACAAATGAAAAGGTATAGGGGCAATAAGGTCCAATACCTTACAAATGACACCCTAATAAAGCTCTACATGAAAATGAGTTATACAGAACAGAGTGAGAAAGGACTTTAACAAATTAATGAGCTTTATATCATTTATTTTGGAACTATGATTGACAGTGAATTACGTGCAAGAAATTAGGAAAGGATTAAAAGATTTGAATTCAAGATAGAGGGTATATAAATTGAATGTTAAAATGTTGAAACAATATATCAACCAAACCAATCTACTCATGGAAAATTACTTTTATACACCATTTGCCCATAAACTAGTGCTAAATAAAAAAGTAGTTCCACAGAAGGAGACTTGACTTTGGGTGGTGAACACACAATACAATATACAGATAATGTATTATAGAATTGTACACCTGAACCTGTATAATCTTATTAACCAATGTCACCCCCGATAAACTCAATAACATTTTTCTAAAAAGTAGTTCCATGTGGACTACCTTACTATTTGATAATCACCACCCCTCTATAAAAGAAAAATATTCTGTTTGATACCAAGGACAAAATGTTGAATGAGTAAGCCTCACTGTGGGGTACACTATATTGTACCTATAATATACCCACTGCAGCACCCATGTGGCTACAGACCTCGATTTAACTCTGTGTGGGTGGCAATGGGAAGAAGGGGGCTCAAGGCTGAGAACATGGAAAGGACTTAAATATTGCACTCAAGTGAAAATTATCTGAGTACAAAAGGGAACTGAAAATTTAGAAATGAAAATTCTGTTGGTATCTTGAAGACAATTCAGTACACAAATAACTAACATGGATGCAAACTCAGAACACTCACAATTATGCATATGATTCCACAGGACTCCATTAACACCCATAATGGGGTCCAAGACCAGAGCTAAACCTCCCCTGACTTTTTAATAACACTTAACATTAGACTGTTTTCTGTTGATACTAAAGACACCAAGTGTCTTAGCATATATGATTTTTTTAAAAATATATCTTTATTGATTTCAGAGAGAGGAAAGGAGAGGGAGAGAGAGAGATAGAAACATCAATGATGAGAGACTCATTGATTGGCTGCCTCCTGCACGCCCCCTACTGGGGATCGAGCGCGCAACCCAGGCATATGCACTGACCGGGATTGGAACCCCAATCGCGTGGATCCTAGGTCAACACTCAACCGCTGAGCCACACCACGGGCAGCATATATGATTTTTTGAGCAAATAGCAACTCACATTCTGTGGCAGATCTTCATCTGAATTTGTGATTCTAGTGGTTACTAAAAGAACTACCATGCTAGAAATAAGCTGAGACAACAGGATTTTCCTCTCATCCTCAGTAGGTTCAAGTTTTCTTGCTGCCAAAGCCTCAACAAAAATAAAGGGAGCAGAAATTATATTCTCAGTCTCCACAAATGGGTTAATTCAGTTGTATTCACTGCTTCTATGGTCATACCACTACTGGAAGGAACTCTGATAGGACAATCCACCAACAGAAAATTATTTTAAGTAGTGTGAAAACTGCTTATTCACACTGTTAAAAAATATTCATAATAGAATTTCTTTATGGGGTATGATCCCTGATTTTACATTTTGAATATTTTTAAATAAGCAACTCCTCCAAAAATATACCCATTATATAAAAACATACTTATCTGTATATAATAGATGCATTAAAAAATCTTAGATTTGAGCCCAGCTGGCGTGGCTTAGCAGTTGAGCATCAATCTATGATCCAGGAGATCAAGGTTCGATTCCCTATGAGGGCACATGCCCAGGTTGTGGGCTTGATCCCCAGCAGGGGGCGTGCAGGAGGCAGATCAATGACTCTCATCACTGACGTTTCTCTCTCTCTCCCCCTCTTCCTTGCTCTCTCTGAAATCAATAAAAACATTTTTTAAAAAAACAAAACAAAATAGATTTGAAATTCTACACTTTCCAGAGTTAATGCGTTAAAAATAATAAGAATGGCAACAAAAATAACCACCCACAGGCACTCCAAAATAAATGCCTGCTCAATGTCTTCATTTACAATTCCCAAGAACTCCTCTTCTCAGTCAATCAAATAAACTGGATTTATATGCTGTAAACATAATGCTTCCAAATGTTTTTTAATGTGAGTCTGTTAAAAATAGTTTGTAAAAAAAAATAACATTTTTTTCTTCTATTACTTAACCAAAAGCTACACCTAAAATTTATCTAGGATTTGTGCCAGTTTATAGTAACTTATACACATACTTACTGAAGTTAAAGAACCCACACAAAGATGAGAGCGAATCGTACTAAAAACCAGGAATGAAACAGTCACTGAAAACAAACACTAAATGTATCAATTTAGAAATCAAGACAAAAAGTAAAATAACTTAATCCCAAGCTCTGCAAATTTTAGTTCACCAAGGGACAGCACTTCTTCCTAGTACTAACTTCCAGGAGAATTGATGGGGGTGATGAATGTGGTTTTAAACACCACGTGGAACATAATGAGTGAATGAATGAGTGAACAAACAAACGGGAGGGATGGCTTGATTGGCGGCTTAGCCTTGCAGCCTGCCTTACAGCATGGTACCGTGAGATGACAGCAGGAGTGGGTTTCTAAGGTGGGCAGAGAGCAGAACAGAGTTGTTCTAAGACAAAAGAATAAAGTAGAAAGTTAGTTTGCATTTAGCCTCCTCCCCTTTCCCCTTCCAGTTCTCTATCCTGTGGAGAGGCATATGCTGTTGTAGTTAAGAGCATGGATTTCACAGCCAGAAGTCCAGCCCCACCACTTGCTACTCTATAACTGCAGGAGATTACCTAACTTCCTCTCATATCTGAAGGATAGGGGTAATAATGGGGCTTTCCCAAAAAGGGCTGCTGTAAAGATGAAATGAGTGAACATACAATGCTAAAGATGGTACCTGACACATACAAGCCAATAAGTTAGCTATTTTTTAAGTTTATCTTTAATGTTGAAAGTATTACAGATGTCCCCATTTTTCCCCCCACTGACTCCCTCCACCCTGCTCCCGCCCCCTTCCCAGGCCTTCACTGCACTACTGTCTGTGTCCATGAGTTATACATATATGCATATAAGTTCTTTGGTTAATCTCTTCCCGCCCACCCCACCCCCTTCTGTTACTGGAGGGTCCTACCTGTCCTAGGCTTTCAGAACCTACTTCTGCAGTTTACCATCTGGGCTTGCTCCTGCTTGAGCCACGTCCCCTATTCCAGCTCTTCCCAAAGCCTCTGTTCTCCACTAAAACACCTCCATTACTTAGAACAGCACTCTTTACCAATGTTGTCATCCATGACAGGTAAAATGGGCACTAATACCTTGGGGATACTTTTCATCTGCCTAATGTACAGAGGGATCTTCTGATGCTCTAAAGCGGTAATACCAAGAGTTGGGGTAGACACTTTCCATTCATAGATAGCACTAGGTAGCCTTCCACTCTGCACAGAGTCAAATGTGACTGAACATTCGACACTAGAACTTTTCAAAATAGGAATGTGGAAATCAGGCTCCATGGAGATGTTCAAACTGCTCAAGTTTACACCAAGGAAGTATTCTACTTTTCCTACTAAAATGCTTGAGTGCTGTCTATTCCAGCCTTCCTTCCATGAACACTTCACCTAAGTTAATTAAAAAGTGGCTCCTGGCCCTAGCGAGTTTAGCTCAGTGGTTAGACAGTCAGCCCGCAAACTGAAGGGTCCTGAGTTCGATTCTGACTAAGGCACGCCCAAGTAGGCGCAAGAGTAGGAGGCAACCAATCTATGCCGCTCTCACATCAATGTTTCTATCTCTCTCTCTCCCCTCCCTTCCACTCTCTCTGAAAAGCAATGGAAAAAATATCCTCGGGGGAGGATAAAAAAAAAAAAAAAAAAAAAAAAGTGGCTCCTTTTCTGTGCCATCTTTAAAAGAAAACTAAATGCAACCAAATGTGGCATTCCCCAATTTCCATTAGCTTTCATCTGGTTTTAATGACCATTCCTTCCACTGCTAAAATGCAATCAGAATGAGTTAAAGGATGTTAAAATAAACCTGGCAGATTTGTAAGAATTTTATCACCTATCCAGACAGCTGTCGATGTAATTAGCCCTGACAGGTGGAAAGAACAGCAGGACAACTTAAAGTTATAACCTGAAAATGGAATGCTTAATGCAGGAAAATCTAAGTTGATTTATATACCTTGGTGGCTACATACCCTGCAGAACATAGGCCCTTATTATGGCTGCCACTCTACGAATGAGTCACAAGACACTGAATCCCTGCACCCATTCTCCCCTTTTCGGGTTCTTGACCCAGTGAAGGGGCTCATGACATTATAATCCTCATAATTGCCCTTTCAGGTGTGAGATTTTAATTGCAGCACCCGGGACTCAACACTTACTCAAGTCAGAGAAGAAACACAATGCATTTTTTCTCACCTGTCCAGAACGAGGTCTGGAGCGAAGATGAGCTTGCCAGGGTGGTCGATGGAGCGCCACATCAGCCCCACCATTAGCACCTCCATCCAGCAGCTCTCCAAGAGCCGCACTTGGTCATACAGGCTGAGCTCCACAAAGCCTGGGGAAAGCAAGACACTGTGAGACACATCGCCCTCTTCCTTGGCTCCCTATTTTTCTAGAAACAGAAGAGCAGGTTTTCAAAAGCTTTGAAAACACAAATAATATAAAGAAACAATATTTTAAAGATGTGGTTCAAATGTTGACCTAAGAAAGAAAATTTTGAACTTAAGTCGTGCAACTCACAATTTGCAGTCCTGGGCCCCTTCTAGATATAAATATACTTCATTTAGAATTTCTAAAGTACTGTTACCTGGTCTTATACACCTCCCCAGACAGATGCTAGTAAAGAACAGAAAGGTGGAACCGGTCTTTGTTGGCTATATCCTAACCATTGTCCTGCACTGCTGAGAAAGATAATGCTGGGCTGCCAGCCAGAGGGGCTGCCTATCTGGCCCAGTCCATGATTGTGGCTGGGAGGACTGACGGCCATGCAGAGAGAGCAGGGCCAGCCCCTGCAGAAAGTCAAGGCTTCAGCTGAAAGAATTTTTCTGATTGCTTAAAATGTCCCATCCAGAGTTAGAATCACTCTTCTCTGTGCAGCAGTGCTGACTCCAGGCTATTCTGTTCTGAAGAGCAAACATAACTGAAGCCGGTCCCAACAACCTAATAGCCTAATAGCATGCATTGGTCAAATAACTGGAAAGTAACAGGTAATCTCTAGGGAGGTGAGCACTTCAAAAGCAAAGCAGAGATCTCTGGTCCTGCCTCCACAAGCCATGACAAAAAGGAGGAAGTGGTGTAATTTAAATACAGTCACCAAAACTATGGCCTTGATGTGAAACTTCAGGCCTCCAGTTAGAATCCCAGCTCAGCCTCTTCCTAGCTAATGAATCTCCTTTTACATCTTTGTTTTCTTAGAGGCACAATAAGAGTAACAATGCCTGCCTCTGAGAATCTCCTACAGGTAGGATCTCTCTTCATCCTCACTTTACAGACCGAGGAAACTATGGCACAGAGCACCTGCAGTTCACATCTTCGACAATTATAATGCAAATCTGCACACAGGTGAATTTAATGGGGTAATGAATGGAAAGATGGATAGATCCTTTCCAAAGCCACATTCTAGGCTCAGTTCAGGTTCCTATCACGTGTACACTTTCCAATCTCACCCACAGCTATAGACGGTAAGCCTACCAAGGGAGACCAAGCTTTTTATATTTGTAGCTATTCAACAAGAATAAGGCTAGGTGATATTTTAATATATTTTTTGGTTTGGACAATGACCTTATCAGCTGAGATGGGGGGAGGGTGCACACCTCTAGACTATGCCTAAGTTTTCTGAAAACTTTTTAAAATACCAGGCTTGAAGAGGGCCTAATGCAGTGTTAGAGTTCGGTTTTGTTATGGCACAAAGAAGCTCCACAGTTCTCAGCAATAATTAATTTCACCACTACTCTCCATGTGGGGTTCTGAACAATAGTGTTTGGAATACATATACAGCAAAAGCTAGAGGAAAGTACATCAGTATTGTTTCCTATGGGAAAGAGCAGAGAAAATAAAATCATTCTGGCAAAGGTGAAGATGTTAGACTATCAAAACAGACCTGGAAACCAGAAAATCCTCAGAAGCCAACAAATGATCCCAAGAGATACTATTACCCTAGGCCTGGGTCCCACAGCTCTTTACCCCCAACTGCTCTTCACCCAGATTCTCAACACTCCCAATCTTTACAGTTCACCCAATGCAGTTGCTGCCCGCTAGGCCATGGGAATTGTCCCTAGTGGCTTAGAACTTGGACAAAGACATCATTTTTTAGACAACTGTAAAGATGTGCAAGGAGAAGCCCTTTTGGAGGGTGATAGGTTACTGTCAGTCTATGTTAGAATCCTAGATTCACTCTCACAGAAACACCAATTTGAATAATAATTAGATGGTAGTTTTCGTACAATGCAGTACTGCAGGTATGTATTACCAACTGGCCTGGAGAAGTGATCACATTACAGGGTGGAAAATGCAGGTTCCAAATGACTACTACTGATTCATCAAGCCATTTTTAACTTGATGGCATTTCAGGTTTATTGATGATTAATGTTATTTCATCTGTGGATTTACTCTCCTTGTCCATATGCATTTATTCATGTACATACTACTAATTATTTCTCTACTGAAAGAGTAGTTTACAAATTCCTACTTAGCATCTGACAAACCTTTACTTTCATACTGGACATACTGTACCCACTCTACCTTCACCTGCCTATACCCTCCTCTCAAGGTGAGGAATCCACAGCCAGGAGACTGGTCAATGTGGAACCCAGATCCCTTCCTTTTAGACCATGTTCCAAGTCCCAGAGCCCTTGAATTTCCTGACCAAATGGCCCAAGCCCATTTCCAGAGGCTGGCTGGGTCTCTTCCCTGGTCCATCCTCCCAGACCAGGCATGAGAGGTGACCAAAAGACAGGTGGACATGCAGGATGGGATGTGCACAAGGCTATATGGGATGGACCTGGGGTGGGAAAAGAAGAGAGAATAGAAGGGGTCCTGCCATATACAATTCTTCCTGCACTGCCATGTCTGGTACAGAACTCAGAGGAACCCAAGAATTCTAAATTGGAACCTGATTATCCAGGCCATGTTGAAGGTGTATATGTTGAGAGAGGATGAAAGAACATATTTCATTTAAATGTTATAAATCAAGTCATCAAACAGTTAAATACAGAGACATCTTTTGTGGACCTCCATTTCATACTCTTGCCCCATAAATGTTAGGGGCAGCCTTCCTACAAATATATGGAAAGCTAAGACCCAGAACTCCCTACCTGGAATCTTCTTGGCCCAGCCAATCATGTGCACCAGTTCCTTGTCAGCCAGCTTGGTCAGGGACATCATCATGGAGGCTTCGGTGAAAGGTGTGCTGGGGCGGCTCACCAGCACGTTGGGTGGCTCTGCCTCAAGGAGTGTGAGCACCAGTTGTTCCGGGCTCAGGGCACTCAACAGAAGCTCCTTCACTCGGCTCACATGTCCACCATTTCTCCTCGCTTTGTTCAAAAAGTGCAGCTGCTCGTCCGAATTTCTCTGCCTGCGTACTATGCGGTACCCACACCTTTCTCTCCGGGAGCCTAAAGTGAAGAGCAGATAACAGGGCTTTCCCATCCCTTTCCCAACCCAGCATTCAAGTTCCTCAAGTAGCAACGGTAAAAATGAAGCAACATCATCATTGTAAGATCTGAGTCTATTCTCAGAATGTGTCTTAGAACAGAAGCCTGACTTCTTTTCTGGAGAATGCAGGGCATGTACCAAAGATCATTACATTTGTGACTGTATTAGCAAAATAAGTAGCATTACTTTCTAGGGAAAATAGCCCAAATGATCTTAAGGTCTCTATTTCAAAGTCATCTATGGATATGAAATCCATTTCTCTTTTAAAGAGTTATGAAATACCTGCTTCCAAACCATGAAATTAGGAATATTCTTCAGGCAGAAGATGGGGAAAAGTTAGGAAATGAAGACTGTTATTTCCAAACAGTTATCAAATAATACACTTTTATAACACATTCTTAAAATGTCTGCATGCATGTGTTTGTGTATCTATATGTGTGTGCATATATTCTTTTTACATACACAAATAAGTGTTTTTCAAATAATAAATTAATTGAAAAAACCTGGAAAATATAGAAGAGCACAAATTTTGGCATATTCTTTGTTTTTTAATGTTTTACTTTTCTATATTTATATACAAAATGATCATCATAGTGTATATACTATTTTATAACCTACTTTTTATTATAAAATGTGTCATTTTACAACAATTTAATAATCTACATAGCATTCTGTTTTATGAGTATAGCATCACTTATTTAGTATCCCCAATTGACAGAAATCTAGGTTGGTTATAATTTGTTAGTATAAATATTACAATAAAAATGCATCTATACAGCCTGGCCAGTGTTGCTCAGTGGCTGAGCATCAACCTATGAACCAGGGAGTCACTAGTTTGATTCCTGATAAGAGCACATGCCTGGGTTGAGGGCTTGATCCCCAGTAGAAAGCATGCAGGAGGCAGCCGATCCATATTTCTCTCTCATCAATGTTTCTGTCTCTCTATTCCTCTCTCTTCCTCTCACTAAAATCAATTTTTTAAAAACATATTTAAAAGTGTCTTCTTCTGGCCTGGCCAATGTAGCCCAGTGTGGCTCAGCAGTTGAGCGTCGACTCATGCACCAAGAAGTCACCAGCTGAATTCCCAGTCAGGGCACATGCCCGGGTTGTGAGCTTGATCCCTGTTGGGGGACTTACAGGAGGCAGCCAATTGATGTTTCTCATCAATGTTTCTTTCTCTCTCCCTCACTTCCTCTCTCTAAAATCAATAAAAACACATATTTTTTAAAAATGTCTTCTTCTGGATAAAAGTGTATTCTTCTGGATTCTCTACTCTGTTTTATAGATCTATTTCTATTCCTGTGCTGGTATCAAAATGTTTCAGTTACTGTAGGTTTATGGACCGGAACACCACGGGATAATAGCTTTAAGATGGTGGGGGAGAAGAGAACCCTTCAATTTAGACTTATATTCCCAGCTGAACCATTACTTAAGAGTGAGGATAGCCTGGCCAGGCATGGCTCAGTGGTTGAGTGTCAACCTAGGATCCAGGTAATCAGGGTTCGATTCCCAGTCAGGGCACAAGCCCAGGTTGTGGGCTCAATCAATGACTCTCTCATCGTTGATATTTCTCTCTCTCTCCTCCCCCTCTCCTTTCCTCTCTCTGAAATCAATAAAGATATATTTTATTTAAAAAAAAATTTTTTTTTAAAGAGTGAAGATAAGTTAAAGACATTTTCAGTTAAACAAAGATTGAGACGATATATCACTCATTTAAACAACCATATTAGTACCTCAAAAGAAAGGAAAGAATTGGAAATGCAGAAGAAAAAAGGTGATAACAGAAGATACATGATTTCCAAATATAAAGGGAAGTGGAATGGTGTGGGAGAATCCAGAATGCAGGTACGATCCCTAATCCTCTAAGACTGGGTAGAAGGAAGAAGGTGGATGGAGTGTTTTAGGGGAGCATAGGCAAGAAAAGTGCTGGAAAAGGAGAGAGGCATAGTTCAGAAAATGCATTCCTTATTGTTTTTCTCTGGGTCAGTGAAGGGCCAAATATCCAACTGTTTGCACATTAACCCATCTCATTTCTTCTACAATCTCCAAAGATAATAAAATATTTTTTCTTAGTCCTACCCAGTGACTTTTTGGCCAAATTTAATTCTTTTTTTCTCATTCCCTTTTCCATGAAAGTTTTTAATTACATACATCTCTATACTCTGCCTCATGAGACTGTATTGACTCAAACTCACAACTATATGAGAATTTCAATGAGGGAGGGAGAAAGGAAGGAACACTAAAATTTAGTGCCAGACAATGTTTTCATACGCATTCCTCACAAAACTCAATGAAGCACGTATCTCTGTTTCAGAGATTAGAAAACTAAGGGCCAGCAAGGTCAAGTCATTTGAGCATAGTTAGTGAAGTGATGAAACAGAAAATGAGATTCAGACTATGGCAATCCAGTCCTCCTGTTCCTCCCACCACAGACACTGCCCCCTACATGCAGAGTGCACATGTGCTGCTGCCCTGGTCCTCAACCACCAGGCTACAACCATCCAACAGATCCTAGTATAATAAAAGCATTTTTAATCTAAGAGTAAATTTTAAATCATTTTTTTTAAAAAATATACACTCACCTTAAAATATTGTTTAACTTAAACCATGAAACATTTATTGGCAATCTTTTGTCATAGAGCAATGCTTTCTCTTTAAGCACCTCTGCCAATTAAATCAAGTTATTTTCCTGCATAATCCATACCTATGATACACTGTCACTGAATTTTCAGTTTCAGCTTCTTTAAAACCTAGGCACTCATAAAGTAATCTGAATTCAGAATATTTCTAGGTTTATAACTCCCTCCCCCAATCTCACACATACCTACCTAATACAATCACTATTAGTCCTTTATAGCTTTATTCAAAGCTTTCACAAAAACAATTGTGTTTTCCCACTCATAATCTAATTAAAATTTATGCAAACATATGAGATATATGATCTAACAATTATGATAAGTAGAAATAGGTTTGGGAAGAAGCCCACTGGTTACTGATAAGGATATAACTGAAGTGGTAGGAGCAGAAATGTTTGGGTGTTTTAGAGAGTAACCAATACGCACTAGGAGATCATGGGCTTTGAGAAGATCTTTTACAGATGAAACTAAAAACATCAGTGATTCTAGGAATCCAGAGAACTGTGCTCAAATTAAGGGTGTTTCTGCTGTAATTCATGACTAACTAGATGAGGGGTCTGGTCTACTGTCCATACGGAGAAAAGAGAAGCACAGAGAATGTTAAAGAGACAGAGTTACTAAGAGATTTTCAGAGAGGAAAGAGAAAATTTGTTTTAAAATTTTCAAATAGTTACAAAGAGAAATTATAACTAACCACAGGCAAAATTTTGGCTATTAGAAGAGTAAGAAAAGTACAGGCAGAGCTGGTACGAGTGTATAGAAAAGAGCAAGTGTGTATAGACAAGTGAATCAAAAGTTAGCCAGGTGGAGAGAGCAGGGTGTAGGCATCATTGTCAGTTGTTATACTAATGTGCTCATTTTCCTGGTTTTTCATGTGTGTATATATACATGTGTGTGTGCATGCGTGCATATATATATATATTTATTTACACAGATATATGCTCATGTATATACTGTTGTAGAACAAAATCTATGCTCTGTGTACTTTCCATAGTCCTACCACATTTCTGACTCCTATGTATTTTTTTCCTCTTCTAGAAAGTTATTGGAGGGATAGGCATGAGTCTACCTACACCACCCAAGTAACTCACAAGATAGGCTCTTTTCTTGTCACAGCTTTAACTGTGAACATTAACCAGACCTCCTTCATCCTTAGACTTTTCAAGGTCTCAGGCAGATAGTCATCCAGCCCCTGTGTGAACACTTCAGTGACTAGAGTTCCCTAATTTATGTGGCAGCCTAGCCTGTTGTTAGACCACTTGAATTGTAGAAAGCTCTTCCCTATTTTGAGCCAAAATCTGCTTCCTATAACTTGCTCCCACTCACTCCAGCTCTGTCCTCTGCAGGTACAGGGAATAAATCAATGCCCCCCCCCCCAGTGTGACAGCACAAGAAAACTAGAAGATAATGAAAAAATCCTAAATCTCCTCTCATCCAGACTACAGGCCCCTATAGCTTTCAGCATGTCCCACATACAATAAAAAGGGATGTGAACACTCACCGCACTTCACCATCCCGACTTCATAGCACTTCCGAAGGCGGCAGGCTTGGCAGCTTTTGCGCCGGTTCTTATCTATTGTACACTGATTTGTAGCTGGACAAATATAATCATTATGTCCTACAGCAGAGAAAAAAAAAAAAAAAGGAAGGTTATTGTTACAATATTTTGGTTAAATATCTTCCTGGTCAACAACACTGATTATTCTACCCAGGTGAGAGATGAAGGATGTGTTTTTGACAACAGGCACAGGTACAAAGGCCACAATTCAGCCTCATCCATGCCTTGTCAGTAAAGGAAACCTAGGAATATTTTAATATCCTACTTTTTGACTAAGAGGTTATTCTCTGCAAGTTCTTAGAATTCTCAAGTGATCTATTTAGAAATATTCTCCTTTGGACATGGAAAGTGAGACAGTCACCTAGAATTGATTTGCTCCAAATCACAGAGCTCCTCAAGTATTGGGTTACCAAATTCAACTGCTTATATTCTTTAATATATATTCCTCTTTGAGATTTAACATATTTTTGGGGGGAATTCATAGTCAAAAGAACTAAACTAGTCAATAAGAGAATAAAGAAATTAGCAAACTAAATAAGAACAGAAAGAACTGCTACTTAATAATGGTTGCAGATTAGATTATTCTTCTCAATTCTTTACTCCCTCCCTCAGCCTTGTGGCCTTGCAGGGTACTAGAGTGGGCAGAATATACTTCCCCACCAACTGATGATGGACTTGGCCATGGGACTTGCTTTAGCCAGTGGTATGTTTGTAGATGTGCTACTCCAACCGTTTGGCTTGGAGTCCTCGTAAGAAAATGCCTCAGGTAGCCACTGGACCAAGAAGAACACGGAGACATATGGAGCAGATGTGAACTCAAGAATCAGAGCCAACTCTTATGGAGCCAGCCTAACCAACTCAGACCTACAACTAAGAAAAACAATGCTCATTGTAGTAAGATACTAGTCATATAGCAATCTCTGATTAAAGACAAGGGTGGTACTTTTAATTATTTTAAGTAAGGAAGAGATAAGAAAATTTCCATTTCAGAAATTGTTTCATAAGATACATGAAGGAATAAATGGAGGCAGCAAAACTGATGGAGGCCAGGAGACCAGGTTAGAACCTGCTACAGCTGTGCAAACCAGAGATGAGGCTGTCTGGACTGGTAAGAGGGAAGATGAAGAGAGCTATATGAATCTGACAGATTTAGGGAATAGAACAGAACAGAATTATAATAAAATAGATGAAAAATAAAAGTGCATAGGATATTTTGGTACCTTTATTTCTTAATTGTGTCTTTCTAATAAACAATATGGCTTGAACTTCTTACATTAAAGCTACAATGGGCCAGAATTTCAACATGAGAAATGGATGAGTCTGAATGATAAATAGGCAAGTCATAAAAGAAACAAATTTCACACACACTAAAAAAATTAAATAAATTAATTAATTAATTAATTAATTAAATAAAATAAAAAATAAATAAAAAAGAAGATTCCATTATGTAAAGTTCAAAAATAGAGGAAACTAAACTATATTGTTTAGGGAAGCATGCTTAGGTGGTAAAACCATGGCAAGGAAGGCAGAAGTTAGGATAGTCTTACCTCTGTAGAAAGGGAAGGAGCTGTAACTAAAGGGACTAAAAGGAGCTGTGATTCCTCTGACTTACACCCAGAGTAATCCTGGGGCTCTAAAGATATCCTATTTTATGGCCTGAGCACTAGTTACACAGAAGTTTGTACTCTTTAAACTGGATGTAAATAAATACTGGAACAAATACATTCCTTAACTCTACCCTCCGAGAGAGCTGGAAAGTAGGGCTATCTGAGAGCCATGGCTGAACTAGCACCCAGATCTTGGCTTGTAAACATCATTCTCCTTTAAGAAGAAACAGGGCTTTTTGGAGAAACTGCTGATTTCAGGGCTGGGGCAGAGAAAGTACAAGATGAAGCTGAAACAGCTTGTGCTGGGAAGTAAGGAAGTGCCCAGGAAGTATGGGTACATCTCTCACACACAAAGAAGCCAGTTTAAAGGAATCTTATTGACCAAATCTGGGATAATTTGGATACCCAAATAAATAATGATAGTAATAAATAATTACCAATTGTAGAAAATGGGAAATGACAAGTAATACTGATATAAATTAATTAAAGGCTTAATAAAGAATGGAATATCTACATTCTTTCAAAGGATCTCAACAAAAATATTCATTAATTACAAAGGGGAAAGAATAACTCACAGTATAGAAGCCTGGCAGACATCACCCTAACCAAACAAAGTGCACATCACTAGTAATGGGACATACAGAAATCAGGCACCACATAAAAGGAGCCAGTCAGAAAAACAGAGCATCACTTCTGTGATATTCCTGCCAATAATATGTAAGTTAATTCTACTAATGAGGGAACATAGGCAAACTCAAAGTCAGGGACATGCTGCAAAATAACTGGCCTATAAGGTTCAAAAGTGTTAAGATCATGAAAACCAAGACTAAAGAACTGTTGTGGACAGAGGGAGGCTAAAGACATAACTAAAAACAAAGTGTGGTTCTGAACTGCTTCCTTTTGCTCTTGAGGGCACTGTTGAGATGATAGTAATGTATCAAAGCTAATTTCCCAATTTTGACTTGTGTTGTAGCTTTATAGGAAATACATGTTAAAAGTATTTGCAAGTGATGGGGCATAATGTTGGCAACTCATCGTCAAATGATTCCAGGAAAAAAAGGTTCTTTATATTGTATATGCACAATTTCTGTAAGTTTGAGACTAAAAAAAGCTTCCATTGGCTTCTCAAACAATATAGCTGCTAATTCATACAAATTCACACAAATACAGATATATACAAATACTTAAATACAGATAAATTGAGATTTATCTATATTTCAAATGCTACTGTTTTAACTCCTAAAATTAACTTTCCTTTTTCCAACTCACCAGATTTTAAAGAACATTTCCAAAAAGACAGGGTTCCATGTTTGGACCACAATCAAATTTCATAATTTTTTCCTACTTTAGGTAGAATCCAGTAACATTTGTTCGGCAAAACAAATTGAAATTCAGTTGTTTGTGGCTTTACCACCATGCCCTGAGTTGGCCTAGGGTGCCAGCAAAGGTGCAGTCTAGACAGTCCTAGAGTGTAAGACATCTCCCTGAGAGATGCAAAAACCAGTTTCTCAAGCAACCCTCCATACTGGGCATGTATAGGAAGCAATGTCTGCCCAGCCTGATGCACCAGCATTTCTGACTACCTACTGATTTTTAGGTTCTTTTCATCAACATTTCATTTAATCCTATAACTTCCCTATAAAGAGCTATAATCCCCATTTTACAAATGAAAACACTTAAGCTTAGTTCAGTAATCTCCTTAAGGCTATTAGTTTTAATTTTCTATGTTGCATAATGAATTTCTATACATTTATAAGCTTAATGAGACAAATTTGTTATCTCATAATTTTCAGGGTCAGGGTCCAGGAACAGTTTAGCTGGTTGCTCTGCTCAGGGTCTCACAAGGCTGCAGTCAAGGAGTCAGTCAGGCTGTGGTCTCACCTAAAGGTCCTCTTCCAAGCTCATTCAAGTTGTTGACAGAATCAGTCCCCTGCAGGTGGGACACTGCTCTCAGCTCCTAGAGGCAGTTCACGACATGATGTTTGCTCTTTTCCAAGCTAGGAGGAAAATATCTCGCTAACTTTGTCTCTCTCCTATCTGCTATGATGGAGTCTAATATAATCATATCATAATCACAAGAGACTATCCCATCAACATTTGCTGTATAGTGTAACCTAACAAAGGGAGCAACTCTGTCATCATATTTACAGGTTCCACACATGCTCAAGATTATCTTGTTATGGCTTTTATCCTTCCTTACAGTATTCAAAACTGAACTGTATTTTAAAAGCCAAAATATAATTATAATCAGAAATCTTCTATTACACTTTAGAACATAATGCTTTATAATTAGAAGAAAAACGTAATCCCACAGTACTTTCCATTGTAGTAAAAAGCTTTAGTATCTTCTAAAAATTCTAAGAACAATACATGCTGTCATCCTTATTGGTTTTTTAATGAGGTTCATAACAATAAGAAGTTAAGGAACAACTAGAGGTTCACTTTCATTATTTTCTTCCTCAGTTTATTTTTAAACATAATTTTACATTTAAAAAAATAATCAGGAAGCACAATGATATGAACACACTCAATATAAATAGCTTAGAAGATGTCTCAGGCAAGAAGGTCGTGGTAATTCACTTCACTTCTGGCAAAAGAAAAAGAAAACAAGTCCTCCTCAAACCGCACTGACTCCCTCATGTATTAAAACGGTTTCTTGTCCCATGCAACAATCTGAGAAGCATGCTACTCCATACCAACAGAACGGAGAAAAGTTTAAAGCAAAACTAAAAGCAAAAGATGTAGCTAATTCTTTTAGTTGAGATGTAAAACTTTATAGGAAAATGTGCTTTTTATAATATAAAAGATTATCTTCATTCTCTCTGAAAAATTCAGTCTGCCTGAATACCTATTATCATTCATAATCAACTGCCTGGGGGGAAGAGACATCACTAGACTTGGACTCAGAAGCTCTGATTTCAATCTCAGCTCACCCTTCCAGTTTTCTTTTTATTTTTTATTTTTTTATTTTTTATCCTCACCAAGGACACTTTTTCCATTGCTTTTCAGAGAGAGTAGAAGAGAGAGAGAGAGAGAAACATGGATGTGAGAGAGACACCTGGATTAGTTGCCTCTCACACACACCCCAACTGGGGCCAGGGATCAAGCCCACAACCAAGGTACATGCCTGTGGCTGGAATCGAACCCAGGACCCTTCAGTCTACAGGCCAACACTAACTGCTGAGCCCAGCTAGTTTTATTTTAAAAACAGAGCAATTTTTATTACCCACACTCTCATATACTGCAACAAACCTTCTGTTTTGTTCCCTCAGGACATTCTTCCTGAGTTCAAGGACAAAGAAATTCCAAGTAATGGAATATATGCCTCCCAAGTAAAAATCTTTTATATATCCTATTGGCTGTTAGAGCTTCCCATGGAAAGCTCAGCCTCTAAAGCCTTAAGAAACTGAGTTAAAGATTCATGAGCAGTGGTCAAATAAATTTTAACTTTCAAAGAACAATGAAAAAAGGTTGTTATGAATACCAAAATGAAAGTGAATAGTAGAATATAACAGTAATAATTACAATTACATATGGATATAAAATAAATAATTAAAATAATGAAATGTATGGAAATATTGAGAAATATGCCAGACACACATTTTTCAAAACAGAACCTTATGAGATATAAAAGACCTAAATAAACAGAGACAAATTACAAAGAGTCCTCCCAAAATAATTCTTAGGTTTAACAAAATCTCTACTTTTCTTAACATTAAAGATGGGAAGCCTCTTAATAAAATTATTCTAATATTGTTATAGACAAACAAATAAGAAACTAGCCAGGGCATTTTTTAAGTTGAAGGTATTTATACTGGCATGCATTAAAAGTCATCATAAAACTATAATAGTTGAAATAATGTACTTATACAAGAATGGAGAAATAGTAAAACACTAGTGTATATAATAATCAACACATGAAAAGTGCTCAAAATAAAAGTAAAACACTAGTGTATATATCGATAAACACATGAAAAGATGATCAAAATCATCAGTAATCAGGGAAATGCAAACTAAAACCACAATGAGACACAACTACATTCCCAATAGAATGGCTAAAATTTAAAAGACTGACCATATTTAGAAGACTGAAATTCTCATACACTGCTGTTGAGAATACAAAATGATTCAGCCATTCTGGAAAACAATCTGTTAGTTTCTTATAAAGCTAAGCATATGCTTATCAGACAACCAGAAATTTTACTCCTAAGCATTTACTCAAGAGAAACAAAAACGTGTCTACACAGAGAGATATGCACAAATGTTCATACGTTGGAATATTAGTAATCAAAAGGAATGAATTACTGATACATCCAACAACACAGATAAATCTTAAAACATCCTAAGTAAAAGAAACCATATATAGATGGTTACATGCTTTATAGACCTGGGAGGCTGGGTGGAAATTAGCTACAACGGGCATGAGGAAACTTTTTGGAGTGATGGTAATGTTTTATATATCAATTATGGTTGTGGTTACTTGACCACATGCATTTTCAAAATTCATAAAACTACTCATTTAAAGTACAGAAATTTATTGTGTGTAAATTATATCTCTAACTCAAAAATAATAAACTCCCATATATTTTTTTAAATCAATGAAAATAGATTTATTCAATAAAACAATGTGGAGAAATGTGACTATTTAAGATAAATACGTTTGATTTTTATTTCATTCTATCTCCCAAAAGAACTGAGTGGCCACTTTCAGGTACTGCAATGCATTTATACCAGAGAGTGCCAAAAATATGAAGAATCATTTGGGCATTTAGTAATTATAAGAGCACTAACTCTTACTCTTTTGCACATTCAGAATGTAACATTCCTTTCCTCTTTCCCACAGCAACAGGTGAAAAACAAACAAACTCATAAACACAGACAACAGTATGCTGGTTACCAGAGGGGAAGAGGGGTGGTGGGAGGACAAGGGGGTAAAGGGGGCCGAATACATGGTGATGGAAGGAGACTAGGCTTTGGGTGATGAGCACACAACACAATACACAGATGATCTATCATAGAACTGTACACTTGAAACATACAATGCATTAACCAATGTCACTCCAATAAATTTAATTCAACAGCAACAAAAAAGAAAGTGGCTTCACCAAATCTGGGCATGGCAAGGACAAGGGAGGAAATGGACTGATTGGCCTTGAAATCAGGTGTGCACAATTTGAAACTGATTAAAAAACAACAACTAAGCCCAGCAGGAATTTGGAGAAGGGTAAGGAAATAGTCTAAACCCAGACCAGAAAACAAGAGGATTGTGAACAGAGGCTCCACTAGTCTGGGGCAAGACATGCCTCTAGATCAATTCTCAAAGTCCACTGGAGTTGAATTCCTGATTTCTGATCATTTCCATAAGGTCAGGAGCCAGCCCACCATCATGACTGTTACACATGCCAGATATTAAACATAAGTCAGCCCTGGCTGGTGTGGTTCAGTGGTTAGAGTGTTGGCCTGTGCACTGAAGGGTCACGGGTTCAATTCCCCAGTCAAGGACATGTACCTGGGTTTCGGGTTCGCTCCCAGCTCCCAGTCGGGGTGAGTGCAGGAGGCAACCAGTTGATGTGACTCTCACATGGGTGTTTGTCTGTCTCTCTCTCTCTCTTTCCCTCCCTCCTCCTCCCTCTTCCACTCTCTCTGAAAAAGCAATGGAAAAAATATCCTCAGGTAAAGATTAACAAACAAACAAAAAACAAAAAAACCCATAAGTCAAAACGTAAGGAAGGAACAATCTGCAATTCCTAATGAATGCACATTTTTTTCCAAGCTTTATCTTGTCAAGGGTTGTAACTAGACATCTTCTCCCAAGAAGATGGTGATGGGTAATTGTAGGGCAAGACCCATTTTACTTCTAGGGCTCTGGGGTGGAGATCCACAACTTATAAAGATACACTTGAAACAATCCACCCCACCATACACCCCACCCCCAAATACACCCAAATACTCATCAAGTACTGTGTACCAAAGCAGCCAGTGGTGAAATTTTGCCAGGTCATCTGCAAAACTATTTGAAAGCAAAGTGGAAAACTAAAGAAATATCTAACAACACTCTTATACCTTGAATACTTCTTTTAAAAAAGGCTTTACATCCTTCACACGACCAGACTCCATAGTGATATCCTGACGCATAGTCGCTGCAAACAGCACAGACATGGGCATCCTTCTTTGAACTTGGACTAGTAACAGGGCTGGCACAACTGCTTCCACTAACCTTTCTTTTCAGTGTCTCTCTGGAGGCAAAGAAAACATTCATTGTAAAAAGCATCAAGGGAAAAGAGGGACTTTCTAGGAAAAAAAAAACACCAGCATGAGCACTGCCTCATTTATCTCTTTGCCCTCCAGGGTTCATGATGAATATATTCCAGGAAATATGATCAAGCAAAACCTTTGTTACTGGTATCAGATCTATGAGGAGTCATACTCATTGCTGGGAATGACTGATGTTTGAAAGTGGTGAGGCCAATTTATGCCCATCCATGCAGTGCTGATGAGCACTCGTAACTATGGATGGTCAGTTGTAGCCATTGGGATGCACGTCTCTAAGTGTGATAAGCGACCGGATTTAAGTCTAACCCATAGTTCTGAAGCACAAGCAGGGTGTGCCGAGGCCTTCCATAGTTACTAGAGTTCACCAACCCTCCATGGAGGGTCCTAAACTCACCTAACTTTTTTCAAGTATCAGCCATTCCTAACAGTGTCACTAAATAGCCCTTCAGAGTTCCCATTTAAATGTGGGGACAACAATCTTTCATTCTGCAATTGAAGATAACGGCCTAGAATAAAAATAGCTTTAAGAGGACTAACAAATGGACTTTAAGTTATATTATTAAGGTGAATACTATACTCTGGTTTAGAGAGGGGAAAGGGGAGGGGAGGGGAGGGGAGGGGAGGGGAGGGGAGGGGAGGGGAGGGGAGGGGAGGGGAGGGGGGAGGGGAAGGGAGGGGGAGGGGAAGGGAGGGAAGGGGAGAGGAAGGGAAGGGGAGAGGAAAAGGGGAGAGAGAAAAGGAAAGAGAAAAGCAGGGGAGAGCGTGAACACACGTCTATCCTTAGAGAAGGCTCTGAAGGAAGCAGGCACTCATTGCTGGGTGGCGGGGCAAGGACTTTCGTGAAGGAAGGGAAAGTCCTCGACAGGAGCGCTGGCAGGCACCAAAAACACACCTAGCTAGTTCCTAATTTTGCTAGAGTATGTTTCTTTTGGAAGGGAAATAGAGGTATGATTGATTTTTAAATTAAGGTAATTATGCTATGGTTTAAATTACTCAAATATTAGCAGATCTCTGATTAGAACTCATGCTCAGAAACAAAACATTTCTTCCATTAAAGAATGAATGAAAGTGTTACTTTTAAACAGCTATCAACAATTTTTAAATTCTTTTACTTTGCCAACAAGCGAAATGTTTTTTAAAAAGAAAAATTAAAACACTGTGTGATATGACTTTCTCAAAGTTTTATAACAGAATTTGAAGGGAATGCATTTCAAGTTTCAATATTGCTATAACTTAGACTTTGATTGTTTTAGAAGTGTCTCTCTCCCTCATGCTTCTCCCTATACCGCCCGATTCCCTCCACAGCCATAGTTATCATTAGAAATATTACAAATTAAATGGAAATAACTACCATTACCTTTCATTTAAAGAGTACATTCTTTTTAACTTCTAGAATTTTCAACTAAAGTCTACCTTTAAATAGTTTCCCATCAATCTTTGTAAAATATTATTTTAGTTCATTGTTAAAAAAAATTGTACCAATTTTTGTCTGTCTTTTCAAGCTTCACATGTCTAATATTTCATTTAAGTTGTAATTCTACCAACAGTTACTTTTATCCTGGACACAATTTGTCATAAACGCTAAATTGTGATTTCACTTATAAGAAGGATCCAAATAAAAAGTAAAAATTTCTTTTTCAAACCCAAATCACTTCATCTAAAGAAAAGTGATTTCCATTCAATCTTATCATCTAAAGACAATAGTCATGATAGTTTTCCCCACAACGCAAATCTACAAGCTCACCTTTTAATAACTCGAATATCAGAATAGATATTCTAAAATATCATGTTTTAGGTGCTCTAAGTAATCAATGTAATAAAAACCTTGTATAATGCTTATCTTTCTTCTCACTAAATCATAGACTGATCTGAATAATGCCCATGAACTACAATAAAGACTAGATTTACCTGTTTACAGGTAAGGTGTGTTCTAGTGATCTTGCTTCACACCAAGGACTCTTTTGAGGTTCTGCATATAGAACTGAAGACTGGCAATGGATGGCTAAAGGAGAGAGGTGTCCAGGAGTTGGCCATAACACGTTTGGGCTTGTGGTCTGTCGACCAGGTCCACCTTCCGAGTTATTGACACTGCTAGGAATACTGTAATTCATCACAGCAGGGCTATAGAATGTCATGGCTGAGTATTCATGGCGGTTCTCCACATAGGAGGAAGGTATATATATGGTGCCGTGCTCCAGCGGAAGGATGGACTGACTGCAGTTGTAGGAGGCAGGAGAGTTAAGGCTAGATGGTGAGTTTTTGATATCCATATCTTGAATAGGTAACATCTGAGAAAACTCCTTTTGAGAAGAGCCACAAAGGGAAATTATAATGGTCTCAGTCTCATGGGCAAGTAGAATGGCTGTAAAAAGTAACAAAAGGCATTTCTAAGTTAGTTAGAGATACAGGCATAACTATTAAAAATGTTTAAGCATTTTTATTAAACACACATCCATTGGTATGAGCTTAGAAATATACATGAAAATATTAACCTCAGAGGGATGGGAATGTGAGGCATGAAACTCTTATTTTCTACTTCACTCACTTCTTTATTGCCTTTGTCGTTGTTGTTAACCACGAGAGTATTTTTACCATGAGATTTGTTATAAAATGCTTTTTAAAATTAAAATATATAAGCTTATATTAAAAATGACTGTTTTCTTTTTAACCTGAAACTAGAGAAAGTTGTTATGGAAAAATAATTGAGAGTAACCAGGAAAACCCTGAAAGAGCAGATCAATGAGCAGGGCCAGCGTTAACAGATATTCAAATACATTGTGAGTAGCCAATATTAAAGAACAAGGAATCTACAGATCAATGTAACTGTGTCAGTTATTAATTTACTGAGCCTCTAAGGCACCCTTCAATGTATGCTCTATAATAAACAATCAGGTTCCCGTAGTATTTAAAATGACCTGATGCTAAACTTTCTCAGTGGGGCGCGCCACAGGGACGCTGCAGGGGGAAGGGGATGCTGTGATTTCTGGCCCACTCCTTATTTCTTATTTGTGTTAATGACAAAGCCCATTACAATTACTTTTAACCACCAAGGCACACTGGTATTTTTCCCCACAGTGCCTCTTCCCATGCTGCCCTTTGCCACCAACTGAGCAAGCTCCCATTTCTTATCCCTGCATCTGCAATAGGCTCCTTACTACTTGTCCTCAGCTAGCTCCTTCTCCAGTTCCACAGAGAAACCAGATTAACATTCTCCAAATCCAGCTCTGATCAGCCCCCTGCTTCCCACCAGCCTCTGCAGTAAATCACGACCTTCTAACATTCAAAGCCTTCCCCTGTGTTGTCTCATCCCATCTTTCCACCCTAATCTGCTGCTTTCCTACAGGAAAACTGCTATGTCTATAAGGAACATGCGAGTCCCTCGTGAAGTGGCGAGCACTGCATATGCCTTAGCAGCTTTTTCACCCTTAACACCTCTGTAGTTACTAACATACAAATTTAACCCTTTTATCAGATTACAACTCTGTCCAATCCTTCTTGGAAACTGGCAGAGGTGGGGTGGGGTTACAATTAGATTTTAAACTCCTTGAAGGCATCCACTGTATTTTATTCACCTTCCACCACAACTCAATAATTATTTGTTATAAGGGAAAAATGAAGAAGTGTTTAAAATATAAGATTTCACCAAGTCAAGGGTATTAATCAAAGATAGGAGCATTTTTCAGCAGACTTGGTACTGTGCTGACACAGGGGATTTAAAGGAGTCCCAAGACATGCACCCTGCCTTCAGGGAGCCACTCTGCCAGGTATAGGAGGCAGGATGGGCCAGGTAAAATGACAATGAACTAATACAAAAGGCACTGCCACTTCTAATCAACATTAATTGACTACAAGGGACAGGAAAGAGAATGGTAGCTGGAGAATATAGTATGGAGGATGTTTTGTTTTGTTTTAAATCTAGGTGCACTGTTAATTATGAGTACATAATTTCATGTTTCAATTACTTAGATTCCCAATCCCTGATTCCTAATAGAAAATATGCAGAATAAATCTAACTACTGTCAAAACTAGCCATTTCCATTTTTTTTTTTAAATTGTGGTAAAAAAAACAACAACACATAACATAAAATTTACCATCTTAACCATTTCTAAATGTACAATTCAGTAGCGTTAAGTACATTCATACTGTTATGAAACCAATCTCTAGAACTCTTTTCATCTTGTAAAATTAAAATTCTACACCTTTTAAACAACAGCTCCCCTGTTCCTCCCTCCCCCGGCCCCTGGCAACCACCATTTTACTTTCTGTCTCTCTGGATTTGACTACTTGGTTCCTTATATAAACAGAATAATACAGTATTTGTCTTTTTGTGACTGGCTTATTTCATTTAACATAATGTCCTCAAAGTTCATCCATGTTGTTGCATGTGTCAGAGTTTCCTTCCTTTTTAAGGCCGAATTCCACTGTATTTATGCACTACATTTTGTTTATCAATGAAGGGTTTTAAACTGAGATGCTTGAAATCATTTACAGATCCATGGAAATGACCTAGGTTAGAGTAAATGGTTGACATAGGAGAGACCACAGGAGTTGGTAATTAGGCCAGTGGTAACCTTTTAGATGGCAGATCCAGGACTGACAGTTCTGTTAGGAGGCATTTATCCCTCAATCTGTCCTGCAAAAACTTCTCATTTCAATCCTCCTACACATACACCTGCTCACTGTACTTACATTTTCAGTATTGTGCCTTGGAAACTTCATTTCAGTGCATTGTTTTTGCTATGTGATCTGAGTATATCTTATGCAGCCAAATATTAATCAAAAGACATTTAAAGTACATTAACACAACTTAAACCATATATATTATCAATTGAAAATAAAATACTTAAGGTAACATATGTAACAAATTGTATCTCTGCATAATAAAATGTAACCTGGAGGTAATACTTAAATTTTTAATTAAGCTTTTCAAAAAGTGTAAGAAAATAGTCTGGTATATCCAATTAAATAAATAAAAAGTATATCCAAAAGTTAGTGTGGTCACCGTGTTGTGTATACTAACTTCCTTATACAGAGTACTACTCAAGGTAAACTTATATAAGGATAAATTCAATACTGTCAAACATCAGATGAAAACTAAATTATATTCAGGAAGTTATGAAGCAGTGAATTTTAGAATAACAATTTCAACAAGAGACTTCAAATTAATTCTCCATTAACTATGGCCAGTGGCTCAGGTGATTGGAGCATCGTCCTGTACACCAAAAGGTTGCTGGTCCGATCCCTAATTGGGATGTGTATAGGAAGGAGGCAACTGATCGAGTTTTCTCTCTCACATCAATGTTTCTCTCTCTGTGTGTCTCTCTCTGTCTCTCTCTCTCTGTCTCTCTCTCTGTTTTCTCTCTCTGTCTCTCTCTCTGTCTCTCTCTCTCTGTCTAAAATCAAAAACATATCCTTGGGTGAGGATTAAAAAGAATTAATACTCAATTAATGAAAAAAATCAATTAAACAGATTAAACAAAACATTCTCTGAACATTTTGGTCAATGAAGGTATTACTGAATTTCATGTTGTCTCAACTTTACATTGCCCAAAAGAAATGTAATTAGCATCTTAGCATAAGTATTTCAGCAAAACCAACACACTAAACTGTCAGAAAACAACTTCTGTCTTTTCATTAGACCTCTTAAAAACATAACGCTTCTACCGACACAAAGTGGTAAATAGTAGCATGGAAATTCACAAACTTGAAATAACACTTCCAATTTTCTAATTGGAAAGTGATCATACAATTTAAAATGAATATGACATTTCTCTCAGAAGCAGACAATCAATCTCATCACTCATTTTCACCTATAAGTGAAATGTTCCTTCTCAGCCCAGAAGTGCTGAAACGACCTGTCAGACACACACCACCAAATGGCAAATGGTTAGATTCATCCAAGCAATCAGGTGCCACGGTGACATTGCTTAGAAAAGTTGGATTTCACATATATACTCCAATCAACCTCTCTAGAATTTCTACACATCCCTGTACCATTGTAATTAATGTGAGAGAACTGGTTGCTGGACAGTGATTAAAAGACAATATGTTGTTTTTTGGCTGGATATCTTTTAGATGTATCCATATTCATGTGACAACTAATTAGTGGAATCTTAGATAATTAGGAACTTGGTAGCCAATGAAAAAGGCTTTTCTTCTTAAGCAAAGACTCAACAAAGGGTGTTGCACTTAAATCACTGTAGTAGACCTGGGAGACAGGAGAACAGGTAGAAAAGGGGAAGTCTTCTCCACTGAAGGTCTATAAAAGTGAAAGTGAATTTTTTAAAAGCCTGCCTGGTCATTTGAGTACTCCTACTCTAAAACGGATATAAACTGAAGAAAAGAATTTCCAAAAAATTAAATTTCTTCAACATTATAGGACAGGATTTTCCCCACTCACTTGTTCGAACACCCAAGCACTGCCTCAGTGACTACAATATCCGGTGCAACAGGGAAAAATAGTCTCTAAACAGTTTCATTGTTGGGCCGGGCGGGCATGGAATTTCACCTGAGCAACAAAGGAACATGTACCCGAACATCCTGATTCTAAGAATTAATCATTTCTTTGCATGTCAATTTTCTTAAATTAGTCATCACAGCCAAAAATAGTTGGCCCATATCCTTTGTGACGAACAGCCCTGTCTTCTGTCCAGACTTCTCTCTCCCACTGCCTCTACACACACACCCCTGTGTTGAGCCCTCTCAGGTCATATCTGTTTTTGTACACATGGGATTATACATAGTGTTCTATCATACTGGCTGGGAAATACATTATAGCTTTTAAAGTGAATTTTTAAAAAAATTCCGAATACTGACAGTGATTCCTTGGAGAAGAAAAAGGCAGAACTTAGAAATGGCAGAAAGACACTTCAGAAAGACTAGACTGATTTCATCAAAGTACCTATCAAATCTAGTTAAAGAATAAAGAAGCAGTCACCACCACGCCTGTTTTTACATGTAGTCTGGCTCAGTGGACAGAGCAATACATGGAGTCCCAGTCCCAGCTCTGCCTGAAAGCCAGGTGATCTTAGACAAATCATTTAAACTCCCTGAGCTTCCATTTCCATGTCTTCTTTAGCAGAAATGGGGACCTAATAGGGGCTGTACCTTTTCACAGTGCTTGGAAATGAAATGATGTGTGATTGCATTCTGTAAGGTATTATTACCTATCCAAGAGGATGAAGTCAGTCTATTGGCATGCCACTGAATAGGCCTGAGTGTTGGGCAGAATTTCTAGACAATTTAAATTTACATTCCTGTATGGCCACCCTGAAGATTTTTGCCTCCTGCCCAGCTAGGTGTGGCTCAGCGGCTGAGCATCGACCTAGCATCCAGGCGATTGGGGTTCGATTCCTGGTCAGGGCACATGCCCAAGTTGTGGGCTCAATCAAGGACTCTCTCATCATTGATGTTTCTATCTCTCTCCCTCTTCTTTCCTCTCTCTGAAATCAATAAAGATATATTTTTTTAAAAAAAGATTTTTGCCTCCTAGTTTTCTTTCTTAACTTCTACTTTACAATCCATCATCACCGGTCCAAAAAACTAGGCTGCTGGTAGCTTGTCAGTGCTGTGTGGAACACAAAATGCCACGATCTCCTTATGCTGTATTCTCAAGCCTCTCCATCGAAGCAGCCCAAACATTCAGTTCAAACACCCCATGTCTGTGTGCCTCACAGAAGTCATAAATTCACACTCACAAAGCAGATACTAGAAGGAGTTTTATGAAAAAGATACGAAATATTTCCTAGGTGTCAAGCATCCTTGATATGTGTCAACCTTGATGTGTGTGTTTGCAAATCATTGGCCTTAAATGTATCTTTTCCAAAGCAAAATATTAATGCTCTCAATCAATTTAATATTAATTAGTAAAAAAGAAAGAACAGCCCTAGCCAGTTTTGCTCAGTGGTTAGAGCATCGGCCCTCGGACTGAAGGGTCCCGGTTCGATTCTGGCCAAGGGCACATACCTCGGTTGCAGGCTCAGGTGGGGGGCATGCAAGAGGCAACCAATAGATGTGTTTCTCTCACATCCACGTGTGTGTGTCTGTCTCTCCCTCCCTCCCTCCTTTTCACTCTCTCTGAAAAGCAATGGAAAAAATATCCTCAGGTGAGGATTAAAAAAAGAAAGAAAAACACTCCAAAATCACCATAGAACTGATTGTTAATAACTGATTTGCATGCAATTCTTAAGAACATGTATCTTCCAAAATGAGAAAAACCTAATTCCCCTAGTAGCCCACTGGAGCTGAGTGAGCCCATGGGAAATGGAATTTGAGGGCTGGAATAGAGGAAGAGGGCAGATCCTCAGGCTCAGGGTTATCACACACTCAGGCAGTAGAAAGAGCCCATCAGTCTTCTGGCATCAGCAAGTCTTCCTGATGCCCAGAGTCAGAGACAATGCGCCACTCTTAGAAAACTAAACCATACTGAAATATTCATTCGAAGCAGGATGGGAAAGAGCTGTGGATGAAGAGATTCAGGAGGACATAACCAACGCAGAAGTTAAACTAAATACACTCAACTCCCCTCCCAGTCCTGAGTTTGATAGAACACAAAACATTTACCAAAAAAGATTGCAGTCCTGCTTTCAGAAAACACAGACAAGTCCAGCAATCTGTCTTTCCAGGTGACCCTCACTCTCCTGTCCATTCTCAAGTATGCACACACACAGATTCCCTATTAAAGGCTCTTAATCATCAAGAGCTGTAACAGTTCCAATTAGGAATGCCAACTATCCAGTCTGCGCGTGCCTCATACACTTGCCTCCCTGCATATCCTCGTTACTGCCACTGTAGTCCTCTCAGAGGTAAGTCGCATGTTTAAAACACAGGCTCTTGTTTTTCATAGCATGAAGGAAAAACGAAAAAGACATCATCTGACAAATCTTTACTGGGAGTGACTAGCAATAACAGGCTCCTGTTTACTGAACTGAATAACGTATTAAACAGTAAAAAATATTAGTCTGCAAAAGATTTTGCGTCTATATCCTGCAGGAAAATCTAGATTTCAAAGCATGAACACAAATTAAAGAAACCCTGACATATACAAATAAATTGGGCACAGATCTTAGCTCCTATTAAGGAGAGTACTTTAACTTAAGCAGTCACAATCACTCTATTTTTTTTTTAAATGTCTACAAATTGTAATTTTCAATCACTCTTTTGCTCCTCACTATTCGATAATATGTAATTTCAGGTAACTTTCTTAATCTCAAATATAATAAAAGTATTTCTTAGATGCCAAGATTATAAAGGAACAAACAATACATTCTATTAATATTATATAAATAACAAATAAATGTTAAATGGCCTTGCATTTTAGTTTGGGATAACTAATGATACACACCATAACCAAAGACTTTAACCAAAATGGAATCCAAACTTGCTAAGAATTCAGCCTATTAGCCTAATATGAAGTTAATGCTTAGTCCAAGTCTCTAGTTTCCCCTTTACAAAATAGGTTTGTCTTTGCCTCAACTTACACAGGATGAAAACAAAATACCACAAACTGACTCACCCCCACCCCCAAAAAAATGGGGGAACTGAGATTTTCTTATGAGAATAGGGAAGACAGTTACTTCTAAGAGAAAACATATTGAAGAGCAAAACTATAAAAGCAGCAAACAGATCAGTGAGTTCCAGGGGTTGGGGGCCCGTGGAGAGGGTTGGTTACAAAGGCTCAAAGGTGACTTTTGGGGGGTGGGGTGATGGAACTGTTCTATGTGTTGATGATGTATGTGATTATATGACTGCATGCAACTGTCGGAATTCATAGAATGGGATAGCTAAAGAGACCAGATTTTACTGTATGTAAATTACATTGCAATAAGCCTGCCTTTTAAAAAATGCTATTATGCTTAAAACAATGTGCTAGGCACTGAATTACGAAGCCTAACATTCAAGTACATACAGGTTCCTCAAGGCTTCTAGATGTAATTATCAAAAAGTTACCAGTAAATAATTCAGATTCAGCCTTCAGTATTTTATATAATTATTTCAGTACATATTTATAGACATATAAAATGACTTAGAACATGAACTAAAATTATCACAATATGTATTCTGAATCATCACCCGTTGGATACACATTTATAGAAAATTGCAGTCTTATTAAAAATGGACACATATCAGTATCTACTAAATGCTAATTATATTTTACAGGTTAAATTTACTACTAAATTTTAGCTTTTCCATATTGTAAATAAATTTTGAGAAATGTAAAAGGTAATTAGATTCACTGATGTTCCTCAAAACCACTATGAAATGTGTCCTGAATGTTTTTAATTGGTTGCAGAGACTTATATGTATCTTAAGTGTTACAGGAAAACTGGCTGCTTTTAAATTAAGACTTTTCAGTAATTCAACTGAAAAAATGCTTTAACATAAAATGGAATCGTAAGGTCTATGCTTTCACACCTATTGATGAACAGATCCTTACATTTTCCCTCTTCTAGAATGTATGCAGAAACATTCTGATTTTCTGCAGGGGGAGGAAAAAAAAACAACCAGGAGTCAAAGAATGTGTGTAATGTTCTTTTCATAGTCACAGTACACTTACTTTCTATACAATGCTCTCAGCACAAACCTTTCTTTTCACATGTTCACTTTTTAAACAACAACCATCCTTCCCCACACACAAAGGAAAATAGCCAGTGAGTTCAGAAACTTGTAACAAAAGTGAAAATTCCTAATGGAATGCCCATGTAAATACCAGAAATCTAACAAAATAAGACAAAATCCTTGTTCCAAAGGTTGGTAAAATTGAGTCAAACTTATTTTCCTAAGTAGAAACCCACTCAAATCCAAAGTTCTGTTTTCCACAAGTTAATATTCCCTTGACTTAATTTTATAATTCCAGTGTGAATTAGGCACGCATAGTAACGCACAGGATTAAGAAACAACAGTTGGTATCCCCCTCAGCAAATAAAACAGCCCAGAACTTAATCTCAGTCAGCCAGCCCAGAAGGCAACCTGTCCCATAAGACAAAAGGAGTGCCAGCTAATACATTGTAAAACCCTGGTCGCCTGCCTGACACAGGCACAGCTTCCCAGGCCCACGGAACTCCAGCTTGAAGAGCCTTGCTCAACTTTCCCACCGTCAGTATTTCACCACTGTCGGGAATCCATGCAGAAAATCTAAATGAGTGTTTTCTTTTAAAAAAAAGACGTATTTATTAGCACAGTCAACCCGGAGCTTACAGGCACAAGCTAATCAATTAAGTTAACTTGCCGGTGTCTGGGGTGAAAATATTTAGTCAGAGCATGAAATTTCTGTTTCCAGTTTTCAAGACATTTGGATTGGGGGAGGGGGCTTTTATTCTCAGTATCACTGGTTGCCCACTGCAGGATTTCAAACAGAAAATCAGACAATTAAATCACATCTTCAGCGAAGGGGCACTTACCTTACCTGCCCAGCAGTTTCTGAAACGCGGAAAAGTGCTCCTCCGGGCCGCAGCTCTATTCCCCGCACCTGGCCTGGCCACCGGCTGCGGAGAGGGCGCGCACCCCGCGCAGCAGGACCCGAGCGCCCGCCCTTACCCGCAACTCGGGATGCCAGTCACAGCCCGGGGGCCGCTCTCCCGCCGCCTCCTCTCTGCCCAGCAAGTTTCCATGGGCGGTCCTCGCAGCAGGAGCCCTGGGGGAGGGGGGGGTCAAAAGGTCCAGGAGCTGGAGACACTGCTGCAAAGATCACAAATGACTTAACGAAGAGCCTCTTTCTCCTTTTAAAGACCCGGGAGAGCTGGGGGGGCGGGGGGGAGGGAGGGGAGACTCCAAGAGCCCACGTGACCGCCGAGCGGGCGGCCCACAGGTCTCGGGGGACCCGGACTGCGTACCTCGCGATGCACTCACCTGGGCGAAGCGGGAAGCCCCAGGGAAGAGGCTGTCCGAGCGCCTCAGAGCCCCCGCGGGGCAGCGACGCCCCGGGAGCGCCCCTCGCCCCGGCTCGCATTCAGGTCTGAGGCGGGGCCCGGGAGCGCGCATTTCTAACCGGTCCAGCGACGCCGAAACTGAGGCTACTGGCCTGGGGACCACACCTTGAGGATCTAGACCCAGACCCCCGTGGCCTGAGAGGGGCTGGGTGCGGAAGTCTGACTCCAAGAACCGAGTGGTTAGACCTGGGGGGGGGGGTGCCCAGGCCCAGCGGCAGGAGCAGCCGCGCCCCTGGACAGGCAGAGCCGCACGGCGACGGTCGGCGGGCGGGTTCTCAGCTCTCAGGGTCTGACGGGGAAGCCTTTCACCTCTGAGAGAAGTCCAGGAACCCCCTCGCCCCCCTACTGTAAGGAAGCACCCGGGGAAGATCTGTGCCTGCTCCGTGGCGGCGCCTCTCTGCTCCCGGCGCCTTCAAGTTCACTTCGCAGGCCAGCGTCCTCTGGTGGCGGCCCCAGTTCCCCCCACTCCGCGGGGTTCCCAGACTCGCCTACCTACTAGGCAGTAGCCCTCACCGAGTAGACTGGGACTATTCTATAGTTGTTAAGAAGCAGCTGGCTTCAGGGCAGCCGTTGACGGCCTGTAGACATCCGCTGCTTCCGATTGTCGCCGTCTCTAGTGTGCTCTCGGTTTCTCCGAGTGAGGTCCGCAGGTGGTGGGGACAGGCCCCAAACATGGGGAGCCACCTACTTTATAAACAAGGCTGTCAAAAATCTCTACTCCACCCCACTGCGATTTTCATTAGAGCCAGGCCTCCTGGGCTCCAGCGCTCTCAAGTTGTCGGGCAGTTTCCTGACCCTTGAGGCAGAGAAGTTAGTTTGGACGGGAAGGAGTGTAAGCTGACCAGAGCCACCTGTGAAGAATGCAGAGGACAAGACACTTACCCTCACAGTCTCAGCTTCCCGTTCCCGCTCCTGGGGGCGTCTCCAGGCACCCAGTACCCATATGCTCCTTCCTTCTTTCCACATTAAGGAGAAAAATCTTAATTGTGTAAAAGATTAGTTCCATTTGGTAGTACTTATCTGTTAGTAAGATACACCTGGAATGGAAATTAGTGTGAATGAATTTCAGTCATGAGCCAACAAGCAAAGATGACATGAGGGTGAAGGAAACTGACATCTATCAAGTATATCATGCCAAAGAGTGTGCTAAGTGCTTACATATCTTCTCATTTAATCCTCATACCAGCTCTGTGAACTAGGTAATAGTGACCCCACTTTTCAGATCAGGAAACTGAGGCTCACAGAGCTTATATCAGCCACACATAGTAAGAAAGGAACCCAGCAGCAACAATGCTTTGGTAGACAACTACCCCTCATTGGTAGTTAGCCATGCTCCACCTTCTACATATCTCACTTTATACACAAGCCTATTGTGTATAAATATATTGTGTAATTAATATATTATTAACTATTCCCGTTTTACAGCTGAGAAAATGGCCAGTCAGTGGCCAAGAAGGATTTGAAACCAAGCCAGAGCCCAAGACTCTGTTTTCTTCCATACCATGACTTCAATCAATTAGAAATGTTGATTTGAATGTCAGGACACTATACTTCCTGCAGACAAACCCTGCCTCAAAGCCTCCTGCTACCTGTGAGAAAAGCTTCTGCTCAAGCTCCATGTTTGCTGTGATGTTTACTGCAGAAGGTGTTCCACTCATGGCTACAGCATATTCTCTTTTAAAGACCCTTAAACATCCACAGAAGTTGTTTGTTATACAAGGAAACCTCATTGTAGGAAACATTAAGCAAAAAGAATGAATGGGAGTGAGCACATTTCCTTCTGACTCACCCTTCGGATCGAGAAAAATAAGGGTACCTTAGGGATAGAATAATTGACTGAATGTGCCACGACCAAAACTAAGAAGGAATTCTTGAGACAATTAATACCAATGGCTAGACCAAAAAGTACCCTGAAATCTAGTGTCGAGAATGTGTCTCTGCTCAGCAAGGTCCTCATCTCACTTCCACCTCACCCATGACCTGCCTGAGGAAGTACCCACACGGTATGACATCAAAAGGCCTGCCTCTCTCCAAAGTACCCTACGACAAGGACTGAAGTCCTCACCATTCAGTCATCCTTTGGGGTTAAATCATTGGATTGTTAAATTCAATCATGTTATATATGATGGATATTAATTTATAGCATTTATGATTACACTAATGAGAGTCTGCAGGATGAGCTAAATGTCACCTGGGAAAGCAAAGGACGTCGGTGTGAGACAGGTATGTTTTGCTGTAGGAGGAAGGAAAGCCTCTCTCCATCAGGATGTAGTTTCCTCATCATCTCATCTCACCCTTCTGTCTCTAGTGAAGTCTTACCCATCCCGAAGCTGAGAGCCTGAGTAAAGATCGTGGCAGCCCAGTGGAATGTGCACACTGCCCGCACCACAGTGCTCATCCTACCTGTGAGCACTGCCTGCACGGTGATTGCATAGTGCATATCTTGTATCTCTAGCATCCTCCATGGCAACAAAGTGCTCAGAGCACCCACCTAGTACAACCCAGGCATTCAACAAATACCTGCTAAAGGCTTGACCTTAGAAAGATCAAAGGGAAAGGGGAGGGATTTCCTGTGGCAAAGGAACTACACACCAAGAGGCAAAACAAAACCCTGCAGAGCCCTGGCCAGGTGGCTCTATTGAAGGTTGCCTGTTCGATTTCTGGTCGGGGCACATACCTAGGTTTCAGGTTCAATCCCCAGTCAGAGCGCATACAAGAGACAACAGATCGATGTTGATGTTTCTCTCTCTCTCAAAAAAAAGAAAAAAAAAAATCAAAAAAACATATTCTTGGGTGAGGATTAAAAACAACCACCGTGCAACAAATGGCTAGAAGGGTGTAGTGCTGTAGAATGGCTTTGGGCTGACACCCCCTCTTCTGAGCCTCAGGACCACTGAGAAGATCTAGGTCCTGGAATGCTCTTACCTGCCCCAGAGTATAATGGCCTCAGGCTCGGTCTTCATATTATGTGGCTATAAACTGGTCTGTTTTAAGCAAATCTGAGAGATGAAACCCTAAATTTATAAAATTAATAAAAGCAAAGGGAAAGACTTGTTGAACCTGCAATAACACCTTTATTTGGTGGCGATAAATGAGAAAGGTGAAATTACTAATGTGATATGTCAGTTATCTCAGCTGCTCATAAATCAGGGTTTATAAAATAGAATTTGATATTTGAAAGTTGAATTTGGGTAGAGTTCTTCAGGATTGTGTGTTTTGTGGAAATAAAAAATGGACCTGATATTTATGCATCTTTACGGCCCAGGCACCACAGTAGGGGGGCTTGCACAGGTTGGTTCACTTTTATTTCATTTAATCCTCATAACTTCCCTATATAGCTGTCCCTGCTTCATAGATGGGGAAACTGAGGCTCACAGTGATGACATTTCTTTTGTAAGGCCACCCTTGTGCATGTGGCAGAGTGAAAGTTCCAAGATAGTTCTTGCTTTCTCCACTGTTACACTGTGATGCTTTTGTTATTTGTTGTGTAAACTGAGCATGTTTGTCCTGAAGGGCCCAGATATTGCTGAACGAAAGTTTGCAAAATTCTTGTCTAACCATGAAAACCTGTGTGCATATTTACATAACTTTATTCTTTACTGACATGTGTTTGACAGGAGCCCTTAGTAAGGTGACCGAGGGCATAAGCAACAAGATAGACCTAACCTGATACCTGGGTGCCCAGACCACAAGACAAGGTTACTCTGACCTGCAGCTGAAATGAACCACCTGGCAGCCAGAATATGCAGCCAACTCCTTATAAGTCACCCTCATTTGTCTCAGTCCTTGGTCTTTGACATTTGCAAACATACAGGTAAACATTTAGTCCTGCCTAATGCTCCTTGATGGTACTGAAATTCCACAAAAATCTCTTGCACACCTTGAGTTTCTAATTTTCTACCCATTTTAAACCAAACAACATGAAGAATATATGTTCCTGTCCTCAGTTGGCTTTACCCAACTCTAACTGAAGCAATTCTCTCTTAAGCTAGAAAAGAAACTAGCCCCTAGAGGTCACTGGCATAAATGTGAACACTCAGTTGAGAAAGAAAATGTTAAAGAACTGTTAGAAATGGTGGCAAATCGTAACATGCAATTTCGCAAATGACTCAAATGCAATTCTGAAACTGTAACTTCCTTACCTCTTCTGGCACAGAATAATATAATATTAACAACAGATCAGACAGTGTAATAGTCCCAGAAATGAGGTAAAAAAGGAAATAGCAAATAGAAAGACATGGCTTAAGAGGCCACAGATTCTAATATTGTCTGACTCCATAGGATTTAGAATTCAAAAAAATTGACTAGTTTTTTCTATTTCTTGTAAATGTATTTAACATTTTCAGGTTCTTCCTTCATATCATAAAAAGTTACTAGAAATGTCTCATATTGTTCTTTAGACCCATATCAACTAACACACTAGTGACACACATTGCATTGATGGTTCTTATAAAAATACAGGCCCCATCTTCTGTGCAGAGAGAAAGCACTTTCACTTATGTTATTAGTTGATCTAATGGGCTAACCAGAGAAAGGAATGGTATTCTCCATTATTCAATCCCCTCCTTTATTGAGAATTACAGTCAGAAAATGAACTGCAAGTAGTTCAGACAGCTTCTGAGGGATTGCCAATGTTGTCTAATGTACTAGGATCCTTGCATTCTCCCTTTTTTTCTCTTCTTTTTACATCTCTACTTTTTTTTCTCTATCTGTCTATTTTAAGACTAATTTAGAGTAGTGTTTCTCCACATTCCTGGGTCATAAAAGTCACCTGGGTCACTGTTTAAAATACAGATTCCAAGGCCCCTCCTCCCCAGTAGGCTCTGAGCCAAGAGCTCTGGGGCAGGTCCTAAAAATATACATTTTCCATAAGATAGTGGGTGCTTTTATGATCAGGGAAGTCTGGGAAACATTGCTTTAAATTGTTCAAAGTGTTTCCCTGGCCAGGTGGCTCAGTTGGTTAGAGTGTTTTCCTGTACACCAAAAGGTTGCAGGTTTGATTCCCGGTCAGGCATATACCAGGGTTGTGAGTTCGGTCCTCGGTCGGGGCGCATAGGGGTGGCAACTGATCGATGTTTCTCTCTCTTTTAAAAAAATCATTAAAAAACAAAAACTCATCCTTGGGTGAAGATTTTAAAAACTAATAATAGTAAATAAATAAAGTGTCCTAAGTGCTTATGTGTCCACTATATAATGGAATCTACATAATGGGTGATTTATATCATTCCATCATTCCATTTTAGAGGAAAGGTAACTAAGGCCCAACAAAGCTCAGCAGTGTGCAGGAGCCTGCTCACACTGGCTCAGGAGAGCCTATTAAGTATCCAAGGAATTTGTAATTCAGTTAAACCAATCACAGCTTTAAATGGGTCACAGTGAGTAGTGACACTACAGATTTCTCTTGGCCAGAGAGGAGCTCAGGGGTGCTCAGGTCTCTTTCCTTCAGAGCAACACAGGGCATAGATTGACATAAACACTTCCTGACTGTTCTCTGGTTTTTGGTGCATGGCTCACTTTTGTCTTTTTTTCTAGGGAATCTATAAACACTGCATATAAAGCAGGACTTTTTTTAAAGAGCTGGGTTATTATCATGCCATGAAGCAAAGGTAAGTAATTTGTCCTGCTGTTAGTAACTTCATCTGCGTCCTTACTCCTAGTCCAGGCACTTTCTCCCCTGCAATTAACTTCATCATCCCTGAAACCTCCAGTCCTAGGTTATTAAGGGCTCAAATTCTATAAAGAACCACTTGCTATAGAGTTATTTCAGATTTCCTAGTTAGAGAATCTGAGTGTTGGCTCCACACAACAGGTTCATGTCTCCCTCTAATGGATGAAAAAGAACAAGACAAATCAGATTTCCATCTGTTGTTAAATTAGAAGACGGTGTACAACTTCTCTGTATGATGTGTGATGTGTGTAACGTATGTTGAAACAATAGGTAGTATCTTACTGAGCTCATTTCCAAGAGCAGCACAAAAGTGTGCTTTCGTTTTCATTCATTTAATATTTCACTCATTCAGTACTTATCATTTACTTAATTATGTGCCAGATGTTAAGGTATAAAGATATGAGTAACACCATGCAATGGCAAAAATAAATGAGAAAACTCGCTTTATACGGAGATGGAAAGACCGCCGAGATATACTATGGGGGAAAAGCCACAGTACAAAGTGCTACAAATTATATGCTGCCATTTGTTTATAAAGGGGGAAGAAAGAATACATATATATATACACACACACACACACACACACACACACACACACACACACCAATTCCAGAAAGATACACACACAACTATTAACATTACTTGGTTCCCTCCTAGAAAGGGAACAGAATATCTGGAAAATAGAGATAGGAGGGAGCTTTCACTGTATTTCTTTTATATATTTTTAACTGTGAAGATATTTCCTAATAAAAAACATGAACAAACATTGAAAATTAATCAGTCAGAAATGAATGAGGTAGGTTTAGCATTCAATTACTCAGGAGAAAACTCGCACACCCAAGCAATGTGATCAGTGCTGGGATAGCACTATGCACAGTGTATTAGCGGCTGGCAAGCACCAGGAAGAGGCTCCTACCCCAAAAAGGCAGAGGAAGGGCATGGGAGCAGGAAAGGTCATTATAGCCAGGTCAGGGAGGACCTTCTATGCCAACCTAAAGAGTTTTCATTTAATTCTGTAGGCAACAAGCCTTTCAAAGACTAGCAGGAGAGTAACAAGTAGATTCACTCAGAGTAAAGTATCATTCTGGCAACAATGTGGGGGGAGGATTTGAGGAGGTCCAGACTAGAGCAAGGTAGAGTCAGAGCCCTTTTCAGTAATTTGCCTGCTAAGAATGCCTCAGGGTAAGAACAGGATTAGGTGTGGTTGAGTCTAAATTAAAGATGATTAACAGAGCCTTTATTCATAGATAACTTGTTCGTGGTCTAGGAAGGAGAGTAAATTATTCAATAATTGGAATTTACTTACAATGTCCTAGGCTCACTACCAAGACTTAGCTAATGACACCTCATTAGTCCTCACAATAATCCTATAAAATAGGTCCTTTTATTCTGCTAAAGTTTACAGATGAGAAGACTGGGACTCAAGAAAGTTAATCAATTTGCCCAAGGTCAGATAGCTCAAAACTGTCAGATGGATTTGATCCCATCTGTCTAATTCTGAAGCCAATGCTTTCACATATAGGCATACATGGAGTTTCCTCTAAGCTGCCCAACAGAAAGCCTAGCTCCTTCTCACTGCCAAAACCTAAAATATTCCCCTTCCTTCCAATCAGCCTTAGTCGAAATAGCAAAAATGGCTGGTGGACTTTCTCCTATTATTTCCTCTCCCAACTCTATCCCCACTCCCCTCATCTCCTTCCCACCTCTCCTCATCTCCATATCATCTTCCCTAATCTCCTCCCAGTTCTCCTCTTCTCTATTCCAGCTCCCTATACTTTGTGGTTTTCTTCTCTGCTTCCTTCCCCAAATCAAATCTAGCCTCAGGAAGTACCAACACACTAAGAGAGATAAGGGCTGAAATCTTAAGATCAAGTTTTAAGGGTGGAACTTCGGGCATCCGCCAGCATTGAGAACCTTGCAGGTTGATATGTACAGTAATGCAGGATTTAACCTTCTTCTGGGAACAAGCTATATCTGATTTCTTGGGAAAGACAGTAATGGCTGTGGTCCACTTCTTTCCTTGACCAGTTTACTTCACTTTCAACTCTTTCCTGATCTGTTTCAGATCCTCTGGCCTTTTGACACTATTGTTAGAATCTGCAAGCCTACCTCCATTCCCACTGTATTTGGTGGAGATAAAGATGACAGAAATGGGCAACATTAAGAAACATGTATCACCCTGGCCAGTTTGGCTCAGGGTTTAGAGCGTTGGCCCGCCGACGGAAGGTTCCCAGGTTCGACTCCAACCAAGAACACATACCTTGATTGCAGGCTTGGTCCCCGTTGGGGTGCGTGCGGGAGGGAACCAATCAATGTGTCTCTCTCACATCGATGCTTCCCTCTCTCTCTCCCTCTTCCACTCTCTCTCTAAAAAAGCAATGGGAAAAAAAAGAAATGTTATTTCTATAGAAATGTTATTTCTATTTCTATTTCCAGTGTATCATGGTTCAATATTTGTTTCAGAACCTCGAACAGAAACTTGAATGGAACTAAGGTACTTGACATTGACACCCTGAAAGACACTGGAGAATCAGTTTCATGGAATTTATGGGCTGAGAAAGTCTATTTCTCTCTTAGAAAGAATCCTGAATGAAAATCTTGGCTAGATCACCCCTAGGACCTAAAAATATGCTGCCATAAGGCCTGTGATGGGTTCAGTTTCATCTAAATCCGGAATATTATGTTAAATTATGCACCTCTTCCTTACCCCACCACCTGTATCTACCTTTGCTTTATCTTGAGGAGAAACTCAATTTAGTAGTCCTCCACATGATTCTCCCCAAACTCTCACTTTTTAAAAAAAATATTTTATTGATTTCAGAGAGAGAGGGAGGGGGAGAGAGAGACAGAAACATCAATGATGAGAGAGTCATCGATCAGCTGCCTCCTGCATGCCCTGACTGGGGGTCGAGCCCGCAGCTTGGGCATGTGCCCCAACTAGGAATCAAACTGTGATCTCCTGGATCACAGGGATCACAGGTCAATGCTCAACCTCTGAGCCACACTGGCCAGGCCAAACTCTCACATTTTATCCTTAAAAAGTTCACCTGCAACAACAGCATGATTCCATGTACTCCTGATTCTCCAACCTGATGGCCCATGCATTATAAAAGCACTCGGTGACACAACCCAGGCATCAGAGCTCAGGCTCTTTAACAACCACCCCATGTAACTTTTCCCATCACAATCATCACTCCTTCTCACCATCACACATCATTTGGAAACAACAGCAACAGCATTCTTAGGTGCCTGCTTTCTATAGTCCTTTGTCATGGACTTGTTTCTCCTGGGTATTTTCTAAAACAATAAAGCAATTTTGACTTTATCTCCATTTATTCTTAATGAAAGGACTACATCGTGCTCAATAAAAGGAAATCAGCTCGGCTGGAGTGGCTTAGTGGTTGAGTCTTGATCCATGAACCTGGCAGTCATGATTCAATTCCCAGTCAGGGCACATGCCCGGGTTGTGGGCTCGGTCCCCAGTAGGGGGTGTGCAGGAGGCATCTGATCGATGATTCTCTCTCATCATTGATGTTTCTCTCTCTCTCCCTCTCCCTTCCTTTCTCTGAAATCAATAAAAACATATTTTTTTAAAAAAGGAAATCAGCCAAGTTAGGAACACAAGTTTAATTATAAAGAGATTTCTGTTCAGTCCTTTTCTACCTCTTCCTAGTTTTTTGCATTGGGCAAGCGGTTTAAACTCCTTAAACCTGTCTTATTATTAACAAAGGGGGAGGGAGGGTAATACTTAAGCATTTTGTGAGAATTAGCTGAGATAATATACCTGAAGCATTTGGCACAGTGCTTGACATTCAGTAGGTGTTCGGTAAATGGTAGTTTTATTGCCAAACTCTTCTTTCTATCACCACAATAGTGTGAATGTGGAATTATATGGCATTTCTAGACTCCCTAAGGAACACAAAGAGAGTCCCATAATTGATATCCATTGCTGCATAAAAGAGTATGTTATCTTATTAGAAGATGTTACATAAGCCAAGGTCACTGTGGTATATTATTTTAACAGAACCTTTTCAGTGCAAGTAATAGAGAATCATAACTCAAATGCCTAAACAGAGGGAAATGTAACATCTCACTTAACAAGTCTGGGTATAGGGCAGGTCCAAATTTCACTGCAAATTCAGAAGCTCAGCATCATCAAATCTGTTCTTTCCATCTTCTGCTCTGCCATCCTGGTGTGGCCCACTTCGTCCTCAGGTCAGCTCATCCTTGATTCTAGACAGCTGTAGCAGTTCAAGAGTCACATTCAGCACAATATTCAGTAAAAAAGAGAATTATCTTCTCCCTGCATCTTATTTTGAGCAAAGAAAACTTTCCTAGAAGTTCCTCTGGCATATTTCTCATATCTCTTTGACTAAACTGGTTCACACGCATACCTCTAAACCATGACTATCTAAGGGAAAGGATGACCTCAACTAGATGGTACAGGATTTATCTCTCTCTGAGCACAGTACAACAAAGAAAGGGTGGAACCCTAACAAATATGGCATTCCAGCAGCAAAGAAAATGTAAATGGATGTTGGGTAAGAAACCAAAAGTATCTGCTACACTTAGGATATCAGTTTCTTGAGATTTATTCTGGGCTGCTTAGAATTCCCGAATTTGAATGCAGCATAATAAAGTAGCCTCAGTAAGTCTTCATCCAGCCAATAGCTATTATGGAAACCCAGTGAAACCCCAAAACAACAACAATAAAAAACAGTATGATGTTCAAAGATGAAAATTAACATCATGTGTATTGCAACAGTATTAAATATACAATTACTTCATATACAATTATAAACACCCTGTTCTAAAGACAAAATTATATAAAACTGCAGTTTGCCCCTTTCAAGAGATTCCAGGGAACTTTTACTTACAACACTTCCATTTGCTTTAGCAGGGCTAAACAAAGCAGTATTATATCTTTCCATCTTGCCTCTATCCTTAAAAGTCCATATTAGATGCAACAAAAATGGCATATTGATTTCAAAATCTCATTTACAGTGCATTCAAAATACTTAACAATTCAATCTGTCTGACTTACTCCTACGTCCATGTTCCTGGTCATTCTCTGTCAATAACCTAGTATGCCCTTCCCTGCAAAATGAAGCCTGTTTTTGTTCATAGTTATTTAAAATAATTTCAACTTGCAGCTGTGCTTCGGAGACTGAATAATACTAAAATTACAGACAGATGATACTGACTTGGGGATTGATTTTAAAATAATTATGGAGCACTATTGGGTTAGAGTGTGTTAAGGGATACTAAATAAAATTATATTAAAATGCATTAAGAGGAAAACTTAGATTACTTTATAAAACTCTAACTTAAATTCATATTTGGGCCTCATGACATTTCAAAACCTCCTGTTTGATTCCCAGGTAGTAGAATGATTTTGCTTTACATTATAAGAGCCTACACTTTTTCCCTCATTTCTACATTTTCTACTGGCTATTGCACAATGATACCATCAATGATTATTAATATTGGAGACCTCAAGAAATCTTACAACTGTGCTGTGAATCATAAGCCAATTCTAAGTGTAGGCCAACCCATTGTTTATGCCAACACTGCTAAAATGCTATGTGAACACAGAGAGGGAAATTATTAGGTAATCTGTAGAAGAGGAAATCCAAGCGATTAACAGACATATAAAAAGATGCTTACCCTCACTAGCAGTCAAGAAAAATGTAGATAAACTAACAGTGAGGTATCATTCTTATTTATCCAACTAACAAAAAACAAAAAAAGAATGACAGTATTCAGTGCTGGCTAGGATGTGAAGGCTTCTAGCTTTTTCAAAGTAGTTATCTGGCAGTAGTTATTAAAATTTTAAATACTCATACACTATGACGCTATCATCTAACCTTTGGAACTTAATCTTCTAAAAATGAAAGCACCACTGTAGCAGAATATATGTAGAAACATACTTATTTTTACATTATTTGTAGTGAATAGGAAAAAAAAAAGAATTGTACATCAATAGTAGAATGGTTGCCCGAACAGCGTGGCTCAGCAGTTGAGCATCAATCTATGATCCAGGAAATCAAGGTTCAATTCCCAGTCAGGGCACATGCCCGGGTTTTGAGCCCAAACCTCAGTAGGGGGCTTGCAGGAGGCTGCCAATCAATGACTCTCATCATTAATGGTTCTCTCTCTCTCTCCCCCATCCCTTCCTCTCTCTGAAATTAATAAAGATTTTTTTTTTTAAATAGAATAGTTGAATAGATAAAAATATGTACATACTATAGAATAGTATGCAGTTATTAAAGGGATGTTATAGCTATATCTTTTGATATAAGGCACTATTAAGTAAGGAGAGGAGCCCTGGCCAGTGTGCCTCAGTTGGTTGATTCCCTGTCAAGGCACATGCTTGGGTTTCAGGCTCAATCCCCAGTAGAGGACATGCAGGAGGCGGCCAATGGACATTTCTCTCTCATTGATGTTTCTCTCTCCCCCTCTCCCTTCCTCTCTCTCTAAAAATTAAATAAATAAAAACATATTTTAAAAAAGTAAGGAGAGAAAGTTGCGGAGTATTATAATTAGCCTAGTTTTGTCAAAACACCACCACCCTTATATATGCACTTGTATATTTCCATAATCATAGTGATTGTAACACTGGTTTCTGAGGTAAAATAGGCAGAAAGTTAAGGAAGATTATTAGTGTTTTCTTCAAACCCTTCAACATAGTTTTATCAAACCCTTTAACATAGCTTTAAGGTTTTTGGTAATAATATGTTACTTTGTACATTCTTAAGAAAATTTAATAAAGGGTGTTTTTATTTGCATGGACAAACCATTCAGTGCATCATTTCCATACACATATTTTAGAGCAGAGGTGGAGGGTGGATAAGAAAGCATATATATCTTTAAACTCTATGGGGGTATATCACTGACCTCACTTCATTATTTTTATGATGGTAAAATACACACAAAATTTACCATCTTAACCACTTTTAAGTATACAGTTCAATGGTATCAAATACATTTAGTGTGTATAACCTTCACCACCATCAATCTCCACAACTCTTTTCATCTTGTAAATGGAAACTCTATACCCAATAAAAAATAATTCCCTATTTATTCCCCTCCCAGTTCTTGGCAACCACCATTGTACTTTATGTATCTGTGATTTTTACTACTTTAAGTATCTCATATAAGTGGAATCATATGGTATTTGTCTTTTTGTGACTGGCTCATTTCACTTGGCATAATGTCCTCAATGTCCATCCATGTTGTAGCATATATCAGAATCTCCTCCTTTTTAAAGCTGAATAATATCCCATTATAGGTACATGACACATTTTGCCTATCCACTCATGTCAACAGACACTTGGGTTGCTTCCATGTTTTGGCTATTATGAATAATGCTGCTATAAACATGGGTGTACAAATATCTCTTTGAGACTTTGCTCTCACTTTTTGTATATATATCCAGAGGTAGAATTGCTGGGTCATATGGTAATTCTATTTTTAACTTTTTGAGGAACCTCCATGTTGTTTTATTCCCACCAACAGAACACAATGGTTCCAATTGCTCCATATCCTCACCAACACTTATTTCTGTTTTGTTTTTTTTATAGCGACCATAATGCCATGCTACTTTCCAAAGAGGATATACCATTTTTAATTGTTCCAATTGCTCCATATCCTCACCAACACTTATTTCTGTTTGTTTTTTTTTTATAGCGACCATAATGCCATGCTACTTTCCAAAGAGGATATACCATTTTTATTTTTCCACCAGCAGTATATGAAAGTTCCAATTCTTTTATATCCATGCCAATGCTTAGTGTTCTTTTTCATTTTAGCCATTCTAATAGGTGCGACTGGTATCCCATTGTGGTTTTACTTTGCATTTTCCTAATGATTAATGATCTTGAGCATCTTTTCATGTGCTTATTTGCCATTTGTATAACTTCTTTGGTGAGATGTCAATCAAATCTTTTGTCCACTTTTTAATTTGGTTGTTTGTTTCCATGCTATTACATTTTGAGAGTTCTTTATAAGTTCTTTTATACCAGCCCTTTATCAAATGTGATGTACAAATATTTCCTCTCATTTTGTGGCTTGTCTTTCAAGGAGCAAATGTTTTTAATTTGATGAAGTCCACCCGGCCGGGTGTGGCTCAGCCATTGAGCATCAACCTGGGATCCAGGTGATCGGGGTTCGATTCCTGGTCAGGGCACATGCCCGGTTGCGGGCCTGATCAATGACTCTCTCATCATTGATGTTTCTATCTCTCTCTCTCCCTCTCCTTTCCTCTCTCTGAAATCAATAAAGATATATTTAAAAAAATAATAATAATTTGATGAAGTCCAATTTATCAATTGTTTTTCTTTTATGGATCATGCTTTTGGTGTTAGCTAAGTCTTTAACCCAAGGTCACAAAGATTTTTCTCCTGTATTTTCTTCTAGAATTTTTATAGTTTTAGTTCTTATACTTAGGTCTAAGATTCATTTTTAGTTTATTTTTGTATATGGTACAAGATATAAATCAAATTGCTTTCTCTCTCCCTCCCTTGCTCTCTCTTATTTTGGCATGTGTATCCAATTGTTCCAGAACCATTTAGCAAAAAGACTATCTTTTTCTCCACTAAATTGTCCCTCTATCCTTATTAAAAAACAAACAGATATCTGTATATATGTGGATCTCTCTTAAACTTTCTACTCCATTCCAAATGATCTTTTTATTATTTACCTTTATGCCAATATCATACTGCATTGATTACTGTAGTTTTAAATAAAAATTGAAATCAGATAGTGTTAATCCTTCAACTTTGTTACTCTTTTTCAAAGATGTTTTGGTTATTCTAGGTCCTTTGCACTTGCATATGAATTTTACAATCAGTTTATCATTTATATAGATAATGATACTACTCCTCTCCAAGAAAAACTTTATAAAAATGTATTTGGCACCTTGAAGTAAAAATTTTTAAAAAACAGTAGTATAACTCAATTATTCTAATATGATTTTAGGTTCGTATGTGACTTCTACTTCTATTTTTACATGCTCATAAAAATTATCAAGGAGAAAGTAAAATCCACAAGTTTTTACCATATTGGGTACAAGAGAAGATCCAAATTCAAAGTAAATCCCAGAAGAGTCTTGTCTTTTTCTCTCACACCCCACCATCCTCTAAGATATTTATGTTTAAGTCATATTCTGACTCCTACCACCATTTCCTATCCTGTTACTTTGCCTATGTAAAAAACAGCATGTCTTACTCAATATCTAAAACTAAAGTATATATTTATTTATTGTCTCCCCACCAGAATATCAGATGTTGGAACTTTTCTGGTTCACTACAGTATCTCTAGTATGGAGGCTAGTGTTTTGTTGTTGTTGTTGGCATAGTGGCCACCCAATAATTACTAGTTCAATAAATAAATTGTACAGGTGATGCATAGGTATTATAGTAAAAGACCAAGCTGTTGAGGTAGCTAAGGCAATAAATTTGGAGATAAAGCATCCAGGGTTGGGTCATAGACCAGACACAGCTATGCAGCTTTAGGTAATTTTATCTTTCAAAGTCATTTACCTCATCTATAAAAGGAAGCTTATGTCATATTCCTCAACAAACCAGACAGCTGAAATGGTCAATAACTATTTGGTATTACAAGATACAAGTTTCACTGCCTGCAACTTCTAAGGAAAATTTGCTTCAATTTTTTTTTTTTTTTAAGAGAAGGAGGAAGGGAGGGAGAGCTGGAGAAACATCGATGTATGGAGACGCATGGATTGGTTGCCTCCAGCAGGTGTCGCTACGGGCCTCGAACCGAAGCCTAGGTATGTGCCCCGGCGGGGGAATGGAGCAGCCCACGACCTTCGGTGCCCGCGAGGAGCTCCAACCAACCCAGCCACACTGGTCAGGGTTCTTCACTTCTTCACTTCTTTCAATTTCACCATCTCGGGTATACATTTTGAATGGACATTTTCAAAGGCTTTTGTTGTTATGTCTCGAAAATGTTCACTTTGAGAATGGTAAAGGCAATTACTAGAAAAAGGTTTCCCCAAAGACTCTCCAATTCCTGTAAATATGCTAAATGCCATGAATTGAACATCTAAAGCAGGTGACTTTATGGTATGTAAATTACGTCTCAACAGTATTGTTAATGAATCAAGTTCAATAGATACCTCTGCTATCAGACCCCCTAAGAAAGCTTATAAAAGAAACTTAGATATTTGGTCAAGTTCAAATGATCCCGAATATTTTAAGAACTACAGTGGGATGGCCGCTTGTATTCTGAGCGCAGTAAGAAACCAGTCAGGTTTCTCCAACCGAGAAAGCAAATTCATCCGCTAGGACACTTGCAGAGCAAGTCCCCGCGACCAGCCCGGCTGCCCGGGGCCTGCAGCCCTGCTCCCCAGGCTCCCGCGTCCTCGGGAGTGACGCCTACGGTGGGCCGGGTCCGCCCTGCGGGTCACTGGGCATCTGGTTTACCTCGGCCCCGTCGGTTCTCCAGCCCAGAGCTGCGCGGGGACCTGACAAAACAGTCCTGCAAGGCTGCCGGGCCTCCCCGCGCTGCCGTCCCCGGGTTACCCGGTCACTGAGGCGCTGCAGCCCCGCCGGGCCTAACTGCGGGCTGGGCTTCAACCGAGGCCGCGGGTCAGTCACCTGAGGAGATTTTAAGTGTTACCGGCAACACGCAGACCCTCAGACTTAGAATTGGGGTGGGGGCACCACCGCCAGTCTGACTGGCCGGTGGTCGAGAGCGCCGGAAGCCGACCCCACTCCACAGGCTTAACTTCTGCGGACAAGCCCGGCGCCGCCTGAGGTGTCCCGCAAGGGCGCGCGACCCGCACTCTCCTGAGGAAGCCCCGCGCCCTCGGCCCTCGGCGAGTGCCACCCGCGCAGCGCTGGGAGACCGCCGCCCTTCAAGAAAGTGTTTCCGCCGGTGGCGTGGCTCAGCGGTTGAGCATCACCTATGTTTATGATCCAGGGGACGCAGTTCCATTCCCGGTCAGGGCACATGCCCGGTCTGGGGTTGGATGCCCAATGGGGGGCGTGCAGGAGGCAGCCCATCAAGGACTCTCACTGATGTTTCTGTCTCTCTCCCTCTCCCCTTCCTCTCTCTGAAATCAATAAAGATATATACATATATATATACATATATATATATATGTATATATATATATTTTTTTTTTTTTTTTAAGTGTTTTCCAAGGAGACCGCCTCTCGGGCTTCGCCCCGGATAGGCTGGAATCTAGGCCCGCTCCCCTTCAGCGGGTTCCCCGCCCCACACGAAGGCGTGACCCCAAGCGACGCCCGCCACTTCCACCAGCCAATCGTTACCACCGACCAGTCACTCTGCGTCATCTTCGCCCTCTTCCGCCAGCAACGCCGCACAGCGACGCCGCACAGCAGCGCCGGCAGTTCAGAGCCTCCCCTGTCCCCTACTGCGCAGGGCGGCGCCGACGCAGCGACGTGAGGAGCGCGCAGGCGCAGTAGCGCGGACTCCCAAGCGGCCCTTAGCGCGCCGCGGGCGGGGCTGCCTCTGGCCGCGGCTGGAGCCGTGCCCGCAGGGGGTTGGCTGGTCTGTGAAATCCAGAGCGGGAGTGGGACGCGGGAAGGAGGTCTCCATGCAAGCAGCTGCACTTGTCGTGCTCTAATGGTTCCTCACTTGCTGAAGTGGACACCTCCAGAAGTGTAGGAATATTTTTTTCAGCAACAAAGTTTGTGATACTTTGTTGCAGAAGGATCAGGAAACTGCACTGCCCAACTGTTTTCCCAAGTAATTTTATCAATTTACACACAATGTGGAGCTTTGAAAAAATATCCATACTTCAGCCTCATAGTACACTAACTGAACTATAATCTCTGGATAGGTGCAGGAAAAAAAATTAAGTTCATTAGGTGATTCCGACTCATCTTGAAGGTTGAGAACAGCTTATCTAAATCCAATTCTCATCATAGAAGAACAGTGTGGCCACAGGACCGACAGCAGTTCTAGTAGATTGTTCCAGATACTGGAAGGGTCCCTCTCCCTTCTCTGCTCAGTCATCAGCTAACGTTTTATACTGCCCTGTGGTGGAACCATCAGTTCCTTCTAACACAGTTGATAAAGGAGCATTGAGACTAAGGCCTCTTTTTACTTACAGAATATTTTTAAGATGCTAATAAAACGGCTCTTTCAGAAACTGCCACGCGTTGGTACCGACCTTCCTGGAGAGCCTGCTTCCAGGAGCTGGTAGTGCTGCAGCTCCTCAGAGAAGGGGAGCTCTGGAAAAAGGGTGAAGCTGCTGGCCCCTGAGATCGTGCAGTCCTTGCAGCTCCTTGTGCGGAGGCTGCAACAGGCAGCTGGCCCTTGGGGAATCAGGTTGGGCTACAGGTGGAGGCTCTCGGCAGCGTCTCCTCTTATATTCGTCCAAGGGTGTTCTTGAAGGGTAAGTGAGCTTCTTACATTGCAGCCACGAATCCTGGGATTCCGTAGTAGTGATACCACCAACAGCTGGGCCTCCACCTGGTGACAAACTTACAAGTCCTGAGAAGCCCCGGGCAGTTTGCATCACAAAATATATCAGAGTGAATGAAGAGCAATACAATGTTGAAACTATAAACTACTTGGAGCTAATAGTTGGTGTATTTTCCTGACAAATATCAGGTATCACTGTTTACCTTTAAAATTTTAAATACTCCATGGCATGCTGAGTTCCCTGTAGTGCACCAGTCTACCTTGGCACTCAGTTTGAGAACCATGGCTACGACGATTTTAAAATGAGTCATTTTCATTTTTTCCTTGAATGAGTATTCAAGATAATTTTCTTCCAAAGTGCTACTAGTCCAATGTAAACTGACTTCTTCCACCCTGAAGATTCCCCCTAAAACTAAGGCCCACAGGATATTCTTTTAAATGACCACAGCAGGCATTGAGTCTTCACAGGCCTGTCCAGATTCTGACCTATTCCTGTAGACGACATCTTGGATAAATCTAAAACTCCCTTGGAAGAAGAGCAGTTAACTATTTTAAATAAAATAAATTAGAAATTATACTATTTTAAAAGTAGCCCATTAACTTAGAAATTGACCTACTATTAGGCAAACACTAGCAGACACTATTAAATACTAAGAAAATAAAACACACAATACAGCCTATTGCACATTTATAAGAATTCTTGATGACTTTCCTACTCTTCAATATTTCATATCTGATTTTCACAGTTATCAAAGAGATAAGATAGTTTCAAATTATAGAATACAACTTTACCTGGATTCCTAAGTGGGTATACCTAATAAATTGTTCATTCTAGAAACAGGCTGTTAACTATAGATATAAATATTCCAACTAAATACAAGTTCTGATTAATATCCTGTTTAAAATAGAGTTAATAATAAATGTAATTGGATATTATATAGTACAAGTCATCTAGATTAGACCATAAGTAAATATATAGAACATTTATGATTATGACAAAGAAAAGTTGAATGCCAAACATCAAAGGAGAGAACAGATTCAAGAAAAATTTTCCAAAGCATTTTATTTATCTTGTAGCTATATTCAAGATGCTGGAGGAAATGTCCATATCTGCTGAGTTCTTGTTGGCAGCAATGAGAAGGTAAAACTTTTTTTTTATGCATTATTCTGTCCAGGCTCACAATCAGAAGCAATCTTCGATTTGTTAGATGTTTCATAAGCTTGGATAACAAGCCTTAGGTGAGTGATAATTTCCTTGTCTGCTGTTTTCATGTTAAATCCCAACATCTTCATTATAGTTTCTCTAAAGCTGACACGCTGCAAAGAGCCACCATAAAAATAAAGACGTCATTAGTTTTGGTCACCTATTTATTGTGTACAGTGAAACTGGTATGAGAAATTTAATTTCATTAAACATTTCTTTGTGAAATATAACATTCTATATTCAAATATTTTTAAGCTAGAAAAATAGTCCCTTCTATAACAAGCAGTCTTTATTTTAAATTTTCTTTTAAGATTTTTTTCTTATTTTTTCACTTTTATAGACTAAATCTAATTTTACTGCTGCTTATTTTTCATCTGGAAGGTAATTTCTTTTTGAACTTCCGATTTCCTGTATGGTAATAGTAGTAGTCCCCTAAATACATCTCTCTCCACCCATCCTCCTAAAACCATAGTGATCAACAAGGAAAGCAGATAAAAGCATCCATAAATCATGCATAAAGCATAACTAGATAATACCACAGACTTCAGTTTGCATTAAGTGGGGAAATATCATAAACCAGCAAAGGCAGCTCCAGTATCCACGCTGGAGAATGCAGCTGGTTTCCATTGGTGTTGCAGAAACAGGAGGATACATAAGTGGGGAAATTTATGCAGAACAAGTCTGAAACCTGGTGGATCAGAACACTGACAAGTGGAGAAGGAAAAGACAGCGGCCTGGAAGAAAGGCACTATCACCCAAACAGCCATGAAGCAGGTGAAACATGTTTGACACGGTACCAGATATGAATTAAATATTAAGTAGACAATGATTTGCAGACATGGGGTGAAAAACACCTTTCTAAATGTGGTATTTCAGAATAGAAATGGACCAAAAAAAAGATGCCTAAGATGCTTCATGGTTAAGGAAATGTGATGATGGAACGCAGACAAAACCTTCTGAGAAATGAAGAGTAAACTACAGAGTGCCTGAAGGAGAAGAGATCTGACTGAAAATATAATCAGGAACACTGAGAAGAATTAAAACGATCAAGAGCCTGGCAGGGCCTGTTGAGCATTGATCCAGGAGACCTCAGTTTGATTCCCAGTCAGGGCACATGCCCGGGTTGCAGACTCGATCCCCAGTAGGGGGCGTGCAAGAGGCAGCCGATCAATGACTCTCTCATCATTGATGTTTCTATCTTTCTCTCCCTTTCCCTTCCTCTCTCTGAAATCAATAAAGATTTTTTTTTTTTTAAATCAAGAACGTGAATATGCAGAAGCTAAAAAAGAGAAAAAGAAAATGATAGTCTCATGATGTGATTTTTTTAGGATTCTCAAGAGAATTGGTTAAAGTTACATATTTCTTAAGAAAGTAATATATGGATGTACGGCATACATAATCCCACAACAGCCCAAAATTATCAGGCTTTTAAGAATTCTTAAAATACCTGCTTTATAATATAGTGAAAATCTAGGCAAGTTTAGAAGCACTACCCTCTTGTCCTAGAAAGTGACCCAACCCCAAACACATGGTTTCCCTTGAACTTCCATTATTTCACATCCCTGCTCCCCCTGTCTTTGGTTAGTCAGAGGATGGGTACAAAAACCTAAGATAAGATAATCATATATCCCATCCTTCGCCAGTGTGAATTCACCAAGGATAAGCATTTGATCTAAGCTGGGCTTATAAAGACTCTTTCTAGGGACCCTCTCTCTTGTCCCAAAAGCTCTTAACTATAAAACTCTGTGGTTTTCAGTCAGACAGACAAGCTGACACACAGAAAGATGCCAAGAAGAAATGGTGAAAAAGGCCTTATAAGTTTCCAGGTGCTCATCCTAGGGTCCAGGTGCATCTCTGCCCTCCAAGAGCTCTGGTTGTTTAACTTCCTTTGATTCCATAAGCCAATAAATTCCCTTTTGTCTAAGTTAGATAGAGTTTAAGTTGAGGTGGGTGTTATTACTTCAATTTAAAGAATCTTAATAGAGTAATGAGAATAATAATATTTTTAAAAACCTCTTGTGGTGGTCCTGATACTTCTTCAAGTGTATCTGCTGTGCAGAACTCGGGAGTGGCAGCATCTAACATCTGATGGGCCTTGTCTTTGTCCCATCTTGCCTCCTCCTTGGCCAACTCTAATGTAGTTTTCAAGTTATCTGTTTTCATAACTGCCTTCCCTTTCATTGCTTCAACTTTTATTAAAGATTGCCTGAACTTCTGAATGGTTTTGTCCTGTGAGGGTATAAGGTTAAGGTTGAGGGAAAGGGAGATGACTGTGATTAGATCTCTTTTAAATAACAGGCAGAGATCTAATAATTAGATCTCTTTTAAATAATAAGCATGAATTATCATTCATGATGAATGACAATTCATGCTTCTATCCTTTCTTCTTTTTTTATTTTTAAGAGGTAATAGATACATGGAAAGGAAGGAAAATCCCACAATTTATGAATTAAGAGGACATTTTGCCACCACCGTACTCATCAATAACCAACAGTCACTGAACACTTTTATAAACTAGGCACTTGGAGGTTTAAAGAGGTTTAACAAGTGTTCCATGTCCTTAAAAGTCTTACAGTACAGCCTGTGCTAATTATATACAGAAATAGAGAAAATAAGTGGTTCTGCAGTGAGGGAAATATTGCTGATAAAAAAGTTGATCAATAAGTATTTAGTGTACCTGTGGTTTAAGATAAAAAGTATACATTTGAAATACTACAACTGGCCCAGCCGGGCATGGCTCAGCAGTTGAGCATCGACCTAGGATCCAGGAGATCGAGGTTCAGTTCCCGGTCAGGGCACATGCCCGGGTTGTGGGCTCCATCCCTGGTCAGGGGCGTGCGAGAGGCAGATTGATGATGACTCTCTCTCATTGATGTTGCTATCTCTCTCTCTCCCTCTCCCTTCCTCTCTCTGAAATCAATAAAGATATATTAAAAAGAAAAAGAAAAAAAAAATACTACAACTGAAGCTTGAAATAGAGAAGGCCCAAAGAAGAGCCCCCAAAATGACTAAAACATTTAACTACTACCCCAATAAAGTAAGAGTAAAACAAAAAGCAAGGGATCTAGAAGTTACCTTTGAGGAGTATGGAGAGGAATACCTGGGGGCTTCCACGGGATTGATAATAGTTTGTTTTCTTAAAGATTAGTAGTAGATTTGCAGGCATCAAATTTTATTATCATATATGCTTTAATATATATATTTTTGTATGTGTGTAATTTTAATGTTAATATTTTTAAGTTTAATGAGAAACATGCAGCTAGAATAGTAACAAACCAAAGCTTAAATAAATATTTGAAAGCCTCACTGCCTTTACTTACTTTAAGGACATTTACTCTTTTCAGTTGAGTTTTCATATTTTTATTTGACAATTTCAAGTCACTGAGCTGTTTCTGAAGTTGCTGAATTTCTTCCTCTAATCTTTGAGTTGTCGCAATCTGCAAATTCTGCTTAATATTCAATAATGTTTGTTGCTTGTTGTCTTTCTCTAGCTGTTTAAACATTTTGCTGTTCTCGCCTATCTGGGAATTCTTAGTCCTGGAGTTTTCCTTTGAAGAAATCAACAGTATTGAAATAAAGTTCTGTTTTATGGTGGTTGTCTACACTAGCATACCAGATCTACTCTAGACTCATAAATTGCAGACTTAACAATACTTACATAAGTAAAATATTTTTTCACAATAAATATGCATAATTAAAATAATCCAGAAAGTAAAATATGGCAATAAAAGTGATGGCTCCATCCTAACAAGGGTACAGTTAAGCAGACAATTTTACTAACACCAGGTGGTAGCATAGATTAACTCAACTTTTCTAGGAATGTATTATGAGGAAATAACCCAATATTTAAATAACAATTCATGCACCAAGATATCATTTACAACATTATTCACAACATGAAAAAATAAAACTGATGCAAACATCAAAAAGAACAATTAAATAAGTGACATACGATTGATTATAGATTTCCTAGAAATCAAGTTTTCAAAAATTTCTGCTAAAATACTAATGATATAGTTAAATGAAAGAAGCAGGATAAAAATATACTGTGCCTATCTCAATTATGTCAAAATATGCATGGAAAATAGTCAGAAGGAAATATACCTATGTATTAACACTAGTTATCTCAAAGTGGTAGAATTCTGGATGATTTTAATTTTATTCTTTCTAACCTTCTGTAATTTATAAAATTACTACCAGAAAAAAATAGAAAAAGAAAGGATGTGGATTTTTAAAAGATAACATATTTTCATTATATATAAATAAAAAACTAGTAAAATGTATATAAAAAAGAACGACTGGTTCTTTGGAAAGATAAAATAAGTGTCCCAAGCAAGCCTGGTTAAAGAGGAAAGGAATTGAAAACACACTATATTAGGAAGGAGAAACATACAGAATGCATAGATATTGAAAATATAAAAATCTAAAAGAATATTTTGTAACTCAGAACAGTAAGTTGAGAATCTAAAAGAAATACTTTATTTCCTAAAAAATAATATAATAATATACAATCATGTCCAGAACACATAAGAACTCTAGTAAAGAAAACTATTTGACATAAGTGAATTCAATAAGGTGGTAGATATTTAATAAAAATATAAACATATCAAAGACTTTTATCTATATTAGTAATAAGTATTTCAAATAGAAATGGTATAATAAGCTGTTTACAGTGAGCAGAAAACCTATAAAAGAACAAAGAACAAATTTTACAAGAAAGACTTCATTATAAAATCCTATTGGAATACATAAAATAAAGATCTTCTAAAGGGAAAGAGCTTATGTACCAAATTATCAAAAATGATCAGACTAAAATTATAAGTATTTAAATTATGGGTATCTGAAAAAGTAGATTATTAATATAAGTATCTTAATCTCATTTAAGCATTTTTAAATATTGAGAATCAAAAATATATTTTTAATTTGTCCAAAATTATATCATTACAAAGCTGAGTAAAATGTAAATAGTACTTACAAGTTGCCACTTTGACAAGTATAAAATTTATATTGAATAGTTCAACTCATACAGTGTAATCATTAACCTACTTAATTTTTGTCCTCTGTTAAATGTATTCTGTGGGACTAATTCTTCATTTGCCACTAAATGAAATTTAGGATAAGGCCATGTTTTCCCTGATCACTTTCAGTTTAATGCAAAAATTATTACCTTAATTTTACTCAAAGTTAAAGGAGTTCCTCAGGAGATAAGGAATGACATTAACAGGTTAAGAAATTATAAAGACAACCAAGTAGAAATATTGGATATGACAAAAATAATAGTTTAAATGAACAACACAGATGAGCTAAGTAGGATGGATAAAGCTAAGAAACTTTGATAGAAGGCAACAGGAAAAGATAAAAATATATAAACTATTTTTTTAAGCAAAGTATATTAGGGTTCTCTGGAGAGGCGGTACCAATAGGGTGGTGTGCATGTGCAGGTGCCTGTGTGTGTATATGTGTACATGTGAGAGGCAGAGAGAGACAGAGATTTGGCCAATCACAATTGTGAGACCTGGCAAGTCCAAATTCTGCAGGGCAGGCCAGCAGGCTGGAGACCCAGGGAAGAGTTGACCTTGTGGCTTAAATCCAAAGGCAGTTTGTAAGTAGAATCTCTCTTCTTAAGGGTGTCCCAGTCTTTTTCTCTTAAAGCCTTCAACTGATTGGATGAAGCCCATCCACATTATATGAGATTACCTGCTTTACTCAAAGTCTCCTGATTTAAATGTTAGACCTAAAATGCAACATCTAGACTGCTTTTTGAACAAACATCTGGGCACCAAAGCCTACCCAGGTTAACACATAAAATTAATCATTACACAAAGAAATGAAGGATAGACTTAGAATCCAACCTTCAGATACTAATCACAGCAGGAGAGTATATAAAACAGAAGAGTGAAAAATGAAATCAAAAGAAAATAAATGGAGGGGATAAAATGTTGAAATAAGTGATGAAATTGACAGATGAAAGACATATTAAAAAGTTCATAAAGTGCCAAACAAGAGAGAGAAGGAAAAACCATACATCTAAGCATATTATAACAAAATTTAAGAACATCAAAGCAAAAGAGAGAACTCTAAAAGCTTCCTGAGAGAAAGAGTAAATCATCTACAAAAGAATGGGACTCACTTTGCTATCAGACATCTCAACAGTAAGGGGGGATGCAAGGAGGAAGTTTTAAGGAATTTAATGAAGAAAGAACTTAGAAGTTTATGTCCAGCCAAACTGTCATTAAAATATGAGGGTATAATAAAAATGCTATGAGGCACATGTGGTATCAGTAAGTTTGCCAGACAGATCCAATTGTTAAAAACTCTTGTAGGAAAGGATGTTGCTTCAAGGGATATGCAACTGAGGTGATCAAATAAATACCTTGTTCAAGTTTAGTGGTTATCTAAAAATAATTAGGACCAAATTAAAGAAAACAGAAAAAGTATATTCAACAGCCCAGAAATTAAGAATTTAGAGAATAGCCTGGCTGGTGTGGTTCAGCAGTTGAGTGTTGACTCATGCACCTCCCGGTCAGGGCACTACCCAGGTTTCAGGCTCAGTCCCCAGTGGGGGGGCATGAAGGAGACAGCCAACTGATGTTTTTATCTCCCTCTCTCTAAAAATCAATAAAAACATATATTTTTTAAAAGAATTTAGAAAATAACATAATTGGGGACTGAGGTCAGAGACTAAACAGGCATGACATTCTTGTAAATATTAAGTAAATAAGAGTGTTGTTTGTAATTAGATAACACCAGCATCAGAATAAAAGTGGAATATATAAATTTAAAACAAGCAGGGGGGAAAAAATTGATCTATCTAAAAGAAACCTGGAAAATAGAGCCCCTCTGGGGGGAGGGGAATAAAATATATGGAAATTATTAAATAAGTTAACAAAAATATGTCCTAATATAATAATAATTGCAATAAATGTAAATGTGTTAAATTCACCAATTGGCTGGATGTCCTCCAATTTTTAACAATACAACCATATATTGTCTTTTACCACAGAGAAAAACAGAAAGATAAAAAGATATATCACATTCAAGCAAGCATGAACCAAAAGGAAATTGCATTAGTAACCATAACTTCTGAAAATGGAGAATTTAAAGCAATATTTTATAAAGGACAAAAAAAGAAAATGTTTTCTAGTGCTCAAAAGAACAAGACAGCAAAGTTCATCATAAGACCATATGATCCAATAGGCTATAAAGCAAAATCTGACAGAACTGTAGGGACAAATGGATGAATCAAAAATTGTACTTGGAGAATTAGCATATCTTTTCCAGAATCAAAGAAACAAAAATAATCAGAGATACTGACAATCTAAGCCATATGAATAATATGCTTGATCATTAGCTACCTATGGAAACTTATATCCAACAAACAGAGAACACATTCTTTATAAGCACACATGGAACAGTTACAGTATACAGATATTGAATTACAATGTTGTATACCAGAAAATTATATAATGTTATTAATCAATGTTATCCCCAATTAATTTAAATATATGAAATGCTGAGTAGAATGATATTTTAAATGCAATATCATTTACACAGATTTAAAATATATGCACAAAAATCACATTTAAAGAAAATACATAAACAAAAAGATACACATTAAATACATTAGACTGATTTTCTTTGGGGAGGAGATGGGAAAGGAACTAGCAGTAGGAGATGGATTCATCTTTGGACTCTATGGAGGACATTGTTGGTACACTTCATTCAGTGCTGGAAGTTTTTTAAACTGAGTGTTCAATACGTATTAGATGAATGAATGGAAAGAGTGACTAAATGAGTAAATGGTGAGTGAGTGAGTGAGTGAGTGAGTGAGTGAGTGAGTGAGATTACACTTTGGGCCATAGCAATTATAGAAATAATATAAGATAGGCATGAGTACGACAAGCAATTCTATGGAGAGGTAGTGAAATAGAATAAAAATCTCCTGAAAATAAATTATACTGCACCCTGCCTATGTCCATCCCACTTTTAGGACTGAGTTTTCCTTACAGATTTAGAGAAGCAGAAGGTAATGGTCTACACATTAATCACTGAGGAATATCACCAAGGGCCCCTCCCAGTACGCACCATATCTAGCTGACACGGTGCCTGAACTTCCACCTTCAGAGCCATTCCTTTGAGCCCCCATCCTCTGACCCTCTTTTTAAAGTACATTAAGAAACACATTAATAAAATGCTCTCACAATACACACCAAATATGTGTAAAATGAGAAACGGAAGATACGAAGTGAGGAGAGGCTTTCTGAAAAATCTGAATGCTTTGTAACAAATGTTTCTCCCTTTTCCAATATTAAAAAAGTGTAAGTAGTAGTGACAGCTTTAAACATCAGATAACATAACAAAATATGATCATTTTCACTGTCAAAGAAATGCCTTATACTTCACGTAATTCTTACTTTATTCCTGCCCAAGCCTAATCTCCCTTGAAAAAAGTCATTAACAGCCACTTTTCCCTCCAGATGTTTCAAGGGTTTATTTTGATCCCTACACTTCTCTTCAGTTTGGGCTGATTCTTCACGGCGATGATGCAGCTGCTCCAGTTGCTTAGTGAGCATCTGAATTTCCTGCCGAGGGCCTTTGGTTCTCTGTAAAGAAAAAATATAGATATAACTTCCTGATAGTCCATGATTTCTATTTCATTTCAATACTGTGCAAGTTCTACTATACTGATTTTGTAGCAACATTAAGTTACTAAATAGATGCTGGTTTCAAAAAAATAGAAAGGTTTGATATAGAAATATAAGACATTTTAGTTAGTACTGAGTAATAAATTGTGTGATAAATTTGAGAAGAGGGTGTGAAAAAATTGGAACTCTACAATAAACAGACTACTGTGTAGAAGATTTTACTGACACATTGAATTTAAGCAATACTCATCTGCCTTTGAATTGCAGTGGTAAAGAGTCATGAAATGTTTCTAAAGTGATTTGAACACAACAGGGAGATCTCACTTAAACCTGCTGGTTCAATCTTGACCAATGAATTCAGATAAATAACTTATTTGACAGTTTATTACACTGCACTGACCGACCTGTTTGCTCATGATGGAAACATTATGTTCACCATACCACTATTTTTAAGCTAGCATTCATTGAGCTTAATTGTACTAAGCATTCATCACGTATTAACCCATTTAAGCCTATAACCACCCTGAGATTGGAATTATTCCACCACCACCACCAAATCCCCCTCACTCCCCTACTCCTGCCAAATTTTAGAAATGAAACAGGCAAAACCTGGATGATGGCAATGGCAGAGCTCAGTGCTCTTAACAAACACACTACACTACCTCTGCTGTAATAATGGACATACTCTTCTCTCTTATTACTCTAGTAATAAAATCAAAAGTAACATTTAGAGCCACAGAGTTTACTGAATTGGCTAATACCAAAATCCACATCTTAAAAGAAACAGCTCTGAAAGAATAACTTGTCCATCAGTACACTTACAGGCTCCCAAGATGGCTCATTTGCACCAATTTCCCGAATCCTCTCTTTCACAGCTTCCTCCGGGGCTGGGATGGGGACAACACTGCTGCTCAGAAGGGAAGCCAATTGACCGAGGAGTTTCTGATAGTGGGATTGTGCAGTTTTAGTTTCCCAGCCGAATGAATATGGAGGTCTGTCTAATTTACATTTTTGTTTTTCCTTATGGATCAAATCTTGATATTTATCCCAAATTTTCTGCCCCTGTTTTGGTCCTTCAGAGTGAAAAACATTCTCTCTCAGAGTTTTTGGCCAGGAGAGCTTTACCTTCATCCTAAACATGCCAACACGTGTTAAACTTCCCATTTGTACTTTAATCTGGAGGTACCTAATTCCCCTCTTTTGAAATATAAACCTAGTCATGAAACTTCAGGAGAAAGGCCCTCAAAAAAAATAAGTTATAGAATCATAAGAGAGACAAGGGTCATACTCCAAAGAGCAAACTAGAACATCAAGAGGTATTAAAACAAAGGTAAGTTTTGAGAACATAGAAAATTGAACTTAGAGAAGCAGCTAACCAAGTGACCCCAGTTTATGAAGGTAAACTCTTTACAGAGAATTTGAGCTAATAAATGTAGAAGGAAAGGTAGAAATTTTAAAATCAGCATTTTGAGTTTCCTAATAAAATAACTGATACAAGCCAGAATTATCAAGTGAAAAGTTGGCAGGGAAATGAAATTCTTCATGAAAACTTAATTATGGTTATAGAACATCACTTAATAACTTTGATCATGTAAAGGTATGAATGAAAGAAGTCACATACATCCCTAATCTTTCCCCTGTGCTCCTGTAATCATCCCTGCTTCCACTGTAAATAGGAAAAAAAGAAAAGATAATGCCATACTCCCCCTGGCCTCCCACCACCCTCCTGCAGGGGGAGTCTCCCTTCATAAGTTCTAGCCTTCTTCCCACCTTCAACTCTGGGAGCTGAGTAAACAAGTTCAGTTTCTGGGTTTTTTGTCATGTGAAACTGGGAAATAGAAGGAGAGCTAGAATTGTTGAAGTAATGATTGATTTTCCTCATTAAAAGCCTAGAAAAAAGAGGCAAAATTAAAAAGCAGTGGAAAAAAGGTCAGAGCTGCATGGACTCTGTTTTGGGAGAGTTTTCAGAGATGTGGCAGATTAGTGAGAGAAGTGAAAAAAAGAAAATTGTTACTTTGTTCAAGTAATTGTGAATTACTTGAGAGAGGCAATTAAAAATTAAAATTACTTTTAAATATTTTGAAAGTAGTTCTGAATTTTTTTCAGTGGAACCCCTCACATTAATTGGATTCCGATGGGCCTTGTTTTATACATTCATATTATATAATAAACTGTTATGGTCTAAGAATTTAAAAATAAATTTTCACCAGTTCTTTGATAATTGTCTGTCTCCCATTGTCCTCCAACATTCTTCTATCACATCGTCTACTAATCCTGTTGTCATCTAATAAGTGACCAGGCTCATCTCTTCCTTCTAAACCCAACTCATGCCATAATTCCGGATTTCAATGTCCAATGTAGATAATCCAACCAACTTAGCTTTAAAATTCCTTGCCCCTGTTTAAATAACTTTCACCTACACCCCTCTTCAACCCTTACACCCAGATCCAAAAACCCAGATTTTGTCAACAGCAGGAAATAACCCACACCAGAAATTTAGCACTTCAATATTTTACTCCCTAACCACCACTTTTTCTCCCAGCTCTCTCTCAGCTCTACTCCCTCTATCCTTTTCTTCCGAATCCCGAATCCCTAGACCTTCAGATCCTCCTTGCACTTTCTGTCCTTCCTCAGAAGGGCTTGCAGTCAGCCGTGTTGCACTGCTTCCTTCTATCCCCGACGAGAAGGGGACCAACAAAGCATTCAACTCGACATTGCCCATTCTCTCCCGGAGCAACACACAGTAATAAAAATCCTGTTTCTTCGAAAATCAATCAAAATTTATTCTCACCTTTATCGTAAAACTACCCAAGGTGTCTTCTTGTCCTGTCATATTCATATAAGGAGTGAATCCATTAGCACCTGCCAACTTTTTCTCCAAAAGGTCTGCTTTTTGCTCTGCCTTCTCTCTTTCAACCAGATGTACTCTGTAGGTAACAATATCATGAAACCAACTCAATATTCAAACTTCAATTAAAATAGTGAAAATAAATATTCCCCATTTAAAATATATTAAATATGTGTATCAAGTAAAAATGTAACTATTTCCAAGGAGAGACTAGAAATGGCGGAGAAATGGAGAGAAATACAATCCAGTGTTAAGTCGTGTAGCAGTTACACTGGGGGTGATGGTTGCACAACCTGTGAATAGGCTGAAAATTACTGAATTGTACACTTGAAAAAGGGTGAATTTCAATGGTATGTGAATATCTCAGTAAAAATGCTTTTAAAAATATAATAATTTTGAGTCAGGTTTTATGTGAAATTCTTCTATATTTAAAGTCTGTGACGTGGGCAGACATGGCTCAGTAGTTGAGCGTCGACCTAGGATCCAGGTGATCAGGGTTCGATTCCCAGTGAGGGCACATGCCTGGGTTGCAGGCTCGATCCCCAGTCGGGGGTGTGCAGGAGGCAGCCGATCAATGACTCTCTCATCACTGATGTTTCTATCTCTCTCTCTCCCTCCCTCCCTCCCTCTCCTTTCCTCTCTCTGAAATCAATAAAGATATATTTAAAATAATAAATAAACAAAAAATAAAGTCTGTGATCAATCAGGAATATGGACTTCATATACTACTTGCAAGCTTATGGCAAACAACATTTGAAAACAAACTAGAAAATTCCCGGCCCTCGGAGCCCAGCACCTATGCTCTGTCTTCTGAGGCTAACATAATACCCTGCAGTGGCTGATGGAGCAGCTCAGGCCAGAGGCCATCGTGCTGACAATCAACAGCACTGCATACAGAAATCCTGCAAGGATGCCCTGCTGTCAGTGGCCCAGTGGGAAGCAATAGCTCCCAGGAGCCCAGATCCTGTGCTTTACTCTCAAGATTGTAGCAAAGAAGTTTGGTGAGACGCCCAACAGGCACCAAGGAGGAATGATAGCCTCCAAGTTTCAAGAAAACATTTTTCTCTAACCAAATAACTTTTAGATATTTCAGACCTTTCCTGTGGCCTGTTCTTATATCCAAAATTCCATGGAAACTGAAGACTGTCTACTCAAATAAGGAAACTGGGGTAAAGGAGTAAACTTTTAAATAAAAATGACCTGGTTTGTTTGAAGAGCTTTATACTTAAGAGAAACAAAAACCTTACCACCAAATATATAAAAATGCACCTCCTCCATAAGTAAATTACTGTTTCTATACCTGGAATGTTATGTGTGTTTTAATTACTAGACATTTACATTTTGGAAAGGAAAACATTTTTATTTAAAAACTGATATATGTGGCCTGGAATTTTCACCGATACATCTCTAGGGCAAGAGAAACAAAGGAAAAAATTAACAAATGGGGCTACATCAAACTAAACAGCTTCTGCACAGCAAAGAAATCTTCCTCAAAATACAAAAGAACCCCATTGTACGGGAGAACATATTTGCCAAGGATGTATCTGGTAAGGGGCTAATTTCCAAAGTGTACAAAGAACTCATACAACTCAACAAGAGGAAGACAAACAACCCAATTAAAAAATGGGCAAAGGACCTGAATAGACACTTCTTCAAAGAGGACATAGAAATGGACAAGAGACACATGAGAAAACGACCAACATCGCTAATCATCAGAGAGATGCAAATTAAAACCACAATGAGGTATCACCTCACACCTGTCAGAATGGCTGCCATCAACAAATCAACAAATGAGACCTGCTGGCGAGGGTGTGGAGAAAGCGGAGCCCTAGTGCACTGCTGGTGGGAATGCAGACTGGTGCAACCACTATGGAAAACAGTATGGAGGTTCCTCAAAAAATTAAAAATTTTTTGACCCAGTGATCCCATTTCTAGGAATATATCCTAAGAAACCAGAAACACCAATCAGAAAGAATATATGCATCCCTGTGTTCATAGCAGCACAGTTTACAATAGCTAAGATCTGGAAACAGCCCAAGTGCCCATCAGTAGGTGAGTGGATGAAAAAGCTGTGGGACATTTACACCATGGAATACTATGCAGCTGTAAAGAAGAAGGATCTTGTACCCTTTTGGACAGTATGGAGGGACCTGGAGAATATTATGCTAAGCAAAATAAGCCAGGCACAGAAAGATAAACATCACATGATCTCACTTACATGTGGAATCTAAAGAACATAATAAACTGATGAAGACAATAGATTCAGTGACATAGAAGCATGGAACAGACCGATGAATCTCAGAAGGAAGGTGGGTGGGGAGAGATTAACCAAAGAATTTATATGCATATATGCATAACCCATGGACACAGACAATAGTGTGGTGAAAGCCTGGGGTAGGGAGTGGGTGTGGAGGGAGGGGTTAATGAGGAAAAAATGGGACATCTGTAATATTTTCAAAATTAAAGATAATTAAAAAAAGAAGAAGAAGAAAAAAAAAGATGTAAAACTATAAAAGTCTTAAAACAAAACAAAACAAAATTGATATATGTGCCCTGACTGGTGTTGCTCCGTGGTTAGAGCATGGGCCCATGAGCACGGGCCCATGAGCACCAAAGGGTCATGGGTTTGGTTCCCAGCCAAGGGCACTGCCGTACCTGGGTTGCAGGTTGATCCCCACAATGGTCAGGGAGTGTGTGGGAAGCAACCAATCGATGTGTCTCTCTCACATGTATGTTTCCCTCTCTCTCGCTGTGCTCCTCCCTCCCTCCCTTCCTTCCACTCTCTCTAAAAATTAATGGAAAAAATATCCTCAGGTGAGGGTTAACAAACAAACAAAAAAATTGATATTTGTAACTTGTTGTTCTTAAGATTTTTACACTATAATAAAACTTGTTCTTTTCTCATGAATTTACAGTTTCTAAGTAAAGATAAGCCAGTGTAAAATTAGAGGAAGAATTTACAAGTGAATTAATTAATTCAAATGATGTCTTGATTTTTCTAAATGAGAAGATTGTTTTATTTTTAATATTAAACATAGGAGCTGTTTCTCAGCAAACTTGTTTGGAAAGATTAATATTATATTATGAAGCAGATTTGATCATTGCCTTCTTAAGTTCCTCTACTTTATAGTTATTACACTTTTAAAAATACGTTATTTTATGTTTTTAAAAATATGTTTTAAATGACTTACAGACATTGCTAATGATTAAAAACAAAGTAATGGGTGGGGGAAGATAATTCCCTACCTTAGACGGTTTTCTAGTTCTATGATTCTTTCATTTAGATCCCAGTTGCCTCTGTCAAGGCTCTGAATATTGATGCTTTTCAAAGATTTAATTCTGGTTAGACAAGCAATAAGATCCTCTAGGTCCTTGATATCATTTTTCAGGGAGATTATCTGGAACGACTGTTTCGAGTTATCTTCTTTGTAACTTTCTAGCTCACTCTTCATCTCTTGCAATGAAGTTTCTTTGACGAAAAGTTTGTTTTGAAGATTTCTTAGCTAATGAGAAAGGGAAAGTATTACTTAAAATCATTTATAATTTTGGTTTTAGAAAATTTATGACTTTAAATCATTATGGGTATTTAAGTTACACATTATTATACAATAAAATGAAAGCTTTCAAATCTAACAGTATATTCCAATGTTAAATACATTTTTAAAATTACATCAAATTGACACATATGGTGTAGAATAAGTGATTTTATTCTCATCAACACTAAAGTTGTTTAAATCTTGTTACAAGAGTAAATTATACCAATAACAAATTTTAGAATTCATACCAGAAAAGAAATACTTAATGCTTAGGCCATAGATGCTTTGTTTTATGATGTGTTGCAAAGGAGCATGTATGCACAGAACTCTCTTCTAAAGAGCAACCTATGTTTATATCACTTGGTTTCTGGCCTTATTTGTGCCAATCAGAGAAATAGGTAGAGGAAAGTCAGGAGAAAGAGCAAAGCTTAAATTGAGTATATATATGTGTGTGTGTGTGTGTATAACATATATATATTACATATATATTATATATATGTAATATATATATGCAAATAAAGAAAAGAAGAGCTCATAAAGTTATGAAGAGAAGCAAGAGTGATGGTTTGTGCGAGGGGAAAAAACAAGAGAGACACCAAAGGTTGCTATTGGAAGGAAAGGATCAAAAGGATTGAAGAGGCAGGGGCACAGCTGCTGTGAGGTGAGTGATGTTTTTATCTTTGGGTAGCATTTTTTAAATCTCTGCTCTTCCATTTGATAAGTGAAAAAAGTTCACTGATGAAAAAGTTGAGGTATTTTTAGAACATTTTACATGACAATCTCAACAGATGTCGAGCTGTAACTCTATTCTATCAAATATATCCCAACTTCTGATAATCACAATAATCGTTAAAATACTTCAGCATTATCTTCATTATTTTAATTAGTTTAGTCAGGGGTTCTCTGTACTGTCGTGGTTACTATTCACCTAAGATACTATAAAAATAATGAGCTGTGCAATGTAGTGGTCCCATTTCCCTGTACTAAGATATAAAAACTATGTTTTAAGGTCTCATTTTTAGTTATCCTGTTGTTAGGATATTGTTAAGACAATGTTTTATGAAAAATACCTAAGGCAGCATGAGTCTCACACCCACACCATATTAATTTCTAGATCTAGTTTAGTTTTCCTCGTGATCAAACTGTCAATTAGTCTTCCACAGCATTTTGCCAGTTCTGCTTTTTACTTCCTCCATATGGACAGTGATTTGAAAAATCTAAGATTTTAAAACACTGCTGCATAATTTTTTTATGTCAAAGAAACCCAAATTTTGAATAGTTTGGTTGGATTTGGACATATGAACCATAAATATGTTTAAGACTTAGCTAAATGTATGCTCCCCCAAAATTGATATGTAGCCTCTTGATAAAGATTGTCAACAAAGGACTTGTATCTAAAGAATTCTAAACTCTCAGAAAACAATCCAAGTAGAAAATGAACAAAAGATTTACAGAAACTTTATCAGAAAGGATATATGGATGGCAAATAAGCCTATAAAAATAGATACATCATCATCAGCCATTAAGTATATGCAAATTAAAGCTACAATGAGATATCACTACACATGTATTGAAATATCTAAATACAAAATAGTGACACCACCAAATGCTGGCAAGGATGAGGGGAAACTGGATCACTCATACATATCTGGCAGGAATGTAAAATGGTCCAGCCACTCAGAAAAATATTGCAGCAGTTTCTTATAAAACTAAATGTGCAATTACCTTCTGACCCATCTATTGCACTTTTAGGGATTTGTTCCAGAGAAATTAAAAGTTATGTTCACACAAAAACCTATACATGAAAGTCCATAGATTCTTTATCTGTAATAGTAAAAAAATGAGAAGTAACCCAGATATTTGTTGACAAGTGAATGGTTAAACAAACTATGGTACATACATACCATGGACTCAGCAATAAGAAGGACCAAACTATTGATACACCAACAACTTGGATAAATCTCCAGGAAATTATGCTGAGTGAAAAAGCCAATCCCAAAAGATTACATATATGATTCTATTTATATAACACTTTAACAACAGCTTTATTGAGATATAATTCATAAATTCACCCATTTAAACTATACAGTTGCATGGTTTTTAGTATATTCATAGAGTTGTATAGCTATATTGAACTGTTCTATTTTTCACTTTTAAAAACTGAGATAATTTACATACCATAAAATCGACACTTTAAAGCATATAACTCAGTAGTTTTTAGTATATTCACAGGTTGTGCAACCCTCACCACCACCTAATTCCAGAACATTTCCATTGTCCCCTAAAGAGACTCTCTACCCATTAGTGATTACTCCCCATTTTCCCCTGGCAACACTAGGCCTTTTTATACATGTTATCAGTAACATTTTTTTTACAAGTTGTTTAACTCATTTATTATTACAGCAGCCCATCTAGCACTATGCAAGATTTTTAGCTCAATATCATATTGCCTAAACTAGACAACACACCCACCAACTGAATACTTTAATATTTATCTCTTCTATAGCTGGCTTTTCTTATACATAATTCTCTTGCACCTGTTTCTCCATTATTAGGCAGGAACATATGATAATTATTTTTGTATGTCCCACAAAGAAATAAAGTTAACTATAACAAAAAAATTTAAATGCATCCAGTGAGAAGAAAAACTGCCTTATCAAGACAATTGTGTTCCTGTGGGATTAAATAATAGGTTATTAGAAAAGAGAAAGATGACTCATGCTGAAGGTATTCTGTTGAAGTCATCAGTCCTTTTTTGTTTTTTTAAATAACTTTAACACAGGGAAACCATGCAATAACTGTCACTAAATATTTATTAAATCCAGAAAATGCCAACATGAGCTTTGAATTACTTTTTGATATATATAGTATCTAAAAACAAATCAAAATGAGAACTTTGTAGAGCCTTTTAGATATCTGCTTTGACAAACAGATTTAAAATATTTATAGTTACCAAATGATTTATGTACTTGTAGAGAATTGCTTTTTAAAAAAGTACTTTGAGATTTCTGAAAAAAAGCTTGCATATTTTCTTTAAACAAGGTTTAAAAACTGTGATCTTGCCCAGCCAGTGTGGCTCAGTGGTTGAGCATCAACCTATGGTCCAGGAGATCGTTGTTCGATTCCGGTCAGAGCATGTGCCCAGGTTCTGGGCTCAATCTCAGGGATCCTGAAGGAGGCAGCCCATCAATGACTCTCTCATCATTGATGTTTCTCTCTCTCTCCTTCTCCCTTCTTCTCTCTGAAATCAATAAAGACATTTTTAAAACAAAAAACAAAAAAACCTGCGATGTTTTTTGATAATTTGGTTTAAAAGCACTCTCTAGCTCATCACAGGGAATGAATGTCAAGGTATTTCCTTCAAATGTGGTTTCCTTTTTTTTTTCTTTTTTTCTGTTTTCTTTTATTTTTATTAATTTTTTAAATTTTTAATTTTTTTTTTAATTTTTGTTTAAACTATTACAAATGTCCCTTTTTCTCCCCAATGACCCATTCCACCCCATCCCACCCCCCTCTCCAGTCCCTCTCCACACCATTGGGTTGTGTATATATGCGTATAAATTTTTTGGTTAATCTCTCCCCCTCCCCTCCCCCGCCCTCCTCTGTCCCTCTGCTATTCGTCAGTCTGATCCATGCTTCCATGTCATTGAATCTTTTTCAATTGTTGCTGTTACTCAGATGTTTCATCAAGTATTAAGTAAGACTGGTGGATATTTTCCATTTGGTGCTATATTGAAAATGAGAACTCATCCTTTCCATTAAAAACGCTTAATATATGTAATATTATTACATAAATTTTGAGCATGGCAATTCATAAGCAATGTTCTAATATCCTAGCATTTGGCAGTCAACTTGAAAGCACTTAATTATGTACCACCTTCAAAAGGATTTCTCTGGCAAAAGACAAATTAATGTCTAAATTAAGGCTCCTCAGTGATGAGAGAATTTAATACTGAGAAAAGAGCAAAACTGAATTGAGATAATACTTTGCGTCCTTTATCAGAATGGTTTTTTCCCCTACTTTTACAGAGAATATATTTCCCCATAGTGTTTTATTTTTAGATAATCCATATACCTCAGCTAAAAGATCCTTGTTTTTCACCAATAAACCAGCAAGGTCAGGATGGTCTGGGTCAGCTGTCCTTTCATTGTACGTGATTGGGTTCCTGGTGGAAACCACTTCAAGAGGTGGATCAAAACAAGCCTACAAAGAAAATTGCAAATTAACTAAATATGTACTCCGTAGATCAACCCGAAATGTTCTAGTCTACACAAACTCAAGTAAGTAGCTCTAAATAGAATACAACTTTAAAACATTCATTTTAAGGTGCTACCCTAACAAACACAATAGGTCTCAGGAAAATAGTAAGTAACATGGTCTACACTTTTATTTTCATTCACTATGTAAAAACCTTATCTCTCCTACTACATTAAAAGTACATAAGAGCAGGACATATTTCTGATGTATTTCTATCATCCCATACTAGCTGCAAAAACTACGGATTGAATAAAGGAACCAACAGGAAAAAAATAAACTCTTAATACAAAGTTAACTTATATAGGTGATAGTACTGTTCTCCCAAACTAACCTTATAAAAATATTTAAAAATATATAAGGAGACTAAAGCAAAAAAAAAAAAAGAAAGAAATATGAAATAATTATTCTATGATTTTAGGTTTGTAAACAACTATTCAATTTCTTACTCATAAGATTTATCGATATTTCAAATGAGATACAGTCTGCTATGCTTCATATAGTAGAAAGTAGGAACCATAAATTTTTACCATATCAGGCACTAGAGAAAATTCCAACTCCAATGTCAGTTCCCAGAAAACTGAATTGTCCAATACGAGTGGCTTCCCTGCACAATTTGCCAGTAGAATGTTGGCACATCCAAGAAGCTGCTGCTAGGGGAACGCATCACAGAGGCCCACGGAAGGGGGAAGGGGCCTCTTGAAGGGTACAGTAAACCTGTGGGCCTTTATTTCCCTAATCAGTGAAGTGAAAGCACAAAGTGGTCTCATCAAGCATTAGGGAACTTAAGAACTCTTCAGAAAGTGGTCCCACTGAAAGTAAACATTCTGGCAAATGTGAAACTTACATTTTGGGTCTTTCTTTCGAGAAATTCTTGGAAGAGGTCAAATTTTATGTTCTGACACCTACACCTCATTGAAGGAAAAGTACTTTGAGAGGAGGAAAAAAATGATTCCATCTACTACTCCTAAAGCAAAGGTGATTTGTCTGAAAGGCTGATATCTTATTCCAGGGAAATACTTTTATGCCACAGAAAGTACATCCCTGTTATGTATTCTTGATACCAGAATCACTAGGATTATACTTCAGATATCATCTAATTTAGGAGGTGTCAACTTTGCCTGTACATCAGAATCTCAAAGAAAACTCCAAAAAAATACTGAGACCCTGACCCTGTCCCAAAGTCTAACTTAATTGGTCTACAGTGGAGCCTAGGCCTATTTTTTAAAAGCCACACAGGTGATTCTTGTGTGACTTTATGGTTGAGCATGACTGTCCCATTATCTTCACTTACGTATGATACAAATGGGGCAAGGAGAAATTAAGTGACATTCATAGGAATGGAAGTAATGGTTACTAACCAAACCAGGAAAATAAGAAATATTTTTTTCCTCTAAAACTAGCTTTTTAAAATTACATCCCCAAGCAGCAGGAATGTAAGTATAAATAAGATAGAAAATTTCTTTTCTTGTTTTTAAATTTATCTTTATTGTTGAAACTATTACAGATGTCCCTCTTCCCCCCCCCATTAACCCCTTCCACTCTGCATCTGCCCCACCCCCAGGCCTTCCCCGCATTATTGTCTGGGTCCATGGGTTATGCATTTATGCATATAAGTTCTTTGATTATTTCTTATATAGCTTACATTCTGGTGAAAAAAGAAAAAACAGCAAACAAGTACATAAATAAAATCATTTTAGATAGTGGTAAGTGCTGTGAATAAAATAGACTAACGTGTGACAGTAAGGAGGAGGCAACTTTTGATAATGTGATCAGAGGGCCACTTTGGGATGTATTAATATAAATTAAATCATATACTTTATTGGATAACCTGCCTTTATCATTTAACAATGTTTGAAAGCTATCTTACAGTATATCTATGGAGGTATGTATCTATTGTTCCTTTAACAACTGCATCCATTCTAATGGAGATTTGCTTTTTGCTATTGAAATCAATGTGTGAGGAACACTTTTATACACATACCTTTGTGTATATGTGTAAATGTCACTCTAGGATAAATTCCTAGAAGAGAAATTATAAGGTCAATTATAATTTAAGGTTTTGATAGATATTATCAAATTACCCTCAAAAAGCTTGTAAAAATGGAGCTTCTGCAAAAAGGATACACATTTTTTTTAAGCAATGGCCATTAAGAGCATTTGAATAAAAGCATCTTTCTATTTTCTGTGAAATGATCGATTATCAGTCTTTATCTTATTTAACCAATCTGCGATATATTTGACAGAATTAATTACCCCTTTTCTTCTGATACACTTTCTTCACTTGCATTCTAAGGCTGGGTGTGTGCAACCTTCCCTCCTGGTTTTTCCTCATCTTGAATTCTAAACATTGAAGTGTTCTAAAGATTAGCCCTTGTCCTCTCTACCTCCACCCATTCCCTTCTCATCTCATCTCATGAATTTAAACATCATAATATCTCTCATTTCTATGAATATCACTTAGATATTTGGGTGCTTAAGAGGCATCTAAAAACTTTTTTTAATTAAAAAAATTTAATTATAGTTTACATCCAGTATTATTTTGTATTAGTTTCAGGTGTACGGCACAGTGGTCAGACAATCATATACCTTACAAAGTGTTCCCCCAATGCTTCCAGTACCCAACTGGCACCATATATAGTTATTACAATATTATTTACCATATTTCCTATGCTGTACTTCACATCCCCATGACTATTTTGTAACTACCAATCTGTATTTCTCAATCCCTTCACCTTTTTTAAAAAAAAGTTTTTATTGATTTTAGAGAGAGAGGAAGAGAGAGGGAGAGAGAGAGAAACATCAATGCAAGAGAGAGATTTCGATTGGCTGCCTCCTGCACACCCCCTACCAGGGATCAAGCCTGCAACCTGGGCATGTGCCCTGACCAGGAATTGAACGAGCGACCTTTTGATGCACAGGATGATGCTCAACCAACTGAGCCACATTGGCCAGGGCAATCCCTTCACCTTTTTCACCCAGTCCCCCAACCTCCCCCTCTGGCAACCATCAGCCTGTTTCCTATTATCTCTGAGTCTGTTTCTGTTGTGTTTTTTTAATTATACTGTTCTTTAGATTCCACATATAAGTGAAATCCTATGGTATTTCTCTTTCTCTGACTGATTTATTTCACTACCCTTTAGGTCCATCCCTGCTGTAGCAAATGGCAAGATTGTGTTCTTTTTTATGGCCATTTATTATTCATATATATATATATTTTTTTCCTTCTTTGTCTTAAAAAAGACCCTTTAACATTTCTTGTACTACTGGTTTGGTGGTTTTGAATTCCTTTAGCTTTACTTTGTCTAGGAAGCTCTTTGTTTGTCCTTTGATTCTAAATGACAGCTTTGCTGGGTAATCTTAGTTATAGGTCCTTCTCATTATTTTGAATATTTCATGACAATCCCTTCTGGCTTGAAAAGTTTCTGTTGAGAAATCATCTGACAGTCTTACGGGAGCTCACTTGTAGATAATTGCTTTTCTCTTGCTGCTTTTAAGGCTCTCTCTTTGTCTTTAACATTGGCATTTTAATTATGATGTGTCTTGGTGTGGACCTCTTTGGGTTCATCTTGTTTGGGACTTTCTGTACTTCCTGGACTTGTATGTTTATTTCCTTCATCAGATTAGGAAAGTTTGCCATCATTATTTTTTCAAATAGGATTTCAATTTCTTGATCTCTCTCTTCCCCTTCTGGCATCCCCATGATTCAAATGTTGATATTCTTGAAGTTGTCCCAGAGGCTCCTTACACTATCCTCATATTTTTGGATTCTTTTTTCATTTTGCTGTTCTAATTGGGTGTTTTCTGCTTTCTTATATTACAAATCACTGATTTGATTCTCTGCTTGTCTACTGTACTGATGATTCCCTGAAATTTATTCTTTATTTCAGTTAGTGTATCCTTCATTTTTGATTGGTTCTTTTTTATGGTTTCCATGTCCTTTTTTATGCTGTTGAAGTTCTAAGTTTCTTGAGCATCCTTACAACCATTGTTTTGAACTCTGTATATGGCAGTTTGCTTGCCTCCATTTCATTCAATTCTTTTTCTGGAGATTTCTCTTGTTATTTCATTTGGGACCTGTTTGGTTTTGGGGTGTGTTTTTTATCTCATTTTTGCTGCTTCTTTGTGTTTGTTTCTATGTATTAGGTAGAGCCACTGTGTCTCCTGGAATTGGTAGAGTAGCCTTGTGTAGTAGGTGTCCTCTAGGGCCTAGTGGCACAGCCTCCCCAGTCACCCAAGTTGGGTGCTCTAGGTACACCCCCTGTGTGGATTGTGTACACTGTCCTGTAATAGTTGAGCCTTGATTGGTGCTGGCACATCACGGGGAGGGACTGATTCCCCAGGCTGATCAGCTGCAAGGCCCTCCTGCAACTATGGAAGAGGAGCTGCTGTGTAGGGGCCAACTCTATGGAGCAGGGCTTCCTTCAGTGGGGCTTTGGTGCCTGCCAATTCTGCCCCTTGAGTGTGTAGCTCACAGAGGTGGTAGGGTAGTAACCCAGCGTGGTCTGCAGCTATACACTGAATGTACTGGCTGGGGCCTCCTGGGAGGTGTAAGGTTAGCCATTGCCTGTGCCCTGCCTAGAGCCACCTGGCACCAGCTACAGAGCAATCTGCAGATGGATGCTACTTGTGCTGGGCTTGGAGGTATCCAGGAGAGGCCAAGCTGCTAACCAAGTTCAGCTGCCACTAGTGCCAAGCCTATACCACCACCTTGACTAGAACCTAGAAACGTTTAAAACTGAATTGAAATTAAAAACCTGTTTCTTCCACAGTGTTATTTTATTTCAGTTCAGTAATGGCAGCTCCACCTTTCCAGTTGCTCAAAATCCTTGCTGTTTCTCTTACACCATAACTATCTTTTCATTCAGGGTTCTGCTCAAGTCAGATTCCCCAGAGAAGGAAGCCTCTCTTACCACATTTCTAAAAGAGCACTTCTTAACCCACCACCATTCCCTGTCCTCTTAGCCTATCTATTTTTAAAAATGGCATGTCTCACCCTGGACAGTGTTGCTCAGTGGTTAGAGTGTATCGGCCCAAGCACCGAAGGGTCATGGGCTCAATTCCCAGTCAAGGGCACATACCTGGGCCGCAGGTTCACTCCCTTCCCCAGCTGGGGCCCATGCATGAGGCAACCAGTTGATGTGTCTCCCTCATATCGATGTTTCTCTCCTTCTCTCTTCCCTTTCTCCCCCTCCCTCCCTTCCTCCCACTCTCTTTGAAAAGCAATGGAAAAAATATCCTCAGGTGACGATTTTAAAAAGTGGCATGTCTCAATATCTAAAATTAGAGTATATATTTATTTAACTGATCACTGTTCTCCCCACCAAAATATTACCTGAGGGCAGGAATTTTGTTGGTTCACTGTAGTATCACTCAGAGCAGCGTCTTTTGTTGTTGGCCCAACAGCTACTTAACAACTACTTATTCAATGAATGAGTGAATTGTACAAGTCACACAAAAAACATTATAGTTTAAAACCACGCTGTCGAGATGGCAAAGACAATAATATTTAGAGTTGAAACATCCAGGGTTGGGCTTATCCCAGACACAGCAATGCAGCTTTTAGCAAGTCATACTTCAAAGTCTATTTCTCCATCAGTAAAGTGGAATTTGTGCCATCTCCCTCAGCAAAAGACAGCTGAGGTAGTCAATGTCTCTTTGGTATTATAAGCCACAAAAATGTCACTACCTACAATTTACCAGGAAAATTTGCTTAAATTTTCTTCATAATTTAATTTGTTCAGGTAAAACAATATGTGAAGGTATTTGTTTGGATGTTCTCATTATTATATTATATGTTAAGTTGTACCTCTATGTGTACTTGTAAAAACTTTAAGAATGATCAAATAAAAGCAATTAAAAGAAAAATTCACCAAAGATTCTCTAATTCTATTACAGTGATGGTTGCACAAACACTAAAAATCACACTTAAAGAGGGTGAATTTTATAGTATGTAAATTATGCCTCAATAAAACTGTTTATAAAACAAAAAAAGGGTCTCTAATTCCACACATGGGGCAACTGTAAAATATTCTCAGAATTTAGGAATAAGGCAAATGCCACCTACCCCTGAAAGCCAAGAATTTATAAAAAGAAGTTCAATAGATGAGCTTTGCCATTATGGTCCACCCTAAGAAATGGTTTATGAAAGTGACCCAGAGCCCTGGTCAGGTAGCTTAGCTGCTTGTAGTATTGTCCTGTGCAACAAAAGGCTGTGGGTTCAATTCCTCGTTAGGGCACATACCTAGGTTTCAGGTTCCATCCCCAGTCAGGACAAGTGAGGGAGGCAGCTGATTTATGTTTCCCTCTCTCTCTTCCTCTCTCTTTAAAAATCAGTGAAAACAGCCCGGCCGGTGAGGCTCAGTGGTTGAGCATCGACCTATGAACCAGCAGGCGATGGTTCGATTTCCACTCAGGACACATACCTGGGTTTCGGGCTCAATCCCCAGTAGGGGGCGTGCAGGAGGCAGCCAGATTGATGTTTCTCTCTCTTGCTCCATTTCTCTCTCTGAAATCAGTAAAAAAAAAAAAAAATCAGTGAAACCATATCCTCAGGTGAGGATTTAAAAATAAGTAATAAATAAAAAGCAATCCAGATATTTGGTCAAATCCAAAGTGACCTGAACAAATTCACCATCTCAAAGAATTAACTGCTTCCCTATGTTCATTGCAGCATTACTCATAATAGCCAAACATGGAAACAACCTAAGTGCCCATCAATGTGAGGCAGGCCAGTAAGCCAGGATAAGTGGAATAGGAAAACTGAGACAAATAGCTGAACAAACTGGCCAAGCAATTTACAGCCAGATACAGAAGGTAACTTCCCTAGAGATGACATCTAGGGCTCAGCTGTATTTCAGCTCCAGGCCCAGAAAAGCAACAAAACCAGGTGGGTTATGCCAGGACCAGTTGCAGTTGATGATCCCCTACCCTGGCACTGACCAATCAGTAGAGGCCAGGACCCTGAAAAACTGATGAATATTCTGCTGAAACCCTCCCTCAAAATCTCCCCTAAGATTCCTTCCTGCAAGAGGGAGATAAAAGACAAAGCATCCCAGTCCACACTCTCCCTCTGCGGAGCAGCCTGTGCCGTTCCTTCCTTCTTCCCCCACAGGCGTGCATCTCCTACACTCTAAGAGACCCCACGAGACTTGCAACCAGGGGAGCAATGGGCAGCTCACACCTGGCCTAAGCCCCTGAACCTGTCCGCAAAGGCCCATTTTCTCTGACTTCCCAGTGAGCTAAAGCAGCCCAGCCTAGGCTCTCCTGTTGTTTCTTCTATGCTAAGTCCTTCCTTGTTTCACTGTCCCCAGCTTTAATAAATGTACCCTCATAGTCATCTGGACTCATGCTGTGAAATCTTTCCTACATGAAGTCAAGATCCCACACACTACTGGCTGGCCCTAGGCAGAGCTGCTCTGGGCCAGGTCCCGTCCAGTAACGAATGGATGAATGGCTAAAGAAAATGCAAGTGTGTGCGTGTGTGTGAACATCACTCAGCCATTTTTAAAAAAGGAAATCCTACCTTTTAAGACATGGATGAATCTTGAAGCCTTGAAGGCTTCGTGTTAAAGTGAAGTGGGAGAAAGACAAATACTGTAAGATATTACTTATACGTGGTTATCTAAAAAAGCTGAACTCACAGAGTACAACAATGGTTGCCAGGGGCAAGAGTGGTAGGGAAACAGGAGATGGTAGTCAAAGGCTAGAGGCTTGCTGCTATAAAATGAATAAATTCTGGGGATCTAATATCCAGTGACTATAATTAACCATAGTGTATTATATATCTAAACGTTAAGAGAGTAAATTTTAAATATTATCACCACACACACACACACACACACACACACACACACACACACAGATAATTATGTAAGGGGATGGAAATGTTAACTAATTGTGATAAGAGCGTTGTACTAAATACGTGTATTAAAATCATCACGGTGTACACCTTAAACCTACATACATGTCCATAACACCTCAAAAAAGCTGGGGGTAAAATTAAGTGAGCTGAACAATCTATCTCTGAACTGTATCGGATGACTGGGACCTAACTCATAGGACTCGGGACACTTGCAGAGCAAGTCCCGGCGACCAGCCCGGCTGCCCGGGGCCTGCAGCCCTGCTCCCCAGGCTCCCGCGTCCTCCGGAGTGACGCCTACGGTGGGCCGGGTCCGCCCTGCGGGTCACTGGGCATCTGGTTCACCCCCGTCGCTTCTCCAGCCCAGAGCTGCGCGGGGACCTGACAAAACAGTCCTGCAAGGCTGCCGGCCCCCTCCGCCCCGCACTACCGCCCCCGGGGTTACGCGGGACCCCGAGGCGCTCCCGCTCGGCCGGCCTGACAGCGGGCTGGGCTTCAACCCCGGCCGAGATCAGTCACATGAGACCTTAAAAGTCACGGGCGCCGCCTAGCCCCTCCGGCTCAGCTTTGGGGTGGGGACACCAGTTCGTCAGCGCGGTCCGGCGACACCACCGCCCCAAGCTCCGCGCGCCAGAGCCTGGCCAGAGCTCCCGGAGGAGCCCCGCGCTCCGCCCCGCGGGACTCGCGCCCCTAGCGTACGGGTGGGTCCGGGAGACCGTTCCGCTCCCGCGCCCGCGAAACTGACCTCCCGCGAGACCGCCCCTCCGCCTCCGCCTCCGATAGGCTGGGGTAGAGACCCGCCCCCTCTTACGCGGGTTTCCGCCCCACGTGAAGGCGCCGTCTGAAACGACTCCTTCCGCCCGCCGGTCATTTCTTCCCTCCAGTCATCGCCGAGTTTATCTCCCGCCGCATTCCAGACCCCCTAGCTCTCCGCGCCTCCCGGCTTAAGGACTGCGCATGCGCTCCGACGTCCGAGGGGAGGGGGGATAGGGAGGGGGCGCAGGCGCAGAAGCAAGCTCTCCCTGGGCGGTCGCTAACCTCGTGGGTTGGGCTGTCCGCGGTAGGGAAGGGAATCAAACCTCGATTTTGGCGGTATCCATCGTGGGCGGCGGACTAGTAAAGGTCATGGCACCGGCGGAAATCTTGAACGGGAAAGTGGTCTCCACGTAAGCACCTGTCGTTGTTAGGGAGCGTTGGGCTGCAGGCAAGGGCTCTGAGCAAGGTGTGCAGGTCAGCGATGGACTAGTTTTTTGCGGGAGGGAGACCTGTAGCGCAGAATCGGACCAACCCGGTGGGGAGGAAGGCCAGTGCCCCGATCTCTTCCCATCTGTAGCCGAGGAAAAGGGCTCCGGGCACAATCTGCGTTTGCTGATGGGCTGCCTGGTGGCTGTGCCCGCTGGTTACGGTGCTTCTGGGACAAGTCCTCTCACCCGGCCTGACTGCTCCCCCAAATGCGGCCGCTGACTTTACCAGGAGAGAGCAGTTGGGGATGCCTGCAACATCACAGTCAGGACGCAGAAATCCAGTTTGCCTCCTTCCCCTATAATTTGGAGGTGACAGCGGGTCTCCTTTACCCACTACACCAGAGTGATTTGCTAAGGGGCCCAGTTTCCCCTTCAGTTTAATGCTCCTCTAACAGCACATCTCCGTGTCCTCGTCCTAGAGTTACATGCTAGTTTGGCTCTTGAATCTTGACAATGTTCTGTATTCTATTTGACCTCTGCCTTTTTTACCCCTACAGGAATGCGTAACTAGTGGATAGGATTGCCAGACTGACTCCCAGGAAGTAATACCCCTCTGCTTTGTGTCTAGGAGGTGGCTAGTGGGGAAAGATGAGACCAGAAGAGGAAAGAATATACAGGGTGGGGCAAAAATAGGTTTACAGTTCTTCGTATGGAAAATAATACAATAATTAATTAACAGTACAAGAATAAACTGTTTCTTGTACTCAAAACTGTAAACCTACTTTTGGCACACACTCCTTCAGATTGCTCTTAGGACCTTGAACCTCACCAGTTACTTTGTAACTGCTGTAGTTGGAAACAGTAACTCTCCTCTGAACTCCTAATTTTGTGAGTAGAGATTTTTGAATGAATTATAGAGTCATTGGTGGTGTGAAAGCCACCTTGGTGCAAAATGATTGTTTCCTGGACAAAGAAAGTGAAGTGTAAATTAGATTGTGGTGAGCCTTTCACATTGATGAGGAGAAACTCCAGGCTTTTAGGCTAGAAATCACAGTACTTATATCCAATTGCTTTTCAACATGTAGTTTGTTGAATTGCATTGTTTCTGTTTGACCTTCATTTTTTGTTTATTTGTATCCAAACCTACCCCCTTTACCAGTGGCTTTTTCTTGATGAAAGCTTCCTTTTAGAAAGACTGATTTGTGAAGAGATAATTTAGTTTTGCTTCTTGGCAGACTACTGAGAATAGTTGCTCACTGGATATATTTTGATTGAGTGGAGAGCAAGTTGAGTATGTTTGTAAGCTCCATAAGGGCAAATACATGCATTATTTTGTTTATGTCTATATCCATAAACACCTATAAACCTTTTTTTCAGTACTTCCTAGTTTTATGGCTTTAGGCAAATTAGCTTACCTCCTTGTGCCAAAATTTCCTCAAATGTAAAATAAAGATAACATCTAGGCCATGGAGTTGTTTGGAGAAGTAAATGAATAATTAACTGAAGAGCATTTAGAATTGTTCCTGGCACATAATAAGTGTGTGATACACATGAGCTGTATTAGTGATTAGTAATTACAATTGACCCTTGAACAACAAGGGTTTGAACTGCTCAGATTTTTTTCAAGATAGATACAGTCAGCTCTCTAAATTCCCTGGGTTTCACATCTTGGGATTCAACCAACCACAGATTGAAAGCCAGTATTTTCGATCTGCAGTTGGAAATCTGCAGGTGCAGAGGGCAGACTATGCATTGTTCTAGGCCATTTCGTGTAAGGGACATGAGCATCTTGGGATTTTGAAAGCCTGGTGGGGAGGGAGGGGTCCTAGAACCAGTTCCCCTCAGACACTGAGAGACTATGGTAGTTAAGTTTTGGGGGAGTCAAAATTATACTTCAATTTTTGATAGTGTGGTGGGCACTGCCCCAAACCCTCATGTTGTTGAAGGGCAACTAGTTAGTGTATACATTACCTTTTAGACAGTGATAACTACCTTGAGATGTACTTCAGAGGCTCTCAATGTTAGCTGCACATAAAATCTCTTAGGGAGCTATTTTTTGTTAATTCTTTCTACTTAAGTATGAATAAGTGTACCTATCATATGTATACAGCTCAGCGAATTTTTCACAGCTGAATTTACCTGAGTAACTAGCACCCAGAAAAGAAATAATGTTGGCACCCCTCTCTCACCCAGTCACCACCCCCACAAAAGTAATCACTATCCTGACTTCTAACTTTAACATCTAGTGTCACCTGTCTTTGAAGTTTATATAAATGGCACCATGCAGTATAAAGTCTTCTGTGTCTGGCTTCTCTCCAACATCATCTTTCTGACATGATTCCATGTTGCACGTAGTTGTAGTCCACTTACTCTCTGTATTGTATCCTACTATATGAATATGCCACTGTTTACCTACCCATGAACATTTGGGTTCCTAGTTTTTGGTGATTATGAATAGTGCTGCTATGAGTGTTTTTTTTTACATGTCTTTTGGTGGAACGTATACACATTTCTGTTGGTTACACATCTAGGAGTAGAATTGCGGAGTAATAGGGCATGTATGATCAGCTTTAGTAGAAATTGCCAATCTTTTTCAATGTAGTTTTACTAACTTGCACTCATAAGGAGCTTTTGAAAAGAGTATCAGTGCTTGGTACCCACACCAGACTGATTTAATTGGAATTGCTAGCAATAAGCTCCTGGACTCGGTATTTTTAAAATCTTTTAAAAGCTCATCCTGTGATTCTAATGCACCTTGGAGGTTGAGAACCACTTTGCGTAAAGCCTTAAGTCTAAGTCCAGTGCTTGTCATTGAGGAACAGGACGGCAGTGATTTGGCCATAGGTATTGAAAGCATTTTTTGGAGAAGGCTCTTTCAGGTACTGGATGGTTCTCCCCCAGCATGCTCAGAGTTAACTTAGCTAACCTTTTAATAGTGCCCCATCGTTGAGCAATCAGTTCCTGCTAACACAGTTCATAGAGGAGCATTAAGACAGAGGCCTTTTTGTGCCTACAGAAGATTTTTCTCTAACGTACTTATAAAATGGCTCTATCAGACACTGCCACACTTTGGCACCTGGACTCCCATGGAGAGTTTGACTTTAGGAGCTGGTAGTGTTCACAATTCTTCAGAGAGGGGGAGCTCTGCAAGGAGGGGCAGCTTGCCTGGCTCATGGGGTAGTGCAGTCCCCAGCTCCTTGTGCTGGGGGTACAGTAGGCAGCTGACCCTTGGGGAAGCCTGAACAGGAATGTAGTTCTTACGGCTTGAGTAGGTTGGGCTATAGGTGGAGTCTCTGGGCAGGGTGTCCCACCTTTCCTCTTTTGCCAGGCCAAGGATATTCTCGAGGAGAGGTAAGCAAACTTCTTACATTGCAGTCAGAGATTCTGGAATCTGGGGAAAGGGTCCCTCATTCCCAAGTTTGCAGGTCAGTTTCCTTGGTTGCCATCAATAGTTAGGTCTCTGGGGATAGATTTGCAAGCCTTCAAGTGCCCTGGGCAGTTTCTCCCCTGATGTAGTGTTTGAGGTGTAAAATCTCTTCCTTGGAGGGAGGAAAGGTAGGGCAGGTCATAAGTTCCACAGTCAAAATTTCTCCAAATTCTGGTCTACTCCACACATTCCATCCTGCAGCTAAGGAAATAGTTGAGGCAAGAAACATGACGAGGCCGGCAGGGTGTGGCTCAGTGGTTGAGCATCGACCTAGGACCCTGGAGATAGCGGTTGGATTCCCGGTCAGGGCACGTGCCCGGGTTGCGGGCTTGATGATCCCCAGCCGGGGGCTTGCAGGAGGCAGCCAGTCAGTGATGACTCTCATCATTTGATGTTTCTGTCTCTCTCCCTCTCCCTTCCTCTCTCTGAAGTCAATAAAGATACATTTAAAAAAAGAAAAAAGAAACATGATGATACTTAGCCGTAGGTTACTAGGCTGGTTAATGGCAGGTTCAACTAGAACCAAGATTTTCTCCGTGTACGTGGAGTTTTTCACTTTATTGGGCACTTAACCACTTTGCTAAAAGGAATTTCATGAACTAATCTTTTTCCTTTACAGCAGCCTTCTCACTGCCATGCTTCGCATTCTTCTGAGAAGGCCTCCCCTAGCCTTTGTGTACTTTTACTATTCTCTCTTTATACTTTCCTGGTAGCTAAGACTAGACAAAGTTCATCATTCCAGACTCCTTCCCTGCCTGCTCTACCCTGTGGGAAATCTGCGTCTCGTCAAATCATCTCCCTTTGAGAGGAAAACCCCCCTTTCTCTCTTAAGGGGAGTTCCAGGGTTACAGCCTGAATCTGATAATTGGAGGAGACAAGTGTGTGTCTCTAGTGGCATTTTGAGGTGGAAGCCGGGGATGCTGCTAAGCATCCTGCAGTGCACAGGACACCCCCTCAACAAAGAATTGTCTGTCCCAAATGTCAGTAGTGCTGAGTTTGACAAACCCTGATCTAGAGACTTAAAATAAGCAGTTATTGTATCATTATGTGTAAGGATTAATGATGACCTTTATACTCACTGCAAATTAGAGGGTTTATTAGAATTTTTTTTTACACAGTTTACCTATTTTCATATCATAAATATCAGGCAACATATCTTTCCCTTCTTAGGTCTTTGAGAGCTTGAGAATTGGATGGAAGAATTTTGCATTATAAATTTTCACTGGGCCATAAAATAAGTTTACATTAAACTTTCAGATATTTGAGGTACTTATGCATGGTGGAGCAATAGTAGGCTTATAGTTGTGAGCACATGGAGCACAGTTTATTCTTGTATTATTATTTATTAATTATTGTATTATCTTCCATACGGACAACTGTAGACCTACTTTTGCCCCACCCTATATTTGCATTAAATTATTTTATAGATTTTATTCTTAAACTTAATAAAGGAAAGTACTGATATTAGTTGATTATTCTGTATACTGATACAATGTAGCTCTTGCTATTACCTATCAGTGAAAACAATTAGTTTCAACGGAAAGGTGATATAGTCTTTTAATATGACTTTACTAAGTAGGAATTTGAAGTACAGGTATTTCTTGGAACACCAGGTTTTACAACTGTGTTTGGGAAACATTAACCTGGAGAAAACTGATGGTAATGGACTCTTGTCCAGACAGACTCAAACACGTATTGACAGGTGGAGATAAATTATTCCCACTTGATTTTTGCCCCTTAGAAAGAAAAGAGAACCCCCCCCCACACACGCACACACAAATTGCATTTTATTGGCCGATAGCAGGGTTTCTCAAACTTGGGCATATATATATTTTTTTAAACATATCTTTATTGACTTCAGAGAAAGGAAAGGAGGGGGGGGAGAGAGAGATAGAAACATCAATGATGAGAGAGTCATTGATTGGCTGCCTTGCCCACAACCCGGGCATGTGCCCTGACCAGGAATCGAACCCCAATTGCCTGGATCCTAGGTCGATGCTCAACCGCTGAGCCACGCCCTGCCGGGCAAACTTGGGCATATTAACATTTGGGCTGGATAATTCTTTGTTGCAGAGGGCAGGGGTCCTGTGCATGGTAGGATATCTAGTTGCATCCCTGGCATCTACCCACTAGATGCCAGTAGCAACTTTGTTAAAACTGCATCAGTATCTGTTCATACCTAATTGGCTGTGACTATTTTACTAGTATCTATTCGTCATAACCAGAGAAATGTTAATGGTTTACTGCTACTTTGTCTTACTGCATTCGTTGACACTCTGGTATTGATTTCTCCTACATCAAGACTGAGGTATGTTGTCCTCTCTTAGATTTTAGAGAATGTTGATGGAAGGTGGTGTGTAGTTCTATTGGCATGTGTAGTTCTATTCAGGGATCAGGGATGTTTCTCCAGGTGCCTATTTCTGCCTCACTTTGCCCCCAGAACCTTTACCAAGATGGTGTAGCTCATGGGCCTTGGATAGAAATAGGAGGCATCTGCAACTCAAGGAAGTTTCTGTTAATTTAGGTTTCAATGGTTAGGAAGTTCTTCCATGATAGCATTTAAACTTTCTGGAAGTAACAAGCTAAAAAAATTAAGGCACTTTCACCTGGCTGGCATGGTTCAGTAGTTGAGCATCTACCTATGAACCAGGAAGTCACGGTTCGATTGCCAGTCAGGGCACATGCCCAGGTTTCGGGCTCGATCCTCAGTAGGGGGTGTGCAGGAGGCAACCGATTGATGTTTCGATCTCTATCCCTCTCCTTTCCTCTCTCTGAAATCAATAAAAACATATATTTTTTAAAAAGAAATATTTTTAAAAATTTAAATCACTTTCCACCATTTAATTCATCACAGCTCTGGGACCCTACATAAAGACAGATGAGGGAGTGTTAACTTTTCTCTCCACAGTCCTCTTTTATAGTTTATTAACTTCAGCCATACCTTACACTTGGCTTTCTTTATTCCACTTTTCATTTCAGGGTTCTTCAGGTAGTGGCCTACCCAGAATATTAAGGCAGGGAAGATTGTTTAAGGGACTTATGGAGACCCAGTCCACAACTTTTTTTTCTTTTCGCACCAGAGCTGAAAACTTCCCACTTGTTGTTTTTGTGGTTTGGGCTGTCCAGTTAGTTCTTGCTGATTGTGTATTTTTATGGGCATTTTAAAATTCCTCTTATTGCTCTTCCGGTCATGTCTCATAACAAGGCCTAAATGTTAACTTTTAAATAAATCTTTCTAGTTGGAAGGATATCCCTACTAATACAACTTCAAAAACAATCCTGCTTCTTAGGAAAAGTTTAAGGAAGTCAGTATAACTGATCTGAAGCTATAATCTTCTTTTAGAAAAAAAATTGCAAACTGAGATCTATTTAAATTATAGCATAGAAAATACAGAACATTTTGTTCTTTGCTCTTAACCTATGGCACTGATACATTTTCCGCCTATACCACCTTGTAGGACTGGGTTCCCATAGCTTGCTACCTGCTGGGTATAAGTATTGTTAATATTTTTAAATATATCTTTATTGATTTCAGAGAGAGGAAGGGAGAGGGAGAGAGAGTTGAAACATCAACAATGAGAGAGTCATAGGTCGGCTGCCTCCTGCACGCCCCCGGCTGGGGATCGAGCCCACAACGCAGGCGGGTGCACTGACCGGGAATCTCCTGGATCCTGGGTCGATGCTCAACCGCTGAGCCACGCCCTGCCGGGCAGTATTATTTTTAATTTTCCCTTCTTCAGGTCTCAAATGCTCACTTGTTCTAGAATCCTGATTTGATAAATAAACGCACTGTATCAGTATGAAATCTGCTCTATGCCTTAAAATATTTGTAGTTGTCAGTCTCTCCAGCTCCATTTCACAACCCCCAAACCTCAGAGTCATCTGTAGCTCTGGCATTGTCTCTGTGCTTCATGTGAATATGTGTAGAATCCAACCACTTCTTGCCAGCCTACCATTTATACCATGATCCAAGCCACTACCATCCCAGGCCTGGATTTTTGTAATTGCAATAACTTCTTGCTGGTGTCCCTGATTCTCATCTTTTCCCCTACAGTCTGCAGAATAATTTTTCAGCAGCCAGAACAATCCTTTAAAAATGTAAGTCTGATCATGTCAGCCCTGTTCAAAACCTTCTAATGGCTTCTCATCACATTCTGAATAGAAGACAGTCTCCCTGATCTGGTTACTGTCTCTTCCCCTTCGACCTCATTTTCCCACCCAGGACCTTTCCACGTGCTATTGTTTCTGCTAATTGGCCCTAGAAAAGCCGCATAACTTCTTAGAGCCTCTGTCTACATCTGCAAAGAGAATAAGAAAGTTTCTCTTCCCTTGCCCACCTCACAAGGTTATTGAGAGCCTCAGATGTATTCATGTTTTCACTGTTACTTCTTGTCATTGTCTTACGTGGTGCTAGGAATGATTGGGGTTTGTTTTGTTCCCCCCTGCCCCTTGGGGTTTGTTTGGGTCAGGGGAGGTTTAAGGAGAACCAGCAGAAATCTTTGCCCAGTGCTTTGCGTTAATATAATGGTCAGAGGGAAAAGAGAATGGAGCCTGGAAACTTGGCGCCTGGAAGGGACCTTCTGCAGCTGCCCTGGTCCCACATCTGATTGTCATGCCCGGGAAGCAGCTACGGCTGGACTTGCTGGGGAGTTTCAGTGGCAGCCTGGGGAAAGCCTGGCAGCTCCACTGTTTCCTGTTCTTTTGTGTAAAAGCAGAATTTTGTGGTCTCTATTCGGGTCAAGTCCCAGTCAAAGAAAAATCGATGGCCAAGTTTTCATTTGTTCTCTGTATGATTTTGAATGCCATCAACAGATATATTTTAAACTGACTGTCCCCATGCTGCATGGCCCAGTCAGAGCCAGTAGGAGTTAGAAAAGATCCATGTCTACTTGAAGCCTGGAAAATTGAAGGGCAGTACATAGTACATATTATACCATATAGTGACCATTCAGTGAAGGTGTTTTTAATTTAAAAGAGAATACATCTGATAATCCGCATCATTTTTTTGTGCTAGAAACACTGTGTCAACTCCAACCTTTCCTTTTTCTCTAGGCAAATAAGGGAGCAACTGAAGAACCAGGTCACTCAGATGAAGGAACAAGTACCTGGTTTCACACCAGGCCTGGCAATATTACAGGTATTATGATAGTTCATTTCCACTAATATCCTCCTTACTCAGTCTTTCAATAGCACGTAAGACAACCAGAACTTCAGTCTCTACCCATTTTTTATTTATTTTCTTGGGCTTGTGGGACACCTGAGACCTTTGCAGTTTCTCCCTGCAGGTTTCTCTGCAGCTCAACTTCTAAAATGTTGGCATATCCTGGCCCTCTGCTATTCTCTGTGGGTACTCTTCCCCTAGTCCAGTGTCTCTTGAAACTTGGTCTTAGGATCCCTTTATGCTTTTAAAAATTTAAGACCTTAATGAGCTTTTGTTTATATGGATTTATCTATCAATATTTACTACATTAGAAATTAAAACTAAGAAGCTTAAAAATTTTTATACATGTAAAAATGCCAATAGTAAGATCATTATATGTTAGCATAAGTAACATTTTAATGAGAAAATAACTTTTAGAAAACAAAATTTTGTAAGAAGCGAAGCATTATTTTACATTTTTGCAAAGCCCTTTACTGCCTGGCCTAATGGAAGACAGCTGGGTTCCCATCTGCGTCTGCGTGAATCTCTTGCTATATGTTAGTGTGATTGAAATGTATGAAGAAAACCTGGCCTTATAAAGACATATAATTGTCAAAGGGAAGGCTTTTTAAAATAATCTTTCTAGATAATTGTGAATATTTTTCTTTAATACTACGCCAGGACTCCATAAGTAAAGTTTTTAAAGGTTAGTTGCAATATGGAATCTGAAACTATATCTTTGAACTTTCATACTTTGTTGCATCAAAATCTATGTTGCAGTTTGAAAGGCTATGTACCCAGGCTTGGTTTTATTATGTCCTTCATTCCTCATTTGGAAAATAATGGCTCACCAAATTTTGCAGATCTTCCAAATGTTAACACATTTCATTACGTGGTATAAAAAATCATAATCATTAATATAACCAACGAGCTCATCAGAAAAGACTGTAAGTATTGAAAAGTTATCAGGCTTACAGGAGTGGATAAAAAATTCTGATTTTTGCTTGAAAACTCAAATTTTATCATTGGCAACAAATACAATTAGTTATTTTCCTTGAAGGAGCAGGCTAACTTTATCCACTGTTGAGAAAATATTGCCAAATATTCAAAGCTGAATACTATTGTTTGTCAGTTGTTCTGTCAAGTAAAGATGGTGTTCCATTTAAAAGCGCAGCTAGCACAGCTTACAGAGCAAAAAGCGCAAGTGCTTTTCCTGGTGACAACCAGTGGACTTTTGTAAGCAACAGAAGTGCTTTATGAGTGCTTCCCAATTCCTTACACAGAGTGTTAAAAAGATGTGTACTGAAGGGTTGAGGTTTACCAACATGAATGTCTTTCACTGCTGCACCCGGGCACTTCCAAGTGAAACTGGCATCTGTTTTTACTGAGCGTGTATGGCAATCTGACCAAAAAAAAAAAAAAAGGTATAATTTTGATTCATTCAACCAGGTGGCTATTGTTCCGTTGGCTGTTGTCATTTTTGTATTTGACAATCTAAGGGAAAAGAGGTCAGTGCCCCTGACCAAATAGTCAGGTAGTGCATGTTTTTAAATTCTTGTGGCACGCTGGTGGAAAATCTCCGCCCAAGGCAATTTCATCTGGCCCCGAATATCAGCTATCGGCCAGGAACTTATACACCCTGGCTCTCTTCTTTCTGGACTCTGGGTGTTTGGAATATCACGGATTTCCCTTCCTTCTGCCATCTTTTCTGCTTGTTTCTCGGCTCTCTGAGGAGCAGGGGTCTCCCTGTTTCTCCCTCATCTCCCCTAAAACATTCAAAGGCCTCGGGGTGCAGCCCTCGACAACTTTTTTATGTTACTCTTTCCCTAAGGGAGCTTACTCGGTCTCACAGCTCCGTGGGAGAGTTCCTCCTAACTTGGGCCTCTGTCGCCTTTTCTTCCCTGAGCTCCAGGTTCACCCAGTAGGGGGCCTTCTATAAAGTACGAGGAATTCAAGACACATTTGTTGTGTGGACAGATCGACAAAGAATGTTTTGAAGGGTTGATTTGGATGACAGGAAACTGGTAGCTTTCATTTGAAATTCCCTTCAGAGATACGTGCTCCCTGGCCCTGGCCAGGTCGCTCAGTTGGTTAGAGTGTGGTTCCGATACGCCAAGGTTCTGGGTTCGATCCCCGGTCAGACAAGAATCAACCAATGAATGCATCAATAAGTGGAACAAGAAATTGATCGATATCTCTCGCTCCCCTCCCTCCCGCCCTACTTCTCTCTCTAAAAAATATCAATTAAAAATAAAAAGGAAATACCTGCTTCCTCGCTTCACTTTTCTCTCTTACGGATGTCTCCACATCATTTAATCTCTTGCTAAGTTTCTGTCCTATGTTGATCAAGAATTTCAGAGTGAATAGTACTTAAAGGTGTACCCCCATTTCTGTTAATTGTCTTAAGAGGCCTTAGCTGAGAAAAACACAGAAGGCCTGTCATTCTGCCTAGCGTATTCTCTCCTGTGGTGGGTTTTTCCCTTTTCTTTGCAAATTACTGAGAATTGAAGGTATATGTTGTGGGTGTACACTTGGTGCATGTGGAGGACCAGTTGTTTCTTGGCTCATGCTTGTAACTTGTTTGCTGTGGAAAGAGTAAATGTCATAGACAAGAAATCTGTTTCTTTAAACCTTCCCTTAGCAACATTGGGCTTTCCCCCCTGTTTTAAAAATTGATTTCTAAACTCGTATTTTAAACTTATTGATTGCAGGTGTTTTTGTTTATGTAAACAGTTTTCCACAGCTTTGTCTCCTGTGTCCTTGCCAATAAAACAGTGGTAGAATATTTTAATCTTGCCCTTTAGCACCAGAGTCAGCATCTTCCCGTGACGCAAGGCTTACACATACTATGTTGTAATTGTTGACCTTAAACAAATAGCCAGATATTTCTACAGCAAAATGGGTTTATTCCGGGACAACAAACAGTTGTAATTCAGGACATGCAGCCTAATAGTGAACCACGTGTAAGTCCAGAGAAACAGAGAGAGGACTTGGGAAGCTCCATTGGAGGAAACTGGGTATCTCGACTTTTCTTTGGCTGAGCTGTTACTGGGCGGGGAGGAACCTTTTCTTCCTGCTGAGACAGGATAGTCGTATCCGTCCGTGAGAGATGCAAGGTCCCTCTCTTCCTGTTGGGGTCAGTAGTGTGCTTTGAGTGACATGCCTGAGAGTTCTGTCTTCCAGCCTCCCAACTCCATTTTCAGTGAGGTTTTTGTTTATTGATTTTCACATAATCACATCTCTGCTGCCTCGGACCTCTCATTTTTTCTGCCCTGGTGACCCGGCACCACCATCTTCCTGCACACTCTAACCAGAAACCTGAGATCACCTCTAGGGTCTCGCTCACTCCACATTCCTTAGGGACTATGGTGCTATTGAGTCTGCCTCTCCTAAGCTCTTGGAATCTGCTCCCTCCTTTTGATTTGTGCCGTTCCACCCCCTGGGGCCACTTACAGGTTTTTAGGCTTCTGATCTAGAAGCTTCCAGTCAGTCCTTCCTGCCCTTGTCAAAATGCAAATCTGATCACCACCCACCCAACCTCACCCACACCCATCCCTCCGGAAGGAATGACAGTCCTGCTTACATAGAGTGTCTACTGTAGTTCAAAGATTTGTATATATGTCTAGTTGTTCTAATTTCTATAGTAGCCCAACAGGTTGGGAACTGCCTCCTCATGGTCACAGTAACTGATGCGCAGAGATCTGGGGTAGCTTATCCAAGGCCAGGGCAGCAAGGGACCGAGTCTGGGATATGAACCCAGGTCTGTCTCCAAAAACCATTTGCTTTTCCTCTTTGCTTTCCTAATGTCTTAGCATTGTAGTAAAGGTTATTCATGATCTGGATGGTGTATATATACCTAAAAGTTGGAATTTTTAAAAAACACAATGAACTGTTAAGCTTTCCCAATAACTGAATATTTAAGACTTGACTTTTCATTATAAGAAATATAAATGATGCTGTATTTCCATCCCCTTAGCATATAAAATATTTTAATTATTAATCATATAAGAACTAACACTTACTTCCTACCAGGAACTATTCAAAGTGCTTTGCATATGGCAACTCATTCAGTCCTCACAAAAGACACGGACAAAACAATAAAATTAATAAACACAACTGGCCTTTTGTACATACAAAGGGCTCTTGAAGCAGAAAGAAAAATTAATGAATAGACTTATACCCGAGTTATTTCATGCAATAAAACAGGGATCTGTAAACTGTGGCCCATGTCCAAATGCTACCCAAATTGTAAAGGGTTGAAAAAGAAGCAAGATGTGTGAGGCTACGTGGCCTGAAAAGCCTTAAGTGTATACCGTCTGGCTCCTTACAGAAACAGTTTGCAGACTCTTGGTGTTAAAAAATGTTCCTCACTTGTTCTGGGAAAGGACCTTTTTTCAATGACGTAATTCACCTCCTTCTGGAAAGAAATTAGCATTTTGATAAAATGCTTAAGTGATTTTCTTGATAAACTGTAATGGATTTAAGATTTGTTCTGGGAAACCAGTCTTCCACCCACCCCGCCTGTCAGTCACAAATCGACTGTTCTCCATAAACATTCTTTTTGCATGGAGTCTAGCAATGATTGTGTAGCCATCTCCCCTGTAAAATGCATGTCCCGAGAGTGAGTCCTGGAATTGGCTCCTACGAGGTGTGTTCCTTTGTGTTAGGATTACAACGAAACTTTCACATATGCTCACAACTCTAACTGTTAAGCTTTCTTTTTATACTGGCAGCGGCTTTGGAGTTTTAGAAAAATTCTTCCTGAAACATTCAGACAGAAAACAGTATAAAGGAACAATAGCAGCAAAAGACTTCAAGCATCTGTAACACTAGATGCCGACGACTACCTCTCTGAAGGAAAATGTTGTGACTCTAAATCCAGCCAAGTGGGTCCTTCAGGTGCAAAGATGGCAGAAGAATATTTTTAGATACACAGAGACTCAGAAAAATGCTTACAGACCTTTCTTGGAAAAGTGACGTACAGTTGCATGTCAGCTACCTGAGAGATGAATGAAAACAAAGTGTAGAAGAGAGGAATTGTAATTTTAAAAGGACTGACAGTGAGTGATAAAACCATTTAAACCCAGAGTTAAGTCTAAATAACTAATTGTAGCTATAAATATTAATGAAAATGTAAAAAGCAATACTCTTGTATTAGGACCGTCTTCTTTCCTACTTTGACCTAAAAATCCCAGAGTGCATTAAATCTGGTAACTGAATCAGTGAAGGTTGGATGCTAAGGGCAACGAACATATAGAAAATGGCCAAAGAAAAAACATGAGAGGCACTAAAATTGTAAGGAAGCCCCCACAGGTAGCTACTTAGGTTCAAATAAGCCATTAAAAAAATCAGATTTTCCTCAATGGACATATCTTTCAAGTGATGAAATTCAAATTAGCATTGGCAAAACAGATCTGTATAAAGGACAACTGAAGCTAACAGTAGGACCATGGTCTGTGGGCCTGGCGAGTGCTTCCAGTACCAGCATCAACATGACAGGGACTGGAAATACCCTGTTACCGAGGCAGCTTCTTTGCAGTTGTCCTGTTAAAAGGAGCCAGGTGGCAATATTAACGGACCTACCTGCCACGTTTCCCTCTGCAATTTTGGGAGAAGCCATATTTGTAGCATATCACCCTCAGGGTCTGTTTCAGCCTTGAAAGGGATGAGTGTCAACCACTGGAACCTGGAAAAATATTTGTAAAATAAAATTTTATAGATAAGTGGTTACAGTGGAAACCTACAAATATGTTCATGATTAAATAGGAGGAAAATGATGAAACGTAGCATGGTGGTTCAATGGACTTGGTTTTCTTTTTGTCTTGTGGGCAGTAGACTGGCCTTTCCTCACGTATTTGTCTGCTCCGTGTAAGCTAGGAGCAGGCCCACCCTAGCTGGTTTCTCTTTTCTGTGGGCATGAGAGCTTTCCACTGCTCCTGGGGGTGGGTGAGCAGGAGTAGAACGTGCCCTCTGGGTGTTCCTGTCTCAGCTGTGTTGTTTCTCTTGCCTGAGGGCAGTCCCTCAGCCCTGTTGATCTGCTATGTCCACTCAGTGGTGAGCAGAAATTCCACATGTTTCAGGCAGGCCTGTAGCACCTTTGCCTAATTTCCGAGGCAGATACAGGCGTCTCCTGCTTTATCTATTCTTTTGGCTTTTTCGGTGGAATCAGGTGGGCCTTGTTTGGGGAGGGACCCTTAATCCCACTAGTGTTCACCTCTTCATCCTGCTCTGATGTTCACCTATTCTCCTGTTAAAGTTCTTTGCAGCCCGGCCGGGCGTGGCTCAGTGGTTGGGCATCGACCTAGGATCCAGGCGATCAGGGTTCGATTCCCGGTCAGGGCACATGCCCGGGTTGTAGGCTAGCTGATCAATGACTCTCCCATCATTGATGTCTCTACCTCTACCTCTCCTTTCCTCTCTCTGAAATCAATAAAGATATACTTAAAAAATAAATAAAATAAAGTTCTCTACAACAAGAGTCTTGTGATTAAACGTTCCTTTTATCAAAACTAAAATTTTAGAAGCTTTTCTATATACCATGCCTTTCCCTAATCTGATTTGCGTATATTTATTATTCTAGGTTGGCAACAGAGATGACTCCAATCTTTATATAAATGTGAAGCTGAAGGCTGCAGAAGAGGTAAAGCCTAGAACAGCAGCAGTGTTGTTGCCCCCACGTCACCCCAGGTCCTGCCTGTTACCCTTGCCCTTTGTGCCCCTCCCCATAAAAACTTTTCTCGCCCACAGCAGACTTTATCTGTTTTACAAGTCAGAAATGGGTGACTTAGAGCTGCAGGCCCTGGTTTGCCCTTGAATGTTTTCTAATCAATGATCTGCCTACTTCCCAAAGAGCAAGAATAGTGGACATGAAATTGCTTAAGTGCAATGATGACAGTTAACAAGTAAACGATAAGTGGTCAAAATGAGAGACTAATTCTTCAGAACATAGGATGACATGATTACTAACACAGTATGGTTTGTTTTAGTCGTATCTGTAAAAGAAATGGGCTTGTCTCAAGTTCTCTTGCCAAACACCTATTTTAAATGTTCATTTTTGCAGATTGGGATCAAAGCCACTCACATTAAGTTACCAAGAACGGCCACAGAATCTGAGGTGAGCTTTTAGGAACTGAATGTGAAGAGGGAGCTGAAGGCTTTCTTTCCTCTCTGGTTTTGGTTTAATAGAACTTTAGGGATTGATACATTCAGTGTACAGAAGACCTCCAGGTAATTCTTTCTTCAGACTTTGCCTCTAGAAAATCCTTGAAAATACCTGCAGAGTAAATGGTATAGCTCCAGGGTGTGAATGTTTGGCACTCAGAGTGTGACTGCAGTGTCATTTGTTTCCGAATCACCTGCAGTGTTTGTTAAAAACTGATCCTTGGCCTGTAGTTAAATGAATCTTAAAAACCAAATGTATATTCCATTTATATGATGCTCAAGAACAGGCAAAATAGCCCTAGCTGGTCTTGCTCAGTGGTTAGAGCATTGACCCTTGGACTGAAGGGCCCGGGTTTGATTCCGGCCAAGGGCATGTATCTTGGTTGCAGGCTCAATCCCCAGCCCCTGTTGGGGCCTGTGCAGGAGGCAACCACTCAATGTTTCTCTCTCTCTTCCTTCCACTGTCTCTGAAAAGCAATGGAAAAAATATCCTCAGATGGATAAAAAAAAAAAAAAAAAGAACAGGCAGATTAAAGTCTGAACTGTGGTTGCCTTTAGGTCAGGGTGTTAACTGAAGGGGCAGGAGGGAAAAAGAGCTTTCTGAGGCCATGGAAATGTTCCACATCTGCATGTCCAATAAGATAGCCATTAGGCCCACATGGCCATTAATTAAAATGAAATAAAATTTAAAATTCAGTTCCTCAGTCGTGCTAGCTACATTTCAAGTATTCAGTAACCACTATTGTATTGTAAGTTATAAGTTATGGAACATTTCTGTTACTACAGAAATCTTGATTTGGATCATGGTAACGCTGTTATTACTTTGAAGTTCTTAGTTCTTTGATGGATTTCTTACCAGAGCCCTGAGGATTGCATTCTGTGTTAAAGTAGAGTTGCTCTCAGGATTCAAGGGGAGAGGGGGAGACATTCTGAGAGGACTGCAGTTAAACCCTTGGTGGGAGATGGGACAACCTTTCTTTTCACTTGGAAAGGGTTTCTCCACCCTTTGATTTCTACGCAGCATAAAAATTGTATGTGGTATTGTTTTTAGGTGTTAAAGTGCATTACAACTTTGAACGAAGACCTCACTATACATGGGTTCATAGTGCAGCTACCTTTAGATTCAGAGAATCCCATTAACACTGAAGCAGTGGTCAATGCCATTGCCCCTGGAAAGGATGTGGATGGGTGAGTGTGGCTTGACTTTCTACATCATGTTGCATGATTCCAACTGTAATATATTTGCTTCTAAAGAGTAAAAACACCAAACTTACCTTTATGTCCCCTTTCGTTGCGTTCACTGTTTTAGACTGACTAGCATCAGTGCTGGAAAACTTGCTAGAGGTGACCTAAATGACTGTTTCATCCCTTGTACACCTAAAGGATGCTTGGAACTCATCAAAGGGACAGGTAAAAACAAAAAACAAAAGCAAAGCAACATATCTTAGAGCCTGGTCTTGACATGTGGAGGGACAGAGGAGGTATGTTGTGGGCCCTACATAAATGGACTTGATTGGCCCCAGGACATGTCTGCTAACGGCTTCACCTAAATTCTCAATTTTCTCAACAGGCCTATGAAGTAGGTACCCTAATTGTTCAAAAGCTGAGAAAACGGGTTCAGAAAGATTGAGTAATTTGTCCAAGAGGCTGCATAGCCAAGATTCAAACTCAAAGTTATTTGAGTTCGAAGCAAAATTTTGTGTGTGTGTAAAAAAAATAACCTATATGGTAGTAAGAATTAAGATAGTATGTAAGGGTACAAAGTGAAAAGTCCCCGCCTCCCCAATGGGCAGTAGTTCTAGGACTAGACAGATGACTGGAGATGATCTATTAACAATTGGCTGTATTACCTCATAACCTAGTCAGCATCTTGGTATTTTAATTTCATCACAAATACTTCAGCAGAGCTTATTTTTCACAAGGAAGTGTGTCCTGTTTAGAGGAAGCGTATCAGAAGTTTAAAGTGGAAAATGCTGGCCAATGTAAAAGAAAATTTTCTGTGGTTAGCGAGAAAAGGTCAAGCTATAAGCCTTGGGACAGCTACTGCTGTTCAGTCCCCCAACTAAATTTATATTCTACAGCATATTTAGCAGTTTGTTGCAACTTGATAAAAACGAATCCCATAAGCCACAGCAGCTGCAGGCTTCCCACTTCTCTCTCTGATAGTGAAGCTGCCGTTTCCCCTAACGTAGCTTCAAGTCCTTTGCTGAATCCTAAAATGTAGTGTAAGGTACCTTTTAAACACTTCAGACTTTGAGGGCTTTACTTCTAGATATTTATGATGCTAGCATTATATAGAAGGTTACCTTTTTTGGATAAAATTAATGGTTTGCAAGGAGCACAATTTAAGCACAAACTGCCTTGAGCAGGAGTCCACTTCAACCACGGCTAGGTAGAGGGGCTCAGGCGGAGTCTTCAGGACTTTATTTCTGCTTTTTTTTCTAGCTCATTCTCAGACTCTGCTTGGTGGCCCCAAGCAGCTCCAGCCTTGTTCCATCCTTGTGCCTAACAGTCATGAGATTGTATCTCACTGGCCAGGGGATGAAATATGGTCACTTGTCTGCTATTGGGTGCTCACCCAAACCATCTCTGTTAAGTAGAGTATGTCTCTTGTGAAAAGGACATTGGTAGAGTTCCAGAAGAATGGATGCTGAGTAGGCAAAAAGAAAGCTTTGTACCACAGTTAAAATTCCCCTTTATCACTTCCCAGCAAATAACCCTATGGTTCAAGCCCTAAGCCAAAAGAGAAAGTTAGGTGAGGGACTGCATAAATAAGCTTACCAAGGGTGGGAAGAATCACCAATATTAATCTGTTCCCCTCACTTCCCTCCCTGAATTACGTGCCCCCTATTTGTCATCACTGTTTTTCCTGTGGAGTTTAATCTGATGTCTTCCCCATATGGCTGTTTATTAGCTATGTCAGGCTTTCTTTTTTTTTCTTTGAGTGTAGGTTTCTTCCCACTCTTCTGTGACTGGATGAAGGTATCCTGGCTTAAGCTACTCTCAGAAACCCACAGCAGCAAGCCGGGCTAGGCATGGCTCAGCGGTTGAGCATCGACCTAGGATCCAGGAGGTCACAGTTTGATCCCCAGTCAGGGCACATGCCTGGGTTGCGGGCTCGATCCCCAGTCGGGGGCGTGCAGGAGGCAGCCGATCAGTGACTCCTTCATCATTGATGTTTCGCTCTCTCTTTCTCTTCCTCTCTCTGAAATCAATAAAGATATATTTAAAAACAAAAACAAAACCCACAACAGGAAAGATACATGTACAAGGACCAATTTGTAGCTAAAACCCTAGAGTTGAGAATATTATTTCCTAAAAAAGAGTGTCTTTAGGAAGTTTTTTGTTTTTTTTTTTGATGCTCAGAATCTGTTTTTGTGCACTTGTTCTGAATTTTCCCACTTAGGTGACATGCGAAGGAGAGCAGCTCCCCCCTATTTGATGCATGCTGACTTTTCTTTCAGGGTTGCAGATTGCCGGAAGGCACGCTGTGGTGGTCGGGCGCAGTAAAATCGTCGGTGCCCCCATGCATGACTTGCTTCTGTGGAACCATGCCACAGTGACCACCTGCCACTCCAAGACTGCCAATCTAGACAAGGAGGTAGGGGGTCCAGAGTGGAGTGCACGATGCTGTGTGTGTGTGTGTGTGTGTGTGCATGCATCCATGTGCACATGTGTGGTGGGGTGTTCTCACTTAATGGGAATAACTAATGTTTAAGTGCCAGAAACTGCCATGTACTTTACCTCATTAACTCACTGAACCCCTATAACAATTCTGTGATTCTCGTCTCACTTTATAAGATGAAAAAACAAGTTCATGTGAAATCTGCGTGCCCAGGGTTACACAGATTTTGTTCTGATTACATTCTTTCTGCACCAGTCCCTCAGGGATTAGCAGAATAAGAACTGGGATTGACGCCTGGCAGCCAGATCCCAAATTGATGACAGCGGTGGCCACAGAGATAAGGTGCTCCAGAGGGAGATGTGGACAGAGGTCCTGTGACATTTGCCGCAGCTTGTTCTTGACCCCTGCTTAGAGTCCTGAGCCCGGGAATTCTCATATGGACACATCCCTGTTGACAGTGCAGTCTCTTAAATGTGGAGAGGGAGCGGGAGAGAGGCCCAGCATCTTCTCTTGTAATCGTCCCCAAGCAACGCTCTGCGGAAGGTGGTAGTTCCCACATGCCATAGGGGAGAGAGCAGTCTCAGGGTGTCATATCATTCAGGGACATCATTTGGTAAAATACCTTGTGAAAGTGGAGCTTTTCGGTATGTATAGAAATGGAGCATCGCATTATAAAGAACCATCAGTGAGTGGCCTGCAGAAAATAGCTAATGACAGTGAAAACTTCATACAGTGATGAAAGGAATGTCCTTTCCACTTCTAGATATTTTATGTTTCACTGTTTAATTTCTGAAATCAGAACCCTCTTTCCTTAGGTAAATAAAGGTGACATCGTGGTGGTTGCAACTGGTCAGCCTGAAATGGTGAAAGGGGAGTGGATCAAACCTGGGGCGATAGTCATCGACTGTGGGATCAATTACGTCCCCGGTGAGTGTTGTGGAGGAGGAAGGTCATTCTGGTGGAGGGCTGGGTGGAGGGAGATGTCTAGGTCATCAGGTGAAGCCTTAGTGAGAACCCCTTGTCCTGTTTCAGGCGTGAAGTGCTAAGCTTCAGTGTGATTGGCCTGCCCGTGGGGTGCTTGCCATTCATAGATGGCATAGTTGCCACTGGCAGGCAGGTCAGCTTGACGGCAGAACCTGTGGTTTTAGCCTCTGAGCTGTGCAGCTCCCAAGATGACTTTGTCCAGGAGAGAGAGCAGGAGAGGGGGCAAGAGGGAGGTCTCACTATGTACAGATTACCCTTTCTTTTAACAAAGGATAGATGGATTTAAACTATAGTTTCATCTTTGCAAAGTGCTGCGAGACTTCAGTAGAGGGGCTCATTCTGCCAAGAACCCTTTAGAGGGCTTTATGAAGAAGGTGTTTGCCCTTTTTCCAGGCAGAGAGGGTAAAGCCAGGCTTACGGCCATCCCCACAGCTGTACATGGCATTCTCCCCCCTAATTCACGCCTCACTCCCCTTTTCAGTTATGATAGCACCATTCTTCCTTCCCACAGGCCTGGAACCTTTTTTGTTTCCCTCCCAATTATTCCCTCGATTGGATTTATTTTTAAATATTAGGATTTTTCCTCTCTCCTGTCCTCAGTGTCACCATTGAGTGGGACCCTCTCAGCTGGATGGACTGCTGTGAGTTTCTTCCCAGCCTGACTCCCACTCAGATCCAGCCGTGTGCCTTTGCCACATTCACCTTGACATGGGCCGTGTGCCGCTGCCTCCCATGTTACTTGTCAGACTCTTTAACCCCGTACTAGCTTCAGCTACCTCCACAGCCTCTTTTCTCACATGCTCTTCGTGAATGTCTCTTAAATTGTTGTAAAGGGACCACGCGCCCTCCGGCACATGCCTTGTTTGTTCTTTGCAGCATCTACGCCTGCATCTTTAGTGGACCAGGCTGTTCTTTCTTCATGAAGTTTTCAAACATAAAATTTGACAGGACAATACAGCGTGTACTTGTATACATACCTCCTCGTATATTCAAGAAGGAACAGGCTTTAATCGAGACTGTTTCTCTGCATCAAGCACCACCCTAGGCCTTGGCTACACAAAACTGCATAAGCTCAGCCGTGATCCTCACTGCCAGCCACTTCCTCCCCACCTCCTCTGTCTGAAATGCCCCTTCTTCCTTCTGAACCTTGTTTGAGTTCCCCCTGCAAGGGTTGATCTCCCCTCTTGAAAATCCTCTGCCTCCCTCCCTCACTTCCCATAGAACTTGGTGTTTCTTTTATCATATGTGTCTCATACTTGGTGCCCTGTGCTCTCCTCCATTAGTCAGTCAGCTTCTCAGGGCAGTGGTCTCTGCAGTGCCATGTCCAGCGTTACGCCTTCTAACTGCTTGCACTCGGTATCTATTGACTTGTTGAAGGGAGTTACAGCAAGAATAATCTTTTTTCTTCCTTGCCATCTCAACTTTGAAATACAGACACTAAGCTGCCAGGAATATTAGTCACTGTCAAGCCTTCACTGTTTTTAACCTGCCTCCCACTCTCCCTACCATGCTTTTAAGACAGGAGCTCATAAGTGAGCACTTATTTTCTTGTAGTGTGATTATCTAATGGGTGATAGAGAAAGTGCTTACCTACAACTCCTCTCTTTGAGCACTTGTGATATGACATTCAAGCTCATTCTGTTTAAAACGTTGCATCTTCTGTATCACATTTCTGCTTTGGGCATTTTTTTGGCCTAGGTTTTAGGGAGATGAAGAAACACTTGGGTGGGGATCTCAAGTCTTGCAGATAAATATGAAATGTGCAGATGGGTCTGAAACGTTCAGGTAGGTCTGAAACATGCAGATAGGTCTGAAATGTGCAGATAGGTCTGAAATGTTGACTTAAACACGAAGCTTACCATCCTGTTCACATTCATTCCTCACGTAGATGGTAAAATGTGAACAAGACCAATGCGCTCTCTTCCTTCCTGGTCAGCTGTGTTTTTACTTATCCTGGGCATATAGATGAACACTTATCAGTAAGGCTGGATTTTATTATTGCCCCAGGAGGGCAGAATCACTGATTGGGTTAGCCCCATGGGTGGGCTAGAGAACCTAAAGATTGTTCTCTTCATTTGGAAGCACAGCTGGGCCCCTTCTTGGTTCATATTTTGATTATTTAAATCATTTGCATGGTCTACTCAGGGATAACATTATAAGTCACTTGACAAGTAAGAATGAATTAAGGTCCATACTTTTTTGTTTTTCCTCCAAAACAGGAATATTTTTTAAGTTTCAAGTGCAGAGCAGAAAGAATTGGCCAGAGAAACACATCAGAGTGTTCTTCCTGCTTGGCTTACTGAAGATAATTTGAGAAGGGCTAGATTAGTCGTTAGTTTTATTAGGAGGAGTTATAAAAAGAGGGAACAGATTCCCCACCCTACCCCCATCCAGTCTCAGCTCACCCAGCGTAGTGGCTTCTGTACTGGACTCTGTTATTAGGGGTCCCCAAATTAAATGTCAAGGTGTCAAGTCTCAGCTGGATCTTTGGTTGAATTTTGCACCTATAATTCCCCAGGTAAGAGAAGTTCTCGGCCCAGGGTATTTAACCAAGATGTTTGTCAGTTACTAAAGCCATACACTTACTTAGATTGAGAAGTGGTCACTTTTTCCACTGACCACATCACACTTTCCACGAAATACTGTACATACATTAGAGGGCACTCAACCCTGATGGTGTTTGGTTAAGTAGCAAAACTGAGCTCATTTGGTTGTGCAGTAAATTGATATGTCTCCTGTGTATTGAGAACCACGGAGAAAGTGACTAACATTAATAAATAGAACCAGGTGCTGGGGTATTTGAAGCTAACTTCAGCGTTAGACTATTGAAACCTGTACAAAGGGCAAACCCTGAACAGTATTTCCTTGGCATTTTGAAAGATGTTAGTGGTAATGAGAGGAAATGTTCTGCCAGCTGCTGCTTTATAACCTTCTAGAAACCTAAAACTGTCTGAGGAGTTTTTGTTTATCAGCTCTTTATAGTACCTATAGAAAATATCTTATGCAGCTAGGATGGGAAGAGAAACTCTTATATTTGCAGAATGCTTTTTCAATTTCAAGAATATGCACATTTTCTCACTTGATTCTTAGTGAGCTTGCGAAATAAGTAGTATTATCCTTCTTTGCCTCTTTGGACTTCTAATCAGTAAGGAGCCCACAGGGGCTGATGACTGGTAGTTAGTGGATGAGCTGATCCAACAGCCTAGGCCTCTTGATTCTGGCCTTTTGGCTGTACAGTAAGCCCACAATTAATTCTTGGAAACTGTGCTTTTAAGTGAAACAATGTGTAATGAAACCAATTTTACCATAGACTAACTGATACAAGAGTTAGGTTCCTACGGCATATTTCTGCTCACCAAAAAAAAAAATCACCAAACTTCTAAATAAAGACTGAAACACTTCTAATATTAAACATCAAATAAATGTGGGTTATGCATACATTTAAGAAAGATGAATAAAAACAAGAAAGGTCATTATTTTCCAACCAGCTTCTTTCAGTTCAGGGTCATGAATGGCTGGAGTCTAATCCTACAGCTCAGGGCACGAGGAGGGAACCAGCCCTGGACAGGACCCTGTCCATCACAGGGCACATCACATACCCACACTCACTCAGACCGGGACAGTTAGACACGCCAGTTCACCAAATGTGCACATCTTTGGGATGTGGGAGGAAACCAGAGAAAACCCACGCGGACAGTGGAGAATGTGCAGACTCCACACAGATAGTGGCCCCAGCCAGGAATCATTTTTCTCTCTCTCATCTACATTATAACAAAATGACGTTAAATGAAATGACATTATTTGAGGACCTGCTGTACTTTGAAGCATCCTCCCTCTGTTACGGGAATTTGATCAAAAAGAGGTGGTGAAGTGGCTATGATCCTGCCAGATCCTACCTTGATCCTACCAGATCCTGCCTCGATCCTACCAGATCCTGCCTCAGAAGCCTTAGAGCTGCAGGGTCCAGCCCTGACCCCCAGCCCCTCCCTGGAGTGCACAAAACCAAGTGGAGATGTTTTCTGTGTGAGTGAGCAGTGATGCATCACTGGGCTTTGTTCCTTGAATAGCTATTTTTTGCTGGTAGAATTGTAGTTATTCTTGTATCCTTTTAAGGGAAGTGTAATTATATTCTTTGCCTTTCGCATGCATTTAAGTAGCTGCTCATCTTTGGAATTGGATGTTAAATTGTTCCTCCATCTCATGCTTGGAGCTTATGAAATGCTGACAGTTGCTGTAGAAACGGTATCTGGCAGCTGTGACATAGTTGGAGCTTTGTGCACCCAAAAAATTCCTTTGTAGGCCTTGGCAAATTAACATTTTAAAAGGAGCTCATTATAAATTGGATAGTTGGCTTTAAGAGTAAAAAATAGTTGGTATTTTATTTGTCACCTGACAACTACAAAAGGATTCTTCTGGTTCTGAAAAACCACTGAAGCATCTTGTGAATTTTTGCAGGTAAAATAAGTTTCTCCCTAGGAAATAGCAAACACCTGTCATCCCATAGCTTTTAGGTAAAGCAGGCACTTGAGCTAGATGGAACTACGCACCCTAAACTTTACTTAGTTTTGGAGCAGGTGGTCGTAGTTGATCACTTAATTTAGACATAAACACCAGGATTTTGATTCTGAGATTTTGCTTTGATGTTTTCCCCCCATGACCAGATGATACTAAACCTAGTGGGAGAAAAGTCGTGGGCGATGTGGCATACGGTGAGGCCAAAGAGAGAGCGGGCTTCATCACTCCTGTTCCTGGTGGCGTGGGGCCCATGACAGTGGCAATGCTAATGCAGGTGCGTTTGAATTAAGATTTCTGTAATAGTTCTAGGAAACCAATAGAATTCAAGTTATTGCTTTTCTCCCCAAGAAAAAATGTCATAAAACCCGCTCAGAAACTAAGTAGGGATATGAATCTTTTGAAGAAAAAAAGGGAATAGAACAGAGAAATAGAATCAGTCATATTGGTAGAGGAAAGTAGGGGAGGCACACTTCGAATTTACTTTGGAATATAACTTCAGGAAAGGAGAAATGCAAACACCCTGACTTTGCTAAGTATGTTTTGGCTTGCTTGCCCTCTTTAACCCACACCGGCTGATATGGGGAGAGACAAGCAGCCCAGAATTGAAGCATGTTAATAGGTGGACCATAAAGCTGTTTATTTTGTGATTGAACTTGAGTGACCCGGGATTAAGAGTTGAGGTGGAGGTTTAAAATAATCACCCCTGTAAGTTCCATTTGTGTCATTTTGTTTAGAGCACAGTAGAGAGTGCAAAGCGTTTCCTGGAGAAATTTAAACCAGGAAAGTGGCAGATTGAGTATAACAAGCTTCACCTCAAGACACCTGTTCCAAGGTAAAAATAAAACTTCACAAGTTTAAACTTTGTGGGTTGTCGGTTTGTAGCTGTGGCTACCTGTATACCCCTTCCGAAAGCGCCATCGGTGGTTGGGGCGGGTCTTTACTAGGATGGGATTAATTCACTCCATGAGTAAAGGTGGATTCACCTTTTCTATATCTCTTTTAAGTGACATTGACATATCACGATCCTGCAAGCCAAAGCCCATCTGTAACCTGGCTCGAGAAATTGGCCTGTTCTCTGAAGAGGTGGAACTGTATGGTGAAACCAAGGCCAAAGTTCTCCTGTCCGTGCTGGACCGCCTGAAGCGGCAGCCCGATGGAAACTACGTGGTGGTGACTGGGTGTGGCTTTTATTTGTTTGCCAATCAAATCATAGTATCAATCCCGATTATTATTACCGGGGGTTGCATTTGCACTTAGCATGCACGTGCGGAGGTTCCTTTACTTTGTTTGCTTTTAGCATTTTCACAGGTATTTTTATCTAATTGAACGCTTACAGCCACCCTGTGGGGTCAGAGTAGATTATAACTTTCGGAGATGAGGAAACTTGTCAGGTTACTCATCTAGTAAGTGGGAAAGTCTGGTCTTAAAACCTGGCCCTCGTGCAGAATTGCTTTTTCTTAACCCCAAATTTGTTAATTCACTAGCTTTATTAAATGTTCATTTTTATTGCTTGGCTGAGTTACATATAAAAGCTAGTTTTTGAGACTAGATTGAGAAATCGAAATCATAGCAGTGTTTTTCTACAAAGTATATTTTTTCCTTACAGTGAGAAGAGCTAAAGCACAGCAGTGTTTCTTATCTAAAATTGGGGGAAAGTTACAACTAAGACTCCTAAGATCCTTTTCAGGCCTTTCATCTTTCTTATTATTCAGATTAAGAGTCATTCTCTAGGATCCGTTAGGTCTGACTTAATGATTCACATCAATTTAATTCCCCTAAATGTAATTTTCCTCTTTTGCTTTCATCTTGAAGAATAACTCCAACGCCCCTGGGAGAAGGGAAGAGCACAACCACAATTGGGCTGGTGCAAGCCCTTGGCGCCCACCTCCACCAGAACGTCTTTGCCTGCGTGCGGCAGCCTTCTCAGGGCCCCACCTTTGGAATAAAAGGTATTGGTGGGACTCGGCTGTGGGTGGCCAGAGGACACCTGCCTGTCCTTCAGTCTTCCCTGGCCCTCTTGACCCATGAATGCTTATGGGGTGTTCAGCTTATTTAGACACTAGGAATGTCTTCCTCACACACCCCCATCATGGTGCTTTCGGTGAAGGCTCTCATCGGATCACCCCAGCTCCTACTGTCATGATTTGACAATGCACAGGGATTCCTTGGATGGGTGGTATGTAGGCAGAGGTACTTTTAGATGACTAATAGTCATCTGTCACAGTAACAATAAAGGTAATCATAGCTACCAGTCACCATGCTGACTTTCTAGAGACAGACGAACCCTACAGATGTTTCCCCCTGTGGGAATAAGAAAAGCCTACCCTTGTTGAGTATGTGCTTTATGCCAGGTTTTGTGCTAAGCAGTTTTTGCATATTATTTTATTTTCTAATATAAGACAGTGTTATCTCCATTTTGCAATAGCAGCAACTGGGACTTCAGAGGCAACTAGGTCAAAGGCACTATTCTTATGTACCAGAGTGGGCCCCCATGTCTGTTTCAAGCTCTAGAACAATACCATCAACACAGTGTTTCATCTGATTACATAAAAACATGGTATCAGTCATCACACTTCACCTTCAGTTTTTGATAGCTGCAGTACTGCAGACGTGTTTTAATTAAATTTATTTTTATTAATTATAATAGGTTTATTAATTATAATAGGTTCTTAGAGTTAGCTTTCTCATTTCTCATTTGTGGTAGGGTATCACATATTCTGCTTGTTCTAATGATTACTACAAATGTTAACTCAGGGTACACTGTTGCCCTTCTGCCTGTTGTTTTGATCTATTTCATAAATGTGCTGATTTAGTTCTGCTTTTGAGCTTAACTCCCTCGCAGTGTCAGAACAAGCCTTTTTTCTTGTTCTGCTTATTGAACCTAATATTCTCCTTTTCCTCGTATCCTAAATTGGCCCATTTTCTTTGCGTGATCTTTGCCTCACCAAAAAAATATCCATATCTCGAAACCTGGATATTTTTTTGACCGGCCTTTGGTTAATAGTCCAAATATGCCAGCAAAACTCTAGCAGTTAATCTGTTTTCTAACTATGTATCCTATTTAGGAAGAATTACAGTGTTTGTGTTTGGTGTATGTATTTTAAATATTCCCTTTTTTAAAACATGAGAGTAGCATTTATGAGAGTGGAAAATTGAACAGGTTTGCCTTTATGTAACTGTAGGCTGTCTCTTTTAACAGATGTTAGGAATCACGGGGAACCTGTTTCTAGAGATAATGCGTAGGTAATGTACCTGCTCATGGTTTTGTCAGTTAGACTCAGATTTCAATTGAGAGACTATTCAGCATTAAAAAAGGTCAAGTGTTTTAGCTTGGTAGAAAAAATTAAAAACACTGATCAAACCTGTCCAAAGGGTTGTAGGAAGTAAATAAATAACATGCGTAGCAGTTACAGAAATCGATTTGATTTCTTTGTGAAGAAACATGCTTATTAACATGAGCCTCACCCTTGGCCTGTCCTCTAGGTGGTGCTGCAGGTGGTGGCTACTCTCAGGTCATTCCTATGGAAGAGGTAAAGTGTTTCTGGGATTTGGTGGAATCAGGCGCTTTATTATAGTTTTTCCTTCCAGAAATTAAGCTTTATTGTAGAGGTCTTAGTGGACAAATGACTTGTTTCTCAGCAGAAGCGACACTTATGGGAAAAACAACTTAATTTGCAAAGTTGTGAGACAGCTTAGTTCTTTGACATGACAAGAACTTCTAAGTCTGGCTTTCAGAGGGGATTAATAATTTTAATCAAGTGATCAAATGAAGCATGAGATTGGGAAGAACCAACATGGAGTAAACTCAGAGTAATCACTGCAGAAATGGGAACAGTGTATAGGCATAGATTTGGGTTGCTCCATTGTACTCCTTGCTCACTGTTTAAAGGACATGGGAGTATGCTCAGTAATCCAGTGTTGCTGTTGATCCTGGTGGTACGGTGTTTGGGGTTACTGGACGTGTCACTTAGGGAAAACCACAATTTCTTCTGAAGACAGTAATTTATGTTTTCAAGATCTGCCCATATTAAGTGTTTGTCCACTAGCTGTGCTGCCAGCAGTTGTCCACTGGCTTTAACATGGGGATTGATTTGGTTGCAACAGAATGAATGTTGGAAAGTTAGAAGACTGATGTGGCTTCTGCTCTTTTGTAGTTTAATCTGCACCTTACTGGTGACATCCATGCCATCACTGCAGCTAATAACCTCGTTGCTGCTGCCATTGATGCCCGGATGTTCCATGAACTGACCCAGACTGACAAGGTATGGTGCTGAGGCCCCATGGGCACTTTTGAAAGGGTTCAAGCACCTGAATTAATGTTGTTCCCTTGGGTGCTGATGATGCAGGTAGCAAAGCAATGGGGTTCCTTTCATTTCAAAGCCTTTTTCCTCCTTTCAGGCTCTTTTTAATCGTTTGGTACCATCAGTAAATGGAGTGAGAAAGTTCTCTGATATCCAAATCCGAAGGTTACAGGTAAGCTTTTCCCTCTTCATTTTTTATGTTGTATGAAATTGAGTAATTGATAAGAGGCAAGAATCTCCTTAGAGTAGCCTGTTTTGAATAAAGTTATATCCATAACCATAGTCTTAAGGTGATGATCTACATAACAAAGATTGATGGTAGAGGTTATTTCTCATTTATCTCTAAATTATAATTGGTTATCCTGAAATAAATAAAGCACTGACAAGCTGCCCTCAGCTGCAAAGACTGGCACTTCCTTTGTAGCATGGATAGGAGTCAGGATGCCAGCATGGCAGCAAAGTGGCTTCTGAAGTTTGAATCTCTGCTCTTCCCAGCACTGGGAACTTAAGCAAGAATGGTTACTTCTATATTTAACTTGAATTTCTAGAAAAAATATATAATCATTAAATATACACTGTACTAACCACATAGCCAGAAATTTCACTCCTGGGTATTTATCCAAGAGAAATGCAAACTTGTGTTCATACAAAAACATGAATGTTTTTAGCAGCTCTTTTAACAATCTCCAAAATTGAGAAACAACCCAGAGGTCCTTCAGTGGATGAATGGATAAACAACTGGCACATCTATATAATAAAAAGGAATGAACTATTACATTCCTTTGTGTGTGTTATCAACCATAGTTATATTGGGAGAACAAGAGGCAACTGGTCCATATTTCTCACTCACTCTCTCACATCCATGTTTCTCTCTCTCTCCCCCTCTCTCTCTCTCTCTTTCCTTCCCTCCCTCCTTTACTGTCTCTCTCAGAATCAATAAACATATCCTCAGGTGAGAATTTAAAAAAGAAGCTCTAGGACTTGAAATCAAAGGATTTGTCTAAAGCCACAGTACCCCGCACCAGCTTGCACTTAGACCCTTGGCCTCCTGTTTCCCGGGTCCCGGCATCCTCTGTCGCACAGTGTTGCTGCAGTCTGTCTCCCAGGCGCTCAGTCAGGAGTGGGTCGGCTACAGCAGATTCCCAGCCTAGTGACTTCTATAAACAACATCATACACTAGGCTTGTGAGCCATTTGACAAGCCAGTGAGCTCCAGCTCTGAAAACATATTTGAGGTTTTATTTTTTATTTTATTTTTTAAAATATATCTTTATTGATTTCAGAGAGTGGAAGGGAGAGGGAGAAATGAAAACATCAATGATGAGAGTGTCATTGATTGGTTGCCCCCTGCTCGCCCCCTGCTGGGGATCAAGCCCACAACCGGGCGTGTGCCCTGACGGGGAATTGAACCTCGATCTCCTGGATCCTAGGTCGATGCTCAACCGCTGAGCCACGCTGGCTGGGTGATATTTGAAGTTTTAAAACAACGTCTTCATAGCACAGGAACAGAACTATGGAAATAGGGCTTGCCAGAGCCCACTCAGATCTACCATGAGTTAGAAGAAAAGGAGAATACATTTTATAAGCACTTTCCGTTTCAAAATGTGACCCACATACACATTGTAAATAAAGAAAATCGCCAGGTTCTGTGAGGAGGAAGAGACAAACCCTTTTTGTGCTTTCCGAAGGAGTAAGAAGGCTGTGAAGTATAGTGCTACATAAAAAGCGTGCCCAAGTGATTTATATTTAATTTTATTGATTTACGCTTATTTTTGCCCTTCCTAATGTTTGCTGTGAATTGGGCTTCTCAATTGCCTGAGAAGGCTTTGCACCTTGTTTTTTCTTTCACTCTGCTTGGGTTTGGCGAATTGGTTCTAGCGCTTGGTCACTGTGCCCATTGAGGGCTAGGTTTCGGGCACTGCCTGTGGTGCTGCTATAGGGACAGACATGTTGAGAATACCTTCATATGCATGTGAGTAGGAAATCAAGGGTTAGCAAAGGGGATCATAGTTTTCCCTTCTGAATTTAACATGGTTTCTATTTCCTGGAGGGGACCCTATCTAGAGACAGAGAATCAAAACAAATTTTTTTAATGTATTATGCTTTTGTTTGTTCTGTCTTATTTTATGTTTTTATTTTACTGCCTCTTCAGAGACTAGGCATTGAAAAGACTGACCCCACCACACTGACAGATGAAGAGATAAACAGATTTGCAAGATTGGATATTGATCCGGAAACCATAACTTGGCAAAGAGGTACCAGAGCCATATACCCCCCCCATTTGCTTTGGTTATACTGCACACACATGCCTCCGTGAGAGTTGTAAGAATGTGAGGTCTGGAAGCTTGTGTGTTGGTATTTTCATGGTTGAGACATAACCAAGATGGTGACTTTCTTGTTTTCCTGGCCACTTCCATCATCCTCTCTCCTTATTAGCTATACCCAGACCTCCTTCTGTTGGGTTAGTTGGACATTTGCTGGCTGGCTGTTTGGTGATGATTGGAGTGAGAGTGGTTTCAAAGAAGTCCATGCATAAACCAAAAGTAACGTTTTGCTAGTTTTATTTTATGGAAAAAGCTTTAGTGTCATGAAGTTCTGTTCAATCACTTCTTGAATCATGTTGCTCTTTATTCTCAGAACTCTCGTCTGGAATAAGTGACTTGATTTTTCTTGTAGCTCTCTAGCTTGCCTACTCATTTTTACCTCGTTTTATTAAACTCCCTTATAACAAAGTAGGTAACCTTCAAGGTTTAAACACTTGGCGGTTTAGTGAGTGAGCTGCCTGGCTACACTGCCATGTGTTGCTTTTCTCTATATGCAGCTAGCCCGGCCTAGAGTTTTATTTTGTACTAGTAGTGCATCCATCTACCCTGTGTCACTGCTGAGAAGGAATTTTCATCCAGTCATGCAGAATGCAACTAACAGCCAATTTATTGACTGTATTTGTGATTTTCATGAGTTCAGTAACCGTTGCTAGCTAATGGCATTTTTAAGATGACCTTCTTAACATATAAAACCTTACTGATGTTTCTTTTTCTTTGCTTTAACAGTGTTAAACAGATGGTATAATATTTTATGAGGAATAAGCTAAAGACCCACTTATAAAATCTAGTATCTCATTTGCTTTTCCTTTGCTTTAATGTCTGTGTTTTCTAAGAAAGCAAAAGCAGACCCGGGGGAAAAAATGGATCATACCTATTGACTGACTATTTTATACAGAGAAATTAGGTACAAGGAACTTGACGCTATATTTTTTTAAAAATACGGACAGGCTTCAACAACACATTATATCCTTTGTGTGTGTGTTTGAGTGTGTCTCCCTCGGAATACTGCACAAAACACTGCCTTATGTGTTTATTAGTCTTTATGGAAAATAATTTGGCATGTTATCAAGTGCCCTAAAAATGCCTCTTCTCTTTGACTCATTTAGAGTGTAATTAGTGTATTGTTTTCTCTCTTTTTTTCCCTCCTTTTTATTGAATTTTTTGTGGTGACACTGGTTAACAAAATCATACAGGTTTCAGGTGCACAGTTCCACAACATATCATCTGTACACTGTATTGTGAGTTCACCACCCAAGTCAAGTTTCCGTTTCGTATTTTGTTATTGTTTGGCACATCATACAAAAAACAAAAATGGAAATACACTAAAATGTTAGCAGTAATTAGTCCTGGGAGGTAGAAGTAAGATTAGTTAGCTGGTTGATCTTTTCCATGTTTTCCAAGGATATACAGTTAGATAGATATTCTGCCATCTATCAGTTTCTATGAATGGAAGTTATTTCGACTCAGTGTGCTAAAGGAAAGAGCAGGTCTGTTACCCAGCATGCTTCAAAAGGCATTTGCCTGGCCCTGTGCTTATGGCTCTTATGTTTCTCAGGGTAGTGTAAGGTCAGTGAGTCATCCCGCAGAACAATGTTTCTCAGGGTGGTGTAAGGTCAGTGAGTCATCCTGCAGAACAACACAAACCTGTAGGATCAGATGTGCTTTAAAATAGGTCCCGGATTTCTAGTTGTTTGAATTCTCTAGACAGAATAAAACCAAGCCAGTCCACATTTCTTTCTTTAAAAATAAGTACTGTACAAAGTTCCTTTGAACCCATATTGTAGCTTTGCCATCAGTTTTGAAATCAAATACTAATAGACAGATATTACTTTAGACTTGTTGCTCTAAGACCTGGCTGGTTCCTTTAACTTTATGGTCCTTTGACTAACATTACTCTGTGTCTTCCCTTTCTACTGCAGTGTTGGATACCAATGATAGATTCCTGAGAAAGATCACAATTGGACAGGCTCCAACGGAGAAAGGTCACACCCGGACGGTAACTGTCTGTTCCTTTCTAAGGGAATCAGCTCAGATGAAGCAGATCCTTGCTCCTTCTGCCCTCCTCCGTCAGCGCCCCTCCGACTGACACTGCCGGGTGTTGTTCTGCCTTCTCCCTTTTAAAACGGGAGTGAGTAGGTGTGTGGGATTGAGCACTCCTGACAGCTTTTGCAGTAAATCCCATGTGTCACCTGCGCGTTTTCCCTGGCATTTTTTCCTGGAGGCAGAGAGCCCCAAGTGAATATCCATGTACACAAATCGATTGAAATTGCTTCTTGTTGGTGGCAATCCTACAGTATGTCTCTTCAGCGTGAGAGCTCCCATGCTGCGTGTTAGGGAAACCATAACTACATGATTGCAAGCTGCTTTCACAGGATTGTTGGTCCTTCTAGAGTCTTTATTTTAAAGATTTGACCACTCGAGGTCTTGGAATAGTTAATTACAAATTTTTGCTGTTGGAGAATTATTTTCATTAAGTTCTTTGTGTACTACTGTTATTCTATCCATTTAAGCTTTCGTTTAAGCTGTGGATGCAAACAAGGATTACTTGTGCAATTCTCTGGTTTAATGAAGTTTTCCCTGTCGTGTCTCTTTCCTTCCAACAGGCCCAATTTGATATCTCTGTGGCCAGTGAAATCATGGCTGTCCTGGCTCTCACCAGTTCCCTAGAAGACATGAGAGAGAGACTGAGCAAAATGGTAGTGGCGTCCAGCAAGAAAGGGGAGCCCATCAGCACTGAAGACCTGGTGGGTACCCCAGTGTGCAGGCCTGAGATGCAACCTGTGTCCATTGTCCTAGGGTCTCAGCATTACCAGTAACAGAAATTATGCTGCAATTAACTAATAAATTTAATGATTTTGTTGCTGACAAGGTAATTATGAAATTTATAAAATTCATAGTGATTAATAGGTAGTGTGCTCCAATAATAAACCAGGGTTTCAGATGGTGTGAGCAACATCTTCAACCTGTGAGTATTCCCTAAAGTGGATACATGACTTCAGTTTGCAGAGGACATCAAGAGTCCAAATGAGGCCCTTCGTAGCTGAGCTTGGAGTCACACCCTAGCCTCTCCCCATGACAGGCCCCCCTGCACAGAGGTCTCTTGTCATGAGGTTTATTGGCCTCAGCCTTATCCACATGGTAACCACATGGGGAATAACTCATTAATCAGTTATCTGATGTCCTACTAGGCTAGCTCTCTACTTCAGGTTTATTTCTCAACTGTCTACATGATAATATGAGGTTTGAAATGAGATGATCTTATAGATTAATTTTTTAATTGCTGTTTTTTCATTGATTTTAGAGAGAGGAAGGGAAAGAGAGACATTAATGTGAGAAAGAAACATCGATTGGTTGTCTCTCATACATGCCCCAACTGGGGACCTAACCTGCAACCTAGGCATATGCCCTGACCGGGAATCGAACCCTCGACCCTTTGGTACATGGGATTACACTCCAACCAACTGAGCCACACTGGCCAGGGCTAGATAAGTTTTTTAAAGGTCTGTTTGTATTGACATATACCAAAATGGTTGGCCTGTGATTGAGCAAGCAGTATGTCAGATGATTTCAGAAAGGGGGGAAAACATTAATAGCTTCCGTTCACAGTTAATATGTGTAAAAAAATGAAATTGTTTTAAATTTCTACACCCAAAGCAGAAACTTGGAAACTCATTAAAACTAAATATAAATGGGATCTATAGTTTTATTTTACTTTGTTACCAGTTTGTTCAGCTGTGGTTGGAGGGCTTAGAAGAGGGATCTGGTATTTTAAGAGTTGGTATTGAATTCCTGGGTAAATTGTTTGTTTCTGCTTTGGGAAATACATATTGAAATTGGTTTGTGGCCATTTCTGCCCAGACACCGAAGTTACAAATAATTCAATACTCAAAGAACTAGCATTTCCGTGCTGTGAACTAGTCTAAAATGGATTCCCCTCGTCCATCACAGCAGAGCTTGATTGAGATGCGTGTTTCCAGAGTTACACGTTTTTTCCAAAAATCACATGTGAATGTCATTTTTATTCTAGCTGTCTCCCTGCTTAAAATAACTGGTAACTTCAGAGTGTATCCAGAAAAAAATAAATATGAGAATAAATGAATGGCCTGGTTCAGATAGAAGTAGACCATAATTGGTCCAAGATGGCTAAAAAAGGAAGACCCAAGAGTGTTGAATTTTGGTTTTGAGGGGTTGGTTGTTTGCTGGTAGGAGTCGATGCTTCATGCCTTTGTTTTGTAGGGGGTGAGTGGTGCGTTGGCTGTGCTTATGAAGGATGCAATCAAGCCCAACCTCATGCAGACACTAGAGGTGAGCAGAGTGGTTCCTCCATTCTGAGTCCGTTTCCTGTGTTCGCACTTGTCTTGCTGAGCCAAGACCCCTTCTACCTGCCCGTCTCTGCCATCTTTCTCATGGTTGCAATTGGGACATTACTGTCATAAAAGACGCAGCTTCATGTTTAGCCCTTTGGGATGTCTTTTTCTTTTGGATTCCAACTAACGTTCATCTTGACTGTGTGATCCCATTTTGAAGCAGGATTGACAGGTTCGCTCGTGCTGTCTTGATTTCCACAGGGCACTCCAGTGTTTGTTCACGCTGGACCGTTTGCCAACATCGCACACGGGAATTCTTCTATCATTGCAGACCGGATTGCACTCAAGCTCGTTGGCCCCGAAGGATTTGTAGGTGAGTATTTTTGCGAAGACAGTGAATAGATGGTTTGGGGGTAGTTGTAGGGAGGTTGACATCAAGGGAATTGGGATAGCATTTTTACAGTTGCTTTTCTCCTTACAGTGACTGAAGCAGGATTCGGAGCAGACATCGGAATGGAAAAGTTTTTTAACATCAAATGCCGGTATTCTGGTCTCCGCCCTCATGTGGTGGTGCTTGTTGCCACTGTCAGGGCTCTTAAAATGCACGGAGGCGGACCCACGGTGAGGATCCAGAGTAGGAAGAGTCTGATTGTCAGGAATGTTCTGAAGGCTAAAGGGAAGCTTCATGACTTGTGCCTGTTCCTTCATTAAGCGGCTCTTATCCTCATGACCTGATAGGGTGCCAGAAGCAAGAGATACACAGGCGGCTCTTGTGCTAGCCCCTTATCACTCGAAGGCAGTACCACCTAAGAGGCAGTGCCATTCTAAGAGGGCTGATATTGGCATCATGGCCAGCCTTTCCGAGGAAAACATCTGATAATATCTAAACGCCTCCAAGGACATGTGCCTGCTAAACACTCAAAAAACTCCTTTATGTTCAGACTGTTCTTTTAAACTCTCAGTCCCATTTTCCCTCTGAATAGTGACACTGACAGCCAGCCAACCAAACCATTTAGCTGAGACAGGTCAGCCCTTCTGGAGAGGTGTGCGCTGGGCGGGACCACTAGCACCCTGGCGTGGGAGGGAGGAGAGGGGAGGGTAGAGGTGCTCGGGACTGCCTCTGGGTAATAGAGAGAAACAGAGGTTAGGACTGGTTATGTTCAACTCCAACCTGAACTTTGTGGTTTCCTGAATCCCTATTGGTTAGAAATTTCACTTTTTATCCTGTTATTTTAACACCTTTCTTCAGCACCTGCATGTAAAGACATGGTGCTAGTGTTCAGAAATTGAAGAAGTATTCAACTCCTGCCCTATAACTTGAGAAATAAGACCTCACTCACCTACAGAACAAAGTCAGTGTCTCAGTGTAGTGACCAATATAGCAGGTCTCAAGCATTTTGGTCTCAGAAAATCTTTATACTCTTAAAAATTATTGAGGTCTTGAAAGAACTTATATTTAGGTGGGTAATATCTATTGATATTTATTATATTAGGAATTAAAACTGAGTTGCATATTAACATAAATAACATTTTTTTAAATGAAAAGTTACTATGTTTTCCAAAACAAAATTTAGGCATTGTACATTTTTCAGTTCTCTTCGGTATCTGTCTTAATTGAAGATCTCTGGATTCTCATCTTCTGCATTTGATCTTTTGCGATATCCCGTGTCACATAACTTTTGGAAAATTCCATTGTATACTCAGTGAGAAAATAAGAATGAAAAGGGTTATGATATCTTCAAATTACTATGGAAATAGTCTTGACCTTGTGGACCCCATGAAAGGATTAGGTCCCCGGGCCTCACCGTGAGAACCGCTGCCATAACACAACCCCAACCTCTCCAGTCTCACTTGTCTCCAAGGGACCAAAAGCACTCCTAACCCAGGACACCCCTTTCTGCTAGCAGTGCAGGAAGGACTCCCTTTTCCTTCCCAATTATAACCAACATTTCTCTCTCGCACCCCCTTACTCTCACAACTTTGTACTTTCTTTTCCCCTGACCTCATACTTTAAAAAATAATGCTGAGCACTTAACCTGGGCAGAACTGAGAGGAGGGTCTTACACACACATCGCTACCAAGGAGCCAGACAGGCTGCTCACTTTACCTCCTGGAGCCACATGTAAGGCCCAGAGCAAGGTGGCTCAGGTCCCTGCTTCCGGCCCCACCTCTCCAAGGCCCCTTTTGGAGCTGGAGCACCGTAGTCTCTGAGGAATGGGAATGGACAAAGCTGAGAAACTGAAGGCTCCTTAATCACTGTCCATTGCCCACAGTGGGATTCCCGGGATCAGCACCTTCACCCCCGTGCTCATCCCTGTGGCCGCAAAAGGGCCAGGCCACCAGGTACTTCTCTAACTGAACTTACTGCTTAAGTATTCTGAGGCCTTTAACTACGTCGTGATAGAGGAAGAGAACCCTTGTGTGTTGTTTCCCTCCTGTTTGTGTTGCTCCTGCGGGACCAGCTCATGATCCCATCGAGGGGCTTGTCACAGACTCCGTCAGCAGACATGTCAAGGTGGCCTTTGCAGGGCTTACAGCTGCCTTTTCCTGTGCTCACCTTCACTTCCACCCTGCTGCTGGGTGCATCACTCAAAGGTTATTGCCCCTGCCTAGAACACATCCCTTCCCCCCAGTCTTCACAGACCCGTCCTTTCTCACCACCTTTGTTCAGGCCACAAAGGTCCCCACTCTTCTCGAAGCAGTCATTTTTGTTCTGTGCTGTAGGATTGGTCATAGGCCCTTAATCCTTAAGGCAGGAAACAATCTTATCCTACCATATATCCCCCAAGCGTGCAGCTTCTGGCCTTTAACACGTGGCACATACCACTTTAAGCTGGTATCTAATTGTAAATAGAAAATGCCTCTGACTTTGCTTCCTTTCCTTCCAGGTCACTGCTGGACTGCCTCTTCCCAAGGCTTACATAGAGGAGGTAACTTGAATCATTTCTAATTACCTGACTAGAAAGCTCCACCCTGAATCAGCATATCTCAACCGGCTCAGTTGGAGACAAGTTGGGGTATCACTCTGACCCAGGCTTGTTCCTGGGAGCAGGTTGTCCCTGCTAAAAGGCCTGAGGTGTGCTGAAGAATTGAATTGAATGAAATAAAGATTGCCCCACATAGGATACCAGTAAAACTACTGCCCTCGATCAGCAGTGGTTTCTCCACTGGGAGTGATTTTGCCCCCAGGGGACATTTGATTGTTATAACCTGTGTGGAGTGCTACTGGAATTCAGTGGGTAGAAGCCAGGGCTGCTGTTAAACAGCCTACAGTGCCCAGGACACTCCCACTACAAGGAATGATTTTGGCCCCAAATGTTAGACGTGCTGAGGTTGAGAAACCCTGCTCTAGACAAATGGAAATTTCCTTGTCTTCTCTGTATTGGCTGGTTGATTCCCAAATGCCATTCAAATCAGAAGCAAATACACGGACCTTTTTTGAAATGTCTTTTCCTCTGCAGATTTAAATCCAAATTAAAGGGTCAAGATACAGTCAGCATCCTGGTTATTTTTCTAGGCAAAGTTTCCATAAGCTGATATGGTTTATAGCATCAAGCAGGAGCTCAAAGAATTGTGAGCTTGAACCTTTTCATGTTTCTATCATTTACCATCAAAGAAACATCTCTAGAGCCAGTTTGGGGTAGTTATGAGAGAGGCCCTTGAACGAGACGGTAAGGTCAGCTGCTATCACTAATTCAATTTTTCTACCTTTTTTTTAAACTTAAATTATCAAGCAATACAGGGTCACTGTTTAGACTCCAAATGAAGTATTTCAAAAGCAGCTAGAAAAGACTTGTCGGTGCCTTGAGTCTGCCTGTCTCCTGAGTTATGACTTTCCTTTTATGGTCATTTGTCTGATTCAGGCGTAGGAGGGGAATTCACAGTTCTGGCCCTGCTGCCACCCCACCGCCTTTCCTGTGTCTAATTAGAATGACTGCCCCTAACTGGCCCAGCTGGTATCTTCATTTAAGAAATTCAACTTATTTAAAACTGTTCTCAATCACTCTTACATATTAATTGCTTTTCATGTGACTAGAGGTAAAGAACTAGCAGTGCTTTTTAGAATATCAACTAAATCCTGATCTTGGTTTTCAGTTATTAAAGGAAAAGCATAAATTGTGTTTATAAGGATTTCACATGTTTTCTGCCTTTAATTTACCTATTTTTTTCTGCTCTTCCATGGAAAACACAAGCCAAGAGCTGTTACTGCTAGGTTTTGCTCATAATCCAGTGTATATAGTTTTATGTATAACTGTTATATTTTTCTTTTTAAAATATTTAATGTATTTTTAAGCTTATGTTAGTAACACACCATTTGTTTAAAAATTAAACAGTATAATATATGACTTGAGTCTTCTTAACAATTTGCTGCATATTTCTCAACATTTAAAAACCTTTCAAGAATATATACATGTATTTATATACTTGTCCAAAAATAGAAGTAATTAAATTCTCCATTGCTTTGCAACTTAGTACATCTTTAAAGGTTCCATGTAATATACATAATCTCATTTTTCATAACATCTCCATGATACATATTTATTGACTATGTATATAAATCCCCTATGGAAGAAGGTTTGTGTTATTTGCAGTTTTTCAAGGCTGCAATAAACATATTTAAACATATGTTTCCTTAATTTCTTTCCTTTAAGTTACACGCTATTTGGTTCTTACAGATGACATTCGCCTCGCTTTCTGTTGTCCCCACTAAAGGTTCATGGTTGAGTTTATTAAAACCTTTGACAGCATCACTTATTACTTCATGTTTTCTGACAGTACTTATAGCAGCTGTATAATGAATGCCAGGCACTGCCCTAGGCTCTGTCTTCTGATGAAAGAGGCTGTGCAATACTGAGTAGAGTTAGTTTGTACCATTATATCATATGAGTACATAAAATCTTGAAACACAGGGATTATAAATATAATTATTTAAGGGCATCCGATTCCCTTCAGACAGCAAATATGCTATTAAGCTATGGAGTGATGACAGCAGATATACCAGGTCTTTTGTTTTCAGGACAGTCGGGACACAAGCACAGCTCCACTCCAGTGTTATGCATGTAAAGCCCGGCACAGTTATCGGCTCCACAGCGCACACTCACTGTGGTGGGAGAAGTGTCAGCTGATCTGCTCTCTCTCAGCTTGTCCTGACAGTGAAAAGATAGGTTCCCTTTTAAGAAGAACCTGGAGCCCAGCTGGGCTTGGCTCCGTGGTTGAGCATCAACCTAGGATACAGGAGATCGCAGTTCGATTCCCTGTCAGGGCACAAGCCTGGGTTGCGGGCTCGATCCCCAGTCAGGGGCCTGCTGGAGGCAGTTGATCAATCACTCTCTCATCATTGATGTTTCTCTCTCCCTTTCTCTTCCTCTCTCTGAAATCACTAAAGATATACTTAAAAAAAGAAGAAGAACCTGGAACTATTTCCAGCTGTTCTCTCCCTGACCTCACAGAAGGACCACCACTTTCACTGTTGTCTTTTACAGAACCTGGAGCTGGTTGAAAAGGGCTTCAGTAACTTGAAGAAACAAATTGAAAATGCCAGAATGTTTGGAGTTCCAGTGGTGGTGGCCGTGAATGCATTCAAGTAAGTACAAAGTGTCAGAGTCCAGGGAACTGAGGGAAATGGTCAGAAAACATCTCCTGGAGCTTTTAGCTTTCTTTTGATTCAGTTACTCCTATTGGTTGTTAAGCCTGTTCTTCAGGGGCCACTGAGGGAGCCTGTGCTCTGACAGGCACCTCACATGCCACAGTGAACTTGTCACCTCACCCACTGAGGGTCCAAGGTCAGATTTGGCTCCCGTGGGTCCCCTTCCTGTCCACCAGGTAAAGTTGGTAACACATAGGCCTGAAGTTAAATGTTCTTTTTGGTCTTTTGAGCCAATAGGAGGTCATAGCCCTACAGAGCTTCATTATTTCACTGGGCCTGTGGATGTTGTCTTGACAAAGAGCCGAACGTATTGAGCTGGGAATGTTCCTGCAAAGAGAACTTGTGTGGGTTGTGTAAATCGTATAATGCTGGTTTTGGTCTTGTTATAATGGCCTAACTGCAGCAGAATGGGAAGCAAAATTTTTTAAAAGCGAGTATTTGTTGATTCCTGCGATGTGCTTGGAATGGTCTGAGTACTCTGCATGTATTTACCGTCTAAGTCTCATGACATCCCAGATGAAATAAGTGCTATGATTATTCCCCCTTTACGCATGTGGAAATCCAGGCACGTAAAGCTTAAGTAACTGGTCACCTCACCAGTAAATTGTGGAGCTGAGATTCAAACCCAGGCAACGTTACTTAATTAGTGTCCATTTATCAGCAGGTAATTCACATGGGTTTTAATGGCAAAAACGAGGGATTCTGCCCTCCCTGGGCATTGTCAGTGCTTTAACGTGAAGTGCTGCCTTTACAGGACAGATACGGAGACCGAGCTGGACCTCATCAGCCGCCTCGCCAAAGAACATGGGGCTTTCGATGCCGTGAGATGTACTCACTGGGCAGAAGGGGGCAAGGGCGCCGTAGCCCTGGCTCAGGCCGTCCAGAGAGCAGCTCAGGCACCCAGCAGCTTCCGTCTCCTCTATGACCTCACGGTGTGTTACTTGCTCTATGCAAAAACCCAAAAAGCACAATGAGGTTTCTTTGTGGCTACCTCTGTTTAGAGCCCATGTTTAACAGCTTCAACCCTGTGGGTCTGATTCCCACGTAGATGAGTTACACGACCACAGCCTGGACCCTCAACTCCAGACAGTTTTCTTACCAACACATGTTGCTGCCTCTTACAGAGTAGGGGGTCCAGGCAAGAACACCCCAGGAGGTTGGCTCACATCCTAACTCTGGGAAGGGCTCACAGCACAGTTCCTCTGCTGGCGGGAGAAAGGGTCACAAAGAGAACCAAGAGTGTAATTCACTACAGCTTTAACCCAAGGCACCAACCGTATCAGGGCAAATTGGCAAGAGGTTCCATGGAGGCTCAGATAAGTTTTCCACCTGCATCTCAGTAACAGGGGAAGGTAGTGTGCTCCTAAAGCTCACTTCCTGGTGCAGGGCTGCCTCAAGTTCAGAGAAGCCCTCAGGTGCAAACCACACACCCAGCAGGCTTGAGCACTTTTTCCATCACTGAGTAAACTATATGATGTCTGGCCCAAGCAGAAACACTGCTTATTCCACATACAATAAAGCATAAAATTAGTTCAGAGAAAGATTGTTTATACTATAGGGTTGTATTTTGTTTTCGTTTCTGTCTATGTATTTCAGGATGTGATTGGACGTTAAGCAGTGTGGCTACAACTGGGAACTTCATTAGGAACTTGGGATGGATGTAGAAGCTAATTCTGCTTGTATTCTCTAGGCGGGTTCTCGGCTTGGTTTTTAAAAGATAATCATAGATTTTCAAAAATAGCCATAAAAAGGTAGAAGGAAGAAACCTCATTATTCTTGAATTATAACATTCTTTTGTTTCTCTTTGCCCCTTGCAGATATAATACACTGACAGTTAATTAACACCCCCTGTTGACATGGACTTTTCCTATGGAGCTTTAGTTTTACAGACTGGTTTGAAAATCTGTTCAACCAATGGTCTTTTTAGGAAATGCCATAACACAAATTTGCACACTGATGCAAGGCATTTATAGGCACCCTGTCTAGGCCCCTCCACAGTGCCTACTGTTAGCAACCTCAGGCCTTGAAGGTGAGCAGAAGACCTGGACGAAGTGGGGTAATGAGGACCTTATAACCCATTTCCACTTGGAGCTTTGCTCTGGCAAACAGGAGGCTGCCACCTTTTGTCTTATTCTGTATCTGTTGGTCTTAAATCACCCTCAGCAAAGTGCTTTCACTTCAGAAGTTCTGAATATGCCTTGGCATTTACAGAGCCCAATTATAAGATGCATATGAAAGTAATCTCTGTTGCATCTTTATAAGCCATAATTGAATAGTCGCTTTACTCCTATATTATGCAAAGCCCTTTCATAAATTATCACTGTTTAGTTCAAAAGGGAATTTTTCTTTTTATAGATAAGATAAATTCCTTTCAAAAAATAAAACTCCCCAATGTATTCTCTTAGCCTTAGTTGCTAAGAAGTATAGAGTCAGATATATTGCCTAATTTTAGTAGTTTGCTCACCCAAGTTACCTGTGAGTAGCTTTCCTTCCCATTTCCTTTAGGCATTTTCCGCTATGCTGTTTGCTGTGAATCCTGGGCTCAGCAACACTCGAGAAGCCAGGCCCCTGAAGGAAGCCCTGCAGGCGAGGCCCTCCCTAGTTAGACCCCTGGCCTCCGTCAGCTGCACTGTTTGCTGCAGGCGTCAGGAGGGCATAGACTTTCACACCATTCCCACTGCACGTTCATCATAGAAGTCACCAGTTTGCTCTTTAAAAAAAACTATTTCTAAGTAAGAGCAACCGGCAATCAATATGTTATGGCTGGCATCTGCCTCTCATTTACAAACCAGGATTTATGTGGATGGACATTGGTTGTCTTATAAACAGTATCCCAGGTTTGCTTTGACAGGAGACTGCTCTCTAGTCATAGGACATTACTTTTTACTTATGAAGAAATAATTATTCTTGGGTAGTCAGCAGTATTTTTTGTGATGATCCTAAATACACACACACATACACACACACACACACAGTAACTACCTCTGTGGACATTTTCTACTTATAAACTCTGGGGCTTGGTATTTAAAGAAAATGTTTCTAACCCAGTAAACCTCAAACTACTTGCATATCTGTGTATGTGTATAAAAACATCTCTGGCCCTTTTGGGGACTCTGACCTGGAAAGTGACCGTGTCCCAGTCATGGTCTCCCCTCTTTCTGTCTGTCAGCTCCCAGTTGAGGATAAAATCAGGATCATCGCTCAGAAGATCTATGGAGCAGATGACATTGAATTGCTCCCTGAAGCTCAGCACAAGGCAGAAGTCTACACAAAGCAGGTAGGTGTCCAGTTGTTTTGTTCTTTCAACTGTTTATAAAGCAGGCCTTGCAGCCAAGAATCCCGGTGTTCTCCCAGCCCTGCCAGGCACCCACTGCTTTACTCCCTCTGGGCAGCAGCCTTTTCTCCTCTGAAATAGTGCGTTTGGATTAGGTGGTCTAGTCCCAAGCTCTTTATCACCACAGATAGTATATAAGTGTGTGGAAAAGCCATGAGGAAATGTGGGATGTCTTACTAAAAGATTGAGAGCCGGCCTTGAGTTGTGTCGTCATGGCTGCTCCAAACTATCATATTTTAATTGGTTATATAGATAAAAATAAAATACTCACTTTTGGAATATGATTGTGAGTACTTACCTCCCTCACCAGACAGATTCCCTCCCCCTTTTTTTTTTTTTACTTTTGTTGTTGTTTAATCTGTAATAACTAAGCTAGAGGACAGTGAGGTGGAGATGGATAGAAGGGGAGTTTAGATGTTTCAAATAAATTGAAGAATCCACACCGTCGCAATGCCCAGATGTTCTTTGTTGCGGTGTCAGCTTTTCATCTGTCCTGCTCCTGTTCCCTTCTTTCCCCAGGGCTTTGGGAACCTGCCCATCTGCATGGCCAAAACACACCTGTCCTTGTCTCATAATCCAGAACAAAAAGGCGTGCCTACCGGCTTCGTCCTGCCCATTCGTGACATCCGCGCCAGCGTCGGCGCTGGCTTTCTGTACCCCCTGGTGGGAACGGTAAGTGAGGGCTGCAGGCAGAGAGGCGAGCTTCTCGTCCTAAACTGAGTGTGAGGCCATCGAGCAGGTGCCAGATGAGCAGAGTTCACTGCTGAGGAGAAAGTCGGAGTCGGGCCTGCCAGGGTTAATCCCCTTGCCGTGGACCATCTTGGTGTCAGTTCCAGGATGACGCATGACTGCTTGTGCTGAATAACAATTCTGTTTCCCAGTGACAATGTGACCTTGACTGGATCCAGGATGGGCCTAATCGATGGGCTGTGACAGAGCTTGTATATAGTCACACCTGACATTCAGTGGGCACCTTCTCAGGTTAACCCGGTGCTCCCTACAGCCCTGAGAGGCAGCGACAGAGGCTCTGCACCTCCTGGGTCTTGACAGGCCTAGAGCTTGTGCCCAAAAGTCAGGCAGTTCATAGTTTGTGAGTAAAGAATTTCCCTCTTAAAATGTGACTGAACTCTGTAGATGTGAAAGGTGAGGTTACTTATTTACACTTCAAGATGAATTATCAAATGCCTTCTTCTCTTGTGGATTTTATGCAGAGTAAAGGAGGAAAATTGCTAATAGAAGGTAGAGGGTGCTTATGGAATAATCACAGCCTGAACTTTGTCCCAGGGGTAGCACTGATCCTGTGCCCAGGTTTCCCCCTTAGATCCTGTATCTGCAGACTGTACTTAACTGCACACAGGATCAAAACATTAAGTAACTTCAGACACAGTGCAAAAGAAAAAATAGACCTCCTTTTGGAGCTATATTATTTAACAGTAAGAAGGTGCTAGGAGGGGGCGTTATGGAGTCAAAAGTCTACAACATTAAAGCTGAATCCTGTTTTCGCCTCTCCTGATTTGGGCCTTGGGCTCATTATTAAAGACCTGACCCCTCTCCTCTCCACTCTCAGTGTGGGTCAGACAAGGTCGTGCAACCCAGTGCTCCCTCAGGCTTGGCTTTGTCATGATGTGCAGCAGTCCTTGCGGTTTGTAGAAATTCCCTTTTCATAGGAACGATAAACCATTAACCCAGCACCTTGAATATTGCAGAAACATGTTCTTTCTGGAGAAATTGTTAGCAGCTGCCAGATGAACGAGCAGTAGCTGCAGTCTGTATTGTCACTTGCGATGTGTGCATGCAGAGGGGTGACCAGTCATGAAAGCAACACTGGAAGTGGTCAGGCCAGTGAGTTTGCCTGTAGTTCAGAGAGAAACACATTCTGCCCAGCTCAAGGCTCTGTTATCTAGAACAAACACTTGCATTAAAAGCCACCTTGGACCAAGACATTTCTGCACATAACCTAAGTGGCTTAAGGGTCACTATTCTTAATGCCTCCTAGTTGCTATTGCAGCCTGTTACAGGACTCAGAATTTGAGTATTTTATGTTTTAATTCAAGGTGTGGTGGCTTCTTTTCAGTTTCATGTCTAAGTTCCTATGTGTATGTACACATAATCTTTTCATTTAAAAATTTTTCTTGATTATCAATATGACCAATGCTTGGGAGGGAAATCCTCTTTGGATAAGAGTAAAAATACTGAGAATCTTTTTTTTTTTTTTTTAAATATATCTTTATTGATTTCAGAGAGAAGGGAGAGGGAGAGAACAAGAGATAGAAACATCAGTGATGAGAGAGTCGTCATTGATCGGTTGCCTCCTGCACACCCCTGAGCAGGGATCGAGCCTGCAACCCGGGCATGTGCCCTGACCGGGAATCCAGTCGCAATCTCCTGGATCCTAGGTCGATGCTCGACCGCTGAGCCACGCCGGCTGGGCTAAAATACCGAGAATCTTAATCACTGTTTTGGGGACCATCTTTAGCATCTTCCGCCAACATGCTCATCTATGTCTGCATCAATGGGCACATGTCCTGTGTCTTTAAAATGTCATCCTCAGGCTTTTCTGCTCGGTCTGCAGACCATCCCTTCCTTCCTCTCCTCTCCCCACACCCAGCAGTGGCTTATCTCTCACAGAATTTGAGAACAGAGACCGGCATCAGATCCATTTAGTATGTTCTGCTGAATATTAATTGGCACTCACAGGTCAGAATTAGGTGTTCTAAAGTGTAGATGTTAAAAAATAAAGTGTAGATGTTTCGTGTCACAAGTGACTCATCCTTTTCTATGACACTTTTATAGTTAAGTCTTAGAAGTTCAACTTTTTTCCTGTCTGGCTCTGATTTGTAACCTGTGTATATTCATTATATAAGACATTGTTACGGAGAAGATATACCGAGTTTTCACTTATAAGCCTTACGAATTTGCACAGAAGTGGATATTTGTCAAAGCCAAGCCTTCAGAAAAGAAGCAATGCAGATGCAGCCGTAGCACTGCAGGCCGTTTTAGGCCAGTTTGGACCAGTGAGAACGGTGATTGTAAAGCCTTCTACGTTATGTAGAAAAATGTCTTGGCCCAAGTTAAAGGATGCTAATTTATAATGTTGTGCCGCTGAAGCAAAAATATTGTGGGTAGCGATGCGAGACTAATTAAAGCAAAGTAAAAAGCGGACAAGCCCATAGCTCCTTTTGGCCTTTTGAAGCGAGGGCTGCGGAGGTGAGTGACCGACTCCGTAGCCTCCTCAGCGCCCGCTGCTGCTTGTTCCCGCTGTCAGTACGGAAGGTGACAGTGAGGCCTGGCACCGGGTTTGCTTAACGATACGAGGGTTTCTCGTTGAGGTATTAACAGGAGCAGTGACTTTATTTTTAATGTGTTAACCAGAGGAGTACCACTTTGTTGGCAACTATAAAATAATATTCTATCTTTGTGCCGTGGGCTTTCTATCTGAGGGAAACATGGAAAAAAAGATCACTGAGTTTGTTTTTAATGCTGTTTCACATCTCCTAGATGAGCACAATGCCGGGACTCCCTACCCGGCCCTGTTTCTATGACATTGATTTGGACCCTGAAACCGAGCAGGTGAACGGGTTGTTCTAACAGGTAAGTTGTTTCTGGTGAGAGTTTTGCCTTTTTCTTTGTGAGACATATTTATGAATTATAGGACTCCGCCTAAAGGGATGCCTTTTCAGACATCACTGAGGGGAGAGGGGGCAGTAATGAGAGTTGGCAGTAACCAGTGAACGAAGTATTTATATTTCAACACATTTTTGGAGGAAGAACACAGCCGTCACAGGTTGGCAGTGAGGGAGAAAGCTGCCGTCTCATGAACTAAGAAGGGACCGCGGCAGAAGTTAGGCCTCCTCTGCTGGAACCCACGAGACTCTGGGTTCCAAGTTGATGGCACAGGAGCAGCTGAGGTCTGTATGCCCTGAATAGACAGCTAGCAGGTAAGAGTTGAGTAAATGTCCTAGGAAGTGGAAAAGAGAAGGAAACAACCAGTGCAGAAGTTCTTGGGTCTTAAGTGAAAGGCCCCAAGTACTCATCACAATGAAGGAGCAGACACATCCAGTTGAAATTTCAAAACCATCAATGATGAAAATCCCAAAAACCATTCTTCGGAGAAAGGCTTGCCTCTTAAAAAACGAGAATTAGACTGAACCAACCTGACTTATCAGGAAGAGGCTTTTTAGACAATGGAGGAATTCCCTCCAAGTTCTCAGGGAAACACTTGCCACCTGTACCTATCCCCTGCCAAATCTGTCCCGGTGTGTTCAGAGACATGCAGGTTCCCTGCCCCACATCTCTTCCTAGGAAGGGATTTAGCAATGTACTCCAGCAAAGTGAGGACTGAACCAAGAAAGAAGACATGGTCTCAGGAAACCAAATCCTGATCTGGACAGTAATCAAGGGGTGTCCTGACAACTGCAAGTGACCTAGAGTCACAAGTGCAATGTGGAACAAGAGGAGGGAGGCTTGCGAAAGACTAGAAGGAACTAGAAAAGGCGAGGGTATCAAAGGGTCATGCAACACAAAAGCTCTCACACTAAGAAAGTAAAGGTCAGGGTGGAAGAGAACTGTCATCATCGAAGCAGCTGTAAGGCTGGCTGCTCACAGAGGCAGCTCTGCTCACAGAGAGGCTGGCTTGATGCTGGGGGAACACTGCTCCTTAAGGGCATGTGTGACGATGGAAAAGTCATCCTGGCTCATGCCTGGTCTGGTCTGGCACAGTGTTTACATAGCCATGCATTGTTTTCAGGTCTATGGACCGGCCCTGGAAGAGTTGTGGGAAACGATGTAAATGTTAGCAGCGTCGCAATGCAAGAGGGCAGTGGTGTAGTGTGGAAGGGAAGAGGAAACATTTCAGCAGCTAGAGAAAACATTTATTCCTGTTTCTTTTCCCTCCCAGATTGTCCATCTTCAAGAAGCTACTTTGAAAGTTAGGCCAGTGCGCGTTCAGGCCTACGGTCAGGAGTGTGGGGAAGTCGAGAGAAGTCAGCCCCTGCCCGAGGATCTGCAGGAAATAGTGGGAGTTCCCCAGAAGCCTTTCTTTGGTCTTAATTCCCATCATCATGTCTAAATTAACATAAATCATATACATGTCAATTTACTGAAATTTCACAGAATAAAATAATGTTGCTACCTCGGTGTTTTAATATAATAACAGACTGCTGCAATATCTCTGCCATCCTGTGTGAGCCCGTTTGCCCGGCATAGCCTGGGACTAAAGAAGCAAGTTGCAATGTGTACTTTATGGCGGTTTTGTGTAAAGGGGGAAATGGTGTGTGCATGCACATTTCTGGGAGGACACACACCAGGAGAAGCAGGGTGTGGTATCATATACCTTTCTATGTTCCTTTTTTTAACCCTGGGAAGATACTGCCCGTATAGGTTTTTGTCCTGAATGTCCATGGCATTCCCATTTCTTTCTCAGCTTTAGCACCATTTATTCATAGAGTCCTCAAGAAGTCTGGTCATACAGCTCTAACTGTAGGTTAGCCCTTTTTGCTCTATTGATTGGTTCAGCAAATACTTATGGAGATTTTAGCATGTGCCCGGGCACTACTGCTCCCCACAGAATATTCTTTTGCTCAAATGTTTTCCCTTTTATTTTTTATCTTCTATCTCTTCTTCCTCACCCTCTTTCTTCCCCCTCCCCCCTTGTCTTCCTGCGTTGGATCCTTCCAGAAGATGTTGCATCTTCACTGGCATTGGCAGAGCAGTATTTTTCCTGGAGTCCTTGGTTTTATTATTTTTAATACCTAGGTTCACATCAGTGCTGTAATACAATGTTTTACAGTCCAAATAAGTAACGGTGGCACTTTGGGGACCCCATATGTTGTATACTGCCTGGCACATGGCACACACTCGGTGGTGTCAGTTCCTGTTCCAAAGCATCATTCAGGCCCTTTCTGCACAGGGTTCACTGTTTCTGAGGGTTTCTTTAACGTCCTATAAAACCTCATCTGGGATGGGACTTGCTGGGAATGCAGTTTATAAGCAAGGGAAGAAAGCAGTCTATTGTCAGACATGGTGACTTAAAGGTCATCTTAAAGGTTTTAGGCTCCCTTGTATCACCAAAAGCCACGTGGGTTTAAACACTTAATATTGATAGGAATAATAAACATGGTGGGGGAGGAGGTTTGTAAGCCAAAGACTATAAACAAAGCCCTAATACAATAAATAATGCAAATGTTTTTACCAGGCTGCACTCGGAGTGAATGGACCATCACCAATGCAAGAAATTCCTAAGTAGAAGTACAGTATGCCTTCGCTAAAAATTCAAATGTTACCAGTTGCTTTTTTCACTTGGTGATATATCTTAGAGATCTTACTACATCAGCAGTTTGAAATTGCATTGCTGCTGGCTGCTGATGAACTTGTTAAGGTCATGTAACTCCAACGCCTCTGCTCTTTACCATCACTCTGCCTTTCGGGGGCTCTTCCTGCCAGGTGGCACAGAAATGGGCATCCCGTTTGTGATAGATGTGAAGCTGTGCCCATTTCACATCCCTTCAGAAGGGAGGGATGATAAAAGGTGGAAGGAGAGGGAAGAAATAAAGAAGTTAAGGCTGCCAAGCAATTATTGATGGCATGAGTTTTGTGGAATTGATTATTTAATCTGTGGTAACGAAGAGGTGTGATGAAGAGGAGGCATAAAGAACAAAAGATAACTGCTGGCTAATTGAAGACCTGGATTCAAAACCTACAGGGGAATTAGTGCTTGGGGTACATATGTATGTGTTGCCAGAGAAGGGCCAGTGCCTTTACCTTGAGACTGAGAGTCTTTGCAGATCATTGGCCTCCCTGTCGCCATTCCTACCCTTCTCTGGGCTGCTAATGCCTTCCCTCCCCCTATTCATAATATCACCGACAAACAGATTGCAGCCTCTCTGATCTGCACCTCAGAGGCTATTGCGATGCACTGAGGATGTATATACTCTTAATTCAAAAGAGACCGTATTTATGTGCTGCCAAGTGAAGCAGATTACAGCAGAATTACTGTTGAGTTTGTGTCGGCTGGTGCAGCCCTAATTGTGCCCAGGAACACATCCAACCGCTGGAGCACTGGAGCCATGGGTTCATTTAATATGTTCCAGAGAAGAAGGGGTGGAGGCCTATTCCCAGATCTCTAAAATGTAAGAATTGTTACCAAAGAGTTATGAACCATTTTTGGTAGCTTCAGGCCCAGGCTGTGGGTGGATAGGAACCAGGATGGGAGAAATGGTATGATCAGTAGAGATCAGATAAATATGTAAGCTATTTTATTGGCCTACTGTATCTGGTGATGTTAACAAGATAAGCTGTAGGTAGGATAATTTCTCATCAGATTGGAGAGAGATATTTATAGCCCATTTCTCATTATATAATGAAACGCTACTAATGGAATAACAGAGAATGATAAGGATAATAGCTTCCTAACTGTCACTTAAGTGAGTTCAGGGATGACAGATTTCTTTCACGCATGAGATACTGGCTACGGTTTTTAAAACTAAAATACAGCATTGGGTTCTTGTCATATAGTAAAGGAAAACCACAGTCACAATGCAGTATTTTATTTATCATCCTATATCCATCAGTGTGTGTGTGTTATATAGAGGTTGGGGATGAGTTATTTGTAATATACCGTAAAGAAAGCTGCCCTCCAAATACAAAATCAGTTAACCTCTCACTTGAAACCAGCTCTTAGTTCCCTGTCACTAGTCTTTCTTACTTTTAAGAAAAGCAAGTGGAAAAGACCGACACGTCATTAAGATGGCCTTTATTGTTTTAACCTGTCCCTTGTTTCATTTTCAACTATTTCCTAATAAGACAGCTGTGCTACCCTGTCTTCAACTAAATAAGCTCGTCTTATTTTTGCCTGAAACTGTTGCAAACTCCCAGATGTACTAGATTTGAGAAACCCTGGATCTCAGTAGGTAATAGCCTCTCAGTTGGTTGAGTGGTATGGATTTCTTTGGGCTTGTTTAAAGTTCAAAACTATCAGCAGGGTTAGCAACCCATCTGGGGATATAAAGGACATTTTTACAGACTGGTGTTTGCTGAACGAACAAGTAGATATTGAATTATTATTTTTTATGTTTTTATTGATTTCAGAGAGACGAAGGGAGAGGGAGAGAGAGAGGTAGAAATATCAGTGATGAGAGAGTCATTGATCGGCTGCCTCCTGCACGCCCCCACCAGGGATGGAGCCCGCAACTCGGGCATGTGCCCTGACTGGGAACTGAACAGCGATCTCCTGGATCCTAGGTCAGCACTCAACCGCTGAGCCATGCCCGGGCCGGGCAGAAATTGAATTCTTAATTACAACTAAACTAGATGCTTCTGGGTTTTCTTGTTTTATGGTTCTTATCTCTTTTATCTGTGAATTTAAGACCTGACAATTAGGATTCAGCTTTGCTATTGTGTCCTAATAGTTCTTTCCTTAATAAGTCTCAGTGACAGCTATAGAATGTTACCAAAGTAAAATGTATCCCTGGAAAAACATCCAAAAATGGATAACTGAGATTTACTCTCCTGAAGATCATGATCCTATTGAAGGAAGGAGGGAAGTACAGCTGCTGTTCAGCAGTTCTTCCCTCCTCCACCATTACAGGTTCTTCATTTGACTGATGTGCCTGGGAGGGACCGGAGGCGGCGGCAGGAATTGTGCATCGTTCAGGACCTCAGCTGGAGCTCCCAGGAATGCCCTTGTAAGTAATATTAAACCCAAAGCAAGTCACCCTAAGCTCTCGTAGCAACACCTTTCATAGGTGTTAATGAAAGCAATGTGCTATGTGTACAAATACATGCTTGTGGTGCTTTTCACTATGGCTAGCAGATTGTTTAAAGATTCAGAAAATAGCCCTGGCCAGTGTGGCTCATAAGGGTTGCCGGTTCTATTCCTGGTCAGAGCACATGCCTGGGGTTGCCTGCGGGATGCCCGGTGCCGGGGTGTGCAGGAGGCCCCCAATCCATGTTTCTTTCTCTGTCTCCCTTCCTCTCCCAGTAAAAATATATATACATATACACACACACACACACACACACACATATTTATTTATTTAAAGATTCAGAAAATGTGTGAAAATGCACAGCCTCGTCAGTAAGGCAGGAAGTAGATGGTGCCTGTGCCCTTTGCTCTGACTGGCACTGGAACTGCCCACCCCTCCCCATCCCCCCGCTTGCTTGAGAGGGACAAGGTTCAGCAGGCATCTGGGAATATCCTGAAGGAAAATATGGGTAACTGGTAGCTGCCTCAACTTGTTCTTGGAGATACTGAAGCCATAAAAGATGGGCGGGGCTGGGTTCCTGTGCCCTTCTGCCCTGTGCTCACACAGGTCCGTTACCTCTACCTGCCGCCCAGAGTGTGGAGACCGGGGGGGGGGGGGGGGGGGGGGGGGGGGCTGCGCTTCGGCCTCCGACAGCCTGCTTGGCAACCAGCCAGGACAGGATACCCTCGTTACACCCAAACCCACTCCTGGTAAAGTGGGTTTTTTGCTGCTCTTGTTTCAATTCATCGATGTAATTTTCTCTCCAAACAAATGAGATCCCATGCTGCACAGACGTTGTTGTTTTAAATTTTTACTTATTGATTGGAGAGAGAAACATGGATTTGTTGTTCCTCTTATTTCTGATTCATCGGTTGCTGCTCGTACGTGCCCTCCTCTGGGACCCAACTGCAACCCTGGGGGTGGGGACGACGCTCACCAGCGGACACCCGGCCAGGGCCCGCGCTGCAGGTTTAAACCCTGCTTTAAAATGGGATATCTGCCGTGCCTTCAAATATTCAGCCTGGGGTGGTGCCGGGGTTATAACGGGAATGCCTATCGTTTAAAACCGGATTTTGCCTAGTTCGCGTGCCAGAAAATGTGCGGCTCCCGGCCCGCGTCCCCTCCGCACCTGCCGGCTCCCCCGGGGCGCCCTGCCCTCGGCTGAGTGCGGTCAGGAGGCGGGGTGCGCGCCCCGGCGGGAGCGGCCGGGCAGACCCCCCGGCGTGGTCCCGCGGAGCCCCGCGCCCAGCCCCCAGCCCCCAGCCCCCGCCGGCCCCGCCCCGCCCCGCGCCCTCGCCTCGCGCGCATTGGTGCCGCCGGCTGTCAGTCCCCGCGCTGGGGAGGGGGCGCCGCCGGGCTGCGGTCCTTCCGCGGAGGGCTGGCTGCTCGCTCGGGGTGCGACCGCGGCTGCCTGGGGGCCTGGGGGCCCCGCCCGGCCGACGCTCTCCCGTACTGGACAGCAGGGACCCCCACCCCGGCCAGGCACCCCGGCACCATCGGTGAGTGAAGGAGGGCGAGGAGGTTGCGGGAGAAGAGGGTGCGGGTCCGCTGACCCTGCGCTGCGGAGTGGGCGGGAGGTGCCCCTGGACCCCCGAAATCTGCGCCCCCCCGCCCCCGGGAGATGGCCGGTGTCAGAGCCGGGAAGGTCATTTGTCCGTGGGACTCTGCAGCCGGCGCGACCCTCCTGAGCTCTGCCCACCCCCGAGCCTTCCCGCCCGTCCTGGAAGGTGGGCTGCGGTGGGCTGTCCCTTTGCCCTGCGTTTGAGGGAAACGGGGCTCGCGTCCCCGGCGCGTAACTGCGGGCGGCTGGAAGCGGGGCTCCGCTGCGCGCCCCGCGCGCGCCCGCCCGAGTCTCCCGCGCTCGGCTCTGCGCCCGGCTCGTCGGCCGCCCGCCTGCGGGAGCCTGCGGGAGCCTGCGGGAGCCTGCGGGAGCCTGCGGGAGCCTGCGGGAGCCTGCCGGAGCCTGCCGGAGCCTGCCGGAGCCTGCCGGAGCCTGCCGGAGCCTGCGGGAGCCGCTCGCCCGGCGCCTGCCCCCGTGCGCCCTCTGCCCAAGGGGAAAGGGAAGGGGGTTTCCCGTGGCTTCCGATTTGGGCTTTATCAGGAAACGACATCTGGGACTTTAAGATTTTTGAGGCGATAAAACTACATTTGCAGGTTGAGAGCGAATCATTTGCAGTCTAACATTCTGCAAAGTTTTCATGTCTACAGATTGCATTTTCCCCGTTGCAGTTAGGTTTCCATCGGGGTATTTGTTTTACCCCTGCAGCGTGAGCGTGAGCTTCCCCAGCAGCCGTCCCTGTTAGTCTGAAACGATACATTCCTGCACATGACCTAGTTTCGGCATCGCTGGCGGTTGTACATCCTCTGAGCAGCAGAAGTTTTCAGGAGCTGCGAGCTCATAGGAAGTGAGACGACTTGAAGGAAGCTATAATCAGCTGTCCTTCTGGAACTTACGGGAGCATTATAGGAGGAGGGACTCTATAAAAACGGTCATATTTTAGTTCCATTATTGTGATAGGGTAACTGTCTTTCTGTCAGAGGCATGAAGTACCTAACACCCAACCTGAGGGGGTACTTAGATCATAAACTCATTTTCAGAGTTCCAGTTCCCTATGTGGTTTGTAGAATCCAGAACCCAAATAAACCTTCAACAGCGAAGGATTTACATAAAAACAGTCCAATGACTGAGTCCCTTTGCTTATTTTAGGACATCCATCTGCTAAAATTCATAGGAATTTTGTGAGATGATCACCTCACATCTTTGTTCATTGGTCCCACATTCTGTGGATAAATTTTTAAATATACCTTTATATTTATACATAACTAACCAGTTTGCCAGTTGTACAGCTTATCATTTATACTTGGCTTTCTAGAACCAAAATAACATATAAGGAATTTCAAAAGTTTAATTTTAAAATAGGAAAAACTCAATCTAATCTTGATTCAGTTATGAGTTGATGGGCTACATAATGGTTACATAACCATTAAACATTGTTAAAATTTTTGACTAGCAAATCTAGTACAGATTAGCATCTTTACACAGTTCATTTTTCTGATGAAATTTTTTTATTTAAAAGAATATTTTTAAAATATATATATATATCTTTATTGATTTCAGAGAGAGGAGAGGAGAGAGGAAGAGAGAAATAGAAATATCAATGATGAGAGAGTCATTGATTGGCTGCCTCCTGCACACCCCCAACTAGGGATCAAGCCCACAACCCAGGCATGTGCCCTGACCTGGAATCGAACCCCGATCACGTGGATCCTAGGTCGATGCTCAACCACTGAGCCACGCCCGGCCGGGCTCTGATGAAATTCTTAAAGCCCAGTTTCAGAGCACGGGCTTCAGAAACAATCTTGGGTTGAATCTGAGCTCTGTTACCTACCAGCTGTGTAATCTCAGGCAAGTTGCTAAACGTCTCTGAGCCTGTTTCTTCATCTGTAGATGGCGATACCACCACCTACTCACTTTGTAACGTGGGGAGGATTAGAGATGTATGTAAAAGTGCTGAGCACTTCCTAATATACACAGAAGTTGCTCAGTAAATGTCAGCTATTACTATCATTTGCTCTTACTGACCTTCAACTATGTGCTCATTATGGAAAATGTTTGAACAGCAAATACTTAGGGGGAAAAAGTCAACATTATACAGCTGAATTTAAGAGTGGAGAATGACAGTAATGTTAAGTTTCCCCAGCGTATGTATGGAAAGTAGCGCCTCCTTGATGGAACTTACATGTTTAGAATAGAGAAACCTTAGGTGTAATGGAAAGAACATTGTAGAATCAGAGTCTTTAGTTCTAGCTCTGGCTGTGACCTTACCTAACTATATGGCTTTCAACAGGCTAACTGCCCATTCTGGTGCTTGATTAATCTCAAATAATCTCTAAAATCCTTTGCAGCTTCAAAATCCTTTATTGCATGTAGTAAAAATTACACTAGCTTGCTGATCACCCTACCTTTCTTTGTTTCTTTGTTAACTTGCAATTCAGAGTCATAAACAAGTCATAAAGACAGCCCAACTAGCTGTGGCCAGTGTGGCTCAGTCGGTTAGAGTGCTGTCCCGTGCACCAAAGGGTCCCAGGTTCAATTCCCAGTCAGCATATACCAAGCTGTGGGTTCAGTCTCCAGTCTGGGCAACCTATTGATGTTTCTCTCGCACATTGATGTTTCTCTCTCTCCCCCTCTCCCTTCCTCTCTCTCAAATCAATTTTTTTAAAAAGTTGACCCCAAGTTTTCTTTTAATCCTTACTTGAGGATATTTTTTCCATTGCTTTTCAGAGAGAGTGGAAGGGAAGAGACAGAGAAAGAGAGAGAGGGAGGGAGGGAGGGAGGCTCATGTGAGAGAAACGTCGATGTGAGAGAGACACAGTGATGGGTTGCCTCCCGCATGTGCCCCAACCTGGGGCTGGGGATCGAGCCTGCAACCAAGGTCCATGCCCTTGGCCAGAATCAAACCCAGGACCCTTCAGTCCATGGGCCGACGCTCTAACCACTGAGAAAAACCAGCCAGGGCTAACCCAAATTTTTATTCTCCAGTCATTTTCAATAAGTTATTAATACGGGAAACATGCCTGGTGGAATCATATGCATTCAACTGAAATTGTCTCTATAGAAAACAACAGGCTGATGGTGAAATAAAATAACACTCTCTCCTCTCTCATCAGGTTGATGTTTAAATAAAACAAAGTCTGTCAAGTAAAGGGCTTTCATGAAGAAATTAAAGAGAAATTGCAAGTAATAGAGAAACTAGGCATTTGCATACTGGAGAAACCACCTCAATCAACTATGTGGAATAAGACAAAAGGAGTGAATACATCTGGAAGAAATTTCCCCTAGTATGATGTTTTTGCCCAGCTTTTTGTCATAAACGGCTGCTGAGGAAGAGAGAATATAGTTTTGTAGAGAAAGAAAAAGTGTAATGTAAAAATGGAGATCCCAGTTTCTGAAATTCAAGTAGAAAGCAAGGATGAGAAGAGATCAGCCGTTAGTCCTCAGGGTGAGAGGCAGGAGGAGAAGGCACCGATGCTTTGCTTCAAGAGAAGAAAGAAATCAGCCAAAGCCACGAAGCCCAAGGCTGGCTCCGAAGCTGTCGATGTGGCCGGGAAGTGTCCTTCAGGAGCAGGAGCTTCTGATCAGCCGCAGCCCCCAGGGGGGGCCTGGGCCTCAATAAAACGCCTTGTAACACGCAGGAAACAGCCAGATTCTTCAAAGCAGCAAAAGCCCTTTGAGGCTAACGTGCAACCTGAAGTCAATGCCGAGGATGCTGATCTTTCTAAGAAAAAGGCAAAATCCAGATTTAGAATTCCCTGCATAAAATTCTCGAAAGGGGAGAAAAGACACAATCATTCCAGAATTATAGAAGATACAGACTGCAGCATCAAAGTTCAGGGAGAAGCTGCAAAGTTGGATACAAAAACTCCAACCCAATCCGATGACCAGGCAGCAAAGGCCAAGTTGACCCAGGATGTAAGTGGAGATGTCTCACAGAAAGGAGGTGATGAGGTCTGTGAACCAAACGTGAGCAACAGCAGAACTTCTCCTGGAGAGAACGTGATTTCAGTAGAACTTGGGTTAGATATGGGGCATTCTGCTGTTCAAACAGGAACTCTAATCCTTGAAAAAGACATTGAAACGGCTGAGGAAGAACAAAGTGTCCCACCCCAGCAAACAAGCCCACTTGAAACTTCAGAAACACAACACCAGCTACCAGGGGTTTCTGAGGCTCTCCCCTCACCTGCAACCCCGGATCAACAAATTGTGGAAGAAGCCAGAAACGACATCCCAGAAAGTGAACCAAATTCGAAAGACCAGGAAAGTGTAGAGATTGTAGCTGAAGAGATTAAGCCAAAAGATACTGAACTGAGCCAGGAATCAGATTTTAAAGAAATTAAAATCAGTGCAGAGAAACCCAAACCAGAAGAAAACAAAAGAATGGAGCCCATTGCTATTATTATTACGGACACTGAAATTAGTGAATTTGACGTTACAAAATCTAAAAATGTCCCTAAGCCATTCTTAATGTCAGTTGAAAATGAGGAAGTCGGGGGTTTTGCTGAGTGTGGTTTTGAGGGTAGAACTTCAGAACAATATGAAACACTCTTAATACAAACAGCCTCTTCTCTTGTCAAGAATGCTATCCAGCTGTCTATAGAACAGCTGGTTAATGAAATGGCCTCTGATGACAATAAAATAAACAATCTTCTACAGTGACTCAATTTCCATATCATGGGAAGAAAAAAATTTAACGATGAATTATTTTACATATTTGTGGCATTTCTTATTCAGTAACAAGTAAGAGATTTTCAGGTGTGGAATTTAAATGTACACTCACAGCCCAGAAGTGCTGAAGAATTAATTAAGTTTCTGAAACCCTGCCTACCAGTAACATGCAGCCATTTCTGGATGGAGGAGGTCGGTACAGATCACAGTGCAAAGTGACATACAGGGAGTTGCTAAAATGGCCTGTGGAGATTGGGGTGCCTGAGGGGAGGAAGATGTATTTATTGAGCACTTACAATATGCCATCATCTCTTTCATGTCTGCTGATGTTGCAAAGCCTGGTTTCCTCTTGATAGTTCAACTCTGTGTATAGGTTAACATTGCATTCAGTTTTCAAAGCTTTTTGTTACAGTGCACATTTATGCTGTTTACAATGGTGACCAAGGTGAGCCTTTTTTTGGTGAATGTGTTATTTATAGTTGTTACAGTCCTAAGCAGTAGTCTTATCTTAAAAAAATTGCTTTTTCCCAATTTCAGCAAAATATGCATAGTTGAATTAAACATGAGCGGTTTCTAGTCTTGCTCAAGTCCCTTACAAAAGCCATTCACAGATTACTTCAAACAGGCAAATAATTACCAAGTGCAAAGCTGTGGGGACAGGGAGTGCATTTTCCCTCTCCGTCCTTCTTCTGCCCCACACAGACTTGTATAAATCCATTTCTGCATGGGATCATCTGATGAAAAGGTAAAAACAAACAAAACAACAGCAACAACAAATGCAAAAAGAGTGGAATATTATTTTCCAGCCAGGAGAAGGCAAACTTCCCCAGTACAAGCCATCACAGAGCACAAGGACTCCTGTTGCAGGAGTACTTCTCCAGAGACCATACTCCTCAGAGTGGGAGAGCGGATTCAAAGCCAGCCTGGCAGGAAAAGTCCTAGGAAATCGTAATAATTTAGTAAAAAATATTATTCATCCTTGACCAAGAATGAGCCAAGTACAAGGTTGAATAGAAGGTTAAAAGTTACTGCTAATGCACATTTTAAATGTCAGTATTCTTTCATGGTGCCCATGCGTTCAGAGACACCAGTAAAAAAACATTTCACATGGACATTGAAAATTAAATTTTTCATCAGGGTTTGTTTGTTTTTTTCAATACAGCTAATCCCTTACCAAAAAAATGAACTTATAACAATGAGAAGGGCTTATCTGCATTTTACTCAGTTACTTAAGTCATTGATTTCATCAATGATTTGCCATACTTTTTGAAAAAGTGATTCTATTTCCACCTTTCTTCTGGCCGTGATACTATAATATACTTCCTTACCTCATAGGTTAGGCTTCGTATTGTATAGTCCCCCGCTGTCTACACTGAGAGACGGTGTTACTTCGAAAGTAGATAAGTAATGAAGTGCTTGCACTAGAGTTGTATGTGTGATTTGTACATTCCTAGAAAAAAGAATGTCCTTTAGATGATTTTAAATGATCTGGTGACTTCATGAAGTATTTATGGATTGCATATAGAAAGTATGTGTTAATTTGTCCAGTAGAATCTTCTTTTTTTTTTTTTTTTCTGTAAGTACATATTGAGACCTCTGGCAGAAGAACCTAATCTGACTTTGAAACTGAACTAAATAATGGATATTATTAGCAAGATTCTTTACTGAATCGAAAAAGCATTCCTCAGATTTTCCTACCTTCATGCTTATAAACTTGGGATGGGGGGGGGATCCACCCAAATCCTTCAATTTAGCAAGATGAAAAGTGGATCGTTCAAAACACATGACCCAATACACCAATTTCTTTTATTTGTACAACTTTTAAAAAAAGAAAAAAAGACAGCCAAGTCATACTCCCTAAAAATACTCTTTTTAATTCACTATATGTGGTGCTAATGGACTTGGACAGCTACCAGCAAAATATCAAGTATTTAAAAGTGAACAATTTAGACCTGATTAGAGTTGGTACATTTTACAGAGTTTTGAAGAATCCTGTCTTCATTTACTGCAAGGATGGCTCAAGCCAACATAACTTGCACTGCAAGTTTTTAATCTCTCATAGGTGAGCAAAAAGCACAGCGCTTATCAGTTATTGAAAATATTTTGAAAGGTTTAGGTGTATTTGGGAATTTTAAAAACATACTAGGGAAATATGTGTAATGAATTTTCTTTTTTTAAGAAAGTAATATTTTATCTAGTCCTGTGTTTCCACACATCCCCCTCTGGTTTGATACATGTTTTTTATTAGAATGTATTACAATGGGTTGTTTTTGTGATGTATTTTTATTAGAATGTATTATAATGAATTGTTTTTATGATGAGTGTACTCGCATTCATTCTTAAGTGGTTTCTCTTCAATCTTTCCTACTGAAAATATCTGGTAAATTAAATAAGTAGGATTCCAGTTTGAGAAAGGAACACAGTCATTAAATTGGTTTCAATCTGACTATATCTTCCACACGGCCAAGTCCTACTATAGTGAATTCTAAGGTCATCCAGATTATTTTGCTGTTGTAGAAATAATTATGACTTAGAAACCTCTCTTAAAACTTTTTATTATAACAGTATTTTAAGCAATCTGATTTTATATGTAAGACATTAAATGAATATAAATAAGTTCTTATTCAATTCACAATCCTTTAACAATATTAAAATGATCATTTAAAAGGCAATTTAATTACTGCACATGAATTTTCATTTAAATTTGCTGTGGTATAAATATTGCCTTTAGTGAACATTTATCAATTAGTGGGGATACGGTTTCTCTTCGAGCTCAGAAGTTTAGTAGGCTGGTTGGCTTATTGGACACTTAAGTTTTTTAGCATGTTATTTCCCCCTCCCCTTTTTTAAACTGATTTCAGAGAGAGGAAGGGGGAGAGAGAAACATCAATGATGAGAGTCATTGGTCGGCTACCTCCTGCACGCCCCCTACTGGGGGTCGAGCCTGAAACCCGGGCATGTGCCCCGACCGGGAATCGGACCATGATGTTCAACCACTGAGCCACACCAGCCCTCCCACCCTTTTAAGAATCAAGTATTATTCACTTTGCTCTACAACCCAGAGAATATGAAAAGCCTCCTCTCTTCTATGTAGCATTATTCACTTAACATTTTCCCAAAGTACTTCACAGGATATAAAAATAGTTCCATGATAACATTTAGATAAATGTAGCAGAAAACAAAAGAAATTTCAAGCAGAAATTGTGCTCCCTGCCACCTCCTCCACTTCAAAGACTGATAAGCAGGTGGCACGGATGGAGTTCTTCGGAAAAGCTGTCTGCATGACTTTCTTTCAAGGTAATCTGACAGCACAAAGCCTGTGATGATCTTAATTGGCCTACTATTTAGTGGAGTCTTGGAAACTCTGCTTTATTTCTGAGAGATTGTGTTTTTTCACCACTATGTGTGAATAGTCTTCCTGCTAAAGGCGTTTAAAGATATGGATCATAACAGGGCATGCGATTCTGAGTTAACTTCATAAATTTCTAACTTCAAGTTGCCTTATTTTTTATAGTTAAGAAATATTTTTTTCAGGATTAACAGCGGAATTTTTAAAATAATTATTAAACTTCAGAATCCCATTGTTTGAAAAGATCCTTTTAACGTCAATCTTATTCAACTGTGTAAAGTCTTTCTAATTTCATCTGACACTTAATACATCAGGGGTTGACTTTTCTGCCCATCATTTAAGGTTTAGAATTCTTTACATTCAAATTCCTATGATGTTTTATTGTGTAACATGAAGTTTCTTATTTTACAGAATTCAAAATTTCAACAGAGTACATTTTATGGTACATTTTTGAAAAGAATTTTTGTAACAATCCTTATTTAGTTATAAAAAATTAACAGAAGGAAATGACATAAAATTTAGATGTCCTGATTAAATTCAGTTTGATTCAACATGTACTGGGTATAACCTATGTCAAACAGTCTGATAAAGGGGACAGGCTCCCTGCCCTCCAAGGGCTCAACCAAGGGAGCAGTGCCAAGGAGCACAGTGTCCCAAGTGCCGTGGGGGGGACAATAAAGAAAAAACAGTTTTGTCTGGTGAGGGAGGTGGTCACCTGAATACAGGGGCAGCTGGAAAGCATTCAGTTTCTAAATAGTTAGGTAGCATATTCGTTCTGGTTTGTGAACAGGTGCAGAAAAATGCCTGCATAATGTTACATATTTATAGTAGTTCTTTGTCTGTAAAATGTTAAGTGGGTGAGCTGTTATGAAAGTCCCATTTTGTATTTCTTATTAAAATTAGTACTATATTACTGTGGATCAGATGCGAATATTCAAGTAATAATACTCTAAGAAAAAAAGGCTTCGACCTGAATTAATACATGTACTGACTATTAATACAGAATAAATGTTTTATCGGCTCATGTTTATTTTCCTTATTCAAAATTTTAAAGAGAAACGTGGTATATTACGTTCATTTCCTAAAACTGTAAAGATCACACTGACGAAACTACTGAGTTAACACTGCAGAAAAGTTCTGCTCTACTGACTGGGTGTGGGACAGACTCCACAATGAATGACATGCCTAAGGCCACCTCCGGCAAAGAGGAACAAACCTAGACCTTGGATTCAATTTCATTGGCCTGATTCCATGTAAAGGGCAATTCTGACTTTGATGCCTCCTATGAATTTGACAGAACCTCCCTTGTTTTCATCATTTCTTGCTTTACTTGTTGTTTCTACTTTACATTAAACTGAATTATTAATGATCTTTATGGTTTTCTAGATAACTAAGCAACCTTGATATGAAAATGCTTATTCAGATGGTGTCTGTTAAGATGATTGTTTCCAAAGTTTTTAAGACACTGGTTTTATTCCCCTCATGTTGACAGCCCTGTTTTTAGTTAAGCACAGCCCAATAATAATAACTGTATGAAATAGCGTGCTTTCCAATTTCTGGACCAATTTAAATCGATAGTGTCTTAAAAGTCCTAAAACTAAACCTTGTTCCAAAGCAAAATGTTTCATTAATGTACAACCACTGTACATAGGGTATTTAATATTTCACATTTTGTAGAATTTTTAATTAAATCACATCTTTCTAATACAAAAGATACACTACCTTTTGCAAAACTTGTCCTCACAGACAATTCTAATTTTCTTCTTAGATCTACCTTTAATGCTGAAGTCTGGAGTCCCCAGGCCCTTTGTGGGTATCTACTCCCCCCCCCTTCCTGAAAGCTTGAGATCTCCAGGGGTTAAGTTCCAGAGCTTAGGAAAGAGTGATTTTATGTGTGGTTGTACATGAGCACACTCCACACCCACAGAAAATCCTGAGCAACGCTGGGCACAGGCACCACGCACAAGGAAGGAAAACCTAGGTGAGGGGAGGAGGGCGCAGTGGCCCAAGCCTGGAGAACTCCCACACGGAGCATTGTCTCTGTAAGTTCCAGCCTATCGTGACAGCAAGAGCATCGATGTCCAGCAGTTTCTGCACATTTGCAAGACAAGACACAACTCCCCACGACTCATTGGTGGCCAGACTCAAATAGGACTTTCGGTCTTATCTTGATCTTTATGACAGTGCAATTGTGGAGCAGGAATTAAACCTGTCGTCATAAACCCCAGGCCTTCTAGGAGATGGGGGCACAGGGCGACACAAAAGCAGATGCAGTCATTTGTACACTTGTACTCAAACCTTTTATTCCCAAATCCCAAATCCCTACCCAAATCCCTCAAGGTCATTGGTACCTTGAGATCACAGGTCTGGTCAGTAGAGCTACAAGTAGGTCCCTGGACCACATCTGTGATCAATTAGTCACACAAATGCAGCTACAGGCACGCATGCTCAAATCAAATACCCGCACGTGAGTTACAGTGAGGGTGTTTCATGCGGAAGAGCTATTTGCAGCGTAAAAACTCAGACTGTCACTTCTCTTTACACAGGTCATCCCAAACCAGAGTATTTTCACCCTCCTGACCAGAGTGGTTAGGCCTGTCCTGTACTGCGTGCAAGGCTGTGGTCTGCCATACAGAATGCCATGCAGTTGGTCACTAAATTTAGGTGAAAAAAGTCAACCTGACTGCCTGATCTATTATTGAGATGTACCATGAACAGCTTTATCAATAATTTTATTAATTTCAGAGTGAATTTGCTTAGAATTATTTTTAGTTTTATGGATTGCCTGGTGAATGTGCTTTCTCTGACCTGTGAAAGATTGAATAGTGAATGATAATCATTATGGTTCATTAAGCTCTAAGGCTTTTTCATATTTACCTGGGTGATCTTAACTATTTTTCCCATTAAGATATAATTTACATACATATAAAATCCACCCCTTTTAGTGCAGAGTTCTAAATTTTGACACATACAGTTGTGTCACCTAGGAAGTATTAATTTTTTTCGTTGTTCTTTATACACCCGTGTATTTTAATATCATTTCCTGGATGCATCAGTGAAAACTGCTCCTTGGTGCAGAAATTCAACGTAAGGGCTTTTTAAGTCCTGCACTTAAACCGGGATAAGGAAAGGAAGGGCTGCACCGCCCAACTCCGGGAGCAGCATTCCTTTGGTAGTGGTGCCCCCTAGCGTTTCTCGCACATGACGGGCTTGGCCATACGTGGTGCTCTAAACACAGCCATCAGTTTGAGAGATCTGCAGACTGTGGTGTTAACAGTGAAACAGATGTTTAAAATAAAAAAAGAAGTCCTACATTTATATGCCTTTCCTTCCACATTTTAAAATATTGTAATAAAAAGGGGACAGGAACCACTGAGCTCATAGCACTGGACTTTGCACATGTGGAAGGACAATGTTGGGAAATGAGAACTGGTCCAGTAAAAGGACTTTTGAGCTCACTCCACTGGAGTCTTTGGTCTGCATTTTAAAACCTTTCCCTTACCTTTGCACAGGTTATGCCCATTTTCTGAAGAACTGCCATGGGTTCTTTAGATTTCCTCCCTACAAGGCACTTACCACAAAATGCCAGTTAACAAAAGTTTTAATACTTGCCTACATATGGTTTGGACTAAGTGCCATATTGCTTCCACTACAGAAAAATGTGACAGAGCTAAATTCACAAGATCTCATTACTCAAAGGCCTGTCTGGTCCACACAAATCTAAACTGGACTTTCCTGAAATTCAGTAATCACACAGACCAGACAAGGGGCGACTACAGCTGGCAAGAGCCTCCTTCTCAGGCTTCCTTCCTGCATGAGCCTCTCCCCCAGGTCCCAGGAGAGCAGGGACCAGTTCAGTTGTGCAGAGACTCCTCCTAGAGCACTGCTGTTCCTTCAGATTTCTGACATGAAAGGACACCATTTAAAAAATATACGTTTTTGCCTGGCCGGGCGTGGCTCAGCAGTTGAGCATCGACCTGGGATCCAAGCAATCAGGGTTCGATTCCCAGTCGGGGCACATGCCCGGGTTGCGGGCTGCAGCCGATCAATGACTCTCTCATCATTGATGTTTCTGTCTCTCTCTCTCCCTCTCCTTTCCTCTCTCTGAAATCAATAAAAATATATTAAAATATGTGTATATATATGTTTTTATTGATTTCAGAGAGGAGAGAAACATCAATGAGAGAGAATCATCAATCAGCTGCCTCCTGCACGCCCCCTACTGGAGATTGAGCCTGCAACCCGGTCATGTGCCCTGGCCAGGAATCAAAACCATGACCTTCAGGGTCCATGGGTCAATGCTCAACCACTGAGCCATGCCGCTGGGGGAGGACACCATTTTTTAAAAGCTTAATGGAAGATACTTTATTTTCATTACTTTGATACAATATCACCAAGTTGTTTTGATTAAAAAAAAGTTTCAACATTGTATAAACATTGGAAATCTGAGAGGAAGTGGGTTCATTCTCCAAGTTGCCTAGTCAACTGTAAACTAAGTTTTAAAAAGCATTTGGTGATTGGGTACAAAGTCCTAGGATAATATTAAAAATAGTATTACAAGCACAAATGATGTGGGCGGGGGAAGAGGACAGTATACTCACTCAGAATTGGAAGGCAGGAGAGCTGACGGCCAGAGAACTCTATTGAAGAGCGCCTGCCTCGGCTTACGCGGGAGAGTGGAACTGGTAGGAAGGAAGGGAAGCGATAAGAAACACCAGCTTGGAAAGTCAGTTACTGAGCCATAGTTGAAAAAGACAGTCAAATCCAGAAAATAATATACAGGCCAACCTCACAGGCTGTGGCTATGAGGGAAAAAACAATTGAGAGGCAGCCTTTTGGCTGGAACCACTACCTTTCAATAATTCACCAAAATGACTAACACAAAGGGAATGAAAGGCACCGCTGTATGTTCTCTAGGCCTTTTAGAAAACATGGAGTTGTTCCTCCGGCCACATACATGAAGAATCTGCAAGAAAGGTGATATTGTAGACATCAAGGGCATGGGCACTGTTCAAAAAGGAATGGCCCACAAATGTTCCCATGGCAAAACTGGAAGAGTCTACAATGTCACCCAGCCTGCAGTGGGCATTGTAAACAAGGACAAGATTTTGCCAAGGGAATTAATGTATGTTTTGAGTGTATTCAACACTCTAAGAGCCAAGATAGCTTCCTGAAACGTGTGAAGGAAAATGATCAGAAGGAAGCCAAAGAGAAAGGTACCTGGGCTGAACTGAAGCACCAGCCTGCTCCACCCAGGGAAGCACACTTTGTGAGAACCGATGGAAAGGAGCCTGAGCTGCGAGAACCCATTCTCTCTGAATTCATGGCATGATAAGTGTAAAAACAAACAAAAAACCTTCTGTACCATTAAAAAAAAGTCCCTGAATTCCTCTCGATCAGGCACACCACTAAAAACTGAGTTTGATGCCTGACTAGAAAAGCCAATGTGATTGAGACTAAAATTCCAAGGTCCTACTGTTAAAGGCTCATAAGAATCCTCAGAAATGCTCAATATAACATCACAATGTGTGATTTTTAAATTATCTTCTGGACCTTGATCGAAGAGGGGTGTCAAGATATTGCAGCACCTAATATATTACAGAATTGTAGGAAAAGCCTCATTAGTCATTACAAAGTAAAGCAAGATCCAGGAGTAGCTAAGTATTTAAAAAAGTGATTAAATAGTGATGCCAAATTTGAACATAATGTAAAATATTCCCTTTTTTAAAGATTTAATTGATTTTTAGAGAGAAAGGGAGAGGGAGAGGGGACAGGGGACAGGGGACAGGGGACAGGGGAGAGGGGAGAGGGGAGAGGGGAGAGGGGAGAGGGAGAGGGGGAAGGAGGGTGGGAGGGGGAGAGGAGAGAGGGGAGCGGGCATCCAGCCCGCAACCTGGCACTCCCAACTGAACGGGACCGAACTGGCAACCTTGTGGTACATGGGACGATGCCCAGCCAACTGAACCACACCAGCCAGGGCTAAAATAGATTCTTAAAAGGTACACTGGTGCCACCTTTTGGTAAGACTAAAAATTTACACAAATTACAACCTACGATTACATTTTAATTTCAGAGACCTTGTTAGAGACACAACTGTTTAATTCAAACGTTACATGAATATATTTAAAACTGCCTTGCTTCCTAATACATCTCTGATTTTTAATAATCAACTGCATTTAAAAAAATCTATTAAAGGCTGGGATAAAGGATAATACAAATAGAATTCTGAACTAACACCTCTCATACTCTGTAAGAACAGTATTAACTTCAAAGATGACTGAGACAGAAATCCCAAAATTTCTCAACCACCACAAAATTTATTAAGTTTTGGATTAGGCTTAGTCAACCTCAGCATTACTGATATTTTGAGCTGGGCAATTCTTTGTTGTGGGGGGGCTATCCTGTTTATCAGCAAAGTGATCCTCTACCCACAAGATGCCAGTAGCAACCTTCCCGCCACCCAACCCAGTCTGACGACCAAAAATGTCTCCACATTGCCAAATGGCCCCATGGTGAGGGGGACCACCCTTGTGATGGTTAATATTATGTCAACATGACTGGGCCACAGGGTGCCCAGATAGTTGGTGGAACAGTATCCTGGCTGCCTGGGAAGGCGTTTTTTTGGATGAGATTAACATTTGAATCAGTGGACAAAGCAGACTGCCCTCTCTAAAGTGAGTGGCCCTAATCCAGTAAGCCGAAGGCCTGAATAGAAAAGGCTGACACTTCTTAGAGTAAGGCAGCGATTTTCAACCAATGTGCTGCAACAATTTTTAAAACATGCAATACCTGACTAGTCAGGAGCACTGACCTCTTCTCCTTTAAATTGTCAAATAAAAAATGACAACAGCTGCCCTGGCCTGGTAGCTCAGTTGGTTAGTGTCATCTGGATACGTCAAGGTTGCGGGTTCGATCCTGGGTCAGGGCACATACAAGAAGTAACAAATGAATGCATAAATAATAGGAACAATAAACCCATGTTTCTCTCTCTCCCTTCTAAGCCAATAATTTTTTTAAAAAAGACAACAGCTAACTTAATAGCCATCTAGTGTGAATGAATAAAAATTATACTTTTTTTTTTGTCAGATCAGCAAAAAGTATATTTTTTGGTGTTACGCATAATTTTAGTAATTGGTTTGTGTGTGCCATAAAATGAAAAAGGTTGAAAATTGCTGAAGGAAGGGGATCTTCTCCTGAGACTCTTAGCTGGGACATTGGTCTTTTCCTGCCTTTGTGGGCCTAATTTTGCACTGAAACTGCACCATCAGCTTTCCTGGGTCTCCAGCTTGCCAAATGTAGATCTCGGGACTTCTTAGCCTCTACGTTTGGGTGAGCCAATTCCGTAAAATCAGTCTTTCTCAATATGTGTCAACTTGACTGGACCATGCGATATACACACACATACACATTCACTCACTTGCATCCTGTTGGGCTGTTTCTCTGAAGAACCTAATGAATCCTGGCTGAGAACCACTGTTGTCGATTATGTTACTGGAGGAGAAACAGTAGGGAGTAAATAGGGAAGAAAGAAGCAAAGCAAGAAACTTCTGGGAAATGCTTAGATATTACCTTTCTTTCCAGAGATTGGTACTTGGATTGTGGTTTATAAGAACTGGACTCATTGATACATTTTTTAAAAAAACATGTTTTTATTGATTTTTTTAGACAGGGAGAGGGATAGAAATATTGATTGTCTGGGCTGCCTCCTGCACAACTCCCACCAGGGACTGAGGCTGCAACCCAGGCATGTGCCCAGACCCGGAATCAAATCGGTGACCTCTGGGTTCATGGGCCGACGCTCAACCACTGAGCCACACCGTCTGGGCATCACTGATACATTTTTGTATCACACATCCAAAATGTTTCCTGGCACAGAGACTACTTACCTCAACACTAAGAAGACATTTGGAAGACACTACTGTAAAAGAAGAACACATTCTATAAGCTGAGCTAAAAAAAGATTATATTTATGATTGAGTCACATTAATTTATTTGTCATGATAAAATACATGAAATCCACTGTTTTCATTCCATACAAAACTTTCTAAATTTCTGAAGCAAATCACAGTACATTAGGTGGAAGAGTTCAATCATACAATGTATTATTGATGTCCTTCTCCTGCATTTTGTTATGTGTTACTTGTATTTGAAGATTTCTTCCATGGGACTTTTTACTTGTACAAGTTTTTGAAATCCAAGTTTCTGTTAAAGTATTTTAAGCTGATATCTAAGCTAATTTAATAACTTTATTTGGCACAAAATAGAAGAGTAGATGACAGTTAATGTCAACTGCACTGGAGCAGTATCTACTAAGTAATCAAGTGCACAGATACATCCTGAAGCACAGTGGATTCTTCAAGGTCTTGAAGACAACAATCACAGTGTGTGATTCCTTGTATTTAAGACATCAGGTTTGGGGATTGTGTAATCTCACCAGTTTTCAAAAAGTCCAACCATACAAACACAGAAGTACAGCAGAGAATAATCATTTACAGATTTCACTCTATGAATTTAAAACTTAATTCTAATAAAATACCACAGAACTACATTGAGTTTAAAACATACAAAGTCACAAGTTACATTATGAAAACTTCCCACGTTGCATACTCTTACCTCAATTACTACAAAAAATTGATACTTATCAATGATCTCCGTTACAACATCAAGTATATGCCTGTGCAAATAGGCACGAGTGGAATTATACATTTTCAGGTTCTTTTTCCATGATTACAATGATTTCCTTCAGTTTTAAATGAAGCCTTTCCCATACTATTTCAATAGAACATAATGAATTATTGTTATATCCCCACTCCATTTCTTGTCCCCATCTACTTTTTAGATGAGTTACATCAAAGAAATAAAAATATTTCCACCATTTTCTTCTTCCTTTTCCTGGGTGTAAAAACAATAGGTTTGGAAGAACTTTCAGTAAAGCTGCAATTAGCAAGGCTTTATTCCCCAAAATGCAAAAGAACTAATATCCTTCTTGGTAAAGTCTAAAGAAAAATACTAACAATTACACTATAGTAGAAGAGGAATTCTGGTAACAATATTGTTTCTAGAGTATTTGTAAAAAAATAAAAATAGGGATATTGTCAACTAATTATTGAGTATTAAATTGTATATGACTGCTTCTAAGATGTTCTAGAATGTATGGGTTGGAATACTGAAGTTAACAGATTTAGTTATAGAACACGTAGTTTTCTTTATATGATTGGTTTTTATCAATAATACTAAGAGCTTAACACAATTTTAATACAAATCCTCACAGCACCCCTGTGAGGTAGAGATTGCTTATATCTACTTTACAGATGGGAAATCAGAAAATTAGAGCAAGAAATAATAATCTCAAGAGATACAATATAAATCAAGAAATTTTGGTTTTCTTATAAGGCAAACTGCACTTATCAGATACTGAGTTCTGACAATATGCTAATAAGGACAAATACTGAAATAGTCTGTTTTTCTCCAGGAAATAGCTATGTGTAGTATCTGGAAAGAAGGGAAAAATTTTAAGTTAATCCAAAGGGAAAATGTCTGGTATTTGCCTAAGGTGCATACAGCATTTCCAGTTCTTAGAGTTTGGTAATAATTATGCAAACCATTCTGTATGGCTAAGATTATTAGCTCCATTTTGCAGATGATTAGTCAAAATTAAGGGTTTAGCTGGAAGAACTTTTTTATACGAAGTAGATTTTCTTAGTGAGAAATCATATCTTAAAAAAATACACTCAGGGCACAGTGTTAGTCGTAACAATTATTTTAAAAATATGCCTGTTGAACAAATGAAAACAAAATGGGTCAGTGCCCACACCACTATTGAATGGTTCTCCAGAACCCAACTTTGGGAATTTTTTTCTATAAAATGGAGTTAACATTTTTTCCACTTCCTAAAACAGAGAATATCATGAAAACTAAGGAAAGAGCACTTGCTTTGAATTCCTAATATTAAGAGCAACTATATAAGTAAGAATAAAAATATAGTTAACCACTATTTTCTCAACACCCAACAAATGTAAATATACTTCTGCTTTAAGTTAATGTTGTCTATCATGGCCAATCAGCCACAAGCAAACTCTTACCATTTCCCCAGACCCTGCCCTGAACTGCTGCCCTACCCACACCACATCTCATATGCACCCCTAATCACGCCCTTTATATACAAACTTCTTTGTCAAGGACCAATGACTGAATAAGTAGTAAAGAATAAAGAAAAGTCAGAAAATTATGAGAAACAATAAAAATGAGAAAAATAAAATTTTACTTAAAGATGGCTAGGGAATATACCCTGAATAGCCTAAAAGATATGAAAATCAATGTTAATATTTGTGTTCATCCTATAAGATGAAATGTTTGAAGGCAGGAGGAGTTAAAATAACTGCTTAAATGATTTAAGTTTAAGATTAGATCAAGTTCTGACCCCAAAGAGCAACATATTTATTTTAACCACTTCCAATACAATTGATCCTCTATCCATAGCTAGTTAAGATTTTGATCTCGGCATATATCAATCTTGACCCCAGGCGGCCTTACTCACTTGTCTAAAGGCAGAAACTCGACTGCTTTAAACAATGCCCAATGGTTTTCTTCGTTTAACCCTCAACAAAAACTTACCACACTTCATAATTCAGCTAATCTCAATTTACCTAGAGAAAACCTTTGCACCCTTAGAATGAGCTGGATTACTCTTTGAGCTCTCTGCTGACTGAACTCTGATGCTAAGAAATCTGAAGTTGTCAGGAAATGTCCTCAGAGTGTGCGGTCACGAAGGAGCTTAGAGAGTTTTTGTATGCAGTTAAATTCTAAGCCTCACAAACCAAGATTATCAGATTTATTTACATTTCTGTAAGGCTTAGTATTTAACAGCACAGCATACAAAAAAGATGAGGCTGTTTTGAAGCCTCTCTCTTTTATTTATTCTTGACTATCTAATATTAGATATTTAAACATTTCAGGTACAATTTAGATCTATCCTGTGTGATGAGGTTTGATCAGCTATTTCCCAGCTACAGAGAGCAGGAGAATCTATCATTTAGTACATCAATTTTAATTTTTCTGGGGTTTTAAAGTTACATCACTATAAAAGTGAGTTAAGAGTTTATTCATGGAGAAAAATCTATCACATATTTTACACACAGTTCTAGGACACTGACTCTATCTACTTTGCTGGTTTTATGGACCAGAAAAAAGTGAAAACTGTCACTGAAAAATTATTTTTTCAAGTGATTGTTAGAAAATTAATTTTAACTCAGGCAGTCTAGAAAACCCTCTGACACTGAGGGTATAAAGATAATATGTATTTTACCATTTTCCTTTTTAAACTCATGGAAACCTCTGGTCATAGGAAAAAAATCTCAATTTTTTCTTAAGGTCTTTAAGATAATATTAAAGATTAGGGTGTTAGTTAATACAGATGTATCTGAATCTCTGTCTCGTATGCTCATCTGTGTGTATGTACCTTACTGTTATTCTCTTCAGGATTTTTTATGCCTGACTCTTCTCCTTTACTCTCTTTTTAATTGACATATTTTTATTAAAAATGAGGTATGGCCTAGTTGACATGGCTCAGGGGTTGAGCATCAACCTAGGATCCAGGAGACTGGATTCCTGGTCAGGGCACATGCAGGGTTGTGGGCTCGATTCCCAGTAGGGGGCGTGCAGGAGGCAGCAGGTCAATGACTTGCTCATCACTGATGTTTCTCTCTCCCTCTCCCTCCCTCTCTCTGAAATCAATAAAAATGTATTTTTTTTTTAAATGAGGTACGCTCACAATGTTAAAAGGTAAATAAAAGCCATGTAAAATGTTGCAGAGCTAGTAAGTAAAACATAATTTTAAAACTATTCATGATTTGGTATAGCTGTGCTTAAAACAATTTTTTTATACATTATAACATAGTTATGCATTAAAATAACTACTAATTTCCTATATGGCAGAAAATATTTTAAAATAATTCTCATAGGGGCTTATTCATGTGAAACAGCCAAAAGTGCCAGTCTAGAATATTCTTTAAAAAATATTTCATTTACTTCATATTAATTTGATTTTACTGATTCTACAACCTGGAAAAACTTAGAAATTCTGTAAGTACTTTACTCTAAACGTCCATATTACTACATTGATTTCTGATTTCTAAATTGTGAATTTATAAAAAGTTTACAGCCCTAGCTGAAGGTTATTTTAATAGCCATGAATTAATATATTACAATAAGGAGACAAATATATACAACATTAAAACTATGGATAAATGGTAAAGAAAAAAGTCAATATGGGATGGGGTAGAATGGGTCATTGGGGAGAAAAAGGGTCATCTGTAATATTTTAAACAAACAAACAAAAAGTCAATAGAACTTGGAAAATAATTTATGAATAAAAAATGCATGTGAATTTTGTCAGAACTGACATAAAAATTCTGGAGAAACTGCTACTCAACTAGGATAGTGTCCACATTTTCTTGTGGATGCTCTGACTCTAAGGCACAAGATGAGTCTAATTGCTCTTGCGACAAGCGGGAATTTTTCAGGGGGATATCAGACCAGTTGTCACAATAAGGCTGAAACCTCTGGGCTAATGCATTACCAAATCTTTGGTATCGGTTATACCTGTAAGATTTACCTTTGTGTGTATACATGTGTTCCAGCAATTGGCTCTTTCGGAGAAATTTATGACCACAGATGGTACAGGTGATTTTCCTTTTCCTTGAAAAAGAAAAATTACAGTTTAACTCTACTGGCTCTGTGTCTTTGGAGATCAAAGACACTTGACTGATCTGCAAAGGCTCTGCGGTAGCCCGGTTTGAGTGGTCAGGCGGCTGCTCATTCTCCTTGACAATGAAGGAGCTGAGCCTGCGGCATTCAAGAGCCTCACTATTTTCGTGAAGTGGATGCACTTCACCGAGGTCATTACTTTCCAGGATGGAAGCAGGGACACCAAATGGAAGGGATCCAGACACATGGGTATGAAGATGTTGTCTTAGGTTACCACGGGAATCAAAACGTTCTCCACAGTAATGGCATAAGTGAATTTTGATACTACTTTCGGTGAAAGTGGGGCCTGTCATCTCTGATGATGAGTGGCTTTGGGAGATCACAGATTCTGGGTCACATCTCTCCTGCTTGATGGACACTGGAGGCTTTTGGTGTTCCTCCAAGGCCTGGGTGACAGGATGGGCCCTCTGCTGGTCAGCAGTGCCATCATCTAGCCCAATAGCAAGAGAAAGCTGCAACTGGGGGTGGTCACCCTGGACAGCAGCTCTGTTTCCATTGTTATTGGAAGAAGTTTCTTTGACCTCCAGCCCTTGTTTGACAGCTGTTTTCTGGGTTGTTGAGATCTGAATGCCATACAAATTTGAGGACTGCACAGTCTCTGGTGAGAACACTTGATTCATTTCAGTCGCAATGTGAGAAAGGTAGTCGGCGTGAAGAAATCGAATCCCTTCCTCCAAACGACTATGATCCACAATCTGTTTTGGCCCTTTCCCCGTGTACATAATGTGCAACAAATAGCTGAATATGTCAGGTTGGATATCAGTTGGTTGTATTTTTATGCACTCACTGTTAAAAACAAAAAACAAACCCACACAAATGAAACAACCTAGTTGGCCTTTTAGTTAACAGTATATAGTCTCAGGCTAAAGCAATTTTTTCCTAAACTAAGCCATCTGCCTTGATAAAACACAGGAGCAATAGCTTAAACTTTCATTGGATACCAGTTTTATAGCCCAGCAACCAACCTTCAGGTATCCAATCTACTACCTAAAGTTAGGAAAAACACAGATATTCTCATTAATTCAACATTTATGCTGTGACTCCTAAGTGATACTAGCTGCCAGGGAGTAGAAAAATCATGAATAAAACAGGTACCCTGCTCTTAAGGAACTTAATCTATTGCGTATATAACCTAAAGAACCAAAAACACGGACTCAAATACCGATATACCAATGTTCAGTACAGCATTATTCACATTAGCCAAAAGGTAGAAACCACCCAAATGTCCATCAACAGATGAATGGATAAACACAATGTGGCACATACATACAATGGAATATTATTCAGTAATAAAACAGATGAAGTTCTGATACATGCTACAACATGGATAAACCCTGAAAACATGCCATAAGCAAGATACCACAGGAAAAGTTTTGTATGATGTCACTGATAGGAAATATCTAGAATAGGCAAATTCATACAGACAGAAAGTAGTTTAGAGGTTACCAGGAGCTTGATCGGAGGAGTGGTGGTGGTGGTGGTGGTAAGGAGTAATATATCTATTACTTAAAAGATATAGTTTCAGGGGTGATGGAAAGTTTTAGAAATAAATAGTGGTGATGGTAGACAACATCATGATGTAATTAATGCCACTGAATTGTACAATTAAAAATGATTAAAATGAAAAATTTTATGTTATATATATTTTATCACAATAAAAATATTTAAAAATTTTAAAAGGGTGCATTGAAATTGGTAATATTAGAATTTAAATTATGCTACCCTTATTTTGTCTTCCAAACTATATTAATATATCTACTCTTTAAGTCACAAATGAATACAGGGATAACTTTGAAAAGTTTTAAAATAAGTCCCAAGCCCATTTTTAACATATGAATCTAGAATTCAGATAATAGACGGAAATAATTGTGCAACAAGAAATCAGAAAACACCTTGAAAAATTAGGATAAAGACAACCTGAGGGAAGTGCTAGATGTCAGAGAACAATGGAATCAGTCAATAGGCTTACAGAAATTTGTGTTACTGCATCAGAAAGCACTGGGTGTCAATATGCTGACAATCCATTTCTTTAGTCCTGGTATCTTGGGATTCCCTCTTGGGCTTCACTCTTAGCTCTGACCCACCCACTTCCACAGTCTGTGGCAGGCATTTTTTATATCAGCACATAGCTCTGTTAACTGAGGATTTCCAGTTGCTCAACAGATAAGACATAGGCTGCCACCTTTCTATCTCCTGGATTTACTTTAGCAAGGTGCCTGGTACCCAACAGGTACCATGAGAGCTGAACCAACTCATAGTTCTTCAGGCAAGACTGATGTGAAGGTAGTGTTTCTAATAGAGTTTCTACATTAACACGGGTCAGAGAAGAAATTCTTTGGCATGGCAGAAAAGGCTACTACCTATTACCTGTCCCTCACTCTAACTTCCTCTCCACTTTGTGCGATACATTCCAATCATTCTGATCTAGCCTGGTTCATAACTGCATGTTTTAATGCATGTTTTTCTCTGCCACCAGTGAATTTTTTTGCATTCCTCTACAACATCTGAAAAACAAGTCCTGATCCTTCAAGGTCCAGGGCCTCTGTAAAATCTGTTCCAACCTTCTCAAAATAGGGCTGCTGACACTCCACTCTACCTTGTGCAACATTTCTATTATAGACTTATCACATTTATTACTAATAACAGCAGCTAACAGCGCAAAGCTCCTGTTCTAAGCACTTTAATATTATTAGCTCATTTAATCATCTCAATACCATGGGTGGATCAACTATTCTAGTGTTTTACAGAGAAGGAAACTGAGACAGAGAGAGATCAATTACACTGCAATTATCTTCTTTACATGCATTACTTCTCTATTAGACTATAAATTTCTTGAGGGCAGGGAGTATAACTTTATCTGTTACTAGGGTCTAGTACAGTGCCTGACATGTAAGTGTTCAATCAATAGTTGAATGAATGAACAGTTTAAGAAATATATAATTGGGCCCTGGCCAAATGGCTCAGTTGGTTGGAGCATCATCCCATACACCAAAAGGGTGCAGGTTCGATCCCCAGTTAGGAAGGGTACGGGAGGCAACTAATCGATGTTTCAAAAAATTAAAAATGTATGATGGAGGCTGGGATCCTAAGTATTTCATGTAAGGTCCTTTAAAAAAACACAGACTGTTCTATCACTTTCAGCCTAGGACAGAGTAAAGCTATTCTTCACCAAGAGCTCAAAATCTGAACACCACTTCCCAGCTCTCTCCCTGCATACCTAAATTCAAAAATGCTTTCTGAAAAACTATTTGAACTGTAATATGGAATATACAGTGGGCGGAATTCTGACACTGAAACCTTGCTATGAAAGTGTTACAGAATAGAAATCAACAACTTAGTGATTAAGAGCACATACCTTTAAGAGCACAGATCTACATCTGAGTCTAATTTATAACCCTGGATGGGCAAGTTATGTAACAACTGAGTCTCGACTTCCTTTTCTCTAAAATAGTATGGACAACAGATTTTTACATCGGGTAAATGCTTAGTGCTTGGGTATGGAATAAGCCTTCAATAAATTTGAGCTATTATTGTTTTTATTCTTACCTTCCACCATGGATCCTTCACACTGCAATCAATTACTGATATGTAAAAAAGCCACATATATTACAAATTTTTTTCTTATGGTGACCCCATGACAAAGAATCGCCCAAATGATGTTATAATAAGGTACAGATACACCACAATGTTAAAGCTCTTCTGATTTACAAAAGCACATCCTTACCTTGTTTGGTGAATAAATATCATCTTGAAATAGTTAGAAAAAGCAGCAAGTACTGCTCTGTGGGCTTTGAAGTAAACATCTCCAATAGCAACTGTGCAATCACACAGAAAACCAAATTCTCGTTGCATGTTCAGCTGCTGCAGAAGGACAAGGCTATGGCTGGCTGTGTCCATTGTGGCTCTGAGAAAAATGACAATATAAATTTGTGGGTTTTTTTAAAAAAATTGGCTACAGTTTACACAAACCTACAGAGTAACAAGAACACCTAAATTTATTTAAATGAAATTATTCAACAATTTTCTTTTTTAAATCCTCACCGAGGATATGTTTTTATTGATTTTAGAGAGGGAGGGAGGGAGGGAGGGAGGGAGGGAGGGAGGGAGGGAAGGAGGGAAACATCAATGTGAGAGAGAAACATCGATCAGTTGCCTCCCATACAAACCCCGACGAGGATCAAAACCACAACCTAGGTATGTGCACTGATCAGGAATCGAACAGGCAACATTTTGGTATACAGGACGATGTTCCAACCAACTGAGCCACCCGGCCAGGGCAACAATATTCTTTTTTTTAAATTTTATTTTCAATTACACTTTACATTCCATATTATTTTGTATTGCCCTGGCTGAGTAGCTCAGTTGGTTAGTGTGTTGTCCCGATTCACCAAGGTTGGGGGTTGGATCCCCAGTCAGGGCACATACAAGAATCAACCAATGAATGCATAAATAAATGCAACAAATCCATGTTTCTCTCTCCCTCCCTTCCTCTCTAAAACACACACACACACACACACACACACACACTTTGTATTAGTTTCAGCTGTGCAGCATAGTGCTCAACAATCTTCTACACTATTGATTTCACCCCAAATCTAGCTAACATTAAATCCTTCTAATATGACAATCCATATCAACTATGCTGAAACCATAAATATTTATGGTTTTTTTTCATCTAGTAAGAGGGCAGCTTGGTATGAGTGACACAGGAGCAAAAGGAAGGCCTGTCCTCTTTTATGTATGCAACCACAATGTTTTTAGTCCTTGGTTTTCCTCACCGGAAAAATGAGAATGAGATATTGATCCTTGCCTCAGAGCTAAATGAGGTAAGTTATATGAAAAGTACCTTTTAATTGAAACACTATTCAAATGTTAGCTATAAATGTTAATAACATAAGTGTGTCCTGGCTGGGCTAGAGTTGTCACTGCTCCTTAGGAATCCTCTGTGTGCTTAGGGGACACTGGCCTCCTAACTACCATACAATGTTTGGGAAATATATCAGTCACAGTAAGGTCATGAGCCTTTAAAATAGATGTCAAGCCACATCCCCTGATTTACATGGGGCTTGGGAGCCCCATGGGAGAGAACCTAAACCCTGATTTAACTGGATTCAGACACATATAAGTATGGAGAGTCATGAAGGAAGTAGAATGCAGGATGGGTGCACTGGTCTCAGGGGGGAAAAATCATGCATGAGGAAGAACCTGCAAAAGAATTCTGGCACAGAAGTCTACTATGAGTATCAGGACATTCAGGAGTGCTGTGGTTCCAGAGAGGTGGCAGGCTGTGCTTCACCACCTTCTCCATCCCAACTGTTCAGAGAACCCTGTTGCTTGAGGGAGAAGGTAGCTGTGGTATAGGGGCATCACTGGGGGGCTGGGAGAACTTCCTCTAAAAAAAAGATCCTAAAAAGAGAATGAAGTTTTCTTTCTAGCCATAGAGTCCAAGGGATATGGAGGACAGTGATTAGTGTGTGGAGTTAGCTGTCTGGACATTGGCAGTAGCTTGAGCAGCAGACAGTTGAGTGATTTATAACATAATAAAAATAGCTAACACTATATAGCTATGTGTCAAGCAATTTTTCACTGATTTAATTCTCAGTACAACTCTATGAGAAAGGGAATACTCAATGAATCTTACATATGAAGAAACTGAATCAGCATAGAGTTAATTTACCCAAGGTCACACTGCCAGTAAGTGGCAGAGCAGGGGACTCAAACTCAGGCACTGGATTCCAGGACTCAAATGTCCTCCCTCTCTACCTCCCAGGGAACATAACACACAAACTGCAGGAGCCAAGGGAACAGGCCAGATTATACAGCAAGGTGCCCCAGGAAGCCTCAGGAATATTTGGAGTAAAATGTTTGCGCTCCTGGGAGAGAAACTAGGGAGCAAGGAGTTAAGGGTCGGGGAAACTGTACCATTTAAACACCTCTTATAGAAATTTTATATCAAAAATATATACCTACATGTATTCCTTTTCCCCTTTTTTATTTTTTAAAATTTTATTTTATTGCTGACAGCATTACAGATGTTTCTCATTTTCTCCCTTTTTGCCCCCCTCTACCCAATCCCCACCCCATCCCAGGCCTTCATTATTTATTATTATTTTTTTTAATTTAATCTTCATCTGAGGATATGTTTTTAAAAATTTATTTTTAATTGATTTTTTAGAGAGAGAAAGGGGGAAGAGAGAGAGAGAAGCATCCATGTGAGAAAAAAACATCGATCATTAGTTGCCTCCTGCATGCACCCTAACTAGGGATCGAACCTGCAACCTGGGTATGTGCCCTGACCGGGAATCAAACCAGGACCGTTCAGTGTACAGGACGATGCTCCAACCAATTGAGCCACACTGGCCAGGGCTTCCTCTCATTTTTTAAAAATTATATTTCCGAAAGACAAATAAGTACAGGGAACAATGTAACATACACCCACCTTGCCACCCCTAAGCACAGAAAGTAAACATTATAAACATGGTAGAGAACCCCTAGCATCTTCCCCTTCATTCTATCTGCCCTCCCACCTTGTCTCCAAAGGTAACCACCATTATGAATTTGGTGTTTATGACTCTCCTATATTGTCACAATATTACAGCATATGTATATATCCCTTAAAAAGGTATGATACTGTTCTGCATGTTTTAAATTTTTATATAAATACTGTACTTTAGGAATCCCACAACTTGCTTAATTCTACATTCATACATTACTTTAAAAAATCCTTCTTATTCAAACGTAAGTTTCTCCCTTTACTCCCCCAATTAAAAAAATTTAAAAAAACCTCTTACCCTATACATTCTCATTTTAAAAGCCTTTAAGTAGCAGTGAAGAAATAACAAGATGATAAAACCGACAGAGACTTGAGCCTATCTCTAAGAATATAAGCAAAATCCAAATTGTGGGTATTGTTCCAAAAGGCCATTTAACCAAAAGCCACTATTTATTGTATTGACCACATTTCTCTGATTCTAAACCACCACCAATTTATAGGAAGACTTAAAAAAAAAAAAAAAGAAAAAGAAAAGCCCTGGCCAGTTTTGCTCAGTGGTTAGAGTGTCGGCCCTCAAATAGAAGGGTCTTGGGTTCGATTCCCAGTCAAGGGTACGTACCTTGGTTGCAGGCTCCATCTCTAGCCCTGACCAGGGTGCATGTGGGAGGCAACCAATGGATGTGTCTCTCACATAGATGTTTCTCTCTCTGTCTTTCTGTCTCTTCCCCTCCCTTTCACTCTTTCTAAAAATCAATGGAAAAAATGTCCTTGGGTGAGGATTAACCAAAAAAAAAAAGAAAGAAAGAAAAAGATTACAGGCTAATGGGGAGATAAAACATAGTAATTACGGCATGAAGTAACAAGTGCCATAGAGCAGTTCAGAGAAGATGTTATGTGAAGGGGAGATAAATAACAGGTCACCCAATGGAAAATAAGCCATTTGAACTGGATTTAGATGAATAGGCAGAAGGTGAACATAGCATTGCAGGCAGAAAACAGAATGAGTAAAATTACAGGGAGGGGTATAAACATATAGATAACTGGACAATTCAGTTTGGCACAGAAAAAACAAAAGTAAGTGATCCCAGTCAGGGCACAAAAGTAAGTGAATAACAAGAGATGGGGTCAGCTAGCTCCCAGAGGGTACTGAATGTAAACTAAAAGGTATTCCAGTGGCGTCTGAAGTGGAGAACAGTGTAGTCAGTATCTACCTTACAAGTTGTTAAGATGATGCATATAAGCACTTAGAAATAGTGCTCCCATAGTAAATGTTCAATAAATAAAAGTCATCACCACCATTAGGCTTCTGAGTCAAGACTGGTAGGCCTAGTAGAAATACATAAAAAAAGATTAGCAAGGGAAAGGCATGGAGAAATAAAGACCAGGAAGGAGCCTACTGCAATTTCCAAGTAATGGTGCAAGTGAAGGAAAGAATACGAGACACACCAGGCGTAGAACTGACATGACTTGGCAGACTGGATGTGGTCAGCCACAGAGAAGATCAAGTCAAAGGTGCGTCTCAGAATTCCAGCGTGGGTAACTGGGAGGCTTTGTTTACTCCTTCAGGTCATATTTGCAGAGTAACTGCCATGTGCTAGGTGTTGATATAAAGGCAGGGTCTAAGAATGCCACAGAAGAGGCATAGAAACTGGCTTGATGAGACAGGTTTCACTTTGGACACAGTGAGTTCAAGGTGTTCACTTTAGGACATCCGAGTATAAATGCTTAGTGATCAGTGAAGAGACAATATGTTGGTCTGGTGCTCTAGAGAGGGCAGGGCTGGAGAGAGAGAGGAGGTCCTCTGAAATGACAAGGATGAAGTCACCAGGAGTGAATGGGACTATTGAGTAAAATAAGAGGAAAAAAAGCCAAGAATAAATCCCTGAACAACAGAGAAAAGACACAATAAGGGAGACAGGAGAAACAAGAAAATACACTGTCACTGGGGGAGGATAAAGGAGGTGAAGGAAAGGTGATAACCTTGGCAAGAAGAGGTGGCAGTGTAGCTACAGAGTAACATGGAAATGAAGCCTGTTACAACAAGCCAAGTGGTGACCAAGAGGTTTCTGGTGACCTCTGAAAACAGTTTGGGAAAACGGCAAGAGCAAAATATCTGAGTGCAAGGTGATGTTGAAAAGTAGTGGCCATAAGGGGTGGTACAAATAAGATAAGACATTGAGGATGCTGCAGATGGAAGACAAGTTTAAGGCTAAAGAGGGGTGGAACCTCTAGAAGCCAGGAGGAATGCAATCAAAAGTATAAGCACAGCCTAGCCAGGCGTGGCTCAGCGGTTGAGCATCGACCTAGGATATAGGCGATCAGGGTTAGGTTCCCGGTCTAGGGCACATGCCCGGGTTGCGGGCTAGGCAGCTGATCAATGACTCTCTCATCACTGATATTTCTATCTCTCTTTCTCCCTCTCCTTTCCTCTCTCTGAAATCCATAAAGATTAAAAAAAAAAAAAAGTATAAGCACAAAAGTTAGCCATGGAGAAAAGAGGTATTTCTTTTTCTGACAGTGAAGAGGAAATGGTTCACGGGAGAATTCAAAACTATTCTTTTAGATGGCACTGATTTACAAATTAGAAGTCAGTCTATATGCAGAAGGAAGAGGTGAGTTTAGGCCTCACTTAGAGCAAGAATCCCTGATGCTAACACAGAGCGTTGAAGTTTATAGAGAACTTTCATATACTTATTTCTTTCGGCTTCCAATAATTTCTATTTTCATCATTTCCAATCTATTAAACCCAGTCAGTGAATTTTCTATTGCAGATAGATATTTTCTGGTCAAATTTTTTCATCTTATTCTTTGTTAGTTTCTATTTCTCTGCTGAGATTTTCTATGTTTACACATTACCACTTAATTCTGCTTTACATCCATAAGCCTAGTTATGATAGCTGCTTTAGATCTCCTCTGCCAACCTCTGGGTCATCTTGGGGTCAATCTCCATTAACTAGGGTGATAATTTCCTGTTTCTTATATGTGTAGTCATTTTGGATAATATCCTAGACATTGTGATTACTGTTAGATGGGCCAGGTACAGAAACCAGATACAGAGACTCACCAGGGCAGAAAGCCCACCTGCAAGGTGCAAAACTGGGAAAACAAGAACCTTGTTCCCTGACTTCCTCCAGCATATTGCTGGTCATGCGTTTAAACACCTAGGCCTCAGCTGTATTTCAGCTTCAGGCCCAGAAAAGCAGCAAAACCGGACAAGTGACACCCTGGCTGCCTCAGGACGAGCTATATTGACTAATGACCTCCTGCCCCGGCACCAATCAGTGGAGACCATGATCCTGAAAGAGCACACCTGGAAGGCTGATGAATATTCTATTCAGACACTCCTGAGACCTCCCCTAAGATTTCCACCTGTAAGAAAGAGATAAATGCGCTCAGGACAAAGGACCCAGTGCGCACTCCCCACTGGGGAGCACTCCGGCGCCATCTCCTTCCCCCCCTTCTTCCCTCCATCCCATCCCAGGCTTACCCCTTGAATCTGTCTCCAAGGCCCCTTCTCTCTCTGACTCTTCAGGGAGCTAAAGTGTCCTAGCCTGGGCTCTCCTGTTGCTTCTTCTGTGCTCTTCCTTGTTTCACCATCCCAAGTATATTTTTGCTGCCACCATGGACCCAATACCTTTTGACTCAGTACTGAGTAGCCCTTCCCTTGAGTTATCCCCATCTCCCATTCCCTTTCCTTAAATAAATTGTTTTTCTTTATTCACTGTCTGAGATGGCTATTTAGCCTGCCCTCGCACCACCAACCTTAACCTTTCAATTACTATCAGGGAAGGTGGGGAGCGGGGGGTGGGAGGGGAGAGATTAATCAAAGAACATTTCTATGTTTATAAGCATAACCCATGGACACAGACACTGGCCTGGGGAAGGCCTGGGGGTGGGGTGGATGCAGGGTGGTGAGGATCAATGGGGGTAAAAAGGGGATTTTTGTAGTATTTTCAACAATAAACTTAAAAAAAAAAGGACTTTAGATTCTGTAATATTCTTCCTAGGAGTACTGATGTTTTTGTTTTGTTTTTGCAATTAACTAGGCTGCACTTAAACTCTAAGTTCTGCCTCCTTACGGTTCAGATTTTTCAGTTAGGTGTGCTATTTGAAGGGTGTTCAACACGTATATAAGTTTAAGGGTTGGCAAGAGATTTGAGCTGAGTTTATATGTAGTATTTAGCTCTTCCACTCATCCTTTCTAGGGTTTTCCTGCTTACTTTCCAGCTGTGTGGTTACTCTTAACTCTGTCCTCTTTTGTTCAAGCAAATAAGATTACAGGTTATTATCCCAGTTTCAGCCATCCCCTCATGTCACCAACTGGGGCCTTCTCTTAGGATAAAAGCCATAAAAATGGAAATTTATACACTGCTGCTCCCTTCTTCCAAGGATAGACTTCCTTCCAGTTTCTGCTGGCATTTTGTCACTCGTTAATGACATCTGGTAGTTTTTCAAACTTTTTTTCCAAGTTTATAGTTTTTATCTCAATAAAACTATAAGCTTTTGTTTGTTTATTTAATTCTCACCCAAGGATGTTTTTCCATTACTTTTCAGAGACAGTGGAAGGCAGGGGAGGGGGCGGGGAGAGAAATAGAGCGAGAAACCCCCATGTGAGAGAGACACATCAATTGGTTGCCTCACACATTCACCCCAACTGGGCTAGGGACTGAGCCTGCAACTGAGGTACATGCTCTTGGCTGGAATCAAATCTGGGACCTTTCAGCCCACAGGCTGATGCTCTAACCACTGAGCCAAATCAGCTAGGGCAAAACTATAAGCTTTTATAAATCTCAAACTTAATAGGATCTACTCAGCCATAACCCTTTATCAGCAGTTCTAAAAAGTTCTGGTCTCAAAATCCATTTACACTCTTAAGAAAAGTACTATGGACTGGGAAGAGCTGTTGTTTATATGGGTTATGTTTATCAACAGTTACCATATGAGAAATAAAAAGTGAGAATTAAAAAAAAAATTATTTAAAATAACAATAAATTATATATTAACATATATAATACATTTTCTTTTCTAAAAAATATGTATTTTTTTAAAGTGAGAAGGGTGGCATTGTTTTACATTTTGCAATCCTCTTTAATACCTGGCTTTTAAAAACACAGCTGGGTTCTTTTCTATACTTCTGCATTCAATCTGTTGCCACGTTTTGGTTCACATATATTAAAAGAATTTGGCCCTGCAAAAGCGAAATCCTTGCAGACCCACTGAAAGGCTTTCAGGAACCTCCAAGGACCACACTTTGAGAAATCTGCCTTACACTATATTTTTTTGATTCTATATTGTAACAAAGCAGGTACTAACTTAATTCCATTTTATGGCTGAGGAACCATAGGCTCAGAGAAGGCGGGAAAGGTAACCAAAGTCAGAAAACTAGTTATTAGATGATGCTGGTAGTATGTCGAGTCTGATTTTAACTCAATGCCCTTTCTTCAAAATCCCCTTTAAGAACTTTCGACACATATATTGATGGAAGATTTTACAAATATATTGAATGAAATAAAGGGATAAATTTTTCAAGTTTATGAAATGAAATAAATTCAGATCTGTTAAAACAAAAAACAAAAAACCCCACAACTTATATACAGCTAGGTTCATTAAAACTTGTTTGCATAATAATAGACCTTTGATGTTTGAAGGCGACAGAACCAGATTTTACCTCAGGTCAATAAAGCCAATCCATCACAAAGTTACTGAGAACATTTTCTAATACAACCTACTTTGCAAATTATTAGCTAGGCTTTTTATATAGCCTTTGCTCATCATTTCTTTGATCATCCATTTTATTTTTTCTAGTATGTGGAACAGCCAGTTTCTTATGCATACAGAAAGATCTTAGAAGTTACATTTGAGAATTTTTGGTAAAAGTTTTAAGATGTGAGAGAGGCTGCAGAAAAATAATTAATCATTTTATTATACTTACAAATACTAGAGCCAAAAATGTAAGTACTACATCTTAAAATGCTTTATCTGTTATCAAAGTGGTATTTATATTACAATAGGGTTAGCACTGATATTTAAGCGAGACTACAAAAAACTTTTTACTTACTAGATAGCAGTAACTCTGGGATTAGCTCAAACTAAGTAAACCAGAACAGCTTTATACAAGTATCTATGTTTGTTTAACTCACAGTTACTTTGATATTCAACATCTCTGATTCTTATTTTTTAAAAATTTACTATATTAGTTAGACTGGACTCTCAGACCCATGGTAGCCAGAATGATGTCCTAGAATACAGCTTTTCATTCTCTCAGGCTGTAAGAATCTTAAAAAAAAAAAGAGTAAGACATTTGTTTCTGTGGAAAACAAATAGTCTTAGCTATTTTCTCTGTGGTTCCTACCACTGTGACTTTATCATTAATTATTAAGACAAGGAGACAGGAAAGTTGGCAGAGGCATGAGTACAGCTTTTTTGAGATCCTCGTGGCTATAAATACAAAGGTAAAAACAGATATTCAAATTGCCACATGATAAATGATTTTATACAATGATTTTTAATGGTACTGTCACATGATTGTGAAGGTATAACCTAGAGAAAGAATGTGTGCAGAAATGACTTTATCCTGGAATAGTAGCTCTTACTGCTGACTGTATTATAAAACTTTCCATGTAGAGCTGTACTAAAGTGAGTTCTACTCCAAACTAACCCAAACACAATAGCTGGGGATGAAGCACAGATCCTTCTTTATCTTTTTTTAAAATATATCTTTATTGATTTCAGAGAGAGGAAAGGAGAGGGAGAGAGATAGAAACATCAATGATGAGAGAGTCATTGATCAGCTGCCTTCTGCACGCCTCCGACTGGGGATCGAGCCTGCAACTCAGGCATGTGCCCTGACTGGGAATCGAACCCCAATCTCCTGGATCCTAGGTTGATAACGGTTGAGCCATGCCCGGCCGGGCAGATCCTTCTTTAAAAGGCTCCATAGGGCCCTAGCTGGTTTTGCTAAGTGGTTAGAGCGTCAGCCCTCCAACTGAAGGGTTCTGGGTTCGATTGTGGCCAAGAGCATGTGCCTTGGTTGCAGCTTCAATCCCTAGTAGTGGTGGGGGGGGGCAGGAGGCAACCAATCAATGTGTCTCTCTCACATTGAAGTTTCTTTCTTTTTTTTTTTAAATGTCTTTATTGATTTCAGAGAGAGGAAGGGAGGGGGGGAGAGATAAACATCAATGATGAGAGTCATTGATTGGCTGCCTCCTGCAAGCCCCCTACTGGGGATCGAGCCCAAAACCCCAGCATGTGCCCTGACCAGGAATCCAACCTCGGTTTCCTGGATCACAGGTCAACGCTCAACTGCTGAGCCACACCGGCCGGGTTCTCACATCGATGTTTCTCTCTCTCTCCTTTCTACTTTCTCTGGAAAAGCAATGGAAAAAATATCCTCAGGTGAGGATTTAAAAAAAAAAATTTAAAAAGCTCCGCAGGTGGTTCTAGTAAGATACCTTAGTTAAGAGCCACTACATTAGAAGAACAGGGGACAAAGAAACTCTAGAAAATACTTCAACTCTAAAATTAGAGAAAAAGAAGCAACTTCACAAGATGTGCTCAAAATGTGGGAATTATACCAATTACGTAAGTGAACAAAACCCAACAATTATAATTCTAATTGTAACTTTAAACAAAAAAATAAGTCAGGTTAAGAAACAAAAGTGCTTCCAAACTAGTAGGATGGGCATTGGGGGCAGAGGAGGAACACATCATTTCAGACTTCTTCCTAAAAAAATTTAGGAAAAAGATATATTTAATATTTACTCTCATACACCATCACACCTATTTTCACAATATGTAAAAATGATGTGGAAATTCTAAATCTGAGAATACTGGTTGAGGTAAGATCTGCAGTAATTCTAGGCACCTGCTTATAAAAATCAGTGAGAATATTACAGAAGAGGGTAAGAAGCAGACGTGGTAGAGATACAGGAAGAGCAGTTATGCTCTAGAAACCTTTAACGGAACAGGGAAACGTTAGTCTGGGGCCTCCTGCCTGTTGGTGGACACAGCCAGCCTATACTGCATCTCTAACCCCCATCTAACCAACATGTGGGATGCCTGATAAAGCCACAGCACCAGGCAAACAAAAATGACAACACTAGTCAGTGCAAAGTGCTAGGGGACCTTAAAAAAAAATCAGAATCCTGTTAAGGAAAGGAAAATATTCTTTTTCGTCCACTAAAAAAATAAAGACTGCATTTCTGAAAGAAAAATAAGGTACTAAAAGGACAGGAGAACATTGGAAAACAACAGTGTTAGTATAGATCTAGAAAAGTACAAACAAGAATGATTATAACTTCTGAGTATAGGTAAACCAGTACTTCCTTTGCCATGGAATGCTCCAGAAACACGTTATCAACGTGGGCTAATGAAACCCTTTGCTTAAAGTGTCTAGAGTTTTTCAAAAGGAACAAAAAGTCATTGTATATTGATTTGTAACCAAGGAAGAAATAAATTAGAAAAATTCCAAAAATAACTAACAACACTACAAACACTTTTTTTCTAAAGATAAGATTAAAAAAAAAAAAAATCCTGCTAGCAAAGGGAAAGCAGAATTATTAATAAACTCAATCAATAATCCTGAAACTGATGTTTGCTTCAAACACTTTATTTCCTCTTCCTCCACTCTCCCTAGGCAAGTTCAAGTAGAAATATCTTTCCTACCCTACAGGGATTAATACTGTTCTAGTTATTATCAGTAGTTACTATTATAATGAGTAAACACTATGTGCAAGGCCTTGTATTAAGTGTTCTACGTACATTATCTCTTTTAATCCTCACCATGACTATATGTTTTCTTTTTCTTTCCATTTTACATGAGGAAAAACCTAGACTTAGGACACACAACCAGCAAACGGTACAAAGTGAGGATCAAAAGTTAGGTCTCACTCCATAGCCTGTGCTCATAACTATAAAGCGGCATTTTTCTTAGCATTCTTTAATCAAAAGACTGACGTTCACATGCAGTTTGGAATAAATAAGCAGAAAGGGAACACAGGAAGTGGTGCAGAAGTACTTTATAATTTATCAAGATAAGAGCACCTGCACTGCTTTTTTAAGACAAGAAGAAGAAAAAAACACAAACCCCAGCAACTCTGAAGTAACATAAAACCTGCAACTCTTTTCTGGCCTTGTTATTACTAAAATGGACCAGTTTTTCTTTAACAAGACGGTCAAGCAGCACCTACAGACCACAGTAAATAAATCACGTTGGTTCAGTGGTGGGGAGGGCATTATGCAACACTTCCCAGCACAGCCCTCACCGGGATAGTTTATGGCCAAGGCACTTGGGCCCCTCCTCCTCAGAGCTAGACAGCCTGGCTCCTTCATATTCCCCTCAGGAGATAGGGTGGAAGCACACAGCTCCACTTTCTAAGGCGCAGAGGGCAGCTGAAAGTCCTGCTCAGCCTCTCTGGGCAACCACAGGCGCCAATAAATCAGCCACAGGCCATTTCTCTCATCCCCTTCCTGGCTTGAAGGGGTAGTGAGATATAGTCTGTGCAAAATAGCACACACTAGATTTGGGAGATAAGTGATCTAGGCTTGAATTCTACTGCAAATGGCTGCATTATTGAAGCCAAGTAAATCTCTCTGAGCCTGTTTCGTTTGTTTGCAATATGGAGACAATACTACCTCCTTTTGGTAAATATAAGAAATTCATCTATGAAAGCAGCTAGCCGCTGCAGGTACTTACTTAATAAATCACCACCAAACCTGAGCAGAACCCATCTCCACTACCTCCAAATAAGATATTCAGGCCAGGGCTGGGCAAAAAGGTGTAGCAAGTCCTGTGAGCCCCCCCCCCCTTTTCTGCTGACCATCCCTGTGATGTTTCACTGCTTCCTGGTAACCTCCCAGCCATCAGTACTAATCTATTCCATGTCCCATCCATCATTGTTTTATTCCTTATTGAAGAACTGATGTCTGATAATGTATTAACAGTTTACTTTTAATTAAAACATATCCATATTACTAAAGAGGAATTTGATGCCTTAACCTTAAGGAAGCAACCAATGCAGCAAATGCTGGTTATTCTTACAGAGAACGGGGATGAACTGGGGGTCGGGGGAATGAGAGGGCTTTGAGCTTCTAAGTACATCACAGTCATTCTAGTTCACCTAGAAATAGTGCTAACCCCATTTCTCAAAATACCAAAGCCATCACACACTGGCCAAGTCTGATTTCTCAAGACTCTGGATCAAGCCAAGTATAATCACCTCTGACAGATAGTCTCTACAGTGAGTGGATTAAACTGGCACTGCACTCCTGGTGTGGTAGAAAGTGCAACGACCAACGTGTCCGGGGCCTTTGAGTCCACTTAAGAGGTGCAGGACCTCACTCAAGCTAAGCACTTGCTCTTTAGGCTGGGTGTCCTCATCTGTAAAATAAGAGGGATGCACTGGATTTTCTATAAGGCCCCTTTCAGCTTTAAAATCTGTGATTACAAAGTGTACTTTACACACTTGACAAAACCCTGTAAGAATGAACAGCTTTACCAAAAAGACTTGATTCTCAAGAGAATGAGTGCCAAATTTAATCCCTTGGGGGGGGGGGGCGGGCGTTAATTTGTGAAACCTGTTAGCTGCTGTCAAGTTCCAGATACAGTGCCAGGGGCTGCTTAAGCAGCTTGACAACAGCTTGTTTTCTCCAAATGAGTGCTAGCTCGGGAAGGAAGTGATAGATGGGGCAAGCTTTAAAAAGAAAAACTGGGTATGTTTAGAATGAGATTAATATAATCTGAAAAAAGAAATGAATTATGGGACGGGAGGGGTACTTCCTGCTCTGAAAACAAAGTAATCACAAATGGGGGTGGGGGAGAGGGAAGACACTGGCCTCTCGCAGGCTGCACCTGGAAACCCGCCCACTGGCGAAAGGGGTCGGCGCTGCCGCCGGTAGAACGCCGCCCGCCAGCCGGGGCCGCCGGCGCGGGGCCGCAGCCCAGCCTGCAGCAGGCGTGCTCGCGCGCTCCTAGCCTGCGTCAGGCCCCGACAACGGCCTTGCGCGGGCAGCGAGGGCGGCTCCGGCTTCCTCGGCCCAGCGCTCACTCACGGTTGCTATTTCCTCCTTGCCCTGATTGACACGTCAAACGGACCCAAAACACTCCTCTCCCCAGCTACTTGCATCTGTCCCGCCACCGGCGCAGCTGCAGGCCGCCGCCGCCCCAGGCGGCTCGCGGCGGGAGGGACTGAGCCTGGAGCAGCCCACTGGGGCCGGGCCGCGTCGCTTACCCAGACGCCGCCGCGGCGGCCAGCCCGCTCCTCCAAGCGAGAGGGGCGGCTCCCGCGCCCCAAACGTCACGCGGCGGCGCCGGCTCACGCACCCCGAGGTCCGTTCTCGCGCGGCTTCCCGCGCCGACCGCCCCACGACCGGCCCACGTGACTGTGCGCCCAGAAGCCGCGAACTAGGGGCGCTGGGGCCGTAGTGTGCGTGCGTGCTTACGTGAAAACCCGCCCGCCCGCCCGCTCCAGTGGCCAGGAGGGGGTCGGCCCGCGCTTCGGCGCCTCTGCCACAGTCCCCAGTGGTGCCTGTAGGCGGAAGCGTGGCGAGGAGCCTGGGCGTTACAGGCTCCCCACACACAACCGCGTGACCGGGGGACTTTCCCCAGGGTGTGCAAAATCATGGGCACCCCGTCAGTTCGGCAGTGGGGGTGGGGAAAGACGCGCCCGCGTGTCCAAAGGGAGAGTGATGAGGGCGCGGGGCCAGGGACGCTGAGCCGCGGGAGCCTGGGAGGGGAGGAGGGCTGGGCGAGGTGGGGCACGGCGGGGGAAGTGACTCAAAGCCAGAGGCCGCCGGCCCTTGGAAGGCAGGGTTGGGGGAGCATGGGGAATGGGCGACCCTGAACGGGCTGGCCACGTCCGGGACTGGGCTAGGGTCCCGGCGCCCCCAGAACGCCCGGGAAGTACCGCGAGGGAGGGCCCAGCGGCTGACTCCTCCCGGGCAGGGGTCTGACATCTGAGGGAGTGGGAAAGCAGCATCCAGCCCCTGGGGAGTTGGGTGGAGCCCAGCCCCATCCAGCTGTGCAGACGGGAGGAGGTCACCAGCCTACCCTAGGGAGAGGGGCAAGAGGGGTGGTCAAGCCGCCGCCGCGCCGGCCCCCGCGGTGCGGGTTGCGCCAGTCTCCTCAGAGCCCGACGCAGAAACTTGTTGCAACAAACAGGCGACCGCGGGTGCCCCTAGCAGCCAGCGGCGGAGTGGGTGGGCGGGCGAGAGGGAGGGGAAGGCTGGCGGACGCCGCAGCGAACTGGTGGGCAGACCCGGAGTCGCCGCGTAAGCGGGGCCGGCTCAGTGCGGTGCGGCAGGCGCGGCTGTGCGGCAGCGGAAGTCCTTTGTTGCAGCACAGTCCCTGGCAGAGCCAGAACCTCGCCGCGCAGCCCAGCCCGAGCGCCGCGCTTCGCCGCCACTGCAGCTCGCGGCCCCTTCGCCTCGCCCGCCTTTCGCGTGGCTTATTTGCCTTAAACTCTCTAAAATCTCCGCAACCCCGGTTCCCGCTGCGGCCGGTGAGTATTTGCCAGTTATGGGACTATTTGCGCAACTTTGGCCCGCGCCTCAGAGCGGCGGGCCGCTGGGCCTGGCGAAGTGCGAGGGCGGACGGGCGCCGACCCGTGCGGGGAGCCTGAGCGTGGCGGACGCGTTGTGAGGACCCGGCGACGGGCGGCTGCCTGGCCGCCTGCTCGATCCCGCCGTCCGCCGGCGCTGCGGGTCCGGGACGTGCGGCCTCCTTGGGTCGGAGTAGAAGCCCCAGCGGAGACTAGTTCCCACATCAGTTACCTTCTTTTCCCTTTCTTTCTCTGTCTTTATTTATTTTTTTTGAGGGGGGGGGAAGGGAAGAGAAGGGAGGTGTAGACGGAAGGCGGGAGGACCCGGTTGATTGACGTGCCCGGAGCCCGCTTCTCTCAACTTACAGCTGCGGCTCCTCGACGGGTGGGAGGGGAAGTGTCCCGGAGCCGAGGCCGCAGACTTGGGCGCGCTCCGAGGGAGGAGGCGTAAGAGCCGTGCAAATTCTTGCCACGCTCTTTCCCACCCCCCTCTTGCCGGCACACAAGCTTTTTGTTCAGTAGAAAGTGTTAGGTCTCGGGTTTGGGAATTTTCAGTGGAAAAGATCCTCTCTTTCCTGGGAAAAAGTGCTTTCGCTTCCAGTGGTGGGCGCTTACTAGAAGTTCTGTTAGCGTTCGGTAAATGTGTTGGATGTGGATTGGGAGTCGTTACCACTAAAATATGTAGGCTTGGATCTGAGCTCAGCCGCCCTCCCACTCTCCCATTCTAACTAACCAACGCTTCTACATGTGATCTCAAAGGCTGACATGACATTTTCCAGATTAGGAGCGTCAGGGAGATGTTGGTGAAGGTCCTTGATGTTTTCTGGAGACAGTAGGACATTGGTATGTGTGTAATAATATTCCTAAGTCAGTGTGGTGGGTACGCGCAGGTTCTCCCCAGGCCTAAGTGTATTTCCATACAGTATGTATCTTGGCAGGAAAACTATTACAGGAACAATTTTCCCTTTGACACTCGAACCCAAGGACTGGTCCCAGGCTTTTAGAGGAGACTTAGAATCAGTTTCTTAAGCTGAAGTTCAAGCCATTCTGGAGCAGATTTGGTGAAGGGTGAAGTTCTTAAGATAATTTCAAAGCAATCTCTGCCTTCTCCTTTGAAATTAGATTCTATGAAACTTTGTCAATGCAAATGGATATGAAAGGGAGAATTGGGATACAAAAAGATGAAGCTTGACTGAGGAATGGCCATCAGAATCTCAAAACTTTCCTTTAAATCACTTGCTGGATATCTGATAAAGTCTCAATAACTGAATGGCTTGGGGAGCTAGATGGGGGGCTTCATCATCTTAGAGGAAATTAAAGCATAGAAGTGAAATGCTTTTCCAAAGATTAATAAAGACAGTCTGCAGTAGAGTCTTCAAATAATATGTTCGTTTTAAAAGCAGATTTTTCCATTATGACCAAGTTTTCATCTTATAGAATAGCTCAGGTTGAGTGGTCTCTCCTGAAGCCTTTTATTCTTCCCACTCCTCTCTAGTGGCCTAATTTGGGGTGGGGGCTAGTGCATCATTGTCAGAGAAAAGAGAAACCATGTTTAACCAGGACCTTAACAGGGCATGAACACAGTCTCAGCCACTTGCTCTTGACCTTGTGTTTTGATTTTGCTTTAACACCACTATATTTTTGTACTTAGCACCATTTCCCATTCTAATGTGCAGGAGAAAAGAAGTACCTGCTTTCAGGCCTCTCCTCCAGCAAGGAAAAGTGCTAAGCCTTTGCTATTAACCACCTGGCCCAAATGGGGAGGAGGAAACCATTTGGGATAAAATGCAGAAAATGTTCCATAGATTTTTATTTTTGAGCAACAATCTGTTGTCTTCCCCCAGAACTGAGGTATATTTGAAAAACATTTGCTTGAGAGGTCACTTCTGTCTCTTAAGGATGGTTTCTCCTGATATTTTCTTCTTGTGCTAATATCTCTTACCATGAAATATTGAAATTACTTTGTTATTCTAATTTTTTTTTTTTTAAATCCTAACTTGACTTGCTTTTATTGATTTTTAGAAAGAGAGGAAGGGGGAGAGAGAGAGAAACATCAATCTGTTGCCTCCCAAACGTGTCCCAACTGGGATCGAACCCACAACCTGGGTATGTGCCCTGACTGGGGATCAAATCCACGACCTTTCAATGTATACAGGATGACACTCCAACCAACTGAGCCACACCGGCCAGCGATATTTTAATATTCTTATGTGAACCAAATTAAAAGTGATTCATGTCCCTTTTTTTCTCAGAATGGAAATACTTTATTATAAAATCCATGTTCTTTGTGAAAATTCAACCTACGCTGAAGTACATAAAATATAAAAATGAAAGTCATTCAGACTCCCACTCCCCAGAGAGAATCAATGTTAATAGTCAATTCCTTGTTTAAAATGAGGGAAGGCAAGATTTGATCATAACTATGCTGCTGTATATGCCTCACTCTGCTTAGGGATGGCCTGTCAGATGATTCATGGGCTCAGTTCTCTTTTCATTACTCAGGTTGGTGAGAATTGGCAAGGTAGAGGAAAAGGAAATGTTTTGTGTTGGACTGATTTGAAATTCTGTGTTTAAGTAACAGACATGAGAGTTTAAATATAACAGGGCTACGATTTTAGGTCTGTCCTCCTGAAGCATTTACTGTACCTTGGTAGGCTAGTGCTAGTTCTCACACTTTTTTAATGTTAATGTTGATGTCCAGCCGCTCATGGTTGATTTATACAAGCCAAACTTACTAAAACAAAACCAAACCGTCACATTGTAGGGAATTTCATAATTAATAGTTGGGAAGGAGTGGTTATATTTGCCATGAAGACCACTGCCGAGATATCCTATGCTGATGTGGGATGAGGGGTCCTCTATTCAGAGGTAGCATGCCAAACATCAAGGAAAGGAAATTAGAGGAAAGAAGGGAATTAATGACTGGTTTTTAGATGTGGCATGGGAGGAGATGGTACATATTTAAGATAGATTTCTAACTATATTTATATTGTGGCTTTTGTAGTAACTACAAGAGATCTTAGTGAAAGTACAGAATCATTTTTTACTTAGCCTGGTATATTTAAGAAGAATGAGCTGTGATGTAGTTGATGTTCTGAAAACAAAATAGTGCTTACATGTTAAATGACAACATTGGTTATTTGAGGATGTTGGGGACATGCTTGTTTTTTACACTACTCTGCTTTGAGCTTAAAATAATTATCAAAACAAAATTGGAAAATTAAAGAATTAAATCACCAACCAGATTTTCTGTCCGTTGTCTGAGAAAACTAAAGAGCTCCATCCCCACTTTAAATCTTTAGTATTAGGGGAGGGCTTGCCCTGATGAGCAGTGGGAGTCAGCAGATGGAACAGGAGGTGGGGAAGGGGCAGGGCATTCTACTTGCCATATGGGGCAGGATGAGAATGAGGTGATTCTGGGAAGCTTAGAATGTTGGTTCCAAAGGGACACTTGAGTTAATTGTCATTGCCAGAGTATTGTCTGGTTTATAAAAACTGAAACTTAGGGCTCTGAATCGAAAAAGAGTTTGAGTCGCATCTTATTATAATATGAGCATTTGATAACCACTGAACCTGTTTCCTTATTTACAAAATGAGGTTAATAAAAATGTCTACCTCGGGGTTGTTGTGAGAATCAGTTGTATAATGCATGGGGAATTGTAAGTTTTTGGCCACTGCAAAAAGGTAGGGCAAAGGTATTTACAGTTGTTAGTATGGAAAAATAATACAATAATAAGTAATATAAGAATAAACTGTGCTTCACAAACTCACAACTGTAAACCTACATTTGACCCCCCCCCTTTTTTTTTTTTAATTCTCACCAGAGGATATTTTTTTCCATTGCTTTTCAGAGACAGTAGAAGGGAGAGAGAGAAAGTTGATCTGAGAGGGACACATCGGTGGGTTGCCTCTGGCTCTCGCCCCAACCCTGACAGGGGCCAGGGATCGAGCCTGCAACCGAGGTAAGTGCCCTTGGCCGGAATGGAACCTGGGTCCCTTCAGTCCACAGGCTGATGGTCTAACCACTGAGCCAAACCTGCTAGACTGGAAACAATACAATTTAAAAATATGTGTGGATATGCTGAAAGAAAGAAACAGGGTAGGCTTTCCCATCGTCAGTGCTACCTCACCAGTTATTCATTCAGCCTTTTCTGAACTCATGTTATGTTGCAGAGAAACGAAGAACCCAAAGTCCTTGCCTTCAAAGTACTCATAATCACAGGGGACACCAACACAGAAAATTTTGGTAGCTGATTCTTCTTTAGCACTTAATCTGTGACAGACACTGCCTTATAATAAGTCTAAACTCTAGGAAGGATTACCATTACCATTCTCAAACAAGAACTGAGGCACAAGTTGGTTAAACAACCTACTCAGGGTCACACCTAACAGGTGGCAGAGCCAGAATTTGAACCCAAACAGTCTAGTTAGTCTGTGCTTTAACATCTACTTTATGTTGCTGCTCTGATGATTACAGTATAGTGTAATAAATGCAAAATGAGGAGATAATACATAGTAATATCAAAACCTAAAATAGGGGGAGAAGGAGGTGTTACAAGAGGCTTTCCGAAGGAGGTGATAAACTGATTATTAAATGCTATATGGGAGATTCAGCAGAAGAACCAATCAGCAGGACTAAAAATGGGTGTAAAAAAATAAAGAAATGGCGGGTGCTGGGAGACAAACAGTTTTATGCTGCTTGAACATGAAGTTTGAAGCAGGAAGTAGCCAAACAAGACTTGATGGGTAGATGGGGGGGCCTGTGTATGCCTTGTTAAGGAGTTTGTACTTTTAGCCTGAGGATATTTGAAGGGAACTATTGAGGTGTTTAAACAGAAAAATAGTATGGTCTCATTTTCTTCATGAGTCGTCTGAGGGTGAGGGGCTAGTTAAGGAGCCTGTTGTAGTAACTTGGAGTGATGATAGCGGCCTTTGGAGTGCAGGGAAGGTAATGATGGAATAGAGGGACAGATTAGAGAAATATTTAGTAAGAAAAATTGGCAAGACATAATTATGAGAGAGGAGACTTCCCAGGTGACTTCCAAGTAGCTTGGGTGATTAGTGCAGGGTGGTGCCAGCTAAGATAGAGAACACAGGTTGAGGAGCATTTTTATGTGGGTCTCAGACAAAGTTACAGAGTGAGTACTTGAAATAGAAGTTCCACAAAATGAACTCTAAGAATATGAATGCCACATGCAAAAAGGGACTTTCTGGTCAAGCTGCTTTTTGCTGAGAAGCTTACTGTTCACACAATGCCCTCTGGTGGTTAGAAGATGTCATGTTGCCTCTTTAGGAATGAACTGATCAAAATATAGAGAGACTGCTTAGATTAAATACTTTTCCTCCTCCACTCCTGAGGGAGAGGAATATTCCAGAAGCCATTATGTTCCCTTTGCTTTCTGTGTGGATTAATTAATTTCCTAGATCCATAATGCAGCTGAAAATAGCTGAAACAAAATACAGGAATGAAACCCTTATCTTACTTATAGAGCACTTCCCTAGGTCCTCTCAGAAATTTACATAGATTCAGTTTCATCAAGTTTTTGTCTTAATTTTATAACCCATAATAGATTGAAATGGTGGGCAACAAGAGTTCAGCACACCTTTTAGAAGTGACAGCTGTTGGCTTGACAAACAAGGAGATAGAAACACTGACCAGCAAACCACAATCTCCAAAGCATAGCAGTCTCAGGCGATTTTGTAGGTGCAAACAACCCTTGGGAAATTTGAATAGCTCTCTATTTCAGTAAAACACAATTGATGTAGGGGAGAAAGCCAAGTGTGCTATACTTGAGGCTATAGTTAGAAAAGTAGGAAGAGCCCTAGACCAGGATTAAGGAGACCAAGGTCCTATTCTGCCAACCACTAAAACTAGATGTAACTTTGAACATACCACTTAACCTCTTAGGACCTCAGTTTGTTTTCTCATCTATAGAGCAGCAGGTTGAACTTTTGATCTCTTCGTAAAATTCTATGAACTGTGTTTACAATGATGACATTAATATTTAAGAAAAATTGTATTATACTTTGAAAAGACAACAAAATTTCATCATCTCTAGTTTATACAAGTCCTCTGAGGAGTATGATTATCCATATTATATAGATGAAAAAGTAGGCTTAGAAAAGATGTTTAGTGGTAGAGCTGGTATTCAAATCTATTGGTGTCTGCTTCCTGGGCTCTTAGTTAATACTTTCATTTAACAAGCATGCATTAAATGCCAGCCATGTGGGAAGAGTGTGCTAGGCACGGGGAACAAACACAGAGGCCATCAAGCCTCGTTCCTGACCTTGAGAGTTCAGTTAGGCCCTGCTGTATAGCAGCTCTGTTAGTGCTAATGATATAAATGTTACGACAGCACTGTTTTGACCAGTTAGGGGTTTTAAAGGGTTTTGTGTGAGCTCAGGCTGGTGTTGCTCAGTTAAACATTGGTGGCCAGTTCGTACTGGTCAGGGCATGTGCCCGGGTTTTGGGCTCAATCCCCAGTAGGGAGCATGCAGGAGGCAGCCAATCAATATTTCTTTTTCTCTCTTTCTCCCCCTCCCCTTTCCCCCCTTCCTCTCTCTCTCAAATCAATAAAAACATATTAGCCTGGGCGTGGCTCAGCAGTTGAGCATTGACCTAGGATCCAGGAGATCCCAGTTTGGTTCCCAGACAGAGCACATGCCCAGGTTGTGGGTTTGATCCCCAGTGGGGGGGTGCAGGAGGAAGCTGGTCAATGACTCTCATCATTGATGTTTCTTTCTATCCCACTCCCTTCCTCTCTCTGAAATCAATAAAAATATATTTTTAAAAAGGAAAAAGGAAAAATAAATAAAAACATATTAAAAATTAAAAAAAAGATTTTAGGGTATAAGCATAGAACTCAGCCACCATTTATAGCATTGTCTCTATGGAAATAAGTGTCAAGTTCCAAATAACTAGCTTAAAAATAAAGTTTTAGAACATAACTCAGTTATAACTTCAGAACTTCCTGTAGTATGTACCCAGTGTGCAGTCTAATAACCAGCCAGAATACCTGCTCTAAAAAGTGAGTAAAATTTTCTAAACTTGATCATGTCTGTCATTTCAGTGCCTTGAGGTGAAACCTTTTATCTTTAGGAGCCTGTACAACTGGTTCTTCCTGGAAATTTCTGGGGAAAACCTAAACATTTAAAATATATATATATATCTTTATTGACTTCAGAGAGAGGAAGGGAAAGGGAAAGAGAGAGAGACAGAAACATCAGTGATGAGAGTCTTTGATTGGCTGCCTCCTGCACGCCCCCTACTGGGGACTGAGCCAGAAACCCAGGCATGTGCCCTCACCAGGAATCAAACTGTGATCTGGATCATATAGGTCAGTGCTCAACCTCTGAGCCATGCTGGCCAGGCAAAAACCTAAAATTTTTAATTAAGTTTAAATTTAGAAACTGGACAATATATCCTGGAAAATGGTATTCTATGAAATAATTTTGCTGAGGTGACCTTTTTTTAAAAAAAATAAATTTTTAATTGATTTTAGAGAGAGAGGAAGGGAGAGAGAAACATCAGTGTGAGAGAGATTGATCAGTTGCCTATTGTATGCACCTTAACTGGGGACAGAACCCACAACCTGGGCATGTGCCTTGATTGGGAATTGAACTGGTGACCTTTTGGTGCACAGGACAATTCTCAACCAAGTGAGCCACACTATCCAGGGCTGACCTTATATTAATAGGTGGTAAAATTGTTAAGGCCGTGATCTCAGGCTGAAGAGTCCTGTTGCTTGTGTTCTATTCTCACCAAGTCCTCTGTAGCGTTAGGAAAGTTATATAATGTGTGCCTCTGTTTTATCTGAAAAAATGGTTCTTAAAATATTACCTACTTTGTAGGGTTTGTTAGGATTAAATGATAAAATTATATACATACTTAACATGCATACATACATGTATGTAAAACGTATGATATGCACATAGACATTTGCTTAGACTAGAGCCTTACCCACTGATAGTAAGTCCAGTAAAACAAATTATGCTTTCCCCTCCCATTACATTTCCAAGCTTTTGTTTATGCTGCTGTGTAGTTTAGTACTTAATTATTCTCGGGTTGTTTCTTGGTTTAAAATTTAATCCCTTATATGTAATTAGCTCTATCGTAAACCATCCTTCTTTACTCTCTACCTCAATACTCTAGGCAGTATTAGGAATATTGTAGGTGTTCAATATGTTCTGATACTCTGATTTATAAACATGAGAGAATCCTTTCATTGCAGGCTTCTTAAAAAGCTATCTGGACCTAGCCGGTTTGCTCAGTGGTTAGAGTGTTGGCCTGCAGACTGAAGGGTCCCAGGCTTGATCCCCAGCCCTGGTTGGGGCGTGTGCGAGAGGCAACCAATTGATGTGTCTCTCTCACATGGATGTGTCTCTCTCTCCCATCCACTGCCTCTGAAAAGCAGTGGAAAAAATGTCCTCACTGAGGATTAGAAAAAAAGCTCGTCTGTAGCTCTCAAGCCCTTGTATTCATTAAGTACATACGTTCAGTGAGATAAGACATGGAAATAGGTACCAGGGAATGAATATATGTTTAAAGGTCCTTTGAGATCCAGCGATAATTGTTAGTAGTCCAGAGACCTCATGCTGATCTAGGCTCTGCTGTAGACTCACTGAGGCTATGCAAATCGTCCTCGGGCCTCCTTGGTAATGCAAGTCTGACACAAATTAGAGGGTGATTATTTGCCTTACTGACAGGGTCAACTCCAGAACTCCTTTTAAGTTACTTCTTCATCTACTTTATATGCTTATTTATAGACCCTTAAATTATCATTTGACTAAGACTAGGGCAAAAGAACATCCAGCAAAGCTTTTTCCAATGTAAGAGATTTAGCAATGAAGGAAAAGTATTTCTGAAACCTTACTATGTCAGTGAGAAATGTACTGAAATAGTTTACACAGTATAATGTAGGGAACACGTCTACTGGATAAGACGAGATGCAAATATATGGGTAAAATGATATTACAGGTAGAGTTCAAATGGGTAGTCACAGGTGCAAGAGCACCTGGCCTATAAGCCCTGTGTTAAGGACTCATGCGCTGTCCTTGTATTCAGGGCACACTGTATAGTACTAAGGAATATGTAGTAACTACTGTACAGTTGTTAGTACCCGTCTGGGTGGTTAGGAATCCTAGTACCTACCTTACCAATTAACTATACCCTAAATACATTATTTTACAACCATAGATCTTGCCCTTCTATGAAATAAGAATTTTGGACTAGATTAGATCTCTCTAAGCTGTAAAAGTCTATGAATATCTAAATTGCTTAATGTGCTTGGTGGCCGTTTTTTAATTTAAGATGAGCTGGTAAACTTTTTTAAACTAAATTTCTAAAAATCCAGTGTAAAATTTTCATAGCACCTAACTTCTTATTCTTCCTAGAGAACTGCATGCACACTGGATGTGCTAGCCTGAGGCGAACCCTTTGGCTTTAGATCTCATTTGAAGTTTCTGCTCTCAGCCCCAAGCCCTTGGCTTCTAGCTGTAATAAATTTGTTCTACCAGTGATGCAAGTAGTAGCACAAACAAAAGCAACCACCAGTTTCAGTTATAAAAACAAGAACAACTGGCCTTGGCTGGGTAGCTCAGTTGGTTAGAGCATCGTCCTGATAGGCCAAAGTTAGGGGTTTGACCTCAGGTCAGGGCACATTCAAGAAACAACCAAGAAATGCATAAATATGTGGAACAACAAGTGGATCTCTCTCTCTCCCTCTCCCTCCCTTCCCCCCTCCCTCCTCCCCTCCCCCTCCCTCCTCCCTCCCCTCTCCTCCTCCTCCCCCTCGCCCCTCCTCTGTCTCTAAAATCAATTTTAAAAAAAGAACAACTGAAATATAGCAATTCTTTTATTTAAAACTGTTTACAAGCTTTACTATATAACAAAGTTCACTAAGTTTTTTTGATGGCATTAAAGATACCAAAAACTTGAAAAGAGAGCAAACTTCTGTTGGAATTTGAGTGAAATTTATTAATAAAAGTAAATGAATATAAAAATTTTAATGCAAAAATTATCCTTGAGATAAGCTAAAAGTCTCACAGGTATTTAGATCCCTCACCCTGGGCACCGCCCCCCACCCCTGTCTTTTGATGTTATTAAGCCTCCTTAAAGCTTTTCTGAATGAGATGTAACAAGAACACAGTTGCTGGTACTAATGTATTAATGACTGCTCTTAAGTCGGTCTTCCTAAAGTTGTTTTTACTCAGAAATTGGACATTTGCATAATGACACCGATGAAACTACAATTTTAGGTCAGCCTCAAAGCTGTAGTATTAGCGTTAATTTTAGACACAGTACTTGCTCAGCTTCCAGCTCTCTGAGGGGAAGATTGAAATAGAGAGACATGAGGCAAGAAGGCAGTAGGATTCATACCCAGGCCTGTCTGACCCAGAGCCTTGTTCTCCTCCACAGCATGGTACCTTTCACAGAGTAGATACTTGACTGAGTACATGTTGAATGAAGTCACTAACCTAGAAAAAGTCAAAATTCTTCTGCACCTTATATCCTTGAGATTACAGAATACCTGTACTATTGCCGACTCTCAGTACAATATTCAGTGAATATTTGTTGAGTTAATAAGTATACATTAAAGTGCTATCGATGCTCTTACTTGTTTTAGTGTTTTGTTTGTGTTAACACCGAATGTATGCATTTTCACTAATTTAATTGATTGCAACTATAGTTACAGATGTGCTGTCATCTTGGTCTTCTATCTAGTTGCATTAATTTTGGTTACCATAAAACTGCTTTTCATTTAAATTAGAAGGGTCCTGGGAACCTTTAACCTCTTCATGTCATTATTTCAAATACAGGATATTTAAAACCTGGAAATTTTTACAGATTAACTGTTGGCTTTCATACTGCTGGACTCCTATTTGGAAGGAAACTAAACTTATCTAGTCAAATTTAACTCCTGATACTTACGTAAGCATCACAACCACACAGCTGCCACTGTTACTTCCATTAATTATTACATGCCAAGCGCTGTACATTGTACACTTTGCTTCTATGAATCCTCATGTTTGATGCATTATTTGAATTATTATTTATCCCCACTTTGAGACTGAGGAAACTTGGGGTCAATGAGAATAAACAAGTTAAGGCAGCAAATTCTAGACTGGAGCTCAGATCTGTCTGAGCCACGCCTGTACTCTTTCCACTGTACCATACTGTCCTCAACAACATTTGTCTCTGCTTCCACACAGGGCATTCATTATCCCCCGAATGAGTTTCATTTTAAACAACTTATCACTAGAAGAAAAAAAAAATTGAGGTAATATCTATCCCTCTGCCTCTTTCTCTTTGATTTATTATTTATTAAAGGTCTCTCTGAATCCTACATAAAATAGGCTCGGGGGTGTCAAACTTTTCTCATTTTCTCCTACAGTTTTCATTCATAAGTACAGTTTTTAAAGACTTCATGACAGTGAATTGTAGGGTGTGGATTTATCCTGGTTTACTAACAATTCCCTTATTATCCAGCCTTTCAAATTATAAATAACACATTAATGAAAATCTTTGTGCATTAATTGCTTTTTTTAAACTTAGGTACATGGTGAACATGATTCCTCACAGTTTTGACACAGATATCAGATCACAAAAGGTTGAAACATTGTACCTACTTGAAATATTTGAACTACCTTATAGAAAAGGCACAGTGGTTGCAGTGTCAAGAAGGCAGTAGTTCTCATTACGAGCCACCTTCATTTCCCCAGTACATGTCAACAGCACTATTTCTTGTGCATCCCTAGCTGTGCAACTCTCTCCGTAGGCAGGGAAAGGGAGGCTAGATGAGTTTTTAGGCAGTAGGCAAAAGGAAAGGAGTATGTTATCCATGTGTGATCTATGACAAACAGATAAAGAACAAGTGAAGTAAGTCAATTTAGATACTGTCTTAATTACTACTACAAGGATTGAAGAATTTGCGGACTTTGAAGAGTGAACATTTTATTTCTCTGAACAGCTTGTTAAGTTTTTATGTTCAAATTGTGTAGGAACTTATTTTTTCAGTAGAAAACAGATTCTGAAATTTTATGTATACAGATTAAAAATTGAGGCTAAAATTGGATCTTATTTTAGCTTTGTAACATAATAGGTAGGACTTCCGGTGCTTTTAATATTTTCCTCTCCTTTTTTATCAAAGTCAACTCCCTACATTAAAAATACTTAAAATGTGTACCATATGTTACTAAGTGAAAAAAACTAGTTGCAGAAAGTAATGTAGTATGATCCCATTTAGGTTTAAAAAACAAATATGCAACAAAAGCAAAACTATGTGCCTAGCACATAGTAGGTACTCAATATCTGTTGATTCTGTATGTATCCATAGAAACTGATCTGAAGATATACAATCCAGAGTGTTTGGAGAGGTTACCTCTAGGAAGAGGTATGCAATCTAAGGTGTGTTTTTATTCTATATACTTTTATGTTTGAATTTTTTTGCAATGAGCATGCATTACTTTTGTACACTTTTTTTTTAAATCAAAGAAAAATTTACAATCTATGGATAGACACCTCTTCCCAAATAGGTCCACTGCTGTTTATTCCCTAAAGTGCATGTCAAGCAATAAAATATAGGTATTCTGACTCTACAGAATTATTGCTTCTCCTGTAATCAAGAAAAAAGCACTGATCAAACCTATTTGCTCGGTGCCATTTCCATGTAATTTAATAAGCTTTTTGAAATAGAATTTTTCTAAGGAAATTTTCAATACAAAAATTGAATAATACCTGTCTCCCAGCTTCTGTAGCTATCAACACATGACCAATCTCATATCATCTATAGCCCCACACCCAACCAACTATATTATTTTCAAGCATATAATTTCACCCGTAAATATATCAGTATGCATATCTAATAGATAAGGACTTTTTTTAACATAACTGAAATGTTCTTATCACATTAAAAAATGAGCAATAATTCCTTTATATCCATCATCTAAGAAGTTTTTAATATTTTGCAATTTAGTTACTAATTTAAGTTGCTATTTTATTTACTTTCATTGTTTATATCCTTTAAGTACTTTTAAACTTGTGTCTTTTTTCCTTTCAAATTTATTATACATTTTCCCTTGTAGAGTTGTAATGAAACCAAAATGATGATTTTTGCTTGACTTTGCTTGTATTTCTTAAAATGAGAAGCTTGAATAAATGGCGGGGTATTTTCACCTCAAATTTAAAATATGATTCAGGTATATATTATTGAATTTTGCTACATTAGAATGGAAGACTTGATTCATAGCCTTGACTGTAATAGCAAAGTCGACTACACAAGTCACAAATCATGATCAGAATTACTCTTTTGTTCAGTTGCTTTTCTGATATCTTGTCTGACTGTAATATTTTTGTTTTACATAGGTCTCTAATTAATAGAAGATGGCAAAGCCCAGCCACAGCAGCTACGTCCTTCAGCAGCTAAACAACCAAAGGGAATGGGGTTTTCTCTGTGACTGTTGTATTGCAATTGATGACATTTACTTTCAAGCACACAAAGCTGTTCTAGCTGCTTGTAGCTCCTATTTTAGAATGTTTTTCATGAACCATCAGCATAGTACTGCACAACTGAATCTCAGCAACATGAAAATTAGTGCTGAGTGTTTTGATCTCATTTTGCAATTTATGTATTTAGGAAAAATTATGACTGCTCCCTCCAGTTTTGAGCAGTTTAAAGTGGCAATGAATTACCTACAGCTGTACAATGTTCCCGACTGCTTAGAAGACATACAGGATGCAGATTGTTCTAGTTCAAAATGTTCATCTTCTGCTTCTAGCAAACAGAACAGCAAAATGATATTTGGGGTAAGAATGTATGAAGATACTGTGGCCAGAAATGGCAGTGAAGCCAATAGGTGGTGTGCAGAGCCAAGTTCAACAGTAAATACACCACATACCAGAGAGCCTGATGAAGAGTCTTTACAATTAGGTAATTTTCCTGAACCACTATTTGATGTATGTAAAAAAAGTTCTGTGTCCAAATTATCTACTCCAAAAGAACGTGTGTCACGACGCTTTGGACGAAGTTTTACCTGTGATAGTTGTGGATTTGGCTTTAGCTGTGAAAAATTATTAGATGAGCATGTGCTAACCTGTACTAACAGACATTCATACCAAAACACAAGATCCTATCACAGAATAGTAGATGTTAGAGATGGAAAAGACAGCAATATCAAAGCTGAATTTGGTGAAAAGGATTCTTCTAAGACCTTTTCTGCACAGACAGACAAATACAGAGGAGACACAAGCCAGGCTGCTGATGATTCGACTTCAACCACTGGAAGCAGAAAGAATAGCACGGTGGAGTCTGAACTAGCTAGTGAAGAAAAAAGCAGAGCTGCTGAGAGGAAAAGAATCATCATCAAGATGGAGCCAGAAGATATTCCTACAGATGAACTGAAAGACTTTAACATTATTAAAGTTACTGATAAAGATTGTAATGAGTCCACTGACAACGATGAATTAGAAGATGAACCTGAAGAACCATTTTATAGATACTATGTTGAAGAAGATGTCAGTATTAAAAAAAGTGGTAGGAAAACTCTAAAACCTCGGATGTCGATAAATGCTGAGGAGAGAGGTGGTTTAGAAAATACGAGGCCCCCTAACAATAGCAGTCCAGTACAAGAGGATACTGAAAATGCATCTTGTGAGCTCTGCGGACTCACAATAACTGAGGAGGACCTGTCATCTCATTACTTAGCCAAACACATTGAAAATATCTGTGCATGTGGTAAATGTGGGCAAATACTTGTGAAGGGTAGACAGCTTCAGGAACATGCTCAAAGATGTGGAGAACCCCAAGATCTGACAATGAATGGGTTAGGAAATACTGAGGAGAAAATGGACATGGAAGAGAATCCTGATGAGCAGTCTGAAATAAGAGATATGTTTGTTGAAATGTTGGATGATTTTAGGGACAATCATTTCCAGATAAATAGTATCCAAAAAAAGCAGTTATTTAAACATTCTGCCTGTCCTTTTCGGTGCCCTAATTGTGGCCAGCGTTTTGAAACCGAAAATCTAGTGGTTGAACATATGTCTAGCTGCCTAGACCAAGATATGTTTAAGAGTGCCATCATGGAAGAAAATGAAAGAGATCACAGACGAAAGCATTTTTGTAATCTGTGTGGAAAAGGATTTTATCAGCGGTGTCACCTAAGAGAACACTATACTGTTCACACGAAGGAAAAACAGTTTGTGTGTCAGACATGTGGAAAGCAGTTTTTAAGAGAACGTCAGTTGCGACTGCACAATGATATGCACAAAGGCATGGCCAGGTATGTCTGTTCCATTTGTGATCAAGGAAACTTCAGAAAACATGACCATGTGCGGCATATGATTTCTCATTTATCTGCTGGTGAGACTATATGCCAGGTCTGCTTTCAGATATTCCCAAATAATGAACAGTTGGAACAGCACATGGATGTTCATCTGTATACATGTGGAATATGTGGAGCAAAATTTAATTTGAGGAAAGATATGAGATCACATTATAATGCCAAGCATTTGAAAAGAACATAAGTCATTTTCTATTCTAATGTTTAGTTGATAGCAGACAAAACACCAAAGCAAAGGATATGAGCTATTTAGAAATTGATTTTCTAAGCTGAATTGTTAGAAAAAAATTTCAAGGCCCTTTTACCTTAAATATTTTTGTTTAGGATCTTAAGTATCTACATTTTAGGTGTTATTAAATGTTTATCATTTTTGTTTTTTCTTAATAGAATTCTTTGTTTTTAGTTTGTTTTAGCTATGATTAAAATTACTTTTAAATGTAGACTACAAGTGGTTGTTACCCCTTTAATGACTATTAAACTTTAGTTTTTTTATCAATAAGGTAATGACTTCACTATTTCTATGTGTTTTTTTTTTTTAAGGTTATCCTGTGAAATTTTAAACCCAACATCATTGGCCATTCCTATTTAAAATTTAAAAAGCTTTTTTAAAGTAATTAGTTATTTGAAGTTATCCCATTCACTGTTAGCTTTTTTTTTTTTTTCCTTTTTGGTAAGTTGGACAGTGATTTAGCCACTGTTTATTCCCCCTTCTTATCAATGAAATTCATATTCTCATTAGGCAGGTTAGGTGCACTGAATCTAACCTTGAAGGTTGACATGGGCTCAAACTTGGCCTAAAAAAATTGATGGACCTAAGGAAATTCCTATAAATGATTATTTTCCTATAATTGATAAAATATTATCATTTAATAATCACATTTAAAACTTATATTAAGTGTAAAACCCAATGACTTTACCCCATTTGAGAAATTCATGGGGACAAGTCATTTTGTTTTGTGATATTAAATTTAACTATGATAGTTAATTAAAAAGATATCTTGTATTCATTTAAAATAATTTAAAATATTCTGATTTCTAAAGTGTGTTAGTTTATCAATTATTTTTGTTTATATAAATAGATTTTAATAGTTCTCTAGGAATATGACATCTAAAGGAAAATGATTTTTCACCTTTAAAATTACATACTTTTGGAACTTAATTTGAGAAAGCTGCCATGTATATTGATAAAGCTAATAAAATAAAGAAATCAATTACAAATCTGATTGTTCTATAAAAGTAGAATGTGCAAAAAAAATGTCTTGTGTTTTATACTATTTAAGACTTGGAGAAAATGTGATTTGGCAAATTGCTTTTATCACCATGCTTTATTTTTTTTTTCTTTAAAGGACTACAAAATTTGAGGACTATAAAATAATCACAGAGCATATGAATGGAAATAGTTTATCATTTTTTAGTTAAAGTAGTATTACTGTTAGTTGTTGCTGACATAGGGTCTACATGAATTACATGTGAATTAAAACACTGGCTAACTGACCCGCCAATAAACACAACTATTGAATAGAATGCCTTTTAATGTGAATTATTTGCATTGTAATACCATTCTCATAATGAAAGGGATTTTAAATAACTCTTATATTTAAAAGTATAATTTTGTGATTATGACTAGTATTGCTCTTTTTTTACATCAGATTTTTAAGATATGCAGGTCATATTTTTGTATACAACTTGCATAAAAGAACAAGTTGCCAAGAGAATTTAGAGATCTATTGACTAGCACAGATTTAGTTGACAGAAGTATTAGAGCACAGTGTGAGCTTAGAGGTTTCTGGGGAGACGTTGATGTGTTAAAATAGGAATAGTACAGGAGCCATGCAATATTAATGGGAAGTAGAGATGGGAAAAATACACAAAAAGACAAATGATAAATCAAGGATTTTTTTTTAGAGCCACATAGTAGAAAAGTGGTTCATCTTAGTCTTGGATACAGTAGTTTAGCAAGTACTGTAATTAAATCTAAAATGCAACTTAAAAATGAGATATGCTATATACATTGCTGATAGGAACCTGATAAAGTTCTGTAACAAACCCAGAGACAATCAGAGAATAGTGTAGAGAAATAAGATAAACTCAAACCAAATTTCTAAACTATGTAATAACATAATTTTCTTTGGGACCACTGTTTTACATGACCTTCATCAAAATTATTGCAATGGCTTTCCCACCATTAAAGAACAGGGTTCTTTCTTTCTAAGTACTACCACTAGTACCAATCCATTTCTTAATGGGTTGTCTATTCCATTAGGAAAAGGGATAACTTAGTGTTTTGACATGTACTAATAGCCAACAATTAACAAGCAAATATAGGGTGTCCCCCCAAAAATGTATATACACACTTTGAATAATTATAAAGGCAGTGTTTATGAAAATACATTTCATTTTCAAAATTGAGCTATCAGCTGTTAAAGTATGTATACATTTTGGGGGAATACCTTTATATAAACATTTAACATAATCTCTAATTTTACATGACTGAGATGTTTATAATTTCACAAAGCCACACTTCAACGATGTTGTTTTCTCCCAGTCTCATGTTACAGAGGACACAAACCTTTTGTTCTGGAACTAGCTACAGGGGAGCACAGGCTTCTTTAAATATAATGTATAGTTTTCCTTGTTAAGGCAAAGAGTTCATTTAAAGGCTACTTGCCTTTTAAAACTAGGAGGAATGAAAAATATCCAACAACTCTGTCCAGCTCAGTTTCCTCTCATTTTTCCCCTCTCCTGGGGTGGATTTACAACTCTGTAGCTTACCATTGCTTCTTGTCCTCCAGTGCTGTGAAGACAGTGAATCAAGGTTATGGAAGCTGTATGCTCCTCCTGCCTTTATAATTTGAGTGATCAGGCTCCAAATCTAAAAATAAAAGGAATATCTGGATAGAGATATGTGCAATCTTGTTTCTCTTTCTGTCTCATAAACACAGTCTTGCTTAAAAGGACTTTTCTCTAGCAAGAAATTCTGGAGAAATGGAGTTGGTGCCCAAAAAGCTTGCCATCAATTACAGTACAACTCGGATGTTTATAATTCTTTAGTATACAGGACTAAGAATCTCAGAGATTAATGAAGCACAGCCAAGTGATAGTAGACAAGGGCTCTTAATCTCTCATATATTCAGAGAAATGCCTTATCACGTAAGTAGTTGAATGTGTGAGGTTTGAGTATAGACAAAAATTAGAAGAATTCCAGGGGCTAGTTGTAAAAATAAAAGAATTAAGGAGTTTGCTAGTGCACTCAGCACCAATTAAAAGAAATAATAGACTGACCTGAAAAATCATATCTAAGCAATGTAGTTAAGAACAAAAATATGAACAAGAAAAGTTGAATAGAAAGAAACATTTGAAATTTTCTAAGTAAGATGAGTAAAGATTGAAGTAATTTGGTAGGTTAAAATAATTTGATTATGCCCTGGCCAATGTGGCTCTGTTGGTTGGGTGTCATCCTGTGCACCAAAAGGTTGCTGGCTCATTCCCTGGTAGGGGGCGTGCAGGAAGCAGCTGATCAGTGTTTTGCTCTCACATCATTGTTTCTCTTCCTCTCCCTTCCTCTCTTAAAAGTCAATAAAAAAATCTTTAAAAAATTATTTGAATAGATTAAAATAATTCAATTAGAGCTATAGAATGCCTAATGAAACAATTATTATGAATGTGCCAAGGATATGCCTAAATACTTGAGATAATATACAAACTTTTATATTCTAAAAAAGTTGCAAGAGGGTGGTGGTGGTTGGCAACTTTCTCCCTGGTTAAAACAATATTTGTATCTCTAAATCACTTTAGAAACTTCCATATTAATAGATCTCTGGAAAATCCTCCCCCAACTAGTGTAATGGTTAAACAAGAACTTGTCATTATTGTTAAAAGCTAAATCAGTACCAATCAAAAGAAAAATAACCTGAATGTGTATGTGCACACATAGTTGAGAATTAAGAAGTTTGGTGTATTTTTTTCCTAATTTCAAATGGGTTTTTAATAAGTTAAAAAAAAAAATTGGCCATTAATCTACTTTGATCAGTACCTCATCTTTCCTCACCACCCCCACCTCCTGTGTAACAAATGCTTCTCAGTGATAAATGCTACTGCTCTGCAAGCACCCTAGCATTACTAGGATTCCAGGGTACTGGAAAGCTCTGTGGGAACATCCTTGTGGAATGTCTCCCTTCTCCTTAATACCTGAGGTGCAGTAAACTGGGAGTGACAGGATGCATGCCAGGGAACTGAAGCAAGTAGTTATATTTGGTGTTAAATTGAAGGGGCAGGCCAGATTTGGAAACCCATGATCCATCCATCCTAGGGCTCTCTCTAGTAATCCTCGCATCCATTCAGAGCACTCTTTCTACTCTGCTGAATGCTTTTACATGTGTAATTTTAATCAATCCTCACAGCCTTCTGAGGTAAGTATCATTCTAATTTTCCAGGTGGGGACTGAGGTTCAGAGAGACTATTTTTTTCCTGAGACCACACAGAAACTAAATACTAGATACTAGAGCTGGAATTTGAACCTAGACCTATCTGATTTCTACATTCCTGTATTTCACCACCACCAAGCTATATACTCCACCTACCAAGAAGTACAAAGAAGGGCTTTTTCAGCCTAGGAACACATGCAATGAAGCTCCTATGAGACTCTGTGCTCCTTGTTCATCACCTGTCACCTGCGATGCCTGAGAATGTAGCTGGTAATAGTGGGTACCTAATGAACATGTTGAGTAATGTGAAAATATATCAGCCAAGAACAAAACTTTTTATTTGAATAGGTCATTCAGAATGATGTTTTGGAAATAAAGCCTAAATACTGCTATGTTTTCATTTTCCTTTATTTAAATTTAAAACAGTTAGTGGTATTGTCAACCATTTTAGGGGCCCATGGTAGGTGCTCAATTAAAAATTATTTTGAATTCAACTTACATATTTCTACATTTGTGAACTTTTTGCCCTCCCTTTTCCATACTCCTGACCTTTATATTTTAATCTCTCCCATCAATCCTCATTTCCTTTTACTGGTTATGAGACTGATAAATAAAATCATTTGAAAATATTCCTAAGAGAAATCAGGACCCCAGAATAACTAGTTTCCTCTTTTTGCCTTAACAGAAGTTGTGGATAAATTTTTCATTTCTTTGGCTAAAAAACAAAACAAAATCCCTAATTACCATATTGTGATTGGTTTGATTAAAGTTTATAGAGCATATCCTGGCTGGTGTGGCTCGGTTGGGCATCAGTTAGGTTGCCAGTACAATTCCTTGTCAGGGCACATGCCCGGGTTGTGGGCTCGATCCCCAGTAGAGGGCGTGCAGGGGGCAGCTGATCAATGTTGAGCTGTCACATCGATGTTTCTCCCTTCCTCTTTAAAAACCAATAAAAATATTTTTAAAATAATAAAGTTTATAGAGCAATCAAAATTTGCCTAAAAACAAAAGTTTTTTCTAGCCATTTGTAATTCAATTTACAAAAACATTTTTTTTAAATTAAGTCTTTCTAGTGTAAACTTAAAAAAGTCTTACTAGTAAAAGAAAGATAATTTCAGGAAACAACAGCTATATATCCACCCTAATCTAGCAGCAAACTTTAAACAAATGAAACAGTTATTCAGTGGTTCAAGTGAGTTTCCTCCCAACTGAATCTGATTTTAACTTTATGCAAATCTACTACTAAAATGATCTATCTGCCAAATTTTATTTTGTAAATTATAATAGAAGAATGGGTAATGTCAATATAATCATTTAGGTGGCCCCTTTTCATGGCCTAACAACTCAAGGACATATTTACTTGGTAACATAGGAGGTTCTCATACTAAAATCAGATGAAATTTAGCTACTTGTGAAATTATATGTTGGCAAGAGGCAAAAATGCAAGAATTTAGAATGTGTTTGGTAAATATAAATGACAATAGCTTGTAAATTCTTGCTAATTTTAACCCAACTTAATAGCACCTACATATTTATATGCACATGCTTACTTGACTTTAGCATTAAGAAATTTAAATCCTCTTTAACTTGTTCCCTTATTCTATTCAGGGAGATTGAGATTCATTGAGATTCATTAGTGACAATTGTTCATCCTTGATCAAAATTCACCACAGGTCACTAGGGGGCAGGAAGCCATTATAATTTCTCATCTTACTCATTTGCTGACAGAAAAAGATGGCTGTGAAGATTATAACTCTGCTTGGCTCTAAACTGAATGTATCAATGTACTAACTGCCATTATAATAAGAAATCACAGGAAGCTAGGATCAAATGATGACCAAAAAAGAAAAATTAAAGGACATGGTTTCATTTCAGAGTGAAGAATATTAATTTTATGTGAGAAAATTTCTATAATTCTATCCTACCTATTTGAGAAAGGAACAGAGTTAATTAGGTAGACTATGAAGCCCTCAGCTAACCTTTAAAAAGCTGCATGTTTTTATTCTACGTAATGCAATTGCTTAAACCAATCAGAACCAAGAGAGCTCCTTTTTAGATGAAAGAAATAATTCTAAGCATACAGATTATGAAAGTCATCTTTTCTTTCAAATGCTTATATGTTTCCTGATATGTGGGGGGAATATTTTAAGAAACAATCTCTTTTTTTAAAATTAGGCAAAGTGTTGCTGCAAAAAATAAGGCAGGTTAGGGGAGCTGTGAATTTAGAAATTTGAAGGAAAACTCCGTGTGTGTGTGTGTGTGTACTTTATTTGCAGAGTGTAAACAATAGTATTTGAAGAAGAGAATGTTAACTTGATATTTCACTTTCATCTACCTGGCTGACCTCCTTTTTTCTGTTACATATTTATGTGCCCTACCCATTCTAGCTTAGATCATGCAAGGAAAAAAAAGTGCCCCGTTAGTTGAAGAATTATTTGAGTAATAAGAACACCTTATATTTGAAGGGTATAATAAGTTACATTGGGGAAGAAATTAAATTCAACAATGCTTTTGTTTCTATTCTTTGTTTTATTAATAGTATGCTGGCCTGATGCCAAAAGCCATGAAATTCTGACCTAAGACATGTATCTTGCAGAGCAGTCAACTTGTAATATTATTTTTCTTGAGTTTTGTCTTTTTCTGTGTGGCAGTGTTGAAATAGGGCCTTCTAAACCTCTGGAGAAGTGAAATCTGAATTTGGAGAGGACATGGGGAAGAATCAATCTTCAACAGATAATCTTTAAGTCCAGACCCAGGAATATCAGATCTGAAGTGACACCATCTTTTCTGTCTTCCTGGCAAACCTCATCAGCCCCAAAAGTTCCAGTTGCAAGCATTCAAGAAAACTCAGTAAAGATCACTTTGAAATCACCTTGTGACAAAATTGAATCATGGTGACTCTCCTAGTATTTGTGGAAAATCTGCTAAAGAAAAGTAGAATATTCATAAGACATCAGTGGGTAAAGTTACACTAAAATGAAACTTTATATGCTAATTATCTTCAAGGTCCCTTCTAAAAGGCTTGCTAGGCTACTGTAATATATTATAAATAGAGATAATCACATAACTGTAAACACATAATTCTAAACAAAATCTGAATCAGTTTACATATTATGAAATGCTTTTAGTCAACTTAAAAAGTTATACATAAAAATCTGTAGAGTATAAATAAAAATGTGAGTACAGAGAAAAAAGCAAGATCAATACTTTAACAAGAAAAGATAATCTAGTTATTATTCACTGTAATGAATCATTTGCCTTTCTTTTTTACTGTATAGCTTACAAACTTGATTATTAATATTAATATTAATGAAGCTCCCTTTTAAGTCTGTTAACTCAAAGAGAAAACAGAAGTGGTATTATTTCTTCAATAGTGGTAGATTTTCACAAATCACAAACAACCAAAAAGAGTGTATCTTGAGATACATTATTTTCTTTCCAACTTAGCCATATAACCTAATAGGACATAATGAGTTTCTGTTAAACATTTTTTCTCAGTATTAATGTTTCTCAGTTTTCAAATTTCAAGATAAAATTCAACTAAGTATTGAATAAAAACAATGGTTACCATATTTTTAAGGACCTTTCATGGGGAAATGAAATGTTTGGTGAAATTTTAACCTCACTACAAATACTTTGTTACATATATATATATATTCATACACACATTTCTAGCCATATTATTTCCTTATTGTGAGTATACTTATAGTTTTGGTTAACTGTACCCAATTCATAATTATTATTGTTATTATTTTATTGTGCAATATTAAGAAGTCATATATTTTCAGAAATGTTTATTATGTTTTTATGCCTATTCTAATATTTTAATAAAGAGTTGCACAAGAGATCTAACTTAGAGTAAACATAATAGTATATGCAGAAGTTAAGTAATTTAAATTCTAGCTATAAAATAGGATAACTTTGAATATTCATTCTAATAATTAACAAAAATCAGAGAAAGTTAATTACAGTGTGATAGTAGGTACAGGGGGGAGAAGGGAGAAGAGAAATCCCCACTAAAATTTTCAGATAAAACAAATAAGTTTAGAAAAGTGTTAGTTTCTGAAGAAACAAAACTAGAGTTAATGTCTTGGGAGCATGAGGAAGCCTATCGAATAACAGACTTCTAACAAATAGGAAATGGAAAAGATAAATATTGTCAATAATTAAAGGTGCCAGATCAATATAGTATAGACTCAATAATTTTTCATTGGTGGAATTAGATTCACAAAAGAAATATGGCTTAAACTTTGACTACTAAAATACAAATATAATGAATACGTGATAAATGCATTCTATAATGTGATTATTTTCTGTATATTAGTATAAAATGGAGTTTATTGGGTTACACAGAGAACTTTGTTACATTTTTAATCCACTGCTTTTACTAATAAAATTTCCTCCTCTATGTTCAGAAGTTAAACTGTCTGTATATTACTTTTATTTGTACTGTACTTTTCACCTTCTTTAAAAAATATATTTGTCTGAAAAGTTATAAATTCTTTCCATGCTCTAATACCAAAATAAAGTATCTGATACAGCTAATTATGGTGGTCCTGAGAAGCTTTAGAAGTACATGAAGAGAATTAACTAAAATTATTATTGCCAAATTCTGTTTTCTTTTAATATACAATGACTGGAAAAGTACTATTTCATGGCAAACACAGACAGCAACAAATTAATTAGGTTTCTTACTAATACAAAAAGAAACAATTATTTCTAAGAATCCACTGACATAGTATTTAGCCCTTTCAGAGGGTTGGTTAATTCATTTCTCAGAATAACACACATAGTTTATTCATAGAAATAATTTCCTAACTAGTACAATTCATTTTGTTTATTTTCAGTTAAAGAGCTTACTAATTTTGTTTCAAGTGATTGGCAATGAATAATCTCTTCATTTCAGATCCCTTCCAAAAGATGACTGTCATAATTTCAGTTAATTTCCTTTAATTTAGTAAGTGTCAACAATAATGGCATATTGAGTCTGACTTCTTTCAGATTATTTCAGACCATTCCACAAGAGTCTGTCCTCCAAGTCAGCACTCCACAAAACCCAAGAAGGTACAATTTGTCTGCTGTGGTCACAGATTTACTTCCCTTCCAGAAAAGCCTCTTCCAGGTTTGACAGCCTTCCTTGCAAGGCATGGTAGTGTCCTACCCCAGGCTACTGTGTATCTATAGCTCAATTGTAACTTTTAAAGACAGTTTTCCAAGACTCAAAGAAGCAAATGTTGAAATTTTTCCTATATGACAGGTGACTGAATACATATTTGGGGACAGGATACTTCCAAAGAATTCTAAAATGGCAGTATTTACAGAGGTCTTAAATATAATAACTAGTTTCCAGTTTGCTCTTAGGCCCTCAAATTATAGGCTGCTACTTATTCCACCTTCTCTTCAGGCCAACATTACCTCCTCAAAACAATCCACAAACTTTATGAAGGTTGTACCTGGGTAGGGACTGAGAGGGTTCCAGAAAAATCCATAAATTTCTTTTTCCCTGGTAATTTGAGGAAAATGTATTCCTGCTCAGTCAGTCTCCTTAGGGCAGGCCTATTCATGCACAGAGTCTGAGACCTTAGTCACCTTTGTATCTCTAGTACAAGTATTTTCGGATGTGAATTTATTTCAGCTTTTAATATTTGTAGTTTTAGGATAGAAATATAGGAGGTAGGCAGAGAATCTTTGTCTTATAAACGAAAAAATATAGTTACTCAGTTTTTTGGTTAAATAATGTGCCTTAGGTCACTTTTAATAAACACTGAGCAAGTGAATCACAGCTGTGTTCCAGGTACTCCTCTGGATGTTGGGGATTAATTAGAGAGGGTTTGATATACATTAAAGCTCTTGGTTTTTCCAGACTCTGTGGAACCTCAGTCTTTGGATTTTAAAAATGTTTTGAAACCCCTAGTATTTATAATCTGCCAAACAGATTTCATTTGATGAAAATCAGTAGTAATTTCTGTGTAAGTAGGATTAGCAAACTTTGTTTCAAGTGAATGTTAATAGTCAAGTTTTAAAAATGAATTGTAAAAATATAATAAGGCTATTTAGAAAAATTACTGATAACCCTAACATCTAGAGATAACCAATTTTGATGTATTTTTCACATACATAAGGAATAAGTTACAAAAGTCTTGTATCCTATTTTCCACTTTATATCAAGGACATTTTTCTGTGTCATTAAAATTCTTGGAAATAATTTTTATGGTTACATAATAATTCTTCATATGGATGTACCATAATTGATGTAATCATTTTCTTATTGTCAGATATTTAAGCCATTTCCTTTTTAATGTTGTTATCACAAATAATGCTACCTGAATGTTCTATTATTTCCTTAGGATGAATCCCACAAGGTAATGCTAAATAAAGGGTATGATCGCATTTAAGGTAAAAAAATATATATATTGTCACACTGCCCTCAAGAAAGACTGTAGTGATTTACATTCCCACTAGTAGAGTTTACCTGTTTTGCGGTACTGTTGCTGGCATTGTGAATATTACTTGATCATAAATTTGCTAATCTGATCATTTTGATAGGCTATATTTTTAATGAATTCTGAGCCACAGTCATCAAAAAGAAACAAGATTTTTTTAAAAATCAATACAGATAAGGAACAGTGTAAAAATTCCAGGTATGCTCAGTATATGATGATGACCTAGGACTGCAAAAGTTTATTTTGTATAATATCAAAATGCCAATACTCTTGTCTTTTTGGGAAAAGCTCAGAATGCCATCTAAAGTATGAAACATCGCCCAGCCGGTGTGGCTCAGCGGTTGAGCGTCGACCTATGATCCAGGAGGTCAAGGTTTGATTCCTGGTCAGGGCACATGCCCAGGTTTGGAGCTTGACCCCCAGTAGGGGATGTGCAGGAGGCAGCCGATCAATGACTCACTCATCACTGATGTTTCAATCTCTCTCCTCCTCTCCCTTCCTCTCTCTGAAATCAATAAAGATATATTTAAAAAATAAAATAAAGTATGAAACATCAATTTACTAGGTGAAAAGCTAAAGCCAGAGATACATAGCTAATGAAAATGCAGATGAATTGCTACTGTGGTTTTAGAAAGCTGTGCTAAAGATGAATGTGGCAGTTAGATTGCAAGAGTTGTTTGTAATAACTGTACATAGAAATAGTACATAGTTACCAAGAATCTCTCCCTTCTTAAGTTCTAATTTTAGTGTCTGTGTATAAGAACTGGCATGTTTGCTTTTCGCAATCTTGCTTTGCTTGAGGTAAATGTGAGAGCTCTCTTAATACAAGAGATCTTAAGAGTTTGTGTTTCTTACAGTTCTTTCTGCTTTCAGTTGTAGCGGGGACCCTGTTTCTAAATCATGTATTATCAGTTCTACAAAGAATTTGTATTGCTCTTCATCCCTCTCATTTCCTCTTTTTTAAATATAACTACAAAAAAGACAACAATTTGCAAGAATAAAATCAAGAGATATGTACTCACAATTTAAGGCAGCTTCAATAGAGAACTTTTGGTTTTATGTTTGTTTTCCTAATATTTTCTTTAAAAGGTTTCCCAGTTCAAATTTTTTAATTTCTTTCATGGAAAAGGAGATGGGAATTGTGATTAAAACCAGTACTACTTAAGTAATGAGATTAACAAATTAGTAAGAAATGTGTTTTTAAAGATTGGAAATTACATATACACTAGATAAAAGAAAGGTAAACGTTCATTGATAGACTTTTTAGGGTTCTAGCAACATTACTTCTTGATCACAGATTACTTATGTGTTTCTCAGACAAAAACTTTGCTCTGGCACTGTCTCACATAACTTTGATATGGGCTATCCATTACTACTCTGTTTCAAAGGATGGTTGCCCCCTCCCATAACGTGGGGGGGGGGGGGGAGAATCATGGCACAGAAAGCTCTTAAATGTATCCTGTCCACCTGAAGACACTATTTCTTGCTTGTATCTTTGCCCTTGCAGTGACACTAATCTGTGCAGAATCTGTAGTTGCCCAGGACACAGTGCTCTCCTCTTAGCCCAAGCTACTGCAACCCATGCAAGGAATGTCTTTCCTCCCCTCTTTGCTGGGAAACTTCGGCGCCTGGCTCAGGCATGTCACCTCTTCCAGGAAGCCCTCATCAACACACTTTTCCCTGTCTGGATGTGCCCCTTCTTTGCGTTCCCATAGCACTCCTCTCAAATTATATTTATCTCTTTATTAGATTCTCAGCATCATAAAGACTAATGAGAATTTGTCTTTTTACTTTCACATAGTTGGTGCCCGTTAAAGCTTGTTGAATGAATGCCTACAGCTTCCCCATAACGTGAAGTGTGAGCCCAGCGATTTTGTTACTGTTTACCTTCAGGAGCCCATTTATAGGAGTCTGTTTCTACCCCGTCACCCGGTGCCAGACAGTACTTTCCAAGCCTATTCTCACATTTCTCTTGTCAAGTGAATTGCTCTCCTTTTCACCTACCTTCTCTGCGGGTGTATGCCTCTAACGTAACTTGAGCATAGCTACAGAAAATCTCACTCGGCTGAGCTCAGTCATAATAAACACGGCGGGAAGCGAGCAGGACGCGCGCGGGGGCCGCGAAGCGCGCTGGGCGTGGGCTGGGCTCGTTCACGGTGCTTCGAGGGGGGTCTGTGCAGATTTTCCCAGGAATAACTCAGCCCTGGAAACCAAAAGCAAGGAAAGCAGTGGGGAGGACAGGGAGACAAAACCAGGAAGCTTAGAGTGGCTGGGCCGGCAGAAGAACGCAAAGCGAGGTGGGGAGAGTTTAAACGCCGGGAGGACGCGCTGCAGCCACTCGCCGGCCTCCCATCCCCAGGCTCCCGCGCGGGGCGGGGCGCGGCGGGGCGCAGTCGGCCTCCCCGGGCTTCCTCCCCGGCCCCCGCCGGGGCTCCTGCTGTCCTCGCCCGCCAAGCCGTTTCTCTCCAGCTCAGACACCTACTGAAACACTGCGAAGTTTGCAAAGTAAAATTCTGGGAGGCCGACATCCGATCCCGGAACTTCAGTGTCATTTTCTTTTTGCCTCGGGCTTAGGGGGAGCCGCCTTCACGCTGAGGCCACGCCAACGTTAAAAAAGCAGGTTCTGGCCCTATTGCCTCGGTGCAACCAACATAAGGAATTGCCCGGCCCCCGTGTGCTAGGTTAGCCGATACACTTGACAGCGAACTGCACTGAAGACTAGGAACTAAACCCACAGCCTGGGCGACTCCCCTCTCCCGCGCCCCTTTCCGCGCCTCCGCCCCCCTCCCCCGCCCCAGACTTTCTTTCCCCACCCTGCTTGCAAGCCCACGCTGCCCATTGGCCATGTGCCCTGCCAATCCAAAGGACGTAGACCAATCCCGCCTTAGGGGAGGCAGAGACCGAGAAAAAGCGCGCACTCCGGGAGGGCGCGGGGCGGAGAGTGCGAGCCTAACGCCCCCCGGCCGCGGGTGGCGCGCGAGGCGCCGCGGACCCCGGCCGCTGGGAGGCGAGGGCGGGGTTTATTTGCATAACGGCCGCCCCTCGCCTCCTCGCGCCGGCCGGGGTCCCGCCCCTCACTCTACTTGAAATCTGTTGGGCCACGGGCCGGTCACTCCGACAAAGGCAAGCCTTGGCGGGCGGTCCTGGGAGCGGATTGGCTCCGGTTGTTCCCACAGGCGGCAGGGAGGCAGGGAGGTGGCTATAAGAGCTGGGAGCCGAGCGGCGGGGAGCAGGAGGTACTAGTTGCACTCGTGGTGTCAGGTGCAAAGCGACCGTTAGTGGGCTCCGCGGATTTTCTGTCGCTCGTGTTCCCGCCTAACGTCGCCTGCCTATCTTTCAGTCAGGATGTCTGCCCGGGGCCCGGCTATCGGCATCGACCTGGGCACCACCTACTCGTGCGTGGGGGTCTTCCAGCATGGCAAGGTGGAGATCATCGCCAACGACCAGGGCAACCGCACCACCCCCAGCTACGTGGCCTTCACCGACACCGAGCGCCTCATTGGCGACGCCGCCAAGAACCAGGTGGCCATGAACCCCACCAACACCATTTTCGACGCCAAGAGGCTGATCGGACGTAAGTTCGAGGACGCCACAGTGCAGTCGGACATGAAACACTGGCCGTTCCGGGTGGTGAGCGAGGGAGGGAAGCCCAAAGTGCAGGTGGAATACAAGGGAGAGATCAAGACCTTCTTCCCGGAGGAGATCTCCTCCATGGTCCTCACGAAGATGAAGGAGATCGCCGAAGCCTACCTGGGAGGCAAGGTGCAGAGCGCGGTCATTACCGTCCCCGCCTATTTCAACGACTCGCAGCGCCAGGCCACCAAGGACGCGGGCACCATCACGGGCCTCAACGTGCTCCGCATCATCAACGAGCCCACGGCGGCAGCCATCGCCTACGGCCTGGACAAGAAGGGCTGCGCGGGCGGCGAGAAGAACGTGCTCATTTTTGACCTGGGCGGCGGCACCTTTGACGTGTCCATCCTGACCATCGAGGACGGCATCTTCGAGGTGAAGTCCACGGCCGGCGACACCCACTTGGGCGGCGAGGACTTTGACAACCGGATGGTGAGCCACCTGGCGGAAGAGTTCAAACGCAAGCACAAGAAGGACATCGGGCCCAACAAGCGCGCGGTGCGGCGGCTTCGCACCGCCTGCGAGCGCGCCAAGCGCACCCTGAGCTCGTCCACGCAGGCCAGCATCGAGATCGACTCGCTCTACGAGGGTGTGGACTTCTACACGTCCATCACCCGCGCCCGCTTCGAGGAGCTGAACGCCGACCTCTTCCGCGGGACCCTGGAGCCCGTGGAGAAGGCGCTGCGCGACGCCAAGCTGGACAAGGGCCAGATCCAGGAGATCGTGCTGGTTGGCGGCTCCACCCGCATCCCCAAGATCCAGAAGCTGCTGCAGGATTTCTTCAACGGCAAAGAGCTGAACAAAAGCATCAACCCCGACGAGGCGGTGGCCTACGGAGCCGCGGTGCAGGCGGCCATCCTCATCGGAGACAAGTCAGAGAACGTGCAGGACCTGCTGCTACTCGACGTGACCCCGTTGTCGCTGGGCATCGAGACGGCCGGCGGCGTCATGACCCCGCTCATCAAGAGGAACACCACGATCCCCACCAAGCAGACGCAGACCTTCACCACCTACTCAGACAACCAGAGCAGCGTGCTGGTGCAGGTGTACGAGGGCGAACGGGCCATGACCAAGGACAATAACCTGCTGGGCAAGTTCGACCTAACCGGGATTCCCCCGGCGCCCCGCGGGGTCCCCCAGATCGAGGTTACCTTCGACATCGACGCCAACGGCATCCTCAATGTCACCGCCGCCGACAAGAGCACGGGTAAAGAAAACAAAATCACCATCACCAACGACAAGGGTCGTCTGAGCAAGGACGACATTGACCGGATGGTGCAGGAGGCGGAGCGATATAAGTCCGAAGATGAAGCCAATCGCGACCGCGTCGCCGCCAAAAACGCGGTGGAGTCCTACGCCTACAACATCAAGCAGACAGTGGAAGACGAGAAACTGAGGGGCAAGATTAGCGAGCAGGACAAAAACAAGATCCTCGACAAGTGTCAGGAGGTGATCAACTGGCTCGACCGAAACCAGATGGCCGAGAAAGATGAGTATGAACACAAGCAGAAAGAGCTGGAGAGAGTGTGCAACCCCATCATCAGCAAACTTTACCAAGGCGGCCCTGGCGGCGGCGGGTCTGGAGCCTCCGGGGGACCCACCATCGAGGAAGTGGACTAAGCTTGCACTTCAGTCAACGTAAATCTCTTTTCCTTTCTCTATTTTGTTTCCTTTTGTTTTTGTTTCTTTGAAATGTCCTGGTGCCAACTACAAGATCTATTTTTGGAAGTCTTTAGCCCAGTGTATGCATATGAAAGGAAAGGAGCAACAGCTTAGTTTAATTATAAAAGGTTAGTTCTAAAGTTTGATTTTTAAAAACATTATTTGAGGTTTCTCTTTAATGCATTTTGCGAGTTTGCTGATCAGCATTTTTGGTTAGCTTAGTTTGAGATGGGAAACCTGAAGTTTGCACACATGTTCTATGTAAGCTTGGTAACAATAAAATACATAGAGGCTTGAATTGTTTATTTTTATGTACTACTTCAAGAGGAAAGTCAACATTGCAGTAAAGTCAAGAAAAGGCATTCTTTTTGCACACAATTGCATAAATACAAATTTAAAGTAAAGCTGAAATTGATCTGAAAATTACTGTCTTGGAGTTTTCAATTTTCCCTTGGTACTGTTTTACCCATGTTGGTCTTTAAGATATTAATATGAGGTGAAATTTATCTAACTCAATCTTGTCTAATTCTCAGATGAGGTTCCTGCTTTGAATTACCAACAACTTAAGGGGTGAAGATTTGGGTCACCCCACACACACACCCTTTTAATACAGAAACCAGACTGGGGTCTTCCACTATGTCCAAACTCCTAAGGTTTGACTTAAGTGTTCAAGTGAAAATCCACCTGAATATTCCACTAAAATACAAGCTATATTCTGGGGTTAAGTGTAAAATGATTCTTTAAACTAAAAAAAGCTGGGGCAGGAATTGTCTTCTTATAATAGCCCAAAGTAGTATGAAACAAGTTGCTTTCTGTGACATGCAAGTGCCTGAAACTAGAGCCAATAGGCAAACTTTAAAGCTACTTAATATTAAGAGTCCAAATTTACTCAAACTTGATTTAATTTTCTAGTAAAAGAGCTCAACCTCTGAGCTTAAGGCAAATTCCATAAGGATATGTTTCCAGCAGGTATAATTTCTAGGGGGATAGGAGGAGATAATGTAGTTGTGTTTTTTAAATTTAAGAATCATGCTTTCTCAATACCTGCCTTAAGTCATTAGAATATATATTTTTTAAAGGCAAACTGCAAGATAATCCTGTATTTTGTTAATATACAACTTGTCCCTTTTCCTGTATGTCTGATTTGAGATTGTTACAGACAGGAATATTGCAACTCTTTGGAACCCACTATCCTGGGCTTTAAAATCCACATCCTTGGGAGAAGGGGGTTCATGTTTATTTTTTAGTGGAATTACACTTCTGCTTTGTTCTGATTTATTCTCTTTAAGGCAAACTTAGGAGAAATTCTGTAAAGCTGACTGGAAAATGCATAGCTAACCTAATGCTTTCACCACACACAGACATTTTGTTATCTCTTTCCAAGTGACGCAGGTTTGCTTCATGTTGTTCATAAGATAACAGTGAAATATAGAAGCTATATTTTTAATTTAGTAGTGGACCCTTTGTTATGCAGAGATTAATTTTTGAAATAATATAAAAATTAGGGAACAAATTAGCCTAAAAATATTGGGCTTTGGTAATGACTCTCACACAAGAGCTGACTCATATTACATATATGTTTCTTCTTGATTGTTTTTTTAAAAGCAAGTCTCATTTGGGTGGGGGAATGAAGATAAAAAAGCAATTGTGAAATTGCTTTAAAATAAAGTTTTTAAAATTACACTGAAAAGCTGGAGATAACAGGTTTTTCAGTGCGAGTGCCAAGCTGGTGGAAAGTTTTCAGCAAGGAGGCAACAAGAGTGTTTCCTTGACTAGAGATAAAATCACATGAATATTTGACAAACTAACTTGTTACTAACAGAATAGGTCATTAATAGCCTTAGAGTGACTTTTAGCATTTTTTTAAATATGTCTTTATTGATTTCAGAGAGAGGAAAGAAGAGAGGGAGAGAGAAATGGAAACATCAATGGGGAGAGTGAGTCATTGATCAGCTGCCTTCTGCATGCCCCCTGCTGGGGATTCAGCCCTAACCCCCACCCCACCCCATGTGCCCTGACCAGGAATCAAACCTCCATCTCCTGGATCCTAGGTCCATGTTCAACCACTGAGCCAGGCTGGCTGGGCTTAGCATTAATTTTTACAAAGATAATATCCATGCTATAAAACTTTTATTAGTTCTTTATTTGTTGAAAGTGTTTATCCCTTGCTCTAACTTCAAAAGATAATGGAGTCTTTCTGTAAGTGCAATTTGCTATTAGTATAACTCATTTTAGACCTTGCTTTAGAAGACATTAGTTCCTAAAGTGCCAGAAGAATGATTAGTGGTGGTCTCTGATCCTGTGGTCTGGCCTCAGGTAACTGGCTATAATGCTAACTTCAATCTATGTAGATGCTTCATTATCTATTATTTTGAAAGATAATTTGTAAAACTCCTAGCCTTCTTGAGTGTTTTTTATTTAGTTCTGTCTTCTCAAATTTATTTAGATCTGAGTATTATTAAGATAAAGGCCTCCAAAGCAGCCATTCATTGTTTCCAGGAGTCAGTTGAAACTAGTAACCCAATAACTCCTGGGAACTCTTTAGCAAATCTTAGATCAGCCATAGTCAAATGACAATGGAAAAAGTACTTGATGTTAGGACAAGGCTAAATTACAGTTTAAGAATTAATTAAGCATCACTTGAACTTTAAAGTAGTGAGTTATGTTAGAGACTAGCGGTCATGACTAAAGCAAATGCAACACATATAGAATACTAAGGGATTAAAAAATACATTTCTCAGAATAGGCACTTAAATTCTTCTTATTTGAATGTCTAATTAACATAGTTGTCCCTGTTTTGAGGCAATAAAACTAGACACCTGTTGAAATAAGACATAATGGGTTATTTACAGTATTTGAGATGTGTGAAATTTCAAAACGAGCTCACTCGAAGTTTTTTATAGTGTTAATTTGATATACATAATGGAAGTTCATTAAAATTTATTCATTAGGAGATATTAATGCTACATATTTAAACTTAACACACGTAATAGGATATTTGATGAATTGTCTAATCTGTATGTCAAGGGGACTTAATGAGAATTTATCCTATATATAATCTTTTTTTTTTTTCTTTTTAGAGAGGGAGGAAGGGAGAGAGAGAAACATCGATCGGTTGCCTGTTGTATGGGATTGAACCCGAATCTAACCCAAAACCTAGGCATGTGCCCTGGCTGGGAATCAAACCCAAGACCTCCGGTGCATGCGACAACACTCCAACCAACCAGGGCTATGCTATATATAATCTTAAATGGGAATACAACCTGGCTATCTAGATACAATCAAAAGATTTCTGTCAATGAAGCTCAAATACAAGGCCCATGATAAAGCCTTCACCTATTTTAAATTGAATGTAGTTTACAAAAGTTGTGTTGTGAGGCATTTTCCTCTTGCTTGAACACGGCAATTAAATTGAAGTTTTATAGAATCTCAAATCCATATATTAGACAATTGCTAAAGGAATATATTTAGGTTAAGGAACAACAGGATCATTCATTTGCTTCTGTATGGATTTAATTTATAAGTAGGTATGAGAAAACTGTTTTCGAAGGGCTATCCTTAAGCATTAAAATTAGATACAGAATTTCATTCCTTGAAGAAAAAGCATGGGTCTTTGGGAAAAGAGCCCAGTTTTTATTTTTGATATGGCTCTTAGAATGGGTATATGCACTTCTGAAATTTAATAGGGTGATAGTTAATGTAGAAATGTCTTTTAGAACAAATCAAGAAGCCATAGACTCTTTCCTCCACCACTTTTAAAATAAATTAGGTTGTTTGTGAATTCAAGATTGGGGAAATAACCAAAAATGGAGTTGCTAGTCCAAATACTGTCATTGCTATGTCCTTACATGTTACTTTTTCAAAGGTCGAGTTATAACACTATGAAAACCTGCCCATTATGACTTTTTCATAGTATAAGCATGCATTATCATTGAGTTAATGTCTCGTGCCTAAAATCTGAGACCAGCAACTTAGTTCTATGTTCTCTTAGTTGTATGACCTTGAGAAGTTTCTTTTAATCAGGAAAAAACACACCCACATACAACAAAACCTTCCCTCACAGGACACTTGGAATTATTAAATACTTAGATAGTACCTTTTATCTTTACTTTATAATATCATGAATTTTTTTTCTAAAGGGAAAATTATATTTCTATTTTAGGTTGTAAATTTCTAATGTCATTTTTTTAAAAAAACCTATTTGGTGAAAAATCCAACCTGAAAAATGAGTGGGTCACTTTTTGAATAATGGTTTAGAATAATAAAAATAATCTTTCTTCCCTCTTTTGTTAGGGTTTGGTAATGCAGAATAAGATGGTCATTCAGAGTTGTAGGTTTTCTTTAAATATTATGTCCTTCTAACACATGTGAAATAACTTGTAACTTTTATGTAGGTGATTGTGTTTAGGTTCTCAACTCTTATTTTTACCTTAGTTTTGTACATTAGACAGCATGAAGTTAAACTATGGTGAGGTGTAAAAGATCTTTGTTTTTCTTTACTCATTGGGATAAACTGGAGGTTGACTGAAGTGTGGCCTGTCTTCCTGATAATGGTTGTAACGTGAATAGATTCCAGGTTTTTCTGGAGCTTCAGCTTATTATTTCTCAGGCTTTTCCAGAGCTTCAGCTTATTATTTCTCCCTGTCCTCCCCACCCCAAGTCATATAAACTGCTGGGTGAGAAACTCTTGGTGACTGGGATAGTCTTACTCCTTTTCAAATGCGTCATCTTGTAGTAAGCCAGCCTTGAGGCCACAGCCTGGAAGCAGCACTGCCAGCGTATAGGTAGGTGGGTTTTCATGCATCTTGAGCCAACCGGAACAGCTAGCAGCAATGGACTCAAGTGAATGGGACATAAACCTAAGTGATTACAATTTTATATTAGTCACCAGGGATTGTCTTACCAAGTGAGACTGAGAGGGTGGAGGTAGTGGGACGGTCCATTGCCCTATTTTTAAAGTTTATGGGAGTATACAATCACCAACTATTTACTGAGCATCTCAAGCTAAGCAAGCTGTGGTGATCAAACAAGACCATGCGAGGTTTCCCAGTCTTGGTCATTCAGCACTGCTTGCAGCAGTGTGGGAAGGAAAGAACCATAAGCTGCACTTCAGCGCAGTTGCAAGAAGAAATTACAACATAATTTGAAAAGGGAAAAGTGTAAATGTAAACATATCAAGTAAATACCCATTGACACAAAGCAAGTTTCTTTGCTTTGAGCAGCACTGATTTTGAGTATTATTAAATGGTGGTGCTTTACACACATGACTCCTTAAACACCCTCGTAACCCCTTTTGGGGATCTTCAGAAGTGCAATCAGTTGTCTTGCCCTAGGTTTCACATCTAGTTATGCAGCAGAACCAAGTTTTGAAAACCTTGTTTCCAAGCCGCCTCCCCTTAAGCTCCCCACCCCACCCCGCCCCAAATCAACCCCGTCCCGCCCGGATTTGAACTTAAAGTTGGGGACGAAGAGAACCCCCCTGTGGAGGTGAAGCGAGGCGTTCCAGCTGAACCCAAAACAGCCAGCGAGGCAGTCAGTGCTTCCCGGGACGCGCCCCGCCCCAGCCCGGGCAGCTCTGCTACGGACGCGCCTCTAAAGCCGCCCCGGCGACAGCGGCTGAGGCGGCCGGACCGCGCGGTGCCCCCGCCCGCGAGGGGGGCAGGGCCCCGCGCCCGCGCGCTCGCCTTCCGGCCGCGGTTTCGCCGCGCCCGCGGCCGGTTGCCTCGGCGACGCCGTGAGGCGGGGAGCGAGGCCATGTATCAGCTGCGGGAGGATTTCCAGAGGAGGAAGCGTCTGGACCCGCCGGCCGTTTCCCGGCCAGACGTAGGTGTAGCCGGGGGTCGCGCCGCCCGGGGCGGGGGGAGGCCGCCCGGGCCCCCGGCCGAGCGCGCCCCGGGACTCACGGGCCCAGCGCCCCCGGAAACAAGGGGGAAGTGTGTTCGGCAAACGGCCAGGGTGGGTTCTGGCCCCTGCGCGGGCGTTTGGGCGTTCACGAGAGTCCCGCCCACCTCACCTCCTCCCAGGTACCCAGCCCTTCTGGGGGCAGCGGCCTGCTCGGGCGGAGGGCCCGGCCCGCGGGGCGGCGGCTCGCAGGGCGGGGGGCCCCTCGTCCCGGGCCGGCTCCCGGCGGGGCGGGCGGGGCCGGAGCCGGAGCCGGAGCCGCCGCCTCCCCCGAGGCCCAGCTGCTCCGGGCGGCGGCCGCCCCGGGCGGGTTCGCGGCGTCTGCGTCCCAGGCGATCGGCCGGCCGCGGGCGTGGCCTTGAGATCCTTGGCGCAGCCCGGGTTTTGCCACTTGCCTTCCGCCCTTCCTTCCCTTCTCCCTTCTTCCTTTCCTTCCTTTCTGTGGAAACCACACCTAAAAACAGAAAGGAGAAAAGCCTGGCTTCGAGTAAACACACACACACAACACTTTAACTTTCTACATCTCTATGGAATAAAGAACAACTAACAGGAATTACTGTTAAATGTTTGTTGTGGCCTGTGGGTTGTAAATCGAACTTTTAATTATTTTTGCTGCAATCCTTTCATTTTACGGCAGTTGGGACTACGATTAGGCGTGTGGTACTGGAGAGATGAAACCAAAACTCTTGAATTCAAAAGGTAAATTTTTATAAAACTTTATTATAGCTTTTGGAAAAATTACATGTGCTTGGGGTAAAAAGAAAATTCAAGCAATACAAAAAGGGTATAGAAAATAAAATAAATATACACTGGCATCTCACCGGTCAATGGCAGGAGCTGTCTCACTCTTCTTCCTGACCCTGAGCCATCTACAGAACTTCACAAAGTAGACATTCACCAAATGTTTATTTTTCAATAAGTCAGCTATATTCAAGCACAGGAAAACTAGAGGCAGGGGACCAATTAGGTTAGTTGTAGGAGGATTACAAATAGTTTTACAGGTAAGAAACAGGACTAATTCCATGTTGGTAGCAATAGAGAAAAGGCTGCAGGACTTAGAAATATTTAAAAGATTGAACTGACAGGAAGTTTGGGTAGAATTGATAGAATGTGGTGCCTGGGTGTGAAGGGAGAATTAGATGTTTAGGTTGACACCCACATATCTGCTTTAGGTGGTTGGGTGGCTGGGATTGCCCTTCACCCATATACAGATTGAAAGAGGCAAAATTGGTGATGTGTTTGAGGATGCTATGACATGGTCACGTATATATGTCATTTAGACTGTTGGACAGATGAAGCTGGAGGCCAGGAAAGGAGATGTATAAAGTTACATCATATTTATGTTAATAAAACATAAATAACTTAAAGACTAAACAGTACTTTATAATCGTAGTCAAAAGTTTATGTTTCATAGAGTGTTTATTTCAGTATTTGAGTAATCTGTCATTTCCAAGGCAGTGATTTCAGTTTTTGTTCTCAGATATGTCACGGAAAATTCTGTTGAGTAGAAACATCCCCCTCAGTGAGTGTGAGATAAACAGTAAGAAAGACAGCAAGATAGCTTTGGGATTAGACAGACAAAATACATTTTAAAGCACAAGAACATGTGGATATACATTTTTAAGTGCCAACTTTTTTTTTCAAATTTCATATATATTTAAAGGCCATCTCAATCCCCTTTTCTGTCATGAAAACTGGGCCATACTTTTTTACTTACTGTCTGTAAATAAACTTAATTTGTAGTATTTTTCTTTTCTTTTTTTCTTTTTTTAAAAAATATATCTTTATTGATTTCAGAGAGAGGAAAGGAGAGGGGGAGAGAGAGATAGAAACATCAATGGTGAGAGAGTCTCACCACGCCCCTCTTGCGTGCCCCTCTTGCACGCCCCTGACTGGGGATCGAGCCCACAACCTGGGCATGTGCCCTGATGGTGAATCAAACCCCAGTTGCCTAGATCCTAGGTCTACGCTCAACCGCTGAGCCATGCCCGGCTGGGCTATAGTATTTTTCAAACTAATTTTCAGTGCTAATCTAATAATAGCCCTCCCTAAGTGGCACTATTTCCTATATAAGCTTACTAATAACAAACTCACAGATATCAATTTTACACCAACTTTCTTATTAATAAAATATTCATGTTCATAAACTAAAGTTCCTTTTGGTTTATTATCAAGTTATTCTTTGAAACTGGCTTGATTGATTTCCACTAATTTTGGAGAATATACATGGATGGTTGATTTAAAAGATGGATTATATGGCACAATGTTGAACAAAAAAGGCCAGACAAGAAAAATGTAAATACTGTATGATTTTGTTTATATATGAGTTTAAAATAGCAGACAAAAAACAACTGTGATGATAGAGGTCAGAATAATGGTCACCTTTGGGGAATTATCAACTGGCAAGTAGAAGAGAAACTTCTGAGGTGCTGGAAATGGACTATATAGTGATCTGCATGGTGGTTACATGGATATACATAGTAAAAAAGTCACCAAGCTGTCCACTTAAGAGTTATATACTTTACTACATGTGAGTTATCCTTCAATTTAAAAAGTTAAAACAAACCCAAACTCCAGACTCTATGGAATATACAAATTGGTGGCCGTTAGGAGAGATGGGGAAAGGTATGCCATGAAGAATAGATGAGGGGGCAACTCTTTTGTGGTGGGGAATGCTTTGTGTTAAAGCAACTCAGTGTGGCAAACCTCAGTATCAGGATTACCCTGGGAGCCCAGCTGCTAGGGACAACACTAAGGAAGAGAAAAGCAGAACTTTGTGTGTTTTAGGTCAGAGTTAGTATTTGCATTTGATGGAAATATAGGTACTGATTCTCTTCCAAAGTCTAAGCATATCCCATCACAAATTGAAATGTAGGCTTGAAGACAGAGAGGATACATGAGCTGGAACATGCTCTTTTTTTTCAGAGACAGTGCTGCAGAGTAGGTCACCCCAATGTATGGTGATGAGACATGGCAGAGGCAGAGGAGGTTGAGAGGGGACAGTGGTACGGATGGGCGCTGCAGAGGCAGAAGGCCAGTTTGGTCACTGCTGTCAGACCTAGTTCTGTTTGGTATTGCTCCACAAGCCTTTACCGAGCATACATGATGACACTGCATCTATGCTCTAGGAAGCCCTCTCCCTTGGTAGCATGGAGGGGTGAGATTAGAACTAGGGAGAGAAGACAGTTATGCAGCAAACCAAGGGGGAGATGACTTGCAGGAGAATGGAGAGTCAAAGACTCCTTCTAAAGAAAATGATTAGAAGAGTCAGAGGAAGAACCCTGAGACACACAAGCCTTTAAAGGCAAAATAAGATTTTCTAAGAGGGATTGGAGTAGAGAGTGATCAGCAATGTTAGATGCTTAAGGAGAGCTCAGGGTGGGGCAAATACTAAAAAGAGGCCTTTCTTTGGATTTAACAAGTTAGGAATTGCTAGGGACTTACGTGAGCAACAGTTCCAGGGGAGCAGGAGGGTGGAAATTAGGTCAGGAGAGAAATTAAAGGAGGAAAGAATCTGAAGTAAAGATGAGAAACTAGCAAAAACAGAGCACTCTTATCAGTAGGTTTACCAATGAAAAAGGAAAGAGGTGATAACCTTTAGAGCATGCAGTACTAAGTGAAGGGGATTTTTGTTAGTTTTGTATTAAAGGTAGGAAAAGTATTCATTTATTTTGGGAGAAAGAAAAGATGTAGGAGAAAAGAAGGAAGGTAGGAGCAGGATCAAGATCACAGGTTAGCTTGGGAAAAAGAAGCCGTTTTTCCACAGAGTGTGGTGGGAAGGAGGTAATACAGACAGGAAAGCATGAAGCATGGGAATTCGAAAGCTCAGGGAGGGGTATCTATGCTGCTCTCCTCCCTGAAAATAAACCAGACCCTTCTGGGCAACTCTTGGAAGGAGAATCTTCTGTTAGCATTGCTGCTGACCCTAACTCTTCCCCTGAGGTTGCTGCTCCCCTTGGGGCTCATTCACCAGTATCTGCTACCACTGCCACAGTGGGCTGGCTAGGGCAGAGGAAAACCACATTTGCCCATATGGGACCATTTCCATAGCCCAGAAAACAGGGAAGGCTTCCCGAGGGAAGTGATAGCCAAGCCAAGACCTGAGGAGGAGGAGGAGTTGATAAGGCAAAGAGAGATGCGGTTGGGGAGGAGAAGAGTACATTCTAGGCAGAAGGAACACTTGCAAAAGCCCATTCTTGAGAGGGCATGGGACATATTTGGGACTGCAGGTAGTTCAGCAGGCTGGGTATAGAGTTCCAAGTGTTAAGAGATAAAGTAGACCAGGGCAAGATTGAGAAAGGTCTTGCATCCCGTGCTGAAGAAGTTGAAGTTTATTCAGAGGGTTCAGGGGAACCATCAAAGGATTTTAAGCAGGGAAGCAACCTGTGATTAGAACCACATCTTAGGAAAATGACTGCCTGCAGCATGGGAAATAGTTTGGAGGGAGACAAGACTGGAGGCAGGGAGGTCGATTAAGAAGCAATTGCAGCCTGGCCAATGTGGCTCAGCGGTTAAGCACTGACCTCTGATCCAGGAGATCAAAGTTCACTTCCCAGTCAGGGCACCTGCTCGGGTTGCAGGCTCGATCCCCAGCAGGGGGCATGCAGGAGGCAGCCAGTCAATGACTCTCATCATTGGTGTTTCTCTCTCCCTCTCCCTTCCTCTCTCTGAAATCAATAAAGACATATTTTTTTAAAAAAGCAATTGCAGCCCTGGCCAGTTTGTCTCAGTGATTAGAGTGTCGCCCATGGATTGAAAGGTCCCGGGTTCAATTGTGGCCAAGGGCATGTACCTCAGTTGCAGGCTCACCCCCATCAGGGCATGCAGGAGGCAACCAATCAACGTGTGTGTGTGTGTCTCTCTCTCCTACTCCCTTCCACCCTCTGTAAAAAATCAATGGAAAAAATATCCTCTGGTGAGGATTAACAAAAAAAAGAAGAAGCAATTGCAGCCCTGGCCAGTGCGGCTCAGTTGGTTGAGCATCATTTCATAAACCAAAAGGTTGCCAGTTCCATTCCTGGTCAGGGCACATGCCCAGGTTGTGGGTTCAGTCCCCAGTTGGGGTGCTACAGGAGGCAACCGATCAATGTTTCTCACATTGATGTTTCTCTTCCTCCCTCCCTTCATTCCTTCCTTCATCTCTCTCTAAAATCAATAAAAACATAGATTTTAAAAAGAAGCAGTTGCAGAAATTTAGTTGATAGATGATGGTGGCTAAAATTAGGATGGTGTTAGAGGGAAGAGAGGGAAGTAGAGAAATTGAAAAGATATTGGAGAATTCAATGATTAGTGGACTGTAAGGGCTTAAGAGCGATAGAGAAATCAAGGATGACACATTTTCTGGCTTGGACACCTGGATGGGTGGTGGCACTTCTTTGCTGAGATGGGAGCAGTAGGAATAGTGAATACACGTTAAAGGGGAATGAGTTCAGTTTTGGACATACTGAGTTTGAGGTATCTGTAGGATGGATGCCCAACTGAAGGTGTCCAGTAGGCAGATGTACCAGTTTATATGTCTGCAGAAACATCTGAACCTTAAATATAAATTTGTGAGTTATTGGTGTTAGTTGAGTAGATGAAATTACTCAGAGGAACTGAACAGAGTAACCAGATGGAACCCTGCGATAGGCCCTCATTTAGGGAACATAATTGGGAAAGGGGACTTTAGAAGACTAAGAAAGAGCACCAGAAAAGGGGAGGAAATTTTGGAGTGTCATGAATCCAAGATAATGTGCTTTGCAAAGTAACAGCTTGCTCTCAGGGCATTCACATTCTATCTGGAAATCTCTTCCTTGTTCTGGTCTCCTTCCACATGAGGTAGGTCACCTTTTACACCTACTAGCCAACAAGAGTTTGCAGACTTCTAGGTATTCTCAAGTTCAAATCAGGAGAAGACGATCCCTTTCCTCTCTCCCACCTTGCATTTCCTGGCATTTTCGTGGATAAATGACACTGGAAATCTTACCCTTCTGAGAAGACCTAGCACCCTCTTCACAGGCAGATCTTGCCTTGCCTTTTCGGATTATACCTGAGGGAGATAACTATCAGAATACAACTGGATATCCATAACATCCATGCAAGAAATGGACATACAGTAACGGACAGGGAAAGGGTGGTCTTTATTTCTCAATAGGCAGTTAAGGAAGAAACAGTAAAGAGTGGTTTGGTTTGCAGGGAGACCTGGGTTCCGATCCTAGTTTTCCTGCTTACTAGGTGGATATCATTTGTCAAGTTACTTAGTCCTGCCAATATCAGTTCTCTCACCTATAAAGTGATGTAATACCTCGTGAGCAATAAATGACGGTGTTGCATAATTCATCAGCATGCATACCCATTTCTTATTTGTTAAAGAGGAATACCTTTATTCACAAGTCACATCTAGGTTGGCCCATGAGGCATTGCGTCTCTCTGACACAGTGTGAGCAGTCCTATCCTTTCTTGTCTCCAGTGCCCCTACTCCCAGCTGGAAGAGAACCAGCAGCCTATATGAGTCTTTGCCAAGGTCATTGACTCCCCTGATGACATACAGCAGAGGAAACTACACCTCCAGCAACCCTGAACTTCTCTTGTTTTTCTTTATGACCTGAGGGAACACTACTAACTCACCACTGATGAGCTCTAAGTTTGTGGAAGCCAAGAGTGGTCCAGCCCTCTGTGTTTTAGTGATGGGTTCTACAGGGAAAATTTTTTTTTTTTCTCATTTATTTCAGGGCAAAGGGAAACAACATGGTTATGTTGTAATATTAGGAAAACTCATGAATAAAATGCAGTCTGTGAAATGACCAGATTCTAAATGGGTTGTCAGATTGAGGAGGAGGCTGTGAAGGCTATAGTACACTACAGAACTAGCTCAGACTGTGGTTTGGGAGCCAATCAGATGTGTAATTCAAAAGACATTTTTCAGTGATTTCTAGTAACCTTTTTAGTGATTCCAACTGCACTGAGAGGATAGGCCTGCCTTACGCTGCCTCTAGAGCTAAGGCACTCCACTCACAAAGAAATCTGTTTGACCAGGGAGCAGGGAGTGACTTTGGTCAAGTGAAAAGCGACTCGGACAAGTGTGAAGTAGGGAAGGCATGTCCAGAGGTCAGAGAATAGAGGTTTCACAGTAAATGCCAGACTATTGGCTAAGGGCAGGCACTTTCTGGCACAAATTTCAGACCATGAGACTTGGGTCAGCTTCTTTGCACCTTTGTTCTCTCCATCAATAAAGTGACAGCCATGTACTAGATGATCTTTTAGATGTCCTCTAACCTCCAGATTTTGATTTTATAATTCTAAGCTTATTTGACTTAGCTCATAGACTTGATCTACATGATAGTCCCAAATGTATTCTTTCAAATTTCTTATTTTAGGGCTCTCTAGCCTCAAATTATCTAGGCAAACTAATAAGGCAAGAAACTTTGAATTATAGGGATGGGACTGAGAAAAGGTTACTCAATAAATCAAAAAATTCTTCCAAACTTATCATGAGCTTTGTTTCTTATGAAGTTACTACATTTTCAGATGGAAGTGTTTTGTGTATGATGGTATTCTGGAAGCTGCTGATATGTAGAGGCTGAATATAAAGCCCACAATTTTAATGTTTTTCTCAATGATTGTTCCATATGTAAATGCATACATTGAGTACTGCTGTGCCTCAAATTCCCTTTAGGCTCCACTTGTAATATATCCTAGTCCTAAGGTTACATAAGCTATGGTCATGATATGAGTAGTTTTCCCCTGGGAAAAGGTTAAGTTACTAATTTTCTCACTTCTATTACAGTTTTACACCTGCAGTAGAACCCAAGGAAAAAGGAAGGAAAGGCAAAGCAGTTCACTTTGCTGAAATTGATGCTTCAGACAGGTATCCTAACTTCTCAGCCATGATAGCACCTCTCAGCAGAATGGGTTAAGCCTTTGCAAACTCGAAGAAAATATTCCCATTCCCCTAGGCTGAAATGCAGATACCCATCAAGTTAAAAAATGCACTGTTTCATAATTATGGTAGGAGTTACAATAGTCCCTATAAATGTATCTGTGTGATAATTTTCCTATTAGAACATTTTTAGCTTTTTTAAAATATGAAAATGGTATCTGCACCATAAATAGATGAGTTAAATGATCTATTTTGGATGGACTTGTTCTTTACACTTTATGCCAGGCAGTGTACATTCCTCCTACCCATATAGTACATATAATGCATATTCCAAATAAAACATATTAAAACATATTCCAAAATGATCCTACCTTAAACAAAACCCAAGCATGAGACTTAGGCACTTGTTAATTTACAATAAAAGTCTCATGCACCTCAGGATAGATTAAAGACAACTAAAACCTATCAAAGCACTACTAGAAACTGTTATATTCTAAAACAGGTTGACAGATAAAAGATTTGCTTCAAGAGATGCTAAGTCATCTCAAGCCTTAGAGAAACGAGGTCAGCAGGGCAACGTTACACTGAATGACGCTAAATGTGAGTAACTGTTCACTCATCCTTATGTCTTGTCTGGTGTGAACCTCTAAGGCAGCTCTTTGTTCCTCTTTCATGTCCATCTTCTTTTTCCCCCCTAGTTGTTGCTTTGCTTTTGCTACAAGAGACTGAGATGCAGCGGATCTGTTCTTTTACAACATTTATGAGGTATGTAATGCTTGTGAAACGTTTTAGATCTTTTATCCTTTATTTTGAAGGAATTCTATCTGATAAATGATGACAAATCTGATTTTTGGAGAAAGGCCGTGGGGCTGGCTCTATGCAAGCCATCCTTTCAGGAACCAGGCCAGAGAAAGGACACCAGAAGTCACAGGAGCCCACAGTAAGTCCCAGGGCAAGGAAAGTAGAGAGCATATTGTCAGAGTTCTGAAAAGACTGCACTATATTTGTATAAGAGTTAAAGGGTGTACTCATTTACTGAAGATCAGTTTTCTCCATTAGTTGTGTTTGGCAGCCCCAGCAAGTCCTAGGTGTGTGGCTCTGGGTGAGCTTCTTGGCCCTTCTAAGCCTCAGATTCCTCAGACGGTGTCTCATGGCTGTTACTGGAAGGTGCTTCACATGGCGCCTGCACTAGTGAGTGCTCAGTGAGAGGTGGGTCCCCAGCGCTATTGGCAGCCTTCGCAGATTCCCTCAGCATTCAGTGAAGGCTGCTTTGGCAAACACCTAAGATTCTCTATCTGAAGTTTTATTCCATGAGGAGCACACTCAGCCTGACTACAAGGCAAGCAAGGACCTCAAGAGAATCAGTGCCTCAGAGCAGCCTTGAGTCTGGGATGTGCCAGGAGACTTGGTAGTTGAATATCCCAGCTTCCGTCTGTCAGGATAACTTTGAGAGGTTTTTCTGCACTGTCTCCCATAGTCCCCTACAGGACTGGACTTCATTTGTCCACAGTGGTAATGAACTTGTTAACCCCTTTGTTGGCTTCCTTCTCTCCTATTTCACTTCCTCACTCTCCTACTGATATTTCTTGAGATCTCTTCCCAAGTAAACTACTTACTCTCAAATCTTTGTCTCAGGGTCAATTTCTGGGAGAACCCAACCTAAGAGAGGTAGTTATTAATATCCTGAAAAAAAAATCTGCAGTGCTAACCTTCATCCTGCTCTCAAGGTACAGTTAAGGAAAGCATACTGGAGCAAGAATTTCCATCTGGGGTTGGAAAGGAAGCAGCATAAGTCTTGTAAGAATATTTAGAAAGAAAACAGTGACTTCTAGTATAAAAACGAATGAGAAGGGATTGTAAATCAGTGCGATCTTTTAGGAGAGCAAGATTTATGAAACTTTACTATGTATATAATATATACCGTGTCCTAGCAATTTCACTTAGGAAGTTACCCAGAGATATGGTTATAAGGATAAGCACTGCAGTAATTTCTAATATATATATATATATACATATATACACACACACACATATATGTATGTTTTTATTGATTTTAGAGAGGAAGGGAGAAGGAGAGAGAGAGAGAAACATTGATGAGAGAGAAGCATCAATTGGCTGCCTCCTGGGGATGGAACCTGCAACCTGGGCATGTGCCCTGACTGGGAATCAAACCCATGATCTCTTGATTCATTGGTCGATGCTCAACCACTGAGGCACACTGGCCGGGCTATAATATATATATTTTTAATCCTCATCCGAGGATACGCTTCTTTTTCAATGATTCTAGAAAGAGGGAGGGAGGAATGGGGGGAGGAAGGGGGGACATCAGTGTGAGAGAGAATCAGTTGCCTCCCATACGTACCTTGACTGGGGATCGAACCCATAACCTAGATATGTGCCCTGGCTGAGAATGGAACCCACAACCTTTTGGTGTATAGGATGACACTCTAACTGACTAAGCTACCCAGCCAGGGCATGTCTATAATATTTTTAAAAGACCTAAATATCCATCAGTAGAGAGCTAGTTATATAAATTATGAGATATAGAATACTCAGCTGTTTAAAAGAGTATATAGTATTATGGAAAGAGGTCCTTGCTACAAAGATATGAGTGACAAAAACAATTTGTAAAGATTTGTGTATACAGCATTAGCCTGTTACAAAAAAATGAAGGCATACTCATGCATATGTATGTGTGTTGGTGTGTGATTGTTGGGGAGGGTACCTTATACGTGATTGTCTATGCTTCGGAAAGCTTAGGAAGGACTCATAGCAAACTCCTAACAGTGGTTACCACCAGGGAATAGGATGGTGACGGGGGTGAGAGAAGAGAACTTTTTACTTGCTACATTTGTGTACATTTTTTAAACAATGGAAAAGTATCACTTGTATAATAAAAAACTTTTTAAAATTTAAAACTAATTGATAAGCAAAACTTACCAACTTATCAGTTTTCAAAATGATAATTTAATGTTTGACTTTCCAAAAGTTTTATTTACAAAAGTCAGGTTTCTTACATCTTCAACAGTATAGTAATAGAATTTTAAATGGAAATTAGTTGTATGATAGGCATGATAACATGTATTTCTACTTATGCTGTGTGTTCATATATTTTTTATGAGAAACATGTTAGTATTAATATCTTTTTTCATCTCCCCATAGGAATAAGAATCTTGACAATTTCCTCATGGCGTTATTATACTATATATCTCATTATTTGGAAAAAAACTCACTGGAAAAGAAGCCCAAAAGCTATATGGTGTAAGTAGGATTTTGTAATGTGCCTTAGAGTTTTATCACTACCAGTATGAAAACTAACTTTTGTCTAGGGTGAGTGAAGAGGTGATGGAAAAATTTAAATCTTTGTAGTAAACTAAAACAGTTTACATGGGAGGAGTTCACCAGTTTTTAAAGTTCAATGAGTAATTCAGATGGGTATTCTGGTAACAACATATTCCAAATAATATAGACAGCACTGCCCAACAGAAATATATTTAGAGCTACGTATGTAATTTAAAAGTTTCTAGTAGCCACATTTTTAAAATGTAAAAAAATACAAGTAAAATTAATTTTAATATATTTTATTTAACCCAGTGACCTAAAAACATCATTACAATATGCAGCCAACATTAGGTAGTTATTGATGAAATAATTTACTGTTTTTTTGTAGTAAGTCTTTGAAATTTGGTGTCTATTTTATACTTACAACATATCTCAATTTGGACTAGCCAAAGTAAGTGTTCAATAGCCACATGTAGCTCATGGCTACCATATTGGACAGTGCAGATATAGATGTTATTTGTGTGGTTTTTATGCTTACAAAGTTCTTGCTAAAGGGTTTGTAAGTGTCTAATTAAAAAACTAAGAATTAAAAAAATTAACAGATTTAACCAAAATAATATTCCATATCACAGGAATACTCCCACAAAATTTCTTAGGCTACATATGAAGAATTTATCTGCTTTAGACAAAGGTGACTCAGAGCTATACACCCAGGGCAAGAATCTGGAACTCTGCAACTCTGGAACTCAAGAGTCCAGAGCAGAACAATGCCTCTCAGGCTTGGTGACCTTTTCAAAGGCCATGGAACTTTCCAAGTGCCCAGCCTGCCTCTTCCAATACATGTGGAACAACCCAATGATTTAGCTGTTAGGAATGCTGGTAGAATCATTAATAAGTTGCTGCAGGATGTTTTCAAAATGCAAAATCCTTGTATACAACCAAGCAGTTTGATTTTATGGATAGATAAATGTATCTGGGTAGCAGTTTTGTAAAGCACCAAATAAATTCAAACACTGCTACTGCAGCTGGGCCATCACAATATGCAACATCGTGTTATCGCAGGGCTGCATTTCACAGCAGGGCATCCAGAGATCATAAAGTGCTCCTGTGGGAGCGAGGAAAAGGGCTCAAGCCAACTGGGGGCTCAGAAGGTTTGAGGAGTCTTACTTTTCCCAGAAAGAAACTCACTAGACCGTGGTGGATGTTCGCTTATATGTTGTGAGGTGTTTTCTCTCCTAATTCTAAGGATTATTGTTAATCTAGCAGAAAGATTTGCTTCATTTCCTAATTTCTAGGAATAGATAACAGAAGAAAGGTTTCTTAGTTATTTTTAAAATTCACTAAAACTTATTAGAATACAGTGGTATAAGGTAGGCTTTTTTTTTTTTAAGTATATCTTTATTGATTTCAGAGAGGAAAGGAGAGGGAGGGAGAGAGATAGAAACATCAATGATGAGAGAGTCATTGATCGAGCCCACAACCTGGGCATGTGCCCTGACCGGGAATCGAACCCCGATCGCCTGGATCCTAGGTTGACCCTCAACCGCTGAGCCCCGCCCCTCCTGGCAGGCTTTCTTAGAAGGAATCAGGTACAGAATGATAAAGAAAAAAACAAGTGCATTCTCTCTTGAGCATGCCAGCACCTTCCCCCCACTTTCTTTCCTCAGGCATGTATTTTGCTTTCCTTCTCCTAAGCTCCAAGGGTTCCCATAAGACTTGCAACCAGCAGTGGGCAGCTGCTGTCCTGGGCTAACCCCCCAAACCTGTCTCCAAGGGCCCTTCTTTTGCCTCTGTAACTGTTTACTGAGTCCACGCAGCCCAGCTGGCTCACTCCTTCTGCCTCTGTGACTTTCTTTCTGAAGGGCCAAGGCAACTCTGCATAGGCTCACTCCTGTTGCTGTGATCTTGCCTCTTCTATCTTAAACCGTCCTTTTGTTTCACTGTCCCCAACTTTAATAAGCATACTCTCAAACAACAACAACAAAAACACACAACAAAAAACCAAACAACAACAAGACTTAAAATTATTGATTCTATGGTGTGATTCTAAAAAAATGGTGGTAACTTCATTTTCAGGCTTCCAGTTTACTTATTATAATAGAAATAAATATAGATTGCATTGAGATATTGGACATAAGTAACTTTAAGCAAAAACATTGATTTTTGTCAAACTAATGAGGTATAACAGGGATAACAATAGTACCAGCTTCACAGAGTAATAATGCATATTATTTTAACCTAGAGCTTGGCACTTGGGAGGAAAGCCTGCAAACTGTGAGAGGAGCAGAAAGGGATGTAGGAGAATAGTAAAGATACATTTGATGGTTTTAGATGGTTAAAACCCCTAATTCCAGAAAAAGAAGCCTTATCCCCATTTTACAGATGAAGAAGCTAAGGCTCAGAAAGGTTAAATAGTGGGCTGGAGATAACATACCTTGTAATTGGTGGAGCTGACATTAGAACCCAGGTCTGTCTATCTCCAAAGCCTGTGCCTAAACCTCTGTGCAATGTGAGCACCACCTGCTTCCAATCAGCTATGCTCGTGTTTCCGTAGTTCATCCATTTATAATTAGGAATTCTAATGTGTAGATGTCGATGTGAACAAAACTGACTCCATCTGTGTATTCCTGCTTTTGTTTCTCTTCAAGTTTCCATGCCGAGAACTCTAACCTAACTCTGGCCTATATCACTACTCATTTTGTCTTTCTATTTTATATATTTTGGGAGTTTCTAGTTTTTCTGATAGACAAAAGATAAATGCTTTGAATGTTGAATGCTTTAAGTATTGAATATCTTCATGCATGAGATTTTCCCCTAATTTTGAATAATTTAAGAAAAAATAAATTTCCAGGAGAGATTATTGGATCAAAATTTATAATCAATTGTATGGCGCTTGAAATTATTATCAGATTTTCCCCCAGAGGATTATACATGGGCTTGTTTTAAATGCCAAGTTCTACCCCTACCTACTGAATCAGAATCTTTGAGAGGGGGAGGCACTGGGAATCGGCACTTTTAGCAAGTAACTCCAGGAAATTCTTACATATATTAAAACTTGAGAACCATTGGCCTAAAAGTCTCAAGGTGTTTCGTAATTGTTGTTGTTTTGTTTACAACAACAAAAGAAGAATATTAGCTACTGGCAGCTCTGGCAAAGCAGGAGTGAATGGTGAGGGTGGGGACTACTGAAGGAAACGGAGGCAGGCACAGTGATGGCCTTGGGGTGCTTGCAGGGATGTGTGTTTGGGTTACATGAAACTTGGGCATTTAAAGTTGGAATTCAGTTTATTCCAGAAACTTATTTTATTTCAGCCACTCACAAGCCTTCTCATCACATATGATAATGTTTTGTACTTTGAACTATCTGTATTATTCTCAAACCCACCTCCTTCCCCCAACAGCATCTCCTCAGGTGGTCAGTCTAGTGGTTAACATCAGAAGGGGCAATAATTTGCCTCTTTTGTTTAGAGTGCATTTCATTTGGTTTAAATCTTTCTGAATATTAAAAGGCAAAGAAAAAGCTAGTGACACTTACCTTTTCAATAGTGGTCATTGAATGTAATGTGGGCAATATTGTTTCCTTCTATACTGCAAAAACTTCTAAAATTAGACTTCAGATATGCTGTAACCTAAGAACAGGCAGTCTTTTAAAGTTCATTTGCAATTCAGTTAGAACTGGGGTGTGTTTTCAAGGGAAAGAAAAGTTACTGAAATTGATGCCAAAGTTTCAGAGTCTTAGTCCACAGATGCCTGCTTAGCAAACACGGAGGTGAGAGTAGGCAAACACTGAGCTCCCCTCCCCTCTGCTCTTAGTTGTAATATCAGGAACCCAGGTGAAGCTGAGATGGGAGTCTCCATGACTGTTATAGCAAAACAGCAGGGAAGTGGGCTGCTAGCTACCTCAGAAACCAAGATAGAAAATAAGTTAGGACTGCCTGTATATAAAATTAGGGCTACATGGCATAAAGTATAAAGAACCTATGTAAAAGTGGAAATCTGCCATAAACTTGAGGTGCTGGTGACAATGATAAATATCAGAGGACTTTGAGGACCTCTCCCACATCTTGAATAAAATAAATGAAGGGATAAGTCGGATGTGTTGACTCCCTTGTATTTCTTTCAAAATAGTTTATCCTTCTGACTTTCTATTAATTTATATATGCATTTGCCAAAATTAATCCAAATTATCGTTTTTCTTTTCAGGGGCCTTGTAGAGAAAAAAGAGTTGGAATTGGTTTCAAGTAAATTAGAAGCAGCCCAGAAATACTTGGCGCAGAAGTACTGTATCCTGGTCCTGGGCCTGGGAATGCCTGACAAGCATCATATGTGCTGCGGGAAGTAAGTGCACATGTAGGATTTCATTCTATCTTCATTTGTATATCCACATCCTTAAGACTCTTAAATTTGACTTTTGGTGCCCTTGAGAAAGGTTCCTGTTTTGTTGTACAGAGTAATTGAGCTCAGCTGAGGCTCTGTTTCAAACAAGGACAGAGAAATGTCTCTTTTGAGAGAGAGAAGCGAGTATGGGAAGAATCTCAGCTGATTTTTAACAACCCTCTACTGCTTGGGTTTGAATGTCTTTTCTCTCAGCATATATCAGATTAATGGAATCTTGCTCTCAACCAGGAAGGCTTCCTGCTGCCATACAAGGGCCAGTTGTCTGCCTTGGGAGTGAGACCATGTGATGGGCCAGTGTTGATGGGGGTATTGGGTGCATCTCCTGCCCTTTGTGTTGTAGCAACAACAGTTGTGAGTACAAGCTAGTGAAGTGGGGTTTATAAGATGGCCTTGTTTGTTGGAAGGTAATTTTTACCTAAGGATGACAGTTTATACACTATTAGTAATTAAAATTTAAAAGCAATCTTCCCAGGGTCATCCAACAAAGTGATGGTGCTGGGATTAGAATATTGGCAGTTCGAATGGGTCGGGGCAGTCCGGACCGGCTTGGAGCAGAGACTTTGCGGACTCTGGTCAGTTGTGGTGAACAGGCTTCGGCTCAAAAAAATAATCTTATTGTCTATTCTTAATGTTTAATCTTTAAAGTACATATGCATTACAAACTAATTTGGGGTTAAGAAAGTATAAATAGTTATCTCATGAATTAGAGTTTTTGTGATATCTTTTAGTTCCCTGGATATAGAAATGCCACATAAATTCTTATACTTTTTAACAGTACGTTTTTATTACAGTGTAATGTTTATTCAGACTTTTAAAGGAACTCATTTTGTTTGACTGTGATTGCCTCAGTTAGTACTAGCTCGTTTTCAGGAGATGGTCTTTGTGTCTCGTTAATATGCACCATCACCTGCTTTTCTCCTGCCTATTAGATAGCGGTTGGAGAGGAATCAGTTTAGAGCTTACCACCCACCACCGTTCACTTAAATTTCATACAGGTCAAAAATTAAACAAAGGATATCGAAGAAAACAGATTACAGCACGTTTTTTCCCCAGTAAAACTTGTTTATTGGCCATGGTGTTATATCCTTAAGTGGAGTTTATATTGTTCTTTTAGTTGTTTTTTCCAGGAAACGAGGACAATGTTTTTGCCAGTTATGAGTGATTAACTGATTTTAACATCATTATTTCACTTCCTCCCAAAGTGAATAAGCTAATATTCTTGTGAGAATGTTTTCATGAGTATTTTCTGACTTTCCTCTATAATATGGATCTCTTTAATAGTGGACTAGAACACCTTATGCTATTTATCTCTGGGGTTAAATTAAAGATTTCAGTAGAACCAACAATTTGGGGGCTGTTAATTTAGTGCTTTCATGTTTCTTGAGAAGTAGGAGGACATGCCTTTCTCTTCTAACTATGTCTGAAATCCTGATATCACAAAAGCTTTGGCACAGCTTCGATGAACATGTTCAGTGAAAGCTCTCTGTGTTTTCCAGGATAGAGAAGAAAACTCCCTTAATGGCACATGCTATGGAATTAGATCTGTTCTTTGGTCTGGCCAATTCTGGCTCCACCCCCACCTCTACCATATACCCTCCTCCTGTGCTCTTAATGCAGTTGTCGCCTGATGGGTGACCAAAGAGGCTAGAGGTGCGCCTAAGGATGGGGAGAAAGGGCTCTTTGAAGCTCAAGTGTGTAAATCATCCTTAAGCCCCATTCCCCCACGCTCATCCCCAGTCACACACATTCCTTTGAATTTTCTCTTCCCTGGTAAAGAGCGGGCCTTTTGACCTCCATTTCAGTCTGATTTCACCTAAAGCAGCAAGGGGCAAGTGGAACACAACTTTCTTCTCTCCAGTCCAGAGCCTCAGTGCGTCTGGCCCTAGGCTTTGCATCCCTTCAGGAATGACTGATAATATTTGGGGGGTTTGAATACAATCAATGTGTTATTAAAATTAATTTCACCTTTTTTTTTTTTACAGTTGCGATTAGAAAATTTTAAATTACATTTGTGGCTTGCATTGTATTTCTGTTGGATTATGCTATTATAAACCCTGTTTCAATTTGTAAAGGATTTGAGGGGCTTAAATTTGTTATTTAGACTAGATACATTCCTAAATTTATAATCAATTTGTTTTATTAAAGATTTTTTATTGGTTTTTAGAGAGAGAGAGAGAGAGAGAGAGACATCAATTGGCTGCCTCCTGCACACCCCCTACCGGAGACTGAGCCACAACATGGGCTTATGCCCTGACCAGGAACCAAACCAGCAACCTTTCAGTGCACTGGATGACACCCAGCCACATTGGACAGGGCTAATCAATTTATTATTATTATTATTATGTACTTAATATAAAAATTATGAAATAAAATAGAAAGAAAAGCAAAATGACTCAAAATGCACCAGCGAGAGAGGAATTCAGATTTAAACTATGAGGTGCCCAATGTACTCACACTCTGCCTTCATTTCCTGGGCTCGGTTCAGCTTCATATGCAGAGCTAAGTCAGAATGGTGAGAAGAAACCCACTACAGTCTGTACTTAATTACTGCAGTGTGGGCTACATCAATTTGCTTTGGGCTTTAAGGGAGAAAGAAGTCCCAGTTTTATGGCAGCTTGAGGAAAAGGGGAGGGAGTTTATGATACCTTTTCTTCTAATATTTAAAAAAAGAAGACTGAAAGAAAAGGAGAGAAAGCGTGTGTTTCTTGGACAATTACTCTGTCATTTCAAAACCTTGCTGAGATGGTGTTAGTTTGGGTTGTGCCAATGTAATACTACTCTAAACCTCCCAGAACAAAACTGATTTGGTATTCCAAAAACAGGGTTTGACTGGTTTCTGCTTCAGTGTGGCAGGTCTGATGGTCTCTGGTTTCAGCTGGCAGAGTGCGTAGGAGGGGGGAAATACCACAAAAGCACTCCTGTCAGACAGAGACTTCAGGTGGGACAGAAGGATGCTGAGGCTTATCCCAAAAAGTTTCTGCTGGGTTCTGTTGGTTTAATATTTTTTAACTAGTGTGCAAAATATTGTAAAGAAATAGCTTGTTTCCCTTGCATTCTGATTATGAGGGCAAATGTGGAGCTCTGACGGGCCTGAGTTTTAGTACAACCTCTACCCCTAACTAAATATGTGTCTTTGGACTTGAGTCTCAACTTCATTTTCCTCAGCTGTAAGGCTGACTACGTCATAGGGATCTTATGAGAACTAAATATGATAAATGCAAAGGGCTTAGCATAGCTCTTGACACATAGCCCACACTTAGTAAATGTTCACTGCAATTACCATTGTCTTAATTCTTTGTTGAAGACTTGCATACAAGGAAACCAGTGTGTAAATGAAGAGTCTATAGGAGGGGAGGGACCTACCTCAGTAAAAGCTCAACCATTTCTTCAGTGGTTCCCCAAAATGGAAGTCTAGTTTGGGCTCATGCTGATCGTGAAGTCCCTGCGAGAAGGTTGAAGGTCCTGAGGGATTTGGATCATCCAAAGGAATTTAGAGCCTGATACCAGGTCCAGTCCTAGGTCAGATACTCCAAATAAGGCCCAAGCAAAAGCAGAAGCAAACCCAGAGTCAACCTGGGAGTGCTTTGACGCTCATGACTAATTAAGTGACTGCAGGTGCACAGCCCTCTCTGTCAGCTCTCAAGTCCTCCCCAGGCCATGCCTGCTTTCCTAGGGCTGGGAATCAGAATCAGAATGGCCTGTGTTGGGGAGTGGAGGCTGAATTCACTAAGTGTGCCCATGCAAGTACAGTATCCTTAACATTAAATTTGTGTTGCAAGGACGCATGGACAAATGCCTGCCTTTAAGAGATAAGGCTCAGTCTACATACCTCATTCAGAAGGAATAGCACACTACTGTTCCCAGTCTATTGATTGCATGGCATAGATTATATTTGCATGGCATAATGATATATTTCCATTTCTTCTTGCAGCCAATAGCCATTACCATCGTTTAAGGTTGTTTTTCTTCTTTATTTTAGACTTACCCTCTAGTTGCTTTATTTCCATACCTACTAACACCTCATGTTGCCTCTTCATTATCTTTCCACCTTCCCCACCTCCCCAACACTCACATCACCAGTAGCATTTGGAAGAATACATTTCATAGCTGGCTGCTTTATCCTGAATTTATATTGATTAACCTTTGATGGAACACTCAAGGGGTTTTGATCTGGGTAACCTTAGAAGGTGGAGGAAAAGATATTGGGACTCATCTGCATTTTGATGGCATGTGCCTAAATAGTCTTGGGGCCATAGGTAATGATTCTGCAAAGGGATCTTTTGAAGATAAGGGTTTACTTAGGTCACTGAAAGATTGAACTTCCCTCTCAACCTAGAGTTGTAATTCGTTATATTGCAGGGAGAAAATATCAGATACACAAAAAGACTGGAAATTCTTTGAGGTGAGTCACTTATATTTGGGGGCTTTCCTCTTTTATATGAAACATGAAGCATAGTAAAAAAAACTAATAGCCATTTGCCAGGTACTTATTTATAGTGAATGTCCTTTCTCAAAAGAATACTAACAAACTATATGCCACAACTTAAATTTTTGATCTGATTTTCCTCCTGCAAAGGTGAGTATTTGTATAATTTTCTATAGCTTTTTAAGAATGTTGAGAAATTGGATCATCTGGGTTTGCATCTACTTAGCAGTGTTAAGTAGACAGGTGGGAGTTTTTCATATCATAGCTGTGTGGGTTGTGATTCTTGTCTGTTTTCTGTTGTAGTCCTTTTTTACTTTCTGTACATATGTAGCTTGGATTGTTTTCCGACGTCAACACTTCACAGAGATTGAGGAAGAAATAGGGAGGCTCTTTCGTACCAATATGTTCAATATTCCTCGAAGAAAGCGTGAGGATGAAGAATCAGGAGGGGAAAAGAAACGCATGACATTTGTGCAATTTAGGTATGACTTTTGACTTTCCTAAGCTCAAGGATATTTCTAGAAAGCAGGATGATGTGGCCTAAATGTCACCTTTCTCCCCATAGGAGAATGATGGCAAAACGCCCAGCGATTAAAACAGCCATTAACATGCGCTCTCCAGTCATGTCTACTCTGCTGCCGTCTCTCAGAGAAAAAGCTCAGAATATCTTTGAGAAAAAATATAATCAAGTAGGCACCAAATTCCCAGACCAGATGCAAGAGCACATGGAAAATCTGCACTCTGTGCCCATGCCAATGTAAGTGGCCCAAGGAGAGAGAAAAGAGGGCCCAGAGTGTCACTTCCTAGTTTGGGCTTGGAGGGACAGGGCCTCAGACACCATGTGTCTGCCAGAAAGCTGAACAAAGATGAAATCACCATCTTATTACCCACCCCCTACCCCTTTCCACCTGTTTCCTTTCCAGAGAAGCTCTTGGTACATCCATCCAGACTAGAAAAGATTGCTAGAACATTAAGCTAGACTACAAATAGCTCTAGTTTGGACAAGTGAGTTGTAGACTCTATAAGGCTGTTTTTCCATTAGAAGAATCATCCTTGGGAAATGTGAGAAGGGCCAGTATAATATCTGGCTTTGGACTGAGTTTTTTGATACATAATTAAGACCATAGTGGTGGTTCAGAGAAACAAGGAATGCTTCCCCCTTAAAAAAAAAAAATAGCTATGTGTATACACACACACAGCCACAGCCATACACCTTAGTCTTTAGCCTCACTGCTTCAGCTATACCAATAATTCTTTTCACAGTGTTGGCATCTTAGGGGAGCCTCGATGTCTGTACAACCCTCATACTCTTCTCCCCCTTGAACCAGAAGAAAGCAAATCATCTGGGAGACCGTCTTTCCTGACAGAAAGAAATAACTTGAGGATTCAGGATACACTGGACTTGGTCGTGAAAACACTGTCCTCGCAAATATCGTTCCCTAAATAATCTGGTATATTCCATTTCTGTAATTAAGTCCCTGTAATTAAGTCATCATTTTGACTTAATCACTTTACATCTGACTAATATTTGTTATTATTAAACTTTTTTAATTGTTCAAATTATTTTGTTAAAAGTTCAACAATAGACTATTAAAGAAATCCAGAAAGCTCTTGAAAAGCTCATTTTCCTGTATTTAATAGTTTGCTTTGTCATTTATTTATCTCCCTGGCTTCTATGTGACTATTTAGATAACATACTAAGACATTTAGCCAGTGTTCTAGTGGACCGATGAAGAAATAATCCACTAGACTATTTTTATTCATCTCTGAGTTCCTTTTTGCTTTATGACAAAGTGTCTTTGGTATGTTTGAAAACAAAAGTTTATAAAAAGGCAAATTAAATATTTTAAATAAATCTCTTTCTATATTATTATTGGCATTAAGATATAAAGTATATCTGATTCATTTAAAAGCCTTTTAGCATATATGTTTCATTAACTATTTATTGATTTAACAAATATGGATTAAGTCCCTGCTCCATCCAAAGCCTTGTGTTGGGTTATGTAGGGAAAGATCATCATCAAGACAGAGACCATACCAGGTTTGGGTAGTAGAAAGAATGAGTAAAATACATACCTGCTCACGAAACAACATTGAATATGACAGAGGCCAGGGAAGAGGTAAACACTGAGTGCCCCTAGAGGACAGAGCAGAAAAGCAATCACTTCTGAGGGGAACCAGGAGTGTTCTGATTGGAATTTGGGGTTGCAGGGACTGGGTGGCACTAAAGGGGGACTTCCAGTTGGAGGAAAAACATGTGCAAAGGCAGAGATGAACAAGTGTGCCCTGTGACAGGAATGGCAAAGGCATGATGTATGTGAAGGGGTGCGGTAAAAGAACAGGCTGGAAGGTTCAGCTAAGCGTCCCATGAGGGAGTGGAATGTTATTTGGGAGGCAGTGAAGATTAGGAGTTGCTAATGAAACAAGTTCACTAGGTATAATACAGAGCTGCTGATTATATACTATTATCATTTTAAATGCCCTGTAGGAGTTTTGCCAACTGAAACAATGGGACTGAATTTACCTTTCTGTGGCCACACGGGATCTTCAAACTTTAAAATCCTTCTTTTAGCATTTAGCTAAAAATTTATTCATTTCACAGAAAAAGCTGGATACCTTTCCCAGATTTAATATCCGAAGCAGAGGAATGCCAGCTCCAGCCTATTGGTAATGTGGGGCAGGTTCTGTTAAACCTACTCAGTCTTCACTCACCCTTTATTATCCAGGTTAGTTTCTGTTATTCCTGTTAAAACTGCAAAGCGTTTATCAAGATCCTGGATTATAAGTTAACCCTTGCTGGACTTTTTACTTATGCAGAGAATTTGGCTATAATGCACTCTGTCATAACAAATTTTTATCTAGAACATGTTGACATGGTTTCATTTTTGTTTCCTGTTTTTGGTATTTTAAAAAATATAGCCTGGGAATTGTGACTTTTATAGCTGTCTTTACTAGAGCACTGGGCTTTCTCTGGCTCCTTTCTGAACTGCAAGGCTTTGGTGTACTTCATTTATTAATTCCTTCATTTGTTTCTTCTTTTTTTCATCCTACAATTACTGTATCCCCACTCTGTGGCACTCAGTGTGGAAAAAATATAGCCAGCTCTGACTGGGAACTGATAAGTCTTGGAGGAAGACAGACAGGAAACAAATGCTCAGATAATGAACTAATTGCAATGCTGATGAGTGTGGCAGAAGAGAAGAGAATGCTATGAGAGTGTATAACCAAAGGCTTGCTCATGTGTGGGGGATTATCAGGGGAAGGGGAAGTCTCCCTGAGGAAGTGACATTGAAACCTGAGACTTGAAGACACACAGCAATTAAAGAGGTGGGAAGTGAGTAGGGGAATATTCCTGACTGTATTAGCTATCTATTGCTGCATAACAAATTGCCCCAAAAAAACAGTGGCTTAAAACAGTAACATTTATTTATTATCTCACAGTTTCTAGAGATCAGGCATCTGGGTACAGCTTAGCTGAATCCTCTGACTCACCATCTGTCAAAAGGTTTCAAAGTGTCAACTAGGGCTGAAGTAACCTAAAGGCTTAATTGGGGTTGATCTGCTTCCAACATGACTCAAGTGGTTGTTGGGAGTATTAAGTTCCTTGCAGGCCGTAGGACTGAGACCTCAGCTCCTTATAAGCTATTGGCCCAAGGCCCCCCTCAGTTCCTTGCCATATGAGCCTCCTCATAAATAGCTTACAACACATCAGTTGGCTTCATTAGAGTGAAGGAATAAGAGGAAGAGAGAGAGTGCAAGCAAGACAGAAGTTACAGTCATTTACAACCTAATATTAGAACTGATGCCATCACTTTTGCTCTGTTCTGTTCATTAGAAGCAAGTCACAAGGTCCAGCACACCTCAAGGGGAGGGGACCACACAAGACAGAATATCAGAAAGTGAGGATCATTGGGGTCCATCTTAAAAGTCAGCCTGCCACACTGGCAGAGGAAACATGAAAATCTTGAGGCTGGAAGCAAAGCCCCTTCAAGTTGCTGAGAAAAGGCTTTTGTGGCTATAGAGAGGAAGGACAGAAGAATGAGATGTGAGTGGAGAATAGGCAAGAGCCTTGTCATGGAAGGTTCTATAAATGCAGTAAGGATACACTTCAGATCAATGTAGCTTGTTGCAATTCAATTGTGCAGTTTGTGCCTTGTACAAAGGCATCAGCCAAGGGCACGGATGGGGCTGAGATCCTAATACATATCTTGGCCTGGTTCTAGGTCTTTCCAGAGGGAGTCCCTATTTGTAATTCACAAACCAGCAGCCTTAAATGGGTACCCTTTGATGGTTTTTAAGCAGGTGTATCCTTAAAGCTTACCAGGAGGGTTTTCTTTTTATTTAAAATTGTTAGCAATTAGGGAATGAAAAGACAAACTACAGGCTGGAGAAAATATTTGCAAAACATATCTGATAGAGAACTTGTATGCAAAATATAGAAAGAACTCTTAAAACTCAACAATAAGAAAACGGATAATCCAACGAAAAAATGGGCAAAAGATATGAACAGACACCTTACCAAAGAAGATATACACATGACAAGTAAGCATATGAAGAGATGCACAACATTATTTGTAATTATGGAATGCAAGTTTAAAAACCATGAGATACCACTACATACTTATTTAAAAAACAAAAAACTGACAATACAAAATGCTGGTGCGGATACAGAGCAACAGGAACTCATGCTCATTACTGGTGGGAATCAAAATGATGGAGCCACCTCAGAAGACAGTTTGGAAGTTTCTTAATTATGTTTCTTACACAAGAAATCTTTGTTTAGTGTAAAAAATCTTAGAAAAGTACAGAGAAGTACAAAGAAAAAACTCAATCTCACCACCAGGACATCTTATAATTGTTAATGTTTTGTGAATCTCCTTTCAGTCATTCGTGTGCATATTCGTAGAAACGAAACTGAGGTCATGTGCATACCCTTGTTTGCAACCTCTCTTCTTCACGTAGTAATATGTTGTGAACATTCTCCTACGTCAGCCAGTACTCATCTGAAACTTGATTTTAACTGCCCTGTGGTATTCTAGGGTATGAATGTGTCACAATTTCCTTGCCCAATCCCTACTTTCTTGTAACACACATATTGTCACTCAAAATACTGGTCTCATTTTCTTAGGATAAAGCCCTGCAAATGATATTGCTGCGTCAAAGAGCACACTCATTCTCAATACCCTATTATTGCCAAATTTCCTCCCAGAAGGCTGGCCCCAGAAAACACCGCCTCTGTGATGGTGTTATCCATTATTGATTTAAGACTTGTTGAGGGGTGGAACTATGTCATTCCATCCAGCCCTGCGACCCGATAGACATTTCAGATGGCTTTTGGGGATGATTATGAGAGTGATAAAATAATGTATCACCTTGAATTTACAAGCAGCCATCAGTCATGTATTGATAGCCTGCTCCATGCTCAGAGCCTTGCCAGGTCTACAGCGTGCTTGAGAAGTGTAAGGTGGAGCTCCTGCCCTCAGAGCTGAACTATGGAGTCAGAACACAGCTCATTAACAGCTTGAGGGAGCGTGCAGGTAAGACTATATTGTGAAGTGGAGACAAGGGCTCAGCAGTCAGCCAGCTCAGAATTATCCAGGCAGAAGTAATGAGGTCCCCAGATAGGAGGAACTCACATCTCGTTTCCGCTGGTCACCCCGTCGTCCTCCTGCACCAACGCTCTGATGAACACTTACCATGCAGCACAGCTGGTGCATCTGAGTTTACCTTTTTTCTGGCAGGCAGTGATTTCTCTTTCAAAGTGTATCTCAGAGCAACCCAAATAGTTGATAGAGGAAAATTTCTCGATTTAGAAATATGCCAGGTAATAAATGTAGAAGGAATAATAGAATTAGAATATTACTATCTTGCAAAACCTTAATGGAATAATGGGTCTAGCTAGGTATTGCTCATTGGTGGCAGAGAGAGACATCTAGTCATAATGTGCCCCTGATGGAAATATACACCAGTGATGTGTTCCTGGGGAAAAAAACAAACCCAAATCAGACTGAGATTCTAAATCTAACATTGGATTTATAGAAAATTCAGAGGAGGAGGAACGTGTTAAATAATACTACAGGGATTGAATCAGAAATTTCAAAATGGGGAGAACTCTGCAGAAAAAAATGACCCTATTCAAAAAATGAGGGAAAGAGGGAAGGGGAACCTTCAGGTTAAGAAAGAAACTTAAGCCCTAGCTGGTTTGGCTCAGTGGCTAAAGCGTCGGCCTGAGGACTGAAGGGCCCCGTCTTCCATTCTGGCCAAGGGCAGGTACCTCGGTTGCAGCCTTGGCTCCGATCGGGACACGTTCTGGAGGTAACCAATTGATGTGTCTCTCTCACATCAATCTCTCTTTCCATTCCACTCTCTCTGAAAAGCAATGGAAAAAATATCCTCAGGTGAGGATTAAAAAAAGAAAGAAAGAAACTTAAAAGACATATCCGTCAAATGCAATGTGTGGTCCTTGCTTGGGTCCTGATTTTATATATATGTATGTATTTGACCCTTGAACAACAAAGGGGTTAGGAACATGGATTCCCTTGCAGTTGAAAATCCCTGTATAACTTAAGTCAGCCCTCTGCATCCACAGTTGCAACCATGGATCAAAAATCCTGTTTTTGATTTGAGGTTGGCTGGATCCACTAATGCGAAACCTGGGGACACAGAAGGCCGGCTGTGTATTTATTGAGAAAAATACACGTATAAGTGGACCCATGCAGTTCAAACCCATGTTGTTCAAGAGTTGACTCTCTATAATATCATCAGGAAAACTTACTACTGAGGGGATATTTGATATTAAGGAATTATTGGTAAATTTGTTAGGTGTAATAATGTTATTGTTTTGTATCCCCATCCCTTTAGAGGCACAAACTCAAATATTTACAGAAGTGGGGGGAAGGCAGGCAATGGAAAGGAAGATGAGGAAAATGAGTAAATATCAACTCTCCACAAACTACCGGCTATGCTTACAGGTGACTGGTGAGTATTACACCCTCTTCTCTAATCCTTCTACTTTGCAACAAGCACAGACCAAAGCCTGCGTGAGAGTGTTAAACAAACAAGACATGCCCGCAAGAGAAAGAAAACACTAGCTAAGTGCAGTAAATCCAATACATGCTCAGACAGCTAGAACCCACTTCTGACTGTGCCAGCAGCAGGGCAGTCAGGCCTCAGGTGGATCTGGCAGTGGATTTACAGCACAATTCCTACTTCAGGGGAGTGTGTTCTTTTGTTTGGCTTCTCTGAGCCCACTGACTATGAATAATGTGCCGTTTCCTCCCCAAACACTGTTGCTAAATTTGAGGATAATTATGGCCTCTCCCCCTGCACACAGGTCCTTTATCCTGCGCTGATAATCATACAGTGATGCAGGCCCGCAGGCACAGAACGAGCATTTGCTTGAGGACTCAAGAGTCTATGTCATTGCCCACGAAGCACACAGCGAGGTGGAGCCGTTAATGTCACCACGAGACTCACACTGTGACATGTACCCATTAAAGAACAACCGGGTGGGTTTTCAGAACTAGAACTTTTTCCGCTCGTTCTCACAGCGAACCAGGAGGAGTGGTGGTTACAGTTGCTGGCTTCTCCAGTGAGGACCCGGAGGTGCACAGCTGTTGTTACCCGTCTAGAACTGTAAGTCTGTCTTACTAAATCATTGGTTTATTGATTCACAAACAAATATTTATTACGTGCCTGCTGCACTGGGCTCTGAGCATACCCCCGACAAGGCCATCGTGGACATGCTCTTCCACATGACTGGGGCCCCTGCCGGCAGAGGGTGGAACGAGAGGGAATGAAGAGGGACCAGATGGTTTGTGTAGGCTGTGGCAAAATGTTGAGATTTTATCTAATAATGACGGGAATCAGATGGAGGGGTTTAGGCGTGACATGTTCTAATTTATGTTTGAAAGGGTTACTCTGGCTACCAAGTGGAAAGTGGGCCGGGGTGAGGATGTGGGTGGAGAATGGAGGCTGGGAGATCAGGCCGAGGCGACAGGTGGCCCTGGAGGGGGAAGATGAGAGTTGGACTAGAGATGGATTCTGGATAAGGTAGGGTTTGCTGATGGATTGGACGTTGAGCATGAGAAAAGAGAAAGCAAGGATAACTAAATGTTTTCCTAAGCGGTTGGCTGTGCAGTGTTTCCATGGGGAAGAGTGGATGAGGAACTGGCTGAGGGAGAAAATCTCCAGCTCGCTTGAGATGCCAGTTAGTCACCCATGTAGGGAGGAGTCAGCCTTGGGATATACAGGGTGGGGCAAAAGTAGGTTTACAGTTGTTTCTATGGAAGATAATGCAATAATTAATAATAATACAAGGATCAGCTTTGTGTTTTGCACATTCACATCTGTAAAGCTACTTTTGCCCACCCGGGATGGACCTGGGGTTCTGAACACAGATGTGGAAGTAGCCGGCTGTGGGACAGGGTAAGACTGCCAAGGACAGGAGAGTGGAGCTGGAGAGGACCCCCGATGGGCTGCAGGGCACTCTGCATGTTAGGGGGGCGGAGGAAGCCCGGGAGGAGCAGGCAAAGGGCAGCAAATCTCCCACGTGCTGCAGCAGCGCAAGTCACCGTCAGAATGTGCCACCAGCTAGTGAGGTAAGAGGAGACCAGGAGAGTGAGATGTCATGGAGACAGGAGAAAAAAGTGTGACATGACATAGAGGGTGGGCAGCTGGGTAGAAATGCGGAGAGAACTAGTAAGATGACGAGAGAGGTGACCAGCAGGTTTGAGAATGTGGAGGTCGGCTGTGCATACCCTGAGGCGTGGAGCCCCCTTGAAATGGGCTGGGTAGAGAAAGACAGTGAGAAGGTGAATACTGAGACTATGGGCAATGCAAAATTTGCTGTGAAGGGGCAGGAATGGTGCGGCAGCTAGGGGGTGCTGTAGGGTCAAGGGGGTAGAGCTTATTGCTGGCTTGGTTTGGGGGTTTTTAGACAGGAGATAACAGAATAGAGTTTGTGTGCTGATACAGATGATCTGGTAGGGCAGGGATCTAGTGGTGAGTGGGTGGGGTGGGGTGAGTAGGGATACCTGCAGGAGCTGAGATCTTGTGGGCTGGGAGTTACCCAGAAGCACAGGTTGGGGGTTACCCTTAATGGTAAAAGGCATCTGCAGTTACAGGAGGGGAAACAGAGAGTATGACACTCTTTCTCTCCTGAGTGTTGTAGTTTTTCCATGTTCTCTTAGGTGTTCTTCTGAGTCTCTTAGCTATCCAGAGCCCCCCTCTGTGTGCATCACTCGAGTGAGGCCCAGTCTCTGAATTTTCAATAGAAGAATTCCAGATAGCAAAAAGGCTCAGCCCAAACAAGTGCATTTCTAATGGTGGACTCTCAGACACCACATGGGATAGACATAGCTGTGTTTTGAAGTATCTTTTTGGTTTCCCAGAAGCCACGTTTTTGGGGGTGGTCATCTGCTCCATTTAGGATTAAGTACAGCCATGAAAGTTGTATCTTTTTTCCCCCCTGGGATCCCTCAACCAAGTCATGGATCATCAAGCATGAAATTATAGCACCTGTTCTCTCAGCCCGCTTCACCTCTGTGGAACTTTTGTGCCCTATGGGTTACATTTTAAGATGAAGTTTATTTCTCTTTTAGAACTGACTGCCACAGGAAGTACTGTCTCTCCTAAAAATTTACTGTAATTACTTTTATCACAGAACAAGAATATATGAGCTATCGTGGTTTCCTCTTTTTCTTTTGCTGCAAAGAAGCACAGAAATATATTTAATGCTCTATCATGAGAACTTGGAGCTTTGGTCTCTCAGATTTTTATTGTTGATTTTTACAGTGTTGTGTCTTTCTTATACTTTTCCTTTTGTTTGTTTCTTTTTTTAATAAACTTCTTATTTTGAAATAAGGCAGATTCACATGCAGTGGTAAGAAAGAACACAGAGAGATCCTGCGAACCCTTCACCCGTTTTCTCCCAGGGGTAACATCTTGCAAAATTATAGCACAATTTCAAAACCAGGGTATTGATGTTAATCCAGTCAACATCTCTAGTTGAGTTCTGTTTCGGACTCTTAAATTTGAAATGTCAATTAGTCATCCATGTAGGGATGAGTCAGCCACAAGAATTCTATTCCCACAAAAATCCCTCATGTTCCACTTTTATAGCCACATAGTTCTCTCCTGCCCCACCCTCTCCTTAACCCCTGACAACCACAAATCTGTTCTTCATTCCTATAATTTTATCGTTTCAAAAATGTTACATGCATGGAATTATACAGCATGCAACTTTTCAGGATTGGCTTTTTTCACTCGAAATAATTTTCTGGAAATTCATCCAGACTGTTACATGTATCAGTAACTTGTTCCTTTTCATTGCTGAGGATGTAGATGTAACACAGTTTGGTTAATTCATCCTTTGGAGGAGATCTGGGTTGTTTCCAGCTTTGGGGCTATTACAAATAAGCTGCTACAAGCATTCATGTACAGGTTTTTGTGTGAACGTAAGTTTTCATTTCCCTCAGCTTATACCTTTTATAATGAATTATATTAGATCTTTTTCTGTGAGTGGATAGTATATAATCCCTAAATAAACAAAGGCCATCTATTTTCTTTATACCTTAATTATTATTAGCATGCTATTATCCTTCAGCTTCACAGCTTCCCAGTCTCTAACACCTCTTGTGTCCTGGGGGAAAAAAGCAGATGAAACTTGGAAGAATTACACCATTTGTTTGCATGTCCAGAGGAGTCTGAATCCTGATATATGTTCTCAACTCCTAGCGTTTATGTGACTCTTATGAAAACCACTACAATTTTATTTTTTTATTTTGATTGATTGATTGATTTAGAGAGAGAGGAAGGGAGAGATAGAGAGAGAGAAGCATCGATTTGTTGTTTCACTTATTTATGCATTCATTGATTGATTCTTGTGTGTGCCTAGGCTGGAGATCAAACCGGCAACCTTGGTGTATCAGGACAACACTCTAACCAACTGCTCTACCCAGCCAGGGCTACAATTCTTAGGATATAGTTTATTTGTGCTGCTTCTCTCCAGAATCCTGGTCTATATGAACCACGTTTAGTTTCAAGTTGCTTGCTGAGGAAAGGCTCCGAGGGGTGGTTGGTTACTCTTTTATGTGTGCAGGCAGTTAAAACAGAAGTCCTGCTAGAGATGGGAGCCCAGTTGACCCCTAGAACCACTTCATCGGGATGTAACATTTGAAATTAAGATAATCACTTCACGAAACCGTGGTTTTACACAAATTTTCTCAAACGTCTCCCATCTCAAACAATTCAATTCTTGACCAAGTTGTTCACAAAAAAATGTCTTGGTTGTTCAACAAAACTTTGGTTCTCCACGAGACAACCCTTTTATGCTGACACCTGTATAATCAGTCACACATCTCTCAGGTGACAGGGGAGAGAATGCAGGAGTATGAGTCAGTTTACCACTAAACCTTGCGTTGTTAACATCTCAGGAAATTGTGCTGTGAATATTTTTGTGGGTTTTTTGCTTTTGCTGCTGCTTATTATTATTAAATAGTTACAGTAAGTCACCATGGGTCCTAAGAAGGTTAGTGATGGCAGCAAAGTGAAAAGGAAAGTTGTGAGAACAACAATAGAGCTTAAAAAAGAAATGATTGCAAAGTATGATAGAGGTGTTCTCGTGTCTGGTCTAGCTACCAATGAGTATGGCATGGCAAATTCAACGATTGGCACAATTTTAAAACATAAAGAGGCCATCAAGAGTGCTGGTGTTGCTAAGGGTGTGAGAGTGCTCACAAAGCAACAATCACAGACAATTGAAAAAGTAGAAAAATTGTTGATTTGGATAAACAAAAAGCAGTTAGCCAGTGAGAGCTGGAGGCGATGATATGTGAGGACTCAAAGATGCTGCATGCTGCCCTCCTGAAAGACACCCCTGGAACCAGTGCTGAAAGTGATTTGTTTAAGGCTAGTAGGGGGTGGTTCAATAAATTTAAGAAAAGTGGCATTCATAGTGTAGTGAGGCACAGGGAGGCTGCCAGTTCTAACAAAGTAGCTGCTAATAATTTCATGACAGAATTTTAAGAATATATAGAGGCTGAAGGATTAGTACCCCAACAAGTGTGTTCAGTTGTGATGAGACAGGTCTCTTCTGGAAGAAAATGCCAAAGAGAACCTACATCACACAGGAGGAGAAGTCATCTCCAGGACACAGCTAGTGGAGGACAGACAGACGTTATTGTTGTGTGCTAGTGGGGACTTGAAGTTGAAGCCCCTGCTCGTCTACCATTCTGAAAACCTATGAGTTTTCGAGAAAAATAATGGCATGGAAAACAAGTTGGATGTGATGTGGAGAGCTAATAGCAAAGCTGGGGTAATCAGGCAATTTTTTATTGAGTGGGTTCGTGAAGTATTTGCCCCAAGTGTAAAGAAATACCTCTGGGAAAAACAGTTGCCACTTAGGGCACTTCTTGCAGCGGACAGTCCTCCTGCCCACCCTCCAGGCTTCGAGGTCGGGTGGGTGGAGAACAGCTTCATGGCTGTGAGGGTCTTGCCACCTATCACAACTCCTCTCTTCCAGCCCATGGGCCAGCAGGCCCTTTCGAACTTTAAGAAACTCTACTCAAAGACCTTGTTTCAGAGGTGTTTTGAGGTGACCTCTGAAACTAATTTAACCCTCAGGGAGTCTGGAAGGAACATTTAAATATCCTGGCTTGCTTGAGGCTCGTAGACAAAGCATGGTGGGGTGGGGGTGTCTTCCAGGACCATGCAGTCAGCCTGGAAGAAATTGTGGCCTGAGGCAGTTGCTGAAAGACTTTGTGAGCTTTGTGGATGAGTCTGTGTCTGTTGTGGAGGATATTGTGTCTCTGGGCAAGTCCGTGGGTTTGGAGGTGGATGGTGGCGGTGTGGAGGAGTTGGTGGGGGGCCACAACACTGAGCGGACCACTGAGGAACCCCAAGACCTTCGGAGGGAGCGGCAACAGACGGCAGCTGAGGAGGAGGAGGGAAGGGAGGGTATTCTTACCTCACTGATCAAGGACATGCTTGGGAAATGGGAGAAATGCCAAGTTTTATTGAGAAATAGCACCCTGACAAAGAAGTAGCAATCCATGTGATAAACTAGTTCAATCACAATGCGGAGTTTCACTTTAGGTAAGTATTGAAACACAGGCAAAAAATAGCATCATTGGATAGGGTTTTAGTGAGACAGAGGCCCAGTGAGCCTGAGCAAGTTCTAGTGGAGCAAAGAGACAAGAGAGAAAGAACCCAGGAGAACAGCTACTTGACCTTTTATGGAAGGGGCTCCCCTTCCAAACAATAACATCCCTCTTCCCTTCCACCCCTCCTCTCCTCCTCCCCTCCTCTCCTCCTCCCCTCCACCCCTCCACCCCTCCTCCCCTCCACCTCTCCTCCCCTTCTCCCCTCCTCCCCTCCTCCCCTCCACCCCTCCTCCCCTCCCCTCCTCTACCTCTCCACCTCTCCATCACTCCTCTCCATATTCAGTCATCAGTAGCTGTCAACATTAAAGCTAAATTCTAGTGTGTACATAAATTTTCTTTTTTTACTGTACATTTCATTTCCTTTTTGTTAAAATTTCACTTACATTTCATGTCCTTTTTGTTTTTAAAGTGTTTATAGATTAAACAGTACATTAGACATGTACTATATATAAGAATGGTTGAAACGGAATCATTTGGGGGTCTGGAACAGATTAATTCAATTTACATTATTTCTAGTGGGAAAAAATGATTCAGTTTTGGGACAAATCGCTTCTCAAACAGCTTCCTGGAATGAATTAAGTTCGAGAACCGAGGTTCCGCTGTATATATGACAACTTCATCGCAAATGGGAACTTTCTACACACTCTATATGGCTAATGTGAGATCCTCCTATATTAGCACGTGTAGATTTACTTTCCCTCTCAAGTGGCCGCTTGGTGTTCCATTACATGGATTTAACCAGAAATGATGTAACCAATTTGGGGAGTTTTAAAAAATAGAGATGCCCTGCCCCCATGTCTCAGCAACACCTACAAGAAAAAGATTCAGGAGTCTAGGGAGGGGTTGACCATATGAATTTTCCAAACTCTCCAGGTGGTTCTGATTATTGGCTGGGTCCGGAATTGATTGGTATAAGCAATGCCTCTGTTCACCCTACAAACACAAAAGCAAACAAAAAGCCACGAAACTTCTGTTTTTCAAAAAGGCCCGTCTTCTTTCTTTGACACCAGATATAAAATAAACAATATAAAAAGCTGTGCTTAAGGGCTTCCAATCCTTCAGTTTATAGTTGCCCTGGCTTGCTACCAGATTGCAATTTTTCTCTGTTTAGTAATAACTAAAAGGAATGTTGGTCTAGCAGCAAGATGAGGGGCAGAGCCCTCTCAGTGAATTCCAGATATCCAGGCCAAGCTTTCGCTTCCAAAGAACATTGCTGTCCCTCCTATATTTAGAATAAATTCAATTTTGGTTGTCCTCCAGGAATGGGGCAGTGGCCAAACATCAGTATTTCTTCAGATTTGGAAAAGAATCTTGGTTGTTTCTTCATAAGTCAGTGTAGAGCTCAGATAGCCAACAGCAGTTCTTGGGAAGGATTAAAATGTGAATTCAGTTCACCACTCCCAGGCTATCTGGAAGCCAGAAAACTATATTTACAGGTAAAGAGGTTTATATAAATACTCTCCTTGGTGACCCACGTGCTAGAGTTGAGAATGAACATCTTGTGTTTGGTGGATGATACTAAATTAGGTGGAGTTGCTAATAGCCCCAACACTGAGAACTAAACTCACTGTGACCCTTTCAGATTGGCCGTGATAAATTTTTAAAAGATGATTTATACCAAAAATACAAGGTGAGAAATGACTCACAAGAGCAACTGTGTCACAGTACAAAATGAGTCAGAAATAGAGAAGCAAGCCCTAGCTGGTTTGGCTCAGTGGTTAGAGCATCAGCCCGAGAACTGAAGGGTCCCAGATTCTATTCCAGCAAAGGGCACGGACCTCAGTTGCAGGCTCGATCCCCGGCCCCAGTCGGGGTGCGTGCGGGAGGCAACCAATCGATGTGTCTCTCTCACATCAGTGTTTCTCTCTCTCACATCCATGTTTCTCTCTTTCTCTCTCCCTTTCTCTCTCCCCATCCCTCTCCCCCTCTCTTTCCTTTCCACTATGAAAAGCAATGGAAAAAATATCGTCCTGTGAGGATTAAAAAAAAAAAGAAACAATTGGGAAAACAAAAGAACACAATGCTGGCATGTTAATGAGGAGAAAATAAAACTCCTGAATACTTTTCCCATATATGGCCTTGGTCAGACCTTCACTGGAGAGCACGCCTATCCAGCTTGGGCCTTCATCATCTGGGGACTCTATCTGAATAAAATGTGCCCTGAAAAATGTGGGTGACTATTGAGATGGGGGGATGTCTGGAAGAAATTTTAACTAATTGGGATTATTATTTCTTAATTGATTGGAGAGACAGAAAGAGGGAAGGGAGGAGAGAGAGAGAGAGAAACACCCATTTGTTGTTCCACTTGCTTATGCATTCATTGGTTGCTTCTTGTATGTGCCTGACCAGGGATTGAACCCTCAACCTTGGTGTATCGGGATGACAACTGAGCTACCTGGCCAGGGCCCTAACTGGAATTATTTAAACTGTAGAAAAAAAACTCAGAAACAACTTAAAAACTGTCTTCAAATATTCATCATGAGATTATAAAGAGAATGCTGAATATCTTTTTTTCTCTTCCACAGAGGACACAACTAGAAGTCAAGAGGTAAGTGTGTCATCAGATTAAGCTAGACCTAAGGATGTGTTTGCCTGAGGCAGACCAGTGTCCTGGGTAACTTGGTGTGTGGTACCTGGAGTGTAGAGCATGGGCTCTGGGGCCGGATTGCCTTGGTTTAGAGCCCAGCTCCGCCACTTGCTCCCTGCGGGGCCTGGCGTGGGTTACTCACCCTGGAGCTGATTCCATTTCCCCCATATAAGAAGTGAGAGGTCAATAGTCTGCTTCATAAAGTTATGGGGAGGGTAATATGAGATGACGTGGGCAAAGCCCCGCGAAGAGTGTGATTATTGGCTGGTCACTAAAGACGGTAAAACGTCTAGAATGGGCTCCTGGATGGGATCCTAGACATTTAAAAGATTTTCAAACTTATGGTTAAATTTGTAGTTCTAATTCAAGTCCACTCTGTCAGCAACACATGATGCCTATGCTACACATCTCGTACAGTATTTTAGTTCACAGTTTCAAAATTGCCTCGTTCTATCACATTCTTATATCATAAAATTATAAATCCTGTGCTCCCAGCTGTGGCTGCCATATGTACAGTATATATGTCACATGGATTGTGAGCCTGGATGTGGCTGATGAGAATATTTGCTCCATGGCCTTTTGGTATTACACAGATATTATAAAATAATTTTCATAACATCATGAAATAGATTCATTCCTGAATTTTGTGTCGGTGAGCCAATTTAATTGAATTCAAATAAATTCCATTCAGTGCAACTTACGGTTTTTGAGAACCTGTGCTAGGCCCTTAGGAAGACAAATAACTTGTCCCCTGCCTTGAGAGACCTCAAGGCCTAACAAGGAAAAGAAGGAACCAAAAGACTTCATCTTGCTGCCGTGAGAGATGGCACATTTCAGGTGCAAGGTGACACAGAAGCATAGAGTGTGACTGATGACTGTTGCCTGGGAATCACCAGGAGCTCACAGAAGCCCACACATGCAAATTGCCCATGAAGAAAGCGGGGAAAGCAGAGTGTTTCTTGGGGTGAAGCTGAGAGTTGGGAGCGACACCTTCTGCTGGGTCCAGGGACTGGCATTCAGCGTGGCAGAGTGAGGAGCATGGTGGCGCGGGGAAGAGGAGGCACAGTGAGGGACAGGGGCCACTGGTTCCAGAGGCCAGTAGCATTGAGTGACGCTTCCTGGCTCTGCCCGAGCCCTCTTCCACCTTGGTGTCTATTGTACACGATCGTGGGAAGGGACTGGGTGGTCTCCCAGCTCCTCTCCTGCCGTCTGTGTCGGGGAGACAGTCATGTCAGTTATAGGGGCTCCATCTTCCCCGTAGTGGAAAAAAATCCACATTTTATAATTGTGGTCTTGGGGAAGTAATACACCTTATGTATCAGGAGGGGTTGAACAAGCACTGGGTTTAGAGTCACGTTCTAGGCCTGGGCTCCAATCCAGCTCTGCCACTTATTAGCTACGTTAGGCTGGGTGGCTGCTCATTGGCACTCAAGTTTTCTGGCCAGTGATATGCCCAGCTCAGGGGATCCTGGTAAGGATGAGATGAGAGATTGCGTATGAAAGCAGCTGGCTTAGAGTAGATGCTCCAATAATGTTTTAGGGATTTTTGTTATCGTTACCATTATGATTTTGCCCAAGGGGCGTTGGCGTAGAGCTGTGACATCGCTAAATGAACATGAAGATGAAGTAGCGTTTGAGGCAACAGGAATTCAGAGGCCTGGGTTTAAACGCACCTCTGCCTTACAGAAAGATTTCAAAAGCACTGACCACTCAGTAAGAATCCTGGGGGTAGGGTGTGGGGTGTGTGGGGGGGTGTAGTCATCTATTTATTTTTAACAATTCTTAAACATCTTCTAAATAGTAAAACAGCAAGATGTCCTACTGTGACAAATGGAATAGAAAGAACGCTTCCTCCAGTGCTGTTTCTAGGGATTCGGGTAATACAGTGTCCGCCCACATCAGAGGTGCGTGAGGAGTAGGCTCTCATCCCAGTTCACTTCTCTTCCAAAATACTGGACGGATAAAATATTCTACAAGTACTGTAGGAAAGTCCAAGGAATCCCACCCTCTGAATGCTGCTATGGCGTTTCTCATGACAGGAACAATAAGGAGAGACGGTGAAAAGAGAGAACAGGGAGCCCAGGGAGGGGGACACAGATGTCCCCGAGGATTAGGCCCGGCGGTGGCTAAGGGATCTCTAATCTCTCCCTTGGCAGCAGGATGGGTCTCTCGCCGATGCTTTCCTAAGTAATAGGAAGCAGACTTCTGTTATAAATCAGCCCTCCTGGGGTTACAACGAAGGCGGCGTTGGCACCATTGACTAAGCTGCTCCCTGCCCAGCAGGCTCAGGATCCTGAGGGGACAGAGTCGCATGTATGTTCCCGGGCACCATTTCTGGGCGTAGCAAAGGGCCCTGGCCCCCGTAATGGGAGTCTTTACTTTCAGGGCAGAGCTGGGGAGGAGCAGCTGAGTGAGGATTGTTCAGTGCTTTCCTATGGCACAAGGTCAAGGCTTTTTTCAAAGCAACCAACAGATTGTCCTTTGTCCATTCTAGCCAAGTGACACCCGAGGCCCCAGGAGAAATAGTTGGTGCCCATCACGAGACACGGCTCCCTCATCACATGCTCATGTCAGTCTCTAAAATGGGACCTGATGAGCTGGCCCTGTGGCCCTGCCCCTGACCCCTGGCCAACAACTCTCCTTTCATCCACTCCTCTTCTTTGGTGTCTGGTTTCACAGATACCTAAAAAAACACCTCATTGATTCAGCATTTGGGATCATCAGAGCTGAACAAATTGAAGTTTTCCTTTGCAATACCTTCAGAGAAAGGTTCGATAAATAAATGGACAAGGTAAGAAGTTGTTAGAGGAAGGGAGGAATTTAACCCAATTAAAATAATAACTGTATTAAAAAGACTTTAAGTAGGGTTGATGTGTTAGCACCTGGTGGTAGATTTTATATTTTGGCCCATCTCCAACTGAGAAAGATTATACATATGTATGTGTGTGTGTGTGCGTGTGTATATATATACACGCACACACATATATATATATATGCAAGGAAGGAAAGGAGTTTATTTAAGTTAAACAGTCTGCTGTACGCTCAGAAAGGAAGATAGATGGGGACTGGCAATAAACAGACCACGTATTTGCCTCCTTAGTAGTGCTCTAGCCCTAGCAGGTTTGGCTGTGTGGTTAGAGCGTCGGCCTGTGGCCTGAAGGGTCTCGGGTTCAATTCCAGTCAAGGGCAAGTACCTCGGTTGCAGGCTTGATCCCTGGTGCACGGATGTGTCTCTCTCACATCAATGTTTCTTTCTCTCCTCTTCCCTTCCATTCTCTCTAAAAAAAAAAAAAGCCATGGAAAAAATATCCTTGGGTAAAGATTAACAAAACACAAACAAACAAAAAAATAGTGCTCTAATCTCTTTTAGAAGCAGAGCTATGTAAAAAGCAAACAAATAAAATGAAATAACTAACATTAAACAGTTACTCTGTTCTAGACCTATACTAGGTGTGATAATGAACATTTTTTTCATTTGATTCCCATTGCACTCTGCAAAGTAGGAATGATCGTCCCAATTTTACAAATGGGAAAACTGACTCCTGTAGAGATTACGTTGACAAAGGTCACAGTTAGTTGCAGAGCCTGGTTTCAAATGCAGGTTCGGTTGACTCCAAAGTCCATGTTCTTTAAATTGAAATAAAAAAGACCTCTAGTTGACAATACGTTAAAAGAATCAGTACCTTACTCTGACCCTTTGGGACAACGTGGATGGAACTGGAGGGTATTATGCTAAGCGAAATAAACCAGTCAGAGAAAGACAAGTATCACACGATCTCACTCATTTGTGAAATATAATGAACAAAATAAACTGATGAACAAAATAGATCCAGAGACATAGAAGCATGGAACAGACTGAGGGACCTCAGACGGAAGGCAGGGGTGGGGGAGTGGGTGGGGAGAGATTAACCAAAGAACTTATAGGCATAAATACCTAACCCGTGCACCCTATTGTAATACTATTGAAATAAAAGACAATAGTATGGGGAAGACCTGGGGGTGGGGTGGATGTGGGGTGAAGGGGATTCAAAACAAAACAAAACATATGCATAACCCATGAACACAGACAATACTGTGGTGAAGGGGGGACACGGATGCAGGGTGGAGGGGCTCAATGGGGGGAAATGGGGGGACATCTGTAATACTTTCAACAATAAAGATAAATTTTATAAATAAATACATAAAAACCATCAGATGTAGGGGGGGAAAAAGAATTAGTACGTTAAAATGTTTCAGTATGTATGAGAACGCTTTTAATTAAAAAGTTTAACTAGAGGTAAAATGGAATAATAAAAAAATACTAAATTATTCAAGCGAAGACAAGAAAAGAGAAAAAAGGAACAAAGAAAAGATGAGGCAAATGGAACACAACTAGCAATATGGTAGATTTAAATCCAACATATCAAAAATTACATTAAATTTAAATAGTCTAAACTGCCCCTAGTAAAAGGCAGAGATTATCAGATTGAATAAAAAAACTAGACCCAACTGTAGACTGCCTATTAAAAAACACTTTAAAAAACACTTTAGCCCAGCCGGGCGTAGCTCAACGGTTAGAGCATCGGCCTGCAGACTGAAGGGTCCTGAGTTCGATTCCAGCCAAGGGCACATCGTACCTCGGTAGCAGGCTTGATCCCTGGCCCAGGTCAGGGCTCATGCAGGAGGCAACCAATTGATGTGTTTCTCTCTCTCTTTCTCTCTCTCCCACGCTCTCTGAAAAGCAATGGAAAAAATATCCTCGAGTGAGGATTAAAAAACAAAAAACACTTTAAATATAAAGACACAAATAGATTAAAAGTGAAAGGAGCCCAGCCAGTGTTGCCTAGTGGTTGAGTGTTGACCCAGGAACCACGAAGTCACTGGTTTGATTCCCAGTCAGGGCACATGCCTGGGTTTTGAGCTCAGTCCCCAATGGGGAGCGTGCAGGAGGCAGCCGATAGATGATGTTTCTCTCTCATCGGTGTTTCTGTCTCCATCCCTCTCCCTTTCTCTCTCTCTCTCTTAAAAAAAAAAAGTGAAAGGATGGAGCCCTGGCCCCTGGCTCAGTCAGGCTCAATCCCTGGCTCTGGTTGGTGCCCAAGCAGGAGGCAACTAATCGATGTGTCTCTCTCACATCGATGTTTCCCTCTTTCTCTCTCTCTCTCTCTCTCTCTCTCTCTCTCTCTCTCTCTCTCTCTCTTTCTCCTTTCCACTCTCTCTGAAAAGCAATGGAAAAAATACCCTTAGGTGAGGATTAAAATAATAAATAAGTGCAGAAGGATAAATCATGCTAATAGGAATCAAAAGAACGCCAGAATAGAATTCAAAAACAAGGACTATTATTAGGAATCAAGAGGTACATTACATAATAATAAAAGAATAAATTTTATCAACAAAACATAGCAATTCCAAATATATACGTACTTAATCATAGAGTTTCAAACTATCTAAGATAAAAACTGATAGAAATGAAAGAAGGAAGAAGAAATGAAAGGGAAATCCATAATTTCAGTTGGAGATTTCAACAGTCATCTTACAGCAAGATAAAGCAAGTGGACAAAGCAGACAGAAAACAGTAAGAATGGAGAAGACCCAAATAGCTCTATTAACTAACTTTACCTCATTGACCCACCAGCAGATACTCGTTCTTTTCAAAGGCACACAAAATATGCCCCAGTATGATCTGGACCATAAAACAAACCTTAGCAAACTTAAAAGAATTAAAATCAAATTGTGTTTTCTAGACACAATGGAATTAAACTAGAAATCCATATCAATAAAAGAAAGCTATCTGGAAAATCCCTTAATGTTTGGAAATTAAACAACTCACTCCTAAATAGCCCATGGGTCAAAGTAAAGATCACAAAGGAAATTAGGAAATATTTTGAATTGAATGAAATAGTGTAAAATGCTGACATTTTACACAGTCCAGCTGGTCTGAATTAGTGTGGTTTGTCTGCAGGTTATAAGGCAATGTGCCACTAGGGCAATTCTACTAAGATACAGGAGCAAGAACACTGTGCTCTCATCAGTCTCTAAAATGAAGAGCAGATAAATGTCTGGGGAGCACCTTCCTCTCCTCTCCTCCTCTCCCTGAAGCCCAGGCTCTGCCTGGGTTTCAAATCACAAAGCCGACACATACACAAGTAGGATTTTACTCCACACACCATACTAGTGTTGAGTATTTCTGGGAGAGCATCTTGCCCACGATACTGTGCAGTGTGGATGAAAAAGGGGTTCTACAGAAAGTAACCTCACAGGGTGATCTGAGCATAAATTCCTAACTGGGCCTGTCTTGGTGAGTAGTCACGCCCCAGGCATATTAACTTCTTTAGTGAAAGGTTTATCTTTGCCTTCTGCAAGCCCTGTCCATTGTTTCTGTGCATCTAGGTTAACACACCTTTGAAATGCCTCTTTAAAGACCCCTCAATCTAAACTGCCTTCAAGAGAACATGCCATCTTGTTAACTATCCTATAATCCAATCCCTGACTTGCTTTCTTCCACCTTCATGTAATCTTCCTATGATCCCTCCTTAATTCCAAATTCGTATAAGAAGCTGCAGGCTGCCATTCTAGGAAGCATTTGTTTCAGTCTGCCTAGATCTTGCTTCCAGGCGTATCCTCTGCTTGGCTCAAATAAATTTTTACAAAAATTCTCTGCAGGTTTAGATGTTCTTACCTCAACAGCAGTGAACCAAGAGCTGGGAGACTCTCTCTTCAATGAGCAGGAGTCAGCTGTCTTACAGGGTTTACACACTTTCAAATAACAACACCAACCATGTGTCTTGCCCTGTTGTAACTTCTGAAGAAAGTCAAAGGCCTGTGTGAAGTTCATTCCATCATCATGGGTGAGACAGCCAGAACGGGCCTTAGACACCGGGAAAAACCAGCGGAGGTATGGGGATGTATAGATTACATGTGTGTGTGTTTTTTTAAGTACATTTTTATTGATTTCAGAGGGAGGAAAGGAGAGGGAGAGAGAGATAGAAACATCAATGATGAGACCAAATCATTGATCAGCTGCCTCCTGCATGGCATGCCCCCTGCTGGGGATCGAGCCCGCAACCCGGGCATGTGCCCTGACCAGGAATCAGACCTCCATCTCCTGGATCCTAGGTCGATGCTCAACCGCTGAGCCATGCAGGCGGGGCTAGATTACATGTTATTACTAGTAATAATAGCATTTATGTACTGCTTACCCTGTCCCAGGCATTAACTCTTTCAACCTTGTAGCAACCCCATGAGGTAGGTCCATTCTGTAGAGAAGAGACTGAGAGACAGCAAGTTAAATAAATTACTCGGGTCCCACACCCAGCAGGTGACAGCTGGGATTCCATCCAGGCCGTCTGCTTTGGCAACTGAATGACTCTAAAAGCTTCATATTGAAGTACATGGTCTCAATTAGTCCTCACCAGGACCCCTGAGGGAAGCCTTATCATCAATTGGGGAAACAGATGCTGGAGGCATGTCAGTCCCTGGGCAGAGGAACTAACAGATCCAGAGAGGTTAAATGACTTATCCCATGGTCATTAAGCTGTTGATAGCAGGTCTCAAGTTAGGACTCAGGCTTTCTAATCCCCAGGCCAGTGCCCTTTGCTCCACACAATGCTGCTCCCTTACCTGGTGCCCCAAGAAAATCACTCATGTTTTTTACATTCTGGTATAGATATTCTCCAAAGCACCAGTGTGACCAGCTGTAGATGCAGATACGGATATAATGAACAGAGCAGAGGTAGTATTACTGGGGCACAGTTCCAAGTGCTGTGTGATATCGGGGAGAGGGAAGGGACTGGGAATTACTGGGCTATGTGAGTCGGTATAATATTGATCTCGTCAGGGAGGCTCAGGTCACACATATGAGCTGTGTGACCTTAAGCAAGCTGCTTAACCTCTCTGAGCCTTTATTTCCTTGTCTAAAAAATTGGGGTAATATTACTATCAACCTCATGGAGTCACTGTAAATACTAAATATTAGGGATAATGCACATACAGCACTAATGCAGTGCCTGGCATATAGGAAGCGCCGAGGCAATGTTGGCACACATTTCCTAAGTACTGCTTCTTGAGTCTGTCTATGAAGCAATTACTTGAGTGTACACTCCTGTAACTATAACCTCTGGATGAAAAAAGAAACCAAGATTTTGTCTTCCCTTCTTTACCCCCTTGAGAATGGTGGTTTCTACCCTGTGTCTTCCCAGGTGCTCACCAGCCTGGGACTCTGAGAAACTTGCCTGTCAGGGCCTGCCCCATAGTCCAGCTCAGAGCTTCTCTTTGTTTTTAGCACACACCTAGCATTTAGGAAATTCCTTCCTGGATCCAGAGAGGGTGTGTCTATCCATGCATTTTTTCCAAAGTTCAGAAATGGGAGGATTCCATCAGAATGCTTTGCAGAACATGCACATATATAGTTAGGAGACAAGGGTGTCTGGAGGAAGACTGGTTTTTGCTTCCTAGTTTTTTATATTCAGCTTCTTCTAGAGAGGGCTGGGGCCTTAGACACCGTGGACTATTGCTCCATGGGGTGTATAACACTGGGAAGGACTCTTTTTTGGAGGACACTCCCAAAGCTGGCACCCCAATGGCCACCTCCCAGTTTGAGATCCACTTTGAGTAGGGGACCACAACTTCTTCCTCTTGGGTACCTCCCACTCCCATAGCTCCTATATGTGAAGTCACCCAATGACTATTTTTACTGAATAAGGTCATTTTTATTTAGTTGATTTGGTGGGGCAAAGGAAAAGGAGCCATGTCTTAATGCCAATGCCAAGAGAGAGAGCAGGGATCTTAACCCCAAACCTCTCACAGGGCTCAGAAATCTCTAGATGCTCCCATGAAGTCCTTGGGAAAGATAACATAATTGGCCAAACCGTTCGCTGGTCCAGGTTGGAGCACATGCTTCCTCACCCTCTCCCCGCTTCGGTGCCTGTGCATCCAGGAGATTCATTCTCTCCTCGACTGGCTCTGCCACAGTACAGCCCATGGCTTGGCTTCTGTTCATAAAGAACTAGCCATCCTGGTTGAAACCTTGCCCATCTTGCTCAAACGATCTTCACAGCGACTCACAGTTGTGTTCCCAGACCATGGCCTTTGGCTTTAATCTAACTTCCCCACACTAAGAAGAGCTGAAAAGCTTGGCACCACTGTGCCTCATAGACCTGCCACCCACCACGGGAAATGGATGTGGTCCTGAGAAACCAGACTGGCCCTGCCCACAACACATAATTACTGGGTTTACTATTGGGATTGTCCAAGCCAGAGCCAAGTCTCTTGTACTTGTAGGAACCAGGACACAATCCCCTATCCTTTCTTCCAAAACAAACCCAGGGAGCCTTTATTCTCTGGGCTGATTTCTTTGATGAGGTTTTCCAAGGACTGATGGATGACTCTATTCCCTCACCTTGGCCTCCAATTACTGCCCACACTTTCTCTATTGTGGTTTCTGAGCTAGGAATGGAAGTGTACTTGGATGCTTTATCATTGCTTTGGAACACAGGCCTAGAAAAGCACAATGTTCCCTGTAATTTCCACTCCTTTCTGTTTAGCCTTGGTTTTTGCTGAAACAGCACATGTGGCAAAGAATAGACAAGGTATGGGCCCCTCCCCAAAGCCAGGTACCTCCCTGTCTTATCAGGAGTGAAATCAAGTGAGGGAGCAAGTTTCTGTCTTTGCTCAGCCAACAATCAGCAAGGAAGTACAAACTTACCACACATTACATGTCAAGACACCAGGGGCCAAGGGAGGTTCCCAGAGGTAGAGGCATGTTCTCGGCCCGCAAGGAGCTAGCCTAGCAGACTGTGCACTCATAGTCTCCACACAGGCCCACGTGGCCAGTAGTGAACAGGTCCAGTTCTCAGCCCAGGAGAAGACACGAAGGCAGCACATGATTGAATTTGTTGCATATACAGTGACAGTTCTTCAAATTCAGAGCAGCTTGAGGTCACTGTGGACTAGAGGGCTCCGGGAAAATGACCTAGAAGAGGAGCTATTTGAACTGAATCTTTAAAATCAAGGAAGAATTATTTAGGTGGAAGGGGAGTGATTGGGCGGGGGGGGGGGGGGGGGGGGTGTTAGTCGATTTGTTCCTCCACTTAACGGTGTGTTCATTGGTTGCTTCTTGTGTGTGCCCTGACTGGGGATGGAACCCACAGCCTTGGAGTATCCAAATGACACTCTAACCAACTGAGCTACCCAGCCGGGGCCAGGAGTGAAGAAAAGGGTGCTCTACACTGCACAAATGTAAGCGTGAACCCAGCACTTGCAGGGACCCATGCTATGGTCCCCTTTTCCTTTGAACTTCTACCAGACCTTTTCCTCTGACTTCTTTAATCAAGTAAGAGAATCCTGCTAGGCTGCAGTCCTACCCCTAAATCAAGAGATGATCAAGACCCCTGGAGGTGAAGCCTCTAAATCTCAGCTCCCCCATGCACACCCCAAGTTACCCAATGCACAAGTATATATAGTCACTGAAGTAAAAATCATTAATTACAGACAATGAAGGGTGTGGGGGAGAGGGGGTTAGACTGAGGGAGACACCACAGGGTGCCCAAGGCTAGTAGAGGTGAAAGGTGAGAGGGTGGGGAGACCCCAGAAAAAGCAGCTGAAGAAGGCTGAGGGTTAGTGCCAAGACTCTCTGTCATGTGAGGGGGTCGGACAGCCAGACGGCTGTTCGTCTTGTAAGTGTGGGCAAAGAGGCGACTGGAAGGAAAGAACCGAGGGCTGATTTGACCCACACTGGGTTCTATAGGAAGCTTCATAATCCATTTACAAGATTTAAATTGAGGTGACAGACTCCACCATCTTCCCTCCCTTCCACAGCCACAGTGCATTTTAGCTTCAAAAATCTGTTCACGGAGGGGAAGTACCAGGAAGGACACGTGTGGGTCCCTGGTTGGTCTCAGGGCCTCTGCTGTACTTCCCTGCACTTGACCTGGGGTCTTCCAGTCACTCCACCGGGAGACAGCCCTTGCCTCGGCTCCTGGCTTCCCTGCCCTGCAGCCCCTGCGGCACTTTCTCTCCTTGATCCCAGGCAGGGCAGGAGTGTCCTGGGCCTGCCCAGGCGCTTCCCCTCGTCACGGCCAGAGAGAAGGAGAGGAAGGGGAGGAAGCCCAGCATGTGGGGACGGTGAGCCCAGGGGACGGTGCCAGGAGGGAACCGTGCCTGAGATCAGGGCCCTGGGGCTGCCCACCTGGCTGGGAGCTGGGAGTAGCTGAGTTTGAGTGTGGAAGTAGCTTGTTTTTTTGTGTGTTTTCTTTGTTTTGTTAATCCTCACCCAAGGATATTTTTTCCATTAATTTCTGGAGAGAATGGAAAGGAGGGAGGGAGGAGGAGAGAGAAAGAGGGGGAGAGAGAGAGAGAAACATTGATGAGAGAGAGACACATCGACTGACAGCTTCCCGCATGCACCCCGACCAGGGCCGGGGACCGAGCCTCCCGGAGGTACGTGCCCTTGACTGAGAATCGAACCTGTGACCCTTCGGCGCACAGGCTGACACTCTGACCACGGATCACACCAGCCAGGGTGGAGTAGCTTTTAAGGATATCCGCGCACTCCTTCCTCTGGATTGTAGCTCTAAGAGGGCGTGTCTGTGCTCTTCGAGGCTATATTCCTATTAAGAGGCATCGGAACGGCACTGCCAGGAGGAGGTCCGTGAAGGTTCTGTGAATAAAAAGAGAACTTATGCTCCACGATGGCAGGACGTCCTGCTGTTTTGCTTGCTTCTGTATCCTCAGTGCTTGCCACGTAGCGGGTACTAAATAAATATTTGTTTACTGAGTGAATTAATTAAGCAGTTAAAAATTACCTGATCACCCTGGCTGGTGTGGCTCAGTTGGCTGAGCATCATCCCGTGCTCAGGTTCGATTCCTGGCCAGGGCTCGTGCCCAGGGTTGCCAGCTCAACCCCCAGTATGGGGTGTGCAGGAGGCAGCCCACTATGTTTCTCTCTCCCTCTCCCTTCCTCTGTCTCTAAAATCAATAAAAACATATTTTAAAAGAGAGAGAGAGAGAGAGAGAGAGAGAGAGAAAGAAGAAAGAAAGAAAGAGAGAGAGAGAGAAAGAAAAGAAAGAAAGAAAGAAAGAGAAAGAAAGAAAGAAAGAAGAAAGAAAGAAAGAAAGAAAGAAAGAAAGAAAGAAAGAAAGAAAGAAAGAAAGAAAGAAAGAGAAAGAAAAAAAGAAAGAAAGAAAGAAAGAAAGAAAGAAAGAAAGAAAGAAAGAGAAAGAAAGAAAGAAAGAAAGAAAGAAAGAAAGAAAGAAAGAAAGAAAGAAAGAAAGAAAGATAGATTACCTAATCAAGGCTGCAATCTGGGGAAAGCCAGGGCAAACATTTTGCAGAGCCTGAATTCACAACCCATCCATCCATTTATTGAGCCCCTACTCTAAGGCAGGCACAGTGATAGATGTTTGAGATACAGAAATGGATAAGATATGATCTCTGTCTTCAAGAGGGTCACAGGAGACTTAACAAATTAAAGGCCAAAAAATGTCACTCCAGTTGGGCAGAATCAGAGAGGAAGTCTAGAGAAGTAGATAAAAGCATGGGTCCTGGCCTCAGGGGAGTGTTTTAAAATGTTGTCTCAGTTTAAATTTCCATGTCTGTAACTGGAGGATAATAATTGCTTCTGTTTACTATTGGCGTTGCTGGGAAGATAAAATGAACGAAGGCATGAAGTTCGCTCGGCACAGGGCAGGTGCTAACACAGAGCACAGGGGGGTCCCAAAGGAAGAGCAGCGAGTTTCACATGGGAGGCGGGCTCAGGCCAAGTCTTCCAGGATGAGTGCCTGTTGGCCAAGGGAGCAGAGGGGACTCGGTTAGAGGGGATAAGTCCCCTAGGGCCAGCAGATAAAGGGCCTGAGGAGGACACTGAGAGAGTACTTAGTGCAGGAGCGGTGATCACACATCACACCACACGCAGCTGCTGGAGGGGCCTGCTCTTCTCCAGGGAATCTCTGTAGTGTCATCGATGCACCTCAATTGAGGGTGACCGTTGTGAGTTGTTAGTCTGCATGAAGGAAGAGCCAAAGACCACCTAGCACTGCCTTGGTGCCGGGCTCTCTTCTAAGCACATCACCTGTATTAAGTGGTTTCCCCCTCCCAACAAGCCGATGAAGTAGGTGCTTCATTTGCCCCATTTTATAATTGGAAAACCAGGGGTGTAGAGAGGTTGAGTAATTTGTCTGAGGTCGCACAGCTGGAAGTAGTGGAGGCGGCTTCAGTTCTCCGCAGTCTGGTTCAGAGCTGGACTCTTAGGCACCACTCTGTTAGAAGCACAATGAGGGCAGACAGTCACAGTCTTTACGGTATATATAGGTGCAAAATTCAGTAAGTTTGCTTTGTTGGGAATATTGGGTACCTGCAAACAGCTGAACCTTTTCATGTCTAGGGTCCTGGTGACTTTGAAAATCTGAAGACTGTCTGGACACTTCCCAGAAAAACACATAGTTGCAAATGTAATTCTAGGCACTTGTGGGTCCTCTGAAGCTTATCTAAAGACCCAATACAGGCCTGTGAACTTGGTGTTAATGGGTCCAAGGTTTCCAATTTGGCCTGAAGATGGGGCAGGGGCGGGAGGCGGGTTTGCTGGAGATGACCAAGCAGGAGGCAAACAGGTTGTGCGTCAGAACCAGGCTCAGCTGAGCCAGGCCGCTGGGAGGCTCAGGGCGCCGAGGTTGCTTACGCCCAGCACAGGGCTTTGGGGATGAAAGCACTCCTTCAGGCTCTGAATCATCCCTTGATATTTCTTTACATATTTTTGCAAGAAGAGAAGGCTTTACTTGGAATGATTCGCCAACATATCATAAATCAAGAGACATACGAAACAGACTTAAGAGGCTACAGAGACTTAGACCCAGGAGCTATAAAAATAAATGATTCCCAGCGTTCTCAAACAAGGCATGTAAACTCAACCCCAGAGAACAGGATAAATGAAACCAACTCGCTTCTCAAGAGGTCACAAATCTCGCTAACATAATGCCCAGCTATTTTCTTCTTTAAAAATTGAACCAAGGCAATATATGAACAGGATTAAAAAGTAAAAAATTTGGACAATCCGGCAATGAAAAGTAACAGCTGCATCTCTCTCCACCTTGAGTCTCAAACTCTAAAGGTAACTACTCTTACGTGTCCTGCTTTTACTGCTCTTGGAGCTACCTCTTTATCTCTAGACAATATGCTTGACTTCTGCTGTTCGGCTCTCCTAGCAAGGATTTAGATTATGTCACCACCCTTATGACACCCCTCCCACTTCTTTATAGTTAAATTACTATTTTCCCCTCTGTTGCATTGGTTATCATTGTAATGTTGAAAAACATATACATAAATCTCTATGTATGGCTCATTCAGCTTTCGACAATCTCTCTTGCTTCCCTACTTTACAGATGAGAAAATGGAGGCTTGGAAAGATCACCACATGCCCAAGACCACACAGATGGTAAGTGGTGGAGCTGGGTACAAGCCCAGGTCGGCCCCCAAGCCCAGCTGTAGTCCTGGAAACACTTTTTCTGGCACCTATCACTGAAGTGGGGTCACCTGCTCTTTTTACATTTGTTACTATGCAAAGAGGGCCCTCTGTCCAAGGACTCAGCTCTGTGGCTGGTTGAAACACTGGATGAGCTAGCGGAGGAGGGACGTTTACAGAGTGGACTGCAGTGCTGTGATCGGTCCTGGAGGTCCTGGGCTCATGTGCTTTCCCTCATCCTCTGGCTGCAGGGAAGCAGGATTAGAAGAGCTAGCCCAGCGTATTTTATAGTAATAGGGATTGTTAGGTAGAAGGCAGCTGAGAGGTTCCCTGTTCAGCACTGTTATTCCGTATCAGCAAAAGAGAGCAAACGTATTGAGGTCAGTAGCTGTTTGCTTAGTGTCCCGCCCCAATTCTGGGAACACGTGGTGGTTTTACTGGTGTCACTCTTATTGGGTGGCTCCCTCTCCTGTGGAACTGTGGAGGAATAAATTTGTTCTCATTGCTCCTTGATGGTTTAAATTCCAAATCAGACTTGGACACACCTGATAATAGTTGTTTCTCAAGATTTTTCAGTGGATTCACCTCTGTCAGAACAAAGAGCCCATGGCCCATGTCAGCATATAATGGTGTGTTGGTAAATGCTTAACAACTGGCTCTCCTTGGGGTGGGGGTGGGATGCTGATGTGTAGCCTTTGCCAATTTCCATGCTGTAAATACTCCCACCATTTCAAGCTACCAGCTAACTCCACTAAACAGGGAATTGGAAAGAGATGCAGAGTAGCAATTAATTATAAAGTAATTCCACCACACAGTTGTAATATATTTAAGTAACCTCAAAAGCACAGAGAATAGTAAAATTAGGACGTGATCGTTTTTGAGTACTTATTACTTTTTAAAATATTTAATTGATTTGATCTTAAGTTTTTATCATGTAATTTTTAATAATGGCTGTGTTTAGTGACTGGCTCACAAAATTCCTGAAAATTCAGCAGCCAGCTCTTGTGAACTTGTATAAAGCAGCTCGAGCATGCCTCTGCCCCTCGTATGGCTTAGGAATGTTACCCAACTGAAGGGGTCCATTTGCCCAAGTGCATCAAAGCCCAATGACACACAGACAGGAGCTTTCAGCAAAGAAATAAGCGTTTATTTTTAGGAAGTGGCCCATGCCCAGAAACGGGTTAGCTCATGCTCAAAGACCTTGTTACCAGGGAGACGAGGACACCTCCGTTCTCGTCTTCTTGAGGGAAAGATTTCAATCAAGAGACAAAGTGTAGAAAAGCAAGCAAGAATTTATTGGCCGCAGCAAAAATATACTTAGGACGGCGAAACAGGGAAGGTGCTTAGAAGGAGTGACAGGAGAGCCCAGGCTGGGCTGCTTTGGCTCACTCGGAAGTCACAGAGAAGGGGACAGGTTAGGGGACCTTGGAGACAGGTTCAGGGGGTGACCCCGGGGCGAGCTGCCGCTGCCCATTGCTCCCCTGGTTGCAAGTCTCGTGGGGTCCCCTCGGAGGGAAGAAGGAAATGGCCTTGCTGTGCTCCCCTTGAGGGGGAGATCGAGCCCTGAGACGTTCATTTTCAGGGTTTTAAAGGCTGGGAGTTTAGGGAGGCCTTAGAGGAGGAGCAATAGAATATTCAGCAGCTTTGAGCTGATGTACTGAAATGAGGTTTATTGTCTTCATCTGTCCTGGGGTGCGGTTGGCAAATGGCACTAATTGCGTTTCCGTTATTGCCCCCGAGGAGGGTGATTTAAGCTACCTACTCTCGCTGGGGAGAGAAATTCAAACCACTTACCCTCAAGTGTCCTTGGCTTAGTGAAGACAGAATTTACTAGGTGGGCACAAAACTGCTGTTTAACTATCTGTCTTAGTTTCCCTATTCTGCTTGTCCTAGAATATTCCTGGCTTCATACTATACTATAACAATGCATCCCTAGAAATAAAAAAAAATTGACTGTACATACATACTTGATGTACATGAACATTATGTACAGGGTGGGGCAAACGTAGGTTTACAGCTGTGGGTGCGTGAGACACAGTTTATTCTTGTATTGTTCCTTATTAATCATTGCATCCTTTTCCATACCAACTGCAAACCTACTTTTGCCCACTGCTATGTATATGGGTCTTAGAATTATATGCATTTAATATTGTACTAATGTAGCACATGCTTTATAAAACATACTTCCAAAAATAGAAATTTAAAGGATAAGATAAAAATGAAAGTAGAAGTGCTAATATTTTTCTTTCTCACCCCAGAGAGTTGTCTTGGGCACAGCCCACTTTGTGTGTGTGTTTTCATACTATAAGAGAGTTTATTTAGAAAGTTACAGAGGTAGGAAAAGTGAGCCAGCTGGGCATGGGATCGGGAAACAAGTTCAGAGGCGAAGGAAGGGCCCTTGGAGCTTAGGAGCGAGAGAGGTAAAGGTAGAGCAGCTGGGGGAGAGGCGGGGCCGGAAAGGCACAGGGGTGCTCAGGCAGGGAGAGCGTGCCCTGCACACCTCACTCTGGAGGCCACTGCTCACTGCTGGTGTCTTGCAAGGAATTAAAAAAAGGAAAAAAAAGAGTTTGGCAACCCAGGTTGAGCAACGACCTGGTTGCTCTCATTCCTTTCCCTGGAGCATGGAAACCTGTTAGATGGGTGGAGAGCCACAGACTGGGATGAGTTAAGTGGAAAGAAAGACACACCGGTTTAATATACATTCAGAAGTACGTGGGAACTGAGCCCTGGGCTGGCCCTGATCTCCAAGGCCTGACAGCAAAAACAAGCTGCCTTTGTGGCACACAAAATTCCCTTTGTCATTGCTTGAAGACCAAGGGGTTAATGTCGTCCCCTACCCTCCCTGGGGCTACAGGACACTGAGGGTATCTGTCAGCAGGAGAGGCATGTGAGCTCCAAACCTGTGTATGCGTGTCGGGCGGGAGGAGCCGTCAGGAGGTGGCTGTGCAGCAAGGTGAGGAGGAAGACTGAGTGCTCCGTGCCGGGAATAAAAATGGACAGGGACTCCGACTCAGGGCTTAGCCGTGATGACTCTGTGTCCCAGAGGCTGACCAAATCCTCCTGAATAGTATATCGAATTGCACGGATGTCCCCAAGTCAGAATGCCGGTCCTGATTATAGAGACAGAAATAGAAACTCCTTCTACGTCTAGCATTTCTCACATGGGCACATTTGAGAACCCAGGAAGTCAGGGCAATAAATTGTAGGAGTGGTGCCCTGCCTTTCAATAAAGACCTGGGCAAATATTATGGGGACTTGTGGAGCTTTCCAGTAGCTGGTCCCTTCCTCACGGTCTGTGATGTCGATTTACCCTGGCATAGCTGCAGGGTGGTCAAGAGGATAGGAAGTTCTAAAATCGGGCTTGAATTCTGGTTTGAATCCTGGCTAATGCTTCTATGGTTGGTGACTTTGGGCTATTGAACTTTGTGACGCTTCAAATAATGTATACAAAGTGTCTAGTACACCACATGGCACACAGGAGGAATTTAACAATCCTGATAAAAGTTAGCTGACATAGGTAAAGGCTAGACTATTAAAATTTCCTAACATCTCCTCCTAGCCTGATCCCTGTCCTACCAGTCAAAACTCTGAGGCATTAGAGTGGAGTTTCTTGCCATGTTTATCTTTACTGTCACATCACCCTGAAGCAGCCTCTCCCCACTTCCATAGTATTTATACCCCAGTTTGATGTCCTTCCCACAACATTTACATTTTTAGTAGGAAGCTATTGAAAACCTGACCGTTTTAAAAATCAGAAGTGTGTCTCCAATACACAGACTTCAGTCTGTGTGACAGATGGTGGAAAGAAATATTTATATGAAGTCTGTGAGTGGGAGGGAAGATGTTTCTCACTGTTGCTTATAGTTGAACTTGCAGTTGCTGCCTATTGGACCTGCAGGCACAAACCTGCAAAGGCTCTGTCAGCCCTGACACGTTTTCCTCACAGCAAGCAGCTGCCACCTTCAGTTACTCCTTTGGGTCCCAGGGCTTTTCTCGGCCAGCCTCCCTCACAGTCTCCTCCAGGAAATGTGCTTGGTTCTCCCAGGAGAATCACAGCTGAAAATGACAGCTAAATGGCTGGAGCTGGCTCACCAGCTTTGCATAGCTGGGAGCAAACAGGCAGTGGGTAAGCGAAGGGATGCTGGGGCAGGTGGCTGAAGTTGAGGATTGGAAATAATCTTTCCTGTGTGTTTCTGGAAGGACAGACCCACGGGGAACATCACAGTGAGGGGCTTGGGTAGCAAAGGGCAATTGGTGACCTGAGGAGAAGGGAGGTGCCTCCTCTTCTACCATTTTTACAAAAACCGACCCTGCTAATTTTTAGTAAAATGTTTCAAAAATAAAATGCAGGAAAAGGCACAATTTTAAAAAGCATGACAGGGCAAATGGTATGGTCTTTCTGCCCCCACAAATTTGTCTTCAGGTCCAGGGCTCTCAGTGCAGAGCCTGATGGGCTCTGGCAGTATGGGAAACACTGCCACCTGCTGGGCATTTTGAGAATGTTAGCAGACTCTGCCCATCAAACCCAGACCCAAACTTTCCTGGTCCCCTAAATGTCAGCACTTCAGAGCTGGCATTTCCAGTGGCTCCAGGGAAGTTACTCAACTGGCCAGAATATAGAGAGTCAGAACTTTTTTAAAAACCTTTAAGAGAACTATATTAAATTAAAATTCCAATACTTGCTTCCTGAAATGATCTAAATTACCTCCACGACCAAATAACATTGGATTAGATAAGAAAAATTATCCTTTTTCCTAGCTTTACCCTTATCGCTGTGGCACGTGAGGGAGCCTCAGTTTGATAGTAACCTGCCCCATAGTTTTGTTATAAGGATTTAAAACTGTAGTACTTAGTAGGTGCTCAACAAATAGTGCATCTTGTTATTCTTAATTTGGTTCTAAAATTCTATGAAACCTAGGAAAGTGGTAACATATTAACCAAATACTTTTGTCAGAGAATGTTATTTTTAGATAAACTTTGTTCTCTTGGGCTAAGGTCCAGTCCTAAGTGAAACACTGATCACGGGAATATTCTGTCCCAGCCCTACCAGTTCTATTATTCCAAGGTTACCCTGCCGCACCAACCTGGTTTTCCTGAAAAACAAAAAAGTAAAACAAAACACTCCCCAACGCACATGCACACTAGGAATTCTGACCAGAATGTGCCCAGAAGAACTGCGGTCGACACAGTGGAGGAGGAAAGAGGCTATGAAGAATTTTTTTCTTGGACCCTTGCAGTCTCTTTTGCCTTTGGCACTTCTATTCTCTATTTATGGCCTTTTTAAGTCACTGATTAAAGTTCAGATGTGATTCGGCAGAACATGGCGAGTGGGGGTAAGGCTTAGAAATATATTAAAGCAAAGAAACACAAAACAAAAAACAGAAAAGCTACCTGAGGAAAAAGTCCTTAGGTTGTGGGTAGGGGTAAGGAGTGGCAAAGGGGCTATGGGGGGTGAGAAGAGCTTCCGGTAGGAAACTCTTGGCTAAACATCTGCTAAGACAATGAGAGAGGGCAGAGTGGGGAAAGAAGGCAAGAATAAAGTTCCTGGAGGTGAAAAATGACCTCTTGAACGCAGGCCTCCTTCCACAAAGCCTTCTTACCCTCCCTCTCTTGCTAGACTCTGGCTGGGGTATGGCACATAACCAGATGCTGCTCCTCTGTAGAACTCCTGGGCCGCCCTAGGTGTCAGGTTCGAACCCCGTGGGGCGTGTGAGGGAGGCAACCAATTGATGTTTCTCTCTCTTCCTTCCTCTCTCTAAAAATCAATAAAATTTTTTGAAAAATAAAGGCAAATTAGTTTAATTGAGAAAGTAAATCATTTCTGTCTGGTAAAAGCAATCCAACATGAGATCACAACACTATGAAAGCAAAAACTTTGAATTGGGTCATTCAAAAGATAAACTTGTGCCAAGAACAGCAAAAACAATCTTGAATAAGAACAAAGCTAGAAGATGTAAATTACTCATTTTTAAGCTATCGTAATTAAAATTATGTGGTATCAATGAATGGGTAGACAAATAGACCAAAATAATAAAACAGTTCTTGAATAGACCCACACGTGTATATAATCACCTTGTTTGCAGCAAAGGTATATTGCAATACAGCAGGGAAAGAAAGGAGGGTCTTTTCAGTAATGGTGCTGACCCATTGGATATTCAAGTGGAAAAGTCTTGACACCTACATCACACCAAGCACAAAAATTACAGCAGAACCAGGGGCCTAAATGTGAAAGGTAAAACAATAAAACTTCCAAAAGATAAAAGAAACATAGACATGATTTGGGGATAGACAAAGATTCCTTTAACAAAAAGTACTACCCCCTAATAGAAAAGATTGATACTCCATATTTTATTAAAATTTAAAACTATTTTTTATAAAATTGCATCATGAAGGGAGCAAAAAGGCAAAGAACAGAGTGTGAGAAGATAATTGCAATCCACATAACTGGTTAGGAATTCATATCTAGAATAAGGAAAAGACGGACAACCCGAAGGAAAAATAGGCTGAATAGGAAGTTCTCAAAAGAGACTACGCAGGTGTCCAATGAGCCTTTACTTATTTTATTATTTTTTTATTATTTTTTATATATCTTTATTGACTTCAGAGAGAGGAACGGAGACGGAGAGAGAGATGGAAACATCAATGATGAGAGAGTCATTGATCGGCTGCCTCCTGCACGCCCCCGACTGGGGATCGAGCCCACAACCCAGGCATGTGCCCTGACCGGTAATCGAACCCCGATCGCCTGGATCCTAGGTCAATGATTAACCACTGAGCCACGCCTGGCCGGGCTCCAATGAGCTTTTAAAAAGGCGTCAGCTTTCGAGGTGCCCTTGTCATCCGCTGAAGGATCTCGGAAAATAAGGGTCAATGGCTGCTCTTTCCTCAGTAGATCTGCAGCCCACGATTTGAAATGACATATATGCTCAGCCTTCGCTTTCAGGGCAGTTTCAAGTGAGATGTATGTAATTCCTTTCTTCCTACAGCATGCTCCATCATCTTCTCTGTTTCATAATTATCTATATTTAAGAGAATTTATGGAGCCTGATGAATAGCTTAACATTTTTTTTTTGTTTGAACTTCCAGATGTTCTGACCTGATTCCAACTTCTAGTTGACATTCCCAGCCCTTCACAGAGCTGTCTGGTAATTTTCTAATCCTCCACGGGACATTCCTATTTCCTGCTGAGAAACAAGAAAACAACAGTGCTTCCCAAAGGATGGTATGCTTTAGCCCAGAGGCTGGAATCTCCATTTTAGGAAAGTGTTTACAAGGCTATGAAGCTCTGAAAGGAAATGGGCCTGTGAGTCTCCCAAAACTCCGGAAAAAAATGTGAGAGCCCACCCTAAGGATTTGCTGCAGATTTTTGCTGCAGTCCTCCGCAGTTTGGAGCTGTCTAGGAAGTGCATTTTGATTGCAAAATATATCAAAGTGAAAGTGTATGGAACAGATCTGAGAAAAAGACAGGCAAAAATAAAGGGGCCCAGCCGGCATAGCTCAGCAGTTGAGCATCAACTGATGTTTCTATCTCTCTCTCCCTCTCCCTTCCTCTCTCTGAAATCAATAAAAACATATTTAAAAATAAATAAATAAATAAATAAATAAATAAATAAATAAATAAAATAATAAATAAATGAAATAAATAAAATGTTTGTGATAGACCTGGCCGGGTGGCTCAGTTGGTTGGAATGTCATCCCGGCCCCTGTGAGGAAGTATGTGGGAGGTAATAGATTGATATTTCTCTCTCTCTCTTGCTCTCTCTAAAAAAAATCAGTGAAAATATGTCCTCAGGTAAGGATAAAAAAGAAGATGTGAGTGATAAGGACATGTGATGTTGCTTCTTCTCTGTGTATGTGTTTTGTGTGTGTGTGTGCTCTCTTCTGAATAAGCCTCTTGAAAGTAGGATCTGTGCTTTATTTATCATTATGTCTCCAAAGACCAACAATGCCTGGCTTGGGGTAGGAAAGAGTTTTGTCAGTAATTTACTGAACACGTACAACATATGCCAGGCACTTCTCTAGGGCCTATATATATATATATATATATATATATATATATATATATATATATACACACGCACACACACACTCACTTAATTCTCATAGAAACCTAACAAGGTAGGTTAGGTGAAAAAATGAGGCACAAAGAGATTAAACTTGCTGGAAGGCACAAAGCGAGAGCTGGGATTTGGACCAAGGGGGGCTTGTTCTAGAGTCTGCGACCACCCTCTCTACCACATCTACAGAGTTTATGGAATTGAATTAAAGTCCAATGAGATCTGTCGGACCTCTTCTGAGAAAAGCCTGTAAATTTATACCAGGCACATCTAGAAAAACACTGAGGAAGTCTCGGAAACCACCAGTGCGCTTTAAGATGACTCATGGAGGGAACAGAGGAAGTAGCAATGCCTTTGAGGGCTGTTGGTTTAGGGAAAGGTAAAATGTACCTGAAAAATCAATGAACACACAGAGGATTTTCTAGGGCAGTGAAAATACACTGTATTGTACTATACTGATAGATACATGTGATTATACATTTTTCTAAACCCCTAGAATGTACAAGACCAAGAGTGAACCCTATGTAAACTCTGGACTTTGGGTGATTATGATGTGTCAGTGTAGGTTCATCACTTGTAACGAATGCATCGCTCTGGTGGGAAATGTTGACAACGGGAGGCTGTACATGTGTTGGGGCAGGAGGTATATAGGAAATCTCTATACCTTCCTCCTAATTTTGCTGTGAACCTAAAACTGCTCTAAAAAATAATCATTATCAGCAAGGAGAGAAAAAAATCCGTGAACACACAAAAAGCCAAGCAGCTGTGTTCACATTAACATCAAAACAGAAACCCAGCCGGGAGCAGGGGCCTTCCCCCCAGCCTGCTGTGACCGTGGCTGGGTGACTGTTTGACTAATGCTGCGTCCATCAAAGGTGTAACAGCTCCAGTCATCACAAAGCTCTGGGATGCTGGATTGTGTTTAGTCTCATCTGGATGTTAATGTTTGAGGGAAATTTTAAAAATCACCATGGAAACCAGGAAGCAACACTTCTTTCTATTTGGGGCACCAACTAATGGAAAGTTTTAGAAAGTAAGTAACACAGCTTATGCTTCAGCAGTGGGATTTGCCGCATCTCTCCCATGGTGCACGGTTAATGTCCACCTTGTTTAGAATTTTGAAACTACATAACTGTTGGAGAAGTGGAAAAGGAATGAGACCATAATGATTTCCCAAACAAGGGAGGCTGAAGAAAGGAAAGCAGAGCTAAGGAAATGAGAGGTGGGGTGGCACCAGGGAGTATGTAGGCTGGTGTCAGGACACGTGAGTTTAAATTTCGGTTCTCCTGTATACACACTGTGTCTTTCCACAGGGCACTTCTCTGAGTCTTACTTTTCTCATCTGGAAGGTGAGAGGGTTGCCCTAGATAATCAATCCTTAAGGACCCTCCCAGGTGGAGGTCTGAATCCACAAGAAATTGGTGCCGTGAAGATTATGGTGCCAGTTTCCACAGTGTTGACACACACAGTGAAGGCCCCGTGCAGTGTTCTGTTTGCAGAAGCAGCTCCCGCCCCAGACATGGGATCACCCGTGAAGAAAGCAGCCTCTGAATGTGCTCGCATGTCCCAGGGGAGAAGGCAGGGGTTTGTTTCCAATGGGGCAGACTGCCCTGTCCAAGCGCTAACCAGATTTCCCTTTGCCCCAATTTATCCCTCTTTATTATGTGTATTTTTCTAAACACCTTAAATCCTTTTATGGAATGAAGTGGGGCATAAAATACTTCGGGCCCTGGCCGGTGTGGCTGGGTTGAGTGTCTTACTGAGCACCAAAACGTCACCAGCTCGATTCCAGGTCAGAGGCTGGGAGTTCAGCCCTAGGTTGGAGGCAGCCAATCGATGTGTCTCTCTTTCTTTCTCTCTCTCTCTCCCCCCCTTCCACTCTCTCTAAAATCAATAAAAACATATTTAAAAAATAATAAAATAAAAAAGAGCCCTTAGGATGATATTTTTTCCCATTATTCTTCCGTCTTCCCACCCATTTTTCTTGCCTCACATTTTTCTTTCCTCTGTTATATCAGCTTTACTTTTTTTTCTTACCCAACATCCAGCTCTTTGGTCTTCCAGCTATTTGAGAACACCCCTGTGGGGTCTTACCCTCCTCTTCAAATGGCTTGTTGAAGAATTCTTTCCAACCACTCAAGTTCTCTCCCTAGGGGGCGTCCTGCAAACACAACCTACTCTGTCCTGTCACGTTTCCAGTGATATTGCTCCCCTTACAGACCAGGTGTGGCCTCTGCCGGGCTGGCCCACTGGTCAAAGTGGGATTGAGCTGGGCAGCATTCCAGGCTCTTGTAGTCTTTCTTCTCAGGATATGACTCCAAGTGCTTGGTTAAAAGTCCCTCTCTGTTTACCAGAAACGAGACAAATTGATGTCCTGTGCCTCCTCATATGATGCCCAGGAAAAAAAAACAGCATCAGTTTTGTGGTATTCCTGCCCATAACACAGAAATAATGTAGATGCACCGGACAGACCCAAATTGACGGGCATGCAGTAATGTAACTGGCCTGTGCTCTTTAAAAATATCAACGTCATACCCTAGCCGGGTAGCTCAGTTGGTTAGAGCGTCATCCTGATATGCCAAGGTCGCAGGTTCGATCCCCAGTCAGGGTGCGTACAGGAGTCAACAAATGAATGCATAAGTAAGTGGAACAACAAATTGATATTTCTCTCTATCTCCCTTCCTCTCTCTCTAAAATCAATAGATAAATTTTTTTTTAAATGTCAATGATGCCCGACCAGTGTTGCTCAGTGGTTGAACTTCGACCTATGATCTAGGGGATCAAGGTTCAATTCCTGGTCAGGGCACATGCCCGGGTTGCGGGCTTGATCCCCAGGAGGGGACGTGTAGGATTTGGCCGATTAACGACTCTCTCATCATTGATGTTTCTCTCTCTCTCTCCTTCTCCCTTCCTCTCTCTGAAATCAATAAAAATATTTTTTTTTTTAAAAAAAGTCAACTTCATAAAAGAGGGACTGTTCTAGATGTAAAGAGACTAAAGGGACATGATAAGTGAATGCAACCGTGATCCTGGTTTGGATGCTGGACCTGTAAGTGCCATAATTGGGACAATCAGCAAAATGTGGATGGGGCCTGTGGGTGAGATGGTATTATTGAATCAGTCTTAATTTCCAGACTGTCGTGGTCATACATAGTTATGTAGGAGCATACCCTACTACTTGGGAAATACTCAGATATTAAGTAGAGAACAGTCCCTCTGCCTTTAAATGGGTAAGAGGATAAGCTTTGAAATCCAATATACCTGCCTCACATCCCAGGCCAAGTCTCAGTTTCCTTATCTGTAAAGTGGAGCTAATACTGTACCTACTACAGAGGATATTTTAAGAATTTGTTGACAGCAGAGGGAATATAGTCAATAACATTATAATAACTATGTATGGTGCTGGGTGGGTATTAGACTTATCAGGGAATCAGTTTGTAAGTTGTATAAATGTCTAATCACTATGCTGTACACTAAGAAACTAATAAAATCAATGTTAACTGTAGCTGGAAAAATATTTTTTAAAGAATTTGGTGAGATAATGTTTTAAGGAGCTTAGCCTTGTACCTGGCACTAACAAGCCCTCCGTAAACTCTAGCTATCTCTGTTGCCTGCCCGTGTTTCAAGGGGACGAATAACTTTCATTGCACTGAACATTGGCTTCGTGTCTGGGACCCTCCCAGATTCTCTCCTGGCTGCTCCGCTTTGAGGATATGTTACCATCATCCTGGGCACTGTTTTCTTTGGGACCAGCCACTGGACAGAATTATTTTCTTTGGCCTGAATTCAGATTCCCGAGTTCCCGTGTTAAAGTCTGAAGGGAAGCTCCAGCCTGAGCCCCCGCTTCACGATCCGGGCTTCCTGCTCCTTGTGGCCGCCTGCTGGGGACTAGCTTCAATCTCTTCCTGAACAGCCTGGGCCTTGATTGAATTTCCTCTTGGCCTCGGGAGGGCTTGACTTTGCATCCGGAGGTGGCCCATCTAAATCTCCCGGTTTCAGAAGACTTGGAAAGCTGCCAGTTACTTCTGGCCTGCGGCTTCTTCCTAGAAACTAGCCAACGGTTTCTCTTAAATGTGGGCAGCGCAGGTTGGAGGGGCATGTGGGAGGCCAGGCCCCAGAGGGTCCAGGCATGCAGCCCCTGGGGGGGAAGAGGCATCTCTCCAGGCCAGAGGTTAGAGGGTGCAGTTTGAGTCCCCCTCTGCCTCATCACCTAAAGCACCTGCTCAAGAAATCACCGAGAGTGGGTGTATCACTAGATTAGGGAGGGTGTGGTCATTTTTCACAGATATGATAGCAACGCCTTCATTATCATTTAAACCTTCACCGTCTTTAGAGACCTTGTCCATCTTGGCCTTTAGAGGATAGAATTTAGCTTTTAAATTTTTGAATTAACTCTTGAAGCAAATTTATGTAATCATTTATTATCTCCAGATCTCTGTTGGTTAGGAATTCAGACCAAACACAGTGAGGACGTCTGGGGCTTTAGGGGGCAGATGGTGATGAAGGCTGGAGGTTGGAGTCATTCGAAGGCTCCTTCGCCCACATGTCTGGTGACTAACCCTGGCCACCAGCTGGGGGCTTTGCTGGGAACATCCACGCTTGGCTTCTCCATGTGGCCTGGGTTTCCTCAAAACATGGGGCTTCTTTCCAAAGGCAAGTACCTAAAGAAAAAGAGAGCAGGGTGAAGGCTGTACTGCCTTTTATGACCTGGTGTGTGTGTGTGTGTATGCGTATATATATATATATATATATATATATTAGGAATTAGCTCATGAGAATATGGACACAGAAACTTGTACACGAATGTTCATAGCAGTATTATTCATAGTAGCCAAAAAACAGAAACAACCCAAATATCCGTAAACTTATGCATAAATGAATAAAATGTGGTACATCCATATAATGAATATTATTCAGCAATAAGAAGGAATGAAGTAGTGACACATATTGTAATATGGAAGAAACTCGAAAACATTATGCTAAGTAAAATAAGCCAGATACAAAATGACAAATATTGTATGATTTCACTTTTATGAAATGTCCAGAATAGGAATCTCCATAGAAAGGCAGAAAGTAGATTAGTGGTTGCTAGAGGCTGGGGTGGGGGAAGTAATGGGGAATGATTGCTAATGGGATTCTTTTTTGTCACAATGGAAATGCTTTGGAATTGGAGAGTGGTGATGGTCACATCATGTAGGAACATACTTTATTATTATTTATTTTTATTTATTTTTATTTTTTTAATCCTTACCTGAGGATATTTTTTCCATTGTTTTTCAGAGAGAGTGGGGGAGAGAGAGAGACGTTGATGTGAGAGACACACATTGATTGGTTGCCTCCAGCACCCCAACTGGGGCCAGGGATCGAGCCTGCAACAGAGCTTTGTGCCCTTGGCCAGAATCGAACCCGGAACCGTTCAGTCCATGGGCCAACCCTCTAACCACTAAGCCAAACTGGCTAGAGAGCTTTTTTTTTTAAATCCTGACCTGAGGATAATTTTTCCCATTGATTGTGGAAGGGAGAGAGGGAGGAGGGTGGAGAGAGAGAGAGAGAAACATTGATCTGTTGTTTCACTTCCTTGCGCATTCATTCGTTGATTCTTGTACGTGCCCTGACTGGAGATCAAACCTGCAACCTTGTATCAGGACAATGCTCTAACCAACTGAGCAGCCCAGCCAGGGCTTTACATGCATTTTGTAAGGCTCCTAGCATATTAAACTGTGAAGAAATCGCCCCTCCTCACAAAAAAGAAAGGTTAGTGAGAACTGTGATATATTTTAAATGTTTATATTTGACCTGGTAATACTTTTACCACAGAAAAATAGGGTAAAGGTAATGGTGTTTTCCCAAACTAATTCCAGGTCCTATTTTAAATATAAAATAGGAACTGCTCCCTCCATAGGCAGTGATGGAAGACAATGTAGAGTTCTGCCCTGAACAGCACCATCTTTCAGTTCTGTCATCTGGAGATAATGTCAAATCCAGAGTGTGGGGCCTCCGTGAATTGTGAGACCAGAGCCCAGGGCTCCTCTGTATCCCACCCTCACCCCAATCGGCCCCCCAGGCCCCAGCAGCTGCTTCACTGGGGCCAGAGGGAGACAGCGCAGACTCAAAAGCTGTGTTTTTATGCTGAAGTCAGATTTACTAAGACCTTTCTTTTCAGTAATAAACATTTTGCTCTTCAGACCTTGGCACTCTTTCTTCCAATCCCATACACTTGTTTGCAATGGCCCTGCAGTGCCTGGGTGTTTTTGTGGATTTTATTTCTGTTTAATTTTAGTCAGAAACAGTAGTTCATTACAAGGGCAGTAATTATTCACTCTCCAACGGCAGTCAACCAAAGTGTCAAGCAGGGCCACATGGCCCTCCTAGGTCACACTTGTCCAGCTGGTTCCTGTGAGGGCATCTGTGAGGCCATGGCCTCCTCTGGACCCCTCATCCATCTCTTTTCCTGTGGCCTCAAACCCAGGTGGCCACACCCGCTGGTGACAGATGAGGAAACCGAGCAGAGAATGGGTAAGTCACTTGCCCAAAGTTGCACAGATAATGAACAGCAGAGCTAGGATTTGAAGACTGGTCTGTCTGGTTCTAGAATTCAGGATTTCAGAAGCCCTAATTCTGGGTTTCTAGAGAGCTTTTCTTGTCTAAATTAACTTCACTTTCCCCAGGGCCTTTGTGTCAACAGAAAGTTCACTCCACAGGATGGTGAAAGGAAGGATCCTTCAGTGAAGCTGTGAATGGAAACAACGGGGACACCAGCGTAGGCGGCTCCTGGCAGTGTTGTGAGCAGGGTGGCGGGAGGCAGGCCTATCCCTCCTAAGCAGGTCACTCAGGGTTTCCCTGTAGCCTCTTGACAGGAGGTTGGAGTGTGGCAGAGACAGAAGGAGCCTCAGGGATCTTAGAGCAGAAAGGAAACTTGAAGATTATTCACCCTCTCGAATTACAGACAGGGAAACTGAGGTCTGGGAGATTAAGTAAAGCACACCCTGTCTGTGAGCACAACCTCGGTCTCCTGGCTCCCAGGCCATTTAGAAAATGGGCCACTTTGTAAATTAGGAATCCAAGGCCCTGAGAGGTGATATAATTGACCACGGACAGGGACCCATCCTGACTCCCATGGGGTCCACCACATGCTGAACGGACAATGGGCTGTGGATGGGAGGCCTTCTGCAAACACCTGTAGGGTGGACGAGTCATACGCATCTGTGCTTCCCAAACTTGCCTGGTCGTAAGAGCCACCGGGGCACGTGGTAGCCATGAGAGCTCCAGTGCGACTGTGGGTCTTGTCCTTGATACTGTTCTCACTGCTGGTGCAAAAACAAAACAACAAACCCCCAACCTGCTATCACCAACTTTCCAAGAACTGAAGGGTGTTCGTTTTTAGATTTGTTTCTTGCAGGCCTGGACCTGCCCAGATTTTGAGCCGTTTTAAACCACTGCCCTCCTGCCTCCATTCTCGGTGGTGTAGGCTGTATCCTCTAGGGGGCAGAAACGAGCCACTTGTTCTTTCTCCTCCAGACCTTGGAGAAAACACCCAAAGGTGGTTGGAAAGGAAGCAGCTCTTACACATCCCTGCTTCTCTCCTTAGGTTGCAATGTGATCTAGAATCTTCTGAGAGACAGACACTGGTAGAAACTACGCTCTGCATTCAAACAGACCCAAGTTCATGGACCTAGCGTACAGCATGGTGATTGTAGTTCACAATACTGTATTGTGTATTTGAAACTTGCTTAGAGAGTAGATCTTCAGTGTTCTCACCACACACACACACACAGGTAACTATGTGAGGCGATGGATGTATTAACTAACCTTATTGTGGTAATCATTTCACAATGCGTATATCAAATTATCATGTTGTACACCTCAAATTTCCACAAGGTTATTTCTCAATTATGTCTCAATAAAGCTGGCCGGGGGGTGGGGGAGCAAAAAACCAGACCCAAGTTCACATCCAGAGTCAGTCTTCTACTGTCTTTGTGACCCCAGCAGGCTCATTAAATTCATCAAGACTCACCTCCTGACTCACAGTGGAACATACAGCAGACCCCTCGCCCCAGCCTAGCTTTGGCCCCCCTGGGTCAGGGTTAGGGGCCACATCACCAACTACTGCATTTGTTGTATTTTTTTAAGTTGAAATTGAAGTTAATATTTTTATTGTAAAATATATATATATATATATATATATATATATATATATATATATATATTTGTCAAGCCTCAGTTTCCTGTTCTGTAAAATGGGAATAATAGCCCTGCCGGTGTGGCTCAGCAGGTGAGCATCAACCTAGGATCCAGGAGATTGTGGTTTGATTCCGTCAGGGCATGTGCCCAGGTTGCGGGCTCAATCCCTAGTAGGGGGCGTGCAGGAGGCAGCCAATCAGTGACTCATTATTGATGTTTCTCTCTCCCTCTTTCTCTCCCTCTCTCTGAAATCAATGGACATATATTTTTTTAAAGGGAATAATAATAATACCTGCTTAACAGGATTGTTGTGGGCCTTATATCATAACTGCTAAAAAATGTTTGCTGTTATTACCTCAACTTTTACTGGGGCTCTCCAAACAGCATATAATTATTCAGTCTGTAGTGAAGTGGACTCTACTTTCTTCAGTGGTTGGCAAAGCTCTCTAAAGAGGTGTTCAGCCCATTCTTTTCCAGGCCCTGTCCTAGGGTGACATTTCACATCCTGGAGACCAATAATATGAACAACACAGAGACCACATTGGATGGAAGGAAACGTGTTGGCTTCCGTAATAACATTAAACTCACTTCCTCCGAGGTTGACCCCGCTGCTGGGAGACTCTCGGCATGGGAAGGGTGGCTGGATCTCTTGGCTCTTGTCCCCCAAGTCTCACCTTCCCCTGGAGATTTCTCCCTAATCTCACTGGTGCCATCAAGGGTAAGGAAGACTGCACCCCTTGCCCACCCCCATGAGAATTTCGCCTTCACTGCCAACTTTGGAGGATCTGGGTTTGATTTTACTGAGGGTGTCAGTAAGTTTCTTTGCCCTGAGAATTGGGGATTCTCTTCTTTTTAGCTTTAGCTAGAATAGCTTGAGATTTCAGGATCCTTAGTTCCTAACCAAAAAATCATCACCATCATCATAGCAGCTACCATTTATTTTTAGTGCTTCTTAGGTGCCAAGTACATATGGATTCTCTCATTCCATCTCCACTATAACCCAGTGGATTAGTGCCTATGGCCACCTTCATTTTACAGATGGAGAAACTGAGGCACTGGGCGGTTGGGTAACTTGCTCAAAGCCTCATGGGTAGCCAGCAAAGGAGCCAAGGACTACAACCTGGCAGTCAGCCTCCAGAGCTGAACTCCGAATCACTTGGCTATGAAAGGAGTTGAATAAACACAGACACTGCCTTCCCACCCCTCCTTTCCCTTGGAGCAGTGATAAAGCCTAAGGTCTCTGATAATACCAGTTTCATCGAAAAGACTGACTGCAGACTCCCTCTGGCTGGCCCCTGAGTCAGGTCAAGACATCGGTGACATCAGGGAGGAGCTGCTGCAGGGAGAGAGCTAGCCTCCCACAGTCTGGCACTTAACTCTCTTTCCCACGTGCTTCCGCTCCCCTGCCCTCCTCCCCCGCAGCAAGTCCCCTCCCTGCCTGAGACACAGGGAGATACTCAGCTCCCTGGGCAGGATCCTTTGCAAAGGCTCATGGCTGATGAAGAGGGTGTGTGCAGCTCCTTTGAGGCGCAGTCAGCTTGCCACCGTCTGGCACAGGTGGGAAGAGAGACACCTCTGAGGTCCTCCCCTGTCAGACAAACTGGGCCCTGCCCCTAAGCACAAGAGCTGCTTCCTCGCGTCTTAGCTTTTCCGCCGCCTTATTGGAGCATAAAAAGGCACCGCCCTGCCCAGGAGACTCAGACTCTGTCTCCATCGCAGTGAGGTGAGAAGGAAAGTCAGTGTTGAGGTTTCTGGCTTGTTCCCCATGAGAGAGAAAAACCCCAACTGTCAACAAACCCCAAACCAATCAACCAAATGATGCTGGGAGGCTGCTCGGCCGCAGCTGGGCTGCATGTGTGGCAAATGAGGTCGCAAGCCATCCTGGGCACAGAAACCAAGGTGACAAGGACAGAGGAAGAGAAGGAGAGGAGAAAGCTTGAGAGGAGGGATGCTTAGAGCTCAAAGGGAAGGAGGCCCTTGTGCGCCGACTCCCCGGTTCCCGGGCAGCTGGGCCAGGTAGGGCCAGAAGGCGAGCACAGGAGGGAATTGGGGGTGGGGAGGGATGTGAAAGGAGGGCCTCTGTGTCCCAAGGGGGGAAAGGAAACAGCTTGGAAAGAAAAGCAAATGTTCCAGAGAACCCATGGGATTAGGATGTTAAAGACCCAGACCCACTGACCTTGGGGGAGGCTTGCCTGGGGCCCTCATAGTCTAGCAGGACCTGTCCAGTGGTGCTCAGGGAGGCTGCTGGGACCGCAGCGGAGCCGGATTTGTCCATATAAAGCAATTTTCAGGAAAGGCAGAGTGGAAGAGGAGGAGGCTGAGAAGGTTAAGGAGATATGTTTAGAAGTTTAGCACAGAAGGCTGCGCACCCTATGATTCCACTTACTCAACATTCTGAAAAAGGCAAAGCTACTAAGAAGGAAATCAGACCCGTGGTCGCCAGCAACTGCAAAGGTGGACGAGGCAATTTTTTGGAGTGATGGACCTGGTCTGTTTTTTGTCGGTTGGTTGGTTTGTTTGTTTATTTTTGTTAACCCTCACCTGAGGATATTTTTTCCATTGATATTTAGAGAGAGTGGGAGGGAGGGAGGAAGGGAGGGAGGTAGGAGAGAGGAGAGAGAGAAACATCGATGAGAAAGAGACATATCAGTTGGTTGCCTCCCACACGTGCGTGCCCTGATGCTCTAACTACTGAGCCACCCCGGCCAGGGCCCTGGTCTGTATTTTAATTAAGGTGATGATTACAAAACTGTACACATTTGTCAAAACTTGTTGAAATGCATGCTTTAAAAGGGTGAATTTTATTGTATATAAGTTATGCTTCATTAGCCCGACTTAAAAATAAGTTGGGGGAGGTGTCAAAAATTACATACTACAGCTCAGCTGTGTAAAAAAAAAAAAATTCAACCTCTTGCCCTGCCAAGTAGCTCAGTTGGTTAGAGCATTGTCCTGATACACCAAGGTTGTGGGTTCCATCCCTGGTCAGGGCACATACAAAAATCAACCAATGAATGCAAAAATAAGTGGAACAACAAATCGATGTTTTCTCTCTCTCTCTAAAACAAAAACAATAAATAAAATTAAAAAAAAAAAATTCAGCCTCTTTATTTTTTAGAACCAGTATAAACTCCTTCACAACTCTCGTTCCTATTACTAGTAAGAGAAGGACTTTAAACTTGCCAGTTAAAGGTAAACTAGTGTCTTCCACTTTAAAATAGTTTTATTAAAGTAGTTCAGCCTCTTTTGAATAAATATTAAGTCCAACTTCTGCCTGGACTATTACCTGTTCTCTGGGTGTACCTCCTCCTGCCCCTACTCCTGATCTTATCACCTCGTAAGTCTGGGGCAATGGGAGAGGGTGGCTGGCCTGGATGCTGTACCCTGTGCTGTCCTCTGGTCCTCAGTGGCCTCTGCAGAGACGTTTTCACCCACCTGATCTGCTGGCATTGTGGTTGAAGCCCTAGCTGGTGGGGTCCGATGGCTTACCTGACCCATTTGTCCTGTCTCAGCCCTGCTGGTTCTATAGATACAAACTTGCACCTGTTCGATGTCTCCATACATTTCCGGTCTTCTAAAGTAGGTCCACAGGTTTGGTTTGGTGCTTAGAGTGTCAGCCCACGGACTGAAGGGTCCCAGGTTCGATTTCAGCCAAGGGTGCATACCTCGGTTGCAGGCTCAATCCCTGGCCCCTGTTGGGGTGCATAAGGGAGGCAACCAATCGATGTGGCTTTCTCTCTCTGTCTCTTCCTTTCACTCTTTCTGAAAAGCAATGGGAGAAAAATATCCTTGGGAGAAGATTTAAAATAAAAAAGTAAAGTAGGTCCACAAGTTCTTAACTCTCATCCTAGAGCCTTCCCTGGTGGCTCTAGGAACTTCCAGGTTTTTCCTGGGCCACACTCAAGCCAAGGGGAGTTGGGGTGGGGCAAGGTGAGGGGCAGGGAACCTCGGAGGTCTCTCTCCCAGGCTAAACCTGCCACGCAGTTGTCTCCACTTTGCTGCAGCTGCCCCAGGTGATTATATGGACACGCAGCACAGTGACTGCCCCAGGGCTCCACGTGAGGAGTGAGCACAGATCTTTTGTGTTTCTGGCACACTCTCGGCTGCTGTGCCAGTTTTCTACTGTTCTCGAACCGCCATCAAGGTTGGCCCTGGTGGGCGAGCACAGGCGGGGGGGGGGGGCCTCCCCAGCTGCGCCCTCTCTCCCTCCAGACACCAGAGGGCTTGCACTTCCTCTTTCTGTTTCAGAGACCGCCCTTCTGTCCTGTCTTCCCTCTTCCCTGCCCTGTGGGTTTTGTTCTAGACGGTGCCCATCTTCCTCCTTCCCGAGGACAACAATCCCCATGGTGCATGCAGTGAGAAGATAGAGCTCACTGAGAAGGAAAACGCCTTGGAAAGTGTTTTAAAAACAGTATCTTTATTACTGTGGGATTTCAGGAATAAAGCAGTCATTTCCAAGGGAGTGTTTTTGTGGCATATTAAGGGACCGTCTTTAAAATGACACAAGTTTTCTCAAAATGGTGCAATTCCCATCCATTCAGATACACAGCACACGCTTCGTTGTCTTTCCCAAGGTCGCCTCATCTTCCCCCCCCAAGCTTCTTCCTCCTGTGCTTCTAATCTACCCAGGCACCTAAGTCAGAAATCCTGGAGCCCTTACTCAACCTCCAGTCTATCACTGTACATTCTTCCTCAACCTGGAAGAATTCTTGTCTCTGACCCAGCTCCCATCCCCACGGCTGCTGCCTTGGTTCAGGCCCTTGTATTTCTCACCTGGGTTGTTGGAATGGTTTTCTGGTTGATCTTTCTACCCCCATACTTGCTTTCCTCTGTGATCCTCCTTGCCACTGGCATGACTTTTCCAAACACACATCATACTGTATTGTTCCTCAGCTTAAAATCCTTCTGTAGGATCTCCACGCCTCTATGACGTGGCCCCTGACCATTTCTCAACACTTGTCTTCTTGTCCTGTGGGCACAGTCCCTGCTCCAGCCACGTCAAATGACTTGCCGTGGACTGGCTGTGCTGTGCTGGTCCCCCACTCTGTGCCTTTGCACATTCTGCTCTCTATGGCTGGAATGCTCCTCCTTACCTTCTTATGTAATATTCAGCTGCAAGGTTTCCTTCTCCTCGAAGCCTTTCTTGTCCCTCCAACCAAGAACTCTGTGCTTAAGTCATCATGGTACCAACTTGTCTGCCTTAGGACACTTGGCACACAGCATTGCATTACAATGCTAGGCTGTGAGCACCTTGGGACCAGTGACACAGCCATAGTAATCTGCTTCCCCAGCATGTAGCACAGTGCCTGGCCCAAGCCAGTCGAATGAATGAATGATGAGCATCAGCCCTGGCGTGGGAAGAGATCTCGAAGGTCATTGGGGTCAATGTTTGCATTTCCAGAAGAGTCTCAGAGAAGTTCAATCTCTAGTTTTACCTCCCACAGCTTAGACCTGGGCCTTTGACTCCAGGTTCAGAGCTCTTTCTACCACTTTGCAGGATGTCTAGACACGGGGGAGGGGAGAGGGGGGGACCAGGCTGTGGGCAGGGGTCCGTGAGAAAACATCAGAGGCAAAAACTTAACTCAGGGCCTGGTAGAACTTATTCCCCAGCAGGAAAATGGGTCAGCCCCACAAAGGGTTTTTGTAAAACCCTCTCACCTGTGCAACTGGAGAGACGCACACAATGTCAGCACCAACAGCGGGCACCTGAAGTTCCAATAACAACACTGTGGAAGAAACTTAAAAAAAAGGCTTGCTTGCTCACAGCCGATTTGTTTGAGGCCCAGCCCATTTATCTAATCCAATTACCATCACCACAGGGCTTTTATGACTTTATTTCTTTAAAAACAAAATTTGTAAGTTATGATTTTTAAAAAGCAGCCATACTTCCTAAGCCCTCCCCTTATTTGCTCCTGGAGACTCAGTGTGGGTGATGGAGGAGCGTGAGCTTTGGGGCCCAGGGCCCAGACTGAATATGGGGTCTTCTGCTTACTTACATCATGATTTAGGACAAGTCACTTTTCTGCTCTGTGTCTCAGCTTTTATGTTTGTAAAAACAGAGGTCAGGCTAGTCTGCCCCATGGTTGTGAAAAGAAGGTACCAGGGAAGCAGCTAGCACCTGGGTTCAACTTCCCATTCAGCCCCTTGCAAGGTGTGTGACCTCAGACATATTACCCTCTCTGTGACTGTTTCCTCTCTGCGTATCTGAGTATTGTTAGTATCCCTGTGGCACTTGGACAGTGCCTGGCACATAGAAGGCACCACCTGAGTGTAAACTAGGGAAATGCTGAGCACGGTGCCAGGCGCTTAACATACGGCGTTCCTTTCTCCTCCCCCTCCAGAGGGAGCAGGGTCTGCGAATCTGTGCAGATGCACGGGAGGGACCTTGGCCCATGCTCTTCAGAACCACCTTGCATCAGCTCATGATGAATCTGGAGGAACCAGGCCCTCCCTTTCCTCTACTGAGCCAATGGCAAATAAACTCTGTCTCTCGGTCACCGGGGGCACCATATGTTGAACCCCCCCAACAAACCTTGTGTATGGAGCGTGATCTCCTCCCACCACCACGCTTTGCACGCCGGGAGTAACAAGCACAAGCCCAGCCTTGGGCCGGGCCCTCCTCCCAGGTCCAGGGCGGTGCGGTCTTCCGCAGGCCTGGCTCAGGTGCATCATTCAGTGCTGCAGTCTGGACCCTGGACACCGAAACCACCCAAGGCCTGTTTGGACCTGTTGTTCCTTGGGTTTATTAGTCTCAGCTCACTTGCTAGACTCTCAGCGCTGCATGCCAACCCCAGTGACCGCATCCCCATCCAGACACATCCCCAGGTTCTGAGAGGAAAGCTCAGTCCCATTCCTGGAGAAGGTGGAAGGAAGTGGGTGGGGCAGGGGCCAGACCCTGTGCTGAGAAGAGGAGGAGCCCGAGTCCCTCGGCTGCTGAGAAGTGAAAACAAAGACAGCGAAGATCTGCAGATCCTGCTTCTGGGTTTCTTAGAAATCCCTTTGCCCTGTGACAGTTCTGGGGCCAGGATCCTAAAGATTGAAGAGACCTGAGAACTCCTCTAGGCCCACTCTTGCCTCATCCTGATGCAAGAGGCCATGCTCAGGCATCCCCAACAGGTGAGAGTGGATGTGCTCCACTCACAGACACTCACTACCTTTCCACCGTCACTAAGCCCCTCCACTGGCTGCAAACGTGGCTTCTGGGGCTTTGACTCAGTGCTCCTCATCCCTCCTCCTCTTTCGGGGTACTGGGCAGTTTGAGCAGTTATCCTGCCCACTCCATGCCCCATCCCCCTGACCCCTGCTTCTCCAGGCTAAACAGCCTCATGGTTCCTCACATAACATGATTTACAGGCCACCTCCGCATTCTGCCCATGATCACTGGATTTCTTTTATGTCCATGGAAAACAATGAAGCCTGCAAATATTTAAGGATCTGTTGTGTGGTGAGCATCTCACTAGGTGCAGTAGGGAGAGGGGCACACAGGTATCACACCTGGTCTCTGTCCTCGGGAGCTGACCACAGAGGTGAGAGGGAGACAACTTACCTTCACGTTTGCAGGCTGATGGTGGCCACATGCCATAGGCCCAAGTGCTAGAAGTTGAAGAGTTAGGGGGATGATACTAAAGGTTATGAAGGTTCTTTTAGAGGTGATGAAAATGTTCTAAAGATGAATATGGTGAAGGTTGCACACAATGGGTGAATACACTAAAAACCACTGAGTTGTACACTTTAAATGGGTGAATTGTATGGTATGTGACTTACATCTCAATAACGTTGTTTAAGATTTTAAAAGTTTAACAGATAAAATACGTTCTATCTTCTACCCTGAAAAGTATTCCTTCATAATGAACCTGCAGGGCCAGGTTTGAAGCTGGATTCTTGGAGCCCTTGGAGTTCTGCATGGAATGTGTCAGCACACGGAGAGTTGGTCTGGCGCTCACACCTCCCCACACCCCATCTCCACCCCAGCTCTGTCCTGCACCTTGAGAAGCCCTGTGAGCATGCCTGTGGACTTAAGCTCACAAGTTCCAGCTCCACCCACAGCACCCCCTGCCCAGCACCCTTATGGCTAGTGGTGTGCACACTGGTAGTGGGATCTACCCTCGGAAGGTCAGACTCAGGGAAGACACTGTCACAGGCCCAGGTGGGCTAGGAGCCTTTGGCCAGGGAATTCTGGAGCATGGTCCAGAGCAGTGCTATACCATTGAACATCTGTGAAGCTGGAAATGCCTTATAGACTCTGCACTGTCCAGTATGGTGGTTACTAGCCTCAGATAGCATTGAGCACTTGAAATGTGGCTACTGCACCCGAGGAATTGAATTTTTAATTAAGTAATATTTAAATTCAAATTGCCACATGTGGCTAGTGGCTACCATATCAGACAGCACAGGTCTAGAAAGTGGTGGTGGGGGGCTCTGACTGGACGTGTCCTGTTGACTCTGCTGACTTCATCCCAGGAGGAGGGGGTGGGTCAGAGGAGGATCAGAGGAGGACTCCCAGGTCTCAGGGAGATCCTGGAAAGGGAAATGTTTGTTCTCAGAAGGAAACTGCCATATAAGGCAGCATGTTCCTGTCCAGCTGAGCTCTCCAGATCTCTGAGGAGGAAGAGGCAGATGGCTGTGGGCTAGGGGAGGGGGAGTGACTTGAGGGCACCCCCAAACAAGTCCTCCTGAGATATTTGCGGGACCTGTTTCACATAAGAGGCCTGCTAGGACTGTGGGTCTTGGCAGAGAGAGAAGGCTCTGCTATTTTTTCTGCTGAGGCCATGTGAACGGGGCAAGCCATGTGCATAGTTTCCATGGCATAATCTGACTATAAAGCCCTGTGTGTCTGTGAGGGAGGGACAAGGAGAGGCCCTTGGCCTGGCTGCAGTCAGAACTGGGCACGGGGCCAGAAGGCACATTCCCTGCAGATTCCTGCAGGGTCCTGAGCCGTGAGGATGGGAGGGTGTGCCTGGCTGGCCAAGCCTTTGGAAGCTCATTTGGTTGCTGATTGGGGTGAGGGTGTTGGCTCTTCCAGACGCCTGGACTGAGGTAGAGGAAAGATAATCTCTGGAAAACTGGGCCGGGGCGAGGTGCAGCAGAACACAGGATGTGGATTCAAGGGGAGGCAAAGCAGAGGTAGACAAAGGAGGGCCACCTTGTCTGCACTTGGCTGCTGGCTCTCATCTGCAAAACAGAAGCTGCCTGCAGGCTGGCCAGGGCCCAGCCTCGAGGAGGAAATGGAACAGGATCATTTGCCCAGAGCAATTCTAGGCAGGTTCACTAAGTGCCTTTCTCTGGAGAAAGGATGTCTATGAAGAAAAGATACTACTTGGCCAGCCCCTGACAACTGGGGCTCAGCAGGCAGAAGCCAGGGGTGCAGAGCATGGGCTGGTATTTATTAAGCAACTACTAGGTACCAAGCTCTGTGCTAAGTGTTTTGTATGTTTCATCTCATTTGGAACAATATAGATTAATAATCATTGTAATAGCCAATAGTTCTTGAGTGTCTACCAAGGGACCAGACATCATTCCGTTTAATCCTCATAGACACCCCTGTCCATGAGGTGGAGGAAACTATGCCTCATGGGTAATTTTGCCCCAAGTCACTCAGCCAGGAAATGGTCTAGACAGAATTTGAACCCACTCTTGACCCAGCGTTCCCTGCTCTTAACCATCAATTTTCTTGACAGATGTTCTGGCTGTAGGTTTTTTGAGACTCTAACCCAAGGACCTTCAAAATGGACCCCCAGTTCTGAATTATCCAGTTTGCCCCAAAGCTCCTGCTTCCTTCGGGGTCTCAAAGCCCGGAGTCTCAGAGGTGCTCTGTCCTCGAGAGTGGCTGTTCCTTCGTCTGCTCTGAGTTTGTTGTGACGTGTGGGGCGGCAGCCCCAGGCCAGGGAGGTTGCCCAAGACAATCCTGCCTTTCTGAGAGGCGAGCTGTGCCTCGAGCCTCAGGCCAAGGCCAGCACACACAATGCCCTCTGTCTCTGTCAGGGCAGAAAGGCACATTATTGCGGTTGGGTGACTCGGGCTCTGCTGGGTTGATGCTTGTGGCCGGCACCTCCCCCACACGAGCTGCCCTACTCCGTGAGCTGGCTAGAGGCTGGGGGGAGGGGGTGCAGGCACTCAGGGCCTGGGAGTCCCTTCCTCTTGAGCCACCTGCCTTGCTGTGAATATCAGACTTGTCCCCTCACCTTCTGTCCCCTCCTATAGGTCTTCCCCTGGACCCACACCTCACACCCCTAAGTCTTTGAATACTCTCATTTAAATTATTCTGGAAAGCACACAGTACTCTGCCTGATACATCAGGCTCTCCCCAGATGCGACTTTCTCTTCTGTTTTCCTTTTCTGGTTTCTCATGTTTGGACTTTTTGTAGGTTGGAGATAATTCTATCATCAGGAATTCTGACAGCACCCCTGAAAACAAGTGTGTTAGTAGCAATAACAGCCACAGTTTACTAAACCCAAGCATGTGCCAGGCACCTGGCTAAACCCATATCCTCACAACAGCCCCAGGAGGGGGTGCTCTTTCTAGTCCCACATTAAGGGTAAGAAATGGAGTCTCAGAGGACTTGAGTGTCTTGCCCAGGGTGGCAAAGCTAGTAAGTGGTGCAGCTGGGAGTCAAACTCAGTTCTTTTTTTTTTCCCATGTCACTCTTTATTTTTATTATTATTAGTTTGGTTTAAGCCATTTTATAATTTTTTTAACCTTCAGTATTATTTTATATTACTTTTAGGTGTTCAGCACAGTGGTTAGACAATCATATACTTTACAAATGACTCCCCCCGATATTTCTAGTACCCACCTGGCATAGTTATTACAATATTATAGACTACATTCCCTGTGCTGTATTTTCCATCCCGGGGCCAACTCAGTTCTGACTGAGTTCAAGTTCCTGTGTTTAACTGTTCTCTTAGAGTACCTGATTGGTTTCCCAGGGCTGTCGTAACAAAGTACCAAAAACTGGGTGGCCTAGAACAACAGGCATCTATTGTTTCACAGTTCTGGAGGCTTGAAGTCCAAGATCAAGTCACCGATAGGGTTGGTTCCTTTTGAGGGCTGTGCGGGAAGGATCTTTTCCAGGCTTCTCGCCCAGCTTCTGGTAGTTTGCTGGCAACCTTCACATGGTCCTCCCTGTGTGCGTGTCTGTCTCTGTGTCCAAATTTCCCCTGATTATTAGGACACCTGTTGTGTTGGATTAGGGCCAACTCTAATGACCTTATTTTCATTAAATCATCTTCAGAGGTCTTATTTCCTAATAAAGTCACATTCACAAGTTCTGAGAGTTAGGACTTTCAACAACTTTTTTTTTGGCAGGGGAGTGGGGGGGCAGCAGTTACAATTCAACCCATGAAAGCACCCTTCTCTGCTTAGCATCTTGGTGGCCCAGGATTTCTTAGGAATATTAAGAGAAGGTGATGCTTCCTTCAGCTCCAAGGGCAAGAAAATCTCTTTTCAGGACTCCTTTCACTTGCTCACATGGTATACACACACACATGCATGCACACACATGTACACACACAGCTGTGGACAGGACAGAGGCTGGACTGCCACATTAACATCTGGGCCCCATGGAGACAGTGGCACATCTGGCCCAGGTGAGGCATGGAGGTTGCCAGGTGCTTCAACAAGAAGAGGAGGAAACAGCCAGCAGTGCAGACACTCAGCTCTCTGAGCATGCAGTTTGCCCACAGCCACAAAGAATCTGTTCTTAAAATACCACTTCCCTTCCAATCCCTGTGTCCTTCCTAGATGCATTGTCCTTCACCTCCCTTCTCGGGCCTCAGCCCTCCCTGCGGTCTGAGTGGGGCAGAGGCAGGGGCCTGTCTGTCTCTCTAGCTCCAGGGTTTGGTGCAGGAGGGACTATTTATGGAGCGTGGAAGGGAGAGGGGCAGCTTGCCAGCAGCAATGTGGACTCTTCCATCTGTACCTGCAGCAACACCCAGGTTATCCTACCTAGTTAGTTGCTGCTTGTGCTGGATCTCACTTAGCAAGTCCCCACTCCTCTGGTGTGGGAAGGGCCAGGGAAATGGAATGTTGGGGGTAGGAATGTTGCTTCCTGGGCCACTGGATTGAGGGTTAAGGGCTTGAGGATTTGCAGCCCCAGGGACTATGGTCTTTTGGCTGCCTGGCCAGCCACAGCCCAAGGCCTTCTCTCCTAGCTTCCCCTCCCAGCTCCACCCGAGGCCTGTCCCAGCCTCTTCTGCCCCCACCTCCTACCACACCCCAGGAGGCTCCTGGTCAACTTTCTGTCTCCTTAGCTTCTTGCCCATCTCTGTGATTGATCTCCCCCATGTGAGGCCTCCCAGGCCTCAGTGCATACACTCATACATACTTTACACAGTTATACACACACAAACTCATACACAATCACACATACACACATACACTTTACAGACTCACAAATATTCATACAACCACACTCTTTACGGTCACTGACACACATGCTCACACATACCCACACACATTTTATAAGTCACATGCAGTCACATGCTCACACACTTCCACACTGCTTATACACTCTCATGATACTCACACAACAGCACATACACATTCACATACACACACACACACAGCCTCATACACACTCCCAGAACCTCCCTGCTTGGGGCTCTGCTGTACCTGAGCAGGGGCTTCCTTGAGTTGGCTCCTTATTGGGCTTATCAATCGGTCCCCTGGGATAAAGCACCCATTGGTCTTGCTGGGAGAATGAAAACTAAGACAGAGCGCCTTGGCCGGTGTGGGTCAGTTGGTTGAGCATTGTCCTGTGCACCAAAAGGTCGTTGGTTCAATTCCAAGTCAGGGCATGTGCCCAGGTTACAGGTTTGGTTCCTGGTCGGGGTGACAGGAGGCAACTGATTGATGTTTCTCTCACATCAATGCTTCTCTCTCTCTCTGCCTCTCTCTTTCTCTTTCTCCCTTCCTCTGTCTCTCTAAAATCATCAAAAACATATTAAAAAAAGAAAACTGAGACAGAGAGAGAGGTCCTCAGAACCACGGATGGGGGGACTAGAAGCCTGCCTGACTTTGGGGTTGAGTCCCAGCTCCACCATTTCATGGTTGTTGAGAACAGAGGTACTTGCCTTATTTCTCCCAACCTCATTTTCTTATTTGGAAAATGGGGATAATGTCACCCATTTCACGGAGTTGTGCTAAAAGCAGACAACAGATGTGAAAGATATAGCCTGCCATAAAAGAGGCAGTTACTATTTGTTTCAAAATTTAATTGTATTTACCTTTTAAATTAAGTGACAGTCACATGATTCACAGCTCGAGGTGGAAAAGGGGACACAGTGAAGTCTCCCTTCTCCCTGTTCCCACCACTAACCTCCTTCCCCACAACCAGTGTTACCAGAGAATTATTTTTTCCAGAGAGATTTTGACATATATGAGTAACTACATATGCAGCATTAGTTTTCTCCCCTTTCCCCACAGATACTATGCACTGTACACACTGTTCTGTGCTTTACTTTCCTCGCTTACTATATCTGGGGGATGCTCCATTTCAGTACCTTAAGGGCTTCCTCATTCTCTTGGGGCTGCTTTATATGGAGGTACCTTCATGTACATAACCAGTTCTCAATGGATGGGCCAGGCTATTTCCAATCTTTTGTTATTTCAAACAAAGCTGCAGTGAAAAGTCTTGTACGAACTTTCCCACCGGTGTGAACATATCCATCAATACCGTAAATATTGTAAAATGGACACAAAGAGCTGCTTTCCCACCGGTGTGAACATATCCATCAATACCGTAAATATTGTAAAATGGACACAAAGAGCTGCTTTTCCTGGCACATGGCTCACTCGGGCACCCACTTCTACAGCCTTGGGCTGGGAGAAGCCTGATGGGCAATGCTACTCACACTGGAGGGCACCCAGCACCAAAAACCAACCCGAGAGACCCTTGGTTTAGCTGAAGAGACACCCCTTTGCGTTGCAATTGGATTCCGTCCACAAGCGATGAGCTACCACTGCCTGCGTGTGGAAGGCCAGTGGTGAGTAAGTTAGAGATCTGCTGAGAAGGGCGTTTGCGAGCCGAGCAGCACAGCGCTCATGCCTTTGCCTATTGCTTCACTTAGTCAGCTGACAGTCGCTGGACACACAACCTGCCACACACTGTGCTGGGAGGAGGGCCCACTGCAGTGGAGCCAGGGCAGGCTCTGCCCTCAGGGAGCCTGCGGTCATATGGTGCAGACAGACACAAAGAAAACAATCCACAAATGGCACAAGGCATGGCAGTAAAGCAGGGGGCGGAAAGAGCATGCCTCAGGTTAGGCCAGGCCCAGAATTCCCGGGCAGGCAGGGCACCCTTTGACTCTTTTCTGAAGCCCCTTCAGGTGTTCCCTGGAGCCATCAGGAACCTTCTTCCTTGTCATCTTTCTACCCGTTACCTCCTTTTTTTCACCCACTCTGGGCAGGTGAGGGCCTGGGGCTGGGTTGGGGTAGAGGGTGCTGCCACCCAGGCCCAGCTGGATACCTCAGGCCTCCTCACTGCCGCCCACCATCAGCCTCGCTGGCACTAGAGAACTGTTTTGGTCACAGGTGACGGTGGGACCATAAAGTGAGGAAAGCTTAGCTGTCACCCACTCCCTTTCCAGGCCAGGGCTGGCCCAGCCACAGTAGCTGCTTTGGGTCTGTTCTTATGAGAGCCAAGGCTGGCTCACCCTTCCTGACGCACAGGAAAGCAGCGATCTGATAAAACTGGGTTGCACATAGGTATCAGCCACTTAATGGGTGGCCCTCCCCAGGAATATTTGCATATTAGATGACACCAGGTTGAGGGTTTTGCTTAATGTAAAGGGGTGAAATCCTTATTATAGAGATCACCCAGGTGGGAAGATTTTATTTGGGTGGATCACAGGGGACCTTCCTATATTAGCAACAGTTTACTTCATTTAGGATGGTATTTTCCATAATCTGCCCTTTTAACATTTTATTTACTTATTTTTATTTTTTTAGAGAGAGAAACATCGCTTTATTGTTCCATTCATTTATACATTCTTTGGTTGATTCTTGTATGTGCCCTGACCAGGGATTGAACCCACAACCTTGGCATATTGGGCCCATGCTCTAACCAACCTGGATCTGGCCAGGACAGAGCAGATCCCTTTCAGGGCTGGAGGCTGTGGGTGGAGCCCTGTCACTACTGCTGGCTGGCTTGGATGATTTCCCACTGTGTTAGGTGACAGATTGTTCTTGGACAGGAAATCATTTAAGTTCAGCTTTTCCCCTGATGATCTGGAAGGCACTCAGTCAACACATGTGGAACTGAAATCCCACAGGGACCCGGTCATTCACGGACCTTTGAGCTGGGGTCCTCAGGCACAGCGTGAGATACTTTCCATAGTGGGGGAGGAGTGTGGGATATGGGATCTCCAAAATCATGGATTTGGCGGGGGTGGGTGTGTGTGTTCCCTATTGGGCTATTGGGGGGGGGGGGGCGTGGAAGTTATTTCCTTCCTCACTGGACTGTGGCTTTGGGGACACCTGGTAGCCTCAGATGACTTTTGTGAGGTCCTTTTCAGAGGCCGTGGCTCTCAGAGGGAGAGGCTGGGCGATGACAGTTGCCCGAGTTCAGGCAGCTGATTCTGTGTTTAGGAAGGAGGTTGACACCAGGGGTCTTCCCTGTTTCCCATTCTACACCATCTGCCTTTCCTGATGTAGGTGGTTGATTGGGATGTTCCGTTACAATTTATCCTGCCTCTTCCCTTCCAAGCCCCGAGGTGCATGGAGGAAGGATGTTCTCTAAGGCTCAGTGTCTAATACAAAGCCACCAGCCACATGTGGCTATTGAAATGGGAAGTTATTTCAATGAACTAAAATTAAAAATTCAGCTCCTCAGCTGCACTAGCCACATTGCAAGTGCTCAATAGCCACGGGTGGCCAGTGGCTACTACAACGGACATTGCGGGTCTAGAACATTCCCACCATCACAGAAATGTCAGTTGGGTGGTGCTGCCCTAAGCCTCCTATTTCTCTTCTCTGAAATCAATAAAGACATATTAAAAAAAAAAGAAAAGGAAAAGAAAGAAACCAACCAGAGGTTCACATACACCAGGATCACACACAGACCAATTTTGACCATAGGTTTGAGTCCCCAGCACTGTCTTCCGCTCCTGGAATTTCCTCTCCTCTTCAGCTCTCCCCTGTTCTCCCTCTCTCTCAAGACCCTGTTAGATGGGGGTTGGTGGAGGTGGGCAAAGGGGTGTGTGTGTGGGTTGGGAGGGGAACATCTGCAATAATGTCAACATTAAAAATTTTTAATAAAAAAAAGAGACCCTGTTAGAGCCTACCTCCTCCAAGAAGCCTTCCTTGACCACCCCAGTCTCTACCCTCTGGCTTCTAGTACCAATTATAATTATCCAAGAATGAAAAACATCTTGTATCATGCCTGCTTTCATTGTTTGGAATGATATGTTAAAGATTTTTCTGTTATATGTTTGCAGTTCATCACCCTCTCCCACCAGCTCGAGGTCAGAGATGGGACCTGATGCTTTTGTGTTCCTGACAGGAGCCAGCATAATGCTTGGCACATAATGGAACCTCAGTGAATGTTTGGGGATTAGAAATTTGTGGAAACCTGTGTGAGAGCTACAGGACTCAGGCCTTTCTGCAGCTCTTCTCAGAGGGAAATAAGCACTCCATTTAAGTGCCCAGGATGACAGTGGGTTGCCATTTCTCTAGTAAAGCACTGGTCTCTGATCAAAGGACTCTTTTTCACATCAGGGAGTGAGGATGGAAGGAGAGGAGGAACAGGGGGAGAGAATGGAGAAGAGGTGAGAATGTAGATCTTTGCCTGATGGCTGACACCCGCCCGGGAAGTTTTCCTAGGTCACCCAGGATCGTGGAGGAGAGAGGTGACCCTGTCCCAGACTTCTCTGAACTCCCCAGGGAGGAGTGGGTGTGGGGTGGGGAGAGGCACAGGTCTGAACAAGCTCCTCTTTGGAAATACCTTCAGAGCTGGCTCAGGAGTCATGTGGGAGAAACTAGTGTCCTTGCTCCACTGTCACACCTCACTCTGGATCCATTTTAATGCAGCTGGAGACTCGGGTCTGAATGGCATTCGGCTATTTGCCAAACATACTACCCCAACCATGAAAGCCCGGGATTTGCCAACACTGACGCTATTATAATAACTTAAAGGCCTTTTGAGTGATGAGAAGATATTCGACATAAGCACACATTCTCATTCTTTAAAAGCCGACATTTTTCAAAGTATGCATTCTTGAGTCACTTATAACAAGGGAGAGAATCTCTCTTCCCTTCGGGTGTGATAATAGTCACATCTGAGAGCAGAAAAAATACTGCTGAGTTAGGTCCTCAGCTGTTCTCTGTTTTCTGGCTCTTGTCTTTTTGATTTGGTTATACATTTCCTTCCTGGGGGCAATGCCACATCTTTTTTTTTTTTTAAATTTATCTTTATTGTTGACAGTATTACAGATGTCCCCCCTTTCCCTCCCCATTAATCCCCTTGACCCCACATCTGCCCTCCCCAGGCCTTCCCCACACTATTGTCTGTGTCCATGGGTTATGCATTTAAGTTCTTTGATTAATCTCTCCCTACCCACTCCCTCACCCCGCCTTCCCTCTGAGATTTGACAGTCTGTTCCAAGCTTCTATGTAATGCCATATCTTTACTGATTTCAGAGAGAGGGAGAGGGAGAGAGAGAGAGAAACATCAATGATGAGAGAGTCATTGATTGGCTGCTTCCTGACCGCCCCTTACTAGGGATCGAGCCCACAACCCGGGCATGTGCCCTGACCGGGAATCGAACCTTCATCTCCTGGATCATAGGTTGATGCTCAGCCGCTGAGCCATGCCGGCTGGGCTAATGTCACATCTTATACTAAGTATATGTCATCCAACAACCAGGGCACTCAATAAGTGAATACTGGATGCATGGATGGATGGATGGATGGATGGATACTCAGTAAATAGCTACTTAGACAAATAACAACAACAAAACCCTGTATTAGGGTTCTGCAGAGAAACAGAACCAATGGGATATCTATATATCTGTATTCCTATCTACCTACCTATCTAATATTATTTTACATTTATTTATTATTAGGTATTGGCTCATGTGATTATGGAGGCTGAACAGTCCCATGATCTGCTGTATATAAGCTGGAGCCCCAGGAAGGCCCGTGGTGCAGTTAGAGGGCCTGAGAGCCAGAGAGCCCAGCTGCAGATTCCAGGCTGAACCTGAGGCCTAAGAACCAGGAGTACTAAGGGTAGCAGAAAACTGATATCCCAACTCAATCAGGCCAATTTCCTCCACTTTTTGGTTCTAAGCAGGCCCTCACAGGACTGAATGACGCCCACCTACATGGAGAGGGCCATCTACTTCACTCAGTCTACTAATTCAAATGCTCATCTTTTCTGGACACACCCTCACAGACACACCCCAAATAACCCTTAACCAGCTATCTGAGCATCCCGTGATCCATCCAAGTTGACACATAAAATTAACTAACACAAACCCTAGCATTTGTTAAGCATTGACTGTGTCCCAGGCACGTGCTAAGCACTTTACTGATATTATCTCATTCTTAGAAATACATGTGTGTGAAAATTACATAGAAAAGTTCTAATATTAGGTTGCTTCTAGGGCCTCTATCAGTTATAAGATTCTTTGATGTTTATGGCATTAGGGAAACAAGGATGATGAGGTGGGGCTTGGGCACGTCAACGTAGCACTAGAAATAAAATAACTTTCATTACTAGTTACCTTTTTTCGTGGACTAGTAATTGTGCTAACTTCCTTTCAAATATTTTCTCATGCCCTAGCTAACTCAGTGGTTAGTTGCTCAGTGGTTAGAGTGTTGGCCTTCAGACTGAAGGCTGCAGGCATGATTCCTGACCCTGGTCGGGTCGCATGCAGGAGGCAACCAATCGATGTGTCTCTCACATCGATGTTTCTCTCTCTCTCTCTCCCTTCCACTCTTTCTCTGAAAAGCGATGGAAAAAAATGGCCTTGGGTGAGGTTTAAAAAAACAACAAAAAAACCCAAAAACAAAAAACAAATATTTTCTCACTTATTCCTGAATAATACCCTATGAGACAGGTACTACTTACTACTCACCCCATTTTCAGATGAGGAAACTGAGGCACAGAGCGGTTAAATGGCTTCTCTAAGAAGCAGAGTTAGCATTCAGTTGTGCTGACTTGAAAGTCTGTGCTCTTAACACCGAGATGCTTCCAGAGGGACTTGCAAAACCCTCCGTGCTGGTCCGGATGCCTGAGACGATGCCTTTCCATGGGCCACAGGGATGCAGGTGAGCTGGGGAAGGGAGAGGAAGGGGAGCATTGTCCTAGAAACAGCAAGATCCACTGTGAGGAGGGGTGGCACCCACCATGGCAGCTGGGGCTGAGGAAGGTTCTGGAGGCAATTCTACAGGAGTCTCTGAGCCAAGCAGGAGGCCAAAGCCCCACTCCTTTCAGCAGCACTTGGTAAACCGCAGCTTTGCTCCCTTGGTCGGTCCCAGGGGCAGGCAGGACAGGATGTTCTCGCAGCAGGACTATTCCTTGGGAACAGGCAGCAGAGCTGTGACTAGGACTTAAAAAGCCTGTGGTTGCCAAGCAAAGGCCCTGCCTTACCTTTTATAGCCCTCTGGCTTAAAACGTCACAGGTATTTAGAGACTTACTTTTTTCCTCTCTCACCAGCTTTGTGACCCTGAACACATTCTTCCTTTTGTGGTAAGCAGTTAGACAGACATGAGCAGAGCAAGGACAGTGGGCCAGGTACAAAAGGTCACCAGGGCTGAAAGCCCTGGGTGCCTAACAAAGGACAATTGTAGAGTGGGACCTCGCCCCTAGGGTGACCATTCCTCCTGTAGCAGGACCCCGTGACCTTTCCTTTTTAGAGATAACATCTAGGCCTCAGTTGTATTTCAGCTCCAGGCCCAGAAAAGCAGCAAAACCAGGCAACCACCACCTGACCTGAGGACCAGCTGCATTGAATAATGACCTCCCTGCCCTGGCACTGAGCAATCAATCAGTGGAGACCACAACCCTGAAAGGACATACCAGGAAAGCTGCTGATTATGCTATTGAGATCTTCCCCTGGGACTTCCCCTAAAATCTCCACCCCTAAAACCCTTACGATGGAGGACGCAGAGTGCTCACCCTCCTGGGAGTACACTGGAGCTTTTCCACTCCCCCCACACCTCCCTCACTTCTAACCCCTCTCCTCAGGCACATTACCATTACTTTGCTCACTCCGGAGCTCTAAGGCCCCTTCCTTTACCTCTATAACTTGTTTCCTAAGTCCATTTCTTCTACAAATTACTTCTACCTCTGTGATTTTCCAAATAAATGTTCTCTTATAATTTGAGTCTTGGCTTTGAATTCTTTCCTAGCCAGAACTCAAGTACCGAGGTCGCTGAACCCAGGTCCAGTCTGACCCCATGGGTCTAGCACTTAGAGCTGTTTCTGCCATTTACAACACTTTTCTTCCCATTACTCAATTTACCAGCCTCTAGAACAAGTCTATAACTCACTTTTGAGCCCAGAAGGCTTTCTGGTGAGTTGTAAGACAATTCACACTGGATTGTTGGGCAGAATGGGGTGGGGACATTTCTTTTCTTGGGTTTAATTTGCTTAAATTGCTTTCACCTTGCTCAGGTCTATTTGCTCCTAGGAAGCTGGGATGGGGTATTTTGGTGGTAGGATGTTGGTTAAGAGCACAAGTTTAGACTTCAGAGGGGCCTGGGTACATGTCTTGAGTCTGCCATTAAGGGCCACATGACCTGGGACATGGGACTTGGCCTCTCTCAGACTTGATGTTCTCATCTTTAAAATGGGAGAGAACTGTTACCTGCCTCAAAGGATTGGTGGGAATGAGATAGGCTAGTAAGCCAAGACTAGCAGACTAGGGAAACTGAAACAGATAGTTAAACAGCAGTTGCAGCAACCTAGTAAACCCTGTCTTCCCTAAACCAAGGACACCTAAGAGTAAATGGTTTGCATTTCTCCCCAACCGGAGGGTAAATAGCTTAAATCAGGAAGACAGATGGCAGAAACCCAATTAGTGCCATTTGCCAGCCACACCCAAGGACAGATGAAGTTAAGAGAATAAATCTCATTTTGGCACATCAGTATAAAGCTGCTGAATATTCTATTATCTTCTCCTAAGATCTCCCCTAAATGATCAGCCTTTAAAACCCCTCAAAATGAAGAAGCTCCCAGTGAGCTCTCCCCTGGGAAGACTCTCTCCTCCCCTTCCCCCTCTCCCCTGACAGGCAAGCATCTCCTAAACTCTAAGGGACCTGAGGAGGTTTGCAACCAGGGCAGTAGCAGTTTGTCCTGGGCAAACCCCCTGAACCTGTCCCCAAGGCTCCCTTTTCTGACTTTTTAGTGAGCCAAAGCAGCTCAGCCTAGGCTCATCTCCCCACCTAGTTCTCCTGGTATCCTAGACCCTGCCTTGTTTCACTGTCCCCAGCTTTAATAAACATTCTCTAAAATTCACCTGGACTCATGTTGTGAAATTTTTCCTGCGTGGAGTCAAACCCATACACCATCGGCTGGCCCTAGGCAGCCCCGCTAGGGCCAGGTCCCCTTCCTGGTAACAGGACGATGGAGTGAATGCTGATGGGGCACTTAGTGCTGCTCCTGCACAATGCTATCCCCGTAATCCAGCTAGCAGGACAACCACAGGCCTTGATTGAGGGCGTCTGGGTCATAGTATCAGAGGTTATGAGGCCTGGCTTTTCTCCCTGGGTGAGCTTGGAGATGAAGGAAAAGAGAACTTGTAGCTGAAAGATCCAGTGTGGGGTTTCTTTTTTTATAGATTTAAAAAAAAAAAAAATCTTTATTGATTTCAGAGAAAGGAAAGGAGAGGGAGAGAGAGAGAAACATCAATGATGAGAGAGTCATTGATCGAGCCCACAACTCGGGCATGTGCCGACCAGGAACTGAACCCAGATCGCATGGATCCTAGGTCAACGCTCAACCGCTGAGCCACGCTCAGCCGGACCAGTGTGGGGTTTCTTAAGATGGTAGAATCCAAGATTTCTAGGATTGCAAGAGACTCTGGAAATCCCCTAAGACTGAGAGGAAGGCAGTAATGTAGCAAGTGAAAAAGAAAGCGGGCCAGGGAGACTGCCACTAAGCATCGCACATGAGGATATTTGAGGTTTTGATGGGAATGCCTGATGGCAAATAATAGGATAGGACTGGGTGGGGTGTGTGAGCCTGGTCGATGCTCTGGCAGAGAAAGAGTTAACCCCATTCATCCTGGGGCAGTTCCTCAGTCCCCCTGGAGGAGATGCTGATGACTTCAGAAACTAGATGGACTTGGTCCCAGTTGCCCTAATAGGGCTATAACCAACCCGTGTTTCCTGTGTGGTTGGGCATAGAAACCAAAGGAGGGGTATGCAGACCTGAGCCCCCTGGTTCCTTGGCACAGCTGCTCTGTCCTCTTTGGACAAGGCAGAGAAGCCAGGGCTGAGAACCCGTGGGCTCCAGTTAGGAAGAAAACATCAACAACTAAAATTACAGCCTGGAAGAACTGCCTCCATCTGCAAGTAACTGGGCAATTACCTTCTATTAAGGTCTCGTTAATTTGTTTTCTGAGGGTTACAGTATGGTGCTGTGTGGGCACACCCCGCCCTGCTTATCACCAAGGTGTTGAAGAAGATTAAGCATTTCAAATGAATCCTGGTGGAACTCTTCCACCTGATTAAACATAATAGCCTTACTTATCCAGCATGATGAGTCTTAAAAGCCATGCCCTTTTATCCTTGGAGCACAGAGAGGGATTGCAGGGTTTTATTTTGAATCCTATGTTTCTAGGGAGGAAGAGGAAGCACCAGGAGGGGAAAAGACACAAGGCCTGAGTCAGAAACTTCCCAGGTGATTCTTACGAATAACTCGGGTCTGAAAATCTCAGGTAGAAGTGGAAAGCTTTCTGGGATATTACTGCCATTGATAAATGAGGTATACAGACAACTCAAAGCACGATTTCAGCCCATAATTTCTAAACCCGCCCTGGAAAATCTCTCACCTTAGCCTTAAGCTGGGTAAAGCTTGACTGTTTCATGTTTACACTTCATCCATCTACAGCTGGTGGTGTAAATAGAAAAACTTCTGGCCCGAAGGCTAGAAGTCAGAGAAGAAACAGCAAGTTTCAACGGCTAGACCATCAAAGGCTGTCGTAGTTCCAACTCCCTGGTCTCAGGTGTTGTAAATGCTGACTTACAGCTCCTTTATCTACTGATAACGAAGGTGAACATAAGTGATCTCCAGAAATGGTTCACACGTGGCTCCCAGGTTCTTGAAAAACCACAAGTGATTGGCAAATGTTCTGTTGCAGAATGAAAACTCAAACAGCTCATTTCCTTCAAGAGCTGCCCAGGGCAGTGGCTGCCAGCCTGAATGTAGTAAGGAGGGGAGAAGTCTGCCTCTCCCTCCCCCCACATCTTCTTCCCCTTTCTGATGTCAGATGTTTCTGACACTCAGGAGTTCAGACTGGGGGAAGGAAGCTATTGATAAGAAATGGGACTCCCACCCCCACCCCACCTCCAAGGTCACTGCCCTCTGAGTTGGTAACAGACGTTTCATTTTATTCATTTCGGGAAGCCTAGGGGCCACAAGGCTCAGAACTGACCTTCATTCAGTGCACTCAGGGGAAATGTAGACTTGGGTCCTACCCACAGAAGATTCTGATACGATTTTGATTATAAGTAGCCTGGATAACTCAAACAGGTGGTAGTGACCCACACTTTTATTTTTAAAAGAAATAACCTTTTTTAATTGATTTTTTTTTTTTAGAGGGAGGAAGGGAGAGAGAAACATCAATTGGTTTTCTCCCACAGGCACCCCTGAACTTGGAACCTGGGTATGTGCTCTGACCAGAAATCGAACCCAGAGCCCTTTGGTGTACAGGATGACACTCCAACTGAGTCACATCAGCCAGGGTCACACCTTTTTTTTTTTTTTTTAAATAACAGGTTTATTGAAATATATTTCACATATCACACCATTAGTAGATTCAATATTTTTAGTATTGTATCACTCCTAAAAAACCCCAAACCTGTTAGCAGTCACTCCCCATTTCCTCCAAACTCCCCCCACCCCTCAGCTCTCACTAATCTACTCTGCTTGTACAGATTTGCCTATTCTGGACAGTTCATAAATGGAATTGTGGTAGGCAGTTAGACAGACATGAGCAGAGCAAGGACGATGGACCAGGTACAGAAGGCCACCAGGGAGGAAAAGTCCCAGATGCCTAGCAAAGGACAATTGTAGGGTGGGACCTCGCCCCCAGGGTTACCTTTCCTCCCCTAGCAGGACCCTCTGACCTTTCCTTCCTAGAGATAACATGTAGGCCTCAGTTGTATTTCAGCTCCAGACCCAGAAAAGCAGCAAAACCAGACAAGCAGACACCACCACTGACCTCAGGACCAGCTATTGGATAATGATCCCCCCTGCCCTGGTGCTGACCAATCAATCAATGGAGGCCATAACCCTGAAAGGACACACCTGGAAAGCTGCTGAATATTCTATTGAATCTTCCCCTGGGACCTCTCCTAAAATCTCCACCCTTAAAACCCTTAGGATGGAGGACCTAGAGTGCTCTCCCTCCGGGGAGCAAGCCCAAGTCTCCTCCAACCCCCAGGCGCATTACCATTACCTTCCTCACTCCCAAGCTCCAAGGGCCCTTCCTTTACCTCTGTAACTGAGTCTTGGCTCTGAATTCTTTTCTAGCGAGAACTCAAGTACTGAGGTTGCTGAACCCAGGTCGAGTCTGACCCCACAGGTCTAATTCCTGGTGCCGTTCCAGCCGCCTACAACAGAATCATATGCAACCCATTGTGACTGGCTTCTTTCACTTAGCATAATCTTTTTAAAGTTCATCTATGATGTAATAGGATAACAGTCCATTGTATGGATATTAATTCTGTTTATCAGCTGATGGACATTTGGGTTGTTTCTACCTTTTGGCTATTATGAATAATGCTACTATGAACATTCATGTATAAGGTTTTGTGTGTGGATAGGTGTTTTCCTTTCTCTTGTGTAGATACCTAGGAGTGGAATTGCTGGGTCGACTGGTAACTATCTTGAAACTTTTGAGGAACTGCCGGACTACTTCCCAAAGTTCATGCATCAGGAGTGCATGAGAGTTCTAATTTCTTCGCATTCTCATTAACCTTATTTTTATGTGTTTTTTATTTTAGCCATCCCAAAGGGTTTGAAGTGATCATTTCATTGTTTTGACTTGCACGTTCAGAGAGGCTAACAATGCTGAGCATCTTTTCATGTACTTATTGGCCATCTGTATATCTTCTTTGGAGAAATGTCTATTTAGAAACTTTGCTCATTTAAAAAAAAAATATGTTTTTATTGATTTTAGAGAGAGAGGAAGGGAGAGGGAGAGATAGAAACATTGATGAGCCTGGCAGGCATGGCTCAGGGGTTCAGCATTGACGTATGAGCCAGGAGATGGAGGTTCGATTCCCGGTCAGGGGACATGCCCAGGTTGTGAGCTTGATCCCCAGTAGGGGGCATGCAGGAGGCAGCCAATCAATGATTCTTTCATCATTGATGTTTCTTTTTCTCTCTCCCTCTTCCTTCCTCTCTCTGAAATCAATAAAAACATTAAAAAAAAAAAAGCAACTTGAAACTCTGAAAGCTTTGTCACATAGAAGTATGGCGGAGCTTTATGTCACCTTTGACAGGAAATCTCCAAGTTTGGAATTTCATTTCTCCATCTCAGCCAGCCCAGGCTCCTTCTCAGGGCTGGAGGCACAAAGCCCTGGGGACCTTCACCATGTTTACATCCCCTCCCACTCCTGAGGTCTACCACAATAGAGCAGCTGAAATGACAGTTTGGAAATGTCCTTTATTGTGAAAACTCAATGGCCTTTGTCTCTGGGATTTGAAATTTTGATGCAAATGTTGGCAGCCAAGAGTTAGGAAGGAGGAGGGAAAGGGCCTGGAGAAGAAACCATGCCATTGATTTCCATAGTGAATCATTTCTGCTCTATGTTGTCTTGGTTTTCTCACCCATAAAATGGGGGAAATACCTCCATCTCCCCATCTCAGTGGGGGGTACTATGAAGATGAATTAATCTGTATGTGTTAGAACACTTTGAGATCTTGGATTAAAGGCATTGCTGAGGCACAAGGTATTATTATAATAATAAATGACTTAATAGCAGGGAGTGTGACGCTACTAAAGCAAGAATGCGTAGAGGCAGGAAGGGGTGAGACTGTGAGTTGTGGAGGGGCTGCAGCCTACGGAGCCTGGGCCTAGACACAGATTTTTATTCTTAGAGGTGAGATTGTGTGATTTCTCGCAAACGGTTTGGGTTATTTCATCTGAATTCAGCATTGCTTTACTGAGTGCTTCCTATATGACTGATACCATAAGGAAAGATTTTAGTCTTTTTTGGAAATAAGCTATACATACATTAAAACAATCAGAGCCCAGCTGGAGATGGCTCAGTGGTTGAGCATCCCCCCTATGATCCAGGAGATGGCGGTTCGATCCCTGATCATGGCACATGCCCAGGTTGCGGGCTCCATCCCCAGTGGGGGGCATGCAGGAGGCAGCTAATCAATGACTCTCATCATTGATGTTTCTCTCTCTCCCTCTTTCTCTGAAATCAATAAAAAAACAAACGTACATTAAAAAAAAAACAATTAGAAACAACGCAGGACATTATAATAAATGCTGAATTGAATATAGCAAGTGAGGAAAAGATAGACTAGGTGGTGGTGGAGAGCAGTGTTTCGCTTATGAATCCCAGGTCTACCACACTAGTGTGTGACCTTGCCTCGCAGTTTCTGCTGTGACTGCAACTGCTTCTTTAAAGGGCTTGGGATAATGGCCAGCACGGAGGAAGCACTCGTGTTGGACCTACCTGGGATTTCGTCTGGCGCTCCTTTTGCAGGTTCTGCAGTCTTGGCCAAGTTGCTAGATCCCTCCCATCCTCGGTTGTCCTATCTGTGAAATAGGGATAAGGATGAAGGGAGACCATGTAAACAGCATAGCACCTACACATGGTGAGCATTCCTCAGTGAGGCCTCATTACTGTCATTAACACGATTGCCTGCCTTGGGGAGGAGTGAGGGGTGCGCTCTGGCTTAGCTCAATCAGGGGCCTTCTCTGGAAGCTGGACTATGAGGTGGGCAGGAAGGTACTGACAGGAGTCAGGTGAGCAGGGAAGAAAGCGGGATCAAATCCAGACGGAAGGCGGGAAGGGACGGGGTCTTCTGTCCTCCTCCAGGCGGAGCTGGCCCGCTGCACCTGGTCGAGCCGTGGCGCCTCTTCACCTCCAAACCCCCTTCCACATTCTCGGCTTTCACCTTCCCGGGCGGCCAGAGGAGGGCTCGGCGAGGCTGCCGCGGACCCCCCTCCCTGAGGAATGTGGGTCCCGCGTCTCCAGCGGGCCCGACCCAGCTTGTACCTCCCCCTCCCCCGGCCAGCAGCCAGGAGCCCCGCTGCCTTCACCCCACCTTCCGTCGGGATCGTGTTACAAAGTCACCTGAAAGCCATTTCCTTCCTCGTCTGCCCCTCCCCTCCCCTCCCTGTAAATCACCTGGAGGTTGCTTTTTAACCTGGAGCAGCTTTTTTTTTTTTTTGGGTGTGTGTGTGTGTTGTTTTGTTTGTAACCAGAATTCAATAAGCACCGTTTACTATACACCCTTGTCTACACCCGGATATCAAATATACCCAGTGGCTCTGATGATCAGTGTCCCTTTCCTCCTACTTAGGAACTGGTTTTGACGCCTAACCAGTGGGACCTCTTCCCTGGGCTTTTCTCCTCTGGCCTTGTGCTGGGACAGCATCTTCTATCCAGGACCTTTATGGATGAATTATTTCGGGTTTTAAAATGTATGCTCTTGCTCAAAACCCAGCCTGCCCTTGTCCCCTCCCCCACTTGCAGCTGCATATCTTTCCACGCCCATATGATTACACACAGGCGTAAAGACAAATGACCTGTCTTCGTTTTACAAAAACGGGGGTCCTCTATTTCCATAGGTTTCTGCATCTTTCCCCCCCGACCTAACAGTCTCTTCTAGGTGGACTCCCTCCAAGTAATCGGCTTCATCTCTGGTCAGCTTCTCACAGGCTTGGGTTTACATCTGTAAAGGGTCACGGGAACCGAGTTCGGTGGGGAAATCAAGGTGTGCCTTTCTGACCCAGAAGAACCGAGGTGACTTGCTCTGGTGGGCGGGTTCAGGGCCCCCCCAAACTGGGTCCCAACCAGTAACGCACTTGAAAGCCCCCTCTCCTGTCCGTACAATGGGGGATCTTTGGGCGGTCCGGAGCCCTCTCCCGAGGCGGTAATATCAACTATGTGACACCAGGGTGACCCCACCACGTGCGTCTTTGAATCTTGGGAACATTTAGGCTGCCCCGGAGGGCTCGCGAGCGGCCGGACGGACACCGTGGGGCCGCGCGCTCGCCCCACCTGCAGCCGCGCACGAGCCCCGCGGCCACCGCCGCCTCTACCCCCCGCCTCCAGCCCGCAGCGCCGCGGTTTCCCGGGCCCCCGCCGAGCCGCCCATTGTTGGATTCCAGCAGCGGCCCTAGTCTCCACCCACTGGAAAAATTCCTGGCCCGCACCTCCCTCTCCTCCCTCCCGCCGCAGCCCGGGCTCGGCCCCGACTTCCTGCCGGGCGCTGAGAAGCCGCGCGCGGGCTGGAGTCCCCGGGGGCCGCGCTCGCAGCTGGCCGCCTAGGGGCCGGCAGTGGGCGGGAGCGGCGGGCAGCCTCGGCCCCTTCCGAGAGCGCCTTTCAAACTCGCGCCCGCGGCACTGCCCGGGGCAGCCTCGCGCACCGTGCGTGGCGGACCCGGCAGACGGCCACCGCTTGGTGAGTGTCCCCCGGCTCTCTCCCTGTCCCTCTGCCAGTGCAGCCAGCGGAGTGAGTGTCCAGAGCCACTCCGAGGCCCCCACCCTCCCTGGCCACCCGCCCAGCCCCCTGCGGGGTGAGGACTGGGGCGGCCGAGGAAGGCCCGGGGCTGCCTTGGCTCCTCCCAGGGCGACCCTCGCGGCTCGGCTGAGTGCCGGAGGCTCTTTCAAGGAGACATTTTCTGTCCTTCAGCCCCCACCCCGGAAACAAAAGGAGCGGGCGCGCCGGGTGGCTCCGAGAGAGGTTCGGTCTAAAGCCCGGGAAGCCCCCAGGGCTGCGCGCACTCGCTCCCCGGTGCGCTCGGTCGCCCGAGGCACGGGACTGGGGGCCCGGGGGCGCGTACTCCAGGGAAGGACGCGAGCCTCTGGTCCCGGGAGCCCGAGAGGCGCCCGTAGCCTGTTCCGGATTGTGCCACACGGTGCTGGCTCCTGGGAGCCTCAGCTCATGTCCTGGAGGAGTTAGCGCGGGTGCCAGAAGCGGGGTGCCCGGGAGCGGAAATCACAGAGGCCACTGCCTGGCCCCGGCACCTCGACCCCGCGCCCTCCTGAGATGGGTTTGGTTCGTTAGCGCCACATCCTCGGCCCTTGGGTTTGCAGAGCTACGATCAGGCGTGCAGCCTGGAGAACTCCAAGACGTTCTCAAGGAGCTACTTTGAGTCTTTGCAGCTGCTTTTGAAAACAAAAGGAAGAACGGTGTGGGAAATGTAATGGTGGGAGGCTGGAGAGGTGTGGCCGGGGGGGGGGGGGGGCGGTATTAGCGGCGGTTGTTAGAGTTTAATCTCTGAGGTCACTCGCTACATTGTTGGCACGTGAAGGGGCCTGTCCCCTGCTGTGGGACTCGCAGGAGGCGACCCAGACTCCAGCAACCTACAGGGAACCCTAGACTGGGGGTTCCCAGAGTCTCCCCAGCCCTGCCTCTGCATGCAGCCCGATCACACTTACCTTGCTCAAGAAATAATAAGCAGGGAGAGTAGTGGCAGCCCCCACAGGACTCCCTGCTGAGCAAATCCCCTGCCTCCCATCAGGAAAGTGCCTTTCCACGCTCTCCTCTGATGGACTGTGAGTGGAATCCTGAGCGACTTAGCTGGGAGTACCTCACCTCCCTGGCAGAGTAAGAACCAAAAGAAGGTGTACTCCCTCTCTCTGTTATTCACCGCTTCCCGGTGGTCCTGGGACACCACCTCTCCTTCCACACCTGCTAATAATGCTTTTATTGCCTCTGCTGCCCCCATGCCCTAACTGGAGGGTTGGACAACCCCTTGGCTCCCTGGGTATCTTGTTCTGGGAATGGGGCAAACCAAGTTCTAGAAGCAGAGGGAGAGGTTTGTGTAAGAGCTTGGGAGCTTTTATTAGAAGTGGCATAGGAGAGTGGAAAGAGCGCTAACCTGGGAGTCCAGCACAGGACTTTGCCCGAGTTTTAGTCCTGGCTCTACTGCATGGCATCAAAGACTAATAATAGTCTCTTGTGCTGGAAGGTACCTTGGATTTGCCTAATCCATTTACATGAAGGGAGGAGAGCTCAGAGATGGAGGCCATTCGAGCCTTGTTCCTGTTGGCCTAATAGGGACCAGCACTCAGATTTCCTCACTCTGTCTAATCCATGCTTTTCCCTACATGACTTGGGCAAGTGACTTATGTTTTCTGACTCAGTTTCCACATGAGTAAAGTGGGGTGCTTGCCTGCTCTTCCTCATAGAAGTTGGAGTGAGGATCAAATGAAGCCATATATGTGGAGAGTGCTCCATAAACGTCTATACAAAAGAAAGGGCTCAGCTGTGGCTAGGAGAGGCCCTCTCCAGAGCTTTATAATTTCCTGGGTTTGTCCCACATGTGCCACAAGGAAGGGTAGATACCAGAAGCCAACGGTGAAATTTACACCCCTGGACTGTAGTATCGCATCTCCAGAGTAAACATTTGCCTTAACCAAATCCCAGGGTCACTGTTTACACTGCAGGAGGCCAAAGGCCATGGCCTGAGAGATGACTAGGGTTGGAGGGAAAAGGACTGTGTTCCAGTGTATGGCATGTCCCTTCACCTCCACCCCACTCTCAGAACCTTGTGAAGCATCTGGCTCCAAGCCTGGAGTATTGCTACAATCCCAGGCTGGAGCTGACCTAGTAGGGTTAACTGTGAAGCCATTTAGCTATTTTCTGTTGTGTTGAGGGTTGAGGGGACTCTGGGCTTTGGGAACGTGTTGCCTTTGCAGCTGCACTGAGGGCTGTTTTCAGCTCCTCTTTTGCCCCCCTCCCCACATCCCAGGCTGCCCCTCTGGCCCAGGCTGCTGCTCTGTCCCGCCTCTGGCCAGCTGCAGGTCCATAGGCCTTTGTTCCAGGCCTTCCCTCCCCAGCAGGCTATGGTCCTGGCAGCTGGAACTCACTACTGCCAGCAGGAAGGTTCTACTGGAGTTGCAGAGGTCCTGGCAGACCCTCATTTCCTCTCATGGGGCTCATCTTGGGGCTCCTAACTTGCCCCTGGCCAGATTCTTTCACTATCCTTTCTCACCCCCTTTCTTCCCCTGAATCATTCTCTTTTCCTTCTATACTCATGCCTCTTAGTTCTATTTTAAAGCATTCATTTATTCATTCAACAGTTGTTTATTTGGCACTGACTGTATGAATGTAGATGCAGGAGATACAGCAGTGAACAAACTATACAACTATCATTGACCTATGGAGTTGACTTCTAGTGGGGGAGGCTGACAATAGGCAAGATAAATAATTAAAATAGAAAGCATTTTAGCCCTGGACAGTGTGGCTCAGCTGGTTGGAGCATAGTCCTGTGCACCAAAGCGTTGCCGGTTTGATCACCAGTGGGGGCGGGTATGGGTGCAGGACGCAACCAATTGATGTTTCTCATGTCAATGTTTTTCTCTCCCTCCCCCTTCTCTCTCTCTCAAATCAATTAAAGCATATCCTTGGGTGAGGATTTAAAAAAGCATTTTAATGATAAGGAGAAAAGTCTGACAGGGTAGATGGGTGTGAATTATAGAAGGGGTGAGATGATGTCTAAGATGAAGGGACTGGAGGAAGGGACGTTTGAGAGAATGCTGAAGGAGATGTTTCCTTTCATCTCTCATTTCCCTTTCTTGAAACTCTCTTTAAGCAACACTGGAATTGGACACACCTGGGCTCAGATCCCAGCTTGACAGCTTACTACTAGCCCTGTGGTGCTAAACTCCTTTGTGCTTGTGTTTCTCACATGTAAAATGGAGTTAGTCATAATACCACATATGATATTGTGAGAATGAACAATGAGATGATGTATGTTAAGTGCTTAGCAAGTCTATACAGGGATGTTCAGTAAACGATAGTCTTGTTATTTCCCCAACCAAGTTCTGCAGGGGTAACCTAAAATATTTAATGCTAAGGACTGTAGATGAGAAGTTTTTTTTATTTCAATTATTAGGTAGGAATGGGGAATTAGAGGGCTGTGAAAATAGAAATCCTAGTTAGTGCAGACTTTATATTTAGTGAGGTTTTTCTATAGGGCCTTAGGTTCCAGGTGGTTGAAAGGTGTGGGCTGCTTTCCCTGGTGACTGGCTGGGTTTGGGGCAGCCTTGACCCTCCCTTGCTCTGGAATTCCCTCTGTTTCCAACCAGCCCAGATGATTCACACCTTAGTCTCCGGCCTCTCTTCTGCCTCAGGCTGGGAAGGCTATCAGCTCCTCCCCCAATGTCTACTTAAAGTTTGCTGGGGTGGGGGTTGGGGGTGGGGTGGGGAAATGAGAGAGGGGCTGGGGAGAGCTGGGCAGATGGTAGGCGGGGCTGTTTTAGGGAACCTGTGGAAGTGGCTAGAGGATTCTGTTAGAGGCTCAGAAGCAGCCTTGAAAAAAGGTTTAAGAAGGGTCCACATGGACCAGAATTTAGAGTAAGGGAATGGACAGACACTATGAGATCTCAGGGTCTAGCTGGACTTTGACTACTCAGCTCTCCCCGGCTTCCACCAGCCAGCCTAAGGAGCCTCTTCCCCTCTCAGCTGGAACCACGGACCTCAAAGGGAGGGGCCCATCTAAAAGACTGCTGTCAAAAGCTGCGGTGAGCGGTTTCCTGGGGGCCCTGCCGGGGCTCCGGAAGCTGGTTGGTGGAGGGTGGGGCCCAGGGAAGTGGTCATCAGACAGACCACTCCCCTGGAGAGCTCTTCTGCACTCACAGGCTATCCTGGCAGGCCCTGTGGTGAAGGAACTTTCTTTCTGGGCCTGTAGGTCGGTGCCTGGAGACCAACTAAAGCTAGATGTAATCTAGCCTCAGACACAGTTGCAAAGAGGGCCCTGAACAGCCCCAGACATTTTTGTCACAGAGAGAGAAAATGGGCAGGGTCAGTTAACCTGTGATTGTAAGAAGGTGCATCTAGAGATGCTGGCAGCCTCTCTGGGGGTTTATCTGTCTGGGATAAAGGCTGGTCTTGTTGACTGAGTCTCTGCTGTGTTCTTATTTTGGTTAGAAACTCTCTGAGGGCAGGAACGCTGCTTGATTCATCTTTGTTCTCACATAGCATGAAGAACAGTAGAAAGTGTAATCGGTGTGCTGAGGAATCTGGGCTTGGTGGTCTCAACTACCCCAGCTTTTGCTCCATGAAGTTAGGGGGAAGAAGGCAGTGGTGGGGGTCAAGCCCAGCCTCTGTGGGCTGTTGCCATCTGGGAATGCAGGACAAGGAGAGAGGGGCTTTCTGTAGTCCTCTTACTGGCCTCTGGGGAGGGAGGGAGTCTTGGTTTAAGCTCAAGGAATGGATTTTTTTTTTTAAAAAAAAATCTTTTATTGATTTCAGAGAGAGGAAGGGAGAGGGAGAGAGAGAGTTGAAACATCAATAATGAGCGAGTCATTGATTGGCTGCCTCCTGCACTTTCCCTGCTGGGGATGGAGCCTGCAACCCGGGCATGTGCCCTGACCAGGAATTGAACTTTGATCTCCTGGATCCTAGATCGATGCTCAACTGCTGAGCCACACCTGGCTGGGCCAAGGAATGGATTTTTAAGGACTCATACTCTGCTCCATGCTGAGCTGACTGGGGGACTGAACACAGGACCTGAACAATGTTCCAGTAGACGCGATGGTGGCTATGCTTGTAGCCTTTAGGAAACACAGTTTCAGGGTCCTCGAAGTTGGCTCTGATTATTGCTGGAGTCTGGTTGAGAATGAGGGAGGATGCAAGAGTAGGGAAGTCAATTTTATTGCGGTAATAGGATCCCAAGAGGAGAGATGAGTTCTACAGGTACTGGAAGCTCTTAAAAAACTCATATCCTTACTATGCCGGCTGTGAGACTCTGTGTGTATGTGTGTTTAAGTGTAAATCAGAGGTTCTTGAAAAATAGATGTCAAGTGTTTATTGAAAGGAAAAGGGATTCAACAATAAAGATAAATTAAGAAATTTTAAAAAAAGGGAAAGGGAACCAGTATACAAGCAGCCTCTATGTATCCTCCACATTGCTACATCCCCTGTGCTTGCTGGAGTCCAATAAATATTTGTTGAATAAGTAAAACCCTACTGTGTGATGAAACCTTAGGAATGAAAGAAATTTTCATGCTCTTCACAAATGTTCTATTTCTGTCTGAAAGTGCCCAGGATATAAGATTCTAAGAAGATAACCTGTGGTCAGTTGCTCTGGCAGAGGGGCAGATGGACCTGTATTCCTCCAGGCTGGAAAAGTGAAAGGGGTCATTGGGACCAGTCCTCCCAGTGACACAAGCGGACTGCAGGGTGTGCTTATAGTCTTGAATATCGTTCATCCCATAATATGTCCCATAAAATTGCATAACATCTCTCCTCCTTTATTCAGGACTTGGCCACCCAGCACCCATACTTATCTGCATAAGGCCAAGTAGGTCTCAGATCAGCCAGGACTCGAGTTCCTACATTTTTCCTCACACCAGCCCCCTCAGACTCTGTTTAACTTTTATATATAAGCTGTGTCATTTCTATTTCCAAGCCTACAACTGAAAGGAGCAGCAAGGAAGATTGTAAAGAGACTGGCATTGAGAGGAAAAATGACCATAGTGCAACTGAGAGTTGTCTGTAAGAGTGGATGGAGATCAGAAGGCTATGAAAAGCCAGGAGTACCAGCATGAGAGTTGAGAGTCATTTATTTAAGGGGGAATGGCTTGGCACACCTTGGCCCTTGTGGGAAACCATCATTTTGATAACTGGTGCAAAGACATGGATGGACCTTGAGAATATTATGCTACACGATCCTATTAACTAATGTCACCCTAATAAATTTAATTTTTTAAAAAAGGTAGTTGATGTTTTTCTGGTAATTGTGACCCTGAGTCTTCAAGAAAAGTTTAAATTATGTTCCCTTGACTCTGTTTAGGAAGGAAGTGGATTGCATATTTTTAAAAGATTTCCTATCAGATTGCGTAAGTATCAACATTTAAAAAATGTTGTTACTTAGGTAATATCCCTAATTCTCTCAAAAAGGCAAAATAAGTGGTGGTACCCCATCTCCAGATAAGGAAACTCACAAGGTTGGTCACTTGTCCAGAATCACTCAGCTAAGACTTGGGGATGAGGTAACTTCTGAGTACCCTGGAGTCCATGCTCTTAGCTCTAGGACCCAGACTTTTGAGACCCCTCACTTTCTTGAAAATGTGGCTTTTTGGACAGCTTTTTCTGCAGCGAGTCTGGGTTTTACTGTGTTAACAGTAGAGCTAGGATGGGTGCACCTTAAATCAGCTCCACCCAAGCAGACTGCCAGTTATCCCAAAGGGCACTTACTTGCCTCAGTGGAAACAAGAATGCTTTCAATACATTTACAGTTTTAGCACCTGCCTGGGTGCCACACAGCACTTTCCAAGGCCAGAAAATGACAGGGAGGATCTGCAGTTTCAAAAATTCCAGGCCTCTTTCCACCAGGAGCTTTGTTCCTTTGTTTTGGTTCTGGGTGCTGCTGAAAGATGCTGTGCTATGCAGTCTTGGCGTTGGCTGTTCTAGTCAGTCACCAGGGTGCTGGGGGCCACCCCTGCATTGGAACCCCTACCCCCATATAGGAACCCCTACCCCCATGTTCCCACCATCCAGATCTGGCAAATGGTAATTTTATCATGTTTACTTCTCTCATTTATTATAGAGATAGAATGTGACATACATTTGAAGCTTCCTTTGTTTTTCTCCCTAATCCCATTCTCTTTCCTCCCTTCCCAGGAGTAACATTTTCCTGAATATGGTGTTTATCATTCTTATGCATGTTTTTATACTCTTTACTGTAATCTGTAAGTAATTTATATATTGTGTTGTTTTAAATTTGACATATGTCATGTTGAATGCATTCTTCTTGAACTTGCATTTTCTATCCAACAATATTGTCTAGATTTATCCATGTTGATATATTTAAATCTAGCTTATTCATTTAACTGTATCTATTGGTATGTATTGTATAATTACATTGCAGTTCCCTTATTAATGGACATTTAGGTTGTTCCATTTTCATACCACTCTAAATAAATAATTAAACAGCCATGTGCCAGTCTTCTCTGCTATGTATGTCAGCAGTGGGATTACTGGGTCATGTGCTTTTTAAGATACTGCTGACCAAATAATACCCCCAAATGATTCCTAACCAACTTATATTTTTACCTGAAAGATGAGAGCTCCTATTTCACTAACAGTTGGATTGTGTCTTTTGATCTAGTAGATATGAAGTGGTATTTTAAAATTATTTTATAAATTGGCTTTTAAAATTAGCACTTTGATTACAGGAAGGGATGGGCATTTTTCCTGTTTATTGGCCAACCATGTTTATTATGTGAATCTTTGCCCTTCACATTAAAAAACTTTTTTTTAAACCACGTAATACATCCACATGATTCAAACCCCAAAAGGAAATACAGTGAAAAGTTTCCCAACCCTGTCCCCTGGCTCACCATCTTCCCCACCCTGCAACCTGTTAGAGGTGCTTGTGTACTTTCCAGTTTTAGTTGTCATTGTCTTTTTTTGTTGATTTTTAGGAATTAAAATATATGTGCTAAATAACTATCTTTTGCAGATCATATTCATTACATATAGTTCTGATTGTCTTAACTTTAATAATATTCTTTTTTATAGGGAAGTTTTAATTTTAATGTCAGATTTGCTAATCTTTTGTTTGTACTTTCTGTGTTTTGTTCAAGAATCCTACTCTGATTTTTTTAAAAAATTATTTTTTCCATTCGACATTTATTTCCTCTATGCCCTCTTTGATTTTTATTTATTTTTCTTCCTTTAAAAATTTTTTTTTGTTTCTACTCTGATTTTATAAATCTATATTTTAATGTTTTGTTTTATAAATTTAAGTTTTGCTTCCCATGCTTATATATTTTTTAAAAAATACGTTTTTATTGATTTCACAGAGGAAGAAACATTGATTGGCTGCCTCCTACACACTCCCTATTGGGGATTGAGCTCCCTATCTTGGAATCAAATCTGTGGCTGCTGGGCCCATACTTACTTTTTTTTTTTTAATCCTCACCAGAGGATATTTCTTCCATCGCTTTTTCAGAGAGAGTGGAAGGGGGGCGGGGAGAGAAACATCGATGTGAGAGAGACACATTGATTGGTTGCTTCCCACACGCTCCCCCGGGGGTGGAGATCGAGCCTGCAATAAAGGTACATGCCCTTGGTCAGAATCGAACCCGGGACCCTTCAGTCCAAGGGCCAACCCTCTAACCACTGAGAAAAACTGCCCAGGGCCCATAATTACATTTTAAATTCACCTGGAATGTATATGTGTGGGTATATATGTTTTTATTTATTATTTATTTATTTTTTTAATATCTCTTTATTGATTTCAGAGAGCGGAAAGGAGAGGGAGAGAGAGATAGAAACATCAGTGATGAGAGAGTCATTGATCAGCTGCCTCCTGCATACCCCCGACTGGGGATCGAGCCTGCAACCCGGGCATGTGCCCTGACTGGGAATTGAACCCCGATCGCCTGGATCCTAGGTTGATGCTCAACTGCTGAGCCAAGCCTGGCCGGGCTATATGTTTTTATTGATTTTTTTAGAGAGAGAGAAACAAACATCAATTGCTGCCTCCCACATGAATCCCAACTGGGGATCAAACCCAAAACCTGGGTATGTGCCCTGACTGGGAATGGAACCCATGACCTTTTGGTGCACAGAACAATGCTCAATCAACTGAGCCACACTGGCCAGGGCTGTTTTTTTTCTAATATGACACTGGTTCTCAACCCTGGTTACACGTTAAACCTCATGAGAAGCTTTTAAAAAATGTACTGAGCCTGGCCGATATGGCTCAGTCGTCACAGTTCGATTCCCAGTCAGAGCTGGGGGTTCTGGCTGGATCCCTAGTAGGGGGCGTACAAGAGGCAGCCCATCAATGACTCTCTCACATCATTGATGTTTCTGTCTCACTCTCACTCTCCCTTCTTCTCTCTGAAATCAGTAAAACCATATTTTAAAAAATGTACTGATATCTGAGCCTTACCTCAGATCTGGCCAATAAAATAAAAGTATTTTGGGGTGGGATTCAGGCGTGGTTATGAAACACAGCCCAGGTGATATTTATGTTCAGACAAGGGTGAGAACCATTCAGCCTTATAAGATGGAACTGATTTTATTTTTTTTCTAGAGGAATGGCTGGTTTTCCCACTATTAGTTATTGAATAGTCTATGCTTTTCTTGCTGACTTGTTACTTGTAAGATTTGATTGATTTTTAACTATTGAGATACATTTTACATATTTAAAATTCACCTATGTAAAGTATCTATAGTTCAGCGGTGTTTAGTGTATTCACAAAAATTGTGCAACCATCACCACTATCTAATCTAAAACTTTTTTTAGCCCTGGCTGATGTGGTTCAGTGGTTACAGCATTGGCCTGCGAACTGAAGGGCCAAAGGTTCAATTTCCAGTCAACGGCACATATCTGGGTTGCATGTTCAATCCCTGGCCCCAGTGGGCGCACATGCAGGAGGCAACCAATCGATGTGTTTCTCTCACATCGATGTTTCTCTCTCTCTCTCTTTCTCTCTCTCTGTCTCTTTTTCTCTTTCCTTCCCTTCCTCCCTTCCACTCTAAAAAATCAATGGAAAAAACACAACATTTTTTTTTATCATGCTTCAAAAGAAACCCTGTAACCCATTAGCAATCACTTCCCATTTCCCCCATCCCCCAGCCCTAGGCAACCACTAATGTATTTTCCATCTTTATGGATTTGGCTATTCTGGACATTTCACATAAATGAATTCATACAATATTTACTCTGTTATGACTATTTTCTTTAACTTAGCATAATTTCAAGGGTCGTCTGTGTTGTGGAATGTTATTATTTTTTTTATTACCAAGTAATATTCCATTGTATGGGCATACTACATTTTGTTTATCCACTTATCAGTTGATGGGCATTTGAGCTGTTTCCACTTTTGTGCTATTATGAATAATGCTACTGTGAACAGTTGTGTACAACTTTTTGTGTAGATACACGTTTTCCATTCTCTTAGGTATATAACTAGGAGTAGTATTGCTGGGTCATAGGTAACTCTAGGTTTAAATTTTTGAGGAACTACCAGAGAGAAGCCATGAAGTGCTTTTCTTCTTTTTTTTAATCCTCACCTGAGGATATATTTTTTGTTGATTTGTAGAGGGGGGGGGAGGAAAGAGAGAGAGAGAGAGAGAGAGACATTGATGTGAGAGAGAGACATCGATCACTTGCCTCCCATACACGCCCCCACTGGGGATCAAACCCACAACCTAGGTATATGCCCTGACTGGAAATCAAACCTGTAGCCTTTTGGTGTACAGGACAATGCTCCAGCCAGCCGAGCCACCTGGCCAGGGCAAGTGCTTTTAAGTAAAAGATGAGTACAGTAGAATAAGATTTTTATTTTAAATATATCTTTATTGATTACAAAGAGGAAAGGAGAGAGAGAGAGATAGAAACATCAATGATGAAAGAGTCATAATCGGCTGCCTCCTGCACGCCCCTGACTGGGGATCAAGCCCGCAACCCGGGCACGTGCCTTGACCAGGAATTGAACCTGATCGCCTGGATCCTAGGTCGACGCTCAACCACTGAGCCACTCCCGGCTGGGCAGAATAAGATTTTTTTTGAGAGAGACCTGAGAGAGACCATATTCACATAACTTTTATTGCAGTATATTGTTATAATTATTTTATTATTATTGTTGTTAATCTCTTACTGTGCCTAATATAGAAATTAAATTTTATCATAGGTGTGTATGTATAGGAAAAAGCATAGTATATATAGGGTTCAATACTATCTGTGGTTTCAGGCATCCACTGGGGGTCCTGGAATGTATCCCCCTTGGATAAGGGGGGACTATACTGTATATTAGTTTCAGGTGTACAAGATAGTGACTCAGTATTTTGTATACACTGCAAAATGACCACAATAAGTCTAATATCTTTTCATTTTCTTGGTGGTGCCCTTTGAAACAAAAAATCTTTTCAAGATTGTTTTGCCTATACTCAGTTCCTTGCTTTTCCATACATATTTTAGGATCAGCTTGTCAATTTCTACAAAAATGCTACCTGAACTTTGATTGAGTCTGTAGGCCAATTTGGCAAGTATTGCCATATTTAAGAATGTTAAGCGTCCTTATCCATGAACGTGGGATGTCCTTCCATTTATTCAGGTCTTTAATTTCTTTTAACAGTACTTTGTGGTTTTCAGTACATCTTATACTTTAAAAAAATATAATCCAAAGTATTTTATGTGTTTCGCTGCAATTATAAATGGGATTGTTTTGTTTCTTAATTTCATTTTTGGATTGTTCACTGCTAGTGTATAGAAATAGACTTGTGTTTCCACAGCTGTGAAAATCAGTACTAGGAATTTGAATGCTGGAAGACCTGGGGGAAAATGGGGTACAAAAAGCCCAGGAAGATCTGGTCCTCCTTACCTATAAGAGGCTGTAATTGGGTTAAGTAGATAGGACACTCAGAAAACAAGATGCCTGCTATTCGCTGAGACTGTACAGATTAGTGCCCCACTGTGAGTGCTTACAGGTGGAGAAAGGCAGCCTTTGCGTGTTCCTGGTCATCTTCTTTTTTTTTTTTTTTTAAGGTGTACACTTTATTGAACTGGTCTCAAGTCAGTGCACAGATAATCCCCCGGCTGCCTCCACACCTCAACCCATTCCCAGAGAGACCAGAGGCCTTCATACATCTCAAGTCGGAGGACAAAAAGTGGGGCATGAAGGCTGACCATTGTCCTGGGTCGTCTTATGTGGCCACATAAGTTGTTTGTGGGGCAAGTTATGAATTCCTGGGTGACTCCATTTTGGCCTCTTTCTGAGGTTGCTCCACAGTGTAGGAACTTTTTCTGAGCCAAGTGTTACTAGTAGAAGGGCAAAGGTGCCCGAGGGCATTCCCACAAGGGGGCTGCAGGATAGCACCTTTCTGTTCCATCCTGAGGGAGCAGGTATCGGGGAATGAATTTCCCTCTTACCTCACTGTCCAGTCCTGGGTAGGTGAGCAAATAGCTCTTGATCACAGGGCTGTTTGAGGAGATTGCATAGAGAATGTGTTTAGCACAATGCCTGGTACACCCAAATAAAATGCTAGTTGATATTATGCCAGTCTGGCATCTTGGGAGCCATTTGTGCCTTAGTTCTCCTATATGTAAAAACAGATAATAATACCTGGTGCTCACCTGCCCCTCCCTTCTGCCTCTGGCTGTTGGTAAGGGTGGAAGGGTTAATATCCTCAGGCTTTGAGGGCCTGGGGTGGGGGAGGAGCCTTATAAACGGAGTATTATTGTGCTGGTGAATGAACTGGCTTTGTTCGTCTGCCTTTAGCACTTGACTTCCTGCAGTTAGTGTCCCCTGTATTTAAATTGCTAGAGATATTTGACTGTCCTCAGCTGTGCGGTGCTCACCTGCCTGGCTCTGGCCTGGATCCCCACCCAGTGGGGACCTGCTGAATTGGAGTGGGAAGCTGCATTTCCTCTGTTAGGGGCCTCCCAGGAATCAGGAATGACAGAAATGCAGAAAGTATGACCCACACGCAGAACTGGTTCTGAATAGGACATTTATTGGAGAGGTTTTGCAGGAGGCGCAGGCGCTTGGTGGCAGCTCTCTGCTTGCCCCAAGCCTGTTAACTGCTCATCTGCCGGTGCGGAAGAATGCAGCTCCCTGGTCCCACACGTCCCTCTCGGTGGTACTCGGATGGGAGCCCTTTTGAGAAAAGCAGTAGGTACCCATCTGGGGCTAGGCCAGGGGTGTGAGTGGGGTGTGACCGGGACTCTGTCAACTCCAGGCCTTCAAGCCTTGCCAGAACCTCCCATGAAACCTGGCCAGCCACAGGCTTTGGGGCAAAAGGTAGGTTTCTCCCTTGGGGGTTCAGGAACTGAGGTCCTCACAGGTACAGGTGTAGGGCAGACAGCTGGTCCTTTTTATCCTGCCTGGCTTTTTCTAGTGGATGTGTCCATCTTGTCTGGGTAACAGCACAACATTCCTGTGTCCTCTTGGAGGTAACTGCAAATGATTCTGCTAGGGTACTTCGGAAAGTTCTTCTGATCTCAGAACATTCAGAGTTGAATGGTTAGAGAAGGAGCCCTTCCTGAAGTGTCCCAGCACAAGTACACATGCATGCACGCACACACGCACGGAGGCGCACACACACTGGGAAAAGCAGTTAATCTCCCACTTCTTCCTGAAGTTTCCTTTTCCCTGAATCCACAGAGAGTGGTTATTAGATAAATCAGGTAATGGCAGGTGGAGCAGGTGAAAGGAAGTTCTCCCCAACCCTCCCTTGTCCTTAATGAATGCTGCCAGGCAGGGGCAGTTCTCACCAGACTGGGGCAGTTCACCAATCCAGTGCCCACCACTTCTGGAACGCTGGGCCGCAGGAGCAGGAAGGTTGGGGGTAGATCCTGACTTGGTTATGTCTTTCAACCTTGAATCAAGGCCTTGCTTTTCCAGAAGCAGGACTCTGCTGTCGGGGCCAAGCCACTCCATGCCATGTGCACCCCCTCACCCCAGAACCTTGGGTTTGGTAACAGCTGCCCTCTGTCTGTGTAACCTCTCAGCTGAGGGAGAAAGCTCCTCTCCTCCCACTTGGGAACTGGTTGGATCAGTTTTCTGGGCCTCCCTGGTGAGGCCCTTAGAAGGAAAGGCAGGGACCTGAGGAGGTGGGGGTAGGGCAGGTGCTGTGGGGTGGAGAGGGGCCCCCCTGGGCTCTGTGGGACAGGCATCCCTGAGGGGAAGTGCAGGAGGCCCTGCTGTCTGAAGGGCTGGCTGCCTTGGAGAATTGACCTTTGTATGTGAGTCTATAAGGTGTGCCTTGGAAATCCGTGCTCCTAACTTCTCTGGGTTAGGCAGCAGGCCCAAGGTCAGCATCCAAGACAAAGAAGGGGTGTTCCTTGGAGCTCTTCTCTTGCTGTAGTGCCTGAGGGATGGGGAAGGCCAGGGCTGTTGTAAAGGCTTGAAGCTGGTGTTGGTGTTTGGAATTGGAGAGGAAGTTGCCTTTGGGGGAGCTGTCCTGCTGGCAGCCTTGCCCCCTAAATCTAACTTGCTTGGGGAGGGAAAGTGAGAATTTGGGGAAGGGACAATCCCTCAGGTGGTGAGGCATACACTGGCCCCTCCCCCAGCCTCGGGGGAGCCACTGGCCTGAAATTTCAAGCAGATTCCCTTACGGTTAAGCTGTGTCTGTTTTCTAGAGTAGGTGTTCTTGCCCTGCTTTCAGAGGCACTTGATTCCCAGGTAGCTTCATAGCTTCCCATTTATTTGGAGCTTTGTTTCTCTCCCCTTCAGAGGGGTTGGAAGATGTCTCCTTCTTTCTAGCAGGTGCTCCCTAGGTCTCTCTCTCCTCCTTGAAACTGTCTGAATAGTCGGCACCTTTTTGGGCCTCTGGGTTCTTGAACACTCTGGTTATCCAGACACCTACTGCCATAGCCCCCCGTGGCGGTTTCTCACACCTCGTCTCAGAGCCCCATCTCCCCCTGCCTCGGCACTTGTCCCTCCAGGCCTGGCTCGGGTGTGCCCTTTTCCGTAAAGCCATTGCCGATGCCTTTGGTCTGTGCTTGGCCTGCCTGCCGGCCTGGCCCCTTGCTGCTGGCTGCCCGGGGCCTTGGGTGGTCCAGGTCCTTTAGGGACTCAGCTGCTGCCTTTGCCACACATGCCTCCAGATCTCTTCACCTGGCAAAAGCTGACTGATCATTCAAGACTCCACTAAAATGTCCCTCCTCCTTAAGTCCCCCTCCTCCCCGTAGCAGCATCTACTCTAACAGTTTCTGTACTCAGACTTCTGCACCAGCATGCACGTCACTGCTTTGTGGATCATCTATTACAGGGCTGTTCTTCCTTCTAAAATTCAGTTCCTCCAAGACAGGGACAACATCTTATTTATTTCAGTGTCCCCAGGGCCCAGCAGGCATCATACCCAGAAGTATTGCCGCAAGCTGGAGGCAGCCTTGGATTCCCGTATTGCTCACTCTGTACCTTCTTTTGCTGTCTTGTTTCTCCTGGTGGAACACCAGCTCTGGGGAGTGGGTTCTGGGTGTGATTTATTTTTGTGTCTCCCACAAGGCTGCCACAATGCCTTTGTGCAAAGAGGGTGCTTAAAAATACTTGTCCAGTGGATTCTGAAGCTCACAACTTAGGGAGGGCAGTAGTGTTATCCGCAAAGAGGGCGGACGTTATGGCAGAAGTCACTGCCTGGCTTCTTACATCCAGCTAGTCAGGAGCATAGCGAGGACTGGTTTTGAGCGGTACTGGCTGGAGACCCTGGCCTCAGTCTTACACATTCTGCTGCTCTCCCCTGTTTGACCTTCCCTGGGGCTTAGAAAATGGGTGAACACCAGGGCTTTTACCAGTAGCTTTGTCTATGTCTTCTGTCCTGGCTTACCACATGTCTACCCTGGAGCTGGTTTTGTCTTTTCTTTAAAACCCAAGGACCAATGTCAAGGATGGTTTTTATTGATCACTTATTTGTGATTTTGCTACCTCACATTACCTTAAACTCTGTTCCTGCTCAGGCCAGTCATCCTCTATGGCTCTGTTCCTCTCTACTCCTAGCAGGACGTGCCGTCTCTCCCTGTGGAACCCTGAGGAATGTGCCTTGCCTGACACAGTGAAGGACTCTGAATTATTTATACTTCATCTTCTGGTTTGACCTTCTGTTGGGCATGGATGTTAGACTGTTTTCCTTTCCAGCTGAATTGTTTTATATTTTTCCTTATAAGAGCTTGGTCTGAATCGATGTTGGGATCATAGATGATGGATGGTTGGTGGGGAGGGTTGGGCCATGTTGGTTCAGTGAGTTTAACAAATGTCTTTATTATTCATTTGAGATGTGGTTCAACATTTTCGGCACAAATCAGAAACATCTTTTGTCCTGGTTGCCTGTGGAACAGATAATTTACCCATCATTGTCATCATTGCTACCATTAATGGGTGTCTTACTGTGTGTCAGATGTACAGATAGCTTTACTTGTATCATCTCAACCTTGGAGGTCAGTGAGCTTGGTATTATTGCTGTGCTCACTTTGCAGGTGGGGAACTTGAAGCTTAGCAAGATCAAGTGACTCACTCAAGGCCACACACAGCTGGTAAAGTGGAGCAGATGGGGTTCAAGCCAGGTCTGCTTGACTCCAAGGCCTATGGATTCATTTAGCGCATTTAACCTCTGGGCTCTGTGGACTCCCATGCACACACATGCTTGTGTATTCTCTCTTCCTCTGCTGAGAACGCAGGGGACCTAATGGGGCCCTTCTGTTCCCATTTGGTTCCCCTCTGAGAACCTGATGCAATAGTAAATGCTGCAGCTCTTGAAGGTGTGGCTCTTGTTTCCTCTTCACCCCTACCCCAGCCGAGAGGTCTCAAATCAGGCAGCCCTTACAGTGGGGGAAGGGGCAATAAGATGCCTAATTGGCAGGGCTGGGCCCCTGAATTTTGCTGATAAGGAGCGGTGGTCCTGTGAGCCTTTTTGACCTAGAGATGAGAGGGGTGGGACCTCTGGGAACATTGGATCTGTCTGTGACTTCTAGCACCGGATATGGCTACTCCATCTTCTGGGGACATTGTGTTATTTCCCTGCTTGATGACAAGTAGTCCTGGGAACCAAGTTGACCTACCCTGGCTGTGAGCAATAGCAATTTCTAATCAACAGTAATTGCTCTCATTTGCCTTTAGTACATGTCTATGGGAAACCTCTTGCTGAACTGCTTTTCCAGGCATATTTGTAGAGGGACCTTATTTCAGTTTCTTCTCCAGTCTCTAAAGTAGTCCCATTACCATTTTCTTCCTCCCAGTTTTTTGTGGCTGGTCATTTAATACGTGGCATGGCAAGACAGCTGTGTCCCTGCTCTAGCCCTCCTTTGCCTGGGGCCAAGTAGGCCCAGACTGGTGGGGTAAATGGGCCTGGTGGGGTGAATGTGCAGTCACCACTCCTGGGTGCCTGATGGCTGATTGGAAATTTGCTAGCACTGACTAATATGGAAACCCATTAGTCTAGGAGGAACTGGCTCTGGTCTTGACTTTGACCACTGTTTATCTTTCATTTGACTGAGGAAGTGGAGAGTGGTGCTCCAGGCATAATCCTGCATTCCTTCCAGCAGGCATTTATTGAGCACCTAATGTGCATTACTTGCTGGGGGTGAAGGGAGAATATGGGAAAGAAGGCCCAGCCCCCCAGGTTTTATTGTTTAGTCCAGAAGAAAAGCTTGCATATATGGACACACAAGGACCAGTGTTTTAAGCCATACTCAGGGTCATTAGAATTTAAAGAAGTGTTTAGTAACACTGTCCTATGGCTGCTGTAAGGAGCTCCACAAACTCAGTGGATGAAACATTTATTATGTTACAGTTCTGGAGGTCAGAAGTTAGCCTAGGTCCCCAGGGCTGTGTTCCTTCTGGAAGCTCCAAGGGAGAATTTTTTTTCTTGTCCTTTCTAGCTTCCTGAGGCTGCCTAGGTCCTTTGACTTGTGGCCCCTTTCCGAAAAGCCAGCAACGTAGCATCATCCCATCTGTTTCTCTCTGTCTCTGCTTTTGTTGTTACATCAACTTTGGGTTCTGCTGCCTCCCTCCCATATGGACCCTTGTGATTACATGGGGCCCACCCAGGTAACCTGGGAATACCTCCCTATCCCAAGATCCTTAACTTGAACACATCTGCAGAGTCTCTTTTTCCATGCAAGGTAACATTCACAGGTTCCTTAAATCTAGGGCTTAGGATGTGATATTCTGGGGGGTGGGGGGGCATTATTCAGTCTACAGTAGGGTATGTTTTGGAGGGGTTGGAAATGGTTGAGGAGGTCTTTCTGAAGGAGGTAGTTTGACCAAATCTGTGTAGGGAAAGGAGGGTCTGGGACACATTCCGGGTTTGAGGAATAACATGAGCCATGGCAAATGTTGGGATTGTGGACTCGTGGGAACCGTGAGGTGTAGGCCAGTGATCTTCCCATAGAAACAAGATGCCAGGGGCTTTCCTTTCCCTCCAAGGCCAGGCCAAGGGGGTTTTCTGGACTTCAGTCTTTAGGCCCAGACTTCCTTGCAGAATTCACGGGAGAGGGCTCCACTGGCAGTCAGGATCCTTTTCCTTTCCCACAGCTTCAGTCCTGCTCTGAGGACCCAGCCACACTTGGTGGCCCCCTGCTGTTCTTGGGGGTGGGAAACCAAATTCATGAGGGAAAAGGAGTTTGAACCTGCTGGCCAGGATTTGGGTGGCCCAGAAACCCTGATCACACTGTTTGCACAGCCTCTGACAGTCACATTGCCCACACTCACTCCCTGGGGAGCCTTTCCTTATCTGTTCTTAGGGTGCTGAGGGCCCCTGAGTCTCCGGAGAGGGGAGGAGGGGCCAGAGAGAGGAGACTGCTGGTGAAAGGGCAGAGAGCCAGATGCTCTAGGGTTCTCCTGGGGAAAGCCTGGGGTTGTCGTGAAAGGTGGCCTCCTGCTGGTGTGACCTCACTCAGCTCTGCCCATCCTCGGCTGGCCCAGGGAGGGCTGTGGAGAGAAGTGCCTGAGTGGGGGGCAGTGGGAACACGCTGGCAGGAGCCCCGGCAGGAGCAGGGCTTCTCCTGGGCGCAGAGTTGGGGAGCAGCTTGGCGTGTGGCTGTGCTGAGCTGCGGGCGAGAGCACAACGAGTGACGCAGAATCTCAGCTGACGTCTCTGTGGAGGTTCACATTGCTTCTGCCCTGGAAAAGTGGAAGAGTTGTTTGGAAAAGTTGTGGCTTTTTTCTGTTCCTTCTTTCTGATACCTTCTCTGAGGAGATCTTGATAGTGGAGTTGGGGGGCAGTCCTGGGGAAGGTCAGAGGCTGTCTGGCCTCTTGAGTTTGGAGAATGAACCTTTAGGATGTAGTTGAAAGATAAGGCAGTCTACAGTCCCTGAGGGAGGACTTGACCTGGTGAACTCCTTCCCTTTCCCCCACTTTGGTCCATGGACTTTGGAGCAGTTGTCTTTGGGGGAACCCCCTCCCTCTTTTCCTGCCTGCCTCCAGCGCAGGTGTGGTGTGTCGTGCTTCCACTTCTTGGGTGTGGGGTGAGAGAGGATGACATCACCTTCCTCTGCACCTGGACCCAGCCTCCCTGATCTGAAATGTTTTCTGGGGAGCGTCCAGAGCACTGACCTACTCAGAGGGTTCGCCAGCAAGCACCCTTTCCCTCTCTCCTGCCTTCTCAGCCCACTGGCTGGGGAGGGAGGGCCGGCAGGGAATGCTGCTGAGTCCTGGGGATTCCCTAGGACCAGAGAAGCAGAGGTTCTCCAGAAGGTGGGTGCCCCTGTGAGACCATTTTTTCAGAAGTTGGTTGGGGGGATCTGTGTCCTGCTGCCTCAGTGACAAGAACCCTGAGGACAGAACACGGAGGGGGGGCTATTGTGGGTTTTGGGTGGTGTCATTTTCTTCTTGGAGGCAGAGGTATGGATCAGATTGAGGGCATGGCACCTGAGGCACAGTGGGGAGGAGAAGGGTGAGGACTTGCACTGTTAGCTGTGCTGGGAACCCTAGGGGCCTGCTGCCCCCTGCCTGGGGAATATGCAGGGAGGTAGATGACCTTACAGGGTGTGGCTGGGATTTAGATTTAGAGAAAGTTTAAACAAGCAAACTAAAGAAACCAGATCTCCCTTTCTCTCCTGCCCCCGGGCTCTTAAAGGTGTATGTCTGAGCAGCTTCTTGGGCCCTTCCAAAAGAAAGGTCTGCCTGTCCAGAGTGGCTCAGTTGGTTGAGCATTGTCCTGTGTACCAGAAGGTTGCAGGTTCAATTCCCGGTCAGGGCACAACAAAAAAAAAAAAAAAAAAAGAAGAAAGAAAGGTCTTAGGTGACCTTGTCAAAGAAGGCTTCATAGGCTTCATAGGCATGGGATTTGAAATACACAGTTTTCTAGAAGACTGATTTACTGATTGATGATTGACTGGATTGATTCATGTTGAGAGATGGAAGAGGTCACGGCTGGGAAGCAGGTAGGGGAATTGGAGACGTGGTGTCCTAGGATGGGGTGGCCATGGGCATCTGGCTTGAGGGTTTGGCTGCTGCCTGCCTGTTGCCTCCTTCTCTAGGCTTCCACATCTCTTCAGATAGTATCTTCCAAGATGAGTTTGAAGCCTGAGTTCTAATCTTGGCTTTGGAGTGAATCTTACAATATGAGGTGATGCTCAGTGGATGGGAAGGGAAGGTTGGCTCTGCCCAGGGGCATGTGGGCAACTGCTTTCACTCTCTCTGTGAGAGTCTGAACTACACACACAGTCCTGGTTGGGAATAAGCTTTTAGGACCAGATTGCACTCAAATTGAGTATGGTGTCTTTTTTACATCACTGTCAAGTGGTGTCTACTCACAGCCCCCACCCGGGCTGTGCCTTGTTTGCTCTCACTGCCCATTCGCTTTTCATTCCTCCCTTTCTGGGTCTCTACATTCTGTTCCAGTTCTGCTATCCAGGAGAGAGCCTGTGATCCTGGGCCTCCTGGTCACTGCCCAGCTTTTCTCATTTTCCAAGGAATTTACAGTCTGACCTCATGATCACATGCTTTTTCCTTCTCCACGACCTACGATCCTTTGACCTGGAATCTGTATTTTGTTGTTCTAACAGGAGGGTAAATGGTCACAGAAGCTATAGCTGCAAGGAATCTTAACACTCAGCCCTTTACCTCCACGGGCCTTTGTGGGGTAAATGAATGTCACGTTAAAAATTCTGATTTTTCAAGAGGCAAAGCCATGGCATCCAGGGCTGTGACTAATCCTTTGCCTGTGGTCCTGGCTGGTGTGAAATCCATTAGGGAGGCAGGAGAGCATGAACACTGGAGCATGAGTTCAAATCTAGGCTCTATCACATGCTACTTCTGTGACCTCAGTTTCTGTATCTGTAAAATGGAGATAATAGTAGTATCTACCTCAGAGTTTTTATGAGATATAAGTGGCTTGTTAATGTCTATAGTGCTTAGAACATTTTAGTTGTTCTGCTTGGTTTTAGTCCCAGGAGGATTTGGGCAGGGGCACTACTTTGAAAATGTGAACTTGGTTCGCAGGCAGATGGCTGGCTATGTTTAACCAGAGAAAGTTTCTCCAGATAGAAAAACTTTAGTTTCTGAGCTTGAAGTGTGCTTATGTTGCCATGGGGTCCCAAAAGAGTGGCCTTCAGAAGGAACCCTTTAGAGATAAATCTCTCCCAGATAGCGTGTGTGTGTTGGGGGGGGGGGGGGCAGTAGCAGTGGGGCACTGTGACCTGGTCAGCTGCGAAATCCACTTGGGAATTGGGCCTTTTCCATTTAGCATCCCTCTAGGGGCTAACTGATCCCAGGTCTGATCTGGGAAAAGTCTGAGGCCATAAGTCCCTGTCCCATGGTTCCAGCTGGGACTGATGGGGGAGGGGTGGAGAGAGGGGATGTGCCTGACTGCGACAAGCAGTGTGCTTTGAAGGACACCAGAGTCCTGCGGGACTGAGGATTAGGGGGCAGAGTATGGGTCTTTGTCTTCCTCTGTGCTGACACGACGTGGTCTTAGGCTGCTGGCTGGTTCTGTAGAAGGGCCTAGCGGGTTAATCCTGAAGGCTCTTTTGAAGAGGGAGGAAAAGGCAGCAGTGCTGCATTTCCCAAGGGGCTCTCCTCTGAGATGCTCAGTTCCACTCAGCGGATCCTCTGAATTAACCCTCCTTTTGCTGCCCATGAAGGGAGGGAGAGTGCAGGACTGGCCCCAGTGGTGCCACTGTGTCCTCATCTGCAAAACGGGAGGCTCACGTGAGCACCGCAGCCGAGACACACAGTGAGAAAGCGCTGTGCCTGAGGGGCTCCTTGCTGGGCGAGCATGGATGGCAAACAGGTCTCGATGCTCCTGACTTTTAGCTCAGTACAGGCACCAGTTTGTTCATCATCATTCATTTGCCAGATCATCCTTAAGGCCCCGGCCCTTAGGTCACTTATAGCCGAGGGTCGGAGGCCTCAAACTAGTCACAGTCTCGTGCAGCGAGTGCTAGAGTAGGTGTAACCCTGGGTGCGGAAAGATTATGCAGAAGGTGCCCCAGGTTTGCTTTCTGGGGAGGTCTCTAGAGGGGGTGGTGGCTTCTAATTGGAACCAGGGGGTTGGGTATAAGTGACTCCGGTTGGGGGGGGTATGCCATGGGATGGATGGGGGAGAACATTTGCAAAGGCCACAGCCCAGGGTGTTGGGACAGATTGGGGTGCTGGTTCCAGGGTGGGGCAGAGGCACAGAAGACCAGGGAGCAAATTCATAGTTATCGGAGTGATGGTACCTTCTAGATTCTTCTCCTCATAGCTGTAGTCTGTGATCTGGTAGCTTCTGAGACCTAGAACTAGGGGTGGAAGGCTTTGGGTCAGTAGAGGTGGGAGGGATGCTCTGGAACTTTTTCCTGTGGAACCAACAATCAGATGTACATTCTAGAAAGTGGTGTTAGTGAGCTCTGATCCTCTGGGGTGGAGGTGGAGCGTCTCTGTTCTTCTCAAAGGCTGCAGCCCCTCCCCTGACTTGCTGCTTCAGGCAGCCTACCTGTGAATCCACTGTCTGCTCAGGGAATAAAGTCCACCAAAGGCTGTGTTTGCCTCATCTGGGAGCAGCTTCCTGCTTGCTGTGCTCCCCTGAGCTGAGAGGGGGGAGCTAGGAGGACTCACTGGTGGCTCAGCCCTGGGGAATTTCCTGTGTCCTGGGAGCCAGGGTGAGTCAGGGGCTTGTACCAGGTGCTGAAGGTGGGGGCGGGTAATGTAGGCTCAGCCTTTGTACCATCTCCTCTGCCTTCTCTGTCAGTATCCAGAAGTTTCCAGGTTCATGGTGTAGCCATTGGCACCCCAGAGATTTTGCAACTTTGGGGACACTGTTACCCTCTGGCATGTGTGTTGTCATAAATTATAAGAGCCAGATCTTTGCCTGCCCTTGTCTGGTGACCCCAGCGCAGGCCCTGACAGGTGAACACTTGTGAAGTGCTTTTTGACAGCTACCATTAGCATCACGGTTTTGACGGTTTATGGAGCCCTTGCCCTGTACCAGGTGCTCAGAGCCTGGAGGACACAGCACTGGGGCAGATGGTGAGGAGCTGAGGTACTTGGGTTTGAGAAGGCACCCCTGCCATGGCTCTGGCAGAGGTGTCTTCTCTGCTTTTCTGGGGCCTCGGGTTTCAGAGCCCTTGTTGTCCCTGGCTGTGGTCCATTTTTCTTCCACCCTGGAAAGATGGAGGTGGAGCCGTTGGAGTCAGGAAGGAATGTTATTGGGCATCCTTGTAGATGCTCATAGTCTGAAGAAGGACTTCCTGGGGATTCAGAGTTGCTGGGGGTTTTTGTTTTTCCATTATGTTTTATATATTATTATTTTTTAATCTTTATTGTTGAAAATATTACAGATGTCCCCTTTTTACCCCCATTGACCCCCTCCACCCTGTATCCACCCCACCCCCAGGCCTTCCCCATATCAATGTATGTATCTATGGGTTATGCTTATAAACATTTAAGTTCTTTGATTAATCTCTTCCCACCTACTCCCCCATACCCACCTTCCCTCTGAGATCCCTCAGTCTGTTCCATGCTTCTCTGGATCTATTTTGTTCATCAGTTTGTTTATTATATTCTACATATGAGTGAGATCATGTGGTACTTGTCTTTCTCTGACTGGCTTATTTCGCTAAGCATAATACTCTCCAGTTCCTTCTATGCTGTCCCAAAGGATAAGAGACCCTTCTTTTTTATAGCTGCATAGTATTCCATGGTGTAAATGTCCCACAGCTTTTTTATCCACTCATCTGATGGGCACTTGGGCTGTTTCCAGATCTTAACTATTGCAAATTGCGCTGCTATGAACATAGAGGTGCATATGTTTTTTTCTAACTGGTGTTTTGCAGAGTTGCTGCTTTTAAAATTGTAAAATTGTTTTTTTTGTTGTTTTTAAAATATATCTTTATTGATTTCAGAGAGAGGAAAGGAGAGGGAGAGAGAGAGAGATAGAAACATCAATGATGAGAGAATCATTGATCGGCTGTAGCCCGCAACCCAGGCATGTGCCCTGACCGGGAATCAAACCCCGATCGCCTGGATCCTAGGTCGACACTCAACCGCTGAGCCATGCCCGGCCAGGCTGTAAAATTGTTTTTAAAGTAAGATAAAATACGCATTTTAACCATTTTTAAGTGGCATTAAGTCCATTCACACTGTCGTGCGTCCATCACCACCAATCCGTCCACAGAACGTTTTATCATCTTGCAAAACCGAAACTCAGTATCCATGAAACAGCACCTACCCCTGCCTGCCCCCACTCACCCTTAGCAGCCAGCCTTTTGCTTTCTGTTTCTTGAAGACTCAGAGTTTGCCTTTATCTGTCCTGCCCAGAATCTCGCCGCAGAGCCTCCGCCGGGCAGCGATGCCAGGATGCCCGTCTCTGCCTCCCTCCGCCAGGACGGCAGCCAGGAGCGGCCGCTGAGCCTGACCTCCACCGCGTCCTCCTCGGGCTCCTCCCGTGACAGCCGGGGCGCCATGGAGGAGCCCAGTGGCCCTGAGGCCTCAGCCAAGAACGGGGCCGGCTCCCCGCGAGGCCGGCACCCCCCCAACAGCAACAACAACTCCAGCAGCCGGCTGAACAAGAAGGGACCCCTGTCCCCGTTCACCAGCCGGGCGGCGGCGGCGCCTGCGCACAAGCTCAGCTACCTGGGCCGCGTGGTGCGGGAGATCGTGGAGACCGAGCGCATGTACGTGCAGGACCTGCGCAGCATCGTGGAGGTGAGGCCCGCGCGGCTTCGCTCGCCTCCCCCGGCCGGGCCTCGGCAGCCCAGCCCTGTGCGTAAACCTGCCGACACCCCGGGAGGGTGCTTCCCCGACACGCGTGTCTCGGAGGTCTGCTTCCCGTGGACTAGCGGGGAAGCCTGACATCTCCCGCCCTGGGGAAGCTGCCGACTGCCCACACTGCCTTGTGACTGGGTCAGACCAGTCGCTCCAGCCGGCAGAACCTACTGCAGTTTCCCCGGGGAATAGGCAAGGACAGAAGGGACTCCTGTGCTCAGTGGAGACTGGCTCTGGACCCCACCTGTCTGCTTCCAAGTCCCTGCTCTGTTGTTCCCTAGCTCTGGGGTCTCAGGCACGGGGGTAACACCCCCCCCCCCCCCCCAGAACCTCAGGTTCCTCATTTGTAAAATGAAGATGCACCTCCTCGCAGGGCTGTGTAGGTGAAGCATTTCCCTCTGTGCAGGGCACACAGGAGGAGGTGGCCCTGCGGCTGCAACTGTGGAAGCTGCCAGCTGCTGTGGAGGGAGATGTATTGGTTTCCCAGGGCTGCTGTAACAAATTACCACAGACTTAGAGGCTTAAGACGCAGGAATTTATTCTGTCTCGGTTTAAGAAGCTAGAAGTTAGAAATCAAGATGTTGGCAGGGTTGTTTCTTCTGGAGGCTCTGAGGGGGAATGCATTCCAGGCCTCTTTCCTAGCTTCTGCTGGTTGCTGTCCATCCTCTGTGTTCCTTGGCCTGTAGATGCATCACCCCAGTTTCTGCCTCTGTCTTCACGTTGCCTTCTTCCCTGTCTCTTCATGTCTTTTCTTATAAGGACACTAGTCATTGGATTTAGGGCCCACCCTAAATCCAGTATGATCCTCTTGAGATCCTTAACTAGTTGCATCTTCAAAGACCCTGTTTCCAAATAAGGTCATAGTCTGAGGTTCCAAGTGGACGTTAATTTTTGGATGGAACTATCCAACCCAGTATAGTAGGTGATGTCTGTGAAATCGCGTTATAGCTGTAAAACGAGGTGTGGCTAGGGGGACAGGATTGTGTCAGGAGGGGCTGGGCTCTGATGCCTCTCTCCATGCAGGACTACCTCTTGAAGATCATTGACACACCTGGGCTGCTGAAGCCAGAACAAGTCAGCGCCCTCTTTGGGAACATAGAAAACATCTATGCACTGAACAGGTATGAGCGGGCCTGGCATACACTATGTTCCACCTGTGAGGCTCATCTCAGGGCCTGGGGAGGAATCCTGGATGTCCCTCATCTCATGGGCTGTGACATATGGGTCCAGAGCCTGATCTCTGAGGGTGGGGAGGGGCAGTCCATCCCTGTACAAAGGTATAGTTAGCTCCCTGCAGGAGAGAGGACATGTGGGACCATGTGCCCTGGGGCTGATGTGCTTCCTGTAAGGCAGGGAGAGCGTCTGAGGCCATGTACTTGTTGGGTTCAGCCTGGGCTGGTACCTCCTTGGGGGACTGCTGGACCCTTGCACATGATATCCTTCCCTCTATCACTTTGTGGTTCCTTTGTCCCTTTCATCTTTGTCTTCCTCTTGCACATCTCTTAATTTCTTCTCCGTCTTCCTACTGACCCCATGGGAAGTCAGGGCTCCCTGGAGGTGATCTCTGACCCATTAGGGGAATGCACAGGTCAGTCAAGACGTGATGGGGGAGGCTGAACAAGGCCTGATGAGGGGCTGTTTCAGGGCCAAGGGGCTCCTTGAGGATGTATAATGTGCCGCCTGGGCCCACAGATGCCCCAGGGGAAGGGCACTAGTCTGGAGGAGCAGAGCTTGAGGGGACAGTGTTGATAGTTCAGGAGGAAACTTACCCCAGGCCCTTTAAGGTGGGCAGGGAGACGTCTTGCTGTGTAAGCTGGAGAAGTCTGGGAGGGACACCTAGGCTGGATTGTGGGGATTGGGAAGGTGGGGGGAGTGTGGGGGGAGCACCCTTTCTAGGGTTTCCTATAGTGCCTCCATCTAAGAATAAGGGGTGCTGGGACTCACCCTGTCTCTCTCCTTTTACTGCATCCTTTTGAACTAGGTGCCTTGGTTCTTTTGCGACTCCCCTCTCTCTCTTCTTTCTCCTTTAATCTTTGCTTTGTGTATTTGACTCCTTCTGCCTGCAGAGGAGCCGTGTCCTCTCCCGGAGGTGGGTACTGGTGTCCCTTCTTCCTCTTACTGAGCATGTGGGTGTCCTTTGCTCCCCATCTTTGCAGTGTTGCTGGATGCTTTTTGTGGTTGCTGCCATGGGCAGGGCTCACTTTGAGGGTGGAAGCCCTGACTCTTTGGTATGACACCAGGGCTGGCTGTGTATCTGGGCACCAGGAAGCCGGGGAGGGAGCATGGTGTGTTGGTAGATGTGAGGCTGCAAGTGGTCCAGGATCTGATGACCACTCTCCCTCACCCAGCCAGCTACTCAGAGACCTGGACAACTGCAATAGTGATCCTGTGGCTGTGGCCAGCTGCTTTGTGGAAAGGGTAAGAAGCCCCCTGCTGGGGGCTCAGTGGGACAGGAACTCCCACCTTCAGGGGACATCTGAGCTCTGGGTGCCCCTCTCCAGGGGAAAGGCCATGCTTCCTTTCGGTAATGGGGAGGGTATACTGGGGTGGGGCCAGACAGATGGGTGCAAAGATGGACCTGCAGACACTCAGGGAAAGGGGGATAGAGTTGCTCTGGGGACCAGGGGCATGTCTTTGGTAGACCTGGCTTTACAGTCCAAAGAGACTCTCCCTGAAATCACTGTTTTTGCTTTCTCTTTAGAGTCAAGAATTTGATATCTACACCCAGTACTGCAACAACTACCCCAAGTGAGTAACTGAGGTGGAGAGGGGCAGCTGATCCATTTGGTGAGTCTGGGACACCCCACCTTCCCATCCAGGCCTTCTCAGGCGGTGACGGCCCCTTCCCCACTCCCAGCTCAGTGGCTGCCCTGACGGAATGCATGCGGGACAAGCAGCAGGCCAAGTTCTTCCGGGACCGGCAGGAGCTGCTGCAGCACTCGCTGCCCTTGGGCTCCTACCTGCTGAAGCCAGTCCAGCGCATCCTCAAGTACCACCTACTGCTCCAGGTAACCCAAGGGTCCAGGGGCGGCTGGGGGAGGGGCAGGACCCTTGAGTCTGTGGACTGACTAAACCCCTGTGTCCCATGCAGGAAATTGCCAAACATTTTGATGAAGAAGAGGACGGCTTTGAGGTGGTGGAGGATGCCATCGACACCATGACCTGCGTGGCCTGGTACATCAACGATATGAAGAGGAGGCACGAGCACGCAGTCCGGCTCCAGGTGCTCCAGGCTGCTGCCTGCAGGGGCATGCGGGCGTGGTCGCGTGGGCGTGGGGCTTGGAGAGGGAATGTGGCTGCCCTGCTGGGGTGAGCTGAGGGGTGGTGTCCGTGTGGGGCAGGCTTCTCTAGGGTGACCCAGCAGTGGCTGGATTTTTAGGAGCTTCCTGGAGTCCCATAGGGTCCCCAGCATGGTCATGATAAGCCTGACCCTTGGGGTTGGTGCTTCTGTGCTGCAGGAGATTCAGTCACTGCTCATCAACTGGAAGGGGCCGGACCTGACCATCTATGGGGAGCTCGTCCTGGAGGGCACATTCCGCGTGCACCGCGTGCGGAATGAGAAGACCTTCTTCCTCTTTGACAAAGCGCTGCTCATCACCAAGAAGCGGGGCGATCACTTCGTCTACAAGGGTCACATCCCGGTAACCAGGCTGCTGTGGTCTCCTCTGCCTCCTTCCTTCCTTGCCCTCTTCACTCTTCACTGGCCCCAAGTCAGTGTGGACGTAGCTCCATCCTTCTGCGATTACTCTTCCTGCCTCCCCAGATGATCTCGAGGCACTGGGGCCCCAGGTCAGCTGCCCTTTCCCCCCTCCTTGTGCTTGACTGCCCTCTCCCTCTGCCCCAGTGCTCCTCCCTGATGCTGATCGAAAGCACCAGAGACTCCCTGTGCTTCACCGTCACTCACTACAAACACAGCAAGCAGCAGTATAGTATCCAGGTGAGGGGCCGGTCGGGGAGCTTGGGCTGGGACAGACCTGCCTCATCCGCTCACTTAGCTGTGCTGAGCCTCAGGGTCTCCCTCTAGAAGGCAAGGTTCATTGTGGACACCTCTCAGGCTTGTGCTGACAAGTCAAAGTAACGTCACAGAGGCCCCCGCAGAGGTCCTCTTCCCACCTCTGCCCTGCTTGGCAGAAGCACGGCCCATGTCATGTGCTTTTAGGCCCATGATAACCCCTGGCTCCCTCTCCCTTGGCTCCTCCCAGGCCAAAACAGCGGAGGAGAAACGGAACTGGACTCACCACATCAAGAGGCTCATCCTGGAGAACCACCACACCACCATCCCCCAGAAGGTGTGCTCCTGGGGTGCCCCCAGCCCCAGCTCCTGTTGGGGTACAGGGAGAGGGTGTCTTTTAGTGCCAGCTGTGGGGTCCACTGGGGCCTCACCCTCTGGACATTGGCTTCACTCAACAGTGGGGGTTAGTTCAGAGGATGCCCTGGGCCTCAGCAGAGCACTATGGGGTATCCTCACTCAGCAAGTGAGTCCATACACCGCGGGAGGCACAGCACATGGCAAGGTCGTAACTAGGTGGGTTTCTTCCTTTCCAGGCCAAGGAAGCTATTTTGGAAATGGATTCCTATTGTAAGTGACCCTTTCTGCCTGCTCTGTCCCTAATTGTGCACCTTTCTCGGTCAGGCTGTGTCCTGGGGAAGCTTTGCCTGACACTAAGATTCCAGAGGGCAGGGGGGACCAGGTGGCTCCTTTTGTCAGGCCCTGGGGTCTACTGTGAACTAGGGGCACTGCTGATGAGCGGACTCTCCATGTCCGATGCTCCTGGGTGGAATTGGATGGAAGATGGAAGAGGAGGGAGTTTTGGAGGCTTCTTGCCCCTGGAGTTGGGGTGGGCAGCAGAGATGTGGTCAGCTACAGTCAGACTCTAGGCCAAGGCTGATAGTGTCCCAAAGGCCTGATTTTCTCTCCTGGGTGCAGATCCCAATCGGTACCGCTACAGTCCAGAGCGCCTGAAGAAGGCTTGGTCCTCACAGGATGAGGTGTCCACCCATGCGCGCCAGGGGCGCCGGCAATCTGGTAAGGAAAGGGCTGTGTGGGCAGAGAGGCATCTTCATAGGACCCTTGACCAGGCAGGGGACCATTTGCAGCAGCATTTGGGGCTGGCTCTCAACTCCAGAAATCCTGGGAAAGGGCAGGGTGTGTGTGTGTGGAGCATTCTCTCCTTGTGCTCCCCCGCACCAGGCACCTAGGCGCCCTTCTTGCCCGCCAGGGTTGGGCAGTCCACCTTTTCAAAGGCCCTAGGAATGCTCATTCACTCAGGCCTTGGCACTCTTCTTAGCTCCCTTGCAATTGAAATCTCCCTTCTTCACCTCTCCAAATCCTGGGAGTCAGCCAGGAGTAATGCTTGGACATCATGGATGGGTCCCAGCTCAGCTGTGGAACAGAGCAGAGGCAGGGCATGGGGAAAACAAGTTAGGCTTCAAGTGGCATCAAATCCAGACGGGAAATATTTACTTTGGGTCTCAGGGAAGAGTTCCATTTTCCTCTTCTGGGTTTTCCATGACTGGGTTCACTACTATGTACTTGGAGTAATTGGAGTGAATCGTCTATTGAAAAAGAGAAGACCTTTTATTCTTAGCTGTCCTGGTGATGAGTGTGTTTTCTACATCTGTTTTTACTCTGCCTTTCAGTCTGAGGCTCAGGGACCGATTTGGCTTCAGCCAGGTATCTGCCAAACATACTCACGTGGTGGAGCTGGGGTGAGAAATGTCTTAGAGACCCCTGGAGAGAGAGATTTGGGTGTGACTGGGAGTAGTGTCCTGGCTTAGATCTCCACAGTGCATTGGGCTTTGATTAGCCATGACCCACAGGTCTCTTGAATAGTCATGTGGGTTGATGTGTGAGCTGAGTGGTCTTTAGAAAACTTCTGTGGTTTTATTTTGTTTGGTATTGCTCCCAATGGATCTTGAACCCAAGGCAAGCTTGTCATGGTTGCAGAATTGTATGGTGTTACATGTTAAAAGCTCCCAGTTGGCGGTGTTAAGTTCGTAAGTCTCGGGGTCTGTTTTTCTTTCCTTTCTTTTATAATCCTCTTTTGTCCGTCAAGAATTCCTCCTTAACCTGCCATAGCTTTAAATTGGAAGCTCTGGCACATGGACATGTTCAGTAAGTGACGGTGGTGGTGGTGGTAGTCATAGTATTACTACCTGCCATACGTCAGATTCCAAATGGTAGCTATGAAGGCACTCGGGAAATGAGCCGTTTTAGAGCTTAAGTGTCCACATGGCTGAGATTTTAGCCTAAAATCTAAAACTCTAAAAGAGTTGGGTGTTGTTTGTGTGCTTGTTTCTGTGTTTTCGTTTTAACCATTATGAAAGAGACATCTTTCTAAAAAACATGCTTCATGCTCTTGAGCCTTTAAAATAGAGGATGCTGACCAGAGTTGAACTTCTTTTCTGAAGTCGGTGCAGCGGCATCACTGTGGTGCATGAGCTGCCAGATTCTCCAGGGGCCTCCGGGGGGTGGTGGCGGGGGCTGCCGGTTGCCGTAGAGACAGCCTGTGTTTGCAGGGTTGTGTCCGTCTACACACTGACGAGTGTTTGTTCTCATCCGTCTTCATGTGCTTGCCTGCAGTATCCTGTCTTCCTCCTTCATTCTGTTAGAAATCAGTCTGTGGAACTTGGGAGAAGTGTGTAAGAGCAGCATGAAGTGGCTGAGAAGGGAGGACGGGAGGCCTGCTCTCAGCCACCTGCTCCGACTGCCTCTCGGCCTTTTCTGCTTCCGCCTTCCAGAGAGCTGAGATGGGTAGATAAATAACATTTATGGATAAGGTGCTGCTGTCATCGTTTGTCACTTATTAAATATTCTTTTTTTAATGTCTTTATTGATTTCAGACAGAAAAGGGAGGGAGATATAGAAACATCATTGATGAGAGATTCATTGACTGGCTACTTCCTGCACGCCCCCCACTGGGGACCAAGCCCGAAACCTGGACATGTGCCCTGACTGGGAATCGAACTGTGATTCCTGGATCATAGGTTGATGCTCAGCTGCTGAGCCACGCCGGCTGGGCATTATTAAATATTCTTGATTACAGGTTCTAAAATGAAAGAATTGAGTGTTTGATGAAAACAATTGAATGTTTACTTATATTGTGCAGATTGTGCACGCAAACACACCTCAGTAGAAAAATGTTTTTCTTTATGCTCTTCTGCCCAGGAACAGCTAAGAGACCTCAGTAGACTTTCCTTCTGGTTATAAGTTTATCATGGGCTTCTCACTTAATGCCAGCTGGGCAAGGACAGCATGGGCTAAGTCCAGGGCTCAATAGAGAGGTCCCTTGACACGTGTCCTCTTATTCCTGCCTGCCTGTCTCAGGTCTGTCCCCAGAAAGACTGGTGACACCATCAGCCTAATGGGTGTGTTTTGTATCCTGTCCCCAGAACCTGGTCAGCCCCTGTACAGCCAGGCAACACTCCCCAACAGGCAGCGAGGCTTCGTGGTGCCAGGCCTTAAGGGCCGTAGGAAGTCGGGTGCGACCTCTGCTTTCCAACTGGGGTGCTATGAGGGGGCTTGGCCTGGGCTGTAGCTGATGTTCTCATTGCAGGGAAGGTGGGGCTTGAGGTGGAGCTGTGGACCTCCAGAGATATGGCTAGTTGGTTTGAAGGGGGCAGTGTGGGGCTGTGGCTCCTTGGGTGAGCTTTGCTAATCCAGGGGATTGTGGGAAGTGCTGCTCATGGGGGCTGGTGGTCATAGCAGAGGTCCTAGGGCTGATGGAAGTGGGATGGGGTGAGGGGGCCAGGCCCAAGTGGACTCTGAGCTGGTGATGGGCCGGCAGCGCTGTGGGCTTGGGAGCAGGGCCAGGCACAGCTGTTTCCAGGCCTACACTGACTGCCTATTCACTTTCCTCCGCAGAGCCAACCAAACACCTGTTCAGGCAACTCAGCGAGAAAGGTGAGTGTGAGGGGTGGACGGCCATTCAGGTGAGCTCTAGGGCAGGGGCAGGAAGGTAACCATCTGGGTGGGGATATTGAGGACAGTTTAGAGGGGACTCTGTCTCTATTCCTCTGGGAAGTGGGCCTTGCCCATTGCTGTCTAGGGAGGGGGCTTGAGCTCCCCACTCCTTTTACCCTATCCTCGGGTAACAGCAGGAGCAAGTGACACAGACCTGCACTGCTCTGCACTGCCCCACCCTCACCCCCATCCCCAGCTCCCATTCTGTCAGTCATTCCTTTGAAAGGTGAGGGTTCTGACAGTAGGAGCCCCCAGAGAGGTCTTCCCCAGGTAGCTCTAGGCCTCTGGCCTCTATAAAGAGGCTCTTTCTCCTGTTTACCCATCTTCCTTCCCTCCCCCTCGCCCATGTGCTGGGACTCTGCGGTGGTGGCAGCAGCCAGAGCAGCAGGAATGAAGGTAAGGCTTGTGGGCAGAGGGGCCTGGCTGGATAGAGTGGGGTGGAACTGCCCAGGTCAGCTCTGGCCCCTTCAGCTCTCATTGTCTCCATTCATTTAACAAATACCTACCAAACACCTCCTGTGCACCAGGCTCTGTCATCAGGATCACAGATGAATGAACTGAGGCATGTGCCCCAGGGACCCTTCTGTACCCTTTCCTGGAATGTCACCCTAGTGGTGGCCTGGCCAGCTGAATCCTCTCTCATTTTTTCCTCTCTCTGGGACAGGAAGGCCTCTCTGGGTCTTACGTTCCTAACCAGGCCCCAGTCCTAGCTTTCCCAGGTCCCAACTTCCTACCACGAGAACTTCCACCCCACCCTGCATTCTCTCACCTCACCCCCTACCCCTCCACTTCCTACCCCTCCGGTCCTCACTGGGCTCCAGTGCAGACCAGGGGTTGGTGTCTAGATATGGATTTTTGTATAGACCCTCCTCACCCCCAGCCACTGGCAGGAGGAGGGGGTGTTGCTCAGGGGCCGGTCACGAGTGGGTCTTGTGCTCTGAACAGCATGCAGGCAGTGCTGGCGCGCTCCTGGACTTTGGGCAGCCCTCCCGTACTCGGGGCCTGCAGGCGGAGGCTGAAGGGGCTGCCCGGGAGGAGCAGGAGCAGGAGCAGGAGGAGGTGGTGGAAGACGAGGAGGAGCAGGCCTTTCAGGTCACTCTGGAGGACCTGGCAGGGCATGAAGGCAGCAAGAAGGGGTCTGGGCCAGAGCCCCCAGGCTCAGAGGAAGAAGATGAGGAAGAGAGCCTGGCAGTGGCGGAGCAGGTAGCCGACTTTGCCAGCTCCCTGCTGGCTGCCCTCCACTGCTGGCACTATCGGGCCAACGCTTTACTTTTCTCCCGGGGTGCTATGGTGAGGTGTCTCTTTGATCTCCCCTCCTCCTTGCATGTTCCCTGGCATGTGCAAGCTCGTGTCCATCCTAGAGTCCCCTCCCCTGCCCTCTCCACCCTCTGTCCTTGTTCCTTTACTTCTGCCATCAGCACTTCTTAACCCCTCACTCACTGTCACGCCCTGGTGAGCCCCTGGCATGCACTGTTCCAGTACTGGGCGTGAACTAGTATACCACCCAATGCGCATGACTAACGGGGTGGGGTGGTGGGCAAGGGGAGAGGGCAGCACACAGCAGGGCTGGCAGGGTCAAAAGGGCTGGGCTTTTCCGAGGCTGCATGCCTGGCAGGGATTTATGTTCCCAGACTTGGCAGTTCAAGTTGACTATGGATTGGCTCAGGTGCAAGGCTGGCTCTCAGCAAAGCCCAGCCCCTTTAGGGCTCAGGACATGTTGTTCATGTTGGGATGCAGAAGGAACCAGCTCCCAATTGTCCCGGGAGCTGACGACTGCCCTCTGCTTGGTGCAGGTGAAGGGGCGCAGGGAGTCCGAAGGCCCCAAGAGCTGCAGGAGGCCCAGCGGCCGGTCTCCAACCAGTTCTGAGAAGCACATGAGCTTCGAGTCCATTTCTTCCCTTCCTGAGGTGAGTGGCCAGTAGGTGGAAAGGGGATAGTGCAGAGGTGTCTGGAGCCCAGATCTCCAGATCTGCAGGCCAAGCCTTCAGGCTTGGACTCTCCTGTTGGGCCCCTTCAGGAAGCCTGTCTGGTCTTTGTGCACATGGCTTGGTGAGCAGATAGCCCCTTTCTGTGAATTAGAAAAAGGTGCTCCTTCCTTTGGGCAGATGTAGGCCCTTGCCAAGGGGCACAGTCAGCAGAAGTGACCAAATTTTAGATCTCCTCGGCCAGGCCTCCTTGTGTAGGGCACAAAGCCCTGCCCCTGCCAGAAGGCCAGACATTTAAATCATACCTGTGCCCACTTGGGCAATGGGTAGCATATTGACATTCACTCGATACCTCCCACATGTCTGATGTTTATTTCTTTTGTCTATTCCCTGTGACAGCTCTACCAGGGAGAAAGAAAGAGGCTCAGAAAGGTTGAATGACGTGCCCGACAGTGGGCAGCATCTGAGGGGCAGAGCTGAGACCAGACTCGGGTCTGTACTCAGAAGCCCACGCTCTTCTTCCTGCCACCCCACACTGCCTGTGGGTTGTCTGGAACGGAGTCCTTTGCTTTGCCAAAGTTATGAGAAAAATTTGTTCATGAGGCTGAGACCCCAGGGTGGGCCTCACCCGGATGACATTGGAGGAGAGTCTAGAGTAATGCTGTCCACTGATAATAGAATGCTATCCACATGTGCTGTTTTACTTGTTATTTTTAATCCTCACCGAAGGATATTTTTTCCATTGCTTTTCAGAGAGAGTGGAAGAGGGAGAGAGAGAGGAAGGGAGGGAGAGGGGAACACCAATTGGTTACCTCCCATACGTGCCCAACCAGTGTTGGGGATCAAACCTGAAACCCAGGTATGTGCTCTTGGCTGGAATTGAACCCGGGACCCTTTAGTCTGTGGGCCAATGCTCTAACCACTGAGAAAACTGGCCAGGGCTACTTATTATTTTAATTATTTTATTATTTTTCAAAAATATGTTTTTATTGCCCTGGTCAGTGTGGCTCAGTGTACCCAAGGGTTGCAGTTTCAATCCCCTGCCCAGTTCAGGGCACATGCAGGAGGCAACCAATCAATGTGTCTCTCCCATATCGATGTTTCTTTCTCTCCCCCTACTACCCCACTTCCACTCTTTCTAAGAAAACAATGGAAAATATATCCTCAGGTGAAGATTAAAAAAAATAAATTAGAAAAAAAAATGTTTTTATTGATTTTAGAGGAAGAGAGAGGGAGAGAAAGAGAAACTTCAGTGTGAGAGAGACATTTATCTGTTGCCTCCTGCACACACCCCAACCAGGGATCAGACCTGAAACCTGGGCATGTGCCCTGACCAGGAATTGAATTGGCGACCCACTGAGCCACACTGGCCAGGGCCACATGTGTAACTTTAAATTGTCTAGTAGCCACATTAAAAAATCATTTAAGCCCTGCTGGCATGGCTCAGCAGTTGAGCATTAACCGTGATCTAGGAGATCACAGTTCGATTCCTGGTCAGGGCACATGCCCGTGTTGTGGGCTCCATCCCCAGTGAGGGGGGTGTGCAGGAGGGAGCCGATCAATGACTCATCATTGATGTTTCTCTCTCTCCCCCTCTCCCCTCTTCTCTCTGAAATCAATAAAGACATATTTTTAAAAAATAATGATTTAACTGCCCTGGCCAGGTAGCTCAGTTGTTTCTCTCTCCCTCCTTCCCTCTCCCTCTGCCTCTCTTTCTAAAATCAATAAATAAAAATATTTAAAAAAATTATTTAATCCAGCATGTCCCAACAGTTATCATTTCAATATATAATCAATATGAAAAGCTATTAATGAGATGTTTTATACTTTTTTTGTATGAAGTTTTTGCAGTCTGCTGTGTATTTTACCTTTGCAGCTGTTTTAAGTGTGGACTAGCCACATTACAGGTGCTTGGAAGGCAGTGTAGCTGGCGGCTACTGTCGTTAGACAGTGCAGGCCTAGGTCACGGTTCTACTCTGCAGATTCTGGACTTGATCAATTGTTACCAAGTTTGATTCCTCAGAATATAGAGTATGCTTTTCTTCTCCCTACAGACCTCTCTGGAAGGCTGCCCAGAGAGGTACTAGCCAGTTTTGTGGTTCAAATGACTTACAAGGTGGTCAAGAGGGAGTTCTCAAATTTGCTTCCTTCCTTGCCCATCTCCTGGGCACATGTACCCACATTCCTGTTTCGCCCTCTGACAGGATTCTAGTGTGTGGTCCTGTTGCCTGCTGGACCCTGAGCCGCCCGGGAGGCCCTGCCCCTTAGGGAAGTAGGAGTGGCCTCTCACATTGCTCAGGCCTGGGTATGAACCCAGAACAACTCCTGTGTGGGGAGGCTCTAGGGCTCTAGGGAGTTGCTTCACCATTGGGCAGGGCTTGCTGGTGCCATGGCTCTGACCCTGTGTTTGCATGTTCTTCTGTCCCTGTAGCTCCCAGATAGGCTGCCACACAGGGGCGCCACCACTTTACCCCATCTGTATTCCTAGAATTTTCCCTGGGTTTGAGGACCCAGCACCTGCAGGGTCACAAAGGAACATCATCACGTCCCTCTCCCTAGTCCTAAACCGCAGTCCCCTCTCACTCGGCTTCGAGTAGGCCATGTTGTCCCTTCATCCCCCAGGTCTCACGTGAGCTTTCTGTGCTGTCCCAGGTTGAGCCAGACCCTGAGCCTGGGGCAGAGCCGGAGGTGTTTGCTGCTGTGGAAGATCCCAGCGCCGAGGAGATGCCCTTAGACACAGAGTCTCCAGAAGTCCTGGAAACACAGCTTGATGCCCATCAGGAGCTGCTGGGGCTGGACCACCTGAGTGACATGGTGGACTTTGTAGTAGCCGAGAGCACCGAGGACATTAAGGCCTTGAGCAGTGAGGAGGAGGAAGAGGAGGAAGAGGAGGAGGAGGAGGAGGAAGAGGAGGAGATGGGGGCCACCCAAGAGCCTGAGAGCCTCCTGCCGCCCTCTGTGCTAGACCAGGCCAGTGTCATTGCTGAGCGGTTTGTCAGCAGCTTCTCTCGGCGGAGCAGCCTGGCACTGGAGGATGGCAAGTCCACTGGCTTTGGGACCCCGAGGCTGACCAGCCGGAGCAGCAGTGTGCTCAGCCTGGATGGCAGTGAGAAGGGCCTGGCCCGCTGTGGCAGCACCACAGATGCCCTTGGCTCTCAGTTCCCCCCAGAAGGGGACCTCAGTGTGGGGGTGGCCACAGAGAGTGGCCCTTCTGTCAATGGGACGGAGCCCCCAAGCCCAGGCTGCTCAGCGGAGACTGACATGTCTTCTTCCTGCAAGAAGAAGGAATCAATGCTCTCCACCCGAGACCGGCTGTTGCTGGACAAAATCAAGAGCTACTACGAAAATGCAGAGCACCACGATGCTGGCTTTAGCATCCGGCGCCGCGAGAGCCTCTCCTACATCCCCAAAGGCCTGGTGAGAAACTCGGTCTCCAGGTTCAACAACCTTCCCAAGCAGGACCCAGAGCCATTGGCCCCATTGGGGCACAAGAGACAGGTGGGCTCCAGGCCGGCTTCATGGGCCCTGTTTGACCTCCCAGGCCCAGGGCAGGAAGGTGCAGGCGCTGGGGACCCAGCTCCTATCACAGATGCTGAGTTCCGTCCGTCTTCTGAAATTTTGAAGATCTGGGAGGGGATGGAGTCTTCTAGGGGGAGCCCTCGGAAGGGGCCAGGCCAAAGCCAGGCCAATGGCTTTGACCTGCATGAGCCGCTCTTCATCCTGGAGGAGCACGAGCTGGGAGCCATCACCGAAGAGTCGGCCACTGCCTCACCGGAGAGCGCCTCCCCCACTGAGCGGCCCAGCCCAGCCCACCTGGCCCGAGAGCTGAAGGAGCTGGTGAAGGAGCTGAGCAGTGGCTCCCAGGGAGAGCTGGTGGCCCCGCTGCACCCCTGCATAGTGCAGCTCTCCCACGTGATGGACAGCCACATGAGTGAGCGAGTTAAGAACAAGGTCTACCAGCTGGCCCGCCAGTACAGCCTCCGGATTAAGAGCAAGATGGGGACAACCAGGCCACCACTGCAGTGGGAAAACGCAGCTTCCACCATTCCCCACCTGCAAGAGGAGGCTGGAGCGCCGCCGGTTGGCAAAGGTATGATGGGAGTAGGGAGTGGACCCCTCCCACAAGTCTGGGGTGGAGAGCCTTTTTGGAGCCACTTGGCTTTTGAGGGAAAGTGACCTCTAAAGAATCTCTACCCAAGACAGGGCTGGACCCCACACCGAGGGCCGGGGTGAGCCCTCGCGCCTGGTCCAACACCCTGAGGCCACTTGTGCAGCCATGGTTGACTGTCCTCCCCCAGCCTTTGCTGGGAAGCAAGGACCCTTGGAGGAAATGTAGCCATGCCCCCTCTTTTCCAGGAGAGCAGGAGCTCTTGCCTTTCTCTTTGACTCTCGAGCCCTTGTCCACTGCCTTTTCTTTATTCTTCCTGTTTCCCTTTGATAAAGGGGCCGGGATGGTAAATGAGATTTCCCTTCCATCATCACACCCAAAACCCCACCAACCAGCCTTACCCAGAAGTGACTGAAGGCAGTTCAGAGGCCTCACTTCTGCCCTCCCCTCCTGCCCAGTGACTCAGGCAGTGCTCTCTCCTCACAGGTAAGAGAAGGCCAGTGCTGTCCCTCAACCAGGAGCAGCTGCTGGTCCAGGAGCACAGCCTACCCAAGCCCTACCCTGCTGGGGAGACATCACCACGGCGTCTCTCCTTCAGCCCCTCTGCTGCCAGCTCGAGGACCACTTCCCCGGGGGCCCGGCCCTCCATCCGAAGCCCCCTCAGTCCCTTGGACACTGAAACCTTCAACTGGCCTGATGTCCGAGAGCTCTGCTCCAAGTACGCCTCCCACGACGAGGCGGTCCAGGCCGAGGGCAGTCGGCGCCGAGGCCTGCCCGTCAACCGGAGCCGCTCAGTGCCGAACATGGTGGAGCCGCCTCTGTCGGGCAGGGTGGGCCGCTGCTGCAGCCTTAAGGGCCGGCCCCAGCCTCCCCGGGGGCTGCCCCAAAGTGGGCCCGATGGAGAGGAGGCCCTGTGTGTCACCGCAGACCTCACCCTGGAGAACAGCCGGCGCGTGATTATCATGGAGAAGGGGCTCCTGCCTGGCCCCGCTGCGGGGCTGGAGGAGGGCAGTGGCCAGGGACCAAGCTCACCAGCAGCCGTGGCGGGGCAGGGCCAGGATTTGCAGGAGTCTGCAGAGTACTGGCTGAAGGAAGAGGGTCCCAGGGACCCAGTGGACCCAAGCCAGCAGGGCAGAGTGAGAAACCTGAGGGAGAAATTCCAGGCCTTGAGCTCCATAGGTTGATTCTTGAGTCCTGGGGGAGGGAGGAGCTGAGGGACGGGGAAGAACCTTGGCATATGCCCACAAGCCTGGGCTCACCCTCCTTACAGGAGCCTCACCCTGGGCCCTCAGAAAGGCCGTGCCCAGGAAGACTGCTCTCATGTACTCGGCATGTGCCTTCACCTGCCGTGACCGCACTGGCGCTCCCCTGGACTCATGGTGACCTTCCACAGGCCCAAATGAGCCCCTTCCCTCTGAGGCCAGTGTGGCCACTTCCCTTGTATATACTTCTCTCTATAAGAAGCCAAATATTTAAGCTCACCTCTCCCCTGGGAGAGCAGACCCTGCTCAGGCCTCCAGCGTGGGCGGCCACTGCCAGACTGAGGCGCCCAGCCAGGGAGACGCAGGAAGGTGGCCTGGAGAGGCTTTGCCCTTTAACCGTGCCTTTCCTTAGCATCCAGGCGGGAGTGAGGTCCATAATTTATTGCTTTCCATTCTGTGTATATGTGCGCGCGCGTGAGAGAGAGCGAGCGAGTGTGTGTTTTCTCTGTTGATTCCCTTCCTGTGAAGAATGTAACAGACTCAATTCAGGTACTTTTGTGGGTTGTCTTGCTGACCCTGTGGTTGTCGCTAATGTATACACATTTCATTATTTGCCAATGGTGCAATAACCACTGCTGACCAACCGACCTGTGTGTGGCGTCCTTACTGGGCCTGGCTGGGGTGGGGAGAGTCGATCGTGACGGGGTAGCTTAGATGAAGTGGGACGGGGGGGTTGTAGCTTTCACGCTGACCCAGCCACCAGCCGTGCTCATGAAACACAAGGCACCAGGGTGCTCGTGGGGCAGGTTGGGGCCGCAGGATGTGCAGGAGGGAACTTGCTCTCTGCTACTCCAGTGGACTCCTCTGTCAACCCACAGCCTGGCATTCTGTCTTGACGGCAGCAGCATCATGCCAGCCTTTCGCTTGTTTCCTCAAGGGCCAAAGCTGGACTAAAGGAAGGGGGGAGTGAATGGAAGGAATGGAAGGAACGTTTTTCTAATAGGCAGAAGTTTCCAGTGTCTGGTGCCTTGTACTCTTCTCCCGCTCTCATTCCTAGGAGACATTCTAGGAGATGAGGATTCTGAACCTGGAGTCTAGAAATGTCTTCAGGTGGCTTGGAATGTTGGGTGAGGGATACAGGTGCATTTTTCTGGGATGCATCCTCAGTTTTCATCCCATTCTCAAAGTGTCTTTGATTCAGAAGGGCTAAGAATGCCTCCCTATTTCTAGTTGGGTTTCCTGCTCTTTATGGTGGACCAGCCTTGTTCTGCCCTGTTCCTTCTGTCTGGGGCCTGGGAGGAGTGGAGCTGCAGGGCTCAGGTGGTAGAACTGTCGTCAAGTGTCCCCACAGGTCTGCTGGTTCAGGACTCCATTTGTTTCTGACCTAGGAGAATAGGCTCCACCTACAGATGGGTGCACAGAGTCTGTCGAGGTCAAGGGAAGCTCAGAGGCTCGTAGAGCTTCTCCTGGGCAAGAGAAGACAGGCCAGAGATAGCTCATGTTCTACCAGCCACCCTGAATGTTCTGTGGCCACTTCCACAGTCACTGTGGAGAGAGTCAGCTTCTACCGGGCAAGTCTTGGGTTACGGCATTGAGCACCCACAAATGTAACGGACTGAGAGTCAGGAGACCCATGCCTTGGCCCTAGCCTTGCCCTTAAGTAGTCGGGTCACCTAAACTCTTGCCTTTTCCTATCTGTAAGTTGAAGGAGATGGATGATTCGCTGCTTCTCACACCCCCTGACCGACTCATCAGAGGGTGGGGCCTGGGAATTTGCAGTGAACACTTTACCCAGGTGATTCTTACACAAGCATCTAGATATGTCTGGGAACCTTGGGCTAGCTCGGTGCCACCAGCTGCCCATTAGAATCTTTGTGGAGCCATTTGTAAAATGGCTATGCCACATTCCAGCAACCCAGATCACATGAAAGCTGCCCTTGTGGAGAGGAACCGTGGGCACAGCCATTCTGACGTCCAGCCAGGATCTCTGCCCTTAGCTGTGTGGGGAATGGCCTGCAGCAGGCCCTCAGGATGGTTGAATGCATGGCCAAGTGAGCTTTAGTCAGGGTCTCGGGTGGGGCGCAGGACCCGGGTGCTGGCAGAGTTGTCCCATAAGACTTGAGGACAAGCCAGAGAGTTTGGCTTGGACACAGCTCCCTCCTTGCTCACTCAACTAGCTCTCCTTGGCCCAGGTGAAAGGGAAACAAGGCTTGTCAAATAAAAAATGGAGAGAAATGTGGAGCATTATTGATTTATTAGAAAAACTAGTAAGTGCGTTTCCTCTGTTGGGTGGAAGCACGTTTGAGCAGGTGGAGGACAAGGCCCAGCTGGCCCCAGGTTGCATGGTCTGTGCCCAACAGGGTTGCGGTCCTCTGCAGCTGCTGCCTCCGTTGCGTCGTCCCTGAGCTTGCTTGTCCAAGGGACCAAGCCATGTGGTCCTTTGGCTCTCTGCCCCCTCCCACTGAACAGAGGAGGGGGATCCAGGACCAGCCTTGGTTACCCTAGTTACCCTCTAATAGGCAGGAAGTAAGTGGTGGGTGGGAGCTGAGCCTTCAGGCCTCCTGTGATGGGTGCTGGTGGGGGGGAAGGAAGCCCAGGAACCGTCATACCCTCCCTCAGCCAGAGTCCGTTGAGGCCAGGGGATGAAGGGACAGGAGGACCACCTGACCATGTCCCGAGGGAGCTTCCTCTAAACTGCCCTGGGAGGAAGCCTGTTATGCTGGTGTGGACTGGAGCTGTGTCAACCTAGTTTGGGAATACTGTTTAAAGACTGCAGAGTAGAAAATGTAAGGACAAAAAACAAAACACCTTGCCAGGGTACCAGGGGCTTAGCCCCCATGTGGCACAGCCTCCCAAAGCTGGGTTCCTGCAAGTTCAGTCCTGTTGGTTGAGGGTCTTGGGGGTCTGTGTGATGTGGGAGGGACATATGGGAGCTGGCAATAGATGGCGGGTCACATGCAGTTGGCTGCCCTTGACAGTCAGGGGGACCTGGTTGGTGAAGTCCTAGCGCTTCCTTTGGGGTCCTTTCATTCTTGGGCCTGTGGAGTTGCTTGTTGGAGATTCCTCACTCAGGTGCTACTTTGGCACACATGGAGGGGAGAGGGTGGCTCCTTGTCCCTGGGCTCCCTCAAGACTGGCCCAGGGAAGCAGTGGAGGGAGACTCCTGCCATCATCCACGCTTCGGCAAGGAACATGCTATCTGCCCTGGAGCAGGACATGCCCTCAGATGCACCAGAGGTCTTCTGTATTGCCAGGTGAGTGTAGTCACCTCACTGCCTCCTGCCTTGGTTTCCCCAGGTGTGGAAAGAGGCTGGTGAATGGTCTATACTACGTTCCCTGTAGGTATAAAGAGGGCTCTAGGGCAAAGTGCACAGAGGCCCAATGAAGACCCTGGCTACAGAGTGGAACCACCTCACCTGGGGATGTCAGGCTCCGTTGGAGAACTACCCTCTTGTGGTTCTTGTCTGCTGAAGTCAACTTCACCTTGACATAGAGGTTTTGATCTCCGAGGTGTGCCTGCATTAAGTGCTCCTGGGAAGGCCTAGGAACTCTGGATGCCTACTCCTGGGGTTTCTACCTGAGCCTCACCCACATCCGAGGAATCCTCTCAGTGTGTCTAAGGCTCCTTCCCATGGGGTGGGTGATGGAAACCAGCTGTAGTCCCCAGGGACCTTTAAGACCTCTCCAGGAGAAAGGCCTACTGCCACCAACTTGACCCCTTTTTGGGACCTAACCCCAGTTAGGATACTGGGCTGGAGCTGTATTGCTTTCCAAGAGTGGCGGGGAAAATCCCTGTGGAATGAGTGCCCTCTTCCCTCCAGAAGTTTGACCTCAGCAGCATGGGGAAGGCTATCTCTGTGGGTCTAGGTGGCAGGGCCCCTTTGGCTGTGCTTGGGGATGGGGTGTGTGGGCATTTGGTGACTTCTGCATCCATGTGACTTCCCCAAGACCCAAGGCCAGGACCTTCAGGAGAAGCTGAGCAAGGGGTGCCACACCTTCGTGGCTCTGGCCCCAGCATTGTGCCAGCTGTCCATGGGTTGTGTGATGATGGTGGTAACACCCAGATGAGGCCATCTTTGCCACCCCAGGGCAATAGGTCATACATGAACTTGGCTGTCTGTCCAGCCAGTATCCTCAGATGGTACCAGCTATAGACGATACACATTGGGCATTTGGCTTTGGGATGCTTTACTCCAGGTGGGGCTGTCCGTCTGGTATCGGGACCGTACTGTCTCTAAGGGGTCCTGGGTCTGAGTCGGATATTGCTGGTTCAGCTGCTACTGGGAGGAGTTCCCAGCGCGGAGAGGCAGCGCCTTAGGCAGTGTCAGGACTCGTGTACCTCCTTCAGGTCTGAGCTCTAGCCTTAAGCTTTCACTGAAGTTTTAGGAGGACCCGCTGGAGAGTTTCCTGATCCTTCTACCACCTGTGGTGGTAGCAAAGGGTGCTGGAGGCAGCGGGAGGCCCCTTGCACTTAGGACCCATGGACCTTGGAGGACCCCCTTTTTTGGTGGGAGGAGGGTGGGGAAGGGATGTGGTGGCCCCTGAGGTGAGAGTACCAGTTCCGAGGAAGCCCAGTGGGGAGGAGGATCATAGTGTCCCCTCAGTCCCCAGCAGCCCTTTTCCCAGAGCTGGGGCCCTGTGGGCCTACCTGGAGGCTCTTTCCTCACGCCCCAGGGGTGGGCCAGGTATTTCCAGTGTCCTTTTCCCTGTCCCTGGTTTTGACCAAGTGGGGGTGACCCCACGCAAGACTTGCTTTGGGAGTGGGCGGCATCTGAGGAACCCATCAGCCTTCTCTAGCTTTTATGGGGCTTGAGGGGCTGGAGCATCCTCAGCTTAAAAATGGGGTGGGGAGGAGGGTGTGCGCCTGGGAAAACCGTGTCCTGCCCCCAGGCCCGGAGGCCCAGCGGAGCCGGGAGCCTCTGTCCCTGGAGCTGCTCTGCAGATGGTGGGGGAGCAGGCATCGGGCCGGGTGGGCGAAGGCAGCTATTGCAGTGCAGCGTGGGCCCTGGAGCCTCGCCCGGCGACTCGGAGCAGGCAGGCAGTGGGCAGCGGGCAGCTGGGCGGGAGGAGGGCTGTGGCCAAGGTCAAGGCCGAGGGCGCCCCTGCCTGTCCTGGGCAGTCGAGGGAGGCACTGCGGCACCTGCAGGCCGGGCCCCACCTGTGGGGCGCAGCAAGAGGCTACTTCTTTTTGGGGAAGAAGCTGAATCTCTTTTCCTTGTCTTTCTTGCCGAGGCTGGCGTCAGGGCCGGTGATGGAGGGCAAGGGCAGGCTCTGGGCCTTGATGCGGATACTCTGGGACTCGTTGATGGCGGTGCTCACGCCCTGCAGCCAGGACAGCATCTCCTCCTGCAGAGCGGGAGGGTCAGGGCCTCACACCTCCCCAGTGGCCTGACACAAAGGATGGAGGGGGGGGGGTCCTAGGACTGCCCCTTCTGAGGGAGCCTTGAGGTCAAGTGGCTGGAGCCTTCTCCATGTGCCCCTTTGTTAGCCCGGGGTCTGGGCCAGGCTGCCCTGCACTTACCTCATCCTTGCCATGGAAGAGCCACTCGCTGCCATTGCTCAGCCTAGGAGGACAAAGGGTTTCCTGTCCTGGGGCCATGTCCAGAGCCCCTGCCTGGGCAGAGGGCTGGTTCTGATCCCACAGCCCCTCTCAGGCACTTAGCACCTGAGAGAGGTAAGAATCTGGGCCATTAGCCTATTTGATTTGAAAAATCCCTGAGGGGGCAACTCAAGCATGGAGCTGGTCCCATGTCCAGCCACCGATGCCAAAGCCAACCACCAGGGGAGGGGCAGTGGCTGGGAGGGGCCTCACCTCAGTTTGAAGACGTGCTTCTTCTTCTTATAGTTGGCAGCAATCTCACAGATGGCATGTCTCAGGGCCAGGGGCTCCTCCCCGTGGTAGGGCACCCCCAGGGCCAGGTTCTTGGCATCCTTGTAGAAGGTCAGCTGGCTATTCCTGAGCACACAGTATAGGTTGTTCCAGGACCTGCAATGATGCAGACAGGCAGGTCACCCCCAGTCCCGACACAGGGCCTCCAGGCGCAGTTCCTAGAGCTGTACCTGTTTATTGCAACATTTTTGCCCTGATAAATAATAATACATTTTACTGTGAAAAAATTGGAAATATGTCATCTTTGTGTAATTTTATTATCAAAAGTTAGCTACTGTTAACATTTCATGTATTTCTTTCTGGTCTTTTTTTTCTATTCACATATTCACTTTTTTTCTACTCATATACTGGGGTGGACAAAAGGTGTACTTAAGTTGTATGTGAAACAGAGTTTATTCTTGTATTATTAATTTTATTATTTGCATTACAACTGTAAACCTACTTTTGCCTGCCCCTGTATATAGCTAAAACTGGATTATACTATATATCCAGTTTTATGTCCTGCATTATATATTTCCTCTTATCCTCAAATATTTCTTGAAAGTAATTTTGAATAGCTATATGCTATCCCATCATATGTATACATAACCCCTTTATTGTTGGACCATGTGATATTGGAAATTTTAACAGTATGATTTAAATAACCATGTGATAAACATTCTTGTGCATAAATCTTTACCTATAATCTGATCTTACTTTGAGAAATGTTTCTAGAGTAGAACTGAGACTTAAGACCAACAGTGTAAACTTTTCAAAGCACATCCATGAATATTTGGTTCTCACTACAGAAAGATGAGGCGAATAGAGCAGGGGTTTGTTTTGGTCGTTGCTGTTATTTTTTGTTATATTGATATATGCCCAGTATACTGTACTCGTACTTTTAAAAGAAATGTATTTGTGCAAATCAAGGTTCATCTCAACTGATATTCTTGGTGACAACAACAAGAAGCTTATAAGCTACTGTGTGGACTAACTGGAGCTCCTCCACTGACAAATGGGAAACATGTTGCATTTTCACGGAAATGTTCTCTGAGAAACCTTAAGCTTTTCTTCCTTTCCCCCACCCCTTCCCCCTCGCCCTTCTCACTCTCCCTTTGGAGGGCAGGAAGGTGGAAAACTAGTAGGGCACATAGGGAGGAAGGGCTGGAAGGTCAGAGAGAGCGAGCTTGACCTGTACAAGGCCGACTGCAGAGCCATTTGACAAAGCTCAGCTTTCTGACACCCAGCTTGGGGATCTTTAGCCCTCACCAGCTTCTTCCAGATATAGACCAAGTAAGGCAGCTGCTAAAGAGCTGGGTCTTGGAGTAAAATCCTGCCTTGAACAAGTGGCTTAACCTCTCTGAGACTCTGTTTCCCCATCTGGAAAATGGAAATCTCAATATCACAGGGTGGTTAGGAAGATGTTATCAGTCCTACCATAATGCCTGGCACATAGTAGATGCTCAATAAATGCTAGTTTCCTCTTTCCTGGTAGACTCTCCACAGAAGCAGTATACCTCTTCAGGGCAGTGGGGCCCCCAAATTTATTTTTTGAATTTGCATTAGCTTTGCATTGTCCTGGTGACCCCCAGGAAAGGCTCTATATGCTGCCAGCTGGTCCTGGGGATATGGCTGGCTTCAACCTCGATGTTCCCCTGTTTCCCTGGGACACTGGATAGATCAAACCCAAGGACATGACTGCCTTCGGGTCAGGAAAGGGGACAGCCTTTGAATGAATTCCTCAAGGTCATGGAGTCACTGTGTGATAGTACTGGGAGGGACCTCCAGAAGGCATCTATGCCAACCTACTTCTCCTCTCCTATATGATAGTTGGGGAAACTGAAGCCCAGATTGGCAAAAAGTGGGACTTGGTCAAGGATATGTTGTTAGTGCCAAGATTGACCTACCCAGCCCTGAAGTAAGAATAACAAGTGTTCTCTAAGTTCCTACTCGGCACCAGGCATGGTCTCTGTACCAAAGGGGCATGTTATCATTGTTTTACAAATGGGGAAACTAGCTTAGGCTGAGTAACTTGTACAAGATCACAGGATTTGAACTTGGGATGAGAACTGATGATAGGATTCCCCCGTCATGCCAAGTAGCCTCTGGGCTGTCAGAGGGGTGCCCAGGAGCTCCCGAGACCAGGGGTAAAGGGCCCCCTCTCCCCCAGCACATACCGAAGTTGCCGAGGCTCTGTTGGTGAAGTCCCTGGGAGCCACCCCCCCTCCCACCAGCAGCCTCTTCCCCACACACACCTGTTGGAGGCCTTCTTGTTGGGCCCCTCCAGGTCGTGCTTGCGGCCCAGGTAGCCCTCCATCTGCACGCTGTGCCCGTGGTCCTGCTGGGCCGGCAGCGTTGTAGGCTCGTCACCCTCGCTCAGAGGTGTGTCCAGGACCTTAAAGAGAGGCTCTGTGGCGGGCCTCTCATCCCCACCGGGTTTTTCCTCAAGCCCTTCCTCGTGCAGCCCTGGTGGGGGTGGCGGCTGCAGGTCCTGGGGCCATTGTCTCTCTTCTTCCCTCTGCTCGGGCACATGAGAGGGAGCACACCTCGCTGGGGTTCTGCCCCAGGGATGGCTGCTCAGCAGAGCTGGGAAGCCAGCAGGCCCCCACCTGGGCCTGGTTCCTTTCTGCCATGCACCTCCTGGCCCACCCTGGCTCTCCCTCCACCTGCTGTGGGTACCCAGCTGGCCTGCTTCCCTAGACTCCGCCCACGTCTCTGGCTCCATTCCCACACCCAATCTGACACCAACAGAAGGTTCTTAGAGTGAGCTGAAGGGGCCTGAATGATGACCTCATCCAGGGGGTTCCAACACTGCTGGCAAAGCCCCAGCTCACTGCCCGGCTCCAGGCCCCTACCCTGCTCCAGTCACATGCTCTAACTCCAACTGAGTTCTATCCAGGCTCTGGCAAGATCTATGAAGAAAGGGCTGCTATGAAGACAGATTTGAAAAACACTTGTATCAGATGTTGGATGGGAACTCTTCTGTTACCTTCCACTTGTATCTAAATCCTAAAAGGCCACCCAGGCCCTGAGTCTCCCCCACTCCCTTAAAAAGGGAGAACCCAGACCAACCGGTCCTGCTTCTGTCATTGGACAGGGGTTTCTCGGAGGAGGGCAGTGGTTCCCAAGCCTGGCTGCCTGTTAGACTCACCTTGGGAACTTTAAGAAAATGGGCCCAGACCCTGCCCACAAGATGCTGCGTTATCTGGCCTGGAGTGGGGGTCAGCACATCGGTTCCTTCATGCGTTCTGATGTGCAGCAGGGGTTGACCATTGCCTGTAAGGAGTCCCTGCCCTCGGGAAGGGCTGTGGCTTCACCTCCCTGCACCTCTCTGTGGAGGGCGGGGTGCTCCCAGCAGCAGCCTGAGCTGAGTGAAGGGCCTCCAGTGGAGCCACGTGTTATACGTCAGGTGCCCATGAGAAGGGGAAGTAGACCTCCTGTTCCCTTGCTGATCTGCCCTTGTGCCTGCTGCTGCAGAAGAAAGGGGGCAGGACAGAGGGGGCAGTAGGGTGCAGCCAGCCTCCCACTGCCAGGTGGGGCCAGAATGGCTGGGGCTCCTGTGTGCCAAATGAGCACTGAGGAAGACAGCCTAGCTTAAGACCATCTGGCCAGAGCCCTGCCAAAGGCCTGACTGCTGGAGACCTTACAGTGCCAGGTCGCATGGGCCTTGAGGGCCCCAAAGCAGGCCTTCTGAACACCTGAAGGGCCATGGGCATCGACAGCCCAGGAGGACCAGAGCCACCCCGGGCAGTAATGAGAGTCTGCCCCTTTTTCTATTCCCTACTCCAACCACTGAAGATGGACAGAGGTCCAGGAGAGCGTTGGGGAGGGGCCAGGAAACAGCAGAGCCCGTGCTCCCCACTGTGGGTCCTACAGACATGGGTCAAACCTGAAATAGATGGAGGATGCGGCACCACGTTGGACATGGGGTTGAAGCTCTAAATGGAAACAGACTAGGTAGACTTACAGTGACCAAGGCCTGCCTTAGATGGCACTAAGGAATGGGAAGGGAGGCCCAATGACGATGTTTGAAGGCAGTGCTTGGAAAAAAGGAAAAGCTAGTCATGTCTGTATTCCATAAAGTTAGGGCTATTCAATAAACAGTTATAAGTTGGTGTTCCAGTAAGATCTTATTTAAAGAAAGGATAATATGACTGGAAAAGATTGAAAACCACTACCCTAGTCTAATACCTAGAAAACCTTTGCTCAGAGAGGTTAAGTGACTTATCCAAGATCACACAGCTTATAGGCATTAGAGGCAATTAAGAACATGCACTCCAGAATCGGACAGACCTGAGTTTTTATCACATCTATAGGTCTCTCAGCCTTTCCTGCCTTAGAAAACCCCTCGAGGGCTGTGGCCGGGCCACACTCATATTTATACATCTTATATTATTTGTATTTTCAAGAGCACAATGAGCCAGCATTGGCCACGAGGCTCTGGAGGGCCCGAAGCCCTGCCCAGATCGTCCTCTAGTAGGAAGGAAAGGCAGGAGTAGCAGGAATAGGGCTGGGAACCCGGATGTGGGGTCCTGTGTACCCAGTCAGGCCAACCTTCTGAACTGGGTATAAGACTTGGAGACGGGGGTTAGTATTGCAGAGTGAAGCCCCCCTTTACCCCTTCTCTCTCCATCTGGCTGCGCTGTTCCTCATGGTGATGGGCCGGAGCCCTCCCCGCGCCTGCCCTGGGTCTCAGGGGAGATGGCTGGCAGATGAGGGGAGGGAAGCCCAGCAACCTCTCACAGCCACGTTTGCCCCTCTCACCCAGCCTCTGCCCTCCTGGGACTGGTCTTACTAGAGGCCTGTGGGTCCACATTTTCTTCCTAGACTTTCCCTTCCATTCGCCTTCCTTGGGAACCGTCCTCTGAAAATAAAGATGAATTTTTCCAGGACTGCTTCCCAACTTAACCTCACCTTTGTTTTTCTTCTTCCTAATGGGTGCCTGGCCCACATCCCCTGGCAGGACATTCAGAGGCCATGGCCAGTGTGATCAAAAGTTAAAGGGCTGGGTCATGGGTTGGCTTCAGGAAATGGGGCGTTTCTAGTGTTTACAAAGATTTACAAGGGCTCTTGACTGTGCATCTGGAGACTATTCAAAATGCACTCTGTCCTCTCTATCCTGAAGGCCAAGGCCTGAGAAGGAAGAGAGGTTTGGTGGCGGCTGCCCCCTCCTAGGCCCAGGGCTGACAGGGCTTCTCTTCCTCCTGGGCTGGTGGAGGGGACACCGATGAGAAAGATGGTGGCGTGGTTTGGGTAGAGGGGCCCTCCTGTCCCAGGTTCCAGGGGTGAATATGCTTTGTGCTATAAGAGGGAGCTGGGAAAGCGAGGGAGGAGGTGACAGTTCTACGGCTCCTGGAACCATGCCACGGAGATTCTTGCCTTGCCCAACAGGCAGAGGGGTCTGTGGACAGCAGAGCACCAAAGGGGGTGCTGGCTGAGGACCAGGGGCCCAGAGCTGGCTGCTCATGTGACTGTAGAGACAGGTAGGTTCTGCCAAAAGGCCCTGGATAGGGGAGATGGTTTGATTCCCTTCTCTCCTCCATTCTATAAGGCAGAAGTCCTGCTGCTCAGGCCTCAGGCCACTGGGAGGGCGCCCAGATCAGACCTACACTGTTAAGGGGTACCCAGCCCAGAGACATCACCCAGAGGAGCTGGGGGGGGGAAGGGCCAGCTGCTTGGAGATTCTGGGGGTCAGGCTGGGGTGGTCGGTGAGTCTTAGACCATAAGTGGGAGTGACCTCATGAGGGAGAGTGGCCCAGGGTCAGGGGCTGGAATAAGGGGAGGTGCTGCCTGCAGCATGGAGCCAGGTTCTCTGGGGACTGGTGGGCAGGGGTCGGGGAAGACATCTGAGAGGCAGGTGTGTGCACTGGCTGCTGGGGTCATGATGTCAGGGGAGGGCAGGGGACAGATGGCATTGGCTGCTGGTTGGGGGACATCAGAGGATAAAAGGGCACAGACAGGGGAGCCTTTTACAGGACAGTAGTCAAACAAGGAGAGGCCCCAGCTCCTCATGGGTGGTGGTGGTGGTGGGGAATGGCTACCTCAGAATCTCGTAAGCTTGACTTTTCAGGGTCCTGCCTTGCTAGGAAGCTGGTTTGAGTTGGGGTGCAGGAAGAAGGTTGAGGGTCTCCTCTACAAAGGAGGTGCAAGAAAGGGAGGGGAAATGGGACAGGATGGGTACATTTCTTCTTTGGACTAAAGGAGTTGAAGGTGTACTTCCAGGCTCAGCCAGCAGGGCACAGCACACAGACAACTAACTAGCTCTCTAGCTCCCAGGAGAAAAATAACCTGGTTTGTGAACACAGGATATTTGGAGGTTCTAAAAGATGCTCAGTGAACCCAGATACACTAACAAGCAAAGGAACACAAGTGAGGAGGCTTACCTCTAAAGGAGATGCTGATAAGCGAGAACCAGGGCATAAGGTGCACCCCGGAGAGAAGGTTCGACCTTAGCCGCGCGATGGCCTTGCCTAGGTCCTAGCAAGGACTGGGCCCAGGGTGCGTGTGCAGCGGGTCTCAAGGGAAGGGTACTCCAGGAAGGCTCTGGAGGGCTTGGGCAATGGATGTCAGAATTCATATGGAGGGTGTTTCTTTTAAGAGATTAAAGTCTGCAGTGAGGGATGGAGGGGAATAAAATGAAGGGAAGGAAGACTTAACTAATCACCTACTAGATGCCAGATATTCTACCTCCATTCTCTCTTCCAGCCCTCACCCCCTCTCCGCAAGGCAGGTATCATCACTGCCCTGGCTTTACAGAAGAGGGAAACGGGTTGCGAAGAATGAGGAACTTGTCACAGTCACACATAGTGAGTGGGAGGCTGAGGGTGCAGATCTGCCTGGTCTCAGACTCTCTGCTCTTCCTACCAAATCCTGCTGCAAGGGGAGGGGTGGAACTACTGCCGTAGAGGAAAGTACCTGTCTGACGGGGTTCACAGTCTAAATGAGACGAGCTTCGTTTATGTAAGACACGTAGCTGGGCAGCTGAGGCTGAGGGATCATGTCAGAGCCACGCTGGAAGGGGCCAGAAGAGGGGCTTGGAGCCAGACAAGACCTGTTGCGGGTGCCTTAGGCATCCAAACAGCACTGGGGAACTGTGGGTGGGGGGAGCTGGCCACTTTTACAGCTGAGAGGTTTACCCTCCCCCAGCACCTGACATCGGGGATCTCCTCTGGGTGAGGGGCTGCTGGCAGACAGGCCAGGAAGGCTGTTCAGAAGACAGTTATTCGCAAGAAAAGACAAAGAGGTTTGTTGAGAGCAGCCAAAGAGAGGAAGAGAGAGCAACTTAGGGGGAGCAGAGATAAATGTCTAAAGAGAAAGAAGTTCTTGCTGAACAGGGGAAAGAGTACATGAGGAGCTAAGGCTGGACCATGTGGGGTCCCCCAGCTGGTGGTGGGGGTGGGGAGGGGCTCTCATGAAAAGTGGGGTGGGGGCAGCAGAGTGGATCAACACTGTGCTCCAGGGGCCAGCTGTCTGAGATGACAACTGGGAGCCAGGGAAGACAACAGGAGGAACGCAGAGCAGAAGGCCACCAGCTAAAGTGAAGGGAATGGAGAGGGGAGTGGGCAGGGTCCCCTCGGACAGGGAGCGGAGGCCTGGTCCATCGGCTGCCTCTGGGCGAGAGAACGAGGCTTCCTCGGGAGCTGTCTTCATCATTCCCACCCCTGGTGTGGGCTCTTCAGACCCTGACCTGAAGGAGCAGGGGTCTTGCTGGATCAGCATTAAAAAGACTAAAGAGAGTTAGATGAATCCCCCATCCAGATCCACCACCCATCTATCGAGTGGGCAGCTTCAAACCCCATTTCTGAGATTCCTCCAGTGCTGACTGAGGCCGCCCTGAGCCCATCAGTAACTGAGATGCTCTGAAACACAGCTTGGAAAACGAACTCAGGAGGGGCCTTTGGAGCAGCGAGGCCAGGAAGATCATGTCTGACCATAGCACAAAGAGCTGGGCACACCCAGCAGTGAAGAGATGCCCAAAAAGAGCCTGGAGCAAGTTTCTCTGGGGAGCCTAGAGTCCCGGGGCTCTGGGCCAGACTGCAGGCAGACACACCCCTGCCACGCTGACTCAGGCATCCTGGGCAGACAAGGACACGCCCAAGTTTAGGGGAAAACTGAAGTTTCTTTTCAGGCCGGGTCTGCTCATTATGAGCAAACACAAGATTTGCATTCACTGCAAAATGCCTGAAGCAGCAGCTCAGTTTGGCCTCGCAGAGGGAGGCAGAAGGGATGGGGTAGCTTGCTCAGGCAAGAAACACAGCTGCTGCCTCCACGCCCACACCCTCCCATCCAAGGACTTCAGCGCCCGGGCTCCGGCTGCTGCTGAAGGCTCCAGGCTGCGTGCTGGGGGTGGGCCAGTTGCACAGGTTGCCAAGGGGGTGAGAGCAGCCGGAGCCAGCCAGGCACTGGCTGAAAGGTGTCCTGTCTCAGAGTGTGGGAAGGGCCGCAATTCAGTGCCTGTTCAACCCCAGGGGCACCGTCCCTTACATTCTCCAGTGCTGGTTACTCTTCTGAAACCACAGCGGCCTGGAAGACTACGGAAGGGAGAGGCAAAGGACCTAGAAGTCTCGACTCCCCATGTTCTCTCAGGAAGCCAGCTGCAGGTAGCCTTGGAAGGCTGCGCGGAGAGAGTGCTGTGAGTGCTTGGGTAAGAGGGTTTTCAGTGACAACCTGCTGATGGGGCCTGAGAATGCATGGCACCCAGGCAGTTGCTTTTCTGAGGGGCCTGGCCCCCTTGAGTCCTCCTGAACCACAAACTGGATCTGTCCAGGCTTGAGGTAGACGCCCGGGGCATGTCTGCCCCAAAACATGAACCCTGAGGATAGACTGTTTCTTGTCACAGCCCCTAGGAGCACTGATCCCTTTCGGAGATGTGACTCGTCATCACAGCAGCCCCGCTGGAGGGTTCCCAGAGCAGGAACAAGCCCAGAGCACAGAAGATATCCCAGGGCAGATGGACGGGGCCCTAAAGCCTGGAGTGACTCCCATACTCTGCAATGCCACTTCTGCTCTGTGAAACCAACCGCAACATCTCAACATTAGTATCTCACTACAAATGTCACTGAGGTTCCAGAGCCTGGAAGATGAGGACCTGAGCAGGACCCCACCATCCCATCCCAGAGCCACACGCAGGATGAAAGGGAAACACATAAGGCAGAGGGTGTTGGGGTAAGGGTGCCCCAGGCACAGAGGAAGGGAAATGGCTCAGCCTACTGCTAGGGCCCCCTCCAGGCTGCCATTAGAGCACTGACCTTGTCAGGAACCGAGGTCCAACCCTGCCTCTCTTCCCTAAACAGGGACAAAGGGAACCCTCCCATCCCTTTGCCGCCTCCTTCCCACCTCCAGCCTCACACCCACTGGCACCTGACAAGCATGAACCAGGTTCCCCAGAGCTTCGGAGGAGACAAGAGGAAAGTGGGGAAAACCACTGTCCCTGCCCCTCCCTTCATTCAGGCACACTGATGATATTCAGAAATGTTCTGGACTTCCTATAAACCTGCAGAGGGCTTTACAGGGGTGAGGAGACCCAGGAAAATTAGGTGGCTTGTCTAAAACCATGCAGGAAGATTCCTGAAGAACTTAGGCCTAGAACCCAATGTCCTGATCTCCACTCCAGGAGTTTGGCCTGTTGTAATACCTTGCTGCTTCTGCTGGGCCTCGCACACACTTACCTGTATGAACAAATTGGTTTTTACCAGAATATGCTCTAATGTGAAGAGGTAAGAGGTGAGGGAGGTGATGCATTCCACTATGATGCGTTTGAAGAAAATAGTGATGCAGGGAATGGCACTCCAGGCCCTGCATGTAGACACGTGTGTGGTGCACACACTGGGGAGGGGAGGACTGGGGTGGGGCCTGCAGGGTGGCCACCTGTGGTGTGCAGCCGCTGAGACAAGGGTTCAGGTGTCTGGTCCACTCCTGTCTGTTCCCCCAAGCAGGAAGCTGGCATGCACCAGTGATGGGGTTCACATAAAGCAACACCGCGCAGGTCTATTCTATAGGGCACCGACACCAGACCACACACAAAGGACAGCAGCCAGCCACCGAACCCAGGCCCACCGAGAGAAGGCTCAGCAGACAGCCGGCCCTTCCTGGGAGAGGCCTGAGGTTTCTGCAAAGGTTTCCCAGCCTGTGTGAGACCTACTGGCTTTTCTTCTCATATTAAAGACCAATTGGGTGTTACACTCTCCCTCAGAGCTTCGTGGATCCTCATGAAAACTCAATGCAGGGCTGAGACAGGAGAAGCAGCAGGAAATGTTTCCATGAGGCCTCGGGCTTGGTGCTCATTGATTCTCCAGCTGGTTTCTTCCTGATACCGGGCACAGGCCAGTTTTCCCAGCTGGAGTGGCTGGCTCTCTGAGAGAGTCGCAAACATGGGCTCACTCCCCACTTCCAGAGAGAGACTCAGGTCCAAGCAGGTTTTATTCCCCCCAAACCAATTGACATTCCGATGTTGGATGGAGGTGGTTCTGATAACACATGTAATTACATTTGCAGACGTACACGATACAAACAATGGATGGAGTCATTCAGGTGGTCACAAAGGAGCCCGCAGACCCGGGACACCACTGCACACAGACACACAGGGATGCACAGCCGAAGCGCAGGTGATGCAGGAGGCAGGGACAGCCCCAGCCCCAGTGTCCACAGTCTGTGCTAGCCCCCAGAGTTCACTCTCCTTCCAGTGGGGGGCTGTCACTGGGAGAAAGGGGCTGGGATGAAGTCCACCAGGGACCCCACAGGCGATGATGGGAGCTTCAGAGGGAACTTCTGGGAGAAACCCTGCAGTGGGAGCCCAGGAGTGCCCTCTGCTGGACACAAAGGGCTGGTGTAGCCCAGAAAGGGAGGCCTCTGGCCAGGCTGGAGGTGGCAGAGGGAGCCGAGTGAGAGTGTGAGAATGTGAATGTGAATGTGAATGTGAGTATGTGAGTGTGTGTGTGTGTGTGTGTGTCTCACAGAAGTGTGGGCAGGGCTAAAGTCTGGACTTGACAGGGATTCTGCACAGGAAATATTATATGTGCATTTTTTTCCTAGGGTGGTTGGTGTACCAGAAATTTCCACCTAGAACACCAATTGCCCTAAACCTCCCAAGGTTCAGGCAAGCACACCTGGGCACCTGTAGAGGTGGGGTACATGCAGTGGTGAAGCCATGCGAGGCACATGCGGAATGTTTGCTTTCTTTTCAGTCAGCCACTCCCCATGGCACTTCCCCCGAACCTGGGCTACAGCCTCCCAGGCCACCTGCACAGACCTCCTGGGTCCTTTTAGCTAAGGGACCTCTTCCAGGCAAGGTCCTGAAGCCATATGTCCAGGTGACTGGCAGCTGGTGTGTCTTAGTCCCCTCCTATTCTTCCCCTCAGTCCCTTTTCCACAAGCTGAGGGACTGCCCTATGACCCAGAATCCCTGGGGCTCTCGCCATGCCTGCAGGGCTCCTTCAAGTCTGTCCTTGCCCCAGAACCAGCTCCATATCCAAACTCACTGACCAACATGCCTCAGGCAAGGAAGGTGCAACAGTGGAGGGGGCTCTGCCTAGGAGGGAGGAATCTGGGAGAGGGTGGGCATTCTGAAATGCCTGTGGCTGTGGCAGGCACAACTGGGCAGTCAATTTGTGAGTGTGTGTGTGTGTGTGTGTGTGTGAGTGTGTAGGGAATGTTGTGTTAAGGATGGAATGAGAGGGAAAATGGGGAAAAGGACAGTGTATAAAAATGAATCATCCCTGTATAAACTGTTTCCCCTGATGTAGATGATGATGTATTTATACAAGAAAATTTATTAGACTAGATAAAACCAAACTAATAGAGTCATGTCAGTGGGCTAGCATGTCAGTTTCTTCTGGATTGAGGGGAGGAGGGGAGTCAGTCTAGAAATTAAGAAAACCTAAATGAAAAATGCAGACTGATCTGAAGGAGGAGTCTGGGGGGCGGGGAGGGCGTGTTCCTGTCCTCAACTTCTGCCCTGGCTCCCTGGCCGAGCCTAGTAGGGATGGGCGGGTTCTGGCAGCAACGATTCCCAGGAACTAGACAAGTGGGACAGGAAACTGACCGGGGACGTTCTCTCCGTGGCTGCTCGATGGGGAGCTCTGGGACCCTCCCCTGCTGTCTCTCCTTCCTCCTCTTGAGGCCTATGAAGACACAACCCCTCTTTAGAAACAAGCGCCACTCTGCCTGAGCTTACCAGGGCCTACCCAAGGCCTGGCTCTCCCACCCTCCTTCAGGGAGCTCACGCCAAGTACCTCCCCATGCAGGCCTCCCGGCAGCCCGGCAGGTGCTTAGTAAGGAGCTGTTTAATCTGCCTTAACTTTCTGGTTAAGGCAGCTTCTCCCGGATTGGATACTCTGGGGCACATTTTCAGGTGGCTCCCAGAGCCGAGGAGGTGATTCTGCAGTAGCCCCTGTCCTCTCCCCAGTTCTGCCTGCAGCAGGTCTTCAGGCCACCCATGATTTGGAGTTACCAAAAACTCCTCTCTGCCTGCAAGCCCCCGACACTCCAGATTTCTCTTAACTAGTGGCCCAGGTGTGAGAGGTCGTAGGTACAATGGTTGGGGCTGTTTCTGATTAAGAATCCCTCCCTCCTCCTTCCCCTCAGCAGAGTGGTCCAGCGAAGCCTATGGCCCAGCCCTTCTCATACTTACCCAGTCTCCTCCACGGGTGGCTCTGGGATCTGGCGTTCTTTTAGCTCAAGCTGGGAGAGGAAAAGGCCAAGGGGGTCAGAATAGCCAAGCAGGGAAGACGACTCTCAGATACCTTTCTCTAAAGGGGCTCCCTGTACCCAACACATCTGGTATATGTTCCTTTTGCAATTATTCCCTTTTGTCTTTGGGTTCAAAAGTCAGTATTTCCTACCACTCCTACTTCCTTCCCACTCTCCCGCCTTGCTGAGCCTTTTACACTGTTCATGGGTGTCTAATATAATAACTGGCTAAGAGTTCCTGCCTTGAGATACCCTCAAGGCGTGGCTGCCCACCACCCCACCTCCCGCTCACCGTGGTGGGCTTCTCCAGGGCTGCAAAGCGATCTGCCCAGCTGGCTGTGGATTTCTCAAATGCCTCATGCCTTTTGATGAGCTTCTCCACACTATCCACCGTGTGTCCAAAGTCCCGGCTGGCCAGGTAGGGCTCCTGGGCAATCAGCCACGCTTCGGCCACGGAAGCATCCCGAGAGAACTGGCACACTTCCAGCACTGCCAAGAGAATAAGACAGGCCCACCCACAAGGCCCATGGGGCTGTCAGCACCCAGTGGCCTGCTCCTGCGGGACCTTGGGGGCCACTCAGCAGCCTGATGCAGTCAGGCAGGAGGCTTGCACATGTGTCCCTGTTACTGTGCAGACACCCTACTCCGTGATGACCTTCTGCCCGAGACCACTGCTTCCCCGCACTTGACCCCTACCCTCATCTCCACTGACAGTGATATTTTAAAAATCCATCAGTTAGAACAAACTCCATTTTGCAAACAAGATGTAGTTTAGACATCTTCCTTTGAGGATCTGTCTTCTGCCCTGAACACCCCCTCTTTCCAGCCCTCGGCTGTCTCACAAAATCATGCATCAGTAGCCACGGGACCAGTCCAGGTCTCTTGGCTTGTGGTGCCTGCCTGGGTGGTGGGATTTCTCCACCTCTCCTAGCCTCCAGCTGCACAGGACAGGGTTCCTTCTGTGCCTGACACACCTCAGATCAAACATCTGGGATGCAGTAGAGCCTTACCCCAGCTCCTCCCAGGCCACATTCTACAGGGATTCCAGCCTGGCATGAGGTGGGGGACCGGGGCAGAGGACTGCAGAGATTGAGGCACTGGCTGGCTGGTTCCAGCAATGCAGGTCCTCTGAGGGGATCCCTGAGGCCCTTGGCAATGGAGCTTTGATGATGAGTGTGCTGTGGGACTGTTCTCTTAGCACTGGTGACATCACCCCTTCCTGCCCCCACCCAGCAGGGGCCTGGTCCCTGCCCCTCCAGGTTCCCTGGCACTCAGATTGCACTCACACATGCTGAGCCGCTCCCATCGGGCCTCCCACTTTTCATTCATCTCCTTCCTCCTGGACATCACCTGCTGCAGTTTCTCCCTGATCTGTGGGGAGAGAGAACAGCTCAGGCTTCAGTACCCCTGCTCCCTGTGTGAGGAGGTGCAGAGAGAAATCCTGCAAAGAATGCTGGGCTTGGTCACACAGGCCTGGCTTCAAGGCTTGGCCCTGCCACTTGCCAGCTATGCAGCCTTGGACAACTTACTTACCCTTTCTGAGGTACCTCACCTAGGAAGTGGGTATTGCCGGCTGCAAAGCGTGTGCACATGTGGGCTTTAGGTGGGCTATCAGCCTGCTCTCTTTACAAAGCAGCCAGCCCTTTGAATGGGTTTGGTGGGGGAAAGAAAGATGCGTCTCCTGGGAAAAACCCTCCCAGGAAGCTGTCTGGCCCTGCGAGAGTGGGGCCAAGGACAGGAAGAAGGCTGTTCCTGTCCCACGGTCCCTCTCACCTCCTCAGAGGCCTGGTGCTGTCGCTGCAGCAGGGACTCGCCAAGCTCCAGGCAGGCATTGAAGTTCTTGCTCCGGGTTTCGATCTCCGCCCTGATTCCCTGGTGGTACTTCATGAGCAGTTCCACTGAGGAGACATCCCTGGGGCAGGGGGCAGGGGCAGGAGGACAGGGGTGGGGCAGAGAGTTTGGTAAAGAAGGAAATGCCGGTGACTAACCAGCCTGATGCCAAGTCCTGCTCAGAGGGGCCGCCCTCCACCTGCTGGGGTCGGAGCTGACCCCCTTCTCTGCCAGCCTGGCCCCAGCAGGAACTCTGAGGCCCTGGTGTCTTCCACTGGTCAGTGGCCAGGGCATGGGCAGGGGTGCAGGGGCCCCAGAAGGAGCCTGGGAATGTTATTTGGCAATAAGAAGGAATGAAGTACTGAGACACGCTACCATATGAAGGAATCTTGAAAAGAGTGTGCTGCTCAGCCAGTGTGGCTCAGTGGTTGAGCACTGACCCATGAACCAGGAGGTCACGGTTCGATTCCCGCTCAGAGCACATGCCCGGGTTATGGGCTCGATCCCCACTGGGGGGCGGTGGTGCAGGAGGCAGCCGATCGGTGACTCTCTCATCATTGATGTTTCTATCTCTCTCTCCCTCTCCCTTCCTCTCTCTGGGGAAAAAAAAGTTTAAAAAAAATAAAAGGGTGCGCTACCTGAAAGAAGCCAGTCAAGAAAGACCATATATTACATCATTCTATTCATGTAAAAAGTCTAGAGAGACAGAAAACAGATGACTGGTTGCCAGAGGCTGGGGAGTGGGGCAAATGAGGAGTGATGACTACTAAGGGGCACAGGGTTTCTTTTTGGGGTTATGAAAAGCTTCTAATCTTATATTGTGATGGCAGTATAACTGTGAATATACGAAAAACCACTGGATGATATACTTTAAATGTTGAATTGCATGGTATGTGAGTTGTATCTCAATAAAAATGTTAAACACAAGAGCTTGACCATCAGGACAAACACCAGAGGGGCAGAGGGACAGACCTGGGCCAGGAATAACTGCTGACGTGACACAGCGCACAGAGAGCCTGCTCCCTGCTGACACTCTCGCTGCCCCATGCCTGCCCCCACCTCCCACGAGCAATGAGCTCCTTGCTGGGTTTTAGGGGAATGGGCCCCATATCCCAGCATGGGGGAGTAAGAGTGAACCGCGCATTTTTCACTGCTGTCGCTGTAGCAGCTCACTAAGAGATGTCTTTCTCGCTACACTCGGGATTCCCTTTCCTCGGAATGGCTGGCCCTCCCAGCAGAAGCCGAGCCACTCAGAAGCTGCCTGGACAGAGCCCGCAGGGTGCCCTCGGGACTCCTGGGCACCCTGTGTCCCTCCAGGGAGGAGCCTCCGTGCAGCTCCCGGGCTGCCAGCCTCTGGGACAATGAGGCCAAGGAGTGGGGCTGCCTTGAGGACACCCCCTCACCTGGGCCTCTCCTGGGTCTCAATCTGCCGGATGATGCTCTCCATCCAGGAGAGGAGGTCACGGGCCATGCTGAAGAAGCGGAATTTGTCCGCCGTGTCCACCAGCTGGGTGCGGCGCCCGGCACAGGCATCCAGCAGCGCCTGCCACGCTGCGGACACCTCCCGCTCCTTGTCCTGGATAGCGTCTGCCTTTTCCCCAGCGTACGCCCTCTGCAGGCTGGTGGCCACGTCCTGGAACTGCTGTACCTGTGACCGGCAAAGCGGGACATTGTTCCCCAGAAAGGTGAATCTTGGGCCCAGGAAGGGGAGGGCACCTGCCTCGCCCTGGCCTCCCTCCCCAGGGCAGCGCTGGAAGGCAGCACCCACTGGGTGCAGGGCAAGGCTCTTACTTTGGCACCTCTGCTGATCCAAGGCAGCCCCCGACCCCCTGGGGCTTTGGTCCCCATCAAAGGGGAGTGAAAGGAGTCTATGCCCTTTGATCTCCTCAGAGGTATGATAATATGGGTAATTATGTACCAGGAGCTGTTCTAAACACTTTAATTTGTTACTCCCTTCATTTTTACAACCACCCCATGAAAGAGGTACTATTGTCATCCCTGCTTTGGAGATGAGGCAACTGAGGCTCAGGGGTGCTAAGTGATGGGCCTGAGGTGACTCACACCAGTAGGGTGGGACAGCTGGGGTTGGAGGTGAGCTTCCAAGTCCCTGTTCACAACCACTCTGCATGCTGCCTCTCCCAGGAGGGGGCTGCACCAGACCCCTGCGTGAGGCAGCCCCAGGGCAATGAAGCCTCATTCCTAAGAAGTCAGTGGGACTGTCCCTGCCTCAGGGCTCTGGCGCCTCCAAGGCAAGGAGCTGGCTCCAGGCCCCACCTCCAGCTGGAGAACTAATGCCTAGGATGCCCCCATTCTGGGTGAACCAGGCGCCCTAACCCATCGGGTCTGTGCAGGACTGCACAACAGCCCATCTCTCCTGCTCCACGGGAAGCCCAGCAAGTCCCCGGCAGCAGGGGCCCCTTGCCCCAACCCTTTCTATCACACTGAATTCTGTAGAGCCCTATAGATCTGTGGAGGTGCCTCAGGAGGCACCCCAAGGATGGGAGGAGGAGGAATAGGCAGATTTGGGGGCTTCTCCAGCTCCCATGTGGAAAGACCAAACAGCCCCGTGGCTGAGGGCAGAGTACAGCCAGACGGCCAGGGTCTGCATCCTGGCTCCACTGCTGATCTGCGTGTTCCCAGCGCTGTACTTACCCTCGCTAAGCCTGGTTTCCTCATCTGTGAAATGCAGATAGTACAGTACCATCCTCAGATGGTGGCTCTGGGATTCAGTGAATACACGTATAACATAGCACGGAACCTGGTGCTAGAAAAGTGTTATAATGTGCTTGCTAATAATACTGTAACACTTTGCATAACCCGAGAAATTCTATTTTTAAGGTATTTTATGCCTTGGGTTTTTATAAAGATTCAGTTTGAAGAACTAGAAGATGAAGAACGTCCAAAAGCCACTGCTCCCTGCCTTCCTGGCCTGAGCCTTTCTCAGGAGGTGAAATCTCCTGGTACTTGTTCTAGAGGTTTCCCCTGTAGAAGCCAGGAGAGGACCTGATACCCTAGGCCCCCAGGAAACTGGTCATGGGGGAGACGTGGGAGGCAGGTCCCTGGAGCCCGTGTAGGGGTGGACGGTAAGGGACAGGAGGCACCTGCACGCCCAGGAGGTGGAGCTCCCGCTCGAAGGCCGTGTGCACCCGGTGGAAGGACTCCGCGGTGCTGGCGTCCAGCCCCACATCCTCAGGCAGCTCACGGTGCTTCTCGTCGATGAGGCCCAGGATCTCGGTGCCCGTGTAGAAGTAGCGGTGCAGGTCGTAGGAGGCGGCCAGCAGCTGCATGTGGGTGTCAATGAGCTCCAGCAGGTCCGCCCACATCTCATTCAGCCCGTCCTTCCACTCGGCGATGGTGGCTGCCTCTCCGTGGCCTGCGTCGATGAGCCGCTCGATGATGGTATTCACGTTGTCCACCCGCTCCTGTCCGATGGCCCCAGTCTCCCTGGCAAAGTCCCGGAACTTGTCCCGGAGCAGCTGGACAAGGGTAGAGAGAAATGTGGTTATCAGGGCTCAGGGGCTGGTGGTGTCCTCACACTGGCTGTAGGCTTTCCCAGGTGGCAACCACAACCACCTGGAGCCGAGCTCTCACACCTCCCCAGGGCTTCCAGAGTGCCCACCGCGCGTTGGGCATGCATCTCTGTGCAGCACTTTGCAACGGGCAGGTGTGTGCGTATGTGTCTGGAACGAGGGCTCCTGCAGTAGAGGAAGACAAAGAAAGCGGCCGCTGTGGGTACTCACGGTCACGTGGTCGAAGTCTTGCCCCATTTCTGGGGACGAGACCACCAGCTCCTTTTCTGCAATCCACTGCTCCAGGTCATCGGCCTCCCTCTTCAGCTGGAACAGGTGGTACATGTTCTCCAGCTTCCGCTTGCGTTCCTCTGCCATGTCCTTCAGCCCTGCATACTGCTTGTCCACTTGCCCCTGAAGTCTGATGATCTGTTCCCTGGAATTCAAAACAAGAAAGTGCTCAGAGATAGCGATAGAAAACCCAGCGAAGCCAGTCAGGGGAGCCGTGCGACTCCTCCCAGCCCTGTGACAGGGACAGGTGGGGAAACACAGCTTAGGAGAAATGGCAGCGACTTCTCCTGGGGGAGACCTGGGGAGAGAAGGAACCATCCCTAGACCATGATGCTTCAGGAGATGACAGAAATGTGTCCCCCTTGGAGGTGGATGATTTCTGCCACTGCCCTGTGCACTGGAAAGCCCAGAGAGACAAGTACAGAAGGGAACATCCCCATCATTCTTCCATGGAGGCTGATGGGCAGGCTGTCCGACGGGGGCTCAGTAGCAGCATGCCCGCTTAGCTCTTCAGAGAAGGACATGCAGTACCAGGGGCTCCATCCTTGGGGGTTCTTGGGAGATGCTGGGGTGGCTGCTGAGGACCCATAGCTGTGGATGCCCTAGAGGCAGATGAGGAGAGGGACATACTGGGGGTAGCCTGAGGTGTGTGGCCCAGTGGGCTCCCATTTATGCAGAGCCCACACAACTGAAGAGCTGAAATGGGTATAGGTTTTCTACCTTCACCCCTCTATGATAATTTTGCTGAGAGACTGTGACATCCTGAAGTACCTTCAGGACCATAAAAAGAAAAGCAACGTTAGTCTTCAGCATCTCTTGGCATAGTCTAACGCTTCAAAAGACTGGAGCTCTCAGTTCACCCAGAGGGTAGTTTTGCTTTTTGATCTTTTTTGCAAACCAGACCTCAGTCAGCCCTGTTTGAAGTTACACAAAACCGAGGCATGAAATGGAATTGGGCCAACAGGCCATCCAGAAAGCAGTTTTCTCAAACTCTATTTTTCAGGAAAACTGTTCCTGTTTTCCCACTTGGACCTGAAGGGATCCTGGTTGGTGGGCCCCTGGCCTGATGCCCACGACCTGGCCTGACGCCCCAGCTGGTGCACGTACCCCTCGGGGTGGCCTGCAGAGAGCAGGCCCTGGGCCCGGCCGGCCAGCTGCTTGATGTTCCGCCCGTACTCCTCCACCGCACGCTGCTGCCGCAGATGCCGCTTCAGCATCACGATGGCACCCTCTTCGTCCTAAGAGGCAGGGGACCCTCAGCATGAGCTCGGTGAGCTGGCCTGGTCCAGGGTACAGCCCAGCTCCGCAGGTGCCCGAGATCGGGGAGAGCCAGGCTCAAGGGACACCCACAGGGAACAGTGCCATCCTTTCCTGCTACTCATTTTCTAGCAATGCCCGCATCCCACCTTCCCCTTGACTCTTCCGATCTGATATCTACCCTCCAGGCCCAGCTCCAGCTTTCTGTTCCCTGAAAACGTCCTCTATCATTCCAGCGTTGGGAGACCCCTCCTATCCCTTTTCACCCCCTCCCACAGCAGTTCATCAGCACAGAATCCACAGTAAAAACAAGGTGAAGAACCCTTGGGTTAGAGCAAATCTAAGGTGGCAGACAGGGCACCCGGCTGCAGTGTGTGCTCTGCAGGGGTGCACTCAAGAGGCGGGGTGTCCTGAGGAGGAGGGTTCCTTGTACAGCATCCCCCTGCCCTCACTCGTCACACACCTAACTTACAAGGTTCCCCACTGACCGCCCAGCCCCAGCTCTTCCTCTCGGCCTGGGCACCCTGCCTGGCACCCCTGGCCTGAGCCGACCTTGGGGGTCTCGTCAGAAATGACGTAGAGCTCCTGCTCGCTGATCCAGGCCTCAGCCTCGCCCGCGTCCAGGTAGTACTGCTGGGCCTCGCTGGCATCCCGCAGGCGCTGCAGCCGCCCAGCTGCGGCCTCCCGCAGCGTGTCCCAGGAGCTCTGCAGGTGGCCCAGGCGCTCCTCGATGTCCTGGCAGTCGATCTCTGCCTCCTCCACCAGCCTCTGCCCTCTCTGCAGCACATCCTCCACCCGCGGCGCGTGGCCCAGGATCTCGTTCTGCAGCGTCTGCGGCCAGAGGGGAAGGGCGTGAGACGCGGGGCCTTCCCACCGCGCAGGCGAGGCCAAGCCTGCAGCAGGCTGCCCGGGTGACTCCCTGGCATCTCTCACCCCTCCCGCTCGGGGAAGCTAGAGCAGAGCGGGCGGTGGCCATCACTGCCCATGCCCACGTGCCAGGCACAGTGCGAGGCACTTCACATCATTCTCCTTCCACCCTCCCAGTCTTCTGAGATAAGCACGCAGAACCCCGCCCAGAGCAGGTCAGTACGTGCAGGCAGCAAGGGGCAGAGCTGGGGTTGGAACACGCTCTCCCTGACCCCACAGCCTGTGTGCTTCACCGCTCCCTCTTCTCCCTATGCTACAGCAGAGCTTGATTTCTTACTTGTACAGGGCAGAGGAAAGGAAAACCATTTTTATTTTACTTTATATTTTGGTTAACCCTCACCCGAAGATATTTTCTCCATTGATTTTAGAGAGCGTGGAAAGGAGAGGGAGAGAGAGAGACATCGATGTGAGAGAGACACATCGGTTGCCTCCTGCACGTGCCCCGACCAGGTCGGAGATCGAACCTGCAACCCAGGTACACGCCCTTAACCAGAAATCGAACTGGCTACCCTTCAGTGCGCCAGCTGATGCTCTAACCACGGAGCCACACAGGCCAGGGCAGGAAAACCATTTTTAAATGGCCTTTTGGTTTCTTATTCTAAGAGCTTTTGCTCCTATAAAGTGACAGTTGACAGTCACCCCTTGTACAGAGTTTAGGGTTTTGTTTGGTTTTTCCCCATTTCTATTTCTCAAATCTCTTGTGAGCTTTGTATTATTTTCTTGTCTAAATTTTTCATCACCAGAATGGCATTTTCCTCTCACTCTGGGGACTGGGTCACCTTTTTCTTCAGGGGCCACGACCCATGTGTCACTCACTTTCTAGTCCTAGAGGCCCGAGCCTGGGTGCTTCCTGCCTGTGGGCTCTCCGCCCCTTATACCACATCACCTCACTTTCTACAACTGCCCTGTGGCCTTTACAACCGTCTGGAGGGCAGGGGCAAAAGCAGGACACGTGGGCAGTACAGTGACTGTCAGCATTTCAAATATATAGAACTAGCAACATCCACATGTAACCTAACTCTCTGAAATGCATTTTCACACTTGGAATCTCGAGGCTGACATTTTCCTGTGGCCTGTGCAATTGTATTCAAATCACCCATGGTGTCAACTCCAATTGCCTTTACTTTCCCTGAGATCCTATGACCTCCTTCTAGGCTCCTGTGCAGTGTACTTACTTGTGAGGTCTTCTTCCCTGCTTTCATTCATTCAACACATATTTATTATTTCCCATGTAGCAGACCCTGTTCTAGGAACAATGTGGAAACAAAACCCTGTTCTCATAAAGCTTACAGTCTAGTAGAGGAAACAGACGGTGAGCAGGTAAATAAATGAAGAAATGTAGATAATTGGGGCTATGAGGAAAATACAATGAGATGAAGATGGTCTGCCGAGGTGTGGTGGTGGCTAATTCAGCTGGCGGAGTCAGCAGGGCCTTTCTGAGATGACATTTGAGTGAGACATGAATAAGTGGGAGGCCACCACACAAAGACCTGGGGATGAATGTTGCTGGCAAGAGGGAAGGGTATGTGCAAAGTCCCTGGGGTGGAGGTGAGCCTGGGCTGTCTAAGGCCAGAGAGAGAACCAGAAAAGCTAAAATACTGTGAAAGAGGGAGAAAGTGATGAGATGAGAGTTAGAGGAAGGTAGGGGCCTGATCAGACAGAACAGTTGTTCTTAACCCTGGCTGCACATCAAAAAATATGGGAAAACAGACACAACCAGAACCCCAACCCTAAAGATCCTAATTAATTGCTCTCAGGTCAGACCTGGGCATTTTCAGGTTTAAAAGTTCCCCCAGATGATTCTAATGTGCAGCCAGAGTGAAAGCTGTTGATGTGGCACCTTGTGGGATTTGTTCAGTTGCAATGCATAGCCACGAGAGCAATGGTTCTCAAAGTGGGGTACTGGACCAGCAGTACCAGCGTAACCCCGGGTCTTGATAGAAATAGAAATTACCCGGCTCTACTTCTAGTTTGATTCAGTAGAACTGGGGTGGAGCCTGGTAGCCTAGGTGTGAACAAGCCCTCGGGAGAGTTTGAGAACCACTGCCATAGAGGGAACGATGGAATGGGATTTAAGCTTTAGCCAGGCTAGCCTAAAATAGTCTTCACCAGGGCAGTCACACTCTCCCAAGAGATTATCTTTCCCTTTAGTTTAGGAGAACCTCATATATACTTGCCCTTTTCCTAAAATAGCGACCTTCAGCCAGGGGAGATGACAATCTTTTGGCAATAACACTTACTAGACAGGGTCAAAAGTCCTTAGTGCTAGGACTAAAGTCGGCTCATTTTACAGTTGAGGAAACGAAGGCCCCAAGGATACTGTATTCTACCAGCCTCCTTCAAGAAGGGGTTGTGGTGTTAACCCCCATCCTACCACCTTCTAGCCCAGGCCCCTTTGTGTGGCCACAGGAGCCTTGGTGACTAGATCATGTCGACTAGGAGCAAAGGGTCTGAGGGAGCTTTTATTTATTTTTAACTTTTTAATTTTTTATTTATTTTTTAATCCTCACCTGAGGATATTTTTCCATTGTTTTTCAGAGAGAGAGAGAGAGAGAGAGGGAGAGAGAAACTTAAATGTGAGAGAGACACATGGATTGGTTGTCTTCCTGACGCGCCCTGACCGGGGCTGGGGATGGAGCCTGAGGGAGCTTTTAAGGAACCCCTCTGACTATAATTCAGATCTTTGCACAGGTGCTGTGCTCTGTGAGCAGACGTCGGCTGCTGTTACTCTGGGGAAGGAAGTACTATCTGCCATGAGCTTCCTTCCCAAGGGGCTACAATACTGACTGGCACTCTGGGACAACTGCTCTCTCTGGGGTAAGTCCCCAGGCTCTCCTTGCTTATGGTTGTGGCTGCGCCCACTTCTTGACGCAAAGAGCAGACCAGGCAGGAGGAATGACTCTCCGCCCAAGAGCAGGGTCTCCGGCCAGTGCCTGACAGAGGCACCATAACCAAGGTAGCTGGCCTTGGGAGATACACGATAACTTTGATACAATAGGAAGCATGGCATCTGCTCACTTTCAGGCCTAAGAAACAGCAGAACATCAAATGAATGTTTGCTCCAATGGCTCAGCGTCCAAGTTTGGTGGCTTCCTAATGGGGTTTGAGCTCCACAAGTCCTCATGTGTCCAGAGAAGTGGGGCGTACTTACCCTGAGGACACCCAACAGGCCAAGCTCAGCCCTGGAAGAGGTAGAGCAACCAGGAGCTATGGGCCTCTCTCAGGGAGGCCATGGAACACAGGAGCTGTAAAGCACATTAGGCCCCAGGCCAGGGCATCTGGGTCCTGCATTCACCTGTGCCCTGATGGATCTGAATGGCCCCAAATCCCAAAGTATCTAAACAACTCCCCACCCTGCCCCCTGTGGTCCACCCAGAATTCTCTCTGCCATCACCAAAGCTGCTCTTGTTAGGGGGTCTGGAGACCCCACAGCTATTAACAAGGACAATAATTTTCTGCAGCTGGCCTTCTTCAGGTCAGGGCTGGGCCTCCCACCCTGGGGCAGCACGGGGCAGGTGGGACTGACAAGGTAAGGCAGTACTCACCTGGTTCTTCTTCATGAACAGCTGCACAGCTTGCAGATTAATGCCGTAGTCGGCGGACTGGGCCAGAGGCAATCTCTCTTCCACCCAGAGCTGCGGAGACCAAAGGCAGGGGACCAGCTGATGACAATCACAGCCCCCCCTTTCCCGAGCACTCACCATGATCCAGACGGCGCCGCTTGCCGTGTCTCCTGGTTCTTCCCAACACCCAGTATCAGGGTTTTGCCCCCATTTTACAGATGGGGACATTTTGATAGTTTGAATTGAGGTTCCAAATAACTCACTCCTGGTCACACAGGGGGAAGGTAATGTAGCTGGATCAGGAACCCAAGTCTGTCTGGCCCCGAAGGCCATGCGTGAGTTACCATTCAAAAAGCACTGGCTTTACCTTTATATTTAACGTAATCATCACAGCAGTCCTGTGAGATAAGGGGGTGAGATGACCAGACATCTGCTGCTAAGAACTGCACTGGGCAGCAGCCAGCTATCCTGATGGCAGCTGCTGCCTTGGCTGCTGGGGGTTTGGGGGTTTTGGCCCACGCACCGTCTCATCCTCTAGGTCGCGGCTGATTTGCAGCTTGGCTCTGGATGATTCCAGCTGCTTCTTCCTCTTCCCCAGGGGCTCCAGGAGGTCCAGGAACCGCCTCTCAATGCTCAAGTCAGCGCCTCCCTCCTCCTCTCCCGGTGAGGGCATCTCCGCAAACAGCTCTGCCAGCTCCTCCTTCCGCACATTCACTTGGTCTTCCACACGCTGGGACACAAAGGGACAGTGTTGGCACCAGCCCTGGCACCTGGGAAGTCCCTCCCTCTTCTCCATCATTGATATCCCACCCATCCTTAAGGGCCCAGTTGGAGCTCAACCTCTCCCAGGAGGTCTCCCGGATGCCCCACTCATTCTTTCCTCCCTGGAGGCCTGTACTTTACAGGCCTGCTTTTATGAACCTGTTTTAGATCCTTATCTTACCCACTACAAAGGGGTAGGAGATGGGTTATGAATCAGGAGACCTTTTGCATGATAAAGGAAAGCCCAGCTAAGAGGAGCCGGCTTTCAGGTTTCAGATTTGCTCCCCAAGTTCCCTTCTATTCCAACACTTCCAGTCTACAACACGCTCACGTGCCTTCAGCTTAGCCAACATCCGGTTGACGCTGGTCAGGTCCTTGCCCGGGTCATCTGACCGCAGCTGGTCCTCCATGGCGCTGATCCACTTGTTGAGGTCAGCATGGGTCTGCGAGCGCAGGTCAGAGCTCCTGGCAGCTGAGAGCTGCTGGGTCTTCTCCTTTGAGGTGGCCTGAAGCTCATCCCAGAGTCGGTGCAAGGCTTCTAGCCTCTGGGACACCAGGTCTGCAAACTGGGGCTTCTCCTCCATCAGCTGCTTTCCTTCCTGTGCAGGAAGGAGGAGAGCTCACCGTCCAGTCTTGGAGCAGCCCTGCTCCAGATTGCAAAAGGCTAACCGAGGGGAGGCCAGAGAAGCAAGGAATCTGCCTAGAACTTGGTGAGGCCCAAATGAAAGACTATGCACCCCAAGTTATCTGCAGTAGAAGGTGGGACAGGGGAGCCATGTTTGGGGCAAATGATTCAGGAGACTGCAGTACAGGGAGCTGCAGGCAAGGGTAGGCTGGTGCTAAAATTGTTTCTTAATTAAAGAAAAAAAAGATTCAGGATCCATCCAGGTACAAGTAGCCTGGAAACCTCCCTGTGAGTTCTACCCTCTTGATTGTCTCCCCTGAGGTTGTGCACTGACTAGCCTTTGCTGGGATCTTTTAGTTATTGACTTTGTCTTATCAGGTTTTCACCTGCATAAATATATCTGTTTAGAGTGGGTACAGTATGATACGACTTGGGCCTAATCATGACAGTCAATATTTATTAAGTGTTTAATCATCAGCGAGGACTGTTCTAAGTGCTTTAATGCTCACAACTCCCTCAGGCAGGGAGCTGTTATTATCCCCGTTACAGAGGAAGAAACTGAGGTGCAGGGAGGCTGACTCAGACAGTCTGGCATGGAGCCTGCACCCTCAACTACTGTGGACACAGCCTCGTGTGGCCCCTAGGCCTGCTCCTCCCTGGTCACCACCACAGGGAAGAGCAAAGGTACCTGACTCCAAGATCTAACTCCAGCCATATTTTCACTTGGGCTCCTGGGTAAACTCATTACAGAGGGGCCCCTTGCTTTCCCATCTACAAGGGGTGAACGACCACTCCCCAGTGGTTCTGCCCATCCAAAAGGTGAGGGTCAAAGGACCATTCTGCTCGTATCGCATAGTCCCCTGTGCTGGGCCCTGGTGAGGATAACAGAAGGCAAAGAGAGATAATCACTGTTCTGGCGATGAATGCTGAAGCTCTGACACAGATGTCTTCAGTGGCCTGGACTGTCCCAGACTCAGGTGACCCAGAAGAGGAACCCATTCTGACCAGGCTTAACAAGACTGTATATATCTGAAGGTTTAACTACTACTTAGAGAAGTTTTTTTCAATTCCAGGTTCTATGCTGTCCAGCAAGCTTCAGGATGGTGTCTATGCCTGGGCAAAGTCCCATTCAGGTAAGCACATCTGAGCATGCGCATTACTTACAGCATCGATGCTCTCCAGCTGCCCCTGGTGGGAGGCCAGCTCTGCCATGAACGCCTGGTGCTTCAGCCATTTGTTGTTAAGGTTTCGCGCTTCATCATAGGAGACATCCTGAGATGTCAGCAGCTTGTCATTGATCCAGAGGGTGAGCTGTGGGCAGAAAAGGGGGTTCCAATCATCCCCGAGTGCACCTCTTTGGCCAGGGGTTCAGGGCTGCAGAACAAGACCATACAGAGGAAGTGTGTGCACAGCAGAGCACCTCCCTCCATCTCTGGATCCCTGACCCCCAGCACAGGCAACTTCACCCACACTGACTCGGGCTAAAACATGGACACTGGTGGGTCTCCCACACCAATGTGTGCAGGGTGACACCAGGGATATTTATGCTTCTCTCCTTATTTCCAGGACCTAGGACAGGGCCTGGCCTGTTATAGGAACTCAACAAGCGTTTCTGGATGGATAAATGCATCCTTTAGCAGTAGGGTGAGAAATCATTAATAAACACAGAAAATGTTATCAGAGGAAGAAGCCATGGGGAGGAGCAGCCAATGTTTCCAAGATGTCCTGGCACCATCGCCAGCCCAAGGGCAGAGGGAGATAAAAACAAAGTCACTGGGCTGAGAGGAAACGGGGTGAGGATGAGAGTGAGGGGGTCAGGGAAAGCCCCATTCTACACGGAGATAGGATTAATGGAGGACCCGGGAGGACAGGTTAAAGACCTTCCTTATAGAGCTTGTGCCAGGCTGAGCCAGGACTTTCGGGTCAGTAGTTCTCTAACCAGGAGGCTTGTTGAAAACGTGACTCTCCCTTTCACCCCTTAAGGCTCTGATTCATCTGGGCCTGGGTGGGGCCCAGGAGTCTGCTTTTAACGAGGGCCAGGACTGGTTAAGTAATTGCAGGGCCCAGTGCAAAATGGAAATGTTCAAAATTATTAAGAATTTCAAGATGGCAACAGCAGGGCATTAGACCAGTGTGGAGCCCTCTAAGCACGGGCCTGTGTGAATTCACAGGTCCCATGTCCCCGAAGCCAGCTCTGGCCAGAACCCTAGGTGACTCTAGCACAGATGGTCCTCTGAGAAACCCTGTCCTAGACTTGACAAATTAAAAAACATCTTTACAGCCCTGGCCACCAGGTGGCTCGGTTGGTTGGAGCATCGTCCTGAAAGGTTGCGGGTTCGATACTAGAGGATTACCTATGCTGTCAAGTACCCAGAGTTCTCCCCATGGGATCCCAGGCTCCGGGTTAGGGAGGATCCCTGTGGATGCCCCACCTCTGGGCTCTTTGCTCCTAGAAAAGGATCTCCTGCAAAGTGGCCTGCCTCCCTGGGGCCTCACCTCCTGGCAGTCCTGAAGGAAGTTCTGGAGCGCCAGGTTGTCTCTCAGGAGAACCGAGGCCTCCTGGGCCTTCTCATTGTTCTTCTTGTGCCTGGAAGGAAAGCCAGAAGCCGTGGTCACACCACACTGCCAGCGCCGCCTGATTCCAGCCCTTCACCCTGGGTTCCGAGAGTACCTGTCCTCAATCAGGTGCACCTTCTCCTTGATCTTGTCTGAGTAGAGGTTCCCCTCGGCTACCAGCTTGTTTCCAGAGTCCACGGGACTCAAGACTTTATCCTGGTTGTTCTCCATGGACACCAAGAAATCCTCAAACTTCCGGATCCCAGCCTCTGCAGCTTCCAGGGAGTCTGGGGTCTCCAAGTGAGCCAGAGTGTATTCCTGTTAAAGCAAGTTTCCAGATGAGGCATGAAGACAACCTGAGGAGGCGGTGAGGGAACCTGCCAGGCCAGAGTGCCATGTGTAGCCATACAGGTTATAGTGTGAATGATGCCCCTGAAGTTGTTCAAGGAAGAGGCTCCCTAGGCCTTGCCCCACCCCCATCCTCACCCAGGGGTACCCAATGAACAGTGTGCCTAAAGCCACATGGAAGGGTAACCACCCAGGGGGAATTCACTTCCCTAGCCTCTGACTCAAGAATAGGCATAGTTTGGGATACGGGTCTGAAAAAGGCACATAAGAAACAAAGAGGATTATTTCCCTAATTAGTGGCTAAAGAGAGTCCAAGAAAAGCATAATTTAGTCCCTGAGCACCTGTAGCACATTCGGAGACTCACCAGTGCTACAGCCCTGAAAGACCCTCCCCACCCCCAGCCCAGAACACCTCTCCCTACCTGGTTGCTGAGGATAGCTTCAGCCTGCTTGGCATCTTTCTGGAACTCCTGGAAGCCAAGGCACTGGGCGAGGAAGTGGCCACGGTTCTCCCACATCCGGCACAGGGCGTCCCAGCCAGTCCCCAGGCCTTCCAGCCGCTGGCCCAGGAGCAGGTACTCTGGGTCCGTCTGGCCATGAAGCACTTTCTCCCCAGATGCTTGGATGCGCTTGTAGCTGTCTTGGTGCCTGTCGATCTCATCCTTCATGGCTGCATGCTGCTGTAGGAGCTGCTCAGCCTCTGGGAGGGACTCAGGTGCGTCCTCAGAGGCCACAGTCTTTTGGGCCATGGACAGCCAGGCCTGAAAGTCGTCCAGGTTCTGCAGGAAGGCCTGCAGCTGGCTGGCTTCCCCCAGTGAGGCCTCCTGGCCTTGCAGGGCTCTCTGCAGGCCCTGCCACAGCTCCTCCACATACGCCTGCCGCTGGCCAAGGTCCTCCTTCTGTTCAGGGTGTGACGCTATCAGCCGCTGCGACTCACGCTCCAGAGCCCCCACGCGGGCCTGGATGGCAGCCACGTCGCGCTCCAGCCCCGACAATTTCCGCTGGATGGCGATGATGCCCGTCAGGTCCCGGCCCAGGTCTTTGGTGGACTCCACTACCTTCGTCTTGTCCAGGATCCACTTGCTGGTCTCCTCACAGTCCACGCAGAAGTTGTGCACCCGGAGGGCAGAGCCCACTTCCTCCCGCCAGTTTGACACCATGGTCTGGAATGCCTGCCACCTACAGAGAGGGACACAGCAACACCCTCTTCCATAACTCCAACCACAGGGCACCCCTTCCCAGATTTCCCACTGGAGTCTCTCCCCAGAGACCTTGAACACTGAAAAAAATCATCTACTCAACAAATTGCAGTAAGTTTCATTTATCCAGTTTTACCCAAGACAACACAACTTCCATCAGCAGGAGACAGCAGTGACGTTATTCCAACCGTGAGTGAAGGGATGTGGCACTTATCTGGGCTCTGTATGGAGTTGGATTTCAGGCTAACACACAATTCCCCCAGATCTGTTGAAATACTAAAAATGACTAGAAAGCCCACATTATCAACTTTAAGAATCCAGCTGCCCTAGTGGAACCATGAAGATGCCTGACTATGTTCAAAGTGTGTAGGGCCTGGAATAAATGAAGCAAAGCATTTGCTCTAATTCAAGTGGGTGGAGACAAGTAAATCTATAATCCATCAAGCGGTGATAGCACAATGAAAAAATAAAGCAAGGTAACAGGATAGAGGCAGAGGAAATGGGTGGGTGGGAGGCATGTGATATTTTCAGTGGGATGCTCAGTGAGGACTGCTCCAATAAGCTGGCATGCAAGCTGAGATCTGAAAAACAAGGGAGTCAACCAAGTGGATACCTGAGAAAAGACTGTTCCAAACAGAGGAAACCTCACACTATATATAATGTGCTAGGTATGCAAAGCACTATAAGCAAGACATAAATATATTGCTCTTCATTTGCTTATAATGTAGTAGGAAAGTTCTTCAATGTAAAAGTAACTGTAGCACCAGGTAGAGCGTGAAGCTCTAAACCAATACAAGTTTCATCTGGAACACGGGGAAGGAGGACCCCGGGTGGGCCTAAAGGAGGGGCAGGATTTGGAGAATGTGGTCTGAGGAGAGCGCACTCTGGTAGAGGTAACAGCAGAAGCATGGAGGTAGGACTGCAGGTGAAGGTAAAGAATGACAGTTGTTTTTAAAAAATATTTGAAGAGCTAGCCCATGGAAGAAGAATCAGAATACATTTTGATCTTGCTGAAGGGCAGAACCAGAACCAATGTTACAAATTTCAAGGAGGCAGACTCAATAGGAAATCAAACTTTCTAACCAAAAGATGTTGCCCCAAATGGGATGGGCTGCAGGGTGAAGGGGTGAGCCCTCCATGCCTGGAAGTGTTTGTGCAGGACACAGGCTGTCTGGGATTTGGAGGGAATGGGTGTGTGTGTGCACAAGTGTGCAGGTGTGCAAGACAGACAGGAAGCACTTGTCAGCTAAATATGTGTTGCCTTAATGAGCTGTAGTCAGAGAATGATCTTTACAGGTCCCTAAGCCATGTACCATCCTGAGTGAACTATATCAGGTATTTGCCGTCTTCAGGCGAGAGAGAACCTGAGGCATGAAATGATAAGATGGTTTTCTATTAAATCTGAGAGTTGGAATGTACCTGAGAAGTCATCTAGCCTAAAGAAGAGCAAAGAGTTCTCCTTCTCCTCTGCATAAACCTCAGGTTTCAGAGGCATCTCCTGAGCTACCATCCCCATCTTCAGATGCTAAAACAATTAGCCCATTCTAGTGACTCCAAAGTATCCCCCCACCCCCGTCTCCCCTGCCTTCCCCTGGGCCTCTGGGAGTTTCCACTGTGCTGACCCTTTTCTTCCCTAACTGCACCTCCCCAATTGCCTCAGGCAGAACAAAGCTCAGAAACAAGTGTGGGGACAGGCACAGTGGAAATGAGTAGGCGGTGACCATGTGGCACTGTGTGTGCAGGGTCCAGGGTGACAAACAGGATAGGAGTCTGACAAGCAGGACATGCTCTGTCCTTGGAGATTCTAGAGGACTCATGGGCAATTATGCCCTGCACTGAAAGCACATCCCCCCCAAAGGCTCCTCAGGGCCTGTTTTCTGTTCTGACCACGAAGCGTGCTCAAGGCTTCCTGCTAATTCTTGTCTTCATTCAAGCCAGCTGCAAGGTCGATGATGCATTTTGGTACACGCAGAAGTTTTCTTTTATGAGCAGTACTTAAGAGCTCTCAGAAAGCATTTTCCCTGCCTAAGAAATGTCTGGGGAAATGTGGCATGAGTACCATATGGCCTGATTCTAGCTACAGCACACTCAGAACGTCCCCTCATCACATAGGATCACCACCCTGACCCCAGCCACAGTATTTGCAGCCGTGTGAACACATCTCTCTCCCTCCCGATCACTAAGCAGGTCCCTCCTTGCTGCTACAGGAGACCGGTTGAGAAAGTCAGGTGTACTTAGGGTCCAAACCTGGCAGTGCGGAGCAGGCATCCTGACCTTCAGGCTACACCCCCAAGCAGTGTGCCAGGTGCAGGACGATGCCCCCAGCCCCACCCACACCTCACCTGGTGTTCAGGTGGTCCTGGTACTGCTTCACTTCCCCACTGCGTGGGTGGCCACTCTCGACCAGGCTGTTGGCAGCATGGTTCACGCCATCAATCTGAGTCATCAATGTCTTCATCTCCTGGTCCAGGATGTCAAACCTGATACAGATGGAGAAAATGAGGATTGGTAAGGCGGCAGCAGGCACTGCGCTGCCAGTGGCCACCCAGTCTCCGAACATGTAGCTCTCGCTTTCTCCTTCCGCCTCCTAAATACATTTGACCAGGTAAAGGGAGGGGGGAGAAAGATATGCTGACACACCCTATTTGCTGGGTCCAATTTCATGGTTTAGCATTTCTTGGACCAGGCTAGGAGAGAGCTGGTTCCTTACTACATGGGCCACCAGCTCAACAGAGGCGTAGGGGAGGAACGTTGATGGGAGGTTCATCATCACAGAGACCACCTGCCTCTACTGCCCCAGTTGCTGCTCTTGGACCCCAGTTCCACTGCCTTGAAACCCTGACCTGAAGGCTACTCCGTAGCCAGATGCTCTGTCCCCGGGTAGGAGAAGGGACAGCAGCTATGGGGAAGAGAGCTGTGTGGCCATGAAGCTGACTCTTCTGGGATAAAAGCCCAGGTCCCTCCAGCATCAGCACGACACCTCAGTGTGTTCTAGGGAGTGACTCTCCTCTTCCTCAACTCCCTGGATTCTGTGCTTAGGATGCTAGAATGCATGTGGGCAGGCCTCTCCAGCTGGAGAGCTGATGAAACCGGAATACTGGAAGTGAGAGTGGCCTTGCAGATCAGTGGTTTACCAACCTGTCTCTGCAGCTTCTTTGGTCTCTGTGGTTTCAGGACTGCCACAGAGAGCTAGAGCTTCTGGGTCCCAGCCTCTCACTTCCCCCTTAATCAGATCAGCTCTACTTTCCTCTTCGTTATATGTCAGAGGTTCAGTATACAATTCATTTGAACAAAGGCTGCTATAGCTGAAAAGTAATTGAATAACTGGACCAGAATGAGCCCTTTGTTTATTTTGAGGAAGGCTGCAGGGGTGAAGTACCCAAAGCCACAGAGACCAATTAGAGCCTGTGACTCCCAATGCCTGGCCTCTGCAATAAAGGGCACCCCCTGGCCTCTCAGATAGACCCTGGCTGATCTAGAGGCTGTTGCTACACCCAGCAGAGGGGGAGTGCATGCCCTGGTGCGGGGAGGCAAGAAGAAAGGGCCAGCTCTGACCTGTGCTGCACAACCTCCAGGTCCTCCAGTATGTCTGGGATTTCCATCTGGGCCAGCCACTTCTCTTTCTCGCCCATCCACAGCTCACAGGCATCTGTCTCCCCAAACACCGTGTACAGGTCCAGGGCATCCTGCAGCTTCTGCCGACGCAGGTCTGCCTGAGCCACAACTTGCTGGTAGAGATCCCGAAGGACCTGCAGCCGGTTGGTCACATCTGGGGAATCCCGAAACTCTTGGGGGAAGCCCTGGGCCTGCTGTTCCAGATGCTCCATCACCGCACGGCTCTCCTCCAGCTCCTCCAGGAAGTCCTTGTGCTTCTTCCCCATGGCCCGTGTGGCCCCTTCGTCCTGCCCCACGTCTTCGCCCGAGAGCAGCTTGTGAGCATCCTGCAGCCAGGCCTTTAGGTCGTCCGCATCGCCCTGGAACTGGAAGAAGTTCTCGGCATCCTGGAGGTTCTTCTTGCGGAAGGCGGCCAGCTCCTTCAGCTGTTCCCACTGGGCGGACACGTCCTTAATGCGGGCCTCGATCTGCGGGTGCCCAAACTGCTTGCGCGCGACCATGCCCTCCGCCTCCTGGAAGATCTGGTCCAGGTGGGCGTCCAGCCCACGGAGCTCGTCCTCAAAGGCCTTGTGCTTGCGCTGCAAGATGAGCACGCCGGTCAGGTCCTTGCCATAGTCCAGGGAGGAGTAGATCTGCTCCTTCTCCTTGATCCAGCCCTCAGCTTCATCCATCTCCCAGAAGAACTTCCAGAGCCGCTTGGACTGCTCCAGCTGGGCCTTCCGCCCGGCTGCCATGTTGCTCAGCTCCTCAAAGCACTGCTCCAGGTGGCTGACACGGTCCTGGATGACCTGGGGATCACATGGCTGGTACCCTGGGAGGAATGAGAGGAGGAGAGGTGAGAGGTACAGGCGCTTCATTTATGGGTGAGCTTCAGGTCAGTCGCTGGGCTAGAACCATATGATCTAGAAGCTGCCATTTCACTGGAACTATGGGGTTGGATGCAGGGGGTCTCAGTTGCTCAGAGGGCAGGGCAGGTTCTTACTTATTAGTTCCTAGAAAACTTTCAAGGTAGATTAAAAGTTGGGTCAACTCTCAAAAGAAATGTACTACGTAAAAATTTTTAAAAAGCCTAGACACAAATTTCAAGATGACTCTTCCAGGATGCAACAGGGTCTATTTAAGACCCGAAGGTATGAACCTAAATTGTCTCTGCTGGAAGCTAAACTAGCAGAGAGGATGAAAGACGGATGATGCGGGCCTCGATCTGCAGGTGCCCAAACTGCTTGTGTGCGACCATGCCCTCCGCCTCCCGATGTTACTTATAAACACCTTCTGATCACAGGTTACAAAAGCAGTTGCCAGGTCTCTGGAGAGTTTTGCTACCACTCAAGCTTCTTTCTTGCACCATTAGTTAATGAAAGAAGCAGAATTCTAAAGCTAGGAGATTTATCCAAGCTGGGGTGCTGGAGTCCTAAGCCAGCCAGGGCCCTGGCTTCTGAGGCCTCAACAGGGAGACATCTGAATTCTCACCTTTCCCCTCAGTGAACTGCAGGGTGGCTGTAGTGATGGCCTTCACTTTGTCTCCTTGGATGGCGATGTCAGCCTCCATCATCTTGTGCTTCTGTAGCAAGTCCTCAACCTCCAACAGGTGCTTCCCGAACTCAGCAGATAAGAGGTGAGCCTGGCAAAGGGGACAGATGGGGTGGAGGGAATGAGGAGAGGTGAAGAGACCTATATGCTAGAAGAGACCCCTCCAAAGGGGGTGTCCATGGTATCTGGGCTGGGGGAGTCAGTGCAGCCAGAAAACAGCTGCTGCTCAGCATGGAAGGGGCCACAGAGCAGGAGTCCCTACTGGGGGTGCCCATCAGAATCATTCTCAGACCGCCTTCCATAAGCTTGAGCCCCTCACTCGATCTCCTGCATCTGCCCCGGGTTTGGGGCCTGAGAGTGTGTATTTTTAGGAAGTTCCATGGTCACTCTGATGTGTATGCTGAGCTGAGAGCACTGTGGCAAAGGGAGAGGAGACTCAGATTTCCTGGTGGCCCCTAGGCTGGCAGGTCTGGATTCTCCAGGCTCCTGATTAACGTTTATCTCTCTAGGCCCTGCAGGTTGGCGCCTGTGCTACTATGAACCCAAGATTGCTTTTCTTTTTTCTTTTTTTAAAAATATATCTTTATTGATTTCAGAGAGAGGAAGGGAGAGGGAGGGAGTTGAAACATTAATGACGAGACAGTTGTCATTCATTGGCTGCCTCCTGCACGACCCTGACTGGTGATCAAGCCTGCAAACCAGGCATGTGCCCTGACCAGGAATCGAACCTTGATCTCCTGGATCCTAGGTCAATGATCAACTGCTGAGCCACACCCAGCCGGGCTGAACCCAAGATTTCTTGATCATGGGGATAGAGTAGACCTGGGCTGGTGACTTGTCTGGAGCAGAGCAGGCCAAGCAGTTGACAGGCAGATGCAGCCAGACACTGTGTTGCCTCGGTTTCTCCATTCTGATTCGGGGATGTGACTGGTTGGGAGGCATCTAAGGAAGCATATGCTAACTGGGGTCAGCCCTGGGGTCAATTTTTAGCCAGTGTGGGGCAGGCACTGGGGCCCGAGGTGGGTGCTGGAGGTGTGGAGGACCGGCAGCCCCCTGGCCCACCTTGATCTCATCCATCCAGTCGATGCTGTGCAGCATGTCCTGGAAGAGCTTCTGTAGTGCCAGGGTGGTCTCGAGTCTCTGGCGCCGGGCCCTCAGCAGATCCTGCAGGTACTTCCACAGGCGCAGGATGTTGTCCTTACGGGCGGTGATGCGCTTCTGGTCGTGGTAGTTCTCCTTCTCCAGTTCCTGGGCCAGGTCCTCCAGGGCCCTCACCCGCTCTTCGTAGGCAGCTGTGTCAGTCTCGATGGCCTCGTGCTTCTTCTTGGCAGCCTCCACAGCTGCCAGGTCATACCCAAAGTTATCCTGCCCCACGGAGAGAAAAATAGGCAGCTTAGTCAGGCTCCTTGTGGCTGGTCCCCAAATGCAGAGAAATGGCAGGTCCCTTTGGAATCACTGCTGGATGGGAGAGACCACTCCTTAGGACTTGGTTCTGCCATCTTTTTCAGCCTTTCTCTTATCAGAGCCAAGTCCCAGTGACTGTCTCACGAGAACCTTTAAAAGCAGCTTGATATTTTACTCCCTGTGCCATAAGTGTGGGCATGCTGTGCGTACATTACTGACAGAGTCCCCTCTTGGCCCTCTGCACTCACCTTTGTGCCTGGAATGGACCTGCCTGATTCTGGGCAGGAAGAGACTCTGACTCAGAACCACACAGCTGTGAACAGATGGCTTTGGGGTGCACACACACTCTCCAGTTTTCTCAGGACACATGCTTCCCCCTTTCTGGGTGGCATTTAATTTGTTTCCAAGCTCCGAGTGGGCAAGAACAGATGCTGTCATGGACAGTCAACCCTGGGGTAAATTTTTAGCCAGTGAACTATGACAAGGCCCTAGAGGCCAAAGCCCAAAGGCACGTCTGCCACACGAGGTGCACTTTTTTGTCACATCCCCAGAGGACCACTGTTTAATGCCCATTTGAGCCCTGACTTTAGTTGATGACAGCCTCAGGGGCCATTTTTGGACTATGAGGCTCTTTCCCTAAAAATGAGACTTTAAATCCTAAAGAGTTCTTCTGCAGAGGTGAATCCTGATCCACCCAATCCTGGGGAGCAGGGCTGCCAGGCCTGTGGAGAGGCTCATCCACGGCCACTGAGAGGTCAGCTTGGGCTCCAGTCCAGCTGACTGCTGGGGGCTCTGGAAGGCTCCCCGTCCTGCCATCCCCAAGTGAGTCCTCTGGTACCTGGGCCACGAGGCGCTGGTTTTCACTGAGCCACGTCTCTCTCATGGCGGCCTTTCGGTCAAAGCGCCGGGCCAACTGCTCCAGCTTCTCCTGCCGAATGAGCTCATTCCTCAGCGCCAGCTCCCGCTGGTACTCAGCTTCCTCCAGGCTTTCCCAGGCCTGCACGAGGACAGAGGAGGATTCTTGGGGCACGAGAGGAACACCTGGGTTTGGGGGTTCTCCCTCTTTCGCCCAATTTTGGGTGATTTCAGAAACGTAGGCAGAGCCTTTGGCTTTCGTGTCTGGGCCCACCAAAGATTCAGGAAGCCCTGGTTATGAGCTCTCGGTCTCCTCTTGCCCTAAACCTGCCTGGGACTTTTGGCCTAATATAACGTTGTGTGTCTCTGTGGGTGCACTGTAAATGGCTAAATGGCAACCTCTGTTCTATTAGAATTTCCAGGGGGTATTAAGCGACTAAATCTTGGAAATATTAGAAGGTGTTTCACTTCTGTTATAAGTAGTTAATATTCCATACTTAAAGAAATTCAATGTTCAGTAGAGACTAGATTACAATAACTGGCTCCGAAAATGAATTCTGAGCATCTGAACAGGGGGCTGAATTGATGGACCCTAGGTGGAGTTGACCTCTCAGAACTAGGTTCAGATAGCACCCCAAAATAACCAGCATGTGTTATTAAAATAACACCACAGAAAATGACTTGGTTTAACCCTGCCCAGGGACCATTCCCTGTGCCCTTATTGAGAACTCAGTCTACTCACTGGCAACATGAAATAGAAAATGCTACTGTACCCGGTTGATGTCAGACACTAGTTTCCCGTCATGGGGCGTGTACACTTTCTGATTGTTGGCTCTCATCCGGGACTGGATGGTAAAAAGTAAGACTTCCAGATTCCCCTTCTCCTGAAACCTGTGGAGAAAACAGAGGTAGGGAGATTGGTGTAGAGATCCTACAGCCAAACTGTTTGAAGTCAGCATGGAACCCTGGTAACTTGGAGCTTGGAGAGCAAAGCATATTTCCTTTAAAAACAAAAAAGTAAAAAGGATTCATAGGTTTACTTACCTGTTAAAACCCCTATCATACTCGCCAACTGAGATCTAATGGGGGTTGAGCCTTTACAATACAAACCAGAAAAAACACAACACCTGCCACAGCATCTGCTTCTCATCTGCCCCCCAGGGGAATGGCTACCTGGAATAGTCTGGGAATTCCTGTAGCTATCAAGTTTTACCAATCGATATGAACTCTCCCCTGTTTGGCAAATGAGGAAGGCTCTTTAGTCAGTTTTTCATTGAGTCAATAAATCCTTAGCAGCAGCAGCAGCAGCAGCATCCACGTAACATATTGCATTGAAAGCAACGTTCGCCCGAGTCCTAATGAGCCAGCTCTCCTGACAAGTTTCAGAGGCCAGATGCTTCCGAGGGGGGAGGAAAGGCCGGGTTCTGGGAGCATTTTAGGCGTAGGAGATGAGAGCTGGCAGGAGGATGGTGTCTGGAACTTGGGTCCAAGCTCCAGGAAACTGGGCACTTTCCCATTTCTGCATGTATGCAAGGATGTCCCCATTTCTATGTCCTCTGCCTGGCGATCGATGGTCAGCTATGAGCAAGGTCTCCACGCTGAGGCCAGCCCAACAGGCCTGACTGCTCACAGGCACTTCAAGAGGGCTGTGGCCCTGAGCACCGTCTCCACAGCCAAGAGAGATCGCCCCTGCGTGCAGAGCCTGGGAGACTCACAGGGGGTGTTACCTGTACTGAATTCAGGACTTTCAGAGTGGGCTAGTGTCAGACCAGAAATCAGATACTTGTTTATAGTACATTCTAGACACCGTGTCTCACCTTTCCCTGTTTGAGAGTCATGAATGAAGAGTGTGGAAGATCACAGGAGGAGGAACGAGGCAGAGGGTACCACTGATGAGCTAGAAATCTGTTTTAGGAGAGCTGGGCAAGCTAAAAGCAGGTGAGCTGGCGGCCCCTCTGTCTGTATTGTGCCTGTTGTCATGAGTGTGCATGTATGTACATATGCACGTGTAGTTGTGTGTCACTGTGCATATGTCCATGTGCATGTGCTCAGGCCCTGTCCACACTGAGGCAGGCTCAGTGCCCTGCTGATGAGCAGTAACAGGTGGGAGAGAAAAAGAAGGATGCACTTGGTGATCAGCAAGGCCCCATACGAGAGCTCTGGGGCTTAGAATACAGAGGTCATTACCAGAAAACACTGTAAACCCGAAGCTCAGTGCACAGATGAGAAAGGAACTCTCCTGCACTGGTTCTTTGAAGGGACTCCAAAGCCTAAGATGTCACTGCTGCTCCCCCTCAGGGATCTGGAAAACTATTCTTCTTGGCTATGAGTTGGGGGTTACTCCTCAATGCCTATTTCCTATAGGATGACGGCTTGGGAGCAGGGAGGCCAGGAGACCAGGGATGAAGTAAGTGACAGATGGGAAGCTCTCCAGACTCTAGAATACGCCTCCCAGGTACACTTCTCAAGGCCCAGAGCCTGGCTCCACCTTTAGGCAGCTGGTTCTCAGCCACTGATGCCCACCCTCCCTGCCAAGGGCCAGGGCCTTACTTGGGCGGCTTCTCCACGGTGCGGTACGTGCTAAAGGCCTGTAGCTGCTGCTGGACGCCGGTCAGGGAGTTGGCAAATTTGCGGCTGTTCAGGACTGTGATGGTCTGCTCGATCCAGGTGAGCAGGTCCGAGGCCAGCCCACTGTACTTTTCAATCATCTTCTCTGTCTCAATGGCATGGTCGATCACCTAGGGGAACATCCTCATCAGAAGAGCAATGATGCCATTGATGAGGACCACAATTGAGGTCCAGCCCTGGAGTGCTCCACGTTCCCCGGGTCTGTTCCCCGAGCCCAGGGCTGTGGTTAAGGCAGAAGGAATGTTCTGGAAGCACACTGGCAACCTCAGTAGGCAGCTGGCCCTGCTCAGGTTCAGGAGTTCCCTCCTTTTCCCCTAACTCTATAAAAGGTTGGTCAGCTCCCCCTGCCAGAATACCAGCCACTAGAGTGGCCAAAATCTTGTTCATTTTTCAACGTGTTAGGAATCAAGGGCTTGTGGGCACTGTCTTTGCTAAACACCAGGCACACAAAGATGAATGAGAAATAGTGCCCACCCACAAGCAGCCAGGGATCCAGCAGGGGAAAGGAATGTGGCATTAGGGTCTGCACAGTGGGTGGCTTCCTGGTATCCCACAGAGCCTCAGAGGCCCGAAACCACAATAAACCAACAAATAAAAGCCCATTTTGTTCCTGTGGGAATATTCCTGAGGCATGGGTCTGCAGGTGGAAGATGGGCTCAGAGCTGCAGGCAACAACACCTTTCAGGACAGACCATCAACCCGCTTTGTAATTCAGCGTGGGAGTCATTAACTTGGCTTCAGGGGAAGTTGGGGTGATCTGCCCCTCTTCCCACTGCAGCTGGAGCCCAGGCAGGAAGCTCTTGAGATGGAAAGGGAGCATCTCTGTCTAGGCCTGGGAGTGGCAAACAGGGAAAGGAGGTGACACTGGTTACGAGACACTCGGTACCTTGCCGACACGCTTGCCCTCCACCGCCAGCACCTTCATCTTGGAAAAGTAGTGGTAGAATGCCACCACGTAGGTAATAATGGATTTCTCATCAGGGTTTTCTGTGAAGACATCTGCAAGGGGAAAGGGTGCTCTCAGGACTGAACCAGAAGTGGGAAATGTCAGGCCCAGGGGGTTTATCTCCATGTTTCTACAGCATGAAGTTCAACTACAGGCACCAAGTGACAACCAGCAGGGTGAGAATGGAAGAGTAATGGCCCTGAGATTTTAGCAAGAGGATGAAATCCATATTAGGGCCAAAAATTATGAAAGAACGACCCAAAGGCTACACTGGGCCCCCAATCAGGCCAGGTGAGGTGCAGCGAACCAACTGGAGCTGAAAAGCAGACCCCAAGCAGAGTGCTGGCCTGGCCGCCAGCTCCTCGCTGTGCCCATGGCTCACCCAGCACCTGGCCTAGACTCCTCCAGGTGCCCTGTCAGTCTGGTGCTCCCTCCAGCACTAGAAGCACCATCTTCCACTACTACAGTCAAACTGGAGGGGGAGCCGCTCACCTTCAGGGTCAAGGAGCGGGATAATACCCAGCTGACGCTCGGCCACATCGAATGCGTGTTCCAGGTTGTGTCGGGCATTGGAGTCTTTCAGCTTATCAAAGTCAATCAGGTCAGGCCTGAGAACGAAGCCAGACTGTCAGAGGGAGTGGTGGCTACAGCATCCCTACCAGTGGGGCAGCCCTGATAGGGTGCAAAGACCCTGGGCAGATGGAGGGAAGTAGATGGGCAGGAAAAGTGAAAGGAGGACTTGGGAGTACAGGATGGGGCAGCTGTGAGTGCCGCATGTGGGGAAGGTTGCAGTGGGAATTTAAGGGAGGCAGGGCTGCTAAAGGTGAGAGAAGGACCAGCAGAGGTGACATTCCCGTGGAACTTGAACAGTAACCCACATGCTGAGTGCAATGTGCAATGTGTCTGAACACTGCAGGGGTTCCGCCGCATCCCACAGCCCTCTCTGTCCTCTTACCGGTGCTTGTGTATCAGGGCATTAAAGGCCAGGCCATCCTTCCAGCTGGAGGTGAAGTTGGTGACATTGACGTGGGGGTAGCTGCATCCAAGAGAAACATTGAGACTTAAGAAATAGATTCTTTTCGGGTGCCAAACAAGTGTATGATATGAGGGGCCAATACACAGGAGAGGAATGGACCCGTCTCTCCTCAAGTCCCTTTATCATGAGTGTAGCCGTGAAGCCACACAGAGAGGCTGCCCCCTAACATGGGTCCCAAAGACTCATACACCCAACAGACCCTGCAGTCTGACCCAGGCAACTATGGAAGAGTCTTGTGTTCCGGGCCGTAAAGAATCAGTCACTTTGCATCAGTGACTCCAAAGCTGCTATATTTCTGGGTGATGGTGTCATGTCCCTTGGGGACAAAAGTGCTCAGGGGAGCAGGAGGGTGGGGAAAGGTGGTAGCAGCTGGTCCCAGGGCATACCCTGCCGTCTTCATCTGACACCATAACAGCAATGCATCCTTGGCCGAGCGTGTCTCACGACCTTCCTGAGTTTGGACAACGATGTCCTGAATCTGGGTGTAAAGGAACAAGTGGGAGAGGAATTAGATTTGCATCTGGCTCAGAGCCTTCCTGCTCTCCCTGGTGGTGGTGGTGGGGGGGGCTCCTTCCTCCTCCCTAGCAATCCACCTGCCTCACCAGCCCTGCAGCAACACTACATCCGAGGCCCCAGTCCCAGTGGCCTGTTTCCCTGCCTTAGTCAGTGACAGCACACAGGGATGGGGAGGAGATGGCTCTAACTTGATAACTCTGATGGGATGCCAAGAGCAAACGACAAGATGCCCCGATTCCTCCTCAGGAGGAACATGCCCTGCAAGGCGGGGAGCGGCACTAATGTTGGAAGGTACTGCATTTGGATCAGGAGCTTCTCTTGCCTTTTCATTCTTCCCAGTCCTGCTGTTGTTACTGTTTAATCGTGCACACCCACACACAATGAGATGGGACACCCAGGAGCACTTGGATGAGATCTTCAGCCATGAGCTGTGTGCTGTATCTTCCTCTGCCCTGCCCTTCCCTCCTCTGACTAGGCTCTTTCTGTCCCCATACCAGCGGGTGGAAGGCTCTGCTTCCTTCCCTCACTTTCTAAATTTCCTTATAAATAACGAACCTTGAATTTCAGGGTAGGAAGAGAGAAGTTTCTGATTAAAACACAAAAACAGATCTTCTGTACTGTTTTTGCAATTTCTGAACCAAACTATGTAAAAAACCGAAAAGTTACACATATGGGGGATAAAAAGCTGATCTTCTAGCCGGATCTCAGCCCAGCTACTAAATTCTATCTTCTCCCTTAAAAGACTACACTGCTGACTGAATAGCCCACCCTGAGCCTCAACAGTCTGTCAATTGCAAATGATGGTCACTCCTTCCTACCAGCACTTTCCCATAGGACAGGTTTCTAGCCTCCTAGAATGTGCATAAACACACTTCATTCACTATTTTATAAGATTCCCAAACCCTGTCTGGCCCAGAGAGGCTCCCTCCACTACCTCTGCCCTCTGGAAACCCACCTGGAAGCGGAGGATGATGGTCCAGATGAGGCCCAGGACCAGGCGGTGGTTGCCGTCCACAATGTCGTGGGAGCCCATGTTCTCCAGGTGTACACGCTGCTCCTTGAGGAACTGCAGGGCCTTGTCCACATTCTCCAGGCAATGGATTCGCATCTTCCCCTTCGTGGGCTTTGGCTGGGGGACAGCAGTGGCCCCCGTGGGCATGGAGGAACCTCACAGTTACCACAGAGGTTGCTGCAGCCTTGACCAGCTCCTACCTTCAGCATTCACCCTCCACCCTCCTGGCTCAACTCCAACTCCCACACACACTTCTTTCCAACCCCATTCTTCCAGCAAAGTTCAGAGGTTTCCTCCCTCAAACACCCTGCAATCAGGCTGCATCAGTATTGAGCCCAGGACTACACAAAGCCTTCTGAATGGGTGACAAATGGTATTCAAACACAATAACATAACTGATAGTTGAGCACTTACTATGTGCCAGGCACAGTGTTGAGGACTATTTATTGGCAGCTGGTTATAAGAGTGGCTTTCAGTTTGGGTCCATCCCACCATCCAAACTCCTCCCTCCACACCCCTAAATGGCCTCAGCCAAAACTCAAGGGGCCTGCCAACGATGGGTAACCTCATCATCTGAAGGGTTCCCAGTGGTAATTCTCGCTAGTGGGCTTTCAATGCAGGATAAGAGGCAGAACTTGGAGTGGAGTTGAAAAGGCAACAGAAGAATGTGGTATCTTTTCATTTAGACCCCGAGGATCTTATATTATTACTTCATTAGTCACAGGTATCATTTCCCCAGTTTTACACTTGGGGAAAATGAGGCAAAGAAGGTCTTGCCTGATGGGCCCAAAGGCACAATGAGAGTAACTGAGCAAAACATGAACCTTAATCTGGTTCTCTCTCAAGGGCAACATTACTGCTGGAGGGTTACAACTGAGAGGGCCTGTAATACATTTCCGATTGTGAGAGCAATAGAACACACAAGACAGTATCTTCCACACTTTCTCTTGGTTCCAAGAAAGATGCAAATTTCTCCAGCTGGGTAATGGGAGTCCATCAATCCATATATCTTAGCACAAGGAGGCTGAGGGTGGGCCACTGCAGACCAGCTACAGATGCCCAGATCCCAAGTGGAGAAAGTAAAGAGCTCTGCATGGCTTCTGGGAGAAGCATGAGACTGGAAGAGGCCAGAGGAGGCAAGAAATTCTGAGAATGAGTCAGAGAACCTAGTCAGCCACACAGACATCTCACACCGTTAAGTATTAAAACCTCCCTAGAGAGTAGGGAGAAACCTGGAAGGCCAGGAGAACCGGAGATAGCCCCAGACCATATCTTTCCTGAAGAGGGGGGCATGGCCCCAGCCACAGGGCCCAGGGAGAGGGGCCGTAGCCCAGACAGGAGCATTACCAGCATCTCTCCCGAGAGCACCTCCAGCAGCTTGATGAGCATTCGTCCATCCCGCAGGTCCTTGTAGAGGTCGGTGATGCGACAGGACACGCGGGCCAGATGCGAGTTCACCCATTTCGTGAAGGTCTTCTTCTGAACCACTTCCCGCTCATCTGTGTGGGAAGAAGAGTCCTGGGTTAGGTTCCCAAGGCGGGCAAGGTCAATGTGCAATGACATGGAGCCAAAGGATTTCCTCTGAGTCCCAGCACTCCCCTACCTCTGGCAAAAGAGGTTGATGTATCTATTCCACACCCTCCCTGGGAGCAACACAGGCCCATGTGCCATGATGGGGGCAATGAAGACAGAACTTCCACTACCATATTCTATGCACAGTATCAAGACGCCCCTCCTCCAGCCATCTGTTCTCCTGTGCCAGGGGGAATGCTCTGTACCACTGTGCCAGTGAGCTCAGATTTCAATGCCAGCTTCACCGACCCACTCATTCAGCAAACATTCCCTCTGCTAGAAGGGTCTCTCCTGACCCCTTCCTCACCCCACCCTTTCACTGAAATCCTATTCACCTTTTGTCAGTGTAAACGGTTCTTCTCCAGAAAGTTTTTCCAGACCCCTCACCTTGGTCAGGTCTCCCCTTGGGTGCCCTGCCCCTTGTGCTTGCATCTCTCATTTCTGCTTCTCCTCACACTTGCACTAGTTCAGAGTCTGCCTCTCTGGCAAGACTGTAGGCTCCTTGAACCCAGAACATCTGCCTTGTTCACCTCTATGCCCCCACGGCTTGGCACCTGGCACACAGTGGGTACACCGTAGCTGCACTGTGGCTGAATGTACGGGCATTTATTCAGCTCCTGCTGGTGGTAGGCCTGGGCTAGCCTGATGACACATACAGATAAAACAAACTGCCTGTCTTCAAGGAGCTCAGGGGAGGGAAAAAAGAATGATGAATAAGGAAAGAGTGAGACTACGTGGAATCTATGATCCACATGGGGTTGGGGGTAACAGGGGCTTGGGCTATCCATGACTAGCTGTTTCACACCCAGAATGGCAGGCAGGGCTCTCCATCCTCAGACCTGGGAGCTGACGTGACACCCATCCCCCAATCCTAAAGCAGCTTCTGGACCACGTTGTAGCAGGTCAGGTGGGATAGCTCTTAGCACCTCTGTAAAACAGATGCTGGCAACCTGTCTGCTTAGGCCGGGAAGCCTGAACAAGATGCTGGAGGGAGGGCAGAAGGCTGGGCTAGAAGAAAGCATGGAGGAGAGGCGAGAGAGAGAGCAGAGTGGTAGAAAGATAGAAACACAGGGAGAGAAGAGAGGAAGAGTGGTGAGCCCTCCTTCTGCTTGCTTTAGTGAACTGTTTGTGGTAACCGGCTTCTGGGCACTGTGGTTGAAGACTCCAGGCAGGAGCTGACCTGGCAAAGTGGCTGGGCCTGGGGCCATGGAGGATCCCCGAGGGTCAGTCACAGCCAGGGAAGACTCCAGCGGCCCAGCCAGGAGGGAATGTCAGCGCCTCGGGAGCAGGCTAATAGTCTGCTCAACTGAGCCCAAAGTGTGGGAGGGCTGGCTTCTTAAATTATTAAATATCTGATTTAACAACAGAAAGAGAAGTTCAGTCAACATCACCTCGAGGGTATAATCCTGGCGGTTCTTGAGGCTCACAGCATCAAATTCCTTCCTGCTGAAGGGCTATTTTAGTGTTAGGAGCCCAGACCCTTTATTCATTTGTTCATTCGTTCAGTAGATGTTTACTGTACACCCATTAGGTGCCAGGTTCTGGGTGGAGGTGGGGAATTCAAGGACAGGAAGGGCAGATCCTATCCTTGAGGCAGACATACTCCATTATCAATATGACAAGCGCCGGAGTCATATATAAAGAATTCAAACACAGCCATCTAAATAAGACTTCCAAGAAAAGAAAAATACTACTGCTGACAATACAAATCTTAAATAAATATAACACTGAAATGGCATTCATTTATTCTAGGCCACTGGGCAAAGTTTCAAGGGGAAAAGCCCCATTAACTCTTTTGTTGGCAGTGAACCACTTTCCTGATTTCAAGGACTGCTTCAATGAAACACAACTAGAGTTTTGATGATGCACTGGACGGAAAGCAGTTGCATTTATTCTGGGGCATCTTTGGATTCAATGGAATCGGCCACAGTCCCATGGAGCCATCCCTAGAACCCAGATCTGTGCTCTAAGAGACTGTAGAGCTTTGACCATGGGGCTGAAATTTTTAGCTGCTTTAGAGGCAAGTATCTCAAAACACTAAAGTCTTTTCTTCTCTCACCTTCTCCTGTCTTTAAGAATCCCAAAATTTCATTACATGGGTGCTGAGACCCATTTTTCTGTGTCCAGCAAAGAGTAATAAAATACATCTAGCTGGGTACATGGAATTTAATTCTAGGCTGCTGGGTTGGCACATAAAATCAGTGTAGATCTCCCCAGTTTTCAGCACATGAATGATGCCTCCTGGATCCCAAAATATTGGAGGAGCAGGCTTATGGCTCAGGCAGTCCAGGTGTCCAGGCCTCCTTTTACTTGAAGGCTGGAGTGAAACTACCCAGAATCCCCAGCACCCTGAAACACTCTGGAGACACTGGGGAAGATTCCGAGAGGCTAATGATGACCATAAAGAGGGAAAAGGCCCAGGGGTGGGGATTAATTTCCATTAGCTCGCTGGCTCTGGCTGCTCCACATCGGCACACTCAGCACATTCACTCCCAGAATGTTCCCAGGCCAAATCAGGAGCCTTCTAAGTGCAGAAGAGGCGGGTGGCCCAGAGCCAGCTGGGTTGGGAACTCTGATGGTTTGGACAGGCCCAGGAGGCAGCTGTGCATTGGGCCTGCCGTCCCCAGGGCACTCAGGCTACTCTGTAGGGACCTGCTGTGGAAAGGAGGCCTCAGCAAGGCCCTGCTAGTACTGTGTCTTTATTTCCAGAGCCCTAACTCTGCCAGTAGAGGAAAGAAGACAAGTCTGCCAGCACAGCCTGAATCAGAGCCACTAGTGCCTCCGCTGCCATCAAACTCAGGGCCTTTCCATTCCTGTCTGTTTCTCTCCCTTTCCTTCCCAGGCTGTGGCCTTTCTCATTCCTCTCTATATGTCAGGCCTTCCCCTAGAAAACTCACCTTCCTCTCTGACCAGCTAGCTAGAGTTACTGTCTTTATCATGACTGGGTGATCTTTCCTTTATACCCCAATTCAAAGGTTTAGTTTGAGGTCAAGTAAACCCACAATATCAAAATTCAAATACTTATCCACTAATATGTGAGTTCATACATGGAAAGTGCTTAAAGCAGTACCTGGCCACAGAAAACTTGCTGTACACGTTAACTACCATCGTTAGCATCACTACTGTTACTAATACCACGTGCAGGCCCATCCTAAATGCTGCAGGGAGCACGAGGCAGGCTCAGTGTCCCCAAGGGCCTCACAGGCTAGTTGAGGAAACAAGACACAAACCTACAAGTAGTTAATTTTGCAACCACACAAGAGATAAAGGGTGGTTCATTTTAATAATACAAAAGCTGTCACCAGATAACATCACATTAGTTACCAGATAAATGGCACAGGTAATAAATAGTTGGGGGTCAAAAAGGAGAGAGGGCATTTCTAATTGGAGTAGTCAAGGCGGGGCAGCTCTCAGGAAGAAAACCACTTTGGACAGGCAAGGAGTGGAGCAGGGTGATGGAATGAGCCCATGAGGAGAGGCAGAAAAGGACAGAGCTCATTCAAGGGGACTACTGAGTAGTTACAGGTAAGAAGAAAACATGTTGAAAACAGGTTTTAAACCAGATGTGGAAAGCCTTGAATAAAAGGCTAAGTAGTTTAGATTTAATTTTAGAGGCAAAAGGAACCACTGAAGGTGTGGCAGGATTATTTGCTGAAATATTAATTTGTAGGGCTCCCAATGATAATAAAAAGACAAAGTGTTTCAGCCTAAATTTAAAAAGAAGTATGCAGCCAGGTCAGCGAGGCTCAGCGGTTGAGCATCGACCTATGATCCAGCATCTCTCTGTTGATTTTTGGTCAGGGCACATGCCCGGGTTTCGGGCTCGATCCCCAGCAGGGGGCATGCAGGAGGCAGCTGATCAATGACTCTCATCATTGATGTTTTTATCTCTCTCTCCCTCTCCCTTCCTCTCTCTCTGAATAAAAATATATTTTTTAAAAAAACAGTATGCAAAATCTATATAAAGAAAACCTTAAAAGGATCCCGAGACACACAAAAGATTTGAATAAATGGAAAGGCACACCCAGTTCTCAAAAAGGAAAGCTCAGTATCATCAAGCTTCAGTTTACCCTAAATTAATCTATATATTTAATATTATTTTAAATATATTTAAATTATATAAGTTTAGGTGAACTAGAGAAACTATTAGAAAATTCATTGGAAAAACAAATAAAAATAGCTACAAAAATTCAAATGGCAGGGAAGGAAGGGGACCTTGTTTAAAGCCCTCAGGTGGAAACTGGCAAATGTGTATGTGCACATATGTGCATGTCTGGTGGGTGAGAGTGAGAAGCAGTAAACTTACCCAGAGAAAGGAAGTTGACGGACAGTCTAAGGAATTTGAATTTTATATTCCAGGTAAAGAAGAGCCTGGAGGTTCTTAGGTAAGGCAACATCTCACTAAAAAGTTGCTGGAGGACATAACTCCACTGACAAATGATCTACGGAAATGAAATGACAGGAGCTGATGTGAACAAAAACACAGAACATGGGTCAGCTGGCCCTGTCAGGTGACAGTATTCAGAGGCTGCAAGACAGAAGTCAAAATGAGTTCAGAGTTTTTGATTAAAGAGGCTCAAGAAGCTGGTGGTGGAAGGAAAAGTGGGAAGGAGCGTCTCAAGTGTGGCGCCAAGGAGAGAATACAGGTCTGAAGGAAATTCAAGAGCAGCCAGATACCGTAGCCCGAACAGCACTGTGATGATTTAAAACCCTGCGATTTTAGTCCTGTCCTGCCGCTTCCTGCTGTGTGACCTCCCTTGTCTGAAAGGGCCACGGTAGCAGTTACACGCTGCCTCCTTCAGAGTGCTTGAAGGGTCAGTGAGGTCCTCTGGATGAAAAGCACCTAGAACACAAAGCAGCTGCGCAAACACCGAGCATTGTTACCATGTGTGCAGGTGACGGCCGCATGGAAACACTACACTTGCTGAGAATGCGGGACACAGAAGTCGAGATGCCCCAGGACTCAGCCTCGGCCCAGCCTTTAACGAACAGGGAGAATTTCTGGAGAATCCACTGATTTACTAAAAAGGACTGATTCCCTTTCCCCAGGCCAGGGAGCAGAACCCTGCACTTCAGGGTGGGCAGAGCTGCTCTACAGGTGCCTTCTTCCCAGGCTGCCAGAGCTGGACAGGCCTTGAGCATCACCTGGTTCTAGGCCCTCATTTTTCACTGAGGAACTGGAGGCCCTGGAGCAGAACAGTGACTTCGCCAAGGTCACTGAACTAGGGGGAAGCCTGTGACAGCGGCAGGAGGACAGAAGAATGATTTTGCTGGGATGGACCACTTTCTTTTCAGGGCCCTAGCTGGCTCACACTGCCACCTTCTCCTTCTTGGACTGTTGCATCTCCTCCCCACAATCTGTTCTCCCCACTGAGGCCAGAGTGATCTGTAAAAACCCTAATGCAATCATGTCAATTCCCCGCAAAAAGCAGGCTGATGGGTTGGGAGCAGCTCCATCCCTCTGGTGCTGTACTGAAGGCTCCAGTCCTGAGAGCCTACAGCTCTCCTTGCTCATGGCTCCCACCCTGTGATCTTGCAACCCTGCTGTTCCTGTGCACATAATCCCCTCGTTAAATTCCTCAGCCACTCCTTTTGAGTGTCCGGCTGCTTTCTGCCAGGACCCTGATGATAGCATGGCCTATAAGGGCCCTGTGATGTGGCTCCTGTCTGCCCCTTTAATCTCCACCCACCATTCCCCTCATGTTCAAAAGAGGCCCTATTCATCCCTGGATGAGTTATAAGCTATAGATTGTGCTATAAACTCTTACAGTTCTCAGTAAACATTCACTGCATTTCTCATAACTGTCATTATGCACATGTCTGTATGTATATAAACACATGTGTGATTATTTGATCTACTTCCCTCTCACTAGACTGTAAAATGAGATTCCCGGCTGATCTAGTTTCCAGAATCTGAAGGCTAAAGTGTTTGGAGGCAAAATGCTCCCAGAGACTCGGCTGCTACCAAGCCTCCCTGTCATTCCCTCTCAGTGACACGATGAAAAGGAAAAGTGAACAATTGCTACAGATGCTCTGGAAACGCCACCTCTTCAGCCAAGAAGCATGCAGGGGGTCCACCGCAGCGGGCGAGAGGAGCGGGTGCCGGCTGCTCCCAGGAGCCATGAGCGCAGCCAAGGCCTGGTGCCAGAGCCTGCCCTGGGGAACGAAGCTGACAGCCCACAGGAATGTCCCAGAGATGGAGGAGGCTATTAACATGGCTCACTCACTGCACCATACGGGAAGGAAACAGTCTTATTATTAACCTAGGTGTATTAATATTTGATCGAGCATCTCCGCAATGAGAGTCATCAAGAAAGGGAGCAGCCTTTGTTCTGCAATGGTTCTCATGGAGGAAGAGCAGCTTTTATCAAGAGGGGAGAGGGGACCATGGGAGAGGGGGCTATGTCCTGGGCAGGGCCACACAGTGCAGGTGGCACACTGGCCTCTCCTGCAGGTTTGTCCACACAGGGTGACTGGCAGGTTTTTCTGCACAGTGGCCTGCCTGGGGGGAGGGAGGGAAACTCACGATGGCTAACCTCCAAGAGAAAGGTGCTGAGCCAATTTTTTTTTTTCCTGACAGTACACTGAAATGATGGTTAATGATTATAGATATTTCTGTGAATAGTATATTTTCTCAATATATAGTCTCTAAATGAAACTCCATTTCATGTTTTGAAATCTGAGAAGAAAACACCTGAAAGACCTCTCATTAGTGACACCATCTCTGTTCTCACAGGTAGCTTAAGAGAGACATAAGGACCATAAACACCTGATGCCTTGGTCTCCAGCAGCTGCATCTGAATTTGTTGACTTAACAGGCTGCCAAGAAGCTGCTGGTCGCCACCCCACCCCACCCCAGTGTGGTACAACCCTGCTCTCTAAGGGTTCACCCTCTGGACATAAAGCCCTTCTTAGACAACTGGGGTACCTGGGCTCAGCCACATCATGGTACAGGTGGGGAAAGGGGTCCAGGGAAAGGCTAAGCATCATCTTTAGCCACCAAAGTCAGGAAGGAGCCCAATGACCCTCTCTGGAAAGTTCCTGGGGAGCCAAGGTGGGTGGGCAGGGAGCAGCAGGGTCTGAGGACCACAGTCCTAAGGCCGGGAAGGAACACCTGTCAATCATAGAACAATGGGTCTGGAAGGGTTTAGGGTTCAAAGTGACAGCAACTATGTGCTTCAGAGCACAGAACACAGCCTGTAGTGCACCTGCTGTCCTTCTGTGTTCTTGGAATTGTCCTCAACCAACCTCACTGCTGGCCTCATCGCATTTCTAGTAAGAAGGCTACAAAGAGAGAATGCAGAAAAGCAGCACATCTCTAGTTTGAAACATCGCCTGGATTCCGATTTTGAGTGGGCCACACAATTTTGTGCACATTGTTGGAAAAGGGCAACTCTGTGTAGTCTGTCCCTCAGTAATTGTTTAACAAGCCACAGAAGAGGAGGAAGGGCATGTCCGGCCCTCTCTTTCTCACAGGCCTTCCTAGAAGGGCCTGGTCTGCAACCTTGCAGAGGCCTCTGTGTACCAAGGAGTTAGGATGCCAAGCTGTACACACGCGTGAGGCAGGGGGAGTAGGAGGGCAGAGGGAGAGGAAGGGGAGGATGGCTGGTGCACAGGTTTCTCTTTTCGGAGCACCTTTCTGCTGCATTGCTCCTCTCCCAGCTGGGCCACATCTGCCCTGAGCCGCTGGGGTACTCGGCCAGGTGCGAGGAGCTGTGCAGGAGGCAAGCACAGGCCTCCCCTGGGACGAGGAGAGGGCACACAGAGGACGCGCATCCTGGCTGGTAAGTCCCCTGCAGCCTGTAGTGCTCCATCCCTCCTCCAGGTGCCACAAATGTTTAAGGAATGGCTCCCAGTATGAAAAACGGATGGACGGGAAGGGGTGTGTGACAATGAGGGTGACTCTAGGAGACACTGGGAGCTTTTCTGCTGAAACACCAGGCTGGAACCTCTTGGAGGGATAGGAACTTGGCCTTTTCAGCTATTCCCCTTCCTCTCATCTTCCACAGCAGGTCCAAAAAGTGGCCTGTCTGGGAAGGTGCCAGAGCCATCAAAGCAGAGGACAGCTCGCTGTTCAGGAAGGAGCCTCATGTCCACCCACCACAAAACCTCAAAAAGTGCTGTCAGCTTCAGAGGCTGATATTGAGAACTAACATCTGCCCAGGGACCTACTGGGTAAATATTCCTGCTGGGTCCTCAGCCCTGCCCTTGGCATTGCCAAGGTCAAATCCACCTCCTTCCAGGAGCCTTCTGCAGCATTTTCTACCCACCTCCCAATCCCTGTTTCACTTTAGTCAGGCTGATCTGCAGTTTCCAACCCAGAGTAATTCATTCTGGAGAGAGGTCAATGTGGTGGTTTCTGTACAGAGTAACCAGATGGTCTGTTAATTTTGGCCCAAGGAGGGAGAAAGGCAGAATGGGGGCTGCCTTTGGAGCTGAGAGAAAGTTGACTGAAGAGGCAGAAAAGATGGAGTCCAGGTAACCACATGCAAGTCTTCTAGCTACAGGTCACTAAGCAGAGAAGGGCTCATAGGAGCTGCCACATCAGGAAGAGCATCTAACAAGGCTCATCCTTTGCTTTCTTGGGCCAATGGAAGAGACACAGCTGAGATCCTGGCTGGCCGGCCTTAAGGAGAAAGATCTTCACAGCACAGGCCTTCATCCTCACGGGCACTGGGTCTCCGGGGACCAAGCTGAGAGCTCCAAACACAAGCATCAGTCTAACTTCCCCAGTTCCTGGTTCTTTTTCCAACCCAGGCCTTCTAAGAAAAAAGAGGGTTAAGGGTTACAAAGGAAGAAACCGACCCTGGGCAGGCCAAGGTCACTGGGACAATGAATGAGCTAATGATCTTGAACCTCTGAAGCTGGTTAGAAGAGAAGGGACAGAAAGATACTAAGATTTCCTCTAAATATAAACATTCACCTAGTATTTTATTATTAATTAAAAGCTTTCATAAACTTCATCTTACTTGATATTTACAACCTTGAAAAAGTACTACTCTCCCGACTTTATAAAACAGGAAACCGATTCAGCCATCCTCCGTAGCAATAGCATTAGAGGTGGAACCAGGACTTGAATCTGGGTCTTGTGACATTTTCCTCCTCACCCAGGACCTTTAATTTCAAAAAGAAAAGGCCAGGCCAATCTCTCCAACCTTGCCACATACAGCTACAAAGCAGACCACAACCATCTTATAAGAAACACAGAACCGAACGCCTTTCTTGCTGTAATACTCTCAGGAGTGGGGGTGGCCATGGAGCCAGCCAAAATGATGGGAACAGAAGGTAGCTTCTGCTTTGTAAGCTACCCCTGCCTAGACTGCTCAGACAGCTCCAAAGACAGTACTAAAGAGAAAATGTCAAGAAGTTAAAACAGGGGAGACTGACGCTTCCTTACTCTGCTCTGCCTACCCCCGGAATGGGTCCATCCGGCCACTCTACTTTGCACCTTCTCAAAGCCTTAGCTTCTCCCACAGGTTGCTCAGAGCAAACTCTCAGGAGAGGAAAGTCAGTAAACTGCTTAGGTTTTTATATGTTTTTAAAAATCCTAAATGGACCCCAAACTTCCATGTTTACTTGTTAGCCAAGATGTTCTGAATCGTTCGGGTCCATGCAACTCTACACTCTGTGGTTCCTCTCTCCCAGGTGGGGCATTCAGATTCTCTGGTAGGTAAGATGCATGATCAGTGAGGAACAGGAAAGGCTGGTGGAGGCTCTTCTCCGATTGACCCATTTCCACTCGTTTCCCAGGCTTCTCATCAGACCTGGCTACACATACAGGCCAAGTGGCCAAACTTGTAGCCCATCCGCCTGTCAGAGGCACACGCACCCTCCAGTCCCCAGCCCAAGCCCCCTCCTCCACAAACAAGTCCTTCATTCTCCCTTTGCTCTCTCATTGCTGTTTAATTATGTGCCTTTCCTCCGGTTCTTCTCTAACTCTACTTGTGCAAATTTTGAATATCGTTCATTTTCCCTAATAGATCATAAACTCCTTAGAGACAGGTGATATGCAGAATTCCTCTCTGTGCTTCCCCCTCCACTTCCATGTCTGGACAGGGGTTTAGCTTCACACACAGCAGGAGTTCAATAGATAGTTGTTAAAATGAAAATTACCTTGGTTTCTTAAAAAACAGGGTGTCTGTGAAATAGATCAAATGATCTCTGCACAAAAGACAGTCCTGCTCCTCACACTGTCCTTTGGCAAACTTTATGGACTATGGTACCTCTCGCCCTCCAGCCACATCACCAGGGTCGCTGCAGCCAGATCCAGCCAGCACGAGATATAAAGAAGGTACAACCAGACTGGCAAAGCCAAGGGCTCTGAGTTTGGTTATATAAAGAGGCTAAAATTACATAAGCAAAAGCAAGGGGTTGGTGCTATTAGATGTCCCCAAGGAAAATCAAGGAAGGATTTTGTGAGGTGGGAGGGGTGGTGGAGAGGAGGCAATGGAGAAAAAAAGAACAAGGACATTGCTGAGACCTGAATGGAGTCCCCACCACAAGAGGATGAGACACCACCCCATTCCTTTTACAGGGATGGGACACCCAGACACCCGAGGTGAAAGGTCAATATGGTCTCAGAGGGGCCTAGGGCCCTGCTTATGCCTCAAGGTCAGCTGGAGACCAGGGATGTGGGAGCAGAGTAAAGGGAGGGAAGCTGGAAGAATACTAGCATGAAATTCAGATAAAGCCACGAGCAGTAGGACGGTGGGAGATCCACTCCCGAAAGGGCCTGTGGGAAAGCCTTGCCCTTCTTACAAGGTAGGAGATGGCAACAAGCAATGATGGGGAAACGAGTCTGACTGGGCCAATCACTGGCAGAGCAGGTGAAATAATCCACCCCTACCCCTATATACACCCTACACCACCCCCCATAACTCAAACTCCTTACTGGCCAAGGACTTAGGGTCAGAATATAGCTACCCTGGGCCAGGCTCCAGGGAGGCAGTGGCCACAGGGGCTGGTGTGTGTGGGGGGATCCCAAGAATCAGATCTCAGCCAGCAGGGGGAGGAGAAACCATTTCTACCGGAAACTTAAGATCTCTCTGTCTCTGTCTCTCTCTGTCTCTGTCTCTCTCTGTCTCTCTGTCTCTGTCTTTCTGTCTCTGTCTCTCTGTCTCTCTCTGTCTCTCTCTCTCTCTCTCACACACACACACACACACACACACACACACACACACACACACACATCTATTATGAAACTGCTAAGTAAAAATCTAATTTAATTCCAGTTTCAGGATAAGAGGTTTAGTCCAGAAAATCCTACTTTCTGAGGCAGTGTGAGCAGGATGTTATCTGTTCTCAGTTTTCTATCAAATCACCCCTTCCTTCTGGGACCACAGGGAGGATGACAGCAGTTCCTCTGTCCAGGTCCAGGCAGGAGACCGAGGTGCGTACAAAGGCCCCACACACCTCTGTCGGGTTGTCCATCCCCTCAGACACTTCTTGGCCCAGACTTTCTCTTCCTTCTGACTTTGGCCATAGGTCATGCAGGACAGAGGCAGAGGGCAGCCCCACTGGCACCATCTCCCGCCTGGGAGGAAGAGGCAGACACGTGGGAGCAGAGGCCGCCCGAGCCTGTGCTCTCTCCGAGGCGCCCAGCCTCTCCGAGCCACGCAGCCACGTCTCCATCACCGCCCTGCCAGGGCTCACGCCAGTGCCCAGAGAACTCGCCGCAGGCAAGGAGGGGAGTGAACCTTGGGATTGTGAGAACCGGTCCCCAAACCCCACGGCCCCCAGCGGTACCTGCCAAGGCCTTGATCCTGGACCTCTCAAAGAGCCTGGCCGAGCTGTTGTCGTTATCCAGCTCATCGTCAGGGGCATCCCAGCGGGCGTTGATCCGGCTGTACGGTGGCTGGTTGGCCACGTTTTCAAACTCTGTGGCTGATGTCATGTCAGCAGGCTCTCGGCAGCTACGCCTGCCTCAGTCTTCATGGAAGGGTCCCTGGGGGGGGGGGGGGGACAGCAACACAGTCAGAGGGTGAGCTCCCACCCCCTTGCACTTTTCCTCAGGAGAAACTTATTTGGAGCAGCCAGCAGGAGTAGGTCCTTGTGGGAGCAGCACACAGTGCCATCTGCCTGGCCATGCTTCCCACCCGGGGTCTCCGGCTCCCTGGATATAAAATATTGCAGCAGCAGCAGCAGCAGCAACAGTAACAGCGGCAGTGGCGGCGGGCACAGAGAGCTGATGCAGCAAGGGTCAGGGCGGCCAGCAGGTGGAGACGTCGGTCGCAGCAAGTCCGCTGCCTCCAGCCCGCCACTACTGCCGCGGGAGCTCCGGAGCCTGAGGCTGGCGGGAGCCGGGAAGGGCAGCCTCTCCCCACCCTGCGGACTGGGGCCAGGACCCGACCACCCAACCTGGGGTTGGGGGGAGGAGGAGAAGGGGGAGAAGCTGGAAGGTGGCTGAATCTGAGTCACACACGGATCAGTGGGAAGAGAGATGAGCGCGAGCTTCAAGAAGCCATTGGTGTCAGCAGCCCTGGCGGCTGTGCTGGGGGAAGTTCACTCCTCCCAGAGGCTGCCCAAGAGCCCTCTGAGTTCTTTCCCGGCTGCAAATATTCCAAAAGCTGAGCTCTTGGTTTTGCATCCTTTGAAGTGCAACCAGGTGCTCAGACAAGCTCTCCTGTTGAATCTCAGGACAGACCAAGGAGCCCAGATGAACCTGCTGTCCCATCAAAGTCATCAGCATGGGGTGGGGTGGTGGTGGGTGGTAAAGGGATCCCACGGACAATGGAGTTGTGTGTGTTCATCTATGCAATCAACAAGGTCATCAGGAGCACTGGGTCCTCACTTACCCACTCATTCATTCATTCATTCATGATTAATTAAAATATGTGCCAAGCCCCAATGAGGTGGAAGGCACTGTGCTAGACAATTATGAGTAAGACACAAAGGGCCCTGTCCTCATGGACGTTATATTCAGGCAGCAAGACAGATGATTAAATAAGCAATTAAATAAGTGTGATGGGTGCCACCATTGGGAAAGAATGGGAAAGGTGAGGGACTCATGGTAGCACTGGGTGTCGGGGAAGGAAAGTTTAAGCTGATTCCTAAAAGAAGCTTGGGGCATCCTGTGAAGGGATATATGGAAAGGGACGACAGCCGGGCGTGGCTCAGCAGTTGAGCATCGACCTAGGATCCAGGAGATCGCGGTTCAATTCTTGGTCAGGGCACATGCCCGGGTTGCAGGCTCAATAATCCCCAGTCGGGGGTGTGCAGGAGGGAGCTGATCAATGTTTCTCTCCCTTCCTCTCTCTGGAATCAATAAAGACATATTTAAAAAAAAAAAAGGAAAGGGACGAGACCCCACAAAGGGAAGAAAGAGCAGGAGCATATTCTGAAAGTGAGAAACGACATGGCAAAATTAGAAACCATGCCATGTAACTAGAGGGTGAGGGCTGGGTCAGGGAAAAGTGGGACAGGAAGCTAGAGGCACCAGGCTAGGTCCTGAGTGTCTCCGGCCTTGGGAAAATGACTAGCTTTCCTTCAGCCTTAATTTCCTCGCCTGTACCTGCCTCTCAGCCATCTCCCCAGGGACCTTAAGGGACTCCAAATATCAAGTCTGTAAGAGAGGACAGGGAGCCCAGAGCCTTCACATCCAAGAGACCAAAAGGTAAGGGGATGGGGGAGGCTGTGAGGCAGACAAATGACAAGTGTCCACAACTAGTGAGCTGTCAGGTAAACCACTCCCTCCACGAGCGTGTGCACACACGCGCACATACACACACACACACACTCACATTACATACACAGACACGCACTCCAACACACACACTCACCCGCCCAAGCAGGCACACACTCGAAGAAGCGAAGCAGGCTCACCAATCTGATGGTAACTGCAGGCCTAGAGCCCTTGTTTTTCAGACAGAATCACTTCAGATTCCTTTTTCCCAGTCTGATTAATCAATCCCACCACATCCCTTTGAGGTAAGACAGGAGCCAGAATTATCCACCCTAACTGCACAAAGGAGAAAACCAAGCCTACTATAGGGTGAGGCCCCCCCAAGGTCATCTAGGAAACTGCTGCTGCGGCTGGGACCGCAGGCCAAGCTGCAGCCAGTTTCTCCCCATCGACCAGGCCGATTTTAGGGAAGCGAGTGGGAAAAGAACATGGTATGTGGGGACAGAGGGCACACCCCAGCTTCTAGGACTGGCAAAGGTGTTTGCTACCCAGGGAAGGGAAGGCGGAAGGTGGAAAAAACAGTCATTATCCCAAACGCGGCATACCCCACGATGCTGGGCCTGTACCCAGGAACAGCCCTGACCCATTGGACAACCTGTCATTTTCTCCAGATAGACACGCTACTTCCAGGGCTGACATTTCCCACCCAACTGGCTGGGCAAAGGTTGCTGGGAAGGACTCCCGCCTCCACATCCCTTTCCTGAAGGGGAACTATAGCTGGCTCTGAGCGGGCAAGAGACTGACAGGCAGAGGGACCCAGCACCCAGAAGGGCTGAGCTGCCAGGTGCAGGAGGCGAGGTGAGATCATATCCTGCATGCAGCAGGTAACCGGACCCTAGCTCTCCTTGTCTTGGGCTATTTTTAAGAGCGGCCACGAGAGGCCTGGGCCACAGGGCTGGGGGAGTGAGATTACCTTTGCCGTGGCTCCGTAAATAAGTCTGCCCCAGAAAGATGAGCCTGAGCAGGCAGCCCAGCGGCCCAGCATTCGAGACAAGATTGATGGCCCCGGGTGCAGAAGAGCAGCCACTAGACAGCAATTTATCCTGCTTAAAAACGCCATGCCTCCTGCGACTGGACTGCGGCTCAGGGAAGGCAGCAGCCAGGCAACGGCTCTGCCTGGAACATGGGAAAACACATGTGTATGTCTAAATACACAAGTCTAGAGGTTTTATTGTTTTGTTTTTGTTTTTCTAGAAGGGTCAGGTCCCTGAAGACAAACACTGAGGACAGAAGATCAGAAACTAAAGGGGAGGCCCTCTTCCTCCTGACCCCAGCCGTGCCCACCCTAGCAGCCTGCCCAGGTGGCATTTCATCAGAGCCGGGGGGGGGGGGGCAGTGTGCAAAGGCAAGGGAAGGATCTGGGAGAACTTAGGTGTGAGAGGCAGAAAATAAGAAAACTACAGATAGTTATTCCAGAAAAACAAACCAAAACCAAAAAAAAAAAAAAAAACAACCCCCAAAAAAACAACCTGGATGACTGAAATCAAATTTAACCCAGTGTTTTCCCACTGTCACCCATGTCAACTTCCATTACTGTAAAAAAAATGCCCCTTTGAAGGCCTGGCAATAAAGAAACCATCAGGACCGAAAAGAACAGCATATGTTGGGGCTCATGGTGGGGATACCTAACCAAATGGAGAGTCATGGAAATGACATTTAAGTTGATATCTGAGGGGAACTTGGAGCCAAGGTGATCTGGCCACATTGTGAAGGCTGTAAGTCATCTAGAGTCGCCCTCTGAGTATGAAGGGCAGCAAGTACATGGCTAACAGCAGACCCTAAGGTGTACCTCGCTTCCTGCCATGAAACCCAGGAAGAAAGGCATAAAAAGTAGTTTCTTGTCCAGTCACTTCCCAATTCACCCTCAAGCTCTCAAGAAATCCTTCTCATACCTGCCAGACCCTGGTCAAATTATAGGTGGGTCTTCTCTGGCCTGTGTGACTCTGTGCCCAGGGAGCCCACCTTTCCTGTCCATCTACCTGCCTGTCCAGCAGCTGGGCAGGCCTGTCTCTAAATGCAGAGTCCACAGGCTCACCCTCACTCAGGGAGCTCTGCCGGCCCCTGACCCCAGGTTATATTTTGAGCAGGATGGGTCCCTAGAAGATCTGCCCACAGCTCAGTACTGAAAAGCTCATCTGACCGCACAGGGCATTCACTGGCAGGAGCGCCTGCTTGGTTAGTAGGTTTCACAATATCACTGACGAAACCCACAGCTCCACCCTTCCCACGTGTGCCTCAGACCCATCCGCTCCTGAGATCAGGTGTTAGGCCTCAGAATCTCAACCTCCTGTGCTATGCCCAGCTAATCCCTGGGTGGCTGGAACCCAAGAAGCGGCCTCAGGGGCAGCTGCTCTCCTCCTGTGGGGTGCTGCTGAGCCCTAGCTAGAACTCACCTCGGCCCTCCCCACAGTGCTAAGCAGAGGGCATAGATGTGCTTCTCTTTTCGTCTCCTCCCCATCCCATCTCCTCTTCTCTGGGCCATGCGAACGTGAGAAGCAACAAAGCCCAGTCTACCTCAGGCGTGGGAAACAGGGGAAAGACAGGGTGATGCCACTCTGCCTTAGCAAGATCATAGGTGGAGACTGTTGCAACAGCTTGGGCACCATCTTCCTTAAACAGATAATTTAGACCCACTCTACCTTTATTTTCTCTCTAGTAAGGTATGATCCCTCACCTGCTATCTATTTTGTACTGACCCCAAACCTGCTTTTAAAATATATTTTGGTACTATAGCATCCCAGGTCAGATTAAACCCTGAAATTTCTTTGGTAACTTTTCTGCCAATGTATCTGCAATGCATATTCCACAGACACCTTAAAAAGTCAAATACATAAACACTCACTAAAACAGCATGAGAGAATGAATGAATGAATGAATGAATGAATGAATGAATGAATAAAACCAGCTTGAGAGCCAATGAGATGCCCAGCGCAGAGTAATCTAAATCTATTTCCAGCCTTAACCTCTCCCCCACCCCCAAGCTCTAGTCTGGCACCTCCATCAGTCTACCAGACATCTCTACCTAGAGATTACAGCTCTGTCTCAGTATGGGTAAGACTGAACACATGGCTCCCAGGAGAGGAAAATAAGGGGTTTTTAAGACCATGGGGTGACAGTGAGGCCAGGTAAGCATACCACCTGTGGGTGACTTTTCCAGCAGATAGACATCACCACCAGTGCCTGGACTAAGCCGCTTCCCCTCTGCAGAGCACACTCTATAGTTCCCACCCCGACCTGCCTGGCTCCTAGTCCATCAGTGGCAGGGTGTGGTTTGGGTTTCTTAAGGTCTCAAGATTTCTATCCATGGTTGCCCATCAAGGATCCCCATGCATTTGCAATGTCCTGGTCATTGCAGTCCACTGGTGTTTGGTAAGGCCTTACCCAGACCCTTCTGCTCCAGTTTCTGTCCCCAAGCAGAAACTTCAGGCACACATGTCACAACTTGTCCACCCTCATCATGGAAAAATCACTTACTAAGAACTGGCTACATTTATGCTGCAGCTGCTTCATGGGGGTGGGGGGTGGGATCGTGGCCCCAACAGTTCTTACAGGGATTTGGTTGGGGAACAGGTGCAGCTCAGCTTTGATATAGGGATTGTCCCATTAGCCCTCTATCTTAACAGCATCTATCAGCACTTCACGTTCTACAGAGGCAAATGTCCACTGGGAGTGATTAAAGGAGACAGAAGAGATGATACCCTTAATATATGTACGTAGTTTTCAAAGACCATCCTCTATTGGGATTCTTAGGCTCAATATCTACATTCACAGAAAGCTATTACAACCCAGTAACTCTTCTTATCTCTTCCAACTACTTACTTCTTTCAAGATAGACACTCGCCTCCTCTCCCAAAATAAGTAACATTCTATGATATCTGAATTGAAAGTTGATGCCCAATTTCTCCTCTTCCATGCAGACTTTTCCAGAATGCCCACAGTTACCTCTCTCTTCTCTGATGAAAACTGCATGGGGGGGGGGGGCAGTGAAGTTTCAACATGGGAAGTGGTCAAGAAGGGATCAAAATAATCATTGAGATATTTTTAATAAAGTAATTGATTCACAAAAGTTCATAAAAAAATAAAACCACTAGATAAGAGGTTGATGGGAGCTATACAATAGAACCAAGTTCCCAGCACTTGAATTCACTGACGAATCTTAACATCACTAAGAACAGGACAACTAGATACTGTGTCTCCTGACATGATGCAATATAAAGGACGTCATGGCTAATGATATTCTTGCCAAAAAAGTTGAACCTCAATCTGATCAAGTCTTTAGAGCAAACTTCCCATTCATAGGAATTATAGATCAAGAAACAAGTTAAATGACAACATGAGGAAGCAAACGAACCGAGAATGTGGGACATTCTGCTGACAAATGACTCCATTTCTTTGACAAGTCAATGGCATTAAAACACGTGCACGCACACATACACACACACGAGGCAAAGAATAGGGACTGCTATAGATCAAAAGAAGCTTAGGAGATGTAATAGCTGAATGCTGTGTGTTCCTTATTTGGATCTTGAATCAAATAACTATCAAAAGACACTTTTGAGACAACCAGATAATCTGAATTATAGACTCAGTACTGGATGATAACCAGGAATTATAATCAATTATGGTGGGTGTGATAATGGCATTGTGGTTATGTAAGAAAATGAACATATTTTTTAGAGTTGCTGAAGAATGTAGGGGATGGGGCATGATGTCCCCTGGGATTTGCTTAAATATGCTTCAGTAAAGTGGGGAGCAGATGAAACAAGTGAGGAACCCCTAGTAACTGTTGACTTGGGGTGATACATACATAGGGAGGGTCATAATACTATTCTCTCTGCTTTTGATATGTTTGAAACCTCATAAAATAAAAAATGTTCAATTATTAAACTTAAATTTTATCGATTTTATAAAAAACAGTCATATGCACTAAGTACACTGGATCACAGACTAAACGTCAACCCCTTACCATAGCCCCAATGCCCAGGGTGGTCTGGCTTCTGCCTCCCTCTCCAAGCTCATCATCCCACACTCATTATAAGCAACCTGTGAACCTCCTTTCAGTTCTCCCAACTTGCTGTTTCTTCCCCAGCTCGGGCTCTCGTGCATGCTGTGCCCTTAGCAGGGACACTTCCTGGAGCATCTCTGCATGTCTGGCTCCTTCTCATTGCTCAGGTCTCCTTTTAAGTATCACTCCCTTGTGAAAGTCTTCCCGAGCACCCTATCTAAGTCCTTTGTCATTCTCAGTCTGGGCACCCTGCTTGACCCCTTCATAGCACTCGGGAGGGACTGTAATTGCTCCTACATCTGTCCGCTTGCTCACATTCAGCTTGGTCCAGGCACTGCTGGTGATGTCCACCCGCTGGAAAGGTCACCCACAGGTGGAATGCTGGGCCTCTCCCTGCTTGGACTGTAGGTTCCTTGCAGGCAGCAGCCACGCCTGTCTTATTCATTTTTGTATTCCAGTGCTTAGCACTGTGCCTGGGACATATAGGTGCTCAATAAATATTCTCCTCCTCCTAGAGACCTGAGCTCAAACTTTGGATTCTCTTTAAACCCCTCTGTCCCACCACATACCTTGATCCATGCATTACCCATTCAGTTATCTCACTCACATGTACTGAGCACTTAGTTAATATTTATTCATCACCAAGGCCAGTCATTATGCCTCCATAAAGTATCTTCCATTCATCATTCCTTTATGTTCTAAAGCTTCCACTTCACTTCAGGCTTTTACCATTTCCTGCTTGAACTTATGTAATGGGTCCATCTCTGTTCACGCTCAGCCTCTTTGATCCACCCTGCACAGCCCTTTTCATAATGACACACTTCTGCTCCACAGCTTTTAGCAACAGCGTTGCACACAGTCTAGTCCAAAGCCCTACACCATTCGGTGCTGAGCTCATACTCTCTCTATGCTAACTCCGCTCTCACCAGGAGGGTCCACATGTCCCCCATCCCCACTGCTGTGTCATGTGCCTCCACAGCTTTATTTGTGTCACATCCCATATGCTGAAATTTAGGCACTTCTCCTCTTTCCTTGCAATTTAAAACAAATTTGCAAACATTTAGAAACACAATATATAACATTTTCCTAGAATCTGAGTGAGGTCGCCTTTTCCCTCCTACCCAGCCTCATGGATCTTCCATTGCCTCTATGCCCTAGCGAAGGGGGCAGTCAAGATGGGCTCAGGGAAAGCTGGTGATGATCTATCCACTCACTCCCCCTCCTCGGTCCCAGTCCCTACACCGAAGTCTCATTGCTATTGCTGGGTGAGGCAAGATCCTCACCATCCTTCCCTCTGTCTATCCTTCCAGTCCTGGGAGGAAGGTGAGTCTAGCTTCTCTCCCTTCCATCTTCATTTTCACATGCGCGAGTCTTTCCAATCTTAAATAAAACTCCTCCTTGCCATCCTTTCTCTCCTCCCTTTCAAAGCCAAACTTCTTAACAAAGTTACCAAGGATATGAACAGGCAATTTACAAAAAAAGGAAGAGATATTCAAGGTCATTAGTTACCCCAAAAATTCAGATTAAAACAAGAAGGGGACACCACAGACAAACATAATCAAGCTGGAAAATGTGAGGTGCAGATGGTGACACGCAGAGGGGGAGTGAGGGGACCAGATTGGCCTGGCCATTCTGGAGGGCAGTCTGCCTGCTCTCAGTCAGGTTACACATCTGCAGCTATGTTCCCAGGCATAGAAACCAAAGAAATCCTCACTCAGGTCTAAAAGGAGACTTATGCAAGGATGTTCACTCAGCATTGATTGTGGTGGTAGGAAGGTGGAGATAACCTGGGTGTCCATCACTGGGGGATGGGCAGTAAAGTGTGGTGAATGTACACATGGAGGACTCAAGGCAGCATTGGAGGATCTTGAAAACACAGTACTGGATAAAATATGAAACAGAACAAGATCTATAACACACCACTGACATAATTAAAAAATATATGCATATAAAACAATATATAAGAACATAAACAAAAAAAGTAAAACTCTTAAAAACATGAAAATGGTTGCTCCTATGTGGAGAGAGGGGAATAGAAAGGAAAGTGGAAATAAAAGGAGATCTATCAACCAACCAACCAAACAACCAACCAACCAACCAACCAGGAGAGGGCCTTGCCTAGAAAATGATGAAGAACTGAGAGGTACGATGGGCTGCCTCTGCTGCTAAGGTAAAAGCAGACACAGTATGTTGACGTATATTCATGAAAGGCTCCTCATCCCATACCTAACTCAATTTACCGAAATCTGGCTTCCCCCATCACTTCATTCAAACTATTCTCTCCAAAGGGTACCGACACGTCCCTTCCTTGTTGCTTAAAACAACAGACGCTTTTCAGGTCTTATCTTGACTTCTCTGTTGGCCATTCCAAAATGTCCTGAAATCACTTCCTTTGTCTTCCAGGACACGCTCCTTGTTCTCGCTTAACTCTCTGGCTCTTCCTCGTTGGCCTGCCCTGTGGGCTGCTTTTCATCTACCTGTCCCTTGACTGGTATTGTCCTCCAGAGTTCTCTCCTGGGCCCTCTCCACTTCCTCCTGTCTGCACACTCTTCTCTGGCTACCTACTTCACTCCCATGACTTGAATACCACCTCATGATAATGGCTTCCAAATCTATCTCCTCAGCTCCCATCTATCACATGCGACTGCCTTCTGAACATCCACAGGCCAAGGCCACTCATACTTAATATGACCCCCAACTGACTCTGTCACCATCCCTGTCCCAGTCCTTCCTGCCATGTTCCCTGTCCACCAATAGCCCCCCAATGGCCAAAACCAAAACCTGGGGTCACGCTTACCCTTCTACTTTTCTCCCAGTATCTCATCAACTCAGTTCCCCTCCATGTCTCTCAAATCTCTATCCTCCATCTCTACTGCTCCCTCACTTCTGGCCACCATCATTTCAAGTCTAGTGATTTCCTGGTGATTTCTTTGTATCCATGTTTGCTTTTTTGCCTACCATTCCCAAACCATGCTCTGTACTGTAGCCAGGAAGATCATCTTAGAATACAAATATGATAATGCCACTTCCATACTTTAATAGTTCTTCCCTATCTCAGAAGAAAGGTTAAAACCTTAATCAGTCAAAGCTCTTCATGATCTATCCCCTACCTGAATACTTTTCCATCCAACCCTTCCTCCCTGCTATAAGGAACTCTACTCAGATCCCTGGCTCTCTCTGGTCATGTTCTTTGCACATGCTGTCCCCTACACCCAGAAAACTATCCCTCTTTTTCAGAATCATTTCTTGTCCTTCAGAACTCATCTTAGCCTTCACTCCTTCAAGAATCCACCCAATCTCCACCACCATCCCCTGGGGTGGGGGTGGGGTGCTTCTTTAAGGTTCCCATCACACATGGTGCTCATTTTCATTAAAGTGCTTAACCACATTGTAGAATAATAGTGGAAATCTCTGTCTTTTCCAATTGACTGTAAGCTACTTGAAGCCAGGGGCATCTCTATTCATTCTTTTTGTCCTGATTACCCAGCATAATGCCATGTACATTAAATGAGGCTAAAACATGTTGAACAAATGGATGAGAACTGAGATATGCAGGACACTGCTCCTTAAGAGGAAAACAGTGGCGAGCCTGGCTGGGCATGGCTCAGCGGTTGAGCGTCGACCTGGGATCCAGGCGATCGGGGTTCGATACCCGGTCAGGGCACATGCCCGGGTTGCAGGCAGCAGCCGATCAATGACTCTCACATCACTGATGTTTCTCTCTCTCTCTCTCCCTCTCCTTTCCTCTCTCTGAAATCAATAAAGATATATTTAATAGAGACGTGGCATGTAGCAGTCATGCTGTGGATCCAGGCTGGGCATTGATGCCTTGACGTTGTCACTTGCCCCTGGTGCTTCAACTACACATTCCTGCCATCTCTTTTTCTTTGGCTAGACTGTGGTGGCAGAAGGGATGGGCAGTGGCCACAGGGTCCAAGCTCCTATAAATGTCTACAAATCTTGAAACCACTCAGAGCAGCTCTGACTCAGCCCATGCCTTAATTTCCTCACCTGAAACACTGATGGAAGCGGCAGCTTCTCACCAAGAACCCTTCTAGACAGGGAAGCCCTACTGCACTTCGCCGAGAATCTTTTTATATTTCATTTCTTGTGTCACAGAAATGTCAGTCATAGAGCGGTTTCTATCCATATATCTCTGCCACACAAATGAAAAGAGCTATTTTAAAAGTCGAACCTATAAATAATATATAAATTACGGGTGCCAATTTAGTTATTCATTCACGTTAGAGCTTTTAAAGTAATTAGATTAAAATTAATCTTTGAAAAGTTGCTCAGGCCCACAAGGATTCCTGAGGGAACAGGTGCTGGCCAGAGGATTTTCCCACGCCTGGCCAGAACGCGAGCCTGACGCAGCGGGGCTGTCCCGGAGACACACCGGGAGTTGCCCGCAAGGGGCAGCTCCAGTCTTGTTGCAAAGGCCTGGAAGAGCCAGTTTCTGCTGTACATGGCTTCCCAGGCCTGCAGAGAGAGCACCTCTTGGCCACTAGAGTCTAATCAGCCCCTTTCCCTGGGCTCTGCTGACGGCGAAGCACCAGCTACTGGCTCCATGCAGTTATTCCACTGCCCTCAGTCACTCCGCTACCCACAGCCCTCAGGAAAAATATACTTGGCTCTTTATAGGACTGTGAAGCAGAGTCTGGAATTTACTAAGACCTTTATGTATATTGTCTCATTTAATATACACCCACACTCACAAACTGTTAGATATTATTGTTGTTGTTATTACTGCTATTATTATTCCTGTTTTATCAAAACAGAAGAGCTGGGTTGAAATCCCAACTCCTGTACTTAGTAGCTGTGTGTTCTACCATAAGTCACTTAGCCCCTCTGTACCTCAGTTTCCCCAGGTGAAAGTGAGGGAGACACCCTATGCATCTGTGGCAGAGACTACTCGGGCCTACCAAAGGCGGAATTCTGCCCTTTCTACACACAGCCTGCTGGCGTCTTCCAGTCGCCTTTGTGCTTTAGGTATGGCTGTGAGATTGAATGAGCAGAAGTGATGTGCACCACCTCCAGGTCTCAGCCATGAAAAGATCCCCCATAATTCTCCTATTCTTTCCCCTAAGTGCCTAGAATCTAGATTATGAGGCCAAGATGGAAGGGACCTGATTTCCTGGATAACTGGAATTGTCCTCAATTTATACCCATTTACTCCTCTGTGATATAAGCAAGAAATAACATTTTATTTCATAGTTCCTTCGTAGAGCAGTTAACTTACCCACCACTTACCACATAAAGCTGTTGTAGAGATCAAATAAAGCTATATGGAAATGATGTTATAATCTGCATAGTACCATAGAGCCCTACTGTCATTACCAGATTGCCCCTCCTGTGACTCTCCCTTTCACCTCTGCATCAGGCATCCACGCTCTCCCAGCCTCCCGACACCGGGTTCCTCCGCTGAGTTGAATGATGAAGAAGCACTCCTTCAGACCTACCTGAAATCCCTCCTTCAAATACATTTGACTTTGATAACTTAATTCCTTACCATTGTAAGCCCCTTAAAGGGAAGGATGCCATGTTCACCTTGGAGGTCCTTGACTATGGTAGGTTCTCAATTAATACATAATAATTGGGTAGAACAAACGTGAGTATATACCTTTCCACAGAGCCAGAGTATTCTTCCCAGGGAACACAGATTAATAAGGACTTTATGGAAATATAACATCTTACTAAAAGGAAGGATATAAAAGAGGTAGTTTAGGAGCCAAACCAGGAAAATGGGTGAGAAATGGTTGCTCAGGCAGGCTACTCAGCACATTCAAATTGTGCAAGGGAAACAACTCTCTGTCGCACCAGCTGTGCCTAGAGGGTGCCTGAAAAGTGTAGGCTTAATTCAATGTACAACTTGAGCTAGGAGGCAGACCCTGGGCAGGGAGAAGGAGCTGTCCAAGGTTAAAGAACGTGGTGGCAAGGATGTGAGAATGAAACCCGTATTTCCTGCCTTCTAGAGTTATACTTAGACCTCTTAGCATCAATGCTGGCCTGCCACCCCAAGGGCTTCGATGAGTTTGCCAACCCCTATTCTAGAATCTTATAAAATTTGACTACAGAATCAAGACAAGCATTCACAAGTAGGGTGGCACTATTTATTCATTAATTCAACAAATTTTTATTGAACAACAGAACCCAAAAAAATCCATGAAACACTTATGTGTAAATAGAATAAAATATGTGCATGGCTGAAAACTACAAGATACTGATGAAAGAAATTAAAGATCTAAATAAATAGAGAGATATATTGTGCCCATGAATTGGAAAATTCAATATTATTAAGATGCTAATTTTCCCCAAACTGATCTATAAATTCAATGCAATGCCAATAAAAATCCCAACGAGATATAAAAACATAAACCCACAAGCTGACTCCAAAATTTGTATGGAATAGCAAGTAAAATAAAAACACTATTTTGCAAAGAAGAACAAAACTGGAAGACTGACATTACCTGATTTCAAGACTTATCATAAAGCTACAGTCATCAAGATAGCATAGTATGGCAAAAGGATAGACACATAGATCAAAGGAACAGAGTAAAGTCCAAAATTAGGCTGATACATACACACACACACATCCCCACACTGAATGGGAGAAAATATTTGCAAATCAGATATCTGATAAGGGGTTAATATCCAAAATATATAAAAAACCCATAAAACTCAATAGCAAAAAAACAAGTAATATGATTAAAAAATGAGCACAGGACCTGAATACATGTTTCCAAAGAAGATGTACTGATGGCCAACAGGTACATGAAAAGGTGCTCAGCATCACTAATCATCTGGGAAACACAAATCAAAACTACAACGATATATCACCTCACACCCTTTAGAATGGCTATTATAAAAAAGACAAGAAATCAAGTATTGGATGTGGAGAAAAGGGAACCCTTGTACACTGTTGGTACGAATGTAAATCGGTGCAGCCACTATGGAAAACAATATGGAGGTTCCTCAAAAAATTAAAAATAGAACTACCATATGATCCAGCACCTCCACTTCTGGGTATTTATCCAAAGAAACCCTAACTCAAAAATATATGTGCAACCCCATGCTCACTGTAGTCTTATTTGCAAAAAAGCCAAGATATGGAAACCTAAGTGTCCAACAATAAATGAATGGGTAAATAAAATGTGATATAGATATAGATATATAATGGAATATTATGCAACCATAAAAAAGAATGAAATCTTGCCATATGCACCAATATGGATGGACCTTGAGGGCATTAGGATACATGAAATAAGTCAGAGAAAGACAAATACCATCTTACCTCATTTATACATGGAAAACATAACAAAACAAAAAACAAGCTCATAGATACAGAGAACAGACTGGTGATCGCTAGAGGCAGAAGGAGGAGGGGGAAAATGGGTAAAGGGAGACAAAAGGTACAAACTTCCAGTTACAAAATAAATAAGTCATGGGGATGTAATGTACAGCATGGTGACTATAGTCAACACTGTACTGCATATTTGAAAGTTGCTAAGAGAGTAAATCTTCTTTTTTCAATCCTTACCCAAGGATATGCTTTTTAAAAATTGATTTTAGAGAGAGGAAGGCAGAGGGAGAGAGAGAGACATCAATGTGAAAGAGAAACATCAATTGGTTGCTTCCCATACGTGCCCGGATTGGGTATCAAACCCGCAACCTTTCAGTGTATGTGATGATGCTCCAACCAACTGAGCCACAACGGCCAGGGCAAGAGAGTAAATCTTAAAAGTTCTTATCACAAGAAAAAAAAATCTGTAACTATGTATGGTGATGGATGTTAAGTAGACTTATTGTGGTGATCATTTTGCAATATATAAAATATTGAATCATTATGTTGTACACCTAAAACTAATATGTTGTATGCCAAAATTCGATTTTAAAAATATATGGATAGCAAATAAGCACAGGAAAAGATGCTCAATCTCATCTGTCATTAGAGAAATGCAAATTAAAACCACAATAAGATATCGCTACACACCTATTAAAATGGCTTAACAAAACTGACAGTAACAAGTGCTGGTCAGGATACAGAGCAACTAGAACTCTCAAACATTGCTGGTTGAAATGACTAAATTGTACGGCCACTTTGGAAGAGTATAAAATTAAACACATACTTACCATATGACTCAGCAATCCTACTACAAGGTATTTTTACCCTGGAGAAACAAAAACTTAGGCTCCCACAAAAACTTCTATGCAAATGTTTACAGCAGCTTTATTCATAAAAACCAAAAATTGGAAACAATTTAAATGCTCATTTACTGATGAACAGATAAACTAACTGTGGTACATCCACATAAGGAAATAGTGATAAAAAGAAAGAATTGATAACATGAATGAATCACAAATGCATCATGCTCAGTGAAAGAAACTGAACTCAAAAGGCTATATACTGTATGCTTTAATTTATGTGACATTCTGGAAAGGGCAAAACTATAAGAACAGAAAATAAATCAATGGTTGCAGGGGGCTACAGTTTGGGACAGGGGCTGACAACAAAGGTGCATGAGGAAATTTTAGGGGGTGATTGTGGTGGTGGTTATATTCTGTATGCATTTGTCGAAACCTATAGAAATGTACACTGAAGAGTAAATTTTATTGTATGTAAAGTATACCTCAATAAACCTGAAACAAAATATTAAAACTAAAAACAAATAAGAAGACTAAAATCATATATTTCTTGAGGACCTACTATGTGGCAGGCTCCTTGTTATGAACTGCTCTGATAATAATGATGTAGAATAGTTATTACAACTTATTTTAAAATAATAAGGTTTTCTCAACAAAGGTACTGTAATGTCATATATATAAATATGGTATAGACAGGGATTCTGCCCTCAGGTTGCCTAAGGAGAACTAGACATAAGTATGATACAAGAGGATAGAACTGTATGTGTTGAAGGAGAGGCAGAAAGGAAAAGCCATGGGATTTCAGAGGCAAGAGAGAGAATACCAAAAGCTGAAGAAACCAGAGACGTCTTCATGGAAGAGATGGCAATGTGAGGTGGGTGCTGACAGGGAGTGATGATTTCATTGTCCATATAAACAATGTTTTATCAGAAAGTTTTCTCACTCAGTGTCTGTGGTTTTTTTTTTTATCTAATGACCCTGTGAGACAGGTCGGGGAGGTACTATTGATCTCAGTTTCAGTTAAACAAACTAAGACTTAGGGATCAAGTTCCCTGCTCAACATGTGGGTGGCAAAGCCAAGGTTGAACTCAGGGCTTCTGAGAGTTCAGTTCATCCTCTGCTCCATGGTACACCCACCCAGAAGAAAAGTTCTTCCTTCGATAGCATAGAGAGAAACTGCTAACAGTCCGTTGCTACCTTAGGATCTTCCCAAGAGAATGGGCGACGTCTCACCTTTCCAGCCACTGAGAATACCCAATAAGGCAACATGCTTACTCGAGTCTTTCCAGCCTACGGAAACGAGAGCCTGCAGAGTGGAGCTCTTTTTTATGGCATTTGTCTAAATTCGCAGTGTAAAAGCTTAAGAGTATCTTTTATAAATGCTAAAAAAAAAAAAGCAAAAGGCATGAAAGTTACAAGGATAATACTGATGGCCTCAAATGTATATGACCCTGAAATTGTTTAAAATACACCCCAGACCTTGGAGGGCAAAGTAAGAAAGCTGTACTCACTCTTGGTGGGGATCAGCTCCCTGAAAGAACTGAGGCTATTTCATTTCAAGAAGCCTCCTTGTGACCTGAAGGAGACACCTGTTCACACACCTCTCTTGGCTGGGCTAGAACCACAGAGCATATGGGAGCTCCTTCAGCACCCCTTAGGCAAGCGGAGTTCACCTGACACACGCTTCCTGAGCTCCTTGCTCTGAGGCTTGTCTACGTGCTCACCACCAGGCTAAAGATCACCTTTCTGTAGGGAAGAAACGTATTACCAAGGAGATGATAGGGCCTCTACATTTTGCTGCTATCTCCATTCTTTTTGTCCATTGCTAACTTAAATAAGATGATGCCATTTTGAACATCAATTTAATCAGCCAAATTTTCTTGAATGCGCACTATGAATGTGTTCAGAATGAGATGGTCCTTGCCTCAGGGAGCTTACAGCCAGGCAGGTGATTTAAATGTTCCTCCTTGGCACAACTGGAGAAACTGCTTTCTCCTTTCTGTGTCCCAGTTTCCTCACGGGGATCATAGAGAGTGAATTTCTCTAGCTATTAAGCTGTTGTCATCAAATATTTACTGAGAGCTTACCTGGCGTGCCCGGCAAACACCATCCCATTGAATCCTCAGAACCACCCTGTGAGGCAGCCACTCTCATCTCCCCATTTTATAGGTGAGGAAACCGAGGCTCAGAGGGTTCAGTGATTTGCCACCATCTGCCAGTCAGTAACTGGCAGAGCCGGGATTCAAACCCTGGGCAGTCTGGCTGAGAGCCCCTGCCCTTGACCACCGTGATCACAGCCCTGCCTGACCCAAGCCTTCTGCAGGAAGGAATACGGAGATCAAAGGAACAGGGTGCTTAGAAACAGTTTTTAAATTGTCCGAGACAGATTCCTCCACATCCAGCTCAACGCCAGGCAACAACAACATCAAGAAAGGCAACAGGAAAGAAAGATGATCTGTGCTGAGAGGCCAAAGAGGCCCTTTCGGGTCACAGTTAATCCAACCCTGAGATTTCAGAACACAGACGCACTGGGTCTCTAGCCTGCAGCAGACCCACGTTTCCTCTGAGGTCTCCAAGCTCCTTTTCCCCCCAGATCATCACAGACATTGAGAAGATAGGAAAGCCAGGTGGGGTCACTTTCCCAGTACAAACCAGTGGCAGAGTCGGAAGGGCAATGTTTCTGTCTAATCCCCCAGTTCCCCTCCTCAAATCCTACCCTATTTTTAAGGTCCCTCTTTACACAGACACATCTATCTATTTACAGAAGGGAAACCCCAACATGTGGCACTGGAAGAGGGTGTCTTGCCGAAGGTTTCCTAAGGTGCTGTAGTTTGATAACACTCTCCTCGTATCTGTTAAAGAGCGCGTGAAATGTTATCACCTGAAAGCACCCGAGGCAAGGGCACCCCCAGTTCCGAGCACTGTAAATGGGCTACCCAGAAGCTCCCCGTGGACAGCACGTCAGTGCCTCACCCTGTAATCAGGCTGAGCTGCTGGCTAAGTAACTGCGACCACATTCCTCTCTTGACGAGACCTGACTCCAAATAGCTTGGCTAGGGCAAGGGGCAGCAGGAGCTGCCAAGTGCCTGTCGTTCCCAGGGAGGTGTGTGTGGGTGGCCGGGGTGGTGGACACATAAGCCTGGGGAGGTCATCTGAAAGGTATGGAGAAGTGAGTGGTCGTTGCTAAATAGTCTGTAAGCAACTCCAAAATGCTTGCCATGCCTCAGTGTTCCCCAGACCATGGTAGTGATATGCCTCCATTCAGAGAGGGCTCGAGCCAGCTTCCAGAAAGAACAGGAGGGTAGCACGCAGGGGATTTAGTGCAGGAAATGGTAGACTGAGGTGACTTTGATCTGGGGAAGTGAGCCGGGCAGTACTGCCTAGTGGTTAGAGGCACCAAGAGTCCAACTGCCCAGGAATGATGCCAGACTTAGCCATTCACTCGCTATGTGGCCTTAGGCCATTTATTTAAACTCTTTAAACCTCCATTTCTTCATCTATAAAGCAGAGTTAATAATAGTCATCACCTCACAGCACTGCTGTTTGGATCAAATGAGATTTTATATTTAGAGTCCTTAGCAGAGCGCCTGGCATGGAGTGCGGCCCTGAATGTGTGTGGGTCACTAACACCATGCGGTCAGCTGCTGCCTCCACAACTCAGAATGAACTGTTAGCTTCTCTGTGCCTTAGTTTCTCCAGTAACAAAACAGCAACTGTTCCCGCCTCTGCTTGTAACACCTAAAAGCAGGGGACTTGTAGAAGGTGAGGGGCTTTTTAACCATCAGAAATGTTATCCAGTGTTGCCAAGGCATCTACACAGCTGTCAGGCATCTTGCCCTTGTTGGGTATTTGTGTAGATCCTCTAAATGTTAAATGACTGATGTTTTATTGGAACAAGTAGCCCATATGCTGGCACTTCTCAAGGCTACTATGGTGCCAGGAGCAGACATGAGGAAGCAACCACCTCCCCTGACGTCCAAGATACGTCTCCAGGAGAGATGCTCACGGGAAGGATGCGGAGGGGTCACACTGTTGCTGCCCAAGATTTATCATGCAACTCCCTTTTTTTTTTTTTTTCCCTCCAAAGAAGGGAGAAAAATGGTTTTACTCCATTGGGGAAGAAACCAATCAGTGTCTGAATGTTTAGTACAATTCTTCACAACAAACAAAGCAGTGACTTCTTTGCTTTCTCATTTCTACTTGGCCACAGCCCATCACAGTGCCTAGTTTTTCATGCTAGAGGAAAAAAGGGGTGGCAGGGACACTGTTGAGAGTTAGTACAGGTTCCAGGCCTGTTCCAGTGCTGGCCGTCTAGGGATAAGGGCCCCCAGCTGTCAAACCAACCTGAGGAGCAGGGCTCCGAAAAGAGAGTTGCATAGAGGGGAACACTGCTGGGCTCACCCAGCAGGTTCCCTGCCAGGGTCAGCCGGCAAGCTTGGAGAATATCAGAATATCAGCACTCATCTTCTCTTAGCATTCACTTGTGTCCCTGGACCCTAACTATTCCACCGCCACCACCTCCAACACCGCCTCCACTGCCGCCACCACCAGCCGCCCTTCCCAGAATGAAGCTGTGTTTTAGCCTAGACAGGATTATGATTAATTTGGTGTATTTCTTTTCCACCAACCTAATATGTTTTGATTGTTGTTGTTTTTTTAAAATATATCTTTATTGATTTCAGAGAGAGGGAGAGATAGAAACCTTAATGCTGAGAGAGAATCATTGATCAGCTGCCTCCTGCATGCACCCAACTGGGGATCGAGCCCACAACCCGGGCATGTGCCCTGACTGGGAATCAACCCCCCATCTCCTGGATCCTAGATCGATGTTCAACTGCTGAGCCATGCCCGGCCGGGCAATTGTTTTTAATTATAGAAGTTACATAGGCCCGGCCTTTAGAAAATCCCAACAACAACAAAACAGAAAATCCCAACAAAAAAGGCTGCAGTTGAAATCCAACAAAAGCAGAGTGGACTCACCCTCTAAACAGCACAACCATGCTGAGCAGAGAATCCTCACGGGAATATGAGGCGGCTGTGCTCGCCAAGGGATGCTTAGCAGGAGTCCCAGTATAAAAATGATGGGCCAGAAAAACCAACCTCCCTTTATTCTTACAGCTGCGCTTGATTGCCAGTGAATAAAGGCCCTCAGTTCCCATCCAAACCTTCTCCCTGCTCTCCGGGCAGCCAGACTGCTGGCTACTCACATGTAAAAGGATCAGGTCCCAACACTCAACAGGAATTTGCATCTCCAACGGCAGACATTTGTAGACATCACAGAAAACAGCCACAGGAACAATCACAGTCAGCAAAGCCTGAGTCGGGGAGGGGGGCCCTCTGTGCTAAGTGGAGTACATAGCTCGTTTCATTATCAATACACTCCTAAGAGTGTTTTTCACCTTCTCCATTTTATAAAGGAATAAACTGAGGCTTACAGAAATCAAGGAACCTGCCCCAGGTCACACAGCCATGAGAAGCTGGGGTGAAATGTGACATGTGCCCGCCTTGCACTGGTCTGACAGCATGACTTTTGGATGAATTGCCGCTAATGACATATTTCTACTCCGTGAACAGTTCAGTAATTCACACTAACATTCAGCAGGTCTTCAACTGAAAAGAAACTCGAAGATGCTAAGGCTCCCCATAAACGTCTCCTATTTGTAAAGGTCAGATTTACAATTCTTCTCTCCCATTTCTACCAAAAATAGCCAAACATTTCCAAAATACATCTAAACCACGTTCTAAGGATCCCACCTGATCTAAGACCTCCCCTTGGTATTTAGAAAGCTGTCTGGTGCCTGTTCCCTTAGTGGTCACAGCACATTACTTCAGAGATGGAGAGGAAGCTGCTGAGCCTAACTGGCCTGAACACTGCAGGCCACTAACTCATCCAGACATAAGACCCACATAATACTCTACATATAATAGTCCTTTATTAAAGAGAGAGACAGACAGACAGGCATGGAGAACCAGCAAAACACTGGGAAATGAAAGATCCAAAGTAACCTGTAATCAAACCAGCCTGGCACTGCATGTGTGAAACAGACTCCTCCTAAGCCCCCACCCATTATCTGGGCCTGGCAGAACGGTCCCGCTCCCCTCTCTTATCTCTCTTTGTGCCCTACACAGTTTGCTACACCCACTGCATGTGGACATCCTTATCAGAAAATAGCCACTGAACAAGTGGTTGCCTTTGAACAGAAGCAGCTATTTAGCCCGCCAAATGTCGATAACTCCGAGCATGCCTATTGGTACATAAATTATAAACACACACATAAAGCTCACGAATACAGAGCAGGCACCAACTGCAGGGCACGAGGTATGAGTGTCTTTGGGAGCAGCCAACCTATTTACAAGCTGTAGTCCTGGCCCTTTGACTAAAATACCTGCCACACCCCTCTCCTCTCTGTCAATTTGAAAATGAAAACAAAACTTGCTGCTCTGCGAATGAAATTCACTCATTCCACAAATATTTTCTGAGCATTATGCTCTCAAATTTAAGTGTTTAACAAACTGTATGATTCTAGCAATGAAAATAAAAAGGTGTCCTAGTGTCCCTTTGTGACACTAGTATCAGGTGACAGGACTACCTGTTTTACAGACATGCCAAGATGTAACAGTCCTTGACAGTATGAACATATCATTTTTTAGGGATCAGAGCTTCACCACATGTGTAGCCAACATTATGAAATGACTTTGGCAAGAGGGCTCATCTCTCTTTATTTGGGAGTCAAATTATTTTGACTCTTTTTAAAGTTTATCATTTTGGTTTTTAATGTGTACGTGTTATTTGTTAAGTATATTTTGTGGTCAGGCATTCTGGACCAGTATTGATTTTTTAAAAATATACTCTGCATTTTGTGCATAACGTAGACAGCTCATGGAGCTGAGATAACATTATAATGGCTTCATGGTGCTTAAAAGATTGAAACCACCACTGTAAAGCACTGTTGCAGCCACAGCCTAAAGCACGGAGGGAAACACTAGATGCCACCTTCCTGTATCACCTGCTGTGATCAGAATGAAAGCAGAGAACTGTTACTCCTGACTTGTGGTGAGTAACTTGATTATAATGCACCAGGAAGACTGGAATTCCCTTCTCCCTACACAGAGAAGCCCTATCTCAACAACAGAACAAAGCCTAGATGGTAATTAAAACCCCGCTCCAGGAGTGGAGTGGGGAGTGGCCCTCGTTCTCTCTAAACCCTTGAAGGGTCAGGAAACATTCGGGGTGGGAGAGAGAGAGGGAGTTGTAGAGCCCTTCAAAGCTGGGTTATGTGTATTACAAAGGCCAGTGTACAAGGGCTAGCAGGCCTCACACTCCGCAGAGCATGCTTGGCTCAAGGGGGCCGGTCTAGACAATGCACAGCTGCAGAAAGTCTGCGCAGGTAAGAGGGGGTGGGGACCCTGCAAGGGCAGCTGAAGGCACAGGTTGTATTCGTAGCTGGATGAAAGCACAAGGCAGGTAATTGTGTGCACCTGTGTTGTGGCAGCTGATTAATTCAATTAACATTTATTGAGCACCTGCAGGGCTCATGGCCGAATACTGTGGGGAAAGAAAGGCAGTGTCTCCTGCCTTCAAGGAACTCATGATCTCGTTACAATAAGACAATGACAGGGAGGTGATATAACTGAGTATACTTAGGTACATATGAATCATACACAGGCATGGCTTGTTTAAAGTGAGTCTAAACACAGATCAGAAATGGCCTTTGTCTCACTGATCCTCTACATTCTTGGATGCTGACAGCAAGAGAGAAGTCAACTCAACAATCAGATTCCCATCTGCTCTAGTGTTTTGCTAATAAGGTAAAAAGGGACATCAAGAGTTCTGGCCATGGCCTCAGAGCAGAGAAACTGTGTGTTTGGAGAGAGAAGCACTGGCCCAAAGCATGGATGTCAAAGTCCAGGGTGGTCTGCAGCCAGCCCACTAAGCTATCAGGAACCAATCACCACCAGCAGCACCTCCATCCTCATGTTTCTTAACAGCCCTAAAAGCCACTTGTCTATGTGTAGAATCACCTCAGGGTGTGATTTCCTAAATATTTCACAAACTTTGCAGCCTCAAGCATAGCCAGTTTTTGGACAGGCATCCAGTCTTCAAGGCTTCAGAAAATTGAAAAAGAGTTTCACTAGAAAACAGGAATCAACAAGCCTGTGAAGAGAGCCCAGCTCGGCTGCTGGTCTTTTCTCCTAAAAAAAAATCAAAGCCCAAGATCCTGGCCACACAAGAAGGTATGTGTTCCATCTACATGAAGGAGAATGGGCAGAACATATCTGCAGACAGCCTTCTTCCAAGTACAGTACAGAGTCTCGTTAAGAGGACCCTAATGTGGGCATCTAGGGGAGACTTCCAACCTGTGTTCAATGGGCACTGGGAGATGGGTGCATGAGTACAGGGAAAAGCCTATTCATCTATCCTTTAGGTACCTTGCCAGGTTGGCTATAGCTCCATCAAGCACACTGGCTTTGAATCAGAACATTAACTCAGAAGCGGAAATCTGGGGCTGGGAGAAACCACCAAACCCTTGAGTGAAAACAGTCAGCAGGACTCAAGAGAGACTGTGATGAGAGCATTCACTTCTCTGAGACAAGGAGCCAGCTGGGGGGAAATGCTGATCTGTTATATTCCCTTCTTTTTCCAGCCAGATTCTAAATAAATCACTTGAAACTCACTACAGAGTTCATGCCTAACAGGGCATCCCACCCTCTGCCGTCATGTCAGCCAGCACAGACCAGCTCCTGAAAAGAAGCTGCCTTGTTTCCCTCTGTGTAACCCTCTCCATGGCGGAGACAAAGGGAGGCACACCTCCACGTCCTCCACAGTCTCCGCCAGGTGATCACACGCATCCTTTACCTGAAAGTGTTGTCCATTCCTCTCATCTGTGTCCTCATATTTATCCTCACCATGATATTTAACTCATCCTTAAATATTTCTGAGAATAGAGGCGGCCATGACCTTTTTTGATAATCTCTTCTGGTGACTCATTATATCACATTTATAAGTTTTATATTTCACGTTTATTCTTTTACTGCATGTAAATCTTTTTTAAAAAAATATAACAACTAAACGATGGTTCCTTCTATTTTGCCTTCAATACAAAGATAGAAATTTGATTATGAACACACACTTAAAGAAGTCACACTCCCTCCCTCTTGCTTTTTAATATCACATTCCAAATATCTTCAGCCTTTTATTGTGGATCCTATTTAAAAATCACATTCATTTTCTTTGCTTTCATTAACACCTGCTCCCAACTCCCTCTCATTTTTCTCTAAGTAGGAGTTCCCAAAGAGACGCAGCCCTGGGTAAAGAGCTGGTCAGATGTTGAGGAGATGACCTCACTGCTCCTCTCCCGCTGATGGCAACGCTCTCAGTATTGTTAGTACATCACTCAGTCATTTTCAGTTCATGATTTAAATAGGTAGTTAAGACTATAGCACAATGAACCTTCTCTGATATTCAATTTACACCAATATCATTAATAAATCAATTTTTGTGCGTATTACAGTTACAAATTACAAAACTGTAAGACACCTTCACAAATTAACCAGTCCATCTCACAGGTTAGTCACTCGCCCACCAACATGCAGAGTCCAACTGCTTTTACTTATTTACTACAGCATCAAGGCGGCTTTTGGTTTAATTACGGTTTAGAGGGGAATTCATTTCTGAAAACACATTTTGAAATTAGAAAAATGGAAAAATAAATAAGGGGGTAGCTGTAAAATAGCCTCATAACACTCATGACTTATGTCATCATGTTTATGTTAATTTTAAAAAATCAGCTAACTTTTAATGAGCACCTATAGTGTACATGTACCATGCTAGGCACTGTGGAGGACACATCTCTACACTCACAGAGCTTCCAGTCTAGTTTAAAAGACATCATATGGATCATAAACCCTTATCTGCAACAATTCTGAAATTCAAAAAGCTCTGAAAGCATAAAGATATTTGTAATTCATTTGGTGGCAAAGTCTGCCCTGAACTGAGGTTAGGCTAAATTTATAGTCTTCATTTATTCTCCTTCATGTAAATACAAGTTTTTCTGCAAAAATATAACATGTTTGATTATGGGATGCTGCCCTGGACACTTTATAATATTTCTATATCTAAAAGATTGTGAATTCCAAACACATATTTCCTAATGGTTTCAAATAAGTTGGCTATGAGCCTGAATATTGACACAAAAAAGGAAGTACCACAAGCCAAAGTAACCCCATCCACAGAATGAGGGATTAGACAAAGAGTGGGTTAGCCCTGTTACTCTCTCTGTTTCCAATACCTTTAAAAAATCTACTCTGTAAGTGATGAATGTGTGTCACAGCAGTATTTAAATTAACTTAGTCCCTTTAAAAAAGATAAGAACAATGATAACAATGTATTTTGAAATTTTGGCCCCATTTTATGGAAGCTTAGACATTTGAACCTAACTCAATCCAGACAAAGCAATATTTGTGTATCTCTTCTTTGACAGCAGAACTTTGGTTATCACCTACTGAATGGAATCTTGCTCAGGTCCTTCTCCAGCTCCAGTGTCTAGGGATTCCCAGCCTAGTCACTAAGATTAGAGCCATTCCTAAAGTCACCCCTCAGAGGAATGTAGGACATTTGCTGTCTTCATTGACTAAAACTCACCTTTGTTACCATTGTAATCAGGAGGCCTGGAAGAGGGGATATGTAGTCAGTAACCTCCCACTTACCTGCAGCAGTAAGGAGAAGCCCCCGAGTTCCAGACTGACCATAGTGCCACAGTTGGCAGATCCCTGGTCTAGACTATTAACTCACCTCAGGCCACAAGGGCTCTGCCACTCAAAGACAAAGTTTAGCATAACCTGGGGTCTTGGGAGCATTCCTACTGTTCATGGCAGGGCCTGAAGCTACTGTTGGGTTATTACTCTAGATCAGGAGAAATCAAATGACAGCTCCCAGCCTGTGTGTTTTTTTTAAATTTAATATTTCTTTTTTTAAAAAGATCTTTATTGATTTCAGAGAGAGGAAGGGAGAGGGGGAGAGAGAGAAAAAAACATCAATGATGAGAGTCATTGACCAGCTGCCTCCTGCACGCCCCCAACTGGGGATCGAGCCCACAACCCGGCATGTGCCCTGACCCAGAATTGAACGGTGATCTCCTGGATCCTAGGTTGATGCTCAACCACTGAGCCACACTGGCTGGGCCCAGCCTGTTTCTGTACAGCCCAAGAGCTAAGAGTAGATTCAATATTTTTAAAGGAATGTAAAACAAACAAATGAGAATATATGACAGCAATTGTATGTGGCCCACAGTGTCAAGAATATTTACAGAAATTTTTTGCTATTTACAGATAAAGTCTGCCAACCACTGGTAAGAAAGCAGGGAGAAGGAGTTAATGTCTGAATGCCCACTAACATTTGACCACATATGGTGGCAGGATAAAGGCCTCCCCAGACACGTCCACACACCTGTGGATGGTCTCTTTGGAATCCCACCTTGGAACTCTCCAGCAGGATTTCAGAACTAATTGGGTCAACGTTACATTTTAAAAACATTCCACTTTTCCTTACAGTACATTTTCCCCCATCACACCAATATAGGCACATTGGGAAATGTTCAGGTTTCAAGTCCCTCCCCCAGGGCCCACTCACAAGCCATCAGAGCCCAACAGCCTGAGCTAAAGCATTCGGATCCCCACCCCAGTAAAGATTCCAATCGGGAGAAGAAAAGCACGTCCTATTGTCTTCTCATTCTTTAGGTTACCTGTCTGTGTGCAGACTAAAGGAAGTGAAGTTATTTTATGGGGACCCCAGCCTTCCCTTCTCAATGGCTGCCTTTCTCAATGATGGCATAGTTCTTTCTGCTCTCGCTCCCCCTTTCCTTTCCTCCTGTCAAACTCTGTTCTGCGGACTAATGATGGCCAGAGTTTAAAGTGTTCCTACCCTCATTCAACAGGGTGACAGTCAGAGAACCTGACGATTAAATATGATCTTAGAGGCATTGGAGATAGAAGAAATACTAAACACAGGACTGAGCTGGCCTCGATCTATTCATCTTTCTATCTATCTACACATATTCTTCACGAACCCGACACACTTCCCTGGTAATAACCCACTTGCCACAGAAATGTCCAGAGAGACCCTTGACTGAATACGGCTCTTTCCCAGAGAAGCCCAGCGCTGGACTCCCTACATCAGTTATGCCTCAGCTGGTCTTGCAGAATTTCCACCAGCTGGGCCAGGCCCAGAAAGCCACGGGGGAGAGAGGAAAACCACCTCAAATTACCCCCCATCCCATCCTCCAGGACGCTGGGAGACTCAATCCCTGCTCCTGGCCAAGGCCTTGCCCTTCATTAGGGGGAAAACTGAGAAACTTGGTATTATTTCCTGGTGAACAAAATAATAGCACTACCTCACCCCAGAAACTTTCCTACAAATGAGTTCTCTGTTCACGGAGCGAGGCTGGCAGGGAAGGATGGCCAATGCCTCTCCAATGGGCCTGGCTCCACGATCACCCCTGAATGAGATCATCTTTGGGGCTCTTGCCCTTACTTTACGGCAACTCGCCAGAAAGCAGGCACCTCTCACAATACTCTGTAGTCAAATGACAGCAGGGACGCCCGGAACCAGTTGGCTCGGTGGAAGAGAAGAGCAGCCCTGATGCTCCAGTAACCAGGTAAAGGGCTCCCTGACCAGCAGAACACTCTGAGGAGTGACCACTAAAACAGAAAAGCAGCAACAGCTTGGGAAGGGGGTGGGGAGGGAGAGGGAAAGAAGGGGAGGAGTGAGAGAGAGAGTGAACAAGGTGCCTATAAGAAGAAAAGTCTGGATCATTCCACAGGGGTGACCCACATAGAGACTCTGGCCCATCACCAGAGGGAAATGCGTACTAAACACTATGCCTTATGACATATGAAAATAACACTCTAAGAAGTTATTCTTTATGGTTTGGGGGGGATGGGTGGTATTTGATAAAATATTTGTATCACAAGACAACATCTTCCCTTGTGTTCTCACACTATGTAATTGGCTGAAGAGAGGTGTGAGCTCTTCTTAGTAAGTGGCCTCCAAATGTGGATTTTCCACACAATTTCTCTTGAAGCAACTGGGACCACAAAACCCACGAAACACACACACAACACAGCAAGAAACGGGGCGGCTGTGGTGAGACTCTGGGTGCCACAGGGAAGTAAGGGATAGCGCTCTCACCACCACGACTGCTTGCGGGGGGTTGTGTGGGGTCCACCCTTCCTGCCTTCTTTCAGCAACACCATAGTGCAGGGCTGGAGCAGGACCCCGGTAGGACGCCTGCGCCGTGATGCTGAGAGGCTCGCAGGGCTGGGGTGCTGGGCAAAACTGTGGAAGCACTGGCCAAAGCCCAGGCTCTGGCCTGAGGAGCGAGGCCTGGCAGATGGCAAGGACACACACAGCCCAGCTGGCCTCAGAGCCTCCTTGCCTGGTTCAGCGGAGGGAAGAAAAGCAATGTGCCAACGCTAGGGTCTGGAGCTCCCACGGGCTTAAGGAGGCACACACAGTGAAGCCCAGGAGGCTGTCTCTGCAGGCCTCCTGCTTCAGGAGCAGACAGGACTGCTGTTGTTTTAGAAGGTGGCTCACCTCTTGAGAGAGGAGCTTCCTGACGTTCACGTTACAAGGTCTTGCCAGGAGCCCTTCCTGAACCCCCTCACCAGGACTATCCAAAGCTGCCACCTGAGAGGGCAGATCCGGTGGGAGGGAGGATCCCACAGCCAAGTTCTTTCCCTCAGCATCAGACTATCCAACTCTCTCAGTCCCGCTGACCTGCCTCTGAGCCATCTAAGCAAGCTCAGCCTGACGCCCCTCAAGAGGCTTCACCAAGTTCAGCAAGGGAGCAAGAGTTGCTGGGTTTTGAAAGGAAACTTCAGTCTTGCTAATGACTTTGAGAGACTCTAAGCAAGTCATTTCTCTGACTCACAAAGCCTTCTGTTACTTGAAAAGGAAGAGATCCTACTAGCCAACCTGCCCCCAAAAGGATTAGCAGCAGCAAATGTTGCAAAGAGAATGTCTTGGGTTTTCTAATCCTTTCATCTTGGGCAATGAAAGGTTTCCAGGGTTTAGTATGCCTGTCCATACAGGAGCTCAAAACACAGCCAAAGAAAGGGGCTCTGCCTAAAGGGCAGGAGTCCTCAAGAATTCGTTCCCTGGTGGGCATCGGAGGAGGAACAACTTGGCCCCAAATGTGGGAAAGCCACTGCTGGGAGGCCATGAGGATCACTGGCACGAGATAAAGAGCACGTTGTAGTGGCTGTTGATATGCTTTGGGAGCTTGGACAAGTTTACCACTTCTGTGTGTTCTTAGTTTTCCTTTGGGAAAATGTGAGTTCGTGTTTTAATTTCTTTATCATTTGTCCATGTGGTCCAGTGCATCACCATGAGGGATTAGCACCAGAAAAAGTAACTCCAAAACGCAGAGTATGGAACCCCAAAATGCAGCATGCCTTCTGCAAGCAACCAAAGTACACAAATTAGGTGGTGAGGGTGCCAGAAAACCACCACTATCATAATCTGGGACAAACCCTCAAATGAACTGGGAAAGTCTTTGCTTAGAAACCCTTTGGTGCACATTTGTGACAATAATTAAACCACAAAGAGCATCCCCCACCTCAGCTGCTGGACCTCAGAGAGCAAAAGAAACCAGATTCTGAGAACCATTTGGGATAAATGGGAACAGCTATTCTCTGGAAAATACAAATTATTTCTAGCACATGGGACTTCAAGGAGACATCTAAATTCTTGTCCTGAATATTTGTTTTGTTAATTATTTTATTTACCACTGCCAGGAACAGGAGAACTAACAGTTGGCAAAAATATTTATGTTCAAAATTTTACATCATTATAGGATCCATTTCTAGTAGGTCCTTGAACACATGGATTCTTTGACCCCTTATAACACCCAGTGAGACTGGCTAAAAATTAAGAAATTTGCTAAATAGAAACCAAGCGATTATGACAGGAAGTAGCTCTCATTTTCGGTCACCTACCATGTGCCAGTGATCTGACACACATTTAGCCAGTCCACAGCGTAATCCCAGCTGTAAGGTAGGTATGAGTACTCCCCATTTTACTGAAGAAACTAAAGATCAAAAACATTAAGTTACCTGCTAAGGTCACACAGGTAGTAAGTGTTGGAATCTGGATTCAAAGCCAGGTCAGACCGTAGCCAGAGCATGTGTCTCTCTGCCACAGCACAGGGCAGGAGTTTCCACTAGAAATGAAGTCGCCTCGCAAGGAATGGAAATTTACTATCACAGTGCAGCGAACAGAGGGTGAGGGTAAGTACCCGGTGACATCGGGCAAAGGAGCAGCTGTGTCAGGCTTGATTTGAATTTAAATCCTTTCAGGGGTAGGGTAAGCGACTTGGGGAAGCAGTAGTTTTAATCTCTTTTGCAGATGAGACCACAGCAGAAGCCTGCAGATACTAACAAGGGCACTATCTAGAGAAACTGGAAACTTGAGCAGGGGATAAAATGAGATCAAAGCCAGGAGCGGTGGGAGGCCCTTCTGGGGGAGGGGAAGGTGTGCCAGCCTGGGCACTCAGGGGTGCCTGGAAGAGAGGAGAATTAGAGGGGAAGCTGCAACCGGACACCAAGCCAGCAAGAGGAAGGAAGGAGGGAGGGAGAGAAGAGGGAGGGAGGAAGGAAGGAAAGGTGAAAAGCAAAACAAAATGGCAGAGTAATTCCGTCCAAGTATATTTCATCATGGAAGGTCAGTGCCTGGGCCCTGCCTGGGAGGAAGGACAGCTGACTCCTCCGGGCAGCAGGAGAGGTCTTTCCCTGTTCTTTCTGTTAGGAGAGAATGGAAGGAGTCATGGAGATCAGCCTTCCATGTCCCCAAAGAAGTTGACCTCATTTTACTAGCCCCCTGAGCTTGAACAGACCACCCGCCCCTAGCATTTTTCTTTTTTAAACATATATCTTTATTGGTTTCAGAGAGAGGAAGGGAGAGAGGGAGAGAGAGAAACATCAATGATGAGAGAGTCATTGACCAGCTGCCTCCTGCACGCCCCCGACTGGGGATCGAGCCCATAACCTGGGCATGTGCCCTGACCCAGAATTGAACGGCGATCTCCTGGATCCTAGGTTGATGCTCAACTGCTGAGCCTCGCTGGCCGGGCCTGCCCCTAGCATTTTAAAACTAGCTCCATATTATTGCTTAGAGAAAAAAGAAAACAAAAACATACAACAATAAAAACAACCTAATTTAGCATTAATTAAAAATTGGTTAAATAAAGTATGGTTCTTCCATACAATGGAAGAATTTTGAATGAAGAAAATCTACAGGTATGTATGTGTTGAAAGAGGAGTTTGTGTATTAATGAGTAGAACAATGTAAAGTATTATATCATATTCATAATATAAATATTATGTAAAAATAAATAGCAGCTATATATTTTATTAGTATATGTGTTTCAAATAAGTTAGAAGAAAACCCATTGAATTATAGTGAATGATTAGCTAGAGCAGCGATTTTCAGCTGGTGTGTCACAAGACTTTTAAAACATGCAATATCTGCCCGGCAGGGTGTGGCTCAGCGGTTAAGCATCGACCTAGGATCCAGGCGATCAGGGTTCGATTCTGGGTCAGGGCACATGCCCGGGTTGCGGGCTGCAGCCGATCAATGACTCTCTCATCATTGATGTTTCTATCTCTCTCTCCCTCTCCTTTCCTCTCTCTGAAATCAATAAAGACATATTTAAAAAACAACAACAACAAACAAACAAACATGCAATATCTGACCATTTAGTCAGGTAGGGGGCATGCAGGAGGCAGCCGGTCGATGTCCTGCTCTCACATCATTGTTTTGCTCTCTCCCCCTCTCTTCCTTCCTCTCTCTCTAAAAATAAGTTAAAAATCTTAAAAAGAGAAACTGACAACAGCTAACACAACATTAGCTGTCCGGTGTGAATGAATCAAAATTATACTTTTTTTTTTTTCAGCTTGGCAAAAAGTATAATATACTTTTTGGTGTGCTGCAGAATTTTAGTAATTAGTTTATGTGCCATGATATGAAAAAGGTTGAAAATCGCTGATCTAGGAGATAGGAAGGTGGGTGATGAGAACTTTTCATTTTCTATGGTCTGTATTTCAGCAATATTTTGTTAGTAAAGCTTCGTATTATGTTTGTAAATAGAAAGGAAAAGGAAAAGAAAATTTTAAGTGTCCCTAAAAAGACTATGAGTTAAGTCTCCCACCTCATCTCAATGACAAAAGCTACAATTGCCAAAAACATAAGTCAGATACATTCCACTGAATACTTCATACTCTTACAATCTAAGAGAATAATAGCAAATGCGGCCTGATCCTTGGGCTTCTGCCCTCCCCAAAAATAGAGTTTGGGATGGCACGGGCTAGACTTCCTAGCAAAGGACCCTCTTGTTCATTGGGCACGAAGGAAATCCCCCAGTGACAAGAAACAAGCAAAGAAAGTGCATTCACACCCAGAGAGCTTTCAGGAAACAAGATCCTCTCTTATCACCATCCACAAGGAGACTCATCTTTCACCAACTCATTGAATGAGCCCTTTTGTTTCCCCTAAAGGATCATCCTATATTCTTTCCCTGCTGCTACAGAAAGTCCAGGTGCCCCAGAATTCGGCACTGAGAGGCGCTGGAGGAGTCCCGGGCCAGACTTACTCATCCACACTTTCAAGGGGAGCAGCAGCTGAGAGGGCAGGGCACCGAGGAAAGGGGGGGGCACGCAAGTAGGTGCCAGAGTGTGAAAGCGAGACGGTTTGCTTTATACTTAGGCTTCTAAACTTACATGTGCGTGACATACATTGTATGTCCCATAAAAGATCATTAAAAAGAAAAGAGGGAGCATGGAGCCTGCTTCAGGATGTTGTGGGGCAGGGGCAGTAAGTCCGTCAGTGTGTTGACAAATACACACTGACTCATCTTTCTCTGTGCCAGGTGCTACTCAGAGAGTCAACATAAAGCGTCTGTCCTTCAGGAACGTAGAGTCACCTCCAGCCTCACAGACACATGGGATGCCCCCGTGACACCCAGCATGGTGCCTGTATGCAGTAGGGCCTTGACAACTGTTCACGAACTCACACTGTTCATCTCATCGGGGCACAGGAGTGACGGTGTTGATTAGCTGCCCTAGCCCCCGTCTCTTCCCAGCCTCCCAGAGACTTCCACCAGCCACCCATCCTTTCTCATCCTAACTTTCTTTCCAAGGGTTCCCCACCCTCTCGGTCCATAACTCACATTCTCCACCGCACAAAACTTGCCTTGGCCTGTCTCAAACCATCCCTTTTCCATCAAGATCTCAGAAAAGCAGTCTGCGCTCACTGCCTTCTCGCCACAGCTTCACTCTAATCCCTGATCACTGAGTTGTAGCCCTCCACTAAACTGCTTTGTTGAGGATCACTTGAGCCTCTTACAAAGAGAACAGCCTCCTCCCAGCCTTTCCTCTCACCCCTTTCCTGCATTAGATACCATTAACCACCCTTTTCTGAAAGCTGGATTTCCATGGCTTTGTGTTTTGTGTGTGTGTGTTTTATTACATCTTCATTGATTTCAGAGAGAGGAAAGGAGGAGAGAGACAGAAACATCAATGATGAGAGAGTCATTGATCAAGCCCACAACCCGGGCATGTGCCCTGACCGGGAATCGAACCCTGATTGCCTGGATCCTAGGTCGACGCTCAACCGCTGAGCCATGCCCAGCCGGGCATCCATGGCTTTGGATTCCCCTGGTTCTTCATTCACATTATGGTGTTAAGTCGCAATCTCACTCTCTGGATCCTCCTCCACCCATCCCTTAAATGTAGGCATTACTCAGAGTGGAAGTCTGCTGTCTCCCCTCATGGATCCTCTCCCCTTTCTGTGCAGACTGAGGACTGTCAGATCGACACCCCGATTGCTACAGCAGCTCCCCCGAAACTTTCTACTGAACATGGTCCATACTGAACTCTTCTAGACCTCCTCCCCACCCTCAAAAGTGCTCCTTCTTTTAAGACTTAAGTGTCAGTAAATTAGCAACACCAACCTCCCAGATACCTGAGCTAGAAAACTGTAAGTCATATTTAATAACCTTTTCCCCTCTGTGCCACTGGACACAGTGCACCTACAAGTGAATTTTAAGAAACTGCAAAAATGCTTTAAGATGTGAACAAAATTGATTGGCACTAAGGTATAAAATTAAGACTGTAGAATCAAAATTAAGAATGATTCCAAAATTCCTTGAAATACGTTTGACAGCTAAAACATTGTATTTAATATAGGATACTGGTACATTTTAATACATTTGGTCCTTCACGTGACAGGGCCCACAAAGGTCAACTACCTCACACAGAAAGTCCACATACTTTAACTTCTCAGAATCTCTTGGATTCACCTCCTGCTGTTCATTCCCATTGCCCTGGTTTAAACCCCCTTCAGGCCTTTCGTTATATTCCTGTAGGATGTCCTAAAACACATCACTCTCCTGCTCAAAAATTTTGATAGTGCCCCAGTGCCTGCTATATAAACTACAAGCTTTTTTGTGGCATTCAAGGCCTGCTACAATCTAGCCCCAGCCTACCTCTTGGGTCCCTCCATAAACACATGCTCCCACTCCCTTGTGCTGTAGCCACAGCAGGCTCATCATGTCCCACACACCCCGTTTGCCCGTGGGATGCCCTCCCTCCTACTCAGCCAGTGGAAAACTTGCACCTCTCTCAAGGGTCGGGTCAGATGGCTGTTCCTCAGTGAAGGCTACCTTCCCAGGACCCCCAGCCCAAACTAGTTGTAGCTTCCTAGAGACCGTGGAGCAGTTTCCACAAATGCACTTGCCTCGCACTGCCTTGTGCTACACTCAGTCTCATGTGTCGCTGTCCCCATTGCAAAACCATAAAGCCTCTCAGGAGCAGAGAGCTGCGTCTTTGCCCGTCACCTGTGTGTTTCCCACACAGCCAGCACAGAACAGACAACAATGTGTCCTGAAGGGTAGCCACCTCCTGTCCCTCCTCCCCGCATCATTCTGTCTCTGCTCCACTGCTACTGGGTCCTCTATACCACTGCTGTGTGCATAGTGGACCCTGGGCCAGATCTAAACCAAGAAAGCTCGGGAGCTACGAAAACCACTTAGCTTCAGACCCACCACAACCATTCTTCTTAGTGTCCTAGATTTCAGACGGTGAGAAAGACCATAGGGGTCAAGCAGATCTGGGTTCAAACCTGGAGTCTGGCATCTAACTGACTGTGTGACTTTAAGCAAAGTTGTCTTGACAAGCCTCAACTTCCTCATCAGTAAAATGGGAATTATATCTAACTCAATGGGCTGTTGTGAGGCGTAAATGAATTAAGGCACTTAAAGTCCTAAGCATGGCACCTGACATGTAACAGAGGCCCACAAGTATCAGCAGGAAATAGAAGGAGAGGCTCAGATTTTTCAAACCATTTGACCTTGTCAGAAGTCATCCCTCCTCCCCCCGGATGCTCATGTAAAACAGGAATTCTTACATTGGCATCATGAATGCAGGACTCAAACTCCACTGTGCTGCTTATATGTCTTGAAGTCATCATGGAGAAATAGAAGGAGCATAAGATACTATGCAGCTGTTAAGAATGAAAGAGGTCACCCAGCCGGGCGTGGCTCAGCGGTTGAGCTTCAACCTAGGATCCAAGAGACTGGGGTTCGATTCCCGGTCAGGGCACATGCCCGGGTTGTGGGCTGCAGCCGATCAATGACTCTCTCATCATTGATGTTTCTGTCTCTCTCTCTCCCTCTCCCTTCCTCTCTCTGAAATCAATAAAGATATATTAAAAAAAAGAATGAAAGAGGTCAATCTCTACATCCTGATATAGAAAGACATCCAAAGTATTTCATCATCAAGTGAAAAGGGCAAGTTGTACAGCGCAAAGCATAAACCACCACAACATACATGCATATACATATGTCTGTATGCTATGTATACACACACACGTGCATATACATATACCAACATAAACACTTAAATACCTATATCTATGTGTATATGTTTACCTGTGCCTAGAAAAATCTCTAAAGATGGGTAGGTGAGAAATTGTTAACAGCGGTTACCTCTGGTAATGGGGTCCAGGAGTATCATTTATACACTTCTGTATGGCTTGAATTATTTTTACCACGGGTATGTGTTCATGTTATTTATTTACTTTTTTGGTTAATCCTCACCTGAGGATTTTTTTTCCATCGATTTTTTTTTTAGAGAGTGAAATGGAGGGAGGGGGGAGAGAGAGAGAAACATCGATGTGAGACACACACATTGATTGGTTGCCTCCCACACTCGCCCTGACCAAGCCAGGGGTGAAACCTGCAACCCAGGTACATGCCTTTGACTGGGAATCGAACCGGCAACCCTTTGGTGCAGGGGCGGACACTCTGACCACTAAACCACACTGGCCAGGGCTTATAAATTTTTTAAACTTGTTTTTAAAAGCTGGAGGGGAGGTGGGGAGAGACAGGGAGGGAGGAAGGACTAGGTCATGATCAAGAGCCCTGGGTTCCACTTAGAGTCCTGCAACAAACTCACTCTGTAACCTCAGGCAAATCACCTCCCCCTGTGCATCTCCCTTATTGTAAATTAGGGGAGTTGAACCAGACACTCTTCTGAGATTTCTAGGTTATTAGATGATGTCTGCAAGATGCTTTGAGTACATTGTATCCATAGAGTATCTCTCTCTCTGCCATGGTTTGATGCTTTAAGCATCAGGTTTTAAAAAAGGAAAGTATACACGCTATTTCATTTTGACCTTCACATTTCAAGGAGAAAGCACTCCCACCATTTTACCGACAGATAAACCAAGTATGGACTGTAATGATCACTTGCTCACCAAATACACACTGCTCACTTCACTCTGCCGTTTGCAAAGAATTATGACGCCAGGAGTTTTATAGCTCCCAGTGCATTCGGCGCCTCTCCCGCAGAGAAGGCGCAGGCTTATGCAAAACAGGCAGAAGGCACTCTTTGCTGGAAACAGGGCGAGATGTAAAGTGACTTCCTCTGGGTCAGAGCATAAACAAAGCTCACTCCCAGCGCATTGAGGAAGCGAGTATTGAACCCTTGGGATCAACTCCGCATCCCTCACTGAAAGCTTCACTTTGAAGATGCATTTCACTGCAGTCATTTTCTGAGCCTTTTCTGGGTCAGAAGCAGGGAAAGGAGCTAAACCGAGGCTGCTGATGGAGGTGCTACACTGAGGGCAGGGTACCGAGTTACAGGCTCTACTACGCACCGACCCAGCTCTCCCAGCGACTGGCCAGCTGGGTATTTTTCCAGTCTCCTGGGCTAAGTGACTTCACACAGCTTTGAATGCAAACAACCTCATTTGTCCTCATAGGTGTCCCTGCAGAAGGTACTGACTTCCTACCCCAGAACAGGTCGCTGTGATTCTACCATAGCATCTCCCTCTCTGTGCCTGGAAACACCTCCAATCTTCTGATAACTTCCCACACCGCAGGACCCTCCTGCTTCGGACCTGAAGTTGAATGTCTGAACATCAAGATTCCCCAACCGCCCTGGCTGGTTTGGCTCAGTGGTTAGAACATCAGCCTGCAGACTGAAGGGTCTCGGGTTCGATTCCAGCCAAGGGCATGTATCTCAGTTGCAGGCTCAATCCCCAGCCCTGGTTGGGGCGTGTGAGGGAGGCAACCAATCGATGTGTCTCTCTCACATCGATGTTTCTCTCCTCCCCCCACCCTCTTCCATTTTCTCTGAAAAACAATGGAAAAAATATTCTTGGGTCAGGATTAAAAGAAAATAAAAATATTTCCCAACAGTGTCACAAAGCAAGTATGGGATGCACATGGCCACCTTGCAGAGAAAGGCAGAGCCTGATCCACCGACCCTAACAGCCTAAGAGTAGCCTAGGTTTTAAATAAGAAAATCCCAGATCAAAGCACAGCTAAATACTGCAAAGTAAACCAACCCTGAATATAAAAAGGACTGTTTACTCAAAAAGCATGCAGCCAGGCCAGTACTCAGCCTGCTGGTAACCTCTGCTGTGGCGCCTAGTGTCCCTTGACACGGCAAAATCATCACTGGCATCTGTTGCATTCTAGAACTTCCAGAAGCTGCTACTAGTTGACCCCGCTCTCACTGTCACCCCTGGATCAAGTCTGCTGACTGTCTGCTTACCACTGGCCTCATTATGTCTCTGAGAACTCACTGGGGCCTTCAGTTGACTTGGCTGAGTCCCTCTCTTTGTCTCTCTACTCTCAGGTCCCTTGCACAAGGCCTCACATTGTCCTCTGCCCTTCTCTATCCCGGGCACATCTTTCCAAGACCTCCTGAGTGCCTTCCGTTCGTCAATTCATCTCAGACCCCTCCGCAGATTTAAAAAGGCCTAGCAGCTCCACGCACCGCCTTCGAAAGCTAAATACCAGCTCCTATCAATCACCACACACAGAACGTAGCACCAGGAGAGAGCGATTTAGATGCAGTGGGAGCGTATCCCCGACAGAGTTCTGTTGAAAGAAACAAAACCCTTCCCAAAGGCCTGAGCAAGCGATATTCTGGTGAGCCCAGCCACTGGTGAAACATTGTGTCTGGGGAAGGCAAAAACGAGGGCAGGACGAAGTAACTAATAAGTGCTGTAACAGTTTCCAAGGTACTTTCTACTTTCACATGCCTTAAGCACAGACAAAAAAGAAGAAATGTACTGGTGGGGGGGAGGGAAGACACCCTCTATATGGGAATTTTTGGTTTCTGTTCTGAAACGTCTTTAATTCACCATTATAAAGCAGTGTATATGGTCTGAAACACCCACTCGAAGAGCCTTTCATAGCTGCATTCTGAGGGTCAGCCTCAGACATTCACTGAAAAATGAGGTGGGAGGGACTGTATTCTGGATGAATAACTGAATTTTCCTAACAGCAGACATATTCTGATGAAGTAAGTTAAAAATCGGCTGTTACTTTCCCCTTTGATAAACAGAAAGCAATTGGGGGTGGGGGATATATAGGTGGGAAGAGAGCGTGCCCTCAGGTCGAAAGCATTCCCCGTCACTCCTTATCTGCGCCCCATCAACCGTCAGTGCCTTCCATTAACTCTTCTTCATAACCTCATGGAGGTCAAAATTGGGGGAACTATTTTCAGCACTGAATATTCTGGAAACTTCCCCTATCACCTAATTCAACCAGCATTTCCTGAGCACCGCACATTAGCCGAACACTGAGTTAGGCGCCAGTGTCCCCATGGGCTCCAGACCAACGTCCTCTCTTCAAGGAAGTCGCAATCTAGAGGAGAGTCAGACCCGTACACGACCAACAAGGGGACAATGGGAAAAGTGACGGCTTAAGAACTCAGAGGAGCCAGCCGGTGTGGCTCAGTGGTTGAGCATCCACCCTTGCACCCAGAGGTCATCGGTTTGATTCCCAGTCAGGGCACATGCCTCGGTTTCGGGCTCGATCCCAGCAGGAGGCAGCCGATCCAAGTTGATGTTACTCTCTCATCAATGTTTCTACCTCTCTCTACCTTCCTCTCTCTCTCTCTCTCTCTAAAAATCAATAAAAACATATTTAAATAAAAAGAACTCAGAGAAGAGAGTGGGCATCTTCCTGGGATACTGAAGAGGGAGAGCACCAAAGGGGTCCTGTGTGAGCAGGGCCTTTGGGGTCCATGTGTAAGTTCATGGCAGAGGAAAGGGGGGAAATATTCCAGGCCCAGAAAAGAGTATAAGCAACGTCATGGAGGCACAGGGACACACCCCCAACAAGCCTCCAGTAGTCACAGGGTACGTGGAGAGGGCATGAAGCAGCACAGGGGGGTTGAAACAGGCTGTGACGGTCCCTGCTTGCCTGTTTTAAACTTTATTTTAGGGAAATGGGGAACCATTGAGGGTTTTTAAGCAGTTGAATGACTCAGTCAGGCTCATGTTTTCAAAAATAATTCTGAGGTCAGGGTGTGAGATGGGTTAGAAAGGTAGAGACTGACGGCCAATTATTCAAACATAAGAAGAAGAACAGTAGAAACTGAAAGAAAGGAACTAATCTGAAAAGTTTAGAGGGAAAACATGAACAGGAGTTGGCAGCCGATGGGATGCAGAAGCGTGAAAAGGAGAAAAACCAAAGTAGTTGCTGAGGTGGTCACTTGGGAGGCCGCGGACAGGAGCCACGCTTCAAAAACAGGCAGGCGAGCAGGTCTGGGGGCGAAGGAGGGAGCCCAGAGGTCCTGCTGCTAAACAGTGAGTCCAAGACCTCTTGCCACCACCAAATGAAGACGGCTGGCAGGCAGCCACAAAGCAGATCTGGGGCTAACCAGAAGGATTTAGGTGCATCGGCAACCCCAACAACTAAAAGCTGGTCCAGAGGAAGAAAAAACAAAAAGAAGCAGTGGTAAGAAAGCTGGGAAGAAAACGGGCAGCCCAGGCCCTGGGGCCGAGGGTGGGGGGAGGGGCATCCTTTCACAGCAAGGGAGCGATGAACCAAGTCAGCTACTGCAGAGGAGTTAGGAGCCGAGTGTGGAGGGCGCCCACTGGACTTGACGACACCGGGCAGAAGCGTGCAGAGCTTCCCGAGGACAATGAGGGTCCTGCGCAGTGCTCATCAGCATCTGCCTCCTCGGGTGTCAAAGAACTGCGTCGGAAGTCGAGCTCAGAACATAATTTATTTATTCAAAACTAATGAGGGGAGTTGAGCCTATTAGGTTTAATCATTGCAAAGATACAGCAACATAAACAGGTATACAACTAATTACCCCTCTAATTTCAGATCATTAAAGATGCACCATCAAAGGAAAAAAAACCTCTGAAAATTAAGGGCCACATATTGTTGACCTCCACCCAAATATGGTGGGTGCGGTGATTCTTAGCAAGCACTCTAGAATCAACACATTAGGGTTCAAGTCCAGCTTTGATCTTCTAGCTGTGTAATCTTGAGCCCAATTTTTTCATCTGTCAAGTTAGCATAATAATAGAAATAACAAATACATGGAAAGCTCTCAACATACTATTTAGCCCATAATAAAAGTTGACTTATTATAATAACTAATCATTATGATAATAATGCTTCATTTCCAAGTTAAGATATATATGAAGTCCATTATAGATAGTTACAAATATTCATTCTTTTAAAAAAAAGTGTTTTTATTGATTTTAGAGAGAGGGATAGAGAGATAGAAGCATCAATGAGAGAAACATCGATCAGTTGCCTTCTGCTGGCCCCTACTGGGGATCAAGCCCACAACCTGGGCATGTGCCCTCACCAGGAATCGAACCAGTAACCTCTAGGTTCATGGGTTGATGCTCAACCACTGAGCCACCCCCGCTGGGCCATTCTTTATTTTTTTAATCAATAACTATTTTTGAGCCATTTCCCTCTATGTACCAACCATGGCTCTAGAGGTTGGGCATGACAGAAAGAGAGAGAGAAAGGGAGGGAGAGAGAGAGGCTGAGGCCCAGTTTCCCAGCACAAGCAGCATAGTCTAATGGTGTAGAAGGTAAGTTAACAATTAGAAAACAAGATGATCTAAACAAAGGAATGAGAGAGGTGCTGCAAAAATACACAAGAGGAAGCACTCAGTGCTCCCTCGGGTCCTGGCGAGGGAGAGGGGCTGTCAGGCAAGGCTACAAACACGAGGCAACACTTCAGCATTACAAGGGAATCTGCAAAGAAGTTTTTAAGGATAATAAATATTAAGGTACCATCACACACACACACACACACACACACACACACACACACACACACACGTGCACCCTCTGGAAAAAATGTCAGAGAAAGAGGGAGTTCTTCGCCCAAGGGCAAACAGCAAGAGGAAAGGAGCTGGAAGCAACCCAGGCTCTTGTCATCCAGCTCAAGGAGACATTTTGGCTAAAATACATCATCACATAATATTTACCACCTGAGTTTGGGCTACATGCTCTACAAAGCAAATTAAACATCTCCAACCTGTCCTCTAAAAGTGTAAAATTTCAAAATAGACAAACTAATATAAGAACTTTGATGACAAGCTATCCCCAAAGGATTGTGTTCTCGAACAATTCTGAAGTTCAGCTTGGTCCCTGAGGTGAGGATCTTAATAGATTTTGCCCTTCCCTTTGGAGATGTCAAACACCAGGAAGGAATATTAAAATGGCATGGTTTGGGTTCTCAAAAAATTAAAAATAGAACTGCCATATGATCCAGCAATATACTGGAGAATATATTTCTGAGTATATACCCAAAAGAAGTGAAAGCAGGGTGTTGAAGAGATATCTGTACACCAATACTCATAGCAGCACTATTCACAACAGCCAAGGCGCTAAGCAACCCAAGTGTCTATGAATGGGTGAATGGATAAACAAAATGTGAAAAATACATACAATGGAATATTATTCAGCCTTAAAAAGAATGGAAATGCTGACATACTACAACATGAATAAACCTTGAAAACATTATGCTAAGTAAAATAAGCCAGTCACAAAAGATACTGATTCCACCTACATGAGGTACCTCGTAGTGAAATTCATAGACAGAAAGTAAAGTGGTGCTTGCCAGGTGCTGGGGGTGGGGAGAGTTAGTGTCTAAAGGGTACAGAATTTGAGTTTTGGAAGATGAAAGAGGTTCTAGAGGTGGATGGTGATGACAGCTACACAAAAACGTGCATGAATTTATGCCCCTAAACACTTAAAAATAGTTAATATGGCAAATTTTGTTATTTATAATAATTTAAAACAATATATATTTTTTCACTGTGTGGTTGCCATGCCCATTAAATAACTATTCGTGGTCCTTTAGGGGCAAATGAAAACACCTTGTTTCTGATACTTAGATGCAATGCCATATGAAGAGTGGGTGAGAGCATAAGACGAGGCACATTAGAAAGTTCTTTATCCAAAGGAGCAGCGTCCAGGTACCATTCTCCAGAAATGGGCACCTACACAACCCACCAAGGAGGTGGCTTTGTTGGCAGCCACCATCTGACAATTTTTAATTAAGATAATCCCCATGTACCAGCACCACCCCATTAGGGGATGACTGTCAAAGTACACATTCCAAAAATTACAAATTGAACTATTTGCAAAAGCATTAAGCAAGGCTTTATGTAAGACCCACAACTAATATTCATAAATCAGTTGGTGCCTTTGGGAGCCATCTAGTTGAGCAAATAATAGATGAACACAAGAAAAGTTAAATAATAAATCATAAAAGAAATCTATGATTATGCTCAATTAAGTAGTACATATAATTAGCCCTGTAACATATTTGGAGAAGGGAGAGATTACTAGGGGCTGGACTGTTCCAGGAAGACTGACAGAAACCACTCCAAACTGGGAGAAATGCTCAGGACTCAGTAAGGAGAAACAGACAAACTTGGTTCAAGTGGAGGGTTGATGATGGGAAGTGGTAGCAGATAAAGAAAGAAAAAGAGATTGGAGCCAGATTAGAATGGCTCTTAAAAGTCAACTTCATGAGTTTGGATTTCTATCTCTCCCCAGAGGGAAACCATCAGCGAGGTTTTTGAGAAGGGGTGTTATATGACATACACGGTGTTCCAGGGCAGGATAGCTTTGGAGAGGGAGACCCTTCATGGATAGAAAGCAGGACCCCAGACCACTTGGGTATATACCCGAGGGCTACTAAGCCACAAAAATGAAAACAAACATGTGCTCTGGCTTGGTTAAAGCTATGACTTTGAAATATGTCAGGCCATACGCGGACATCTGCATGGAATTTTTCTTGAAGGATATGCAGGAAACAGTTGACATTGGTGACTTCTTAGGAGTAGGAGGGAGGTGGGGGAAGGAAGACTTTTACATTTCATTGTACACCCTTGTACAGTGTGGATACACTTAACCATGTGCATGAATTCATTTTATAAGTTAAAAAGTTTTAAAAAATGACAACAGAAAGTGTTGAGTAGTGTTGGAGCTCTAACCAGCAAATTCAAAACATTTCTAATTATAAGGGAAATATGTTTCAATCTTATTTATACCATATCTTAATCTGTCACATCGTGCAGATGTTGTGAGAATGACCTAAAAGTAATAGTAAGAGTATATAGAACTAACTGCAAATCTAAGGCTTTACTTCAAAACAAACAGATGTTATGAGTCACCCACAATAAAACACCTCCTTTTTTGTATATTTAAATGAAAAATCTGCCTGAGTCTATTCCAAATCAACCCCTGAATGAAAAGGAAAGTCAGAAATAATATCCCACAGTACCTTTGACAAGATATATTCCTGGCTCAGTAAATGGCTTTTTCGCTCTTCTAGTAGCTCAGACCAAAACCAATTGGATCATCCTTGACTTCTCTTTTTTCTCTCATCCTCTATATCCAAATTCCATCAACTCTACCTTAAAAATCTATCCAGAAGCCAGCTGCATCTCACCACTCTACCACCACCATCAGTGTGGTCCATCATCTCTAACCTGGACCACTATCGTAGCTTTCCTTCCACTCCCTGCTTCCACTCTTATCCCCAACAGTCAGTCTTCCACGGGACAGTCAGAAAGAACCTCAGAAACACAAATCCGAGCATGTCACTCCCTTGCCCACAACTTCAAGTGGCTTCCTATTTCCAATGGCTTCCTATCGTGTAGCAAAACCCCAAAGTCCTTGCATGACCACAAGCCTGCACAATCCAGACCCTGTTTCCTCTCCAGCATCAACTCCTGCACTCTTCCCTTGCTCCCTCCACTTGAGTCAAGCTGGCTTCCTGACCATTCCTTGGTCAGAGCAGTGGCCTTGTCCTGGGGCCTTCATACTCAACCTAAATCTCTTCTCCAAACTCCCTCTCCCTCCCCGCACTTCATTTGGGCCTCTGCTCATAGGAAAACTCACCAGAGAGGCCCTTCCCACACATCCTACCTCAGATAGAACGACCTCTCTTTCACTTCACACTGCTTTATTTTTCCTTTGTACCACCTGAAATTATGACACATACTCATGTGTTTGTTGTTGTTTAGAACCTGTCTCACCCAACTGGAACATGAGCTCCTTGATGTCACACTCTTTTTTATATGTACACTGCTATATCCCCTGGGCCTAGACTATGTCTGGCAAATAAATGAGAGTTTAATAAATAGTTGTTGAAGACTGAAGTAAGTACAATTCAAGGCACTCAAGATCACTGGACAAAGAGATTTCTGAAGCCCAGAATGAGACATACACATAAAATGAAAAGCAGAAACATCATTGACAGGCATATAAACCCGTCATTTATCTATGGCACGCTGGGAATCCACGTGCACGCTCGACATTAACTCATTGCTTCGAGACATCATCTGTGTACCTTCTGGAGGGCCATTCTTGAGGCTTTGTGGCTAAAGAGCAAATACTGTAACAAGTTCCCTCCTCCCTCTTTCCAGAACCAATGAACTTAGGCTGAAAGCTCTGCTGAAGCCAGCAAGCAAGCACTGTCCCGACCGGAAAGCCTAGAATATTCAGTTACTCTGTTGAGGGGATCTGGACAAAGCCCCAGCCTTGGAACTAGGAAACTAGGTCAAAGTCAGGGACCTTGAGAAAATCATTACACATTTCCAGTCCTGTTTACTTGACTGTAAAGTAGGAATGATGAGATCTTCCTTGCTTTTCCATGCAGGCATTATAAAATAAAATAAGTTGATGCACATACAAAGGCATCCTGAACACAGCGGACTATACATCACCCGTGTGACCATCATCTTGTAGTAGCCGATTTCTAGCTCACACGTCCTTCACTAACAATAGTGAGGTTTGTCGAAGCAAGGATCCTCCTCTGCTCAACCTTCACCGATTTCAACTAAAACCTTAAATGTTCTTCACAAACTGAACCCAAGCTATCCTTCTGGTCAAATCTCCAGCCCCTTCCCGGGCTATATCCTACTCTTCACTCCCTAATCTAATCATGCTCTACTGAATATCTGCTCGGGGCTAAATGCCTAGGACCGCATCACCGCCCTTCTTCCATTAGAAACATCCGGGGCTCTCCCCAACCTGAACTAGAAGCTTCCTCCTGTAAGCTCCCTTTCGGGTGTCCTGTTGAGTCCCCGGACCAGCAGGTCTCCATCTGATCCCTTTTTGCGTCCTCAGCACATAACAGTGTAATGTACACAGTAGGTGCCCACAATGTCTGCTCTTTTTGAGTATTTCTCAAAAGGCTCTCTCAGGCCTTTCCAGCTCTAATTCTCTTTGGCTTATAGCTCAGAGTCAGTATTATGGAAGGCCACTTCTTAATTTTCCATCCCGAGGAAATATGATGGAAGGTAAAAATTAACTGTCCCCTCTTAGGGGGCTTCTGCAAACAGGCAGGAACTGAGTAGAAGGACAGAATGAGGCTAGGGACCGCTTTCCAAGTTATGTCTTTCAAGTATCTTTGTTTTAGTTGAAGTACTACGAGTTCTCAAATGAGACACACCCATGTTTAAGTCTGGTACCAATGGAAATTATTTTCAACATGTTCCCGCTCAGGGTTACCCAAGTTTCTGCTCTTTTCCATGACGGAAACTTCTAAACTGACTAGAATTCAAAGCAATGATTGTTCTTTAGCTGTCAAGGTGCCCTGCTATTCTTTTCATAAATATCCTGGATGATCTGAGCCAAGTTCAATGCAAAGTCTATTTTTTTCTAGCCCTGTACCTTTTCACTTGCTAAATTTATAGCATTCAAATGAAAGGAAGAAAGGAAGCCCCGCTTTTGCCCCCACTGCTAACACGATACATGTCTGGGTTTTCATTGCCCTTGTAATTACACCCTTGGCCAGGTCTGCACAGGTATGGTGTGGAAATTAAACATCATGGCAAAGCCTGAAATAAGGCCTCATGAGGTAGGAAGGGATGGCTTCATAATATTTCCTGCCGCCAGAAGAAGGAAAGAGAAAAATCAGACTGGTCTGGGAATGTCACAAGCTCACCAGACAATCCACTGAGAAGCATCTTCTGTCTATGACTGCCTCTAACCCCATTGCGCCGTAAGGCTGGGATCCCCTGTGGTTTGATATTCAGCTAAGGCTGGCTGAAAGTGGAAGAACTGGGTCTTTAGACTGTGAATTAAGAAATAAGCACAGCAACAAAGGGAAACATGCGATGACATTTTCTAAATATTTACCAAGGGGAGTTGGCAATTCAGCGAGTGGAGCCAGATCTGACAGTGAATTCTCCTGACTGCCTCCTACACCTTCCCTCGATCACTGTTTCCATCTCCAAAACCACGTGACCATGGCCTTTTGGGGCTGTCAGAGGAAAGCAGCATCTTTATGATAAACCCAGCCAATGCTACGCAACGGCTCTGGCACACAGGCCACCGCATCTACTCTACCCCTCTTCCTCAGATTTTTTATCTAAAAGAGAGGAATGGCCAAAGAGCTGTCTGTAAAAAACTGAGTCAATACAACCTACTTTTAAGGCAAAATACTTCTTTCCACAGTAATATTTGGCTAGTAATAGCCACATGGCTTTGAAAGCCAGTATCCATGACCTTCCCTGCCAGTCCTCATTATAAAATCCGATTTCTCACCAGCCCACACAGCACAGTCTCGTTCAATCTTCATTTTCCCAAGTCAATTTACAGATGTTAATCTGCAGGTCCGAGGCTATAAAGAAACATAACGGATAACGAAGAGATACCCTTTGTACCACTTTAAACCTTCCACTGCTCCTTTTCCTACCTTTTCAGGTATTGGATAGAGGGTAAAATTTTGTGTTTGATTTTGATTTAATTGACTGAGCTTAGATTAAACAGGTATCTGATAGTCCCAATAATTCCCTAAAGTCCTTCCTTTCCCCCACAGCCCCAGAAATGCTACATAATTACTGGTCTTGAGATTTGTACTGTCTCCAGATAGCAATGTGCACACACCTTGTGTAAAAATACAGACCTCTGTAAACCTAACAGGCAATGGGGGGGTTATGGGAGAGTTTAGAGTTTAATGCTCACTAACATCTGTCCCACCTATCTCCAACACATTTTTTTAAAGATTTCACTAAGATGAAAGTATTGAATTTTACAATATATACTCTCGCAAAAAAACACACAAAAAACCCCCACAAAACTTCAGTGGGTTAATTAGGCAGAACTCCAGGAAATAAACTCAATTTTGGCCTTGAGAGAGAGAGAGACAGGAAAGAAATGGGATGAATGAGAAGTATACAAAGCATGCACCAAAGCTACACACAGATAACCAGGTAACCTGCAGTTAGGTCTCACCTTTAAGCAAGTGACTACACAAGTAGAGGCTGTGCAGTGACCTCCAAGGTTCCTTCCCACTCCAATAGCATTTGTCTCATGAATTTTTTATAGTCATCCTCTGTCCTATCACACTGTCCTCATGCATCATCAAGGCCTCCTGGCCACTTCCAGGACTGAACAGAAAATCTGTTTTCAAAAAAAATCCATGCTTTGATTACTGCCAAAATTACAGTTCTGTCCTTGAAACAATGACCTGGACATAACGGGCAAAGCTAAAACACCCTTGAGCAAATGTGTCCAATACCATCGTCAGGTAATATTCTAAAGCTTCTCTGATATAAGCAGAATTACTATCCAAGGTCTTGAGAGTAAATGATTGTGAAGCTAACGATCCTACCACCAAATCTCTCCAACTTGTATTTCTTTCTATATCTCTCCCGGCCGAATGTCTAACCTTAAAAAGAGGGTAGAACCAAAGAGCTGAGTTTGAATCCTGGCCCCACCTCCCCTCAGCTGTGTGATGAGAGGCAAATTATTTAATCTCCTTGAACCTGTTTCCTCACCTGTAAAATGCTGATAAAATGAGCTACCTTGCAGAGTTACTATGACAATGAAATAAGATGCTATAAAGAAAACGATGAGCATTCATTCACTCATTCCACAAAGGTTAATTACCCTAGTGCCCAGCCACCAAGCTAGGCACTGGTATCTAAAAGATGGAGGGGAGGGGGGTATGAAAACTGTTATTATTTTTATTGGCCAAAAACAGTCTGTTTCCAGAACTGTCAGATTTTTACTTTAGTTCAAAACTTTCATTCACACCTGGTTTGCCTAAGTCATTTTTATTTTGTCAGATATGATCCCAGGTGGGAGTCTGCCTCCTGCCACATCTCTCCCTAGCTCAAGGCCAGTCATCTAGCAGGTGTTCTGCTAGAGGACACCATCAGAAACTTGGAAGAAGCAATAACCAGAGCAAAAGGTGGTATCTCAGCTCTCAGCCGGGCACCACTCAGGGACACTTGATATGCCTGTGCCACAAAGCCCGTCCTGGATGCCTGGGAGTTTTCAGGTGCTTTCAGTTCCACGCGCAGACTCTGAGTCTTCTGAGAACTCGGGATCAACAGAACTGGCTCCTCCCCAGTCACTGTGACTGAGCCCCTGATAGAGCAAAGAGCAACAGCTAAGGGGTCTAAAGGCTACATTTTCATAAAGCAGGGTTTCCGTCTTTCAGCTGTGCTTTACTCCAGAGTTTGATCGCGCTCTGCATAAATAACCCACCTCCGAGGAGTCCGCTGGTTTCAAGGCCAGTGGGCTTTTCTTCCAGGTGACCCTAATACTCTTTTCCCTAGCGGGTCCATAGCCCTCGGGCAAGTACAAGCCCAGCTATGTTGAGTGCTGGGTGTCCAGTACACTTAACTTTCAGCACTTACAAAACAAAACAAAAAAGAGTTTAAGATATTCTGGAGCTCAGGGCTTCTAGCAAAAGAGCAAAAGTCTCGCCACGGAATAGGAAATAACCTGCCCTGGGTCATGGGGGTGGGAGGTGGTCAAAGAGGGAACTCTAGAATAAAATCTGGAACTATTTGGAAGCTAAGGATAGGTTAGTGGATAGTATAGAGGTGCCTACATTTTTCATTTGCAGACTCCCCTCATTCAGGAGCCACCTGAATCTCTCCTCAGACACTGACGTATAGATCACGCCTCTCTCGAGGCTGCGAATTCTGTATGGCTGCCTCTCACCTGGAGGTCACAGCCTAGCCACTCCTCACAGGAGCTCTCCCTACAAAAGCTGTCACTATATTTTACACACACACACACACACACACACACGCCCATCTGATGCATCTAACTTTTTTTTTTAAGGTAGCTTCATTTCATTTTCCTTCAGCGAGTTAAGCTCGTTAATATTAATTCCTGGCGCTGCTAACTGCTCACTGAAAACAGTGGTTTGGATATTAATAGGCTATAAATCAAAGCCCTACCTGGTGCTCGTTGTCACGGAAACAGTACTCAAGCCCACAGCTACTAGGAAGTCTGGGCGGGTTGGTGGGAGTTGGGGGTTGTTTTAAAGCTCCTGCTATTTCTCCCACTTTCTGCTGTTTCTCAGGGCCAAGTTGTTGGAGAAAGAGGGACTGGTGAGGCGTGAGAGTAGACTGGGCCACAGCAGCTTGCAGAAGCCAAACTCTTTGGAGAGGAAAGGGTGGGGGTCCTTGGGGTACGGTTTGGGGCGCTCGGATCTCCCCTCCCTGGGGCTGCACCGGGCCACTCTCTCCGCGCCGCTCCCGGCGCCCGGGGGCCGGTGCCCCGCTGCCCTGCCCTGCCCGCCCTGCCCGGCGCTGGGCTGCCCGGGGAGCGCACCGCCAAGTTCCCAGAAGAGAATCCGAGCAGCCCCGGCACCGAGAACGCCGGCTGCGGGAGGCAGGGGGAGGGCGGCGCGAAGGCCCGGCGGGCTGGAGGCAGAGGCCCCTTTGCCCCCCAGCCAGAGTCCCGGAGGAGGCAGCCCAGGGCCGGAACGCCCCCGACCCCCTCCCAGCGCCCCGGGCGACGCTCCAGGGTCTGCCTCTCCGACGCAAGCGCCCAGCTCCCGAGCGCCTCCCAAAGCCCGCGCGGATCCCCGCGCCCCGGGGTGTCCGCTGCCGCAGCCGCCACGGGCCTCGGGCCCCGCTCTGCCCCCCGCTCCGCGCCCGGGTCCGCGCCCCCGCCCGGTCCCCCGAGCTCCGGCGTCAAGCGCCCCCTGGGCCCAGCGGCTGCTCCGCGCTCGCGCCGCGCGCCCGAGCCTCGCGCACCCGCACCCGCACCCGCACCCGCACCCGCACCCGCCGCCTCGGGCCGCCGGGCCCTCCCGGGACTCACCTGCGACGGGGCTGTAGCGGCGGCCGGCCCGGGCCCGGGGGCGGCGGCGGCGGCGGCGGCGGCGCGGGGGGAGGAGGGCAGCGCGGGGCTCCTGGCACAGCGGCCGCCGGGCGCCTGGTGCTGCCGAGCGGCGGACCCGCCCAGAGATATAAATAACATTATCTGAGGAGGGACATTCCTGCCGGGGGACATCGCTGCTGCCGGGACCAGATAGTCCCGCGGCGGGGGCGGGGAGGCGGGGCCGCAGCCTCCCGCAGCGCCAGGCCCAGCCCCACGTCCCCACCCACTCCCGCACCTGCCAATCAGCCTGCGCGCCCCGGGGCACCTGCGGGCCTCCGCGGGGCTCCCGGGCGGGCCTCCGCCTCGGGGCGGCAGCCTGGGCCCCAGACGCCCGTCGTCCGCGCCGCCGCAGCGCCCGCAGTCGCTCGCCTCCCCAAACCGCGCGCTCCCCGAGCCCCCTGCGCGGGCAAAACGGTCTGACTCCGCAGCTCGGGCCTAATTCGCGCGCCCGGAGCCGGGAGCGGGGAGCCTGGGCACGAACATGAGCCCCCCTTTCCCGCCCCGCGCCCCTCCTGGGCACAGTCAGGTGTTTCAGTCCATGAAAAGACGCGCCTAGGCCCCTGGGCGCGCCAGGCGGGCTGCGGGCAGCGCGCCCCGGGCGCGGCGGGGTGGGGGGGACGCACGGCCCCGGGGCCGGTGTGTTCGCGCTGCGGGGCGGCTGCTTCCCCGGCGGTCCGAGCAGACGCCGGGCGGACCCGGGTGGGCACTGGGCCGGAGGCCCCCCAGCCCGGCTCTGTCCGCCGACCTGGCGAGGTCGGGGCGGACCCGCAGTCCCGGAGCGCCCGCACGCTGCGGGGACTAATCAACAGGCAGGCTGCCCGCCCGCACCCCGCCGGCCGGTCCCCAGGCGGGGCCCCGGGGTTCCTCGCCGTCAGCCGGGCTGCGGGTGCGGCAGGCCGAGGACTCGCTGGACCCGGCGGGCCGGGGAGGAGAGACGGGCGTGGCCGGCAGGGGGGCCTGGGGAGAGGGACTCGCAGAAGAACGCGGGGAGCGCTGAGGCTGTCCGTTTTCGTGACTTTCCTGTGACACGAAATCATTGCTCAGTGTGGGCGGGTGGCCTTCGCCGCCGGGCCTGGGGCGGCTGGGCCCGGGCGACCTCGGGCGCCCTGGAGACGGCGCGGCGCGGAGGGGGCGCAGATGCGAGAAGAGCTGCGGCTTGGGGGCTGCCTGGTTTCCTCGCAGCGCAGCGGTCTGACTGCTGGGTGGTTTTGCGTGGGGGTATAATTAGCTGTTTTCCAGGACTCGCAGGTAAAGGGTGTCTCATTGCCAGGTGCACGCTTAGTTTACATTCTGAACATCAGCAAAGATGTTTCACGCTCTGCCGCAGCCACACTTGTGGAGAGTGGGCACTGAGACACGGAGGCGCGCTAAGTGGGGCAAACTCCGAAGGTGGCACAGCGCCGGGGACTCCCCGCCGCACACCCTGCGGCCTTGGCCCTGATGAAGCTGGATTTCCCAAGAGACAGGAGGGACACAGGGAAGAGAAAAGAATATTTGTGGTCATCCATTAGATTCGCAGTGAGTGATTCCCCCCTCTCTGATAACACTTAAGAACACGTATGTTCATTACTGAGGTAGAAACGGAAAGGTGTTTTTCATTTAAAAAATTAAGAACCAAATTCTGGTAAGGAAAATTCAAGAACAACAGGCTGACTTCAAAAACTGAGATGATCATCCTTCTCAAGTAGAAATCTTTGAGAGAAAGATTGTGTTTATGTTTTACAAGCCTTGTGCGAAATAACATTAAATAAATTCATGATTCCCTAGACTTGCAGCTCGGCAGCTACATAATTATAGATTCCCAAGCTATAATTCCTTAGCTATAGGTTTGTGGCACTGAACTGAAAAGCTGCACAGATTTCTTTGTAGCCTTAAATTTTACAATTTTTAACCATGAGAAAAAAATTAATATAAGAGCACCAATTCGGAGGACAGATTACTCCCGGACTTTACAAACCAGCTCAGCTGCTTTAGTTATCTCCACTTTAGCTGAAAGCTAAATAATTCAACACAACCTCATTTGCTACAGAGCCTGTTGCCCGGACAGCATCCCCAAATGCTTTACAGCTAATAGAGTTACAGTGAAATGATCAATCAGAACTGAGGGAGAGAGTTTATTTTTTAAAACTGATTTTTAGAGCTAGGGGAAGGGAGAGGGAGAGAGAGAGATAGAAACATCAATGATGAGTCATTGATCGGCTGCCTCCTGCACGCCCCCGACTGGGGATCGAGCCCGAAACCCCGGGCATGTGCCCTGACCAGGATTCGAACCTCGATCTCCTGGATTACAGGTCGATGCTCAACCCCTGAGCAACACCAGCTGGGCCTGAGAGAGAGCGTTTGGACGTACAGGCAGACCTCGCTCCTTGTGCTTTGTTTATTGTGCTTCACAGGTGTTGCGTGTTTTACACACTGAAGGCAAGACCCTCCGCCAGCGAATTACAACTCTCTTTATTTCCATACTTGCCTTTTACGGTGGGCTGGAACCGAACCCACAGTATCTCCCAGGTAAGCCTGTACAGAGGAAAAGGGCACTGTCAAACGAGGAGGGGGAAATGGCAGGTCCCAGGAAGTGGGAATTAGACATTGAGGAGAGTGACACAGAAAGGAAGAAAAGCTGATACGGGGGTGGATAATTGAGGTCATTGTTGTGGGCAACAGGGGTTGGTTCTGCAGGGACTTCCTGAGAAGAGAATGTCCCTGGAATTATTGGAAGTGTGGGAGATTGTCGAGGGGCTGCCTCCTCTGACCACCACCCCAGACTGCCAACCGGCGATGTGCAGCTTCGGAAGAGTTCTGGGCCAGAAGGGAAGGCGTGCTCTGAAAGTAGATGCTGTCAGCCAGGAAGTCTACCCAGCTCCAGCTAAAATCAATAGGCGAGGCCAAGAGGATGTAAGTCAGGTCACTAGAGGAATCTGATATAAGAGGGAACATTCACTTTTTATCTGTTTCTATATTCTCTGAATTTTTCACATTGAACTTGTATTATTTGATAATAGAGACAATAATATAATAGGTAGAGATTGGATCAAGATGGTAGGTTGAACAATATGCCTTTACCTTCTTTTCCATCTCAAATCTTATAAAAAGATATGTCTTAGCCCTGGTGGGTGGGGCTCAGTTGGTTGGGCACCATCCTGTGCACCAAAAGGGTGCTGTGCACACACCCAGGTTTCAGGCTTGATCCCTGGTAGGGGGCATACAGCAGGCAGCCGAATGAAGTTCTGCTCTCACGTCTATGTTCCTCTCTTCCTTCCTCTCTCTCTAAAAATCAATAAAAAAATATTTTTTAAAAAGGTTATGTCTTAAAGAGAACAGGAAATCTAACAGCACAGAGGAACAAGAAAAAGGGTGATCAATTCTCCAAGAATTTTTAGGAAGTCCTGAAATATAGAAGAGAGAGGAAGGATCTGATCTAAAGAGAAACAAAATCAGGGGAACCAAAACAGGTCCAGAAGGAATATTTTAGGCAAGTTCCAAGAAAGAGTCAAATGATACAAGAAGAGGAAGGGGCCCTAGAATAATTCACGTAAGCCTCCTCTCCCCTGCTGGCATTAAGTATCAGAGGTTTGCCTATGGGATAAAGAAGTTAGTGGGGATCCTGGGACCAGAGGGGCAGAGTCTGGGTATCTCCTGACCCCCAGAAATGAGAGGGAACCCTCACTCTTTCTGCAAAGCCTGTTATTGTTATAGTTTAACAACTCGCTTCACAGCCCCTGAAGAGAGGCTATAATAAACAGAATGGGCAGGCAAAAGCATTCTCAAATGAAAGATGGGTGGGCAATGAAAATCAGCAAAAATTTTGTGGGGGACGGGGAACCAGTACCATGAAAGAGAAACACCAAACTCAACTAACAGAAGTAATATCAGAGGACACTAAGTTAATAAAGGAAACAGAAGATGAAATTAAAATGAATTTAAATGTTACTCAGTAAGACTTGAAAGGATATTCAATCTATAACAGTGAGAAATCATAGAAATTAAAAAGTAATTTTCTGAAATTGAAAATTCATTAGCTGATAAGCAGAACAAACCAAATTGAAGAGCAGATTAGTGGAAGCAGACATTCTCCCCAAACAGAGCAAAAGACAAAGAGATGGAAAGTTTATGAGAATTTTTTCATGATTGAAAGCCAGGGAGGCAAGATCCTCAAGGCCCAATATCTATCTAATAAAAGTTACAAAAGGAAAGGAGAGAGCGAGCAGAAGGGGATAATGAGAAAGTCATTTAAAATTTCTCAGAGTTGAAGAAAAATATGAATTTTCTGATTTTATTCTATTTTATTTTTTAAAATATATTTTTATTGATTTTAGAGAGAGAGAGGGAGAGAGAGAGAAACATCAGTGATGAGAGAGTCACTGATCGTCTGCCTCCTGCACGCCCCCTGCTGGGGATCGAGCCCACAACCAGGACTTGAACCTCGATCTCCAGGATCCTAGGTTGGTGCTCAACTACTGAGCCACGCTGGCCAGGGTGAATTTTCAGATTTTAAAATCCTACTGAGTTTACAGCAGGATGAAGAATTTAAAATTTTATTTACAGTTTTATGTACAGTTTAAGGTTTATGATTTTATTTATAAACTCTAAGGACTTAAACCATAAACCAAGACTATAATAAACTAGACTAAATTGCTGTGCCATGAATTAAATTAACCCTAAAAAACTGTTTTTACTGGATCACAGAACCAAACTTATTTGTCTGAAGTACACTTAAAAATAACTTCACTTAGAAATGAACATATATATCTGAAAGGTCCTTAGAAACAGAAATGCAAAACCAAATAAACCTGAACTTACCTCATGTTTGGCTCATTCAAACCCCTGCTGACAACAATAGAAGAATCAATAAGTTAGGGTAAAGTACAGAAAAATAGTGCCTGGAGCTTAAAAAACATTAGTTCCCTCTTCTCTACCCTTTCACCAAGAGATGCTTTTCATGAAACTAAGCTGAAATTTTCATTCCTTTTCTGGAAATATTGAGGGGAACCACACCCTCCACACGAAAACAAAAAAGCAGGAGGACCAATCAGAAGCCCACCATTCACAATCTAGAGCAGCCAAGCACAAGGACCAAACTTTCCCTTCAGATGCCTCAAACAGAATGGTCACTGGAATGAACCAGAAGGCCTGCAGCAGGCCTGCAAATACCAAACTGACCACCCTCTGAAGGAGCAGGTGACACCAATGTCAAATCTTCCTCCATCAGTAATGGAAAGAAGTGGAAAAGGCTTACTACCTCCTGTCATCCACTAGTCCGTGGGAGCACTAGCCAGGCATGAGCATCTTTCCTTAGATAGCTGTTCCTGAGCTTTTCCTCCCTTCTCAGGACTGGGTTCTCTGTTACCTAAGGGATGCAAGCTTGTGCAGATGTAACAGCAGGCTGATGTTGGGGGTGCTGATGAACTCTGCCTGAAGATGCTGACGTTCTGCGGTTGCCTTGTTCAGGCTGTATTAATTCGTGAGGGCTATCATGACAAATACCACAGTCTGGGTGGCTTACACAATGGAAATTTATTTTTACAATCCTGTAGGCTAGAAGTCTGAGATCAGTGTTGGCAGGGTTGTTTCTTCGGAGGCCTCTCTCCTTGACTTATAGATGGCTGTCTTCTCCCTGGCTTCACAGGGTCTTTCCTCTGTGTGTCTGTGTCCTAATTTCCTCTCTTCCTGTAAGGACACCAGTCATATTGGGTTAAGCCCATCCATATGACCTCATTTTACCTTAATTACCTCTTCAAAGGCCCTGTCTGCAAATATGGTCACTTTCTGAGGTAGGAGTGGGGTGGGGTGGGCGTTAGGATTTCAACATATGAATTTGTTTGGGGGGTGGGGGGCTTGTACAATTCAGCCCGTATCCCAGGCCTCATCTTTTCTCACATGAATTGCTTCTGTTGGCCTCCTCACTGCTCTCCCATTCTTCAGCTTCACTCTCTTTCCATTCTTTTTCCCTGTAGTAGCCAAAGTACAGTTTATTAAAAGGAAATTTGATCATTTCACTCTCTACTTTAAAACAGCCAGTGGCTTCCCATTGCTTTCACAATATAGTTTTAAGTTTCCCAGCACTTAGCGCAGTGCCTAACACAGAAGGTTCATTTCATAAGTGCAGGAAGGCCTGATAAGTAAAGGAGTAAATAAATGAATTAATGAGCAAACAAATAATGGAAGCTAAAAGAAGGCTGCAACCTTAGAGATCAACAAAGAAGTAGGGAGTCCAAAATCATTTCTATTTGGCTTAAAAATGCATATTTGTGATTTTTTCCCACGAAATTCACTTTCCTATTTATGTTTAAGGTTATTTAAATGAATTCACATTCCCTGAGACATAATTGGCAATATTTGTGCCTGAATTTCGCCAACTCTTTAGCCACTATAGCACATTCTTACCTAGCTTACTGTCTGTGGGTGAGAAATGGAGTAATTAGATTTTATATTCACACCTACCACCAAGTTCACCCATGGGAGCAAGAGCCTAGTATCTTCCAGTGTCTCATTTATAATGAGATATTGCAAATACAACAGTGATGGTTGAGCTGTGTGGACTTCTGTCTCTGTCTGTTTCACCCTCTCAGTGCCATTTCAGACCTTGTCCTTGGGCAGTGGCCCTGCTCCAGTCCCCACACTCCAATATGCCAAAGCCTTGACACACATAAGCAGCAAGTTGATGCTGTTTGACATTAACACTCTATCTTGAGTGTTCCACAAAGTGGAGAATCTATATATGGATAACTGAGAGTACCTAAACCTGAAACCTTTGGTCTCTTTCCTTTTTGAGTATTTATCAAGCCAGGAACTTAAATAAAGGGGAGAAAATAGAATTTCAAAATCAAGTTTGTTAGAGTTCTAACAATCCAACCAATTAAACAATTGTGTGTTTCTATGATAATTATTGCCAGCATATATGGTCTTGTTGCCTTTATTTGTTTGTGGGCAGTTTCTAAATTCACACAAAAATTTTTTTAATAATATTAACTAAGGCCTTTGGGTAAATTTCAATAAAGTTTGGAAAGATACTGCAATAAAAGACTCCATTACCTCTGTAAATTCATCTCATTTTCTGTTCTGTGGGATATTTCTGCAGCTGCTCAGCTTCTGTTTGAATATCTCTTCAAGGCTTTGACATCTACAAAAAACTATGATTCAACTCAAACATGATTTATTTTGTAGAGTAACTGGTTCTTATAAAAAACATCACTTTTTCTTGTTTCTTGTTTTTCTTTGTGTAGAGCTAATTCTATCTTTAAAAGATTATTTATCAGTTTCTTTTTGCCAAATGCCGTATAATCATTTCTATTCAATTTCATGAAGTAAATTGCTATCATTATCCTTATTGCTAGATAAAGAAACCAAGAAACTCAGAGTTTAAATAATTTTCCAAAAACTCACATACAATTCCAAATCCCTTGCTTATTAAAGAGTTGTTTATCTAGGAAGCAGTGTCCCATAGTTTATTGTTGTTTTTTTCCCCCCATAGTTTTTAAATGAACAGATTCCCATGATATTTAATGTAGATCATCTATATTTTAGCCTAATATTTTAAGTCAGTAATTAAGAATTTAGCCCCCAGTTATACTGAGCATGTGGACAACTCAGTGACAACTCTATACTACTTGTTCTATCACCCATCATCTTAACCTTCAAAATATACTTGATTAAGCATCCAGCTCTGGATCTTCCCCAGCAGAAATGGAAATAAGGGAAAGCTGTAGACTCTCCCTTTGAGAGGGTTTCAAAGCTGCGAGCGAACATCAGTATTCATCAGTGGCCCGGCTACTGCCTAAACCTATTTCCCAACTTTCACCCTCTACCTTTACCAAACATTGCCAGAAATTCGTAAGTCGGAGGCTGCCCACGTGATTTCAGGTACTAGAGATATTCCCTGCCCTTGCCCCAAAGATTATGTAGGAATCTACTAACTTATTTCATAACTAACAATAAACATTAAGATGCAAATAACCCTGGGAAGAGTTAGCTTTAATTTTTTTTAAAATGTATTTATTAATTTTTAGAGAGAAACATTGATTTGTTGTTCCACTTATTTATATATTCATTGGTTGATTCTTGTATGTGCCCTGATCAGAGATCAAACCCACAATGTTGGGGTATCAGGATGATGCTCTCACCAACTGAGCTTCCTGGGCAGGGCCTAAGAGTTAGCTTTTAAGGTATAGCCTTCGGCTATTAGAGTTACAAAAAGTCAGTGCCACTTAGTGGCATTTTAATAGTCAAGCAGTTTCTAAAAAAGAGGAAAGCAGAGTGGATTGGAAAGATCAGTAGGCATAGAGTCAAAATACCTGGATTCTACTCCCCCTTAAACCTCTCTATGCCTCAGTTTTTCTTCTGCAAAATGATGGCATTGAACTAGCTGGTCTCTAAGGACTCTGTTAGCTCTACCTACCTATGTTTTACATTTATAGTAAGAACATACTAGATATACATTATAATGTGCATTAAAATGGAAATTGGAAGTCACTGTCCATCAAAATGGAATTAGTTAAACCAACTATACACACACACACACACATAGATTCTATGTAGCTAGTTAAGTAATGATGGGATTTTATATTTATTGCTAGGGAAAGATGTCATGACATACTGTGGAATTTTTCAAAGTAGGCTTCAAATAATTTCTATTTGACTAAGAAAGTATCTTATATAAGGGAGTATACTCCTAAAAATCTTGTTATTTCTAGGTGGTGGGATTATGAGTATTTCTTACTTCTCTATTTTTCTACAATGTTTGGGTATTTTACAAGCATCTCCATAATAAACAAGAAAGATATTTTCAATTTGGGGAAAATATAGTAATGTATAAATAGTAAATATCAGATCCTTTTCCTGTGAGCCAGTCTTGATGGAAAAGAGGGCCATGGCAAGAGCAAAACAGCAGTGAACTAAAGGTAAACAATGTCTGAATATTTTCATTAACAACCCAGATAATGAAGTAAATATGTGCCATGAAGGTGAAGAACTGCTCTTGTTATGTAAATTGGGCGCAGCTGATCTGTTTTCCTCGGTCATCTCCATCAGCACCAGTGCTGGGAGATGCATCTGCCTGACCGCTGCTCAGGCAGATTCCACTGGATCAAATATGGGGATATTTGTCACGCTGTCCGACTGGCCATTGGATCCAACCCAAGGCTAACCATCTTATGATGACAGTATTAATCCCATCACTTTGTCTCCTTTGTTACTGTGCTTTAATTATTTTAGAGTTTCCTAAGGTTGCCTAGTCAATCTTGATAATTATATTTATCACTCAAAACAAATTTGGAAAAAAACCCCACAGAACTAATTATTAGAAGATTTAATTATCCATTAAATCAAATAGAGATTCATGCATGGTAAGTTAGCAAAGGAGGAAGAATAAGCTTCCTAAATACAAAATGGTGAATGATAGTTTTGACCCAAGTTGAAAATTGGTATGAAAACAAAATCTTGTGGAAGATCATAAATTTAATACAGTTCAATACTGTAGTTATCATTCAAAAAGTGTGGTGTGGCTGCAACACTTGGCAGAAGGATCCTGGAACCAATCCCCCCTGCACCCTGGCCTTCCTGCAGATAAGGAAGGACGGCTGCAGTTAAGTTTTGGGAAAGTCAAAAGTTATACATGGATTTTCCACTGCAGAGGGTCTTGACACCCCTAACCCTAGCATTGTTCAATTACTTGTCACCAATTATATCAGGCCTTCTATGCTAAAATTAACTTCCTTGCTTTAAGTTGGGGGTCAGCAGCTATACAGTGGTACCTCGGTTTTCAAACGTCTCCATTGACGAACATTTCGGTTTAGGAACGCCATACACCCAGAAGGAAATGCTTCGGTTTTCGAACACACCTTGGAAGTCGAACATGCCACGCAGCTTCCACTGAGGACAAGATCCTGAGGCCCAGCTGTCGGCTGTGGATCCCTTGGTTTTCTCCAACAGTCTTCCAGAATGGATCACATTCAGAAACTGAGGTACCACTGTATAGGTTAACAGTCCAGGAGCTAGAGAGGGCCACTGGGAGAGGAGCTATGCCCACAAAGTAGAGAATTTCCGTTTCAGACCTAGAGCAGCTCAGGAAGTCTGTCCTTTGGCTGCTGAAAGTGCTTGCAGTTTGTAAGGATGATGGTAGGAGATGGTAAATCAAGGACAGCTTGTGTATAAGTAATGGTAATATTATTTTGTGAATGTATTTATTATTTATCATATTCTGCTTCCTGAAAGGAATTTTTGAAAATATTTTTATTGATTTTTTAGAGATAGAGAAACATCAATTTGTTGGCCCACTTATTTATGCATTCATTGGTTGCTTCTTGTATGTGCCCTGACCAGGGATCAAACCCACAACCTGATGCTCCAACCCACTGAGCTACCCGGCCAGCCCCTGAAAGGATTTTATTTACTAGAGCAGCTTCATGTATTGGTCTTCTCTTCCCAACTAGGTTGTATATAATGCCCGATACTCAAAAGCACATCCTCAGTTTCTTTTCTAGGTACCTAGTATAATGGCTGAACAATGATAGGTGGGCTTACATAAAAATATACTGAAGACTTTAGTAATCAACATATGTACACAGTTACTACTGGTTGCTTTAACTAGCAAAACCATATTATAGATTCTTGCTCTCCTCCTGGATCCCACAGAAGACATAGTGACCAGAGGGTGACCATATGCTCAGTTTACTTCAGACTTACACCTTTTGTCCTGGCAGAATCATCAATAGTGCTCCCTTGTGCTCTCAAAATGGTACAAATTATATAGTGACCCTATTGACGAGGTATCACTAAGGGGCTTCCCAGTAAGTTCCAATATACAAAAAGTAATTTGACTTTAGCAGGAAATGAAAACTTTGTGGCAAAAGATGACCACAGAGTACAAAGTTAAGATTACATTATTAACTACTTGCTATTTCCTGACAGTTTATCTCTCTGTAAATTTAAGTCAACTCTGCCCTCTGCTGTCTTATGACAGTATGATGACATCACGAAGGGGGCACTGCTTGGCTACATTGAAGCTGATTGCATTAGTCCTGTTGATTGCTTTAGAGAGCTGGTCCCCAAACCGGGCCTACTGTTATCTCAGCTTTTAAAATTTCCCGCGGCCTATGCCGCACCCCCAACCAATTAAATCAGAATCTCTGGGAATCAGAGCCAAGTGTCGATTTTTTTTTTTAAAGCTCCCCAGTTGCAACCAATGTACAGTAAAGGCTGAGGACCATTGTTTAGGGTGTCAGATCAAATAGTCTGTTGTGGTTCATTTATTTTTTTATTCCATAGCCCAGACTATATATACTACACTCCTAACCATACTGGGAGAAGCCTTCGAGATTGGAAGAAAAAGATGAATGAATCAGGACAAATCTACATCACTATGTGTGTGTGTGTGGGGGGGAGACTGGGGGACTGGCATTAAAAAAAAACATTCTAAGGGATGGTGTCTTCCTTGGGTATCCATTTTTAATTCATAGTGATGATACAGATAGAACCTACTAGGAAATGAATCTGTTGCTTAGTCATCAGCTTTGAAGCCACAGCTCGGCCCTGATTCTATGTTGATGGAATTATCTGCTGAAGAAGTTCCAAGGTAGCCAAGAAAAATGGACCCGAAGACGGGTCAAATGAGGTAGAGCCCGTCGCACTAAACTGCTTCCTTTCCCTTGAATGTTCAGAGACTTGCTAATGGAGTTCATCATCTGGGAGAAGCGCCGAGGGGAAAGCAGGAAAGCTGCGGAGTCGAAGTTGCACTAATTAGAACATTACCTAAATTAAGTCCCGGGGGGGAAGCGAACCCCAGAGGGAATAAGAGAGGAAGCAGAAAGATACGAAAAATCACCGATGATCAGCGAGAAGGAGACAGCGTTTGCAAAAATTAACCAAGAGGCAGGTTAAGAATAAGCCAAAAGCTTACTTCCCACTCCCTTTTTCTCAAGTTCATTAGAAAAAGCTAATGGATCTGGTATCTGAAACCAACCCTGTTAGAGGAGATTGTTGTCCTTTTAAACTCTTAACCCAAGACAGTGGAATCAGCCAGAATGCTGGCGTGAGGAAGAAGGGGTCATTTTGGAATTCTGACAGTGGGCATCAGAGTAGAAATCCCCTGTGAAACAGCAGAGGCCTCCTAATACTGGAAGGATGGGCCCCGTGGGTAGCTCCGTGGGTTGGAGCGTCGCCCCGACACGCCAAGGCTGTGGATTGGATCCCCAGGCAGGGCACATACAAGAAGCAACCGATGAAAGCATAAAGCAGTGGAACAAATCGATGTCTCTCTCTCTAACCCCCACCTTCTCTAAAGTCAATTAAAAAATAAAAATAAAAGGATGGGAGAGGAAGATGTCTGTGACAGATGGTGAGGTTCCTACACAGTGGGCATGAGATTGCCGGATTCAGTTCTTCAGTCCGGCCAAAGGCAAGACTTGGCATTAGCAGGGACAGAGTAGGGGTCTGAAAGCAGCATCAGGAATTATTCTAAATGATTCTCTCTGGGCTCCTTCCATGTCTATGGAACAACTACTGATACTTTAAAAAATTCCTTTGCACCCGGCCGGGCGTGGCTCAGTGGTTGAGCGTCGACCTAGGATCCAGGCGTTCAGGGTTCGATTCCCGGTCAGGGCACATGCCCAGGTTGTGGGCTTGATCAATGACTCGCTCATCATTGATGTTTCTCTCTCTCTCTCCCCCTCTCCTTTCCTCTCTCTGAAATCAATAAAGATATATATATATTTTTTAAAAAATCCTTTGCAAGAAATGAATGGGGACAAGGTAACAATGTTTCCACAGATGTATTGATTCATAAGAATGGATTTATGAAAATTATTATAGCCCTGGCCCATGGTGCTCAGTCGCGGGTTTGATCTCAGTCGGGTGCGTGCAGGAGGGAGCCCGATGTCTCCCTCTCACATTGATGTTTTTCTCTCTCCCTCTCCCTTTCCCTTTCTCTCTAAAATAAATAAATAAATGTTATAATAAAACATTAAGAGCTCATATACACAAACCTTTAAATTGAACATTCCATACACACTAAGTTAAATCGTAAAAAGTCCTTGTCTTCTAGCTCCTAATAATTCTACATATAATGCCATTACAACCTTGTAAAGGACAAGTAGCTGCTACATTGAAAAACAAAAACATTTGCATCTTGATAGGAAGGAGGAATGACATGGTGAGAGGTGGTGGGCAACAGCGGAGTTATTTAAGGACCCGCAACCTCTTTTCAATATAATCAGGGAATTAAAAAAGAAAAAGTATTGAATGCCCCCAGTGCAAGGCATAGTGCCAGACCACGGAGGGATCAAAGATGAGGATCCTATGGTCTTTGTCTTCAAGCTGCATTTACTCTACGGGGCAGAGACAGGAGCAGCACACAAATCACTCTAGTAGAAGGCGGAACTTATTAAATGCCATACAAAATTTACAAGCAAAAAATCTTGGGGGAGGGTTCAGACAGCCAGACCACATTTCACAGGATGTGAAAAATGACCTCACCGTCTCCTACCTTCTTTCTGGGTGAATTCGTTGTTGTTTTCAAAAGGGAATTTCACACTGACCATTTGAGATAGAAAGACCAAGTGACTCCTTCTTCCTGTCCCTATAAATCAGTTTGAATATAAGGAAATTGTGAAAATTATGAGAGAAAGGGTAAGCCAAAGCCATACTATGACTGGCTTTAAAAGCCAGGGTGAGGAGCCTGTACCTAATTCAGTTGACAATGGGAATTTGTTGAAGGCTTTTAAGCAAGGCACAGATAGGATCAGAGTGGCAGCAGGGTGCCGGAGAGCTGGAGTGGAGAGAGACAGGGGACAGGCTCTTACAGCCGGCCGGGTCAGAAGTGACGGGGGCGAGGAAGCAGGCTGGATGTCAGGCTGGGAAATTTGTGGGCCACTGAGGGCCTTTTAAACTGGGGGGGTTGATTGGGGGGTTTAGAGAAACCTCAAAAAAAAATCCTCTGTATTTTAGAGATGTCCTCTCCTAATCTGTCTGCCCCAGCTATAGACACATGCAGTTCCTGCCTGACTCGAAAGGGGCCCAGCTCGGTGGAAGAGATTAGCCGCCTGTTGATGACTGACTGTTGAAGCTTCGTCAGTTCTTTCCCTCTCTGTACCTGCCCCCGGCCTTGCTCTAGCCAGCTTCTTGCTTGGAACTCAGAGGAAGAAAGGCACCATGAGCAATTTCAAAAATCAGAGTTCATTCTAAGCAGATAAAGTGCTATCGACGGTCCAAAGCAGAACATGAATTCCTTCTCATATCCTTTTAAAAAGTCCGTCCTTCATCCTGGCTACCTCTTAAACTTTCATTATATTGTTTTCTCCCTTTACTACCAAATTTATCACCAGCCCAGCCTTCATTCAGATATTCCCTGAATCACCACCGCCTCTCGTCCCTTAACCCATGGAACAATGGGGCCTGCCTCTACGACCGCAGTAACATAGACCCCTCCGAAGACCCCATGCCACCCTCGCCACCCGCAGCCCTAGTGCTCAGTGTCCGCTTTCTGACGTCTGACTCCGTGGATCCTCTCGGCCTTGAAACTTCCTTTTCCTTTGGTCCTCTTGACTACCCACCCTCCTGTTTCCTTCCACCTCTGGGATCTCTCGTCTGCTACCTTTGCATGCTGTGTCCCTTCCTACTCTACAAAATATAACTGCAACCCAAAGGATAATCTTGGAGTGTCTACTATGTACGATCTTGCAGGAGAAAATGTTTTCATTCCATTTTTCCACTCTCCACAGAATTCCTAAATCTACACCTCCAGCGATCCCCCCTGCCTCAGCTCCAGTGTAATATTTCCTGCTGGACATTTCCACATGGATGTGTCAAACTCATCATGTGTGAAGGGGAGCTTACCAATCCCCCCCCCCCCCCCAAAAGCTAACTTCCTTTAACTCCTGCAAGTTCATCAGTGATACCATCATTTTCTCGGTACTCAGGTTCTAAATCTTGAGTCACTCTCCACCGGGCCCCTCTCTGTGTGTAGTTACCAGTTACTCCATCAATCCTGCTTTTGAAAACTCTCAAGTCTATCTCCTCCTATGCCTTTCTCCTGCCACTACTGTAGACTCTTACCATCTCTCTCTCAGGCATCTCCAACACTCTTTCTTCTCTTTTCAATACATTGAACACTTTAGTTGGAAATATTAATCTTCCCAAACCATTTTGTTGTAGGTATCATTCCCTGCTCAAAACTTTTCAGTTAAACTCCACTACAGGATAAATTTTAAATTTCTTAATCTGGCATTTAATACCCCCCACTACCTATTCTTTGCATGCTTCTATTATTATTATTATTTAATATATTTTTTTTTTATTTCAGAGAGAGGAAGGGAGAGGGAGAGAGAGATAGAAACATCAATGATGACAGAGAGTCATTGATCGGCTGCCTCCTGCACGTCCCCTGCTGGGAATGGAACCACGATCTCCTGGATCCTAGGTTGATGCTCAACCGCTGAGCCACAGCAGCCGGGCCATGCTTCTGTTCTTAGCTTACACAAACTCTCTATACAAATTCTCTTCTCCAGCTAAAGTGATCTTGCAATTGTTCCCCAATTATGGCATATCTTTAGAGCCAACAGTTGTACAATCCAGAGGGCACCGTTCTCAGAGAACATAATGTGAACAGTGCCCCATGAATCTGTGCCATGGCTGTCTTTATTCCACACCCATTTTGGCACCTCTGTTCTGATGTTCTCCTTTAGAACACTCTCCTCTTGCCTCTGCCCTAACTCTTCCTTCAAGGTCCAACTCAAGTTCTACCAGCCCCATCGACTGCCCTTAATTCCTAGACCACTGATCTGTAAATAACGTAACCATATAATTTATCATCCAAACTGTGATGTTTGAGAATTAAAGGGGGCACAATCACTCTGGGACAGTAGGCCTAAACTGGGAGTGTGCAGGACAAACTGGGGCATATGATCTGCTACTTACATATTACTCATCTGGCACTCAGTATGTTTTATCTGGCAGTTCTTGTTTGTTTGTTTAAATCTGTATATCATTTATTTTTTATAAATATTTTTTATTGATTTTTGGAGAGAGAGGAAGGGAAGGGAAAGAGAAACATCAAGGTGAGTGCAACATCCATCAGCTGTCTCCTGAACACCCCCCACTGGGAATCGAACCAGCAACCTTTCAGTGCACAAGATGACGTCCATCCAACCAAGCCACATCGGCCAGGGCTAAATTTACATTTACATTTACATTATTTAAATGTACATTCCTTATATCCTCAACACAATAAGCCCTCTGGGTACAAGTCATATATGCTACCTCTTTGTTTACCTGATGCCTGGCCATATAATATACACTGAAAGTTGTTTTTTCATCATGATGGTATCTTTACTGTTATTTAGGAATGAAAGTTGGACAAGGAGTGAACTTTCAAAAGCAGTAAATTCACCTAATTATCATTCTGGCAGGAAGACGAATTTTCTATGTCCCTACATACGGACATCAAAAATTTCCTCAAGTCTTAGGTACGGGCTGGGTTGTGGATTCTGGGACGTGTTCTGCCTTGTTACCTCATAACATCCACTCTCTCTATCTTGACAGCATCCCCTTTCCATTGCTCTGTCACGACGCCTCACAGAAGAAAGCTGACAGTCCAACCAGAGGGCTTCCGTAACACATCAAAATAAAACCACATCTAAGGAAACGCTAACTACCCTGAAACCAAATATTTGGAAGTTTTGATCTGCCTGACTTATTTTGCTTAATTAACATCTGCCCCCCCCCTCCCCCGTTCAGCATTATCTCTGCTAACCTACCAGTATGCAAAGGGGGAGAAGGGAGACCTGACAACAGAAAAAGACAGCCTGCAGTCATGGCAGCGCAGGCTCCGAAAACAAACTGAAAAATGAAAGACTTGTGGGAAAGAAAGAATTAGGACAGAATCACCTCTGAGCAAATACTTAACAGAGAGCAATGCTACCAAAGAGCAACAAGTAAAAAAAAAAATTTAAAAATGGGAGAGTGAGTGGATGTTGAAAAGCTCCTGGAAGGAAAACCATTTTGTTCAAACTTACATGGTTTAGGCCTTACTAAAATCCCTCCTGACAAGCAGGCAACTTGCATTAGGCAGCATTCACCTGTTTTCTACACAGAATCATACGAGGAACTTTGCCTTTGATTTCTCTTAAAATTTGGTTCTCACAGAGATTTCATCTGTAAACCTTTGGTCTAAGGTTTTTGCTCCCAGCAGTCTCTGAGGCCTTCCAGACATCAGCAGTCTCCCTAAACACAATAAACAAACTACCTAGAGATCCTCACACTCTCCAGAGTCTGACAAAGAGCTCCTTAGAAAGAGCTCCCAAATATCCCTGTAGATGGCCCTTCTTCCTTCTACTTAGGGTTTTTTATACCTAGACCTCTCTGGAGGTATTGAACGTATGACCTCTTGGAGTTCCCAAACCTTTCACCTGATTCTTTTTATCTCCAGTAAGGTCACGGTCTGCTTTGGAAGACTGAAGCCTGGAATAAGCAGCTAATGGTGGCAGGTGTGCTGCTGTGTGTATCTCCTGCCTGCTCTGACCATTCTGATGCCTTTCCCCCTTATCTCTCCCTCATTTCTGCTTGTGATTTTATTTTGTTCTCTCGCTCACCCCATCTTTCCTCAGATATATTTAGGGACCGTGGTGGCAGGCAGGGCCTAATACTGTAGATTTAAGCACTGATCTTCTTAGATGTAGAGGAGCATATTAGAAAACTTCTTGAGAGTTCTTCTCCCTCTGGGCCTCTCTGGGGCCACAGTCCATTACCATCCCTTGATTACCAACCACTCCTTATATCTTTCTTAGATTCTCTGGACTCCTGTTCATCCATCTAGCTAACATTTATGAAATATTTAATACATATATCAGACCCTGTGCTAAGCAGATTATCTCCTTTAATTCTCAGAGCAACTCCATGAGGTAGGCGTATTCCCATTTTGCAAAGGAGGAGAAAGGCACAGAGGAGTAACTTGCCTAACGTGTCACGGCTAAGTGATGGAGCTGGGCCGTGAACCCACATCTGTCTGTCTCCACGAAAACACTTTGGTGGAAAATGTGATGCTGATATATATTAGGAAGAAGCCTGAGCAATTTTAAAATTCATTACATGATAACATCCATCAGGGCTGTGTTAGGCGTAATAATGAAATCTCCCCTGACTTAGGGCCAAAACTCTATCCTTCACATGAAAAGACTGAACGTTACTTAGATCTAAGCTACCGACTCTACGCACCAGCCTTTCAAACTTGATTTCCCATGCCTTGTGCTTTTGCTCATGTCGTTGCCCCTGACCAGGGAACACCCTGTTCCCTGACACTGTGTGCCTCCTCTGTCCAACCTCTCCCAGGCTGAGATGCCTGCCCTTTCTCTGGGCCACACTAGCATCCCTAAGAGCAGCTATTAAGCTATATTGGGATCACTGGTTTCTTTCTTCCCCTCAAGTCGTAAGCTACTTGAAGGCAGGCATAAAGTAGGTATTTCAAACATTGCATGAATTGAATCAAGTTGAATTCCTGAGCTTTAAAGTTATCGTATTACTTCTTCCAGGCATATTTGCACTTTCAGCACTATTTTAAATTTTGTAAGGAAGGGATCTCTGACGTAGGCATCTCAAGCATTAACTGAATTGGTGAGAGAAGACTAACCGCACTGGTAGAAGAGTCTTATACCCACCTTCAACTGAAATCAACAAACCATTATGAATCCAATTATCTATAAAAGAAAAAGACAAAACAGTGGTTAGAACCAATTAAAGTTAAGAAGATGTTGCTAAACTTCCAGGAAAGAGGTGACAAACTGAACTCTAAGTTTACAGATAATATCCTAGAGAGCAATGAGGTGTTAAATTGAATGATATTAGGGCACAGAATTCTCCTTGCTGAGTCATCCAGGCCGTAGGCAGAATCTTCCTTTTGGTGGGCACAGTATGAAGACATGACTTAGCAACATAGTCTTGGTGAGTAACTGGAGGATATTGGGCTTAAAACAATTTTTTAAACCAAAACTCCTTCTCCTAAAAAATTTTTTTCTCAAATATTAAAAGCTTTGAAAGCAATAACCTAGAGTGAATAGAAGGAAGTCTCAATGAGATGGATGGAATGATGGTTGCTTTTGGTCATAGAATGTGGGGTAAGTTGGTGGGATAGGTGAAATTGTGTGTTCAGCTCTTTTAATCAATCAAAAAACATTACCAAGCACCCACTATGTGTCAAGCATAAAAGCTGGGAAGCAAGCATCATTCTCAAGGAGTCCTAGTCTGTGGTGACTGTGCATTCCATAGTAGGGGAGTGAATAACATGTTATTATAGGAGTTCAGAACAGGAAACCAATATCCAGTCTTCATGGAAGAAGTGATGTTTGATTTATGTCTGAGAGACTACATATGACTTCAACACGCAGAGAAAGGACCATTCTGGGAACAGGGAACAGCACACAAAAAGCTAGAAAGAAGACTTGAAAGAATTTGGTGTGGTTGGGCCTCTGAGAAGTTCAATGAGACTACAAATAGGTAATGTGTGAGGACAAGGACAGGAGAGCAGAAGGAGAGGTGGGAGCAGCTGGACATGAGGTGAGAGAAGTAGACTGGTGCCAAATTTTAAAAGGCTTTGAATGCTCTAGCAAGAAACTTGGTCTTTATCTTGAAGGCAGTGGGGAATCAAGGAGCTTTTAAAGCAGCAGCATAATAAGATATATTATAACTGTTACATTTCGGGCACTGTCTTCTGTAGATGCTTAATAACATACTTCAGTTCTCTCAAACCTTGTATGTACTTTCGCATTAGCTCTCAAAGAAGATTCTGTCAAGAGAAAGAAGTAGAAGAAACCAGAAGCGGGGTTGGAAATAGGTGAGTAGGGCTCCCTGCCTCTTTGGGCCTTTGGGTAACTTTCCAAGTCTGCTTCCTGGGGGGGTCTGGCTTGTTGCTCTCTCTCCACCTTCTGTGGTTTCCCCCCCTAACGCAGCTCTTCCCCACAGTGTCCTCTCCAACACAATATGCCCACTCAGTCTTTTCAAGTGCACACAAACCATCTTGTACAAATTAAAGTACACAGTCTCATATTACCCAATTCAGCTAGACACAGAGTCACAGTTTGGGCAGGCTGCTAGTCATTACCAATCCCCTTTTCCTAATTTATTATGCTCCCTTCTACCTTAGAACTCATGCTAATGGCCAGTTATTTTTCCTAGCACCCTTGAGTCATATATATACTTGTGTATCTAAAACAACCGTGTGAAGTAGATATATTAATTATTGTCATTATTTTACAGATGAGAATATTGAAGTCCAGCCAATAAGCAACTTGCTTAAGGTCCTACTGTTATTAAGGTACAACTAGGACCAGAATCTAAAATCTTACCTTTAAACCACCATGTTATTTCCCAAACATTCCTTGCAGCTTCTATGTACCCCTTCTCCATTCCAAGTCAAAACTACTCTTTTCAAAATTACCCATGCTTCTTGATTTCTATGAATTTTGTGCCTGAACTACTGTGAGGCAAACCCTCTGTCTGCTGGCCATTCTCCAGGACAAACCAGGGGCCTCTTGACTTCTCTCTCCTCACTTCCTTGGTTTCTCGAAAAATTCCAAACTCCTTCACCTCTCAAAGTCAATATAGGTGCAAAGAACAAAAGTCTGTTCTTTTTTCCTATGTCCTTGGGGCACACATTAGAAATGGAATGAAATAAAATAAAAGCATATTTAAAACCCAGTTGCATTTTGATTATTAAATTCACCCCAATCTATGTAAGATTTGACAGATAATATTTTTCTAAAATATTAATGTTAATAAAATATTATTAGTTTTCTAAATCACTACATCAGAGATTTTGACATATATCATAAAAATTATATATGGAAATGATCATCTGTATGTGAAAGAAAGTGAGGAGAGCTGAAGAAAACAATTGAAGAGAAACAGTAGCTATTCCCTTGCTTTTAAACACCATGTACTCGAAGCCTGGAGTTTATAATCTGAATAGCTATGAGCACCACAAAAGGAAGAAAGTCCAATTTGGCCACTGAACTAAAAAATAAATTAAAAAGGCTGGTCCTGACCCTTTTGGCCAGGCTCACCTGTGTGCACAGTGTTAACCTGGAATTGCTGCTGATTCATTCATGCCAGGCAGGTGATACCAGATAAAGGCAACGGCTCCTGTTTCACACTTCCCTTGAGACAGTGGAAAGAATGACACATACCTGCACCAAGCAGTTGAACTCCTGCTTCGAGCTGAGCTTCCTTCCATCTGTGAAACTGGTCTGACAGTAGTACCATAAAAGCTCTGGGGTGCTTCCTCACCCCTTTAAAGGAAGGGTGAAGAGGATAGGTATACTCAGCACTGCATCCTTCCAGCCTCTTGGCTTCAGGCATCATAAAAAGCAAAAGAAAAAGGTGCTAGAAGGAGGGTGGCAGGAGATTCAACCCTTAAGGCAAAATTTTAATCTTATCCCAGGGATGTAGTTTAGCATATATAATCGAACCATTTTAACATTTAGAGCTACCTAAATGGATTCATTTACCAAGAGATAATTTCATGCATAAATTGCAACATGTGAGTATATTTGATACACGTTATTGACGTCATGTTTATTAACCTTTAAAAGACGGCATTTAAAAGACAGCATCATACAAACTCCATATATTTTCCAGGATCAACTGTACAAATAATGGTTTCTTTCCTTTTGCCTGTAAAAAAGAACATATATGCTTAGGTTTCTGAGTATTTAAAGAGAACGTTCTATTAGAAGGTAACCTTAAATTAGGTTCCTATAAATTTTATTTTACATAATTACCTAGAAAATAGATTTTTTTGGTGAACTGTTTCAAAATTATTTCACATCACTGCTTGATCATTCCTTTCCGGTGCTAATCTCCTGCTTTGTAGCCTCTATTTTTCTTTCTTCCACCTGTCAACCTCAGAGACTCTCATATGCCTATTACCGTAATCACGCTTTAATTTTTGGTCCTGTCCACCTCCTCCTGCCAGTCACATTTGCTGACTCTCTCCCCCGAACATGGTTATATTTGAATAGGGAACTTCACTGGGTGGATAGCCATTAGCTCTTGAAATGTTGTGCCTATGAATAAGATGACGTTTGTACTCACTTGCTCATTTTAATAACAAGATACCATATCACTCTGGAAAGGTAAAAAGATCTTGGTAAATAGGTAGATTGTTTTTAATGCCTCCGAACATTAAATCAATTCATATGAAAGAACTTAGTTATTGAGACCTTTGCAGGGTAATTTTTAATTTGTTTTAAAATCATGAATGTTCTCTATTGGGGATGAGGCAGAAAGCTATACATCTCCCCCTTGTGGTTCGTGTTTGTGTTTGCCTTTTGCATATCCAATTTCTTCCAGTTTCCATCAGTCCCAATAAAATGCTGCTTAAATTATCTTCCTAAACCACAACCCTGATATCCCTCTCCTGTTCAAACTTTCAGCGGCTCCCTATTACCTGCAGGATAAAATCCAAGCGCTCTGGTGTGGTCCACCTGAAATTCCTACACTAAACTCTCTGCTTTTGGAAATCATATACATTCTTCAAGGCTCAAATTCTTCTTTTGCAATCTTCCATCTGCCAGAAGTCTCTCCATTTTGTGGTCTAAAACCACAAGCTTCCAGTAATTATGGGCATTTGTGCTCACTTTATTTCTCACTCTATTGTGAATATCTGGAGACTAGGAAAGGACAATGTCCTTTTCATCTTCCTGTTTCATCATCACAGTTCCTTGCACAGTGATGGCACTCAAGAAATGTCTATAGAATTGAATAAAATAGATATAGTAGTAACTTTAAAAGTCACCATCAGGCTTTAAAAACAGAGGATGCATTTAAAAATCAATCAAGAGAGGGAATTCCATAGGCCAGCCTCATGCAGAAATATAATTCAAGCTACATTTGTAATTTTCAATTTTCTAGTAGTCAGATTAAAAAAAGAAACACGTGAAATGAATTTTAATAATTTATATTTAGCCCAGTTATTTCAACATTATCAATATAAAAATTACTAATGAAATGTTTTACTTTTTTCATACTAAGTTTTCTAAATCTAGTGTCCAAGATGTGCTTACAAGACATTACAGGAGCACAGTGCAGGAGGCTGGCAGCTCAGCCTGTGGCTTTTCCCTGAAATGCAGCGTGTGAGGGGCCTCTGTCAGCAATGGCTGCTGGACTCTAGTTAGGAATTTGGGCCCAGTTAACCATGAGGAGTCCTTCTTGGAAGATATATTTCTTCTGGGGGTTCACATTACTAATTTTATAGGGTTGTAAAAGCATAAAATTAGAAACTGAAATGCTGAAAATGTCATACACATGGAAGGCATTATAATTATTCCAAGAATAGAGTTAACTCTGGTGCACTACTTCCTGCAGTGCTGCTTAGCACACCTGCGACTTTTAGTAATTGTGCAGATCCTTACCAGAGGGTGAAATACCAAAGGTTACAATTTCAACACTCCAGTGGATATGGAATTCCCATATTAGCAAAGCCAATTAAACTGGCTTGCTTTGAAATGGTTATTAAAGAAGAAGCGGGGCAGCAATCACAAGCATTTTGAGCTCCACAAAATTGGGAAACGATGCAGAGATCATTGACCTGGCCATTTTCTACTTCCATAGTGTTGCCTGACCCTGAGGCGCTTCTGTGACACAGAGAGAGAAAGAAACACGTTTCCCATCGCTGTGTTCTCCAGAGGACTCTGGGATGGTAATTTACTATGAACATTTTACATGTTCGTTTTAGGAGATTCTCTGCAAAGCTTTAAGTGCCTCTTCAGTTATTGCTTATTCTCCTGCCGAGATCTGATCTGTCATTCTCACTGCCCTAAGAAATGGTTAAGGAAAAATATTTAAATTATAATTTCAGCTTTATATGTATATGGAGTAAACCAAGGCAGCTGAAAGATGGGAAGAAAGCTGAACATGAGAAACAATTACCTTTCTCGTGTATTGTGACTTGCTTTTCTGTCAGCCTAGACTCAGGAAGGCGCCTATTAGAACTTTGCTCAGCCCAAGATGCCTTTCCCTCTCCCGCCACATTGTCGCTCTTCCCCCTGCAGTTCCATAATTCCGACCGCTTGCTCACCGCGGTTGCATAAGAGACCCGGGCGTGCCCTAACAACAGTTGCTAAGGGGCGGAGACCTGGACTGTTCAAGACGAACTACGCCGGAGTGCTTAGGACGCATGCGTCAACCTTTTCTGCGCTCTCGCGAGGTTTCGTCTTCCCGGAAGTGCTGGAGGACCTTCCCAGTTAACGGCGTCGCTATGTGTGGGGACTGTGTGGAGAAGGAATATCCCAATCGGGTGAGCGAGTGAGCGCCGGCCCCTGGGGCTTCTCTTACCCCCGGCCGGCCTTCCCCGTGAGGCTGAGCGCGGGGCGGACTCCGCGGCTCTGCCTGTTCCGATGACCCGGTAGCTGTATTTAGGCGCTCGACGGCAGTGGCGGCCTGTGGGGGCCCTTTCCCCCCGTCCCCGCCCTTGTGGCTGACATCCGCCGGCACCCACTTCTCGTTAGCTCCCGGGGACAACAAAGGAAGCCCCACCACCATCAACCCAGTCGACCGCAGACACCCCACCCCTGCCCCTGGTCGCCTCCTCAAGCTTGATTTGATGAAGTTCAATTTTTCTTACTGAATTGTAGAGCTGGAGGGGACCTCTGAGGTCATCCGTTGCGACCCGGTTTTGCAGATGAAGAAACTAACGTCCAGAAAGGGGAACTCAGTTGCCCAGGTTCACACTGTTGTTAATATGAGGGCCGAGACCAGAATTTAGGTTTCCTGGCTGTTGTGCTTTCTTTTAGATCTCTGTTCTCTCAAGCTCAGGAGGTTGCAAACTTGTTTACTCTCATTCGACACTCGAGGTATACTTATTGCACATGTATATGTGCGTGGCTGGATTACAGAGGGGTACCTAGGAAGAGGTAAGAGGCAGCTTCATTGCTGCCCAAGAGCTTACTTTTTGGGGGAGTATGTGATTAACAAGAAAGGAGCAGTCCAGTCCTTGAGTGCTGTTCAAGTTGAGAGCCACAGGGGATAGCGCTGTTCTCCCAAAAGAAAGGACTGAAGTTGGGACCTGAAAGTCAGTAGCGAGGAGGGTAGAAAAGAAGGAAAGGAGATGGAGGCTGGGGGGAAATAATAGCAAGAACAAGGATTCTTATATGGAGTGGGAGGTAGAAAATCCCTATCGTGTCTTCCGTCTCTTAATATTTTGAGTGATACTTAGACTTCAGGGAAGGATATATAACAACATGAAAACGCATATGGGACAACCTCTTTGAAAAGAGGTTTAGCATTATCAAATAAAGTTGGAGATGTGCATACTGAGTAACCCAGCAGTTCCCATTCTAGAGAAATAAATGCATGTGCAGATGGGTTCCTGGAGACTTGTATAAGAAAGTTTGTAACAGCATTGTTTGTACTAATAGGCTGAAAAAGAGTGATACAGTCATAGAATGGAACACCATGAACCAGTGAGTAATGACAGTGAATGAATGGGAGCAGTGGTTCTGAAGTAGGAGCAGTTTTGCCTCCCATGGGACATTTGGCAACATCTGGAGACATTTTTGGTTGTCACATCTGGGAGTACTACTGACACCTAGTAGGCAGAGGCATTATGCTGAACATTTACGTTTCACATGCTTTTCTGTACTGAGTTCTATTTCATACATTTTTTAAAGCTTAAAAAGAGACTTTTATGAATCCAGTAATCAACATGGCACCTTGCTGGGACCATGAGGGAGATATATTAAAGAGATTAGGTTGGATTCTTAAGAGTTGAGCTAATCAAAAGACTCAAAAATTATATATTGAGAACTTTAGATTTCATACTTTAGCCATTGGGCAACCATCAAACAAAATTGAATAGGGAATTCTTCTGAAGTCTGTTACTTAGGAAAAGGAATCTATGGCTGTATATTGAAATGATGGGAGGGGGGAAATTCCTGTGGAATTTCAGGAGAGTCCCCCAGAGCATTTGGAGAGCCATGACAACAGGAGTGTAGGCATGAGATAATGAAGACGTCATTTCAAAGAAAGGATTAACAGGACTCAACTTATTTAAAGTAGGAGGAAGAAGGAAAGAACTATAGATGATCTCAGGGTTTTCAATCTAGGCAACTGCGAAAATTGGAATTATCATCATCAAGATCAAATGGTCAGATTGTTTTTATCATTTTTCATTCAAGGTTGAAGAAATCCAAGCAGTCTACTGAAAATATAAGATTGCAGTTTGAGTGCAAGATGCAGACATAGGAGTCAGACAAATAACGGTGTCAAATAGAAAATATTTATTCTCTTAGGAAAAGAACGTAGACAATAAAGTAGAATCAAAGACTGAGATTCCAGGAATAAATTAATTTAGGGAGTGAAAATAGTATACAGTATAGGGAGAAGAGCGGGAAAAAAGATTGAGGTGATTGGAAAATCAGGAAAGTGCCTTTCATAAGCACTTTTCTCTCTTATGCGCTAAAATAATTAAAGGACTGTCATGAGGAAGAATTAAACTTTTCTGTGGAATTTCAGGAGGCAGATTTAGAAATAATTAGTGGGTGGGTGTTATAGGATTGCAGGCTTTGAATCAGAATAAAGAACTTTAACAGATTTTCAAAAGTTGAATAGGTAATCCTTAGAAGAATTGAACTTTCTTCCTGTTGTTTGGTAGAGACTAAGTGACCATTTGAAATCTTAAGGACCCTTCCTCTAGATTTTATTGAGTCCTGAGATATTTTTAAGGGCAGTAAGAGCAGAGCCACTTTGCTTGAGCTTAGCAAAGGAAAGAGCAATAAGATGGTGATATTAAGTGTAGTCCACTCATTTCAAAAAATTTGGCAGAGGAAAATAGTGGATTAGCATGTTGAGAAGTTCTAAGTATAGAATAAGTAGGTAATATCTATCTTTGTTTTCATAAATTTTCTGGAGTTCTGTGGTAGGTGTTTTTCATAGACTAGAGATACACAGTAATGAATTTCTAACAGAGTTCTGGCCTGCTTGCTTGTAATGTTACACCAAGAACTTGAATTTAAGCAATGTTTCCTTAGAGTTTACGTTTTGCATACTTACTAGGTCAGATTACAGAAGTTAGGCCACATTGTATATAATAAGGTGCCTGTGTTTATGGGTGCATTCCTGTTCAGCGTTCTGTTTACTTGAAACTGGTATTTAGGGCTTTATTCTCTTAAGACTGTTTCTCATTCCTTAATGTCTTAGAGTCCTTGGCAGTCAGTTTTTATAGATTAAAAGCAGTCCTGATTCAAACCCAATCAGGATATGTGTTTTAAAGATTTACCATAAAGCTATAGTCATCAAGAGAGTGTGATATTAATGCAGAGATAGACATATAAATCAAGGGAACAAAATAGTCAAAAGTAGACCCATATATAGGGTGCCCCCCAAAATGTATACACACACTTTGAGTAATTATAAAGACAGTGCTTATTAAAAATACAGTTCATTTTCAAATCCTTTGTCAGACACATGTATTATAAATATTTCAGCTGTTGAGGTGTGTATACATGTTTTTGGGACACCCTGTGTATATGGTCATTTGAGTTTTCCGAAAAGGTACCAATGCTATTCAATGTGGAAAGGGTAGTCTTTTAAATAAATGTTGCTGGAACAACTAAATAGTCATATGGAAATAAATGAAACTTGATTATTGTTTCATATTTCAAAATTATTTCAATATAGATCATAAGCCTAAACCAGCAAGCTAAAACTATAAAATTTCTAGAAGAAAACATATGAGAAAATCTTTGCAATCTTGAGGTAGACAAAGATGTCTTAGAAGACAAGCACAAAAACAAGGAAAGAAAGAATTTGATAAATTGGACTTCATAAAAATCAAAAGTGCTCTTCAGAAGACACCATAAAAATGGCAAACCAATGACAAGGAGAAAATATTTATAATACATGTGTCTGACAAAGGATTTGTATCAGAGATATAAATAACTGTTATAGGTCAGTAATTACTCTTATAACTCAATAAGGAGATAAACAACCTAACTTTTAAAAACGAGCACAAAGACTTGAATATATACTTCACAAAGGAAGAAATGTGAATAGGCACCATGAAAAGATGCTCATCATTATTCACCAGGGAAATGCAAATTGAAGCTACAATGATGTACCATTTTACATCATTAGAATGGCTAAACTTAAATTTAAAAAAACTTGCCCTGCCGGTGTGGCTCAGCAGTTGAGCATCAACCTAGGATCCACAAGATCACAGTTGGATTCAGGTCAGGGCACATGCCCGGGTTTTGGGCTGGATCCCCAGCAGGGGGGGTGCTGAAGGCAGGCAGTCAATGACACATCATTGATGTTTCCGTCTCCCGCTCCCTTCCTCTCTCTGAAATCAATAAAGATATATTAAAAGAACAAAAATGCCCGGCTGGGCGTGGCTCAGCGGTTGAGGGTCGACCTAGGATCCAGGCAATCAGGGTTCGATTCCCAGTCAGGGCACATGCCCAGGTTGCGGGCTCAATCAATGACTCTCTCATCATTGATGTTTCTCTCTCTCTCTTTTTCTCTCTATGAAATCAATAAAAATACGTTTTAAAAAAACAACAAAAAACAAAGCCTTATAATACCTAGTATGGTGAGAATGTGAAGCTACTGGAACTCACATGCTGCTGGTGGCAATAGAAAATGGAAAACCATGTGGCAGTTTCTTATAATGTTTATATGTTTATATATCATGTTTTTACTGTGTGACTCAGCAAGTCCACTTCTAGTAATTTACCCAAGAGAAAGGTGTATGTCTACACAAGACTTATACATGAATCTTCATTGCTGCTTTATTCATAATAGTCGAAACCTGAAAAGAACCTACATGTCTATCAGCAGATAAATCTGTGCAATGGTATACTGCTTGGCAATAAAAAGCAAAAAATTACCAATCCATATAACAACAGAAGTGATTAACATAGACATTATGTTGAGTAAAAGGAGCTGAATGCAAATGAGTATACTGCATGATTCTGTTTATATAAAATTTTAGGGCAGGCAAAACTAGTGTCTAGAAATAGAAATCAGATCCGTGGGTGCCTGAGGGTAAGAGAGGGGTTGGAGATAGACTGCAAAGCCTGAAGGAACTTCCTGGGAAGATAGAAATTTTTATATCTTGATTGGGGTAGTGTTTACATTGGCGTATATGTTTATTAAATGTAATTTACCGATACCCTTACAATATGTGGATTTTATTGTATGTAAGTTACATCTCAGTAGAGTTTGTTGTTGGTTTTTAAATCAAAGCAAAGCATTTGTTCTTAATAGCTGGGAATTTATACTTTCACTCCAAGACTTTCCCCCCCTTTAGTAGTTAAGTCCATGTGCCTATGATTTAGTATCTTCAAACTATATAGTTAGTTTGATTTCTCCCCATCAGAGTTAATCTCTTCCTTAATACTTGGCACTGAGGAGCCACTCAGAAGGGAGAGGTTCATTGTGCAGGGAATCCAGGAAAGCTTCACTGTGACATCACTTCAGCTGGGCCTTAATTCCCCTGATGCTTCATAAGTTCTTTGGAGGCAGAAAACATGTGACTCATCCTCAAATTCAACACTGTGTTTTGCACAGTATCAGGCACATAGCTACATTGGAGAAATGTTGGTTTGAATGGTTTTTAGTCACATTAACTATTAAAAATACTCTAAATTTGTTGGTCAGAAATGAGATCGAAGTAGACTATTTATGAAATGACTTTTAGTTGTGAACAATCAGTACGCTTAGCAAAGACCTCCCTTGAGCCAAGAGCATAAGTTGTTTAGTTTTTTAATGATAAAGCAAAACCTTTTCTCTTTGAATGCCATGGTGTCAGTCTGATGAATTACAGAGTTTATCTCCTCTGCCTAAATCACACGTATCCTTAAGGACTAACATCTATGGAGCTGAGAGTCTATTTTGTTTGTTTATTTTATGGTATTTTTAACACTTCAGAAAATGCTATTTCAGCAATCAATTGAGCATGGCAGTGTATAAGATCATTTTTATCATTGGCTCAGTATTTCCATTTTGATTGAATTTTAATTCTAGCTTTATGATATGACACCTCATCTAATGTTGGCTCTTAGTTTTTTTAAATTTTTCCTTTTCATATTTTATATTATTAAAGCTTCATTAAATTGTTTCTAAATATCTATTTGCATTTAGAGACTTACAGCTCTAACATAGCTTCAGTTTTATTTACCATGAATAGCACATCTAGAGGAAAGTAATAATTTCAAAAATTAATTGGTGTTCCCTTCAAGCAAGTAAACTTTGGCATGTTTTTTTGCCTTAGAGATTTTAAGTCTATTAATCATTTTCACCAAGGATTTTGAAATATAAGAAAATTAAATTACTATTTTTAATATTTTAGGGTAACATCTGCCTAGAGAATGGATCTTTCTTGCTGAACTTTACCGGCTGTGCAGTGTGTGGTAAGCGGGACTTTATGCTGATCACAAACAAATCTTTGAAAGAGGAAGATGGAGAAGAAATAGTTACCTATGATCGTAAGTAGACCTTTTCTTTTCATGGAAGTTGTCAGCAGGTATTGACTTTTGGAAGTTGATATGCTGTGCAAAGTATGATGAGGCCTGTTTTAATATCGTATTGCAACACATAGTTACTAGTTATTTAGGTGTTGAAGAGAAATTATAACACCTCATTTCTTTAGCATCAGATATTCTACTTACAAGACTTTTGGAGGTAACTGAAGCTTATGATTCAGGCACCATTTTTTGGTTTTGTTTATTTTTAAAGCCTTTATGCCTTCTGAAACAAGATATAGAGACTTTTTTTTTAACTTTAGGGTCATCCATGTGAGTTTTCATTTTCTACTCTAGTATAATACAGTGATGTCCTCCCACAGCTATTAAAGTGTTTAGGGCTCTTTGCCCCTATTTTACACTTTATTTTAGCCAAAAGGCTGAGAAGCTATGTTTGCCCCTATTTTAAATGTCCCTGAGTGCTGTGGGTTTTTAGTCTTGTTTCTGCTTCATAGCTTTTTCTGTCTCCTATCTCACTGTCAATCTGGTGTTTCTTTTGCTGCTGTAAATATGCTACCTTTATATGCTGCTGCTGCTCCTCAATACTGGGAAACCAAACAAATAAACTATAATAAAAATAAATAAATTCAGAGATTGGCACTATGAAGTTCTATGAGTAAATTAAGTATATGTACACTTTAGTGCCCAAATATCGTGACAGGTAGTTCAACTGTTCACATCTCCTTTGGGCTCGTCTCCTGGTTCTTTGATATGTTCTGAATATATAAGGAGTAAATACACAAATAATGATATTTTGCAAGAGGGGTATGAAAAACACTAAGCCTCTAGAACAGACAATCAAAAAATATTCTAAATTAGAAGAATCTTTGTCTTTCTTTTAGATATAACCCTTTGACCTCAATTTTGTTCCAGGTAGTAAGTCACAGTGGTTAAGAGCAAGGGTTCTGGAGCCAGAATGCTTGGGTTTGAGTTCTGGGTCCACTTAACTAGCCTTCCTAATTACATAACCACAGTGCGAGTTTGTTTCCTTATCCCTAAAAACTGTTTCTCCTTCTTTGAGTTTGAGAAGATTAAGTGAATAAACAGGTAAGAAGTATTTGAAACAGTATCTGGCACACTGTGAACACTCAGTACATCAGAGTTATTATTATCATATTGTTTTTTCTAGAGTCTTTTGTCACCATTAACTTCACTTTAATGTCTAGCGTTGGTTGTTTACTTATGATTGGTTGTAGTAGCACAGTTTGTGTCATTCTTGAGACTAGAAGCTTTTACATAGTTTGATAGGTCTAGCTAGTTTAAAAAACACCCTTACATATCTGTTAGTTGATTGATTACCTTAGAGAGTGTTCGATGGGAATTAATATATGCACATTGAGTTTCTGAGTTTAGGCCCTTAATTATATAGTGTTGCTATGTCACGGATTCTGGATTTCTTATCAAGGTAGATGTTATAATGGATTTCCTGCTGTGTTAAATATGGCAGTGAAGAGTCTTTTAAAGCAATGCCATTGCTGAGAATAGAAATTTTACTGTCTTGAGACACCTTCCATTACTTAATTATTTACGTCTCTCTTTGTTTCAGCAGATCTGTGTAAGAATTGTCATCACGTAGTAGCCAGGCATGAATATACATTCAGTATCATGGATGAATTTCAGGTAAATGTATAAACGTGGGTATGTTATTGGTGGCGGGGGATAATAAAAGTACCCTTGAAAATCTAGATATAGTTTTCATAAGTGAAGCACTAGCAAATATTAAAGGAGACCATCCCTCTCTTCTACCTGTGGAAGGTGAGAGAGAAACTTTAGATGTGGATGGATCTGCTCAAACCTGTCTTCACAAAAATCAGAAATCAGAGTGTGTGCCTTACAAATGATTTCTCAGTCCTGTCATTTTTGTTTATGAAGAACAGCACATTATAGCTTCTCATGAAGTTACTATTGTGCCTCTTTTTGCTCTACCTAGTCGTGATTATACCATTGTTGGCTAAATGTTCACCCGCCCACTGCCATCATACTTGCTGGGTATGGAAATTGTGATAAGAAGGTTATCTTTTGTTTTCACTAATAGGCATGTAGAGTTGAGCAATTCTGTAGCCTCAATTGCAGTAAGACATTTATTTATTTATTTTTATTTATTTATTTTTTAATTTTTTAAAAATCCTCACCCAAGGATATGTTTTTCATTGAATCCAGAAAGAAAGAAAGGGAGAGGGAAAGAGAGAGGGAGAGAGAAAGAGATAGAAACATTGATGTGAGAGAGAGATGTCAGTTCCCTCCCGCATAACCCCAGAGCGGGGATCGAACTCAAAACCTGAGCATGTTCCCTGACTGAGAATTGAACCCTTGACCCTTTGGCACACAGGACAATGCCCTAACCAACTGAGCCACACCGTTCAGAATGCAGTAAGACATTTTAATATTATTTGTTAAGTAAAATAACAAAATGGATGTATCAAGGTTGGAGGAGAGAAGCTGAACCATTATAAGAATAGAGAATAGGGATTTATTATAAGGATTAGTCCTTAGACAATTGTGAGAGCATGTGAAGAATACAACAGAATTCCGTATGCTGGTGTAGGCCTGAAGTAGGTCTAATGGACAGGAAGAAAAGCTGGATGGTGTGGGAGAGCCAAGGACAGACAGACACACATTAACCAGAAGGACACAATGCAGCCTGCATCTGTCCCTCACTGCCTCCATTTTCAAGCCTTCAGCTTGAGTTACTTATTTAGTACAAACTAAATGTTCATCCTTAGGATATAAATATTAGGTTAGAGCTTTTAACAGGCAAAGGACTTTTTAAAAATCCTTTAGGTTTGTATAGTACTATAATTAGGAAAAATTAAAGTTTTCATAACAGAATCTTATAAAATAGTATAGCCACTCTCATTCTTATTATAGTGTGGCAGAAAGTGCTTAATCACTTGTCATAATCTGGACTAATATGCTTAATCTAAATGACATCTTGACCACATCTCCTCAGCATCCAAAAATTATGCCTCACAAAACATTTATATGATATATGTAAACTAGGCCAAAATCGAGATCTCAGTGAAGGAGTAGTGACCAAACAAGAATGAGCATATTAAGGGCTTACAGGAGCAGTTCTGTCCTTTCATGGAAGGAAAGGAATGCTTGTAACTGTTTTCCAGAAGCTCCTGAAGGGTCCTGTGAGCTTTTTAGAGTCCCTAAATGGATAGTGAGATTGCTTGTTCATGCCCTAATTGATCCATTGTATGTTACTGCCATGAGACCAAAGTCTAGCTGATTTTCTTTATGACTGAATACAACCATTTTCAAAGCTGTCCTGGAAAGTATTCTGATAGGAAGAAGAAGGTAAAGGAAGGTGGTTTGTAGTCACAATGCCCAGATAGCGTGAAATTCTCATGGAAAAAAATCTCTTAATCTGGACACTCTACTCCAGTGTTCTCTCTCCTAGTATCCACTTCCCCCCTGTCATATGTTAAATTCTGCCATCAGATTATTTTTCTTAAAATGATGTGTTCAGACTACCTCATTGGTCTTTCCATAGCTTACCAGAGAAGGAGAGGACTTGGGGTCAAAATTAACAGATAGTGACAGAGAAAAAGGGCCAGGGACTCTCAGAGTAAACCAAAGGATCTGGTCTTACCCAAAGGTGAGTCCATCCACTGCACCCTTCCTTCCAAATCTTTGACCTTAGGCTTTGCCCTGATGGAGTCACTGAGGGTCTCCATGAGTGAATGGGGGGAATTCTTATTCTCCCAAGTTGGCTAGTTTGGGTAAAAGGTTTCCTAATCCCACCACATTCCTGGCAGCACACAGAGATATATTTCTGGCATTTGAGGTACAATTCTAGACATATTTTCCCACAGAAACGCTGCTATATATGGTTAGATTCTATAGTGCTTGTATAATGTAAATTTAAAAGGCTCCCTGGATTTCCTGGGAACCTAACTGTCGGGTACAACTTCTTCTGTGGGAAATTGCTTTTGAATTCCTAACAGTTGACCTACAAGGAAATTTGGAATACAGACTGCCTCTAAATTAAAGATTGCAGGTATAATCAGTCTTTTTTATTTAATACTCTTTCCAGATTATGTTAGGTGGTTTTTTTTTTTCTCCCAAGTTAGGTTGTAAATTCTACAAGGTCAGACCTTGTCCTTGCCTTCTCTCATGTCTGCCAGTGTACCTAGCATACTGCAGAGTATTTAGGCAATTAACAAAAACTTGTCAATGGATAGATTGGTTGAAAACTCAGATATTTGTCTAGCTTCACACATTTTCCCATTTTGATTTTACTACTTTTTTCTTCTTCATTTCTGGTGAGAGGTTGACATCCTAGTAGTAATGTCTGGTAGGTGAAAGCATAAGTATTTGAGAGCAGTAAAAGACCTTGGAGAGAGTGGATTTTTATTTTATTTCTAATTCATGAGACTTGCATTTGTTTGCTGAGATCTAGCCTCTATTTTTACTGTGCGTAGAGTAGACTTTAAGATTAAATGTGTTGCCCGGCCGAGTGTGGCTCAGCGGTTGAGCATCGACCTAGGATCCGGGCGATCGGGGTTCAGTTCCCGGTCAGGGCACATGCCCGGGTTGCGGGCTCGATCCCCAGTCAGGGGCGTGCAGGAGGCAGCTGATCAATGACTCTCTCATCATTGATGTTTCTATCTCTCTCTCTCCCTCTCCTTTCCTCTCTCTGAAATCAATAAAGATATATTTTAAAAAAATTTTAAAAATCAGTAAAATTAAATGTGGTCTTTGTGAAACAACCTTTCACCCAGCCGGTGTGGCTCAGTGGTTGAACATTGACCCATGAACCTGGACGTCACTGTTTGATTCCTGGTCAGGGCGCATGCCTGGATTGTGGGCTTGATCCCCAGTAGGGAGTGTGCAGGAGGCAGCCGATCAATGATTCTCATCATTGATGTTTCTGTCTCTTTCCCTCTCCTTTCCTCTCCCTGAAATCAATAAAAACATTTATTTTTAAAAAAAGAAACAGTCTTTCCACTGCCACGACTAAGCTCCCCTGCTGAAGTCACTAGAAGGAAATGGAAAGGCAGTTGCCTAGTTCTGCGTCTGTACTGTAGTCCTTGTTTATCTCTGTGACCCTCTCTGTAGTACTGTCTACACCCAGACTGCTTTGACTGATCAATTTCCAGACGGCTAGCAATCTCAGTGTCAGGTGCAGAAATACATATAGACTTAACATAGATGTTTGTTTTCCTAAAGAAGATAAAAGGTTTTTAAGCAAACGGTTTAAAAGAAATGCTTCTATAGTTTATGACCATATTAAATATTCTAGAAAGGGACCTCTATAAGAAAAGGACTTTGCCCTGAAGATTTTTACCTAAAACAAAATCCCTTTTGTCACCAGTCTGAACATTTGTTAAACCCAAGAAACATAAAACTCCTTAAATAGATCAAATTCCAGACAACTGACTATTAAATATGAGGCATGCTTGACACATTAGTGGATTTAACGTAATTTTTTATTTTCTTAGAGTAGGTATAAATAGCATTTTTGGTTTAGGAATTTCCTCCCTTTGTTGTTTTAAAAATCATTTCTTTTGCATATTAGTGCTAAATATCCTAAAAAGAAACAACTCTAAGATCAGGAGTTTGTCCTTAGGGGCCCACACTCAAATTGCTTTATTACTTCAAATAGCAGCACTAAGCCCAGTGAGTGTGTTTTTTAAGTCCAAGAAATGGTCATGCATTTCCAAGATGACATCCTTATATACATAGTAAATAGGGCATCAGCATGTACTCAGTTTATATAAACAGAATAAACCTAAGGCATTGCTTATAGGTGTTGAACTTGAGACATACAGAAAGAATATCCACGACGATGTGGAGAAAAACTTACCTGAGTAAATTGGAAGCATCTTTCTCCCTGTCCCTCAAGGTAATTAGCTTTATCTTGTTCTAGGAGTACACCATGCTGTGTTTGTTATGTGGCAAAGCCGAAGATACCATCAGTATTCTCCCAGATGACCCCCGACAAATGACTCTCTTATTCTAAGGATCCTTCTGCGGTTCTGTTGGAACTAGGCTATGTTGGTTTACAATACTGCAAGCCTGATGGGTTGTCTTACTTAGTTTATAATGGAAATTACTTACTTTTTTCTGCTTAAACTTACCTATTCTTTGAAAGAAAAAAGTAATTTGGGGGAGCACCTAATGCCCAGATCTTGGCTCCAGTAAAAGGAACCAGGGCTCCTTGGATAAATGACTTATTCCACGACTGGGGCTATAAGTATACAGGACTAGGGCTGTAAATATGAGCTTGGAGCTTCTTGTGCCACAAAAAAAGAAAGTGCTCAGAAAAAAATCACAGTAGTTAGGGATGTCAGAAGGACAGAAGAGCCAACGGAAGGAGCTCCCAGTGAGCAAAGCTGGAACAATTCGAATAAAAAATTAAGTAGCATTGGATTATAGCCCAGACTATAAAATAAATATTCATGAGTCCATACTGATATAAATAAATGACTGAATAAATAAATACATAAACTACAATAGGCAAATCTCCCATGCAAAAGTTTTTCAAATTATGTATGTAGATACTCCCCACTCCTTAAGTGTGTGTGTGGTGGCTTCCTTCCAGGATATAGTATAGAAAGGGGGGACAGACACTAGCCAGGATCGAGGTTAATATCACTGGTGATAAGCCATATGACAGCATGTGTCCTTGATATGATGTGATGAGAATGGCACTGCACCTTTGTAGTACTCTTCCCCAAAAAACATAACTCCAGTCTGATGAGAAAAACATCAGACAAATCCCAGTTAAGGGACATTCTACAAAATACCTGACCAGTGCTCCTCAGAACTGTCAGGTCATCAAAGACAAGGAAGTCGGAGAAACAGCCAGAAAGAACCTCAGGAGACACGCTTACTAAATGTAATATGTCCTGAATGGGATCTTGCACCAGAAAAATGACATTTGGTGAAAATGGGAAATCTGAAGAGAGTGTGAACTTTAGTTAATATAAATAAATAGAATGATTTGAATTGTTCTAAAGGGATCTTAGACTGTCTTACCTTACATAGTTGAAAGAACACTGGATTGGGCATCATCAACCCTGGCATTTAGGCCTCTCTACCGTTTGGTAGCACTCTAACCATTAAGGAAAGCATTACTATGGACTTTATTGTCTCCTTTTAAAAATTTGGACTAATAAGAGTTGATACTATACTTCCTTTATAGTATTGTTGTGAGATCCAAGTGAGTAATGAATGTAAGATGCTTTGGAAGGCACAGAAAATACTAGATACAACGAAATGGCTAGTTAGTTCTCGTAAGACCACATTTAAAAGGGGCAGGCATTAGAAACAAAACTGTTTCCTCTTCAGACCTGAGAGACTTGGGTATTCTGAACTAAGGCCTTGCTTATAAGAAAATAGTGAGCAAAGTGTTCGTGATACCAGGGAAAAGCTTTGTTGTATGACAAGGATAACAATAGCTGAAGTTTACTGAGGACTGACTTTGTGTGGAGGCCTTTTTAAGCACTTATCTAATCCTCATTCACAACTCCACGAGGTAGGTACTATTATTATTCCAATTTTAGAGCCAAAGACACTAAAGCACAAGTAGCTTACTCAGGGTCACACAGCTAGTACGGTGACTCCCTCTCAGTGGGAGTGTTCAGTTCCGGTGAAGTATAGGGCCTGGCAAGGTCAGGAGGAGGCTGAGAATGTCAGGGACCGCACTCTGAGAAACCTAGGCATGTCAGACCAAGATTTATTACTTGGAAAACTTAAGTCAGCTGCTTCTTAGGAATCAGTTGTTTTATTCCTGGAAAATGTTTTCCACTTACTGCAAATCTATATCTGACCTGCTGAGGAAATCATTTGGTGAAATGAATCCAGAAAGTAGAGAAAATGCTTCATTACTTTAAATAGCAGCACTAAGCCCGTTATAGCCTCTGAATTGTCCCTTCTTGGAGTTTGAATGCTTCCATCTTAGTCTTTTGGAGCTCAAGAGTACAGTTTCAGATGCCCCGCTGATATCTTTGTCTTTTGCAGAATGTGTAATTATTATCTATCATAGACTACATATACTATAAAAATTCAAAACACGTGATCCTATCCATATATTTTATTATTATTTTATCAACATTGTGCTATGTTTTGTGATATTTTCTTTTTCATCTTCTAGAAGTTTTCTCTGGATCTAAAAGAATTAAAGACCTTTTGAACCCAGTTCTACTGAGTCTGTTTTTCTGTTTAAATAAAGAAGAACCAGGCGCGGCCGGGCGTGGCTCAGCATTTGAGCGTCGACCTAGGATCCAGGCGATCGGGGTTCGATTCCCAGTCAGGGCACATGCCCGGGTTGCAGGCTCGATCCCCAGTTGGGGGTGTGCAGGAGGCAGCCGATCAGTGACTCTCTCATCATTGATGTTTCTATCTCTCTCTCTCCCTCTCCTTTCCTCTCTCTGAAATCAATAAAGAGATATTTTTTTAAAAAAGAACAACCAGGCAAAAAGCATCAGTCTTTTTTACCTTCTTGCCCTGAGATAGAAGGACAAGTCTTCAACTATAGGTGTAACTGGGGACATGGGCTTGCCCTGACACCTCATTCATTCTTTATTTGCTCCGCGAGGTACAGATCTAGGGCTCTGCCTCATTTGGATCTTGGAGTTCAAAGCTCAGCATGTTTGTTGTGTTGTTATAGCTAGCAGTGTCTTTCTCAAATGGTTCTGGGTTCTCCCAATACTTATTAGTTGGCATATGGTATAGTCCAGATACGGTTAGTTACTTGTAAGTTATCACTAAAAAGTATATGTTCACTGTTCTTTACTTCAGTGTATCAAGAATCCTTTTGGTTCCATTCTTTTGTGAGCAAGGTTAAGTGACTTGACAATTTGAGGCTGTCAGTTTTCAAATGTATATTTCTTGACTAGTACAAGTCTCTATTGTGAGACACACCAAGGTTGGGGAGAAAGGAAATAAAAAAACCTGGGTCTAGAATTAGCTTTGCCACCTGCTCATGGTGGGAGATTAGACAAGTCACTTACTCTCTCTGTACCTCGGTTTCTTCAATGGAAAAATAGAAATAATCATGCCTCCATGGAGTTTTTAAATCAGATGATGTAAGTGAAAGGTTTTTAGTTTGTACAGTATAGTGTGTAGGCCGCTGTCAGTGGTCTTAGTGAAGAAACTGAGATAGAAGGAAGCACTGTTGTCATGGGTAAGAGTAGGGGCTTTGGGTCAGGCTGACCTGGGTTTAACTTTCAACTCTGCTATTCTATAGCCCTTTGTCTCTGGCAGATGTCTTACTCAGTTACCTTCTATTATTTATTTATTTACTATTTTTACTTCACTTTTATTGTCGACACTATTAATTACCTTCTTTTAAATAGAGATTAAATTTTCTTACAGGGTCAGTGTGAGGATTAACAAGCCTAACCTATTTATTTAAAGTACTTAGTATAATATATGCATATACTAAAGGATAGCTTGGATGATGGTTGTGATGGTGATTGTAAGAAATCATCAGATGTGAAATCACCAATTAGAGTTTGTCTAACTTTCTTAAACTAAGGACAAAATAGCTGTGGGAACATAGTCATGGAAATAATCATCAGTTTTAGTCTGTATCTTGGCCCTCTAAAATCACTTATTCCAAGCTATATTTTTGTGAGAGCCCTCAGAAAAACGATCGTCTCTGCCCCTCCTCTAAATCGAGTAGCATTACCTCAGCACTCGGGGAAAGCTTGTTTATGAGACTTCTCTCTGCTTCCTGAGTGGCCCTAGGGAAATTTGATTAAGAGATTTTGTTGATCTAGGAAAATGGGTGATTATATTAAGCTTTGCTTTGTTTATGACCATGAGCTGATACTTCTGAGGATGTGAAGGGTGACAAACAAGATGAGGAGTTAAGGAAAGGAAACATTTTCTCATTTCTCTTCATTTTAACAACAGCACAACTAAAGATTTAGTGAAACAAAGTGTCCTTGTAAAAACAAGTTCCTCCAGTCCTGCCTTCCCTGTTCCTGAGCCAAAGTGGTCAGGTCCCTTCTGAAGCAAATAGCATTTGCCCTGTGCAAAGGAGTCCTCTTCCTAGCATTAGGGTCGTTTCTGACTCTCTCTGCAAAATCACTTATAATCCCCATTCCTTTGGGAGCTCTAAATTCTTTCAACTTGAGCCTCATGGGAAAGACCCAACACATTGTACTGGCATATCAGGTCCTAAATTGCCTGTGGCATAATGCCAAAATTCAGGAGAGCTGACTCTATTATTGGATGTAACTACAGGCTATAGTGCTATCAAGATGAACAAATCATTTTAGCATCCAGTATGAATTCTGTATTTCATTTCTTCAGGGAAGCAATTTGTCTCTGCGGTTATTGCTCTAAAATCAGTGCTTGGTCCTGCCCCTCAGTCTATCCCCCAGTGTTGGCTTTCAGAGCAGGAATCTTGAAAGACTTGAGTTTTCAAGGGTCATGGGCAACCTTAATTTAGCAGAAGGCCCTGCTGCAGAGTGCCAGGGGATTCCCATGATAATGCTCAGGTTACCCTTTTGAAATAAAGCACGGTCAGTGAAAGTCAGACAAGGCGGATCCTTAACCTCTGTTCCACATCTGCTTTTCGGGTAATGCAAGTGCTTAGAAAATAGTTATGGAAACATCATAGGAAAAGCATTTCCCTCTCAGCATCGGGGCTTTCAAGCAGTGTGTTCAGATTGGAGAGCTGCCCTTCAGGGCTTCAATAAAGAGAAGTGAAACATTCCATCTAGTGGTCAAAGAAGGGAAGGTGAAATGAGAAGTTTCCAGGAGGAGGTTTGTGGGGCAGAGTGACAGGGCAGTGGCCTTTCAGCGGGTGTCTTTCCCAGAACGTGATAGGACCTGGCCTTGGTGGTGGCAGTGTTTGTTGAGCATGCCTGGACTAGATGAGGAATTTGGGGCACCATCGTCACAGAGACATTCGGCAGAACTCCGTTGTCGCAGGGAACAGCTGTCACTTGGGCAGGTCGGCAGGCTGTGAAGGGAGGCCCTCGCCCGTCCCCACCCTCGTGGAAGAAGAAATGAAACCAATTGTTCACGCCTAAACTTGTTTGTCCTGTTCCTGAATCTGTGAATATACGAGTCTGAGAAAGACAAGGGTGCAATGTGAACGTTTTAAAGGAAGGAGAGTCCGTCTAGCTCAGTAAAGTGATCGGGAAGCAGATGAAGTGCCCCTTTGTGTACCAGTAACTTCACCCTCCCCGCCCTTGCAGCAGGGTTCCCAGGAAATTGACTTCCCAGGAAATTCCCAAGGAGTAGATAATATTTACTTGGCCCAGTACCCAGCGATGGTGACGTTTTTCTGACCGGAATCCTCTCACTAACCTCCTAGTACCCTCGACCAAAGGGCCCTTTGTCTTTTCCTCCTCTTTAGTCCTCATTATTGCCTCCTTTCCACATTCTGAAGAAAAGCCATAAAATAATAACCATTTACTTTCCTGCAACTCCACCCCCGTCGGAAGACCTTGAGCAGGGCCTGCTTTCCGGACAGTAATTAGGGTGTCCCCTTGACCAGAGCCTCCCTCTCCCGAGCCTTTGTGTGCTGCCAGCTCCTCTGACCCACCTGCAGCGTGTACCATCCCTCCACCCTGTCAAGAAAGAAGACACAGAGAACCTGGCCGTTTCCACACCTGCCCTTTATTGGACTCAGCTAGCAGGCTGGCTCGGGTTGTTCACACGCCTCAGACACCGCCCGTAGGGGTTTAGGAAGGTGCCATCATTCTGTGAAGGCCCAGAGCCCACCCAAGTCTTGGAGGCCCAAGTTGAATCGCCAACCAGGAGGTTGGGAGAGAGAAAGGAAACAGGCAGGAGGAGAGGCAGGGCTCTTCAGTGAAGGAGACTGATGTCAAGGGAAAGCTTAGGACACACTGAATCCTAAGGAAAGACACTTGGGCTGGATGGAGTAGGAGATCTGTGTGCCGAGCAGCCCGAGTCTATATGGCAACTTTGAGGAGGCGCTTGATGTCAGGCTCGATGTTGGCGGTGGGGAAGGTGCGGCTGTAGCGTCGGAAGGGCTCCCCCTCCGGCCCGATCAGGAACTTCTCAAAGTTCCAGGACACATCTGAGCGGCGCACTGGGCTCCAGATGATGAGCTTGGGGTCGGTCATGAGAGAAAACGGGTCATCGTAAGGGTAGGGGAGCTTGTCCTTCAGGTAGGCGAAGACAGGATGCTCGTTCTGACCATTCACCTCACACTTTTGGGTAAGGGTAAAGGTGGGCTGGAACCCACCCCCAGGGCGGACATACTTGAGACTGTTCAGGATCTCCTCATTCTGACAGTTCTCCTGGGGGAGGAAGAAGACAAAGAGCATGGAAAAAGGAAGGGGGGGACCAAGGGTCCACCACATGCAAAGCTTTCACCTCCTATACTCCCTTCCCAGGATCATTCTTTTCTATGTACCTTTATATTTTATTTTTCTCTCTCTGTTCCTTTATTTCCCTTCTTCATTTGTTTTGCCCTAGTCTTGATTTGGAGTTTTCCTTCTCACAGCTATTGATGTTATGGTTGGCCATTTCTGAAAGTTTTTGCAGTTCCTAGCTTGGCTGTTCTCATGCTGAAAGATTTAGCATTTTTGAATGGTTGCTTCTGTCTCCAATCTACCCTGAGCAGTTCTTAGGGTATCTGAATCTTCAAGGAACCTTAAGTTCAGGGCAGTAGGAAGGGAAAGGAGGCTCGGGTCCTACTGCCCAGAACCATCCTTCTACTTACCGGCCCACACATGCCTACACACGCATCCTGCCACCACCTTGCCCTTCCCTCTCCCTGCTTTGCCTCTGTCGCTTCTAATTACATGTGTGTTGAGGCCTTTGCCTCTGCCCTACTCAGCTCCTCAAGCTAAGGGTGAAATGGTTCCCCGGGGGAATGGGGTTTACAGCTTCTTGCTTTCATCTTGCCTTGTCCTACATCTGAAGCACAAGTTGGAGAAATTATGAAGGAAGACCCCATCAAAGGAAGTCTAGTTTTCAGGTGCCGCAAAGGCAAGATGAGTCAGAGACGTCAGTGAATGTATTTATTCTAAATGTAATTACTTAGTGACAGGAATGGATGAAAAATAGGATAGACGGTTTCGGGTTCTGGAATGGCCAGGGAAAGGGGGAGCTAAGGAAATGAAGTGCTTGAGGGTTAAAGGTTGTGAATGTGTAATTATCGTTCCTTTCACTTCTAGACTGCTACCCCAAGACTCCTGTCCCTCACAGTCACTCACTCTCCTCAGCTGTATGCTTTAGCCTGAATGCTTTAGCCTGAACCTGTTACCTGTCATTCCCTCCCCGCTGCCATTACCACTCTGTCCCCACCCGTGACATCCCCAAAAGGCCCATGAAAACCCTTATTTTCCAACCCCCCCCCCAAGTCTAAGAGTCAGATAGCTCCCTCTGGGAGAAAGTTCCTGCTCCTGACCTACTAGAACCAATTAGTACAGTCAGTTCTAGGCCAAGGTGACATCTTGAGCCCAGAGTTTGTCTCTATTGACTTCTTATCTCTAATGCAAATGGCCAGTGGTTATGGCCTCCCTCCAGCAACTAGTTAGCCTGAAGTAATGGTGTGAGGCTGGAGGCACGTTTAGGGCCAGAGAGACACCTCTAAAGAGGTTTTGCCCTTTCTATCTCTCCTGCTTTGCCCAAGCCTAGAAACAGACTGAGCCCTAGCCTGTTTGGCTCAGTGGATAGAGCTTTGGCCTGCGGACTGAAGGGTCCTGGGTTCAATTCCTACCAAGGGCATGTACTTCGGTTGCAGGCTCGATCCCCAGCCTGGGTCGGGGAGCTTGCGAGAAGCAACCAATGGGTGTGTCTCTCTCACATCAATGTTTCTCTCTCTCTCTCCCTGAAAAGCAATGGGGAAAAATATCCTCAGGTGAGGAGGTAAAAAGAAAGAAACAGAGACAAGGAAGGAACAGTCAGAGCAGTAATGGTTTAGACTCAGCTTTGTCACAGCCAATGACACTTCAGCTTTCCTGCATATATCTCTGCTAGTCTCTACCGTGTCTTCATGCCACTATGCATTGAACTACGGGGATTATAATGAGAGGGTTCAGTTGAGGACATTCTGCCCACTTGTGCTGTTAAAATAATGCGTGAAAATAGGAGAATCTCTGAAAGATAGCTTGACATGTGTGGGCTGAAGCTCTACAACAACTTGACCCATTAATCAGAGACAAAGAGGTGCCTGTGATGACCAGAGGAGACACGTGCATGCTGCACGCCCTTAGCTTCCCCCCAAGTTCACTCTCCACTTGGCTGATTTCAAAAAAAACCAAAGACTTCAATATAAATAATAAAGTTGCTTGCATTTACATATTACTTTATGTCTTCCAAGTTACTTTTGTATATCTTATCCTTGGAGCCTCACAATAATCCTCACAATAATCCTATGAGATGAGTGGTATTTTCCCCAATTTACAGATGAGGAAACTAAAGCAGAAAAAATAGAGTGGCTCTTCCTAGGGCACAGAGCCATTAAATAGAACCAATGCTAGCTAGTAAGGTCTGAGCCAGTTCAATCCTCACTTGGTTCTTGATCTGCTGTTTCCTCCATTAATTTATTCATCATATATTTGATGAGTATTTCTCTACCCTAGGCACTGATGATACAATGGAGAGAAACGGACCTGGTAACAGCCCTCACAGAGTACAGTGGGAAGACAATAAACAATAAAAATCCACACCCTCGGTCTTTAATCACAGACAGAATCATATCTACTTCCCCTTGGTAGTCACATGTACTAAAGACCTACATTAACAAAACATGTCCCACCATTCCAGGCACTCCAACACACAGTCTTTTTCCCCTCCCCTTAGGCTACCAGACAACCCAACACCTTGAATGCAATACAAGGGCCTCCTCACCTGATGTCCAAATTGGTTGGAAGGGAAGCCGAGGACCACCAGGCGCCTGGGAAAGCGGCATTGCAGCTCGTTGAGCTGGGTGAAGTCCCGGGTGGTTGTGCCTCAGAGCGATGCTACGTTCTCAATCAGCACCGCCCGGCCTCGGAATGTATTGAAATCTATCTTCTCCCCATCCAGGCTCACAGCAGAAAGGTCATAGAAGGACTTGGCAATGAACGCCATAGTGAAAGTGCAGGGTGAGCCGGAGTGGAGTGGGCCCACTTAAGGATCTATTAAAGGGGTTGGGAGAGGGGAGGAGCCTGGATGGACGGGAGGAACCTCACAGTGGGGCTTTGAGCATCCTCAGGATGACTTAGCAAAAACAGTCACACACCCAAGGGCTGTTAGAACAAAGAGGTTGCTCCTCCTATTTACAGACTAAACAAAGCCACCTCCCTGCCCCACCCTGCTGGCAACCTGGGAAAGGCCAATTTGATATCTATGAACAGACATGAATAATTCACTGCTTGCAGGAAACCAGAGCCCCAGAGGTCGCAGAGGAGGAAAAAAGGGAGGGAGGGACGCAGGATTGACTCCTACTTGCCCCAGCAGGTTGTTTTCACGTGGCGCAGGCAGACATTGTTTATTGAGTGCCTGCCGAGTGCCAAGTTCTGAATTGTGCGAGGGGGAGGTCAGGGTCTGCCGAGATCTGAAAGGTAAGGAAGAGAATCGGGCACCTGCCCCCTTGACTCAGACTACAACTGAAAGACACCTATTACTGTTCACAGTTTTCTCTTTGGCTGTTGCTTTCCACAAAATCAAAGGGACCCTTAGGGCACAGCCCGTGATTTTATAAGGGAATGACTTTCCGTGCCCCGGCTTGCACTGGGCTGAAGAGATGAAGTTGTGTTTGTCTTGCAAAGTCTCTTGGAGAGTGAGGCTACCTGTGCTCGAGAGCACGTCTGCCCCTGCATTGGGCCATCTCCTCTTCTACACCCCTGACAAGTGAACTCAGAGTCTGGAGGCCTTGCTAGGAATAAATGATATTTATTCAAGGGTCTAGGAGTTTTCAAACTGGGAACACAGCTGGACAAAAACCCAGAAGTGTTCCAAAGAAGAAAAAAATGTTCAATAGCTTATAGTAATAAGTGCAGTCTTGAGAAGTATCAGCCCTACACTCGTAGCCCTAGGATTAGTCCAGAATGGTGTCAGTCAGATGTCGGGCACCCAGGATGACAGATGCCAGGTGGTCACGAAGATGGGACCAGGAGGCCAGATCAGGTCCTGGAGGTCCGGAAAATGGATGTCAGGTGGATGTGTAGGTGGGTCTTTCAGGGGGTAATTAGAGGGTCACCTGGAGGCCCACATGCATATCCAGGCATTGATGCAGGATTAGAAAGTTCAAAAAATTTAAGTTTTCAGGTTATTAGAATAAGAATGGAGTATTTCTCATCCCTTAACTTTCATAATAATTTTAGCAGCTTGGCTAAAATGACTTCATTTTATATATTTCCTATTTTTATTCTTTCTCCTCCCCATACTCCGCTCCCACGGAGTCGTGAGGATGCAGTCAGTTGTGGCCAGGTAAGGGTGACGGGAGTCACACAGCAGGTGGGAAACTCAGAGGGGATGAGCTATACCTTCCTCTTCTGAGACAAAGGCTCAGTACCAAAGACTTTCCAGAGGGGCTGTGCCAGTCATGCCCCCAGAGGGAACTATGCAGGGAGTCAAGCTGCTGCGGCTCTAGGCCCAGCCTCCCATGTTTTCAACACCAGCTGTGCAGTGTATTGCAGGCCATCTGGGGACCTGCTGAGGATTATCACGGTGTGAGTACACCCCTGGAAGCCCATAGAAACTAGAAAAACCTAATGCTTCACTTCATTCCTCCAAGTACCCACCAACTCAACAAATCACTTGCTTTTTTAATGCCTGGATTTCTCCATCAGTGAAACGGGCAATTAGGCTTTACCTGGCTTTTGGATTTTAGAGTGAGATTTCGATAATAATTTAGATGTTTACTAGAGACTGTTTTCACAGGTACAGGCCCATTGGGAATGGGCTCCTAGGACCAAGAATAAGCTAGGCTGGCAGCAGCTGGGCTTGAGAATATCATCTGTGGAGAAGATGGAGAATTACCCACCAGGGATGCCCAGCTTTTCTGTCTTCCATAGCCTTTCCCATGGCTGCTTATAGCATGTGAGAAACCACACGTCTCACTGGGCTGTTCCCTAAACAAGCCTCCATTGCCTAAGTGGGAATGTAATCTTTGGCCATTAGAAGAGGTAGCAGGAAATGCAGCTGAAGCGTGTCCCCTGCTGAGGCTGGGCAGGGTTCCCAGAAGCTGCCCATAAATGTCTCAACCAAGCCACTGAGTCAGAAGGACTCAGCCTTGACAGTGGGCTAAACTTTAACAAGAACTTTCCAGATAAACGTGCAAGCCTAGAGCTCCCCAGTACTCTCTGAGCTTCCCGACACCTCTTATCGGCTGCCCTTCTATGACCTCTTTCCAGGAAGGCCATGGAAGTTCCTGGGCTGAGTGTGTTTGGTGGTGGTGAGGGGGTCCTCTCCCTTAGGTACAAGCCATTAATTTTCTCCAGATACAGCCCAGGACCCTTTGAGTCACCCAGGTTCTCACCTTTCACAACTGAATTAAATTGATAAGGCTCTCCTAGAATTTCTCTTTGTCCAACTTTACCTCAAACCAGCCCACTTTCCGGAAGCTTGTAACTTTGTGACATGCTCAAAGTGTGTGATTCCCACAGCTTTCCACAGGGACAGTAGCTGTTCTGGATTCTGTACCGGCTTAGCAGGCAGAAAGCTCAGGGCAGTGGTTCTCAACTCCAGTGGTTCTCAAGAATTTTCTAAATAGAGAGGGCCACGCTTTCTCCTCCAGAGATTTCAATTCGGTTGTCTCTAGCCACGACTCTGCCAGCTACGTGGGGCCCCTGGGCACCCGTTTCCTTACTGTTGAGCCAGGATAAAGATAATCGCCCTCCTTATCTCATAGTATGACCGGTGGAATTGAGGAAATAGTCTTACGAGCACTCTAAACTGGAATGTGCAGGCTAAGATCTTAGACTATGGTCCTGCCTTCTATCTTCAATCGACCCTCACTCCCTAACATTCTCTGCCTCTTCCATCAACTCTGTACCCCAAGGTTAGTATTCAACAGCCCCCCCGCCCCGACCTCCAAGATCCTGGTCCGCCTTGCTCCCCTGGGGCAGTCAATCACAGGGCTAGGATGAACCCCTGAAAGATGACTTAGTCCCTCCTCATGCCTTCAGGAAGGCCTGTTCCTGTGCCATCTGATAGGGGAGAACCTTCTCAGCCTGAAAGACTCCCTCAGACATAGATATTCATCATCTCAATGATTCTGCTCAGTCTTATTTCTGCAGTATAAGCCCACTGCAGAGTAAGGGGGCTTTAATTGGGGCCCCCTTGTAGGTGGCATTGGGAAAGGTACAAAATGGGAGACGTTTGCCACTCCCCTTGTCATCCCACTGCCATTGCTTTAGGGCTCTGGGGCCTCTTCCACCAGCACTGCCTCGCCCCTTAACTGCCAGGGCCTGAGCAAGACCTGCTCCCAGGGACGCAGACAGGGACACACACCCACACCTGTGGTTTGAAATACTCTTTATTTTGTAAACATCTGTGTTTAAAATAGATGAACCCTGCTCACAATTCATATACTGGACCCGAGACACAGTACACATTCACCCATCACAGGGAGCTAGATGGTGGGGGCTCAGGAGCAGGTGGAGGGCCTGGGGCTGGGCCGAGTCTCGGGACGGCAGGTGCAGAGATGAGTAAACAGGCAGGAGCACCTGCTCAACAGTCTGGGCCTAATGCCAGACCCCAGGCACCTCCTGGACTGGAGAAGTTTAGGGGTGAGGCCGACTGCGGTACCTGGTAAGCATAGCTGCACCCTAACATCCCAACCCCCTGGCTCCCCCACCTTCCCCAGCTGTGGCTCTAGAATGGGGCTAATCAGGCCATAGAATCTCAACCCCTTGCTTTCCCTCCCAGAACCTCTGGGGCAGCTGAAACAGCTCCTGTCCTGAGGGTTAGGAGAAAGGCAGGGATGCTCCACCCGATCTCCAGGGAGGGCTGCAACACTGACCGGCAGGTTGGAGCCAACTTCTCTCTCAAGTCTGGGCCGAGGGCTGGCGTTACCGCCCCCCCCCGCCCCCAGGCTGATGCTGCTTGTGTCCCGACACCAGGAGTCAGTCCTCAAGGAAGCATCTCTAGCCATAGTCACCACTTCACCTGAGAGTCAGCTCTCTAAATTTCTCATTAGCCGACTTAGAACTATTCCCGCCTTCCTTTTCCTTCCACTGTGCCAACCTACCCCCATTCCTACATCCTGAGCCACCCTCTTCTGTCTCCTGGTTTGCTAAAAGTCTGGAGGAAAGGTTTAGAGATTCCATCCCCCCACCCCTTTTGGAGTAAGGAAGTGGGGCTCTTAATCCTTCACATGGGTATGCCCTGGATTTGGGCCCTCAGTTGGTGAATGCTCAGTGCTCAGTTGTTTGTTTTAGCTCCAGGCCCAGCCATGCGATGTGGCTAATATGTAGCTTAAGAAAGATCCTCCTGCTGAGGAAGGTGGGCAGGAGCCTACGAGGGCTGGTAACTAACTTGTCCCTTCCTTAAAGGGCCTTCTTCAAGCTCCTCTTGGGCCACATGGGGTTAAAAAGCCCTTCCTCCTGAACAGAGAGTTCTGGAGGAGTTTTCTTCCCTCCGCCTGTGGCCACAGTGCAGTCGGCAAACCCTCAAGCCTCTCTCCAGGAGCCAGAGGGGCAAGGTGAGCACTTTGTCTTGAAGGCTGAGAGAACAGCACCGAGCATCCCTCCAGGGCCTGCTTCCTTTCTTCCCATGAAGTCCCCGCTCCTCTCCCACAAGCTGTGGGTCTCGGGAAAACCATGAGCGGAAGGCTGGGGGCAGTGGAGGCCCACCTCTCCCCTGCCAGGGAGCTGTGGGGAAATGCTTTTCTCATACAAGAACTAGAAGGTGGGCCCGGGGAGCCCATAGTCCCCTTTGGTTTGCAAACTGCTGTCCCTGGCCTGCTCTCCCTTGCTCTTAACCTGAAATACAGGAACCAGTCCTTGGTTTCCAAAGGCTCCTCTTCCTGGAGTACGTGGCTGGCTTGCCCATCACTCCCCCCAGGGCTCTCCTCACCCCTGCAGTGCCCTCAGGCTTCAGTTCACGTCTTTAATTCAGGAGCCCGGGTGGGGAGAAACTGTGTACAGGCTGCATGGGAGGTAGAGAATGGAGGTGCCTTTTTATCCCCTTATCATTTTTTTCTTCTCTGAAGCACCTCAGGTGCCTCCGAGCTCAGGTCCCCAAGAGGCAGGTGGGCAGGTAGCCAAGCAAGTCCAAAGCTGGGGGGCAGGCAGGGAGAGGTAGGGCAGCCCCTGGCTGAGGACCACGTGGGGTGTTTCCTTCCTACCTGCTGTTCCACGTCCCCAGACCATTGGTGAGGCGGGCCCATGGCACAAGAGGGACGGTGGGGAGGGAAGGACAGGAAGAAGCACCCCACCGCCTCTGGCCCACCCACGAAGCAGGGTGGGGTTCTCCCAGGAGCAGAGAAGGAGCATCCCCATGAGCCGGAGTCCATCCCCTTGGCTAGGGTTAGGAAGAAAGGAAAGAAACAGGCTGCACCAGCAGCCACAAAGCAGGACACACAGGGCAAAGGGCACGAGGGGACAGAGAAAGAAGAGAAAATGCAGACAGGAGACAGATGCACTGAGAAGGAGCCTTAAAGAGGCCTTGACTCCAGACGCTGTTGTCTGGGGAGCTCAGGCGGTGAGTGTGCTCGTGGCACATTGGGGCTCATAGCAGGCCTGCGGCTGGGGAAATGGGCTGAAGGACACCCCTCCGGGGGAGGGGCTGGGGGCAGAGGCTGCTCAGAGGTGACAGTGGAGCTGCTCTCAGGGCCGGGCAGGGGGAGTAGCAGCTGCAGATGTTCCACAGGGTCACCCAAATGAGAGAAGCAGGGCACAGCCCAGGCTCCCTGTCAGCCCACAGGCCTCCTGAGGGGCGGGGGATTTGTGGGTGCTCCACACGGGACCCTCAGCACCAGCAGGTTTTTGAAGAGTTCCCTGGGCCCTCAGGTTTGCTCTCATCTTCCTCGAGCTCTGCCAATGCCAACTCTCTGCTGGCACGTGTCCGGAGACCATCCAGCTCCTTCCTGTGGGCCTGCAGCACCAGCTCCGTCAGACGCGTGAAAGACTGGAAATAAACCAAGGGGCACGAGTTAGTCCAGCGTTTCCTCTTCTTCCTGTTGCACCCCTGTAACTGCCCAAGGGGCGAGGTCTCATCTTATCTCGGCTCCTATCTGCCACCCTCTCCTCTTGCTTCCCACTCCAGACCCAGCCGGGGACACAGGGCGGCTGGGCTTCAGCCTCACCTCTTTGATGTTGAGGTTGGTGCAGGCACTTGTTTCATAGAAGTCCATGCCGTACTCCTTAGCCAGCTGCAAGAGAAGAACATTCCTGAAAGGGAATCAGTGGGGGAAGGGGGTGCCCACAGCACTTGCACATATTTCTGCCGCTGCCCTCACAGCCCATGCTGTGTGGGGACAATTCTCAGAGTAGATGACTTCTCAGATGAGGCTGAGAGCTCCTTCTAAGACAGAGGCTAGCACAGGGTCACATACACACCCAACATACATCATATATCAGGAGACAAAGACACCCAAACGTTGCGGCGATATGGCAAATTCATGAAAAACATGGGCTTTAGAGGCAAAGAGACCCAGACTCGAAAATCAGTGCTGCCCCTTGACAGCTGTACAGCCTTGGACAGGACACTTATTCCCTCTAAGCCCCCGCTCTGCCACCTGTTGATGGGGGACGACAGCGTCTATGAACCAAGGTTGTGGAATGACTAACTGAGGTCATGCATCTCAGAGCTCTTGCTCAGGACATACGGTGTTCAATAAATACTATTATTCCAGTAGGGTCTGCTTCTACTTTCAGATTCTTCTATGACTATTATTTTTTAATATAAAAAAATCAATTTTATCTTAAGTGCTAGAGGAATGCTATTGACTGGAGAGGTAGGAAAAAGCTCTTGAGGCCCTTGGAGTGGATGGACGACTCTTTGTCCTAGCACTATCTGTCCTTCTGTCCTCTGGGAGGACGGTCTCCCTTTGTGCTTGGACATCCCCTCGCCACCACCCTCCCACCCTCTCTGCTCCCATGGCTTCTCTGATTATGGGCCCTTCATTCCTCGCATGCCTTCCTACCTCTTTCCCAGTGGCAGGAAGACAGGGAGTGGGTGTGGCGGGGTGGATGACTATGAGAGGACAGCTATGCCTGGATGCTGTGAGAGACGAAGTCAGCAACTTGAGGTCCTTCCTCATCACTAACACTGGGGTGAGCTCTTAAGCAGAGGTAATCTTGCTCTGGGGGACTTGGAGCTGGGAGAGTTGCTTCCTAAGAGGTCTTTGTATCAGGATGGACCCCAAATCACTGTCCCGAAGGGCAGAAAGCCAACCCTCACAGAGGGCGACTCACCCAGTGCCTTAGCCTACCACAGGAGGTGTGAGGGTGCTGATGGGGGTGACAGAATCCTGGGTCCCAGCTCTCAGGACTGGCCCTGGACGCCAGCAGAAAACCCCAGGGGAGGATCCATTCAACTCCCTCCCACTTACCTGCTGCCCTTGCTCTCGTCCCACCTGCCGTTTCTGCTCCTCATCGGCTTTATTTCCTATAAGGATCTTCTGGACACCTTCTGGTGCATACTACAGACAAAGGACAGGCAGAACCACCAGTGAGTGCCACCTTTCCCTCCTGTCTCCCCACCACACCGTCTACACTGGCATCCACAACAGCACCAAACCTAAGGGCCCTAGGACAGAGTGGGCTGACGGGGTGCACGTGCCGGGCTCACCCAAGAACCATGGTTGACCCCAGGGAGTGTCATGGGGACAGCTTAGGGCAGGAAACACTCTAATTCTGAGGAACTCTCCCCAGTGCCCCACCCTAGATGATGGAATGCTTCCTTGGAATGGGCCACTGGTATCTGAGCTGGAAAAGACATTGGACTTAAGACCAAGCCCTCATTCTACAGATAAGAAACTGTGGATGCAAGAGAGTTCAAATGGTTTGCCCCAGGCTCCACAGCTGCCACAGCAGAGCCAGGACGAGAATCCCAGCAGTCCTGAGATTTCGGGAAAGAAGCTGTTCACAGGGTAGGCTTAGGCCTAACTCATCTCTGGGGCAGAAATGGCGATGGGAGCCCGGCAGGGTACAGAGCATGGGAGGGAATGGCAGCTTGGGCGTCTTCCCCATGTCGTATGACCCAGAGCTCTTCATCCGGGGCCGTGGAGGGCAAGCCTTCCAGGTAGCATTTGCTCCCCAACCCCAAGGGCTTCGACCTTTCCCATCTGGCCCTCCCTTTGCCTTCCCCTCTGAGGTGCCCTCCCCCACCCCGAGAGTGAGGCGGCATCTCCTACCTCATCCACATCACTGACCCACTTCATGATGTGCTGGTAAGAGCGCTCGCTGCTAATGTCGTAGACTAAAAATATTCCCTGGGAGAGAGAGCGGGAGAGAGAGCGTGGAGAGAGGGTGGGAGAGAAAGATGGGGGAGGGGTGCGCACAGGGATAGCACAGAGGCGTGGGGCCAGAAGTGGGTGTGGCGCCTAAATACTGGGTCCCACTCTCCCTGCTTTCTGCTTAGCACAATGAGGACCCCTCAGCACCCAGCACTTCTTCTGTCTCAGGCTCCCAAAGCTATTGCTTCCTAGGCCCACCACAGAACTCAGAGGTAGGAAGGCACCAAATACTTGGACCTGGGTCTTTGGCCCAGGATGGATGGAGGGTGAGGGTGGGGGCCTGCCTGGAGTGAGTGCTCAGAGAATAACTGATGAATGAATGGTCCATGAACAACCTAAAGGCTGCCCTGAGGCTCCCCTCCCCAGCAGGCAATCCGAGGGCCCTATTTTGGGGGTGAGTGGCACAGATATCTCAAACACCCGGAGCTAGGAGTGTGGACGGCAGCATCCCACCTCTGACCCCTGAAAATGGTGGCTCACCTGGGCCCGTCGGTAGTACTGCTTTGTGATGGTCTGATATCTCTCCTGCCCCGCTGTGTCCCTGCAGTAGAAAGCCAGTCCCTCAGAAGAGCAGGGACCACAGAAGCAGGTGAGAAGGGAGGAGCAGGAGCTGGGAGACCCTGTGCCCATGCAGGGAAGACTGGGGAGCTGTAGGGTGAAAAACCAGTGGAGCTTTGGTCTCTCAGGGGATCTGAACATACCTGGCTCTGCAGAAGAGATTCCTGGTCATCTGGTGCTGACAGGGCTTGTGGGGCCTTGTCAACTACATCCGCACCAGAAGCCACAACCATCACTGGGCCTTGACAACTCTCTCTAGAATTTGGCCAGAGTGGTTGGACTGTCCCATCTCCAGATCTTATGGGACCTCTGAAGGCAATGCCCATATCACTTTGAAATTGGGAGGCAGCGCCACAGCTGGCAAATGCAGGGCGTCCAGGAGCGGCAGGCCAGAGCCACAGCGGCCCCCTGTGGCCACTTGTGGGAACTGCACCATGCTGCCCTGAGGAACTCGCACCAGCGTCCCACCCTAACCGATGTGGTGTGGCCCTTCCTCCTTCCAATCCCACCACGAGGCCGCACAGCCCCAGCACAAAGCCTAATCCTAAGACAAACCCACAGTAGTTAGTTTGCCAATTCCTCTAGTTCCTGCCTTTTGGTGACTTGTGGTCAGTCCCATAAAGTTTCTTTAGACGAGATTGGAGCCTAAGGCTCATGGGAGCAGGAGATGGGCTTTGGGACTTCCATTTCTCTCCATCCAACAGGTGGCCAGTTGTCCCAGGTGAAGCCTCAGGATTTTACACATGACAGTGGCAGCTAGAGAGCAGCCCAAGGTCCTCTCCTCCCACCCAACTCACCAAATCTGTATCCGCACTTTGATGCCATCTACCTCTATGGTCTTCATCTTAAAGTCAACACCTGGAGGGAGGAAGAGAGCAAGAGAGTTAGGGACTGAGAACCCTCTGCAAACTGAACAGGAAGGCCCAGGGCACTCACACTTGAAGGGATCTCCTTTGGTTGAATTTGGCAGGAAGACAGCATGAGTTGAGGGCCTCCTTGAACCCAAAACTGACCCTAAGGAAGTGTCTGGTGCTCTGAATGGGGCTTCCCTTCCTCCTTGAGCTGCAAGTTGCCAGCAGTAAAGGGCTCGGGGGCACAGGGAGTGAATATGAGGGAATACAGGGGAATCCACTCCATCGCTGCCTCGCTTAGCCCCAAATGTGTCTCACTCACATGTGACATCTTCCTAGTTAACCTCCAGAGAGAGCCACTGTATTAATCCCTCCTGGAAGTCTAATTCCTAGGAACAGCGATCCACCTCATGGGCCTGAGTTTTTCTCTCTCTCTGCCTTATTAACAGGAGGGGTTACAGTGCTGTCATGAATGTGGGGAAGGCACAGGGACCCTGGAGAGAGGAGGACCGTTTCCCACTGTGGTGTGTATGATGGGCCACCATGGAGAGGGCCTGGTGATCTGTTGTTGACTAACTGGTTTACTGTGGGGGGGCACTGCTGTTTGCTGGGAGCCTGGGCTTTGAAGTCGGGCCTGAGCTTGAATTCTGGCCACTGAACTCACAGCTATGACTCTAGGCAGCTTGCTTCTCTGGGCCTCCATTTCCTCATCAGTAAAATGGGTCATTACCAGTCGTTTCAGAGGGTTGCTGAGAAGTGCCTGGCACCTGGTGGCCATTCAGTTGACTGTAGCTCCCATCATGCCCCAGTAGTGTCCTGGTCACAGCAGGAGCTTGTGAGTGATGCCAAGGGCCAGATGAAGGGGCAGTGGCACAGCGTGTTGTTGGGGAGGGACAGGAAGACAAACAGGTCTCAGGCGTGAGGAGCTCAGCTGCCGTGGGACATGGGACACGTAAGGATTTGGCAAACCAGTGCAGGGCAGAAACATATTTGGGGAAATTTGCAGCAAGAGCAGTCAGCACTACCAGCAGCACACAGGCCTGCATCTGAGTGATGATGGGGAGATGAGCCGAGAGGTTTTATCACCAGCCTCTCCCCAGCTCTGACTATGCCGGTCACTGCCCAGTGATTCAAGACTGCGTCTAGTAGGTTAATTAAGCTTAAGTCTCCGTGTACTCCTTAGAGACAAGTCAGGAATGGGCATCATTAACCAGTTTGCAGGTGGAGAACGTGGGAAAGGCAGAGTTCTGGACCATAGTCCCTGAAGACCCCAAAGGTGCTAGAATTCCTCCCACGGCTGACACTCCACCTGGGCATTGGTTCTTTGCCAATGGGAATACATCTGCCCTTATCCATCCTGTCCCCAGCTTTCCACAAATTCAGACAGATTAAGTTCAGGCTCTTCCCTTTTACCGTCGAGACCAATCATCATTTAATTAGAGGGAGACAAGGTTCAGAACGAACAACTTGAACTAAACTGAATTGGTCGGATGTGAATCATTTTGCCTGCCCACGCTGATTCCTATCTATGGAGCTGTACTTTTCCAAATGGACAGTGCCTGGCAGTCATTCTTCCCGGTCTGCCGAGAGGTGCAGAGAGGAGAGCGAAACGAGGAGGGGGCACCTGGCCTTGGCGGGGGCATTAGCATGCTCACGCCCTCCCTAGACAAACAGTTGTCAAGAATTTGCCTCTCCCCAATACCTGGCATAGAAGGGAATGAAGAAATTCTTGGGTTTTTTTCACGCTACAGTGCCTTCTTCCCAGGAGAACCAGCAATTTTGTTCATTTTATAATAAACCAGCTCATCCTCATACTAGCCCAGCAAGTCTGGTCACGGATGATGCCTCGTGCAAAGTGGTAGCAAGGCGGCGAGGGGTGGGGGTGGAGATAGAAGGTTCTACTCCCTTTATTCCTAAAACTTCTATGGGAACTTACTTTGTGCCCTGCGCAGTGGCAAAAATGACATATGGTCCCTGCCCTCAGAGATTAGTGGGAAGGAAACAAAGGCCCAGGGGGTGAGATAACCAGCCCGAGGTCAGCACAGCAAGAGCAGAGGCCTGTGTGAGGCCGCAGCCATGCACCCCTTCACTGTTTCTTGAGGGAATGATGGGCACCTGTATGCTAACTAGGCATAGAGGCCTTACCTATACTTGGGGACCCCGTCCCTCTGTAGGTCCCAGAGAAGGACTGAGCTGGGTGGGGGGATCCCAGCACTAGGAAACCCTCCCTGAGAAGGAATACAGGCTGTTAGAAGAGGCAGGACAGACAGGAGGATACACAACTACCCTGGGCGTGAGAGCTAGGCTTGGATTCCTTCCCCCTCCTCCCTCAGGAATCCAGGAATCCAGGCTGGGGAATTCTGGGGGCTCACAGCACCCCCACCATCTTGTAACCTAGCCCTCTTGACCACCCAATAAAGTGTTTTAACCTCTCTGAGAAGTCAAATGCTTCAATTTTGTCTCTTCACATGCACTAAGGAAGAAACAGAGAAAGTCTATGACTTCGGAGGGATTTTCCTCTCCCTTCCCACTGCCCCACGCCTCTTTTTTTAAACTTAAAGATGAACAGCCCAAGGATCCCCAGTGGGGTCTATTCCTCTTCCCTACTCCCGCACAGCCTGCACCTTCCACTGGGCCCGCCCTGCCAGTCACCCCCCGGCCGCTGTGGCCTGTGCCCACCCGTGGCCCCTGCCGTCTCCCTGTGTGGCTGCTGGTTTTTTCCATTGCTGAGCATTGCGACGGTCAACACACTGGCCTTGTTCAGTCGCCTGCAGACTCATGCTTTGTCACCTCAGCTGGGCCCTCACGGCTGCTCAGCAAACTGTTTATTCGATGTGTGTGCACCCCTCACATTCCTCACAGCTACCGTCCTCCCCACTAAAGGCTTTGGTCCCACTGTGTGCCCTGCTCACAGCTGAAGGGGTTCAAGAGAATACCGTTCCCGTCTGATGGGCAAAATGACGGCCGCCTGAAGAAGCCTTTACTCTGAGGCCCACCTCACTTCCTCAGATTTTCCTGATTTCTCCACCTCCCTGGGGAGGAGTCCTCTCTCTCTCCCTTCCAGGGCCTGCCCTCAGCTGTCCGCATCAGCCCCTCTGGGTGCACATCCTACCAGGTTCGCGCTCTCTGTTCCATCTGCAGAATCAACAGGAAGAAGAGATTCTCCATCCCCTCCACCCAGTGTGTTCTCATCCTGGCTCCTCTAAGGCAGCACTTCTCAAACTTTAAGGTGCATGCAGATCTGTGGGGATTGTGTCAAGATGCAGATTCTGGTTCAGCAGGTGGTAGATGAGGCCTGAGATGCTGCATTAAGCCTCCAGGTGAGGCTTTTGCTATTGGTCCATGGGTCTCACTTCTGACAGCAGCTTCCACGACAGTGGTTCTCAAAGTCTGGTCCCTGGACCTCCAGCCTCGGCATCAGGTGGAACTTGTTAGAAATGCGAACTCTCCAGGCCCACCCAGCCCTACTAAATCTCAGGCACACAAAGTTTAAGAACCACCATCAGGCCCATCTCTAGGCAGAAGCACACCCAAGGCTTATTACCATACAGAGAGAGCACACCCCCTGGCTAGGGAATCCAGAGCGCTCAGTTCTTAGGCCAGCCTACGAGGCAGGCAGGAGTGGAGATTATCATCATGAGACAGAGAGGCCAAGTAACTTACGCATGTTCCCACATCTTATGGCTGAGCCAGAACTGGACACCAGCCTCTTTAAAACCTACCCAGGGTACTCGTCACCCGACCAGTGGCTTCCCAACTCTCCGAGGCTGTGGACCTTCTGCCACGCCTCAGCAGAACCCGCACCTGCTCTGGTATTAGGAGGCATCTAGGAGTGACACAGTGGGCACACATGGGGCAAGCCCGCCGCAGCCCATTTTCAGGGAACCCCTTGGTCCTTGAGAGTTCATGATTCCACCAAGCCCAGAGCATCACCCTGGATGGTGCCACCTCAGGGTCCCTACGGAGAGCCCATTTCCTGCCCCAGGCACAGGGATGGCTCAGGTGTGAGGAAACGAGCAAACCACCCCCACACAGCTTCGGCAGAGGTTCCTAGAGACCTTGGAGCCCCCAGAGGAGAGTCAGGGAAGATGGAGCCCCTCCCAGCCAAGGGCCGACAGCTTGGCGAGCAGCTCATGGTTTTTCCCAGCACCTCAGATATGATGATCGTGGTGTCTGCCACACCCAGTGTCCTTGTCTGGCTGGAACTGCCCAACCCAAAGCCTCTGCTCAGCATGTTCTTTGCAGAGAAGCAGCTCCTGACTGGACCAGGGTGGATATCTGACCGAGAGGAGGCCATAGGTGGGTTTGCTAGTGTCCCCCAAGGTGACCTGGCCAATAGGGACCAGGGGAGCTACCTAAGCTGATCAAACCAGCTTCCTCCAGATGGTGCAGAGGGGACTGGCCAGTTGGTAATGAGAGGAGCATGAGATAGACAGATGGGCAGAGAAGCGGGGATGCCAAAGGCACAAACGTGCTGGCCAGAGTGAGGCTTAGGGCGCTGTTCCCCCGCACAGCCGGCAGCCCACACCAGACCCACCTTCCAGCCTCACTGCAAACCCCATTTTCTTAGACAGCGCCTCAGCTGCCCAAAGAGTCACAGCCTGGGACAGTCCACTGCTACCTAATGGCTCCCCCCAGGCCCCCCATCCCACCCTGGCTGGCAGGCAAGACATTTCAAATATGGGGCTAGGAGGAAGACTTCTAAAAACGGTGTGCCTTGCCCCTTGCTGCCTCCAATTTTTTTTGTCTTTTAGCCCCAACTGGATGGGGCAACTAGTGCCCCAAGTAGTACCTAGGGGCAGATAACATACTTTGTATTTGACAGTTTTTTGTTTGTTTTTAAAACCTCTGCCTCCATACAGTGCCACACATAAAGTAGCAATTCCATTAGTGGCATTCCCCTGGCCCAGGGAGCGTGTCCTGCCATCTGAACACTTCACAGACACTAGCAAGAAAAAATCCTCAGTTAAGTGACAGAGCCAGATCCTGATGCACCCATGGCCTCTGGCTCTTCCTGCTGTGTCCCCGGCTGTGTGGCCTCTGCTCCTCCAGCAACCCCAGCAGCTGCCAGGCCACAACCAGAGGCCTGGAGCACAGGGACAGCTGCTGTCAGAAAACTCAGGGGACATGTGAGGCCCTCTTCTGGGTCCAGGGGGCTGGGCAGGTCGGTGGGACAGGGCGAGGGACAGGCACTGGCACTCACTTGGTTCCTAAGATATGCACCTTGGGCAGTAAAACAGGGCCAAGCTTACTGCCTCCCCAGTACAGCAGTGGAGGGGCTGTGGAGACGGTGGAAAGAGGGGACAGGACATGCCCAGGGGAAAGAACACCCCTTACCATCCCTGTTTGCTTCCAAAGGAAGCCCTGGGAAGCATGGAGGAAGTGTGGCTCAGAAATCAGAGCGGCACGGTCGTCCAGGACACAGGCGTGAGGTCAGTTTGGTTTCAATCCCACCTTTACAGCAAATTCCCTGTGCGGCCTTGGGAAAGCTACTTAACCTCTGATTCCATTTCCTCATCTATAACATGGGGGTGACAGTCCCTGATGTCAGAGAGTTTTTGTGAGGATTATGAGATAAGGTATAAAACCCATCACACAGGGCCTGGCACACAGAGCTTTACTGAACGTTGGCTGAAGCTTTCAGTCCCTTGGGAGGATGAGACTCAGGAGCCCAGGGTTATAGCCTGGGGCGTGGAAAGAGCTCTGGGAAGCAGGAGGGGCTCATGTTAGGGAGTGGAGTCAGAATCGAGACAGAGAGCTAGCACTAAGCTGGAGCGGTTTAACGAAAAGAGAAAATGCCACCCACCATGGAGCCCCGATGGCCCCCCGAGTCTGGCTACAAGGGTGTGCCTGTTGGTGCGCAGACCCTCATGGGTTAATGTCAGGTGCCAGCCTGCCTCCCTGCTAAGTGCCACATGCTTCAAGTGGAAACAGGGCTCTTCTGGGTGCCAAATGTTATCACCATGATCAACCGCAGCCCGAAGGACCAGCAGCGTGACCTGAGCCTTTTCAGGAGCAATGAGACGCCACAACAGGAACAACTTAATACACCTGAAACCCAAGGCAGACACCCAATCCCTGGAGCCCTGTTGGCTCTAGTTACCCAGCCCAGGTTCCAGGAAGGACCCAGCCCTCCTTCACAGGACACCAGCATGTGCGGGACATGTGCAGTTCACGGGGGTTGTGGCAGGAGGTCACCTCCAGAGGTCACCCTGAGCAACCCCAAGACAAGTTTAGGGATGGGCAGACCCTGCGGGGAGGAGGCTGCCTGACTTTGCCACCCCAGACAAGGCATCAGAGTAACCCCCATTTCAAAACCCCATTCTCTCAGCGAAGGAGACCAAAGCCATTTGGAGGAGACCCATGACGCCATTTCCCCCAACGGAGGGGCAAGTGAGGGGGAGAATACCGAGGGGAACAAGAGAGGTAGAGCTAAGAGACAGGCTCAGGAGAAGATTCTAGAAGAGGGCTCCTGGCACACAAATGTCCCTCCTGCCCGTCAAGTGAAGGGCAAAGGGAGAGTGTCTGCCCAGACCTGCCACTTGCAGTGTCCGCTTCATTCCGTCTGTCTGGGGACGTTGGCCTCAGCCTGTGGACTACATGCCCACTGCCCCCCCTTACCCAGCTGCAGGCTGACTGCCCCCGTGCGGCCTCGCCCAGGCTCTCCGAGCAAACGCTCAGTCAGCCTTCGCACCATCTCGCCCTGGTGCGAAGGGAAGGGAAGCAGAGATACAGGAGGCCCTGGTCTGGGACAGACAGAATCCTGATCTAATGCCAAGGCCACGTTTTAGCCTCCGGGGAACCGGGGTCAACGGTCTGATTAGGACGCCCACCCGCAAGAAAGACTGGAGATTTCAGAATGATGCTCTGTCCCTCTTCTTTTTTTCAACACGGAAGGTGGTATGGGGACCAGGACAACTCTATAGAGGCTACCACCCTCACATAAAATCTTCAAGGGTGGCCCTGGCCAGTGTGGCTCAGTTGGTTGGGCGTCGTCCTAGGCACTGAGAGGTCGCAGGTTCAATTCCCAGTCAGGGCACATGCTTGGGTTGCGGGCTCGAACCCCAGTAGGGGCCGTGCAGGAGGCAGCCGATTGATGTTTCTCTCTCTCTCTTTCCTTTTCTCTCTCTCTCTCTCAAATCAAGAAAAACATTTCAACAATAAAGATAAATTAAAATAAAATCAAATCAATAAAAACATATAATTTTTTTATAAATCTTCAAGGGTCAGTCTTTAGTACACCAGGAACCCAGGGGCTTTATCATGCAGAAGGGTTTCCCAGTCAAACCCAGGCCGCCAAGAGGCTGGAAGGAATGCTTATCCCCAGTACCTGAGCCCTAGGAGCTCCCTACTCCAGAGCCCCCGGCCATGAGGTGGTCCTGGAAGATTGCTCCAGCAGCCTGGCTGAGCTGATGGGCATCGTATGACACCAGTAGTGACCTCAAGTGACAGGGAATACTGACCTTAGTCTAAGATGTCAGCCCCTTGTCTCTTCATACACCAAAGAGGACCCACTCACACAGGGATCACAGGAGCAGGTTCTTGCTCCCTCCTACATCTGAGCTTCTCTCATATTCATCTGAGCAGAAGAGCTACAGGCTACTGGAAACAGTTCACCTCTACAGGACTCCCCCCTCTCCTCACAGTCCCAAACCCCTGTAGCATAGTGAGTTCCTCATTGCCTTAAGAGTCCCAAGAAGCCCTGGTGGGGTGGCACAGTTGGTTAGAGCACTGTCCCCGTACACTAAAAGGTTGTGGGTTCGATCCCTAGTCAGGGCAATTAGGGGACACAACCAATCGATGTTTCTCACATCCATGTTTCTCTGTCTCTCTTTCTCTCCCTCTCTCCTTAAAATCAATAAAAACATATCCTCAGGTGAGGATTTAAAAAAAAAAAAGTCCCAAGAAACCGATACTGTTTGCAACTCCCTCAGGGAAGAGCAAAAGTACTCTAGGAAAATGCATGCACGCATCCATCCATTCATTCATACTGAGCACCTACTATGTCCCTAGAACTAAGCTTAGAAGACACAGCAGTGAATAATACAGAAAGACCCTTGTTCTCGGAGAGCTTCTGCTCGAGTGGGGAAGACAGATAGTATGCAAGTAAACTAACAAACAATTTCAGAGGGCAATGTGTGGGGAAGCAAGAGCGGAAGGACGACACAGACGGTGAGGAGGTCTGTGCGCAAGCTGCTTCCCATCAGCTGGTCAGAGACCTTTAAAGCAGCTGACCTTTGAGCGAAGAGCTGAATGACAGGAAGGTACCAGCAGGGAGAAGATCTGAAGGATCTGGGTCCCAGGCAGGGGACGCAGCCAATGTCCCTGAGACAGGAAAACGTTTCAGGCAAACTCACGTTCCTCAGAAGAGAAAAGGAAGAGGGACCCACGTTACTCCTTCCTTTGTTACAAAGGGAAAAAGCACGGCAAGACCCTTCCCTCCCTTCCCTCGGATCCCATGGGGACACACCCTCACATGTGCACACGTGTGCATGCACATACATACGTGTAAACTCGTTTACAGCCTCTAGCCTGAAAAACGTACAAAGAAACTTCTCAAACACTAGCAAGGCAGAGTTGAGGGCTCCGTGACCCCACTTTATATCTCTACGCTGAATGTTCATGTGTAAAACACACTATTTCTGTGTACACAGCAGGTACACAAAGTCGGTGTTCAGGGAACATCGGTTCCCTTCCCCTTGCCCTGTCCACTGCTGCGAGCACAGCCCTCCACTGGGTCTGCGCCGTGTGCTCCAGCTAACCCTGGCCCACTCCCCTCCGCCAGACCCCTGACCTGGGCCTCGCCTTCCTGAGCCTGCTGCTGGGTGGTCGGTGGGCACTGACCTCTCAGTCCTCTACCCTCCTCCTGAGCCTCTTCCCAGGTAGCACCGAGTTGACAGGCAGCAGAACATTCTGGGGGGAAGATACTGGGGCTGGGAGCCTCAGGAGCAAACATCTTGGAGGGGAGCGGGCCTCCAGGTGCATCTAGCCTCACAAAGAGCCTAGCAAGGACTGAACTGAGCCTCAGCTGGTCTGACCAGGACCTGGCCACTACCCGCTGCCCAGCCAGGCAGAAGAGAGCACCTCCTCCCCCAGCCCTTGTCCCCTGGGAAAGCCTTCGTCATCTTCAAGGCCCCACTCAAATGTCACTTCCTCTGTGAAGCTTTCTCCAGCCTCCCCGGAAGAATCAGTCACTCCTCTGTGACTCCAAAGCATTTTGACATTGCTTTTGCATAATATTCCAGTTGTCTGTTTGGAAGCCTGATTCCCCAGCTGTGCTGTAAGCTCCCAGAGGGCAAAAAAGCATCCTACTCATTTCATATTCTCATCGCCTGGTAGAAGGTAGATACTCACTACATATTATTCAACAAATCGAATGAGTGAAAGAAAAAATGAATGGGCAAGTGAGTGAATAAATGAAGTCAGTACGTGCAGGAGAAAAGATGAGTAGAGAAAACTTTAGTCAGGAAGAGAGATCAGGAACAACCCACATTTCAAAGCCAACTGTCCTGTCTGAAGATCACGGAGCCCTGGTCACACAATTCTCAGTAAATATATTATCAAATAGTTATAAGGGGGCAACACTCAGATCTCATCCCCAAAGGTCTGCCAGCCGGATTCCTCAACCACACCCCATGATAGTCCCCCGGCTGGAATCCCCAATCACACCCTGACTGTCCCCCACAGGGACGCTTCAAGGACAGCAGCAGAGGGACAACTGTCCCTCCATCCCTAAGCCCTCGGATGGGGTGGGGGAGGCACAGGTCCTCTTCCCTTTGGCTCACAGGACGTTTTGCTTGGCAACCTGTGGAAGGACCTTCCAAAGAGCAAGGGCATGCACGAAGCCAGTCTGCAGAAAGTGGAGGAGGCGAGAAGGTTCAAGTTTGGGCCACCTGCCTGCAAGATGTGAGTCATCACTTATCTCAGGACCTCACATTCCCCAGTTACAAAATAGAGCTGATGATGAGCCCTTTCCTTGTCAGTGTGAGGAATTAAATGTCCAGGAGGCTCTGTGGTCCCCTTGACAAAGCATGCTGCCCAGGCAGAAGAGCCAAGAAGAGGTCAGAAAATTGGCAGTTTTGCAGGGAAACGGGCACAAATATTAGATTACAGAAGAAGGCACTCTGAGAGGAGCTGGCAATTGGGGTATAAAGGCATTGGCCAAATATCGACTTTCATGTCATAAAGCTCATCACCAAGTTGTCAGGGAGCAGGAGGAGGCTGGGAGGAGGAAGGAGCAGGAACCAGGGCGCCCAAAGAAAGCCGTGGGTGAATCTGCAGAGCTGTGAAGGTGGCAGAGGTGCACAGAGCAGCAGAAATGAAATCCTGGGAGGGCTTCAGAGCCATTATCGGGGATCATGGCCTTGGGGAAGGGGGTGGGCAGAAGGTGGCCTGAGGCAGAGTGACGCCTGGCAGAGAACAGAGCCCTGAGGCAGAGCAGCCCCCAATCCTCCACTCCCTATTCCTCCACTCCCCCTCACCAACTCTTCCTTCTCAGCCTCAGCACTGCCAGGGCAAGGGGGAAATTGGCACAGACAAGGGAATGAAACCCAGAGCCTACTCCTGTGCTGTGTTCACTGCTCTGTCCCCAGCTCTTCACACGGCACCCGGTATGAGTGGGTGCTCAGTAAACAGTGCCCAAATGACCGAATGCATGAGTGGTGGATAGTTTATTCATCTCTACGACTCTGTTATAAGCTAGGAATAATAATAATAATAATAATAATAATAATAATAATAATAATACAATGAGAACAGCTACCACTTTTTTTGAGGGCTCTGCAAGCGCCTTGTATTTACTAGCCTCTGAAATCTTCACAGCGACCTTTAAGAAAGATTCTGCTATTATCTTCAATTTATAGATGTGAAACTTAAGCAGAGATGTTAAATAGATGTTAAATAAATGTCCAAAGGTCACGGAGCCAGGAAGGCTATGGGAAATTCTTGGAGGTTGTTCGAAATCTTTTCTTTCTTTCTTTTTACAGTTTGTTTTTTATTGATACAGTTGAACTTTACAATGGTATCATAAAATACTGTAAACAGAGCCTTCAGAAAGGAAAAAAACCAAATTTAAATATATTAACCAGATTAAAGCATGCAAAAGAGCCAATGATAAACACATTAAGTAATAATATACTAATGGTATCTAATTTACCCACCTCGTATTGTCATAAAAATGTCAGTAAACATCAAATTGAAATTTGGCAAATGGGCTTGATTCCTGATTTACGTGCAAGATATGATACAGCCTTCGCATGTGTATGGTTAACCTTACTGGTTATGTTGCGGTACATTTACAGAAGTTTGGTACTGGTATATATTTACCTCCCACAGTGCAGTAAATAATGGTTAGAAATGCATTCTCCTAATTTTCTCTATGAACTTAGAAAGCACTAATGAATTAACAACAGAGATCACTAAGGGACCAAAATTCCTTACTACTCACATTCACATCTGTGCTCTTTTCATTCTACTCCTGGCGTCTCACCCTCCCTTCCTTTCTGGGGGGCTTTGGGAACAGGGTGGGAAGAGACCTGTCTCAGGCTGCCCAAGTGCTGGAGCACAGACCCCGCCCAGGCCCTCCCACAGTGTCACACGGCACAGGTCCACAGTGCCTCATGGTCTGGTCCCACAGACCCAGTGCCCAAGCATTGGCCTGACGTTCCTTAGGCAGCTTGATTCCAGAATCAGATCTCTCCCCTCTGGTCTTCCTCCAGCCCTCTCCCTACCGTTCAGTCACCCACAAGTCCTTGCCCCAGGCGGCCAGAGTCAGTTCAAACAGAACTTCCTGAGAAAGGTGATATTACAGCACAAACCCAGCCAGAGAAAGCAGCCCTGAAGCCAAGGCCGGCCGTTTAACCAGCCAAACCGGAAAATCACAGGCTGCAGCCTCCTCAGAGCCCAGAGAGGTGCAGCTGAATGGTGGGTGGCCTTTAACATAAAAGGTCTAAAGACCAGGGACAGATGTACTCAGAGAAGACCAAGGATGAGCAGGAGAAAATCAACTCATGAACCATCCCTTCAGCTTGCGTTAGTGCCTTACATGTCACCTCTGGCTGCCACACAGAATGGAAACCAAAAGTACCTGCCCGCAGATGTCCACGTAGGCTAGGACACGGTTTCCTTGCCTGGGCAGGCAGCGCAGGTCACATGAGGCCCTTTCAGAAGTTGTCAGGTTGATGGGTGGGAACAGAGAACAGGTGACAGTGTGGAGTTTGGTGTTGGTGCCACAGGAGGGGTTAGGAGGGAGAAGAGAGAGAATGGGCTGAGAGGCTCCTTCGTGCCCAGACACTACCATAGCCCTTGACTGGTCTACTGCTGCAAGTCTGAACCCCTCTTCCAGCCAACACCCTAAGTGCCATTATCATCACATCATTCCCCTGCTCAGAAACTTATACTATTGTGAAGGCTCAAGTTCCACCCCTCAGCCAGGCCCTCAGTGCCCTCTGCCCCCTTTCATTCATTCGTTTGTTCATTCAACATTTATTGAGATTGTGTCTGGCCCTGTACTAGGACTATGAAAACAAAGAGGAGTAAGATTTGGTCTCTCCTTCAAGGCACTGAAGTATAGTTTGGGGGAGAGAGAGAGTATTGTTCTCACTCTTCCCCTAAAACCCCCCTCTGTTCCAGCCAGACTGCCCAGAGTCTCAAGAACACCCACTGAATTCCCACCTCTGTTGTCTCTGCGCCTGTTACACCATCTGCTCCTTCCCCTACAGGAACTGAAAAGCAGCTCCCATTGCCGGCCTGGTTTCGGCTTCCCCTCCTCGAGCCTTCCCTGCGGCTTCTGGTCCACAGGGCCCCTCTCCTTCTCCGACCTCCTCTAGCACTTGGTTGTAGCAACGGCACTCATGGTCCCCTCACCATTCACTGGCTGCCTCATGCACAGTCTTACATCAGGGTTTAGCTGCTGATAATGACCGTAAGACCTTCATTAATAGTAATGATCACGATGATCATCGATCCCCTACATTTGAAGAGCGCTTCACTAAGTGCTCACAGATACTTTATCTGGTTGTGGCCAAGGCTCTTCTGGCCTGCCTTGCCTCCCCAACTACAGGCTTCTGGGCAGGAAAAGGTGGACTGCAATACTTCTCTAAATGCCAGGCACAGTGCTTCATAGTAAATGCTCAATTAATTTAACAGGTAAGATGGTCTTGTCAGGAAACAGCAGAGAACATTAAGGCACCAGCTGCACACCTCTGAGCCACATCTGGATCAGCACAGCTGCATGGGAAAGGCATGCCAGTGGCACAGGTCCAGCTGCCACCTGCCCACCTGCTGACTAGAAAGAAGAGTGGTGGTCAGTGCCTTCAGGGAAGGTCTCCTCACTGGCAGGCTGCTCTCTGGAATGTCGCAAACCCTTACAGGAAGTGGCCTAAACAGTAAATCACAGAAGTGCCAGCCTAGCCCTAGCCAGTTTGGCTCAGTGGTTACAGTGTTGGCCCATGGACTGAAGGGTCCCAGGTTTGATTCTGGCCAAGGGCATGTGCCTCGGTTGCAGGCTCGATCCCCAGCCCCAGCTGGGGTGCGTGCGAGAGGTAACTAATCGATGTGTCTCTATCACATCAATGTTTCTCCCCCTGGCCCCCCCCCCTCTCTGAAAAGCACTGGAAAAAATGTCCTCTGGTGAGGATTTTTTAAAAAAAAGTGCCAGCCTAGAAGATATCAACATGGTCTACGTGTCTGAGCTCTATCTTAGCTCTACTTGGTGAATTGCCACATTTTCCCCATTCACAAAGGAAGCTCCAAGGAAGGTGCCTAGATCAGTGCCCAGCAAGGAAAAAGAATGTGCCTCAGACAACGTGTATTATGCGTCTTGGAATCTCCAGGTCTCAGCACCAAGCCTACCTACAGGACCCATGCAGACTTTTGACTGGGTAAATTTATGACTATGACTTGGTAGCACCCCTTTTCTTGGCTCCTTGATGTGTCCCCTGGCTGCTCCTTCCATCTCTATGGAAAACGTTCTATATCCAGAAAAGGAGAAAGCTTTTCCTGATCATCCCATTCCTCCCCCAAGTCTTAGTTGCTGCTGAGAAACACGCCCAAGGGGAGGTACAGTAGGCTTTCAACGAGAACACGTTTAGGAAACCCAGTGGGCAGATTTTAAAAGGCTGATGTGAAGAAAGACAGGGTTCTTTCTCTTCCACAGAATCCAAACTCCTAAACAGTCCTCTGCATCCTGGGGAACCGCGGACCCAGCCAGCAGAAGCAGAGAAAAAACGAGGAGAGCGGTCTTCAGGGTTCAGGTCAATATACCAAGGGCCCTGTGGGGACAGGAGGGTTAGGGTGCCGTGGAGACGCCTCCACCCAGTTCACTGATTCACCTCTGCTCACGTGGTGGTCAGCCCCAGAGGGATTCTGGGGAAGTCCCTGTGGCCTGCAAGGGAAACTACACATTTCCTACCAGGCTGGAAGAAACGTCTACGATGGGAGAAGACACGGTAGAAGAGCCATTAAGGAGAAGGGCTGGCAATTAGCGATACAGGGCTCAGGGACTTAAGGAGGGCTTTTCACAAGCTTCGGAAGGGCCATCTTGGTATTTCAGAGACAGCAGTTCCCTCATTTGTTTATGGGAAAGGGAGAAATGACTCCTGGGGGGGTCTAACTCCCCCACAACACTGAGCAGGAGCCCAAGAGCTTCTGAAGTGAAGTAGATGAGGAAAGCTCTCCAGTGAAAAACTTCGGTCACTCCTAGGACTTGAAATGTGGCCAGGATACCAGGGTGCAAACTACTACTCTTTAGGCAAAAGCCTGGGGTCACCAGACAGCCCCCTGCCCTCTGTGATAGCTCAGCAGCTCCTGACACCAGGCCCATCCCCAAAATAACCACTGCAAGTTTCTCTAAGTGCTAACCTGCTGCCCTTTGTCCCCACACCTGCACCTGTCCTCACGTCCCATCTGGCTCCTCGGCCACTCCTTTGCTCACTCCCAGGCCTTTCTCTAGCACCTCCTCTTTCCTCTGAGCCTTCCCGGGGGGCATGGAGCCCTCTCCCGGTCTCTGTGCCCTACCCATCCCTCTGAGATGTCTCTCATCCAAGCTTCTGGACCTCCTAGGAGCTTCTCTGGGAAAAATGAAAGCATCTGTTCCCTGACCTTTCGAAGTCCCTTGAAGATAATGAAGCAGAGAGAGAACAAGCCCCTAGGAGGTCAGTGAGGATGACAGGAAGGACACCAGCATTATCCAGTTTCGCCACGTGTTTGAGTTGGTGCTAAGTGCTTTTACAAACATTATCCCATTTATTCCTCACAACACTTTGGGAGGTAGGTACTATTATTATTCCCATTCTACAGAGGAAAAACTGAAGGTCAGAAGCTTAAGTGGTATTCAAGGTCATGTTGCCCCAAAGCGAGGGCTCCAGGTCCCTCTGACAACAAAGACGGCCTCTTAACCACAAGGCCCTGTTCCTCCTGACTCTACCTGTTCCCTCTTCTCTTGACAAGAAGTGTGTGTTGGAAGGGAGGGCGGAAGCTTCAAGGGCTAGGGCCCTGTGTGACAAGAGGGGGCACCTGGGCATTGCTGAGGCTACTCCAGGCCTCAGTCAGGGCACCTATTAGATGTGGGAGTAATTCCCTCAGCTCAGACCTCCACCTCCCAAAGGAGGAGCCCCCTCAGAGGGGAGGCCACCATCCCCTGCCAGAGCAAGTGATCCCATCGCAGTCCTGTGGGGGTGCCACCAGGCCGGGCCCTCTAAGCACAAGCTCCAGCATTGCCAGATCAGAGGTGTTTCTAAGGTAAGGTCCTGCCTGCCATCCTCCCCCTGTCTGGGAAAATACTCCTGCGGTTCCTCGGCCTCCTTCAAAGCAGTTGGCTGCGTTTCCTGAACTGGCTGTAAGTGCCCCTTTCACAGGCCACTGGAGTCTCACCTCATCTACACCCTCCTCCAGGTGTCCCACCGCCTGGCTACCTCCACGGCTGTGCCCTGGAAACTCACCCCCTCGGCCCCTCCCTTCCTTTCTTCTCCCTCCAGGCTCCACATCGGGTCATCCCTGATCTGGGGGAACCCAGTGACTCAGGGACTGGGCTTTAGTCCCCCCAACCTGGGGGTGTGGGGGTGTCATTTCAGTGGCTAAGATCCTCGCCGCCCCAGCTCGGGGTACCCAGGCCTACACCCGCCCCGTTTCTCTCGGCTTCGATGGGAGGGCTCCCCAGCGCGAGCCCGGGGAACCCATCTCTAGCCACGGACAGCAGCGGGGACCCCTCACCTCCAGGAACCGAGGCTCAAGTCCCCAGCCCGTGGCCCCGCACCCCGGGATTTATGCCCCCGCCCCGGCCTCTCGCATCCCCGCCTTCGGCCAGAGCAGCGAACAATTCCTCCCGGGCGGGTGGGGAGGGAGGGGGCCCCGGGTCGGCGGCGGGCGGGGCGGGGAGCCCCGGGCCACCGCCCCTTACCGATGGTGGAGATGTGCGAGGAGTGGAACTCGTTGTCGGTGAAGCGGCAGAGCAGGCAGGTCTTGCCCACGCCCGAGTCCCCGATCAGCAGCAGCCGGAACAGCACGTCGTACTGCTTCGCCATGGCTGGGCGCGGGGAGCCGCGGCTGCGGCGGGCGGCGGGCTCAGCCCCGCTCGGCCGCGGCCATCTCGGCGCGCGCCTGCGGGGGAGCCGCGGGCGGCGGGAAGGAGGCGGGCCGGCCCCGCGCCAGCCTCCCGCTCGCCGGGTGCGGGGGAGCGCGGAGCGGCGGGCGCGCGGTGGGAGGAGAGAGCGGCGCTGCCCGCGCGCGCCCGCCCCCTCCCCTCCCCTCCCCTCCCCTCCCCTCCCCTCCCCTCCCCTCCCCTCCCCTCCCCTCCCCTCCCCTCCCCTCCCCTCCCCTCCCCCGTCCCCGCGCGCGCCCGCCCCTCCCCTCCCCTCCCCGTCCCCGTCCCCGCGCCCGCCCCCTCCCCTCCCCTCCCCTCCCCTCCCCTCCCCTCCCCTCCCCTCCCCTCCCCTCCCCTCCCCTCCCCTCCCCTCCCCGTCCCCGCGCCGCGGCCGCCTGGAGGGGCGCGGGGAGCGCGCGCGGGGAGTGAGACCCCGCCGCGGGGGCGAGGCCGCTGCGCGCTCCCTCCCCTCCCGCGGGGCGCGCTGCCCGTGGGGGCCCTGCTCCCTCCCAACCCCTCCCCGACCCCTTCGTGCGGGGAACCAGACCCCGAGGGGAACACTCTTGTTTTTCCGTGGACGTTCGGAAAGGGAGAGTTGGAGTGAGCTCCCACCAGCCCACCTCTACCAAACTCGGCTTTGGGGTCTCATCTTTTCTTTCCAAATCCCGTCCCGTCCCGAACCCGGGCCCTGCCAACCTGCCAACCCCGCCTTCCCCCCACCCCCAGAACCCGCCCCTGCAGAAGCCTGGGGTGGGGGTGAGGGGCGGCGAGTAGGCCCCGGGGGCTGGTCCTCGCTTGGGTTCATCCCAGGTCGGAAGGCCTTGATCAGGGTCTGGATTCAAATACTTGGACGAAGCCGGGATCTCCAGGAACACGCAAGAGCGTTGCTGGAATTCTCCCTCTCTGCCATCTGGCTTCCCCGTAACCCTGTGTGACTGTGTCTGCTGTCTTCTGTCTTCCCCCATCCCAGTTTTCCTTGAAACAGGGAAAAGTGCTGACCTCCTTCAGCCCAAAACATAGATGATCATAAATACATTTCCAAACCCAAAATCCTTTGGAAGTGTTGTGCAGGCAAAAGTCTCTGTTTGGGGTCTAAGCTGCTTAGGGTAGGTGCTCAGGATGCCAATACATTATTTCAAACCACTAAGTATTTCTGCTAGTGTACATAATGGCACCGAAGAATGAATGGGCCTCTTTCAAGATCTAATTTACTACTGCTGAATGTGTGAGCACTGGAGAGAGGCAAATAAATGTTCTCTGGAGTCTAGAAAATTGCCTATTCCTAAGAATGAGTATTAGGGGAGTCTGGCCCATTAGATCTTTTAAAAGTGATGAAAATGTGTGTGTGTATGTGTGTGTGTGCGAGAGAGACTGTTTTCAGGCTGAGTATTAGATGGAGAATGTGTTTTTCAGGAGTAGGTCAAGGAAAGCAGTAAGTCCATTTAATGGAAGAGTTATATTTCAGGCAAAGTGTCAAAATTTATAATAAAGGGGAAAAAAACCTGAACCTGATAGCTACTTTGATTACATTAAAAGCTAAGGAAACTGATCCTGTGGATTCCATTAAGATTTCCAGGTGTGCCCCACTGGATTTTGGCTCAGTGGTTAAAGCGTAGGCACGAGGACTGAAGGGTCCTGGGTTTGATTCCGGCCAAGGGCACGTACCTCCATAGCAGGCTCAGTCCCCGGCCTTGGTTGGGGTGCGTGCAGAGGCAACCAATCCATGTGTTTCTCTCACATCAATATTTCTCTCTCTCTCCCCCTTCCACTCTCTCTGAAAAGTAATGGAATAAATATCCTCGGGTGAAGATAAAAAAAAAAAAAAATAGATTTCCAGGTGTGTTTCTCTTCTCTGGATTTACGCTGGGGTTTTGGTGCATGCTGAGGGCTCTGCAGTTGGGCATCCTTGGGTTTTGCCCAAGCTCCTCCTCTCACCAGCTATGCAACCTTGAGCATGTTACTGAACCCCTGTGCCTCCGTTTCCTCATCTGTGAAATTAGGATATCCTCACAGGATTGTTGGAAAGATAAAATAATTTGTGGAAAGGACTTAGTATAGTACTTGACACAGTACTCAATAAATGCCAAGGGGGGAAAAAAAAACACCTTGTAATGTTTTCCCTGTGCATATGTGGGTGGTAAACATACCCCAGCTGCCCAGGACTCAGGCCTGTCCTGCTGTGATTTTCCTCCACAGGACCACACACACTACTAAGTGTAAGTTCAACTCAGCCTGAGCAAGTCTGGGCACTGCAGTGGCCTTCCCATTGATTGGCACTGTGATGGTAAATGCTCCCCACAGGCCTCCCCGTTGGGACCATCAGTGGCTCTCTGCTTGCCTCTGTCCCTGGAAACAGCAAAGAAGTAACCGGAGGTGAGTTCTTAGTCCAAGAAAGAACTTCACTTTGAAGGAAATGGCTTTCCCTGGGCAAGACAGGAAAGGAAGTGAGGTTTCCTGAACAAATCCAGGGAAATAAATGCCCAGACTCATAAAAAATGGAGGATATTTCATCATGCTGGGCTCATCTCAAATTCAGCAGCTTACACTGCTTAAGAAAGGGGGGAGGGGCACCAGGAGGGCGAGTGGAAGCTCCACGCCCTTTCCCCACACCTTGCCCCAGTGCATTTCTTCTGTCTGGCTGTTCCTGAGTTATATCCTTCTAGAATAAACCAGCGATCTGGTGTATATGTAAAGGAACAGTCTAGAAGTCCAAGCTTCTAGACTTTCCATTATCATCCTGGCTCAGCTACTTAAAAGATGGTTCTGAAGAGCCATCAGACAAAGAACTTCTCTCTTTCTCTTTCTTGTGAGTGCACGTGCGCACACATCTCATCTCTGTGAGATGTTGGAACTCGGATTTTGGGACAATGTTAGCAAAAGAACCACATAAACTACTGGAGATAACAAACTTTGCTTTAACCAGAGTCTTTGCAAATGAAATGCCTAATTCCATCATCCCCTTACCTCGGTCACTCAGAGGGACATTTTGGCATCCTCCCCAGTTGAGGTCAACTTGGACTGGGGCAGATTTCAGTGGAATTAGTAGACATCTGAGCATCCAGGTTGCTGGATGTCCCTCCCATAAGAAGCCTCCAAGAATCAGTCTCCCAATTATGTTATTCTGATTCTTTTACCAGGGAGACAAGTGCCTACTTCTGCTCCCTGCCACCCCCAGCCCAGCCACACCGAGCATGCTCCCAGCAAGGGCACTGCTGTGGGATGTGCCATAGCAACAGCTGAATAACTGGAGAGATTAGACGACAGGCAGCTCACTGCTGAGACTCAACACGGTCAGACTGTGGGACTCATTAGCAAAACGCTGCGCTCTTCTAGACTCATGCCCACATTTCCTACTCCAGTGGCTGTAAGCGATGCCCTCACTTTGCAGAAAGATTTCCACCTTATCTTGGGATTATAAGAAACAGGCACTGCCTTCTCAATACAGTCCTCCCTTCACACCCCTTTTCTTCTCTAATGTATAGAGAAAGGGGGAAAGAGACTCTGAAGTGACAAGGAAGGAGGGGAGAGGGCAAGTGGTCAGAGACTTGTGCGCATTGGGGTTGGGGACCAAAGGAGACAATCCTGATGGTAATTTGTGTTAACACAAAATGTTTCGGGTTGTCCTTGGTGTCCTGGCCACCTTCATGACTGTATTAGTTTGCTTGGGTTGCCATAACAACGTGCCATAGACTGGGTGGCTTACACAATAGAGACTTATTTTCTCACAGTTTTGGAGGCTAGAAGTCCACAATCAAGGTGTTTGCAGGGTTGGTTTCTTATGAGTCCTCTCTCCTTGTACCTGGGCATCTTCACGGTCACATTTTCTTCATATTCAAATGTTATGTGCCTGTCTGTGTCCTAATCTCTTCTTTTCAGGACCCCAGGCACATTGGATTAGGGCCCACCCATATGATCACACTACCTTCATTGCCTCTTTAAAGGCCCCAACTCCAAAGATACATTCAGTCACACTCTGAGGTTTTGGGGGTTAGGACTTCAACATAGGAATCTGGGGTGACGGACACAATTCAGCCTGTGACAAGGACCAAACCCAGGAGCCTCATCAGATATTTCCTGTGCACAGGTAGTTTTTAGAATGATTTAATTCTCTCAGAACAGGAACTGAAAGTTGTGTCTTTCTTGTGGCTTCTTGATGGGTGGTCTGGACTATTGGTGTGGGGGACTTTGTGATGGGAAAGCCTCAGAAGAGAGATACTTTTCTTTATGAGACTTGAGCTGAGAGATGTGACTAGTAACCTCCAACCAAGCAATGTATGCTGTATTAAACTTTTATTGTCAAAATTATGTTTTGGGGGGACAAAATAAAACCTGCAGTTAGGAGTCTTTGCACAATGAGTCATTGTATGTGTTAGTTAAGGTAATGCTAGTTACTCTAATAGATAAAGCCCCTAAATCTCAGGGGTTCACACTGTATTTCCCTCTCATGCAAAGTCTAATGGGCAGCAAGGAGGTGGGAGTGGAGGTGGCTTTGTTCCACACCGTCATTTAGGCACCCAGGGTGGCAGAGACTCTTCAACAAGATTGACATTGTAGGACTCAACTTAAAAGCAAGACACTGATTGCTCTTCATAAGATCCGACATGCAAGAAGGAGGGAGAATGCCCGCCAACCAACAACTGGGAAACACCACACCCCAGGTCCTTTACACATCAAGATTACAGGCTTTCTCTTTTACCTAAGTTTATCCCTAAGACCCCCTCTAAGATTGGCTTGTAGACACCAGGGAGGAGGGGCTCTGTAGGGAAGATGAAACTTTGGGACACAGGACAGTGGAGGGGAGAGTTGACCCTGTAGTCATGATCTAGCAAACTTTAAAAAGGAGTGATAATAATACACATTTGAAAAAGGTCACAATATTTGTCCAGAAAGTCATTTGACTCTATAAAGGGATTAAGCCATATGTCCTGTGGAACAAAACCCTGAAGATCTCTTGGTTAATTGAGAGTTTTAACTTTCACATCACTGGGCATGAGGTTCTTTTGAATATGAAGGGTTGCCTTAGGCATTGACGTTTTGTTGGCAGAGAGGGGAAGAGAGGAAATAGAGGGTGGACTAGAAGGTTTTAAGGGGCCACGCCTGCATGTGCAGCACATCACTTTTGCCCATGTTCCATTGGCCAGAATTCAGTCACAAGGCCCTGCCTAAATGCAAGGGAGACTGCTGGGTAGCCAGCGTTCCTGCCACAGAAATGTGTGGTGGCTCTCAACCCTACCTGTGTATCAGCATCGCTGGTGGAGTTTTGAAAAATTTGTGCGCCTGGGCCCCAGCACCAGAGAATCTGACTCAGTAGGCCTGGACTAGTGCTTGGGAAAATCTGTATTTTTAAAGGTACAGCCCGGCTTGAGAGTCATCAGTATGCTCTGAAGTGTACACTTCTGGCATTGCCTCCCAACAGTTTTAAAAACCATTTCTCAGTGTGAGCAATGCTCTTTAATTGGTTTCAATTTCATATCTGCTGGTAAAATAGCTTTCACCATGATAAACCTCAAACAGGACTAAGAGTCAATACTTTTGTACAGGTTTTCAGTAATAGTGTATATGTAAGGATTAATAATATCAATGTGATTAATTTTATATCGATATATGATATAGTAAACAATGCATTCTGTTTAATTCATAGATAATTGATAGTTTTATGACAAAATTGTTCTTTGTGCCATTAAATCATTGCATTTGGAAAGCCTTTTTGTTTTTGAGAATTTTTATGAATTTATTTGAGCTAACACTGACGACATATACCAGGGAGCAGGATCTCAAGTGCTCCCCAGAAAGCCATTCTTTTTTTTCTTTTTCTTTTTTTTAAATTTATCTTTATTATTGAAAGTATTACAGGTATTCCATCCCCCCCTCCCAATTGACCCCCTCCACCTTGCTCCCACCCCCTCCCCAGCCCTTCACCCAGTCATTGTCTGTGTCCATGGGTTATGCATATATGCATATAACTCCTTTGGTTAATCTCTTCCCACCCTCCACTCCCTTCTCTCTTCCCTCTGAAATATGATGGTCTGTTACATGCATCAATGTCTCTGGATCTGTTTAGTTCATCAGATTCTTTTGTTCATTAGCTTCTTCTTAAAGAAGACCCGTCATTATTTCCTGTAGTGCTGGTTTGGTGGTGATGAACTCCTTTAGCTTTTCCTTGCCTGGAAAGCTCTTTATCTGACCTTCATTTCTAAATGACAGCTTTGCTGGGTAGAGTAATTTTGGTTGTAGTTCCATGTTTTTCATCGCTTTGAATATTTCTTGCCACTCCCTCTGGCCTGCAAGGTTTCTATTGAGAAATCAGCTGACAGTCATATGGGTGCTCCCTTGTAGGTAACTAACTGCTTTTCTCTTGCTGCTTTTAAGATTCTCTCTTTGTCTTTAACCTTTGGCATTTTAATTATGATGTGTCTTGCTGTGGGCCTCTTTGGGTTCCTCTTGTTTGGGACCCTCTGTGCTTCCTGGACTTGTAAGTCTGTTTCTTTCCCCAGGTAGGGGAAGTTTTCTGTCATTTTTTCAAATAGGTTTAAATTCCTTGGTGTCTTTCTTCCCCTTCTGGCATCCCAATAATATGAATGTTGGGCCTCTTGAAGTTGTCCCAGAGGCTCCTTATACTATCTTCATATTTCTGGATTCTTTTTTCTTTTTGCTCTTCTGGTTGGGTGTTTTTTGTTTCCTCATGTTCCAAATTGCTGATTTGATTCTCAGTGTACTCTACTCTACTGTTGATTCCTTGTAAATTATTCATTTCAGTTCCTGTAGCCTTCGTTTCAAATTGGTCCTTTATTATGTCATCGATTTTCTCAATTATTTTCGTCATACTCTTACTAGTATCCTTGAGCATCCTTATAACCATTATTCTGAACTCTGTATCTGTTAGCTTGCTTGGATCTATTTCATTTAGTTCCTCTTCTAGAGATTTCTTCTGTTCTTTCCTTTGTGACATGTTTCTTTGCCTCCACATTTTGGCTGCTTCCAGGTGTTTGTTTCTATGTATTAGGTAGAGTTGCTATGTCTCCTGGAATTTGTAGAGTGGCTTTGTGTAGTAGGTGTCCTGTAGGGCCCAGTGGCTCCACCTCCCCAGTCACCTGAGCTGGGCCTTCTAGGTGCTCCCCTGTGCGGACTGTGCACACTGTCCTGGTATAGTTGAACCTTGGTTGCCGTTGCTGTCATTGGGAGGAAATGACCCCCAGGCCAATCAGCTGTGAGGACCAGCTGCAACTATAGCCAGAGAGCTGTTGTGCTGGAGACAGCCCTATGGAGCAGGGTTTACTTCAGTGGAGCTTTGGTGTTCACCAAGTGCGCCCTTTGAGTGTGTCACTTGTGGATGTAGTAGGGTTGTAATCCAGGGTGGTTGAGTCTCACCACCAGGTGCACTATCTCTGAGGCCTCCTGGTGCCATTCTTTTTTGAGTGATTTGAAACTTTTTGTATTTCTCTTTATGTGCTATACGAAATAAGAATGAAAAAATAAATTTCGCAATTTCCAAATTTTAATTTGATCATTTCAAAATTATTACCAGAGAATATTCATCTTATTGAAAGTATTACTAAACATAAATGCTACATATTAAAAGGCCATCTTTGACCTAGCCAGTTTGGCTCAGTGGTTAGAGCATTGGTCCACGGACTGAAGGGTCCTGGGTTTGAGTCCAGCGAAGGGCATGTACCTCAGTGGCAGGCTCAGTCCCCATGTGGGAGGCAACCAATCAATGTGTCTCTCTCATATCAATGTCTCTCTCTCCCCCTTCCATTTTCTCTGAAAAAGTAATGGAAAAAATATCCTTGGGTAAAGATAAAAAATTAAAATAAATGAAAAAAATCAAAATAAAAGGCCACCTTCATTAAATAGATTGAAATTAATTAATCCTGCCCTATTCTACCACTGCATTTGTGTGTGTATTGTATTTTTTTGGTTATATTTATGCACGAATATGACTTTATATATTTATTTATTTTATATATTTATTTTATATTTATGTTGTTTCTGTTTTTATTAGCTAGTGAGCTCCTGAAGGGTAAGGCTAATATTATGTTCATTATCTTCTACAGTATGTTATTCACCAGCAAGCACTCAAATGTTTATTACAATGACTGGAAACCATTCAACTTACTCAGTGCCTATTATGTATGTGCCAGAGAATGAGCAATGAACAATATAAAAGAAATCTCTGCCCTGAGAGCTTACATACTAGTGGGGGGAAGACAGATAGTTAGCAATATAAATACCTAAAATATCAGGTCTGTCCACTGGTGATAAGTGCTGTGGAGAAAAACGAAGCAGGGAAGTGGAACAGAGTAGTGCTGCAGGGCGAGGGCATTTCAGTGTCGAGGAAAAGGAATTGGAGTTAGACTAAAGAACTTGAGTAAAGACTATCAGAAGTGAGAAGGCAAGCCCTGCCCATAGGTGGGAACAGAGCATGAAAGAGGAAGTAATGACAAGCATAGAAGCTCTGAGGCTGGTGGGAGCCGGGAGGGTGCACAGAACAGCAAGGAGGCTTGTGGGTGGACAGAGAGTGTTAGGAGAACAGGCTTGGTGACTGGGGCCTTCTGGGCCACAGTAAGGACCTTGATTTTGACTCTGAGTGAGATGAGAAGAGGGCTTTGAGCAAAAGGGTGACTTTGCTTACATTGAAAAGGTTCCACTGGTTTTTTGTTTATATTAGGTTAATCGGGGACAAGAGTGGAAACAGCTGAGAGATGGATGTAGGAATCTAAGTAACAGGTGATGGTGACTTGGACCAGGACACCAGCAGTGGGATTGGTAGGCAGTGGTCAGATTCTCGATAAATTTTCAATAAGATGTATGGGGAGGGAGAAAAAGGGAGGCATCAAGGATGTCTCTAAGATATTTGGAGTAAGTAGAAGGATGAAGTTACCATTACTGAGAATGGAAACCAGCAGCTTTGTTGTGGTCATGCGAAGTTGGAGATGCCTATTAGAATCCAAGTGGAAATGCAAGTAGGATATTAGATACAAATTTCAGGTTGGAGAAATCAATGACGGAGTTTTTAACCTACTGGTGGTATATATGTATGTATTTCATTTTCTTTTATTTTTAGAGACTGAGGAAGGGGGAAGGGGCAAGAGAGAGAAACATCAATGTGAGAGGGAAACATTGATCAGCTGCCTCCTGCAAGCCCCCTACAGGGGATCGGCCCACAACCCGGGCATGTGCCCTGACCGGAATCGAACCTGCAACCTTTTGGTGCATGAGATGACATCCAACCAACTGAGCCAGGGCCTACTGGTGGTATTTAAAACATTGGGACTGTCTAGGATCACAGGCAAATGGCTGTAGACAGAGTGCCCTGGGCTGCTCCAAAGTTAAGGTGTTGGAGAGCTGCAGAAACGGCAAAGGCCAGTGCTAGACACTCCAAGAAGGTATTTCGAGGGGAATGGCATGATTGACCAGGTGAAATGCTGCCAGGATGTCAAGTAAGATGAGATGAGAACCAAGAGCTGACCCTTGGATTTCGCAATATGGAGACTTGACAAGAGCTGATGGGGAAGCCAGGTTGGAACAGGCTCAAGAAACAGCTGGAGGAAAGGAATTGGAAACTAGTAGGGAGGAAATGAGATGAGTAATGGGGAGGTAGTTAGAGGAGGGGCGAAATCAAGAGGGTTAAAAATGTCTTTTTTTTTTTTTTTTAGGGCGAAGGGAATGATCAAGTATAGGGACAATTTGATGTTTTAGGAAAGGGAAGGGAAAATTGCTGGAATAAACGCTTTGGATGGAACATGGAAGAAGCTGACCCTGTGTAAGAGCTGGGGAGTCATTGCATCCAGGGGGACAGGAAAGAAATGGACAGCAGAGTGGGAGGTGGCAGATGCTGGTGGAAGAGTAGTTGTGTGGAAGGAAATTAATTATATAGTGGGATAAGCCATTTTTCAAACTTTCCAATATATGCATTGCATTTTTTCACAAGATATTAAAAGAAACAATTCATGCTGACATACGGGCTCCTGTGAGCAAGGGGCAGAGCGGTTTTAAAGCCTACTCTAGGGTCGGAAGCGACCTCTAGTGGTTCATTTAGGCCATTAATTTTTTTCTTGTTTCCTTGCTCTTGATGGAAGTACAAAATAGCATTATCTGTATAATTTTGTATTATTTTAAAAGAAATAATTATAATTCACAATTTAGAAAAATATCAGTAATTTGAGTAAAATAAACCCAAACCATCTACAGTCCAAGCTGGAGTTGCTATGAATTATCATTACTGAGACTTTCTCCTGTAAGTGCACCATTTTCTACCATACTGCCAATATTTATGTTCATTCTGCTTTTTCTTTTTTTAATTCTCACCCAAGGATATATTTATTGATTTTAGAGAGAGAGGGAGGGGGAGAAAGAGAGAGAGGGAAACATCGATATGAATGAGAAACATTGATCAGTTGCCTCCCGTATGCCCCCCCATCCTGGGATCAAGCCCGCCACCTAGGTATGTGCCCTGATTGGGAATTGAACCCGCAGTCTTTTGGTGTTCAGTACGATGCTCCAACCAACTGAGCCACCCGGTCAGGGTTGTTCATTCTGCTTCTTGAATAAATGGTTTCATTAAACCCAGAAGAAGGACAACTGGTGGGCCACTGTCGATCCAGGACTTGAACAATCTTCTCTATGCTACATAAAGTACAAATTCCTCATATTTTCATTCCTTGTTTCACCTGAGTTTTGGTTGTCACTGGGTTTCCTCTGCCTGGGATGACCTGTCACCCTAGGTTAGTTAACTTGTTTCCTCGCGTCAGTCTTTACTGATCTTCCAGATTACCTTCGGTCTTCTCTCTTATGCAGTCTCACAACACCCTGTGCCTCTTTCTTCCTCATGCTATTTCCCTTAACGAAATAGTTCTGTAATTATTGTTTAAGGCCTATTCTTTCTGGTAAATCATGAGACCTGTAAGAGCTGAGACTGTGTCTGGCTTGTTCACCACTGTCTCCTCAGCACTTAGCTCAGTGCCCAGCACATAATGGGTACTCAATAAATATGTACTGAATGAAAAGACACTATATTGCAGGTGACTCTTGCCGTGCCCTTATTAATATCTTTCAGACCCACTGCAGAGGAGACTGCGTTTCATTAGTGGGTTTTTATTTCTTGAATACAATTTGCAATTGCTGTAGGTACACCTGTAATAGATGTAACAATTTGTTACAAAATGCTCCCAGCTACTCTTTCAATAGCTCAATTTAAATTTCTAGACAGCAGAGCAACTCTTTACAAAGAAAGCTGAATCCTTAAATATGACCTGGACCTTTATCAGACAGTTTTTTTCTAAAACAGAACTAAGGGAAAGACAGTAAGTTGCCAATACAGAGGAAAGTATAGCATAGCCGTATTGGTGATCCTAACCCACAGTCTCACTTAGTCTCAGATTTAGTAACATTCTGCCACCTCCAGGACTTAACTTGGCAACAGTACCACTAAAATGGTATAGGGGTTCAGAAGGAGTCACCCCAAGATATGCCTCTGTTTTATGAGGGTTATTTTGAGCTAAGATCGACTGAGACCCCGTGGGCTCAAGAGAAACTTCTGCCCCCCTCTCCCTTAACTACCTAGAAGAATTTGAATTAGGGGCCTTGCTCGTAATAAGAGATGATCTTTTTAAAAAAATCTATCTATATGGCAGCAAAAACTATGAATTACTGAACATCTGCTCTTCCTATAGTCCTGCAATGACCCTTTGAAGCCCCAATGCGCCTTACCTCATACTTTGTTCAGAATGCCATGCATGCCTCATTTTAACCGTCTCTGAATCTTATGTATGTGGGGTTCCAGGGTGTGCATATGTCATTAAATTTGGTGATTTTCTCTTGTTAATGTGTCTCAATTTAATTATTAGACCAGCTGAAAAACCATGAGTAGAGGAAAGTTTCTGCCTCTTCCACAATAGACATGTGATAGTGTTTATCTGCCTGAGGCCTTTAGGCCATCCAGGCCTCATCCTTAGAATCTTTCTCAGTGATTCTGTTTGACACCAGAGACTGAGTACGGGGTAATGGCTGGTTGTGAAATATACCACTGTTCCCTGAGTCCTAGACACGTGATTGGAAATGAGTGGGTACAGAGTAAAATGCTCTGAGCAGGAAGTTGAACTTGTGTCCAAGCCTATGTGGAAAGTCTGTTATCATCTTAGCTTCTCTCCCTCCTCCCCACCAACAACTCCCCACTGTGCTCTGAATAGTTTAGCTTCTTGGTATTACAATTTTGGTGTAATTTTGATGTGGGCCCTGAAAGATTCTCTTCTATTGTATGTCCAAAGGTAGCAGGGGTTTCCTAATATCACAACTTTGAATTGTTTTTATGGAATTGTATATGATTATCTCCACTCAATAGTTGTTTTTTTATTCTGAATACTTCCAGATTAAATATCAGAATTAATATAAACATGCATATGTATATTTATGGCATGTTCTCTCAAACTTGCTGTTTCTTCCTCTGAGCTTGTCCCCCATATTGTTCACATGGATGGCTTCTTGTCATCCTTCAGGTCTCAGCTTATATGTCACTTACTTGAAGAGTCTTGACCTGACCACCAATCTAATTAGTCATTTCCTACTTTAATTTCCCTCATAGACCCTGTTTTCCTTAGTATCATGTACCACAAGTCTTCATATATTTACTGTGTTCATTCACTTAATTCTGTCTATCCCACTAGACTGTAACGTTTCCAAGGGCAGGGACCTTATTTGTTTTGTTCATCTTTGTATTGCTAGGGCCTAGCACAGTGCCTGACATGTGTAGGTGCTCTACGAAAAACAAATAAATAGCCCTGGCCTGTGTGGCTCAGTTGGTTGGGTGTCCTCCTGTGCACCAGGAGGTTGCCAGTTCTGCAAGCCTGGGTTTCAGGCTCAGTACCCTGTAGGGGGCATGCTGGCAGCAGCCACTCATGTTGTGCTCTCACACTGATGTTTCTCTCTCTCTCTCTCCCTCCTCCCTTCCTCTCTCTTTAAAAATCAACAAACTATTCTTTAAAAAAAACCCCACAAAACACCTGATAAATAAGTGAACAAATACTGCCTTGGCTGTTTCACTTATCCTTGGTTGTTCCTTCTGCACTGCAACCCCCAAGGGAATAGGAGAAATTTACAATACCCCTTGCCTTCCTCGCTGGGTGCTGAGATGGCAGTTCCTTTGTTTAGAAACTGCTGGCTTCTCTTGGACGGCTGTCACCCAAACGTACACAATAATTCTTAGTAATAATGTAACGGAGGCACTCTGAGAGCTGTCAGAAACGCTTTCAAAGTTATAATTAATGGGTTCTTGGGCATTCGAGACTATGAACTATTGCCATTACAATGAAGTGCGAATTAGCAGAATGTTGAAAAGAAGTGTGTATATTTTTTTGCATAAGGAACCGAGGCATCTTACACCATCTCTCTGAAAGGCAGTTCAGACGTCACATATCCTTTGCGCTCCAGGAAGCTGAGCCTCTTGCAGCAGCAACTCTCACCAGTGGGGGGCGGCAGCATCTCAGTGACTCACTTCCTGAAGACTTGTAGGTAGGAGGAGAGAGATTCGCGTTCAAAACCTTTTTGACTCTATCCGCTCGCCGTAGCGCCTTAAGCCGCTCGAGTTTCAATGCGCGTTGTTGTTGGACGAAGCTGAGTCCTATACACCGCCCGCTGCTCTCCTGATCATGGCTTCTCCGAGTTCCTTCACCTACTACTGCCCTCCAACTTCCTCCCCTGTCTGGTCAGAGCCGCTGTACAGTCTGAGGCCCGAGCACGCGAGGGAGCGGTTGCAGGACGACTCGGTGGAAACAGTCACGTCCAGAGAACAGGTGAGATGACAGGACTAGGCGAGGCGCCCGCGCGGGGGCTTCTGGGAGTGGGAGTCCCATCCTCCGGGCCACCCGTGTGCGGAACTTATCGCGGAACTACAATTCCCACAGTGCAGCGCGGAGCCTCCCTTCTGGGACTCTGGGCGCCTGGGCTGGTCTGTGGAGTGGAGCGTTTGTGGGGAGGGGTCGTTTTCAGGGCTGGGCTTGGAGAAAAAGGACAGTACCTGGGTCCCCTCGGCCTTAGGGAGCGAAAGGAGTCGTGCTCTGCGCTTGGAGGTCAGAAGCATCCCAGGCGGGTCAGACAGCCCACTGCCTTCTGCCGGGACTTCGGGAGGTTTCGGGAAGGATCGTGCCCTTTCCCCCACCCTCCGTGTACTTTTGGGACATGGAGTGGAAGAGAAGCGGCCAGAGGTCGTGGGGTTTCACGATCTGTTTAATTTCTGACCTGCAGCGCCAGGTGTGGGGCCTGCCTCGTGGCCGGGCGTTTTGTAGTCGTTCAGTCATCTGAGCACAGCCGTGTGCTTGGACACAATGTTAAACGCTGGAAATACAAAGAAATAAAGTAGCGCCCGACCAGGAGCATGTCACAGCCTGGTTGGAGGAGACATGCAGGAAAACAATATAGTTTGGAAAGTGTTAACAATGAAAGTATAAATTTTGGACTATTTGCCATTCACTGACTCCTCGAAGTAGGCTGGGACCTATCGGTTTGAAACGTGTTTAAGGAATGAGTGGGGAACTGGAGTTTTATTCTTCTTTTCATCCCGCAACTGTTACCAAGTAATTGTGGAAATGTTTACCCGTCTGTCACTAGGAGAAGTGCTCAGGGCGATTCTTTTTAGCACTTACAAATAAGCGTCAGGCTGCTTACTAAAATATGACCTTTAGTAAGATCAGTCTCCAGGCTTGACCTCCGCTTTGACCTTCATATCTGAAGTTGGAAGCCTCTATTAAGGTAAAAGTAGTAGTGATAGTTATCCTATTATATATTGTGGCTACAAATACTATTATAAGTTAGTAAGAAAAAACAAAGGCTTGACTACACAGTTATACACATAGTAGCGGAGAGAATATTATACCTGGAGATTTATGCTTCATGGATTTTAGGGTAGGAAAGGAAACCCTTGTCTTTTGACTCTAGCTCCCTAGGTCAGTTTGACCACCGGAGTGTCCTTTTACAGAAGTTTTATGCAAAAGATGGCAAAGAAATCTCCCATGAGTGAAAAACCTTCAGGGTCTTTGCAGTATTCATAAGTGATGAATTTCTGAGTTGATTCAGATCAAGCCTTTTTCTTTGTATCTGACCTAAGCCTTGGGTCACCTTTTATGTAATTTACTGAACTGACCCAGCACAGAAGGCTGTGGATACAATGCGAGTAGAGAAAAGGGAATAGAAATTGGCCTATATGTTTAGAGACTGGAATTAGAGGAGTAAGTAAAAAAAAAAAAAAAGGAACATTATCAGGAGCCTTACTGATCTGCTCTTCCTTTTTCCTATACTTCTTTTTATTTTATTTTATTTTATTTTATTTTATTTTATTTTATTTTATTTTATTTTATTTTATTTTATTTTATTTTATTTTATTTTATTTTATTTTATTTTATTTCAGTAGAGTGCCCCTGCTTAGTTCCTACCAGGAAAACACCATTTATATTCTGAGCACCTAGGCATAAAAGAGTGATGCAGAAATGGATACCATACGGTTCTGGTCTGCAAAAGGGTGGGCCAAGGCCTGGGCCGGGAGAGGAAGCCAGGCTCTGATATGGAACATTGGTATTAATGGGTGCCTTTCAAATGCAGGCCCAACTGTGGGGTATTCCAGCTCACACTTTAAAAGTCCGGGATAAACAGTTCCAGATGGTAGGAAGATAATACGGTATCTTGTTTCCGTGGCTGCCTCACTAATCATCATAGTGCCTGAAAGGTTAAGGTCGGTGGTGCCCGGGCAGGCTAGGCAGCCATCTCAGACAGTGAATAAAGAAAAATTGAATTTATTTAAGGAAAGGAGATGGGGAGTGGGGATATCCAAAGGGAAAGGCTACATAACACTGAGTTAAAGGATATGGGTTCCATGATGGCAGCAAAAATATATGTAGGATGGTGAAACAAGGAAGAGCAGAGAAGTAACAGGAAAACCTGGGCTGGGCTGCTCTGGCTCCCTGAGGAGTCAGAGAGAGAAGGGGCCTTGGAGACAGGTTCAGGGGCAAGCCTGGGACAGCTGCCGCTGCCCATTGCTACCTTGGTTGCAAGTCTCGTGGGGTCCCCTCGGAGGGAAGAAGGGGGAAAGGGGATGGCGCTGGAGTGCTGCCCTGGTGGTGAGCACAGCCTTGCTCCTTTGTCGTGATCGTATTTATCTCTTTCTTGCAGATGGAAATCTTAGGGGAGGTCTCAGGAGTGTCTCAATAGAATATTCATCAGCCTTCCGGGTGTGCTCTTTCAGGGTCATGATCTCCACTGATTGGTTGGTGCCAGGGCAGGAGGTCATTAGTCACTATAGCTCGTCCTGAGGCAGCCAGGGTGTCACTTGTCTGGTTTTGCTGCTTTTCTGGGCCTGGAGCTGAAATACAGCTGAGGCCTAGATAAAGGTTGGGGGTGGGGTGGGGTCTAAACCACATGACTAATGATATGAAAAGTCAGTGGTCTGAACCGCATGACCAGTGACATGCTAGGGGAAGATAGGTTACCTGGGGGTGAGGCTCTTGTTTTCCCATTTTTCCCCCTCTGCTAGGCATCCGGTGCTTTCTCCCCTGGCGAGTTTCTGTACCTGGCCCATGGCCCTTGCTCTGCTCAAGTCTGTCTAACTACCTATATGACACATAGAGGTTTGTTCAAGTTCACTTCCCGGGGTGGGGGTTACTTATCTGGTTTCCCTGGACATTGCTTCTCAGCCTCCTTTGCTGGCCCCTCCAGAAAGCAAGACCGGTTGTGTTGTTTGTGGCTCGCTTCCTTTTTTGCACCACCCGCAGTCACTCCATTGCAAATGATCTGTGACTCAGGCCAGTAGGTTAAACTAAAACAGTTGTTTGGTGAAGGTCCTGCTCCTGTTTTTTCTTGTAGTTTGCCCATAAACAGGGGCAAAAGCATCCTCCGCCTGAAATGGCATGATGTCATTTGAAGTGACAGTGAACTCTGAGGGGCATCTAGAAGAATTGTTAGTTCTAGTCCCTGCGCTCAGAATTCTCTTCTCTTAGACGGGGAGGGGAGGGGGGATGCCTGAAGCAATCACAGAATAACTTACAAAAGCATGTAATTCAGTGCTAAATTATGACTGCATTGCATGAGGATTTCAGGGAGTGGAAGCCAGTCTGCTGCAGGCTGAGGCCATCAGGACAACTTCCTTTTGTGGGACTGGGGTTGGGTCGTAAAGGATGGAGTTGGGGGCGGGGGTTGCCATTGCAGGGGAAGGAGCCCTTGTGAAGGAAGACTTACCAGGAATGGATGGAGGGTGCAGGTTGGCTGTGGTAGGAAATTGGGTCATCTGGATGGGTGGGGGTGATGGGGGCAGGGCGGGATGAGAGCCAGGCTGAGGAGCTGGTTTGAAGCGATGGGCCTTGGGCCACTGCAGTTCCTGAAGGAGGGTACAGGGGGATCCAGAAATGAATCCTGAACTCCTGCTGTTGACTTGCTTCATTATAGTCTCCAAAAGATTATTAAATGCAGGTGGAACAAACCTCTAAATATGATCAGACTTACCAGTTTTTGTATGGGTCTGATAGAAGGGAAGAGAGCTCTGCTTGGTTAAGTAATCAAAAGGCTAGCTATGTGAATCAATTATATTTTATTTTATTAAATTCAGCATATACCATATTGCCCAACTGTAAGGTAATTTCAAATATCAAAATTTCCCCTATTAAAAAGTCCCCCAAAGTGTTTTTTGGTCAAGTTGAAAGTATAGTGTACTTTTAGGTATGTAGACAAACAAACCAAATGCCTACTTACAAAATTTACGTTTTAAATTTAGGTACATATACCTATTTAAGCTATAGTACATATACTATATTTAAATTTAAATATACCTATTTAAAATCACTACTCTAGCTCTGGCCAATGTGACTCAGTTGGTTGGAGTGCCAGTCTCTACACCAAAAGGCTGCAGGTTCGATTCCCAGTCAGGGCACATACCTAGGTGCGGGCTCTGTCTCTGCTTGGGGCAGGTAGGGGAAGGCAATGATCCATGCTCTCTCTCTTCCCTTCCCCTCTCTCTAAAAATCAGTGAGCGTGTCCTTGGGTGAGGGTTAAAAGTAAACACACGCACACACATATGTGTGTGTTTGTACATATACCTCTATAAAATCACACTAATTTAGAAATATTGTTTTTACGCCTCCTCATATTCATAACATATTTTTCTCCAAACTCTTCACATCCATATTTGACCTTAGTATTTTAATCATTACTGGAGTGACATTTTGGATCAGCCAGTATGTTTTTCCAGACCACACTTTTCGGTTTTTTTGAGATTCATCCCTTGTGAGTATGGGTAAGATATTGTCATTGACTATTTTACTACGAGATACAATTAGAATTCTCTTACAATGTGTCCAGTCTGTGTATATCTGTGGTCGCCACAACTTAACTATGTTTTTACTTTTTAAAGTGATTTGTAAAATGTTTTACAGTAACAGCTTACATGTGGAAGTGTGAGTTCATAGCCCCAGGAATGATTACTAAATCTGTGTTTAATTTGTCTTCTTTTGCTAATACCATCAGCTTACTTCTATAAGCAGCCAAAACCAGACCTTATTTTAGGCTGATGTGTCAACCCCAACTAGTACTTTGTATTTAAAATAAAAAAATTGAAAGAACTGACCATAGCAAGAGTTACTTTGTAAAGATTGTTTATAAAGTGACTTGTTTTTTTCTGAGAGGTAATTTTTTTTTCTTTAAAAATTTATTGTTGACACTCTTAGAGATGTCCCCCATCCTCACCCCCCTTTAACCCACCTCCACCCAGCCCCTGTCTCCCCCCTCTGGGGGGATAATTTTTTAAAGGAGGAATTCTTGCCTTATATTTCACCTATTAATGATTCTTTTACTGCATCTTTAGAATTAGCATGAGTCTCAGGCAGCAAATCTGCTTTCTGGAAGTGTCTTCCTCTGGGAGAGACAGGAGACGTAGGAAGAAGGGAAGTTATGGTCCATGATATGAAAATTGGTGCATCATGAGATTGCTTTAGATAGAATCTGTGAAAGAGAAAGGTACCAAATGCATTAGTTAATTTTTACGACTCACCTATGAATGGAAATTATTCTGTGGTTCTATTGATTGGATTTGTAGAAAAATTCCACGAGATGTCTTTTTTAAATAGTTTATTGATTTTTAAAGAGAAAGGAAAGGAGGGAGAGAGATAGAAACATCTTTGTGAGAGCACAACATGGATCGGCCGCCTCCTGCATGTCCCCTACCGGATCAAGCCCACAACTGGGGCATGTGCCCTTGACTGAGAATCGAACCAGCAACCCCTCAGTGCACAGGAAGATGCCCAACCAACTGAGCCATACTGGCCAGAGCTGTAGAAAATGAAGAGACATGGTTAGATCTGCATTTATTTATTGCTGTGACACTTAAGTCTTGAGGACTTGATGCAGTCACTTTATCTCTGGACCCTAGATTCTAATGCAGTCCATCACCAAAAAACACAAACTAACACACATATTAGTTTCTATCATGTGTATAGATGATATACATACATACTGATATATTTATGAGTTTATATTCTATATTTTAAAGACATGTGCCCATATTAGAATATAAATATAAATACAAATATATAGTAGAGCAGGAAAAAGTCTTCTACCCATCTTAGGTTCTCCAGCTGGGGCCCTGTAAATTAGACTAACCGAAGAAGGTTAACAAGAGAAAACCAGACAGAAATTTATTAACATGTGCCTTATGTAAATACACATGGTAGCACCCATCCATGAGTAACCCAGAGAGTGGTTAGAACATAGTTTTGTTTTGTTTTTTAAATATATTTTTATTGATTGCAGAGAGAGAGGAAGGGAAAGGGAGAGAGATAGAAACATCCATGATGAGAGTGAGTCATTGATCGGCTGTCTCCTGCACCCCTCTGCTGGGGATCGAGCCCGAAACCTGGGCATGTGCCCTGACCGGGAATCTCCTGGATCATAGGTCGATGCTCAACAGCTGAGCCATGCCTAGTACTTGGTTTTTATATTATCTTAGGCTAAAGCAAAGGAAAAGGTTTGGGGCTTCTAAAGAAGGGGAGATAAATTAGGGGAAGGGAATGGGGAAAAGTATGGTAGGTAGGAGTCCTTTGGTGAGGTTTGTTATGCTGATTTAAGTTGAGTCTTCTCCTTTGATTAGAGTTCTCTACTTCCTGGCACAGAGAGGAAGACGTTTTACAAAAGGAAATTTCCTTTACAAAAGGAGAATTAATGCCCTGTTTTTAGACCCCTTCTTGCATCTCTTGGTTATCTGTGGCCTTTACCTCAAAATAATCCATATGCCAAAGAGGTCTGTTTTGGGAAGGCATCTTCTCGAACCCCTCAATAAGTAGACCCGGACTCCAGCAAACTTAAAAACATTCTGCGCGCCTAGCCTGGGCCCTGTCAGAAGCTGGGGTCAGCTTCTAACAAACTAGTAGACTTCGGCTCTGGACCATTGTGTCCTCTCTTTGCCATGTGCTAAGTGACCCCCTAACCTCATAACTGGAGAAAATGAGAGATGGTCTGTTAGTTTTAATAGTCACGTTGTACATTAAATAGGTGTGGGTGGGCTGGCCTGGGAACCTGTTAGATATAACATTGTTTGATGGGAAAACAAATAAGGTCTAAATAACTGACTTACCAGTGAACTTTCAGAACATCCTTTCTTTGTACTTGTGGCCCACCTGTCTGTAGGATGTGGGGAAGATTGGGTGATAAGGCATCACAAAGCTAAGCACTGTCGGATCTTTTTTTAAAAAAAGAAGTTTATAGTTAACAGAAAATACAAATAATAACATAATTAACAGGCATTTTCCTATGACCCAGAATTAGCAGTTGCTAATTTTTTCTTCTGTTTATTTGTTTGAAGGAAAACAATCACAAACATAGCTAGTCTCCCTTAACCCCACCCCCAGTTCAGCTTGCCCCTCACCCCCTCTGGAAGCTGCTTCTGTCCTGAATTGAGTATATATACTTCTACCTCTTCATTTTTAATTCTTTTATGCATCCATAAGCTCTGTATTTATGCACTGTTTTTAAAAATTTACATAAATTGTCACACTGTCATTTGCCTTTTTCTATTTAACGTTTTTCATCTTTATCCAAAGGCGTTTGTACACCTAGTTCATCCTATTCATATTTGAAAGGATATGAAATTTATAAAGATAAATTTCAGAAAACGATAAAAATCATAACTTAGCCCTAGGCAGTTTGCTCAGTGGTTAGAGCGTTGCCCGTGGACTGAAGGGTCCCGGGTTCGATTCTGGCCAAGGGTGCATACCTTGGTTGCAGGCTCGATCCCAGCCCCGGTCAGGGCGCGTGCGGGAGGCAACCAGTTGATGTGTCTCTCTCACATTGATGTTTCTCTCTCTCTCTCTCTCACCCTTCCACTCTCTCTGAAAAGCAATGGAAAAAATATTCTCCTGTGAGGATTAAAAAAAAAAAAAATCATAACTTATACAGATAAAAATCAACATGGTTTAACTTTTTATTTTACCCACATTTGAGGGAACCAGGCAGGTGTTATGACCAGTTCAAAGAAAAAGTCAAAAGGCACAAATTTCTGTGGAGTAAAAAAGCTGACTTGCAAATGGTTGCAGAACTGTTTTCTCCATAGTGGGGAAGAAAGTCAATCAAACCTAAACTTAAGGGACAACGTAGAGTTTGCACCTTACCAGTCACCTACTGTTGACACAGAGGCCTAAAATAGTTCAGAGGCCACGAACAGGGCTAGAACCTGACAGCCTAGAAGGCTGTGAGGTAGACAGTGCGTAGTTTCCACTGAAGTAGACTTTTTTCCTACGTTGTTATATACTGTGTTGGGGAAGAAAAATATATAGTTGGGGGAGGGTAATGTTTTAAAGTCCGTCTAGGTTCTTTTGGCTGGTCTAATAATTAAATTGATGTAAGACAAATTAACAGGAGGAAAACAACTTTAATTGTGTACATATTGGAGCCCTACAAAGACTTTGAGACTCAAGGGCAAATGGGGCAATCGAGGCTGGTATTTCCTCCCGAGCTAAGGAGTGGGATAGGGAGGGGCCTGGGGCTTCCAAGGGGAGGAGGGTAATTCACGGGAGAGCCTGTTTTGGTAATTGAATGCTCGCCCTGCCACATAGGAAAAGTTAGCTCTGGTGATAGCTCCCTTTCTGGGCCAGGCTGCCTATCTAAATTCTTTTAGGTGGTGAAGGGTGGGTTAAAAGGTCTTCTTGTGTCTGCTGGGTCTTGGTTGCCTTCAGCTCAAAATAATATACATGGCAAAGTGACACATTTTGGGGTGGCGTCTTCTGCTGTGCTTCGGTGGTGTGTATAATATACCATCGCATGTACTACAGAGCACATAGTAGTTAGGCGGCCTCGCTGTGTGGCGTAGTGTAATATAGTGTAGTAACGTGCAGTGTGTTTTACCCCTATCTTCCCTGCTAATGGACATTTGGGTTGTACCTGAGTGTTACAGTTATTTACAGCATCGCCGTGAGCAGCTTTACACACACCTTCTTGCGCACACATGTAAGACTCTCTCGAGGTGTATCTCTAGCCGAGAGGTAGAATGCCTGGGTTGTAGGGTCTGCGCCCTCAGTGTTATTACCTGCTACCGTGTTGCCCTCCCGCGTGGCTTTAGTGATTTAAGCATTAATTAGTGCTATACTGGAGTTCTGTTTGGCCCACACCCTCTCCAAGACGTAATATTGTCATAGGTCCTAATGTGGGAAAAATAGCATCTTTTACATAAGTTCCAAATATCCTCTCCTAGGCGCTTGTTTGTCTTTAACCTCGCTTACGTTTATGTTCTTATTTTTCTTTGTAGTTTGGGCTTTTTGAAGAAATCTTGCTCTATCCCAAGAATATAACCCTAACCCTAACCCTAACCCTTCATTTCAGGCTATTTAAAAAATTTGAAGAGCTACTCCCTTGGGATGAAACCTTCAGGTGACTGTCCTGGAGGCCTTTCTTGTCACAGTGCCTGCAGCACCGTTTCTGAAGTGGGCCAGATGCTTTAGGCTGCCGTTCTCCTCCCCAGAGAGCCAGATCGCTTCATCAGGACGTGCTCTGTGCCCGTGCCCAAGGGAAACGAACCTGTGGGCCCTTTGCTGTTTATGCAAAAGAAGGTTATCTGTTGTTATATGGCTGTTAATTAGCCTTTGCTTGTACCCAGTTGGTAACTGCCTTGCTTGTGGGGGTTCTCATGCAGGAAGGAGAAATGAACTAGAATAGAATAGTCTGTTCCTGCCCGGCCAGAGTGGCCCAGCAGTTGAGCATCGGCCTATGATCCAGGAGATCGCAGTTCAGTTCCTGGTCAGGGTACATGCTGGGGTTGCGGGCTCGATCCCCAGTCAGGGGCGTGCAGGAGGCAGCCGATCAATGACTCTCTCATTATTGATGTTTCGATCTCTCTCTCCCTCTCCCTCTCCCTTCCTCTCTCTGAAATCAATAAAGATATATTTATTGGGAAAAAAAAAAAAAAAGTCTGTTACTTTGGGATGGAAGGAAAGCATGGAAATTTAAGATAAAATGTGAGGCCAGGGAGAGTGAACACGCTTTAGCATCCCTATGTTGAAGCTGCTTTTGTTTGTTGAATTCCGATTTGAGAGCTGTATGGTGTTTAGAGTTCTTCATAACTTTTCTTTGTTTTTTTGATAGTTACCCCTCAGTTCTCTTTAAATTGAGGATTTTGATACATTTTTAAAAGGAATTTAATTATAGATCTTGCTTACAGCTATTATGCAGTTGTTAGGACTACTTCCCTTAATTCTGTCCCAAAAGGCTCCGTTTCTAAATTTACTAAAGTGTTGAAGGTCCCCAAGGCCAACCCTAGGCTTGGTGATTCAGTACAGAGATTCAGAGAACTCAGCATATTGTCATACTCACGGTCATGATTTATTACAGCAGAAAGCTGCAAAGCAGAATCAGCAAAGGGAGAAAGCTCATGGGATGAAGCCTGGAAAAAACAAGGCATAAGCCTCCAAGTCGTCTCCCACTGGAATCTCACAGGACGGGCTTAATTCCTGCAGCATTGAATTGTGAATTGGGACAACACACGTGAAATGTTGTCTACCAGGGAGGCTTGTTAGAGATTTGGTCGTGCCAAACCTATAGAGAAATAATGAAATATATAGAGAATTTTTGAGCCAAACTGTCAACAATTATTGGGAAGCAAAATCTCAACGGATTGAGATAATGCTCCAGAGAATTGCAGTTGTGCACCTTATTTTATACATTACAGTAGAAAGAGAAGATGCAAGTGGGTTACATGAAATCCACTGGTGTCAGATTAGGGAGGTGGGAGAAAGCAAAGAGGGGGAAACCTCTGGGATTGAATGAAAATAAAGTGATAGACATATATTTGTTTACATAGGAGAATACAGGCTAGTTAACAGTAAAAAATTAACATGATAGCTCAGCTGGTGTTGCTAAGTGGTTGAGCATCGACCTAGGATCCAGGAGATGATGGTTTAGTTCCCAGTCAGGGCACATGCCCAGGTTGCAGGCTCCATCCCCAGTAGGGGACGTGCAGGAGGCAGGCGATCAATGACTCTCTCATCATTGATGTTTCTCTCTCTCTCCCTTTTCCTTCCTCTCTCTGAAATCAATAAAAATATATTTAAAAAAAATTAACATGATAAGACAATGAGAGGATTTATGGTCTCTGCCCTGGTGTACTGGTTGTGCCCTGAGGGGTCTGGAAAAAGGGGAGTTATGCTGACATTCCAAAGAAAGGTTATTGTAGGTGCAAAAGACAGTAAGACAGGCTTAGTTAAGGTAAAGATTGACTTTTGTCAGGGAAGAAGCTAGCCTAGGGCATGACTACCTGATATAATCTGCTTTTAGTTAAAAAGTTTTAATTTCAGACCATCCTTTGTGGTTATTTTAGGTCTCTGAGTTTGCAAGGCCGCCACACAGGCCTTCCCTGAGCTTGTCAGGTCATCACGTGTCAGGTTACCTTTTCGTCCGTAGTCACATAGGTACCCTCTGCCTGGCACTTGTCAAAATTCCAGACTTCCAGAAGGAAAGTAGCTGTTTGGCATAAACCACATTGTTTATGCAGTTCAGGCACAGGGAGCCATTCCTATCAGTTTTGGAAATGGTGGCAACGCTCCTGAAATCCAGGTTCCCAGACACCAGCCAACGTCAACCTTTCAAACCAGTCTTTCTAAGCATTGTAGTCTCAGGCCTGTTATGTTAACTCTTTTATATTCAACCAGTTTTTTTCTTTTCCTTCTGCTATGCAAATCAGAACATTTAAAGAATGCTTGCATCTTCCCAGTAACATATTTACTCAGATCCTTTATATAACATGGCAGGTTATATGGGGAGAGGTGGAGGCCAAAAAGAAAGGATATTGCATGTTTTGGTGATTACTTTAATTCTTTTTTCCCCGGAGGAGCACTTTTTGTTTTTAAACCTTGCCCGAGGATTTGCTTGGCGGGGGGGGGGGAGAGAAACATCAGTTGATTGCCTTCCTTAAGCTCTCTGACTAAGGACTGAACCTGAAACCCAGGTATGTTCCCTGACTGGGAATTGAACTGGCAACCTTTTGGTGCACGGACGATGCTCAACCAACTGAGCCACTCTAGCTGTGCAGTACTTTTTAATTTCTATATTAATCCATCACTATTTGTAAAAAAAAAAAAAATCAGGCTTATTGCTATATATTATTTTAAAAGTTGTAATCTAAAAACCATACTGTGTATTCTTAGGTGATCTTTTTTCTATTAAAAAATATACCAGTTCCCCAAAAATACATAGAATGGTAGCAAATTATTGCAAATCATGTATCCAATAAGGGACTTGTATCTAGAATTTATAAGTACTATTACAATTCAGTAATAAAAGACAAATAACCTAGTTTTAAATGTGAACAAAGTATATGAATAGACATTTCTCCAAAGAAGACATACGAATGGTCAGTAAGCCCCCAAAACGTTCAATATCATTAGCTATCAGGAAAATGTAATCAAAACTGTAATGAGACGCTGCTTCCCACCCAGTTGGATGGCTGTAATCAAAGACACAGATAATAACTAGTGTTGGTGAGGATGCGAAGAAGTTGGGACCCTCACGCACTGCTGGTGGGAATGTAAAATGGTACAACCCTTTGGAAAGCAGCCTGGCAGTTCCTCAAAGAGTTAAACAGAGTTGCCACATGATCTAGCAATTCCACTTCTAGGTATATACCCAAGAGAAGTGAAAACATATGTCCATTGAAAAAGCTTGTACAAGAATGTTTATAGCAGTATTGTTCATCATTGCCAAAAAATGGGAACAACCCAAATGCCTATCAGCTGATGAATGGATAAGCGACCTGCGATATATTCATATAATGGGATACTGCTTGGCAATGAAAAGAAATGAAGTCCTGGCACAACCTGCAACATGGATAAAGTGTGAAACCATTATGCTAGAAAGAAGCCAGTCACCAAGGACCATATATTGTGTGGTTCCATTTATATGAAATATCCAGAATAGGCAAATCTATAAAGATAGAAAGTAGATTAGAGGTTGACAGGAGCTGGCAGGATTGGGGGTGACTGCTAAGAGGTACAGGGTTTCTTTTTGGGGCAGTGAAAATGGTTGAAAATTGATTGGGGTGATGGATGCACAACTCTCTGAAAATACTAAAAGCCATTGTACTGTACACTTTAGATGGGTGAACTGAATAGTATGTGGACTATATCTCAGTAAAGCTATTAGAAAAATACACCAGTGCTTAAGAGAAAATAAAGTGAGTTCTTATTTGTCTGTTATTATGGAAAGCTGAGCTGTAATGCGCAGGCATTTATTAGAATTCATAACTTAGATTTTTCAGACCCGAGTCAGCTACTAACACATTGGAATAGCACTTGTTCATTCTGAAGAATGTGATTAGGAAACGTGATTAGGAAAATCCAAAGAGAAATGACACCAGGCTGGGAATATTTTAAGCATTTTCCACTTTGCTGTATGACAGGTCTCTGAGTTTAGAAATAAACCTCCATTTTCCTCATCTAGTACTTGGCTGCTGATGTTGCCCGAGTGGGAACTGAAGGTGGGACTTTTCATGAAGGAGTTCCTAGCTGGAAGCTTTTCTCCTAGGGGTCTATGTGTCCAAATGCTAAGGAGGAGATGGCTCGTCCATTAGCCTTTGAATATTAAGTCATAGGGATTTGAATCAGCTTTTATTGGGTAAAGGAAGTGAGTTTCCTTCCCACTTGCTTGTGTTTCATTCAGAATTCATCAGTTTACTTTGCTGTAAGAGTACATGGTAGGCAAATCTTTACTTAATGATTTACTGACAGATGTTTCTCGCACTGTATAGTTTTCTATCCGTTTCAGCTTACAGTTAAGGGAGGCACGGCTGAGAAATGCAGTCTGTGTTCCATTTAGGCTGGTGCTTTATGTCAGTCCCATGCGAGTGCCTGGAATGGAGAAAGAATGAGGAACCTGGGACAACTTTCATATTCCTCCCGAGTCAGGTTCTCACGGTGGCCTCCGTCTGTTTGTTGAAGGATTGTACATTCTTAGCCAGATCATCCCTCAAACTCTCATGTTTCAAGACAAATACCAAAGCATATCCCAAAACCACATATAAATGAATTTTAGATTGGCTGTCATTTTAGATGATTCACACCGCTGCTCCCCTTATTACCACAAATCATTCCTGCACACCTGTCGAGGGGACGGGAAGCTCTGGCTCAGTGGGTGTGTCAGAAATAAATAATACATTTAAAAAATTTCCCAGAGAGGACATTATTATATATCTTGAAATCTCAACAAGGAACTACCTCACCACAAAGAGTAGGGATGCTGCCCAGCTGGGGTGGCTCAGTGGTTGAGCATCGACCCATGAACCAGGAGGTCACTGGTTCGATTCCTGGTCAGGGCACATGCACGGGTTGAGGGCTCGATCCCAGTGGGGGGCATGCAGGAGGCAGCTGATTGATGATGTTTCTCTTTCGTTGATGTTTCTATCTTTCTATCCCTCTCCCTTTTTCTCTAAAAATCAATAAAAACATTTTTTTAAAAAAGGAGTAGGTGTAGGAATGCCGATGAGGGTGACACCCTGTATCCTGTTAGCCACCCCCTCTCGCGTGACTGTACCCATTTCTCACAGAAGCTGTGCTGTGTGACCACGTTATGGTGTGTTTTCAGAGGACACAGGTGATCTGGTTTCTTTTGCAACCTGACCCTCTGAGATCCTTCAATTTAGTCCCGTGTGTGACAGATACGTTATTTCTTTGGTGTTTCTACGATTGATGTTCTTGTAAATAAATCCCTTAGGAGATTTTAATACTGCTCAATATGTATTTAAATCTGTATTTAAACAATAAGAAGTATGACTCTTGGCAGGAATTAATTGTGTATTTGAGAATGGCCAATAAAATGAACACCTAAACAACTGCATAGAGCAGGCAAGAATAAATCTTTCAAGCAAAATGTACCTGTCTTCATCTGCTCCCTGAGTAACTGGTGCCAGGGAGCCAAACCGCCATTAGTTTGGATGTTATGGATTAGTTTACTGGAGAAGCTGATTGTGATGCCAGCATGGGCCAGGGAGGGCATTCTGTCTCTCTCTCCTGTCTAAGCCTGTCATCTGCAGAGCCCCTGAATACAGTCTTACAAGCACCAAGCACCGCTAGCGAGTGGGTATTTATGGCAATAGGAAGAAAAAGCTGATAGAGGTCTCACCTGTATTTGTTTTCTCTCTCCCATCTCCTGCATCCTTCCCAGGCAAAAGTAGAAGAAAAGATCCAAGAGGCCTTCAGTTGTTACAAGTTCAACCACCTTATACCAAGGTAAGCTGTGGTTAGGATTTTGAGGGGATTTGGGAGACACCACCTCCTGTGGGAGCCTCTCTTCTTTCCTCCTTGAGCTTATCTAACCTTGGGGGATGAGTCTGCTGGGAGAATGATGTTTCTTGACCTTGTGGCCACTGGCTTATCACCCCAACTCCTTCCTCCACTAGATTGTTGTTCAGAGATGTTCCACTTTCACTGAGCCATCCGCTGTCATGAGGACACGCCTCGAGGCCTGAACTCTGAGGTCTGAAGGTGGAGAGGGGAAGTTCATGTTTCTCTTGCTTAGTTGTGAGCTGCTGCTCTGGTGTTCAGATGAGAACCCTCAAGTCTTTCTTTTTCATATTACACTTTGAAACAGATGTAGGGTCTGGGGGGTGGCAAACAATGGGTTCTTCTGATGTATGTTATTGTTTGACTAGGAAAATGTGAGGAGTTTGAGTTTCTCCCAGCCTGGCTCTTGTTGGTTGTGCAGCAAATCCCGTGGATGAAACATAAGGCCTTTTGTTTTCTTTGGCACTAAGCAGGTTGAAGTCTTCTAAGCTCTTTGATGTCAGATATTCCAAAAAGGGGGCTATCAGCAGAAACTTCTTACTACATTGGAACCCTTATTATTATCTTCTTTCTAGTGTTGTAATGTATCACACTAGGATACAGTAGGGTTATTTCATTCCTTTATTAGCATTTCTCTTTTAGTCATAAACTGTTTCTCCGAAACCATCCTGCGTCATATTTCCAGCCATCAGAATGGACTAGTAGTCCAAAACTGTGCGGGGTCATCATTTTATCTTAATGATACAGTACTTTCCCTGGACAACCTCTGAACAAAGTGTAGTTAGGCTGCTGGCTGATTCCCTCTGGGTGGGAAGCTGAGGGTCTGAAGTCCGGCCTGACCACCTCTGTCGTGTCTCCCAACTTCCTGAGACCTCCTAACAGACTGACTCCTGGCAAGTCACTCCCTGGGTTCCTTCTACTCACTGGGACATTACAAATGTTTCTAGCCCGAGTTAACTTTGTGTCTTTCTTGCCACCATTCTATTTTGCCACTATTTCCTTGAAAAATTTTTTTTTCTTTGAGAAAATTAGCCAAGGCAGAAAATAAAGGCAAATTGGATAAAGGGGAAGATAGGTGGGAATGTTGCCTTTACCTTCCTTACCTGGGGAAGGAAAGAAGGAAAGTATCCACGGACAAGAGGAGTGTTTCCCCAAACTGCTGAACTAAATCTCTGCATTGACGCAAAGCTCAGGCCTCATTAAATGAATTATTGCTCTTGTCATGAGCCATGGCCAGAGATGAGCAGATAACACCGTTTGTATAAATATTTTGGGGGAAAGGAACTCTCTGCCCAGCACGGGCTGTTTTCTAGAGGTGGTGGGACTTGGTGATGATGAGGGGTGTTAGCAGTCACATCACCGCTGACTCACTGGCTGGGCTCTGAGCCACTGTCTACTGTCTTCAGCTCTCTGTGCACATGTCCTTTGTGTTTCCAAAGGGACCTTGGACCATTTGGCATTCCTTGTTCACTCACCATCGGTGTAGGGCCCTTGGACTTTTCTCTTATTCTTACTGAGCTGTGACGGAGAAGGGAGGTTATGGTCTGGGAGGAGGAAGAGGTTGTTTTTTGGGATGGTGGTGGACAATAGAGGGCTAAAATCCCCTGATTGATAGGTCTTAGGTCAGATGTGGGAGGGAAACAAAAATGTTTCTCTTGGGTTTGGATCCTTTGTGGACATAGAATATATCAGGGCCCTGGGTTTATTTCAGGAATCTGACATTTCCCATTTTATCAGTGTCACTCCTGACACGAGTGTTTTAAAGGATGCTAATGAGCATCTTATTATGCCACACATGCTAATTAATATTAGAGATATTACATTTCGGCTGAATGTCTGAGCATATACATCAACGTGTCAAAATAAGGCTGAAGCCAAACATCACCGTCACAGAACGAACTTATAGAATATAAGAATAAATCTGAAAATTCATCAGAATTTTAAATTATAGTCACAGTTTCAGTATTTAACATTTTAGTAATCAGATTTTAAAAGTCTGACATTGTGTTGTAGGAACAAACCTTTATTGTTGGCTAAAGTGAATATGTAGGTATTAGCAGTAAATCTAGGTGCTGTGGCCTGTTTATTTTTCTGAGGTCACGATGCTGATCAGATGTGAGAGAATCACACACACTCCCAGGGCCACTGGCCACATGCAGGACCAGGGATGCCAGGAGTGATGCTGAGGGAGGCGTTTGCCTATTCAGCCTTCAGAGCCACAGCCAAACAGCAGACCTGGCTGGAATTAACGGCTGAGGCTGGATGTCAGTACAGTCTACCATTATTCTCATCCCAGAAATGATTTTACTCTCTCTGTAGGACTGAAACTTGCATCCTGTCCTAGATGAGGTGGTCTGTCCCAAGGAGCTTTTGACCATGCTTTTAACAGTGTTGTTCAGCAGTATCCTGCTTTCCTGGAAAGTTAAATTGTCCTTCCCCATAGTCATTCTCACTGTTCCACACACTTATGAATTGACCCTTTTCCATTTAAAACATACCTTTAGTAAGAAATCTGAAATGCATAAACCAAACACACACATCCCCTCTCTCTTTCCCTCTCTCTCGCTCCCTCTTTCCCTCTGTCCCCCTCGTTGTTTTCTGGAGGAGATGTGGCTAGTGGTCATTGGAAGTGAGAAATACTGACAGTGGCCCTGTGCTAGTAGAGCACTGAAGGTTGTGTTGACAATTGCCCTGAAGTCAAAATACTCTGAGTTAAAGCTCTCAGAGCACTTCTCACACAGGTGCCTGCCATGCATCCATGCTTTTCTACCATTTCTGTGTGTGATGCTACCTTAGAATTCCCCAAATCCTGATCACGTGCAAGATGTAGTTCTTTGCACTGTTATTTTCAAGTCCCTCCTTACAAACTCATCTCCCTTCCTACTCTCCCTCAAGTGACTCATTACTTACTTGCCGGAGGCTTACTTTCTGACTGGAGATGCCGCTGGCTTTAGTCTCTTTCAAACCTTCCCAGTAGCCAACAATGGACTGAATCCCTGTCATCTCACCTGTCACAGCCAAAGGCCCGATTCTCAGGGATGGTCCAGGTTTAGGGGAGGAAATATGTTTGCTGTCATCCAGCCTGCCATATTCATTTAAAGTCATGCATTCCCTTACTCCTTCAGCAACAGTATCTAGGGGGTCCCCGAAGGGCCAGACACTCTGCTGGGCTCTGGGAACAGTGAGCAAGGCCGGCCCAGGTCCTGCTCCTGCCAGGCTCTCAGTCTCACTGGGGACGTGGCCATTAGACAAACCAGTGCAAGTATGTAGTTACCAGTGGGATGAGTGTCAAGGAAGAGAATGGGATGCTCAGAGAGAGAGTAACAGGGAAGATGTAGTTTAGGTTGGGAGTCAGGGAAGGTGTTTTAGTCTGTTCTAGCTGCTATAACAAATTTCCATAGACTGGGTAGCTTGGATAACATTCATTTCTCAGAGTTACGGAGGTTGGGAAGTCCACAGTGAAGGCACCAGCACATTCAGTTTCTGGTGAGGGCCCACCTGCTGGTCCATAGATGGCCATCTTCTCGCTGTGTCCTCATATGGGGGAAGGCGCGAGGGAGGTCTCTGGGGTCTCTTTTATAAAGGGTACTAATCTCTTCAAGAGAGCTCCGCCCTCATGCCTCAGTCACCTCCCAAAGGCCCCGCCTCCGAGTACCACTACGTTGGGGATTAGGATTTCAACATATCAGTTTTGGACAGAAACATTCAGTCTGTAGCAGAGGCCTCTCAGGGAAAAGGCCTCTCCTAGGCTGAGACCTCGAGGGTGAGGAGGAGGTGACCAGTTTTGGAGGTGCTGGGAGGGGTCCAGACAGAGGGAAAGTGTGAGAGGGAAAGAGCAGAGTGCAGAGAAGGCTGAATGACTGGAGCTCAGGAGACGAGGTTGGAGAGAAGTAGTTGGAGGCACATCTGAAGGGTTTTCAAGCCCAGTGGGCTCAGTCATAATAAATACAAGGTACCTTGCTGCCCAGCACGTATATTTCTAAGTTCTTTCTCCAACAGTGGAACTGGACTCCCAATACCCTTAATATATTCACTTATTCGGTGATTCCTCTTGTGGGCCCCAATTTCAGGGCCCCCTGATCCACTTGAGCATGGGCACCTTGCATTCCTCTCCACCGCCCCACTCCTGTGCAGAGCCTCTCTGGTCCTGCTCCACCTAATCGAATGTGCCCTTAGGGCTGAGTTGTTCAGGAAGGAAAGGGAAAGAGCTTTAGCTTTTCTTTTTTACACTTCCTTACAACCTTTCTTCCCTTACAATCACCACAAACACCCTTAGATTGTGGGTTTGGTTTCCTGCCACCAGCCCTGTAACCACCCAATCCGTTCAGTACGCTGAAAGTCGTGTAGTCTGGAAAGTGACAATCTGACCACGTCTTTCCTGTGCCTGAAATACTTCGGTGACTACCTTTTAAAAATTGTTTTTCTTTTTTTTGTAACAGCTTTAATGAGATATAATTCATATATTATACAATCTCACCCATTTAAAGTGTACAGTTAAGTGGTTTTTAGTATATTCAGAGTCTTGCAGCCATCACCACAGCTAATTTTAGAATATTTTTATTGCCCCAGAAAGAAACCCTGAGCCATTGCCCTCCAGTTCCTCCATTTCACTTCCCACCACCTAGCCCCTGGCAACCACTTAATTTACTTTCTGTGTCTATCAATTTGCCTATTCTAGACATTTCATTTAAACGTAATCATACGATATGTAGTCTTTTTGTGACAGCTTCTTTCACTTAGCGTAGTGTTTTCAAGGGTCATCCATGTTGTAGCACAGCGACCCCTCTGTGCTCTTCAGTTTAAAATCAAGCCCCCCCCCCCGATGCATTTATAAGTCCTGTGTGCTCTGCCGCCTCCATACCTGTCTAGTCTGATTCCTCGCTGCTCACTACCTTGTGTTTTGGCTCCCGCTGAACCAACCCCCCTGGAATGTCCACAGTGTGCCCTTCCTGAAACACCCTCTGACGCCTTCATTTTGCCTGGCTGATGCATGCCCTTTGGGTCTCCTTCATTCATGATCCAATTCTGTGTCCTTGAGGAAGTCTGTTCTGTCCCCCTGCCTTCCTGTGTGCTGCCAGAGCCCACCACCGGTCCTGATCGGAGTGTTGGTCCGACAGGCTGTAATCACCTGGCCCATAGCTGGAGGGAGCTGAGGTAGTGTCCGCCCCAGTGCCGGGCCCTCACCCCCACGGAATGGGTGCTCACTGAGTCCTGACCCCGGTACCTCCTTGAAAGAGAAATCGAGTCGGTCCTTTTTTATGATCTGGAATCTACTCTCGCCACCCGCTGAACTCTCTTGAAGGTTGCCAGCCACTTAGGTTTGCCCTCTTTCCCCTCAGTCTTGTTGCAGCATTTGCCACTGCTAAATACCTCCGTGTGATTCCCTCCTCCCAAATCGCCTGTGCCCAGCCTGTGCGCTTCCCCAGCTTACGTAACTCTCTTTATTCCTCTCCTCTGGCTCCTGTCCTTCTCCAAGGATGTCCTGCCTTCCCCCACTTCTGCACTGAAACTTTCTCTCTGCTCCACTTGTGCAGCTTCACCTGTCACCTGCGTGCAGATAAATGGTTCCCAGTCAGTCTGTGTCACCTGGATCCCTCTCTTGAGTCTCACATGTGTTTCCAACAGTGCAGTTGACACCCTCACCTGTATGCACTTTCAGTGCTTTAAAGCCCACCTGTCCAGAAGCCAGCTTATCATGATCACTTTGCTTGTTCGAGCCCTAAGTACTCTAAGTTCTTCTCATCTGGTTGACTCTTAACAATGGTTCAATAAACAGTGGTTGAATTGATTACCTAGAAAAGAGAAGGGTCATGTCTTTTCCCACCTCATCTAACCAGTCTTCTCACCTCTTCTCTCTCCCACTTAGTGCTTTCATTGAGTCCAGTTTGTAAACACATATTGAATACCTACTGCTGTCAGATAGTTTTTCTAAAGCACTGTTCTAGTCATTTTTTTTTTTTTCTTCTCAGCTCAAACCTGCAGGGCTTCCCTTTGCCTACGAAATTGGGTAGAAATTCCTCAGCTGGACCCAGACCACTGTAAAAAGGGCATCAGCTGCTTTCCGACCATTCCTCTTTCGTTCTTAACATTCAGGCCCAATCCCCCACCTGTCACTCCTCTTGCACACTGTACCTGTGCTGCACAGTAAGTAGCCATTAGCCACCTGCAGCGACTTAAACTTAAATAAAAATTAAACACAATTTACAATTCGGTTGCTCAGTCACACTGGCAGATTTCAAGTGCTCGATAGCCACATGTGGCTAGTGGCTGCCTCGGAGACAGCATGGATGACATTCCCATCCTCACTGAAAGTTCTTTGGGCAGCGCTGGTACCTTTTGTTTCCATTCCTCCCAGCTCCCCTCCTCCCCCGTCTCCTCCCCTCTGGCCATCTCTACCTGTAAAAATCTCTCCCTCTACCAGGGGCTCCCACCTCGCATTCCTCCTCCACACAAGCTACCCCTCCCTTTAGAGCCTTGGTAGGGTTTGATCTGTGTTTCCTTTATGAAACCTACACATTTCCCCTCATACTGTAGTTCTTATTTCACTTCCAGGACTGAATTGGAAGACTTTTTGAGGTAAAGACTACATTCATGATCTTATTATTGCACAGTGTACTGGGAGTTTCAATAAACTATTGTTGAATTGAATACCTAGAAAAGAATGATTCTTCTTTTATTTCTGAAATTAGTAAGCACGGTGAAATGTCTTGCCATTCCATTTTCCCCCTTTCTCTGTGATCACACAGGCCTCTTCTGCCAGACGAGGCACAGTGCAGTCCCCATCCCTTGCCTGCCTATGCAGGTGGCCTGGGCGGCACATTCCATCTGAGAGCCAGTATTGCTGACGCCAGCGCCAAGGAGAGCGGTTGGCTGCAGAATACGAATGGTCCTCTGGCCAGGGCTGTGGGTCAGCACGTAGGAGGCGGAATTTCAGGGAGGGAATAATGGATGGAAAACTGAGGGGCAGGCAGAGTGCAAACTGCAAACCTTAGAGAAGTGACCCCAGAAGAAATGGGTGGAACAATGGAGGCAAACCAAGTCAGGGAAATGGTTTAAATTGCTGACGGGGTGGGGAGCCACAGTTAGACCCTGGAGCAACTTTCTGGGTGGTTTGTCACTGCCTCGCTCTGTGTGTTCATTGTGGCTTTTTACTTAGCCACAGTCACCTGCCATGAAGAAGAGGTTCACATTCAAAACATTTGCCAGCCCAGTTTCAGACACTTTAGGGACATTCAGATGCTGGCCTCTTCTCTGATTTAGCCGACCTTGGAGCTAAAGAAGTTGCTGGTTATCTGTTCATTGACAGGAGTGGGGATGTCCTAAAGCTGAGTGTGTGTGCATGTGTGTGCACATGTGTGCACGTGTGTTCTGTAGTGGGGTGGAAGCCTAAGCTACCAGAATAGGTTTATGAGCCCTTTGTTTTTCCAGGCTCGTTTTGCAGAGGGAGAAGCACTTCCATTACCTGAAAAGAGGCCTTCGACAGCTGACAGATGCCTATGAGGTAAATACATCGATCAGGAGCATTTTCTATCAAATTATCAGCCAGATAGTTCTTCCTTTTTTCTGTTTGAACATAAAAGACTTATGAGTGTGATCTGTTGTAGGTTCATGCATTGTACATGTGGCTCTGGCAGGAAGTGGGTACACAGGAGCCCAGGTGCTGCAGGGCTGGGACTCCCACTTCTGAAAGGGCAGAGCTGGGCTCTTCCTGTCCTGCGCTCCTCAGAGCTCAAGTGGCACCCTAGGTGGGGCAGGCTTTCTTCCTTTGAGATCACAGTGGAAGGGGCCACGCACTTTCTTCTAGACACCCCTTAACCGCTAGCTAAAGGGCAGTTGTTACCCATTCATTCCTAACTCTTTGCCCTATAAGCTGATCTAATTCCTAGGCTGGCCAAAGGATCAGTATATAAATCCCGGAGAGTACTGCTGCAGGCCAAAGCCATAGCAGTGTCTTCCGTCACCACACCAGCTGTCCCCCAGGTGGCAATCTAGTCATAGCCATTTAAGTAGAGGACAGCATGGGCCAATGGGAGGAGCACTGGCTTGGGAGTCCAGAAACCTGGTTCTTGTCTCATCCCTCACATTTACTGTCTTTGTAATCTAGAAAAAGTTCATCTCTCTGGACCTCATTTGTATACTTGAGATCTATAAATCGGGGGCAGTAATACTACCTGCCTGCCTGGCCTTGAATGCTCAGTACATGTTGTGGCTTGAATTAGGATCTAGTTCTCTTCACTTGTCACCTTTGGAAACCGTTCCCAGTGCCCCCAGGCAGTTAGTCAGCCTCTTCCATATGCTCCCTCAGTATTCTGTTTCTGCCCTTTACAGCATTTAGCCAGGGTGCCCCCCCCAAATATATACACACCTTAATAGCTGACAGCTCAGTTTTGAAAATGAAATGTAGTTTAATAAACACTGCCTTTATAATTATTCAAAGTGTGTATACATTTTGGGGGGACACCCTTTATGTACATGTGTTATGTTCCATTTTGTTCCAGAAAGACATGAGGTGACTTGTACTTATGTGTCTAGTGCCTTCTTCCTCTATAGATAACCACACACATTCTATATCCCAAGCATCTCAAGAGTAGGAACAGGATTTTACTCTTATTGTGCCCCCATTATCGAATACGGTACTTGGCACAAAGTAGATAGTTACTATATAGTTGTTTAATCAGCGAATTAGTTAATCCAGGAAACCCTTTCTGGGACTGTACCTCTCCTTGGGTCTACACTGACAGCGTAGCAGCGCTTACCTTCCTAGCCTGTGCGGAGTGCTCTGCTCAGCCTTCCTTAGGAGCCCGTCAGGGAGGGACCCTTTGGGTTCAAGGTAAACTTTGTCCCATTGTCTTTTCTCACATATGGTCATTTCAGCTGCTGGCTAAGGCCACAAGGCAAAGTGTCCTTCATTCACTGATTGTTTGCAGGGTGCCCTCCTCCCCCCCTTGCTAGGCTGCCAGCAGTGAGACAGCGTCTCCTTGTCAGCAGTCTCTTGGAACGACTCTGAATAGGGTGTGTTTTCTCCCCTGTCCCTGTCACAGTGTCTGGATGCCAGCCGCCCGTGGCTCTGCTACTGGATCCTGCACAGCTTGGAACTCCTAGATGAACCCATCCCCCAGATGGTGGCGACAGAGTGAGTCTGGCTGCGGGGACTCTAGGGTGTTCTCTGGAACTGTATTTTGAGTTTGGGGTGCTTTTGGTTTTGTTTCTGTTTTATTTATTTTAAATGAAAAACACAGACTGCTTCAAAGAAACCCATGCTTTTCTTGACCTCCAGTAACTCCCTGAAACTTCTCCACTTTAGAAGCCCATTATAAGCACGTGGGCAGAAAGAGACTTTGAACTCCCAAGAGAAGGATTCTGACTTCTTCTATGGGCTTTTCTTTGGCTCTTGTTCTAGTCTTTGAGAAAAATCTTTATCATCAATTCTGGGAGGCATGATCTTGCCAGAAAGTGCATTTGAATAGCTCCTGTGGGGACACAAGTGCCAACTCAATGAACAGAAATGCCTTTGCCTCCCTTAAACACCTCTACAGAAGCCCCTCCCCACCAGTGCCTAGGGCACAGTGCAGCTCCCAGTGGCACTGAGTGTGTTATTGTCTTGGTGGGCAGATACCATGACTCACAATTTTCTTATGATTTGAGATCTAAGCAACTAAGATTCTTCCCAAACTGCCGGTGCAGATGGCATTCTCAGTGTGGTACCTCACCCTGAGAAGCTCATCACAATTTATATCTTAAAGAAGAAGAAACCAGTCATCACCCCAGTCTCAGGGATACCTGGGGGGAGAAAGGGCAGCCAGGAATTGGATCCAGTGTCCCAGTTCTCACTGAGAGAGAGCACGTCCCCTCGGCAGCAACTTGAGTTCCTCCACTCCCCCTGGGGCTCTGGAGGGAGAGGAGTCTGGGAGGGGAGGCCCCCAACCAGGTTCCTTTCCCCACAGCACACAGGGGTGGCTGTACCAGGATGGGTGGAGGCCAGCCGTGCCCCTCCCTGGCCACAGTGCCCAGCATGGGTCACATTGTCAGGTCAGAGGAACAGAACCGCACATTGTCTCATTCATTCTGTCTTAACAATAACCTCTCATTCTTGCCTTCCTGGGCAGGGTGTCTTGTGATGAATGTGGATCGGGAAGATAATAAAGAATTAGGCCATTAACCCTTGTGACATATACGATGCTTTCTGAGGGAGAGGAAAAATATGCATTGTCTGCCTCATCAACGCTGCTGCTGCAAGGCTCCCTGCTTCTAGCTCGAAGCAGAGTTGGATGTAGTTCCTGCAGTAACAGGAATTTAATTGTTAAAATAAAGGCCCATGTGTTTTTGAAATACCAGTTGGGGGCTGTGGCTTCTTTGGGAAGTTTCTCCTCCACATATACACAGTCAGGATGTTTGGTAGGGGCATGGGAAAGCCCTATGGGAGAGAAAAAGGAAACGGGGCCATTGCGAGCGTGAAGTACAGATGCCCCCTGGAGGAGAACACAGACCGATCTGAAGTGGGAAGGTCGTGATCAAGGGGCTTCTTGGGTCGGCATCGATTTTGAGTTTTTTCTAGGTTGTTTATAGGTAAGGCTTTTCTGAGGAAATAAGCGTCAGAGCAGCTTGTGTGGCATCTGATTGATAGGAAGAGAGGACCCCTCTAAAGGGCTTTTCACACTGAGTGGAGACAACCTAGTTACAGTAATGGATGCTTTCAAGTGTATTTAAAGTTTAAGTAAATTATGGTGCAGTGCGTAAAATGAAACACTGTGCAACCATTTAGAAATTGAAAAGTTGCCCAGGCAGCGTGGCTCAGTGGTCAAGCATCATCCATGAACCAAGAGGTCACTGGTTCAATTCCAGTCAGGGCACATGCCCAGGTTGTGGGCTCCATCCCCAGTAGGGGCGTGCAGGAGGAGCCAGTAGGGGTTTCTCTCATTGATGTTACTTTCTCTCTATCCCTCTCCCTTTCTCTCTAAAATCAATAAAAACATAATTTAAAAAAAATTGAAAAGTTAGCAGTTGTTAACTAGACTTATTGTGGTGATCATTTGGCAATATATACAAATATCAAAATATTATGTTATACACCTGAAACTAATGTTATACATTGATTATTCCTCAATAAACAATTCTATATAAATGTATATAAAATGTATATATTTATATAGAGATGTTCATGATTTAAGTGCAAAAGGTAGTTTAAAAGATTTCACTTTTATAGATTAAAAATAGAGATGGTTATATGCATAGAAAAACCAGGAGGACATATATATACATGGTAGTCTTTATTTCTGGATAGTGGGGTTAAAGGTGATTTTTTTTATAAACATATTTGCATTTTCTAAAATTTCTACAGTTGAACCTTCATTGTTTTATAATTAAAGAATGTTTTAAGACTGAAAAGCTGATTTCAAGATTGATAGTGAATGACAGAATTTCTGCTCCATGGCTGCCTGAAAAGCTTGCCTGTAGTTCTGTGGAGCACTGACTTAACACACTTTTAAAGAATTACTTGGAGCTCTGGCTGGGTGGCTCAGTTGGTTGGAGCATCGTCCCGCACACCAAAAGGTCATGGGTTCAATTCCCAGTTAGGGCACATACCTAGGTTTCAGGTTACATCCCCAGTTGGGGAGCATATGGGAGGCAACTGATTGATGTTTCTCTCTCTTCCTCTCCCTCTAAAAATAAATAAAAACATATCCTCAGTTGAGGATTAAAAAAAAGTTACTTAGATTTCCCTAGCAGGCCGTTAATTCTAGGTGCTGATAATATTTGTTATAAACAGAGCTTACAAGGAAAGCAATTTTTAGTAAGATACAGAGAAATCTTAAGGACCTCTATAAAAATATGGGGATTTGTTTTTTTTAGACTGCTTGATACAGGATATTGCCTTTTTATTTGTTTTGCACAGGGAAAAGAAATGCTTTGAAAATGTGAACAGATTTTTTTCTTCATACTGATACCAAGGTGACCTAGAGGCTGAGTTTAGCTCCGGAATTTTATTATTTCCTGTGCTCTTTTCTCCCCTCTCCCTCACCTAGTGTGTCACACACACACACACACTCTTTTTCCTGTTTTGTTCACTGTTGTGCTTGTTTGTTTAGGGAACAAAATGCCATGCTGAGGTCCCTCTAGTGGGCAAAATCACTTTTGTTCTCTACTGTGACCGCTGATGAAAGCCAGCAAGGCCAGGTTTTTGCTGCTGGTGTCAGACCTTGCAAGAACAGAATATACATAGGTGGGAATTTAGCGTGCCTCTCTTAAGAGATTGTATCCACAAATGTATACGTGTTTACCTAAAATGAATTAATATTTTGGAACCAGACTCAGTCCATTTGCTTGTTCATGATTTTAGCACCGAAGGAGGCGTCCTTAATGAGAGTCCCATGCTTTGTTACTGAAAGCCGCTCTAAGGACGTGCATGGATAAAATGAAAACCGCAGGGAGACCACGCGTTGTTGAGTTAGGCTTTTGGCTTCTGTAAGATCTAAAAATTGTCTTTAACTTAAAAATCGTTTTAGGACTTTTCTGCTTATAAAGTTTTTCCAAAAATTAAATTTAAATTTTCATGTGTCAGTGTTTTATTATTTAGCTCTTTTGAAGGGTGATTAGTAGCTTCTCCCCTAAATAACTCCTTAAATATTTTTTCCTTTTAATTTTTAAATTTAACTTTTAAATTTAAATATGATTTGTTTCTTTACCTTTTAGTGAGGATACCTTATTTGTCTTCTGGGCTTTTTGTTTTTGGCCGGCAGCACCTGGCATCTAGTGGGTAGAGGCCAGGGATGCTGCTAAATGTCTTCTACAGGACATTCCCACAACCAAGAATTATCCAGCCCAAGAAGTCAATAGTACCAAGGGGGAGAAACCCTGCTGTAAAATAACCACCTTCAGACTTGACCACACATCCAAACAGCAGCATCCAGAAGATTGCCGGCGCCTTATGCAGAGTCAGAGAGCCTGTCCCCCGCTACAGGCAGCCCTGGCTCCTGGAGCCAACAGCAGAGCTGTTCATTGCTGTATCCACCTGGGAAGGAGTTCTCCTCTCCCTTGTAGTACGGAGCCGAAGCTGTTTTACAGCATGAAATTTGAAAGACTTAGCACTAGAAGAAGCTTGATGTCGACTCATTCGTCTTACATTTGCATCTGCTCCTGAGCCATTTCACTTAGGGCCGCTATTCCAATTTCAAAGCTATAATCTTTGTAACTTTTTCTAGACCTTATGTCGGTCTGTGGTAACCTATTCTGGTGCCGAAGTTTTTCTTACATCTAACCTAAAATCTTGCTGCAGATTTGCTTCAGTTTTTGTTTATTTACCAGCAAGTTTGTATAACTACCCGTTGTATTTTTGAGGTATGTTGCTGGGCAGCTTTCTACTGTGGTTGCCTGTAATATTAAGCCTTTAAATAATTTTTATAGTCACCCATTTTTACAACTCGAATCTGAACTTCCTTTGAGTTTGAAAATGGAGGCTTGAGCCACATGCAATTCTGACCAGTACTGTGCTTATAATGCTTTTAATGGGCACTTTTGTTATTGCTGACAACTCACGGGCCCTAAGCTCCGGTCCTTTTCCTGCTGTGTCCCTCGTCCTTTCCCGCCTTATATTTAATACACTCTGCTCATCCCCGCTCCTGCCATCCCTGTGTGCGCATATTGCTACTTGTCCCCGTTTCATTTGTTTTAATCTTATTGGCTTGTGGTGTGTTTTACGTTATTCCACTTTAATTCTCACCATGGAGGTATTTCCCTGCTCCCTGGTACTGTTCGCTGAACATGCTTTCAAGTTCTTCATCCAGGTCGGCGACAGCGATGTTCAGAATCAGCCACATCAGACCCGACCTCAGCCACCACCTCAGAGCCTGAGTAACCTCCTTATGAGGCTCACCGTAAATCCTTGATACTCTTGCTTTGAAATTGAGCCTCTTGCTTTGAACTTGATCCTCTTATATGTTTTATATACTCTTCAATAGTTGAATGATAGAGCTGTGGTATTCACATAGAACTTTCTACAATAGTGGAAATGTTCTGTATTTTGTGGTAGCCACTAGTGACGTGTACCTATTGAGCAGTTGCCAAGTGGCTTGTGTGACCAAGGAGCTAAATTTAAGGTTTAATTTAATTAAAAATTTTAAATAGCCTCATGTGGCTAGTGTCCACCTATTGGACAGTGCAGATCTATCACATTGCTACCCAAAATGTGGTCCTCAGACCAGCAGCATTGCCGTCACCTGGGAGCTGGCTAGAAATGCAGAACCTCAGGCCCATCTGGCATTACTGAATTAGATCCCCAGGTGATTTCTATGCACTCTCAAGCTTGAGAAGTGCTAATGCTTGGCTGTACCTTGGAGTCAAATGGGGAGCTTTTAAAAATATTGTTGCCTGGGTCCTGACTGCAGTGATTCTGATTTAATTAGTATTAGGTGTGGCCTAGGCACTGGGATTTGTTAAGAGCATCCCCCATGTGATTCTAATGGCCCAGCAAAAATTTGTGGAGCTCATATGTTGTGTGTATCCAGATCACCTGGGAATTCCATAAAAATATAAAGGCCCAGGCTCTCTCTTGCTTCAGCAAGCCTGCGTCTGTGCATTCTTTACCAGCTGTCCAATGATTCTGATACACAATTTTGGGTTGGAAAATCCCAGATCTAGAAGATAGTTTCCCACTTCGTTGGTAATTGTCATGTAATCTGGAATGAAATGCCTTGCTGATTTGAAAGCAAATGAATCCACTAGACCTTTTAGTCATGGGTCTAAATGAATGATTTATGCATGAATACTTGTTTTTCACAAAGTGTTAGTTGGTGAATTTCTGGTTTCTAAGATCAGTTTTTCTCTTCCTTTTGATAGATAGAAGTGTCATTCACATTTTGGTTTTCAGAATTGCTAAGACTTCTGCTGATGACAGCTGGTTGCTTCATGGTCAGTTTGCCAGTTCCTTAGGGTGCAAGCCTCTGGATCAGAATGTTCCATAATGCAGAAGTGTGAGAATCAAGGAAAGCCCAACCCCCTGTGCCCAGCACAGCCCCAGGGACAGTCAGATGCAGCACGTCAGCTGATGGAGGTTGGCATGGAGGGACGATTTAGAGGTGTCTGGAACATTCCGATCCCAGCTCATTCCAGACTTTAGGCTGTAGGGTCAGGAGGGCTGCATTTGGCAGGGTTCTATCTTTGGAGTTGGGAAAGGGGATGGATAACTAGCTGACTCTTTTTGTTCTCTTTAATGTGCTTAGTTTTCTATCAGCTAAAACCTTTTGTGACATAGCTCACTTTTTATATGCTAGTGCAGCTGTCCCTTGTTAGGACCTGTGTTTATTAGCTGTTTGTTTCTGGGATAAAAATTAAGGATGGTTTGGAAAATATGTTAGAAACAAACTCATTTTCTCTATAAAAAGTAATTGCTATTAAAAACATGCCATAAAACTGTCTTCCTCCTCTGATTACCAGCTTCAATTTCAATCCTCGTGTTTCTTACAGTAAAATTTTAGGCGCAAAGAGAATTTAATGTGTATGGTTTTTGACCTGTGACGATTTCAGGACCCCAGTAGCAAGTCAGCAGCATATTGCTGTCCTGGCCCAGATAATAGGAGCTCTGAAATCAAATATGTTGTGGAAAAGCAGTAATAAGCTGGGTCTTAGTGGAGATTAACTAGACTATGTGGTCTCTCTGGCAGCCATAGATAAGGAAGAATGAGATGAAAGAGCCCAGAAGGAGGCTCCCTGAGCACTAGAAGGACACAGATTTGTTCTCTTAAACGGAGGCCCGTCCTCATAGGAAGCTGCGATCCCAGCTGCATCGTGGGGAACCAACTTAATAACCAGGACTATCCTGGGCACCCCTTCCCCGTGAATTTCAGAGGACCTTGGTTGAATAGAGGCTTCCTGGGTCTCACCTGAAGCAAAAATGTAACTTCTGGGCAAACCGATGCCAGGTTTGGAGGCAGGGCTTGGAGGCCCACCCTCACTAACAGCTTTCCTCAGTGAGGAAACTGGAGCCTGTGGGATTAGTGTGAAAACTCTTCTGAACCCAGAGACTAGGGTGCGGTCTGTGACCCTAGTCAGGGGTACACAATAGGGTTCCACCATCGAGGTGAGCACGGTTCTCCTGGCCATGGCGGCAGACTCCATAAATGCCTCTTTCTTGTCGGTTCACAGAATAAAAATCAGTAGCCCACTGGGCTTAGGTGGTAATGGGCGTGAGGAGGCATCTCTTTAAGTATTGTTGGCAGGCCTCCGTGGTGGATCGCGACCTGGCGGTTAGTGTGGGGAGAGGCAGTTGGGCACAGAATGAAAAGATGGGGAGGATTTGGTCAGGAAGCACGACAGTGCCCCCAGCTCTGCGAAAGGCTATTTGTTTCTGCCTCGCCTATGTTCTTGTTTCATGACTAGGCCAGTACTTAAATGTGAAACTCAGATGGGAAGGCATACACTACTGATGATAGCAGGGTAGAGAGTCAGGCCTTTTGCAGGGGTTAACTTTTTTTTTTTAATCCTTACCTGAGGACATGTTAGAGAGAAGAAGGGAGGGAGCGAGAAAGGAAAGGAAAGAGAGAGAGGGAGAGAGAGGGGCATCAATATGAGAGAGAAACATTGATCTGTTGCCTTCTGTATGTGCCCTGACTGGGGACCAAGCCTGCAACCCACGCATGTGCCCTGACCTGGAATCTAACCGGCAGCCTTTAGGTGCACAGGACGACCCTCAACCGAGTCACTCTGGCTGGGCAGCGGTCAACTATTTTTAATATATATTCAATAGGTGGGAGGAGAACTTTTTTTTTCTTTCCCTTTTGAGGGAGAGGGGGAGCATTTGGAAAGGCCTGGACTCTGGTGGAATTTGGTGTTTTGAAATGAATGCTCTCTGACTTTGCTTTTCCCTTTGGCTGTGTACCTAGTGTGTGTCATTTCCTGGAGCTGTGTCAAAGCCCAGACGGTGGCTTTGGAGGGGGCCCTGGCCAGTACCCACACCTCGCACCCACCTATGCAGCAGTCAATGCACTGTGCATCATTGGCACCGAGGAGGCCTATGACGTCATTAACAGGTACAGCCAAAGCCGGCGGTGATGGAGATGCAGAGGGCTCCTCCCTGCTGACACTGCGCTGACCATTGCCGTCTCCTGCCTCTCCCATTCCTTTTTCAGAGAGAAGCTCCTGCAGTATTTATATTCTCTGAAGCAACCTGATGGCTCTTTCCTCATGCATGTTGGAGGTGAGGTGGATGTGAGGTGAGTGGGGTTTTTCTCAGGCTGCTGCACCAGTAGGTTCTAGAGCTCACCTGCCACTAGAGATGCCAAACCCAAGGACCAACATGGTGAAGCTGCTGCTTCGTCACAGAATGACACGTAGAGTGATGTGCTGGGAACACAGTATCACAGTCATTGCGGAGATGTCCTGTGTGATGGTCACTAGACTTCTTTTCTGTAAATATGAACATATAATCAAGACAGAAACAAAATCAATTGCTCTTGTTTTAAAAGTTAAGAATATATTTATTTGATATAAAATGACATACCATAATATATAATAACCATATAGTGTCATATAATCTTTCATCTCTCTGGGATGGGAAGGGAGAAGAAAGCCCAGCAGGGACTTAGTGAATCTTTCCTGAATGGATTTGATGAAACCATGAGCCTGTTTAACACCTGCGTGAGGGTGCTTTGGGAGTGCAGTGAAATAGACTTGCATTAACTGATTGGAACCAGTTGGTGCAAAATTATTATTTAACTCAAGAATTGCTGATGTACCTCGCAAGTAGCTTACTCACCTGGCAGACGATTGCTCAGGAAGCATATAGAGAATTCACTGAATAAGTCACTTCTCAGTGGCAGCTGATCATTGAGATTTTATACCAAATTCTTATTCCTTAGTCTGAGAAATATATTTTTATGAGATTTCTGTATCAAAGCCATGTTGTTGCCTATTTGTAAGTGTGTTTGCTCCTATATGAGTCGATTCATATTCTGGCCTAACCATTGATTTGAAGGTATAAGGGAAGAAAAACCCATGGCAATCATGGAGTATAAAATACATTGCAGAGAAAAGTAGGCAGCTGGGCTGCAGAGGCCTTAGATAAAGGATTTTCTTCTATCTCTGACCTGTCTGTTCCAACCAAAAAATGAGTATAGGTATCTGCCAGAGAAGCTGTTTTTCTACTCTGGACACTTCTGACACTGGATGTGTGTTTTTCCCTCATGTTAAACAGTTCTGACACTAACTACCCAGAGTTAGGACAGATACCGCAGGTTAAGGACTCGGTCCCACAAGAATGCCGCTAGTTCAGATGCCAGTCACCAGTAGTGTGTCCCCAGGTTACCCACACTCCTGCCTGACTTGGCTGCAGATTGGGGGTTCCCGTGATGCCCTCCTCAGCTTCAATAATTTGCTAGAATGGCTCACAGAACTCAGGGAACCACTTTACTATTGCTGGTTCATTCTAAAGGATATTATAAAGGATACAAGTTAGCACCAGATGAAGAGGTATATAGGGCGAGTTCTGGAATGTTCCAGAGCTCAGGAACTTCTGTCTCCATAAAGTCGGGGTGTACCGTGCCTCCGGCAGGCACATGATGCATTTATCAACCCAGAAGCTCCCTGAACCCCTCATTTAGGGTTTTTGTGGGGGTTCCATTATGTAGGCATGATTGATGAAGTCATTGGCCATTGGTGATTAACCCAATCTTCAGCCCATTTCCCCTGGAGAGTGGGGCTGAAAGTTCCCACCTTCAAACACATAGTTCCTTCCTCTGGAAACCAGCCTCCATCCTCTAGGAGTCACCTCAGGTATGGTTGAGTGGAGCTTGTTATAAATAACAAAACACTGTCCTATCACACGTATAACTCAGAATATTCCAGGGGGCATAGGATCTCTGTGCCAAGAACTGGGGAGAAGACCAAATATCTATTTATTATATCACAATATCTCATATCTGTTGTTAAAAGATAAACTGAGGCACATTAAAGATTCTTAAGAGTTTATTTGAGCAAAAATCAATTTGAGTGGGGTAGCACCCAATCTAGCAGATAGAAAGGAGCTCCGAGGAGCTGCACGAAATGAGAGACTTTTATAGGCAGAAGGGAGCAGAGATACAGAAGGTACACGGGGCAAGAGGCAGGCTGCTCTCCTCTCCTCTAGAGCATGGCAGGGTTTTATCAGGCAGATTACCTAACTAGTGCTGACCAGGCTATTCCTGATCGGCTGGTTTAAGGTGCCATTTCTGGGAGAGCTGAAGCTGTAACTAAGTATTGGTTTTGCATAAGTGACTCCATTTTGGGCCTCTTACCTTGTTTCTAACACTGTATAGGCGAACAAAGCCAATATAACTATCGAGGAAAAGCAATTTAGTATTGTGTAGATGCTTCTTAAGGAAAAGTTAAAAGAAAATTTTTTCTTTCAAGGTCACTACATTTTGATTCCGGTTCTATAGATATTCCAACCAAATACGCAGTCTTGAAGTTTAGCTTTTTAAAACTTCCTGAGATTATTAGGCAAAAGCCAACAAACCCTGGCAAGATTGCTTTGGCATTTTATCACATGTAGGTGACAGGGCATAGAGTGTGTTCCAGAAAGAAGTTCTGTGCTGCTCAAGTTTAGAGGGCCGAGGGGGCAGTGGGAGAATGGGGGCTGGAAGGACCGGCGGGGAACAGATGAGGGTCCCCAAAACCTTACAAAGCCCAGCGTTAATTTAAGGGCGGTGGGAAGCCACTGACAGGTTTCAAGCAGGGAGTGATGTGATCTGACTGGATGTGATGTGATCTGTATATTATTAGTTCCCCAGGTGTAATGAACAGATTGTAGTATTTTAGCAAAAGTCTTCTGGTTTCAGGGCTGGAGGGAGGAAGACCAGACAGGAGATTGGTCCAGGTCATGGTGACTTGGATTTGGGTGATAGCAGAGTGGATGGAGCAGGGGACAGATTTGAGAGACGTGGTGACTGGATGGAGGGAGAGAGGAAGAAACTGCACCAAAAAGAAGTATTTTGTTCCCTCCCCGCGTCAGCGTGAGAGCTGGGGCTCGGCAGCGGCTCCTGGCAGCCCGTCCCCGCCCCTCCATTGAGGAGGACACACTACATTTTTGGCCACCTCCCTACCTCAGAGGTTACATTAGGATTCAAGAGCAAATACTTGCGAACCCCTTTGAGGGGCTCGAGACCTGAAGGATGTTAGATCAGACCTTCGAAGTTAGCTCCTGGGAGGCGGTAACATTTGGCGCATGGGACTGTCGCGTGGGCCTGATGCCTCCCGGAGCACCCGGCCTCCGCGCGCCTTCGGCCAGCTGAGCGGCTGATAAAGATGCTCGCGGGGGACAGTGCTGCGGCTCCTGCAGGGGTTTCCTTGGAACAGACACCTCCGTAAGTTTGGCCTACTGTTATGAATAATATGGAGACTAGCATCTCCTTGTTCCTCCCTCTTATAGTTTCTTAGGAGGCCTTAGAGAGGATTTGTTAGCAAAATGAGAATTTTTGTCTTCAACCTAAAATGGAGCTGAGATGCTGGCTATTTGAAAAGATTGTAGGAGGGAAGGAAAGACCGTCTGAAATACATGTGTCCTGAAGACGGTGAGGGCTGGCAGAATTATTCCAAATAAAGTAGGACATTAAAAAATAAAAAGGCGTGTTCTTTTTCTTTTAAAAGTGTGTGTGTACCTGTGTGTGTGTGTGCGTGTGTGTACTGGTGGGCGCTTGAAATCAAAGTTTTTTCTCCTTCTAGAGGCCTAAGGAATGTATCTGAGTGGGCTCATCCATTCCTCTCTGATCCAAGCAGCCATGAAGGTCTGGTGGCCTGTTTTGCAATGTGCTCGTTGCAGGAAAAAAATACAGTTCAGCTTTAGTGTGTCCGTGCCACAAACAGATGGAAATCCTGGCTCTAAAACAGTACTGACATCTGAATGAGGGAGCGGATCAGAAGTGCCCGAATGACACCATGGAATTTTGGAGCTAAATTCACTTTTGACATGAACTGATATGGCTGTTATTTCCTCTGATGTAGATGTGACCATGTGGAGGTAGGGAGAATAGAATGTCATGTTCTTTCACTGGGACCATGCTGTGAGCAACTCGATCCAAATAAAATGTCAAACCTCTCAGTTGGAGACCCAGGAGGACTGACCCTGTGCCAAGAGTGAGGACAGGAGGTGATTACAGCTTACCAGGCAAAGAGAGCAATCTGCCCAAGAAGCTCAGTGAGCCTTATTTAGGCTCTTCCTTAAACCTTAACACTTTTCCCTCTATTTTCTGTCCTTGCAGAAGTGCGTACTGTGCCACCTCGGTAGCTTCTTTGACCAACATCATCACTCCAGACCTCTTTGAGGGCACTGCTGAATGGATAGCAAGGTGAGAGAAGCTGGGATGTGTCTTGGCCTCTAGGATAGCAGGTGGTCAAAGATTTCTGGAAAAATAAATAATATGAAAAAGGACTGAAAGAGAAAATAAAATGATAAGAGATGTATTAGGGTTGTAGCATTGTGCATTTCTAAGTTACTTTATTTATTTATTTATTATTAATTTATTTTTTTAAATATATCTTTATTGATTTCAGAGAGAGGAAAGGAGAGGGAGAGAGAGAGACAGAAACATCAATGATGAGAGAGTCATTGATCGAGCCCGCAACCCGGGCATGTGCCCTGACCAGGAATCAAACCCTGATCGCCTGGATCCTAGGTCGATGCTCAACCGCTGAGCCACGCCCGGCCGGGCTCTAAGTTACTTTAAAGGTTTCCTTTTTCCCAAACTTTCTTTAATGTTTTATTCCAGTTTAGGTTGGCAAAGATAAAAAACTTGGTTAGACTGCGGTAATAGTGGGAGTTTAAATGGATTTATCCAGTTTGGAGAGCAATTTGGTAATATCTCAAAGTAGCCCTTGCTGATGACCAGTAATTCCACTCCTGCAGAAACTCTCACACAGATGCATGAGAGAGACAAACATAGGACTTGTTTATAATAGCACAAAGCTGGAAACAGGTTTAATGTTCATAAGCACAAGATGGATCAGTAAGTTTTGGTATAGGCACATGGGAATATAGCCATAATATAGCCATTAAAATGGATGAACGAGAGCTGCATGTATCAACAGGGACAAATCTCAAAAACTGTTGAGTAAAAAAGGGGGATGTTAAAACATGCCAATCAGGATATTTACTTAAAAATTTAAAATATGGCCTGGCCAGGCGTGGCTCGGCAATTGAGCATCGACCTGGGATCTGGGAGGTGGCAGTTTGGTGCCTGGTCAGGGCACATGCCCTGGTTGTGGGCTCGATCCCCAGTTGGGGGCGTGCTGGAGGCAACCGATCAGTGGCTCTCATCATTGATGTTTCCCTCTCTCTCTCCCTCTCCCTTCTTCTCTCTGAAATCAATAAAGATATATTTTTTTAAAAATTAAAATATGCAAACAATTCTATATTGTTTATGGAAAGAATCACACGTAATAATATAAAAACATGCATGGGAAAGATAAACACCAAATTCAGGATGGTGGTTACATCTGGGGATAGAGCAAAGGAAATGAGGCCAGGGAAGGTCTACACATCTCCACAGAAGACTTCAACTGCAATTGTTTATTTCTTTTTTTGTTTTGTTTTTGTAATCCTCACCCAAGGATATTTTTTCCACTGATTTTCAGAGAGAGTAGAAAGGAGAGAGGGAGGTAGATAGATAGAGAGAACATCGATGTGAGAGATACACATTGATTGGTTGCCTCCTGCACACGCCCTGACCAGGGCTGGAGGTTGAACCCGCAGCCCAGGTACATGCCCTTGACCGGGGAATCGAACCTGAGACCCTGCAGTGTGCAGACTGACTCTCTAACCACGGAGCCACACCGGCCCAGGCTGTAATTCTTTCTTTCTTTCTTTTTATTTTTAAAAAAAATATCTTTATTGATTTCAGAGAGAGTAAGGGAGAGGGAGAGAGAGAGATAGAAACATCAACAATGAGAGAGTCATTGATCAGCCTCCTCCTGCACACCCCACATTGGGGATCGAGCCCGCAACCCGGGCATGGGCCCTGACCGGGAATCGAACCTCGATCGCCTGGATCCTAGGTCGATGCTCAACTGCTGAGCCACGCTGGCCGGGCTAATTATTTCTTTCTTTAAAATAGTTTTTAAAAACCCTGATATGTACATGGTTAAATTAAAGGTAGGTATTAGATACATGTATGTTCTATATATTATTTCCTATACTTTCCTGCATGCTTCAAATATTTCATCATTAAAAAAAAACCACAAAGTATAGTAGATACATATGGATATTATAGAAAGATACCCGAACTGTATTGTTTTATTTTTTACAGTTTTATTTTTATCAAAGTACTACTACTTATTACTATGAAATATAATTTACAGCTAAACCTGATGCTATACTATGATCATATTTATTTTTTTGTATAACTTCTATTTTTTTAGAATTAATCATTACCTCTTTTTTAAAATGTTTGTATCATGAATTCATCCCCAAGCTTTCTGCCAGAGCTATAAATTACTCTCAGTACAGTCAAACACTTCAGGTCATGTATCAATTCTCTTGTGTGTGTGTGTATTTGTGTGCGCGCGTGCATGCATGTATCTTGAGTTATCCCACCTAGAGCCCTCTGCCCTCCTGCTTCTGCCTGGACAGATTGCTCTCAGCTTGCCTCACAGCAGGCCTCCAGAAGCTTCCTTTCAGCATGACATTCACTTCACTTCTCTGCTTTGTTGAAGCCCTGTCCTCCCTTCCCTTGGTCTACTAACATTTTATTTTAAAAATTTTTTATTAATTTTTAAAAATATATCTTTATTGATTTCAGAGAGAGAAACGGAGAGGGAGAGAGAGAGAGAGAAACATCAATGATGAGAGAGTCATTGATCAGCTGCCTCCTGCACGCCCCGACTGGGGATCGAGCCCGCAACCCGAGCATATGTCCTGACCAGAAATCAAATGCCCGGGCTGGGCTTACTAACTCATTTTAATGAAGCACATATTCCAATAAATCTTCCAAAACAGCAGTTGGGTGATACATTTAAAATTAATTTAATTTAATTAATTTATTTTTAAATATTTTAATTTTTTTTTTTTTTTTTTTAAGAGAGAGAGGAAGGGAGAGGGACAGAGAAAGAAACATTGATGCTAGGGTGAAACATTGATTAGCTGCCTCTAGCACAGCCCCCTCCCCCACTGGGAATCAAGCCTGCACCCAGGCATGTACCCTGACCCGGAATCGAATTGGCAACCTGTTGGTGCGTGGGACAATGCTCAGCCAACTGAGCCACACTGGCCAGGGCTCCTGTGTTTGCTCTTTTAATACCATCCTATAAGTAGGGTTGGTCTTCTAATTTTTCAAACATTCTTTGCCAATTTTTCATTTCTTAATCTTTCTTATGCACTTTCTGAGAGATTCCTTTATCTTTTATCTTCTAATTCTTCTGTTGTTTTATTTTTGCAGTTCTATTTAAAATTTTCCAGAGCTTATTTTATCTTCACTTATAACAAAGAATGCTTCTTTCTTACATACTCTCTTGTTCTTGTTTTAGGAATATTTTATACCAACAGTATTTTTATTTTGTATTATGTTTTATCTAGAAACAACTTCTAAGAAGTTTACTTCTGCTTCCTGCGTTATTTCCTCCAATTTATTTTTGTTTGGGACTATCTCTTTACTATTGGAGACTTCACTCACATGTCTGGTGTTAGGAGTCAAGTGCTAAAATCTGATGGGGAGCTAAGTGTGCCAGGCAGGCTAGGATCCAGCCATTCACTGGGGAATTCTCATATATCAGTATCTGTAGGGGTTTTTTCTTGGTCGTGTGAGTTTCCCGCAAGAAGAATCTTCCAGACTCCTGGTTGGGGTATGAAGTTGGCTGCCAGCTTTGCGAAACATTAGCAGGGAAAGAGGTTGGGAGTGTTTACGTTCAGATTGTGGACTAACTTAACTCCCTGCTTAGTATAGATTCTTGCTCTCAGATGTCCTGGATGTCCTGGAATTCAGGTCTCCTGAAACCACCCTTCTTCTGTTGGGTTTCAGTACTTTTGCTGGGTACCTGGAGGTCTAACGGATTCTTATATAAATTTGCAACCAATCAACTTGGTTCAAATGCATCCCACTCGTAGCGGCTCCTTGTGTCTCCAGTCCCTGGGCGTTTCGGTGGAGCGGATCACCTTGCTTTCTGCTGCTTCCCTCCCCTCCCCGTGCTGGTTTAGGTCTCTATTCTTTGGTCATTTACTTCTCCTGTCTCTTCTTTTCTAGCTTTCAGAATTTATCTCCTGCCTATTCATAGTCTCTCCTATTCTCTTATCCCTTTTAAAATTTCATTTTTTGGGGCTCTTGTGTTCAATCCTTTATGTTTAGCGAGAGGACACTCCCAAAGAATTTTACCAAGTTGCTTCCATGCATGTGCAAACAAAGGGAGGGAAAGTGGAGTATATATATATATATATATATATATATATATATATATGCATATTTGTGTATGCACGGGTGCATGCGTGTGCGTGTGTACAGAGAGAGAGAGACTGAGACAGAAACCGACAGGGGCCACTGCTAGTGAGAGGGACTAGGAGGCCAGGGTGGGCAGGAGACCTACTTTTCATTGTTTATTTTTAAACTGTTTGAGTTTTTTTAATTAAAAAAATTTTTTTAAGGTAAGTTAAGATAAAAATTTTAAGATGTCCCTTGCATATGTATTCTTTACTCATTAGAACTTTCAAACTTGAGCTGTTTCTATGCGTCGCATAGCCAAATGTATGGGAAAGAAATTGGAGTGTGTGTTGGGTGGCAGTGGGGTTGGGGGACAGATGATGCTCAGAATCTGTGCAGGGAATGGTAGCCAGTGTTTCACTCTGCACTGCGAGGTCTGCACTGTGATCTGCCTGGGCCTGTGGCTTCTCTGAAAAGGAGCCGTGAGCTCCCAGCCGCCCGGCCTCAGGGCGAGGTGCCTGGAAGACAGGAGGAATCCTGCTGCCTCTCTCGCATCCGAACGATCTGTCAGCTCTTGTGTATATCTTTCCATAATTCCAGAATAATATTACAGTATATTATCATTTTATAACTTTTTCATGTACTATATCTGGAACATCTTTAAATAGACTTCTGTAGCATTTGAAATGACTGTGTAGTATTCTGCTGTATAGATAGATATACCAGGATTTATATAACTAGTCCCTTACTGTTGAGGGTCTGTGTTTCACATCTTTCACTGTTATGAATGGGAATATACTGAACACTCTTAGAATCTGATCTTTGGAAACACTCTTATTTTATAGGATTAATTCCTAGAAATGACTCTATATTTCTGGGTCAAAGATTATGCATATCTTAATGACTAGCAAATATACTCTTAATACATAGTCTAACCTCAAATAATAATTGTAATAATAATAAATGAGTAATTTGAATATATAGGAAATTATAATTTAAAAAAATAAGTTTATTTTGAACAGTTATAAAGGTATACATGTTTACTATAGCCACTCTTGAAAATACAGGAAACTAAAGAGGAAAAATATTAGCAATAGACCTTTACTAAAAGATAACCAGAATTAGCAATTATTTTTCAATTGTATTTTAACCTGATGGTTATCATACTATATGTTTGATTTTATAACTTTTTCCCCAAAAAGTAATGATTTGAGGTACTATGTTTGTTACATAACTAGACTCTTTCTGAGCTGCTTTTTTTTTTGGGGGGGGAAGGCATTTCCAAAAGTTAATGAGGTGGCATCTTTCTATTCATAGTTGTGGTTTATGCCTTAATGTGAGCGGACACATTCTTTGCCATCCAGGGTCCTACATTTGCGCCCGTCTACTCAGCCCTGCCACTCATTGGTTGACACTCACCCCTTAATCTCCTTTTCCCAATCTCCTCCTAGGTGTCAGAATTGGGAAGGTGGAATTGGCGGGGTGCCAGGGATGGAAGCCCACGGAGGCTATACTTTCTGTGGCCTGGCTGCACTGGTCATCCTCAAGAAGGAACGGACCTTAAACCTGAAGAACTTGCTGGTGAGTGTCTGTTGATCGGCTTCCTCCTAGGCCCCCAGGCCCCGGGCAATGTGACTACTGGACAGGCTTTGGGAGGGTCTGGCTGTCGGAGGGGCTCACAGTTCCTGCCTATGGCTCCTGAAGCAGAAGTGCTGTAATGCAGCTTTAGGTAGAGTTGCTGGAGTGCTCACACTGTCTGAGAAAGTGGAAGCAGTAGACATCTGCTCTCAGTTTCAGCGCCCTTCTTGCCTTTCTATCTTCCTGCCCTGAACTTTCTACATAGTGTGTTAGGCCAACTCCAGAGTTTTCTTGAGTCCCTCAGACATCTGGTATGAGCCAGAGTACCTTCCTCAGACTTCCAAGAAAAACGTAGTTTCAGTCTCTTAAAATTAGGGGTTCTCATGTGTCTTAGAATATCCTAAGAGAAAAAGTTATGAGGAGAGCTTCGAGGCATCTTGAAGTCAAGCTTTTATTACCTACCACGCTATGTGAACATTCAGTAACCAAATTTAAATTTGCTGGGCAGAGCTGGGTAACTGCTTTGAGCAGGTGGCCCAAACATTTACATCTGGACTCCAAGCTCCTGAATGAACTCAGAAAACTGTCAGCTTCAAGGAGTCACTAGATGATAGTTCAATTATCATTGGAGACCTAGTGCACAAACATACACACACCCACAGCCACCCAGGACATGTCTTTGGGAAGCATTTTACTCCCTGATCATGGCCTTAAAGCAAACCAGCTGCAACTGACAGTCATTTTTTTCTCCCAAAGTTCATAGGTCAGGCTCCTATCAAAGGAATTGTCCTGAGACCCATCGTGAGCTTCCCAGAGAGTTTCTGTTATACTCTGTAGAGATATGACTAGCAGCATTTGTCTTCATCCTTAGGAAGCCTCCTGTAGCAGACTCTTTTCCAAGGTTGTTAAAGGCCTGAAGGTTCACACTGAAATGGCCAACTTTGTACACTGGACTCTGAAATCCACTAAAACCTGATTACTAACAAAGCATGAAACACAGAACTTCCATTTCTCAGGCAGAAATAAAGAATATAATTAGCAAATGCCTATTACAAAGACAGTATTCAGGATTTGAACCCTGTCTCTACCACTATCTAGCCATGTGACTTTGGAAAAATTGTCTAATCTCTTTCAGCTTCAGCTCCCCCCCCCCCCCCATAAGGTAGAGATAATAGTTCCTTGAAAGTTAAAGGAGAGAACATATATAAACAGCCTGGCACATGGGAGGTGCTCAATAAATGTTAATGTCCTTCTTACCCAAATTACTCCATTTACTTTGGGAGAACTAGGGCCCATATCCGATGGATTTTATATAGTCAATAGGATGAACCCCTGGGCTTAGGCACTGGGAAAAATTAATTAGCCTGGCTTAAAAACAATCTGTGGGGTAAGTGAAATGAAAAATGGGCTTCCTGCGACGGTGTCTGTTATCTCTTTTCTTGAGTAATGTGTAGCTCACTTTTACTAAATGGCATCGTCCCTAAAGCACTGTTTCATTTAAGACTGACTGGGGATATACCAGTGCCTACATCTGCAGTGCAATTTTTGTGTGTGTGTCTTTCATTTAAGTATTTGGGATTTTGACTCTCTAGGTGGGTGTTGCCTTAAACAGGAATATCATCTAAATTCTACAACGATTAACTTTAAGGAGGACTGGGACCCAGCCCCATACTTCCCCTTCCCCCTTTGTAGCTACTTTCAGGAACTCGGTCTAGTGAGAATCTAGGTACAGGGGAAATACCCTGCTCTGTACCAGGCAGCTCTGAAGTCCATGGCTGGTGGCTGCTACCGCCTTGCCAGGCTGGGAGGGAAATGGAAATATTATCTGCTCAGCCAGTTGGTTTGTAGGGGCCCAACCCGTGACTATCTTGATCTTAGTTGTAGAGTGTGTTTAGGAAACTTGGAGATAAGGGAGGAATGGTAATAGCATGTGACCACTAAGTGAACATCAAGAGCCATTTTGCAGGTCCCAAGTAAAAGATCTTCTTCTGTCAGTCAACCGGGTTCCCTGGAGAGGCTAGACCCGAGAGCCATCACCAGTCATGGGACTACTGGCTCCTGCATTCTGTCTTGTGAGTGGCTTGCTTAGAGACCTGGGATGCGTTTCCTCAGGAGCCAAGTAAAAGTCAGGAATAGTTTGAGAAAATCTGATGAGATGTGGCATAAAATTCCATTCACCTGCTTTTAATAAACTTCCCTGAGCAGGGAAAGTGATTAGAAATGAGCTCCTGGTGGTCTTGCCTTAAATTTCCTAGTGACGCCCTGTTTATTAAGAGACATTTGCAGGTCTCCTTACAAGCCAACTTGGCCTCTCTTCTCTCAGCACCGGAACCCATTTGGAACCCGGGAAAAGGTGGTTAATTGTGTCAGGCTCTGAACAGAGATCAGTCCTGCTTGCCTTGAAAGGGTCGGCTTAACCGCTCCACTCAAGGCCTGAGGTCTGAGCGGAAAGAGGTAAGAAGCCAAAGCACCAGAACTGTGAACACCAGGCAGCCGGGAGGCAGGAGCCCTCCCTCCCCAGATTGGCCTCTGGAGAGCATATCTTGCTGGACTTTGTGTCTCTTTTAGCCGACAACTGCCTCTCGCTTTTCGTGTCATTCTCAGCAATGGGTGACAGGCCGGCAGATGCGGTTCGAAGGTGGATTTCAGGGCCGCTGCAACAAGCTGGTGGATGGCTGCTACTCCTTCTGGCAGGCTGGGCTGCTGCCCCTCCTGCACCGTGCGCTGCACGCTCAAGGTGAGCCCGAGCTGTTGGCGGGGCTGCAGGATTTCCCTGGGCTGCTGACCAAGTCAGAGAGCCAGAGTGCATTTCCAGAGGGGTTGAAATAGCTCTGTCTGTCCTGGATTTGAGTTCCCAGTGTGAAACCTCGTCTGAGGCACGCACATGCAGGCTCAGGTAGGAATTTGTTCCGATGGTTTAGGGGTCATGGCTGCTTCACACTGGCTGTGGCTAGAAGGAGGAGGGTGCCTGTCCTGGGCCCCACAGTGAACTGTCACCCCAGCTGGGTGTGAAGCCACAGTTTCCAGTGCAGTGCTCTGTATTGGTCATATCAGAACCGAAAACCCACGCTGGGCACATGGTCACAGCAGTGACTGACAAGGCAGCTGCGTAAAGGGGCAGAGAAGCGGAACCCACCGAGAAAAGATGCCCCGTGTCTGTCTGGTTATGTAATTGCCACCCTCAGAAATGTTGTATTTTAAAATGTTGGAGAATCCGAAATGCAGGCTTGTTGCACCTGTACTACCAGAGTGGAGAGACCGTGTTCTTCTCTGTGGTGTCTCCAATGGGAGTGCAAAGCCAAAGCAGTTAGACAGCAAGCAAAGCGTCTGGGAGCCTTCCCTTCTGACCTCTTGAAATCTCAGGCCATCTGCTGACTCCTGAATTATCTTTCCCATTTATTTTGTGTGAGAACAGGATGTCCCTGAGGAAGCAGTGGGAGAGGGAGGCATGGCTGCTCTGCTGGGTGCTGATCTGTTCTTGGAGTGAGATCCCTTGGCCCAGGGGAAAGCTTTTCTTTGGATTTTATAGTTGGGCAATCAATTGCTCAACTGTAGAAGATGAGATTCTTTTCCACTGCCCACCCCCACCCCTAACACACACGCACGCACACACACACACACTTCTCTCCTTGTTTGGCTGTTCTTTCTGAGCCCCTTTCTTTAGTTTCTTAATTTAATTTGAGTTGTGGCCACTTTTGAGACTGAATTGAAGTAAACAGAGCCTCTGTCCTGTCCTCCCATTTGCTCTGTCTCAGTCTGTCCTGAGAGTCCTTGGCCTGGGGCCCCTGGGCATTCGGTCTCCTGATTCTGGAGCCTGCATGGCCTCTGGCTTGACCACTGTAGTGGGGGAGTCAGGATTTCCCCCAGGGTCCAGCGTTTTTGAAGCAGAAATAACATGGGGTTTTAGTGATCTTTTTATTGGAACTGGTGAGATTGGACCCCTGGTAAAACCGTCAGCCTTTCACAGACCTTTCCCTGGCAGGGGTAGGATGCAGTCGTCCTGCCGTTGCCAGGAAAACTCAGAGACAGAGCTGTAACCGGAGCACCTCCTGCCAAAGTCTTCAAGGGGGGCCCTGGTTGACATTTTGTTTATTGTAGCACAAGTTCTGGAGGACTAGTCACATTCAAAGCTTTGCCTGTGGAAAGGCTGCCTGTGAACTGGTGCTTCCAGCTTTTTTCACTGCCTGGGAGAAGGCCCGAGCTAGGCTTGACACTCGGCCGGTGGTTCCTCAGAAACTGGGGACTTGGACCAGGCAGGGTCTGGGAAGAAGGGACATGTTTTTTGTTGTTGTTTTTAATTTATTGATTGATTTTTTTAGAGAGAGAAACATCAATTTGTTGTTCCACTTATTTATGCATTTATTGGTTATTCCTTGTATGTGCCCTGACTGGAGATCGAACCTGCAACCTTGGCGTATTGGGATGACTGAGCTACCTGGCCAGGGCCAAAAGGGACATGTTTTGAACAGTGGACAAAATAGTGACATTGGGAGTCAAAAGGAGATGTAATGTAGAAAGATATTTAGAATATACTGTGCTCAAAGTTAGGTTTCAAAGCAGAATGTACATAATTCCAGTTTTAGTGAAGAGCTGACTCCAAAAAATTAATAGAAGATATCTGTGTTGTGAAATGATGGGCGATGTTTGTTTTCTTTCTTTTTACTTTGTATTTTCTAGTTTTTCTATAATTACTATGCACTTCTTATATAAAGAAAAACAACAAAAATTCTTTTACAAGAGAAGGGAAATTATATAAACAAAACAAAGCAAGGAGGGAAAAATATTTGTGACAAATGACAAAGGGCTCATTTCTTTTTTTTTTTTTTAATATATCTTTATTGATTTCAGAGAAAGGAAGGGAGAGGGAGAGAGAGAGAGAAACATCAATGATGAGAGTCATTGATCGGCTGCCTCCTGCATGCCCCGACTGTGCTCACGGTGGGGAAAGAAGAAAGAGTGGAGTGATTATAACAGTGTGAGTGCCGCAGTGAGCACGTGCCTCGTGGCGTGAGCCGGAGAGTGGGGACCCGAGAGCGGCTCCTTCCCCGGGCTCGGCCCCTGTGCGCCTCTTCTAGAGCAAGCGTGACTCGGTGTTGAAGATGGGTGGTTTCTGTACATGACCCCCAAGTGTCCATTGCGCCACATCTAGTGTTCAAACCAGTAAATAGCAATCACTTTCCAACTGCCCCCATCTCTTCCTCTCTCATTTAAGAAATTTGAAAGCTATTTTTTTCTGTATATTCTACATATGTAAATACCCCACAATTAAATATTTTGCTTACATATTCTCTTTATATACTGCACTTTGTAAACAATGACAAATTTTTTCCATAGAAGATTCTATACTCATATATAGGAGAGTTTTGGCCCATTGCCTATATTAATGCAGTTACCTTGTACATTCACTTAATGAAATACTATGTGGCTCTTCAGAATGTTGGTTATGAAGGTTATGTAGCAGAACAGGAACGTTTACATCTATGGTGTTAAATGAAAAACTTAAGATACAAAAGTATAATAACTATATAGAAAATTGCTTGGAAAAATACAAAAAGACTGAAAGAAAGAAAATACAGCTTTCAATTGCTATTTACAGATTGTTTGCTGTCTTTGTAGCCCAGGTATCAAATTATCAAACAGACCAAGGACTTAATGCACATCCTATATGTGTATTTTTTTAAAAGATGTTTTTATTGATTTTTAGAGATAGAAGAAGGGAAAGGGGGAGAGAGAGAAACATCAATCCACTGCCTCTGCACACACCCCACTGGGGATCAAGCCCACAACTTGGGCACGTGCCCTGACCAGGAATCAAATAGGCAACCTTTTCGTGCACGGGACGATGCCCAGCCAACTGAGCCACACTGGCCAGGGCCTATATGTGTATTTTTGAAAATCAATTCCAATGTAAATGTCTGTGCACATCTGTCTCTCAGTGATTCATCCCTCTTCCCCACTTGGGGGCCACTTGATAACCATGTGACCCCCGGAATTCTCTGATGATACTGCTCGAACTTCAGAGTAAAGAAGCCCAGTTGCTTGACAGTCCTTCAGGATTATTGCCAGAACTGCCAATTTCTACTTGGGCTACCATATCACATGATGCAGGAGGGCAGTTCCTAGCAGTGCTTCTCAGGAACATTTTTCAGCAAAGAGAAAAGTTGGAGAATTACCTTTAGAGATAGATTAAAATCAGGCTTAGAAAAGTAGAATAAACAGACATGATCACTCCTGTTAAGAGTTCTCTTAGCTATTTAGAGTCCGGTTAACAGGTTTCAGAGATGAGCTAGAGGGAATGTCTTAGAAGCCCAGACCGAGGCGTTGAGGACCAAGTCAGGAGCAGTAAGAGAGGTCAGTCTGGAAAGCCAAGCTCGACCACGGCTGCCACAGATGTGGCTGAAGACGGTCACCTTGGGTAATGGCTGCACTTCAAGCAAAGCAGAAGCCACTCTGCACTGCTGCTCTTTGATTCACATCAAGGTTCAGGAGAAGGGACATGTCATGGGACTTGGGTAAAGATATCAACTGTCTCAAGATTGTAACTTTCAACAGTTGTCTAAGAAGAATCGAGGGAAACCTTGACTGTTCCCGTTGGGTAATAAAATACAAAGAAGTCATGGGCGTTGTGCTGGACTTCTGCTGGCCTGGGCCTGCGCTGACTCTTTGCCTTTCTGCAGGAGACCCTGCCCTCAGCATGAGCCACTGGATGTTCCACCAGCAGGCGCTGCAGGAGTACATCCTCATGTGCTGCCAGTGCCCCGCAGGGGGCCTTCTGGACAAGCCTGGCAAGTGAGTGCCTTCCCTCCGGGAGGGAGATGGAGAGGGGACCGAGGGTGTGACTCGGGGCTGGTGCCCACCTTTGAAAGGAGGGTGTTCCTTTCCATCCTGTTGCTTACTGCCAGTGTGGCGTGGGGAGAAGCACCCCAATTCTGGAGTGCCCCCATTGAGTGCCATCAATCCTGGCAGCTCCAGTGCCCATCCTTTCCCCCAGCTTACATGCACCCCCTCTCCAGACAGGCAGATTGCTGGGTTGGTCGTTTTTCCTCTTTTTTCTTTTAACCAAACTGATTAAAATAGAACAGGATCCAGGATTTTAAAACCCTTGAGTACTGTAAACAGAGACTATAATCACAACCATTACGGAATAGCTTAAATACCTTCAGGTGCCAAAGAAAAGAAAAAGGGAAATCAAATAAGGTCTGTTCCCTTTGCTTCTCACCCACCATGCGGGCTCGCGCACACACACACACACACACGCACACGTGCACACGTGCAATGCACACGCTCCTGCTGCTGTCAGTATCCAGGGGAGAAGGCCCAGCTGAAGGCCAGTCCCCAGCAATTTATCAGAAAGAATTTGGCCCACTTCTAGACATTTTGGTGGGTTTTTTGTTTTTGTTTTTGTTTTTTAGAAAAATATATTAATTTAGCACTAGCACTACCCAAGAGAGTCCTTTCTGGAAGACAGCTGGAGGGACTGACTCTAAAATGACAGTGTCTGCCATCTGGCAGTGCTGAAGGATGGGGCTTTGAAAATGCAGCTGGGGGAAACCCGGTGCCCTGGGTCTGTGTGGGGAGGGCAGGGCGGCACTGTGAGTGTGTGGCCTCTTGAGTCTGTGTGGTCGCTTTGTTGTTGAAGGTTCTGGGGGTGGGGAGGCCATGGGGAGCAGAGGAGCACCTGCTCAGAGCTGCCCTGTCCTGCAGGTCTCGGGACTTCTACCACACCTGCTATTGCCTGAGCGGCCTGTCAATAGCCCAGCACTTCGGGAGTGGAGCCATGCTGCACGATGTGGTCCTGGGTGTGCCTGAAAATGCTCTGGTAAGGCAGATATGGGCACCTAACACCCCTTCTCCACAGGGTCCCCAGGAAAGAGCCAGATCTGCAGGACTGGCCCTGTATCTCCTGTGTGGACAGGCTGGTGGGCTGGCGTCACCACCCTCCCTCGGTTTACAGCCCATTTGTGAGGATGTGACTGTGGAGGAAACATGCCTGGAGGCAAAAGCAAGGTCCTTGGTGGGGGTCCCAATCTGTGACAGGTTTTGTGCCTTCATCCCAGAGTCTAGGGCCTAGACCATTTATCACTAGTTTCCTCTCCGAGGAGCTTCTCAGAGGCAGTGGGTTTCTGCCCTGGCAGCCTCGCAGCGCTCACTGTGTGGCTGGCTGTGTTTCTGGAGCTCTCAGCTTGCGTGCCACCTCTCCAGAGAAGCCTTCTCAGCCCACCCTTCGTAAATGAGATCGCCCAAAATGCTCTGCCACGGTGCCTTGTTTGTGCCCCTCATAGTACTCAACACAGTTTGTTTAACTTGTTTTTGTCTCCTGTCCTCAAAAACTATCAGCCTCATGCAGGCAGGACATTCATCCAGCCCTGGAGCAGCCTGGCTGCAGGAGATGCTCCTGAGCCTGGGACACGAGTCCAACTAAGACTGTCCACAGCCATCAGATAATGGGGCCCATGCAGATTGTCATGAAATATTTTCCACAGAAGCACAAATGGCCAGTAGATGGATGAAAATCAGAGTAACAGCCACCAGCTTTTTCAAGTATTAACATTTTTCCACATTTTCCTCCCATGCACCCCTCTTCTATTCTTCTTCCCTCCTTCCTGGCGTAACCCTGTCCTAAATTTGACATTTATCTTGCCTGCAGATGTTTTTGTGCTATTATTTCAAATGCATGATTCATTAACAATAGAGTTGTCTTGTATGTTTTCAAACTTTTATAACAGTATCTACTGTGCCACCTCCTCTGCATTGCTTTTCTCACTGGTCGTTATACTGTTGGGGTTTATCTGTGTTCATATGTGTTGCTCTAGTCTGTTCATTTTAACTTGTATGGTCTTCCCTTGTATACATGTATCCCAACTTATTTTTCTAGTCTCCTGTCAGTTGACATTGAGCTGGTTTCAGTTTTTGCTGTGACAGTGTTGCAGTGAACGTTGTGATGTTAGAATTTCTCTAGGAGGGGCTTGCTGGGATGCAGAAGACCCACACCGCCACCTTCCTAGGTGGCACTGAGCCTCCCCCAGTGGCTGTGCTGTTTTACACTCACCGAGCACGGAGCTGCCCCACAGTCAGACGTTTCCTTTCCGCCAGTTTGATAGATGTGAAATGGTATCAGTTTTGCTTTGCATTTCCCTGGCCACCAGCGAGTTTGAGCATCTTTCCAAATGTTATGTCCTTTTGTGTAAGGTTTGCTCTTATGTATTTGTGGGAGCCCTCTGTATGTCCTTGATACTGATCCTTTGTCAGTGGTGTGTGTGTGGTGAATCTCTTCCAGTTTGTGACTTGTCTTTTCATTTTGTTTTTAGTGTTTTTTGTTGAATAGAAGATTTTAATTTTAAAGGGAAAAATTTTATTTGCCTTTTTGGTTTTTGAGGGTTTTTTTGTGTGTGGGGGTGGGTAGTTAACTAAGATATGTTTTCCTATGCTGAGGTCATAAATATATTTCCTTCTAGACATTTTAAACTTTTGCTTTCTGCATCTGTTTTTTCCTCCTGTAATCTATTATAGTATGTTTAATTAATAAAGATTCTCATATTAACCATACATTCTCGGGATAAGCCCTTCTTGGTCATAGTCATGTGAATGTGTGTATATGTTTTTTAATACACCGCTGGATTCAGTTTGCTAATGTTTTTGGCTAGTATTTTTATTTAGGATTTTTTCATGTATGTATGTTAATGAAATTGACCTAAATTTTTGTTTCATTGTGCTTTTCCAGTTTGTTTCAGGATATTATAGCCTTATAAAATTAGATGGGTATCTCCCCTCACCCCTTCTCTTCAGTCTTTGAAAAAGTTTGTGTAGGTTAGAGACTATCTGTTTCTTGTAGGTTTGATAACACTTGCCTGAGAAACCATCTAGCCTGGTGTTTTTGGGGGTGGGGTGGGGAATGATGGTAGCAGAATAAGCAATTGTTATTATTGATTTAATTTATTTATATAGGTTTTAAAGAAATTCTTCTTAAGTCAGTTTTGAAAATTTATATTCTGTAAAGTCATTCAGTTTATCTGAAGTTTTATATGTCTGGCATGAACTTGCTCATAGTATTCTCTTAAAAATTTTAAAGTCTCTCCTGCAGTGATGTCCCTTTCTTCATTCTCTCAGGGTGGAAGAGTCCTGAGTGCTGGCCTAGGCTTGTGCTCTGTCCCAGATCTAGTTTCCTCTGGGTCTCTGTGATGTAGCGGAATAATACAAAGGAATTTAAATATGGCCTCACACCTTTACTGCGGAATAGGGTTGTGGTTATTTTTCTTTATTATAAATGTAAATACATGTTCATTATTTTAATAATTAAAATATATATAAAAGTTTAAATAAGAAAGTTAAAAACAACTATATCACTATATCCCTCTTCCTATTTTGTTTCATGTCCAATTTTTGCCTATCTATATACATCACATCTATAAACACATTTTTATTTTTACATATGTTTATTTTTTAACTGCATATTTTAAATTAAAATATAAACATAAAAGACTGGTAAAACATTTTTCAGAAAAATGGCATTTTTCCAAGTGGTGTACCTAAAAGTTCCTTACCCTGAATTGCACACACTATAACTAACTCAGAATTACAAACAAATTTTTAAAAAATAAGTTTGGAATAATATTGTGCATATTATTCCCCCCCACACTTAATACGTTATAAGCATTTGCCCATAGCATTAAATATTTGAAAGCATGTTTCTTACTGGCTATATAATATTCCTTTGTGTCCCATGTACCATGAAATGTTTTTACCAAAACCCTGTTGTTGAACATGGGCCTTGTGTGATAAATGTGTGTGCATCTCTGATGATTCCTTATGCTATATTCTTTTTTTTTTTTTCTTATGCTATATTCTTTAAAAAAAATTTTTTTAAATATTTTTTTTATTGGCTTCGAGAGAGAGGGAGAGGAAGAGAGAGGGTGAGAGAGAGAGAAACATGGATGTGAGAGAGAAACATCAATCAGCTGCCTCCTGCATGCACCAGGAGTGGGGACCAAGCCCTCCAACTTGGGCATGTGCCCTGACCGGGAATTGAACCAGTGACCTTTCGGTGCATGGGGTGATGCCCAACCAACTGAGCCACACCAGCCAGGGCCATATGCTAAATTCTTACAAGTGCATTTAACAGGTCAAATTTCCAAGAACTGTCGGAGATTAATTGGCATCTGTTCTCTTTGCAGCAGCCCACTCACCCCGTGTACAACATTGGACCGGACAAGGTGATCCAGGCCACCATGCACTTTCTGCAGAAGCCAGTCCCAGGCTTTGAGGAGCATGAGGAGAAGGCAACAGCAGAGTCTTCCACTGACTAGAGGACGTAGCGTCCGAGTGTCTGTGTTCACCGCAGCTCAGTGTCTGCCCGTTCAGACCAAGGTTTCTAGTTCTGATAACACTGCACTCTGTGCTGCACAGCCTTGGCCACTCTGGAGCTGCCATTGCCCTTTCTTATCAAACAGAACAAAACCAATGGCTCTGGGTTTGGAGAACACAGTGGCATGGTTTTAAAAAAATTCTTTCCACTCCTGACAAACCAAAAATGTATCAGCACGTGCGGCATCTAAACCAATTTGGGGCCTGGCCAGAGTTGGTTGGGGAGCAGTGCATGCTGGGAAGAAGCAGCCCCTCCCCGCCAGCTCTCCAGCCCGGACATTCCTATTGAAATGAATGACGTCCTTGAGTATTACAGCATCTACTGCTGCGACTCCCACTTGCACGCCACCATGAAGTCACCAGGAAGGTGCCCTCCTATGGGTGAATAAATCTGCTCTGTGACAAGGGAGGGGCTTTGGGTCCCACCAAAATGAATTTTCCAGAAAAACAAACCATGGTGGGGCTTCACTAGGAGGTGCCCAAGGCTCTCTCCTCCCTCCCTGGTCATTTGCAATGGAAGAAAGCGGGGTCCCTCCTCCTGCACACTGGAGAACTGAGCCACACATTTCTCAAAGGCCACGCTTGGTACAGGGGCGGATTTGCTTCAGCCCCGGTGTGGGAAACCAATTATGAGTGGAAAATGAACCTCTAATTTAACTCTGTGCCAGAGGAAGCAGCCCCAGGGCCCACGCCCTCACCCCAGCCCATCATGTACCGTGAAAAACCCCTCTGACGGCCTCAAGGAGGCGCCTGCAGTCCATGGCCATTCTGCGTGTTTCCATCTTCCTTCCACCAGAGTCCCAGCCCACTCTCCTCAAAGTGTTGTCTTCTCTCGCCCAGAATATTAACACTACTAAGTCTTTCACCTTAATTTCTGACTCAGGATTTCTTCACATCCTGCCCACTCCAGGCTCAGAGAAATAAAACCAAGTGCTAGACGAGCTGGCTGCTTGAGGCAGTAGCCACATGAACCTGGCTGTGGCAGGGCTGAGAGCTGACCGGTGTGTTCAGCCCCTGCCGCTCACACGGAACACTTTCTAGGTCAGTGGGGTGTTGATCTGGGTCATATGTCTACTGCTGCAGTCACAGCAAGCTCCATGTTGCTGACCAGGCTTTCCTGTAGGCGCCATGGGCTGTGGGCAGCCGAGAGAGAGCTCAGAGATGGGGCACGAGGCACTTCTCAAAAACTCTGGCCATTTGCTGCCTCTAATTCCCTATTGCTTTGGCGTATTGGACTATGTATTACCTCCTTGAAATAATAAAAGAATAACATTTTCTATATGTCTCTCATTTGTGACTGGGACCAAGAAAATTCCTTCAGAATGTCCATTGTTAGGTTATTGAAGGTTGTTGGCAAGCGCCAGTCTCCCCGTTAGCGAGAGTCCACGCCACGTGCTCTAGTGATCACAGAGAGGCCTGACTTGGGTTCCGCCCTCAAGTACCTTCTCCAGTTGAGGACACAGTGGGCCTGACAAGGAGTGGGAAAGGCTACGTTTTCCAAGTTCCCTGGAGCAGTTCAGTTTACTTTTGTCCCAGACTCTGCACACTACGTTTCATGTCTGTCTGGGTGTCTGCTTCCTTGACCTTGCTATAAGCAGGGACTGTGCTCCTGAGTCCTAAAGCGGGCACTCCGCGATGAGTGGTGCGTGCATGTCCTGGCCAGAGGCAGGGGAGCTGTCAGAGGGACAGGTGAGAATCCCTGGTCACCCGGCTTTCGTCCTTACCTGGTGAGAGACTCTTTCCCAAGGGAGACCAAGAAGGTGGGTGCCCTGTGGCCTGACCCTCCTTGATGGATGAGAAGAGGGTGCCCTCAGAGGTAGAGCATAAACCAGATCCACATGCTGGAATGTAATTCCTGCCCTGCAAGAAAAGGTTTGGGCTACAAAGCAACGCACTGAAATGCCATCACCCCCATCGCTACAACAAAATTGCCAAACCTTGGTGGAATTCTACAATTCCACTCCTAAGTGCTGTCTATGCGTTATATCAGTAGCCTTGTAAAAACTTAATAAAAATTAATAAACAGAAACCTCATTTAAAGTGGAGTGACCAGAAGAGGGAGCTCTCATGCCCTACGTGGAGCACAAAGTGCAAGGGGGAAACTAGCAGCCCTTTCCCCTCTATAAAAGAGCTTCCTCTTCTTTGTTTTAGTCAACTTGACGAGCAGGTGCTCCCCTTGGTCGTGTGCACAGGACTGCAATTCCTTCTTGTTCCAGACTAAACCCATTTTGCTGGAGAAATATCTGGCTTTTTGTTTACAGTCAACAGCCCCAAGGTATTCTGAGATTAATTGCAGTAGTAATTGGTGTGGTGAAGAGACCAAAGGGATTGCTCAATTTGAGCTGGCTTTATACTAAGGGGGGAGGATTTGAGCTGGGTCCCAAAGGGTGGATAAGTTTGGCCAAGTAGAGAAGAGAGGGCCATTTACTAGTATTCTTATCTTACTGGCCTATCCACGAGACTTCCTTTCTGCTCCCAGTTGAGTCTGGAGGGTTTCCTGACTTGAACAGCATTCAAAGTAGGTCCTTGAGGTAAATTCCCAGATTTATCACGTGGATCCTTAAGTAGAAGGCACTTACTCAAGGTAGGCTACCCCAAATAAATATGTCCCCCATCAACATAGAAATATAAAACTATTACAGATCTCTATATCCAGATGAGCCCCAACTACCCCCTTGGATCCATCTCAGACCCATGTTGAGTGCTGTGTAAGTCAGGAAGCCTGCCAGACCCTACTGGGAGCAGAAAGAGAGCCTTATAGATAAGCCAGTCTAAACTCCACTAAGATAACAATAATACAGGACCAATTAACAGTATTCCTAAACTGCCTGCTCTTCATGGCATCATTTCTAAATTAGAAGCCATGAGTTGGATTCTGGCCACTGCACTGTGGACAGTGCAGTATTCTTGAGGAAGCCACTTCTCAGGAAGACCTCACACAAAAGCAGAGGCCATATTAAGTACCTGTTCCATGATGGCCCTCCACCAAGAGCTAGCTTTAGATATTGCTATGTTGCTTCCTGGTGATTTAACTTAACAGAGATTCAGTTTAGAAAACCCAAGGGTGTGGTTACTCAAGTGACCTTGGCTATTTCACCAATATCAACTGTCCATGCTGCACTCCTGGCAGGAAATTGATAGTTGGGAATGGAAAATGGAGCTTCTCAATTGCCCCAGGTGAACTATATTGTTGGTAAAAATAGAATCCATCAACTTCACATGTCAGATGTACAGATAACAATGCTTCAGTTTATGAAAATTTAAGAACAGCTCTCTTATTCCCACCATGTTTACATTGATCCCACCTCCTTATGGAAGTGGGCTACCACTGGACTTCACCAATAGCTTTAGCTTCCCAACTCAGAGCGAGGCTAATGGCCCTGGGTGGGAAAAGAATGTTCTTATGCCTGTAGGTTTCTGAGACACTGTGACCGGGGCTAGTAAGATACAGGCACTGCATAAACCAAATCTTAAAGACATAGAAAGTCTCTCATTCACTGTCTGGGATAAGTTCAGTTCTATGAAAGTTTGCTTTCCTAATGCTGATAACTGAAGCTGATATTAATGGGATACAAAGGCCTATGATGGAGGGCCACTCAGTGTTGCTTCCATCTGGGGATACAGGTATTCATCTGGGGAGAAGTACTTTGCTAATATTTTATTCTTTCACCGTCTATCCCGAGACGCAACAAACTTCTTCTGTAAAGGGCCAAATACTGAATATCTAAGGCTTTGCAGGCAACTACTCAACTCTGCTGTGCCACTGGAATATTAAAAAGCCATGAACAAATTGTGGCTGTGTTCCAATAAAACTTTATGAAAACAGGTGGTGGGTCAGATTTGGCCTGTGGGCTGTAGTTTGCCTACCCCTGATCTAGACTAAATCTCACCCATATTCATTTGGCATTCTTCCGCATCTTGCATGGCTGGGATCCTTTCCATGTAATATTAGTGTCAAATGACAAATAGTAAAGTTTTGACAAACGTCCTAGCCACCCGTATGTACTGCTCAGGGCATTCATTGCCTTTGAACAGGAGGGAGAATTGTATAAGATGTTGCAACTAAAAAATTTGACCCAAACTGGCTTAAAGCAAAGAGGAAATGTGTTGATCATAAACTGAAATGTCCAGGAACTAGCTTGGCTGTGAGTGACTTCATTAGATCTCTCCCCAGCTCTCCATCTCTCTCTATTAGCTCCAACTTCAAGCTCTTTCTGTGTGGTTGTAAAATGGCAGCAGCAATAGCTCCAGACCTTACAGCCTCTTAGGGTCAAGATCAGCAGACAAGAGCAGTGGGCACAGCCCCAGCCTTCCTTCCCAGTATCGTGTTTCACTGGCTTTGATCAAGCCAAGTGCCAGAGAAGCAATCCAGTGGCCAGATTACAGTGCACTGATTGGCCTAAGTCTTGATCACATGCCTTTCCCATGAGTGGGAAGTGGCGCTCCAACAGAAGCACATATTCTATTCTAAGAATGGGGAAGAAATGAAGCTCAAAATGCAAGTTAGGGTTGTAGCCAAAAGAGGGGAATGGATGTTAGAGAGGATAACCACCACCATTCTCTACTACAGTGGATTCCTACTGTGATAAAAACCTGTAGTGGACATTGTTGGCATCCTTCCCACCCCCACCCCCACTCCCACCCTGTCCCCAACTGTGGCAGACAAAAAGCTTGCATGGATTTGACCCCCCGCCCCCACCTCCAGGGGCGAGCCCTCATTGGCCTAAACCAATCATTTTAATCTGCCTCTCTTTGCTTCAGTAATTTGTTAAGGTTTGGTAATAACTCAGGTCTAAGCCAATCCACATGGCTTGTCCTAGCCTAGGTGATTGATTCAGAGCCAAGCAGGTGGCCTAAAATAGACCAAAGAGAGAAGCCCTAGGCATGTTATGATAAGAAAAAAAATAGCTATCCCTATTAGGGATGGTGGAATGTGTGGCCTGGGACTCCTAAAAAAACATTTTCCTACCTATGAGGAAGCCAGCCTCAGAAGCTAGTACACAAGGATTCCCTGAGAGACAGGAAACATGACTAGAACCCTGATCACACTGCTCCTGCAGCCTACACTGCCTCTGGATTTTTCAACTATTAGCCAGTTTGAATCGGATTTATTATTACTTGAAACAAAAACATCTTAGATTAGCCCCAGGGCCATGAAGGTCATTACTTGATGGCTGAAGAACACTGACCACCCTGGCCACACCCACCCAAACAATATCCCTAAGAGAGTGCTTCCTGGTCATTTGATCCTTGACTCAACCTCATGAGGTGGGTGAGGCAGGTGTATTATCTGCATTTTACAACTAGAGAAACAGGTCAGAGAGCTAAGTGAATCACCCAAGGTTTCCCAGCTATCAAGTAGTGGATGGAGTCTGAACCTGAACCCAGGTTTGCTGCCTCTAAGGCTATGCCTTTCCACAACCCCGGGTCTCTAAGGGAAGGTGGAATGGGTGGTGTCAGGGGGTGTGGGGTACACAGCTAAACATACATGGATTACCTGCAGGTCTGGGTCACTGAGGCCCCAAATGCCTGACCCATCTTTTTTTGTGGTTGTCATTAATCCTCACCTGAGGACATTTTTTTCTTTTTTTTTTTTTTAGAGAGAGAGTGGGAGGGTGGGAGGGACAGAGAGAGAGGGAAACATCAATGTGAGAGAGGCACATCGATTGGTTGCCTCCCGCACCCACCCTGACCAGAGCAGGGATCGAACCTGCAACCAAGGTACATGCCCTTGACCAGGAATTGGACCCGAGACCCTTTGGTGCTTGGGCCGATGCTCCAACCCTTGAGCCACACTGGCCAGGGCACCTGCCCCCTCTTTTACCTTGATGAGGATAGTGATAGCAAACAGCAGGGGCAGGCTCACCTCAGCCTCCTAACCAGTCTCCTCTCTGCCAAGTCCCTGGCACAGAGTGACCCGCCTTGCACTACATGCGTGCCACTCCACTGCAGAGCGTGACCCTGCATGACTCACAGCAAGGCCGTGGTGAATCAGTGTTTCTGGGAGCTGCCCGCAGCCCGAGTGGCAGCCAGCCGTCCGCAGCCGGGCCGGGCACGCAGGGCCCTTTCCTGGACATCCCCTTTCATTTCCCTGCAGTAACCGCCTCCCCCTGCCCTCCAGCAGCTGCTGCGGGCCCAGCGCACAGGCCTGGCGGCTGGCGTTCCCCTCTTCTAGTTCCAGGGCACATTCAAGAACAGCACCAGGCAGGTGGGGACAGGGTGCTCGTCACCCACCCAGCTGAACAGAAAACTCCCTCCCCGCTGCTCCCCCTGCAGAAACACAGCTTTTACAAAATAACAAGAATAAAGCTTTTTTTTTTTTTTGGTCACGCTACAGCTCTTAGCCAGTTTCCCCTATTGTTATCACCTTACATGGATATGGTACATTTGTCACAACTAATGAACCAATACTAATACATTTTTATTAACTCAAGTTCATACTTTAGATTCCTCAGTGTTTACCTAATGCCCTTTCTCTGTCCCGGGATCCCATTTAGGACACCTCATTACATTTAGTCGTCATGTTGACTTAGGATGCTTTTGGCTGTGACAATTCCTCAGACTTTTCTGGTTTGGGGTGACCTTAACAGTTTTGAGGAGCATTGGTCAGGTATTTTGTAGAATGTCCCTCAACTGGAATTCGTGTGAAGCTTTTCTCACGATTAGACTGGGGCTCTGGGTTTTGGGGGAGACCACAGAGGTAAATGCCCTCTCATCTCCTCCTACCAGGGTACTTGCTATGAGCACGGCCATCACTGATGCTATGAACACTGACCTCCTGGCTGGGCCAGCGCTTGCCGGTCTCCACAAGGCTCCTCTTCCTTCCCTTTCCCACAGTGTACCCTTCAGAGGGAAGTCCTTGCGCACAGCCCACTTAGGGAACGGGGAGCTACGCCTCACATCCTTGATGGTGCAGCACCTATACATTATTTGGAATTCTTCTGTTTGGGACGTTTGTCTGTTCTCTATTTATTTACTCAGTCATTTATTTACATTAGTATGGACTCATGAAAATTTATTTTATACTTTGGGTTATGTTCCAATACTATGTCGTTTATTTTGTTGCTCAAACTGTCCCAGCTTTGGCCATTAGGAGCTCTGTTACTTAGCTCCTGTGTCCCTCTGACATACCCACACTTTCATAATAATAATAATAATAATAATAATGATGCATTTTTAACCCCCTTTCTTTCAAGAAGTATTGCACATAATCATCAGCACTGGACAATGAGGACGTTAGGGTTCAGTACACTCTTCTCCCAACCTCTGATCATATAAAAATCCTTCCATAATAAAAAGTACTGCATGTTGGTTATCTCAGATGTGAGACTTCATGTTCTATCTGCTATACCGGAGCTGATGGGACAAAGAGGGTGACAGGGCCCTGGGACTTCAGCTAGCAAACTCAGAGCAGGTTCAGTGCCACAGCTCTCTCCAGGGGAAGGCTAGGTGGACCCTCAGGCTGCAGAGGCTCTGCTCCCAGGTGTGTTGGCCAATGCCTCGCAGGACAGCGGTGAGCGCCCTGCAAGAAACATCTCTGTGCAGGGGATGACGATGGTGACGACGAAACGAGGACCTGGGTGATGGACGCTTTGCTGGCCTCCACCCTTCGAGGACCTCCCCTCTCAGGAGCAGTGGCTGCCAAGAGCCTAGATACCAAGGTGGTCGGTGAATGTGTTGGAATGTGAAGGGTGATTCAGCCCATGCAGAGCGAAGGCTCTGGCTCACCTTCCCTTCACCAACAGCCTCCATCCGGCCTCTCTGCCAGCTGGCAGGGAGCTCATGCCCAGGCTCTTGTAGGGACGAAGGAGAGCCTACCAGGAGCTTGAGAAGCGATGGCCTAGGCCTGCTCCTTGTCACTGCCCTATGCCAGCCCTCTCCCACTGAGGACCCCAACCTCTGAACTCCTCTGACAACCAGAGTGCTGATATGTACTTCTGTGCCATGTGCAAGAACTGGGTCTCTATGTACTCTAAGCTTCTTGAAGGCAGGGCTCTGGCTTCGTTAGCTGCCCTGAATCTCCCCAGTGCCTGGCAGAGTGCTGCGCTAATACCTGCCTGTGGGTTGCACTCACGCAGATGCTGACTGACCTAAAAGTGCAGAGGTGAATGCACACTGGGGAGCTGAAGTCCACTGGCACACACACACCTCTCTTTGTGGGGTACCTGGGATAGGCCAGCCTAGCAGTACAGCAACAAGCACAAAGGCCACTCCTGGCCTCATGGGAGCTCCCAGCTGAAATGCCTGCCAATGTGTTCGTGGCAGCAGTCTGCAGGGGAGGGGGCCCTGGACGTGTTTCCTGGATGGGAAACAGTCAGGCTGTTTGAACCAGAGTTCCCCTGCATGAGGTCTTCTGCTAGCCTTGCAGTAGGTACATGCTGTGGACGTGACATTCCTCTCAGCTGGCTGGCCTTGCTGTGGCCTTTGGCCTAAAGCCACTGGCTGCTGTCCTTTAGCCCCAGATCTGCCCCTGCCACCTCCAAGCTGTTGATGGCACCAGGAGATATGGAACAACAAAGCTCTCAAGCGTGTGTGTAGTAGCCACACAGCCAGCTGGACTCCTCTGCTGCTGATGAGTGACAGGGTTATGGGTGGCAGCTCTACATGCCACTTTGGTTATTTCCTTTTTTAAAAATCAAAAGTATATACATATTTTACATTCAGTATTATCTTGTATTAATTTCAGGTGTACAGCATAGTGGTTAGAAAATCATACTTTACAAAGTGTTCCGCCCATATTACCCACTGGCACCATACATAGTTACTATTGACTATATTCCCTGTGCTGTACTTCACAGGGAATATATCCCCAAGACTACTCTGTAACTGCCGATCTGTACTTCTCAATCCCTTCACCTTTTCACCCAGTCCCCTAACCCTGGCCTGCTCTGGCAACCCTCAGTCTGTTCTCTGTATCTATGAGTGTTTCTGTTTTGTTTGTTTATATTGTTCTTTAGATGCCGCATGTAAGTGAAATCACATTGGTTGTTTCTTGAACAGACTTCCGTGGCTCACTGGTCCTTGCAGGGCTGGCCTGTGGCGTGGGTACCTCCACTACAGGCCTGCCACAGTCTCCGCCAGGCTTCTGTTTTTCTTGGAGGGAGGCTCAAACCTTGACCATGTTCAGCACTCGAGTGGAAGGTTCTGGCACCAATTGAACATTGGGTCCTTGATTCCTCTGTTGTTTAAAATTAATAGCAGAGACCATAGCTGGATAATTTTGCCCAGAGAAGGCTGTGGGTGTACGAGGGCCCCACCCCTGCAATGGACACCAGAGGAAAACAACCCTAAATGGGGCCTGGCAGTCAGAACAGGCCTGCTGGTGCAGCTGGCATCCAGCACATTTCGCAGGAGGGAACCTGCTTGGCTGGTTGTGAGTTGTCCAGGGCCACCTGTTTGGCTCTCTTCTAGACACGCCCATCCTACTGGGTGTCACAGGGCACACACACATCAGCCAGGTGAGCATGTGTACCGCTCATCAGACCATAGAGCCAACAGGGTAGTCTGTCCCCACCTTACCCCAGAAAGTCTAAGTAACAAGTGTTCAACCCTGTCTTAACCAGGCCCTGGTGGGAACCACTGGGCATGCACAAGATGGGCTTGCAGCATCTCTGTGCCTAGCATGGTGCAGACCACCAGGACTGCGGAAATATGAACTGAAACCAGGAGGGAGAACAGTGCAAAGTAATGGTTAATGGTTCCGATCCAGCCAGCAAGGGTGTATTTCACTTTCAAAGTCCAGATTTTTTTCAGATTCGAGGTCTTTCATGAGTTCCTTCAGAAATCAAGCAAAGCCTAATGGTTAACACCCTTTGGTATTCAACATTTATTTACTTTCCCTTTAAGGATTTCAATGCACTGAAAGATGGAGTTTATTCACTACATATTTCAACATAACTCAAACAGAAATGGTTGCACTGCCTGGGACCTATGAGGGCAGGAAGATCTAAGAATTGTTAATATTTGAGTACTTGTTAAGGGCCAAGCACAGCTCAAGGGCTTTCACACTTTGCCTTTGTGCTATTGTTGTCCTCAGGTTACATCTCAGGAAACCAGGGCAATGCCACTTAGAGCAAATTCAGACAGGTGGGCTCAGAGCCTGTGACCTAAACCCCTCAGGCACTGGTTCTGAAGCTCCTTGGGCTCCTTGCCCCACCCTGACCACAACAGGCAACACAAGCAAGGACAACACTGGCAAAGCCGGGTGATGATGGCTTGCTGGGAGAGCTTCGAAAACGAGTGGGGGCCTGCCTGATGTCATCACTCTAGTCCTGCACAGGTAAGCCTGCTTATTCAAACTGGGCCAGGGATGGGGTATTTGGCCAATTTGGTTTTATAGCTGAGGAATTCACTATAAACAATTTTTGTTTATCTCCTTCCCAGGGAAAGTCTGGGGCTGTATTAGTTAGCCCATCCTAAGTAAACCCCAGACACTGAAGGACATTGTCTTTGCACATTCACAGCCCAGCAGTGCTTCTGAAGGGTCCTTTTCTCCCATGGTTTTCCCACTGCACATCCAGTGCAGAGGCTGGGAAACTCCCACTCCCTACCTGGGTTTCCTCCACAGGCTAGAAAAACTGTTTTGAACAACAAAAAAGCTCTGGTTTCAGGTTATTGGAGGCTCTGCAGAATGGAGCCTGGGGAACAGGCCTGAGAGATAGCTTTGCTCTGGCTGGCTTATAAACCTGCCTGGTGGCCAGAGGACAGTCAGTGGATGGTATAAAAATGGGTGTTACACCATAACATCACCCTCTTTCGGGAGCAGTGGGCTTTAAAAGCGGGTGCTGGGCGGCCATTGGCCAGCTGAGTGTTCGAGTTCCACAGGGAGAAGGGAAACTGTCAAGGCAGCCCTATCAAATGGACTGTTTGACAAGTCCCTCCTTTCCCTTCCCTCACCTCTCTCCACATGCAGCCTTAAAGAGCCTGGCTTCAGCTACACTTTGCTAATTTGGCTCATCTGTGTCTCACTTTCCTCAACAGCTTCCTTTTGTTCCCTGGGCTATTTTACTTTTGGGAGTCAGACCTGAGTGCACGAGAACTACCTGGGAGAGCTTGTTAAACTGAGTCTGACTGTTGGGCCAAAGTATGCTTTCGGTCAGGGGAGTGTGAGCCCAGGAATCCTTTTAATAAGCACCCCTGGGCCTGGCCCAAGGACCCCACTTGAGTAACAACACCATGGGGGCTTCTGAGAGATTCTTCCTGGGCAGAAGGTCCAATATCACAAGTTGAGAGATGCCACTGAATGGCAGGGGGAGGGAATGGCAGAGCATGGCTTGGGATGACACCAGATCCGACTCAGGCAGCCATGAGGGCCTCTCTGGTTTTGAAGAGTGCATCAGTCCAGTCTTGGGGTTCCCTTGCTGTCTCTCTAGTCACTCTTCCTTGGAAGAAGAGGGCACATCTCAGGGGCGGGAAGCACTTGGGAAACACCGAGAAACCCACCCTCATACACTGCAGAGGGCTGCAGGAGCTAGAGTTTTCCATCCTGCAGAGTTAGCCCTGGTCACGTGCTTTATGTAGATAATAATAGCTGGCATCTACCCAAGTGCTCGCTTAATCCCCACCCAGATCAAGCGCATTATAAGCATACTTCACTTCATCCCCACAACCACTTTAAGAGGTCAGTACCATCGTTGTCCTCATTGTATAGATGAGGACACCGAGGCCAAGAGGAGTGGCCTGCCTGAGACTTCCCAGCTACGGATAGAGCCAGGATTTTGAACTCAGGCAGTCTGACTTCAGAGGCCACGCACAAAACACTACTCTCTATTCTATCATCTGCTCAGTCTTGTTTTTTACACCTTTCCCAGCTAAGACAGTTCTGTGAGCTAACGCAATTCTCTGCTGACGCTGTAGCTCCTCTACATATGGGATGAGCATGCCAAGAATTTAAAAAGCTGGGCCATTTAAAATACCCTTTTACTTGAGGCAACTGCAAAGGTAGGAAAACACCAAGCTCACCACTGCGGAAGAAAAAGAGGTGGCTTTTCACAGGACCCTCGGTGAGGCCACCCGCTGTAGTAACCAAGTGAGTCATGGACTCTCTGGCTTTGCAGGGGACTTCCCAGAGAGCAGCGCTGAGAACAAACCAGAGAATAACCAGGTCTCTTACCTTGTTTTCCTGTCCAGGCAGCTGCTCCTGGTAGCACCACCTTCCCCCACAGCTTGCTAGTTTGCTCAACAAGTCAGTCAAGTGCTTCTGATTTCCCAGGTGAATCAGCTATCCGTTGTGGCTCTTTTCTTCCAACTGGTTTATTGAAATTTTGAGAAGCCTAAAACTTAACTGCTTGTCCAGCCAACATACTGAAGCCAGGAACTGGTTCTCAGGGACGTTGCCTATCCCCGTGCAGGCTCCCTGCCTACGGGGGCCCAGCTTCACACTCCTTCCATCTCATCCCCTAGCTTAGAACCTGCAGCTCGGTTTGAATGCCCACCCTGACGAAGCCAGCTGTGTGTGATTTGGGGTTTATAATTAAGGCCAGACATACAAAGGGATATAGTAAAAAGCAATGAAAAAGAGGAGGAAAGCATGCCTACGTTGAGAAATTAAGGAATCACCTGACTTCTCATTCCAACGTTTCTTATGCCTTTTCTTTTTGTCTTGAAATGGAGTGCCTTTAATAAATGGGATGTGCTCACCAACATCCTTGTTTCCCTACAGCAATCATGGTTGGGGGTGGGGGAGTCGACCATGCTACAAACTGCCTCTTGTAGAAACATGCCAACTCCCATTAACCAAGAAGAGATACTATGGATCTCACATCCTACTGATAGGGGTCCCAGCACTACCAGTCTAAAGAAAGTGACAAAGCAAAGAACTGATTTGACTTCACTCTCTTGTATCCTGCCAGCCAGACAGGAAAATCAAAGCTGAGCTGTGTTCTGGCCATCAATCCTCTTCTTTTTAACGTCAAACAAGTGTGGGCTGGTGCTGGTCCCTAGCTTGATGCTGTTGAAGCCTCCTTTACTTCTAGCCCTTGCCAGCTCTCTGCCTCCTCTAACAATGCTGGAACTCTCTAGAAACTAAAAGGTCCTAGAGAACACCAGTTGCCTTTGAACTGGGCATTCATTACCAGGAGAAACCCAAACCCACAGCTCTGGGCTACCAATTCCCTAAGGATTATTTATTTAACAAGAACTGGATCTAGAAATGTTGCCCTGGATAACCCCATCCCTGTTGGAACTTTAAAAGCTTCTATCCGATGAGCAAAGTCATCACCGCCAGTTTATCCACCCCTGCCCTGCCAGGCTAAGCTGAGCCTTTAGAACAAAAAGGGAACTGCTCTGGCTCTGGGTGCTCTCAGCTCTGCAAGGCCATCTAAGCGACCTCTGCTCCTCTCTCAAGTTTCCACACAGGCCCAGTGGCCTCCACAGGGCTCTTGTCTTAACAGTCTTGGCCTTTGCAAGGGCAAGAAGACACCACCACCAAGAAGGATAAAATAAGTTTTTATTTATAGTCTTATAGTAAAGGGGAGCCTTAACTTGCAAGACAATTCTTCGGCAGTATGTACAACATACTTTTTATTTCCATGGAATGGAATCAAACACGAACTGAGACTACAGAGTATACACTAGAAATCAGCAAATGCCAGGGACGGAGTAGGAAAAAGACAAAGAAATGAGGCCTAAACACACAAAACCCTTCACTGGGATCTGCTGACTGCAGCCAGAACCAGGGCTGGATCACACAGTGGGGCAGGTTCCAGAACAGTCGGAAAGGGAGTGGGCGAGGGTGGGAGGGGCCGCACTGGGGTGCGGGTTTAGTACCAGGTAAATTGCTCTTGGTATTTACATACAAAATCAGTTGGCTCTATTTCTTAGAAATACACACGGAAAGAAAGGAAGATTTGATCATTACTTTATGAATCTGTCGCTTTGCAATACCGACATCATCAGAAATAGGGACAATTCACTCAGATTCAAATTTCAGTAGCAGGAAATAAATATCAAAACATCATCACTGGCCCTCAATACAAAACCTCTACCCCACCCAATCCTCCCTCCTTGCCCCACCCCTAGCACCCTCTGGCGCCTACCACTTCACTGCTGATGTCCCCCACACATACCACATGAGTGTCACGCGGCCCTCCCCTAAGGCTGGCTGAGAAGCAGGAGTGAAACAGGCCAAAGACTCTGCGCTGCAAATCTGTCCCCATTTCCTTTCACACCACAAACTTCTTCAAGGATCTGGTCTTTCAACAGGAGCGATAAATAGCTTTTTAATTCTGATTACTTCTTAAACCAGTCATCTTCTTAAAGTAGAGCAGTCCACAGATTCACAAAGTCTATCAAACAGAGGTGAGGGTGGCCCGGGAGGAGAGGCCTAGGAGGGGCAGGAGTCCTCCGGGCCTGTGCCCGGCAGGGCTGGAGGAGCTGGTGGGTGGTCAGGACACCGTGTGCTCAGAGGTCCGGCCGGCCGTCTGTCCTCCACAGAAAAAGCTGCCAAGTTGGGGTGTTTTGGTTTAAAAATTCCTGGTGGGGACAGGGAATCCCTGAAGGGAAACATTAAAAAAAAAAAGTGGAAATGGGGAAGGAGAACGAGAGCTGTTGTCCAAGAGCTTCTACGTAAAAATAAAATTTTAAAAAAAGAGAGAAAAGAAAAAAAATACAGTCTCTTAAATGGTTCTGAGGGTTCTAAAGATGAACTGAAAGGAGGATGAGACGACGGAGGAGACAGACAGTTTTTATTGCTGGCCTGCCCCGCGGAGCTTAGCTGGCCTCCATCCGGAGTTTCTTCCTGCTTTGGGGCTCTTCGGGCTCCGACTCTGAGCTGGAGTCCGAGCCCCCATCGAAGGCAGAGATGGTGCTGCCCTTGGCGTTGGTGTAGAGGCTGTTGTCTGAGGAGGGGTAGTTGGTCTGCAGTTGGGCACTCGACCTCGCCTTCTCCAGTGCACGGACTGAAAAGCAACCAAGCGAGCGGGTTACAGCCTTCTGGAGACTAGAGGAGTAACTGAGTCTCAGGTCAGGGTCCAGCCTGTTCTTCCGAAGGGCTTGCTGGCCCGAGGCTCAGGGTGGCTCACAAATAATTCCCTTCTGGTGGCTGTTCCACCAGCACACTTCATTTCCCTCCTCCTTTCCCAGCCAGTCCTGAGCTCAGTGTACATGGCCAGCTAATCTGCAATGCCACTCAACCCTAAAGAGAAGGCTTGTGATGTCATCATCCTGCGTTGGAAGCCCAGTGTAGACAGGAGCATGAGCTCCCTGTGGGACCCAACAGCGCAGTGACAGAGGAGAAGCTGGCCTGGCAATGCTAGGATCCATAAGGGTGTGAAGGCCACACAACAGCAGGAAAGGATGACATAAGATGTATTAGCCAAAGATAAGTTCTGGCTTAGCTCTCATGTACAAGATCCACTTGGAAAGACAAGCTGGACACTTGGAAGCAAGTCACCAATACACACAGAATACCTGGGCCTTTTGACACATAGCCCCTACATGCAGGCTGCTCGGCCCGGGAACCAACCCACTGCTGCCTCCCTCTACCCATCCCTTGGTTCAGCTCATCTTGAGCCTGCAAGGTGAACCCATTTATATTAGTTTATTTTATTTGAAGTGTTCTAACCCAGATGGTTACTTGCATTTCTTTTTACTTGCATCTTCCATGAGGGAGGAAGAGAAGTGAATTCCCCAGGAACAAAGAACTTGATCAGCTCTCGCTTTCCCCTGTGGTTGTAGGAAAAGGCGGATGTGAGCATTGGAGAACAGCATGGGCCTGGCCCATAGGCTGCCCTGATTGGACTACCATTGACAATGGGAGAGCTCACTGTCCCTGAACACCTGGATTTCTGGTACTTACACAGCACACTCCAATCCAAGGACCTTAGCTCTTTTGAGACACCTGATGCCAGGTGTGACTCTTACTATAGGCAGAGCACCTAACCCCAAGAAGGGGAGAGATCAGCTCAGAAAAAAGTATCCAGATGTCCAAGCCCTAGACTCCACTGTTCCCTCACTGGCGGCTCAGGTCCTTCCTCAGGACGGCTCTACCACTCAGCTACTCAGAAGCAGGGCCGCAGCTGCTTATGAGCACACACTCCGTAACTGGTTCTGATTCTGCAGGCCCAGGTGCAAAGCCCTGACATGGCCAGAGCACAGCAGGGCCAGCTGCCCCACAGGCTCAGGTGCTCACCTTGCTGCTCCAGAAGAGCATTCTGCCGCTTGAGGTCATCAATATCCTGCTGGTGTGTGTGGTTTTTCCTTCGCATATACTGGATATACTCTGTGGCTTTGTCTAGGATTTGGGCCCGGGATGCCTGTTGCAATACGAGAAAAAGCAAAGGGGACAAAATAAAGACCTAGTTCAAGCAGTGACGAAACTGTATCTTTCCGCAACAGCAGCCTGGGGGAAGGGAAGCAAGAAGGTGAGGTGGGACAAGGCTGAGGAAACAAAGTAATTGCTACTGAGAGTCTTCTTTGTGCCAGTCAAGGTGCTAAGTGCTTTAAATAGCTTACCTCACCAGCACTCAGGTAGCTCCACAGGAACCCGAGGCTCAGAGAAGTTTACTGGTTTATTCAAAATCACCAGCTAGACAGTGGTAGAGCCTGGATTTAAACTCAGGTCCGTCTGACTCCTGAACTTGTACTCCACTCCTCCCATCCCCTTTGGTTCTTTACGTTGCTTTCAAGTCTTCAGCCTGGCTATGTCTGAAAACATGAAAATACTACTTAACTGAGAGCTTATGCCACTCACTCTCTGCTAGGGCCTGACTACAAGCAGCCGCTCCAGAAAGATAAGAGCAAGATTTCGGCTGGAGCTGGCTCAGGATGGGACTGGGTACAAAGTTTTTCATTAAGGTCCTAGGTTTCATCCAAACCCTCAGACCGTTGTTAACTATTTCCAACTAAGTCACTCTGCTGTGTCACTATTTCAGCCTTCCTGGCTAAACAGACTATGGTGAAAGTTGTCAGAGCTTGATGTCAACACAGGAAGGGCATGAGATTGGGCCCCTTCAGGAAGCAACCACACCTATACCATGGCCATGGGTAGCCTAGGCACTGCCTGTCAGAGGAGTAAGTCAACAAACCAATAAAATGGATGTGAGATTACTCTCTCCCTGGAGGTCACATTTGCCTGGAAGATCCCCTCCAGTTGCAAACATGGCCAGGCAGCCAACCAGCTGAATTGGTAGAATGGTACAAAGCCAAGGGAAATGAAGCCAAAGGCAGGGTAGTCTAGTAGTAGAAGTGTGGCATTCAGGCCACCCAAGGTGCTGAGAAGTAGCAAGGCATCTTACTCAGGGTAGGGCAATACCTGATCAAGTCTGTATTATAACCCCAGTGGGTCCTAAGTAACCAGAATGCAGCCCCTTTGGGAAAGGGGCAAAGAAAACATGCCCACTCAGCCTAGCAAAACTAAATCCACTTGTATTAAATCCTGACAATCTCAGGTTGGGCTGGGTATCAGAGAGGTTTGCAAGGCCTGGGTTTATTCACCAGTCCCCACAGGTACTAGAATTTCCAGGCTTTCCTCTTATAGCACCCATAAGGCAACTTCCTCAAAAGGAAAATGTTCCTATTCGACCATTTTTATCTGGTGTGAATTATGTGCAAGGTACTGAGCAGACACTGGGGAAACCAAATATATTAATCATGGCTTCTTTTGCCCACATGCTTGCTTACTACCTAGTTGAGATAAATATATCTATACACAGACAAATCACAGGGCAGTACCAACTGTAACTTGAGTAGTACAGATTAGGTATTAAGCAGATTAGGAAGGCCACAGGAAAGGTGGCTTCTCACTAGGGTGATTACCTACTGTGTGCCAGGCATTGGCTTTGGCTCTGCATGGACACACACACATATGCGCACACACCTCTGATGCAGGAAGGAGAGCACCTAGCAATGGGAGCTCGCAACTCTGGCTGCAAGCCACTTCAGAGGCTGCTTCCCATTTCTGCCGAAGGGCACTTATTAGGGTCTAATTATTAGGTGAATAAGTGAGAGAAAAAAGGGCACATAATTAGAAAGGACTAATTAAAATACCCTGCCTCTCTGGATGCTAGATATGGGATTAAAAATAAGTACTGTAGGATAGGTGGCAGAGCGGCAAGGAAGAATTTAGGAATCCAGGAGACAGTGCAGCCTAGGCTCTGGCATTAACGGGCTTCGAGATGGCAAGCACAGTATTTCTCTCTGTAGCAATTCCTTATCTGACTAGAATTTCTCTCAGACACCATCCAGCCCTCAAAATTCTATGCACTTCATCACTGATCTAATTGCTATGCCTACTTACATTGCAGACTCTCTTTAAATTTGCCTATTTTTTTCAATTGACAGTTCCCAGAAAGCGACATTAGCTTTTATTTAACTACTCATCTGAATCTAGGACAAAGGAAAAAAAAGCAAAAATCTCTGAACGATAGAACACTTGCAAATGTTCGGGGTGTTAACTTTTAATGAATGACACAGAATGCCTTGGGAACAAAAGGTCCCCCCAAAAGGGTGGATTAGTAAACCCAGCACAAGGCCTTCAGAATGCTAAGCACAGCCCATCTTCCATTCCCTGCCCAAAGAAGAACCTAAGGCCACTTGAGGTGCGCCTGATTCCTTAGCAAGTCCAAAAGAATGAATGGTTTGATTAACTTTATTTTGCTCTCCCCGGAGTATTCAACAAGAAGTAAAATCCAACAACAACAAAAATTTAACGCATAAAATATAGAACTCCTGAAAATTTACATGTACATCTATTTCAAGAAAGAAAAAGAAAAGGCTGAAGCCAGAAAATGCTAGACTCATCCAAAATTCCCTCCTCCCAGTGTTCTGAACCATATAAGATCTTGTGACCAGCCACAGGATTAAGGTGTAGGCAGGCCCTTCCTTGCTTTTATGACTTTATACTATGTGAACAGTGTACTATGAGGCCAGCAAGAGCGCTGGGCTTTATGGCATGGACTATGGAGTGGCCCCGGGCTTTCAGTTTCTGTTTTCTGTAACAGAATCAGTTAGCTGAGTCAGCAATCTTCGTGAGTGTGACTAAGGAGACAGTACATGGTAAGTCAACATGTCCACAGATCGACTCTTATCTCTGGATAACTAGTAAGGACCTGAATAATTTTTTTCATGCTAGTTTTTAAAATTAGAAGGCACTAATTCTTATTCTGCCTTTCTGAGTAGAAACATATCTCTTCAAAGGCTTGGACACAACCCTGAGACAGGGAGAACTGTGGCTGAGGGGACTCAAGAGGTCCTGGACCTCCTACGTAGCCATGTGAATTAATGCAAAGTGGCTCCTCAGGCTTCTCTTTCACCTCTGGGAGCCATGCAAAAGGACACTGGACAGCCTTGCCATATCTTGTTCCAAAGCCATGGTTGCACATGAGATACAAATGATGATAATGATAATGACAATGGCTAATATTTACTGAGTACTTACTAACTGCCAGGCATCCTCACCCAACCTGCTGATGTATTATTTCCTCTCTTATATAAATGAGGAAACCAAGGCAGAGAGCTATAACTTACCTAATGTTACATAACTACTAGATAGTAGAGACAGAATTTGACCCAGGCCTCCAAAACATCCGTATTTTGGGAACACAGAGGAGGCCTGGAACGAAAACAAAACATCAACAGACTTAGAGGGGCAGTACTGTTGTGAAGAGTTTGAGAAGGAAGAAAAGGGCTATAAAAGAATCGCCTGATTTGTCCATGAGGCTGTCAATGAAGACCCTGGTGAGGGTGGTTTTCTTGGAGGAGTAAGTTTAGGTAATTCATCTCTGCACAGATTATGGGTGCAGGAGTGAGTTGAAGCTGAAGCAAATACAAAGACTAGTTTTTGGACTTAGGTTGAAAAGACATGGAAGAAAAAAAGTAGCTTGGAGTTATAGCAGCACTGAAGGAAGGCTGTTTGTTTTTCTTTTAAAGACATGTGAAAACCAAATAGGCTTCTAGCAGAGAAGGAGCAATGGAGAAGAGCCTGAGGATGTAAAACAGCTTGAGAACTGCCTGAACCTGGCCCTAGGGGAGGGGAAACGACAGTCCCCAACTGCTGTGGCTTCATACTCAAGAAGAGTAAAACCTAAATGGAGAAGACCCAGTCTGGCCAAGGGGCCCAACAGATTTCTGCCCCGTCTCCAGCTTGTGCTGCAGTTGCTTGCACGTCTCCATCCCTGCCCACAGCAACAAGGAGACAGAAAAGGGTCAATCCAGCCTCCAGATGCACCCACTTTGACAGACCTCTGCTTGGGAACAGAGTGAACCCACCTCACGTGTTGCAGCAAGAATCAACTATATATTTAACCAAAGGCCCCAAACCCAAGAGTTTCATTCTAATTAGTACCTTTTTAAGGCCTCAAATGATTTTTGAAGTGGTTAACACTGATGCTTAGGATGACATCCAAGGTTACCAAATCCCATTTAAGGCAGTGGTTCTCAAAACTTTTCATATAAGGCAGGAGCTCCACACATTTCTGGAGTTGTAAATCTTATCACAGTAGCCTGAATTTGTGAGGAACTTCAAGTTGCTTCAGAAAGCAGATTGGGAGAAGCAAGGAAGAGTGGTACTAGACTATTAACATTAGGAACACTACCGTTCCCTAGAGTCCTAATGCTAACTCGAGAAACAATGATCTTAGTTGTATTGACCACTTTTTCCTCTTCACTGTCAAAATCCGATCCTACTGTGTTGATGTTAACAACTGCCTTGTTGCCCCAATACTCAAAATGCCATATCCTGGAAAATGAAAAAAGAACTACTTCTGACTCACCAACTGACACCTGTTTTATTTTGCACTAGTCATTTTAAAGAAAATAAAATCATTATTTTATTTACACACATTAAGGAAAAGGGAGGAAGTGTTAGATATGGGCCCTGAAGGTGGCGGGGGAAGACTGATTGGCAGGAAGAAACGCATGAAGGCACACAAGCAGGGAGCGTGCACAGGCTAGGGAGCCTGTGAGTGGGCCTCCTCACCACAAAACCCTGACGTCACCTGGGCGGCAAGGCTGAAGTTAGATATCGAGGAAAGGAAAGAACGCAGACAAAGTGAGAATGACATTCCTGGGGAAACAGAGGAGGGTGTGCACCCTCCCACAATAAGGGAAGGACGCAAAGCAGAAGGGCAAGTTGGGTGCCTTGCTTAGAGAACATGGAATGCGAGTCCTTACCTTGATGGGCACTGAAAAGCCCTTGGAGGTTTTCAGCAGCACATAAATACAGTTTACAAAGGATTCAATAAATCAGTACATTTACAGTTGCTGAGCCCAGAGCTTACGGGAGATTTGGGCAACTATGGACAATAATTTAAGATATAGAAGATGTAAGAAGAATATAATTGCCCAACTTGGAGTCTGGCCAGGTAATAACCTTAATGAATAATGAGGTGAAATTGCTAGAGTTGTGGTTTACATTTCATTTAAGAGATAATCCCTCTAGCAGTCCATATATGATATAGACACTGTGCTGCTGAAGAAACTGCCTGCCTTAACAGGTGTCCACCAGAATGAGCCTCTCCCAGTGCAATGTGGCCAGGGTGGACGGGGGACTCCTCCCTTCAGTTAATAAACACTCACTCTGCATTCTACTGAGTCCCAGGCCCCGAGGGAAGAAATAGGGCCAACATCTACCTGTTAAGAAAACCAGGCTTTAATGGGGATAAAACAGATTAGAGTTCAGGGTTTTAACCTCTTATTTGATGCTCAGAATGTTATCTTATTATTGTTAATTGTTAGGAATAATCCTCTTTCCCAACAAGAGAGCAAGACCCTCAAGAGCAGACACCCTCTAACCATGTTGGCTGTTCGTTTTTATTAAAGGACCAAGTAAGCCTGTTATTTCCTCTGGCGCTCATTCCAGTTACCTACTGGGAATTACCCACGTGCCAGGGTCTGTGATAGGAGCTGACAGAGGCAGTGTACTCACATTCTCACTCAAAATGAAGGAGTTCTGAACTTAATGCTTGCTTCCTGTTTTTCTTTATTTTCATTTTAAGTTGTGTTCCTTCTTTTTTTAAAAAATAATTTAAAAAAATATTTTTTAAAAAAATTGATTTTAGAGAGAGAGGGAGAGAGAGAAACATCGATGTGAGAGAAACATTGATCCGTTGCCTCCCACCTTCACCCCGGCAGGGGACTGAACCTGCAATCTGGGCATGTGCCCTAACCGGGAATTGAACCTCAACCTTTCCGTGCACAGGATGACACTCAACCAACCACTGGCCAGAGCTCCCCCTTTTTAACACAGCTCTATCCAGAAAGCAGAAATCCAGAGCAAAACTGCCTGGCAGAGTAAATATAATAAACAGGCATTTAGCAAGGGACTTAAAAGATGAGAAATTTCTATAAACCGCTATACAGCTACAAATGGCAATATTGAAACAACCTTCTCTCACTAAAGTCAACTGTGCTAAGGAGACAGTGTTACTGGATGTAATCACTCTGGTTCAGGTGCTGGGGCTAACTTACGGAGTGGTACACATAATTATATCCCCATGTAAAGGCAAACTGATGGGCTGGCTACCAGGTCTTGCCCCCCACACAAACAGGATGAGCTCTGTGTCAGCAAGCCTTTGGGCAACTCTCCCTAGTACCCCACCTAGGACCCTAAAAACAAAGAATTCTGTTCAAGAAAAGTAATGTCTTCCTATAAAAAATGGAGCCACAGTTGTTCTCGCTCTTACTCCCCTTACTCTGACTAGCTAATAGTTCTTATTTCATCCCATCTATCCCAGTGGAACGTCCAGCTGAAAAACTACATGGGAAATAAGACTAAAACAACAGAGTTCAAGAGTCCACTTGCTAACACTGGAGACTATGGGAAAACCCAAATGGGCTGCCAACTTTAACAGTCGAATTCTCAGGGAAGCTATGTAGACTCAGAAAAATTTATAAACTTTAAATGATCCCCAACTCTCTGCACTTCAGTGTTACCTACAGATGCCAATTCAGAGGAGAGTATTTTAGTAGCAGCCTCAGTATGACATACTGCCAAGATTATTGGCTTTATCTAGGGGAAGCTCCCAATATAAAAACAAGATATAAATACTTAAGTAAAATTTCTTTAAAATACAGTCCCCGACTTAACGATAGTTTGACTTACGATTTTTCAACTAAGCAATGATGTGAAAATGATACACAGTGATCTTTTCTGGGCTAGTGATATGCAGAATGATACTCTCTCATGACACTGCTGGGCAGTGGCAGCAAGCCATAGCTCCCAGTCAGGCACATGATCACAAGGGTAAATAATGGATACTCTACAGTGCACTGTGTTGCCAGCATTTTTGGGATACTGTGTTCTGAGCACATTTACGGTAGGCTAGGCTAACCTATGACATTTGGCAGGTTAGGTGTATTAAATACATTTTTGACTTATGAAAAATTACGATGGGTTTCTCAGGAAGAAACCCTATGATAAGCTGAGACGCACATGGGTTCTTAAATTGTTTTCCCCTATGATATGGCAAAAAGATAAACCTTAACAATCAGCAGTCCTGAGTTCTAGTCTCTGTCCATGATCTATTTCTAGTCCCCTAGAATAATGATCTTGGGCCAGTTGCCTTACCTCTGATACAGTAATAATGGCAGAGGCAAGTAGCAGTAGCAATTGTGTAATTATAATAGTAGTAAAATACTCACCTCATAGAATTGCTGTGCTGATTTAACTACACTGCAATACAGATGTTAGTCATCACTGATTTTTTTCACTTAAGCAAAAGGTAACCAACCATTCTTTATAATGTTTATGTTATAGTAGAAATACAGGATACAAAGGGTAAATGGAGTTTGTGTCTCATGCGTAAAACTTTTTTTTAATACAAGTATTCCCCCAAGGATCCAATTCAATAAGTATTGGTTTCTTTTTAAAAAACAAAAGGCTTAGCCTGGCCAGTGTGGCTCAGGGGTTGAGCATCGACCTATGATCCGGGAGATAGCAGTTTGATTCCCTAGGGAAGGGCACATGCCTGGGCTGCTGGCTCGATCCTCAGTAGGGGGTGTGCAGAAGGCAGCCGATCAATGAATCAATGACTGTCTCATCATTGATATTTCTATCTCTATCTCCCCCCTCCCTTCCTCTCTCTGAAATCAATAAAGATATATTTAAAAAAATAAAAATTTTAAAAAGTTTAGGACACATATGACGACAGCTAGTTCAAATACTAAATGAGAAGTCACAAAGGAGACCAGAGACTTTTCTTTCAAGAACCTAAGATCCCTAAAACAGGGTAAAATAATCATCTCATGATTATTCACATAATGTCATAACCTTAATTACTGCAATCCAAATAAAGAATTAGCCAATTTCCTTTGGGTAAAATACCACATTTAAAAAAAATTGCAACATTTAGTGAGAACTCGGAAGTCGAGAAACCAAAGTATTCTGTAAGACTCCCTGTAGATCTGTGAAACAGTGCTGGCAGACAAGGAGATTAATGAAGATTGTGGAATTTAGATGGAAAGGGGTTGGGGTTTAACCAGAGCTAACAGCCAGTTCCTTTATTCACGCTCAGTGTGAAATATATGAATCGAAACACAGGGCAGGATTCTGAAATCAGAGAGGCACCTATAAATTTCCATGCTGGGGCTTTGTTGATGGGCTCTACGAAACCTGGCCCCTCAGCCACTCCCCTCCCTTAGTCTACTTCTCTGGCCTCATCTCCTGCCACTGCCCCTTTCCTTATTCCACTCTAGCCACTCTGGCCTCTGTTCTCTCTGCTGGGCCCAGGAATGCTCCCAGATTCTGGCCTCTGGGCTATTATAGTCGCCTTCCCTCTGCCTGTGATGCATCACCAGGTAGATGCATGATTCCCTTCCTTCCAATTTTTGCTCAAGTGTTGCCTTGGCAGTGAGTTTTCTTGTCTGCCCTAACGAAAACTTCGACCCTTTCTTCCCTGTTCAACTTTCTCCATAGCACTTATCTGACATACTATATATTTTTAAAATTATAGTTCATTTTCTATCTTTTCCTCACCAGAATAAGAGCTTCTACTTTTGCCTCTTATGTTCACTGCTGTATTCTAGAACAGTGCCTGGCATGTAGCAGACCCTTAATATTTGCTGAATGGAGGGAGTGAACAAATGAATAAATAGGGTACAATGGATGACAAACTATTCAGTGTGTAAGGCTACCAAATTCAAACTGTCAACTTCCTTGAAGAAAGGAGACAACAGGATTTGGGATAATGTGATTTTAAGGACTTAAGGAAGAATGTCACGGCAATGTAAAATAGGCTGGATAAAGAAAAAAAGCATAGTTGAGCTCTTATGGCCTGCTTCTCCCCAAGTGTTCTCAAACTTAAGAATGCCTAAGAATCACCTGACTGCCTGCTATAATTAGAGATCCCCAGGCCTGCCTCCAGAGAGGCAGATTTAGTAGTGATTCTGATGTGGGTGGTCCACAGGCCATGTCTTGGGAAACACTGCCTTGGCACCACTCCTGGTTAGATGTGAGACTTAAAGGAGAAGGCAGTTCTTGTCCATTCAGTTCACCAAAGCCATTTTAAGTGATACCATGGCGTATGAATAAGTATTATCTGTCAACAGTTCAGATGTGCACAGAAGATAATCCTTTGTACGTGAGTACTTTGTTTTTTGTTTTTTTTTTTTTTTTAATATATCTTTATTGATTTCAGAGAGAGGTAGGGAGAGGGAGAGAGATAGAAACATCTATGATGAGACAGTTGTCATTGATCGGCTGCCTCCTGCACAACCCCAACTGGGGATCGAACCCACAACCTGGGCATGTGCCCTGACCAGGAATCGAACCTCAGTCTCCTGGATCCTAGGTTGATGCTCAACCACTGAGCCAACGCCCGGCCAGGCTGCACGTGAGTACTTTGACTGACAGGGTGAGTCTCTGTCCCCATCAGAAAGATTTCCTGTGGTGCTTTAGACAGTGTTATGCCCAGGAATGTTGTTATTCCAGGTAAGAATCTTGGTCCAAGACCATTAAACCATGTCAATACTAAGTAGGCCTAACCCGTGGCAAATTCTGGTTTTGCAATAACTAGGTATTCACATGGCCTGTTTTATTGTTTTCATAAAGGTCAGACCTACCCAATGCTTCAGCCACATAGAGAGCCACACCTCAGATAAGGAAGGTATAAAGTATATGCCTTACCAGAGTGGCAGTATACACAAAATGAAACCATAATGGTTCCTAGTTTGATTGGATAACCAAACCAACCCAGGAACCCCCCCCCCCCCCCCCCCCCCCCGCCAGAGTTAAATCAGGAGACTCATTCAAAGCACACCTGACAGCAATGTTTTTTCTAACGACTGCTTCTTTAAACATTGGATCACTGAACCAAAAAAACACAGGTCCTCTTCCCTGTTTGCCACTTATACCACTGAACTGCAGCAGAGAGTGGCCAGCTACATTCTGTGTCAAGGATGGAACTAACTGCAAATGGATGTTTCCTCCAAATCCCAAGGAGTGACCCTAACCCTAGGCTTTTTACTCAAAGCTTCCAACTTTTCCAAATGTAGAAACAGGTGGTGTCTCCCTCTCCAGAGAAAACATTAGTCTCTGAAAGGCCACCAGTGGGGGGGAAGGAAGGAGGGAAAGAAAATCAGTATTTTTTTTCTTCCGTTTAATATGAACATAGCTCTTTACCTAAGTTTTTTGTCTTACAGCTTAAAATGCTTTTTATAAGCCTTTGAAATAACAGCTGTTGGAACAGAGAGATCACTGGTGTCCAGGATTGTTCACATACATTCCTGGGAGGTTTCATTTAAGATAAGTATTAACTTTGAGCCATATGAAAGAAATTCTCATGGAGGTCTAGGGAATCACTGACCTCAGGAATCCTTAGTGTTATCCCAAACTACTATGGGCTTACTCTCTATACGATAGCGTATTATTATAATAATTTCTTGAATGAGTAATTTATTACAAATAATACTAAGTTAAAAGACAATTCCTACTGGTGTCTTACCAGCAACTCACATTGTTTCCTGAGGATAAACTATGGTAGGTAAGGTGTGTGATGATCCTCAGAGAATAAAAAATTAAGGAAACCGTATCACCTGAATATTCCTAACTCCATTTCTTTCCAGATAGGTGAAATGTGCTTTTAAGCCCCACACCACAGCAAGTTCCAAGCTAGTGATGGCCCACCAGCTTTCTCAATAAACTCACCTTCTCTCCTTGGAGTGATGGGACCGAGTCCCGCAAACTGTGAAAGCTGTCTTTGATGTGGTCCCTACGCTTTCGTTCCAGTGCATTATGATGAGCCCGTTTGTCAGCCTAGAAGAAAGAGCACATTGGCAAAGTCATTCCTTTTGCTTGGAACAGGTGGGTGGGGTGTAGCCTGGAAGTATATGCTGTCAGCGCAGTCCCTGGTGAATGGGCTGGGAAGGATTTGTCGAGGTGGGCAGTTAGGTCTCCAGAATTAGGCTCTGCTAAAGGGGGAAAAAGGGGTGAGCAAGCCTGTGACAGGAACATCCAAAGTAGTTCGATGCATCCAGCTCATGCATAAGTAAAATAAAAGTTATTCAGGGGGACAAAGTGTGACTCTCCTACATCAGTGTTTCCCCACAATTTACTTATGTGACAGAAAAGGCACCAGTCCATGGTTGGGAGGTTCACCTGGGAAAAGCTCCAGTGGGCCCCTTCATAAGGTGTGATCACCCCCACTGTAAGTCAGTGATTCCCCATGGCAGGTGCCCAGGACAGGAGTTAGGGCATTGGTGCTGTGCTTCTTTCCACGTGAAGCCCATGACCATGATTGTGCTCTGGTCTCCAGCTCGCTAAAACTAAAACCTCTGGAAAACCCAGATGCACGAATCTGAGATCATTCTGACAAAGCTGATACAGATGCCAACTGCATTCTGAGATCCTATCTTTTTAAAGTGGATCCAAGGTGCCATCCTGCCAAGGGATTCCCCTCACACAGGCTGTGACTGAAAGGTAGTTCTTAGATGGCAACTCTTGATGTGCACAGGCTCTGAATAAACATCCTTAGGCACCTGTGGCAGGTCATGCTTATTCCACACTGTCTAAATACCCAGGAACCAAAGTCTTTATCCTGTCTTGCTTAGCCTCACAAAGAACAACAACAATCAGCTGGAGAGGGGTGGAGACTGCCGACAAATCAGATACGGCAAAATATACCGGCTTCAGGAGGACAAGACAGCGCTGGAGAGCACTACAAGAGTGTGTCAGCAGGTCCCCGTTAAAGGGGCATTCCCTCCAAATGGAGCACAAATGTTACTCAAGCTAAGCAAGAACATTACATCTACACCTTGGGAATTGTGGAAAATAATACACTGAGAATTTATACTCAATACGAGAGGGTGCACTGAGCTAACCTAAGGACCGAATCCGTATATGGGAAGTTCAGGTAGCTTTAATCAACCCAGACAGAGAGCCAGGAATTTTAAAAATGAAGCAACAAGAGAAAATAACTTGACTTAGCACAAGCAAGCCTCAAATGAATCCTTGTATTAGACAAGATGCACAGACAAAAATCTATAAAAACAAGGGTTGTGAGAATGAAAGGACTTGAAATTCTACTATCTAATCCTAAAAGTCTGAGTCATTACAGAGGAAGAGGAGGCTGGGAGCAGCTGTGGTCATTTTAGTCACTTTCTGGTCTCTCAAGCACAACACCTCACCTATAGCTCTGCCAAATTGGAAAAATGGTTCCCATCACAGCCTTGGTTCTCTAGAACACAGCGCTCATTTTCAGGGCAGATGCCTAGAGCACTTATAAAGCCCTCCTAATTTTCTGAAGTCTAAATTCACTGTAAAATGAGTGTTTGGTGAACTTCAGTGATATAGGAAATTTATGGGGAACTGAGCAACGATCAAGCTTAGAGAGGTAACCTGAGGCTAGCGGTAGTACACTGTATCACACAACATTAGAACAAGAAAATTGTAGATACCTCTAATAGCAGTATGAAATAGCTTGAAGGAATTAGACACATTTAAGTACCTAGCCCTTTTCTAATTTACTGTTCTCTCTAATCACAGGTAAGTTCTAACCTGAACTATACCTATAGAGCTTAGAAGGCTGAGAGATGGCATTTGGCATCTATCTGCCTCTCCAGTGTTTGCTACATACTCCCTAAACTGGCTTATTTACATGCAAATTAATCGCCCAGCTTTGGTCTCCAGCAGCAGCCCAAGATACTCTGGTCTACTAAATCACCCTGATTCCTGGCCCTCCTCCCAGCTTAAGAGCTTTGCACAGAAGCAGTGACACCAGAGTTACCCACAATCCCTCTTGTTGATACAAATAAAATTCTAATTGTCTGTTTTCTTTTTGGGAGAGCCCTGCAGATCTCAAAAGGCTAGACTCAAGTGAACTTGGTTTCGCTCAGGCCTACACCAGAGGGGTGGAGCTGAGTATAATCTAATACCAAATTCATCCCCACAATACACTACTCCCTTCCCATTCACTGGGCCCTGAAAGGACTCAAATGGACAAGTCTTTCGGTTAGAGGATTGTAAGTGAACTTGGCTGAGGACCATCAGCAGAAATCTTGGCTTCTCATCTGGGGAACCAGCCAAGTTTGAGAAGTTGGCTCAACAAGGAAAGGCAGCAGTCCACTGCCTGGTAGAAAGCCTGAGCTGGGGACTGTTGTTCTCAAAGTAGTGGATGGAATTTCTGTGGTGGTTCCAGGTCCAATTTAACTAACAGAAGAGCGGAATCTTAGCCCAATCCCTGCTGCCATATCCATCCCCAAGCTGCTACACTTAACCAGAATCAAGTTTAAAGGTCTCAGGGACAATGGCAATGATGTATTTTTCTCCCCCCGCCAGCCTCAATTGAAAGAGCAAGTTAAAAATATGCAGAACTGGTGCTTGCAGCTGGGTAGCTCAGTTGGTTAGTGTCGTTCTGATACACCAAAGTTGTGGGTCCGATCCTTGGTCAAGGCACATTCAAGAATCGACCAATGAGTGCATAAGTAAGTGGAACCACAAGTCGATGTCTCTCTCTCTCTCAAATCAAGCAATATATATATATATATATATATATATATATATATATATATATATATATATTTTAAAGCAAAACTAACATGCCTAATTCTAGGTAACTCTGAACTAAGTGACACCTCTAGTGGCTTAAAAGAACATATGAAAAACCCTTACACAAGGTAGAGAATTCTGTTTGGGAAACATTTCCAAACTACAGATCCTTCTGGCCAGATAACACTGCTACCCCTGACACCCCCCAACCAATTCATCCAAGTGGAGGGCCAGTTGCCAGGCTTATCACTGCTTTGTTAACTGTCTTCAGAGTTGAGAATCAAAAACTGGGTGAAGGATCCCAGTGTAAGGAATCTGAAATGCTCCCACAAACTTAAAACTAGTTTGTTTGTTTTTTAAACTAAAAAAGAGGGCCAAACAATTGTGTCTTGAACAAATAAAGCTCAACTCTGATAAGCCAGCTTTCTCTCACCTGTACTGAGAAAGATACCCCATTATGAAAATGGGTCGTACCAAACAAATTCTAGGAGACACCAGAGGTATTCTCGGGCTGTACAGCAGGCCCCAAACAGGTACCTCTCTTCTATATCCTACAGGAGCAATGGCTGGATGCTGCTGCTCTTTGGGTACATTGGATTTGTGGTTTCTGCCAGAAAATCCTTCCTTCAGGGCATCCCAAGGTAACAGGAATACTAAAAGGCTGAGCGATACTGAAGAGTGGCCCACAGATGCTCAACAGGAACTCTAGCACCAAATCGCTTCCAGCTTTGACATCTCTGCCAACGTTTTTATTCAGCCTCTCAGCTTTATTTCCACCAAACTTTCCATACTGGCAGCCAGAATAAAAATCTTCACCTACAATTTGTCCATCTCTGACACTAACAAGCACGCGTATCTTAAGTGTTGTTAAATGTTGAAAGCAAACATTATTTTGTTAGCCAAGAAGTTGCTAAACTGGCAGAAGGTAGGTCATTCAAGCTAAGGAGGTCTGTTCAAAATTGAGGGGAATCGCTTTAAGTTATTTCCTTCCAACTTATTGCATGGAGAATGCATCTTCATCCAAGGCATTACATCAGTCAGCAGCTTTATTTTCTGCAAGTTCTAGTAGGCAAATAACACGGGAAAATAAATACTCCATTATTGAAGAATGCACAGGTTCTCCAGAACAATGCCATTTCTTGTAGGCTACCTCACACCTAACCCAGTCTATAAGAGGAGTATTCTTCATTCTAATATCAAGAATTCTCAGCATATAGGGAATTAGAGTTGCCCACTAAACATTTACTAATTTTAAGAAATTTAAGGTTGCTTTTAGAGGGAAGATAGTGTTGCTTATGATTATTAATAAGCTATTCTTATTAAACAGTAACACTGAAAATACACAGGCTCAAAATTCTCATCAGAAAAAAATCTATTACTTCTGATAGATGATGGAAAAGACGGTAGAATAAATAAAACTGAATTTCTAAGCAACTCATTTTAATCAACATGAAAAATGGAACATGAAGTAATGGGCAGCTAGAATGAGAAACTCACTAAGGTCCTTAATAGGAAGCTATACATTTCATCTTCCCAACACCTCTCCTGCTTGAAGCCTATTATACATTTCTAACATCCAATAAACATATGTGCTTTCAAAATTTTTTTAAAACAATCATTTGGTGCCTAAAACAACTTAAGAACACTATTATCCAAATATGCCATTGTACTATAGCCACTTAAGAGAGTAAGAATGCCTTGATAAGGAAATTTTTGAAATAACTGAAAACCAAGTTGGATTCCTTGATCAACTATTTCACCATTATTGGCATCTTGGAAACAGACAAATGTTAAGAACACCCTTTATTCTAACAAACAGGCATATTTATGAAACAAACCTGGCATTTCTGTATCACTGTCAACACTCTAAGGAGAAACAAAGTATATGCATCGTACAGCACTTTACCAAGCAACTAATTCCAGATAAAACAGATAGTAGTAGTTTCCTGAGTAAATTCCAGTCTCAAAAGCAACCAAGCTCATTCCCTTCTGAATACATTGCAATTCCTAAAGAAGCAAAGAGCTCTGAGAAGTTAACAATATTTCATACCAGAAAGGTCCAGAAGTGAAATCACACAAATCTGTTTTTATTCCCCCCTGGTATACTGTAACTGCAACATGGTCAGCTGGAGAATAAGAAGTAGAAAAAGGCCTTGGGTTTTCTGACCAACATACTAACCCCATACTTTTAGTATACTTTTGTTCTTTCCAAAAGAAATTTCCCAAACAGAAGTAAAATTAAAAGATCACTTTGCATGAAATATACCAGAAAATTATCTTTAAAATGCAAAAAAATAAAAATAACATCAATGGGATTCTGAGATGTATTTAATTTAGTAATAAAAATATTGTTTAGGGTTACTTCCTTTAACACAGCTTATTGGTCACTGGAGAAGCTGTTTTCCGTTTGCACTGAAGCAACAGAAAAAAAATATTCGTCAAATCAGTTTCACTTTCTGTTAGTTAGCTTCACTTCCTAACTTTTCTGGTGAAGTATACTACATTTCTCACGCAATAAGGCCGTAGCTACTGTAGTGACGTTACAAAACATGAATGTTTCTTTTCATATGAGGAGCCAGCAGAACCTTTTCCAAATAACTTTTTAAAAGTTCTTCTTTAGTCCTAAATATGTGGTTATTCAGTTAGCATCCTCTTCTGAGCTAGGCATTTATTATGTATACTAAATGTCAGGAACTAAACATGTATTCAGAGAAAAATACTGAAATCCTTTTTACCCTACATGATTACTGTCTGATATAAAACTTGTCTACTTCTTCTTCTCTCTATGCTCTTGTGATAATCCTGTGCCAGATAATATTTAAGTCTCAGCAAGTAGATGTGTCAAATTAAAAAAAAAAGTCAAACCCTCTGCCCACCCACCAAAATCAAAGAGAAAAACCCTAGGCACCTTAACACCAAACTAAAAATATCTAGACAAAACAATGAGATTAGCATTCTAGGAGAGTGGAAACATTTTAATAATTTAATAAAGCATCAACACCCATGTGGATGAATATTTTGAAAAGCAGAAAGCTTTTCAAATTCAAGCCAAAATTTCACAAAGAAAACTTTTCTCTCACTGGAAAGCCAATGTAATTCCAATTCAAATAATGATTCTGCAAAGGATGCCTAACCAATCCCTATTCTCCAACCCTGATCAAGCTCTGGGGCAGACTTTAGAACTGAAGACTTGGAAAAAGAAATGTTTTAAACAGATTGGGTCCCAAACATGAAACTACACATTCACATTATTAAGGTTAATAGTTCCTGGAAAAAAGAAAAGGGAATGGAATTTTCAAATATATGTATAAACATTAAGTATCTGACAACACTTCAAGGAGAAATAAAACAAATTCATTTTTAGTGAATATTAGCCAGGGATAATTTTTAAGGCCCCTGGAATAACTGCATCTTGAGATTTTATGGAAATACTAGTTCTCAATAAATAAAATTTTTCTTAATGCCTATTTGCTTGTACAAACGGAATCTTTGCTTGCTCTAATGCAGGTATAAGTAAGAGGGCTTGCTTTTACCCTGTGGTAATTAAATTCTTTGACCAGAGGTATCAGAGAGACATACTACAAATTCTAACGAGCCCCCAAAACAAATGGATTGTCCCCTACACACATGATTTTAAAAATCAGAAAAATAACATTAAAAAAAAGATTTTTAATCTTTCTTTAAAAATAGGAAAATCCGGCAACACTGAGCCCTCCTTCCCACATAACAACCCAATGAGTTTAGCGGCTGCCTTTTAGCAGAGGCATTTGTTCTCTAGTACCCCAGTCCTCACCTCTGCTCTCTACTTTGTACCTGACTATTTTATTGCCTGGGGCCCCCAGAGGCATCTACAGTTTTGACCCCCATTCTATACACTTCTGCTGTTTCCAGCTGTCAAATATTAGGCAGTGATATACTTATTTCTATCCCCCTCTCTGATTCTGATTTGTTTGTTTTTCTCCTCTATTCATGGAATACCCACAGTACTGTCCCAGTCTCCAAAGACATGAGATTAGTATGTATCTATACCCATATCTACATTCATATCTATTTCCATAAAACCATCTCCTGAGAACATAAATATCAAAACCCTGAGAAATTACTGATAACACTGTACAGTCTCAACCATCAGCCTTTTGCAAAACTATCTCTGCAATTCCACTTTTCTTCAACAATTTTTCTTTTTCTTTAATACTGCTCCTTCAACTCCAATATAGTCAAGACCACAATAAGCTGTATGTGACACTTTCATATTCAACCTTTGGCTCCTCTACATTTCCAATTTCTGCATTAGAATAATACCATGTACATTCTACAGGTCTACAGCAGTCACATGACTTTTGGTTAAAGGTGATCCCTGCATATGGCTTCAGTTTTACACAACTATGTAGATATGCTTTAGAACCTACTTGTGCCAAAGTAAATCTTTTGATCACTGCCCTGAAACAATACTACAACTTACTTCATAATGATGCATTTCTCATTTCCAACATATACAGTGACAGCTAGATTCCCCCATCTGAAAACTACAGAATGATTCATTTCTTGGCATACAGCTCCTCTCACTTAGAGCCACTGGAACTTATCACCTGAGAATCTAGAATTATGAGATTTGCAACACCCCCTCCAACCTAGAACCCCAGAACAAGGTCCCACCTCACCTTAGCGGTTAACAGGAAAGTTTACTACAATATTAAAAGTAATAGAATGATCTTTTTTCTCTCTGACCCCAAAAAGGACTAGAACTGAACAGAAATGAAAATGAAATGGAGAGTAGGAGACGTACCGCAGATTGAAACCTCGGTTGCTCTTCCTGGAATAAGAGAGAAAAAAAAATAGAAAATATAGAAGTTATTTTTATACTTCACATTCAATAATAAGAAAGAAAATGCCGGCGGCGGAGGAAGCGGCGGGTGGGGAGTAAGCCCGACCCCCCCCCTACCTCTTTCCCCTACACCCCCAAATCCCCAGCGGGATCCGGTGGCGGGACAGGGGGGTCCTGAGCGCCGCCCCGCCTTCCGGGATCCGACCCAGGCCGGAGGGGGCCAGAGCACTGTCTCCTGCCCTCGGACCCAGCTGGGACATCAGGGCACTCCCAACCCCTCTCCGTCCACCCTCACCCCCCAGGATCCACGGGTCAAGGGAGGAAGGGATCTCAGACCGACCGGGCAGGTCCTGAGCGCCGTCCCTTTCCCCAGAATCGGACAATGGTATCCTGAGCGCACCCTCTCCTTGTCCCCAGTATCCTGAGCGGGATAGGGTGGGAGCGGGAGGCCGCGGCACCCTCCTCCACAGGGGAGGTGGGGATCCCAGAGGCCGCAGGTCTCCTCCCCACCTCCAGTCTCTGAAGGCCGCTCGGCTAGGAGCCCGGAGGGGAGCAAGCCAGGAGGGCGATGGAGGCGGTCTCAGCCGGAGGGTGGGAGGAAGGAGGCGGCGGCCGCCGCCCGGCCCCCTGCGGTGGTGGCCCTGCCGAGAGCCTGGGCCGCTGTCCCCGCCTGACAACCCACAAGGGAAGGAAGACGCCCCGGGACTCACGTCGCTCTCCACCTCGATGTCATCGTTATCGCTCATTTCCTACGGCCCAGGGAGCGGCCACTGCAGCAGCGGCAGGGAAGGGGTAAGGGTGGAGGGGAGGGGGAAGTCACCGACAACAAGCAAGTCCCCCACACACTCACTCACTCACTCACTCACTCGCTCTCTCACTCACTCACACACACACACAACACGGGCGAGAAGCACCTCCTCACTGCAACACCGGATCAACGGCGGCACGCACGCCCGGCGGCCCCCCTGACACGTGACCGGGCTCATCACGCTGGGGCCACCGAGAGTTGTAGTTCTTGTTCTTTTGACTGACGGCCCAGCTAACGCCAGAAAAACTACGAATCCCATAAGGGACTGCATCTAGCCGACGCTAGTCCAGTTCGCTGAGGCAGCCCAGAGCGCCTGCGTATCCTTTGGTTGGGGGCGGAGAGAGAGAAGCGCGCAGTGCCTGCTGGGAGTCGTAGTCCGTAGACCGCGAGTTGTCAGGAGGTGTCCTCCCTCAGGCAGCAGTGGAGGCTGCTGGGAAGACAGGACACGTGGAGGAAACTCGGGCTCCTGAAGCCGGGCACCGTCTGTGTGTTGGGCGCTGGGCCCAGGGCCCAGGGTGGAGACTCTGGGGGAGTAGCCGGCTGCCTAAATAACGCTGCCTCTCCTCGGGACTACTGGTTTTACTTTGTTTATTTGATGCCCTGAGTCGCTCTGCATTGCTCCCTGGGGTGTAACCGCCAGCTGGGGGTGGGGTGGGATCCTTCTGCGGGGGACTTGGGGGCGCGGCTTGGGGTGCACACGAGGACCCTTGGGATTTGGCTGTGGGGAGATGTCAATGGCAGGTGTTAAATGGCATTACAAGACAGGCAGGATGACCCGCCTCGCTGAGGGACAGTTCCCAGGCGTGAGAATCTTGTATTTATTAACCGGGACTGATGGTCTTGCTCCTCGCACGAGGCTCTACAGACATCCGTTCCCCCTGCCCCCGCCCCAACCCCAACCCCAACCACTGTTTATGTGGAAGTAAAAGCCTCTCGAGTTTGTTGTGGACAGGCAGTTTAAGGAGTGCCCAGTTCGGAATACCATAATTAAGAATTGCAGAAAGTATTAAAACAGTGGCCAGGTTAGAAATGTCCAAACCGATAGAGAATTTGTCTAAGAGTCTATTTGAGCCAAACTGACAACACATGCCTCTGGGGATGAGAACCGGGCAGCAGTGTGTTTCTTTTCAAAGGTATGTTAACTTAGGCGCACAGAAGCCATGGACGGGGCTTGCTTAAGGGAAAGCAGGCCTTTTACTAAACAAGTTCTATGCCTGGGGAATAACTACCCACTATGACCTGCTTGCCCAGCTAGGAATTTTTGGTCAGATTGCCCTGTGAGGTTACTTTCTATAGAAGCCCTTCTTCCAATCCACAACAGGAAACTGATGCAGCTCCCTAGCCAGTTAAAATCATATTTAAATACTGTGGCATAAGGTGTGATCATATCCATTCCACCAATATTTATTGAACACCTAACATGTGCCAGCAAGGGGATGCGATAAGGTATAAAACTGGAACAGTCGCAGCCTTCATGCTGCTCACAGCTGTGGAAACAAAAATTAAACTGCCCTATCACCATTTTTAAGAGTGAACATCAAGTCCCACAGGAAGGAAAAACAATAACAGGACACTTTCAGCCCTGACATAAACAAAGCAGCAGAACTACTTTTACATCTGGTCTCCAAAATGAATGAAGTCTTGAGCTTTTCCTAAAATTACTGATTCCCTAATGAAAATTACTGATCCCTGACTTTTGAATACAGAAATTTGGAATATGTCACATTTAGATTTCTCCTGTATTCTGTTACATTTCTTTTGTATTCTGTTGTATTATTCAGTGATCCAGTTCTACAGAAGTTTCCCTGTCTTTACAAGTAATCGTCTTTTCTAAATGCTTTTGTCTCTTACTTGTCTTTCACACTAAGTGGGGGAGATAGACATAAGCAGAACATTATGAGAACTGATGCTCTATAAGGGAAACAGGGAAGGTAGCTCTTGAGTAAGTTAATTAGCTGGATATTAGAAGTTAGGGCTAATTCATGATTACAACCAACAATTATTGGGTGCCAGTTATGTGCAAAGCACTATAGGGCAACCCTGGCTACAAGTTAAAATCGCTCCAGGGCTATTAAAAATTTCAAAGCCCTGGCTGTACCCCAAAACAATTAAGTCAGAACCTCTGGGGATGAGAACCGGGCAGCAGTATTTTTTTAAAGCTCTGCAGGTGATTCCAATATGCAACCAAGATGGAGAACCACTGCTACAAAGGATCCAAGGTAAATAAGACAGTCTTCCACTGAATCGTATACTTTACAAGAGTGAATTTTATGGTTTGTCAATAATTATATTTCAATAAAGCAGTTATATAAAAATAGGATAATCTTTGCCCACCCAGAATCTAAAACCTGTTAGGGTAGTAAATTATGAATACAAATAACTGCAATGAAGACAGACTGTTAAATTGGCTACACAGGCAGTGAATGCTGTAAGAACTCAGAGGAGAGAGAAATATTTCCAGGTCTGAAGTGAGGTGCGGAGGTGTTGGTAATGAGGTACGTCTTCTTAGGCTGTCAGGTCCATCGGGAGCAAGGACGGGGTCTGCAGAGACCGGGTCAGACTTTGGTGAACATGAATCCCCAGTTGTTGGATGGGCAAGTAGGCAGAAGTGAGGAGGAAAGGCTTTCCAGGTAGAAAGCCTGGAAGTTTTAACACATTTTTTCTTAGTGGTTGATAGAATATGAAGACCTATCAACCCAGGTAATAAATTTGAACTAATATACGTAAAATGCATCACTCAACAATTGTAGAATATGTTCTTTTCAAGCTCTCATGGAATATTGGTACAAATTGATCATGTTCTGAACCATAAAGCAAGCATTAACAAATTTCAAAGGACTGTGATCTTAGCAAGTTCTTGCACCTAATGCAATTAAAGTAGAAATAATAACTAAAAGATAACTAGAAAATCCTTATAAGTTTGGAACTTAAGAAACACTTTCAAGTGACTCAAATGGAGGGACTGGGTCTTGACACTGGGCTGCCCAATCTAGCCCCTTGCTACTCTAAATTAGGTCTGGTGGTATCCACATCACCAGGGAGCTTGTTAAAATAAAGGCCCACCCAAGACCTACTAAAACAGATCTGCATTGTAACAATATGCCCAAGTAATTCATATGTGCATTAGTGTTTGAGAGGCTCTGATGAGAGAGGAGGGGGGACTAGAAGCGGGGAGGGCAGGCAGACTGCTTCCATTTTCTCCTAGCTCTTTCACAAGTTGGCTTCCATTCTACTACTTGACTGAAATCACTCTTACCCTGGCCACCAGCTACCTCTTTATTGCTAAATCCAATGCCCTTATTTGATTTGACAGTGGCCTTCTGCATTGTTGACCATTCCTGTTTCTTGAAGGCCATGGACTCTTCTTTCCTTCTACCCACATGGCTGCTCCTTCTCTGCCTCTTCTGGTTCCTCTTGCCCTTCCAGTGTTGGAGTTCCAGGGATTCTGGTGGCCCTTTCTCTTCCCCTCCCAGGCTTACCTGGTGGGCTTCTCTGCCTCCTGAGACTTTGGTGACCATCTCTCTGATGGTGACTCCAAGACTGTATCTCTCTCTCTCGAAGTCTAGATTGCTATATTCAGTTTATTTCTGTATACATCTACGTGGATTAATCCATAGGCCACTCAAAACTTGAGGCTTATGGGTGAGTGAGGAAAAGTAGGTTTGACATAGCATTTGGAGTATGATTCATCCATATAAAGCTGAACATATCTGTTTGAGTATATACATGTAGAGAAGTGAGTAGAAGGATATTCAGCAAAAATGTTAATAGCATTTGTCTCTGGGAGGTAGAATTTCCAATGATTTTTCTTTTTCTTTTCAAGTGAGCAGCATCATTCTCAACAAAACAGTAGAGCTATTAAAAGACAACCACTATCTCAGTAAGTCCGTTATCTTTCCTAAGCAGCAAACTTCTCAAGCCATAATCCTTAGGAAGACAGTCCCTGCTTTCCCCACGCCACTTATGCTTCCTTTTTTACTTTTTGCGGGGAGAGGGTATAACCTGAAGGGTTCCAGAAGGAACCAGCTGGCACCGTATTAATAACGAGGTTGTTTACAAATATTTGAGTAGGGTGTAAAGAAACTATAAGGGATTATGCAGTACCACTGGGACTCTGTGCCCATCCCTAGGCCTGTAGGGTAGAGGGAATGAGTGGTTTTGGAGCTGGGCCTGGCCTGTTGGAAAGGGCCCTCTGACCTGGAGCCTAGGGCAGTTGGATCTCAGACCTGGAGCCCAGGGCAATTGGATCTCAGACCTGGAGCCCAGGGCAATTGGATCTGGAGGGCCAAAAGGAAGCTCTCCAAGGCACAGCAAAGGAAACTTTCCTCTTCTTTTCACATTTTCAGAGAGGCCTGGGAACTGCCAACCCTCATGCCTGTTTCCACCCTGCAGCCAGAATGATCTATCAGGAATGAAATATCTTCACTCTCTTGATTAAACCTTTCCATCTGTCTCAATATTCTTAGGATAAAGCCCCGCTCCAGAGTTTATAGCACATAAGACCCTTCATGATCTGCTTCTTTGGCAAGTCTCATCTTTCAGCTCCTGCTCTCTCATGCTCTACACTCTAGCCAAACAAAATTTCTTCCCTTTCACCTAAAGGACCATGTTGTCTTTTGCTTCCAAGAATTTCCACATGCTGTTCTCTCTGCCATGAGTGGTATCTCCCTCAAACTACTCTCACTTACCTCCCTTCTCATTCTTTTTGGCATAGCCATCACCTCCTCCAAGAAGTCCTCCTGGATTCTCCCAAGACTGGATTAGAGAGAATGTGCTGAGCCCACATGCAACCTGTTTCTCCTCTCAGATTGGCCAAGCTGGTGAGTCAGTCTTCCTCCAAGGGGGATAGAGGAAGGGGGGCAGAGATGTCAGAGTATCCCTCCCATATTTTTCCCTCCCTGAAGACATCGAACTGTCCAGTCCCTTGAACTTTCAGCCTCCAAAACTGAGCAATAGATTTCTGTTGCTATAAACCACTCAACTAAAAACAGATGCTCATTGGCAGCACAAATGGACTAAGCCAATCAGCATCTGTTTTTATTTGGTATTTGTTAACTTATTTATGGACAACCACCCCACTAGCACAGAAGTCCTGTGAGGCCAAGGGCTGTGCCCATTTTGCTTCTAGTCATATTCCTGGCACCCAGCACAGTAGCTGGTATGTGGTTGGTACGCAATAAATACTGCGATACTGAACCTCGCCGTTGTTTATCTCAATCTCACTATACTTTGGTCTGCATTGATAAATGTTAATTCACTCCTGGAAGTACCAGGAAAAAAAATCATAAAAATAGTTTTACCTTTGCCAGGGAGCTGAGTAGAGCTTCCCTACCTGACACAAATATCCCAGGGTTAATGGGAAACAGAGAGACTATTTGGTCCAGCTCTGTACAGTGTGCTTGGCAGGACTGTCCCTGCTAATAATGCCCAGCTCTGAATTCATCTCAAAATCTGTTTCAACAATTCTGAGGATTTAGGGGTCAGGGTGGAGAGGAGGAGATTATGTCAAGGGCCAATCTGTGTTCAGCCCATACTTTACTTATAGTCCTTGAATTAATTTGACTCCTTTGTCAGAAAACCAAAGGCATTCATTCATAGCTTTCGTAAGAAAGAGCCAGCAGGGGATGTTTTGTTCATTAGCGCCGGGGTTAGTTTCCTTATAGACATTGGAAGTTTGTTGATGGAAATTGTTTTGCTGACCACTTTGACTACTGTTAGTGATATACAATAGATTTTATATTATGTAGGAGAAATGTCAAAGAAATGGAATAAGATTGAATATATTATATGTTCCATCATATAGTCAAAGCTCAATTTACAAAGAGAAGACAAACAAAAATCACAGCTCTTTAATGGAGATGTTTGAGGTTTAATAAGGTAATAACTGTTATTTAAAGCAATAAGAATTCAATCAGTTTTCATTGCTATGCTCTCCAAAAGGCAAAACATACTCCAAGGGCAGTTTTGAAGTCACTGCTGGGAAGCATGATAGATGCTGCACTTTTGATCTGGCTTCTTGCTGACCATAGCAAGAATATTTTGCCTACAAACCCCAAGTTCCTCTTACATTAGAGGAACAAGTGCCAGGGCACATGGTTCCTCCAAAGAGGTGTCCTTTATCTCCTCCCTATGACAAAACTAGGGGCTTTGGAAGGAATATTGCTCTTCGAAGCTTGTGGAATTCAGATACCTATCACCACACTTTTAATCAACAAATTAATTGATTAACTATTGGTGTTATTTAAACTGATGGCTTCAAACTTTATGCATTCTTTAAAAAACTATATATTTTAAAAATTGATTTTAGAGAGGAAAAGAGAGAGAAACATTGATGCGTGAGAGAAACATCAATGAGTTGCCTCCTGTATGTGCCCTGACTGGGGATTGAACCCGTAACCTAGGTATGTGCCCTGACTTGGAATTGAACTGGCAACCTTTTGGTGTATGGGATGATGCTCCTACTAACTGAGCCACTGGGCCAGGGCCTGACCTATTTTCTATATTCGTAATTATACCCGTTCCAGAATGTCACAGAAGTGGCAGCATACAGCATGTAGCCTTTTGGGTCTGGCTTCTTTGTCTTTGCATTTGGGATTTGTCCAAGTTGTTGTACATGTAATGTCAGCAGTCCACTGTTTTAATTGCTAGGTAGTATTCTACTGATGGACTTACTAGTTGTTTATCCATTCACTATCTGAAGGGCATTTGGGTCGTTTCCAGTTTTTGACGATTGTAAATAGAGCTGCTGCAAACATTTGTATACAGGTTTTTGTGTGAATGTAAGTTTTCATTTCTCTTGGAATAAGTACCTCAGAGTGGGATTGCTGGGTCATATGGTTGGTGTGTGTTTAACTTTATTAGAAACTGTTAAACTGTTTTCCAAAGTGGCTGTGCCATTTTTGCATCTCCACCAGCAATGTATGAGTGATGTGACAATATTTTGGAAAATAAAAATTTCTACACATCACTTATACAGGTAGGTAGAAAACAATTTTCCCAGGATTGGGAACAGCAACTTAGAGACAATTTAATTTGTCCAGCTAGCCAACTGACGCCACAGAAATCAGCTGAGAATGTTTACTGAATCTTGGGAGCAATGATGCAAAAAATAGTTTATTTAGAATCAAGGTTAATACTGGCAAACATTTACTGAGCACTTACCATGCCCTAGGCACTGGGCTTCATGTTTTACATGGATCTCCACAATGACCCTTCTTATTACCCCACCTTACAGGTGAGAACATGAGGCCCAGAGAGGGTAAATCACATGCCAAAGGCAACTCAGCTTATAAGAGACCTGTTAGGGAATAAAATTCAGGTGTGTTGGATTCCAGACAGTGTACCCTCATAACTGCTCTCTTATGCTTGACCTTGTAGCTACAATTACTAGTTATTAGCACTCTTCACATTATACGTCCTGCCTTTCTTTGCACACAAAAACCAGGCCAAGAACATTGGGCAGACATCAAGTTTTCTGCCAAGTAACCCTGAGCCTTTCTGCTGCTGCTCTTTCAGTTCAAACCCATTAGGGCTCAGCTCTGAACTCAGCCTTACTGGCTTCCTCCAAATTATGATGGAAGTCACACATTGTGTCTTTGGAGAATTTTCTGGGAAGAGGGTCTCTTCCAGATCTAACTGAATGTGGGAGAGTCCGATGGAATAACCACTCTCTTCCTGTTTGAGAAGGTCAGGCTGAGAGTCTGCTGCCAAGAGATGGATCTGGTTCTCCCTCTCCAGCTCTTGCTTTGATGTGAGTCCATTCCCACCGCCACATGGAAGCACAAAGAGGCAGAGTTTTAGGGGGAATCATCTTGTACTTCAAATGTTGGGTCCCTCAGAGCACCTTGGAATCCTAAGATCATAGAGTAGTGATTTAGAGTTTACAAACACCCTGGGGCCCACACATTCTGACCTGTAGGGCCCACTGAATTAAATCGCTGCTGCAATTTAGACTCTGCCACTTTCTGGCTGTGTAACCTTGGGCAAGGTGATTAACCTCTCTGTGAGTAAATTTCTGTGCCCATAAAATAGGGTTGTGATACTTACACACAGGGTGTTTCAAGGACTGAATGAGCAATGATTAGAGCACAGTGCCAGGCAAATCGTAAGTGCTCAATAAATGGTAGCTTAACATTAATACAACCCAGAGTCCTTAAGTGACACTTCTAACACCACTGTTTTTCAGAGCAGAGTTAGAGTTAGGCAGCGTGATGCCTCAAATGGGATGCTTGACTGGGACACAGGAGAAATTGACGGTTAAGGACAGATTGACATTAATTAGCTTTGCGATCTTGAGCAATCACATAATCTGCCCTCTAGCTTTTCTTTAATAATTAGCTCTGAGAACTGTTCCTTATGGTAACCAGTGAAAAAATAAAAAGGACTGTCTGACCAGTCCTCCCCTCCAGTGTCACACCCTCCTTTGTTCTAGTCAGTAAGTTTTAGAAGGAAAGATCCTTGTCTCTAGAGAAACTTTCTGTTTTTACAGAAAGGTAAATGTCTTATTAGCAGTAATAATGATAGCCACGGTACTGAGCATTTTGCTGTGCCAGGGGCTGTGCTCAGCCGTGCATCACATTACAGAAGCCTCCCAATAGCCCAGCTAAGATGGAGAAACAGAAGTAGGGGGAGGTCAAGTAACTTGCCCGACATCACTTAGCTGGTAGGTGGCAGAACCAGAACCTGAGCCCAAGTCTCTGTGACACCGAAATGTGTGCTTTTTACCATGGCACCGCTGCCTCGATTAGGAACATAATAGAGAACTTTAGAATGGAAAGCAACCTTGGAAATGGCCTAGTCACATGACACCAAGCTACTCCTTTTGATGAACCTCAGCATAGTTGCTGCTCTATCAAGTGACACAAGCTCCCTGCCTCCTCCAGTTGGTAGAACAGTGAGTTGGGGAACCCCGGCTTGTGGGTTCCTTATGTGAATTGAGACCCTTATGTAGTGAGTGCAGTCTAAGGTTGCCATGCACTGGACGGAGACAGGAGTTCAAGGGGCACCGGGGTAGTGAAGGGCAGAAGTCCCGGTGCTGGTTTCCTGAGGCTGCAAAGTGGACAGTTAGGTGTCTAGAGCACTCAGACGCTCTTTCTAAGGGCAAGCGTGGAAAACACTGCTGAAATTGTCATTTAACTTTCCCAAATCCAGCCGTCTCTTCAGTTGGCAATGCTGAACCCCAGGCTTCTGGCAGGCCCCTCTGGGCGTGGTAGGGATGGCAGTACCTGGCACAGCCTGTCTGCTGGCTGAAGACAATACAGCAATCTCACCCCCTTCCTTCCTGTCATTGCCAGGGGCTTGTGAGTCCTTGAACATGTCTCTCAAGGATCAGTTGAACTGTTTAAGCTCTAAGCATATTAATTAAAATAAATAAATAGGACTGATAAAGTGCAAACAGTTGGTCTGCATTTATAGGAAGATTTTCTTCTGGTGACACTCCCCTCTCCCCCCACCTCTGTAGTACAATTACAGGCCAAATGCTGTGGCAATTCAAGGAGAATGAGAGGAAATTTGCTTTGAAATAGGAGGCGAAACTGACCTGGCTGGTTTGGTAACAGGTCCAAAGAACACAGTGTCCTCTGGACGCTGACAGCTGCTGGAATAAGTCTGTTCTTCTTGTCGGTCAGGCGACCCTCTCTAGCCAATTGACTCGTGGCAAGTGGAGAAGGTCAACAGCATTTATGGAAAGCCCACTCCATCCTTTACAGCAAGATGTGGGAGATAGAGAGGTTTTTATGTACTGATAAACAATGGGAAGATGTCCATAATGAAAAGACACAATGAAGCAGGTTATAAAACAATACATAACAAAGTGTTGTAAGGTAATATAGTTCCCTTATACCTTTCACCCAGATTTTCCTAACGTTAACATTTTACATAATCATAATACAGTTATAAAAACCAGGAAATTAATATTGATATGATGTTATTAATTAATTCATAGATCTTACTCAAATGTCACCATTTTCCCTTTTCTGGTCCAGGATTCCACACTGTATTTAGCTGTCATGTCTCCTTAGTCTCTTTTATTCTAGAAACAAGATCCTCAGTCTTCCTTCCTCTTTAATGATATTTACATTAATTAATTAGTTAATTTTTAATTTTTAAAAATCCTCACCCAAGGACATGCTTAGAGAGGGGAAGGGAGGGAGAGAAATATCTATGTGAGAGAGAACCATCAATTGGATGCCCTCCATAGGTACCCCGACTGGCCCCGACTGGGGTTGTCACCCACAACCCAGGCATGTGCCCTGACCGGGAATCGAACCAGCAACCCTTCAGTGCACAGGATGACTTTCAACCAACTGAGCCACTCTGACCGGGCTACATTAATTTTTTAAAATTAAAATTAATCAGCATTGTTGTCTGTTTGTGTCCATGGATTTTGCATGAAAGCCTGGAGAGCAGGCTGGAGTGGGGCGGAGGAGGTAAATGAGGGGGGAGGGGAACATCTGTAATACTTTCAGCAATAAAGATTTAAAAAACAAACAAAAAACAGTTACTATGAAAAAAATTAATCAGGGAAAATTTTCCTCTCTCACTTCTTTCCTTCCTTCTGAAAAAGTTAGTGTAAAACCGTTAGCATGGGCCAAAGAATGCATCATTGGGGGCTGGGAAGTGGGAGTTTCAGTCGCTTGTTACAGATATAGGAACCCAAATGGGGTGAGGCAGCACCTATGAATGGAGGGTGGTGATGGCCCAACTGGTTGTCAGGGTCGGGGTTGAGTGGGGGGCCTTTATGACAGTGTAGGGGCTGAGGGTGAGCCCAGAGTAGGTGAGATGATAAGGGCATCTATGCCATAGTACCCATGGCAGCAAGAGAAGATTCGTCACACACAGGGCCCTTGATCAAATAAATATCTTGAGAATAATGAAAGACAGATGTCTCCTTATCAGAGAGAGAAGTTATGATATGGAGAGGAAGATTATTAGAATTAATGAATCCCATGGTGTTGGATTAAAACGGAAGGTAACCGTGTAAATGCGTGGTTTTCACATACATAAATAGATACAGAAATATCGCTCTTCCCAGCTCGATCCTCTGAGAGGCTCTGGTAGGAGGAACACCCCATTAGCAATAAATACACTTGGAATCCAGGTCTTGGCTTTTTTTTTTTTTTTAAATCCTCACTTGAGGATATGTTTTGGGTTTTTTTCTAATTGAGTTTTAGAGAGAGAGGAAGGGAGAGAGAGAGAGAGAGAAACATCGATGTGAGAAACATTGATGTGAGAAACATTGATTGGTTGCCTCCCATACGCACCCCAACTGGGGATCAAACCTGCAACCTAACTCTGTGCCCTTGACCAGGAATTGAACCTGTGACCCTTCGGTGCCAGGGCTGATGCTCTAAGCACTGTACCACACCAGCCAGGGCCCTCTTTCCATTTTCATTCCTCCTTCCCCACTGTCCAGGAGCCTACAGGTAAAATGCACCCCTATTCACTCCAGGGAAAGCATGGGTAAAACTCTCTTAATAGAGCTGAAAGAGTTAACATGAACAAAAGTTATTTTATGAAAAACTAAGGGAAAGTACAAAGAGAATAATGCATGATAATATAAGAAATTAAGCCACCCATGTCTAGATTTCTTATTTTAAAAAATTCTGTGAAAATGCCTAAGATCTATACATATTCCTAAGTTTCCCTACTCTTCTTAAAGACCTAGCCTAACTTTGCAGGCATCCGGTGTGGCTGGCTACCTGCCCAGGTCCTCTGCCTGCTTCTCAGCTATGTGGCCTCTGGGTGCCGTCTTGTCTCCTGGTCCAGGGAAGCTGGCCCGACGAATAGATCTTGCTCCATGTAAGGACAAACACCAGCTCCATTAAAACTCAACCTTTTAGAACGTTTAGAAGCCTCTCATTTTCTACTGGTCCAAGTTAGTATAAGGGCACACCTAATTCACAGCAGAGCTGCCAGGTAACAGTGATGGACATTTTTAGGCCCTTCCTACGTAGGCCTTTGGCTCCGTCTGTTTTAGAAACATTCTGGGATGACTCGTGCAAATGAGTCCCTGCACACAAGGAAGGGTCTTGTAAAAATGTGTGTAGTATAGTCTCAGAACATGACAATAACCGCATAGTTAGCATTCTGGTTCACACAGGTGAATTAGTACATTTACAGTATTGAGGAAGGCCATCCCCTTTGACTGGGGTGGTAAAATCTTGCCTGCAGGGTACATGTTGAATATACTTGGGAGTAGCTTTGTCTGTAAGCAGGTGAGAGCTTGACATACTCTTTCAAGTTCTTTCAGCTAGTTGGTTTAAAGATTTAAAAAAACAGCCTGGCCTGGCTCAGTGGTTGAGCATCGACATGTGAACCAGGAGGTCACAGTTTGATTCTCAATTAGGGCACATGCCCGGGTTGCTGGCTTGATCCCCAGTAAGGGGTGTGCAAGAGGCAGCCGATCAATGTTTCTCTCTCATGGATGTTTCTACTTTTATCTCCCTCTCCCTTCCACTCTCTGAAACCAATAGAAATGCACACACATATTTAAAGATTTAAGAAACAATTGTGTGACTATCAGCTTAACAAATAATCAAAAAAATAAAACACAGTTGTGCCAGTGTCCAATTCAACATAGGGATATCCATAAAACAACTCAACAATGTAAGTAATTTAAACTCCTTTGGTTAAAATAATTACTGTTTATAAAATAGTTTCTAGGGGTAATTCAATTTTTACTGGGCTCAAGGGTGATTTTCGTGTAGATTTCTCTAAGATAAGGGTCTATATCAGTTACAGTCCCACCTCTGTGACTTCGCTCAGCTCTGTGATTTTGAAATTATAAGTCTTTGAGCTTCTGTTATGGGAGACCCTTAGGAAATCCCCTATGGGCCCTGAGACCCCCTAACAATACCAAGAAATGATTTTATCTTCTTGTGGGAGACATATGAGATGAATAGACTTGTAATTATATATTTATTTTACAAACTGTTTTATAGTGCTTACTATATGTTTGGTATTGTGCGAGTAATTCATGTAAGACTTCTAACAGCCCTCTGAGGTGGGACAGTAATTAGTCCACCTATAGCTGAGGCACAGAGAGGTTGAGGGACATACCTACAATCTCACAGTTAATACGCGGCAGAGCCAGGATTTGAACCCAGTCAGTCCAGTCAGGCTTCAGAGACTGTGCTCTTTAAACATCATGTTATGGCGCTTATCTGTCGTAGATATGGTGCATGGAACTCCATGATCTGAGGCCCCTTCACAGAAGATAGGCTGGTAGTTGCCATAAAGGAAGAGAACAATGTCTACAAATTTCCTTTTAAAGTAGCTCTTTGTGTAAAAATCATGCATGCTTTAAAAAACTTTTTATTTTTAAAAATTTATGTTCTTTTTTATTAATTTTAGAGACGAAGGGAGAGGGAGAGAAAGAAGGAGAGAGACATTGATATGAGAGAAACATTGATCGGCTGCCTCCTGCACAGCTCCTACTGGGGATTGAGCCCCAACCTGGGCATGGGCCCTGACTGGGAATCGAACCAGCAATCTTTTGGTGCATTGAACTATGCTTAATCAACTGAGCCACATCAACCAGGGCCTTTTAAAAAATTTTAGAATGGGGGTACACATCCTCTCAGGTCCACGTGGTATGAGAGTTGTGACGGGGTGTCACCATGGGAGGACAATTTCTGCTTTGAGGGAATTAGTAAATGAAGGCAGACCATCTCCCCTCGTTGACAGAGACCCTGCTAAGTCATGGACTGTCCCCCCTGTCCTTAATCCCAGTCCCAGTGAATCGTCCAGTTTTGGGGCCACGGACTATTCAGATCATGGAAGCACCTCACCCTTGGGCCAGGGATAGGAAGAGTGTGAATATTGCTTGGTGCTGCATTTAATAGGAAATAAAGACAAAGTAAAGTTCCTTTGGTCAGTCTTATTTTATTTTTATTTTATTTATTGTTTTAAATATGTTTTTATTGATTTCAGAGAGAGGGAGAGAGAGATAGAAACATCAATGATGAGAGAGAGTCATTGATCGGCTGCCTCCTGCACGTCCCCTGCTGGGGATCAAGCCTGAAACCCCACATGTGCCCTGACTGGGAATCGAACTGTGACCTGGTTGACAATGCTCAACCACTGAGATATGCCGGCCAGGTGAGACACTGTTTTGAACATAGAATCATAGCTTTTGCCCTCCCATCACATCTTGCTATAGAAATGACATGTATGTATTAAATATGGTTATTGATAATGCCTTTTTTATAAAGGGTTTTCGTGGATGCACAATTACCTTCACCTGTTGTCCTTGCCACTGTTTGGAGGACAGTTTTTAGAGTAGGTGAATTGGATTTTATTTGAGGGACTGAATTCGAGTTTTAAATGGCACTTGATGAAGATGAAAGTAGAAGAAAGAGCTCTGAGAAGTTTTGCTTAACTACTAGGAGAATCAGGTGCATGCATAGGGGTCTCTGTTCATTTTATTTCCACTGTGCAGTCATCCACACCCGTCGTGCCATAATAATAGAAGCCGTGTTCTCCTGGCATCAGCAGAGTTGGCTGAAGCTGCAGCTCCTAAATGCTTGTGACCCACACCCTGAGTTCCTTAGGAAGATATGTGTTCACAAGGGGCTTCGGATTAGGGGCCGAGGGTTTTTGGAGCCTGTTTTGAGGACAACCAGAAAAAAGGAAAGATTTTCTTAGTAACTGTGGCTGAAAAGGTGAAGATGGGGGTCAAATTCTCCATGTCGTAGAATGACACTTGGCCACCTTTGTAGTTAATAGTCAGATCTTCCTGGGTCTATCTTTTACGATGTGAGAGCAGAGGTAGGTGAGAGTCTGATAGCGACTTTGGTAGAGCCCTGTAGCCCAGGTGACTTTCAGTTTAAGCCACTCTTTCCTGTGCACAGACTCTCTGACCATGCTGAGCCCCAGCAGCCACCTCCACATCCCAGTAGCATCTGCCTGACGAGACCCCAGGGCCCAGCACGCAGGGGGAGGGGAGAGCCTCTTTGGACCGGGAGGCATCGGCAGTTTCACCGTGTTTATTCTGCTCAGTTACCTATTGCTTGGAGGTAGGCACTGGCAGTTTCTGGATCCAGAATCTCATTGTTGAGAAGAGAAGAGAGGAGAGAGGAGGAGAGAGGAGGAGAGAGGAGGAGAGAGGAGGAGAGAGGAGGAGAGAGGAGAAGAGGAGAAGAGGAGAAGAGGAGAAGAGGAGAAGAGAAGAGAAGAGAAGAGAAGAGAAGAGAAGAGAAGAGAAGAGAAGAGAAGAGAAGAGAAGAGAAGAGGAGAAGAGAAGAGGAAGAGAAGAGAAGAGGAAGAGAAGAGGAGAGTATTGAGAGGGCAACTGAGGGCAGGGATGAGGTCATTTTGGGAAAGTGGCCTTGAGTCCTGGCAAGGCTGTGGCTGGCTGGGTGGCCCTCCCCAACTCTCCCAGAGAAAGGGAGTCAGGCCTGCTCCAGGCTCAGGGTGAACTGTTGGCCGTTAGAGAAACACTTCTAACTGGCCTTTTCCTCTTAAGACAGGGGAGTCCTGGGAAACCCAGGGGTGGCTCTGTTGCTAGTGAGGATGTAGTCAGCATAGGACCCTCAGAACTACCTGCTGGCCCAGTAGGGCCAGGATTAGGGTGGGCTAGCGAGGTGCCTCAGGCATTGAGTTTAAGGAGGTGCTCCCTCTTAGGGTCCCGCAAGTGCCTCATTCCTGGAGTGCTGGTCCCTCTCCCAAGACAGGGCTGAGCAGTCAGGAAAACCTTTCCCTGTCTTAAGCTTTACTGCCATCCTGAGGCCACTGGCCAAGCTCAGCCTGACAGCTCATGCAGACCCGCCGCTCCCCCCTCCTCCTCCCTGGCCCAATTCCCTTCCACCTTCCTTTTCTACCACGAGTGGCAACAACCTTAGCTAGGTGTTTTCCTTAAGAGTTTTGAGACACTTTAGGATGACAGGGACTGTGAGAGGGAGCCCTGCCTGGCGTCCTCTCTGTGGCCTCATGGCAGCAGATGGCTGTCAGACCTGTCTCCGGATCTCCTGGGCTTGTCAGACCTTTTATCCCCTCTCCTTTCCAGAAGTAACACTGCTGGTGCCCATTTAGATTGCCTCACCGGGCTTGTTATTCTGAGCAATTTACCTCCCGTTTCCTCCAGGGCAGTCAGCAGGTTCTCCAGGGACAGAAAAAAGAAAATGCTTTGAGCTCCCAGCCAACAGGTGCTTTCCACATGTATCTTCTTTTCGAGCTAAAAAAGAAACAAAACAAAAAAAAAGTCAGGGCTGCTTCCCAGCTGCAGGGAGCAGCCTGGCCTCCCACCTCTGTTTCTAGATCAACAGAGATTTCCCCAAGAGCAAGCAAGACTTTGCATTACCTTTGAACTCACACAGGATGTAATTGAGTTGTTTACCCCTACCCCTGGAGAAAACGTGGGTTCTCTTGACCAGTTCCGTTAACTTGGGGACTAACGGTTTAGCTTTAATATTTTCACCCCTTGGAAAAGACACAGGTTTTTGCAAATCAAAGATGAGTTGATTTACTTCTAAGATATAAGAGAGAAGAGCAAACTGAACACTCTGCTCCCCAGAAGTGGCACATGGAGGAGAGGGATGCAGCCTAGGAACTAGCCCAGCCCTCACATTTGCAGGGCCTGGGGCGAGAGAGCAAATGGAGTCTGGTACATCATGTGCCTACATCTTTAAAAGTTACACATCAAGCCAGCAAACTGCTTCACAGAATAAGCTGAATCTTCCTACCTTGACACGTGTACTTTCATAACTCAGAAGGTCAGGTTCAGATGGAGAGTTCTTGAACTTCTCAGGACTCTGCACAGGCACATAGCAGCCCGGGGAGTGCCTTCCCAGCCCTCACCCACCCCCTTTTCTTCCGGTCCTGGCTCTACTCTGCATCATGAGGGCCTTTGCACAAGAGTGTAGACACTCCAGCTCTCATGTCCAAGCTCCATCCATATGTTGTCACTTGGCCACCCTTTGGGTTTTAAGAACAGTTACTTATGCTTAGGAGGACAGATCCAGAGAAGGGGACAATGCAGGCCCTGGAAGTGGGCTCAGGGCTCTTTGAACAGAAAATTCTAGGAATGTTATCTAGAAGAGGGGGCTGGGACTTGGGTATGTGGTGAGCATATCACTTGGGCCCTGAGAGAGGGCAGCGGCCAGTGGAAGGCCAGAGAAGGGACCGTTAGTGCATGGGGCCTAGAGCAGTAGTGCCTCTTGCCCAGGTGTAAGGTCAGTACTCCAGGAATAAACAGCTCCCCTTCCCGTACCTTCCTCTTCTATGAAGATACAGTCTTCTCCAAGTCCTTGTCCTCACATGTGCTCTGTCCACCAGGGAAGAGGCCAGTAGGGAGCCACTGGGACAGAGTTTAATGCTACATGGACACAAGTCTACAAGGAAGTCTGTAAACCAACTTCATATCAGCAACCAGGCCTCCAGTAATTGGTAATGACCAGTGCACTGGACTGGAGCCACTACCCCAGTGGAAACATGGCCATTCCCAGCCAAATGCCTTGTATGGGACCCAGCCAAATGCCTTGTATGGAACGGAGGCTGAGGGAATGTTGTTAATCATGTCTGGGCCTGGCAGGCTCATTGTTCATCTTCAGACCCTTTCACTCTCTCCCTGGGAAGGAAGCAAAATCAAGACATCATGATGACAACACTGTCCTTTCCCCTTGGCCCATCTCCCCTCACACATCTGTTTAAGATGCTCTTACTAGTCTGTAAAGAAAACAAAGAGGGCTCAGGTACTTTTTGAATGCCAACTCCAGCCCTGTCCTACATGAGCCCTCCTGACTTTTCCTAGGTAATCCTCAGCTTCCTTCACAAAGCAGACCGGCATTCATCCAGCACCTTTGTTTTATAGGCTGTTTTATGACTGGAAATAACTTGCTTATCGTAAATCTCTCCTGTGGGATTTACAGAGGTGTCGTCTGTTCCACTTTTCTGGCTCTTTCACACATTTATTTAACTTTATTCATTACTCAGTAAGAACATGTTGAATTCTAAGTCGTAATTATGTAAGAAAGAAATATGCCCCACAGACACAGCCCTTACTGTACTGATTAAGGTTTTCTCAATTTAAAGGTGGGATTTCTTCCCCTTGGTAGATCTCCAGCTTTTTAAATATGCTTTCTCTATGAAGCCCTAGAATTGCTTCATAAGAGTGGTGTGTTTGCACCTGTGGGCTTCCAAGGTGCAAAATGCTTTCTTCAAGCAATAAACTGAAGTTTATTATTGCTCCAGAGTTTTACACACTATCTTCTGTACACGGGAGGGACAAAAGTACATTCTAATTTTTCTCAGTTGCTAACACTTAGGTTGGTCCCTGACTTTCATATCTGCCTTTGATCCCAGAGAGTTGAAGGGCCCTTTCAACCTTTCTCTTGGCATTTGTTGTATATGTGAGTGTGACATATAACTTACCATTTTAAGCTTCTTCTTTTTTCTTTTTTTAAAATTCTCATCCAAGGATATGTTTCCATTGATTTTAGAGAAAGAGGAAAGGAGAGAGAGAAACATGGATGTGAGAGACAAATATTGATCGGTTGCCTCCCATATGTGCCTTAACTGGGGATCGAACCCATAACCTAGGTATGTGCCCTGATCAGCAACTTTTTGTTGTACGGGACAATGCTGCAACCAGCTGAGCCACCCAGCCAGGGCACCATTTTAAGTATGGTGTACAATTCAGTGGCCTTAAATACCTTCACAGTGTTGTGTAACCATCACCACTATTTCTAGCACTTTTTCCTCCATCAGAAACCCTGTCCCCATCAGGTAACAATTTCCTGTCTCCAACGCGTGTTGATCCTTAGCTTGTGCAGCGTTTCAGTGAATGCTCTTTAGAGCCAAGGAACCTGAGTTGGAATATTCGCTCTCCCCTTTCCTCGCTCTGGGATGTTGAATAGTTTGCCTGATCTCTTTAAGTCTCAGTTTACTCATCTGCAAAATGGAGCTAATAATAACCAGAATAACAACCTCCATAGAGCTGTTACGTGCATATAACACCACATGCAAAGGAATAGCATCAGCTCTCAGTAAGCACTTTGTCTCCTTGTTGTCAGTGTCTCATTGCATCAGGGGTCTGTGCTCTCACCTCCCAAACCCACAGATCTTCACTGTCACCTGGGCTAGACCTGGCTCCCTCTCCAGCCCTTTAGCTGGGGCTAGGAGGGGTTTGGGCATTTCTTAATCTTCACAATAATAACGAACCTTTTCAAGTGCTTGCAGAAGAAGAAAGCGAACACAGAGATAGATGCTAAGTAATATGAAGAAGGTCTGCCAGCTTGCAGGTGAAAGACAGGATTGAATGCAGCCTGGCATCAGGGCCCAAGTTCTCAACCACTAAACCACAAGACCTTGATATGCTAATAAGCATCTGGCAATGCTGATGGTTGAAGTAGAGCTTGGAGAGGGAAATGTAAGCTAACCCAGCAAGTCAGTAGCACCACCAACGCAATAGTCTGTGTCTTTTGACTGGCCACCCAATGCTCCAGCCGCTGGCTCTGGCTGTGCTGCAGTGTAATTATTCTGAGTAATCAAGGGGTCAGATAATCAACTTTCCTTTCCTTAGAGTGAGGTCTGAGGTCTTTAGGGAGCTTTTAGACGTGAACAATACTAATAGCTTCCCTCCTGGAGTATTACTTTGATTGCTTTTCTCATATATCTTCCCACAGATCAGCCAACCCACATACTTAGAGTTGCCTAAAGACAAGTGTCACCACCCACCCACTGCCACCACCACCATCCCGATTCTCAGTCCCCCTAACATCCACCTTTAAGACTTTACTGACTGAGTGTGGGTGGTTGAGGAAAGACCTCATTCTCATTTACAGCTATATTCATGTTTTCATGTTGGTTTCTTAAAATGGTTTCATCAGGGTCCCTCCTTTGAAACAGACAGCTTGGTTGCTTGTCCTCCAGGAATTGATGGAGCATCTCAAACTCACAGGTGACTTTCTGTCATTTGATTCTGTTGGTTTTTAAAATTGGTAGAGGTGAGTGGTCACATGAACACTAAAGCAGTCGCATGCATCTTCCTTTTCATCGTTGCCCACAGATGCTGCCTTGTAATTCCCTCTTTCTTTGATTGTATTCCCATCACATATCCACTTGAAGGGAATTTAAAAAGAGAGACAAAACATAAACACACTTAAGACTTTAAAGTGTAAGTCATGCAGTGTGGTTTCAAAATGAGTTTTTGCAACTCTGAGGATATGTACAGCTATCTTAGTGATAATCTTAATTCTGAACATCTCAGAAAATTAACTTAAATTCATTGTAGTTCAAAAAATAGATGCGCTCATGTGTTTCTAAGAGGAGAATGGGACATGTCATGAAGTCAAGAACATGTGTCTGTGGGTATAATTATGAAAAGACTGGGAATGAGTGAGTTACTCTGTAAAGCACGTGGGTGTCTGCTTTGTGGTTCAGGTCCTGGGCTCTGGGGTTGAGCTGTAGGGGAGTAGATGTGTCTTAAAATGTACAAATGGAAAGAGTTCAAAGAACATGACTAGCACTGCTGTGCCCAGACTCTATTCCTGACAGATAACAGAATTCCTGACTCCAGCATGGAGAATGGAGAGGGAAGATACAAGGCAGAGGGCAGGCATCTCAGAGAGTTAACGTGCTTGAACCACGAGGGTGTGAGCTGAGAAGGGTAGCAGACGTGAGATAATTACTTCCCACCGAGAGCTGAAGTACCAGGAGCTGAAGCCTTTTGAACCACAAGAGGTAATAAGGCCTTTTTAAAAATAGCCCAGATATCCTGGCCGGGCGTGGCTCAGTGGTTAAACATTGACCTAGGATCCAGGGGATCGGGGTTCGATTCCCAGGGCACATGCCCGGGTTGTGGGCCGCAGCCGATCAATTACTCTCTCATCGTTGATGTTTCTATCTCTCTCTCTCCCTCTCCTTTCCTCTCTCTGAAATCAATAAAGATATATTTTAAAAAAAAATAGTCCAAATAGGAAATGATCAGTTAGAAAAAATTCAGAATTGATAACCGTTAAGGTAGAGAAACCGTATCCAATTTGTCTTGTTCCAAGTAACTTTTCCTTGGTCAGCTTCTAAGCCCAGGATTGGCAAACCACCGCCTGCTGGACAGGAACCGCCCCGCTGCCTGTTTTTATTTGGCCATTGAGCTAAGAATGGTTTTTAAATGGTTAAAGAAAATCAAAAGAAGAAAGTCTTGTAACATGTGAAAATGATAAGAAGTTCACATTTCAGTGCCCATAAGTAAGGTTTTATTGGCACACTGCCGTGCTTATTTATGGGTTGTTCGTGGTTGCTTTCGAGCTACAAGAGCAGAGGTGAGTAGTTGCACAGAGACCCTATGGTCCTCAAAGCCTAAAATATGTACAGAAAAAGTTTGCTGGCTCTAAGGCAATTCTTAGAGCAGGCAATTAATAGTTAGTAACTGGGTAGTTAGTAGCTGCTCCCTGGAAAATGGATTTCATTGACATGTAAATTCGGAAATGCTATTTTAAATAAAATCAGCTAATGCAACATGGAAATCTAGAAAAAAGAGTGGGGGAGGAGGGAAGTAGAGTTTTTGGTGTTTCCCAAACTTAATGGCTATGGAATCTTTTTCTTTCTCTCATTTTGAATGGGCCCTTTTGTGGGACTGATGTTCCATAGCTTGTTGATAAATACTGCTGGAAAATGATTGGTGATTTATATAAACACAATGGGGGAAGGGGAAACCTGCTACTTAAAAAACTAGTAGTAGAATTTGTCTCAGAGGGAAACCTGTTTTTTGTTTCACCAAACGCGTTAGTAGGTAATTTGGTCATGAAAAGTTAGGTTCCAGGAACTCGATCTGGAAGACGGAAAATGAAAACAAAGAGAGTGTTAAATAATTCTGCGTGTACAGTGAGGGCACTTTGGAATTTGGGGCTAGTTTAGAAGGACGGATTGAGGGGTGAACAGGACAGGAAAAGAGGGAGATGAGAAGGGTACACGGGAGCTAGAGAAGACTCAAAGAAGCTTGGTGGGTGAGAGGCTCCCTAGGGCAGAGAGGGCCGCACAGCGTCAGAACCACGGCCAAGACTCGCTAGACAATTTGTGGCGCTGCTGCGAAACGAAAATGAAAATGTTCAGAATGCAGCGAAAGGTGCTGTTACAGGTACTAAGATATGAAGGTTTCACTTTAACTGCAGTCTCTCTCTCCATCGGTCATGCTGTTTTTAATTTACTATTTAATGTGGTGCTTCCTGGGGCATACGGAATCCAGGAGCACAGACCCTTCTAGGCACCGGGGTTCCTCACTGTGACTCGGCGCCTGTGGGTGCTGCAGGCTGCCCCTCGCACCAGCCTCTGCACCAAGATGCCCTCCTCAAGCTGGGGTGGGCATCTCCCCTTCCCTTGTGGCCACCACCACAAACCATGGTGGACTGAGGAGAGGCAGGGGCTGGAGGGTAGATCATTGGGTGAGGGTAGGGAGGGGCCTGGGACACAAGGCAGAGGTGGGAGGTAGGTGGATGGGAGTGGGAGGTCTACCCCAGAACCTGGCCCAGGAAGGCAGAGTTGGTGGGAGGCACGCCCTAGTGTGAGTAGAGGCTCTGAGCCCCTGGCACTTGCACCACTGACTCGACAGACTTCACTTACAAACACAAATTCAAAGATAAAATTATTAAGCATTTCAAGATGACCACAGAGCATGAAACCGCAAATTCTGGACCTTTCTGAGCACAGGGCCTCGCGAGTCTGCGTTCCTTGCATACCCATGAAGCCAGCTCTAGTGATGTGTGATCACTTTGGCTTTTTAAAAAGAAATTATCCCCACACCTTTATTTCCACACCCTTGGTTAAAAGCTGCTACATGAACAGCTCTGTGTTGGGCCAGCAGTTGCCTTGGCAAATTAAAAGCAAAAGGGACTGATTTCCCTGTTTGGGTCCATGCCAGCTGAGGAAACAAAACAGTAGTAAGCAGGCAAGGCTAGGAGACTCATATTTCAGCATAAACAAGAAATGGGACGAGAGGTGACCGTGAGAACACAGTCCCACTGGGAGCATGCCGACATTTTGGGTTTCCAACCACGCAAGTGACCAGAGCCAGCTGGAGGACTTGGAGACAGCCAGATGGCCAACACTTGGGTTTCTCATAGTATGACTTATGTTTATGGGGAACATGTTAAAACTATGTAAAAATCATCTGAGGTTATTTAGTAGTCTATTTTTACTGTGTGCATTTCTCTATGCTGGTAGTAAATTTAACTGTGGGCTTGTGCTCCTTTAATTTGTCACTGTTAATCACCAGTGGCAGAGATTGGCAGAGAGGGATGGTAATAAATCTTAGCTTAAGTTCTGGTTCCTACTTCATGCCTTGACTTCCAGGTGACTTGAGGGGGAAGCTGGCCATATGCCAAGAGTCACCCTCACCAAATAAAGAATATATAATGCGTCTTTTACAGAAAGATTCTAAAACAAGGGGGAGTAGAATCACATCTGCACAACCAACATGGCTTTGATCAGAATAGATTGATGGAGAACCTGAGGAAAGAGGGACAATGACCATGTTTAGCTCACCTGTCGAGGCTGAAGATATTTGAATAAATAAAAAGTAAATGACTGATATAAACCACTATTTACTGAACACTTCCCAAGTGTCAGGCATTCTGCCAAGTCGTTCTCATGCATTATCTCACTTGATTGTACGAGGTGAATTGTCTCCTGTTTTACAGATGCAAAAATTGAAGCTCAAAGAAGTTATACTTGCTTATGGTCACACAGCCAGTAAGTGCCAGAGCCCTGATCAAACCTGGGTCTGTCTGCTCGCAAAGTCCAACATCTTCAGTCACATCTAAGAAAATGAGCTTATACCAAGAGCTGAAACTTGGCTTTTGCCAAGGGCTGGAACTCTTCTTGCCCTTAAATATCCATATCCAGGAGGTTCTGAAGCTGCTTAAAAATTTTGCTAATAGTAGTAACCTAAGACAAATTACTTTTCCCAACACCAAACATAAAATAGAGTCAATGGAGGGGAGCTGTGGCATTGGTGTCTAATATTATTCTTTTGATTTGAAGTGTTTTACATGAAAGATTGAGGACTGAGATCATGTCCTCAGTGTCTTATACAGAGCAGTTATTCAATCATTGCTAAAGCATGTAATGCTTAGGGAAGAATCTTAGGATTGTTGTTCATCTTGAAACTTTTGGTAAATAACATGATATACAGCTGTTTTAGGGCTTAATAACTTATAAAGAAAAATTTGGTTATAATTTGTTATTGAGTTAATCTGTGATTTAAAATAAAATGGTATTACAATGAGATATCACCTCACACCTGTCAGAATGGCTGTCATCAGTAAATCAACAAACAAGTATTGGCGAGGGTGTGGAGAAAGGGGAACCCTTTTGCACTGTTGACGGGAATGCAGACCGGTGCACCCACTATGGAAAACAGCATGGAGGTTCCTCAAAAAATTAAAAATGGAATTACCTTTTGACCCAGTGATCCCACTTCTCAGTATATAATCTGAAGAAATCCAAAACACTAATTTGAAAGAATATATGCACCCCTATGCTCATTGCAGCATTATTTACAGTAGCCAAGATATGGAAGCAACCCAAGTGCTCATCAACAGACGAGTAGATTAAAAAATGTTGTGGTACATACAATGGAATATTACTCGGCCATAAAAAAAAAATGAAATCTTACCATTTGCAACAGCATGGATGGACCTAGAGGATATTATGCGAAGTGAAATAGGACAGAGAAAAACAAATACCAAATGATTTCACTTATATGTGGAATCTAAAAAGCAAAATAAATAAAATAGAAACAGACTCATAGATACAGAAATCAGACTGATGGTTGCCAGAGGGAATGAGGGGTTGGAGGGTTGGGTGAAAAAGGTGAAGAGATTAATAAGTACAAATTGGTAGTTAGGAAATAGTCACAGGGATGTAAAGTACAGCATAAGGAATATAGTCAATAATATTGTAATAACTATGTATGGTGCTAGGTGGGTGCTTGAAATATTGGGGTGACCACTTTGTAAAGTGTGTGGTTATCTAACCACTGTGCTATATACCTAAAACTAGTACAAAATGATATTTAAAAAAACATTATAAAATAAATTGGTGTTTAAATAAAAGTGATTTGAAATGAAGGAATAAACATTTTAATAGATTTATTTATTTGTTACTTATTTATTTATTCTCACCTGAAGATATGTTTATTGATTTGAGAGAGAGAGAGAGAAACATTGATGTGAAAGAGAAACATTGATTGGTTGTCTCCCATATGCGCCCCTACTGGGAATTGAACCCCAAACCTAGGTATGTGCCCTGACTGGGAATTGAACCAGAAACCTTTTTTGTACAGACAACGCTCCAACCAACAGAGCCACCTGGCCAGGGCGAAAGAGTAAACATTTAAAAAAATTATCCAGCTCACCCTCTTTATTGTATAGCAAGGTAATAGCTCTGGAGGGAACAAATGGTTGGTCCAAGTGTCCTACTCAAGTCTCAACAGGTGACTCACCTGCTACTTTATGGAGGTTACAGAAGCCATTCAAGTTCAGTTTAGATATTTGGAATTTGTCCCCTCCTTCAAGCTCCACATGTACCTGTCACCAGGCTCTATTACCTAAGTCTCGCTTGAACCCATCCCTTTCCTCCGTTTCCCACCGACACTGCTTATTTTCACATAGTCCAAATTTCTCATTTGGGCTATTGCATTAGTCCCCGTGCTCCAATGCACGCTGCACACTTGGGTGTGATACTTGTAAAATGAGAAAGTGCTGCCTCTCTCCTGCGTAAAATCCCCTGAGGCTCCTGAGAGCCCAGAGCAGCTTGCCCAAATGAACTTTCTGTGATAATAGCAATACCCAGTATGGCAGCCACTGGCCATGTGGCTATTGAGCACTTGAAATATGACTAGTGTGACTGTGGAATGGAGTTTTAAATTTTACCTACTTTTAATTAATTTAAATACCTGTATTGACTACTGTATTGGACAGTCTGGAATGACATGCAAGTTACTTAGCACGGCCCATAGGGCCCTTCATTTTGCCCCATGCCCCCTTCTTACTCTCATTTTCTACAAGCTCATCCCTCCACACTCTGGGCTCCAACAGAACTGCTTGCTTTTTTCTAGATGCACACACTGCGTTCCTTCAGGTGTTTTTTCCTCCTGGAATACCCTATCCTGCTTTATTTGCCTGACAAAGTTCCTGCTCAGTTTTCAAGACTCAGCTGAAGTGCCTTTTCCTCTGCGAGGCCTTCCTGTTCTCCCTCAGGATGAATTCCTAACCCTCCTCTGGGCTCCCACCAGGGCCACTGCACAACTCCAGGGGGCACCATTTACACTGGAGTCCATGCGAATGACACCTTCTGGATTTGTGCAGTGCACAGTATATGCAGCCCCATGGTGGTCAAAGTCCAAACTTTTTTTTATATGTAGGTTGCTATTTTGATGTAACACTTTTATTCAGTTTAGTCATTCATTCACGAGGCACTGGGCTTGGCTTGCATATAACTGTTGTCATTTGTTTCTGTGTCTTACTCCTGTGCTACTCTGTGCCAATGTAGGAAGTGACCTTGTATTCCTAAGGCCTGGCTTAGTGCCTGGCACATAGTAGAAACTCAAATTTCAGTTATCGTGGTGTATTAAATGTGAGTAATGGCATAATGTACAAACTTTGCTGCTAGCTCTTCAATCCACAAATCGCTCTGTAAATAATGGTTGGCATCATGATCAGTGAACAGTCATGTCACTTATTTTAAGCCTGTTGGTTATTGGTTACTGGGCATCTGTTATTCAGTTTATGCACAGACAGCAAAGCACCTAGTTGTGTTGCCTCCTTGTCTCCCAGTGATAAACCCACACGACATTGTACAGAAATGGTTATTCAAGAGGGAATTGGCACCTGGCCGGTGTGGCTCAAGGGTTGAGCATCGCGGAGATTGAGGTTCGATTGCCAGTCAGGGCACGTGCCCGGGTTGCAGGCTCGATCCCCAGTAGGGGGCGTGCAGGAGGCAGCCGATCAATGTTTCTCTCTCCCTTCCTCTGTTTCTAAAATCAATGAAAACACATTTTAAAAAAAGAAATAGGAAAATAAAATAGTCTGCTTTTGTCACAGTGGAGGTTGTGTTGGTAGAAGGACCAAGGCCAGCAGAGCAGGGTGAGGGTTCCCAGTGGGCCTGGCTGCTGACTTCCTAGATCAAGCTGTGTGCACTGAACACTGTAGGTGAAACCATTAGTACCCTGCCGATGGCTGTTTTAAAATTTGGTTTTCTGGATCTTTGTTGTCCCAGGACTGGAGGTACATCTTCCATGAGGGCCAGCCTTGGGAAGCCAGGCTCTGTTAATTCAGATGCTCATCCACCTATTTATTATGTGCCAGGCACTGTGCTGAATGCTATATAAACACTACCTCTCTTAATCCTTACAACAACCCGAAGAGGTAGAACTCTCATCATTTTATAGATGAAGAGATGGAGGTTTAGAGAGGTTAAGATGTTTATCCAAGGTAGGTCATAGGGGAAAAGGCAGAGCATGGATTTGAATCTCTATGACTAACTTCAGATCCCTGACTCTTAAGCTCTAGGCCACTTGAAAAAATTACTTTTTCTTGTAAAAATTTGATGATAACTTTGTGAACATGATGGGCAGCTGTCTGGTGGTTTATACTGGGGAGGTATTCCAATCCCCTAAAAGTAGGCATTGCCTGCCAGATTCCCTTCTCTCCCCTTCTCCTTTCCTCCCTTTTCCTTCCCCCTGTCTGCCTGTCTCCAGCTTAAACACCCTTTTCCATCCCTCTCCTCCAGACTGTTGCTGGCCGACGTGAATGGGAATCCTCATCAGTGCAGCTGGCCCAGGCAAAGCCCGCAGAGCAGGGGCCTCCTGTGTCATCCAGATGCAAGGACCCTGCCTCCTCCAGCTCAGGCAGCAGCCTGGTGACATCCAGCTGCCTGCTGGGTTTGAAGCTCTAGGCCTGTAGGCTCTGGTGGCCCTGGGGACAAGGGGGCAGAAGGGGCAAACGAGGCCCCCTCCCAGCAGCGGGAAAGGCAGGCCTGGCAGAAGCTGCGGCCGCACTCGGGGATTACCGGGTCTTGGAGCATTCGAGGCGGATGCAGCAGGTGACTTCCTCCTGAGGGCGGGGAGCAGGTCAGCAGCAGCTACGGCTTTGGAGGCCAGAGGAACAAAAGGGCTGCTTGACACTCTCCTGGTCTCCACACCTTCTCCAGCATCTCCTCTGAGCGGGAAGTGCTGGCTATGGCCTCTCAGACCAGCCTCTACAAGTCGTCTGAGCGTTTTGGCTTTTTGTTCGTTTCAGTTTCGCAGCCAGAAGCCGCTTCTCTCGTTTCTGTGGCTTTCCCATCAGAAGTAACTGGGAAGGAAAGTGCGAGCGGGGAAGCTGCAGGGGTTTATCCCTCGTCACCATTTCATAGGCCCAAGGGGCTCCCCATTTGTCAGCTCAGGATCTTTGGAAAGGGCCCCACCTTAGCTGCTGCGCTGGCCCTGAAAGATGGGGCTGTGATGGCCGTTTCTCAGCGTGGCTCTGCTGACCCCACAGAGCTCTGGCTGCTCCAGGGCTGGGGGAGGCACCGGAAGTCTGGTTTCCTGAGGGTTAGGAAGGACTCTAAGAAGTTGGCAGGGTCACATTGTCTGAATCACATCTCAAGAGAACTGGGAAGAAGTGCTTTTCTAAACTTTTCTTTATAGAAAATCACTTTGCATTCAATAGGGAGACAGGAGATCGTGGGGACAGTGTGCTTTTCCTGGGACAGACTCACTGACAGTGACACCTGACTGAGCCTTCTGGAGGAGAGAATCAGGGAGAAGGGATGAGTGGACATCCTGGGTTCTGGTGGTTGCTGCTGAAAGATGTAATTAAATTATCCTGATGATTTCGGGGCTGGGAGCTCCTGCCTCTACATTGACTTCTGCTCTGGAAGGGGAGGCTGTGTGCATGTTGGTGGGAAAGAGGTGAGGACCAGGAGGGGTCTTGTCCTGTTTTGAAGTAGGTTCTGCTGTCCTTAGGCACTGAGAGGTGAGCCTACAAAGAGGAGATCATAAAAAGTAATGTCTTTACCAAGAATTGAGCTGGAGATGGCCCAACACCTTTGTCTAGATGGAAGGCCTGATGAGGGGGTCCTGGTAAAGAGGTGGGAGAAGGCCTCAGGGTTGACCTCAGAAGCCCAGCTCAACCAGAGAGAAAAGTCCTAGCTGTGATCAATAGGTCTGAACTTTCAGTGAAAAGACACATTTGGCAACAGGGTATGAGAGCAGTGAGAACCTTAATGGCTGGGCCCAGCCAGATTGCTGCAGCCTTGCTTGAGAGCAAAGTGTTGAGTGGCTAGCTTCATGAGCCCCATATCTCTCATTACCATTTCCTGAGTACTTAGTATGCCCCAGGCAATATTCTGGAATTGCAAGCATTCTTTCACAAATTACCTATGGACATACATCTACTTTCTTCAAGCTCATGGGGGTAGAGGTACTTGATTGAGGACAAACTTCCCTGGAAGCAGTGGAGCCCAATTCAAACATAGGTCAACTTGAGGTCAAGGCCCAGGTTTTTACTATAAACACTAGTGATCCTGCACACACTGTGAGGGATTCTGAAGCAATGAGACAAGACCTGTCGCCCCGGTGGGGCTCAACATTCTCCTAGGAGATAGAAGCCACTGAGACTGTTTTCTTTCTTGCAGCAGCAGAGAGGACCTTCTTTGTTCTTTGCAGTTCTTTGTATCTGGAGAGAAGCAGTAGCAAGAAGCTGCTGGACTTGTACTAGGCATTTGAGGGGAGAGTGCTTGCCCTGGTTTTCACACATTCGAGCCTGAAACACCTGGACTGGAAATATTTAGCCACAAGCTTTTCCAGTACATGCAGCCACCAGAAGTGACATTTCAGACATGGCTTTTAGGATACCTTCTCCCAACAGTGCCCTTTAAGTCATGTGAGCCTCTGCTGCCCCTCCCAAGGGTTTCTAGACCCAAAGTTACCTCCTACTCCGAGTTGAACTGGAATATTGAAAATCGGGGAGGAAGACTCAGGCGGAGGGCCAGCTGCTATCACTATAGAGGAGAAGAGACTCACACAGTTCCTGACGGCCAGGAAACACCTGTTTCAGGGCTGAAGCAAGGGAAAAGCTTGGTAACCGGGATGGAGAGATGACATTTCGTCAGATACCAAGAGAAGCCAGTGGAATAAATTTGCACTTATGTTCTACATGGGCTCCTCTGGTGATTCATGAACCAGCCACAAAAAAAAATGTGTGAGGTTTTTGAAAGGATTTTCTACAGCAAATTCAGTTGTGCACTGAACAGGGCCTGAGAATGAGCATTTTAACACCGTGGCTGTAGCAATATGTGCTTTGCCAAGTGAAAAGCTTCCGAATTCTAATTTTTAAATATGCATTTGTCAAATTAGGATAGGCAGACAAGGCGAATCATAAGGGCATATGGTCTTTCCAAAATGGCATGTAGAGTCAAAAGTTTGAAAGGCTCTGTCAGGAAGAACAGGATCTGTTGCAAGGTCTAATGTGGGTCTAGTTGGCCTTGTTTCAGGGTTTTTAGTGGGAGACTAACTCCACCCTTTTTCCCACTCAGGGAGGGAGAGGAATGCCAGTGTCAGGCCTGCAGGCTGGTGAAGGGACAGACCGCTACCCTTGACTCGTAAGTATCTCATCCTTTCTTTTAACAAAATTTTATGTATATACACATAGGAAAAAGAGACCCTGGGGAAAACACTAACTGCATGGTGATTAACTCTGGGTGATTTTTTTTTTTTTTTTTTAATACCCAAATGTATTTTTCAAAATTTCCACAAAGAATGCACGTTCCATTTATAAGGGGAAATGAAAACATTGTAAATACCTCTCTCAGCTAGAAAAATAACAAATATTTATATAATACTCTAATTTATAAAGTCCTTTTCACATCCATTCTAATTTAATCCTCTCAATAGCCATCTCGACGATTATTTCTGTTTAGGCTTCAGAACACACCTCAGGAGGTTTAGAAACTTTCTCAAGGACATACAACCCCAGGGAGCTGAGACAGAGTAGAACCCAGCCTTCTCACTGTAGCTTTCGCCGGGATACTAGAATCTTGGGATGAGTGGGCCGAGGCTGCAGAAGGAAATCTGAGGGCAGGTTGAGAGAGAAAGCCAGGGAAATGCTAACTCATGAGAGGTGGAGGTTGGGCAACTGCTCTTTGGATAACTGGGGTCATGATACCTCTGGTTTTGTTTGGTGGGCCCCAGAAAAATTTCTGGGCTGAGGAGAAAGTGCCCTCAGGAGATTGGTCCTCTGGGGCTCCTAGGAGCTGGGGTTGGCTCTGCCTGGCTCACCTCTCTAGTTGGAGACAATTGGAACCTGCTTCCCCAGTTCATGCAGTTACCAGAAAGGGACTGGGCTGGAGCGGATCTGCCTCGGGCCAGCCTGTGGTGTGTGGGTTCTTGACTTCGTGCAGGAAAGATTTCACAATGTGAGTCCAGGTGATTTTTGAGAGTATGTTTATTAAAGCTGGAAACAGTAAAACAAGGAAGAGCTTAGGACAGAAGGAGCAATAGGAGAGCCTCGTCAGAGCTGCTTTGGCTCACTGGGAAGTAAATATCATAGTGATGGAAGTGAGCCTGGGTGGGGCTGCTTTGGCTCAGTGGAGAGTCAGAGAAAAGGGGGCCTTGGAGACAGGTTCAGGGGGTTAGCCAGGGACAAGCTCCTGCTGCCCCATTGCTCCCCTGGTTGCAAGTCTCATGGAGTCCCTTAGAGTTTAGGAGATGCACACCTGTGGGGAAAGAAGAGGAAGGGAAAGGTGTGGGCTCCCAGGAGGGAGAGCTCACTGGGTCCTTTGTCTTGAGGGTTTTAACGCCTGGGAATTAGGGGAGGATCTTAATAGAATATTCATCAGCTTTAGGCTCACACACCAAAATGCAATTTATTCCCTTAACTTCATCTGTCCTTGGGTGTGGTTGGCAAATGGCATTAATTGGATTTCTTCCATCTGTTGGGTGATTTAAGCTACTTACCCCTCTGGTTGGGGAGGAGAAGAGAAGATAGGATTTTGTGATTTTAGGCTGTAAACTGCTTGGCCAGTTAACTATCTGTCTCAGTTTCCCTATTCCACTTGTCTTGGCTACTCACCCATCTCAAGGCATGGCTCTGCACATTCCTCCTTTCCTGGGCGCAAGGCAGAGCCTTCTTCCTTGTGTGTGTGACAAAGTGAGAGGCACAGGGTCCAGGGTTGGCCAGCTTCCTCACACCAGAAGATTCTGGGAATGCTCCATTAGCCAGGAGGTGCCCTCTGCTGCAGTGGGGGCTTCCAGGCTGAGGCAGGCCTGTGAACCAAATCCATGGAGAAGGAGTTTGGAGATGAGGTGGAGTATGAAGGAGGTTCTCTTTAAGAGCTGGGTCATTATGTTCTGGGCATTCCCTCTTTCCACAGTTGGTTAGAAATGAAATGGAAAAAGAGAGGGAAGGAGGGAGGGGAAGTGAACCACTGGCTAGAGCCACCTGAGGATGCTGAGGAGACACTCCAGGTTATACTCCCCATTCTGTTTGGGGTCAGCCTTGCTGGGGTGAGGCTGATCTGTCCCTGTTCATTGATGTACACCAGCTAGAATAATTCTGGAGCCCAGTCAGCTGGGAAGGAGGTATATATATTTTTTCTTGAGATAAAAGAAGTGGTATGGCCTCTTGCAATTCCCACCAGATTGCAAGAGGCCTATTGTTAAATTTTCAACAATTTTCATGAAATTATGAAGTGAATCATCATGTTAGTAGCTTGACATTGGTCATAATGGAAGTATTTACACCATGGAAAATGGTAAACACTACAAATCAGGGCTTCCTTCTGCCAGAGAGGTGGTTGTTAAACATTTACCTGCATACTCCTGGGCAGGAGTCCCATTTACCTCATGTTTGGGATTCACTGTGGTCTTTTGAGGGCAATGATGACAACAATATGAGGTTTGGACTCCTCTCTGTGGTGTCACAATGGGAAGTGGAGTCATCTTTGCCTGTGGCTTTCTCTATTTTACTTTTCCTATACCTAAATCACAAAGAGTGAGCTCATCTGGAAAGGGACTGCCCATGTCCTCCATTTCTACTCTCTCTGGACCATGTGGCAGCAAATGCAATGCCCAGGGGAAAGTAGGCACTCTAGGAACAGTTGTTCGAGCAGGCTGAGTAAATCAGTATCACCTGCTATTAGAGTTTCATAATTTTCCTGACTGTCGTCAGCAGAGGGCACTACAGGACTGATGGTTTGTGAATTATAGCTCCCTCTGGTACTCTCTCTTTAAAAGGAAAAAAAAAAATCATTAATTTGAATGAATTAGGTAGGGACCAAGCTGTATTGGTGAGTTTTGGGTAAAGCATCAGTTCTGAAAAAAAAAAAAATAGTAGTAGGGTTCAGTGCTAATAGTGAGCAATGCTGTGTAGTACTTTACAATTTACAAAAAGCACTTGGCCTACATCATCTGTAATTCTCACAACCACCCTGCAAAACAGGTGAAGCATCACAGTACAGTAAGCACATGTGTGGGCTCTGAGGTCAGTGTCTGGGCTTCAAATCTTGGCTCTGACAAATACTGACTCTTTGACTTGGACAGGTCGCAAAGCCTTCCTGTGCTTTGGGATACACTGGTATTTCACCTTGGGCTCGGTGTGAAATGAGAAGATGCACACATAGCACTTAACAGACTGCTTTGCAGGTAATAAGCACTCAGCAGATGTTAGCTCTTACTATTCTTGTTACAACACCAGGCACCTGATCTGAGTGTGAAGGAAACGCTGAAGGTCGTGGCGCTAGTAAGGGCAAAGGCAGGATGCGAGTCCCTCTGCCTCTGGCCACCACCCATCCCCCAGTTGTCACTGCTGATTAATCTCTCAGCCGTGCCAATAATGCACTTCTGTTGAAGTGCTTGTAAACTACTTCTTTAAAAATTCCTTCTTGAAATCCTATTTATGCTATTAATTTGCTTAGTAGCTCAGTTTTCTTTATTTTATTTTAAAGATTTAAAAAAAAATCTTTATTGATTTCAGGGAGAGGGGGAGAGAGAGAGAAACATCAATGATGAGAGAGTCATCGATTGGCTGCCTCCAGCAGGGCCCCCGACTGGGGCTCGGGCCTGCAACCCGGGCCTGTGCCCTGACTGGGAATTGAACCACGATCTCCTGGATCCTAGGTCGATGCTCAGCTGCCTAGCCATGCCTGGCCGGGCTAAAGATTTTTTTACATTGATTTTTAGAGAGAGAGGCAGTTTGGAGGAGAGAAAGAGTAAAACATGCATCAATCTGCTGCCTTCTGCACACCTCCTTCCGGGCACTGAGCCTGCAGCCTGGGCATGAGCCCTGACCGGGAACTGAACCAGCAACGTTTCGGTACCCAGGATGATGCCTAACCGAGCAACACTGGCCAGGGCAATAACTCATTTTTCTTAAAGACCTCGTAGCTAACTTAAGCCAGTGATCTAAATGTGAGTGCTCAAAATCAAGTAGGTTTACTGTCCCAGGCAGTTTAAGCCTGGCGTCATGAACTCCAGTGACTTCAGTGCCAGCAGGTGTAATGAAAAAGAAATTGTGGGGATTCCTGCCCTGTGAAGTAGTAAGTAGATATGTGGCTGGGTATGGTCAGATGTGCTGATTTTTCAAAAGAATCAAAGACTCCATATTTTTATGTGAAATATCCCAATTAATAGATCTTGTCAACTAATTTTTAAGTTTTATAAAACTTAACTGCGGGGACCAAATCAAACATGTTTGTAGGCCGCATCCACTCTGACTACCAGTTAGCAATCACTGGATAAGGCTTAACGTGGGGGTGGAGGTGGGGATGGGGGTGGGGTGGGAGTGGGGTGGGGTTGGATGAGGGGGCTGGGATAGTCATGACACATGGCTGGTGTCCCCAGGGGTGACAAGAGTAATCCCACTTCAGGCAGGAGAGCCTTGTCTAAAACCAGTATGTTTTGCTCAGTTATCATTTTCTCCCTTTGGCTGAGTTAAGTAGCAGTATTTACTCCTTCTGTGAAGAATCATTTCCTTGCCCAAGTAGTGCTGGAAGCTTCTGGAGGGAGAATTGAATGGCTGGAATCCACCTGCGACCCTGTGGTGTGACTCCAGGCAAGGTTCGCCCCTCCCACACTCTCTCACCAGCACAGCCATGCAGCTGGGTTAAGCCAGCAGGGGCTGTCCCCGTCCCTCCCCCCACCCCCATTCAGAAACTTGCTTAGCGAAGGAGGCTCCAGTTTCTAAGCGCCAGGCCAGGAGCCTCCTCATCGGTCTACATTTGATTCTCCTCACCCCCAAATTTTGGATTATTATTTTCATCGCTTCTCATTCCTTGACTTTGAAGAATCTCTAGAATCATACATATGCACTAAGTCAAGGCAGGTATAAGAAGGGTGTAGTTCATGCGCTAAGTCAAGGCAGGTATAAGAAGGGTGTCATTTCGGGTCCCCTGAGAAAGATGCCAAGACAGGATTCTGTATGCAACAGATGCACTGGGGAGAACACCCGGGAAGGGGAGGGGGGAGGGCGAGGGGGGAGGAGAGGAGAGCCTTCAGGCAGCAGGCAGCCTGACACCCAAGCAGGCAGGGCAGGAGGGAGGGTTGGGTAGAAAGAACCTCAGACTCCAGCACAGCTCCAAGAAAGTCTTTGCCAGGCCGCTGGGAAGCCCGAGAGCCAGTTTTAATACCCCTGCTGCCTCAGTGTGAACGCTGCAGGGATCCTGAAGCTGCTATGGCTGGAAGCTGTCAACTCAGTACACCCCTTGCAGATCTGAGCAGTGCTCTCCCGCTCCTGCCACAATCAGCAAGATTTCCACCATTCCATAAATGTGTGGTGTTACTTATTTCTACACAAAAACAGGGAGCAGAGTGTGGGGGTTCAAAGTTAGTCCTAGGTTTGTGGATCCACAACTGTGCTGGCTGTGACCTTAGGTAAGGAGCTAACTTTTCTTATCTGTTCAATAAAAGTAGTAAAAGTAACTCTGCTATGGAGTTGCTGTGAGAATTAGAGAATGTATGTCAAGTGCTTAGCACAGTGCCAGGCACCTCGCAAGTGCCGATTAAATACTTTTACTTTGGAATGTACTATGAGATGAAATATCCAATAACCTTTTCTTTGATATTTAGAGGCCTTGTCTTCTAAAGTGACATTGTTAAGGTGAGTCTGGTGAGTAGGTCAAGTGAGGTCATGGACAGTGGCCATCCGCAGCACTCTCCTACCAACTCTGTGAAGCGGCTTCTATTAGTATGTCATCTTACAGATGGGCAAACTAAGGCCCAGAAGGGTCTTGGTGATTGATGGAGCAGTGACTCAGGTCTGACCAATCAGATCATTGCAGTGCATCCCCTTGGTTCAGGGATGGGCAGGAGACCATCAGAACCAAGGAGACATAATGAGACTGGCTGGAGTAGCTGCAAAGATCTTGGGCTCTTTTCCTAATGGGCTTGAGCCAGGAAGGGTGTGAGACTGGCGATGCTGCAACGGCCTTACCTCTTCATTCTTTGAGAATGAGGCAGAGGCAGAAATAGCTGGCAGGTTACAACACTCATTCAAACCCTTTCTCCCGTAACTGCCCTGGAGGAGGTTCCTCACTGTCGTGCGATACACCCCCACCCTTCATGTTAGAAACAGAACACCCCAAGTTTTAGCTAGACATGTGGGTACCCAAATGCTGCACTTCCCAGATTCCCTTGCAGCTAGCTGTGACTAGATTCTGGCCAATAGGATGTGAGCATCCTTAAGAAGAAGCTTCTTGCTCTTCTCTCCTACTTTCTCCCCTCCTGGCTAGGAAATGACAACATGGAGCAACCAGTCAGACCCTGTGATGCAGAGACAGAATCATCCCACAATCCTGGGGATAGCTTCTCTTGGACCATTATGTGAAGAAAATAAAACAGAAACAAAACCCGCCCCTGCTGTAGGGGCCATAAAAACCTAAAAACGTGCTTTCCTAGCCTCCTCAGCGGTGAGGGGGCCATGTGCATGTGACATTGATGTGTCCAATCAGTTGGAAGCAGAGATCTGCTGGGGGCTTTGGGGAAGGATTTGCTTTTCTGAGTAAAAGACTCTGATGCAATTACTTCTTTTTTCTGCCTTGAATACCTGGAGCTGGAGCTGTCCTCCTGTGACCCTAAGGGGGGAGGAGCAGAAATGAAGGAAGAGGCTGGGTTCTTGATAACATTACTGAGCTGCTGCGCAGTCATGTCATCTGTGCCCATTCTGGGCGACCTGTCATCTGAGGAAAATGTACCTCTCTCTGAATTTCTAAGGTGAGAATTACAATCTGCACTTCACTGAAGCCTCCATTAGCTGACTTTTATCTTATTGCAGCCAAAACACCAAAACATCAGTAGAACTCGGTGAGATAGAGAGTCCAGATGTGGGTGATGCCAGCTGGCCTCCTGAACACAGCTGGGCCCGAGACTGGCCATACCCCTTGACTTCAGTTATAAGAGACAGACAGTTCTCTTTCTGTTGTAACAGTTTAGGTTGGGTTTTCTGTTGCCAAAAAAGGGAAGACTCCTGATACAACTATTAACAAATAGCCAAGTAGACTGAGTTTTCACTTCCTCTCAGCCCCTCCTCCAAATTTTGAAAAAAGTGAGTAAAATTAAAGGGAGGAAGGAAAACAGAAAGGAAAAAAGAAAAGAAAAAAGAAAAGAAAAGAACAAACACTAGTTAGACCAGATAAATTAACAGGAGCATTTTGTTTTTACAGCTCCTTGTTCGGAAACCTGGGTCCTAGTTTTCCTCTGACTCATGATGTGACATGACCCACGTTAGTTAATTTGTGAACCAATTCGATTGTTCTCCCGGGCTACCTTTAAGTCCATGGGCCATAAGCCTCTTGTGCTTACTGATCTCCAGGGTTTTCATCACTGCTGAGAACGGACCGTTTAGTCCAATCTTGGTGCAGACCAACGTGAATAGGCAATTGCCACAGGGAGATAATACAGGAAGAAAAATGGCTAAAAATACACAGTGAATCACGGAAAATTACATCTCTTAAAACCTACAGTGTATTCCTATCCCCATAGCAACCCCTGGCTAGTGAAGACAGAGCTGATTTATTGCAGGCTTCCCCCAGCACGCAGTTCTGCCAGAGGCTCGCCTGGCCTGGGGTGCCAGTCCCAGCGAGGGGAGGGACAGGGACATCACAGACCCAGTGTTTCTCTCCTCCAACCTTTCTGCTGGTATTCTGTGGTGAGGAAACTTGGGTTCTTCAGTATGACCGAGAAAGCCACTTTTCTGAGATGATTGCTTCTAACCTCTGACAAAATATCCTGCGTTCTTCCTGCACAAATGCCTGCAGCGGCAGAGGGGTCAGTGGGAATGAGGGACCCGAGGAGGCGGAGGGTGCCAGACCGGCCTGCATGCATGAGGAGAGGAGCTCCTCCTTCCTTCTTTCTTTTCCTTTCTTTTCCCTCTCTACTCCCTTCTCTCCTTCCCTCACTTCCCTGACTCTTTTTTCTCCCCTGCTGTGTCCTCAGTAGATCCCCCGTGAAATGGACTCGCCTTGTATGAGGACTAGGAGATGCAATTGGGGGGTCAAGCCTTGATTTACCAAGTGAGTCCGCTCTATAGAAAGACAATGAAATGCATGCAAATACACATTTTGCTATTCCATTGGAACTTTAAAATTCATTGGCATGTAATGTGTGTTTTGTTATAATATTAAAAATGAGATCCTTTGTAACTTTCATGGTTTGGAGAAATATTCTGGACCAGAGCTTTCTGGAGCATCTTCTCTCAAAAATAGCCCTGCCTGAAAAATAAATGAATGAACTATATTAAACTAGAAAGCTGCTGCACAGCTAAAGAAACTGCCAGCAAAACAAAATGCAACCAACAGAATGGGAGAAGATAAATGCAAACAACAGTGCCGACAAGGGGTTAATAGCCAAAATATATAAAGAACTCATACAACTCAACACCAAACAAACAATCTAGTTATAAAATGGGCAGAGGACATGAACAAACACTTCTCCCAAGAAGACATACAAGTGGCAACAGATATATGAAAAGATGCTCAACTTCACTAGCGGTTAGGGAAATACAAATCAAAACTTCAATGAGAGACCACCTCACATCTGTTAGAGTGGCTGTTATCAACAAGACAGGTAATAACAAGTGTTGGAGAGGGTGTGGAGAAAAAGGAACCCTCATTCACTGCCAGTGGGCATGCAGACTGGTACAGCCACTGTGGAAAGCAGTATGGAGGTTCCTCAAAAATTTAAGAATAGAATTGCGTATATGACCCAGCAACCCCTCTCCTGGATATGTACCCAAAACTTTTGAAAACATTTATTTGCAAAGATATATGCACGCTTATGTTCATTGCAACATTATTCATGGTGGCCAAGACATGGAGACAACCCAAGTGTCCTTTGATAGATGGTTGGATAAAGAAGATGTGGAACACACACACACACACACACACACACACACACACACACACACACACACACACTGGAATACTACTCAGCCATAAAAAAGATGAAATACTGCCATTTGTGACAACATGGATGGATCTTGAGACTATTATGCTAAGTGAAATAAGCCAGAAAAAGTCAAGAACCATATAATTTCACTTATATATGGGATATAAAACTGAAAGCAACAAATGAACAGGCCCTGGCCGGGTAGCTCAGTCAGTTAGAGTGTCGTCTCCCTATGCCAAGGTTGCGGGTTTGATCCCTGGTTGGGCACATACAATAATCAACCAATGAATGCATAAATAAGTGGAACAACAAATTAATGTTTTCCTCTCTCTTTCTCTCTCCTTTCCTCTCTCTAAAATCAATAAATTAAAAACAGCAACAAATGAACAAACAAAACAAAAACTCATAGACACAGACAACAGTGTGGTGGTGACCAGAGGGAAAGGGAGTGGTGGGGTTAGTAAAGGGTAAAGGGAGTCAATTATATGGCGATGGAAGATTTGACTTTGGGTGGTGGGCACACAATGCAATACATAGATGTTGTATCATAGAAATGTACACTTGAAACTTATATAATTTTATTAACCAATGTCACCCCAATAAATTTAATTTAAAAGAAAACAAATTGAAGGTAAAAATAGTAATAGCCCTGCCTGGACATGTCAAGAGGATAAAGAAAGAAGACAGCTGGAAGGAGCTCTCACTGGCCAAATAGGGGACAATCTGAACTTCAAAAAAGTAATGATAGTAGTGTTTTATAATCCACTGAATAAAATAAGAAATATAGGTTTATACTGATATTAAATAAATAAATGGAGGAAAAGAAAAAAACCCTTTCTTAGAGTAAAATTTCAACTAATAAATGAAGAAGAAATTACAAAATTAGAAAATCATTGTTTGGCAACTTTCATAGTAATAATTGATTTGGGCAAAAATGATCAATGGAGATGTAAAAACAGTGGGTATAAAGTTTTGTGAGAAACAGTGTATTTATATAATCTTAAAGTATTTTCTCACAAAATGCTTATTGATTTCAAAGAGAAAAATAGTAATTCTGTAGTGGAGAGGCTCGACACAACCCACCTGACCCGGGTGATCAAAGTTATCGCAAGGGACAAATGGGACACATTAATATCATGCATCTCCTGAGGCGATGAGCTAAGAAGGACATAATAGCAGCTTTGTGGTATTCCTGCCAAAGATGCACAATCTGAATCTAATTGTGAGGAAACATCAGACAATCCCAAAATGAAGGGCAGTCTATTCAATAAATGGCTTATATTCTTCAAAAATGTCAGCGTCATGAAAGACAGAGACTGAAGAACTATTCTAGTTGAAGGAACCTAAAGAGACATGACAGTGTGTGATCTTGGACTGGATTCTGGTTCAAAAGAATTTTCTTCTCTTTTGTTATAAAGAACATTGTTAGGTAAACAGTTGAAAATTGAAACAGATATGCAGTTTAGATAATAGTATTGTATCAATATTAATTTCCTGATTTTGATAATTTCTTGGTGTTGTGAAAGAGAATGTTCTTTTTAGGAAATACATGCTCAAATATTTAGAAATAAAAGCGCATTTTATCTGCAAGTTATTTTCAACCAGTTCAGGAAAAAATGTATGTTATATATATATAGAGAGAGAAATTGATAAGCAAATGAGGTAAAGAGTGTGTAGGAATTCTTTGTACATTTTGTGTTTTCTGGAAAAAGTACTTTTCCGTAAGTCTGAAATGACTTCAAAATAAAGATTAAAAAATAGCCTCATCTGCAGACTCAAAGTCCTTTCGAGTGAATTTTCTTCCCACTATTTTCTTTCCCTCACACTGAAGCTTTAGCTCAGTGTTTCAGGTCCTCGCTGTTCCCTGCACAAAGCGGGAGAATCCTACCTTAACTGGGGAGTATGAGGAGGGGGTGCGTGTGTGCATGTGTGTGTGTGCATGAGGAAGATGCAACTACTCCCTCAGGGTGCCACAAAAGGCTACAAAGAAAGCCAGGATCAAGTCATTTGTGACAATGCCCAAATCAAAAGCCCCTCGGTGACTCCTCTCAGGTTTCTGAAGGAAGGGAGCTTGTGGCCTGGGCAGGATGTGCTGGCCCAGCTCAGGGAGAGTCAGGAGCCAGCCTGGGATGTGAGAAAGCCCAGGACTGTGCTCATGGGCTCGCTCCATCCCTCCCCCTCCCCCTCCCCCCTCCCCCTCCCCCTCCCTCCCTCCCTCCCCCCCCTCTCTCTCACACACACACACACACACACACACACACACACACGCACCCATCTCTTTCCTAGAATCTTTTCAAACACTGTGGTACTGGGTGAAGGGCCATTTCTATCAGGGACAGACCATTTCTCCACAGAATTGAAGCCCCATAGGTTGAAACCCGCTAACTTTGAGGCCCAGTGCCACCCTACCTGCCATCCTGCCACATGCAGTCAGGCCTGTCCAGAGCCTTGTGTCCAGGTCCAAGGCCCGATAGACAAGTCCTAAAGTGCTTTGCCCGATGCCTACACAATGGGCACGACACGGAAAGATTCCAAAGTTTGCCATATACTGCATAAAACTCCCTCCCTTACTTTCTCTAACAGCCGTTTTATTGAATTCACTCATCTCAATATCATGAGCTGCAATGAAGCAGAAAGTGGTTCTGCTATTTATAAATGACCCAATGAAATAATGTCCTGATTCTTTATCAGTGGTCTAGGGACAATAAGGAGAGGCCTAAGGGATGGGGGGCCGAGCTCCGTCCCCCTGGGGAAGCGGGCACCTGTCCCGCCCCCAGCCTTTAGAATCCTGCCTCATGGCTGGAGAGAGGCATAGAAAAGGGGAAAAGGAGTCATTTTCAGTTCTGAAAAGATATGTCTCAATCTACCAACATCAGCTAGATATGAGTTGTACAAATGAAACAGGCACAAGGCTTCAGGCTGAGCTGTGAAAAATAAACCTGAAATATTTAAGAGCTGGTCAGCCCTGATCAGATCAGTTTAGAGTGAAAATAAAGACACTAAATCTAAGCCCTTTTTTTTTTAAACAGGCCGCAGTCTGTCTGTTTCTGTGGAGAAGGTGGACCTCCATGGCTGGGCCCAAGGTTATATATAGATTATACAGGATACAACGTTGTGCCCATTGTGTGGCCGATTTGCCCATATACAAGCCCCGAATGGATTTGTTTCACAAGTATTATATACCAGGAAGATGCAACCAGATAGCAGCGTATTTATCAATCAAGTGGGAATCAGGCAATGAATGACTTTATTAAATTTAGGCCATAACTAGTACCTGGACAAGCCTGTAAGAAACAATAACACCAGCTTTCTGATGGGAGTGGGCGTGACTAAGAAATTCCCTGTGCCATCACAATAACTGTGATGGGAACAGCCAGGATCTTTCCATCTGGCTGATTTACCCAGTTCTCCAGGGCCCAAGGACAGGAAAAGGATTTTAGTTTTATTCAAGGCCCCATGTGGAAAGATATTAACTCTTGCATGGGAAATTCATTATTTTCATGGGATACCCTATACCTTCTTTTCTTTTGCCAGTCTCAGGCAGTGTATCAATACTTTCTAGGGCCAATATTTACAATTTCAGCAGAAAGATTCTCACAAAGATCTGCATACTCATATAACCCAGGCTTGGGAAAGAATGACTGCATTTAAGGAGTGAGGAATCCGCAAAAGGAGAAGCAGGTACCTTGGCAGAGCCCAGGAGTGAGGTTCCACAGCAGAAGGAGGTGTTGGGTTGAGATGTCCCAAGTCCCAGAACCTGTCTTCAGCACTGTGGGTGGGAACTGCAGGTCAGGATGAGTCGCACTGTTGTCTACTGTCAGGGATTCCATTTCCCACATGCCACCCTGGTAATATTCTCTTCTGTTTATTGCTCTGAACTGGGTGGGGCAAATTCTTCTAGCTGGTTGAGACTTACTGGTTTGCAACCCAATAATGTTCCATGTTTCTTGATTACAGAAGAACGCTATAACCCCTTTGTCTTCATCATATTTACTGCAGTAGGTTAAAGATGGCTGCAGATTCTTTGCCTCTTCTCATTCTTTGAATCTAGACTGACCCGGAGGCTGGCTTTGATGCCCAGAATGCCCTGGAAGTAACACACTGTAACTTCTAAGGGCTGGGTCTTAAGATATCAGCATCTTCTAATTTTGTCCTGTGTGGAAGCAGTTGCCATGTCAGAAGTCTGGCTACCCTGAGACTTCCATACTGTGAGGAAGCCCAAGCTAGCCGTGTGGAGAGAGAAAGGCCATGTGGAGAAGCACTGAGGTGCCAGACATGCAAGTGACCTTTTAGACCTACCTGCTCAGCCACCAAGAACTTGAAGTGAAGTGACTAACCCCAGCCAGTGGCACACAGAGAATAATTTCCCAAACTGCTGACCCACAGAATTACAAGCAATTCAGGTGGTTGATTTAAGCCAGTAAGTTTTGGGGTAATTTATTATCTAGGTAGTTCACTGCAATGTATACAATTGAACCACATAGAATTAGTGACCCACCCATTACTACCACACAGAAACAACAGGGCCCAGCTGGATAAAAGCTTCTTTATGTCATTCAAATGGCAAAAACTCCACTGAGCTGGAAGCAGAGCCCAGAAAAACCCCAGGGTTCCAGCTGTAGTCTGCATGATGTCAGACAGAAATATTTTTCTGAGAGCAGCTCTTCTCTCTTATAGTCCCTTTTCTGTACTGTGCCCTGGATTCTGACCCTAGTTGTTTGGCCCTTATATCTCCCTACTGTAATCCCGTTATCCAGGGCTGAATTCTTTTTCTTTTAAATGTCCCAGTAAATGTCTCTAGAGAAAACCATAATAGTAACATTTGCAAACAGTCTAGCTGTTCAACAATAGACGACCGGGTAGGTAATTCACAGTACATCCATATAATAAAAAACCTTAAATCTATTAAAATTAATGCTATAGAAGGGTATCAGAGGTGTAGAGAGGTATCCCTGGTATATGTTATGAAATGATATGATCCTAGTTAAAAATTTTATGTACATATATACTTACAAAAGGTAATCATATATACCCAGAAAAGGTTGTGAGGATTAGCAACAAGGTTGAGTAGGCTATGGGGACTCTATGCTTTTATTAAAGTTGCCTGAAATAAGTACAGCAGGTCCTCCGGTAACATCATTTCCTTTAACGCCACTGCATTATAGTGTTGTTGAGATGCCATAGGAACTTAACTCTTATGTATATCGATCAGCCTATGGCAAAACTGGTTTTGTTATGTGTTCTTTTCCTTAAAATGCACAGAACCTATTGACAACACTAAGTGAGGGTTTCCTATATGCATATAGCTTTTCTAATATGATAAAACAGTAAGAGAAGTGTCCCTTAGGAGGTGGAAGCAGTGATGGGACAGCAGGAAGTCTGCCAGGCCCCTAAGGGAAGTGGAATTGGGTTGAAATAATGTTGTGACTTAGATAGAAATACGTGTGGTTTCTTGGGGCCCCACGTGGTATTTGCCCTCCTGTGCACAGAATCGCTTCAGGTAGCCAGTGGACATGACCTCTATGAATAGCAGCTGAAATCTGGGCTCGTGCGGACGCTCACGTGGGATAGGAAACAGAGTCTGAATTGTGGTTATTAAGTAAGAGACCTTGTCAGAACTTCATCATCAGATGGCACTTACTAAACACTCTCTTGCTTTGATGAGTCAGGAAATAGGGTTCACTTTCCCTTTATCATTTACTGCTTGCTGTGTTTCTCGGCAAGAGTAGGGCTCCCTTCCTAAAATGGACCAGGACCTTCATTTTCCTGAAGCCACATGACTAGGCAGAGTTTTCCAGGGAAGGAAAGTGTTGATTCAACCACAGATCACCAAGCAAATGTCTGGTTGCTCTCTGGAACTTTATGTCTGGCTCTCATTTCACAAGCTGGCTCTGCCCGTCTGGCCTGGGCAAAGCCCACAGACATTTCCATATGACACGTGTGATCTTCTGGCTTCCAATTTCCTGGCTCCTGCTGGCGCTCAGAAGCCCAGTGTGGCACTGTAGGGGGAACAGGGGGAGGAAGGGCCTGGCAGGAGCCAGCCCTGCCTGCAAACCCTCAGAAGGCTTCTCTGAGTGTCTCCTTCCACGTGGCCCCTGCTTCTTCTATCTCCACCTCACAGGGAAGTGAAAACAGCTCATTGTCTATTTATTTTATAGAGTGCTGCCCTTGGTGTTCAAATCGCTCAGGGCACAGAGCACACAATTTAAAACAATTAAAAGATATAAAACAGAAGTGGTGATGACCAGCAGTTTTTTAAAAATCAGCAACAAAAAGCCAGTTTGAGGAGCCCTGGCTAACCCTGGGAGCCAGATCACCTGTGGGGGCTCTGTCCACAGGGCAGGGGGATGGGGCAGGGAATGATTCTTTTGCAGCCTCTGTCTGAGCTGTTTGCTTGCCAAGTCTGGGTGCTCCCATCACCTTCTTTCAGACTTTCCCATCTGAGTCTTGATGACTCAGCTCAGGCCAGATCAACTCGTTCATTTTCTTCCTGTGCTAGGCTGGGAGAGGCTCAGGAGGCCTGCAGGGACTGATGAGGGACAGAGGGACAAATCTGCTCTAGGTGCCTGGCATGGGAGACCAGCTTAGCTGTTAGAGTGTCACTGCCTGGGCCTAGCCAGTAGTTGGTGACCAAATAATAATATTGATAATGACAATATTAATAACAAGAGCTGAGCTTGACTTCGGCTCCTGCTCTGTGAAGGGAGGAATGCTGGCTTATTGCTAAGGCATCTTCAGCTTTGAAAGATGTCTGGTTAGAACCAGAGGGATGGAAACAAGGCAAAAGCAACCAGGTTGGAAAAGAACTTGGGAAAAGGGAAGAACCACGTTGAAGTCATCTTAGTTTGAATGAGGGTCAAGGTACAGCTGGGGCTCCTGCTGCGAGAAACAGAAACATGCTAATTGCAGGCAGGTTTGCCCAAAGAACAAGCAGTGAGCCCACACTCGGAGATCTGAGCTGTGATCCCCAGCTGCTTCAGTGTCTGCATGGCCTTGGGCAAGTCACTTCTATGGATGTTAGTTCCCACATGATAAAATGAAGGAACTGGCATAGTCCCCTTTTAATGCTGCGTTATAGGTTTCTGATTTTCAGCGCTCAAATAATCGGCAAGTATTTATAGACCACGTTCTACCTGCCAGGCACCTGTAGAGATCTCTCAAGAAAAGAAACATCTTTTAATCTCTCAGTATCACACAGGCTTCTCTCCAGTGGCTACAGCCCAGCTGCCTCTTCAAGGTAGGAGAGGGGTACGGGGTGATGGGGGGCTGATGGGAAGTGGGGAGGAGAAGCGTCCTTCAGCTCAATTACACATTCATCGAGCACCTATCTTCCCCACCCTCCAAGTTGGTGGTTGACATTCAGTAGCTCTTCCATTTGATCCCCATGCAGCCACGTTCTGAAATGCCCTGATCACCACTCCACCTGAAGAGCAGCCTCTGCCTCTCTCTGGGCAGTAAGGAGGTCTCCTTTCTAGTCCCACCCTGGCCTACTCCTCTCATCCTGCTGAGTGTCCCCCTGGCTGCATTCACTTCTCTCTACGCTCGGGCTTACTGAGCTCTGTAATCCTCTGTACCGCAGGCTATCTGTCACAGGAGGCTGTCACAGCCCAATTCGAATTCACTTTACCTTTCCCTCTGCCCTATTCGCTGAGCAAATGTGTGCATTTGACATTTCAGCCATGGAAATTCTCCGACCCCCTTTGCTCTTTCCTAAAATGGGAACCTCAGTGGCTTTGCAGAAAAATTGTACGTTCTCTGCAACCTAGGCTCAACAGCTATTTGTTGAATACTTACGATGTGCTTAGTTTTGTCATGCCCTCAAGGAGCTTATAGTGTGGTTGGTGAAATGAAACAGACACATGTGAAACCATTTGAAAACAGCAAAGCACAGTAATGTTGTCAGTATTATCATTAGGTGCCAAGATGGGTGGTACTATCATCCCACCACTAACACTAGTAGTAGATGCTGACATGCTCCAGCACTTATGCACATTTCATTTCAACCTCAGACCAGGCCTGTGAATTGGGTATTATTGTCCCCATTTTACATGTTAGCAAACTGAGCCACAGAGAATTTAATTGGCCTACAGTCTCGTGGATGGTAAGACAACTCAGCTCATTTCATCTCCAAAGTGTATGCATTTAAAACCCTAACTCTATGCTCCACTACTGTTCTCTAAGTTCCATGAAGATGGGGTCTAGGTGCTTTGCTCATGGCTGTTTCCCAGGGCCATTTTCCCGATGCTTACCATAATAAATGCTCAATTAAGGAAAACACACACACACACACACACACACACACACACACACACGCGCGCGCGCGCGCGCATTGCATGCTGCCCCTTTTATGAACAGAAAAGACAAAATGGCCTATTTCCTAGAGTCAGAGGTGGGAGGAAATGTCGAGGAGTTTGGATTGTGAAAATCAAGTCCGGACATCCCAGTAGCCTGGGGGATGAACTTGATGATAAAAGAGTGGGGGAATAGAAAACTAGAGAAAGTAAAAACAAAACCAAAAGCCCCAAAGCACACAATTATACAGCACATACAACACTGGCCCTGTTCTTGAGGCCTTAAATCCAGCTCTTGACCCTGCCCTGTTCCCCGTGTGCTCGCAGCTCTATTCTTGTTTGTGTTACTTATGCCTGAGTCTCTCACAAAACCGTGGGCCTCAGAAGGGCAGGTGCTGGCTTCCCCCTACTTTATATCCCACTGTGGGTTGGTCCTGCAGAGCAAATGTTTGTTGAAATGAATTGAAATTAAGAAGAGTCTCATCTCACTTAATCTATTTTTTTTTAGCTGTTTTTTACTGTTTTTTTATGCGATGCTTTTTGGGAAGTAGCAATGATATAGGAAGAAAGAACCGTAGAGAAACCCCTTGGTAGTTATACAGGGAAACGAATGTGGTGCCATCTTTTAAAAGCCCTGGGTCTTATCTGTCCCAGATGGAATTCCCTCCCATTCTTAGGAGATAGAGGGAAAGAAATGAAGCTGCATCTCCCCATCTAGTCAGCCTGGAGGGTCTGCCTCAAAGAGGATTGAGGGGGAAATGTTCAATTTTATTGGTTTGTTCTGCTGGGTCTTTCTCTCCAGGACACTGTTTAGTGCACCGATTGCAGTGGAAAATGAAGAACAGGTGAGCAATCAGCTGTGAAAAGCTTTAATGGACCTGGCACCCCTTTGGGAATGAGGCAAGGCTCTTGCTGGCTCTCAGGACCAACTCTCTTCCAGTTCAGTGGGCTTTGTTTTTGTAATGGGAATTTAACTCCCTCAGGTGGCCCCGAATGGAGGGATATTACAGCCTGCAGCAGCAGTGGGCTGCAGCGTCTTTAAAGAGAACGGAGGCCACCGTCCTGGAAGGGGCCCCTGGCTCACTGGGGCCCTTTGCAAGTCTTAAACTTCCTAGGTGGCCAGGAGAGCAGATCACAGGACCCTGTGAACAGTGATGATGTGATTTCCTAGGGCTTCCAAGTAATGGAGCTGCATGTTCTTGGAGTGGACGGGACTGTGGGTTGGTGTGGATCCTGACTCAGGGGGCTTGGGACCAACGCAGTTTCTCTGTGGAAGCAACAGGGTGGGCTTTTAAGCGTTTAAACTCTCTGGAGTGGTAAGGAGCGAGGCCTTGGATTTGGGCTGGGAGGCTGGGAAAGGATGTCCGCCTAAAGTAATGAGCAGGAGTAAGAGCAGGCGCTGTTTCCTGTATGCCAGGCCCTGGGCTAAGTGCCTTACTTATTAAAGTGTGAGAGCGATGCCTTCACTCCCTCACACTAACAAAAACTTAGTCTTTGTTAATTAGCTTCCTCTCTCGGGCCCTCTCAGGGTTTTCCTGGCTCCTGAGCTTTTAAACATATAGAGTCAGGGGAATGGGTTATACAGAGGAAGGATGGGAGAGGCAGGGGCAGGGAAAGGAAAAGATTCTACTTGCTGGGCCAGCTCTCAAGCTCTCCTTCATTGTGGGGAATGATGGTACTGGGCAAAGTGTACATGAGAATTTTAGAAATGAAGTGAGAGAAACTTACTTGGTGAGCCAAGTCAACCTACATAACAAATATGGGATGGAGAGGAATGAAAGAAGAAAAAAAAATTGTGGGTTGGGTGTTAGGTAGGGTTTCCAGATAAAATACAGGACACCAGTTGCATTTGAATTTCAGATAAACAAAAAGTATGTCCCAAATATTGCATGGGAAATATTTATGCTAAAAAAATGATTTGTCATGTATCTGAAAGTCAAATGTAACTGGGCATTCTTCCTGTTGTTTGCTTTGTTTTCTTTTGCTAAATCTGGCAAGTCTAGTGTTGGGGAGAGTTTTGTGAGATTTCTTGAGTTGAGATTCTGGAACACTGGGTGGGTGGAAGGTAGAGGAATTGGGCAGAAGAGATTTTTAAAATTGTTGTTGTGATTTATAAATGTTTTTCGAGTGATGCTAGTAAGATTAGAAAACTTTATAAGTTACATTTGGTTTTAGAACAGCCTTCTTCAAATGTAACTCCATACAGAGACTGGGCGATATGAGATCCTGGCTTATGTCTGGGGCAACCTATACATGAGCTCAATAATCTTATAATTGTGCAAGGTGGGCAGCATTATACTTACTTTACAGATGAGAAATTTAAGGCTCAGAGAGGTCAAATAACTTGCTCAGGGTCACACAGTAAGTAGTGGAACTTGATTGCAAGCCTAAATTCATTTGATCTCCTGGGCTCAAAACCTGAAGCCTAACTAACCCATGGTCAAATTGAATCTCTACTTCCCAACTAAACGTTACTGGGATAGACTTGTACATAATGCTCGAATATAACATGCTATATGTTTGTAGAATAGACCCATGGATTTTAACATTCCTCTTTTAGTTGAAGAAGCAGTTATCTAGAGAAGATAAGGGCCACACAGGTAGTTATTGGAAGAGCCATGACTAGAACCTGGACCCACAGAGGGGACATAGGGGTTGAGTGCTCCAGGGGATGGCTATAAAGAAGTAAAGCAAGTCAAATTGGCTGTCCCTTTATTGTTAGCCCCATCTGCCTCAAATGCACCCCACCACTCCCCTTCCCACATCCCTCCCTCTGCAAGCATCAAGCTGTGTCCCATTTCTCTGTATTCCCTCTCTGAGTCAGCTGTCATAATCCCTGCAAGGTGTTAGCTGATAAGAGCCTGTGGGAGGATCATAATGTTAGCCCAGTGGAGGAAATTAAAGGCTGTAGAAGTCTGAACACAGGTCTGTGCCAAGACATACTGCAGGAGATGCCAGAGGACCTGGCCACCAGGCAGACTTGCAAGGTGGCATTTACCTTGGGGCATTCACTACGGCCCAACATCTGGTCTGTTCTCGGCTTTGCTAGTCCAGGCACTCTGTAGACACTCTGTCTTCTCATGCCCCAAGTTTGACTGGATACAGCAATGGTGACTCATAGTAACAAAACTCAAAGAAAGAAGCACAAACAATAAAAGGCAACTCATTAACACACTGTAAGACATAAACCTGCTAAGTTCACTTTCACCTGACTAGTGCCTTCTTTCTTGTGGGGTGAGAAGCTACATGGAGAATCAGGTAGCAACCGGTTGTGCAGGACTCCTGGAAACAGTGCAGGGGGAGTTAGGTAGAGAAGACCAGAGTTTAATGGCATTGAGCCATAAGGTCTGGGGCTCCCACCTCCGCAATCGCAAGGCACATGCACCCATGAAACTGGGCATACTCTCCTCTGGACATTGCTAGGATGTGGCAGGTATCAGACAAGGCCCAGGAAGGAAATAATCAACACACTCCAAGGGGATTGTGTTTGCAGAGCGTTTAAAGAAGGGATTCTTTTCAAATATGTTTCAAAACCAGCAAGGGATAATGGATCCCCCCCAGCTAGTTCCAATCTAGCAACTCTGTGGGTATTTACCATCTCCAGGGCAAAAGGAGGAAGCAGTTACCAGAATCTGGAGAGAGCTGTAGCTGTGGCTCAGAGGGAGGCATTTCCTCAGGATCCGTGGCCTCTGGTAGAGGTTATAGCCATCGTCAAAACAGTCTGGCTGGGAGGTGATCGGGGGAAGAAATACTCTGGCTTCTTTCTCCAATTGTCTTCTGATCCTGCTTGTGCCTCTTGTTGGCTGAACACAGCAGAAGCCAGAAGGCTTGATGCTGTTGGTAGAGGCCAGCCTCTCAGGCCACAGAGCAAGGCAGAGAAGGTGGAGAGAGCATCTGGACGGGCAGAGATCCCTGGCATGTGGACCTGCAAGCACCGTGCCTCCTTTTTCCCATGCTTCCTTGCCAGACCACCCTGCTACTGCTTGAAACATTCCAGAATTATTATTCCTGTGATCTGGTTACACAGGGGTCTTCCTGCTCTGAGAGCCATTTTCTCTCCTTGAGATGACTCTGGGCATCTCTGTTCTGATCAGTTAAGTAATGAATTCATTAATGTAATCTTACAATCTTATTTTCCTTATTTTATCAAGGTTCTTAGGACCAGGGAGGGGGCACCTCACAGGGCCTCCATAATAAACCAACCTAAGTCAGCCTCACTGGATAGAAGACTTAAGGGCAGAGGGAACGCAAGAGCAGGCCAGGGCGCTCTCCAATACTCTTGGCAGCACCTTTTCCAGGGGTGTGTGCATTTTTAAAAGGATTCTTAAACATATGAAATTTAAGACTTGAAGGAATGTCTCTCAAATGGCAAAATTTCAGCTTAGTAATGGGGAGCTGTGGTGGGCTGAATAATGCCCCCCTACCCTCCAAAGATGTACCCATCCCAACCCCAGAATCTATTAAATGAGTAACCTTTTATGGAAAAAAAAAAAAAAGAGATCTTGCAGATATGATTAAATGAAGGATCTTGAGATGTGGGGATTATCCTGGATTATCTGGGTAGGATCGATGTAACTGCCAGGGTCCTTATGAGAGGGAGGCAGGGAGGTCGGAAGCTGACAGACATGTGATGACAGAAGCAGAGGTTGGATTGATGCCCTCTGAAGACCAAGGAGAAGGCGCCGGGAACCAAGGACTATAGGAGGCCTCTAGAAGCTAGAAAAGGCAGGGTTTTTCACCTAGAGCCTCCAGAAGGAACACAGCCTTTGGTTCTTAGCCCCATAAGTTCCATTTCAAACTTCTGACCTCCAGAACTGTAAGAGAATAAGTTTGTGGTGTTTTAAGCCACTACATTTGTAGTAATTTGTAACAGAAGCCACCGAAAACTAACACAAAGGATATTTTGGGGGTAGAGGCTCCTTTCCAACATCCTTCAATCACAGGTTACATGAAAACTTCTTAGGATGCCTTTTTTTTTTTTTTTTTGCTAACCAATTTTGGGTTTCTACACAGACACCAATGAACTGGAAATCCTGACCATAAAAATGATCGTGGTCCCATGACATGCACAACTGATGCTAAAGTGGGTTTCTGCCCTGATAGGCATGTTCCCAGAGTTTGTGCTTCACTGCTCACCAGGCCTGGCATGGTTGGGGCCGCCTCCTTCTGAGCTGAGAGCCCGAGATTCCCAGAAAGGCCAGTTAAGGAGGCAGGTGGCGCCAGACCAGTGTGGCTTAACGGTTGGGTGTTGACTGGTGTACAAAGGGGTTGCCTGTTGGCTTCCTGGTCAGGGGACATGCCCAGGTTGCTGTCTCAATCCCCAGTAGGGGACTTGCAGGAGGCAGCTGATCGATGTTTTTATCTTTCTCTCCCTCTCTCTCTAAAATCAATAAAAACATATTTAAACAACAATCAAAAAGAGGCAAGCAGAGGTGGTGGGGAGGACTCTCAAGGAAGGGATCCTTGGTGAAAAAAAATTAAGGGGGGATACAAAAGACACCTTTCCTCTTGGCACTCGATTGCAAAAGTAGCCCAAGGAAAGGGTTTTGAACCTGCTTTGAACTGGAACACTTAGGGGAAAATAATCCATGACCCGAAGTCCATGTCATTGAGCAGATCCCCTTAGTTCTATCCCCCCCCCCCCATGGTGATCCCAACAGGCTCTAAGGGAGAGGTCCTTCTCTGTTAAGAAGCTGTTTTCTTTCTTCTACAAGTAAGTCTCAGGCACTAAATGGAAACGAAGGGGACGCTGCTTAAACCATGTCTTTACAGCGAAATGAAATACGAAAAGGCCCCAATCCATTTTCCAGACAGCCCCTCCCGTCAGAAATCGATACAGCCCTGCTTCCACAGCGTGCCTGTTCAAACACTGAAAACGCTCCAGCTCTCCATTTAACATTTTCAAAGCTGATATTAAATTTCAAGATTTTATATCTGCTGTTGCCCATTTAGGACCAAGTTATAAATCTGAAGCCTCTCCTCAGCTTACGAGCCTGACAGTGCTCGATAAAAACTTTTATAATCAAGTTCGATAAAGAATCACAAATCTCCGTCTTGTGATTTTTAGCTTACAATGCTCTTCATAAATAACATCTTCTGCCTTGATGTTTGTCAATATTTGCTATTTTCAAAAAGGGATAAATTAGCAATGCTATGTAAACTCTTACCTCTTGGATGGAAATTACTGTTAAGAAAGGATTCAATGAATGAGATGTCCTCAGAGTGACATTTATAAAGAATGACGATGAAAAGTCAGAAGATGGGATCTTTAGTGACAACCATGGTCTGCTACTGATGGCATTCACAGGGAGACAGAAGACAGGCCCTCGTCTGGAAGTCTTAAAATACACCCGCTTTTGCACATTTGCATTTAATCCTGTCCTGAAACGGGCAGCCATGCGGCATCCTTCTAAATGATCCCTAGGTAGAAATAGAGGCACCAGTGTCACCTCCAAGCCTGTTTGGGGTGCGCTCCTTTCTTCAGAATTAGAATATAGGTAGTTTTATTCAAGTGAGTTGGATTCTGAGTTCTCTGTGTTTTCCTATCTGTAAAACGAGACTGGAAGCATTATATACACACATATAACCATACACACGTATATGTACATACATATGCGCTATGTAACATGTACTAAAGTTGTGAAGCTAAGTGTGGGGGAGGAAACAACAGATTCAGGACAGCGGTCACCTCCGAGGAGCTGAGGGCGATGGGACCAGGAGGGTGCCCAGGCAGCGCAGGAACATTTATAATGTTTTCTCTTCCCCAATGGCTGGTTCACAGATTCTCGGTGTCATTGTCCATGCCTTCTTCATCTGCCCATCTGCCATATTTTATAATTAAAGCAGATTTTAAAGAAAAGTATAGGTTTGTGTGATGGTTAGTTTTATGTGTCAACTTGACTGGCCTAAGGGACACCTGGACAGCGGGTAAAGCGTTATTTCTGGGTGCATCGGTGGGGAGGTTTCCAGGAGAAATTAGCATTTGAGTCAGTGGACTGAGCGAAGAGCCCCCCTTCACCAGTGTGGGAAGGTATCATCCAGTCCACAGGGTACCGAATGGAACAAAAAGGTCAGGCAAGGGTGAATATTCTCTCTGTTCTCGAGCTGGGACATCTCTCTTCTGCCCTTGAACATCGGAACTCCTGGTTCTCAGGCCTTCAGACTTGGACTGAATTATACCACGTGCTTTCCTGGTGCTCCAACCTGTAGAGGGCTGACTGTTGGACTTCTTGGCCCTCATAACCTGTGAGCCAATTCCTATAATAAATCTCTCTCTCCTCTCTCTCTCTCTCTCTAGATAGATAGATAGAGATATATCCTATTGTTTCTGTTTCTCTGACTAATACAGGTTGGATCATCAGAGAGATGGGAAAATGAGGGAAGAGTCCAAATGCCATTCAAATTCAATGTGACTTTTTCACCCTGCCCAAGGTTGCTCTCCTGACTACACAGTGAAATGGGGACCAAGGCATGTTAGTGACAGGGTACAGTGGTCTGGTTCAGGAACTTTGCAAGCTGTTAATTAAATACCCATTATTAAATATTAAATTATATAATTTAATATTTAATTAAAAATCATATTGAAAATAAAGGTAATAAATACTTATAACTTATCACATCTTAGTTATTTCACTATATTTTACTATTTTCTGTGCTCTTGAAGTTCTTTACAGTTATTGTATCTGTATGGTAGAAATACTACATAATGCACATCTCTTCGCAACTCTGCATTCAGTGACATCATGTTCAGAGCTTGAAATTGGCCATGGTAGGAGTATTTACACCCAGGAAATTGGCAGATGCTACTAATCAGGGCTCCCTGCCCACCCCTCCTCCCGCCCCACCTTGAGAGCCTGCTGTTAAACATTCACCAGCACACCACTGGGCGGACCCCCAATTTCCTCAACAACTTCTGTGCTCTAGATTCATTCTGAACATTCTGAATTCACAATCACTATGAAAAACTCATTCCTTCACTAGGTTTGCATGACTTCTACAAAACCAGCTGAGCAGATTCTTGAAGTATTGGGCAATTGGGGAGAATTTTCAGGAGTAAGACAGTCTGTACACCCCTCAGACCCCAAAGTATCAACTGTCAATGTCCATCATAGTGCCCTGTCAAGGGTGCATTTGTCTGTTGGGATATTCCAATCCTGGATGTCATGTTGTCAGCCAGAGGCCTCTCTGCTTGGCTATCTCTGTTGTAATTCTCTTTCCTTTTTCATTCCTGGCTTGTCTTCAACTGGTGACTCCCTGGAGGTCTGAGACCTTGATTTATGTGATATGAGGAACTTTCACTGCAGTGGGAAGCTGGCCCACAGAAACTCTGGGATGTAGGCTTGCACATATGCCTAATGGCCAAATTCCCTGCTAAGTTGAAAGTGTGCCTTTGGCTGGCAGCTCCTGGGCACCCAGAGTTTAGCCAGGGGCAAGCAGGAGCTGGTAGAAGAATTATTGCCCAGACCCACCCTCTAGTAATGCCTGGGCCTGGGGCTCCCAGCTCCCTGGACACCAGTTAAGGTCAAAGAACAGGATCAGTTCTAAATGGGTTGGAGGGAGGCTGGAGAGATGCTGCTAAGAACAGTAAAAAAGAAGTTACTTCTCGAAGTGGATCCTGATCTTTTTTCTCTCCCAGTTCTTCTCTAAGTGATTTCAAAAATAAACTCCATGAAAGATGGAAAACAACCTAAATAACCATTAATAAAGAATAGATTAAATATATTTATCTTAAGAAGGAAAATTATGGATCAATGAAAAATTCTTTCTTTTTGAATATTGTATCATGTTCATATAATAGTTGTTAGAAACAAAACATTTAAAAACCCCACAAAACTGTAAATGGTTATGTTGCAGAGATCACATGGCACATGAAACACCTTCCTTCTATTAGTTAACACTGTATTTAAAAACAAATAAACACGAAGCTGTTTTAGGTAGAACTAACTGTTCCACTTGTGGTTTAGTATAAAATTTCCAGTGACAGCAAATAGATTCCAAACGTGCTGTAACTCAAACAATTGAGACAGAAGAGAAGGTAATGTACTCCAGGAAACTGTAAGATGACTCAAAAAGTGACGCTGGGGAAGACAGAGACACTAATGTGCAAGAGACATGAGAAGAGCCCTGGCTGGGTAACAACTGGTTAGAGCACTGTCCCGATAAGCCAAGGTGGCGTGTTCGATGTCCAGTCAGGGCACATGCAAGAATGAACCAAGAGTACATAAATAACTGGAACAACAAATTGATGTCTCTCTCTCTAAAAGCAATTAAAAAAAAAAGGGACATGAGAAGAGTTTGAATAAATTATGTCATGAAATGTGAGAATGGAAAAAAGTCTTATTTCTACCTTAATATGTTATTTTATACAGCATGTGATTTTAAAGATGTACGTGCAACTAAAGCAATGTATAGTTTAAGCTAAAAATCATGTTTTAGAAGGCCAATGACACGGGGAAAAGGTCATGGCAGTGGTAAATCAATATAAAAATTTTTGGTCTATAAAAACTATTTAACTGTAAATATAAATACATACGAAAGAAAATTAAATGTATATCGATCTGGAAGGAAAGTCACTCCAAAGAATCAATGGTTATATTTGTACTTAAGATTACAGGTGACTTTTATTTTCTTCTCTATATATTTTTATAGTCTCCAAAGCTTACACAATGAATATTCATTACTTTTCTAACAAAAAATAACCTTATTTTAAAAACAATACAATAAGAATAAAATATCTGCCAGTAGTCCCTGCCTCCACTGTGGCCCGCTGTGGATTCCCCTAAGTACATTAGTGTGAAGTAAAATGAAAAAAATAGCTAACTTTTATTGACTGTGAATCATGTACCCAGCACTGTACCGAGCACTTTGCATGAATTATTTTAGGAAATTACCACCCCAGTCCTATGAAGATGGCATGAATACTCTGACTTTGTAGGTGAGGAAACCAAAGATCAGAGTGGTTTAGTTATTTATTTATTTTTTTAAAATATATCTTTATTGATTTCAGAGAGAGGAAAGGAGAGGGAGAGAGAGAGAGAGAAACATCAATGTGAGAGAGTCAGTGATCAAGCCCGCAACCCGGGCATGTGCCCTGACTGGGAATCAAACCCCGATCGCCCAGATCCTAGGTCGACGCTCAACCGCTGAGCCACGCCTGGCGGGCGAGAGTGGTTTAGTTTTTTTACTAAGTGACACAGCTAGTGAGTGGGAGTGCTGGCAATTAAACCCAGGCAGACTGACTCCAGAGGGTCACACTCTCAGCCCTGCTTTTCTCTGTGCGGCCTCCCAGGACTCTAATACACGTCTGGCAGGATTTCAGAAGCTGTAACAGGCCAGCCCGTGGGAAAATTCCTACCCAAGTGTCCTGAGCAGCTCTGGTCAACTTCAAGGAGTTGGAAATTTTAATTGGGTGAAACAAGTTTCTTACCTGGGACTGTAATGTTTGCATGAGTAAGGGAATGAGAGGAGCTTGTTGAAAAACATGTTTTTACCTACTGCTTTAGGTAGAAAGGCTTTTCAAGGAATGGGACAATTGGGTGTGCTGGTTTTAAACAGAGTCTGTGAGGATGTGTCTGGGGCTGCTTAGGTGGCCAGGAAGAGACCAAGATATGAGGACTGACCAGACCAAGGATGGAGCACCAAGTGAGGGGGCTTTAAGTAGTCAGGGGAGCAGAATCGGGGAAGCAAAAGGCAGCTGGGAGAGGGGCCAAAGACCAGCTTTGTCCAGCAAAGGAAGCGTGATTATCACTTATTCAGCATGTACTGTACCCCGGGTATGCATGTTTGCTCTTTCATTTCATCCAACAACCCTATTTGCTAGGTGTCATTATTTCCACTTGACAGTTGGAAAGGGGGAGGCTCAGAGAGATGAGCCTGCCTGAGCTCGCACAGCTATTGAGTGGTAAGGCCAAGATTCAAATTCTGAGCTTCCTGGCTCGAAAATGTTTGCAGTGGTGTCAGTCAGTGTTCCAGCAGGAAACGCTCAAATGGAGTCATTGAGAAGCATTTAACAAAGGGGCTGATTACAAAGCTGGGGGAGGTGATGGCGTTTAGGACATGCTACCCCAAAATACAGCACCTTGGCATATGGAATATCTTAAGCTGAAGGAGTCTGAGAAAATGGCAGAAGTAGGAAGGGCACTCTGACCTCCCCCTTCCCCTCCCCCTTCTTCCTTGAAGCAGGTCATAAACTCCCATGTGACAGGTATCCTCACTGTGCCTTCTAGAAGGAAGACATTCTTATTACTAGAGATGAGGACTTCGGGGCCGAGAAATCTGTATAAACAAACCTTGTACAAGAGAGTGAAGCAGGTGTCAGAACCTGGAAATAGTAGGGCCACCTGACTGGAGCTGTCATCTTTGCTAGAGGTACAGCCAACCTGTGACCCTGCTGGTGTCCTGATGGTGCCTCCTGTTGGCTTAGCCGAATTGGGAAACCAGAGGGAAAGGGAGCCTGATGTTGCTGTCCATGGAGGCCAGCCACTTAGAGACTGGAACAGAGCAGAAAAGAGTAGAGAGAGTGCCCTAGCCAGTGGTTAGAGTGTCAGCCCACTGACAGAAGGGTCTTGGGTTCGATTCCGACCAAGGGTGGTTGCAGGCTTGATCCCCAGCCCTGGTCTGGGTGTGTGCAGGAGGCAATCAATCGGTGTGTCTCTCTCACATAGATTTTTTTTTCTCTCTCTCTCCCATTCTCTCTGAAAAGCAATGGAAAAAATATCCTTGGATAAGCGTTAAAAAAAAAAAAAGGTAGAGAGTGGATCTGGAGTGGGAAGACCAATAAAAATATCTTGCACCCTTTCCAGGCAGCAGTAATCTGCAAAGTTAATATTAAATCCTCAAAAGCCTCCCCACTGCATGCATCAAAGGACACTATCAAGAGAGTGAAAAGACAACCCCAAAATGGGAGGAAATATTTGCAAATCATATATGTGATAAGGGATTCATATCCAGAATATATAAAGAACTCCTACAATTCAACAACAAAACACAAGACTATTTAAAAAAGGACAAAGGACAGATATTTCTCCAAACTGAAATCACAATGTGTTACTACTTCACATTCATTAGGATATCTATTATCAAAAGAGTGGAAAATGAGGAATTGGAATCCTTGTGCTTTGCTTGTGGGAATGTAAACTCATGCTGCCACTGTGAAAAATAATTTGATGATTCCTCAGAATGTTAAACATAGAATTACCATATGATTCAGCAATTCCTCTCCAAAGTATATACCCAAAAGAACTGAAAGCAAGGACTCAAAAATATACTTGCACATCAGTGTTCATAGCAGAGTTATTCACAATAGCCGAAAGATGGAACAACCCAAGTTGTCCACCAACAGATGAATGCATAAACAAAATGTGGTATATACATGCAATGGAATATTATTCATCCATAAAAAGGAACAACGTGTATGCTAAATAAAAACATTATATTAAGTGAAATAAGCCAGACACAAAAGGATAAATATTATATTATTCTACTTATAAGGTCCCTGGCAATCCGAGTCCCTGGCAACTGGAGTCCGAAACTCCCATCTTGGTACGAGCAGTCACAGAAGCAGAAACTTGGGAACCCACATGGACGCGGGAACTTGGCAACCTACAAATCACAAAGTGACCACAAGCCCCTGCCAAACCACAAACGACCAGTGAGAGCACCTGTACCTGACTCCAGGAATGACAGAAAGAGCAAACAAAATTGATTCTTTACCCAACTCCCCCTCCCCGCTCCCTGTCCTGTCTGACTAAAACCTATAAAAAACAGTCTCTACCTCTTGGGGGAAGTGACTGCCCGTTGAACCTCACCCCACCTGCACCCAGGTGGTTTGCGATAAATCTGTTTTTAACTCTCAACAAGCCTCGTACTTCTCTCCCTTGGCAGATGCCCCTAACACTACTCACATGAGATACCTAGAATAGACAAATTTGTAGAAACACAGAATAGAGGTTTCCAAGGGCTAGAGGGATGGGGAATGGGGAATTATTGTTTAATGTGTACAGAATTTCAGTTTGGGGTGATGAAAAGTTCTGGAAATGGATAGCATAATGTATGAGTGTACTTAATGCCACTGAATTGGTTAAAATGGTTAAAATTTTGTGCATGTTTATTTTGCCTCCTTCCCCTTCCCCCAACACACAAGCCTTTCCACTGCCCAAGTCAGAACCCTCTCTAATAGGATGCAGATTATCAGACCTTGGATTTCACCATGGGGTTTAATAACTCTCTGAACTACTGCATCATTTTCTACTTTTTAAAAAATTAGCAGACAAAATCCTTAGGCTGACTCAGAATTTTCCACTGGGGCTCTCTAAGCTTAGTAGCTTTTTGATAATACAATTTTGTGAATTGTGACGGCTTTAAGGAAGATGAGTCCTATTTTTCCCCCTTTTTTTGGTAATGAGACCCTCACCCAATGGCTGCTGGAAGCCTGCTGGCCCTGTTGCTGGTGGTGGAGAGATAAGTGGGCCTGAGTGCCTGCCTGGGGATAATTAAGGGTCTCAAGAGGTTCCTAAAGAAACAGCTGCTCTGAGGTTATTCATCTGATGGGAACAGGCTGTTGAGAGAAGGAAAGACATTTCTGGTAAGGTTTTGGCCTGAATCCTGCAAGGAGAATGGATTTTGACAGCTCTCAGTGCATGGCCAAGGGGATGAAAAGAGGTCATTAACAGACCAAAATTCTAATTCCATGGATTTCCACTCATCCCCCAGTGTGAGGATGGGGATGGGGGCAGGGCTGGATAGCCCCCCAGACCTTGTGGGCTGAGTAGGCTTCCTGGACTTGCAATCCGAGCAGTTGCACAAGGTCCCAGGCCCAGAAAGGCCCCATGCTTGGTTTAATGCTCTGCTGTTGCCATCTTGAAATTCTCAATACTTTTTTAAACAAAGGGCCTTGCATTTTTATTTTGCACTGGGACCTGCAGATTGTGTAGCAGTGCTGCCTGTGGGGTATCAGAAGAGAGAAATTTTGCCTGAATTCATTGGATTAACAGGCCAGGTGGTAGGGGAGAGGGACCTCCAAGTTCCAGGTCCAATGACAGCAAACAAAGCAGAGCAAGTGCCCTAGAGATGGGATGGCAGTGTGGGGGAGGAAAAAATGTTCCTCTACCCTTCAAGGTTCTTTCAGTTGGTCTAATAATTAAATCGACACGAGACAGATTTACAAGAGAAAATAGCCAAATTTAACTACATACATCCACATGGCCATACATGAGTCAGAAAACCCACATGCATGAGAAGTTCAAGAACAGAAAGGGGAAATGATGCATCTATGACATTCTGAGCAAAGTATGAGGTAGAAAGTCACCTTGGGGATGCAGAGGGTAATTGCAGGAAGATAAGAAGAGCAGCTATTCAGCAATTAGTAGTTTGCCCTGCCCTATACATAGGCCAAAAAAACAAACAAACAAAAAAAGTTTATTTCTGGTGATAACTCTTACTATGGGCAAGCTTCCTAATATAAGTTCTTTAAGGGGAAGGTGAAAGTTTCTTGTGAACCTTCAGGGTTTTTGTTGCCTTTGGCTCAAAATAATCTGCACATTACAAAGGCACATCCTGGGGTGACTTGTTATGAACCTTTATACCAGCTTTTCCATCAACCCCTTTTATGAGTAAGCTTTGAAGGTAAACCCCAGACTTGGGGCCAGGGAAGGATGGGGTGGCGAGTGCAGCTCCACTATCTGCCTGTCCAAGCCTACTTTGTTTTCTCTTTTGCTTTGTCCTTGGTTTCATTCCCAGCCTGGACCCATGCCCAGTATCCACTATTAGAGTTTTCATACTCAATATTTCTACTTGCTCTTTAAAGTTCTTGTTTCATGTTGCTTCTATCTTACCTCTTTAATTCTATGTGAGGCTTGTTTTAGATTTTTGTCTGTTTGTTCTTGTTCTAATCCTTTTGTTTCCGAGAACACAAGTGGCTTGTGTGGTTTGCTGTTTTTCTTCCAAAGGAGTGACAGTGCCCCTGCTTGGAGTGCATAGTCCCCTGGAGCACTGGCTGCTGCCTCTGGCATTGTGTACAGGAAAGTGCCCAAGGCTAGGCCCCTATTTGAGCCATCTCTCCAGAGGTTTCTCATGCCTTGTTGCTGTTGTTATTTTTGTTGTTGGTTCCAGGAATCCCTGTTTCCCTCTGTAGTTTCTCCAGCCTGGATTTGGGAAAGAGAGCCAGCTGCTCTGCTGGTCCGCTAACTTGGCAGACACCGGAAGTCTCTTTCTGGCTTACTTCTGTTTTTTGTGTTTCCTGTCCACACCGCCTCGCTTGTAGGTGGGTGAAACCTATTTTATTGTAAGTTGCTAGGTATGGATATTTCTCTATAGCAATCAGCCCATTTCAATTTATTTACAAAGGGCCAATAAATAAATAAAAACCACAGAAAACAAAATAAATAAATAAAACAAATGGCCAATCAATCAACTGCAGCCGTCATTTAATTACAACCCCGATAGTGGAGGCTTACAAATAAGGTACGTGTAGGAGAATGTGATCATTTCTGAATTCTGATTAACTGAATTTTCTTGCAGTCTGATTGCTCAAAATGTTAGGCAATTATGTAGGAAAATGTTCTTACTTTTTGGAGTGTATTTAGGGATGAAAATGTCATGATGTCTATAATTTACTTTAAAATGCTTCAGCATTAAAAAAAAAAAGAAGAAAAAAGAGTTTAGCCCTGGCCTGTGTGACCCAGTTGGTTGGAGCATTGTCCCATACACCAAAAGGTGGCTGGTTTGTTTCCTGGTCAGGGCACATACCCAGGTTGCAAGTTTGATCCCTGATTGGGGCTCATACTGGAGGAAAACAACTGATATTTCTCTCACATTGATTGATGTTTCTTCCTCTATCTCTCTCTCCCTTCTTCTCTCTAAAATCAATTTTATAAAAGTTTAAAAGTAAGAATTGTTAATTTATGGTATTATATTCACAAGATTATAGGTCGCAGGAATCATTCTTGTAGAGAAGTAATATTTCTAATTTATATTGCATATAATCTGCCTTATATTGTACATAAACATATTATTTATTCTATAAAAATGCTATGGTCCATCTGAATGTTTCTGTCTCTCCCGCACCTCAATACATATGTTGAAACCCTAACCCCCCAAAATTAAGGTTTGGGAGGTGGAGCCTTTAGGAGGTGGTTAGATCATGAGAGTAGAGCCCTTATGAATAGGATTAGGGCCTTATAAAAAAGGCTCCAGAGAGAGTCCTGGCTTCTTCCCCCATGTGAGGACACAACCTTCTGGCACCAACTATGAACCAGAAGCAGGCCCTCCCAGAATGTGGCCATGCTGGCACCCTGACCTTGGATTCCCAGCTTCCAAAACTGAGAGATAAATTTATGTTGTTTAAGCCACCTATTCTATACTAGTTCATTAAAGCAGCCCGAACAGGTAAAGATAGCAAATATTTGGCAATATCTATTTTGATGAATTCTGCAGAAGTAACGCTCATTTGGCAAATGAGAAAACTGAGGCCCGCTGGGGTCGTGACCTGCCTGGGGCTACATATAAGATAAGATCTAAGTTCTGTGAGGCACAGATCCAGGGCATTTTCCATCCCACTCCATCAGGAAGCATGGGTCTCTCTTGTGGCTCCTGCTCTCTTGGGATCCTGTAGCTTCGCCTCAGCCTCACACAGAAGATCTCTAGCGCAGGTGTGCTCGAGGGTCTGTGGCTGGGTTCCCTGCCCTGGGACTGTTAAAGGCACACAGAGTGGCTCAGGAGGCGGCTGGGAGGGGCCACCACGGGAGCCTCCAAGGACAGAACTGCTCTCACACACTCCCCAAGTCCTTTATTGATTTCTCTTTCTTAAATTCCACAAGCTGCTGGAGCAAGACACCACGTGGGGGAAACCGAGATTATAGAGAAAGTGTGGTGTGTAGACCAAGCAAGTGGAACCAGGGAGGGGGATGACTCAGAACAGGATGTCAGCGCGAGGAGCGTGTGTTTCCTGCCCGCCACAGCTGGGCCTGCCCTCAGTCTGGAGCCTGGGTCCGTCTTCCACATTTGCTTTTCACATTGTCTTGGTACCTTTCTGTCTGGTGGTCAGATCCTAGCCCCAAAGATGGTGCACTATGCTTTTAATTGAAGAGTGAGGACCAATGTTTGCAAACAAAATTGTCTAGGCCTGAGCCCCAAGCCTACACCAACACAGTCTAAGGGTAGGGACAGGTGGCCTCCTTGACCACACACATGGCAGAATCCTAACCCTGGAACATTGTGAGCTTGGTAACATGACACTGGATATGGAGGTTGGTGTCCTGGGTTGTATAAATGACTTTGCCATTGACTGTTATTATTTCATTTTCCTGATCCTCAGACATCATCGTTTGTAAAGGTCAATTTAATAACTGCTTTGGGGGGAGGAAAAAGAAACATGCAGATGCACCATCAATTCAAACACCCATCCTGGTTCCAGGACGGTTAGCATGTAAAAAATACAGTGCATCTTAAGAACAAAATAAAAAAAGAAAGAACAGAATTTATAAAAATTTAAATAAAAGGAAGCTTTTTCTAATTCTGGGATTGAGGTATAAAACCAATACACACATTTTGGAATAACAGTAGTAATAGGCTTTTTACCACATCATTGGTATTTTTTTTAGAGGAAAAGGACATGAGTTGACCTGATAGACACTCACTTAAAAGGGTGGTAGATTAGTAATACTTCTATTCAGCAAGCCGTGCAGGGGTAAAATTGGTTACTAGATATTTGCATCTTTTAACTACAGAGCCAAAATAAGAGAACTAAAGGATTTTTTAGTTTTAGAATAATAATAGCTAATGTTTGTGGAGCACTTTTTATGTGTAGGTGCTGCTCTAGGTACTTCACGTGTATTAACTGGTTTAAGCCCATGGAAATCCTATGAGAAGGTGCTGTGACTACCTCAACCTTAGAAATGGAAGAGACTAAGCACTGTTCTCAAGGTCCCACAGGTAGGATGTGGACTTAAGCCCAGTGTGTGGCTCCAGGGCCCACTTTTAACTATACTGCACAGCCTCTCTTAATGCATAAGGGAGGGAAATAAGCCAAACAAAGCTGAACATTTCCAGTCATGTGAGCAGAAGGAAATGGTGGGTTGGCCCAAAAGTAGTAGCATGCTGATAAACTGCCCCTCCCTAGCAAAAGAAAAGAAAATAAAAAGCCCTGGTTTATGACATTTGCCAATTTCTTTGGTGTAAATACTTCCACCTTGGCTGATTTCAAGATATTTACTATCTGATAAAATTCTTGAGTGTTTAACAATTGTCTTCTGGGAGTTGTTATGAGCTGGCTGAAAGTCTTTGTTCGAGAGGATCTGGGGCAGTTTGGCCAGTGTCAACGTAAGAATGTCCAAACCTGTAGAGAATTTTTATAAGAGTTTATTTGAGCCAAACTGATGACGTCTGCCAGGGAGCAAGGTCTCAAATGCTCAGGAGAATAACAGTTTGCAGTTTCTTTTATGCATTTGAAATTAAAGAGGGACCATAAAGAAGGTTATGCAGAGGTAAAGAAAGCAAGGTGGGAATTGGATTACAGGATAGTTAACAAGATTTTATGCTCTCTTGAGGGTGGTTATGGTTTATTTCTAAGGTGTGTTAACCTAGATGCACAGAAACAATGTACAGGACTTGCTTAAGGCAAAGATAAATCTTTTACTAAAGAAGTTATATGCCTGGGGTGTGACTACCGACCATGACCTGCCCAGTTAGGAATTTATGATCAGATCACCCTGTGAGGTTCCTTTCCACAGAACTCCTATTTTTCATCCACACCAGGAAGGTGTTCTGCATGAGGTTCAAGTAAGCCAACCATGGGTGGGACTTGGCATGTGTGTTCAGAGCTTTGAAATGGTTTCTCCCCTTCTGTCCCCCACCTGCCAACCTGGGGCGCCAGCCCCTTGCCGGGAAGGTGAGTGTATGCTCTCCATGCCTTGCTGGCCTCCTTGAGTGTCACAGATGAAGCTGAAGGCCAAAGTTCCCACTCAAAGGAAGGCGTTCATCTGACTCATGCTCAAGAAGGAGCACTTAGCGCTGACCTAAGGGCCTCCTGGAAGCAGAGTGGCTGTGGTGATGTGATGGGAGGGAAGAAAAACATGAGGTTAAAAGAGGGCAGAGGGCCTCTGAGGTGGCGAAGCTGAGGGGTTAGGAGGAGGAGGTGAGCTGTGGTTAGTGAGAGTGGAGGAAGCGAGAGCAAGCCCTTAAAGCTGAGTAACTGGAACACTTCAGTCACTATCAGGACAGCTCTGGAAACAAAGCCAGGAAGTAGGAGTCAGGGGCTCAGATGCCTCCAGGTGCCAGGCAGATTAGTGGGCAAATTAGACAATGTATGATAAAATAGAGGGCGGTAGGGACTGTGGCAAACTGTAAGCACATGCCAAAAGTCACTGAAGTGTTGTTTTTTTAAAATATGTTTTTATTGATTTTAGAGAAAGAAGAGAGGGGAGAGAAACATTGATCAGGTGCACAGGGATCAAGCCCACAACCCAGGCATGGGCCCAGACTGGGGCATAGAACCGCAAACTCTTGGCAACTGAGCTGTTTTGCTTTTTTTTTTTTTAAACATTGTAAACCAAACAAAATAGGTCCCTGACTTGGATCCAGGCCTCTACTTTGTGGGTTCTGTCACCAAGCCTCTCCTTGCAAGGTTTTGAAAGCCAGATTCATCTGAGCAGTGGGGCACCAGAGATAGGGCAGGCAATGGAATCTGTCCATCTCAAGTACAGGCAGTAAGGGGGTGCATTATCTGTAGCGAGTTTTAAAACAATAACAAAACAAACTAAAGTTCAGTCTGCTTTGTATTATCAACCTGTATTGACAATCCTGAACAATGTCAGTGATAAAAATACCCTCCTTGAAAAAAATCTTTTATTGGTCTAAGTTCTAAAGAATTGCTATGGTTGTTGCTGAGTTTTAATAATACATAAGTAAGCTTCGAATGAACACATTTAAATAAATGATCTACTAATGAACATTGCATTCTGCATGCAAGTTAATTTGAAAATTAACCCCTGACTCAAGTGGATTCACCCACAAGCATTTCTTTCCTAAGAATGAGTAAGTACCTAAGGATTTAGAACCCTTCAGCTCTGAGCCCCATGAAACCACATATTCCTGTTTGTAAACAATAGATGTAAAATAAACAACAATAGCACATGATTGTAAACACGACGAAGCAGAGTACGAGTCAGTGAGTTCCATTGTGTTGGCCCATGTGGTCATGCCAGAAGAACTCAAAAGGACAATGTTTAAAGACCTGGACTGGCCCGGCCGGTGTGGCTCAGCGGTTGAGCATCAACCTCGGGTCCAGGAGATCATGGTTTGATTCCTTGTCAGGGCACTTGACTGGGCTGTGGGCTTGATCCCCAGTCGGGGGCGTGCAGGAGGCAGCCGATCAATGGCTCTCTCATCATTGACGTTTCTATCTTTCTATTTCTCTCTCTCCCTCTCCCTTCTTCTCTCTGAAATCAATAAAGACATGTTTGTTTGTTTTTTAAAAAGTACTGATATAATCAAAACATACCTACCCAGTACTTCTATTTTTTATATTTGAACATAGACTTATTTATTGTAGCTGGCATGATTATATATATGAAGCTCATCAAAAGAAAACTTCTACTGTCTGCATTCTCTTTCTGGCCACTATTGTCATTTGTTTCATTTCATGTTTACTGCTGAAAGTTGTTGCATAGCCAAGAGGGACGTTAAAAATGACCATCCATGGGGCTGTGACATGCCAGGGCAGGCCTGCCTAGCCGCTGGGCTGCAGGCACTCCCAGGTCTCTTTAGGCGGGACCATGTGGGAGGGAGTTTTTCTCCAACTGCTTTTTTCATCCTTATCAGAGGACGTTTTTTCTGTTGCTTTTCAGAGAGGGAGAAAGAGAAACATCGATGTGAGAGAGACACATCGATAGGTTGCTTCCCACACATGCCCCAACCAGGGCTGGGGATCGAGCCTGCAACCAAGGTACGTGCCCTTGGCCGGAATCGAACCCGGGACCCTTCAGTCCACAGGCTGATGCTCTAACCACTGAGCCAAACCGGCCAGGGCTTTATTGATTTTAGAGCAAGAGAAAGGGGGGGGAGAGAGAAACATTGATCAGTTGCCTCCCATACTTGCCCCAAACGGGGATCTAACCTACAACCTTTTGGTGTATGGGTGATGTTCCAATCAACTGAGCCACCTGGCCAGGGCTCCAACATTTTATTTAAATGTTTTCCAGCCCTGGCCAGTTTGGCTCAGTGGCTAGAGCGTCAGCCCGCGGAATGATGGATCCCGAGTTCAGTTCCAGCCAAGGGCATGTACCTCGGTTGCAGGCTTGATCCCCAGCCCAGGTCAGGGCGTGCGCAGGAGGGAACCAATCAATATGTCTCTCTAACATCGAAGTTTCTCTCTCTCTCCCTCCCCCCCCTTCCACTCTATCTGAAAAGCAATGGGGAAAAAATATCCTAGGTTGAGGATTAAAAAAACCCCCACTTTTTCCAAACTAGAAGTAATTTTGAGACAACCTGATCCTGACCATTTAGCACCCTGACTGGAGAGTCCATCTTGGCAGCATAGAAAGGGCTTTGGAGCAACCAGGGAAATCCTGGTATTTAAAAATTAATCCTGTAACTAATGAGTAGTGGGTCTTGTTCCCACTTGAGATGAAAATATTGTGGGGATCTTTCTAGCCACCTTCCCAAGCAGGCTACATGGGGGCTTTCACAGGCACGATGCCCTGACCCTGGGGAGAGGGGTGGAGGTGACTGTACTCCCGCTGGCCCCTGGCCTGCAGGCCCTAGCCAGGCTGCCTTGCTGACTCCATCACGGTTGCCCTTGCACAATGAGGAGGTGGACACTCACCAGCTTGATGGGGGGACAGAGTTAAGGTAGTGAGGATCACCCCTAAACTAACCCTGGCAGACAGGGTCAAGCTGAACCCTGTTGCAGCCAGTTCTAGATGGATGGGCAGAGCTGGCAGCTTTCCCTGAGGAATAATTTGAAAGGTTACCCACTCAAGATAAGACCTCCTGCCCTGGCTGGTGTGGCTCAGTGGGTTGGGCATTGTCCCATGCACTGAAAGGTTGACAGTTCATTTCCCGTCAGGGCACATGCCCAGGTTGCTGTCTCAATTCCGAGCAGGGGCTATGCAGAAGGCAGCCAATCAATGTTTCCCTCTCACACCGTTGTTTCCTTCTCTCTCCCTCTCTCCCTTCCTCTCTCTCTCTCTAAAAATCAATAAAATAAAAGAGGGCCCCTTACCCATCCCCATTCCCCTGCACCAAGCCTGAAATTCTCACCACTGCAATTATTCATCCAGGTATTCTATTACTACTGCTGCTATTACTACAACTGCTTATCCCCTGCTTCCCGGATACTCTTGTGAATGCACAAAAGTGCCACCTGGAGGCACTACCACACTCACCTTCAAAATGACAAGGAGGACCAGCTCCTCTGTGCCCACCCTGGCCTGGTCACACAGAATCCTGGAGGTGAGGGGTGGGCTTATGGGGAGCCATGAATGCGGAGAGACCTGGGACAGTGGGACAGGAGAAAGAGAATGGTAGAAGGAGGGGACAGGCCTGGACTGCCAGGGCAGGGGGGAGGGCTGGTGCCCGGGCAGAGGTGCTAGTCCTCATTTTGCCTGTTTAGTCCAGGAGTCTAAAAGTGCCATGTGCCAGGGAGAGCAGATGGTGGCGTAGAGACACTCAAAAGGCAACGGATTTCTTCTTGGAAGCTGTCAAGGTTATTGATTTAAGTTGTGACAGGCTCAAGGGCATTAAGAGATTCTCTCAAAAGGAAATCAAAACTTGGGGTGGTGAACACATAATACAATACACAGATGATATATTATAGAATTGTACCCCTGAAACCTATATAATTTTATTAACCAATGTCACCCCAATAAATTCAATAAAAAAGTTTAAAAAAAGGAAATCAAGCTGCTTCTCCAGATGAGTATTGCTTTTTATTTAAGCAGGGGTCTAAATCTACTGAGGTGAAAGCTACTGGGCCTCACCTCTGGATGAGCAATCTGGGGAGACCTATAAAATACATTGATTGGACTTACTTAACTTATACTGACCAAAAATAAAACAACTAGACCCATCAGCCAGTCCCCAGGCCTCCCAAGAGAATGCTTACAGGGTAGATTGATTCCTCCTCAGAGATGGTAGTTAATGGGGAAAGCACTGAGCAGGTCAGGGCAAGAGATGCTGCCCAATGACATCCTAGGACAGTGTATCAGGGAAGCCACTTCTTGCCCAGGTGAGCATCCTGAGAGAGGGTCCAGGAGTTCTCTGGGTATAGGCTGCAAGGAGCTAGACAGTTCTGTACAGAAGGTGGTGGGAAGCTGCCAGATTTATGTTTACCAGGTAAGAAAGTATAAGAGAGTTAGGATATTGATGCAGGCCAACTAAGGAGGGCTGTATGGAGAGGAGCAGACAGCCGAGGGAACGAGCCAGCACCCTGGCCTGGAAGTCTGGAGCAGGGCCCTCTAGAGGGCATGCTGTGCGCCCTCCTTTGTGCCAACCGGAAAGACGGAGGAGTTTTCAGTCCAATTCACCAAGTATTTCTCTTGCCTTGAGAAGTAAGACATGTCCTTACTGGAGGTTATTAGCAGCCTGTTGGGAGACAAGATGTTCCCACTTGAATGAGATAATGACCTGAGACCTCGGACAATGGAACGCCAAGTCAGTGGCACACATTATAAGTGCTGTGAGAATTCAGAAAAAGGGGTGTTCTGTGAGTGCTGGGGGTTTGGAGAGGGTCTCAGAGAAAAAGTGAAACTGAAACTAGGCTTTCAAACTAGGCTTTCCTTGTCTAATTGGGCAATTCCTGAGAAGCGACTGTGAAACACTCAGGAATTCTATCAGATAGCTAATATCTTGAAATCAGCCAATGTGGAATTACACCAAAGAAACTGGTCAATGTTGTCAACCAGGGTGCTTTGGAGGGAGTGCAGTTTACCACTGCTTTTAGCCCAACCCAACATTTTTTTTTTTTTTAAATATATCTTTATTGATTTCAGAGAGAGGAAAAGAGAGGGAGAGAGGGAGATAGAAACATCAATGATGAGAGAGTCATTGATCGGCTGTAGCCCACAACACGAGCATGTGCCCTGACTGGGAATCGTGCCCTGACTGGGAATCGAACCCCGATCGCCTGGATCCTAGGTCGATGCTCAACCTCTGAGCCACGCCCGGCCTGGCCCAACCCAACATTTCCTTCTGCCCATAGACAATGGGAACTGGAAACTCTCAGCTGTGTTTGGTTTCTCTCCCTTCTGCTTTAAGAGAGGCTCTATAGTGCATTTAAGAGGTGGGCTCTGGAGCCACACCACCTGGGTTCAAGTCCATATCCTCCCTGTGGGACCTTGAGAACAGTGATTAATCTCTGTGCCTCATTGATTCCATCTCTAAGGTTGAGGTAGTCATAGCACCTTCCCATAGGATTTCCACGGGCTTAAACAAGTTAATACGTGAAGTACACAGAGCAGCGATTGCACATAAAAACTGCTCCATAAATATTAGCTATTATTATTCTAAAACTGAAATATCCTTTAGTTCTCGTACACTGAAGGACCGTGGGATAACATAAACAGCAGTTAAATGTGTGAGCTCTGGGGTCAATGTTTGGCATCTAGCCTGGGCTCTACCAATTACTATCTGTGTGGGCAAGTCACTTAACAGCTACAAGTCTTAGTCTCCTCCTCTATAAAATGGGGATAATGATAGTACCTATATGGTAAAGTATTTGTAAAAGTTAAATGAGACTAATGTTTGTAAAGCATTTAAGAGTGCCTGGAGCAGAGAAAGCATTCAGTAAACGGTAGTCACTGCCATTATTATACTTATTAGCGGTGGTAATAACAGTATTCAGATTGCCACCCGGTTCTGGAGTGCTCTGATTCTTTACAGACTACTTGAAGGTAAAGGGCAAGAAGGAATTCTATCTCTGTCCTGAGGGAGATGACCCAGGGAACTGTATTCAAAGTTTGAACTTGCTCTCTCGCAATGGAAAGAACTTCCATGGAGTTCCATAAAGTTAATTCTTTACCTTCTCAGGCTCAGAATGTCCCCCTTGGCCATTTGTCCCTCCCTCCCAGAGCCCAGCCAAGCTCCCCTCCTCATGAAGTCTTCCCTTCCAGTTCCGGACACCAGGCTCTCTCTTCCCCTGAACCTGCTGCTCTTGCCTCTCTGTGGGCATGAAGCCAGAGGGGTGACGTCTGTCCTGTTGTCTCTTCCTGCTCTGCTGCATTTCCCCAAATAAGGTGCGTGTTTTTCAAAAGTAGGAACTGAAAGGAAAAAAAAAAGTAGGTCCATGTGCTCCACAGATCTTAGAAGGATCGAATCTTGTTGAGGCTACAAACTTTGTTCTTTGTTGAGATTGAAAGGCCTGAGCTTTGTCTTCCACGCCAACCCCACTCTTTTTCACCGAGTCCATGTCTATTTCTCAGTTCCTGGAACCCCAGTGCACTGTGAGGTTCTGCTCCTGATCTCTGTGAACTTCCCAGGGTGCCTGAGCCCACTGGTGAGGAGCCCACTGAATGGGAACAGTGCCACTGGCCAGCGTGGGCTTCTGTGAATGACCAGAAGAGAACTAGCTGCCTCCGCTCCAGGACCAGATTTGGATCTAATTTTCTGCCTCTTTGGGTTCCCAGAGAAGTGGCCATTCTAGTGCCAAATGGGTCTTAGTAAGATTCCAATGGAGAGATCTGAGCCCCAGTCCAACCTGACAGCGAGGCAGGTGGGGTCTGTGCTGGGAGTATGGAGAATGACACCACCTTCTCGCTTTTCTTGTGGCTCTCCTTCGGGTCTGGAATCCCCCCTAAATCACTTTCTGTATCTTGGTCTTCAACAATCATCTGTCTGGGAAGCAGATTATTGGAACCATTTCTGTTCCTCTCACCCCTGTTTTGTTTTCTAACCCGCAGGGTTAGGCTTTGCGGGGGAGGTTTATATGGAGATGCATTGATCGGTGATGAGAAACAGGCTTCTGGGCCACTGAAAGAGAGGACAACTGAACTGGGAACACCTACATCAGGAATAAATCATCTTAAGCATCATGCAAGCACAGTGCATGCAGGCCAAGGGCAACCAGTCATATAGGGGGTGATAAAACTGAGGTCTGGCCTAAGTCCCTGCTTCTTCAGGGAGACGCATTTTGGCCCGAATGTCATGCAGATTGCTCTCTATGTGTGTCCCCAGTCCTGGCTGATATTCCTGCAACCCTATATTAGCTTCTTCGAGTGACATGTGTATCCCTTATATAGAACCTGAAGGGCAGGGAGTGGAAGCCCAGCAGCCCACTGAGGAGGTGAACAGTGGCATACCACAGCCAGCAGCAAGCTAGTTTAGTGCCTGCAGGACAGAGATTAATGACCCCCAACTTTTACAGGGCCTCCCCAGAAGGCACCATTGGAGAGCTGGCAGGAATATTTTGGAAGAGAGAATGAAGCTTCGAGTTTTGAATTTGAAGCGGCTTAGAGAATAAATAGGTAGAAGAGACCCTGAGACAGTCCTTTGGGGATCCAACAGAGGCATATCTAGAAGTACTGTCTCCCCATAGCAGCAATTATCTAAAGGGACTCCTAACCCTCTGTAAGGTGAAAATACGAGAAAAAGAGACATCTGCAATATTTTGAACAATTAAATTAATTAATTAAAATGCAAAAAAACCCTCCCCCAAACCCCCATCACCAGTGCAATACCAGAGTGCCTTGGGTGATGTTTACAAACACCTTCAGAGCTGGGAAAGGGAGCAAGGGTTCTTTACTCTTCCTCTAGCCAGTGTCCTTCGACTAGCAAAGTGGTAGACTAAATTAGCCCCCCAGAATGGGAGCAAATGGAACTTCTGGAAGCAGCATTTTCACGGAGTTGGCAGGGATTAGCCAGCCTCTTTCAGAGGTCAAGAAATACAGGAGCCCCTTTCATTTTTTTAATCCTCTTGGTATAATAAAAAAAAGTAGAAATGTCAAAACAGAATTTTAAAAAGTGTGATATTTTTTGAAACATTGTATTTAATACATCAGTGTAATTTAACACCAAAGGCACAGTGTTATTAACAAGATAATTATAGAACTTTTGAAAAACATTCATTCATAATGTATTCCAGGCAGTCAGATCTGTACTGGGGACACATTTTAACTCTACGAAGAACACCATCTTTCCATGTTGTTGTAGTGTGCCTCTGAGGCTGGGTCAAATCTTATATTGGAGGCCTTTGGTTGGCCTGGGATAAATGGAATAAATGGTTTCCCCAGCACACTCCTCACCTCCACCAATCTGATAGCCCTGGGTTTAGCAGAAGTAAATAGTTTATATAAGTGTAGCATTTTATGGTGATTCAGAAATCTTAGATAATATTTAATAAAGATTCCTTTGTTGAGGTAGAGAGATTTTAAAGAAGGGATTATTATGGCTTCTGGAGTAGCATTTTGGGGGGCTTTTTTTTACCTCCAGGGCCCAAATTTCATGAACGCATGACCAACAAGATTCAGTTACACACATGTATCTTAAGAAGCCTAAAAAGACTGAGATAAAATGCTAAAGGGAGGGAAATTGTCCTTCCTTACCGATGTATGTGCACGACGCACCTCTAGTGAATCACTTCAGAGGGTTGGGCCTCACCTGGCCTTCGTTCCAGCTGTGCGCAGCTCTCTGCGGTGTCAGCCAGTCAGTTCCCACAGGTGTGCTAACCACGACCCACCTCAGGTCCATTCGTTGTGCTCCTTGTTTTCTGCCTTCGGCTATCTGAGTGACATTGTGTATGGGGCCACCATGGTAATGTCCTTGGCACTCATGCATGGGCAACATTGACATCCATGGGGAGAAACTTTGCCCAGTGGTCTGGGGGACAATGGAGAGCTGTTGCCCCTTGGTTCCCGCATTGGTTGGTGCTAAGATACCTTTCAGACAGCAACTCCATGGTCTCCAGGGATTGCACAAGCAATAGTGTGTATTAGTTCTTTTATTTCCCCCCTCTTCACTCCACCACTTCCTCACTTCTATCCCTTCCCTTCCCCAGGAAAGAAAGTGCACTTAAGCCTCTGTTTTAGGCTCTGCTCTCCGCAAAACCCAAAACCTTTTCGTAAGAACGCATGGTGTACTTGACCTTCCTCACCTATTTTATTGCAATCTATTTTTTCAAACTAAGTGCAAGATTTAATATGGAGATTTGTGTGACTTATTAAAATATTTTTAATTCTGATTTTGTCATTTAACAGTGCTAGCTACCCTTCATAGCCTTGAGTTATCTACAAATTTGTTCAGAAAATTTATTGGCCGTTTAAAAAAAGCCATCAACAAGCCCCCTCTGAACCTCATCTCACGCTTCACTCTCCTTGATAACTACCCTCTGGCAGCCTGACCTCCTACAAGTGCACAGATGGGCCCGCTGTTCCCCCCAGGGCCTTGCACTCCTGTTACTTCTGCTCGGCACCCCCTTCCCTCAGGCTCTTCACATGACCATCTCTCTGTCATGCTTTAGGACTCAGCTTAAATGTCACTTCTCAAAGAGGACTTTCATGGCCACCGTGTTTCTGTCACAGCACTTATCCCAATCCATGGGGACAATGGGTCCATCCATTAGTGGGTTTTTTTTTATTGTTCATTGACCTAATGAGAATGAAATCTCCAGGAAGGCAGGGATGTTGGCTGTTTTCTTTGCTGCTGCATCCCTAATGCTAAGCCCAGGCTCTGACACCCTGCAGGAGCTCAGTAAATATCTGACTCCTCCCCTCCACTTGTGTATTATATTCATCCCTCTCACTCACTCAAGGGCATTGCTCCACCAGTTCTCCCTCCTCTCTCCTGTATCACCATTATCCCCTTTTTTACTGGATCATTGCCATCAGCAGACAAATTTGCTGTAATTTCTCCTGTCTTAAAAAGCAAAACAAAACAAACCAACAAACAAAAAACAGTCTTGGCCTACCTCCTTTTTCAGTTGACACAATACATATTTTATTTATTGTCTGTCACCCTTACTAGATAAGAAGCCCCATGAGTGAAAGACATGTGTTTGTTTTATTTTTTGCTATATTTTCAGTGCCTCAAAAGTGCCTGGCACATAGTAGGCACTCAGTAAAAAATTTGTTGACTGAATTAATTCTTTTGCAGAATGAATGACTAATACAATAGAGCCTTTTTTAATTGAGAAAAACATCAGTCTAGATCTTGAGCAATGTCTAAATAACTTAAAACATCAACATCCAACATAGAAAGCAAATATATACAAGACAGCTCTGCAGAGAGCTAATTGTGTGAGCGATATGGGGAAGAATTCTCTCCCTTTCTCTGCCTTCTAATGTGGAAAGCTCAGCAGGGCAGTTTGATGGAGAAGGGAAAACCAGTGAGAGACTCTTCAGCATTTAGAGGTGAAAAAAACTAAAGCCAGAAGCAATAACTTTTCCAAAACTCTGCCTTCTCCCATCTATGGTCTGGGGCATAATCCTCTACAAAACACATCCAGATAACTATCTCACAGTAAAACAGAAGTTCTTACCCTTATTTAGAATTGCTTTCTAGAAAATTGGCATGCAATAATAGTGCCAACCAGGAGATGGCGACTCGCCTTTCTCTCTAGGAGGGTTACACTACGTGGCTGCCCAAGGTAGAGAGCGGCTGCGACCTGGCCAGGCCTGCAGGCTGGGTCAGCCGGGGCCTCGAGGGAGGAGAGCCCGGCGAGCAGGGCTCTGTCTCAGAATGCCTCATTCTCGTTGGCTGGGCCCCCATGAGTGAAATAGCTGTTGCTGAACAAGATACATGTTTAAGGCTTCAGATGTAAGAGCAACTACAAATCCAGCACGGTTGGCAGGTCCACAGTCAGGATACTTATCTCAAATTCAGGGAGTTTGAAAATCTAGGGCAGCTCCTTGGCAACTCAGCACTGACGGTCCTTTTGTTGGACTTTTCTTAGGCTTAGGCAACAGCCTCTGAGAGCCAACAAGATTTCTTCCAAGATGAAGACTCTACCTGACTGGCACTCTCGCACCCGAATTATTAACCTGGGCTTTGTGGTCTACCAGTCGCTGCCATTGGGTGTAAAACTGTGTGTGAGGGCTGGAGGTGGGCGATGCGCTGTTACTTACAGTTTCTAGAGAGGCAGTTCATTGTTTCCATCTGTCTCTCAGAGGGCTCCATGATTCAAAAAAAAGGTTAAGAAACTACTCTAAAAATTCCCCTAGAAGCCTCACTGATTCTTTGCCCCAAACAGTCCCCTGAGATACTCTATTTCTCCATTTTTCGTTAAGAGCTGTATCATTCAGGGACCGGCCAGGAGACAGAAACATCATCAGTTATTTAAACAGAGAAGGTAATATAATAACTGTTAACTAAGTACAAAGTTGTCAACTAGGTTCGGAAAGAGGCGGGAATTATTAAAACTTAGAAACCTGACAGACTTTGAGGAGGAGGTGCTGCTCAGCTGAGTGGCATCCCTGAGGTGGAGAGGGGTCCCGTGGGGACCTGGTGTCTCCTGGGAGTGGGGAGTGTGAGTGTTGGAAAGACTGCACACTGCATGCAAATGCTGTCATAAGAAGGGACTGCCACTGCCAGGGTGAAGAGGGGAGACTAGCGTGACATGTTTAGGAACAAGAAACTCATGGGAAGCAGATAGGAAGGAATGAGTCCTAACTTTTTCCTGCAGCTTTGCTGTCTCCCTCTGGTGCTTCCCCTTGGAAGAGCTAACTTGGAGCCAGCTGGCAAAGCTGCAATGTTTTGCAGAGTCCCAGCTCCAGTGTCACAAGGCTGGGTACAGAAGGGTAGGTGTGGAGCTGAGAGACAATAAGGTCAGAAGCTCTCCTAAAATACATTGTTTACGGTAATATTCATAGCCATTATCCAATCCACTCATCCAAAGAGAGTCAAACTCTTAATAGATTCATCATTGGGTGTTGGGGGCACATGTCGTGGATTTTTAAACAGAGTTTGGGATTCCCAAAGGTTAGGCATCTGCCTCTATAGTCTTGCAGCAATGAGAGCAGTGGTGGCTCTGACCATTTTTAATCTTGGCTTCCAACTGGATGGGGAGCAATGGAAACCCCTTGACCATGGCTTCACAGTGGCTGCAGACACTGGCCTATTAATATAGTTGGTGTCACCTCTTCAGTGAAGTCTTCTAGGATTCTGAACCAGAGTCTAGCTCATAAACCACAGCCCATTCTTTCTCTGGGCGTTAGGAAATCTCCTAGTATTGGAAGTATAAATGATCATCATGCTGAATAAACATGACTCATGGAGTGTAATCAAAGTAAATTAGTTTTGGTCTCCCACTGTCCTTTCTAATTTATTCAGGGGAGTGAACTTTTTCCTGCCCCAGATAAAATTTAAGGCAAGTCCCATGAGTTTCTGGTGACACTCAGTAATACCAATAATCCTCTGGTCACTTCAAATCACATAGTATAAATTTAATAATTGAAATACTCAGTCTCATAATTTCTTGCTTTGAAGTTGAAGCTTCCCACCCTTACAACAAGGAAACTGGCAAATGTCGTAAACCAGGGCTTGGGGTGGGGTAGAGAGGGCCGGTTTACCAGCACATCACTACTTCTAGCCCAACCGAGCATTTCCTTCTGCCCACAGACAATGACTAGAAACTCTCAGTTTTATTTGGCTTATTTCTCTCCCTTAGCTTTAAGAGAAACTGTATAGTGCAGTGAAGAGGTGGGTTCTGGAGCCACACCACCTGGGTTCAAGTCCACATCCTACCTATGGGACCTTGAGAATACTGCTTAATCTCTGCTTCATTGATTCCATCTCTGAGGTCGACCTTCTCATAGGATTTCCATGGGCTTAAACAAGTTAATTCATATAAAGTACTTATATCAGTGCCTGCACCTAAATGGTGGTCCACAAACATTACCTATTCTTATTCTAAAATGGAAATATCCTTTAGTTCTCTTATTTCGTCTGTGTAGTTAAAAGAGGCAAACATCTGGTAACCAACTTAATCACTGCGCAGCTTGCTGAACAGAAGCATCACTAATCTACCACCCTTTTAAGTGAGTGTCTATCAGGTCAAGTCATGTCCTCTTCTTCTCAAAGAAATAGCAATGACACGTGATAAAAAGACTATTGCTATTATTATTCCAAAATGTGGGTACTGGCTTTCCATCTCAATCCCTTCACTGCCCACCCTATCTCGGGTGAGGCCCACATCTGGCTACATACTCACATATCCTCTGTTGTGACAATTTGGGGGACACAAGCTTTCCATAACTACCTCCCCTTGACCTTCCTTTTAATCCACCTTCAAAGCCATAATCAGCCAATTACTTGTCATTTAGATTTTCTAAGTGGGAATTGGATACCTGTACACTGTGTCCCCTAAGCTACAAGGGGCATATTAATGTGGACAAATTAAATCTCCTTTTCTGAAGCTTGAGACAAGGCCCCTGTACTCCCTTCTCTGCCCTGTGGGTGGGAATGGACTCACGGTACACCAAAAACTTTGTCCAGAAATCCTCTTTTCTCATCTGCAAATTACTGGCCACTTTGTCACCATGAATGAGGAGTACAAGAGTCATGAAACTGGTTTTCTCTGCCTTCCTTTCTTCTAAAGCCTGCACTGGGGTCCCGAACCTCTTCTTGGGGTATGATCTCTAGTATCTTCATGCCTTAACAGAAACTTCCATTTTAATTTCGTTACATGTGTACTTTGAGAAAAATAGATAAAGTAACTGGGTTGCTTGATTAATCTAAAAGCATCACTATTCTTAAAGCTTCCAAACCCGAGTCAAATGGCCAGAATGAGTCTTTTTAGGTCCATTAGGGACTGTTCAGGTAGAGGAGAGATGCTGTAAAACTTCCTTCCGAATCATCTCAACTGAGATCACTCAACTGTTTCTAATCCGGTGTAGAAGAATCGAAAACTCGGGAATGCTTCAGAGGACTATCATCCCCTCACTGGTTTACCACAGGATTGGATGAGATCACATAGCTAAAGTACTTTGTAATTTTGTAAACTGGAAGGCACAAAGCACAGACATGCATGGACTATCACGATTATGGATACTTAAGGGAGCCTTGATTTTCTAGAATTTCTATGGACAGTTCCAAGCAGGTGCTCACAGTTCAAAGAGGAAACTGCTTTTTAGAACTATATCCAGAGCAAACAATAGGGCTGTTTGGCAAGCGTTTCTAAGAAAATATTCTAAGAGTATATATTAGCAACTGGAAGATTACTGTGTAACTGGCAGGTGAAGCCCCACCCATATATCCTTGGCCTATCTCGGGTCACCTGCCAATCGTTCCCCAACGTGCCAGTAGTTCCTGCTTCTTGCTGCCTTTGGGTATGCTCTGGCCCCTGAGGTGGGCAGGAAGTGAAAGCCCCAGGAGCAACCCTTACCCTTGGGGGATGAGTGTGAGGGTCCTCAGAGACCATTCTGAGGTGGGACTGACCCCCTCCACCCTCCCTCTGTGGTAACCTCTCTAACACCCTTTATTGACTCGCCTCTTTCCCTGCCTCACTTTCCCCATTCTCTCACAGAGCTTTCAGGAATCACCATCCCAATCAATTACTTGCAACTCGAAGAAAAACACTCTTCTTTTGGGGAGGATTCAAGCTAAGGCAGAAAAGTCTGGAGGCCTTGTCTTTGGCAAGAAAATGCAAATTAGACTTACAGAAATAGTAGCTTCTTGGTAAGTCTAGCTATTGGGTGCTAGTAGAAATTGTTGAGTAATAATAATAACTTGCATTTATTGATAGCTTCCTTCATGCCTAGCATGATCCAAGCACTTGCACAATGGTGACAAAGGATGGGTCTTTGGAACCTGACAGGGATTTAAATCTCTGAATTTTTGCTGTTTCTACACCCCTCCCCCACTTAAATAACTTAGGACATGTTATTTAATCTCTCTAGTCCTCTGTTTTCTCATCTGTGAAATGGAGATAATAAAATAGCAATGGTGTAACACAAAAGACATAATCCGTAGCAGTGAATGCGCATGGGTTTCTTAAACATAAACAAAAGCTTTTATTTCTAAATTTTGGTCCTTCCCTAAAAAAAAAAAAAAAAAAAAAAAAAAAAATCAAACAAAAGCTGAGGAGGGGAGCTGGGGAATGCAATATGCTGAATTGGGAAAGAAACAGCAGGGCTGGAAAGATCTTCTGCAGCCAGGTGTGGACTTAGAAAGGGACAGGGCAGGAGCAGAAACGTGGGCGAGGAAGGCAAGAAGATTGGAGACACGGGCAGGCAATGGTAAAAAGCAAGCTGGTGTTGGCCTCCTACCTTGAGGCAGGCGCCTGGTGGGTTGCTACCCCCTCACCCACCCCAGGGCTCATGGGAGAGAACCTGCTGGGTCTCCCTGACTCTGTGCTTAGGAGGGCTTACGAGCCTATTGGAGGCTCAGCACTTGTTAACTTGTCATGTATAAAAGAAGGGACAGAGGCCTGACATTTTCCCAACCCCTGAAAGTGAAAGAAGAAAGGGTTCTTTACTCTCAGGGCCACATCCTGAATGATAGAGGTCAGTGTTTGCAACTGATCCGTGTGGGCGAGGGCTTCTAATTATTTCCTGGATAACCTGTTATCTATCAGCCATCAGGCTGCCTGCCAGAATATGCTAATGTCTCCAGAGCTGCTGATCTGGATTCTGAGGAGCAGATTGTTTTTTGTGTTTTAAAGGAGAAGTAGGAGTTGGGCAGCAGCTACCATGAGTTCCACTGGCAGAAAAGTTGTCCTTTCCTCTGCCCTTAGCCGGTGCTAAAGGAGAAAGAATGCCCAGGAATCCAGGCACAGTCCGTGCTGACGCCAGCGTGGAACCCCACAGGGTCTCCCCTTTGCCTGGCTCCTTGACTCACATTTCTTTGGGAGATTTGGCTTTATCAGAACATTCTAGAAAAGCTTTTGAGAGAAAAACCTTTTTGGGGCTGATATCATTTGCTTAGAGAACAAGGGAACTTTTCAAATAATCTTTTGTTTGGGGAAAGGAGGGAAGGGAGGGTGTCTGAATTGAATGGGCCCGTTTTTCTGTTGAGTAGGGGCAGACCTTGGCCACCACCCAGGCGAGCTTGTCATCAACCATCAATTACATTCACGGCCTCTATGTTTGTTCTAAGGCCCAAGGAAATGTTATCAAATGGGAGGGGTACACAAATATAGGGGCATCATTCCTATTATTATAAAGGTAGAACATGCTCATTATTTAAAATTTAGAAACTCTAGAAAACCAGAAACATACACACACACACTGGAAACTTCATTCCTTGGAGATAATCACTGTTAACCTTTTGTTGTATCTTCTTTTTTCTATGCTAATTTATGCCTCTCTATGAAAAAGGGGTTTTGATTAAAAAACACAATAGTGCCCTCTGATCTTTTGGAAGCAGCTGGAGGATAATATGTTCTTCAGCACCGGGGTTTGTAAATAGCTCTCTAATCCTCAGAGACCATTCTGAGGTGCATTCCCAACAATTTCTTAGAGGGTCCCAGTGGGATAATACTTGAAATAAAAATACTGACAAATCCAGATGTTGATGGGGATGTGGAGCAACTGGACACTCATGCACTATTTTGGAAACCAGTTTGGCAGTTTCCGATAGACGTGCACATCTCTGTGAACCAGCAATTAAAATTTTAGGCATTTACCCAAGAGAAATAAAACCATATGTCCACAAAAGACTTGTACAAGAATGTTTCTGGCTCTGCTGCTTAACTAGGTGAGTGATCTTAAGCACGTGACTTTACACTGATGTAAAACAGGGTTATATCAGTCAATGTAGTGAATAACCCGAGGGGAAATAGTGATGCCATGTGAACAGCCTCAGAGAAAAGTAGAACAACCAGTCTTTTTCCAATGTGGCTGCCACAGCCCAACTTTACTCCCCTGGAGGCAGAGACAGGATGAGGTCTGGGGCGCAAGCTGGAAGCAACCACACAGTGAAGATTTTGGCTAGGCCAGAGCTGATGCCAGATCTGTCTGGCATAAGGAACATGGATTCTCCTCTTCCTAGGCATGTGTTCCTCTAAGGAGCTGTTTCTGCTAAAGAATCTCCCGGGAAAGAAACCATGAGCAGCATTTGCTTTTGGGATTAAAAAATGATAAGTCTGAGAGTCTTCCAGGCTATAGAAGAGAGTGCCAGGGGCCCTGAGAAAGCATTTAACATAAATGAAGGACCCAACTCAGCCATGGGGAGCGGAGGTGTCTGTGTGACCTCACAGTGAGCAACGCTGCATTTGTCAGTGTTCTCTGTGGTTGACTCTTCAGCTTCCCTTCAAGCCAGTCACGATGATTGCATTCCTCTTGCCAGAGATTGGTTTAAGAATAGGCATGCAGCCCAGCCGAGTGTGGCGCAGCGATTGAGCATCGACCTAGGATCCAGGAGATCGCGGTTTGATTCCAGGTCAGGGCACATGCCCGGGTTGTGGGCTCAATCCCCAGTCAGGGGTGTTCAGGAGGCAGCTGATCAATGACTCTCTCATCATTGATGTTTCTCTCTCTCTCTCTCCCTCTCCCTTCTTCTCTCTGAAATCAATAAAGATATATTAAAAAAAAAAAAAAAAAAGGAGAATAAGTATGCAGCCCTAACCAGTTTGGCTCAGTGGTTAGAGCGTTGGCCCTCGGACTAAGGGCCCTGGGTTCAATTCCGGCCAAGGGCACATGCCTTGGTTGCAGGCTTGATCCCCGATCGAGGTGTGTGCGGGAGACAATATGTCTCTCTCACATTGATGCTTCTCTCTCTCTCTCGCTTCCACTCTCTCTGAAAAGCAATGGAAAAAATATCTTTGAGTAAGGATTAAAAAAAAAAAAAAAAAAAGAATAGGCATGCACCCAACTCTGGCCAATGAGACATGAAAGGAATTCTATAGGGGACTTTTGAAAAAAGTTTCTGTGCTTCTAAGAAGCAGACCCAGGAAAAGCATTCGTTACTTCCTCTGGATGTTATTTTATCTTGTAACTACAAAGGGAGCCAGCTGGTGGACAAAGCCAACATCTTAAGGATAGCAAAGCAGAGAGATGCAGACAACCTGGGTCCTTGACACCTTGAACTGCTCATTGTATTCCACCTCAAACCACTACAGCTGGAATTCCCATTAATGAGACACAATATTTCATTATATGTTTGAATCTTCCTTATATAGGTTTTCTATTACTTGTGGCTAAACCATCCTGACCAGCACACCATGGAACTAGAATTCCTATGTTAGTTGGTGGGGGCACAGAGGTAATTGGACTTGAGTATTAAGGAGATGTAACTGGTATCCCCACAGGCTGGTGACACCAGGACAATAGGGTCATACATACTTCTATATATATCAGATGTGGATCCTACTTTACAACCCAGCTGAACTAGAGATATTGTATTCCTCCACTTTTTTTCCTTTAGCCAAAGTAAATCTGACTCTGAACCCCAAATCCTGTTCAGTGGGCAGGCCATTCTGGGGGCTCAACCCCTGAAAGATTGTGCCTAATTGGGCAAAGCGTAGAGGCGTCCCATCCACTCAGCTGCCAATAGTCCACCAAGTTTTCCTCTGATGCCTCAGGTCTCTTCCAGTTGGTGATTTTGCTATTTCTGGATCATTTTTGGGGCCAAGGAATCTTTGATTTTTGGTGAGGGTAGAACCCAATGCCTAACCACCCCCCACATCCTCTGAGATCTGGTTCTCCCCAGGACCCAGGAATAGGTTACGTTCTCATCGTCAGAGGTGTTTTCTATCTTTTTCTCCCTTTCTGGTTTCTGAGCACTCTGCTTCCTCTTTCTGTGTCCTTCGGAGCCCCTTCTCCCTCTGGTTATCTGCATCATCTCATCAAAGAGCCAGGGCCTTTATCAAAGGTAGGGAGATCGATTCACTTTAAGAAGCTTCTGCTTTCTGTCCTGCAAGAATTCCTAAGGCAAGAAAAAACAAAAAGCCTGACTAGCAGCTTGCAAAGAGAAGGCAATGGAAAATTACAGCAAATGAATTAATATCAATTATCTTGTCACAGGTACCTCAGAGGTGACATGGGAGAACTCAGCGCAGGAGGAGGGCTGGCTCCAAGCTGACTGGCAGCCAGATAACCAGTGAGAGTTGGAAAAAGAGGAAGAAGGTGGGTCCTGAGCACTGTGGGGGAAGCTTTTCTGGTAATTTGTGAAACCTGTTTCACAGCCGGGAATTGAGAGCCTGGGGACTTGGCTGTCTCTCTCCTTTCCTGGGCCTTCCTGGGTGTTCTTAAAAATTCATTTCCATTCCCATAAGCATTCTCTCTGTCTCTGCCTTGAGGTCACACATGGGATGACTGTAAATACTAAAATTACTAGGGAGTGGTGGGGTGGATCAAATGAGGTAATATACAAGAAAGGTTTTTGAGTTGATAATGTGTAGGGAGGTGCTAGCATCCCACCCAGGGCTGGAGCAGCTCCTGGTCTCCCAGGCCTCCTCTGTAAAGGCCACCTTCTGAACTTACCTTGGAAGTAACAACTACAGCAGAAGTATATACAGTTGGGATTTAGATAGTATCTCCCCACAATAGCTGAAAGGACCTTTGAGATCATTAAGGCCAACTCCCTAATTTCCTTAATTTCACAGATAAGGTTCCTGAGGCTCCAAGGGATTAGGAGAGACTTGACTAAGGTCAAGTGACCCTTAGGTATAGAGACTTTTTGCTCCCAGCCCTTTCTTATCACTCTGATCTCCCAGTCCTGCCCCCTGAATGCTGATTGTCCCCTCAGGTGATTTTTTAATGACGGACCTGCACTATCTTTCTTTTTAAAAAAATATATCTTTATTGATTTCAAAGAGAGGGAGAGAGATAGAAACATCACTGATGAGAGAGTCATTGATCAGCTGCTTCCTGCACGCCCCCTACTGGAGATTGAGCCCCAACCTGGCCATGTGCCCTGACCGGGAATTGAACCACAATCTCCTCCTGGTGGATGCTCGACCGCTAAGTTACATGGGCTGTGCTGACCTGCACGATCTTGTTGCTGCTTTAGAGGCCAGCTCACCACCTGCTGAGGGCTCCTTCCAGGCTTTTAGGCTGTGGGATGATTAACCTAAGAACAATGCAGACATGTAAAGCTTATGAACCTCTGCTCTAGGGCTGGGCACTCTCAGACTCCCTCACCCACTGAGCATTTTGGGGGAAGGAAATGGGATGGTGGATTACTCAGAAGACAGCCCCAGGCATTTCCCAGTTTACAGGTATCTCCTGGGCATGCTCATTTATGACTTTCTGACTTGGAGCATTTCACCTGGAGTTAACCTTCAGTCAAAGGGTGGGGCAGAGGTCTTTTGATTCCCCTGGTCTCAGACTGGTCTAGGAATCACCTCAAGACATTCTTATGGTAGCCTATGGGGCACACACACTGAAAACCATCAGTGCTGGGTTGGGGAGCTTGGGGAAAGCCTTTAGCCTCTATAAAATGGGGATAAGAATACCTACTTCATTGTGCTTGTGAGGATTAAATAAGATGTTGGAATGTTAAGTGCTTAGCACAATGTCTTACACATGATAAACACTCAACGAATGTTAATTATTATTGTTATTATGATTATTTTAATCGTGACACTGTTCAGCTAGACTCCTTGGTACTACTGCTGGCTTCAAATCCTGGTCTGAGAGATCAGTGAGTCCTCTTGCTCTTCCCAGTCTCATCAACTAGATTTCTTATCCTTTACTCCCTAGCATAGACTAAAATGCCTGGATCACCTCCCCTCGCCCCTCTCTGCCACACAGACAAATGCAGATACACATACACACACACACTTGCACACACAACCTGTGCTCTAGCTCTGCACGTTGCATCCTGCAAAATCTTGTTGTCAAGGTGTTGAGAGTATTAGAAGTTGTCTTTGTGGGCGAGATTTGTATGTGGTAAAAAAACACACAAAACTTCTTTCTTTGCTTGTCTGCATTTTCTGATTTGTTTGTCATGGGCATGTATTGCATTTGTACTAGAAAAAATATTATTTTTAACTTTTATAAAATCTACTCACTACCTCTAGGAAAGTTTCCCTGAAGGGTTCTACTGCATTCTGAACACTTCTTTGAATTTCCTACCCCTTAGCATTCTCTCTGCTCTGTACTACGCTTGCTTTGTTCAGTTGTGAGTTGCTCTGTAGATGCTCTTAAGGGGTTCAGCTTCCGTCAGCAAGCAGTAGAGGTTGTATTATTTCTTCTGTAGAAATAGCTTGAATGTTTCTTGGCTGACTTCAGCTCTCCACCCTTCTCTCTTCATCATCAAGCCCAGGTGACTGAGAGAAGTCAAGGGTGCTTAGTTAGAGCAGGGCTTGATTCTATCCAGCTGAACTTCCTATTGTTCCCATTTTCCAATCCCCAGTACTAAGGCTAGCAGCAGAGAGCGTGGTTTCTGGGGAACCCTGATGGATATTCAGGGCAGCTTTCAGCGGGGATTGGCTGAGTCATGTGGCTTGGGGAAGTGTCTTAGCCTGGACATAAATTTAACCTGGATCTTGCAAAATCTCCAGGCAGCTACTTAATGTGACACAGAGTGAGTCTAATGTAACACATATAGAGGCAGGAGAGAGTGATAGCATATAATATGCAGAAGTGCTGGGAGCATCACACTGATGGAAGCAGTCTGGGAAGTCTTCAGGAAGGAAGGAAGTCTTGGATGGACCTGAAGGAATAGGTGAAGAGATGAAGAGATGGGGGTGCAGTACCAAGGAGAGAAGGCATGTGGTCTGGAGCTGACTGATGGGGCTGTTGATACAGCAGTAAACACTAGTGGTTAAGAGCTCAATCTATGGATTCAAAAGGACCTGTATTTGAGTCAATAACTATGTGATCTTGAGATAAAAACGCCATAGGCCAGGTGTTCTTATCTGTGTAACCCAGCTAATGGTAGTTCCTGCCTATCAAGATTTTTATGGAGAGCTAATGGAATAATGTCTATAAAATGTTTTTAACCATACAATAAATGCTTGCCAAGGTTATTGTTATTATTGTATTGTATTACTATTATAATTAGTTTGCTTTCCAGAAGAATTTCATTGCACATCCATTCAGTCCCTTCTTTCCCATGCATTTGTTCACCTGCATTCATTCATCTAACACATAATAATATACAATACATATATATCATATGCAATAATATAATCAAGCTAACATTTAAATAACATGTTCTATGTGCTAAGCATTGTCCTAAATATTGTAAATGTATGAAACTCATTTAATCCTCCCAATAATGCTGTGAAATAGGTATCATCATCCACATTTTATAGAGAATAAAATTGAGATACGGAGAAGTTAAGCAGCTTGAAGAAGGTCACACAGCTAGTAAGTGACAAAACTATAATTTTTGGTTCCAAGGAATCTGGTTCAGAATCCATGTTCTTAACTATTTGGCTATTAAACACCTATGATATTTTCAAAGACTCAGGGAAGAACGGAAGGACAAAAGTATGAATGAAACACTGATTTTACCGGCAGGGAGATAGTAACTAAGAGGAGATGAGACACTTAAAAAAGATCATACCCACCCAAGTCAGTAGGCATCTTGGCATGCCTGGGTTGTCACCTGTGATCAGCTTGGGTAATCAGGCACAGTCCCTGTTGTATGCTCTGTAAGAGACCCCACTAACTTAGTGCATTGCTGATACCTCTTGGCCACAGTTGGTGCTCCCTGCCCCATGGAAGGCTGGATGATAAAAAATGTGGTTGGAAGGGATAAACCCACCCCATTACTGATTGAAAAAATGACTCAAATTACAGTGCCTACCAAGTGCTCGTTGGGTATTGCCTCATTGGGTCATTGCATCATTTACTGGCTTACCACCTGTGTTTTTAGTTCTGTGCTCCGTGCTGAATATTTCACTGAAAACTGTGTTTGTTTGTTTTTCCCCTCCTGAGCTTACTTCCAAAAATCTCAGGATTATTCTACGTGGTCCATCCCAGCTTCAAATGGCTTATTCTTTAGTATAAACATTTAGAAAGTCGGGTCTAAAAAGGTCCCAGATAGTGGTATCCTGGCATTGGTTCATACCAACTTGTAAGAACTGATTGTTAAATTTTTTTGGAATTTGCAAGCCAATTGTTAAATACAGCCATTTAAAAAAAATTGAATGGTATAAACTTACACTTAAATAAATTACATTACAAACAAAGGTAATAAATATTCAAAATTCATTACTTCATAATTACTTTGCTATCTGGTATGCTGTAGCAGACCCAACTCTGCACTCAGTGATGTGACATTGGCAGTTTGAATGTAGCCATGATGGTAGTATTTACACCACAGAAATCAGCAAACACTACGCATCAGCACTCCTCCAACTCACGCCTTGTTGCCAAACATTTCCCTTCACAAAGGCGTTAGGTAGACATAATCAAATTAGGCAATTCTCACTGAGTTTCAGCTAGGGAGATCTGCTTAGAGTCCTTGGTTGCCCTAAGCCTTGAGCTAGGCCACAGATATGCTTATTTGTTTGTTTCTAATATGAACTTATATGTGTAAGATTTTGTTTGAGTAAAGTTCTCTTCACAGTTAAAAACAATTGAAAATGATGAGTGTCATCTAATTTTCTTGTTTCACAGCGAGCTTCAGAGACTCTCTCATTGCTCCTCTCAGAAAGGTAGTTGTCCCCTGAGCTGCGTCCACTGTGCCACTTTGCCCTGGAGATGCAGTGGGCTCCTAGCCACACCTTGCAGGTATGTTTCTCCCATAACAGAGACCCCTCCTGGTACCTTGAAGTGACCGGCTGCTTTTCCCAGCCAACCTTCCCTGACTGATGTGAGGCTAAGTTGAAAATCTTACCCTCACAAACAGGTTTTTAGACTCACTCCTGACTTTTGGTTGGGGAAATCTGCTTTAAAGCCATAACAAAACAAAACAAACAAAACAGTCATTTTATTTTTTAGTCAACAAAGCCAGAGATGGACATCAGGGCCTGCTGGAGGGCCAGTGGATGTGGTGCTGGCAGCGGGTGTGGTTGACAGGGAGGAGTGGAAGGGTGGCAAAGTGGGCAGAGAAGAAAATATGGGAGTGAAAAGATACAGAGAAATATTTCAAAGAATCATTTTTAGGGGTAGCTGCAGGTGTCAAGGAGAATGTCATTTCCTGAGACTTGCTAGTTGCTTCTCTCTAGCGAAACCCAATCTCTTGTGTTATCAGTCAGTTAGGCTCTGTTTTATAAACGCAGTTACACAGTGCCCAGCGAGTATGGTGAATGTGCTGTACACACTTTGTGGTAACGCCACGATGAAGAACTCTATAATAAATGTTGTATTAGTTTGTTAGGGGTGTCATAACAAAATACTACAAACTGGGTGGTTTAAACAACAGATATTTATCTTCTCACCATTCTGGAGGCTTCTGTCCAAGATCAAAGCGTGGGCAAGTTTGGTTTCCTTTGAGGCCTCTCTCCTTGTCTGCAGTTGGGAAGCTTCTTGCTGTGTCCTCATGTGGTCCGATGTCTCTGTGTGTCCAAATTTCCTCTTCTTAGAAAGACACCAGTCAGATTGGATTAGGGCCCATGCCAATTGCCTCATTTTAACGGAATCACCTCCTTAGAAACTTATCACCAAATACTGTTACATTCTGAGGCAACTCAGATGTCTGAGGTAATTCATATGCTGAGGTTAGGACTTCAACACATGAATTTCGGGGGCTATAACTCAGCACATAACAAATGTTTAGGAACCATTTATCCAATATACACGAATAGAGGCCCAGTCACGTACTTGGATGTGAATGGTGCCCCCTCACAGACACTGAGAGGTTTTATCACCTGTACAAATTGCCATGGCACTTCCCTGTTTCTGAACACAGGCAAAGCCCTCGTCCCCAACGTGATCTTGACAGGAGATGGTCCATTAATTTAAAATGTTGTTTAAAGGGGTAACCAAGAGAAACATACCTTAAACATCTTATTTTAACTTAAAGCTTATAAAGGTATGTTTGGGCACCATTTTTTTTAGGATCAGGACATTTTTTTGGAGCAGGCTTGTATTAATTGGAGTTCTGCCTCAAAGCTCTTGTATTAACTGCACCCACAATTCACTTATTCTATGGATATTTGCACGTGTTCCTACTATGTGCCAGGAATATTCCAGGTGCTGGGTCTCCGCACCCGTGGAGCTTACATTCCATTGGACCCTTCTGTAAGTTCCAGATTAGATTTCTTTAAAGTTGGGCGAGAACCTAAAGACACAAAGCAATCTGACAACAGAATGATTCTAAGATATTTATGACTTTTCCCTGTCTTTCCCACATGTCTTTCCCACACCAATTCAATAGCATTTTTCTTGTGTGACTTGTCCTTAGTAAGCCTTTCCAAAGCATACACCATATCACGGAAACAAGAACTCTTTTTTGCACTCACATTTCATTGGCTTTCACAATAACTAAGTTTCATAATCAGAACTGCAAGTACAACAGGCAGAAAGGGGTTTGGGAACAAATAGCACTAACCCTTGCTGAGCCCTCAGCTCAATTTGTGGGAACAGAAGTACCCAAGAGTATCTCTACTAGTTGAGTATCTGGCACGCCGTGGGCACTAGTGGGTTTTCCAGAGGCAACGGCATCCATTAACCAGGTGACTTGGGTGGAGGTCAGCTGTGAGAGCTTCTGCCACACTGAGCCACCTATCTTTCCAGACCAAATATAGATTAGACTTTTAGAGTGGCTTGTGCCACTCTTTTATTGAAGGTTTCAAGTACTTATTCCAAAGTTTTTCAAAGGTGGGAAATAAGGAGCTGTATCTTTGTTGCTAAGATTTTTAAAAATAAAATTCACAAAGAGGAAAACATGCCTCTGTGTTGCCTTATGTGTGATATCTTACATGAATTTTCTCCCCCCCCGCCTCTTTTATGTGTCTTCCAGTCAGGGGCCCCAACCGTTCCTCAGGCATGCCACCTCTCCCCTCAGGATAAGCAGCCCCAGCTCGTCCTTCCTTGCGCCTTACAAAACCTGTGCCTCGGACACTGATTGAGGGTCAGTGTGTTTTCCCTTAGCTCAGGCTTCTGCGGGCTCTGCAGGGCAAAGAGATAAACCCTGGTACCCGGATGGGGGTAAAGGAAGAGCATCAGCACCAGCCTCTTTCCATCTGAAGGCAAATATAAATCACCACCACAAACATGTAGATTTCCTCAGAAAACAGCACAGTATGGTGTTCTTTATTTTTCACTAAAAATGCATCTTTCTCTTATTATGACTTGGCCCCAATTTTCTGGCCTGGATTTCATGACAAAGAGTACCTCCCCCCCCCTTCCATTAACTAAAAATGCTCCTTCCAGAGCCATTCGTGATAAATGACATTGTGTTCAAATAGCAGATCTCTGATGTCCAAGCTTCTCCCCAAGTAGAGGCGGGGTTTCAGTTCATTCTCTATAAAGAAACACCTGCTCTAGGGGAGAGCCAGCTGCCCCCCCATTTGTACAGGGATAGGAAGAGGGTATGTGCCTATGTATCCCGACGACAGCACACCAAAAAGAGCAAGCTGTAGTAGAAACAAAGAGTTCCTCCTGTGATAGATAAATGTTGTTCCGTGTCCCACCGCAGCGCTCCTAAAGTAGCAGTGAGACGACAGAGATTATTTAACCCAGCCTGCTTATGTTACAAACACGGGAGCCGAAGCACTGGCTGAAAAGCCTTGCAGAAGCAGAGCGAGCCTGAGGCAAGGCTGGGGTTAGAGGTCTCTCACGTTTAGTCATTTGTTGCATCTACTGCACCTCCTGTTCTCAAAGTGTGGCCCACAGACCCCTGAGGGTCCCTGTGACGCTTCTGAGGTGTTCATGAAGTTAAATCTATTTTCATAATAACACTACGATTTCCCCCCGCCCTTTTCCCTGTGTTGCCATTTGCACTGAAGGAGCAAAAGCAATGCAATCAAAGCGGGCCCGAAGCTGTACCAATCGCATTGCCACACACTTGCAGGAAAAGCAAACGCCAGTTTCCTTTAAGATCGTCTTTGATGAAGAAGTGAAAATGATTAATTTTATCCAATATTGACACTTTTTGAAATATTCTGTGTAAACAAAATGGGTAGTAGGCACACAGGAGCCCCGTTGCGTTCCGAAGGGCGATGGCTGTCTCTAGGAAAAGTGCTTAGTCACAGAGCTGTGACAGTGGAACTAGCCACTGTTTTCATGGAACTTTTTGTTGTTGTTGTTGAAAGACTAAATGACAAAGAATGCTTTTTCAGACTGAGTATTTGACAGAAATTTTCTCAAAATGAACAAAGGGAGCCTGTCACTTCAAGGAAAACAACTGACTGTTTGTTACCAATGATAAAATTGAGCTTCTAAGTGAAAATTAGAATTTTTGAACACTTGTATCGAATATTATAGAGCTTGACAGCTTGCCAATACTCAAGGACTTTTCTAATGAGATCGATGGTAGTATTCATGAATGTGATTTTTAAAATATTGTATAATGAAATGTGTCAAAATTTTGAAATATCTGCATAACTCAAACCAGTATTTTCCAATGATCGATGCGTGGTATTATGAAATCATCCATGGGTAAAAGATCCATTTAAAGTGCACAATAAAGCAATGGATTTTAATGTAACAGAATATAAAAAGTCATTGATATGCTTTCAGATTCCACATTGCAACTAACCTTTAAGGTGCTTGTTACATTATAGTGCAGTATCAAAAAGAATATCTGCAATTGTTTAGAAAGACAATGAAATACTTTTTGTTTTTCCAGCTACACATCTGTAAAGCTGGATTGGCTTCATATACTTCAACCAAAACAACATATTGCAACATACTGACTGCAGAAGCAGATATGACAATTCAGTCACTTTTTATTAATTCAGGCATTTTTAAAAAATTGTAAAAAAATTAAAGAAAGTAACAAAAAGTCACTCTTTTCATGAATTTATTTTTGTTTTGGAAGATATGACAATGTTATTTATGCTAAGATGTGATGGCTTTGTTTTTGTCATTTTAAAATTAATAAACATTTTAGATTTTTTTACTGATAGACATAATTGACATGAATTTTAAGGGTGTAAAGTGGTCCTGAAGCTAGAGTTTGAGCACTGCTACATTAGACCATTCCGCCTTCTGGACAGTGGGCTGGAGGGAGGCACTTCTCTCTCTTTTACTCAGATAACCCAAATAAGCCAATGCCGTTACTGTTTTATTTTTAAATCCAACCTGCCTTGTTTCTCCAAATCTGTTGAGTAAAGAAAACTGCAAAAGAACTATAGATTCCTGAAATCAAAGGACCCAAAACAAAGAGAAAAGGCAAAAGAGGTGAATAATAACAGAGCTTCCTCAGAGCCTTGCAAGGCCCACCAAGGCCACCTTCCCTCTGGGCAGCCTGGTAGGAGTTGCCTATTTCTTTCTGCTTCATTGGTTTGCGCTCACACCATCCACCCCCTCCCACCCCCTATGTCTCAGCCTGGATCCTGGAATGCTCTTGTTTTCTGGGCCCTCAAGACAGAAATCTCCTTATGAAAGCTTTGGGCTGGTCCCCACCCCCAGGCCCCTGGTTCCCTCTGGGATTCCTGTGCAGAGAAGGTACTTTCCCCCTGTGCCTCCACCAGTCCCCTGTTCTCAGGTTTAGGGCTGAGATGAAAAGGGAAGGCCCCTGTTTCTGGATTGAAAGGAAGTGTAAATCTCTCGCAGGCCACGTGCCAGAAGCTGCCAGGAGACCATTTCCTTGTTAGTAAACAGGGCCTCCGGGGCCATCTTTCTCTTCTTTAATAACCTGTGGGGCACCTATTGATTGCACATGCTGGTCCCTCATAAATTAGAACAGGGATGCCTTCCGGTTGCTCTGGAGCTGTGTGGACGGTGAAATTGGCTCACTAATACTTCATGCTCCTGGAGCAGAGTGCATCGCAACACGTAAACATGAAGAATATTTATCATCAGGCGCTGAGGATACACAGGAAACAACTGTGGTGGCTGCGGAGGCTTCTGGGCATGCTGCAGACTTGAATTAGGCAGTTTCCTACACTTGGTTTGAAGAGGGACAGAAACATGCTGATCACAGACCTCCTGCTGCTTTCAAATGGGAGGGAGCTCCAACTTTGGTGGGTAGGAGATGGGCTTGTTCCCATCTCTACCCCTTCACCAGATGGGCACCAGGAATGTGCATCTCTTGTGTTTGCTTTAACCACTTATAGCTACATGATCTTGGGCAATTCCTGCAACCTCTCTAACTCTCAGCATCTCATCTGGAAAGCAGAGAAGTAAAGATACCTCGTTGGTTGTGAGGTTTGAGGAAAATAAGGCCCTCCTGGTGCTCTGAATGCTCTCAGTATATACTTGAAACTGAATTCAAGTCAGGTGAGAAACATGGTGACAGGTAAGGGTCTGAACCCATTTCTTTCTCTCCCCTCCACATTCTGGCATCAGTAACTTTCCACCATTACCCCTAGCTAACACCTTGCTCTTTAAGTAAGAAGTGAGGCATGGAACGCATAGCTTGATAAATTGGAAATGTTTCCTTCATCCCTCTGTCTTCCTGTGCCCCTCCTGACTTGGCTTTGGAATTTAAAATTCTTTTCACAGGGAATGTCTCTAAAGTGGAGAGTTAACACACAAAAACATGTCAACATGGCTTACCATTCTACTAAAAAAGCTTGGCACCTGCATGCCCACCCTTTATAGAACCTTCAGAGTTTCTCCAACTTTAAGCAGGTCCTTGGACACTGGGGCCACGTATGCTTTCCCAAAGTAAGTAGCACTGTCCCCATGGTTCCACCATGGTCCCTCTTGCCATTGCTAATTAAAATGGACAGTGGTATAGCCATATTTTTCTACCCCCTACCCTGGTCCTGGAAATGATATCTGCTGCTCTGAGATGAAGTGTGTAGTGGGTTGAGTGGTGCAAACCCCCCCACCCCCCAAAGTAGATCCATATCCCAGAACCTGTGAATGTGACCTTACTTGTAAAAAGGGTCTATGTAGATGTAATTGAATGAAGGATCTTGAGATGAGATCATCCTAGGTTATTCTGTTAGGCTCTAAGTCCAGTGCAAAGTCTTATAAGAGACAAGAGGAGAAAATACATAGAAGAGAAGTCAACGTGAAAACAGAAGTAGAGTGATGCAGACACAAGCCAAGGGACTCTTGCACCACTGGAAGCTGAAAGAGGCAAGGAAGGTCCACTGGAGCCTTTGGAGGAAGTGTGGCCCTGACAACACTTTGATTTCAGACTTTGGCCTCCAGAACTGTAAGGGAATACATTGCTGTCATTTCAAAGCCATGCAGTTTGTCGTAATTTGTTACAGAAGCTCTAGGAAACTACTACAAGTGTGCTTCCTGAGGATGGACCCTAGCTCAGGTTCATCTTCCATAGCAACCAAATCTTGGGAAATCCAAACACCCCAATGGGGCTGTGGCCAAGGACCCACACTGGAGAAAGCATCCTGGGGTGCTTAAAGCATCCATTGGTGGGCAAGGCACAAGGGAAATAGCCTGAATTTTGAAACTACCTTGGACTGCGTACCTTTGCACTTGTTTTCCTGAAAAAATAAGTAAACTTGAAGCTTTTTTTGTTCTTGTTTTGTTTGTTTTTTGAAACATGAGCCTGAACATAATCTCAACTGATAGACACAGAAATTGGATAAATTAGTTACTCTTTGCAGGGAGGACTAGGATTGGAATATCAGAGGTAGGAAAATTTTAACTTTATCTGTAATGCATCAATTTTGATATCAAGAATGTATTTATGTGTTCTTTTGTATCTAAAAATAAGCTTATTTACAATAAGTAAATTACAAGAAAAAAGAGAAATAAGAACCTGTAGATTTAAAAAGACCTAAGAAATATATCAACCAATTGCAATATGTGAATCTTATTTGGATGTTGATTTAAACAAAAACATTAAAAAAATTTAGACAATCAGGGAAAACTTAATATTAATTGGATATTTGATATTATGGAATTATTGTTAATTTTATGTATGTTAATAGTATTGTAGTTATTTATTTAAAGTGCTCTTATCTTTAGACTCTAAAACATGGTTTTCCAGCTTCAGCACTATTGTTATTTTGGGCCAAATAATTCTTTGTTGCCAGGTGCAACTTTTGGGCATTTGTAGGGTGTTTAGCAGCATCCCTGGATTGTAGCCACTAGATGCCACTAATACCCCCTTTTCTCCCACCCAAGTTGTGACAATAATGTCTCCAGATATGGCCAAATATCCCCTGGGGGGCAAAACTGCCCTGGGTTGAGGATTATTACTCTAAAATTTAGAGACATTTTAGGTAAATTTACTGGAATATTTATGGGTGAAATGATTCAATGTTTGGGTTTTGCTTCAAAATAACCCAGGTGATGGGAGTGGGTTAAAGTATTCCATAATGAAAAGTTAAAATACATTAAAAATTTTTTGCAGTACACTTTCCCGCTAGGGCGCACATCCTAGCCGCTCCCTCTCCCCTCTCCTTCCCCCACAGGTGTGCATCTCCTAGGCTCTAAGGCACTCACAGACTGCAGCCAGGGGAGCAAGGGGCAGCAGCAGCTCTTCCCGGCAAACCCCCTCACCCTGTATTACAAGAAAAAGGAGACACGAGAACCTGTAGATCTAAAAAGACCTAAGAAATACATCAACCAATTGCAATGTATGAACCTTATTTGAATCTTGATTTAAACAAAAACATTAAAAAAATTTAGAAAATCAGGCTAGGCCCCCTTTTCCCTGCCTCTCCAGTAAGCTGACAGCAGCCTTGCCTTGGCTCATTTCTTTCCTATGATGTTTCGAGAGAGCCAAAGCTGCCCCGCCTAGGCTCTCCTGTTGCTTCTTCTGTCCTAAGCCTTTCCTTGTTTCACTGTCCCCAGCTTTAATAAATGTACTCTCAAAATAAAAATTAAAAAATTTCTTTTTTTTTTTGCCAAAGTCTGTTTGGACGTCTCCTTCTATCAACATGCTAGACTCATTATGAAATATTTTCTCACTATAAAATCTGAATATAAGGAACAAAAATATAGTAAATATTGACCTTCCTTGGCCCCAGAGCTTGCTTCATGTGTCCTGCATAACCATTAACATCCAAGGCTCCCGGCTCCGATCTGACTGGGGGCAGGGCAGGCCCTCCCGCCTCACTGCCTCAGCCCCACCCTGGCACCCGTGGCCAGGGCCCCCTCCTGGGCCTAGTTCAGCGGCCTGGAGACCAACTCCTGGGCATGCCTCCCAACTCTGCCTCCTGCCCCAGCCCCCGTGCCAGCCCCGGCGGGGTGTGCCGAAAGCCAGCTTCACTCGCCCGTCCCTGCGAGTCCAGCCCACGAGCTTCCCGCTGGTGGCAGGAGCCTTGTGCCCCGCGGAGCCCCGGGCCCGCGCGCTGCCTTTGAGCGCGCACCGCGCTGGACCCAAACTCTCCAGCAGCCGCTCCACCTGGCGCCCCGCTCAGGGTACCCCAGGCTCCAGGTGCTCACCTGGGTGCTCACCTGGGCACCTCAGCTGAGACGGGCTTTCCGGCCCACCGGGTCCTCCCCACGGCGCCCCACGCTGCGGACTCCAGCAGGGGTCCGTCGGGGCGCAGGTCCAAGGAGGGCCCTGTGAGCTGCGGGCGGCTGGGGGTTGCAAGTTCTCTGCTGAGGGGCGTCAGCGGGGCTCCACGCTCTGCTCCCAACAGGAAGTCTGGGGCGAGTCCACTCTGTTCCCCAGGCGTCGAGCAGCCGGAGGACGCTGCCGCCCCATCGGTGCTGCAGGCACTCAGTCAACCCGGCGCGGGCAGCCCCGGGCCAGGGGAACGGCGGCCCTGGCTCTTTGCGCACGGACACCGCGCCAACCGCGAGCACAGGCTTCCCGGGTGGGCGGCATCTACCCAGCGCAAGGATCTCTGAGGCCGAAGGCCGCAGGGGCCGAGCACCGCCGCCCCCTTCCCCGGCTGAGCGCGCCTTATCAGGGCGCCCCCGGGTCCGCCCCGCAGCTCTGCCCCCTGCAGAAGCAGAAGGTGAAAGTGGGCCGCCTGATTGCCTGGGAGGCAGCCGGGATGCTGGTGAGTGTCCAGGGCTTGGAGAGCTGTGGGTGGTCTTAGGGGAGGAGCCCCCCCCCCCATAGGAGCAGAGTCCTGTGGGGGTGCGAATCGGGGACAACCTGGTCAGGTCTCCGCGCCTCAGCTGCCCCGGCTGTGCAATGAGAACAGTCCCACCTCCTCCACTCTTCGTAAGGTGGCTGTACGAGTGTTAGACGAGGCTGAAGACACGGGCACGCTCACTGCCCGGGCAGGACGGGAAAAGTAGCCGGACCTCTCACAGTGGTTCTCAGGCTCCGGTTACTGGTGAACCTCCTTCCACGTCCGCGGGGTGGGGGTTGTCCTCAGTCTCCGCAAGAGGCTCTGCCTTGCCACCACAGCCTCAGTGGACACCGGCTTGGGACACTTGAGGGGCCGCGCATGCTGCGGGCCACACGGCCACGGCTGTGTATGGCGACAGCTACGGCTTGTGCAAAGCCTCAGGCCCTGCCGTCAAGCAAGTGGAGCAGACCGAGCAAAGGGGGGTGGCTGACTGGGAAGGGCGGACAGTGGCGAGCCGTTTAAGATGCTGGAGCAAAGGCTTCGTGAAGTAATAGACACAGACACAACAGGACTAAAAGTTTTTAAAGGTGGAGGCCTGTTAATTACTCAGAGGCATTTGGGGCTAGGACTCACCGCAGATGGAGCTCCTGGCCCTTGGTTGGGGACACCTGTTTTTGCCTCTCCCTCATCCCTCCCGCATCCCACCCTCCAAGCCAAATGGTCCTTTGGGAACCACCTCTCCTCCAACCTCCATTTAGTTGGGGTACTTCCCCACCCGTGGCACTTCCCCACCCTGCCCTAGGGCTGGGATATGACCCAGGACTGGCTCGCCACCGTCATAGCGGCTGGTTGAAGAGTAAGTCTTTCGTCCAGGGAGGGTGAGTGAGAGTCAGCATGGGGACTTTTGCTGGAAGAGGCAGTCTTTTCCTCTGGAGTTGCTAAACTGAGAAGACGTAAGCTGAAGCCACTGGTGACCATCATGGCCACTGCATGGGCAGAGTCTGCCTGAGAATAAAGGCAGTAAAATAAAAACAGAGAGAAAAAGCAGATCTGAAAGGTGGAGAAACATAGATTTCTTATTGCCCGTGCTGAGCAGCTGGAACTAGCCATTCCTGAAGGTGCAGAGTTTTAAATTACCTGAGTTAACATGCTACCCTTTTTTCCTCACCTGAGGATATTTTTTCCATTGTTTTTCAGAAAGAGTGGAAGAGGGAGAGAGAGAGAGAGAGAGAGAGAAACATCAATGTGAGAGAGACACATTGATTGATTGCCTCCTGCACACACTCTGACCAGGGCCAGGGATTGAGCCTGCAACCGAGGTACATGCCCTTGGCTGGAATTGAACCCAGGACCCTTCAGTCCACAGGCTGAGACTCTAACCACTGAGCCACACTGGCTAGGGCAACATGCTACCTTTGCAAAGACAGCTTGAATTGGGTTTTTGTTAATGGCAACCAAAGGGGTCTGACTAATTCATCGTTCTATATATTTTTTATTTTGATGAAAAATTTGCAATTTTTACATTGTGGCATAGAAACAGAAGTCTGACATGTCTGACAACATATTTTTGACAGTTCTGTCTATTTCTGACAAGGACATGCTGCTGGGAAGTTGCGGGCCCACATCCCCTGTGTCCATCCCTTTTTACGTGTATGTTTGTTCAGAGCTACATAAATATATGCTAAGGATCTTAGGAGGATGCCAATCAGAGCTGTGCTCCAAGAAGAACATAGCAGTCATGAGTAGAATTAGAGTAGGGAGAGACAAGAGGAAAAAAGATTACTCAGGGGGCCAATATAAGAATTCAAATGAGAAGTAATAAGAATTTTCACAAGGTGGTAGCCACAGAAATGGAAAGGAGAGACCCTGAGGAGGTGGGATTATAATGGTTTGGCAATAGTAGAGGGTAAAGGAGTCAAAAATAAAATGCTTTCATCTACAAGGCCCTACAGGTCCTGACCCCCCTGCTCTGGCCCTGACTTACTTTCACCCCTCTCTCCCGCCTAGCCTGCCCAGCTACACTGGCCTCTGCACTCACTGTGCCCTCTGCTTGGGGTGCTTACTCCAGATGGCCCCCTGGTTCATTCCCCCCCTTCCTCAGGTCTCTGCTCAGATGGCATCACATCAGAAAGGCTTCCCTGAACCCTCCCCTTGACCCTTCTATTACCACAACCCCCACCCCAGCACTCCTTATACCTGTTTAATTTTTCTCTGTAATTTTTAACCCCTTGTCAACCATGTAGATATTTCTTTTCTGTCTTCCTTGACTGGAATGCAAACTCCATGAAGGCAGTGACTTTTGTTCTTGCTGAATCCCAGAATCTAGGACAGAATCTGACACAGCGTAGGTATTCAGTGAATGTGAACAGATAAATCTTGGACAACTGGACAGTGATGTGGCATTGACAAAAAACAGAAACATTGAGACACGACGGGGCCAGGGTTTGTGGACTAGAGGAGCAAGGCGGTGAGTCAGTTGAGAGCCCCTGGGATTTAAGGTTAGATATACAAACGGCATGATCAGGCTGGTGGTTGAAGTGCTGGGCTAGTGCTCAGGAGAAGCCTGAGGTGGGGACCTGGTGGGGAATTATGCGTCAGAGGCTGGTGAAATCCCTGGGAGACCAGGAAGAGAGAAATGAGACTTGGGGACAGAGCGCTATAGAAGGCCTAGGGTGACCGACTAGTCCTGGTTTGCACAGGATGTTCCTGGTTTAAAAACTACAAGTCTAGCTTGGGACCTCCTCAGTCTCAGGCAAACTGAGATGGTTGGTCACCCTAAGAAGGCCCTTCCATCGAGGTACAAGGAGGGGAAGGACTGGTTGGAAAAGATAGACGAGAAGCAGCCTGGAGCTTCCTCATAGAACCCAAAGAACAGGAGGGCTCTGGCAACGATAGGTCCCCCTCCTTCTTCTGCTCCCCCAAGACCAGTTTGGTTCTGACTTTCTGAGCCTAGGAAGGCTGAATTACCTGAGCTTCCTCCACTCCACCTCCCAGCAGCACTTGGTGGCTCCCTGGTAAGCTGGGTAATTGGGTTGGTTTCATGGCTGGGGTCCCAACTCAGACCAAGGATCAACCCCTAAATTCTCGTGTCTGGAGGTTTAACTGATGCCCTGGGTAAGGGGTTCTCAGTCAGTGATTAGTTTCTGCTTGTCCCAAGGTGTAGTTTGAGAGGGTAAACAACTCTGCATTTGCCTAGTCACTGTGGCTAAGCAAACAGGAAGCCACCTCTCGTAAACAACACCAGCCAAGATTAGTAGCACTTATAAGGTGCTAGCTTAGCAGTGGGCACTGAGATGTGCCCAGGACTAACTTTCGGGTAATGGGAACGATTGCTGGGTACACAGAAATACAAAGGAACCCCAAGAGACATTTTCAAACCTCTATCTGAATCAAGTATTTGGAGCCTTGGCTATTGTAAAGAACAAATGAGACAATAAATTAAAAAATATCTTAAGTTGTATAACTTAATTATACAAAATCATGTAATTATTTTAAATAATTGCATAAATACAAGGTCTTATTTGCCCTGGGACAGTTGGTTAGAGCTTCATTCCGATACGCTAAGGTTGCAGGTTCTATCTCTGGTCAGGGCACATACAGGAGCAACAAATCAGTGTTGCTCTCTCTCTCCCCCTCTCTCCCTCCTTCCCTTCCTCTCTCTCTAAAAAAAGAAAAAAAAAGAAAAGAAACACAAGGTCTTATCACTGGGTCTCCTTTGAAATAAAGGAACTATCAACATGTGATCTATAGAGAACAAGGTCCCTGTCTTCAGAGAACTTTATGGCTTACCTGTAGAGGCAGGGCTTATACCAAGCTTATGATACAAACTTAACTGTATTTATTAAGCAATATGTGAAGAAGTAGAAATAAATGCTGTGTCCACCCCCTGACTCTCTCACCCCTTTCCAGCTCCCTAACCTACAACATGCATATCCATTTTCCTAATGAGTATGGGGAAAAGCACCCTAATTCATCCAGCCAGAGCCCAGTAATGTTTCCAGACACCTTTCTTTACCTACAAACCTGTTCAGGGAGGAAGGGGTCAGGTATGTGGCAAGCCTGAGTTTAAATACATTGTCTAGAAATTTAATTCAGTAAATACTTATAGGCCATCTATTTTAGGCCTAATACTATGTTAGGCCCTGTGGGGATCTAAAAGAAAGTCTATGCCCTTAATCTCTCTGGAGTGAAAAAACGAAGGCTCCCCCAAACAAAGCCCCATATTATTAAGTGCCAATGAGAGTTACAGCTGCCGTAAAATGCTAGAAAAGGGAAACATTCATATTTTAAGCAGACTTTATATTTTATGGCAGCTGGGCCATGAACTAGACAGACTGTCAACACAGAAGGGACCCGATGAGGCAGGGTGTAGCAGAATGAATGAGTATGGCATTCGGGAAAACAGTGGCAAGAATTCCTGCTGAGATCCAGCTTGAGAAGGAAGGGGAAATGCTTTATTGTTCCCTGAAAAATATAGTTTGCTTCCAGTAGCATAAAAAGAATCCATGGTTCTTAAGGAGTTAAAGGACTTAAATGGAAGAAACTCCACATCCTAGGACTTGAGCAGATAACCTGGCACACAGACGTTTAAAACCTTACGTCTTTCTGGAGTATGAGGACTCATTGTGCCGGGAGGAAGCAGCTGCAACTGATTGATGCAACTTTGTAAAATCATCAGGATAGGCAACGTTATGCTGTGGTAACAACGAACCTCCAAATCTCGGGGTCTTGATACAATACACATTTATATCTTGCTCATGCTACATGTCCAACATGGATAAGGGTGGGGTGAGGTTGGGGGAGCTCTGCTTCATGTCATCTTTCAGGGACCCAGGCTGATGGAGGTGCATCATCTTGGATGCTGCCCTCTTATCACATGACTTCCAGGATTGCTGTAGCAGGGGAAGGAAAACTGGAGTATCACACAAGATGTTTATAAAACCCAGCTATGCGTGGCTTATATCACTTATTTGAGGTCCCTCAGCTAGTAAGTAACACAATAGGGATTCACGCTCAAGTAGTTTTTTTCTAGAGTCCACACTCTTCTTTCAAAAATTTATTGATTGATCTTTAGAGAGAGAGAAACACTGATTTGTTGCTCCACTCCATTTATGCATTCATCGGTTGCTGCTTGTATGTGCCCCGACCAGAGACTGAACCTGCAACCTTGGCGTATCAGGATGACACTAACCAACGGAACTATCCATACTCTTGACCAGTATGCTAGATTACCTTTGCCATGGGTTTAGTCAAAATGGAAATCAAGTTATGATCCCATGTAACCAGGACCTCTTGCATTGGGGTATAGAAGCTTCTAGCAATGTTGTTAAGCTTGACTTTCACCAGGTCCTTCTTGCCAAAATTCCCATAACGTCAGTTGTATAAATATACCCACAATGCTTTTGACCTGCCTGTCTTGGTGTCCCATCTGTTACAAGGGGTGTGACAAGAACTTGATTGTATGTAAGCTATACTGATGGATCCTGTTTCTAATTGCAACACACCTCCTCATGGGCATCAGCAGTCATCAAAAACATTGTGTCCTCTGTTTCTGTCCTTGAATGAGACATTCTGGTTCCCTGTCCTTAACTGCTCTCCAGCACAAATTCTTCTCATCCTTTGGAGAACAGAAGTTATGTGAACTATATTTTTCTCCTAAGTTAATGTAATGGAACAAATTATGTACATACAGGCAGCGGGGGAGACATTGGCAGCTGGCCCCAAGCATGGCTGAGTAATGGATGTACTAGGAGTCCGAGTTACCTTGATCCTCAGACTTATTTGAGTTTCCTTATGTAACCCATTGTCCAAGGTCCGAACAGCCTGGAAACATTAGAGCTATAATTTTAATAACATCTGTGTTTTAAACCTAATTCGAGCGGGATTTTGTTTTGTTTTGTTTTGTTTACTGCTGTATGGGTGAGCACCTTGAATAGTACCTGGCATGTAGTAGAACATATAATAAATGTTTGTTGAGTGAATTTGTTGACTACGGCCCTCTTTATAGGTGCTATATATAGTGCGAGGGCACTGGCTTTAGTATCATATTCAAATCTCACAAGCTGTGACTCCTTGTAAATTATTTGCCCTTCTTGACCTCTTCCTTCCTCATTGGTAAAGGCCGAGGCTGATATTACCTACCTATTGGATGGCTATGAGAATTAAAAGTGTTAATTCATGTCCAACACCCCTTACACCGTAGTGAGCTATGGCTTTTGCCTCTCCCAGAAAAATGCCTGGAACACTTAAACGTTCCCCTCAAACATTCTTGAGTCTTCATGGATAACTTAGGTGCATTCACTAGTCAATCTTCTTAGCTACCAAACCTCACACTTCTCGTGGATTCCCACCAGCCTCTTCTTCTGCTCTGGTTCTTTCGGTCTTTTCTGATAGTGAGTTCTCCATTGCCGTTTTGCAGGGCCTGCCATGTAGGGAGTTAGTGTCTGAGCTAGTGGTGCTGCCTCCCGCTCGAAGCCAATGATGTTGACACTGAGGAAACAGCAGTGAGGCCACCACTGAAGCCACCCCCAGAAGCTTTAGGTGTTCAGCACAGGCATCGCCATCACCCATTAGTAGCCTTGTGCCTCTGCTAGACCACCTCACGGGGCTGCTGCTTCCTAGGATGGGAGCCACCTGCTGAAGCAGGGGGCGTTCCTAGGCTGCTCCTATTGCACTGATCCCAAGCGGCTCTGCAAATTGAGGGGTATCCCTGACCCACACTGGCTTCCATTTGTTCCCAACATCGTATGGAAATTTTGTGTGACTGTGCCTACGTCAGCTGTCCATGCCTTCAGCCCCCTGTCCTTAAGACTTAGTCACATCCACAGGGAGCTGGATGGGAAACAACCTGAGAGGCATACGCCAGCTGTTACTCAAAGCCACTCCTTCCCCCAGAAGTCAAGGGCATTATCCTCAGTGGCAGCTGTGTCTGCCAGTTTCTCTCTGATTCTTTCCTCAGCAGCTCCTTGGTCCCTCATACAAACAGGTTCTTGACAGGCCACCCTCTCCACCTGCCCTTTAGACAAGCTCGGACACGTCTGAGCCCCAGCACAAAGTTAGCTGTCTCCATCGAGGATCTTCATCACTTTTTAAAGGGAAAAATAGACAGTAAAGGTACAGGGGCGGGGAACCTTTTTTCTGCCAAGGGCCATTTGGATATTTATAACATCATTCTTGGGCCATAGAAAATTATCAACTTAAAAATTAGTCTGCTATATTTGGTCAAACATTTAAATAATCCACCCCTGCTGTGATAGCTGGAACTGCAGTTGCCTTGGCAGAGCCGGAGGTTCCTCACCCCTGGGTTAAAAGCATAACTTTCTTGGAAACTTCAGAGTTGATCAACAGAAACTACTGAGGTTACAAAATAAGGACTTCTTGGAAACATATTGGAAAAACAAAGGGGGCACTGACTAAGCTGATTTCGTAAAAAGCAGAGGTAGAAAGTCAGTCTTTAAGAACAGATGGGTGAGCCCGGCCGGGCATGGCTCAGCAGTTGAGCGTCGGCCTAGGATCCAGGAGAGCAATGTTTGATTCCCGGTCAGGGCACATGCCCGGGTTGTGGGCTCGATCCCCAGTCGGGGGAGTGCAGGAGGCAGCCGATCAATGACGACTCTCTCATCATTTGATGTTCTATCTCTCTCTCTGAAATCAATAAAGGTATATTTAGAAAAAAAAAAAAAAAAAGGAAGAACAGATGGGTGAAATTGCACCAGAACCAGTAACAAAGGAGTCATCTGCCAGCTGGCCTGGGGCGTGGTGGAGCTTTTAACTCTGAGCACCTGGAGGAGGCCCCTTTGGGGCTGTTTGATAAAACAAGGGCACTTAGGTGCTAGGGCTGGTGGTGCTAGGAACTTTTCATACGCTATCTCTAATCTTCAAGCAACTTTGTGTTACTGGAAAAAACCACCTGCCCACAACCACTCCCTCCCCACTTACTCAACAGCCAGGGCCTGGGGAGGAAAGAGCCTTGTATCTGGGAGGAATGTAATCTGGGGCCCTTACAAAGTCCAACTGGCAATTTTAAAGCTTTAACAGAGTCTTTGCACGTGTTGAGGGGAGCAGCATTTTGAGTAGGGACTGAAGAGAGGCGAACTTGTTACCTAAGTCAATAGGAAGATTCTGTTTTTCCCCTTGAGGGTGGGGCAGAGAAGAAAGAGGGCGAAAGAGAAAGAAAAGATCTTGAGAGCACGCTGGGGGACCAGGGCCAGAAGTACTGGAGACACCTGGAGACTGAGAGAAATGATACTCATTTTTCAGTATGCTTGGCTGGATATAAATCCCCTCATGCTCTACTCAAAGACATTGATGAGTGAGGCTTTCTCAAAATTAACAAAAGGGCTGAGCTCCACAACTACATTGACATGGCGCAGATCTGAGGCGGCGTGTGGGGAAGATGCGACAATACTGCAGGATTCAAATGACCCTGGGGAAGCAGGAGCTCACAGGCAGATCACACACCTCTCCAGAAAGTTTTCTCAGGGAGAGCACGGGACTGTATATACCTGTGTGATGGGTGTCCGAACACATTTTACCAAAACGTAAGGGCCAGAAGGACCCTCTGACCTCTGCTTATCCCTGCAGTGATTTTTTAATCATCTCTCTCATTTTGCATCACGTTTGTAAACATTTCCAGTGTCACTAAATCAGAAACAACTTTTTAAAAATTTTGCACATTACGACTACATCTTAATTTTCTTAACACCATAAAATTGGACATTCTGGCTGTTTCCAGTCTTGTTTTTTCGTTTGTGCCTTAATTTTTACTGAGCAGCAGTATAACCATCCCCAAATGAAATTAGGTAATCCAGATTAACCAGGATTTCCCAATTTAGTCTCTCTTGCGAGGCTGACTGTACAAATGAACAATGGCCAGACTGTATAGGAAGATTGAACTGTGACTCAAAGCCTCTGCAGTCACCATCAGTCCAGGAGGCCAAACCACTACTTCTGTAGCAATCAGCTCATAATCTCTAACTCCCCTAACTTTTGCTGCTGCTTCCAGCTCATTCGGGACCAACCAGAGAAAGCCAGATACGCTCTTCCTGCCAGTCACAGAGGGTGCCCCGCCTCTCTAAGGTAGCCTGCCTCCAGGGTCCCCATGCCAACACCCTTTAATCAGAGCACCCCTGAAGCCTTTCCTGTTTTTCACCCTGAAGCTTTTTCACTCCCCCGCCTGTCTCTGCGTTTCTGTCAAAGGCCAGTGGTCATGGCTGGCTCCATGGCCATAGCAAGCTTTGCATAAGCAACCTCTCCTTGTTTTCATTCGGATGGTCTTTACATCTACACTCCCCGCGGGGTTTTTCTCAGGTTAACCTGGTAGACACTGACCCCAAAGGGGTGTCACAGGCAAGAACACGACGACAGAGCTTTTGGACCATGAGCCTTGGAGAATAGCTGGCTACTTACTGCTGGAAGGCATCCGAGAGAACATTCTACCTCCATCCCGTAGCAGGCACACCTGTCAGAGAGAAGGCCCGGTGACTCGTTTGACTACTCCACTCCCACGGACGCACAACAGCAGGACGCCTCAGAAAATAAATCAGCTTTGGAGTTCAAATTGTGCCCGTCTGTCACACTGCCACGTGGCCAGCCCATGGTGCCGTGCCAATTACCACCACAAGCACCAAAGTCACTTTTCAAAACATGATCAAGCAAACTGCAGCAGGGCCAGCCAGGCGTTAAATCAGACGCAATTGTCAAAGCAAAGCATTACGTGCCAGTAAATATGAGTCTGGGCTCCAGTTAAGCAATCACCTGGATGACAGCCTGAATTTAACCCTGTGCAGACAGACGGGCCTGTTACCACTTCAGTGGGACATGGCTAAAGAGAAGATAAAAGGACTTCTGGTGGGAAGGACCTGGCATGAGATTCAGTCAGACTGAAACTTGCGTCGTTTTCTGTACTTCTCTCCCCGGGTAACCACGGCTTTAGGGTCTATGGGACATGCTGTCAATTGAAATCATTTGTGAGGCGGCTGTAGGTGTCTCACATACTTGCTTAAGCCCCAGACAGTTACCCAGAACCACTAGGAAACAAATGTTTCCTGACAACCTACTATGTGCCCAGCACTGAGGTTCCTTTAGGGTTGTCCTTGAAGGACATGTGACAAAAGCTCCACCTTTATCTTCTCAGGGCTCCTTCTCAGGGGTGTTATCAGTGCCACAGTAGATGCTTATATTCTGGGCTGCCAAGGAAAATTCTGCAAAGCTTCTCTCTAGCCCTACATTCTGAGAAATGATGTCAGCTAACATTTGAATAGGTTTTGTTTGTTTTTTTAAAGTTCTTTAGAGGCTTATTTTTTATTCTTTTTTTCTTTTTATTGAGTTTATTGGGATGACACTGGTTAACAAAATTATACAGGTTTCAGGTGCACAGTTCCACAACACATCATCTGTACACTGTGTTGAGTGTTCACCACCCCAAATCAAGTCTCCTTCCATCACCATTTAACCTGCCTATACCCTCTGAATAGGCTTTTAAAATCTATTAAACACCATTTAGAAAATTCACGTGGTTTCCTCTCTACAAACCTTTCAAGTTGGTATTTTTTATTATCCTAATCCCTCTTCTGAGGCTCAGAGAGTTTAACTAACTTGTCCAGGATCACACAGCTAGGAAGGTAGACAGCCAGGGCTCTTCGGACTGAACTCCACAGTGGGTACAGTACTTGGGGGCGGGGGCTGGCGGACTGGAGGTGGTGGGGTGGTGGTAGGTTATCCAGCTTTCACTAGAGCCCCAGTGGTTTGCCCTGAGCTTCCTGATAGTGTGGAGGATGGTGTGTGAGGCAGCCTCGGGGTGGGGTTTACCATGCTCACAGGGAGGCCTGGGGCTGGAAATGGCTTCTGGGTTCTCTTCCAACCCCAGAAAGGGAGTGCCCAAGTGAAACAACTGCTCTGGCATTTTAATGGAACAAAAGCAGGAAATATAAGGAATTAGCTGGTTGCTGGGTTGCCCCTAACATACACTTGAACTATAATGAAATGGTCATTTACTGAATGTAAATAAAGTTTAAGAAAAAAGGGACAGAGGAGGCTCCCAGCCCAGCCAGCTGCAGAGAGGGAAACAAATGAGCTACTATAGATGGAATCCTACTTTTGAATAGAGGTTAATTTTGGCTGCCATTTGCTTGTGCCCTGGGGTGGGGGAGGTCACCCTCACCGTGGTAACTGGGAGCCCCTGGAGGAATGACCACTGTTGGGACCTAGGAGGGGGCCACTTATAAGAAAGGTCATTGTGAATCTGGAGAAATCAGGGGATCAAGTGAGACCTTATAAAGAGTTAGGAGCCTGTGGTCTGGGAGTGAAAGTACATTTTCCTACAAAGACTTCCCTTCCTCACTCTCGTTCCATGCCACGTTTAGGTAACAAGACCAAGTGAAAATAAATCCCATCCCCCGGCCAAAGTAGGAATGCCCAGAGTAATAGGCAGCCCGTGCGGAATCCAGGGGTACTGGCTGAGCGCAGGGGCGCCCACGGAGGGCAGGCCTGTTTCCTTGCCCTTCCTGACCCAGCACCACTACCCACCAGCAGGGCGAGTGAGTGCCTCCAGGGGGCTGCAAGACCCTCCCCAGCTCCTCCCGGTCCTCAGCCTCCCCCACTGCCTCTGGGTTTCTCACCTCCAGCAGAGGTGCCAGCAGGGACAGCACAAGCCTTTAGATTGATTCTATACTTTCTTTTCTTCTGACTAAGTCATGCACGACACGCTCTCCTCAGCATACTAAACTCCCTCCTGGCCTGGGAACCAGAGAGAAGGAACTGGAAGCCGAGGAAGCCATTCTACTTCTTTTCCTGTTCTCTGGTCCTATCCTCTACTAGCACCCTGGCTAGGTTGTGACCCATGTGTGGCAGTGCCCTGCTGGTGAGTGACTCTGGTCAGGGCATGGGGTGGTGTGGGACAACAACCATCAATGACACAGATGGGGGAGGTGATCTCTCAGTGCCATCCTCGCGGGACTGGGCCACGCACTTCTCTTAGGAGTGGGGAGCACAAGATGCTTGATGGAGACTGAGTTTGGGCCTGAAGACCTTTGAAATCTTTGTGAAGAGAGTACAAGACACAGACAGCAAGTCAACACGAAACCCACATTTTAGCGAGTCTGTAAGTGAGCCTTGGGCTTTGCAAGAGGCAAGACCTGCATACAGCTTTCACGGAGATGGAAACTTAGTTCTGGGAAAACCAATGTGATGTCCTATTTAATTATGCAAATGTAGAGATCCAGTTGCTGGAAGGGAAACGTGCTCTGGGTGGTACAGTAAATGGTGCATCTGTGTTGGAGGCTGATATAGGTCTCTGCTAAGCTTCTTTAGGAAAAACTGGATTTGCTAAGAAAGGATTTGGTCTGTGCCAGGCTGATGCCCCATTGAAGATTGCCTATGTGAAGCTTCTTTACAAGTGAGGGCTTTGCTCTTGCAGGCGCTTTATGGGTACCCTGGGCACAAGCAACACAAGGTCAGGGAGATTCTCTTTGAGCTCAGCCCTTTGGGCTGCTCTGGGATCTCCAGGACAGACCCCCTTGGCCAGGACATTGGCATCCCCATGATGGGCATCATTAGCAATGAGGCCCTTTTGAGGGGCTTCCCTAGTATCAAACATTCACTCAGCCAGATTTAGGAGTTCTTGCCCTGAGTCTACGGCTCCTCAAGGGGCCAGTGAATAGAATTCAGAGACTCTATGTATTTACGAAAAAGTTTTTATTAACTTCCAAGTAAAATTTAACACTTCCTTCAATAATGATGTAGGCAATAAACTGCAGTTGTGTTAGCAGAACCTGTGAATTTGTCACCAGGAGAAGTCATGGATATCTTCATGTGACTTTAGCTGTTGTTGCTGTTATCTTGAAATGTTTAACATGGTTTAAAAATTATATTAACTATTACACCTGCCATTAGAACCTAGTGGGATTAAGTCAACCTTCTAGTTGGGATCAGGTATTAGATCAGGTATTAGAATCATTACACTGGACCAGACTGAATCCTTGGCTTGGGCCATCCCGAAGGGCATCTGCTACTGAACTGCTTGGGCAAAGGAACAAGCGCCTACATAATATTTCCAGCCAGTGCACCTACCTTGAATACAACTCATTTTGCCAGTGAACACTGATATCTAACATTTACTATGCTAACTAACAAGCCCTCTGGTGTTAATACAGATAAAGATAGTTGAAGTTGTTGAGGTACCCCTCTCTTGTTAGAGTTGTTTTTTTGCTGAGAGTTGTGCTTAGAGTCTTTCAGAAATATTCATCTCTGAAGAGTACATCTCTTTTAGGAGACTCCAAGTGCTAATTACTGCTCCTATGGTGCAGATGACATGTATATCATCTTAACTATGCTGATATTTTAAAGTACGTGATAGCAATATAATACAAATCAAGGCTGATCCTAAAGTTCGCTAGGAATTATAGGTTATATCTGGCACCCTGTGAATACTTGTGCTTCATTTGGGTAGCTAAACCTCAAACTTCTCCATGAATTTACAGTCGAAACCACTTGGGAGACAGCATCAGGTATATGGGTTCACTTGCAACTGAACCCCTTGTCAGGGATGGTCATTTTAAAAAGAGCTTTCTAAAAGCAGGAGACTACTGCTGCACCCCTTTGTCCAGTCTTTGGAAAGAAGCGTGAAGTGTGGTATGTCTCAGAAAGCTGCCTTACCCTGCTCTTAGCTCTGTACTGCAGGTGTCTTATTCCCAAAGGTACTAGATCTAGCTAAAAATAGGCAAGGTATTGAATCCAAGAGCGGGGGGATGCTAATCTTCACCACCCTTGGTTTCATTTTCAAATGTAAAGAGGCTCAATGCCCTTTAGCAACTAGAGCTACAGGATTCAGTTTTCTCCCCTTTGAAATTAAACTGCACTTTGGCTAGAAAGAAGTTATTTAAAACCTTTGTGTTATTAATGCAGGAAGGGACTGCAAAGAGCATTTGGTCCAAGTTCCCCATTTAGCAGATGAGGAAGCAAAGGCCAAGGGAGATAGCTGAATATCTACATAGCAGCCATGCTGACCAGTCTGAGAAGATCTTCCTTCAACACAAAGATCTAGTCCTATTGAGATGAGACAGTGGGAGGCGGTGAAACGAAACCTTCAAAGTAAGTACATAATCTGTATACTAGCAATAACCACTTAGAAAATGCAATGGGAAACATATCTCGTAGTAGCAGCACAAAATGGTTTACCCTGCTCTTAGGTAGGTTTCTTTTTCACATCACCTAAAAAATAAATTCTGGATGTATTAAAGACTTAAATGTAAAAAAAATAAAAACAAAAAATACTGAATGATAAAAATGCTAGAAGAAAAGGTAGGAGCATATTCTTATGAATGTTGGGTATGAATGAATGACCATCATAAGCAGGACCCAAGACACAAAATCATAAATGAAAACATCTAAGATATGACTGAATGAAAGTTAAAAACCACTGGAAACAAAGGCAAATGAAAAGCAACAGATTAAGAGAAATGTTCGCAACATATATAACAAGCAAAAGGTTAATGTTTATAATAGACAAAAAATTTCAACAACTAAGTAACAGAAAATACAAGTAATTCGATAAAAATTGGACAAAAATATAAATTGGCCAATCACATAAAAATATAAATTGTCATTGAGCATGTGAACAGATGGTTTTAGGGAGCTAGATTTTAATTGTGGTTTTCAGACCACACTCTATTTCAGAACCATTCAGACAAGAGGATTAAATCATAGGCAAGGTACGGTCTTCAGGGAAATGGGTTTTCCAGAAAGTTGGAAATGTGTAGGCAGAACTATTGTTTAGGGAGACCCAGCCTTGTTAAGTTTTTTTCAAGAACCAGGAGAGTCCAAGTCTGATAAACTTTCCCTTAGATAGAAATATGGCTTGTGTGTATAAAGGTGACAAAACCCCAGAGAACTGTAAAGTTAAGGCATGAAAAGACTTGACTTTTTCCGCATCTGGCTTGATGTCCCTTGCAGGCATAGTGTGCCCCACCGGAGGTCTGGGGATCAGGGAAGGCTGTACCGAGAGAGCCACCTTTGCTCCATGTGGCTACCCCACTGCTGATGACATTTCGGATCATTGGCTAATTACATCCAGACATTAATTTTTTTCTGCATTGGGTGTGTGTGTTTTGTGTGTGTTCTTTTCCCATCAACTGACAACTACCTGAAATGCTGTAATGTTTATCCTGATTAATCTAACAAATGCAAATTAAAATATGACACATCTATTTTTGTCTGATTAGAAAAAAAAGTTAAATACATATGATATGCACTGTTGACAAGAGGTGGGGAAAAGTACACTCTAACAAACTGTTGGTGAGGCAATTATTAAGAAAGCCATTTGGGGGCCCAGTTTGGCAGTTACCTCTTACATACCAATGTGATTCCCTTTGACCTAGCAATTCTAATTCAGGAATATGTGCATGTGCTTAAGTCACAGGAATAAAGATTTTACTGCAATGTTACTTTTATTGAAAATCAGAAACAATTTAAATGGCCATTAATAAAACAAAAGATTAAGTAAACTGGAGCATATGCAGGTTATCTTAGCTTATGCTCTTCCAGAAGCAGCTCTTGTGACTAGGATTTAGCGCATGATGTTTGGAAAGGATAAGTAGGGAAATGGGGGAGTGCTGCGGGGAAGGGCAGACACACAGTAAAGGTGTGTTATTAAAGCAGCTACTATGGTGAATGCCTAGAGTTTAATCTTTCAAGGAAACTCTGAAGACAGTGCAAAGCACATTCCAGGGGGCTGGGGTATTTATACTCCTGCAACTTGTAGTGATCGTTAAAGTCTGTCTCCGAGGGACACTGACTCCCAAGTACTTGCAACCAACCATCCATGGGTAAATTAATTTTGGTGGTTGGAGGAAGGTATCCAACCAAGATGAAGGTGTGGCCCCTGGAAGCCAGGCTGCTATGTGTGGAAATGATAGGGTTTCTGAGGGGATATGCGTAAAGCATTGACTGCCTGCTAGTGCACATACTGACAAATACGTCACTAGAACAGGTCCTCCATGGTCAACATGTGTGACCAGGTGAGAGAAGAAACGAACCTTTTCTCATGAAATTTCCAGCCTAGTTGTTCAGGACCAACAAGATCAGAAAACTCTTCAATGTTTTAAGAACCATGGATCAAAGCCGTTGACATTCTCTCTCAGTCATCCCCAAATCATTTCAAAGTGTTTATTTACACCCGCCAGCAGGGCAGGACAGGGGGCTTAAAAGCCACCCTTTGCCCTCTGACGACAAGAAGGATTCAGCTATTTCAGGAGCAGGGATTATAGATGTGACCCGGCTCCGCTCTGATTGACTGCCTAGAGTTCCCAACAATATTACAAAGAAAGGAAAATCAAAGGGAAAGAAAAAACCCCTCTCCTATAGTTTATAAACCTGCCAAATGCTTAATTAGCTTCTTTATAGGTTTGTGGCCCATTTTCTTCCAGAAAGTGTCCCTGTAGGACAGCAGTGATATAGAATTTGGTAGGATAGGGGACTTGTTTCTGGTCCCAGCTCAGCCACATATTAGCCAGGTGACCATGGGCAAATCATGCATTCAGCACACATTTACTAAGGGCTGTATCCTTGAGAATTATAAAGATGAATTATACAGTTTCTGCCCTCATGGAGCACACAAAAAATTGAGTTAAAAAAAGAAAAAGTAAATACCTATATTACAGTATGATAAATGATAAGAGAGGGGTCCCATCAGGGGAGCCTAGAAAGGGGTATGTAGCTCAGCCTGGAGGAAGTGTTCTCCTAACCTCCCTGAGCTTCTCTCCCTCCCTGTGAAGTGAAGGGGTTTTATGTATTTGTGAGAAAAGCTAATAGAGTATTGGGGCGCGCCTTGCATCCCTAATGAAGCCCCTTCAGGGACTGGCACCTGACTCTGAGAATGAGGGAGAAAGTCCAACGTGCCCCAGCATCCCTCGTGAGGATGCTCATGAGGAAAAGCTCTTGCTTGTCCCTGCTTTGCCTCAGTTTCCCAAACACAATTGATGTCCTTTCTTGGCTGGCCATACGATCCTGACGGACTTTCTATGTGAATGTGCTAAATTGAGAGAGATGTGATTCACTGGGTTGGCAGAAGCTGGAGCTGCTCAACAAAGGGAGTCAAAGCTGAGCCTGGGTGTGGGAGACAAAGAACCTGGGGGACTGGAGCGAGCAGAAGGGAGGGAACCGGGAAGTCTGGAGGCAACTTAGACGGGCTCTCCCGGGAATCCCTGGAGCAGGGCCTGTGCCCGACAGGAACAAAAGAAACACCTTGAAGGCTCTGCCGTTCAGGAGCAGGAGGAAGAAAAGCCACAGACTTTCTCTTTTTAGCAGCCAGATTTAGTTTAGCAAAAGCTCTGTCTTCCAGGGGGTAAAGGAAGGTGATATTAAGCAGTGAGCGCGGACTTCTTGTGTGACTGGGGACATGATGCCACTGCATACAAAAGCTTCTGCTTTTCTTCAAAGGTGAATCTAAAACTCTGCATTTCTCGTTCATTAATGTGTCTGTCATTCATTCATTTAGTGCTGATACTGAGGGAACACAAAGTCGTACAGGACTGAGCTCCTTCCTTTGATTTTTCTCTGATAAACACTTACCAAGCATCCATGATATGCCAGGCACTGGACTCCATCCTAGAATTCGAAAAGAAACAGAGCACAGTGCCTTACCTCAAGGAGCTCATGTTCTAGCCGATTTGCTAATAAAAGGTCCTTCCACTTAGAATATTCTAAGCACTGACTTGAACAGATATTATGTATTTTTCTCTCCTGTGATTCTGTCAGTTCTCTGGCCCTTGTTGGGAGAATAAATCCCATGGATTTATTTTAGAAGCTTGACAGTTCAGCTGTAAGCTCATAGTTATTTGTGACTGAGAGAGGAAAAAAATGGCCTGTTTCCCTATCTCTCCCCTACAGGTTTAACAATGTACCTGGCTGGATCAGGAATATCTGCTTTGTTCCCCAAATGAGGTGTTACACACCCTGAGTCATTTTTCTGGCTTTCTAAAAACCTCAGTCCAAACCTCTAATTTCCCACCTTTCCCTTCCACCTGCTTTGTTTAATAATTAAGTAAGCTACTTAATAAATACTTTTGAAGAGAAGGAGGAGGAAGATGGCGATGGTGCTGGTTTAGCAGTCCCTGGGGAATGTAACAGCTTCTTCTGCCAGAGTCATGCACCCTGGGCTGTGCCCCAGGCGCCTTGCTGAGTGAAAAGGCGAGAGGCCTTTCCTGCCTCGGGGCCAGGCCTGACTGATCTGCAGTCATTCTGTCCCCACGGACCAGGTTCAGTTCCTGTCTCTTACCCTTCATTTAACTTTCTTGGAGCTTTGATGAAAAGCAGACAACCACTGCTTTTCAAGTACGCACTGGGTTTGGAAGACAGAGAGCAGATTAGACTGGGTGTAGGTAAGGAAAAAAGCTCCAGGCCAACTGGTGACGGTGCAGGAGAGGCAGGAGGCTTCACCGGAGGAGCACATTTCAGGAGGGCGCTGAAGGCATGGGCTCCAGGAAAAGAGGTGATGGGTACCTACTCATAGACAGAAGAATGGGGAGGGGAGAGGAGAGGAGAGGAGGGACTGGAAGGGAGGGGAGGGGAGAGAATGAGAATTTCATACTGAGAGGCCACTTAGCTTGGGGAAAAGAGCATTGGTTTTGGAACCATAGAGACGTGGGTTCAGGTTCCAGCTCCACCATTTACTGGCTGTATGATCTTAGGCAAGTTGCTTAGCCTTCTCTAGCTTCAATTTCCTCACCTATAAAAGCTAAGAACAATCATGGTCATTGTGAGAACTAGTAATAAAATACAGGGGTGGGCAAAAGTAGGTTTATAGTTCACATAGGGTTTATTCTTCTGTTATTATTTATTAATTATTGTATTATTTATTTGTATTATTTGTCTTTTGCCATATGATCAACTGTAAACTTACTTTTGCCCACCCGTATATGTCAAGTTACTTGCATGTAGTAGGCACTCAGTGAGTGGTAGCTCTAGTTTTTATTGTGTACCTTTTTTTTTTTTTTAAATCCTTACCTGAGACTATTTCTTCCATTGTTTTTCAGAGAGAGTGGAAGGGGCAGACTGAGAGAAAGAGAGAGAGAGAGGGAGGGAGAGAAACATCGATGTGAGAGGGACACACCAATTGGATGCCTCCCCCACACTTCTCGACCGGGGCTGGGGATCAAGCGTGCAAACCAAGGTTTGTGCCCTTGGCCGGAATTGAACACAGGACCCTTCAGTTTGAAGGCCAATGCTCCAACCACTGAGCCAAACCGGCCAGGGCTATTGAGTACGTTTTGTCTACTAGGTACTTAGTTAGGTTTGGGGATATATGTAGAAAGTGTGGTGCGACAAATAGGCCTGACCTGTGACTGATCCCAGGAGCTTTCTCTGGGGTTTCCAGGTAATGGGCTCGCTTCCTCTTTCTCCAGCGGGAGAGCTGGCTGTACTTGACCTCAGCTTCCTATGGGACTAGGAGACCTCAAGGCCTGTAGCTGGGCATTTCAAGCACTTCCCCAAGCAGTGGGCCCCTAAGCTCATACTGCTTAGTATCTGAACCCCAAAATATTTATCCCCCACCACAGCAAAGCCCCTTCAAGCTAATCTATAAAAAGAAAGAGCAACACGGGATTCCCCCTCAGGAGCGCTGCCATGTGGTGCCTCCTGCTGCACCCCAACCTGACCCCCCTCTGTGCAGGTTCCAGGGAGAACATGCACCTGCATGCCTGCCCCTTTCTTGAGTTTCACCTGCACCAGTGATGCTTCTGGTACCGACTCCTTTGTCAGAGCAGAAAGGCAGCCTGTTTTTAAGAAACATCTCTGATGCTGTGTGATAAATACTATGATAGAGTTATTTCACATGGTCCTATTGGCGCACAGAGGAGAGGCATCTAATTGCCTTTTCAAGAAGGTGCTACTTGAGCTAACTTTGAAAGAAGAGTTGGTGTGTGTGCACAGGAGGGGACATTCCATTCCAAGGGAATAGCGCATGCATCATTTCTATTGAATGTCACTTGAGTGTGCATATGAAATAATCCTGTGGTTTAGTATCACTGGTCACATCTGAAAGAGAGAGAGAGAGAGAGAGGAAGACTGTAGCCCAGAGAGCTTAAGACCATGCCATGGACACAAGTAAGTAGCAGTGCTAAGATTCAAACCCAGGAGTGCCTGATTCAAATTCCCTATTCTTCCCACTACACCTGATTTATCCCCCTGGAAGCTGGCACAGGACTTGCCATCATTTTCTGTTTTAGCCTTAACATTTGCAAGCTGTATGATTCTTTGGTCAGAGTGAGATTACATACAGCCTTAAATTTTTGACCTTCTGACTCAAACGTGGATTGAACCACCCATGGATGAAGTTGAGGTGTTCTCAGGAACAGAAAATGTCCTCCAACAAGACAGCTGTCATGCTGGCCCCGGGTAGCATAGGGTTTGCATAGGCCGTGGGGACAAACTACTGGAGTGGGGTCCTTCCCTCCCTACTGATTGGTCCTTCTTCTAAGACCTGTCTTCCAAATACAGCACAACTCAGACCTTTCACAACACAGCGACCACCTCTCTTCCCTTAAGTGAGGGTGAGAGAAAGAAACGCTAACACCAATGAGCTTTTGTCATTCTCTCCCCCCAGATTATCTGTCATCTATGTATCTATGTATCTATATATCTATGTATCTATGTATCTATGTATCTATCTATGTATCTATGTATCTATGTATCTATCTATCTATCTATCTATCTATCTATCTATCTATCTATCTATCTATCATCATCTATCATCAACTATCTATCATCATCTATCTATCATCTGTCATCTATTTATCTATCTATCATCTGTCTATCTACTCTATCTATCTATCTATCTATCTATCTATCTATCTATCTATCTATCATCTATCTATCATCTATTTTTATTGGGGTAAAATTGAACTATAACATTGTATTAGTTTCAGGTGTACAACATAATGATTCGATATATGTATATATTGTGAAATGATCACAATAAATTTTTTCTTAAATGTACCTTATTATAATGTTTTAATTATAAAATATTATGTAAAATAAATATTATAAATATATACAAAACAAATTACATAAAAATAATGTTCATTATAAAATTGTATATATGTATATAAACATTTGAATGTATGTATATACCTATATCTATAAACAGGGTAGGGCAAAAGTAGGTTTACAGTTGTGAGTAGATGAAACAGTTTTTCTTGTATTATTATTTATTAATCATTGCATTATTTTCCACATGAACAACTGTAAACCTACTTTTGCCCCACCCTGTATTTGTGTATGTAAGTGTAGATACACAAACGGAACTACCTCTATACATATATAGCCATAGCGACGTTCCTTTTGCACAAATGGGTTCACACTGTACAAACTATCCTGCAATTTGCTTTATTTCAGTTATCAAATAAACTGATAGTCTTCGCAAGATCATACTGATGGGTTTCCCTGACGGAGACAAGTTCTGGAGAACTTCAGTGCCTCTGTTGTTTCCTGATATCTCATGATAGTCACACATCTTGATAAGGCTTGTGTGCAACTAGATCAAATGAGAGCATGTATCTAAGAGCGCTTTACAAACTGTAGGATTCTGTGCTAATGTTAATTATCAAAATATCATATGTAGTGTGAGGATAACGTTTATACAGGAGTGGGATGCAGGCTTCTCATCATGTTCTTATGCAGTAGCAAGGGGGAGATATTTGCACTTTGGATGAGAAAAAAGCAAACACTGATCCTGCCTGTGGTTGAGTGGCCACTGGGGAAGGAGCCTTTGAAGCCTCACAGTGCCTTGCCTCTGGCTGCCTCTGGCTGCCTCTGTCCGCCTCTGTCCCCCAAACCACCCAGGTGATTAATCTGAGGACATTTCCTAACCACATCTGTTTCACCAAACCCTAATGGGAACAAGGATTCCTTCCAGCTTCCCCTGGAAGCCCAGAAGCTGAGAGAGCACTCGCTGCCACATAGGAAGGTTGAACTGGTCAAGAACACGAGGGCATATGTAGCATCTTTTTAGCTCTATAAAACATCCCTTGAAAAACTCCAGATCTCTTTTGGGTTCAATGTAACATTTTACTTATTGTTGCTTCCAGCTGACAGCTTGAGAAAAACCAAATTGGTGGTGGGCTGGTTGGGTGTTTTTTTTTTAAAGCCAATGACAAGCCTGGCTTAGAACTATTCAACCGTTTTTCAGCTCCCAATACTGTGTGTCTATAGATAAACAGGCATATTTATTATTTACTTTTGTTTATGTCTCCCCAGATGGAAGTCCATGAATTTCCCAATATATTTTACAGCATGACTTGCCTGTAGCCAGCATTGGGAGGGTATATTAATCTTTAGTCCTGAAATGTTTAAGTTAGAAAATAATGGGAAATAGAAGAGATAGAAGGACTGAGATGGCTCATTTATCTTAGATGTGCACCCTAAACTACTTCAGAAATTCCAGCAATGAATTAAAACCAGAATTCTAGAGGAATGACCTAAATCACACTTCACTGGAGAGACTCTACAGTTCCTTAGCAAAACTGCACTTTATGTCTGTAACAGAGGAACTTAATGATTGCTTGGGTCAAGTGGCATGAATTTAGCTCCAACTGGTCTGTGGCTAAAGAATCAATATTGTCTCTCTATGTGTAGAAACCTCTTTGGAAGATGACGAAGGGAAGCCACAGTCAAGTGTAAGATGCTGACATTCTGTGATACATTAGTGCTACAAAGGAGCTCTGGCTTGGAAAAAGAGCAAGATCTTCTCTTGCTCACTGACTCAGAAACCAGATCTGCTCCTCTGCTGCTTCTTCTGCGCTCCTCCTGCTTTAATTTTCTTGGCACAAACAAAGTGGCCCTGTAGAGATCCATCAACTGCCTTTTCTATAAAGTGATCTGAAGGCTGGGGATCCCAGTGTGCAATGGATGGTAAAGACTAGGGTTGTGACTGGGGCAAAAATCAGGGAAAAGATAAGATTCAGGTTAAGGAATAGAAAAATTCTTTGTTTATAGTTAAAAATAAAAATTCATATATAACTAGCTACGGCAGGGAAGCAACTAATCTTGCAACACCATAGATGTTGTTGGTAATGTTAATGACTTCCTTAGATGCCACCAAGAAGTGGCTTTCAACTTTATGCATTTATTGTCTAAGTTGTAAATTTGGTCTTGGAATTAACAGGTAATAAAGACCTAGGAGGCTTAGGGAGGTTATTTACTTTGTGCATAAATGAAGAGAAGAATATGAGTGAAAAATATTTTGAGAGAGAAAGAGAGAGAGAAAGAGAGAGAGGGAGAGAGAGAGACTCTACCCCTACCCCTGGCAGATGACTCTGAGCTGATTGCTTAGGTGAGCCCTAAGGGGATTCATCCTGGAAAGATGACGGGGCTTAGGCGTCTCTTAGAAACCACACATCCCTGAAGTCCAGGTGATCCTGTTATAGTGCTTGAGGGCTGGTTATGTTGGATGGAGAAAGGGAAAGGCGTTCTTTTGGACTAGTCTTTTTTGTTTGCTGATTAGGTCCAAATATTTTCTGAATACTACAAATTTATTTTCTCCTAAGTCTAGGTCTTGGGTCAGTAATAGCATTTGAATCTCAAAGGCTAAAGAACTGACTTTCTTTTGCCTGGTGTTCCATTTGTAGTAGCAACCCCATTCTTCCCTGGGGCAGGGCAGGAGAGACCAGTGCAGTGTGCCGTGTTAGTGGTATCAGGGAAGACCTGGTTAGTGTCCCATAGTGTCCTGCTGTACTGGCAATGAACCTGGCACTGTGCTCAGTGCCTTCGACCCATGTATTCCTCAGGACAATCCCCCGAACTAAGTATTATCATTTTTGTTTCCAGACAAAAAACAAGGAAGCTCAAAGAGAGGATAGGCAACTTGTCCAAAGATTCTAATTATAAGTGGTAGAGAAAAATTGAACCTAGGATAATCTAATTCCAAAGCTTTAATTAATTAATTAATTAACTAATTAATCCAAAGCCTGCATTTTAAATCCCAACAGTAGTCTCATTACCTTGGTGAACAAGTGAGTCTCCAGGGAGTTTGTTAAAAGTAATTTTGATAAAGACTCACCTCAATAGATCCTGATCCAGTTGGTCTGTGATGGGGCCTGGGCGTCTATACTTTGAAGAGCCTCTGTAGGTAATTCAGATGCACACCAAAGTTCCAGAGCCAGCTCTGGAACTTGTTAACTGTGTGATTTGGCACAAATTACTTCATCTGCCAGTGCCTCAGTTTCCTCAGTTGTTAAATGGGGGATGATGACAGTACACACACTATTGAGCTGTGGGAATTAAATCAATTTAAAATGAAAGCACTAGAAAGAGTACATAGCACATAATAAGTGCTTGATAAGCATTAAAAATTATTACTTTTGCTGCCTCTCAGCAGCAACTTACTTACAAAACATGTTTTAGAAGCACTATTTCCTGGGCAGTTTACATAAAAGGGTAATTGTCTGCATTTACATAGATTTTTAATAATTTGTGTCCCACAGAGCCTTTCTTTCTTTCTTTTTTTTTTTTTTTAACTTTTTCTTCCAAATCTAGGTTTATGCCTAATTTGGATCCCCTGGTCTCCTATGGTCCTAACCACCTGGAGGCCATGTTATTGGTCAGGTAAATTGAAATTAAACTGGGGATATAATTACGATGGCAGGTAAAAGAGAATTAGATTAATGGTTCTCAACCTTGATTGTACCTTAAAATATCTGAAGAGCTTTAAACAATGCCCAAGTCACAACCCTCACCATTAATATCAGAATCTTTGGGAATAGATTCCAGCCATCAGTATATTTTAATCTCTAGATGCTTCCAATGTCTGGTCACTGAGCCCCACCCCAGCTCCACTGAGTAGAAACTCCAGGGGTGGGACCCAGAAATCTGTGTTTTAACAAGCCTTCTACAAATGTCAGGACCTTTGGTGTGAACCATTCCATATCCTCTCCTTGTCCAGGCCTCTGTTTTTGCTCCTCTGCTGAGCGGGGCATGACAGGATGGCAAGAGAGAAAGGTGTGTAACCCTTAGTTCCCTTAAGTACAAGCAGATCAGTACTATATATCAAATCAATATCTATTCTAGCCAGACTGGGAAAATGAAGTCCTTCAGCCTAAATGCCTGCCTCTCAAGGGGCAGATGATACACTTTAGAGAGGCCCTACTCTCTCAGAATGGAGACCCTGTCAATATTTGCCTAAAACACCCCTTCTTTCTGGTCCTAGCTCTGCCTGCCCTGGAAGATTCACAGAGGCCGATAATGCGTAAACAAGTTCCAAACCAACCCATCTGCTTTTCATTTCCTGCTTTGTGCTAAAACGAGTCTTTTAAGGTTGCTTAAAATACGCCTCTGTCGTCTTGCCCCGCCCCCTGGGGCATTTGCTCTGTGTCCTCAGACCACCTCGCTCCTGCCTCCCCCTCCACCTGGGGCCTTTCCGCACAGATCTGGGCTTCAAACAGTGCTCACAGTTATTCCTGGCATTTGCTTTTTTGGCCTAGTGCACATCCAATGATTTCTTTTTCTTCTGTTTAAAACACTGTCTTCACTCTCCCCATTTGTTCTTTTCTCCTCTGGCAATCGTACTGCTATCGACACTTGAAAGTGGCCCCATTCCCTCGAGTCTGGTAAATGGTCTTGCTGCTGGAATTAGCGTGAGAGAGCCGTGGGCAGGACCGAGAGCGTGGGCTAACAGGACCTGCTCTCTTGGGGCTCAGATGCCCCTCTTGGGACCTTCATAGTGTACTTGGGAGGTTGGAGTGTGTTGGGGCTGGGAAGATGGCACCTGGTGGGACCCAAATGTGAGCAGTGACTTCATGTGACCTTAAACCGCTGCCACTTTGCTCTGCTTCTGTTTAGCATCTGTTAAGTAGAGACCTTTGCCACCAGTTAATGAGAGAGAAGCCCTGTTCGGTTTCAAAGAACTGCCGGGTTGTGAACAAACTTGGAAAGACCAGCTCCTGGTGGAATTGTGGGGTGGGGGTAAAAAAAAGGAAAAGTGCCTCTGTATTCTCCTTTCAGTGTCAGAGAGATGCCGGCTCCTCTTCCTCAAGGACTTAATCTGGACCCTCTTCTAGGGCACAATCCCAGACCCCAGACCCTCTCCTAAATGTGCTGCCCTGTCCCGCGCTTCATCTTTTCAGGGTCCTGCCAACTACGGGTTAGGTAAAATGATAACAGCTGTTATTGCCCTAATGTGCCTTCCTTCCAAATCTGTCAACACCATAAACTAAGGGCCTCTGTGTGCCAGGCATTGTGCTTTACGACGCAGCTCTTAAAGCGCCATGCCTGTGCTTAAGAAGCTTCTGTTCCCATTAAAGAAACAGGATGTGTGCACATGCAAAGAAAATAGCTCGAGACCTTGCCAAACAAAGGTTTAAGAAGTACACAGTTATTCAGTAAATATATAGTGAGCACCTATTACATGTTATGTATTGTTGTACGTACTGAGGCTAAACTGGTGTACAAAACAGATGGATCTTAGCTTCCAATGAGACAAAACAGAGCGTGAGTAAATACATAATACATCAACCTGTGACAAGTGCTTTGAAGGAAAATGAAGCAGAGTAAGGTGATTATCTTAGATAGGAGGTCAGAGAAGACCTCAGTTAAGAAGTATTTGAGTCAAAACCTAGAGAAAGAGAGAGAGCTAGTCATCTGAATATCTGGGAGAATTTTCCAAGCAAACTGAATAGCACGTGCTAAGGCCCTGAGAAGGGGTTATGCTTGGCGTGTTCTGAGGAGGACAAGTTGGCCAGCGTGGCTGGAGGGCAATGAGTAAGGGTGTGGGTGCAAATAAAGTTGGAGAAGTGGCAGGGGTAGGTCACAGAGCACCTTGCAGACCGTGATAAGGACTTTGGATTTTCTTCTGAACCCACTGGAGGGTGTTGAGCAGAGTAGTGACATGATCTGACTTACTTATTGGAAGGATCACTCTGTGTGAGGACAGACTCTAGGGGTGCAAGAGGAAGAGCCGGGGGCCAGTGAGGTGGCTGCAATAACCTAGGAGTGAAGTTGATGGGGGAAGGGCACACACTTAGAATAGGACCCCCATTGTTTAATGATGATTCACTTTACCAACTACAGATAAGAGGTTTCCTTACAGACCCTGGGAAACTGGAGGATGTGTTCAAGGAGAAAAACAGGGCAGTAAAAAGATAAGAGATGCCTCAGAGCCTGGATGGGTCCATTACTCCAAACAGAAACTACATCTTGAGAACAGACAAAGGACAGGACACGCTTTGATGTGGCTGCTGTGCCTGGACCTTGACTCCCTCCGGGAGTTTGACTCAGGAATGCTGACCATTCTCCTGTTCTAGGAACTGGCAGAACTGTTTTCAGCGTCATAGAAAATTAACTACCTTGTTAATCGGACTTCAGGATCCTGGAAGGAGACACACAGACCGTGGGCCCTGCAGTCCGTACCCGGCCGCCTTCCCCCTCGCATGTAGCCTTTCTCCCTCATCCGTATATGATTAGTCGGCTACAGGGGAGGGGAGATGAGAATTTACAGGATGACCTGCTGCGCTCTCCATACAGCCAGCATTAAGGGAATAGATGCTCACATATGATTCAACCTTGTCTCTGCGTAATTTGGCTCAAGCAGTGACAGGTGGCCTGGACCTGTCTTGTGTTGGGTTTCAAGGTGATGGTGGCTTGGACCAGAGTGATAGGACTGACGGTGGTAAGATGAAGGTTGAATTCTAAATACATTTTGAAGATAAACAAGATAGCTAAGGCACGAGATTATGAATACAGAGAGAAATTAGGAATGACTTCAAGGTTTTTGGCCTGAACTCAAGGTTTTATACTCAGACGAGGAGTGGCTACTTTTGGTTAAGATGATCAGAGAAGGATTACTGAAACACTCAACATTTGAGCTGTACTTTGAAAAACTAGAGGGATTTGTAGCTTATAAAAACTCTTGGTAGCTTATTCTGAGACTGTTTTGTCTTCCTGGACCCCACCCCCCACCTCCATCCCACTCCTTTGTTAAGCTTTAGCAACCTCTACTCCAGGGTACCAGGGACTCACCTGTCACAAGAGAGGTGCACCTTGATTCTTCCGGCCAGTCATGGAAATGCCTTGCTCTTGTCAGTAATTGGTTTAGAAGTGAGCTGTTTGAGGAATGGGCATGTGCTATAATTCCGGACGATGCAGCATACAAGGGAACTCTGCAGAAGAGACTTCTGGGAAATTCTCTAAGTCTGAGATGCTCAGGACTTGAGATGCTGTGTAAGGACATAGTGCTTGAGCTGCAGTCAGTCACCGTCTTGCAAACATAAAGGGGAAAGCTGAGGTCAACAACCGGTGTGCTGAGGGTGGCAGAGGGGAAGGTTGGAAAAGCATGGTTCCTTAAGGTCAGAGTTGAACCACTGAGTTACCCAACCCTGGAGCTGTGCTACTTCTGGATTTATTATATGAGATTAAAAAAAAATCCTTATTATCAAATGTTTTTAAGTTGGGTAGTACTTGAAGCAGGAAAGTACATCATTTTAGAAAAGCAATAAAGGCTCTAGTTGGGAAGACACAGCAAAAGCGAAGATGCTTTGAGGCAAGGCTTTCTTTGAGAGAAGAAAATCTGAAACGTATTTGGGGAACAGTAGGTGGAATAATTTGGCATTTGTTTATAGACTTGTTCAACAAACATTTGGGGAGTCTCTGCTAAGCACCAGGCACTGTCATTAAGCTCTGGGATGCTGCGGTGAACAAGGTAGACAGGATTCCTCTTCTCATGGCTTTTATTTCCCTGTGGGGGAAAAATGGTTGGTCATGAAGGAAACAGAACAAGAATAATTTCAGGAAGCCATTAGTGTAATGAGGAAATAAAATGCATGATGTGATAGAAAGTGACTAGAGGGGCCACTTAAGGTTAGGAATGGTACATTCAGGGGACTTAGAGAAGGAAAGAAGATGGCCAGTCTGAGAAAGTGAAATGAAGTTGGTGTGGCTAGAGCCTAGGGAGAGAGAGAAGAGAAAAGAGGCCAGAGACAGAAGCAAGGCCAGGTCCTGTGGGCTTTGGGATCAGTGCAAGCATGTAGATTTTATTCTAAGCCAGAAAGGAAGTCATTGGAGAATGTTAAGCAAGGGTGTGATTTGACTTGTTTACATTTGTAGATGTGTCTGGTGGCATCACAGATGGACCCAAGTGGAGGGATGTGGGGTCAGAGGGATATAAGTCTGGGAAAGCAGTCACTGCCAGGTAACTTCCTTCCATTTCAACAGCCCAACTCAACATTGTGTCTCATTTGAGAATTTCAGGCATGGAAGCAAGGACATTGGGACAATAGTTATGGCAGAGGCTTTGCCACAACACTAGATACAAAGACTGGTGTTAATTAGAAATAAAGGTGATTTCCCATGACATTGGTCACATTAGGTTCAGGAAATTCCAGGACAATGCTAAAAGAAACAGAATATGAGCCACATAGGTAGTTTAAAGTTTTCTAGTAGCCACATTTAAAAAGTAAAGAAAGTATAAAGATGAAATTAATTTTGATTGTATATTTTACTTAAGCTAATATATCCAAAATATTATCATTTTGACATGTAATCAATATAAAAATTATTAATGATCTATTTTTTCTTTCTTTCCCCCATCAGTCTTTGAAATTTGGTGTGTATTTCACACTTACAGAACATCTCAGTGTTCCTAGCCACATGTAGGTAGTGGCTACTGTACTGGGTAGCAGAGGCACAGGGGCATGGTCTTGGAAGTCCTGAGATGGGGAGGCCATGTCAGGGTGGAAGCCTGCGCTTTGGCGATGGCTCCCTGCTTCCGCTGCTCTGCTCTGTGTTCATTCTCTGAGAGAAAGGTACTAGGTTAAAGGGTATGAACATTTTTAGGACCTTATTTTCCTAATCGATGACATTGATTTATTGTACCCACAATGAATACAGGTGCCAGTATCACTGGCTTCAGATTTGGGAGTTTGCATTTTAATTTGGGGAAGGTTAATTGAATAAAAGAGTTAATTTAGTAAAGTTAATTTAATTTAGTGAAAAAATACCAGACTCCTTTTCATCTGCTTCTCTTTGATAACTAGTAAAATTGAATATTTTTTGTGTGAATTCACTAATATTTGTCCTTTCGTGAATTGTGTTGCCCTACTCTGTTCAATTATCAGCTGAAATATTAAGATTCTTATCAAGTTGTGTGAGTTTTTGAGATAATGATATTAATCTTTTTTAGTCATCATTTTTTGTAACTATATCTTCTAGTATGTTGTTTGTCTTTTACTTTGCTGATTATTTTACATGTAAAATTTCTTTTAAAAATTTTAATGTTGTCAAGTATTTCAATCTTTTCTTTCTTTCTTTCTTTTTTTTTTTTTTCAATCTTTTCTTTATAGTCATACTATTGCTTCTTATAACAATAGTATAGAGTCACCTTCCCACTAGTGTTTTGGTAAATATTCAATCTTATTTTCTTTTGGATGTCATAGTTTTAAGTATATTTCAGTCTTTAAATCAAATGGAATTCATTTTGATGTGTAGTTTAAAATGTGGGTCTAAATTCTTCTCTTCCTCCCAAGTTGCTGACCAGTTAACTCCACCATTTATTGAAAAAAATCTATCTCGTTGTATTGCGATATTGTCATCATATAGTAAAATTTTCATGAAAATTAGTATGTATTTCTAATCTTTCCATTATATTCAAGAAATGTGTTGATTCTTACACCAAGACTTCACTATCTTATTTTTGTTATTTTATAGAATTTTACTTTTAATAGATCTTGTTCTCTCTCCTTACTAGTAGTCTTCCTTCACTCCCCTCCCCCAATAGATTTTCTTTCTTACCTGTTTAGAATTTTTCTTTCTCTTCTTCCTTTTGTCATATGTTTAAAAATAAGCTTCTGGGTTTATTGTTATTGCTTTTTTAAAATCAAGATTCTGTTAAATCTGTCACTTAAATTGTAAGAAATAGATGTTTATGTAATATTTAGGCTTCCCATCTAGGAACCTCTATTTTTTCCTTCATTCACATCTTTTCAGACACTATGGAAGGTTTTGTATGTATCTATGTATGTGTGTTTGCATTCATGCATAGTGTCTTGGGTTGGGTTCCCTAGAAACAGGCTCTGAGGTGGAGACTTGTCCACAGAGGTTTTTACAGAAGACGCTCCTGTCTTGTAATACAGCTGCGGCTGGGGCCTTAGCTGATGGTGTGTGTGGGGAGCAGGGCAGATTATGGGTACAGGGAGAGATGCTCTGGAGCAGAATGGGACATTGAAGTCTAGTAATTTAAAATAAAATACCATCTTTGAGTGGACCAGAATACTTAAGTCAGCCTAACCATAGATTAGATTGGTCTCAAGGGCAGCCAGATAATCAGGGCATGCTTAGGAAGCATGGAATCAGACTAAGGAGTGAGCTGGTCTCAAGCGTCTCTCAACTACAGCCCCCTAAGTCTGGAAGTGTATGTGGAAGTCTGCTTAGCTGTGTGTGGGGGCGCTGGTGTGTGTGCTGGCTGACTCATTCCCTTGTATGTACTGGGTCCTTTTCCAACGAGGGTGCCAGTTTGTTTCCCGTTGCATTCTCCTGCCTCCCTGAAATTGCTGCTGGAGCACCTGGACAGGAAGGCTGCCTCTTCTCCATCTCTTCAGTCACAAAGTCACAACCTCTAGATTTACCCCCATATATAACTAATCACATTTGTGATGTGGGGATCTTACTAATTAAATTTCGAGATTAACTTTATTTCATTTTCTTGGGAGACATCTTATTGTGATCTTCAAGGACTGACAACAGCTTCTACAAAATCATCATTTAATATGATCTACAATATTAGGTAGTCTTTATTATGCCAAGAAAACTCATTCTATCTCTATTAACATTTTAAAATGAATATTGAATATTATATACCTTTTTTGCATTTATAAAAATAATAAAATTTTTCTAGTTTAATACCCTATGACATTCTTCAATTAAGAGATTCTTTTATTATTGGGGCTAACCTCTTCTTCTACTAATGAATCATTTTGAATAGCTAATACATGTAATGGCACAAAATTCAGCAGCTGCAAAGAGGCGTATAGTGAAAGGCAGTCTCCCTTCCTCCTCTGACTTTCTTCCACTTAATTCCCCTCCTTAGGGCAGCTGATGTTATCAGTTTCTTGTGTATAATTCCAGACATGGTTTATGCATTTCAAATATCCCTCTGCCCCCAAGCCCCAATACACACACAAATAGCAGCACACCATTGTGTACTATTCTGCATATGGCTTTTCTCACTTAATCGTTATTTGATGTATTTCTCTATCAATACATAGAGCTGCTTCATTCTCTAAATGGCTGCATATAATTCAATATAAATATAATGTTTTTTTATAAATTGGTCCCTACTGATGGACAATGGGGTCCAATTTGCACAAACATTGCTGTACCTAGTATCCTTGTGCATATTATTTTGTGTGCATGGAAATGTATCTATAGGATAAATACCTAGAAGTAGAGTGGTTGGGTCAAGTGCATTTTGAGTTTTGAAAGTTATTGCCTTTTGTAGATTTATAGCACTTACAGTCCCATCAGCAACAAATGAGTATGCTGGTTTCCTCTTGACAGTATTGATGCCATCAAACTTTTGAATCTTTGTGAATATGAAAGTGGAAAATGCATTTATCTTGAAGAGTGAGGCTGAGTTAATCATGCGTTTAGCACATGTATCTCATCTTGAAGCTAACATTTTTAGCATAGTATTATCTGGTCTTTGTATCCCAATTCCTGCCTTGTAGAACCCAGGACGTGCCTTTCAAATTTCCACAGCTTTTGCATCAGTTTAGGTTCATTTTGACTGCAAGGAACATAAAACCCTCACTCAGCTGACTTTAATAATAATGAAAATCTTTTATCTTACATGACATCATGTCCTGGGGTAGAGTGGCTCCAGGGTTGGTTAATTCAGCTGCTCACCAAAGACATTGCCACCCTCCTACTAGATTACCTTATGGTCACCAGATGGCTTCCCATTGAGACAGTGCAGAATCCAGCAGCAGAAGAAGGGCTGTTTCTCACCATGAGCCACTTTTTAAGAACAAGGAAACTTTCCCCGAAGTCCCCTACCCCATCCCAGAAAGAATGCCCTTGAGTCTCATTAGTCAAACCCTGGTTTCAATCCCCTTTCTAAACTAATAACTTGGCAAGTAGACTGGGGCCATCATAACTGGCTCATGTTAATCAGGATTTTCTCCTGAATTCTATGGAGTAGCAGTGGACACTTCCCTGCCCCACTCCCTGAAATTGGGGCACTGCCAACAAGAAACACGTGGACTGGCTATAGAGGGACAATCAACTGTGACTGAAACAACTTTGTATGTTATTCTCTGTCAGATGTGGCCCTCCTCCATTTATCCTCCAGCGAAGCTACTGTTTGTCCTTCAAGTATCGGCTGGAGCTCCTAGGAGACAGATAATGCCCCTCTGTTCTCACGGCAGCCTGCGCCACCCTCATCACACTGCACTGTGATTCTGGCTTCACGTCTCGGGCTCCCACCGCAACCCAGCTCCTTGAGGGCAGGGGTGGGTCTGAGTTGTCCTATCTCTAGCCCCTAGGGCAGCACACAGTACAGAACAGACACTTCTTGCTTGTGGGATCAAATCCATCCTCCAGGATATTATTTTAGAGTTTCAAGTCTTAGACTCACACCAGAGATCAACTTCTAGCTTTGTGTTTGTGAATGATTTGTTTGTTGAGATTTGGAACTGGGATTATCTCTTCCACATAAAGCAAACTAGATGGTTTCCAGAACAAATTGTTTGACTTGTGGATTGTTGGTTCCTTAAAAGTCCAGAAGTTCAACATGTATTTCCTGAACACGTATTGTGCGTTGGGCACTAGCCTCGTTGGCTGTTTACACAAGAGTGCATGAGAGCTCGTCTCCGAATGTGGAGTTGATGCTTTCAGGCAGCATTTTTCAAGCTGCAGGTCAGGCCTGTTTGTGGGTAATGAAATCAATTTCATGGGTCAAAACCATCATCAAAAGGAAAAAAATAATATACTAGAGTAGAACAAAATATATCAGAGTGCATCACTCTTGGTAAAACTTTTGGTATATATTTATACCAAAATATATATATTTATGTGGTGTCCTGGGTGAAACTATAAATTGTGTTTTTTATTGTGGGTGACAGTTAAAAAAGTTCAAAGCCATTTTCTAAGGGCCAGTATATTTTCTTCTCTCTTTTTCTTTTTTTTTTGTTTTGTTCTCTTTTTCTTTAAGTTGTGTTTTTCTACTCCTAATGTCTGGGCTCCCTAAAAAGAAGGAAAGACGGGGCTTTGAGATTCTGCCTCCCACCCCCACCCCAAATCCCCAGGCTTAGATTGGGTGAGCCTGGCACAGACTTCAGGGTCAGGCAAAGTCCAATCCTAGGCTCCAGGAGTTATGATTTCAGCAGCCTTGGGCAAGTCACTGAACCTTACAAAATATCTGTTTCTCTCTTGTGAGATGGAGATAACAATACCTGTTCCACAAGGCAATTAAGAGGATTGAGGGAAATATGTGAGTATTGTGTTGTTCAGTAAACTCCCTCCAGTTCCTCAGAGGAGAAAAAAACTTAGCCCATGGCTTTCACAAGTTCTGTCTCCTGAGAAGGGAGGAAAGACGTCAAGGAACGGACTCACAGAGAAAGTTAAGAAGGGACTCTGAACACCCAGGGGCAGCAGATATTTGAATCAGAAGTGGGGGGATCAATGGGAAAAGGCCAGGGCTCTCACATTTCTCCAGTGAGCAGTTATTTTTATTCCTCCGTGGAGCACAGTGTCAGGGGGTGTCTGGAGGTGCTGACAGTGCACCTGCTGAGTTGGGAGGGAGAGTTGCTGACGAGGTTCCCTTTCATAAACTTGGGAAGAAGGACTGGGCACTGGACTCTGTCCTTGCTTTACCTCTTGCAGGAGGTGTGGTGGGGCCATCAGCCAGCAGATTATTCAGGTTGGAAATTGTGATTAAGGGCTGAGGTGGGGTGGAGTTAGGAGAAGGCTCCAAGGAAGGAAGCCAGTCTGAGTGTGTGGTCTGTTTTGAGGGCCATTCCTCACACATCTGAGATTCTCTGTTCTGTGACTGTCTCTGAGCAACAGTCACAGTGGACAAGTTGGGCACAGGCTGCCCTGCCCGCTCATTTTCTTGAGCTGTAAGCAATGCGCCTCCCTGGAAAACTCTGCAGGCTTCCCAGTCTGGGCTCTCCTGTTCTTGGCTGAACAAACAGGAAGCCGTAGATGTGTTTTCTTAAAGAAAAAGTTAGTTGTACTTGTTTGCTGTTATCTCTGAAATGTTGAGACTTGGGAGAGAGATTCTGTAGGAGATTCTCTCCCTCTTCCCACCCCAAAACACACACACACACACACACACACACACACACACACACACACACACACACACACTTTGCCTTGGCCAGCAGCTAGAGACAAATGCAGCCTGATACCAGGCTAGGATTTGTCCTTAACTAGCCCAAGTCAATGCAGAACAAGAAGAGGGAATTCCAAGAGTTTTAGGTGAAGACTGGGGATCCTCAAGAACCCAATGGTGGTTTTTTGCTTGTTTTATTTCCCTGTCCCCCAAATGCTTCTGTCCTTAAAGAGCTTATCCAGGATCTTGACTCATTTCCTGTCCTCTGACACCTTTCAAACCAGCTTTGGCCCCAAAGGTCCCAGGAGTCACCAGCATGCCCAGTGAAAGGAGGTAGGGAAACGGGAGGGGCAGTCATATCCACTGCCAGTGCCAGGAAAGGAGGGAGACCGCAGCCGTGTGTGAACAGCTGCGGCTCTCTCAATCACCCAGCATAGCTTTTTTGGAGGGGGGAAGGGGGCATCATTTGTCCCTAGTTGTGGTTTCTTGAAGGTCATCAGTGACCTTTCAATCACCAAGTCCAGTGGCCTTTTCCCAGGCCTCATCTGCCAGCTGACAGCCCTCTTTCTTAAATGCTCACCCCAGTGAGCTACCTCTCTCCTACTTCTTTCAGATTCTTTTTGTGATTATTTTTCCACTTTTTTGCATCCTGAATTTATGACTTCTTCAAGCCTCTCTTTACAGCTCTTTTCTTTCTCTATTCTCCCTCTCTCTGGGCAAACTTTGTTTCCTTTGCCACCAACTAACTAGTATGTTAGTTGAGATTTTTTTTTTTAAGTAATAGTAACAAGCTTAGGCAAAGGGAGGGTTTACATTATAATTGTCTACAGAGCTTGGTGGAGAAGTGGGTGTGTGTCTTGGCTGAGGTGAGCCCAGGACCTAGCAGGCTCCCGGGAAGCCAGGCAGTTTGCTGAGGCCCTGGTCTCTGTCTGCATGCCTGCTCACATTCTGTTTCCTGGCATCTCTCCCTCCTCTTCTCCTCTTCTCTCCTTTCCTATCTTTCTCCTCTTCTCCTTTCTGGGGCCACCATCTTACCTGAAGGCTGCATGACATCTTTAGTGATTTCCCTACAGTTGGTCGTATCCTCCATCCAAGCTACCTTATTTCAGCAGTGCCCTCGGCCTTGGGTCCCATGCTTCAGAGCCATGCCCCGCTCTGGTCCCCTTTGGCTGTACCTCTCCAAGGAGCACATCAATGGGATGTTCCCACCCAAAGCTCCTGTTACCTTTCTAGAGCCTATTTCCTGGGCCTGGGACTGTCTTTTCTCCAGGTGCATTCTCCTGAGGACAGACCACACCACTATTGTACATACTCCTAGGCCTGAAAGGTGCCCAAGAGGTAGTTGTTTGTTGGAGAGGTGGGAGCAGGAATGCGGATGGAGCTTGGACATGTCCATGTGAACATGCTCCAGACCCCCTTTCATATGGGACAGCATGTAGGCTGAGGAGAGAAGTGAAGCGGGGCCAGGGGCCAGCTTTCCCTCATTCTACCATGTCCCAGCATGGGACTGAGAAATTCAGCAATTCTGTATTTGAACCTGGCCTTCTACATTGTTATGAAGCTTTATTTTTTAGTATAGGGGCATGGAACATATTTTATTTAATAGTTTGATTTGTAGCTCTTAGACATGTGTACTCCTGCCCTGCGCCCTGCAGACCTTAGGGACAAGTCTGTATTTCACTCTGGCCAGTATATACATGGCCAATATATATATTCCCTAAACGGAGCCCTGATTATATCCTCACTTGCCTCGATGCTTTTGATGATGACCACTTCTGCTTCCTGGGAAGCAAGGGACTCTGGTCGTTCATTATTCTGTGCCAGATAAAGTTGACAACAGGCGGGACCTGCCTTTCATCAGAAAAAGGGTCAGCACAAGCCTGAGTCGGCAAGGGAGCAGCTTGCTGCTGGGACTCACTGGGGAAGCTGGGAGGACAGAAGCCAGGGCCGCCTGACGACCAGCAATTGGAGCCTCACGCAGAGACGGTGTAAGTTCACGCGGACGGGGGGCAGAAAACCAAAGGCAAGTCTAAGGGAAGCCGTCAAGAAGTGGCCAGTATGAAGCTGCTGAGGAGAGCAGGGCAGGCCAAGGTAAAGGAGACCTGTTCCCCGAGGTCACTTTTTGCCTCTGCTCCAGGTTTTCCTGTAGTTCCCACGGGCCGGAGCTTGTCCTGGCCTAATCCATGTGACCACCTCGGTCTCGGGCAGCAGGAACAAAGCGTAGCGCTTAGCAGCACGCAGCAGCCGCTTCCAAGGAGCAGACGATATTTGTAATCAGTCTCCTTTTGAGTATCTTTAAAGGGCTCAAACTTGGGAACCAATTCATTTAGACCAGGGGAAAGGATAAGTGGGTGGGACTAAAGTCAGGGGAGGTGGACAGGGCGAGATGACGTCCCATAACCTTCTACCCACTTCTGAGGTTGAGTCAGGTGCTCGTGCTGGGAAAGAAGATGCCCGGCTGATCCGGGCTCAGGCCTCTGCTGGGCACAGTCCATCTGCCAAAGCACCGCAGCCTGCGTTATTCTGTTTCCTGAAGTGCAAGGATCAACAGCTTCCCAGAGGGGCTGTGGGGAGCTTGAGAGACAATAGGTAATTTTTAAAATAGAGAATATGGAGGAATGTATAATCTAGGAAAAGCCCTGAGTATAAAACTAAAAAAGTTTAAAAAAAAATTCATACGTAGCTGTCCGGGACTTCAAAAGCAGGCATTAAAGACACTCTCCAAACTCCAGATATCAGGCTTCTCTTCTACGTAAAATTGTTTCATCTCAAACTCATTGATATGGGCCCTAATGGATGGACATCCTGGCACTTTGCAAGAGATGCTGTTTTGTCTTTTCTTTCTTTCTTTCTTTCTTTCTTTCTTTCTTTCTTTCTTTCTTTCTTTCTTTCTTTCTTTCTTTTTTTTTAAATCTTTATTGATTTCAAAGAAAGGTAGGGAGAGGGAGAGAGATAGAAACATCAATGATGAGAGAGTCATTGATTGGCTGCTTCCTGCACACCCCATACTGGGGATCGAGCCCGCAACCCAAGCATGTGCCCTGACCAGGAATCAAACCTTGATCTCCAGGATCCTAGGTCAACACTCAACTGCTGAGCCAAGCCAGCCGAGCTGCTGTTTTATCTTAAGAGGGCTGACCAGCTGCATCAGAACCACCTGCTAGTTAGTGCTTGTTCAAAATGCAGAATTTACAAGAATATTTTTTATTTATCTAAAATTTTCTCTTTAAAGCAACTATAGTAAGGATCTTACATTTAACGATAAATCAAAAATTATTTTATGCATTTAAAATGTTTAAAAAGCTACTTTAGCTTGACTAAGGGAATTTTTTTTTTTACTAATTTACTAGGGGAAAATAAAATCCCACTTGCAGCTTAAGAAAGGGTAAAATTAAGTCAAACATTTCCTCATATTAACAAATAGTAATAGAAGGAAAATATTCTAAAGGTTACATAAAACGAGGTCCTGGAAAAAAGTAGCTTTATATTGAGTCATTTGAGAAGAGTGTAATAAGGGCACTATTTACAAAGCGTGGGTTGGGCTTAGACAAAGAGAAAGGGATGGCGGCTACTTTTGAGCTGGTAAGTGTAGGAACCATTACCACCAGTAGGTCTGATATGTAAGCCTATGATAAAGTTTAATTTATAAATTAGGCACAGTAAGATTAACAATAATAATAATCAAATAGAACAATTATAACAATATACTGAAATGGAAGTTATGTGACTGGTTTGGGGGCCATTATTAAGTAGAATAAGAGTTGCTTGAACACAAGCACTGTGATACCATAACAGTTGATCTGACAACCAAGGTGGCCAAGTGATTAACTGGAGGGTGATATAATACAACGTGGATATACTGGGCAAAGGGACAATTCATGTCCTGGGCAGGATGAAGTGGAATGATATGTGATTTCATCCTGCTGCTTAGAATGATGTACAATTTATTTTTGTTTACTTATTTTTATTTATTTTATTTTTATTGTTGAGAGTATTACAGATATTCCCCATTTCCCCCCATTGTCCCCCTCCACCCGGTTCCCACCCCACCCCAGGCCTTCAGCACACTTGATTAAGCATTTTGGTCTTGTATTGCGGGAGGGGTGCAGAATCCTTGACCCCAACCCCAGACCTATAGAATCAAGTCTCACCTTGAAAGGGGCTCAGAAATCTGAACTTGAAACAAATACTCCAAATGACGCACATCCAACTTTCAGAACCATTAAGCTATAGAATGAAAGGCTGAGCAGAAGCAGTTATCATCTTAAGAAAATGGTAACAGTTATCTGTTGTGAAAACAGTTCTGAACTAAGTATGTCTGCTTGTGGACAAGGACAGGGCGGGGGGTGGGGCAGACAATTGAGAACAACTGGTTAGTAAGGCGTTCAGAGTTTTAAAATGTTTTTTGCTGTGATAATGCTCATCTAAGAGCTTTTTAAATTAAAAACACCTCCAAGAGAACTAGAAGCAGGGGAAACATCAGGCCACCACAAGGGTCTGACACAGTATCTAGGTTTTCTCAGTTCCTCTCAGGGATGCTCAGAATCCTAGACTCTCCCAAGCCAGCTTGGTCCTGAGCAGACATCCAGAGGAACGTCTGTGACCTGGCTTCACAGGACCCCACAAGTCTTTTAGATCCGAACGGACAGTCAGCCACCATTGATATGGCTCCACCTTCCCCTGCTCCTGGGCTGAGTGGCTGGTCCTACAGTACCTGGGGCTGAGGAGGCCCCTTCTATTAGTTTCCTTGTTAGCAGTTTCCACATGGTGAAAGTTACCTGCCCAATGTAACCTTAAGCTGCAACAGAAATAACCCTCGGGGCTAGAGGCAGCAAGGTTACACCGAGGCAGCAGGGCTCTGGTGGGTGTCCCTGTGGAGGTCCTGGGCCAAGCCTTCTGCCTCTCCTTGAAGTCCTCTTTCTTTGGTCTGCTCGAGACCTGTAAGCTCGGCACAGGGCAGAGGAGGCCAGAGAGGAGGCCTGGCTTCTCCATGGAGGCCGGTGAGGTGCCTGCAAAAAGGAAGTTCAGCTTGTAGATTTCAGAGCAGGGAGAGAAGGCCTCTCAGCCCAGAAGTCAGGAAATGCTCATTGTATTCCCTGTAAAGGGACCCCCTGTGCCTCCTGAGCTGACACAGAGAAGGACTATTTATTTCTCAGTGATGCTTGTCTGAATTGGCAAGCTTGGGCAGGAGCAGAAGAAAGCAGATCCAGAACAATCATGTGATGGAATTACACCTACTGAGATAAAGAACCGTGTGGCTCCCCAAGCAAACATTCTTGCAGACTCTGCATTGCAAACTCTGGCTCAGGAGGCGCTGGGCTAATTTGTCTTTTGCCAACTAAAGGCAAATAGAGGAGGGCAGAGCCCGGCAGCTTCTGCAGCTGCCTGGCGATGTGAGGCTCTCTGTAACCACTCCCCTCCCCTCCCGCTGCTGCCTAGATAACAGGTATGAATTTTCTCCACTTCATAAAGAAGCAAGGAAGTACACATTTCTTTATTTTTCCAAATTAACTGAAATCAAGCTCTGAGCCCCATTTTGGCCTGACTGGTGGGATCCTCGATATTAATTCTTATTGAAATTCCGTCTTTCCCTTCACTGGAGCCTACTTGGTAACAGAAAAATGGAACAAGGGTCTGAGATGGTCAGTAAAATAGCCACCATTATTAATATTGCTTCTTTTGTAATAAGATGCAGCTATTGGACTAAAATATTTCTAATCCTAGTGTCTACTTGGTCTGCAGGCTCTTCCATAGGAGGCCCTTGTCCATGTTTTCAAGGTTATTAATTAGAGATTGCCCGTGAGGCGTATAGTTATGTGCCAAGTTTGGAGTTGGGGGACGGTAGAGGAGCTATGGGGAAACTAGAGTTTTCCCCCATAATCTGGATGTCCCTCATTCTTTGCTATAGATAAATATTTGCTCATTTCCATGTATGTGGCCACATAAACAGCTTAGAGTATCTTCTCCTCTCCGAAACTGCTGCCACCAAGCCCCTCCCACGGAGAAATTTTGGAGGCCTGACTCCAGGCACAACCACTGCTCCAGAGCCCTACCTCCTCCAGAGCTCTGCACAGAGGAGGCACAGGTCTCCACCGTTCAGGGATGCCTCCTCTTCTAGTCCTCCCAGACTTACAGACTCCAGCTTTCTCCCTCACCCAGGAAGCCCTGGCTTCCCTCCACCCATCCGCACCCCAGCTGGGGCACCTCCAGCTTAATTCCTTCTTGGGCTTGACCTCTGAATTGTGGAGAAGTCATTAGCTGACTGCTGTAACACCCACCCCCAAGACAAACCCAGGAGCTGAGACCACTGAACACAAAACCTTGGCTGTTTTGTGCACCTAGGAGGCCAATGAAGAGGAACAGCATTTTTTTTCTTATAGCAGGAAGGAAGGAAATAAACCTCGTTCAATGATCACGTCTGAAATTCTGTTAACAGAGTCACTCCTTTGGGTGGGATTGCTGACCCCAAGGGATCCTAAGATGCTACCCTTGGGAGAGGTAACAAAGCACCTTACTGTGAGGGGTTCATCTGAAATTGCCAGAGTGCCAGGTGAGAGAACATGGGTGGGGAACGTGGGGGGCTCAGCTCTGCCACACGGCAGTGGGCTTTGTGGTTGGCTGTACAGGTGATGCTGACCAGAAAGCCTTCTCCTCTCTCTGTAGGCGATAAGCTTGCAAGTCTCCTGTGGGCTGTTAGGGCTGGGCCACGACATCTAGTCAGGCAGTAAGGTGGGTGATTCACTTGGATAACCACCTGGGAGTTGTTGTTTTCTAAGAAATGAAGACCCATAAAGCCAAGCTTTGAACGAGGAGGGAATCGGAACACAGGTTTACATATCTGGCAGAGGCTCTGAGGGCAGAGGCCTCCTTTAGGGCCACCGGGGTGGGGCAGAGGGGCATTGATTAAGCTCACATGGTCAGGGGCAGGCACTGACAGAGTTCTCTGCAGCACTGCCAAGAGCCACCAGGCAGCTCTCGGGTCTCATCTGGACTAACAGAAGCTACCAGCAGACTGGCTGGAAGCAGGTTCCTTCATTTGCTATCTGTGTGGCCTTGGATGCTTACAGTCTGTGCCTGGGTTTTTCCATCCCTAAAAGGGGGATAATAGAGATTCTTGAACAAGATGGTGGGGTAGGTAACCGCTGTACCCACCGCCTCCCGCAACCACATCAAAATTACAACTAAAATACAGAACCACCATCACTCAGAACCTCCTAAAGTCTGGCTGCACAGAAGCCCTGCAACCAGGGAACTGAAGGAGCACTGAGACCGGTAGGAGGGGTGGAAATGCAGGCGGACAGGGCCTGAATCGAGGAGACATGGCCGCAGGCCCACACCTGGTGCTGTGGGGTAAACCCCGGAGGGAATCTCAGCGGCGGAGGTTTCCCGGACGAGTAAGGGGTCCCAGCCTCACAGCAGGCCCCCAGCCCAGGGCTCCAGGGCGGGGAAGAGAAGTCCCCACAACTTTGGGCTGTGAGAAGCCAAAAGCTCCAAGCTTTTAAAGCCACTAAATGCAAAAGGCCAGAGATACCCTTTTAAATCAACTTAATGAATTTTTAATGTTAGGCTTCCATACTTAAGGGAACTGGCTTTTATTCCAAAGCATTTATTCCAAGATTCCAAATTAACATGTGTGGTTTATATCTAGCTACCCATCAACTATGAGAGGAAGTGAGGCAAAGTAGAACTGCAAGATCAGGAGATGGGGATCCAGTTTCAGAGCCCCCTTCATAACCACGTGACCTAGGGTGAAGCCTCAGCTTTACTGTATTTGGCAGTTTTCTCAGCTGCCAAATGGGAGGTTGACTTATAGCCTCCAAATGCTATTACTGCCTGAGTTACATTTTATTTATTTGCAAAAATCAATAATAGGGAGGCAGGTGTGGAAATGGGTACATACAAGAATCAACCAATGAATGCATAAATAAGTGGAACAACAAATCAGTGTCTCTCTCCCCCCTACCTCTCTCTCTCTCTCAACTCAATCTGTCAATTTTTTAAAAAAAGATCTCAAATGCTCCAGAGAAAGACAATTTTTTCAAAATAAAAAAATATTTCTCAAACACTCTATGAGGAGCATCCTTTCATTAGTCTCACTTTTACAGATGAGCAAACTGAGGTGAAGAGATTAAGTAACTTCTCTAAGATTCCCAGCCAGTGAGGACAGAGTTGGGAGTCACGCAGTCTGGCTGCAGTCTGGGTCACCTCTTCAGAGCTACTGGAAGGACTAGAAATAATTTTAGACATTGAGGTAAGCCCATGATAGAGCTGTAATGGGACCAGAAAGCCTTTCAGAGCCTGTCAAACCATGGCTAAAAAGAGGTATTTCAACCAGAGCCCCAAAGTAAGAGCCTCTGTCATCTGGATTACGGTGGTGAATCTGGGTATGTGCCCCTCCCAGGGAAACTTCAAGTGTCTAGAGCTATTATCTCATCTGTAGCCCCAGGCAGGTTGGGAACAAGTATAAATAATTGTTTCTACTTGCACCTACAGAGGCTTGCCTGAGGCTCCTGGCTCTGTGATCCACTCAGCTTTGGACAACAACCACAATAACTACAACAGTGAACATTTATGTAACACTTGCTATGTGCCAGGCACTCTTCTAAGTGTTTTAAATACACTGACCAATCCCCACAACATGCCTATGGAGTAAGTATGTTATTATCCCCATTTAATTTTATTTTTTTAATTTAATTTTATTTTTATTTATCTTTATTGTTGAAAGTATTACAGGTGTCCCATTTGCCCCCCCAATTGACCCCTTCCACCTTGCCCTCACCCCCACCCCAGGCCTTCGCCCCATTATTGACTGTGTCCACGGGTTATGCATATATGCATATATCTTTTTTGGTTAATCTCTTCCCACCCTCCACCCCCTTCTCTCTTCCCTCTGAAATACGATCATCTGTTGCATGTGTCAATGTCTCTGGATCTATTTCGTTTGTCAGATTCTTTTGTTCATTAGCTTCTTCTTAAAGAAGACCCTTCAACATTTCATATAGTACTGGTCTGGTGGTGATGAACTCCTTTAGCTTTTCTTTGTCTGAGAAGCTCTTTATCTGACCTTCAATTCTAAATGACAGTTTTGCTGGGTAGGGTAATCTTGGTTGTAGGTTCTTGTCTGAATATTTCTTGCCACTCCCTCTGGCCTGCAAGGTTTCTGTTGAGAAATCAGCTGACAGTCTTATGGGTGCTCCCTTGTAGGTAACTAATTGCTTTTCTCTTGCTGCTTTTAAGGTTCTCTCTTTGTCTTTAACCTTTGGCATTTTAATTATGATGTGTCTTGCTGTGGGCCTCTTTGGGTTCCTCTTGTTTGGGACCCTCTGTGCTTCCTGGACTTGTAAGTCTATTTCTTTCCCCAGGTAGGGGAAGTTTTCTGTAATTGTTTTTTAAAATAGGTTTTCAATTTCTTGCTCTTTTTCTTCACCTTCTGGCACCTTCTGGGCCACCTGAAGTTGTCCCAGAGGCTCCTCATACTATCTTCATATTTCTGGATTCTTTTTTCTTTTTGCTCTTCTGGTTGGGTGTTTTTTGTTTCCTCATGTTCCAAATTGCTGATTTGATTCTCAGCGTCCTCTACTTTACTGTTGATTCCCTGTAAATTATTCTTCATTTCATTTCGTGTAGCCTTCATTTCTGATTGGTACTTTATTATGTCATCGATGGTCTCACTTGTTTTCTTAATAATCTTACTAATATTCTTGAGCATCCTTATAACCATAATTCTAAACTCTGTATCTAGTAGCTTGCTGGGTTCTATTTCATTTAGTTCCTTTTCTGGAGATTTTTCTATTCTTTCCTTTGTGACATGTTTCTTTGCCTCCACATTATGGCTGCTTCCAGGTGTTTGTTTCTATGTATTAGGTAGAGCTGCTTTGTCTCCTGGAATTTGTAGAGTGGCTTTGGGTAGTAGGTATCCTGTAGGGTCCAGTGTCTCAGCCTCCCCAGTCACCTGAGCTGGGCCTTCTAGGTGCTCCCCTCTGTGGGCTGTGTGCATTTTTCCTGTTGTAGTTGAGCCTTGGTTGCTATTGTTGTCACTGGAAGGAATTGACCCCCAGGCCAATCAGATGTGAGGACCAGCTGCAACTACAACCAAAGAGCTGCTGTGCTGGAGACATCCATATGGAGCAGGATTTACTTCAGTGGAACTTTGGTGTTCACCAAGTGTGCCCCTTGAGTGTGTCACTCGTGGATGTGGTAGGGTTATAATCCGGTGTGGCTCCTTCAGTTGGTGGGCCGCCATCTAAACACTGAGCCAAACTGGCTAGGGTGGCCCTGGGTATTTCTTTAAATTGATTTGGATGTTGTGGTAGATTCTCCCCCATTCGTACTTTGTAAATTTTCAACAGTTGTTTGAAAATACTCGCTTTACTTTGCTCCAGAACTTGTTGCAGCATATCTTGTTTCAGCAACCCTCCAGCCTGTCAGTGGAGCTTTGTTTTTGCCAGTTGTGATGACTCTAAAGCTCTTTGTTGGTTTTTTATTTTTTTATTTTTAGCCCTGGAACACTTGATCGGCTAGTCAGGTTGCATGTTGCTTTAACCACTGAAGAGTAGATTCCAAGGTTTTGCTGTGCTTTACAATCTGCCAATGAATTATGGGTTTTTAACAAGTGTTCCTCACTAGGGCTTCAGATAGGTCCTGTCAATGTTTGTTCACTCTTTTCCTTATAACCACACAAGCTTCTCTTCTAAGGAACTCCCTGTGTTTTGAGTTCCAAGGGGACAAGTTGAGAAAAAGATATAGGAATAGATGAACTCAAAATTGAGCTAATGACTCAGTGGATTATAAATTGTTTTAAAGTTGAGAGTGGTATGCCAGGCTAAATAATTAGTATGCATAAGAATCCCCTGGAATTTATAATAAAGTGCAGATTTCAGGATCGTGACCCTAGAGATCCTCTGATTAAGGATTCCTAGGGTGGGTCATTTTAGATAAAGCTTGCCAGGTGATTCTAACACAGGGGTTCCACATTTTTAGAAAACTGGTGGAGAGAGAGCACTGGTTCTCCTACTGTTTTAAGCAAATTGGCTCTAGACAAGCCACAAATTTACTGTGTTTAGTCTCCGTATTTATAAATGGCGATGAAAACAGCAGTTGCCCTCCCAACCTCACAGGTTTAAAATGGGAGTAAAATGAGACAATAGACCTGAAGGCATTTTGAAGAGGTAAGAGCTTGTGCCAATGCAAGGCACTCATCCTTCTCAGCGTTCTCTTGCCTCAGCAGAGCAGACCCCCACTGGCAGCCCGTCCTGTCCCCGCCCCACTAGGTGCTTCCACATGTTTCATTTGAAGAGAGGGAAGCCCCGATGACCTGCCTTTGTCTACTCAGTCCAGACAGGCTCACCTAGGTCTATGCCCTTCTCAGTAGAGTGCTACAGGACCACACACCTTTGTTTGAAATCTTGTGAAAAATGGATCTTGGATGACCCTCCTAAAGGGCCTAAGTCCTCCTTGAAATCTAGGTACATCTGCATCATTAATGATCCCATTAATTTCTTTTTCTACAACGTCACATCATCCCTGAGCCCACACATGCCTTCTCTTTGAGCCAGAGCTTACACCTGAGGGCTTGCAGTCCACACCCACCCCCTCATGCTTTGGCTGGGTTCCCAGGTACAATATGTACCTTTTGAAGTTTAGAGTGATCAACTTCACATTAATCTTTCCCCCATCTATTCTAATCGCTTTGGCAAGAACTTTTCCAGGGCATTCTACCCTTTTGGCCACATTCAGTTAGAAATAAAATAATTGGAGTGTCCTTTCCAGTTAAAGACAAGGTTAAAGTTCACTTGAAGACATGCCCGTATCTTTTAGATATATAGGGCAGCCAGACTACCTGCAGGCCTTCAATGCTTGTGGCTTTGTTAAATATTCTGCAACTTCTTTCTTTTTTTTTTTCCTCTCTTCCTTATGACTTTCTTTTATACAACTTTTTTATTTAAAAAAATTTAAAATTTTTAATTAAACATTTTAGTTACATTTAACATATATTATATTACTGTCAGGTGTACAACATAGTGATTAGACATTTATATAACTCACTCAGTGATGACCCCAATAGGTCTAGTACCTACCTGACACCGGAATATTCTGCAATTTCTGATGAGTGTCTGAACACTTGCAGTTCTCTTGCTCCCCTAAAAAGCAAAGGGGGGCATGATTCCCCTCTTAAGGCCTGACATATTCTTCTCCTTGCTCCCTGTCTCATTCCTTTACCGGTTCACTCAGAAAGTAATTATCGAGTACATAGTATGTGCCAAACACTAAAGACAGCACAAGATAGACAACCTTCCTACCCTATGGAATTTATGTTCTCTTGGGTAAGACAGACAGTTATTAAATAAACAAGAAAATTTAAGGTAATGGTAAGGATAATGAAGAAAGTGGCACACGCAGAGTGAATGGGGCTGCAGAATTGCTACTAGAGACTGAGTTGTCAGAAAGGCATCTCTGAGGAGGTGACATTTAAGGGGAGACTTGAATGAATCAACCTTGCAGAGATTGGGCACAGGAAAGCTATTGCTCAAGCTTTTCCCCTAATGCTTCAGTGTTATTTTGCAGAGAAAAGAAAGCCTTAGAAAGTCTTATTCTCTGGTCATGACATTATTATAGGTTACTGCTAGGATATATACAACAGCCCGCTGGAATGAGGACTGAGCATAAAGCCTGCCACAGCCCTGTGCCCTTTGCGGAGCATCACTTTGGTTAGTAGTGGCAAGTGAACTAAAGGATCCCTCAAAATAGACTACTGAAAAGGCTTACTTTATCCAATTAAATTAAGCATTTTACCAATGTGTTATGCTTTTAGAATCTCAGGAAAGGACTCACACCCCTCAACATATCCTGGACTTTCCAACTACACCCTGGAGGCTGAAATTCTTAATCAATTTTTCATTCTACAGCCAGTTAAAGCCTTAAAATGCAATACCTTCAGGAGAAGTAGCCAACTGGCTCTGCATACACACTTTGGTTCTATAGAGCATACAGATTCTTTCTGTAAGAGGAAGGGAGGGGAGAGGAAGAGCCATGTGCTGGAGAGAACTAGAAAAGGAAAGTTAGGGGAAAGGGGGGAGGTGAGGAAAGGGGAAATGGAAGGGAGGAAAGGCGTGTGTCCCTGAGCAATTTACTCCATAAGAGATGGCAGGTTCTCTAGACTTCTTTGAGCTTAAGGAAGTCGGGCATACTTGGAGCTGGTCAGAGGTATCTCATTAAGCAATGATTCTTCATCTTTAAGATGTGACCACTGTCACTTGTCAATCCCACAGGAGCACTGTGTGAAGTCTAACTGGGCAAGAGATGGGGTGGAGTGAGGTGGGAGTGGGAATTTAGAGGGGTCCTTCTAGCACTGAGCAAACAATCAATCCTCAGTTTGTTACTCTGGGCCCCAACTGGAAGGGTGGAAAGAATGGGGAAAAGCAATGGGAAGAAAAGTCCTAAAGCGCTTTGTGAACTAATTTGATTAGTATTTAGAAGAATAAAGTAACTTGAATAAATCCTGAGATCCTTAGGAGGCTCAGTTTCCCAGAATCATAATCAAAGAAGGCAATTCAGGAGCCAAGAAGAAATTAAACCTGCATTTCAATCTTTAGAGATACAAATCTCTAAAAAGACACTAAAGTGAACCTGATTCCTAACCCAGAAGATGCGTCTGAAATTCCCTTTTCTCTCCTCCTTAATCTGCATCTGACAGAGACTTTTACCCACCAAATCCCCCAGATTGTCCCCCAATAGCCAGACCATGCACTTATTTTCTTTCTTCATTCACCTTCCTCTCTTTCCTCCCACCTCTCCAATACTATTTTTCTCCAAACTCTGCATAACAAAAGCTTACAATTTGATTTGAAAAGACAGGACTATCCTTAGAGCAGTGCTGTTCAGTGAAAATATGTGAGCCACATATGTGATTTAAACATTTCTAGCAGCCACATTTTAAAAAGTAAAAAGAAACAGCTGTTGTTCTTGTATAAGAATGATGCGCTAAGAAGCAGACAGGAATTTGGGGTGGGGGATAGAGGTGCCAGATAAAAGACAGGGTACCCAATTCAATTTAAATTTTAGATAAACAATAAATAACTTTTAAATATAACTTTGTCCCAAATATTGCATGGGGCATATTTATGCTAAGAAATTATGTGTTGTTTGTCTGAAATTCAAATCTACCTGTGTTTATGTTTTTATTTGCTAATCTGGACACCTTTGGTGGGATCAGAGTGAACTAGTGGAATCCCAGGTTTTCTCTTCTTGGGCCTATCAGTTTTCTCAGAAAAATCCTTCAGTTTGTCCTTTGGGGCTCTAAGCCCAACTGCTAATGTACCACAGGCCAGTTGTGGGAAAGGACTTTGTAGACTGTCTTCAGTGCCCCATTCACCCCTCTTCAAATTGTGTCTCTTGTCCCTTTCTTGAACATAATCCTGGAGGAGTGGGGGAGGGGCAGTTGCCTGGCAAGGAGGGTTTGGGAGTAGAATCAGAAGTGATCTAAATGGGTGTTATATAAACTTTCAACCAGTCTTCCCGTTTCTCCAACCTTTGGAGATACCCAAGCACTCCAACCTTTGGAGGTACCCAAGGCCCCCAGTATCTTGAATCTTTCTGGGATTCTGAGACTCTAATTGATTTGTTTCTCCTGATGGTTTAGGTTTCAGCTTCCTCTAAACATTGTTTATTTCTCTTCTTTTGCTGTGTCTTTTCTAGTGTTCTTTTAGTTTTTGTGGTTTTATGTCATTGTTGATGTAAGTATGTCCAAATCTGCAGAGCATTTTTATTTAAGAATTTATTTAAGGAAGGAGACGTGACTTGGGGTGGTGAACACACAATACAATATACAGTTGATGTATTATAGAATTGTACACCTGAAACCTATATAATTTCATTAACCAATGTCACCCCCAATAAATTTAATAAAAAAGTTTAAAAATTTATATTTGAGCCAAACTGAGAACATTGCTGGGAGGTAAGAGGCCAGTTGCTCCAGTGAATGACAGTTTCACAGTTTCTTTCATATATTTGGAATTAAGGAGGGAACATAGGGAGGTTACTAGAAGGTGGGAGAAAGCAAGGCTGGGACTGGATTACAGGATAGTTAACAAGACTATATACTCTCTTGAGGGTGGTTACATTTCCTACGGGTCTGAAAAAGAGGCATTTCAAAGTTGTGTTAACCTAGAGGCACAAAAACAATGGAAAGGGCTTGCTTAAGCAAAGATAACCTTTTACTGGGGAAGTTACAGGCCTGAGGTGTGACTACTCACCATGACCTGCCCGGTTATGAATTTATGATAGGAGCACCCTGTGAGGTTACTTTTGGTTAGATTTATTATAGTGCCCCTTTTTGTCCACATTATTAAAAAAATTCCTTTGCTGAATTTGTTCTGTGAGAATAGAGATAAATGTGTATGTTTAATCTGCCATGTTTAACTGGACAACAGTGAGTTTTCCATTAATTTTTTTGTGTTGCATACTCAAATGTGCTGGGGAAAAGGTGTCTGAATAAACCCAGGATTTTTTTCTTCCTCCTTTTCTCACCTGTCCCCAATGAAAGACCAAAGGTGACCAGCATATGAGGTACTGGGCCTTCTAGACTTGGTACTTTGCACTGTTGGCTCCCCAAAGAGAGCTGGACTACAATGCATATACGTCTTCAATCATAACCAACTGTGAGTTATAACCTAACTGTTCCCTGTAGGTCTGTGGCTTAGAGCAATGAATTTAGATAAGGGGGTGGTTTATTGTTTATTGCTTTACAATAAGTGCTGTTTGCTCATGGTAATTGGTTTACAAAAGCTCTCCAGTCACTAATAAATAAACACCTAGGGTCATTTGTTAAGTTGGAAGGTGAGAGATCCCAAGACTCAATGAGGAGTGAGAACCCTGTACTTTGCCTAGTTCCTCGGATATGCACTCTGAAATGAGCCCAGGAAATTTCAAAAGTAATCTGATCACTTCCAAAAAATTATTTTCTACTAACGCGTACTATCATAATCAAACTAGTTGGTACATGTGGCAAATATTGTAGGCAGTAAAATTCAGGCTGATGATCATCATAGTCAAGGAATGGAAGTGAACAGGAAGAGTGGGGCAGGAATACCATCAGGCCTCACTGGCCTTGACCCCTTTACAGATGATGAAACAGGCTCAGGGAGCCTTGTCGCAAGTAAGTGGTGCCACTGGTATTTAAATTCACGTTTGTCGGACACTGACTCTTGGGGATTTATACCCTCTTTGAATTTAAGAATCTAAAAGGCCTGTATTCATTCTGGGAAGGCAAAGGATAAATAAAACCAAAGAACTTTCTGCAGAAGGAAATTTCCTATTCTATTTGCCAAACATGGTTTTCCACAATGAATTGCTTCACTAGCAGATACTGCACGGTAGTTGGATCAGGAGGACAGTTGTCAGGAAGCCTTTGGTTTTGGTGGTGGTATCAGCCAAACAAAATCAGGAAGAAGCAAGAACTGGAAATCTCTCTTGGTTCAGTGGACAGTTAAAGAGTACTGATTTTCTTTTATAGTGATGTTGAAAATAATAAAAATAGAGCCACCTTAAAGCAGAGTCAGAGCTGCCATCCCTGAGGAACTACCTAGCTTTTCTTATGCCTCAAGCCTTTGGAATGTTAAAACTGGGCAAAATAACTTTTGGACTCAGCCTAAAGCAGCATTGTATTCCAAACAACTGTTTATTATACCCAGGGACTGAAAATGAAAGACATTCTTTAGAATTAGCTTCACTATGTTAGCTTATCTGTACCTATAGAAATTTCTCCCCTTCTGTTCATGTAATTGTTCCCCTTCCCTTTCTCATAAATACTCCTTGCCTTTACCTCTAATCGGAACACTATTTAGGTTTCTGCCTGAATCAGTGCTTCCAGAATAGCTAGCTGTTCTTTTGGATCTCAAATAAAGGCTTGTTGCCTCTCACTTTGGCCTTTTATTTTTAGGTTGACAGTGGACAAGGTCATCTTCAGCAAAACCAAGATAGCTCTTCCCCTGACAAAAAGGCAACTCCAAGCTTGATGAGACTCAGACCTGGGCTTGGCTGTTGCCTCTAAGCAGGGAGGTATTAGAGAGAGGTGAGTTCCTATAAAGAGTTTCATGTAAGAGGGAGAAAGATGGATATGTCACTTACTCTCAGGTAGTCCGGAACAGTCTGGCATTGTTAGATTTTTATGGTCATTTTAATTGTTTTCATGTCTTAACCTAGTAATAAATTGTCAGTTAATCACTATTATGCAATAATAAAAGGTACATAAACTGTTAGTGCTGCTTCCTGCTCAGTGCCCCCATCCCAGCCTGGAGTGTTATTGAAATACATTTCATTCAGGTAAGTGGGCAATTTTATCGGAACATAGAGGACACTGACAATTATCCCTCATGCTGCAGCAGAAATATAAAAAGCCTCCAAGTCCTAATTCCTTCTGGTGCCAAGAATATATCTTACAGAAGGAGCAGCTTTGATGGACCTGGAGAGACTGGTCACCAGGTTACATTATTTTGATGGTAGGAAAAGCCCATATTCCTGCTTCAGATCTTAGAGCCTAGCAGTCAGTAGATAGGGAGATAAGTGATTAATAAATGTGATTAGATGGACAGTCTGTGTTAAATCTAAGCTGCATGGATTTTTAGATCAGGTTTATATAAGAGCATTCTTGAATTCTTTCCAATTACTAGTGAGGTCAGAGTGTCCATGGAAAGCTACTCTGTACAGACACTGGAAAAATAGAGTCATTCTCAATATGACTGCTGATGTGTTTGATTTTTAGTGTCTTGGTTTAAATGGAGAAGACAACCCTCTTTACAAGGTTACCATGTAGTAGAATTGTACACCCGAAACCTGTATATTTTTGTTCCAGTGCCACCCCAATAAATTCAATTTAAAAAAGGTGGTAACCATGCAGAGCAGTAATTGTCACCCTTGATTTTGCAAAACACAAGAGCCTTTCTGAGGTTGTTGCAAATTCTCAAGAGATTTCAACCTATCCTAGTGCACCCCTCCCACAAAGTGCATAGGATCAGGAAAAGCAGTTGTGAAATTAAACAATGATGGGGTGATACAACTCCAAAAAGGCTGGAAATTCTTGATAAAGTAAGGTCGTAAAGCTACAGAGTAAAGGATGAAGTGACTTGACTTTATGATGACTAATATGACAATCTCAGCGCTTCACTTGGTTGCTGTTGCCAAAGAAGGAGCGAGGAGGAAGAGAAGACAGGGAGATGGGGGGCGGAGGGAAAGCTGCCTCGGCTGGGACAGTTCTACTAGACCATGAATTAAGCCAATTATTCCTATCAGCTGTTACTTATTTAATTCAGCAGTGCTGCTCTGTAATTCTACAACTCTTAAGTTGGCAAAGCATTTTGTCATGGAGCCGTATGAAAGATCCTATATAAAACTAAGTTTACTATTCTTGTTGTTATAGTTTGGGAGTCACCCTACTGAGCCAGTATAATTATGAATTAAGAAGGTGGGCTGTGGCTCAGCAGTTGAGCATTGACCTAGGATCCGGGCGATCGTGGTTCGATTCCCGGTCAGGGCACATGCCCGGGTTGCGGGCTCGATCCCCAGTCGGGGGTGAGCAGAAGGTGGCCGATCAATGGCGATTCTCTCATCATTGATGTTTCTATCTCTCTCTCAACCCCCCTCTCCCTTCCTCTCTGAAGTCACTAAAGATATATTTTTTTTAAAAAAAGAAGAAAAAAAAAAGAAGGTGGGCTGCTAAGGAAGAGGCTGAGAAAGAACTGATGTTTGTTGTCTATAATCTCAGCGACCAGGAGCAGGGGCCCAGTGGATAAAGATGAAAATGGGCAAAATCTGCGATAAAGCCAACAGTGTTGTTTCTATTTTTGATTTTGTCATTATTTTGACCTTTTAGAATAGAGATGAAATGAAAATGTTTGTCTTGTGTCTCTCTGCCCAGGATGTAATAGAGAAAAACAGACTCTAGGAGAGAAATGGAGACTCCCCTAAAGAAATGCATTAAGTAAATGTCAGGTGATATAACCCTTGAAGATCCTCTAGACACAATAATTTCACTTGAAAGCTATTTATTTAGGAAACAGAGGACAGAAAGCCCTGGAGTTTCAGATTAATACTCCCTCAGTGCACCTGTTAGAACGTTTCCATCACTATAGCAAAATAAGTCCATGGCAGGAGTAGGCAAATGTCTGTGTGTCTGCATAGTGACTCTTACAGCATCAACATTTTTCTTTGGCTATTCCATGTAAAGAATTATGAAAAAAAATTGAGTATACTTTAAAAAACACTTTACAAGGAAGTTTTTAAACAGAAAAATAATATGTAGAAACACAAGAAAGAAGAGTCATATGAGCAAAGTTCAAATATTCAATAGTATCTATTGAATTACCTTATATACCAGGCCCAGTGCTTGGAGCCAAAATCATAGAGGTGAGTGACATAAACCAGGATCCAGTCTCCATAGAACTTAAAAGCCACATGCTGTTCTGGGTTCAAAAGAGAAAGGTCTGATTATCTGAAATCTGTTTTTGTAAGTAGGCTACACATAAATAATAAATGTGCTAGGGATGGAATGAAGTAGTATTTTAAGGCAGGACTTAGCAGCCTATGGCAAGGAGTACAAGTGTAGCTTCGGAGAAAATTTATATTGGTTCAGAATTCAAGCTGTGGAGAGCCAAGTAGGGGTGCTATACCTTAACCTCACCCTAGCCATTCCCAGCCTTCTGCCACCTCTTCCCCACCTCCACTCCCACTGGATTCCTGGAAGCTGAAGGATTATCTTCTAGGACCCTCCGAGGCTCATTCAGGCAGGTTGGTCAAATCTCCTGCCTTTTCTTGCTGCTACGCCCACTCCCCAACTTGGTTCACAGGGATGTCAATGAAGGAAACCCTAGGCAGCTACTTCTCAGTTTATTGATCCCAATTTTGGAAAGTGTTTTCAAGAGAAATGGACAGCCAGTGTCACGCATGTCCCATGTAGAGGCTCAATTTGCATCTGGAAAATTGGAAGCCATCTAGCTTGCTAGGCTACTGGCCTGTACTATATGGCATGGATACTAATGGGAGGGTCTGGCAATGTAGGATAGCTCGGGCCTCAGTTGATATCCTCTGAGCCCACTCAATTGCCCATCACTGTAGAAAGAGGTGGCACAGTCCTAGCCCTTGATAGATTTGTAATCTAAAGTTATATGTTTTACATTTAAAAGAGGAACTTAAAATATGCAGGTTAATTCCACTCCCTAAATATTTATTGATTGCTATTAACTTGGACCATTAAACACTATCTTTTTGAAACTCCATCTCTGCCCTCACTAATGGAGCATTCTCAATAATAGGCTTTTTTTCTCACATGTTCTACTACAGCCTTTTCCCTTTAAACTAAACTAAGGGAATATTATCATAATGAAATCTTGCCCTATTCAGCTAGAAATGAACATTTAACTTAAAACAAATTGCAGACCAAGCTTTAAAGGGCTGTTCATTAGTAATGGTACCAGAGGAGCAAGTTGACTAGGTGGCTGAAATTGGGCAGAACAGGTCTAATTTTGGCTTCTTATCCCATCTGACAACATTTGTCCTTCAAAAGCACATTTAATTACTGATTGAGGTGAGTTGGGAGAATTTCAGCATGGTGCCTGGCATGTGGAAAGCTCTCAGTAAGTGTTTTCTGTCCTGTTTCCCTCTCCCTTCTACCTTCTTTGCTCTCAGTAGTCACCCATGCCATCCATCTCATTATGAAAATAATGGCTTGAACTCTTTAAACTTTTCTTAACTCAAAGCTTATCTGTCTGGTATTCCTTTCCTGGTCTGATTCCACTAATAATCTTGATGCTACCCCTCTGGTTTCCTCTGTAGCCCCACTCTGCCAGTAACCCCTTCTCTACTGTGTCTTCATTCTCTCTCATCCTAATGTTTCCTTACCTTTGCCAACTAATAATGCACCCTATATCAAAATCCAACAAGACTTTCTCTTAACCTTCTTTCTTTTTAAAAAAATTTTTGAAAAATTGATTTTTAGAGCGAGAGGAAGGGAGAGGGAGAGAGAAAGAGAAACATCGATATGAGAGCGGAACATTGTTCAGTTGCCTCCTGCATTCCGTGGTAGGATTGAGTCTGCAACCTGAGCATGTGCCCTGAACAGGAATTGAACCAGCAACCTTTTGGTGCATGGGATGATGCTCATCCAACTGAGGCACACCGGCCAGGGCAACCTTCTTTCTTAAGTTACTGGCTGTTTTGTCCTACCTGTTGCACCAAGCTTCTTGAAAGAGTAGTTTATATTTCGTCCCTCCAGGTCCTCATCTAAAATCTGCCCCATGCCTATTGCAACTTGGCTTCTGCAGCTACTAAAACTGCTTTCCCGAAGATCATAACGACTCCTCTTCATCAAATCCAGCGGCCTCTTCTCATTCCTCTTCCACCTCTGTGACATGTGATGTGCTTATGCACTGTCCTAATAAATTCTTCTGACTGCCTTTATCTTTATCTGCCGCTCTTTTTAAAAAATTTATCTTTATTGTTGAAAGAATTACTGATGTTCCCCGCTTTTTCCCCATTGACCCCTTCTACCCCCCAGGCCTTCCCCACACTATTGTCTGTGCCCATGGGTTATGCATTTATGCATATAAATTCCTTGGTTAATCTCTCCCTTGCCCACCCCGCCTTCCCTCTTTGATTTATATGCCACTCTATCATCTCCCATGTCCTTACCTTAAATGCTGGTGTCCTCAAGTGTCCACTCTTTTTTTTTTAATCTTCACCTGAGGATATTTTTTCTATTGCTTTTCAGGGAGAGTGGAAGGGGGTGGGGGTGGGGGAGAGAGAGAGACATTGATTGGTTGCCTCCTGCACGCACCCTGACCCAGGCCAGGGATCGGATCTACAACCGAGGTACATGCTTTTGTCTGGAATCGAACCCAGGACCCTTCAGTACGTGGGCTGATGCTCTAACCCCTGAGCCAAATTGGCTAGGGCTCAAGTGCCCATTCTTTTAGTTGCTTCTGTTTGCTCTGGATAAATGCTTCTCAATTTGGATGCACTTAAGAATTATTCGAGGAACTCTTTAAAAATGCAAACCCAAATTTACTCTGATTAAATACATACCAATTAAATCTGATTTCTGATCCCATTCAGAAGTCAGATTTAATTGATCTAGGGTTGGACCCTGGTGTTCATTATTTAAATGTTCCACAGATGATTCTCAAGTACAGCCAGGACTGAGAAACCATAACTCTAGAAGATCTACTTTTATCTTCAGTTCTTACATTATTCCTGATACATATTCCCAAATTTCCAGCTCTTTGCTGGGCTTCTCAGCTTGAATGCTCCACAGCACTCCACTTTCTAGGTGGTCCAGAGCAAACTCATGTTCCCAGTTCTAAGAACCTTTTCCTCTGTTTATAGGGCTCCCATTCTCCCAAGCTGGCGACCTAGAAGTCATCCGTAAAAATTTCTTCTGCTTTGCCCCTTAATTCACTTATTTATCAAGCCCTGTAGATTTTATTGCTGACGAATTTAAAATCCATTCTTCCTGCCACCATCCAACGCCCCATTTTAGGACCTTATTGCAATAGCTTCTTAGCTGGCCTCCCTGTTTTCAGTCTTTTTCCACGTCATTTCATCTTCCAGATACCAGGAGAAAGATCTTTCTGGAACATAGATTTGATTGTACCCACTCAATAACAACCACTGAATTACTCTTACCCAAGGATAAAGCCCAAATTCTTTAGTAAGGCCCCCACAATCTTGTCTAACACCACTCTCCTCTGTCCTAGATTCCCACTCCATGACGTGCCCCATAATTCAGTTGTGAATCTGACATGTATTCCTTCTTGCTTTTACTTATACGGTTCTCTCTGCCTAGAACTGGGTTCAACTCAGATGGTTCAGATAAAGAGACAGTTTACAGAGGTACAACACAGTCAAGGTAAAGGGAAGCCACAAGAGCGGCTGAGACATCAGAGACTAGCAGAGTGAGAAGCTCTTGCCTTTCCTAGGCTTGAGGGGCCATGAAATAGTGTTTCCACAGCTCATGAGAGCTGGAGCCACGGGGAAGAGGGCCATCAGGAGGAGCAGGAGGCAGGGAAGTCTGCAGCCACTGCTAATCTGCAGCGCTGAAGCAGAGAGGGAACAGTGAGTAAACATCTCAAACTCTCTCTCCTCCTCCCCTCTAATCTCCAACAAGCGTCTTTGATGGACCAAGCTCAACCAGAAGCCAGCCAACCACCAAGGATGGTCAGATGAGGTAGATAACAAAGCAGGGCAGAGAAAGGCAGAGAATGAATGGTGGTAAGATGAAAGGGAATATTAAATGGCGAATAGCCACATAATCCCCATTTATATATAGTAAAGTCACTTGTATCTTTTAGGACACAGTTCAAATGTCGCATTTTATATGAAGCCTTCATTCATTTTTCTATGCTAAGATTCAGTTATTATTTCACTCCTCTATGCTCCCTTAGCTGTTGTTATGTCTATATTATTGCAACTATCAGTCTGACTTATGATGCAATTATTTGCGTATCTGCATCCATCGCCTATATCATATTTTGTGCTGCTGGAGGAAAGGGATAGCACTTCATTTGGTACAGTGTCTTGCAGGTAACAACCACTCAATAACTGTTGGTTGAATTTAATTGCATTTTCATGTGATCTCCTTCTCTGCCTCTGTCAGGGAGACTTATATACACTTGTAAACCATAGTCCTCGCATTTTTTACATTTCTATTTTTCATAAGAGTTCCTTTTTGGGTTCATCTTCTGCTTCTTGCTTGATTTTTCTTCTTCTGACCTACATTTCTTAGGTTAGATACTTCAAACTGCAGCTCAACAACAAATTGTTGAGAACACTATCATCACTGATCCTGGCAAGGCTAAACATCTCTAGCTTTATTCTGTGCTATAAGTGGTGCATATAATTTTCTCCTTTAATTTATGCATGCAACAAGCTTCAAAATGAAGTCACAGAACCTAATTTTTCATCTTCATTGGATTTTAAACTCTTCTGAATAGAAATGATGTTTGGTTTAACATGCTCTGCATATAGTAAAGGCTGTGTGCTTCTCCTGTTCTTTATAAATACCAATGGCAAGTGCAGCTCACATATTTTTACTATGCAAACACATTGATGGTTTTGACGCATCTTGGTATGTGGCTTTGAGATTTTTATATGCAAAGGAGTATTTTTAGACCTGACAACAATATTATTTTATATTTGTAGTATTGATAATAATATAATAGAAAAAATGGCAAACATTCTAATTCCCATAGCAGTTCTGAGTTTTCATCTCAAATATTGTAGTTTTCATCTTAAGGAGTTCAACTTTAGTCTTTTTTATATATCTTTCTTTTCTCTCCTTAACATGCTCACTCCTTCCTCTACTTTGTTGAACATACGGAGAATATATAGCTGTTTTATTGTCTTTGTCCATTAATTTTATCACCTGTGTTATCTGGACCTGTTTCTATTGATTGATTTGGTTTTCCTCATTATGGGTTGTACTTTCCTGCTTCAATCTGCATGCCAGGTTAAAAAAAAAGTATCAGTAAAAAAATTGGATTCCGGGCATTGTGAATTTCACATTGGTGGATTACAGGATTAAAAAAATTTTTTTGTGGGGGGATGGCTTCCATTAGATATTTTTGAGTTATGTTCTGGAACACAGTCAAGTTAGTTGGAAACAGTTTGATCCTTTTGAGGCTTGCATTTAAACTGGAATAGGCAGGAATATTAGCCTTTAGGGTTAATTTGGCCTGATAATGGGGCAATACCTTTCTGAGTACTCAACCATATGCCCAATGTGTTAGAAAGTTTTTCCATTTGGGTGTTGGGAATTTGAACTATTTCCAGCCCTGTGTGAATTGCCGGTAATTGCTCCTTGCAGGTGTTTTCCTGGGTGCAGGTAATTTCCTCAAATGTGTGCTGATCAGTACTCAGCTAAAGACTTAAGGGGAAATCCCAGCAGATCTCCAGAAGACTGTCTACTTCCCTCTCTCTCTCCCTTTCCTTTTTCCCCTCCCTCTCTCCAGCTTTCTCTTCTCTGGTAATCTACCCTATGAAATCTAGCTACCATAGCCAATCTGAATTCTCAACTCCATCTCTTCAACTCAAGGAACTGCCAGGTTTTGTTGGGGTTCCCTTGTCTGTGGTATAGCCTGGAACCTCTCCAGGAAGTAAACTGGGGAGATTATGGGTTGACCTTGTTTGTTTTTATTCTTGTAGAGGTCACTGTCTTGTGCTGCATGTTATCCAATATCTGAAAACTGTTGTTTATATATTTTGTCTGTTTTTCATTTGTTTAAGGTAAAGGGTAAATCAGGTGCCTGTTATTCCATCATGGCCACAAGTTAGTCACAGTTTTTATTTTTGGATGGGGTGGTGTACTGAACCAGTTTTATATCTGAAAAATAAGATCCACTATGACCATGGTCCAGTAACTTACCCTCTTCTTAGCTTTACTTTTTTCCTCTATAAAACAAAGAGGCTGGTCTATATGATCATTAGGTTCTTTTTGGCTCATAAAGTTTGTAATTCTAGAATTAAGCTCAGGTGTATTTTTGCAGAGAGAATTGATATATAGTCTCCAAAGTGATAAAGATTCAGAACTATGGAACCCCCATTTTGCCATAGTAAAGTAAATTTAAAAGAGAATATTTGTGTTTGAATAGACGAAGGAGGATCTTCAGTTATAAACTTGGGGTCAACAACACAAATCCCATAGCACACACATGTAAAATGACCAGCAATATGCAGAAGGGAAAATGTATAGGAATATTCTTAGTTTCGTTATTGTTTACAGGGCCTAGGCATTGTGCATTGGACATGGTAGGCATTTAATAAATATCTGTTGAATATCTCAGTGGTACTTGAAGCCATTTTCCTAACAGAGAAAGGTATTTTTAAAAGCTTCCACTATAGCAGAAGTTGGAAACAACTTTTTGTGGGAGGATTGGTTAGTGGTACAGTCATATAATGGAATGATATACAACAGCCAACAAAACTGAAGCAGAGTGGTATGTACTAACACGGAATGCTTTCAAAGATATAGTGTTAGGTGAAAAAAATAAGGTCATTATAATTTTATACTTTTATATCTTAAAAATACTTTTATGTATTTCACAATAAGAAGATTAAAAAAGGAATTGAAAAAGCATTGTGTATAAAAGCATATTAATATATATCTTACATATATACAAATACAATCTGTTTTAAGGAAATATATACATACATGCTGGTATATTCAGAGAATACATCGAGAAAGATGTACAAACTAGTGCCTCAGGGGAGGAAGACTAGGGGACAGTGTGGAAGAGAGACTCACCTTTCCCTGTATGCCCTTTTATATTCCCTTTGAATGTTTTAAATCATGTGCATATGTTATTTAGATTTAAAAAATGCTGCTACTGATTATATATATGTGTGTGTGTGTGTGTGTGTGTGTGTGTGTGTGTGTGTGTGTGTATTCAGTGAAGTAACTGAAGTTCTCTCAAAGGCTTAGATTTCATTAAGCAGAAATTTCCCCCTTCTGTAGATTATGTGTTTAAAGGAGGCAGACCACACCCACCCTTTCTACTATTACTGCAGGAGGTAAGGTCAGAGCACCTCCATGGTTATGATTAATTCCCTATTCCTTATGAACAGAATGATCATGCTAAATACCTAAGTGACTGGCATCAGGAGGATAATGCTTGCTTGAATACGGGTGCTTGAGAGAAGGAACAAGGCCACATGTTTCTAATGATTTTATATACATTTTATGGTATTTAATTAACCTTTATAATCTAGCTCATCCATCTTTCTGACTTCCAGAGAAGCTACCAAAAAAAGCACAGGGTGCAGGAGCTAGATAGCAAGGCTGTATGATTCACAAGATGTTAACTTGTGGCCAGTATACTACTTTCCAATACCACAGGTAATGTGTAAATGTGTTTGGAAGAAAGTGAAATCAAACACACCACATGGGGACACTGCCTTTTATGTTTTTTGTTATTTTTAACCCTCACCTAAGGACATTTTTTTTTGGCCATTGCTTTTCAGAGAGAGTGGAAGAGAGAAGGGAAGAGAGAGGAGAGAGAAACAAATATCAATGTGGGAGAAACACATCGATTGGTTGCCTCCTGCAGTTGCCCCAACTGGGGGCCAGGGGTAGAGCCTGCAACTGAGGCACTTGCCCTGTGCCCTTGACAGGAATCAAACCTGGGACTCTTCAGTCTGCGGGCTGATGCTCTAACAACTGAGCCAAACTGGCTAGGGCCCTTTTATATTTAGGAAGCGAGTTACACCTTTAGCAAGCTATCTTACAAGAATGACTTCTAGCCGTAACCTGTGTTCCTATGAGAGTCTGATGCTCTTCAGGTAAAACGCAGCCAAGTATTTCCTGGAAGATATGGGGAGATATTTGAAAACATATTGCAAGTCCAAGCTTAAAAATCCATGGCTCATTATGCAAGTCAGAAAAACTGCTAGGATTTGCAATTATATATGCTCAAGGCACTTTCTTTGAATTCCTTTATCTGCTTTAAGATTTTTGGCCGTGTTGCTGGTTTTAAATTCTTGAAATGCCAATGTAGCAAGTAGATAATGCCAGAAAGATGCCTCTAAGATCCAGCCAGCCAATGAAAGAACATGAAGAATACGATTCTTGACTTCAAGAAACTTATTTTTGTCATATGGGAGATATTATTGTGTGAAAATTATTATAGCACATGAATAACAGGAAGGAAAACATTGCTTTTGGGAGGGGTGTTGTTTAAAAGAGCAATGACTTTAGTGGATTACATTGGCAGGAAGAGTCCTACTTTCACCCCCAATCTGAGCCAAAGGTCAAGAACTTAACAAAAGGGGCCACTACTAGGGGTGCCAGATATAGCAAATAAAAATGCAGGATACCCAGTTAAATTTGAGTTCTCTTACATAATATTTGGGACATACTTATACTAAAAAAATGATTTATTGTTTAGCTGAAAGTCAAATCTAATTGGACATTCTGTATTTTACCTGCCAATCTTCATTGCTACACAGAGTAGGAATAGATGCATTATATGTTGTTGTCTTTCTCACTTCTTGGTTCCCTTGTGGCAGGACAAGTTGCTATTGACACCCTCCACATAAATAGGACCCAACCAGGAGTAAGAACACAGCTGAATTCTTGCTATGCTGCAGAACCGGAATGGAGGAACAGACTATAGAATGAATTAACTCAAGATCAACTGGGAGATAAGCCCACTTATTCCCCCCCCCCCAAATAAACCAGATGGAGGTACCCTTATAAAGATGAAAGCTGAACCTTTTAATTTGTATATTAGAGGAAAAGTTACCCCCAGAAGGCTGGAGGACTTGAAGAAATTCCATACTATGGAAATTCTTGGAGTGTGTGAAGGTAGAGGTTTCATAAGCTAGGTCAATGAATGCTGGAAATGAGATGGGCGCACCTGCTATTGGCATGAGGCTGAGGGAGCTCCTGGCTTCATGCCATGCTAGCTTCCAGAGCTGGAGAACATGGGGATGAGAAGACAAGGGTAGTGATTGGGATGCATAGGTGGATTTGTTCAATGAATTGTGGAAGGTCTTGGAGACCATGTTAACGATTTGGGGCTTAATCCATCAAGTAGTGGGGCCCCTCTGGGGGTTTCTGAGAAGGAAATGACATGATCAGAGTTGTGCCTTAGGAATATTAATCTGGCAGCTCTTTATAGAGTGATTGCTAAGGGAAGAAAGTGAAGACAGGGTAATCAATTGAGAGGGGATACAGTTAGGGCTACTGATAGTCCATATGGCATCTGTATCTGAATTACCAAAGGCACCTCTCCTGAGGGCAATGCAAAGGAAGGCACTCATTTTGGCAAAAGACTGTGCCAAGGCACATGGTTTGGTAACTAAATCAGAGGCTAGATTTTTGCCCTTCAATATTCTCTTGGCCGGTATAGTAGCTGGTTACTTAATACTAATGGCTTAATGCAATAAAAGATTTATTTCTTGCTCAAGTCCCAGTCCAATGCCTGTAGGGTGGTTCTCTTCCTAGTGGATGTTCAGGGATTCAGGGTACTTATTTCTATCTTATAGTGAGACCACCTAGAATATTTAGCCTCCATGATCACCAAGCAGGGGGAGAAAGCTGGAGGTTCTCACAGAGGCACTTTTGACCAGATTTGGGAGTGACTTGCATCACTTCTGTCCACATCCCATGGCTAGAATGTGGCTCCACCCTGACCACCAAAGAGGCTGGGAAAGACAAAGGAAGACAGGAACCTTGCTGCTCTGAGTCCCGAAAGCATTGGAAGATGATTCTAGAAATTGGAAAAGACTGTAGGGATAGCAGAGGAAATCTAATACATTCTTTTCAATTTTCATTTTGACCATAAAGAAAAGAATAACATTATTTCTCTTGTGGAAAGCAATTTAATGAACATCTGCATCTAGGAGTATTTTTTTTTTAGAGCTATTTATGCACAAACAGGAGGGACTTCAAGACAGCGTATGGCCCATGCTAATCTGTTAGAGCATGACAGATGTAAACCTAAAACTATTTTAAAAAATATATACCCAAGTTAGTTTCTACCTGTAAAAATTTGTCTTACTCCATCTGCATGTGATACTAGCATTCTAGATGTGATGAATGTAAAATTTATCCCAGGTCCTTTGATACGCAAAATGGTTAGTGGTCATTGGAGACAGTGGTGGAAGGGTAAAAACTTTCCTACCACAACATCAAAATAATCGGTGTGCAGCTCTGCTTACCAGAGCCACAGTTAGCCTCCCCGTTACCAAGTTAAGCTCATAGAGGACAAAGATAGTCTTTGACTATTTAAAACACCATTGCATGGCCTCAGACCATCAAAGTAGACCCCTGACCAATCAGAATTTTGCCATAGTGATGAGCATCGGCTGTGATATATAACCAAGGTAATAAGGAATCATAACTCTAAGGCATAGTTTAAATAAATATTTCAGACTTACCAGTATTATATCCACATGTCTTAGACTTTCCAGGAAAATTCAGATTTTAAGTACTAGATTTAGTTTTACTCCATTTGGTGAGAAAAGTATGGTCCCCACAGCCATTTCTGGCAAATGCATTCATTCTAACTTGTGGAGGAAAACTAATCAAGTACATTTTGTCTTAGAGGCACATAGAATATTAAAAGTTAAAACGCTGCACAGATGATTTTATTAGGCCCTTATTTTAAAAATGAAGAATATTCCTATAAAATGAAAAACAAAGTTAATTGGATTTCTTCAATTATTTAGCAATGTGGACATAAGTTATATAAGGTTTTCTTTCATACTTTAAAAATAGCTATTGGAAGGTATTAGAACTTTCTTGGAATCCATTTGTAGTATCTAACAATGTGTAAAGATAAACCTTCATTTATTTAGTTAAATCCTTTCTGTTGAAAAAAAGTCCACTTTCTTCATTCATTCATTTACTCATCTATTCATTCAATAACTATTTATTGAACACCCCCCATAGGCCAGGCACTATTCTAGACACTGGGGATATGATGGTGAATCCATCTGATTCAATGATTCTTTGTTAGGATTTTGCTTTTTTGTAAAAGAAATGTTGAGCCTGACAGAATGAACAAAATATTGGGTTTGGGATCGGAATACCTGAATTCTAAATATGATTATACAGAACCATGAATTGTATTAATGGTATCAAATAACTAGTTACCCAAACCCCAAACCTCATTTATCTTTAGTCGCTTTTTCACCGAATCAGTTAGCACATCCTTCACAATTTGACATTTGCCTTTTGCTATCCATTTCATGTCCCAGTTTTCTTGTGTTTAAATTATTGCATCCAGAGCCATGCCACATATGAATGTGTAGGTCATCTGCATGTAACAGAGACATTAGTGCCCAGCAAACATCCATGTGCTCCTGGATGTTTCAGAGCTCTATGACTTCTATTTGCACTACTTATATATTAGACATTCATAAACTCTTTGTTTCAACATGATAGCATTAGCTTTTAATAATACTTGTCCAGAGATTAGCTTTTAAAATGTTTGGCGTTCTCATGTGAAGGCAGTTTTGTTTCATCACCATAGGGCTTTTTTGCTGATTTAAAAAAGAGCTATTAGTATTGCATTTTCATAACTCATTATTTCTCCTGAGTTCACCTGGTGACCAAACCAATGTAAAGGGGGCTGAATCATTTAGTTGGTGGGAACCTAGATGGTCAATGTGGAGAGGAATTCCAACACAGCCCACCTGACTTCAAAAGCAAAAACCAGGACCAGCATTTACTGGAAACAACACAGTGGAGAATTTGCAAAGGCCAATATGAAGGCTGAGATTAACTTGAATTGCTAAGTAATGAGAACAGAAGAAAACGGTAAAATCTGTACATGAATATTAGAGGGATTAGGAGAGTTGTAGAAACTGAAGGAGAAAGCAAGGGAAAGGAGTATGGCAGGGTATGAGAGATGTCAATTCTTGTGTCTGCCCCCTCCTACTTCTACTAAAGAGTCTGCGATGCTCATGCCCATAGACTCTGCAGAAGGGGCAGCCACCACCACCCTGCTACAGAGTTCGGACCAGACATACCTGACTGAAGGCTAGAAGACCTATGATGGGACTTAGTAGAGAAAGATATTAAGACCCAACAAGATTTCCCTCTCTGGAGAATGTGAACCAAGAAACTGAGAATTGGATAGTTAAGATTGTGAAAAGATGAAATGATAAGAAAACAAAAATTATGAGCAAGCAAAAACCTAAAGGTGGAATAAAGAATGGAAGACTGTTGGTACTGAGAGAAGAGCAGAAAATGACATGGGGGAATGTGAGAAAGATGGAGACATGGAGGAGCAGGTCTCCAGTTGCCTCAGTATCTGATGGCAGGTAAGTTTCAGTTCATGTGTTTTGAACTGAAAACAGTTCAAGGTCCTCCTTTCCTTAAAGTAACTTTCGTTACTTGGTTCCTTGTACCTGAAAGAGCTCAAGTAAGTTGGATGGACTTCTCAGACATTGGACATGTCAGTGTAAGAGCCCAGAAGACTGGGAGTGTATTTTAAACTAAATGATCAGTCTTAAAATAAATATGTTAGCTCCACTTGACCCTATCTATGTAAGTTTACAAATCTACTTGTAAATTGTGTCAACACAATTTATAGTGGGTTGTTTTTAGGACCTTTACTCTTTGTTTTAAATATCAACAGTTGTGTTATGGCATGTACCACAGAACTAAAATGATATTCAGCCTTTGTCCCGGAAACCTTGTTTATCGCCTATTCTTTTTCTTCCTGAGATTCTGTTTTCATGCTATCTTGACTTTGGATTTAGATCAGATAATAACAGTAGTGTCTACAAAGATTTGCTTTAGTTTAGGGCTTTTGTAGAGCTATAAATGGTCGAAGAAGGTTGAAAGGGCTCCAGTCACACATCATGTCCAGGTAACAGGATGGAGAGAAGTGATAAGAAGGGTATAGCCCCTTCTTTTTTGTGATTTTTTTTTTTTTTAACATTAGTCCCACGCAACATTTCTGCTTAGATATCAACAGTTTGAATTTAGTCATGTGGCCATACCCATGCAAGGATACTGGAAAGTATTAGATTTTAGCTGAGTGGTCATAGACCATCTAAAAATTAGGGGTTGGTTATTACGGAAGAGTAAGAGAATAGATATAGGGAGGTAATTTAAACTCTCTGTCACGGGTACTTTACATACAGTGGGTATTTGATAAAGATTTCTGGATTCATTTTTATAAACTTGATGATCATATTCTCAGAGGTATCACTCAAGTTGTTAATAAAGATAATGAATGCAAGGATTTTCCCTCTTCTTGTTGTTTACTTTATAATAACATCATATAGCATATCATTGCATTAATTGCACCTGAAACAAACCCATATGGAATTAGCTTATGCAAAACGGGGAGTATATTGGAAGGATATGGAAGGAATCCTTGGAAGAGGCAAGCCTAAGCAGAGAGAAAGGCAGAGGTTTGTCAATAGTCAAGAAAACCTGGAACTGAGAATTCCAGTGCATATAACAAGGACATGGTCTTCACCCTTTCTGCTTCCCTCTCTCCATTGACTTTATTTTCTCAATGCAAAATGTGTATTTCCACTTGGCAAAAAACATGTCCAGTGAAATCTCCCAGATTTTATATCCAGGTGAGGCTTGAGATGACCTCCCTTCCAAAGGCTAAAAATCTTGGAGGAATGGCTACACTGGCCCATCTTGGGTCAGGTATCCAGCTCTTGACCAATTAACTGTGGCCAAGAGATAGTCAGTAGCAATATGGTTTCTTTTGCTGCCATAATGTAAGTGTGGAAATGGGAGGAGTTCCTGTGGGAAAGGTGGATGCTGGCTATACAGTGGCATAAGGTATCCTATAATTATGCATGATGAAAAAAACAGGTCAGTGGTCTGAATTACATGAATGATAAAGGAGAACAGGATCAATCCTAATGCAAAAAATTGATTTAGCTATGAATAAACATCATTTAAAAAATATCTTTATTGATTTCAGAGAGAAGAAAGGAGAGGGAGAGAGAGAGAGAGAAACATCAATGATGAGAGAGTCATTGATCGGCTGCCTCCTGCACGCCCCCAACTGGGGATCAAGCCGCATATCGGGCATGTGCCCTGACCTGGAATGGAACCACGATCGCCTGGATCCTAGGTCAACGCTCAACCGCTGAGCCACACTCAGCCGGGCTAAACATCATTTGATAGAGCTGCAATATGTAGAAAGTTTACTATGTGTCAGGCATTATGCTAGGTGTTTTTTTTATATGTTGAGTCATTTATTCCTCACAACTCTATGAGCTAGAGACTATTGTCCTCTTTTTCAGATGGAAGAACCAGAGCTTAGAGAGGTAAAGTAACTTGTTCAAGACCATATAGCTAGTCAGTAAGCTATATTTGTCTTAAGTTCAAAGTTTTTAACTACCAGGGTAATATACTGTCTCATTACTTCCCTGAGTGGGAAACTATGGTCATTTTGATGAAGCAATTACTAGTTTTTGTTTTTTCCTCAGTTTGGCCATAGCAAGGCCATATGAACTTGATAAATCTTATCCTGTGTCTTCCTCTGTAAAAAGAATGGGCTGGATCAAATTACGTTTTCCCCTTGGTAGTGGAAGTAATGTTTTATTTCTGAAGGCAAGAGTGTGAGCTTTATATTTAAAAATTTTTGATTCACCTACTTTTTCTGAGTGCTTCTTGAACTAGATCTATGTTAGGAACTCTGATAAAATTAAATATATACAAAGATAAAGATATATTTCTGCTTACCATGTTATGGAGAAACAAACAAACTGAATTATTAGTTTGCAGAATTAGAAGTCTAGAGAGCAGTAGCCTTCAGGAGCAATATAGCGACCAGCTCAATCATGTCATCAAGGGTTTTTTCTCTTTTTGATTAATTACTTTTGTGGAAATCTGGGTTATAGGCTGACTTGTTCAGACCTGATAGGAAAGAGATCCTCTTCCCTAACTATGTTCTAAAAATCTTTCCCTTTAGTCTGATTAGGCCAGTTTACTCCAGGACTATAATGGTTTCCAGGTGTTTTAATTAGAATAGTGCAGGTAGCATAACTTATTTTCTAGGTCATACTGCAGTAAAAACAAAAAAAAAAGAAAAAAAGAAAAAAAAACCTCTCCAAATATTAGTGGCTTAAACAACAAAGGTGTATTTATCACTCAAACCATCCATCCAGACTTGATGAGGGTGAGAGGTGGGCTTTCTACATTGTCCTTTCTTGGGGACCAAGGCCAACAAAGACTTTTTCATCTTCAACAATACTGGTCTTGAGGCTGTAGCAGAGTAAACACTGTAAGGACTTATACTTGCAATTAAATGTTTTACCTGGAAGTGACACCTATCACTTCTACCCACAACCCACTACAGATTAGCGACTATAACTAGTCACATGGCCCAGCCAGCTACAAGGGAGGGGGTGGTGGCAGGGATGTATGTGTGAAAATGTAACCTCTGTATATGTCTGAAAACACAGGGTAAGCATTACAAGTCTCTGTCATTTACTGATTGACTCAGGAGGTTACTTGAGTTGCCCTTTTGTAGCTGGAGGTTGGATGGTTACTTAAAACAAACAAACAAACAAAAACAAATAAACAATTCTATTAATAAGGAAAAATTAGGAGTGGATGTTGAATAGGAAATCAATAGTGTGAACTATATGATACTTTATCCCAGAGGAGAAGAAATTTCAGCCATGGGGGCAAATCAGAGGGAGGGATAGTTTGGCTAGTTTCATCAGCCTCTAAATCAATCACTTCATTTACTCTTCTGATTGGAAAGATTGGCTCTGGCTCTTTAATGAGTGGGTATAGATAGACAATTTCTACTTAAGGAGTTGGCTCAAAACATTTATTGAATCTGAAAATATAGGCTGTTTCCCCATATTTCATTGTTAGTCAAGCTAGCTAGATTTATAGTTTAGTAAAATAATTATAGTTGGGTAAAATAATTTTCTTAAGGTCATACTTTCTTGTATGTAGCAATAACAGTGCTGTCCTTTGGATGTTCACAACTTTGGAAATGTGATAGTGTTCAAGTTCATTAATTTTCATCTAGCTAACCTCTCAATAAAATGGCTGCTCAGGTACTCAACTTTCATTTTGATATTTTCCACTTTCTAACGGTTGACTCTTTCTTGTCCCATCGGCAAGATCCCCGAAGCTCTGGTTGATGATTAAGAATTTGATGCAGGCAGTGCAAAAGAATATGATGTACTTAGAAATTTCTATTAATTCCCAGTATAATGTCATAAAGAATGTTCTGTACAACGTCTCGCTGAGCAGAACTTGTCTTTATAAGTTTTTGCATAAGCAAAGATAGGCCTAAACCCTCCTTGGTTAGGGGAGGGGTGGAGGAAGTGGTAGAACACTTCTACTTTCTTAAGCAAATATCTGAAACTAGGAGTGATGTGAGGCACAGGCAGGCACCTGGGGTGAGAAGAGTGAGAGGGCCCAGCAACAGAGAGGGAGGCTGGAGCTCGTGGGGAAAACACACTTTGACAGAGATGTGTGCTGGTGGCCTGTCATGTATGGAACCTTTTGGGGACACTTTCTTTCTCAGAAATTTAACCTTTCAAGAGAAAGGCAGAGTTTTAGTAATATTCCTCTCTGGATAGAGTAAAAGAAATGTGTTTTTTAAAAAGCTGGGACTGCTGTGAATTTTCTGTAAATTCATTATTGGCCTGGAACTTAACATGTCAAGATTGTTCTCAAAAGTCAGTTGTTTAACTGACACTTCCAGTTCTAAGGTGGCAGCTAAATCCTGGGTGTGTCCTGAAAAGGGCTTTGATAACAGTGTCACAGGCTGAGAAGCACATTGATTCAATAGAGCACAATTGGAATCGCTTTAGATCTAGTTTCTGAGTACATTCTAGAGACACTAGTTATTTGGTATTTTAATATATATTATACTGTACTATAAAAACGCACTAAATCTTGGGCAAACATTCCCTTGGGCAGATTTTTTTTTTTTTTAATCCCTAGGTTTCTGAAAAGGAAAAATGAAGACCAGATAAAAAAACTGGATGTTTTGAGGCAAATGTAAAGCTTTGAACTTGGAGATCTGGAAGTATTCTACAAGGTAAGCTTTAAACATGCTAAAATTCTTTAAAAAGTAATTATCTACCTCACTTCTGACTTCTAAAAATTATCCAGAGTACAACTGATAAGACTTTGGCCTTTAATCCATTTTACGATGGCATAAGCCTAAAATTTCTGCCCATTTCCAGCACCCATAGCCTGCAGCCCTTATAGCGGAATTCGGTTGTTTATAACCTCAGTGCTGCACCGGCCGCGGCGGAGGGTAGCAGCCAGGCATTCAGGAAATGATTGCTGAGTGGTGACTAAGCTGAGCTTAAGTAATCCTGGCGCTGCCAGTGTATTTTCTGACCTTAGACTAGTCACTCTACTCTTTTCTTAATATTCTCTTCTTACAGGGAGTTCCTAATAAAAACAACTGTAAACTACTTCGTGAAGAGCTTTTTGTTTAAAGGGCTGCTAATAAATACCCGAGTCACAAGGTCTCACAAACCTCCCCCAGAAGCTGAGCTTTTCTTGAGGGATAGGGAACTTTTTTCTCCTTTGAATCAGCAGGATCTTATTTGTGTTTCTGCAGTACAGCTCCCGGCCTGTAACAATGTCTAGGTAAACACTGGACGTTAGGAACGTTATTAGGCAGATTACAGTCTCGGCAGGCCACTGCCTCTTAAATCTCTTTTCTGTGATCCTTTTCAGACTCAGCATCTAAAAGGCCGCCGCTATTTGCTCTAGGATATGTACCCAAGGCATTTCCTTAAAAAATACCCAAGTCTAGAGAAACAGTTCTTCTGTCTTTAGGACACCATTTCGCTTTTTCCGCGGCGCCGCACCTCAGGCTCGGGATCTGGGTCCCGAGCCACAGGGAAGAGTTCGGTAAAGGAAGCTCATCTTCCCGCCCTCTGATAGGCCGGCTCGCACTCCACTCACGCAGCTCGCGCCTCTGATTGGCCGGCGCGGCACCCCACTCGGCCCGCGTTTACTTTGTGTACCGGGGCAGCGCGCTCGGGTCCTTGGTCTCAGCTCGCCGGCTGGGCTGGTGTGCGCTAGCTCTTCGGCTCACTGCTCTGCACCGCGGGCGTCAGGGATTTTCCGAGTCCGAGCGGGTAGGAAGCATCCTAAGAAAAAGCCCCCCACCCCTCCGTTCCTTGTTCTCTTTCCCGTGCAGAATAAACTTCCGCCTCACAGGGGCTGTCGCAGCCGCGGGTCGGGGGAGAGGCCAGGCGTTGAACTCAGGCCTTCGTGGGGGATCTTTATGTCCGGCGAATGTGGAAACACAGTTCTCACAAGATAAAGCAGGGCTTGGCCAGTCTCATGTGGGTGCGTGCCATTCTGTGTTCGCGTTGCAAGCTGCAGCCGGGCCGCAGCCATCACCGCTAACAAGTGGCAAAGAGCCTGCTTCCAGTCTCCAGTACCAGTGCTCCTTGGGGCCGCGGCTGAACTGGTGTGGGCCAGTCCGTCCCTGCGGTCGAGAGTACGGAATTCCCCGGAGGTGGCGCTCCCGGGAACGGGGAGCTGGCTAGACTGGCGCCCCCTCAGCCTCCGGCCTTCAAGCGGTAGAGGGCGGCCTACGCTCGTGTTGGAGCCGGCGCCCGCGCGCGCAGCGGCTGCGCTGCTGGAAGTCTCCCGGTCCCGCTGTGGCCCGCGGCTCTTCCTAGCCGTGGATGCTGCGGCGACGCTGTGCAAGGGCGCAGCGAAAAGGGGGCGGGGAGAAGCCCTGGCACATGCCAGGGTCGCCGTAGGTGGCAGGGGCCGGCGCATGCGCGCCCTCTCCCAGAAGCCTGGAACGCGGAGGGGCGCGCGCCCCCACTCGCGCGCGCACGCTTGTGCTATCCTGGGTTTCCCCGCCTGCTCTCGTTGTCAGAGCCGCTCCGGCGCGTGCGCGCGTTATCTCCGGCCGACCAGAGTGGCCGGGTTCCCTCCGCTACAGGCTCCCGCCCCTCGCCGCCCCCTCCCAGCCCCCAGTCAACCCGTCCCCTTCTTCTCCTCGCGGAATGGGGCCGGCGCCGCTCGGGGTCGCGCGCCGGGGACCCGGCTCGCGCTCGGTCTCGCGCTGTCAGCGACTGTCCTGCTCGCGCCGCCTCGCGCTCTCCCTCAATCACTGGCACCGAAGGCTCCGTTAAGCGGCGGCGGTGGTTCCTGTTTCCGTTTCTTCCTCTCCCTCGAGTCGCGAGTAGCATCCTCCACCCAGCCACCCCTCCCACTCTCCCAACGCAGGGCAGCTGCGGCTGAGGGCTGTGGCGGCGGCGACTGGGGAACAGCGGAGACCGCCTCTGCTCCCGCCTCGGGTAAGGGGGCGTTTGGGGGCCGGGCCCCGCGCGCTTCGGGGTCTGGGGCTGGGCAAGCGCGGGATCCGATGAGGCTCCGGGGATCTGACTGGAGGCTGTCGCTGCTCTTTTTCTCAAGGCGATCCCCGGGCCTGTTGCTGCAACTGCTGCTGCTTATCCGAGGGCTCCGGGAAAAGTGGGGAGGGAGCCCCCGGGACGCTCTGGCGGTGCCTTTGCGGGGCCAGGAGGGCGCCGGCAGGGGGTGAGGGGCGCCCGCCGCCCGGGCCAGGACGCTGAGCGGTGCCGGCGCTGCCCTCGGTATCGCTCCTCCTTGCATAGGGCAAGGGCCGAAGCCGAGGAGAGGAGAGATGGGGGCGGGGTAGGAGGTGTCCCTCTCCTCTCCTCCACACCTACCTGCCCTTTCTCCAGCAGCTCTGTCCCTGAAGTCAGACTGTGGGGAGGAGGATGCCTGTGCGTTATGGGCTTTCGAGAGGGGTTCTTGGGCTAGAAATCTGGGAGTGGACCCATACAAAGATCCACTCCCAGCGAGGAGCTAATGCCTTAACGGATGCGTTCCCCATTTAATGTGGAAATGATGAGCTGGTGGCTTTTGAGTATCTAAACTTACTTGGAAAGGTTAAATGAGTCTTTATTAGTTTAAGGGTTTGTCCTGCAAGAGTGAGTGGATTGTAGGTCGCAGCACCTGTTCTCTCACCGTGGGGATTGCAATCTTTAGCCACACGGAACGTCAGAGACGCAGTGTTATTTCTTAAGTTCAATGACAATGTCGTGGTTAGTTTATCCATGGTGAGCTTTTAGCGTTTTGCCATATATCAGCATTTATTTATTTATTTATTTATTTATTTATTTATTTATTTATTATAGTTGTGGAAATGGAGTATATTTTCTTTCTGAGAAGAAAAATGCCATTTAACATCATTGGTATGTCCGTATAGGTCAGCAGGAAAAAACACTGTGATAAGCTTGTCTCTTTGATACCAAGAAGAGAATTCTAGTCTGAGCTTTAATATGCTTCCTGTGTTTTCTGTTGCTTTTCATCTTTTTCCATATTTTCATATCAGAGGAATGGTACAGCCTTTAAAACTTTATTAACAGGAACAAATCCAGTATCCACAGAGTTCTTCTCAGAAGACACTCTAACCCATCAGGTAGCCAGGCAGTTTCATTCTCATGAATGCTCTAGCCATGAAAAAAGCTCAATAGGACACAGACGAATCCAATGAATAGAAGAAGAAATCAATTGAGTTTTGGAATGCTTGGTGCATTGGGTCAGTCTAGGTTTATGAAACCTAAACCTCCCATTGTAAACAGGAAGCTGGATGTGAGTCTTTCCATAATATATTGTTCATTTACTCTATAGGCCTAGAAAGCTACTGGTATCGGATACCCATGTCCATCAGTCATAGAGCCAACACTTGGAAGTTCAACAATAACATAATAAGTTATTCCTCTGGTGATGAGGAAATAAAACACTATGACTAGTGGGTGTCCTGTCATGACTGAGGGCTTGTGTACCCAGGGTGGCTTCTTCAGCTTCAGGTTGAGTCATTTCAGCACTAAGTGTGGGTCTCAGTACAAAGTCTCCATGTTGATGGTGGCAAGAGCAGCTCTCTGTCTCTACACTAGCTTTTTGATTGAGGCCTTGGATAAAGGCTGGAAGAGGTGCCATGTCTTAAACTTATCACAAGTAACTGACTGAACTTTGGCTTGGCTCTCTTTAGAGAGGCAAGGTTTCATTATACTAGTTTTCCCCCTTGTTCTGGGGTTAAGTGCATATTTATTTTCTTGATTAAATTTTGTTTTTATGCGTAATTCTTTTAAAGGGTGCATCATATAGAAATCATTTTAGGAGAGAAATTATTTAAGCACCACAGAGCTCACTGAAATAATGGAGTAAGTTGTATTCTCCTTTAAGTTAAAAACAACCTGCTGGGCTAGGTGTGGCTCGGCGGTTGAGCATCAACCTAGGATCCAGGAGATTGTGGTTCGATTCCTGGTCAGGGCACATGCCCAGGTGTGGGCTCCATCCCCAGTTGGGGGCATGCAGGAGGCAGCTGATCAGTGACTACTGTCACATCATTGATGTTTCAACTCTCTCCCTCTCCCTTCTTCTCTCTGAATCAATAAAGATATATTTAAAAAACAACAAAAAAACCCCCTAAAATGTTATGCCAAAATATTAACTCCCGGTATGTTTTTAGCCTTGTGAAATATACTGTAAAATGTGTGTAGAAAGTCTTGATTACTTGATTTATAAATATAATAGTAAGAATAAGGTGGGAATTCAAACATTTGAAATTGTGATTTTACACTTTAGTAAAGTGTAAAAATGTAGGGAGTTAGAAATGAGTAGGTTAGAAGGAAAATAGAAGGGTAGTTTGGAGGCATGGATTTTCCTTTTGCCGTGTTATAAATTGAGAATTCTACTTGACTTGAAAAGCTGAACAGCTGGAATGAAACTTGCATAGACTACAGAAACATGTAAAAATGTATCTTTGATCAAGTAGTGAGCTAACATGAAGAATATCTTGTGGTTTATTAGGATAGTAGTTCAAAATAATATCCATAAAATATACCACTACATAGATTTATTTTAGGATGTTCTTAAATTTTAAGTCACTTGAAGTTGTTTTTCTATAAGTTAGCTCTGTTTGAGATGTAATAGTATTGAAAAAACTAATTCTGGTTATATTCTAAAATGCTTGGTTACAAATTTTAGCTAGTTATTTTAAGGAATTGGAATGTCTTTAAAAGTGGTAAATTTTGAAATTTGCTAGTGCTTTGGAAAAACTTGTGTTCCTTGTTTAAGTGCAGTTTATTAGCAGGTCGGTCTGGAGGGGGAGCTAGTGCCAAAGCAAAGAATAGCTTAATATGTTTGAACTTTTAAAACACCCTAAACCAGATTTTTATGACCAGAGGAAACATACATTTTTATTTTTATTCATTTATTTTTTGTTAATTTACTTTCTGGTATTTATTTTTTGTTAATCCTCACTTGAGGCTATTTTTCCCATTGATTTTTAGAGAGAAGGAAGGGAGAGACAGAGAGAAGCATTGATGTGAGACAGACCCATCAATTGGTTGCTTCCTCCACTTGTGGGGATCGGAGCTGCAACCCAGATACCAGTCCTTGACAGGGAATCAAACTGCAACCCTTTGGTGATAAGGCTGATGCTTTAACCAGTGAGCCACACAGGCCAGGGTGAAACATACATTTTTAATGAAAAGAGTAAGGGAATTGATATGGGCATATATCTGTGTACAGTTGTTTGTGGAGTATATATATTGTGTATTACAAATTAGTTAAAATATCTTTTCATTATCTGAAATAATGGAAAGTACATGTTTAAGGTTTATTGAATTTCTCATTTAAAATTTCTGAAAATATGTCCCCAAACTTAAGGTGTGTGGTAGTACTTTCTTAATCTTCTTGTGCAGTGCATTAGAAGGGAAGGAGTATATCTTGACCTTTTGTGCAGATTGCATGTTCTTAAAATTTTTTTTATTGTAGCATCTACAGTCTTAAATATCAAAAAAACTTCAAGCAGTCTTTTAAAAAATTTAAAAAAATTTTTATTTTTATTGTTGAAAGTATTACAGATGTCCCCCATTTTCTCCTTTTTACCCCCTGCCCCCATCTCCCATCCCTCTCCAATTTCAAGTAGAGTCTTATATGGGCAAAGATATCAGTTGTGTAGTAATATAGGTATTTATCAAATGTAGAGGTACTTTTGCCTGGATGGCGTGGCTCAGTGGTTGAGCGTCAACCTATGGTCCAGGAGATCTTGGTTGGATTCCTGGTTAGGGCACATGCCTGGGGGCTCGATCCCTAGCAGGGGGCGTACAGGAGGCAGCCGATCAATGACTCCCTCTCATCATTGATGTTTCTATCTCTCTCTCCCTCTCCCTTCCTCTCTATAAAATCAATAATTTATCTATATATTTTTAAAGAAGTAGAGGTACTTTCAATAAGGAAATAGACTCTTGAGACATCTGTGGAGCAAGGATTCCAAGGTCACTTCTTAACCTCTGTCTCCTGCGATATAGTGCAGTGAGTCCAGCTGATCTACTAAATTGAGCTTGTGCCTTTGAATATGAAGCAGTTATTTCTTGGTCTGTGGTACATTATTTAGATATCTAAACTGTAATCAGTTAGGTGTGTGAATTCTCACTGTTTACATTCTTCAAATTCAAGGTAGAAATTGATAATGTGTACATTAAAATCATTAGAATATTTAGTTTCTGAGTATAGTGGTTGGGCTATGTGTTCTCCATTGCTCTTCATTATGTAAATAGAATCTCAATGTTGATAAAATAAAAAAATAGATTATTTGAAAGGAATGATATCTGTAAGAATAGTGAAGTAAGTGTTTACTATACTTAAAGGGTTAATGCTATAAATAAAAGTTCTATAAGACATCCTGGAATATTCTTATGTACCTTTTACTATTTTTTATTTTTTTGGTGCTGAATTCCAGGAACAAACCATTACCATTTTTTTTTTGTTTTGTTTTGTCAATCCTCACCAGAGGATATTTTTTCTATTGATTTTATAGAGAGAGTGGAAGGGAAGGTGAGAGACAGAGAAACATCAATCTGAGAGACATATCGATTGGTTTCCTCCTGCATGCTCCCCCTACTGGGGCCTGGATGGAGCCTGCAACCCGACGTACTTGCCCTTGACAGGATGATTCTCTAACCACTGAACCAAACTGGATAGGGCATACCATTTTTAATTGTTATTTTTAATTTACTAAAAACTACATTTAGTAAATCTGTGGTTTAATTAAATGGTAAATCATATTATAGCACTTTTGTAAAAGTAAGAGTCTCCATTTATAATAAGAGTAAATATAAACATGTAAATAAATTAACTTTCTTAAAAAGAAAACCAAACTAAGATTCTAAACAACTCTGAAACCAAAAATGTTACTATTATAGCCTGCATCAATACTGGTCCTTTGATACTTTTCAGTGGAGATACCTACTTTCAGTCTTCTACTGTCAATAGTAGTGTAGTGGGTGTAGCATTTAGAGGACCAATGCAAGATTTCCTTTGGTTCTCCTTTTACTGATTCTCTGGCTTATATTTCTTTACCATAAAGCATATGGTTTCTTTTTTACAATTTGAATTGTTATTAAATTGTAATTCATTATAATGGACATTAAACAGTTTAAAAGTAAAAGATATTTACAATTAATTTTTAAAAAACGTTAAAATTCCCAACAAAAGACAATTATATGGGAATATGTATGCACTTAAGATGTATTTTTTTAACGGATTAGTCTGAAGTCTCAACCTTACTTTCTATATTCTACTCTCTTGCCTGCATCTCCCCTTCAGCCACCACCCTCCATTATCCCACAGTTTTCCATTTGGAATAGTTAGGAATCAAACCAATGAAAGGAACCATATCACTCCCTTGACATAGCTTTTTCTTTCATGATTAAGTTACTTTATATCAATCTGTACAATATTCTAAACATATAACCCATATAAACTTTAAATGATACTGTATGTTTTCTTTTTGATAGAGGAGAGCAAATAGGCCGATGGGATTACTCCATGTATTTCAATATAAGAGTTTCTTATACTCTTTAAGTTTTCTTTTAAAAAGATTTTATTTGCACCCTGGCTGGTGTGGCTCAGTGGTTAGAGCGTTGGCCAGTGCACTGAAGGGTCTTAGGTTCGATTCCTGGTAAAGGGCATGTTACCGGGGTTGCAGGGCGAGTGTGGGAGGCAGCTAATCAATGTGTCTCTCTCACATTGATGTTTGTCTTTCTCACCCCCCTTTCCTCCCTCCCTTCCACTCTCTCTAAAAAAAAAAAAAAAAAAAAAAAATCTGGAAAAAATATCCTTGTGTGAGGATTAACAACATAAAAAAGATTTCATTTGCCAAAACCTAATACCTTACTCAGCTACTACTTTTAAAAAATTACCTTTTGGGATAGGATTTTTTTGTGTGTCAGAAAATGACATGTGAAAAGAAAATACGTTTTGCATTTTAAGGATCTTTTTTTAATTGACGGATTATACCAGTATAAGGCCAGTACTTATGTGGTTCAGACTTGCCTTTGCTGTATTATTCTCTTTTCTTTGGTACTGCTTCTGTGGTGTAACCCCTTCGTCGAAGCACTGGAATAAAACCTTAAAGATCACTACTAAAATGCTCCCTCCCTGTATTTGTTGTATCTTGGAATTCGGGTTTTCCAAATGTATTTCTCCAGTGGGATAAACTGAAATAGTATGACAACATATTTATATTAAGAAAATCAGACTTGCCCTGGCCAGTGTTTTCAGTGGTTGGAGCATACTCCGTGCACCAGAAGGTCACAGGTTGGCGGGTACAATTTCAGGTCAGGGCATAATACCTAGGTTGGGATTTGATCCCCAGTTGGGGCGTGTGTGGGAGACAACCAATTGAAACACCTCAGTGTACCTCTCTCACATGGATGTTTCTCTTTCTGTGTCTCTCTTTTCCTCCCTCTCTAAAGTCAATGAGAAAAAAAAAAATCATAAAAAAAGGCAAAGGGGAAACCAGTACAAAAAAAGGATCAGATTTAACAGTTTTCCTTGTCATAGTCTTAATGAGCAGTTAGTGTAAATAAAGCTCATGTTATAAACCAGAGATTTTCAGCCTTTTTCATCTCATGGCACTTATAAACTACTAAAATTCTTTGACACATCAAAAAATATATTTTTTATTGATCTGACAAAAAGAAATAGGTATAATTTTGATTCTTTCACACCAGATGGCTGTTGTTGTGTTGGCTGTTGTCATTTTTTTATTTGACAATCTAAGGAAAAAGGTCAGTGCCCCTGCTAAATAGTCAGGTATTGCATGTTTTAAATATTCTTGTGGCACGCTGGTTGAAAATTGCTATTATAAACTAATAAAATGTTGAAATTAATCTTAGATGTAAATGGGAAAAGGTAATGTTTATTTTAGAATCTGAGGTATGAGAAACATTATGTGATATGAACTTTAAATGCTATAACTTTCTGAATATAAATGGACAAAATTAGAAAATGGGAGATTCTTCTATTTGATTTATCTCAAACATACTCTATAACTGAAATGAACCTGTTTTGTGTCTATGTAAATCTTATTCACTCAAGACTGTTAATGAACCATGAATGAATTTTAAATTTTTACTAATTTTGTGGCTGGTTATTTATATCATTTCCCTTAAATGAGATATCAAATTTCATTAATACCTAGAGCCAGAATAAATTTGCCTTAGTAAAAACAACACTTACAAACTATCAAATTGTAAAAGCATACCGAAGTTATTAAAACATATAAGTCAACATTTCATGGGCTAGTTTTTAAAAGCATTTTTATAATTTAAAAATATAATTGACTATAATATCTTGATTAGTGGTAAAGGTAGAAAAAGATAATTTGTAGCTTTTCTCTTATATCCATTGTCACAGACCTCAGCTATGCTTGGGGCAGTCAGTGAAGGGAGGGAGATTGAGAGAGGCAGAGGATTGTACTGGTTGATGAGCCTGCCTTACTTGGAGGTGAGGGAGATTTTTTTGTTTAGTTTTTTTTCTCTCCCTCTATATTCTTCTACTTGTTTGTCATCTTTCCTCTTCCAACAGTGGTAGGAAATGTAGTTGACCATCTTTATAGGATTTTTTTTCTTAGAGTTCATAGAACAGGTCGTGGTAAAACATTCGCTTTTATATTGTAATCGATTTATTCTAATGATTTTAGTTCCATTTGAGGCAGCAGGCAAGAGACTAAAAGAATGTCAGTTGGTATAGAGTTTAATATTATTTATTTAAAAACAAGATTTTGTACCTCCATATAAAAAGGGATATGGGAAATGTTGGTTCATTGTTAAGGGGCCTGCATTACTCACATTATTGTTCTACTTAATATTTATTTATTTATTTATTTATTTATTTATTTATTTATTTATTTAAATATGAGAGAGGAAAGGAGAGGGAGAGAGAGAGAGACAGAAACATCAATGATGAGAGAGTCATTGATCAAGCCCGCAACCCGGGCATGTGCCCTGACCGGGAATCGAACCCCAATCGCCTGGATCCCAAGTCGACGCTCAACCGCTGAGCCACGCCCGGCCGGGCTCTACTTAATATTTAATATATTATATTCCCCTGTTCCAATTTTCTGGAATACATTCTTATACTTCCTGTGTTATTTCTGTCTTCATCTATGGAGTTTCTGACTGCAAGAAATTGGTTTTTAAGACATCTCTTCACCTTCTTTGTGCTTCATTGCAATAATATAATGTAAAAAAAATACTTTGTCCATTTACGAGAACTAACCCCTAAACTAAAATTAACAGGAGTGTTCTCCATTCATGGGAGTACTGTTAGCAGGTTTGAGCCAGTTATTGTGAAAACTTCACAAGGAGAAAGTGTGTGTTTGATAATTAGGCCCCTAATCATTTGGGATCTGACTGATTTAACTTCTTTGGCATATGGAAATGTACTTGTACATGAAAAAGAGATATAATCAGTAGAGACTGCTATATTTTTCATGCTTTTATTTCTTTGAGTAACTACTTCATTCATAGTTAGCAAATTCAAAATACTGTAATTTTGAGAAAACCTGTTTAAAATTAGAGCTTAAGCCAGGGTAAACATTTTTGCTTTCTTTTTGTTTAATTATTATTTTTTTAAATTCTCACCCGAGGATATGTTTTTATTGATTTTAGAGAGAGAGAAACATCCATGTGAGAGAGAAACATTGATTGGTTGCCTTCCGTACGCTCCCCTACAGAGGACTATACCAGGAAATAAACCCGCAACCTGGGTATGTGCCCTGACCGGGAATCGAATTTGTGACTCTTTGGTGCACAGGATGATGCTTCAACCAACTAAGCCACACTGGCCAGGGCTTGCCTTCTCTTTATAAGGTTCTGATTTTTCTTTTTCTTTTAGAAAGTTTAGTGAAACTCTAGGGCTTAGGAAGGTGGTGATTGAATTCTTGAGGCCAAAAGGTCCCTTAGCCTTGGTAAACTGAGCCTCAGCAGTATGAGAAGTATGCATCCTGACTGCTTCCTCTGACATAGTAACAGATATCTGGGCCTCCATTAATGAAAACTCTGTTTATTTTTAAGGTCCAAACAGTACATCCTATAGGTGTAAAGCATGCATAGGATGAGAGAGAATGTTATTTTTAATTGGTAAGTAAACAAAGAATATGTTGTCAATGCTGAGTATGCCTACTAAGGATGCACAGATAAGAACTAAAGAAACTTGCTAATATGCAATTAGGAATAGTTCCTCTTAATAAAAGACTCTATTGGTGTTTCAAATTATAATGGCATAAAGGTGTCATGAAAATGAAATCACCAAGGAATTTTGTTTTGGAGTAATTTGTCAGACCAGATAACAGATAAAAGAGCACATCCTCTATTCTATAGCTGTCTGCAGAGGCTTAGCTAGATTGGTGCAGAGCCTGTCGAAAGGAAATAATGATCAATAGCGAAAGTGTTTCATAGGAATTTTGCACAAATCCCATGTGTATATTTGTGCCATACCTGTCACTTTCTGTTTCCGTGGCAAATGTAAGGTTGGGAGGTAAGGTACTTAACTTGGAAATTCTGAAGGGAAAAGGATCTGAAGTTAGGAAAAAAGCTGGTTTCTTCATGTTTTAGTGATATTTTGACATTTTCTGAGAGTTCCTTCTTAGTAATTTTTTGAATAGCTTTATTAAAGTATAATTTATATACCGTAAAATTCACAATTCAAGTTTTAGCAAATTTATACATTTGTGCAACAATGATCACAATCCAATTTTAAAATAGCTCCCTCTTGCCAAGTTTGCTCAATCCCTGCTTCTACCCTCAGCCTCAGGCAACCACTGATCTGCTTTTCATCTCTATAGTTTTGCCATTTCTAGAAGCTTGATATTAATGGAATCATATAATATGTAGTCTTTTGTGCCTGGCTCCTTTAATTTAGCATAATCCTGTTTAGTAATATGAATAAATGGATAAGGTAAAAAAGCTTTGGACTTGGAATCAGGAGACTTAGACACTAGTGTTGGCTCTGCCACCAAATATATGAACTTGGGTAAGCCACTTGCCCCTCTGGGCCTCTGCTTCTTTCTTCATAAAATGAATTATTTTGATTTTCTTTTCCAATTTTCAAAGCTGGGTAGACATTCACTGACCTTTTTCTAGAATGTACTTTAACTCTTCCCTTAAATACAGTCACTGTGTTTTTTTCCTGAATCAAAAGTGAGATTTATGGTCTAATAGATGGTTCATCAGTGGACAAAATTGGGACTGTCTTGAGGAATCAAGATGGCTAGTTAATCTTTTCTTGGACATTTCTTAGTTTATGTGCATAACTTTGAGAATAGAGAGAACTTATTATTTTTAAAAAATATATCTTTATTAATCTCAGATTGAGGAAAGGAGAGGGAGAAAGAGAGAGATAGAAGCATCAATGATGAAAGAGTCATTGATCGGCTGCCTCCCCCATGCCCCTGACTGAGGATCGAGCCCGCAACCCGGGCATGTGCCCTGACTGGGAATCGAACCCCAATTGCCTGGATCCTAGGTCGGCACTCAACCGCTGAGCCATGCCTGGCCGGGCGAGAATAGAAAGAACTTAAACTCTGAGTTAATAATAAATATTTCTGAAGAGAATATAGGCAAAGTTGAATAATTCTCAGAAGTAGGGCTTCAAAAGTGATCGAAGCTTCTTATGAATTAAAGAAAAGATTATGCTCTTTAGTTATTTTTTGTTTATTTTGGGAGTAGAAGGTGGGGTAGACTGATTTTAGTTAAGTTTGAACAAAGTTAAGCTCAAGGCAGCTGAATGGGACTATACTATTTTCCAAAATGAACCAAAGGAGAAATGCATGGCTGCCGTTAGAAAGACTGTCCTAGGGCTCATCTGGAGGCAAAGCCAGCAGGTAACATTCAAGTGACAAACTAGGAAAAAATGACATATGTAGGGAATTTAAAAATAGAGGTGTGCATGTGTATATAATATGTGTGTAACAGGAGTAGACAACTGACTGAGTAGGGTGGTATTGGGTATATGCCAAAGGGGTAATGTGCATTTTTTAGCATAGTATAGAAAAAGGACATTGAATAACAACTAGCTAAATTTAAAAATGAAAGTGCTTTTTCACTTTCATTTAAAAATGAAAGAATAATTTGATTCTTAGAAATGATCAGAGCTTCTTGTATTACCTAATAGTAAGAAGTATGGCTATAAAATGATTGAATTTTTATTTTTACCCAGCATACTAGAATGTATGAGTGATAACCCACAGAGCAGACACTGTGGAGGAGGGGAATGCATCTATAAATATATTTTAGTGAAGGTGTCATTATAGCAATGTAAGAAAATTTGTTTCATGCGTTTAGTCACACTTTTTGTTCAAAAGTGGTATTTCTAATTTAAATAAATTACCTTATGATAACCAGAAATATTCCCAAATCAAAGCTATATTTACAATATTATACAGGTTGTGTTAGGACTTTAAAGGAGTTCCAAAAGTTGAATTCCCAAAGCTTTATATGCAATGACAGCATTCTAGGAATAAGTATAGAGCTTCTTTTTTTTTCCTTTAAAATATGTTATTGATTTTAGAGAGAGAGGAAGGGGGAGAGAGGGAAGACCGGGGGGAGAGAGAGAGAAACATCAATGTGAAAGAGAAACACTGATCCGTTGACTCCAGTACATACCCCAACCAGGGACTGAATCTGCTGTCTGGGCATGTGCCTTGACTGGGAATTGAACCTCGACCTTTCGGTGCATGGGACGACTCTCAGCGAACTGAGTCCCCCACACCGGCTGGGGAAGTATAGAGCTTTCTAAGGTGACTGTTTTTATGGCAACAATATTCTTTTGATGTATGCTATGTCATATTTATTTTTAAATGTCCCACTGAATTTCTAATACATATATTGTACCTAAGCATGAATTATGTAGTGGGAAAAAATTTAGTGTAAAGGAAAACAGACACTTTTTTTGTATCTTTTGAAGCTTCAAAATACTAAAGACAATCATATTCATATTTTCCCAGGGCATTTTATTTTTAATCATAATAAATGAGCAGCTGTCAGAAGATATAGCCATTTATTTTCCTTTTTTTTAATCCTCACCTTAGGATATTTTTTCCATTGCTTTTTAGAGAGAGTGGAAGGGAAAGAGAGAAAGGGAGATAGAGAAGCATCAGTGTGAGACAGACACATTGATTGGTTGCCTCCCGCATGCACCCTGACTAGGGCCAGGGATTGAGCCTGCAGTCGAGGTATGTGCCCTTGGGCAGAATTGAACCCAGGACCCTTCAGTCAGAAGGCCGATACTCTAACCACTGAGCAAAACTGGCTAGGGCAAGATACAGCCATTTCTTGGTTTAGAATTGCTTTTTTTTTTTTATAGTTTTCTCAAATACTTTTCTTCTAGAAAAAAGATATTGAGGATTTCATAAGTAATCAATTACTACTTTAATATTTAAGCAAAGCTTCAGAGCAAGACTGAAACCACATTAAAGCATTAAAATGATTACTTTAAAAGTTTTGTAACATAGCAAAGAAAAAGATGGAGTAATATACAAGGGAAAATGCATACAGAACATCATTACCTCAGATCAGAATACAGAAGGCTCTTTACAAAAGAATAACAACCAAGTCAAATACACTAAAGAATTTGTGCTCTTCTGCTAGTTAAGTGAAAATGAGATGAACAATTACTTAGAAAGTCTGCTCCAGAATACTTACTTATATTGGTTTGCAATTCTTTTCTAATTGACTTAAATTCTAGGGCTCTTTCAGATCTATTTATTCTACCTTCTTCCTAGCCCCCGATTCCAGTATACAGCTGGTCCCTACTTATAATGGTTCAATTTAGAATTTTTGGGCTTTATGATGATGCAAAAGCAATATGCATTTAGTAGAAACCATACTTCAAATTTTAAATTTTGATCTTTTCCTGGGCTAGCAACATGTGGTAAGACACTCTCTGGTTATGCAATGCAAGCTGCAGCTCCCAGTTAGCCATGCAATCACAGTAATCACGAGGGTAAACAACTGATGCCCTGCAGTGTTCTGTGTTGCTAACATTTTTTGGATATTTTGTGTTTTTGCATCCCATCATGTTTATAAAATGCCCATCTGTGTCTCCTGCTTCTGATGAGAGGAGGAAGGCAGTTGCTCTTAAGGTGAAACTGAAGACATGTGCCCAACTGTAAGCTTGTGTAGGTATTCTGAACAAGTTTGAAGTAGGCTAGGGTAAGCTATGATGTTTGGTAGGTTAGATGTATTAAATGCATTTTCAATTTAAGATATTTTCAACGTATGATGGGTTTGTTGGGACAGAACATCTTTATTGCTCTCAGACTTTGTAGGTTGTTTCACTTACTTTTTTTTTGAAAAAGTAAGAAGATTACATCAAACAGAAGCTTCTTCAGCTTTGGTTTTCTTAAGCATGTATGTTTTTGTTCTTTTTTAATCCTCACCCGAGGATATTTTTTCCATTGCTTTTCAATGAGTAGAAGAAGTAGAAGGCAGAGAGAGAGAGAGAAACATCGATTGGTTGCCTCTCGAACGCGCCCCAACCAGGGCTGGGGATCAAGCCTGCAATCGAGGTACTCGCCCTTGGATGGACTCGAACCCGGGATCCTTCAGTCTCAGTCCGCATGCTGACGCTCTAACCAATGAACCAAATGGGCTGGGGTCTGCTTTGGTTTTTTTATCTCTAAGTTGTATAAATACTCTTCCTCTCTACCATTTGGTTTTAGGGATGTGTCCTCTAGGCTGTCATGACCACTTCATGGCTATTTCTTTTATCCCTTTTATCTGTTGGAATATATAGGTTCATTAGTTGTCTCCATTATTTTTATTTCAAGCTCCCCTAACAACATCTTTGGCCTAAAAACAAACAAACATCTTTCCTTATTCTTTCCAAACACCTTTCCTTATTCTTTCTTCTCTCTTTTTTCTTTTCTTTTTTTTGGGTATTATACAACAGCCCAAAGGAAAAGGCAGTACGTCTATTGCTTCAATTTTGCTACCTCTTTTACTAAAACTATTCTGTTGTTACCAGTAACCTTTGAATTGCCAAGTGGGGATTTTTTTATCATAATTCTTGCCTTTTAATTCTTCATATTTGACACTGTGAATCCCTTTTCCTTTTCCCTTCTCCTTATAACTTTGTAGTTCTCCTGGGCCTCCTATATATTCTAGCCACTCCTCTTTTCATTCACAAGGTCAACTTGTTTTTTAAGTATTTGCCTTGCACATTTTTCTTAATCTAGTTTTTTCCCCCTGTAATGTTACCTGGTCCTTTGGCTTCTGTGAGTACCTCTTTCAGATGACTCCTGTACTGTAAGTGTCTGAACTTCAGTTTCCAACTGGAGAGCTCTACCTGTTTGTCATGCCGTTAAGCTCAGCATGCTCAAATACAAATTTTCTTTCTCTTAAAATGTATTCTTCTTTCTAACTTTCCTTTCTCTGTTTATGGCTTATCTCTCTCATTTCTGAAACTTGAATTATGAGTCATCTTTGAATTCTCCGTCAGATCCATTCAGTTGTCAAACTGTGAATTCTGTTACTACAGTGTTTCATCTGCTCTTTTTTTTTTTAATCTTTATTGTTAAAAGTATTACAGATGTCCCCTTTTTTACCCCTCATCTGCTCCTTTCTATCCCATTTCTTACTACAGAAGTTTAGGTTCTCATTACCACTAACATATAAATATAATTTGATAGAGGGTGAGGAGGCAGAGGCAGGTCTACTAGAGTGTGATGGGAGGAAGTTGTATAGAAGGGAGGTGACAGTTAAGTTTAGAATCAAAGAGTAAGTAGGGGCATTACAGGTAGACAAACTGAAGAAAGACTTATTAGTGAGTACAGTACAGTAAGATATAGTCATGCACCGCATAATGATGTTGTGGTCAATGACAGACTGAATATATGACAGAGGTCCCATAGATTATAATGGATCTGAAAATTTCCTATCCAGTTCCTGTAAAGTCATAGTGCAATGTATTAACTCACATGTTTGTGGAGCTGCTGGTATAAATCTACTTAGCTGTCAATAGTATAAAATTATAGCATATACCATTTTGTACAGTACTTGATAATAAGAAATGGCTGTTACCGGTTTATGTATTTCCTATACTTTTCTTTTTTTTTTAAAGATTTTAAAATTGATTTTAAAAATCAAGATCCAGCCTGAAACCTGGCATGTGCCCTGACCAGGAATCAAACCAGCAATGTTTCGGTGCACGGGATGAATCCCAACCAACTGAGCCACACTGGTCAGGCCTATATATTATACTTTTTATTGTTATTTTAGAGTGTACTCTTTCTACTTATTAAAAAAAAATTTGCGGTAAAATAGTATATCATGTTAGGCCAGCAGCAGCGTCATACATCTTGTGTTTACTGTGTCATTTGATTGCATCATTTTCTCTTTTGCTTGATATAATCTTGTGTTGTTTTGTTCATCATGGTCCCTAAGCATAGAAAATCCACTGCTAGTGCTGCCAGTAAGAGGCCATGTTGAGTGACTGAATTGGAAATGAAATTAAAAGTGATTAAAGACTACAAAGATGGAAAATCAGTGATGGTTATTATGCTCCAGTCAGGCGTATCTGTTTAAGGATCTGCTTCATTGAAGGCAATGAGACTAACAAAAATTCAAGAAGGGCCTGTTTCAGGCATGGAGAAATTTCTAATGACTTAGATTGAAGACCAGACAATAGAAGCCTATCCCTCTCAGCACCATGACAGTTATAACCAAAGCAAAAAATTTGTTAATGATGTTGAAAGAAGAGGCTGGACCTGACTCTGATGTTGAATTTACTGCTAGCTCTGGGTTGTTTAAATGATTAAGGCATCATTATTCATTACAGAATGTGAAAGTGAGTGGTGAATCTGCAAGGTCTCATGTGAAGCAACTAAAGAATTTTGGGGCCTCGACTGGGTAGCTCAGTTGGTTAGTGTGCCAAGATTGTGGGTTCACTCCTCAGTCTGGGCACATACAATCAACCAATGAACGCATAAATAAGTGGAACAAAAATTGATGTTTCTCTTCTCTCTCCCTCTTTCTAAAAATCAGTAAATAAAATAAAAAAGAAATAATTTTTGGAAACTCTAGATAAGCTGATTGTGGAGGAAAATTACTTGCCAGAGCAAATATTCCATATGGATGAAACTTCCCTATTTTAAAAACAGATGCTTGAAAGGACTTTCATCCATAAGGACGCCAAGTCAATGCCAGGTTTCAAGGCTCTTAAGGACAGGATAATAGTCTTGATTAGGGGCAATGTTGCAGGCTACATATTGAAACCCTTTGTGATCTGGCACAGTGAGAACCCCAGGGCCTTCAAGAATATCAGTAAGCACACACTGCCAGTGTACTACAGGAGCAATAAGAAGTCATGGATGACTTGACTCCCCTTCCAGGATGCCCTTCTGAATTGCTATGCCAGTGAAATGGAGCACTGTTTGGAGAATAACGTACCTTTCAGGATTTTACTTATTGTTGACATTAATCCTAGACATCCTTCTTTTATTGGTGATCTTTATCTCAACATCAAATTAGCCTTTCTCCCTCCAAACACCACCTCTTTGACACAGCAAATGGATCATGGAATTATAGTAGTGTTTAAGTCCTACTACCTGGTAGAATCTTTGCCCAGGAAGTTGCTGTGTATCAACTGAGGAAGACACTGATGCAGTTCTAGAAAGATTACAACATCTATGACTGCATTGAAAACCTGGCACTACCAAGCATTAGCAAGGGTGGTGAGCAACTGGAACTCTCATATATTGCTGGAGGGAATGCAAAATGTATAGCCAACTTTGGAAGAATTTGGCATTTTCTTACAAAATTAAACATACACTTATCATTTGATTCAGCAACCCTACTTGTAGGTTCCCATGCAGCCAGGTATATAACCTTGTGAAGAAGTTCTGATCAATGATATGATAAGTATCACACTTGTGATACTTCCCAAAATTCTATTTAAAGGGAGAGGTATACCCTTCTTTTCTTTTCCTCCAGCTACCAGCAGAGACCATGACAGGGATGGTGGAATGAATGGAGAGCGGAAGACATTTTATGTTGATGACATGATAGAACAAGTCTTAGATTGCCTATTTTCAGATTACTTTATGTCAGAGAGAAATAGACTTCTATTTTGTGTAAGCCACAGTTTTGTTTTTGTCTGTTATGTATAGCTGAATCTACTCCCTCCCCACCCCCTCTCCATTCTAAGGCAGCTCCTTTTCTCCTGCTTCCGGGTCTGTGTTGAATTCGAGGTGTCATTTCACTTTCCACTTCTAAATAGTTTCTCCTCCTGACATTTTCTATAATATTTGTTTGCAGGCCCAACATTGCAATTAGAAGCTCCTATAAAGACTAGTTATGTAGTTTCTGAAATTTTAATTACTTTAAAGAAACCTTTTAGGCAGAAATATAAAAGAATTGTAAGTGCAGTTACAGATATTTTATTTCCTACTGAAAAAGATATAATTTCTAAAAGATAATGTGTAGTCATTAAGTTACCTCCAATGGTTTATTGGCTCCAGTGGTTATGTCTAGATCATTAATAACCCCCATTTTACCTGCCTCTTTTGAGAACCTATCCCACTCAACCTTTACTCACATGGTTTAAACAGAAGCTTATTACCATCACAGTATTGATTCAAGGATGGTTATGTGAGATGAGCAAATACTAATTCTATTCTGCTTTTTTGGAAGTGAACCTATCAGAGAAAGAGGTCCTCTGTAGTCTTGAGGTTATAATGATGTAGAAAAGCTTTAGAATCAAAACATTTTGAATCATACTAATACTCAGAAACAGAAATAGAAATGGAGGGAAACAATCCAGTCTTTTCTTCAGAAAATGGACTTTGTGCCTTATCTGGAATAATTAGAATCTCTTTTCTAGTTACTTCTGGTAATTTGCAATTGAGACCTAATTTCAAATCAGTCTGTGTTAAGTACTTGAACTGGATCGTCAAATGAAGGATCAGAAGTTTCTTTAAAGCCATATTTCTAAATATAAATACATATTTTAAAATTTAAAGGTGTTGGAAACTATGTTCTTTGTTACTTTGAAGAAAGTTCTTGCCTGGTACAAAAATTGTATTGTCTTAGTTATTCAAGCAAATTACTCATTTGGTAAACTAGAGTGTTTCATGGAAAAAAAAGGGAAACAACAAGTTTATTTTTTTTTTATGGATGCAGAGGATTTTTAAAGGAAAAAACCCATACCCATCTAACCAAAAAAATATGCGCAGAAACTTCCCAGTACTGAGAAACCATCATATAAATGCTTAGCACTCTGATTCTGCCCTTGGACCTCTTTATAAATAGAACATGATTTTATTTTAGGAATACTATATAGAAAAGTTATGAACCAATGGCTATACTGGTCCCTTTTTTAATTTATTTTTAACATATCTTTATTGATTTCAGAGAAAGGGAGAGAGAGAGAGAGAGAGATAGAAACATCAATGATGAGAGAGTCATTGATCGACTGCAGCCTGCAACCCGGGCATGTGCCCTGACTGGGAATCGAACCCCGATCTCCTGGATCCTAGGTCAGCGCTCAACCGCTGAGCCACGCCTGGTTGGGCGTATATACTGGTCCTTTCAAGTATGGATTGTAAGTAATATTTTGATTGGTATTTACAACACTTTTCTACCTCTACCATTGGTAATACTGTCTTTTATAATTAATCTAATATTTATGTTTCTTTCCTAATGCAGAAATTATTGTGTGGCACAATCATCTGTGGTTTCTTAAGCAGCATCATTTATTTTTCTAAATTAGAACTAGAGATTTTTTTCTAAAGTCTTTGTTATTCATAGACTAGTAGATAGGAAAATGAAAGAATCTTTGTAAAGAGTGATCAGAATACTTTATAGTGTTGCACTGATTTAAATACTATAATAGATGAAGAAATATCTAGATTGCAGTAAGAGAAAGGTGAAGGCAATGAAGTCAGAAAGAAGTTATCGTGTTGGATACCACCCTAAGGATAGTGTACTCCTGAGAATGAACTAGCTTCTGAAATATTCCAGTTTCCCCCTCATGACACCAAATTTTCTTTCCCGATGCCTTTGGCCAACCTTTCCCTGTACTTCTGAACTTCGCCTAATCCTTTAGAGAGAGTACTTTTTGTCCTTAATCATCACCTGAGGATATTTTTTCCATTGCTTTTCAGAGAGAGTTGAAGGGGGCAGAGAGAGAGAGGAAACATCAATGTGAGAGATACATCGATTGGTTGCCTCTGACACACAACCCCACCGGGGCTGGGGATTTAGCCTGCAACTGAGGTATGTGCCCTTGGCTGGAATTGAACCCGGGACCCTTCAGTTTGAGGGCCAACGCTTTAACTGGCCAAACTGGCCAGGACACAGAGAATATTTTTAGATTGCTTTTCTTTTGTCTTTGAAATTTCTGCTCATATACTGGGCAATTTCCTAAACTTGTTATCAGTAACTGCTACCAGACTTCTCAGAGAGACACATTTTCTTAGAAATTTATGTCACCTTCTTTGAATTTTAGAGGTCTGACTATTCTCTTTGATTAGGCAGTTCAGTCATTTGTTCAGCAAATGTTTGTTTATTGAGCAAGCAGTGTATGATAAGGCACTGTATTAGGTGTTGGTTATATGGCCACCAGTAATTAAATTACTTGAAAGGAAGACATTTTAATCATTAGGTATTAAAGTTTTACTTATTTTATTTATTCATTCTACTTGTAATTTTAAACTTCAAACACAAAAATAGAGATTATATTGAATCCCCATGTATCATCACTTGACTTTAACCTCTGCTCTTCCTCAATATCTTTTTTGTTGATGTATTTTCAAGAAAATTCTATAAATGCTATTTTATCCATAAATACTTGAGGATGAAACTTAAATTTTTTTGTCGCATAACCATAATGCCATTATCATACCTAAAAAAATTAACTAATTCCTTAAAATTAACTAATACTCAGTTTATATTAAATTCCCTAGTTATGTACAATAGGTAATTTTGCATTTGGTTTGTTTGAATGAAGACCCCAAAAGATCTACACACTATACATTGGTTGTGTAATATCTGTTTTAAGCTGCTTTTATTCTAGGATAGTCCCCTCCATTCTTTTGTCCCACATGCTTTTTTTCCTTGTAAATTAACTTTATTGGGGTGATTGGTTAATAGGATTATATAGGTCCCATACTTTTGACTTGTTAAAGAACTAAAGCTTTGCTTTAGTTAGAGTTTAGTTAGGTTTGGAATAATTAGCACTTGCTGCAACGCATTTGGTTTGTATTATTTCCCCTTGATAAAACCTAATTTACCAAGCTTATCAATGACTTCTGTGATTAAGTGAATGGTCCCAACAACTACTTTTAGATTCATCCACTCAGATTCCCTCTTGCTGGGAAAAAAACTTCTCTGGTGATTTAAGGTATTTTTTTTTTTTTTTTTAACTCTTAGATTTTTATGACATTTGTGGCTGGTATGTAAGCCACAAGCATTAGAGTTTGTCATATATCACATATCATCATAGTCCAGTTATCTCATTTGTTGTAGATGAGAAGTACCCTTGAACTAAGTGAGATTGAGGAGAAACTTACCTATGCAGCAATTTATAATAGTGGAATCTTGTAGTAATTATTTTAGACCCAAGGTCACAGAACTAGAATTTGTACTTTATAATATAATCAAAATTATACCTGCCACTTAAAACGGAAAAATGAATAAATATAAGCAAAATAAAGAAGAAATGTATTTTACACAAATTTTTAGTAATTTCTTATTTAGATGATATTGTGGATAAGTCGTAAGATTTTTTTTAAAGAGATAATAAATTCACAGGTAACTAATTTTCTTTTTAATTTTTGTAATTTATTTCCTTTCTTCCTTGATATGTGGAGACCTGTTGTACACTATGGTCGTGGAGTTAGAGATCAGGATTGTTGAAATATAGACGTCAGTTTAATTGTAGTTTATAGTACTGCAACTTAGAATAGTGACCATATCCTAATATATTTGTAGAGAAATATACATATATGTTGATTAATAATTTAAGAATTTGAACCAAGCTTTGGTTCACAATGAGATTTGTTTAATAAGTAAAATTTTTTAAGTTTAAAAATGAGTATGGTGTAGAGGGGCATCCTACAGAATACCTAATTGGTGCTCTTCAAAACTGTCAAGTTGTTAAAAAAAAAGGCAAATTTGAAAAACTGTCATAACCAGGAGGAACTTAAAGAGACATGACAACTAAATATAATGTGATATCCTGGATTAAAATTAAGGAAATCTGAATAAAACATGAGCTTTAGTTAATAATATATTAGTATTGGTTTATTAATTTTAACAGATATACCACATTAATGTAAGATATTAATAATAGGGAAACTGATGGGAGGGCGGTATATTGGAACTCTGCTATCTTCTGAATTTTCCTTTAAATCTAAAACTGTTCTAAAAGAGAAAGGCTATTTAAAAAAAACCAAGAAAATAGTTAATTTTAAAAATTACGAATAATATAAACTTTGAGGACAGGGTCATTTGACTTAGTAATATTTGTATAGTTAAGGTCTAGGATGTTGCCTAGCACATAACAAGCACTCAGTAAGTGTTGAGTGATAATGTTACACTTAGGTTATTTTGTGGAAGGAGCTCTGGAAAGATAAGTAGAAGGAAGTTGGAAAATAAGCTATTTAATTTTCTCAATTTTTATTAAAAAGCTACAAAAACTCAATTTAATGCAAGTTGAATTTATTTGAATACATTTTATACCCAATGAATTGAAGATGTTTGCATAAACTTTGTTAGTGCTTTTGAAGCCAATTTGAAATCTTCAGTGTTGTAAATGATTCTGAAAAGACATCAAGCTTAGTTTAGTTTATAAAACGATTTCATTCCATTAACATGCTGAGTGCTAAAATATTAAACATAGCCCTTTAACAAGTTAAATATAATAGTAAAAATAACTGAGTACATCAACATCATTAGCCATTAGGGAACTGCCAATTAAAACCACCAAGAGATACCACTACATATCTGTTAGACTAGCAAAACAACCAATCAAACCAAAAACTTTGATGATACCAAGCTGGCAAGGATGTGGAGCAACTGAAACTCTTACGCATTGCTGGTGGGAATGCAAAATTGTATGGCTACTTTGGATAACAGTTTGGCATGTCTTATAAAGTTATACATATTTAGCCTAAAACACAGAGATCTCACCTATAAGTATTTGCCTAAGAGAAATGGGACTATGTTACCTCAAAAACTAGTACCTGAGTGTTTATAGCTGCTCTATTCATAATTATAAAAAACTGGAAGCGACCCCAATGTTAATGTGTGAATAGATACCCTATATAATGGAATACTGCTCAGTAATAAAAAGGAACCAACTCTTGATATATGCAACAGCTTGGATGAATCTTAAAGACATTATGCTTAGTAAAAGAAGCCAGTCTCATGATTCTGTTTATATGACATTCTTGAAAATATAAACACCTAGTGATGGAGAATAGATTACTGGTTCAGAGGTCATGATTGGGGAGAGGGGGGGCTGTAGAGATAGCATGAGGGAGTTTTTTGGTGTGATGTAACTGTTCTTTATCCTGAGTATGGTGGTGGTTACATAAATTTATACATGTATTAAAATTCATAGAACTGTATACTTCCTCTCCCCTAGAAAATCAGTTTTACTGTATGTTAATTTAAAAAGTAAAACCAAAGACATATATACGTGTCTCCTTTTTAAGGCATTTGGTCTAATTACTAGCTAAATCTAACTACTGGTAAGTACTTTGTGATGTTTTCTCGATTAGATCTTTTTTAACTTTCAAGAATTTATATGCAGAGTGACTGATAATGCAGAAAATCTTTTATATTAAAAGAATTAATACTTTAATCATTCTGTACAAAGAATTTAGTTGGTCACCTTGCACAACTTCACATTTTTGAATAGGTAATAAATGTCATTTGGTGAAATAATATTGTCCACTGAGCACCGTACTAAAACATTTTAACTATACTTTGCTCATAATTATGGTTAAGTATTATTTTCCCTATCTTACACGTGAGGAAACTGAAGCATAGAGGTATTAGATGTCTTTCATAGGATCACACAAGAATGCAATAGAGCTGGAATTTCAACTATGTCTGTTAGACTCTGAATTCTCACAATTTTATTGTAAAATAAAGCACAGATTCAGAAAATCACACAAAACATACATATACTTAATGTGTTATAAAATGAATACAGCTATAACTACCATCCTGGTGAGGAAGTAGAACTTTGCCAGCTGCCCCAGCAACTCTCCATGTACTCTATCCTAATCATAACTGCCTCCCTCCTCAGTAGTAACCATTATTTTGATTTTTTTATGTTTTTATTGATTTTTAGAGAGAGAGGAAGGGAGAGGGCTAGAGAGAGAGAAACATCATTAAGAGGGAAACATCATCTCTTCGCTGCCTTCTGCACACGCCCTACTGGGGATGGAGCCCAAAACCCTGGCATGTTCCCTGACCCGGAATCCAACCTGGACCTCTTGGTTCCTGGGTCAGTGATCAACCACTGAGTGACACCAGCCTGGCCATTATTTTGATTTTTGTGGTTATCCATAGTTTCATCATAGTGTGTATCTCTGGACACTATACTTTAATCTTCTCTACTTTCATTTTGAATTTGTCCCCCCTTCTCATCTCTTTCTTATCCCTACCACTTAACTATTGAATCCTGGACTGTTTGATTTGTAGAATTTCCCACAGTTTGGATTCTGCTGATTGCATACTAATGGTGTAATTTAGCATGTCACTCTGTTCTCTATGTGTCCTGCAGATTTTCCTGAGGATCCAGAGGCTAGATCAGAATCAGGTTCTTTGGCAAGACTGTATGTAGGTGGTGGTGTGTGCATGACGAGGTACTTGATGTCTGTATTGAGTTTTTTTGTGTGTGTGATTTTGGGAATTATTGATATTTAATGTCTAGATCCAATGATTCATTGGGGGTTGCAAAGTGGTGATATTCTAAATAATTTCTCTTTTATTTAATACCTAGGACACTTCCATAGAATACTCTCCTCATCTGCTATTTTGTTATCGAATAGTACAATTTATAAGGAAAGGCAGGATAAATGCTTAATTATTTACCAGTGTTCTTATTGAAAAAAATTTATTGTATTTACCAGTTTTCAAGATAGTAAATTTGTTCCCCCAAAACCTGAAGGATTGTTATGCACTCATAAATTTAGATATATTTAGATTTTAATCCATTACAATTAATATGGTTAATGAATCTCAAATTGTCCTATCTTTAACCAGTGGGAGCCTCTTTTTTTTTTTTTTTTAATATATCTTTATTGATTTCAGAGAGAGGAAGGGAGAGGGAGACGGAGAAAGAGAAACATCAGTGATGAGAGAGTCGTCATTGATTGGCTGCCTCCTGGCACACCCCTGACTGGGAATCGAGCCCACAACCTGGGCATGTGCCCTAACCAGAAATCGAACCACAGTCTCCTGGATCCTAGGTCAATGCTCAACTACTGAGCCACGCCTCGCTGGGCAGTGGGAACCCCTTTAATGGTTTCTAAATCCTTTTACGTGACCCTGGTAATGTTTGATAGCTTTCTTGCTACTAGTACAATAAATTGTCCCAGGCTTATTTTGTAATTTTCTGATCATTCTGTGTAATCAGCCATTTCTCAAAAACTACCTGGCAATGGAGGTTATTGTGTAGTAGGGTTAATATTATTTGTGGAGAGCCTCAGTTAAGAGCCATTAGTATAAACAACTTTGATTCAGCTTAAAACAGTACCTGGAAGGAATAGGGACTCAAGAAGTATTTTTGAATGGATGTTAGGATATGAATATCTTTAGGTTAAGGCCTATGCTTTTGTACCCCCTCCCCTCCCGCCAGTGCCTGGCTACTAGGTGCTCAGTAAATGTAGTAAAGTGAGTAAGACTATGGTCTTTGATAGCAGACCTTATTCTACTATACATTAGTTTTGTGACCTTGAAGAGAGGAGTTACTTTAGTAAATTTCTATTTCTCTATCTGTAAAATGGGTTAATAACAAGCTCATAGGCCTGGTATAAGGTTTAAATGAATTAACATCAATAAATAATTTAATATTCAACATAGTGGCCTGTACATGGTAGATGCTTAACAGAACAGACATAGTTAGTATGACTGTTGTCATGGATTTATATATTTCTTCAACTAATTATCTAATTATATTTTATTTAATATTAATGTCAAACCAAACACATGGAGTATATACTAATTGGTGGGTGAAAGAAGCCCAATAGCAGTCTGGGAAACAAAAAAATGAACTACTTTGACATGATGAATTTCACAAATGAATGTAGAAATAATATGTAGTTGTGAATGTACTAATAATTTGAACCTTAGTGTTTGCCAAATTGGTTATTAAGCTTTGTATTTATAGTTTTATGCTCAATTAGAAATAAACAAAAAGGAAAGTAAAGATATGTTTTTTACAGTATGCCAAATTAACTTATGAATACAGTTAGTTTTTGATTTAAGTGCTCTATAGAATAGAAATTGCCCAGGAAGTGTAGAGGAATGCTTTCTCTTATGTGATCATACATTCAACAGGTACTGTTAATTAATCTTATCTTTTTTTTTTTTTTTAAATATATCTTTATTGATTTCAGAGACAGGAAAGGAGAGGGAGAGATAGAAACATCAATGATGAGAGAGTCGTTGATCAGCCGCCTCCTGCACGCCCCCAACAGGGGATCGAGCCCGCAGCCCGGGCATGTGCCCTGACCAGGAATCGAACCCTGATCGCCTGGACCCTAGGTCAACACTCAACTGCTGAGCCACACCTGGCCGGGCAATTAATCTTATCTTTGCTGAATACCTGCCTCTCTGCAAGGCTGCCATGCTACCATGGGTGTCAGACATCTCTACTCTTACTGACAAACAGGGAGGCAAATGAATTCCTGAGATCACAATTTGGAACTCAGAATATTAATACCCCCCCCCACACACATGGACATGCGCACACACATCTATATTTCCCAATATTTATAAACGGTAGCTAGATATATAGTTGATGAATTACTATTTAAATGTGGGCTAGCCTGGGAATAGAATTATCATTTTTAGCATTGCTTTTATATAAAAAAGTACATTCTGAATTCTGAATAGGTTTTGGAATAGCCTGTTCATTCATGGTGCCTGCCTATTTTTATATATTAGGTCCTCATTGCTTGTCAGGTGCCAAGCATGAAATATTCGGTACATTTACTACCTTGTAACCATTAGGGATTATATATCTGAGTTTTGGGTTAGACCATGTACTGCAGATAATTTACATTTTTGTGTAATTGGGACTGATTGATACTGTTACTGAAATTTATTAATGAATGATTGAAACTAACTTTTAATCTAGATGATAACTTGGTAGAGTGGAAAAAACTATGGTTTTAGAGTCAGATCTGAGTTCAAATTCTAACCTCACTATTTATTAACTGAATTTGTTTCTTCAGCTGTAAAATGGAGATGATAATTACAGGGTGGTTATGAGAATTGAAATGATTTAGTAGTAGCCCATGTAAAGTGCTTAGTCAAGGCATTTAGTACACATTAAACACTCAGTATCATGCCATTAGATCCTTAATTCCTTACAGTTAGTTCTTTAGCAACTTGACATACATAAAAGTGCTCACTTTACTGAGTTACAGCATAGAATTTATGTTTTAAAAGGCTCATAGTAAATAGGTATGGCAGTATCTTTTTATATCTCTTTGGCTATGTTAATTGAGGATGGTTTATTTTAATTTTTCCCATTTTTATAATGCCCATAAAAACATTTATTAAGTCATATATTAATGAAAGCTCAAGTAGGAAGTAAAAACAATGAATAATGTGCTGTTTATTTTTCACATTATTTTATATAGCAGTGTTTGCTTTGGTAGGAAGTCTGTCTTTATGAGGTTATTGGCTAAATTTTTATTTCCTGTTATGAAATAGTGAACTTTTGAAATGCATCTATACTTCTGAAATTCAAATGTAGCTTATCATTGGTCAATACTGAGCTACAGAGTTATTTCAAATGAAAGTAGAAACCTTAGAATGTAAATGAATTTGATAATTCTTTTATGAACCTGATATAAATATAAAAGTTTAACTAGTGTAATATGTGTATAGTCCATTTTCATGTTAAAAAGCTAAGCACAATTAAAAAGAATAATGTTCCTGGCCTTGAACACAAAATGGTTTGTGAGAAAAGTTTGTCTTAGTTACAGATGCTTCACTTTAATACTATTGGACTAGGCCATAGTAAATATGAGATGTCTAGATAAAATTTGTTGATGGGTATTATATATTTAATATATCTTGCCAGCTTTGTGGAACATAGAGTTAGGAAGTTAAGACCATTTCACTTGTTGGTCAGTCATAATGATTACTTCTGTGTGTCAAACATGATCCTAGATGATGGAGAGGCAGCAAGAAAAGAAGTAGGAGATAGCGCCTCTAATCAGAAGACAAAACGAGATAGCACATATATAAGGCAGCAAAATGTTCTAGCAAAGATTAATGAAATACAGAAGATTATATCAGCTCTTTAGGAGGAATGGAGGGGCTGGATTTGGAGAAAGCTGACTGATGTGCATTGATTGACAAAGAGGATAGAGGGAAAAAAAGTCCCTGTTCTAAAAAGAAGGAATGGTGTGTTACAGGGTGACAGCTAAGAATGACAAAGTTGTTCTGTGGAAAGCAAGCAAATTAAATTGTCTTGAATGGAAGTTTGTGTAGAAGATAGTCAGAAATTGGAGTGTGAGGATATAGAAGATTTTTAGCATTAATGTAAAAAGAAAGACATTTCAGACTGCCCTATATTTTAAAAAGTAGACAAAATGAAAGAATTTCGTATTCACAAAGCAAGTTTTATAGGTGTTGACTTATTTTAAGATGAACTGTGAAACAGATTAAGACTGAATGTTACTACATTTAAGTGTAATTTGCAAAATGAAAATCCATTTATTCCTTGCTGGGATTTAAAATGCACTGCTTGCAAAAAAAAATGAATATACAGGCATTTTACATGTCATGACTGGCTACATAAGGAAAGGAAAAAGAGATTAAAAAAAACTGTAATAAGGCTAACTGACATTTGAGTAGGGCTGGATTTCATCTTTTTAAAATTTTTTATTCTAGGTTCCTGCTTTTGCTAAGAGAGCACCCATGACACAAGATAAAGTGCTCTATTGGCCTTATTGATTAATTGAACAAATTCAGGTTAGTACATTTTATGCACAGCATTTACTTGTTCTTATTATATGTTAATATTTTGATACATGAATAATTTTGTGTTTGAAGCTACATATATGTATGTACCAGTGAAGTAGAAAGGCCAAGTGGATCTAAACCCTATTGAATTGTATATTAGTTAACAAACATTTTCTGACTACCTACTTTGTGTGATATGCAGTGTATATAATAAAAAATGTTTTACTCCGTGTGTAATAGTTTTGTACTTTAAAGGGCTGGGTAAAACAAGCTGTGGGTGAATATGGTACATTGTACCTTTGGTGTTGTGTAGCATATTTGGTTGTGAAAATAACTCATCTTAAAATTTTTTAAAGAAGATATTTTTATTGATGTTTAGAGAGAGAGAAAGGGAGAGAGAGAGAAAAAAATATTGATGTGAGAGAGAAACGTCGATTGGCTGCCTCCTTCACACACCCTGACTGGGGATTGAACCTGCACCCTGGGTATGTGCTCTGACTGGGAATCGAACCGGCCACCTTTTGGTGCATAGGATGACGCTCAGCGAACTGAGTCACACTGGCCAGAGCTCATCTTAAAATTTTTCACAGTAGCTGACTTGTAAAGGTTTCATTCTTGTCAAGATTTCAGTCATACATTAAAATTTTTATTTATTTGTATTTAGTGTTTGGTCTGAGTTTTGACAAATGTATATTCATTACCATAATCTTCTAAATTAACTCATGTCTACCTCAATGCCAAGCAACCACTGATATTTTTTTTGTCTCTGTAGTTTACCTTTTTCAATATGTCATTTAAATGGAATCATTAAGTATGTGGCTTTTAAAATACGGCTCCTTTCACTTAGCATAGTGGATTTGGATTCATCCATGTTGTGCATACTAGTAGTTCTTTTTAAAAAAATGTTTTTATTACTGAGTAGCGTTTTACTGTGTGGATATACCACAGTTAGCTTATCCATTCACCAGTTGATGGACATTTGTGGAGTTTCTAATTTTTGGTAATTATTGTAGTCATACTTTAAGTCATAACTTAAAATTTACCATCTAAGTTTCTGATTTCTCATCTGTAGAATGAACATAGAATATTTTATCCCAAGGGTTGTAATGAGGATTAAATAGGATAAATTAAATAAAAATATGTAGCAGTAGAGTTAGGCTTTTAATAAATGTTTGTCTTTGTCTTTATTTTTTTAAATGACCAGTGAAAACTTTACTTTTCTAGTGCCTATTTCCCTAGTGAGTCTATATAGACACAAAAATAGTACCCACTATTACCTTGGAGCCCATCAAGAAATAAAAATGAAGCAAATTACTGCTCTTTTGACCTCTTAGAACTTTTCACAGTTGGAAAGAAAATTAACCAGGGCACTGTCAGCATAAGACTATATTAGAAAATGCTGGACATGAATAGGCTCTGGAGGAGAGTTCTAACTTGGGGAAGGTAGAATTTTTTATAGGGCTTTAGCAGGATGGGGTCAGGCATAGTTCAACTAGTTTGGGGAATAGTGTGTCAATGATGGCTGCCAGAGAATTGATCTTGTAGATTAGCAGCTGTTGCACAGTTTGGATTTTATCAAGAAGGTTGGGGAAAAGCAGCTGTGGGGAGCAAGGACATGAGAAAGCCAATGTAAAAATTCTCAAGTTTTTAGTGTCTTCACAGTAGATTTTTCTATTATTGGCTCTTGCAATCTTCTCTCAACCACCTCACCAACCTTCCCCTCCACCCCAGTAGAAAGACCCCTTAATCCTGGGCATGATTTAGACTGCTTGCTTCTAGCTCTTGATCTCAGAAGGCAGTATCTTTATGCAACTTCAAAGAACAAGGAATTAAGTATTTTGTAGCTCTGGAAAGTTCTCTCAGTTTTTGGTCCCTGCCTTCTTTGCACTGTTTTGGGTCCTGTTATATAGGTGCTCTGCAGTAGAAGAAACAGTAATGTATGATAATGAAAAGCTTCAAAGTAGACATATGGCTGGAAGGGAGATTTGAATAGGATTTTGCAGCAGCTATTTTAGTTGATGATACATCTTCAACTTAAATTGTAATTGACTTTTTAAATTCTGTCTTATCCTTCTGTGATGATTCATGTAGAAGTCATATGAGATCATTTTTGATAGCTGGTTTGCAAACTTTGATATGTGCAGCCAACCTTCCAAAGCCTACCTGTGCTTTTTCAGGGAGCTCAGCTTGTGGCTTAATAGATCAGCTATTTTCTTGTATTTTTTTAATGCATTACTGGTTTCTAGTAGCTGGTGCTTAACACTATTCATTCTTGAATTTGGTGAATTGTTGTATGAGCTTCATACAATTTCTTTGCCTTTATGAGGTACTTTCTGAGTATAGGTAGATCCAGTCTCTTGTAAATATAAATCACGTCCTGGTCAGGGCACATGTCCGGGTTGTGGGCTCGATCCCTGGTAGGGTGAGTGCAGGAGGCAGCTTATCGATGTTTGTTCTCACGTTAATGTTTCTCTCTCTTTCTCTCCTTCTCCCTTCCTCTCTCCCTAAAAATCAATAAAAACATAAAAAAAGAAAAGAAATTAAATGGTCCTGTCCTCTTTAATACATAAATCTTATTATCTGCTAGTTTACTTCTTGCTTTGTGGTTCTCTGTATTCCTCTTGTAATGCTTGCTTAGTCTTTAATGTAAATACAGTTAGTTACCATCCATGGAAAACATTGTGTATGCAGACATTAGGAAAATATGAATATTTGGCCGCCATGTTAAGGCTTAGTGGGGCATTTCTTCCCAGCTTTTCAGTATGTAGAAAAAGAAGTGAGCTACTTAAGCTTTTTTAGTCAAGTTCACCAATAGACCTTGTTTCTTTTCAGACTAGCTTGAATGGAAACAGATATATGAAGAACAGTATGTCTGCTGTTCCTACATGTATATACTTATCATAGCTATGAAAAATATACTTGATTTTACTTTGAGGCTCTCAAGGTAAATTGGTCATATGTAATCAATATTTTAGTATTGTCATGCATAATTAAATACTTTTCTGTAGATTATAGGAAAGTTATGTTTTTTTTTGTTCTGCAAAATGTCACAAAATTTCAGTAATACGGCTTTCTCTATTTGATATTTAGAGGAGGTTAGGGAACAAATTTATCTATAGACTAAATAATCTAAATAGAAAACTGGTGAGAATCTATTCTTTGTAATATGTTACTTTGCTCCTTAAATCTCATTCACCTCCACTTGTTACATTTGGTAATATGAAGTGAATGTTACTATCCTATTTATTTAAATTTATGGGAAATATTCTTTTAAATCTCTATATCTTTAAATCTTGGGAACCCTGAAAGGCTTCTTTATCTTTTTTTATTTCTTCTCAAGAAAATAGTGTCTTCATTTACTATTTATTTATTTATTTTAATTTTTTCCACTGCTTTTCAGAGAGAGTAGAAGAGGGAGAGGGAAAGAAAGAGAGGGGGAGAGAGAGTGGGAGAGAGAGATACAGACAGACAGACATCAACTGAGGTACATGCCCTTGGTCAGAATTGAACCTAGAGAAGAGACCCTTTAGTCCCCAGGCTGATGCTCTAACCACTGAGTAAAACCAGCTAGGGCTCTTCATTAACTCTTAAAAAAACTTAAAAAAAAATTGATCAGAGAGAGAGAAGTATCGATTTGTTTTCCACTTATTTATGTATTCATTGGCTGATTTATATGTGCCCCAACTGAGGATTGAGCCCACAACCTTCGTGTATTGGGTCAACACTCTAACTAACTGAGCTACCCAGCCAGAGCTATCTTGATGTTTTTGTAGAAATTCCTGCTACCCACAGATAGAAATAATAAATAATATTATAAAAATATTATTTTAACAAGTAATTAATATAAAAATATCAATGAAATGTTTTGCATTCTTTCATTCCTTAATAAATTGGCGTGTGTTTTATACTTATAGCACTTCTCAGTTCAAGCTAGCCATATTTCATGTGCTTAATGACCATATTTGCCTACTGACTACTTTACTCGACAGTGCATTTATATACCATTCTGTGTTCATTAAAAAGTTGTGATTGAATTACAGATAGATGGCTTATTCTCCCTCTGAGTGAAGGGCAGTTGGGCTGAAAGGCATCATCATTCAGTTGTGTCCGGAGAATCCACTCAGGAGGGGAACATATTTTTTATACTTAGTAAGAAGGAATGGGGAAAGATTTATCAGATGTTTAGGCTTCTTGCTGTTTGAGGTTCTGTGAGTATTGTTTAGTTGGAGGGATAATGCTTTTTCTGTAGACAGAGCTCTGGAAAAGCACACAGTTTTTACTCTTGAAACATGGTGTTTGTTGTTTCAGGGAATCTTTGCCTTTGTCCAGAACCCTTCACATCACTGATTTATTTTTGTGTGGGATTAAGTTTATAGTCCTCAGGCAGGAATTTCTAAAATCTGTTTTTTCCTCAAAACAACAACAAAAAACCCCCCAGATAAACTTATCACATTAAAAAAATGACAATAAATCTTTCCCAACTATAAAAGTTTAGTATGTATTCTTTGTAAAAATTTAGGTAATGGAGATACGTACTAATACCTGTTTAATGAACAGATCTCTGGCAGAAGGAAGTGTTCTCATGTTCTCACTTTGACTTCCTCTTGCCGTACTAGGGTTTCTTGGGCAGTACACTCCAGTGAATCTGAGCCTCTCTGGTTTGTATGGGACAGGTATTTCCTTTGAGGGAGTCCTTGCTGAGTTATATTTGTATATTGTTATATATTATATATCATTTTATTTGTCTAAGAGCCCAATTTTAATGCATTTAATTAAAAATCTTCTTAGAGAGTTATCTGTGTAATTGTAAGATTTATAAAACTAAATAACAGCCATAGGACTTGTAGTAACTTGTTGAGAGATACCAGGTTAAAATATGTTATGCTCTGTACAATTTAACAGAATAGAATGTACTTTTATCATCAATAATTTCCATTTTCTGGATTCGTAGTTTTAGTGATATGCTGATGTTATATCAGTATATGAATATAATCTTTTTGGCATGACTGATAGTGGTTTATTTGTTGTGAATGTGGTCTTGGTTTAAGTGGGGGTAAGGGAGGTTTGTGGAGACCAGTGCTTACCATTTTGGGGATGGGTGGTGGGAACAGGTAAGCTAGAAATATACTTGGAAGAAGAAAAACAATAGACACTTAGGAAGAACTTGAGATGAGGTGAAAAACATGTTTGGAGAAAACTTATAGACTGTTTAAAAAAAATTAATAATGTATATACAAAAGAGTCATTAGGAACATAATCAGATTTTACAAAATTTGGATAGGAAATATCATGTTAGAGAGCTTTGAATTTCATATTTTTATGTTCATGTTTTGTGTGGAAATACAGAACTCTCTTAGTTGTTTTGAGTTTGACTCCCCTGTCCCTTCTTAGACTCTTAACTAAGGATCACAATCCTTAGATATGGAGAGTCACATGACTGAGGTTGTAATGTCTTTGAGTTAAACAACTAACATTGAATGACTTTAGACTAAATTTCATTATCTTGTCTGTTCATATTTTCTGCTGTAAGGTTAATAGACATATTGACCCTTGTCATGGAGTTATTACTAATTTATAATTCTAGAGTGCTCTGAAAACATTATTCTTTAAATATAAGTATTATAATTATTAGAATATTCCTTAATACAAAGTAATTCTTTCATTAACCTATACTTAATTTTGGCAATTATAATTACCTGTGATTGGCCACCCATTTTAGTCATATACTTGTCTGTTAATTCTTAGTCATTTAGGAACATTTGTGAGAGTGTGCCTAACACATGATTGACCTGGGGATGACTCAGGAAAATTCTTATAAAGGGTAGTTATAACTGTGGAATGGTTTTGTGCCTATAGTTGTTGCCATGCTGCTTCAGAGAGTTAGCCTAGGTTAGAGTAAAGAGTTCAGGTTTTGGAGTTACATGGATTATCTTGAATATTGTCACTCCCTGTTCCTTAACTATCCCTGGGCAAATTACTAAACCTTGATTTCCTCAACTGCAACTTTGAAATAATAGCAACCACTTCTTAGGGTCATTATGAGGACCTACACAAAAATAATAACTATTTTTAGGGATAACTTAAGCTTACTGTTTTTTCTGTTATAAAGATTTTAGTTTTTTAGAGCAGTTTTATGCTCACAGCAAAATTGAGAGGAAGGTACAGAGATTTTAATGTAACTTATGTTCCTACACGTGCATAGCTTCCTCCATTGTCAGCACTTCCCACCAGAGTGTTGTATTTATTACAGTTGATGAACCTACATTGACACATCATAATCACTCAAAGTCCATAGTCTACCTTTGGGTTCACTCTTGGTCTTGTACATCTTATGGGTTTAGACAAATATGTAATGACATGTATCCATCATTACAGTACCATACAGAGTATTTTCACTGCCCTGAAAATCCTCTGTGCCTATTTATCATTCCTCCCCAGCCCTCAGCTTCCAGCCCTGGACAACACCTGATCTTTTTACTCTCTCCATACTTTTGTCTTTTCAGTTGGAATCATATAGTATATAGCCTTTTCAGATTGGCTTGTTTGACTTTAAGGTTCTTCCATGTCTTTTCATGGCTTGATAGGTCATTTCTTTTTAGCATATTGTCTCGACATACTGAAGTTTACTTATTTATTCACCTACTGAAAGACATTTTGGTTGCTTCCATATTTTGGTAGTTATGAGTAAACATTCATGTGCAGGATTTTGTGTGGATGTGAGTTTTTAGCTAATAGCTACTTCTATTGAACATTTATTTATTTTAGCCAGACATTGTGTTACTTACTTCACATGCAGTATATAAGTTAATTCTTATGTATATTACAGGTTATGTCGAGTGTATGGCCCATAGTAATATATGCCCCAGTAACTGGTTGCTATTATTTTTTCTGTGTTAGTTCTAAGTATGTAATTTAATCAGAAGTTGAAGACTGCAAATTCTGATGAGACTCAAAGGATTTACAGGAAAGGTGACAGTAGTTTGAAGGTGAAGTATAAGGGTATATTAAAGTTTAGTTCAAGGATAATCTACATGATAATCACTTAGGAAGCTTGTTAAAATGTAGACTTTTGGGTTCATCCTTAGGAACTCAGACTTGATGAATTAGAATCTCTGGTCATGGAGCCCAGATTCTGCAATTTTACTAGCTTAATACATAATTCTGATTTATTATGAAGTTTGCAAATCATCTTTTAAATTTATTCTTCCTTATGATGAAGAAATTATTCTAGTTTAGTGATTTTTAAATACTTATTTTTCTTTGATATAATAAGCTTTCTATTTTATTGGTGATGGAGGTGGTAAATTTTTTCCATTAAAATTTTTACACATGATGTATAATAAGTATGATTTATTTATGTTATGAGGGTAGTAGGGGTGCTGGTATTTATGCATTCAATCAGTATTCAGTAATTATCACTTGAGGTATGTTTTTATTTTTTATAAATATGTGATCTTTTACTTTATTATTCAAATAATGTTTTTTTGAATAGTGTAGGAAAGTAAGGCAGATTGAGGACATACCATTATGAAGCTAGGTGAGAGGCAAAGAGAGTGGTTTTCTGGTGCTAACTATAAGAAAAAGATAACTATAAATAATTTGCATAACTAATATGAATAATTAAAACCTGATGGCAGTTTGCAAGAAGTTTTGGTATGGGTCACTTTGTTAGTCATACTAGTTAATGAAAGAGTCATATCAGAAACGCTCGGCTTCTCTGTTTTTTGACAGTTGCTTTGCCTCTTAAGAACATTGCTCTTTTGCATTTTGTCTGTGTTGGCTTACTGGAAAGTCTTACTCCACTCTTTGGGAAAGCAAGCTGCATCCCTACAGTGCTTCTCCATATGGACCTCAGCTTTCTTAAAGTATTCACATAAAACCTCATCCAAAGGGACCATGAATTGCTTCAAGTCATAATTTTAAACTTAGATATTCAGAAGACTACATTTCAGTGAGTCTTTGCTTTGGTATTTTTAGCCTTCAAATCTTTCTGTTTCCAGCATCCACTTTAATAACTTTTATGGGTTAAGGAACTCTTTTTAATATCTGTAGTTCTGTTCATTCTCAGAAACTAGGCCATCAGGGCTTTGTCATTATTAATGAAAAAGGTATTGTACACATTTTTTTAGGAGCATGCTTGTACTGAATGAAGCTAAAACATCTTAGAAATTGTTGCTCTGCTTTAAATACTCATAGAATATACTTTTGCATATTTTAAACTCATTCTGTTTGCCAGTACAATAATACTGTTTATCTCTGGGAACTTTGGCTATTCTACCATGCTTAGAATTCACATGAATTATTAAAACTTTCTAGTAGGCCTCTTACTGACAGCCTCTGTCTGACTTCTCCTTTAAAAGTTGTCTTCAAGCCCTGACCAGTGTGGCTCAGTTGGTTGGAGCATTGTTCCATACCCCTTAAGGTGGTGGGTTCCATTTCCGGTCAGGGCATATACCTAGGTTACGGGGTCTGATCCCCCTTTGGGGAACATGTGGAAGGCAACTGATCTGTTTCTTTCTCACATTGATATTTCTCTCTCTCTCTTCCTTGCTCTGTCTAAAATCAATTTTAAAAAAAGTCATCTTCAACATTTTCAGAAGTACTGTTTGGGTCTTACTGGGACTGGAATTTTTGTTTCTATAATGACAGAAGCAGGTTGGACTTTTTTAGAAGTTAGGAGCAGTGGGATACAGAAGAGGAGAAAAACCAGACTAAATTTATGTCATGCCGGTTTCATTGTGAAAAATAATCATAGCCTTATGTACTTTACCTTTTTGCAGGGGTGGTAGTGGTAGTAGGAGCAGTTGTAGGAGTGCATTAAGGAGGCATTGAGGAGACTATCTCCTAACATGAGATTTCAATGATTTACAAATATAGATAGCAGTAATTATTACTAAACATTTTTCTTCCATAGAATAGTCTCATGTAACAGTATTGGTATGTTTTTTATTTACCTCAAAATATTGACAATGTTCATGTTATCGGTAACCTTTTGGGTTACTATCTTCTTGGTCATGTTCCTCTCTGTTTTAAGTGTGGGCCACAGATCCATAACAGTATTGATGTAATTATATCACTTTTAGAACTCTGTTGATTTTTTAAAAAATATGTCTTTACTGATTTCAGAGAGAGGAAGGGAGAGGGAGAGAGAGAAACATCAGTGATGAGGGAGCCATTGATTGGCTGCTTCCTGCATGCCCCCTACCAGGGGTTGAGTCCGAAACCTGGGCATGTGCCCTGACAGGGAATCGGACTGCGATCTTCTGGATCATAGGTTGATGCTCAACTGTTGAGCCATGCCGGCTGGGTGATTATTTTATTTTATTTTTTTAACCAGAAGAAAGCACAGTGATTTTTTTTTTTTCTTGACATACTTTCCTCCTGAATGATTTCAGAATGTTTTGGGATGATAGTGATAAACATAGTATTATTTTGTGGTTAAGAGTATAAGTTTTTCTTTTTTTAAGTTTATTTTATTGTTGATACAATTACAGATGTCCCCATTTGCCCCCCATTTGCCCACCTCCACCCAACTATCCCCCCACCCCAAAAAGTATAACCTCTTAAGACTATGTAGGTTCAGTTCTCAACTTTGCCACTTACTAGTTATGTGATCTGGAGCAAATTATTTTTTTTAATGTAACTCTTGCCTCAGTTTCCTTATCTGTAAAACAGGGATTATAACATTATCTACTTTATAGACATGTGTTGAGGATTAAATCATTTTGTAGAAAACAATGCCTACAAGTACTACATACTGAATAACTAATAGTTATTATTAAATATTAGTTATTCATTAACTAAAATAGTATCTTAGTAAACTCTAATAGACTCTTTAAAAGTAACAACATTTAATAATAAAACTTCAGAAAAATTTTAATTTAGAAAGTTATTTTTAGGCTGGAGTTTGTGCTCTGTCACACACAGGTATAGCCTTTTCAAGTTCTAATAGAACAATGTTTTTAAACTTTAATGTGCATACAGATTACTTGGGGATCTTGTTAACAATGTAGATTCTTACTCAGAGGTTTTGGAATAGGCCTTCTAACAAGCCTCCCAGGAAATCTGGATGTGCTAGTCCTCAGACCATACCTTGAGTAGTAAGTAAAGTTACGGAATGTTCCATGAAATGGTTCTCAGTCCTGTCAGTACATTACAAACACTTGGGTATTTTTTGTTTTTGTGGTTTAAAAAACAAACAAACCTTCGGCTCTATCTCAGACCAGTTAAATCAGATATCTGGCATTAGTGTTCTGGGCATCATCATCATCATCATCATTTTTGTAGAAAATATTCTAGGTCATTCTTATGTGTAAACATAATGAAGAGCTACTGTTTTAGTGATTTGAAGGAGAGTTGGTAAGCTGAGAAGCTCCATTTTATATCTTTTATTTATTTTACCCTCTATCATTCTAAACACCTGTAGGGACGTTGAAGCGTAGCTGGTCATAACTCTTAAACCGGTTATCAGTTACTTTGCTGGCTTGAAGTTTTCACTAGATTGGACTAAAAAAGTTTCACTCCTTGAACCTTTCTTTATGGATCCTATTTCCTGTTGCTCTTATTATTTTTTGAGATGTTTGGATTCTGCCTAATTTCTCAATAGTTTCCTGAAAGTATAGTAACTCCAACTCAGTAAAAAACTACTTTAACAAAACCGAACAATGGCAAAGGCAGAAGAATAAAGTTCCTTTCACTTTTCATACTCTGATTTTTTATTATTTAAGGGGGAAACTTGTTTCAGACTTTTTATTGGCCCTTTATGTTTTGGAGCTAAAATGTGTTTCCTACCATGGTATTTGTTTCAATATATTACTTTTTTAGGTTGTGTGCCCTCTTCCTTCTTTCTCAACTGTACTTCTTGCATCTGTTTCCTATCTTGTACCTATTTTGGGGGAGTGGCAGTAAATATCTTTTCATGGACTATCATGTTTTGGAAAAATAATTTCCAAAGTGATCAAGATCATGCTGACTTTTATTCCATATAGCTATGATATATCAGTAAGACTCTGGACAGGGAAACAATCCACACTAGATATACCAAGAAATTTAGTATAGGCAATGGGTTATATAGGTGTTGGAGGGTTGAAAAAAGAAAAGGGGAACACTGGAGTAACACAGACAATAATTGCAGAAAGCATCAACCACCCAGAGGGCTGGGGGATCAGAGAAGAGCTTGGAGTAAACTTGGGCTCAAAACCTCTAGAGGGGGTATGGCCTGGATGTTGCTGACACTTCTGAGAGTACCAAAAACACTGGTGGCTGTCACTAAGCTGCTGTTGCTACAATTGAGGGCCTATGCTGGGGCTATGCTGACTGGAAAAAGCAAGTTTCTCCTTCTGGTGTCCTTATTGGCAGTAAGAGAAAGCTAGCTGGGAAAAGAAAAATGGTTTCTAGACTTCTATTTTTAGCATTACTGAGCTGAATATTAAAGGGTGCATTTGGAGCTGAGAGACAATAGCTGAATAACCAGCACATTTAGCCTTCTCCTCTCTGCTTACACGGTGACATAGGCTTTTGTTTTTTTGGTCTCTTTCTTAGCCCCTGGGACCCTACATGCTCTTAGTGTCTAGCATTTGGAATAAGAGGAGTTACTATTATTTTAAAATTAACTTGTTTAGTTAATGTGATTTGGAGGCATGAGGCAGGACCGCTTGCTCTAAGGCAGCTCTGACATAGTGTTTCTTAGGATTTAAGATTTAATCATTAGATACTCATTTCTTTGGGTCTTGAGGAGTTTCTGTTTTTCAAGATACTTTATTTAAAAAACAAAGAAAAAATTGTGGCAGGAACAAAGATGCTATAAACCAGAGGTTAAAAATTGGTTGCTTATTAGCCAAACAGTGGCCTGTAGTGGGAACCAATCTTTGACTAGAAGATTATACTTTCTCTCTCATTCTAATATTCTTCTTCCTGAAGAGTTTCTCAAATTTTAATGTGTATATATGAGTTTTTTTGGATCTTGTTAAAATGCAGATTCTGATTGAATATGTCCTCTGGAGATAGGGCCAGAGATTCTGCATTTCTAACAAGCTCTCAGGGAAGGCTGAAGCTATTGGTCTCTGACCAGACTTTTCTTCTCCCTTTCCTGCTTTGAGAACCACTGGTCTGGCTTGGATCCACTTTTGGACCTAGGTTTGGGTGGTTGATTGGTGAGTGATCATAAAGTAAGAGTTTCTTACAAGCCTGACTAACTTTCTAGAAATATTTTGAGCAATCTTAGTTAGAGGTATTAATAGTTGTTTCTTTCTAGGTGGGAAGAGTAGGGCATATGCTTCTGAATAAGTTGTCTTTTCTTCCATGATTTTGATGCTGTCCTGGAATCAGAGTTTCAGTAATTGTGTATATGTTTAAGGGAAACTGACTAATAGGAGATAGGGTAGAAGACCGTGAGCAAACCCATGTCTCAGATATCTTGCCTTGGTTAAATAGAACTATCTATCGATTTCAAAAATTGCTTTTGGTTTGAATTTCATACTACAGTTTGACCCTTGGACAATGTGAGGGTTAGGGGTGCCTGACCCCCCCATGCAGTCAGAAATCTGCAAATAACTTTTGACTCCCCCAAACCTTAGCTACTATTGACTGGAAGCCTTACTGACAGCATAAACAGTTAATTAACACATATTTTATATGTTTATGTATTATAAATTATATTCTTACAATAAAGTAAGCTTGAGAAAAGAAAATGTTATTAAGAATCATAAGGAAGAGAAAATATATTTACAGTATTTATTGAATAAACTCTGCATATAAGTGGACCCATGAAGTTTAAACCCATGTTGTTTAAGTACCAGCCATAATTGTATTTCCCCACTTTTGACACTTTTGTATACTTAAACTTGTTTTCAAAGTATAGGGTCTTGCCTTGAGCCAAATAAATGGTAATCTATCTTTTTTTTTTTTTTTTTAATGGTAGTCTGTCTTAATGGAACTTTGAATGTAGCTCAAATTTATGAAGTTGTTAACTGTTCTTTGCATTTGGATTTTACTATACCAAGGCATACCTGATTGCATGAACAAAAAGTTAATCTCTTTTTCAGTTGTCATCCTCCAAGATCCTGTCTTTGCCCCCTCCTTCCACCTCTACTGGGTCTTTCCTTTTGTCTTTACAGATAGGTTTTCAAAGATTCTAGGCACTTTCTTTTTGTCTGTTGATACTTTATATGAATGTTATCCTTAAAATTTTTATTCAGGCACTGGTTAATAATTCAGGCTATAAACAGAGAAATGATTGGTCTCTTTATCAGCTGAGGTGAAAGAGTTAAAATGAAAGTTAATGATTCAGGGGACTCCTACAGAATAGAAGGGTGAAAAAAAAGCTCAATTTTAGGATCCTAACAAAGCATTTTGATTGGCATATAGAGACCCTTGCATGCACATAAATGTTCGTATTTGAATATTTATAGAAGGTAATCTGTCAAAATTACTGTTATTTTAATTTGCTAAGCTTGGCTGATTGCTGCAGTTGTATGTTAGTTGAATTCTAGATGAGGAACTGTAAATATGATCTGGTGTGAAACATGCTTTTTATCCTTAAAGCTGTTTGGATATTCCTGTCCTGTCCCCCCCCCCCTTTTTTTTTTTTTTATACAGTGGGGCCTTTTTGTATTAGTTGAATTCATATTCCTTTTTAGGAGAATTTTTTTTTAAAGTGGGGTAGTAATGGGTAAATATTAAAGAAAAAATTTTAAATTAAAAATAACCTGCTGTGCCCAGCTGGCGTGGCTCAGCGGTTGAGCATCGACCTATGATCCAGGAGATCACAGTTTGATTCCTGGTCAGGGCACATGCCCGGGTTGCAGGCTCCATCCCCAGTAAGGGGCATGCAAGAAGCAGCTGATCAATGACTCACTCTCATTGATGTTTCTCTCTCTCTCTCTCTCTCTCCCCCCCTCCCTTCCTCTCTCTGAAATCAATAAAGACATATTTTAAAAAAAAAATAACCTGTTGACATTGAATGATCAAGAATTATTTGTTAAATAGAAGTAAGTATTTGTCCCATCTTTGTTTCAAAGGAGCTATTCCTGGAGAGTTCAAACCCAGCATCAACTATCTCATTTGAATGGCCTTATGAGGTTTTACATGGGATATGTTTAATGTTAACAACAAATAGTATGTGTAATTGTAGATAATTAATGTTACCCCTTTCTTTTGTCTCATTCTGAACAGTGGATGATTTCAGTGACCCAGATTCAAGCAATAATATCTTTCTTTGGAAATATCATGCAGTTTCGTCAGCTTCTTATGTTGTAGGAGAAGAAAGGTAAGTCATTTTTTACACTTAATGTTGAAATAACTTTGTTAATAAATCAAAATGTTCTCTTTAAATGTTAGGAAACCCTTCTCTTTAGGTACAGAAAACAATGTATTATTTATTAATGCTCTATCACTTTCTCAGAAGATTCTACTGAGACTACATTATTTCAGCTCTGGAGATGATACACTGACTTTCTAAACATTATAACTAGTTTTTTTGAAACAGGACTACATTCTGTGCTCTATTTGCTAGGCTATCTTGTCTCTTTTACATAGCCATTCTCACCTGAATAATTTGTTTTTACATATATAACCACCCAACATGACTAAGTCTTAATTTAAAAATACATATATATTTTTATTGATTTTAGAGAGAGGAAGGGAGAGGGAGAGAGAGAGAGATAGAAACATCAGTGATAAGAGAGTCATTGATTGGCCGCCTCCTGCATGTCCCCTACTGGGAATTGAGCCTGCAACCCGGGCATGTGCCCTGACCAGGAATTGAACTGCGATCTCCTGGATCATAGGTCGATGCTCAACCCCTGAGCCATGCCAGTCTTAATTTTTTTTGTTTTTTGCTTTTGATGTTTTCATTTTTTTATCTCTTGTGAACTGACATAATTGGATTCATTTTGTCGGTTATTACTTTAGCTAGAAACTATGTTAAGTACTAAGTCTCAGTTTTACTTAGATATTGACTTTGTTTTGGGGTTTCAGGAATATATTTTATATTTAGCAGATTAAGAGTGGAACTTTTCTTTTAGAGCATTCTTTTCTATCTTTCACAAGCATCCATTTTCATTCTTATTTGACAGCTGTTTTTTGGGCAGAATAATCTTTTTTTCTAGAGGCTTTTATGTAATCTTTCACTTGGTACTGTGATCACTTTTCCCAATTCTTTATGTGACCATCTCCAAATCATCTCCCATGTATCTCACTCCAATTCCTCATTATCCTTGTAGGAAAATTATCCAACTCTGTACCTGTCCTCTGGCTGAAGAGCAAGATTATTAATAATTCCTTAGGATGTTACCCTAGCTCCTAATTTTGTAATGGTTCACCATCTGTTCACTGTATAAAGGGCTCAGAAATGTCTGTTGTACCTAATGCATTGCAGATGTGGAAATAATAAAATAGAATTTGCATATGTGTAAAGTGAATTAATGCTAATATGTTCCCTTGGGTTTGGCCATTTTCACATTCTTGCTATGTTTGGAGGCTTATTTTGCGACATACTTTAAATTCCTTGAGGTGAATTATGTATGTTCATCTTATTTAACTAGCATGCTTTTGGTTAAGTATGTTAAAACTCAGTTGATTAAATTTAAGTCAATAATATAAAAAGTAATGAGTTGGCCCCAGTCGGGTGGCTCAGTTGGTTGGAATGTAGTACCATGCACCAAAAGGTTTTGGGTTCGATTCTCAGTCAGGTCACATACCTAGGGTGTGGGTTTGATCCCGGTTGTGGCGTGTTCAGGAGGCAACTGATTGATATTTCTCTCTTCCCCTTCCTCTCTCTCTCAAATCAATAAACAAGTCCTCTGGTGAGGATTAAAATAAAAAAATTAAAAAAAAATAATCAGCTATTTTACAGTGTGATATTGAAAAAAATTTAACTGTATTTCTTTCTATAAGAACAGACAGCACTCTACAGTGGATAAAGATTTCCTAAGGATATTAAGTTTGATACAGGTTAATTCCACAATGATAGCAAGTGTTGGGAATTTGGCAGCCAAATGTCAAATTTCACATATAGATTTTTGCTTTCTACTGATTTTTTCCCTCCAGATGAAGAATCTTAAAATTTAAATTTGTTTAGAAGGGATTATAATGCTATTTTAGGAATTAAGAAACAGGCTTTATTTTTCTGCAAATTAATTGAGCAGTAAGGGTAATCAGTGAATTGCAGCAAATACTGATAAATTTTTTTTTAAAGTCCTTAATGGAAACTTAATATTTAGGTGTTTATTTAGGAAATATTTTAGTTTGTAATAATGATTTCTACAATATTTGATTGTCCACATGTTTTAATTGCTTCAGAAAGAAAGGATGAAGCATATTGTTTAATAATTTGCATTTTAGTGTTATATTACAGTAAACACTATGATTAATCATATTTTAGACAATTTGTATGCCATTAGACAAATTCAGATTTGCATTTTTTTCCTCTCCTTAATATCATAAGAGTGTTATTACTTTATCAGTTAGTAAATGTGAAGATAAAGATTGAAAATGGAGATTATTTTGGTGTGGTTTTTGGTTCATCATTTAAGGAACTTTTAGAAGTTATCACTCTATTTTAACAAGTAGGTGAAAGGTTAATGTGGTGGTGGTCCATGGGCAGGCTAAATAGCCATCTCAGACTAGTGAATAAAGAAAAATTAAATTTATTAAAAGGGGATGCGGATATCCAAAGGGAAGGGCTACATAGCACTGAGCTAAAGGTCATTGGGTCTGTGATGTCAGCAAAAATATACTTGAGACAGTGAAAAAAGAAAGAGCATAGAAAAAGCAACAGGAGAACCTAGGCTGGGCTGCTTTGGCTCACTGAGAAGCCTGGAGGCCTTGGAAATAGGTTCGGGGACCTTGGAGAGAGGTTCAGAGGGTAAGCCTGGGATGAGCTCCCACTGCCCATTGCTCCCCTGGTTGCAAGTCTGTGGGGGTCCCCTTGGAGGGATGGAGATGGTGCTGGCATGCTGCCCTGGTGGTGAGCACACCCTTGGTCCTTTGTCCTGAGCATATTTATCTCTTTCTTGCAGGTGAGAATCTTAGGCGAGAGGTCTTAGGGGAGTGTCTCAATAGAATATACATCAGCCTTCCAGGTGTGCTCTTTCAGGATCATTGGTCAGTGCCAGGGCAGGGGGTCATTAGTCAATGTATCTCGTCCAGAGGCAGCCAGGCGCCACTTCCCTGATTATTTGGGCCTGGAGTTGAAATACAACCAAGGCCTAGATGTTTATCTTTAGGGAGGAACACTCGGGGGGCCTAAACCGCATGACCGGCGATCTGCGGGGGGAGGATAGATTACCCTGGGGACAAGGTTCTTGTTTTCCTAGTTTTTCCCCTTGCCAGGCATACAGGGCTTCCTGCCCTGGTGAGTCTCCATACTTGGGTTTCTGTACCTGGCCCATCTAACAGTAGGAAACTGAACAAACTGAAAAATCAACAGATCTTCGTAGGTGTGTCAGAGAAGTGAGGTCACAAGGCAAACTGCTGCTCCTCAAATTGGAGAGACAGGTGAATACAGAGAATGGCAACTTACCCTTGCAGAAACCCAGGAGTGGAAACTCCAAGGGAACCAATAGTGTGTAGGAAAACCTAAAGTGTAATTGATTAAATACTCTAGGGGACCCAGTAATAGGGGACTGCCACACTTTCATGGTTCTGCCTCTAGGTCTTCACAGTGAGTACCAGAGAATATCCTGTAATGCTTTGTGTAGGGGGAAGGGAAAGTAACCATTTGGGAATATGCCAAGGCATTCTGTTTTTCTTAATAAGATTACCATCAGGAGAAAGTATTTCTAGAAATACTCTAGAAAGTATTCTAGAAATACTCTAGAAAGTATTCTGGAAAGTAACTTACTAGGGTGTTGTCAGAGTCTAACTGACCTGGAGGAAGGGAAGTACCCAACTCTAGCCTGTTCTGTCTATCTCATTCCTCCTAATTGTAGGGGGTGGGAGACTGTAAAGAACTTGTTTAGGTCACAGCCTGGAAGCAAAGTCTCACTAAAAGACTGAGAACTAATTATAGGGCTATAGAAGCTTCTCCCTTCACACCTTACCACATTACTAAATACCTATTTGCTGCAGTTCGTTTTACTCAGTGCATTGTACTTGGCTTGCAAAAAAAAATTACAAAGCATACTAAAAAGCAAAAAAACCACAGTTTTAAAAGAGACAGCAAGCAAGCATCAGAGTCAGACTCAGATATGGCAGGAATATTGGAATTATCAGACCAGGAATTTAAAGCAACTGTGATTAATATGCCCAGGGCTCTAGTGGAAGAAGTAGACAACATGGAAGAACAGATGGATAATGTAAGTTAGAGAGATGGAAGTGCTAAGAAGAAATGCTAGAGATTAAAAACACTGTAACAGAAATGAAGAATGCCTTTTATGGTCTCCTTAGTAGACAGGGTACAGCTGAGGAAAGAATATCTCTGAGCTTGAAGATATATCAATAGAAACTTCCAAAACTGAAAAGCAATGAGAAAAAAGTCTGAGGAAAACAAACAGTAAAAACATATCCAAGGACTGTGAGACAGCTACAGAAAGTATAACATATGCGTAACAGGAGTACCAGAAGGAGAAGAAAAGAGAAAAAGCAACAAGAGATATTTGGAACAATAATGACTGAGAATTTCCCTAAATTAATGTCAGGTTTTAAACCACATATCCAAGGAGTTCAGAGAACACCAAGGAGGATATGTGCCCTAAAAATTTCAGCTAGGCATATCACATTCAAACTGCAGAAAATCAGACATACAGATAATCTTGAAAGAAGCTAGAGGGGGAAAAACCACGTTATCTATAGAGGAGCAAAAGTAAGAATTAGGGTTTTGTGATTTACTAAATGGCTGTAAACTGCTCGGCTTTTCAACTATCTCATCCCTGTTCCACTTGTTCTGGCTTCCTTGCCTGTCCCATTCCCCCTCAGAGAATTTCTAACCCAGAAATCTTTCAGGGGTGATAAGGGAGGACATCTGTCTTCAGTATTTGCTTCCTGCTGACAAGGACTGTGATCCCTGCCTATATAGTGTATGGAAGTCTCTCCCTGCCTGCTCTAAGGGAGATGAGGGAATGGGTTTGAGACTGGAACAGAGAGGCTGTTAGCTGATTCTTCCAAAGTAGGGATAGGCTGGAATTCCCAAAGCATCATCCTCTTGATATGGAATTGTATCATTCCAGAAGCGAAGTTGGTAGATTGTTCCATATTTCATTGATTCAGTTATTTAGTCCTGAAAATAAGTCAGTTTAGCTAAATTGCTGAGTCTTACTTCAGGAGGTGATGCAGATGGACTTCCAAAGTGAGACTATATTGTGTAAAAAAGCAATCAGTTATTTAATAAGTAGTATGCCTTTGAAAACAGAAGAAAAAACAAATGTTAATGATCACAGCAAATTATAAACCAGTTTCTGAGTCTGTAAGACTGTTGAGAAGGCTTAAAGATTCTTTTTTTTTAAAGATTACTACAAGTGTATTTTTTTTTTTTTTAATATGTCTTTATTGATTTCAGAGAGAGGAAGAGAGAGAGAGAAACATCAATGATGAGAAAGTCAATCAGCTGCCTCCTGCAGGCCCCCTACTGGGGATCGAGCCTGCAACAGCCCTGGCATGTGCCCTGACTGGGAACTGAACCATGATCTCCTGGATCATAGGTCAGTACTCAACTGCTGAGCCATGCAGGCCAAGTGGCTTAAAGTTTCTTTTGCTGGAATGAAAGCAAGCAGTGACAGTCTGATAGATCATCTTTATATATCTAAATATATATATCTAAATATCTCTGGTGATGTCATCAGGTGCTCAGGTAAATTTTGTATGATTGACATTACATCAGTAGTTCTCAATAATTCCAAGTCAAAGGATGGGGGAAAAAATGAAAGATTAGTTTGGAGAGCTTTAGCCAAATATCTAAGAAAACTAGAAAAATTCAGAATCCAGCTCAGTTTATAGGTGAAAAAAGAAAACTTTAATTATAGTTTTATATCCACAACTGTATTATAGATTCCATTGAAACACAATTTTCCCCCCCAAATCACCCTCGTTTTTATCAAAGATAGCTAAATCAACACTATTTACTGCATTAAGCCGTTTCAGTTTGGCCTGATTATTTTTATAAACACAACAAGAACAGTAATTGATCATATAGGCTTTCTTAAACCTGCTTTGCTGGAATCTCATATCCAGATTGAGCCTTAATTAGCCCCTCAGGGCGAAGAAGTTGCCACATGGTTGCCTTCAGGTTTTGCTTCCAATAACTATAGATTTTGGTGAATTCCTCAGGTTCAGGGCCTCCAAAATGTCTTGAGGTTCTTTCTTTGCCATCTCCCAGGAAAGCAACCTTCATTCCTTACTTGGAAAGACCACCATGAACCATGTGAATAAGCAAGGTACCAGGCCATTTTTCCAATGGTCTCTTATCTGCTTCAGAGTTGATTTTCATTCCTTAAAGCTTTCTGGTGACACCCAGAGTCCAGGCATGTCTTTCTCAAACATGACATTCTAGTCAAGTCTTGGTTAATAAAACCACAATTGGAAATTGGTTTTATGGGTCCTATTATAAAAAGATCAGATTCTTATTGGATATATGGAAACAAACACATTGCTGTGAAAATAATAGTATTCATTAAGAGTTGCCTAATTCCGGAGGAAATAAGTAGGGAGAAAAATATAAATGCTTCAATATTGCTTATGAGGGTATAATATACCAAATTGGTCTAGGGAAAAAAACAAGTTTCCTTATATCTGGAAAACAAAAATATTTAAAAATCAGCAACATTTTGAACAAAGTCATAAGAATATTAATTATCCTCAGTTCATTCAGTCCCATATAATCAATTTTTGTTTATACTGATTATTTGCCAGTATTTCCATGAATCCAGTTATTTCTTAGAGTTCTGTAAATCTTTATCTACTTCAAAGATATGATCTGCTTAGACACCTGTAATTTTAGAGTAATTCAGAGTCCTTTTCATGGATCTTTCTAAAGATGTAACATATTTGCAAATGCATCAGAGTAAAATAATGACTGTCTAAAATGACAAAACTTAAAATGACATGGTTATAGGTCTGATTATGATGCATTTGATAAAGGATTTTGCTTTTCTCTAAGATATAACATTCCAAGATAACAATTTCTTGGTGAATAATTACCATGAAATGACATAAAAAATACAAAGCCCACATTTTTAGATTCAACACACAATTTCAATGTATAAAGAAAAAATAATATGTGAGATTTTACAGTGCTGCACATGGCTCATCAGAAGTGTGCATTGAACACTGGAAAAAAATCATAAACGCCCCAGTGTGTGGACCACAAACACCCAGTCTCACTTCCCAGCACCCTCACAGAGAATCATCACTCTTGGCTTGCCTGGTGTCACTGAGAGTTTTCTGTTTCAATGTGGCTCCGAATCCTTGCAACTTCTTTCCTACGCCAGTCTGAAATCTCTGGAACATCCATTTTAATAAAAATATATACATACAAATAGAACATAGTTATTAGTATTTTTTTTGGCAAAGCTTCCCATATCATTTCAAGCATATTAAAATAGGCCTTATTAGTTTAAAATTTCTCTTTTGTAAGAAGAAAGAACAAATCCTTGAGGTATTCCATGGGCCTATTGGAATATGCAAAGTCATTTATTGTTTTTAAAAAGCTTCTTAAAATTCAAATTTTGGGAAGTCTGTCAAACAAACTTAACCAAAAAGATCATGACATGGCTTTTTAAAATTAAAAAAATTTTTTTTACTTAGCTCAGTCTTGTTTACATTCCTGATCACCTAGTAGGAAGGCCTGTTGAGACTCAAAGATAGACTTGAAGGGCTGTGAATGAGAAGTGGAAACAGAGAGTCTGGGCTCCAATCTAAGGAATTAAGTGACAGGAGAGAGCCTAGGTGGTGCTGCTTTGGTTCCCTAGAAATGGTATAGGAAAGAAATGAGCCTGGGCAGGGTTGCTTTGGCTCACTGAAAAGTCTGAAAATCAGTGACAGAAGATCAAAGCCGGTGTAATAAATACTCCAGATAGAGGACCAGGAGTCAAAGTATGAGTAGCCTGTAAACATGTTTACCCCATTCCCTGAGGGTGGCCTTACCAACAACCAGGGCAGTGGCTGGATGCCCTGGGGATAGATTCACCTCACTCAGACAGGGGACTCAACTCCATACCAGCCAAACAAGGGAGAAGGGAGAGTTCCTTCCAGACGGCAGGTGGGATCACATCCTCACTGACCCAGTCACCCAGGTATTACCTGGGGACTGTTGTGTGGGCAGGTGACTCCGAGTCCAGAGGGTAAGTTTTCCTTCCATGTTTTGATGAAGGATTTACTGCTCAGCTCACTGGTAGGTTTCCCCCACACCAATGAGGGCAATAGAGAGTGTAATTAAAACAACTTTAGGTCTTACCATAGTCATCAAAGAATGTCACTGGAGAGGAATCTGGTGGGGGAAGGGCAGCTTAAGCATGATGAGATTAGAATCTCTACAAACCTAGTTTTCACAAACCTTCTTACCTATTCGGAAATAACCATCCTTAGCAACTCACTTTCAGTTCTTTGTAGTTCAAAAATGCATCTCCATACTTTATACCCTCTGTCACCAAAACCATATAATTTCTTTCCAACCTAATTAGAATTTCTAACTCCTAAAAACCTCAATTTCCAATGATAACCAAAAAGTAAGCAACCAACATTCCTTAGGTTGACTTTTATGAACACATTTTATATCTTTTAGAAACATAGGTTCCTCTATTGGCAAACACACTTACTTTCAAGAAACACACCTCTAGCAAAGCACAAGATATTCATCAGCAGCCCCAAAGCCACTATAAAGCCTCTTTATAATAAAAAGCCAAAAGCAGCCGAACTTAAGACTTGTCTAGCAATCAATGTTTCTTAATTTCATGTTATTTCAAAAATATTTAGATATTCATTAACTTTCATTAAAATTTGCTAATTTAGAAAGGAATAACTGAAATAAGTTATATTGATTTGCTCAGATATGGCTAAGGTTTTTCCCCTTTTGATAAGATTTATCTCCAGGTATTTGTATTTCAAAGGTGTAGGCAAAGAAAAGCAAGCTTCTCCTGAAACCTGACAACATTGGGTCCTGGGTCCGGGCTGCCTGTCACCACTTGAGCCAATTAAGCAGAGACTGGGTTGAATTGTATATGAGCATTCCAATATTGCCACGATATGGGAGAGCAGTAATGGTCATCCACAAAAATTTGCTCTGCGCTCCCCACTCCTCCCCCCATAAGTCAGCTTCTTATATTGGATAGAAGGACAAAGATCACATGGGAAAGTAGGAATTTCAGGAATGGGAAGTAGACGCCTCTGGGACCACATTATAGGCAACTTGGGCTGGGGGTAGCAAAGGGCTAGTGCCTTAGGGATTCCATTGTTTCGGGAACTGGCTGTTAATCTTCCCATGTTGATAAAAGAAGTATGGACTGCATTCCAAGGGTAATTCCCATGTCATGGGGCATACAGCTCCCTGCCAGGTTAAAGTGCTTTTTCTAATTTGAACAGAACAATCATGGTTAACAGAACATGATTAATATTTCTTATAACTATAGCTAACAATCACCGTTAACAGAGCATGAGCAACATCTCTGCCCTTAACACTTCTAGAGGGACTTTGGTTTCATAGTCAGTTATCTCTAAGCCTTTGAAGATGAATAGAGGAGGTTTGGGGACTGTAAAAGGATTTGGTGGGCTTTGAGATGTTTCTGAAACCATCCACACCTTTGGCCCTGTTAAAGACTTCATTTGTAAAACAAAGACAATTGGGTTGCCATGCGAATGTTGGCAAGGACTGACAAGCCCATCCACCAATTTTTAGAATGTTTCTTTCCATCTGGGTACATTTTTCGAACTTAAAAACAGCACATAGCTTAGGGTTACCTCTGAGAGCTATTAAGGCTTAGTTGTATGGAACCACTATTCATTTCCCTTGGGAACAGCAAAACAGGTCCAGCTGCAAGGTAGTATTAAAATTAATGGTGCTATTAACTGGCTAAACCTCTCCATTGCCCACTTTATATTGGGACTGGGCCCTGTTACAAAAGACTATTAGCCTTTTTCTTAAGGGAGTCACAGTTCACAAGTATGTATCCCAAAAGGGGACTCTCGAAGCAATGTGGACTGGTTCCCCACCTACAGAGAGACAGATGTGTCATTCCCACAAGTCTCTGGGCTGTTTTGGGCCATTCTGAGTAGGGCAAGTACCCTGTTAAGCTATCCCTTAGGTTCTCATGGAAGTTAATAATAAAGAAAAGATGGTTAACAAACGTTCAGGCAATCTCAAGATTAGTTTGCTCCCTTGGAGCTTTCTTTAAAATCATTATTTTCTCATTTGGTTCAGTATCTGGTTCATAGTTCTAAATATGTTTCACCCTTCTGGAAAAAGGATTTGTGGGTGTCACTGATTTCAAAAAAATCTCACCCTATTTGTTGAAAGGGCAGATTTGATTAGCAAGAATATATATTGTCCTATAACATTCTCTAGTTGGAAGAGAACAGGTTCTGATTTTAAAACAGACATTGATTAGGTATCCCTGCCATTTGTACAGAAGCTTTACTCTGAAGAAGGCCATTAATTAGTTGGATGTGGTTAAGAACAGATAAAGTGGTCCCAGTATCTACAACAGCCTTAGTAGCTTCCCCTTTTGTGATAATTTCAACTTCTCCCAAAATATTAATAAGGAGGATGGGAAACCCCTTGGAGCAACCCTATGTTTGCTTCTTTCTTTTCTCTTTCTAAATCCTATATCAGTCGCCTTTAATCCTTCATAATGTGACGTGGCTTTCTGTAATAGAAACAGACTCCTCTATAAGAGTTTCCCAGCAAACCTTATTTAGTAATTAATAGGTTAGAATAGCCAGCACTATATTCTCTAAAAGTTAAATTCCTTTGCAAATCCATCAGGGTCCCAGAGAAAGGAATGTATATAATTGCTGTTTCCCCTCTGCCTGAGACCAGTTTTTCTGGTTTTCTGTTCTTTGTTCCTCCTAGGAGCTTCTAATTTGCAATTAAGATAAGCTTCCCATTCATTCAGTTTAATTTTAGGCATTTTCTAATTTTGCATGCAAAAACTGATTTAGGTATCAAAAGAGCTACATTTTGGCCATCTTAAGTTGATATCACTTCTAGTTAAATCTTCCCATTTCTGTAACAGTACTTGCAAGTAAAGGCTTCCTATTAATTGCATATCTGCAAGGGAGTTTCCAGCATTGGAGGCACAATTTCCCATGTTGATTTTAGTTTTTTTCCAGATTGTAGCGTCTGAACAGATTTCTTGGGATATTGTGTAGTGGGTTGAAAGTGTGCTGTTTGTGGGTTGAGCTCTAAGGGGCTGTCACTTCCTGAGTCATCTCAAACCCTCTTATGTGTCTTGATATCTCTACCTGGCTGTCTAATACAGCCATAAGGACTCAGAGTGCTAGGTAACCAACGTTTTATCTGCTTATCCTGGGATGACACCTTCACAGAGATTCTTAGTCACCTATAAATACCTGAGATTTGAGCTGGAGGGAGTAATTGCCCCTTATCTTCAGAGCCAAATGGATACAAGCTCTCATTTATGCAGTGAAATGTTTTGTTTAGACCCTCTGAAAGCAATTTCAATTGAAAAGCTAAAGTCAAAAACCAGCCAGCCATTTTTTTTCTTCTGTCCTTAGTTATCTTTACCCTTATCTATAGCCTAGGTTCTCTTATCCCTTAACTTTTAGCTCCACCAGGAGGATTTAAAAAAAAAGGTCAAAGAAAGTCAGCTTGAATTCAACTCCAGACATAAAAGAAAAAGGGGATCAATGGGGAAAAAAGGGGACATCTGTAATACTTCCAACAATAAAGATTTTTTAAGAAGAAAGAAAAGGGAAGAAAACAGTGTCCCTCCAGCCAAAAGGCAAGGACTTCTCTCTCTCCATTGGGACTAGTAACCTGACAGGGGAGAGAGCCATGGGGAGAGCCTCGGAGAAGGGCCTTGTGTGATTTTACTGTTCCTGGGTACATGGACCTTGTAGTCAGCAGAGTGCCTAGTGCAAACTTCCCTGGTCCATGATCAACTTATCCAGTCATGGGAGTCTTCAAGCAGCACGGGCCCCTAATGGCTTTTAAATAACTCGTCCCATGCTTACACAGTGTGGCAGTCTGCATAGAGAGAGAAAAGCCCACCCCAGCCGAACAGATGTTAGGAGAAAGAAAATAGTGAGGTCTTTCAAGCCAAGGTGGCGAAGATGATTATCATACCAATGACGGCAATAAAGATGTTACCAGTGATGTTGATTGCGAAAGGGCACCAGGTTTTACCAACAGAGTTGTAAGTTATGGAGGGCCCTTGGAGCTTAGGAGAGGGAAAGGCAAGGGTAACATTTTTGGTGGGCAGGAGGTAGGGGGCTGGAGAAAAGGGGAAAGGCAAAGGCACAAGCATGCTCCAGGGTTGCCATCTGGAGGTCCCATCTGATGTGCCAGAAAATGTTACCTGAAAGGGGACCTGGCCCTGAGTGGGTCTGCCTAGGGCCGGACGGTAGTGTGTGGGACTTTGTGCAGGAAAGATTTCACAAAACAAGTCCAGGTGATTTTTAAGAGGACCTTAAAGCTGGGAACAGTGAAACAAGGAAGGGCCTAGGATAAAAGAAACAACAGGAGAGAGACTAGGTGGAGAAATGAGCATAGGCAGGGCTGCTTTGACTCACTAAGAAGTCAGAGAAAAGGGGACCATGGGGACAGGGTCAGGGGGTATGCCTGGGATGAGCTGCCACTACCTGCTGCTCCTCTGGTTCCAAGTCTCCTGGGGACCCTTAGGAGAAAGAGAGCAGAGATACTAGACCTGGGCATGGTCCTGGCCAGTTTGTCTCAATGGTTAGAGCATTGGTCCGTGGACTGAAGGGTCCTGGGTTCGATTATGGCCAAGGGCACGTACCTCAGTTGCAGGCTCGATCCCTGGCCCTGGTTGGGGCGCAGGAGGCAACCAGTTGATGTGTCTCTTTCACATCGATGTTTCTCTCTCTCTCTCTCCCTTTCACTCTCTCTGAAAAGCAATGGAAAAATATTCTTGGGTGAGGATAAAAAAAAAAAAAAGACCTGGGCATGCTGTAGCAAGAGTGACCCGTGGTTATTAAAACTGCACAAAGTGAAAAGAAGGAAGATCTTAGGACAGAAAAACAGGAGAGAGCCTAGAGTGTGATTGACAAATGAGACTAACTAGATTTCTGCTATCTCCCTGAGTAGGGTGATTTAAGTTATCTATTCTGGTTGGGGAATATCATAAACCGTCTTCTCTCTTTTTTTAAAAAAATTTATTGTTTTTAGAGAGAGGAAGAGAGAGATAGAAACATCAATGACGAGAAAGTTACTGACTGCCTCCTGCATGCCCCCTACTGAGTATCTAGCCCACAACCCGGGAATGTGCCCTGACCAGGAATTGAACTGTGATCTCCTGAATCATAGGTTGATGCTCAACTGCTGAGCCATGCTGGCCGGGCTAAACCATCTTCTCTTAAGTGTCCTTGGTTTAGGGAAGATAGGATTTTGCGATTTACTAGATGGCTGTAAACTGCTTAGCTAACTGTCTCAGTTTCCCTATTTTGCTTGTCCTGGCTTAGTAGCCTGTCTCATTATAGTGTTACTTGAAAGCGGACTTGGACTCATTATAAATTTATAATGCAAATTTTGGGACAACAATTAAAGTGTAAAAAGAATTATAACTGACATGCTGAGGAGAGAAAATGGAATTATATATAATCTTCAATTAAAACCAAAAAAGATAGAAAAAGAGTGGAAGAAAAAGATAGCAATAAAGAACAAGGTCAATGAATAGAAAACAATAACAAATATAGTAGATATTTATCAAATATATCAATAATTACTTTAAATGTCAGTGGTCTAAATTCACTAATAAAAAGACAGAGACTGTCTGAGTGAATCAAAAGGCTGGAGGAAGATATTCTGAGACAGTATAGGGATTTGGGCCCAGCAATGGAATAATACCAGGTGGCCAGGAAGCCAACCTAAGTCCAGGTGAAACTTGGATAAACAAATTGCAAGAATGTCACCACCCCTCCACTCCCACCTCAAAAAAAATAAAGAAAAAAAATGCAGAATTTTATCTCCTTTCTAACTGCTTGCTTTTCCTACCTTGACATGGACAATTCCACAAGCCTGCCTTTTTCAAAAAGCCCGTCCTTTCATGCAAGCTCACTTTGTCCCCAGCTTCTAAAAACAGCCAAACAGAGCTAGCTTCCTGAGCTAGTTCAGAGGACCTTCCTTTCCTCTGCGCTGCCTTCCTTGTGCTCAAGGATAAGCTTAATAAAAACATGTCTGGAAATTTCTCTGGAGTTTCCTATTTTTTTTTAAAAAATATGTTTTTATTCATTTCAGAGAGGAAGGGAGGGGGGGGAGAGAGAGAGAGAGAACCATCAATGATGGGGGAGAGTCATTGATCAGCTGCCTCTTTCCCATACCCCACTGGGGATCCAGCCCACAATCTAGGCATGTGCCCTGACCAGGAATCGAACCCTGATCTCCTGGATCATAAGTTGATGCTCAACCTCTGAGCCATGCCAGCTGGGCATCCATTTAATTTCTATCTTGGGGAAACCAAGAACTCCAACCCTGGTAACAATACCACTAATCAAAAGAAAGCTGGAGTAACTAACTCAATACCAGATAGGGGAGACTTCAGAGCTAGGAAAATTTTCAAGGATAAAGAAAAGCATTATGCAATGATAAAAGGGTCGATTCTTCAAGAAGAAATAACAATTCTTAATTGTATGCAATTACAATGGTAGGTTATCAAAATATATGAAGCAAAATACTGATAGAATTGTAAAGAGAAATAGATGACTCTGTTGACAGCAGAATGATAATAGGTGTTAGACTGGTGGAGTCTGACCAGACTGGTTCAGCAACCTTGGTACTTGAGTTGAGAATTCAGAGTCAAGACTCAAACTATAAGAGAAAGTTTATTTGAAAAGTCACAGAGGTAGAAGAAGCGAGCGGTAGAAGAAATGGGCTCAGGAAACAAGTTACAGAGGCAAAAGAAGGGCCTTTGGAGCTTAGGAGAAAGAGAGAGGCAAGGAAAATGCTTTTTGGGGAAAGAGGTGGGGAAAGGCATGGGTGAGCTCCAAAGAGAAAGCTGTACTGGGTCCTCCCTCTTGAGAGTGTTTATCTGGAGGTCTTGGGAGGATCCCAGTAAAAATATTCAGCTTTTCAGGTATGTCCTTTCAGGGTTGTGTTTTCTACTTGATTGGTCAACACCCCGGCAGGGGGTCATAAGTCAATGCAACTGGTCCTGAGGTCAGCCATTGTATTGCTTGTCTGGCTATGCTGCTTTTCTGGCCTGAAGCTGAAACATACTGAGGGCCTAGATGTTATTCTTAGGGGTTAATGCTTAAGAGAGTGGTTGTGCAAGGGCCAGCATGGGAGTCACATGAAGCCACTCTTCAGCCCCTTGATCTTCCTTCAAGGGGGCCTACTGCATGACTAGTGACATGCCAGGGGAGGAAAGGTCAGGGAGGGTCCCAACTGCATGACCAGTGATATGCTAGGGGAGAAAATGTTACCCTGGTGATGAGATCCTTGATATTCCAGTTTTGCCCATTGCTAGGTACCCAGGGCTTTCTTCCCTGATGACCTTCTATACCTGGCTCATTGTTTTTGCTCTATTCATTTCTGTGTAACTGCCTACCTCAAATGCACTCTTCATATATATATATATATATTTAAATATATCTTTATTGATTTCAGAGAGAGGAAGGGAGAGATAGAAACATCAATGATGATAGAGTCATTGATCAGCTGCCTCCTGCACGCCCCCGGCCGGGGATTGAGCCTGCAACTTGGGCATGCACCCTGACCAGTAATCAAACCGGGATATCCTGGGTCATAGGTTGATGCTCAACCGCTCAGCCATGCTGCCAGGCTCAATTGCACTCTTCTAGTTGGATACTTCAACACTCTTCTATCAGAAATGGACAGATCTAGCAGGCAGAAAATCAGTAAGTTTGAACTTAGCCACACCATCCATCAACTGGACATGATTGACATCTATATACTACTTTATCCAACAACAGTAGATACATGTTCTTCTCAAAAATGAAAATGGAATTATTGAGAAACTTCAGTGGTTTTTTTTTCCTGTAGGATTTGCATTATAAACAAGTGATCAGAGAAAAAAAAGATGAGGAACTCATTTTTTAAAATGCAACAAACTGTCCCCTTTGTCCCCTCTACCTATTACATATTCTAGGGTAAGAATTTTAGAACTGATTTTTTGTAATATTATACTTTTTTTTGTAATATTATACTTTTTTTTGCCTCAGGTTTGGAGTAATGAATGAAATAGGTGTTTGGGTTATATACTTTTACAAATGAAACCTAGCAGATGCCCCACTAAGGTTATCTTTCTTCATGGACCACTAGCAGTACATACAGCTCTTTGGTTCCATGGAACAAAATTTGAAAGCTACTGTGAAATATGAATTCCTCATGGCCTGACCAGCATTTGATAATTATTGATGTTTGCTCCTGAATAATAGAGCTCCAGGTGTCTCACTGCCTTATTCTTTTGAGTGATATAGAAGAAGAGCAGAAGCAGATGAGAAGGATAGAGGAGAATTAGTAAAGGAAGAGAATGTTACTGGTGGGGAGAAGTCCTCGTCCCCACCTGTTGCTTATGGGGGTGGATTTCTTGCGTTATCCTGAGAAAAGGAATTTTCTGAGACTTGCATGGGAGGATAAGATATCATAGAAAGCTTTATTTCTGTGGAATTAAATTCCTGAATTTCCAAGGTCCCATTTTTCCTCGCCCCACTAAGGAAGAAGTGTAGCTGTGGCTACAGTAGGACTAGAATCAGGGTCAATGTCTAGAGTTTCCATTCCATATTGGAACAGTGTCCAATGCAGCATCAGGCTAGCTTAGCTTGTGTTTCCTGCTATAGTCCATTATTTCATTGCATGGCCATGGGCCATACGGCGAATGCAAGAGAGCCAAGAGCCTAGAGCAACAAGAGCCAAGAGTCACAAGAGAGTGAACTCTGTTGTTTAGGGGATTGTGTTCCCAAATTTCCACGTGCTTGCAGTGGCTCTGCCTACTCTGGCCAGTGACCTCTGTTCTAGGTGTGACTGACAGTCTTCTTCCCTAAGCCATCCCAACTTCACTGAGCATGTGTCTGTCTCCCCTTGTTGGACCACTTTCCTCCATGTTTTGCTGGGAATGGCTGGTGGTTCCTTGGGGAGTGTGAAATTGCAGCTTCCTAGTGAAGCTGCCCAAATAACTTTCCTATAATATCTGGCCTTCCCTTTTCTCCTTTCCTATTATTAACTAGCTAATTACAATGGGGTCAAGAATATTCTAACTGGATTTAGAAGGCAATTGGTTAGAAGACAGATACTTTGATAAATTGCTGAACTTTTTAAAGGAGAGATAAAAATTACTTAGGTTTGATTTTTTTGATTGAACCAGTAGTGTTTTGAAGGGTACCAAAGTTTTGCTTTTTGGGATATTGATTTTAAGCTGGTTATTAAGAAACAAAAGACTCAAAGAAGCTTTGACCCTCCCCCCTTTCCTGCGTAAGAGATTCAGAGGGAAAGGCGTAAGGAAATTTTAGGATGTTCTCTTAAGCAGACTAATTTGAATTAAGTAAGGTAGATAAGAAAGCACCCCAAGCAGGGGCCTGTCTACTAGATTATTCCCTGGGTCTTGTCTCATTGTTTCTAGGTGGTTCTTCCTCAACTACCAGTAAATTGCCTGCTTCCTTTGAAATCTCAGACCCTCCCCCTCCCCTCTTTCTCTTTTGTCCAAAATGATATATATACCCAGTTTTACCTCGCTGTCTTTGGAATTTTTGAGTAGGTGAATTCCCTGTGCCAACATATTAAAATTTGATTGTCTCATGTTAATCTGTTTTTTAATTTTTTTTATTTTTTAATTTTAATTTATTTTTTTTAACTATATCTTTATTGATTTCAGAGAGAGGAAAGGAGAGGGAGAGAGAGAGATAGAAACATCAATGATGAGAGTCATTGATCGGCTGCAGCCCGCAACCTGGGCATGTGCCCTGACCGGGAATCGAACCCTGATCGCCTGGATCCTAGGTAGATGCTTAACTGCTGAGCCATGCCCGGCCGGGCAGTCTGTTTTTTTAAATTAATTTATTTTTATTTTTTAGTCCTCACCCAAGGATATTTTTTCCATTGCTTTTTAGAGAGAGTGGAAGGGGGGTAGAGAGAAACATGGCTGAGAGAGAGACACATCGATGTGTTGCCTCCCACATACAACCCGACTGGGGCCAGGGATTGAGCCTGCAACAGAGATATGTGCCCTTGCCGGAATTGAACCTGGGACCCTTCAGTCCACAGACCAACACTCTAACCACTGAGCCAAACTGGCTAGGGCTAATTTATATTTTTAATATGTTTTTATTAATTTCAGAGAGAGGAAGGGAGAGGGAGAGAGAGATAGAAATGATCAATGATGAGAGAGAATCATCGATTGACTGCTTTCTGCACACTCCCTACTGGGGTTGGAGCCCACAACCCGGGCATGTGCCCTGACTGGGAATTGAACCGTGACCTCTTTCATGGGTCAACGCTCAACCATTGAACCACACTGCTGGGCAATCTTTTTGTTAATTTGATTAATATTACAGCTAGAAAGGCTTAGAAGGTGGGAGGAAAAGCATTTTTCTTTTTCATCTCCATAGTTTTTTTCCCATTTTAAGACCACCCTTTTCTTACTGCTCTTCCTGTCCTTTAGAGCTATGCTTGTGGGGAGTAGGATCATAGGCTTAAATTAGTGGAATGTGGGGGCACTGGGTAAAATGGGGAGAAAGATTTCAGTTTCTTTCTCTAAACTTTAATTCTCATTCTTTGTTACTCAAAGTGGTGTTTCAAGAATTGGCTCCCGCCCGGCTGGACGTGGCTCAGCGGTTGAGCGTTGACCTGGGATCCAGGCGATCGGGGTTCGATTCCTGGACAGGGCACATGCCCGGGTTGTGGGCTTGATCAATGACTCTCTCATCATTGATGTTTCTGTCTCTCTCTCTCTCCCGCTCCTTTCCTCTCTCTGAAGTCAATAAAGATATATTTAAAAAAAAAAAAAAAAAAAAGAATTGGCTCCTGGTTCAAGCGGGGGGCTAATTCTTTGCAAAGCCATTCTAAAGACATGAGGCATTCCTGTTGGATTATTGGATTAATATTGGGTTGACATCTATTTGTTTGCTCAGTTCTGTTATGAATGTTACCTTTTGTCTACTGGGGATTCTTGGTAGTTGCCCTACAGGGATTACCAACCTAGATACCATTTTCTCAAGTAATTAGAAATCTTGTTAAAATTGATTCAGTGGAATTGTTCTCTTCTTTGTAGGAACAAAACCAAACCAAAACAAAAATAAAACAACACGTCATTCCCTGCCTGGATTACAAGTAAATAGTGGTTTGAGGACAAAAATCTCAGTGTGTAATCCTAGGGTTTCTGTTTTGTTTTGACTGTTGCCTAGCTGTACAAACCTTGATCATGTCATATTACTTCTTACCTCAGTTTCCTCATCTTCAAAGTAGAGATAGAGCCTACTTTACAAAGCAATGGTAAGAAGTGTGTGCATGTGCCTGCTTCATAATTGGTATGCAATGTGTTACTTTTCTTCCTCCTTCCTTTTGGCATCATTAATATCTGAATTCCAGTCCTTGAATACACTTGTTACAAGTTGTGAGAACAAATTACTCTCTCTGAAAGTCATTTGCCTTTAACATATGGTCATCAATACCTTCTTTATACAGTTGTGGTTGGAATTCAGTTCCTAGTATAGTCTAGGAAGTTTTTATTGAATCCGAATTTGAATGTTAAACTGCTAAAAAGTTATATAAATATGTGAGTTTTTCTGGATGGATCTTTTGGATACCAAATCCACACTATATATTTTTAGGAATATATAGTAGGAGATATATAAACAAGGAAAAGTAAGTCTCTCTCTTTTTTAATGGAGGACTCTATAATAGATTTCTTAATTTTACTTAATGTAATTTATTGGGAAAGTAGGGAAATTATGGATCAAGGAATTTATTTTACTTGAAATAGCTACCTCTAGAAGGAATATGCATAGGGCACCAAGGAAGTCAGACTCTTGAAATATACTTCTTTGCTTTTATTATTTTTGTTTTAGGTGGCTTTTATTTTTTAATGACACACTTTAGCATACATTAATGGTTTTGTGGGCAGATCTTGAAAAATTCATTAGTACTGAAAATTTTCTAGTTAGGTAATTTACCAGGGAAAGAACTAATACATCAGCATTAAAGTTTAGTTTGGTAAATTAAGGTCAAGATTCATGAATGAATCATGTTAAATGAGTTATGAATTAAATTGATATTATTGTTGAATTTAACTATGTATTAAATCAATATAATTTCTTTTAATAATCACAGAATTGAAATTGAGGTATGCGATATATTGTATTGAAGGTTTGCAGAGTGATGAATTAGGGAGTTTGTAATTTTAAGGATGTTATAGTTTCATGAATTTCAGTTAGATTTGTTTGAATGTGAATCACTTTCATAAATAATCAGCAAATATCATTGCCTTCATATTTTGTAGAAGTTGAGTCAGCTTTTGTATCTATTCAGATGAATGTAAATTTTAACTTACTTTCTTATGTATTTCCCAAAGTTCAGGGGATAAATGGGCATGCAGAGTTTTAATCACTTTTAAGAATTCATTTTCTTTGACATGCTACAACTCTTTATTAGATGTTTGTTAACCACCCTGAAAATGTTGAGCAAAGTAGAGGAGAGTCTTTGCATGCATAGTTTTTACCTGCAAAGAAAAAAAATAACGTTAAGTACAGAAAAGCTTCTGCTGAGAAAATATTGATAAATTTATATGTGAATGTTAAGGACATATGGATGTGTGGATTCTAACCATATATCCTTTAGGGTATGTATAGGAGGCAACCAATTGATGTTTCTCTCTCTCTGTCTCTCTTTCTTTCCCTTCCTCTCTCTCTAAAATCAATAAAAATATATCCTTGGGTGAGGATTAAAAGTCACTGTTAATTAGTAGTAGCTTTCTTTGAGTGGCAAAGATTTTTATCTTTTATTCTAACTATTGATAGGGGATCCTTTGGTTTCAGATGTCCGGTCTAGATATGGGAAGATGCTGGCTGTGGGAGATCTCCTTGTAGTAGAAACTGCAATTAGTTAGTTGGGTTGAAATTCCTGCTTGACACTTACTGTGTGACACTGTCCCCTTCCCCCCAATACTTCACTTTTAAATGCTCTGGTTTCCTTATATGTAAACAGATATTGTTATTCTGGTTCCAGTATTTTTTATACCATAAACATTTTCTCTTGCATAGTGGGATTTTTTTCATTAATCTTCTAATATACTACTCATGTAAACTATTCTCTCCCCTTTTTTTTTTAAAGGGAGTTATTAAGAACACGGGACTTTGGAATCAGACATACTTGGGCTCAATAAAAGCATCCTTCTTAAAGTTGTTTGTTAATACGTGTTAAAGTTTTATGTAACTAATGAGGAGAACAACCAGGAAGACAAAAAACTGCTTTCAAGAGTATTTGAATATCAGGAGTTCATGTATTCATTTAGGAAAGGGATGCCTAGATAAAATTGCTAAGCTACATGGAAGTCTACATAGAAAGTGGTTAACTTTCTAAAGTTCAGGAGGCCAAATCACCGTTGGGGTTAATCCTCAGAAAACTTGGAATATAAAACATTGAGTTTAGTTAAGATATATCATCATGGTCTTTATCATCATATTCAGTGTTATCAAACTGGATTTCATCATCATCTTCAGCATCAGATATATCTGTCTCATTGATTTTAGCATGTTTCTGAAGCTTGCTATATGCCTGCAGATTTGCAGCTTCATTTGCATTGTATTTTAAAATTACATCTGGCAGACCAACCAGTATAAAGTCTGAGGTATTTATTCAAATGATTTTTTTCTCAAAAAATTTTTTTTATATGACATAACCTTTTACACCATCAAAACACAGTGCTTCTAATCTTTTCCCCAACATTTCGACTACCTGAGCATACTCTTTATTCATGCTCTTTACACACCAAATCCTTTTTTGGATTTATTCTCATTCTTACCCTGCACCTGTTTCTACCTTCTTTACCTTTATTCGTAGGCATGGCAATGCCTGCGGCATCTCGAAATCCTTTCCTGTGTTGGCACACAAGACAAGATCGCATGTAATGTGAAGTGGAACTTGCATGGGCGAGAGAGTTTTGAGACAGATTTTCTGAGACATGCTCAGCAGCAGCTAATTTCTTTCCATCCCTCTTCCCTTTTTATGTGTGTTAATATTTTTTTATGGTTTTCTAGGGCAGGTCTAGAGTAACCAATACTCTTGTGCTTTCTTAGCCTCATTGCAAAGTGGACCTCTCAGATCTTCATTGAATGCCCCAAGGATTCAATGAGGACTTTTTATTTTGCTTGTGAGAACTTGAATGATTGTTGGCCCTGTGTAAGCTCTAGGAATTATTCAGCTTTAGCTACCAGGTAACTTTTCTTTCCAAAAAGTTGTTTTTGCTCAACTTTATGGGTTTTTACCCTGTACACTTACACATGGGTATTTGGGGCCTCCCCCCCCCCCCCCCACCGCATAGGCCTTGGCATAGCTTTCTCACTTCAAGGACTCTCCCCCACTGCCCCCCAAAATAATTGTTGCCTTGGCCTTTCTGTACAATGATCTCTGTCTTTTCAACTCAGCAATGTACTGAATTCTATTTGGGTTTCCTCTCCTACATACTGCAGTCCCCAAAATGCTTTCAGAAGGACATTCCAGATAATAATGGGGCTCATCTATTTTGTTTTCCTTTTCTTAGGAGTCAGTTTTGAGCTGCTTGTTGTCCAAGGTCAGATACATAGTTTGTCTAGTTTTCTAGTTGCTACTGGAAGTTAATTCTGGATCCTATTTCTTCCTCATGGGTGAAAGTAGAGATCTCTTAACACTTTAAAAATGAATAATGGTGTTCTTAGCAAGTGATACATTCTACTCATTTCAAATTGTGTTCAAATACTATTATTTGTAAAATTCCATTTTTTAAATGATGCATAGATTAATCTTAATAACAACATTTCTGTTATTCTCCCACACATAGCTGTAAATAAAACCTGCTTTGGCTGCTTTTCATCTAGTATTAGTTAGCAATCGACTGATGCATTAAATTAAAGTTGGTGTAACTCTAATGATTTATAATAGCTGATTCTTTTTGGTACTTTTATGCCTCACTGAAGATTACTGGCTGTTTCATGGCACTTTTTTTTCTTTTTTAAACAGATTCAATATAGCTAAAAAAACCCCAACTTAACAAATCTTACTTAGAATAGGAGCATTTTATTAATACAAATGTTTTATATTCCATCTTTTGAGATACAGTGAAATAGTATCAGTTTGGTACTGTTCATTATTACTTTAAAATTCTTCCAATTAGTTTAAAAACATTGGTAATTGAAAGTAGAATATAAACACATAAATTGGTGTGAGGTTAATGGAGAATGTCTCATTAATTTTGGAATTATGATAAAAGGATGTGTTTGATGAAGAACACACTGGCTTAGTGTGTTTTTGAAGGATATGAGGTGCTCATGGAAGAGTTAATGACTCTTACGCATATAGTTGACTCAGTTGGTCAGTGAGCTTTATTCTTTATCGTTAGTGCTTACAGTGTTTTAATTACTACACTAGGTGCAAGGTAACCCTACTTGATAGTCATTGTGTGTCTGTGATGTTCCTGGAAGTGAGACTTGAAATTTGTAGGGCAGTGTTTGAAAATAAGCCGGTAGTAGTATTCTGATTTGTATGTTGTGTGCTTAGGTTTAACAAAGGCATTTTTAGCTGGGGTATCAGAATTGTACATTGAAAATCTTAAGAAAAAAGTACTGAAGAAATTTATAGTCATAATATACATCTCTTTTAAGGGATGAGGGTCAGGGTTGTAATTACAGATGAGAGAACTATAAATGCATTAATTTTGACAGTTGACAACAAAATGTCTTAATTTGATTCTGTTACTTTTTATTATTTCTTTAAAAATTTTTTCTGATACATTTACAAATTACTGCTTCCAGACATATCCATTGAGTTTGGTGTTTATGCTTTACTTTTTTGATAGTAGATGATGTAAAATATATTCAAGGTCTTTTACATACTAATGACTATTTACTTGTGAGAAAATTCAGACTGATATATGACAGTCACTAGATCTGTTTGCCGAAGCTGCTTTTGTTTTTGGTCTGTAAATACTAAAAGAAATTGGCCTACCTGTAGTGTTGCCTAGGCAGGCAACATGGGTGCACTACATTTCAATCTCCTAACTTGCTTGCCATTGAAATTCATGGATTACTGGCAGTGTGTTTCCTCGTAACTCTGTCCCTGAAGAGTAATAATTCCTTGGTAAGCCAAATCATATTGCTTTGATTCATTTGGAATTTAGAACAACTCTCCATAGTTAAATAGATCTGGCTATGAATCTAGGCTCCTCCTGGTTTTGTGACCTTACATAGCTTAATGGACTCTGGAGCCAGTTTGTGAGGATTTGAATCCTGGCTCTGCTATTTTAATAAGCTGTGTGACTTTGGGCGAGTTACTAACTTTTCAGCCTCTTCCTTTTCATCTGTACATTAGGGATAATAATAGTATTTATCTGTAAAACACTGTGAGTAAACCTGACAGATAGTAAATGGTCAATAAATGTTTGCTATTATTATCTTCAATAAAATAAAGATAAAAATAACATAATCAGGTTGTTATGATGCCTAAATGAATAAAATAAACACTTTGCACAAGGTCCTAGTATGTGTTCAGTAAATGATGATACTACAGTGGGATTGATGACAGTTATGATGATGTAGCAGATATGTCTGTGGAATAACTGGACCCTCACTTTTTAATGAATCCTGTGACACCAAAATAATTGATTTGACACATTTAATTTAATAGCTTTGGATAGTCAAATGTTTAGATGCCTGAGTTGAGAATTTTATAACCTCTTTATTCATGTTGCCTAATTTATGATTTGGTTTTATTTGTATAATTTGGAATTCTAGGCCTACAAAGACTACAGGAGGTCATGTATTTCATTTTAATTTATCAAATGTGGTTCTTATATAGTTTTTACTTTTTTCCCTGTGTGGATCTGTTCACTCTTTTCCATATATTTCTGACCATTTACATGTTATGGATAGACACTTAGGTTGTTTTCATGTCTTGGCTATTGTGAATAGTGTTGCAGTGAACATGGGGGTACAGATGTCTTTTTTAAGACACTGGTTTTGTTTTCTTCAAATAAATGCCCAGAAGAGGAATTGCTGGATCATATGGTAGTTCTACTTTTAATTTTTTGAGGACCCTCCATACTGTTTTCCATAGTGGCTACACCAATTTATATTCCCACCAAGTGCACGCGGGTTCCCTATTCTCACATCCTCACCAACACTTGTTATTTCTTTTCTTTTTTATGATAGCCATGCGAACAAGTGTGAGGTGATATCTTATTGTGGTCTTGACATGCATTTTGTTGATGATTAGTGATGTTGAGCACCTTTTCATGTACCTGTTGGCCATTTGTATGTTGTCTTTGGAAAAATGTTTAATCAGATCCTCTGCCCATTTTTTAAATGGATTTTTTTTTCTATTGACTTGTATGAGTTCTTTACATATTTTAGATATTAAATCCTTATCAGATATATGACTTGCAAATATTCTCTTTTATTCCATAGGTTGCCTTTTCATTTTTATGGTTTCCCTTGCTGCACAGAAGCACTTTTTTGATGTAGTCCCACTTGTTTAGTCTTGTTTTTGTTACCTTTGCTTTTGGTGTCAAATAAAAAAAAAAATCTCAGTTGAGAAACTAAAGTTTTATTATTTTTAAAGCCATTTTGAGTTTGGTTTTCTCTTGTATCCTGACATGTTATAATTGATGCAAGTTGTTAGGGACTTTCTCTTAAAAGAGGTGACATCTAAGTAGAGGTCTGAATTATAAGAATGAACTGAAAGAATTGCAGTTCAGGTAGAAGCAGCAGGAGGAATGAAGGCTCCATGATAGTAAGAGCTTGGCATCTTCTGGAAACTGGCCTAAGGCTGGTATACCTAGTTTCTAGTAAACAAGGGAAAAATAATAGTAACTGATATTTTTAAATTGTCATACAGCTTACCAACCACTTTTACATATATTATTTCATGTGATTAAGATATACTGTTATTTGCATTTTATTTTTGGGTAAACTGTCCACATGTTATAGCTAGTGACTTTTTTTTTTTAATTCTCATCCGGGGATTGTTTTTCTCCATTGCTTTTCAGAGAGAATGGAAGGGGGAGAGAGAGAGAGAGAGAGAGAGAGAGAGAGAGAGAGAGAGAGGAGAGAGAAACATTGGTGTGAGGGAGACAAATTGATTGCTTGCCTCCTGCTCATGTCTGGACCAGGGCCGGGGATTGAGCCTGCAACTGAGGTATGTGCCCGTGGCCAGAATCAAACTCAGGACCCTTTAGTCCACAGGCCGATGCTCTAACCACTGAGCCACACTGGCTAGGGAAACTAGTGATTGATTTGAAATGGTTGCTCTTTCTCCTATTTCATGCTGCCAATCAAGTACATATTACATATATACTTGATAGCCAGAGAAAATGGTAAAGTATATATTTCATTCAGATTTATTAGTGTTACCATTTGGAACAGTATTAATTTATTCAGAGCCAAAAGTAAAGATACCAAAGCCAGATTTTTGGACCAATTTGAATAGTATAAATTAATTGCATCAGTAAACACAACCTGGTGTGTTATCTTGAGTTAACATGAATGACATACTCCTGATAGAATCCTCATAAATGTGATTATGTGTTTACTTCATAAATAGGATGATTAATTTCTAAGATATCAACTGGTTTCAGTGAATAAGTAAGAGTATTTTCTACTCATATATTCAAGATGCCTGGCATTTTAAATTCATGTGTGTATATACTGTGACCTTACTGATAAGCAATGTGAAAGTATGATAGATGACTCTAAGTAATGAAAGAAAATAGAATTTTATAGTCTTGGTAGAAGCTACGTGAAATTCTTTCTCTCTCTTCTGCCCTCCCTTCCTTTCTCCTCCTGTGCGCCTTTTCCCCCCTTCTCTCCCTTCCTCCTTCCCTCTATTCTACATTTTAGTTTAGTTGGTTTTACCAATCACTTTTACATTATAAATAAAAGATACTATTTTTACTTGCTTTTCCTACTTTCTTTTTTTCTACTGTCTTAAATTAATAAACATACAATTTTATAAACTACTATTTTTCCATATATGGAAATTGGATAGTAAGAAAGATTTTAAATAAATTCTGTAATACTTATTTTGAAAATGAATTGAGATCAAAGGAGAAACTACTTAAAGATACACTGTTGGGTGTATGTTAATCTAGAATTGAATTGAATTATATATGTATAGGGCTGTTTAAGTAATTGCACTTTATAATTGATAATTAACTTTTCTCTAAAAAGTTTTACTTATATTTCCCTTTATTAACCTGATATCTTTAGAACATAACAGTACTTAACCCGTGTTATATTATAGTAGTCATTTATTAAATTTGTTGAATAAATGATTATATTTTTCTGTTGAATTTTTTAGTTTATTACATTGCATTGAGTTACACTGGATAACAAAGTGTGTTTTTGCCATTTCTTTGTATTTTAGTTGTTTTAAAAATGTTGTTCCATTATCCTAGCATGTGTTTTTTTTCTGATAAGAAGTCCCTGGACATGCTTTTTATCCTATATGTATTTTTCCCCTGTGATTACTTTTCTCCTCCAAATTATAGTTTTATTTGTATTTTAAATACATTGGGGATTCTGCATATGCCCATGACTAAGCTTATTTTCAATATACAGTAAGTCAAGTTTGATGACAAGTTTTATTCTGAGAAATCTTTATTCAAATTGAATGTCAAAACGGGGAAATGCCTGTAAATTTCCAACTGGCCCTAAAGCCAATGATGTAAATTGCTTTCTTGCTAATGATGATGGATGACTTTTATTTGAATTATAGCATCTGAACAGTTTTCAGTTCTTGATTATAGTTGCTGTAAGGTGATACAACTGTGGAGAAATCTGTAATATACTATATCTGAAAATAAGTGCTGTAAACAGTGGCTGATTTAAAATTTTTTTTTTTTATCAAAACTCAGATGTTTTACTTCTAGATAATTTCCTCTTTGGATAATTTTTTTAACTGACATATAACATTGTATTAGTTTCAGGTAAACAACATAATGATTCAACATTTACATATATTGTGAAATGATCACTGTAATAAGTCTAGTTAACATCTGACCCCATTCATAATTACAAATTTGTTTTCTTGTGATTAGGATATTTTCTTTTCCTCCATCTTCAAGTTCACTTAACTTTTCCTCTGCAATATCTACTTGTACTCCTTTCCAGAGAATTTAAATTCTTTTCAGATTTTTTTGTTATAGTTTGTATTTTTCTTCAACGTATTTATTTTTAAATTTAAAACCTGGCACATATTTTTAGTAGTTGTTTTAGTGTCCTTGTTGGCTATCATCATCTCTGTCTACTAGGTATATTTTAAAATGACTGCTTTTCTTCTTGGTTATGGTTCACATTTTCTTCCTTTTGGGCATCAGAGTAAAAATAATGCATTTTTGGAAAAGTAATTTATAGCTTATTCTACATATTTCTATTGATGGGCAATTATTATTATTATTTTTCCACTTTGGAGCTATTGCAGACAATGTTGTAATGAATAGCCTCATAAATTCATTTTGTTCACATATTAAAATGCATTTTAGTAAACATTCCTGCTAATGGAGTAGGGTATTTGTAAATATTTGATACATAATGCCATATTGCCTTTACATAGGATATGCATATTTGTATTAGTTATATTAGTGCTGAATTATTTTGGAGTTTAGAGGACAACCCTCTTATGAACACAGTTTATAGCAGAACAGGCCATACTCAGTCATTTGGTTCTATAGCATATTGTCACATACTTATCTTTTGGACTTAAAAAAGTGAAAGCCACTTGAATGTGATTTTTGGAAATATCATTTTCACATAGTCAGTGGCTTTTGTCCTGGCTGGGTGGCTCAGCTGGTTGGAGTGTTGCCCATACACGAAAAGGTTGTGAGTTCGATTCCTGGTCAGGGCACATACCTAGGTTGCAAGTTTGATCCCCGGTTGGGGTGCAAAAGGGAAGAAACTGATTGATGTTTCTCTCTCACATTGGTGTTTCGCTTTCTTTCTCTCTCTCACTCCCTCTCTAAAATCAGTAAAAACATATCCTCAGATGAGAAAAAGAAAGTGGCATAGATATTGGTCATTTTCTATAAGAACAGTCAATTTAATAGTATTATAAATGGTGCTGTATCAGTCAGCATGTTAGATGCTGCAAGCAGAGGCTTTTTGGAAGTTAATTCAATGGCATTAATCCCCTTTGCAATTAGAATGCACTAGAATATTACCTATGTCTTGAGGGAAGAGATTTTTGTCTGTCTTGTTCATTGCTACAACTCCCAGTGCCTATGACAGTGTTTTTTATGTAATAGGGACTCAATAAGTATTTTTTGAATGAATGTGTGAACGAATCATGGTTTTGTATAAAATTAGGTAAAATACATGGTGGATTTGTTCTAGGTACTTTCCATTATAAATACTGATAAGGACCATGCTGTATATTTTTTATAGTGCAGTTTTTCTGGCACAGAATGTTTTTCAACTTTTTTCCCCCTGGAAAAAAATCTATTTTTGAAAGATTACTTTCTCTAGGTATAGAATTCTCAGTGTGGTAGCTTATATCATCAGAGTGAATCTGCAGAGAGAATGTGAAGTTTTAGTCTTTTGTAACCTTTTCTCAGAAGTGAAATCCTATCACTGAATTCTATTTGAGAAGCAAGTCACTAAGGTCCAGCCCACACTCAGGGGGAGGAGATTACATAAGGATTTGAATACAGTATACAGGGATTATTGGTAGCCATTTTAGAAGCTGCCTACAATAATACGTGGTAAATAAATTATATAAAATGTTATAATTGGGTCTGTAAAATAATGTAACAGCATTAACATATGGCATAATAACAGTTTGCTATTTGTGTGCAAAATGCTTCCTGTAGGTTATTTTAAGTATTTCCCAATATTCTGTGGGAGAAGTAATATTTATTATCTCCATTTTACAGATAAAGAAATTGAAGGTCAGTGAGGTTATCTAGTTATGATGTAGCAGAACCAATACTCTAGGCTTTGCTGATTCTAGCACCTATATTTTTAATCTCCCTATCTTGTCAACATTAAGATAGAATTACTTTTGCCCTGGCCAGGTAGCTCAGTTGGTTAGAGTGTTGTCTTGATTCACCAAGATTGGGGGTTCAATCCCTGGTCAGGGCACATACAAGAATCAGTCAATGAATGCATAAATAAGTGGAACAACAAATCAATGTTTCTCTCTCTTCCCCGCCCCCCCCCAAAGTCATTAAGTAAAATTCAAAAGAAAGATAGAATTACTTTTGTTGAGCACCTCTTATATGTCAAATATTATAGTAAATGCTTTTATATATATTAATTTCATTTAAGTAACTCCATTAAAGCTCCTGATCTTCGTGATGATGTATTGTAGCTTCCAGATTCAAGAAATCACTTTGAAAAATTACATATGTTTTTTGTTATAGAGACATTGATCAGATAAACCCAAAGAATCTCTATAAATACCAAAATAAATGAGCCCTTGAAATATGTACTACCTTAAGAAAAGTGGTATCACTAATTAAATAAATTTGTGGAAGGAAGCCTGACACATTTCAATCCATTTAATATTCTGCAGTATGTAAATCTCAAACAGGAATGAATTAAAACTTAAAAACAATCTATTCTAAAGAAATCTCAACAACACTAATACATAAATTATAGTCAGAAATTAGCTCATATAGTTAATATTGAAATATTTTCACTAATAAATTGTTCCACAAATAAATTGAGTGGCTTTCATATCAAAAGCTATACATACTTACTTCAGTCTTCCTATTGTCTTTGCAAAGTGAATCTTCTAGATGAGGAAAATAAGACAAAGTAAAGAGAAATTCCTTTCTCATGGTTAAAAGGTAACCATAAGACTATTGATCTTATGGCCTTTTAGGCTAGTGTATTTTAGTCATTTAAAGGGAATCTTGGCAAGATTTATGTTGACAAAAATCAATCCTAAAGTTTATGATTTTATTTTTGAACTGTTTTCCCTATAAAATAGCACTGTCTCACCTTTTTTTTTCTCCTTTGATTTCAGATTGAGGAAGGGAGAGGGAGAGAGAGAGATAGAAACATCAATGATGAGAGAGTCATTGATTGGCTGCCTCCTGCACATCCCCAACTGGGGATTGAGCCCACAACCCGGGCATGTGCCCTGACCCAGAATCAAACCTCGATCTCCTGGATCCTAGGCCGACGCTCAACTGTTCAGCCAGGCCTGGCCGGGCCTGTCTGTCTCACTTTTTACATTCAGATTTACTTTCTTAAGTGGGACATAAAATGCAGTTGAAGCTGATGTGCTCGGATTCTGTGTCATTTGTCATACTAGTATGTCATGTATCATATCCTTCAGTCACTAATTTACTTACTCATTTATTTTAAAAAATTTACTAGTACCACTAAGTACCAAACATTACTCTAAGTACTTGGCATACATCTGTGAACTAAATGGACAAAAATCATGGAGTTTACATTTTTATAGACATGGTTCAAACACTAAATATGTAAGCAAGCAAGCATTTATTACAGATAGGGAAAAATTTTATAACTGCTCTTTTAAATCATGCTAAGGAAAATTACATAGAAAACGACTTGATTTTTAACTTGGCTTACTTTTGTTAATCCCATTTTTACCAGAACAATAAGATTTAGGGAAACATTCTCTCCAAAAACAGAGTTAGAATGATGCTATTAATTAAGAAAATGACCATTTTTTTCCCCTACAATAATTTCTTGCTTTTTACAACTCCTGTAATAGCATTAGTGCTGTAAAATGTAATAATTTAATATTTTGGCTTTTTGATGGCGGTTTATAAAAACCTACAGTACTTTGTGTAATAAAATTTATGTTTCTGTAAACTTTTGTTTCTATTCGATTTATATTACACTTTTGCAGCCTTTGAATATTTATGATAATTTTCTGTTGTAATTCTAGGTAAAATGTTACAGCACATCATTTTATTATTTAAATGATTCTTGTTTGGAAAGCTCTTTACTTTCTTTCATCAGTTATCTTCCTAAGTTAACTTTTACTATGAAGTGAAAGATAAAAAATTTTTAAATATCTTCTTAGTATAGCTTGGAATTAGCTAGGGTATATTTTCAGCATATGGTATGATAGGATTTTATAGTGTTAGATATGTTGTCACAAACATTATTAACTCAAATGTTAATACTTAACCTTTTCTGTTGACTTAATTAAATAAATCCCTTAGGTCAGGGGAGGGGAACATCCAGCCAGTGGGCCGTATATGGCCCTCAAAATAATTTGGTCTGGTCCTGCTAAGGCAACCACAGGTGGGACTAGAAATTCAATAAATCTAGGAGCTTTTTTGATAGCTAATTTTTAAGTTGATAATTTTGTGTGGCCTGTGAATGATGTTATGAAGATCCAAATGGCCCTTGGCAGAAAAAAGGTTCCCTGTCCCTGTGTAGGCCATCAGAGTGGATTCATTTTTTCAATCTGTCTTTAACTAGGAAGCCCTGAATGTCTGCATTTTTTTCTATATCATGAAAAGTAGACCTCACATAACTGGAACTTTTACCTGAGACATTGAATAGACTTTAATTATTCTTACGTTTTATTAAATAGATGGGGGTACCTATCATTAGAGGAGCAAGGTTGAGAAGGAAGTAGAACGTTTCTAGGACCTCATTTGAAGAGATTTTCTTCTCTTTAAATACTTAGTCATTTAAAATCTATTGAGATTTGAGGTTCAAAAGTAGAAAAATAGAAGCTCTGTGCTCTAATTTTCCAAGCCTCTTCTCTGACTTTTCTATCTAGTCTTTAATAACTGTTTAATTAGTGGTAAAGTTTCCATCATATTCAGTCTTGTATATAGAAACTATTTCTTTTCTTTTTTCTTTTACAGGGAACTTTGTGCCTAGAGATAAGACTTTGTTTATGAAGCCTTGGAAGTGTCAGATGGTGTTAATATTATATCTTTGCTTGCAAATTTTCTCTTTGGAGAGAAAATTGTTTTGTTTCCAAAGGGAATTCTAAGCTTAATTGTGGAGAAATGACAAATGAACCCCATAACCAGGCTTGAGAAAGTATGTGCATTTGTCGTTTAAGATGCACAGTAAGATTTAACTGATATTAGACTTCTATTGCAATTGTTGGTATTTTTAAATAAATTTGAGGAAGAAATAATCTAGCCTTAATCCATAGGAACTTTTCCTTGTGATAGCTATGATAACCTCTGCTTGGCTAATTTTTAGAATTTATCCTAAAAGTGACAATTTGCCTGTCACCTGCAAAGCTAAGCGGTATAGTGGCAGCAGAGCAGGGAGATGGAGGGGAATGAAGTTAAGATCTGGCAGGAATGAATTCACTTATAAATAGAAAATAGAAAGATTTTTTGAGATCATGGAAAGATTAGCTCAAATTATGTGGTTGAATACATTTTGTTTGGTTTCATTGGTTATTCAAAGATACAGTCTTTTAATCTTCATATATGACCTGTTGCACAATGATGTAAATAAGAAAGAAAGTTGATAATGGAACTTATAAGAAAGAAAGGTGATGATGGAGCTTAGAGGACTTTCAGGCTTATAGCTAATTAATTTATCTGGTAGAACCCTGATGTACGTGGTTGATTTAATATACAGACTTAACAGCTTTTGTTTTTTACTACTTATTACTGGCACTTAAGTTATTTGCCAGCCTGTTGGCCAGTCAACACCAATGTGCTTCCTTTAACTCCATGAATCTCAGCATATGCTATTTTTATATGTCCTAAATAAATACATATCTTACTCTTTCCACAGCGTGTAGAGTCCATGAAGCACAGGACAATAAAGCTTCCTACTCATTCCACTAGGAGAATCTCGTTGAAAGCTTCACCACGGGACTGACTACCAGAGACACTAATTTATCTAAATCATCATGCGTTGAAACAACAGAAGCCTACTACCTTTGCACTAACAGGAAACAGAGTTAAGATGTTTGCAATTCTTTGAGCTCCAGAAAGCCAGGGGAGTGAGTTGAAAATCTGAAAATGCGGTCATGGACTGGTTCCTGGCGTTGGATTATGCTCATTCTTTTTGCCTGGGGGACCTTGCTGTTTTATATAGGTGGTCATTTGGTACGAGATAATGACCACCCTGATCACTCTAGCCGAGAACTGTCCAAGATCCTGGCAAAGCTTGAACGCTTAAAACAGCAAAATGAAGATTTGAGGCGAATGGCTGAATCTCTCCGGTAGGTTCTAAAAACTGAAGGAAGAGTGATGAGATATTGTACTTTGTTTTTAGGTGCAGGGCTTCATTCAGCTATTAAAAAGTACTTAATGATTTCTATAAGCTAGTTTTGCAAAAATTTAAATATCTTAAGGTACTTTTTATACCAATATCTGTATATTTAACAGAGAATTTCTCAAATCTTATTTTACATATGAATTTTAATATAGAAAAGCTATGCCTTTTAATTTATGTACTTATATTTTATTTATAATTATCTTCAACATTTTGACAATTTTGATAAATTAAATGTAAACTTTATATGATTTAAATTAGCATATATTAAATTTTTTATCATATGGACTATAACAAAAACATTATCATTGAGAGGCTGAGTTACTCTAAACTATAACATTAAAATAAACAAAAACATTTATCCTTAAATAAAATAACTGGATCTGGAATCCGGAGAATTATTGTCATTGTTACTTCCAGTCTACTGAAAAGTGTGACATGTATCTGTTAGAAGGCAGTCCAGATGACCCTGTTCACAGGTTTGGTAATTAGCTGGGGCCATCAGCTGGTTCCTTTCCATGTGGCTTCTCTAGCAGTATAGCCCAAGTTTCTTACCTAGTAGTGTTCTAAGAGGGCAGGAGCAGGAACTGCAAGTCCTCTTGAGGCCAAGCATCATAAGTCATACAGTGTCACCTCTGCCACATTCTGTTAGTCTGTGCAAGGCAAAGGGACGCTCCACATTCAGAAAATGAAGGGAGCAACTGCAGAGAATTTGTAGCCATAATTAACTCACCATTCTCATCTCCAGAAGTAATGTTGAATAGATTAGATTAGGTCAACTCGTGGTGGTCCTGAACAACCAGCGTTTAGTTTAGACTCGGTTGATAGATAATAGGGAGCCATAGTTTCAGCTGAGGAATGACACAACGAAAAATGTTTGAGGAATATTTAGATTTTCAAATAGATTCAGGGCATGGGCCTGACTGGAGTGAAATTAACAGGGATACAGAGTGTTATTCTAGTTATCAGGTGATGCTGACCTAGGTTAAACTAATGATTGGGTCTGTTGGCTTTTGTACCAAGATATGTGGGTTTATATACTCATGTTTCCTACATGATTTTATTTGGCTCTCCCCAGACATCCCTTTCTTACTTATTAATTGCCAGCACATTAGGTATACATGCAGTAAACTTTTTTTTAAAAACTTAGAAATCGTAACTTTCTTTGCCTGCCATTCTATAAAATGCTTTTTCATGCTTCATGTTTGTTTTGTCTTAATCTTTAATAATGTGAAATTGCTATCACTTCACAGAATCTGCATTTTGGGGTTTGAACCTGCCACTTTGCCTCTCAGTCAGTGTTGAAATTTAGCAGAAAACACCTAGAAAATTATTAAAACTTGTTCAGAAACCCCTTGAGCAGTGAACCTTAAACTGGACAGGTGTCAGAACTGGACAGAATTTGTAAAATATAAAGAGCACTTAATTGACAGCTTTCCTCTTAACTCCTGGTTCATTAATTTTAAGAATACCACTTAAAAAATTCAAATTTGACTTTGTAGCCTATTAATAAAAATTTTTTGTTTCTTTGTTTCTTGGTTGGTCCAGGAAGGTAGACGATTTATTTCTTGGGATTTAGGTGTCAGCTGTAAACTGTAAATTTACAAACTACAAAGAATGCATAATCAACTTATGATTACCTATTTTTCTGAGTTATATTAGTCTTTCCAGATAAATTAGAGCTAAAGCATGAAGCTTCTGGTGGAAAAAGTTGTCCTAGGCAATAGATGTATAGAGCACTGACATGGGTAGAGAAAACCAATGTGGTTTTTCTTTTTTTTTTTGAAGGGAGAGGGAGAGAGAGAAACATCCATGATGAGAGAGCCATCATTGATCGGCTGCCTCCTGCATGCCGCCTACTGGGGATCTAGCCCGAAACCGGGGCATGTGCCCTGACTGGGAATTGAACTGCAGTCTCCTGGATCCTAGGTCGAGGCTCAACTGCTGAGCCACGCCTGGCCGAGCTGATGTGGTTTTTCATAGTTCATATCTTACTTCCTCTGTTTGAGAACCTGGTATTAGAAAGTGGGATCCCATTTTTGTTTCTCTTAGTTGATTGGAAAATTTGCTCTCAGCTCTCTTCTCTGTAACTGCTCATCTCTCATGTACAGAGCGTACTTCCATTCCTAGAGCAAGTGAATGGATTGGAATGTATAGAGCACTCACCATCTATCTATATAACCTTCCATTATACATGGTTTTATTTTTGCAATTCAGCATCCATTATTCCTTATGCTATCAAGAATGTCTTATATTTCCTTATGTGAGAATATTGTAGTGAGATTTTTAGTCAAGATCCCTGGCTTTCCCAGTCTCACAATTAGATGCTTTCTTCCTGGAGTTTGTATTAACGTTTTAATATATTGCTGGATTAAATTTGCCAGTGTTTTATTTTGGATATTTTTTCTATGTTAACAAGACATGTTTAATGTAATTTTTCCTTTTTATAATGTCTTTTGGGTTTTGCTATCAAGGTTACTCAGTCCAATTCTATTCTCCAAAAGGGTTTGTATAAAATTGGTATTCTATTTTAAATCTTTGTTAGAATTTCACTAGTGAAATCATCTGGGCCTATAGTTGGTTTTTGGGGAGGCTGGGTTGAGGTTGGGTTTGGGAGGGAAAGGGGACATGTGAGAAGGTTTTGAATTCTGGATTTGATCTTTTTAAAAGTAATTAGACTATTCAGATTTTCTATTTTTTTTTCTTAGGTTAGTTTTGGTAAGATGTATTTTTCAAGGAATGTGCCCTTTTTATCAACATTTTCAAATCAATTAGCATGAAGTTGTTCAATAATGCCTTTCAAATTTTCTTCTCCATACCTGTAATATCTGTAGCAATTCCCCTTTGTCATTTGTGTTTTCTACTTTTATCTTGCTAAAAGTTTATCAATTTATTTACCTTTTCAAAGAATCAATCTCTGATTGTTGTTTTTTCTCCTATTGTATATCTGTTTCTGCTTTATTGATTTCCACTCTTAGTTTGACAATTTCCTTTTTTATAGTCTTTTGGGTTTTATTGCTGTGTGTGTTTTTTAAAATTTATCTTTATTGTTGAAAGTATTACAAATGTACCCTTTTTCCCCCCCTTGATCCCCTCCATGCTGCACCCCCCCCTCCAGGCCTTCACCACACTGTTTCCATGGGTTATGCATATATGCATATACATTCTTAGGTTAATCTCCCCCCACCCCCACCCCTGCCTTCCCTCTGAGATCCCTCAGTCTGTTTCATGCCTCTATGTCTCTGGATCTATTTTGTTCATCGGTTTATTTTGTTCATTAGATTCCACATATGAGTAAGATCATGTGATACTTGTCTTTCTCTGACTGGCTTATTTCGCTTTGTTGCTGTTCTTTTTAAAGTTGATTCAGAAAAAAAATTTATATCATTGATTTAAAACCTTGCTTCTTTTCTAATATATGCCTGGAAAGTCTTGAAATTCTCTCTAACCACAGCCTTAAGTTACATCCCACAAGTTTTACAATGTCCAAATTTTTTTTTTTGACAATGTCCTATTTTAAGTGTTATTCAATTAAAAGTATTTTCAAATTTCTATTGTGATTTTTTTTTTCTTTGACCCACATATTATTTAGGAGTGTGTTGCTTAATTTCTAAGTGGGGCTATTCAATTTATCTTTCTAATTTTTGATTTCTGTTTTGTTCTTCAACCTTATAAACTTATATTCTGTATCATTTTAGTTCTTTGAAATTTATTAAATGGCTCAGTAAATGACATGGTGGTCAATGTTTTAGGAAAAATGTATATTCTGCTGTTGTTGGATATGCTCTTCTGCACATATCAATTAAGTTAGGTTAGTTAATTGTGTTATTAATATTTTCTAAATCCATGTAGATTTATTCTTTAATCTGCTTATTCTATCAGCTAATGAGAAAGGTCTCTAACAGTGGTTGTATATCTATAGGGTGTCCCCAAAACATGTATAGACACTTTAACAGCTGATAGCTCAATTGATGTTTCTTTCTTTTCAGTCAGACTAAGCTTTGAACAAAAATTTGTCCACTAGACTTTTTTATAGGATAGATGAAAGATAAAGTTTATAGTACAAAACCAGCAACAGTTGACGAATTGAGGGCACACAAATACCGAATGAAATGATTCTTGATATTTGCGATTCCATTGTTTCCCGTTATCAGCAATGCTTGGACCAGAATGGTCATACATTTGAAAACAGGTGTTGACAAAAAAAATTATTTATATCTGTAGATTCTTTTAAGTTTTGAAAATGAACTGTATGTTAATTAACACTGACTTTATAATCATTCAAAGTGTCTATACATTTTTTTGGGACATCCTATATTTCCTTGCACTTCTGTCAACTTTTGTTTTATGTATCTTAAAGTATTTCATTTGGTGAATGTAAATTTGAGACTATTTTATTTTCTGTGAATTGACCCTTTAATTATTATTAAGTGATTTTATTTATCTCTAGTAATATTTTTTTGGCTATAAAGTCTAATATATTTGGTATAAATATTGCTTTACCAGCTTTCCTTTGGTTTTGGTTTGCATGGCATATTTTCCCCATCTTCTTAATTTTAACCTTCTGGTTTCCTTATATTAAATATATTTAAATATAAATTTAAATATTTAAGTGTTTCTTGTAAGAATAGGGCTAGACCTTATATTTTTATCCGGTGATAACCATTTTTATTCAACTGTTTTGTCCACTTATATTTAATATAAACTAGGTTTAAGTTTACTACACTGCTTTTTTTTTCTATTTGATCCTTTTATTATTTTTAAAATTTTTCTTTGTTGCCTTTTGAATTGATGAAAAATTTTTATTCTATTTTTTCACTTATAATAGACTTTTAATTATACATTTTAATTTATTTTTAAAATTTATTCTTTTAATGTCTACCCTAGATATTACAAAATAATCTTTTTTATTATAGTCTATCTTGAATTAATATTATTATCATTTCTAGAGTAATACAAGAATTGTATCCTACTTAAATTTTTAATTCCCCCAATTCACTTTTGATCTTTTTATTGTTATATATTTTAACCCAGTGTTTGTTATAACATGTACATTATATTATAATTTTTATTTAAATTGTCCTTTTCTTTATAACTGACCACATATTTATTTTTTTTAATGTTCTTTATTTCTTCCCGTACTTTAATTCTTCCATCCAATCATTATCTTTCAGCCTAAAGAATATCCTTTAGTATTGTTGTGGTACAGCTTTGATGGCAATAAACTCTCTTACTATTTTTCAAAAAATACTTTTTTAGCATTCATTTTTGAGAGATATTTGCTAGTATAGAATTTAGTTTGCTAGTGGGAATTTAGTAGTTTTCCCACCTTTATTTGCAGTTTAGCTTTTCATGGTTTCAGTTATCCATGGTCAACTGCGGTCAGAAAATATTAAATAGAAAATTCCAGAAATAAGCAATTCATGTTTTAAATTGTGTGCCATTCTGAGTAGTGTGGTGAAATCTTCCACCATCCTGCCCTGTATCCCCCAACCCAGACATGAATCATCCCTTTTTCCAGCATATCCACACTGTATAAGCTACCTACCCATTAGTCACTGAGTAGTCATCTTGGTTAGCACATCAACTGTTGCAGTATCGCAGTGCTTGTGTTTGAGCAATCCTTATTTTACTTAATAACGTCTCATTCACCTTACTTCATCTCATTATGTAGGCAATTAATCATCTGATATCACAAGAAAAAGAAAGGAAAGTACAGTACAATAGATATTTTGAGAGACAGAGAAAGACCAGATTTATATAACTTTTATTGCAGTATTAGTAGTTATTGTTGTTAATCTCTTACTGTGCCTAATTTACATATTAAACTTTACCTTAGGTATGTAGGTATAAGTAAAAACATAGTCCATATAGGGTTTGGTACTGTCTTTGGTTTCAGGCATCCACTGGGCGTCTTGGAACATATCCCCTGTGGATAAGGGGGGACGACTATAATATATTACAGAACTTTAAATGTCATTTCATTGTTTCCTGGCTTTCATAGTTTCCATTGAAAAGTCAGCAGTTTTAATTGAACTGTTGTGGTTTTTTCTTTTGCCTACTTTTGTATTTGAATTTTTGTCTTTTGTGTTATACAGTTGACTAGGATGTGCCTAGATATGGCTTTATTTGTTTTTTTCCAGCTTAAAGTTCACTGAGCTTCTCAAATCTGGGATTTGATATCTGTTATATGTTTTAGAGAATCCTCAGCCATTATTATCTGCTCACCTACTGCTTCTAGACTGTGCTTTATCTTTTTTTTCCCCCAGGAACTTCAATTCATGTAATAGCAGAATTACTTTTATGGTGTATCACATCCTTTTATGTGTCTTTCACAGTTTAATTTCTCATTGTACTTCATTTCGTGTATTTTCTTTTGAACTGAGCTTCAATTTATTTAACCTATCTTCTGTTGCATTCATTGTAATGTTAAACACACTCAATAATTTTCATGTATTTTTACTCTGGAATATCCAGTTTATTCTTTTCATAATTTCAAAATTTTTTCTAAATTTTCAATTTTTCATCTATCTTATTTATGTTTCTTCTTTGTCTAATATATAGTCTGCTAATATCTAGGTAATATCTGGATCATGTTTTGGTCAACTTGTATTGCTTTTTCTCTTGATTTTTGATCAAATTATTTTTTGACTCTTTGCATGTCTAGTAATTTTAATTTTATGTCAGCTATTATGTTTAAAAGTACTATGGAGGTTACAGATGCTTCCCTCTGGTAGGTATATATTATCACTGGGCTTATTATCTTAATCCAGTGCAATCAGTGATTGAGCTAGATCATGGCTGCATTGTGATTTTAGTAAAACTTAGCCCACTGCTGTCTTGTTACTCAGGCATAATTCTTCCATGATTTTTCTTTGAGAACTAGATTGATTTTTTTTTAAGATTTGAAATACTATGGGAAATTTAGTCTGCTTTTTAGACTTTTTAAGCTTTGCTCTCTGGTCTCTTGCCCCATGTAGTATCTAAATTTAACAAACACTAAAGAAAAGATTAACAATGAGTTTAAGGTAACCCTTAAGCAGGACTTTGTCTCATAATATCACAAGGCTATGAGAAATTTCAGTCTAACAGTTGCTTTCTAGCTTCCTTTGGAGCCCCAGAATGCATCACGTAAACCATGGAGAAAACTGGGTATGTGCTTAGTGCTCCTTGAATTTTCAAATTTTCACAGCAACCTTCTGTGGGACCCAAGCCTATGCTTCACATTATACCCAGAATCAGTGAGTGCTCCCGAAGCAAGAACATGGCTTATTACAGACTACTTCCCTGTGGAGTTTTAGTTAATATAATCATATACTTAGACACCTCTCACATGGCTTTAAAAAAAGTTATATTTAGAAGTTATTTGTGTGTTTTTTTGTATTGCTGTTATTATAGCAAGCATAGGGTTTGCCATTACATACTACATTCTACTTGGAAGTAAAAGTACTCTACCTGGATTGAAAATGGTTGAAGTTCATTTATACTGATGTTGCTGCCATAAAGAGATTTCCATTAGTTCCTGTACCTAGATTCCTGGAGTTGTTCTAGTACTTGCACTTTTAAAGACCTGGTTCATCAGGTTTTAACTTTATCTTTCATTGTAACCCCAGATGAGTGGTAAAGGAAAGGAGGAGTTTAGTTGAATTGGAAGACTTTAACTATCACCATAATCTCTGCTTCATTGATTGATTTAGTGAATCTATTAGAAAGAGATCGAGGTGAGATTTAGATAGATTGAGCTAGATGTGTTTGTTGAACCTATCCAGTAGAAAGTTGGAAAGTGAGTCTAGAACTCAGGAAAAGCCAGGATGAGAGAGAAAGATACCTTTGGGGATCATGTACATAGACGTGATTGCCAGAAAATGTGTTGCAAGAAGTAAAAACTCCATTCATTTTAGATGACCCACAGTTGTCATGAAGAGGAGTAAGTGTGGAAATAGTATTAAACATTCTTATTTGTAGGTCTAGCAGCAATCTAACATGGAAGGAAATTTTATTTTTCAATGAATTTGAATCTGAAAAGTAAACTGCATCTGTTTTATGGTTATAGCTATTGGTTTTGTGGCATAGAAGCATGGGATCACATGTGTTTTTCATGCTATTGTCATTAGTAACTTTTATGGGGGGCAGAACCTTAGTAAGAAAATAGCACATTGAGAGTGTATTGCTATTTTCATCATTTATTGTCGTCTTAATTTTCTTATTCATACCCAGAGATACACACACACACACATAGAACACTGCTACATAATATCTAAAATCTTAAATAACTAATTGAAAAAATTTAAACATTTATATGTGGAAGAACTTTTTTTCCACTTCCAGATATAAATGCCATATAGGCAAAGTGAATTTACATTAAATATTTTATAATTTATGAATATTTGAGTTTAGGGGCTTGATTAAACATTCTTTACATTTTATCCTTTGTTCTTTTATCCTAGTGTTACTGATCTGATAATGGCTTCAAGCATTTCTTAATAATTGAAGATAAATACAGTAGTCTCTCCTTATCCATGGTTTCCCTTTCCACAGTTTGTTACCTACAGCCAACCACGACCAGAAAATATTAAATGGAAAATTTCAGAAATAAACAATTTGTATGTTTTAAATTGTGTGGTTCTGAGTAGTGTGATGAAATCCCATGCTGTCCTGCTTCGTCCGGCCTGGGACGTAAATTTTGTCCCACATGTGCAAGCTGCATATACTACCTGCCCATTAGCCATTTCAGTTACCAGACTGGTTATCAAAGAGAGAGAGACCACATTCACGTAACTTTTATTATAGCATATTGTTACAAATTTTTGTATTTTAGTAGTTACTTTTGTTAATCTCTTACTGTGCTTAATTTATAAATTAAACTTTATCATAGGTATGTGTGTATAGGGAAAAAACATAGTATATATAGGGTTTGGTACTATCCACAGTTTCAGGCATCCAGTTGGGGTTCTGGAACATATGTCCCATGGGTAATTTCAGGAAATATGACTCATCTATTCCAGTGTCACTTGATTTATAGGTGGCACATAATCTGCTAAACGTTTAGGAAAAAAACTTGCCTGGGCTATTCCATTTCCTTTAGGTAAACTTTTATTTCACTATGAAGTGTTTTGTTTTTAAGGTTGTCATATAGACATTTATAATTCATTTAGGTAAAATAATGAAACAAAGTGGATGTTTATTTTGATAGATCAGTATTCTAGACAAAGCTGTCTGAAGGGGAATAAATATAAAAACACTTCAACGTATTAGAGTTAGCCTTTGAATTACAATGGCTAGAAGGAAGTATAGTATAAAATAGCACACTATGCTTTTCTTGTTATTATTATTGCTGGTTCAAATAAAGTAAGTTTGATTTTAATCCAGTCCTTTGTGCCTTTAAAATATAAGCAAAAGCTGTTGCTTGGCAGAGATGTTTCATATCAGAAATTCATAAGGGATTCTAATAAGGTTTGGAGAGAAAGGTGTACTTAATAAATATAGAATGCTGTATGTGCAAATAAAGACAAAAGAGACATTCAAAAGTATAGTTTAGTGTTAATTCTCATTTATATTCAGTGGCACTTCAAAAATATTATCTCTTTTACCACATGATATGTACAGAAGCTAAGTGACTTAGTCATTTTTCTGCAAGTCAATGGCAGAAGCAGAAATAGAATCTTCCAAGGAATTAAGTTGTATCTAATTTTCAGCACATTGCCAACACTGTCATTTTTTTATACCTTCTCCAGTTTCTTTTGCTTTAAGAATTAATGCAGGACAGTATGTTTTTCTAGCCTACAGATGAAGACAAAATATCCTGTTTCATATTACAATTACTTTTGGTAATTGTTAAGTGTGATCAGAGGTTTCCATATATTAGTATTAGAAATGGCCATTTCAACCATTATCTCTTTAAGTTGTACAGATATACCTGTGTAAGCATATAGGGATTATGTTTAATATTTATTGATATTAGCTATAGTAATCCCTTATAATCTATCTAAATAAATACAAATGGCACATTTGACCCAGAAGTTTGCTAGGATCAGTACTTGCACCATTTCACATGGATCTGTGGGAATAACCACGTACTATAAGTTTAGATTAAGTTCTCATTTATTTGGTCATTTATACATAAGCTTATTGGAAATGGTGTGGCCTCATAGACTACAAATAGATGTAATATATCTAAATATAGCTTCCCTTGGTGATTTAGAGTCCCTGATGGAGTCACAAACTGCCTGTGTAGTTGACTACCCAAGGTAATGTCTTGCCAGACCTAAGTTAATTTCTTGTTATACCAATAATCCTTTCATACCTGGGGATAACATCACCTTTTTGGAAGAATGTACATAACAGACAATTTGTACATTTCCATTTAAGGGAATATGTACATACTGTGAGATCTATTAGTTCTTGAGCCAAATATAACATCATGAAATCCCTATTCTGATCCTTGAGAAGAAAGCAAAGGGTATCTCAATAATAAATATGGCTCTGGCTTCCCAGCATTATGGAGAGCACATCTCTCCACAACCAGTAGTGCGATATAGTACACACACACACACTTGTTGCAAACCAACCTAAAAGCCAGTTGATCTGTCATTATTATTTGATTATTTTTAATAGCTATTGATAGATTCTAAAAATTAGCGGTCAGTGAGGAAGGTAGGCCTCTCCCATAATTTTGCTATAATTTTATATGGTATAATAAAGGCAGGACTCAGATTGAATTTTGCCACACACAGTAAGCAGGTGCAAAAACAGTCACGCAATTGTTCTGTAACTGTGACTAAGTCCATGTTCTCTGTCCGTTGAGGTGCTCTTATATATCTTGTGTAAAAGGTTCTCTTGAGGTAGTTGTGACATTATTTGTTACATGAGATTAAAAAAAGACAAGTTTATGCTTTTGCTGAAATCTGAACATCTTGACTTAACCTGCGGAATTGTTCTTATATCATAGCATTCTGCGACCAAAAAAATAGAGCGCATTGGAAAACCCTTGAGATGTCTCTTTGTCTCCTTTTCAGCAAATTGGGAATACTAATAATGGAAAAGTTTCCATTGCTAGATGGCAGCATAATAGAACTAACGTGTCATTTACTCATTTCCTAAGTGTGGGTTAGTGTCTGGAATACATCAAGCATGTGGGAGAACTACAGTCCTTTTGTGAAGTGGGAACACAGTAAAAACCTTTGATTCTTGCCTTTGGACAGAAGGTCTCAAGACACCACCCAGTAACTTTAGGATTCAGTACCTCAGTGAAATCTTATTTAAAACATTGTTTTCCTAGTATTGCCATTTGTTGGAAATAGGTTTTATACTTCAAAGTGGATTATATGCCTGAGGGCAAAGGATAGTAATGTTCTTTCACCTCCTGCCACTCCATCTACCTTGATAAAAATTTTCTTGGGGAGAAGAGGTGGTGTTACTGCTGCTATCTTTTGGGAAGTTTTACATATTTGTCATTTCATTGTAGCGGGGGGAGCATTTTCTTATTGATTTGGTTTCAAAAGTGTTATATCCTGCTGTTTTTTATCTATATTATTTAAACACATACACATATGTAGCATATAATATTGTAAAATAATGGAAGAAAATAAAGCACTTTGTTGATACTTTCTAAACAAAGCCTGGCCTTTGGGCAAAAAGGTGACTTGTTCCCCACACAGAATAGTTGTGTTGAGTACAACTTGAATGTGGAGTCAGCTTTAAATTTTCCCATTTCTATATGAAGAAATTTAAATTTACCTTTGAACTTTATTAATAGTCTGTGTGGCTTCCTCTTGGTCTATTACTTGTCATTGTTTTCAATGAGGGATAAAAAGAAGTTTAGGATTGAAGTATTTAAGAACATGAAAGGGGCATAAGATTCTACTTCTGAAAGCTTAATACATTTTAACTTTGAACTTCAACTACCTTGTTCTGACAATTGTGTTATACCTCAGCCAGGCAGCAAGTTGATATACAAAAAAAGTCCCAAGTCTTTCTTTGAAAGGATTAACCCTCAGTTGTTGATAATGCTTACCTCACAGGGGTTTTGTATAGTTTAGTTAACGTTAGCAAAGCAGCTTGATACCCCTGCATGAAAGGCAGTTAAGTTATTAAAGGTTGGGTAGTTGTAATTTTGTAAACCAATGATCATGTTTTCATTGGTTACATGAGGGGAAGATAGCTGAGGAGAATCTTTATGTCTTATTTTATCTCAGATTCTGTAGTTTGAATCTAGAATTCTTTATGAAGTCGGTCCCATCTTTACTATGTCAGCTGAAGATTAGTTGTTGCCTTTCTCTTAAATTGTTCTGGTACAGTAAAAAACCAGCAGGCTTTTGTGGTGGGCTTGTGTGTGTGTATGGGGGTGGGGGGTGAGTAAGTGAGGAGCATGAGATGTATAAGGTAGTAGCAGCACTTGACTGACACGGTTAACACTGCAGGCAAGCAAGGCACAGGCTGATTATAACACACCTTTAGATTGATTATAACACATCTTTGCATGACTTGGTTGTGACTAAAGTGGTGTAAAATCTATTGCAAGAGCCATTGTTTCTTTATTTTTGCTATTTGAATAGGGACAGAATGTCATCTCAGTGTGGTTTTGTTTGGCTTTTGCTGATTACTAATGAGATTGGATGTCCCTTCATATGTTTCTTGGCCATAAGTGTTTTCTTTAATCCCATTTTAATGATTGGGTAAAAATATTTTTTAACTGGGAATAAACAAAAGGTCATTGTTTCTAGATCTCACCCCTTATCTCTTCAGGAAGTTTCCGGTTGCTTATTAACTGAGGGATTAATTATGAAGACTTTTCTGCAGCTTTGTGCATTTGCAGCCTTATGTGCAGTTGGTTTTTTGCCAGCTCCATTTTTTAAAATCCTTATTCTTTCTTTCTATAAAGATTTTTAAAAATTGATTTTTAAAGAGAGAGGAAGGGAAAGGGAGAGAGAGAAACATCAATGTGAGAGCAGAACATCAATTGGCTGCCTTCTGCACACCCCCTACTGGGGATCGAGCCGGCAACCTTTCAGTGCACAGGGTGATGCCCAACCAACTGAGCCGCACCAGCCAGGGCAGCTCCATTTTTTTTTTTTTAACCATTTTTTAAAAATTGATTTGTGAGAGAGAGTGGGATGGGGGCGGGCGGAAGGAGGGAGACATGGATTTCTTGGTTCCATTTATTTATGCACGCATTGGTTGATTCTTCTTGTATGTGCCCTGACTGAGGATCGAACCCACAACCTTGAAGTATCTGGATGTTGCTCTAACCAACTGAGAATACCTGGCCAGGGCACCAGCTCTAGTTTTAAAACACGCACTGAATGTCTTTGGATATACAGGGTGTCCCAAAAAAAGTATACATACACTTTGAGTAATTATTAAGGCAGTGTTTATTAAAATACATTTCATTTTCAAAATTGAGCTATCAGCTGTTAAAGTGTGTATACATTTTTTTAGGACATCCCGTACATGAGGATTTTTCACTTTGGTTTTATGTCATAATTGTTTCTTGGCTAGAAAGTAGTTCACAAAAAATGATTGTGTGAGTGTGACTTGAAATAAAATATGTATTTGTGATTTAGGGACAAAAGAATGACTAGGTTTGATGGGGGAAGGGAGCACAATCTATGACCAATTTTTTCCCTTCATTTGAGCAATGGCTTCTTATAGGGGTGTAATTGTGTCCTCATAGATAATGAATACACAAGTGGTGATGTCCTTTTTAATTTTTTTAAAAAATATGTATCTTTATTGATTTCAGAGAGAGGAAGGAAGAGGGAGATAGAAAGATAGAAACATCAATGATGAGAGTCATTGATCAGCTGCCTCCTGCACACTCCCTACTGGGGATCAAGCCTGCAACCCTGGCATGTGCCCTGACTGGGAATCGAACTGCGATCTCCTGGATCAGAGGTCGATGCTCAACCACTGAGCCATGCCGGTTGGGCAATGAGGTTCTCTTTAGTTATCAAAGATATGAAGGGTTGCTCAAAAATCAACCAAAAAAGGATTCTATCAGAGGATGGGCTTGCATTTAAGGAATGCCGTACTTTGATGTAGATAGCTTAGTTCTAATAATGATGCTAACAGACATTTCAATTTGTCTTAGGACAGTTTGTTCTCTAGGATACAGTCTGAAAAATTTTCAGGCACACTCAATCACCTTTTCCCCTCAAATAACCCCTGTTGATCTGCTATCCATTGATTTATTGCAGCTTTGTTTGAACCTGAGTGGGTTATCAACATTGGGAATGAATTTTGTGTATTTCTGTCTTTCATAGAAAATATTTCTCTTTTACTTGTTGGGAAACTGTAGTCATTCTTTAATGCATCATTTATCTGATAGTCATTTCTTAAGCACTAACTATATGTCAGCACTTGGGTTGGGCCATGCCATATTCATGGAATTAAATAAGACATGGTAGCTGCTCTTTAAGTGGAGAATTGTTATTTGTGGATATATATTGGGTGTTTTGCCCTCCCTCCGTCTATTACTCCCTCCTATTCTTCCTTTTTTTTTTTTTTTTTTTAAGCAAAAGATAAAATGTGCAATTATATTACCTTTCACATGCTGCTGAATATCTTCACTGGGTCTTCCAGAAATTCCTACTAATGATAACAGTTATTATTTATAAATATTGTTTTTATTTTTAAAATGAAAGTCAGTCATGCTCCACAAATTATATTTCTTTTATTTACCTGGATAGGAATATTTAGAATTCAAAAAACATAAAATTTCCTTTGCGTAGTTTTGGGATACTTTTTTTGCTCTGAAGAGTAAATGCTCACTATCACTACTAGTGGCTGGATTCAGTCCACCAGCACCTCTTCCTCTCTCCTAGTGGGCAGGTTTTCCTTTTGCCCATTTTCTATGTCTTGCTAGCAGTTACTAATAAAGTATGTTCTCATGCTGAGACTTGACATCCATCCTGCTACTCAGAAGATTGTTTGGCTCACTTTGTGGTCCTCAGCTGAGTTCCAAATAGTTCAGGCATTATGAACCACCAGTATATGGTGTAATTAGTTTAGACGTATTATATTAACCTGTCCCTATTTTCCTTAGCATTCTTTCAGGTTAGATTCAGAATCATGGATTTAAAATTTGGCTGATCATCAGAATTGTCTGAGTATTTTTAAAAATTAGATTTCTGGACCATTTTAAAGGATTAATATTCTTTGTGAAGGGAAGAAACCTGATTGCCCTGCCCTCCCCCATTCATTATTTTCATATAAAATTCTGTCAACTACTTAAGGCATTATCCTTCATTTGGTTAGGAATCTAATTCTTTAAATTGATTAGAGAGAGGGTTTCTGAAATCTTGGTTCTTTTATTTCTTGAACATTATTTCACTTCACTTTTATTATTTTTGATAATTTTGCTCTGGATTTATTATGAAAGTAGGAGGGCAGAAAGAGACTCTTTCCCCTGACTCTTCCTATATAGTATGCTATCAAAGTGCTCAGCATCTCTCGCCATGATCACTGTTCCCTTAGTTCTAGCTCACTGCCATGGTAACTGATCTACCTCTTTTCCTGTATTCCATTCTCCATTCTGTAGCTGAGGTGAATACTCTTGACAATATTCTTTTGCCTCAGCTCGTTTAAAAACCTTCACTGGCTGCTCATTGCACACAATAATAAACATCTAACCTTCTTTGCATGGCTTAAGAGGTCTTTACGATCTCTTACCTGTTACTTTGCTTTCATTTCCCTCTACTTCCTCTCTAAAATCAGTAGTACTGTATGGCTCCACCATCCCATTTCACACCACAATCCTTTACACATGCTGTTATTCCTGTCTAGATGCTCTTCATCTAGTTTATCATTTAAAATACAGCTCATGCATTATCTTCTCTGTAAAGCCACCTTTGTCTCTCCTCAGTCCTTCCACAGTGTTAATCACTTCCTTCTCTCTGCTACCTAGACCCAAATCTGCTATTGCACTTTTCACATTGGATTGTAATTGTTTGCTTATCTCCCTACTTTCTAGATTGGGAGCTTCTTAAGGGTAGGGTAAAGGTAGGATCCATGTCTTACCTACTCTGTATCCCCCAATATGTCCCAGTGTCAGGTACAATGAAAGCCCACAGTAAATATTTATTGGAAAAAAATGAATTAGTATAAAATTGAATTGGACTGAAAACCAAAACTACTCTGAAGCCATAGTGAGGCTATATTGAGGCTATTAGTCATTGAAGGTCCCCTATAGATTATATTGGAAAGCAGAGTGATTGGCTTAAATGAGTGGGGTGTTTAATCTGAGATTCCAGAATCCTGACGTTCAGAAATGTGATATAAATGATTAGGGAAGGATACATTTCTATAAATGGTAGCACTGGTTTAACAGTGATGCACAGGGTTGTAAGAGCATAGTCTCCATAGAGCAAATTCTGTGCATGGTATTTTGGCAGTTTCTTTTGCATTTTCTTCACACGTCATGGATATAGTTTTGTTTCTTTCAACTAGTGTTCAGGCAATTGATCAGTATTTCTAGGCTTCAATAATGTTTATAATCCTCAGCTTAACTCCGTTGGATTTCAAATCTAATCCTATATTGTGGGGTGACCTGTACTGTATATTTTTCTGGAATCACTTACTTGAATCACGGTAAAACACAGGCACTTGTACATCACTCCTTTTGTGAGTCTTTGTATCAATGCTGTTTATTTTTTGAATGAAAAAGTGGAGTAAGGAAAATATACACTATTTTAATAAAGAATAATGTAACTTAACTGAAATGAATTTTGAAGTTAAGTGGAGAATCTACTACATTTATTTTGAAACAGGGATAATTACTCTTTAGCCAAGAAACCAGATTTTCTTTTGTTCTTGAAGTGTTCAGATTTTATATAGGTTCTGTATTTCATAGAGTAAGGAAATAGACTAAACTTGTCTACCTAATGCCGATGTAAGGGAATGTTACATTAATGCAGAAAGTAAAATAGTTGTGAGATGATGTGCCTTTCTAAGATGTGCTTTTCTAATGAATCTCACAGTGACAGTTTTATTTTTAAGAAATCTCTATTAAAAGTAATTAAAAAATAATTAAAGTGAAAAACAGCTTTCAACTGTGAATTCTTAAAGTAGAAATTAGAATACTTAATTTTTTCTAATGGCATTTATCTAGCACATTATATTTACTGTGTTTTATTAATAGCCCTTAAATCTCCCATAATTGTCTGAGTATTGTTAACATGAATGGATTTAATAATTAGAATTTCATCAGTCAGATTTCTTTGAGCCCTGTTGTGTCTATTTGTCTATTTTGATCTGAACTAAAAATATTTGAATTTCTTTTTTGAGGTAAAAGGATAAAGAAAATTTTTTCTCTCCAGGGTTGATGTTATTTTTCTTAAAAGGAAAGTATCATGTTGCCTCATTTCCATCCTCTATATACCTTAGTTTCGTTTGAAACTTCTAGTTTAAAGCTAACCACCTGATTTTGAGAAGAAAGGCCACTTTGAATTAAGTAGAAATGACATGTATAATCTATCAAAGAACTTGTTAAGAGTGATTTATTTATCTTCCACAGCATTTTCTTCTATCAATTTGAGCTTAAAACATTACTGCTATAGCTGATGATTCCTTTGTCTCATTTTTCTTAAAGTGTCAGCATAAATAATATTGCCTGTACTAGAAAATACAAACTTATTTAGTAACAATGGAAATGAAGTTTATAAAATGGCCTGACAAATTGGTGATCTGGAATCTAAAATCTTCACAGAAGACTTGAAATTAATTTTTGTCCCCTTTAGATTCTGTTGACTTTTTTCCCCCCTTTGAAATGATTATTTTTTTAAACTGAATTAAACAAATATGCACAAATGATCACATCCACATATGTATGCAAAATGAAAGGTATAATTTTGATGTGTTATGATTTTAATTATAGATCTGTAATAAAAACCACATTTTTTTTTTTTTAATCCTCACCTGAAGATATTTTTTCCATTGCTTTTCAGAGAGAGTGGAAGGGGGGGGGAGAGAGAGAAACATCAATGTGAGAGAGACACATTGATTGGTTGCCTCCCGCACGTGCCCTGGCCGGGGCCAGGGATCGAGCCTGCAACCGAGGTACGTGCCCTTGGCCAGAATCCAACTCGGGACCCTTCAGTCCGAGGCCTGATGCCCTAACCACTGAGCCAAACTGGCTAGTGCTAAAACCTACATTTTTTACTTGGATGTAAATATGCATAGTTTGAAGATTATTAATCATTGCTTTGACAGCAGGAATATTCATTTATAATTCTTGCTATTGTCATATAATTTATATAGTATTCCTTTCTAAGTTGTTAATTCATTTATAGCAGTTATCAAGACTTGTTCTAGAGGATTGTCCTACTTTCTTGTATGATACAGTATTTCAATATTTCTAAAATTTTTAAAAGCCATTTTTTTATTGTTTCAAACTTTCCTAGGAGACTGTAATGTGGGTGTGTAGAGTAGCTAGGGAAGTTACTAAATCCTATTCTTTTGGTAGTTTTTTTTTTTTTTTTAATATATCTTTATTGATTTCAGGGAGAGGAAAGGAGAGGGAGAGAGAGAGATAGAAACATCAATGATGAGAGAGTCATCGATCGGCTGCAGCCTGCAACCCGGGCATGTGCCCTGACCGGGAATCGAACCCCGATCTCCTGGATCCTAGGTCGATGCTCAACCACTGAGCCACACCTGGCCGGGCTCTTTTGGTAGTTTTTAACCAACATCTCCAAGATTGCATAATAAGAAACCAGATGAGAAACAACACAATTCTTTGATGACTAAGAGATTTAAAAAAAAAAAAATCCTAGCTTTAAATTGAATTACTTTCTCTCATAGAACTTACTGTATTCTAGTAAATTGAGTTTTCCAGGCATGGTCTTGTGTAAACACTTATTTTGATATGTAGAACTTCATTAAGTTTTTTCTAGGCAGGTCATCCAATTTAGCTCAGCAGCATAATTCATTAAAAGAAGCTATTATCATATTATTTATAATCTTTATAAAATTTTAGGTATGTACTAATGAAGATATTTCACAGTATTCTGTGCTGTTCTACAGTAGAAGACAATAAAAATGTTACTAGGTCACATTTATTGAGCATCTACTATTTTGGAGAATTTAGTCCTCAAACTGTGTCTTTGTGGTACTATTGTTATTTTCATAGTACAGATAAGGAAATGGGGGCTTAGGAAGGTCAAATAACTTGTTTAGAGTCACATAGCTAGTAAGTAGGACCCTGAGCAAGGTCTGCCTTCCTCTAAAACTTGTGTTGTTAACCCCTGTACTGTTGCCCGAGATAATGCACCTAGCCAGCAGTTAGAAAGGCACTGAGTCGAATGATTTTTACGGTGATAGTGATGAATTCATCTGATTTATCCACACTTATTAGAATGATGTATATACCCCAGAGTGGCTTGGCTTAGGATAAAGGGCATGATAGCATGACAGAAGTTTTCTTTGGAGACCTCAAAACTCTTTACACCTATCTTAAAACAGCTGAGGATACATGACCCAAGCATCACTGACCAATATGGATAACAAAATCATGGTAACAGTGAGTCGGATATTTATAACTTACGCCTCCCACAGTGAATTTGTTCTTAATGTGTTTTAATTTATTCTGTTAACTAATAGAAAGGAAGAATAATAAAAGCCTGGATTCTAATTCTGGCTATACCCCTTACTAGCTTTGGAGCTGTGAACAAAGTCGTTTAACCTCTCTGAACGTCTGTTTCCTTATCTGTTAGGATACCTTTTTTTCTCTCTCCATGATTATTGTGAGTTGTAAATGAAATAATTCTCTTAAATGCTAAACATAGTGCCTTGAAGTTAATGGGAGTACTATATTTGATGATAGTTGTTAGTACTGTATTATCATTTTCGTTATTGATGTTAGAACAAATGAGTAGGGGATAAATTAAAAAAACAAAACTTGCTTTGCTAACTTGATACCTTTGAAAACCAGCAGTTTGGTGAGAAGCATTTAGATAGATTAATGTGCCTTACTTTTACATTAAAAACATTATAGTCATAGCAGTCTGTCAATTTGTTTAATTTAATAGAGTTCTATTATGAATGTAAATGTACCTTTCTATTTTTAGATGTGTTTGTATGTATATACATTTCTATACACTGGTGGGTTTTTTTTAGACAGAAGAGTATATGTAGGCATCTATTTAAATTCAGACTTAAAAATTTAGTTTTCAGTGTTTTGGTTTGGCAGAGGTCTTATCCTCATTTCTCTAATTCAACTTACTTAGTTTACTTTCATTATTGAATTGTGGAGGAAAGTAATGTTTCCATAATAGTACATTTAGCTATTTCAAAGACCGAAATATTGTTTGAAGTTATATTTTATTCAGAAGTTAACATAAAATTTACAAATATTTAATGGTTTTAAAAACAATTTTTATAAGGCTCTGAATATAAAACTTAATTTTTGCCTGAGCCCAGTTTCCCACCTCATAAATGAGAAACAAGCTAAAACAGAATCTATTATCAGCACCAGTAAAACAGAAAAAAAAATTGTTTTCAGAAATGTTGTTTACTCTGGTATCAGGCATATAAGATAATCATTTTTCTTTCTTTTTTTTAAAAAATATATCTTCATTGATTTGAGAGAGAGGAAGGGAGAGGGAGAGAGAGAGATAGAAACATCAATGATGAGTCATTGATTTGCTGCAGCCCGCAACCTGAGCATGTGCCCTGACCGGGCATCGAACTCTGATCTCCTGGATCCTAGGTTGATGCTTAACCACTGACCACGCCCGGCTGGGCAAGATAATCATTTTTCTGAAAAGAAATTGGAAGAGGAGAGGAGAAAAGAAAACAACCTAAACTCATTGAGAATTACTACTGTTTTCCTCCTCTTTCCCTGAATTCTTTTAACTGGTTCAACTCTGCTTTATCTTTAAGCATTTCTTAAAAATCTAAAGTGTACCTTAGGAGACAAAAGTACTACCCTTTTGGAAATTTATTTTCCAAAAAAAATATTATTTATTTTAATATTATTATTTATTAGTTTGGTATGAGTATTTTCTGAAGTGCTCTACATTCTTCCTCATGCTAGGGCATGGCTGGTACAGGGTATAAGCAAGCTACTCAATTTTGGGCCTGTGTCATTAAAAAAAAGCCTTACTACCATGCTGCTTAGAAGAATTCGACGAGCTTAGTACATTCCTGGGCCAGGTGTCAGAGGTACTCTGGTTTGCAAGCTTTTCAAGTCTCTTTTAAACATTTTGTCCTAAGGGCTCTGTTTCACTTAGTAAACTAGTAATTGTAGTGTTATCATTTTACCCTACCTTTGAACCTTGCATCTAAAAGATTTTCAGTAGTGCGAACTGGCAGACAACTAAGGTCTTTTCATTTCACTTATTTCTTAATTTGTAAGAAGAGATTTCCAACAATAGTTTATTTATCAGGTCTACTTGGTACATTAATTCTGACCAAAAATTCAGTAATCTGCTGTAAATCCAGTGACCAGGAGGTATTCTCACCAAATATTCTTGCCCTTTTGAGTACATGAAGAAAATTAGCTATTATATTGAGAAATGTTGGAATGTAGAAATTTTCCCTGAAACCAATAGATGTTAAAAGTAGTATACTTGATATCAAAACCACTATTAGACACTTAATTTAAACAAGAAAACCTAGAATAATATGTCTAAATTTCCCACATCAAACCTGTATTTGGCATTTTCTTCCTTTAAAGTTATTCATTTCTTAATGCAAAGCATGAGTCTGTAAAAATGTGTCAGTTGGATTTTTGAATAAGTAATTGGATTTCCCATTTACTCATATTTAAATTTTACAAATGCTTCATTTTCATTTCTGACTGATCTTTAAGCTGGCTGCATGACAGCTTTGCTATTTTTCGCTGCCTTTACTACCTCATTCTTCTTTCTCCCCTTGGCTCTGATAAATAGTGATTTGCTTTTGTGTTAGTTCCTTTATTAAATATATATACATATATATATATAAATATATATATACATTTTCTGAAACATATATGAAACAACTACTGTGTTTCAGAAAATGTGTCAGGTGCTGGATATAAAATAGTGTTCTGACAGATTTGAGTATAGTAGCAAAGAGAGACATATAAGTACTTACGGTAAATAAGTGGTCGTAGAAACAAACTAAATCACCATCAGTAGAGGATGGGTTAAATAGATTATGATGTCTCCATGAGACAAATATTTTATAGCTATATATATATCATATTTAGCTATATATAAAATATATGTAACATATAAATTTAAACACACACACAAATATATGTGTGTGTGTGCATTCTAGAAAAATGCATAAGACACTGTCATCAGTGATTGCCTCAACTGAGGGTTCATGGGGACTGCATTTGTTATTTATTATATATAATCTTATACTTTAAAAAAGAAAGAAACCTGTTCATATATCTTTTTTGTAACTCTAAGTAAATAAGATTTAAAGAAAACATGCAGTACACTGAACAAGCAAATAAGTGATTATACTTTTGTAAAAATAAAAAATAAAAAATCTGGAGGTAAAAACCGCGAACTATTAAAAAAATCACTTATTACCCTCATTTGTAAGTTTTGTCCAAAAGCTTTGTTTTAACAGGGGTGCTGTTGTCACATTTGAAGTGAGCAGGGACAACTCTTAGTCCAGATTGTTCTGTTTTTGGCTGCTGGCTGATGCAAGAATGGTCTAGTTTATACTTTTCACTTGTCACAATAAACATGGTCACAGATTTCCTTGGAGAATTGAGCCTGAGACCTATTTAATGTTGATATCACAGTATCTTAAAGCTGAATTTGGATACAGATGATCCCATTTGATTATTCTTTTAAAACCGACATTGTTACTAGATCCTTTTACTTCATTTGGGGTTCCATTTCGAATTTTTGCACATTAGGTAAAAAGAAATAATTATAGCCACAAGAAGCAGTTCATTTGAATAAAATGATATTTTCTCTCAATAGATAGAGAGCTGACTCTTCCACCTAATTTGACAGACTCTTGGCAAAACTTGACATAGGAATAAATGTGATTACATTTTGTGGTTTTGCTGGGAATATTTTAGTCCCATGAGTAGCCACTTAAAATTCTAACTGAAAAAAAAAAAAAAGCATTTGTAAGTTACTAAGTATAATTCTAGCTTTTAGCGAGCTTAATTCATATTTATAAGTAGTCCAAATTTATGTTAGTCCTGGTAGCTTATTACCCAGATGCCACCATTGTAGATTGTTTTCTTTAAAAAAAAAAAAAAAAAATCTTTTTATTGGGTTAAATGATCTTATCATAGCAGCTCTAGTCCTCTTTGGCAATGAATGAAAGTTTAGGTAGATGATGAACAACCAGAGGTAGCTCAGTTGATTAGAGTGTCATCCTCGTGCCCCAAGGTTGCAGGTTAGATCCTGGTGGGGGGGGCGGGGGCGCATACAGGAATCAATCAATGAATGCGTGAATGGGTGGAACAGTGTGAATCGATCTCTGTCTTTTTCTCTCAAACCAATTTAAAAAGACATTTCAATTGACATTTTTATAACAATATTCTGATATGTAGTATTATATGATGCCAGAAATTGGGAGTTAAATAGCATTGATGATGAGCATCTATCCGATTTTCATCTAGTTTTATTAAGGGATATCTCTGCAATTAGAGAACATTTCTAATACATATATGAAGCACAGAAAATAATATAAACCCATGTCTCTGTTACTCATATTGAAAAAATGCTGATATTTTGCCATATTTGCTTCAGATTACTGGAAAAAAATACAGATATTATTCCCTTCCACAGCCACATTTTCCTTCCTTCCCAGAGATAATCACTATTTTGAGTGATGTATAATACCTCCTGTCCACACTTCTATTCGTTCTTATATAAGTATGTATGCATGAAAGTATGTTGTTTTATGTGTTTTTTAAATTTAAGTGAATGTATCATACTCCATCCATATGTATTCTTCTGTGACTTTTTTTCATTCAACATTGTGGTACTCAAGCAAGATTATGTATGAGCTGTATCTGTAGATACATCCATTCCTCTATGGATGAATATCTAATGTCTCCTTACGTACATGTGCTAAAGTTTCTTTAGGGTGATTACCTAGGACACATGCTGAGTCTTAATATATGTGCATCTTAAACTTTGGAGTGATTTCACAATATTTTGTGCCTAATGGCACATTTCTTAGAACATGTCGTTGTCATTTAGTATATATCTACAAGGTCCATTTAGTCTAAAGTATAGATCAGATCCAGTGTTTTCTTAGTGATTTTTCTGTTTGGATGATCAATCCATTGTTGAAAGTGGGGTTTTTCCTCCTAATGGTTTCTATTTCTTTGTTGAACTTCCCATTTTGTTTATACATTGTTTTCCTAATTTTGCTTAGTTGTCTGTTATTGTAGTTCACTGAATTCCTTTAAGAGGATTGTTTTGAATTCTTTGTTAGGCAGTTAATAGATTTCTATTTCTTTAGGGTTAGTTATTGAAGCTTTATTCGTTTCCATCGGTGGTGTCATGTTTACCTAGTTTTTTGTGATCCTCGTATTCTTGTGTTGGTATCTGCTCATGAGGAAGCAGTCTCTTTTCCAGCCTTTACCTGTTTGCTTTGGTAGGGAAAGCTCTTCACCAGTCAGCTCAGCTTGGGATTCTGGATAGGCAGGTGGTAGAAGCCTTGCACAAGCAGTGCTTGCCCTCAGGATCTCTAATTGGATGGGGCCACTGCCTGTGCTCTGAGGTGCTAGGGAGGGTGTTATTGTTCTGCAGTCAGTGGACCTGATGACTGATCTCTGCATTCAAGCAGAACCAGTGGCTGGGGTCTGTATTCAGGCAAGGCTACTTGCTGGGCTCAGCAATCACCTCTGGTTGGGCAGGGTTATAGGCTGTGTTCCCTGGAAGGGCAGAGTAGTGCTGTTGATTGTACTCTGCAATTGGGCAGGGCCGCATGCTGGGCTCCGCAATCACCTCTGGTCAGGCGAGGCCCCAAGCCATGCTCCCTGGCTTGATGGGGTCATTGGCAGGATTCTACATACATTCAAGGCCATAGTGCAATTAAATGGGACCTCAGACTGTGCTGTTTGATCAGATGACACTGTAGGCTACACCTCAAAGTTGAGCAGGGCTGCAGACTGGGATCCGCAATTGAGCACGCTGCTGGGCCTGTGTTCTGCTCTTTGACGCTGTCTCTTGCTGGATTTCCTGTTTAGGCAGGGCTACCATCTGTACCCCGTAGTTGGGTGGAGCTGGAGGTTTTGCTCCATAATTGGACTGAGTTGCTTTCTGGGTTCATCGGTCAGTTAGAACCATAGACTGTGCTTTAAGATTAGGTGGCATGGTTAACTGAGTCCTCTCCTTGGGTGAGTCTACAGATTATGCTTAGCAATTGGATGGGGCCATTGGCAGTACTATGCTGCTGGACAGGACTATAGGCTGGGCTTCCCTGCTGGTCAATACCATAAGCTGGACTTTGAGGCTGCCCAGGGTCACTGTCTGGGTTTCCTGGTCTGGCAGAGTCAGTGGTCATGATCCACAGTTGGGCAGACTTGGCTCTCTGCCTCAATGGGGCTGTAGGATAGGCTCCAGAGTTGGCCGTAGTCTCTGTTTGGGCAACCTGGTGAGGCGGGGGCTGGAGGCTACGCTCAACAGTAGGGCAGTACTGCTGCTTGGCTTCCTGCCTGGAAGGGTCTGTAGAATTAGCTCTGTGGCTACCTTGGGTCCTTGGCTAGGTTTCCTGGTCAGGTTGGGCTGGGGGCTATGCTTAGCTGTTGGGTGGGGCTTTTGCTTTGCTTTCCTGCTCTAGCAGGCCATAGGATGTGCTGTGCAGCTGCTTGCATCTTTGGCCAGTGACTTGCTTCCCTACTTGTTGGTCTGTAGGATGTGCTGCATGGTTGTCCTGCATCTTGGGCCAGGCTTCCTACTCCAGTGGGGCTGGAGGCTATGCTCAGCAATTGCTCTAGAATGAGCTCCTAGACAGCCCTCTGGCTGGTGACCCAAACTAGGCAGAACACCCAGTTAAACTCCCTATCCAGTTGGAGCCACTGGCTCAGCTATGCAAATGATGAGAACCTCTGATTGGAATCTTCTCTGAGGCCCCACCACTGGCAGGAACAGTTTGCCAGATCTGTGCATTTGTTGAGGGGCCCCCGCCCCCTTCTCTGTCTCTAGCTGACTTTCCCAGTAAGCCCTGAGGCATACTTATGTGGACCTCCCAGGAATCATCCAGAATGCTAGGGAAGCTTGATGTCCACCTTGTGCTCTCCTTTTTCCAGTGGAGAAACTATAGACCCAGGGGGACCCCCTTCCTGCAGCACTGCAGTGACCTGGGGGAGGAGCAATGTGGCCAAAATGAAACTGCTCCTCTCCCATCCTAATGTAGTTTTCCTCTGGTTTTGTAGTCCAAGGGATGGCTTTAGCCTTACTTCTGTATTCTGGGATCTTTACAAGGTATTTTGTCTATGAATAGTTGCTAGTTGCCCTTCACCTGATAGAGAACCACCTGTTTTGCCCTCTATCTGACATTAGTCTCCTGATTCAAGTTTTATTAAACCGTTGTTTCATCGATTGTGTGTAGATTTTTATTTGTTTCAGGCATAATGGTAAATATGATGTCTGTTATTGCATCTTGGCCAGATGTCCCATCTATTTTTTACATAGTGAGTATGATTTAAAAAAACACAATTCCCTAAATATTCAGATAGAGACTGTTCTTTGATTGACTTTTCAAATTGGGGTGTGGAAAGAATGATTCTATGTGTACGTTTTCTTTTTTCATCAGGTTCTCCATTACTTTTCTATCTACAGTTTATCCACAGTTGAGTTAGATTATTGTATATAATAATGTAATATAAATCACTAATACATTTATGTTTTATTAGAATTAAATTATGTTTAGTAGTTAATGGAACTCCGCTGAAAAGATCTTATGCTATTTTTCATGCTTGTTTCCTCCTAATGTTATTCCACCAATATGTGAAGAAATGAGATAAAAAGGAGAACTTAGACATACCTCTTTTTTGAAATTTTGTGTCCCTGAAGTATGTTCTAGAAAAGGACATCCTTGTCCTGTGGCATATTGCTGCCAAAATAAATTTCAGTAGGTAATAGTTTTATTCTGTTTTCAAATTATTTCTTAGAAACCAGTCATCTAATTCAGAAAGAAATTAAGAGCCAAGTTTTAAAAACTATATACCAAGAAATGCCTCATTTATGAATGTATACACATTTGTGCTCATAAATTGGGTAATTGTGCACCTAACAACTCTATTCATTTTATCATTATTCACTTTGTGTGTATGAAAATGAAGGCTTTTTAATTCAAGTTCTGTGGCCTGGTACATTCATGATTGGGGCATGGTTATTTTTCATGCCTCTGTTCAGTGTTAATATATACAATTTCACGGAAAATTATAGAATACCTTATTTACTCTGGTGTAGCTATAACAAGAGGTTCTTTACTTAACATGTATTCTGAAGTGGTGTAGGTAATTAATAGTTAATTTGGTTTCATCTGTTATATAAAACATGTTAGAAAAGGTATAAAAAAATCTGTATTTGAGTCTTTGCATCAGAGGACTAAGTTGACATCTGAATTGAAGTTCTGTGAAGTGTAATTTAAAACTTAAGTTTCCTTGACGTGATTGTGATGGTTAAAATAGATATCCTAGATGTTTTGAGATTACAGCTCATCTCTAAAGTGACTGAGCCCAGAAACAGTAGTTCTGATAAAGTTTATTGACAAACACTGTGTTAAGTACTCTTATAAACATTTTCTCATTTAAATAGATTTTAGTAGAAAAATTAGTCATTGTTTAATCTAAACAATAACTTTGCAAATATATATATAATGTTTGTATGTATGTATTAGTTTTTTATTGCTTCTGTAAAAGATACCAAAGACTTTGTGGCTTAAAACAATAGAAATTTATTTTCTTATATTTGGGGGGTGGGGACAGAAGTCTGAAATGAGTTTCACTGAGGCAAAACCAACCGTTTTATCAGGGCCACAGTCTCTAGGGAAACTCTAAAGGACAATCTGTTTCTCCTTGCCTTTTCTAACTTCTAAAGGTACATTCCTTGCATTTGTTGCTCATGACCCCTTTTTCCATTTTTAAAGCTGATAGCCACACTAACTTCTTGTCTTTTGTAGTAAAATCTTCCTCTGCCTCCCTCTTATAAGAGCCCCTGTGATTACAATTTTGGCTAACCTGGATAATGCAAGACTGTCTCCCCACTCGAAGATCCTTAACTTAGTCACGTGTTTCTAGTTTCTTTTGTCATATAAAGAAGCATTCCAGGATTAGGATGTAAATATCTTTTATGGCCAAAATGGAGCACAGAATACTGCCCCAAATAAAAAACAAACAAAACATGTTAGAAACGATTACAGTTGGGAAGGAAGTTTTATAGATAGATTGCTTATATAAGCAAGAGATCCTGGATTCCCTCTGCTGTGTTCCAACATTTTGTGTTGTTGACTGATTTTTTTGTTTCTGATACAAACAAACAGGACATTAATCTTCAGTTTTTTCCTGATATACTTTATCTTCTACTCTTGTCTTACCTTATGAAACCAATGCTTAGTAATATAAGGTCACGAGTTCATGAATTAGAGCACAGATTTACACAGCCTGATATTATGCTTAACTTAGAAATAATTTATATTTGATATTTGAACATAGACACATGTTCAGATGTGTGTTTTCTTATTCCCTTTAAACCTTTTCATCACCCTCTCCTTCACCTTTGTTATCCTCAACACCAATGAAGGATTGACCACTTTGCTACTGAAGGCAAAGTTTTTCTAAGCAATATGATGAGAGCTTTTAGGAGAGAGTTCTAAAGGTTCCTTAAGTCCGAGAAGATCTCAGAGCTAGATTATTTTTTTCTGCTTTTGTTCAGTATCATTTCAGTGTTTACGTTTTATTGTATACCTTTGGAGAGAAAATTTCATTTGGTACTTCTAATATATTATATGGTTCAGTGACTTCTGGAGTTACCAATAAGTATGTTTTAGCATGTAACTTTAGGAAGCATGTATTTTGTTGAGTAATTTATAAGCTAAATGTCTACATCTTCTTCCCTGAACTACAGGATACCAGAAGGCCCTATGGACCAGGGGCCAGCTTCCGGAAGAATTCGTGCTTTAGAAGAGCAGCTTGTGAAGGCCAAAGAACAAATTGAAAATTATAAGAAACAAACTAGAAATGGTAAGTGATTATACAGTATATTTTCTCTTCAATATATTGATATTAGCACTAATAACTGAAAACTTCCTTTCATTAAAGTATTGGAAATGCTGTACTCTCAATTCTTTGACTGCAGGTCTGGGGAAGGATCACGAAATCCTGAGGAGGAGAATTGAAAATGGAGCGAAAGAGCTCTGGTTTTTCCTACAAAGCGAACTGAAGAAACTGAAGAACTTAGAAGGAAATGAACTCCAAAGACACATAGATGAATTTCTGTCAGATTTGGGGCATCATGAAAGGTACTCTTTTTACTTTACATTTCATTTGGGCTTTAGTAAAGATTATAGTCTAAGAATGGGAAACTGGAACTTTCGGTCATTGCCCTGCTGAATGGTAAATGATAACCTACCATATTTGGGAGCAGGAGAATACCCGAGATCTCAAAGGACAATAATTGCCAAATGTAGTTCATCAGCTGGTAAATATTATTTAAAATACATTTTTAGAAATCTCTATATCCTAAGTAAACTGTAAAGGTAGTGGTGTCAGCCAAAAATACATTGGAAATCTTCCTGTAAATTTCCTTCATATATAATCGATATTTGAAGTGGAGTCTGCAGTTTTATATTACAATATATTGGAACTCATGCTGAGGCTGGCAATTATGTTTCTAATTCAAATATTAAAATCTTTAAAATAGCCTCTTTTTAGGGTTTCTAATTAAAGATTAACAGGTTTTTGATAAAAGGAAGCATTTTGTTTATTGTTCTTCCATTTAGTTGCAAGAAAGAAGAACCTGAAATCTGCCTAATTAAGTTTGTTTCTTCTGTTTGCACATTTTTGAAAATGTGCACTTTATATTACATAGAAAAGAAAACATTTTAGTGCTAGTTTATTCATGCAGGGCAAAATGTGTCTGATGATCATTATAAATACAGTGAAAACCATCCTTAGCCCTATTATATTTATAAGTCTATACTCCCAGTAGGATTGTGATGGCAATTACTGTCTCATTTGTGAACAATAAATGAAAAATTGTTGTATTAACATAACCTACCACTGTGAAGAGGAAAAGAGTTACCCTACAACCACAGGATTCATATATATTAACATCATTAGCAATATTATAGCGATTTTGAAATATTGCTCTGCTATTTAAGTGAAATTACAAATAAAATCGATCAGTTTATTGGAATCATTTTAACATTAATGAATCTATAGAAATAAGACAATGTGAAATTCAAGGGGCATTGAATTATTATTCCACACATTCAACAGACCCTTTGAACTTTTTTGCCTAGTCTGCAATTAAGTAGTTGTTAGATCATTAGACCAAATGATGACTAATTCTGCCCTTAATGCTTCTCTACCTTAAAGCTGATTCTAGACACCAAGATTCTGTTAATTGGAACTGTGTGCTTGCGTGCTTTACTTATTTCAGTTTCATAGGAAAATCCAAATCTGAAGAGGATTTGAGTTGGGTAGACTATGTGATATTTAAAGGAAAATTTTGACTGTTGACTTCTGATGGAATGTTTAAAGTTTGGGTGATTTAATTAAATTGAGAATTTAATTTTTAGGTCTTCTCTAAATCAAAGTAATTATTTAAAGAATATTTTGTGCATATGTCCTGTTACTATATGTAGAAACACTGTACAAGTGTACAAATGGAAAAAGTCAGGCCCTGAATACTTAATGTAAATCAATGTTAAATTTTTTGTAAGTTGAATTATGATTCCTGACACTGCCTTTTAGTATATGTTACATAATAATATTTCACAGAAAACAAAAATGGAAAGGTACCCAAAGTATAAAGGCCAATTTCTTTTGCTGTCTTTTGCAGAAATTATAATGAACTTGGGACACAACTTCACAGGGTAGTAATTTAACTCCAGGCAGCCAGATTAGAATGCTGGTATAAATAATGAGCAAAGCACCACCAAACATTAGAGAAATAACCTTTGATGAATGTACAAATAGAGAAGATTTGTATATATCTAGAATATGCCATCTTACTGATAATTTTCAGAGTCCTTAAGTGTAAGAATTAAGACAGACATTTATGCTTGCCTCTGATGATTTTTACATTATACAAAAATCTTTATTTCATTTTTATACTTGCCCAGATGATAGTGTCTAGGTTGTCTCTGGACTGAAAGCCTATGTTCTCTGAGAAATCAGAGGTTGTCTATCAGTTTTGCTCAGATTTCCCTATGAATCATTCATCATATTTTGGCTCAGAAAGACAATAGTTATAGGGGAAAAACTTATGGGCTTTTATTTCTTCAGAAGGGGTTTCTTTCTTTCTTAGAACTTTGTCTGATAGAAACACCGATTCTCTTTTTCTTTCTTTCTGAATCAACTTTATTGCAGCATAATTTATATATGATAAAATGTACATGTTTTAGTCTATAGTTCTATGAGTTTTGACAAATGTTCACAGTTTTGGAACTACCACCATAGTCAATATACAGAACATTGCTACTGCCCCAAGAAATTTTATCATGCCCCTTTGTAATCAGCACCTCCCCCACTGCCAGTCTCTGGCAGTAACCAGATCTGTTTCCTGTCCATATAATTTTGCCTTTTCCAGAATTTCATGTAAACGCAAACATACACTATGTAGCTTTTTGAGTGTGGTTTCTTTCATTTGGCATAATGCATTTGAGATTCACGCATGCCGTTTTGTGTATTGATAGTGCATTCCTTTTTATTGCTAAGCAATATTCCATTGTATGGATATATCACAGTTAGTTTGTCCATTCACCAGTTGAAGGCCATTTGGTTTGTTTTTCATTTTTTGTTGATTATGAATAAAGCCACTATAAACAGTAACATACATATTTTTGTTGAAACATGTTTTTATTTATTTTGGATTAATACATAGGAGTGGGATTGGTGGGTCATAAGTTGAATGTATGTTTAATTTTATAAGACACTGTTAAACTGTTTTCCAAAGTTGCAAACTATTTTGCATTGTCACCAGCAATGTATAATAGTTCTAGTTGCGCTGTATTTTTGTCTGCACTTGGTGTTCTCAGTTTTTACGTCACGCCCACCCCCCACCACCATTCTCATAGCAGTATATTGGTATGTCATTGTGGTTTTAATTTGCATTTCCTTACTAATGATGTTGAGCATCTTTTGATGTGTTTATTTGCCATCCATCTACCATTCTTAGTAAAATGTTTATTTAAATCACATGCTTAATTTGGGGGGGAAATTGTTTTATTATTGAGCTTGAAGCATTCTTCATCTATCTTAGATACAAGTCTTATTGATGCATTTTAGAAAGCTTATTTTGAAAGCCATGTGAAAGAAAGCCTGGTGCCAGGAAATTAGAAGAATTTTGCACAAGTACACATACGTGATAATAAGCTTCTGGACTTGCGTAGTTGCAGTAGGTATATAGAGAAAGGGATAAATGTGTGAAAAATAGAAGCTCCAAGACTTGGTAATAGATCTTATGTGGGAAGATGGGGGAGTCAGAAGTAATTGAGGACTTGAGTTTTGCTAGAAGGATAGCTTTCATAAATGGAGATGATTGTTTCTTGTGTACTAATTTGGCTTTTCTCTGTGACAAATCGTAATCCTCTGAGAACTGCAACTCTTAACTTAAACACCTTCTCTATCCCTCAGTGCTAGGTACTCACTATTTAGTTAGTGTTCAGTGAGCTATGTCTTTTTTATTGGGTGAGGAGGCAGGTGTGTGCATTCTTTGATTATTCCACACTCTACTTTGTGTATTTCTGTAAAAGCAAAGTCTTATTCCAGTGAAGGATTTATGTAAATTATTCAACTTAAGAAAACTATGTAATTGAGGTCAAAATATTCTCCAGTAATTGAGAATCCTAAGAGTTGTGAAGATGAGTTACAGGAGAAAAAATATTTGCCCTGAATAAACCTGGAAGCTCTACTTAATTTCAACTCCAGATAGCCAGAGTTCTGCAAAAGAGAGAGTATCTGTTAGAAGTCTACTCATGTATAGAGGAGGAGATGGAGGGCAGATCATGCCAATAGGAAGCATGGGGTTAGAAGAAAACCTGACACTGAAGGATTTTTTTGTATTCGATACTCTTGACTTCATGTTTGATTCACTTTGGAGGACTTAGTGATCCCTGTATTTAAAAGTAGTCTTAAGACACAGTTATACATGAATCCCTAAAAATAACATAGTGTTTCCGACCTGGAGTGTAATTCTGATGCTAAGCAATGGAGGGAGAATGGACTTTCTTTTAATTGAATGTGCATAGTAAAAAATATTGTTACTTACTAAATATATCTAATCATTTGTTTACAGTTCATGTGACTTTAACTTTAATAAGTATTAGTTCCTTCATTTTGGGGTTTTCTTTCCTGAATTACATCTGTTCTGTGCTGGCCCTCAGGGAATTTCTCTCTTTTACATTTTGAGTCAGGTATAAGCAAAAGACTCTTCTTGTGGTTCTTCAATGGCATAACTGAGATAGAGTAGGACATTTAAAAGGAGTTTTGTGAATGTTAAAATATAAAAATGGGAAATTTAACAGAAAATACAAAGAACATAAATGTAGCCCAGCTTTTGAAATAGAGGATTTGTTGCCTGACATAGCTGGCTTGCTGTTAGTCATAGAAACTGTTATATTTTACTCTTGTCTTCAGGCACCTGCACTCTACCCTCAAATGGCTAGCACTGTTCTGCTGGTACTTTGTCTGGGTTTGTATTTCCCAGACTTTGACCTGGCCTCATACCAAGCCTTTAGATTTACCAACCACCTTCTATTTTTTTTATTTTTATTTTTTATTTTCATAGTCAAAACCAAGATAGCCAGATTTCCAGTTTTTGGGTCGCCTTTAGGAGATTTGATTTCAGAGTGGAGTCACTGAAGACCGAGCATTTCTGTAGAATGGTTTTCAGTCACTGCGTTTACCAATAATGAGCCACAAATAAAACTTTCTGTTTGATTATTCTCAAGTCTTTGGCCAAAAGATGATAAATTGTGCAGGATGGTAACTTCTAAACATTATTGAATCATCAAAGAACTAGTTTGAATTTAACGTCATCTTCTGGACTTGTCTTCCTTACATGATCTCAGATGGGGAGGCCAAGAAAAAAATATTTAAAAAGCAAACTTAATTTTAGTTGACTGTTGTGTGCTGTGTGTATGTGTGTGCTGGCTTTCTAGTTATATGTTTGGCTATTCCATTTCTAGACAGATTGGGATGCATATGAATAATTAATTGCCAAGACTTAGTACTGCTGTAACTTGGTAAAAACATTTACTTTTATGTTTTCAGTGTTCTAATTTATTAAAAAGTACTGAGATGAGCTTCATTCCCAGTGGTAAAGGAATGGATTGATTACTATGATATGAAAGCATAAGCCATGCTGATTTTTATATTTCAAAGAATTTTTTTCTCCAAATTAGATTGAATGTAGTTTTTACCTGCTTGAGGCTATATAATTATTGCCAGTGAAATGTAGTGCTGTTTGTCTATGTTTATGTATATGTTTAATGTAAAGCCATGCAGAGCATATTGAATTTCCTTTTTTCCTTGAACAGGCATTTGCTGATAGACTGGTTATTTATCTCACTGTACTACATCTCCACAAATAATACTGCTATTTAAAGTTGAGGCTTGCACAAGTTTTTTAAATTTTTTAATCCTTACCCGAGGATATTTTTTCCATTGCTTTTTAGAGAGAGTGGAAGGGAAGGAGGGAGGAGGGGAGAAAGAGAAACATCTGTGTGAGAGAGACACATTGATTGGTTGCCTCCTGCACGAGCCCTGACCGGGGCCTGGGAACCTACAACCCAGATACATGCCCTTGACCTGGAATCAAACCCCAGACCCTTTGGTGCATGGGCTGATGCTCTAAACACTGAGCCACACTGGCCAGGGTGCAAAAAGTTTTGTGATCACTTCTGTCGGATGGGTAAGAAAAATCAAATGACCATGTTTGGATATGACGAAACCCATGAAATATAAATAATAAGTGTGATGAGATTGATAGGAAAGAGACTTATAAAACTGAGAAAATAATTTAAATAAATTTCCAGCTTAGCCCTATAACACCATTATTATTAAAGACTGCTTATGTGTTTCCATGATCAACTCACGCAGTTTCCTGTGGGCGATGACTTTTTCCCCAGTAAGTGCAGGCTGCATAATAGTTCATAGGGGCCTCAGTTTTGAAATTTGGAAAAACTTAAAAGTTAAACCTCTCTATTCAGTGTGTGTGTAAGACTACAAGTTAATTTCATAAGGAGCCAGTAAGTTGTAGATTTTTTTTTTTCCAACTAAAATTACTCTTTTTCATAAATAGAAAATGTTTTGGATCTTAGGTGAGAGTAATAATATAAAAAAGATAAAGCATGACATATTAGACTCTCACCCTGTTTAAAAGCGTGCACATGGAAATAGTAAAGCTGTGAAGTATCCTGTGTGTGGACAATGTTGACCCATTAAACAAAGGCCTAAAATGCTTCACAGATGACCCTGTTGTTCCAGAGCACTGTGAAAGCTGTTCTACTGTTAGCTGGGTAGATATTCTAAACTGGGGCTATGATTTTTAATTTTATTTGTATATTATTAATAGCTTTGCTTTATTCAAAGGGGCTATTATCAAGTATTCTCTGTTAGTTGTGTATAGTTCTAATTTTTTTTATGATAGTAAATAAGACTTTAGTTTTCCTGTGGTGACCAGTGTTTTGTTACTCAATGGTTTAATCTAGTTAAGAGCCAGGAATAAAAGTGAACAAACTATGTCATGTACTCTTAGATAAGTTGCTCTTGTTGAGAGCTGGTTTCATCATCTGCTAAATGAGTCCTTGCTGATCAATCTCCTTCTTCAGGGTGCTATAAGGCAGTGGGTTTTGGATTATTTTCTGATTTGCCTTCGGTACCACATATTACTCTCACACCCAGTGGACCCTTCCTTTTAGTTGTAGACTTGTTCGTAGATACTCTTTAGAAGCGAGGTAAAAGCTCTGAAACAATTCTGAGGCATTTTAGTATAAATAACAATGTCTTAGTCTGTTCAGGCTGTTATAACAACAATGCCAAAGACTAGGTAGGTAGCTTATAAACTACAAAAATGTATTTCTCATAGTTTTGGAGTCTGGGAAGTCCAAGAACAAGGCGCTGGAAGATTTGGAGGCTGGTGAGGGCCTCTTTCTGGTTCATAGACAGCTCCTTCTCGTGTGTTTTCACATGGTGGAAGAGGTTGGGGAGTTCAGTGGGGTCTCTTTTATAAGAACACTAATCCCAACTGGGGACAGGGAACCTGCAACCAAGGCTCGTTGCCCTTGGCTGGAATCAAACCTGGGACCTTCAGTCCACGGCACTGAGCCATGCAGGCCAGGGCATCATTGTTGTTCTTATTATTTAACATTACAGGTCTATTTTCTTTAAATAGTTTTTTATCCTCAAGCCAATGGTTTATGTTTTTAGTTAATACCATTTTCATAGGTGATTTCTAGAAGTGTATGTATGATATATTTTATTTATATATATACTTTTCTGACAAATAGAAATAAGTTTTTAACTTATAATTTTCACAAGCAAAAACACATACATATAAGCAATTCTTTAACAGAAGCGTTAACACAAAGTGTGGAGAAGAGTGTAGAGAAGTGATGAAGGTGGAGCTGTAACTAGTAAAGATTATTCCCCAAACCTTTCTCCCACAAAATTGAATTTGTGAAAGGTAAAAATTATCAACATTATCTCATTAAAATTCTTGAAATTTTTCTTTTGCTACTTTTTCATTCACTTACCTACTCAAAGGTACTTATTGTACATTTTCTATGCAGCTGGTTCCATTATAAATGGTGATTAAAAAGAAAGCGGTTTTTTAAAAAACCTCTGCTCTCAGGGGCTTAAATTTTAGTAGGGGGACAAAAATATAATAAAGAGGTAATGATGTATGTTGCAAGATGATAACAGCTTAAAGAAAATAAAGCGGGGAAGAAAAAGGGAAAATCAAAGGGTGATGATGGTGATTGGGTGTTGAATTTTTAAGTGAGATAGTATGGGAAAGCCTCATGGAGAAGGGGACATATGAAGGACATTTGGGTGAGCCATGTGGATGGATCCTGGAAAGGAGCATTCCAGGGGATGGAAGAGCAAATGCACAGACCCTCAAGTAAGAACATGCCTGGCATGTTCAAGGGGTAATGTTGTTGGCTGAAGTAGAATAAGCAAGGAAGACAGTAGTAGGAGATGAAATCAAAGAAGTAATGGGGAATGTAGGTCAAACTTTGGATTTGACTGAGTGGGATGAAGATCCCATTCAATGCTAATAGCAAAGGAGTAACCTTATATGACTGACTGTTTAATAGAATATGGCTGCTCTATTGAGAGTAGGCTGTAGAGGTAGGCAAGGGTGGAAGCAGGGTATAGACCTATTCAAAGGCTACTGAAATAATGCAGGCGGGAAAAGATGGTGGCTCAGTTGATGACTTAGTGCTGACTGGTAGCAATGCCAGTGGTGATAAGTGGTTGGAAATTGACTAAATGTTTGCTAATAGATTGGTGGAGAGTATAAGAGAAAGAGAGAAGTCTTGCTTTTTTATGGTAAAGGTAAGTCATGGCTTTTATTTAGTGCACTATAAATAAAACCATCTGCACCAGCCCTAAACTTTCTCTTATAATGTACTGAGCATTTTAGTTTACTTTGTAGGAAATCCAGCATGTTATAATTGAAATTACTGATGCTACTCAAAAATGGGAAAGTGTCTTAATAATCATTTTATTAGTTTAGACCAAGAATTTTCAAATTATGGCCCAAGGGCCAAATCTGGCTTATAGCTTGTTTTTGTGAATAAAGTTTTATTGGAACATAGGCACATCCATTTATTTACATATTTTCTATGGCAGCTGTCCTGCTTTAAAAGCAGCAGAGGCCCACAAAGACTAAAATATTTGCTACCTGGCCCTTTATGGAAAAAGGTTTGCTGAACCTTGGTTTAGCCTGTTGTTTAAGAGTTGTGTCAAAATTTTTCTCTGATCCTTTTCCAGGCACTCAGTGTTAAGTATAAAGAGAAAATTTAAGAGGGGACAGGAAATGACAGTAGAGAAAACAAAAAGGTAGTATTCAAATACTGGCACCAACTTAATTTCTTTCCTTTATGTTTAATCTGCCTTTTTTTTTTTTTTTTTTTTTTGCCATGGATATCCACTTCCCCCTAGTCTCTGTTGTGTTCTTTGTTGGGAAATAAATACAGCCTACTGGCTGAGGGTGAGGGAAGGTAGGTTTTTCTTACCAGTAAGACTAGTTGTTGAATTTCATAGCCTTGATAAAAAATAAAAGATGAGTATCAGCAGCAGTGTGAGCACCAATCTTTATGAAGAATCTGACTCTTATGTTTGCATAATCCTATGATGATGTTCAAATAAGTAAGACCTCCAATGTTTTCTTTCATAGGTCTATAATGACGGATCTATACTACCTCAGTCAAACAGATGGAGCAGGTGATTGGAGGGAAAAAGAGGCCAAAGATTTGACAGATCTGGTCCAGCGGAGAATAACATATCTTCAGGTAAGAAGGTTAGGTTAAGAAATAAACTTCAGTGATGAAGGAAAATCATAATAAAACTAAGAGTTGCTCCTGGCCGGGCATGGCTCAGTGGTTGGGCATTGACCGAGGATCCAGGAGATCCCAGTTCGATTCTCGGTCAGGGCACATGCCCGAGTTGTGGGTTCGAGCCCCAATCGGGGGCGTGCAGGAGGCAGCCAATCAATGACGGCTCTCTCATCATTGACATTTCTATCTATCTCTCCCTTTCTCTTCGTCTCTCTGAAATCAATAAAGATATATATATTTAAAAAACACCAAAAACAAAAACATGAAAGAGTTGCTATTGGTTTTTAGTCTTCCTAGCCCTTACTTTTTGATAGTACTTATTTACTTATTCACTCATTTTACATATTTATTCAGACAGACTCTCTGTGATGCCTTGAGTGGAATACAAAGATGGCTAAAACAAGGCCCCTGCCCTAAAGGGGGTTATTATTATACATGTGCATGTGGTACATGCACACACACACACACAACTACTATGCAAAATAGAAAATCTTCATTTTATACGAGAGATATAGATGAAATCCTCATTGGAGGAAGAAAATGTTAGGGATAGTTTTGTGGAAAAGGTATTATTTGAACTAAGCTCTAAAGGATAATTAGGTAGGATTTAGACACACAGAATGGAGAAAAGCACACTAGTTGGAGCAAATGATGTGAGCAATGGTCCATAGTTGGAAAAGGGCAATACAGGAACTCAATGAGATATGGGATATTTTAGTTTGTCTGTAATTTTAGGTTATGTGAAAGGAGGGATGGAAAATAAGCTGGAAAAAGGTGGGTTTGGGAGCCAGATTGCAGAGGTCCTTGGGTTCAGGTTAAGCTTTATGCTTACTGAAATATTTCATTTATTGCATAAAAATCATTTTAATAACAAGTAGGAAAGAAAAATCAAGGGTAAGCCCCAAGGCCCAAGCCCTTTTAAAATTATTCTCTTCATTTTTTGTTGTTCTCTTTTAGTTATTAATACCCATACCCAATCTTACATATTCAGTCTTACATATTTGTGAGGATAGAATTGATTTACTTTTGAATTTTTTTTTCTTCATCTGCCATAAGACTTTTTCTCTTTTGGAGTCACAACCTACTTTTGAAAGGTTTTTACACATGAGCATGGCATGATGAGAGTGCTTTAGTGATATTAAACTGAAAGTACTATTTTGGTTAAACTGTGTTAGTATTGGAAGAGACTAGAGTAAGGAGACCATTTAGGATATGAGGACCATAAAGCAAGTGAGAAATACTGAGGTATGTGGCAGTTTGCATTGGAAGTGAAGAGGCGGGTTTGAGAGAGACTGGGAATACAGAATTGATAGGCCCTTCTAAGTAGGTTAAAGAGATGAAGTCACTGGGATAATGGAGGCATCATTAACTGATAAGGAACTTACAGATAGAATCATTTTCAAGGGGAAACAATGTTAGTAAGTAGAATTCTTTAGCACTCAAGTTGAAATTACCATGCCTCTCCTTTTCACTACTATTGATGGTATACTTTCTATGTACAATCACTCTGCTTTCCTTTTAAGGTTAACAGCAGAGTATTAGCCAGTGACTGGATTTTGTATATTTTAAGGTGCACATTTTCTAATACTTAAATAGGAAAAAATAGAAAGTCAGGTGTTTAAAGAGAGATCATTAAAAACCAAACTCATCTTGGCATGTTGTCTTGGTCTCATACTCCCGTGGCCATTCATCAGAAGTGTCTGTAGAATGAGAAACACTTACCTCCTATAGAGAAGAAGTAATTATCTCCTATCAACTAGAAACTCATTCAGTGAACTATAAACAGCTGGTGGTGCAGAACTACCATCCTCATTTAAACTGGAAATAACTATGGTGTCTGAGTTTTTTCCATTTCCACATATTTATTAAAATCTTACCCAACAAAATTTCTAATTAAACTATGATTTGGTCATACATAGTTCAGCTCCCCACACTGTAGCTAGAAACTGCTTTAGTTTTTTTTCCTCTTGGTTTTTAAGTGGCCAGGTGCTTTCACCTACAGTGCAAATTTGATCCTCTGTGTGCTGATTTCTCTGGTTCTGTGTTAGGGAATTTCACTTGTAATTCATGCTAATGAATTAAAACTACCTTGGCTTTTTTAATATTTTAGGCTATAGCAAAACAGCATTTCACTTGAACCTTAACTTCAGTTTCAAATATTACTATTTAACAAATTTTTACTTTTTTTTAATCCTGACCCAAGGATATTTTTTCCATTGCTTTTCAGAGAGAGAGTGGAAGGGAGGGAGGGAAGAAAGAGGTGAGAGAGAGAGACATCAACTGGTTGCCTCCCCCACGTGCCCCTACTGGGGAGTGGGAAGCAAACCTGAAACCGAGGTATATGCCCTTGACTGGGCCCTGACCTTCGGTACGCAGGCTGACTCTCTAACCACTGACCCACACCAGACAGGGCTAACAAATTCTTATCTCTATGCTTTTTTTTCCTTCAAAAAAAAAAGAAAAGAAAAAGTGATTTTTAATATTCAAGGAGACAGTGAAAGTCTTAGTAGAAAAAAAGTTTTAGAAAACTTATTTTATGTTTTTATTTTGTTTACTTAATATTTATGGTCATTTTTTTTCTATGTATTCTAAAAGTTTTTTGAAGTCAAGGACTGTATTTTTAACATCTTTATGTTAGTGGTTAAAGATATCAGTCATGCTTTATCTTCTCTGAATCAAAAATGCCTCCTCTAACTGGAATATTTATTCGTAGTGTATTTTTTAAACATGGCAGCTATTTTAAAAAGAATGATTTTTCACTGGTTTAATGAAATCGATTAGAGAGTTTAATCAGAAGAGTGAGCTGTTTATGTGGTTTTGAAAAAGTGATTACATTGCCCTGGCTGATGTGGCTTAGTTGGTTGGGCATTGTCCCGTGCACCAAAAAGTTGCCTGTTCCATTTCCCATCAGGACACATGTACAGGATCGGGCTCAATCCCCAGTAGGGGGTGTGCAGGAAGCAGCCAATCGATGGTTCTCTCTCACATCGATGTTTTAAAAAATAAAACAACCCAATATTACATGTTCACTTTATGGGTGAAGAACTTATAAGATAAACATATAAGAGAGTAAGACCTTAAGTGCCCTGACTGGGAATTGAACTGCGATCCTGTGGATCCTAGGTTGATGCTCAACTGCTGAGCCACACCTGGCTAGGCTGTTTATTTGTTTTAAATATGACTTTTACTAGAAATTGGTAGGTTGATAATTTTCTTTTTAGAGAAAACAAACATGTGAAAATGAGGAACAACTATTTTGTTTTTTAAATGAGGATAGAGATTTGTGTTTTGTTTTGTTTCTTCATTTAAAAATAACAGACTAGTTGGAGAAATAGCAAATTTCTCTTTTCCTGTATGGATTCCAGTGACTGTGGATGGCCTTTGGAGCAGAAAGTGACCAGGTTACACATGAATGCATTATTGATACTATTAAACATCTCTTTCAGATTGTGGAGAAACCCTCCACTCCAACATAGTATGTGTCTAATTCCATTTTTCTTGGACAGGACAAATTCTTTAAAATACATTTTAGGCCAGAACATAACTGTGAACTTCATTCGTCTGCTAGTACTCTGAGCATGAGATCAAACCAAACATTAGGAGTATTTCTATAGCCCATCAGGGATGAGAAACAAAATAAAACCAGGGGTGGTAATAACTAACTCATTAGGAAAAGTCATTAACTTACCTATATTAAGATATTTGTTAAGTGTTTAAAACTGTTGGAGTGGAAGAAACTTTCAGGATCTTTCCCTGTGTGAAAGAAATTTTTAGCTTGGGATGAGATCAAACAGAGAAAAACAGACAATTTCTGAGAACTAAGAACAGTGTACTGAGAAAGAGAATATCTTACCCAAGATTAAAATATAAACAGGTTCAATGAGGAAAGAACAAGAAGTGGTAAGTGGTTATGGTGGCAAGGGTGTGTGTCTGTGTGTGTCTGTGTGTCTTGTGCCTTGAGTCATCTTGGACTCCTGATGACTCCATGACTGAAGGATGTCCACAGTGTCCTGTCCTCATAGCCCTGCTCAGTTCCTGTGGGTGCATGCCTATGACTTCTTTTATGGAGTCAATCCATCTTGTTTGTTTTCCCCAACATTATTGCCTTTTCCAAAGAATCCTGCCTCCTCATGATGTGCCCAAAGTTGGACAGCTTCAGTTTTCTCGTTTTTGCCTCCTATAATATTTCAGTCTTAATTTGCTGTAGGAACAACTTGTTCATCTTTCTGGTGGTCCAGGGTATCTGCAGAGTTTTCCTCCAATACCATATTGCACATAACTCCATATTTTTCTATCAGCTTTCTTCATTGTCCAACTTTCACATCTATACATAATAATTAGGAACACAAGAGTATGGCTGATCTTAGCCCTGGTCTCTAATGACACATCTTTGCTTTCGATGATTTTTCCTAATTTTTCCATTGCTGCCCTTCCCAGTCTTAGACTTCTCTTGATTTCTTGGCTGCAGTCTCCATTTGACTTGATGACAGAACCAGGATAAGCAAAATCTTTAGCAGTTTCAATGTCTTCATTATTTATGTTAAAGTTGTGTATTATTTCTGTAGTCATGATTTTTGTCTTCTTGATATTCAGATGCAGTCCTGCTTTGGCCTTTTGTTTTTTCACTTTCATCAGAAGTCATTTCAAATCATTGGTACTTCCTGCCAATAAGTTGGTGTCATCTGAATATCTTAAGTACTGATACTATAGTATGTTTTGTGTACAGATCAAACAAATACGGAGATAAAATGCACCCTTCTCTGTCACCTTTGCCTAGAGGAAACCATTCTGTCCCTCCATATTCTGTACTGATCATGGCTTCCTGTCCACAATACAGATTTTGCATCAGAACAATAAAGAGCTGAGACACTCCCACTTCTCTTAGAGCAACCCATAGCTTTTCATGATCAATGCAGTCAAAGGCTTTGCAACACAGACTGACCTTCTTCTGAAATTCTTTGGAGCACTTTAGTATCTAACAAGTGCTCGCAATTAGATCTTGAGGGCCACTTCCTTTTCTGAATCCAACTGGAACCACTGGCATTTCTTGCTCCATATAAGGTAGAGATCTTTGCTACATCACCTTGAGCATCACTTTACTTGCATGGGAAATTAGAGCAATGGTTCTATAGTTACTGCACTCCTTGGCATCTCCTTTCTTGAAGATTGGGATGTATGTTGAATGTTTCCAGTCTGCAGGACATTGTTTTGTTTTCCATATTTGTTGATATATATTCTTGTTAAGATTCTGACAGATTCTGTCTCCGTGGCTTGAATTAATTCTATTGATATCCCATCTAACCCTGGTGATTTGTTTCTTTCCAGTACTCTCAGGGCAGCTTTCGCATTGCTCTCTAGAATTTCAGGTTCCTACTCAGAAATTTTCTTCAAAGGTGTCTGTCATCCTTGTGTCTCTTTATAAATTTTCATTACACTGTTTCCACCTTCCTTTTATTTACTCCTGATCAGATAACGTGCTTCCTTGTTGGTTGTTCAGCATTCCTAGTCTAGGTTTAAATTCCGTTTTATTTCTTGAATCTTCTGGTGGAGAGCTTTTGTTTTTCCTTTTTTGTTGTTCTCTTCTATCTCCTTATAGTGATTTAATTGTTCTCTTTATCTCTGTGAGATAGTTCGAAAAACTGCGTTCAGGATCCTAACCCTGATTTTGTTACTTTTTATTTTTTCCTCTCATCTGTCTTTAATAATTTTTAACATTTCTCCTGTCATCCACTCAATTTTTCTTTTCCTTTTACTTCCAGCATTGTCTTTTCACATCTTTCCCTAATAATATGTCTGATATCAGTCCACAGTTTTGGTTACCAGTTAAGTTTAACATTGCAAATATGTTTTTATGTGAACTTTAAATCTATCAGGCATGTTATTTACATTATATTTGGACACTATTATTCTTTTAGAGCCTTTCTTTAGCTTTATTATAATATTTGATAATAAATAGTTTGTGGTCAGTACCACAATTTGTTCCTGGTCTTGTTTTGACAGAGAGAATACAGCTTCTCCATCTCCTGCCTCCAGTTACATTGTCTGTTTGATTTTTATATTGGCCATCTACTTCAGTATAGAGAAACACATAGAGATTTCAGTATAGAGAAACTTCCTTCTGTTCCTACTTTGTTGAGTGTTATCATGAAAATGAGTTGAATTTTCAGATGCTTTTTCTACATCAATTGAGGTGATCATGTGGTTTCTTCCTTTATCTTGTTGATGTGGCGTATTACATGGTGAATTTTTGTATGTTGAACCATCTGAACGGATAGAGACTATATCTGAATGGATAGAGGGAGGTCATTAATTTTACCATTGCTTGTTACTGTTTTCGCTCAACTATTTCTTGTCTTTCCCATAACTGCTGTACTTTTTATTTCTCTCTTTTTTTATGGGCATAACCATTGTTCATTGTTAAACAAACTATATCACCTATAAAAATCCAACACTCTATAGGCACACGCACCATCATTTCTTCTATCAAGTTAATGCATATCGAAGGCCATCTAGGATCGTTGGAAGAAGTCTAGTTAACTTTCTGCCAATGAACTAGCCCTGTGGCTTTGGATTTTTCCCTTGTTCAGATCTACCTGAGGTTGGCGGCTTTTTGTCTGCTTGCTTGTTTGGAGGGTTTTTTGTTTTATTTATTTTATTTTGAGGTTTGGCCTGAATCCTCTTGCCCTGGAGTGATTAGTGGCTGGACTTGCTGGGCTTGGAAGTGTCAGGGCTGGTAAAGGAGACCATGTCTTGAAGCTACAAGTATCCCTAGAAATAGAGGGATTTTATAGTATGCCATATGAGAGGGTTGATTATGTTTAAAGGGTTAGGGATAGGATAGATACTATGTTTGGCTTTGCAACCAAAGGACCCAGTGCCTTGCCCTTTGTACTTATATAATGGGTGAAACAGGAAATAAAGCTGAACCCTAAGAGAAAGTTTTTAATTATAAGGAGTCCTTCCTGTGTTCAAAGCCTGCATCCCATAGAGGCTTTAAATAATCTCTTTAAGCGTTCACTGCTAGAGTTCTTTTCCTCAAATAAATGTTATGCTTTCCTTTTACATAAGAACATACAGTATTACATTGTTCTCAAGATTTAAATTGTTGAATAAAAGTTGGTTTATCATTTTTATAAAAGGAATTTATATGAGCAAATGCCACTGGAAGCACAAAATCATTAGTTTGCCAATAAATAAGTAGCATTATAGATGTGAGTTAAATGTGCATTAAATGTTTGAAAATGTGTTAGGTTTAAACTATAGGCTTCTGTTTCTCGATAAGGTGTAGTCAACACATTATGCGCTATTCTTCCTGCTAATCCTGTGCAGAGTGAATTTCCTGTTTTGTTTGTTTGTTTGCTTGTTTGTTTTGCCTCCTGTGTATCTTAGTTAGGGGTGCTGAAGAATCCTCCAACCTAGAAATACCAGTGGACGGGGAAAAAACAAAATCCCTGTTTTGATTATATCTACCCTATTCCAGGTGAACATCATGAAAAGTTGCTTCCTTCCCTTCCCTGTGGAGATTGAGCATATAGCTTTGTCACTCACCATACCTGCCCTGAAATAATGAAGGCACCCCTACCTCTCCCAATTGGTATTAGAACCGCAGAGACTTTGGACAAACCTGCCATTGCCACACTGCAATAATGAGGCAGTTCCTCTTCCTGTTCCAACTAGAGCTGAGGGAGGGTATTGAAGAAGAGGGAGTTAGAGAAAGGGATTTTTAAAACCCGTGTTTGAAATCCCAGGCAGACCTCTAAATGCTGTGTGTGCAACTGATCAGAATCAATACAGAAAGAGGTCTGAGAACTGAACTCTGGTATAATATACCACTTCAGCTTCAGAATGGCCTCTAGGTAGCCTATGGGGGCAAGGGGGGGGGGGAGGGCAGAACAAAATAGCACTGAAAAGGCTTTTAACAATTAAATTGACATTTGAGCCACAGTCCGTAAAAGTGAGCTAAGAATCTAAACAGTTTGACTGCCTACTAAAATAGAAAGCAGACTCTCATAACATAACACTCGTCATCATACCAGGAAAATCTTAATTTAGATGAAAAAAGGTAATCAGCAGACACCACACTGAGATGAGACACAGATGTTGGAATTACCTGACAAGGATTTTAAAGAAGCTATAATAATAAAAATGCTCCAATAAGCAATTACAGACTTGAAACAAATGGTAGAAAAAATTAGAAAGTTTCAGCAAAGAAATAGATGATACAAAGAAAAACCAAATGAAAATTTTAGAACTGAAAAATATAATAACCTAAGTAAAAAAACTGGCTCATAGTAGAATAACTATGACAGAGGAAAGAATCAATGCCCTTGAAGTTAGATCAATAGAAATTATCCAGTCTGACAACTGAGAGAATAAAGGTTGAAAAAATTAAACAGCCTCAGGGACCTTTGGGGCAGTAACAAAATTATTTTATGTTTGTATCTTTGGAGTCCCATAAGGAGAGTGAAATAAGAGTGAGGATTTGAAGAAATAACTGAAAACTTTCTAACTTGATAGATCATTCAGATAGAAACTTAAGGAAATAATAGCTTTAAATGTCACTTTAGACCTGATTGATGTAATAGACATTTATAGAACATTTCATCCAATACACATTTTTTCATGTGTACCTGGAAATATTCTCTAAAACGGGTCACATATTAGGCCACAAACAAGCCCAGGAAATTCAAGAAAATTGAAATCATATCAGGCATCTTTTCTGACCACAGTGGCATGAAACTAGAAATCAACTACAGGAAGGAAACTGGAAAAAAACACAAATACACATGCTACTAAAAAAACTAATGAATTAAAGGGGAAATCAAACAGGAAATCAAAAATTGCCTTGAAACAAATGGAAATGAAAACACAACTTTTCAAAATTTATGGGATATAACAAAAAGCAGTTCAAGAGGGAAGTTCATAGCTGTACAGGCTTATCTCAAGAAAGAAAAAAGTCCCAAATAAATAACAATCTAATTTTACATCTAAAAGAACTAACAAAAGAACATAAAAATAGAAGGAAGGAAATAATTAAGATCAGAGTGTAAATAAATGAAATAGAAATGGAAAAAAAAACAACTGAAAAGAACAATGAAACTAAGAGCTGGTTCTTTGAAAAGCTCAACAAAATCAACAGACCTTTAGCCAAACTTATCAAGAAAAAAATAGAGAGAGCCCAAGTAAATAAAGTGATAAAGAAGAGTTTACAACTGACAAAACAAATACAAAGAATTATTAAAGAATACTATGAACAATTATATGCCAACAAATTTGACAATCTAGAATAAATGGATACATTTCTAAAAGCATATCACCTCTCATGACTGAACCAGGAAGAATTAGAAAATCTAAACAGACCCATTACTACCAATGGAATTGAAGCAGTAATCAAAAAACCCCTGACACACAAAAGTCCAGGACCAGGCGGCTTCACAGCCTACAGGTTTTATAAACAATCTACAGGTAACATCACACTTAGTGATAAAAGACTAAATGCTTTACCCCTAATATTAGGAATGAGGCAAGGATGAACACTATCACCACTCCTATTCAACACACTATTACACTGTTGGAAATAAGTAAATGGCATACACACTAAAAAGAAAATTATCCCTATTTGCAGGTGACATGATTGTGTATAAGGAAAATCCCAACTAATCTAAACAACACCTACATGGCAATAAACTCATAGAGCAAATAATTGGAAATCAAAATTTTAAAACACAATGCCATTTACAATTGTTCCAAGAAATGAAAATTCAATATTTAGGTGAAGATACCTATCAAATACTGAGGAAATAAATCAAGACCTAAATGAATGGACATACCATGTTCATGAGTTGGAAAACTCAACATAGAAAAGATGTCAGTTTTTCCCAAGTTAATCCATAGGCTAACACAATTCCTATGAAAATCCCAGCAAGTCTTTTTTTCTTTTTGTATATAGATAAATTGATCCCAAAATTTATAAAGAAAGGCAAAGGAACTAAATTAGTTAAAGCAATTTTGATGAAGAAGAACAAAGTTGGAAGAATCATGTTTCCTAATATGAAGACTTACAATTATAGCTATAGTTATTATGATAGTGTATGGTATTAGAAGAGGGGTAGACATATATATATATCAATCAAACAGAATAGAGTTCAACATAGACCCACATAGGTATACTAACTTGGGGTGGTTGTTTTCATCTAGGTGAAATTTATATAACATAAAATTAACCATCTTAAAGTGAACAATTCAGTGGTACTTAGTGCACTCACGAGACTGTGCAATCACTACTTCTATCAAGTTCCAAAATATTTCACCAACTCAAAAGAAAGCCTGATTTCCATTAAGCAGTTGCTCTCCATTCCTCCATTGTACTTTCACTCAGCCCATGGAAACCACCGGTTTGCATTCTCTCTGGATTTACCTATTCTGAATATGCCATATAAGTGAAATCATACAATGTGTGACCCTTTCTGTCTGGCTTTTTCACTTAGCATAATGTTTTTGAGTTTTATCCATGTTATAGCATGTATTAGTACTTCATTTCTTTTTATGGCTAGATAATATTCCACTGTATGTGTATGCTGAAATTTTTCCATCCATTCATTTATTAATGGACATTGGGTTATTTTCACCTTTTGCATTTGACTGCTGTAGACATGCTTCTTCTACATATATTTGTTTATCAGTTTTCATTTCTTTTGAATATATGCCAATGAGTGGGCAATTGAGAAAGGTGCAAAGGCATTTCAATGGAGGAAGCACAGTCTTTTCAATAAATGGCATTGAAATAATTGGACATCTTGTAGGAAAAAAACAAACCTTGATCTAAACCTCACACTTTATATAAAATTAACCCAAAATGGATAGTAAATCTGACATAAAATAAGTATGACATGTAAAACTATAAAACTTTTACAGAAAAGTGTTGGAATGGATCTTTGTGACAACGAAATTGATTCTTAAATCTGACACCAAAAGAATAGTTCATAAAAGAAAAAAATCAATAAATTAAACTTTGTCAAAATTAAAAACTTTTGATCTAAGAATAACTGTGTTGAAGAGGCAGGAAAGACAAGCCACAGAGTGGGAGAGAAAATCTTTGCAAATCACATATCCAACAAAGGTCCTATATCCAGATAGTATTAAGAACTCTCTAATCTCAACAGTAAGAAACAATCCAAGTAGAAAATGGGTGAAAGTTTTGAAAAGACAACTCTATCAAAGAGGATATATAGATGACAAATATGCACATGAAAAGATGTTCAAAATCATTAACTATTAGGGAAATGCAACTTAAAGACATGATGAGATGCCACTACATGACTATCCGAATGGCTAAGATAAAAAATACCAAGAATGTAGAGCAGCCAGCTCTCTTCTACTAATGTAAGACGGTACAAGCCATTCTGGGAAACAGTTTGGCAGTTTGCTATAAAGTTAAACATAGCCCTACAGTGTTGTCCAGCAATTATACTCCTATATATTTATCCTGGAGAAATGAAAACGCATGTCCACACACAAAAATCTGTACGCTCATGTGCATAGTAACTTAATTTGTAATAACCCAAACCTGAAAACCCAAATGTCCTTCAGTGGGTAGATAAACTCTGGTATAATCCACAGACAGAATACTACTAGTAATAAAAGGAACGAACTATTGGTACAATAACTTGGATGGGTCTCAAGAGCATTATGCTAAGTGATTTTTAAAAAGCCAATATCAAAAAGCTAAATATTGTCTGATTCAACTTATAACATTCTCAAAATGACTACATTGTTGTGGAGAACAGATCAACGGTTGCCAGGGATTAAGGTTTGAGGAAGGGTATGCCTCCTAAGGGGGTAGTATAAGAGGATTTCTGTTTTGATGAACAGTTTGTATCCTGGTTGTAGCAGTGGTTACATGAGTGTGTACATATTATAAAATTTGATAATAGCACTATACCCCCTAAAAAAAGGGTGCATGTAAAAACTGGTTAAGTCCAAATGCCTATATTTTAGTTAATCATATTATGGAATGTCAGTTTCCTGATGTTGGTTAATGCACTACGGTTAAGTAAGATGCTCTCATTGGGGGAAACTGTGGAAAGTACACCGTAACTCTCTGTACTGTTTTTGCAATTTATCATGGGTCTTAAATTATTTAAAAATAAGCCACAGAAACAGTGTTAAAGATTTTGAAAGGTAAAGAAAATAACATGAATTGGTTAGAGTACTGTTAAACTGAAACAGTGAGAAAAGGATTTTTTAAAATAAAAAATAAACAAAGCTGGGGATTTCAAAGAAATTTATGCTTAAGTTAACATTGGATTCTCAGTGCACAGCTAGGAGAAGTGGAACAAAGCCTCTGTCTGGGAGAAGAGGTAGCAAGATTTGACATCTGGTTTAATTATTGTTGATGGTTTGACTTAAAAAACAGTGTGTAGACAAGAGCTATAAAGTACCAGTAGTGCCCCGAAGAATACCACTTTGCAGAATGGAAGAGCTGGCAAAGTAGTGTAAATTACTCTGACTTTTATTTAAAACCAAGCAAACATCTGCAGCAGCCTCTGCACAGGAACAGTTTCAGCAGGTTTCTCTGGTGTCTGCTGGGTCCTTCATCCTTGGAGCCATTCTGGAGCTTGCTTTTAGTTTTCCCCTCTTTCCCCTTCTTCCTGTGCCCCGCTTTCTCTCCCTCTCCCTCTCCCTCTCCCTCTCCCTCTCCCTCTCCCTCTCCCTCTCCCTCTCCCTCTCCCTCTCCCTCTCCCTCTCCCTCTCCCTCTCCCTCTCCCTCTCCCTCTCCCTCTCCCTCTCCCTCTCCCTCTCCCTCTCCCTCTCCCTCTCCCTCTCCCTCTCCCTCTCCCTCTCCCTCTCCCTCTCCCTCTCCCTCTCCCTCTCCCTCTCCCTCTCCCTCTCCCTCTCCCTCTCCCTCTCCCTCTCCCTCTCCCTCTCCCTCTCCCTCTCCCTCTCCCTCTCCCTCTCCCTCTCCCTCTCCCTCTCCCTCTCCCTCTCCCTCTCCCTCTCCCTCTCCCTCTCCCTCTCCCTCTCCCTCTCCCTCTCCCTCTCCCTCTCCTTTTCCCCCTTTCCTCTCCCTCTCCTTTTCCCCCTTTCCTCTCCTTTTCTCCTTCCCTTCTTCCCCCTTTTCCATACTACTTCCTCCTCACCCCTTTTCCCTTCTCCCTCCTTTTTTTTTTTTTTTTTAAGAGTACCTGCCATGTCATCCTGTGTTTTGGTTTTGAGGAAAGAGAGCCTAATGGGTCCTGTTAAGTTAAAAGGGTGGTGGAGGACCTTTCTGAAATTCAACCTCAATTTTGTAAGCATGCTATTTTTAACATGACCAGTTAAGCTGGTTCTGAGATCTGGGTGTCAGGCTGTAAACTGATAGAGAAAAATTAAAGGTGCTTGATGAGATCTGCTGTGCATTTATGTAGCATTGGCAGAATCTGGCTCCTCGGGTGACTAAACTTTTCTTTTCTAGCACTGGAAGGAGTTTTGTGTACATTAGATTCTTGAATAAGAGAATTAGGCTTGGATGCATCTCATTCTTTCTGTGCCTTTTCTTTGTGGTGCATGTGGTAGAAGAAAATATTACCAAGTTTACTCTGGTGGACACATCTCCTGACCCTGGGGTAGACGTTTTTTAGAGACCACCTGGAATACCCGGAGATGACAGAATATGGTCTCAGAGACCCTCAGGGGAAGTAATGCACCACATTTATTTGTTGCATTCTATTGAATTTGTAGAATTTTTGTTTTTTAATGGCTTTAAAATATTCAATAGAGACTTCTGGTCAAAGAGCAAACGTCTCTAAAATGCACTTAAAGCAGGCCAATCGTTGCTGTACTTAACGAAGATAAGCTTTCCTCCTCTGTGACTATATAGTAACTGTCTGCCTTTGCCTCAGTCTGTCAGGATAACAGTCTGTAAACTGTGTACCTTGATGTCTTTTCTCCTTTAAGTTTTCACACTTAAACTTTTATGAATTACCCACCGGGAAATTGATTTCCCAAAGCACTTAGCCTACTTGTGCTGCAGCTATTGTGTGGTCCTTATTACTTGCAACCGATTGTTCTCTGCTAGAGGGGTGGAAAGGACACCTTGATACCATCTTAACTTTGCTATGAAAATATTCTTGTTCAATATGTTAAGAGACAATAATTTCCGGTCTTAGTTTTTAAAAATAAGAGTGCTTTTTAACTTTTTTCCCCCCATGATTATTAACTGTGCCCAGAGTCTTCATTTTAATTACCACTATGCAGTACTTCAGTTCTCTTATTTGCTTCATTACCTTTTCTGCTTTGGTTTTGAAAATAATTTTAGAGAAATAAAGTCAGATTGCTTCTAATATGATGAAATGCTTTCACCAAAATGTTAATGAACCTTTTTTTCATTACCAGCACAAAGCTATATGTTGCAATTTTTTAAAACAAATTAAAAATTGTTTAGTGTTATGATTAGATCAGACAAAGAACACAATAAAATTCAACTTACCTGGTTCATTCCTTTGGTTTTTCCTGACTTCTCTTTATTGGAAATAAGAGCTATCTATGGCTTAACTCTTCCTACAGAGGAATGTTGTTAGAGAGGAGCTGGAAGGATTCCCAGGATTTGGATTTTTAATCCTTAAATTTAAGTTCTTCAACCATAAAAAGACTAGAAGAACACATAGGGGGAAAGCTCCTTGATGTTGGTCTTGGCAGTGAATTTTTTTTTTTTTTTAATATAACACCAAAAGCACAAGCAACCAAAGCAAAAATCAACAAGTGGTACTACATCAAACTGAAATGCTTCTGCACAGCAAAAACGAAACAATGAACAAAATGAAAAAGCAACCTATGGAACAGGAGAAAATATTTGCACACCATGTATCTGATAAGGGTTTAGCATCCAGAGTATATAAGGAACTTAACTCAACAGCAGAAGACCAACATAGTGAAAATATGGACTAAGAACCTGAATTGATATTTCTTAAAAGAAGAATGTTGACATAGGAATGGTCAACAGATTATTGAGCATGAGTAAAATGCAAATCAAAACCACAATGAGATATCACCTGTACCTGTTAGAATGACTGTTATCAAAAAGACAAAAGATAACAAGTTTATTGAGGATGTGGAGGAAAGGGAACCCTCACACACTGTTGGTGGGAATGCAAGTTGATACAGTCATTATGGAAAACAGTATAGAAGTTCCTTAAAAACTTAAAAATAGAACTACAGTATTATGCAGCAATCCCACTTCTGAGTATATATCCAAAGGACATGAAATTACTGCCTTGAAAAGATATCTGCACCCCTATGTTCATTGCAACAGTATTCACAATAGCCAAGGTGTGGAAACAGCCTACGTGACATACCATTGGTGGATGAATGGATAAAGAAAGTGTGTGTGTGTGTTTGTGTGTGTGTGTGTGTGTGTGTAAGGGAATGCTATTCAGCCATGAAATATAACACAAATGAACCTGGAAGACATTATGCTAAGTGATATAAGACAGAAAGACAAATACTGTGTGATCTCACTTACATGTGTAATCTAAATGAGTCAAATTCATAAAAACAGAGTAGAACTAGTTATCAGGGACAGGGAGTTGGAGGAAATAGGGAGATGGTGGTCAAAGAGTGCAAAGGTGGTTATATGGGATAAGTTCTAGAGATCTGATATACAGCATGGTGACTATAGTTGGCTAAGAGTTGATTTTAAGTGTTCTCCCCATCAAAAAAATGGCATTGCTTTTGTCTGAGTATATGACATTCAGTTAAATAGTTTATTAAGCATTTACTATTTGCAAGAGATACCTGGAAATACTATGTTTAGCTTATTTTGACCTAATTTTTGTTGTTGATTTTTGTTGCTTGTTTGTGCAATGTTTTGGTCTATATATAATTACTGGGCAGAGAAGTGAGGGAAATTGCATTGCAGCTAGAAAATTTTGCTCTGAAGTGGCTTTTATTTGTGTGTATGGAAAATATAAATAGTCATGGCAAAAGGCTTGGTATCTGTGATTTACCTTAAAAGCCATGGAATTGGTACTATTTCATAATATCGCATCATTAGCTCACAATTACTACTAATTTACTAAGTGAAGGCAGTAGAAACCTCTAAATCCTAGCAGTGCCAAAGTAATATAATAATGGCTGTGTTTACTAATTGATTCAAATTGTTGTGGTTTTTTTTTTAAACACAGTAGAAATTAAGCTGGCTTCCTAACTTGAAATATGTCCAACAGTAACTTTTCATATTTTAAAGTAAAAGACCAAAATATTTTGGCATTATGATGGTTCCTTTAGTGAATTAGTAATCATTTAGGTTTAGGAAGTGCTGCTTCCCTTAATATGCATCTTAGTTAGAGTCATATTGATTTAAATATACTTCCCAATGTTGATTTATAGGACAGTGGGAGCCAATATAGCTATCAGTTCTGTTGAGATAGAGTCATTTTTGGAAACTAACAATATCAGAAGAAATGCCTCAGAGAGTGTTGTAACCCCCCCCACCCACACACACAAAACTGAAGAAAAGGAAACTGAATACAGAAGAACCCTATATTATCTTAAGTCCTCATTTTTTATTTATATGTACTATGGTGATGGCTTTGATACAGAATTATAACTGTAAAAATGTTACATAGCACTTAGTTTAAAGGGCCCATGATTGGGTCACTTTGTAGCACTAAAAACAAAAGGTATTGCATTTATCCAGTGTGAAATAATGTCTCTTAAGATCATGAGGATAAATGAGATATGTTTGAATTAGCTTTGAGCATATATCATGTCATTTAGTTTTACAGTATCTCTGAAAAGGAAGGATGGGTGAGCAGGGGGCAAAAAGGTTATGGAGGGAGGTAACTTTTGTCACAATTTTAAACAAACAAATTGAAGCAAAATCACACAATTGAGTTTATAACAAAGACTGAATTAGAGAACACTGTATCTTAAACCTCTCTTTGCAAAGTTCTTTAACTAGAACATGTATCCCAAACAATTTTGACAAATTTGTCTCCTAAACTTGAGTAATCATCACCATTGCAAGGAGCAAGAATGTATGTGCCTTTTGAGGAGTCTGACTTTAAGAAGACCCTATATACAAAAATCCCACATTATAAATATGATTTATAGAGTGCGTAATTTTACTTTGCTCTTCACAATCATTCTTTACAATATAGACTTACTTCCATTAACTAATGAAAAAAAGTACTTTTACTTAGCATTTTATAAACACAATGTATTATATCTTTCAAGGATTAGCTTAAATGCAGTTTTATTCATAACCCTTTCCAGTCTAGATGAAGGTGATTTTTTTTCTCAATGGAAGTATATATTGTTCCTTAATTCCTTGTTTATCACAGTCTTAGAACATTTAAATCGTCTACTATTGTAGTTATGGATGTATATGATTTCTTATTCTATCGGATTGTCATCTCCCATGTTTCCTTGTATATATTAAGTGCTTAATAAATATTAAATGAGCAGAAGTTCATCTGTAGTTGGTCAGTGAGTGACGCTCAAGGCAGAAGGAGGGAGAAATGAGTGAGATTCTCTCCCAGTGGACTTATGGGGGTGCATTTTCAATTTATATTTTCCTAGTCTTTCACCCCCAAATAATTACTTTCTAGTGAGCCTCCTTTTGCTGGGAGTGTATTGTAATCTGCAAACACAGCAATTGCATGTTTGTGTGTGTGTGTGTGTGTGTGTGAGAGAGAGAGAGAGAGAGAGAGAGAGAGAGAGAGAGAGAAAGAGGGAGAGAGAGAGAGAGAGAGAGAGGGAGAGAGGAGAGAGTGCCTTAAAAGGAGACAGAGGAAAGATCAAAAGAATCACAACATAGAACAAAACAATATGCCTGCATTCTTGCATAACTAGTAGCGAAATGTAAAAGGGAATGCATTAGGCACACTAGAAATAAAAACAAATTTTATCAAAAATAGCTACCCTGTTAAAGTGTTAGCATAATTAAAGCTTCTTTTAGTAATGAGGCCCTTCTATATATTCTTTTTTCTTTTTTTATTGAATTTATTGGGATGACATTGGTTAATAAAATTATATAGGTTTTATAATTCTGTTATACATCATCTGTATATTGTATTGTGTGTTCACCGCCTCCTTCCATCACTCCTTCTATATTTTCTTGCTTATGAATAAGACATACTTTCAAGCCTTTGGCAGACATCAACAGGAAAGTGTAAAACCAGAATCAGTGGCAATTGACAAAGGCTATCTGGTAAGAAATTTGAAGATTTTATATACATGTATATAAAACAATGGATCTATTTCCCATTTAGACTCCCATAAATCTCTTTTTATTTGTTGTTATTTTGTAACAGTGATGAATAGCAAAGGCTTAGCTCCAATACAGGATTCCTTTCCCTATAAGATTTCTTTCCATCAGAATAAATTCCTGTCCATCTCAGAGTTGTTGCCTTGTTAACTTTGTAAACACCTGCTTGTTTTTTGTAGATATTTGTTCTGGTGAGCCTAATCTTGTGGTAGGAACACACATATTTTTTCTATTTCTCATTTTTTCTCTGCTTTGTTTTTAATCTTTTATGGAAAAGATCCTTTGAATTTTCTAGATTTAAAGAATTATTTTGGTTAAAAAAAATTGGGCTGTGGCTCTGAGCTCTTTCAATGTTTTATTTATCATTATTCCAAACAGTCATTCATTTTCTCTTGTCTGATCACTCTCTGCCTTGGTGTCCTCCACTGGTTACCTTGTGTATGTAGACCTTTCTCACTCCAGAACCAAACATAATGCACTTTTTTCCCTTTCTCCATGTTACCTATGACATAACAGAAAGACGTAACATATTCTCTCCTCAGCTTGATATGAGGCACACTAAGACTTGTGAGTTAAGCTTTATTTCATAAATTGCCCTCTTCTTTTTCTTAGCCTTAGTTCTGTGCTTGAAGCATTGAGTTCTAATTAAACTCTTCTCTTAAGAAACACAGTAGATATGTTTTTCTCCAATGTATAAGTGAGTCTTCTTTTAAATAAATCTGTAGTTTTAAAACTAAAGGTCAAATGTTTTTATTATATGTTCCCTGACTCTTTTTTTTTTAAAAAAAAGAAAGCTAATGTAAGGTACAATGATAGGGAAAACTGAGTTTGAGGTATATAGGATCTCTGTACTATCTTTACAGTAATTTTGTACACCCATAAACTGTTCTAAAAGAAAAAAAGTTTATTAAAAACTATGAAGGACATTTTCTTTTTCATTAATATGGATTTTAGAGATATTAAAGTGCTGTATTTCTTACCCAAAACATGAAAAATCTGACAAATGACATTGTTCTTTATTTGCTTTCTTTTTTTAATTGAATTTATTGGGATGACATTGGTTAGTAAAATTATATAGGTTTCAGGTGTACAGTTCTATAATATTTATTTGCTTTCTTGATAAACTGTTGAGTTAATAATAAAGCTTTGGGTTAGTTGTTTATTCCCAGGGTCCTTGTATAATATTGTACAGAAAGTAAATTATATTGGTCTCCCTGTACACATAATATCACACCCCTCTGTCCCTCTCAAATCTTCTGTGTCTGTAACAACTGGAATGGGAATGCCATAGGAGTCTGCCATGAGTTCAGAGTCTTAAGTGAAAAGAATCAGCAACTCTAGAACTTTATTGGAGAAATAGGATTCATCAATTTTTGCTGAATTTTATTGGGGCTCTGTTGGGTTCATAGGCCTCTAACTCTTTGGAAGGCTGTTGCTGGCATACTTCAGCGGTTTTCAACCCGTGTGCCACAAGAATTTTTAAAACATGCAATACCTGACTATTTAGCCAGGGGCACTGACCTCTTTTCTCTTAGATTTTTAAAAAATTAAATTTATTACAGTGACATTGGTAAATAGGATCATATAGGTTTCAAGTGTATATTTCCATGATACAAAATCTGTGTATTGCACTGGGTGCCCACCACCCAAAGTCAAACCATCTTCCGTCGCCATATATTAGTCCCACCCCCACACCCCCACCCCTTTCCCTCTGGTAACTACCACATTGTTGTCTATGTCCATGATTTTCAGTTTTATATCCCAAATAGTTTGTCAAATAAAGTGACAACAGCCAACACAACAACAGCCGTTGGTGTGAATGAATCAAAATCATACCTATTTTTTTGGTCAGATCAGCAAAAAATATATATTTTTTGGTGTGCTGCAGAATTTTAGTAATTAGTTTATGTGTGCCATGAGATGAAAAAGATAAAAATCACTGATCTAGGTTCTCTGATATAAAAAGGCCAGTCTGCAGTGGCACATTGGAATGTGAAAGATAACCTCTTCTGGAAGTAACCTGCCTATTCCCTTCTCAGCTTTTCCTTCGGAAACATTTTACAGCCCCCCTGTCCTAGCTTTTGTTTCTAGGGATCTCTACTTGACAGAACAGGTAATATCCTTAGAAAACAGTGGCAGATTTGGGATTTGTTGACTGCTCTATTCAAGGCTCATATAAATTGAGAACTAGGTACTTTGCTTCTTGCTTTGTGGGAAAGATTTTGTTCCTGAGGGTATCCATTCTCTCTTCCCTTTCAGACAAAACAACTTGAAAAACTTCTCAGGCTAAGGAGTCCTTGTCAAAACAAAATTTTATTTGAAGAACTAAGATGCTTAGGGATATTTAGTAGCAGTTCACATGAATTAGAGCAGAATTGATATGTGAGAATGGAAAAAAGAAATTCTCACATTAGCTAAGCCCATTGCACCTAATGTTAGATGGTATTAAGTGTTTTGCTCACTTTCTGTTCATCTTAGAGCAAATATACAAACAGGAAAGTGAATCTCCTGGTTAAAAAGTGACATACCACATTCTTAAGACAGTTAATATAGAATATATTCTATATTTTATGGTGAAAATTGCTAGTATTTATCAAGATTGGTGTTTTTTTTTAAAGTCCTATCATTGCTATTTTATAATTGTTGAACTCAGATATCCTTTTACTTGGTGGCTTTGCTTCCATAATGATTTTGTTGGTGACATCTAGAACTCTGGAGATAGATGGAATTAATAGGTATATTGTAATTATTCCTTTAAAATGATTTGAGTTTCATCAGGGAAGGTAAGCTCAGAATGCTGAATTGCAGCTGAAACAGACAAACTAATTTACTTCCTTCATAAAGATCTCAGTGTATGCAGCTTTAGTTCAGAGATGATCACACTTGCATGTTCTGCATGATAAAGAAGTGAAAAGAGTATTCTTTTCAATGTAACTGCTTAATTTCACATTTGTTTAGTGATGTTTCCCAAGTAACTGTTCTTTTTCACTGCCATCTCCCTAAGTAGGCACACAAAATTTTCAATGGTCTTTGGAATTTGATATTTAAAGCTGGATTCTTTGCTTTAAAAAATACACTGGATCAGTCCTGGCTTACATGATTTATGCACTTGTCGCCTATAAAGAGAAGTTTCTCTGTGTAGTTTATCTTCACCTTTATTTCTCTTCCTCCCTGACAGAATCCCACGGACTGCAGCAAAGCCAAAAAGCTAGTGTGTAATATCAACAAGGGCTGTGGCTATGGCTGTCAGCTCCATCATGTGGTCTATTGCTTCATGATTGCATATGGCACGGAGCGAACACTTATCTTGGAATCTCAGAATTGGCGCTATGCTACTGGTGGATGGGAAACTGTGTTTAGACCTGTAAGCGAGACCTGCACAGACAGATCTGGCGTCTCCACTGGACACTGGTCAGGTAAGAAGCCTGTGCAGCATGTCAGATTCTCTGAGTTGAACTGCCACATATCCAGATTTTCAGATTTCTTGTACAACTTTATGGCTCACAGTCATCTTTTTCTCTGTGTCTATGAATGCTGTACATTATCCTGATAAAAATCTAGGACAATATTTTATTTAAAAAGCGTTTCATGATATAGTTCATTTCTGATGTTTATTTTCATCTGGATTTAGCAAAATCACTAAGCTTTTTCACAGAATGTAATTTATTATTTTGATGATGATGATGATGATATACCTTTCCCTTTTTGGGGTGCTTCCACATTATTGACCTCAGTTAATTCTCATAACTATCTTGTAAGTAATGCAGGCCTGAGGTTTTTAAACTTTAGCATGCATGAGAATCACCTGGAAGGCTTGTTAAAACACTAGTTTCTGATTCGGTAGCTCTGGGTGGGGCCTGAGAATGTGCATTTCTGACAAAGTTGCCAGACCCAGGGACTAAACTTTGTGAACCACTGAGGCACCTTTATCTCCATTTTACAATTGAAGACGAGGAAGCCTAATTTGTTTATACAATTTTACATTTTATTCAGGAAACATTTGATGACAAATAATGTGATTAAGGTATTATACTAAACACTATAAGAGATATAAAGATCAGCAAGAAATTTCTCCTAAGATCTGGTGGTAGAGGGAATAGACTTATATATAGTTTCTTATTGCAACTCTATTTTTCTTTCTACAATAATGATCTTTAAACAAGGTCTAAAATTGGGCTATGTTTGTTAAAAATGCTGGCTTTTTCATTTTGTAATCTTGGGCAAGTTACTTAACCTAGGCCTTAGTTTCCTCATCAGTAAAATGAGAAGTAATAATTTACTTACCTCTTTGTGTTGTTGGTAGGATTAAATGAAATATGTGTAATGTCCTTAGCACAGCACCTGATATATGAGCTCTAGTAATTGTTAGCTATCATTAATAGCCTTTATTCATTGAGCAGATACACATTGAGTGCCTACATTGTGGAAAATACTGAACTAAGTTAGTAGGTGAAATTCTAAGCAAGACAATAGACTATCTCTGCACTCACATCTTCCTGGAAGTCAAACTTTTTTCAAAAGGCATTTCAGTTAATATGATTCCTCCTGGAGTTGACCATCTTTTTTTACAAGATAGAACACTAGATGTGTGGAATAGGGAGCCGTGTCATTGGCTAAGTAAGTAACTTTAGTTCCTTTGTTTCTTTTTGCCTCCTTTGGAAAATATCAGACAATACCTGACACTTCACAGAAGTGGTCAGGAAAGCTACTTATAAAATGCTTTAAAAGGTCCTATACAGATTTAAAGTATTACCTTGTGATATGAGTTTTGTCTTTATTAGGATGATTTAGGAGCCTTATTCTATATGTCAACATATGTTTTTCTTTGTAACTTATTTCAAATTTTAAAGTGAACCTCTTAATTTGGAACCTAGCTGAGCTTTAGTTTTGAGGTTACACCTTCCATTGGCCTGCTCTGCAGTTTACATTGGGCGCAAACAGATTAGGTATTATGGTTAGGAAGACAGGAAAAGCAACTCTGTCCCGCTCACTGAGGCTAACTTTTTCATTCTGTGGACCTAGTTTGTTTCAAGCTTCCTTGATTGTGGAAGTATATAGCCAGAGTAGGGTAAGGTTCTTAGGTTTTGCTATTTCTAGGAAGAGGCAACGTTTTCGGTAGTAGTTAATAGAAAAGTGAAATGTTGGCCTCACTAGACTTACAAAATTTAGTATATAGTTTGTCCCTACCGATATGCTACAACTAACTATTTGGTTTGTTTTATTTTTAATCCTTATACATTTTGTATGCACAGGATATGAAGATTTGAATGGATTGGATTAGAAACATTCTGAGTTTCTTAATATTACAATTAAACAGGTTATAGAACTCATCCTTTATTTATGTGGAATTTAGGCCTAATAGATACTAAGTGATTTATACAGCTTGTAAATATTAGAACTCAGGTTAGTACATTCACTTGTACCTACTGCCAGTCTAGGTGCTTCCCAGTAAACACCTGCCAAGCACCTTACTTAGCAGAATAATGATTAGAGGCAAAGAAACTCCTAAATGTCTAGGAACTAAATAAAATGACTAACTGTAATATCTCTTCCCTTTTACCTCCCCCATCCTGTAACTTTTTCTAAACCTTCCATATAATTTCCAGTACTGAAAAGTTGTCAGTAGTACTTTCTTCTTAGTCATTTGCAGTTCCTGATTAAAGAACTTATTTGATCATGGTAGCACAGAATTATAATTTTAATTCAATAGATTTTTCCTTTATCACTACAGGTATTGTATAAAATCATATATTTTTCTTCATGCTCATCAATTAAACTGTGCCCTGTGGACACATTTAATTAATTAAACTAGTGATTCTTTTCAATATGCTTCCAGAACTCATCATAACTAAAATAATTTAGATGCTAATCTTATGTCCAAAAGAAAGAAGAGATTTATGTTTAGCATAGCAAAGTATGGTTGCCTTCCACTTCTGTTTCTGTTTATATGCAATATCTGTGTATGCACCTTTTGGAGAAACTAACCTATTTCTAGATTTAGAAAAACAGGATGAAATTTAATAAGGTCTTTGACATTAATCCTTTAGTTAGCCATAAATCGACTATACCTACTATTGTTCTGACCTGTACAGAGGATCTTGGGATATTTTCCTTGGCACAACTGTCATGAAATTATTATTGTTCATTCATACTTGACATGATGTACCTACAGGTGGAATTTAGTGATTCCTGTTCAAATCTGTCACCGATACAGGAATTAGCATGCACACCTAATCATTTCAGTATTTCAGTAGCTCAATCATACCTTGTTGTAGGTTGAGTTCTATTTTTCTTCTTTATTATTTTGTATTTGTATATGAAACTATATCCTGTGTAATAATTTGGTTAAGTGAAGCAAAAATATTCAACATTATGCTTCCAGTTAAAAATTACAATAATCTTTCCTATCATCTATTGATGTCTGTCCTAAAGTTGCTGATAACATGGTCAGTTTAATTTTCTATATCACAAAACATTTCTTAAACCTAAACTAATTACATATAATGGACCTAATTCTTCCAAATAGATTTCTTATGATAATTCAGAATGAGAATCTTGGTATTTAATGGTTTAGAATATCTTTCAACAATTTTCAATTTGTTTAAATTATGTTGACTACTGCCTGGCCAGGCATGCATGGCTCAGTGGTTGAGCGTCGACCTAGGATCCAGGAGATCACAGTTCGATTCCCCGTCAGGGCACATGCCCGGGTTGCAGGTTCGATCCCTACTAGGGGGTGTACAGGAGGCAGCCAATCCATGACTCTCATCATTGATGTTTCTCTCTCCCAAACCTCTCTGAAATCAATAAAGATATATTTTTAAAAAACAAATAAAGTACGTTGACTTGTAGGCTGTGTATGATGACCAACTTCCAAAATGCCTTTATAGTTGATATAAACACTTTTGAATAGATGATTTAGTGATAGAGAATCTCAACCATTTAAACTATTTTCTACTGTGATTTTTTTTTTTTTTTGGTTTGTTTCATTCTAAAAAATGAACATTTATTCAGATTAGCAGTTAAACCACTTTGGCTATTTTGTACTGTATTTCCCTTCTCGTCTTTTCCCTGCTGTTTTAATAAATATGTAATAAATTAAACTGAATTACTTAATAAATTAAACTGAATTACTTAATTTGATAAATCTAATTGGCAAACTTTCTTTTAAATGAAAATAATGACTAGTAAGAAACAGTGTTTGTAAGTGTGATAAAATTTAATGCTCTCAAGGTGCCTGATTTAAGCACATGTTTAGAGAGATTGCCGTTCACTATAGTATTTAGTTATCTAAACTGGATGGTTACTTTCTGTCCATACCTCGTTTCAAAGAGCTTTTGCTCAAAGAGTTTTATTTGGCATCCTTATATGGAGGAAGCCTTCAAATAATAATAATTTTAGAAAAGAACTTGCTATGTGCCAGCCACCATACTGGGCTACATGAAGAAGATAGGCACAGTCCCTGCCCTGTCAGGAGCAGGAGAGGAGGAAAGGCAGACAGCTGAGTGAACAATTAAAATATATTGTGATATATAAGTTGATACTACTCTCAAGCACATATCTAACATATATCAGGAATTCTCCTGGAAGAAGTGATTTTTAAGATAAGACCCAAAGGATTAATAGGAGTCAGCCAGGTAGAGAAGTGGCAGAAGAATTTTCTGTCAGTGGACACATGAGAAAAGAGAGGTAAGAGAATATGGAGTCACTGGGGTAACTACAGGTAGTTCATGGTAAAGTTTGAATATTCAGAGACTAATCTTTTGTTTTGAAAACACATGTCGCCTACAGGATTTGCTTTTGGATGGTTCTGTGATTTTGTTTCTCCCTAAGACCAACAGGTTTTAATTCAAGAGTCAGTGCTCTTTGTTTTGTTTTTGCTTCCAAGAGTGGACAAAGTTTAAAGTCAGATTGCTTTCAGCTGGCTCTTGGTGTTATCTTAGGAACCATTAAACTCTTTTTTAAAAATTAAAAAATGTATTTTATTTTAAATATTTTGTAGAGTTCACTCTTGGTAAATTTTTAAAAGCTGACAAATAACTACAAACTCATACAACCCAGAAAAAAGGCAACATATTTTTTTAAATTAAGTGCTTAAAACAATTCTAATGCATTTTAGAATTTGGATAATCTCTATTGGCAACAATTTCACATTCTCGTTTTATATAGAGAAAATAGGAAGGTAATTTAGTGTTCTAACTTAGTTGATCACATTTTTACCCAGTTTTATTGAGACATAATTGACATATAACGTTGTATTCATTTGAGGCGTAAAACATTGTTACAAGTTTTTTCTTACAATGAGAATTTTTAAAATTTGCTCTCTTAGCAACTTTACTTTTATAATACAGTATTGTTAATTATAGTCACCGTGTTGTACATTCCCAGAACTTATCCTCTAGCTTCCATATTTAAGTGAAATCATACAGTATTAATCTTTCTCTTCTGACTTTCACTTAGCATAATGCCCTCAAGGTTTGTCAATATTTTCACAAATGGCAATATTTCCTTTCTTTCTCATGGTTGAGTAATATTGCATTGTGGATGGATAGATGATGATAGATAGATAGATAGATAGATAGATAGATAGATAGATAGATAGATAGATAGATGATTGATAGATGATAGATAGATGATAGATAGATGATAGATACATAGATAGATAGATGATAGATAGATAGATAGATAGATAGATGATAGATAGATGATAGATACATAGATAGATAGATGATAGATAGATAGATAGATAGATAGATAGATAGATAGATAGATATAGATAGATGATAGATAGATAGATAGATGATAGATGATAGATAGATAGATAGATAGATAGATAGATAGATAGATAGATAGATGATAGATAGGTAGAGTGGCTGAGAATCTATAGGCATACTATACCAGTTAGGATAAGCTATGGATATGCTTCTGTGTAGTATTTTTATAGTAATATTTTCAATCTTTGGTGATTAATTAATAGAAACTTGAAATAAGTGCATATAATATTTTAGATTCCTTATGCTGATAACATCTTGATTTCTCTGTGTAGGTAATGTGAGAGAAGAGGAAAGGATATTGGACTATGAATTTTACCATATCTGATCTTAGTTTTGTTGTTTTTAGCTTTTGGGACTTAAGCAGTTATAGCTTCTGAACCCCAGTTTAGCTCTTAAAAAGAGCTCATGATACTTAGTACCTCCCTTCCTATCCACTTTTATAGGGCTCTAATCACAAGGGAAAATGATTAAAAGGTATTAAGATGATTTTCACATACGGTTTATTTTCATTGCCTATGTTTGGTTCCCAACTTTATTTTTTAAAAAGTACAACTGGCCAGGTGGCTCATTTGGTTGGGGCGTGATTCCGTACACCAAAAAGTTGTGGGCCCCCCAACCCTCCCCCCATCTTTCCCTCCCTCTCCCCCACTTTCCCTCTCTTCCCTCTCCCCCTCAAATCAGTTAAAAACATATCCTCAGGTGAGAATTAAAAAAAAGTACAACTGTTACTCAAATACTGTATATTTAGGTATAAATACAAATGTGCACATTTATATTTATAATTTTATATTTATAATGTATTTTGTTATAAGGTTTCTGAAAAGGTGGATTGCCCAAATAAACAAGGAAGTGCACTAGTCATCAAGTAAAATTTGAGTGTTTCTAGATGTTATGGGGGTTATAAAGGTAAATAAGACCCAGTCTCTGTCCTTCGGGAACTTTCATTGAGAGTATGTTAAGACCCATAGACCTGTAAATGTAACAAAGATGGGCTATGGTAAGTGTCATAAGAGAAATATAAAACTATGTGGGTCGTCAGGGGATAGAAAAACTGTTTCTGGAAATCAAAGGCATTCTTGGGAGCCTAGGCTGGGCCTTTAAAGAATGAGGAAAGGCACAGTAGGGAAGAACAGATCATTGTCATTGGTTTGAATCAAAAGTTATTAGCTGTGTGACTTTAACTTTTTTAATACACAAACTTTCTTAATACATGTTCTATGTACCTTACAGAGTTATTATGAGGATTCAAAGTGATAATACATTTGACAGTGCTTTCTATGTCCTAAATCACCACTTTAGCTTATGGGAACAGAGCAAAATAACAATGAACGCATAATTGGATCATGAGATTTCAGCCAGGCTTTACAACCAGCATTAATGAAACTTGGAAGAACCTGAAGGGTTTTTGTGTGGGATTCATTCAGAAATGTAAATGAGAAGAGAAGAGGTAAATTATGATAGAGGAGCAAGCTGAAGATAACCATCCCCTTTGCTCACACTCCCATGGGGAGCCAGCTTTAGCTCCCCAGCTTCCTCAGCCCCCACTTCCCTTGGATTTTACTTAGATTGCTCAGTAAAATCCCGGTGTCTAGGCTGATAAGCCCCAGAAATATGCTCCTGTCAAGGAAACTTGATGAATTCCCTAGTTTGGGGGACTGGGTTGCCTTCTTAACTTGAGCCATCATTGACCCCTCCTGACAAAGCTGCTAGTCTTTAGTTAGTTCTTTAGTTCTCGAAGCCGATAGGATGATGATTTGGGGCAGGAGGAAGGGGACTGGAATAAAACATGCTGTCTTGGAGCTTTAATATGCATGTACTACTAAGAAACAAGAGTAAATTCCTTTGAAGGTTCTACTCCATGGGAGCTGTGTCAAAATTAATACTTAGGAATCTGAACATACTCAAGATGTTACTCTCCAAGTAACTTGCCTAAAAGTGGAGAATAGGCTTCAGTGAAGTTTTTTCAAAACATTAGTAATGGATTTGAGCAAATCCTAAGGGCCCAAATGTTAGAAATACATAAAAGTGAAGAGGGCCTTTGACTGACCATCCCTCTGGTCTATTAACTAGATGGAACGACATGTGTCAGACCAAAAGAGATTGTGTTTAGGTAAGCAACCCAAAATGTAGTATTGAAGCACTGTAGCTTGCTCCTCTCCTCTCTAGTTTTTGGCTACTAAGTATTTAATTTGAAGCTATTTTTATTCTGGGAGAGTATAGTATGTCTAGGTTGCACCTAGGAATAAACTAGCCTAGATTTTAGTGCATAGTAGAAAGAGCAGTTGATAAAAGGGTAAACCACTAGTATTTTCCTTTTTCTGCTGTCACTGCCCATCTTGCTGTGTCCCCTGAAATTGGACAGTAGGACAGGAATTGGGGAGTAGGCTGGGTTGGTAGCTGCTTCTGCTGCTACCTCTGGCCAGTCTTGATCCATGTGGTTCAGAATATCCAATAATAGGTTTGGCAAAAGTATACATTGTACTGTATGTCCCTTTTTTCTAGGTTATTTCCAATACCGACCATGGGGCCACCACATTGAGATTTTAGAATCTATAGGGCAATCCATCTGCATCCTTTGGAAATGTCCAGTAATTAGTACCTGGATTGAGTTCAGAGGGTTAGATAGCCTTTTAAGAATATGAAATAAACATTTTAAAAGTGGTGTGATACCTGTTTCAGAGGAAAGATTATCTTAATGCTTGCCATGAATGACCATCTTAGAGGTGCCTATTTGTATTATACGTGTGAATAAGTGGATATTTAGCTCATTCCCGTGTTGTATTCTGTTATACGTTTTTGCCACGATTTGTGTATTCCCTCATTGGTGGACATTTAAATTATTTCAAGTTCTTACATTATAAACAGTGACATAATGAATGTCTTTGTGTATGTCTCCATGCCCGTGTTAGTTTCTCTAGAGCAGTGCTTATCAAACTTTTCACATCATATCATATGTCAAAAGATACTTTTATTGCCCATGTTATCACCGGGGTGGTGGTGATGTATGGTAAAGCCACAAAGATCTCTCTAGCAGCGTGTTACAAGTAAAATTGTATGCTCTCATAAAGGGGCTGCCAAACTGCGGTCCTCAGTGAAACTCAGCCCACCTCCTATTTTTATAAATGCAATTTTATTTGATCACAGCCATGTCCATTTGTTAACTTATTGTCTGTGGCTGCTTTCATAATACAGTGGCAGAGTTGAATAGTTGTAACGGAAACTATATAGCCCTCAAAGCCTAAAATATTTGCTATATGACTTTTTACAAATCAAGCTTGCTGACTCCCACTCTAAAATAATAATTACCGAACATATACATAGTTTCAACCATTGTAAATTTGTGAATAGTATTTTTTTAAATTTGTTTGCCTCAAATTAATAAGCTCCCAATCTAAATAGGAAATTAACACAATCATTTAAAAATTGTATCTCATGAGGCAAAATATGGTTAGTGATGTTATAAAGATTTAAACAAGAACCTCAAGGGATTGGGAGGTACAGTCATTCCAGCCAGGAGAATAAGAAGAAATGGCATTTGAACTGGTCATGAAAAAGTTGTAAAATGACCAGAAATCTTAGGTATAGCATTCTACACACTGAGAGTACTTGGCAGATGATGATAAAAATGCTTATGTGCCTGTCATATATAATGTAGAGTAGTGCCAAGGTGTCACAACTCCTGGGCATTATTTTTTCTTCTACCTCTGATTTCCTAAATTATGTGGAAGAGAGCATTAAACCACCTGCTTCTCAGTTATCCCTTGGTAGAAAGTCACTAAAAAAACAGTCTCACAGCTAATTAGGCTTGCATTTCTCAAGGGACCCCAAAACAGATCTGATAGAGGGTGCTTAGGTACAAGTATTTTTTTAACTATAAAAGTATGAAAATGGTAGTGCTTTAGTTAAATAAACCTTGTGTTTTATATTCATTCTTAACTGTCATTGAATAGGTGAAATTGTAAACTAACGCTTACATTCCGAGTAATTGCGATATTTATGATAGGTTCCTTATTCATAGGAATTTAACATGTAATTTTGTAACACATTAACAGTGATTTGGGAAAAATAGTAAATAAATACAACCATGCTTTTGAAGGATATCAGCAAAAGGTAGTCAAGGTAATATAGAATTGCTTGTTAAGAAATTTTTTAATTGAATCGAGGAATATGACATAGGATTGACATAGTTATTTTTACTCAGACCTTCACTGTAAACAGCGGCAAGGATATAAACAGTGAATGTTACCCTGAAAGATTTGTACTTTTAAAATTAAATACATAGGAAAGTATTAAATTACATTGGGAAATGCGTTTTCTGCTAAGATAGTTTAGAATGTGACAGTTAAATAATTAATCAAAAGGGTTGGATATGAAAGAATTTTCTCAACAACAAAAAAAGATAAGTTACTCCATGTCAATTGAACAATATTCTGAACACCAAAAATAAAAGCAGGGGAAACATAAAAATTCCGTAATTTTGTAGTTTGTGCATCCAACATCCACTGTTTGAGTAATAAGTGTTATGTTTATATTCATAACAGTTTCTAAAATCTGATAATAGCTTTTAGCTATTTTTTAATATCATTAATTATAATATGCAATTATTGAACTAATTAATGTATATGAGGCCAAATTACTGTTCCTTGGTCTGCTGTGGATATCTAATTTAAATTAAATATTTGCCTTTTAATTAAATGATATCTCTTTTCTGACTTTTTTCTTAGCCTGAAAAGAAATATACATTAATGATAAATGATAATTTTAGTTTCTGTGATTTTATATATAAAATGGCTATGATGTTACATAAAAAAGGTATATTTGATGTCATTTTTAGTTGTTCAACAAAAAGACTAATAATATTTGTTTTACTGTAATAACTGTAATATGCCCTTGACTATTTATTTATACATATGCCTCTCTATTTTAGTAATGGAATTATCTATGTAATTGAGTGAAAATGGAGTGGCCACAGATGCATAAGAGAACACTTCTGTAAATTAATGCGTTTGCCACACCATTTCTTAAAGACCACCTTGCAGTTCTGTCTTGTGTAAATGAATTGCCTGGGTCTTTAGAGTATGCTGAGCAGGTTAAAGAAAAGGTGGGAAAAGAATCATTTGGAGAAGGTTTGAATGCAGTCTTTGCATTGTGTCTAAAAATGATAGCCTGAACCCTCTATCTGGTCATGTCATTCTTTAAAAATAACAGGGAAAGAAATCATTCCACAGCTTTATTTTATGAAATTATCTATTGTCAAGGACACCCTAGCATTTTTAAGCTATTGCTTTTTTAAGTAAAATACAATATGTTGCTATCCATTTTTATGTTTAATTAGTTTAGTTTAAATTAATCAAATGCTATTTTGTGTCAGGGACCACAGGTAAGAGATATTTACAAAAAAGGACTGTTCAGTTTGTGAATTTTTTTAAAAAGGCCATTGCTCCTCCCCCTATCTTTTCTCCTCTCCGTGTTTAAGTTGGTGACTACCAGAAATGAGAAAGGAGAAGCTCAGACTCTTTATTTCCTTACTTGCCATTTTACAGTCTCTTTTGTGATTGGAATGTGGGACAACACTTTTTTGCAAACTCAATATTCCAATTCAAAAAAGAGACACATTTTTCCCCTAGCAGCACTAAGTGGAAGAACTCATTTTCTCTCAGAGGCCATTGTAAAGAACAGTAAGAATGATGCAGTCAGCCTTCTCCAGAATTAATTAAAAGACATGTAACTGTAGATAATTCATGGCTCGGCGGTTGAGCATCAACCTAGGATCCAGGAGATTGAAGTTCAATTTCCAGGCAGGGCACATGCCCGGGTTGCAGGCTCGATCCCCAGTGGGGGGCGTGCAGGAGGCAGCCCATCAATGACTCTGTCATCATTGATGTTTCTCTTTCTCTCCCTCTCCCTTCCTTTCTCTGAAATCAATAAAAACATATTAAAAAAACCCCAAAAACACGATAGCCAAAAAGTCACTCTTTCTTCACTCTGGTAACTTGACCCCAGGGTGTGGAAATGATGTGCAGAGGCGACCGTCCACCATGTGGATGAAACACACTTCAAGAAATAGAGAGCTTTTGTGTTTTGTCGCATGATGAATAGCTGTAGCCACCAGCGAGCCTGCCCTTTTTGACAGCTGGCTTTATTTAGCACTTTTAAAAATCGCATGCTATTTGCCTCTGGTGCACGGTGTTCTTCAATTAAAATTTTAAATGTTTTCTTATCACCCCTTAACAGAAAGCTTACTCATGCAGTCCTGAATCTAGCCTGAGACACCTGCTCTCGAGTCCATTTTTTTTTTTTAAGTACAGTATGAAGTCAATCTCTGTGCCATGTATGCTGGAATGAAAGAAAGCACCCATTATTATCCTGGAACCTGATCAAGCTACTTAGATGGGCTTAAGGGAAAGGTTCAGGCCTATTAATGGATATGAGATATTATTACATGAAAGCCATTTCAATAAATATTGTATTAATATTTTTTGAATTAATAAATATTTTAAGAGTTTTTATTTTGTTAACAACAATCTGGAGACAATAAATAGGGAAACGGGATTGATATAGCACTCTGATTTCTTTTAAGCCTTAAAATTCCATCAATTAGCAAAGAGTAAGTGACCTATACATAGGGCAAATGTAGTGTATCTGTTTGCCATAAAAGAAAGAGGATATTGAAAAAGCTACACTTCCACTCATATCAAATTATGGCCTTCGTATCAATATTGACCAGAAAATTCTTACAGTTGTCAACTTGAAAATATCTACACTGAAGTAGAAATTAAATACATTCAGATAGAAAAGGTTCCTTCTCACGGGAGAGAGGTATCAGGTAACCTGTGACTCATACTTGATTGAATTTAAGCTGTTTCTCCAAATAGCCTTACATTTGGACTGAAAAAGCCTGTGATTTAATAGAAAACTCTCTTTGTGTTTCTAATTTGTGATCAGTTTAGCCTTTGTTAGTTGGCTAGAGGTTTCATTGGTGCCCTTTCTGGGCCTCGCTCCCTCTTAAGTTAAAGGAAACATGTTATCTTTTCCCATCATTAGTAAGTTTCAGCAGCTTCTGTGCTATCTTTAAAAAACTTTTAAAAGTCTGTCCTCATTTGTTCTTTCTAGAAAACAACACTGGGATAGCATGATTTTTAATTAATATATGACAAGAAAAGAAAGGATTAGAGATTGTGTTAGCAGAACAATGGTCCAAAGATCAGAGATCGCAGTTTTCCTGATTTAATTTCTTCTGGATCAGATTGTTATTCTATTTGGCACAATTATTTTAAAATAATTTTTTAAATATAAAACAATGAACACCTATTGTAGAAAAACCCAGAAAGTGTAGAAAATGTAACAAAGAAAATAAAAATACCTTAAATATATGTATGTTAAGTCTTTTTGAATGCATGTATTTTTTAAATTAATATATTTTATTTCTTAGAGCAGTTTTAGGTTTACAGAAAAATTTATTAGAAAGCACAGTGTGCCCTGGCCAGGTAGCTTAGTTGTTTAGAGAGTTGTCCCTATGTGCTAAGGTTGTGGGTTCGGTCCGCTGTCAGAGCACATACAAGAAACAGCCAGTAAATACATAAATAAGTGGAACAACAGATTGATGTCTGTCTGTCTGTCTCTCCCCACCCCTCTAAAAAATCAATAAATAAAAATTTTTAAAAAAGAAAGTACAGTGTTCCCATATGCTCCCTCCTCCCCTTCTCCTCCTCCCCTCCTCCATGGCCCAGGTCCCCTATTATTAACATTTGCATTAGTTTGGTACATTTATTACAATTAATGAACCAATACTGATGCATTATTATTAACTGAAGCCCATAGTTTACCATTAGGGTTCAGTCTTTGTGTTATATAGTCCTAAGAGTTTTGCCAGATGCATAGTGTCATGTGTCCACCATTACATAATCATACATAATAGTTTCACAGCACTAAAAATCTCATGTTCACCCCTATTAACCCATCCTCCTACCCCCAACCTCTGGCAAGAGTGCATTTTCCAGAATGGCATATAGTTCAAATCATATATTATAAAGCCTTTTCGAACTGACTGCTTTTTTATTTATTTATTTTTAAAATGTGTATCTTTATTGATTTCAGAGAGAGGAAGGGAGAGGGAGAGAGAGAGAGAGAAACATTAGTGATGAGAGAGTCACTGATCGGCTGCTTCCTGCATGCCCTCCACTGGGTATTGAGCCTGAAACCCAGGCATGTGCCCTGATTGGGAATTGAACATCGATCTCCTGGATCCTAGGTCGATGCTCAACCTCTGAGCTACACTGGCCGGGCCTGACTGCCTTTTAAAAAAAGTTCCTTGGTCTCTTTTTGTGGCTTGACAGCTCATTTCCTTTTATTGCTGAATAATATTGAATTGTATGGAGGTATCACAGTTTGTTTATCCATTTACCTATTGAGGTAGCTTCCAGTTTTAGCAATTATGAATAAAGCTGGTATAAACATTTATATACAGGTTTTTGCATGGGCATATGTTTTTAACTCATTTACGTAAATCCTTAAGAGAGGGATTTCTGGGTTGTATGGTAAGACTTTATTTAGCTGTGTAAGAAACTGCCAAACTGTCTTCCAAAGTGGCTGTCATAGTCTGCTTGGGCTGCCATAACAACTACCATAGGCCGGGTGGCTTAACCAACAGACATTATTTTTCACAGTTCTGGAGGCTGGAAGTCCAAGATCAGAGTGCCAGCAAATTCAGTTATTGGCTAGTGCCCTTTTCTGGCTTGCAGGACACCTTCTTGCTGCGTCCTCACTTGATAGAGTGAGGAAGCTCTGGTGTCTCTTCCTCTTCTTATAAGGTCACTACTCCCATCGTAGAGGCCCTACCCTCATGACCTCAACTAAACCTAATTACCTTCCAAAGGCCCTTCCTCTTAACATCATCACATGGGGGAGTAGAGCTCCAGAAGAGAATTTGGGGAGGACACAGACATTCAGTTCATAACAACAGCTGTACCATTTTGTATCCGCTTCAGCAATGAATGAGAGCGCCTGTTGCTCCATGTCCTTCCTAGCATTTGGTGTTGTCACTCACTGTTTTAGACTTTAGCCATTCTAATAAGCAGGTGGTGGTATCCTGTTTTAAGTTGCAACATACTAATGTTGATCATCATATGCTTGTCTGCCATCTGTACATCTTTGGTGAGTTGTCTGTTCGCCTTTTGCCCATGTTATATAGGGTTGTTTGTTTTCGTATTGTTGAGTTTTAAGAGACCTTTTTATATTTTGGATATAAATCCTTTAGCAGATATTTTGATACTAATTCTTTCCTTGGTCATGTTCAGTCTACTGATGAGCTCATCAAAGGCATTTTTCATCCCTGTTATAGAGTTTTTTATTTTGAGCATTTACTTTTGATTCTTTCGTGGAGTTTCCATCTCTGCTTACATTTTCATCTTTTCTTGCATATTGTCCACTTTTTTTCATTAGCATATCAATCATAGTTATTTTAAATTTCCAGTCTGATAATTCCAAAACCTCTGCCATATATGAGTCTGGATCTGATGGTTGCTTTGTCCCTTGAGTCTATATTTTTTGTCATTTAGCATATTTTGTATTTTTTTGTTGAAAGCTGGACTTGCTGTATCTTCTAAGAAGAAACTGAAATACATAACCCTTTAGTGTCAGGTTTTATGTTTATCTGGCTAGGAAGTAGGCTATGTTAACTATTAGCCATAACCATGATATCAGATGCTAAATTTTCCTCCAGTATCTTTTTGACTACCCTATTATTTCAGGGTTTTTTTAAAGACTCCTTAAATAGGCAGTTCTTTTAGCTGTAATCTTTTGTTACTACTCAGTAGCCCTATTGATGGTGGTATAGTATGGGGGAAGGGAAGTATTCCATAGTCCTTTGATTAGGTCTGTCTTTTAGTGAACCTGAGATGGGTATATTCCTTGTCCCAAATTGGTTAGGCTTTGGTAAAACCTCTTTAGTAAGGTAGGCTCTGGTAAAGTAGTTTTCCTTGAAGGCAGGTCTTAAGGAGAACCGAGTGCTCTATTGCAAATATACCGAGCTAATATGTGAAAATTACCTGAAAATGAAAAAAGTACAATATGTTTTATTATAATGATAGTAGTGATCACAAAAAGCAATAACAAGGGATATGAAAATGTTAGTTTTAAATAATGTTTAATTAATTTTTGTATTTTATGTTATTTATAGAAATACCCTAAGTGAGATTCTTATCAGTTAATTTCATTATCTGTTTCAAGTTAATATACATTGTGAAACAAATAAAATTCTGGACAAGAGACAGATTTTATTCTAGCTATAAAACATGCCTACCATAATTTTTAGTTTCATCAGGCTCAGTACATCATGTAAAAATTAACTATAAAGTCTTATATTTAATAACTAAAATAAATTCTATAGTTTTTGTAACTCAAAGATAGTCCTGTAGGCCCAGAAACTAGATTCAGCTCCCTGGAAAAGTGTACAGTGAAATCATAACAAAATAACAAAAGCAAGAATATTATCTTCTTTCTCAGGAGCGTACTACGCAGGCACTGCCTTTATTTAAGAACTTTTCCGGTTTCTTCGATAACACATACTTAGAAATGATATATTATTACCTGCCAAGCTATATTTATGTAGTACCTCTATTTACATTTTCTGTCTTAAAGCAGTAAAACATGATTGTGTCAAATCTCAAAATTTACCTGTAATATTGTGATTGTAATGCTGAATGGTGGGCTCACCTACTGACTAAGTGATTATTTCCTACAGGAGATTGTGGCATCCATGTTAATTACAGTATTTTATATATTAAATTCATCCATTCAGTTAAACACTTATTTTGTGCTTTCTGTGTGCCTCATATAGTTGTAGTTGCTGGGACAACAGGATGAATAGGTTAAGGTTTATATCCTCATTTCAGACTTGTGGAGGAGACAGATATAAACAAAAACATAATTATAATACAGCTTGGTAAATGCAGTGATATACATACATGGATAGTTCTTAAAATTACCCTGTCCTCTGAGAGTTGAAATCTTAAAACTTTTACATTTCTGAAAGCCAAACTTTTGCTATATACTAGTTATTGACTCCCCCATAGCATCTAATAGCATGTTTGAGGAATGCAGCCCTTGCTGTCTTCTGTATATCATATAGCCATTTTTCCTTCCCTCCCTCCCTCCTTCCCTCCCTCCCTCCCTCCCTCCCTCCCTCCCTCCCTCCCTCCCTCCCTCCCTCCCTCCTTCCCTCCCTCTCTCTCTCTGTATGTGTGTGTGTGTGTGTGCATGCATACACACACACACACACAACTTATAGGTCAAGATGATTACCTGATGCTGGGAAACTAGTTCTTTGGGCCGGGCTGTGTCAATAAGATTCCCTGCTGAGATGTAATCTAATCTTGTAGTTGAAGGTTCCATCTCTAGAGTCTGATGGATCTGGATTCTAACTCCTTCACTGGTCATCTATAAGTATTCTTGCCCTGTAGGGTCATTTTGGTAATTAAAAGAAATAACATTTATAAGCATTTAGCATAGTACTGAGCACATATGCTCAGTAAATGTTAGTACTGTTACCAGACAGAGACTTTAGCTTATGTGAGGGTGAGACTAAGTAGTAAAATCCTGCAGACTGAAGCTCTTGTCTCCAAGATGGGCCCTAAGCAAGAGAGAAGTCAGTTTGAAGAAAGGAAAGTAGCTGACCCACACAGACCATGTGGCCACAGACAGATGGTAAAAATTGGAGGTTTCCCATTTCCTGCAAGATACAGTTCTATTTCTGCTTGTTTTTTGGCAGTTCCCTTGTATTCTTTCAGTAATCTTCTCACTTGAATTAATTTGACTAGGTTTCTATTCCTTGCAACCTTGACTAAAAGCATTCTCAATAAATATTTTTTGGTTACTAGATGTTGTTGAGAGGAAATAGTTGTGTTCAGGTTTTGTTTTAACAAAAGTTAACTATATAGTACTAGCTTCAGAACTCCAATATCCTTTAGTTTATGAATTTTAAATTCTCTAACCACTAGAGCAGTATCAGCATGCATAAGTAATACTCTGTTTCTCCTCCTCTTATCTTTTTCTTGTTTTTATGGTATATCTACCTCTTACCGCCATACTGCAAGGAAAAGACATAATTGTTGGTACACAAAGAAAAAGCATCCGTTACAGCCAAAATGTAACATAGTCTTTTTGTGCATTGAAGTCTAAGAAGGGCATTTAGGGTCATATCACTGATTTATTCATTCAGTTCAGTACTCCAATTTAACAGTAGTTCTTAGTGACATTTTATGGGAATTATAATTGCCGTTCTTGATGTCAAGGCCTAAACATTCATGTTTCCCCCAAAACATATCATTTCTGGCTTTTATATTTGTTTGGAATAATGAATTCTGTAAGAATTCTACCTATTATGTAAAATTAGACTTTATTTTTTTCTTAAACTACTTTTTTCAAGCATGAATGAAAGATCCCTAATTCTAAGATTTGGTGAAAACATTCTTGGACACCTTGTCTAAATCTTTCATGGTTTTTATAGGCTTTGAACATATCCTCTTTTGGCTCTCATCTTTTCAGATAGAAGAGAATTGTCCTGTTGTCATTTGGAAGATCTCTGTCCTCTTAAGTAATATTATTTCTCTTTATTCTTGAGATGTAGTAGTTGAATTACACAAATTTATTCATATATAAACACAATTGTGATCATCCCCATTCATGTATGTTCAATTTAGTAATCTATTTGATTAACATAATTACTTTGTATCACCTCTAAAAGTCCTTTCTCTGATATTTATTTATTTATTTATTTATTTATTTTTAAAGGAATATATTGGAGTGACATTGGTTAATAAAATTATATAGGTTTCAAATGTATAATTCTATAATATATAATCGGTATATTATGTGTTCACCACCCCAAATCAAGTCTCCTTCCATCACCATTTATCCCCCCATACCCTCTTCTACCTCCCCATCCCCCCTTCCCCTCTGGTAATCACCATACTGTTGTTTCTGTCCATGAGGTTTTTGCTTTTGTTTTGTTTTTGTTTTTGCTTCATTCCTTCACCTTTTTCACCCATCCCCGAAACCCCCTCCCCTCTGACAGCTGTTAGTCTTTTCTCTATCTGAGTCTGTTTCTATTTCGTTTGTTTATTTTGTTCATTAGATTCCATATATGAGTGAAATTATGTGGTACTTGTCTTTCTCTGACTGGCTTGTTTCACTTGGCATTTTAAATATTTTAAAAATTCCACTGACTTGAATAAAGTTAATTATTATAATAATCAAAGCTGAAATTTGTTTCGAAAATAGAAAATATTTGTGTTTATTTTGTGATCCGTTTTGGATACCATCAGTAATTATATACTGAATTTTAGCTCGTATCACCATCAGGAGTACTGTAATTTATAAGGTCTTTATGAGGAAATGTAACTTGGTTTATTTGTATTTATTCCTAAATATACCACTAAACAAATTAAAGGAGGAAATAATTTTAAAGATAGAAGTATTTTAGATTGCAAAATATTTTTGCTTTTATGTTTAATAGTTGAAAATAAGCACGTAAATAGATAATAGGGAAAGTGATTATAAGTTTAACAAACCTCATTATGATAACTTGGCCTCCAAGTTCTTTGTTCCGAAGTAGGCTATTTCTCCTTCATGAAAAGCTTATTATATGATTATTAGGAAATACGACTGTCATAGGTTGGCTAATTCACATACTCTGTTTACAATCAAGTTGTGAAGACATTATTAACTCTTAACGATGAGCTTTAAGTTGACTAAAAAGCACGGTAATTGTTTCATACAAATAATTTAAATTTGAGATAAACTGTCTTTAGCTATTACTTTTGTTTCTTCAGGGATCCCAGTACAATCCCAAAATGACAGTGAGTAAAATGGTTTTGTTAAGCCACATTCACATCTACTAATTGGTTTATATGGGCGCATATGATCAGTATTTGAAGTTTATGTTAAATTCCTAGGTCTAGTGCATACTGTAGGAGATCCGGACTTAGGCTTCTTCTGAAACTTTAAGGAAATAGAGTAAGGATGGAGAAAGATTCAGACTGTGGAATCAGAATGACTGGAACAGGAATCCCTGTTTCTGACTGCTAGCTGGGAGACCTTGAAAAGGTTACTCAACTTTATCTGTAAAGTGGGGGTCAGAGAATACTCCCCTCATCAAGATTTTGTGGGTTAATTGGAATAATGTATGGAAAATGTTTACTGTAGCACCTGGCATGTAGTTAGTGTTCAGTAAACGATAGTTTTTAAAGTTGCTGATAGGGAAGTGGGACTAGGAGAGGGTGGATGCAGAAACAGTTTTAGAAGTGGCTTAGAGCATGCATCATGGAGAAGGGGTAAATACATGGGAAGAACAGACTCTGACCCTCATCCCTGCCTGATTTTTCATGATTTGGGATGAAGATAAGATTATCGTAAAATGATGGCCTCTGACTTGGAGATCTACCAGGTAAGACCCTGTGGCCTGTTGATGGATAACTATCTAAAAATATGTTGTATATGATGAGAAACAGTAGATAACCCTCTTGGCAAGGTAGTGACAGTTTTGCAAATTTTAGTCAAGGTTCTAAAGAAGTTGGGGTGGTGCTTTCCCTGTTTTAAGCATAAATTAAAAATGTCATGGGAACCATTGTGTAAAGTATCCAGCCTGTACAAAGTATATTTCGTAAGCAGTAACAAGCAAAGGAGACTATTCTTGGTCATCTCAGACATCTCCTTGCCCTGTTTGCTACATTTATCTTTCCCCTTCCTCTCCTTTCCTTGCTCTGTTAGTTAAGGTTTCATGTCTTGATAGAAACATCAATGATGAGAGAGTCACTGATTGGCTGCCTCCTGCACCCCCCCACCAAGGATTGAGCCCGAAACCCGGGCATGTGCCCTGACCAGGAATCGAACCGCAATTGCCTGATCATAGGTTGATGCTCAACTGCTGAGCCACACCAGCCGGGGTCAAAGTTCTTTTTCTTCATTTATGGATATCCCCTGCTCTTCCCCCAGTTAAACCAAAAAGGGTAAAATAGAGCCATTTTTTGAGTAATGCCTTTACAGTATTTATTTTAGCTGTGCCACTAGAAGCTATTATAGATTGTAAAATATTGCTCTTTCTAGTTATGTAACAACCCAGAAGAGGAGAAAGGGAAGGTCAGGTGACTTATACCAGATTGGCAGCAGCAGTGACAGTAGGAGCTGTGGCTTGTCACATAAAGCCATGTCCCACCACTCTTTTTATTTCTTCCACGGTTGAGGAGACAGCAGGGAAAGAAGACATTCTGCAGCCTGAGATGGCAGAAAGAGCTAAAGATGGGAATAGTGGCAGGGTGACGGAGCTGCTGGTACTTTGTGGATTGGCCTTGCATATGGAATGAGGGAGATCTGCTGCCCTAATCCCTGTTTTAGGAGGCCAGGATGTTTGTCTGTTTTATCAGCATTTTGTATAGTACTGTAGCAAGGTGCTACACTTGATTAAGTTGTCTTCTCTCCTCAAATCCCACAAGAGTCTTAACTGTTTTGTTATTATTTCCTTTTTCCAACATGATTGTATTCCCCCCCTCCCCATGGTATAGCAGAATTTCTAGCTATAATTCTTGTATCTTAAGGTATTAGGATTGACCTTTATGCTATCATCAGGAAGCCCAAATTAGGCCTTCCTGATTTACCATAATTGGATGATAAATTACCAGAGAAATTACAAGAAGCTGTAAATCCAACATGAAACATTGTATTCTGACTCTCCAGCTATGTGCTGATCACAGTGGCAGCTGTAAAATTCCCCCAAAGCAAAAGAGAATGCAGCATATGCCAAGTGACGGCTCTGTCCTGTGAGATCCTCATGGCACATCTCAGGGATTCTCAAGGAATAAAAGGCCCTTCCTCCTGGCTATTTCTTTCAAGGAGACATGACATGTGATGCAGGAATAAGAGGAATATGAAAGTAGGATTGTGATTTTTCATGAGAGGGGGAAGAGAGGTTGGGGTTTGTCTCTTTAGTAAATTTGATGAAATTAAGCCTTGTCTTTCTTTCCACTTCTCTATTCTCTTGTTTCTTGCCAACAAGAAAAGCTGTTCTAGGATTCTTTAGGATCCCTTGGGTTGGAAGGAGGTTCTAAGTTAGAAAAAAATACTAAATTATTCAAACACAGAAAACTCTCCCAAACCTCTAGCCATGGTGTTCTAGAGCCCACACAATCTGAATCATCAAAGGAACTGTTGGTAGTGTCCTCTTTATGAGCAAGCTGTCTGAGGACCGTATTTATGAAACCTTTTGGCAAAGTAGCATATATGTACATAAAAGTTAAATGACCTAAATTTGTTTCAGAAACATTAAGAATGACTTTAGGGAGACTTCTGTTTAGTGGAGCGCAGCAAACAAATTTCTTTGGTCTTTTTCCTTTTGACCCGGCCGACCTGCCTTATCCTGTTCTGCGTAACTCACTGAGATACCACACATTTCCCGTTAGCTGCTCTTTTAGTCCCCTTTCCAGCGTTCAGGCTGGCAGAATCTCATTGAGGTCAGTGAACCATGAGTCTAGTTGCCTTTGCAAGGCATTTCTCTTTCTAGTAAAAGCAGCAAGCACCTCATAAGAATGCCGCACAATCATTCCCATAGTGTGATATGTTAATTCTTAAGAATGTTGCTAGCACTGCACTGTTTCATATGATTGAATTTAGAACTTTTCACTCAGTTGGTTGAAGGCTTCAAACTGGCAGTAATAACAGTCTTTCGAGTTGTTGCTTAAGTAGAACAGTGAAGGAATTCATGTGGCAGGCGACGGTTGCTCATTCAAGTTCAAGAAGTGATCTCTATCAGCCGCAGCAGTTGAAAAACAAAAGGAAAGTCTACCAGGTGTTCACATTTTAATAGTATGTCTTTCCTCCATACTTTAAGACTTTGAGAACAGATCAGTCGTTAGATGAAGATATAAATATTAATGCCGTCATTGTTAAATCCCAAAGAACATACCTCACACACTTATGTGATTTTTTTTTTTATTGGCTGTCATTTGTGTCCAAGTTAAATCAACAAAGCTCCCCCAATGCCTCAGCTTTCGGTCTTGATGTCCCTTTTACTTTTGTCTCCTCTAACAAATCTCAGAGAGTTTAGTAAGAATTTAATCAGAGTCATATTCAGCCCAATGGAGTTAAAGAAAATATAAATCCCAGAAGTCCAGATAAGGGTATAATTTAAGGATACAAATTACTAGTTAGACAACTTACTGCTATCCCGTGCTTTCAGTATAGAACAGAATGTTTGTCAAATCAAGTTAGTGATGATAAGCCTGTCAGAACTTTCAGGTACCTCAGTGTCGCTGCTTTTCAGTTTGAGCATTTGTTGAATATTTTTAAAAAATAAAAGCTACTCATTGTTCTGTTGCCTATGATAAACAGTATGAATGAGATTTACTTTGGGTGTATATCTTAGATCTCCTTATATCTAATATATTGGGGTATGTCTTTGGCTCACTGAAATGGGGCACTTTATGTATTTTTCAGAGAATATGATATTTTGGCAAATAATTTCTTCCTGGACCAAACTATAGCCAGCTTTTTGAGAATTATACAGCAGAAATGATCCCAGGATAAAGAATTAACATTTTTTAAAGATGCTTATGCATCAGGCTTCATGCTCAGCTTTCTTCATGCAGTATCTCAAACTTCCAATGACTCAGTGGGTAGGATACTTTTATAAATCCCATTTGCAGATAAGTAAGGTGCTGTTTTCCAAATGAAGAAATTGGTGGGAAGTTAAATATAACCTATTCAAGGTCACACAACTGTTAGTGATAGAGAGGATTTCAACGCCAGTTTTTGTGGTTCCTAAGTCCATACTCTTAATCCCTGTGTACTACATTGAAGGCACTACATGAATAAGCATTTTGCCTTATTATATTTTGTTTGCTGTCTCTCCCTGCTCCAGCATCAAATAGGGCCATGATTCTCAGCAGTTAGCATAGTCCTTGGAATGGCTGTTGGGTGTGATGGCACCTAGCAACTATAACCATTCAAGGCAACCCTTAGGAAGGGAATTAAAACTTCATTCTACCCCTCTCCCCCTATTTGGGGGAAGTCTGGACCTATGGAGAATTGAGGGAAACCTCTTTAAGAGGCTTGAGTTCAGAAAGCAGACAGCTTTTCTGGTTTCATAGTCTCTAAAAAGTTACTAATAATTCTCTCCTCCCCCCAAGTGAAATTTAAGTTCTAAGTAGTGATGTCTTAATTGGAGATTTTTTTCAACTGGCAACCGTATTCCAAACCTCTTTGCCTTAACCATTCTGAACTCTATAAGTTCTGTCTTCAGGAGAGTTCCCCCTCCTGAGTTCTTCTTCTCTTACAAACCAGAGTGATAACAGTTGCTTAATAGCAGCTTAAAAAAGAAGACAGTAAATGCAGAAGAAATCTCATGGACTGGGAGCCAAAATTTTTTCTACCTTTGAAGCATGTTTTGTTATAGCAGAACCTATTCATTCATGGTGGATGTTGAGCTTCTCAAGCCCTTTCTATTGAGTTTACTGAAGAGTAATAACTGTAATTGACTAGCTCTAGGGCTAGTATCTCTGTGTTATGTCACATGGAATGATGACAGAATAATGCTTTTTAAATGGGGCTGTTAGGAATTGACTAGGAGGGAAGAGAGCTTCTATAGAGGTACTTGCATGCAGCTGTGGGAATCCTTCCTTCTAAAGAGCTGTCTGTGCCCCTGGAAGAGAGCTCTTTGTGTACTAACAAGCCTTTTGAGTCTTACCTTCCCTTAGCAAAGAGAAATCACCTTATAAAACAGGATTATCAACAAGAGGAGGTAGTCTTGAAAATTAATGACTATATCAATTACAGTTGAACGGGGCAGTCAGTTGTGTAATGCCCAGGCTACTTTGCACTGATTCTTTACAAATGAATAGTGTTTTTACTTACTTATGTATGACTTATATATATAAAGCATTCTCTTGTTGGAAGGTTGATGTAGTACATTGTTTTTACAACACTAAAGTCTTAAGAGAATGTAGGGCACTATTGATTGATCAAAGGGGCCATACTTAAGTTATTTTTTAAATATATACAATATGAAGTTAACACTAGAGTCTGATCCTAGTCCCTTTATTAGCACTACTGTCTTTGAGAAGTTCACTTAACCTCTGTTAGTCTGTTTCCTCTGTAAAATGAGGGAGTTTAAATAAACCTGTGTTTTCCAAACTCTGAAACTTAAAACAAATTACTAGATATGATTTTAGGTGGCATATGAGATAATTTCAGGCAGTTTCCTGATAAACACAGGATCACAAAATAAATATTGACTCATATAGTTGAGAAAGTTATCCCTTTTTCAGTCTTTCTGATATTGTCAAAGACAAAACCTCAATTTGGTATCAAGATATCTTTAATAGCCAGACCAGTGTTGTTCAGTTGGCTGATCCCTGGATCGTGCACCAAGAGGTCTCCAGTTCAGTTCCTGGTCCCGGCACATGCCCGGGTTGTGAGCTTGATCCCCAGTAGGGACGTGCAGGAGGCAGCTGATTGATGTTTCTCTCTCATTGAGGTTTCTATCTTTCCCTCTCCCTTCCTCTCTAAAAACCAATAAAAATATGTATTTTTTTTAAAAAAAGATCTTTAATAGTTCTTTAACACTGGATAATTGTTTGAGGGATGGGGGTGGAGGTGGGTGGGGGCAGGCACTGTAAGTCCTTCATTCCTCAAGAGTTTCCATGCAATGGAAATAAATTCCATTTCTTAGAAGGGCAAAGTGCAGAAGTGCTTGTTTGCTCTTTCTGTCTACCTCATTTTTCTTCCGCTTGCTGTAAAAGTAACGTGTTATACAGCTGGTGAGTATGGGCAGAGGGGCACAGCCCTCTCGGGCTTCTCTCATGGTGTAGCCCATTCTCAGAGCACATGTTCCTCCTCCACCACCGTGTAGTAGGTCTTGGTTGACAGACTCTGCTTAGGACTTGCTGGGAACTATTAGGAAACCCATGGGACCGTAAATCAAAAATAAAACAAAAAACAAACAAAAACCCCACATTCTCTAATTCATCCTGTTGGTAATCAGGCTGATACATTTGGATTGCCATTTTATTCCTCTTCTTTTTTTAAAATATATTTTATTGATTTCAGAGCGAGGAAAGGAGAGGGAGAGAGAGAGAAACATCAGCGATGAGAGGGAGTCATTGATCAGCTGCCTCCTGCGCAATCCCAGGGGACTGAGCTCACAACCCAGGCCTGTGCCCTGACCGGGAATTGAACCCCAATCTACTGGGTCATAGGTCGATGCTCAACTGCCAAGCCACGCCGGCCGGGCTTATTCCTTTTCTTGTTTCTCGTTTAGGTTTGAACTTAAAAGAGATGTAAGGGGAAAAGCAATTATCACCCCTTAAAACCTCACTAATAATCTCCTTTTTAAATAGAAGCCTGGCTTGAGCTCAGAGCCTTTTAATAAGCAATAGTGTCTATAGAGAATTTAATAACATGGTTTTGTTTTCAGTAAAGTTATATTTGTAGTTATCATCTATAAAATAAATTTATTTAAATTTTAAAAAGTGAATTTTTGAAACATTAAATAGTACAGATGATACATGGATATTGTAACAATTATAAAAGTGGTACGTAAATGACTAAAATTTAGGAAGCACTGAATAAGATTCTCTCTCAGATCCATCTCCAGTTTAAGTTGTTTTGGATGTATATGCCAGTAGAATATGTGGTAAACTAAGTAAAAGAAGGGACCTTCTAACATAGCACATACTATGTTATTTTTCTTTCATTTTGAAGTATATCATTATTGAGGAAGCTAAACTTTTATACTGTGCCAATATTTTTATTCATAAATATAAATACCCTTTTATTAATATTTTATTAAGCAGTGGATTGATATCTTTTTGATAGTGTGTTTGTTGGTGGTGGTGTTTTATTTTTCTTTCACTGAGGGCAGTCTAGTTCTGGATGAGGTTTTTGAGCAGGAAATCATGGAGACAAGAACTAATCATCACTGTATACTCTGCCTAGTACAGTGTTTAGCACATAGTAGTGTTCAGTAAGTATTTGAATGAATGACTGAATGGACAAAGAATCAGCAAAAATAAACTGAGTTCTCTGTCTTGAAGATATAGGCATAGGATGTAAGGAGATGATACCTGGGGCAGTCAGAGGATAATACTTTCTCTTTTTTGTTTTTTATAAAAAGGAACTTACTTTCTCTCTCTCTCTCTCTTCTCTCTCTCTCTTTCCCTCTCTCCCTCTCCCTCTCCCTCCCTCCCTCCCTTCTTTCCTTCCTTCCTTTCTTCTTCTCTCTCTGATTTGTGTACTACTTATCTCCACATCAGGGAAAGCACCCCAATTTTCTTGGCCTTAGGGATACTATTAGAGTTTAATTGAAAATGTAGCTTACTCTTTCCCCACACACTCTTAATTACAATTTCACATATGATAAAGGTGCCCAACCCTTAACTAGCACCCTAAATGAACTGCCATACTGGTGGAAAGCTTCTTTATTACTTTTTCATGTAACAAATGTCATGTTTTAAGAGCTTTGTGCTAAGAACCCTGAAATGAGAATATTAGCCAGACACTTTAAATTCTTAGTTATACCACTGACTTTCTAATAACTATGCAGTTGATTTGAGTGATTACATTCTCAGATCATGTAATTTATTTTAAAACATTTTACAAATGTGCAGAAAAACAGAATTTGAGGACTGTGTTTCATTCTAGTGAATACATTTTAAATGTATCCTACGTTTAATCTCTACAGGTACATTTTTCTTAAATGGTTTAGTGATTAGCTGTGATTCTAATTCATTATGCGCAATGGCAACATCTTAACTTGAGTTATATGTTCATGTTAATATTTTCTGTTATTGAAAATTTAATTCAGTACATTTTATGTTTGTGAAATCTCTCTGCCTATTATCTTTGTATCTTCTAGTATTACTATGTGGTCTTGAATATGTAAAGTTTAGGGATGCTGGCTATTACATTTTGGTTCTTCTCATTGCATTATAAAATTTATAGAACAGTAACATTAGTGACATATAGAATTTGGATTCTGAAACTAATCATCATCTACAAAAATTAGCATCTAATCTTTGTTGTAACTTTAAATTGTTATCCAGGTAATCACAGATTCTATTATCATCATAATTGAGAATATAATAGGCCTATTTTGGCCAAGGGATAAAAAGACTTTAGAACCATCTAAATATTTTTCTTAAAAAGATATATATGCTTGGCTTATAATCGTAATCTTTAGGTATCTCTAGAGTCATTTGCTCTGTCATGAAAGTAATACAAGAGCCATTTGCTATAATGACAAGCTGCAAGTTTTGAGAACACTTTATACCTAATTAAAAGAACCAACAGCAACAATTTCAAAAAACAGAACTTGGCCTAGCTGGCTGTGTCCGCTGGCAATATGGTTATTCTCTGATTAGATGCTTTGAGTGCTGGATACTGTTCTTACCTGGGATGGAGGTATTGATTTGGCAGCATATTGTGATAGAAAAGAAAAGGCTATGGACTTGAGAGGCACACCAACCCAGCTGTGCACTTGAGTTCTGCCACTTTTGCACTAACACCTTGGACAAGTTACTTCACTTCCTATGTAAAGTGAAAATTATAATGCTTGTCTAGAGTTGCTTTGAAGACAAAGGCACCCAGAGTGAGTTCTTGTTAGATGGTAGTTGTTCGAGCAATGGAGTGCTGTGTGATGATAATGTTTTGATGTTCTTTCAGGTGAAACCAAGGACAGAAATGTCCAGGTGGTAGAGCTCCCCATTGTAGACAGTCTTCATCCCCGCCCTCCCTATTTACCCCTGGCTGTGCCAGAAGACCTTGCAGATCGACTTGTTCGAGTCCATGGTGATCCTGCAGTATGGTGGGTGTCTCAGTTTGTCAAATACTTGATCCGCCCACAACCTTGGCTGGAAAAGGAAATAGAAGAGGCCACCAAGAAGCTTGGCTTCAAACACCCAGTTATTGGGTAAGAATCCGATTTGTTCCTTGTAAAGTGATATGGAGTAGCAGGGATATATATCTTTACAATATACTGTGAACTTTATACCATATATAGTTTAATTTTCATAGCTCTGCTCGAAAACAGGTTCTGAAGTTCACCTTAGACTACAGGGAGATCATTCTTCCTTCCTTTACTTGGAATGGCTGAGTCATTGTACTTTGTCACCCTTGTTTATTTATTCGACAAATGTTTTAAGCCAGTATTTCTGAAATTAGCTGTCTCCCCTGGGGAAACGAGCGAGATGCTGTTTTATTGGGAGTATTTCGTGTATTATACATGGTCCTGCCTTACCTAACAGGGCCGTAAGATGAAGTTGCCACATTTACACCTTTCTGATTGCGCCTTATTCTTAGGATTCATTAATTGCCACTGGCAATTATTTTGCTTTTTTGGTGCTCTGTTTCCTTTTATGTCCTGGGAGCTATTTTGAGAATAAGGATATCATTTGTACTGTGAGGTAATGTTAAAATTATTATTTAAAATGATCTCTTGACCCACTTGGGAGTTGCAGTGTACATACGTATTCAGTCTGGTGCTTATGTTAAGGGAGATATCAGGAAATCCTGGGAGCAAGAAATATCCAAAAGAACATTTTTGCTCATAATTACTTTGTACATAAAAAGTCATGGAAAAGGAGTTTTCCTGGGTCCTGATGACAGATTTCACACCACAGGAAATGTTATTTGCCTAATGGAAAGAATACTGGACTGAGAGTTGGGTGACTTGGGTAATATTCCTGACTTTTTCCTATTTCTGGGCCAAGTTACCTAATAATAGTATTGTGCTTTGATTTTTCCATCTGTAAAACAGAGTAGGTAATACTTTCCCTAAAAATGATGATTTGATAATATTAGGATTAAAAGAGGATTTTAGTTCTGTGGGGGAAAATGCACTGTAAAATATTACCACCTTTCAGAGAGACTGATGCTTAAATAATTCCTGAAAATAGACTTGTAGACTAGACTATGGTATTTTGTAACTTACACTGTTTGTGATAAACTATTCATTAATATTAAGACATTGCCGATTCATTCACTTATTTGCAAAACACATATTGAATACCTGCTATTGTGGGGGGACAGAGATTAATTTTTTTCAAATGGCTCCTTCCAACTCATTTTAGCCTGTGAGATAAGAGACTTACATAACTAACATTATATGGGTAGAACATGATAAATACCATGAGAGATGCAGTAAAAGTATTATAAGAGGTCAGGGAAGGGGAAATGTACTTCCATCTGGACCAGGAAAGGCTTCACAGCTGCAGTGTTTGAACAGGATCCTGAAAGCTGGGGAAAGATAACAGTATAGTATTTAAATTACCAAAATACCTTCAACTACATTATCTCATTGATCCTATAACACAATCCTGTGAAGTGGGCAGAGATAATTATTTTACAGGTGAGGAAACTAAGGAAAGCAAATCTCTGCCCAGAGTTCCAGGACCTTCTTAACTTTGGATATTCTGTAGTGTTACATGCCAGAAAGCAACCCTTATTAATTTTCCATGGACCATCCACCGTATGGAGAGTTGGCCAAGTATAGAAAATTGAAATAGTACAGACAAATAAGTTATTTGCACAGTGAGTGTGCTGTAATGAAACAGTAGTGCACTAGGATTTAGGAATCTGGGGGGCCCATCTAGCGTCCACCACTGGCAAGTTATGTGACTTTGGGCAACTTACTTGCTCATTATGGGCCCTCATTAATTGTCACCCTTTCCTCATTTGTTATAAACAAAACAATAGGTTAGATGGTATTTAAGGTTTCTAACATAAAACTAAAGTTAGATTTTTGTGTCTTCCTATCATTCATTCATTCATTCATTTTGTTTGGTGTAATTGTGAATAAATAAAATCCGAGTCCTTGACCAAAAGAGCATATTACCTAATAGTGAAAATCAGTCTGGTGCACAAATAACTTTTACGAAGACTGGGTTGAAGTGCTTTATGTTGTCTTTGCTCACTGAAATGTCTTCCTGAGCATCAGTTTCCTTAACTGTCAGGTGAGTTACATTAAATGTAATGACTTCTACTATCCTTCACAGGTCTAACATTCTGATTTTTCCATGGAGATTTCATTGTGGTCCTTCGTCAGATTATTGATGCAGTCCTAATTTCAGGAGCACTCGGAGAATTGAGACAATTGCTAGTGTAGCTCTCTGTCACTGTCACTGGCGCTTCTTTTCCTTTGATTCTTCTGTCTGTTATATCTCTCCTTTGTTTTCGTTTTTATTTTCATGGCTCCCACCCCTCCTTCTGCCCTTGTGTCTTAGTCTTCATATGTATAGAAGTTACTGACCCCTATTCCGAATGTTAAAGCTAAAGAAAGTACAAGGTGAAATCAGACTATCAAATAGTGTTTCTTCCCATGAACATTTTCACTGAAATCCAGTGGAATTGTTCTTATTTGTCCCTCTTCATCTCTTTGGAGCACAGTGAACAATTCCAATTTCCTGAGAGAAGCAGTGATTAAGAAGGATGTGGGAAGGAAAAGATGATAGAAGTGTTCATATAATAGTATTCATGTCTGGACTATAGTCTGAAATGCAAAGAGGAAAGAATAGCCATGAAGATGCCAGAGTAATGTCAATGAAATCAAACCCCCTCTCCAGATTCATGATAAAAGCTGGCCTTTGCTTGACCCAAAAGGAAACAGGTCTCCCTTTTGCCTTTTCCCACATATGAATAGCGGTGTAGTAATTTGGGGAGAGGAGGGATACAGAAAACACAAATTTTAAGAGAGTTGTAATTTATGAAAACAAGCTATGATTACTATTGTCTTATTTTCATTAATATCACTTTGAAAGCACTAAGATGGGAGGAGAATACTGTAGAAGTTGGTGCTTTCTTTAGTGCAGGATGGTATAAACCTCTGTGTCCTCAATTTTACAATTCTGGAGCTTTTCTTAAATAGGACAGATAAGATAGGTCAGTATCTGCTTGTGTTTGATAGAGTGTGAAAAACAGAGAAAGGAAATTCATTATGCATACAACAAAAGGGCTGGAATGGCTCCACGAACATAAAAATACTAAGAACCCTTAAAAGGTTTGTCTGCTTTGACTGGGCTGCAGGAGTAATGCATGCAAGGCCTGTGGTTTCTTCAGGCAACTTTAAATTCTGCATGGTTCCAGTTACAGAGAGACCAACAGGGTAAAATGAAGAAAAAGAAAACTTGGCACAAAAACGTTTCAAACAGTGTATTTAATGTTCTGTAATAACAACCATGAACCTTGGTATCATTTGTTGTCAAAAATCTTAAAAGTTATATCCAGTTTTTTCTGGAAGGCTAATTGGTATTTTGTTGCCTAGTATGGAATATAACTCTCCCAGTTATTCCTGATATGCCAGTTTACTTTCTCTATAAGAAAACATTCTTTAAAGGCTTTACTTATTTTTTTAATTCCCCTTGTACTGTGTTAACATACAAATATATTTAAGTTATGTGTGTTTGAATTTATTAAATATTTAATTTTTTAATGGCCAAAAAATAAAAGAAAAATTTGTTTAAAATGTTCATAATGGCCCATCTGGGCATGGCTCAGTGGTTGAGCGTCAGTGTAGGATCCAGGAGATCAATGTTTGATTCCTAGTCAGGGCACATGCCTGGGTTGTGGGCTCGATCCCCAGTGAGGGACATGTAGGAGGCAGCCGATCAATGACTCTCTCATCATTGATGTTTCTATTTCTCTCCCTCTCCCTTCTTCCCTTTGAAATCAATAATATATATATGTTCATAATGCCACCATGAATAGGGCTGTAAAGTTGAGTACCCTAAGAACACCCAGTGGATTGGAACATTATCAGCAGAATCTGATTTTGTCCCTCTGTCCCTCAGAGTCCACGTCAGACGCACAGACAAAGTGGGAACAGAAGCTGCCTTCCATCCCATTGAGGAGTACATGGTGCATGTTGAAGAACATTTCCAGCTTCTTGCTCGCAGGATGCAAGTGGATAAAAAAAGAGTATATTTGGCCACAGATGACCCTTCATTATTAAAGGAGGCAAAAACAAAGTAAGTTAGATGAAATAGTGATTCTAGAGTGGGAGTGGGACTCTTTTCAGTTGAAAGGAATCCTTAATTCCCATGACTTGTGATTCTTGTTATAATATTATTACTGACTATTGGGGGTTTTTAATTCAAGCAACTGTGTACTTGTGTAATGTTAATATCATCAGAGCAATTGTGAGGTGCCAGCAAAGTATACATTTCATTCTGAAGCCTTGTTTCTTGGCCTGTAGCAGCTGTCATCTCTCTCTGTACTCATATGACCCCTTTGTGTGCTTAGAAGAGACAGCAAACTTTCTGGTGTCTCTCTTCTTGTAAAGGCACTAATTCCATTGTGAGAACCCCACCCTCATGCCCTTGTTTAACCTGATTACCTCTCAAAGGCCCTATCTCCAAATACCATCACACTGAGGGGTTAGGGCTTAAACACAAATTCTGGGGGGACACAAACATTCAGTCCATCACAGTACCCAACTATACAGGACTGTTAGCAATAAAACACACAGGTTCTTGCCCTTTTGCTCTCATATCTTCACTAACAATTACAGGCAACTGAAAACATATGTAAGATATAAATTTTCATCTTATAAAAATTTCTGGAATTTGGAAGTTACATTAAAGAAACGTAAAGAATCAAAAGATAAGTTTTGTAAGTAGGAGAAGGACTACTAGTATGTATTGAAAAGTAACCATCATTTCTTGAACCTGCCTATATTTTAGGCACTGTGCTAAGCGCTGGGTATCCGTGATAAACAAGGCACTCTCTGCTCTCAAGGAATTTCCAGTCTAGTGGGGGAACAGACAATCACTCTACAGAATGAGTAATGCTTTTATAGAATTAACATCAGGTGTTATGAAAACACATAAAGCGCTGATCCTAATTGGGAACTTATCATAGGATCTGGATGAACTTACAGTTTGCCTTTATTGACTACCGATAAATAAGGGATATATTAAATATATGTGAAAGTGGGGAATGGGGGAGAAGAAAACTGTAGTTTTAGCTCTGCTCAGATACCATCTATTCCAGAAATCAGCCTTGAATGCTTGACTGAGTGTCCTTCCTCTGTTCATTCCTGTCAGTGTTAGCACTTGCTTAGTTCTGTCTCCCTCACTGGATTATAAGCATCTAGTCACAGTGCCCAGCTCTAGTAACTGGTGCCCAGGAAATACTGAATTATGTTTACTTTAGTCAGAAAGCATTTTATTAATCATTGAAGCTATTTGACTTTAATTAATTTATTTCTTGGTCCCTTTTATATATCACAAATGGGAGTTGGAAAGAAGAACAAATTTAGAATGAGGACTATAATGCAGGTGTTTCTCCAAATCATTGGATAATAATTTAAATCTTATGTCTACCTCCTAAGAATTAAAGTTAATCTGAGATAAAATGCTTTTTTCTTAAATTTCTATTGACTATACACACACACACACTTAAAAACAAGAACCAAGAAATTCACCAGCCACGTATAAGCCAACTTATCTAGTTGTAATTCTTAAATAAGAGGGATTAAATGAACGTTTGGGCACAAAACACAATAAAAAATTTTCACAAGTACTTTTCCAGTTTGATAACTAGACCTATTTATTAGAGAGAGGTAGAAATTGTTCACCATGCTCCTTCATTTAAAAATACCAGACTGAGTTTGTAACTTGGTTGAAAAAATACTAAAGTAATTAATTTTATCTATTCTTTTATTTGTTCTTGAATGCATTACACGCTTTTTTTTCTTTCTTCGTTTTTTTATTAACAAAATAATTCATGCTCATTAGAAAATATGGAAGTTGGTAAGTATACCAGCAGGGACAAAGTAATGCCCATAATCCCATTACTCAGTGGCAATAACTGTTTAAATTTTGACATTTTTTTCTTCAGTCACTACACATTTTAGTAGTTTATCATATTCTATGTAATTTGAACTTTTTTTTTTATTAATACAGCAATAGATCCATTTTCCCAGGTCACTAAAAAAACCATTATAAACATCTTTTTTAATAACTCCATAGCCACTGTGTGGATACTCCATTGCTTACTTGACCATTCTCCTAATATTGAATAGTTAGGTTATTACAGTTTTTTAATCTTATAAATAATGCTATGATATGTGCCTAAAATTATCCCCATTATGTCCTTAAGCTGTATTTCTGAACTTGGAAGTATTTAGATAAAAGTATCTGAGGTTCTTACAGCTTTGATCCATAACACAGCATTGTATTTTTATACCAAGCAACCCTTGTAGTACAGTTGGTAGCACTTGGATTATGGGAATAGTAAAACTTGAATATCCTTTTTGTCGTCAGCAGCTAGTAACAGTCCAGGCAGCAGTTTCCTTCATATTCTATTATAAATGTAGTAGCCTTTTATGCATATTTTTCCTCTTTGAAAATCCTTTACTTTTAATTTTCTGAGTCATAAAGAGGGTATCTCCCTCTATCTGGAGATAGACTTCAGAAAAGAAAATTTGATGTTAGTTTATAACTTCAAGGTAGCCCTGTGCGGGTGATGTAAAAATAAAATTTTATGAGGTAGAAGAAGAAAAAAATACGTTTTATCATTACCAACCTCTGCAACTTTACCGTGGAAGAATTGCTTTGCTGACATACTTGTGTACAAAAGACAAAAAAGAAACATGTTTGTACGGAAAGTTCCATGCTCATTATTGGAGGTGTAAACTCTCCCTCTCCCATAATTCACCTTGTTTCTTTGTTTTTTTCCCCACTCTCAGTACCCTTCATCAAGTGGTCTTTTGCATATAGAGATAAGGCCTGAGGAACCTTGGGCGCCCTTTTGGTTTGGTTCCAGGGAGAGGTCTTTAAGTTAAGAGGGGCAATAATGTTAGGGTCCCTTCTCAGTAAACGGATCGCTCTTTTCTTTGTTTAACTGAGCATCCAAACCATGATGACAAAATCAGTCTTTATTCAAGGATAAAACCTTTGCTGGTGTGTTTTAGCAATTTCCCCTCTCCTCCACCCTCCAGCCTTTTCATATTTATTTATTGCTGTTTCTGCCCCATGCCTGGGTGTGCAGCTTTGCAGAAATCACATTAAAAGTCTTTTTGGTTGTTTTCTTCTTAGAACAAATGTGACATCTCCTTCATCTCCCTGTTTCAGAGCTGAAGAGGGCAAAATGTCAAAAATAATGAGGCCAAATGGATCTGAACACTGACCACCAGTCTGAAACAGTGCTCAGAGACTTTATATTCACAGTCGTTATTAGAGGCAATGAGAGAAAGCTCCGTGGTGGCTGTGAAATGAAGAGAAATCCGAAGCAGCTGTTAGGGGATTAGGAAAAAGTCCCAGACATAGATGGCACTCACTTGTTCATGTATTTATTCACATAGCATTGTGTGGAATGCTAGATGCTGTGATGCAAAGAAGAATTAGGCTTAGTCCCAGTTTGGGGGGAGTACTGTGGATATAGACACATAAACTGATGGGTAATGTTTCAGGGTTTATAAATAGGAACTATTATTCTTTCAACAAATACCTACTAATCCTCTGTTATATCCCAGATTCTCTTATAGGTGATGAGAATTATAGAGTGAAAAAAACACATAGATGAAATGCCTCTCTTCAGTTGGGGATGATGGGGGAGGGAAATGAATGGGCGCAGGCAGTAAATAAACAGTAAATACATATTATGTCAAATGATAATAAGAGCCATGGAAAAAAATTAAGCAGGTAAAAGGGATACAAATTGCCAAAGTGCTTACTGATAAGGCTATATCTGAGCAGAGATCTAAAGGAAGGATTGAAACCAGATGGAAGTCTGGGGGAAAGTGTTTAACAGTCACAAGCAATATTTACTGAGCATTTACTTCATGTCAGATACTCTTCTGAGTACTTCACATTGCTTAATGTGTTTATTTAATGCTTATAAAATTATATAAAGTAGGTACAATTATTTCCTTTTCATGTAACTTCCCATCGTTTGCATTTTAACTCTGAAGATCTACCTCATTCACTGAGAAAATTTATTCTCTCTCTACTAGAGTATAATTACACCTCTAATTCAGAGTAGAATCATTTGAACATGTGGTAGATTTTTAAAGACATCCTGTTTTAATAGTTTTAAATATCCTATCTCAAGACTACCAAAATGTTACTTGCATGGACATCTACAGGAAATTTGCCTTCATAAATGTATTAGAATGGTTTTGCATTACCGTTAATTATTAAGATAGTGCTTCAAGGATGGTGGTTAGGGGACAAGCCTGAATTATTGCAAATTCTGAGTCAAAATTTTAAATGAAGTTTAATCATGATATTTATATTCTAAAGGAAAAGCTCAGTGACCAAATATGAAAGCAGCTTGCAAAACCTCTTAGAGGTCACTCAATACAAAGAAAATAGGAGCCTTCTGTTTTCAACTCTTTCATGAATTGAGAAGGGACATTTTGATGTATCGGTGTGTATTTTATGTGGCATTCCAATGACATTTAACATTCAGGCACTCCAGAGTGGTTTCTTTCCCACTGTGGATTCAAAGATACTTTGTTGACTACTCTCTTGAATGTCATAATTTTAAAGTTCTCTTTACTGTTAGAAAGATAAGAACTCTTGGTCAAAGGAGCAGGTCTGCCTCCTGCTGATAGGATACTACTTCCTGATAGAAGACTGATTTCATTGACTATGTATAAATTTATTTCTTTTTCAGATACCCCAGTTATGAATTTATTAGTGATAATTCTATCTCTTGGTCAGCTGGGCTACACAATCGATACACAGAAAATTCACTTCGGGGTGTGATTCTGGATATACACTTTCTCTCCCAGGCAGACTTCCTAGTGTGTACTTTTTCATCCCAGGTAAGTGATAGTAGGGTATTTTTAAGAGGCCAGTACTTTTTTGTCAAATTGGGGTCAGGAAGTTCTTGGTTTTTTTGTGAGGGTTTTTAATGTTATCATAGTTCAGGTACAGTTTTCCTAATATTTGGGAATGATCCCTTTTGTGAAAGTATGAGAAAATTCCCCCCCAAAATAGCTATTTAGGTGCACTGAATATTTAGTTGTTTGCAAGCAATGGTTGAATACATCTGCACTGAAGCCAGCTACTGGGGTTGTTTAAAGTGCTCGAGTTGTTCACGGCATTTAGCAGAAACACAAGTAATTAAGCTTGCTTAATACTTTTTGATTTTGCACACAGTCAATATTTAACCAGAATCCATCCATTTCTACACATCGGTGCACTGATACTGAGAGACTTAAATGCTCAGTACTGTGCCTCACTTGAGTGCTTTGTAGAAAATAAGAAAGAGTAAGTGTAATTCCTCTCCAAGTCCAATACGTATCTACCAAGCAGAAAACTTCATTAATTTAATACCGTATTACAATCGTTCTTTGAGTTTAATTGTTGCAGATAATTATGTTATTGGTTAGGTGTATGTGTTTTTATGAGTGGTCCAAGCAGTCTTTTATTTCCCAATGGAATATCAGCATAACAATATTTATTGTGAATTTTATTACGCGCTTTCATTTATGTGCATATTATTGGCTATTTCATTCAAAATCCGCTAAATTACTCTTTGTGCTCAGAATTATACTAGGTGTAGTGGGGATTTCAAAAGAGATGAAGATACAGATCTTACCCTGGTCCAGAATCTAGTAAGCAAAATACTCACATGAAATTACTACCAAAAAATATAAATCATGCAAGAATAATATATGCCTAAAAGCTTAAAAGAAGTTGAGAAAAGAAAATGTGAAGAAAGCCACATCATTTTCATGAGAATAGACTTCAGAGAGTATAAAGAAATGGACTGTTTTCCATCATGTGACAATGCATATTGTCACAGTGGGATGGCGATAGGATTCTTGGAAAGATACCTACCCCAGCAAAGGCTGTATGAGCTTCTTCAGTATGGAGTAAGAATACAACTTACTACCCAAAAAGCCAGCTACACAGTACAGGCGTCACACAGGCAGCAATCCTGGTCAGAAGAGAAAACTTCCTCAGCCTTCAAGATCCCACAAAGGCATCCACTGCTGATGTGTGTCCCTAATTAGGGTCACAATCTTGTCTTTCAGGAGCTCTCTTTTCCATTCTCAAGGATGGGGGGGAAGGGTTATAACTACTTGGTCTCTCTCAACTGTTTTGACAGTCTGGCTACGTGTCTACTGGGTCAACAGGTACAAATGACTAGTAACAACCTCCCCACATTCTTGAATGCCTTTTGTTAGAATGAGTGAATCAAGAGTCACTTTCCCACATGTACCACCTCCTCTGTGGGCTTAGACTGTGGACCTAAGGTTTGTTCCTGTAGTCGAGGGTTTCTCAGCCTGGGCTCCATTGGCATTTGGGGCCACATAAATTGTTGTGAGACACTGTCCTTTGCATTGTAGGATACTTAACAGCATCCCTGGCCAGTAGCACCCCCACCTTAAGTTGTGACAATCGAAAATGTCTCCAGTTAATACAGTCATATCTGTATTTTATCCTTTGTTAGGATTTTTGTTCTTACCCATTACTGTGTGCTCAGTGGTGTTCTAAAAATGATATAATGCCATGTCAAAAGAGAATGAAATAAAACATACAAGATGCGACCAGCCACTGCTTTGCAAACTAAAGGGTTTGCCCCTCTCAGTCATGCTACCTGTCAAACCTGAGTATTGATCAGGTGAAAGCCCTCATTTGCCTGCCACATGATTTGGATTGGTAAAGCCCAGAGAGGAAGCCTTGGGTGATTAAATGCCAACATCAACATTATAGTAATCTTTGTAGCTTTTTGCAGTAAATTGTCCCATGGTTAATATAAAGAAAACAGTGTAATTACTCAGTGTTATATATGGATCTTAAGTATTAAATATCCCCTGTGGACTTGCATCTCCACTGCTGGGCTGATATTATGCATGGAGCAGTATTCATTCAACAGATACTTATTGAGTGCCCACTATGTGGCAGGCACTGCTGTAGGTACTTATCCTAAGGCAATTTAGCGTGTGGTTGAGAGCCAGAGAGAATACTAATTGTAGCTCTGCCAATTACTAGCTCCTTTTTAATTTGCTTTGCCTTTTTTTTTTTTTTTTTTTTACGTTTCGGAAATTTACTTAACCTTTCTGTGGCATAGTTTCTTCAACTGTAAAATGTGAATAATAATAGTAGCCACCTCATAGGGTTCTTGTGAGTTTCTGAGTTGATACAGTTGCACGCAAGCACACTATTAAACAGCACCTGGACCATAATCAGTGCTCATTAAGCTCAGCTGCTATCATTATCACCATTATGAGAAGAACAAAGGACCTTATCAGTGTCTGAAATTTCTGTCATTCGTTACTGCTTTGGCTTAAGAAAATACATGTGTCATACAGCAGACTAACAACACATCAGCAACTATTGATACCAAAACATAAACTGATAATTAGGATTATTTCCCCAAAAGAAGGTTTCTAGGGTGTGGGACTGAGGGTAATGTTGTTTCTATGAGAGTGAGATATTTAATAGTGGAGAGAAGGAAATACATTAGGGTTCATCTCCAGTGGGCGTTGTGGTCATCCCAAGGGCAGTCAATACAGGGTCATGCATTTCTGGCTAGAGATGATTGAAGAGCGTGTGGACAGGCCCTGAAAAGAAGACTCTCAGGCTTGCCCAAGGCTGGCCGTGGCCTTATGTTTTATCTTTCTGGTTTTGCAATCTGAACACACAGAACGGAGTCTATAAGAGAAAATATGCTTAGCAGCAAACAAGCATATACAGACAGCCTGTGTTCAGAACCTGAATCTACCACTTAATAATAGTGTAACCTTGGGCAAATTTCTTAATTGACCTTTGACATCTGTAAAATGAACATTATAGAATTGTATAGGGCTTCTGAGGGGATTAAATTAGATAATATCTAAAAACAATATCTGACAGCAAAAACTAATTAAATATTAGCCTCTGTCATTGTTATTGTAACTTTGCTACTATTAGAGCTGCTTTGTTTTAATTATTTAACTTCTTCCTTTCCAGAGTCTCCATTTGATTCTGCCTGCCCTGTGTGGGCCTTTGGCTGAATTTAAAGTTCAAGTTCCAAATCTTTTTGAGCTTATTTTATTGTAGTCTCAGTATTCTACCAGTATTCTCAATTGTACCATGACATTCCCAATATGAAATGAGTTTGTTGCTGAAGTAACAGACTCCAGTGCAAAGTCATTGTCTTGGTTCTGTGTCTACTTCTATGTCTGTTGGTATAGGGACAATAAAACACCATTAACTGAGATAACCACAACTGGAGATTTAGGAAAATTTGACCTGCATTGAGTTCTCTGTTCACAGAGTATATTGGAAGGATAGTATTAGCAAAATGATAGTATTTCTTTTCTTTCTTCACCTATTCTTAGAAGAGTTTCTGCGACCTATTTGTGCTGTAATAAATGTATTTATTAATTGCTTAAAATGTTATACCTCCATGAAGATAGTTATAATTTAACTTAATCACCAAGCATTAAGCTCAAGGAATGAAGCTCAGGCTGTGGAATTTCAGCTGCCACCCATCCAGTGGGCATGGTAGATATCCTTTGGACAGAGGAATCTTTTAAGTAGCCTTAAATGCATCAGGTAGATGCATCTTCCCCAAAGGCTAGTCCATCTTATTTCAGTCCTAGAATGCTACTATCTACACAGCACACTTAACACTCTTTAGAATAGAAATGGTAGGCATGTTTTAGCTCACTTGCCAGTTCTAATTGATTGTCAGTAATTACATGAACTTCATGAGAGGAGTCCTGAGACAAAGTCCAAATTAGCAGAGTATGTGGTTAATTAACACTGAATGAAGGAAAGGGAGCAGCAGTTTTGTAAAGTGTTTATAATCCTAATCTAAACCTTAAATTCTTCAAGGGCACAAACTAAGTCTTACTCGTTTTTGTACCACCAGTGCCCAGCATGGAGTATGGTGTGGCTCTTAATAAATGTTTATTAAAATTAACTGATTCATATTCTTAAAGTACTTTGTGCTATATATTTTTTTCTCCCAGAGACCTTAACTGTAATAATCTTTTATGTTGAAGATACAAGCACAGAGATGAAGAGTGATGTGTGCTGTACCATCACCTGAGAGCAAATGGACTGAAAACTTGTGACTAGAATGTACTATGTCTCATCCTCTCTGTTCTAGTCCTAGTCTAATTCTGGTCTCTTTGGCCACAGGCTTTCAGATTGCTCTGAGGGGGATCTTACATATACTAACAATTTTTTTTCATTCCTTCCCAAGGTCTGTCGAGTCGCTTATGAAATCATGCAAACATTGCATCCTGATGCCTCTGCAAACTTCCATTCTTTGGATGACATCTACTATTTTGGGGGCCAAAATGCCCACAACCAGGTTGCCATTTATCCTCACCAACCTCGAACTGCAGATGAAATTCCCATGGAACCTGGAGATATCATTGGTGTGGCTGGCAATCACTGGGATGGCTATTCTAAAGGCGTCAACAGGAAACTGGGGAGGACGGGCCTCTATCCCTCCTACAAAGTCCGAGAGAAGATAGAAACAGTCAAGTACCCTACATATCCTGAGGCCGAGGAATAAAGCTGAAGATGCAGAAGGACAACCAAACTCAGTTCCAGCCGTTTGAGCCAAACAGTGGGTGAAGAAGTCCCTGACCTAACAACACACGGTTAAATGAGTAGACACCCTCAGCACCAGGAGCAGCTGAGAACTGACAGATGCTTTGTTGGTGGAATTGCTCTTTAACAAGGGCTACAATGCCCAGAACCCCTGCACAGTCCACTGTACTCACATATAACATGCAAAGATGTTGTTTTCTACTTTGCCCTTTCTTTCAAGATTATGTCTCCATGAGAAAAACACTGCCACATTGAGTAATTTAAGTGACACAGACATTTGTGTGAGACTTCAAACATGGTGCCTATCTCTGAGAGACCTGTGGCCTAAGGGGAAGACTTGAACAGCTCCCTATGTGGGGAGGTGGGTTCTTAGCCAGTGGTGCTATTGTAACCACTGAATTCACTCCAGTCAGCAGATTCAGAATGAGAATGGATGTTCTTGTCTGGAATTTTTTTTAAGTAATTGCCTAAGTCCATTTACTTCACCTTTAATAATGAAGGAAAATACATCAAAATAAAATATCTCCACTCCATCAGGAACTTTTATAAAACAATGCCATGAACAGATTCTTTAGTACTCCGTGTTTCTGGACATTCTCTTTGATAACAAAAAATAAATTTTAAAAAGAGGAATTTTGTAAAGTGTCTAGACTTTTACATCATTGGATGATGTGATGGTCTGCTTTATAGTGGAAAAACTATGATAGAAATAGGAGTCTTATAGTTATTCTGCCTTTTTTTTTCTGTTGCTGATCGGGTAATCAGGTTTTAGTTCAGAGTTATTGCTCCCTTTTAACACTGAAAACAATATAGTTGGTGCACATTGCAGGGTTACTAAGAGCACTCTTTGGGAGCTTTTATTCTCTTATTTTGGACATTGTTTATTTGTTTGCTTTGAATTAAATAATCCTACTCCTTGCCCTCACAGGAACTGTCACCTCCATTTCCAAAACTAGTAACTTCAGGCTTGTTGGTAACCTTCCTTACTGTAGCTGTTGTCACTTTTAGTGAGTTGTGTCCTTTGTTTTTTCCAGGAACGAATTTGTGACCTTTTCTATCATATCCTGCTTTTGAGAGTACCAGGAATCTTTGGGGTTGGGAAACTGACTTTGTTTCTAAAATACAAGTTCACAGGATGTAGAATTCCATGAACAAAGGAGAGAAGAACCAGTGCAAGACCCAAAATGGACTTGGGTTATCTCTTCCAAATACTTCCTTTTAGTAATTCCACGTTAGTGTCACTTCAGAGGACAGGGCTTTGATGCTCTCCAAGCTCTCTCTCTGAACATCACTTTCCTCCTTATAAAAATACTTCCTTTTTTCTGTAGGCTGCCTCCTTTAGATGCCTGGCAAGAGTATTTCATAGCATGTGTTCTGCCTTTTGAAAGAAAGAAAAAATTGACCCATGTAAGAACTAATAGCGGGACTGGTGTTGAATATCAGGAATCCCAGACAGAAAAGCTCTGTCCTTTACCTCCTCACCAAGTGAAAATATCTCTACACAAAATCTCTTCCTCCATACTTCTCTGAATTCTTTCTCCCTCTCCAGTCAAGTCTCCTGAAGAGCAAAAACAACCTATCGTGCCAGTAAGCAGTTTTCAATATAGTTTTGATACAAATAAAAGTCATTTGAAACAAAAAATCTCCAACTGAGCAGAAGTACTTTTAAATATGAGTTATTTTCTAATTAGCATCTCACTTTTCATCAGAACATCAGTAACGATGGGTTACTGATAATAACTGCTTCATATTTGTCTGTAGCATTCCTGTTTTTATTCATTTTACACATGCTTTTCTTTACTTCATTGAACATACTTGTAATAACTATTTTGAAAAATTCTTTGCTGCTAAATCCAGCATATAAATCATCTTAAATCTGGGCTCTACTGTTTGTCTTTTCTCTAGAAAAAGAGTCATGTTTTCTGGTTTTTCAAATGTTGAATAATTTTAGATTGTATCCTGAATGTTGTAAATGATTATGTTGTGCATTCTGTTATATTTCTCTGAAGAGTACTGATTTTTTTTTTTCCATTTGTTAGCAGGCATTTACCTTCATGGGACTCAGACTGTAAACTATGTGTTGGGCAGCAGCTCAAATCTCAATTCAATTCTTTTATCTTTAGCTGGAGTTATGTCCCATGTATGTATGGTTCAGGGGTTGGCCAGAGATGTAGGTAGAGTTTATGCACAGAATGGGGCTCTCTTTCTTTGGCTCTCTTCTAAGATTTCTCCCCCCACGTTCCAGAAGCTGTGGTTGCTCTGATTCTTCAACCAGCCTATCAGCCTAAAAGCCATAAAAATGGGAACTCACCTTGTGCCACTTTCTTCTTCCAAGCTTAAACCTTTCTCCAGAATTTGCCTGCTTTTGTGTTTAGTGACCAATTCCTTCAGGTAGTTTTTTGTATTTTGTCAAGAGTTTATAGTTGTTACCCATTAGGAGATCTCTTCAGTAGACACTTGAACTCCACCTACAGGAAGTGAGACTCTGAGGCAGAGACTTAAAATGAAAAAGCATAGTGGGGGAGGGAGGAGCTTGGTCCTGTGACAGCCTCTGTTTAGACTCCAGCCTTGATAGCTATGGAGGCAGTAGCTTCGAGCAGGAAGGAAAATAAAGAACTAACCAAATCATTAAACCTGCAGGTGTGAAGGGCTAATGAATACTGCTGACCACATCTTACTGACAAGCTTTTCTGAGCATCCTTTTGCAAATCACCATGTACATGAAGATGATTCCTCCTTTACTCGCTGCCATGTTGGAAAGGCTGACATTTCCTCATCACTGTTGTACTTTCCTTGTGAGGATCTGGTACTAAAAAACTGCATGGTTTTGAATTGAGTGACGAGTGGTACATTAGGAAGATTTGGGTCTTTTCCTGGTTACAGCGTTCATTTCTCAAAGAGCCTTCCATAGAACCAAATTATTAACCTGGACTCATTGAATGTGGGTACCAGAATTCTGTGCACTAATGACAAAGCAGTTACAAAAGCATCTTACCAAGGGTTTCCTGGTCCTATCACTCAAGTCTGTTGTAGTGCTGAGCTGGAGAGTTCATGCCTGTTGTGAAAGGGCTCTCAGCCCTAATTCAGCATTTCTTCGTGTCCTAAGTGTAAGAGACTAGTTGCTTCCCTCTCTGAGCTCTAGTTTTCTTCTCTTATATAGAGCCTAACCTGTTTCTTGAGTTCCCACTTAACATTGAGAACATCAACAGACTCAGCTTCTGAAGGGGTTTGGAGGTTAAAGAGAGAAAGCACATGTAAAAATCTATTTCATAGAGTATTGTCATCATTTAGTTCTGAGAGAATACAGTCACTGGATATGCAGTAAGCAGGAAAAGTATTGGAGTCTAAATGATGCATCTAGAAGAATCTCCTCTGCCTCAATGAGAATAAATCTTTCTCAGGGGTAACAAGTCCTCTTGACCATAGTCAACAGCCTGATACTTCATTTGTGCTCCCAGGAGGCCAGGATCAATAGACTCAAACAGAATAGATGTGTGACTTGGGTTTTGATGAATCTTGGAACTTGGCTGTAACACCTTAATTTATGCCAGATACAGGCTCTAGGGAATTTTTTAAATGCATTGCTCAGAGGGAAGCACAGAGGAGAATTTGCCTCTATACTTACTGGTTCCTGGCAACAGTGTTCCTCAGGAAAATGTGGAGGAGTTGCTCCAGGATCCTTGGCAGGGCAAAGGCGGACCTCGGCAAGTTCTTCGGCTTCCACTGTCATTGACACTATGCATGTTTGAGCACTTGCCCTTTTACAGTGTATATACTTTTGGCTCTTCATACAACTCAGAATCTCTGACTCAGTACCTACTCAGCTATTCAGCCTTGCCATCTTCAGGCCAGTTCAGTTGCCACCTGCTTTCCTCTGTCCTTAAATAAGACAATCTTGATTTTGTAACCCCACTACCTTTATAGAGTATGATCTCATGTGAATGGTTCTCCTGCTACTATTCCATTCCTCATGCAGTTCCAATCCTAGTTACTTGCACAGACTATAATTTTGTCATTGGTATCTCCAAGATACAAAGGGAACCAAATATCCCCTTGGACAGTTTCAGACAAGATGTTCCAGGACCTGAGGTATAATGAAGCTATGATACTATGTATTGATGGCCATTTAAGCTAAAGATTTCAGACTTTTACAAATCAATGTCACAACACTCAAGGGGAGCATAGCTAGGGCATTCTTTGTGTAAAACTATGTCAATCTGGACAGAGTCGGCACATTTTATAAGCAATTGAACGCCATGGCCGTAGCCATCTGACGTTTTGGGAAGAAAGCCAGGAAGAGAGTTCAGAGCTCCCAATGACCTCCTGTCATCTGTAACAGCTCTCTGTAACCTTCCCTCCCCCCCCAAGTCAATGTCCCATGGAGGCTGTTGTTCCCTAACTGCTTGTGTGGGTAGGGGAAAGACCATTAACAAAGGAAAAAGCAGCATGTTGGGTCATAACCCAGCTGGGTCTGAGAGCATCTGTGGGGGCTGGGAATGTGCAGTGCTTTGTACCAAGAGCACAGATAGTTTAGACTGTGGGTGTGGTCAGCAGCCTGAAGAATGCTGGGACTTTAGCGTTTCTGGCTAGTTTTAACTTCCCTAGTGGATTACAGCCCCTGGGGATTTCTGGCCCAGCAAAGGGAATGCAGTAGTAGGTGCAAAAGCAGAAGACCTAATTCTCAGTTTTGTTTCTCCTTGTCATAGTGCCTGCAAGCAGGTAATGTCCCAGTATCTCAGATTCTCTAGGGGAAAGATCAGCAGTAGTCAGTGAAGATCACTGAAGTCAGGACACCTGGCCTTCTGATGTTGACTGCCATTCAATGTAGACAGGTCACATAGTTTCTTAGAGCTCCAATTTCTTCATCTGTGGAATGAAATGGTTGGATTTAATCAGGCTTTACAAATACTAATGTCTGGCCGGTTCCGCATATCTAAAGAGGGTAGCTACTAATTGGCCTTGGCTGATTCTTGTTTTAAGGACATAATTTGGCCAGATTTTTATTTTTTAAGATGAGCAAAATCTAATTTTATGCCAAATCTTCATGATTTTAAATATGAACTCAAAAAGATAATTAAGGAGAGGCAAATAAGACATCTGTGGCTACTTTTGGTGAATGATCTATTAGTTTACAACCTCTGGACTAGATCTAGAAGGTTCTTTTCTAACCTCAAGATTCTGCCTCTGGAAAGGATTGGTAGGACTGGTTACAGCTGTACAATGCTCTCAGGTTCAGCTGCTGCATGTGTCCCAATTCTTTGGAAATGTGTGCTAGGCTTGTTCTCACCCTTGGGCTCAGAAGTAACTTAGTATGCTAAAGGGCAGCTGTGCTGAGGGCTCCCTCTCAGACTTGGCCTTGAAGATCCAAAGCATCTCTGTTTCAATTACCCTGACCACCAATCTTAATTTCCTACACTCAGATTCACAGACTGGTGATGACTCAACAGGCCACAAATTTAGGTGCCCCCTTAGGGAATTACTGCTATGTTTCTCCATTACACCCAAATATCAAGACATCGGAGTATGCTCAAGTCTCTGGTTCTCAGTGTAGAGTGGTATCAGGACTCTTGGTGGTCTTTAAGAAAGCATGGTGAACTATGAGGTTCTGGATTATTGCAGACGAGCAGATACTGACTTCTTAAAAAACGGGAAGATAGATTGACAACATATAGATTGACAAATTTGACATCATGAGTAAGGTTTTAGACTAGATTATTTAAAGAGATAACTGTGTAAGAACCAGACATACTAGGCTATTGTTTTCATATGAGAATTATAATAATAGCTAACATTTATTGAGCACTTTCTATGTACCTGGGGTTTCCCTAAGCACTTTACCTGAGTTACTTGAAAATCATCATAATCATTACCTTCTGAAGCACAGAAGTCTTAAATAATTTAGAGAGTGGAAGAGCCAGGATGCTGACTGCTTTGCTTTTAACCACTTCAAGGAATTCTGTGTCTATGTACCTTCCTCTAGGATCTCAGTGTGGCATTAACTATGTTGTTGTGGACAAAATAGAATAACTGAGGCTGCCTGAGCATAGGTAGTTGTATTGAGGATTAGCTGTCGTTATTCAAATGGTTTAATTAACTCAAGTCTTGCTGGTTTGCCATAGAGCTCCATCCTGACTTGCGCACATAGTTTACTAATGCTTTGAAAATGAACAATGTAATGTATTTAAAAGCATGAGTTCTTGTGTCAGTCTGCTCGGGTTCAAATCCTGGATCCTCTACCTATTGACACTGTGGCCTTGAGCAAGTAACAATCTTTCTGTATCTTTGTTTACCCATTAATATTAGTAACTACTTCATAAGGTTTTTGTGAGTGTTAAATAACATGAAAATCTCTTAGCCCAGTGCCTGGCATAAAACTTAACTAATGTGAGCCATTATCACTATTGTTATTGCATTGTTATCAAATTTTTTAGTGACTAAAAGCTGAGATAATAGCAAATTAGGTTGTTTGAGAGAATCAGGATCCCTAAAAGTTTTTTATTTATTTTATTTTATTATTTTATTTTATTTTATTATTTTATTTTATTTCATTTTTTATCCTCACCCAAGGATATTTTTTCCATTGCTTTTCAGAGAGAGCGGAAGGGAGGGAGAGAGAGAGACACACATCTATTGGTTGCCTCCCTCACGTGCCTTGACCAGAGCCAGGGATCAAGCCTGCAACTGAGGTACATGCTCCTTGCCAGAATCAAACCCAGGACCCTTTAGTCTGAGGGCTGATGCTCTAACCACTGAGCAAAGCTGGCTAGGGCCCCTAAAAGTTGTTTTTTTAAAAAATTTATCTTTATTGTTGAGAGTATTACAGGTGTTCCATTTTTCCCCCCAATTGACTCCCTCCACTTCACTCCCACCCCCTCCCCAGGCCTTGACCCCGTTATTGACTGTGTCATGGGTTAAGCATATATGCATATAACTTCTTTGGTTAATCTCTTCCCACCCTCCACCCCCCTTCCCTCTTTCCTCTGAAATATGATCGTCTGTTGCATGCGTCAGTTTCTCTGGATCTATTTAGTTCGTCAGATTCTTTTGTTCATTAGCTTCCTCTTAAAGAAGACTCTTCAACTTTTCCTGTAGTGCTGGTCTGGTGGTGATGAACTCCTTTAGCTTTTTCTTATCTGTGAAGCTCTTTATTTGACCTTCAATTCTAAATGATAGCTTTGCTGGGTAGAGCAATCTTGATTGTAGTTCCATGTTTTTCATCACTTTGAATATTTCTTGCCACTCCCTTCTGGCCTGCAAAGTTTCTGTTGAGAAATCAGCTGACAGTCGTATGGGGGCTCCCTTGTGGGTAACTAACTGCTTTTCTCTTGCTTCTTTTAAGATTCTCTCTTTGTCTTTAACCTTTGGCATTTTAATTATGGTGCATCTTGCCGTGGGCCTCTTTGGGTTCCTCTTGTTTGGGACCCTCTATGTTTCCTGGGCTTGAAACTCTTTTTCTTTCCCCAGGTAGGGGAAGTTTTCTGTAATTATTTTTTCAAATAGGTTTTCAGTTTCTTGGTCTCTTTCTTTCCCTTCTGGCACCCCAATAATATGAATGTTGGGCCTCTTGAAGTTGTCCCAGAGGCTCCTTATACTATTTTCATATTTCTGGATTCTTTTTTCTTTTTGCTCTTCTGGTTGGGTGCTTTTTGTTTTCTCATGCTCCAAACTGCTGATTTGATTCTCAGTGTCCTCTACTCTACTGTTGATTCCATGTAAATTATTCTTCATTTCAGTTCATGTAGCCTTCATTTCAAATTGGTACTTTATTATGTTATTGATTTTCTCAGTTATTTCTCTAATTGTCTGCTTGAGCATCCTTATAAACAAAATTCTGAACTCTGTATCTGTTAGCTTGCTTGGATCTATTTCATTTAGTTCCTCTCCTAGAGATTTCTTCTGTTCTTTCCTTTGTAACATGTTTCTTTGCCTCCACATTTTGGCTGCTTCTAGGTGTTTGTTTCTATGTATTAGGTAGAGCTGCTATGTCTCCTGGAATTTGTAGAGTGACTGTGTAATAGGTGTCCTGTAGGGTCCAGTGGCTCAGCCTCCCCAGTCACCTGAGCTGGGCCTTCTCGGAGCTCCCCTGTGTGGGCTGTGTGCACTGTCCTGTTGTAGTTGAGCCTTGGTTTCTGTTGGCGTCCCTGGGAGGAATTAACCCCCAGGCCAATTGGCTGTGAGGACCAGCTGCAACTACAGCCAGAGAGCTGCTGTGCTGGAGACACCCCTATGGAGCAGGATTTACTTCAGTGGGGCTTCGGTGTTCACCAAGTGCGCCCCTTGAGTGTCACTCGTGGATGTGAAAGGGTTGTAATCCAGCGTGGTCGAGTCTGACCACCAGGTGCACTGTCTCTGGGGCCTCCTGGGAGGTGCAAAGTCAGCCTGTGCCAGTGCCTTGCCCAGGGCCCCCCAGCATGAGCTACACAGCAAACTAGTTGGCTGCTACTTGTGCTGGGCTTGGAGGTGTCCAGGAGAGGCCAAGCTATGAGCCAGTGCAGGCTGCTGCTAGTGCCAGGCCTGGGGCCACTTTTCAAGCTGTATGGGGCCGGCTGCTGCTTGTTTGAGAGATTTTAGGAAAGTCCTAAGCATGAGGCTCGAGAGGCCACTTGCATAGAAAAGCCCCTGGAAATGGCCTGGGTGAGCTGCAGGTGGGGAGGGGCGGGGCCTCCGGGAATCACGGGGCGGGGCCAAAGGTGGGAGTCAGGTGCTGGGGATTCAAATATGGCGCCTGCCTGCGGGCTGTGCAGGGAGGACTCGCCGAAGGAGCCATGGCCTCCGCCAGCCCTTCTGCCTGGGAGGAAGCCGCCCCTCCAGCTCTCGCCTGGATCTCAGGCAGGTTAGTTCCTCCCCGAGTGTCCCAGGTCCTTTCAGGCTGCTGCCCGGCGCTGGGCTCAGAGGGAGCGTGTCTGAGTGAGTCCATGTGCGGGCCCTTAAGAGGAGCTGCTGGGGCTCCCGCAGCCTCTGTGTCCCTAAGTGACAGTCCCCGCTGGTTTCACAGCCTGGAGTTGTGGGCACTTCTCTTCCCGGCCCTGGAGCCCTGGGCTGAGGGCCTGATGTGGGGCTGGGCCCCCTCACTCCTCTGGGAAACCTCCACCGCCGAGATTCCCTCCCTGGTTTACCCCGCGGCACCGGGTGTGGGCCCCTGGCAAGTCTCTGTGATTCAGCCCCGAACCCCCCATGTCTCTGCCCCTCCTACCGGTCTCGGTGCTTCTTCAGTTCCCTGGTTGTAGGGCTTCTGTGCAGCCAGATTTCAGGAGGCTCTGAGTGATGGTTGTTCTGTATTTTATTTGTAATTTTGATGTGGTTGCGGGAGGCGGCGGGTGCAGCTGTTACCTACGCCGCCATCTTGTTTCTAGGTCTAAAAGTTTTTTAAAAGTTGAAATGAAAGGGTAAATCTAGCATATTCTCAGCACTAGGAACCACTGCATTAGATAATGACTGGTAGAGCACTTAACATACTGCACAGCTTACCATGTGGTTTAGTCTTAGATCCAGGAGGCCAGGCGTGCCTCAGTTCAGCCTGTGGGAGACAGAACTAAAGGCTTAGAGAAGTTAGTTGTCCATAAACTTAGTATTGCCAATAGTGTTCTATGACTCCCCCAACCCCTCAAAGACAGAAGTCTCCAGACAGGGAGGGCCTTGGACTGTTAAATCGCACCTTGAGCCCTGTGCACGGCATTCCATGCTGGCCTCTTCAGGTATTGGTGAGGCTGCTAGTGAAATAGCAGGTGAGGTGGTTTGACATGCTGCAGAAGCGGCAACGATGAGAGCAAGTTTAACTCAGCATATGAAAGGACTTCCCAGTAAATTGTGTTGTTGATAATAACAGGCTAATATTAGTTATAGCTTCCTGTCCTTGCAAGGTTGTCTAAGCAGAATTGAATGCCAAAGGGAAGGAACCTTAAGCATGTAACAGGTTAGATAGCCTCCAACTTCCCTTCCAGCCCTAAATGTCTAAAAAGGTCATGGGTTTATGGTCACGTTGTGGAGACTGAGATTCTAACAAGGTCATAAGTGGTGCAAAGCTGAAGCCGCATGGGCTAGAAGCCCGGTAGTGAGAGGAACAAGGGCCTATGTGTTTGCTCGATCAGGTGACTAGGTCTTTTTGTAGATCTCATTTCAGTCAAGTAACTCAATTTCTTACCTAATGAAATAGGCTTTGTAAACCTACCTGTTTAAATTTGGAAACTCCTCTCGTTTGCTTTCTTTCCCACCTTTCTTTCCTGGCAAAGCATCTTTCATAGAACCACAGCTCTGTTTTCATCTAAACTAAGGGAAGAGGAATTTGTAGAGAGAAAGGTGGAGAGAACTGAGGAGTCAGTTTCCTTGGAGGTCAAGAGTGGGGGTCGACATTTCCCTCGGGACTAGATCTGACTTTTCCTTCCCATTCAAGAAATCAAAACAAGTGTGAGTCCCTTCTAATCTATTTCTTTTTTAAAATAATATCCATAAACATTAGAGATTGTTTGCAAGTGTACCTCACAATTGGTCACTGCATACTGGCAGGTCACCAACTTGCCAAGAATGAGAACATCTGATGTGTGTTAAGATTAAAGAACTAGAGGTTTGAAATCAGTTCTATTTTCAGGTTTTGGCTTCTCACCTATTAATAGGTTCAGTCTAAATGAGGTAATGCTCTTTCAAGAAATTCTTTTTATTTTTAATATGTTTTTATTGATTTCAGAGACAGGAAGAAAGAGGGAGAGAGAGAGAAACATCAATGATGAGAATCATTGATCAACTTCCTCCTGCAGGCCCCCTGCTGGGGATCGAGCCCACAACCCTGGGCATGTGCCCTGACTGGGAATCGAACCCCAATCTCCTGGATCATAGGTCAATGCTCAACTGCTAAGCCACCCCAGCAGGGCAAGAAATTCTTATTGCTAATTCAAATAACCATGATTCTACAAGTCAGTAATTGGCAAGCTTTTACCTACTGCCTTTTCTCCTAAGTAGAGTTTTGTTGGAACATAGCCTTACCTGTTCATTTACATATTGTCTGTGGCTGCTTTCAGGCTACAACAGCAAAGCTGAGTATGTGCAACAAAGACCAACTGTATGGTCCACAAGGCCTCAAATATTTACTGTCTGGCTTTTCACAGAAAAAGTTTGCTGACCACTACTATAATTATTCCTAACTTGTAGATTCAAATTGATAATCCAGAGGGGCTCAACAGCCCTAAATACTGTTTGAATCATCAGAGAAAAATTCGGTTATGATAAGACCTCTCTGTGGTGCCTTTGTGCAAATAAGATAAAGGTGTTCCCTTAGACAATTATTGTAGTATTTTTATAACAAAGCTCTTACTGCCATCTGACATAAAAGTACTTTATAAATAAACAAATCTGTAAACGCCTGCTCTAGGAATTGCACTGCCCTGTACAACTGTGCAGCAGCCCCAGTGTAGTAATGTGATCTGGTAAAAGAACATTCTCCTTGGAGTCAGTAGACCTGGGCTCTGATTCTAGTTCTAAAACCTGCCCATATCTTGGGCAAACCACATAGTCTAGGCCTCAGTTTTCTTACCTTTACAGTGGGAATAGCTTAAAGTTGTTTTAAGAAATTAAATAATAGACATAATACTGCTTTGTGAAAGCTTATAGCTCTACAACGTCAACCTCCAACCATGTTTTGGATGGTGTCTGTAGTTCTAGACCTGTCAAGAGAATGAGATCAGTGTAAAGAGCTTATAATCTAACTGGAAATTAAAAGGTTACAATCTAGCATGAAAAGTTATGTACATTTGAACTAGTTAGAGCCCTAGTAATACTGGTTTGCATTTACTCACCTCCTACTGTATGCCAGACGTTGTACTAAACCCTTGACATACTTTATTTCACTCGTGTCATCTTCACATCAGCCATATGAGGCAGGTATTTTATCTACAGCTTACAGATAAAGAAAAATAACAGCTGGCATTCATTATTTATTCACTGTGTTCCAGACACTATTCTAACTGCTTTACATATTTTAACTTATTTCATTCTCACAAAACCCAATGAGATATATACTATTATTACTCCCGTCTTTCTTTGAGGAAATTTATCCAGAGATTAAATGAGTGCTTTCCAATCTTTTTCACAGGATGGCACACATAGAAAATCCTAATGTTTGTTTGGCATTCTGAGATAAATTTGAGGGGACTTGAGGCACCTTATGGGGCTTGGTGAAAAATTCAGTACATCTATATGAACTTGACTAACTGAGATGGCTCAGTGGAGGATTGGGAGAGGTGATGTGGTCACCCAGACTGCTCCCTGGTCAGGGGTACTGTGTGTGTAAAGTATGCAACAAAATAGCTGTTACTACATTCAAGAAATCTCACGGGGAGCCATACAAATAGTGTTCAAATATAACTTCAACTATTATAAAATGAATAGTTACAAAAATTGCTTAAAAATTCATCATTATAAAAGAATTTACAACCAATAGCATTTTGTGGTGCACCTGCAATCCATCCGTGCCTGGTAAGCTCAGTTAAATTGCTCGCAAGGCTGATAGATGGTTGAGTAGAATCAAGACTTGAACCCAGGACTGTGTGACTCTTAAACCTATTCTTCCAACCTCTATACAGTCTTGCGCTTCTGCAGTGAAGAGCTAAATTGTGTAACCCATACTTCATTTATCCTTAGAGTATTGGATTATTTGAAGTTTGGTCATTCAGGCTCACTCTAAAGGGTGACCTTATTGGTCACCATAGTTTTTAATTAACTTTGGTCCCCTACCCCATTCTCCAAAAATTTTAGAACATTCCATACTTCTTTCTATTCACTCTCTACCCATATTCATAACAGGAAATAGATGGGTAGGTGAGACAAGTGAGGATTCTGTGAGTTCATAGGCAGCAGACTGCCCCTGTGTTCTGTTGGGTGCCTCTCTCTCTCTGTCTCTCTCTGTCTTTCTCTGTCTCTCTTCCTCTGTCTCTGCTTGCCTGCATTAACTGGAGGGTGAGTCCTAACAGAGTGTCCATTCACAGCTCAGCCTGCTGTCCCAGCTCAGCCTGCTTTGCTCACACACAGATGCTAGATTATAATAAATGGCTACTTAAACTATCACCTAAATGCAGAAGGAACTCAAGATGTGAGATGTGATTCTATTTACCTTCAGTGCTTCACAGCATACAGCTCTGAGCATCTCTGACCTGCTGTGCTTCAGGTCACCCACCATCCCCATGCAGGTGAATATTCTGAGACTGAAGTTGACTTTGGAAATTGTGTGTGTGTGTGTTACCTAATGGTTTGTCTGGTTTCCAAGACCACTTGCATTTGAATTTCCTACTCCAGGCTTCTGCAGGGTGGGAAAAGCTGGAGGAGCTGGAGGATACAGATGGTCTTTTATTCTTGGCTTTGTCTGGCCTGCTGAAGGACTGCTGTGCAGGTGGTGATATGTGGCAGGACATCTGGGGCAAGGCTAGTGACCCATTAACGTGTCCTGAGCTCTGACTAGAGAGGGCTTAGAGCCAGCAGAGCTGTCAACACTCAGTGTCTTTTTGATTAAGGTTCTGCCTCTCAACCCCTGGAGGCCACTTATCCTTTCCACCTCTAAGAAAAGACAGAGTTAGAGCCTGAGGTCGTTGCTTGGCGGAAGCCCCAGGAGCTGATTGGACCAGAAAGGGCCTCTGTCAGCAGTCATTCCATTATCAGAGTCCTCTACTGACAGGTGGGCTCCTGTCCTGTGATCTGTAGAGCTCCTCGGCTGAAATGGCTCTCAGAGGAGCAGCTTCTCAAAGAAGAGTGAAGAAGCTTGTGGGAACCCACTGGTGAGGTACGGAGGTCAGGGGAAAATGAGACTGTTTATTTTGGTCCCTTTGGCTGTTCCAGGGGTGATTTTCTTGAGCCCCTGCTGGGGGATAGAGCCTCCCAAATGAGAAGAGAGTTTGGTTTTCTGTTCTCATTGTGATTTGGTCTCGTTCCTCTCAATAAGCTGTGGCCTATAAGCTCCTTACTCAGCTGCAGCTTTTTAAAGACAAACTATCTTAGTCATCATTGTGTTTCAAATGTAGGCTCACTCACTAGCACATAGTAAGTGCTTGAAAATGTGCTGTGCTCCGATAGTTACAGGTTTAATGATGTAATATCTTGGATTTGCTTTAGAGTAATATGGGAGGAAGGGGAATTGGGTAGAAGTATAGAAGACATGAGATTGACCATGTGATGAATGATAAAAAGGTTTTATTAATATCTGAGTGAAGTATTAAAAAATGTTTAAAAATATGCAAATACTGGCGCAGTGCTCTCTGGTCTCAGTTTTACCCCCAAGGCACACAGCTAGATTGCACTCTGTGGTCGGGCCATGTGACTTAAGTTGTGAGCAACAGGATGTGGGCAGAAGTGGTGTCAGTCTCTTCCAAGCATGACCCTTTTTCGCATGATCCTCTGAACTTTCTTTCATCCATTGCCTCTAGGCTGGATGCAAAAATTAGTGAACTTCAAACCCCTCCCTAGTGGTGGAGCCTCAGTGAATGAGCCTGGGCCTCTGAGTGACTTTGTGGAGCAGAACCAGCTCCTACACTCTGCTGAGGTAGACTGTGGTGTGACTGAGAGAGAAACCTTTATTGTGCTTTTTTTTTAAACTATAGTATTGAATTGCCCATAATCTGGCAAACCAGGTTTTGAGTCTAGCTAGACATGGGAGGAGGCTTTTAGTAGGTATTTGACCTTTTAGGGCATCCAGAGCTATCGTTAAGTACCTCTGAAGATGATGGTAATAAAACGAACACTTACCGCATAGCCACTATATGCCTTGTGCTGTTTTAAGTGCTTTACATGCATTAACCCATTTATTCCTCACAACAACCCCATGAGGGAGAAACTACTATTGTTGCCATTTTGTAGAGGAGGAAACGGAAAGACTAAGTAACTTGACTAAGTCAAACAAATTATTAGTGGCACAGCCAAGATTCAAATCAGGTCTGACTCCCAGGCTCCGTTTCTTCCCCAGCCTGCAACCCTGCCTTGATATCTTGGACTTGGCCATGGGGCATGAATATCAGCAAGACGTAGTATCTGGGCAGCAGGACATATCATCTACAGTGCTGGGCCTCCATTCTGGGGAGGAGCGCAGACCACAGCCTGCTCTTCCCCTGTCCTGTAGAAGGTGCCCTAGTGAACAGACCATAACGATGGTAACCTTGATCATCTGGGATGAAGGCAATTTTGAGGGCTTCATTCACTCTGAATGGTTCTCTGATTTAATTTTCTTCCATCTCCACTCCACCGTGGCCACTCCTGTGTTTGCCACAAAGAGAAAATACCTATTATCTGCTCCACTAGCCTCTCCCCCTCACCCCCCAACCTGGCCCATCCTTTGGGACTCCCCTCTCCTTGGTCCCAGCCCAGAACCTGTATCTCATCTCTCTTCCAGGCAACTCAGAGCACATATTAGGGCAGAGAGTCATGTAAATGTTCATTAAACCACCAAATGATAGCAGTAATGAGTTAGTCCCTTGCCTTCTGACCTCACTTGCCTGCCGATGCTGCTAGTCCTCAACAGCCAGCAGAGCTGAGGACGGACACCATCAAGCTTTCGCCAGTGCTCCACCTAGATGGGTTTCACACTGCACTCCGTGGAGAGGCTTCAGGGGCCGCCGGAGAAGATGGGAAAGGATACAGAGAACCCAACGTATCTCACAGCAGTTCCACTTTATCTGCTCCGTGTAAAATTACACTTAGAGAATTGTTCCACTCTTGAAATAGATAGAGGGAAGAATACCCTTGCTTTGGAAGATCTTTTGAGTCTCCAAGCCTTTGAGCCCTAATTTTATGTCTTAAACCTCAGGTAGCATCATTCCTGCCTACCAGGAGCAGAGGTGGAAAGAAGCCCAGCTGACTGTCCTGACTTTAAATAGCCCACTCTCTAGGCTCTGGAGCCAAGGGAAATTGCAGCGCAACAGAGCTCATGGGTGGAGAAAGGGGCTCTGGTTTGCTGTGTCCCCCCCCCCCCCCGCCCCGCGCGCGCGCGCGCACACACACACACACACACACACACACACAAGTCTCACAGTTCTGAGTCTTACATAGAGTAGGTGCTGATGAACATGGCGTGAATAGGTGGATGAGCCAGTCTCTCCTGTCTGCGTGTAGTTTCAGGGCAGGGGGGTGGGAGGAGTAGAGAATGAACTGACCTTGGATTTCAGAATGGCCACAATATTTATTCAAGATTCAGAGAGGCAATTTGGCACAGACATTAAGAATGTGGGATCTAGAACAAGGCTCTGGCTCTGCCGCTTTCAAACTCTGTGACTTTATCCTTGTAAAATATGCAGGGTATTTCCCGTAAGGCTGTTGGCAGGAATGAATGAGTTAATATGTGTGGAGCACTTGGTGCCTGACATGTTAGTGCTCAGTAAACATTAATAAAAGTTAGCTCTCATCACGCTGCCCTGTTCAAAGGCTGCCTCCTGACTCCAAGCAGAATTCATTACCCCTCGGGCTTGGGCAGCACTCTGCTCAGGCCTCTAATGAAACTGTGAGGACCTTTTTTTTTCAAACTCCAAATCAAACTAGATGGTGGGGACAGAAAAGCAGATTCTTTGACACTGGGATTCATAGACATCCTGAGGGAAGCCCCTGCTCCCTTCACAGCTGTTATGGTTATGTGTCTGTGTCTCCCTCAGCCGCTGGCTCCTTTAAGGCAGGCTCCACATCTTGGTCATCTTTGCATCCCAGGGCCTGATGTGTGGCAGTTCGGCTGAGCGGGTGAGCAGTGCTGGCTCTGTCTGCAGGAGGGGGTAACCCTGACCACTGCCTCCTGGCCTCCCCGTCTGCCTTGCTTCCCAGAGGCAGAGCTGCTTTCTTGGCCAAGATGAAGATGGGTTGAGTCTGGGCTAGACCCAAGGCACCTCTTCTGGGCTTGGCTGTGCAGCTATAGAAACTGAGAGCACGTTAGAAGAAAAATAACATTTGCTGAGCACGTGCCACATCCCTGGAACTGCTGGGCTCTTCACAACAATTCTCACAGCAGTTTAGTGGAGGTAATATTTTTGTTAGTCTCATTTTTCTAGATTAGAAAACAGAATTTTATCAACTTTTCCAAGACACACACAGGAGAGTGCAAGCCTGGGACTGACTCCGGAGCTTAGGCTCTTCACCCCGCAGGCTCCTGCAGGAGCAGGCTGAGGTCTGCGTGCCATCCCCTCCCTGCTCTACTCTGCCCCTCAGCCTTTTCTTTGTTCTACCACAGGATCTTCCCTACTACTATTTTTCATCTTGTGTTGGCTTATTTATCACTTGGCCGTGTCTCCTTATTAATATAACCAGAGCTTAAACGTTATGCATCCCTATTGCCTCATTTGTCAGCACGCTGCTGAGCACTTAGGAGCTTGGCAATTAGACTGAACTCAAAGGGGCCATAACATCTGCATCTCCCACTGCTGTCAGGGAAATGGGGTGAGGAGGGAAGGATGTGAGGTGGGGCAGTGCATATTATATGCACGGGCGGAGGGACTCGGGTGGGGAATTGGGGTGATGGTACCACCAGGCCTTTTTCCCTTGGTGTACTCAGCCTTAACTCAGTGATCTGCTGTGGCCTGGGGCTCTGAGCCTCCAGAAGACACTAAGGTCATTTCTGCTAAACAACCCCCTTCTGCCTTATTTCTGTGCCTGGTATCATCATCATCATCAGCCACTACTCACTTATTGAGTACCTACTGTGTGCTTTATACACATCTCATTTGACCCACACAACAATCCCATGAGCTGGGTATTAATATACTTCCATTATATAAATGAGAAAGCTACAGTTCAGAGAATGTAAGTAACTTCTTCAAACTCACACAGCTAGGGAGTGGCAAAATAAGGAAAAAGGGCAGAAAGACCTGAAAATGGTGCAAGAGAAGTTGAGGTGAGGGGCCATTGGCTATCAGAGTAGGCCCCTCGAAGCTGCCCCTGTTGGGCATCTGCCCAGGTGAGCTGCAGAGCATAGGAACAGCTGAATGACACTGTTCGAAGTATTGGAGATAGAGCAGAAGACAAAAAGGTTCCTGAGCTTATAATCAAGGAGGGAGACAGACACAAAGTGTATGAAACTTATATCAAATGATAAGAATGATGAAAGGAAAGCGGAGAAGCAGAGAAAGGGGTAGATAATATTTGTACCTACCTCACAGGGTTTGTGTAAGGATTAAATGAATTAATAAATGTGAAATGCTTAGAACAGAGGGTTGTTGTAAGGATCAAATGAGTTGAAACACTTGTAACAACACATAGCAAATGCCACTTCTGTATTATGTTGTTATTATTACCATCTGAGTGAGAGATGATGGTGGGTCAGGCCAAAGTGGTTGGAGTGGAAGAAAAATGGTCATACTTGGGGACTGTTCTGAACGTAGAGCCAAGAGGATTTGCTGGCGGATTGGATGTGTGGAATGCAGAGAGGAGCCTAATCCACCACCCTTCTAAAAGAATGTTCATAACAGTATTTTTAAATACAGAATTTATTAAATAAATTAGGGTACCTCCATATTAAATAATATTCTTAAATAATAAACTTATCTTGTAGAAGAATAAGTGTTGACCTGGGAAAATATTCATGATATGGTGGGAAGTGAGGAAAGCAGTTGCAAAACAGTATGAGCACTGCTGTTCCATTTCCATGAAGGCAACTATGTACATTAAGGTTTTAACAGTGATTATCTCTGAGGGTAGTTGGGATTACAGCTGGGTTGGTTTGTTTTTCATATCATATGTGAGTTGCTCAGATTTTCTGCATTGAATATGTATTACATTGATAAGTTTTTAAAAAATTATATAAAAATAAAAAGTAGAATTCATTAGGATTGAGAGAATTAGACACTGTGTACAAATTCCCGATAAATTTTCAATAAATGATAGTTTCCTTCCATATTCACTTAAAATTAATTTGACTCTTTTATATTTTTAATAAATAATAGTCAAATTCAAACTTTTAGAAATATGAAAGTGAAAATTCTCCCTCCTACCCCAGACCTCCAGCCACCCACTTCCTTTTCCTGTAAGCAACCAATGTTACTGGATTCTTACATATCTTTAGAGACCATGTTTTCATGTATAACCAAAGTTATACATTCTTTCCACTCCTTTTTTTACACAATGGTAGTATATTATACTAAGTTTATCTCCCTTTGCATTTTTATTTTATGTTTGTTTTTTTTTTGGTGATTTTTTCGTGTTAGTACATGTAGATGTTACAATAATTTGTAGTTGTACCATTATATTTAACCAGTCCCTTTGGGTGGACATTAAACCCAGTGACACCTGCTGGAGGTGGCCCCAGATACAAGAACAGCCTGCACTTAAGCAATGAGCTCCTGCGTCTGGTCTCTTCTGGGCTTGTAGTTAGCACCCTCCCCATAAACTCCAGTCATATCTTGGCCTTAGCTTCTGAGACTGAGGTGCTCCGAGAGACCCTGTACTGGTTGCAGCTCAAACCTACACTGGGTGCAGTCTTTTTACCTATTTCTTTTTTGGCAGTGACTGGGTCTGGCATAGTTCTGAAGATATTTTTGTCTAGGGTCTAAGAGCCAATAGCCATGTGCCATGTAGTTAATAACCTGTCCCCTCTGTGAGGCTCTCTTCCTGCATCACTGTTTAATTCCTCACTGTCTCCCACCTTCAGTCTTTTCTCTTGAAAATGTAGTGACCCATGAGTCACAGAGCTTTGTCACCACTTCAGTATTTCCCTCTTCCTCTTTACCATCTTGGAGGACCTGGAAATAGGACTCTGGTGTTGTCACCTAACCTCAAACCCTTGGTGATAAATGAGAAGCCAGGCCAGGGCTTCATTAGGATTGAGAGAAGTAAATTAGACACTGTGTACAAATTCCCAATAAACTTTCAATAAATGATAGTTTCCTTCCATATTCACTTAAAATTAATTTGACTCTTTTATATTTTGAATAAATAATAGTCAAATTCAAACTTTTAGAAATATGAAAGTGAGAATTCTCCCTCCTACCCCAGACAGTGGTGATAGGAGGAGGTGGCAGCTCCTCCTGGGCTCTGTGAGATGATCACAAATGTGGGTCCACGGGGTTAAGTGAGGTGGGCTCAGCCTGCGTAAGTCTTCATGAGGATCTCTTTGGTGGCAGTTCGGGGAGGTAGTTAGGTTCTAAACCATTAAGAGTGTCCTTACAGAAAGCCTGTGAGGAGAGAATCCTTTGGGTCTTTGGTTAATTTCTTGATGAAACTGATATTGACTGACTTACCTATTACACGCAAAGCACTCTGTTAGATGGTCTGCCGCCTCTATTTTATTGTTTTACACATTATTGTTGTGCCTCTTTTGCTGGGGCCACTAAGTCACATGCAGTTGCCACAAACTTTTGTGGTCTTTCAAGGCCTCCAAGTTTTTCCCCAGGGCTCAGCCTGCAAACCAGAGTGCAAGTCCTTGAACGTCACAGTTTAAATCAGGGCAGTGACAGAAGTAGACACCTGATTAGGACGGCACATAGGATGAGCTTAATCAGTGTTGGCTCAACCGAATGATCAGGGTCAATGAAAGTCCTTTTGTAGAACCGCATGGGGTATCTATCATGTGCCCTCACTCTCTGGAGATAATGGCCCTGGAACAATTACGGGCCTAATTTCTTTTTACATCGATGTGGATTCCGTGTCCAGTAATGTATGTGTTGTTCCTTTAATGGCCTTTTAATGATGAAGGGGATCAAAAGCATTTTAGATCTGAACCTGCACCATTAGTTCCCATTCCAGAAATCCACCATAATTACCGCAGCCGCTTCTCTGAAGCCCAAAGGAGCAGCGAGTTCCTGTGAACCTGTCCGCACAGTTAATCTCCATCAGCACAGAGCCAGGGCTGAGGCAGGGCCCAGGGGTGGTAGCTGAAGGTGAAGGATGGGATGGGGTGGGGTGGGGGGGAGTGAGGGGCTTGAGACATTCGGGGCCTGCAGTGTGCAGATCTCTCAGAGCAGGGGTTCTCTCGGCCCTGGTTCTCGCCTCTCTCTTCACAGAGAGATCCAGACTTACCAAGCAAAAGAATGAATTGCTATGAAACCCTGTATTGGGTTCTACTAGTCACACTGGAAAAAACCATAAGGATTCTTGGTAATTCTGCATTCTCCCCCATCCCCCTTGGGAAGGGCTGGCGCGGGTAGGGGAGGGTGCGGGGCACCTGGTGCAGGGCGCCCGGCTGGCTGGGGGAAATGAACCTGGATAGGCAGAACTGGGGGGAAGGAGCTCACAGGGAAGGATCTAAGGGGGGGTGATGCTCCCCGGGGAAGGGAGATGTTCAGATGAAATGGTTAACGTGCTGTTTATTTAGTCGTTTGAATCCCTGTCCCCAAGATCCATTGTCTGCGGTTCTCTGTGCGGGGAGGCTGACACTGTGGACTGCATCAGGCCGGCTCTCTTGCCCTCCGGCTTCCAATTGGCTTTAGCCTGTAGGGAGGTCTCGGCAGGAGATCTGAGGCTACAAGGAAGGAGAGTTCAGGGTATTTCTCCCTCCACTCCCTTCCTGCTTAGGGATTGCTGTTCTGACAATGGTTGCACCCTCTACAACGATGGCTCCCATCGGGAAGCCCTTCTTCCAGGGCTCCAGCTCTTATTGGGCTTTAATGACATGTTTTCCTCTCCTTGCCTTTGGAATCAGGGGGTCTAGGCTTCCTGTTTTTGCTAGCCCCTGGATGCCTTAAAAACCCCTCATGGACTCCCTTAACCCCATTCATACCTCTCTAAATAGTGCCTTCATTAAATTAAAAATCCCAGCTAGGTGGGCCTCTGTTTCCTGCGAGAACCCTAATTGATCCAGTGGGTGTGTCAGAGGCCGGCTAGTGTTTCCCAGTCCAATTTCCTTTCCCTGGACACACAGGAAGACTACATTTTCCATTCTCCACTGACTTTGGGTTGAGGCTACGAGAGCGGGTTCTGACCAATGGGGTGACGTGGGGCACTTCCAGCTCTGTGCAGTCATCCTCACCCCCTTCCCTGTCAAGTTCACATTATAAGATATATGTGTGTGTGTGTGTGTGTGTGCGTGTGTGTGTGTGTGTGTATTAGGCTGCAGTGTCTAGAGATGGATGAGAAGCTTGGATCCCTGAGTCACTGCTTGTAGAATTGCCCAACTGCGTTCAACTATGATATGTGTGGAAAACAAGCTTTTATTATTGTTGTGCACTGAGATTTTGAGAGTGGTTTGTTACCACAATTAGGGTTAATTACCTTGACTAATTCGGTGGAGATGGTGAATGAAGAGGCCACCTAGAGCAATGGAGGATCTGAGGCATCAATATAAATAAGCATATAATCTAACTTGGTGAGACCGCAATGAGGATTAACAAAGTGTGTAATATTATTGCTTTCTGAAAAGAGCAGGGATTTGGGTGTTAGACTTGAGTTTAAATCCAGGCTTCACCACCTCTAGCTATGTGATCTTGGGTGAGTCATTTCACCTTTCTGTTTTCGTATCTGTAAAATGCGGGAAATAATGCCTATTTTGCAATGGTCTTTTGTGGACAGATGACTTATTTTAATAAGAGTTGGTATTCAGTGGAAGTTCTTTCTCCTCTCCCAGCTGTGAATTCTTTTTTTTTTTTTTTTTAAATATATCTTTATTGATTTCAGAGAGAGGAAGGGAGAGGAAGAGACAGAGATAGAAACATCAATGATGAGAGAGTCATTGATCGGCTGCAGCCCGCAACCCGGGCATGTGCCCTGACCGGGAATTGCACCCCGATCTCCTGGATCCTAGGTCGATGCTCAACAGCTGAGCCACGCCCGGCTGGGTGCCAGCTGTGAATTCTAAACTCAGTGCCTCCAGTAGCTGGTAAATAATTTCGCTTGGGGGGCACCTATTGCCCAATCTCTAATGGCAGAGGACAGTTCACATTTTCCTTCTGGGGTGACTTTAAATGAAAAGAGTGTTCAAAGTTCAACTACACTGTGGATCATAGATGTGGAAGGTGCACCAGGTGCCTTATATGAAGGGGAGAAATTTCAGCTTCTATTTCAGTGTAGTAGTCACTATCCTTTTGACTCCCCTCAGGTGATGTTTACTGGTGTAAGTATCCCTGGTTCATCCTCACGTTTACAGAGATGGTCATGTCTGCTCATCCGTTCTAACAGGCAACCGGTCCCAGCACTCTCAGTCCAGTCAGCTTGTCTTAGCGTTGTTAGCGTGCTTCCCAGCTGCAAAGAAAAGAGATGACCACCAGCCAATTCTTTTTATGTTCAAACATGTCACAAGAGTAAAAAGAAACCAAAGCAAAATGGTGGTGTGATGATGCTTATTGATGCCACTACTGTCATCCTCTTAAGAGAAGATAGTCCTACTGCAAAAACGAGCACTTTGATCATTCAGTCTTTGGACTGGAATCTTTGGAAGTGACCCATAGGCAATGAAAACGACTTCCTTTTACGTGCATTCTGGGTGCATGTTGACCGCTGGGTCAGTTCAGGCGACTAACATGCTTTTACTAGTCATACGGCCTTAATGCAGGTGTCAGGGAATGTCTAAGATAACTCCATTTCTTATTTTTATTTTTTTGAGCTTTTGGAAAAGTTTCAGGTCCTCACATATTGGGCAATAACAAAGACTTCCTTGGCGGTTGTGGGACATTCATTGCTGGCAATGGACATCGTAACAGGAAAAATTTTTATTAACTCCTGCCACCCAGTGATGAATGCATGGTAGGGCCTATGGAATGAACTTCCCGGTTGCAGTGGGATTATAAATAAAGTGAGGGATCCAGCATTACTCTGAAAGTCACCCCAACTTGTTTCTATTTGGATTCGTGCACTGTGGTCCTAAGGTTAATAGCATGAATTAACATGCATCTTTAAAGGACTGTAATGGAAGATCATTGGGTATCTATTGACTTGTTTATAGCTGCTGTCAAATTGTTTTGATAAGGAAGGTTTTCTAGTAACACTGGCAGATGGTACAATATGTTGTCCCTATGGTGGAAATAAATTCACTTGTTGTGTATAGTTCCTCAAGCCCTGAAGTAAAATAGGGCATGAATGCTTTAATCAAGGCTTTATTGGAAGTAGGAAAAATGGCAGTGATGACTAAACTACCGTAGTCCATAATTTGGACTTGTTTGTACATTAATGATTTTTCCAGCCCTGCTGCCTGAACACTATTTCATTTATATGTTTGGATAATCCATAGACATTGTTGTTTGCAATTTTGTTTTTTTTTGTTATGTTTTAAGTCAAGTTTGAATGCTACAATACTTTAATTGAAAAACTTTTGTCAAGTTTTCTCTTGTAAATTTTCTTTACTTGTAAGTATCATCTTGTCCTTTACTCCTGTAACCTAAAATAAGAAATACATTTTTCACAGAGGCTTGCTATTTTTTAAAAAAAAGCATCCCGCCTCTACCCCAACACCGAAGATAAGATAGGGTGTAAAGTTTTAAGTTAAGATGTGATCTGCTGTCCTCCCTTATTTAACAAACACACAGCACTTACTATATACCATATAATATTTTAAGAGCTTTAGAAACACTATATTAGTTTATCCTCTGAGGGAGATACTATTATCACTCCCATTTTATAAACGAGGACCCTGAGGCACAGAGAGATCAAATAATTTTTCCAAAGTCATGCAGCTAGTAAGTAGCTGGTCTAGGGTTTACAACCCAAGGAGACTGGCTGCAGAATCCTTACACCTAACCATTGCATTGCACCGCCTGCCTGCGTCACTGCTTTCCCTCTGCCCACCTGCACTGAGTCACTCTTGGACCTTACCCACCCCCACCGAATCAGGTTTCTTCTCGGCTGTGATGCTGTCCGAGGTCAGCTGACTAGCCACCGCTGCAGCCCTAGGTGCAGTCAATGATGAACTTCATTGACCCTCTCAGCTTGGTAACTAGCCAAGAAGGTGGATGGGGCAAATCAATGAATCACTGAGAGAAGGGGTCTTACAAAAGGTGGTCACGAACCTATGGGATCTTTCAGCCTTTCTTCAGAGCCATCAAATCCATGCTGCCGCTCAGTGTGCCACCCTGGAAGAGGCAGATTTCATGGTGGTACTTAGCGTGTGGACGCTGACACTTAAACTACTGTGGATGCTAGGACAAGTCATTTAACTGCTCTAAGCACCAGTTTCCCTGTCCATAAAATGGGGGTAATGACATAGGATTTCCTTCATGAAACTGTGGTAAGGAGTAAAGGAAACAATTTCTGTAGAGTACTAAGCATGGTGCCTGATATACAGCAAGTGCTCAGAAAATGTTAGCTGTTGTCACCTCATCCAGTTAAGAACAAACTCTTCCCCAGATCCATGGTGCCAGACTCAGAAGTACTCAGGAGCCTAGGGTGACTCTTCAGGCCCGTATTCAAGAAAAGAACGAAAAGGTCCCAATAGCCTTTTGGAGTGGAGAAGCCAGCAGCTTTGGACCCATCCTACGAAGATGTGTGTATTGTGCATTGTGCATTGTGCATTGTGCAGCAAGGCATTGTTGAATCGTGGTCAAATCATTAGACTCTGGAACCAGGCAACGCTGCCATTTACCAGCTGGGTGACTTTGAGCAAGTTCACATCCTCGAGCCTCAGTTTTATTGTCTGTAAAATGGGGAGATGATGCTATTCTCCTCATAGGGTTGTTGAAGGATAGAGTAAGTTAATATATGTAAAGTCTTTATAACAGTACCTGGCACTTGGAGGACCCAGTAAAGATGAGCTATTACAACTGCATTCATTTGCATTAAATTAGTAAATACTTTTTCTTCTAGAAAAGAAGGCTGGGGCAGATTTTTTTCTTCTTTAGTGAGAAGAGATAACTCACAAAATCCAGGGAAGGAAATAAACCAGACCTTGAGGGTGGAGCTTTTCTCCATCCCACAACTGGAAGAGGGGGGAGGGACCTGTGCCTTCTGAGAATACGGATCCAAACATAAGCCTGGAGCAAAGAAAGGATTGAGCCCAGGTAGCCATGTGGAGATGGGGGCCACCTGGAGGGCCAGAGTGAAGAGGAAAGTGAGCTTTGTCTCAGGGCATCAAGTGAGTAAGGAAGTGAGCAAGGCTGCCACTCCTTGGTCTTCCTTGGAGACAACACAGGGGCTTTGAGCTTCTGGCATTCCCTTTTCCACATGAGAATGGAGCTTCCACCTCGGGCCTATAGGGACTTCGTTTGCCCCTCACAGACCCCCATACAAGACACACCGCGGGAGATGAGCTGCACTGATAACCCATGGCAGTGTGTGCTACGTGACAAAGAGGGACCACAGGACCAAGAAGCCTGGGTTCTGATTCCACCTCTCCACAACCTGGCTGGCAGTCTTGGGTAAGTCACCACACCTTGCTAAGCATCACTTTCCTCATCTGTGAAATGCTGTCATCCCAGCCTCAAAGCCCTGGTTGACCCGTAAGGAACATCCTCTCAGTGCTGAGACTCCATGAGCGCTGGGACAATAATTCCATCAGGAGTTCAAAGGAGCACAGATCAATGGGACTGAAGTGGTCAGAGGTTTCATGGAAGAGGTGAACCTGGTGGGTTTATGCAGGCAGAAGGGAGGAAGTTCTTTTCTTGTTCTCATGGGCTTTAAACCCTATCCTGACAGCTGGCAATCTTTTTGGGCCATTCGTCCAGCCAGATGAATCTCTCCGGGGAGCCAGAGCCCACCTCCTCCCTCCACTGTGTCCTACAGCCACACTGAGGCAATCAGCGAGGCCTTAGCTGGGTAAGCTGACTGAAACATCACCTGCCTTGAGGCCACTTCGGACAGTCTCCTTTCTAGTCCTTTCTATTTGTCTCTCATCAGCTAAGCACCACCTAGGTCAATGGCAACAAATGTCCCCTAGACTGGAGAGATTGTCTTGAAACAAGACTGAGGCTCCTGACCAGGGCTGGGTCCCATTGGTCTCTCTGAAGGATGCTGCTTATTCAAGAGTAGGGTTGTGGGTAAAATGTTTCCCTGGATTTGACATCTCTCCTTCATAGCATCATGCCCTTGAAGGCTCACCAAGGAAGCTGTCATGGACACTTGCTTAGCAAGAAACCTGTCCCTCTACATCCCACCCCCTAAAATGGCTCAGACTGTCAGGCACTGTTAGCCTTCCTGCAAACTCCGGTTTAATGACACAAAAGACCCTGGCTCTCTTTCTAAGCTAATTAGATGTCCATGTAAGGTTGAGAAGAAAGGAGATAAATCAGACCCCAAGAAAATGGTATTGTGCAAGCATCGTGGAAAGCTGATGGAAATTAAACTTTGGGCTGTGTTCCTTTGCTCTGACCTCAATTTTTTATTCCCAGCTCTTTAGGGGGCTCCTCCCTACCTCCTTGAAAACCGACACAGTAGAGTTATTCTTCATAACAGGGCCCATCTGCCTATTGCCTGTGTTAGGAAGGTGACATATTTCCCTTTTCTCCTAAAGATCAAGCTAATTTACTCCCATGTGAGAGAGTCCAGTGTGCTTGTCATGGTTGACAACTGGGCCCTGATGGACATCGAGGGGTTGCAATAGCTCCAAGGTAGGAACCTGTCCCCTTCTAGGTGAGAGCCAGGGGGCTTCGCTGCTTCAGGCTGAGAGATTGAGTCCAAGTGCAAGTTCAGAGGCCCATGGTGATAACTGCCCCTCCACAGACCCTCTTGATGATGAGTTCACTGAAATCCCATCCTTCCCAGCCTCCGTTCGTTCACTGACCTCCACAGTCCCTTGGGAGCAACCCAGCCTCATTAACTGCAGCTCTCCTGGCTCCAGACCTTGAAGCTGCCCTCAGCTTTTCCCGGCTTTCGACATGCAGGGTTATCATTTTGGAAGATTTTTCAGCACCATTTTTTCCTTTGCCACCAGGAGACTGCAGTAGGGAAGAGAGGTCTCCTTCTGGGTCATTTATTTTTTTAATTACACTTCAGAGTTAAGAGCTTAGTTCCTCCCTGCCACTGTATTCTCTGAAAAGGAAAGGTCATTAATGCTGAGAAAACACTGTACTATAGCAGAGGAGGAGTGATGCCTTCTTCCTATGATAAGACTTGCCCCTCACTTTTTTGTTTTGCCAACGCTCCTCTTTAAGAAAAAGGCCCACAGTCACGGAACAACCCAGCTGGAAGGAACTTTAGAAATCACTCCATGTAGCCTCTCATTTCCTAGATGAGGGAATGGGGTTCAGAGGGGCGAAGGGACTTGGATACTCAGAAAATATGGCCTTGGAAACGCAGTTCTCATCTTCTGTGGCCTGGGAAAAGTCAGATGCTCTTTAAGTTCTTACTTTTAGGGTCTGGCTCTGTCATCTTGGGAAAATATCCATAAAACAGGGACGATGAAAAAAAGAGAGTAATATTTCCACTTCAGAGTCTCGTGATAAGAAAACTCCCCTAGTCCCTCTCCAGCTTCACAGACTTTCTATCTTACGCTTTCTGGGCATCCGCTCAACACGGGCCGGGTCCCGGCTGCCTGGAGGAGGCGCTTCTGGTATTGCTTCTCTCCCACCCCGACTGAGACCCCGGGTGCAGCCGACTGGAGCAGACGAGCGCCTGAGCCTACGGAGTCCCATGCACGCACTGGTCACCTGCCAGTGACCCAGCCCGCTGTCACATGTTGAAGCTGCTTAGCTGGCAGCTGGCTCTGGACTTGGAAGGCAGCACAGATCTGGGTATTATGGTGGCCATGAAGGGCTTGGGGCAGAAACTGTAGGCAGAAGAGTCTAGTTTTTAAAAATAAGCAAGAAGATGGAATCCACACAGGGACACACGGGCATAAGCTACCATGTTCCCCAGAGAAATGGAAAGAAAGGCCTCAGCTCCTGGCGACCTCTGGTGTTGTGAGGCCATGCGCTACTTCATTTCCTACCCCTGGCTGGCATGAACTTCCACAGTCTTCTATGCCCGTCTTTTATTGGTGTTGGCCTTCGTCCCTTACGATCACAAGTCCTCTAACCAGAGCATTATCTTGTACCATCCATGTGTGGAAGTCTTTCTCCTCAAATCAGGAACGAGATTGCAGAGGCCAGAGCTTTCTGTCTTGGTCTTCTGGGAAATCTTTCCAGGTGACTTGTAACTGTGACAGCTGTTGAGAGGCTGGGCTAAAAGGCTCTTGTAGAGTGGACCATCCCCCTCCTGTGCCCCTCTATACCTGTAAATACATCCATAATAGTATGTGAACAGCTGTTTTTGTTTATGTGTCTGACCCTGCCCTCCCTTTCTAGCTGTAAATTCTTTTGGGCGAGACCGTATTTTTTCCCCCCAGCTTGGTATGTCCAGTGCAGATGCTCAATAAATGTTTTTTGTTAAATAAATAAATAAATAAATAAATAAATAAATAAATAAATAAATAATTGAACGAGTAATTAAATTAATTAGTTGATTCCAATTCTCCACTTTTCTTATTAACAGAATCATTTTGGCGTTTTGGTTTTGTTTGTTTATGTGTGTGATCTGTCAGGTTTAGCTGGTGCTGTCCGAGCTTCCGTGTGCATACAGATCACCTGCGAATCCTGTTAGCATGCAGATCATGCAGCGGGTCTGAGCGGAGCCTTCGAGTCTGCATGTCTAACAAGCTCCTGGAGCTGCTGCTGCTGCTGCTGCTGCTCTGAGGAGCTCACACTGCAGAACAGGGTCATCAGGCAGCAGGGTCCCAGAGGGCAGAGGATGCACCTGTCCATAGTGGATGAAGCCCTGAAAAACAGGTGGAGACGTACTGAAGGTGACAGTTAGGCAACAAGCAGCAGGTTTTATATCCATCATCCCCATCCAGGAGCTGTGGTCTCCTCTGGAATTCATCTCCTTCAATGATGGCCTGAGCTCTGGAGCCCTTATTTCTCATTTTCTCCAGCTGGAATCTAGCCTTGGGCACAAATGTTGCTCCCTTCATATCTTTGATAGTTGTCAGGAGCTCAGCTGAGCTGGGAGAGAGCACTGAGGTGTCGGAGTAGCTGATTAAAGCAACAGGCCTAAAACGAAAGAGGTAAGCCATTCATCACCGGCTGTGATGGTATAAGCAAGAGTCTAAAGCTGGAAAAGGTAATGATTCTTCCCTGTTCCATCTTCCCCCGTGGAAATCACACCAGCCCAAGATGGGGGGTCTGTGTAAATGTGGGAGTTGTCTAGCTGTTGAGGGAGCTCCCAAACTAAAAACTTCAGTTTTATGGACCTTGGGGTTGTGGGCAGAGTGAGGGGGAGGGCTAGGAGTAGAAAAGTACTGGTACGGAGTCAGAATGGGGAATGTCATGATTTTCCCTTCCACCCCCACTTCCCACCCCCAAAGAGACCTCAGCAGGGATGGGTGCCTGAAGGGTTCCTCTTCCCCAGGCCTCAGATGGACCTAGGAATGCAGGTGCCTCTGAGCTAGGAATATACATATGTGAAGAGCATGACCAGTGAGTGGCCCTAAGTGCACCTTCTTCTAGAGACCGCGATGCTGGGGCTGTGCACCAAGGCTGCCGTGGGAGGGCAGTTTCCCCCAGGCATGCCAGGCGAAGCCTTTGTAATGGCCTATGATCACACACAGGTGGTTAACCAGGAGCTGGACTCCTCAGTAGTTTATCTCACCAAAGTGTTCACTTGAAATTCATTCATATTCTCTCTCTCTCTCTCTCTCCCTGTACTTCCCCCCCCCCCCCCCCCCGCCCTCTCCACACCCTGCAATCCTATTCACCCTTCTCAGCTGCATTAGCTACTTCTTGTTGCATAACAAATTACCCCCAAACTTAGTGGCTTAAAACAACAAACGTGTGTTATCCCACAACTTCTATGAGTCAGAAATCATAGGTAGGTGTCTCTGGCTCAAGGTCTTTCATAAGTCAGCCAAGGCTGCAGTCCCATCTCAACTTCGGGGGGACCACTTCCAAGCTCACTCACATGGTCACTGGCATGCTCAGTTCCTTGCTGGTACTGGCAGGAGGCCACGTGAGCCTCTCCTTAGGGCATCTTCTAACATGGCAACTGGCTTCTCTCAAAGTGGGCGAGTGAGAGAGCAAGCAAGAGTGAATACCCAAGAGGGAAGATACAGTCTTTTTATAACCTAATGTCAGAAGTGACATCCCTCTACTTCTGCGGTTAAAACCATGTCATTAAGTCCAGCCCACATGGGCGGGGATTACCAGGATAGGTCCAGTTTGAATACCAGGAGGTGGTGATATTGCGGGCCACCGCAGATGGTACCTTCCGCTAAGGCCCCCCTTACCTAGTTATGCCTTTAGCGCACGATAGAATCTTTTCCCCCTATAACCAAGCTTTTGATTTTGTTGTGTTTTGCACAGTTGTCTTATTACCCCAAGTACCTAGGGCTTCTCTTCACCATGGAACTCCAGCTCCCCAGGAGCAAGGACCACTAGGCCTTGTCCCTCACTTCTCCTCTAGTCCCCACTGTACCCATCCCAGGACTAGTATGATAAATATTTGTTGATTATGATCAACTCTCAACTTCAAGTTATTTAAACTTTCCTCGTTCAGTCCAGCTTTCTGGGGCTCTGGGATTTCCGTGTGAACCTTTATATTCAGAGCCTTTTCCTGCTGAGCAAACAGACCTTGTCTGGGTCGATAATCCTTGCTGGGAGGGGGAGGCAGGGTTATTGTTTGTGCTCTGGAGCTGTCTCCTAACACTGGAATTTGGCTAATGAGAGAAGCAAGGACGATTTGGAGCCTTTTAGAACAGAGAAGAGATGAAAGGCAAGGAAAGTAGCACTGTTTGTTGGATATCTCACTGAATATTCCCAACAAACGCAAGGTGGAGTTTATCCCCCCATTTTGCTAATGCAGAGTTTGGAGCCACACAATTAGCGAGGAGTAGGGCCAGAACCTGAACCTAGGCCCCAGAGTCTCTCCCTCACCCCCACCTCTGCTTCCAGATACTGTATAATTCCCAGAGTGATTCACCCTCAAATCAGGGCCCTCGCTGCCGGGGCTATTCGCAGTATCCACCCTTACTCCCTGTGACTTCTGTGGTCCATTCATGTGTCCTGAGATGCCCATTACGTTCCTGAGGAGTGAACTCTTCCTCCCGTGGAGTGGGAGTGGCCAGGGGCTTCTGCCCTCGCTCCCCAAGGCTGGGCACAACACCGAGCCCACCCGCCAGTGCCCCTGATCCAGGAGTGGAGGGGTGAGCGAGGCAGGGAGAAGCCGGGTCGGGTGAAGTGTGGCCAAGAAAGCTAGTCAGCAGTGCTGACACCCCGGGAAGGGAAGGTCACTTGAAATGTATGCGGATGCAAATGTGTGACTTTGCTAAGCAGATGTGTTTGACCTTTTCTGAGGGGGCCCGCAGTGGCCTCAGCACTCTGAGTAGGTGGGAGCTGTTGTGCAGGGGACACTGAACAGACCCAAAAATGTATGCAGACAGAGTGAACATAGCAGGCCTAAGATGCTATCTTTTTTTAAAATCCTCACCAGAGGATGTGTGTGTGTGTGTTTTTAAATTGATTTTAGAGAGAGAGGAAGGGGGAGAGAGAGAGACTTCGATGTAAGAGAGGAATATTGACTGGTTGCCTCCCATATATGCCCTGATTGGAGATCAAGCCCCCAGCCTAGGTATGTGCCCTGGCTGGGAATTGAACCTGCCACCTTTCAGTCTATGGGATGATGCTCCAATCAACTGTGCCACCGGGCCAGGGCAAGACCGCTATCTTTCGAAAGCCCTGCTGACAAGGTTGACCTCTGGGAACCTGGCTTTCAGGGGGGTTCCCACCATAAGAGGGCTCCCTGTGCCTAAACTGTGTGTGTCTAGCAGTGTGATTTATGCTCAACAACTGCTTTCCTCTGGGAGTCTGGAATTTGGGGGCATGCCAGGCAGAGGGTGCTATGTGACCAACCCCCAGTAAAAATCCTGGCACTGAGTCTCTATCACGCTTCCCTGGTAGCACGGCATCCTCCACGCTGTCACTAGTCATTGCTGCAGGAAGTAAGCGTGTCCTGCGTTACTCAGTGCTCTTGAAAACTTGTGCCCAGTTTGCCTTTGCTGATTTTGCTTTGTATTGTTTTGCTCTAACACATCATAGCCATGAGTATGACTGGATATAGTACTGAACCATGTGAGTCCTCCTGGTGGAACATGGAACTTGAGGTGGTCTTGGAGACCTCTGGCACAGTGAGAAAGGAGGAGGGGAGGGAGGTGGGGCACAAGCTTTCCCAGTCTAGATGCCTGCAGACCTCTTCCCAGCTGCCCAAACTTCTCCCTTCTGAACTTCCCCTTTCCCTCTAATTTTCTCTTTTCCCTCATTGAATAGTCTCATTATTCAAAATAGATGCTTGAGGGTGTCCCCTGTGATTCAGCCTAGTCTGAGCTCTGATACCCAGAGAATGAGACCAGGGCTTTGGAATATGAAAAAAATCTTGACTCCACTAAAATGATAATAAAATACCTGTTGGTGTTCCATTTAAAATTCTTCTCTTCTTTAAAATATCTGAAATGATGTCCTTCTCTTCTGAAAATGTAGATGGTGTTACCAGTAGGTGTCACAGAACAGAAAGTGTCATTTGGCATAGACACAGAAGCTGGGATCACTATGGGACCAGTTGAATGTCTCTAGGACTTAGAGGTCACGTCCCAACAACTCCCATCCATGTCCCCCAGGCAGAATGCTCTGAGGTGGTTGGGAATCTGGGAGGGAACAAAGATGGGAACATGGCCAGACCCGGTGGGTGATGGAAGCCTTTCTCACAACCTTGAATTTCAATTCAGGGGCAGGGGGACTGGCAGTCATGGATGGGTTTTAACAGAGGACTGAGATCTCCAATGTCGTTTCTAGTCCAGAGACTATGTATTTGAATACTTGAATATCTCAGACCATTCCTAAGAGGTACAGGGCCATTTTGGAGAACTCAATGCTGTAATTTTATGTCCTTTTATTGTAATTTCTGGGAGATGAGAGCCGCTGAATCATCACCAGGGATCCTGCCTCGCTTTGCACTCTCCTTCCCTCCTGTCATCCTGGCTTTTTTCTTTAAGAATAGAGACCTAGTCTGTGATTGAAAAAATGGAGTCTTAATTTTCTTCTCCACAACATTGTCATTCAAATTAAGTCATTTAGTGAATGGCCCTATGATTTGCATTTAGAAGAAAATCCTCATTTAAGTAGAACAGTTGGGTGGTCAATCAGGGGAACTCATCTTACGGATTTCCCACGGCTTCTCAGTGGAAGCACCCCACGACTGACTTCCCCACTCAGACTCTGACCTTATCCTGTGATGAGGGCACATTTGCCCTCTGAGCACAGGTCTAGGGTGGGTTGATTAATTGTGCCAGTGTGAAATAATAATGCCATGAGAGCAGTTTGAAAATGGTGAAATAAAAATCTTTCAAGAGGTTAAAGCTTAACTCAACATTTATAGTAGAATCTTCCTCTTCTGATACAAAATGACTTTCACAGATGAATTTAATTTCTTAAATATTTTGTTGTGTGCCTACTATGTGCTTGACACCATGCTAAGCGCTTTATCTGTATTATTCTCACAACCTTTCTTTTGTAGGACCAATGATAACATTCACGTGATGGTTAATTTTGTGTGTCAGTGTGACTGAGCCATGGGGTACCCAGATACTGGGGAAACATTATTTCTTGTTTCTCTTTGAGGATGTTTCTGGGTGAGATTAACATTTGATTTGATGGATTGAGTAAAGCCGACTGCCCTTCCCAAGGTGGGTGGGCCTCTCCAATCCTTTAAAGATCAAATAGAGTAAAGGCGGAGTAAGGAAGAACTCTATCTGCCTGTCTTTGAACGGGGACATCAGTCTTCTCTTGCTTTTAGACTTGAACTCAGACTGGAACTTATACCATCGGCTCTCCAGAGCCTCCAGCTGGTCAACTGCAGACCTTGGGGCTTCTCAGCCTCCATAATGGAGAGAGCCATTTCCTTATAGTAAGTCAATCAACCAATCAATTAATATCTCACTTTAAAAAAAAAAATCCTGCCCGGCCGGGCGTGGCTCAGCGGTTGAGCATCGACCTGGGATCCAGGCGATCGGGGTTCGCTTCCCGGTCAGGGCACATGCCCAGGTTGTGGGCTCTATCAATGACTCTCTCATCATTGATGTTTCTATCTCTCTCTCTCCCTCTCCTTTCCTCTCTCTGAAATCAATAAAGATATATTTTTAAAAAAAAATCCTCACCCAAGTATATTTTTTCCATTGCTTTTCAGGGAGAGTGGGGGAGAGAGAGAGAAACATCGATGTGAGAGAGACACATCAATTGGTTGCCTCCCGCACGCACCCTTCCCGGGGCTGGGGATCGAGCCTTCAGCCAAGGTATGTGCCCTTGGCAGGAATCAAACCCGGGACCCTTCAGTCCGTGAGCCGACACTCTAACCACTAAGCCAAACTGGCTAGGACAATATCTCACTTTCTTTGAAAAATCTCTATGAAAAAGAAAAAGTATGTCTTATTGGTCTCTTTCTCTGGATAACTCAGACTAACATACCTCATTTCACAGAAGTGGAATCTAAGGACAGGGCCAAGATTAACATGGTTTTGCTAAGAGGATTCAAATGGTCTGATTTCAGAGTCCACAATGCATGACCCAGCTCAGCAAACATTAAAGAAATGCAAATAACAATGAGGATTTGATTCTCTTGCCTCTCAAATTAGCAAATGTGAAAGAGAGTAAAAAACCCAAAAACCTGTATTGATCAGAGATGGGAAATGGGTATGTCTGTGCAGTGTCAGGAGCACCAACCGGTATAACCTTCCAAAGGGTAGCTTGAGGATATCACAGCGTTAAATGCGTAAACCCTGTCAAAAGCTGGCCCTGCAGATAGCCCCAACACAGCCTGTTGGCTGAGACAAAGCTGAGTTTATTGCTTTCCTCCATGAAGGAGACCACTGCCTTGAAAACCTTTGGAAATGTCTCAAAAGGGGGAAGGTAAAGTCAGAACTTACTGACAATGGAAGTTTGGTTTAAGGCGGGTCTCTCAGTGGAGGTGAGGAGGGGGTGACACTTGTTGAGGATTGGGTCAGAACCACTCTACAAGAATCCAGGGTTGGTGGAAACAGCGAGGTGAGGATTTTGAGGGGAAAGATTCAAAGAAACTTCGGGCACGGTGTATTGGTGTTTTTACTGAGGAGCTGATGGGTTTTTGAGAAGTTCGAGTAATCAACAGTCGAACCATTTGCTTACGCAGGACAGTGAGACAATCAGGCCTCTAATCACCAGGGCAGAGGTGGGGTTTGTTGATCGTTTCGGTGCAAATTATAATGAAGTTAAAGTAGATTTTAAAGGTTAATGAAAAATAAGGATCCTTCAGGTGGTTAATTTGAATACATCATATAAACTACTGCTTAAGACTTCTTTAATGGATGCTCGGCACAGCATATTAATAATACGCAACACAAAGACCCAACGATAGGGGAAGTGGATCAGCAATGAGTGAGTGGAACAGCAGTGCAATGGTGTTTGGCCATTCGGCCGTTAAAGAAATGATTGGATAGCAGTATGACTCTACTACTATGATTCACCACGCTGCCCAGGTGTCTCTTTTTTAACCTTACAGCCACTAGGGTTGGCACTGCCGAGAGGCACTCTCCAGGGTAGCTAGAAAGGGGCCAAGTCAAGACCTGGTGTGGATGGGCTTTGCTCCTACTATAGGCAGCTTCTGGTCAAAATGAGAGGAAATTCCAGTTCCTGGGTGCACGTGACACAAAGCCCTAGTGTTGGCAGATGTGGGCTCTGACCCCACGAAGCTCCTGGGCAGTGACAGTGCTCCCAGCCCTCTCACTCAGCACCTCCCAAGCAGCCTTTCCCCCTCGAGGCCCATGTTCCCAGCTCAGTGCCCCTTGCACCAGGACTATGTCCGTCTCTCCCCTCTCCTCTGGACCTCCTCTTTGGTTTGTTAAGCTTGTACTCAGCATTCTCGAAGCTTGCATGCTCTTCCTGTATATTCATCTCTATCATAGCACTTATCAGACCGTATTATCAGACCGTCATGTTGTGAGCTACTTGAGAACAGGGTTCATGCCTCGTTCATTATTCCTGGCACCTGGCACAGAGTAGCCATTCAATATATTCTGTTAAATAAAGGAATACATTAATATCTCTCATTAGATCATTTGAGGAGTTATCCTTTCCTTTTATGAATGGGTTATAAGACTATTTCTCATGTGCATTTTGTGTCAGATTTTTACTTTATCCAGAGGCTGCACAAAAAGGGAAGTCCTTCTGATGGTAGATCCCAGCTGGTCCCCTGTGAAGAAGTATTCGAATGGCCCAGCTCTCAGGCATTCTAGCTCTTAGGTCCCAAGGCAGCAAGTCCTCCTTGTCTAAAACACGAGAATGGTGTCTAATGTATGGGAAGACTTTCCTGTAGGTCTGAGATAGGGGCAAAGAAGGAGATTCGAGCAGTAGCTCTCTCAGAACTTTGGATATGATATGAGGCAACAAATCTGCCAAAAAAAGAGTTTTTCGAGGCACCTACACAATTTTAGAGAGAGAAATACCCTTGATGAAAGCTGAGGAAGAGCTTTGGAGAATCAAAAATGACAAGCAAGCTGGGGATGGGAGCGGATTCACTTTATTCTTGTTTGGATCGGGGATGTGGTGGAGGAGTAGTGGTGGGGGGAGGTGGGTACTGGGATCCCCTGTTTTCTTTGCCACTTTGGAGGAAATGACCCTGATCTTTGAATGAACTATGTTCTAGGGTCCAGGAAGTGGGACAGAGAGATCAGAACACTTGCCAACATCACTGGTGGTGAATACAATGCAATAAAAGTGGTTTGGAAAGATGTCTTGTAATCATCCACTGTCAGGTTTGGGGTTGGACTTACCCTTCTTCCATCTTCAGTTTTCTTGGTTGTGGAACATTTCTCAAAGGGACAGCAGATTGAGTTGTTGGGATTGAGGCTCGTCATATAAAAAGGAAAAAGAAAATTAGGGTCATATTTCTCTCTCCATTATTGTACTGTTTAGGAATTTTGCTTATTGGAGAAGCCTTTCATCGATGCCCGCAGGAATTTATAGGGCTAAGTTACTTTGTCAATCTACTCTGCTCTCGCTTCATCTCTCCTGCCTTCTATAATGGTTTGGTCAGAAGAAATTGGAAAACTGTTCTATTCACCATGGCATACAGCAGAATTTCTGAGGCTCCAAGAAAGCCCTAACCTAGCCAGCTTCTAGAGATAGGAGAAATGGTGGACAGAGCACCTCTGGGCACTGCCACATGATTTAAATTATGTAACTTTGAGTTTAAAATTTCTAAGAACTGACCCTACATTAACTTTGGTGTCTGCTTCTCCCTGTGCATTTGCATTTTTGAGAAAGTGTCAGAATATGGAAGTGAGAGCCTCTATCAGCGAGGAAAGCATTCAGCTGCAGTGAAAGACCAATCAGAACACAATGGTTTAAATAAACAGGGATGATTTTGCTCTCAAATAAGGAGTCTCCCCATCACCAAAGATCACCTGCACTTCTCTCATGGTGGTCACATGGCTGCACAAGTCACATTTCTCCATTTGAGAAAGATAGAAGGCAGAAGGAACAAAGAGGTGGTACTTTTTTATTGGGAAAAACAGTAATTTTCCAGGAGGCCGTAGCAGACATCATTGGTCAGAATGATGTCACATGGCCATTGCTACATTCAAGGGAGGCTGGGAAAAAAGAGACTTGAACCTTCCCCAACTTTGTAGGAGAGCCAGTCAGGAGAAAGGGCTGGGAATGTGTGTTGGTTCCAACCTTCAGTTTTCCCTGGGGACCCAGAGCTTTGGGATGGAGACATCGCCTGTCTTCCTTCTGTTTGTGGTTCATTGTTTTCCTTGCCAGTCACTTTAGTCTGCACAAACAAATAGGCTCACTTGTTAGACCCCGTGAATCTTATCTAATGGATTTAACAAACCTTTTTCCAAATGAGAAAAGCACACAGTTGTATGGGGGGCAGAGGTGTGCAAAGAAGGCTGGACAAGCACATGACATAAAAGCTTTGGAAGAGGAGGGCCTCGGATGTGGTTAGACGTTGAACCATGTCTGCCTGAAACACCTGTCATCACTCCACAAACAGGTGGAAGCCCGTGCTGGTGTGGGCCAGGCTCAGAAGTTTACAGCTGTGGGGGTGCAGTAGGAAAGCAGCCCCCTGGGAGTCTATTAGATAAGAAAGTGGAGTCCTCTCCAAATCAACTGCATTCAGAACCCTCAGAGGCAAATTGCTCGCCTCTTCAGGACACCCTGTAGGGCCCATTAGAGCATGGTGGAGAAGGGGCTCTACCAGAGCCCCAGCGCGTGCTGAGGGCCGGGAATGTCTAATGTGAGCGTGGAGAGGCTCACTTCCCATCAGAAAGGCGGTGCGGGCGCGTGGAGAGAGGGCTGAACAAGCCGGTCGTTTCTCCAATGGGGAGCCACTCCGGCCCTCTCTCTACCCCCATCTGGCCCTCTCTCTCCAACTCAGTGCTTTCCTCAGCCCCGGTGGCTCCTGCACCCCGATGATCAGCATTGCCCATCACCATAGCAACCTCAAGAATGGCCTCAGATGAGTCTCTGTGATGCAGGTGTGCTTTTCTTTCTTTTCTTCTCTCTCTTTTCCCACCTCCACGAGGCAGGGCTGGGCAGTGGTGGAAGGATGGCAAAGGTAGGGCTGAAATTCTCTGCCGAAACCGCCCCCTCCGCCGAGAAGTGCTCATGCCTCCAGGCAGAGGGCGAGCAGCGGGTGTGCAACTCACACACCGTCAGCCTCTTGGAGCATCTGCACCCACAGATCCTTGGGTCCCCTCACAAGGAAAAGGGGCTTGCATTATGGCGACAGGAAATGGGAAACGGGATTGCTCTCCTAGGTGGGATTTCGATACATAAACAAGACAATAAGAAGAACGTTTTTTGGTTATTGCTCTCTCTTGCGGTTACTCCCTTTTCAGAGCAGTCTGCTTTATGTGGAAACATTCGACAATTCAATAAATTCAGCACACTTTTATGGAGTGTCTTCTCCTTATTTTATGGTTTATATCTCACCTCTTCCAACAGGAATTCCAGGCAGCTTACAATCAATCAAGGACATAAAAGACAGGACAAATAAAATAAAAAATCAGAACCAAGGAAAGAAAAAAGCAAATATTCTAACCATAAGGGCTAACATAGTGGTAACAGAGGATTAAAATTTAACTTTGAGAATCCTAAACACAGGGCAAAAGAAAATTTCTATTCTTACCAGTTTCTCATGAAGAAAACAATTATTCCATGACCTGTTTAAACCAATGAGCTCTGAACTTTTATTTTCAAATCCTCACATGAGGACATGCTTTTATTTATTTTTAGAGAGGGAGAAAGAAACAGCCATGTGAGACAGAAACATCAATTGGTTGCCTCCCATACATGCCCCGATGGGGGATGGAACCCGCAACCAAGATATGTGCCCTGACTGCGGATCGAACTTGCAACCTGAGCCACCCGGCCAGGGCAGCTCTGAATCTTCTAGCACTTCAGTTTGTTCACGATGCCTTGCCAGCGTCACGTACAGACTAGGGGGAGTAGATGCTGTTCCACCCCAGAAAATCCTCTGACACGAGGACTCGCAGACCTGCAGCTCCAGACAAACAAGACAGGGTGAGCTCCAGAGGGCACAGGGGCCTGTAGCCCTAAGTGAAGTCTATTCCCACATAGATTTGCTTTAGCCAAGATGCCACGCAAACACTGTGACACCAAGAGGGGCTGGAGTGGTCTGAGCAGCTACATTTTCTTTTTCTCTTTCACTTTTACACAATTAGAGGCCTCTCCAGAGGCCTCACTCTTGTGACCTTCAAAGAATTTGGCAGCCTGTCTCATGAACTCTACTGAATGGTACTTTCTTCTAAGTCAACACCCGCCTTTCTCTTTCATTGTGCACATTTCGTAAATAAAACATCCCCTCCTCCAGCATAGCTCTGCCCACAGCCCCCCACTCCCCTGCGGCACCGCGTCCGATTTGCATGGGCGTGTTTGAAGTTTGCCACATACCTCTCCATAATAATCGTCGCTGTTTCTCCAGTGCGTATGTGGCAGGCGTGGAACTAAAAGACTCCCATACATTGATTCATTTAGGCCTCTGTGCTATGGGGTAGATGATTATTGTAACTTTACATGAGACAAAGCTGGGGTTCAGGGAGGCCGCATTGCTAAGAAGCGGCAGAGCTGGGATTTGGCCCTGGGAGGCTGACTCCAGCCGGGCTCGGCGCCACTCGCTCACTGCCTTTGCCTCACCCCACGTGTTCTACTGATGGGATGAAACGTGTCAACAAGATGAGCACAGAAGCTGCTTTGCACACATCACTTCACGTTGCTTACACACACTAAAAAGACAGTTTTTAAAATCAACATTTTAGCCCTGGCTGGCGTGGCTCAGTTGGTTGAACGTCGCCCATGCACCAAGAGGTTGCTGGTTCAATACCCCCGTTCAGGTCACACGCTCAGGTTGTGGGCTTGATCCCCGGTAGAGGGCATGCAGGAGGCAGCTGATTGATGTTTCTCTCGCATCAATGTTTTTCTCTCTCTCCCTCTCCCTCCCCTCTCTCTAAAACCAAAGAAACATATTTTTAAAAAACTAAACATCTTACTCAGTTTTAATTATGAATATTAGGTTGTATTTCCAAACATTATCTTTTACCTATTTGTGAATGGATAGCTACTCCAGGAAAAATCTCATAGGACCCAAAGTGAAAAAAAATCCTTGTTAAATATTTTGTTAAAAGTCATTTTGTGTTGCTGCCAAAGCAACATAAAATAATTAAATTCTTTTGCATTTTATGATATCATTTACATGAGCAGTCATGCTGTTTCTCTCTGCAAATGTCATGCATCCTGGTTTGGGTCCCCTCTGGTCACCTGTGGTGGTGTAATTATGATTTCAGCCTGTGAGCCAAGGTTGGGTGGTGACTTAGCTGTTGATTCAACACACAGTAGTCTCCAACTAATTCTTAGAAACTGACAGGCTAGACTAAGACTGGAAAGAGGCCCTTTGTATTTTCTCAGTTCTTAAGCCCTGAGAAAATACAAAGCAAAGAAGGGTCCAAGGCCAGCCCTCTTTGGCTGCTCCCCACCCACTGCCTGCCTTGGGGTCAGTGCTCAGAGCTCCACCACTGCAGGTAGCGCCACACACAGGACGTTCTGGAAAAGTCCAGCCACCATTTCTTATTCTGTCTCTGATTCCCAAATAGGACCTTGAGCCATCTCATCTTCTATCTGTGCCGAGCTTTCTCCTGTTTTTACAAACTGGTCTCCTCTTCTATATGAGGAAATGGTGTTTTATCAAAGGCTTTGCATTCAGGAAGGAAGGGACTATTCGAATAGAAACCGCTGCATCCGTAGCTTGTATTTTTCTTTATTGTCAGATACAATTGAAAGTCATGCTTTCCATTCTCTGTATTCTAGGAGACTGAGGGTGGGGGTGGGGGTGGGGGCATAGGAGGGACTAGAGCAAAGGGAGCAAGGACAGACAGACACACTCCAAATGGCTCAAGGACAGAGAGAATTAAACTCTGTTTCCTCCTGCAGAGTTTGCAATCCAGCAACACAGTCTAACGGTCTCTCTGCTCTACATAGGGGCCCTGGGTCAACCACACACACCTCCATGGCTTTTGTGGCCTTTGTTGACTACAGTAACATTAGTCATATTAATCAACACCTGACTGCTGTGCAGCCAGAGCTGGATATTTTAAGTGTTCTGAAAATTTCGCCAAGCCAACAGGTGATGGCTTGGCTGTGGGGTCACAGGTCACCGTAAACACGGAATCTACCAGCAGTGAAGGGGTTTAACTACAGTTATCCACTGGAAAACCCATGCAGCATCTTGGAGAAAGGAGGAGAATTTTATGACTTGGAAAGAAGACAATGCAACCACTCTAAGCCTGCTGCTTCCTATTAGGAAGGAAATGATTGGGAAGCTCAGGAGCCACAGGGAGCTTCTGTGCCAATGACCATAAACCAGGAGGGTTCAGCAGGAGGAGAAATGATTTCTCAGCTCCAGACCAGAGGGGGAGAGGGGGTGGGGCAGAGAACAATGCAGGGAAAGAAATCTGAAGAAAACCATAAAACCAGAAGGAAAATTGGGAAAGAAAAGTCCCTTGAGCGATTCATTGAAGAGGAGACTTAATTTCAGGTCAAACTGAGCTGCCTCAGGTCTTTGCTGCCAAAACGGGGTGGCTGCTCAGGGCGTCCACTTCTGCATATACTTCAGGGAAGTGACTGCACCCTAATGAATTTTCAGCCATCAGGGCTCTAGACTAAGGCCCTCATAGCCATCCCTGCAGCCACAGCGAGGTGCAGGGCTGAAGAGGAGTTCACAGGGACAGACAGCTTCTCCTGACGGAGGGTACCGAGACCCCCACGACTCTAGGGGGAGTCTGTTTCTTTCCAACAGTAATCCAACCTGAGCTCCAGTTTCTAATTTTGCGGGTGGATTTCTCAGCAACTCATGGGACACAGAGAGGAAACATTCAAGAACCAAATCCAGCCCGGCCGGGTGTGGCTCAGTGGTTGAGCATTGACCTAGGATCCAGGAGATCTCGGTTTGATTCCTGATCAGGGCACATGCCTGGGTTGAGGGTTCAATCCCCAGTAGGGGGCATGCAGAAGGCTGCCAATCGATGTTTCTCTCTCCCATCAATGTTTCTCTTTCTTTCTCCCTCTCCCTTCCTCTCTCTGAAATCAATAAAGATATATTAAAACAAACAAACAAAACCAAATTCACAGGAACCAAACTTCAAAACGTAGCTGCAGAAGGAGAGTTGGACTGAGACTAGGGTGGTGTAATTCCTTAGCTCATTTTCTTTTCCTGCATGCTCTGAGGACCAGAGACCAATTAACGTTTGGAGACCAATTAATGAGATGACTTTGTAAAACCCTTTCTGACGGTGCCTGGACACTTCTGGCCCCTGTGCTGCTCAGGACCTCTTTAGAAATTGAGGAGATTTCTACTTTCTCTTGAAAGGTGCTAGGATGGGCGCAGCATGGAGGGGGAGATGAGCAGGAAGAGGGCCTTTCAAAGCCTGGGTGTGTACATTTTAGGACGCAGGAAAAAGGCACCTGGCTTAGTTTTTCTTTGCAAGAGAGTAATCCAGGATGATTTCTTAGCTCATAGACAAGTTACAATGATTATAAATAAACGACTTGCAATATATTCAAGTGTGTGTGAGGATGTTTAAACACATCAGTCTTTCCTGAGGCCACATAGCATGAAACAAAACCAAGATATCTAATAAGACACAATTAAGGCGAGAGAAAAGGAATGGCTCTCACAGAGCAGATAAAGGCATATTTGAATAATCTGAAACTATGTAAACAAATAAATCATCTTGCAACCTTGGGTGGTGATAAAATTACATAGTAAACTGTAGGATTGGAGACTTTCTGTAATTGCAAAGGACTAAAGGCGGGGGGAGAGTCTAGTTTGGTTTTGATGTTCATAAATGCTATTAGTGAGGTTTAGAATTGTAACTGAAGAACTATACTACTGGCAATTGAGTAAAACAAGTAAAACTAGGGAAATGGGAAAATAAAATCCTGATACAAAACTGCCAAAATATGGAAGTCTTACAAAATATGGGTGCAGCTAATGGTGCAGCAGGGCCTGCCAATGTGTTGTTGGCACCCTAGGGTGGGTGGTGCAAGATTAGAAAGGCTCGCTAGTGGCACTATCCAAAGCAAAGAAAAACTTATGACACTTCTACTCACATGATACTAAGTTCAGACTTCATTTAGTCATAGATTTGTTCCCCCCCATATTTGTTAGTATATAGGATATATCAGGCTCTGCTCTGGGCGTGGGGCCAGCAGAGTAAATAAGACAAGCAATGTCTACTACCACGAGGCTTATGTTCTGTGTTGAGTAGACTGAAAATAAGCAAGAAAGTTCATGAACACACAAGATAAAACCAGATAGTGATAACTGCTATGAAGAAGTGACAACCATGTGATGGAGAGTGTGACGGGGGGGGGGGTGGTGGTGATAAGAGCTGCTGTTAGATAAAGAAGTCAGGGAAGGTGGGTCTTTCTGGGAAGATGAGTGGCATTTGAGAAGGGATCTGAATAGTGGAAAGAGATGATCATGTGGAAATCTTGGGGAAGGATATTCTGGGCAGCAGGAAGAGCACATGCAAAGGTCCTGGGGAGGCCACAAGCTTGCTGTGCTTAAGAAACAGAAAGAAGGTCAACATGTCTGGCAAGGCCAAGGGAGCCTGAGAAAGGTCTGAGAAGCAGGCAGGGGCTAGATCTGGGAGGGCCATATAAACCAGAGTGACAAATATGGGTCTTAATCGAGGTGTTGTGTGAAACCAGTGAAGGTGGTGTAGACATAATCTGACTTACCTTGGAAGTCTAGGCACCACACTTACAACTGGTACTAGTAAGAGTTTCTCCAGCAGGAGAGGGAGTTTGGGAAAGGGAGGAGATGGCCTTGGATGTGGAGCAGGCTGCCACAGACCACAAGGGCAGGCCCCCCACCCGGCTGGCCAGAAACTCTTCAGCAACTAGGGACTGCCAAGAGGATATTCAGTCGCAGCCTGGATTGTTCTCTCGAAGCGAGGACTGGGAAAACCTCTGGAGCAGTCGGTAGCTGTTTTCCACCTTGTAGACAGGACAGCAGGAAAAGCCAAGCAGAGGGAACAATAACAGCTAACACAGGCCAAGTGCTCCTCTGTGCCATGCTAAATACTTTACACATTATTAACTCATTTGACTCTATTCTCACCTCTGTTTCAGATGAGGAGACTGAGGCAAGGCACAGAGAGGTTCAGTAAATCACCCCCAATCACGCAGGTAATAAGGGCCTGCACCCAGCTAGGTGAAGGCGTAAAGAAGGTATGCAGAGAGACAAGTTAGAAAATAAGGCTCCCTAAATTCCCTAGAGCCACCCAGACCTCAGTTTCCAGCCCTCTTGGAATTCTTGCTTTTGTTCCAGGAAACGCCCCTCCTCCCTTTCACGGCCTCTCCCCTCTCTGCCAGTGCTGGCCTGAGTGGATTCCTTTATATGCAGTTAAGGACTCGAGCTACTGAATATTTAAACTTCTAGTTGTGGGGAGAAAGCTAGTTTCTAAATGAAAATACCGTCTATTCAGCTGGTATCTTAAAGAAAACGGGACACTTCCATGCCCTCCACAGAGGATTATAATTCAGCATCATCAATCCCAAGTCACGTGTGTGGGAGGCTTACCGTATATACCAGGCACTTCTCTGAGCCCTTTCCAAGTACTAACTCAGCCAGTCCTCACAAGCACCCCATGAAGTGTGCGCTATTGTTTTCTCCCTTTAGGGGAAACAGAGGCACAGAGGTTTGAATCGTGTCCCTCCCAAAAGATGCACTGAAGCCCTAACCCCCTAGCACCTCAGGACGACCTTATGTGGAAATAGGGGCATTGTATTTGTCAGTCACACAAGAGTAGGGTTGGCCCCAGTCCAGTATGACGGCTGTCCTCATAAGGAGAGGAGAGACATGCAGGGAGACGCCGTGTGACGACGGAGGCGGAGACTGAGTAGTGCATCTACAAGTCAGGGAACACCGAGGGGTCCGAGCCACCACCAGGAGTTTGGAGACAAGCATGGACCAGATTCACCCTCAGAGCCCTCAGGAGGAACCAACAACCCTCAGTGACACCCTAATTTCAGACTTCCAGCCCCCAGAACTATAAGATGATACATTTCTGTTGTTTTAAGCCATCCAGCTTGCAGTACTTTGTTCCAGCAGCCCAGGAAATAAATACAGAGAGGTAAAGCCATTTGCCTGCGGTCACACAGCTAGCGAGGAGGTAGAGGAAATGCAAGTGGGGATGTGTGTGTCTCTGAGCTGATGTTTTCACCTTCTTCTCTGTGGTAACCCTCTGGATGTCCTGTTGAAGGGACCCCTGCTCGGATGGCCAGCCATGAGCAGCGGGAGAGTCAGCCGTTTTCTCCTTGGGCCCTGTTTACTCCTCACTTTGGGGACAAGGCAGAGAGTGTAAATGGTTAACATGCACAGAAAAACCTGGACTGGGCAACTTGCTGGAGCGAAGGCCAGCCCGCCATACTGTCTAGGCAGATGGTCACCCAGCATCTCCCCGAATACCTGCGGGGAATGGTGCCTCGGGCAGGCGTGCGGGAGGGGAGTCCTGCTGGACTTGGAGTGCTGCTCGGCCTCCCATCGGCGGGGTCACCTTGGCAGAGGTTCCCGACTTCCCTGAGCCTCAGTTTCCTCATGTAGAAAAGTGCCGTTGTGGCAAAAATGGCAATGGAAGCGAACATGTCTGGGCCCAAAGCAGGACCGTAGAGATAAGAGAGAACACGCAGGCAGCCTCGTTCTGCCACTGCATGTCCACGAGGTGCCACAGTAAAAGCCACAGATTTCCTCCTTTGCCCCCCTCGCCTCAGCTCTGTCTAAGCCACTGACTGTGGTCGCTCTCAAGCCTGGCTCTTAGTATGTGCAGCCCTCCCAGAAGCTTCTGCGTGGGATAATCCACATGAAAAATTAATTGTGAAAATTTTCTCCCTTTTTAAAAATTATATCTTTATTGATTTCAGAGAGAGGAAGGAAAAGGGAGAGAGAGAGAGAGAAACACCAATGATGAGAGAGTCATGGATCGGCTGCCCCCTGCACGCCCCCGACTGGGGATCGAGCCCGCACCCAGGCATGTGCCCTGACCGGGAATCGAACCGTGAGCTCCTGGATCCTAGGCCGATGCTCAACCGCTGAGCCACACCCAGCCGGGCTCTCCATTTTATTGCCAAGTGGAGAAATTATTTAGGGCCTTGGGGAAGACGGCGGAGCCACTTGCTATGCAGCGCCTCATTCCTTCGCCGTCACCCCTGCCATGTTCGGCAAATGATTCCTCTATTCTCCTCCCAGCAGGTGGTCTCGCAGCTACACGTGTTCGGCGCATCCCGCAGGGTGCTCCAGGGAACGCAGCGTGGCGGTGGCTGCTGTTTCTAATTACTGCCGTATCAGGAGGCAGAGGAAGGAAAGTCCGCGGGCCTGGGGGCCACGCTGCCAGCGCCGACATGCAGGCGATCAGGTGCTGGGCCGGCCAGCCTGGCTGCCTCACCGGTCGCTTGGGAGCGGGATCTTGCCTTTCCCCAAACAAACCCCACATTGACACGATCGACAGGGACACGGTAGTTAACACCCCCTGATTTGTCGAGCGCCTCGTATGCCCTTGGTGTTCTGCTGGGCACTGGGGCGGGGGATACCAGCAGTCATAAACGCGGCTCTGTCCTTCAGGGAGCTCACGTGATGGCTGGGCACGAGGACAAAGGGACAAAGGAAACGATCGCTCCGTTTGTCCTTCCAACAGCATTTACCGAGAGCTGTCCTTGTGGAGTGCGTGGTCCAGCAGGGGAGGGACAGTAGTGGACATTATCACAGACGGGCAGTTACAGACCAGGGCCGATGCTACGGGCGAAAGTGCAAGGGCTATTCGAGCATAAAGGGGGAGCTGGTTTGCTCTAGGCTTAGGGAAGGATTCCTGGATGAAGTGCTTGTACGTCCCAGTCATGGGAATGGGAAAGAAAGGCGACTCTAGGAAGAGTTTGCAAGGACGTGGCAGGCTGTGTGCACAGATGTAGGGACGATGGCAATGCCGCTCTACATGACTTTCAGGTTTCTCGCCAGAATGACCGCAAGGGAAAGGTGCTCTTGCCAGACAGGGCAGCTGGGAGGGGGCGTCCGTTTTGCAGGGGGGCAGCAGAGAACAGAGCAAGTTCAGGGGACAGATGGAGGGGCTGGGAATGCTGTGCACAGTGGGAGGCAGGTGAGCGGGGCCCGGGCAGGGGCGTGGGGGCTGTGGCAGGGGATGGCTCCAGGACGAAGCCTGCACGACGCGGACGCGGGCGCAAGCTCTCAGCCGTGGGAACTGCTCATAGCTAGGGCTTTAAATGGGAGGCAGGGAACTCGCACTAGTGTGTGGCGGGTTCTGTGCTGGGCACTTGCACACTGCCGTTGTGTGCGCTCGTTAAGCAGCAAGACTCAGAAACTCCTCACTCAAGGTCATTTCAGTAAAGGGCCTCGTGTGTGGTGTGGCGATGTGATGTGGTGTAATATGTGTGTGTGCCTGTGTGGTGTTGTGTATGTGGTGTGTGTGTGTGTGTGTGTGTGATGTGGTGTGTGGTACATGTGCATGTGTGGTATGTGTGTGTAAGGGTGTGTGTGTGATGTGGTATATGCGCATGTGTGGTATGGTGTGTGTGTGTGTGGTGGTGGTGTGGTGTGTGTGTGTATGCAGTCTGCGGTGTTATTATATTCCAGGGCATGAAATAGCTGGACCACCTGGAGCATGACCCTAGAAGTCAGGAATGGAGCCCCTTCATCCATCTTTCTTGGGATGAAAGGTATCTAATTTCTGCCTTTCTCTGTGTGTCTGTTCCATTTTCCTGGTTCTCTCCGCTGACTATTGGATGCCTTCCTTGCTTTTCTGTGGCCTTACTGTCACTTTCAGTTGAAGAAAACAATATTATCCATCCAATCAATCATCCAGTAAAATTTATTGCCCTGGCCGGTGTGGCTCAGTTGGTTGGGCAGCGTCCCAAGCACCAAGAGGTTGCTGGTTTGATTCCCCGTCAGGACACGTGCTCAGGTTGTGTCTCGATCCCCAATAGGGGGCGTGCAGGAGGCAGCTGACTGATGTTCTGCTCTCACATCAAAGTTTCTCTTCTCTCTCCCTCTCCCTCCTCTCTCTCTAAATATCAATAAAATATTTTTAAAAAAACATTGAATACCTACGATGTTTCAGGCAGTAATTTTAGGCATTGGGGTTGCAGCAGATATCAAAGCAGTTTCTAGCACGGGAGACGTAGTAAACAAAGATACACTATGTCAGGTGCAATAACACTGTGAAGAGAATAAAGCCAAGTGAGGGTCTGGAAAGTGCCTGGGGGTGGGGTGGAGAGCCGTTCCGGTCACTGCTGCCTGGGAAGGCCTCCCTCTGACCCAGCGACAGCAGAGCAGAGACACGAAGGCGAGTGAGTGAGATCCACGCAGATGTCTGAGGCAGGAGGGCTTCTGGCAGAGGGGACAATGTGGACAAAGGCCCTGAGGGGGGCGTTGCTCGAGGTGTTCACAGAATAGCGTGGAGACACGTGGGGCTGCGAGTGGGGGAGGCGAGCGTCAGAGGAGGTGAGCTCTGAGAGGGCGCGTGGGCCAGTTCACGCAAAGCCTACAGGCATTGTGACCAGGAGTCAGGAGCCTTCGGCGGGTTGGGAGTGGAGGAGGGACCCGGTGTGAACTGCGTGGTAACAGGTGTGCTGCGGGCGCTGTGTGGGACCAGGAGAGCAGTTAGGAGGCCACTGCAGTGATCCAGATGAGATGATAGTGACCGAACTAGGCTGGAAGCTGAGGGGTGGCGAGACGAGATTAAATTTTGGATAGTTTTGAAGGTTTAGCAATCGCTAATGGATCTAACTAATTTGTTTCTGGATCTTTTAGTTCAACTTGATGGATGAACTGACCAGAGAGGGAGAAAGGTAGGGTCAAGCAGCCTTCAGGCAGGTGAGGGAGGAAAGATTCTCAGGTAAAGTGGCCCCATGACTGGCATGTCTCCTTAACTCATGCCCGCTGGTTTAATGATGCTCCCGACAGCCTGTGAGGGAGGCATTTTTATTACAATCTTCCATTTTAAAAACTGGGCTCAGAGAGGATGAGCACTGTGCCCACAGCCACACAGCTGGAACAAGGAAGAGCCTGGGTTGGACCTTTGGATTCTGTCTGATCCTCAAGTCCATGCTGTCACGACCAAGTCAGGCTCGTTGGGGTATAAAGGGAAATGCCAAAGGGGCAGGCAGGGAGGGGTGCAGGTCTTGAAGTCCCCAAAGGAGCATCTGAAGAATGAGAATGTGGCTCCCAGAGCCCTGCTGCAGGGAAGCCAGTGAAGGGACAAGTGACAGGCTGCCTTTGTTGTTGACCAGACCTCAGTGCTGCAGCAGAGAGCCGGCTGAGACAAAAATGACATCAAGTGGCTGACAGGAGCCTGGGAATGAAGAGCTCCAGCTCCGCAGTTAGAAGGACGCTGCCACCTGCTGGCAGTGTCGTCTTGGGCAATTACCAGACCTGTGCCTCCATTTCCCTTATTGTCATGTCAGTTTGAACCAAGTTATGCTGTGTTAAACCACAGAAGTTTATTTCTTTTTCATGTTCCATGTTCACTGTGGATGGTTTCAGCTCTGCTGGTCCAGGTCAAGTTCAATTTGGCCCTGTCTTACATGCAGCCCCTGTCTAGGGCCTTGTCATGTCAGTGGCAGAAGATGCCGAGGTGCGGGTGGGGGCAGGGAGAGAGGAAGAGAGAGAGAAACGGGAGGGGGGAGAGAGTCACCGATCACTCGGCAAGTGAATGGGAGAGGAGAGTATGATTCCCCAGGGAAGGGCAGTATTTACCTCCAAAGGTCCAAAGGCTTTAAGAAGCACTTAGTGGGGCATCTTGGCACATAGTGAGAGCTCAGAAATGATAACTGTTCCTACTATTAACAGGCTGAAGTGCCCCGGAAGGCAATTTGCTGGTCATACCGGGAAAAGCTTCCTTTGCTGTCATTAAGCAGTTTGTCACTAGGAAGGAACAACTGCTGTGTTAGACTCTTCAGCTGCATCATTTCATTTAACCTGTGCAGCAGCCCTGAGGAATGCTAACTGGGGCACTGGTAGCTCCAGTTAACAGATGAGGAAACTGAGGCTTGGGAAGATAAACCTACCTCAAGGTCCCACAGCTCCTGGATGGCAGAGCCAAGGCGCTGTTTTAAGCAATACCGCTTGCAGTGGAAAGAGCACAATGCCTGGAGCCAGCACACCCGGGGCCAAATCCCAGCCCTGTCGCTCGGGAGTCCCTCCCCACGACCCAGTTCCCGTACTTGTAAGATGGCGACACAGCCACCCTCTCCCAGCCTCCCTGGATGGTTGTAAGTCTCAAACAGAGGGAGGCATCAGTCACGCAGATGTTCTGCTATACCTGCCGCCTACGCAGAGAGGACCCACGATGCTGTTACTGCTTAATTTAAAGGTAGAGTCTCAATGGAGCTTGGAAGCAACAGTTATACTCATCTCCACTCAGCTCAGCAAACCCTGAGAGCCAAATCAGGCCTGGAGTTGTGCCTGGCAGATGTCAGAAGAATCTTGGCGATTTGTCCTAATTGGAAGGGGCAAGGGAAATACATAAAGCATAAAAGGCTTCCTGTAGCCCAAGGAACAGTGAACAATACAATGGAGACATCCTTTCCCATGAACTTCAAAACCTGGGAGATGACTGGATCAATGGACTGTCATTTTGAAAACAGCCAAAGGACAGGGAATATGGTGGTAATCCGCAGGCGCATGACTTACCAAGTACAAATCATATAGCACCGAGACACTTTCTTTCCATCACATGATAACCGGCCTTGGCTTGGGCCAACAAAAAGCAGATTTAGAGGAATTTTGAACCTTGATGAAGAAATAACTCTTACTGTAGCTTTCTCTGAATCCTAACTTGGGGAAGCAGCAAATGCACTAGTTCTTCTAAACTGGGGCTAGGGGGTGTAGAAAGGGGAAAGAAAAATTGCCTCTCATTTGGAATTTGCTTATCTTGGGAACAGGGCTGAACTCACCCCCTTCCTACCAAAGGTGAAATTCTTCCACTGAGACAAGGTTGTCCTGGGGCTGCTAAGCTGTGGAGGAAGAATGTTTATTGATTGAGTTCGTGCATTTTACAAGGAGAGAAGTGCCCTGAATTGCTCGGGATCTTTTTTATGGTCTAAATGTTTCTTATAGCAAAGTGTTTTGTTTTTAAGCATTAGCCTTCCATAGCCTGGTGGTCCTCTGTTGCCTTGGGCAAGGACTTTATTTTTCTAAACCAGATACTGTACCAAGAAAATGTAGGGCAGATGTTCAGCCCTCCTCCTCTGCAGTCTCCCTTCCCGGACCCAGCTGTGATCCAGGGCGAGACCTTGAAGAACATTCCAGTCTGGGGGTGCAGCTCTCTCACACAGCCCTTAGTGCCAGATGCAGCCTGGCCCCGGGGTCACTGTGGGTGCGTGCCAGGGCTGATTGTTTAATCTTGCACTGTCTGTCTGATATATGAGTAGGAGGATCTGTCAGATGGGGTTTATCTTGCCTCACAAATAAATGCAATAAAGCCTTGGAGGGTCATGGTTTGCAGCACTCGAGGCTGATAAAATGTCCACAAATCTGGAGGATCTGATCTGCCCAGGTGGTACTTACATGATTATTTATAGTTTATGAGCAACTCTTGTCTTTCATTTCTCCACTGATATTTACTGAGCACCTACTATGTGCCAGGCACTGTGCTAGAAGCTGCTGATATAAACATAGTTAAAAGACAGCCCTGCCCTGGCTGGTGTTGCTCAGTGGTTAGAGCATTGGCCAAGCACTGACGGGCTGTAGGTTTGATTCTTGGTCAAGGGCACGTATCCCCGACCCTGGTCAGAACACATGCGGAAGGCAACCAATCTATGTGTCTCTCTCACATCGATGTTTCTCTCTCTCTCCCTCCTTCCTTTCCACTCTCTCTAAAAATCAATGGGAATAATATCCTTGGGTATTAACAACAATAACAAAAAGACAGCCCCAGCTCTTAAACGCCCAGAGTGTGGAAGGGAAGACACACGCACACACACAGTCTGGTACAATGTGTAAAATGCAGATGTGGGATGTTGCAGGAAAAAGTGGGAAACTGCTTCTTTCAAGAAGAAGCTTGCTTATCTGGGTCTTAAAGGACTCAATGAGTGCTTCTCAGGGGGCTAGCCCGGAAAGCCTGAAGGGTGGGAGCTGAACCGCATGGACTGAAGGTAGATGGCGTGAGGGACCCTTGAGGAAAATCAAGGTGCTGTTACTAAAAAAAGGGAACTGCATGCTAGGCAGGCAAAAACAATAGCAGTTTTACCTCCTGAATTTCCAACAAGATGTAAACTCCTCGAGCTGGACACCTGGGTCACAGATTGGTTTTGACTCCTCCATGGCAAGGGAGAGCCCACGAAGAACACTTGCTGTGGACTCAGCTGGCTCTTCAGCTGTGTGTGGCCTTGGGAAGCAGCTGTCAATGCCGCCTGGCCTGAGAAGAGGCTGGGGAGTTGTCTCTGAAGCCCCGTCTCTTTTGTCCCTCTCACTGGCTCTCCCTTTGTGCCCCATGGGCTACAAACACCTTGTACCTTTCCACCAGGGGGGCCCTTCACTGTCTTGTGAATTGGGTGGCTACCCCTAGAGGCCTAGTTAGTTCCTGGCCAGCATCAGCTGCTCCAGCCAAAGGGCCACACAGAGCTGCCTAAGAACTCCCCTCACTTAGAGCTCAAATGTCTTCCAATTGATGGAAATTGCTGCACTAGAAAGCTTCAGAAATGTACTTGTCATTAAAGTGACAGGAAACCACTCAACTCTCAGCTCTAAGTTGTCTTTAACAGGTGATGAAGGTATTCGGGGTTTTCACACTTTATGACTCAAGGCAGACTGGTAGGGAAATGGGGCCGGGTGTGGGAGCGGAGACAACCCCTGGAACAGGGGGGCCTTTGGAAGCAGAGCTCCATTCTGGGACAGGCCACCATCAGATCCAATGTCACAGATGACCCAGTTTCTTAGGTACCTCTTTCAATGGTTCCTTGTTCAAGGGAGAAAGCCTGCAGCTGAGTGGAAAGAGCAGCAGCCCAGGGGGATCGGGAAACTGGAAGCCTGGGCCCAGCTCTGCTCTGAACTGGCTGAGGCACTGTCTGTGTCAATTTCCTCATCTGGGAATTGGGAGCTGGCCCACCCATGAGGAGTGTTGTGGGGGGTCTCTCAGGATATTAGGTGCTCTGAGCTTCATCTGTTTTGTTCATCTGTCAGTGAAAGAGTTTGGCTCAATCTCTAGGCCCTTTCTAGCTCTGAATTCCAATAGCTATTTTGAAAAATGAAAAGTTATGATATAAACACTTGGTATTATTATTATAGTTGTTCTTATTCCAAGTGGTAAACTAAAGGCCTCACTAAGGTACCAAACAACCTGCTATTCTCTACTGGCCGATGCTTAGCAAAAGGGAGCAACACAGTTCAGAACTGTGACCGACCAGGTGCTTTTCTGGGGAACAATATTGTGACAGCCGGCTTGCAGAGGGGACTTCCATGGCGGAGGGAATCAATGGGGAAATTGCCAGCATCTCACCCTGACAAGTTATTGAAACTCATTTAACAGCCAAAAGGATATTTTTGCTAAGGAATGGTTATTATAGTAAAAAAAGAATTAATCTTTTTACTAGATCAAAAAAAAAAATCCTCTAAGTGTGGACCCATGCAGGGTTACAGAGAGAAGCAAGACAAGATCCTTTGTTCTCATGCTGGGGAAGCAGGGCACCCAAGCGTGAAGCAGGTAATAAAGGCAAGTTAAATGAGAATATAATGCAATGCACGCAGGATCCACAGGCCGTTCCACGGCTAGTTGGTGAATGAGGGACAGAGAGTGGTCTGTGAGGGTGGGAGCAGAGCTGTGGTTAGGAGCCAGGTTCATGAAGCTTGAGGTTGAAGGACACACAGTGAGTGGCCAAGATGGTCACCTCGCTGGGTCCCTGAGAAGCAGAGGTCCAGGCTGGCTGAGGAGGAAGGGAGGTGGCACGGGCTTCATTAACCCGGAGAAGTCATTTCGCCCATATCAATGCCCTCTTGTGACTTCACAGACTTCACCCTGGGACTTGGCAGATTTTGACATCTCCTAATAAATCATTTAGGAACAAGGCCTCTGCTTTAGGAAATCGTTTGTCCAGATGGGAAAATCTCCTGTTTGTATGTTCCAGGCTCTCTCTCGGAATGAGTAGGAAGCAGGAGTGGGTAGGAGTATCGTGCAAAGAACACTGAGCTCCAGAGGGCCTCACCTTTGGATCTTCGACAAGGCACTTAAACTTTAAGGGTCTCAGTTGTCTTATTTGTAAAATGGGGTTAATTCTCAGTCAGTGTGAGCCTCTGAGTCAAAAGGAGATACTCTGTGGGAAAGCTTTGTCAACTGTAGAGCTGCTGTTGCAGCTGAGACGTCCTGTGATGTAGCTCTGCACTTACTGGTTCTTGGAGTCCTGCTCCCTCGTCTGTAGAATGGCGGTGATGACACACCTGCCATGCAGGTCATCCTGCAGAGGAAACGAGGCCGTGTGTGGGGTGTTTAATGTGCGGCCAGCTCGCCGTGGGTGCAGAATCCAGCTGTTGAAAGCTTGGTCATAGGAAGGTCTGAAGCCCTGATGGCAAAAGACTCCATTATCAACACCCTGGTGACTGTCACCTCTGGAAAGGATCTAAAAATTAAAAAAGCCTTTGGTCATCTGTTCAGTCCAGGGATTCACAACAGATGGATATCTTTAAAGAGACAGTTCTTTAGCAAACTGGCGCAGACAGCAGCCTACCCTGATCTTTCCCTCCTCTTTGTTGGCCCTTGATCTGGGCAAACAAGGAGCAGGTGACAAATGGTGAGAAGCCATCGGAGAGGACCCTCAGGGACTTGCTGCCCATAAGCAGCTCTGCCCACCTGTGCATGTGAAGTTGGCCCCTCCGTGGTCCAGCAGCTGCACCACCGAGGGCTGGAGATGATGCCAGGTGGTCCTGCTGGCCTGGGGCTCTAGGGTGGTCGGGTGCTGTGAATTTTGTGCCGAGCAGGCCAGGAACCTTGGTCTGTTATTTGTCTCCAGGCTGGCCAGCGCTGTGTGCTGGCTCAGGAAACCTCAGACTGTCCAGCATCAAAGCCTGGTTTGCCTTTCTTGGGCACTTGCTTGGAGTCTTCGAGGCTTCTCTGCTTTTTGAGAGATATTCCTGATTCTACCCACCTGGTCCCATTTCCTTCTCCATCACTCAACTGTGTGGGCTGCCCTCAGAGTTTCACCTGAAGGGTTTTCTCTTCTCTCCTCACCGCCCACAGGCAATCCCACCTACCGTCTTGGCTTCCACCATCACGTCACGCTGCTATCCGGATTTCTGTCTCCAGTCCCTGCCTCTCTCCTGAGCTACATGCCCATATCGCCCATTGCCAACTAGCCAGGTTCACCTGCAGGTCCCATATAAACCTCAAATCCAAAATGTCCCGGACGGCACTCAGGGTTTCTCCTACAGTTTGGTCTACAGTTAGGAGCCAGATTGCCTGCTTCACAGGGGAGCATTTCAGGTGAAGAGAGCTCAGTGTGTGACCATGACACATCTTCCTGGAGGTTCCATTTTCACTGGAAGGTAAGTAGAATACTATAGAATAGAATGCAAAATCTATATTAAAAATTAAGGTGGAACTTAAGGCTTTAAAGAAAATGTGTCTGCAGGGTTTGCCTCAGACAATGCCCTCACTTCTCAAAGGGGTACAATTTTTTTCTTCCCATAAAGGGCCCAAGTTACCTGGAATTAGAGCACAGGCAACGAGGTCTTATAGATTAAGAAAGAGAATGAAGGGTCCCAGCCAGCAGGCCTCAGTTGTCATTGACTGAATGTGTTAGCTGGGGTTGGTCAGCAGTGGAGCCCCAGAGAAAGGAGCGTATTTCCACGCACTCACCAGGGCAGGGGGCGTCTTGGTCAGCAGACATCCAGGCAGGTGTAAGGTGGAGACTGGGTGTGCAGGAGGCCTACCCAGCCAACCGTGAGCATTCCCACACTGTTGACAAGAACATGTAATAGCAAGTTGTCGGCTGCAGGGGAAATTTTAATTTTTCCTCTTAGTATCTGCTCATCCCGTTTTCATTAGTAGCTCCCATTAATGTTTGAGATTAACCTTCCCTCATTCTAAGGCCACATATTTTAGGTGTATGGTCTGACCCCCAACTTAGGGGGTAGACCACGAGATGAGCCAGGTTAATCAGCACGCTTCAGGCCTGTGATTTCAGTGTGTGAATCTTAGAACTTTTGCAGATTTCCTAGAGAAGAGGCTTGTCCTTACCTAGTTTGGAGTTGTGAGTGTGAGGCTGGAGCTGCTGCAGCCATCTTGCCACCATGTGGAGAGAATTTGTCTGAGAATGGAGTCAACCGTGAAGAAGTGGGGGCAAGAGATGTAAAGAGAGAAATGGGATCTCTAAGCTCCTTCATTAAGTCATGCCTGAGGTCAGCTCCACTGGCTTTCTTGGTTGTATGAACCAGTAGATTCCTTTTTGCTTAAGCAAGTGGGTTGGGTTTTCTGTCACTTGCAACCATAAAAATGCTAATGGCACTTACACATCAGGCCATCTAAGCCTGAGGGCAACTACACATTTGTTTCTTCTCATGTTCCTTGATTTCTTTCATTATCATCAAGCTGCCTTCTGATTACTGTTGATTTTCCAAGTGGGTCTTCCCAGGGAGAGTGAATGTACTGATCACATATGTTCATAGACTTTTCCCATCCAAAGAAGAGGTTGTAAAACTTATTATAAGGAAGTAAATGGGTTTTCTGACTTTACAATTTGGTCACTTGAGCCTGGTTCCTTAGAGAAGGTACAAATTGGGCTTCTGGCTTAAAAGATTGAGGGTCAGTTCTGGACTGTGGAAAGCTGACCGGAGTAGTAAATGTAGGCTCTGGGCCTCTTCCCGTGAAGAACCACCTGACAATAATGTATGGACAACAGGGCAACAGAACCCTTTTACCTCCTGTCCTTCAAGAGCCATCTGACATCCTCCTCCTCTCTCCCATTCCTTCAGTGATCGTCTACCAAGCTCTGGGTGTACATCGTGAATAAACTGACAAAAGCCAGCTTACATTCTAGCGAGGGGAGGCAGATAACAAACTAGACAAATACATAATACAAAGAGCAATAAATGTTTGGGGGGCCTGTAATGTTTTAACAGGATGGTCAGAGCAGCAACTCTTGACCAAAGACCTAAGGAGAGTGAGGGAAGTAGCCGGGCAGTCACCCAGTGAGAGTGCCCTGTAGAGAAAGCAGCCAGTGCCAAGGTCCTGGGGCAGGAGCTGACCTGGCAGGTCTGGTGAGGGCTGAACAACAGGAGGTAAAGTTAAAGAGAGGGAGACCCAGGGCATGGGGGCACGTGGGGGTCAGAGTGAGGATGTGTGAGGTGGGAGCATTTGAGGGCTCTGAGCACACAGCAACACGATCTGACTCACATTTGGGTGGGATCCCTCTGATTGCCGTGTCGTGGATGGATTACAAAGGCCCTGGGCAGAAGCAGGACACCAGTTGGGAGGTGATGGTGGCCTGAACAAGAACAGAGTTTGACAAGACAGGATTTGCTGACAGACTGGATCCAAAGTGAAGACTGAAGGGGTTTTGTTTTATGATGCGTGCATGTACATATGTGTGTATGCATTCATGTATGTATGTGTGCACATGCATGTTTGTATTTAGCCTAAGTGCTGCTGTGCGAACTTTGTCCATGCTACAATGAGCTCCTATGTCGTGGCAAACTCAGTTATTTGAGTCTCTGTTCCTCCCACTGGACTGTGGGCTTCTGTAAAGTGAGGGCTTCTTTCATCTTTGTTTACTCCAAATCTGTGTGGGAGACATTTCTGCAGGGAGAAGATGGTGTGACAGAACAGAAAGAGCCATGTGACTGGGACTGAGCAACTCTCCTTTGGGAGCCCCACTGAAAGTGCTGCGCAAGGAAAGGGGGCGGTGTTTCCTGACTGGCTGGTGACACAGGCAAGCAATGCAGCTGTGGAGGGAAAGCTCAGGACCAGGGTTTGGTGGAGCAGACTCACAGGAGACAGGGCTCTGGGTGCATGGACTGGGCATCGTGTCAGGAGCACGAGTGGGTGATCTGCAATAGCATGGAGCAGAGCAGAAACCAGGCTCTGGGGGCAACTGGCAGAGGCAATGGCCATGAAGAACACCAGGTCGGCAGCCCGGTAGAATGAGGTGCCCCAGGCATGTGTCACTACCTAGGGACAGCAGAGCGACAGCAGATAGTGGATAGAGGACAGGACAGAGACTGGAGCAGGACTCTGATTGTAAATGGAAAAACAGTGTAATCCAAAGGCCCTCCCTCCTTTTGGAGATTCTTAAGGAGATACAAGAAGGCAGAAGACTGAGATCATGCACCTGAGGAGGTGGTGGACATTGACCTAGAGGGCGTACTACAGGCTATTAAAGGGACCTCGCCTAGGATAGGACCTATGGGGATGTTTTGTTTTTAAGTGTTTTTTCTATTGAGCAGTTCTGTTGATAACAACCAGTCTCCTCTGTTCTCTAGGGGTATTAGTAGTGCTAAGGTGGTTTCATTCTGGTTCCAAAACCCTTTTTCGTTTGTCTTCTCTTTAGCTCTGTAGCTTGTTGATGTCCCATATTGACCCATGTCCCTTGCTGGCCCCTGCGGGTCAGCAATGTATTGGTTGCTCCCCTACATCAAAGCTTATACAAGGATCGTTGTGTACTCTCAGTCTGTCCTCAACTGTTTGTAAAGTCTAGGCTTTGATATGCAGGGTGGGGCAAAAGTAGGTTTACTGTTGTGAGTATGGGAAACACAGTTTATTCTTGTATTATTATTTATTAATTATTGTAGTATGTTTTCATACGAACATCTGTAAACCTACTTTTGCCCCGACCCTGTACATGGACTTCTGCCTCAGTTGGATAGCCTTAATCAATTTGACTTTTTTAATTTCTTTTTTTGTGAGATCTATGTCTTCTGATTACAAAAGAAATACATGCCCATTGTCGAATGCAATTGATTTTCTAGGGCTTTTATTTTAAATTTGCATTCACAGGGAATGCCCATCTGGGTAATCTGGGAGATGCCGGAGGGGCATCTCCTTGAATGCAAATGCGTCCTGTGCAGCCTTTGCTGGTGAAAGCGCTTCTGGGGAACCAAGTGTTCACAGCTGGGTGCTGCCCGGGCAACCTTTCTCATTGTGCAAACATCCTGTCCCTACAGTTGTTTTTGTCTCTCCCTTTCAGACATGCTTTTAGCAACGACAGCTGGAATTAAAAGACGTTCACTTACCAGGAAATACGGTCTTGCAGGGGCTTTGCTGCCTACTTGTTTCATGCGCTTCTTGTGAACAGTGTACATGTGATTTGAAGGGCTACCTCATTGGTATATAATTGTGAGGTTCCTCCGTGGGCTGACTTTATTGGGTACACTCTGGTTTCTGAGTATGCAAGGCTATTGCACTTACTTTCACTGGTCAGAGCAGGAAGAACTAGGCAGCTAACAAAGCCCGCTGTATTGCCCGCTGCATTTTCCTGTACCCTTTCCCCCTCCAGCACTCGTTCAGTACTGTGGGTCGTATACACGAAGATTACCTGTCCTCGTAAGTGCCAGGGAGAAGAGAACAGCATTTATGCAACATCCGGCCTATGTCACTCACGTATCTTCTGTGACGCAGAATCCTCACCACTACTCTGAGGAAAGTATTGGCCCTATTTTATAGGTGTCCCTGGTAGATGCTTGAAGAAATAGGACTCAGGGAGGTGACGTACCTGCCCAAGAATATTGAGTTCCGTCACCCCAGTTGCTGTGACTTTGGATAAGTCTTTAAATACTATTTTGGAGCCAGGGCCAGAAAAATTGCAACTCAGGAGAACAAGTTAAGTTGTTTAATTGTTAAACTGCAAAGACCAAAGTTGTTGATTTCCTGTCCAGGTTATTTTTTCAGCTCTTTCTCAACTCTACTTTTTCCTCGTAAACAGCCCGACCAGCCGGTTGCCCGGGGATTGACATATGGCTGGGAGCAGATTTATGCGAGCACAGACAGCGCAGCCCAAGGAAAACCTACCGGCTTGGCTGATGGGGTGACAGCTTGGTAATGGACCTCTGAGAGTGTATATATGAATTAAGCACCTTTCATTTCCTTTGCTGCGAAAACATCAATTAAGCTTGAGTAATCCATGGGTTTTCCCCATTTTCAGGCAGAAGAAAATCAGCACAAATTGGCTGGCGTGTTTTTTCCTAGGCTTTGATCATTAATCGTCTTCAGCTCTTTCCTGCCGTGCCCACCTCCAAAAAACAAAAAAATAAAACAAAAAACCCCACACACTGCCCTTTCTGAAGCCCACTACAAACATTTCCTGGGAAATTTGTTCGGTCCTGAGTATAATGAAGACATACAGTCCATGTTTTGAAGGCTGGTTCTATGGGGAAGGTGCCAGTCTGCTCTCCTTAGGCTGGTAGAGGACTTATCCAGAGCCCTTTTTTGCAGGTTGGCCAGACTGACTGGCTTTGAAATCACAGTCTGGTCCCTGGCTGGTGCTGCCCTGCACTTGAGCCAAACAGATGTGTCTCTGCAGGCCTCTCCATCTGACACCAGCCAGAGAAAGCCTCATTTGTCTTTGAAAGGCCTCCCTTAACCCACACTCCTTTTTTTGAAATGATGCTAGAAATACTGTGCTGCAAGAACTGCTATCAGCAAGTATCTTTCCCTCACCTCAGGCCCCTATTCCAGTGGTTTGGGCAATTCTGGACCCACCTCAGGACCCATCTTGGCTACCTGAGATGAGCAGGCTTCCAGAAGCCATCTAGCTCCTCCTGTGCTTGTAGGGAGGGATATACCCACACCTTCCAACAGAATGTCCCAGGTTTTCACACAGGCGATCAGATGTGAGTGCCAAACGAGTGGCCCTTTACACGTGCACTTTCCTTTTGGTCCCCACCACAGCTCTACTGGGTAAAGTTAGATGGAACCTATGAAACCCCTGATATGCTACCTCCTTTGTCCTGGAAAAGACACAATTTCATGAGGTTCAACCTAACAGGTATTATTAGCCCCTTTTTCCAGATGAAAAGTGGTTTATAATTTTTTTTCTACTAAGTGGAAGAATCAGAATCTCTACTCGGAGTTGAGTGATTCTAAATCTCCTTTTTTTAAAATTATTTTTTTAAGTTGCAAACCATTTTAATCACACACAGGAGCCTGTTTACCTAGACATCATATTTCATACATAATAGAAGCCTTCCATTAATTTCCTTCACTTTCTTCCCAGAGAGATGCACCATCTGACTGTGGTATTCATCACCCCCATGTGTGACTTACACGTTCATGCCATGTAAATGCACCCCCCAACATGTGATTGCAGTGTTTTGCATTTTCAAGTTTTACTTAATTGATACCAGACTGTGACTTGCTTTCTTTTTTTCCTTCCGTGACTTGCTTTTTTATGTGCTAGCTATCTACCTAGGTTGCTGTAAGTTCACTTATTATAACTGCTAAATGCTATTTCATTATTTGATAAGCCACAGTTTATTTATCCATTTCCTGGTTGGTGTGCATTCTAACCGGTATTACCCACAGTGCTGCGCAAACATTCTTATATGTGTCTCTTTGTGTGTCCGTTTGAGAATTTCTCTAGGAGTGGATTTCACACACGTGCACAGAGCATGCACATCTTTAATTTCATTGATTATTTCTGAATTGCATGCTTAAGTGGCTGTGCCAATCCACCCTCCCACTAGCCACATGTGAGAATTTTCTTTTCTCCACATGCTCATCAATGCATGGCATTGTTACACTTTTGCATTTTGCTGATATGATGGTGTAAAATGGTATCTTGTTGTTTTCCCCATTCCCTTTCCCCCTTTCTTTAATAACTTCAAAAGAAGAGATGCCACACTTGCAGAGGCGATCTCTCTGTGTGCTGATTTGTTTTCTTGGGAGAGAGAAGGAGTGGTATTGGGCATGGGTTGTGTTGAACCAGCCATGCGGATGTTTGCTCTGTACCACGGACACCCGAGGCTCATCTCACCCAGCACTGCTGCCAGCCTTCCTATGCCTGAAGAATTTCCTACAGTGAGTCCTGCCTCCCTAGGATGAAGCCATAAACCCTCTTCACTAGCCTCCCAAGGAACCAGATTTTAGCCAAGGCTTTCCACCTGTCAATTAGACATACCCGTATAGGACAAATTTGGAATGTGAGAAGGAGGTGTTGTGTGGAATTTAGTTTGGCAAAACAATAGAACAGCCTGCATTTGGATGCCCCAGCGATGGAGCTCCCCATGGTAGCGTCCTACAGCCAAGCTCAGCCACGATCGCTGCCGAGACAGGATTTGCCCTGGAGCCGTGGAGGTGCAGTTGCACACCATTCCAGGATGCAAGCTTAACTCTCTGGCCCTCTTACATATTCCCTGAGCTGTCCCTGATTAGATTCCTCTGCTGCTTAAACTTGCTGAAGTACATACTGTTTACAGCTAAGAATCCCATCGTCACACTCACTTTCCGAGGTCTTACTATTTGCCAGTGCTTCACCCACTTATTGCTCTCCATCTCTCAAGCACTCTGCAAGGCAAGCATTACTAGCCCTGTTTTAGAGATGAGGAAACCAAGGCACGGAAGAGAAACTTACCGGGGGCAAGTGGTGGGGCTGAGCTTCGAACCCAACACTGAGACTGCAGAGCCCTTAGCGGAAGCTCGTCTCCTCCCCCCACAGGTTGCTCTCTCTCGCTTTTTAAATTATTCTTCATAGCAATCACACAAGCTGCAATGATCTTATTTATATGTTTACTTATACTGTCTCTTCCAGCTGACATAGTGACTTAAAGAGCAGGGACCAGCCCTGTTCAGCATTGTATGTCCAGCCCCAAAATCACACTTGGCATAGTAGGCACTCAAGTATCTGTTGGATGAATAAATGAACTGAACCAGTCTACCATGGATTCTTTGGGGGAAATAATCCTACCTTGCATTTCTACCGAGCTCAAAACACTTTCAGTGCCCTCTTGCATGTGTCCTTTCATTCAATAGTAACAGGTTGCAATGCCTTTTGACTCTCAGAACTTGAATCTAACGCCTGCTTGTCCTTTCTTCCTAGATATTTCACATCCTTCCAATGTCTGTTCAAATGTGCTGCAATGCCTGTCCCCCGGGACTGTATCCCCACAGTCATGATGGCTCCAGGATCTCTCGGCCCAGATGGAAAGACTCGAGCTGCAGAGCGACTGCAGTTGACAGATGCTCTTTCCTGGGCTAATTGCATCTCTTCCAAAGCCGCACTGTGAACCAGATCTCAGCCCTCGTGTTTATGTGAGTTCATGGAGCCAGGATAGTCTCAGTTTTTCACCTGTGAGAAACTTGAGGCCAAATGGCCTCTGTGGATCTGTCAAGCATCTGGTAGGTGCCAGCCATTCTGTTTCTGAGCCCATTCACTCCACTCAGGCTTCTTCCGCTCGTTGCCCTGTCCCATAGACCCTCTAACCCGTGCTCCTTTGGGCTAGTGTCCCATGACCACTAGCTCACAAGTAACTATGACCAAGCGTAAGTTCTCCATGCCCAACCCCTCCTCCAGCCAATTCCCTGGAGATGGTTTGAGTTAGCTCTTCTGTCTTTCTCTTCTGTCATCTCTCACTCACTCTTAAGGTCCAGAGTGGAGAATTATGATGGGTGACTGGTTCCCAGAATTACCAGCATTGTAAGACCCAGCTCTGAGTCCCTCCTCTTAAATGCACTCACACGGTTAAATCCTAACACTAGGACGTTTAATGGGTAGAGAGAACTCTGGGGAAAAGGAACCCTGAAAGGCAGAGAAACACTGACTAAGTCATGAATGTTTTAGCTCCCCCTGGATGGTGGTAAACTGCCCGAGGTCACACGAAGCGCCTGTGCTTTTAGGGTTGGCCAGGCCTGTTTGAATGCCACTTATTCTGCTTACCGGCTACGTGAACTTGGGCAGGTTACCTACCCCAACCTCTCTGAGGCTCAGCTTCCTCATCTGTAAGCAGCTATTGTGGAGTTGTGCAGCTGAGAGATTATGTATGTAAGTCACTCAAAGATCAGGCGCTGCTCTTACCAAAGCCAGGCCAGCGCCTGACTTGGAGCGCTCTCCACTCCTGGCTCTCTGCCCTGCGCAACACACACAAACACACGGACACACACAGAGGCACACAGACACACACAGATACACACATACACACAGATACAGGCACACAGACACACAGACACGGACACACAGAGACACACAGAGACAGACACAGATACACACATACACACGGACAGATACAGACACACACAGACATGGGCACAGGCATAGACATAGACATAGACATTGACATAGACATAGACACACAGGCACAAAGACACACAGGCAGATACACCCCCCTCCCCACACCACACATACATATAGACACGCCATGTGCATACCATACTCACACACCCCAGACACACATACACACAACACATACACACACACCAGTACATACCACAGACACATACACATTCCCCCCGCATACATGCCCCCCCCACATATACCTCCACCCTTCTATACATACACCACATACACGCATGTCCAGGCCAGTTGCCCATCCACTCAGCTGACTTGGTAAAATAGGAGACTGTATAATCTGAACCCCTTAAAGGCCATTTTGATTTCCCTGGGAGAAGAAAGGATGCAGTTTTATTCCTCTACCTGAGAGGTTCAAGGAAGCCAATGCAGGAAAAACAAAGTAACAGTTCAGGAAAGAGTTTCAAAAAACTAATAAAAACCCCACCAACTTTGCTGTTTAGTTATAGTTCTGCCCCAAAGGTCTTGGGGAACAGCAGGCCCAAACTACTGCCTGAAAAACAAGGGTTTTGGGCGATGATTTGCCTGCTCTTTCACAGGGAAGTTAAGTTGGCTCCTTGTTGTACTCAGATGGACTTGCTGGAAGAGATAAGAACCCTCACAGTCACATCATCCTAGGATTGTATTTATATTCTCCCCAAAGCCCCGAATGTTGTGTGATTATGTAGCAACGCTTGGGCTGTGTCACAGCTGACAGCCATCTGCTCTTGTCAAGCCCCGTGAGCTTTGGCAAAATAGGAACTTGTTTAGATTCACACTGAATCATGGTTTGGGGCTGCATCACTAACGGGGCTTGTGAAAAACACAATCAATTTACTGGCGTATTTTGTGTTACATGTTAGGATCTTTGGGAGGCAGGATGAACAGATACACCCGTTTCCAAGGAGGGAATTTGGTTTCCTGAGCACTATGGGGCTCAGCCCCCACATATTCTCTCACAATATCCGCATGAGCTGGGTGCTGTTTTTCTCCCCATTTTACAGGTGACAAAACTGACTTTAGGTAGGTGACCTGTTCAGGGCAACACTCTGATCAGCGGTAGAGGCAGGATTACACCAGGCAGCTCAGCATTGGCACCTGCGCTCCCCTCTCACGCTATACAAGATGTTGTCCGGGGCAAGGTCAAAGGCACGCTATCAGGAGGAATTAGCCTTCCTCACACGAGACTAGACTATGTTTTCTACAAGAACAATTAATGTTCAATTGGAGTTCCTGTTGGAGGAGCACACTTGCTTCTTAGGCAAACCAGTGATAAAATCGGCCCTGACTCTCACGGGTGGAAATAACCTGGGGTCTGGCTCTCATCTCTGCTCTCACTTCAAGCACTCGAGTGATTCTTATTGGGATTGTTGGCATTTGGAATGGAACAAGACCGTCCTGATTATTGTTGGGTATGTAGCATCCCTGGCCTGGAGGCACTAAATGCCAATAGTGTGCCCTGTCATTGTGGCTGATCGGAGTGCCCCCTCCCCATGTCCCAATCCTCCTGCCCTGCTTAAGAGCCAATGAGAGGGCATCTTGCTGAAAGCTGAGATGCTAGGGTCTGAGGGCACAGTGCCTTCCCCTGTGGGGAGGGACGGAGTTTCCATTGTACGGAGGAGGGGGAGAAGGCTGGACCGGGGACCCGAGGAGAGGGCTGCATGGAGGGGGTAGGGATGGGGAAGGGGAGAGACGGAGGTCTAGGGAAAGGGGCCTTCATGAAAGATCAGGTTTGTGCAGACTCTCTCTCCTTTGTGAGCTCAGGCAACCTTCTCTGCTTCCCTTGGCCTGCTGCTTTCTGAGACTGTAGTCTGCTCTGGGCTTGACCTAGGGGAGGTTGAGTGTGCGGAAAGGATTCTGGGAGGGGCCACAGGTGCTGCCACAGTGTCTTGCAATGGCTCCAGCTCAGAAGGAACTGAGCAACCCCCCTTTCACCTCATGGCAGGATCACCTCTCAAGAGATCTCTGGTCCTGCTGCGGCCCATGGACACCTCTAAGGGACAGGGGCATTGTAGGTATGGCTGAGGGATTTTAGGAGTTTGCCCCAGTTGGGAGAGCATTTCAGATAGAAAGTCCTATTTAAAATTGAGTTATATTCCCCTTTCAGGTGAATCTCAACACAGTTGCCAGAGTGATCCTATTAAAATGTAATTCTGCTCAAAACCCTCTAATGGGTCCCCATTTCACTCAAAATAAATCAAAGTCCTTGCAATTGCATCCAGTGTTCTATACATGTTGTCAAGGATTGCTTCTCTGCCCTCGCCTCCTTGAACTATCGCCTCTCACTCACTCTGCTTCAACCACGTTCCTATCCCTTGAACATATCGCTGCTGTGCCTCAGGGCCTTTGCACTGGCTGCTCCTCTGCCTGGAATGCTCTTCCTCTACATACCTGCATGGCTCTCTCCCTCACCTTTTTAAACTCTGCTGAACTGTCACCCTTTTTAGGAAGGCCCATGCTGACCACTCTTTCAAACAGCACACAGTCCTTCCCTGATCCCTAATCATTCCTACCCTCCTTATCTTATTTATATTTTTCCATGGCAGCTGCCTCCAAAATCTAACATATTATTAGCTGATGTATTTGTGTCATATGTGAATCTCTGTCCCCTCCCAAGGACACAGTGTCCATGAGAGCAAAGATTTTGTCTGACTTGTTCACTGATGTATCTAGTGCCTAGAACAGGGCCCGCAGGAGCTTCATCAATACTCTTGAACGCAATGTTTCTCGTAAGTTGGAATTCCTCTGTAGAAAGGGGCTCCAGGGGTCTAACGGACATGCTTTTCAGTGCTTCTCACTTTCATCCGTGCTGGCCCTTCTGTCAACGCCCATGCTTTCTGTTTAATCCTTGTATAGCCACAGTACCCGAGAATCCAAATGCCCACTGCTCAACCTCGATGCCTTCTCTGCTTTGCCGATGGGCTGCGCTGGCCCAGTGAGCTGCCCTGCGGAGCCGGGTGACAGCACTCCTGGGGACACTCTGCAGGGCTCTCTCCCCGCCCATGTCCCCTGGGCTTCCTGGCCTCCTGCCCAAGCCTTGGCCCGATAGTCCCTGAAAGAGCACCCTCCCCCCTCCCCCATCATTGAGCGGGCATTCTCGGGGCGCAGTCCTGGCTCTCCTAGAGCCTGTCTTTGTTTTCTTCCTCGAGCCAGAAGTTTGGGGACCGAGAGGCGGAGGCATGAACGAGAAGTGGGGCCTGCAGCCGCTCACTCCCAGACCGGAGGGTCCACGGGTCTCTTCCAGGCTGTGCATGACGTGCTTTGTGTTGAGTTAATGAAAATGACACAGAGGAGCCAGAGTGAAGACAAAAAAATGGTGCAGAAATTCTACAAGTTAGAATTCTTTAAAATTATAATGAGCGTTCAGCATTTGTGCTGTTTGCTGGGCTGAAAGAAACACGAAAAACAAAGATCAGGGATTGCCTTGTCGCTGGGCTGATGATGTGTAATGCGTCTATTTTCCTCGCTGCGTTCAGCTTTCATCTCACTCTGAGATCCTGCTAAACTCAGGAGGTTGCCTTTGGGTTTTCAACACTGCAGGGGATGATCTAAATCTAAATAATAATAAAAAGCCACTGCTTTTATTAGACTTTTATTTTATAAGTTGATGGAAGCATTTCATATACGCATTAGGTTTTGTAACCCAATCTTGGTTACTTGCTGAGTCCCGGAGGGGCTGTTTCACTACCTGGGAGTTCCCTGGTGTTTGCATTATTTCTCCAAGGCAGAAGGAGAAAATGCTTTCAGTGAAGGCGGAATAGTGTTTTATTTGAAAGAATTCTGTTTAAGGTAGCGAGCTTGCGCACACACACATTATAGCTTCTCTCTCTCTCTCTCCCTCTCTTTCACACAAGCTATAGCATAAAATTATAGAGTTTTAGAACTGAAAGGACCTTGGAGATCATCTATTCTAACACTGGCATGTTACATATGAGCAAGCTTCTGCCCAGACAGGTTAAGTACCTCATCCAAGGTCATCGGGTGGAAGAGACCAGACTACAATTCAGGCTTTCAGACTCAAGTCTAATTTTCTTTCTGCTACACCACATTGCCTCCAAAATAAGGTAATGTCTATGAAATCATTTTGAAAACTAGAATCCATTATACAAGTATTGGGTGGGTAGAGGGAGCATGAAAATGAGTTTCTTCAGAGACAAGGCCGACGAGCTCGGGTCCTTTTCCAAATGAAGTAAACTTATGCTATGTGAATCACACGTCATCTTTCTAATCAGGCTCCTGGCTATGGCTTCCAGTAAGTGAGCACCAAAGGGGCCAAACCAATGCAGTCTTCATTCAAGGACAATATTTATACAGTATCCCATCTTTTTCCTTCCTTCTCACCCTCCCTGCCTACCTCCCTCTAGTGCCCATTTTTAGTTACTGTGGGTATGCCAATAGGCTGCATACACCCATTACAAAATATCATGTATTATTTATTAAAATTATCTGGCCTATTTTTTAATATCAGCAGCTGTTATCAAAAGAAAACTAGAATGCTTTTATATCAACTGGAATAATTCGCTGATATAAAGACTCAGATACTATTTTTAAAAGCCTTTAAAATAGTTCTGTGATTAGAAGACTGAGGACATATCTAAAGTTTGGTTATTAAATTGTTATTAATAGATTGAATCATACAAAAATCCTTACAACTAATTTAAACGTTTTAATTATATGGAGACATGAATTTTTCAAGGTAGAAGGCCAATTAAATTATCTAACACATGATTCATTAAAAGCATTAATTACTTCTTTAACTACTTGGAATACTGACAGTTACTATATATTGTTGCAAATGACTTGAGGGATTAAAATTTTATTTTGGTACTTTTAATAAGTTAATTCACTAAATAATTACAGTAATTGTAAATAGTTTTTCATTAGTCTTATGTTGCCCTCTGTGATATATATATATATTTCAGTCCTCATGCATTATAATTTCTTTTTCTTCCCTGAAAGAAGCTTGGCCAACATTTCAGTATTCTAACCAGACTCCTTGTGTGTGAAATATTGGCAAGAATGCTCACAACTCATTGGAAGAAAATTCTTTGGTAGTCTTGCCTAAAGGCTCTGGATCCAGTAAGACAAATAGGTTGCTAACAAAGTCTATAAACTCCAGATCCCATTTCCTGACTTAAATAAATCCATGCAAAAGTCTGAGTGATATTTACAAATAAGAGCCTATGTTCCGCGGCATTCCCAGCTCTTGCCAGTCTGTGACAAATGGGTCAGTGAGCACAGAGAGCGGTGGCACTGTGCACCTTCCCCAGGCCACCTGGGCACCTAACAGGTCAGAGCTGCACCGTGTCTGACAGGGAGGCCGGGAGAAGGGTGGGCTGAGCCCCTTGCCAACGGTACCCGCAGGATCGTTACGGTAGAACAGGACGAGCTTTGGTAGATCAAATCTCTGACCACACGGAGGCGGAGGGGAGAGAGCTCTAACAGACTGAGCACAGAATACAAGGAACAGGAAATGCAGGTCAGAAGCTCTGAGGTAGCAGCAGATGTGGCAGGGAGATGGCATTTTAGGCAGACAGAGAAGTCCTGTGGCCCCAGCTGGGAAGGCTGGACCTCGAATGCCCACTGTCCGCTAACAAAGACACCCAAGCAGAGCACATTTCTGGTGATGCCCAATCTCCCAAAATGGAACCTGTGTGGACAGCCTGGCAAAGCAGTGCCAGGTAGAGCAGGGCTCTCAGGCAGAGGTGGCCAAGGGGAGGGCGAGGCAGCACCAGCCAGAGACCCTGCACACACTGGGCTCAGCTGGGCATCTGTCTGGGCACCTTGGATGAGAAATCCGCCTGTGAGGGCTTCTCTCTTGCACCGGGTTTTTCTCTCTTTCATTTAATTGACAGCTTCTCTCTCCCTTTGGTTTGACCAGCATGAGAAGAGAGGGAGGGATGAATTAGTTGAAGAAAGCAAATACCTTTGCTGAGAGCTTGGAAGCCTTTTAAAGTGACAGACGTGTGGTAGCTACTGGGTGTAACCTGGGATTTACTGCCATAAGTGGGTCAGGTGTAAAAAAAGGTGGCCCAGCCAGTGTGGCTCAGTGGTTGAGTGTTGACCCATGAACCAGGAGGTCACGGTTCGACAGGGCACATGCCCGGGTTGAGGGCTTGTGAGGACCGTGCAGTAGGTGGCCAATCGATGATTCTCTCATCATTGATGTTTCTATCTCTCTCTTCCTCTCCCTTACTCTCTCTGAAATCAATAAAGACGTTAGATAGATATAGATATAGATATAGATATAGATATAGATATAGATATAGATATAGATATAGATATAGATATAGATATAGATATAGATAGATATAGATATAGATGATATAGACATAGATTTTTTTTTTAAAGGCTTTTAATGAATGCTGAAGAGCTGAGAATATGTTGGGTAAGCCCTGAGCTGCTGAACTATCAATTCTAGGATATGGAATTGCTGAAATCACTGGTCAGCCAGTGTCTTCCCTGGGATGCAGCTGACGGATTCTAAAAATATCTTTGTATCTTTGGGGAGCCTGTGTATGACTTTAGACTCACCCTCCCCTCCCCTCAGCACATGGTGTTCTGAGAAATGGGTTGGCAAGAAAGTCCAGGCTGAGAATTGATGTCCAGGAGAGAGCTGTGATTCTGCAGGTCAGGTATTTTACTGAAAGCATCCTTGCCACAGGCATCTTTGCTGCAAACATTTTCACCACGTAACTAATTGGCCATGGGCAATTTTGCCTAAAAAGGAGAAAATCATGACTTTATGAAAAATACAAAATATTTGAATACATTTAAAATGTGTGTAGATTAATAGCAATCCTGCTCAAATAACTGATTTTATTTTGGGTCGTACTTAAGTACCTGCCTTTGAAGTCTCCGGTTACATAGTATTATGTGAGGGTTTTGTCTGTCGATTCTCCTCCTTGTTCAGCGTTATGCTTTTACTTTTTTGCTAAAATTTCTCCCAACGCTAAGATGTGCGTTGGTAAATGAGCTTGGTTTTGCGTTGCCTTCTGCACTGTTTGTTCTTGGCATATTGTCACATGGCTGTTGATAAAAGTTCCCAAGTTCTATGGGACAGGTGGACTAAGATTTATATCATATAAAAATGAAAGTACTTCATCAACAGAGACATGGAACCAAACTGTCAACCAATTATTCTATCTTTTTTACAGCAATTGAGATTCATCAATGGAGAAATGAAAGCAAATAAGAAAAACCCCAAACTGTTATTTGATATTTTTATGGCAGTCAATTCATCAGTGGAAAAATGAAACCAACCAAACAACCAACCAACCAACCAAAAACCCAAACTGTCAACCAGTTATTTTATCTTTTAATTTTTTTATTTTTTTTTACAGTAAAATTGCCTTATGGTCAATTAGTTATTTGGCGAGATGCTTGTGGCAGTGATGTCTACGGCAGAGATGCTATAGTGAAAGTACCCAGAACAGTGACTTGGGGGCAAATAGATAATCTCATCTCCTTTACATGGAGGGCTTGGCCGCTGGGGCGCTGGAGAAGCAGAGAGGGATTCCAAGGCTTGGCGAGTTCACTGTGCAAGTCCTTGGCAGGGCAATAAATCCATGCAGCTGAGAAAACTGTTGACTTATAGCGCCAAACCAAGCAAGTCGGGCCCTAATAGACTGATGCTGGTTGGCTGCTTCCTTTCTTGAATTTGGTTCTGTTAAAATACTGATTTAAGGCACTTTTGATTTCCCAAACTCCTCTTAAACCTGTAAGAGGAGGTGGTATAACCTTGGCTTTGAACAGGAAAGGCAAAGGGAGTGAAGGAGGAGGCAGTGAGGGTTTAGTTCCAGGCCCCAGACACTGACCTCCTAGGGTGGGTGTTTCTAGTACACCCAGGTGGCCTGGGGCTTTACAATAGGCACCTGAGTTTAAACTGGCATCAGCTGGGGGTGTCAGTGGAGGAGAAGGTGTGTATGTTGCCCTCCTGGAGCATGTAGTCAACTAACAAATCAACAAACCAAATCAGAAATATCTAGAGATGTTTCCTTTCATTGGCATAAGAGAAACTGTAAATTAATGTGGCCTGCACAGTCCAGCGAAGCACTGGGGGTCGGAATAGGAGAGGCAAGGAAGAGAAGTAGACTCATCTGGCTGGGCCTCTGGGGTAGAGGGAGCTTGACTTAGGCTTTTTTTTGGTTAATCCTTACACAAGGATATTTTTTCCATTGATTTTCAGGGAGTGGGAGAGACACACCAATTGGTTGCCTCCCGCATGCACCCGGAGCGACCTGGGATCGAACCTGCAACCCTTGACCGGAAAACAAACCCACAGCTCTTCTGTGCGTGGGCTGAGGCTCTAACCGCTGTGCCACACCAGCCGGGGCTTGACTTAGGTTTGAAAGATGGAAAGAGAGGCTGGCCCCATGGTGGCACTCCAGACTGTGATGCTTCAGGACAAACCGAGCCACAACAAGTACAGCGCCACCCTGAAGGAGGAACAACAGGAACGCTGGCAGGAACTTGCTCGGCTGAGACTCGGGACTCCCCCAGAAGGCGGGGGAAGCTCTTAGCCAACAGTGGGAAGAAGGGGAGCTGGTGGAGATACCGAGGCAAAACTTACCCGGGGGAGGTTGCTGTGGGAGCAGAAGGCACAAGGAGAATTAAGAATAAAGAAGGGAAAGGAAGAGGCTAATTTGCGACTGTTGCCTCTAAATACCAGGCAGGCCTGGTACGTGACATTCTTCGTGTCGCCGAGTTATCCACGGTCCTCAGCGCCCTGGGCGAGGCGCCACGGAGCGCAATGTGTCCTTCCAGGCCCGACGCTGGCATCTCCGAGGGCTGCCTCCTAAACTACAGGCTGTCCTCTGAAGTTCGGGGGACCTGGCTATTGGACTTCGCAGGCGATACATATTATGTGTTAACTGAGCCCGCGGAGAAACAGAAACTAGATGTAAATAACAAACACGGGGGAAAGGCTTCCCAACTGAAACTGCTGAGCACGAACCGCTTGCCAACAGCTTCTAACAAGTTGCTAAGCCGGTTGCAAGGATCCATTTAAAAAAGAGAAACTTTTCTCCGAGTTTGCATTGTCTGTGTTTGCTGTTGCTGTTACCGTCGTCATTGGCAGCTGTCAGTCACTTTGCAAAGCCAAGATGTAAGGAACTGTTCAGGGCCTTTCTGACCTCTCCCTGGAGGACACTTGCTCCTTCTAGAGTATTCTCTGAGGCTGGGCTAGGACTAGTGTTAAAATGATCCTGAAATGAAGTCCTGCCGCTTCCCCTGGGAAAGACGATTCCATGGTTAGATCTCATCACAAAGACAAGTTCCCCTTGTTATTCTTGCCCAACTTTCTGTTCTAAATGTCATCCCGGCAATCATTAATCACAATGAATAGCAAGTTATAATTAATAGAGGCCCAAATCATTCAAGTGGAAGATTACTCTTTTGAATTCTTGTATTTTTGTCTTGGAAGATGTCCTTGAGTTAATTATTTAGTATTTGGAATTTTTTTTTTTCTTTTAGCCACAGTCTTGTTTCCAGAAAGAACAAATTGATCACAGCACTGTGGGGGATAAGGGGTTATGTATAATGTATGCAGGAGACAGATGTTAAAAATAAAAACAAGGCTCAGGGGGGTTTTGCTGCTCCCCCCTGCTGGCTTTTGAAAACAAAAAGGGAAGCTGCCTGTGCTCAGAGCGGGGGCAGATCCTAAGGATGCTTCTAGGGCACCAGTGAAATACACACCAAGAGAGAGATGACCATTGTCAGGCTCCCCTAGATGTGGGACACAGCTGGTGAGAAGAAGAGGAGTTTTCAGCCTTAAGGGAGGGCTTGGTGGCTGCAGGTTCCTTGAAGCCTGCCATTTAGTGCACTGAGGGATCATAGCTTTTAGATGAAGCCATCCTGTGCCCCCAGGATCAAAAACCTACATCCACGTTGGGGACATGGGACATCAAGTACTAAACCAGAATATGGAGGCAGCCATTCAACGGTGAGGCACGTAAGCGCGCAGATTAGAATCATACAGCTGAAGAGACGCTGGTTCTGTGGCCAAGGGGGAGCGGCAGCGAGTGTGGAAGCTTCCAGAATGGCCTCCCTGATCCCTGACCTGCTGGCATCACCTTGGCAACTGAGACAGCTTAGGATCATGTTCCCAGGTACAATTCATATTAATGTCCTACATTATCTTGTTGGTCTCATTTGTGCCACTTGTTTTTAAAAAGGACACAGCTGTGTACTTATTCCCCAGACTCAGCAACTACTGGGGTTACAAAGCCCCAGAGAGGAGTCCTAATGCATCTGGCTCCAGGCAGTTTTCAGCATCTCTCTGGCATTGGATTACAATGCCTGGGTTGAATTCCTGCTGACCTGACTTCATCCTGCTGGCCTTGGGAAAGCCCTGATTCCCAGGATCTTCATTGTGATGGAGAAATGGAGCAGCTTGGGCAGCCAGCCTGGAATCCTGAACTGTGCAAGAGCGGGGAGGGAACAGTGCTTAAGGCAAGTTCTAAAATTCATTCATTCACTCCTTCGCTCACTTGTTAGGTATTAACAATTAGAAATTCATTCTAATAATGCAGTTTACTGCAGGGTGAGTTCATGTGGCTTTTAAAGAACATTGTTTCACAACACTCAATCTTTCCCCATTGAATTAAATTGTTGGTAAAGATGGTTCCACTTCTCCACCCCCAAATCCATATATAATTCCTAATGCAGCTTTGCAGCTTTCTCCTCGAAGAGGAGGAATCTCTCTCCTGTGCCAGGATTTCGACTGCTCCTGTGACTTGCTTTGACCAGTAGAAGGTGGCAGGAATGATAGCCAGTTCAGAGCCTGGGCCTCAAGAAGCCTTGATCACTTCTGCTCTCTCTTTAGAACCCTGTCTCCTTGACAAGAAGGCCAGATGGTGTTGTCCTCCATGTGGAAAACTGCCCAGTTGTCCCAGCTTGAGGACATCCTAGATCATCTTACAGCCTGCTGACCTCCAGACACATTGGAGAGCCCAGCCAAGGTGAGGAGAGCTGCCTACTCCGCTTCCAGCTCATGTCAGTGCATGAGCCCAGCGGAGGCCAGACAATTTCCCAGCGGACCTGTAGGCTTGGGACCAATAATCAGTGTTTACTATTTTAAGCTACTAGGTTTCAGGATGGTTTGTTACACAGCAATAGCTAAGACACACGCACACACACACATGCACGCAGCAGGAATAGCTTATATATGCATCAATGCTTCAGTTGGCAAATAGAACCAAACCCCAAACTTCCCATCAAGTATTCCAGATGCATTCTTAGCAATGAGTAGGCAAGGCAGAATCTGTCCACCAAGCCTGGAAGATTGATTGTTACCAGGAATTTCAAAGACGTTCATTAGCCAAGGCCATGGGAGGTAAAGAAAGTTGTGGCATGACTCCTGAGAAACCAATCCTCTTTGGATAGCCCAAGCAGGGCTGGTTCCAACAGTGGCCAGACTTTCAGAAGGGGTGGGGAGTTGCTATGACAACCAGCACATTCTCATTACGCTGCCTATTGCTGATTTTGGCCAGGCATCCATCAGACACACCTTCAGTCCAGTTGGCAGCCTCTCTCCCACTCTTACTGCCCCCTCTGTGGTCCGCAGACCTGGAGCCACCTAAGAGGAGGGTTTGCAGACCCCAGTGGAGAGAGGCTGGGTCTCCAGTGCTTCAGGATCACTGAAGCCTGTCAAAAGGACTTCTAGTTGTAGTTGGGCAGGCTCCTACCTTTGCACAGGAGCTTCGCACAGCTCAGGGGTGGTGAAGGGGCTCAGGAAAGCACCACAAGGAGAGGCTGGTCTTGGCCTCACAGAGGGGGCACTCTCGATCCCACTTCTGCAGCTGGACTGTGGCCCTAGCGCTGGCCTGGGCAGAAAGGAAGCAGGGCCTGACAATTTGGGATGTGAGGTGAGCCACAGTTGCTGCCTTCTCATAACCCTGATGCAGGGGTTCTTCTCCCCTCCATGTCTGAAATTCCACCGTTAGAGTCCTAAGTGAAAATAATCACGGTCCCTGTATTATCTCATTTGTATTTTTCTCACCCATGCGAGGCAGGTGATATTATCCACACTTTTGAGAGGACATGGAGGTATAGGTATGTTGCCTAACCTGCTTGAGGTCATGCTTTTTGTAAGTGACAGAACTGGGATTTGAACCCAGGTTTCCTGGTTTGAAGGGCGCAGCTATCACCCCCTGAGGTACACCAGCTCAGACAACCAAGGGGCAGGGGCCACTGTAATGAAGGACCACTGTGAGCCATAGCCAGCCAGGGGGAGTGGGGCAGAGAGTTACATGAAGTGGTTTAAATCAGTGTCAGCTTATAGTGAAAGAAGATGAGGCCCAGGACCCCTCAATCGTTCAGGATGGGGGTGGGAGCACAGGGTGGTTCGGATACCTGTCAGGTGCACTTCTTCATCTCCCATAGCACATGCACACCTTGCTCTACCAGGTGTCATGCTGTGGCCCCATTGGTGGCTTTCTAGCCTCCTGTGAGACCCCTGTGAACTTCTAGAGATGAGGGCTTATGGCATATTTATTGTCCGTGGTAGGGGGACTTGATGGCCACAGGTCCACAGCAGGCCTGGGTCAGGGGGAAGGCTGGCCGAGGGGCTGACATGTCGGGCAAGATAGGTCTAGTTTGGCCTACCTAAGGTGGCCCCCAGACTGGCTGGCTGGCTGAGTACCCACCGTTATTAGGGGTAATGCAAAGTCTCTAAGAGGACAGAGAAGTCTCAAGTTCAGAGTAAGGGGAGACTCTGTTTGGAGGCAGCACAGAGAGAAGGCCAGAGAGAGGTGTGGTTTGGTCTGGGCTTTGAGACAGGGATAGCGTCACTATCCATCCTTCGCAACCTGTCACCACCTTGGTAGAGAGGCCTGCTGGCTAGGGAGTAGTGACGAGAGTGTGAGAGAGACTTGCTCCTGGTACAAGTTTCTCTCCCTTCGAAGAAATGTTTCAGAACAGAGGGCTCGCTGGGTGGCTGGGGTGCCAAGAAACCAAGACGTCGTAGCGATTTCTGCCGATCGTGGTCGGCCAGGTAGGAAGGCTCCTCATGCGCTGAAGCAGTGGGAGCGGGCACTTGGGACTGTCCCTGAGGGCTGGCAGTGCTGGGATGAGGCAAGTTCAGAGCTGGGCTGGAACCTAAACCTATAGCAGGGATTCCTCCTTGTGGTTCTCGGCCCAGCTGCCTCAGGGTCCCATGCAGGTTCCCTCGGAATGAAGGGAGCTGGGCTTGGGGATGTTTGTTACCAGTGTCTCCTGGAGATGCCCCCAGCGCACAGAGCTGGAGAACCGCTGCCTGGGGAGCCCTGCCCCAGCTGTGCCAGAGCAGCAGGCGGCCGCCCATGCGGGCTCCGAGGCCAGGTGGGCAAGCACAGCGCTCCCTTGGTCTTTACAGTGGCCCAGTTCCCCAGACATTCCATCCATTATACAACTGGCTTCCAAACATATCTGCATGTCAGAATTACACAGCCAGGTTTTTCTAAAATATTTATTTTAAGCCACCATTCTAGATCAACTAAAATAGCATCTCATAGGATGGGGTCCAAGAATCTCCATGCGGACTTTGGTACTCAGTCAAGTGAGGGGATCACTGGGCTCTACCTGCTCTGAGTCACACACAGGTGACATGAGCAGGTGACCCATCCTTAATTCAGTGCTCAAAGATCAAAGTCCACCACAGTTCTTTCAGTGTATTTACTCAGGGTATGTGTTTTTTCTTTTTAATTTGGGGGCGCTCTGAGTCAACTAATTATTAAGTTTTTGGAAACCAGAGGGAGAACAGTGAACATGGACTTGTAGGAGGCAAACTGAAACAACGCGCCATCTGCAACCAAATCAGCATAAATTCCGCAAATGGCATCACGCTGCCAAGACAACTCTCCGAGGCTTCGCTGGCTGCCTCAGCAGAGCGCGGGCCCTGAAGAGGTTCAATTATCCTCCACACATGTCCTCTCAGTGAGCCCGGCAAGAGAAGGGACTGGAATAGCTAATAATAAAGTTCCCAGGGATTTAGAGTAAAGGAAGGGCAGGCAAGTCAGAACCCAGCTTGCATTTCTGTTATAGCTTTGACTGCCAATAATTAGCCAATAATTCAATTGTGATACTTGCATTTTAACCTAATTGAAAAATGACTGCTGAATGGCTTCATTATCAAGGACACACATCACATTTGGATACCCATTCATTCATTTGACAAGTATTTGTCCATGATGTGCAAAGTACTGGACAAGCCATATGGCTTCTGCTGTTGAGTTGCTTATGGAAAGGAAGGGGCGATATTGGAGAGGCACTACAGATAAGCAGTTTAAGGGAGGTGTTATTCAGCTCTGGGGAAAATAAGGACCTTTTAGGGAGGCGATGGAATTTGAGTATGGCCTTGGGAAATAGGTTGGATTTACAGATGCATAGCTCAGCGGCCTTGGGGAGGAGGAATGGCAACATGAATGAGCCACAGAAGTAGGTGGGTGTACAATAGGTTTGGAAACAGTGCCGTGTCCTGTTTTGTGTTGTTGTTTTAGCAAGAATTGGAGGGCTCTAATGTTAAGAAGATGATGATGGCAACTGAAATGATAACAGGCCCAGAGGAGGGGTGCTCATGAAAGACATGACCAACTGATCCTGGGAATCTTTCCCATTGACTCTGGATACCGACTTTCCACACTGCCCTCCACACAGCCACCCCCAGTCATTAGCGTTGGCTCAAGAGGAAAAGCTCATTCCTCACCCTTCTTTGCCCTTTTGAAGGCCAAGGAATCAGCATTTTATTCTAGAGACAATGACTGGAGGAAACATCTCCCCCCACCCCAGCTGAAGGGGTGATATAATCAAATATGATCTTTTGGGTGATTAATCTGACAATAGAGCCTGGAAAGGACTGGGCTGGGGGCAGGGAGGAGTTGAGGCTGGGAGACCAGTTAGGAGGCTGTTGCCAGAGCTCAGTAAGAAGTTACAACAGCCACAGTTAGGGAAGTGGCAGTGATGATGGGGACAGGAAGGAGAGGACAGAAGCAGGAGACCTTTAACGGGTAGTACTGGCAGAACTGGAGGCTCCTCTCCTCGAGTGCTGGGGCCTGGGAGTGCCATAGTTCCAGCAGACGACGGGAGCCCAGAAGGAGAAGTTTGGAAATGTGGAGCCACGGTCAGGGAAAGAGAGGAGCTAGCCATGTGCATCTGGGAATCATGTGCCTGCGGACGATGACCGAAGGCAGAGGAGTAGATGAGACCACGAAGGGAAAGACTGGGGAGGAAACAGGCGGAGGGGAGGGAAGGGAGAAGCAGAAGACGGTAGCAGCCTGTGCACTGAAGCTGTTGCAGGATGAACTGTGCTGGTTTTTATCCCCTTAAGTCTAACTGTTTCTGGCCTATTTGAAAATATCCCCTTTCATGCCTTTGGTAAATATAGCCTCCCGACCCCCCCTCCCAATCTGTCAGGTTCAGGAAGTGACTTGAAGCCCACACACCAGTTGATAGACATCAGTGGCTAGTACCTGGGGACCCTTGGATTTTTGTTGCTATGCAGATACCTGGCACGTAAGCATACGTGGAGAGGTGCTAAGGAAACCCCTCCTGGCTCCAAGAGCCTGCTGCTCGCCTTAAAATGCCCCCTAGACTAGTCAGCCCTGCAGTCTGGATGCTGAGTACAGGGGTGGGGGTCCCAGAGCTGGCCCAGTTGGGCTTCTAGAACACGGCCTCTGCTTCCAGCCAGGGAAGCTGCTCACTTCCAGTCCCTGCCCAATGAGCAGGTGGCTTTGTGGGGTTGAAAGAGCGTGACTGGGACGGAGCTTTCGCAGAGGCTCACCGATGCCTCACTAGAGCATCCTCTTTGGCGTGAAGGCTGAAATGGGGGCACTAGGCAGGCACATCGAATCCTGAGGCTCCCAGTGCACAGAGGCAGAGCGCTGTGGCCCTGCGTGTGCCCAGGGACCCCCACCCAGTGTTTCACTAGCTTACTACCTCGATGGACCCGAACCAGGCTGCTGAGGCAGATATCAAAAGCATTCTTAGGGATGTATGCTGAAAAACCCACACTTTCAGAGACGAGGTAACACTGTAAATTCACGAACAAAGGTGAACCCTCATGTTGATGCCCGAGTTATCTTTAAAGCTCATCTTCTCGGCCATCTTTGCGGTACCCCTCACCACCCAGACTCCTCCCGTCCCTAAGCTTCCCTAAGCTTTCCCGGTGGGAAATCTCGTCCCTCGGGCTCTGCCCCCCCCCCCACCGCCCCTCACTTTCTTCCCAGGGTCTGCCTTGGCCCCCCTTATGTTCCTTCGCTGCCACCTCCCTTTTGGCCCGGAGGGACTTGTGCTCTGCTTGGAGCGGCTGTGGGTGGCCACTGCTTGGCTGGAGTCTCCTGTTTCCTGGCAGGTGACATTCCTGCTCTCCCCCACTTTCTTGCCAGCAGTGTCAGCCACACTAATTTCGGTTGCTGAAGGCATTGCCTTTGTCTTTGGATTAGCTACCGGTTTTGCCCTTCTACTGAGATGACTTTTCTTTACTCCTCCCTGATATCATCCTAGAGAGGAAATAATAATCATTTTTGTGATAATAGTAGCAGTAAGAACTAACACAGATGGCAGTTATTGTATGCCAGGCAGTGTCCTAAGAGCCTTCCAAGGAGAACTGATTTTACCCTTACGATAACCCTGAAAGGTTGTGGTGGGCACTATTATCCTCATTTCACAGATGGAGAAACTGAGGCACAGAGGTTAAATACTGTGCTCAGGGTCCCCACAAAGCCCTGAGTGCTGTACCCAGAGCATGGTAAGCTCTAGATAAACACTGGCCGCCAGATTGTTACTATTATTGGTTCGCGTCTGCCTCCAACTCATTGTGATGTAAGGAAATGCATCGTCTTTCTGAGTCTGCTTCCTCATTTGTAAAATACGAATCATCTTCAGCCCCCTTCCGATTGTAATCTTCATGCTCTTTGCTCATCTCATTCCTGCTTTTCTACAGAATGAGTTCTATTTTCCCAGGGAGTCTGTCTCTCCAGTGTTTCCTGGGTTTTGCACAGAACTAATTGCTTGACTACTCTGGAAGCTTCCAGAAAACAACTTGAAATGATGCCCAGGGGGCATTTCGTGGGCTTCCCTTTTTATCAGAGGACAGTGGAGTCCAAGCTATCTCAGTTGTCTCCAAAGCCTTCATTAAACCAGGGTGTGATACTAAATCGATGTTTTCAACCCGAATGGGGCAGTCCTCAATCACACTTCTCTGGTTTGATCTCAAATCTCCACTGCATTAAGCAGACTAGGCTCCACCACCTGGGATTTGGCCAGCACAAAGGTTAGAATCAAGGCCCCCCCCCCCCCCCGGCCTTCATAAGGTTTCCTTCTCTTGGGAGAACCACAGTCCCAGAGGGTGTGTTGGTTTTGCTTCCTGATCTGGTGCCATTTATAGACGGCTGAAGTTCTGAGCTCCCAGCCCCCTGAGAGACAGGCAAGCCCATGGGCTGGTGGGCTTGTGGGCTTAAGACCATGATGCAGGCAGGATGTTCTCTGATCCTGTCTTATAAAGTCCAGTAAAACGACATCATGGGGACACTGGAGTCTCTGGCCAGGGTGCTGAAGGACAGAGTGTTAAAGAGAGAAACTGTCTGAATCCTGCAGAGCACAGGGCCGTGTCCTTGCCAAGCAACACGGTGGGAGCCTGCTGGGTATTAATAGCAACAGCTAACATTTATGGAGCGCTTACAATGTGCCAGCTGCTGTGCTAAGCACCATTTAATCCTCACAATGACCCTCTGAAGTAGGTTTTATTATTATTATCACCATCCACACTTTGTAGAAGGGGACACAAGCTAAGAGAGGCTGAAACACTTGCCCCAGCCACACAGCAATGCCAGGCTCTGACACCAATGCCCCCTGCATTGCACTGCCTTCCTTCTGAGTCCTCAGTGCTAAGGACTCCCCAATGCAGATAAGGGGACCCAAGGACAGCCGCTGAGAGGGGACTTCAGGGGACATCAGTTCCAAGTCTGGGTCTTGGTAATGCAGGTTCTGAAGGTTTGTTCAGGGGGATCAGGCCTGGGGAAAAGAATTCCTACTGATCTCAAACAGGATTCAGGACACTGGTGCACAGATGTGAGTGTACAGGGTGACTCAGAGCAGCCATCTGTGTAGTAGTCCCTCCTGCAGACGGCCTGCTCAGGAGACCACCCAGCAGATTAGGATGTTGCTCAGGGGACGTTTCCACCAGTGAATAACTCTTCTTGAGACAGCTTCCTGCCTGGCTTACTGGTGCTGGTCTCTAAAACTCAGGGTGCCTTCTTTCTTGCTCATTACTGGAGATGTTCCAATGCAATCTTACTCTCCATATTTTATTTTCCAACATCCCTCCCTAGGCCCCCAAAGCTTCTATCATTACAATGCTGCTTTAAGAAAACCGTGGTAGAATTTCTGAGATTAATTTTATTTTACACCAAGACATGAAAATTTCTGCCTCCCAAAGAAGAAACAGAGAGAGAAGTGGGTTAGGAGGCAGGATAGCTGGATGCCAGGCTCAGCTCAGCTCAGCTCCAGGTGAGCTGCCTGGTCCCACGCAGGTCAGCCAATGAGGGGTTAACTGGAGACGGTCCGATGCTTCCATTTTACTTCTTGGCTTGGAAGGATCTCAGCATATACTCCTGCCTGGGGCTGGGATGGAGAGACTATTAAAGCCCCTGCATGGAGAGTATGGGAGGAAGGAGGGTGTCAGGATTACCTGCTAGTAAAGTGATTGCACACCTGGAGATCTGAGCTTCCAGATCTCATCAGAGATATTTGACTATTTTCAGTATTTCAGGAAAGCTCTTGAAAATGTACATTTATACAGATAATAATGTATATGCTAACAAAAATGTGAAGTTTCTTTGCCTTTGGCTAGAATTATATTATTAGCTCGACATGGTAACAACAGTTATCTACTGCTAATCTGAAAAGTTGGTTGGCAGCCATCTATATCTTGAATAAATAAGAAGTAGGGAAGAGATAATCACATGCGCCTGTCATTTACACCTGTCCTGTTACACAGCAGGTTGGAGGTGGCTGAATTACTGCTGGATATATTTTTTTAAACTGTAGAACAACATTGTAGGTAAAACCTAATGAAAGAACTAGAAGTAAATGAAGGGTTGGGGGCTCTTTGTGGTTTATTTTCTCTCGTCTCAAAGGTAGGTGGAGGCCGAAGGTGAGCAGAGGACACCTAGAGGCCCCTTGGTAAGGGGGAGACTTGGGTTCAACTTCATAGTCAGGGATACTCAGGTCTAGAAGATACAGTTTCAGAAAGAGGTTGGGGGTTGTCAGCCCTTGAGGATTTACGTACTGAATAATTAAAGAACCCAGGTGAGCATAAAGCACACGGGTGGCTTTATCAGAGGTAGAAAAAATCGTCTTCACCCCCACGTTGGAGGGGTATTGATGAAGCTGAACCCAAGTCTCCCCCTTACTAAGGGGCCTCTATCCAGCAGTAATGCAGCCGCCTCTGACCTGCTGCGTAACAGGACAGGTGGAAATGACAGATGCATGTGATTATCTTTTCCCTATTTAATATTTATTCAAAATATAGATGGCTGCCAACGAACTTTTCAGGTTAGCATTAGATAACCGGTGTTATCATGCCTAGTGGCAGAAGATTTGATGCAGTGCCATAAAGACCTTATCATTTTATAACCTTTACTATTTCACAAGTGCTTTAACCGTCACCACGGCCCGTAATCCTCACACCCATCAGGTTAGGAAAGTGGGAAGTTGCTAATATTCTCACTTGATAGGACCGCAACCGATGTTTCTCAGAGGACTCGAGTGAGTTTTTTTTTGTTAACCCTCACCCGGGGATATTTTTCCATTGATTTTTTTTTTTTTTTTAGAGACAGTGGAAAGGAGGGAGTGGGGGGGGGGAGAGAGAGATTGAGAGAGAGAGAGACATCGATGTCCTGACTGGGGCCAGGATCGAACCTGCAACCCAGGCAGGTGCCCTTGACTGGGAATCACACTGCGACCCCTCGGTGCGCAGGCTGGCGCCCTAACCGCAGGGCCACACTGCCCAGGGCCGAGCGGGTTCTTACTCCCCATGGAGGGGTTGAGGGGCGAACCCTGGCAGTGGCTGTAAAGGTCATGTTGTAGGTTTCTTTGCTTAGCCAACTTCTTTACTTTTCCATCTGATACCTGGGCCAGCCAAGGACTGCGGAGCCCTAGGACCCTACATTTCTGCTCTGCCAAGAGGACTGAAAAAAATAAAAGCCACCTGGGTAAATAAAGCAGCCGGCACACAGGAAAACTGGGGACCGTCAACCGGGAAGCAGCCTCCTTTTGCCTCACTGATCCCAGCTGCTTTTGTTTTGCTGGTTTGTTGGCCTCTGTGTCATTTACTTTCTAGACTTTTGTTCCCTTCTGTTCAGCTTAAACTCTCCTTCTGGGTTCACTCAGGGGGTCAGCTTCTACCCAAAGCCTCACTTCCCTTCTCGGTCAGAACACAGGCCCGACCCGGAGGCTGGGGACTGACCTGTGTCCTCCAAAGCCTGCAGGTCGCAGCTCTGCCGTCCCCAGGGCAGAAGCCCCCCTTACCAGCCAAGAGGAGGAGCTTAGCTCCTCCTTTAGGTCGCCTGCCAAATCTTAATCCCAGGCCCCTGCAAACAGCCCCGTGGGAGGCTGAGGGAGGAATTGCTTCATTTCCAGGCAGCCAAGTGGATAGATAGATGGTGAGAAGCATCTGCTTTGGAAATGCATTTCTCACGGCAAATAACATTTGCATAACTGCGCCTGCAAGGATCACCAGGCATTTGCTAAGTGAAACAGAGTGCCTTTGCCTGCCTGACCTTCACCTTGCTCCAGCCCCAAGATGGTCCGGGGATCTGGGACCCTCACCTTGGGGGAGGGACTCTCCCCTCAGCTCTGCCCTCAGAGGGCAAGGCCTTCTTGCCCTGGGAGAAAATGTCTCTTACATACATAGGATCCAGGTTTTAAGCTAATTCTGATCTGGGTGGTCCTAATCTGACATGGAAGCAACGGCAATGGCCCCTAACGTTTCTATTTTCGCCTTGCATAAGCCTGCAACATATGAGATGATAGGCCGTTTTAATAGATTTTTCACTATATGACTAAAGCACTATATCACTCGTGCACTTTCCTCCTTTGTCTTTGTCTCGATACCTTCGTATATGTGCCTTCTCCCTCCCAAACGGTGGTAAGCTTCGGGCAGGGAGAGGCTGTTATCTTTTCCGACGCTGAGTCATCTGTGCACATGGATGGGCTATGCTTAGGTGTATGCGCTCATGTGTCTATATAAGAGCAAATGAGCATAAAAAAGTATATGGAAAGGTGCATATTAAATTGTTGACATGGACTATCTGGGCTAGGGGTGGCTAATATGGATGGAAGAAGAGCTGGAGGGGTGGTTAAACAAACAAGAAAAACAAAAAAAGCCATTCCTGGCACATCAGTTCAACTTTGGAGGGTGGAGCCAAGGTGATGGATCAGCAGACCACATTTATGCATTTATGTAAAATCTGACATATGTATGTGTCAAGAAATTAATATAGGCTACAATTAAGGAAGAGAAAAGAAGCACGGGGCATGTAGCAAACATTCAATAAGTATCTGGCGAATGCATGCATGCTGAACAGTATGCGGTATGTGGTAATTTTATAAATTTGGATTTTCAAGGAGCTATTTATTAACTAATATCACTATGACACCCACAAGGCTTGCAGTGCATTCTCATAATGAGAATCACTGATGTTCTCTGTGACAACCTGCCGAGGAGAGTCCCAGTTTACTCTGTGGTCACTTTGCCCACTGACCAGTTGGGGCAGGATTAGCTGGGTGATTTCTAAAAGTGGAAATGACTGTATTAGCACTGGCTGGGGGAGGGGGTGGGCCAGGCTGGGACTAGGGAATCGGCATTTTAGCAAGTATCCCACATGATTTTTATGTTCATTAAAGCTTCAGAACCAGCTGCCCACATGGTGCATTGCTTTGATAATAGGCTATTCTCCAGAGAAAAACAAAGACTTATTTACAATATTTAAGAGATCATGCCTCACTCATTGTCTGAACTTCCTTTGTTTCATTGCCAGAATTTAAAAGAACTAATTTACGTGAACTTTCTAATGTGTAGATAGAACTCAGTGGATCCCTCATCTAGTTGGAGGGAACCAAATTCCTTGGGTTGAAAATGCCTTCAGCGCTTTCTCTTGTGCAGACTTTGTGCAACGGTGACCTGCCCTAGCAGAAGCAGCTGAGGTCTGTTGCCATTCTAAAACACATTTCTAAAAACAAAATGCAATATATCAAACATAAAAAAAAGAAAGCACAGAGCAAATATAGCAACCATCCATGCTCTGACTACTCAGCTTCATCCAGTCCTAACATTTTGCTAGGCTTTCTCCAAATATATTTTTTAATAAATAAAACATTATAGAAAAAATGATATAACCCTTTCTTACCTGTCCTTCTTTTCGCCTCCCCAAAGGTAACCACTCTATTAGATTTAGTGATTTTATTCCCATAAATATTTGTATATTTTTACTGTATAATGTACCCTTACACAATTTGGTGTGACATATTTTAAACTTTATGTAAATGGTATCACATAGTATGCATTTCTCTGCAAATGTCTCATTTGTTTAGCTCAGTGATTTACCATATTGACATATGTAGCTCTGGCTCATTTAACTATTGTATAGCACAGCACAGTGTGATACACTGTTGTGTAGCAGAGAACGATAGTATAGTATCAGTAGTAAGTATGCTGTTGAATGAATGTAGCACCACTTCCATGTATTCTTTTTTTAAAAATAATTTTTAGTTTTCAATTACAGCTGGTGTACAATATTATATTAGTTTTGGGTGTACACCCCAGGGATTAGACATTTATACAGCTTACGAAGTGATTGCCCTGATAAATCTAGTACCCATCTCACACCACACAGTTACTACAGCACTGCCGACTGTAGTCCCCATGCTGTGCTTCCCATCCCCGGGGCTATTCTGTAACTGCCAATCTGTACCCAATTTCATCTAGTCTATTGTTGGAAACAACATTTAAGTTGTTCTCATTTTTTAAACTATTATGGACGATGCTGAAATGAAATTTTTTGGTGGATGTCTCCTGCTGTGTGAGGATTTTATGTATCTAGCCATAGACTTGTGGGTCTTAGTGTACGTGCATCTTCAGCTTTGATATTGCCAGATTGTTCCACAAAGAAATAACACCAATTCCCATAACCACTTCTCCAATATTCCAGCAAGTTTTTCCTTTAGTGGCTTCAAATTTAAGAGCGGAAAACAAAAATAAACCAAAAAAAGAAAGTAGCTTTGAGAACACATTTAATTATCAGTGAAACTGATATCAGTGGACTCCTGTTTTTCCAATCTGCGGTGTTTCTCCCATGAGACCACCACCCTTCAAGTACAATCAGTGCACCGCCCCAAGTCATCTCCTTCCATCAGCCTTTATCCCCCCACATACCCTCACAATGCAATATACAGATGATGTTATAGAATTATACACCTGAAACCTATATAATTTTATTAGCCAACGTCACCCCCCAAAATTCAACAAAAAATACAATCAGTGCACATTGGTTAAGCTCTGGTGACTAGGTGTTTGGGAGCCCGGATCCAAAGGTGTACATGCATATATTCTGAGAGTTTAAAGACTACTAGGAAGCTGTAGCTAAAGGTTAATTATTTAAACAACAATTTAACAGTAAGAGAGAAAAGATCACTGAATAGTGCTGATTCATCTTTGGATAAATCATGCCTACATTCCTCTACAGTTCTCAAGACGGGGAAGTCAGAGCTCCTGTGACTCTAATTTGCCAGACTATGGTTTCCTAGCAACCACCACTGGACGGGAATCCGCTAACTCTGCTTTTTTTTTTTTTTTTTGAAGCGGACTTGACTTTGCTAGAAAAATAAGTTAAATACGAGCTTAAGGTAGAATTTCACTATGTAAAACTATATTTGAGATATATGATTTCTGAACAAAGATCTAAAGTGGCTTCCTTTCCCAGAAGCTAATAAAGGTGGATGCGTGGAAAGGGGAGAGGCACCAGATTTAGGGACTTGAGCATCTGACTTTTCCCAAGAGTTGGGGCTGGACAGTGATGAGTGAAGAGACAAAAGACAGACTCGGGGACAGAGGGAGGTGCAACAGAACCCTACCCTTGAATTGTAGAATCAAGCAACTTTATAGGACCACATGGCCCAGGAAGTTTTAGAGTTCTTACAGCTGAAGGGTAGGGAAGTGAATTATTTGGGCATGAACCCTGGAGATTTGCTCCACTAGCTTCTGCTTAGCCCCAAGAAATCACACATCATGTGTTTTCTGACACAGGAAACATTAGCCTGGTAATTCATCTCTGATGTTGACTGTCTGGTTGGAAGAGAGAAGATCTTGTGGGTATTCCCAGGAAGAACACCCAGGATGGGCCTGTTTATGTATTTTGAGCTTACCAAGCACTCGTTGCCACAGCATGAACTAGAACTCAACAGAGGAAACAGTTGTCAATATAGGAAAAGGTTCCCAAAACAAACTCTTTTAGCTAGCACCACATCGAAATGACATTTCTTGGGCCTTCAAACAGAAATGGAGGCTCACAGGGTTCTAGAGCTGGAAGAGGCTTTTACAGATAAAAAATATAGAAAATAAAGAACTGGACGATTCTGCCTTGTTTATAGTTATATTTGTATCTGACTTCTGGAGAGGGAACTGCCTTTTCACCTTCCTCCTTTGCACAAAAAACAAATGCTATCAAATACTCTCAGAGACATCTATAAGAAAAGGAACAGTATTTTAAAAGCTTAGTCAATAAAATGGGGAATAAAATATAAGTTAAGAGGTCCTAAAAAAAATCTCATTATTCTTAAAATCTCGTTAAGGTTTTAAGTTAAGGTAAATTTAGAGACATCTCTGGGAAGCCAATCCAGTCTTTTGGAATGTTCCTTACTGACCTTTCCCCATGGGCTCAGTCTAATGGTCACTCTGCCTGTCGGGGAGCTTCCTTCTGCAGCAGCTTTGATGTGAAACCCTTTCACTGACCCCCAGAGGACCAGAGACTCCAAAGTGCCTTTGAGTCATGCTTTTCATTAGCAGCTTAGCTCTTGGAGTGCCAGGCATACCCCCTCCGCTGGTTAAGCCCCTTGTTTTTTCCTCTTGGTTGCACTAAGATCATTACTAAGTAGTCATCACACATGGGCAGTGTGCTAGGTACTGGTCTATCTGGAAAAACAAGAAGTGTTTTTTTATCACTAAAGCCCAGAAACAATCCAGCATGACATGGATTTAGTGAGAGGTTAGAAATAGCCAGGAGGTAGGTATAGGAGGAGAGATCTGTCCTGGTCCCATTGGATGACCAGAGTTGCTGATACTGTACAAGTTCAGTGTTCTTGATACATTTTTGATGATGCTGATATATTCTTCAAAAAAACAAAAGCAATGAAAAATTACTGTTACTTGGACTTTGGGGTTAATTCTCTTTAGGCAGAATAGATAAGCATTCATCCATCCATCCATCCATCCATCCATCCATCCATCCATCCATCCATCTCATGACAATTTATTAAACATTACAAAAACCTAGGGTCTAGTCTGCTTGGGCTCAGCGAGGCTTTGGGTGGACAGGGATCAGGGGGTAGGGGTTCAGAATAAGTGAAGAATCCACCTATCCACTTGCTCCCTTCTGGGTGCTGTATGTTGTGGGTAACACCAAAGAAAGAGAGGTCTTTTCCTGTGAGGACTTTGTTGCAGCGAGACAGCTTGTAATGTAAACTGTTGGCCACCACGTCATCTGCAGTGACAGGGGTGAAAATGTAGATTTCATACCCGGTGTACATTCCACTCCCTCTAGTCTCCAAACAAGGTGACTTGAAAAAGAAAAAAATATCAGCAAATATAGAGGGAACCATTGATAATCAACTTTATAGCCCCTGTGGGCCCCAGGCTCCTTTCCCAGCTGCACACTGAATCAGGCTTCCCCATTTCTCAGGAGGGAAGAACCACCATCTTCCGCATCGCTCCAGGCCTGTGCTTGCCCCTCAGACCTGCTAACCTACCACATTCTGGAGGCACAGGACCACCCCAGCCTGCTGCTGTGTCAGAGACTTTGGCCTGTGCTTACTGACTCTCAGAGAAAAACCCAAGCAGAAGGAGTAATTTGGTGGAAGATCATGTTCCACGACTTGAGTTTCACGCTGTGCTGGTCCTTAGATGCAATTAGTTACCCAATAGCGGAAAGCTTGTTCTGTGGTTGGCAGGTACCTTGGCACATTACCCATGGAACAGATGGCTACTGGTTCCACAAATTAGATTACCAGATGATTGTATAATAGAGTCAACTGGCCACTCCTGCCTTACCCTTCCTGCCTCCTGATAAATTGGAGCGAGTTGGTGTAAATGCACTGACCTTTCACTAATTAACCATTCCTCTGGTGGGAACACAGTTGAGGCAGGGTCTGAGGAAGGGCAAGGGAGTCTGCTCTTTCAAGGCATTTAATTAATCTGCAATGTACATGTCTTCTTGCCCTTTCTTTCTAATCCCCATTCCAGTGTTCTCAAATGTTTCATCTACTGACCAGGAGGCATCTGGTCTCCCTTCAATCTGCTTTGCTAACCAGGTTAGGAGGAATTCCCCTGCTCCAGACCTCCTCCTCTGATTCATATTGATGTGATGCAAATAAGAATCTCTCCCCATCTGTAAGAGGTGAAATAGGAGGGGTCTTCTGCTGCATTGCCCATCAGGACTCTCCAGCCCCCACCCTCCCTCCTTAGAGGAATTTTGCTACCCCAACCCAGCCAAGTCATCTACTGTATATTCTCCCTCCCACCCCAATGGCAGCTCACTTGGTCAGAACCAACTAGGTTTTCTCTCTTGAAAAATGCAGAGAGGGATCAGGAAGCAGAATGGTGTCAATGCCCAGGTGAAGGTCTAGGCACTCTTGCAGAGGCCCTCGAATGGTCCTGGCTCCAGAATCTAGTTGGCCACTTTCTCCTTGGATCCTACTTAGTCTGAATCTTTTAAGTAAATTTACCTTTATTTAAATTTGCACACATGGTTTCTATACATCCCAATGAATCATCTCTGGTATCTCCTTAACTCAATTTCCTTCTCCAAAGGAAAAACACAGAAACCATGTTACTGTCTTGACTATGTCTATACCCCAAACCCTGAAATGTCAGATGCCCACCACTCTACCAGGCAAAACTTTCCTGAGCCAGAACCAGAATCCAGTTCAATTTTGAATGAAGTGGGACCTCATCTGAAGGCCTTTCACCTGTGCTCTACCCAGTAGTACAGCTCACATTGCCCATGTCTTGAAACCATGACACCAGTGATCTTCCTCCAACATGCCTGAGTGACAGTGCTGAAGGCGCTGACACCTCGTTTGGGGCCAGCACACTCAGTGGTGTCTGGATCATCATACTAACTGGACTGGGTACTAATCATACCCCTTGATTTTCTTGCTTTTACATGATGATGGTTTAATGTAGAGAGCAGTGGTGTCTTTCATGAGAGAGGGGGGTTGGGACATGGATAGTCCTCCAGCAAGGATGCAACTGGGCTCAGGCTCAGGGCCAGGCTTTGGTGCAGGAGAGAATCTGGAAGCTGGCCTGGGACACGCCCAGTCAGCTGGAGAAGAGGTGTGTCCTTTGGTTTTGTTTACCTGGTTTAATTGCTTTTGCTCATTTGTTTTTTCACATTTTTAACAAACCTCACAGCCAGGATGTGTGCCCGGAGCCCATTAGACTCAGTCGTCATAAAGGGATGGTTGGTGCTGTGGGTCTGATGAAAGTGACTTTCCAAATTCCCTCATGTGAGGAGGAGGCAGACCAGAAGCCTCACTAGCATCTTCATTCCAGGCTCAAGACTTGGAATCTTTGAGGCCAAGCTCTGGCCAACTTAACCAATGGCCACTGTGTGTTAGCTATTTAGAGACAATCCTGATATGCACCACTGGGGAACTGCTAGCCAGCATTAAAAGGGACTCCTGGTGAAGTAATATCTCTGCTGTCATACTGCATTTGGCCAAGGGCACACTGAGGAATAGTGACTGTGGGTGATGTGTATGTTCGTTCTGTGCGTTTGCAGCCTGTTTATATGCTTGCTGACCACCTGCTGCAAGTGATGTCATTTTCCAGGGATGTGTTGGCCAAGTAAATTGCCCCCTTTGGCCAGAAATGTGTGAGTTTGTAGTTTATACAGGACAAGACAGTGAGGTCTGGCCATACAGAAGAGGCCAAGCAAACTGCACATAATCATTTCCAGATATGTCTAATTTTGGTATAGAGCCAGGTACCTCATGCAATCAAGCTGGTGCCCCCAGGATTCAAGGCTGGCTGAGTCTTCAGCAGGAGTTGGATCTTGTCTCCCTGGCTTATGTTCATTTATCTTCTTTAACTTCAAATTGACCTGTTGTTTGCCTCCTTGAAATCCCTAGGAGTTTATAACCAGATGATTATAAAATTTAAATAACCATACACTTGGGAAGTGGGAAAAAATATCAAGACTCAGACCCCAGGCAATGGCCAAGTTGCAGGCTACCACAGATCAAAAGCAGGCTTCTCTGTCACTTCATGGGACCATCTCTGCTTGGGGGCAAGTGACTTGCCCTGCTCTGCTTCTTTGGTGAGCAACCATACTTGACCTTTCTTTCATAGGAGCAACTTTTGACCTCAAACCCATGACTCTTGGGGATGCTAGCAATTTAGAATGGGTTATCTCTTTACCTCACAACCTGAATGAGTAACAAAATCCTAATGGCATGATTAAAAAAACCCAAAAACACAGCTAAGGCAAAAATATATCAAAGGATGAATAAATCACAGGGTCTGCAGTATGCGTAGGGAGAGATGGTTTTATAGGAAAGCGATCTAGCCCAGCCCCTCTTAATAGTTCTTTTCATGCAGCACCATGCAGTTCAGGACTTACATCACATCAATATCTCCAAGGCCACATTAGGCCATTGGGTCAAGCAATGTCTATTGGGTGTTTGCTTTATGAAAGGCATAGGATTAAGAGCTCAGTGGGGAGAGAGAGAAAGGAATCTGAAGACCTAGTTTATACTCACAGAATTTGCAGTCTCATTGGGAAATATCCTGCAGGTCAAAAATTTAAAGAGAGTTCTCTGAAACTATAAACTACAAAGTACCATTAACATAAAGGATACCAGGAAGGGGATGGACTGAGACAGTGAAAAGTCATTTATCTTGTCTGAGGCATTTCATAAACATAATCTGTGTTAAGATACATCCAGTGAAGTCCTGGCTCTAGCCACATGGATGTAAATATCACCCGAGGGTCTCTGATTTGCTTAGATGCTCAAATGCCAATGATGGTTTGGTCAATGTTTCAGTCAACACCCTTTGGGGACTTTCACCAGTGAGACTATTAACCAAGAGCTCAGTGTTCATCACCAACTTCTTTTCTCTTTGAAGTCTTATGAGGTGAAATTTTATTCCATGCCTTACTGTGATTGGATGGTATTATTACACATTCATAAATTGTTTGTCACTCTTTCTCCGAGAATGTGAGATTAATGTTCTTGTTGGGTATAACGGCAACCGTATATCTCAGCATGTGTGTGGGGAAAGAGTGTATCTGTATGGGAAAGGTTATATATTTGAAAGCTTATGTGTGTTCTCAGTATGTGACAGGGTAAGTGACCCCAATAAAATGTGAATGTTTTGATTTTCACACTAGTCCGCATGTGGCTATTTATTTCCTCCTATGTTCGTGGCTGGCAATTCAAGGTAACTGGCACCACATGGGCATTGGCCTGTTGATTCTGGCCAAGCATCCAGGCTCCCAGGAGGTTCTATTTAACTAAAGTGAATAACATGCTTTGCCTCTTATTTTTAAAAGCACTCTTTCATTAAAACAGCTAATCACATGCATTTTCTAAAACTGTATTGCCGACTTTTAAATATGGTTGAATTTTAGAGCAGTAATTAAAGAAACAATCAAGAACCTATGGGTTTCATGATGGACCTGTTTAACAAATCTTGACATATGGGTAGGGGATACCCTGTGAAACTTGAAAGACAAATCTAGGTCAACTAAATGAATAAATATATCCTACAGTGGAATATGAAGTTTGTTATCCAAGGGAGAGAGAATAGGCCGAAATGAGAATAACTAATAACTTAAAGTTTTAGATTGGTTCTTGGGTTAAAGTTTGATAGAAGGATATTGAGGAAAATGAAGATTGGACATATATAACTATAATGTTTTTTAAGTGAGAAAGGTACAAAGATCTCTGTACACCCCCCTCCCAAATAATCCTTGGGATCAAGTTGGGGAATGAATGATAGGTTGAACTAATTCACCATGGAAGGCCCTTTGTATGGCGCTGACAGCAACCCTCTTCATCAAGGTGCTGTGTAATACTACTTATGACCTTGTATAAGAAGGTGAGGAAACCAGAGTGGCATGGCTCTCACTCAGCTTACTGCCAGCTCAGTGAGGACAAACAGTGTGCTAGGCCTGATGAGTTTGTGTCCCTTAAACTGCTTTAGAAGAAGCCTGGAGACTAGAATAAGGGAGAAGATAGCCCCATGGCATCCTCTTCTAACAGATCACTTCTGGAATGATTTCTTTATAGAAATGCAACTTGGGTACCAGTGATGTTACCACTTTGAGAAATAGTGCCTAAACATTTATGTATAATTTGTTCATACTCTAGAGTTCTCAAAGAGGCTACATTATCTCACTGAGCCCAAAATCAATCCATGGTTTAACATTCTCCCCATATGGCAGGTGAGAAAAATGAGGCCCGGAGAGGGTGATAGGCTAGCCAGGAGGTGGAGGTTCCAGAACTCAAATATTAGCTCTCTGGCTCCAGGACTGGTGTTTTTCCATTATTCTATCAACTAATCTACAACAAGCCCAGAAGCAGGGGTGTGGACTAAGGATTTTGGATGACACATTCCAGAAGGAGCTCTTGGAGAACCTGGAGATGCTCAGCCTGAAAGACAGGTGATTTTAGAGGGCTCGTGATAGCTGTTATCAAATATTTGAAACTGTCATATGAGGAAGGAGGCGACTTCTTTATAGCATCAGAGGGCAGAAGTAGGACTAATTGATTGAAATTATGCATGAAGCCAGAGGGTAATGGCAAAAGTGTGTCTGAAAGAGTGACAAGTGTTCGGCTACAGAACTGTGTCCAGAAGGTCAACAAAGCAATGACTTCAGAGCAACAGAGAGCCCACTGGTCACCTAAGCAGATGGGAGGGAGGGTCATAAGCACAAAGGTCTGCAGCTGGGGTTTTGCTTGCTTTTGCGGGCAGATGAGTCAGTCTAAAGCACCACTCGGGCTCAGTTTTGATTCCACTCCCAGCAGTGTCCCCTGATGTGGGGTCCTGTCCCTGGCTGGTCAGTTTGGAAAGCCCACAGTTCAGAGCTGACCACAGAACCCTTACACTCCCCGGCTGGATTGGGCAAAGTCCCTCCCAGTTCCGGCCACTGTTCTTGACAGGCCTGCATGTGCTTACCACCTGTTGTCTATTTTGGGTTTTCTGGTGCTGGGTCTGTAGCTGACTGTGGCTTCACTCTGCTTCCTCACAGGTGCTGAGAGCACCCAGAGCTTGCTGTTGATGGTGGTTTATCCCACCTTGCTTGCATTTGGGGTTTGTGAGATACCTCACCTGCTAGTTTTGTGGTGAATGTTGTCCATGGCCAGGTTTGTTGGTTTTGCTGCTTAATAGCTCTGTTTCTATGTGGAGATTCAAGAAGATCCAAACTAAGGTGGCCACATCGCCACCATCTCGCCAGGGTTCTCGGGTTTGTTATTGTTGCTTCAAGTGCCTCCTCTATGGTTTTCTGGCCAGCTGTCTGCTAATTTAATTCTTTCCAATCGTCCTCTTAGAAACTACCGTCAACATAAAATAAAACAACATTTGCGTGAAAGAGTGGGGCAGTATAAAATAAGTTAAGCTCTGCTAGAACATAACTTAAAGAAGAAAGTCAAGAAGACTTAAAAACAGATACAGAGGATGTTTTCACAGTGAGCTATGGCCGTGGCTGGGAAAGATGTGCCGTATATCCACATTTCGCCTTCTTTGCCCCAGGAGAGAACACTTCTCACAGTTGGATGTCTGACTCAGTAATCTGTCGGTTTTGCCTGACTAAAGACACATCATTGATTGATGCCAAATCTTGCTCAATTAAAGGTTCATTTTTCTTTTGGCTGTTGGCAAATGCAACATTGATTATGGGTTATTAGCATCCACCCCCTCAGATTTCGAATGCGCTGGGAGCGGCTGCCTGCATACCAACCACCGCAGCAGCAGGGCTCCCAACCACCTTTCTATTCTGGGCCCAAGGACACCTGCCAGTGTGTCTGACTGCAGGGAGGCTACCTGCTCAGTGAGGCCCTTCCCAGGGAGATTAAAAGAAAACAAGGGATATTTACCTGATTTCCATCTCACTCCCAGCCTCCCACCTCCAAGCTAAGAAAAACTGGTATCCTGTGATAACATTTAAGTACTTTATACTAGCCTATTTTTTCATGCAGGCGTTTGTTTGTTTATCCATTCAATCAGTACTTTTGAGAACTGGCTGGTGGGGCAGATGAAACAATTGCAGAGACTGCAGAGGGTGAGACTGAGTCTCAGAGGCGGCGTGTGAACGGTCCCTGCTTTATCGCAGGAGGTCCTGAGCAGGAGGTGGAAACCCTGAGCCAGCTCAGCTGCCGCAGTTACACCGCCTGGTCAGGCCCCTCCTCTGAGGTTTCTGCAGAGAGACTGAGCTCCGGGCCTGCCCAAGGACTTTCAGTTCTCGCTCACCATCTTCCACTCCGGATGGCCCCCAACCCTCGACTCTGGCCTTGAGCTGTGTCTCCATCGACTCCAGGCTTTAGAGGAAGAAGAGGAGCTGCCCTTCCCGGCCGGGCTGCGGCCTCCGCGAGGGGCCCTCCGGCAGGGTGGGCTTGGCCGTGGGCCCTGCCCTGCAGGATCCGCTGCGCGCTCCCCTCTCTCCCGATCGGGCTCACAGGTCGCCACCATCACCCAGTGCATCTGTGTCCTCGGGCAGCTGGAAAAAATTACTTCCAATTCAGTGACTATAAATAACACATTTATTATCTCACAGTTCTGAAGGTCAGAGCTGGGTTCCTTCTAATGCCCTGGGAGAGGAGATGTTTCCTTGCCTTTTCCAGTGTCGGGAGGCCTCGGGTGTGCCTTGGCTCCCGGACCCCTTTCTCCGTCTCCAAAACCAGCAGTGTGGTGTTTGCTCCCCTCTGACTGGGCCTTTGTTGTCACATCCTCTCCTGACTGTGACCCTCCAGCCTCTCTTATAGGGACCTTAGCGACTGAATTCACCCGGGGAATCCAAGACGATTTCTCTGAGTTTAATCACATCTGCAAAGTCCCTTTGGTTATATAAAATGATATTTACAGGTTCTGGGGATTAGGAAGAGGACATTTTGGGGGGACCATTAAAATTTTGTCTGCCATACCCAGTTCCTTTTTTGTTTGTTTTAACAAAAAGGATTAAAAAATGTATTTTTTTTCATTATGGTAAAATACACATAACACAAAATTGACCGTCCTAGCTAGTTTTAAGCATTCTGTATAGTTCAGGGGTGTTAAATACATTCACAATGTTGTGCAAGCATCACCACCACCCATCTCCACAACTCTTTTCATCTTGTAGAACTGAAAGTCTACACCCAGCTCCTTTGCTCCTGACCAAGGCAGCTCGACTGTCGCATTTGTCAAAATGATCATAACGAGAGTTAACTTAATGAGTGCTTGCCACGAAAAAAATATTTCGATTAAAAAAAATGTTAGAAGAAAAAAAAATGAGATAGTTGAGGATCCCGAGGCGGGAGGGCTTAGATAGCTTGCTCGGTTCACCCAAGCCGGGAAGCAGCCCAGGCAAGCGGCTGCCTCCAGACGCTGCTGCTTCCCCAGGAAAGCAGGTTTACAAACGTTGCCTGCAGAAGCGGAGCTTGAAGTTTCGCACAGGAAAGGCAGAAGCGAAGACAAAACCTCAGACACCTTTGTGGCCAGTGTCAATTAAACAGCAACGCTCCAGGAGTTGTTAATCAGACACTTCTGTCAGAAAAAATAATGCTGCTGAAGTAAGCAGGGCTTCTCTACAAGCCACAGAAGAGCTGTCAGCCTTGTTAGTGGAACCCCCCAGGCCACCCCCACGCCGTTTGGGGCTGTTGCTGCTGCAGAAATGCCTCCGAGCGCTTTTCCACCCTGGTCTCTAGATGGGTCTCTCATCTCATCGCTTGCTATTAGCAGTGATGTTCCTGTGGGTCTTCAGGTGTCCAATTTTCTTTTTGGAGAACTAGCAAATCTTCACGAGAACTCCCAGCCCTACAATCCAGCTGACTGGATGGCTCTGTGAAGGATCAGCAGTGAGCTTAGACTTTAGGGGGATGGAAAGGGCTCCCAGCCACTCTCCCTGCAGAATAGGAGCCGTGGAGACTCCAGGAAATGAAAAGAAAACTGCCCCGTTTGCATAGGGGGCCAATGAGACAAGTCCTGTTGGTGGCGTGTGTTCAATGATGCCCTTAATCCCCGGCTCTGCGGACCTGGCATCTCCGCCGAGGGCTGACCAGCTCGGCTCCGTCTTGTTCTCAGTGCCGACGTGCAGGGCTGTTTGCAGGCACAGTAAATATTTGTTCTGTCAAATGGCATTTGGCTACTCACATGTCTTGTTTAAGAGATAAATGTCACGGATCTCTCTCCTCTCCCCCCTTCCCTCTCTCTCTCTCTCTCTCTGTTGTGAACTACAAGGAGATGCACGTCTATCAATATCGTCTTACCTCCCTAACAACTGCAGGCCGCAGATGAAGACTAATGTCCTCAGAGTGCTCATATCCCGATTAGGTTGGTGTCAAGTCAAAGCAAAGCCGCCCGCGCCTCAGTAATGTTCGTGCCGCGGAGAGCACAGCCTGTTCCAGACCAGAAGCAATTTCTGTCCTGACATGTCTGTGTTATTAAAAAGTTAAGAAAAGTAGAGAAGGGAATACAAAGATAGGAACTTTCAAAAATGAAACTACAAAGTTAATGACACTGAGCAGTCTGGAAAGGAAATCCGCAATGACTTTAGCCAGGAGGAGGTATCAGAAATCCGCAGGCCGGGGAAAGGGGGTAGGGCCGGGGAAAGGGGGGTAAATGGTGATGGCAGGAGGCTTGCCTTGGGGTGGCGAACACACAATACAATATACAGATGATGTGTTATAGAGCTGTACACCTGAAACCTATGTAATTTTATTAACCAATGTCACCCCAATAAATTAAAAAATAAAAATCTACAGGAAGGATCAACAGCAAGAGGAAAAAGAAATTTAAAAAAGAAGGAAAAAACCATAACACTTCTGCCCTATAGATATTATGTCAGGATGGCAGGGATAAAGAATAATAGTTAATTAAAAGGGAACAAGCATTTGGACGTAATGGAAGATCACCCCCCTGGTCACTGCTGCAAAATAAAAGGGCATAATTGGAAGTGATGATTTCACACCTATCTAACTGGCAAATGATTGGTGGGGAAACAGGAGAGGGGTCCTTTTGTGTTTGTGCTTATAGACAACTAGGGGTTAAGATTCTGATTGGCCTTTGGGAGCTTCTCTCAGGCTGGGGAAGGGGATGTGGTGGGAAGCAACCAGAGATTTTCCTGGTTTTGGAGGAGGGGGTCATGTGCTTGCAATAGTCCTGTCATGTCCATCGCCAATGGGGAGAGGGTCACTCTGAGGACCTATTCTGGTGAACACAGTCCCATGAAGCTCCGGAGTATTGGTGGTGAATATTTTGCATCCAGAATAAGTGCCCTTCCCAACAAAGACTAGAAAACGAGCTTTATCTTAACTGTCTTGTGTACCTCTGACACCTGAGGACCTGCCACTGTGTGGAGCTTTACAGGTTATAAACTAGCTTTCCCACACCCCACATGACCTCAAGCGATCCTCCCAGCAAACAGGATGGGTAGTCATTATTCCTATTAGGTGAGGAAACCCGGACCCAGGAGGGTGGCATGACTATTCAAAGTGGCACAGACACCAGAGAGTCAGGGAGGGGCTCAGGCCAGGGAGGGGGGCGCAGGTGATTTATGGCCCTCCCCAAACCAAGCCAGCTGCCAGTTAGGGCTGTTAACATAGCGTTTTCATACATCATCTCGTGTAATCTCAAAACACCTTGTGAGACAAATGTGTTTAATCCCCATTTACTTATCTCATTTATTCCTTACATCAGTCTTATGGGATTTTATTATTATCCTTAATTTAGAAATGAAAAAAACTGAGGCTTAGAGAAGTGAATTACATTAAGTTGCTCTGCTAGTGGGTGACCGAGCTAGGTTTGAACCCAGTGTCTTATTAATGGCAAACGAAGCCTGGACCCCTCTCTAAGCCACATGGCAGCTGCCAGGGTGCACAGTCCAGCCCGAGTGTGGTTTCCAGTGTGTCTGGAACACCTCACTCGAGGTGCTAGCCCTGTTCTGTGCCTGTAGTACATCCCCTCTCTCTTACAAACTCCATGTACAGTCTCAAACTCTTTCCGGAGGCAATTATTGAGTACAACAAGGTCAGCTCTGTGACAACCCTGGTCATAATCCCACCAGCTCAGCAATGAGTGAAGATTCCCTCCCTTCCCTGCCTGGTCTCCCACTTTAGCAGGTTGACACTTACCCAGAGCCCTCCCCACCCCCTTCCCTGATGCAGTAAACAGCAGGCGAGACCACAGGTACTGACAGAAGCAAATGACATCGCAGTGGCTGCTTTCTCTGAGTCTTATTTCAGGACTTTGTCTACGGTACAGATGGGCTCTTTTTTTAAACCAACACAAGCCCCTCTCAGGTTTTACTGCACTTGCTGACAAGTAACTTCCTGAGGAACAGAATTGGGACTCGGACCTGAGTTTTTGACTTAGTATAGGTCAGGCCCCCTAGTGCCCTGGGATCCCTGTTTCTCCCACTTTCCAATTACTGCTCAACCTGGGAAGAAATCACGTTCAGCACAGGCAGGGGTTAAGGCCGATTTGGAGCCTGCTTGGCTCAGGGCTTCTGGGATTTAGACCCATTAAGGCTGGATTCCTCCTGTTTCCTTCTGTAATCTTCCTTGTAACTTTCCAATTTGAATTTGTTTAAATTGTCACTGGATTGTATAGCCTTGCTTCAAAAGATTTGTTCCTTTGTGAAATAAAGAGTTTTTCTTAATATGTAAATGATTATGCAAATGGTGTCTTTCCACCAGTAATTCCTCCTTCCTAATCCAGTCCCTGCCTCTCAGACTGCTGCTGTGGTTCAGAGCCTGTATTTGGTCACCCAGGAGCAGGAAACTGGGGCGAATGTTACCATGGCTACCACTTATTGAGCACTTACTCTATGCCAGGAACAGTGCCAAGCCCATTATATGCATTATCTCATTTCCCTTCACAACTCTTAGGATTAGATATTATTAATATTCTTTTTTTTAAATATGTTTTTAAATGATTTTAGAAAGAGAGGAAGGGAGAGGGAGAGAGAAAGAAAGATTGATGTGAGAGAGAAACGATTGGCTGCCTCCTGGACGCCCTACTGGGGATCAAGCTCACAACCCGGGCATGTGTCTTGACCGGGAATAGAACCTGCTACATTTTGGTGCATGGGAAGATGCTCACCAGCTGAGCCACACCAGCCAGGGCAATATTCTTATTTTATTAGAGAGATTGAGTGACTTGCTCATGAGCATGTAGCTTTTGGCAGGACCATGGTTGTACCCCAGCACTTTCTAGTAAGATGTCTCCTTAGCTAAGGATAACTTTTTTTCAAGGTTAAAAAGTCATACAGTTAGCCCGGCTGGTGTGGCTCAGTGGTTGAGCATTGGCCCATGAACCTGGAGGTCACAGTTTGATTCCAGGTCAGGGCACATGCCTGGGTTTTGAGCTCAATCCCCAGTAGGGAATGTGCAGGAGGCAGCTGATTGATGATTCTCTCTCATCATTGATGTTTCTGTCTCTCCCTCTCCCTTCCTCTCTCTGAAATCAATAAAAATGTATATTCTTTAAAAAGTCACACATTTATATGACTTAATCATACAAATATACTAAGGACAATGGGGCTGCAGGGTAGAAGAAACAAAGGGGGAACGTTTGCATCACCTTGATGGGATTCCCTCAGGAGAGCCGGCATAAGACCCTGTACCACGTCCTGGGTAGTGGAAAGGCACAGCCTCTGAAGTTAGAGACTTGGATTCAAATATGGCTTCTGGCCCTTAGAACTGTGCAATTCAATGCAAGGTATTCAACCTCATATAGCTGTTCCTCACCTATCAAATGGTAATAATAATTTCCAATAAACCTCCCTGCCAAATTTTCTTCTTATGTTGTATTCCTTATTTCTAGAATATGTATGAGTGCATGGCACATGAAAAGTGCTACCAAAATGGTAGATATACTCATTCAACAAATATTTGAGTGACTACAGTTATCTTATTGATTTTACCCCATAAACACAGTACATAAGGCTTAAGAGCTTTTCAAGTGCCAATAAGAATGTTTAATGCTTAAAATAAAATAATTAGCTCCAAGACAGGAAGAAACTTCCTATAGATTCAGAATTAATAAATGCTAATTAAGTGTCTAATAAAGTAACATTATGTCAACCTTTCAACTCTTCACAGTTTAACTCTTTTATAGTTATGTACAAATAATAAATATAATAGGGTTTATACTACAAGAACTAAGAGAAGAATTTAAAGTGTTAAAAGATAATTTTTTGAGATTAAAAAGTCATATATATTTATACGACTTAGTCATACAAATATACTAAGTGAATATGTGTCAAGTACTTTATTTAACTTATTAATGAATGAGGATATCAGTGAGATGTTAAAACTGGTTCAGAGGAGAATTCAAAGACCAGAGACACATGTACGTCATGAGTTAAATTTACAAATAAATGCAGAACTGGCTTTTTCCATAATGAAGGGGGGGAAAGGGATCAATTGTCCCTCCACCAGACAGAATTAATTTGCATGTTTATAGATAACAATTATTTGCATTGCTATAATTTTTTAAAGTAACTTACAGAATTATAAACTAGCTCAAAGACAATGAAAGGTTTAAATCCCATAGAATCAAATAAACCAAAATGATGTGCTCTAGATAACACATAGTTTGCCAATGAATACACCCAGTAGCTTTTTGGGGGTACTTTTGGGTACATTTCAAAGTCTTTCACAATTTTTTCTGACAGTCTCTTCCCCTTCCCTTATGATTATAGAATCTCAAAGAAAGAGTATTCTTGACCATAAAATAAGGCTGACCTCAATAGGTCTGGCCTGAAAAAAAAAACGCAGCAGGGGTGTTCATTTCTCATCTAGGCTTCCTTAAATTTGCTTTGCAAATCTTGAGTCATACAGTATTGAACCACTAGTAATGTCACAAAATTAACTTCTGTCTGGGAGTTTGCCTAAGGACTCTCAGATGGATCTAAAAGCTTCTGCTCTTTACTGTCTTGAGACTAGGATATGAATCCTAAGAAACTCTTTCCACCAAAGTTCACCAGCACTACCTATGAATTTAGGTGAATTCTTCTCATCTTAAGGACCCCAAATATCCTATGGTTCCTGGTCTGCTAGGAAGTGACCTTCCTAACCACCTGAAAGGCTGGCACCCTGTCAGCCAGGAACCAGGCCTGCTTTCCTGGGGAGGTTTTGTAGACATTAGTTCCATAAGTACAGCTGACCTTTATTTCTTAAAACAAAGTGGTGGTTATATCTGATTCAATTAGCAACACTCTTAAACATAACACTTCAGATAGGGCCTATAGGGCACAATTTGTCCAATTGTATCCTGGTAAAAAGAAGGACCTATTTTTACTGAAACTATGCAAATAACCATATAGCCATAAAATGTGAGACTCTAAGGGTTTCTGAGTTGAGGGACCCAGTGAGAATCAGGTATCATTTAAAATCTGTTTCATTTCAGTTTATGAAAGCAGAGTTCACTAAATACTCGTGGGTTATAGAAGTGTAACAGGAAATAGAAATGGCTTTTTTATAGATCCAGAGAATAGAACTTTTAAAAAAATCAACAATGTTCCACATGACCACAGTAAAATTTCCCTCATCAGTTTATTCAGTCCTACAGTTAATTCTTGTTACCCTGGGTCTTGGGTTAGCGGTCTCATGAAGCCATCTGCTTCTTAACTAAAAAGAGTTCTGGAAATCCTGACTCAGCCCACTGGTGCAGTCTGACAGTTGTCTAAGGGATGTCATCTCAGAAGACTGTCCCCAGGAGTCTATGCTTTGAAATGTCAGCAGTTTGAAGTACCTGGTAAAGTCTTTTTCAAGGACTCTGAGACTGTTCTTTATTGAAGACATAAACTCTAGCCTGCACCTTATAGCATTACCTCAAGGAAACATTAGAGTAAGAAAAAAACCCATCTGTAGAAAGCAAAGACTTAGAAATCTGTGGTTAACTTATTAGTGATAATTTTTAACTGTAAAAAGTTTGATGACCGGCAAAACAAAGATAATAAAGTCATTCAAAACATTTAGATAAAAGATCTATAAGCATATTGATTAAACTTATTTCCAAAGAAGCCAGTGGATGCCATACTTGGCTTATAAAAATGTGTAAACATAATTTTTATAAAGGGAAAAAATCTTGAGATATAGCATCCAATAATCCTGAGACATAATATATACAATATACTGAGAATATAAAGTAAAGACAGTCAATAAATCAGGATCTTATTTTACATTTTTATAAAATATATAAATAGGTATGTATATCTCCATTTATATGCCCGTATTCCATGGGTAAATCTGATGCATATTTCTGGCTGACAATCAATGGCCTACAAGCCTCTAGATGAAACTAAAAAAGTAAGGTTTTGACTAAGTAAATATTTCAAATAATAACTGAATTATATGACTGATAACACCACCGTGCCATGGACTAATACCATTAAGTAAAGCATCTCCACGACACTAATAAATGTAGGAAAACCTGAAAGGAGCTATTTCTTAAGAATTTTGATCAGTCTTTCCCCTGAGGTAAACACATGTTATAGAAAGCAAGACCACTGACAGATTCCCAGGGATTCCCACTAAGCATACATTTCTGTAGTGTTTATTTTAATACCATTTCATTTATACAAATTTAGGCTGGGACATGCTGAGCGTTTCTGCTGATAGTTCTTCCCAGGAAACTCTTACAATAGTCTCATATTAAACAAACACAATTATTTCTAGTACCTCTCTTTTTATAAAAAAGAAAAAGTAACTTTGTAAGTGTTTTCCAGGGGCTCTCTGGGAAATCTTGAAGATGGTTTTAGGTATAAAAAAAATATCTTGACAGTTTTGTTTTTTCTATATTTAGGATCCCATTTTGGGAAGGCAAAATTTAAAAAAGTTGTCAGAGGACTTTGGACAATTGATGAAGATAAGCTCGTGGATACCTGCCAAACAATATTTATTACCTATTTAATCAAAGTGACAATAAAACACTTAAAAATACACATCGACAGCAATGTGATTAGAAAGAACGTTACCCCTTTTGTAAATGAATCTTTGTTCTTTTTTCCCCATCAAAGAATCAAGGACATAACAAAGTCAACATAAAACCCAAAATTTATTCTAGTAAGACACAGAATCTTTTCTCTCTAGGCACTTTACACAGAAAGTAAAAAATCACCATTCATATTGTAAATAAAGGGGTTTATCAGTGAACTAGGGGACCAAACCCATCAAAATAGAGTGACTGCTGCGAAAATTCTAACATCTTTTGTAACTGCTTTTCAGACTTAGGTGTATGAACAAAGGCAAGTAGAATTAACATTTTTGAGTTTTGGCTTTCATTGTCCTTTTTCATTATTCTGAAGCAAACTAACACTTTAGGACAGATCTCAGGGGATCCACAAGATCAAAACAAATTTTATGATTCTGAGATACCATTTATATAAACATTTCTTCATTACTAGTATCCTGAAATTAAATAATAGACCAGTATTTTTTAAATTCTCCATTTTAATTTTTAATATAATACTGATAGTTATAATTCACATACACAGAAACCTTTTGGGGTTCTCAACCAGTCCCAAGAGTAAAATGGTCTGGAGACCAGCAAAACTGAGGACGGCTGCTTTAGGATAAAACTATTCTTTTTCCTTGAAAAATCAAGACGTATGCAGTCAGAGTTCTCTGTCACTATTGCTCTTAAGTGTAGTTGCAATCACTCATATTAATTATAACTTTTAACTAAAGCAGTGGCGTGGAGGTGGATAATTGAGAACTTTCTGCCATACACCAGCATTACAGCCCACTAGAAAAGCTCATTAATATACTTTGCTATAGCCATACACTTCTCTTTTACATGCTCTTAAAGTAACAAAAATGAATGTGCTCACTAACATGACCCATAGATACAGCCCCTCTAGAGCATATAATTAATTAATCAAATGTTTCACTATTCTATCTTGCTTAGAAATTGTCTAGATATCTAACGCTATCCATTAATTAACTCAGTTTAATACTAGTTCAAGGTTTTAAGCAATTTAAGAATCTTGGAAATTATCTTCAAGCTGACATACTACAAAACATAATTATTCTTGAAATAAAGTTATGAAAATCATGATTTAATTTTATTGAACCCAGATTTATATTATATAAGAGTAATGTTAGTTTATTTAATCAGTAGCTTGTATCACTATGGGAAAAATAAACTCAAGTAGAATAAAATGTGTGCTTCAATTATATTTTACATTGATAAATTAGAGAAGGCACAACTGTTCTAGTAAACTAAACATTAAACCAGTCTTATTTGCCAAAGATTTACCTTAGTTATGAGAACTTAGATTCTTAAAATGTTTCTGAAAGAATTTTTTTAGTGTAGCACATTTAAAGCATTAGAAATGAAATTTCATTTTATTAAAATTTTAGGAATATTTGATTTACATAAACATTTATTTATCTCTTTAAATAATCAGAATAGAACTTCTTTAAGATACTTAATAATCTAATTTATTGATACCCTCTCAAGGGAGGAACATTTCACACTTATACTACAAGAATTAAAGGCCTGAATTATAGACACATAGATATAAAAACACAAAAAGATCTTAGAGCTTCAATTCTACAATTTTAGCCACAGGTTAAAAGACATAAGAGGCGCAGAAACACAAAAATTCACTGGTCCATATATTAAAGCACATTCTCCTTCCTGGTAGGCACAAAATTTTTTGAGCTAAAAATAAACCTACAAATAGGACTAGCCAACCAGACTTTCTGTCATCTCTTTACTTAACAAAAAATACATTTCTAACCCTAGTCAGTTTGGATTAGTGGTTAGAGCATCGGCCCGTGGACTGAAGGGTCCTGGGTTTGATTCTAGCCAAGGGCATGTACCTCAGTTGCAGGCTAGATCCCCATGTCTTTCACAAAGCTCAAAAGTGTAAAAATTATAAAGATCACAAAAATCTTTAAAAATGTAGACTATAAGTAGCCTTCAACACGTTTGATTTGATGAGGAGAAGAGTGGAGAGGGGTCTTCAAAAGTGGAAGTGCCCAGGATCTATGAAGTTCTGCTTGGTGTTGAGTAGACTCTGTGTTAAGTGTGTGTGTATGGTGAGATGGAGGGGAGAGGAGATTATTGAGAAGAAGGGAGATTTAAGCCAAGCCTTCAAGAAACTTACATTCCACCATGGTATATAAAAATCAAGTTAATGAATTAATTATAGATATTGCCATGCAATTGAGTAAATTGATTAAGTTCAGGAAGAAAGGCTGATGTGATTAACTGAACAGGATGGTATGGCAAACATCCTTGGTTGCTGATTTCATAGCCATCCCTTTATTGAGAGAAGCCTCCCAATTTTTTCAGGCATAAAGTCTCAGGGTGTGTAGGGGAGTTAGGCTCTACCCTCAATCTCAGGGGATGGTCAAAGGAAGTCATAATTTCAGTCCCCATGCCTTTCTCTCCATTGCCACTGACATGACTCCATTTCTGGCACTATTATCTCTTTTGGGTTATTGCCTGCCTCTACTGTTGTCATTCTACAAATCATTTTATTTCTTTTTTTATTAATATTTTAAATGGTGAAAAACACACACAATGAAAAACATACAAAACAAAAGTAAAAAATGGCTTTTAAAAAAATTTATCTTTATTGTTGAAAGTCTTACAGGTGTCCCATTTTTCCCCCAAATTGATCCCCTCCACCTGGCTCCCACCCCCTCCCCAGGCCGTCACCCCGTTATTGACTGTGTCATGGGTTATGCTTATATGCATATAACTTCTTTGGTTAACCTCTTTCCACCCTTCCACCCCCCTTCCCTCTTTCCTCTGAAATATGATCGTCTGTTGCATGCATCAATGTCTCTGGATCTATTTAGTTCGTCAGATTCTTTTGTTCTTTAGCTTCTTCTTAAAGAAGACCCTTCAACATTTCCTGGAGTGCTGATTTGGTGGTGATGAACCCCTTTAGCTTTTTCTTATCTGTGAAGCTCTTTATCTGACCTCAGTTCTAAATGATAGCTTTGCTGGATAGAGCAATCTTGGTTGTAGTTCCATGTTTTTCATCACTGTGAATATTTCTTTTTTTTTTTTTTAATATATCTTTATTGATTTCAGAGAGAGGAAAGGAGAGGGAGAGAGAGAGATAGAAACATCAATGATGAGAGAGTCATTGATCAAGCCTGCAACCGGGGCATGTGCCCTGATCGGGAATCGAACCGCGATCACCTGGATCCCAGGTCGACGCTCAACCGCTGAGCCAAGCCCGGCCGGGTTACTTTGAATATTTCTTGCCACTCCCTTCTGGCCTGCAAAGTCTCTGTTGAGAAATCAGCTTACAGTTGTATGGGTGCTCCCTTGTAGGTAACTAATTGTTTTTCTCTTGCTGCTTTTAAGATTCTCTCTTTGTCTTTAACCTTTGGCATTTTAATGATGATGTGTCTTGCTGTGGGCCTCTTTGGGTTCCTCTTGTTTGGGACCCTCTATGTTTCCTGGGCTTGTAAGCCTATTTCTTTCCCCAGGTAGGGGAAGTTTTCTGTAATTATTTTTTCAAATAGGTTTTCATTTCTTGGTCTCTTTCTTCCCCTTCTGGCACCCCAATAATATGGATGTTGGGCCACTTGAAGTTGTCCCAGAGGCTCCTTATACTATTTTCATATTTCTGGATTCTTTTTTCTTTTTGCTCTTCTGGTTGGGTGTTTTTTGTTTCCTCATGTTCCAAACTGTTGTTTTGATTCTCAGCATCTTCTACTCTCCTGTTGATTCCCTGTAAATTATTCTTCATTTCAGTTCCGGGAGCCTTCATTTCAAATTGGTACTTTATTATGTCATCGATTTTCTCAGTTGTTTCCGTAATACTCTTACTAATATGGTTGAACATCCTTATAAACAAAATTCTGAACTCTGTATCTGTTAGCTTGCTTGGATTTATTTCACTTATTTCCTCTTCTAGAGATTTCTTCTTCTGTTCTTTCGTGACATGTTTCTTTGCCTCCACATTTTGGCTGCTTCTAGGTGTTTGTTTCTATGTATTGGGTAGAGCTGCTATGTCTCCTGGAATTTGTAGAGTGACTTTGTGTAGTAGGTGTCCTGTAGGGTCCAGGGGCGCAGCCTCCCCAGTCACCTGAGCTGGGCCTTCTCAGTGCTCCCCTGTGTGGGCTGTGTGCACTGTCCTGTTGTAGTTGAGCCTTGGTTGCTGTTGGCATCACTGGGAGGAATTCACCCCCAGGCCAATCAGCTGTGAGGACCAGCTGCAACTACAGCCAGAGAGCTGCTGTGCTAGAGACACTCCTATGGAGCAGGATTTACTTCAGTGGGGCTTTGGTGTTCACCAAGTGTGCCCCTTGAGTGTCACTCGTGGATGTGGAAGGGTTGTAATCCAGCATGGTCAAGTCTGACCACCAGGTGCACTATCTCTGGGGCCTCCTGGGAGGTGCAAAGTCAGCCTGTGCCAGTGCCTTGCCCAGGGCCCCCCAGCATGAGCTACACAGCAAACCGCAGTTGGCTGCTACTTGTGCTGGGCTTGGAGGTGTCCAGGAGAGGCCAAGCTATGAGCCAGTGCAGGCTGCCGCTAGTGCCAGGCCTGGGGCCACTTATCAAACTGTATGGGGCCCGCTGCTGCTTGTTTGAGAGATTTTAGGGAAGTCCTAAGCATGAGGCTTGAGAGGCCGCTTGCACAGAAAAGCCACTGGAAATGGCCTGGATGAGCTGCAGGTGGGGAGGGGCGGGGCCTCCGGGAATCACGGGGCGGGGCCAAAGGTGGGAGTCAGGTGCTGGGGATTCAAATATGGCGCCTGCCTGCGGGCTGTGCAGGGAGGACTCGCCAAAGGAGCCATGGCCTCTGCCAGCTCTTCTGCCTGGGAGGAAGCCGCCCCTCCAGCTCTCGCCTGGATCTCAGGCAGGCTAGTTCCTCCCCGAGTGTCCCAGGTCCTTTCAGGCTGCTGCCCGGCGCTGGGCTCAGAGGGAGCGTCCGAGTGAGTCCGTGCGCGGGCCCTTTAAGAGGAAAGCCTGGGGCTCCCGCAGCCTCCGTGACCCTCAGGGACAGTCCCCGCTGGTTTCACAGCCCGAAGTTGTGGGGACGTCTCTTCCTGGCCCTGGGGCCCTGGGCTGAGGGCCTGCTGTGGGGCTGGGACCCCTCACTCCTCTGGGAAACCTCCACCACCGAGATGCCCTCCCGGGTTTACCCCGCGGTACCGGGTGTGGGCGTGTGAGAGGCTCCAGGATCCAGCCCCGATCCGCCCGCGTCTCCGCCCCTCCTACGGTCTCTGTGCCTCTTCAGCTCCCTGGCTGTGGGGCTTCTGTGCAGCCAGATCTCAGGAGGCTCTGAGTGAGGGTGGTTCTGGATTTTAGTTGTAGTTTTGATGTGGTTGCGGGAGGCGGCGGGTGAAGCTGTTACCTACGCCGCCATCCTGTTTCCTCTCCAAGAATAGCTTTTATAAAATAAACATTCTTATAACCATTACTCAGGTAATAAAATAAAATATTGTTAGCGGCCCCAAACCCTTGCATTTGTCTTTATCTGGCTGCACGCGCCCCGCCCTCACTGCCAGACACAATGGCAGCCCTGATTTCGTGTAACCCCGTCCAGCCTTTTCTTCCTGCTTTACTGCCTAATTTCCAGATCTTAGTTTCTCTAATAAAAAGAACCAAGTGTTCCATGGGGAAATAGTAGAATTTACAATTTGAGCATAGAAAATGCAAAATGAGCTTGGAACATCTTGCTTTACCAGAAAAGAAGGAGTACTTGAAAAAGTATAGGGTATATAAAAAAGACATAGGAACCCAACTGACACAACAACCGATGGTCAAGTTGGCACAATTCTAGCAACAAAATAAGCAATGATAGGATTGGGTTACAGCCTGTAAACTGAAGTAAATATCCATGAGTCTATACTCATGGAAATAAAATTTATAAATAAAAGGGGAGGAAGAAACAGCTTTTCCTTACAGAATAAGTCTGCACTATTTAAAGATGCAGACATTCTTGAATTACTAGGTATGGTAAGCAGAAAAATGGTCCCCCAAAGGTGTCCATGTCTTTATCTCCAGAATTTATAAATATGGCAAAGAGACTTTACAAATGTGATCAAATTAAGGACTTTGAGTTGGGGCGATTATCCTGGATTATCTGGGTGAACCCAGGGGAATCACAAGGGTCCTTGGAATTAATGTTGTATCTATAAGGAACTTCCTAAAAAAAACCAAGAGTAACAGGTTACATAACTAACAAAATGAGAGGAGACAGTGGAATAGTGGATGAGCTTTGTTCATTCAGCAAGCAAACAAAAATATTAACTTCTCAAGAGGGCATAAAAGAAAATAAAAAGGAACACAGAACAGGTAGGATGCTAGAAAATAGACAGTAAAATTGGTAGATTTAAATCCAACTCAGGGAATGAAGTGATAAAGCAAGACAGCTGAACTATGTGCATCTTTTGACTTTCTTACAGGCTTGCCAACTCTGAATGTTTCTGGAAAAAATACAGTGTTTCACTGAGTTCTCAGTCAAAAGCAGGCTTCTCTTTCATTATTTACCTGCATTAGAAATTTCTGAACATGTGAATGTATTACATTTCCAATTTAAAAGATGATAATTAAATATTTGTTGAATGAAGACATGGTTTAGGAAAATTCATGGAACAGACATCTTTTTGGTTTAAATTGAGATTTTCTCTTCCCTCCTCCTCTGCCCAATCTTTTCCCTCTTTGTCCCTTCCCTTCTTCATTTAACATGTTGTGCCTGAAGGGGGGTTAAAGTGACTTAATTCAAATATTGCAATTTAAAAAGCACATATTGTACGCCACCTTTTGTCTGAGCTGTGCGTTTTCAGTAGCTGCTCCTTGGTGGACTGGCGCAGGCGGCTGCCTTACCAAGGAGTGGGCTGTGTCTCTGAGTAGCCAGGAAACTGTTTCTTCTTCCTCAGGATAAGCTTGAAATCCTCTTGGTTTGCTGGGAGGGGCTGGCCTCTAGTGACCTTTAAGACCAAACTTTGATGTTTGTATGTATTAGCTTTGTTCATTCAGCAAGCTTTTATGGAATGTGTAGGATGAGCCACAGATCTATCAGTGTTTGAGGAGGACAGGAAAAGAGCTTGTAAAATTAAGAGTTTTGTAATCTTGGCTTCTCACTAGTAGGAAAATGACATGACATTAAGACAACTAGGATTCCCATAATTAATCACATTTGTCTCTCTTCCATGAGATCAGTGGCTATAAAACAAGGTTGGCAAACTCAAGGCCCAAGCAGACTACTGGCAAATCCAGCTCATGGTCAAATCTAACTCAGTGTTGTCTCTTTTTGTAAATAAAGTTTAATCAAAACATAGCCACTTCCATTTGTTGCCATATTGTCTATGGTTGCTTTCATATTTAAAATGACAAAGTTGATGGTGATGGGGAATAAAATAAAATAAATGGCAAAGACAGGAATAATTTAGGGCCATGTATCTGGTGGTCATTTTATTTTTATTTTTTTATTTAAAAAAACACACATGTCTTTATTGATTTCAGAGAGAGGAAGGGACAGGGAGAGAGAGAGATGGAAACATCAATGATGAGAGAGTCATTGATCGGCTGCCTCCTGCACGACGCCCACTGGGGATCGAGTCTGCAACCCAGGCATGTGCCCTGACCGGGAATTGAACCGTGATCTCCCGGATCGTAAGTCGATGCTCATCCACTGAGCCACATGGGCCGGGCTGGTGGTCATTTTAGGATTGAACTTTAGCATATACTTGTGTGTGCACTTTTTCTAGGAGACCTCATGCTTTATAGCGGTACCCACCAGGCAGGATGATGGAGTTCAGCAGGGAGTAAGGGCAGAGCAAGGTCTGCCCAAATCTGCTTTTCTTGGCAATTGGACAGTGGTGAGTGTGAAAGAGGAAGGATAAATGCCATGGGCCTACGCCCATGGGTGCAGCAGCTGGAAGTACTGGGACTGATGAGCACCTGGCCGTATGAACAGGTCATACAAATATATTTTGTGAAAAAAGTAGTGAACAGAATGAAATCTATAGTGCCAAAATGTTCATGCCAATTGAAATATATGCGCACATACAACAATTGGCATCTCATTATGCCATTTTAAGCGAAAAGATATGCACTAAACATATTACAGTTGCCTTGTGTGGGAGGGCAAAGGGAGTGGCTTTGGGAATAAAAGTGGGTCAATTAATGATGAGACAATTAGAGAGGCCTCACATGGACAAATGATGACAGTGTGCCATGAACTGAGGAATTTAACAGCAACAAAAATAACAAGCAAAAAGAAGGAAGGAAGGGAGAGAGGAAGGAAGGATATAAGAAAGGAATTAGAAAGGAAAAAAGAGGGAGGGAGGGGGGAACCAAGATTAAAAAAATCTGGAGACATATCCTGATTCTGTTATAGCTTTGGCACCTAAATGGATTTGTGACCTTGTGACAAGCTGTCGAGACTCAGCTTCCAAATTAGCCAGAGTCTAAAAGGTGGAGGCAGTGAGGGTGAGGAAAATGGTGGTGGTGGTGATGATGATGATGATGATGATGATGTGAAATGGGTAGGGAGGGGTCAGAGCTGGGGGACTGCAAGCCAATAGGTGAGGTTCAGTCCTCAGGGAAGGGGATAGTCTAGGGTAGGTAGGCTGGGAGAGTCCCAGGGAAGTTGGGGTTCAGGCCCAGTTGAGATCCACAGTTCAAATGAATATGACACGTGGTGCAGGTTGGGGAGAAGGCTGTCTTTGGACACTCACTTCAGGCATGTTAGATCTTAAACGTAGTGAGCTCTGAACATAATACTAGTTCCTATTGGCTCAGGGACTGAGCAGAAGCCTTGGGCAACGATAGGTTAAAGGTCATCAGAGGTGGTTTATGGAACATCTGGGCAAATGTCATCATCTTTTTGGACTTAATTTCCACAATTTGGGATTATAATGCCTTTTCTCTATACCTCAATGGATTGTTTTGATAAACTAATGAGATGATATAGGAAGAACTCTGGAAAAATAAAGAACCCCACACCTTGGAATTAATATATTTAAGCAAGTTCTTAGAAAATAATTATTTCTTCCCATTCACCCCATCAGCTCAGTTTGCTGGAGAGAAAGAAAAAAAACTGGTGGAAGCTCCAAACCGCTAATTTATTCTGAAAGACCCGAGAGAAAACATAATAGCTTTTATGTTATTTTAGTAATTTTCTTCAAAAGAAACATGTATTATTGCACTTAACTTCACCCTTAAATTCTCAAAAATTAAGTCAGTGTTTTCCCATAGTTTTCAAATATTTCTGAGGAATACCTGAGGACTGCCCAACTTATAGCTAACTCCCAGCTGGCTGTCCTAGCTGCTAAGACTGAAACTTTATCCAGTAATAATCTCTCAGCCCAGGAAAGCAAGAAAAGTAGAGACATTTTTAAAGTTCATAAACCAGTGGACTTTATGTATAAGGAAAGAAATGGAAACCAGACTGTGAGAATTGTTCTTGTGAACTCAACTAAGATCATATTTTTAAAGAATATAAATAAATATGCTAATATAATTTTCTATTATCCAGCAATTTAGATACATGTTTAAAATAAACCTTTTCTCATTTAAAAAATAATTTGGAAATTATAGTAGGGCTTAACAAGAGAGTAAAATTCACCTGTACTCCAACAATCATTTGGGGCACACACACGCACACACACTGAATATTGCAAACTACATATATAGGTTCATATATATAGGTTCAAACTACATATATAGGTTCATATATATAGGTTCAAACTACATATATAGGTTCATATATATAGGTTCTACTGCTCTTTATCAGGTTCTACTGCTTTTGAATCAGGTTCAAACTACATATATAGGTTCATATATATAGGTTCTACTGCTTTTTATACCATTTTTATGTCATTACATCACTAGCATCTTTTTATGTTATTAAATTTTTCTAATTTTGTTACTAAATATTATTTTTAAGTACAAAAATAATCATATGAATGCACCATGGTTTATTTGACATTTTCTATACTTAGATTACTTTTTTTTTAATCCTCACCTGAGGATATTTTTTCCATTGCTTTTGCAGAGAGAGTGGAAGGGAGAGCGAGAGAGAGAGAGCGCGCATCGACTGGTTGCCTCCTGCGCATGCCCCAGCCGGGCTGGGGATGGAGCCTGCAATCGATGTACATGCCCTTGGTCAAAATTGAACCCGGGACCCTTCAGTCCACGGGCCGACGCTCTCACCACTGAGCCAAACCGGCTAGGGCTAGGTTACTTTTAATATTTTCACTATTACAAATAATATTTTTATGCGCATTCTTTTACATAAATTTTTAATAACCTTGCTGGTTGTTTCCTAAGATAGAGCCATGAAGTTGGAATCACTAGGACAAAGTATACTAACAGTTTTAAGTTTTTTGATATAAAGTTCTAAACTGTTTTTTAGACACTTTTAATTAAGTCTCCTGATCTATAGTACCAAATTGTTTTTCAGAACCACTGTAAAATTAGACTTCAATCAGCAGTAAAAGTGAATATGTGTTTTATCGTATCTTTACCAGCACTGAGTTTCATCTTTAAAAAAAAATTCCTTGCCTAATAGAAAAGCACAGTGAACACGCTGCTTTGTTCTCGCAGCATCCCTTTAGGGAGCATTCCTTCTCCTATTCCGTAATTACTCAGATCAAACCCTAGAAGCGCAAGCAGTAATCAATGATGACACGTATGTTGTATGCCTCCATGTGAGGCATATTTTATTGCTTCAGTTGGCTTTGCATTATAAAAAAGGAAAGCTCCCACAATCCATCTTGACTTTTTAGAAAATGCCTTGTGCAAACAGCATCTTGCATACATATTACTACTCTAGAGGAATCTGGGCTTCACTGGGTCATTGCCTCCCTTTCAGTGATTAAAAGCTCTCCAAGGTCTATTTTCTTTTTGGATTTTTGGCTCTGCACAGAGTTAGCCCTGATCTATCCTATGCAAATGATAGTGTTCACAGCTCAGTGTGTAATACCTTGTAGAAGGAAAGCACGTAGAAAGCATAGGCTCATGCCCAGTGTGAGGTGGGGAGGGATGTGGTGGAAAACACTGCGTGATCCTACCAAAAAATGCTGGAGGCAGAAATAAGAAAAAAATGCATAGAATGAGGCAAAGAACAGGCAACAGGAGTACTGTGTTTTTCAGGGCTGGAGATTTGGTTTACTTTTAAACAAAAGCAGGTCCTGACATAAAAGACACATTGGTTTTTACTGTCCAGCTTTGATTGAGGAGTGAGGCAGGAATGAACTAGGGACAATAACAGAAACCTTTTGGAGAGCAGGATGAAGAAAGGACACGCAGAAGAGCCTGGACTCAGGGCTTCAGCTTCAAGAAACCGCTTGTTAAAGTATCTTATACTGGATGAGGGTGGGTTCTACCTGTAATTCACCTGTTCACACATTGCTCCTGTTCAGAGTCATCAGCAGTAGTCAAATAGTTTGTTGTTGTTGTTAGTAGATACAGAAGTTAAATACCCAATGCAGTTGTTTTAGTAGGTACAGACGTTAAATACCCAATACAGTAGTTTTACCACGGAGTTAGGATGGTATCAGAGGAAAACACACTTCATGTTGGAGGAGAGTGCTTCAATCTGTCTGTTAGTCATTTGCTTATTCATAACTCAAGGCTCCATAGCTTCTCTTTGGAAGCCCCTTGAGTTGTTTGCATTAAATCCGGTTGGAAACAGTCAATCTCTGTAGGGTTTGCCTGGCAAACATTATGGAATAGGTGTTTCTGAGTCACGGCTGGGAAGAGATGCTGAAAGGGAAAGAAAAAGAAAAAGGCATAAACTAAACATTATAGGCTAAGAGAAACACTTCAGTTAATCTGTTGTTTTAGCAAAAGTTAAAAGTGTGCACTTTCTAACCACCTAATGACAAGCTCTTTCAGCTGTTTAGCTATTGTCCCTCATTCCTAAGCCAGCCCTCTATATACTTTGGGGCAGGAGCTGGGACTGTGAAGCACAGTTCCGCTTTGCCAGATGGCTTTGTCAGGCTTTCCAACAGGGGCCACTGCAGGGAGACAGTGACAGTAAGAAACCTATTCCTACAGGTTTTTTGTTCCTGTCAGTGCCAGTCATCCCATCCAGTGAGGCAGGGGCTGTTTTCTGCAGTGGCTACCTTTGCCTAGATAACTTCCTACCTAGCTATCAATTCCTTATATTAATTTGTTCTGTACAAATAATTGATGTGGGTCTGACTCCTCACTGACCCATGAGCCTACTTAGTTCTTTATATACAATCAGACAAGTGGTTAGGAAAGGTACCAGGGCCTCTTTTTTTGATAGGGTGTTCTGGCTTGTCTGTCTATCATTAAATATGTGCTTGCTCTCACTGTGTGCCCAACACGGAACTGGACTATGGGGACAGTGATGACAAAGAAAGGGGCATTGCAGACAGAAGTAGGTGAGCAAAGCTTAGAGGTATGAATCGGCACCACACACCTGGGAACCGAAGTGGTTCTAAAGGCAAAGGGCCTGGGGGGGGGGGGGGGCGATAGGCAGAGTAATGGGAGGGGGGCTGGGCTTGAGCATGGGCTCCCTGTTTTTTTGTGTGTGGGTTTTTTTCTGTTTTAACTTAACAACACTGCTTCTCTTTTCTCTCAAGCTACTGACTCTCCTTTGCCTCCAATTCCAATGTACTAGCTTTTATTTTTCAGTTCTCGGTGGTGTCCTTTGCCAGCCAGCCACACGCCTTCCTTTTCTTCTCAGTATCTCCCATTTGTTTCTCCACCATGATAGTTTCAGTAAAAATATTGTCTACTTACTATTTTTCTGCAAATCTCTTGCTTCCTCCTGTTAAGTCTTTCCCACAGTTATTGCCAGTTTTGCAAAGAGCGTTCTGGCTCATCTCTTTGACCCATTAGCCTTCTTAAAACTTTTTTGGTAGCTAAACAATTCAGAGGTCAGTGTTTTGCTAAGTTCTGCTTTCTGTACTTGACCAAGGACAAGCATTATAAGTATTAAAAAATGATACATTCTGAATTTTATCCTTAGCGTTTTACTCTAATCAAGAGGACAGAGCAAGGGGATCCTGTGACGGGGGGCATCCATGCAGACATGACCATCATCTTGTGGTTCCTGGACTCTCCCAGGGTCAAGTGGCTTTTGCTTAGATGCCAAATTTGTCAAATGAACAATGTGGTCCTTTTTCCCAGAGCACTTTTTAGATCCTACCCACAATGATACTGGTGCTTCATCATTTTAGACACAGAAAACCACACGCCTTGGCTCTGGAATTGTGAAACACAGCTGGCCATGAGGTTGTCTCTGCCAAGGTATAATCTCATCCAGGTAGTGACCAAAATAAGAATACTTTGTGGGTCTAGGGGATAGTGGGAAGAGAAGTGGAAAGTGGCAGAGAAGGGAAAGGGACAGAAAGGCACGGTGATCTGAAAAAAAAAAGGTGGTGTTGGGGGCAAGTCATGCAGGGATCAAATGCAAACCAGTTTATGCCAAGAACGAGGTCTCTGCAGCGAGGAAGGTTCACTGTGGCCTTTAGTGCTTCACTCGCTCCTAAAGCCAGTCATCAAAATTCCTGGAATAATAAGAAAAATGAGGTTGACATTTGCTGGGGACTATATTGGGGTGGAATGTGGCCACCAGTGTCAGCAATGTGACAGTTCAATAGATCCCAGGACTGGAAGGCCACTGAACTTACCATAGTCAGCCTGATGCCCCGTCCAGCGAGGGAGGGGCTGTTACTGCTGGTCACAGATGCCTATCAGGCTTTCTTCAAGGATGTCACTTGAGTAAATTGCATTTAATAGCTTGCCAGTATTTCATTTTAAGTGCATTTTGGTAAATATTCCTATCACAATCATTATCAAAGATTAGTATAGAAATTAAGTTTCTTTTTGAGTTGGGTCCCTGATAGACCTTGTCAGCATTATGAAAATGAATGGGTTTTTAAGAAATGGATTTTGAGAGGGCGTGGTGGAAACCTCAGGCCCAGCCTGTGTGTGGTGAGACCGGGGCCTTCCAACCTCCCCTCCTCCACCTCTCCAGCAGCATTCCACGGCCCACCCTGACTGCCCCTGCTTTCCTTATTTTTATTTTTTAGCAAAAAAGATAACTCTGATAATCTCAAGTATTCCTTGGCCTGCCAAGCTTGTATCTCTTTCTATGTACAAAAACCGAGCAGGAAAGGGTAACACGCCTTCCCTTCACCTTTCTTTTCCTTTAATCTCCTCCGCCCCTTCCCTGTCCCCAACTCCTCCCTCTTCCCAGGAGCAACAACACAGCCCTCAACCAAACAAGCACCAGGTGAACTACCCGAGCTGGGGACTGTCCAGCCAGCAAGATCTGAACCCCTATTCAACAGGCCAAAGGCTCAGCTGCATTGACCATCTCTGCTTTTACTTTGCATCAGTCTTTACCATGAAATAAACCACTGGATGACACGCCCGGCTGTGCCCCAACCATAGGCTCAGTGTAGGGCACAGATTCCTCTCACTGCCGGCTGAAGGAGGAAACAGAAGAGACCATTTTCCTTTTCCCAGGGAGTTGTTGACACAGGATTTCTTTAATTACCCTTTAAGGGCTGCAGCCCAGTGTGGCCCACTGGGAAAGTGAAAATTTTATTCATGAGTTTCCAGTTAATATTCCTTCTCACCTGCTAGGGGTCCTCCTCCAGGACACCCCATCAAGTTCTGGTTAGAGGGCAGCTGGCCTCACCGTGTGAACACTGACCTGAAATGTTGTGATCCCAGAGCCGGCTTGGGTAGAGTTTGATGGTGAGCTGAGTCATGTGAAATGCTGAATTATTTAGGAAGCTTTTCTACTCACTGGCAGAGGCAACTAAGGAGGCCACCGGGAACCACTGAGGGGAAACAAAGAAAACGGAGGAAGCTGGGGTTATTTTACTTAGCCTCCCCCTTGCTCTGGTGATGCCTGCAATGAAACTCCCTACTCTGCCCACTTGACCAGCAGGAAAGATTCACTGGACAGCTGTGGTTCTATGAGTCTTTCTCCTGTGAACCTCATTAAATTTCAGATTCCTCAGGGTAAACAGCAAATAAGGAATGAGAGTTGCCTACCTGGCAGATGCTGAGGTTAAACACAGCAATAAAGCCATTCACCGATTTCAGACTTCTCTTTGCTGTCTCTTTGGCATTCACCGGGCCTTCCCTGTGCTAGTAGAATGTGGGGCATGGTGATTTGGGGGGGGTGTGAAGTCTAGGGAAGACATGCAGGGTGGGAGAAGTTAGCAGATCCTGGCTTCTCTTAATTAGAGCCCCAGGACCACCTGAACCATGTCACGAGGAACCATTGGCAGATAAAGCTGCCCCCCCCGCCCCCCCAGGTCCTTCAGCGTCTATCTGCAGCAGGGTCTCAGGGGTTGCCTCTAGGTAACATGTCAAAAGGGACAGCCCGACATTGCTAAGCTGGATGTCAGGCTGCCTCCCACGAACATCGGCACCTTTGTAGGATGAGGCCTGGAGAATCTTATCCTGGACCTGAAACTGCTTCCCACCGTCTCAGGCAGCGATTCATGGAGGGAGCAAGACCCATAGCTTCGAAGGTGTATGGCAAGAAATGTCTTATAGCACTTGTAATGAAATTTGCCGATTCTTTACTTAAGTAAATGAAATGTTTTCCATATTAGCCCTAGAATAATGTCCCTGACATTTCCCTGCATTTGGATATGCTCTCCTGCACAGGAGTGAGAACGGGTGAGTGATAACCACCGTGCCAGGTACATGATAATGCATGAGTGTCATCCACTGGGCGGTGGGGCCGCTGGTTCAAAGCAGGCATTTCACCCGTCACCATCCAGGGGGCCGGAAATGAGAAACAACAATAACAAATGCAACAAGATGTGCAAAGGCTGAAATAGTGCGTGGGGTTCGCTCCTGCCAGTTTCTGTGGGTAGAGGCTGCATGTGCAGAGGGATGAGGGCCTGGGGCTGGGCTCCATTGGGGATGTCTGTAATAGGTGGGGGTGGGGGGTCAGTCCCATGTATTTGACATAGTCAAACAACAGGACAGACTTCCATAAGCAACTCCATTTCCGCTTCCCTAGGCCCTTTTCTTAATTCCCTCCCCCAGGAAGAGGACAATAGAGTGAGAGTCCCAAGTGTTCATTTCTGTTCCCACTGGCCCAGGGGGAAGAATTTCCATGCACGGTTGTCCCTTTGGCATTAGGGTAAGTATGACAAGGACCTCCTAGGCCACTGGGCAAGTCCCTGGTACTCCTCCCAACCTCCCTCCCTCCACCTCTTGCGGATGTGTGGCATCTTGTTGTGATGAAAGCTTGGGAACAAGTGTATCTCTTCTTGAATTCCAAAAAAATCCCCGACATCAGTATAATCCTGGAGACATTTTGGTAGTAACAATGGTGATAATTATATACCGAGCTTGGAAAGGACATTTTGGTTTTTATTTCTATCACACTTAAATTACATGTTCATATTTTAGCCCCAGACTTTCTTTGCTAAATGCCCAGACAGAGAAGGAAAGGAACAGGGGGTGATAGATTGCTTCGAATACTCGAGAACCTCCAAACGCCTCACTAGATGAAAAGCAAATTAAGGATCTTTGACAGGTTAAAATCAAGTATTTGGAGTTTCTCCACTGGAGCGAATGAATTTCCAGTTTAATAACTTTCTTAGAATTCCCCCTGCTGCTCTAGACTGTGACCCCTTCAACTGCCGAGCTCATTCCTGGTATGTGTCATGAGTTTTAACTCCGACAGTGGCTTTTAATTAAATCCTTGTTTATCATTCAGTTAATGGGCTAAGACTAACGATGAAAGGAAAAACAGGCTTTCGGTGATTTTCTCGCCCATCACAGGATACTTGAGAAAAATAATAAAGTGATTTACTCAAGGGTGAGTTGGCATAAATGCCATTTCTCCGATTTGTTCTCCTATATGATTTCGGGAATGATTTGGGACAGCCAGTCACTCTGCTTGGGTACATCAAGAAATTACTATAAATCTCTCTGGAGGAGCTTAGACACATCCAACATCTCCCTCAAGCCAGGTCTGGGCACGCCGCCATCTGCAGTGTGATCCTTGAAATTTAAGATGACAAATCTTCAGGGTCACCTTTCTCTCTTTTCTCTTTCTCAAGTGTTTACTCTGGGAACTTTGAGCACGTTCTTGTTAAAAGTGCAGCAGCTGGCCTGATTTACCTGACTTCATTCCCGGTGTCTGCCATCTCTACCCTTTCCCCTCAAATTTCTCAATGGTAAATAGGATTTTGAAAGTTGGGAGTCCTGAGTTCACTCTTCTGCGGTGAAATTACATGACTCTGGGACAGTCACTCAATCACTTTGTACCTCATTTTTTCCGTCTATAGAGCAGGGATAATCATACTATTCATTGAACTATCAAAATGAGATATTGTGAAAGTCAGTTACAGAAGTGAAGGTTTGAAATGAAAGCAAAAGAAGTATCTTATTACCTGGCTGGCGTGGCTCACTCAGTTGGTTGGGTGTTGTCTTGTGCTCCAAGAGGCTGCCTGTTAGATTCCCAGTCTGGGCACATGTGGGGTTGTCGGCTTGATCCCCAGTAGGGGGCGTGCAGGAGGCAGCTGATTACATTAATACCTCTCTCTCTAAAAATCAATAAAAAATATAAATAAAAGGAAGAAGAAGCCATGAGCCTCTAACTATCTGAGGATATACTTGGACATACTTTCCCAAGCCCTGGGCAGGAAGGTGCCACATGGTTATGAGATGGATGGTTGGGGTGCTCATGGTCATTGTCATGGGGTACATAGAAAACTCAATGACTCTCAGGCACTATAGTGAGAACACATCAGAAGTTGAGCTTATAAATTGACCATCATGACCTTCAAAATGTTTCTAGTTCTTGCTTAATCCAAACCAGCATCTCAAATGTCCTCATTGGTTTTGTAGGAGGGAGGTTAGAGATAAAATTTGATGCATTTTACAAGTAGACCATTTGCCTAATTGGAAAGGAAGATCCAGTCTGAGGATTTTGAGGCTCCCAGATTGAGAAGTCCTAAATGGATAGTCCTAGGTGTTCCATGAATAGAATTCAAAGGATCTGTGAACTTAGATGGGAGAAAAATTACATCTTTATTTTCACTAACATTTAACTGAAATTAAGTATTTTCTTCAATTATAAATGTGGACAACAAACCACAGTAGTATGAATAGTAGCTGTGTCTTTGTTACCATCAGAAATTCAAGGTATTTTCATATGATATTATCATTGTTACATATATCTTAAAATACAATTTCCACTGATCACTGCTTTGAAATTGCAAGTTATTAGACCAGCTGCTAGAATTAGTTGAGTTAATAAAGAAACACATGTATAACACTATATTACACATTTGATTAAAAATATTTTTTTATTTAATATAATTGGTTTCCTTTGAAACCCTATATGTTTAATTTTGTGTATTTAAAAATGTTATTCTGCTAAGGGGTCATTATGATTCTGTGAAAGTTAAGACTGCCTGCCCTGGTCTGTCTGATGCCTCCTGGGGCCTGAGGCAGCCACTTTGAGCAGTGCAGAGCCCAGGCCTCCCAGTCAGTAGGCCTGGGGTCTGAGCCCTGGTTCACCTCTGTCTAGCTGTGGCGTCACTTAGCTTCTCTGAGCTTCCATTCCCACCCCCACCCCCCGCCGTGAAAAGGAAACGATAATAATTTCCCATATGTTTTATGGGGAGATCAAATAAATAATAAATGTCAGGATGCTTTGTAAACTGTAAAGTGCTATGCAAATGCTAGGTATCAATATTCAGTGGTGCCAGACACTGCTTTTACTTAGCATCTCTTGAATCAAACCCTTGATGAAGGGGAAAGAAAGAAAACAATCAGGGGGCCAGATGTTTTGTGTGCAAGAGGCTGGAGGAGAAAAGTACATTTGTAGCTTGAATTATGGAATATTTTTGCATATGGTGAAGAATATAATGGAATAAAATAGATCTGGGTAAGAACCCTTGCTGCGTCACATACTAGCTGAGTGTCTGGCAAATTATTCAAGCTCCCGAGCCTCAGTTTACTGATCTGAAAAAGGGGGAATAGCTACCTTAGAGGGCTGATGGTAAAGATTAAATAACTTTTATTCTTGTGCCAGCAGGGCTCAAGATCCACTGTTTTCTTAACAATCCCAGATGGTGCAAATGAGAGAGAAACAGAGATGGATACAAGATATGGGTCATTGGAAGGGAGGAGGAAACCATAGCCCAGGATAATCTGTCACTGTCACCTCGTAAATATGAAGATGCAATTAAGGTAATGCTAGCTGCTGTGACAAACCTCCAGTAGTAGTGGTTTAACACAGTGGAAGTTGATTCCTCAGTCTCGTAAAGTCCCACCTTGTGTTTCCATGGTGAGTTTTGCACAAAAGCACCTTCTACCTGCTAGATCTTCTAAATTAGCCAATGGATTGGAAAATGAAAGTGAGAATCACGACTAGTGCAAAAGGTTTGCGCGGGTGAGTCTGCAGGGAGCACACAGCACGTCTTCGCTGAATGTGCTGCGTGAGTCTGATCTATTGCGTGAGGACATTCGGATTTGTGACCACAGCTGCCTTTGAGCCACAGTTTCCCTCTTTTGCCAGGGCCAGGGATGGACGGGCTTGTTAAACCACCGCCAACCTCAGTGTCTGTCACTTATTTAGAGCCAAATTTCAAGTCTTAGCTGGGTGAAGTCGGTAAGACCCAGGATTGTTGACGCAGCCCCCATCTTCACAAAGGAAGTCTGGCCAGAAAGGGTGCCCAGGAGTCCTGTCCTGGGGAGAGCTGGAGGCCTCATCCCAGCTTTCCATTTCTCTGCTGCTAGATGCATCATTATGATGCATGCCTTTGGAGAGATATCTGTCCTCAGGGAGCTACAGTAGCTCCCCCCGAAAACTGATGAGTGACATCTTTGCCACCCTCGAAGTACTGTTTGTAAGAGTGAGGGAGTGAGGACCTCAGGTAGCTCTCAGATCTTTGAGG